>NW_026643251.1:72500-5678404 GCF_028829765.1 Penicillium waksmanii | reverse complement strand
AACCTAAAACCCTTAGGACGGTCTATCTTCTTATTCTTCTTAGTAATAGTCTTCCTTACCGTTATAGTAATTATATATACGATGTTTTAACCTATTCCTTATACTACTGTCGTCCTTAGCTACTACTATAACTTTTTTAACCTCTTAGACGTCTGATAGGATTATACTGTAGTAAGGATAAAGATTCTTTATAGCCGTTTAGCTTATTCTGAGAATAAAACTTCTTTAGTTAATTGTTATTAAATAACTCTGGTTGATAGATTAGGTCCTATAGTACTGTACTATTAAGCTTACTTAGTAAATATAAACTGCTCTTGACTGTATAAATATAATAAGGTCCTAGCTAATAGAATTATAATTTTGTTTTTGAATAGTAGTCTATACTGTAAATAGTGTTGTATAAGAGAACAAGGTTACTTTATTTAAATTGTTTATTTTAAAGCAGATAATGTTCGTCAAAGTAATATATATTTACTTCTTTCAGACGGTATATATAGAGAATTACTTCTTTAATATCCTGGTCTTGCTTTTTGAATTAGTATACTCTTATTACTATTAAATCCTTTCGATCTTATACTTTATACTATAGCAGTATACTCTAGGTAGGTATTTATAATTTAATCAGTATAATTAGATTCTTCCTATAAAGAAAGAAGAATAGGCTTATCCTAGTGGTTGTATTAACAGTAAAACAATTAGCCATTAAAACAGAATAGAAATATAGTCTCTATGGTCTTCTGTACTGCTAAGTTGTATTATTGACCGGGTAGTCTTCTGTTATCTTTAACAGTATATCTTTTATTATTTATATCGTACGCTCTATAGGACCATTAGAACCTAGATAGTATACAGAGATTTTGACTCTTAATATTTATTTATATTCTAGGAAGACTGTTAAACTTCTACGATTTTTAGGTCCTATATTGATTATTATCTCCCGGGGAACTCTATAACGGCTAATAATATCTTCCTTAATAAATTAAATAACGCTCTCTGATCTTACAGAATGTAAGACTCTTACTTCTGGCTATCTGCTAACAGAATCTCTTGCCTAAATAATAATACCTTTACTGTTCTCTAGGGGTATTTAAGTTATATTAATATACTATTTATTAAAAAGCAATAGTGGTTATATAACAATGGTAGGTTTATAAAGATAATTTAGAGCTCTTATCTAGTATAGAGAATAGGTTTTAATATATTTTAATATATCCTTATACGTATAAGACCACTAATATCAATACTTAATCAAAGTATATATTGCCTCTTGTCCTTTATAACTAAGATTATTATAGGTGCTTTTTAACATACGTTGCTAGTCTTCTGCTTGGTCTAGAACCCTACGGAGTAATTTAGTATTATCCTTAATACATTAGAATAAATAATGCTCTTAGATAATAAACTTTATATACTTTCTTTTAAACAAATAGAATTCAGATAAACTTATATAATCTAGCCTATAAAGACTAGTTAGGTATCTTATAACTTGCTTAGATTTAACTAAGTATCCTTTATATAGTATATTGGTATTAGGATTATTAGGATTCTTAATATAAACAGTAATAGAATAATAGCTGGCGTAAAGATATAGAACTTCTGTATTAATAAAGTTATTAATATTCTGTTCTTAGTCTCTTTCCTATAGATCCTTCTCAGTTAGTAGACGATAGGATAAAGTATCTACAGCACTATTATTAGTACTAGGAATATATTTTATATTAAAATCAAAAAGCTAAATCTATACTATCTAACAAATAACTAGGGTACTAAGGAGGTCTGTTGCCGTATAATTTAATTATATAACTAACGTATTAGTATTAGTTTCTAAGACAAAGTATACTCTATACAGCTAATAGCAGAACTTCTTAAATATCTTCAAAACAGTATAGTATTCTAACTTTCTAGTATTATATTTTGATTTAGTATCTAACTAAATACCTGATTTATATCGTGCCGGCTTACAGATATTATTTCGAATCTGTATAAGTACTCTGCCCTATCCTTTTATAGAAGTATCTGTAGTAATAATTATAAGAAACGGATAAAAGTTATAATCAATAGGCAGTACTGAGGGGAATTCTAAAAGATATAGCTTTATCTCCCTAAAAGCCACTTAATATACCTCTATCTATATAAAATAAGTATTCTTATATAGTATCTTATAGAGAGGCTTTATAATAATCTAGAATTTCTTAATTAGGATACAGAAGTAGACAGCAAGACTAATAAACAAGCAGAGGTTATCCTTAGATAATAGAGTAGGCTACTATATAACTTTTATAACTTTTGCTTTATCAGGTCTCCTGCCGTTAATATTACAAACCTATCTAACGACTTTAATTTCTTTTATTATAAATTAAGACTTTTCGGCCGAGATAACCGCTCTGGCTAATTCTAGAAGATACAGTGCTTTATTAAGATTCTAAATATACTTAAGAATATATTAGCGAATCCCTTCTTCTATAAACTCTTTATTATACGTTGTCTGTAGGCCTTTAACTACTATATCGTTAAGAAATAAACGTGCCTTTATACCAAAAATACTATACAAAATAACAGATATTACTTATTAAAACTATATAACTAAATTTACTGTGCCTTAGAGAATTATAGTTTAACAAAGCAGACTAAGGGGAGTCTAAATTACCGTTATATCTCGGTTATCTTTATATAACTTAATCTAGTTATATCTAGAGAAGAGGTCAACTAAAGATACTATTATTATTCCTGTAAATTCCTTAGCAAATTTATCTACTATTAGGGGTATATTAGTATCTTGCTTAGTTACTTTATTAATTAATATAGCTATATTAACTATTCAGTATTTACTGGTTTGTTTCTTACCGATAAGGAACCAGGAATTCTAATATAGGCTATTATAAGGTTTAAGAATACCTTTTTATAGTTAATTATACAGTATTTTAATAACTATAGTATTTAGGGTATAAGGAATCTTAAATCCTAGGTATTGCTATACTTTATAAGGAATAGTTTTGATATACTATAGAGGTATTACTTTATCCTATATCCTCTAAATATACTTCTATTCCTAGGCTAGAACTTCTTCTCTTTTAAACAGGAGTTCTTAAAAGAGTACTCTCTTATATAGCAGTAGGTCTTTTCCTATTAGCAGGATAATCTTTTACTTAGGGGTAAGATAAGCTCTTCTTATAATTACTAAGATATAGGGTTTTAATAAATAATTAAATTCTGTCTGAATATCTAACGTATGATACTATATATAATACTTCTTAAGATATTTATACTGCTAATCAGGATAGCCAACTAGGATTATTCTATCAGAATTAGATAAGTTTATAGGCTAAACCTTATCTACTTTCTTTTTATAAAGTATATTAACTTATATATAGTGATAAAACTGATATTTAGGATAATATTTCTATAGTAATTATATATTAGACCTATTCTTAAGAGAGAAGGCTGTATAATATTCCTAAGCAACTATTTAGTTATAGGCAATATATAAGGGTTAAGTATAACAGAGAGATAGTTTTCCTATAGGAAAACCCCAGGACAGTAGTATATAGAATTTATTATATTTTATATATTTTTATAGGGTTTTATTATTTTTAATTATTTTTGGTTAGGACAACTACCATTTGTGCCGACGGCGCCGGATCCGGCGCCCCCCTCGATCGGGTTTGGCGCCCGCCCTCGGGTGCCCCGTTCGGGTTTAGCGTGGCCCGATACGGTTTGGCGCCGCGCTATCCCCAAAGTGGTGTCCCGACCCACTACAACCATCTTGGGTTAAGTACACCCATATCCGGTTTAGTGGCTCCCGCTTGCCCCAATTTGGCATTTACTGCTCTCCACCGCCCGTCGGCCCCCACCGGCGAGAGTATATAACTTGGTGCGTCGCTCGACGTCCTCGCCCTCGTCGTGCTGCACTTCCCTCTCGCGCAGCATACTCCAGCGACCTCGCCGCACTGAAATGATACCGTATTTCCGGCTCGCACGGCATCCGCCCCTTGTTTCAGCTGAGCGCCACTCGCCCCGAGGACTGCGTCCTTCTCCACCGGCTTGCCTACAACCCGATCTATTTGTCTTGAGATCGTCCTCAATTCCAGCTATGGCGGCCGGACTGCAAGACTGTGCTTGACAGCACATTGGTATCTTCCTACGTATTGCTGTACTTTGCTATATCTTTACCCTCGCTCGCGTGCCTCTGTCTTGCCGTCATAGGCGCCGTCGACAAAGCCTGACTGTCAGGAGACTGGAGATTCGCCATTTTTCCCAAAGTATCTACGATGCGGCATTCTCCGAGACTATGTTTACCGTACGCTGATGACTCCACGTATTCTTGCGCCATTGGCTGCTCTTTGTCTCCGCCTGTCCATCATTCTGACGCAAAATAAGCGAATGCCTTGGTCGTCTACGGAATCCTTTGGCTTGTTAGATCCCCGATTGGGCCAGTCTAACTGGGGTAAGCACCAAAGTACACTTAAATGGATACTGGTGCTCGCGCCAAGTAATTCTCGGGGGACAAGCTTTTGGCTCCGGCCCTCTTTTCAGCAAGGCGCAGCAAGGCAGATTGACGCTTTCATTGTCAAACCTCGTCAAATCCGACGATGCGACGTTATTATCCAATGAGAAAAATCCCTCATGGGGTGGTCCCTGTGCATATGGCTCCCGGTCATTTTTGAGGGGGTTGTGCCGTCCGCATTTCCGACAGACAGTACCCTTCTCCGTGGCATGGTCTATACAATTCCAAAAAACGCCTGGAATGGCGAGACATGAGGAATAGGGGCCGTAGAATGTGTATATAAAGGATCTTGCCAGCGCCTCTGAACAGAAGGAGCATGACCTTCGACACTGGCTTATTTCTCTTTAATTTATCACAATATGCCTCCCATAAGTCTCGACAAAATCATCCACTATCGTCCGCCTACCGAAAAGACATAATTCCAAGGGCCACAGTCCATCAGTTTATACTCTCAGAATTATTCAAATCCATCATCTGAGGGCCCTATCCTAAGCCGTCCTTTCCCGCCGAATCAAGTCTGGCCGTCGGGCTTTCCTTTATCGGCATATGAACAGTGTCCTCAAATGGTTCCTCGTTCACCAGTTGAATCCGTGCCGTTATTACCCCTCACTGAGCCTGCTGAGGAGGTGGCTTTAGATTTGTCGGATGAGATGGGCATGGATTTTCCGAATATGACTCTAGAAGAAGATACCGACGGCCCAATATCGAACCCTCACTGGTCTAAGATTGATTTATTGAATGTTTTCGATGGGGCGTCACTTACAGGTCCAGCTGACCATTGTGATAACAGTACGTCTCAGAGATCGATTTTCTCTATATCCTATCCCGCCCGGAAAGCATGTTAGACAATTAAAGGGCTAATTTAATGTATTGCAAGCAGGGAGTCAGGATTATAGGTGGTGCCAGGGCACCCATATGTCTCCTTTACAACATCGTGGCGAACCAGACAGTGTTAAAGAGCCCACTGTTTCAATCTTGGCATCGCCCGGAGATGATCCTTTTCCCGCGGCAGAAGCGAACAAAAGTGAAAACAAAACATTGCCTTCTATATTTGCAGGTCAGTCCTTATTGTTATCTTACTATTAGCTTGTCACCTAATTTTGGTATACAGACTCAGCCAAAGTGGAGGGCAGGACTTTGCAAGATTCCAGTACCACTGTGTCCGCTACCACTAAGGAGCATCTCAATATAACAACCAACGAACATTCTTTGAGCTCTACGGATGAAAAGAACCCTGATCCTTCATTTGGTCTACTGTCTGGCGATATTGCCCCGTCAACTGGCGATGCCGAAGCTGGGTCAGATGAGCTTAGACAGTCGCCAGTTTTTACGAACAGTGAAGAAATACCCCCCCGAGGAATGCGGTGGCTACTCGATTGCAGAATTCTGCGAGAGTCTTCAAGCCGAGGCAAACGAAGCAGTATTTACTGATGCTGAGAACGAGCTTTCACACAAAGAAATCGAAATCCCGTCGACATCATGTGAACCTAATCGAATCAGCTCATCAGGGCGTCGTTCCATCTCCATGTCACCTATATCACAGCGTGGTGAAGGCCAGTCAAAATGCAACCGAACCGATACAGATGCAAATTTGCCTTCAGTGTCGGAGCTTCAATCTGTCGTCATCACCAATTCACGTTTCAGAGAGCGAGACATGAGGAAAATCGCACCATTAGCCCCAACATCCCGTCCAAAAAGAAAGCGAGGCCCATCCGCGTCATCACATGACGGCAGCTGCAGCAACGGCTCTAGTGACGCTGATGATGCGGACGACGTCAGCGAGAGCTCTATTCTATCCAACCGATCGAAAAGAGCTGGGCGGGCGGCAGTACAAAGTTCTCTTGCTCATCCACGGCATAACAAAAATACTCGTCACAACGTCCCCTCGCAGCGTCGCGTTTCTCGGGCCTCAAAAAATGAGGAGTCCCACCCCCAAATGCCGAGGGATCGGCATCCCATATCTAGTCTATCCGATATAGAGACAATTCCCATTCGAGGTTTCCTGACACGGGAAATATTTCTGTCGAAGGTTGTTTATTCAATTACCTTTGAGGAGCGAACAGAGCACACCTGCCTGCAGGAACCCGATGAGACTCCACCAGATTGTGAACGTAAAGCTCAACGCAGAAAGTTACCTCGGCAGAAAAATCACGAGGTTGGAAAATCAATTAGACCAGCTCGAATTCTGTCTAAAGACGAGCTGTCTAAAGACGACGAGCTTTTGATCGAATTGAAGGAAGAGAAAGGATTCAAGTGGAAAAAAAGTGGAGAATATTTCCCTAACAGATCAGTGGGCTCACTACAGGTGCGGTATTCTACACGCCTTAAGAGCCGGTGTGGTAGAAGCGATGGTCTTTCTGCGACGAATATCAAGAGCAAGGCTACCGAACCGTCATTAAGACAGCGATACGGTCCGCCTCGGCGCAGGCAAACCGTCGACCGTTACTCCCCGGTTTGAGATAGCAAGACTTTCGAATGATTATGTACCACTTATCACCCAGAGATACCTTACCACTTAGCCCCAACCTCCATAATTTGATGCCCGAGGATTGAAACATAATCAACGGTGGTGGCCCTTTCAAGATTTGAATGTAGAGCCACCAGATCTTGGGAAGACATCCAAACCTACCTGTCTTTCGCCTAAGATAACTCGAATATGTGTAGTACAATACAATTGAAATAATAGACGAGATGCAGGGGAAATCTGGGAAGTTATAATTTTTTCACCTTTTCAGAATGGGTTAACGGCTAGAAATTTGGTGTTGAAGTTTTAGGAGATATGATGATATATTTGACTGAATTTCCGATTCGCAGTCGATATTCACTTTCAAAAGAATCGGTATCATCCACTTCCATAGACAGGACTTTCGGAGGCATTGGCAACTCTGGAGACATATTCGCCGATGGATCCCTCCCTACTATGATTGAAAGTTGGGCTTATAATATATGCTTCGGAATTTCTCTTGGCGCCGCGGTGCCTCATATCTATTTATAAAAAAGAACTGCTAGTCACATAGTATGTTCTCTCAGGGATCAACCAACAGTCTTCGATTTCACATTATTGTTGGCGAATGCCGATCAGGGGATTCTTCGCGACCGATTGGCTTAGTAACAGGGGCCGGGCAGGCCAGTGAAATATTCTAGGCTTGGCCCTAGTCCCAGCGGCAAAGATCCGACGCAATTTGCCCTATCATTTCGGCCACATGTTTACCTACCAAGTGAGTCGGGAGACATCAATTCCAAGAAATGCGCACTACTTTAACTTGTGTACATTTATGATCTTCGCGCGATCCTTACGGGCGTGCTACTCCAAAGTGGAGCAAGGAGAAACATATAACCAATCATATGAGACTATACATATAGGGTTCTAGGAGGCCCTTGAGCTCCCAGCCATTCTCCCACGATATCTTCTTCTAGGAACCGTAGGCGCTCTAGGAGCAGGCTCGGGCCGGTCCCACCGGCTGGGCCAGCCAATCTCAGTTTGATGCCCTGTTTTAGCGCCGTGGGTCACCTGATCATGAAGCTCGTGAGGTGATATAGTAAAAATAAATATTCATATCTCTAATCTTCCATTTCCTCCAGTCCTAGGTAAAGAATTCGATGATGGAGACTCTCCCTGGAGCGTGTCCCCAGGCAAGCCTATTGCCTTTCACTGTTGAGGAATCGGGCCGATATTCAGGAGGAAGCCAAAGTGCGTATTCACCTGCAAAGTTTACCCACTGGCCTTCAATAAAGAACATATTGTCATCAGGCTCATTTGGGCCTGTCGTGTCTGGCGGGGGCTGGATCTTGAGGTATCCCAGGTCAGTCTCGAGATACGAACCGTCTTCAGAAAACTTCAGATCAGTTATTATTCTCTTGGACTCCAGTACTTTCTGCAAGGCGCCCGTGAGCGGATTCCACAAGCGGACAGTCAGATCAAAGGATCCAGAAGCTAGTATCCGGCTATCATGTAAAAAAGCGACGGAGCGAACGCCGTCTGAATGGCCCTCAAGAGTCTGCTGCAGAGCGCCTGTAGCTGGATCCCAAAGCCGAACGGTTCTATCAAAGGAGCCAGATGCTAGAAAGCAACCATCACACGAGAAAGCCACCGAAAAAACCAAGTCTGAATGGCCTTCGAGAGTATGCTTTAAAGTGCCCGTTGCCAAGTCCCAGAGTCGAATAGTCTGGTCATCGGATCCAGACGCTAGAAGGTGGCCATCATACGAAAAGGCAACTGAACGAATCCAGTTTGAATAACCTTCTAGTATCTGCAGTGGAGCGCCCGAGGCCATATCCCAAAGTCGAACAGTCTGATCATCGGATCCAGATGCTAGCAGGCAGTCATCGTTTGAGAAGGTAACTGAGCGAACGGCGCCTGAGTAACCCTGTAAGGTCTGCTGTAGAGCGGCCGTAGTCAGATCTAAGAGACTAATGGGCCCCTGATCAGAGCCAGACACTAGGAGGCGTCAATCACCTGAGAATGCCATTGAGAAAACTAAGCTTGAGCGGCCCTGACTAGACTGCTGTAGAGAGCCTGTAGCTAGATCCCAGATACGGACGCTGTAATCATAGGAGCCGGACGCAATTAGGCGGCCATCGGGCGAGAAATCCACAGAGCGAACTGCTCGGGAATGGCCTTCAAAAGTCTGCCGTAGAGCACCGGTGGAGGGGTCCCAGAGCCTGACGGTCCGATTATAGGAGCCGGACGCCAGCAGGCCATCGCATAAAAAGGCCACAGAAGCGACTGCACGCGAATGACCTTCAAGAGTCTGCTCAAGAGCACCCGCTGCCAAATCCCATAGTCGAGCTGTATGGTCATCAGAGCCTGACGCTAGTAGGCAGCTTTCGTATGAGAAAGCCACCGAGCAAACTCGGTCTATATGACCCGTTAGAATCTGCTGTACAATTCCCGTGGCCGAATCCCACAGGCGAATAGTCTGGTCATCAGAGCCAGACGCTATTAGGCTGCCATCGTATGAGAAAGCCACCGAGCGAACTCGGTCTGTATGACCCGTAAGAATCTGCTGTACATCTCCCGTGGCCGAATCCCATAGGCGGACAGTCTGATCATCAGAGCCAGACGCTAGGAGGCTGCCATCACGTAAGAAGGCCACTGAGCCCACTCAGTCTAGATGGCCATTGAGATTATGCTGCAGGGCGCCTGTGGCCAGATCCCAGAGTCGGACAGTCTGATCATCAGAGCCAGACGCTAATAGGCGGCCGTTATTTGAGAATATGACTGAGTTTACCGGGCCTATATGGCCCTCAAGAGCAAACAGTATGGAACCTATAGTTGGATTCCAGAGCTAGACAATCTGGTCATCAGAGCCAGACGCTAGTAGTTTGCCATTATATAAGAAAGTCACCGAGGTAACTGGATGAGAATGACTCTAGAGAGTCTGTAACTCTGGACTCCATGTTTTCTGGGCTTCCGATGTCATACGTATCCATAGCGGTTGCTTAACTTTCAATTTTTTCCGAATCGTTGTCATTTCTAGTGTAAATACTAGGCCTGCACAGTAAATTTGAAGGGGAGCGTCGTCAGCTATCCGTTGATTCTTAAGGATAAACCTCTTTACATTATACAAAAATTCCGATAAATTCTTATATTCATTCTTGCTATTATTAGCATAAGGACATCAAAATACTTGGGAACACTTACTTATAAGGCTGATTACAGTAGATTAATAATCCTGATAACTTCAGAAACAAGCTTAAGAAGGCTCATTGCTTCTACCCAGTAAAGGAAATGCTTCTCAAGGAATAACAACGCTTTATTTATTTCAGCAATAGTTAGTTTGCTTTCTGTTAGGTAATAGGCCTAATAGCGACATGAATATTGTAACTCTGGAGAGATATAGTAATTAATAATCTGGCGATTAATCTCTAAACGTTTTGTGCCGTACTTAATCCCACAGATATTCTTTCTCAGAGAGCCACATACGGAGAGGCATCGAATGAATAATCTCTGATGCGTCTCCTTCTCATCTACCCAAAATATAGTTCTGCCTTGTGTTTCCTGATCAACGAGGAACTCTCGAAATAATAAGTGAAACAGGCGTATTGGCTTTGCCAGATCACCAGGTATATTTAAAACTGAACGCAGTAAATTCAACCTACGGTTAGTTTGCCCTTCGGCGACGCCGAGGAGTTGAGAAAGTGAGACCGCCGAGAGTAGGCTCTTAAGCATTACAATAGCACCAAGAAGTTCCCGATAGTCCTGAATTAATTTCCTTTCCTGGTTTTTGCTCTGTCCCTTAACAAGTCGATTCAACACTGGAAGGTACGTCCCGTCGAATTATAACGCATCGTTTCGATGTATAAATATCTCGGCGAGACTGTCCCTTAAATCCCACTGAGGGTCCTCGAGTATATGGCACGCGGTGGCGGCAAAAATGAATAACGGGCTTGATAATTATACAAGAGATCGAATATTATTGGCTCCAGGCCAGCCAGCAGGTAGTAACCGATCCGCTCTTATCACTGAAAGTCAGTGCCTTAAGAACAAGGATATATCATGCTCTATCGCTAATTTATCGATCTTATTGAGAACAAAAATAACTTGCCCATCGCTTGTGGCTTTAGAGAATTCTCTGAGGATCAGCCATTCAGGCCTGCTTGTTAAAAAGATTCGCAGACGTATAGCGTTAAGTAATCCTAGCTGTAGTAGTAACTGAAGAATAATTCGGATATTCTTATCCCGTTTACATTCGTCCAATGCGTCAATCACTATCACGAAGGTAGACGTCGGAAGATAGCTTGATTCTAAGCTTAGCAGTGGCTGAAGAAGTAATTTCTCAAACTGCTCTTTCAACGATCTACCCACAACATTGGGATCGTCGTTAAGAGCTTTCTGGACAAATAGAATTAACTGAGGAAGACTTAGCACTAGCTGCCTTGTAATTGTTGAAAAGAGCTTCATGGTATTCCCTCGATCTCCTTCTCCTCTCTTAAAAAAGAAACTTGCACCTAGGAGCTTCGCCTCTTTAAAGGACTTTGCCGTTGTTCAGGAAATCATTGATTTCCCTGTCCCGGCCTTACCGTTCAGCCAGAATATATATTTTCCTTGGGGTGATACCGCCCATTCTGCGATATAGCAGAGAAGCTTAGTTCTTGTGCCTGGGAGGCACTTATCCTTATGTTGATCGATATATGAGTTGAACTCGGCCCTATGCACGATCGGCAGCTTGTTGAGACTCAAATTCCGATCAAGACGGTCTACTCCCTGAGCCAAACCGCTTAAAAGGGAACTATTTATATGTAAGCCGATTGCGCCTAGTGGTTTTGGTGGAGGAGCCTACGTCTGGTCAACCTACAGAGATAAAATAAAAGATGATTTGTATCTCTCTAGATCATGAATGGTTTTGTCCACCTCTATGTGTCTGAGGGGCCATTTTAAAGCTTGTATACCGAGTCTTCTTATCATTTGCCCCCCCTCTTGTTGGATCAATCTTCTCTTTCAGGCCATCAAGGCACGACAGACAATCACTAATATCGTTGACTAGAGAGGAGGAAGTGCCTAGCTTTGCGTCACAAGGTTCTTTGAGAAGTCCGCTCAACTTGTGGAGAATGCTTTCAAGATCTGCAACCGTTCGCTGCAAGGCAATGATTTGATCTTGTGCATCCTTCGCCTCCTGTAAATAGCTTCCATAAATTTTCACAATACTTCCCGTAAGTTGAATAACCGCGATGACGCTAGCTGCAGATGAAAGACCGTCTATATCAAAGGGACTCAGGAGGAATCTTTGGCGCTTCAGATAATGAAGGTAAGCGGACTGAGGATTGTAGAATCTATATATTTCTTCGACACGTATATATGGATGAGGGGCTGGAAATAGGGAGAAGGCGGCAGTGTTACAAGCTTATAATTGGTGGGAACAATGTCAAATAGGGGCAGGGTGTGACGGGCGGGGTAGTATGAAGCGCGTATTTACTTGGAAGAACATGGCTCTATTCTCCCTGAAGCGATCATAGGTCATCATATAGGTAGCTAGATTTCGTGACGCTGCTGAGCCAGTAATATGCCCAATTATGATGTGTGAACTGCCTGCTCAGCTTTGATCAGCCCCTCGATTAGCCGCAGGTTCTCTTAGCCTCGTATCATAGCGATACGCCTACTCACTTGAAACTCAGTTGGGCGCGAACGATTATTTTTCAAATTGAATCAAAAATCAACCTATTTAAGCCTCGCCGGAGCTCCATCTGATTGGTGAAAAGAAGGGATATAGGGGATAATAGCTCGGGCGGTGACCACCCCGATCAGTGCTTTGCCTAAGGAGGTTTGTGCTGATCTGACTTCCGGGACAAGCATTTACCCGGAAACGCGTTACTGCAGCCAGCCAGGTTTGGTCAACCAAGAGCGAAATCTACAGGTATGCCCCCGGACGAGTGGTCCGCAGGGTCGCTCTCGAATCAAGGCCCAGCCCTACCAGCAAAATATGTCTAATTGGTTTCGCAATAAAAAGAAGTCTCTGTGAATCAGGACAGCTTACTGAGTACTTTACCTAATACGTGCAAGTTAGGTACATAATAACCACAGTAGCCTAAGATAAATCCTCAACAATCAGCTTAAGATTTTCCTGGAGGGAAACAGTTGCCTTGTTTTGTTCGAGTCAACGTTTTATTGGTTAACCTTTTACTCCATTCTCTACTTTGGAGTTGTAAACGGCGGACCTGTGAACTGTTATCCGGTTAGTCTAATACGCCGTCTGTAAACTCCCTCAGACCGCCCGGCAATAAAGACCTGCTGGCATCGCCCTCATGATTCTATTCCCTCCTCTTCCCTCCATCCCCTCTATCCTGCACTCATCACCTTCTCCCTTTCTTTTCTATCGCCCCCACCGGCCACTGTGCCTTTGGTTTCAGCCCCACGCACTGCCTCCTTTAATTAACCGGAGGTGCATTTTACCGCAGCTGCTGCTCGATCCGACGCCGTTCTCACTCTTAGGGCTGAAACAGCAGTCGCCAAGGAGCAGAAATGTTGGGATAATTCAGCCCGTACCGACAGCGTCTGTGCTAGCGTCGATGCTCCTACCAACATAAAAGGGAGTGATCGTACAAAGCTATCCAGCTATCTTTCTCTCCCCTCCGCGAACGAGCGTTGTCCGTTCTTGATTCCGCCGAATTCCGACACATCTGTAAGGTGTTTATGCGCCGTGGACGCCGTATGCCCCATCCCCTACCTGCCCTTTGTGAGATTATATTGTACAGTCCCGGTGTCGCAGAATGGCTCTCGGTTGCTGGTTACGAATGATTTGACGCCCGGATGTCATCGTTAGGTCTCTCTAGTTCTCTACATCTAATTGATACTCTAAATCCAATTGATAATTTTTCGAAAACAAAGCTCGGTGGTATAGGCCAATTAGCAAAAATACCGCATTCGCCTCTGTTCTCGGTCGGTGCTGCGCCTCGCCGCCAATGCTAGACTGAAACTGCGAAAGCTATATAATGATCACAGCATCAACTCCCTAATGGGTGAATCGCTATAAACGGGCTGATGACCAGTGCGAGCATGCATCGCAATGGTCATCAGCATGCGAAGCGGGGATTTTCGCCGGTGGATATAGGCTGTGGTCTCGCTTTTTGAATGAAATGGCCTGGATTGCAGAATCCGGTCGGTATCATCTGCTCTACGTAGAGGGAGTGTTCACTACATATCCCTAACAAATTTGACTATTCCCTGCGAATCCTTTCGACCGTAGAATCCTTGCCAGACCAAAGCACAGCCCGTGCGAGATTCCTTGAGACTTTTCCGGCTACCCAGGGCACCGCCTTCCTGAGTGCGAAGGGACATGTAACAATAGAAGCTGAGGTCGAGGCCGTCATGATGGAAACAGAAGTATCAGCTGGGGAAATGAGTGGAATTTTTGGTGAAATAGGTGAGTCTCCGCTAGCGTGCTCTAAATAAGGCTAGAGAGTAGCGGCGCCCAGCCCGCAAGGAATATTTAACGGCAGAACTTCTTGGTCTATGCTCCCTCCTTGAACAATCCTACACTCCGTTCAGTTCCCGATGGAATTTATGATTATCTGCAATTCGTTCAAGATGAAGCAAGAGAAACTCAAAGGAGAAGATGCTGATGAGAAGTACGACTGTTTGAACTGCATCCCCTTCTAGCATTTGGAGAAAAGGTTCGGCTGTTAGGCATCTCTTTGAAAGATGTCAGCCATATTCCCTTTTGAATGATCCACCGAGAAAACTAACACCGAGCACGTGACGACTTCATAATTGTCAGACTCTCAGCCTTCTGGGAGGGACCAATTTCTCGGGCAGAAACGTTAGGCGTTCAGGTGTCGATGTTCTGTCACCTGACACCCTAGCTAGAAGGTAAGAATACAAGGGGTATATAATAGATACCCGCCTCCCTTCTTGCCTAGCATCAACTATAACCTCATGCTCCCTCTCTCAATCCATAATATCAAACAAAGCCACCTGTGCCCTTTACCCACTATGGCTACCCCTGATCTTATATACTCTCTTGACCAAGAAATTGCTGGTTTCTTCAAGAAGACTGCAGCGACTCATTCAGAGTGTGACACTTTTGCAAGCAAGCGTCTTAGTAGGAACATCGTTCCGGTGGCCGTACAAGGGGTATATAGCTATACTGTCTATGCCGGACCCAATGCCAAATTTGTCGTTCAGTTTCGTCTTGCGTCCCTCCAATTAAGTATAGAGATTACAAATCTCGCTCGAAGCATCTATGGTCAATTTGCACCCCAAGTGATATTTTTGGGGAAAATTAGTGAAGTAATCAAAAGCAAAGAACCGCTTCAGATATACGTTATGAGTCGTATACGAGGTATTAGTTACTTGGATTTTATCCTGGCATATAACAGCCAGGTACCTGAAAATTCACCAAAATTTTCTTCATGGCACAAGAATCTTGTAATTAATATCGCAAAGTATGCTGAGCGTTCTGTTAATCTCGTTCAAAGAAATTCTAAATCGCTAATAACGCGCCCTGTTAGATTCTTCGCTCTTTCATGGAAAGGCCCTTAACTTATGGATCAAATATACTGCGACAACTTGTACTATCGGTACAAAGAAGAACTCGGTTTACTTCTTATTTCTCTTCTAGATCGCTTCCATCCAATAATCCAAAAGTCTCTTAACTCATTACCGACCATTTTTTCTCTTCCGATGGTGCTACTCCATAAAGACTTTGGTATTTACAATATTATTGTGAATGAAACATCTTACAATTTAGTCAGGGTGGTAGATTGGGCTAAAGCAGAGATTATACCATTTGGCTTAAACCTATACTCTCACCAGCGACTAATAAGCAAGGTTTATCTCAAGAATGGCTGGTCCCGGTATGACAATTATATCACTTTGGAGGACATATTCTAGAGCATATTCACCAAGGAAGCTGGAGGGCTGAGTAGTAAAACAATCAGAGCCATTAAAGCCACAAGAATTATAGGACTGCTGCTATCTTATAGCTTCACGAGTCGTCTCGCGAATATATCGAAGCCAGTACCTATCCAGGATGATGAAAACAGAGCATACAACATACGTGATCTGGATAGGCTGTTAATTACTCCACCTACAAGGTTTACGGATTTAGGATAGACAATAAATGCTGAAAATAGGATAAGAAGAAGAGATCAGAGATTCAATAACCAAAGAAAGGAATCAATACTTAAGCAGATTAAAGTACACTAACTATAGCAAGAGAGTCCTTCAGGTCGTCGACAGTTTCCAATTTAGAAAGAGGCTTCCCTACATTAAAGACTTTGTGGTTGCCAGAAGTCATAACCGCATAGGTTTCATTTACAGAGCAAACACACGGCCTACCACCAGTCGCCTCGAATTTCCAGCCTATAATGCGGGTCGGCACAGTATTCTTAACATAAGTTGATTCCAGTATTACAGTCCCTTGATCGAGAATAAGTTCCGACATAGAGTCATCAAGGCACCCAAGGACCTAGAGACCAATAAGACTTGCGAGATTGTTCTTAACAATATAGTCAATAAACTCGTCAAGAAATCCCGGGCCAACGCCAGATAGATCAGGAAGAGGCCCATCCTATAGCTCATAAGCACACAGCCTATCTTTAGTCAGAGCATAGATGTATCCATAAACACGGGAGTGATTAATCTTGTCAATATCGGTGACTTTAGTCCAGCGAAGGGAGGGGCTTTCAAAGTTGGTCCCAAGCATGACGGTGCTTTCAGGAATCTTAAAGTAGCCGTAGATTAAGTAAATCCCAAGAACGTTTTGGGCATTGTGACGGACGAAAATTTCCGCTAGGTTCTTAATATGCTCATCAGCAACACGGGGCTGGTCAGAGTCATCAAGAAGTGTGTTGTACCTAAAAGGCGTCAGATACTAGGTCAAGGTCTCTCTCAAAGGGATAGCAGCAGAAGATAAAATTGGATTCATACAGGGCACCACTTAGGTAGAAATCCTGAATCTCCAGAGCCGTCTCAAGTTCAGGAAGAACAGAACGCCCCACAATTAGAGTCGCCATTGTACGTAGAAGTCCTGCCGGATATATGGCGATGTGTTCAATGAAGATATAAAAGCTACTTAAGACAAAATGTTCTTAGGTATACTGGATTAGAGAAAGCAGCATAGAAACCCAGTCCCTATTTATCTCTTGACAGAATCCAAAAGGGGGCTCCTGACCTACGAACTAGGCTCAAAATGCGGCTCTGTCCAATGCCACACCTACTGACGGGCTTTCTAGCATACAGCTGAAAGTCCGTAGGCTGTAACTTGAAAATCTCTCTAGTGTTGTGATAGCTTGTGAACTAGCGTATGTCCATTTAATTATTTCTCGAAGGAGCTCATGCATGCTACACTCACCATTTTGGGGATGGATCAACGCGTAGTCTCCTTCAAGTATCACCACGCAGGATTATTGGTTAAAGCCAGTGCCAGGGCTCGAAAATGGCAGCGTGCATACAGCTGAGTGCGTCAAAAATTTGAGTTAAAAGAGGGGAACCCTGTCACTTACCAGGCCAGTGCAGATTTCTTGGCGAATGAGAGCAAGGTATTCGAGGGGAAAAGAGGACAAACAAACGGGCTGCATCTTCCGGACCGGGGGGCCTTGGGCAAAATACCTCACTTTAGAGCAACATTGACTAGAGCGGGGTGCGCGGCGCGAGTCTAACACATGGAGATAGCTGCATCAACTCTGACAGCCATGCTGTGCAAGACATAAACACGTGATCTGATTGATTTCCTACTAAGTTACTAACTACAAAGCGGTGCAAGATTGAGATATCGGGCGTGGCTTAAAAAGTGTGGAATGTGGTTTATTGGTATACACCCGCGCGCACATTAGGTGGGCGGTTACAAAACTATGAAAAATGGCTCCTAAACGATCTCAGGGAATTTTTCCATTTTCATAGCTTCTTGTTGCGATATTTTCTTTATTACTCGTCCATATTGCATCCTGAAACTCGAAAAATGTAGAATGAAACTGCCGCCTTTCTTAGACTTATTAGAACAATCTGGAGCTATGCAGCATATAAGTAACGTAAAATGATGGAGAAGTCAAAGCACGTACCGTCGCAATTTGAGTCTGCAGATTGGGTTTCACATACGCAAGAATAAACAAGCCTAACAAAAGAAGCCATTGGCCCACTGAGCTAACAGTAGACGCCCACAATGCTCGTTGGTGTCTAGTAGTTATGAGGTCCGGAACTCGCCAAAATACCTCGAAAGTAGTTTTTTTGCGGATGCCATGACCTTTTGCAAATGACCCAAGCTCTGATAATTTGCGCATGAACGAAGCTGAGACTAGCCAAGGCCATGACCATATATAAGGGAAATAAAACATTGCGGTACTCCTGCTTTTGTGGTCAATTAAGCAAGCACGGTGCGCGGAATTATCAGTTGAACCGCACCGACCAATACATGGAAAGTGATAGAAAAATCATTGCTCCTAGGAATAATAGGGCAAACACCATATAAGTTAATAATGATTGCAAAGTACAAACACTAAGGTACTGATAGAGGTCAGTAGTACTCTCTCTCTCTCTCTCTCTCTCTCTCTCTCTCTCTCTCTCCTTCTCTCTATTTCAATGCGCTTACCTCGCTTAACCCAAGTAAAAGAAATACCCAGCCAATTTCCTGCTGGAGTATTGGCCAAGACAGGTCTAGAAACTAGTTAGGCCCGAGATATGAGATATAGAGAGTAGAGAGAGACTTAATCCTTACCTTCCGTCCTCTTTGATTCAAAAAGTGCAAGCGGAATGGATACAATAAGTCCCAAGAAGGCGGCACTGCCTATAGCAAGTTGAGAAATGATGAAATATTCTCTGCTCGATTTTCGGAGGGTGAAAGCTCTAATTGACAGGAGCCAGAGAAGAAGACTTGTTCCACAGCAAAAGAATACTATTGTGGATGTGATCAGTTGGAAAATCAGTTCAGAATACATATTTTCCTGGATTTGATATTTGCTATCAGACCCACGAATCGTTATATCCGTTATTCGAAAAGGAAAGAAAAATGCCATGCCTTTACGTTCCTAGACCTGGGCTAAAGGAGGGCTTTATACATTACCAGGCTTGCATTGGCTAAATTGAAATACTGTGTATTATGTGACCAAGAGCCATCAAGGAGGAAGAGGACAATGTAATACTCGATATGCTAACGGATGAAGTTTCGGGCAAAATACCTAGCTTTCAAGGAAAATTGACTAGAACGACATACAAGAACCACCCAGCCTTCTAGCTCATGCTCATGATGTAACATTTTCCTCGGTCAATTTGCCCCGACTTTGGGGGAGTTCTGACCCTTAATTTCGGTTACATCACGAACTCTCCTCTCTTTCCCCGATACCGCATTGTTGTTGACTGTTGACATCAGTAGTTCCTCATCCTGCAGACTTGTGTAAATCAGAGCATATAAATGCATTTAGTGCATGAATAATTTCTCGCAGGGGTATTTGACGGCTCAATCTATGACATGTCATTCCCTGGATCAAGAAAAGGACTAGGTATAGATACCTAACCTTGGGCAGTATCGGGCAGTCTCGGGCAGTATCGGGTAGTCTTAGTAATCATGTAGCCTTCCCCGCCTTCTGCCCCTCCAACCAAACCCAAACGACCAACATCCTAATATTTTCGCCGCGGGCAGCCGACGACATCAATGTTGATCACGACATCTCCCATACTTATCTGATGAGCACAACCAGTCAATATATACCCGAGGAACGCACATTGCGAGTTTCAACCCATTCGGAATCGCCGCGACCAAATTCGATTATTTAGGCAACCGCACTGCGCACTAGTCTTGGTGCACTGAATAACTCAGATGACAAATAAAGCGGCGGTAACACAGTCTGACTTGGTACGGTACATTTCCTTGTATTTTGGATAATTTGACTGACCTGAGTAGGCAAGCCGCTGGCAAAATTTCACCACCGTCTCATTTCAAGAGTCGGATAAGAGAGCCGCCCACTACATCGATATATCCCTGACCGAAGAACAATTTTTTGCCTGTAAATCTTGCGAGGAGATCCTGTTCCAGGATGGTAATGGCTCAACTCTTTTTCGAGCAGTAGGGAGTGGACAAATAAAGCTACCGCCAGGCATTCAGGTTAGGGCAAAGGGTAGATCGGCCAAATCACGACCTATAGATTGAATTTACAAAATTATAACATAAAGTCCATCCAACCGTCAAACTGATCATCATAAGTTGTACTGGATATACATCTGCCTTCACATATCTTATCTCAATCTCCCTAGTTTCCTGACTCCAGGCTTAACTGCTTATAATAGCTTCGAAAACATTATCTCCAAACGCCACAGCTACCTGGTTCTTTACAGCGTAACCTACAGAAAATTGCTCTGATAAATATCAGTATTATTCAAGTGCGTTCTATATGTTACCTACCAGCAGCCATCGTGTCGTACCCTGCACAACCGAACAGACTTTGAAGGAGGCTCTGATTAAATATAATTATTACTCTGATCAATCTATCTGTAGATCCCTCAGATAGAAGGAAAGTTATGACGGAGCCACAGACAGCCTTAATAAGCAACCGAGGAAATGCAGTCTATATAGACTCGGGCTTAATGATCGTAGTATAGCACTATAACGGTCCTCCGCAAAGAGAGTATTAAAGACTTGGGCGTATAGTGCTATTAATAACTTACCTTAGACCTATATAATCTATAGCCTGGTTAGCTACTTTATAAGAGATATGGACGATAAGAACTTACTTTTTAGAAAATCTTCGTCGGCTGATGAGCTTAGAACTACCTTATTTATTTTATCACTCTTCATAATAATCTTCATAGTTGTTTGAGAAGCGATTATAGCTTATTTAAGCAATATGTCAAAGAGTTCTTTCTGTATAACCTTGATAGCCTTTTAGGTAAGGCTTAGCCCATAAATAATCAAAGACACACAGTCTAACTCTCTAAGAGCTGCCAGCTTCGGTTCACGCTGCTTATCAGGCCTAAATACTAGGCTTAGCAAATGAGACAACTGCCCCAATACAACACGACTGAAAGCCGTCTTCTTTATAGGCAATAATATTTTTGTAGCCTCGGTTTTCAGCAGCTGCTGCTTCAGAGATATTAAAGTTATCTCTAAATTTTTTAGGGTCAAAGCCTGAGGATCAAAGTCATCCAGAGAACTGATTATTTAGATATAGGTATCTATACTATAGAAATTTGATACTGAAGGCTACTAGGCAAAATAGGACGGAGGAGTAGGCAGTACACCTCGTTGAGATGATGTAGGTAAATTGCCTAGCTTTTAAGTTATTTCGGACCAGAGTAGGGGGGAACTTAGCTAGTTGAGTTAAGCGGGGTTTGTAGGTCCTGTAATACATTGTAACTGTATGATAGATTACAAACTTAGATGGGGCATATGTCTTGGGTATTTTAACTTGATTTTTAGGATATTTTAACAACCTCTGATCTTATATTTTCCTTTACGTATTATTTCTGAGTCTAGTATGTTGACAGGGATAATATAGTTCCTATTTAAGATAGTCCTTTCCTAAATAGTGCGTACAGCGTACGTAAGTTGCTTTTTCTGCGAAAAATAAATAAAAGAATAAGGAGCTGGCGGCCGAGACTGGCGCTGTTGTATATACGAGGTCTGTAGGGGTATCCTTTTTTGATGTCTAGCATATAAAGGAGCACAGTACTGTCAAGCAACTATGAGTTAAATATTCAGTAATTCTCTTTAAGTGACTGTATAACCCCAATTACCTAGTTATACTTATATAATTATTCTCGGAATATTCTGCTCATTGTGTACAATAAATACTATCAGCGGTAGTTCTTACCATAACCCCTCCTAAATATCTCTTATAGATATCCTCTTTCCTGGTTTCAGTATGGCCTCTGCCTCTGTACAGCAACTTCTTGCTGGTAATCTAAACAGCTATACTTAACTGTTTTATAGCTTAGGAATGTTTGTCCTCTTTGCCTGTTATGTAGTACGCTATATTTGGGATATAGTAAGAAGTTACTTTAGTTTGTATGCCTTCTGTTATAATAGGATAAGTCTGATATTCTGAAGCCTTGACAATCTATATCTTATACTACGACAAAGTATACAATATACTAGTTGATTGGATAGCTGACCAACCATTTATCTACAATACTCATTTATTAATCGCTCGGGTGAGATCTACACAGCGTATAAATAACGTCTATTCAACAAAGAAAAAGCCTGTGACTTTTTCTCCTTAGGATGGATCGTTTCTCTTCTGGTATAAGGGATATTTGCTCGTTCTTTACTGCTATATTAAAGAGCATTAAGAAGATCTCTGTATCTCCTCTATTGGTCTTAATGCCAATATCCTAAAAAGTCTGATTAAAGAGTGCTGAGAAAAGTATCTTAAGGATACCCAGAGAAAAGTCTCTGTCTTTGAACATTACGATAGGGAGTGGAAAAAAGCTAGATTGAGACTAATTCGACCTATTTCTACAGTTATTATAGACAATAAGTTGAAGAGCAACGTATTGAAGGATATAGACGAGTTCCTCGACCAAGATATGTAAGGCTGGTATACAGAATGGGGCATTCCCTATAAACGAGGCTATCTTCTTTTTAGACCACCTAGAACCAGGAAATCCAGCTTCAGTCTATCACTTATAGGGAAGTATAAATTAGATATTTATACGCTTTAGTTATCAAACATCTCAGACAGTATACTAATAAAGCTTTTTTCTGAGCTCCCGCCGTATTGTATTATCCTCTTAGAGGACGTGGATACCGCTAGGGTAGGGCACAGAGACAGCGTCGATACAGACTAAGAGAACGAGTCAAAGTCAGCAGTCACCCTATCAGGGCTTTTGAATATGCTTGATAGTATCTCATCTCAAGAGGGCCGGATACTTATTATAACCACGAATTATATCGAACATCTAGACAAAGTACTAATTCGGCCTGGCCGTTCAGACAAGAAGATTTATTTCAAACTCACCGATCAGAACATTTCTACTCAGCTCTTCTGTACGGTCTTTAAGCAGTTGCCAAACCAAAAGCAATACAATGAGGAATATGATAATAAGACTATCAAAGCGTTCACTTATGATTTTGCCAGCAAAGTACTGGATTAAGTATTCAGCCTAGCAGAAGTGCTATCATTTCTTTTAGAGTGCAAGAAGTCGTCTTCTGATACAGTTTCTTATATAGAGAGCTAGGTAGCGAAAGCAAAGTATTGAAGGGAAGGGAAGGAGGGAGGAAACAGGGGCCGGCGAGAACTGAATAGCAGAATCTTAGAGAGGAGATTAGTCAAACAAGTCGTACTTAGTGAGGAACTGTATGTTTGATGGCGCCAGTAAATCAGACTGTCTAATAGCATAGATTATAAATATGAGCGGGTCGGGTCATTCTGCCTCTAGGTTCTCAACGGCCCAGAACCTATATAGTGATGATTTTCGTTAGTATACGATAATCTTAGGTATTGGAATTGACTGACAGTCTGCATTGTTCTTTTAATGGCCCTAAATGGTATATCATTCCGAGAAGTTCTTAAGAATAAAAAGTAAAGGTCAATAATCAAAGCACGCCTGAGTGCCTGACTCTAAAAGACGTTGTCTTATCTAAGGTTTTCTTATGAACTAATTCCATCGTTACTGAACTTTTACCTCCCTAGCCTATTATAAGCATATGTCCAACACTATAAAGAGATATGTTTTTCTTAGTTAATTATTTCTAGGTGAAGCATTGCAGATCTTTGACCCTTGCACAGGAGCTGATCTACGCTTTACAAAATGATCTTTTTCATAATGCTGGAGACGCCTTAACCTATAAACGTATGACCAAATCTTGTGTATAATATTCTTCTTTTACTCTGTGATCGGAGGGTGAGATATAAAGCGACTTAGGTAAGGTGTAATCATAGGCCGCAGGATGTTATATACAGACAGTAATAGAGTTCAATAGCGGTACTTACCCGGATTTTCTTACCTTTGTGAGATAGCTATACTGTGTATTTCCAGACGTTAGCTTAAGGGCATAAGAGCGCTTTAACCGTTCTAGATCTTCTAAGTTAATAACAATCAAACGGTTACCTAGGTCATCCTACAATATATTACGCCACTCACTGTCGCAGTAGACCACTCTATGCGAACAGAACACAGCTAAGGCTTTCTTGTGCTCCTGGTGAAAAAAAAATCGTGTTCTCGTTATTAATAGTGTGCTAGAGTCTCCTCCCCGACCAGCTAAGAATTATTATCTGCTCTATTAGCTTGCTATAGTACTAATATGAAACTCGTGGTGTAAAGGTTCTAAGACAAACAGGAATATTTTGACCCTGTATACTCCTGAGGTAGCTATAATTGTCTGCTTCTACTTGAAGGTGATGCTGCTTTTCTATAGTCGTTGCTTTAATCATAATAGTATATCTGTGTGAAAGAAGGGTAGCTTTGATAAGATATTCTGTCTGACCACAGATATAGAGCTGTTTGAAACCGAGGTCTTAATCTCGGGCAAGTTGGCGATAAAGCCGGCGTATGAACTCTTGTGGTCCTATACTGTGTCTCTGACCACTGTAAAGTTTCTAGTTGGGGTATGTCTTATCTAGAGGGCCTCGGTTAACTATGCTATAGATGTAGCCAATGGTACAGTATAGTTGTATAGAATACCTGTCTTTTTAAGAATTCTGTTTGTTGTTCTGGCCAGCTTGTGTCCTTTCGCTCTCCCTGCTTGATTGGCCTTTACTGCCTCGGTTGTGGCTTGATTGGCTGCGCAATGCTGCTGCTGCCGTTGGCGAATGTGATTCTTCCTCACTGCTGTTGTCTTCAGTCAAGGAGTGCTTTAGTATAGATATACCTGGTTGACAACGAGTGTGAGAGCGTATATTGTGTATTTTCCGATCTTGTTTCTAGTATGAGAGGCGATAATTAGAGGCCCGCGGGTCTTTACAAAGAGTTTTGGGGATTTCCCTTAATATATCTAAATATTCGACTTCCTAGGTTGTCAGCTTGTTGTATGCCGTATTGTGCTATTCTTAAGAAGGAGCATCGGCGATTAGTGCTTAAAGGGTGAACGTAAGAACCTGGCCAATAGCGGTTCGGTAGAGGCGTAACTTATCGTCCGCCTGTACATCTTGATTCAGAATACACAAGAAATATTAAACAATAGTAGGATTATCCTTTGGGATATAGAGGAAAACAAAAGCCTCTTCTGTGTAAATATACCTGTGTCGAACTCTACTATTAATCATATATAAAAATATCTGAGTGACCACGGTGGTAACAAGGCGGATGGCATAGAATTTAAATGTGTTATCCTCCTGGTTAATGACATCCCGGGCCAGATCTATCTGGTATAGACCCGCCACAAATTCGGGGATTATCACTTTATATGGCGCTTTGAACTCTACTGTATAGACCGGTATTTGTTGTTTATTGGCTACAGTATGTACGCAAAATTGGTCGGCGTGTTGATTGCGTCTTTGTGCAGTGCTATCCTGCTTCTGCCTTTGTGCTGCTTCTCTTGCCCTTCCTCTACCTCTTCTATGCTTAGTGTTCGTTGGCCTTTGGGGTGTCTGTGTATCCTGAAGACTCATTCGCTCTATGCTGTTCTCTAGCAAGGTTTTAGATGGGGTTGTGCGATTATAGAAAGTAACTTGGCCTTGGATCCCAAACTTATGGCGAAGAGTTTCATCGTCTTGTAAAGTATTAATAACTTTCTTGACAAAGTTATCTACAGTGTCTCGCTTAAAATTCTGAAGCGAAGTTTCAGAATAGATCGGGTTGTTCTGGATATTCGTCGCTATGTAATCGACTTGGGTATCCGAGGGGAATAGAGGGCGTGAGGTAAAGGCTGCGGTGCGGTTAAATTTGCTCTAGACTTGCTCTTGGAGCTGTGGAAAGTCAGGCCAAGGGACTATGTGCTTGGGGTAAAGTTGGTTTACGGGGTCGGTTGCGTTGCCCTGGGTCGTGAGTGTTGTATCCGTCTTGACTCGGATCGCTTGAGACAGAGATTTATGGTAGTGATCAAGGAGGCGGAACAGGGTGTTGGGTTGGAGTTGCCGTTCTGCCTCCCCCTGGAGGCGCTCTGCTTCTTCTCGTGCCAGTCTCTCTTCTTCCTTGTGTTGCTCTGCTTCTTTCTGCGCCTTTCTCTCTTCTTCTTGCGCCTGTCTCTTCTCTTCCAGCTGACGTCGTAGCTCTGCAATAGTTTCTTCTATCGCTTGTTGATATCAGTATTCAGCAGATAATCGAATGACGTAAATTGAAGTCGATATAATTTAGGTTCGCTGTCGCAGAGGAGAGGCCCGCTAGGGCGGAATGCTCTAGTGTTTACCAGCTTACTCACTGCCTTGGCACGATTCAAATCATGCCTCAGGCATAAAATGTGCCAAGCCGTTCGGCCTTTTTGATATTGACATTCTGAGTCCTTTTGTTTTCTGGAATCTGGAATATGAGTCGAACCGATGGTTTTGGATAATCTAACCTGGCCGCCTGGCTAGAAAATGGATAGATTGAGTCCTGATTCATATTCTCAGCAAGCACAGTCACTGTGGTATGGCCATTATCTCAATTACATCACACGAGAGACCCTGTTTTCTGTTCTTCAGTACAAACAGCCGCCTGCAGCGAAGGATTTATTGTATAACTCGCTAAGTAAGACATTCAACGAAGCTAGTAGTCAGCGACTCTTCTTCTGATATAGAGAAAGAATAGGCTTACCTTTCTCATTCTTCGTCTGTTCTACAGAACACGCCTCTGGTGTACTCTAAGCTTTGGTGATTAGACGCCACACAATCACTCGCCAATAAACCCTCTAATAAGTAAAGAGACATACCTTCCCTGTCCGAGCACTTGGATTTCTCGTCAGAAATAGGCTTTATAAGCAGGTAAATTAGCTGCCTTCACCGGTCTACGAAGGTCATTTGCTGGAGAACGCCAGGAGAACCGACATCTGACAGAATATTTATAAGTTAAGGTTTTGCTTCATGATTATAGGTTCTAGTCAAATCGCCAGCCTCGAGCAGGTATCGATGGATCGATGGGAAAGTAGGTGGGTAGATTCAAGTATCCCGCAGAAAGAAAGATGCGGTCGATGGGGTAATCACTGCCAATAAAGTGTGGTGGTTTAAAGCATTTCTTAATAGAGAAATATCAACCTCAAATTTTTGACCTACTTAGCTTCTCACCAAATACCTCAAAATATGTATTTAATATCTTGTTTCACCGTTGACAAACGTTGAGTCTAAATTAAACTCCTGTGCAGGCATCTCAAGTACAACAGATTGTATGCCTTATCTATTGGAATGACGAGTTCAACGGTCTGTGTCGCCGAAGCATCTGTGTCCAACTGGTAGCGTTTGAGTTGATCCACGTTGGTAGGGAACATGCGCTGTCCACTAGAATATTATTTGTTCAACTGGACGTATATAATGGTTAACCGCATAGTCACTATGTTCAATTGTAAAGCTCTTGTGTACATATTCTTGAGGGTGTATGGTCCTGGATCTCCACAGAGCCCCACTGATCGCCCACTGACCATCCTCCAGTAAGGCTGAGGAATCGGCAAGGGGAGATATATTTATTTTCCTTTGGTCCGCCCTGGCCCTAGAACTCAGAATGGAGCGGAGCGCAGGTTAGAAAAATTTATTGTCAGAAAGATGGGGTGCGAGACTAATAGGAGACGCACGGACCTATGACCAAGGTGGAAAAGGTATTTTTGTTTTACTAATCCCATTCAATCAATCCTGCTTTCCACAGAAAGGACGCTGTTTAAACTAGCACCTTCTCACCACTGCTTACGCCCTCATATCTTTAACTGGAATCTGGATTGCTCTTTCAACACGTCCGTTTCCCCTATTCGTTGGAATCACAATGTGCGCTCTTTCCAGACCCTGTTCATTCAATCCAATCCACATTTTAGTGCTATCAGTTACTTGAGAATCAATACTTGAGAATCAACGGTAGTCGTGAAAGCATCCTCACGAACAAATTTGCAAGTTTAGTTGGCTATGTAGACGTGAGTATGTACCGCAACTTTGGTCTAACCGAACCTCGGAACCTCAACGAAAATTCTGGAGCTATTTTAGATAATAAACATGATAGGGAAAAGGCCAAAACCTGGAGGTTGTACAGTCACCTATTCTTGGGCGACCGCCTATTCGTGGGCGGCCGCCTCTTCGCGGGCGCCTCCCTCTTCGTGGACGACCGCTTATTCGTGGACGGCCGCTCTCAAGTAACGATTGTGTGACTGATGAGCTAGCGTAGCTCATAGATGAGGGCCTGGGAGTAGATCGTAGGATCCAAGAAGGCCCTTGAGCTCCTAGCCACTCTTATGACAGCTCTGGGATCGTATTCTCAGCCACGAGCTTTTTCCCCCTGGAAACTAAGATCGCTCTAGGAGCAGGCAAACCTGGGAGCTCTCCGCCTTTTTGTCAGGGTTCAATATATGGTATATACAATAAGCGGAGGACATAGACCCGCATAGTGTATCTCGGTTCCTCTGAACGTAAGGGAAGTTACTGTTTGCTACGTCCTATATTTGTGCTCTAGAACATCACAGATAGCAATTTTACCAGGCGGAAATCATTGAAGTATATAATATTTTGCATGTCTATTTTTGGGCTAGGTCTATTTTGATCAGGATCAAAGATTAGGGCACCGAGGAGATTCTAGCCAGCATAATTTTCAACCAAAGAAAAGTTACCATCTTTTATTATACTTATAACGCTAATCGCTGAATAGAGAAGCAATTTGGGTCTTCTCAATATCTATAACCATAATTCAAGTCGCAATGATTACAGCTATATAGCTTCCGAGACAAATAGCATCAAAATAGTGTCAATCCAAATGGGCCAGTCATCATCCTATCTTAGAGCACAAACAGCCATACAATATTCCCAATATACTGAATACCATCCAGACTTCTCCCAATCGATTAACACAACCCGTGTTCTTTCATCATCTTGCTGAAGCTTCTCCCGAATAATGATATTCTTTCTTTGTAAATCGCCGTAGGTGAAAGTCGCTTTATGGCCTTGGAAAATAAGCGGAAGGCATTTTCGAAGATATTCCACTCTGTAGTGTGGACCTCCATTATAGGAGTACTTCCGTAACATCGCTTCGTTGAGGCTTTCTTCAGAATCGAACGGTCCATTCACTAACGGGTCTGGTTCTTCTGTCCAAAATATCCCGTCCAGAAGCTTTCTTTTGCCGAAACTTCCAAAGTAGTTTGGAGATGGAAGCTGGCGTATTTCATTAAATTATATTCGCAGATCGCTCAAAATATTTTGTTTCTTGGTTTGTGTAAGCTGTGGCCAGGCCGCAAGAAGGGTTTTACCGATGATGCGCTCTATAATGATAAAGCTTTTGCCAGTCTTGGTATCCGAGTAAAGAGCGAAGACTCGTGGAACACAGATATTTGTATTTTCCCGGACAAACAACATATTCTCTCCTTCAGCGAGGTCAACTCCTTGCCCAAATTTCACAACAAAATGTTAGCCTACCCCGATAACTCTTCGCCCTCTATATTCTAAGGATATGTCTGGAGTATTTTTGATTTCGGAATTGGTTGGTAAAGGGCAGGGCAAATCAGCTATGTAAAACGGAATGCTGAATGATTCCTTTATTTTAAACTAAGATCAGTCAGTAGACAGGCTGAAGAGCCGAGAAGAAAAATTAAGCGTACGGCGCGCCGGCGGCCACTCCTATTTATGAGCCAGTGATGCAAACATCATTGATTTGTTGCTGTTTGTTTGTTTGTTTGCGTTGGTTACGTGATAAAAATGATCCGCCGATGACTTAAAACTCGGACGGGATTTGCTTCCTTACCTTTAGCTCTTATAATTGAAGAATCTCTTCTTGAAAGTTGGACGACTAGGCTCTATATAGTGCCAACTAAATTAACTTCAGACTATAAAATACAGACTAAGGTAGGGAGAATGCGAAATAACGAAGGGGTCCAAGAAAATGGTCTCTGATTGTATTTACTGGTTTGTATCAAGCTTTAGGGATAGCCAAACACTGATTTCCGCTTATTTCTTCAAGACGCCTGTATTGACCAGAGCTTGTATGGCTTCTTGGGTCCATTCCTAACAGCGGCGAAGAGGCTCTTTTAGGTAGAGCCTCCGAGGCCCCTCGAACTGCTTTTTAGGTAGGGGTATGCTTTCGTAAGTTGGCTTGATGCGAGCAAAATCGGCTGCGGTAATATTTCCAATAAGTTCTTTGCTTTGATAGGTTGCTGAATCTTCTGGCTTTTTGGCAGGCTTGTCTTCGTGCTTCATCCTATTCTGTATATCTCTAGTGACCTGAAATATATGACCAGATTGGTCATGATTCTTTTTGACAAAAATAGTGTGATGATCCCGTGGAAGGCCGGCGTAAGAAACCCGATAGACGTTGAACGATATAACCTAATAGTAGAATCAGTATAAGGATAGGAGTAGTCTTTATAGGAGGGAAGTATACTCTGTAGATGACGAAGAGGAGGATACTGTCTTGATAATAAATTCTTCAACTTATAATGGTTATATTTTCAGCCTCTCCGGCCGACTATTTATGTTCTTTCCAGGATACTCAAGCGAGACAACGTTACTATTATTGTCTCTTACTCTTAATTATCAACCTATTAAGCTAATCTATATACTATACGCCTCTAAAAGTAAAACGAATATATATAACCACCACTTATGTACGGCTCCACAACAGGAAATGCCGTTGATATCTAACGATTTATCGTTAGATACACTATTTTGTTAGTGTAGAGTAGAGTGGAAGAGTTTCTAATCTTTGCGTGCGGCTAGTCCTGACAATAATAAATAGTCATTTATTAGGTAGAAGACAACTATTTTTTACTTATGCTATAGCCACTAGACCCCTCAAGGGTTGATTTATATAGGAATTCTCGTGGTTAGTATAATTATTAGCCAGATCTCCGTATATTCTTTATGTAAAGAGTCTATACGCTGTATATTTTGCCTGATGTAGCCCTGTACAAACGGCTAAAGGCCGAAAAGTTAGCTCTACCTCTGCCGGTATCTCTAATTGGCTGGGTAAATTTATACGCCAAGGGCTAAGCTAGACATACAGAAGTTCGCTCCCTTGTGTGCGTTATGCCTACTATTTGCAGGGTCCCGACTGTAATTAATTATTTTTTATGATGGATCTAAAGTAATGGGGCGGTTTCATAACCAGATTCCTTGTGGCTACTTTTCTTAGTACAGTTAGATCAACCTTAACCAAAAGTAGCGGGTCGCGGCCATATAAGGTTGCGTACAAGCACGATATAGAAATTCTGCTACAGATATCTAGCAAAGGCTATAAAGATACATACTGCTGATGGCTTGCGAAAGGTCTTTATGGTATTTATGCTTTATTTCGCCGGGAGTATATAAACGTATGTATTTGCCCCATTAGGATTCCTCGCCGTCTAGAGGTTTTTTTCAGTCCTCTGAACCGGCGTTGGGTAATAGGCGCCCTAGCAAAGTAAGTATATATACTGCTTATAAACAAAGCTTCTCAGCGTATACCAGATAAGGACTAAGAAAGGACCAAAATCCCGATGTATCTACAGAGAAAATAAATACCTTCTCTGACTCTCGAATCCGAATGCCTAGGCATATATCTGCGCCGTATAACTTACTGTACTCCTTTGACTTTTTTTCTAGGGATATCTTGCGTCGATCTGTTTTCTGTTGTAGTAATTTCTTGGCTACGCTGTAAGCCTTAGACTGTTTACCAGAGTTTCGGGCTATTATAAGGGAGTAGTGTGAATAACTAGAGGCGAATAATACGACTGTATCTAGGCGAGGTATTTGTATTATAAATGATATATATGCCTTCCCAAGGAAAAATCACGAAAAGACAAAAAGCGCTTTTAAATTGCTGCTTTAGCCAAAAGCCACAATTTTCAGGACCACTATGGTTTTTAATCTTTAGGCATATCCTGTGGTTTCCATTATTTCCTCTAATATAATTCTTAGACTATTAGTAGTTAAGGGTAAGTAGAAGGTAAGTAAAAGGTAAGCCGAGGTAAGAACGAGACTGCACGAATTAATCCGCTTTAACTATCTCTTCCTCTCCGCCCTGGCGGTGAATCTTATCAGCTAATAATCTCAATAGTGATCATAAAGCAACCTGTCGTTATCGCTGATACCTCTTTGATATAGCAATAAGTTAGCAAAGAGGCTCTTACTAAGTTAACCTTCTGTTCCATTTTTTGCTACTCGTCCGGCCTACTGACAGCAAAAGGGGTCGCACGCCATAAAATACATTAGGGAGACCGCAAAGGAACATATACGGGCCCATTTGTGCAATATTGTTTCAGTTCTCCCTAGTGCTGGTTTAGCCTAGTACGGATCGCTATAGCAAACTGCAGCACTGTTTTAAGCGCGAGGAACGGAATTACCCGTGTGGGTCTAGTGGCGGTTTAAGGGCATAGATTCTCTTGAAGTGTACGTTATTATACAGGTACAGGTCTTTTTGGCCGCACCGAAAACTGTATCGCAGATCTAAAATTATATTGCAGAACGTATTAATACGAAAGCTACCTCTTGCGACCTTGTCTCAGGTTTCCCCAGGTCTGTATAATGGGCCAGACTTGGGGTTAGGATTTTTCTAGTATATCGTCAATTATGGACCTTCAGGCTATGTCTGGGCAGCGAGCTGTTCGTTTCCTTGACGTGCAAGGCTAGCGGGTGCAGAAGACAACTGCCCCCGGAGCGACTTGCGCCTGAATACCCGAGAGATGTGACTTATCTTGGGAACTGTCTTGAGAACTCATGCCGGCGTAAGTTATTGGCCGGTATATTTTTTGCAACTGTTAACTTTCACCGATTTACACAGCCCCCTAAAACCTCTCCCGGACAAAACTCACCGCCAGGTAATGCTACTTATCACTACGTTCTCGATGCTGAGACATGAATGGCGAAACTCTACCAGCAGCTTTTAAAATACAATATGTATGGCGAGTAGTTGTATTGTAACTTAGAAAGTACTTAGTAGAATCTTCAATACAAGTCTCACTAGAAAAGCCCCTAAGATTCTTGGAAGATTCGATAGTCTGTGAATAGATTCTGAAGATTTTATCTGACATGGGACATGTTTACTGAGACTCATACTGGCCCAAGAGCGTATTTAAACTGTGATACACATCCGAAGAACCATGCAGAGCAAGAAACCTATTCTCATAAGAGCAGGTCTGTTGTGTAAAGTGCTTTCTGGAAAATGGTAACGAAGCAGAGCTTATCTGGAATTGCCTCCTTTGAGTTAAGTAATAAGAAAATCTTCTCAAGCATATGCTGAGTCATAGGAGGGGATTCTCAAGAATATTTTGTTCCTGAGAATTCCCTCCCAGGTTCAAGCCCTTCCCAAGAAACTTTGTACGGGAGCCGTCAGTCCTGCGGGAGCCTTCAGTCCTGCGGGGGAAGCTCAAGAGTCGCCTAGTAATTATTGACTTCTTTGATTGGTTCACTTTTACTCCTTTCTCCACTTTGGAGTAACCCACGCTCCAGTCCATACTCTCTAGTCTGCCCACGCTCTCCAGTCTGCCCACGCTCTCCAGTCTGCCCACGCTCTCCAGTCTGCCCACGCTCTCCAGTCTGCTCACACTCTCCAGTCTGCTCACACTCTCCAGTCTGCTCACACTCTCCAGTCTGCTCACACTCTCCAGTCTGCCCACGCTCTCCAGTCTGCCCACGCTCTCCAGTCTGCTCACACTCTCCAGTCTGCTCACACTCTCCAGTCTGCTCACACTCTCCAATCTGTTCGGACTTCGCTGATTTGTCCGGACTGTTGGCACGTTGACCTCTGAAGCTTTCTTTCGGGTCTAATGGCCCACGAAAAAGACGTTACTGATACATAAACTGTTCCTGACTACAGATTGAAATGCGTAGTTCAAGGCTGATAACTTATAGCCAAGGTACGTGGAAAAAGCTCACTGACTAGGTCCTGGGACCACAACGGACCTGGGACCGCTCGAGACATAGGAATTGAGACATTAGGCCTAGGTGTCCTGAAGGCTATGGTTTTAAGTGTGCTGTGGGCCTAAGTCTCAGGTGGACGTACGTCCAAGGCTTCTGGCCCAGCTGGGTACTCAGTCTGTCAACTGGGGTCCTCCTACCCGAAACCAGAGTCCTTTCACCCTGGTTCCTCGACATTTTACATATGCCGCCTGACCTGTAAATTCTCTAGCCGCAACTATTCTACTGTATCTTAACTCCAACGAAACAAAGAGTGATAGCCCGGCCGGGTTCTCAGTTTAGAACTACCTTCCTGGAGGCACTTTTAGCCCAAGAGAATTACTGCCCTTATACAATACGCTGTGTGGGATCATTGTGTAGGTTTAAGCGGCCGAATGAGGCAGCGAGACACAAATGACTAGCACTTGCTGTAGAACCTGTTCTGAGCGGAGATGGATAGAATTTCTAAACACAGGAGACAATAGTCGAAATCAAAGGACCGTGAGCTTCAGCTGCCAATTATTGGCCAATTCACCTAGCTGGCTGACAATCCTGGGATTGTCGGCCAGCTAGACTGCTCAGCGATCAATTGGCGGCTTTCCTGGCTTACCAAATCTGTGCGCCAATGGACTGCGGCCTGTCGATACCATGGAGTTCGATTTCAAAGTACTATTATTCTATATCATTGTCGGAACTTGGAAGCTCTTCGTCATGACTGGCAGGCACAAAAATCATGACTTAACACTTTACGCAGGGGCGACTGGACAGATCTTGGCGACAAGGCGGCCTTCTTTGGCCCTCAACTTGGCATCGGCTTACAATCCTCCCGCGAGGATGAATAGTAGCAGAAATCACACGCTACGTAAGAATGGATACGTGTCTGGAACTTAAGGTTTAACTCGGTGAAGCTCTTGCCATTTCCCAGGGTTTCTAGGGAGGGCTGACAACCTCGGCGAGGGACCCATGGCATTATCGAGAACGCAATAGAAGCGCATCGAGGGTTGTTTGTCTTCCGTTGATCATGCTGGAACATTCCTTGAGGTTCTACGACCTCCCTCGTAAAACCACAGAGGTTGTGAGAGTGCTGGGGGAAAAAATTCAAATTTTAATTTAGAACCACTGAGGTTTTAAAACCCCAGGTCTTAGTTTGAAAACCTCTCCGTAGTATTAAAACCTCAGGGGGTAATTCTAAAACCCCATTCAATAGGTGTAAAACCACCAAGGTCTTGAAACCTCCAATTCTAGTTCTAATACTCTACATCATAGTTTTAAAACCTCTGGAATTTTTATCTCATGTAGTCCGGAATTGTCAGTCGATCTTGCCGTCGCTTTTCAAAATAGTATTTGGAGGCTTTAGAAATACCATTTGAGATTTCAATACTGACGTGGGAGGTTTTTAAACCAAAGTCTTGAGTTTTAAGATCTCAGTGGATTTAGAATTACTTTTCGAGGTTTTAAAACCTGGTCGCTTTTTTGGATTCCCGAGATTGAAACCCCGGTGGTTGTGTTTTAAGGTGTTAAAACTCCCGAGGCCGCAGATTAGACATTTTAAAGACATTTTTAAGCCCCGCGTGATAACCTTGCCGCTTTGTGAATGATTGGGATACTATACCTTTGTCACTATGTAGTTTCATTTTTAGCCGGAGGGCGCACTCAGAGACCGTCGAGTATCCACCGACCCGGCACGACTTGAATCCGATAATTCCTGCCTAGAAGCCAAGGCACCATCTCAGATTGAAATAATTTCAGGGCTGCAAACTGGGGCCACCCGGACTAATAGGAAACGCACGTGATAAAAGCCCTGACCCTCAAGAACGAACGTTTAAAAACGGTCTTCCACCAGGCACTCTTTTCCGAGGATTCACCAACGAACAGTACTTAACCACCTACATTACTAACACCATCATAGCTGTATCCAAGAGAATGAACGTTTACTTCACGATAGGCCAAATTAGTCCCATGATAGCCCCAAAATAAACCCCAAAATAAACCCCAAAATAGTAATCCATCGACGAGACGACCGTACGTAGACCCGTGTTTTTTTCGAATCCTCCTGGCCATTATTCGTTGATTAGCGTTGAATTGATTAAAGTAATCAGTAAGAAAAGACCATCAATATACAGCAGCAGATAATCAGCGTGAGAGGAAAAAAAAGTAAAGGAAATTGCTACGGCGCTAGACACATGACTGCGGTGTCTACATTACACTAATTTTCCAGGTGAACTATATCCCAAGAGGCTGGAAATCGTCTTTGAACTTCACGTCGATGGGCTGAGGCCATCAGGAGGAGATTTTCGAATATTTAGCTCAAAATAAGCTCAAAAATTCCATTTTCGAACAGTGTTTATGTAATCGCACAAGAACTATTTTCCAAGGCCCCTATGGATTATGCGCACGACATCAATCAACGCTCAAAAGTTACAGTCCGCAGATATATGATCGTTATGTTGATTCCAGACCTAATTGTTCTGGTGTTCTTCAACAGGAGTTGCAAATCAACCGTGACTTTTACACTTAGTATCTGCGAATAATCACTATTGTTTGTCTTCCAATGATGAAAATCCAAATAATGTTTTTAGCAATTTCATATTTTCTTCTATTCCATAATTGATATAATATATCCCTATATTTTTAAAAGAAAAGTGGCCATCCCCCTTTTTTGCCAGAAGTGCATTCCAATCTCAATTATCCTCACAATGGCTGCTGTTAAGTCTGGTCCCTCGATCAATTCGAAAAAGTCGAAGAGACAGAAGAAATGCCGTCGCAAAACAACATTAATGAAAAAGGCTTCCGAATATAGCAAGATGTGTGACGCAGATGTGTGCATAGGCATTCGTTTGCGTGAGACGGGTCAGGTCCATGTTTTGACAGCAGATGATTCGGGGTTCTGGGCTTTTCTTGCCTCAAAATTGGTAAGCTACAAGCATCATCATATACTGAATAGGTATCTGATTTTCTAGAGCGCCTACTACCCTCAACCAAGCTTTATGACAGATCAAGACTTGGACGGGATGGCCGTCATCGCCGATTAATGCAATAAAGCACCCTGCAGGTACTTTTTACTTCGTACATTGGGATTACGTCAGCAAACAGAAATACTAGAGGAATATTGGGAAAACAAACTAGGGAATACGATATAGCGCTCAATTCCACATGTGCAATAGAAACAATCAAAACAATCAATCAAGTAATTCTCAGTATATTTGCGGCCATACTATATTGGATGGTGTGATGTTTGTTACATATTGCAGAACTAATTAGAGATGGAAGAAAGCAGAAGCCAAAAACAGTTCGTTGTCTCTGAGCAGGGAAAACATAGGTGCTCACCCCCTTTGAGAACCAGCCACTAAGGTGTGCATACTGTATATTGGATATGCTCTCCCAGGAGCACAATTTGAAGCCCCTGGGACCGTTAGCTGTGATTCCTAGGCACAAACGGGTCCTAGGAGTGCTCTACGTTGTTCCTAGGACCGCAGCTTGGGCTCCTCGGAATGCTGCCACTAGCCCCAGGAGCCACAACGTATCTCCTAGGGGCACCTTCGTACCCAGGAGACAGAAGTTCTGCAGAGAAATTCCCCACGCCTTTTCGCTCCTGGGAGATATCTCCTTTCTCCCAGAAATATGATGCCGCTCACTAGTTAATTAGTTAGTTATGTAACTAATGCCAGGGATATACTTGAGGCATACATGCTATATTTTCAAGAGACCACACAAAGGGGTTTTCACTCTTGCAACCTATTCTACTGTACCTTCTGCCTTGCTATGCCTGGCTTCGTTTGAAAGCTACTCAATGCAAGAATTGCTTAATGCACGAATTGCTTAAATGCACGAATTGCTCAATGCACGTGTTGGAATATCCCGGTTAGTGAGATAATAATGAGGCTGGGATCACGTGCACACATGTATACCAATCTCTCAACTTACTTGTATCTTTGCAACACAACACACAATCAACTCCTCTCAACAAGATGAACACTAAAGCACCACATTATAGCTCAACAGCACTGATTGCTCAAATGCAACACTGTCAAATGATAAGAAACAGATGTCAAGTCTACAGGATTTTTACCATCGATATGGTGATTCAAGATACGCTAATGTTAGCCAGAAAAGAAAGCAGGCGGTGGTACTGTGAATGTTGAATGTTCGTGTGTTGGAATAGCGCAAGATTGGTGAATAGTATAAATCTGAAGAGATTGGAGATTTGAAAAAAAGATTCTCCACCACAAGCGTAGGCCCGTGCATTTCCTTATACCCTCGCATGCCCCGGGTCTCTAAAAAAAATTATTTCACCGAAGTCTTTTCCGCTAAATCCCGAGCCATCGGGATAGACCGGAGACCCCGAATCCACAGTCATCCTGCTCTCCCTTTGTTCATGTACCTAATATCAACAGAGTTACAGTATTGATCTGAAGAGCAAGCGAAACTTCAATACGCAGAGATTTTGCTGGAATATCTTTTGATCTTATTGCATGTATGTTTCTTGAAAAGTTTTGAAAAGTAATTCAACGCCTAAAATTCCATGTTACGAAGGATTTGTTCCTGTAGACGCCATTGTTCCCCGCCAGCTCTATCGCGAACAGTCGTAGCTCGTGCGCAGTGGTACATAGCATCAGAGTTCATATGGAGCTGGAGACATCCTCCCACTAGAAAGCTATGATCAGTTAAAACAACTTGACGCCCAAAACTTTGGCATTAACGTGAATAGCTGGGCAATATGGGGACAAGGACAGAAAAATTCTGGAACTGGCATTAGATGACGGCCTGTATCGAATGATAGTGTTAGTATACTTTGAGGCTTTGCGATGAGGATGACGCTCACAGGGCGTTAGGAGTGCTTGGACATGATTGGTTCTCAGCTACTCCTTGCTCCACATTGGAGAAGCATGTTCAGCACCTTTTTGAAGTCTTTTCTAATTGGTCTGCCACCCTCTTTCTCCGCCCTCCGGACCACCCTCTGTTCTCAAACTTCGCCCTGAAACGAGGCGCGAGTGGAAGGGGTTATATCGGCAAAGGCTGAAAATGAAGTACGTGGCTGCTGCCGCCGGTAAAAAGCTGGCCTGCACCCTCATTTGCCTCTGATTCGCCCGTTGCGGTTCCTAGCTTCTCTTCGGTTGCCTTCATCCTCTTCCTTCCCACGGCCTTTTTTGATTACTGCTCAAGCATTCGTCGTTGTATCCTTTTTTGAATGGCGGTCGACATCGTGACTTACTGGCTTCTTTCACTCATAGCCCTATCAGCTAAGCCCCCCGAGCCCGGGCTTCCATTAGTGTACTTACAGCTTGTTTACTGGTGGTCATTTGTTGTCACGCATGCTGATTGTATGCATGCTCTTGCTTTGCACTTTCATCGTGTTTTCTTTTCATTGGCTTGCCATCTGTTTGTACAGCGTGTTTGCTTTTGAATTGGAAGCGGGTTGGGCCGCAATGCATGGCTTAAAGTACCCCTAAACACGATGGACACCTTGCGGGGAAAGAATTATATTGAGTTGATCCTCGACCTGAGGAGGTGCTATCCTTAATAGTGCTCAAGGCGCCAGCTCTTGGGAATTCTCTTCATTCTACAATCTGTGGCATACTGCAAACTCGGTAAGCGCTCTTTAGTGTAACTAATCGTTATGGACGCCTCTCATCCACTGGCATATAGTAATGAATACATTCTGCCTCTTCCCAGCCGATGTCCCTGGTAGTCTCTACAGAGTCCAATATGGGGATTCTATGACGACCTATGATATATATGAGGGGCTCGAGGCAGTTGATACCGTTACGTTGTATGATGATGGAGGGGACGAACAGGAAGAAGACGATACTCTCCAAGAGTTTGGTGACGCAGTAGAGCAGCATTTGAGCTGGGACACTGATTATGAGAGCATTTTCATCTCGCTCTTTTCTCAGAGAAGACATGCTGAAAATTGGATGCTGGACAGGCATACCCGTTTTGGCAGCAGAAACTGCACTCTCCTTCAGATTGATACGTCGGCTCTTAACGGCTCTTTTATTTTCCGTGCTGAGGAGATTGTTCATGAACTTTCGTTGTCGATTCCTGAGGCAGCCCAGGCGAGTGTTGCTAGGGAGTATCTTATCGCGCATTACATACCCCCGCGTGCTATCATAAGAAGTCAAACCGCCGATGAAATTCACGCAGGTAAGATCAAGCCTTTCTCGGTGGGTTCTGATGTGGCTTGGGAGCCAACGGTGCTGTGTTTCAGGATCTTGGACCTTGAAGCCAAAAAATACTAAGATACAGTGGACATAGCTCGGTATCCGCCTCGTCCTTCGATTCCCGGCCCCTTGAGGCCATCGCCTGAGGAAGTGACACCGCCCCAGCTAATTGCACAGCTTGAGGCAATGGGAATATAATACGTGAACGTCAAAATATCATATCCGCCTCTCTGTTTTGTCACCGGAGAGAGCCCCTTGTGTACCGGAGTCCATAGTAATTTCGAATGTAGATGATAAAGGCTCCAGCAGTGACTTAACGCGCTTCATCAGGAATCGGGAAGCATACTAATTACGTGAGAATATATCTGTAGTTAAGCCAAGGCGACAACGCAGAAAAGCGAGATGATGGAACGCATTCCTCCCGTACACCCGCCACTTTATTTGTAGATCCCACGAGCTTACTCGATGTTCTCAATCCTCAACGCTGACTATGTGCTCGAAAAACTCTACCGCGCAGTTTGTCGGAAGGTCGAGATGGTCGCTTTGAGTGTTCGCATTACCACCGAGATTCCATCGCCTCTCGTGTAAGCCCAGTACGGCCAGTGCTACATGTGAATAGGGAATTTGGAGTATCGACGCTAGACTTTTCCGCAGAGCTTATGGGGATGGAAGATCTCTGGTAGTGTCCATAATAACTAATAGCCATAGACACACTCTAGCGATTTCGAGAAAGGGTGATGAAAACAAAAGCAAACAGGTTGCCATTCAGAAATCAGGGACAGTGACTTTGAGATTGAACTATCACAAAACAGTTGGCAGGGCCAAAAAGCGGAGAGATCGGAAAAATACATTTCCCGATCACGCCTATGGTGGAAGACAAAATCGAGAGGTCAAAGCAAAATTCATGCAGGGGATCGAGGAGTACTAGGAATCGCACGTGATGCGTGTGGAGCTCTCCAAGAGAAGGTAACCACATTCTATTTAGCCAATGGCAGTAATTGAACACTGTACTTATTCCTAAGACTGTATCAACGATACGGGGGAAAAATTTGTGTTTCTGTCGGACGCCGCGGAGATGTATCGCGATGTTGCGACTGGGAAAAGATAGTGCTGAAGTCCATTCTTCAACCTTTCGCTAGCCATCCCCATATAGCTTGTTCAAAAAGATTATATCATGATAAATGCTGCTTGACTATGAGTTCTTCAAGCACAAAAGACACAATCAAGAGTAGTCTCACCTTTGCCTGAAAGCGCCACCGTGCTGGATTGATTGTCCCAGGTTGAAATGGATACCATACAGAATAATTCGATGGTAGACCTGATCGATCGGCTCACTGGGTGGAACATTCCTCAGATACTGGTCAAGATAAGTCTTTTCAAGACCTCCAATCGCAAGTCGCGAGACTCCCATCTCATATTCTCGATGTGCAAACAGCACGCATGGACTAAAAAGCACGGGCATTCCGTTCGAAAATCGGATACCTAGGTGCTTCGCCAATAAGTTTCCGTGAACAAGGGTTGGAATTATGATATTCCCTTTCTCCTGAAGAGGAAGGAGTAGTCTCGGAATGGAACTTCGCAGCAAGACCTCGAAGGCGGCCTCGTATGGGCCCCATTTGCCATTTAACGCAATGTCCCGTTCCAAGAATGTTGCGATCAAGAAGCCGAAACAATCCGCCCAGAGACTATACAGCGCTGGCTTGAGGTAAATTCCTGCGTGGTAGCGTGGAATATCACTTCCAAACTTACCCGTTGTCCCAGAAACTCGATGAATGCGGGATAATTGGGAACTCAGGTCTTCCGGTGATGGGAGGAATGAAGTGCAATGGACAAAGTCACACACAAGAAAATACGTTGTGATGGTTCTTTTGGGCTTTCCTGTTTCCCATAAAACCACCGCTGGCGTTCGGAGATCTTTCTCTCTTCTTTCTGATCTCTCTTTCTCTCTTTCTCTCATTGACTCTTGACTCTTGACTCTTGACTCTTGGCCCCGTTATTTTCATCCGAGAATTTGCCCCATTTATGTGGTTTCGGTACAACTTCCGGATTTGCCGCGTGGAGTCTCTGGAGAGAGTCGAACACTGCTCCAATCGCCGCATCTGAGGAGGCCTCCATACACTGCATGACGATGGGGTAAGCAAGCAATTAAAAATAGTTCAATTTATGTTGAATGGATCAAAGGAATGGCATACTTGCAAAAAATAATCTTTTACGGAGCCATCGCGTTGCCGTACCGCGACTCGCGCGGTGCGGCTTTTTGACGATGTGCCAGAAGGGCGGACAGAGACCACGTCCAGTCCGAGATCATGTTGTGGTTGGGGGAAACCTTCGCGGTCAGCATCTGGAAATTGAAGCTGGTGTTCCCATGACATACATGCGAGGACAGCCCTCTCCAGGACAAGACGAGAAAGATCGCTCATTCTGCGAGGGCAGATTGACGGACTGAGCTAACAATCACAGTTACAAAGCGGCGTACGCACTCTTAAAATAAGTTCGATAGGGTAGTTCGGGAATATGCCGCTGACCCCTGGCTCCAGTTTTCTCTTCGCGCCCTGGATGTGATGAGTGCGGAGAGCCAATCATTTGGCGCCCTGGCTGTGATGAGACATGCATGTGCGTGGGTAGCTGGTCCTCCAGAGCCAATCGAAACATTCTGACCGCCTACAAAACCGGGCTTCTAGACGCCCAATACCCAGGGTACACATAAATTAACGAGCTGCGCTTTCAGATTTTGTGTAAATACTCTTGTAATTTCCCTCTGATCAAGACCACTTGATAAAACGTCGTGGTGTTGCTTTTTTCAGCCTAGGACACATGAGTTGGGTGAGAGACACGAGGATGTCTCACCATCAACCGCGGCTGGACAGAAAATCTGTGAATGCTCTGGGATTAACCCATGTGTACAAACCACAGCATTGCAAACCGGTTGTAGACATCATATTTATTCATGGTCTCGGTGGCCGGAGTCATTATACATGGAGTTATAAAAAGGACCTGGGGCGTTTTTGGCCAGGTTGGCTACACCAAGAACCAGGTCTGGCTGATGTTCGAATCACTACATACGGCTACGACGCCAGCGTCTGGCCCACGCTTACCAGGAACTTCTCCTGCATTGATGATTTCTCTCAGGAGCTCCTTGCTCGAATAAAGGTTGCTGCAAATGAAATCATTGGAGAGATTCCCTTCGGCGATGTTTGTGTCATCTTCTTGGGATTAGAGTTCACTACGGCTGATCTTATATTTAATACTGACAGATTCCCATAATCATGGTTGCGCATTCGATGGGAGGTGTCGTTGCGGAGCAGGTATGTCGTACATATCTAACGCCCAATAGCACTTAATAATTGTCGTGCAGGCTTGTATTCAGGGTATCAAGGATTCCCAATACCAGTCTTTGATACGTTCCACATTTGCCATGATTTTCCTGGCTACTCCACATCATGGTTCTGAAGTTGCTGATCTAATGGACGATGCCATTCGAAAAATGAGCCTCGGATTCTTCTTGAAGCCCTATGTCACGGAGCTCCGTTCAGATTCTAATGTTTTGAACCGAATCGACAAAAACTTCCTTAGTTCTCTTCCGGGAATAACCATTGCATCATTTTATGAGACTCGGGGAGTGCCTTTGACTAGCCGCGTAAGTTAGTCTGTGCTCTCAAGGACTGGACGCACTAACGGATTCAGATGGTCGTCAAAAAGTCCTCGGCAACCTTAGGTCGTGCAGGGGAAATCATCATGCCGCTCAATACCGACCACCACATGATTTGCAAATACCGTAGTCGCTGCGACGGGAATTATATAGCTTTCCTTTGCGTTCTGAGGAAAATGATTGTCGATGCCACCCGAAAACCTTTGTGTGGCAAATACTGGACAAGTGGTGCCCGAGTCAACTTGGAGAATGACCAAGAAATTTCGAAATCTTTGCTTGATTTAGTACCTGGCTCATGTGATTGGATTTTTTCAGACCCGACATTCTCATTATGGATGTATGGCGAAGAAAGGAAGCCGAGATCTCTCTGGCTGTCTGGACAATCTGGAAGCGGAAAGTCCATACTTTCTGCTTTCATCGCAAAGCACATCAGAATGCAACCTGACTGCAAGCTATGTTATTTCTCTGCTCCTAAAGCTTCAGAGGCTTCTTTATCGCCCAATGTTCTCCTCGGCTCCTTTGTTCGGCAGCTCTCTGCTCAGATACCAGGGCTTGACCCAGTTTCCACCCTGCTGATGGGGCTGAACAACGATCTTGACTCTTCTTGGATCATATTTTGGAGAATTCTTGCTTCCACTTTTCTCAGTGTTGGATCAAAGGACAGAATATACCTCATTATAGATGATATCGACAAGTTCCGTGATGCAGGGTCTTTCCTTGCCGCTATGGATGAGCACTCAGCTATTGGTTTCCCCTTGCGCTTGCTGGTTGCAAGTAGAATATCTCAATATACCTGGCCCTCTGAAATGTCTCAGGGAAGTTTCAAACCCCAGATTTTGAATTTAAGATGCCACAAGGGCGTGGAAAAAGACCTGCGATCATTTGTTGCGAAAAGGATCGAAGGTCTGCGTGGCCTGGAGGATCTAAAATCCGAGATCATATCATACATTCTCAGAGGCTCTGGTGGTAACTTCCTTTGTGCCAATCTTCTATATGAGGAGATCAAGAAATGTCGAAGAAAGGATCGACTGCAAAGTGCGCTAAATCAGGCCCCTCTCGAAGGTGCCACTTCGTTTTACGAATTAATAGAAAGGGATCTGGCTTCCGGCTTGACAACAGACGACAAAGACGACCTTCGAGATCTAATGCCTTGGATACTGTACTCATTTGTCCCAATAACGATTGAGCAAATGCAGCACGGAATGAAACTTCTGGGCGTTGAATTCATTGATCTCAAATCCACCATTTCCCGACTCTGTGGGCGTTTTGTTATAATTAACGATAAATCTCAAGTGAGGCTTTTTCATCCGACCGTGCAGAGCTTCATCTTGAAGCAGAACTCTGTCCTCAACGTTGATTCAAAGTCGGCTCATCTCTCAATTTTCACGAGCAGTCTGTCATGCCTTAACTCTCTTGCTTCTGCTGGTCCGAGACAACAGAGAAATCTCGGCTTATTTCATGAATATGCAATGAAGTTTTGGTTTCGTCATCTTGACGAATGTGAGATCAACCATAGCGCATCTATTATGTGCTTGCTGCTGAAATTCTTCTCCGGGCAAGGCGTTCTTGAGTGGATCTTTCTGGTCTGTCATTCCCAAGAGCTTCAGTATTTGACCATGGCGGCCTTTTCAATCAATCGCTTCATTACACAGACAAAGGAAACTATGCCCACATCGAAAAGTATCAAACTAATCGAAAAATGCTCCTTTGATCTTTGCATGATAGTCGAGCGTTTCTCAAGACCTTTGCTTAGTGATCCAGACGTGATATTTGACTTGATTCCTGCCTACTGCCCTCTCGAATCTTTTATTAAGCCACTCGCGCGGACTTCGAAAATAACTGTGGATGGACTTCTATTCCAGGAATGGGATGATTATCTCGCTGCATTTACCATCGATCATGGTTGCCGTGGTACGGGGATCAGCTGCTCAACAAATCATTTCGTCATTACTACTTCAACACAAGAGGGCCTCGTGTTGATGTATAATTACCCAAAGACGGGCCCTGCGTGTGAATTCGTCCACGGCGAGCGTGTCATGGGTTGTGAGTTCAGTCGATCTGGAAAAAGATTGGTAACTTATGGGCCAACAACAACCACGCTATGGGACCTTTCCACTAAAAAGCCCCACCAGACATTTAATAGCACCCCAAACACAACTATTCTCGCTTCTTCCTTTGGGCAAGATGACTGCACGATACTGACTTTTTCCGAAGACCATGTCCTCCGGAAGCTACTATTGGACGGCGTTACCCATGATTGGACAGAGGTGGACCTTGGTGCACGGAGCAAGCTTGCAAATCAATGGCTAAATCCGTCATGTGCCACTTTTGATCATCAATCAAGATTTCTCGCAATCGGTTTCAGGGGAGATCCTATAGAAGTTTGGGATCTTCAATCGTTTTCCTGTACGGCCAGGCTCGAGCGATCATCGTGTCTGCAAAATGATGTCATACAACTGTGTTGGTCTTCACACCCAGGACAGATAATAGTTCGCGAAGAACTTGGATCCCTCGAGATAATCGACATTCTACGTCAGGAATCAGTAGCGACTTGCGCTGATACAGTGTCAACAATGGCGTGTAACGCTACGTCGGACTTTATTGTCACCGGCGATATGGCAGGAACGATCAAAATTCGACGAATTTCTGATCTAGAGTTGTTACATCACGCACGCGGAACTGAAGGCAACTTCGTGGCAATTTCAGTGGCTCCAATAAACGGCAAAATATACGGCATACAGAACTCTCAATGCACAATTTGGGAACCATCGCTTTTTGCAATCATGTCTTCCGATAAGCGAAGCCAAGATCCGACACCCTTAGAGACTCCGCTCCCACGGCAACCCAAGTCAGGCGAGGATCAATCCATTATTACTGCATTGGCCACATGTGCAAACTCATATACATACAGCACTGGCTATTTGAATGGGCAAGTCAATGTGATATTGAATGGCGGAGCGAAGTTTTCTTTGGATCTACCCACCAGAGTACGGATTGAGCACATTGCCTGGAGTCCTGATGGGAAGTTTCTTGCAATTGCAGATTTAGGTGCGCGGTTGTTCATCGTGTCACTAAACCCTAAAACTCATGAGTTCAACCAATTGGCATCATTCAGATTCCAGTCGCGTGTCGAACAAATTCTATTTCAGCGAACATCGCAGGCTCTTCTGGTGGTCATGAAAGACGAGATGTTTATTTGGGAGCTCGATTCTTATTGCGTTAAAGAGAGTCGTCACTCTTTAGGGGAATTTAGCAGATGGATCAATCATCCCAGTGGGGATGAGTTGATTCTTGGAGTCGGCACGGACAAAATCAACATCTACCGGTGGCAGGATCAAATATCCGTATCCAGTATATCACTCGATATTTCGTTGTCAGATCTCACATTTGGGCTGGAGCTGTTGGACTATGTGAAAACCGAACCGGCGGGTACCACACTTCACCCGTCTTTGGCTGTACGCAGAGTCAAAGAAGTCTTGACTTCTCCCGAGACAAATACACTATTGCTTGTTACAACCCACCACTCCTCGGAAACCATTAGCGGCTCCCAGTTCATGAAAATCCCTATGGCTCGATTAAATGACAATGTTGATGATGGGGTCTTCCCCACTCCCCTGATTGAGAGCCTCAGTGATGTTATTGCCATGCCTTTAGGATTTTTTTCCTGTACTAGAGGCCAAGGTATGCTCAAGCAGGTCCGTGGCGGCAGTCTCATTTTCCTCAGCAAGGAAAATTGGATCTGTTCGGTTTGGCTTGGAAATGATGGGGAAGGCCCCGTTCGACGGCATATATTTTTACCTGACGACTGGCTTGATGCAGAGAGTGTGGAATTGGTTCGGGTCTGCCGAGATCGGATATATATCCCAAGGGCAGGACAAGTCGTTGTTATCCAGAACGCATTTGATGCGTGGTATTAGCATATCAGAACGTCTCGTGAAAGAGGAAAATAGAACTACTCTCCCTTTTTCTAAATGAAGCGGCCTGTCTCGATCAATATGCTTTGAGGCTTTGTGATGAGAATGACGCTCACATAGCGCTAGGAGTGCTTGGACATGATTGGCCCTCAGCTACTCCTTGCTCCACATTGGAGAAGCATACTTTTGCTCAGCACCTTTTGAAGTCTTCTTCTAATTGGTCTGCCACCCATTTCTCCGCCCTCGGGACCACCCTGTTCTCAAACTTTATGCCCTGAAACGAGGAACGAGTGGAAGGGGCTATTTCGGACATGACTACATATGAGGTCTTCGTTGAGACGAGGGGGTCAGCGTGAATGAAATCATCACCATCATCATCATCGACTACATATGAGGTGCGTGGCTACTGCCGCGAAAGCTGGCCTGTCAAACCTGCACCATCGTTTGACTCTGATTCGCCCATTACAATTCCTCGCTTCTCGTTGGCTGCCGACTTTGTTTCCTTTTTAGCCTCTTCTCCCTGTTTCTTGGCTTTGCAATTGGCCTTCAGATATTCCCCAGTCTGGTTTGGCTTCCTTGCTACACTACGGTATCCAGAATGCCCATCCCTAAGTGTACAGAGCTAACTGTGAAATAAACCTCGCATTTGGCTAGCTTACACGTGATCATTGTGTTTGATTTGTCTGGCTCAGGTCGATCCGATGCGTGCTAATCTCTAACTATTCTTCGCGTAAACCCAAGTCTCACGTAATCACCGCAAGGTCACATGGTGGAGTGAGAATCCCCCCGCTCGAAAAGCTAGCATGCAATGTGCCCGGTCCACCTCAAGAACTTTCGTCAAGCAGCAACAGTGGTTTCGCCCTGCTATCATAGGACTGTGAATTTACCTTGAAATTTCGGTAATCTGCAGACCGTACATTCCTGAAATGGAAAGCTTCAAAGAGTAGGGACTTTCTTCACAAGAACATTACCCTTGTGTCATTAACAGTCATAGCCTCATTTATGCCTTGAGACTTTGTGATGCGGACTGATGTTCGAAACGAGTCTAATACAGCTCACGGGGCATTATAAGTGGTATGACGTGATTGGTTCTAGGCTATTCCTTGCTCCACTTTGGAGAAGGATAAACCTGTGGCCTATCGTAGGAACTGTTCTATCGGGGGAATCAGGACTACACACGACAGCTTGAAAATAGGGAAAACAGTGGTCTATCGTACGAACTGTTCTATCGGGGGAACCAGGACTACACATGACAGCTTGAAAATAGGGAAAACAGTGGTCTATCGTACGAACTGTTCTATCGGGGGAACCAGGACTACACATGACAGCTTGAAAATAGGGAAAATCGTGGCCTGTTGTATGAACTGTTCTATCGGGGGAACCAGGACTACACATGACAGCTTGAAAATAGGGAAAATCGTGGCCTGTCGTATGAACTGTTCTATCGGGGGAATCAGGACTACACACGACAGCTTGAAAATAGGGAAAACCGTGGCCTATCGTAAGAAGTGTTCCATCGGGGGAAGCAGAACTATCAGACGACGGCTGGCAGGGTCCGAAGGTGGAGAAGTCAGGAGTAAAAAATTTCCCCATCCCCGCCTGTGGTGGAACAAAACTGGAGACGTCAAAACCTTCATGCACCAAACATGGGGGGTCCAGGGGTATTAGGAAGCGCACGTGATATGTGTGGGGCTCTGGAAAGAGAAGGTAACCACATTCTATTTACCCAATGGCAGTAATTGAACACCGTACTTTTGCCCAAGATTAATACGTTCTTCTTTCACCGGTCGGCGCTCAATTCACTTCACCACCATCATCACACGATCAACATGACGCATATCGGCCTTTATCGTTCACAATTTGACTGTTCGAAAATCAACCCAGAGGCAAGCAACACGGCAATGCAGATGGATGGCTCACATCTGTAGGTTCATCTGTGGGCTCTCCATTTTTCACTGAACACGCCCTCAGCAATCACTTCAACGTGTTCCTCAATACTCGGGGCAACCGCGACCCTTCACCGGTATCCGACCGGACTTATTTTGCACGAAATGGGAAGTCACAAATTGGGGAAATTATCCGACTCGGATCATTATTTGCGACGTGTGCAGTAGGAGTCATGCCCCCGATTATCCACGCCCTCGATAAATTATCTGCGAGCTGAGGTTATCACCTGCCTCGAATTGTCCATTGCGGGCCATCGGCCTCTAGAGTTATCTCACCTGCAAGATGGTCGTGTTGATATGCCTTTGCCTAATTTCTCTTTTCCTGCGGTAGCCAAAACGACAAACCGAAAGGAGGCGAACCTGTCTGGAGTCTTACCTTGGCCTGGAGGGTGCTATTTTTCGCGAGTCCCTGGTGTTGATGTGATTGGCCCATGTCTCCGCCCCCGAAGGGAGTCACTGCCTAGAACATTCGAGTGGGAGTCCTGGGAGGATTCCTGGAGGAAGTTTCAAGAAATCAAACTTCCTTCCTCCACTCATCGCCCGCCATGGAGGATACTGTCTCGGACCTTGCAGCCCAGAAGATTAGGGAGTTGTTCGCTATTTGTGGAGTTGAAAACAGCGAGGAGCTTCTGAGGTCACTTACTACGCATGCTGTGAACCATCGTGAGCGAACCTCTGCCTAGTGCTAAGCTATACTGGGTCACTGACTATTTTTCTAGTTCGCGAAGCCCAGCTCAGAACTGGAAAATGCAGCGGGACCGAGTCTATCTCTCGGCTAAAAGCAACGACACTCGAAACACCCCTCACTCCGCCAAATGACACGCGTGGATCTGAGCGCCTTGAGAAACTGGCTGCAACGGAGGGCAGAACGACCTACAATGATATGGCCGGTACAGGGGAACGGAAAAAGAGGAAGCGAAAAAGCCGCCATGGCTTTAAATTAATGGATCGGCAACCCGGAGCGCCTAGAAGCTGTGAAAGTGGGATTTCTAGCGACAATTCTCCCCAGAGAACTCTGTCGCCTCAAACATATCAAACGGTGAGATATCATTACTTGAAGTCGGTAAGAGAAGGATGAAAAAACTCATGATTAGCTTTTAGTCTGAAGCCGACGAAACTTTGCCAATACCCTGCGATAGCCCCTTGCCGTCATTTTTTGATTCGGCCTACGAAATGAAGATCATGACAACGATAATTATGGAATGTGTTAAATCGAACTCCGCTATAGCGAAGTACGGACAACGCATCAGCTCAGCTGTGATATCAACCGAGCTGGCAAAGATACAGGAGTATGTCGACAAGTTGTCCAGATACGCTTATGATGAGGCGATTGAAAAAATTCGGAGAGACACCGCTTTCAGCGCCGGCAAAGCAATACAGACCAATTACAACGAAACCATTTTTTGGCCAATAATCCTTAAATGCGCCGCTTTGATCGATCCCGCAATATTGCCCCCCGCCAAAGGCCCGGTCGATGGATTCTCTATGGCGGAAAAAGCTGCTACCCGGAAGTTTATGGAGGATATCGGCCATAGCTTGGGCTCCGAGAATCAGCGATAATATCGTATTTTCTGGAAGAATATGTACGAGATGCGTGAGGCGGGTATTCACAAAGTTCTTCTCTACCGCTCGAAGGAATTCGACAGCTTTTGTAGAGGCTATTCCAGAACAGCGGAAATCTCACTAGTAAACAAAGTTTTCAAGTGGGAGAAGAAGTATCTCCCTTATATCGAGCAATTGGAAACTTGAATCTTATCACTGAGTGGAGGAGACTCGAAACGACTGAGCTATCTCAATGACTCTTAAGTGCGAGGGCTCTTGAAGGTTTCAGAGACCTCGTGGAATAATGCATCCAATGAGTGGGCTTCCGTCGCTGAGGAGGAAATTTTCAAACAGGGCGCCGCAGAGTCACTTTCTGCCGACAATCTAGGCATTAGACTTAGCGATGGACTGGTGTACGAAGGTGAGACCGATAAGTCTGCATTCATCACTCTTTTGCCTAAGGAGGACAGCACTTTGTTTGTTGCTTCTATTATACCTGTGTACAAAGGTGACTTCTTAGGCATATTTGCTGGCGCAATTCGTTTCTCGGAGGAGTTCAGTATAGCCCATAGCATTCCTGGACCCACCGGGAGACTTTGGCTTGACTATTCTCAAGTCACAGGGGTACTGAACCAGATGCAGGTGTCTGAACCTGGTGGTAAAGCAAACGTGTGCCTTCACTGGGTTGCTTTCTGCGGCGATGTCGAGACACAGCCTGACATTTCGTGGCGAGTCTCTGTTAAAGCCTCCAAGAAAATCATGCCATTTGAGCCTCTACTTCGCGTGGCTACTCAGCACGGGCAATATGAACTGCACTTGTCGTCTGAAAATGCCGAAAGAGGCTTTCTCGAAACTGCCATCAGCCAATGACTCAGTGCCGAAGCTCTCCTTTGCTCTTTCATGTGTTTCGCTTGTATTAATCAGGGAAATTCAAGCCACTCAATGTTTAAGCGCTTTTCTTCTCTTATCCTTTTTGTGGGTTCCGTTCGTACGGGGAGGCGTGACGCAGGAAGAATCCCAATGGAGGCTTATCATTGGGAGCCAGTTTGTCGAAGAAGGCTCCCATGCTCCCTATTCGGCTAGAAACATACAGCTCATTTACCCCGCTCGTTCCTAGTTTCGCCACTTTTCCCCCTGTGTCGGAGTAACGTGGAACGGTCTCGCGTCGGCCGGGGTCCGTTCACGGCCCGGGCGATCATCAGTACCACACATAAGCGTGTTGGATAAGCTATCTCCATGATGGACACCAAGGACCGGAGAGAAAGTAGTTACTTGTAGTAATCCATTTACTGACTCATTGCATTTTAATTACTGACACTAAATTGCCATTCAGTGCACAGATGACGTGTTCCGGCAGCTTTGCAGGACAACTCATACTTGCATTACCCTGCTTCTCCCTACCTTCTACTATATTAGATGTAGTCAGGACTTCTCTCCCTTTTGTCTTTTACAGTATTCTTGGAAAATCTCCAGGTATTCACTCGATAAAGTCACAGTGAGACTGAAAATGGCAAAGAAGAAAACGAAACAGCGCAACTCCAATGAGGTGCCGAGGCCGCCTCTCACCCCAGAGATCTCTCCCAGGGTTGACTATCACCGGCCTTTATCATCGTGAGTTCTTTGAAGGGGTTACAAATGACGTTTTCTAACCTGTTCCCTGGCCCTACGAATCCCCTTTTGTTACTCTCGTAATAGGAAGCAAGCAATATGGCATTCCCGCTTATTTCCTTCAAAATTACGAAAAGCTCGCCCTGGCATCTCTTGGATCATCAACTATATTCATGTCTGATATTGATGAAGATGTTGGACATACCGTGGCGCACTTCTTATACACAGGCGGTTACGAGACAGTCAGTTCGCCTCTTGACGAAGGCACATCAGATCTCGCTAGAGAGTACAAGAGGAGCGTTTTAGTTTACCATGCGTCAAGGACCTGGGGTCTTGCTGATCTTGAAGCCCTTTCTCAGCAAAAGATGCTGCTCTTAGATGAGGAGCTCCCAGTGCTTGAAATTCTACGGATAATGAGGGACATTTTTTCAACTCTCCCCGCTGGTGAAACTTGGCTTCCAGGTTACATTCAAGGAAAATTGCAGCGCTCGTTAAGGCCTAATGATCCGGGGCTTGGTTTACAAGAATTCTACAATGTTATCGGCCAAGATCATCAGTTCGATAATGCGGTGATGAAAATGATTATCGAGATACTATCGATTCGCATATTTTCTATGAAAGAGCAGCAGGGTCAGTCACTTCCAGCAAATTAGAGATAGGCTAATAAGCTGATTCGATTTTTTCTACATCGTTAGTGAAGACACCGAACGGCATCATCTCAAATGAAACCCTTCTACAAGGGCCTGTCTCCGAAGGGCCTGAGCCTGCCCCCGAAGAGCCCGAGCCTGTCCCCGAAGAAAATGAGTATCCCCCCGAAGAGCCCGAGCCTGCCCCCCGAAGAACCTGAGTATCCCCCCGAAGAGCCCGAGCCTGTCCCCGAAGAAACTGAGCCTGCCCCCGAAGAGCCCGAGCCTAGTCCGTGGGGGCTCCCTGCTGAAGCGGATAGCGGACTTTGGGTCGTTCCTCGAGTGTCTGCTGAGCTTGGCGACTGGCCGCGCGCTTCCGAAGATACGCCAAATGCAGAATTACAAGAAACTTCTGGTCAGGGCCACATAGCGAGGATTTCATGCTCAGACTTGACTTTGTATGAAAATTGGGAAAGCCTGTCTTCGAAGAGAAGAGCTAAGAGGGCTAGCAAGCTTAGGTCTAGAGGCCTTCCTGTCCCAAGTGAGACTGGTTTCATTGCAATAGTTGCAGATTGAGAACGATGTGGGGCAGCTTCAGCCAGGAAATTGAACAACCATCTACTTCATTACTTCAAATTGTAGAAATACCAATAGGACGTATCTCATGGGCCTTGGGCAAATTGAGGAGTTTCGCTCTCTGGTTGAAGCCGATCAGGATCGGCTTCTTCAACTCGACTGTCCTCTTCTATATTGGTTCGATGCTACTCCTTTCTCCACCTTGGAGTGGCTCGGTCTCCGCGGCAAGTCAGAACAGACCAGCGAGTCCGGGTGGGCAATTGATCATAGATCGTAGGGATCGTCGCTGATAGTTCCTACGAAACATCCTAGGAATCAGGAGATCGAGGGACCGTCTACGGAGTACAACCGTGGCATCCTGTGAAATGTACATTTGTTTTGCGCCTTTTGCATTGGCGAAACGCTGACGATCAACCGAGACGCCAACGAGCGCCCCACTGAAGCTAGTGAATATTCTACTAACAAAATATTCAGTCGAGGGAATTTTCTGATAGGTATAATTTTTTCACTCCTGAATATTATAGAATCATAATCTTATGTGCTACAAAAAAATAGAACCGACGAATATTTTGTTCTGAAAATTTTACACTAGCGACAACAATATATGTCCCAAAAATTCTCAGCCAAAAATGTTCTCTCGTGAAAAAATTCTTATCTCAAAATATTGAGCCTATTAAAAATTTACTATTTTCTAATATTAGTGCCCAAGAATATCCTCAGGCCATTAGAATATGATTTTCGTATTTTAGGGTATGTATAACTTATACTGGAGTTCCTGGTGCAGGTTATATAAAGGAAAAAATATCACCGGCACTAATGTTTGGACGAGATGCACATTCAGGCCCTCGGGAAAATTCCGGTCGGAAGGCTGTATCTGTCTAAGCCCTGGTAATTACATAAAGGCTCCTTGGCTATACGACCAGTCCTCGAATATGCATTCAACTCTGTAGCCAGGAATCAATAATTTATCTAAGTGTATCAGCGCTGTCCTTTGCCCTGGATATATAGGGTCCCAGGAGGCCTTGAGCTCCAAGTCACTCTTTTGATGGCCCTAGTATCGCATTACTAGATCCCAGGATCATAATGCCTGTTCCTGGGAACTGCAGACGCCCTAGGACCAGCGCTGTAGTACCCAGGAGCGGACATTCTCGTGCCTAGGTGCTCTACCTCTTTCTTGAAGTCCTGACGAGCGGATCGGCTGTTTGGTAAAGGTGGAAGGAAGGGAGGAGGGGTGCTGGCCCTAAGTGGGATACACACGATGCAGGTTAAGAAGGGGGCCGGGACCAACTCCTGGAGGTGAGTCACCCAACCCCCGCCATTTTTTCCTTGCCGAGCCGTCTACAGCACTCATCCAAGCCGCAGAGGCCACACACTGTAGTTTTGAGATCCAGCCAAGATGGTCTAGATCCACCCCATCGTTGCTAGAGAGACGCCATAGGTATTTAAATTGGTTAACACATGACAAGAGCCCCACATAAGTGGACTCGGCTCGTCGATCAATCTGCTCGAATGTTCCAGAGCGGAGGAGGGGCTTTATTTAAGATGCAGGAGGTGGGCACATCGTCGATCGCATCACTTTCTCTAAGGATCATGGACGAAACAACACGTGGACGCTTAGCCCAGGCTATCCGGGATGCATTCACAGCCTCCAGCATAGATCATGATGAGGATTATATTGATTCTTTGATCTCTAAAGTCGACGATGATGGTACGCGGGACATCTAATCTAGCTATGAGTTCAAGTGCTTACGGTGAACTCAGTCCTCCAGGCTCATCTCGCGAACCAAGGTAATAACGCAGGCGACACTCCATTAAGAACCAGCGGCCGAGCTTTACAAACACCTCCGGCCTCTCCAGCTAAAGGGCGTGGATCCAATAGGATTTCAAATGCCCAGAAAAGGGAGTATGCAAATCTAGTGGGCGCGGAACCAAGGAAGAAAAAAAGGAAGCAAACCCAGCAGTGCTCAGACAAATGTGCTGATGAACCATCACCCGGTCGCATTGCTGATGAAACGATCGAGACGGGCCCTCAGAGTATTGATCAACCGGTATGGCACTCCTTTGCCCTTATCTGATTGACCTACTTGCTTAATCTAACGTTAAATTGTTCTGATATCTAGCCCTTGCCCACTGACGACCATGGGAACGCAGCCCACCCCTCGAATCTCTCGGTCGAAACTTCCTCATCCTATCACCCAGACTCTGCGTTCACAACGAAAGCAATGGCTTCGATTCTGTTCGAGTGCTTTATCGTCAATTCAGTAATCTCTAGATACGGTCACCGAACCTACGTGGGCCCAGCTAGGACCGACCTTAATCATATACGAAAGTACACCGATGAGGTTGCGGAGTATAGTTACGAACAGGCAATCAGCGCCATTCACAGGGACAACGCTTTGGCTATGGGTAAGGGTGTGCAGAATCGGTACTGTGAAACAATATTCTGGAAAATCATTCTCAAGGGTGCAGCTTTAATCGATCCTGCCAGCTTGCAGTCTGCAAAAGGACCTGCCGACGGCTTCACTATGGCGGAGAAAGCTGCAACCAAGAGGTTTATGGAAGATGCTGGATACAGGTTAGGTGCCGAAAACCAACGACAGTGCCGGATCTTTTGGAGAAATCTTCTCAAAATGCGAGAAGCCGGTATCGAAAAAGTCCTATATTACCGCACCAAAGAATTCGACAGCTACTGCAAAGGGTATCCCAAAACGTCAAAAGTTTCTCTTGTGGATACAATCAAGAAGTGGGAGGCACAGTATAGACCTTATATCGAACAGCTAGAAACACGGCTTCTTAGGCTCGGGAAAGGCGACCTGGCGCGCGTATCTGATCTTGACAATCCTCAAGTTACTGAGAGGCTGAAAGTTCAGGAGTCCTGTTGGAATTGTGCCGGAAATGAATGGGCTTTCCCCAACGAGGAAGAAAGCTACAAGGGAGTTGGCTTGCAGACTTTCTCTCCTGATATGGTATGCGCACCCTACGATAACCAACTAGTGTCAGAGTCTGGTGGAGATAAGTCTTCATTCACCTTCCTCTTGCCGAAAGACGACAGTTCTTTGCTCGTCTGTTCCATCATCCCCGTGCACGAGGGAGATTTTCTAGGTGTCTTTTCTGGTAAGATTCGTTTCTCGGAAACCTGGAGTCCCACACACGGTATTCGCGGTCCTGTCGACAACCTGTGGTTAGACTATTCTCAAGTCACTGGTACGCTGAACCAAATGCTCGTTTCAGAAACTGGTGGGTCCACAAACGTTCGCATCCAGTGGGATTTAATCCACGATGATGTTGACACAGATAATTGCACCTCCTGGAGAGTTTCGGTGAAAGCTACTAAGCCAATAATGCCGTTTGAACCTCTCGTTCGCGAGGCTGCTCAGCAAGAGCAATATGTATTGCACTTATCTCCTGAGCATGCAAAGAGAGGCTTTCTCGAACTTTGCGAAACTGACTGAAACTATGTTGAACATCTTGATTGCTATTTTTTATCGGAGACGGCATTTTGCTGCTCATCTAACATTTTGCCGGGAGCCATTAGAATACGATTAGAGAGCATATTCATTCGCTGGATGGACAGGCGACAACCCAGGAAATTCAGGACGTTGAAAACAAGATACAGACAAAAATCAGATAGCGCATAATTGGTTATAATAATCTTTTTTTCGATCGGACGTGGTATTAAAAGATGAATCTTCAAGGCTGAGATGTCATGGGTGAGGTATTAAGATAAATCCTATATTATTATAATATATTCATCGGGGCCTCGGGTTCAGTGACCGGATAAAAGTCCGCCGCTTGCATGCACACATTGTCAACAAATCCTTTTCGTGCGACCTTGTAGTATGATTTCAGAATGTCATGGATATCCTCGACCGTCTGTTTAAAATTACCCATGTGATGGATTCTCGCAAGATCAGAAACTTGATAACAATCCCGTTTTGAGCCATCATGCATATCCACAGAGAATGAAGTCTTCTTAACAGCAGACGCAATTCGTTCCTGGCGACTGAAATCCGAGTTGCTCAATAAGCCGCAGTCAACTCAAGATTGGGTTCAAGACTTACCACTTTTGTAAATAACTATTTAAGTAATGATTTTGACTCATCGGTGTTCCCTCTCTCTCAATTTTCAGGAGAAAACCCGTCATTGAAAGAGATTTCTGATACCTCTCAATTAGGCCATCCATCAAAAACGAGAGAATATTTGAGTGTAGTACGTCATCGCGACAGGATATTGTCATGGCCGTGCTGATAAAATTGTGAACGATAGATATTATATCGCAGATGTAGCCTTCGGCTAGAGGAGGCCATTTTGCAGATTGTTTCTTCATGACGGTGGAAAGGATCGAAGAGCTAAATGTTCTTAGCTCAAACCCATGAGACTCTAGATAGAGATCCTCGATCCAAGGGAGTATACCTTGTGTCTTTGAATACTCTATCTGGACGCCATTATGCAAAATGTCCTCAATGTCGTGGCAAATCTCGATTTTCCTGCTGGGGCCAAGTGGCATATCAAGAGATGATATAGATACCGAGTCAGCTTTATTAGGCTGTAACGCTTTATGAGACGTTGTCCAATCAGAAGTTGTGGTTAGGAATCTAGAGACAAGTGGACATTACTACGACTTCCTCGCCCCTGCCCCCCTCTCTTGACTGATATCTAGTATATTGACTACTATTATCTGGATATTCCTCTATGCCTATAAACACGTTTAAGAGCGACCCTCAAAAAGCGTTCCAGAAATTTAGATGTCACCATGCGAAATGCACCCAAGAAAACATTCAAAACCTTCTCTTATGACTCGTTCACTCAATTTCGTAGCCTTGACTCTTGCTCCAGGTTATTGAGAAATTCAGCCTCCCGGAATATCTCGACCCCAATCATTGCTATGTGTTCAATTTCATATCCTAATTTGTATACAACAGCACCCGGTCCTAACCCAGACACATATTTCCTAAATTGCTTCTTGTTTTTCGAAGTGATAAATGGATTCGCTTTAAACCCAAAGTAGTTCTTGTATTCTATCCAGTAGCAGGAATGTCCATTCACTGACACCGGCTCATGAAATCGGATGTCAGGTGTTGGGCTAAGTCGTAATTCCTTTTGCTCTCTCTCGGTCCGAAATTGATAGCCGAGATCTCTCATTCGGTCAATAAAAGACGTTTCTTGAATGAGCGCCCGCTCTCTCTTTTGCCGCATTCTTTCTTCCGCCTCGGCTCTACCATTGGGAGAGTTATCAGGCGGCAACAGCCGAAGGGCAGCTTCAATAAGCGCTGAGATGACCATAGTGTCTAACTGGGTATCGATGCGTCTCAATAGCATATTGACGTCAGGCTTCGTGAAACGGAGGCGGCATGCTACTTTGAAGACCGGTGTTACTGCAGCTCGAGGTACTCCAGTATATGTGAGATTCAGATTATCGCCATTCGCTCCAATCCCCGATTCAGGTGGTTGATCGTTTCCTTCCTGGCAGTCTTTTACTGGCATCTGTGGTGGTGCAGCTTTGACTACAGGGCGATGGTTCTCCATGAAATGGTTCTTTGCGCTTCTGGTGTGCTGACGCTTTGAGTGAATGGATTGGAAGGATTTATTGCAAAGCTCGCAACGATGCCCAAACTGAAGGTGCTTCTCCAAGGCTTCTTGAGAGCGAAATTGTTTGTTGCAGGGAACACAATTCACCATATTGAATCTGAGAAAAACAATAAGAGAGAAAAACAAATATTTCGAGTTATCCTCCATAGACTGAAGAATGAAGAACGAGGTCTAAGCTTGGCTATTTAATGAGCCGTTTTCTCATATTGACAGAGGTACTTTGTGTTATCTAGTGCGTGCGATATTTTGACACGTCATACACATGTGTCAGCTGAGACTGAAATGGATATGGAAATGACTGTACATGACATTAAGACGACGATTTCGTCCACATGTGTACGCAGGGCCTTTGCCATGAGAAATATCACCTTTTCTTTTTGGCTGATGCGAGTTGGAAAATCTCTGGCGTCTCCAGGCTGGCGAAGAGCCGAACATTGAACGTTTACTTCGTTCAAAGCCCTAGCCATGAACTCAGCACCACAACTTTGAGTTTGCAGATCTTGCAAATTGAAATTTGAAAAATATAAGATTGACCGTATAGAGGTGGAAGGGGAAAATACTTGATTTTCATGCATGCAAGTGCGGGGTTTTTTGCGACGTGTTACCGAATTTGTGGTAGTCGACAGCATCATACATGGTAAGCAAGCAGATGCATAATGTCCAAGACATGATGTGTCATTTCAACCACGTTCGCATCACTGAGGCTGCGGCAAACTTGGTAAATTTTATCATGGTTCCTCAGGACGTGCAAGTACCCACCCCTCTTGCCCATCTGATGAGCCAATGAAATCAGCCCCCACTAGCATCACGTCGGTGTCTGTCCTGAGCCCCTCTTGAATACCTCATGGTCGGTAGGGCGTCGTGCTTCCCTGAAGATCAGCTTGAAGAATTGACAGGAGGAGGCCGACAAACGGAGTCTCATTAGGAGGGCTAGGAACAATGATACGGTTTATGTACGCAAATGCAGGATACATTGCAACGTGTCCGTGGGTTTGTGGTTTTGGCGTACGCGAGTCAACTCCATGTAAATGTCGAACATTCGGACTATTACGTGTCATGCTGAGTGTGGAGGAGTGCCTTTCATTGCATCGACCTTTTTATCATGATTCTTCGCTTTCTCTTTCAGGCCCGCTTTCTCTTTCAGGCCCGTCAAGTATATACCCGGACTAAAAAAAGAGCCAACCCTTTCTTCATCACTATTTTCCTTGTCAAGCGAGTATGCCAATTCATCGACAAACAGGAATGCGGAGGAAGTCTCCTCGACAAAGTTGGGACCGACAAAGATTGAATCTGAAGAAAGGATGGCATCAGTTTGCCTAGGCATTCGTATTCGAGATACAGGGCGCGTGCTCGTTTTCAGCTGGCAGATCTGGCTTCCAGGTCTGCTTGTCCTCTAAACTTGTATTTCGCTATAATGTATGACTATAGGCTATGGAGGTTTCTCAGAACGACTCTGGGATCACACTAGTAGATCGATATGATTGGTCCTACGGTACTCCCTGCTCCACTTTGGAGAAGCATAGAAGCACAACCCTGCCCTGTCCCTCAAGAAGCATTGTGCTATGCTGTACGCACTGGTTAGATCAACGCGATTTTGAGTCATTCTGAATCAAAATACTGCTGGACATCGCCATTTCGGCTTCATGTCAAATTCCAACGATTATCGCAGTCAGACACAGACTTACTGATTATGGACGGGTGTGAGCGAATCGAGGAGTCTCACCACCCTTCTTCACCGACCGCCGATTTCTGCCACGATTCTGCCACATTCAAAATGTCCATGTGCAAAAGGGTGTTAAGCCTATTACAGAAAGGCGGCGAAAGAAGCGGTGAATGAGAGTCAGGTTGGGTTTCCATGGGCAGGTTTTGGCGTTGTCCTGGTTCCAACTTTCCCCATTGGGTTTGTGGCATGACGACCCTTTGACTCAAGTATGCGTCGGTCTTATCGTATGAAGCCTCATTACGTCCTGACTTAGGGCCTCATTACGTCCTGACTTAGGGTAAAATCAAAATATCTGTAAAATGCGAAATTCGACGCAGGTAAAGGGGTCTCATGCAGTTGCAATGCACGATTCTTGGACCCCGCATTCACACTGGCGCCTCGGCAAAGACCTGGGAATGCACCGCCTGGGAACTCTCCATCCTCTTTTCATTTTTGCGCGCCGTATAGCTCACTAAAAGAGAAGAAAGAATCACATGGGTGCCAACACAATATCTGCTACTGTTCAAGATGAAGCTGCTCGTCAATCCTGCGAAGGGACAAGCGGAGGGGAAGAGCTTCTATCTAGAACACGTGCGTCCTGGAGTCGAGAGACGTTAGTTTGTCAGGAGGGAAGTTAAGAAGGGTGCTGACCGCAGTTTTCATAGTTTCATTGGATCCGCAATCTTAAACCTCCTTGCCTTTGCCCCTCCTGCCGTTTACAGCACCCTGAGTAAGCTATGGGTCGCCAAGCTGAGCTCCAGCGAGGTAGTCACAACTGATGTATACACTTACATCGGCATCATTGTTGAGGTCTTGAATGACGGTATTCCCCGCACTGCATGGCTGATTATTGGGGACAAATCATCGCGAAGCCTGCACTCACGGCTGAACCTTGCCTGGACCATGATAATTGTTGGCGTAGCACAAGGGCTTCTGATGACCGTTATATTTCTTGCAACTTCGACCAAGCTTGCAGCCGCCTTTGTCCCGGCTGAAGTGCGACATGCCTCGCTTGCCTACGTACGCTGGTCCTCCATTCAAGGCCTGACATCTGCCACCGAAGCGGCCATCTCTTCATCGACCAGAGCGCTGGATAAACCGGACGTCCCTTTGATGATCAGTGCGAGCAAGTTTTTGATCAATATCGTGCTAGACTTCCTACTGATATCAACGTTCCGTGTTGGAAAATTTACACCAACCATTGTAACACAGGCTATTATTCGATTAATTTGCGACACATTATCGGTGATAGGAGGACTTCTATACTTTGTTTGTATAGTTTCTAGGCGCAAGAAAAGAGAGGCTGATGACCACGAACAATTCAAAATAAGCCTCTCTGCACTGGCAACGTTAGTTTGGCCAAGTGTATACACGTTTGCTGAGTCGGCGATCAGAAATTCTATCTATCTATGGCTTGTCAACAGAATAGTTCAGCTTGGATATCTTTATGCTACGGCCTGGGGAATTTTCACCACAATCCGTTGGGGGCTGGTAATGGTGCCCGTTCAAGCTCTTGAGTCATCGACTTTGGCCTTTGTCGGACATAATTGGGGTCATTTTCGTGCAACACGGCAAATAGAATACCCTCGAGCTACCAGAAAGGAAGTACTCGGTATGTTTGAAGCCCACAAAGATAAGATAAGCTATTAACATTCGGAAAGCTATTATTCGACCGGCAATTCTATCTTGCGGAATTGTACTGGTTTTTGAAACTGCTATGTGCATTGCGTTATCTATACGTGGAATACATTCTTTCGCCCTTTACTTATCTGGCTCGAACGACGTGGCGGCTCTCACCCAAAAAATGTGGAAGGTATCTTTTTGCAGAAACTGAAGTTTCCTTTCTTGTTGGCTTACGTATTACAGGCCATTGACTGGACCTACATATTTTATGGACTCAACTACCAACTCGGAGCTGTTCTACTTGCAGCGTCACCTCGGTGGTACCTTTACCAAGCACTCGGCTCAAACTTCTGCTGGATGCTTCCTTGGGCGATTGTTGTGACTGTTCTCTCTTTACCGAATTCACAAGCCTGGACGTACTATGCAATCATTTTTGGAGGCGCACTCGTGTTTGATTTTTTTGATGTTGGAGTGACGCTACTTGTTTGGACTTACAGGCTGTCCAGAGGAAAAGTAAGGGCTGGCTCGTATGTTGGATATCCTTGAACTAGGACTGATTTGTGCCTCCTCATGAATTGTATGTGGTTTGACTTGATTCATCTAGGTGATGCCGCCTAGGCTGAACAGATGAACACCTCAGTCCGTATCAATGTCCGATCCTGATTCTTCTTTTGTGTAGTAATTGCGTTCCGTAGCAAGGCGATGAACATCTTCCGCGTGTCTGCGAAGATGCATTTCGTGTAAGAGATCCTCGCTACGCATGTGGCGTCTCCGATCCTCCAAGTGCTTGTCTCGAAAGTGTCGCAAAGTTGATTTGTATTTGCTATATTTTTGTGTTCGACGATGAACAGGCAGCAGGGTATCGCCGTAACATTGAAAGCACCGTCGTGGCTTTTTGGCCTTCCGAATGTAATTTCCCGCCTTCGCCAGAAGGATTTCCTCCCTCGATATTTCAGGGGGAGAAATGAAGGCTATTTTTGTGGTTCGTTTTTCCATTGCTGTTTGCTCTTCGTCGGGCTCATCGCTTGGAGCCGGCCGCTTACGTCGCCCTCGTAGTGGCCCGCCTTCAAGGTGACCACAGTATTGAGAGATGGTAGCGACAGCGGCATTTCGTCTCTGCCACTCTGCCTCCAATGAATGGGATGTCGGCCAGGTGAACAGTTTTTCGAAAAGATCGATCTGCTCTGGTACTATCGACCGCAACGCAGTTCCAATGATACAGTCCTCGCAGTACAGTCGTCCTCTTCGTCTTCGTCTTGCCCCGTGGTGTTTGTACAGTACAGTACCGAAACTTGGAATTACTTATTTTTGATCGTATATTGCGAATAGTCAGTAGTAACTCAAGCTGACAAGTTTTGGAGCAAAGGACATACTGTTACTGGTTCCAAGAAAATTTAGAAGCAAGGTCGGTACAGTAGATGGATAAAAGCTCTGTCTTGATATTTGTCTCAAATTAATATCGGAGAAAAGACAGTTGTCATCTTACTTATTAAGTTATATATCAACTGTAGATTTGTGACAATCGTCCTATATCTGGGGTTGTCATAAGACAAATGTCTGATATCCTTGTCAGTCTTGAGACAGAGTGTGTCTTGGGACAGATAAACATTGAAGGAAGTCTTTGATGCTGCTGCTTGGACAACTGGAGTCTGGCTAGAATTATATAATAAATCAACTTATGATTATTGTTGGAGAGCCTAGTGGGCCGTAATAGTACTAACCTAATAGGAGATAAAAAACAAGTCTGAATTGGTGTTTTGCCTATAATACGTATTTTATAAGGGCACTAATAAATTACTAATTGACTACAGTCTTTATACGGTATTTCGTACTCTCTGCCTACCTAGTAGGCAGTATAGACCTATACTAGGCCTGTCGTACTGATAATTATACTTTCTTGGAATCTAATTCAGGGCGAACCGGGCTTTACTATCTCTTGTAGGGATAAGAGCTGGAACGGCCTGCAACCCGGGTCGAAGGTTAAATTGACAACTACGTACCAAGTGGCAGTGCTTTAGGGGGACTATAATCCGAAATGGTCAGCAGATCCCTTCTTTCTAAGATATACCGCCTTTCTCTAATGCGATATGCCAACACTACTGAAATGATATAACCGCCTTAGCGTAGCCGATACGTTTGTATACTTTAGCGCTAAACCTCAAATTTGATTAATATCATCTCTTAGGGCCCTTAATTAGCAAATCCCGTTTAAGGATACTGTTAAAACTGATTGACGGCAGTGTATTTTCTTCTGTTTATTTTTTTATGAAAATAATACTTTAATTTATCAAATCTTGAATAACGTAAAAAAAAAGGAAAAAAAGAAAAAAGATATGGCCATGAGTCAAACTCAATGTACTTGTCCTTAGTTATAAGATATGTTGAATATAGAAGAACAGTAAAAGATAGTAATACTACAACCAAAAAAAAATGTATCGGGTGTTGGTGCCAAGACCATATATGAAAGTGCCGTTGAACGTTGATGTAGAACCATCTAAACAACAACTGTCCATACAGGAACTCTAACATCATGTATATTTGCTAACAGTACGCCCGCCCCAAGGCCAACACTATAAATCTTTCTATATGGTCTAGACTGTAGAGCCTAAAGTCATCCTGTCCTCCCTTTGTTTACTGTATATAATATAGTATATCTATCTAAAAGAGCAAGCGAAGCTTCAATATACGGAGATTATGCTAGAATATCTTTTGATTTTAGAGTATGTATGCTTTATAAAAAGGTCTGAAGATATATACGTTTATTGCTAAATCCTATAAGGAGTTGTTCCTTGTAGATACCTTTATTCCCCGCTAGCTCTATCCCAAACAGTCGTATCTCGTACGTAGTGATAGTATCAGGATTTATATGGAACTGGACACCTACTAGGAAGCTATGATCAGTCAAACCTTGACACTAGAATTCTTGTAAAAAGCTGGCCAGTATAGGAAGACGAGGACAGAAAAATCCAGAACTGGTATTAGATAAGAAGGTAAAGCGGCCTGTCGATCAATATGCTCTGAGGCTTTATAATAAGAATTACGCTTATAGGGTATTGGGAATTCTTGTATATAATTGGCCCTTATCTACTCCTTGCTCTACTTTGGAGAAGTAAGCTTTAGCATTATTCGATGAATTTGCGACATATTATCGGTAGCAGAAGGGCTTCTATAATTGTTTGTATAGTTGTTAGGCACAAGAAAAAGGAGGCTGATGACCACAAGCAATTCAAAATAAGCCTCTCTACATTGGCAACTTTACAGTAGTTCGGCTGAGTGTATATACATTCACCGAGTCAGCGATCAACAGCACTCTATATTCTGGTACAATACTATAAAATCCTATCCGCGAATGCTTAGAGTACACTAAGATAGAAATACCCATTCTCGGGCAATAATGTTAGTGAATAAGCAGTGCAGTGTCACTGTATCAGCAACGAAAACCCTCGCCCATCGCATGTATTGTATTGATTTGATGTTGAAAATAGTACAAGATAAAACTGAGATTTGGAAATTAAGTTTTTATATATCACTGAAAAAGTCCGGCGGGATGTATCCAGTCTCCTGGTTTTTTTTTCTTACATATAATCATTTCACATATGTGACAGTCTCACATATGTTGATATTTCACTTGTGTGATACGCTAAGGTAGGAAATGTAGTACAACAAACAAACAAACAATTCATTACCGCCCGTCGGCTAAGCCGGAAGTGCAACTAATCTATCAATACATGCCCCCCCATTGGCCGAAACCCGCAGTGTCCAGTTTGAGGAGATGCAAGCTCTAGTCCCGAGTCGACCGTGCACGCTGTTAGAGCTCTGAGCAATGTCCAGGGTACCACTAAGCCCAGATTGGAAGTGGGTTTTATTCAATCAACTTAGGACGGGACGGTCCGCTTCAGTCTTGCCCTTATCCTTGAGTTTATTGCAAGCTATGGCCTACGATTGTCAAACTGGCTATGGTATGAGGATCTACAGCAGAATGCAGTTAGTGTGGTTTAGGGAGCACATACTAGCTGTAAGGCCAGACTGTAATCTGAATTTGACCCACACCGTGAAATGGCAATAGGAATTGTATTTAAATTGCTATATATGTACCTAATCCATTCAAGACAGCCACTATTGTGGCTCCAAATTCCAAAGGTAAACTACTTAATCACACCTGACAGTACATATAGCTCTTCGGAGAAGCACCATCCCTAATTCAAATATCAATTTCGTAATTGAAATTGTCCGCAGGGTTCTGAAGGCAAAAGCTGATTCAGTTCTTGCTCTTGATTCAGAGAATCTCAATGCTTTTATTTATGCTTTGGTCTCTGGTAATTTTAGATTGATTGAGCTGCTTTTCAACCATCATAAAGAATACGAAATGAACCCTTGTATTCAAATGAATGGCGTGGAAGGAAGCCCTTTGCATATCTACTTGGAATCGACTATCTGCTTCCCAAGAGTGGTCGAATTTCTTCTGGATCATGGCGCAGACGTCAACTCTATTGATGCCAAACATCATTCCCCGCTCAGCAAATACCTAAGTACAATACATATTGAGGATAAGATCGAGATATGCCGGCTTCTCTTACAGCGAGGTGCCGATCCGCTATGGCAGGATGGCTCAGGCAAAAATTTAGCCCATGTCTCCATGCTTCACCCTGCAGAGGTAGGTCAAGTCCTTCGAATCTTGGATGAATACGGAACAAACGTCGCGGCAAAAGATCAATCAGGAAAAAGCATACTTCACCACGGAGCTCTACATGGCTCGTTAACTCACTCCATTCTTGATTCGCTTGAAGTGAGCTTTCTGCCTTTACTTCAACCTGACGATTCTGGCATGACTCCAATTCTGTACGCCGAAAATTATGCTATAGCGGAAGTCCAGGATGACTTCATAGTACCGTTCAGAACCGAGACTTTGAAGGTGTTGCAGGGGTTTCAAGGAGATGAACCATAGCTTTCTAGTGGGTGGTACCTTTCGCCAGCGGGACCAAAAAAAATGATTTTAATTGCATAATAAATCCTTCTATGATATTATCGATAGATAGACATTAGGTAAAGGGGGTATTGAGAGGAAGCAGCGCAAATTTTAAGTAAGCTGGATTAAAATTTGTGACTCCAGTCATACAATACTCATCTATATGGTGCAGATGATCAGACTTTCCTCCATAATGGCCCAGGATGGTAGTATGTTCGAGATGCTATACCATATATGCGAAAAGAGGACTGATTCTTCAGAACGACTGGAATCGCGTTCACAGGCCGTGCAATAGTATTAGCTCGACACAAATAAACATCTGCTTCACACTCTTGGGTGTACTCGAAGACTTTTTTAAACAGTGTGTCTCTTCTCCTTATGATTTTCTGACTATCCCTCCTGGATTGCGTTGTTTTTAAAAGGGTACCTACCCGATCTAAAGAACAGCGTGCCACTGGTGCTTGAGTGTCCATAATGAGCTGAGTGAAATGGATTAAGAATCCTTTCAAGCTGAAGGCCTTTGGGCCAGCTTTATAAGAACTGTGGCCGAGCTAAAAATGGCATGTGGGTCGTGTGGATCTCTGATCGCCCAGGCCAGATTGTCTCGTCTATTTTATTTCTGAACCCAATTTGGAAGACGTAAGGTACTTTATCATGGTATAAAACGCCGACTATATTTGGCGATTCAACAGAATCCCTATTCAGCCATTGGCGGCTACATCTTTGGCGGTTTAGAATGGCGACCCTGACAAAAACCATTCCGAGCAGCTAAACGACGACGGAGTGCTGGGTTCATCTTGATATCCTATGGAGTCCCGCCGGATATTCGCTCTCTACGTCCTGGTGACCTTGATAATTCGGCTCTCGCAATGACGGCAAGAAACGGCCATGTGTCGATTGTCAAATTACTCATAAATCTTGGCTGTGATCCTTACATCAAGGGCTGGCTTGGGTCAAACATTCTTGCTGACGCGGCCCACGAGGGCCATTATATAACTGTTCGTTTCTTGCTAGAGATAAAGCCTGGAATAGAACCACTTGATAATGCTAGCTCAGCTCTTGCGCTGGCAGCTAATCAGGGTCACGAAGATGTAGTGGACCTTCCACTAGAGCACGGAAAGACCCCAACACCATTCATGACAGGATACCTACGTCATGAAAAAAACCCAGTCACGTGTATTTGGATCCATCACCTCACCAGGGCTCTCTGGCCTCCCACCTCCCCAGCAAAACCTACCATATGGAATATCCAACACAACAGACTCTTCGTGCCCACGAAGCAGATCGTCAAGCTCGTGAGGTCTATCGATATTTCCAACCAACCAATCCGGCGGCACTGAACGCAGCATGGCTTCCGCGCTCTACTGCCTCCGACTTTGCGATCTCAGAGAAGACTACGATCGAAACCAGCTTCCTGTCTAGTCCTAATGCGACGTTGACTTCGTTCGCACAGCAGGCAGTTATACGCCTCCACGCACAACGTGCCTTTATCACGTAATTAATCCATCTCAACTTTCCATGGTTACAGACCTCTCTACCTACCTACCTTTCGTTGATGCTAGGCTAACTAATTCTTGATATTAGTATATTGAACCATCACTCACAGTTCATCATAGCCGAAGCCACGAAGACGACAAATCTCAGGAATTCGAAATTTTCGACTGCGGACGGAGATGGACTTTTTTCTGGAACATCGACCTTGCCAAACATTTGGAATATCTGTCAGGTAAGGCCAATTATCCTATGATCTTGCCATAATGATTTATTTGTCTCGGGCTGATCTTTCTATTTGAATAGGAAACAGTTGCAATTGCCTCAGACACTAATGATGACACCTACCCGGTACTGGTCGTCAACGATCTTACACAGGAGGATCGCTTCAGACGATTGCCATTCGTCGAAGCAGAGCCACACTCTCGCTTCTATGCTGGAGCTCCCTTGACCACCGATAGCGGTATCAATCTAGGATGCCTTTTTGTGTTGGATTCTCAACCCCGCGAGGGCTTGTCTGATTGTGAGAAGGACGCGCTAGGAACAATGGCAGCGATGGCCATGGACTATCTACACGTCAGCCGACAGGCGGTCGAAGGGCGCCGCGCCTCGCGGCTGTCGCAGGGTCTCCGTCTTTTTGTTGATGGTAAATCCAGTTTCGCCGACAATGTCTACACGTCTCGCTCCAACACTCCAAACTCTAGTCCGGTTTCGCGGGATTCGTCACAGCGCTGGATGAGCCGATCTGTCAGCTCTCAAAACAGCGGGGTGGGATCCCGCGTAGCGCATGATGAAACCACTGAAGCGCACGCACAAACTGACAGGTCTTTGAGCCCAGTTTCTCACGATGATTTGAACACAGGCATCTCTACAAATGCAGCGACTTCATTAAGCTTACATCGAGGCGACAGTGGTTCATCAGCTTGTTCGGACAGCAATGACTGGCTTTTTCAGCGAGCCGCAAATCTTTTAAGACAAGGTCTAAATTTAAACAGTTATGGCGGCGTGATTTACTTAAAGATCAGCGATGTCTCGTCAGACAATCTTGTTTACAGTGACTCTACGCCTGTCGATTCCAGTAATTCTGCGCCACTTCTTTCTTTATCTACCAAGGACAATCTATTATCATCACAGAAAACCTCTTTATCGCCATGCGCGGCTACTACTCTCGACAAAGTTTTTTTGAAGCAATTGACTCATCGCTATCCCAAGGGAAGACTCTGGTCATTCCACAGAGATGGGTCTTTATCCACATCAGACGAAGAGCAAACCACCGACGCATCTCAGAAACACCGGAACAAACACAAGGCCTCAGAAAATACCAAACTAAACACGTACTTTCCTGACGCATGCCAAGTCATGTTTGTCCCACTATGGAACGCCACCGATTCCCAGTGGTTTGCTGGATGCTTCTGCTGGACTCCTCAACCCACGCGAGTTTTCAGTCGGGCTGTTGATTTGGCCTCAATATTTGGCTTTTCATCCTCTATTATGACTGAATACAGCCGTATTGAATCGGCTATTGCAGACCGCCAGAAAGGTGACTTCATAAGTAGCATCTCGTGAGTCATTATTTTTTCTCTCAGGAAATCAGTACTAACTCAATTTTTATTTTAGGCACGAGCTCCGTAGCCCGCTGCATGGTGTCTTGGCTGCTACCGAGTTTCTAGGAGACACTCGCATGGACGATTTCCAGGTATCGCTCGTCGAGACTATCAATGCATGTGGGCGAACACTTCTAGATACGATGAACCAAGTGCTAGACTTCAGCAAAATAAAGTCATTGCAAAGGCGAAAGAGAAGGCCCAGGGGCAGAAAGAATCCTTGGAAGACAAAGCCTACCGAGAAAAGCCCGGCGCGTATGGATCCATTCGTGGAGACAGACGTGGCTATATTGACAGAGGAAGTCGTTGATAGTGTGTGTTTGGGACATTTCCATATGAGACAATCGACGATGCCAGCCAATGATCGCACAGCTGTTACACCAAGTTCACCTGCCCAACCGGCAAAAGAGGGCAAGGAAATTATATCTAGTTCAGACGTGGAGATTGTCATCGATATTCCTAGCGACGACTGGGTGTATAAAGTTCAGCCAGGATCGCTCAGGCGACTCATCATGAATCTTCTCGGCAATGCACTCAAGTACACCGAGAGGGGCCTAGTTTCTGTGTGCCTCGAGGCCACTCGGCGTTCGAAAGGCCATTCGCGGGATCAGGAACCTGAGGATATGGTAACTTTGACAATCTCAGATACGGGGAAAGGTATTTCGAGCGAATACCTACGGACTCGTTTGTATACTCCCTTTTCGCAGGAGGATACACTATCTGTGGGTGCCGGCCTCGGTCTGTCAATTGTTCGCGACATTGTCAGTACGTTCAACGGAAGCATCAACATCCAAAGCAAAGTGGGCCAAGGCACTATGGTAAGGGTCTTGATTCCTCTCAGGCGTCCAATCGAAGACGAAAGTCCATCAAAAATTGATACGAATTGCGAATTAAAGTCGCCTATGCCGTCCTCTCAACTTTCTTGTTTGGGATTGACGAACAAGCGGGCTGCGTTTTGTGGAATGGATCCCCCCCTGATCGAAAATCAGTTCTGGTCTTCGATCGCTCAATATGTGACGGATTGGTATGGCATGCATATCGTACCTTGGTCCGCGAATGGAGACGTTGACTTCGTATTTGTTGACGCGGCCTATTTATCCGCAGAGAACGTGCGGCACTTGCCTGCTACACTTCCAAATTTGCTCGTCTTTTGCAATGACTGGGACAACTCCAGTGAGCTTAGGAAAAAGTCGTTGCACCTTGCTGACTCTCTCGTTATTCTCCGTCGACCTTGCGGTCCTCAGAAACTCGCTAGAGGTATCTTGGGCTGTCTCAATTCGACATCGTCTACTCTCTCTAATTCTGACAGCCTGATCCCTGCTGGTGCGCGGCCTGTCAGCCAGAGCGGACCCCGGGTCTTGCTGGTAGATGACAACGATATCAATCTGCGCCTGATGTCGACTTTCATGAAAAAACGGAAGGTACCGGTTTTGGATGTAGCAAAGAACGGCAGAGAAGCAGTAGGATATGTTGAGAGGATGTTGAAGGGGTATGATCTGATTTTCATGGACATCTCTATGCCCATTATGGACGGAAATGAAGCAACACGCGCTATACGCACGATGGAAAAAGCACGGGATGGATGCGTTCGGGCAAAAATTATTGCTTTTACTGGCCTTAGTAGCTCCCATGCGGAATCTAAGGCGCTAGACTCAGGGGTGGACCTATTCCTTACGAAACCTGTCTCGTTCAAGGAAGTTTCACGATTGATGAATGGTTGGGATGCTCGAAAGGCAAATTGAATAAATAGCAGCGCGCTACATGAATCTGAATATTATGGCATGACATCATGCCATGCCGAGGTAAGGACCTGAAACTGCCATGATTACAAAGCTGCCCTGAGCGCCAGTTGAATTATTCCCAGCTCAACTGTTGACCACGAGCGGGGGACTGGGCGGTTGTCTACGACTAAAGAGAGGGTCGGTCCAGACAGTATTACACATTGAGAAGCTATGTGATTAGAGGACTGATTCTGTAAAACGACTCTGGAATCACGTTCATGGGCTGGGCATTATTAGTGGCACATGATTGGTCCTACCCCACTCCTTGCTCCACTTTTGGGAAGCATAACCCTGCGCTGTCCCTTAAGAAACACTGCTATGCTGTACCCACTAGCTAGATCAACACGATTTCGGGTCGTTATGTCGCAATGTCGGCATTTTTTACGATTTCAATGACTCTCGCAGACAGACCTGATGATTTGCGGTCTGCGTCACCTAGCCGCCGGTAGTGGGAATTTTTTACGGACGGGTTTGGGGGGGGTTAGAAGAGTATTAGGAGGTAAAATTAGGAGGTAAATAATTAGGGAAATTTTTCGTTAACATTCGAGATAGTCATGCTGAACAGTCGGCGAAAAACCATAATGTTTGTTGGCGTGTGCGATTTACCCCTGACTGTACATACATAGTGACATACATACTAGATGCCGCTGACGGAATGTATGTTACGGTACACACTTGGGGCGGAAAAAAACGGCGGTGGGTTTATATACCATGGATAATTCGAATAGTCAAATCAGAAGGTCGCGCTAATGCTTTCGACTACTTACCCTCGTTAGCTTCCTTATGCCGTGCGTGCTAGCTACATTACGATTTTATTTGTTACAGGATCTGTGAAAACTTGCTATACCCACTTCTAAAGCCTGCGATTAGTTTGACAGAGGACGCGAAGCTCGTTGCCCATTGATTACATTCCTCGGCCCGAAGAGCTTGGGATCATTACTCGTATTATGCACTTGGACAGTTTTGTGATAGAGTTTTGTGATAGAGTTTTGTGATAGCTTCCACCTGCAATTGGCCCCTTGGGGTCCAGATGCAGCGCCACTGACGTCATAGAGACTGATTAGCTGTTAACGTGGGTTCCCCTCCCCTCCCCTCGCGTGATTTTACACGTGGACAGGGCGGCATCCTCTCCACCTTTCATGGGTTGTTCTACAACAACTTCTATTTCTATCATTGGGACTTCTATATCCACTTACTTCATACTACGACCTCGCCGAAGCATACCCTTTATACACCTACCCCTTGTCTATACCAAGCCTATCCTTAAGTTAGATTACATCTGTCTACGGCCAAGGGTTCTAGCTGAGGCTGGATTTTCTGTCTGGAAGGTAAGCATCAGAAACTCTTACCATACATACCTTCTTGTCGATACAGTCTTCGTTTCTTGCTCTTCACGAGATGCAAGATCTCAATGTTTGACCAGTAAGGCTGACAGTATTGCGTTACGACAACATAGATATTCCCAGTGACCGAAAGTAGCGCAACGCAACAACCGTTACAGCCAACGATGCTCATTTCCATAATCGACTCTATTGCTAGCAGCCCTTTAACCCAGGATACCATGGAGGCCTATACTCACGCTATGATAGTGCATACCCAGTCCCAAATATCGTCTCTTGTTGGTCTGAGCGAAAGTCATGGAACCAGCCACAGGGATTCTGGTGATGTTCCCACCAGCGGTGCGCTACACCAAGGGCCTGGTCCTCCCACATCGCTGAGACCGAAGACAGACGGCACGCTTGCAATTGCGGCGAATAATATATTTGAACTTAGCTCATGAGTTTATTTTGACGCGAAGCCGGTAGTGATGATGCTGCCTGTGAATTTTCCGGACAGGATGCCCCTGGTAACGTATGTTTCTTCTTATGACAGGCCGTCGATTTTCTTTTTCTTTATTAAATAGGGTTTCTATGGCACCATATCGACTGATGGGCATGTGCTCAACAATTTTGTCTAATCGCTTTCTCATTGTTACCGCAATAAGAAACCATGATGATCTTTGTTTCCTAGTGTCATGGCTTGTTTTCACATTTCGAGCGCGACTTCCTGTTTCCCGAATCGAGCCAAGAACTATAACTTTTTCTATTCTCTCACATCTTCCTACCACAGTTCCAGCGATATAAAAAGTCTAGGCAGGGTACAGTATCTACAGTATCAAGCCAGATCGCCAGATCCTCTCCTTGCGGGGCTTTCGGACGGCCTAGAACATTCTATGGAGATTTACAATATTTTACAGTGACTCATAAGACACTGACACCCAATACGTTCCATACCGCGGTACGGCCAAGCAGGGGTTGTTTCTAAAGTAACCTAATACAACTTAGCGTGGTCTCGGGTACGGACCGAGAAACAAAGCGTGAGTGTCTGGGGGGTAATTTGTTTTCGAAATCCACTGTACCCGCGAAATGCAGTATCTCAGCGACGGGATATCCACGAAGCTGTCTCTTGATGAGGCTAGTCCCACAGCTTTGCAGACTTTTGGGGGTTTGATCCACCGGATAATACCAATAAGAAATCTCACGCCTCGGGACAAGTCCGGCCGCAGCAGGATCATAAAAGAAAGAGTAGCCGAGGAAAGCGCGAATTCAATAGTCATATACCGGATTCCATTGAAATAAGTGCTTTCTTAGCCTGTTGCAGAAATCTAACGATACATGCTATGAAAATAACATCGAATTACCCTCCCACCCCAAAACAGCCAGCCCTTCATCTGCGTCGCTACTTTGCTAGGATTTACAGTGGAAGGTGAAAGAATCCTGACGCCCAAAGAACCGACTCTGCTATCAAAATCACCCGCATTCATGTCCGCTAAGACTGATGTGTCGCCTGAGCTGAATATATTGAATTTCCCAGTCAGTCCGTATCAATGTCCGATCCTGATTCTTCTTTTGCGTAGTAATTGCGTTCGGTAGCAAGACGATGAACATCTTCTGCATGCCTACGAAGATGCATTTCATGTAAAAGATCCTCGCTACACATATGACATCTCCGATCCTCCAAGTGCTTTTCTCGAAAGTGTCGTAAAGTTGATTTGTATTCGCCATATTTATGTGTTCGACGATAAATAGGTAGCAGAGTATCGCCGTAACATTAAAAGCATCTTCGAGGTTTTTTGGCCTTCCGGATATAATTTCCCGCCTTCTCCAGAAGTAATTCTTCCTTCGACATTTAGGGAGAGATAGAGGTTGTCTTTGTTGTTCGTACTTTCATTGCTGTCTGCTCTTCATCGGACTCGTCGCTTAGAGCCGGCCGTTTACGTCGTCTACGCAGCGGCCCGCCTTCAAGGTGACAGCAGTATTATGAGATAGCAACAATAGCGCCGTTTTGTCTCTGCCACTCTGCCTTCAATAAATAGGAAGTTGGCTAGGTAAACAACTTCTCAAGAAGATCAATCTGCTCTGGCAGCATACTGTTTGTTCGCAATACGTTTTTTGCTTCCTCATTATCGATAGCCGCTCCAGAGAGCTGTCGCTTAATATCTATATTCGCCTGTTTACAGTTAAACTCCTTTCGAATTTTCTGTCTTAATACTCTCTCTAGCCGGCCAAACGTATTGAGCTTTTCACAAGTAAGTTTGTTATATTGCGATCGTATCTGCTTACTTGGATTATAGATGTAAATTTTAGCTTGCTTATCTAATCGCCGGGCCGCTTTGATATACTCTGGATATTCACGGATCAACGCTTGTTGCTCAGCTGTTAAGTATTAAGGCCGCCTTATATTAATCCACCTGCTTATACAGATAATTACGTATATAAGGGATTTGTTGGATTAGCGGCCGTTTATCATATTTTGTATATCCGTATCAACATATCGCAGAAGGTAATAATTAAGGAAGGTACGAGAATCTGCGTACTTTATGATTAAATTCTGCTGAGCTTCGCTGACCGTATCACTATTGTTTAATATCTTTCTACCTCTATAGCGTATACAGTACACAAACATCGACTGAAGCCAACTATAAATCTCCCCGAGATTCCTTAGTCAAGCAGATATAGTGCTACTGAGTATAGGTTAGTCCTACAGAAGATCCGGGTACCCGTTAACCACTTCAGTTTTACAAAAGATATAATATTCCTCCACCTTAGGTTTCAAGGGAAGTAGTATCTGCTGACAACCGCCTTCAACAAATAGACTCTAGAGTTTTTCTATAGTAGAAAGGGCTAGGGATTTAAAAGCTTACAGCCAGAAAAGTATCCTAAAGATAAAAACGTAGGGGCTAAAGATAAGCAACGGATCGTTAATAATTTCAGGGAATATAAAAGTATTACTAAGAAGAATCAATCATCTAGCCCTTCAGGATCAAAGAATATTAGATACTTATATAGCTTCAGACCCCAAGAACCACTTTATATACTCTGACCTGACCTCGGCCAGAAGCACAGAAGGGCTACCCTAGGGATCCTTTTGTATAGAGAACTTAAGATACTTTAATTATAAGGAAAGCAGAGCACTCAGTTGATTTACCATAAATATGCCAAGTATACTGAAAAGACACATCTGGATACGCTCGTATCCGAAATTAAATTACCTTTCCTATGTTCGGAGAATGGTCTCGTTTAATTCGGTTAAGTCTTAGATATAGACTAGTTCTTTGCCTTGCTCTTGTTTATCTAGCTTAAACTTGTCGATTAGTTTCTGAATCCTCTAGAATTTCTATTAGCGCTCCCTGCGTTTAACGGGGATAGACAACTAACGGTATTAATTTCTTCTCTATCCTTAGGGCTAAGCTTGGTGTAGGTGATTCTCTAATAGTAATCTTAAAAACCCTTCTAATCTGCTTTAAGGGCGCTCGCTTTATTTGTACCTTTTAGGTATCTGCTACCTACACTGTACTTAAGTTTTATACAGTAGTTGAGGAATCGATAGATATTATTAGAGGTAACTTAATAAAGAGCCTCCTCTGTATTGCTCTATTTTAGAAGTATATCAGAGCCTCTAGCCTTTACTCTATAGTACCTAGTTATGTTAGCAGGTTGCAAGATACAAGTCTAAGAGCGTCTGCTTACTTATGCCAGTATTGCTTGATCTGGACCCGACGAACCATAGTTTGGTCGGAATACCTGTAGTCCAGAGGAACATTTGCGATGTCCTCATCTGTATCATCGTCAGGGTCGTCGCTGAAATCAGGTATTATATCGGGGCAGACACGGTCCCGTATCGAGGGTTTGGGACCGTGTGAAGACTCCTCGGGGCGATCAGAAAGCAGAGGAAGTTCTGGCGAAGTCTGAGCTGTTAAGCTGCAAACTTAACCGTCATCTGATTCTTCGCCGTCGCAGTCTGGCCGGAAAGACGCTCCGGAGGTGTCGCTTTCATTGCCCATCGACTGGTCAGACATCTCGAGGTCGGAGCCCGTCGAAGACATGCTCAGATCAGTAAGTCGGTAGACAGGTGATTTACACCGAACGAAGAAGACGATTGATTATAAATGCGAGGGCGGGTCGTTGGATGGGCGGATCAAGGTTGTAGAAGAGAAACGTAAAGGATGGCCTGGTCACCTGGGTAGCAAAAGAAGACAGTGGTCGACAGCGACCAGGGCGAGAGCAGTTCGCGCTTTTAAAGGCCAGCGAAAGCTGAAATCGATTGTCGCCATTTTTGGCGCCGTAGAGAACAGGGGAGCGCTGCAGCGGGTGGGGAAGGGGGGGGGGGGGTGACTGTGCAGTCCGAAGGTTGAGCAGAAGCGCATGGAATCTAGTAGGTCTCGTGCTGCCCAGGCACCAGGGGGGGCAGGCATGAGCGGACGGTACGCCAGAGGGGTTGGCGTGACGCCGCCCGTTATAGGGGAACCGGGGAAAAGTGCGTGGCCATGGTCAGGCGGGTGCGTGTGTGGAGGGTGTGGTGCCGAGACCGCCATTTTCGGCGTCGAAGGGGGCCAGTTTCGGCCGCCCCAGCACAAATGGTTTTTGTTTTAAAGGAATTATTACTTTTCTTAGAATACAGGGGATAGTGAGAATAGGATATAATTAATTTAGAAGGTAGTAATTTATAGCAGAGGATTAAAGCCTTAGTATACGGTACTAGAACAGGGGATAATATAACGCCTATATACCCTATTTGTTGTTTAAAGAAGAGAAATCCTAAGGCTATAGCTAGTTTTTAAAGATAGACCCACTGTTACTAGGACAATATATAATAAATAAAGCTTACTGTATACGGCCTTTGTTAAAAATAGTATATATAATACGGCTATCTGCTATTTCCTTAGTTTATAACCCTGTATTTTTTACCTATAGTTAACTAAGAAGTAAGTCATTAGTGGTATAATCTGTTACTATTATATAAGAATTAACTATATGTTACGGACCCTGCGGCAGGAGGGGTCGGAAACACAAATGGGCCATCAAGAGCCAACCATTCTACAAACACCATGACCGCCCGCAGGTCACGTGCAGAACACCGCGAGGAATCATGGCATTCCCACCGGAGCCACACGATACGCAGTAATTAAGGAACGCAGTGGGAAGACCACGAAGATTATGACAAAGGATCAGCGTACAAGGGAAAGGAGGTAGGTCGTGAGGCAGGGCACTTCGTACGAGCCCGGATGACCCACGACGGGACGGTCCGCACGACGGACCATGACCTACGATACGATACGCCCTGAGAACAAGACTATCGCAGGACGAACCATGGTTTTCTGGACAACCGGGCAAGGAACCATGGGGGTTCTTACGATAAGGCCTGACGCAGGAACAGGAGGGTCGCACGACTACCACGTGACATCCTAACGGTACAATGGGATCCCATCCTACCAGTAGGATAGGAATCCCAACGACCGGATAGGACGAACTAGATATATAAGGGACGCTCATTACGCACATGTATTTAGTTCTGGGCGATCAATCAATCTAAGTTACTATAGTATACCTTCGGACTATTCTTCATTCAGTTTCATCTCTTGTGACAAACATACTACAAATAGGGGAGCTCTTCGGACTGACCTATTTGGCGCACTACCTGGCGTATCCTTCGAAGTTACTCTACAGGATCCGAGTCTGTATAAGGCTTAGCACAGCAACGGTACGATTGCGAGTCGATACTTGAGGATTACGAGTGGTAGATATCACACCCAATCAAGACACATTGAACAACTGGTAAGTTGTTGCACGATAATCTAACCACTCACTGTGACCAGTTAGCAACGCGTAACACTATAATGCTACTGATAGTAATCAGTAGGTGCTTAAGATATACTAAAACACTGATCCTATAACCTCTGTCTACTGGGGTAAATTAAAGATATAGCTTAAGTCTTATATCTAGTAGAATATTTATATACTTAATTACCTTATAATAGATAATATTAACTATACTTCTGGTATTAATTAAGGCTCTGATAATCTAGTTACTAATAACTGTTATTATATATATAAAACCTTACGTATATTCCTAGCAGAACTTTATAGGGGTATAGGTAACTTATACAGCTTAGAAGTTAACTAAAGAACTAAAAGCCTTAGGATTTAAAACACTGTAATTAGGTCTAAACAATATAAAATAAGAGAGAGCTGTTTTCTGGATATCTTAAACTTAGGTATCAACGTATTAAGAGAGCTCTATAACAGTAGTATTAATAGGAACTTAGTTAATAACCTTAGTAAGTTTCTGACTTATAGTATCAGTACTAATATCTTTTCCTACTCCTGCTTAAATATAAGGAGTAGTACTAAGCAGTTTACTAATAGAGATTGTAACGCTAGTTTCCTAAACCTTCTGCAGTATTAGGTTAGTAATTATAGACCTTTTCTTAGCTATAGTAGGATCCTATAGTCCTCTGATATAATACAGAATATTATTTAGAGATAGATTCTCTGCCAGAAAACCTTACAGTATTTATTCCTAAAAAGTTCTCTGGGTATTATTTAGTATAAGTATTAGTTTATCCTTATCCTTATTAGTATTATTAATATATAGTTAAAAGCAGCCTTACTGAGCGTTTCGGGTATATATATAGTCAGACGTTTGCTATTTTCCTTTTCTGATATAACTATCCTAGACTTAACCTCTAATAGTATTAACTAGACCTACCTAATATTCCTCTCTATATTCTTCCTTATCCTCTGATAGCTTTTTCTATATAGGCTAAGATCTGAGAAGAGATACGGCGATATATTATACTAGAGTAGAGTAATACTTATTGTTTCCTAGAATACTATTAAGCAATACACCTAAGAACTGTATAGGTACTAAAGGTATTAATTAGATATAATTACTTTCTGAATAATAAGTATTTTGATTAGCCTATACAGTATATTATTTAGAAATTAAATCTTTCTATAGGACCCCTATTCTTAACCTTAGCTTAGGACCAGGATTTACCTTTATTCTAAGAGTAGTCTAACTAGTTATTTTATTGTAATAAATTATACCCTTTGCCTTAAAGTCCTAGATAGCGTTATATTGTTTAGGAGTACTGTTATATAGATCTCTATATATCTAGCAGTTCCTAGGAGGATTAATCCCTATACTATTCAACGGTGCCCCTCGGTTTTGTTTATAATAAGGGTTATTCTGGCGATCTGTCCTAGTATCTAATTTTAATGTAAGAGCTTCTAGTTTCTGAGCTATGTTGTTAATTACCCTTAATATATAGTTCTCGGCCTGTTAATTATTAGCTATTATAACAGGAATTAGCTAAACGGCAGGAATAGGAGGAGTAGGATATAGGGGTACTGGAGATAACTGTCTCTCGTCTGATAATATATTCTTGACTTCTTTTCTTTTAACCTTTTGATAAACATTGGCTTCAATATGTAGGTTTGTCTGAACTTACTTATATACCTTGTTATAAGAGATCTTATTGCTGTAGGAACGTGCTTTTAAGGTATAATACTTTAAAATCTTTATTTACTATTTCTTAGGAAGACCTTTGATTAGCAGATCTGTCCGCTCTCTATTACTTAGATGATTAAGCAGGAATACCTCTATAGAAACCTTATAAAATTTGCTTAGATAGCGTCTGATTTTATCGTTTGTTGATTAGTTACTATTTATAAGCTTGTTAAGATACTGCTTATTATATTTTAATTATTTATTGTCTTAGTTATAATAGTAGTCTAGGAAGTCCTTACAGAACGTCTGCTAATCTCTTACTTTCTATATATTATAGCTTTTAACCTAGATATATAGCAGTCTTTTATAATATTAGGGAAGGAGGTCTATAATTACCTTATGTCGGACGATACTACTGTGGCGATAGGTATCTTCTAGCTTCCTTAGAAACTTAGATATATTAGTTTTATTAAATACAGAAGCTCTATAAGATTCTAGGGCTGGTATTACGCTGTATATTATCTGATATATTGGTTATAGGGGTAGGACAGTATAATAGAGCGTATACAGTGTAGGTTCTCTAATTAGTATAGTCAGCAGAATATAAGGAAGCAGCCTTGCGGCTTTAGGGTTTACAGGACTTACAGAATAAGAGAGATCCCCAATAGTTGATCTGGATACTCTAGGCAGTAGTTTACAAAACTAAGTGAATTATTCTACAGCGGTAATAGGTATAGCTATATCGCCAGGAAGTTTACTATCGTTGCTACTATTATTAATAGCTATAGTTTCAGGAGATTATTTTCCTATAGGAAAACATAGTACAGAAGAATAAGAAGAACAAAGTAATATAGTATCAGAAAATAACTTAGTCTGATACGATGATTCAGAAGCAGAAACAGAAACAAACGAAGATAAAGATAAAGACAGGGAAATAGAACGTAAAATAGGAGCCTTAGTACTTAATGACAATAATAATTTCTTAGATAGAACTGACTCTTTACTCTCTGACGAGAGGTTATCCCTTTTCTCTAGTATATAATACAATATAAATAATAATAGAATATTAGATAGCGCTGAATACCAGATATAGCTAATACTAGGATATCTGCGAATCACTATCTTATACAGTTAATCTAGTATCATTTATAGAATTCTTTCTAGTATTATAGTATCTCTAGTATGCTAATCAGCAAGTATTAATTATAGAAACTGTATATATTCAGCAGAAGGGGATACTCTGATATCCTTTTTAGCTAATATTTCGAACATTTGATTAGATAATCCTACCTAGGATCAACCGCTCTTTACCCTTTATGATATATTCAAATACCGTCGTATTCTCTCAGGGTTAAATACAGTGCCTACTCTTATAATAGTATTGTTCTTGTTCTCAGCTACCCTTTTTATTAATCAAGCCTTCCCGGGGACACTATATATAAGATAGGAACGCTCAATAGCAGTCTGTTAAGCAGACGGGTCGATTATAAGAAGACAAAACTACTATACTCACAGAGTATAGGAGAGTAGTAGACAGAGCGTAACGCTATAGAGATATGACTAATAAGGCATTCGAGTCTTTATAGACATATAATACACCGATACCGCAACCTTAGCCTCAGTAGACTCCGCAGAGAGAATAATTCATAAGGGGGAACATATATATTGTTATTGATACTATCAAACGAACGCTACTTATTCTTCCGAAACGATATAGCTGCCTTATTACTAAGGCCCCAATCACCTGACTATGGGATACCGGTGTTGAGAGCAGAATTCCCTATTACACTACCTAGAGTATACTGCTATAGTATAAAGTATAAGATCAAAAGGATTTACTAGTAATAAGAGTACGCTAATTTAAAAAGCAAGACCAGAATATCAAAGAAATAATTCTCTGTATATATTGCCTGAAAGAAGTAAATATATACTTCTTTAATAAATATTATCTGCTTTAGTATAAGTAATTTAAAAAAAATAATCTTATTCTTCTATATAATTCTATTTATAGAATAAACTATAGTTTAAAAATAAAACTATAATTCTGTTGGCTAGGACCTTATTATATTTATACAGTTAAGAGTAGTTTATATTTACTAAGTAAACTTAATAGTACAGTGCTATAGGACCTGACTTATTAACCAGAGTTATTTAATAGCGATTAGCTAAAGAAGTTTTATTTTTGATATAACCTAAACGGCTATAAAGGATCCTTATCCTTACTATAGCATAACCTTATTAGACGTCTAAGAGGTTAAAGAAGTTATAGTAGTAGCTAAGGATAACAGCAGTATAAGGAATAGGTTAAAACATTATATATATAACTACTATAATAATAAAGAAGACTATTACTAAGAAGAATAGAAAGATAGACTGTCCTAAAACAGAATATTATTTTCTGGTAGGAAATTAGTGCCTTACAGCCTTACAGCCTTATAGCCTTATTAGCCGTTTACTTTAACCTAATTAGGAAGCTACCCTCAATATAGATATAACTTTCTCCCTTTCCTTTCTTTTACTTTTAACTTCTTTAACCCCCCCTTTCCTTTCTAACCTTCTTTTATTATTGCTTTGTCTATTCTATTATTTTAAAATCTGCTTTAACCCTCGCCCAATACTATCAAACTATTCAGAAACTATAAAGAACCACCTATTCAAAAACGTATAATTTAACTAAGGGACAGTCAAATAAGGAGGAGGGGAAAGAACCTATTTCTTTATTTATACAGTCCTTTAAAACTTATAGATCCTTTATTTCTTTAAAAAAGACCTTGCTTACTATTTCCTTATTTAATCCTATACCTTTAACAGATTTAACCAGTATTATAAACCATTTATAGAAGTCTGATTCCTTTTACTCTTATTTTTAAGAACTAAATATAAAATACCGTAGCTATGTCTATATCTAAAATAAATACCCTTATACCTATTACCCAGATTACTATAAGAGCTGTAAGAATATTGACGCTAATTCTAGAAGGACTGATTATTAATAGAATAAAGGTTTATATAATTAATAATATAATTAAGACTCTGTAAGGCTGTTAACAGAAAGATAAATATAACCTAGTACTCTATTATTATAGGAAGCTAAATAAAGTCTATAAGGTTATTAGAGATAGGATTTATAAACTGTTTAATTATATTAGTTCTAAGGAACTATAGAAAGAGTATTATAAGAGTTATACAAAGTTCTAGCAGTAATAGGAAAATACTGTTAAGCTATAGAAAAGAAAGGAGAAGAATACTATAATAATTAAAGACTATCAGCAACGTACGCTTATAAAGTAGGATAACGGTAATTTAGTAGGCAGAAATATAGTAGAGTTCTTTTAATAGATTATCAACCGTATATTCTCTAAGAAGGTTAGTAAGCTACTAAATACTAATATATCCTATAATAATATTAAACTCTCTATTAACAACTATATCATTAAGCAGTATACCTTCAGAAAAGAAAGCAGAAGCCTAAAATTAAAGTATATAGAACCTAGCAACCTAACTAATACCTATAACTGCTATATCTTATTGCTAATAATACAGGATCAACTAGATTATACAGGTCTCTAACTAGACTAGGATAGTTTTATCTGCCTAAGAGGTAAAGGCTTTAACCTCCCTTAGATTAAACCTTAAGCTACTACCTTATCTCTATCCCCTAAGAAGAGTAGTTTATAGCCAGAAACTATTACTGCTGCTAAAGAATCTGAGGATTAAGATATAGATAATAAGGAAGAGAAGGCTAATAATATATATCTAGTTAACGCCCTAAAGATATCTAATATAATAGATATTAATACTAACACTAAATCAGAGAGTAAAAATAACTATCTAGATACTGAACAATCTCTATAATATAAATAAACTAATCCTACTGCTAAAGAGAGTAATGATAAAATCCTTATTTTAACTCGATAACAATTACCATTTGTGCTGGGACGGCCGAATCTGGCGCCCTTTGACGCCGAAAATGGCGGTCTCGGCACCAGCCCTTCACACACGCACCTGTCTAGCCACCGCCACGCACTTTTCCCCCGTCCCCTGTAACGGTCGGCGTCACGCCGCCCCCCTTGGCGTACCGTTCGCTCTTGCTCCCCTGCCCCCCCTGGTGCCTGGACACACGGGATCTGCTGGATTCCATACGCTTCTGCTCACTTTCGGACTGGCAGTCTTCTGCCCGCAACCCACCGCGGCGCTCCCCTGTCCTCTGCGGCGCCAAAAATGGCCGCAATCGATTCTAGCTTTCGCTGGCCTTTAAAAGCGCCAACTGCTCTCGCCGTGGTCGCTGTCCTCGCTATCTTCCTTTGCTACACAGGTGACCACGCCATCCCTCACGTTTCTTTCTTATGACGTTTATCCGCCTATCCAACGACGCGCCCGCGCAGTCCTAATCGATCGTCCTCGTCGTTCGACGTATACAGCCTCCCTATCGACTCACGGAACCGAGCTTGTCTTCGACGGGGTCTGGCTTGGAAATGTCTGACAAGTCGATTGACGATGAAAGCGATACCTCCGGTACGTCTTTCCGGCCAGACTACGATAGCAAAGAATCAGATGACGACCAAGTCTGCAGCTTGACAGCTTACACATTACCAGAACCCTCTCCGCTTCCTAATCGCCCCGAGGAGTCTTTATATAGCCCTAGACCCTCGGTGCGGGTACGTATCGGTCCTGATATGTTACCTGACTTTAGCGACGACCCTGACGATAATACGGATGAGGATATCGTAAATATTCCTCTGGATTATGGATGTTCTGACCGAACCGTGGTCCGTTGAGTTCGGATCGAGTAACGCTGGCATAAGTAAGCAGACGCTTATAGACTTATACCTTACTAGTTGCTAATATGACCAGGTACTGTAGAGTAAAGGCTGGAAGCTCTGGTACAAATTCAAAATAGAGCGATATAGAGGAGGCTCTTCGTTAAGTTACCTCCAACGATATCTATTAATTTCTTAACTACTGTATAAAACTCAAGTACGGTATAGATAGCAGATACCTAAAAGGTACAACTAAAGCAAGCGCTCTGAAAGCAGAGTAGAAAGGGTTTTAAGGTTACTATTAGAGAATCACCCGTATTAAGCTCAGCGCCAAGAACAGAGAAGAGATTAATACCGTCAGTTGTCTGTCCCTGTTTAACGCAGGGAGTACTAATAGAAATTCTAGGGGATTCGGAAATTAATTGATAAGTTTGACCTAGATAACCAAGAGCGAGGCAAAGAACCAGTCTACGTCCAAGACTTAACTGAGTTGAATAAGACCATTCTCCGAATACAGGAAAGGCAATTTAATTTCAGATACAAGCGTATCTAGATATATCTTTTCAGTATAATTAGCATATTTACGGTAAATCAACTAAGTACTCTGCTGTCCTTATAATTTAAGTATCTCTAGTTCTCTGTACAAAAGAATTCTCAGGGTAGCCCTTCCGTACTTCTGGCAGAGGTTAGGTCAGAGTATACAAAGTAATTCTTTAGGTCTGAAGCTATATAAGTACCTGCTATTCCTTGATGCTAAAGGGCCTACTGATTAATCTTTCTAAGTAATATTTTTCTGTTCCCTGAAATTATTGATAATCCGTCCCTTATCTTTAGCCCTTATATTTTTATCTTTAGTATACTTTTCTGGCTATAGGCTTTTGAATCCCTGGCTCTTTCCTCTATAGAAAAACTCTAAAGTCTATTTATTAAAGACAGTCGCCAGCAGATACTACTCCCCTTAAAACCTAAGGTAGAGGAATATTATATCTTTTATAAAACTAAAGTGGTCAATAGGTACCTGGTTCTTCTGTAGGATCAATCTATGCTTAGTAGCACTATATCTACTCGGCTAAAGAATCTCAGGGAGATCTATAGCTGGCTTCAGTCAATATTTGTATACTGTATATACTATAGGGGTAGAAAGATATTAAACAATAGTAATACGGTCAGCGAAGCTCAGCAAAATTTAATCATAAAATATTCAGATTCTCGTATATTCCTTAACCATTACCTTCTACGATATATTAATACAGATATACAAAATATAATAAACGGCCGATAATCTAACAAATCACTTATATATATAATTACCTATATAAGTAGATAGATTGACACCAGACGGCCTTGATACCTAACTCCTAAGCAACGAGCGTTGATCTGTAAACATTCAGAGTATATCAAAGCAGTCTGGTGATTAGATAAGTAAACTAAAATCTGTACCTATAATCCGAGTAAGCAGATATAACTACGACGCGATAAACTCGTACATAAAAAGCTTAATACCTTTAGCCGGCTAGAGAGGGTACTGAGACAGAAAGTTCGAAAAGAGTTTAACCGTAAACAGGCAAATATAGATATTGAGTGACAGCTCTCTAGAACGGCTATCGACAATGAGGAAGTAAAAAACGTATTGTAAACAGAAAGTATGCTGCCAGAGCAGATAGATCTTCTAGAGAAGTTATTGACCTGGCTGACTTCCTATTTATTAGAGGCAGAATAGTAGAGATAAAATGCTGCTGTTGCTTCTATCTTATAATATTGTTATTACCTTAAAGGCGGGCCACTATACAGACGATGTAAACGGCCAGCTCTAAGTAATAAGCCTGATGAAGAGTATGCAGCAACGGATAATCAAATAATAAAGACAATCGTTATTACTCCTGAAATATTAAAGGAAGAATTACTTCTGGAGAAGGCAGGAAACTATATCTAGAAAGCTAAAAAACCTTGATAATATTTTCAGTGTTATAGAGATATCTGGCTGCCTGTTTATCGTTAAGCACATAAATATAGTAAATACAAATCAACCTTGTAATACTTTTAAGAAAAGTACTTAGAGGATCAGAGATGCCATATATATAGTGAGGATCTCTTATACAAAATACACCTTCGCAGATATACAGAAGATATTTATCGTCTTGCTACCAAATATAATTACCACGTAAAGGAAAAATCAGGGTCAGACATAGATACAGATTAAGGCGTTTAATTATTCAGCTGAGGCGACACATCACGGTTAGTGGTCATTAGTACAGGTTATTATAGCAGAGCCGATTTTTTAGCGCCAGAGAACATCCTCGACTGTATGATTAAGCAAAGAATAATCATTAGTCAGGCCGGTTCCTGTCGAAGGTAGATTAGGTAAGTCTTCTCTACATAGATATAGACACTGTGGATAAGAGTAAACGATAGGAGACAAGGTCCGCCATCAACCAATCTCCGCTCTCAATCTCCCTTCCTTTCTCTGCCCCTACAAACTAACCCGCTATCTTCTCTGGCATCGCATTCTTTGATTAGTCTATAGAATACAAGGATTTCTCAAACCAAACATAATAATATTCTTTTTGGATAGTCGGCACGAATACCAGTAAACCCGGTTGCTAGAGCAGCAAGACTCCCAATAGGACAGATTTGGCGGTTTGAAATCACATTTTCACAGTTCTGAACAGCACTTGTTGCCCCGAAGAAAGCTTCTGTAATTACGGCAATTTCCTATCACACAAGTAAAATATCAATATATATAAAATTATCATATATATAAAATGATTATATATAAGAAAAAAAAACCCAGGAGACTGGATACATCCTACCGGACTTTTTCAGTAATATATAAAAACTTAATTTCTAAATCTTAGTTTTATCTTGTACTATTTTCAACATTAAATCAATATAATACATACGATAGGCGAGGGTTTTCGTTGCTGTTATAGTAATACTACACTGCTTATTCACTAATATTATTGCCCGAGAATAGGTATTTCTACTATATCTTAGTATACTTTAAGCATTCACAGATAGGATTTTATAGTATTGTACTGAAATATAGAGTGCTGTTGATCGCCTATATTCACTCGGCCGGACTACTGTAATGTTGCCAATAAAGAGAGGCTGATTTTGAATTACTTATGGCCATCAGCCTCCTTTTTCTTATGCCTAACAACTATATAAATAATTATAGAAGCCCTTCTGCTACCGATAATATGTCGTAAATTTATTGAATAATGCTAAAGCTTACTTCTCCAAAGTAGAGTAAGGAGTAGATAAGGGCTAATTATATACAATAATTACCAATACCCTATAAGCATAATTCTTATTATAAAGCCTTAGAGTATATTAACCGACAGGCTGCTTTACCTTCTTATCTAATGCTAGTTCCGGATTTTTCTGTCCTCGTCTTCCCATACTGGCCAGCTTTTCACAAGAATTCCAGTGTCAAGGTTTGACTGATTATAGCTTCCTAGTAGGTGTCTAGTTTATATAAATCCTGATACTATTACTGCGTACGAGATGCGACTGTTCTGGATAGAGCTAGCGGGGAATAAAGGTATCTATAAGGAACAACTCCTTATAGGATTTAGCAATACAGTACAGTAAATGTACATATCTTCAGACCTTTTTATAAAGCATATATACTCTAAAATTAAAAGATATTCTAGTATAATCTCCGTATGTTGAAGCTTCGCTTACTCTTTTAGATAGATATACTATATTGTATACAGTAAACAAAGGGAGGACAGGATGACTTTAGGCTCTATAGTCTAGGCCATATAGAAAGATTTATGGTATTGGCCTTAGGGCGGGCGTACTGTTAGCAAATGTATATGATGTTAGAGTTTCTGTGTAGACAGTTGTTGTTTAGATAGTTCTATATCAACGTTAAACGCCACTTTTATATATAGTCTTAGCACCAATACCCGATGCGTTTTTTTTTGGTTATAGTATCGCCATCTTTTGCTGTTCTTCTATATTCAATATATCTTATTACTGAGGACGAGTGTATTGAGTTTGACTCATAGCCATATCTTTTTTCTTTTTTCCTTTTTTTTACGTTATTTAAGATTTGATGAATTAAAGTATTGTTTTTATAAAAAAATAAACAGAAGAAAATACACTGCCGTCAATCAGTTTCAACAGTATCCTTAGACGTAATTTGCTAATTAAGGGCCCTAAGAGATAAGGTTAATCAAATTTAAGGTTTAGCGCTAAAGTATACAAACGTATCGGCTGCGCTAAGGCGGTTATATTATTTCAGTAGTATTGGTATATCGCATTAGAGAAAAGGCGGTATATCTTAGAAAGGAAGGATCTGCTGACCATTTTGGATTATAGTCCCCCCGAAGCGCTGCCGCTTAGTATATAGTTGTTAATTTGACCTTCGACCCAGGTTACAGACTATTCTAGCTCTAATCCCTATAAGAGATAGTAAAGCCCGCTTCGCCCTGAATTAGATTCTAAGAAAGTATAATTATCAGTATAATAGGCTTAGTATAGGTCTATACTGCCTACTAGGTAGGCAGAGAGTACAAAATACCATATAAAGACCGTAGTTGATTAGTAATTTGTTAGTGCCCTTATAAAATACGTATTATAGGCAAAACACTAATTCAGACTTGTTTTTTATCTCCTATTGGTTAGTACTATTACAGCCTACTAAGCTCTCTAACAATAATCATAAGTTGATTTATTATATAATTCTAGCAGACTCCAGTTATTCAAGCAGCAGTATCAAAGACTTCCTCCAATGTTTATCTGTCCCAAGACACATTCTATCTCAAGACTGACAAGGATATCAGACATTTGTCTCATAACAACCCCAGACATAGGACGATTATTACAAATCTATAGTTGATATATGACTTAATAAGTAAGATAACAACTGTCTTTTCTCTGATATTGATTTAAGACAAATATCAAGACAGAGCTTTTATCTATCTATACCGACCTTGCTTCTAGATTTTCTTGGAAACAGTAACAGCATATCCTTTGCTCCAAAACTTGTCAGCTTGAGTTACTACTGACTATTCGCAATATACGATCAAAAATAAGTAATTTCAAGTTTCGTTACTGTACTGTACAAACACCACAGGGCAAGACGAAGACAAAGAGGACGACTGTACTGCGAGGACTGTATCATTGGAACTGCGTTGCGGCCGATAGTACCAGAGGAGATCGATCTTCTCGAACAACTGTTCACTTGGCCGACATCCCATTCATTGGAGGCAGAGTGGCAAAGACGGAATGCCGCTGTCGCTACCATGTCTCAATACTGTGGTCATCTTGAAGGCGGGCCACTACGAGGGCGACGTAGTTGTCGTGGCTGCGGCAGCCTGCCTTCTTCTTCTCACCGGATGCTAGAATAAACAGGCGGTCGACGCGCTGGCCGAAATGGCGAAGAAAGCTGCAAAATAATTTGGTTGCCAAATTCTAAGAACACTATCCACAATCTCTATCAGGAAATTGAGCCTTAACAACCAGTTTGTGAGAGATCTTTGAGTTATTTTTTTGTTTGCTTTCTTATCATCATCCCACGCTCCACTTGGATCGACACTTTATTATAATACTGTATCAACCAATCAATGCCACTCTTTAATTCATTTGTGTCCCCTTGAGCTGGATATCTTGTAGGCCCTGCTGTCGGAGCTATTTGACAAACTCCCCTCTTCGTTTTAAAACGTTCTCCGAGAGATGACAGCGTAAGACGTAGTCAACATCATATGTGCTGTCGTTCATCTACTGATACAATTGAAGCGCTGGAGATTTGCAGTTCTCGATTTTTTATCCAATCATTATACCACGATCCATTTGGCCATATCATGAGGAGGCCCATATGAACATATTTTCTGTACACTCATATGTATTGCAGATTGACTAATATCCCCGCGATTGTACATACTATATTACGCCCTTCATTCAGCTTAGGCGTACTTATAATTGGGTAAGGCCTACTCTAGATAAGGGTCGCACAGCGCTATCGAGCGCCGGTGTCAGGGCCATTCTCTCCATCTCAGTCGACAATACTTCTTCCTGCCTCAAAGCATAAAGCACTTTCTCCTTTTTTAGTAGAAGATCCATGAGAAGTGTCTCAATATCTATAGCGATATTGAGAAATGCGTCGCTAGCTTTGTTCAGGTCCAGCTTATACCCGGGTCGCCTGCCACACTCTCTCGTTACGCTCTTTTGGAGAGATCTTGCCCCTTGCTGAATGATCCCCGCGAGTGGTGTGTCCTTGCCAAGCCTTGCGGCATCGCGCGAAAACTCAATGAATCGTAAGGTATCAATCGCGGCTTCTTTTAGGACGGCCTCGTTTTTCTATGCTACAGAATTAGGCCAGCCTCTGCACTGAAGACGAAACATCTGGCGTAAGACGAGGGTTGCATCGTTACACATTTTGCTCATGCCACTGGTGAGCAGGGCTTCATAGAGCGCTTTGCAGGACTCCTTGGCCAGTACTAAGTTTGAAATGAGAGGATTAACACACTTTGGTAGATCAAGAAGCGTACAAGAGTAAAGCTCTTGGTAGTAGGGTAAATACTTGGCAACAGTGCGCCTGGTTGAGTTTTGGCCTGGACTCTGCGATTGAGGAGATTGGGGCGGTGACAAATCTTGAAAATAAAGCTAGTTAGTGATATTGATATAATAGTAGAGTCGGGTTACCTTAGAATAAAAGAAATTATCTCACCTGAAAATGCTGTGAAACTTTCATCTTGGCAATCGCACCTTATTTCACCCATCCATTCTTCCTCATGCCAGTCTCCCCTCATCATCCCGCAAGCTTCAGCACCTGTCAAGATTTGAAGCTGCCTCAAAATACTGACATGTGGGTAATAGTTCATCGCATAGCTTGGGTGGAAGCCATTCACCCTACGAATGTCGACAAATCCCCTCTTTCCGTGACGGACCCTCACTGTGACGGGGGATTTCGAAGTTTCGCCGAATTTCTTTCCAACACCAATGCTCTCAAACTTCCAGCCATGCCCCTTCAGTCTATTGGATTTGTCCACCCTTGGCAACCATATCTTGCCCGCGCAAAGCAAGATATGAGGCTCCTTATCACAAATAATATGTGTTGACGCACAGAATGACTCCTCCAATGTCGCATCATCAATCTTTTTTATATCTTCACACATGTAGGGCAATAAGTCCACGACGGCGATGTTGGTCCGAATATCAAGGGTTCCACAGGAGACAACAGAAAAAATGTCGTCAATAGCACAAAGAGTTTCGCAATCCTGGATTACGGCATCCAGGCCCTTCTTGAATGGGTGGTTGTGCCGGGGTTGCTGCAGGGCGACTGCTATACCGCCCTTCACCGCTGGTCCTGCTAGCTGCGTAGTAACTTGAACCTCGCTATCCGATCGTTGAAGTAACCGCCCTCGGTCCTCGATACAGGAGACATAATTGGATGGCTCTGTCAAGTCGTTGAGTACAGGCTTAGAAAGCCGTATGATCCGGTGGTCGACTGCCACACCTAGGCACACTTTGGGCTGTGTATCTGGAGCCATCAGGCCTACTCTGCAGAGAGGGTGGGGATTTGCTTGAGCGGCAAACAGGCGGGAGAGAAAGAACCTTTATCGGCTTAGAACTGGAGAATACGAATGGTTAGAACTGGGGTGGAGGGGACCGCAGACTAGTCTATCGGAGTGCCTTCTCCTGGAGACTGCAAAGTACAAATATATGCGATCAATTTCAAGCTACGCTGCCAGGAGCCTATGTTGCTGACTGTTTTATCTATGCTCAACACAATGCGTGCGGCGTGTTCCGAATAAAGTAAAGTTCCATTGCACTGTACCCCGGTGACCCTCCATGACGTGGTCTTACGTGGGGTATGGGTTACTGGCGGTCTCCAGCCATTTCGAGTCGGGGGGTGCGTGGACGCTTCCGAACTACCGCAAGACTTTGCGAACATTTATTGCCGTAAGTTTGCTGCATTCGGCTTCTTCGGCCATTTGAGATGTGGTGAGTGACTGGCTCTCGATCATATCACGGATAAGCTGCAACTTTGAGGGAGGTAGTCTTGGAGCCATATTATGAGTCTCGTATGCGGTACTAAGGAAGACTCAGCGAAGAGTCATTTCATGGGAAATCTGGCAAAGACAGTCATGTAAAGCAATTATATGTATAGTACACCTGGTATAGTATTAATCCGTCATTGTAAGTTACAAAATCTATTCTAGGAACTAGGAATCAACGCCTAAGCCCTATTCTGATTAGCGGGTTTTACATTAGGGCTTGGAAGTTTGAGTCGAAGAGTGTAGGGGTAAATCTGTTTTCGACCATTACTGTAAACAGGACTCGGCTTTATCACCTAGTGCCCTCCAGTCGGATTCAAGCTTACTGCATTCCCCTGCGCAAGGACGAAGGTAAACCTGAAAACATGTGTGGTACAGATGCACGTGGGGGGCCGTGGCGCTGTGGGCGCTTGCACAAAGCCTATACGGTAACGTCATTCGTACTAACCTTTGGTAGACTGGGACAATATTCCGATGCCTATGCCCAGTGCTTTAGATCTAAACTCAACATATTTTTTGTCAGCAAAACGGATCTTGTTGCCCAACAGCGTTTAAACATTTGAGTCCCACGATTCTTCTCAACCTTAAGACACAGCTGTGAAGTACTGTTATAAGCTTGCAGTCCATTTTCTGAATCTTATTTGAAAGCATAATGGCGAAGAATCAAGTAACAAGGCTCTATTCCGTTAAATAAGGGTCAGGTAGCACGAGACAGTCGCAGTTCGCCATATGGCTGTTCGAAATAGCTTTCTTCGGTCGCCGTTCGAAACCGCTGAAAGTATATTCATCGTATATCGACGTATCCTTCTTTTGGTTGGAGAGGGTTCTATTTTACATGCCTATTCCTCCTTTACTCTAGCCTTTCAATACACATATACGGAAGGAGCTAGAAGGATCAAGGGGTCGCAGTTCCAAAACCGCCAAATACCTATGCCCAATCAGCCTTCCGGAGAACCGCTAGTTCCCCGCTATCCTGTTTGAAGTTCGAGGTCCAGAACAACTAAATCCTACAGCTGGCCACTTAGGGGCCAAGAAGACTTTCAAGTTCGCGGTTTAGAACCACCAAATAGTTGTCCAATCAGCCTTCTAAAAAGCCACAGAGTCAAGGGTAGTTCACGGTTCAGAACAACCATATCCAAAATTTTGGTCCTGGCCCTTCCAATAGTCCACCACTATATTCCTGGCAGTACGTACACAGCGAAGGCAATTCCCAGAAAACTTACAGTACATTACCCGGTTCTTCACTGTACTTTTCTTCATTTGTCTTTCTTTAAATTACCAAGTTGCTTAGACCTCCTCATTCTTCATCCGCAGTAAGTAACATAATCTATTGCTCTAAACCATTTTACTTTAGACCGGGCTCGTAGCGTAAGCACTGCATCATATTAATAACGAGACAAGTCTGACTTTTAGCAGTAGAATATCAACTCAAATATTACACCAAAATCGAGACACAGGTAAAGGGCCGGCTAATTCATATTCTATTGCTAATAACTGAGAAATTTAAGCAAGCAAAATCAAACATGCCAAAATCATTCCATAGGATTTGAATATACATTCAAAGACAAGAGCACAATCTTCAACCTGTCCATCCCCGTCAGTCTACGATCACTGTCATTGGATTGTGAATCCCGATCATTTCTCGAACCTCAACCAAAGTAGGACGCGCTGACAACTGATCATATCTCAGGAAATATTTGATAGCATATTCTAATTTGCTACAGAGGCTAATAATATCAGGTCGAGTTGCTGCAACATAGAACATCAACGCCTTCATCTGCATCTCTGTGAAATGGCCGTTTTCACTGCATAATGTTAGCCAGGGAAATATTAAACTTTATAGTAGCGCGTACATTATCCTTCCACAGTCTTAGTCAACAAACAACGTCATACTTAGACTTTATGACAAAGACCATTTTTTACCAACCTGCTTATACCAAAAGATAGCGTCACAAACAAGTGACTTTCTGGGGGCAGGAAGGTATCGGTCGCCAGCATTTCTAATGGCTGCCTCAATATAATTGAGAATATAGGTAGTGAATTTCCTTGGTCCGAGATTAAGACGCCTATCCTGTTCTTCTTTACAGATAGTTTCATAGAGCATATTGACCTAGACTTTTGCGAGTCGAATCCTCATATAATTTTGCGCGTTTGGGTTGCCCGTTGCCTTAATATGTCTACACATACCCGCAATCCTTTATCTCGCAGACGAACCTGGTAAGACACCAAAGTCCACAACACTCCATAATTGTTCAGCTTACCAATGGTTGACTTATGTTTCCAAACGGGCCAAGTCTGGGGGGAAAATACAGTCACCTAGTTCCATAGCTTGTCGAAGTTTGTTTGTACTCAAGTCCGGAAACGAGAGGATCATATTTTGAGCATAGTCAACAGGCACGACTCCGGGGGCAGGGGCATATTCCAAGGCTTTAAGGGAATAGGAAGGACTAGCGCATTGACTTTCCTCGGCCAAATCATCAACCACAGGTAGACTTAAATATTATTACTCAGCATCTTGGCAAATAAAGACCCCTGGCTCGGACAGTGGTGGTCACATACCAATACCATCCATATTTTCGGCCAAGCCAGTTGCCGGTCACAGCGTATACTTAAAATTAGACTGGTCCGGGTATGAATAAGCGGGTCTTAGAACACCTAACAATTAGAAAGGATCGAAGTTTGTCAGGGGAGAGAAATCAGAGCCAAATATATCAGCTCCTACATCTGGACTAGGAGCAGACTGAGGGGTTAGATACAAGGTTTCCAAAGGCTGTGGTTTTGGCAAATTAATCTCCAGGTTCGAAGGTAGGGCCGAGGGACCAAGATCGCGCGCAAACTCACTCCAGAAAATAGCGTCTATAGGACCTATAGACATACAGTCAGTATATACCTTGTTGAAGAAAATTAAGGAGCAGATCAAGGTTGATGTTGGAATGGAACAAGCTATACACCGTCATTTCCTCCTAACTATGGATTCGTTGCGGGCATATCAACACTAGGCATATTTGGCATCGAAGATAGAATACCCGCTTTGGCGGCCACATCGTGCCTCTCGGCTTCTGGGAGAGATTAAAGGGCCAAGAGGCTATACCGAACCCAAGTAGGGAACTAACGATCATCAGCAGTATTAATCATATCCAAGCTCAGATACTTTACCTCTTCAGACCTTGCAAATTATTGATAACTCAATAAATTCTGACTCAAAGATAGGTCTTTTGGATCTTTCAATAGCTCAGACGGTCCATACCCCCATTGCTGCTTAAAGGCCTCCTCTTAGGACATATTGTATTTCCCTTGAATTTATAAGGACCAGACAAAAGGGAGGGGGAAAAAAGGCGTAGAATGTGGAGGCGAAAGTACAGAAATGACCGGACGCCCAGGTACACAGCACCTGAGCAGGGAAAGCCAAAGATAGGCAGCACGCTAGGGACAAAAGAGACAAAAGAGGGGGATAGGGGAAGCGACCAATTTAAGACCCAGGTGGGGCATGGCTCGCGCCTAGAGAAGGGGGGGGGGGCAGAATTTCTGGATCGAAGGTTCTAGTTCCTAAGCAACGAGCCCCAGGCCTGGTGATTGCAGAGTCGGCGGTTTTGAAACGCAAAGTTGAACAACCAATAGGCTTTTCCTACTCACCTCCGCTTTCGCAAGAGGCTCTTTAATATATAGGTCTCGAGGAAGAAAAATCATTTCTTTGAACACTTCAGCACTCTCACACTAGTGGTCTCTGATCGCGAAGAAAGGCGTCCAGAGAAAGAGGGAAAGGGATCTACGTCATTATAGAGGCGATCTGTCCTGGGCGATCACAGATCCACACGACCCACATGCCATTTTTAGCTCGGCCACAGTTCCTATAGAGCTGGCCCAAAAGCCTTCAGCTTGAAAGGATTCCTAATCCATTTAACTCAGCTCACTATAGACAATCAAGCACAAGTGGCACGCTGTTCTTTAGATCGGGTAGGTACCCTTGAAAACAATACAATCCAGGAGGGACAGTCAGAAAATCATAAGGAGAAATACAGTCTTTCATCATTAGCAGACCGTGGAGTATGCACAGACCAGAGAGTATACGCAGACCAGAGAGTATGCGCAGACCAGAGAGTATGCGTAGACCAGAGAGTATGAGCAGACCCGGAAGTATAAGCAGACCGTGGAGTATGAGCAGACCAGAGAGTGTGAGCAGACCGTGGAGTACAGTGCCGGCCGTTATTGCCTTCCATATTGGGAGACATAGAGATACTATTTCAAACCCTAATCACATGATATGCTAACCCAATATGGATCTGGAGTAAATTACCAATTTTGTATATACAGCGTAAAAATACCTAGCATTGTACCCATCTGTATGAGTACAACAATCAAGGGTCTACGACTAGAAGGATCCATGCAAACCGAGCAAACTAGGCGACCGTTAGAAATCTGTCAACTTCCCTCCTCCATCCCTCAGTTGCTTCACTGCAGAGGGTCTGGCGCTGTCCTGGGTGTCTATCTTGAGTCAAAGTGATAGGCAAGGCTTGACAGTAAGATTTGTTTCGCGATCACGATCGCTTATCGCCATGTGGCGGCTTCGGGTCTTTATTAGGCATCAGGCATTCCAGGCTAACCACTTACAGCTTTAAGCTTACCCCTCCCCCCAGAGATATTCGCGATGACCCAGAGCTCTTTCGCTGAAGATGCCGCTCAATCCCGGATGATCGACCCATGGGAATATGCCCCCACCCCTGGTCACTTCGGTACCACACCCGCAACCTTGTACTCCCCGAGCCCTGCCCCGTATCGTGCCACGGATCAGCCACAATCGGATCAACTTAATTTCCTACCGTTTGCCAAATGGGAAGTAGGTGGCGAATACGATGAGGAGCCTCCGAAATACGTCTGCTACACAATCGAATGGAAGGTTATACTGAACCGCAAAGCGGTAGGTAGAGTGACGGAAGAAAATTTGGTTGTAGCCCCTGCCGAATATTGGGAGGAGACTCTGAAAGCAGATGTTGAAGGCATGCTACAAATGAAAAAGAAACGTCACCAGAGAGTTCGATCTGAGGGCACGGATATTACGATGAAATCGAACGACCGGTCCCAGAGAAAGATCGAAAAATTCTACAATTCTACTAACATCGACTGGAAACCAGTGGAGAAACAGCTACGTAAATGGAGCAATTTGCTTCGTATTGGCAAGAAGCTCACTATAGTCATTGCTTTCAATTATAGGAGTGAAGATGACGATCATTCTGCGTCCGGATCAGGGAGAGTCGACAAGAGAGGCCGTGTGTCTGCAACAAGCAGAATGTTGACTGAGCGAGAGGCTCACATGGCTGCTGAGGAAGAGAGAACTGGGCAAACTGCAACGTGGAGTGTTGTATATGACCGTATGCGGTGTAATGTTCGTTCATGCCCGCTTAGGTCTGATTGGTGCTGGGAAAACCCTACGGACAAGAAACATTACAAGCTGAGAGCTCCACACCTAGAAAGACTTATTGAACATGTTGATAGTGGTGGGAGCCTTGATTGTCACGACGATGTCCCTAGCGATATCCGTCAAGACCTGGTCCTAGAAAGCCAGATAGGAAGAAAGTCGAAAAAGACTGACACGACATCGACTGGACCAACATATCCCCCAACCATCATCAATGTTCTGCCAGCACAAACCGCAAGTGCGCCCACGGTGACCTCGTTCCTACCCAAACATATACCCAACGAGCCTCTCGTAATTCCTGGGTCTCGTGAAGCGGCAGTTAGGAACTACTGCGAGTGGCTTGAAGCACGCGCCACCGACGAGGAGTACAAAGCAGATTTCCGGAAAATCTGCCAGGTGACGTTGGAAAACCACCTCGATCTTGAACTGATCCTTGAGGACCCAGACGCTGGCTTCTTCGTTCGACGAGGAATTCAGATTGGAACCGCCCGTCGCTTTCTACGTGATATAAATGAATGGGCTACTGTGATAAAATCAAACATGCTACTTGATTAGGGCACCGGAGAAATTCTCGATGATTCCGAACAAGTTTAACAGCTATCTTTTTTACCCCAAGGTCTGTTTGGCTCCACATTATTTTAGGAGCCGGAGTTTCTGTGCGTCAAGACGTTTGATTCATTTTGGCTTGGGGCCTTAGTATTTTACAACTGCAAGACGTGTCGCACGCATTGGCCCTCAAACGAAAGCCAGGGGAGGAGAGAATGAAATGCAAATGAGCCAATCGAAAACGAACCCAGATGACTAATACTCGGAATACGAGAGATGAGTCGATCTGAATGAACTTGAATATAGTACATTAGAGAGACACAGCGTAGACCCAGAGGCCTAATTCACTCCGTTCCTTCTTAATTGGATCGCCAATCGACTTTGAATTGATTGAAAAACACCTGGTTATCATTAATACGCGCGCTTGACCAGGCTATATCGGAGAAGGTCATGTCTCACAGATCGTGGAATTCTTGATTGGCTCACTGTTAGGTGCAGCCATAGGGATCCTCACAGAGTATCCCCGTCTTGACACAGGAGTAATACGGCTCTCCTTGACCCGCAGTGCAGCCGTAGGGATCATTGCAAAGATTGCGCCGCTGGCATTCGTATAGTTTAGGACAGCCCCCTTCACAGCCGGAATTAGAGGGCTGGGCCATGAAAAGGCCAGCTTGGAGTGTAATCAGAAGAAGTATGAACCGCATGGTGGATTTTGGTGTAAAAATGAATGAGATGATTCCTGCTTACGGATGAAAAGGGCAACCTATAAATATTATGATAGAAGCAAGGGGCTGCTGAGTTCGGGAGCAAGTCTGACCGAATCCTGCACATAGTGTGTAACGTAGCGGTCGATCATTACTGGCATGCTTATCTGTTGTACAAGCTGTGCAACCATAGAATGCAGGGAGAAACCAAGATTCCTCAAAGCTTAAGATGCCTTGATAGGTGTAAGAGATCCACTTGCGTGGATCGATAACCCTGGCGATCAACGAATTATTGAAAGTCATTACTCCACACGAGCGATTTCTATTGCACACGAGATTATACAATGTTTCGTTACCTGAATCATTCTGGGTGGGTCAAAGGTGGCTATCGAGTGATAGATTCTGTGGATCAATGAAGTTGAGAGCGCCAAGGAAGATGTGGAGAGACTTCATTTCTAAGCTCAGAAAATAGGGATAAGTTCATCCCCTGCAGTTAGGTTGCGACGGGAACCATTGGTTGAGGCTTGACACGGCGAGGTCAGCTGGATCCCCAGAGCACATGACTTACGTCAGAATTACATACTGAAAGATGGGATACATATGCTCGCTGGCTATTTGCGTGAGCAGATGGGTCGATCACAGAAGCACAAAATAACAACACCCACAGGGTGAACGTGTCGTGTGTAGTGTGGTAGGCCAGGGCGATCTAACTGAGATACAAAAAATCGCATATCGCAGCCATGCGCGAGCGAGACCCGCTGAAAAGAGACGAAATGGCGAGACGAAAGGAGTGTGTAAATTCTAAATGCTGATGCTATCCGCGAATGCTAGTTGTGTCCTCGAAAATGAACGCCTTGTTGCTAAGGCCTTGATTACCTGGTCGTCGCTGTATCCCCACTACAATACTTAGCTTACATAAATCTAGAAAGCAAGCCTTTCCGCCTCGCTCCTCAGTCGCGTTACGCTCAATGTAGCTCAAGAACCGGCCATGCCTTTGCAAAGTGCTTGCTCTTTAGAGCTAAATCTCTCTGATATTAACATCAAACGTGAGCTCAGTCGCTCAAAAGCTTCAACAATCTATGAAATCCAGCTATTCAGGAAGCCACGTGTCATGAGCTTGTAAATTTAATTATTCCGTCCAAGGATGACACTAACCTGCCAGTTCCACGACAACGGCGACCCTGGATACACGAGAAAAGGCTAAGATGTAAATTGTTTCCGCTGTAAATTGAATGCTCATCACAATCTCCGTGATTTTGGCGTGTGCGACCGAGGCTTTGTTCCTGCTTTTTACAGCCACATCAATCGAGTTGATCCGTCAGCCTTCCACCCGTCGCTTAAGCATTTCGCCAACGATAAATACTGACCCAGCGCGATCCTGTTTGAATAATCACCTTGTGCTGAAAGACTCAATTGCGAAAATTGTTCTGAAGATCTTTTTCGCTATGCTGATGAGGGAATAAAACAGACCCATAACGCCTTTGTCCACCATCATGATATTTACTAGGAGAATATGCTTGTTCTATCTGGCACAGGGATTGTTTGGGTTAATTTTGAGTTGCGACAACATTCAGCAGCATGGGCCCTGGCGAGAATGCATATTGTAATTATGAAAACGAGCTCGTTGAAAGTTTTGGAAACCTTCTGGTTTGTATAGTCAGTCCATTTACTTAATCGTCATGCAATAGCTAACAAAAACAACCATCAGAACGACAACAGGAGACAGGGTCTTCCACCCAATACAAAGTATTACTAAATGAAAAGCCACAAACAAATACGACAGCCAATCATATCTTCTCTATGGAAATACCTGAATGCCGGAAGTGGCCTTCGGCACTATCCTGTTTTGCACCAACTTCATATACGCACCGCCGAAGGAAGGCATGAAACCCTTGGCCAGGATTCTCTTCGTATGCTGACCAAGATTTTTTTATATAGGCCTTCAGCTCGGCAAAGAATTCCTCGATTGGGTTGAAATCCGGCGAATACGGCGGGAGGTACAGTAACTTGACTCCTGCCTCAGCACATAAGGTCTTGATTCGATCTGAATGATGGAATGATGCGTTATCCATAACAAGCACGGATTTTGGCTCCGGCCACCTTCCACAATGCTGGAGAAGCTGCTCGATAAACGATTCGAAGAACGTGGCATCCGTTGAACCTTTGAAAATACGAGACATTATGATACCGTCTTGAGCATATGCAGGCAGTATCTGGAAGCGTTGGCCGCGATGAAATTTTGACACTTGGACTGGTGTCACGCCGAGTGGTGACCAGCCAGTTCGCCTATATCCAATCCTTTTATCGCATCCGGATTCATCAACAAACACAAGATGATATGACCGAAATTCAGATAACTTATGCTGGTAGAAATCTCGTAGTTGAGGGTTTTGTTCTTTGGCTTTTTGCTGTGCTTTCTTTTTCGTCCAGCCAGCCCGCGAAAGAGCGCGTTTGACGCTAGATGATGATGGTAACATGTTGAACTCATCCCACAGGAAGATAGCCATCTCTTCCACGTATAGACCAGGCTTTTCGGCGAGATGGTCGCAGAGGGCGTCAAGCATGATAGGGGCGATACTTCGTTGTCGGCCGACCGAGACTAGGGGGGATCTGACACTACCGAATAACCGCAAGTTCTTGCGGATGTTAGTGATAGAGCGCTCGCTGCACTGCGCTACCTTTGCCATTTGCGACGTAGTAAGTCTGTTCTTGCTGCATATCATATGAATAATCATCTTACGTTGCCAGGACTCGATGTTTCTTGCCATTTTGTTAGTTGTTTGGTGGACTGCAGTTGCTGGGTTGGGAGGAGTGTGAACAAAAGTCGCCATGGTGGTTGGGGGGTGGGCGTTCGGGAAGGGATGTTTATTTTTAGATATGGAAAAGTGGTTATTTATGGACATGTAGCAGTACATGAGTGTACGGTTTATACTTTCACCCTTGTTACCACAAAACCCGGTAACAAGCTTTTAATACAGAGCTAACCGTTCTTGGTTTAGCTTATCATCTGATTAGGGTTTGAAATAGTATACCTTTGTCTCCCGGTATGGAAGGCAATAACGGTCGGCACTGTATGCACAGACCAGAGAGTATGCGCAGACCTGGAAGTATGAGCAGACCGTAGAGTATGAGCAGACCGTGGAGTGTAAGCAGACCGTGGAGTATGCACAGACCAGAGAGTATAAGCAGACCCGGAAGTATGAGCAGACCAGAGAGTGTAAGCAGACCGTCGAGTCTGGGTAGACCAACACAATAATACTTGGACTAAAACGGAACAGTAGGGCTCGCCCATACCGTGCAAACGCTCGCAAGATACATAGCTGAGAGCAACCGCTATATAGACACAAACTACGAATTCTAGTTGTTGTGGGCTTGCTTAAGCTCTTTGTGCTATTAATGCTTCATATCACAAGAAGTACATAAACGTATCTATAGTCCCCACTAAGACTCTTTTCCGTTCATAAATTCTTCTCAGTTCTCTGTATTAGTATTAGGTAATAAGCACCCTATCAAAGTAAGTAAATATACTGATATAATCAAAGCTTCTCAACGCATACCAGATAAGGACCAATAAAGGACCAAAATCCTGATATATCCGCAGAGAAAATAAATACTTTCCCTGACTCTTGAATTCGAATGCCTAGGCATACATCTGCCCTGCATTTATTGCTGTACTCGTGCGACTTTTTTTTCTAGGGACATTTTGCATCAATCTCTTTTCTGTCGCAATGACTTCTTAGTCACACTAAAAGTTTTCGACTGGCCGCTGGAGCTTCTGGTCATTATAACCGAGTGGTATAGAGAATTATAGGCTAACAGTAGGCCGGTGTCAAGGCAGAGTATTTATATTATAAACGATAGGTATGTCTCCCCAGGAGAAAATCATAAAAAGGCAAAAAGCACTTTTAAAATGCTGCTTTAGCCCAAGGCCACAATTCTCGGGACCACTATAGTGTTTAATCTCTGTATATAGGCTGTGCTTCCTGTTTATACTCTGCTGTCAGGTTAGAAGCATTGAATTTCATGTTGTTTCTCTGGAGAGAATAGTAGTTAAAGATAAGCCGAGGTAAGAACAAGATTAACCGAATTAACCTGCTTCGAGGATCTCACTCTTCCTCCTCCTTACCCTGGCGGTAAACCATATCAGCCAATCAATTCCCAACATTAAATCGATCTCAGCTTTTTCATCTCACAGACTCCTCTTTAGGCTAAGCGAACTGTTTCAAGTATAGTTGCTTCTTTTAATGTAGATAACTGACCCAGTCAACAGAGGAAACATAGCGACATCTTAGCAAAGGTGCACCCGCCAAGTCGGCCTCGCTTAAGCTATTTCATTTTCAGCGGCTACTCGTGCCTTACCGGCAGCAAAAGGTATCGCAGATTATAAGGTATATTTTCCGCAAAAAATAACAACACCACTTTCTCGTACAACACTGTTTCAATTCACCTTAGGGCTGGTTTGGCCTAGTATAGATCAATACAGCAAACCTCCCAGACACTCTATTGCTGAGGGTAAGGAGCAGAACAACCACTTCCCTACCCGTATAGGTCTGGTGGCGTTTTAGACGCATAGCTTTCTCTTAAAGTATACGTCATCACACAGTCTTTTGGCCGCACCAAAAACCGTGTTGCAGACCGAAAACTGTGTTGCAGACCGAAAACCGTATCGCAGAATATAGTAATACATAATTTACCTCTTGCGACCTTGTCAGGAGGCCCACATAATAGGCCGGATTTAGGCTTGGGTTTGATCTGGCACAGTTATAGGTAGAATTATAAGAATCACCCCCAGGGTGAGAACTTCGTCCACCTCCAGCAACCGCAAAGGACAGGTAAAAATAATTCCGCAAGTCAGATAGTAAATCGTGGAACTTCATGCTATATCAGAGCCACGAGCTATTAACTGTCTTACATATATTATAAGCATACCTAGCAGATGCAGAAGGAAATTCGCAAGTATCTAGAAGAGTCGACAGCTTATAAACAGGTTCTAAAGAGATTATACGATAGACTCTCGCAAATTCTTCTCGGTGCCCCTGTAAGGAGACTGTAATAATATTTTAAAAGAATCTCAAGCACTTTTTAAAAATATAAACAGCTTATCAGGACTAGAATAAGCCTATAACAGTAGTCCTGAGATATAATATATTCCATAAACGAGCCCAGCCGAGGAAATATTTCCGATAAAGGTATTTGGCCAAGAAATAAATTCTTAAGAACAAAAGATTCTTAAGAATTCACTCTTATAACTCAGATTATTCTTAAGAATAGATTCTTGACGCTATATCACTCCTAAGATATCTCTCGCAAGCAACCTACATTCCTAGGTCAAATAATATTATAAGAGCCATTTCCCGTGCTATATTTATTCCCAAGAAATAAATCATTAGTCTCCAGCCTTCCTAGGAGTATTAAATCTTTCGCTTCGAAGGCGAAGCCGTTTAAAGGCTTTAGCTTAGACTCCCGCAGGATTACTATACGAGCTCCCACAGGATTATGAGCTCCCGCAGGATTATTGACTCCCACAGGACTATGGACTCCCGCAGGATTATGAGCTCCCGCAGGATTATGGACTCCCACAGGACTATAGACCCCCACAGGATTATTGACTCCCACAGGACTATGGACTCCCGCAGGATTATGAGCTCCCGCAGGATTATGGACTCCCACAGGACTATGGACCCCCGCAGGATTATGGACTCCCGCAGGATTATGAGCTCCCGCAGGATTATGAGCTCCCGCAGGACTATAGACTCCCGCAGAATTATGAGCTCCCGCAGAATTATGAGCTCCCGCAGAATTTGAGCTCCCGCAGGATTATGGACTCCCGCAAGGCTGGGGGTGTACGCCCTCCACAATCCTGGTCGTGACCATATCTGCATTATTTCTTAGATTTATCTCATATATTGAATGCGCCACCAAGCAATTGTACGCCTCAAGATTGAAGAATAAACAAGACGGGTTTCTTAGAATGGAGTTTGTCACATAAAAAGCCCAGACCGCCCGCATGGAACAACACCAGGAAGTGGCAGGAACCATGACATTCCCACCATCACCACACGATAATAGCTGGGGTCATCGGTGGAAGGACCCATAAGAAAATCCAGTAGAGACCCAGTGCCACGAGAGAGACACTGTCCTACGACAAGATACGCCCTGTGGACCATACCGCCCCACAACAGGACGGTCCCCATAGCAAACCATATCCTACGATACAGAGAATCTGGGGAACAGGACCTTCACAGGACCGACCACAATTTCCAGGCGATCAAGAAAACTCTTGGCAGTTCCTAGGGCAGGCACAGAACCATAGTTCATCCCAGGAAGAAGGTAACCGGACAATAAACTACATCTTAGATATGTTCACAAATACGAGAAACATGGCATCCCGGAAAATATACTTTTGTTTTGCGCCTTTCGCCCCCAGTGAAACGCTAACAATCAATCGAGACGCCCACCGAGCGCCTGGAAGCAGCCACACAGGGGAAAGTTCCTACAGACATAGTCTGCCGTCGGGGAGATAGGCACTCAGGGGAAAGCCTCTATAGGGGTCAATTTGCCCTGGGGGAATTCACCCTCAGGTCTTAAACCACCTAGGGCAAGTTGGCCCCTATAGAATCTCTCCCCCCAGTGCCTATCTCCCCAATCCCCACTTATAGGAACTCTAACCATAGGAGAATCATATACAGGAGAAAGATATTACTGTAAGGAAAATCATCGTCGACAAGCACCTCGATATAATAATCAAGGTTAAACCGAATATAGCTTTCCGACTGGAATTTTTCCACCAGAGCCTGAATATGCTCTTCTCTTGCGGTCCGAGCACTAGTAATAGTAACATTCAGGTTACTTAACCTGACCTTTGGTGAAAATCGAGTTTTTAGAGACTGGGAATGTTTGGAGTCTGGGAATATTCTTGGCTTATAATATTAAGAATCCTTAATATTAAAAGTTAATAATATTAATAACATTAGAATATTTGTGGATATTAATTATATAACATCTAAAAGTTATACCAGGCTTAATATTTTGAGACAAGAAAATTTCCACGGGAGAAAATTTTTGGCCGAGAATTTTAGGGACATATATTTTTAACCAAGACTTAACTTTACCAGACTAAAATGTTTATAGGTTATATTATTCAGTAGCACATAACAATATAACTCTATAATATTCAGGAGCGAAAAAATTATACCTATCAGATTCTTCAATATTCTGTTAGTAGAATATTCACTAGGTAGGGCACTCGTCGGCGTCTAGCTTAATCGTCAGCATTTCCGGAATTTAAATCGCCCGCACATTTTAGGGCACAAATTACTTTCCTAGCGACGCACTAGAGAGCCAACTTCGGATCACCCAGTTTCAGATCGCTCTTAAAGCCAATCACAATTTCAGATAGCCCCCTCAAGCTTTAATTTTAGAACCACTGAGGTTTTAAAACCTAGGGTCTTAGTTTTTAAAACTTCCCACATAGTATTCAAACCCTAAGGGGCAATTTTAAAACCATCAAGGTCTTAAGACCTCCAATTTTAGATTTAATACATCACCTTATTTATAGTTCTAAAACCTCTGAGATTTTTATTATCTAATAATGCTAGTTTAGAATTACAGTCGACCTTGTCAGTGCGCAGAATCGCTTAGTAAATATACATATCTCAGTATAGCGACCCTTAGGGTTCAACAAGACTTTCAAGTTCGCAGTTCAGAACCGCCAAATTATTGTCCAATCAGCCTTCTAGAAATCCACAGAGTCAAGGGTACTTTCGAAATCGCAAGCTCGGGGTTCTGAACAGCAAAACTGTTTTAGACAAGATCGACAGGGCGTTCTGACACCACTTACGTAGGGTTCGGAATGAGGAGGAGCTGATCCGCGCCAACATCCTGCGCTGCAGGCCGGGGGCACAAAGTAGGGAGCTCCGGCAGCTCCTAGACACTCCCAGGAATAGAGAGCGTGATCCCAGAGACAGTACTTACGATCCTGTATCTATCAGGAATGTGGCTGCTAACGCTTTCTGGGATCTTCTAGCCTCTATGGCACCTCGAGCCTTAGGACCGGAAGGTTTGAGATATGTTTCTTAGACCTATCTTAGACTTGTATAGCTTGTATCAAGACCAAATCCCAGATAAGATATACCGCAGCCCGAGAGAAATCTTACAGGAGATATAGGGAAGTAAGAGACTGCTCCTATGTCGATGAAGGAGCTATATGGGGCATCTTGTAGGTGATAATATGGAAGAACGCTGATAACAGACGATCCCCAGCTAGATTATTTCAAGAGCGGGGTTACTTTAGAAGACCAGAAACAAAAGACCTCTTTCGAGAGGGGTCGCCTCATAGGAGAATCCTCTTGAGAAGAAATTAGTCACAGTACGGCCTACTGGAGAGCACAAGCAACACAGGAGGATAAACGTCATATAAGCTGGCTTCTGGTACTATCTCCCTCTCAGTCCAATCATTCTGGGTCTAGAACACTCTTAAGATAGTCTCGGGGCGCCTATGGGTTCGGTGATCGACGTCCGTGGTGGCCCCAGCTCAACTGGCAGGTGTCCATGGCCAGAAACCCGTGATAGAAGGACTGTGGATTTGGGAACTAGGATCCCAGTCGACAGACTGAAAACCCAGCTGGATCTAGGGCCTTGGACGTACGTCCATTCGAGACTTAGGTCTGCAGCATACCTGAAACTAGAGCTTTGGGGCCACGTAAGTCTAATGTCCCAGTCCCTATGTCTAGAGCGGTCGCAGGACCGTGGTGGTCCCAGGACCCGCTAACTGCCACTTAATAAACCTTGGCTATACGTGACCAGACCTCAAGTAAGCATTCTCGCGCATTGAAGCTTCCAAGTTCCGACGATGGCATCAAAGAATAGGTTTTGAGTATCCAACTCCGTGACTTCGATGGATTATAGTCCATTGGAACCCGTTGCCAGCTGCCCACTGGCCTACAGGTTTGGTAAGCCAGGAAAGCCGATAGTTGACGGTCGATCCGCCCAGCTGGCCGACAATCCCGGGATTGTCGGCCAGCTAGGCAGATCGACCGTCAACTATCGGCTTAGGCTTACAGTCTTTTGATTTTGACTATTATCTCCCACGGTAGGAATTCCTATCCATATCCGCTAAGAAAAGGTTCTACAGTAAGTGCTAGTCATTTATATCTCGATACCTTATACGGCTGCTTGAACCTATACTATGATTCCACACAGCGTATTGTATACTTGCAGTTATTCTTTTAGGCTCAAAATCTCCCCAGGAAAGTAGTCCTAGACTGAAAACCTGACCAGACTTACAGTCTTTGGTTAAGATAGAATATTAGCGACGGGAAAATATACCGCCTTTGATGTAGAGCCTAGGAAAGGCTTGCTCAGGTAGTATACATTACAAACTACCGTGAAATAAATGACGCTTCCCCTAAAAAATCTTCCATCCAGCAGATGAATGTCCAGATATATTTTTTTGGTCGGTAAAGGGTCTGTCAACTGGCGACTAGATCAGACCCCTGACCAGATAATCTAGCTGTACGCCGGTGATTCTGGATAGACGTAGGCGACGAGGTAACGCTTTATCAATAATTACGCCTGGGCTATATTGCAAGTATTTCAGTCCAACAAGGACAAAGGTCCGACTATGCTTACCTAGAAGCCAAGGCACCATTCTAGGTAGAAAAAAAAATCAAGGCTACAGCCTGGGGGCCTCCGGACTAATAGGAAACACACGTAAGGATGGCTCGTAGAGACAATTTCCACCCCTCGAGGACGTTGAACTCGTCTTTCACCAGGCACACTTTTCTGAGGACTCACTTTTAAACAGTACTTCACCACCTTTGCCATACTGTAATAATTATGTTCAGGAGAATAAACATTACTTCAACTTAGTGATAGTGCAAAGCTTAGCCGGAGGAACGATAGGTCCTTTTCACAGGTGATAGTATACAGATCCACCAGGTCGATCAGCGCATCAGTACATACTGCAGTAATTAGTAAGTAGCAAAAGGAAAATCACTCAGAAAAGTGCAGCAGCGAAACATAAGCATTAGTAAGGTGTTTACTTTCACCGATGTTGACAAGCTGTTGACACCGGGTAGACTTTATTCCGAAGAAGCACCACATTCTACCGTTTCCACATTAAACGAGACACCATCAACTCAAAAAGGGGTAGGCGAGTACTATAGCTAAAAATAAGTACGCAAATAGTATATCGTTCAACAGCAGTTCGCCAAGGCCCGCAATTATTTTTTTGTATATTTTACACCTACGTTTGAACATTCAGGCCAGGTCTTAAACGAGCGCAAAAAAGGATCACTTCACAGCGGTCGCAGATTCATCGCGGTCTCATCATTAAGGTGGTTTTGCACATACCTCAACAGTTCACACAATAGTCCGTTTCTGAACACAGCAGATAAAAACGTATTCATACAGTATTGCATTAATAACATAAACGTGCTTGCTTTCGGGGGGTAATTACTGATCCTAGAGCGAGGCAGGTACACAATACACAGCCTCTTATATTGAGATTCAACGCTCAAATTTCACATCCCGCAAATATATAATCTTTACGTTGATTCCTGACCAAATCTTATGGCATATATAAGCAGGATTTGCAAATATGCTGTAACTTTCATCGTTGCCGCACCTAGTTGGTGACTGTAAATAATCACTACCGTCTTTTTTTTAATAATGAAAAGACCATGTACAAAGACCAATTTCCTACCTTATGTTTTCAGCAATATTATTTTTTCATGCATTCCATAATTAATTTATCAATTTTTATAAGAACGGTATCCATCTCAATTCTATCAAGACGGATTACGACCCCTAGTCACTAAAAACACAAGGCTACAGTTCGCAATATCCACTGTTAAGTCCCTCTCCTCTATAAGCCCCAGGAGATCAAAGAAACAAAAAAAATGCCGTCGCAAAACAACTCTAATGAAAAAGGCGTTCAAGTACAGCAAGATATACGAGGCAGATGTATGCGTAGGCATTCGTTTGCAAGAGACGGGTCAAGTACACATTTTGACAGCAGATGATTCGGGGTTTTGGGCTTTCATTGCCTCACAATTAGTATATTACAAGCTAAGTCCTCCACAGAAGAAGTAGCTGATTGTTTCAAGTGCGCCTACTACCCCAAACCAAGCTTTATAACAATTCAAGATTTAGATAGGGCCAACAAAAAAAATAGCCGTCACCTCCAAGTAATATAATAAAACACTTCACAGATAATCGCCACGTTCAGAGTATACCACCGCCCTGGCCTCTGGCGGTTCATAATGCGATAGAGGGGAGTAGAGCCGAGCAGCTACTCACAGAAGTACATTCTATTTGCTACAGTACACTATCCTTACTCATAAATTTCGCATTTAGGTTGTGTATTAAGGTTAGATTAGCAAACAGACACACTAGAACATACTTAGTGACAATTAAGCCATATACTATAGCGCTGAATCCTATATGTATAATAGAATCTATTAAAAAGATTCAATCTAAAAAATTTCGAGAATATTTCCAGATCTAGCATATTGCGTGGGGTAGGGTGTTTGTTATATATTACACACAAATAAGCTTTCCCAGGAGCAAAAGTTAAAGTTCCTGGGGCCGTTAACTGTCGTTCCCAGGGCCAGTCACATTAGTTCCTAGGGACAAACGGGTCCTAGGAGTGCTGTACATTGTTCCTAGGATTGCAGCGTAGGCTCCTCGGATTACTATCACTAGGCCCTAGGAGCTACATCGTGGCTCCTAGGGCACATTTGTATCTAGGAGACTTGAATGCTGCGTAGACTTCTCCGTCCTTCATCGCTCCTAGGAGACAGCTCCTTCGCCCCGGGAGTATGATGTCGCTACGCAAAGGGGTTTCACTCTTACAACCTATCTATAGAGAGTTCACCTTCTTGGAGTCACTCAATGCTCGAATTACTCAATACACGAATTACTCAACGCACAAATTACTCAATGCACGAATTGCTCCATATACGAAGCGCTGGTGCAGCACTGCTAAATGGCAACAAAAACAGACATGTTTTGGGGGTTCAACTACATAATAATCACCGTAAGAAAATTGGTTTAACAGGTGGTGACTGTCACCGATTCTTCAACGAAAATTGCGCAAAATTAAAGGAATAAAAGGGATTGGCCATCTGACAAAAGTTTTCTCCACCATAGTTGTAGGTCCGTGCATTCCTCTATACCCTCGTATGCCCCCAAGTCTCTGCAAAAAAAGTTTCAACCTAAGACTACCTCCGCTATGCCCCGTGCTATCGGACTATCCCGGAGAACTCGAATCAACAGTGACCGTGCTCTTCTGTTTTTCATTGTACCGTAGTACAGTATCTTTTCAAGGAACGTGTCTAGAATCGGCATCTTTTCCATCAAATCGCTTTCGATGAATTACCGTAACCTGCTGGAAACCTTTGTGTGGTCTCGTCAAGAGCTTAGCGACATCATACATCTGGGGGCGAAGGAAGATGCGATGAAGTATGAAGAAGTGTACAGTGCGTCCCGAAACTGGTGCAACGATCTACACTCTTTGTTTGACTTTCTTGTCACTTGTGCCAAGGTACACTAGACTACATTTGGAGTTTTTCCGACGCTGCATGTAATTCCCGTGTATTGGGTCCTTCGTAAAATACAGACACATGTTATTTTGCTGTAAACTCAGTCCATGAGGCACCTCCTTACCAATTAGACATGACCCCGTATTACGTACAGTATTACTCCACCTTGCTCGAGGCTTTGTGCGCTTACCTATTCAGTGAACGTCCCTGGTACTCCGACGAGATGGCGGTTGTTATGCGCTTCTCTCGCCACGAAAACAAGCGCCAGCCATGCCTTTTGGTCTGAAAGCTGGTCTACAAAGATTGTCCGCGCCAAGGCCCGATAGCGCAGCCCAGCGGTTCGTGACGCATACACTGACTACCAGTCTAGCGACCTTGGGAGCCCCGTTCCCGGACCATGCTACTGGAAGACGCGCTTTGCGCGCATCGGCGTGCTTCGGGCCTGAAACGAAGGCAAACCCTGTACAGTAGAATTCGAAAACAAATTACCCCTTGGAAACTAACGTTTCTTTCTCAGCGCCCCACTCCGACCGCGCTAAACCTAATTAGGTCAGATAAAGTCCATACCTCTTTTCTTGATGTATCTCTGGTAGATTCCTAAAGTTACCGTAATTACAGTTTCCGGCATTAGGCAGGCCAGAGTTGCCGAAACGTCCCGATACAGTGAGACAGCAAAAGATTTAAAACCCCAATGAAGGCTCTGCCGATAGTACGATTTTTGACTAGTTGGAGCTAATCCATAACGAGCAGTGTACCTAGCATAGAAGGCGGTACAGACAGTGGCGGGACTTCAGTTTGAAACCCTCTGTTGCCCGTCTATATTAACCGTCTGCTATCAGCAGGCGGAGACCAGGGCGGTCAACTGGGGGTTTCAAACTAAAGTCCCGCCACTGTATATGCTGCGGAGTTTATCCTTTTGCTGCGTCACTGTACCGTAATTCGAAAACAGATTACCACTCAGACACTCACAGATGCTACGGCTGTAGAGAAGTAATATGATAACATTGATAGGGTAATACAGCCGGAAAACTTGGCCGATGCAGACTCGGGCTTATCGTATGCACATGAGATTGAGAGCTTGGGGTGGAGGCGGTTACAGCGGTTCATTAACATGCTCATTGACGTCATATCTACGTAGTCCGGTCTCCATATAGAAGATTTACGTCATCTCAATATCTATGTACATAAGCAACTTTTTGACCTTTCCTTCGTTTCGCCACTTTCAATGCTTGCTTATGAAAACTTGTTCAAGCTTTGAACACTAGTTTTTCCCACAGCCCATTGGTCGGTAGTCCATATCCAGCGCCGCCACTATCTATGGCACTCTATAGCCGAGATTTTTGTCGATTAAAATGGAGTCGATGAAAACACTCGCTGTTACTCACATTCTGTTTGACGATGAGCAGCTCAAAAAAGAATTTGCAAAAGTGGTGTGTAAACTCTCTTGTTACTAGTTTGGCTTCTCGCTGATTTATTAGACCTCGGATGAGAACTGTGAAATCGAAGGATGGATTACGAGTAAACCCGTGGAAACATTGGGAAAGCTACACCACGCTCCCCGGATCATCGGGCCTAGTAAAAATATAAGCGCAATCGTCGTCAATCCTAACTGGGGAACCGGTCTTGCGAGAATTGTTTATAAGGGGCGGGAATATAAGACTCTCCATACCCACTCAAACGGCGAGGATGAAGCAGTTATGATCTTTTTACAGCCTGGGTTCTATTGTGTCCTTACAGGTAATACTCACATAAAATATATCGAAGGAAGAAGGATTCAATCGCAAGATTTGAAGAGTTCAGCTACAACTATAGGCAAAGGTCTTCCTGATATACCTGTTTTTTCTTGGGACTAGAACACAAGTCATATTCCCCACAAAAAAGGTTTCGTGGAATCTTTTATGTTCAGTTCGTGGCATTTATCGAAGCCAGCTTCTTGATCAGCTAGTGACCAATTGGCCCTCAATAAACTCTATGGCCACCGGGGGGGGGTGGGCAAGTATGGTCTGTAACGGGCCAGGCCCGATTACATTTCGCGGCTTTGCCGCTCCTGTTTACTTCATCACATGCTACCCCGCACCCCTTATTCTATGTCTGTTAGCTAGTCTTTCCTTTCTTCTTTAAGCTTAATATAGACAGTTTGTGACATCGCCCAGTTGAATCTAAGCTCGGCCATAGCCCTTCACATGGTCTGCCTAATGCCGGGACTTTTAATTACGGTAACTTTGAGAATTTACCAGAGATACATTAAGAAAAGAGGGTGGGGACTTTATCTGACGTAATGAGGTTTAGCGCAGTCAGAGTGGGGCGCTGAAAAAGAAAGTGTCAGTTTCCAAGGGGTAATCTGTTTTCGAATTCTACTGTATATGTTGTGATAATCTGGAAAAAGAAGTTGAAAAAAGCGGAATTATGAATGCTTTATCTCTGGAAGACTAAATAGCTGCTACCACTACCATTTAATTCAGCCTCAGATTTGCCGAGTTCTCATGACTCCAGTAAACCACTGCGCGAGCTTGGAAATGACAACGGACCTATCCTAGGGAGCTCATTCTCCAATTCGAAAATAACGCATTCTTTTCGCTAGTTCTTCGCTAGGAGAAATTCCACTAGCCCTGGCAATCTTGGTTTCAGGTTGAAATTCTCGGGCACGGGCATGACTAGTGGCTTGAATCTTTGAGGAGCCAACCTGATGCGAATTTCTACCGAGACCATTTGTGGCACAGGAGGGTAGGCAATATAGGTCTCCGTCAAACCCCCAAATTTTATCCTCTTTTGTTGCGTCTTCCATCCGGAAGACAAACTTTTGGTCGTCTGATTGTCTTGCGGAAAGATTTTGCTTTGGATGGCGAGCAACAGGTCCTATTATATATCAGAATGGACATTCAGGTACACACAACAGCAGTATTTTGACCAGTTGACGAAACAGCCGGAGTACCAACCTTTCGAGTAAGAAGCCGACGCTCGTTTGTTATCGTTAGCTGATGAGCAAGATGGACCATCAAATCCCCAGAAATCATCTGCCATGGCGCATGTAATTTAAATATCAGGTCTCGAAGTTGCTAAAGGAATTTTGTGCTTGGGGATGAATGGGGACTACAGCCTGGATAGGACAGGTTTAGGTCTTATAAACTGCTTTGATTGAGATTATTTATGATCAGCATAGAGCACAAATGAATAAAATATATGCATCAAAAGTACTTGCTTTCGACCGTAAATTCCGTCTGGGAATAACTCTGGGCGGTGTAAGAACCCTCCAATAGGATCCAAAGGAGCCAAATAACCGAAACTCCTTTGTTGTCGCGCAATCCTGGAATCCTGGAATCCGCCCTGTTCTGTATGGACGGCAAAGAGGCCCGAAACTTGGTTCAAATTTCTTAGTCATGTGACGAAGCAAGGCAGCAATGCCTGGTTTCTCGGAATCTGTCTACCGAAGATGCTGGTCGAACAGAATGACTAAAGCGAAGTTGTTTAATCAGCCAATCAAAAGACATGTTCAGCCCTGCGCCATCCTAAGACCTCATTTGCAGACTGTCAGCCCGATCGTGGAATCTAGCCCTATACAAGCGATGGAGACACACTGTATGTACGTTCAAGGCCTAGAGATTTATTTACCTATCTACATGCTTACTTTCAAATCCTGAGACGTGTGTAAGTATTAGGTACGAAAAAGAAGCCCTGAAATTAGAAGAAAATAATGCCGAAAGATGGCAATCACAAGCCAAATCTGCAGCTGTTTACTGACCCTGAAGATGAAACAGGACAATCATCCAGCAAAGTCTATATCGATTAATCAAATATAGATGAGTCGACATCCAAGGCTGAGGTTAAAGATATAATCATGGAAGAACATCAAATGCTATCAGAGCTGTCCGATCCAGATTTAACTCCAAAGGCCGAGAAGGGGCAGTTTGTTCTACCATCTGAATCGCCACGAGGATCGCGTATGCGCTTGAATTTCCCTTGTCTGCAGAAATTATCTAACGAAACGAAACGGAATGCTTAGCACTCTGTTTGTACATCCGGTTTTACAAGCAAGGGGAATATTTCGAGGACGATGACATATGTTTTGCGATATACCTCCGAGAATTAACGGCAAGCAAGCTCAAAAGAAAAATTTGTGACAAATTAGCCGTGGAATTCAGGATCGTGAAAGATGTGTTCATTCTGGACTCATTTGGGAACACTACTCTACTAAGTGATGAGTTTGTGAGAAACCTTTATCCCGAGCAGACATTAGAGATTGATTTTGGATTGGCCAACCAGCACTTAGAAGCACCGGAGAATTCGGAGAGCCTCCAAATGAGCATAAGACTTTGAAAATAGGCGGATATGGACCGCAGACCACCATCTTATGAATTTCCATCTGCGCGTAAAACCGCAGGATCAAAACTCTGCTGATCGGGCGGGTTTTGATTCAACGAAGATGAATATTCACCAACTATGCCCTCGTGTGTTTGACTTGCTTGCATTTCCATGGAAGAGTCTAGTTCCCTTGGTCCGACAATACAATTACGAAACGAGGTACCGTATTTTGATGAAAGAAAATCACCGTAACAAAATAGTGCAGGAATATTGATATTCCGGTCTGACTCCTAATCTGGTATAGTGTTTCTTGGCAGTGGGGCTAAATAATCACTCAAAGAGTGTAGGCGGTTGCACCAGTTTCGGGACGCACTGTATGCAGTTTTTATGTCTCCCGGGAATACAAGTGCCCGAGGAGATATATCGTGGCTCCTAGACCGTGGTTCCTAGGGGCTAATGATAGCATTCCGAGGAACAATGTACAGCACTCCTAGGGCCCATTTAGTCCCTAGGAACTAATGCAAGGGGCCCTAGGAACGACGGCTAACGGCCCTAGGAGCTTGAACTATCAGCGAACCCGGGGTCGGGTTAAGTGTTTTCCCGTGTGATCACATGATGCGACGCGGCCAAGATTAAAAATCCGACAAGAACAAACCAGGTGGCAAGTTTGTTATGAAGTTGTGTCAAATACTGGGCTCCGCCGGTGTACCGAATGTTGGTGTCGCAGGTTATGAGGAGATACGAAAGGGCATGTCTTGGTTTATTTGCGGTCTTCACAACATATCTCCATATCCTCATAACGGCCAGACCTGGAGTTGTTCTTCTGGCTAAGTTGTGTACGGGAATATGGTGAAAATCACGGCCCGGGTGAGAACTTCGTCCTCAGCAATTACGTAACCTATTTCTGCAAGGAGCGCTGTGGACCCACTGAGCACCGTACGGCAGCATATGCTCTCCTAGGAGCAATGAAGTTCCTGGGACCGTTAACCTTCGTTCCCAGGGCCACTCACAATAGTTCCTAGGGACTAAATGGGCCCTAGGAGTGCTGTACATTGCTCCTCGGAATGCTATCACTAGCCCCTAGGAGCCATGATCTAGGAGCCACGATGTATCTCCAGGGGCAATCTGCCCGGGCTATCAAACATCGAGTATATATAGTAGTTAGCTTGGGTGTTTGGTCGCTGAACTATACTACTCTTTATTGACCTCGCTAGTTCATGCCACCTCGTGAGCAAACACACTCTCAAAGGTATCTAACTAGCAGAGGCACTTACTTCTGTATACTACCGAAAAAGCACTGGTGGCGGTTGAAGCCTGGCCTGACCGAGTTTACGTTGTGAGCGGTTCTAGGTTGGCGGTTCTGGGTTGGCGGTTCTGGTTTCGCGATTTCGGGCTTGCAGTTCTGAAACGCAACGTGAAGACTCTCCTTTAGGCGACTCGTTTATTATTTAAAGTAATTAGATCTCTTTCTCGGTTTCTAGAGATGCATGGCTGGCTTGTTGCTTCGTACGGTCAGTGTCCCCCCCCTCCCCCTCCCCCCACAACATAATAAGTTAGGGCCAAGCGCTCAGTAATCTAGCCTAATCTACAAAGATTAGTTGTTATTTCTAAGCATACGGACGGTCGCTCGCTGGTAGTGCTGGGCCTTATGTCGGAGGTAATCCTGTGAAATCATCACTGGGGTATTGGTATCTGTATGTTTTGATCTTTAGGTTAACCAGACCTGCAGTGACATATCGGATAAATACTTCTGCCAAAAGCCAGGACCAGCTAACACAACACCTCTTAGGCCACCGCACCGGTCGGGGCCTGATTATCACAATAAGCCTCCTTTACTAAGAATCAATCATTAGTGATTGTCTCGAGCTATTTTCCCTCTCCGTTCCTTATTCTAGGCTGATAGCGGATAAAAGCTCACCGGATTACAAGTCGCTCTATCTACAGGCAGAACAACGGCGCGAAAAGGCCGAAAGACAACAAAGGCAGGCCGAAGAGCAACAAAGGCAGGCCGAAGAGCAACAAAGACAGGCCGAAGACTGACAGAGACAGGCCGAACAACAAACTCAGCTCACCACTTTTACGGAATATATTCGGCGTTATCATTATCTATCCCGATCGTTAAGAGTCGAGACACCATCTCGCTTAACAACTGGACAAATACCTTCGCCCACGGGAAAGTACTGTCCCACTCGGCTAGATTATTGGACCGACTGCCCAAAGCAACTCTCAGAAATATGGAGATCCGTCTACAGCTACTTCCAACCGGAAAGAAGGCAAGCACCATATCTGTTCTCATCTTTACTAGCGCTAGACGAATTAGTCCGACGTCTCGTTCGTAAACCACTGAGTAGTAAGCAGGAGCTCGAGGCCTACAAGCGGTTTGCCGTTGAAGAGCATGTCCATAACATAATTACCGAGTTATGCAAGATACCGGAGGCTCAAAACGAGTTCGGCCTCAGTGATAGAATACAGTTCAGCAATCATACAAATACCTTAAACAAGAATCAAGCGACCGAAGCAAGTAAAAGTCAAACCTCAAGCATACAGCACCCACAACCTGATTAGTTCTGTATCCACCGCGTCGACGGCAATACTAATACGCTCCTCACATCTGTTGAGTATAAGCCGCCGCATAAGCTTTCAGTTACAACGCTTCGCATGGGCCTTCGACCGATGGACTTATGGAAAGATTTAGTCAGGTCCAATAAAATTCCCACAGACCAGGAAACAAAGTTGAGATACAATACAGAGCGGCTTGTCAGCTCCGCTCTTGTCCAGGAATATCATGTGATGATCTAAGAAGGCCTCGAATATTCCTGGGTTACAAATAGGATCACCCAGGTTCTACTTCGTGTTCCGCGTGATAATCCGAGCACGCTTTACTACTTTTTCTGTGATCCAAACAGCGAAGTGAACCTAGAAGACGATTTTATTTCAAATCTATCAAAAACTTCTATTACAAGAGTACTATGTCTCTGTTTAATAGCATTCTATTCGCCTGTCTGTAGACAAGAATAGAGAAATCTTACGCACCCAAATATACCTATTTAGAAGACCAGCTTTGACCACACACATTCGCAGATCCCGAAGAAAGAGTTACAGCAGATTCCTCACTCTGACAGCATAAATCCCAAGTTTCCGAGTCCAGATACTAGTTTATCCTATAAACTGCCTTCGTTATCCCCGCTACTGTCACCCTCAGAGGGCTGTCAAGTGCCTATATAATCTCAAACCAGATATATACCTTCGGAGATCCAAGCACAGTCACGTTCACCTAACTCGTCTGGTTCCGACACAAACCAAACGGCTGGCCATAAGCAGAGGATCAGTCAAGTCACGCCTTCACCGTCTGCTCGGCGATCAGGTTGCCAGCAAAAGCCAGGGAATAACCGCAATGATCATTCCCGACGCCGCACTGCGCTATTCTGTACACAGCGATATTTACTCGGCCTACAGACCGGGAAATTCCTGGATAAGTTGTGTCCAAATCTAGACCATCATCATCGGGGCCAAAACGCCCCGTCTCAGCATCCTGTCTCGGCTAAAGACCTAATCCTTTTGCTCAAAAGACAATTAGACGAAAACATCGATCAATACATTCCTCTTGGTGGCTGCGGATCCTACGGTACCCCGTTCAAGTTGACTTACATAAAATATAGTTATACAGTTATCGGCAAAGGCACCACTTCAGGACTATAGGAAGAAGTTTCCTGTAAAGCACAGGTATATCAGATCCTGCACAAGGCTTAAGGATCTGCCGTGCTAGTCTTTTTGGGAATAATTAACTTGGTAAAAATTTACTTTCTTCATGGCGCTGGATAAATCCGCCATATACTCGTCATAGGCTAGGGCGGTGAGAGCACAGCAACGATAGAGCTGACTCTATACCTCCGTCAAGAGATTTACAGGTCAAACAAAGAAGTTAAAGCCCTAGGTATAATCCATAAAGACCTCAGACAGGACAATATCCTTTAGTATAAAGAGCTCAGGCGTGCTTTGATCATCGACTTTTACCGTTCTACTTTAAAATACCAACCGGCTAAGCAGCGACTAGGACAGATAAAACAACAACTATGTCAAGTAGAAGCAGGAAATACAAAACGTCTCAGGATTTCGTGATAAGGAATTCTATTTCTATCCGTTACATTAGCGATCTTTTTTTTAATACCCAAGTTTCTATTGTCGCCTATACATTCCTACACAAATTATACTCCTTACTTATATGCTTCAACACCACCCGAGTTATTATACAAGCTGGACTCTCGAACTTAAGAAGTTTCGGAATGGTATACCTTTTTTAAGATCGTTTTCAGAGTATCATAGACTATAATTCAATTCAAATACCTAAGACTTATATACTAACCGAAATTATCACTATATAGGTTCAAGGCCGCTGATAAACAGCAGAATAGTTCGCCCAAGGTTGCCAGTCTATGCCGTTAGACATACATTCCGTCAATAGGGCCCTTCCTACCAAATTCATTAGCAAACTTCTTATTCAATTCCGCTGCTAACTCCAGATACTTATAGCTGACCTACACAGTATCTACCTCAGCAAGAGCATATGCAATTGCTGCGATATTCTTGATCTAATTAACCGGCAGTCAGCAAGTTACCTATCTGCGTAAAAAGTTGAAACTTACCTCTCGTCCATTGAGAGCCAATATCTCCAAATACTGGATGTCGTCCTCCTTAACTACCGCAGGCCCTTGCATTATCCGGGCTTTGGCTAAGAAGGTAGACCAGAGATCCCTGCAGAAGTCTCTTATTAAACCCTCATACTCAATTACCAGATAAGTTCGGCTCAGTATTGCTTCATCAAAGTATATACCCCTGTTTAAGGTTAAGAAAAGCACTCCCTGATAATACTCAAGCTTTCGGAGGAATACAGTGACCAGGCGATTATAACTATCGTAGAGTTCGGTCCGACTCGCCATAAACGTATCTGCTTCGTCCAGAAGAAGAATAGCATTAAAATACTTTACAATTTTAAAGATAATTTCAAGTTATGATTTAAGTGTGTAGGAGTCCCCATAGTCGACAACAAGCTTACCTGCAGATATCTGAGAAGGTCAGCTAGGTCATTCATTACACAGAACAGATCTTTAATACCGAGTAGAGAGGGCACTTAAAATACTCCAACATTACCTTGACAGTAAAAGTCTTTCCGACGCCTGGCGGACCACTAGCATAAGTCAGTTGAGGGTTTTACAGAGCTTCTGTAATTCGCCGACATACTTCAGCAGCACATTAAGCCCTTAGCCTTTACCATCGATCACATCGTCAAAAGGTACGGTTGGTATAAGACCTAGACGCATTTTCGCCAGCAACAAGAGCATTGTCTTAGTATCCGATAGAATCTGAAGATAATCAAATAATTCAGATAACCAGTCAATATCCCTAAGAGCACTGACTACACATTCCACTATAATCTTATTAGCCCGAAGCTGAAAGTTCTCAGTTATATCATATACAGAACATTTTCTCCTTAAAACTAAAACAGCAAACTGTTGGGCTGGCAACTAATAAATCAGCGTTATTCAGCTTTTAACCATCCAGACCATCTCCTCGCATTCTCTCCTTCTCTCGCTCACAGTCCTCCATAAATATAGCGCCTATATCAATAACTGTAATCCCATCCTTTTCTTTTACCCCTATATCGCAGAGAGATGGTCGGGAGTAGTTCGGCTATATATCATAGAAAAACACAGCGTCCACCGCTACTTAACTGTTAATCTTGACTTTAAAAATCTTCCCCTTGCTTATAAAGAATACGTTGCCTTTACAGTACCGAATATACAAGCCGGCTAAATCCCGAAACTTTTGGCCTCTTCCGACCAGGTCTTTCCGGACTTGCTTATAACTTGGATGGTAACAGAGAGGGAAGGCTTCAAGGCTCTCAATCGGCTTCAACCCTCAGAACTTTGCCACATATAGAAAGATACCAGCCTCACCGAATTTAACTCCATTATAATCAATAAATCAGCATTTAAGGTTGAACCAGGTCTCATCGTTCTGTATGATCTCTTCCCCGGCGTTAAATATAACACACCATGGTTCTTTTGTACCAAAGCAAGTTATAAAAACATAGGAACCCGGTTTGAAAAGCGCCCAGAGAAGATCGTAAGTAATATAACCGTACTGCAATATTAACTCAAGACGTTGCAAGATGGCTGAATATACTTGCTTAAGATAGTCTATAAGCAAGCGGAGGTACTGACATAGAAATTCATAGTCAGAGTTGTTCGAATTTTCAGCATATTTGTCCAACTCTGATAGGAAATAGAATAGGAACTTTTGCTCAATCTAAACTTATTTCAGCGACCTCTTCTATAAAAAATCTATCACACTTACCGATAGCTTATCCTCTACCAGGCTGATAGCCTTAACGCCGTACAGGACCATATACAAGATATCATACAGGCCTTTCAATTTGATATCTATATATAGCGTCACCTCCTCAGAATTTCGGTCTAATAATATCGTTAGTATAGATTCAATTATTCAGTAACGACACTATATACCTACACACTCACAGACAACAAATGCATATTCAGCATAGTCATCCAGACAGCCGCTGCTCTCGGTCGGTTCAGCAATCTTGTATTTGTATGCTTCTTTATCCTAGCTATTTCCACGTCAGAAAACTTTTTGGAAGTGAGAGGAGACTAAAGCTAGGGAGTTAAATAGGCCACAGAGCTTAGCTAGTAATATACGTTTCCTTGACTGTCTTGAATTAGGGTACAGACGCCCACTTCTCAAATAATTAGAAGTCCTCAGGCGTTATACAGATAGGCTGCTCAATATCAAACCTATCTAGCCCAGGAACATTCGTTTGTTCATCGCTTATGGAAGACCGAGCAGGCTTATTTACCAGTAAAAGTTCAGCTAAAACATAGTCTAGTGCCTGTCGAACCTTGTTAAGCCCTGGATGGCATTGGTCCTAGGAGACAGGAATATTTAGGGGCTCTTAGTTGGTAAAATCAAGCATCGTTTCAAGAAACATACTGAAGAGATGCTTCAGATCCTCCACACACGCTTAACGCATAGCTAAGCCTGTCATTGGACTATCAGGCGGTGTCAAACCTTAGGAACAGGGAGAGAAAGACGCCTTTGAAGCCTTGAGTGCCATATTGAGAAGCTAGTCTGAGGTATAAAATAGCTTAATAAGATTATTCAAGACAGGACAGATTTGGAGAGTAAACAAAACTATTTCATTATAGGAAGAAGCACCTTTTATACCGATAATTCAGACCTCATATAAGAAAGACGAAGTCTCATATCAATAGGGAGCTATTAGTCTCTTTCCTCTTATATAAGGAGCTTATAGCCATAGATAAGTATAAAAGGAAGGAAATAGGAATAAATAGGAGATAATAGGAAATAATACAATAATTAAGCAAGAAATATACTTCAGTATAGGATAATTTAGGGGAAAAAGGAGAAAGTCAGTATATAAATTAGGGGAAATAGGAGAAAATAGGAGAAAATAGGAGGGCAAAAGTACTACTGGTTTGTGATTATATACCTCTCTCTCTCTAAGATATATAACCGACTAAAAAGTGCTATCAGGATACAGCAGATCATTAGAAGTCAGATAATTATATAAAGTATACGGTTATTAGGAGAGATAAACTAGAATTAAGAATTAGCCGATTACCTAATAATGGTTTTCAGAAAGTAGAAGGGGACCGAGGGGTTATATTATATGATAAGCTCTTATATCATAAGGCCGTAAAGCCCCTCCCTCTCTCTAAATACCCAACGTAACATTTATCCTAAGCACTTTCTTACAAAAATCACCGCTGATCTTATGGCCTTATATAACTATAACTCTGGGACTCAGAAGGCTTGACTATAGTCACTACTGGTTTTTTTTTTCTCTTGCTCCTATTAGATACACGCTCTAAACTTAAGGCAAACGAATGGCCACAAGCAAATAAACACCTTTTCAGAAAGCAACATCGCTCGATAACGAGGGGTTTAAGAAGGAAGTAAAAGACTTACTTATAAGTTTGTTTGATATTATGCCTACATACTGCAGCTAATTAATTAGGGCAGAAAAGAAGTCACCCTAGATAAAGAAAGATTTAACGTGTCTAAGCAATATCTCAATTCGAAAACAGCCTATACAGTCCTCATCCATAAAAATAGCCCAGCCAGAGTAGTCCATACCCGCAACAAAGTAAATAAAGTCAAAATACTTCCTACAGGCCTGAGTACAGGAAACAGTTTCAGAATTATTATTTTAGGTAAAACACAGACTTACCTATTCTATAGACAACCCTCCGTTCACTGTTTCCACGTTTACAAGGACTGAAAACCTACTTATCGATAGAAATTCCACGAATAAATAACTAAGTTCTAACGATAGCTCAACTTTAACATTTATACCTAGTAGAAGGTTAAGATTAGTATAGATATAAGAAGGGGACAAGTTCAGCCACAAATAGGTCAGTTATAGGCCAGAGGAGTTGTAGGTTTTTAAAAGCTTACAGAGTGCTCGAAAATATAGATGGCTATTTTAAAACTGGTGAAAAAATTCGAGGAACTATATTACAGGCAGCAAAATTATCTCTTGATCTATTAGAGTTGGCAAATTATATCCCGACAAGCCTTATAAAGTTAGAATTTTCTCTCGTAAGTCGGCTATAATATACAAACCAGTATTTTCTAGAATTTTATTTAACTAGTTCTCTGTTGGTTCAGGTAACTATAACTGCGGCCTTAAAGCTTATAGTATCTTCTGTCTCTTCTGTCGCCGGCTAGCTTTCCTATATATATCTTTCCCAGCTTTCTTTATCTCTATTTCGTATATTAATAGAGTCGATATATACCAAAACGAATAGGCTATTTACTTTTGCTATTTTAATTCTTATACTAAGGTTCATTCTTAAATTCAGAGACCAACCTAACTGCTAGGTCCTCAACGTCTTAGGACAAGGTTTAGTTATTTAACCAAGTCTGGAAGCAGGGAAATAAGTCACCATACTTTATAGTGGCAAGCTATATGATTAATACGGATAATACAAACAAAAGAAGTACACATACTCCCAAGGAGTAAGCATTTCTCAGATGCTGGCGTACGTTCTCGCATCTGCTAGATATCTGCAGTAATGTTATACTTCCACTATTTTCCTAGAGTAGAGTATAGCAAGATTTGAATATACGGCGCTGTCTTACGTCCAACAAAGGTTATAGAGTTTCCAAAGCAGTTTTTTGTTTAGATAGTAACTAGAAAAACTCATCTGCTGATAATATAATACGGCCGCAAGAAAATAGAAAATTATAATAGAAAATAGGATTTTTTGGGTTTAAGTATAGAAAAATCTCTCACATATACAATCCTTTAAAGGATCGCATTGCTCCTGCAGTTACCCCTCATCTCGGGCCAATCAAAAAAATACACATTTCAGCCTATTATGCGAGTTAAAGTCACACAATATAATACAACTAGCTTACAAGCGCTTAGAGCTTCATCAAAATACAGGTCTTCTTTCGGTAGATAAGTATTATTTAAAGTACTGCCAATACAACCAGTATTATCAAAAAGATAGGGGTATTCTAGTAGGGAAGCCGCACAAGTTATCGCTCGTTTCACTTCGACTAGACTCACAGACGTGCTTCATATATAATATGCTGGTATTCTTCAGACTATTTTAAGGTTTGTTGAAAACTATAGGCTTAAGAGATTCATAAATGGCTAGCTGGTCCGTTCTTCTATAGCCAATAGCAGTCAGTACATAGCCGCCAGCCCCTTTCCGCCAGCCAGTTCGTGCTCACATACATATCTGTCATTACAAAACCGCATACTACAGCCACATCAGCAGGATCCAAATTCAGAGGCTCTCAGGCTAAAAATATGGTTTAAGTTAAATTAAGAGAAACGGGGAGCATAACATAGTAGCCATCATAGAATTTTTACGTAAGATTCACTAAAGGGGCCCGCCGTTTCTTAAGCGTTGTGCCAATACACCTATAAATCCTTTCTACCTCCTAGGGGGGTTTTCTGCAAACCACCTCGTCACCTGTAAATAGCTTAGATTTTGCTCAGCCTTAGACTTTACCAATAATTATGCTTATTCTATAGGGTAGCTCGAAAAGGGCATTAGCCGTCCCCCGCTAGGGCACTAATACATAGTGGTCACTTCCAATGCCCCAGAGCCTTTTCTATTCCTAGAGCGACTTAGAGGCTCAGCAGCACAGTCATATATCAAAGCGTTTTCTCAGCCGCACAAACTAAATCAATAAAAGCTATCAGAGGCTCAAGAGGGGTTTTTATCACCGCCCCAATACTCTCTTTTACCCCGCTCCACACAGACTCACACAGATTCTCTAAAATAGAGAGAAGTTAGATAAAGAGAAGAGTACGTTAAAAACTATATAAAGATATAAGGTTACAGGAGTTTACCAGAAGCTCCTAATTCTGTGCTATCTCCAACAAACTTCTGTAGATATATTTTTACAATATCCTAACTCTATTAGGAACCAACACAAGCTAAAACTCGTTTAAAATAAAGTACCCTCAGTACGGTAAAAATAATATAACTAGGAGAGAAAATTATAAATTTTGTCGTGCTGAGCTTTCTGCATCTATATCCCGCCCTTATATCCTCATTAAGGTACGTCTCGATTAGTTTCAAGTTTGATTCCAACAACATTAGCGACTAAAGATGACGGCTTTCAAAGAAGCAAATCAGCACTACTACAACAGAAGAAGAATAGACAAATAACATAAGTCATCGGAAATAGTGTCACTCGTTGCTTTTACTGTAGAAGATCATTAGAACAATAGCTTTATTTCTATTCTCAGACCTGATTTAGCAAGCTAAATCCATAACTATTCAAAAACCTCAATCCTCTCTCGTCTAATTTCAGATATTTGCACAATATCCAGAAATCTAGCCAGAAATTGTGAGCCTCGGTATAATCCGGAAGGTACTTGTGTAGAAGGTCTTTCTATTCTTTGTCCTTTTGACCAAGACTAATACCTACGGCAGTAAACTCCCACCAAACAGGAAAATAGCCCGAAGATTCCTAATCCAGAATACCTGCTAAATTACTATTATCCACGATAATATTGACATTGGTAAGGTCACAGTAAGAAAAGGTATAGAGAGTAGTAGTTGGCATACGCTGTCATAGCTTTAAGCAAACTTGCTCTAGTACATTGGTCAATACCAACGACATCTCAGCCCACAGCTCATCATCAGATAACAACGGCCTATGCCCAATACCATAACCATTGGGGAATAGAAAAGCAGAGTATAGTGGCTGTCCGTCTAGGCTTTCCATTTGACTTAAATAAAGATTACAAAGCTAAATAACATATTCAGCAGTCTGTTTTACAATGTGTTCTTTGTCTGTCCCGCATATTATCAGCCAAGCTTTATTCAAAGAATGACCACAAATCCATTTGGTAAGCAGGAAATATATCCCGTTATCCTCTTTCCACTCCTCAACAGTCTTAGGTATAGGTATTAAAGTTCTTTCGGTCAAAAATCACAAGTTAGCAGATTCAAAATTAGGTAGCTTAATAGACCGCTCTTTAAGAATAAGGTTTGAACCCAGAGACTACACTCCTTGATTACTGACACCGTAGAAGATTTTTATATAACTATTATAGCGGCACTCCTCTTAATAAGTTGATAACCAGCTATATACTGAGCAGATACTTCCGATATCCATCTAGGGGATAAATAGCAGATATAATCTTGTCCTAAGAAATTTAATACAAATCTTTAGAAATAGAGCAGTCTGACGCCTTTATATACAGTCATTTCCTAAACAACCACACCGCTATATTCACCACCATCTTTCACCGCCAATACCGCCTTAGTACCTCCAGCACCAGCCAAATAGTTGTACCCATCTCTGGCAATACTAATGCTAAGCTTCACATTGGTTTAGGCACCCCCGACCGTTCGTCCGGGCGTAACAAGGTTATAGCCAACATAGCTGCTCTTCATTAACAATCTTATAGAGTATATATACAGTAAACCGCTGTTCACAAGGTAAAATAGCTAATAGGCCTAAGAGAAGAGAGGGTATATGGTTAACTATACTCAATAGCAGTCAGCCCCTTAAAATCTGCACAAGGGGCTTTCCGCTTAGAAAAGAGGTTTCCACTTTTACTTTCAATCCTCAGTCAAAGCTTATCTATTACAACAAATTAACCTCCTACAAACTATCCACAATAGGTAAGTCACTTAAGAAAAGTTATATCGCATACAGGTAGGCACTTAACAAAGAAAGACAGTGCCCTTATACATAAAGCTTAGCAATAGATTATAACACTTCAAGAGACCAGTCAATAATACCTATGATTTTGTATAGGCCTGAATTAACTAGAACATTAATTTTAGAGAAGCCACTATACATCAGGACCTAAGTATATCCACTGGCAAAGAGCAGCAGTAGGATAGTCTCCAGTTCAGAAATCATCAAAATCAGCACTACAGCCACTGCAGCAATTACAATCAACGTAGGTAGCTACACACTAATTTCCGTAAGCAAGCCGAGAAATCAACTCTCAAATAGTGGATTTACGCTCATACTGAAAAACAGATTGGTCTAAAATTAAGCATTAACATCAAGCACAATCTTCTCTATAGCACAGGCATATTCTCTGCATACTGGCAAGATCCCCAATTTGGTAGAAAGAACATTAAAAGAGTATATTTAGAACCCTCATATTCAGTGCTTAGTGGCGATCTTGACCATACTCCAAGTAGTAGCCGAAAATACAGACTGGTTCGTCGTCGTCCGATTCATTAAAGAGTTTACCTAGGGTCCCCTAGGGCTATACCACCAGTCTCATAGACCTATCATAATTCCTGTTCTTCTTAGTAACCCCCCTCCTCCCAGTAGCCCTCCCAATCTCTGGGATTTCTTCATTATAAGATTCTGGAGGCATCTCCAGGATCTCTAGCGTACCTAAGATCATGACTGGCGTTCCTAGGGCACTTAAACCCCGCAATTTAGGGAAGGGTAAAGACATAAAACTTCACAGTCAGCTTCGCAGTTCAAGATTACATACTTCCTTTCACCCCACACCACCCTTCAGGATAGGGATACACCAGAAGGCACTAATATAAGTTTACGATTCTGAACAGCAATACCAAATTTCTAGCCGTAAAGCCATTCTGAAAAGGTAAAAATTTTATAACTGTCCAGATTTCCCCTACATTTTTCTACCCTATTCACGTCTAGTACTATACATAGTCAAGTTATCCTAGGCGAAAGACAGATTTAGATATCTTCCTAAGATCTAGTTGCTCTACATTCAAATCTTAAAAGGGGCACCGCCGTTAATTATGTTTTAATCCTTAGACATCAAATTATAGAGGTTAGGGCTAAGTAGTAAGGTAATTCTAGGTAATAAGTAATATATAACCATTCAAGAGTTTTGCTATCTCAAACTAAGGAGTAACGGTCAACGGTTTGCCTGCGCCAAGGTAGACCGTATCACTGTCTCAACGACCCTTCGGTAGCCTTGCCGTTGACACTCATCGCTGAAAATCCACTGCTTTGACAGGGCTCTTCCTAATATAATCTGCTGTATGTGGTCTGGCTCTTAGGATCTTCACTACACTCAAGTCTTCTACCGCGCCGTCTCTTAAGTCATATAGAATACCGCACCTGTAGTGAGCCGACTGATCTTTCAGGGAAATATTCTCCAATATATTTCTAACTTAATCCTTTCTCTTCCTTTAATTTAATCAAAAGCTCGTCGTCTTGAGACAGAACTCGAGCTGCCCTAGTTAATTTTCTAAGCTAGGACTTTTTCTGCCAAGGCAGCTTTCTGCGTTGCGCTTTACGCTCACAATCTAGTAGAGTTCCACCAGCCCCCTGCAAGCTAGTATGCTCTGTTCGCTCCTCAAAAGTAATTGAATACACGACCTTCGACAGAAGTATCTCCCTTATCAGAAAACCTCAAATGGGAATTGTCTCTATATCGGATAGACTAGATATAGGACGTCGATCCCTCGGCACTTGGTAGTGGGACTCCTTATTTTTCAAGGCCCGAGAAACGCTGCGCCGCAAAGGGACGTTGCGGCGAGGGTTCTTGTTATGCCGTAGATAAGTAGGAGAGCTTTGTTCTGCCGTCTGCCCTGTTCCTTTGGATCGGCGGGATAGAATAGAGCTCTCGCTTACGTCGTCCACGTCATCCGCATTATTAGAGCCGTCGCTGCAGCCGCCGTCATGTGATGACACAGATAGGCCTCGCTTTCTTTTTGGACGGGCAGTTGGGGCCGATAGGGCCGATAGTGTGATTTTCCTTATGTCTCGCTCTCTGGAACGTGAATTAGTGATGACGACAGATTGAAGCTCCGACACTAAAGGCAAAGTTATATCTGTTTCAGTTCGGTTGCACGTTGACTGCCCCCCCCACGACGCTATGATGTAGGTAAGATATAGATAGGACGCCTTAATAGCCTGATTCGATTAGGTTCATATGAGGCCGACAGGATTTCGATTTCCTTATATACAAGCTCGTTCTCAGCATCAGTTACTATAGCTTCGTTTGCCTTAGCTTAAATACTCTTACAGCGTTTGGCAATCAAGTGGCCACCGTATCCCTAGAAGGGTATTTCTTCACTGTTCGTACAAATTAGTGACTTGAGTCTAAGCTTATCTGGTCCAACTTCAATACCGCCAGTTGATAAGGCAACATCACCAGATAATAGAACAGATAGAGGATCACGGCTCTTTTCATCAACAGAGCTTAAATAATATTCGTTAGTTGTTATATTAAGATGCTCCTTAGTGGCAGTGGACACAGTGGTACTGGAATCTTACAGAATCCTGTCCTCCACTTTAGCTAAGTCTGTATACCAAAATTAGGCAACAGGCTAAAAGTAAGAAGAGAATGTGGACTGACCTGCAAATTTAGATGGCAATACTTGGTTTTCACTTTTATCTCCTTTAGCCGCAGGAAAAAGTTCATCTCCGAGCGATGCCAAGTTTAAAACAGTAGGCTCTCTAACACTGTCCGATTCACGAGGATTTTGTAAAGGGGACATATAGGTACCCTAGGGCCACCTATCATCTTGACTCCCTGCTTACAATATATTAAGTCAGCCTTTTAATTATCCAGCACACTCTCTGGGCAGGATAGAATATAAAGAAAACAGATCTTGAGACATACTGTTATCAAAATAGTCATCTGGACCTGAAAGCGACGCCCCATCGAAGACATTCAATAAGCCACTATTAGACCAGTTGGCATTCAATACTAAGGTGTCGATATCTTCTTCTAGAGTCACATTCGGAAACTCTATGCCTATTTTATCCGACAAATCTAAAGTCACCTCCCCAGCAGACTCACTGAGGGGTAATAATAGCCCAGATTCAGCAGGTGAACAAGAAGTCATTCGAGGACACTGCACATATGTCGATAAAGGAAAGCCCGACGGCCAGACTTAATTCGGCTGGAAAGAACGGCTTAGGATAGGGCCCTCAGATATTGGATTTGAATAATTCTGAGGGTATAAACTGATAGACTGTAGCCCTTGGAATTATGTCTTTTTCGGAAGGCGGACGATAGTGGATGATTTCGTCGAGACTTATAGGAGGCATATTGTGATAAATTAAAGAGAAATAAGCCAGTGTCAAAGATCATGCTCCTTCTGTTCAGAGGCGCTGGCAAGATCCTTTATATACACATTCTACGGCCCCTATTCCTCACATCTCGCCATTCCGGTTATTTTTTTGGAATTACATAGACCATGCCACGGAGAAGGGTACTGTCTGTCGGCAGTGCAGTCGGCACAACCCCCTTAAGAATAACCGGGAGCCACATACACAGGGACCACCCCATAAGGGATTTTTCTCATTAGACAATAACGTCGCATCGTCGGATTTGACGAGGTTTGACAATAAAGCGTCAATCTGCCTCGCTGCGCCTTGCTGAAAAGAGGGACAGAGCCAAAGGATCGTCCCCCGAGGTTTAATTAGCGCGAGCACTAACGTCCATTCGGGTGAATTTTCATGCTCATCACAGTTGGACTGGTCCAATCGGGGATCCAACAAGCCAAAGGATTCTGTAGGCGACCAAGACATTTGCTCAATTTGCATCACCGTCGCAGAATAATAGATCAGGCGGAGACAAAGAGCAGCCAATGGCACAAGCATACATAGAGTCACCAGCGTACAGAGAAAATAGTCTCGGAGAACGCCGCATTGTAGATACCCTGGGAAAAATGGCGAATCTCCAGTCTCCTGACAGTCAGGCTTCGTCGATGGCGCCCATAACGGCAAGACAGAGGCACGCAAGCGAAGGTAAAGGTATAACAAAGTACAGCAATACGAAGAAAGAAACCAATATGCTGTCAAGCATAATCTTGCAGCCCGGCCGCCATAGCTGGAATCGAGGACGATCTCAAGACAAATAGATCGGTTTGTAGGCAAGCTGGTGGAGAAGGCGCAGTCCTCAGGGCGCGTGGCGCTCAGCTGAAACAGGGGGCGGACGCCGTGCGAGCCGAAAATACGGTATCATTTCAGGGCGGCGAGGTTGTCGGGATACGTTGGGCGAGAGGGAAGTGCAGCACGACGAAGGTGAGGACGTCGAGCGACGCACCGAGTTATATACTCTCGCCAAGGGGCCGACGGGCGGTGGAGAGCAGCAAATGCCAAATTAGGGCAAGCGGGAGCCACTAAACCGGATATGGGTGCACTTAACCCAAGATGGGTGTAGGGGGTCGGATTACCAATTCGGGAATAGCGCGGCGCCAAACCGTAACGGGCCACGCTAAACCGGAATGGGGCACCGGAGGGCGGGCGCCAAACCCGATCGAGGGGGGCGCCGGATCCGGCGCCCTCGGCACAAATGGTAGTTGTCCTAATAAACATATAAAATATAGATATTTACTATACCTAACTATATTGGTTAGAGCCCTTAAGGATAAAGACTTTATAAAATAAAAGAATAGACTGATTACTCTGTATATAATTAGCAGAAGACTAGCAAGGTTAGGAGATATTATAATCAGTATTCTCTATAACTAATATACTAAGGTATTAGTTGATACAGTATAAATAATAAGTACTTTAAAAAACTATTAGTAATTAGTCAACTGTATTAACCTATTATATCAGTATATTAGTAAATAGGATTAATTTATAAAAGATTATCTCTGATAGTTTAGTTTCTGGCAGGAAAACAGTCTCGGCTTCTATTACTTCTGTCCTTAGTATTATACTCTGCTTATCTCTGACTTTATATCTTATACTAAATAGCTATCTATAGAGACTTTAATCGATAGGATCTATACAGAAGAGGCTCTAGATATTAGCCTAGTATATAATATATATAATAATAGCAGTACAGTATTACTGAACCTTCTCTTATAGCTTAGAGAGGATCTTAACAGACGATACCTAGAAGGATTATAGCCGCTTATTTACCAGGAATTTTAAATATACCATTATTATCTAAGCAATATAATAAAAGAGCTTAGGTAGTTTTACAGTATATAGCACTTAAATATTCAGTAGTTAATTCGATAAGATCTATCCTACTATATAATATATATGTCACAGGCATCCTTGGGGGAGGATAACGATGACTAGTTACCGCGCGCTACCTTAGTATATATATTGGTGCCTAGGAATATCAAAGCGAGAGCTTTGATATAGTGGACTTTTTGGTCTATTAGAATTGGCACATGATCCTAGGCATTACCGTTACAATATATCTTTTTCCGGCTAGACTATATATAGCGCCTAATCTTATATCCTTACTATATAAAAAGTATACAGGCTAGTAAATATACTAAGTTCTGGTACCTTAATATTAATATCTAGGATTATCTTAACAGCTAGAGAGATAGTAGTCTACTATAAGAATCAGTGTCTTTTATATAAGAAGACAAACAGAACTATACTATACTGCTAAAAGGTATATATAAGACAGAACGTCTGGTAAAATAGTAGAAGAATATCTAGTCCTATAGATCTGTTAGAGATAGCTTTATCTTAGGTATTAAATCTTTTATATAGAGGAAGGAGAATAAGGAAATATATAGTACCTAATAGACAACAGAGGTTTATAGTATTGGTAATATATAACTTTTTCTTCCTATGCTGCCTTATAGATTAACAGGCCCTGCTATATAAATATACTGAACCAGACTCCTATGGTATATAGTAATCTAGGATAACTATAAAACTCTGGACTGTATAGAATTAAATACCTAGGAGGAGCTAGCAGAGGCTTATCGTATACTAATACCTATATCTAAGATACCCTCTGGTTATTCCTCTTCTTAATATAGTACTATCCTGTTTTCCTTTGCTGCCAGAGTATATTTCTGGACAGCCTGACATAGGATTCTGAATTATTTAGTAGGCTGATAGAGATAGGATAGTCCCTCTATATATATAGAATTAGATAATCTCTTTAGAAAAGATCCTAAGGTTGTAAGAGCAATGGTTTATAACTAGTAAGAGTGTAATGGTTACTAAGTTATCAGGCTAGAGACCTGTGACTAGGCAAGGATATCGGACGGTAGAGATCAGATTGGGTAGTCGATACAGAGACTAATTCTTGAGAGGATCAAGAATCCTGAATGCTTGTAGGATCTTAAATACATTAGGGCTCGGGTGGATATCGATATACAGGTAACTCAAAGGGGATTCGTCCATGAATCGGCCTCGAGAGTCCGGGGTATTATATACTTCGAATCCTGTGATAATTTATCCTCCTCTCTCAGAAATAGTCAACTTGACTACTAACAAAGGTCAGAATTAGGTCAGGTGATCTGAGCCGAATAGCGTTATCTCGTATAAAGGCCTAGGGCAGGTGCTGCTTTAGGTACATTTGTATGTAGATATAAACAAAGCAATATAATCTCTTTGATATCTCTAAGATAAAGGCTTCTACCTTCCTGTCCTCAACTCTTACTTTCCTCTTATCTTTACCTTATCTCGTCCCTTTCTTTTATCGTTAAATTATAATCCTTCGCTATATCTGCTGCTGCTAGTCCTACTGCTGCTGAATTTGGTGGTCCTCCTCCTGCAGGTACTGTTCGTTCTCCTGGTAGTTATCAGGGTGGTTATCGTACAGCTAAAGGTAAAGGTTATACTAGAGCTGTAGATAGAGGTAGTAATAATAATAATAGCCCTAGAAGTATAGCCAGTACTACCCTTAGTCCTCGTCCCCTCTGTAATTAAATTATCTATCCTTCGTTCGCCTTCTGTATTAAGTATATAGCCGAAGCAGCCCTTTGTCCTTCTGCCGGCACTGTTCCTACGATCCAATACAACTAGGATTATTCTAACTTAATTATCTGTACTCTGTATAAGAGGGATAGGAAGACTTACTTCTAGGTATAAGATTCTTCTGATTTATATTTAATTTAATACTGATTTATCTTAGATACCCTATAGGATCTATAGTAATTTATACCAGCTTTAGTTAATCCTTAACTAGGTATATAAAGTTCAGGACAGTAGTACTGCTATTACCGTTACTAGTAGTGCTATACCTGTCTAAGATATAGAAAGCAAGACTATAGCTATTAAAGGATCTACTTACCTTCTAGTATTGTTTTAGAAGATAATCTCTGTCTATCTCTCTTAGTATAAGCTCTATTTCGATATACAGAATACAGATTAAGCTATAGAGAGATATACCGTATTTATTATTAAATAATAAAAGAAGTTGAATACTAAGGCTAGCTTACCTCCTGCTTAGCCCCCCTAGTTATCCTAGCAACCTTCTATAGCTGTAGATCAGTAATACTGGTTTTGATCTCTAGTAGAGTACTATTCAATCCTTCTTCTTAGAGGTTATAGTAGGGTTTAAGTATAATATAACTCTGAATAGTATTATTTTAACTCTGGCTATAGTATAAATTATTAACCAGATTAAGGTACTTTCAGATTTATATAGGCTTCTATAGTAGTCTTTATTCTTTGTCTTACTTATTCTTCTCTTTTATAGTTAAACAGCCTTATTTAGCAGAAGTCTAATAGCTTTTCTTTTCAGTATTAATTCAGGTATAGTTCAAAGAAGTTTCAGAGATACTTCATTATCGTTAGGATACAGTTTTTTAAGTTTGTTTCTTTCTAAATAAAGATATTATATCTTTTATATTTTCTAAGTACTCTATAGGTTTCTATTAGTTATATTCTGAGGGCTATCCAGCCTATTTTATATAGTAGTATAGTACTCTATTAAAGGTTCTTTTACCTTAAATCTCCTTAACTTCCTATTTCTCTTTATCTTTAAGTTTTAGTATTAGTATTAGCAAATTATCTTTATTTTAGCTATTCTATAGCTTAAGAAGAGAGACAGAGAAGACGTTATATAGTCTTAAATACTTTTCTGGTAATATAATACAGTATACCTAAGTACTGACCTTTATAAGGATATAGAAGGATCTGATTTACTAGGGAGATAACTTCTTTTCTTTGGCTTTAAAGCAGAGGTTTCTTATTAAGAGGGATATAAGGCTTCTGACTTTAAAGTTCTTTAGCTTATAGGTCTTATTATATAACTTCTGCTGTAATTCCTATATAATTCAAAGCTTTCTTATAGCCTCTTTGCAAATATTTTAAAGGTAAATTATCTACTCTTCAGTACTTAGGGCTTCTTTTTTAAGTACTTTATCTAGGGCTCAGACTTAGAAGTTAGAATTATATCCTAGCAGTATACAGAAAGGGATCTTATTAGTAGATACGTTAACAGTATTATTATATATAAACTATACTATCTTAAAGAGTTAAGCCTAATTTAATTACTCTCTATCAACAAAATACCTAAGATAATCTTCTAAGACCTAGTTAAGTCTTTCTGTCTGTCTGTTAGTTTAGGGATAGAATATAGTAGAAAATTATAGCTTAATCTTAGAATAGTAACAGAGTTATAATCAGAATCTGCTTATAAAGATAGGTCCTTAATCAGATATAATTTCTTCTGGATTTCTATATTTAAGTTTAATTTAATCAAAGAAAAGCTTAGTAAAGTCTCCTGCTAATATTGTTATTGATACAGAGAGAAATCAGAAGAATTTCGTAAGTTAACAGACGATTACTAGAATTATATTATATTCTTTGCCTTTGAAGATTATAATAGGAAGTCCTATAATAAAGTCTATACTTAGCTCTGTAAATAGTTAATAGGGAATTAGAAGAGGTTAGAGTTCTCTATAAGATTAATACCTTAGTACTTTAACTCCTTAATATATTAGGTATATTATAATATATTCTCGTACGTCCTTTAGTAGCTTTTTCTAATAGAATTTTCTTTTTAGAAGCTCTTCTGTATATATTCTTCTAAAATATTCTATAAGTTACTTATTATAATAAAGCTTAATTAGTTTTTGTCTTAGATTCTCTATAACAGGGATATAGAGATATCCTTTATAATATAGGAGCTTCTTAGAGTTAATACTCTAATACTTTCCCTATAGAATATCTTCTAGGGTTATATTAATTCTCTTCTAGACTATCTTGTCCTTATCTTAGAGTTCTTTAATTAATAGTTTTAGTTTCCTTAGGGATTTATCCGTAAGTAGATCTTTATTTATAGTTATAGTAAATACTATTCAAGGGAGTACAAATTAAGAGTAACTTAAAACCTTATAATATATTATATTATAGCCCTGACTTAGGAAAAACTTAGTTATATGGTAGCCCTAACTTAGGAAATCTTCTTTATTATCCTCTAGATCTAAATAATTAGCTTTACTAGACTTATCTATAGCCTCCCCTAGATCCTTCTGATCTATAGGGGCGGTAGTATCGTTTTAAACCTAGTTCGGCTCTGACTCTAGGTCACTGGCTAAGCTACTTACAGTTAGAGAGAGGGATAGCGATAGACTTCTATAGACTAATATAGTTATAATTATTAATCCCTGCTTCCCTCTACTTTTCTTTCTAGACAGTCTTATACCTACAGAAAACCACTGTATTTTTATAAACAATATAGCTATAATTTACTTATAAATTAGGCCTAAAATCTCCTTAGCTAGTAGAGGCTTCTCTTTACCAGAAGTTTAGGATAATCTATCTACTGGATTTATCTTACCTGAATAGTAATAGATTATAAAATCAAAAGGTATTAAGGATAGACACTATTAGGCTTATCTCCTATTAATCTTCAGTTAGTCTATAAATAACTTTAAATTATAATGGTCAGTTAAGACTTTAACTTAATACTAGCTTCCCTTAAGATATTAATACCAATACTTAAATAAGTAAATAATTATAAATAGCTCTTAATCCAGTGTTATATAGTTCTGTTCTATAGGTAAGAATTTCTTTAACCAGAAGATAATAGGATACTATATCCCTTAATTATCTGGTTATAAAAGGATTCTAGTTATTCTAAAACCTAAGGTATTAGTCTTAAGTTAGATAGGTCTCTCTAGATCAAAGTATTATAAGAGAGATATAGTTAAAAAGGTATTAATAAGGTCTTAAAATACTTTTGATTTATAGTTGTCTAGCTTAATATTCCCTGGTTTCTTCCTGTCTTTACTTTCTTTAAGAAGTTCTGAAAGCAGTAATATAATTAAGAAGTATTTCTTAATAAACCTTTGATAGAAGTTATAGAATCCTAGAAAGACTTAGATATCTCTATAGGATATAGGCTATTCTTATTCTTAGATAGCTTAAATCTGTTCTGGGTCTATAGAGATACTGTTTTGACTAATAATAAAGCTAAGGAATTTAACTTCTTTCTTATAGAATTAATATTTAGAGGCTTTGATAAATAGCTAGGCTTTTCTTAGCCTTTTAAGTATAAGACTAAGGTATTCTATATACTCTTTATAGGTTTTAGAGAAGATAAGAATATTATCTAGATATACGATATAAATAATATTAAGGAGACTATAAAGTATAGTATAAATATAGCTTTAGAATATCGCTGGTATATTGGTAAGGCTGAATAGTATAACTATATATTTAAAATAGCTATATCTTATACAGAAAGCTGTTTTCTATTCCTCTCCTTCTTAAATATAGATCCTATAGTATATATCTTATATATTAATTTTACTGAGGTATCTGGCCCTAGAAAGACAGTTAAGAATCTCTAAGATAAGGGGCAGAGGATACTGGTTTTTGATAGAAACTTTATTTAACCCTTAATAATTAATATAGAGATATAGTCCTCTGTTCTTTTTAGATACAAATAGGATAGGTACGCTAGCTAGGCTCTTTAATAGTCTGATTTAACTATTTACTAAGTTTTTGTTAAGATACTTCTATAACTCTATAAATTCTGCTTATAAGAGAGGGTAAATTAGACCGTACAGGGGCAATATATCTTCTTTAAGCTTAATTAAGTAGTCAGTCTCCTTTTATAGCAGTATAATCTTAGAGTTCTATATCTTAAATATATCCTAAAATACTAGTAATTCAGGGAGAATCTAGTCTTAACTTACTATTAATTTCTCTTCTTTTTCTAAGAGAAGCCAGACTTCTTTAGGTATCTTAATAACCGTAAAGATATAAGCTTAGTTTCTATATACTTTTATAAATTAGTAAGGCTTTAATTATTCTATTGTCTTCTTTTTATATTTAAACTACTATTATTTCTGCTATAGAGCTAATATAATTTATATTTTTTAAATAGTTATATTTAATAATAATACTAGGGATCCTAATAGACGGGGATCTCTATTAATAGTGATATAGAGATATAAAAATCTTTACTTAGTTCCCTAAGAATTATATATAGTAATTAGAATAGTCTATATACTATAGGTAGGGGTGCCTTATTAGCCTACTACTTCTAAAAGGGAAGTATTATACTTAGCTTAATTAAAGTAATATTTCTAAATAAATTTATAACTGATAAGGTCTATCTCTATACAGATATCGATATCTATATACGTTTTAATATTATTTTAGATACAAATTAGGATATAGAGGTAGGTAACTGTTCCTACTTAAGGCTAGGAGTCAGAACTTATAGGAGCTAGTTTAACTCTAGTGCTTTTCCTAAGTTTCTTAATTAAGTATCATTATAGTAATACCAGGGTTTTAAATAAGCTTACTAGATCTTTACCCCTAGGGCTCTTAGCGGTAGACAATATTTACTTACCTAATAGCCTAGCTTACTATAGTTAAAATAATTATTTAAAGGGGTTCTGATAGATTAGTTAATCCCTCTGACAGGTATATTATTTAGATTATTATTATTTTAAGGGAGAAACAGATAAGGGTTACTACTAAAACAAGGGGGATTTAGATATAAGTTAGAGTTATTTTAATTTAGGTATAAGTTAGAGTTATTTTAATTTAGGTATAAATTATAGTTGTTTTAATTTAGGTTAGTTCTAGGACTATAAGGACTCTTTGAGTATAGATTTCTAGGGCCCTTTTAATCTTATTCTTTACTATTAGACTGGTTCAGGAATAAGTTATTAAGTTATAGGTATTTTAAGCTTAAATTAGGATTATTATTAAATAGATTATACTTATATGCTTTTACTTTAGTAAATTCCTAGGTACTCTATACTTCTTCTACCTATTATACTTAAGTTTCTAAAGAAACCTTTGTATACTGTCGAATATATAGTGTTAACTATAGCTATAGCTTTAATATATAGCAGTAAGCTTATTTGTCCTAGGAGACCTAAGGAAGGTAACGTTCTAGGTCTATAAGACAGTAGTAAAAGACCTTTAGTTCTTTATTAGGTTACTGGCGGCAATACTCTATCTTATCGCTAACTTCTTTAGTAAAGGTATTTTTATTATATATTAAGGTAAAAGTCTATTCCTTAAAATACTCTTAGCTATTGAAGCAGTTGTTATAATTATCTTTAAGGTATCTCTCTTCTGTAGTCTAGTTATTCTTATAGTCAGAGTTGAGATATTTAACTCCTATAAGGATCCTTATTTCCTTATCTTTATAGACTTTAGGATTACCTCAGAAGATATATCTAAGCTAAGAGAGCCAGTTTCTTTGTTTCTAAAGACTAAAGGATCTCTTAAATTTATCGACCTTGAAACCCTCTACTTTCTTGTGCTTTTTGGTCTTGGTTCCCTTATAATTCTTAGATAGCTCGTCTAGGAAGGTTCTGGTATTTAGATTTCCAGAAACCTAAGCGGAAAGCTCTTTAATATGGGCCTGGATCGCCAGGAACTCTTCAAGATACTCTAGTTTGTGTCTCTTCTTTTCTAGACTGTCTGTATTGATGTTTCTAGGCTTAGGGATACTCTCGGTTATAGGTTTACCTGTAATTCCCCTGATCTGTATCCTACAAGAGAGGGGAGGAGATACGTCAGTATTATATACGGTAGCTCTACAGATTAATATCTGATCTAGCTCAGGTTCTATAGGGTTTTTATACCGATCTGGGGCTGATTCGATCTTAGGTTGAATTGTAGGAGGAGGGGGTATAGCGACTTCGGATCGTGCACTACTGCAGGAGGATATAGGGTTTCGTCGTATAGAGGGTACCATCTTCAATCCTTAGATAGTTAAGAGAGAAGAACTAGAATTATAATGGTTACTAAGTTGTTAGGCTAGAGACCTGTGACTAGGCAAGGATATCGGATGGTAGAGATCAGATTGGGTAGTCGATACAGAGACTGATTCTTGAGAGGATCAAGAATCCTGAATGCTTGTAGGATCTTAAATATATTAGGGCTCGGGTGGATATCAATATACAGGTGACTCAAAGGGGATTCGTCCATAAATCGGCCTCGAGAGTCCGGGGTATCGTATACTTCGAATCCCGTGACACGTAGCTTATCGAGAAGGTTAATAGGAATAGAGTATAAAAAGAAATCAGAATGAACTAAAATCAGAAAAGTAGGGCCATACAAAATAAATGGGGTAGACCTAATCCCACTAACCCCTATAGGATAGGGCTGACCCTGGTCTGGATAGCCTGTATGATAGGACCCTGATTCCTACAGAATATAATATTGTCCTTACCTATTATCTTCTGTATTATATCTACCATATCGGCTTACAATAGCCAGAACCACCACCGATGGTTCTGCTGCTTTGCCTTACGGTCGAACAGATATAGGTGTTTGCCTATTATCCGCGCCAGCCTATCCTCGATATTAGCAAACCCTAAAAACCGATGCTAATCGGTGCTAGATAACCAGAATATCTTGCGGCGGTAGGCGGTGGTCCCCGCTGGCTCGCCAACCTTACGGCTATAAATTATCCCGGCAACGTAGGATAAATATACGGCCTGTAAATCGGCGATATACCCGATAAATCGCTCGGGGTCTATGCCCTCCTTATCGTTAACGTTGTCTGTTGGGGCTGTAGCACTACTATCGTAATGCTGGTTCTGTAGAAATATACTAGACTCCTGTAAATACTGGCGGCTGATACTAATAGTAATGTTGCGGTACGCAGGAATATTTAATAATACCCTATACAATCTAATACTAGACTCCTGCTTTAATACCTTCCCGAACTGCTCCGATATCCATTCCCGGCCGGTAGGGGGATTAGGGGACTAAATATACGCCTACTGTTAAACGGTCTGGGTCTACTCGGGGCTATTAGGGTAGTCAGTATACTAGACCTGGTGCTAATACCGTTTGAGTTGCTTGATAAACGGCACCACTAACTATAAATACCATACAACCAACTCTCTGACCTTATATAGTAAGTACCGGTAGATGATCTTGGCGTTATTGCTAGTATAAAATACTTTATAGTACTTACTGGCTACGGCGACTATGCTATCCTTAATAAAAATATTCCGGAATATACCTACGGTATTCTGATACCGCAAACTTAATAACTTAGGTACCTATACGGGCTGTCTACTGTAAATATAGATGGCAACGCTTAATTTCTCCCGGAATTTGACTATACGGTTTATATATTGATTAATAGTAGTTATACTTAATGTACCTGTAGTAGATAGTATAAACCGCTAGAACTGTAGGTCAGCCTGCCCTAACTAATCAGTTATCTATGTAGCACTGTAAACTAGCTACTATATATAACTATTATCTAAAAAGCACTATCCTGCCTTGCCTTATATAGGATTATTATATATACGGTCCTATAGGATAACAGGGGCGGTAGCAGGGTCACCAAGCAACAATAACTGCTTAGACAGTATACGGTGTATAGTCTGTAACGGTAATGCCTAGGATCATGTGCCAATTCCAATAGACCAAAAAGTCCACTATATCAAAGCTCTCGCTTTGATATTCCTAGGCACCAATATATATACTAAGGTAGCGCGCGGTAACTAGTCATCGTCATCCTCCCCCAAGGATGCCTATGACATAGTCCCTACTAATCTGTGGATAAACCCCCGGAAATTACCTATAGTAAATATAATATCTTTATATAATAGCTTATCCTTACCTATCTACGTAATATAGCCGGGGATAGTGCTATTATAGTAGATCTTTAACCTGTATATATATAAATTAAGTATCTACTGTATTAGGCTCTGTATGCTACGTACTATAAATAAATCAACCTGGCGGGTAACCTACTCGGTAAATATATACCGGCGGCTATACTGTTCGGGCTGTAAAGATAGGATAGTACTAGGATTATAGCTAGGTAATAGTAGAGAGGAACTATAGTAGAAACTAGAACTGAAGCTACTCTAGAGGGATAATAGGGCTGCCGGTAGCTCTACAAATATATACTCCTCTTTGTCTGACGGACTGTCCAGCTAGAAATTAAACTAACTGGCACAACTGTATAAATATATAATAATAGCGTCGGACTAGGGGTCTAGCAGCATAGCGTTGTATAACACTATAAATCAGGTAATTTTAATTATCTGGGATAAAATAGGGGGGGTAGCTGTCAGCGTCGCACCACCTATACGGGGACTGGCTAAGTATAGTTAGTATATATACCAGTATATACTTATACTTATAGACGGTAATCTGCTAGTATAATAGCTCAATACAAAATTCTATATATAAAGCATAGACTAGGGTCTACTCAGTATCAGTATTGCCTTAGGGCCCGGGGCCTGGGTTTCTGGCTAGGGTGCTGGCCTCGGTGGCAGTCTTAGTAGCGGTCTTAGCAGCAGCCTATAATCAGTCCTACGTATGACTCTGGCGACTAGTAAACCAGTATACAGGGCTGGCCTACTTATAGGGTATCTGTATATAGGCAAAAAACATAATTACCTGCTGCCATAGCTTAATATGCTTCTTAATACTGGCCGGGTCTATATATACCTATAATAGCTTAGTGGTGCTATATACAGCCTCGGTATATGCGGTATCGCTCTGGATAGTATTGCTAGTACCTTTACTGACCTCTTGGCTAATAGCACCAACCTTGCCTATAGTATCCTATAGCTAACGTATAATAGCTTTAGGCCTCTGGGCATCCTTGGCCGGGGTCTGGATATACTCCCGGAGCTGACCAGTGTCAGTACCCTCTAGATACTCTGCCTACTGTATACAACAGAGCTATAGATTGGCTTTATCAACGGCACTGGCTTTAACGATGGTGTTGGCCTCGCCCTGCCCTATTATATATAGCTCCTAGAGCTACTATGCAATATAAGTCGTTACGTTAACAGATACAGGGGGCTCCTTAGGCTGTTGATCGTCCAGTGGCTGGTAAACGTAGATATAATAGAAGCCCTTAGCAGTTATAAAGAACCGCTAGTATATTATATATTGTATATACTCGGCCTAGAGCTCCTAGAGCGTCAGAAGTTTATACTGGGGTACCCGGCCATATAGGTTTAAACCTAAGTTATGCTCTGACTTAATATATTTCCGTATACTGTCAACACTACGGTAAATATAATTATAGGTCTTAACAACTGTATACAATAAACCATCGGTATATATAGCTAAGCCAGGAATAGGGTATATAATAGAGTAGGGAAAAACAAACGTCTGTAGGTCTTGTACAAAGCCCTGCCATATAGATACGGTATACTGAATATCCTATGCTTTAACGGTAGGAATACAGTGGTTAGGATACCGTAGATAATTTATAATCCTGGTTGGCTGGATTATATATTAGTACTTACGATAAGCAATAACTTAATATTTAGGGAGTTGAATAAATAACTGATCAGCAGTAGGTAGTGCTATAGTCGGAGGCTAGAATAATATATAAATATATAAACTTCAGCACTATATATATTATAAGTAGCACTAATTGTAATGGTTACTAAGTTGTCAGGCTAGAGACCTGTGACTAGGCAAGGATATCGGACGGTAGAGATCAGATTGGGCAGTCGATACAGAGACTGATTCTTGAGAGGATCAAGAATCCTGAATGCTTGTGGGATCTTAAATACATTAGGGCTCGGGTGGATGTCGATATGCAGGTGACTCAAAGGGGATTCGTCCATGAATCGGCCTCGAGAGTCCGGGGTATCGTATACTTCGAATCCCGTGACAATTCATCCTCCTCTCTCAGAGATGGTCGACTCGACCACCAACAAAGGTCAGAATTAGGTCAGGCGATCTGAGCCGAATGGCGTCATCTCGTACAAAGGCCTGGGGCAGGTGCCGCTTTGGGTGCGTTTGCACGTGGATGTAAACAAAGCAATACGATCTCTTTGATATCTCTGAGATAAAGGCTTCTACCTTCCTGTCCTTAACTCTTACTTTCCTCTCATCTTTACCTTGTCTCGTCCCTTTCTTTTATCGTTAAATCGTGATCCTTCGCTATGTCTGCTGCTGCCAGTCCTGCTGCTGCTGAATTCGGTGGTCCTCCTCCTGCAGGTGCTGTTCGTCCTTCTGGTAGTCGTCGGGGTGGTCATCGTGCGGCTAAAGGTAAAGGTCGTGCTGGAGCTGCGGGTGGAGGTGGTGATGATGATGATGGCCCTGGAAGTGTGGCCAGTACTGTCCTTGGTCCTCGTCCCCTCCGCGATCGAATTGCCCGTCCTTCGTTTGCCTTCTGTGTTAAGTGTGTGGCCGAAGTGGTCCTTCGTCCTCCTGCCGGTGCTGTTCCCACGATCCAATGTAACTGGGATTGTTCCAACTTGATTACCTGTGCTCTGTGTAAGAGGGATGGGAAGACTTGCTTCTAGGTATGAGATTCTTCAGCTCTAGTTGATCCTTGACTGGGCATGTGAAGTTCGGGGCGGTGGTACTGCTGTCGCCGTTGTTGGTGGTGCTGTACCTGTCTGGGGTATAGGAAGCGAGACTGCGGCTGTCGAGGGATCTGCTTGCCTTCTGGTGTCGTTTCGGAAGATGATCTCCGTCTATCTCTCTCGGCACGAGCTCTATTTTGATATACGGAATACGGATCAAGCTGTGGAGGGATATGCCGCATTTATTGTTGAACGACGAAAGGAGTTGAATGCTGAGGCTGGCTTACCTTCTGCTTGGCCCCCTGGTTATCCTGGCAACCTTCTACGGCTGTAGATCAGTGATGCTGGTTTTGATCTCTGGCAGAGTACTATTTCGATCCTTCTTCTTGGAGGTTGTGGTAGGGTTTGAGCATGATATGACTCTGAATAGTGTTGTTTTGACTCTGGCTGCAGTGCAGATTATTGACCAGATTAAGGTGCTTTCAGATTTGTATGGGCTTCTGTGGTAGTCTTTGTTCTTTGTCTTGCTTATCCTCCCCTTTTATGGTCGAATGGCCTCGTTCGGCGGGAGTCTGATGGCTTTTCTTTTCGGTATTGATTCGGGTGTGGTTCGAAGGAGTTTCGGGGGTACTTCGTTGTCGTTAGGATACAGTTTTTTGAGTTTGTTTCTTTCTGAATGAAGATATTGCATCTTTTGTGTTTTCTAAGTGCTCTGTGGGTTCCTATTGGTTGTATTCTGAGGGCCATCCAGCCTATTTTATGTAGTAGTGTAGTACTCTATCAAAGGTTCTTTTACCTTGAATCTCCTTAACTTCCTATTCCTCTTTGTCTTTGAGTTCTGGTATTGGTATCAGCGAATTGTCTTTGTTTTGGCTGTTCTATAGCTTGAGGAGAGAGACAGAGAAGATATTATATAGTCTTAAATACTTTTCTGGTAATACGATATAGTATGCCTGAGTACTGACCTTTGTAAGGATATAGAAGGGTCTGATTTGCCGGGGAGATAACTTCTTTTCTTTGGCTTTGAAGCGGAGGTTTTTTATCGAGAGGGATATAAGGCTTCTGACTTTAAAGTCCTTTAGCTTATAGGTCTTGTTGTATAACTTCTGCTATAATTCCTGTATGATTTAAAGCTTTCTTGTAGCCTCTTTATAAATGTTTTGAAGGTAAATTACCCACTCTTTGGTACTTAGGGCTTCTTTCTTGAGTACTTTATCTAGGGCTCGGACTTAGAAGTCAGGATTATATTCTAGCAGTATACAGAAAGGGGTCTTATTGGTAGATACGTTAATAGTATTATTATATACAAACTGTGCTATCTTAAGGAGTTAAGCCTAATTTAATTACTCTCTGTCGACAAAACACCTAAGATAATCTTCTAAGACCTGGTTAAGTCTTTCTGTCTGTCCGTCGGTTTAGGGATAGAACATAGTAGAAAATCGTAGCTTAATCTTAGAATAGTAACAGAGTCATAACCAGAACCTGCTTATAAAGATAGGTCCTTAATCAGATATAATTCCTTCTAGATTTCTGTATTCAAGTTTAATTTGATTAAAGAAGAGCTCGGTAAGGTCTCCTGCTGATATCGTTATCAATACGGGGAAGAATCAGGAGAATTTTGTAAGTTGACAGACGATCACTAGAATTATATTATATTCTTTGCCTTCGAAGATTACGATAGGGAGTCCTGTAATAAAGTCTATACTTAGCTCTGTAAATAGTCAATAGGGAATTAGAAGAGGTTAGAGTTCTCTATAAGGTCGATGCCTTAGTGCTTTAACTCCTTAATATATCGGGCACATTATAACATATTTTCGTACGTCCTTTGGCAGCTTTTCCTAATAGAATTTCCTTTTTAGAAGCTCTTCTGTACGTATTCTTCTAAAATGTCCTATAAGTTGCTTATTATAATAAAGCTTAATTAGTTTTTGCCTTAGATTCCCTGTGACAGGAATATAGAGATATCCTTTATGATACAGGAGCTTCTCAGAGTCAATACTCTAATGCTTTCCCTGTGGAATATCTTCTAGGATTGTATTAATTCTCTTCTGGACTATCTTGTCCTTATCTTAGAGTTCTTTGATTAATAGTTTTAGTTCCCTTGGGGATTCATCCGTAAGTAGATCTTTATTTGCAGTTGCAGTAAATACTATTCGAGGGGGTACAAATTAAGAGCGACTCAAAACCTTATAATATGTTATATTGTGGCCCTGACTTGGGAAAAACTTGGTTATATTGTAGCCCTGACTTGGGTAATCTTCTTTATTATCCCCAGATCTAAATAATCAGCTTTGCTGGACTTATCTATAGCCTCCCCTAGATTCTCCCGATCTATAGGGGCGGTAGTATTATTTTAAACCTGGTTCGGCTCTGACTCTAGGTCGCTGGCTAAGCTACTTACGGTTAGAGAGGGGGATAGCGATAGACTTCTACGGACTAATACAGTTATGATTATTGATTCCTGCTCTCCTCTGCTTTCCTTTCTAGATGGTCTTATATCTGCAGAAAACTACTGTACTTTTATAAACAATACGGCCGTGATTCGCTTACGAATCAGGCCCAAAATCTCCTCGGCTGGCAGAGGCTTCTCTTCGCCAGAAGTTCAGGATAATCTATCTGCTGGATTTGTCTTACCTAAACGGTGATAGATCACGAAATCAAAAGGTATTAAGGATAGACACTATCAGGCTTATCTCCTATTGATCTTCGGTTGGTCTATAAATAACTTTAAATTATAATAGTCAGTTAAGACTTTAACTTAATACCGGCTTCCCTTAAGGTATTAACGCCAGTGCTTAAACAAGTAAATAATTACGAATAGCTCTTGATCTAGTATTGTATAGTTCTGTTCTGTAGATAAGAATTTCTTCGACCAGAAGGCGATAGGATGCTATATCCCTTGATCGTCTGGTTATAAAAGGATTCTAGCTATTCTGAAATCCGAGGTATCAGTCTTAAGTCAGACAGGTCTCTCTGGATCAAAGTATCGTAAGAGAGGTATAGTCGAAAAGGCATCAATAAGGTCTTAAAACGCTTTTGATTTGCGGTCGTCTAGCTTAATATTCCCCGGTTTCTTTCTGTCCTTATTTCCTTTAAGGAGTTCTAAGAGCGGTAATATAATTAAGGAGTATTTCTCGATAAACCTTCGATAGAAGTTGTAGAATCCTAGGAAGACTTAGATATCTCTGTAGGATGTAGGCTGCTCCCCTTTCTTAGATGGCTCGAACCCGTTCCGGGTCTATAGAGATGCTGTTTTGACCAATAATAAAGCCGAGGAATTTAACTTCTTTCTTGTAGAATTAATATTTAGAGGCTTTGACGAATAGCTAGGCTTTCCTTAGCCTTTCGAGCATAAGACTAAGGTGTTCTGTATGCTCTTTATAGGTCTTAGAGAAGATAAGAATATCGTCTAGATATATAATGTAAATAATATCAAGGAGACCATAAAGTACGGTATAAATATAGCTTTAGAATGTCGCCGGTACGTTGGTAAGGCTGAATAGTATAACTATATATTCAAAATAGCTATATCTTATGCGGAAAGCTGTTTTCTATTCTTCTCCTTCTCGAATACAGATCCTATAGTATATATCTTGTATATTGATTTTGCTGAGGTACCTGGCCCTAGAAAGGCGGTTAAGGATCTCTGAGATAAGGGGCAGAGGATACTGGTTTTTGACAGAAACTTTGTTCAACCCTCGATAATTAATATAGAGACGTAGTCCTCTGTTCTTTTTAGGTACGAATAGGATAGGTACGCTAGCTGGGCTCTTTGATGGTCTGATTCGACCATTTGCTAAGTTTTCGTCGAGATACTTCTGTAACTCTGTGAGTTCTGCTTGTGAGAGGGGGTAAATCGGGCCGTACGGGGGCGATATATCTTCTTTGAGCTTGATTGAGTGGTCGGTCTCCTTTTGCAGCGGTATAATCTTAGAGTTCTGTGCCTTGAATATGTTCTGAAACGCCAGTAATTCGGGGGGGGGATCTGGTCTTAACTCGCTGTTGATTTTTCTTCTTTTTCTGGGGGAAGCCAGACTTCTTTAGGTATCTTGATAACCGTAAAGATATAAGCTTGGTTTCTATACGCTTTTATAAACTGGTAAGGCTTCAACTATTCTATCGTCTCCTTTTTGTGTTTGAACCACTATTGTTTCCGCTACGGAGCTAATACGATTTGTATTTCTTGAATAGTTATATTTGACAACAGTACTGGGGATCCTGATAGACGGGGATCTCTATTGACAGCAATACAGGGGCATAAAAACCTTTGTTTGGTTCCCCGAGAATTATATATAGTAATTGGAATAGTCTATACGCTGTAGGTAGGGGTACCTTATTGGCCTACTACTTCTAAAAGGAGAGTATTGTACTTAGCTTGATTGAAGTAATATTTCTGAACGAATTTATAACTGACAAGGTCTACCTCTACGTAGGTGTCGATATCTGCGTGTGTTTTAATATCGTTTCGGACACAAATCAGGATATAGAGGCAGGTGACTGTTCCTACTTAAGGCCAGGAGTCAGAACTTATAGGAGCTAGTTTAACTCTGGCACTTTTCCTGAGTTTCTCGATCAAGTATTATTGTGATAATACTAGGGTCTCGAATAAGCTTGCTAGATCTTTGCCCCTAGGGCTTTTGGCGGTAGATGATATTCGCTTGCCTAATAGCCCGGCTTGCTACAGTTAAAATAATTATTTAAAGGGGTTCTGATAGATTAGTTGATCCCTCCGACAGGTGTATTATTTAGATTATTATCGTTTCGAGGGGGAAACAGACGAGGGTTATTACCGAAACGAGGGGGATTCGGGTATAAGTTAGAGTTATTTTGATTTAGGTATAAGTTAGAGTTGTTTTGATTCGGGTATGAGTTATAGTTGTTTTGATTTAGGTTGGTTCTAGGACCGTAAGGACCCTTTGAGTATAGATTTCTAGGACCCTTTTAATCTTATTCTTTGCCATTAGACCAGTTTGGGAATAAGTCATTGAGTTATAGGTGTTTTGAGCTTGAATTAGAATTATTGTTGAATAGATTGCGCTTATGCGCTTTTGCTTTAGTAAATTCTCAGGTACTCTGTGCTTCTTCTACCTATTGTGCTTGAGTTTCTAGAGAAACCTTTACATACTGTCGAATATATAGTGTTAACTATAGCTATAGCTTTGATATATAGCGGCGAGCTTACTTATCCTGGGAGACCTGAGGAAGGTAACGTTCTAGGTCTGTGAGACAGTGGTGAAAGACCTTCGGTTCTTTATCGGGTCGCTGGCGGCAACGCTCTATCTTATCGCTAACTTCTCTAGTAAAGGTATTTTTGTTGTATATCAAGGTAAGAGTCTATTCCTTGAAATACTCCCAGCTGCTAAAGCGGTCATTATGATTATCTTTAAGGTATCTCTCTTCTGCAGTCCAGTTATTCTTACAGTCAGAGTCGAGATATTTGACTTCTGCAAGGATCCTTATTTCCTCATCCTCGTAGACTTCGGGATTGCCTCGGAAGATATATCCAAGCTGAGAGAGCTAGTTTCCTCGCTCCTGAAGGCTAAAGGATCTCTTAAATTTATCGACCTCGAAACCCTCTACTTTCTTGCGCTTTTTGGTCTCGGTTCCCTTGTGATTCTCAGATAGCTTGTCTAGGAAGGTTCCGGTATTTAGATTTCCAGAAACCTAAGCGGAAAGCTCTTTGATGCGGGCCTGGATCGCCAGGAACTCTTTAAGACGCTCTAGTTCGCGTCTCTTCTCTTCCAGACTGTCCGTATTGATGCTTCTAGGCTCGGGGATGCTCTCGGTTATAGGTTCACCTGTGATTCCCCTGATCTGTATCCTACGAGAGGGGGGAGGAGATGCGTCAGTATCGTGTACGGTGGCTCCGCAGATTGATATCTGATCCGGCTCAGGTTCTATAGGGTTTTTATGCCGATCCGGGGCCGATTTGATCTCGGGTCGAATCGTAGGAGGGGGGGGGTGTAGCGACTTCGGATCGTGCACTACTGCGGGAGGATGCAGGGTTTCGTCGTGTAGAGGGTACCATCTTCAATCCTTGGGTAGTCAAGAGAGAAGAATCAGAATTGTAATGGTTACTAAGTTGTCAGGCTAGAGACCTGTGACTAGGCAAGGATATCGGACGGTAGAGATCAGATTGGGCAGTCGATACAGAGACTGATTCTTGAGAGGATCAAGAATCCTGAATGCTTGTGGGATCTTAAATACATTAGGGCTCGGGTGGATGTCGATATGCAGGTGACTCAAAGGGGATTCGTCCATGAATCGGCCTCGAGAGTCCGGGGTATCGTATACTTCGAATCCCGTGACACTAATACTACTGTTCAACTAGTAAATCAATACTATAGTATAGGGGTATAGTTACAGTAGTTATAAACGTAGAAGAATTACTGTTAGTTAAAATAATTACCCCTAAAGAGTTAGACCGTTATAAGCTACGGTATAGTAAAGTTAATATAATAGATTACATCAGAGTAGTAATACCCCAAAAACCCTACAGAATAGAGATCTCATCCGGGCGTACCTTACCAAAAATTTCCGATAAAGTTTAGCCGCACCAAGATAATACTTCCACTGATTACAGGGTTCCGAAAACTGATATAATGGTATATCAACTACGAACGAACAACTGGTGAGTTGCTGGGGTATATCGACCCACCCATACGGAAACGGATGCGGCGCAAAATTAAATCGAATGCGCCGTCGCGAGGGGGGGTATGGGGCCATACTGGAGCAGACCCTAGGAAAGCGAATGCGCCGCGTTCTGTTTACCCCCATGGGATAGGAGGGTAGTTTAGTTAATTCTAATCAAACTTCTAAAAAGCCCGATCGAAAAACCTCAAAATCTAAGGTACTTAGGGGGGGGGGGCAAGAATTTTATGCCCCCCCCCCCTTGCCAAGACTTTTTTAACTATGAGACCCCCCCCCCCGGGGCAGGGCCGGAATATATTTAGGGTTTGACCCTTCCTACTAGAAATTATCCTATTAAACCTGATAGGAGGATAGTTTAGATTATTCTGATCAAACTTCCAAAAAGCCCGATCGAAAAATATAAAGGGTTGATGTAGTTAGGGGGGGGGACGTATTTCCTCGTCCCCCCCCCCCTCGCCAAGACTTTTATTTGCGGGTACCCCCCCCCCGGGGACGGGCCGGAATATATTTAGGCTTAGAAAGCTGGCCAAAAAGGGTATAGACTACCCGTCGGTCCTGGTCTTGGCTTACCCCATCAAAAAATCACCTACCAAAATCAGACCCCTTAGGGTTTGACCCTTCCTACTAGAAATCATCCTATTAAACCTGATAGGAGGATAGCCTAGATAATTCTAATCAAACTTCTAAAAAGCCCGATCGAAAAATATAGCGGGTTGACCTACTTAGGGGGGGGGGTGCAAGAAAATCGTGTACCCCCCCCCCCGCCAAGACTTTTTTAACTATGAGTACCCCCCCCCCCTACAGGGCCGGAATATACTTAGGTTTAGCGGTTATACTTACCATATACTCTGTAGCGGTTTAGCGCTTATACTTATAAGATAGCGGTCTGTAGCGGTTTAGCGGTTTAGCGGTTAAGATAGCGGTCTGTAGCGGTTATACTAACAAGATAGCGGTCTGTAGCGGTTTAGCGATTAACATATATAAGCTAAGCCCTGTCCCTTATCTCCTAGCCCCTGATTAGAATCTCCAAACCTCTGTAGCGGTTTAGCGGTTAAGTCTATACTCTCTGTAGCGGTTTAGCGGTTAACTATACCAGATAGTGGTTAGCATAAATAGCTATAGTCAAGCCCTGTCCCTTATCTGCCAGCCCCTTATTATAATCTTCCTTTCTAGATATCCCTTTAATAATCTTACCTACCCTTATACCTTCTCTATCTAATCAGATACTATATTTACCTAGCTACCTAGTGAGTCTTCTTGCTGTCTAGATAACCCTATAATTATTAACCAAACCCTGTACCTTCTATATGTTACGCGTTGCTAACTGGTCACAGTGAGTGGTTAGATTATCGTGCAACAACTTACCAGTTGTTCAATGTGTCTTGATTGGGTGTAATATCTACCACTCGTAATCCTCAAGTATCGACTCACAATCGTACCGTTACTGTACTAAGCCTTACACGGACTCAGATCCTGTAGAGTAACTTCGAAGGATGCGCCAGGTAGTGCACCAAATAGGTTAGTCCGAAGAGCTCCCCTATTTGTAGTATATTTATCATAAGAGATAAAACTGAATAAAGAATAGTCCGAAGGTATACTATAGTAACTTAGATTGATTGATCGCCCAGAACTAAATACATATGCGTAATGAGCGTCCCTTATATATCTAGTTCGTCCTATCCGGTCGTTGGGATTCCTATCCTACTGGTAGGATAGGATCCCATTGTACCGTTAGGATGTTACGTGGTAGTCGTGCGACCCTCCTGTTCCTGCGTCAGGCCTTATCGTAAGAACCCCTATAGTTCCTTGCCCAGTTGTCCAGAAAACTATGGTTCGTCCTGCAATAGTCTTGTTCTCAGGGTGTATCATATCGTAGGTTATGGTCCGTCGTACGGACCGTCCCGTTGTAGGTCATCCGGGCTCGTACGAAGTACCCTGCCTTACGACCTACCTTCTTTCCCTTGTACGCTGATCCTTTGTTATAATCTTTGTAGTCTTCCTACTGCGTTCCTTAATTACTGCATATCGTATAGCTCCGGTGGGAATGCCATAATTCCTTACGGTGTTCTGTACGTAACCTGCGGGCGGTTATAGTATTTATAGAATGGTTGGCTCTTGATGGCCCATTTGTATTTCCGACCCCTCCTGCCGCAGGGTCTGTAATATCATCCTCCCCTCTCCTTGGTTCTCGTCCTCGAGAATCCTTATAACCCCTTACCCTCCTCTGGTAGGTATTAGGCTTTTTTTATTCCTTTAAATTCCTTCCTGATGTTTTGCTGATTATGCCTTCTTCTGGCGTTTTAGGTCGTAAACTTCACCAGTTAATTGAGCGTAAGGGTTTTAAGTCTCTCGTACCTTGCCTTCATTGTGTTACTCAGAACAAGATATGTATCCAGTCCGACCGTTCCTATCACTGTACTGGTTGTAACTGTGCTGGTGGTACTGTAAAGTGCAAGATACCTAAAGAGTTGTTTACCGACGCTGAATAGTGTCGTTTATTAGCCTCACAGACCTCCTTAGAGAACAAGGAAGAGAAAATCCTCCTTACCCAGCAAGAGATATTGACCAAACTAGCCCGTCTTAGGAAGCAGAAGCGTTTGCTAAAGAAGCGTACTGGTGATTTTATTACCTGTAAATATTAGGAGATTACTGAGCTCGAGAAGCTAGAGCGTCGTAAGGCAGAGGAGTTACAGCGCCTTAAGGATAAATACATCGAGTCTGAGCGAAAAGAGCGTAAGGCTGGGTCTTCTCGTGCCGCTTCCGAGAGAATCTATTATACCTTAGTACAGGACTATTAGGTCCTTGCGGCGATGTCTGAGGACCCTACTCTGATACAGATAATTACATCAGTAGATCCCTTGCCGTCTCTTTCCTAGGACAACCTAGACGCCTTTTTATCGGCTGGGGCCGTAAAGTCCTCTTCACCCGTTGGTAGTACTGTTAAACCAGCTGGCGGTAGCCCGTTAGGTTCTTAATAGGTTCCTATATATTCTCCGAGGTACCGTACCCTTTCCATTTCACTAGATAGTAAGGTTTTCTGTTAACGCGTTTTATATTTAGAACGTTTTCAACTTCGTATTCGTTTTCAGTCTCTTCTTCAATTTCTATATTTGTAGCGAGCTCGGTATTTTCTGGTGCGGATTTAAGTAACGAGATATAAAATGTTGTATAGATGCGTCGTATACTGTCTGGTAGTTTCAAGCAATAATTAACTAGTCCTGTTTTTTCTTCAATTTCAAATAGTCCTAGTTTTAGGTAGTCGAGTTTCGAGCTTGGTCGCTTAGTTTTAATGTTCTAACGTAGGAGGTATACTTTTTCCCCCTTTTTGAAGTCTGGTCCCTTCTGTCGGAATTTGTCATAATAGTACTTTATTCGTAGGTTGAAAAACTCGATGTCTCTAGCCAACTAGAGGTACAGCTGCTTAAGTTCTAAAGCCAGTAGTCTCGATAACTCTGCTTCTGTCTTCTTTCTGATTGCTTTACTAATAATTAAGGGATTATACCTATAATTTACAAAGAATAGTATTTCCTTAGTAGTCGTATATATACTGTTGTTGTACGCAAACTGTGCCAATAGTAATAGTCCTGCCCAGTTATCTTGCTGGTAGTTTATATAGTGCCTTAGGAACTGTTCTAACGTTTGGTTCATTCTTTCTGTCTAGCCATTCGTTCAAGGATAGTAGGCAGTAGAGAGTCTATGCTTAATGCCTATAATGTCTGTAAATAATTGCTATATCTTGCTTATAAAGAGCTTATCTCTGTCTAATGTTATTTTCTGTGGTGTTCTGTAGTTAGCGAATATATATCTGAATAACAGAAAGGCTATAGTGCTTGTATTGATGGTTTCTGTTATTAGTATTATATACGAATATTTCGTTAATCGGTCTACTACTACTATAATTATATTATATCTGTCTGATTTAGATAGTTTGGTAATAAAGTCGAGTATAATCTATTCCTATAGTTGCATTAGTATTTCTGAGTTCTATAACTCGCTGTATGGGGTATATTGTGATAGCTTATTTCGCTGACAGGTATCGTATTGTTTGATATATCTTATTACTTTCTTACGTATGCTTAGGATATAGTAGTTTCTCGAAAGGAGTTCTACTGTTTTTTCTTCTCCTATATAACCGTATGCTAGGTTATCGTAATATTATTGTATCGCTTTGTCCTAAAGTCGTTATAGGACGTAGATTAATCTATAGATATAGATCAACCTATTGTTATTTTTAATATATTCCCTATCTATTTCCTTCTGTATAATTAGGTTGTCAATAAGACTGTTCTTCAGTCTTTCTATCTAACTATCGTTCTTAATTTTGCTAGTGGCGGCCAGAATTTAGTAATTATATACTAGATGGCCGTCTCTATTTTCCTTAAGTATAGCCAGAATAGCTTCCTTAACCCCTATCGTATAGTCAGGTCTTCTGCTGAGCACGTCCGCCTGGCTGTTAGCTGTACCTAGGCAATGTTTAATCCTATAATCGTATCTTACCAAAGTTTCCGCCTATTATGCTTATCGTCTGGTTAATTCTTTTGTACTGGTAAAGAATATAAGGTTCTTATAATCTGACTTTACAAGGACTTAATAGCTTGCTCCTTCCAGGTATGCTCTCCAGACCTTAAGTACTGACACTATGGCTAGCAGTTCTTTGTTATAGATATTATAGTTGATTTCTGCGGATATTATTTTCCTGGACCAGAATATAACTGGTCAGGGTTTCCTGTTATCCCCTGGTTAGGTAAGTTGTGCTCTGAGTATATAGTCTGATATATCGGTTTCTACTGTGTATGGTTTACTTAGATTAGCTGGTGTAAGTATTGTTCGTTCGATAAATAAGTTCTTAAGGGTATTAAATAAATTTTCTGATTAGTCGTCCCAGATCTACTTTTGGTCTTTCTTTGTTAGTTTATTGAGGTTAACCGCAACTTTTCCAAACCCGTCAATTGAACGTCAGTAGTAGTTGTATAACCCCAGAAACTGTTGAACTTCCTTTATATTTTTGGGTATTGGCTAATCCAGAATACTCCTGATTTTGTCTTCTTGTATGCTGAATCTATTTACGCTGATTACGTATCCTAGGAAATCTGTTTCCTTAGCGTAGAACTTATACTTCTTGAGTTTGAGTGTGACTTTTGCTTCTCTGAGCTTCTGTAGTACTTTCTGGTTGTGCTTAATGTGCTCTTCTATAGTTTTAGAGAATACTAGGATGTTATCGAGATATACTATTATAAAGATATCGAGGTATTCTTCCAATATACTGAAGATAAAACGTTGAAATACTGCAGGCGTATTTATAAGTCTGAACGGTATAACTGTATACTTAAAATGCCCGTATTTTGTTCTGAACGCTGTTTTCTATTTGTCGCCTTCTTTGATCCTGAGGCGGTTGTATACGTTGGTGATATTGTATTTAGTAAAGTAAATACTTCCTTAAATTTGATCCTGTATCTCCTGAATAAGAGACAGTAGATATCGGTCTTTGATAGTAATTTTGTTTAGATGCTGATAATCTACGTAAAGTCGAAGTTCGTTTCCCTTTTTTAGGACAAAGATAATCGGATATCCGGCCGATGACGATGATTTCTGGATATATCCCTTCTTAAGGTTGTTCTTGATATACTGTCTCAAGGTTTCTATTTCCAATAGCGATAACTGATAGATTAGTCTGAAGGTCAGTTCTTTACCTTCCTTGAGCCTAATCTTATGGTTAAATAGACTATACTCTGGGAGCTTACTGTCTGGTAGTGGCTCAAATATATCCCAGTACTTATGGTACTCCTTAGGTATCTGTGTTTTTTCTTCTGTTGTACAGAGGGCTTATTGTAATTCGTAATGTATTATAATATATTCCTTGAGTTTGTCGTCCGATATATCCGGTCTTTGTTCTATTATCGCAAGAACATTAATCTCTATAATTCTTCCCGATGCCCTGCCTCTGGGCCGCTGACTCTGTTTAAGTTTGTCTTTGTACAGGTCGTGATAGATACCTACCGTCCCGGGGCTAGGCCCTTTAATGCTTGGTGGTTCTCTTCCAGTCTATCTGGTTTCTGTTTGCTTACACTTATAGTGGTTAAAGTGGATTTTGTCTATTCGCTAATCGATTCTTGGGCTATGTTAGTATAGCTATAGAATACTAAGCACTATATTGTATCCTCCTAACCCTATAATATTAAAGCATATAGGTTCAAGGTAGTTGCCGATAATTATATTGATCTATTCGGTATAGTATATAATTCCTTTACTTAATTTTTCTCTGTTAAGTCTGACGAGAGGAGTGGTACAAGCCTTCCTGATAGTCGGCACTCTGCCGGTTGAAGCGAAGCTTAAATCTATAAAGTTTCCTGCTGCTCCTGAGTCGATTATAACTTATATACTGATCTTATTTCCCCTGTAGAAGGTGATTAGTGCTTCTGCCTTTATATATTTCCCCTATACCGTTGCTGTGAGTTATTGTCTCTACTCTGGGTGTTATAGTCACTGTAGTGGCTTAGGTTTGATTCCTCTATAGTCTAGTTTGCCTTGTATATACATTCTGTAGTTATAGTCGTAGTATCTAATCATAGTTCTTAGGTTATGATCTAGGTATTGTATATATCCGATACAGGTGTAATTTTCTCTGTGATATAGGTATATTTCTTCTGTGTTAGTGACGTATGGCGCTGGTTTGTTGTTGTCCGATTCGTCAAAGAGGATCCTGTGAGGGTCTTCTAGGGCTATGCCACTAGTTTTGTAGACTTGTCACAGTTTCTGCTCCTCTTAGTAGCTTATTCAGTATCTCTCTGGTGGGGTCTCTAGGATTTTATTGTATCTTAGGGACTCTTGAGGTATTTCTGGGAATTTGTTTACTAGTTTCTAAGAGTCGGTAGGTTCCTATGTATACTGGGTCTATCCTTGGCTCTCTACTATATCTAGGTTAATCTGCGGATACTGTTCCTGTCTGTTGTACTCTTTGAGCTGTAAGTTGACTGTAATCTGGTTGGCTTCTTTTGTTGCTTTGAGCTCCTGTGTTTTAGGTTCTGGCTCTACCTTTTGTTTATTGGTGTGCAGTGGTAGCTATCCTGCTGCCTACTCGGTTTGTTTATTTGTCGTTGGCCAGCTTGTTATCTAGTTCTGGCTAGGCTGCTGGATTATACTTTTCCTGATCTGCTTTTTCTTCTGAGTCGGGGCGTTTCCTGTTGCACTGTTCTTAGGTGCTTCCTTTTAAGCAGCCCTTTCTAAGAGAGTTGTCTTAGGTTGCCTACCTTCCTAGGTAGCACAGAGTTGCTGTGTCTTTTCTACCCCAGTGGTATCGTACGCTCCTCCTTCCTGAGTCGTATATAGTTGCTGTGGTTTTCTGTTGTTTTTCTTGCTGTGATAGTCTCTTAATATATAGCCCGGTTTGCCATAATTAAAACAGAGTCTGTTGTCCTTCTGATATTTCTGTTCCTTATCCAGAAGTCTTGCTGTATCAAGCTCTATAGGTTATAGACCGTACGGGTTGCTGTTCTGATTAGGTTGTTGCTGTTGTCGCTGAGGTTGGAAGTATTGGTAAGGTAAGCGTCCGTTGCCTTGTCTCTATCCTTCTACCTTCTGTTTCTATATCTGTCGGTCGTAAAACCAGTTGTTGATTCAAACTGCGAAATTAATGAGTGTGTCTATCGTTTTGGGTCTATCTATTCATACTAGCTTATCCTTGATGTGTGACTTAAGCCCTTTGTCGTAGTATAGGATTAATGTATAGTCGTCCTATCCAAGGATAGCTGCTTGCTGTATAAACTCTGCAGTATATACAGAAGCTAAGGTTGCTTGTCGAAGCCGTTTGAGCTTATGTTTAGCAGTTTTCTTAGCGTTAATATCGCTGAATATCTTCTCTAAGTGCTCCCTGAACTTAAGGTAGCTGAAAAAGATGTTGCATACGGTGGTCGACCATTCTGATTTGTCTCTTTTATAGTATTCTTAGACATATGGCTCGAGCCAATCCTATACCTGTCCTCAGAGATAGGTTGATACAAAGATAACTTTACTTACTTCAGTGTTCAGCCTATATTTATTAACATCAAGGTACATATTTATTTGTATAAGGAATCCTCGCAATTTAGAGCAAGTTCTATTAAAGTTCTCTGCCTTAGGCAACTTTGGTACTATAGGCAATAGTACGCTAAGCTGTATGTCAGTCTGCTGAATAGATTTACACAGCTCGTTTATATTACGGTTGTGTCCCTGACTAAACATATTGAGTTGACTGATAAGGAGGTAGACTTGTCTTTCTAATTCCTTAACTCTTTTTTCGTCTTTGTTATCTGATTCTAGATCTAGTTATTATATTTACGTTTTCGGAGGTACAGGCTCTGCGGCTTTGCCTTTACTGTTACTGCCGTACGATGATATAGTAACTAAACTTTACAGTTTTGTGTCGACAGGGTAATTAATATATTATACGTTGCTAACTGGTCACAGTAAGTAGTTAGATTATCGTACAACAACTTACCAGTTGTTCAATGTATCTTGATTGGGTATGATATCTACCACTTATAATCCTTAAGTATTGACTTATAATCGTACCGTTGCTGTACTAAGCCTTATACGGACTTAGATCCTGTAGAGTAACTTCGAAGGATACGCCAGGTAGTACGCTAAATAGGTCAGTCTGAAGAGCTCCCCTATTTGTAGTATATTTATCACAAGAGATGAAACTGAATAAAGAATAGTCTGAAGGTATACTATAGTAACTTAGATTAATTGATCACCCAGAACTAAATATATGTGTGTAATAAGCGTCCCTTATATATCTAGTTCGTCCTATCCGGTCGTTGGGATTCCTATCCTACTGGTAGGATGGGATCCTATTATACCGTTAGGATGTTACGTAGTAGTCGTGCGACCCTTCTGTTCCTGTGTCAGGCCTTATCGTAAGAACCCCTATAGTTCCTTGCCTGGTTGTCTAGAAAACCATGGTTCGTCCTGCGATAGTCTTGTTCTTAGGGCGTATCGTATCGTAGGTCATGGTCCGTCGTACGGACCGTCCCGTCGTGGGTTATCCGGGCTCGTACGAAGTGCCCTGCCTTACGACCTACCTCCTTTCCCTTGTACGCTGATCCTTTGTTATGATCTTTGTGGTCTTCCTACTGCGTTCCTTAATTACTGCGTATCGTATGGCTCCGGTGGGAATGCCATGATTCCTCGCGGTGTTCTGCACGTGACCTGCGGGCGGTCATGGTGTTTGTAGAATAGTTGGCTCTTGATGGCCCATTTGTGTTTCCGACCCCTCCTGCCGCAGGGTCCGTAACACTATACCCAACCCCTAGAACTGATAATCTTGCTATATATATATAATAACTCTAATCGGAAATATATATCTCTCTATAATCTGTCTCTGAATTCTTCTCTTATTACTATCTAATCTGATCTCTATTTTCTTATATCCCTGCCTAGTTATAGCTGTTTAGCCTAATCACTTACTTATTATTATAAGTATACTATATTCTACTACTATAGTATTTATTCACTCATATCTTACTAATAACTAGACTTACCTAGTTTATATAAATATTAATCTGATCACCAAAATCCCCTGTATCACCCTATATAAATTATTATTAGTCAGCGGACAAAAAGTTTCTAGACTTCTTTTATCCTATTTTCTACCTCTTTAGACCTTGCTTATATAATCAGAGCCTCCTAGACCTCTACTCACTAAGCTTACCTATATAGTAGTCCAAACTAGATTAAGTTAGCTCTAGTAGTTAGCCAGTAAACAGTAACCCTACTCTCTACCTAAAGCCCTAGAATACCTTATAGCTAAGGCAGAAACCCTAGGCTTAGAGAGCTGGCCAAAAAGGGTATAGACTACCCGTCGGTCCTGGTCTTGGCATACCCTATCAAAAAATCACCTACCAAAATCAGACCCCTTAGGGTTTTACCCTTCCTACTATAAATCATCCTATTAAATCTGATAGAAGGATAGTTTAGATCATTCTAATCAAACTTCTAAAAAGCCCGATCGAAAAATATAGAGGGGTGACCTAGTTAAGGGGGGGGGTTACGTATCAACTCGTAACCCCCCCCCTTGCCAAGACTTTTTTTTGCGGGTAACCCCCCCCCCTGACGGGCCGGAATATATTTAGGGAAAGCTGCCAACCACAGGAGGGAGAAAAAAGTAGTGTCTCGTTGGTTGAGGGTTATCAAAGCCAATTGGAGCAACTGATGGAGGCGACGGATAGAGAGGTCCAGAAAATTCGAGGTATGGGCGAAATTCCAAACATCAAAGTGATATAACATATGCAGAGGTCCATGAAAAGCTTACCTAGCTAATGAATATAGATGACGAGTTGTGGATGCATTTGCCATGACCTACAATGAAGTTGGCTCGGTGCCGGCAGGTACATGTGTTCCACTAAAGATAACGGAGATGCGGTCGCAAAGCAGTTGGTACGTCTTTGAAAGAAATTACAAATTTCCACCGGTTGCGCCGCTATAATACCGACAAAGCGAAGGTCGTCGTTGCCTGCTATCAGTCTCACCTTCGGTGATTGGTTGCCATCCCGCCGTTATTCGTTCACACAAGTTCTCGCAAAATTTTGATTTACGACTAGTGATAGCACCAGTGATGGCCTTGATGATACCTTTCCCGTAATACTATGAATTGTTTTAAAATACTCGCTCTTCTAGTCACTTGCGTGGATCTTTGCCTTTGTTTTTAAAAAGGCCCCGAGCAGTTCGAATGAGGCATATTGCCTACCATTATACATATATAGACTGTAGTGTCGTCTCTTATAGGTACAGTGATCGAAGTAGGCTTAGAATTCTAGTAGCCACAGTTGGTAATTACGCCACATTCAGCTCAATTACAAATGCATGTATGAGGAGGTCCATCACGGGGATGGGGTAGCAGTTTTCTTAACCGGGGATCTCCACAATCTGATGTAGTGATATCTGAAATTAGGTATTCCGTTAGCTCTTATGGCTTGTAGCCTTGGGGATAAACGTGAAAAAGGCAAGTTGTGATATTCTCATACTAAGAGACCATGCTCCCAGACCTCTTTCTAGTCGACTAAGTTTATCTGACATTAACGAAATAAGATATCCCGGGATGTGTTTCAAATGAAAAGCCCACGCCTTTTTCACCACGCTTGCCCTCCAGAATCGATTGCAGGAGAAAAGAGCCCCCTTGATGCTTTTTTGTACAACAAGCAAGTGTCAAGCAGAGTAAATTTCGGTATTTACCTTCCAATTTTGTAAATTTAGATGCGATTTGCAAATCCTGCCATTGAAAATGAACCAATCGGGTACATTTTGTAGTCAAAGTGCCACATGGTTCTCCATTACTGGAAAGTCCATAAGTCAAAAGGGCTGTTGGCACAATCAGAGGATAGTAACTCCGTGGGGTTGAAAATGGCTGTCGAAGGATATGTTTTCTCAATCGCTGAGCAGTCGTTTTCAAGGGGAGCGGACGACGTTTCAGGGGCTGGGAACGAGCTTATCATAGATTGTTGGCCAGTGGTGTATCCTGCGAAGCTATGCTGTGGGTACATAGGCATATTGCACACAACTTGATTGCGAGAATATGATTTGTGTGTTGCTGTATCCTGTTTGTGCTTCAAAGAGACCCGATTATTCGCTTGGCCCTTTGTGTTAAAAATATCATCGGAAATTGGTAAATTGATCCGCGAAACAAGAACGTTTGCGTCTTTTTCTAGATATACTTCGTTAGATTGTTAAGAATAGGGGGTTTCAAGCCCCTACCAAGAAATCCCTCCAAAAACTTTTCCTCTTCTCCTCTAACACGATACAACTCATCTAGGAGTTCTAATCGTTCGAACGGAATAATCTGCGACCGGACAGGTTGCTCTGCATTCCTCAATTTTTGTGAAGTAACTCCGTGGCTGCAGCGCAAATCACAAAGTATATGGAGAAGAAGGGCGATGCGTTCTAGTGAAATGATGAGTTTAGTGCATACCATGCGCAGGAAAGTGCCCTCTTACCTGCTTTGAGTAGATGGTCGGGCTCTCGATGGCGTACTCCAGGAGGCCACCAGGGCGGCTTACTTTCATCAGGACTTAATTGGTGCAATTCTCCCCCGGCGAGTTTTCGTCCATTGTAAGGGTGGTTAACTTGCTTCTGGGGCTCGATAAGTTTCACATAGGCTTTTGCCAGGATTCGGCAATTGGTTTGCTGTATATTCTGGAAAACCTTTTCGTAGTATCGCCGAAGGAAATTTGTATCTTTGATAGATATCATGGCTTCCTGAGGCTTCAGCCTGTGCTTCTGTATACAAGGGGGTTTCACGTGAAACAGTTCATCTTTCAAGATGGCTGAACAAGCTTTTCCATTTCCTGGCCACACAGTAGGCTTGTAATAGCATCCATTCGCCATGGGCGCACTATGTCCCTCGACCTTGATGTTCATTGGCAGCCACGAATCGTTAGATTCATAGGTCCCGAGGTGACCAGGAAATGGCTGGGTATCTAGGGAAGGCTCTTGCAGCCCAACTTGAGTGGACTTTGCCACCGCTTTCAGGAATTCCGTGGTGACTTGAGGGTTGAGGATAGTGTCGCGGTAGTGGACGATTGAAGGGGACACCTTATGGTGAATTTTCCCATATTGATCAATATAGATAAGGGCAAAAGGCTGGCCAGAAGTGTAATCATGTGGGGCCTGGCTCGACATGCTTGCTGGCTACGTTCATTCGCTTCGCCGAAGGTTCAAAGGGTTTGAGATCAGCTTACATGGCACATACACGTAGATGGGGGTTAAAGTAACATACTTCAGAAACACAGCTTCAAGGAAAGTGAGCTAGAGCAGTAAAGATGAAGGACGAAGAGGGCTTGGCTTGAGCACTCAGGATGGATGCAGAGGCAAACATCTTTAAGGGCCGAAGATGATAGCTGAATTGTTGCTACCGCGCGCAAAAACAATACCACGAGAATTAAATTTTATGATAGATCTGTGGCTCGCCTACGGAAAATGCAGAGAACGCCGAGCGTGAGAGCAAGCTGCCAATCAGCCGCATGGGAATGATGATTAATTGCCGAAATTCACCCTTCACATAACAGTCGTATCGTGACGTTTTTAGTACGCGATAATTCTGTCATAAATGACTTCCATACATATTATTACTCTTATCGCAGTACTGGTAGGCAATCAAGATCAGTTGTGGGTTAAAATGTTGTCCTCAGCCGAGCGTGTGTAAACTTGATGAGGGCTCACAAACGGCTCAATCGCAGTGAGTCAATGCGCTAGCTACATGTTTCTGCGTTGGATGCATCACAGAATTTGCTTCTAGGGGCGGTGAATCAGTTCACTAGAAAATAAGCCTCAAGAGTCTAAGAGAGGGCCAGCGCAACCGAAATGCCGCCCTAAAACACCGGGAGAGGAACTTGGGAACGCGGGGTGTCCGGTATGTACTAGAAATTGGAATTACGGTATTTTTGACGATCGGCAAAAGGTGCCATACATCATCAAATCGGGGCGAATGGATCGGAATTAAATAAAGCCGGTTTTATTGGCCACCTACTATTACTGGACTGGGATGGCATGTTAGGTTTCTGCGTCATTGAATTAACCCCACAGTTTCATCTGTATTACACAGTAGCATCAAGGTATACAAGATATATAGCATGAGAGATACATAACTATTAAGGTAACTTTCGAAAACCGGTAAACTATGGTGGATCGAATGATACCTGGTGATATAAAATTGTAAGCGCAATGTTTCTACTATCCATTTTCTGCCAGAGAAGTGAGAATGATATAGTCACTGTTTTCATAATAGTACAGTATGTATGACTGATATCATGATGCACTTGACATCTGGGCAATTTCGATGAGGATTTATGGCTAGGGTAGACGCCCCTTCCCGCCCCACCATCAAGCCAAATTTGGTAATAGCATCTGACCAATCATATCGACTTTCGCAACGTCCCAGTATGAAGACTCGTTTGATTTTTTGAGTTACAGGTCCACGCCATTACTCTAAATGCAGTACCGAAGACAATTCGCCGGCTCTCTGGGGCTTAGGTCTAACGTATCCTTGAACTGGTCTTTGAAAAGATAATAGCCAGATTTAGTCACTCCCTCTAGACCTCAGGCTTTGTAACCTCTGCCACATTCACCACCCAGGTAGAGACGCTAAATAATCGCCCCACGATGCTTTACCTTTTCCTGGCTACTCCCCACTACGGGCAGCGAGCTAGTGAAGAAACGAGACAAAGGGATTTACGGTCACATAGTGACTAGATACGACATTCGTATTTTCCACATCGTTTAGTATGATTCAAGTCTCGACACTTTATCGCATTTCAAGTCGCGTCTACCTTTTCTGGCACGAGGTAGTTGGTATGAGTTAGATCTGGAGAGTGGTTCGTGTTCGTCATCATGGCTAAGCGGTGTCATGCATTATTTGCTCCTATTATACCCGGGTTGAAAATCATATCAAGCATCGAAGACTAAATAAACCCAACCAGAACTAACAATTTCCTCCGAGGCCTCCAAAAATACCTTGATGATCAAAGTAAAAGCATGTCATGACAATATGAAGCAGTTTGAATACAGAAAATCTGATCACATATAGATACGGGTGCAATATTCGCATGGCTCCATAGCGTAACTCCTCCCCATAGGATATATCGTTGATTTGGTCGAGATTCACACCTGACCTTCGCCATTATCGCTGTTGTCTAACGCAGTAGCCTGGCCTTCATGTTCATTACTCGTACACTGGCTGTTCCCAGCCTGGCGATGCGAGCGACGAAGGGTGCTGGTATCCGAATGGGCTTCGGACGCTCGACCCATTTTGTCTCCGTAATAGCCGTGAATATCAGCCTCCCATTCATTAAAGTCCTGACCTGGGTTGACAGCCTCGTAATGAAATATACTAAGGAACCCAAAGAAGCCACAAGCAAGGAGAGATCCAAGTAAAGGGCCGACCCAGTAGATCCAATGGTAGCCAGGGAAGCTACGATTGATAACATCTGGGCCCAGCGCTCGAGCGGGATTAAGGGCACAGCCGGTATAGTAGGTACCTGGATACTTAGTTAGTATATTGCTTTATTCATGCGTATGACGTTTATATTGACCAACAAGTTGGTTCACGAAAAGAACCAAGCCGATTCCAATTGGCGCAAGGAATGTGGATTTTTGCTTGACCACTGCCAACATAATCACAACAAATACCAGGTTGGCTGTGAGAAACATCTCGATAAATAGACCTTGTGAGATTGAAGTACCACCACCAAGGCGGGTCCCGATATTCAGGGCCCCTGGAAACAAACAGCTAACCACACCCGCTGATGCAATTCCTGCGATCATCTGGGAAGCAAACACCAGGACACCACGCACGGGATGCATACCCCCACAAAGACAGAGTGCCAAAGTCACCTTCAAAATGTGCAGCTGTTAGTATCTTTCCCAAGGTTCGGTATAGAGATGATGAAGCATTGGCCACCTACTACTGGGTTGAATAAGCCACCTGTCACACGATAGAATGTCCACACGTTCATCATAAGTGAGAAACCGAATGTCAGGGATAAGTATAGCAAATTTGAGGTGTTTGGTGGTGCGCCTTCAGCCGGCTTTGGGGTGTTGGAGAGCTGTCCACCGGCAAATGCGAAGAAGAGAAACAGAAATGTCCCTACAAATTCGCCGACAACGGCAACAAAGGTGTTTCGGACATTATGAGCCACATTTAGCATAGGGAGCTGGCCACGGGTCGAACGATAAATGGGGGCTGTTCTTCCAGGTATCTCTCCACGCAGGCGAGACACCCATTTCTGTGACCTTGGAGAAGACTCAGTATTAGAAGACATGGTAGGTAATAAGTGGGTTTATTTCGAGATTATTTGTAGAGAGGAATGTAGGATCAAGCGGTCCGTCTTATTTTATTCGGGTAAAAACGAAACTATGTTCAACTTGTACATTTATATATCTCTCTAGATAAAGTGATGGCTCTGGACAAGAAATCGAAGACGTCAATCACTGCGTTCAGATCTGAAATTAACCAGACTGTCTAGAATATCAATGACTCAAGGGTCACTATATCTGCGGACGTACCATTTCCCCGGGCAGATGAAGCTCTCATACTAAGAAAGAATAAACTGCACTCTGATTGGTAATTTTCGTGAAGAATACTTAGAAGAGACTGGAAAGAAAAAAAACCCTAAAGCCTGAGAGTATATGATGTAGTGATGTCTACAGAGTAGGTTACCATTTACCGTGAACGTCTATGTTATTGACCTGCTTTAAGGCGTTCATTGGATAGCACGCAACTAGAGATTGGATTTATGGTCGAATAAATCTTTAGAAATTCGAACCTGAAATACATGGAATCCATGGCTGTATCAATACCTGCATTAGCTATTTCCTCCGCAGTTCGACGTCTCTGAGACGATATTCACTGGCATCCTGAATGAGTGGGACTGAAGACTCTTAGAAGAAGGCTTTTATTCACGTATTTGGTATCTTTATCTCGGTCTATTGAAGATAGTACAAATAATGTTTTCTATGTTATCGGCGTACTGAGTCAACTAGATGTCAACCATCAGATATGCATTTGAATCTGCTAAATATGATTGGGTCGCGAATGGACCCCACCCGATAGTGGGGAAGTACCAAAATCTTTGCCTGTCCGGTTTAGGAATAACTATGTAGCCAATAAAATAGCAATAGCAATAGAATCTGCCGAACGTAGCAAAGTGGGAACAAGGGATAAAGATATAACGTCACATTTCTTCATTATAGGAATGTGATTTCGGTAATATATGAGGCATTAATTCGAGAAGCTATTTTATCGCTGGCATGATATAGCCAATCACTATTTGATTCGGGCTATCTTGTGTGTGAGGTGCTGTCATTGTTCTCACACAACTCCAATTGACTTTGATGACCTGATCGCGACGAGCACTCTTGCGTTAGCTCGTGCCCTCCCAAGGATTAAATGTATGACGACGGTGACGATAATGCTGATGATGATGATCTATGCTTGGTGGCCCCCTTGGTAAGAGAGCACTGGCCTCCGACGAGTGTAAGCGTAATACTAAGACCCAAAATGCAAATGCCATCCGAAAGCAAGCACACAGCATTGAGCTGGTTCCGGCATGGGGAATATATAAGCTGCATTTCTCGGACAAGTTTTGGTTTTCTGATACATATTCACTTTTTCTTCTTTATCTATAGTATTACCTTAATTGAGATTCAGCATGGGAGACGATAGATACTACACTCTGGCCGAAGGTACAGCACTTATCGCTTGAGAGTTGTGTTCTTAACTGACTCCTGCAGGCTGTCCATTCGCAAACAGCAAGACGGCTGTTCTAATGCAGGGCAAACAGGGCGGTGGCCTCGGATTACTTCAGGATACTCAGCTCATCGAAACCCTTGCTCACTTCTCCCGCGAGAGAATCCCGGAGCGGTTAGTTTGTTTCCCAATTGACGCCTCGGTTACCAAGCTTCTACAGTATATTGACACTCGGTCTTGAACAGTGTCGTTCACGCCAAAGCTGTCGGGTAAGCCATGAACGCTCGCCGGAGGAATCGCCTGGTTGACAGTTGTAGATCCTATGGAGAATTTGAAGCCACCCGGGATTGCTCCGACTTCACCAGCGCCAGCTTCCTCAATAAGGCCGGAAAGAAGACGCCCGTGCTTCAGCGCGTTTCAACGGTTGGGCCCGAGTCTGGCTCTGCTGATACTTCCCGGGATGTGCATGGATGGGCGATGAAGTTCTACACCGACGAGGGCAACCAAGATTTCGTTTTTAACAACACGGTATGCTGTGCATTATTTATGCCTCTGTTTCTTTTGTTTTCTTTTTAGGAACTGTTTGTGTCTGATATTCGTCGATTTAGCCTGTCTTTTTCATTCGCGATCCTATCAAATTCCCTTCTATGAACCGTTCTCACAAGCGACACCCTCAAACCCATCTTCCCGACGCAAACATGGTAAGTCTGCCCTGTCGTTTATCGGCGATGTGGAATTAAAAAGCTAATAATCATGGCAGTTCTGGGAGTATGTAGAATCATCAAAACTCCAATTGTTGAAAATCAGACTAATCCTATAGTTTCCACGTCGGTAATCCTGAGGGTATTCATCAACTTCTGGTTCTATTTAGTGACCGCGGCACTCCAAAGTCGGTCCGCTACATGAACTCATACAGTGGACACACCTACAAATTCACTAAGCCTGTAGGTGACGACCACGGCAGATGTTAACTTTTTTTTTACTAAATGTCGTACTTAGGACGGCTCGTTCAAATACGCCAAAATTCACGTCAAAACGCAGCAAGGGATTGAGAACTTCTCTGCTCAAGAGGCTACCAGGATCGCCGGGGAAGATCCTGACTTCATGATTCGGGACATGTTTGAGGCTATCGATAGAAGCGACTATCCTGTCTGGATCGTCTATGTCCAACTTATGAGCCCCGAGGAGGCTGAGGATTACAAGTGGAACATCTTCGACATGACCAAGGTTTGGCCGCAGAAGGATTTCCCTCTGCAGCAGATTGGCCGTCTTACCATGAACCGCAACGTAAGTCTCCCTGGCTCTCTAATCTTGTATTGCAGTCGCTTAGATGGAACAGCCGCAAAATTACTTCGCCGATATCGAGCAAGCTGCGTTCTCGCCATCAACAATGGTCCCGGGGATCGCTGCGTCCGCTGATCCAGGTAAGACAATAAAGTCGGATAATTGTTAGCCTTATTTAGGACACGCCATGACTAACTATCCCCAAGTGCTGCAAGCACGACTTTTCGCGTACCCTGATGCAGCGCGCTATCGCCTCGGTGTCAACTACCAGCAACTCCCTACCAACGCCGCGAAGGTGCAAGTCTATTGCCCCTTCCAGCGTGACGGAGCCATGCGATTTGACGGTAACTACGGTGGCGACCCTAACTACGTTGGCTCCTCGATCAAACCTACCAAGTTCTACCAAGACGAGAAGGGAATTAGTGCTTCTGCCTTAGCCTTACACACCGAGCACGAAAAGTGGGCGGGAGAGGTCTCCGCCTACACCAGCGAGATCACCGACGATGACTTCTTCCAGCCCGCGGCATTGTGGGAGGTTATTGGCCGCCAGCCTGGTCACCAGGATAGAGTCATTGAGAACCTCGTCGGCAATATCAAAGGTGTAAAATACCCTGAATTGCGTAAGGCTGTCTACAGTAAGTTTTCCCTGTAGCCATAGCCGAGCAGTTTCGGCGAATCCGTCTACTAAGAAAATGAGGCTAACACCCAGCCTAGCCCTCTTCGGGCGTGTCAACAAGGATCTCGGTTATAAGTTGCGGCAGCGCACAGAAGCAGCGATCCAGGCTGCGTAGACCTCGGTAGGGCTGATACACATATTCATTCTACACGACAAAATGAGTATCTGCTACTAAGTCCGAAAAGGGCATACTTGAATAATTTGCTTTCTGAGATCAATACGATTAATGGAAAGTTGGGTTCGGAGCTTGTCTGGTCAATGAGAAGCAACAAAAACAATGACCACCTGGTTAACGGGAAATTGATAATTATTTAGTTTGCATAGTCATTGTTTCTAATCTTCTATTCTACACAAAATGAATGCAGTCCTGCAAACTACATCCAACTCTTGGATTTCGTTAAGGAAGACATAGCGGATTTTGCTCTACCGTCACCAGTCACTTGTAGAATCCGGAAGCATGGCTCTGAGGGACGACTGACTGAAATGATTCGGATGTCCCTCTTATCGGTCCATCAGCAGCTATAGAGTAATTATATAAGTAGGGATGTCAAAGACACGTTAGGCGAAATTGCAAAACTCACGGTTGGAACTGGATGTCTAATTATCCAGATTGGCACAGAGATCCAAAATCGTACAATAAGATTTGGAAATAGTAAACCCCTTCCCCTTCGACACTACGACTTTGTTTTCCAAGTCTCCCCACATCAATCTATTGATTCAAGGAAAATATTCAGGGGAAATTCGTCGTGCCATGATATATAGAAAACTCCTGGGAGGGGGTTTAATTTTCTCTACCTCGACATCTACCATTTATTATTATATATTACTCCAGTCATCAGACAAATGAGATACCGCTTTTGCTGCCACGTCCTCCTTTACATAGCGATGGGCACTAATAGAATTTTGTGCCATCACATACTAAGCGGCTTCCCGGGGTCAAGTCCCAATAGTGAGTCTTGCCCCTCTACCACTTCGAACACATTTCACATCGATTAGCAATAATTATGATGTTTCTACTTTTTTGAGACGACAAAAATTCGTGTTGTTTCTGGATGCTAAGGATCAATCAGATTTTATCAATGGAAGCTTTTGAGCTCAATCAATATATTGGAAAGACAAAGTCCGCTTACCATGGCCGAGAAAAACTTACATTGTCCTCTCGATCCGGCTATACTAATCAGCAAATCATCGCCACCGACAGATCGACTCATGATTTTTTGCCTCTATCCTACATAACCCCTTCACATAGCTATTGGCTCATTTCCTTGAGGCAGTTTATCTAAGAGCTGTTCCACGGCGGTTTCCATGTGGCGCGCCCCACGGATAGAGCATAACCGACCCATGCAATTGTCACCCGCTACATTTGGTTCGAATTTTACGATGTAGAACATTCTCATGGGATACTTCATCACAAATCAAGTTTTCGAAATTTATCAAGATATTGCTCAAAGAATGATAGCCAGCCACTGAGAGGCTGCTATGTCATTCTAAGCTAATGACGTAGCCCACTTTTTACCTTAAAATATAAAATGAATAAAATCTGTGTCTGATACAGAAAGTATTCTTATTGATGCGTTTCCATACAGCTGAAATGTCCGCATATCAATTTTTTCTTTGAGCTATCCAACCGAAGATCTCGGCACGAAAACTTGTTCTATCACAGACATGTTCCATATGGCACGACTAAAAAATAAAGAAAGGGGATTTGAATGTTCTGAGGCCCCATACTCAATCTCGTTCCGTTGGATGAACTCTGTCATTTTCATTGAAATTGATGAGGAAAAGCCTATTGTCTTACGCGGCCAGCTGGCTTTGAAGACTCACCAAAGGGTTCCTATGCCTCTTGTTTCTTTAAACTTTGAAGGGAAATCCAAGTTTGGGCGATCGCAAAGTGTGTCTTCAAAAGCGAGAAATATATCTCATTACTAAATATCACAGATATCTCGAAAACTTCGATAATAAGAAAGACCTGGGACTTCAAATGGCCGAACGATGCAGAAAAAAGAAGGCTCGACGACGAAGGCGGTGTAAATGACTGCAGATTCACGAAATTCAGATTTCACGATGACTGGACTTCTTCAGACAACCAAGCAAGACTTGCAAATTTCAAATCTCTTCTATACCGGTCACACGTATGGCCCAAATTCGAGACAAAACAGGAAGCATATCTGGAGCCTGGAACATACGGCATCGATTTTGAAATACCCGTTCATGCAACGCTTCCTGTTACCGTCGATCATGAAGACCTCAAAATTTCGTATCTTCTTCGCGCAGAGTGCATTAATAAAAGAGCAAGGCTGCAGTCAGAAATTGCATGGGAGGCTGTCACCATTATACGAGCACCAGCATTGGCGCCGCTGCTTGATCAAACGCCAATAACTTTGAGTAATAGATGGGTTGATGGAACTAGGATCGGGATCTCGATTGAACGACGGTCAGCGCCATTGAATGGTAGTCTTCCTATGGTTGTAAGTGCAAGATCACGAGAAGTCATTGATGGGCTTTCAATCAGAATTTATATTTCAGAAACCGTTGAGAGATTTTGCAGACTTGAAAGCAACTTTCACAGTCAGCCTTGGTTGACAAGCCGCTTATGCCGTATTACAGAGGGCCCAAAAAGCCTTAACAAAATACCTGTGATGAATGATCCACCAGCGAGGCATAAAATTCGGATGGAGGAAGCCCAAGAGGGCCCTTGCAAGGCTTCAAAGCATTGTATAACTGTCCATTTGGAAAATCCTTTGAAACTAGCTTTCTGGAGCACGGAAATGGAGTTGAATGTTAGATTACCAAGTTGTTTGAGGCACGCAAATGCCAAAAAGACAAAAAGTATGAATTTTGATATTCGGGAAAGAAGGCTCCAGATTTCCCATCTCCTCGAGGTACAGTAAGCCAACTCGTGCCACTCTGTGATATTCAACTTACTTTGATTAGTTTGAAATCAAGATGATTCCCTCCTACAGCAACAATTGTCTTGAGCCCAATCTTTTCACCCATAAGATGCCTTTCCAACTACTACCATGTGAAGTGCAAGATTCAAACATATTGCTTCCTCCATACCCTACATAGTCAGGAGAAATTTCTAAATATGCACTTAACCTTTACGTCTTTCACTCGAGCCTCCTCACGTCCTATTTGAGTTCTCGGTAGAGGTCGGATTAAACTCTCGACGATCGTCTGACAAATCGGATGTCCTCTGTTCGAACTTCTAAGCCTAATCTCAACTTGAAACATGCCTGGAATATAAACAAGGGGAGTTGAAGATATATTACTCCTACTAGATCTTGAAACTAGGATAAAAGAATGGTTTATTTCGTTGAATCTTGATAAATCTCCCAAAATGAGCAGAATTCTGACCTCGAAAAGGGGAAGTCGGATCAAGCTCATCATTTCAGTGTTTAATTCAATGATTATTTAAGTAATAGGCACTTTAACTTGCATCTTCTCCCAACTCAAAACCCCCCTAACTCAGCACCGAAAAAGGTTCAAAGAGCAAGCACACCTTCAATGCAACATATGGCAGACAACAAAAGAGTTTGCAAGCCATTTGTAGGGTTAGTTGTATAAAGTGAAAAGTAGAAGAATGGGATAGACGCAGGTATGCGGCAATGAATGAATGTGAGAAATCTATTTCCACTGCTGGAGGTCATGGGTGACTCCGATCATGTGATCTGTTTTAATCTTACGTTAAATGATCATTACTTAACGAAGTAGGAGTAGTCACCCAATAAGAAAGCTTTACTACCATTAGCTACCCAAGCAGCCAGTCAGAAGATTTGAGCGGCTTCCTGGACGCAAGACACGAAATTTTACACACAGTACTGGTAAATAACACAATAAATTACAACTGAGTTTGAACTCTAATCGTGGAGGCTACCGTCGATTTAAAATGAAAGATCAAGTCGAACAAACGCAGGATTTGATGAAACTTTGACCGCTAATTGTACATAGGTCGGCACATAAGGGAAAAAGGCCGACAGAGTACGACAGGTATTTTGAATTTGAGATTCACGTCTCCTGACACTGGACTCCGTCAATCACGTATTTGATAAGAAAATTCACTGACCTCTGTAAACAGTCCTTAAGGCTCCCTTGTGAGATGGAACTGTAGATGGGTACATGTAGCTCGAGCAGGGGAGCTTAAGCTCAAACCCCATTTCGAATAGTTCTCTAATGACTTGCATCTGAATTTTCGCTTTCTAATCATGACAAATTTGGAGATGCAACTCTTGATTGGTTGTATAGTCTCACCGTTTTTGGAAAATACGCTGTGGTTGGTATGGAAAATGGCGAAATCCAGCCTAAATGGAGGGTGCAGGGGTCTACGACGATCATAAACGAACTGTGGTCCCACCACGCCAAGATACTTCCATTATTTCAGTTCTTTCCGCTATATTTTATCCATTGTCACAACGCTGAACTGCGGCCCAGAGATCTTTGAAACACCCATCCTCAGATCAAATGCTCAAACGTAGGTGAATATATCTTATATATCTGTCCATATTTTGTCAGGCCTTAATGTTTGAGCTAGATACTGAACGAAAACCACATTTCATCGGCGAAAAGCATTCCCCGTCTCGTATAATCCCGCTCGGCGACAGGCGAGAGTGTGTCGGGATGAGTGATGAATCAACAAATCGACGTTCATCAAGGACAAGAGACGGGCTGGCAGAATACAAGGAGAATTTGAGAATGCTGGAGAAAATTCACAAACTGGAACTCCAACGATTAAACGCCCTCTAGGTTTGATCACAATTTGCAAAGAAGGACAAAATTGGAAGATCACATTTAGTCCAAATATGCTCGTTTTTATTTGGGGAATAATTTTCAACCCGTGGACATTTTAGTTACTTGTACATACGAGGATATATTCGATAGTCTGAGGAGGTAGGTCCTCAGAAGCGTTTTCTAAAAGGAGTCCGGGGTGAAAGCACCCCTCTGAACCGATGGACTTTGCCAAATCCTATTTTACCTCTTTAGCCTTGTCACGCGAAACATGATTACTACCTACAACAAGCCTTTTATTTCTCATCTCGTTCGTGTTGTGAAGGATTATGATGGCCACCATACATTAGGGGTGTGCTGACTTCAGTCTAATCATGTTGACTCAATGCCGGGCAGGAAACTTTACTCAAAATCAACGCCGTAGGCGCGACCGCGAATCCCCGCTTTCTCTCTCTCCCTCTGTCTCTCCCTCTCTTCAGACAATTTTCCATTGATACATATGGAGACTGATTTATGAGTACGTCTTTGGGGTTTGGTCCGAAATGTGGAAGCTGGATAGGATGTGAACGATTTTCGTTTGCGGAACGTGTTGAGTTGTTATCAAACGCAGAGAAGGGCTAGTTGGCTTTTCAACCAGAGTTTTTCCCATCATCAATCCATTGTTCCATTGTTGTCGTTTTTCTGAATGCATCACTTTGAAGCGGCGTACTCTAATTCTCAGTGCATTCAATTATATCTTTTCCGGACTCCAATAGCACAGAAGGCACTCTTCAACTCCCCAACGGGCTTTGGGACTGATATCCACGAGAGGTCCAGCCACCAAAGTAACAAAATGAGTTAGGTTCTTATGTTCCTCTCTACGTGAAAAGCTCTCCCAAATAGCCGATAGAGCGTCATTCAAAGAACCGGCCCAGATGTGTGGCGACTCTCGAAGAAAGTTATCCAGAGAGGACAATATATTGCTTTCTTTCTGGCCCAGACTTTCATAAAAGCTTTTTTCACTTTCTTGCACAGAAGCCCATATGAACAGTAATAATCTCAGACACTGGGAGACTGATTGATCACTTTGAGCATTCCCATTTGTGTTTTGTTCTGTTTTTCGTCGATTTTGTAACGTGTTGATCGCTTCTTTCAATGAGGCAGCCTGTTGCAACTGATTGAAGTCCTTGAACCGCTTTGATGATTTGTAGGGCAAGTAGCACAAACCTAAAATCTCAAATATAAAGCTCTCATATTCCTGGAGCAAACGAACCACCAATGGTGGCTGCTCTGTTTCTTCCATCTCGACGATATTGAGCCTGGGAATTAAGTCAAATACAGATATCGAATTAGTTGTAACGATAAGGAAGACTTACAAGGCAATAACAATTTGAAGCCTCCAATTAGTATGGAAAGCTTCATGTCCTCCCCTGGTATGTGCAATTTGGCGAAGTCCATGTTTGTGCATATAGAATCTGTCTCGTGTGCCCCAGAATCTCTGGGTATCCCATGAATATTAGCCCTCGAAATTCCATTTGCTGAATTTTGATCAAAACCGATCAAACTCTTTTTTACCGACAGGCAGACAGAGCATGTATAGCAAGATTCAACGTACCTCAAAGGTAAGAAGCCGCACGACGCCGGCGATGACCTCATCTTTAATTGCATTTGTCGAAGTGCTAAGCCATAGATTGATAGTACCTATGGCTTCGGTTTTAAATTTCAAGATATCTGATTTGTCCTCATCTTCCCGCCTGCCATTAAGGTCAGCAGCTGCATGGGCTAAGATCTCGTTGAATGACGCGGCATTTGATAGGTCGAGTGGTATCCAGATATCTTTGAACGGAGAAAAGGTCTGCGATTTGAGCCCTGAATGTATTAGCTCGGCATGCATACCGAGCCCTAGAACAGTAGGTGAGCTTATCAGTATTCAGGACATTTTGATGTGGTATAATTCGCTTCATCTGGGCTTACAATGATAAAAATACCGGTGATGATGTGCTGAAATTTGAAACCCGCCGAGTTCAGCTTCCTGGTCTAAACTTGAAGATAATGCAAAATTGATCCCAGAAAATATCTGCTGGGGGATACCAAGTGCTCTTGTCTCCTTGATCGAGATAGAAGAGTCATGGAGATACGAGTAAGCGTCTTCTGATGGTTGAAATTGAGGCTGACTTGGACTATCGCGCTCGTCTTTTGCTCGCACTTTGCGGGATAACAATGGTCGCAAAGCTGGTTTGGTATGTCCGGTGTCTTCTTGGCGTCGCTGTTCGCTCTTCTTATGCCTCCAGTAGGATTTCATTGCATGGCTTCGGTAAGTGGTATCCCCCATACCACTAACAAATGCAAAATCAGGCGGACCAGGCTCTGGTAATATTTCGAAATTGGTGCGTGCTTTCTGACTATCGTTGTCTGGGGAATCGCTCCGATTTGTTTCATCTACAATTCGGGAGCCCATCGCTGTTCAGTGTATAAAGCTTTTGTTGGCGATCAGTTTGAAAAGGATCTATTGTGCAGATATTCTTTTCTCGGAAACCGTATAGGTTTAAACCCTCCCAAAGCCCCTTTTGCCATCTCAATGTAGACTGAAAACCTTAGCAACATAGCCCGGGTGTGTATATGTATTACTGATGACCTGTCTCGTATGTACATGAAGCTGTCTCGCAAGAGCTATGGATCCATAAAGCTTACACTGGGCAAAACCGCCTAGCTCTGGATTCATTTCTTCTATGTAAGCACCCAGTAACCTTTTCGAAGGCAGCTCTCTTCTCAATATCATAACGCTGCTGAACATGGCAAACTGGTTTTACTTTTCATAAGGCATATCCAGGCAAATAAACAAAATTACTAGCAGTTCCAAAAGAGGAAGTACTACCTAAAGGAGATTTGTTGAAATGTAAAAATTCAATTGGTCAATAGTGTTTCCTTATTCGCTAGTGGAGATCGACAATGCCATGAAATTTCGTAGTGCCCCACGTCTCAAGTGAAACCCGGTGCATTGATCTCGACAACATTGGAAATCACATCATAGCTTTGTTGATAATTTAAGCGAAGATGAGATTTCCCCAAGCGTTTTCAAACATTCCCGGGTACTAGAGCCTATATTATTATTCTACGTATTCGAGGAAGTTGCCGTTGGAAATGATTGCGAGGAGATATGCCAGTCAGGTTCGGCTATAACTTTCAGGCTCAGGTGCCTTTCTCTCCTCCCTTCCTTTGTGGATGGCTTCTCCGGGGAGGAAAGTGGATTGATGCCTGAATAGAGGTAGTTTATAGCATGATGTCCGCTCAGTAGATGAGCTGGAAGTGAAACCCATGTATGTTTTCTGCTGTATGTTTTCTGCTAGCCCCTATTACCAATCATCGCAGTTTTACAGCTAATTTCCGCCTGCCTTTCAGGAGGCCTTGAAATTTGTCGTCTTAGTGATAAGAGAAATTCACCTCCATGCTAAGTAGAGAGCTCCAGTGCGGCATGGGGTATACGCACCTCGGCGTTTACCAGGAATGAAATACCGAAAACAGTCTCATGGTATATTGCGACAAAAGTTTCATTTTTGAGAACAGCCCATAAGATCCTGGGATCCCCACAGTTACTTGGAGAGCATTGAAGACAGAAACGCATGACAGGGGTAGGTTGAGGTAGATTGATACACGCGAGGGCACAGCGCCCTCCCAACGAGAGACGATCAAGCCTTCAGAATATGAATCAGGGAAGCATATTGCTCAGAATAATTCAAGGCTGGCTGCTTGAATTTATGCTTTCATGCTTTTCCGACTTAGTGCGGCTATCCTCATCTGCTACTGCTTACCTAGAGGGATGATGAAGCATTATTAATGGACCCATGCTGCAATACCTCGTTCCACAGCCCTGGTACTGGCATATGTTCGCCTGTTTACAGCCGCTTTGAGGATCGACAGAATCAGATTTCAAATACAAGTCGGGTAGTCACTAGACATCTAAACGTATGGAACACCAATCAAACCACGAATAACAGATCTGTCACTTCGACTGGCACGATAATGGCTCTCACGTAAAGGTCGCTCGTTAGGACATGTTAGAAATATTCGACCATTTGCAGTTCCGACGTGAAGGCAGAGATCTAATGAGGCGTTCGGTAGGCGTGTTAAAGGGTGACGTTCTTCTAACTCAAAGAGCCGACCGTGCAGAAGGCTCCTGTGCTGTCAATTACAGAGGAGAGAGTAAAGACTCTTAACGAGAATACAGTATTTGCTGACTCTTTACTTTCCATCGATACTCCTTCTATAATTGAAAGCCCCCTTGAACTCAATTTTGTCAAAGTGAAAGATCACGAGCGAAAGCAAATAATCAAAGTTGTCCCTTTTGATCCATTAGCTAACTCGAAAAATAAATAACATGCCGAGATCTGAATCATACTAGGCGAAATAGAATATACCGATCTAGTATCCTGTCTCTAAAATCATACTGTCTTGTTCTTCAGCAGCTCCCTGCCGGTAGTAAGGAGTGGCCAGGATGAGGTAGAGCATCATGGGCTGACCATTAAGTGTCCCTGTCTGGGTGGAGAATGCAGCAGAAATTGCGAATCCATGGGCGGAGGGAATGCGTAGCAGGGGGCTTCAGGGGCCACATTAAAATATTATCGTTTCAAAGATGCAGTCCAAAGACATGTTTACCCAAGTTTCGAAGCCGCCAAATTCTCAATTCCAAACCTGCCTCTATGTGGGGTAGCGGTGAGAATATGCAACTGAAAATCATGAAAGCCTGAACACGCCACACCTATGAGGCAATACAGTAGGTGATTTTATTGGTCAAATACTACTACCGAAGTTGGCTTTCCATAGTGGGGAAGTGAGGGTGCCCCACTGGCCATAGATTTTTATCAAAAATGGCCAAATCTCAAAACACGTTATGATATCAGATTATACGTATTATAGCAAAAAAAAAAAAAACAAGCTCTGCGCCCTTCACTTTCCTTGGTGAAATCTAGAGAAGGTGGGTCGATGATTTATTGCCCTTGAGATAAAACCTCCCCAAGTATCGTTTAAGCCCAACAAATTCCAACTCTTTCCAGAAATTATTGACGTACATAGAATAGTATCCGAATGCATGCGGAGCCTGAAATGGAAATACTTTTCGACCAATCGCACATTGGATCAAACCGCGATATCAGGACAGTATAACGAGCCCTTTATTTTGAGACTTTGTATCATATTCAACTTGTGGACTTGCGAGACAGCTAAGGCCAGGGTGTTCCTTAACTGCTATATAATGGTGTAATTGATGACTCCAGACTCCACATCATGATCAAGCAGCATCACTATAAAAAGCTGAGTCGATCTTGAGCTGTCTGATTCATATGTGTTCAGTTCCTATCTATAATCGCATCTCTTAAGGTCTCTTTCGCAATTATGCCTGTTATTGACGATACCCGCTTCGACTTCATTGTGGTCGGTGGTGGTACGACAGGCAACATCGTCGCTTGTTGCCTTGCAGAAAGCCTTCCTTCGAGAATTTTCATCGTCGAAGCTGGCATCGGAAGCTCCAAGGGCAATGAGGAAATTCGGACCCTGGTCTTGCTATGGAAATTCGTGGCAGCCAGTGCGATTGGACTTACAAATCTACCAGGGTGAAGCGCGAGAGCGTATCGAGGAGCCCAACACCCGTAGAAAGGCTCTTGGTGGTAGCTCATCCTTGAATTACTTTTCTTGGGTCCCCAAGTCTAAGGGCACCTTTGATATGTTGGAACAATACGGTGGGAAGGAGTGGACTTGGGATCCTCTCGTACTGTATCTTCGGAACAATGTGACTTATCACAATGATGCTGGTCTTTATTCCTCATAGCTTAACAAGATTGGCGTAGGCGGTTCAATTCTAATTACTATGCTGAGCTTATCCCACAAATGAAGGGATTTCGTGACTGTCTCGCTAAAGCCTGGAAGTCTACTGGTTAAACTATCTTAGAAAACGTCTTTTATGGTGAGATGTATAGCCTAGTTTATAGTATCAACACTATCTATAAAGGTTAGTGCTTAGGAAGCGTTCTGGCAGTTATAGAAGCCGAATATCACTATACTCCCTGAGACTTATTCAAAACAGCTTATCATTAATAATGCCGGTCGTACTGCTAAGGGTGTTACCGTAATTATAGGCTCTGGACAAGAGTTGAACCTCTATACTACCTGTATAGTTATCGTCTCTCAGGGGGATTTTGAAATTTCTAAGCTGCTGATCCTTAGCGGTATCGGGCCGGCACCTGAGCTGGCTAAGCATAATATTCCTATGGTTGTTGATTTGCGCTATATAGGCCAGTATCTCTTGGATCACCCTTGTATTTTCTTTGTTTCCTGTCTTAAGATGACTTCTCAATGGATAACTATGTTCTGAGAAAGGGCCTGCGGCAGAATAAAGTTCTGACAGCCTACTCTAAGGGATATAGTATCCCTATAGGTTCGCCTTCCCTCAGAATGATTGGTTTCCCTTGTATTGATAAGTATCTGGTAAATTCACCAGAAGGCCTTGAAGCAAATGCATTAAATGGTGGGTTTAATCTGTCTATATGGCTAGCTATATTTTGAACTTGATTTTATCCTTCTAATTGGCAGTGCCTTCTAGTGGCATTTCCCATATCTAAACAGAGGAAGCTATATAACGGTTATGGTAGATCTTGTTCGTCCTGTCTCTGAGGGTAGTAAGGTTACCCTGAATAGTATAGATTCTTTAGAGCAACCTAACATTAACTTGAACAATTTCAACGATAACCTTAATATTATTGCTATTTGCGAGGGTATCAGGTTTGTGTATGATGTTCTTAAGAATAGTGAAGGATTTCAGGACATTGTTGTAGATGAATATCCTTGGGATATGCCTCTCTATAACGACCAAGCGATGAAGAGAACAGTTCTGTATCGCTCTCAAACTTATTTCTATCCTTGTGGTACTGCTCGGCTCTCGATGAGTATCCAGTCAGGTGTATTAGATACGGGTCTGAAGGTACATGGCATCAATAACCTGCGGGTCATTGACGCTTCTGTTATTCCTGTTATTCCGGACTGTCGCATTCAGAACTCTAGTCTACATGGTGGCAGAGAAGAGTTCGGATGCTATCAAGGGTCATTATAAGGATCTCTACCACTAAACTTGCATTTGTTTAGATCTCTGAATCAAAAGACTTCTTTCATAGATCGCGAGAAATTAACAAGTGGAAGAAAAGAGGAAGGCGTATCTATCCCACATTCTACAGTACACTTGCTCAGACGTACGGGTATCAGACCAAGGTCCAGGCCAAATAAGCCAGCCTAGCCTGAGTATATGGAGCGGTTAATTCTGGGCGAATTTGACAATATTGTATGCCATTGCCTTCTTATATCTAGTATTTTTGGAACTTTTAGTCAACGCGTAGTTGATCTTATACTCTAGGGCGCTATCACAGCCAAGACCTTCGCATCTGTTACAGTTTATTATGCTATTACCTAGTTGGCTAAATGACTCAATAGATAAATCTACTAAAAAGACCAGTCGCTAGGTTCATTTTTTGAGAAACTGCGGTGACTGGTGAGGAGTAACTGGCAAAATGTGAAATGTAAACTGGTAAGCCGTTCAAATGTTAGCCGTTCAAGTTCACTGGTGAACGGTAAATGTCGAGTGCGGTGATGAGACGGATCAAATTTGGATCAAGGGGATATCAATACAGTAAATTAATAAGCTTTAGAGTGGTTTTGTACGTGTGGGATACGTAATAGCATGGAGTGCATGAAATAGTAGTGGTGTGTGTTGGAGAGGAAGGTAGCTACGGAGGAGAGATACTAGTGGAGCATGCAGGATGAGTCATCCACGTTCAGGTTTCTTGCAGTTGAGTATACAACGTTGATCACCGAACCAGGGACCGTAATGAAGGCGGCAAGGGCATCGAAGATGGTGAGTCAAAACCGTCAATTTACCAACTCGCTCCTCAATTCTCAGAACCTGCCATCCTTAGTCTTCGCCAAATCCCACCCACGGCCCAAGCCCGCGGTGAGAAAGCAAATAATTGACCACTATCTGCATTAGTATCTGTCTTTCCTATATCGATGATATGGAATATCACAGGTTGAGTAGGGCATTGAGGAATCTGGAACAACCTATAAGCGTAATACTATCGAACCAATGACTTTCATGCCTTGTGGACTTGGCCGATAGCCAAGTCGCCCTCTTACTCCAACTTTTGCGCCTCAAGTTTTCCCGAGAGATTCCCACATTTTCGATCTATATTTCTGTGTTCGAATAAAATGTTTACGGTTAAGGCCGAGGCTGCATTCGCATGTAGTACCTGTAATGTAGGCTACGGCCAAGGGAGTCCCGTTGGCTTGAAAATGATTTTCCGAGAGAGCCATCTAGTTAATATCTAATCTCTTCTTCAATCACATAGCAATTTTCTCGAAAGTGCTGGAGTCAGAGAGAAGTTGCGCTATTCACTAGGCAATATTACATCATAGACTGGATATCGTGAGAAATTTCATGAGGTTTACCGCATTGGAAATTAATTCCATGCTCAATTCCCTCACGCCACTTACGCTGGCAATTGACCATCAGTAAGAAGAAGCAAATGAGACTTAGCTGCCTTTTGAACAGGTTTAAGTCAATATATGTGATTCACTAGGTCAAAGTGCTCTGTGTCGGCTATGAGATGCTTCCGTAGTCCAGATTCTGTTTAAATCCAGATTCTGTTTAAGCGGCCTGACATCGATCCTAATTATCAGAAACCAACCTTTCGATGGCCACTACCTCTTTTACCATTCACCGTGGAATTTCAACAGTTCTCGCCCCGCTTCTGTCCGGCCCGCGACTTATCCCAATATCATAGTTTTGCTTGGGGAAATCCCGCTTCTCCTACCAATGCAACTCTAGAACCACGCGGTCGTTGAGATGCTTACTGGAATCGAGAGTTGCTGTTAACCGCAAATATTCCTAGCGATGGGAATGGTCAACCTGGGCTGTTTAAAACTACATATGTCCAATGATAATGAACAATTGCCCAACATGGTCCAGTATTGTTGGAAACAACATGTTTTACTACCACGTGCTTTCGCACGCGGTAACATTTGGCGTCAGTAGTTCCCGCTTAGTTATCAAGCCAAAATGACGCACGTCAGAAGGCGTATATAGTTCAAAAAGCCGGGTTTTCTAAGACTATGACTATAATCACATTTAATCAGATCATACTCCTAGTCTCCCCATTTCATAACCGTACACCAGAACAAATCATAGAAATTATCAAAGATGCGAGCTACTCTTAGTCTTAGCACCTATCATTTGCCTAATACGGGGGTCGACCTCGCTGAACATCCCCATGACGGCTTCCTTCAGCTCTGCAGGCACGTCCTCCAAGGTCTCGGAGACATTTGCCACCCAATGTCTCTTCTCGGCCTCATCAAAGACTCTGTTCCATAGCTCCCGTGGCTGGACGTAATCCTCGTCATCAACCAGAATCTCATTCTGGGCGAGGATAGCATTATGTTCGATGCGCTCGGTGTGTCGCACATCGGAGACCACCTGGCTGGGCATGCCTGGGCTCAGAGTACTACGCACGTAGTTTGGGTCACCGCCATAGTTTCGGGTTACAGTACCCATGCCATCACGCTCAAAAGGCGCGTAAACAGGGCAAATGGCGCGGTTTGGAGGGAGCTGTGTGTAGTTTACCCCCAAACGGTATCGCTGAGCGTCAGGGTAGGCAAACATGCGCGCCTGCAACACTAAAGGGCGGAAGGGTTAGCGCTTTGTCGATCCCGATACTTGAGTATGCACTTACTAGGATCAGGTGTCATGGCAATCCCAGGGACCATGTTGGAAGGTGAAAAGGCCGCCTGTTCGATCTCGGCAAAATAATTATCCGGCTAGGTTCTCGTCAGCATACGCTCCTTGGCCTTCCGTCAAATGCGGTCCTACATTCTTGTTCAGGGTCATCTGGCCAACCTCAATCAAGGGGAAATCCTTGTGAGGCCAGACCTTCGTGATGTCGAAAAGAGCACGACCATATGTCTCAGCCTGCTCGGGCTCCATCACCTGCACGTAAAGCTTCCAGGCTGGAAACTGTTTGCGAGAGATGGCATCCCACAGGTCCTGGGTATGGAAGTCGGCATTCACTCCAGCCATCCGGGTGGCTTGTTGTTCAGAGAAATGGGTGATGCTCTGAGTCGGTCGGAAGTGGAATTTGCAGTACCGCGACCTGCCGTCCGCTGCCACCAATTTGAAGGTATGCACCCCAAACCCAGTCACTCTGCGGATCGAATCAGGGATACCGCGGGAGCCGAACAAGTGCATCAACGCGTGGACACTCTCTGGCTGGTTGACATGGAAATCCCAGAACTGAACGATTAGCTTCACCAACTAGAAGAGAGATTAAACCACACTCACCATAGACCAATCCGGTCGGTTCGTGGCGGGGTGCCTTTTGTGACTTCTGTTGAGGGAAGGGAATCGAATTGGATCGCGCACGAAAAACACCGGCTTGGATTGGATTAGAAAAAGAAAAGGAAGACATCAAGGAATGGAGACTCACAACGTGGTTCCCTACAATGTCGTGATTGCCGTCCTCTGTAAAAAATTTGACAGAGAAACCTCGCACATCCCGGACAGTGTCTGCACTGCCCTTTTCACCGCCAGTAGTACTTAAACGAAAAAGCACCGGAGTCTTCTTGCCCACGCCATTCAGGAATTTGGCCGACGTGATGGAGGATATATCATTGGTGACTTCGAGCTCTCCCCACGCTCCAGCAGCTTTGGCATGGACAACTCTGCTCAGTGTTAGCCCTGGATTACTTCAAGGGCGGACTGTCCACTGACCTTTCAGGAATACGCTCACGGTTGAAGTGCGACAGCGTCTCAATAAGGAGCGTATCACCCAAGGTTGTGATACCTCCGCCGCCTAAAGTAGGCAATGTAGTGCTTACGGATGGGTTCGCAATTGGCTGGCCTTCCAAATTATAAGCAGGAGCATATTGTGTTGGGCATTGAAGTAACGTACCTTCTGCCAGCGTGAATGTAGGCTTTGGCATGGCGATCTCTTGTTCTGGGGTGCCAAATACACGTGCTGTAATGCTATATCTATGGCGGCGGCAGTCTGGCCTTTATTAGAACAAATTCTGACGGCACATGAAGACCATTTCGATGACAAAGAACTAGGGCCATTATCCGGGGCCACTCGGGGATACTATGATGTGAGGGGTAGAACGGATGGAACGTATACGGCGACAAATCCGTATTAGACACCGACAGCCTGCGGGCAAATAGAACCTGGCGCAATACAAAGCGAATCAAACCTTAACGGCGGGCCGAGATCCATAGCTAATGTGAGCCGATGCACCACCGAGTATTCGCCGGCCTCGGCATCCTACCCGCGCACCGTACAGGTTGAAGGAAGAGTACCAGCATTGCTTGCATGATCGTGCGGGGAATCCTTACCCCTCATGCGGGGTCAACTATCTCTGCTGCCATTCCATTTGATGTCTGCGCAATGGCAATCAATGTTATAGAAACGCGTGTTCGGGATATTTCAATAAGTGGAGCCATCAAATAACCGTAATTGGTAGTACTACCATTGTGAGGGCTTGAACTTACCATGTTGTTTCTCGGAATTCGGCAGCTATGAAGATTTAACCGTATAAAGCTCACTGGTTTGGCCCACTAATAGCGTGTTTGCACGTCACGTCTAATAGACATTGAATAGCGCTCAACTTTTATTCCTCTTATTTTTTCTTCTTCACGACAGATCTAAATCATGGCAACTGTTTCCAACGGCTCCGAGTACGACTTCATCGTCATCGGTGGTGGCACTGCGGGCAATGCCGTTGCTGGTCGCTTGGCTGAAAACCCTGACGTCCGCGTTCTGGTTGTTGAAGCTGGTATCCCGAACCCGGATCAAATCGAACAAATCACCACGCCATCGAAGGCGTTTACTCTTCGTGGAAGCAAATATGATTGGGCCTACAAGACAACCATGATCAAGCGCGATGATTACGAGCGCATTGAAAAGCCCAACACTCGCGGCAAGGCCCTTGGTGGTAGTACTTGTGCCAACTACTTCACCTGGATCCCTGGTTCAAAACCCACATTTGACGATTGGGAGGACTTTGGTGGCCGCGACTGGAACTGGGACAGCTGCGTCGACTACCTTCGCAAATGTGCCACTTATCATGACGACGAGAAGCTGTATCCTGCCGAACTCAGCAAGATTGGAACCGGGGGCCCTGTGCAGATCTCCCATGCCGACTTGGTGCCAGAGATGCAACCGTTCCGCGACGCCCTTACTCAAGCTTGGGTCTCTAAGGGTGAACCTCTGACCGAAGATATCTTTTCTGGCAAAATGAAAGGTCTCACGCATTGTGTGGATACCATCCACCGCGGTGAGCGCCAGGGCAGTTTCTTGTACTTGAAAAATAAGCCCAATGTGACGATCCTTTTTGGGGTTCAGTCTAAGCAGTTGATTATCGACCCGGCCACCCGAATTTGCTCCGGCGTCACTGTGGTCAGCGAAACTTCCAACACTGAGATCAGTGTTTATGCTAGCCGGGAAGTAATTGTGTCTCAAGGCGTATTTGAGACGCCTAAGCTTCTGATGTTGAGCGGTGTCGGGCCTGCCACGGAACTAGCTAAGCATGGGATCAATCCAATCGTTGACTCGCCTCACGTCGGCCAGCACCTCCTAGACCACCCCATCGTGCCTTTCGTGCTTCAGATCAAGGATGGATATAGCCTGGATGATCACATTCTCCGCCCCGGCCCTCTAAATGACAAAGCCCTGGCAACCTACCAGCGTGACAAGACTGGTCCTGCCAGCTCCGGCTTTTTGGAGCTGGTGGGATTCCCTCGCATTGATGAACGACTGGAGAAGTATCCAGCCTACCGTGAGGCTAAGGCTGCGAATGGTGGACTGGATCCCTTTGGACCTGCGGGTCAACCGCACTTCGAGCTTGACTTTGTCGGCCTCTTCAGTACTGCTTTCCAGTGGCACTTCCCCTTGCCCGAGAAGGGTAGTTACATGACTGTCATTGTCGATCTGCTCCGGCCCCTGTCTGAGGGTGAAGTTACCTTGAACAGTTCTAATGCCCTGGTACAGCCCAACATCAATCTCAACTTCTTTGCCAACGATTTGGATATTCTGGCCATGCGCGAGGGTGTTCGCTGGACATACGATGTTCTGACCAACGGTGCTGGGTTCAAGGACATCGTTGTTGGGGAATACCCTTGGAAGATGCCTCTCCATTCCGACGATGATATGAACAAGGCTGTTTTGGACCGAAGCCAGACCGGATTCCGTAAGACCGACCCGCATCAAGACTGCCAACAGCACTAACATAATTTACAGACCCCTGTGGTACGGCGCGACTGTCCAAGAGCATCCATCAAGGTGTCGTCGACTCCAAGCTCCGAGTACATGGGGTGCGCAATCTCCGCATTATGGATGCTTGTGTTATCCCGGTGATTCCAGACTGCCGTATCCAGAACTCCGTATATATGATTGGCGAGAAGGTGAGTGATCAAATCAATTTTGCTCAATCATGCGAGGAAACTAATTCATCTTCTAGGGCGCGGACATCATCAAATCAGACCACAGGGATCTCTATGAGGCAAAGAATATCCCTTACTTTGTCTCCAGCAAGCTATGACTAGGGTCCATGGCCTCGGGCTGAAAGTCATTGAATATCCTTCACAGAGCAACCCCATTGTTCGATTCACTGGCACAGCCCCATAAGAGCCTCGCGGCTTCGAATTTGTTTTTTAAATCGCCATCTCTTTCTGGGTTTTTGGGTTTTGAATATAAATCTATTTGAAATTTTACAGTTCTTATTACGAAAAAAGACTTTTCGTTTCACCTAAAGCATAGATAATTTAAACATCAAGCAAAGCCCTTTTCAACGATAAGAACAAACTGATACCAGATGACAGCCAATCAAACTTGCTTCATTCAGTAATGAGCCATGTTGTCATGTGAGGAGCATAAAGTAAAAAAGTATCTAAAACTTATCAGTAACCCCACAATACTCATAACGATGCGCATGCTACGTTGAAAGTCAGTTTGTTTTCATTGTTGTGGCGGAAATTCATTGTACCACCCCTGTGTCAATCGCGTCACGAGTCGGTCGGACGTTTGTTGTTTGGTTTGATTACATTCACGCCGCTGGCTATAAAATTGACGTACATAGTGGGATGATCCCATAAATATCTAATAGGTTTTCTTTGCGTTCCAATTAAGCAAAGCAATAGAACCGCATAAACGTTAAATATACAGACTCTATGACCTCATTACATGAGGAGACAGGGAGAGGATGCATTTATTAACTATTGCTCGTAAACCGGTCTCCTTATCCCAGAATTAGACACGGCCTTATGAAAGACGTATGGAAGTCGCTGTCCCCGCCTCTTCTCAGTACAAATTTTCGTTCGATACAAATCATTTCAATTTCTTAATCCTTGTTGGATTTTTTCTCCTCCAATATGACTATCCAGAACAATGCCAGATTCGACTTCATTGTCGTCGGTGGGAGCACAGCCGGCAACGTCGTTGCAGGTCGCCTCGCCGAGAACCCCACAGCTCAGATCCTCGTCATTGAGGCAGGTGTTGAGAACGCAAAGGATCTAGAGCCTATCAGAGTCCCTTCAAATGCTATTCAACTTCGTGATAGCGAGTGTAACTGGTCGTTCAAAACCACCGTGGTCAAGCGCGATGATTACGAGCACTTCGAAAAACCCAATACACGTGGTAAGGTGCTTGTCGGTAGTTCATCCTTAAACTACTTCACTTGGGCAACTGGGTCCAAGGGCACTTATGACATGTGGGAGGAGTACGGGGGTAAGGAATGGACTTAGGAGCCACACCTACGCTATCTGCGGAAGAGCGTTACATACCACGACGATCATAACGCATTCTCCCCAGACATGAAGAAGATTGGCGGGGGTGGTCCGATCCCAATCGCTCACTCGGAGCTCACCCCTGAGATGCAGCCTTTCAGAGACGTTTTCACAAAGGCGTGGAAATCCACTGGTCACCCAGTCGCCGAAAACATCTTTGATGGCACTATGTCTGGCCTTACTCACAGCGTCAACACTATTTACAAGGGTCGCCGATCCCGTAGTTTTCTCTGTGTTGCTGATAAGTCTAATTTGACAATTCTCCCTCGGGCTCATTCGAAGAGTCTCATTATTGACGCTGCCGATAAAACTTGTAATGGTGTGACTGTTATCCTCGACTCCGGTCAAGAGCTCAATCCTTTTGCCACCCGCGAGGTTATTGTATCTGAAGGTATTTTTGAGATTCCTAAGTTGCTGATTTTGAGTGGCATTGGGCCCTCTGCAGAGCTTCAAAAACACAATATCCCAGTTGTTGTCGATAGTCCTCACATGGGGCAGCATCTTCTTGATCACCCTAGTGTTCCTTACGTTCTGCGTCTCAAAGACGAATATGGCATGGACGATTATGTTTTGCGGAAAGGAACGACTCACACTGATCATGCTATCAAAACATACGAGAATAATCACTGTGGGCCTCTGGGCTCGGGATCCCTGGAGATGGTCGGATTTCCTCGCATTGACGACTACCTTGAAAAAGATCCTTTGTACCGTCAGGCCAAAGCCTCCAACGACAACAAAGATCATTTTTGCCCCTACGGCCAGCCTCATTTTGAGCTCGATTTTGTCTGTTTGTTTGGCAGTGCTTTCCAGTGGCACTATCCTACTCCCAGTAAGGGCAACTATATGACTGTCATGGTCGATCTTGTCCGTCCTGTATCGGAAGGCGGTACTGTGACACTCCACAGCAGTGATCCTCTGCAGCAAGCCAACATCAACTTGAACTACTTCAATAACGATCTCGGCATTATTGCTATTGGCGAGGGTATCCGCTACGCATATGATTTCCTCAAGAATGGAGAGGGCTTTAAAGGCATCATTGAAGACGAGTATCCATGGCCAATGCCGCTGCACGATGACAAGCTCATGAAGAGAACTGTCCTTGATCGCTCCCAAACATCTTTCCATCCTTGTGGCACCGCCCGTTTGTCCAAGAATATCCAACACGGGGTGGTTGATCCCGGCCTCAAGGTTCAGGGCATAAAGAATCTCCGCATGATTGACGCATCTTGTATCCCTGTCATCCCTGACTGTCGGATTCAGAATTCCGTGTACATGGTTGCCGAAAAGGGCGCCGATACCATCAAACGCGATCATTCTGATTTCTGCAAATAAGCTGACCCAAGTCGGTTTGAGAGATTTGGGCATCAGTTATTCAATATGGGAATCTATTTGTAAATGGCCATGACTTGCACGTGTGGATTAGTATCAATCAAATTATAAACTGCAGCCTATCACCATCTGCTCAATATCTACTACTACTGTACGACCTAGACCGTTTTTTTTAAAAGAAAAAAAGAATTGCAGCTTATCTGATCTCTAGCTCAGGGCTAGCAAAAAACCGTAACCCACGATGCAGAACGACGAAATCGGTGAATGAAGAGGCCTCACGATCGGTCTTACCGCGACCGCGGAGGTTTTCACATGATTAGAATACTACAATTATCGATCCGTACTTCGGTATGGAATCCACAAATAATTGAATATACTCAAATTAGAAACGCTTGCTGGTGGGTGTTTTCGACAGTCTTTGAATGAAAACCGATGACGTTCCAACTGTTTTGGAGTGGGTCGGTGCAGTCTAACTTTCCCGATTGATAGGACCAAAAGGCGCCGCCCAACGGGGACCTTCTTTGAGTAATACCATTGCGCCTATCAGATTCTATCAAAGCTCTACGGTAGAACTCTATTCAAGTTAGAGTTTCCGCCACTTATTAATGATTTGAAAAAGAATATGTTGGGAAATAATACAAATTGATGGTTTGAGCCTCTACCCTCAGATCCAAACTTTGATATTTTTTAGAGCCCTTATGCTTGTTGCATTAGTCAATGATGCAGAGAGAAAGATTTTCATCATTTACTCGCAGATCTTCAGCAGATAGGCAGGTTCCGCTCAGTCTCGAAGATATCGAGACAGCAGCTATGCCGTGCTATACCAAGTGCGAGGAGAAATTTACCTGTATGTCTGTCTTGATACTTCCCACAATTTGTTCCATGTTGAGATATTATCAGTCGGTTCGTTTTTACCCAGCGTTTGTGATCTTTGCTTTGAAGATATGGAGCCCGAATCTACCTTTCGTCAGATTCCGTGCAATCACATATTCCACAAGCCTTGTATTGACGAGTGGATGGCTTCAAAGGACGCCAGCTGTCCGATTTGCCGTCATACATTCCATTATCTGCATAAATCACAATTACCCATCGTCGGGAATACGGGTCACAGCCAGAGACACTATCGCCATTCGGTTAGATATTTGCACGGCTTTGCGCAGTGGATTCGGAATAAATTCCATTTGATGTAAATTTCCTATTTAGGTGTTCTCCAATGCAAGACAGATTACAAAGGGCTTGTAAAATTTGGATAAGCCGGATTGCTGGAAAATTCACGGCATGACTACTTCTCGTCGAATTTCGGGAGGCTTTCTCGTCCTTTATGCGCCAATCATCTTGTGAATCCACCACTTAAAACTTTGAGGCCAATTATAACGCGAGGTCCACTTGTAATTGACTTGTGGTTATGCTTCTCGACAAGGTTTCAGTGCTTTCCAACTCTCTAACAAAACCGGACACGGACAGCCAGCCATGTAAAGTACCAAAACTTTTCCTTTTCCAACTTTTCCCCCTTCAGTTTCCGTGAGGTGAATCAAAAAGTGTGTTTCCGCGGGTTGTTCATAACAATACTGCCAATTCAGATCGTTGTTCAGGGTAGCAGGCGCCGATGACATCCGGGCTTAATTACTCAAACCAGATAAGAGCCAGGGAGTTTTGACATCATGAAGTACTCTAACTTGTAAGATTAGATGAGCTATACACCCTGGAGTCTTTTTCTTTTCATTAACTATATAAGCATGGTCATACTTTCAAGGAGTATTTTGATCATTCAAAACATTGTGGGCTTTCCTACATCTGTCGAAGTTGACATACCAATCAGACGCAATGACTTCCAAAATCCCCTATCTGACCGACGGCCAAGTGACATTTCTTTTCCCTTTGCAACAGGGTAATTCAGTGGCTGAGTAGCGTGATAGTTCTCGGCATAACGTCCTCATTCATCAACGTTGGGCCTAAAGGACTGACCATCGTTTATGTGGAAATCATAGTGAGTATACATTAAGTCTGAGGAGGTTTATTTGATACTGATGGAAATAGGCTGCTCTTTCCGTGGTTGTCTTCTTGCCTGCCTTTGTATCACCTTTCTAGACCACACCAGTCAAGGACTTTGTGGTTTTCATTGATGTGATTCTTCCATATCTGTGAGGCTATTTGAACTACAAAGATTCCAAAACCAGCTACTGATTTTTCCCAGTTGGCTCGCTGCATATATATTTTCCGCGGTGGACTATAACCAAAACAACTGCAATGCCAATGCACCCCCTGGGGTCACATGTTCCAACAAATGGGCAAATGAAGCCTTTATCTTTCTGGTATTGTATAATCAAAGGCCCTCATTTCCCTACTATCATCATTATCATCAGCTCACATGACTGTAGCATCTTCATATTGTTTGCACTATTTCTTGAAGCCTTGTCGCTCTGGATCGACGAAAAAAAAGCATCCAAATTGCTCAGAGCTACATGAAAAGAGAAACCTCAACTCTAAGGGGACCAGCGGTGAGATGCATGCCGCCAATCCGGAGGTTGGCTACCAAGGCGCCACCCCGGAAGCCACAGGGGAAAATCAGATCTGAGACATATTCTTCCCATCAATGACCCTCAGAACACCTATAACAATCTTCAAGGTGACTTTGAAGAGGAAATTAAGTTAATTGAGCATCGGCTGCCGACTCCTGACAAGAATGAAGTGGTGGATCTTCGTGTCTTAAAGGGCATTTTGTGCGAATGGCCGTTTCGCTTAAGAAACCAGACTAATAGTTGTCAATTTCTTCTCCTTAAATTGACTGACGCTTATGAACTTGGAATTTCTGCGAAAAACTTCGTTCTTCATCTTATTCGTAAAACTGGTGCAGACTTAGGTGACGTACTGACAAAGCTATCCAGGCTTGAGTGTATGACGACCATCATTCCGGGCTATCACCCACAGCCAGTTCCATTGGATAGAAAGCGTTACGTAGTTAACTTTGGGTTCGGCCGGGGGTCTAGGGTCTCTCCCAGGCTTGTATATCCCTTGCCATAGAAAATGCAATATTCACGATCATAATGAAAGACAGAAAACTCAGAAATTGATCAAATAAAATCTCCTTCTTCTTGGTTCATTTTCCACTATGAGCACCAGATCGACGAGTACCAACTAACATGCCCCGAAATCTTGATTTTTGCGAGCAGTATTTATCATACGCATCTTGCATGGCCATATCTGAGGAACTAATGGTCTTTAATGTTAACTCTGTGGATTCCAGCAGAGCGCATGACTGAATTATCAAAGGCTGATAGCGAATCGACGGCACGGATATCTACGACCGGAATGTCACGAATAACCAGATCGTACTGTAATTCCGACTTTTGGTGTGATTTGCCTTCCTATATTCCCTGAACACCTGCCGTATGCTGGTCAAATAACGGTCAAGCCCCGTTAAAAAGGACCAGAAGTATGGTAAGCTCCGAAATGCTGTACTTCCACAGGGCAGTAAAGACAGCATTTTAGGAAATCGTAGTCTGTCGTTGCATGGAGTCCATTGAGGAGTTCGTTGCATATGGCTAGGCAGGGAGTTGTAGTACCTGCTTTTGTACTAGCGGCATCATTATAGCGACATCAGTGTGTATAAAGAGACAAATGTGTGAATAATTCCAGCCAAAACATGTGGGTTATTGGGAATACGGAATGAAGAATTCGCACCGATGGTTAAGTGAGATTATCTCCGCGGTCACAGCGTGACGAATGAAATTGCTGGCTATGTAATCTATTTTCATACCGCGATGCCTCTTCCTGGCCAGAAATCAGTCATTCAATGGCGGAGTGCGGTATAAACTTAGTTCAAGTCTTCAAGTAGACGATTTTCGAGAGGTACGTATATATCAAAGAATTTGGTACAAATTTTAATACAGACGTTTTTCGTGGCGAAATAAATCCTCAAATGGGTTAGTGTCTTATAGGGGTTTTAAGGCTCGAATGGCGTTGTAATATGGTTGTATTCTATGGTTACTGGACTGTGCGGTTCACGATCTCGTTATGTGAACACCAATCTAATAGTATGAATCACGAGAGTCTTCGTCGTTCGTCCAAGGTATGGTCGCATATTTAGGAACCATGGAAACTATTATCAGCCTCCAATTCCGAGCCATCTAACCCATGAGGCGTGATCTACATTGTTCAAGACTACCTACCCATGGAGGCTGCCGCCCGGCCCCCCTTAAAAAGAGAGAGGTCGTCATGGTTTGAAGCCAACCTCAATTGGCCAATTTCTGATGCTCATAAAATCAGCAATAGATGTTAGTATATTCGTGCGGCGTCATAGATTCCAGATGATGCCAGAAAAAAGATTATAAGTCAAAGTGCTGAGATTCAGCCAAGCGGAATCACTCAAGTATTCGCCTCGCCTGCTTTATATCCTACATACTATTTAAAGGCCCACATAGACCTTCTTGGCTACGAATTGCAAGAAACTCCGTATGTATCACAAACAAAGGGCGACTCAAAAAAGGTTTATACGGAAATCATCGTCTCCTCACGAGGGGAAAGTGATCTCCGCATGGTTATATAAACGATACCATTGAGTCATAGCCAAAGTCACTCTATCATGCGCATGCGCGGGTCCAAGGCGACTTTGGGGTAAAGCCTCGGTGATAGCTCGGTAAATGCCGCTCCTGGATCGTCCACATGCAAAATTTCCTGATCTGGTAATACTAGAATTCTAATCATCCCTCCCCTGCTTCAAACCATGTCACACCGCCGAATTGCCTTTTCTGAAGCCTAAGTGGGCTTTCCGAATCCATTATTCACCCACCCTGACCATGACACTCGACAGCTAATTTGTAGGGAGGTGCTAGGTATGTTGTATTTTGAGAATAGAAAAGACGCAGATATTTCGGCTGAAGCTCGGCCAACAGTGGTTGGAGCGGCTGTACCATGTGGCCACAACTTGTCAATTCTGAAAACTATAAATTGTTAGACTTCTCATTCAGATTCAGGGACCTGAACAGTTTCAAAGCTACTTTGTCAGATATATCCCTTCATCTCATTTCCCACGAATGTTTCCGCAAAAATGAATAAAACAATATCTGTTCATACTCATAGCCTTGCTCTGTCCTCTACAGAATCCCGACATCCTACCACGGTATTATCGGGTTTCAAGCAACATCTCAAAGCCATTAAGCGTAAATGGGGACCTCTTATGGCAGCTAAGGAGCATTTGGACGACGAATACAACTTTCCTCCTGGCAGATATGCCGGCCAGGACGACTCGAAGGTATTTCGACAATGGTCAGTGCCTACAGCTAAAGAATTGGCTTTGCTCTCTAAATTAACGATGATCCACAAATATCCAGAAATCCATGTGGTAAAAGGGACGTCACTTGGTCTATTACGAATAGTTGATGTACTGCCTTCGCAGTAAATGGATATCAGGATTCTGTATTTCAGAATTTCCGGGGCTCATTTGGCATGATGTTGACGAGATGAAAAGATTTTACAGCAAAGGGCAGTGTTTTTCAGCTCCTTCAAATGCTTTCCTTTCTTTTAATAAAAGTTGTAATGTTCTCAGAAAAAGAGCGGTGTATGGTAACCATGTAGTACAGTAGCAGCCCTTGGGACAGACACTCGTCTCAACGAGGGCAGCATATAGTTTGCTTGATAAATCGAATGTGGAAATTTCTTTGGTTTATTTCGCTGGAAATAGACAATACTGCAAGAAAAGGTGAGCCAATAAAAGCAAGCAAGAGAAGGGAGGACCCTGTTTTGATGTTGGGCTTGTGAAGGACAAGGCCAAACTGCACTGTAGCATGTATCTCCACGCTATCGCATACACACATAATTAGTTAGCGCTCGGCGGCCAAGCGGAAAGAGCAACTATCACAAGTCTACCAGTAATTTCCTAATATAAGCTGTGTTCCTGGGAACCTCTACGTGATTGTTTTCAGTGTATGTCATCTCAGCCATCAGTAGCCTGCGGATCCTCGTGGTAAAGTTAGATAGCGCTTTTACTACTGTTTTCCTTACTGGCTTATCCCCTAAGTTCTGCTAGTAGTCTGGTTTATACTGGGATATTACTCCCCGTTACTAAAGTATACAGCTAATACAATAGTGCTATCTATTTTATCTGATTCCTCTATTAATAATGCCTATAGTGTCCCTATAGAGCCTAAGGATAGCAGGGAGGGGGATACAGAGAGATTATAATAGCTAAACTCGGCCAGTACTAGATAGAATCTCCTGTACTGCTTCGCTATTACTATCACTTTTTCCACTATAGTAATCCTTACCTTATAGTCCTTACTCTATACTAGATATACACCCTTATAATTAGCATACTTTCTCTCTTTTCCTTTATATATACAGATAGTATAATCTTAAGACTAATACTCCCTAGCACAGTTTATATATATTGTTTTGTTAGTACAGAAGGTTCCTATATATCTATATTATTAACAGTTAAAGTATTACTGTACCTAGAGACTTCTACCATACAGAAGAGCCTAGTACTAGTTCAAATCCTAAAGTATACCCTCTTTAATAGCCTTGTTTACTGACTATAGCTTACTAAATTTAAGAATAACTAATACGAGCTTAGCTCTCTCCTTTAGTACCTATAACTAGTTAATCTTAGTAATAGTAGTATACTTCCCCTAATAGCAGAAATTTTCAGCTACTATTACTATAGCTAAGGTAGTAGTCTTGATATCTTTTATATACTCTATATATACCTTATTAGTATAATCCTTTATCTCCTCAGATAGCTTAATATAATATCAGTCTACCTAGTCATAGTTATTAAGGCAGATAATTATATCCCAACTATATACCGTAATCAGTACAGCGGATATAGTATTCAATAATAGGGAAAGCAACAGCTGATAAGCTGGCACTAGTATATATACAGCCGCCTAAGCCTAGAAGACAGTGCCTATATAAGATAGAGGCTCTATAGCTACTTTTACAGTATTATAAATCTCCTTAGAGAGATCGTTATAGAGAGACTAGAGCTCCTGCTACCAGTTATACAGAAGGAGCAATAAAAGGTCGTTGGTAAAGGCTCAAACGTTTTTAAGGAGTTCCCGCACCCTGTCTAGTTTTACTTAGGCTTTCAGACTGCTATTAAGCTCTATCAATAGCTCCGTAGCGCTACAATTAACGTTCTGAACACGTTTAAATTTCGATCCACCAGAGCCACCACACAGTGATTACCCAACCGGCTGGGACATGATCGTCGGTTCAATGATTTGTCGCAGTTCTCTGCACGAGGTGATGCAAATGTGGACAAATAATATGGAATGAAAGAGGTAACTACGTCTGTGCTACTCCCAACAGCAGATCTTTCGCCATGGTTAGGGGGGGATTCATACATTTATTCAGATATCTGATTGGTTGAATGCTATTGCCTGTTTGGGATACCGTAGGAACGACCCTCCCTTCAGTTTCAGACTCCGGGTTCCCATCCCAGCCCCTGCCACATGATTCATGCTCAGCAGTCTGAAACCGTCCATCAGTCTCCATAAGCAGTGCGCTCTAATACATGCTTGGTATTCCACTCTCCACATTGCGTCTCAAAGTCAAATTCAATTGGTTGCTAGGCCAACTTATGGGCGCAAACGCTCAGCAGATGAATCATTTACCTGGTCCAGAAAACCTCAGCTCAGCTTTCCAACAATGTTTTCCGAGGCCGTTCACTTGCTTTCTTTATCAAAAAAATTAATGATGAAATGATGAAAATGGCACTTGTAGCCACACTAGGTAACACTAAATAGCCAACCGTTGCTGTGTATACTAAGATAACGGCGGCAATCTTTTTGCGCTGATGTGAAAAAAACTTCTTGACTGACCGTAAGTATTCTTTATTTTGAGTTAAGGATCTCAGCGGCGTAGTCGCCTGGATGCTGAGGCTCCTTTCTGCTTACATTCTTTCATTTGACAAATGCCAATCTGTTTGTGTTAGATTGTCTCTCAAATAGTCTATACGCAACAGGCAGCAACCGATACCAGCGAGGATCATTAGAAAGATCAGAAGACTGTCCAATGTAGCAGGGAGAGTGCCAGCAGTCTTCATTCCCAAAGAGCGCGCTCTCACTAACCTTCTAATAAACAGCATAAAAAGCTAGCCATCTATGAGATGGAATTTATGAGTGTATTGTGGTACTGTAAATGAAGCCGCCTTCTTCGCCTCATACTAAAGACCCCAAGCATTTTCTAAATGCTGTCGCGGCTTTATTTGAGCAGCCGAATTCCGTGTGTGGAGATACTTAAACCTCGCCGGGCAAATTGAACAGCAGCCATCTTAAAAATCTATCGATTATTAATGCACGTTTTTACCCGCTGATGATGATGGACTTACTTGCTCGATGCAGTTTGCTGCATATATATGCTGCTATGCGCGAGTGCTGTCGGGAAAGTTGTCGCCTGCTCACATGGTGATCTAGGGAGGCTCGACACCCAAGCCTCTGGCTGGTCATCTCAAGAATAGAATGTAAAAGAACAAAAGAAATATACTTTATGCATCAGCGAGCAAAGGATTGAAATGTATCGCGATGGCCGTCGTCCTTCTTCGCCGCCCTCGCTTGGACTCTATTCACCCCAACATCACTCACTCCTGCACCTTTATCAGCACAACCATTCCAACTGCCGGCTACTGCTTGCGCGTTTTTATGGATCAAGTGAGTACCTACACGGACCTATTACTGCAATTCTAGCAGGCGGTTTCAAGGGGCCATCCTCTCTCATCCCCCATTTCTGCTCCTAAAAAGCTCGGGTCAAGTGTTTGAAGCTGGCTCATGAGAGTTGTTCTGACCAAGAATTCGACCACACTTGTGGGCCACGGCATACAGTACAATATATAATTATTGCCATCACCTATCTGGCTATTGGCAAAATGATCTTCAAGAATAATCGCTACAGCGGCTCCCACCTTTCCTTCCATCTCACTGCCGTCTTTGTACATGATCAAGGGCCTTTCTCTTTGAAAGTTTTGGTTAAGAAGCTTTTTTTCGATACTGTACAAACAGACGCACTCCGGGCCGAGAAAAGTGTAAGCCTTGGACCTGAAGAACTGACGATTGCTTCACGCTCTAATTTATTCGCGTACACTTTTGCGGGATTTAGCAGCTGCAACGTCGCGGCTACAGGCAGCTAGTGAGTTTTTTGTTGTAGCTCATTCTCCCAGGGCTCCAGCACATAGGAGGTCGGCTGCGAAAAGCGTGATTCAGTACCTAAAATGTGGCCATCACTGATCACCACTTGTGCACTTTGTTCCGGGGAAATAAGAAAGAATTCATTCGGGCTTTCTTTCATCGTCACCTCGCTCTCTCGTGTCGTGCCCTACTTCGACATTCGGCTTCGATTGTACAGTACTTATTTTGTCCGTGGCTTGAGTTCTCCATATTGAATGCTGTACATTCCATAGCATCCCATAGACAGATGCTTATTTTCTTGTATTTATAATCCCTTCTGCTCTATCCAAGTATATCACCAGGTCCTCAATTGTGCATACCCTAATCCCCCATCTTTTCCCAAATCTCAAGCACCCATCGCGACGCATCATTCCATTATTTCCACCTACCTCCGGCACCCCCTCAACAATCTCTCCGTCTTCAACCAGCTCTGCTATAACGCCGACGGGAGCTTTTCCAGCAAGTCGGCATAAATCCACCGCAGCTTCGGTGTGGCCCTTACGCTGGCGCACGCCACCGGATCGAGCTGCGAGCGGAATAATGTGCCCTGGCCGTCTGAAGGAGTCCACACGGGCGTTTGGAGAGGCTAGGGTGCGGCATGTCAGAGCACGGTCTTCGGCGGAAATACCTGTTGTGATAGAGTCGGCGCTTGAGTCGATCGCAATTGTATAAGCTGTCCCCTTTGGGTCGGCATTTCGGATGACCATTTGAGGGAGGGCGAGGCGTGACGCAAGCCTCGGGGTAATGGGAGCACATATCAAACCACTGATTACAATTATGAGACGTAATCAATACATAACCAACAATTAGAAAGCAGCAATCGCACCTAGCCCAACACGATCTTCTCTTTGGGTGAGGTGGAGTAGTGTATGGCCTCAGGGTCCTCTCTCACCTGGTGAATCGGACTAGGAAGGCCATTTGAGCAGGCGTGATCGACTCCGCGGCGATGATCAGGTCAGCTTCATTCTCTCAGTCCTGGTCATCCAGGACAATGATGAATTCTCCATTCTCTAAATGGACACATATAAGCTTTATGGGGGTTGACCTCAAAGCTTCTGCGCCTTTCAGAGAAAACGCGCATAGGAAACCCTATTTGGCAAAAGTGGAAACTCACTAATAGCGGCGATTGTGTCGGGAATTGAATCAAATTGATATTCGGAAAAGGGTGTAGACATGTTGTCCCAGGTATTACCAGCTCTTGTTTGCCACAAAACTTCTTTTCTCCCGAGATAATAAGTGTTAGCGCAATGCGAAATTCAGGCGTTTCAAAAGCAAAGACAAAGATAAAAGCTTGGAGACTTCAAATACATTTTGGGATACTCCACACCTTGAAATTTGAGATTCTCAGCCACCGTGTCGGTGAATATATTATTATTCCGATTCTTGCCTAACAGTCCAAGACAAGAAATATCCACTTTGGGCCTACTGACATTGGTGTGTTATGTCTCTCCGGAATTGGACAACCCGATACGTCGATACGTCCGGCAAGACAGCCCCGGTCGCTTCCGCGTGACATTTTTGGTCCACCATCGGTTAGTAATTGCGAAGGTAAGCCAGTTATGCTGGAGACGTCCGCTGCATCGAGCTGTTAGCTGTATCTGGCAATACTACTCATCCAATCATCTCCATCCGTGAAAGACACTTCCGCTAAATACCCACAGCACATTCCAAACAATCTGCGACCTTTTCTTCACCCTGTGTCCGTACCAATGTAGACGGTAATTGATAAATAACCTGGCGCTAGACCATATTGAGAGGAATATGAAGAATTTCGGTATGAAAATATTGGATTGGGTAGATACACCAAATTCCGACTGAGCCCGACCAGGTCGCTATTCTGAGGAGGACTCTCTATGTATGTAATATTCATGAATCAAGGGAATGAAGCTAGCGATCTTCTTATCGGAAGTTCTATTGACCGGAAGAGAACCCTACGCCTCTAAGGACGGTGTTAGTGGTAACTCCACTTTCTGTTGCTAAGTTGCTGTGATCCAAGTCTCACGTGATGGCAATTTTACGCTTCTTGTTCGCTTCAGACCAGGTTCGGCAATGCTCACATTCGTGAATTATCTATGTTATCCTCATTCTTCCCTTCGAATCATGTCGTTTCAGGTACACGCACAGATCCAGTCATTCCTTGACGAGCCACATGCCTCTAACTCACTACTCGGCTCCGTGCAACGACAGACAACATTTTCCCTTGATGTTGTGTCCGCAGTTCTCCATAAGTACAAAATTTCGGAGCTTGCAATTTCTTACAACGGGGGTAAGGACTGCCTTGTACTTTTGGTGCTGTTTCTCGGCGACCTTGGTCGCCGCCAAAGTCAACAACGGAACGAAAGGGTAATTATGAGTCTTGGGACGAATGAAATGCCGGCAGCAGTATTCGGCACAGAAATGATGAGCATTCCAGCTATATATGTTCGCCCAGCCGATCCATTTCCAGCTGTTGAAGATTTTGTTATGAGGTCTGCTAAGACTTACGGCCTTTCTCTCACGAAATTCAATATTGGTTCTTCAAACATGACACTGCGGGATGTTTTCGAAGATTACTTAGCGGACCAATCCGATATTCGGGCCATATTAGTGGGAACTCGCCGATCTGATCCCCATGGTTAATATTTGTCGCATTTCAACAAGACAGACAAAGGATGGCCTGATTTCGTTCGTATTCATCCTGTGATCGACTGGAGTTACACCGAGATCTGGGCACTCATCCGTCACCTGGGCCTAGAATATTGCAGTCTCTATAATGAGGGGTATACAAGCCTAGGAGGGACATCGGATACACAACCTAACCCCAAGCTATTGAAGGAACAATTTAGCTCGACCAAAGCTAGGAATAGCAGTGATAGCATGGTGGAATCGGAGCAATGCCGATACCACCCTGCTTACGAGCTCGTGGATGAGAGAAATGAAAGACAGGGCCGCGAATGACCCTCCTGAAAAAATAATGGATTAATCATTAATCCATTGAGTGGCCAGGAAATTGAAACTGTCAATCAAACTTTGTTCACGACGAGAGAATATGCGAGCAGGACTGGCCACCTCCCGCGGCCGAAATCGTCTCGTTTAGAATGGGAGAGCTGCATATAGGTTTTGTATATTTGAGCCGTTGGAATCAGACATAATTTACAAATGGAACCTCTGCAAGTGGCCCGGAGAGTGCACATGCTGGTCAGTCCTAGTTTGTTTTACTCCTACCTCTCAAATGGCAAAAGCCGACAGGACAGCGACCGAAGCCAAAGATTTCAAGGCATTATCTGAAACGTTTGCGCATATCATAGGTGATTGCGTAATAAACTCAAAAGTTGACTCGGGCGACAGTCCATAGTAGTCACCGGATACAATTGAACTTTCTGACGGACATAGGCTTAGGGTTTAAATGTCATTCCTGAGTCTCGCTGGCCCGCCCCTGGTAGCTGATGTGAGATTCGGCACAATTTGTCGTCGTCATTCAGCCTTCCGCCAACCAAGTTGCAACATTAGTCTCAAGCTCCATGGACCTACGGATACAGTGAGTTTCAGCTACCAGCCGGCGTAATTGAGTAAGGCCACTGCAGGAGAGCCTGCATCAGCATCCGCACTCTCTCCCCCGTGGCCTATAACCCACACAATACGAACGAACTTACGGTACTGTACAGCAAAAGGCGGGAAATAAAGTAATATTGTCCAACAGAGGAGTAATAGTCTGGTGATAACGAAGGTATTGACGACGATCTTTTCCGTGGGAGTCATGACATACAGCCCAAATGTGGCTTCATAGCGATAATACTCCAGCCTTAGAAAGTCCACACATTGTTGGAACATATTGTGAGGTTGTTTCCGTAGCGCTGCTGTTGGCATGCTGGATATCATAGTTGAGCTGCGTCTACTGATTTCGCTAGTCAACTATAATGCATATGTGTGACACGGTGATAGTGGCACGAAGCCTAGAGTGGAAAAAATGATTCGATCCCTCCTGTTATGACATACTTCATCGAAATGGAATCAGGGACCCATAGAACTTTGACAAATTCGGAAATTAAGGGGATTTTATTCAGCCTGTAACAATTGGCGAGCTCAGACTGAGTGATTTGGGCGGGGAGGTCAGTTGAAGGTAAGACAAAGTACTGACGAAGGTATAGGCACAGCGAAGAGGGTAGGAAGAGCTTAGCAGAAGTCCAACTCTCTGCTTTTGAGCTGCTGCCATAGATTAAATTAGGAATAAATATCCATTAACAAAGAGCATACACGTTCATACATATTTTTAAGTGGCTGAAAGAAAAATAGAGAGAGGGAGGTAGCAGAGACAGGGCTTATACGATAATTATTACTCTTATACAGATTAGGAGATTAAGACTAAGATTAAGATAATATAGCTAAAGTCTAAAGGGTTTACTATACCTTTTGTTAACAATATTTAAACTAGTAATAGGGAAAAGCAGGTTATAAAGGCTCTATTGGCTACTATATATAAGTAAAGAAGCATATAATCTACTGCTATAATATAAGATAATAGATAATGCTTTAGTATCTATATAGGCCTAGAGCGGCTGCCAAAGGGCTTAGTTAATCTTTGTTTAGATAATCTTAATACAAATCAGATAGTGTACGATGGGAATGCTCGCTGGCAGTCTGTCAAGCAGACGGGTCGATCACAAGAGGACAAAACCACCACACTCGCAGAGTGCAGGAGAGTAGTAGACAGTGCGTGACGCTATAGAAATGCGACTAATAAGACATTCGAGTCTTCATGGACATGCGATACACCGATACCGCAACCTCAGCCTCAGTAGACTCCGCAGAAAGAATAATTCATAAGGGGGAACATGCACCTTGTTATTGATACTATCGAACGAACGCTACTTATTCTTCCGAAACGATATTGCTGCCTTGTTACTAAGGCCCCAATCACCTGACTATAGGATACCGGTGTTGAGAGCGGAATTCCCCATTACACTAGTTAGTTGGCAGTAATAAAGTCTGAGTATAACCTGATTAAAGTAACACCCTAGATAAAGTTTGGTTAAAATAGAGCAGATTAAGCTCTTCTGTTAGCCGGTTACTCTCTATCCTTTTTCCTAGCTCCTTTTGCTCTACTTAAGCCCGCTTTAGGCTATTAAGAAAAGCCTCTAGCTCTTTGGACCTAGACAGACTACTTTCTTTGAGTAAGATTACTGTCTCCGTAGAAGATTATTGCTATACTGTAGGATTAATAGGTATTTAAGCAGTAATTCTATATATAGATACAGTGCCTGGGTTAAGTTCCTTTCCTACTGCTTCTTTGCCCTGACTCTATTTAAGTAAGACTGTTCCTAATAAGATCTGGATATATTTTCTTCTAGTAGCTCTAAGTTCTAGAGCAGCTTCGGGTGAGCAGTAATAAGAAACCGTTCCCAGTACTGGTTTACTCTGTAAACCTCAGGGAGTAGAGCGATCTCTATCCAAAGAACTTCTCTGATTAAATATATCTTAGTCTAGATCTGGCTCTAGAATATCTAAGTCTATAGGCTCAGGTATGTTTTTTGAATTATCTGTCTTATAGGGAATCAGTTGGCGTATTAAAGAATTACTCTATCTAAGAACAGATAACTTATCTGATATATCTATATACTGAGCAGACCTATCTAAGCCAGGTATGCTATCCTTTTTAATAAACAACAGCTATTATACCAATTCTTCCAGCCCTTAGCCTGCATTTACACCCCTATTTTCTCTGGTATTGATAGGATCAACCATTGGTGACTTCCCCAAAAATACAAAATAAACGAAACACCAAGCAAGAAAGGTAGTAATTGTGTCAGTGACTCTGACATCGGCATACAATTAATCTAAGAATAACAAAGAGGCATCTTGTATATAGGTGCGGGTCTGTGGAACTCCAGAGCGAGCGTGTGCCTTGACGGTGCTATATGCCAAAAGATCTCGCGAGGGGCCAGGCTGATCGGGAACAGCTTCGGTAAAACAATCCACAATCCGACGTACCGGAATAGCAAATTGCTGGTCATCGTATCGATATCGGCGTGGTTTTCGGGCTATATATAATTGAGGTAGGCTGTATATCACCGTGAGGTGAGGGGTCAGGTAAAATGCGGAAATAACTTCTGTGATTAGTTCGTTGCTCCAACTGCCCCAAAGCCTTATCTCAGGAATGATAGGGTTGAATAATGAAGAACCCCAAAGAGGCCAAGCTAGATTTTGAATAGGCTCCTTTCCTAAGACGGCCCAAACCACCCCCATTAACACAAGAAAGCCTCGAGATATTCTTCGCTGCGCCTCCATAACGTCATGGCGCTTTCTTCACCAGCCGGGAAATCGAGATGCGGTAGATTATGCACCTGGCAGTCATTCAAGAAAGCTCCAGGCTGATCTGCGAAGTCTTATATTAGCGTATGGAGATGCCATTTGGATGTTAATCAGTTAAATTTCACTCACCTTCTAAGCCCGGGTCGAGTAATCCCCGTAACACGATAGCACTACCCTGAGCAAGAGACTTTGGCGCCTGCTGCAGAAACATCGGAATCTCTTCCCCCGCTATAAACCAACTCAGCTTAGTCCTAGGATCTAGATATAGATCCGCGAACCTATTTTCTTCCGCTCCAGCCATGTGTTTATCTGATCCTTCGTGACATAGGTCTGGATATTGGTTTTGGTATCTATGTAGAAAGCCAATAAGAGGGTAAGACGGGTCTCAATCGGATCTGAAGTCACACTTACTGCCAGGATTTGCCGAGAATGCGGCAATAGACCGATCCCGGTATATATTCGAGAGAGATTTGGCAAATAGGATATTCGCCAGCGAGGCTTGCGAGTACCCATCAAGACAATGATAGTCCTCTCCATTCTGTTAAAGTCAGCGATCAGCTCAGGTAAAAAGTCAATAACTCACTGAAAACCCAATATCAACCCACGTTGGTGCGCGTACGTCAGTACGCACACTAGACGTCACAAGAACGACCCTTGACCTAGGCGCCATACAGTCAGAAATCAACTTAATAAATAGGAAATAACAAAGATAATTCCGTTGGAAATGCGACTCAAACCCATCCCTCGTTTTTTCCCACTCAACAGCCATCACAGAAGGAAACCCTATAAATCCATTAATCGGTACACCCATTCTCTTAACAGTATGACCCGCTTCCTGAAATGAGCTGATACTACTAGTGTCCGCGGTTATGAATACCATCTTTACGTTCCTGTATTTGCGGTGGATGTGGTCGATAACGGGTTGAAGTTCTTTTTGGCAGTGGCCAGTGCAGATTATTACGCCTGCGCCGGCGGCCGCGAGGGCATCTGCTGTTGCAGCGGCTAAGGCTCCTCTTTTTAGACCTGCTAGAATGACTGTAAATGTTAGTTAATGGGCGATGCGTGGGTGTGGGTGTGGCTTTATACATGTCTTTCCCTGCACCCGATCCGGGAACAGATGGGTGATTTCCGCGCCGTGGGTTTGATCATTGAAGATATAGCTCATATTGTTTCATTCAGTTGAGGAGATGTAGAATTGCTGCTGTTGATGGGTGAAATTTTGTTTGGAATGAGTTCGGTTCTTTCGTCACCATGATCTCATGATGACGAAAGGGCATTAACAAAATGTATATAGAAAGCTAGTGATTCTAATACCCTGTGATTAGAATAATATTTTTATAGAAGTTCATATATCAGAAATAATCCAAGATTATAGAAAGTAATAAGATGCGTGAAGAAATGAAATCTAGACTAGAACTACAGTACTATACACGAAAGGTAGAAAGCTGCTGTAGGTCAAAAACCAAGCCGCATCATCGGAAATAATGTCTTTTCACTGTATAAAAAGAACGAAGTTGAGTTCCAATTCATTCGAGCCTCGCGTTGTATTTAGTGTTACAATCTGAATATCAAGTTCGCCGATTCGAAGGTACATGAATAGCGAATTGCACCTGTAAGGCTCAAGGAAAGACTGCTCACTGCGGACTATGCGATTAGTCATCTGGATTTCATCCTTTCATTGGTCAACATTGAACTGCATGCAAATAGATCTTCTTTTCGAGCCTTTTCAAGCCCCGTTCTCCAGCTCTTCCTTTCAGGGTCGAGGTGCGCGACGCGCGTGTCTTCCACTGTCAAAATACCGCCAAGACACAGTATCAGGAGTAGAGTAACCACATTAGGTATAGTAGGTTTCGAAGAAAAGAATCTGTTGTAGCATGTGTCAAGTAGTTGTATTATCTAAAGACTGTGTGGGTCACGACCCAGTATCATAGATAGAGGTCTAACCATATGCATGAGTAGTGCGTATCAGGGTGACAGGACAATACATACAGGTGCTCCAACAGGATCCGTGTGTGGGAGTGGTGAAGCTGATTTCGATCCAGGGTGTATTCTCTACACCTCCACCGCTGTGGGATTTTAGGAATGGGAGCCCAAGAACTCCTCAATTTCGAATCCGAGTGTACTAGTTGGAGGTTGTGTTGACACTACAGTGATATAAATCTGCGGCGTTATGTACCGAGCGGGAGCTAACTGCAGATCGATGGCGGACCCACCAGCGGGGGAGGGTGGGTCGTCTAGGCCTGACAAATAATTTGCCTCGTCAACGTTGTTGGCAAAGGTGAAACGGTTCAACTTAGCTGGCAAGTCCGAAGATATGGACCGGCTCTGGCAATTTAACTGCCCACAGCCTCAAACATGTATTTGTTGACTTTGCCATCGTAGCTGTCTCGATGGCTGTTCTCAACTCTGGACATGTAGCTATTCTTTCCTCGCTTCATTTCTCTGATGCTGGTACGGAATGGACGGATCCTCAATCAAAGTATAGCTCGATTGACTCCTTGCTAGAATGGCCCAAGTTTAGCTAGCCCGCTGTGCACGCGGAGAGCTCTTTTTACCAACAGGATACGCCGAAAGTAACAGCAGGGTTGCACCTATCGCCGGGCGCAGACTTGCGAGCCCAACCGCGAAGTTCTGCGAACTGTGGATTAGAACAGTTCAACTTGTGTAAACAGCTAGTTAGACAACATTTGTGCCCGTTGAAGACCTATTGATCCTGTGCTGAAGGTTCTTACCACCCCGCTTCTTTGACTTGTATCCCAAATGTGAGAAATGATATGGCTGGCGTAGGCTAAGGGCAACAGCGTCTTCCACCGCAAATATGTAGTCGCTCGACCAATCTCCACGCGCGTACAGTCTCACCCCCGTTACGCTCTATTTAAAAGGCACTTGTAACCTACTTTTTACGAAAGGTCTATTTTGTCAGCAGCGCCCCACGTGATTTCAATATCCCACTATAGGAGCCATTCGAAAAATCTCACACACTCGGCAGATGCCAGACTTCCGACGTCAATTGCAGCGCGCACTGTTGAGGGATTAAACAAATGTTATAGGTGGATTTTTTAGAATCTGGACGATGATCTAGAATTATTTTCTTATATCCTGAGACTAAGGATTACTGGGGAGTTAATTGATAGGTTACTTTAGAGACTTATTTACGAGTGTTACTAACTTTAATGAACGAAGTTTCTGATGTAATTTTTATGTATGATAATGCTCCTTATTCCCCTGATCTAAACCTAATTGAAAACCTTTAGGTATTATTGAAGGCAAAGATATATAAGCTACAGCCAAAGCTTAAAGCTACGCCTGATACCGATGAAACTCTTAAATTTTTGATTTAAACTGCACAAGAGGCCTGGTCACAGATTGATCTATCAATACTAGAAAAATTAGCTGATACAATGCCTCATAGAGTGGAGGATATCATTGAAAATAGGGGGTGGTATACCAAATGTTGAATATCATGAAGTTTTTGACTGGCAGAATATTATGTAATATTCCTGGTTATATGCAAGCATAAGGGTCCTGCACCGCCAAGCAGTGAGCCTGACTGCTCCAGGCCCCTTGGGATAGATCAGCAACAATAATAGCAATGCGCCTGGGTTGATGTGGTCTGCTGTCGACAGATGAGGATCGGCGCGCATTGTCAACCGCAGCGAATCGTCATCCCGGGGTGACCGATCACGAACCTCCACCGAGACAATCCTATGAAACAGCTTTTGGAGAGCACTGGGTTATATTGGTAGCATTGAACCAACGTATGGGGCTGCTTTCGGCGCAATCTGTCATACATTGCCAGCAGAGAGCACGGGAATGCTTTTATGCTCTGCATCACTCAGTATTTTCCGAGCTTGAAATCTTTCTAAGACACTCTAGACACGGACATTAGTTAGATTCGTGGGAGGGCTAGCAGTTGGGCCAATTATCTAAGAATCCTTCAAGTCAGCGGGGTGTCAAGTGTTGGCATCGATGCACATACCTGCCATGATTGTAGTTCTCTATCGAGCATAGACGAGCTAGAGGTGGTGTCTCGGGTGTCAGTATAATAGAAAGTAGGAGGGATCAGGTTCCGTACCAACAGAAAGGAATTCTAAGGTGAAGGTCAGGCTTGAAAGAGGAAAGTTGGGTTCAAAAGCTGATATTATTATCTTGGGAAGAGGTCTCGTAAGCCTAAGGCAATGAAGTGGGCAACTATTCACTAGAGGAAGAAAGACGTAGGAAACGTCCCGCTGCGCTCGGCCCTGCCCATAGGACTTTCCTCTTGGTCTTTACTCGGTTTACTGAACTAGAGCGCCCACAGAGAGGCGAATAAGCTAGTTATGGAGCCAATGGTCGTATTCTTGCAAGTAATAGACTTTCCTTATTCGACATAATGTATCAGCTGAATTTGTGTTACTATCTTCTCATCACCAGGGGTGTCGCTGAGTATGAACTGTCAGAGATATTCGTAGTTGCTTGAAAGCATAGATAATGGGTGGATAACTTACTCTTCCATCCCAGCACCAGAAACTGCCACTCTCATTCTTCTGCTCGATGACCTTGAGCATTCCTGTAACGCTTTCATCGGCCTGGATGGACCCTTGCACTTCCCAACCGAGATCAATGTTGGCCATATCTCTGTAATACCGTCAATAAACGTATCAACGCCTGGTAAATGTTTTGCGTACGTTTGAACTTCACCTGGATGCATTGCTAGGATGCATGTATTGCTCCACTTCTCGCCCCTTCGCGTTAATTCGGCCGCCATATGACGAAGCATTTGATTCAGCGCGGCCTTACTTGCGCTGTAGGCCCCAAATCCATCTTCATCATCCCGGAAGATGGTAGTCGAGCCAGAGTCCGAGGAAACAAAGACAACCTTGGAAGGTGGTGATTCTGGGCTGAGATTCACGAGTTTCTGGGCACAGATAATGGGACCGATAGTATTGGTATGCAAATGAAGAGCAAAGTCGGAAAAGGAGCTGTGGGAAAATTCAGTGCTTTGAACCCAGCCAAGTAGAGATTCGGCATAAACTCACATTTCAGTTGCACGGTTGGGGTATTTAAGAATGCCAGCATTGAGTACAATATTCTTGACATTCAGTCCACTTCGGGCAGCTTCCCCGACTTTATTTGCAAATTTCTATCATCCTTAGTACCTTACCGGTAAGCCGATTGCCTCCAAACAGACTCACGTGAATACTCTCTTCATTTGTAATGTCGCACTCTTCAATCATACAGCGCTCTGGCGATGTGTGATGAGATCTTAACTCGAAAAGTTGATCGGCCTTCGACAAGTCGCGGATCCCTGCGATGACGTGGTGACTGTTCTGTAGTAGTTGACGGACGAACTCAAGGCCAATACCTCGAGAGGCGCCGACGACAACCCACGTATCCGCCATTTTGCCAGAAAAATTTTTAGTTACTCGCAATCTCAGTATTTCAAGACTCCTTTAAATAAAATCCAGGGTGTTGATTGGAAGGTGGGGCAAAGGTAAGGAAGCTAGTGGGGTTGGCAGACAACTTTGGATAGGTCGGCGCAACTCTTTCCCGAAATGGCATGTCTACCCTTATTTCTGAAAATGGAAATGGGAAGATGAACGATTCATATCTATGGAGTTCGATAAACACCATCGTAGAAACCAGACTACAAAGAAGTTTACTCTACAAAGAAGTTTACCAGAAAATCTCCCAAGACGTCCACGAGAATGCTCGCACCCACGCTCTTCGAATACTGACAAGATCGCAACTATACAAATAGGAGGGTGTCAACAGTAGGGAGGAGAAATTGGGTCTTGACATCCTTCAAAACAAGGATTGACACAAAAGTCTAGCACAAAACGTCAACGAAAAAAAATGACTTGAACTTCAAGCTAGCAGTGATCTACCAATATTAACTCAAAGCCCATTCCAGGAAAAGCTGGTTTCGATTCTGTAAGTAGTTGAAGCAACCACGGCATTTGCGTCTTGACGAAGCTCAATACTACATGCCCGATTGGCATATTTTGGTGGGCTACAAGCGGCTGCGTCTGGAAAGCGAGTATGCCGGACATGAAGGACTCAGTGAGACTGTTTATGTAAGCGTGGGCAACGAAGTCATTTTGCTTCTATATACTCATTGTGAACGAAGGGTTTCCAAAGGGTCTGGAGCAGCCGGGTTGTAACAAAGCGCAAGGCGTTGGAACTCTTATCGTTGGTCGACCAGATTCACTCATAGGGAGTGACAGAGCACCGAGATTTCGTCATCAAACACCTGGAGGCTTGGCACGCAGTAAAAAGTATAACTCTAATACACGCGTAGCGAAAAGTGAACGGCTTTAGTATAATCCGAATCGCTGGACCAAGCATGCCTTCGCGATCTGCGCACGACCAATCCCGTCGATGATAAAGAACGTATCAAGAACACAAAGGGCGAACTACTCAAAGACTCTGTCAGTATGAGGAATTGATGTACTGGCTAGTACTGAACATGTACTGAACATGTCCAATAGAATCAGATGATTGAATGTAGGTGTTAATATCGGCTGAGCGATCTCAGGGGTCTATATCGAACTATGGCGTGATATGGAGCCATAACTCCGAATCTCATATTAAGGTGAATTAGGTAAAAGATGAAATAAGCCTCTCCCGAAATGTCCTAGTGGCACTCGACCGCTCCCTCAGTTCGTCCTTAATGAGAAGCCTAATGAAGTCGAAATTAAGGATATTAGTGATACAGAAGAGCAGGCTGACACTTCTGGAGATCTGGTTGATATTGATCATGATGTTGACGTTGATAAGGTTGATGAGGTTGATCAAGGTGAGCCGCAACTACCAAATAGTAGTATACAGCCACGTATGTTAGGGAGAAAACGAAAGGATGTAGAGCATGATATATATAGGTGTTATTTGTGAGGATGCTCAGATACTCACAGATCAAGATCAGACGTAGTTATCAGGGAACGAAGTAGTAGAGGTTCGACGAAAGCAATAGCTTGAAGAGAAAGTAGAAGAGGAAGCTGAGACGGAAGCCAGATACAGAGATACAGGTGTAGGCGTAGATGCCTAAGCGGAAGCCATCCGCGTAAGGCATCAACAACAATGGGAACGACCTAGTTCGTTACACCTATTACACCTATCGGCGTATCCTCCGGGGGCTTAGGGATTTCTGAGGCCACAACTAGTATACTGCCATATAATAGTCATGAGGAAATAGGGCTGACTATCTCAGGGCTCCTACTAGCCAGCCCGTTGTTAATGATAGACCGGCAACTGAGGAGGCCCGACAAATGACCTGCTAGGGAGCGAATACATGAATAAGATCCTCAAGCCTAGCAATCTAATTAGGCTAGATAAGGCAGAGAAGGGGGGTCGAAGGCCGCTCCGTCATGTGCCGATCGGATGGTTCAGGTAGACATGTTTTAGGTTACTCATCAGAAGGACTTATACTCTTTTCATTCACAGAGGATTTTCAAAAAGATCTTCCACTATTGCATTGATCGAACTTCCCAAGGAGGCTCTTGTTTTCGATGATTGAATAAAAAACCAAGGGGGATATTTAAGCCATTACTTAATACCCGGCAGCGTTCAATAGATATGACCATATCTCTCCCCTAGTAGGAAATGGGGGAACCACATGTACCATCTCTTTCAAAGTCATACCTTGCATAATTGCCACCTGGCTAGCATTCAAAAACTCAGATCCCTCGACAGCACAAAATGTGGCGCCAACCAATCTATCAGTTTCTTCCTCAATCACCCACCGAGCCCAGCCAGGTTGCCCATCTCCATAAAGCCATGCTCCTGGAATGGAGAAATCGCTGTCAGCAGTTCTCACCTTGAGGCCACTAGCCTTAGCAGAAGCCAAGGTATGACCAACAGCAGCGATGTTGGGCTCTGTAAAGATGACCTGGGGGAAGGTACGATCAAAGGACTTCGACTGTGTCACTGAGACTCCAGCGGGTAGATTCAGCTTGACAGATAGCTGCTTCTGCTTTATGGAGGATAGAATGGCGTTGCTGGCAATGCGGGCTTGGTATACTCCCATGTGAGTAGTTGGACCAAGACCGTTGACGTCTCCAATTGCATATAGCCAGGTTTCAGCGGACTCTGGTACCGGAACCGCGAGGGCCGCATCGGTTTCCAACGGCTGGCCATCTCCAACCAGGCCAATAGTATCCAGCCCGAAATCATAGGTCCTGGGCCGTCGTCCCGTCGCGTTCAAAAGCACGGATCCCTTGATCGTTTCTCCGTTGGACAGCTCAACAATCAACGAGTTCGCAGCGTGTTTTTCCACCTTGGACGCCCTTGAAGATAGCTTTACTGACACACCACTCTGCATCAAACTCTTGCGTACAATCTTTGCAGCTTCCTGCTCAACTGTGGGCAAGATTTCCGCCGTTGGCGTGATCACTGTGATTTTGGAGCCCAGGGCAGAGTAAAAAGTCGCCATCTCGCACCCCACCGGTCCAGCACCGAGAATTATCAGATGCTCGGGGACTTTGTCTGAAGCAACTGCATCGCGGTTGATCCAAAGCTCCTTGCCTTCCTCGAGAGATTCTATGCCCGGGATTGAAGGCACAGCATGAGTAGAGCCTGTCGCAACGACGACCGCAATCCTTGCTTCAAATAGATATCTCTCCGTTTCGCCGTGCGGGTGGACGCTAACTTTCTTAGTGCCAGCGATCCGCGCGAATCCTCGGATTAGTGTTGCCCCACTGGCTCCATTCGATATAGATATCCAGTTTTTGTCATCCCATACATCAACAATCTTATCTCTTCTCTCGAATACGGCCTTAGAATCAATCTTATTATCACCGAGAGCCTCTCGGGCTCCGCCAACGGCCTTGGCTGCCTCAAACGCTTCGACGGGCCGAAGAAGTGCCTTGGATGGAACACAACCGAAGAAGTGGCACTCGCCGCCGTACAGCTCGTGTTGAATTACAGCAACGCTCAGACCAGCTCGGGCGAGACGGCCTTCTGCGAAATTTCCAACCGGGCCGCCGCCGATTACAATAATGTCGAACAGCTTTTCGACGACGGAAGAAGGGTGGTAACCCTTAGGGTGGATATCAATGCCTCGAGACGCCATATTGATATGTCTGATCAATGATATGAACAGTATTCGTAAGAAAGAAGAATTTCAGTATGATAAGCGTCTGTAGAAGGAAGTGGTGGGGGGGGCAGTAGTCTAGAAAAATTAAGTATTACTTCCTGGTATTATCAAATACTGTGCTTAAGCACTGGGGAAAAAACTGGAGCTAGTCCCGCTCAGAGTCAGATGCGTTCCAATCACTCAAGGCGGCTTGCATCCAAGCAATGAAAGTGCATTACCACCTGACCAATCAAACGCTACGCTTTGACACAATCGCCTCCATTTTCGGGCTTAGCGGAACCCTCGCCGATGAAGCCATGTCACCGCCATTTGGTCTAGAGCGTTACTGCCTGTGGAATGAAATTACACCACCAATGAAAGGGGACTGCTCGCCGTGGTGAGTCTTGTTGCCACTATGTCATGTATACCGACCAATCACTGAGCACCCTTGTAAAAACGGACAACAAGATTAACACGTCACTATTAGAAACCTAACAAATACCACACAAGGATTAACCGCTGGATAGTGCACCGTTCGTTCCTTGTCTGCTTTCTATAATTGACTTTGTGACATCAACGATAAATCAGCCAAATTAGGCAACGCACGCGACATCACAGTCTAGATATTCGGTGCCATCGGACCGTTGGCCGACCGGAGGTTGCTCCTATCATTTAGCGCGCTTATTTTCGATAACAAGAAGACAGCAAAGCCATGGTCCGGCCCCTTCGAACTTCGTGTCATCGGCTGACGCCCGATATCTGTTAATGAGAAAGCTTTGTCCATCACATTCTCACTGGGGTTTGCGACCTTTTCGCTTGCTGACGGCGGCTCAAATGTTATTATTGCCAAGCCAATGTCCTGGCTAAAGAAGAAAAAATTTTAAATGGTACCTTCAATAAATCTATATCGGAATCTTACTCTATCTTGTCTTGAAATCTTCTAATAACCTAGAAAGCAGAAACCCTCCACACACTTGAAAGGATGCTGACAGCGGAAAGGTGTGCGGAAAATTGATCGATCATGCCGTGTCTTCTGATAATGCTGGTCCTTATGCTCTTTGAACGCACAGGGCTGGGTCTCACAGCAGCGACTCCACCTTGCGCAGGGTATACATCCATCTTCATAGCACAATCTCAAGAATACCATCTGTTTGTCGCTCAGCAGTATATAGCTCCGGCGACCTAAAACAACGGTTTCGCTCTTGCTCGAGCGGATCCTTGCGAGACTATTGAATGATACAAGACATGCACCAAAATCCTTCGCAGCTTCTGCCGCATCGAGCGACTCTAAAACAAGTCCCACTTCAAATTCTTCTCTCAGTCCGCACAAGTTGGCGCGCTGGAAAGAAGTCTCCTCGTCCCGGGTGTCAGTATCGTAAACCCTCCTCACAGAGCTCGATGCCGGCTTTCCACAGCTTCCGGTCGAGAGATTGTTGGAAACCACTCCAGATTCTCTGCAATCGCACTCTCTATTTCTTCGATGCGCGAAAGCTTATTCTTCCGGTCATACCAGATGCTAGTGTACTTGGAGTGCAGATCTCTTACTCTCGAAAGGTCTTGGACCTTTCTCGCGTCCATTAGCTCTCTTGCCAGATATTCCAAGTCGACAGTGTGATACATCGTTTGGAAACTTCCACTGGACCCTGGGACAGTGTTCGAGAGTTCGTCAATGATAGAACGGGCGCGATCGAAGTCCGCGTTCAATACAGCGTCGGCCTGAGCATAGAGTCGATTGACAATAGACTGCCCCTCGTGACATTTCTGGCGAATGATTTTGATTTGTTCGACTACGTCGAAACAATCGCTCAAATATTCGCTTTTCTCAATCATATTTTCTATACAATCCAAATGCTTCAAGCAGGTGCTGTATTCATTTTCAGTCATCGTCTTCCTGGCTAGCATCCATACCTCGATGAAATCCTCCACCTGCGCAACCATATCTGCACCAGTAAGATTCTTTCTGTGCTTTCTGATGTGTCTTAGCATCTTTTCTCGAGAAAGACCTGGGAGATATCCATCGCTGCCTTGCTCTGCGGCAATCTTATCCACTTTGCAATTGGTATAAAGTGTGAAGAATTTCAATGCTATCAAACACGTGCTAAAGTTTAACTCTCGCTATACCCAGAACACTCCCGGTGAGAGTAACTTACTGGAGGTGGCTGCATCGGAATTGGATCCAACCACTCATGAGGTCAAGCCCGTGCAACACGAATTGAGATAAATCCATAGGTGGGAGGTTTGAATGATATTTGTTCCGGGAAAGTGGCGCGGTACACATCGGACCGAAGTTTAAGTCGACATAGAGGGTCAACGTGAAGAATAAGCGTTAGTTAGCGCGGATATACTGAGCAGAGAGAATGAAGTCATATCGAGAAATCATCAATTTGAGGGTATAACGTACCTTGCACAGTGGTAATCGCGCGCTTTTGATGTAATCTGAGCTCAAATTGGCCGTGTGAGAGGCATATTTGAAAGTAGAAGCTCTGAAGAATGGACTCCACCATTTCAAGAGCTTGAAGTTACAGGTATCACTGTTAAATACCTTTTGACTGAAATGTAGTAGTTTCACCGCCTGCGAGTATTTCAAAGCCTAAAGCAACTACAAGTAAATATACAGATTCTGTCAACCATTTTACCAAACATGGTAGACTCGCAAGTAGCTCAGCCATCCCCTTGCGTAAAGCCCTTAAGTGATGGCACAGGACGGCTGCTAGCATCCCAATTATCTGGGAAAACAACTCCCATGCCATATTTCCGCGGTCGTTAGGTATTATTAGAGGCTCAGGACCATGGAAAATTATCATATATATAGAACGAGTAGCTAGATATTTCAGCTGCGGGCCATCTCTAGCTTCCAATTGCGCTATGCCCCTCGTCAGAGGTATCAATATAAGCTAGAATCACGATCTAATAAGCGTAAAACAGCGTGTGATCATGTATACAGAATCAATAGCATGGTTTAGCTGTGTAATGTAATTACTTAAAAGGATACTAATCTCAAATGTTGCGAACAGCCAAGCTAATGATCGATCGGACAGTGCAAATGGTAGCCAGTGAACTGTGCCAGGATTTAGACCTTCAAATCTCCCCGAGGAAGGAAAGGTTTACCAGTTTCTTTGGGTTTTATCAATTGCAGCTGTTCCTGATCTTAGATGTTGCAATAGGTCTTAGTTTCAAGGGTCTCTCTTAAACAAAAACAACCCGGACTTTCTAAAAGCCCTGTTTTGGGTGTTCGTCATGCTGGAAGTTAATAGAACAATAATTCTAGTGCCTTCTTGCTAGTGGTATATATAAACATGGTAGCTCTAGCCGATGGCCCTCTGAAAGGGAGTTATTTCTTCGAATAATTTTATGTAAATGCGGTGTCAAATGGCAGGGGATTTCAGAACCCCCCAACCCTTGGAGGCTAACCTTATACATGGCTTGACATTTGCAGGGACCCATTTGGTCCGCGAATGCCTTTTTATCCCCATAGGGTAACATGATTCTGAGTAACGGCATACGCAATGTGGAGATTTTGAAGTGTAGCTTCAACACATGGAAGTAGCTCAGGCTTAAACCCTAAGGTAGTGGGCGCTAACACCAAGCTTGATAGGTAGAATTATCATCGACTACTATATACACATACTGATGGATTGAATATGGTCACACAACCTTGGAAATGCGAGCTGGAAGCATGATTCGCTAGGCCTCAAGCGAAGAAAGAACTTGAAATAGATATATTGCGATCGGAGAGGCATTGATATCAAGAATTCGACCTGAGACGATCATCAAGGACCTGGCTCCCCAATGTTGTTAGAGATGATGAATGATCATTATGGTCGGTATCAGTTGATTGTCGTCTCATTATATCAACAAATTTCGGCCACGTGTTGGTTAAGACGAGCCATTTGATATGGTACTGGACATCATCAAATATAGAGAGACTAAAACATTCGGGAATGTGTCCTGTGTATGTCGGAACAATACACCTTTGGATGCCGATCTTGCCCAATGATGGTGTCTTACCATCTTCCACAAAGGGAGATGTAAAGTTGACGTTTTTATCACCAAAGAGTAGTCTTGCTGGGGCTTCAAAAACTTCCTGCAAATGACCCAGACTTTGTGAGGATATGTTGAGGGGAAATTCAGCATCTTGTATACTGATAAAAGTCACATAAATTCCCAACGCTTGGTTGAACGCATTAGGGACTCGGATATTATCAATGTTTGCCCCCCCAAGAACATTTCCAACTCCTAACTTCACCAAGAAAAGCAACGTTCTCACCGGAGAAGTCACTCAGTGCGGCGAATTGCAGTAGTGGTTCTGAGCCCTTTTCAAGAACATGCTCAAGAGCATCCATTGTATATAGCCTATCACCAAGTGGTTCCTTGAAATACAGAGCCGACTGAGGGCTTTCTGCAATTGTGGATGAAGAGGAAGACTCCCATTCGAATGAGGGCGATGAAGGGATTGACTTTGCGATCATTGAGAAAGAAGTTGGATCGTACTTGGCCATCGAGTTTGCTGTTCTTCTGTTCATCGCCCGCAGCCTCAAAACCTGGAAAACTGGAACAAAGACGGTAAATATCTCCCACATGAAGATTGACAAATGTATCCTATCAACTGTGTTAGCTGGAAAATATCTATACGAATGCAGGGACATTACCATTGACTTGGGGCAAAGTAGACGTTTATTTTTGCAAAGACAGGGAAGTATGATGATATTAGGAACATGGGTGTTGCATGGAGACTAGGGCCTGGGGGTACATATGTAAGCAAGCGTGAAATATAAAAATTGAGTAGTGTAAGCGTACCTCGCAACACAGCACGCGATGGTTTGTGTTCGCCATCCCATGGTGTCTCGGACTCCCCAGGCCCTCATGAAGAGAATCGGTGCGGCCTAGAGAAATTATATTGTGTAAGAATTGTGTCTGTGAGCTGATAATCATTTTTAAAAACGCACAACCCATGTCCAAACGACCTGCCATAACACCGATGGCCACCATTCCCATCCCTGATCCATCGAGGTTCTTTGCTCTGCGAGTGTTGTACCATGCACTTCCGTCCCAGAAATACCATAAGTTGGGTGGTATTTAGCGCAGGCAAGCCACATACCAATTGTGACAACGAGCTGTGTCAAAGGTAGAAGTGAGTTGATGTCACCTATCGGATAGCACGGAGAGAGTAGATACCTGGAACACCATGCCCGTCGTTATGAGAAGTAATACTTTGTTCATATACTTCATGCTTTTCCATCGACCTAAGATTGAAGATTTTTCTTTGTTACACTTTCTGGCGTTATAGAAATCTGCATTGGCGAATTGTCTTTGTGCTTTTGCGACATAGAGGAAACGGAGGTTGGAAGCTTGAAACAGGGCAATTCCAAAAGGAAAATAAATGCCCATGGCAAAATACTGGACATCAGAAGCAACAACAGTAGGCATTGTTGGTCGGATTGGATAGGTTATTTGGCCAAGAATCCAGTATACATGAAGCAATGCGATTGCAGTGAATGTCAATTTGATCCCGCGAACCCTTATGATAGGAATTCGACGATTGAACCAACAAAAGAGCATCCCGCCAATTAAAAGAACGGACCAAATAACACATAGTAAAATATAGAAAACACCCACCCGATCCAAGTTTGGAGGCGAAGTCGGAAGGTTGTAAACCGTAAATCCTGCCATACCGACCTGAGGCGGGAAGTAACGATTGACGATAGTTGGGATACAGATGGAAGGTGATGGGAGTGGCAGAAGGGTGAAATAATCTATTGCTAGCTGGAGGCACCGGATATACAGATTCAGCCGATAGTTTCTGGTTGCGACATCGCTAAATTGGGCGAGAAATTGCGTCGATTTGTCTATCTAAATATGTGTACTTGGCACCCGTACTCCGGACTCCGAACTGCGCGTCTCCATACGCAGGACCTACATAGAGGTAGATTCAAGACATGGAGGGCCAAAACTGCCAATTTGCAAATCACTTCCTGATATAGGAGTGAGACATGCGAAATTACTCAATACTAGGACCGATGATCCGTGGTCGTTTTAAAAAGTAGCCGGGGATCCCACCCCCCTCTTTCCCAAACTGCCTTTTGCGATTTCGTCTGCCAGATAGGTAAATTGAGCTTCCTTGCCACAGCCCTCCACTCTGGTCTTCAAATTAAGTCCGGAAGTGATTTGAATGTTGCCCAAAGAATGGCATTCACCTACAAGGACGTAATCAAAGCGAGCGTGGTGCGAGGGTAATGCCGGCTTCTCCCGAAACCATTGAAAAGTGAGGCAATTTCATTGAAATTGCCTATTTACTGTACTGTATGTACGTACTGTAAGCCTTGTAAAATACACGGGCGAGCGGGGAAATTGGTATCGGTATGGCCCCCAAGGCTAGAATCAGCAAGAGTGGCCGGTGCATGCACATGTGGAGCTTTGGACTCCGTGATCTAAACTCCGTAAAAACAAGCTAACTTAGAGATCTGCAATGACAAATACAACTTGCAGGCCCGAATACCTTCGTGGAAACATTCCGATCGAAAGAAGTTGGTAACTGGTTGCGTATTGATTTCCGTACTGCATAGAGATAGGGATCATGAAGCTCACGTGCTGACCCATTGCACCGTCTGAGAGGACTTCATTTTGTTGAAAATTGTAGACATGGACAGTGCCGATTTGGAATAAGAATAAGGGATCCACATAACCGAAGCTTGCGAGCTCCCAGGCCCCACCAGGTACCAAGAATTGAGGGTCAGCTACGGAGTACAAACCGCCCGGGCGGAGGCCCGTCCCGGACCCCGCCCCATGAAGATCAAAGGATACAGTCCTCCGTGCTGCTGCGACTAATATTATTGCAAGCCCGAAATTGCTTGTCGCATGTGAAGAGGTGAAACACGGGTAATCTCCACGGCTCTGCTCTGGGTAGGTCTAGCTAAGTCTGCACGTGGGAGTACGTGAGGAATAGAGAGATGTATGAGCGTGTGTGCGATATGAGCAAGCAAACTCTAGGTGTCTATATACAGGGTATTTAGCAAGGAGCATACCTGGGTAGTAGTAGATCAGTTAACTTCTGCAAAACGGGTGGCCATGTTGAATCTATGAGCATCTTGCGTGGCGGCAAGGATATAACTACTAGTCAGGACCCGTAATCATTGGGATCCCCGCGCTGCAATCATTCACCTCTTAGCGCCACTGATAGTACCCAAGTGTGGTCGAGAACGATGTCTAGGAATAGTAGTATTGCAGTATCCGTATTCTACGTTAGAATGATAAAAATATTGCAAGAGCTTGGAAGATTAGCGAATTCGAGCAACAAATAAATAATAAATTTGACCTAAACTATTTATCTTCCTATGTTATGGAACAAATGAAGCATTCCTTTAGCAGCATGGTCGCCAAGCGCATCTAGAGTGCCCATTCCCAGCATCTCCAGGACACTGATATCAAACTCAAAAATTGATTTCCACCATTGTCTCACTTCTATTGCCACAAGGGAGTCCATGCCCAGCTCGGAAAGGGAGCACCAAGTAACTAGGTCCTCTTCCGGCTTCAGCAAGAGACTGAACACTTTTTTTCCGATCTCGGAAGCGAGGAAATGAGCCGAATGGCTCTCAACAAGAAGGGCTGGGTCTGATTTAGCTGCCACGATAAATGATTTGAGGGCGTCATTGATGGAGCCCGCCGAAGATACCTCATAGGCACCGGTATTGTGGAATATGGCCATGCGGACATCCTTCCTCCAGATCAAGCGATTGTTGGGATCATGGAGAGGTATGTTAGTTCGAAGCCCAAGGCAAATGTTGTTGGCGGTATTTGGGGACCTTGACTTTTTGGATTTCATCGCCAGTTCCAAGCCAAGAAGGAGTTCCGATTCCGAGATTGGAGCAGGTAAGGAACCGGCGGCCTGGAGTTTTTGCTTGATATCCTCGTGCTCTGCGAGAAAGCCAACCTCTTCCACGGCACCAATTTCTATTGCACAAGCTGGTAGTCCCAACCCTAGCCGGTATTGTGCGAAAGCATCCAAGAAAGTGTTTGCACCGGCATAATTTGTCTGGCCAGGCTGACCACATATACCAGAGATCGAGCTAAATAGAACGAAGAAGTCAAGTTCTGCTTGAGCAGCAATGGATGCGTGATGCAAATTCCAAGTCCCTCGAACTTTCGGGTCCACGGCTGTATTCCATTCGTGAAGTGACATCCGAGGAAAGGTTTGATTGCCAAGTGCCATGGACATTTGCAATATTCCTTTCAGCCGGCCTTCAGATCGCGCGATGGCCTTTATAACGTCCTTGAGATTTGAAACACTGCCACGGACGAATGAAACCCTGCATCCCATGCTCATCAGCTCTTCACCAAACTCTTGGTGGTCTTTCTTCGTCCCAGCGGTCGGAGAGAGATAGATAAAGTGCCGCGCTCCTCGCTCCATCATCCACGTCGATACAGAGCGACCTAGGCCCCCAAGGCCACCAACAAGCAGAAATGCGTCAGATTTGTCGAAATTAGTATCTGCTCTCCGGGGCTGGATACCCTCACCAAGACCTAGTTCACCCTTATTGTCTCGGATTGATACAACGATCTTGCCAAGATGAACACCTTGCTGCATGTAGCGGAACGCATCGAGTATCGCATTGGCAGGAAATTTTTTGATGGGCCTTATTGGATGTATATAACGTTCTTTGACTAGATGGACGATCTCTCGGAGTAGTCTTTTCACCGTTGTCAGTCGTTGTGCACGTAATCATTGCCAGGGATGCAGACTTACCTCTTTATGATTCTCGATCGCTTTCGACAAATTTGGTCGAGGTCAATGCAGCAATAGCTTCTATTGGCAAGAAAAGGTCTCATATCAAGCTTTCCCAAGCCCATCAAGTCTCGTTTGCTTATCTCGATCATCCTTCCGAACTCTGCAATGCAAGTCCATGTCGCGTGCAACAATTCTCCTGACAGCGAATTGAGTGCTAAATCGACACCGTCGCCATTTGTCTCTCTCATGATGTCGTTCACGAAAGATGTATCGCGAGAAGTGAAAATTCTGTTGCGTGGCAATCCGAAATTTTGCATTAGAAAATTTACCTTCTCATCGTTTCCAACTGTAGTGAATATTTCTGCACCAATCATCTGGGCCAGTTGAATGGCGGCAATTCCAACCCCCCCCACATGCACTGTGTATGAGAATAGACTACAAAGATATCATTAGTTTTAACTCTATTCATAGAGTTCGATTATTTATTGCGCTTACCTGGCCCTTTTGCAAATTCCCGACGTCGAATATGGAGTAGAGGGCTGTGGCAAACACACAAGGCATAGTGGCGGCATCCTCGAAGCTGAGGCCACCAGGAATCTTTTCACAGACGTCCTCGGGGACCACAACCCTAGACCCAAATGAACAGGAAGAAAGAATCATGACGCGGTCGCCAGGTCTAAGATCTTGAACTTTTTGGCCAATGCGACGAACTATCCCAGAGGCCTCGAGGCCAAATCCATTTTCTTGGGTTTCGACAATTCCCATAGCACATAAAACGTCCTATAATAGGCATCAGCAATGAATATCTTCCAGTTGAACCTTTGCCAGTGAGGACTTACCTTGAAGTTCAAGCCAGTCGCGTGTATGTCAATTTCTACTTCTCTTGCCTTCGGCGAGTGTATTTCTTGCTCGGCCCAGTGCAGAGCGGACAGACGACCGACTTTGCTGGTCTGAAGACCTATACTGTCGCTAACCCTTGAGGCTAGGATCTCATCCTGAGCTGGGAAAGAATGGTAACGCCCAACATGAACAGTGTTGCTCACGATTGCGTACTCAAACTCGGGCTTGACAAACTCTTCTTCATGTCGAACTTGGAAGCTCTCGAAAACATCAACAATTTTGCCGATCGATTGGGGGACGTCGTCGACCTCACAGGTAGCAATATCAATCAACATTTCTGACCGCAACGACCTCGCAGTCCCATTAATCTGGGCAAACTTCGGGTCTCGACATTGAATTTGGGAGAGGCCAGTAACCCAAAGTAGTCCGCGGTCCCTCAGGTTTTCAATCAAAGATTTGAATCCACCAAATTTCTCATCATCAAGATCTTCGAAGAAGGGAGCTTCATCGTCAATCATCGCAATCACGTCTTGTCCAGGAGGTAGAGGCATATCATACAGCCCACGAGGGTAAACCGTATAACCCCTATGCTCGAGCCCTTGTGTTAGTAGGTCGACATTCTTCGACTTAGACAGCGTGAGGAGGGTGACCCTCTTGATCGGAATAACATCAAGCGTTGGTCTGGCTACAATTGCCGATCCTACATGATACGGTTCTGGAGAGTCGAGAACCGCCGCATCAGGGGAACGAAACCCGGCAGCCTGTAGTTCGGACTCCCATCGCTTGAGATCAACATATGGTTCATGAACTCGTGAATCACCCTCCCCATACCACCAGCCAGGAAGAATACCCCATATATAGTTGACCCATTTCGAGCTTGGGGTGAGTTCGTGCAAAAGCAAACGGCCATTTGGGGCAAGCAATGTTCGCACATTGCGCAAGGATTCATTGAGAGACGGGGTTGCATGTATCACATTGGTTGCGACGATGAGGTCGTACTCGGAATTTTGGAACCCTTGATCACAGGGATCTTTGCTGATATCCAGAGTTGTGTACTCAATGTTTGCATACATCCCAAAACGCTCTTTCGCGGCAGAGAAGAAGCCGGAAGAGATGTCAGTGAAAGTATACTTCGAGTAATGCCTCCGATTTCCAGGGGTCAGGAGCTTCAGTATATTAGCAGTGGATCCGCCCGTTCCAGCGCCGATCTCAAGGACACGAAGATTTGGTCTTGTGTGAATGAGATGTTCGAAGAATTGTGACTCATCGCATTGATCTACTAGGGCATAAAGATCAATCAATGTGTTTTCAGAAAGGAGTAAGTCGAGGCCATCAATAGCTCCCATAAAAATCTTCTCAATGTGCTCAAAGATCTTTTGAATCGCGATGGCTGGGCTTTTGGCACTGGTTTCTGATAGCTCGGCAACAATTTGTCTAACTCGAACTCTGATTGAATCGTTATCTAGACAGTGGAGATGTTGGAGATCAGAGAGTTCAAGTTGGCGAACGATCCATGAACGATACTTTTTCAAGTGACAAAGAGGGCTTTCGAGGTTCACGAGTACACGTTTTGTGTAAACCATGCAAATATTCGATAGCTCTGTTAATATGCGCATTTGCGTGCTGTTATCAGACACAGGCTTGATCAATGACTGCACATCGAGAAAGTCAAGATGTGGTGCCCATCTTGCCCGAGAGAAGCCGCTTGGGCTTTCCTCTGTGACACTATCATCCACACATGATAGCTTTATACCAGAGGCCCGTAGAACAACCTTTCCTTCGCTCGTCACACACTCTCCAGATCCCAATACGCAGCCGCTTGGAGAATAGTTTGCAGATGCTCGGATATGAATATCTTGATGACAACGGGAGATGCAAATATCCTCGATGCTTGTTGGAACCATCATCCTTCCTGTGGTGTTCATATAGCCCTTCGTAACCGCGACGCTGAGTAGCTGTAAGGAGGCATCAATGATCGATGGATGTAGTCGATAATATCTGCTATCTGTTTGCCTGCTCTTAACCTTCGACGTGGCCACCTGGCTACCTGTGTCAGCGCGGACATGATCTAGCCGTTGGAAGGAGGGACCGTAGTTGAGGCCAGCCCTTGCCATGGCATCATAGCAGCGACGAGTTGTAACCTTCCGTACTAGGTACTTTGGCTCTTCACCAACGATTAAATCTTCAACTTGTGATCGAGCTTCCCCAAAACAATGTTTTGTCCATGTGGATCCATTATATGAAGAAATGGTAAATTCCCACCAATCACTGTCAAGATTGTGTGTCAAACGGCGACGACGAATCGTTGTCATTATCTCTGTTGGATGATTATCTTTCAGAACAAGAGCGGTACTAATGACAACATGACGCAAACGAAATGCGTCAGGGACACCAGACAGTTGAGATAGTGCCTCTCCTATCATCTCTGCGTAACCCGCGAATGGAAACACAATGTCACCGCCCACTTGGTGGTCACGCATCCATGGTGCATTTTCAAGATGGAAAAGGTTGCGGAAAAGCACATCAAACTCAGTACTTTCAGCGACTCTAACACCTAGAAGGTCATGGTGCTTGTACCGACGATGTCTCCATTCCTTAGTCAACCTTGACTCATACCAGAAGCTTTGAGTATGGTCCCAAGGATACCTCGGGAGGTCAGGAAGAGTGAGGCCTTCGGACACTGTCTCTTCCAGATTGACAGAATAGCCAAGAGAATGAACTTTGCCAACCATCGCCAAAAGACTTTCCACATCATTCTGGCCTCGAAGGAGGACCGAAGCATAGGCTGATGTGTTTGAAGTTTCAGCTTGGATCTGCCGCAAGGGACCCTCGAGAGCCGCATGTGGGCCGACCTCAACAAGGATCATATTCTCAGAGACTTCATGCTTTAGTAGGGATGACACGGCCGCGTGAAAGAGAACTGGCGACTCGAGGTTTCTCTGCCAGTATTCGGGGCCTAGCGTCGCATCCTGGATAAGCTTGCCGCTCTCAACGCTGCTGAAAAACAGTTTCTTTGGGGGTCCGCAGGATAGTCTTTTGATGAGACTATGGTAGGAAGGACCGATCTCAGCCATATGTGGAGAGTGGTATGCCTTATTAACTTTCAACTTCCTTGCCAAAATGTCAGGGTGCGCGTTTTTGATGTTGGAAATTGTTGCCTCGACTGCGTCCGTATCTCCAGAGATGGTAATGCTTCTGGGGGAATTCTGACATGCAACAGTGACACCTGGCCGTAGATGATCTTGTATACCATTATATCCTATGCCTACCACTGCCATCGAACCAGACTTGGTCTGCATTAGGGTAGCCTGCCCGCGGTAGAATGCTATCTCCATCGCATCATTTGCCTCAAGGGCACCAGCGGCATATGCCGCAGCAATCTCGCCACTGGAATGACCGACAACGGCTGAGGCATGGATATCGAAGGATGTCATGGTGTCAACAAGAGCAATTTGAATTGCAGTACAGATGGGTTGAGATAGCTCAGCTGAAAGAAGTCTACTATGTTTGGCGGGCTTCTGCAATTCTTCCTCGATGGACCATGATAGGTTCGGGGATATGGCTTGAAGATGACGGTCCAGCGACTGTATAGTCCTGCGAAATATTGGAAATTTGTCATCCAAAATGAGACAGCGGCCCATTTCAGGCCACTGGGCCCCTTGGCCGGTAAATATCATCGCGATTTGAGGTGATTTGGAAGATTTGAATGGCACCGATGCTGTCACGCCGCCAAATAGATTAACCACTGCATACGCCCGATGTGATAGATGTTCTCTTCTCATAGCCAATGTGAATGCCAGGTCATGTACCTTGGAAGGATTTTCCAGCACGTAGTCCTTGTAGAGTGTAATGCTCCTCTTCACCGCGTCAACATTAGTGCCGGAAAGAACAAGTAGTTGTGGTGACGTCAGAGGTCTGTCTGGAGCAGCTGCAATACCAAAGCTTTTCGCGGAGTCAAGAATAATATGTGCATTAGTGCCTCCAATTCCGAAAGAATTGATGCTGATACGCTCGACTCGGGACTTTGGCCACGGTGTTGGCTCTGTGGGAACGGACAGCTTGCACTCATCCCACGGGATGTCAGGATTTGGCTGGCTAAACTTGATGTTTGGCGGAATAATACTGTTTTCCAGTGCTAAGATAGACTTTATAACGGATGTCAGACCAGAGGCACCTTCGGAATGTCCAAGATTAGGTTTGACAGATCCTATATGGATGCCTCCGTGTGGGCCGAAGACACGACCGACTGCTCTCGCTTCTGTCGGATCGCCAATAGAAGTCCCTGTTCCATGGCATTCGACAAATGCTGTCTGAGAATAATCTGTGATCCCTGCCAGTTCATATGCTCGCCTGATCATTGCTTCCTGGGCGACATCATTTGGGGCCTGCATGCCACCGCTTCCTTTCCCATCGCTGTTGGAGGCAGTGCTTCGAATAACGGCTCGAATCGGGTTTCCATCTTGAATAGCAGCAGAAAGGGGCTTTATGAATACTGCTGAAACGGCCTCGCCTCTAGCATAGCCATTGGCATTGGCGGAAAATGTGTTGCATGACCCATCTGGTGACAAAACACCTTGTTCGGACATCGCCGCGGTCATACCCGGCCCAAGTATCAAGTTGGCTCCCCCAACTACCGCGGATTCGCAATCGCCTCTCCCGATTGCCACGCATGCCTCGTGTAGAGCCACAAGGGATGAAGAACATGCTGTACGGATAACCATGCTAGTTTCAATGTTATTAGTAATTTCCGGGTAAATATTATCCGAGTAGCATCAACTAACCTTGGCCCAGTGAAGTCCATCTCATACGAGACTCGGTTGGCTAAAACAAAATCACCATAGCCACTGACTCGGTGCAGACCATACTGCTGGTTTTCCTTTGCAAACATCTCTGTCCAATCCTCTCCGAAACTGCCCATGTAACAACCAATTGGTCGACCTTTCCACTTGGTTTCACCGGCATCTTCAATACACTCCCTGACGACTTCTAACATTTGACGCTGATGAGGATCTGTTCGCTCAACCTCGGCCTTTCCCATATGAAAGAAGGAAGTATCTACCGTGGAAATATCAATGCTCTCATCAAGAAAGTACCCATGTTGGGCTTTAACACAGCCGGGCTTGGTCGTTTCAGAAAAGTAGGCAGATGCATTGTATCTTGACTTCGGAACAGGGCCACGTGCATCACTTTTGGAGACGAGAAACTCCCATAAATCCTGGGGTGTATGGATTCCTCCAGGGAGGCGAACCGACATTCCACATATTGCGATAGGCAAAGGACTCATAACTCCCTGTGGTGATATCCCATCCACGGTGGACTCACCACAATTTGTCGCAGGGTTTGGGTGCCTCGTTGAAGTCATATCGAACGTCTTGAGTCCAATTTCACTCGTGGCAGGCTTGCTTGCGTCGTTGGTGTCGACGGTAGGAAAAGACATTGTTTTATCTCTCTTGATAATCGATAGCTCCTTATTCTAGGAAATTTAGATGAAGAAGTGTATGTGATACAAAGGTAAAAGAGGTTTCTTGCGAATTTTCGAGGTATGGTGAACCATGCTTATATACCTTCATCCTACAGGAATTGAGAGCTTTGGAATGGGCCGGTTGGTCAACCATCGGTGAGTTCTGTCCAGACGGATACAGCCCCTAGCTGGGATGGCCCTGCCTAGTACTTACAAAGAAAAACTAGCTTTAAGCCCCATTCAGAGCCCACTTTAGAGTAGTGTAAACCTTCAACTCGACCTGTAATACTTGAGTATACTTGAGTATATGCTAGGGAGGGATCCTTATAAGGCGCCGACCTCTTGCGTCATAGATTATAATTGGCTTAACCCGCTTCTCCAGAGCACCAATCCCTGAAAATACATCCAATCGAATATAAAACCGAAAGAACACCGTGACGGTTCTACCTTATGTGTTCGCGACTACCTGCCATATTCAAAACAAGTAGCCCTGGAGATCCCAGTATTGAAAATAAGTTCTGAATTCAACCATGCCTCCAATACTTTCCATCAAGTTCGGGGGCACTTCGGCCACCTGGGTAAATGTTGGTACTATTGAAGATAAAATGAGGGGATTCCTCCAGATCAAAAATTGGTTAGACCTTTTTTGGAAATCACAAACGCAAGTCGCCAGGGAGAGACATGCGCGAAGAGCTAGTATGCAGACCTGTATGCATTATACTAGAAACCAAAAAAGGCAGTAGTGGAGGTCAAGCAACGTCATCGGGCGCATATAGACAGTATGTAGTAGTATTTCTACTATTCTATGAAACCAACTTGCTCTCGCGTGATATATCTCCTCAAGATATCCTAGTGCTCTTAGCCTTTTTGCGAGTTGCTTCAAATCTTAACATTCATTCACTTCAAGTTAGGATTCACCTTTCGCGTTTGTGGGAGTACTGAATTAGGCACGAATACATTAACACAGAGTGAACTCATATTTAGGTATCCACATGCGAGGTGGCCCCGCGGTGTATAGTTGCGGGCTTTGAGCAACTTGGTACGCCATCTACTGTAGCAAAAGCACTAGTTGGCCAGAGAGAGGGAGCCCTTGGTAAACCCCTCGCAGACTCAGCCTCGTGGTCTTTGTTCTCTCTTATCCGCTAGGAAGGCCACGTCAATGACCCGCTCGGGGATGCCACTGCATATTACGCTAAGATCATTATTTTCGCATAGAAAGAAGCCGGCGGCGGCAGGGTACATCACCAGGCAGCTGGAGAAATCCACAAGTTTTAGGATCGCAGATTCATTAAATACCGTTGCATATTCTAACAGCAAATCCTGTCTTGTCCACTAGCCGCATCACGTTTCTTGGACACGCCCATGCTTGTTACACGCGTCCAATAAAGTTTTCTGATCGCAATCTGCGGCTACGCGTCCCGCCGATCGTGTGATCGACGAGAAACGCTAGCGCGAGATGCTGGTGCGCGATGGTCAAGCTAATTCGGTCTAGCGCAATCGGGGGACAAAGGAGGTTCCACGCACCCGCCCGTCTGAGAGCGAACGAGGCGATCTATCATATCGACTAGGGAGGGAACAGCCTGCAAGGACTACATGCAAGCCCCAATAATTTGATGAAACGGTATTATTACTGGAATTGATACTGGAATTTAAGACAAATGCATTGATGGGATTATCCGACATAGCTACATAAATCGTCATCTCCGTCGCAACTGACAACCAATTTCTCTGCTACCTATCCACACGAGTTGCTTTACTACTAACTGCACTCTGCGAAAAGTACTCCGTCCTCCCCTTTCCCCCACCGGACCTTTTCATATCCTATGATATGAAGGCGGAAGAAGCTAAATCCCCCGTTGAATGGGGTAGTACATTGCACGGGGCTCGCTTATATCTTGGTGGAATAGGGTAAGTAAAACCACACCAGCATAGTTCTTCCCGATCCAAATTAAATTAGGCCTCTCTTTAGCCTCGGGTTGGCCCTTTTCCTTACTTGCCTTGAAGCAACCATCGTTAGCACGTCACTTGTCACGATTACCAATGATCTTGAGAATTCGAATCAAGGCAGCTGGATTATCACAGCTTATCTGCTCACATATACAGGTTTGCAGCACAACCATGACTCAATTTCGACATTGCTACCTTCTTGGGCTGATACTTTTATGAGCAGGATTCCTGATCGTTTGGTCGAATTGTAGTACCATATTAGGCATCAAGACTGCCGTACTCGCATCCCTCTTTCTTTTTGTTGTTTTCTCCGCCGGCTGTGCAGCATCTCACACGCTCAATCAACTGTAAGTTACTATTGAATCCGAAATATCCCCTGAACTAAGACTTTCCATGTCAAGTATCATTTTCCGAGCTCTTCAGGGACTCGGGGGTGCCGGCGTCTACTCCTTGACGCTTTTCTCTTTTGTTCGGATTGTGCCTTATCAGCACTTCGACAAGGTCAGCTCACTGGCTGGTGGCATCTCGTCATTGGGCCTTGTCCTCGGTCCACTGCTGGGTGGTGCCATTGCCAATAGTGGCAGTTGGCGCTGGGTATTTCTCTATAAGTATGTATCCCTATCCCAGGGGAATTTAAACCGTCTAATCATAACAGTGTTCCCGCGGGTATCGTATCTTGGGTTTGCATCTTATTTGCTCTTCCCATTCACTTCCCGCACGGCAGCCCAGATCATGCTCCCGGTCTTGAGTCACAGTTCTGGCTGGCTACAAAATCTTTCTTCCGTCGTGTTGATATTTTGGGCTCGTTTTTGACTTTGACCTCCTGCTCATTTATCATCGCTGCCCTTCAAGAGGGCAATTCTGAATATGCATGGGGCTCTGGGCTAGTCGTCGCATTCTTCGTCATATCAGGTGTTGCTTGTATTGCCTTCATTTATTGGGAGTGGTTTATCTGCCGCCATGATCTCGGGATAATCCCGATGTTTCCATGGTGGCTAGCACGCAATCGCGTGTTCATGGGAGTTGCGTTGTATGTGTTAATCTCGATTATTCTTTTGTCTAATCCTGATGTTAACTAACACGAAACGTTTAGAGGATTTTTCACGACTGGCTTGCCTTTATTTGTTTGCATTATCAATATTCCACAAAGATTTCAGATCGTCAACGGAAGTTCCCCGATCGGAGCAGGTGTTAAATTGCTTTCATTCTCGGTCAGCTGCCCGATCGGCATTATAGCCTGCTCCATCATTGCGGGAAGACTCTCGATTCCCTTCTGCTACATAATTCTTGCTGGTGTAGCTTGTCAAGTCTCGGGTCTTTTTCTTTATTCTTGTGTGGAACCGGTGACTCATCTTTGGCTTGGTCAGTTCGGATACCTCGTTCTGGCCGGACTGGGGGTTGGCTTAAGTGTAGCCGCCTTCTACATGGCTGCACCGCTAGTGGTAGATCAGGATGATCAGTCAGCGGCAGTTGGCATCGGTATACAGTTTAGAACGCTTGGTGGTGTTCTTGGTGTCGCTGCTTCAGCCACAATTCTTAACCACTACATTGAGAGCCGACTTTCATCCACTTTGCTTTCTTCCGAGCTAGCTGCCTTGTCCGAGACAACCGAATCGATCATGTCGCTGTCATCGAACGTTCAAACTCACGTTCGTGAGGTTTACGCAATGGCTTATAACACACAAATGAGGCTCGCTGGTTCATTTTCAATTGCTCAGTTATTTGCCGTGGCAATGATGTGGAAAAGAGATAACGTTCGATTTTACAAGGCAAAGCAAGCTCTTAGTTCAGCTGAATAGATAGTTTTTCTCGCTACGGTATGAGTTCTGGAGATTCAAGAGATATTTCTTTTAACACGAAGACTCGGACTACTATGCAGATCCGGCCATTGTGATAGACAAACGGCAGCCCCAGGCCGGAAGTTTCATCTGTTCAAATAGCATATCCGGCTACTCAGCGGATTCCCCCCCTTCAATCGCCCCATTTCTAATTTACCGATTGTTTATCTGGTCTTTATTAATTAGTCTCATAGTACCATGGCTCCTGGCAGCATTGCCCGCGTTTGGCCCAGGATATCATCTCGGAGTCTCAAATGCAGTTCTATTAACACCAGGTATGGCAAACCTTTCAAATCATATTGCGTTCAATCTTATTATTCTCATATCAGACTAGTGTTTAGTTGCATTTCAAATGAAGCAGACCGGGACTAGTGAGGTCTTATGATTTGTTTATTCCAAGTTCGTCCCATTCAAGTTCAAAATGTAGTCCCATGAAGGATAGTAGATCAAATGACATGATACAACTGACCTAATTCCAACCGCTGACTCGGAATTATAATACTTCATTATTCGGTACCCCAATCTGAAATATGCAATGGCGAGTTCAAGTTCCGATATGTCTTTCATCTTCGTCGGATACTACCTAGGTGCTTGACTTTTGAAAGTCGTCCAGCTGCCCAAGTGAGGGCCTCGAGGCTAAACCCAGGATCCGGAAGTTGACCGAAGTCATGCCTTGGGTTGCTTTTAAGCGACACTAATGTGCGGGACATTAGATTTCCCCTCATTGTGGTTACCCCAGGTGTATAAAGCCCGACTTGAACATTTCCCTGAGTTCCCCCCATCAATGACCACGGGAAATGGTGGCTCTTGATAAAATAGTTCCCATGAACCATGGAGGGTATTACAACAGGTGAAAGGCTCCCTTCGTACTCCCCGGGAAGCTTCTTCTTCTCCTGGTCTTATAGTTATACGAGAATCATCCTTTTCTGGAAATATGAATACTTCAGTGATTGTGATGGCGCTTAGAACATGGAAGCCGCAAGGGTTCCAAGAGACGCCTCATCGGGCTTTGAACCGCAGGCTTTTCTGAAGTGCTGCTGTTTTCGGTATGGCATGCACCGCCTTCCTCGTTGGAGCAAACTTTCTTACCAAGGCAAATAGGTTTTCTTGGTGCCAGTCGTGGTCTTGACGAAGGACTTGTTGGCGAGATGGTCAGTTTACAAAGCTTCAAGGATGAGTTTCATCTCAAGAATGGATCTCAAAACCATCAAGCCAGTACTCTGTCAAACATCACGAGGATGGTGCAACTTGGCAGCATAGTTGGTCCTTTCCTTACCTTCCTTATTTGTGACAAACTCGGTCGTGTACAAACTCTTCGCATTCTGAGCGTTCTGTGGCTTGTCGGCTTCATCATTGTTGTAGCCAGCCACGGTAATCTTGGCCAGGTACTCGGGGGTAGATTCATTGCAGGCCTGGGAATTGGCATGACTACCGTTGTCGGGCCTATGTACATCGCCGAAATTGCCCCAAAGTCTGTGCGTGGTATGCTAACAAATATCTTTGCCGGGTCCGTTTATCTGGGTGCGACTATTGCATTCTTCAGCAATTGGAGAGAACATGGCTGGTCCGATGGCCGCACTGTGACCAAATTATCCATCCACCGGGGTTAATACCAAGAACGAATTCATGTAGACCACACGACTGTACACTGAATAAGGTCTCCCGAGGTAGGTTGTTCCAATGTTGTTGTTGTCGTAGGAACGAGGATTATCGCACGCCGGAGCTCGTCTCGAGGACCCTAGAGGTATCCACGACAAACCCTCCATTTGCACTGTCTGAACCTCCCCCTTGTGCCGCAATGGAGCCACCAGGTGCGTTTACGACGATAGATGACTGGTGAATGAAGGCGGCCGAGAACCCCCATATAAAGTCGGCGGAGCTTTCGATATAACAATTGGACAACACTTGGATACCTTGATTGGCAAGAAAAGTATGTTGATGGCTGATGAATGAACAGCCATAAGCAGCTACTCGTCCATGGAAATCAGCGGCGAGGGCATCTTTCACGGCCAATGGAGAGGCAGTATTGGAAAAATCAATGTTGTACAAAGCCACGAAGCCCCTTGCTGCCGATATTTCGACTTTTATGACGGCCGAGTCTCCATCTGTGTCCGGACTAGATGGGTTGCTTGAGACTTTTATGGTGACTTTGTTCTGCGTGTAGTCGTTGGGGGGAAGTGGGTTTCTCCCCGCAGGGTAGTCTGCCCGGATCGGGTGATAGAAATTTGCTCCTCATAATCACCCGCTTGAATGAGGATAGTACAGTCCCCATTGTCCGGTAGGGCAGAAAGAGCAGCAGTGACGTTGTTAAACTGACCGGAGGAGTGGGAGGTTGAGACGACCAAAGTTGTTGATGGTTGGGCGTTGCCCGTCGCGGAGCCGCCACTGCCATCGTCGCTGTCACTTCCACTTCCACTCCCACTGCCATCCCCGGATGATCCAGTGTCAGTGTTTGAGGCGGATGAGCTGCCATCTCCAGAGCTAGAGCCATTGCCATCTCCCGAACCAGATGAGCTATCATCTCCCCCATCACCACCAGAGGATCCATTGCCATCTCCACTGCCATCTTCAGAGCCAGAGGATCCATCTTCGGAATCTGACGAGCCAGAGCTTGAAGAATCATCACCATTCCCGTTTCCATCTCCAGAACTATTGTTAGAAGATCCAGAACCTTTCCCACCAGCCGAACCCCCGTCTCCGCTATCTCCATCACCACTTCCATCGGAGGAGGTCCCGCCACCAGGGTTGGTGGAAGATGTGGTCGGTGGAGCTACCACGTCCGCGCTTTCCATGGCAGATAGAACAGCAGAGTCCGATATTGCCACCTTTGGATCCGCATCAGCGAGAACCGCAGAAATTGTGAAGGGAGCAAGGTCTGCGGATGATAGTAGGCTCACAAACTCCGAACGTTTGTCTATATTGTTCGCATATGCACCAGGACCAGTATTGCTATACTCGGCATGTAGGTTTCTATCGTCCTGGGTTGTGTCATCAATGTGGACCCCCGACCCAGCGATCGAGCTTTCGAGGCCGGAGCTACGAAACACAACGACCGAACCGGGACCCTTTGCGGCGACAAGGTAAATATGATCGTCAGAACCACCGGACTGTTCGGATACAATGCATCGATCTAAGACAGTTGTGGAGTTGAGAAGAGTTCCGCTTGATGTACTCCCTTTGGTGTCTGCAACTCGACCTCCGTACTTGAGCAGAATGATTGCTGTATTAAAGACGTATAGAGTTGCTATTCCATCAATTGGTTGAAATTCCAGTCCCACCAGGTGAGATGAACTGGCAATTGTACAAAACATTCTTGGCCCCGGCGATAATTGCTGCTTTTCCTGAGCCAGTGTTGACGAAGTCGATATTCTTGAATTCGATTCCATCGATGCTTGCCGTTATTATGAGTGCGGAATTGTCATCTGCGATTGTCACCTTGTTCTGGGAGTAATCATTCTGACTTTTGGGTTGACCGATGACAGCAACAGACGGTGTAGCGGAGACGGTGATCGCTGGGTAGGTGCCAGCCAACACGGTGACTGTGGGGATCGCATGCTTCTGGGCATAAGAGATGGCTTTTCCAATATCTGTAAACTTGCCGGCGTCATCTGTTGCAACAGTAACCGCTGCAGAACCTAAACAAAGATGGAGTAAGTAACAAACCCCTTCTCACAGACCCAGACCCAGACCGAGACGGGATAGATTTACCAAAGGGTAGAGCTGTAGCTGTGGCTACTTCGGTCGAAGTCGTTGTTTCAGTCACCAAGACTGTTGTCGAGCATGAGCTTTCAGCAAGCTCTAACGCTACGGCCAGGCTGCTGAGTACCAATATCAACGAGAGACGCATCGTAGATGGCCGCTGTTGACATCTGCTTTCGAGTAGTTTAGGGCTCAGAACACCTCAACCAGGGTTGGGATAATGCCCTTCCAGTCTCTAACCTTCAAGTTGGAAGTCCTTCAAGTTTGGCCTGAATATTGGTAACTATATAACCATTTACTGGCAGGTCACACTCGCCAATAGTAACTAACTACTTGGTAATAATACTAGTACTAGTACTATTAGTTGCCCATGTGGTATGCCTAAAATTTGAACATATTACTAGTACTACTCATTGGGTACAGTACTAGTACTAACAAGCGCAAAAGTATCATCATTTGACTCTTCCGAGGTTATAGATGATGTTTCCTAATTAGAACGTCTAGGGCTCCGGCCGATTAATTACATTCCTAAGCCATATTTTGGGGGCCTTTAATGGGCGGCGATCAGTGGCGATGGTGTTCACCGAACCGGAGTCGGCCGTGGGGGCTAACAAGCCTACGTCACATTCTTGATCGGCAGATAAAACGAGAGGATCGTCTTCCGATTATTCAATCACAAGATAATATGCACACCCGAACGACTTAAACGCAATACACATGTCGACTCGCCAATTCGTCATCGCGGAATCATGGGGCCCTCATTACACTGCAGTGAGCCTTGATGCCGAGGGCTCCAAGCATCGATTGTTCATCGAAAACTCCCCGCATGCCCCTAAAAAGCCGGATCTGACACTTCATCGCACCGATTTCGATGGGCCTGTTCTCGGCACGACTCAATTCCGGCGCTTTTCATCGAACTGCAATGTGAGACTGGAGAACGATGACAATGAGATCAACCTCGTGAAGAAGGGGTTGGTGTCATCGTTCTATACCTTCGACGTCCATATCCACGGTGAAAAAAGGAGTTTGGCTTGGAAAAAGACACGGTCGCTAGGAAACCACCGCACACCTCATGGAAATATCAAACTTCTCGACGAGGAGAGCCAAGAAGTCATGGCCGTCTTTTCCCGCGATGGCTTCGCCTTCGTCCCTGGCCTCTTAGATATATACGGTTCTTATGGCGAATATTTTGAGCAAGTGTCTCTGCTGACAGGACTGGCCGTCCGAGAACAACAACGACGCCAAACTACCCGATCGGTGCGTGCCGGTCAAGATAATGTTTACACGATGGGTGTTGTGGGGGTGGGGGGCGGAGGAGGTGGAGGAGGTTGTTAGTTATATATTTGGGCAATCATGACTTGAACCACTTGAAACCTTCAAGTTGGAAAGTAGTAACTACGCCTTGCCCAGGTGGCTAGTACTATGTAGTATTCCACGCGGGACTTGGAGTAAATAGTATGGAAATTCCATCAAGTGCTCAAGAATTAAACTGCGGAGATATGACCACTCCGAGTCCCAACTCAGAGCATCCTCCAGTGCCGACGGCCCCAGTTATCCTCGTATTTCAGTGGCCTAGACTATTGACGCCTGGGCAGTCTTCAGGGCTATAATGTAGCTCCGGATTTCCAAGCCTTTTTTGTTACATTGGCCGCCGGCTTATCGCTGCACAGATCGCCTCCGCCTCTCCACTTTGCCGGCTTTGTGCCGGTGCTAGCCTTGGAAATGTCCCCTGGAGGACTCAGGGTACTAGCTTGACGAATATTACTATGGAGTACTGCTGCGGGAATCCATCTTCCTCTGTCACTTCGTCCGTTTCAAACTACCCGGACTACCGATGGAAGATCGACAACAGGGAAAACGCAGCAGGTCGGGATGCTGGACTTGTCGCAATCGGTATGCTCATGTCCAACCCTGTTAAGGGTTATCATCCCCGGCACTAATTCATTTATCTCCAAGTAAAAAAAGGTGTGATGATGAAAGCTTCCCATGCAAAAGCTGTGTCAGATTGGGACTAGTCTGCGACCGAGGCACGAAACTCGTCTGGGAGGATGATGCAAGGAGGAAAGGAATGCAGCGACGAGGCCCACGGAAAATATCTCCGAGCACAACCCCAGCATCAAGATCAGAATGCATCGTCCCAAATAAAAGGCTGAAATCGGATGATGCAGCTTCCGATCTAGATGAAGTCGACAGCAATTTCTCTCCAATATCAGACACCCATGCGCGCACGGCGCTCATCACTCAGATTCGCCTTCCCACGTTGGAGAGGCTGACCACCCACGAATATTTTCTATTGGAACATTACGTCCAGCGATTTTCTCGTATCTATCCGACATTCTCCGGTCCGACCAATCCTTTTCTCTCTATTCTCCTCCCCTTGCAACACAGCATCATGCTGTAATGAGTGCGGTTCTGGCTTTGAGTGGAGCGCAATTTGAGGCCCACCATGACACAAACATCGCCAAGGCTACACTTCGGGCGCGCCACCGTGCTTTAGAAGGTTGTAGAAACTTGTTAAGCTGTTCGGCGTCACTGATGGATCCGAATAACTCGAGTCCAGGCGAATCATCAACAGATGAGTCAAATAGCTACAATATCCTCCTAATATTGGCATGCTGTATCTGCCTCCTGCTCTATGAGAAGCTTGTAGGGGATGGTAAAGCTAATTGGATGCCACATTTGGCCTTTATGGCCGGGCTTTTCGACCGGCTGGAGATCCCTGGCAATTGTAGAATCCTCGATTTGATGCAGCGTGGGGATCAGCAACGACAAGCCTTTGAGTTTATTCACCACCTGTTCTTATACAACGATCTATTACACTCCACAGCGCAAAGGAAATCCACCCTATCAACCTTTTACCTACGATCAGCGAAAAGCGCTAAACTCATGTCTAATATTCCTTTTGTCGAAGGCATGATCCAAGCCCCACCTGTGCAATGGAATGATGATTCGACCAATTACGGTCGTTTCTATTATCCCTATCTGGTAGCTCAAATCAGTGCCGGGTCAGAGACAGTCTCCGATGCGTGCATCGATGCATGGGATGGCCGACTTGATTGGCTTCCTAGTTTTTCTTTGCTAGGCGTTCGCCTTTCATCAAATCCGGCACCCTCTGCCAAAAACATTCAGAGTCCGGATATCGATCAAAGAACCAACAGGACAGACCTGGAAAGCTATTCCATCATAAAGTCGCTTTACCGGGATACGGCAAAGGTGTATCTAAGACAATGCCTGCGTCGCCGGCAAGGGCATCAATCTTTGTCAAAGTGTGGATTGAAGATGGTGGATCTAGCCTGCCATGCTACATCCCTAATTTCCCAGTTACCAGATGGGTCACAGTTTGAGAATGCTCTACTCTGGCCAATCGGCATCATTGGTCCCGAGCTTACCGTTGCGAAAGGCTCCGAGAGAGAGTACATTATCGGCCGACTAAGGGCCTTGGAACAGCGTTTCCAAATGAAACACTTCGAACGTGTACGAGAGGTCATTATCAAGGGATGGAATCGGTCTGCTCTACCAAGTTCACTTAATGGAAACTTTCCTAGCAATGATGGCTATGACGATGATGTATTCCTCTTCGGATAAGTATGACTAGGCTTGCAATATCACACTACAAACGATCCCAACGAAGACACCTATTGACCTAAGGGTCGCATTTCATGCAGTGTCTCCTTCATGTACTTCATCTGATCCTCTACCCAAGCCTCAATAGCCTTAACCTCCACTGTCTCAACTCGACATAGCCCATTTTTACCTTCTGGATCGGACGCATTCACATTCTTCTCATACATGTCTCGCAATTCCGTCGCCGCAATTTGTGCTCTCTGAGCGAGTACATCCAGGCGATAGGTCGTCCACTGGAAGTAAAGCTCCGTCAAGTGGGATTTATTCCTAACATTGGAATTGGTAGTCTCGTCCAAGAGGGTAGGGTCCCTTGGACGGAAAGATGTAACGATTGTGACGCGCTCCGGCATATTCGCGGCTGGAGCGGCAGTATGTGTGATATAACGACCCTGCAGGATGACAGCACAACCCTATCTCTGTTAATAATTAGGGAACAAGGCTCGACAGGAAACATTGAACGAACCATTTGAGGGGATTTGACTTTCAGAGTCGACCCGTCGGCTTTCTTCAGCTCTGTTTCTCCTCCAGCCATGTGCTGGGCGTCTGACAGCATCACAACACATACAAAAGGGTGGGAGTCACGATGCCACTCAATAATTGGCCTAGTCTGGTCAGTGATAGCTCGAGTCCGGGGTTTGTGCTTTTCGAATTCGGAAATAGCCTCTTCGGTTGCCGCGGGTGGCTCCAGAGGTGTCTTGCGCACAGCATCTAGGCCACCAGGTCCTAACTGGACATTGGTGTGGCTGATCTCGTAATCCATCGCAGGAATAAGGTCAACCCCGGCATTTTCACTGATAATCTTCAATACCTCGGGGGAGTGCCAAAACTCATGGATGAAGGACGCATAACGAGGAGCCATTCCCCGAATCTGAACTGATCCAGGTCGGGTATGATGCATGCAGTTGTCCAGAACATCACCACTAAAAATCTCACTGCGATGCTGGAGAATGGCGTCATGAGACAGCAAGGGGAAAGGCTCAGTAGAGGCCACCGGGGAAAGAACAGTAGGACTTTTCCCAAGATCCTTCATTTTGAGGATATTTGAAGGTGGTGAGTAGGCAAGATGCTGCTTAGCATTGAACTTGACTGATCCACTTTTGCCAGTCCCGGTCACGTCGTCGGTACATAATGATGGGGCCATGATTAGACAGTCGGCTTGAGGGTGCCTAGCTGGTTGAGAATGATACTATTTGAAAAGATAATCCAGAGAAGTAGGTACTTGACAAATTTATACCTGCTTTTGCACACTCACTAAAAAGCATCTATACTCCGCACCGAATTCCTCAAAATGGCCATTTAAACCGCGTCCAACAAATGGAGACAAATAGACCTCATTCAAATCATCTTGATTTGGAGTGTCCAGCGAGCGATTGAATTCAAGCTTCCAGCTTGATACCCCAACATCGCCTTGCGTTGATCTTGACCCAAAATGTATATTCTTACCGCCGAACAGGTCGCTCTAGACTCAAGAATCGAAACCTTGAACCGCCCAACTGCGGGGCCTGGGGGGTATCTCACCTGACTTTTGATATTCGAAGTGCCGACAATTGTGATCAACATGGAAGCAGCATATTAAGTCCTTTCAGACCCACTATCCTGGATGTTTGCGAGCCATTATTTGGTATAGCAAGTAATTATTCAGCACACGAACATCTGCAATCCCAATGTAAAGGATCTCGGCAGGATCTCGGCTCTTGGGAATAACCCGCCGCAGCAGAGATACGAATGGTTTCATGGGCTCTACCAGTGTCAAGATTTAAACCATAGAAACTAGTGCTACACACAGCCATGCCACAAGACAATTCAAAATGTACTATATTCCTTCTATTACCCTGTTTCTAAAATTCGTCCCAGGCGCTTGGTCGGGTCCTCCCGCGTCACTTTTCTCAAAACAAACCCTTCGATCCGCCGAGGCCTGAGCGAAAGAAAATCCAAATCCAACCCCCAGATTTTCACACTTTCCACAAATCTCTTGGTGAAGCTTGGAAGATGAGGGGGGATTGTAGAGATGATACACAGTCCGACAAGGGTCGCTCTCGAATCCGAATTTCCCCCTCATCGTGTATTCTCTGTGCCCCGGGTTTGGACCCAGCGCGGGCTTTGAAGTAAAAATCGATAACCGGCGATTCCGTAGGTAGTAGTATATACATCTAGGTGGGCTCCCTTGCCTAGCCCATAAATTGGAGGATCTGGATCTGGAATTCCAAGGCTTTTCACAGCCCCGGGCCTTTAGCGTTGCGGATTATCCTGTCAGTCAGCAAACACACACCAGACCCTTCAATGGCTACTCAGAATCTCCCTGGAGATGATCAGCCGAGTACGGTACAAGTCTCTCACCCCAATTGAGATGAGAAGGATCTAGAGTGGCATCACAATGGCACCAAGGCAGCGCAAGCAGGCCATACGTTGAAACTAGCATGTCGATCTGGATTTCTGCAGCGCTGTTCGTTGTCGCAGGGATTGTGTTCCTGGCATTGCCGTACGAGATGAGAGGTCGTGCAGCTGCATAGTGTACTACTAGTACTGGCGGTGTATGGCTAGTTCAAATAGTATATCGCAATTCAGTGACTTATAGTAAATAATAATGACTCAATCATGGAACATGAATAAATCCGTTGGATTTGGATGCGTTGGTTTTGACACAAAGGGGTTGCTTTGTATTCATAAAATAGCAAGCTTTGCTGACCGCAACAATCTGTAAGGAAAAGCATGTAAGCTTCCAATGACTGTGCAAATCGACCGATCCTCCGATCTCACCGCTAGATGAAGACGCGAGGCAAGGGGGAGGAAGATAAGACATCAGTCTGGCTATGTAGACAGGGCTCACTGAACATACACCATTCCAATTTTCGTTGGCCACACCAAAGAATTCATTACACCTAATCGTAGGCTCAATACTAGTTAGTAGGATATACTAGTTATAATTGTGGTTGTACTCCAAGGTTAAGTCTACTATTTATACTACTACTACTGTATATTCTATAGGGTAGTAAGTGAACAGATGAAGTTTCAATTTTGGTGTCGTGCCCATCAGTGCATATCCATTCGGCAGTGTTCAAGTTGCTTTATTGCGTAAATTACCTATGGTATCTTCCTCTCTACATCACTTTCCCCTAATCTACTTCGTATCAGTTCCACTCGGAGCATCGCCGAGTGTTTTATGGAGCCCAAATGGCGTAGAGTCGCAGGGGCGTGTTGCATCCGCCGATCGCTTCCCACTCGGAGGCTCTCGGACTCTTCTTCCTCTTCTTTCCTGAACCAGTTGTGGTGGGTTATGGGCTTCTGGTACGGTGGACCCCTCCAAATGACCCTGGAATTATTGGAATCATCCAAATCGGTGCCCCTCTTCGTTTGGCACTCCCCGCATCCCGCGGTCGCGTGGGGGTAGAATTCAACGGGGCATTTATGACTCCATCACCTTCCCCCGGATTTCATCTTCGTCTTCAAATCCATCCATTTCATTCAAGTTCACTTTGTATCTTCCTCGGAAGGGCTTCCTCTATCTATATCCCTTCAGAACCTTCAGAATTCCATCCAACATGGCCGGCCCGCAACCTCCCTATCCTCTTCACGATTCCGTCAAGGATCTATTGGACCCGGAGTATGTCGCCTTCTACAACGAACATGTCATCAACAACCAGCAGGTTCATTTGCAGCCCGTGGCCTCATCGCGCACTGGCGGTGTCCTGATCCCTGGCGCTGGTCCCATGCTGGAAGTTGGTTCTACCAAGGATATCTCTGTGAGACGCCGAGCAACCGAGGGTCCCTCGGTGCCCATCCGCGTCTTTACCCCGAAAGGCGATGCCCCCGTTGGCGGGTGGCCGGTGATGCTCTACTTCCACGGTGGTGGCTGGGTGCTGGGAAATATCGACACTGAGAACGTTGTCTGCTCCAACCTCTGCGTTCGCAGCAACTGTGTCGTTGTGACCGTTGATTACCGGTGAGTTCGGCCACTCCTATCCCTGCAATTAATCTCTTTACCTCCCAATGCGCAATTCGGGATCTAACACTGCTTGTCCTTCGACAGTCTCGCCCCGGAAAACCGTTGGCCGGCCGCGGTCCACGACTGCTGGGAAGCCCTACTGTGGCTGGTCCAGGAGGGCCCTGCAACCATTGGCATTGACAAGTCCAAACTTGCGACGGGTGGTTCCTCAGCTGGTGGAAACCTTGCAGCCATCATGACTCACAAGGCTTTGACGCTCTCGCCGCCCGTTCTTTTTAAGGCTCAGCTGCTCTCCGTCCCGGTGACTGATAACACCGCCACCGTCAAGAACAACGAGTCCTATCGTCGCTACGAGCACACCCCAGCCTTGCCTGCTCCCAAGATGATCTGGTATCGCGATCACTATCTACCCAACCACGCCGATCGCACCGACCCGGAGGCCAGCCCGCTCTTCTATGCCGATGGATACGCGCAATGCCCGCCAGCCTTGGTCATGGTGGGTGAGCTGGATGTGTTGCGGACTGAGGGAGAGCAATATGCCGAGAAACTGCGGCAAGCCGGCGTCGAGGTTGATTTGCAGGTCATGAAGGGCATGCCGCATCCTTTCCTGGCTATGGATGGTGCTTTGTCGGAGGGTAAGCGATGCATCACCCTGATGTGCGATGCCCTTCAAAAGGCTTTCTGGAGTTGAGTGATGAGCGACCACGAAAATAGATATAATTGCATAGACTTTAGAATTTCCTAGAATTTTCTTTTGAATAAATGTCCCTAAAGTTCAAAACAGCTCTATGAACCATTGATTGATTAAGTAGTCTATTTAAACTTGCTGTTTTCATCTCGTCGACAGGATTAGAGATGACCATCGTTCACCCCGTCCAGAAAGCCATTCCCGATGACACCAAGGTGGACCTAAGGAACAATCATGATTATATGGTCAATGGATACAACAAGGAGAGCCAACAGAAACTCACAATTCGGTTGCCCAATTTAGCGACAGGGTTGGACTCCAGGCCGACAATCACTGTGTCATGCTCATCAGGAGCGACAATACGCTGGAGTAAGTCCCCAAATACAGAGTGTATCTCTGCTATAACTTGCCCTCTTCTTACAGTCTCGGCTACCTTCTTGTATACTAGCCTCGCTGTTAGTAAATATTAAAATATCCCAGCTACATATCTCCCCACTTGCCTTGAAGTATCCCTGCGGTTTGCGAAAATAGCCAATACTGCACGAGCCCAATTAGAAAAATTCACATTCAGCGGAACGGACTTTTGCGCTTACGCTTCGGCAGCAAATGACTGGACTCTCTTGCTGCACCCGGGTGGCATGATCGGACAAAAGCGGATATCCCAATCGAACCGTCAGAGTATTGCAAATGCCGTCGACAGTTCTCATGATAAGATCATGCTGGAAAGTGCTCGGATTTCCAATCTGAATCATTGTTATTAGATACATTGTTGGAGTAAGCAGATATCCATAACATACCTCAATTGTCAGTGCTTTAATGCCATTCTGCTGGGCACATCCACGGAGTGAACCACCTGGACTCGAGTTGTGCACGATTATTTGAGGACTGAGATCGGTTGCCATTTTGTTGATATTATCATCGTTCATATCAGCGCGAACATACAGCGAGTTCTGTCGACCGACGGATGCCGTGTGAAGATCGAATACGTAGTCCAACTTCATGACAATCTCGTGGAAGACGCGGTAAGCATATTGCTGCGGGGCAGCTCCATTGGATTTGCTTGATGATATTAAGTCAGTTAAAAGTTGAAGTTGAAGACCGGTGAGGGCTATACCCGGGCATGAGTCGATTGAGGTCATGACCATCAAACGAGCGAACGGAATCCAAGAAACCCGGTACATTGAGTACGGGAATTCCGATAAGAGTGCCTTTTATTGTCCTCACTGCGCCTTCGCTTCGTAACCTTTCCTCAAGACGGGCAAATATCTGTTGAATTACTGGGATCCCATTCACCTCGTTGCCATGAATGGCGCCAATGATTCCCACGGTCGGGCCAGGAGCAGAACCGCGATATGCGAAAACAGGAACATTGACTGGTCCGAGTGCAGAGACAGATATGTTGAGCCAACGCTTCTCAAACTTTCCTGGTGCGAACTCTTCGGTGTCAAGGGATTGAATTGTCGATATGTCAGTTGGTCCTTTCTGTGCCCGGGTGCCATGGCTGGTCATGTTTGATTCAATAAACAAGGGAGACATGTTCAAGTTTTTCTCTTTTTTTTTTGAGCAGTCTGAATTTGCATTTCTTTCCTTTTGACTCTCCCGTTCACATTCCAGTTTAAAGGGAATTGTCGATTCCTTCACCTCTTGGGCGCTCAGCCCGTCGCGGAAATGTCCCCTTTGGGCGATATTAGCGATCGCCCATTCGGCCTGAAATGGACGATTTGGCGAAATTCTTCCCCAGATTTTGCTCGCCGCTATCAACCCCCCTCTCCACGGGGGTTAAACCCAGTCTTCAATGGAAAGGGAAAGGCAGTCGGGCTGAGAATTTATTTCTTCCCTTCATCCTCTCCATTTCTCGGTCTTCTAACATAAAAAGGCTTGAGTCTAGCATTTCCCTCGCCAACTGTAGAAACCCAGGTGAAAAACGACATATCTATCCTGTTAGGTGACTTTCGCAAAAATGCCAGCCATCGAGCAAGATGTCCAGAAATCCTCCCTCGTCCCACAAGGATCTGTGTCCCAGCTGGAGTCTCTGGCCATGGATCCATCCGATGAGCAAGTTGCGTTGCACAGATCTCGCATTTTGCGGAAATTGGACATGCGCATTGTACCTCTGGTGAGCTGATTAACATCCCCACGATCATCTCTTGTTATCATCTCACTCATGGCATTACCCAACAGATGCTTATTACCTATGGTTTACAATTCCTTGACAAAGCGTTGCTCGGATACGCCGCTGTGTTCACCTTTCGAAATGATACTGTTAGTCCCTCGTTTTTCTTCTAGATTCGCCACCCTGACAATGAGTAGCATCTACAAGGACAGGAATACAGCTGGGTAGGCTCAATCTTCTATTTCGGGTATATGGTGTTTGAGTATCCGCTCGCTGGCCTCCTTCAATCTTTCTCCACTTCCATATATCTCGGCTTCTTCATATTCGCCTGGGGGATATGCGTGGTCATGACCAACTTTTGCGTCAGCTTTACTGGTCTTATGATAAATCGATTTGTCTTGGGGGCACTGGAATCTGTCGTTGCCCCATGCTTTGTCGTCATCACAGGTATGTTTCTCTCGGCAGTGTACATCCATCCCGTACTCACACCCCCAGCGCACTGGTATACTCCGAAGGAGCAACCGATCAGGCAAGTACTTTGGTTTCTCGGCACTCCAGTCTTCGGGATATTTGGAGGTTTGTTAGGTTATGCCCTTGGGAATACCCATACTGAAGTGGCTTCGTGGCGCTTGCTGTACATTGTGTTTGGCTCCGTGACCGCACTTTGGGGTATTTTCTTCGCATACGCCTTTCCAGCATCCCCCGAAAAGGCATCATTCTTGTCTGAGGAGGATCGGGTGATGTCAATTCTAAGTGTAAGACCTGCTCCCCCAATACATGTCCTGGACTAACATACTATCATAGTCCCATTCCATCGGACACTCCGTTCAGTTAAAATGGAAGTGGTCCCAGGTCAAGGAAGCTTTTTCAGACCTCAAGACATACATATTTTTTATCATTGGGATTTTCAATACCATTCCAGCTGGATCACTGTCAAATGTGTGTATTTCATGTGTCCTTGAAGTCTTTTCATACACTGACGACATTGGCGGCACAGTTCAGCAGTATTCTCCTCCAGGGGTTTGGGTTTACAGCTGTGCAGACTCAACTGATCGGCATTCCGTCACACATAGTTCAGATCGTATCAATTTTAATCGCGTCAGTTTGACTGTTACGGGACACTTGTGACCACATGATTTAACTACTGACAATGTTTCATGCAGTGGTGTCGTTTCAACTAAAGTCACAAACGCGCGCCTTTTATCCATGTCATTTTGTGTCATTCCGTCTATAATAGGAACTGCCTTGGTCTACTCTTTGCCAAGTGTCGATAAATGGGGGGAGGGTTGCCTCGGTTTGGATCATTTACACCAACTCCGCAAGTCTCGCAGTTTCATTTTCCGTTATCGGTGGAAATGTTGCTGGGTACTCTAAGAAAACCACCGTTACCTTTCTCCTCTTTTTAGGGTGAGCACTTTTGTGTACTTGAAACTCGCATTTCCTTTTACTAACAATGATAGATACTGTGTGGGCAACATTATCGCACCGCAGTGCTTTCGTGCTGAGGAAGAGAAAGAAGGATACCCTACCGCCATTATCGCCATGGTTGTGTCTTTCGGTGTTCTATTCATCGCTCCTCTAGCCCTCCGGTCAGAGTTCCGATGACTCCTTTCTTTGAAAAGCTCATATTAATTGTTGGCAGATTCCTATATTCGAAAGAGAACAAACTCCGAGACGCGCAGGCTGTTCATTTTGTGGCTTCATCGGGCAGTGGATACAATATGGATTTGACGGACATGGAAAATCCAAATTTTAGATACGCTCTATGAGGGACTACGATAATTTGTAGTTAAATAGCATAGTAGTATAGGATTTTGCCGATGGTCAGATATCCTACCCAACAGTTCTAGTCTTTTTGATGACCCTGGGTGATTGGCTTAGCGATCCCCACCTGCCGAGAAAAGGCGAGACCGAGTTAAATGAGGAGAGTATAAGTCATACCAGGTCCCCACTTCCAATGGTCCAGGCGAGATGCTTCTTCCGAGTCTTCAATAAGATCCCCGTACCCGGTACCAGACCGGACTTTCTCCTATACGTTGTTCTCTCGCACTCAAAGGCAAGATTATCAGAAATGACATGTCTGGCCTGTGTGAGACGTAGGAAAGAATGTGACGATAAAAGACCCCGCTGCTCAACATGCAAAGCATCTCATCTGCGATGTGCTTACGATGCACCCCCCAGTGTTCTACAGTTCCAACATGTGAATCCCGGAAGCTGCGGAGAATCCAGGGAGCTGGAAAATTTCCAGCGTCCTATTCCCGCTACCAAATCTCCCCGACAGAGCCTTGCACCGTCCCAAAGGTATGTCATGTCACACAGCCAACCCTTGCATGTCCGCGTTATATAATCTAACCAGCACGGAAGGTCTGGGAATATCTCCAATATACCTCACTGGGACCAAACACAGACCCCATCTGCGCTTCTTTCCCTAGACGAGAGCCTATTCGCGGATTTCCTTTCGTCGTGGGATGACGAGCTACCCGAATTACCAGGCCTAGATGATCAAATTTGGAATTTCCCTTTTGAACTTCCGCAATCCGACGCACAACTGTCCTCTCCAAGTCCAGATAGATCATCAGATCATACTGAAAAGACAGCTCCACCCTCAGCACCCGAGCAGGGTTCATTCACAGACAGTGGCTCAGCACGACCCAATAAACGACCCCGAACGGAGGGAATACCGACACATCTCCTAGCACAACATTATTCTAGAGCCCTTGCTGGCAGATTTTCGTTTAAGCGGCCTGACTGGACATTTTACACATATTTCTATCATCGCTTCGCCAGAAGTCATCCCATCGCACTGTCCGCCATCTTGGCATGGACATCCGCCAACCTTTTCTTCGTTGGACAGGCGACTTCACTGCACGATGCAATTTCACACTACGATGATAGTATCTCTCTGATATCAAAGAAATACGGCATCTCTCTTCCAGATTGCAAATCTTGGCGCGATATGGTGGGCCATTCACGCAATCTTTCCTCCCAATCCGATGATGATCGGGATGCTCTCTTCGTTGCATGTTTTTTTCTCGCCCTCTTGGATCTAGCTTTGGCTCGCTCGGGGCCACTTTTGATTACTATTCGGTTCATCGCCTCACTTTTACAGAGCCCAGAATTCAAGGAGAGGATGACGGGAGTCCAAGCGAGAGTACTGTCCTGGGTAAGTGCCTCCAGCTATACGTTGCCTTTTGATTTTCAGTCATTCTTCTTAGACATGCTGACTGTGACAGTTCTGTATTCTTGATGGAAAGGCGTCGGCATTTCAACCAGGCGAAGGCGCCATCCTCCAGGCTATAGGCAGTGAAGAGGAAATCGTCGAATTAGTCCGTGTATCGTCGACAACTCTACAAGATGCTTACAGCATCACCTATCCTGAAGAAGAGCGAAAATCGGACGAAAGGCAGCACCCCCTTCTCGAACTTATGCTTCGACTCTCTTTCCTACTGCATATTATCACCAGTGTTAAGGGTAAACCTCGTGTTGGCTATATGGCCAAAGATATTCGCAGCAAGTTGAATTCATACTGTCAAGCTATTGACCAAGACATTGCTTCGAGTAGACAAGAGGGACGAAATCGGTACACATACCTCGTTCTACGTGCCCTCTATCACAGCATTGAAATCTCCTACTCCAGATGCCTTGTTGCAGGCGATCAAAGGCACGCAGCGGACCAGCATGCTTGCGATATCATTCGAATAACACAACAACTCAAAGCACTACGACCAGTGGGCTCGAAGGTGACACCGCCACCTACCAAATTCTGGCCCTTGCCGCTCGTTATGGCCGCAATCGAAGTTAGAGATCCTGTCTATCGCGAATGGGCCGTGAGAATGCTGGCAGACTACGAAACAGTCGGAGGTGATCATTATACATGGTCGAGGAGATTTGTGGAAGCCATGTGTGAGAGAGAAGATCAGATCGCTCAGCGCCTGGATTGGTCTTCGATATTGGCTGAAATCAAAGATGGTCTCGTCATTTAGAATCGGCGTGAATAAAATCCATTAACTCTTGTGCAAAAGGATAGATAGATTCAATATTAGGTATAGTTCAGATAACTTCCGGTCAGTTCTCCAAGTTGAAGTGAGCTAGTATAGTTCAATCAAGTCCTCTGAAGACCTCGTCGAAGCGAAGCTCATTCCATCGTACGTGTGGCTTCAATCCAGCAAATTTCCAAACGCCATCTACTTTGCGATAGTAGTGTTCATTGGTCGCATGCCCGTGTCCGCGCAGCTTCACCTCCTTCAGGGTTTCATCGGTATACACCTGGTGCGCGGCACGCAGCTGATGATGGCCAATCACCTCAGTGTCGGAGATCTTCTCCCACCATGTCTGGCCTAGAAGATGCTGTGTCTTGATGGTTGGGTCCCCAAGGAAGCCTGGATGCGTAACCATCCCCATATACTCCTCGGCGGACATGTCATCCCATCTTCTTAGGCCGACCTCGGTATAGTCCACCGTCAGTGTTGGGGCAATGATGCCACGCAGGCGTTCCCAGTCCTGTTGGTGACTGCGGTTAGAAGAGACACATTCATGGTTGACAGGCAATAGATTGATTCAATTATACCTTGGCATCATAGCTATCTGCCCAGTCGAACACGAGCTTGGATAGGATCAGGTAGTCTAAGGATGGTCAGTATACTGACCAGCTTCGGCTGAGAAATTGATATCACCTTGGAAGCTAATGTCGAGGTTAGGCTCAGGGTTTTTCATGGCTGGAGACATAGTGAAATGTGTCAATAGACTGATCACAGAGTGTACGTTGATGAAGTTGAGATTGGCGCGAAGGTATACCCTCGCGATGGAGTCTACATCGCGACGTGTAACCTGGAATCCAGCTCCGAAATTGCTACCCCAAATGCGGCATGAGCGAGATCTAGTCCCTCTATTACAGATCCGACTCTGTATGCCAAGCATTGGCAGGATGCAACCGGGCTCACAATGTGACCTGCACACGCGATGCAGATCATACAGCCTCCCGGATGCGGCAAGGAACCTGTCAGCTGATTCGAACGGCACTTGAAAGCAGCCTTGTTCGCCTCTATTAGCTTCACAGTAGTGCAGTCCTTTTCACTCAGTGAGTCTCAATGCGGACTGAATCCCCAATGAGTACTAGTAGTGGAGGGAGTCAAATGCGACATGGGCCGGATCACTAGTATCTGATTTCAGTTGTATGAATCCGACAATTCCCATTGTCTGAGTATATACACCTGGGCCTGTTCCAGGTTATCCAGTAGATTGTGGTCTTTGCAACTCTTCGAATTCTATACTATTCACCTACTAGTCACGTCCCCTCTGCCACCCATCTCTCATTAACCATGGTCGTCGCCAATCCCAACACCGCTCAGCTGGAACTCGCCGGCAAGGTCGCCCTTGTCACCGGTGGGAGTCGAGGCATTGGATCTGGCATTGCGCTTGAGCTTGCGAAAAAGGGTGCCTCCGTAGCCATCAACTATGCCGGTAACACGGCTGCGGCAGACAAGATGGTCAACGAGATCAAGGCCCTGGGCGTGCATGCCGCAGCCTTTCAAGCCAACCTGACGAAAGTCGACGCCATCGAGAACCTCTTCCGCGAAGTCCTCTCTCACTTCGGCCAATTGGACATTGTCGTGTCCAATTCGGGAACGGAGAAGTTCGTCTCCCTAGCTGACACCACTATTGACGACTTCAACGACGTCTTCGACCTCAACACCCGCGCCCAATTCTTCGTCGCCAAGTACGCCTATGACTACATCCAGCCCGGCGGACGCGTGGTCCTGATGTCCTCCATCGCCGCCGGCGTGGGAGTCCCCGGCCACTCACTTTACGCCGGCAGTAAGAGCGCCATCGAGGGCTTCACGCGGTGCTTCGCCGCGGATTTCGGTAAGAAGCGATGCACCGTCAATGCGATTGCGCCAGCTGGTGTGAAGAGCGACATGTGGCTCAGCAATTCGTGGCGGTATGCCCCTGGCTGCACCGAGGACTCCTCGATTGAGGAGATTGAGGCGGCGCTCGCTAGTGGCAGCCCCTTGAAGCGATGCGGTGTCCCGGCGGATATCGGGCGCATTGTGGCATTCTTGTCTAGTCCTGCTGGAGAATGGATCAACGGTATGTGGAATGCAGGGAGAGAAGTCGGGGTATCCGATTACTAACGAGGAATAGGTCAAATTCTGCCTTGCAATGGTGGTGCGAATATTTAGAAACATCTTGTGATAGCGGATGTTGGTGGAGTGGAGAGAGAGAGAGAGAGAGAGACTGAAGGCGATCAAGGGGGGGAAGGAAGAAATGTACAGAGCAGACTCAAGATTAAAATTGAAGTCAAATGGGCATCAATCAATATGATAAATGAATCTTGAAAATGCTTCTGTGTATTTCCAACTGGTCTTTCAATGCTGTGGCCGACGAGGAGATCTTCCTACTGCGGATTTCATGGAAATAATTCGAAAAATTAATTGATTATCGCATTTCTTGTACTTTGCGAATTATTCTAACTGTACACCATGGCAAGGAATCATATTTTGTCGCTGTCGTCAGGCATTAGAGTGAGAATTTCAGGCAGTCCCGATCAGAATAGAAGGAGACGCTTCAGGAGAGTCGTCGGGCTCGTTTCAATTTCTACGATGATCACCACACTGATCACCAACGTTACCAAGATGATCTAATTTTTTTGTGATTAGCAGTGGCCAGGCAGTACACAACAACGGAGATGCGAATGGCTCCTCTACTCACCAGAAATAACAAGATGCCGACGGAATTCAATTCCCAGCCGCCCGCATGCACCTTTCCGCGGGCAATGGCACTCTGTTGTCGCCAGAAGCGATAGGCTCCGATCAGGGCCACGATGATGGCAACGCAGTGACAGGTCACCGAAAGCGGGATCCCGACCTGGTAGAATCGTAGTCGGTCCTGGTTCTGGTCGGATCGCTGGAGGCGAAATAGCTGGGCAATCAGAACCCCTTGCATGGCGATGACCACCGAGGTGCGGATGTAGGCGAGGAATGTTCGTTCCAGAGCTAGAAAGCCGTTAGCGGGTCCGCTTGCATCGATCGAAGCTCGTTTCGAAGGTCATTTCGAAGCTCTGCGGGGTTGTGCTGGACTCACCAAAGTGATCGCGATTACTCTTCTGCGATACGGTGAGAGTAACATGATGTGTCCAGAATCGACACAGCCGACTCCACGGGTCCTTACCCCGATGGGTACGAGTAGACTGGACACTGGCGCGCGATCGTGTGCGGCGCGTAGTGATTCGGATCTCCTCACCCGACGAGACTGAAGGGGAGGAGTCGATCAAGTCGGCATCCTCGTGGGTTTGGATTTGATGCAGCTCCAGCGCCTCACGGTCGTCTGCTTCTGCTTCTGCATCTGCATCTGCGTTGGTGTAGGAGTGTGTGCGTGTGCGTGTGCGTGTGCGCGGAGAAGACGGCGGAGAAGACGGTGGGCTGTGCACGACAGCACTGGAGGGTTGGTCCACCTCATGGGGAACTTGAACTTGGAGCGGGTCGGTCATGGTGGAGAGCAGTGTTCCAGTACCAGGACATCACGCATGGCTGGGTTGAAGTTGGAGTTGGAGTTGAAGTTGCGGGGGTGGCCAGCAGGTTCAGGTTTTCGGTTGAGTCGGGCTCTTCCCCGGATATCGGCTGCAGCCGTCATCTCCACTTGGGGAGAGTTGAGGGTGTAGTTGGAGTTGGAGTTGGAGTTGAAGTTGTAAATGGACATGTTTGTATATGAGTATTGAGTGAGTGAGTGAGGAGTATGAAAAGTCAACTGCGTTCATCACTCCTCCGCTCAAGGGCAGCTCCACCGCATGCGGATGGCATCATTGTTGCTCTGAATGTTGCCAGCAACTGCCAATGAAATGCACAAATCAGAGTGAGGGTAATTCGAGGGTCATTGGTCGATACCGCCAGGGGATCCATTGTGATCCACTGTGGAGTAGAATTGGTGGTGTCTGGCGTGAGAGTCAGAGTACACTCTGTTGAGTAGAGTAAATAGTAAATAGTAAATAGTAGAGTAAACAGTAGACTCAACCCGTAGGCTTAGGGTTTTAGGGTTCAGAAAGAAAAGTGTATCAATTAGTGTAAGTTTATATATGCCGTCTAGCAGATGTCTAGTCTAGTCTATCAACCGAGTCAAGAGTCAACAGTCACTGGTATCTCTCTAGCAAGTGGAGCAATCCACTAATCCCACCAGTCCAGGCAGAAGCCCTCTATACTCATACTCAATACTCATATATCCCATCCCTTCTATTTCGGAGGTGCCGCCTTCCAAAACACCCATCCAAAGGCCACAACAACCTTAAGACCAGCTGCAAGCCATAGCGCCGATTCCATGCCACCGCTACTCCGACTGAGCCATCCTCCCGCAATCGCGCCCACCAGGAGGAACACCACTCCACCAATGCGCCGGTTCCGTTTCACATTGCCTGTCGGCTTCTCTGTGATCTTGGGGTCCGACGCAATATCAAAGTAAACACTGGTCAGAACCACGGTCGGAATCTCGTTGTAACCCAGAGATCGACTGCAGGTCATGGCACCCGCCGACTGGAAGGCCAGGAGACCGATCGGGATCAGTTCCAGGAACAATGGCCCTCCATCCAGACTCATATCGGCCGAGCTATGAGGGATCAGGTCGGCTTCGATAAGTGCGACCGCAATAATAATAAGAATCGCCTGGACGAGGAAGGAGACCACGAGGGTGCCGCGACGGAGGGCACCAACACTGCGCATGATAATGGAGAAGATCATGGCACCGGCGAAGAAGGTGACAATGGAGATAAGAGATTTCAACCAGCCCCAGGGCTTGCTGGTAGGCTGATTGGAGGCACCCAGACCAAGGAAGATGGTGTTTCCTAGCGAGCAGAAAAAGAAAAAGCACCGACGATCAGCATGCGACACAGAAACCATAAGTTAAACTTTCGGGAAGAGAGAGGGAATCCTACCGGTCTGCATGCCCAAGAAACATGACCAGGCATTGTAGGCACTGCTATCGCAGAGGCCGGTCAAAAAGCATAGCAGCAGACAGACTAAGTCTGCGTTGGCCGGGTCCACGGTCTCCTTCCATCGGCGCATGAGCGATGACTGACGGGGAGACTTGGGTTCGGGCGAGGGGCTCGCCTCGAGATCGGGCATAACCGGGGGCTGTGAATCTTTCTCCATTGACGATGGGGTAGGGGAGGGGGAGAAGGGAGGAGAGAAGCAGCACCAGGCCGACGGGAGGGTTGAGAGAGAGAGAGAGGAAGATAAGGAATGGAGGAAAGAGAAAAGGGAGAAAAGGTAGAATGTTTAAGTTGAGGAAAAGTCGGGAACGGCCGAAAAGCCCGCGGGTTTCTTTTGTCTTTTTGTCTTTTGACTTTTAACCGTGGGAGTTGCTCCGATCGGCGGTGGAGAAGGTCGTCGTAGGGCTGAAACTGAACTGCGGTACTCGCCTCATTCATTGGTGAATTCGATCCAGGTCCGCATAATCTAGTCCACTCTGCTGTGCTTCCATCATTGAATCACACTTGGGCAACAGCTGAAGTTGAGGCATACTCGTAGACCACGTTGGCGGCCATGATCTTGGCTGCAGATAATTGTCTTGGTCACGAAAATGAAGCGGAGGGGATGATGAAGAAGTACCACAAGTATGACAAGTACCACATCCGATAAGAGTCAGTATAGTCAGTAGTATGTCCGCAGTAAATACTCTTAAAGTAGAAGAGTGACAGTGGAAGTTGTAGTTGTTGTTTTGGTTGTGGAGGTGGTAAGAGTGATGGATGCCTTGTCACCTGACAGATCAGGCATCAAACATCTGGCTGACACCTGGCTTCTCAGGCCACAGGTTTATTTCTCCATCTCCATCTTTATCTCCCATCACTTTCATCTTTTCCATTGCGATGCACCACCATGCGTCCTCATCCTAGGTGTGCCCAACGCCTTTGGGTAAGGCCTACTGCCTTTACAACACTCCCAAATCACTCTATTCGTCACCAGAGCTCCCCCTCCTCCACCTCCACCTCCCATGGTGACCGTTCACCGAGACCGTCGCGACCGCGCTCCAAGAGACCCGAGCCAGCGCAAAAATTCGAGACCCGCCAGGTCCAGCTGACGGTTGATTCCTTAGGAGAGCCTGGCAGTGTCACCGTCATCTCCTCCAGTCGCCCCAAATCACTTCTTCGAACACGCAAACCTCGCCCGGCGCATTCTCGTAAGCAAAATACCACCACAGTCGACTCAATACTGGATGATTTGGACCAGGAGACTGCGGTTCTGGATGAGGAGGATATCCGCAAGACCATTGAAAACCTTGGCCAGTTCTCCGACCAAGCTGCCAAGCTGACATTGCACGACTGGGAAACTCTCCGATCAGACATCGCTACTTCCTTCACCTACAACCAACTGTCAGACTATATCGCCGCTCGCAAACAATTGGCCTTAGAAGAGGTTAAAGGAGAAGATGAATGGAGGCCCGGAACCTCCTCATTCTGGCACGCCAGTCCAACCGCGCACAGCAACACCGAACGACTGGCCGCGGCTCAGGGACTAACGGGCAAGCCCCTTCTCGCAGAACATATCCTTCGAGACTGCTGGCATTTCTCGGTGGTCAGCGAGGTTGGCCAGCTGGATCTTCGCCTCCCTCCGCTCTCAATTACCGTGCTGCTCAATTCCACGCACTTCTCCTTCGATGAAGTGGCCGAACTCCACTCTTCCAAGATCGATGTGACTAGTTCTCTCGGTTTGGTCAGAGTTACTGGTGAACGGGAAGCTTGCGAATCGATCCGCGATGTCATCGAAGACGCCGTGACCCGTATTCGTGAACAAAAAACCGGCATCAGTGTCCAAGCACCCGTCAACCCGGCTCAGGTATTCACGCGGCCATTCATCGATTGGGTTTCTCAAACCTATAACGTGGCTATCGAGCAAGATTCTTCGTCTATTCCCACCAAAATTCTCTGCCTCTCGGAAAGTATTCAGGATGCAGAGAATGCTCGCCGAACCCTCAACTATCCATTATCTGAGGCGAGCCAGACCTCCGTTCCCTTCTCCACATATATGCCCGCCTCACAGCCGGCAAATCTCTACAGTCAAATTCTCCAGCACCCTTCCTGGTTGGATCGGTCCAAATCCTGGTTCCGATGGGCTATTTCGTCTACCCAGACGACATCAACCGAGGCACAGCGAGCGCCATTCTTCGACGGCCACCAGACACGGCTTTCCGATGAGCTACTGAAGCTACTTCGAAAGGACTCGGCTGTGGCAAAGGGAGAAGCCTCGAATGGGGCTACCATACACGAATCCGTGACAGCGGCCGTTGGTAGATGTCTTTTCTCTTCGAAGCAAATGCCCGAAGATGCAGAAACCACTTTAAGCGCCTCGGATCTGGGGAGGTCTTCCATGACTCGCATTTTTACAACCGAAGTACCCAACTTGACGTCTTTCTTGGAGTCTCTTCCAGAACCCAAGTCGAAATCAGGGACCGGGAGACTCCGTCTCAAACCATCCTCGGAATACGTTGGAGTCGCCCCCGAACTTGAGGTGGAATATCTTCTCTATGAATCAGAAGGTGAAGACTCTGGCCACAGCGTCGAAATCACAGGCTTGAAATCCATCCTTGAAACAAGCAGTGTGGATTACCTTCTCCCCGAGAACGCGATCGACCTCCGTTTCACCCGCACTGCCCATCGAGATATCACAAAGGAGATTCTAAGCGAGTCTCCCCATTACAGGCAGCTGGTTCGCGACATCGAACAATCCTTAGTCCGTGATATCGCTTCCTCTTCCACATCCTCCAGTTCCTTGCTATCCGCCACTCTACCCCCCCTTCTGCAAGGTCTCGCTTCCCCGTGGGCTTCTCTTATCCCCCGATAAAGAAGTTCTTGGTGATTCTTTCTGGAACATCTTGCTCGAAAACAATCTCGAGGTGGAATACATGTATCCCCCTCTTCAGGACATCCGTGGTTCCATCCTTCAATACTATGACCTCGATGGCCGGGAATTAAGTTACCGTTTCTATGAAAGTGGTCCTTTCTACGCTAGCCTCGCGACAGAGGTCGCCTTGGCGGTCGACATTCCACAGGTTGACGCCAACCTACACGCTGACGCTGAAGAATTTCAGCGTTCTGTCGAGCACAATTATCACGAATTCTACAATGCGGCCTGCGACATGGCATTCAAGGTGAAATCTGCCAATCGTGAAGTCGAGGTCGAGGTTGAGGTCGAGGATTCATAGATGACCTTAGTCCCTTCCCCTGTATTAATTCTTATTTTTTTTTCATATTTTCGGGCACGTACATAGATTGGAAGCATCTGCATGGAGAACTGTATACTAGACACAATTACATATCAACGACATTCGTCGTACACAAAATAAATTTCTATCCAACCCTTCCAACTTGAAGGTTGGAAGACTCCTTTCTAGTCAAAATTGCCAAACGTACATATTCATTTCACTCATTTCTATGCTGTACAATATCAACAAATACACATCGCCAAGCCAGTATAACATCCGATACCACCTGGCTAGTCAATCACAGCCAATAAGCTATAGTAGCCATATTGACAGGATGGAAGGGGCCACCATCACACGGTCAGTCGACCCAGCAGCCATAACCTTGAAATTCGATGCATTTGCTAGACAATCCACTCCCATCTATGAACAAACACCATCCAGTCTAGCTTGAATGGTCTGTTCATCAAATCGCCCATCATCGCCCTCGTAATTGCGGAGCACCTCGAGAGTCATTAGTCGACGAGGCGCTTTCCGACCAGTCATCAATTCGAATTGCGCAATGCCTTGTTCGATGACGTTCTCCAGTCCATCGGAAAGAACCCACGGGCGTCCGGTATCGGCCCGAATGCGACGCATTTGGAGGAGGAGAGGGGTATCTAGTGGTTTATAGGCCAACTGGAGGCGGTTGGGTTAGTACAATAGCTATTCGGAATTGGGGCCCTAGGCAAGACTTACTTCTAGCACAACACCACCGGTCGGACTTCCCAGCCATTGAAGAGGCATCTCGAAGTTCGCCGGGGGCTCATCTCGATCTGGATCAGCCGGCACACAAGATGCAATGAGGCTGGGTGGGTTGGCATCGTCTGGCCAGTCATCCTGGGTGGAACGCAAGACTCGCACCACATCCGCAGAATCAACCTGGGATGAAGCCCATGAGTTGAAGTGTCTTGCCACCTCGTCGGCTCGAGACTGCGTTCGGTTATAGATGAAGATCTTCCGGCAGCCAAGTCGGAGCATAGCATAGATGGCCGAGCGGGCCATACCACCCGCACCGATAACCAAGCCTGTGGTTTTGGCACTAATTGCGTTACGCGGGGAGAGGTGCCGGGTGATACAAGTCATGATTCCCACCCAATCCGTATTCTCTCCATACCATCCGAGCACTGGGCCAGCCTGGTTCCGTCGGCTGGCTTGCTCTCGAAGCGGGTAGATGGTTCCGTCCGAGGAACCTCGTAAGGGCATGATGGTGTTGATAGCACCGATGGCCTCGGCGTGTCGACTCTTCGCAGCAAGTTTGTGGTAAGTGTCGACTCGCCAAGGCTGAACAACACTCGACCCTCCAAATTGGGGATCCTTGCGAAGGCGATCCAGTATAGCGAGGGATGGGGAGTCGGGAATGCTATATTGATGGCTCATTCCACAATGCTGGATGGCTGCATTATGCATAGCAGGCGATAAACTATAGGTCACATTTGCGCCCAGAATGCAAAATTGCAACGGGTCCAGTACGTAGCTCTGGAAAAGCGCACGAACGGCGTCTCGCGATGTAATCTGCGCATCTCGCTCGTTCTCCTCCGGTCGGGTGATGGCTGGGTGAGTCACGCTGGTCAGAATTGAATTGAACACTTGTGATGTTCGTCCAAGGCGACCGATATTATAAGCGATGAGGGGAGGATGTTCGCCTGGCATTGACCGAATGCGATTAGTGAATTCTACGACTGTCGCGTTGTCCTCGCGTGAGGTTGCGACACGCAGGAATCGGACTAGCTGGCAGTCCATCTTTTCTGCTTCTTGGTAGGAGTGCACGCACTCCTCATCCTCCCACTTGATATTTGAAGATGGCTCAAACACCCGCTGGCCAATGATCTTCGTCTTTCCTCGGGCCCGGATCACTTGGGCGAGTCGGGTCGGGTTCTGTTCGAGGTCGATGACCAGGTATTCGACAGCTAGTCGCAGTGCATGTTCCAGGATATCAAAGTACTGCGAGTCTGGCACATCTGCCGCGCCAATCCCTGTGGGAGACATGTCAACCGAAAGGATCACAGGGGCCTGCGCATTGCGTCGTAAGATCGAAACCTGTTTGCTGATCACATTCGGCATATCGGAAGCCCAGCGGTCGACGCAGAGTTCAATGGCATCGCCTCCCGATTCCAGCTCGGGAAGATTGACATTATCGGCGATGAGATCGGATGAGCGGATAAAAATGGCATGCGTATAGGACCGAAGTTCCGGGGGTGTCTCTAGCAAGACAAATGGCGAATCGTAGCTCGAATGATTCACATCGACGCCCGTGACAAAGCGAACGAAACGGGTGAAGTCTTCTTTGACTTCCTGCAGCTTAAACGAGTAAGCAGCGGATCGTGGGTCCGGAGTACCATCGTCAGATCCCACGCGCGTCCGGTCCTCCACATTATAGAACTCGAAATTGGAGCAAGTGCGGTGAAGTGGATCACCCTCGCGCAGAAGCCGAACCGACTGGTCTTCTAACCCGAGGAGTTGTTGTATGCGGTCGATATTGCGGACGAGATGCACGACAGGGTTTGTCTGAGAATAGAGGCGAAGATGGTCCTGAACTGGGCGCGTAAGACTCCCGAGTCCGCACTCAATGACACAGCCAGTCCTATGATTGTCCAGCATCAATTTGAGCACCTCGATATCTCTGCGCTGAAACTCCTGGCTGCCATATTGTTTGAGGTATTCATGTCGGGTGACGCCTGTCGCCTCGCGGAAGTAGTGATCTTCGGTGATGAACCGGCGTTTCAGGGCTGTGGCGGCGACGAATCCGAGTGAGCGCTTACCACAGCCGCGAATGCCTACGAGCACCAGCGAGGCATGGGAGTCGAATGCGCGAGGTGTGATCGGGGTGATTAGAGTGGTGGAGGTAGTCGAGGTAGTTGTGGTAGGGCGGATCGTGGGGGATGCGGAGATGGAGGAATTGGGTTCCGCGTCACGGACGCGAGGCTTTAAGTCAAGCATGAGGGCGGCTTCGAGGTTGCCTGGGGGTATTTGGAGATCGAGGTGAGGTAGAAGTGGGGGGTGGGAGGCAGGTTCAGCTAGTTTGAGTATACGCGTGCCATGATCGGGGCAGCACCATGCACAGCAGCTGTCGCATTAAGGGGAGGAGACGTGAAGGATGAGGGGCCACACAGTAGCAGTAGAGCAGCAGATCTTGAGAAAGAGTTATGAAGAGATATGTGGAGAGGAAAGTTCCCCGGCCGCAGATGAAAGCGGAAGGAAGAAAAGGTGGGGGGGGGTGCGTGCCGGGGGGGAAAGGAATTATCCGGGTGTATTAGAGTAAAGGATATACTTGAGCATCAGTGTATTTACAAAGCTATAGATGGTAGTATAGGTATAGAAAGATATTCACTGAGTATACCTATACTAGTACTAGTATTCATGGTAGTATTCTTATTCACAAATCTCACCAAGTTTGTGCAACATCCGTCTCTATATTTACCTACTCCTCCCATCCCCGGATTGTCCGAGCCAACCCCTCTGTCTCAGGTCTCCTTAAACTCGTATCGACCCTCTCGGTCTTGCACCTCCACCTCAATGCGTCCCTCCTCAATCTCCTTGCCATCCACCTCAATCGAGGCCCGCATCACATCACCCGCCCGAACCTGACCCACTCCCTTGGGGGTGCCAGTCAGGACAATATCGCCCTTCTCCAGGGTCATGACGCGCGAGATCTGAGCCAGCTGGTGGTGGATCTGGTACAGCATGAGGCTAGTCGAGTCGGCTTGGCGTTCGGTGTTTCCGACGCTGAGGCGCAGGAAGGCATCGTGGGGATTCGGGATGCGCGATTTGGCAATCTCTTGCGAAATAGGCAGGAAGGTGTCGAAGCCCTTAGCGATGGACCAGGGGAGACCCTTCTTCTTGGCTTCGTCTTGGACGTTGCGGGCGGTCATGTCAATGGCGAGGACATAGCCTATGCGATGCGCGAATAATGATTAGCAGACCCAGCAAGCGCAAGGGTAAGAAAAGGCAGAGTACTCACTCTGGATAGCATCCAAAGCACCTTGCTTGTCCTCCGGGTCTAAATCCCGGAGGGTCTTGCCGATGACCAGACCCAATTCGACTTCATAGTGCAGGCTGACACCCTTGGGGCGGAGAACGGGACCAGCGCCGGGGATGAGGATGGACGAGGAGGGTTTGAGGAAGAAGAAAGGCTGTTTGGGCTTAGTGTTGTTCAACTCGGTGATGTGGTCGCTAGCGCAGGGAGGGTCAGCAAAGGCGCAGAGAACAGAGAGCAGAGAGCAGAGGGAGAGGGAGATGGAGTGACGCACGCGTAGTTACGGCCGATGCACATGACCTTGCGGCAATTGGCGCGAATGGAGGCCATGGTGAGTTGGTCAATGGGAAGGGAACTTGAACCTTTAGAAGCACAGGCAGGTATGAGGAGTCGAGTAGAGGCACTGGCGCAGTGGGAGGGGAGGAAGTTATAGACGGGAAATCCGAAGCGGAAATGGGGGGGATATTGGGAGGAAGCTCGGATGTCCTCCGCTTGTATCTTTAACCACTAGCACTTAGATAGTAAGAGTAATAGGAATAGTAATAGTAATATACCTAGGTATATTTGATCGGAGTGTAGATTATTTCTTATTCCTTATTTCTCCTTACTAGTATTAGTACTAGTACTAAGTACGCATAGCTAATATCCTTTTCACATTCCGACTTTCGCAGACTCGGCCGCACGAGCCGATCATCTCGGCCCGACTGGCCGAGGGTAGTGGTGGTGGTGGTGGTAGTAGAGTATTGAAATATATCCTTGTCCCAGTGACTATTTATTATTTATTATTTTACAGTCACATCAACTTCAAGTTCAAGTTGACTCAACATAGTTATATCATAAATAGTATCTACCTCCAGGGCTTTGGTAGAACTACTGCCAGGGAACTACTGCCAGGGAACTACTGCCAGGGCGGTCAAAGATATATATCATTGAACACAAGGGCAGTCGGAGTCACTGACATATCCCTGCTACTACCTAGGTAACTACCTACTACTAGTTCACTCTAGCCCTAGTAGGGCCTGGAGAATCCATTGACTGCCCGGCACTGACAGGATGACCTGATTCAGATACTCTGGTCGAATATAGTAGGTTTTACCTACTATTACGACTATATGCAGTGCACCGGGGACACCGGGACCTTCTCCGATTGACTCCAACTTCTCCAAGGGAAAGCAACATTGGAAGGCGGGGATGCCCCTCGAGTGGAGACTTGCTATCTGAGTCCGAGTCCGAGTCCACAGGTCCCTCCATTCTTGAATCACCTCGGCTTCTCTATTGTACTACCCAGGTGGGAATTACTACCATTAGTTACCATCACCATCTCCCACCTTCACCTTGGTATAAAGACCCCGACCCCCACACTCGCTGCCCTGGTTTCCGCCGATCCACTTCAAGTTTGGCACTGTCTCTCACCATGCCCCTCAACTCAAAAGCCGTCTACGCCAAGGCGAACCCCGATTATGTGCCCTTTGCCAGTCGCCGGAGCACCGTCCACAGCTCTCATGGCATCGTCGCCTGCACTCAGCCCTTGGCTGCCGCTGCCGGTCATCGCATTCTGACCCAGGGTGGTAATGCCGCGGTATGTCATCTCACGCCCAGACAAGATAAGAGCAATTAGCACTAATCTATATCTCTCTACAGGATGCCGCCGTCGCCGTCGGTAAGTTTAGACCATCGCCCCAGACTGGAGCAGAAAATAAGACCTTAAACTGATCACTACAGCCGCCGCCATCAACATGTCGGAGCCCTGCTCCACTGGAATCGGGGGCGACATGTTCTGCCTTTTCTACAACTCCAAGACCAAGAAAGTTCACGCCTTGAACGGCTCTGGTCGTTACCCCGGCGCTGGCAGTCTGGAAAAAGTGCGCAAGGAGTTGAAGCTCGCCCCCGGTGAGTCGGGCAGCATCCCTATGCTGAGCGCGCTGGCCACGACAACCCCCGGTGCCGCTGCTGGCTGGGTAGACACAGTCGAAAAGTTTGGTAGCGGCAAGCTATCCCTAGAACAAATCCTGCAACCGGCTATCGAGATGGGCGAGCAAGGATTCCCCGTTTCCGAACTTGCCTCTCATGGCGTGAGTAACCCCCTGCTTTCCCCTCCCCTGCAACTCTGTTAACCCTCACCAAGTGGCACGGCTCTGAAAATGATATTCGGAATGCGTCACCTAATTTCCGCGAGATGCTGAAGGATGACTCCTCGGCCAAGGACGGCGTGCGTGCCCCGCTACCAGGCGATATTATGAAGAACCCCACATTGGCGAAGACCTTCCGCACTCTCGCAGCCGAGGGGAAGAAGGGCTTCTATCAGGGCCGCATTGCCGAACAGATCGTCAAGGTGGTAAAGGATCTTGGTGGTTTCATGACTCTCGAGGATTTGGCCTATCACGCCGAGGTTGGCACCCAAGAAGTCGATCCCATCTCGCTTGAGTTCACCGGACAGGATATCGTGTCCAAGCAGACCCCCGGAACTGATGGTACCCCCAACAAGGGCGTCCGTGTTTGGGAGCACCCGCCCAATGGGCAGGGTATCGTGGCACTCATGGCCCTCGGTATCATGGAAGAGCTCGAGCGAACAGGCAAGATCCCCAAGTTCCGTGAGGATCAACACAATTCCCCCGAGTATCTACATGCTGTCATTGAGAGTCTGCGGATTGCTTTCGCTGATGCCGCCTGGTGGGTGACCGACCCCGACGTGGAAAAGGTTCCCTCGCAAGGCCTACTAGCACGCGAGTATCTGGCTGAGCGCGCGAAATTGTTCTCCCCCGAGCGTACATCCGATCTTCTGGATCACGGCAGCCCTGCTCACAACCACTGCGATACCGTGTATTTCAACGTCACAGACCGCGAAGGAAATGGCATCTCCTTCATCAACAGCAACTATGCCGGCTTCGGCACTGCCATCATCCCCGCTGGTTGTGGTTTCACCCTGCAGAACCGTGGCGCCAACTTCTCCCTCGAGCCGGGCCACCCGAATGCTTTGGCGCCGCACAAGCGACCATACCACACCATCATCCCTGCCCTGATCACCAATGTGGCTGATGATTCCTTGCACTCCGTATATGGTGTAATGGGCGGATTCATGCAGCCTCAGGGCCACGTACAAGTCCTTCTCAACATGCTCGCCTTTGGTTACCACCCGCAAGCAGCTCTGGACTCCCCCCGCATCTGCCTCGCCGCACCGACAGAGGAAGATAAGGACCGCACCGTCTATGTGGAGGAGGGAATCAGCGACGCAACCGTGGAGGGCCTGCGCAATCTCGGCCACAAGGTCGAGGTACTTGCCGGCTGGAAGCGCTCCATGTTTGGCCGTGGCCAGGTCATTCGTCTGCACTATGACGAAGGGAAGCCGGTCTACAGTGCCGGCAGTGACCAGCGCGGGGATGGAATGGCATTCCCTCTGTTGTAAGCGGAAGCTATACAAATTATCCGATGTAAATAGCCCTTGGCGGAGATCCATTTACGACTGATGACCGCATAGTATAACTACTAGTAATGCTCCATAACCAGATGACTGCACTGCTTGACACTGTTTCTAGAGCTTGAAGGCAAAATAAAATGCTGGGGATCAACGGGGTTAACCCCGGAAGAAGCCCCAATCCTCGCAATTCATGCGTAATAGCAGCTGCCGTGGGCATTCCATGGTCCAATCGCGAGTAAGATGCCAAGGTCCAAGGCACAGGCACAGCTCCCCGGAAGACCAAAGCCGAGCACATAGAGAACAATTCAACACAATCCCAGGTCCAGTTCTCGCGATTTGCGGGCCCCAATTGCGGCCGCTGGAGATCTCCAAAGTGCGGAGGGCATCTTGATTCCGTTGGTGATGATCTTCCTGGTCATTCTCCCCGGATGTTCACTCCACACCACGATGCACGCGAGGTTTTAATGGAAACTAGCACACGATCCCGTGGGAATCACTCCTCGAGACCAATCGGAGAAGAAATTGCGAGAATCTTCTCGCGGAAGATCCAAATAGAGTATGTCTTGAATGCCATTGCCGCTTACGAGAGATAGTTCATTCATATAAGGTCCATCCCCAGATCCAGAAAACGAGTATCATTCTGTTTACAAAGAGTGAAGATGGTGATCCTTATTGCGATCAGAAATCCACAGATTCCCATATTCTACCAATCGAATAATAACTATACCAAAAAACAAACATGCCACACACACCCGAGAGCCCCGAGTCTTCCGAAACAGCAGCCACAGACAGGCGACTCGAAAAGGATATCGAGAAACAAAGTGATATCGATGGGGACATCGCCGACGGGAGCGTCCGCTCGCCAGGTGGAACTCCACAAGAGAAGAAGAAGAAAACAGGCCCGAGCGGAGCCAATGGTGTCAACACCGAGCCACCTTCAGACCACCCCGAGCTAAAGGAGTGGGAATGCTACGATAAACTGGGATACTCCTTCCCTTGGTGGAAGAAATGGTATATAATATCCGTCGTCTTCGCCGTGCAGACATCCATGAACTGGAATGCAAGTTTCTACGCCAGCAGTATCAGTCTGTATTCCAAACACTTCAATATCTCCGAGCAAGCAGCTCGAGTTGGGCAGATGGACTTCCTCATCGCTTATGCCTTTGGATGCGAGTTTTGGGCACCTTTCAGCGAGGAGTTTGGAAGGTGGCCCATCATGCAGATGAGTCTGCTCCTCGTCAATATCTGGCAGATACCGTGTGCGCTGGCTCCGAACTTCGGCACGATCGTCGTCTGTCGTTTGCTGGGTGGCCTCTCATCGGCTGGTGGGTCAGTAACTCTTGGTATGGTGGCTGATATGTGGGAGGCAGAGGACCAGCAATATGCTGTTGCCTTTATTGTTCTATCATCCGTCGCTGGGTCTGTGATTGCGCCGATCGTAGGCGGATTTGTGGCAACTTTCCTTGACTGGCATTGGAATTTCTGGCTACAGTTGATTCTTGGTGGTTTTGTACAGCTCCTGCACTGGACCATACCCGAGACTCGATGCAGCCTGCTGGTTACCCGCGAGGCGAGGCGACGAAGGGCAGCTGGGGATATGGTATGGGGTGGAGACGAGTTGAAAGGCAACAGGCTGACATTCCGCGGGATCTTGATGATCTGGCTTCGGCCTTTTATCATGTTCTTCCGCGAGCCGATTGTCCTGTGTCTTGCACTGCTGAGTGGATTTAGTGATTCTTTGATCTTCACTTTCCTTCAGTCTTATACTCCGGTATATAAGCAGTGGGGGTTCAATACTATTGAGATTGGACTTGCCTTTATCCCGTGAGTATAGATGCTACCACCGTAACAATTTCTACATTATTCGCTAACTGACTGTCCTTAGTATCCTGGTCGGGTATTTCATTGCTTATTTCTCTTTCATACCTTGGATTGCCAAACATAACAGGGTACGGGAGCGTGATCCGGATGGATTACAACCGGAAGCTCGACTGTATTGGCTCCTATTCGGTAAGTGTTGCCCTTGAAAATGAAAAGCAATTAAAAGTGTGTTCTAACTGTGACAGTGGCGCCTTTACTATCGATTGGGCTGTTTGGCTTCGCCTGGACAAGTCTCGGACCTCCACATGTTCACTGGATTGCACCGATGATATTTTCCTCCTTAATTGCAATTGCCAATGTGAGTTGTTTGAGATGGTTCAATTTCATGAATCAGAAATTCAGAGGATATGACCTAACCGTTTAATTCTAGTTCACAATCTACATGGCAACGATAGATTACATGATCGCCTCATACGGACCATACGCCGCCTCGGCCACCGGAGGTAATGGCTTCGCGCGAGATTTCCTCGCCGGCGTAGCTGCAATGTACTCTGTTCCAAGTAAGTGATACCTATGGTAATAACCCAAACAAAGAAGATGCAGGATTATTCACCCCCCCCTAGTGTACAGCAACATGGGCAAGACCAATACGCTCGAGTGGCCATCGACATTTTTGGGATTCATGGCTATTATCTTCACGATCCCGATCTACATCTTCTACTGGAAAGGACCACAAATCCGGGAGAGATCCCCATTTGCGCAGGTACTTGCAGCAGACAGGAAGAAGGCCGGACGCAAGGTATCTCAGTGTGGATCGGGTGACCCGGATCCTGTGCAGCGTTACTTGTCCGATTCACCTATGGGCCGAGATCAACGAACCGTTTGAGAACTGCGTAGAGTATAGTTGAAGAGGGCTACTGATATTTTGCTCATTTGGATTGGCGCTTTTGAATTACAAGGATTTTGTGCGTTCCTTTTGTTCAGCAACAAATTGTCTGTGGATTCAAGCAAGTTCGCCGAAGCCTGTGAGTTTTTCGACATCATCAAGAAAGAATGTCAGAGTTCGATTATGATGAACTGTTATCTAATCTGATAAACTAAGATAATTATCTTTGCTTCTATGGTTCTTTCCGGAGGCACCGAGGTGAGACCGTGACTCTTTGGGCCGCAGGGGAAAAGGCTTTAACTGCCCAGGTGGGGACATTACGATATTTAATGTACGGGGACCTGGGTCACCACGGATCCAAGTCGCTAACCATCATGAAATTATTTTGGGTCCCGAGGTCTCTTGATGATGCAGATATTCATCACGCTGGGCCCTATCAGTGTTTGATCTATACCAAAACGAAATTGCGTCATATTCATACTGATCGGAACACAATTCCAGCCAATCCTAGGAATGTTTGCTGAACACCTGGGCCACCCAATTATAGAGGCGACCGCTATTCTCTGCCATGTCAGAAATATACAGATGTTCTTCTCAACCCTATTCCGTGATATGGTAGTCTCGACATGACAATTCCTGTATTGAAAAATACTAGTATGCGGTAGCCTGAATGGTATGATACTGAACGTGTAAAAAGCCACTATGATCATGTATTGCTATAGCTTCCAAACTAGACCTAATACAGAACCAGTCATGATATCATGACTGATGTATACTGAAGAAGTGGTAGTAAGCATTATTAGTATGACGACAGTACATGTTCAGCGCAATACTACTACTGGTACGCATATTTAGATCTGATGATATCCAGTCCCCAGCAATATTAGCAAGAACCACGACAGCTTCTGAAAAGATACTGGCCACTGCTTCGCTACCATCTTTCCATACTAAGCCCTTTCCACGTCCTAACAAGAAATATTCTACTGTATTCTACAATGCCTAGCGCAAAATTCATCAATGACGAAATCGCTCTGTCGGCGTACGATATTTCGAAAATAGCCCTGGGTAATAACACAAGGGCTGACACTCGATTCAAAGGTGTCACTGGGGAGATTAAAGAATTTACTCTTTTCCGTACAGATATCTTGAATGGACAGGAATATAAGGACGTCCGGCATGTTGACACTGATATGATTTTTGACGCTAATAAGGAAGTTATTCTGCGCGGTGACAGTGAGTAAACTACGCTGAATAATTGATATCTACTAACTGGCGAAATAAGGTGGTTACTACTACTTTCAACAAGGCGAAAATGAAGTTGTACTTCACTCTATTCTATGACGGGGGTGTTTTCATCGAGTCGTGTCTATAAATTTCAGAGGAAGTTCCATCTTGTGTCGGATTATCAGGCAAGGGAGTATAACTTGAAAGCAATGTGCAGCTTCTTTGACAAAGCTCAGTTAAACAATCAATAACACTGTATCTTTATTTTATCCCTTCTCTAGTGGCATGAACCCTATGGTCAAGTCAAGCTCTCTCCAAACCTCAAAGCAGACTAAACCAGAATCAAAATCTACTTATAAGGCTACATATCAGACACGCTAGTGGTTCTCAACAACGAAGAAAATTGATCGTGTTGCCCTGATGCTTGCCGAGACGATCATGTCACTATAATTTAATTCTCGGTGCCCAGGAGTAGGGTCGCGATACCGATAGGTACTGCGTAAGAGGACTATGGATCGATGTTATCACTCTTTGGTATTATATGGCTAATCCTAATATTGATACAATAAGCACGAGCGTGGATAGGATTGGAAAAACGCTGTAGAACTTAGAAAAGTATACAACTTATAAGGCCTGACTTCCAATTACTAGAAATTTTGATATGAGAGTAGGTGGTCAACCAGCTATTCAAGGGGAACGGTTTCAAGATGTGGAAGGCAATAATGGTCGCCACTTTATGCGGGTTCAAAAACATCACTGAATATCTCATGAGGATCCAGTTGGATATTTCTTCGCGTGAGATCAGAGAATTGTATGTTCATTATGTTTCGTAGAAATGTCTAATACACCTGACTGAGAGTTAGCTAGCTACCATGTCTGCCAGGTAACCGACTTGGCCAAAGGTCCTCCACGATCATACGTGACCAAGGCCGTTTGATGATCCAGCGCCATCACTCCAGGCCAGAAGCTAGATGCTGGCGAAACCATAATCGGAGGTCCCCACCTAAGCTGTCCATTCTGAGGAGGGCCTGCGAAGCAAACCTTGATGGAAGCATGTTTGACCCAGTCCACTTGATCCGAATCATCATCCGTCATGAAGACACAGACCAGGGAGCCATCCGCGAACGAGGCAACCTGCGGGGAACCCGCATTGTGTCCCTGTCGGGGTCGGAAGACCTGGTGCCGATTATGCCAGGAGGCGCCGTCATCGTAGGAGATAAGCGCTTCGACATTAAACGGACCGTACGTCGTCGTCTCAAAGACCATCACGAGAGCCTCCCGACCATTATCAAATGTGCGCGCAATACCATTCATACCATCACGACGGGGATCACTGTCTCCATGCAGGCAGGTTGGGCGACTCCAGGTGCTCCCCTGATCATGCGAGACAGTGAGCATGGTACATTGGTTATTATGGGCGAATTCTTCGGAGTAAGTCAATTGGACCTCGCCTCTCCGACCCAATCGCATAAAAGGTTCCCAAATTCCAAATGGGGGTCTTTTCTCCGCGGCTTGCGATGCAAAGTGCCAGGTATTGCCGCCGTCATTGGACCTACAAACGGTGATCCGGAAGTGCGTCGGGCCGTTGTCTCCTTTATCGTGGTTGCGGAAGGCTGCGAGGACAACCCCCGGGCCCACCTCACAGAGGAACATGTTATCGACGTCGCCTGCGGCGCGAGTAACTTCGGAGATGTTTTCGAAGGTGTGTCCATTGTCGGTGCTGCGCGCCACGCAAAGAGCGCGTTGTCCGTCTGGGAATCGTGTGAAGGAGGAGAGAATGGAGCCATCGGAGAGTCGGGCGAGACGTGGGTAGGTTCCTCGGTTAGGGTGGGAGGAGAGTGCACGTTCATCATTGTTCACTAGACCACGACCTGGGTGTTGGGGACCTGGATGTCCGGGGGGGGGATTGGAGGCAGTTGGCCTCCTGGTGGTGGTGGTGGCCCGCCAGGGTATCCTCCGTATCCTCCATTTCCTCCGTATGCTGGGGTTTGTTGCTGGTCGTGGGAATGATTGACGCCCAAGGCGTTGAGTACTTTTTGACCGAAGTGGCCCATTGTGTTTGTATTGGAGTGAAATAAGGGGGAGAGAAGAGAAGATGAAGTTACATTTGAAGTTGAAGTTGGAGATCTCCAACAGTCTCAGAGGGTATTACGTCATGGGGCCAGGCAGCACAATAGACAAGCTGCAGTACAGTAACAACAGTATAGTATATTTTATAGATCTGGATATTCTACACATTGATAAAATGAAAGAAATGAAATAGTTATCCCGACTACACTCAGCCAACTAATTAAACTGACTGTCCCTCTCCTCTGACTCTACTACTACTACTACTACTACTACTACTACTACTACTACTACTACTACTACTACTACTACTGCAGTATAATGCGGCAGCCTCGGCAACTTCAAGTTTACTTTCCTCCTACACACTTTCACTCTACTCCCAGTGCTCTCATCTCCATTTCCCCCCCACAATCTGATTGTGCTACCGGCATTTGGAAGCCCATAAGGCTCGGGGTTAGCAAAAGCCCCCATGGCGTGGCGGCATTAGGCCTTTGAGGAGGCTCCGCATTTATCGCCGTGTCGACTAATCTCCGACATGGACAGCTTCAACATCTTCATCGATTCACCTTGCGAGTAAATAAAGACATCCCATGCGGCAATGGTCCTGCTTCTCATCACAAACAATCCACCTTTGAATCTTCAAACATTCAACCCTTCAAACATTCAACCACGGAATCTTCCATTTACCTGATCTACAATCACCTACAACCACCAACAATATGGGCTTCCTCTACTCTCAATTCTGCGTTCGACCTCCCTACCCCGAGCAGTCCTTCGCCAACCAAACTGTCCTCATCACTGGTGCCAATGTCGGACTGGGATTTGAAGCGGCTCGTCATGTGGTTCGCCTAGGTGCCTCCCGTGTCATTCTCGCAGTGCGCAATGTTCCCGCTGGCGAGGAAGCCAAACAGCAAATCGAAACATCCACTGGCCGTTCAGGCGTTTGTGAAGTCTGGGAGGTTGACCTAGCATCCAATCAGTCGGTGCTAGACTTTGGAGACCGTATTGCCCAGCTGCCCCGACTAGATGCTGCTCTACTGAATGCCGGAGTAGCAACTCTCAACTACGCCAAGGCAGAGGGATTAGAGCGTTCCATCACTGTCAATGTCGTCAATACCTTACTTCTGTCATTACTGGTCCTTCCTATTCTCAAGCAGACAGGCAAGAAAGTACCAGGCAGCCAGCCCCGGCTCAGCTTTGTGGTTAGTGAAGTCCATGCCTGGGTTTCGCTTCCCGAGTGGAAGGCCGACCATATCCTCGAGACCCTCTCCGAGGAATCCAAGGCCAAAATGAACGAGCGGTACCGATTGTCCAAGCTCCTTGAGGTTCTCGTTGTGCAGGAGCTAGCTGGTCGGGTGCGAGGATCAGAAGTGGTCATCAATATGATTAACCCAGGTCTCTGCCACTCCTCCTTGGGACGCGAGGCAGGTGGTGCAGCCCAGGTCATCCGGCTATTACTCGCACGAACAACCGAGATTGGATCACGCACCCTGGTGGCAGGGATCACAGCCGGACTCGAGAGCCATGGTGCCTATATGACCGACGGCCATGTTGAGAACACTGCATTGTCACCTTGGGTGCGCAGTGATGAAGGGCGACAGGCCCGCATTAAGCTGTGGAAGGAAGTCGCGATGATCCTCGAGGGAGTGCGTCCTGGCATCATGCAGAATGCCGTCTGATGTTATTGTCTACTTTTCGGCATCTTTGATTCGATTCGACCACCTTTGGGCCAGTAAGAAGTATGCCAAACTTATCCTGGGATGGTTCAGCGCAAAACAACACCAGCGGCTTCTCGGATGGGGTGTCTACCTCGTATAATTCGTGTTTCTGATGTTTATCTATATCCCGACTCCCTTGTACCACAACCTTTATTCTACCACTCTCCCATGTGCATATAATACGCACCACTAATGTTATGAATATTATTATTATTATTATCCTGACTATATCCCCCCCTACGAACATCACGGCCATCCTGTACTTCAAGTTTGAGGCTTTTTAACTTTCAAGTTGTGATTGACGTGGTGCTGCAGAAACGAGGCGTTGGGTGGGATTTCCCCGATTTCCCCGTTCCCCCCCCAAACTTCTCCTCTTCCACCAACCACAACCACAACCACGAACCATGATCTCCCTCACCTCAGCTGAACCATTTCCCACTCGATCTGCACCTCATCCCCCATAATGCTTTTCGTCTCCCCCATTCGCTCGACCCCCCGGCACCGCTTACCTCAGTTGCGCCTTTCCGCACCCTTCACGAACGGCTGCGCCCACTAGCCAGCCCATTTGCAAATGTGGCCGTTGGGGCAAACATCCCGACCGAGTCGATTCATGCCAATTCCCCGAGGCCTGCAGCATCCAATATTTCTCAACAGACGCCCTCCCAGACGGGGCGCTTGGGCGCGCATTCTCATTGAGTACTTTCTTTGTCCAACAAAGACAACCCCTCGTTGCGCCGCATCAGCCATGTCCGTGGAACGCCCTTCCGGACCGTTGCAGCTTGACAGTTGCCCCCGGACATTTAATCACGAGTATCCCGGTTGAATTCCTGTCTCAGAACCTCACTCTATTCAACCGCAACTCCGGAATCATCGCGAGAGCATTGTCATTGTCATTGTCATTACCACTATGGTGCCCATTCTTTTAGATTCCGATACCTTGGACCAGCCGAATGGTCTGAAAGACTCGACCGTGTATCTACAGCTTTCCGAGCACCCCCGGCTCCTTCTGCGACTCGTCGAGGTTTTCAATGCACCAACAATCGTCAAATCCGAGCCTTTTGATATCCAGCTTCAACGTCTTTTTCAACTTGCTTGGGTGATTACAGTTGGAGCCTTCACTTCCTCGACTACCCTGTACGTTGGCGAGCAGTACACCAAGGGACGTTGTTTTGTCGGGGAGTCTGATGATCCCACTGCCCCGACGACACAGATCCACATTGACACAGAAGAACCAGTGCATGACTTGTTCGGGCAGATCACCAATGGTCTCAGTACCCTTGTAAAGGAGTCATATGCCAATGGCGTGCATGGACATGATGGCAAGGGTTCCCGCTATAACATGACTATCGTTTACCAACGACAGCCTGCAATGGCGGTGGACTTGGGTCAAAAGGTCTGCATGGGCCGGTGCCACGTTTGCTGCTCCATTCCGCCGGGGCAAGAAATTATCGGTGAGGGACTGCGTATTTTCGTCAGACGTACGCCAGACGATCTCTTGCATGCACAGCTCGATGTGGGCGACTCTCAAATCAGCTTACCAGTGGCAACAAGCTTGCTCCACAGTTTTAATCGAGCTCTCTCTTCAATTGGCATGACATCGATGCAATTGATCGGTGCTGTGGATTTATGCGGGCCGAATGATCGTGCCCAGATTGCCGAATTCACTAGATCTCTTGCACCCTCTCAAGATGCCTTACTTCATGATCTTTGCTTGCGTCATGCCGTGACGACCCCGGGTGCACCAGCTATCCGATCATGGGATGGCGATCTCACCTATAGTGAACTCAGTAATCTTGCATCTCGCCTGGCTCATTGGCTGGTTGATCAGGGTGTTCGACCGGGCATTTTTGTCGCCTGCGCTTTCTACAAGTCGACCTGGGCGATCGTAGCCCGTCTTGCAGTTCTAATGGCTGGCGGTGCATATATATGCGTTGATGGCAGTGACCCACCACCGTATATGGCATCTGTCCTGGAGCGAACTCAAATCAAAATCATGCTGACATCGACCGGATACTCATTAAGGTATAGGGAACTTGTAGAAGTCCACTTTGAAGTGAGCGCGGATTCTCTCCGAGGGCTCCCTTCCATCCCGGGGGTACCATGTGTCGATGTTAAGCCTACCGATGCTTGCGTAGTACTTTTCACTTCGGGCAGTACCGGTAAACCCAAGGGAATCATCCAAGAGCACCGAAGTTATGCCTCCGCTCTCACCGATTATATTCGCGTCATGGGGATGGGCCCTCATTCACGACTTTTTCAATTCGATGCTTACGCCTTTGATATCAGTAACAATGATTTCCTCGCACCTCTGTTAGCCGGTGGCTGCTGCTGTGTCCCCACAACTTCGCTGTCAATGGATGCCCTCATGACAGATATCAATGACCTCCAGGCTAATATGATGTTCGCCACGCCTTCAGTCGCCATCGAGATTAACCCCGACCGTGTGCCGACGCTGAGGATGATGTGCATCGGCGGGGAGCCCGTCTCCGATGCGGTTCTCGCCAAGTGGCTGACTCGCGTTCAGGTTGTAAACCAGTATGGCATGGGGGAGGTAGCATCTCTATGTGCTCATAATCCTAACCTTCGAATGGGCCATGGCACTGTTGTTGGAAGACCAGCTAGTGGCGCCATCTGGATTGTGAATCAAGATCACCCCGATCTACTGATGCCCGTGGGAGCAATAGGAGAGCTGCTCGTGGAGGGCCCACACATTTCAAGAGGCTATCTAGACCACGTCTCCGGAAAATCGGAGAACTTCTTGACGGCCCTGCCTGTCTGGATGGCACAGCTCCATGGCAATCGACCACGACATCGGTTCTACAGATCCGGTGATCTTGGTCGGTACAATCACGATGGAACCATTGAGCTCATCGGGCGGAAAGATACGATGCTGAAACTGGACGGGGCGAGAGTGGAAGCCGGCCAAGTCGAGTACGTACTACGCCAACATCTGTCGACTGGCGATGCCGCAGTGGTGGATGTCTTGGGTGCTGCGGATGGCGCGGGCGACCCAATCCTTGGGGTATACCTATACCTTGCCAATAACCCAATGAACCTGGAGACGGGATCAGTCGAAGAGATGCAATTTCGCCCGATAATGCAGCGTCATGCCATATATGCTCTTACTCAAGCGATCAGCGAAGGGGTCCGGCAGAGCCTGCCCACCTACTATGTCCCTAGCCTCTTTCTACTTGTCGACCGGATTCCACGAACCAAGTCCAAGAAGACGGATCGTCGCAAACTTCATATGTTAGGGCAAGCTTATTACATGGCCCATCGAGAGGATCTCCGGGAAATCACGGTGTGGCCTGAGTGGGACTAATCTGATGAACGATCAACCGCTTTAATATAACATGATTGTTGGGTGGCTTGTGGCTAAGCATCACTCGGAATGGATCCGGTCTATATATTGATGGGATGAAGATCCTTAGAGTATATTAGCTAACGCCAGAATACTGCCACCTGGCGCTATGGAGTAGAATTAAATCATTTACATGCATGAGCTGAGAAGTTTTGTTTCGTTCTGAACCTCCCAGTTTCAACGATGGGGGCACCTGATTGCCACCTTTCCCCGGTCTTCGGTCACAGTTCAAGTTGTATGCAGGGCAGGCATCAGGCAATGATCTAGACTTGTTCTAGCAGAACTGGAGAGATTGGCCAGTACAAATTAACATCCCAGACACGGGATTTATTGCGGTGAGTGGAGAATTTGACCCCGTCTCGTTGAGAAATGGTTGCTCCACTGACAACATAAGCAACGTCCCACTGACAGTAGACGGTGATATCGTGAAACAGCTCAAATAGAGCATTCGCCGAAGTTTCACTTGACGTGTGCATCAGATCATTTCTACAACAGATCATATCCCCGAGTTTCTTCCGAGGACTCGGAAGCGTCGCTGTGAAATCTAGGTGACATCTAATGCTGTGCAATGACGGTACCTTCAACTGCCACCTGCAGGTGGAAATCGCGTCGGCCTCCCAAAAATAAGTGGGAAGACAGAAACTCTAGCCCAGACCATGTACGAACCGTTCACATAGTTACCCCTGTTACAAACAAGGTCCACGGCGCCCACGCCCCGACTAGGGCTTCGCTGAAACGTCCCGGCGGAGTCGATCCTAAGGAACGGGCAGGTGGCCGGTCGATCAGTGGTCCGCCCTGCGATATCATTTATGGACAATCTCTGCGATACTGTGGACAGGCTATCGCGGCGGTGCTCGGTCCGTGGACACAAAGGAGCATGGATCTTCGCTGCGAGCCTCACGTCTACTCAAGCTCAAACAAAGCCAAGATGTTATTCAATGCCTGTTTGGGCTATGAGAATATGCGTGCAGGTATATAACATCACTGTATTGCACGATGCTATTGACCTGTGCCATCTGTCTTTCTTTTCCTTTGCCACTTCAGCCCATTCGTTCTTTTTATTCCTCCGTTCTTTGATATACTGCTGGTTCAGTGCTTTCCCTTCATTCCTTGCCCCGATATGGCAATCCAAAATTCCCTCCTCGCAGCCCTTGCGCTGCTTGGAGCCACTGCCCAGGCCGCCGGTGTCTCTGGAAAGGCGTTCGGTTTCGCGACTGGTACCACTGGTGGTGGAAGTGCCAGCGCCGCTTCCCCTAGTGACACTGCCGAGCTCACCTCGTGGTTGACTGACAGCACTCCCCGTACGATTCTCATCGATAAGGAGTTCAACTTCCTCGGCAGCAAGTGTAGCGACTGCAAATGTTGCAAGCCCTCATCCAACACGTGCGGCAGCTCTGGTCAGAACGCGATTGACCTTGACTCCTCTGACTGGTGTGGCGACTATCCCACTTTGACCTGTACTTATGATAAGGCCGCTCTTGAGGGTATCGATGTTGCCTCCAACAAGTCCATTGTTGGCGTCGGCAGCTCTGGTGTTCTGCGTGGTAAGGGTCTGCGTATTCGCAATGGAGTTAGCAATGTCATCATCCAGAATATACACATCACCGAGCTGAACCCCCAGTACATCTGGGGTGGTGATGCTATTACCCTGGATGGCTCCGACCTGGTCTGGATTGACCATGTCAAGACCTCTCTGATCGGTCGTCAGCACTTTGTTGCTGGTTACGAAGCCAGTAAGTATCCTAATAGACCGATAAAAGTATCTCAGCTAACCATACCATCTCCAGGCGGTCGTGTCACTATCTCCAACAACGAATTTGACGGTCAAACTAGCTGGTCCGCCACTTGCGACGGCCACCACTACTGGACCGTGTAAGTCTCGCGATTCATATGGTCAAATATGACCTCGGCTAATACTGTTCCAGTCTCGGCTACGGAAAGAATGACAAGGTCACCTTCACTGGCAACTACATCCACCACACCTCTGGCCGTTCGCCCAAGCTCGAGTTCAACAGCTACTGGCACGCCTACAACAACTACTGGTTCAACAACACTGGCCACGCATTCGATGTCGGCGATGGCACCAACGCCCTGATTGAAGGAAACGTCTTCAACCAGGTCGACACTCCCTTCCTGGACGACAGCTCGCCTGGCCAGACCTACGCCGTCAGCGCCAGTGACAAGTCATCCTGCGACTCTGCCCTCGGCCGCACCTGTGTCGCCAACACCCTCACCTCCTCCGGTGAACTGTCCGCCTCCGACTCATCTGTCCTGTCCAGCTGGCCAAAGGGTGAAACCGGCATCTCCGTCCTCGACGCCAGCCGCGTCCAATCTTCTGTCCTGGCAAATGCCGGTGTTGGAAAGCTGAGCTCCAGCTCCAAGCGCCGCCGCTTCAACGCTCCTCCTCAGGGGGCCCCTAACCTCCCCATCCTCTCCTCCGCTGGTCCTGGTGCTTCCCCTACCGGACCTCCTCCCACATGGTCTTGGAGGACTATCGGTACCAAGCCTACCGCTCCTCCATTCGGTGGTCCCATTCCTAGCGGTGCTCCCAGTGGATTCCCTCTGCCCAGCGGTGGTCCTCAGTCGAGCGGTTTCCCCGGTGCGCACGGTGGCCACGGTCACCACCACCACGGTTGGGGTAACTAAAGTAGAGCTTACATCCTGATTCTGGATAGGATCGGGTGAGTAGAGTGCTGTCTCACAATGAGTATGCAACTTTGAGTGGATGTTCGTGATCAAATCTTTTTTATTCTTTTCTGCTGGACTATAGACTTCACGAAAGTCATTTCTTGGACTTGAGATTTTGAAGCTCTATGGCTCCGATTTTGTATTTACAGAAACGTCGGGTATAGCTAGAAATCTTCAGTGATGTGCGATAGCTTTGAGTCATCGATCAATTCTTTTGCACCATCACCAAATGCACTAATTACTAGTAGTAGTTTGTTCACATGCCCCACTGCGCTCGTCTTCTCACAGGGTTGCGCAGCTGGGGAGGCGCCTGTTGCGTCTGGTTGTAACCCTTTTATCCTCTTTGAACCAAGTATAGACTTGGGATTCTCCAGAATCCAAGTACTGTATGTGGTCCCCGTATACTCGTACTCGTAGCTAGGGCGGATGCCTCGATGCGGAGAGGTGAAACGCAACCGATCGCACGAGTCTCCCCACTCGGCGAGATTAGAGGGGCTAATTGGTACTTTTGACGCGACAACCCGCGTGCTTCGAGGTGCATGAATCGCTGAATCGGACCAACGGGAATCCCCTTCCTCTTCACTGAGATCGATATTTGAATGGTAGCGCCAGCGCATACCATGATAGTATAGATTATTCGAGGTAGACGAAACACCCATCATCTGGCAGGGCTCATGAAAAAACCCCCCCTGAATATCCTCAAACTCCATCTGCGGACGGTCCTTATAAAGTCCTCTCTGCTCCGGGCCGATCGTGAACCCAGCGCTCGAGTCCACGGGTAGCCAATTTGCCGTGCGGCGGGTGGTACCATCGGGCATTTCCAAGACAGTCTCACACTCCGACTCGTCGACATGCACATGCACATGCGAATTCACGTCTACCCCGCGCGAAAAATAATCCCCGGCTTCATTTTCCAGTCGGTGTGGTTCTGGAGCGGTGTAGGGCGATCGAGTGTATGTTTCTCTATCCCTTTCTTTGTCCTCGTACTCAGATTCCCAGTGCGACGAGTGAGACATTTCGGGGGTGCTGCAAAGTTCAGAAATCGGGGAGCCTGGGAATGTCGGGTAATAGTGAGGCTGAGCCGGTGGGGTCATGAAAAGGGCTCTTTCGCTGGCGGTTCGGGAGAGGAGGTCATTTTCTGCATCGTGGTAGGTGGCTGTGGGTGTCATGGTTTGATATTCTGGCATCATGAAGCTAGTACTTGTTCAACGATTAGTTATCTCTTTTGCAAGATGGAGCCACAGATTATCTGCCAATGCTCAGCTCGGCTCAACTCAACTCACCCATTCTTCCATGATGCTTCTAGCTGTTTGCGCTGGTCACTAACAAGGCCTGCCTCGTACCATGACTGGGGATATGGTGGTAGAAATGTTTGTTTGCCGGCCATTTCACTGTTCCAATCCAGTTGATCAATCTCATCCAACTGCGGGAGATATTGCTCAAAGTCGGTTTGCATGGGAAAACCTGCATCCATCAAGGCTTGCTGGTCGAGTTCTTCTTGGGTTATCAATTGGGGCTCGGCCATTTGCATAGGATGCGCAGGCCACTGAGCCATGGGGTAGTATTCAGTGGTCATATTGAAAGAAAAAATAGATGGAAATGAGATTTTCAAGTTCGTGTGCTCATTCTCTTGCAGAGATGCGATGGTTGCAACTGATCCACAAATATTCCACGGACAAGTACAGGTCCAGGTATATTCAAATAAATCGGGGAAATAAACGAACCCCGCAAACCTGGGGAATCCTCCATTTTATTTCATCGTCAGGAACCAAAGAGCTAAAATAAAATGCGGAGAGCCAGGAGACACGCGGTGCTGCAAGCGAGCTCCGGTCGGTAAATTAAGAGCTGTCCATATAACCCATGTATATACCACTAAATAAAGATGAATACTGGTTAATTCAAACGAAAGGCCAACGGCAGCACTCCACTCCGACAGACCGCATGATCCTCAAAGTCAAAACCCAAAAAATTAAATCAAAAATAAATTGTCTCTGAATTAACCGACCCCGGATTCCACGCGTCGGGCCGAACAATCGAACCCCGAGGGCCACCGATGCACCAATCGGTGCATTTGCCCCCCCAACACAGCTTCATTTTTAACCGAATTTCCCCGCAAGTCGCCACGAGATGTTTTGCAGTCGGCACTCTGCAGACTGCCGACTGCCAGGTACGCGAAGCGACGAAGAACAATCAGTGCAGTTCCTTGCCGGGTGTGGTTAGAAGTATACCTAATAGCCTGTTCGGTAGAACTATACTATAGCAGCCAAGGTACCAAGTCACCCGTAAAAGTACTTCGCCACCCAAGTCAACGAGGAGTGTCTATAAGTATAGTTTAATATGTGCATGTATACTAGTAGTATGCGCTATTTACAATCATAAGGTGACTGCCCGGACAGGACAGCTCCGCTCCGTTCATACTTTATTTTCGCCCGCCTTGCGACGCCGAATATAATACTGCACACCAAGGATGGCTGCAAGGCCCCATGATGCTCCGGCCAAGGCACAGATCGCCGTCAGACCGTGCGTATACTTGGGCGCGTCCGCGGTGCGGAAGATCTGAGAGCCGGAGATACCAGCACAATTGGCCGCCATCACCACCAGGCTGAAAGGAAAAGGAAAAGTTAGTATGCTTGTTACTTTACTTTCGAGGTTCAGGGAGAAAGAACTTACGCCATGGCAACACTTCGCTCCTGCGGGGTGCGACAGTAGACGGACAGCCAGCCTACGTTGAGAATGCTGTTTCTCGTTAGTATTTACCCGGAGCGAGAGATCGGAAGGACAATGCCAAAGGCCAAAGGCCGAAGGGATTTGAGACTTGACTTACTGCATGCTGCAATAGGAGATATTGGCGACTGCAATGATTCCATATCGATGCCACTTCTCCAACGTGTATGGTGCTGTCTTCAGGCATACGTAGGAGATAACATTCCAAGTGATGGCGACCAACACAAAGGGTCCTCGGTGACCAGTCCAGTCTCTGTTAATCGTTAGAAATGTCCATCAGAAGAAACAGGGTGGACCATGGTCGTCCACAAATGGAACCCTTCGGAGTTCAACTTACGACGCAAGCGACAAAATTGTCAACCATATTATACTGCAATACACCGGGACCGAGGTCAAAGCATTCGCCTTGATGGAGTCGAATCCAAGGGACTTGATCATGCTGGGGGTATATTGAGTGAGACCCTGGAATCCAGACATGGAGACAAGAGTGAGGAACACGTGCTGCATGATCCGCGGCTGTTTCAGGGTGTTTGCAATATCCGACCAAGAGATTTGGATATGGCCCTGCGCCTTGCGCGGGTCGTCCAGCAGGACGCGATTGCGAATGATGTGCGATTCGCGCTCGGTGAAGTAGCTCCAGCGACCAAAGGCAATGAGCGGGCGGCCATCGCCTGCCTTTGGTGGGACAAGGAGAGTGAAAAAGATGCCGATAAATAGTGTGAGAAGGCCCTCCACTGTTCCGGTATTAGTTTTATCCAAATGGGAAGACAAAGGGATCTCGAAACGAACTCACCCAGGAAAATCCATCGCCAACCCTCCATTCCATGCGTTCCAGAAAGGCGCAGCAGGCCGGCGGAGATCAGGCTTGATGTCGCCGAGGCAAACATCTGACCATAAAAGAAGAGGCTAGTCCGCAGACTGGTCTCCTCTCTTTTATACCAGGTGGACAGGTAGTATAGAGCACCTAATCGTGTCAGCTTCAACTGCTACTGCTAGCCTTCCTCAACCCGACCCGAGTTAACTTACCAGGAATGAAACCACCCTCACAGAAGCCCAGCAAGATGCGAGTGACAAGGAATGCGGGATATGACTGGACAAAGGCCTGGAAGGTGGCGACTAGCCCCCCAAGCGAAGAGTTGACCAGAGAGCCACACGCGAGGCCCAATGCGCTGCATAATGATATTGGAAGGGATCTCGGCGAGCACGATGCCGGCAGAGAGCAATTGAGTGCCGATGTTGATCTGGTTGGTGGTGATATTCAGGTCTTTGGTAATAGTCGAGGTAAGAACGGCGCTGATATTGCCTCGATCCATCTGGAGACAGAAGAAGGCGAGGGCCAGAGTCGGTAAGATAATGAAGTCGATTCTATCAAAAGTGACAGTGTCAATGTCAGTTTTCGTGTCTATTTTGACCTTTATACTGGACTTGAATCTAGTCTGGAGGTGTTGACACGAACTTGCGCGTCACAGCTGACTCCTCCTCATCCCAATCTTTAACAATTCCATGATCCAATTCACTCGGTGGTGAATCAATGACTTTTTCATTGATGTGCTTTTCGTTGAAGCTCGCCCGATCGGACATCGTGAAGGTGATGGTGAGCAAGGGGATACGATACTTCAAGGGATTTCGAGTTGGAGAATGTCAACAAAGCCGGTGGGTACGACAGTCACAGTCTTATACATTTTATTTTCCATTGCATCTGCCGATGCACAGCCAAAAAATAAAGAAAAAAAAGCCGGCCAAGCGAGACCATTGCGTACTCGGGGAGTGTTTTAGTGTTGTCGACACGGCGGGGAGTTATGGCGCAATCATCAATCAACAACATCGTGAGAATCGCCCCAGTTTTCCTTTTTCCATTGGCGAATGCCATTTTTTATTAGCTGTCGCTGTATCAGCATCTCGGCACTTGCAATACGCATCAGTCAAGCCACGAGGCTCGGCTATTGTTGCAGTCATACCCTGGCACCTGGTGATACAGTAATACTGTGTGGGACACTCTTACGAGCTGACGCCATTCACGATCACTACTACAGGGCCAGTGGATTTAACATTTAATTTCAAGTTTCATTATCTCGTAAATATTCTCTGTTGTATGAAGATCTGCTCTTGTAATGATGACCATAATATATACAATCTAACGCTAGAACTTGAACTTGAATATGTCTACTACCACTACACCCACGCATCCCACGGCAGTCCATAACGAGTCGTCAATGGCACCTGCGCACCTTCAGCAGCGATAATGTAGCCATCAGCGCACCAGTCAAAGGATACACCTGGCTGCTCCCCATAGAAAGCATCATATCCTTCGTCCAGAGCTTCCCGCAGGCTGCTCACAGAGCCGTTTGGCTGCAGGACATCCCATGGCTTGATACATGTAATTCCCTGGCACGATTTGAGCACCAGAAGGAGTGCATCCAGTCGACTGATGACCTGCGAAAGACTGCGACCCAGTATTTGGGGCTCTTCTGTTGCTATCGGGGTTGTACTCGGGTAGAGGTTGTGTAGTTGATACGGATCGGTCTGTTCGGTTCGGTTAGTTGGCGACTCTTCTCTTTTTCTTAAGTTAGGAACCATCACTCACCGATAGATCGTAAAGTTCATGCTCATTGCTGCACCAGACCGAGTAGTAGAAGTTGTAGCCTTCTCCGAGCAGGCGTACCGATTTGTAGGTGTTGTTAGGGAACTGCGGTAGACCATTGGGACCTGGGTCAATGGATGCATGGTTAGTACTGAGTCGACATTGTCTATAAATAATAGAGGAAAAACTCACCAATTGCACTGTAATCCCCCTCTACAACTGCTCTCCCCCAATACTCCACCGTAACATGTTCATGTCGCGTACCCGAGAATCCATCCGTGACCGGAATAGCCGTTCCATCGAAGTCCTCGCGGGCCGGAATTCCCGCCAACTCAAAGATCGTCGGAGCCAGGTCAATATGTGTCGTCACCGAATCCTCGACTCCACCCTCTGGAATTCCAGGCCCCCAAATGAAAAGCGGCACCCGGATATCCTCTTCAAAACCACAGGTCTTCCCGGGCGGCAACCGGTGTTGACCAATATGGAATCCATTGTCGGAGGTGTAGATAATATAGGTATTATCCAGTTTCTCACTCTGTTCGACGCGTGAGACGAGTGCATCCACCAATTCATCCACACCTTGCAGAGCGCGAAGACGCGAGCGGTAGAAGTGGTCGTTGTAATCCACGACCGTCTGATTCTGCTGAGACAGGTCTCTAACCCAGCTCACACCACTGGGTTCATCGGGATTGAAGTTCTTGTTCCGAGGCACTTTGACATCCTTGAAGAGATGCTCGTGTCGCTCGAGTGGGATGGGGGCCGTCATGATGGGGATTTCTCCGGCCAGGGCTCTCCCCGGGTTCACGTCGGAATGCGGGGCGACGGGAGCGACGGTGAGGAAGAAAGGTCTTTCCCCCTCGAGAGCGTCATCGAGAAAGCCCAAGGCTTTTTTTGTGATCACGTCCGTGGTGTGGTATCCCTCATAACTCACGGGGGCATCTTGGTTGCGCTGGTAGGTGGAGTTGAGGTAAGAGTAGGTGTAAGGGTCGAGGAGAAAGTCGGAGCCATTGAAACCATTGACATAGGGGCTGTGGTAGTTGTCGACGGTGTGGGCATTGAAAAGTTTGCCGGTGTAATAGGTATCATAGCCGGCTTGTTGCAGCCAGACGGGGAGGAAATTCTCGTTGAAGCCCCGGTCCACAAACTTGGGATATCCGCCTTCAATCATAGATATAATGTTAGCTTCTGCTAGCTGCTCGTCGCAGGGTTCTGGATAGATTCTACTTACCATACGGGGGGTGAACATCAGTCACATTGGTATTGTGAGCCTGGCGCCCGGTCCACAGACTGACGCGTGAGGGGCAACAAAGAGCGGTGGTGACGAAGTGATTGCGATAGAAGGTGCCTTGGTCGCGAATATGGCGGGTGATGTGAGGAGTGTAGTCGATTGAGTCCAGCTGCAAGTCTTGATCGTCGGTGATGACGAGGAGAATGTTTGGAGGGGAGGGGGAGGAGGAGGAGGAGAAGTGCGGAGATGCGCTCAAGACGGACTGCAGGGCATTTTGGAGGTTGAAGTTGTTGAGGTTGGAGCTGGCCACACTCTGGAGAAGAGCCGAGGTGGCTGCCAGGGTGAGGGAGAGTTTCATGATGGGGGTAGCATTAGAGGTTTCAGAGATATAATTGAAGTTAAGTATGAAGAGTAAGTATTAATACTCTTCGAGTCTCTTGGTCTCCCATGAATTCCAAGGTTCAAGTTGAGTGGAACCGTCGGCAATGACTGTGGGGAAGGTTACTAGTACTAGTAGAGTATGATGCCATCGCCAGCTGTGATGAGGGCATATAGTATTATATGTACGAGTCTATTCGTATACTAGTGCTAGTATGGTATGCATTTAGTGTAAACTTGAATGTATGCACTGGTCTGATCCAATCTCTCTGTATACTCTATACTCTCCACTCTATACCCTGCAGCCACACGGAAGACTGCAGGTGTCACTTACGATATCGGGTGATACCAGGCACAGAGGCACAGTCTGGTTGTTTATTCTATTACAGTAGTATACTAGTATACTAGTATGCTAACTATATAATAGTAGTAGTAGACTATAGTATACTATACTGTACTCTAGTAAACTATAAACACTATTATACACAGTTATTTAGGTACTCCGGCTCTTCCTCTGCCCCACAATTGCGTGCTTCGTCGCCGCAATGACTTCACAAGGAGAACTTGACTCCACCACGAGGCTAAGAGAATAAGGTAAATAATAATACTATTTCCCTACGGCTCGAGTATCCAGATCATCACGCCATATCTCGCTTCCATTCATCATTTCAGTGGACATATACACTACTAGTATACACTATACACTTTACTATACAATATACAATATGCTCCCTATAACGCCATACTCCACTCCACTCCATCCACTCCGCTAAAGAGCAAGTCCAGTCCCCTTCCGCGTCCACCGGTACAACGCCAAAACCGCCTTCCGACGATGTCGAATCTCACTAGGATTCACCGGTCGGCCCCGAGCCTGCGCCACCGCACTGCGCATGACCTGCCGGAAACTGCGCTGATACTCCGTGTTCAACGTGACCACACACGACTCCGTCGCCCGAATCATCGTCTCACACGCATTCAGGATTCCCTCCCCGGCTTCCTTCTGCAATCGCTCCACAATGAGCAGTAACAGGAAACTCCCCTGCAACAGCTGAATCCCGAAAAAGTACGGCATGAAGCTGATATCCGGGTCGAACCGCAAAATCTGCTGCACCGAGTCCGCCGCTTCCAATGCGTGCGAAATCGTCGAGGCAAACGCCGGCGAGGAGGTCCAGAAATCCTTGTCCTCGATTAAGCTGACCGGATCCCATTTACCCACCAACAGGATATGTAGGACATGCACCAGGTAGGAGGAATATGCGATCACGGTCTGCGTGTGCCAGGAATAAGCCTGCGACAATGATCCCCCGTCTCCCGATTGCTGATCGCCTTCGGGATCAGGTGCCGCCGTGGTTGCAGCAAAGGTCGTCAGACTGGCTTTGTAGACCTCCAATTGTCGGAGGACCTCCGCCACATGCACCTCCCATGCCTCTTTGCCTTGAAGGCGGAGGCCGAGTGTTGGGTGGTTGCGCGCTTGGTTCAAATCGATCAGTTCCCCCGTGATGGTCATTAGTGGAAGGAAGAACCCGAGAATCGAGTGATCGTGGCAGATGAAGTTGGGGAAAACGCGTCTCTTATTTCGATCCCCGGATCGAATACACTGGGGGCCATCGGTGCGCGGGCTGTTACTGTGGATATTTCCAGCCTGCCACGACCCCTCGTCTAGCGGGAGGAGTAGATCCTCCGACTCGGCGTCGAGGAGGGCGAGTGGCCGGTTGTAGCATAATGCCAGATGTCGGTCCATGATATACAATAGCCACCATGTACGACGCCGCTCTTCACGATGTTCTTCGGTGATTACAGCATTGCTGTGCGGGTCGTGCTTTTCCTCACAGACGCAGTTTAAGCTCGGTCGAGATGGATTCGAATAGTCGAATGCGGCACCGCCGGGGGAACTCGCCCACGCTGCGAGGGGGTAGCCAAAGGACGGGCTTGACCCATCACTTTGACTATCCATGTTCGACATGACTTCCATCTCCTGATTAAGCTTGAGTTCTCTAGCGAGAGTGAAGGCCGCATGCCACCTAGAACGAGAGAGTGTTATGTTAGCATGGTGGTGGTAGTGAGGGAAGTGGGAACACATACCACCGCATACTCGCCGCTTTCTGTTCACTCGATGAAATAATCGATGCAACATGGATATATGTAATCACGTCGTCAAGAGATCCGGCCGGCCCAACCAACCCTTTATCATCGCCCACTCCTTCAAACGGGTGGTGTACCGCGGCGGTCGGCAATTCCTGCGGGACATTTGGGTTCTCCGGTGGTTCCTGGTCCTTGAATGAGACATGAATTAATGGTCGGAGGAGACGAATCGTCAAAGCACAGAGGAATTGACAGATTTTGCGACGTTGTAGTGGTGAAATGGAGAGGGAGAATGCGCGATCATCTACGGCGGCCACCCACAGCATACTCGCCAACAATGCGGGGCTGCTCGGTCGCGGTCGGTCGGTGCTCAGGAAAGATGGTTTGCGTAGGACATAGCAGTGGATGTGGTGACACACGGGGTGCATGTGTGTCGAGAAAGCGGAGGTGAAATATAGTTCCAACAAATCGCACACGAGCCGGCGGGGCAGACTGGATTCGAGGAACGGCATTATGGGTTCGAGCACGGGGTATTTCAAACTTGATCGTGAGGCTGAGGGCGCTCCCTGGCCGGACTGGGAGTGAGTTTGTGCGGAGATGGACGGTAATCGCTGAGGGCGCTGGGGTGCATGATGTTGGTGTTGGTGGTGGTGGTGTTGTCGAGGATGAGATTGAGGGTGAGAGTGAGAGCGATGGCCGCCGAGGTCGACTGGGTTCCAGATATCGTATAATCGCGGCAGTGGTCCATCATTACCATGTACGCCTCCTAAGATATCATAAGACTCGGGCGAGAGGTGTGCGCCAGACAACCACTCCTCCGTCGCATTGGCCTCGGTCTCTGGTCGCGGGTGTGGGCGCAAACGTGGGTGCGAGCGCGAGTCTTCCTCGATGCTCGGCGCAGACAGACTGAGGTGATTGGAAGCAATTCCTGGCGATCGCCGTGGGAAGGCGGATTCTGGCGACAAGGAGCTCTGCTGTAATGGAGAGAGGGCGGACTGGGAGACTTTCTGGTCACCGTTGGAGGTGGAGGGTTTGCGAGCCGAGGGATTTTGCGGATGAGGATCAGGATCCTCATCCTCATCCTCATCCTGATCATCGTAGTTCAAATTGGCGGGATCCATAGAGCCGTTCAAGGTCAACTTGGAGCGGGCAATGCGCCCTCGTTTGCGACGCTCGCGGGTGAATTCACAATGAATGTCACTTCGTAGACATCGCGAGCAGGGAAAGGCTCGGTCGCATCGGACCCGACGAGTATGGCAGGAATCGCAGGCCACTCGATTTCGGCGCCAACGTCGCTTGCCATTGGGGAGATCGACGGGGCCAGGGCTTTGGGGATCCCCCTGGGATTCCATCAGGTCATGAATATCGCATGGAGTATACCTGGGTAGGGGAGAGGGAGGGTGGGAAGTGAAGATGGGGGGAAATGCAAAGAGAATGGGGAACTGGAGAAGAAATGGAGAAAGCGCGGGGAAGACCGTCAAAGTGCTCTGAAGTGCCTTGAAGTGCCCAGTGACCACTCAGCACTAGTCACCATCTACTCCAGCTAATACTAGTGTGGATTAGTGTGTTATTTAAAGAAAACTGAAACTGCTGCCCCATAGTATTGAGTTCATTATGAGATTGTGTTTCTGAGTTTGCCCTTTGCTAAAGTGACTGCCTTCGTATTCAACGTATATCAATGTCTCACTCTTCCTCTCTCTCTTCTTCCCATTGCCCTCTCCCACTTTTCTACTCCTTATCCTTCTGGAGAGCACTCTTAAATCGCTCTAATGCCCGTGTTCGACTCTCCGCGTGATCCACGATCGGCTTGGGATACCCATTCTTCTCCGCCACCCCCGCCGCCTCTTTATTCCCATAAGGATCATGAATCGCCTTGCCCACAATCTCGCCCAACTCCGGAACCCACTGTCGAATATACTCACCGTTCGGATCGAACCGCTCGCTTTGTCGCAGAGGGTTGAAAATCCGAAAGTAAGGTTGTGGATCAACTCCAGTGCTCGACCCAAATCCCCACCCGCCATGATTCGACGCGAAATCCCCATCGATCAGATGCTCCATAAAGTATCGCTCCCCACGCCGCCAGTCAATCATCAGATCCTTCGATAGGAACGACGACACCACCATCCGCGTGCGATTGTGCATCCACGCACAATGCCGCAACTGTCGCATCGCCGCATCAACAATAGGGAATCCCGTCTTGCCATCACACCACGCTTGGAATTGATCCGCGTCATACTCCCACTCGATGTTGGTGTGTTCCGGCTTGAAGCACTTGTTCATGCAGATAAAGGGCCAGTGCGCGAGGACATGCTTATAAAAGTCCCGCCAGGCCACTTCACTGATCCAGGTCATGTATCCCTGGTCGCCACGATCGAGCCAATTCTTGTTCAATTGCTTCGCCGTCACCACCGCTGTCCGCGCGCTGAGGGCTCCACTTGCAAAGTATGGACTGAGTAGCGATGTATTCTCTCCAGGGAGCACACTGCGCATCTCCGCATACTTGTGACCTTTTTCTTCCAGGAACTTTTCCAATCGACGCATCGCTTCATGCTCCCCGGCCGGATATAGCTCCTCGAATCGCTTCTTCTCCTCGCTCGAGAGCTGCTTGTTCTTTGGCGAAGCCGGAATTCGGCAGTCAAACAGGTCGGAGAACTGCTTCCGTGCGTCCCCGGGATTCGAGCCCGGCTCCTCGGACAGCTCCAGGTAATCCGGATTCTCCTTGAGAAAAGCCAGCCAGGAGCGGAACCAGGGCGTATAAACCGCATATTGATTCCCCTGTTGGCTACTCAGTGAACCTGGCGAGACCACGCAGGTGTCGGGGGTGGGGGTGAAATCGATATCATTCGAAGCACACAGTCGAACGAGCTTGGCATCACGTCGGAGCTCGTCAACCTCGTACTCGATATTCCCGCAGAGGTGCTTCGCCTCCCACTTCTGGCACAGCTCAACCACGCGATCGGGAATTCGATTCCTCTTCTCCTGCGTTTCCATGTAGAGGGGGATATCGAGTTCGGCCAAGTCCCGCTGCAATCGCTCCAGGGTCCGCAAGGTAAAGTCCACCCGGGCGGGACTTGTTAAATGAGCCTCAAAGTCCTCGGGGGATACAATGTACAGACCGATGAGAGGCACCTGGTTGTCGCGGGCGAGTTGGAATGCAGTATGTAGGCCCCGATTGTCGGATAACCGGAGGTCACTCTTAAACCAGTGAACCACCGCTTTACCCGCTTCAATGGAATGACGCTTGTCCGCGGTGGCGCGACACGCCTCTTGCAGTGTTTCAATGGGTCGTTGGATTGTGCCATTTGTGTATGCCTTGCATCGCTCATTGCTCATCTCCGGAGGATAGAAGTCGCGCAGGACAATGCCAAAGTCTTCTGTCAGTTTCGCATTGGGGTGTGGTTCACGCAGGCCGGTACGACCTTTCTTGGACGTGTGTCCGTTTGGTTTATTATCGACACTCGCATCGGAGGTCTTGCGTTTCGGAGCCATTGTGAATCTGGCAGTGGTTGTGAATGCGGATGTAGAGATGAACTTGAATATAGAGGCACGGGGCCACAGGGTTCGGGGTGATGGAGGTTTAAGTGGGTGTAGGAGTCGAGTGAGAACCTGAAGGTGGACAGGGGTGAATCGATGCATCGATGGGATTCGGGCAAACAGGCGCGCAGCCCCGATTAAGGGAGGCTAGTAGCATCCCATCGGTTGGTCTGAGACGCGTAGGATGTCATCGATCGAGCGATCGGGATTCTTGACGTCACCCGATCTGGGATCGCGGCGCAGTGCAATCCTGGCATTGCGGATGGAATTCCATGGTTTGAGGGTGAGGAAGGAATTGACCTACTAACATAGTAGTACTAGTACTTGTAGTTGACCTGGTTGGTTTAATTGGTCTAATTGGATTGAATCAGTGAGATCTCTGGAGCTCTGTAGCTCTGGAATTTGAAATTCACGTGATGACGATCTGCACCGGAACAGTAGAACAGCGTAGAAGTAGTAGTAGTAGTAGTAGTAGTAGTAGTAGTAGTAGTAGTAGTAGTAGTAGTAGTAGTAGTACGGAACGGATTAAATTTGAATAAAATACAGTACTAGTAGTACTCTATTGGGTACAGGAATATCCATGTATACTATCTAGTAGCGCTCCTGCTGGCCTTTTGTAATCTGTTCGATTCAAGAATGACCTGAAAAGTGTTTGACCTGCGTCTTTGATGATTCCACAAGATGAGAGGTATTTGAGTAATACCCTGTCTTGGTTTGTAGATTTAATTCCTCTACAGACTCCAGAAAGTCTTGTATGTAATTGATCATCCGATATGTTACAGGATTCGGAGTATGCGATACCCTGGACTCTCGAGGCCAATCTAAGGCCGAATCCCCCCCTAAGTTGCTAGTGTATGCAGGTCTGCCCTAGCCCTAGTATTATTAGAACATACGAAGATAGCTATGATTCTTGTCTTGTTTAAGAATCAGTCTATGTATTAACTGCCTAATCTGATTTCCACTATGTGATATCCTTGCCTAGTCATAGGTCTCTAGCCTGACAACTTAGTAACCACGACACGATACGGCTTCTATACTATATGTCTATTTACTATTATACCTTTATATTGAAATCATTTACTAGTTTATTCTATAGCGTCCTTAGTATATTTAAATCCTAATATTTTGTTGGGTTTCTTATCCTTAGATTTGTTAACTTTGTATATTATAACTATCGGCTTAGCTCTTTATGTATACAGGGTTAAGCTGATTATTGAGACTGGTATTATTTTAATTTGTAGGTATTAAAATATCTGCTATGTAGATAAACGACAGATATATCTTTATTCTCTAGAATAGAGCTAGCTATCTTTTTTTCTCCTAAGAAGAAAAATCTATAGCTGCTGGAACCAATTTTGCCTGGATGACTCTAGCAATGATGATAATGTGGATAGAGGGATGAAAGTTTTGAATGTGCCGCGTGAATTCCAAGATTGACTGGCTGGTGTTGACTACAGAGTCAACGAGAAAGATTGTCTTGTGATTGTGAAGATGCTTAAGCTGAACCTCACCTTTCTTTTTGTATGAAGAAACATGGCAAGTGGCGAAGCCCTGATTATACCTAATGCCATTCCTATATTATATCTAGTAGATTACTCTATATAGAAGAGTGAGCTAACTATAGTAAATATAATAGACTATATGGGCACTTCCGGGATCATATATAATACTACTAATATTATTATTAGAGGGCAGTAATACTATATAAAATACCCACTAATTTTATGCAAAACGAATGAATATCATGGGCACAGAATCTAGGCCCATGGCATGCCCATATGCCAGGTCTTTATACGTTAACTGGTCAGGTGACATTGGCATGCAGGCCAGGTTCGTCACATACGGCAGTGTTATATTTTGGGGGATTAGGCCACCCATGACTCAGTGCATACTGAAGACCTAATCCAAACCCACATTTAGCGTGGCCTACTGTTACCCAGACAGACTTAAAATCACCTCATGCCCCGCCCTCCCCCTCTCCCCAAACGATTTCGTACGACACCCCTCCCTTATTTTACTCCTCGGGCCTAACACTGACATACAGCATCAAGACAGAGACACATATTCTACATTCCTGCAAAACTTCACTCCCACAAGATGCCCCTCAAGTTGACCGTAGTGGCTTCGGACTCCGAATTTGACGAACTCGTCCGGTGTGAATTTGATGCGTATGAGAGCCCCCAATGCAACCTCAAACAGCTCTTCTTTCCCATCCACGGCTTTTCACCCGCTGCCCGCGAGGCAGCTATTCAAGATGCCGTCAAGCGCCAGATACACTGGCACCGCTCCGACCCCACCAGCCAGTGGATCAAGGTGGTAGATGTGGAGTCTGGCAAAACAGCTGGCGCCGCCTGCTGGCACATTTATGAGGCCAACCCTTATACCGTCATTTCCGATGATGAGTGCAATTGGTGGCCTGCAGGTGAGGCCCGTAATATTGCCAACGAACTCATGGGGCAGTTCCTCGTTCCACGAATGGCATACATGAGTAAACCACACGTCTGTTCGTTTCCCAGTTCTTTTTATAACATTCCTCTGCATACAAATACCTAATGACGTATTCCGTGTGAAGTCCTAGATATATGCTTTACGCATCCTACCTACCGACGACGTGGCGTGGGCAATATGTTGATGGAGTGGGGTGTTCAGAAGGCTGAAGCGAAGGGCCTGGAGTCTTATATAGATGCCACGAAAATCGGGCGTGAGTTATACGGCAAATGGGGCTTTGTAGAAGGGAGACAGAGAGAGTTCACGCTAGCGCATTTCCCCGCAACTTCAAAGCGTCACGAGCTGGGCGAGTTGTTGCTGCCATTTGCGTGGTGGCCGATGTATAGGCCGAAAGGAGGCAAGTATGAGGAGAACAAGGGATTTTTGCCTTGGGAGAAGGAGCGATAGACTGGTATGTAAATGCAATTTTAGACCTTTGTGTAGAACACAATCTTTCAGGTTGTTAAAACATCTCCGTCTCAGGCGTGACTTTCGCAACGGCGATGCACCCCGTGGCCGAAAATGCTGTGGTTTGCGCTATGGACAGATTTGACCCGAGACCACGCAATGCACGTCGATCGAGTTGCCCGTCCGTGTGCTGGGCGAGAATGGGAGTCGGAAATCAAGCGTATGGATCATATAACTCGGCAATACTTACGCTGTCTGTGTTTTCATCTCACGGAAAATCATTGCGGATTCCTCGCTTACGTCTCTGACCTGCGGCGGAGCATCTGGAATAGCTTCTGTTGAAGTGGTATTGGCGATGGTCGACCGGGTCATTGGCCAGTAGAATACTGCGAGGGCTTCGGAGGATCCAGGAGGGTGAATGACCTCCACGGCAATTGTCCAAGCCACGCTTTTGGAAGACAATGCAGCTGTAATCTGACCTTCGATCTCACCGAACTCAATGAGCTGGCCACGGAGCTTTATCTGGGAGTCTTTGCGTCCCACAAAAGTGAAGCTCCCGTTGTGATGTTGTCGCACGAGATCGCCCGTGGTATAACAGCGGCTGGTTGTCTGAGAAATGGCAAATTACTAGTAACTGCATGCAAAACAATGTTGGAACACAGCCTTGGAATACCGACATGCTCGAGTTCAAGTTCCAGTCACATCTGGCTTTATTCGAAGTCATGTGGTCCTGAAGAGCGTACCCCAGGAGATCTGACAGAAAGATGGGGCCGATTCAATTGAAGAGTATCTCAGTCCTACACTGGCCAAAAACACCAGTGACAATCCCGCTTCGCGCGGAGCATATCTGGACCGTATTGAATAAATGCTTCAACGAGACAAGAATCATCCCTCAATCTTCATCCGGAGCCTCGGGAATGAGGCGTGGGATGGTTGCAACCAAGCCGTCATGTACGAGTACGTCAAAAAGCACGATCGCACACGGCTCGTCCATTACCAAGGAAACAGGAAGGCCGAAACGACAGATATTTGTTCATACATGTACCTTGAACTCAAGAATATGGAACGGAAGGCATTGGCGGAAGGTGATGAGTTCACGAAGCCAATAATCCTGTGTGAGTACGGAATGGCACTTGGGAATGGACCAGGAGCATCGGAGGAATACCAGGAAATGTTTCATAAATATCGGCGTCTGCAAGGAGGATTTGTCTGGGAATTTGCAAATCTCGGGTTGTGGAAGGAAGACAAAGGTTACTACGCCTATGGGGGAAGACTTTGGCGACTATCCAAATGATGCAACGTTCGCCTTGGATGGGCTTGTCCTGTCAGTTCACTCACCCGGACGTGGCATTATCGAGTTTAAGAGAGTCATCGAGCCGGTTAAGATCGACGTCGCTGTAAATGATTGCTTTGATATATTACATTATAGACCTACTGCTACGAGTGGCCTGTTGCATCTTGGATCCGGTCATAACATTTGTTTCCGCTATCTCCGGTTCAGCTGCACGGGTTTCACCACGGAATTCCGCTGCAATGTCGGCCCGTTGAAGTTTTACTGGTTAATTCATCTCGCCATTTATTCCTGGTATCTTAAAGGATCTCATATTAGTTGTATTCCCAGCTCCAAATATATCTCTCTGTAAACATACAACTAGGTACCGCCGGGTTTGACCACTTCCCGAGGTCATTTCCGTCTATTCCAAGGTTCACTGAATAGAGTATTTAGCTTCGGAATTGCCTTGCACAAAATGCCACCAGATAGCCCCAAATAGTCTACTAACTCGGATTCAATCCAATCCCTTCAAGTTGCCAAACTTGCAGAGTTCTCAACAAATGGCGAAGACAGTTTTAATCACAGGGTGTAGCGATGGAGGTCTCGGGGCCGCAATGGCAAAGGTCTACCGTGCAAAAGGTTTCCACGTCTTCGCAACGCTACGCAACATAACAAAGGCAGGGTCTTTGCTCGACATGGACGGTATAGAAATTCTTGAACTCGAAGTCACATCGGTGGAGTCTATTCGCAAATGTGCCGATACCGTTGCGAAATCCACTGACGGGAGACTGGATATCTTGGTGAACAACGCCGGCGTCAACGCTATCGTGCCCCTTCTTGATGCATCTATCGACGATGCCAAGAAGGTTTACGATGCAAACGTTTGGAGTATTGTTGCTATGGCGCAAGCCTTTTCGCCCCTGCTGATTGCGACCAAAGGCACCATGTGCAATGTCAGTTCGGTATCTGGCGAAATGGTCTTTGCATGGGCGGGTTAGTTCGGACCATTGCAATCCTGAGCTATAGAACACTAATTATCTCTGGTGCAGGTGTTTATAGCAGCTCTCGGAGTGCCCAGACCCGGCTTTCGGAGACACTGCGCCTCGAGATGGCCCCCCCTCGGCGTGCGAGTCGTCACGGTCATCCTTGGTGGTGTTGAAACTAGCGGAAACAATCCGTTGAATATTCCCGACCTTGAATTACCCTCCAATTCGCACTATCAGAAAATCACCAGCATCATCGATCGCCACAAGAAGACTGAAATCCACCCGAATAAGCAGAATATCAACACTGCTGCGACCAATGTGGTCGAGGATGTGCTTAAGGGCTGCGGTCCTTTTATTCGACGTGGACAGGCCTCCACTCTGAGTTGGATCTGCAACACCTTTCTTCCCTATCGACTCTTTGTTTGGATGATCAATCGGGATTCGGCATTGAGTCAAGTCTGACACCACATTACCGTGGTAGTGCCAGTGTCTCTAGTAGATATATACTAGTAGTATGGATTGATGGATTGGGGTATGAAATACTTGTACTTTATTACCCAGCGTGGCTTTAATTGGTATCTAGGCAAAGACGTTCCAAGGTTTATGCGCAGAATGAAAGTTGCAGTATATTTCTGACCATGACTAAAATATTGAGATTAGCGCCAGGGGTTTATGCATCTGTGGTTGTTCAAGGTATTCTCATTGATTGTCATGCCAGCACTTCACCTTCTCCACTTGCCAACTTCCTCCGCACTTCCTTTCATTCACTCACACCCACCACTCCATCACCATCAACTTCCTCTCTCTTCCCCTCAATCTCCAGCGTCTCAAAAATACTAGTAGGAGATCTCCCTGTTACAACGGGTTCCCCTCCGTGTCTCCACCCGCCTCCACCCACCCCCAATCAGCCCCATCCACCACCACTCCCGAACCAACAAGATCCCCCCCGGAATGATCGGCGCCTAAGATCGGCTCCATCGCCTCCTGCATGCACTTCAATACATAGTTCGAAGATGCCCAGACTGGCCCAGATCCCTGGGTCCGCTTCCCAAAAGCCACCCACCGGTGAGCACCTGAGAGCATCTGCGACCCCTACTGGTGCTTCCATGGAATGAGTCCCCCCTAAAGCAGCTGTCAGACAGCTCTGCTCTACTCTGTGCAACTCAATTCAGCTCAGGCAGCTCAGGCAGCTCAGAAGGCAAAAGCGCGGGGATCCGAAGACTTCCACCTCCGGCACCTCCGCTTCCATGTCCACCGGCGACGGATGGCAAGGTCAATGTCAATGTTAATCCCTGACGCTTGGACCGGGAATGTGCTCGAATACTTTTCCTCTCCTCTTCCCCGGTCATTTTCCCCAGGGCTAACTCTTCCCACAAAATCCCAACACTCAGGAACCTTCCTCAGCAGGAAGACCCTTGATCGGCAACGCTCGAGCGCTGGCCACTCACATCATCCCTTTCTTGGTTTCTTTTTTCTTTTTCTTTTTTTTTTTTCCCTTTTCTTTCTTCATAAACAAAACCCTGTCTCCCTTCCCCCCTGCTCTCCCCAGATGTGTGCCTTCGACTTACCGTGAGCGATGTGCCCCTTCCGCTCATGTCGAAGAATATCGCGTCGGACCTCGCGGAGTCGCTGATACACAAATCCGACGTCGGAGATCCTGTGCGAACAAATGTGTTTGCCGCTTTCGCTGGTATCGCCTGGTACAATGCCATTGAGCTGATTATCCTCTGTTTCGTCTCCTTCAAACGTCACCGTGGCTGCTACTTCTGGAGTCTCCTCATCTCCTCCGTCGCCATCATCCCTCATGTCCTCGGCTATGTCCTTCTTTTATTCCGAACCGGGGTATCCCCCTATATCTGTGTCACTCTCGTCATCGTGGGCTGGATTGCCATGGTGACAGGGCAGTCCGTCGTTCTATGGTCACGTCTACACCTGGTGCTGCAAAATTCGAAAGTACTCTGGGGGGTTCTATGGATGATAATCATCGATGCCATCATCTTCCACGTCCCTACAACGGTCTTGCTGTACGGAAATGTGACCTACCCGGTTGGGCCCTGGGCGAAGGGCTACAATGTCATGGAAAGAATCCAACTGGTCGGCTTCTGTCTCCAGGAACTCATCATCTCGGGCATATACATATGGGAAACTGTAAAACTCCTCAAACTGCGTCCAGAAGGCCGGCCAAATGGAATTCTGCATCAACTCCTCATCATCAACGTCGTCATTCTCATCCTGGACGTGGCCATCGTGGCTATCGAGTACACCGGCTATTATTCGATCCAGGTGATGTTCAAACCCGTCGCCTACGGGATCAAACTGAAATTGGAGTACGCCATCTTGGGGAAACTCGTCGCTGTCGCCCGCGGTACCTACAACAGCGAGGAATTGCCTTCCAGCGCCCGCGAAATAAACCCCTATCCTTCCTACCCATCCTCCCAAGAACCGTCGCAGCTCAATTCGGAATCCCGCCGCAATATGCCACAACAATACAGCCCTCCTTGGTTTTGGGAGGATACACACCAAACCAGCAATACCTCCTCCCTCAGACTTTAAAACGCTGCCACAACTGAGACCCTCTTTTTACACCCAGTCTACTACAATCTACTACAATACAACTAAGACTGCGATACCCCAACACTTGTATCATCATCTATTCGGGCGTTTCAACTCCATCCATCTCCTTGTCTATCCGGGTCATTCCTGTGCATGTATCACATAAGATTTCATAGGTATTTAATCAAAAGAAGCTAGCTAACCACAAAGAAATTCAATGCATCGTGCATAAACTCATCATCGGTAATCAACAACCGTCTTAGTGCTCGCTTGTAACACAAGAACACTGCCAAAGACCTTGCTCTGGGGATCGACCATGGTGGAGGCAACCGCACCAAGGGCATGGTATGTATCAGTTCCAATATTGTCGTCAATTGACGCGCCACTCTCGGCCAGGGTACTGTTCCGACCAACGACGACGATACTGCCCCACTTTCCGGAAATGTTATCGTCCAGTTCACTCCGCACTGCGGAGAGAGCTAGTTGGGTGGGATCACTGATAGTTTCCCGCGTGGTGGATTGTTGGAAGACGACACGTTCCTTCAGCTCCTCGGGGATAGAATCACGAAGGGACTCGAAGAAAACAATGTCAGACTGGCTATCCCTGGTTGCATCCGTATTCTTGGAACTGGAAGCAGGAAGCTGTAGGCCAGGAACTTGGATTATGGTCGCCGTGACCTGGTCATTCTGCGCTACCTGTAGAACAAAGCGGAGGGCGAAGCGGTCGTCTTCGCCTCCAAGGAACGGGAGGACAAGATGGTGAGAGCGGTCACCAGAGGCCTTTCGCGACCATACAGATTGAATGCTCATTCCGCTGGCCGAAGGATGGGGTAGAGAGGGTCGCTTGGGAGAGCGTGACTCGGGGTTGTGTTCAATGAAGATACCCACATGGCCGGGGACTCGCTGGAGAACACTGGAGATAAAATCGGTGTATGAGCCATTGGAAAATCGACAGGCGGTATCGACCTCTAACCCATTCTGACGATCCGTCAGAGTCCCCGTTTCGCTCCAAGGAAGCAGAAGTAGATCCGTCGTTTCCTGACTAGCCATGTTGACAACGGTATCGGCATAGCTGTGCTCCGGTACGACCGAAACACCCGCCATGAGAGCAATATCATGCCATTCTCCAAAGGCACGGAATGTGTTGACAACGGGGTCCCAGAGAGCCTGCTCGCCAGCGGACACCCGCATGACACTGGAGTCACGATCTGTCAGCTCAATAAGTCGAACGCCATGAACTCGAAGCGCCGTTTCATCTTGATCCGTCGAGATGGCGTCTTCAATGCCCTGATCAGTTTGCTTTGGTTCCTTGGAGGGGTGAATGCGAGGCGACGCTAGTGCGGAACCGCGATTGGGACTAAGCAGAGCAGCCAAAGTGCAAATGCCTGACAGACCGTCAAGGCGAAGATAAGCTAGAAGCTTGCGGACTGGAACAGTTTTAAGCTGACCCTTGGCAGCGGTGACGCTATCAGACCGGCGATCATGCTGGAGAGGGTTGCCATCCCAATCGATCTCTCCTCGGCGCCAGCGCTCGACCTTCGTCTGATACCAATCGGGGTAGAGGGCAGTGGTCAGAGGGGTGGTCAGGAAGGTTGTGACCAAGGCCATGACGACGAAAATAGTGAAAGTACGAGTACTCAGAATCTTTGCCTGAAGACCAATATTCTGTGATGCACGTTAGTTTTTGATTCTTCTTCTTTCCTCCTTCCTGGGTATCACCAGAACTCACCAGAACGATCAATTCGACCAAGCCTTTGCAACTCATGAGGACACCAATGGAGAAGCTCTCTCTCCACAAAAGGCCAGTCCAACGGGATGCCAATGTGCCTCCAGTCACCTTGGCCGTAAAGGCGATGACAATGACGCCAACGACATAACCCCATACGATCCCACTGTTCAGCAATCCGAGATCCGTGCTGAGACCCGAGAGTGTGAAATAAAGTGGCAGGAACAACGCTGTTACCAGATCCTCAATCTTTTCAGTCAGCTTGATGGCAAAACCGCCCTCGTGAGGGCACATCAAGCCAATAACGAAGCCGCCAAAAATGGCATGCACACCGATGACCTGCGTGAAGAACGCAGATGCCAGGGCAATGAGCAGGGTCAAAGTGACAACGGACTGACTAGGTCCTTTCTGCAGGCTGCCAGTACGTCGAAGGAAGCGCAAGAAGACCGGGCGGAAGCCATAGATCAGGAAAAGCATATATCCCACGCAAACGAGCAGAACGTACAGCGCCGTGAGCCCCGTACCTGCATTCACCAGAGCTACACATAGGGCCAGAAGGACCCACCCGACGATATCATTTCCAACACCGGCAGATAGAGTGATGACACCGACTCGGGTACCCAGAAGCTTCAGCTCGGTCAGGATACGGCAGAGCACAGGGAAGGCTGTGATGGCCATGGCGATACCGATAAAGAGAAGATATGTGCCGAACTCGATCGGGACGGTGCCAGGGTCTTCCTGGAATTCGTGATATAGGCCGAAGGAAATAGCACAACCCAGACCGAAGGGTAGGATCATGCCAGCTGCCGAGACACTGACGGCGGTGCGCCAGTTGCTGACAAGGAAGTGGATATCGGTCTCCAAGCCCACGAGAAAAAGGAACAATATCAGACCCAGGTTTGCGACGACATTGAGGTTGGGAATACTGGCAGTGGGGAAGATAGCTTCAGTGAATCCGGGGATGTGGCCCATAACAGAGGGGCCTAGAATAATGCCGCCGATGACCTCGGCGATGACTCGTGGCTGGCGGATCTTGGAGAGTGGCCAGTGGATGAGACGACAAAGGACGATAATGATGACAGCCTGAATAATAAACACAACAATGGGGTTTTTCGTGTCATAGTGAGTGGGATTACCCCCCCTCGAGGATACCACCTTGTGGGGTAGCTCTGTTGCTGGCCGCGGTGGCCGCGGCGGCGGCGGCGATGGTGCTGTTCGCCATGATGCTGAAGAAGAGAAGCAGCAGCAGCAGGGGACGCAGCAGAAGTTGGGAAAGAGAAAGATACTCTCGAAAAAGGCTCACATGAATGGGGAAGCTGACCGCATTGTGGAGGCATCTAAGCCACGAGCGGTCAAAGACGCGTGGGTGCTCCAATCCAAAATGTGAAATGAGCTCGTTCTTGGCTCCGATCCTTGGCCTCGATCCTTGGCCCACCCGCTCGCATCTAAACGGGCAAAGTGGGGTGACATTCCAACAGTCTTGTCGATGAGGGATGGTTATTGGTTGGAGATCGCTGATTCCGGGGATTTCGCCATATCTTGGGTGTCTTGTCACGTGATACGTCTCACTTGGGTAGTCAATAAGGGGGGTCAATACTGTTTTAGTGATTCAATCGAAATGAGATGCTACTAGTGTGAATTGGTTAGTTTGATATTTGCTTTCAATCATACATTGTAGAAAGGATATACGAGGAACTAATGTGTAGAGTACTAGTAGTGTCCCTTGGGGATTGCAGGTTCAAGTTTTTGATATTCTATGAAGGACCATTTAGCAACTTGAGTCTTGAAAAGGGGGAGAGGAAGAAGTAAATATATTAAATTGGTAAGTAAGTTGTAATCCTTTATGCTTCAAAATATAGAGCAAAACGCTTCAAAATCATGGCATAGCCACACATGCTAGTATACAGCTCAAGACACCTAGGCAGTTTTCTTGCCCTTTCCAACCTTTGCTCGCGAAGTGCGCACCCGGAAAATATAGTAGAGCGTGATGGCACCAATAATGTTGAAAACAAAATAACACCAGAAGATTCCATAGTTGCGCCAGCGATCTTCCCAGTAAATCTCACGCGCTGCGAGATACTGATCAGCTTCGCGCATGGTACAGTACTGGCAGTCAGACATGGCATCGGGGTTGTAGATAGAGCCCAGGGCCACTTCTGCGTATTTGCCGAGATATTCTCCGCAAGTCTGGTTCGCAGGAGGATCGAACACTCTTAGCTCGGCTGAGTTGCATTGCACTTGTCTGCCGTGCAGGGCTGTGCTGCTAATTCCGCTGATGTAGTATGTGAATGGAGAGACGCGGTACATGAAGATCCAGAATCGTGGCAGGTCATTCGGCGGTTGCATGACACCATTGAAGATGAATGACAGACCGAACGTCATGGTCGCGATGATAGCACCCAGGGTGGGCTCGGGAATGGCAGCAATGACAAACTGGGCCATACTGGCAGCGTAGATGAAGAATTGCACGATGTAGAGCATAATTAATCCGCGGCGCTCAGCGTCCTGGTCAGTGCCGAAGACGGACCAGTAGAAGGATGCCCACGAGCAGACTCCCAGGCAAACTTGCCAGGGGACTTCAACGAGAATCTGTGAAACAATGAAGACCTTCCAGGAGTATGTACGAGATGGGCGCTCGCGAACTTCGTAAAGCGAGCGTTGAGCGACGAAGCGAGGCATGATCTGGTTGACGAGGGTGTTGAAGATGGTACACAACAGGAAGATGCTGAATAACACGTTCTGGAACCCTTGCTGGGTATTATCCGCTTTCCAGAAAGAAAATCCGATGAACAAACCAGACGCGATACCGAGAATAAACTTGGCATAGATGTAGTCGGGCTGGCGGTAGTAACTCCGGAAGCAGCGTTGTAGAACGATGGAAAGCTGGGTAGAAAGGGGCATGGCAAACTCGGCAGTATCGTTATCGCCGACTGTGTCGTGAACCGAGGGTCGGCGAGCAGAGTGTATTCTCTCAATTTCATCTAAAACCTCCTCACGCTCAGGGCTCTTTTTCCAAGCTGTGGGCCAGTCAACCTCGGGGCAGCCATCTCCTGCAACCATCTCGAGAATGTACTCGGCCGGGTTCTCTAACTCTTCGCAAGGAGGAGCTCCATTTCTTCCAAAGTATTCTAGCAAAATGGAGGAGTTGTCGCCAATATCGCCAAAATAGACTGTCTTGCCTCCCTTCGCTAGGAAGAGCAGACGATCGAAGGTTTGGAACAAGGTTGCACTAGGCTGGTGAATTGTTGCGAGGACAGCCTGCCCGTGATCCGCCAGTCTTCGAAGAAACTGACAAATTGTCCATGAACTCTGGGAGTCAAGGCCACTAGTCGGTTCATCGAGGAAAATGAGTAGAGTAGGTTTGGCAGCAAGTTCGACACCAATGCTCAGAAGCTTACGCTGCTCCACATTCAAACCTTCTCCAAGGGATCCAACGACAGCTTCAGCGAAATCTTCCATGCCAAGCACCTTGACGACTTGCTCGACGTATTCGTACTTCTCCTGCTTGGAAACTGTTTGAGGCTGACGAAGCATTGCACTAAAACGTAGAGCCTCTCGCACAGTGGTAGTGTCAAGATGAAGGTCTTGCTGTTGCACGTAGCCAGTGCGGCGAGGGAAGTTGGCGGCAAGAGGTAGGCCATTAACGAGAATATCACCAGTAACGACACCGATCGACACACGCTGGGCAAGGACATCGAGGAGAGTTGTTTTACCGGCGCCAGAAACACCCATCAAGGCCGTCAAAGTACCAGGTTTGACCCAGCCATTCACATCATCCAGCAAGCGTCGGGTTCCATCCTTGACAGGAATGTCGTAGTTCAAAGAGCTCCACGTGAAAACATCGGACTGTTCTGGGAGGCGAATAGTGTCGTTTGTCTGTTGCACTTCAAGTTTGGCTGTGTCTGGTGCACCACCCTCAGCATCCTGATCTTGCAGATACTTTGGAGCATGCCCGGGTCGGAATAAAAGAGCCTCCGCCTTTGACTTATCACTGGAAATAAATTCGGTGGCCGTGAGATAGAGTGCGTTGAAGAATACCATGAATGCGACAAGGATACCAAAGTTTCTCCACAGGTGAGAGTAGTGGTAGTAGTAGTTCTGTTCGATAAAAGCATCACCAGAGACAAAGTCCTGACCTGCCACGGCTCCAACGGTGGAACAAATGAAATTCGTTCCTGTGCCATAGCTCGGAATGATGGATCCACAGCTATAATCTTTGCCATGGAACTCGTTCGCAATCAAAGACTCGAAGGTATAGTAGATCGGGTTGATCCAACGAATCCAGGAGAGCCACGGGTGCATATAAGGCTGAGGCAGAGTGAAACCGGTGTAGACAACGATGCAAAGAACCATGATACCAGCAAGTGCCATAGCCTGGCCTACTGACTTAGTCAGGGCCCCCAGGCTGCGGAATAAACCGGACATGGTCATAACAGCGACGATTAGGAAGAGGTAGAAAATGAAGAAGTTGGCGGCTTCTTGACGCAGATTCGCCATGAAGTATAGGACTATACTGAACGCTGAGATTCGCACAAGTTTGATGGGTAGGTCGACAATAAGACTAGCCAAAGCTTCTGTAAATGGGTGTACAAAAGCATAGCCAGCCTGTTTTTCCACGATCGGTCGCTGGCTGTAAAGTTGGAGAATTTCGTTCATCGTAAGTAAGGCATTCATGAGCACTGCGAAGTAGCAAACAGCGCCTTTTTGAAAGAAGTAGTCGGCGGTGTCAGGGGTGTTATAGAAGACAGATCCAATGATCAAGGATAGAATAATTTGGACAATCAGAGGGGCAATGGCGGTCGCCAGATCACCTTTCATGCGCTGAAAGGCTCTCTGGGTGCAGAGTCGAATCTGCATAGGAACAGAAAGGAAGTAAGGGCTTTTGGCTCGAGTGTGGCGAGCTTGGTGTGCCTCGTGAGTGGAGCGGAGGAGTTGAGCGTCGTTGCCATTTGGAGGGTGTTGCTGCTCAAACTCGATTATTTGTTTGCGGAGAGAATGGTACTCGGGGCTCTTCTTCCAAAACTCGGAAAACTCCTTAGGAGTACGTGGAACCTTATCTTCCATCCCAGGGAGGGCATTGCGCTCACTGGGATTGGTGATAGCAGTGAGGAAGTCACCGCTGACCTGACGCTCGGAGCGTGTCCAACCCATATCCTGAAAATAGGAGACAGCGCGTTCCCTGGAGCCGTAATAGATCTCTTGACCTTCGTAGAGTACGACGACTTTGTCAAACAGATCGTACATGGACTGCGATGCTTGGTACGCGGCTATAGCGTGGCAAGACATGCCCATGTCAGCAGCAAGACGCAAAGCCTTGACAAATTTGAGAGCCGAGGCTGCATCCAACCCACGAGTGCTGTTATCCCAGGCTCCGATTCTGCAACGAGACAGAAACATTTCAGCGATACTGACGCGCTTCCGCTCTCCGCCACTTACACCCCGCACAAACTCGCTACCGACTTTGGTGTCGTAGGTATGGGTGAGACCAAAGACTGACATCACAACTTTCACCAGAGTATCGACATATTCATTTCGGCTAACACCTTCGAGGCGACGGTGAGGAGCTCGAGCATGGGCGGCAAAGGAGAGAGTTTGGCCGGCGGTCAGATGGGGGAAATGAAGATCAACTTCTTTGTTGTATGCAACCTCGCCGCGGTGGTACTTGATCATGTCGTTGTAATCGATACCCTCGAAATGGATTTTGCTATTTGGGTCCATGGTAAGGCCGCCGAGATGGCCACAAAGTGTTTTGAGGAATGTCGTGCAGCCACTTCCAGGGCGCCCTAGCACGAGCAGAAGCTCACCACCTTTAAGCAGACCATCGAAGCTGTGAAGGATGCGGCGCGGTTGTGATTTCTGGCCGGAAAGGGCTCTCGCAGCGCTGCGGAAGGGAACTGTGAGACTTGAGAGGAGGGTCTCTTGGAACTGGAGGGCGGCACCAGAGCCACTGATGGAGAGATCCGAAAAGACAATTCCCTGGTCTGGGATATCGATTCCCGCCTCGTGAACTTTGATGAGTAGGTTCTGAGCCCATCGATTATGGTCGAATTGGGGGTTTTCGGGGTCTAAGCGGGGGTCTTTCTTTTCATTTGTTATTGTTGCAGATAAAGCCTGGCCAAGTCGACTGGAGGCGATACGGCCAAGAGTCTCGATTTCGCGCTCATCCACAGCAGTCATGGTGGTTTGGGATCGCTCCGTAATGGGAGCGAACTCCACCTCAGAATCTTTGTCTGAATCCATGCTGGCTGGATATCAACCAATATGGAGAAGGGGGTATAGAGGCGGTCGACTTGTAGCTGGACTTCAGTTAGAAGCAGCGGCGGGGGGATCATGTTATTAAATGCCAGCAGTCCCCTTGCAATATTGTAGATTATGCTTGAAATCTCCGCAAAGATCTCGGGGACGGAGAAAACCGAGCAGGCTTAACACCGACATCTATGCAAATTATGCGAGTCACTCGGGTGGGGAGACTGCCGAGTCTCCATTTTGAGCCACGCGGTCGGGGAACGGAGCGCCGATATACCGACGTTAACCTGTAAGGGGACTAGTGCGTAGATGTTTATTGGCTGACTGAAATAACCACCACCCCACCTGCCCTGTTCAGTAGTGCAAACTTGAATCCCCCAAACACCGGAATTAGGAGTAAAGGCTTAGACTTCTTCGGTGAATAAATCCACTGACCAGATCCATCATGTCTCATTATTGACTCAGCATACGTCTGTATTGACTCGTCTCCTGGGGGTTGACTTCATGCTGTTCGGGACTTTGTTCCAACGTTAGCCCATTATTACCTGTAAATTATAAGGAACTCAGGCCATCGCAACCTTAGAACTTACAAATTTCCAAGGTTATCACTAGCATACCTATAAGTCTCATAGGGCTGATGCCCCCTTGTCACGAAGAGGTCATCTACTAAGCCCGAGAATCCGGCCCGAAACCTTCTACGAATGGTAACCGAACCGGACAGGTTTTCATAGCCTGAGAGCATGGCGTGAGTCTTCTGTATCAATAAGCGGAGATTTTTTGAACAAGTGAGGACTCACCATTGTGTTAGGAGAAATCGAGGTTGTTAAAATGGGCACCCACGAAGGGACAGGGTTAATACTCGTCTCAGCTCTCGATTTTAGCTTTCCATTCCAGCCTTCTGTCCTTTCTAATGCTTCGCCCCCCCGCGCGCGCTGCTCAGGAAAGAACATCCAGATTGGTTGGAGAGAGATCCGAGAGCAAATAGGCTGCTAAATTGGTCCAGAGTTCACGTTCGTCAACTCTATAGTCCACCTCAATGACTGGTCAAAGGCCCTCGGGCGTTATTAAATCAAATATAGGGGTTTGAGGCATCTCACACGCCCTATCAGACTGTAAGTTAACAGCATCAATTAGTAAGGAGTCTGGCTCAATCAGCGAGAGACCTCCGAAGAGAAAGTCTTTTGGATTCTGAGCTCGCCCGCCTTGTGAAAAATAAAGCCTGCCTCGTATACTGAGCCGAGTTCCTGAGGCAATTTTCTTATGTGCCATCAAGGTCGACTGCAGCAGGCTTCCAATGAGCGGCCCGCAAAAGATCTCGACCGTATTACCGCGCTGCCCTTGATTTCTTGATGAGCTACCATCAAAGTCAAAGATCCAACTGAATGCGGTCAAAATGGCATCGAAGCTGATCTCGTCGTTCCCATATAGAAATGTCACCTGGCGCGCCAAGAGAAATTCTTGCAAGATCCAAGTACTTCGGAACCATTGGCGGTTGATGAGGTGGAATGCAGTGTTCGCAACCATCTTCAAAGGTATCCCTGCAATTCGACACTCCGGGTGTTTGGTAGCGGAGCGAAAGTCGGGTAGAAAAAGCTGCTCAAGCTGTGGATAAACAGGGCGCTCATTCAGAGGCATCAAGGCTAGCGCTTCTAGTCCAGGCACGCCCATTGTTATTTCGGGTGAACAACTGCCAAGCCGAATAATCACACGACGTGTCGACTCATATATCCTGCCCATCATCTGCACTTGAAAATTCCTTTCGACGAGATCCCTGTAACCTTCAGCTGTAGTTTCTTTTTTCATATTAATTATCGATTCCTTCAAGCATTACCGTTGATTGATGCAGATCGCATCGATCCAAAAATTTTCATCAGGAGACCTACTCCCCTGAAACAACAAAACTGCATCGAAAAGGTTGTTAGAAATCATATGCCGTTGACCGTTGATCCAGATGATATTTCTGGCAATTTCGGTTTCTGTCTTCCTTGGTATAACCCTTTACATACTTCCAAGCATAAGACGCCGCCATTTCCATGCTTGTGTTTTGTTTCTTCCAGGTATAAGATAGTGCCGTGTAAGGAGGAGCCTCTTCGAGAGAAACGACGCGCATGGAACACGTGATCTTGTGGTTGTTTGGGATCAAGGCGAAGGAGACGGATGCATGATCTGCTGGGCAAGGGAAGATAATCGCTTTCAAGTATCCGTTCCTATTCAAAGATAGATCATCAGATTGATAGTTGTTCTCATCAAGAATTTTCCGGCTTGGGTCTCATGGATGAACGTACTGGGAACAGATCTTCTGCAACTTGTTCCACAAAAGTTTCCAAAAATTTCGCGAATTTGCCCATTCTTGCTGTATTTTTGGTTTTCTATTGATTGCGAGAGATTGTGATGGGTTGAATAAAAATCTATGTAGTAAATAAACTACGCAGTGTTGGCGAGGGTGATGAAGCTAGAAAAAAGAAGTGAGAAGCGCTGTCTGTTTATCATCACACACTGGGGCACATCGCTTTTTAAGCCTCAAAATAGTCGGGCCGCGTTAGGGATCTACATTAATCAGGATCTTTAACTGAATTAAGTCACTCGGCTTGTAAACAACTATTTGACGGTATCCCAGAAGGGTTCGGCCTCAACCAACGTATAACAATACGCCATAAGAACACGGACTCTATTGTACCCGGTATTCTCAGGCTATTTTAGAGTCTTGCCCTCATCCTTGAACGTTTGATGTAAATATCCATGGATGTACACATGTGGGAGCCGAATAATTAGAATGAATCGATCCATGACTCGACTCGGGCCTGTTACAATCGATTCTATTGTACTAGTATTTCCGTCCTAGTCACGACCCTGGCAGCCATTAGTCCTGGAGGAATACTCATGGAACAGGTGCTCGATATCGATGTAAATCACAGCCCTTTCTCAGCTCCGTCTTGGGTATCAAATTCCCTACTCGGTAAGACTGAACCTTGGGATATCAAATTCCACTCGAATTGACACCTGCAACTGCCCCAGAAAGAAAGAAAGAAAGGAAGCTTGGAGATGTTGATGCCTGAGGCAGCAATATAGTTTTCGCGTCCTTTGACCCTTCCACTCCAACTCTCCTCTCATCCACCATCTTCACCATCTTATCGTATTTCGGATCTGCATCTCTCAATCATCAAGGGTCTGTCCCTTCCCCTTGTGGCGCTTCGCATTATCCAATGGAGGTTATCAGGCGGCCAGGTGGGATTTCTATTGGTTCCTACTGTTGGCCACTGATGGCCCCCACTCAGACGAGTCATGAGCTCAGACCCTTGGTAGAAAAGGGAAAATGGTCTTTTGGATCTTGCTCATCTCGCTAGCCTGGCTAAGCTAAGACTTTTAGTACTGAGCTTACATTTTACAAGTTCCACATCCATATCCATGGAACCCAACGACACCCGAACCACTCCAAGCCACCAAATCGTGAGAGCCGTCTAATAAAGTTGGCCAGCCCTGCGCCGCGTCGAACAACCTACCCAAACCGTTACGCAAAACCTTCGCTTCATCACCACGCCATTTTGCCATTGCTGTTCTCTTGTGCTCCATCTCATCGACAAAATCCCAATTCGAGGATTGCCGCGCCCGTGGCCGTTCACGTATCGACTACCGCTTCCGGAGCCTACTTGGCAGCGAAAAATACTCCACGTTCACCTTCAGATGGTGTATCGCGGCAAGCCAAGTGCTTCTTGTGAGCGCTGTCGCTCTCGTCGCATGAAGGTTGGCTAGCTGCCTGATCGGGAAAATTTGAGTTGGACCTAATGAGGCTCACATCTCTCCTAGTGCGATCAAGGATATCCATCTTGTACCCAATGCATGCGAGCCAAGGTGGACTGTCCAGGGTATCGTGACCCACTCGAGCTTAAATTTCGAGATCAAAATGAAGAAGTCATTCGCAAATCACAAAAGCCGACACGGAAAAAGCGTACAGTAAACACTACTCCTGACGTCGTTGAATCAGATTCAAATAGTCGCGGTCTTATAACTTCCCCGCAAGCTATTCCTGAATATCCAGCACAAGAACTTGCAAAGGGCTATTTATTTTGCAATTACGTGGCCGGGGGTCCTCATGCAGGCCACATGTCGTATTTGCTACCATTGATCCAAAACCCGCAGAATGCAGCTGTCAATGCGGCTCTCAATGCTGTTGGCTTGGCAGCCCTGTCAAACATTCGAATGTCTCCTCAGATGATGCTGAAGGCACGCCGAGAGTATACCACTGCTTTGTCGCAGACCAACTATGCATTGAGAGACCCAGTTATGTCTAAGCAAGATGACATCCTAGCTGCGGTAGTTCTTCTTGGAATGTTTGAAGTGAGTGGCTCGGAAGACTACACCCAAATTTAGCATCACCCTCAATGCTGATGAAAAGCAGGTCGTGACATGCACTGACGACTCATTCATCGACCGCTGGATGAAACACATGGATGGGGCTGCAAAATTGATTGAGTTTCGAGGCCCAGATCAGCTCACTCGACAAGAGGGCTTAGATCTCTTCACTCAACTGCGCGCTCAAATTGTATGTCCTGATTCTATTGCTTTTGTGTAATGAAAGATCTTGATGCTTACCATACTCATATTTAGAGTACAAGCAACATATACCGAGAAGAGTATAGCTCGACAAGTCTTATAGAGCTCACGGAACTTGCAAAACAATATCGAAATACAAATGATCATGTCCTCGACAACCTCGGCTTGATAGTTATACGACTGAGTAATTTCTGTGCGGCTCTAAAAGACGCGACCATAACGGACCCCAGTGAAATAATTCGCACCGCCCTGACACTAGATGCTGAGCTGATGGCGACTTTCATCAACGTTCCGTCCCTGTGGAACTATAAGTCAATCGAGGTCCCGATGGTTGATGGGGAGTCAATACTCCCTATGGTCTGGGGGAGCAGCTACCATGTATACCACAGCATCACTGCAAGCAGCATGTGGAATAATTATCGCTCGTCCCGAATGCTCATTCATGAACTCATCATCGACACCGTGACGGGACTTGACTCGTCGACAACCGATCAAGCAAGCTATCTACAACGACAACACCTAGCCAACCAAAGCCGTCAAATTGCACGCCAGCTAGTGGAGGATATCTGTGCCAGTGCCCCCTTCCATCTTGGCGCAGGATCCGAAGATATGGATAAGATAGCAGTACGCTCTTCAGAATCTACAAGCTCCTTGAGCGGCTCGGACTGGAGCCACGTACCCGCAACAACTTCAGTTGCGTCAAAACAGTGGTCGCCCAGTCGAGAACAGAGGCCATTTAGCCTGATTTCATCTCCAATCGGAGACTTCTCGTTTTCGACAACCTCAAATTCTCCAAGTCTGAGCTCATTCGGAGCCATGTCTACAGATCTCTTCAAAATAACTGGAGCGGGCGGCCTGACGTTGGTTTGGCCACTCCTAATTGCTGCAAATTCCGGGCTCGCATCGCCTGAGCTCCGCAATTGGATTACGACCTGCTTTGACAAAATCGGGCATTCAATGGGAATAAATCAAGCCTTAGCCATGGGAAAGCTGTTACGAAACGGCAGTGGTTCTCGGGCCTGGTTGACACCTGAGCTTGGATCGCCTACCTCGGTCTAATATTACTCTCAGCCAAAGGTAGTAAGGTAGTTTTTAAGATTTATTTTATAGACAATAGGGAGAATTAAAGACATTCAATTTTTGCTCTAAGACGATTTGCAACCAAACACCATTCCCGAACAAGCCTATTCTTCAATATACTCTAAGTCGCGAATTCTAAATCATAACTGTTAAAAGGCAAAATTCAGTGAAATCTAACGAACGCCTTCCCCAACTTCCTCGACCGATGCAAGATCCTGGCTTCATAGTCTAATAACCTTCACTTTGTTGCAACCCCCAGATCGAATCTCATTTACCGGGAGTAGTGCTGTTGTCGCTGCTCTCGGTGATCTCGGTGCTGTCGTTGTTGTCGCTGGTTATGGTTGTACGAATACTGAGCCCCAGCCTCAGCATCCGAGAAATTCTTATGTGCCGCATCAGAATCGCGTTGCTGGCGCTCATCACCCACCTCGTTGACCAAGGGATATAGCACAGGGGGGGACAACACCACCCCCAACAGCCGGATGAATGGTCGATTGAGGGGTCATCAGACCAAGCACCGTATACAAGAAGACAACTGCAAACTCCTCGAGAGTTGCCATGACGATCTGAATAGTAATATTCCCATCAATGAGTGAGAATTTTGGGTTGTTCCCAAAATCGCTGATCAGGCTGTACAGCAAACGGACGGCGATGAGGGGTAGGGCAAGAAAGACACAGAGAAAAATGCGCTTCTGGCTACTTTGCATCTTGCCCAAATCGCGCACGGTGATTACCCACAAGATGCAGGTGGCAATATAGATGAGGAGAAACATTATGATGGCAGCGCGGACTTCACTTTTGCCGCTGGAGCGATCGGACTCGTCGGCTGATGCTTCATCGGAGCCACCACTAATTGCCAAGATGAGGGCAATGAAGGCTGGGATATGGAGGAGCTGGACGACTTTGCTGCGATAGGAAACGGCGGTTGCTTTTTTGTTGTAAATGGAGAAGCTGGGAGGGGAAACACAGAATTAATGGGATGGCTCGTAGAGAAATCATGACAGCTTTGAACTTACAGTTTACCAAAGATCCCGAAAATACCAGAGAATAAACTCACGATCTGTAGAAGTATGTTCTTCGAGGATAAGGGGTCAGATGGAACCCGGTCAGATGTCTCGTCAAACCTATTGATATAATTAAAACTCAATTCCTTCATATTTATGATTATGAAGCTGAGGAATAAACTTACACTCTCTTCAGAAGACCCAAAGTGGATAACAGTAGAGGGGAAAGGCCAACAGACTGAAGAATCGTCGCCCACTCTTTATCACTAGAGTTGTCGGGGTTCTTGACACTTAGGATCTCCATGATGGAGCCCACCACACGAATTCCGCTGAAGATACAGAGATAAATCCATCCCAACTGTTTGTAAAAGCCATGGCGGAAGACCACGAATATCGCAAGGAGTAAGATCGGTATGTAAACTACCAGCTCCGCGATAGCAAGGTGCTCAGCAGTAGCAGTCATCGCTGATTTGAGAGCTTGAAACTTGTAGCCAAAGAGTGTTTTTGATGAGCTGTAAAGAATAGATGGATGTTCTTGCTGAGTTGTCTGGATGCTGTCAACAACTTGAAGTGTTTTATATGTACTCAACTTCAAATAATTTTTTCCATCTACTTTATTTACTTCTACTTTTCGTAATAAGCTGCGAAGCGCCTCCAGCCACAAGATCCACTGTCGCCTTCACAAGGAGGCGATCATAACGAGTGAAAAAAGCTACAAAATAAGCATTAACCTGCGAGCCGCAGCCCACTGCCTAAAATAGCGGTCTTTTGGAGCTTGTTTTCGGATCGAAAGTCATACCGAGAAGAGCGCGGGTCAGCGTGCATTTGCAGAGAGGCTTAGCCTATTCGTTCCAGCATACTCCATAACTAGTCGCTCTGTGATTGATTGGATAAGAGTCCTGGTTTTGCCGACCCAGGGTGGCTTGACCCACTAGACCGAAAAGGGTAACAGTTTCGATATCCTACAGTGACAGGCTTGTCTCCACAAGCTTAGCTCTTACATTACAGCGTCGAATTTGGAAATTGGTAAGATGCTGGATGCTGGATGCTCCATTCTCGTCTCGAGAAATTGGGAAAATCTAAATTTTCACACGAGGTCGTCGACACCTTTGATCTTTCTGTTCCATATTATGTCCCTTGAAATGTATTCATCAGCGCTAATTAAATATATATTTGCCTTTCAGTGCTCTTCAATCCCGAAGGACAATAATGTGGACGAAGGGAATTCCTATTCCTGGCGACCTGCGAGGAATGTAAAATACAGCAACGACTTCTTGTCCCAGCATTCAAGTTGTCAAATCGGAATTACCGACCGGTATCAAGAAGCAACATTAAGGATTTCGTACTTGAATTGAATACTATAATAATATATTTAGTTTCTTTCACGGGCTCCGAGACACCAGTCCCGAAAACTACATCATAGGCTTGCCAAAGGATAATCCAATAACGCATAAGGCTGGTTTTATTGAGATAAAGCTTTTTGGAGACTCTATTTACCACTACTAGTAGCTTTAGGAAAAAACTATCGAAGGCCCAGGGTTTGTCCGTATCAATTTTAGTCACAGTTGCTCATATTTTCGAATTATTTCAACATGTCCTATTGGTCTTACCGTCACTAAGAACGGTCGGCGCGGGTATTGCCGTATCATACTGCGAGCCCCCAATTGAATCCGGAAATGCCCTTTGATTTTGTATGACGAGGGATACTAGGGTACTTCCGTCAACGTGGGTGAGCTTTGGATTTGCTAAGCACGCCTGTTGCCAGCGACCTTCGGTAAAATATTTGAGTGCCGAATGTCTCTTTCGTCCGAGAGAATAGCGTACTATGCCATTGCCAATCAAATTACGGAGAGCCCCTTACTACTCGTGGTAGGCCAGTTAATCCAAAGCGGAGGGGCATAACCCCGCGTTTGAATGGCCAATGGATGCAACTGCTTCAACTTGTAAGCCCGACTTGAAATATCGCGCATTTAACTGTCAGCTTCTTCTTAAAAAAGAACTCGAAGATCGGATAAAGCTTCATCTCACTTTTTTTTAGTTTCAATTATGTCCAAGTTATCCTCGACGCTTAAGTCTCTAATCAACGCGCCATACGCCCGACCAGGAACTGTTCCGGCGCCCTCACACGTCTTGCCCGTGTACCAAGCAATCGCGAAAGACGCCCAATACCGCGGTATAGGGCTTGAGCCATGGTTCACTGCCGCAGTAAGAAATACTCTAGTCACAAAGCAAAAGATAATAAGAATACTGACACTGCGTACCAAAAAGGCCGCGGCAACGATGACGATGAATTCCCCAGAATCATTACATCAGCTTTTTGAGCAGGTTTCAGGATCAAAGTCGCACCACGAAAGGGTCCGCCTTGCAGAGCTAGTCAGGGAAATTGGTTTGAAATGTCTCGGATTCAATGGTGTAAGCAATTCTATCCATGCACATTTCTCTGTGACATGAGACTGACTGGAAGTAGATTCCCCGAACCATCAATTGTCTCAATGAGTTTCACGCCACGCTGCCTCAAAGTATAGCTCAAAGGCTATCTACCAAGCCACGTCGGTATGTTTTGAAAAGAGCCTCTTGGACTGAGATACTTAACCATTCAAAACAGATCTCTAGCCCGGCAGAACATCGACATGGTGTCTTCGCGTGGCCAAACTCTCTGGAAATCTGTCTACTATCCGTTCGAGTCTAAGCTCTACGATAAGCTTAGTAAGGCTCATCCAGACCTTCCAGTGCATATCGTGGAAAGTGAATACGGAAACCTCTTCTCAGACCCGCCAACGCACCCAGGGGCTATGCCAGTTACCGTTGGTAGAGTCTTGACTTCCATACTGGGTATCGCTTGTCTACGAGCGCAAACCGGGGTCGGGCCGCAACTTTTATCTCACGTATATGGACTTCGAAAAGCATTCGAAGATGACAATTTCCAAAATGAATTAAAAGATGATATCGGAGGTGGCCGGTGGTTGGCTAGTGATGACGGGAGTGTGTGGCTTCTAGAAAGCATTGACCGGATCGTGGAAACACTTGGGCAAGGCCATGGAAGCAACTTCGCGCCCGGTATTAGTAGCAAACTCTAGGTCGATATCAGCTTGAGAGAAATGGCAGAGTAGTTCCGATACCGTGTTTACCTCCAATCGCGTATGCTCCAGGTCTCCAATAGCTTTAAAAACCGGTAGACGGGTCAGTCAACTCCAAATTGATTTACTGATTGATTCTACTCGGCGATTATTTCCGGGCTTCCATCAGTAGAGGCCCGCCAAAACAGTCTATAACCCGATCCAACGCCATCCTATGGGTCTTCGCCACTCGCCTCAGAACATATTCACCGTCATCATACTGATATCAGATCATGGGCTGTGGCAAGGCATCTCCCACATTGTGTGCGATCCTAAATCTAGGTGAGCGGTTTTTTTGAGGGGTTGTGAGAACCTCTCAATTGATGCAACTACCCATTGGTGTGAAGATCATTGATCAATATGGCAGCTGCAGTATTACCCAGGTATATACATTACCCCGTCGGGATGGGATGATGGCTCACGATAAACCAGCCCGATCACACGCATCGAGTATGCACCCCACCCCACGAACAGAATGAAAGCCGCGCGGTGGATGGGCACCCGCGATGTCGAAGTCGGACTCGTCCCCAAGCCCATGATCACAGACCCCAATGATGCCATTGTCCAAATCACACATTGCACCATATGTGGCTCGGACATCCACCTCTACGAAGGCGAACTAAACGACCAAATGGAAAAGGGAGACATTCTAGGCCAAGAAGCTATTGGGGTTGTGGAAGAAGTTGGACCAGGGGTCAAATCGCTCAAAAACGGCGACCGAAAGATAGATCCCTCGTGGATGTTCATCTATGAGGACGAGTTCGAGAATATTGCAGATCATTATCAGAAGTTTTCACAACATAAAGTGCCCGGCGGACTCTGGTAACGGCATTTGGGCGCAGCGAACGTCTCCAGTCCATTAGCGACATGCCGGTGGATCAAGCGGAATCCAGCGGATACTCTAGTGGGGGATGAGCAGGAATACAAAGGTTCATGTATGAAACAACTTGAACCTTGCAATAAATGTATACTAGTGGCAGAAATGAAATCACCGTGGCGGTGTCTAGTTCAAGTTATATCTTCCGAATCCGAATCCCAGTCTATCATGGGTTTAAGCAACTTCAAGGCAGGATAGGAAATACTACTAGTAGTAGTAGGATTAATTGATCACTGAACAGCCGGGATGCATCGAGATATTCAATTTATAGCTTTCAGCATTCAATTGCATCTTTTAGTGTACATGTGTCGCACACCTAGTAACGTTAGTTACTAGCGAACCGTAACTATTATACTAGTAGTACTAGAAGGAACTATTAAGCTACCACTATTTATGCAATAGTAGTACTAGTGTAATGCTTAAAATAGTAGCAATTTGGTCTTGGATAATACTCCACTACGCCAATACTCCAATACTCCAGTGTATAGTTACTATACTGGTACTGCTGAGTCTTAACTTGACTGGCCCAAAACAGCCAATGCACTTCCGTCAGCGTCGGCTTTGGTCAGCTGCCCCTCCTTTTTCTTTTCTCTTCTCTTCTTTCTCTCCGATTCCTCTTCTCCTCTCTCTCCATTGCTCTCCATTGCCCTCCCTCTGCTATTCCATATAAATACCAGTTGCCCTTCTCATTTCCCTTCTTCAATTCTTCCCATCGCCCCACCCCGCTTGATCCACCCCCACAATGTTTCCCCCACCACCCGCCGCTCTCGACTGGAACGACATCGGCTTCAAAGTGCGCGATGGTAGCTTATAACCCAGTCTATTAGCATTTCACCCCCGGCTAACCTCATCTCCCCAGTCAACGGCCATGTAGAATGCCACTTCTCCACCTCCGGCAACGGCCAATGGTCCCGTCCACGCTTCGTGGCCTCCCCCTTCCTCAACATCCACGGCATGGCCCCCGGTCTTAACTACGGCCAACAAGTCTACGAAGGTCTAAAAGCCTTCCGACATGCCGGCAACAGCAAAATAACCATCTTCCGACCCGACCGCAACGCAAAACGTATGCAGCACTCCGCAGCCGTGGTCTCCATCCCGCCCGTCCCCGAAGATCTCTTCCAGGAATGCGTGGCGCTGGCAGTGGGCGCCAATGCCGAGTTTGTCCCGCCGCATGAGTCCGGCGCCGCGATGTACGTGCGTCCTCTACTTTTTGGTTCCTCCGCGCAATTGGGACTTAGTCCCCCGGACGGGTATACATTGGCGGTATTCGTGATGCCCACGGGGGTTTATCACGGGGCCCATGCGGTCGATGCGTTGATTTTGGAGGATTTTGACCGGTCTGCACCGCATGGTACGGGTGATGCAAAGGTCGGTGGGAATTATGCGCCTGTGCTGCGGCATAGTGATAAGGCTCGGAATGAAGGATTCGGGATCACGCTGCATTTGGATAGTGCCACGCGCACTGAGATTGATGAGTTCTCGACTTCGGCTTTTGCGGGCGTGAGGCGGGATGGGGACGTCGTGACTATTGTACAGCCCGATAGCCGGAACGCGATTGATTCGGTCACCGCGGCGTCTGTTGCGGACATTGCGCAGAAGCTGGGGTATAAGGTGGAAAAGCGTCGGGTTGGATATGAGGAGCTGGGCCAGTTTGATGAGGTCTTTGCTTCTGGTACAGCAGCGGCACTGGTGCCGGTGCGGAGTATCACGATGCGCTCTCGCGGGGACAAGTTTGAATATCAATCTGGCGAGAAGGGTGAGGGTGGCGAGGTGTGCGTCAAACTCTTGCAGACGCTTCGGGGGATCCAGTCCGGTGGTATTGCAGATGACATGAACTGGAATTACGAAGTCCAGGCTCCTCCGAAGCAATGGTTGGAGGAGGAAGGCAATGTCGAAAAGGTGGACAGCGGTGCGAATGTACCTTGAAAAGGACCCCGAAGTCACTATTTTAGACAAAAATCAGTTGCATTTACTTATAACTAGAGCACGTTCCTTACGCATGGGCTGTTCTATTAGCTGCCTCGTATTTCTACAGTCCCGATGCCGATTACCTTTCTTTGGGCGTTGGTGAAACGGCTACTTCGATAAGTAGAAGTAAATGATGCTGTTCATTAGGTATGCAACCTGGCTACTTAAACCGAGTCCTCTGTACATGAGTCAATTAATCATGAAATAGGTCACCTTTTCTGTAACAGTGCAGTGCAGTGCAATGCAGTACAACAATCCACCCATGCGACCATTCGATGTAGCACACCGGGGCAAAACAAGGAAAAAAAGGAAAGGGAGATGCAAGTGACATGGTATGGTACAAGACACAGGCCACGACTGTCCGTTCTATCAAACAATGGACCGTAGTCGGAAATCAGAATGGGGGATATCAAGTACAAATAGCATCGCTGAAAAACAAATGAGACCGCCGCACAGCAAAGGCCATGTGGCACTTTTACCTGCTTTGCTTTGCTTTGCTTCGATTCAATCACGTCACATAAAGGGACAAAATCCACCTAACCCCGTAGTGAGTAAGGCTTTCGCGGCTTGCGGGAATCACCATTGGGGAGGATATCACCCTGTTCGCTGTCGTCGCTATCATTGCTCTCGTCGTCTGAGGATGGTACTTCCCACACGCTGGATTTGGGCTTCGAAGGCGAAGAAGTCCTGGGCTTGGCTGCGATGGCTGGGGCTTGAGATGGCTTTTGCTGGCGCGTTGACTCTTGCTTGGCAGCTTGCAAGAGACTCTTGAGGGTAGTCTTAGGGGCTGATTTCGGCTGCGAGGAGGCCAGCTGCTGAGTAGATTGGAATCCTGGGGCAGCCGGCTTGGGAGTATTCGGTTGTTTTCTGTTAGACCTGCGCAGTGAAGGCAACCTAGACAATAATTAGTTAGGGCTAGCTGCCTCAAAGATCAGTGATTGTAAACTTACTCTAACTCGGACTCGGATTCGGACTCGGATTCGTCACTCTTCGAAGATTCATCTTCAGAATCAGCTTTCCCGTTCGAGGTCACCTCCAAATTTCCCTTTGGCAATTCTGTGCTCTCCTCTCCAGATTCGTTGTTCTCATTGAGTTGAGCCGCAAGCTGATCGTTGCTTTCATCCGACTCCCCTGGCTGAGCATCAACGGTTCCATTCGCAACATCTTCGCCAGATTCTTCATGATCTTTGGCATCTTCGTATACTTCTTCATCTTCTGACTCCTCAGGCCCATCATCGATAAAGCCATCCATATCCCCATCCTTGGAGTCTTCTTCTTCTTCTTCTTCTTCTTCTTCTTCTTCGTCTTCTTCGTCTTCTTCTTCGTCTTCTTCTTCTTCATCCTCCTCCTCATCTTCCATGGCCGCATCATCAATGAGTCCATTTGTAACAACCTCGGGAGATTCTTCTCGGTCATCGGTCATTTCCGTGTCCCCAGTCGGATCAGTTTCAGCAACTTCATCTGAATCACTTTCGTCGGCCTGTTCTTCTACTGGGTTGGCATCGTCGATTACCGGGTGCTCAGCTTCGTTGTTGGACTCATCGCTTGCTTCCTCAGTCGCTTCATCGTTCACATTTTCAGTCACCTCCTCGGTTTGTTCCGGAGTAGCGCCCATAGTAGCTTCCTGGGCAGTCTCCTGGGTAGCCACCTCAGTCGCGACCTCATCGTTCTCGTCCATATCTTTCATCTCCATGTCGGTATCGGTATTTTGAACACGGGGCTGTGGCTTAATGGGAGCCTTGTTGTTGACAGATCCAGACTGAGATTCTCGTCTCAGGCGATTTATACAGCACAACGGAAGGAGACCGGCTCGGGCGAATGGTGGGTGACTGCTTGGGCGGGGATGTCTGGGAACCGGTTGCCGAAGACCTTGAACCTCTGCGTCGCGGGCTTTGAGATTCTCGACGGGTCACTGGCTTTTGCGTAGAAGAAGATGCGACGTTATTGAACGACCAGGTTGGTGCTTGGCTTGAATTAGTTGGGGCGGTAGGGGTGAAAGTCATGGAGCGGGTAACTCTAGCATCAGGTTCGGCCTCGGTTTCAGGCTCTTCTTCTTGAAACTCTGATGTCTCTGTCTCCCGTGCGTCTGTAGTTGGTTCAGCCTCGGCAGCAATGAGTCTCTTCCTGAGAGGAGAAAGCTTCCTCTTTAGTCTGTTGATAGGACGCGTAGATTGGTCCTCGCCACGATTCTTCCTATCATCAACTTGTGCGAATATATCGAGCATTTCCTGCACAATCGACAAGACCTTAGGTTTAGTGGTTGGATCCTTTAGTTTCTTCTTGAGGCTTATCTTTTCCATCACCTCCTTTTGGATGCGAGCAAACTGCTTTTCTCGCTCCTCCTGTTCTCGCTCCTCCTGGGTCATAGGGGTTGACGTATTGCTACTGGGCGGGAAATTCGAGGATTCCTTTGAACCAGAGGCTGAATTTTTATCAGCGGGCTTTGGAGTCTTCGTTCGAGGCGTCTTGGCCTTCGAGGAGCTGGCTTGCGGGGTAGACTGAGAATTAAGGATCGGTTGTTTGTTGAAGGAAATAGATCGTCTCTTCTCCGATTGGATGCTTGCTGGAGATGACTTGCGCATTGCAGAGGGTGGAACCATGCTTCCGGACGGAGTCGGGGCATTGCTCGGAGTAGACATGGGCCCAGGGTTTTGACTGGAGGGAGTATCGGGTTTCGCAGGCTTCTTGAATAACGGACTCTTGGTAACACCTAGCCCAATACTGTTGTTTGCAGCTGGCCGCTCAGACAGGCTAGCCCTCCGATGCGGACTCGCGAAGGTAGGCACATTAACTCGCTTCCTCTGGGGACTGGTGGCGCTGGCCTCCGTAGCCTCCAGCCGGTCTTCCCCAACTCGGCGCTGCTTGACTGGTCCATTCTCCTCCAGGCTGGGTTTGCGCTTCTTAGACCTGCGGCCTTGCTCAGGACTTGGCGAATCGCCAAGTTCCTCACTGCCCGAGCTCCGAATTGGTGGAGTGCCAGGAATCGCCTGGTCTCGGTGGTATTTAGACTGAATTTCGATAGAAGGGAGGGGCGCATCGTGAGGTCGCTGTCCAGCTGGGGACTTCTGCGCCGAAGCGGGAGCATATCCTTCTTCCGCAATTGGGCTGAATTGGTTTCCCACGCGTGAGTTATTATGGTTAAAGCCCTTATTCACCGCACCGTCCCAGTCCTGAACAACCGAGGAAAAGCGCTGGGGCGCGTGTCTGGCGGGCTTTTGTATCACGCGGACAATCGCTCGCTGGTCGTGGCCGTCGGAGAATGCTTTGCCGACATCGAGAAAGACATCTGCAACCGTCATGGATAAGCTGAGGTCAACGGTAGGATTTGCGTCGTCGAGTAGTTTCTTGATTTCTAGAGGTCTGTGATCGGATTAGCAAAATGTTATGCTATTCAGTAGGGTGCTGGGTCAGAGCTCACTCTTGATCGGATCGGAAGGTCGTCCACTCATCACAAATTCTGCGAGCAAGATCCGCTAATGTGAGATCATCAGAGTTTCTGAGCAGCAAAAGGAACGAGGCGTATTGCTTGGCCGGGTTCGCTTCGCCCAGCTCGTAGCTGTCAGTCCGGTCAACATTCTGCTCCGGCTCTTTATTGCGGTTGCCAACTCCATTTCCGATTAACCGAGAGAAGACGCTCGTATTTGGGCCGCCACGTTCAGGAGAGAGGGTTGGCGCAGGTTCCTTGGGGAATACCCTCACCTCCAAGCGCAGGAGAACCATGTTTGCGAAAGGCCGAGCGGTGGGCGAATTGCGATGCAGTTGGCGTGGCGGTTGGGGGAAGTAAACTCAAATATCTCTCAGAGCCGCAACACCTCTGAGAGATTTTGTGATACAAACAGGATTGCGGTTGGGGGCAGGCTCGGAGGTAAGGTGGTGAAGGGTAGAAAAAAGTGACGGGGAGTTGCGCGGAGCCGCAGTGGTTCTTGTGGCCTCAGGCACCACTCCTTCACTAGTCAACTTGAAGATATACAAACATTAGCTCCAGAGGCTGCCACGGGGATTGTTGGCGATTTGTTGGAGAATCAAATGGTTAGTAACAAGTCAGTAGTGTGACATAGAATGGATGTGAAATATAAATGGGGAAAGATACTGTTACTGTACTAGTAACTAGTACCCAGTGAATGGGACCTCGGGACGTAAGGTATCCGACGCTGGTTCCACGCGTCCTTCGGGCCCTCGCCCTGGGGGGCGGCCTCCACCAGGCCCTGGGCTGCCGCCCCCGAGCGCCCCTCCCCCCCCAATCCATCACTAACACTGCCCACATGTTCCCGGCAGTGGGCCAACCTTGACATAGAGGTAGCTATTGAGTACTACTGCTCACATCGATGGATAATTAGAAGTGCCGAATGCTATTACTAATTAGAAGGTAGCTCAGAAACATGTAATTGACCATGACCAACGAATTTAAATAGATAGGAAAACTATGACAACCAACTAAACTTCTCTGTACCATACCACAAAGGTTCTATCATCACGTCAACCGCCCACTCACTACTCATCCGGCGACGAGAAATACCGATGGAAACGATCGGTATCCGTCAACCCAAGATCGACAACAACCCAATGACAACACATCAACAAACTGGGAAACCTCACGGTCCAGAAATTCAAATACCCCTCCGGCAACCCACCGATATGCATCTTCAATTGATCCGGCATATCATTGTAATGATTCTTTTTATTCCGCAGCGCGCGGAGTAGATCGAGCATCCGAGAGCCCGTGTACTTGCGCTGCTTGCCGAGGTTATCTTTGAAGTCTCGGGGTAGGACTTTGAGGAAATCCATTTCCGGACCGATGACCTCTTGGGCTACGGATTCGAGACAGAGGAGTGCTTCGGATGGAGGCTCGCGGGGCTCGAATTCGAAGTGGTCTGAGACGTCGCAAAGGAAGCTTAGTCTGTCAGATGGTGGCCAGAAGAATGGATGTGTAAGAACGCCGCTTGCGTCCGGGCTGGTTGATAGTTAGTAAAATAGATACAGCATGCGGGATCATTTGGGGAGAAACGTACCGGTGACGTGGATCAAGTGACAACATAGAACTGATAAGATCCTTGGCTTCAAAGGCATAGTCGCCAAGACGATCTAGTTCCTCGAGATCAAAGTACCCTTGACGATATTTGCCTCGCGCATGAACTTGCCGTTCTTGTCGAACGGATGGCCACCACGAGTAAGGACGTAGTAGAACACACAGCCCAGGGAGAAGATATCGATAGCCCGGGTGGCGCGGCGGTTGGTCTGCGGGTCAACCACAGCTGGCTCGGACGTTTCGGTATGCTGCGACTCAATGTTTTGGACCAGAGGGCCGGCGTCATCGTCCACAAGGAGCTCCGGGGCACGCCAGCCGGAGGTACCAGCGGCGTGGGCAGTGGTCGCTCGGAAGGAACTTTGGTTGTCTTCTAACTTCTTGCATAGACCGAAGTCGGAGATGAGAAGGCGGAGAGCCCGTGCAGCAGTCTTCGAGGCCGCCTTTCGACCACGGGGCATAGCCACTAGGATATTCTGGGGCTTGAGATCACGGTGCACGATCTTGAGGGAGTGAAGATAACGCACGCCCTGTGTGATTTGGCGGAGAATATCCGGCATATCGAGACCGCTTTGGATCAACTCGGGGAATTGAGAAGGGCGTTCAATGATATCCTGGAGAGAAGCGGGGCATAGTTCCAAGCCAATGTACAGAAAACCTGCGGCTTGCTCACGACAGAAATAGCGAATGACATTATGGTGATCATCACTCTCCTGTAGCAATCCAACTTCGTGAGAGGCAATGTCGTAGAATTCCATGAGCATTCTCTTGATTGCGACATTTCGACCATCGAAGACACCCCGGTAGACAACGGTGCCATGGCTACCATGGCCCAGCACGACATCGGTGAAAACTTCCAGTCGTCCAATGCGGACTACGCCGTCAGCAGTCATGTCGACAACATCGCTTGACACGGTGCGAGCAAGGGGAACGCCGTGGTCTGAATGAATCGACGCGTTGGGCGTCAATTGGTTGTTCTGCTCACTCATTCCGTTTTCACTTCCAGGTTTCGCACCCTTGCGACGATGTGCCTTGCCACCTCGTGAGCCTCGCGAACGCTTCTTCTTGGGCTTGTCATTTTCTTGCTTGTCATCCCCTTCATCGGGACCACGGGATGGTTCGCGAATTTGCACACGAGGACCAGATTCCGGCGGTGTGCTCTGATCCCGGGATGGTCGTGGGGTGGCATCATTGTCAGAGAAGTTGTTCCTCATATCCACATCAACATGGTCGATTGTGACTTCAGGCACTAATCCTGCGGTGGCATCTCGAAGGGGAGTCGATGTTCGCTTGATGTCAGGCGTCGCACCAACAATTGGTGTGGCAGGAGTGGAAAACGACTTGTCATTGGAGTTGATGATATTCTTCAAATCGAGCTTCTGTTTGGCAAGGTCACGAATATGGTGGGAATTCAAGTAGATGAAGGTGCCGATGAACAGCAGGATCATTGTCACAACAATGTCCAACGCATTGTCCCAACTCTTGCGAATAATTGTACTGTGTCGCAGGGCAGGAGGGAGGGCCAATTCGGATCGCAGAACATCCCGTGGGGTATCGTTGGAAGCTTCGGGGGTGCTGGCGATCCGGGGAACAGGTGGGACAACTGTCGGACCGCTAAGCGAGTGAACACCAGCGAGTGCGTCGCGCTGTTGAGATTGGGTAAGGCTCATCAGGGGCTGCCCTCTGCGAAAGAAATCTTTATTATAGCACTGCGCCATCGGGGCACGACCCGTCACGAGAGGGTATGTCTCTTCAGACAAGGCAAACCACCCCCCAGTCGAGGTGGAGTCGATGAAGACCCGCTGATCCCGATCGTCAGAAGCGTAGTCTGGGTCTGGAGGCTGAAGTGGCTGCGAAAGCAGAACCAAGGGCGTCGATGCATCCTGGGTTTCTTTATTGGCAGGCCGCTGGCGGACAACGTCAAAGACGCGAGCCACAGGGGAGGAGAATCGCTGGGTATAACGAGGCCGATCCATGCGAGAGTGGTCAAATCCCAAGACAACACCATCGTACATGCTGTAAATATGGCTTTGGTCCATGGTTTGGAAGTACTGGCCCTGGAGGTCGATATCGCGGTTATTCGGTGCCCATTCAGAGTACTTCAATGTGCAAATCGGGTCACCGGTTTCAGTGTTCTGAATGGCCACCGCATATTCGACACGACCCAGTACCAGAGTTCCCGAGGTTGTCTCGCACTCCTCGTCGTCCAAGTCCAAATCCTGACCATCGACTTTCTGGCACTCATGTCTGGTAGCGAAGGGTCCCCGCGAGCTGAACACTCGGAGAATGCTACCGGTCCGAGCATCGATCGTGTAAAGGGTGGTTTCTTTGCGGGCGGTATACGTCACTGCAGGTTCGTAGCCGGAGTAAGGCGTTTCATCGACTAGTTGCTTAACTGTAAGGCCGAGTTTCTGTAACCCGGCATTTTCTCCGGGGCTGTAGATGTATAAGCTACCATCCTGGCTTGGCTCAACGATCCACAGGAAATCCTCCTCGGGGTGTGTCTCGTCGAAGCTGGAGCTGGATCGATTAGCCCGGTGGTAAATACTTTCTACCAAGGGGCTGCTGGGAACCTCCAGGGCCCAGCGGGGAGAACCGGTCTTCCGGTCTCGGGCGTGAATGGTTCCGTCGACGGTCGCCATCAAGACAAAGTCCTCGACCTCCCAGTCCTGCAAGGACCGCGCGTTAAGCTGCGAAACCAGGCCGGCAGATGTGCTGGCCTGGCTAGGAGGGGCTCGAACGGCGCGGCCAGAGCCCGCCAGAGCCAGAGTTGCCAGGGCGCTCGCATCGTTGGATTTGACGATGGGAGGGGCGGCGATAGTGGCCGCATGGTGTGTTGTGTCTGTCCCGTCCGCTAAGGGCACGGAGACTCGAGAGGCTGAAGCCGAGTCATGGAGCTCTGGTTGCTGCTGCGGAGCGACCAGAGTTGGGAGTAGGAGGAGGGCGACGCTGGCGGGGAGGGTCGAACGGGCGCCCGGCAGCCGCCAACGCATGGTGGGAACTTCAGAGCTGTGTACAGCTTGGCAGGGAGTATAGCGGGATTGATGAGGTGAGGACCGAAGGGTTCAAGGGTCGATTGCGGTGATTTGGGGTGTATATGACGGTGGGAAAGACGGATGTGGAGCGAGCTCGAAGATTGGGTAGCGGATCATCCCCCACCCGGAAGGATAAAGTGACAAAGAGGATTCGGGAAGTAAACAGAGATAATGAAAGACTCTCGAGATAAACGAAGGAGCGATGAAGGAGGGTAAAAAGGAGGTGGAGGCAGAAGGGGGGGCCGTTTGAGAGAAGAAGGCTGAAGGCAGAAGGCTGACAGATTATTGTGTGTGTACTGGTAGTGTCCGACAGGTGTACTATGTGTGTAACACGGGTGTAATATTCAGGGTTTGCCCGTCAATTACTGACCTCCAGTGAAATCCCCCGGTACCATAACGGGACGGTACGGTATACTGCCTGCGCCCCTCGATTTGCAATTGCGTGTGCGTTTCAGCCAATATTGACGGTGGTTGGCTGGCCCTTTGAAGTACTACCCAGTACAACACTAATGTATTTACGGAGTACCTGGAAGTGATTCGTATTCACATAGCACATAGTCCTGTTTGCATGTGAGTAGGGATAATACATGAACCATTTGAACGTACTCCGTACATGAGATTGGCCAATTGCGTCTGGACCGGGCCATCTCATGCCAATACATTGGGTTTCACCGCATTGGGTGGATGCAGTACAATTTAATTTAATATTTATAATATTCAATATAATACAATAGAAATGTGCCCAGCTTCTAGCGTCACAATAATCCCCGACTCGGAGCCGTCTGTCCTACGTAACTGCAACTCCGAAAGTGTGTGCTCCCGAGACCACCAAGGCCTAATCTCTTGTTTTGAAGGGACGTTAACTAGTAAAAAGTGAAAGTCAAGTTCTTTAAATAAAGCATCACTATCTCGTACCACCGATAGCACCTAGATACCCCGTACCCCGTAGTGGAGCGACATGACTCATGGGCTCTTCTAATACCACCATTCTTTACACCGCGGTCTATTACACCGCGGTCTACTGGGACCCTACAGGCTAACAGTCGCCGCCAATTTCTCTATCAAAGTAAATCAGATTCAATCGAAATAAATCTCGTCAATCGAGGTCCAGTCCATTGTTCGGAGAAAATTCATAAGAGGCAGAGTTCCAGACGCCGACCATCCCAGGTACACGCCACATCACGCCACGCCAGAGTCAAGGTTGAAAAAGGGGGAAAGTCCCGGCAAGGAAGTCCAAAATAAATACAAGGAAGAAATAGACAGGACAAAAGTAAAGCAGATACAACCATCGGGGGGAAAAGGGAATTTATAAGAACAAACGGCACCCACGGGGTCGCCAAAAGAACGCGAGAAGGGGGAAAAGCGTGGGAAAGAGTAGATGCCTTTTGAGTACCACTTCCTAACCACCACGAATCATCCAGGTAATCGCCACCACCCAACCAGTCACAAAGATGACGGTCAGGATTCCGGCACCCGCTCGGTCGCCAGTCGTGATCGGTTTCTCGATGAGGGTGTTGGTGTTGGATGAGTTGGTACCAGCATTCGGGTTACTCTTGGAAGTACCGCCGTTGTCTGATGAATAAGGTGCCGCGTTCTTCAATGGCACCATGTTAGCGTTGAGAACACCTAGCACCGCGAGCTGCTGCTCTAAGCCATCCGTTCCATCCGAAGCCTGCTTGTACCACTGGATACCACAGAGGTGGCCATTCTTGACACAGGTCTTGGTGGCGGCCACCGCGGAGGTCTGGAGCTTCGGCATGATCTGATCAGATGTACCCGGGACAATCAGAGTCAGCCAGGCGAGCCAGGAGGCAAAGTAGGCCTTGAAGGTTCGCTGGTTACGGTCGCATTTCTCGATTGCTTCACAGGTGATCTCCACCAAGATCGAGCCATCGTCCTTGCCAAAACCTTTGGTTGGGTAGAACTGCTCTGAGGTGCCGAGCAAGCCCTCAACTCCTTCCTTCCACTTCGATTCAGTTCCGTTGGTCTGTGTGCATGTGGAGTGGTTAGTGATCGGCGCGTGGGTTCAAGAATGGAGAATGGAATGCGGGGGGAAAATCATACGTAGTTGTGCATGTAGGCGGCACCGCTGATGTAGGTGGCATAGTTATAGGTCCATTGCCAGTCACCGTGATCTGTACATTGTGTTGCGGGGGTGGTGGAATCGGCAATGTTCCAGTTTTTCTCCTTGAGGAGTGGCGTGCTGGCACTCCAGTCCCAGATGCGTTCGGCCCATTGGGCATAGGTCTGGTTGTGGGTGTAAAGTGCAAGACGAGCAGACAGTTGGAAGAGACCACCGTTCGAGATGGCGTTTTTGGTCTGGTATCCATCCTGGTAGGGCCAGATCTGCCAGCGCAGACCACCCTTACAGGTACTGGTGTCCCAGCGGGGGACCTGGGTATTGAACACACCCTGCGCGAGAGAGACCCATGACGGCTGGCCGTCCTCTTCCGGGAAATTCAATTCGGCGGCGGTCATGGCGGCGAGACCCCAAAAGACCTGATCGTCATTTCCGAGATACGAGCTGTAGTTGGAAGGGAAGAAGTCGTCGTCGCCCTTTTGCCAATACATGCCTTCTTGCACGGCAGCATTGAACTGATCATCACCGGTCAAGAACCAATATTGAATGAGGATCATAAACATGGAACCACCTTCCCACCAGGTACCATCGAACTTTCCGGGGATATTCTTTGAATCGCGATCATTATAGTAATCCATCATGTCGGTTGCGACCTGCTTGGCGGCCTTGGATAGGGAACCTAATCAGAGACAAGCCTTGGGGTCAGCGGGGCGGGAATGCTTGGAAGCAGGAGAAAAACGGACCCTGGTCGTTGACGGTGATGTCGATGGCGAAAGCCGCCTGGACGGCGACGAAGCCGGCCAGGAGGGAGGCCACCCAGTTGGAGAGGATCATGTCAAAACGAGTGGAAGGTGGAGGGCATCAGAAGTGAGGTGAGGGGAAGGAGAGTGAGAAGTGGTAAAAGGGAACGGGGAGGAGAGAAGCTGACAGTGGGGAAAAAGGGAAAAGTTGTGGCTGTCAGGGTGTGACTGGGGGTCACTGGGTTTGGGGTGTCACTGGGGAAGGTGCCGCTGCTGGTCTGGTCCGGTGGGCCCGGTGGCGGTTGCCCTTTGATTCTAAGTATAGCAGTATAGCATTCGTATATACTAGTATAGTAGTAGTAGTATACTGTAGCAGATACTAGTGGTATAGCACTTCTGATAGTATAGCATATCTCTAGAATCTATAAGGGCTACAGATTACGAATGAACCATTTCATTTCCTCCACTACCAACCAGGGGCACTAGTATTCCTTGGCGTGCTCCAAAAATACGAACAAGCCCCAGCCTGCAGAAATAAGACAGCTTGGCGCGATCGGGACTAGGGGGAAGCCCCCTCGCGCCAGGGGAAAGACAAGGCTATGTATCCGTATGGGACATTAAGGTCAATTAAGGATGGGAGATGCACCAACAATGAGTCCCCTAGTCCACTCATTGACCCACGTTGATCCGCTGGGAGCCGGGAGATCGGTGCTCCATGGGCTACGAGTATCTGGCAAGTCCCTAAGGGAATAGTAGGCCCCCGGGGGGAGCCAAAGCTTGGTGTATAAATTTTGGAGGACGGACGGAGGACAACCCCCCATCGCGTACATGTATGTCCGGAGGAAATAATAAGCGTGGCGCCTCAGTCCAAAGGGTCCAAGCAAAGGGAAATTGGACGCCAAAAGTCCACAGGGTTCAAGCCCCACTCAGATATGCTGACTAATAAGGCACCAAGGCATCTAGATATCAGCCACTAGGCTCATTATGGCAAGACAATAAGACAATAAGACAATAAAGCAATAGTATTGATCGAGATGTGTGATCCATGCCACGCCCCAATGCTTATTCCAGGTGGCAATACAATGACACCAGGTACAGTCGAACATTTTTACATAGTCCAGCAGTGCGCTCTCCCCATGCAAAGGTTAGGTTGCATCTGGCGACAAAGAGAACAAGATGCGTATATTTCCATAGAGAACAAGTTGGAAAGCTTACAAGGTAGGAAGGGAAAGACGACGAGTGCAAAGGCAGAGGGCGTTGAACAAAACTCATGATGAATGATACCTTAGCCTCTCTCTACAATACGGGCCATAGAATAATCCAGCCCTATTGGGATACACTAGTGGAAGCATCCGTTTATCTATTAGACAAAAGTGCCCAGAGACAACTGACTCTACTGTGTATTCCAATCACCGGATTTCTATAGCCAAATATTCCATGCAAACAGCATAATCAGGCTCCGGTTAGCAAATAGACAAACCTTATCTATATCTTGCTACGACGCGCAGGTGAAGTTGACGATCCGACTACATACTAGTAGATCAATCGGTGTGTAACCATGAGCATGGTACTATTCATTGCCATATTAGGGCTTCATCTAATGTACGGTATTTTGGTCCGGGAAAGATACACATCGCATCACATCTCATCATTCATTTCACATCCGCTCACGACGGCGGGGCGCCGCCCGGATGATGTTATCCACTCGGAGAAGAAGCTAAACCATTGAATTAGTACATTACTTTCTGAATCATGGTGGGATGGATCCGTTTTCGGGGCGAGAACTTACCTCTGCAGCCTCCGAGGCCGACGAAACAACCGCCTTCTTCAGCTTATACGCCTCCACAACGCCCAACTCGCGCATATCAGCAATACCTCCACCCGGCGTCAACAGATCCAGTCCGGAGCTGGTCATGCCGTTGTTGATGGCCTGGCGGAGGCGGGTCACCAGATCACTGGAGTCCAGACCCGCATTATCAGCCAGAATGGTGGGCAGCTGCTTCAGAGCGTGTGCGAAAGCGTCCACCGCCAGCTGCTTCTTACCAGTGGTGTTCTGCGCAGCCTGCTCGACGGCCTTGGCCATCACCATCTCCGCGCAGCCACCGCCCAGGGTAGCCCGCGGGTCCTTCACGGTCTGTGACAGGACGGCGAGAGCATCGTGCAGCGAGCGCTCGGCCTCGTCCAGCAGCTGCTCGGTGGCACCGCGCAGCACAATGGTGCAGGCCTGGCCGGCAGACACACCGGAGAACTTGATCAAGGTGTCCTCACCAATAATGACCTCCTCAATCAGGTCACAGGATCCCAGCTTCACCTGGTCAGGGTGCTCGAAGGTAGAGGCGATCTCACCGCCAGTTACCAGAGCGAGACGCTCAATGCCGTCGAAGTCGGCGTGCTCAATAGACATGATGCCAGCCTCGGTGAACAGCTGCTCGGGCCAGTTGTAGATCAGCTGACGGTTGACGAAGCAGTTGATGCCGTGGGACTTGATCTGCTCAACCTTGGCGCGCATCTTCTCACGCTCGGCCTTCTCCAGGTCGGCCAGCTTACCGGTCGAGTCGACCTTGACGCGAGCACCGAAAATCTTGACCTTATCCGTGTCCATGGCAGTGTTGGCCACCAGGATCTTGGCGTTCTCCAATCGCTTGGGCTGGTTGACACCAATCTTCTTGTCCATGATGAATCCCTCATCCAGGTATGAGTCGTTCAGCTTGCCGCCGGCCTTCTTGATAATCTGGATGTGGCTGAGGTCGGTGGAGCCCTTCAGGCGGAGGACAGCCTCACAGGCGAGACGAGCAAAATGTTCGCGGTCTTGGGCGAGAACCTTAGAGCTCAGTGTGGTACGGGCGATAGCGTGCAGGTCCTTGCGGAAGGCCTCGGGGTCCCTGCTGCGGTCGACGGCCACAGTCTCGAGGGCGGCCAGGGCGGCCTTGCTGGCTATCCGGTAACCATCGATAATGGTCTGGGGGTGGATCTTAGAGTTGACCAGCTTCTCGGCCTCGCGCAGAAGCTCGGCGGCCAACACGGTGACGGATGTTGTACCATCACCGACCTCGTCGTCCTGGACCTTGGAAATGTTGACCAGGACCTTCGCGGCGGCGTTGTCCAGAGCGATCGATTTCAAAATAGTAGCACCGTCATTGGTAACGAGGATTTCACCAGTGGATCTAAATATCCCATGATGATAGTTAGCACACCTGTGGTATAAATGCCCGCGCCCGCACTAGCTCGATAAGAAATTGGGAACCCCTCCACGTACGCAGATTGCAGAATCTTGTCCATTCCCTTGGGACCGAGGGTGCTCTTCACCAAGTCGCCGACGGCGATGGCACCAACAAAGGCCGAAAGACGAGCATTCTCGCCCTTCTCCTCAATTACGTCGTCCGCAAAGATCTGTGTGGGATTGCCGAAGGAAGCCTATGACAAGCAAAGAGTTGGTTAGCTGAGAAACACCGGGCCACTTCGAAGAATCAAAGTCATTCAGTACATACCATTTTGATTTCAGCTTTGAAACGAACAATCGACCGGAACGATCAAATGTGTCGACTGCTGAAAGATGATAGCAACTCGTCAACAGTGGGGGGGGACTGGAAGGGAAAGGAGAAAAGTCGGGTGGTCCGAGCTTCTTCTGCCCGCAAGGCCACCGCCCGCGATGCGCTTCCCTTGACTTCTTGATTCTTCGAAACTGTTTGCCCTCCGTGGACGCCACGCTTGTGTCTTACGAAGTGAAGAAAATGCCGGACTCTGAAGATCTCGCTGCGACTGCGGCGCTGAAGCGACCTCATTCCGCCGTGGAGGACAACGACAATGGTGAGTGATTCTACCTCCGAAGAGCTCTCTCGAGGACGCAGCTTTGCGCAGACAACTGATCAGCTTCATGATAGCCGACGATGACTCTTCCGACGATGACTTCGGTCCAGCTCTGCCTTCTGAGGTCGCACCCAAGAAGAAGCGGAGAAAGCTACCCTTTGAGAAGGTCTATGTGACCGCGCTACCCACCTCGCCGCGGTACTCCAAATCGCTCATGCACAAGGAGCAATTGTCCTTCGTGACGGTCACTCCATTCACCGATTTTTTAATCACCAGCTCCATTGACGGAGTCGTCAAGTTTTGGAAAAAGATAGCGGATGGCATTGAGTTTGTGAAGGAGTTCCGTGCCCATCCAGGCGAGATTCGCAGTACGGCTGTCAGCGCCGATGGCCGCAGTTTTGCGACGGCGGGGACGGACAAAACGGTCAAGATTTTTGATGTGATTACTTTTGGTGGGTTTCTATAAGCCATGTGGATGCTTCTTTGCTCAGCGCTAACTATAACAGATCTTCTGGCAATGTATAGTCTGGAGTTCGTACCACGGTGTATCTGCTGGGTGCATCGACGAGGTGCATCTCTGCCTCTCCTCACAGTGACAGATGAGTCCAGCAACACGATTCAAGTTTTCGATGGCCGTGGCGAGAACCCGCAACCCTTGCACACTGTCACCTCTATCCACCGCAAACCCGTGGCATCCATCGCCTTCAACAATGCATTCGACTGTGTGGTTTCCGCCGATGAGTCGGGCATGGTTGAGTATTGGAGAGCAGGAGATGGATCATTCGAGAAGCCAGACAATGTGTTTGAGCTGAAATCATCGACCAACCTTTTCGCCTTCAAGAAAGCCAAGTCTGTCCCCACCGCAATCACCATCTCCCCCTCAGGCGAGCAATTCGCAACCGTCTCGTTCCCGGATCGCCAAGTCCGAGTATTCGAGTTCGCAACCGGCAAGCTCTACCGCACATACGACGAGTCAATAGCAACCATCACAGACATGCAACAAGCCAACACAGCACCCTACCAATTAGACGAGGTAGAATTCGGACGAAGACTAGGTGTGGAGCGCGAATTGGAAGGAGAAGCGACACGGAACAAGGTCAACGTCTCCTTCGACGAATCAGGACACTTCCTGCTTTACGGCTCACTATACGGAATCAAGTGTATCAATACCTACACCAACCGAGTGGTACGAGTCTACGGCCGAGAGGACCCCTTCCGCGCCTTGAACCTCGCCCTGTACCAAGGCCAGCCGCTACGCAAGGGTGTAGTGACTGTATCAATGGCAGCCAGTAGTAACCCGCTACTCCAAGAAGCTGAAGAGCGCGATCCGATCTTGATTAGTACCGGGTTCGCCAAGGTCCGGTTCTACATGTTCACCAATGAAACGGAGATATCCAAGTCATCGCGCGACGTGCAGAACGAGAAGCCGACCGAAACACATGGAGGAAACGAATCAAATGCCCCCAAGGCCGGCGAGAGCGGAACAGCCGCCATCCTACACACCACCATGGGCGACATCCATCTACGCTTATATCCGTCCGCTGCCCCGCGTACCGTGGAGAACTTTGTCACGCACGCTCGACGGGGTTACTACAACAACACCATTTTCCACCGTATCATCCGCAAATTCATGATTCAGGGTGGTGACCCGCAGGGCGACGGTACTGGAGGCGAGTCAATCTGGGGCGGCGAGTTCAACGATGAGTTCTCTAGCTTGAAGCACGACAAGCCGTATACGCTTTCCATGGCCAATGCCGGAGCCAATACCAACGGCAGTCAATTCTTCATCACTACCGAGAAAACTCCCTGGTTAGATAATAAGCATACGGTCTTTGGACGGGCGGTGCAGGGTCTGGACGTGGTGCATAAGATTGAAAATACGAAGACGTTCAAGGAGAAGCCCGAGGTCGACATCAAGATTGTTAGCATTAGCATCTCGTGATTTGGGGAGGGGATACGGATCAAATCTACAATGTACAGTAAATATATGCGAGATGAAAGCGTTGAAATTCATTCCATGTCGGACGAGCCACGCAAAAATTGTAGTAAGAGTAGTAAAAGTATATGTACCATGCACTTCCTAACCTAGCAAGACGAGTCCACGGATGGTATACGGTGTAATCCGTAGCGAGATAGACTGGTGTCAACATTAAATAGTATCAAAAGGGGAGGGAAATCGTGCAGTGCCTTAACCCCATGGCCACGCAAACGCCGAGAAATGCAAGTAAAGTAGAACGAAAGCCACACGTAAAGGAGGGTCCCAAGGCAGCACCGAAGATCAGATATATCAAATACATCACGCATGACGGTGTGATAAAATAAGCAAAGTATTGTTTTCCGTCTGCTTTTTCCCTGAAAAGCGGGTTCTTTAAAATGAAAAAAAGGGCGGTCAAATCCATAAATAACCGATCATCAATTATCAATCACCTTTGGAGCTGTCGAATCTCCACATCTGCTGCCGCAGTGGGCGCACCCTTTTGCAACCTGGAAGGCGGGACAACCCCCTTCGGCGCAATATCAGTACGCGAGGAACTAGCCAGTGAACCCGACTGCACAGGAACAACACCAGGACCTTGGGCCTGGGAGACCGGTGGTTGGGACCCCCAACCTGGTGGCGGGGGGCTCAGCACACCAGAATCATTACCCGAACCAGGTTTCACGGGCAGGGCACCGCTGCTGCTGGCGGCGTTGGGGGCGTAGAGACCGGGATGTCTCGCTTCGTAGCGACGTTTAAGCCAAACACCTAAGACGGCGAGGGCCGAGAAGCCGATGACCAGGACGATCAGCATGACGACCCATTGGTAGTGGGTGCTCCACCTGCAGATCGGGACGGATTAGCATGATAGGTTTCTTTTTCGGGACGATAGTTTACACCGATCGTTTGAATGATGGTTCAGGGAATGACACTATGTATGCGATACCCGGTGCTGTGAAGAGGGAAAGGGGGGGGGTGTTCTCGGATAGTGAGTGGGGTCTCAGGGTCTTACCAAGACTTGTTTTCTTCAGTGGTGGCATTCTTGGAGCCGCTGGACACGGCGGTCGCGGTCGAGGTGGAAGTTCCGGTGGTGGCCGTGGCTGTGGTGCTGGTGCTGGTGGTATCCTTGGTGTTGGTGCTGCCACCGGACTTGCAGTAGCTGTTGTACCAGTTGGAGAGAGTGGTCTGGTCGGAGGAGTCGCAGTTGCTGCAAAGAGCGCCGGAGGTTTTCAGCGAGGTGAGGAGAGAGGACTCGCAAAAACAGGAGGTCCAGGTGGATTCAGTGCCAGCGACACAACTATCCTGGGCGGAGGTCAAGATACTGCAGTCGATACCGCATTGTGGGAAGGTGGATGAGGCGCTCGTGGGGATGGGTTTCGAGGCGGCCAAAGTGGTGGTGAATAGGGTGGAGGTGCAGGCGAAAAGCAGGCAGGCCCGGAGGAGGGTCATGGTGATGGTGGGCGAGATTGCAATGCAGGATTTAGTGGGAAGTGGAAAGGGAGCCGGCCATATCAAAAGGAGAGCAGAAGGTAGAGAATAGCAGAGAGATGTAGAAGGAAGAAGTAGAAGTGCCTTAACCTTAAGCAGGTAAGAAGTAAGATAAAACCAGCAAAAGTGAAAGGGCCGGCTGAGCCGTGACTATTTTGGGGGTCGTGCCTGCCTGTTTTGGCCGCATTCGGGGGCCTTCCGCTTGCAAGTTGCGACTAGTCCCTTTTAGATCATGTCTACACAGTGTATAGGTGATATACGGAGTAGTACTATGTATTATGAAGTGTGTATTATTTTGTTATTTATTGTTTAGGATGCTATTGCAAAGTATCTATGATAACTCACTTCTACACCATCCATAACATAACTACGGAGTATCATCAACCCCAAACAGCCCCAGTCCCAGTGGCCCACTGCCGATCGCCCGTTAATCTTACCAGAGTATGGTACTAAGTCATTCCTACCGATTGGCCCTGATCGACTTGGAGCTTGGTTTATTTACTATTTCTCATTCCCGCTATCCCTGTGGAATGTGTGACAATTTGTATACAGGAATGTATACTGTTGGCCCATGCACTATACCATACACAGAGCTACACAGTATAGTACACTGGCAGTAACTACTAAAGTTAGTAGTTATAATAACTACAGAGTACTCAGATGTTCCACTATCTCTATACTTCCAGGTTTCCCGCGCTCGGATCGCGTCCGAGTCCTTGAATCGGTCCCGCACGAGGATTCTCGCCCACGAGTCCGCCCACATGGTGTGGCTAGAATGAAGTGAGGGCCAAACTCAATGCTAGTACTACTAGTACCTTTTTCACACTTGAAGCCCTGGAGTTGGTATAAACCGGTAATATATGGCTCGGTTCGTGCTGCATTATCAGATCTGCTGAGCATATATTTATTAACCCTTGCTAGTACTAATTACTAGGTAGGGACACAAGTGTAAATGGTGACTCGGAATCATCCACTGGTAGTATTATGCTGAGGTACATTACCTTGGCACGAGTATATATATTCGCACTCACTGGCACCTTTGATGTGCCTACTAGTAGCCCTGGAGTATTATTTGAGATTACTGGTAAAATCAAGTACTAGTAGTACTTACTAATACCAACTGATTTAAAATGGTCTAATGAGTTCCAAGGTTTGCGATGTGTATACAGGTACTACGACTAGTAATGTCAAAATTCCTCATCCGCCTAGTGGACTGCTCGCTCTTCCGCTTCCGCTCCCGCTCCTTCTCTCTCCTTACCCAAACCATTGCACCACCTGCACCTGGGCACCACCATGCCCTCACGCCAAATCCTCGCCACCCTATTTGGGTCCCTGGGCAATTCCCGCTGGACCCTCACCCGTGTCCTTCGCAGCGACAACCCCCCTCGACTTCAATGGCGAATTGCGGGGCACTGCCACCTTCTCCGCCCTCCCCTCCGACCGCGACTGGCTCTACAGCGAAGAAGGCGAGATCCCCAGTTCCATCGGCGGCGCCGCAGCCGTAGTCGGACTCCGCTGGACGAAAAAATATATCTGGCGAACAAACGAGTCCGGCCGGATCAGCGTGTGGTTCGTCAAGGTCACCCCGGGCCCTGACGAGGCCGATTACCTTTTCCACAACTTTGATTTCAACGAGACAACTCTTCCTGGAGGAAAACAAGCGCCATCTACTGCCGAATCCAACCCTGAGTTCGTCAAGCCCCCAACCCCTCCGACCACTGAGGCATCTGACGCAACGACCATCCTCGAGGCGCAAGGAAACCATCTCTGCATCAATGATATGTACCGCACAGCTTACTCCTTTCGCATTCGTCCCGAGACAGGCGAGGTCCTGAGCTGGGCAAGTCGACACGTCGTCAAGGGTCCAAAGAAAGACCAGGATATTGTCAATTGCTACCAACGGTTGGAATGATCGCGTAATCCACACGTCTAATTTAGCTACGACATGATGAAAAATGCCAGCGTCCCAGCCTCAGTCACATTCGATATCATATTTGCATTCATCAATTCAACATAAGGTCTCAACAGGCCCAATATTCGATCATTTTTTAGAACGGACATGGCCTGATCCCACTTGACTTGACCTATCGACACAAATCTACATGGTATATATAAAGTCCGGCCGCTTATCACCCAGCAACTCGATCTGGTTCTGATTGAGTCCCTCGACCCAGTGGTCGCGCTCGCCACGCCGGCGCTTGGCATTCTCCCGCCTCAGCAGGATGTACTGCAGCAACGATCCGCCGAACTCAAATAGAACCAGGTAGGCGAGGACAGTGCCGTGGCCCGGATAGTAGCGCGGTTTATCCTCGTTACGGTAGATATTGGAGGAGACGATGCCGTTGAGATTACCCCATCCGATGATGAAACCCAGAGAGACACCACGCTTGTAAACACCTGCAACTGGGTTAGTGTACTGCAGAAATATAGCAGAGAACAAATCAAAAACCAAACTTACCTTCTGTATTGTTGCTCGTCCACGAAATCGTGTTCGCGATGGCGGGATAGATACCCATAGCCCCAAGGAAACATCCAGCATAACGTGCACCGGGAGCCTCACAGCCTAACAGAATAGCAAATCCCACCATTCCCAGCAGTGAGACAGCCATATTGCAAATACCACGCTGCTTAGTGCGATCCGCAATAAAGCCAACTGTCACAGTCAACACAGCAGCGGCTGCGTAGGGAGGTACACTAAGCAGCTGTGCCTTGATGGAACTGTAGCCCTGTGAAGGGGTTAGCGGATGCTGGCACTAAAGCCGAGAGGACTGGGACCAAACTCACCAATTCACTAATAATAGTCGGAACAAACAAGGAAAACGCATAAAGCGTCCCATCAGCCCCCATGTAGATAATCGCACCAGTATATGTCTTCCAGTCCTTCAAACTGGCCCAGAAATAGTCCATCTTGAACTCTTCATGTTCAGCACTAGACTGCTGATCCGCCGCAAGACGACGCAAGACCCGAGCCCGATCATCTGGCGACAAGAACTTTGCCTGATCCGGAAAGTCATGGATAAGCCAGAAAGAAGCGATTCCAATAAGGATGGTCAGCAGACCCTCCAGAATAAAGATCCACGACCACCCCGCCAGACCACCGATCGTGTCCATCTTCGCAATGGCCGCTGCTAACAGCCCACCAAAGGATCCGGCGAGTGCAGCAGCAGAAAAGAAAATAGCCATCCGCACGCCGAATTCAGAACGCTTATACCAGCATGAAAGGAAATAGCTCACACCAGGGAATAGGCCTGCCTCACTGAGACCAAGGAACCACCGGACAGCCATGAGGCCGGAATAATTCTTCACCACGCCCATGCATGTCATACAGATGCCCTGGACTGCGTTAGCAAGTGTTCAATATAAAAGTGTGCATATATAAGCTCACCCAGGCGATCATAATAAGAGGAATGAAGATACTCGGGCGCAGTCGTTTGAGCAGGATATTGGTCAATGGCTCGAAGACGGAGTATGAGACGAAGAAGATGGTAAGACAGGCATTGTATTGGGCGCCAGTTAATTTGAGATCATCCTCTAGACCGACGAGCTTTGCATTTCCGATATTTGTTCTGGGACGAGTCAGTTTGTTTGGTCAAGGTATGTATGAGGGCGTAGAGAATTAATTTCGAGATAAACTTACCGATCAAGGAAGGAGACCAGGTACAATAGACTCAACCATGGCACGAGACGCAGATCAAGCGTCCAGAGAAGCTTACGGTCCTGCAAAAGCAAAGGAAAAGTTAGGGTACCTGCAGCGATCGACATGCAGAAGCAAGACCGGGCAAGACAGGGATGCGATGGTTGGGATGGGAGTGCGTACGATTTTTGCCCTTTCCTCCTCACTTAAGCCAGCATCCGGGTCCTCGAACCCAGCGAGTCTTGCATTGCTGTCAGCTTTGAGGTCTTTCTCCGCATCAGATAGGCGGGTAGTGTCAAGCGGCTTCTCTTTCTCGGGAAGTGTAGCCATGACGAACAGCACAGGCACAGGCACAGGCACGGACAGAGTCACAACAGATGAAGTCACTAGCACTACACCGATGCAGCTGCAGGGAAACGAAGAAGGCACAACCTAGCTCCCAGACTGAAATATAAGAAGGGCGGGGGCAGGGCAAGCGAGCTTATAAATCGGCACGTTGTTACCGGGTTTCTCTGAGCTTGAGCCAATCAGGGTTGCATCGGGGATTTGGCAGGTTAGGGGCTATTGAACAGACAGGGTTTGTACCATTGGGATTCAGCGGTTTGCGCTGCATTAGCTTTGGCTGCGTACATCTCGGTGGAGCAAAGATCATCCCTGCGATCGGCAGTCGGCCGAGAGACACGGGTACGATCGGCGGGGAGATGAGCGTAGGACAATGGGCAGCGGACCAGCGGAGCGCGGAGAGGGATAATTGGAGGGACTGGGAAGCGTAGGTTAGTTAAGTCGTCGAGGAGGCAATAGGACAAGAGAGGAGTTTGAGTGCCAAGAATGCGTTTGGATGTAAAATGTGGGGGTTGGTTCAAGTTTGGGGTATGCGGGGAAATTAGGGCAAGTCAGCCCCGACGTGGAGTGGACGGAGAAGGTACTTTATACTTTGTATCCACGGAGTAAAGGAGGGAGTTACTTTTAGGTTCGAACTCAGGCTTCGATTCTGATCTAGAAACAATCATGAGCGTCTACTTCGTTAAGTATTATTAGTAGTCATACTTATGGATTGCATTAGAGAGGAAGTTTTATATTGTAAGACAGTTCAATACTACCCGGTGACTGGGACCATGCACGTACTCATTACTACTGGTACTCTCGATCCGATCAAATCTGGATTGGAATTTACTACTACCTAAACATGACATATGTATTCTCTCATCTAAAGAATAAGCATAAGGTATAGATTCATCAACCTAAGCTTAACCCCACCCGCGGAGTGTGGGGAGCTCGGCATCTTCCATCCTAGCGAGGTCGGGAAACCGTCGGCAAACCAGACGCCGCGGGGACGTGCCTCTTCTCCTGAAAACAACACAAAAAAAACACTGATGCTGTTTCTCATGGAAATGCGGATTGTGAACTCGTCAATTTTGTAGGCATATGGCCTAATTTCGTCTTTGATCTGCTGCAAAAAGCGGAAAACCAGCTGTATTTCTCCATCCTCCATCTCTGCCTGTTACTGCTAACCTCCCCCGGTTCCCTTGAAATGATTCGGTCTCCGCACTCAAATGGTCAAACTCAACTCCATGCTTAATCATTTTTGTCTAATAGCCTATCCCCCTACCATCAAAACGCTCGCCGTCGACTATCTCCTCAACTCCTGGGACAATCGCAATGGCCTAGACCGCGCAGGGGTCATGGCAGAATTCAAGATCCGCAGGGGAAAATTGCTGGGTCGAACGCAGAATGTCATACGCGACGATCGCCATCTTGATCGATGTGAAATGGAGAATACTGGTTCCAGCCAGCACATTCTCCTGCGTGAATTCAATCCACTCCGCCCAATCCGGCTCATACAGAACTTGACGCAGATACCCACGCAGTTCTAGATGTTCGGAATGAACCTTCAGGCAGCGAGTACGCCCCCATTGGTTGATATGCTTGTCCATTTCCTCACTCAGGATGTAGGTCGGGGTGCCGACCTGACGGACTTGGGTGGGCCAGTAGCCAAGGAAGAGAGCGCCGTGAGTTCGACGCAGGAATTCCTGTGCTCCGCTTTGCAGAACAAATCGGATCATCATTGTTGGGTATCCGCCCATGATAGTCGTGGTATCAGCCAAAACGACGGATTCGATCTTGCCTCCTTCGACACGGGACAAGACTTCATGAATGGTGACCCATGGAGGCAAACCCTCCAACACGACAGTGCGATAGATATTGCTATTCTTATCGTGTTCCCCTGGCATATACCGGAGCCCTGGTCCGACGAACAAAGGCGACCGCTTGATTCCAGTCAAGTTTGAATTATACTGGAAATTTTCGGCGAGCTTTGCCTCCTTGCCATCCTTGAATAAACGATGCATGCTCCACTGGGGCAAGGCTGTCCATGTAGGCGGAGCAGTGCTAAGCCCGGTGCGCTCTACCTCAAGCATAGGAACGCCAACGGACTCAGCAGGGACTTGGACCACAAATTGTGTGCCAAAGATAGGCTTCGGGACAGAACCCGCGTGCATACTTGCTTCTAGACCTCTGATCTTCCCGAGCCAGCCCACCGGAGTGGAAACTCGATAGGGAACGTCGGTGTCACGGCTAATGACTGGCACTGACTGAGAGGAGGCGTTGGTGTCCCGAGACAGCTCCTGAGAGGTCTCATGAGAGGTCTCTCGTGTTTCTCCAGAGGTATCCAAGGGTGAAAGGCTGGTCATAGTTTCCTTATCGATGCGAGGGATTGCAAAGTGAGGGTCGGTTTCACTTAATGGGGCGAAGTGATCATCGTCGAAGTGCGTCGGAGACCCCTATAGGACAGTTAACGAGAAATCTAGAACAAACAAAAGATGGAGACTTACCACGTGAGCGACTGGGCTCATTGTATGTTCGACCACGTCGTTTCTCACAGCACTGAAGCAAACGGTCAGAATCAAGTCATGGCCAAAGAGATGTGAAAAGGAGATATGTTGAGGTGGAACAACTCACTTGCTTGGGACCAAATAGCTATACTGGAATGCGCCCACCAACTCATCCACCAAGTAAGAGGTGCCTGCCGACTGGTTGAAGTCATTCATTCTGCCGGATTATGAATTCCGTTTTTGTCTTTTGAGTGAAAGTGTATAGCCTGGAGAAGGAAGAGATTGGAACAAGTTCCGATGAAGGAAGTATGGTGGGATTGAGGGAAGTCAAGGAGGAAAGTTGAAGTTGAGGGGGAAGAATGAGAGGAAGAAGAGGAAGAGGTGAAGGTCCCGAGACGACCATACGCTCTCTGCCTTGACTTAGTTTACCACCACGACAGAACATGTTTCCTTCTTCCCCAACCCAACCCAACCCACTCTACTGAGAACTGATTATCCTAGAGCCGAAGAAGAAGAATGGAAGCACGTGGTGGAACATCGTGAGTTGATGAGTTTATTGCGCTATGTCATCTATTCGGTCATTCATCATTGAGGCACTCTGACACTCATAACGGTTGGAGGCAGAATCCAGCATTGCCAGTTGTAATCCCAAGCCGATATCCAACTATCCAACTATCCAACTATCCAATTACCCGAGAAATTGTCCTTCGGCTAGCGCAATCCACGGAAGCTTGTCATCCCAGCAGCGCTGCATCAATTGGCGGGCGTGTTGAATCTGAGATTATTCCCGTTAGTGTTGTTGAAATCGAAGAGTTTACACTTGAGAGATGCTTACCTGCTTTAACCCAGACTTTTCCAGCACGAAAAATCGATTGAGCAGCTTTGTTCGCTGCGCCGCGTCTCGCGACTCACAACCAGCAGTGAAAAGCGGGAACAACGAGCAAAACTCGGGCGGCGCGTTGGCTGGCATACGCTCCAAAGCCCCAATGAGCTTGCGGAGGGCTTCTTGCACGGGGAAAGAATCGGGCGACGAGCCAAGCACACGTCTGTGCAGATGGAGAAGTCCCGCACACCGGAATGCCTCCTCAATGGCCATCATATCGTCACACTCATCTTTGTGGTGGGTTGGGTCAGCATGGGCATGCTCGCTGAGACCTTCAATGTCCCCTAAAACCGATTGGGCTTCCATAACAATATCCGCCGAGGGATGCCATGTTTGTCGGAAATTCCCGTGCTTATCGAATCGCTCACTATCACATTGTTGTACAAGGCGACCCAACCGGATAAAAAACGCTCCCGTGCGTGGGGTGAATCCCGTGAAGCAGTCCACGGTAAAGTCATCATGGTAATCTGAGCCATGACAAGCAGCTAACACAGTATGATACAGCATTAATGGTGGCCCGGCCTGACGACATGATAGTGCTCCCATCGTGTCGAGATAACCCAGCCAGCGCGCAAAGAAAGCACCAATTCTATTACCCGGTCGCGCGATACGTTCGCTGCGCGCAAGAAACAGATCCCGCGCAAGCTTCAAATGGCTTTGCCAGGTTATAGGCACCTCGAAGGTGCTAGGAGAAACAATCTTCAAGGACAATAAGAGAATTGCCGTGGCCAGGTGACTGTCTGTGATATCTTCCGGAGAAGCCTCCAATGCAACCCGCAGGGCCGGAAACACCTCACTTACCCAGTGTGCGATTCGGTTTGCTGGTTCAGGCTGCCCCAGATACCGTGCACGATGGCTGGCAGAATATGCGAGCAGGAGATTCAGAAGATTTGGATCGCCAGTGGCCATTGAGGGAAGAACAGACAAGAAAGGATTGTTTTCACAGTCATGCGGTACCAGCATGCGCGACGTGTGATTGAGGAAGTGATGAAAATACATGAGATTGATCGGGTTATCCAGCAGCGTTCGTGGAAGCGGAGATAAGTATCTCGGAATATTGATCGGTACTGGAGACGCATAATACCCGCCATAATCAGCATTTTGTGTGGCAGGCGAAGCCCAAGGTACACTGGGGGAAGCACTGTCTCCACTTCGACTCTTTGTGGCAATCGAGTCCAGCGCTGAGTTAATGTCAATGGCTGCGTGGTCATTGTTCAAGGCAAGGTCACGATCCGGGCGCCCAGAATCCATGCCGTAGTTGTCGGTTACACTGGTCAGATAGGCTTGCCATTTGCTTTGCGCCAAGAATGACTCCCTGACGGCGTGTTCTTCGTCTGGCTGATGGAAGGAATGCAATGATTCGCTACGCGGAGCATTCATCGAATCGAGTCCCTTTTGGCCATGCATTTGAGAGACCATGGCATGGGATCCGCCTGTCATCTCGTGGGATCCGAGCAAGGCTAGGATATCGCCATGACTGGAAATATCGCGGGGGTGATTATCTTGGTGCTCCAAGCCATTCATGGAGAACCCCAATCCATGGTTAGCCTGATTCCCGCTCTGATGATGATCGGATGGGTGGTTGGTCTCATCAGCCGAGTCACGAAGGAAGGACTCTGGTTGAGATACTGAGCTGGCATGGAATGCAAAAGCAGAGAGAGACCGGAGCCCAACCCCTTGATCTGCCGCTGCGGAAAATGACCCATGGAAAGAAGGGCCAAACGGATATCCTGACATAGGACCCGAAGATCCAGCAGTCGCCATGGGGGAGTGATCAGCCCAGGCCGAGGAAAATTGTACCTCTGCCTGAGATGGCGAATTGATTCCCTCGGAGCCGGACTGCGGCTTTGGGGAGTCAAATATACCCAAGTGGGTATTTGTGCCAGGTGAGATTGCACCGGGAGAGCCCAAGTCCCCAGATCGAAAATTTACGAAGCCATCCGATGATGGGGGATTGCTTCCTGGGGTGGGGAGTTGGATTGGCTTAGCGGCACTCGTTGGGATGGGATCAAACCCGATCAATGTCCCTCCATATCCGCTAGATTGGGAGTTGGGTGAGTCCACAGAGGCTCTTTTCGTCCGACCTCCCCAGTTGAGGCGGACGCTATAATCGCATGCCTCCCCCTGCCGTTGGCAATTGAGGCAAATAGGTTTCTCTTCCCCGCTGCGAGAACCAAAAATCAGCCAAAGTGTTGGTATTGCAGGATGTCTGCGTTCTTACCATTTTACTTTGCGTGCTTTACATGGCCTGAAACAGTCATTAGCCTGGAAGTTCAACAATTGAGAGACATGCATCATTTACCAGCATCCTTTGCGACTTCTTCGCTTGGGCTCTGGCGCGCCAGGTCTTCTTGGACGAGGCATTGCCCGAGGGTGGCGAAAGGCAGAAGGGGAGGGCGAGGGCGAATATTCAAAACAACGGCAATAATATGTGGAGGGAGAGAAAGAAAAAAAAGAAGAAGAAGAAGAAGAAGAAGAAGAAGAAGAAGGAAGGGAGATGTCAGAGCAGTCTCCGAATTTTCATACACAGTACACTGTTGACCCTTTCCATATACAGGTTACGTTCTTCTCAAACCTGATGCAGCAACCTCACGAAGCACACAGATCGGACCGCTTTCTGCGACGGGAACTGTGATGACCCCAGGTAGCAATGAAACGAAAATCGACCAGACACCCACACCTAGTAGACAAGCACATCGAGGTGTGGGAGGGAGATGTGCCTTGAAAAGAGATTAAACTCGGAGAAAAAGCTGCAGGTGCAGCTCGGCAGAAACAACGTTCAAAGTATGTGACCAAGGGACGATTGTGACGATCCCTCACGGCTCTGGGAGTGAGAAAAAACGGGGGATTCTGGGGAAGGCCCACTTGATAGGTTCAGAGAGACTTGCACACCATGCACTTCTCAGATGAACGAGAAAAAAAAGACGCAATGGAAATTCAAGAAGAGAGAATGGGCATCTTTCCCAAAAGTGTGGGGAACCTGGTGATAAGGATCAGTCATCAGCCGGAACGCCGGGGATGAATTAATCCGGGACGGGATGCCGCGGCAGGCCGGGTCACGTGGCTGTGCACGGTGTGTAACCAGGCGTGGCAGGCGCGATCCGCGGGGACCGCCCGGAAGGTGCGGGCGCTGGGAAGCTCCCGAAAGTCCGCGAGCTGTCGTCACTTGGTTGGCTCTTGTTGGTTCCCGGTTCTACTCGTTATCTGCCTTCATTTCCTCAACCATGTCTCGTGCCCTGATCGAGAAGCACCCCTTGCAATGGCTACATAGCCCTTCTCGGGGTATCTCGACTTTGATTCATGTATGTTGATCTTCTTTATCTTGTTCTTTTTCATTTCGTTTTCTGTTTTTCATCTTGTTATCTTGTTATTCCCCTCTCCCGGGCGGAGCTGAAATACTGACACCCTATCCAGTTGACCGGTCTTGCAAGCTTTACCTGGTCTTTCAAGTAGTAAGTACACCGGAGATGTTGCTCGGTCCATCAATTTACGTAAAGATTAACGCTAACGTCATGATATAGTATGCACGAGAACCCTAACCACGCGTATGTCTTCCCGAAAGAGCGTCGGATTTACTCGGGTTGAGTTTGATGCTGATGACCATCTCAGGAACGAAGCATATGGCTGGCACTTTCAATACTTGACCGTTATTGGTTTAAGTCTGTCAACTCTCACCTTTATTTTTGCCATTCTCGCCGATGTGACACTGTCCCCACGCCTCTTCTTGATCAAGAACCTCTTGTCAGTGTGTAGTGCGCCGCTGGAAGTATTGATCAGCGTTCTCTACTGGGGCCTAAGATTGGTGAGTGTCAACCGCTTTCTTTTCGTCCGCCCGCCTGATCTCGGGACCCTTTATCTAATTGAGTTTTAGATCGATGAACGTCTCGTCGTTCCCGATTGGGCTGTGATCCCTCTCGATGCCGGTACGTGGCTAAACCCCGGGGTCCGCTCGCAGAGACCCGCCATCCAGCTCTTGTGGGGGTTGTGTGTTTGCTAATTCATTTCGGTAGATATAAGCTTTCACGCATTGCCGTCCATATTGATGCTGATCGATCTTCTGTTCCTCTCCCCCCGTGGACAATTACCGTCCTGCCCTCTATGGGACTTTCCGGTGCCATTGCCTTTGGCTATTGGTTCTGGGTGGAGCGGTGTTTCTCCTACAATGGATGGTATCCGTATCCCATCTTCGAGCAGCTGCCGACTCCAGGTCGTGTTGCGCTCTTCTCGCTCAGTGCGGTTGTGATGGCCTTCAGTACTGCCACGCTGAAGTGGCTGCACGGTCGCGTCAATGGCTTTGGTGTTCCCATCCCGGCACAGTCTCGCCCTGGCGAAATTAAGCGGGCAGATGGCTTGTAGAGAAACTAGACCTCTTGCTCTGCACCTTAGTATGCGGAAGGAAGCCCGTCACCGGGAAGCAAATTTGCTGTTTGGTGATTTACATGGCTATAGAATATATGAATGGGATATAGTGGAGTGTTTGGGTGCATTGAATCTGACTCGGAGCGATCTGGATCTATTTTATTAGCTTCAAGTTGTCTTAGGTTATAATTTCGGGAGAGTGGTGTTGCTATGGCTGGTGCTACTAATAGTTACTACATTTCGGAGTATCTCATATTTAGACCTACAATATATATCCAATTTTGCGCACTAGTGATCAACAAATCTTTTTTACGTGACCCATTTCCTAAAATCTAATGCCAAATTTCATTTACCCATGCTGTTCCTATGATAATTCATAGGATTGTCATCTCTGCATTGGAATTGTACAGTTGTCGTTGCTCCGAGTCAGCAGACCTGCTGACTAACCGACGATCCTCCGTCTTCCTGAACGCACCTGGACAATCTCTTGATTCGAACCTGCAGCGATCACATACACACCCCAGCTCCTTCACAATGTCAGCTCGCTCAGCATTCGCTAGTCGGATGAACCCGACCGCAATGAACGCGCTCATCAGCCCCCGCTCGCTCCAACCCAGCTCGCAAATGGCATCCAAGCTGCTCGTCCGATCTCAAACAACGACCACTCGCCCATCGGCACAGCTAGCCCCCCCGGCCTCAGGTTCTCCCTGCTGCGTCATCGTTCGTGCGCCCGGCTGGTCTACGCATGCAATCGACCTCTACTGCCAAGGAGAATGTGAAACTCGACTGGGACTCGTTCTTCAAGCTCCGCGCTTCCCGCCGCCGATACTCCCTCGCGTCGTCAATTGCGACTTCGCTCGCCTCGACAACCGCCGGCGTGCAAATCCTATCCGGACAGGATCTGGAGTCCCTCGGTGCTCAGGTCATGGGCCTGGATCCCTTTGTGGTCCTTGGTATGGCCACGGCAGCTTGTGGTGCTGTTGGCTGGCTCGCTGGCCCGATGGTTGGAAATGGCATCTGGGGATTGGTTTACCGTCGATTCAAGCCCTCCGTTGCGATTGTAAGTGATAAAGCCAATGCGTGATGCCACGCCTAGCTCCTTCTGCATCAGTGTCTAACATATCCATTCTCTCTACAGAAAGAGAAGGAATTCTTCGACCGTATCCGCCAATACCGCGTCGATCCCTCCACCAACTCGATCTCCAACCCCGTCCCAGACTACTATGGCGAGAAGATCGGCAGCGTCAAAGGATACCGAGCGTGGCTGAAGGACCAGCGGGCTTACAACCGCAAGCGCCGCAACTTCATCGCCTAAAGACCTACCCGGCGACATGTTCGGCAAATTGACATCATTTCAAAATCTATTCTTGTGCATATGGTTGACCTTACCTGGGATTCTTGCAATACTCGCAAGTTCGGGGTCAAGCTGGTCCTCAATTTCTTTTCATCTTCTTCTTTCCTATTCTCTGGATCGGTGTTTTGCTTTCCTCATTAGCGGTCCGGGCGAGCTGGGGTATTACATTTGTATTTGAGAAAGTCTTGGTAGCGCTAACAAGCTGCATTATTTCTTTGAATCCATTCATTTTGTCATTCATTTTGTCTCTTTGAATTGAATTAATTCTTGCTAAGATCGAGGAAATCGAGTATGTGAATCATTGACCGGCAATAGCACTATCCCCGTCCCTCTGGATATGCTTCATCACAGCTTCGACGAAGCTTTGGCCTTGGCCTTGGGAGCCCTGCCAGTGTCGACCTCAGTCCACCAGGGCATGTGTACCGGGGGGTTATCATCTAGATTGGCACGGAAGTTCGGCTTGCGCTTCTCGAAGAAGGCACCGACGCCTTCCTTTTGGTCGCTAGAACGGAGTCCGGTAAGTATAAGGAAGAAGGGGGCGGATAGAATGGGAGACATACTCGGAAGCGAAGGTGTGATGGAGAATATGAGATTCAACCAGGTGAGCCTCTTCGGGCGTTCCTGGATTACGCCACATAAGAGCGCGATTGAGATACGACGAGGCCGGACTGACATTCTCCGCAATCTCAGTAGCCAACTCCAACGCGCGAGGCAGGACCTTGGATGGATCTGGCAGAGTTTCGTTGAAAAGATCGCCAAAGTGCTTGGAAGCGGGAGGGAAAACTGCACCCGTGCCGACGAGGTAATTGGCGTTAGAGAAGCCGATCAATCGTGGGAGGAAGTATGACGAGCAGGATTCCAGCACGATACCGCGGCGTCCGAAGACGAAGCCGTACTTGCCCTTTTCATATGCGATGCTGGAAATCATCAGCTTTGGAATTGTCATTCGTCGTTGGGAGATGTAAATTCTTACCGAATCATTGCGGGAAGCGTCATGGTCATCCCGACGCCCACGGCGGAGCCTTGCATAGCTGCAATGGTCGGCTTGCGGCAGCGATGAATAGCGAGGACGACACGTCCTCCGCTGGGAGGTAGTTAGCATGAGAAGCACTGCGGGAGAAACGACTAGATTCATCACTTACCCGTCTCGGTGGTCGGTAGCAGGCCGTCTCTCGACATGATTGTTGAAACCAATGTCCAGATCCGCTCCAGCACAGAAAGTCTTGCCGGCACCCGTAAGCACGATCACCTTGACACGTTCGTCGACGTCAAACATGGGGAAGAATTTCTCGAAGTCGTGGACCATTTGACCGGTGAAGGCATTGTGGTTCGCTGGACGGTTCAGCGTGACGACCACCACGGGGGTAACAGTGGGCGAGCCTGGTGGGTGGTGGGAAAAGACGACATGGCCGGTTGTAGGGACCTTTTCGTAGGAGTCTGGGAGTTCCAAGGGGCTGGGATCGAAGATCATTTTGGAGATTGGTAGAGGTGAAAGAGGAGGAGTAGATGTAGGAAGTAAATAGTGAATGGTAGTAGTTAAGTGGAAGGAAGTGGAGAAGATGAATGGAGGGAACCCTCGGGAAAGAGACAGATCAACACGATGAGCTACACTTTTATCTCTGTTGAATTTCTTCTTTTGGTTTATTCTCAGACAAATCCAATCCAAATAATCGGCAGTGAACTGGTTTAACTTGGTTCAAGTTAAACTGAATGGTGCTTGGTTGTCCCGGCGCGACCTCGGTTCGGCTGCTGCGATGTGGAGAAGACCCCGCATGCTAAATATCCCATGCATAATAATACTAGTAATACTAGTAATACTAGTGAGAAGGGACATTTGAAGTAGATTCAGGAACTTGTACGATAATGCATGGATGGAAATCGCCAGAAAATACTTTGTTTAGTTTCGATAAATCCGAGTACTACCTCATTTCAAGTTGACACTGCATCTTCAAGTTACTACTGATTCTGCAACAACTTGAATAGTACTATGAGGCGTTCATTTCTTGTACTGGGAGAAGGATAGAATATGATGAAGCTGTAACTTGAACTTATCTATGTAGTTATCAATATCATGTATATATCCGTATTAGTACTTATTGTGCATAGTTGAAATCCATAACTACAAGCTATCTAGCGCTAGTAAGGTCGAGAGGAAGTCACCACTGCACCCAGATGTAAGTAAACTTGAAGTTTACAGCTTTGGCTAGACTAAATGCATCATCCCTCCTCCGGCCCCTGCTAAGCTGAAAACCGTGAGACCTTCGATACAGGGCAGATTGCACTTGGGGAAGCCAAGGCTAGGCCACCAGCCAAGTAATACTGAAGAAAGGGGCGGAAACCGAGAATTTAGATTTGAGTGGCAAACAGAATCGGTGGCTTGCAATCGTGAGCAGGCCAAGATTGATTCAGCCCCCACCGCCCCCAAAAAGAAATCAGAAATAGTTAGTATCCTTCACGGAGTATGAATGTCAGCCAAACTTGTAATGCTTTACAGGTTCAAATATTCCCGCTAATGGTCTGGGCAATGGTGCATCAGGCGCAAAGTCTACCCAATCCAGATACATGTAACGCCAGGAGATGATGCTTTACAAGAATCGGCTTGGAAAAACGTCATGTTTTGGGGGCGCTTAACGGCGGAGAGAATATGATTGTCTGTGATCGAAAATCTATAAATTCGCGATGTATCTCCTATGAAGTAATAATTCTATCAGTATTATCTCCATCGGATCTACGTTCCCCTCTACCGAAATCAGATCTCAATTACCTCTTTTGACAAATCATCATGAAGTTCTCAGCACTCAGCTACAGCCTGCTCGCTTTTGCCGCAGGTACTGAAGCATGCATCCGTGTTCATGCGCACCTGAACAATGACCCTGTTACCGGAGACTCTATGGGTGTCAAGATATACGATGGTTACGACTACAAATGTCGAGCCGGAGACTCTAAGTATCTTGCCAGCGGCGAAACCACATGGAAGTTCAAATGTGGGGAAGACGACCGCTACGAAGTTCATCTCACAGGGGATGGCACTAAAGGGACAGTCTGGAACCACAACGCTGGATATGAGGGAACTTTGGTCTCTAAGGACCACGACCACAAGTCTGAGTGCAGATATCGTACGGGACTGAATGATCGTTGTGCTGGATATGTCTCGAGTGACGAGACTACTCTTTGGGATGGATTTGGCGATTGCGACGACAAGCTGTTCAAGACTAAAAATTGTGGAGATAATGAATGCGATATCTCCGAGGACGACGTGCCTTGCGCAGTCGACTACAATGGTCGTTGCGAGCCGATAGAATTCTGATATATCATATGTATGGACTACAGTGTTCGGATTTGGGGATAGCATCCAGTACATTCATACGCGGGTAACTCATCACCTTGATTGACTCACCAGGATTGCAAAGTGCAAAGTATTTAATTCTACGCGGTGCCTTTATTCAGGTCTTCATGTTCTAGCTTGTATTTCTGATTTTTATGGTCCCATCTGGAGTGCTGCTACTTGGACCACCCTTCTTACTAATTGGATCACATTTTTGTTACTTGGACCGTGGTCCTTCTTAATCTCTAGATTAGTATGTAAGTCCAATACAAATTTATATACCTCTGTCATACAGCAGCATCATAGTAAAAGTTTGCAATCTCCTATTGGAGTTGACTGTCTTAGTCTCTGCCTTTGAATAGCAAAATAGTAGCTGCCTAAGATAAAAGAGATTGGCCTATTTATTATATCTTAGGTAGCTACTACTAGTCTACTATTCGAAGGTGGTCATAGATAGCGGGCAATTCAGGGTTACAAACTTTAGTTGTGCCACTGTATATCCAAGTTTGTATAAGAAATACATATTAATTTGAATTCAGAAGGGCCATGGTTCATTTGGCAAAAAGGGTGGTCCAACTAGCAGCTCTCCCCATCTGAGGCGGCACATCTTGACTGAGTAGGTCTTGGCTCTATGTCCTGTCACGTTGGAATTTCAGTGAAATCAGTAGGCTTCCGAATGGATCGGGTTGCAGATAAGATTCAAGCTGAAACTTTCTGGGCATCATGGAATTTTCGTTGTTAATAGGGTCTTTTTTCAAAGCAATAGCTATCCAAAGGCGGTCCAAAAGTTTGAAGACATCGCGCTATTTTTTTAGCGCGATTTTCTTCAACTACCCCTACACCACCAATATAGGTCGGTTTGGCACTGAAATAAGTGGCAATCAAAGACCAGTGGGTGGGCTTTCATCTGAGGCCCGCGCAGCTATTATATACGCTTATGAATGTGGTGTATCGCCTACTAAAATAGCTACTGAGCTCAACGTCGCACGCTCAACAATATACTCTACAATCAAACGATTCTGAGAGCACCAAACGCTTAAATCACTGCCTCGTTCAGGTGCCCCTAAAGTCTATAGGTACTCTACTATTAAATACACCTGTTTACTTGTACGCCGTGAGCCTTGGCTAAGCCTTAGTAAGCTGAGCGCCTATATACCCAGCTATCTATCTCGATCAGTAATCAAGCGATTCCTATATTCAAAATTTCTCCAGTGCTATTAAGTAAGACGTTGTATCCCAATTTTGAGGGAGAACGCCTACAAACGAGTCTGATTTTGCCGAAATTAGAGGGCTGAACGCTATAATTCCCAACTATAGAGCTTTATATTTTCTGACGAATGCAGCGTTTAACGTATCCCTAATTTAAACGGCCAATATATTATCTGGCTTAGAGGAGAAGCTTACCGGTAGGAAATGGTACAAGTTAAGACTTATATGAAGGATATTTATCAAATAGTTTAGACTAGAATATAGCTCAGATGGTATACAAAACTTATTATTATAGAGCGTAACTTTTCAGAAGGACAGCGAGGTCACGGAGGTAGTTATACAACAAAATCCTACCTAAAAGCGCCTGACGAAGGGTTTATTGAGCACTATAAACCTAGAACTATATTTCAGCAAGATAACGCTAAAATCCACCGCTCCTACGTTGCTCAGCGATAGTTTAAACGTTATAGTATATACGTTATAGAATACTAGCCGCCACGCTTACCAGATCTTAACCTTATTGAGCCTGTATGGTATATGCTCAAACGTAAATTATATAAGCTCTATCCTAATCTACTACATTGTGGTACATCTGAGGCAGATTGGAAGCTATTTAGGGAGTATATATCGGAGGCCTGGGATGCGCTAGATCAAAATAAAATTGATAGTATAATTAGATCGATGCCTTAGTGTGTAAGCGAGACTCGTAAGGCACATGGCTACTATACTCAGTTTTAGCAATTGAAATTCTGTTATATACTTTGTAATTGATTATTCTATATCATAGCAAATTTTGGTGCAATAATGTTGCAAATTGCATGCAATATAATATATATTTGAATGTAGAGTGGTGAAATGGCAGAATTACCCGATTAGGCGGTGTCTTGAAACTTATGGCCAAAGGTGGTATCTAGGCTTAGTCGACGATTATGCCAGAATAGTAGCTGTGTTCGTCACCCTAAGTGGCGAGTTGCTAGATTGCTTACTGGTCGGTAATATATATCGTGGGGATAGTAATACACTCCTAATTGCAAAAGGATACGGGTATGCTCCGACCCCACTGACGCCCGTGACACCAAGTGTCCGTGCAGATCGGAGGCTCAAAGGATGGACACACCGCCAGTTAGGGCCCGGCAACTCGAAGCGAGGGGTTCGATGACGTGGAAGCTAGAACTATTCGAGAAGAAATCAATTGGTCCGCTAGTCCGACCGGGGAGGAGACTAAGGGAAGCCTAGCACTAGCACTGGCAGCTATAGTGATTAACCTGTTTCCATGGTACAGGTACCTGGTAGTTAGTTATACATATACTACTAATAGTAGTACAATTTACCCGGTGAACCACCACCGCAAAGTAGACCTGGTAATCCATGACCTTAGACCTGGTATGTCAATGTATAAAAGAATTACATTAATAGCATTAAAGTTGAGTAGACACGGCTTGATATTGAGTTACGAATATGCCACATACACCCGAGTATGGAGTTAGTACTTCGTATCATGCCACATGCTTGGTACTTTGTACAATGTCACCTGGGCACCCAATATGCTCAAGAAACTAATTAGAAGTAAATGCAGTCTATACTAGTTCTTATAGTATAGTATAGTCTAGTATAGCGCATAATATATATATTCACCGCTTTAAGCACCACGTATGCCCCGATTCGGAAAGAGCGCTTCTCGTCCTGCTGAGTCATCGGGATAACCGCCAATCAGCCTTGCATCTGCTTCCCCCCGTCCATCGCCATCTCCTTTCATTCTCCACTCGCCTTGGCTCCACTTTGGGTCTAACCGCGATACGGCAAGACGCTGCTCGTATCTTCGTGGGTCCTCGTTGATCAAAGTGCTGATGGACCTCGGCCATTGGTGCAAGGACCAGGGGGTTGCGCCTTCGCTGTTACTTGCTTGAAACGCAATGGCGGCTTCGGCAGACGGAGCTTGAACATTTGCCTTCAGCCTTGGCATACTGTCCGCTTGTCACTCGCCGACTGCCCTGCATTTACCACTTCCGGGAATCTGCTGGGCACGCCCCACGCCCAAGCTGCCAGGTTTGCAAGGATTGCAAGGATTGCAAGGATCGACTTTGCTTGCTTCCTGCTGGCTTGTCCCTTTTCTCCTCCTCCCTTTCTATACTCGCCTGATACTCTCTGTCCAGCGTATATAGTCTGGGGCCACCGCGGTGTGCGCATGCTCATACTACTCATGCCCCATCTCACAGCATCACCTAGGTGAAAGCTTGCTGGATCTCCAGTAAGGCCTTTTGATAACCCCCACTCCGATGCCATACCCATGTCCGCCACAAATAAGCGACTCTGCCAGAGCCTGCACGAATATCAGGTACGGCCCTAGCCATGCAGCCATGCGGCGACAGCAACAGCTCCTTCCCGACTAGTCCCGCGCCCAGACAGCTGCTTGCTGCCCCCCCCCTCAACGGTCTTCGTTTAGATCTGACCCTTTGTCTAGATTGTTGATGCCGGCCCTCTTTCCCTTGATCGCAGCATTACCATGCTAGGGTTGCCTCGGCCCCGCTTGACGCGCCTGAAGAGCAAAACTCGCTCTGGATCCTCTGTCTCCAGTAGCTCCACTGCTTCCACCGCAGGATCCTCTGTCTCCAGTATCTCCACTGCTTCCACCGCAGGATCCTCGGCCTCAACCCCGCCTTCCATGACGGACCTCATACCGCCGTCGAAACGGCTTATGGAGGAGGAGCGGCCTGTGGCAAAAGTTGGTTCCGAATCGCAGGACTCTTGCAATCTGCAGGATATGGAGTTGATGATGAACTGGTGCACGAGGACATATAAATCCATGTCACGGGACGGAACGGCCGAAGCACTCTGGCAGACGACTATTCCTCAAATATCTTTGCGTTTTCCCTCTCTTCGACATGGGCTTTTGGCCCTATCGGCTCTGCAGCTGGCTGGAGCTAGTCGAGCTCCGCAACGCAAATGGCGATATCTAGTTACAGCACGGGAGCACCATGCCGAGGCACTGAAAGGCATCCATCCAGACGGGGAGGGGGAGCTCTCCCAATCGCAGTGCAATGCTGCCTTCGCTCTGTGCTGCGTATTATTGGTGTGGTCCTTTGGATACTGCTTGATTGATGATAGCATGGAAGAGGACGGGAAGCCAGACGTATTGGACGAGTTTCTCGAAGTTTTTGAACTCACACGATGGCTCGTGAGGGCCATGATGACGACTATGGAGCGGGTTGCCGGTGGCGAGCTATGGCCTCTTGTACGACCTGCCACACTGCATCCGACCATGCCAGATATGTCGCGACTGGTAGTGCAAGAAATGCAACGGCAGAACGAAATCGAGGCTGCACGCAATCCTGCCCATGAGAGGGGCGTTTATGAAAACACCATCGAACATCTGAGCCACTGCCTGGAGCAGTTGATGAACGGTGGTGAGCCCAAAGACTTTGTTTTTTGCTGGACTTTTCGCATCCCCGGTCGGTTTCAGGATCTGGTCCGAGAGCGAGAGCCGTTTGCCTTGGCGGTGCTCGCCCACTACGCAGTCACCTTGCACCATCTGCGGGACTCGTGGTGGATGGGGAATTGGGGGGCTCGGATCCTCAAAGAGATTGTCGATCACCTGGGGTCAGAGTGGTGCGACTTACTTAGCTGGCCTATCGATGCTACCGGCTGTTCTTGGCCAGAGCACTGGTTTGAGCCAACTACTTGACGGGTCAACTCTCTCCTCTTTTCTCGCAAGGAAGAATCGGTGGCTATGGTGGCTGCAAAGGGCTGAGGCGGAACTACCAGGTGTTGGAGGCGAAACCATGGCCGGGCAGGTCCTGTCCACGACTCGGACCATTTCCCCTGAAAACTGCACAAGCTATCTCCAGTTATGATCCCTGCATTCGCGCCAGTCACCTCCATGGCAGGTGTGACCATTGTATATAACGAGTCATGAAAGCGTTGTCATTAGGATATAAATCCCATCAATAGAGACCTCCCTGCGCCGATAAAGAAAACTATGTAAGAATAACCGACCCTAGACACCAAGCGCCATCTATCTTCCTGGCCCAATAGGTTGGAGATAAAAAAAAGGGATGAAAAAGGGAAAAAGCAAAAGCACCGAGATAAGCCCGACCCCACCTTGCAGCACTGCCCGCAGCACTGGCAGTATATTGGTGTCCTTCCACCCAGATTGTCCGGTAGGGTTTGTTTGTCGACGGGTCTGGGTACGAAATCGAATTCAGACAGGCGTTGGCGCTGGCGCTTGTATTGGAGCCCGGATCAACATGATAATCGACACCATGACCAGCACCGCAATCGAACTGTCAAGCCCGGTCAAGCTCAAGCTCGGTCGCCCGATCGACCCTGTCGCTGCGCCAAATGCACCGGATCAGGCTTCCGCAGCTCCTGACGCTCATGCTCGACCTCCCTAATGCGATCCTTATCCTGTGTGCGCACCCGAATCAGCTCATTAACCTGTTCATGCTCCTTTCTCGCCCGTTCTTCCTCCTCCATTGTGGGGATATAAGCATTTGCCGCGCCGCCTGCGATGAATCGTCAGTATCAATGCAAGCCAAGCCAAGCCAAGCCAATAATCCAATCTAATCGCTTGGTATGGCTTTGCTGGTAGCTAGGAAGGTATAGCATACCTCGTCCAGTGTGGTGGGGCATCTGTTGCGCCCGGAGGGGAGGAGACTCGACATCCTGACTTTCGCGCGCGATCTCAGGACGGTCGGGATCATTGTGAGCCATATTGCCTGAGCCACCGCGACCGGTTGTGTAGACTTCTTGTTTGATTGTGGGGGTGACGAGGTCTTTGGGCGTTGGGGCTGAGTGTTGGCGCGAGATGTTGCCTGAGTTGGGGGGGATCAGTTTGCGATGCGATCAGAGACTTTGGTGGATTGACTCACCGGCGCCTCCGCGGCCATATGAGATGTTTCGGCCTGACATTGTGGTCTGTATGAGTCTGTGTGAAGTCGATTCGAGATTGAGGGGTGAAAAAGTTGGGGAGATCAGCTGGTCAGGAGAGTCCGGATCCGATCAGATTCTGTTTCCGCCTTGGCGGAGTGGACCACGGAGAGCGGAGAGCGGAGAGCGGGCTATCATAATTTATACTACTAGGAGTACTACTTCAGTAGTTTACTATGTCTACAGGAGTCCATTACTACGAGGAAATGGGCTATACCGAAATTCATCTCTTACAAGCAGTTAATTTCCAAGGCTGACCATCGGATTGGGTGGTGAGAGAGGTACTATTCAAGATCACAATTTAACAGCAACATAGGGCACCAACTTCACATCTCCAATCAACCCATTATCAATCGCCTGTGGAAGCCCAGACCCAACCGCATCCATAAGAGAATCAATTGGTACGTTCACCGTCTCAATTTCATCCGCAATACTCCTGATATAGTTCCACATGGTAGTCGGAACGATCACAGTCAGCACATTAGAGCCCTTTTTCAGATACGTGCTAAGATCTGCCCGTGGGACTGTCAAATCTAGAGGTGGCAGTTGATGCCCATTCACATATACTCTCGCTGTATGCGCAATAGGAGGAAGGAAGAGGTAGGCCCCATCGGCAGACCCCTTAACTGGTGGCCAGGTGATATGGGTGGTGTAGTATCCCAAACCGGACGAGTTCGTCAATCCCTCAATCTGACGCCAGGAAATTAAAGATGATAGCTGGTGGGTTGTGTTATGCTTGAAAGCAATGGTGGACGCATCCGAAATGTTGCTGGGTGCCTCCCAATGCTCTGCAGTGAGAGTCCAGTTGGAAAGGGCAATTGAGCTTGCAACCTTTGGAGAGGGCAGTATGACTTTCTTGCCATTGGACAAGACTAAGGACTGCTGAGAATTGCTGGCTGAGACGATGGCGTTGCCCTGGGTGTCATATCCAATTACCGAAGATGGAGAATTGGTGGCGTGCTTTGTAGAACTGTCTTCATTTTCACTGAATCCGATAATGATGGTCTGATTCCCTGCCAGGGAAAGAGGGATCGTCACACGGCTTTTGCTCTGAGTGTAACCCAGCAATGGCTTTTTTAATCCAGTCCAAGGATCAAACAAGAATGGAGTCTTGTGAGTGGATATGTCCAATGTACCAGTTGAGGCATTCACATCACAGAAAACAAACGCATGATCCGTGCCAGTTTGGGAATCTTCACGCCAGGTGGTGTACCATGTCCCGTTATTCTGTGTCGCAACTTGTGGACGTAGACCGAGAGCATGGAGTTTGGCAGAAACCTGACCAGCAGAGACACTATAGACGTTCGCTGACTTCTTGAGAGCCTGAATTGCCTTTCGAATGGAGGCACCGTCTCTGTCATCATGGCTGGCGTAGACTCCAGGGTCTCCGCCACTAAAAATGACGGACAAGCCTGCGCGAGCGTATCTTTGGATGTAATGGACACCGGAGAGCGTGAGATTGCTGTTGCTGGTGATTACTAGAGCCTTGTATGCGGGTCCATTGGGAGCCAAAATCCCGCCTCGAACATTGGCCTCGGGGAGAGCGAAATTATCTGGTGACAGGTAGGAATATGTGTACCCTAGACAAAAGCATTAGTATCAATCATACCGATGAAATAACTTGAAAGACAGCTTACCCGCATCGATTAGATCATTCGCAGTGTACATAGTCGGAAAGCTGGGATTAGTCCCAGACACCTTGTTATAAATTGCCACATCAGTCCGCGGGACACCTGATTGCTGAAGATACTGCACTCGGGCCGTATAATTCAGAAGATCGCCAAAGCCATGGTCCCATGAAGGTTGCTTGTCGGAGTACATCTCCGAGAACAGATATAAGAAGGCTGTATATCCCGGCCAGGTAGTACCGTAGTATTCTCCAGTATACGTCTGTCCATGAAATACCATCTGATTGACACCACCCACGATAGCACGGTTAATAAAGTAAAGAAGTTCACTGTGGGTCAGTTGATATGCCTTCATCATGACAGCGCCCATCTCGTTTGAAATAACACGTTTACCGGCAAGGTGTGCCGGACCAGTGAACTGTCGATAACCGTCGATACTATTCCCGAACTGGAGACTTTCGCATTCAGGGGCGTTCACGAATGGTATATTGGATTCCATATCCATCGGCAGGTTGTACGAAACCTGGGCTGACATTTGGAGATTCAGCTCCGAGTTTACCCAACGTGTTAACTCTTCAAGATAGCTCCGGTACCCATCTACCAGGGCACCTCTGAAATCGTTGATATAGCCGAGGCCATGATCTGGAGTATTGAGGAGACATTCGATAGTACCTGGCTCAGTGCTTTGTGTGTTGATGTTGTTGTTGCTGAACATGATGATCGGTAGCACTGACTTCAAATCGTATCCATATTTAGATTGAAACGTACTCGGGAGTGACGGCGTCCAGGAAATATTAGAAAGTATCTCGATGCTATCTTCCCAGCCTGAAAAGAAACCGGAAGTCAGTTGAAGAGAACGAAGAAATAGTAGCGTCAGAAGGCTATCTTACCATAGTTGCCCACTTCCATAAGCAATTCCTTCACTCCACCTGGAAGTATATACTCTTCCCAGAATTGCGTCGTCACTTTAGCACCGCGAGCAGTGAAGTGATCCACCACAAAAGACCCGTTGTCAAAGATGGTCTTAGCTGGAGTTGAACTGTACTGTAAATTCTTGTTATGACTGAGGAATTGATAAAATGCAAAGAGTCGGTATGTGTTTTGAGATGTCGGGAGATCGAGAGAGACACTTCCACTGGATGATACTTTGCCAGCCCAGTCCGTCAACGTTCCATTCTTCAGAGTTAATTGCAGATGAGAACTGTTCGTAGAGAGTAACACTTCCGCTGAGACAAGTGCAACCAGCTCACCGGCACCCCAGCCAGGGACTTTTCCATCGAAGTGACCATCACTGGGAATGGCGACGGAGAATGGTTCCTTACAAAGTCAGTTGATCGCTTTGCTTGGAGGTCTCCTCTTACCTACCAAATCCCACTGCAAGCCCTCATCACTCGGGTCTGCGGGAACACCCTGTCCCTGGTTTGGACCTAACGGGAAATCCATCACCAGGCCTGCCTCCTTGTGCGCGTGCAACGCAGCCAGAAACATGCTATGAAAAGCCTCTGTTCCAAATCCATCCCGAGACCAGTTCGACCCCACCGGCGCAGGAGCCAACTGGCCACCATAATTGTAGAAATGCAAGAATTCAACACCGCCTGCGCCGAGGACACCGGCAGCTTTGATATTTTGCTGAACTATTTCAGCATCGACACCGGAGTCTGGAAGCCAGTATCTGAAGCGAGGGCGTAGTCGGGATGATGGGTTTTGGAATGAGCCTCGATCCACTGTCGCTGAGGTTTGGTCATTTGTATCAGCGAGCCCAGGCTGCAGAAGCAGAAATAAACCGAATAATTTGACGGCCAACCACATCGTGAGACTGAGTTAGCCAGAGTCAACTCTCAGATCATACCAGTAGAACGCATTCTCATATATAGTCGCAGAAGTGCATGGTCGGATTATCCGGGTAGTAGTAGTAGTAGTAATAGTATGCTCGGGTTTTCTCGCACCGAAGGCAGCAGAGCAAAGCCCGCGAAAAGAGCAAGACGTCGACTCGGTTAAGAAACAAGGGAGAAATGAGTGCAGAGTGTAGGGACTAATACTAATACGGATACCGTGATGACCTCAACTCGAACCAGAGAGCCGGCAGGGGCGCAGATTAGGTACCTCGTACCAATCTCATAAGCGAAGCTAGTGTCGGGGTGATGCTTGACCGAAACTAGGACCGCCTATGAGAATCACTTACCCCGCGGGGAACCCGGTCTAGCGCGGAGTATATTCGTGAAGATACACTTGGTGGCCCACATTCCGCGATATGAGAGGGCTATATCGAAGGGTTGGTGCAATATAGATACTACATGAGTTGGGGGTTGTTTGAGCGATCGGTGCGGGGTTAGGGTTAGAATACTATTGCTATTTCCACACCTGTCGGGGTAGAGTGGACCGATGTTACTATCTTATTCGGAAATGTGATTATAAGATCGAGTTCAATAAGGGCTATAGTATTTTCAAGATACAGGAGCTCCAAATCTATAACTGCCTTGATAAGATGGTATACGGATTATCTGCAGAGCTTCGTTAAGCTCAAGGCTAGTGTACATCATTCTGATTATCACTGATCAATCTAAACTCACCACGACTGAACATTGCGGTGAACACGGCTGGCAGTCGAGGAAATAGGACGAGCCTTGCCACCGCCGGGAAGACGAACGGTCTTTCCGCCCAGCCAGGTGCTCACGGTCGAGTTGTAGTACAGGGTGAACCCCCCCGGAATGAACATTCTTCAGTGTGCGAAGGGAATCGGTGAAGTTTTGAACCGTGGTATCAGCCGTTAGAGTCCATGTACTGGTAGCGTCCAGGGAAACATCGAATGTAGACTTTGCGTAGCCAGAGTAAGCAGCGCCGGTCCAGGTACTGTGTTTGGCCAAGGTCCAACTGATGGAACTGCCATTATAAGCAACCAAATCCCCGACGAGATCGGACTCTGAAACAGAAACAGTAACCTCGGCGGGCTTGAGACTGCTGTTGTCCTCATAGCTGGCGTAGTAGTCAAAGTCCTGGGTGATCTGGGAGTAATTGGCAACGACTAGAATTCCAGAATCGGTATTTAGTTCGGCGTTGTTGAGAGTGACCTGGCCGATTATGTTGCCGAACCAGAGGCCTGGCATTGTCTTGCCAGTAGTGGTGAACTTGGTATTTGTTAGGTTAAGGGTGGCAGGGCTGTCAGCGTCGTTTCTGATCTGGCTGCTGAACATAGCGACTCCACCGAGCAGTCCGGCTGTACAGTCGCAATCAACCAGGGTGGCAGTCTGTGAACCGTCCGAAAAGATAACAGGACCTTTCTCCGAAACACTGACGACATTGCTTGCATCTATAGACCCTAGGGCGTAGAAGGTGGCGGAACCAATGCCGGATGAATGAGCTACACTATCCTTCACATATACGTAACCGGCAGGGGAATCGCCGGAGAAGCTGGAGGAGCGATAGCCACCGGAATAAACCTCAAGGTTGCTGCCGTAAATGGTCCCATTTCCAGAAGCGTAGAGGCCATGGCTCACGGGTCCGGAGGAGTATAGCCAGGAATTGGTGACGTTGACCACGGTATCAGTGCCGTAGGCGTAGACACCAGCAGCTCCATTGTGAACAGTGACATTGATGTGATCGAAGGCCGCAGTCGAGGCATTGGCCTAGGCAGGACGGGGTTAGGGCCGAGGCCGAGAGGGAGGGAGACGTATTGAATCGAAGAAAAGCGAGAGAGAGAACTGACCACATTGATCGCTGCATTGAAGCCCCAGAAACTGGCATCGTCCAGGTTGGACGAGTAACCACTCTTGTCAAATGTTATATACGAGCCTTTGAAAGACCCCTTTTCAGAAACCAAGAGTACGCTGCTATCATTGGCTGTCGCGTACCAGATGGTATGGTCTGCACTCGCAGCCTTGCCTTTGACATGATGAGTTGCAACAACTAGATCTGTTATTAGTATCCTGCATGATATCCACACATTCTGCGAATAAAAACCCACTATCCGAAGGCTGCACCTCGACAAAGGGAATGTTGTAGTCCGGAATGATGGCATTGTCCGCGGCCCACCACGAAGGATCAATCACGTCCGAGGGATCTTCAATGGTAACCGAGGCCAGCGCGACCGCTGGCCAGAGGAGAAGGGACTTGGAGAACATCGCTCGAGTGGTGGATGGCTTTCTGATTTTGTGTGGACCTGAGATATCCAAGTCTTGCAGTGGTACTCCGACCTTAAATAGGCGAACCACGACCTACATGTTGAATTGCAAGGCCGCGCAATCCCTTTTTTTTCCCAAGGAGGTTCGCTCCCTGGAGTGACGAAACTGGTCCACTGTAAGTGACCTGTTCGGGAGGAAGTGGAGAAAAACGAGCTGTCAAGGTAGATCCGGGGTAGCTGTGGAGAAGCTGGAGAAGAATTGAGGTGACTGAGCTGTTGTGGACCACAAGTGAAGGCCCCCACATCCCGACAATTGGGCAAGATCATCAGTATGCTCCTGAAGAGGCTTGAAAGGAGGATACTAGTAGTATGTGCTAAGGGGGAGGCTTACGCAAGCTTTTCAGTGTTATGTTGTTTGCGGGGCTGAAGACTTGGGCCATATCCCGAGAAAAGAGGAGTGCATGCACTATACACAAACTTGAACTAGGACAGTAAGGAGAATATCAAACCGCGTTATGCATGCATCTACGTACATTAAATATAATAGAAGTCAGGTTCGTCAATTCATTAGGCAGATACCTATAAGTAGGCTGGAGGTAACTGGATCCCCTCCCCCAATGACAATAAAAGACCATTCTAAAGCTCAAGAGCTCCAAATGTTCGCCCTTGACAAAGCGGCTAATGCAAAATGGCTTCCTAGCGTGGGACGTGCCCTGAAAGAATAAGATTGTCCGGCAGAATACCCATTACTCGCCTCGACCCAATAACGATCCGACCAGGGAGCCGTGTTCAGACCATTGGACAGATAAGCGTGGAGGTCACTGATGAATAGGTCTCGAGTGTCGCCAGTAACAGTCGCAGCGACGAAGGATTGCCAATTTGTTTGGCCCCAGCCTATAGCACCATCTAGAGGCACCCCGGCAGTTTCTCGTACCGTGGGATAAAAGTCTGTAGTTGCATTGTAGGCCTCATCTGGGAAGACATCAAGGTCGAAGAGCACGTCCGCATAGTGATTAAAGACGAGGAACCACGGGCTGGTGTCGTACTGGATCAGAAAGCGAGTCCCAGCGTCATCTGTCCCCAGATGATCTGTCCAGATTTTGTCAGCCCATTCCCGGCCTGTCGTGGTATAGTTTTTCTGATCGGTGAGTGCGCCATAGGTAGCTAGACCCACTGCGGCTTTCACGGCGAGGTTTGTCTGGTTGGCCAATTCCCCCAGGGCGTCGTTCAGCGAGAGCTGCGAAGCTGGGTATAGACCATTCTCGTACAAGTAATCCGCAAGTTGTTTCAGCTGTGCAGAGTAGGTATCCGATAAGTCGGTGTTTCCGGAGGCTTTCTCGTATGCGTAGGTCAGGATGATGATGTTGCCGCTCTCTTCGATAGGCATTTCCTCGCCATCGGCCGGATGACCCGTCGCGTTGGGGTAATTTGCGCCAATCTCATGTACTGCATATTCCTTGGTATAGGCATCGCTAGCTTGGTACTCAAAGACCGGAAGAAGCAGGAGCTTCAGATAGTCGGGGCTGAGGGTATAGAAGATGGGGAATGTGGCGTAGATAACATCCACAGTGTTGATGTTACCATCGCTGGAGATCTCCTTGATGAAAGCACGCACATCGTCCGTGTCTAAGGAATCATTAGGGATGGTGATTTCGATACCTCCGTACACCTGTCGCACAGAGAGAGCCAGGATATCCGAGTAATTTGACCCATAGCTAGACGTGCCGGTAGAATCGATCAAATCGTCGAAATCGGTCGATTCGCTCTTTGCTGAGGAATAATCATCTAAAAAGTGAACCACCGCAGCTGTGGTACCTTTGTACGAGGCTCGGTAGTAGCCTGTCTGTGCCTCGCCGAGGAAGTCAATCGACTCCTCGCGGACATGTCCAATAGCAAAAGTCACTGCCGATGCACTGGCCGTGGTGCCCAAATCATGTGCGAAGCCCACCACTCCGCCCGAAGACCAGGCGGCGTGATTCCCGCTGAGGGTTCCATTGTTGACAAATTGGTCTCGGACGGTGACTCGCGGCCCCGACTGGGTGGAGAGTGTGCTGCTGTCCGACGGGCGGGTGGCGTAGACGGCGCTGCCCCACAGTGCTTGACCATTGCTGTTCTGCGAATAAGTTGAGGCCCCAGTGGCCTCGATCTGGAACACGCCCGTCTTGCCGCTGGTGGAGTAACTCCAAGTCGAGTCGCTGGTCTGCCCGGTCCAGCTGGAATCAATGTCGGTGTAGACTTGCACGGAAGCAGAGTCGCCTGCGGTTACGGTTACAGTTAGGTAGGAGAAAGGCAGCGACTGGCGCACATAATTCTTGGGCGAAACGGGGGAGAAGAAGTCGAGGGTGAACTCGCGCGATCCAGCTGTCACGGTGAATGTAGAATGGGTGGAGGTGTACGTAGCGGCAGTCACCGTGGCGGACTGCGTTTCATCGTTGGGACTGGCCACACCAAACAAATTGTATGTGTTGCCGTCAACCCGTGCGATGACAGACCAGACCAGGTTGTTGCCAGCCCAAAATTGGGCATTATGGGAGGGCAAAGATTCGACTAGGCTTCCCGGGATCCACGCTGGTGTCGATCAGTAACTAATAGCAGTAAATGAGTGAGGTAGGTGGGGAGACTCACCCGACAAGTATGGACTGCGCACCGCCAGAGGGTATGATGGAGGCTGTACTGGAGAGTAAGTGACAGCACCGCTAGCGGTAGATATCAAACATGATGCCACCAGGGTGATTGCCCTCCAGGCACGAGGAAACATGCTGTGGAGGAGTGGTCTGGAAGCGTACTTGAGGCTGGTGTTCACCGATTCGACCACGATGGAAGAAAATGGGGCAATATGGGTAATAGAGAATATAGGAGTGACCAAACCACAATCTCAGTAAGGATTTCATGGTCAAAACACGAGGAATTCCGTGGCTTCAAATACCTCTTGTTGTCACGGAAGTCACAAATGTCACTGTGGTGCTGCAGCCGCAGACCAGCACGCATTCAATCACAACATGATGTGAGGACTTTGCGTGAGAAAGCCTAATGCACCTCATCCAGTGCGGACGATGTGCATGGGGAGCGGAGAAGAGGATGTTATTTGTTGATATTGGTTAGTAGAGATGGGGATTGTTGCTCAGCACGTCATCAGGTGCACCCATGAGCCATCAAAGGAAGCGATGCGAAGACATCGCGCGAGAGGCGAGAGCCGAGGGGCTGAGGAATGGGCAGGATCATATACTACTAGTAGTAAGTAACCTTGGAATACTAGTATTATCGATGTTCAAGGATGAGGGATCGCGTGATGAAGTAGGTACTAGTTACTACTGCATTAGTAGTAGTAGTACTCGTAGAACCTTGAAAGTATTCGTGCGGGGTTGTATAGCCACTACTGTCCCTTGTCTAGTACTATTCCAGTACTAGTAGTACCTCGGAGTCCCTGGTCTCTGCAGATAATGACAGGATGCGATCACCGCCACTGCTTGGCCGCGGCTCGCCAATCGGATCCATGCCAGTGCAGGGTCCTTCCGAAAGGCTTCAAGCTACTAGTACTAGTAGTATTTGCCGATCCGCTCGCCGACAGCATGAGAGCCGAATGTCGACATATCCATACGAGTACCTAGGTATTTGCCAACTCATTTCAAGTTTATCCAATGTCTGGGCAGAGGGCAGAGATGTCCGCAAGCACGTGGTGACTATACCCATGGCGTTGATCTTTGTCTCTATGTAGGGCTGGTACTACTAGTATACTAGTAGTTAACTACCAGGGCGCTCTAACACTGGCACTCCACCATGAGTCTGTTATGTGATGGTGATAGTGATCACTCATCTGTGCAACTCCCCGGCTCCGGTTTTATATCGATCCCCTGGTTCAAGGACGGTACCAGTGGAGGACGTAGTGAGGGTCAAGAGGTTTGGTCCAGGAGGCCCGTTGTCAAACATGGGCCGTCGAGGGTTGGTTCTGGTTCACGGCAGGGGCCGAGTGGTAGAGGAAACCGGGAGATGGTGAATATTATTCATTATCATTATCATTATCATTATCGAACAGAGTCGAGGTGAGAGACTTTTACAATTTTTGGCTGTCCTCTGGCCGAAAGTGCGGGGCTGCCCTCCCTGGTAACTAGTAGCTCATGAGATGTCATTGGACCAGGGTGTCTCGGGCGACAATGCCAAGGATGCCGAGAATTACCCGAGCACAGAATTGACCGAGTCATAGGGAGCACTCAGCAGAATGGGCACAGTATAGAGGACATGGCAAGGACAGCTATCGCAGCCGGACTCGGTAGTCTATAGTCATGGTGGACAGTCGAGTGGGTGTCCCACTGTCGAGAGTCCACTCGACAGTGGACAGTGGACAGTGGACTGATGCAAACGGACGCAGGGGATAGCGGTTACATCCCAGCAAATGAAACGCTGGGATTGGACCGAACCCACAAACCGAGTGGCCGGGTCCAGGTTCCTGCGCCGGGGGTGCGGATCAAGAACAGTTGGGATGGCAATGATTAGGTGTACTCATAGAGTACTCGTGTAGTGTAGTGGATTAGGCTGAGTTACTCAGTATCTGCTGAGGAGGGAGCCGTGACTATCTGAGGAGTGACGTTTTCGACACTCCCCACTTCCTTCCTCTTCCACTTCACTTCACTCCCTCCTCCTCCTCCTCCTCCACCTCCACTTCAGCTACTCACTGTCACTCCTACTTGTATTTCCCATACCATCTCTGTCTTGGGAAATACGATCGCCTTCGACTTTCCACTCCTGCAGTAGTGTCTCCCCGATCCGTGGAAGCCCGCCAATCTCCCGCGCCCTGACAGCTTCGTCACTTGGCTCGCCCGACCCAGACCCGGACCCGAATCCTACAAAGTGGGCGGATCCAGGCATTCCGCACTGACGGTTGCATCTCCGAGAAGCCTAGCAAGCAAAGAGAAAGCACCAAAGAAAGGAAGGAAGAAAGAAAGAACCCTGCAGAAGCATTGTTCCAATCCTGCATCGATCTGATCTGTTCCCCTCCTCCCTCCCTCTCCCTCTCCATCTCGCTTCTCTCGCTTGTCCTTCGCCACTGCTCATTTCCTTGGTTCTGGTGGGAACTGCGCATTTCATTTTATTCTATTTCACCTCATCTCGCCTCATCGGCTCTGCAATTTGATTTGCACTAGCCCACAACCCTCGTCTAGTCCTCGTCCTGGTCCTCGACTCTCACTCCTCGCCTCCGCCATCTTGCGATCGCAATCATCCTCCCACCCTTTCATCCTCCATCGTCATCCTCGAGCGAAGACAATTACCACTCCCCACACCGCCTCCCTCTGCGACTGCCGCCCGAAGTCGATGCTTCAACAGTGACGTGTGAATTTTGCGGGGTCGCATGTCACCTCTCTCTCCCTCCTCCCTCCAATCCCTCCAGCAACTGGCCTTTCTCTGATCGCCAACGATCGCGATTCACGAGCCACGAAATACTATCGATCAGATCATATCGGTAAAAGGACCGTTCCGTTGATTTTGTCGCGAGTCTCGCCCCCGGTTCCTCTCCATCTCGAACCATGTACGCTATAGAACAGGAAAGGGCCCATCCGCTGCCGCAGCCACCACCTCCTCTCTCAATGGACCGCATCCCTGCCCCGTCCGCCGCCTATCCCACCCCCGGCTCCGGTTCTCTTCTCCCCTCCGATCACCTCGCCCCCATCGAGACCGAGTATGATGGTCGCAAATGGTCCTTACAGGTCGTCCAACAGCCCATCCGCGCCCGGATGTGCGGCTTTGGTGACAAGGTGGGTGTTTTTTTCCGCTGCACTCCCGCTCTCCCGCACTTCCAGCGGAGGTCGGGTACCGGATCTGAATCGCGTTGACTGACTTGACTTCAATCTCTCAGGACCGAAGACCCATCACTCCACCCCCATGCATCCGACTTATCGTCCGCGATATCCACTCCGGGAAAGAAATCGACATCAAGTAGGATTCCCTCCCATCGACCGCCCCCTTCCCTTCGTTCTCTTTCTAACTTCGGGCAGTGAAATCGACACATCCTTCTATGTCCTCACTGTTGACCTATGGAACGCCGACGGCACCAATGAAGTAAATCTGGTTAAGCACTCGGCTACTTCGCCCTCCATCTCGACCGCCATGTCCTCCTCATACCCTCCCCCGCCTCAAAACAACATCTCCCCGACCTACCCCGGATACGGTCAAAATGCCTACGGAGCCCAGCCAGTCGGGTACCCCGGCATGAACTACTACGGTGGCGGTCAGATGTATCCGAACCAGCATCCATATGCCCAGCAGCCGGTTGGCTATCCGCCCTATGGGTTTCCCCAGGGTGGCCAAATGCCCGCCGCCATGTCTCCTGCGCAACCTGTCTCGGGCGGCCCTGGAGGAATGTTCACCCGCAATCTGATCGGAAGTCTCAGCGCCAGCGCATTCCGATTGACCGATCCTGACAACAAGATTGGCGTATGGTTTATCCTGCAAGATCTCAGTGTAAGGACTGAAGGTTCCTTTCGGTAAGTTCTGCAAATCCAACACACGCACACACACACATGCACAGCCTCTCAAGTACATCTGCTAACTTCCACAGTCTCAAGATGAGTTTCGTTAATGTCGGAACGCCATCTACCGATTCAAGTAATGGTGCCCCCGTGATTAATCAGGGCTCAGCGCCGGTTCTCGCTTCAGTTTTTAGCGAACCTTTCCAAGTCTTCTCCGCCAAGAAGTTCCCCGGTGTCATCGAGAGCACCCAACTGAGCAAGTGCTTCGCGCTGCAGGGTATCAAGATCCCCATTCGAAAGGATGGAGTGAAGGGACCCCGCGGCCGCGGTGGGGACGGCGATGATGATGACGGCGACGACTATTAAAATTTCCATGAAACTTCTCGATGGGCTTGCTCATCTCACCCAGCATTATAAACGAGGGGCCCGTCCGCAGCGCAAAAAAGACTGGTGTTTGGGGTTCCTCGCTGACGAATAATGACTGGGCGGGATTAATTTCTCTGGCTTAGTTGGCAGATGAAGACAAAAAAGGGAGGCGTGATGGCTTAAATGGTGTTTTCGGTGGGCCTATACTTTGGCGGTTTCCTTTTTTTTTCTTCTTTTCCCCTTTTCAATTCTTTTTTTGATATTGCTTACACGGACTGGTGCTGGCGGAGTCTGGCTTTTACTTCTATTTTCCCTTACTCTTGCTTGGTTGGCCCGTGGCCGTGTTCATACCTCGGCAGCGCTATAGCTGCTCGTATATATTTTATTCGGTGATTGATCGCTCAAAGACTTCCTTCCAGCCACTGTGAAAAGTAGACTTTCGTATTTTAGGATTTCCCATCACTGGCAATGCTCTTCAGCATCTCCGCCAGGGTTGTACAAGTGGGACCAGAAAGCCGTGGCGCACTTAAGGTTAAAATGGGGCCACTCCCAGGAGCAGGGATCCGGGATCGCAGTGGCCAATGAGTGAACACTTCACTTGAGACACCTGACTATATGTATGTCCACTGGCAAGAAACTCCCGAATCACGTTTTCGGTTATTAGTGCTATGTCGATCTGGTACGCATCCCTAGCCAAAGAATTGTTCCAGTTGATACTTCCCACACTGAAAACAGCACCCCCTCCAGCCGACTCGTAGTACACCATATTCGTTCCAACCAACACCGATAAGCTTGTGATCGTAGTCATGGCTCTGTACTGCGCGAGTGGGCGCGTTGATGAGAATTCCATCTAGGCCTGGCCCGGACACATCTATGGCCTCGTCCGTATCTATGCCTATGGAAAAGTCGTAGCGAGCAATGTCCCAGGGGGCTCGACCAACAGCCTTGAAGGCGGGAGAGTCAATGCGGCCATTAAAGATATGAACTGGTCGATTAGTGCTTGAGCTCGGGCGTAATTGCTGCATTATGTATGCTCTATGAATGCCTTTTCTAGCTATAAATTACAAAGGCTTTCCAGCGTTTCCAAGCGTATTTCGACCTACTTCAAAGCCTTGCCAGTGGGTTGTCGAGCAATCACAACTCCCCCCCGGATACCAATTATCCAAACCTTGAACAATCTATCTTCAAGATCTAAATTGAATCGGAACAGAAACATATGGATCATATGGTAGGGGTGTTAATGAGAAGATGAAAAGAGAAATCAAATCCATTATGAGTCACCATTTCAGCTGGTACACAATTGGGTGTTCCTGGGAAGTTGTCTGAGAAGGTGCTTGCGGACATGTACCATATTCACTTATTCACTATTCACCGATTTTCTTCCCTCTTTTCCCTTCTTCTGCTATTCTTCTCCTATCCACTCCTCCATGTCATCTTTGACTTCACACGGGAATAGGAGCCCTTGATCCTGCACCGCTATAATCGTTTGAAAGGATTTCAATTGGACGAGGGAATCCAGTTGAGTGGCCTGCACAGTTGACGCCAATGTGAGTTCCCACCATGTCCACCTCTCAGTCAAAGTTTTCTGAAATCGAACAACATGAAGAACAATCGTTGAGTCTGATCTCAATCAGTCAACTCACTCTCGCTCAACCTAGAAATTCCCCATTCGATCTGGGAACAGAAGAAAGAACACCCACAGCAAGATTGCTCTCGGTTGACTACGGGCTCCTTGGGGTGTAAGTCGATACAAATTCGTCTCTCACCTCCAGAATCGAGTTCAGACTCGTCTCATCTTCATTCATTTAGTGCCACCCATCAAAGGGAGTGACCAAAAGATCAGCATTCCATAAGTCCATTGACCTCCATCTACCTTCACCATGGGCCATTCAAACACTGCGAAAGGCTCAGAAAGCCGGGTAAGTCATTTCACTTGGAATATTTTCATCTGTAGACGGTCATTTAACTCATTTCTAGTCCCTGTGCCGCACTTCATACTTCCTAAGTAAGAACTACCCCAAACTTATCAATAACGACACCCCACTCACCGAAATGACGAATATTTGGGCGTGTCTATTCAACTATTTCCGCAAGCCTGGCGATGTTGGTGTTGAGACCTTCAGCATTGGGTACGGGAGAAACTCAACCCGTGGGGTTGACGTCGAGTCCCTGCATTTCTCTCTCGGCTACATAAAGCAGAATATGCTCGGACGCCACACTATCATGCAGGTCGAGGTTGGAAAGGATCCAGTTGACGCTCTCGGTAAGCTTGAGAAGGAGATGAGATACAGTCTCACAGAGCTCCCTGTCCCATTCGTAATCTGCCCTCTCTACGGTATGATGGCAATTGGGCCCTATGTTCGCTTCTACGTGCTCCATGATCCGGACGGAACCTTAGAGGAACTTAAACCAGCGACAGATGGATCAGCGTGGCATATCCGACATGATGATAAGGCGGTCGATTCGATCTTCAACTGGCTTTTCGACCATTTCATTTACTGACTTCACGATTTCTATCATTCTCGGAAGATGCCGTCACGATTCGAGATTTGAAAATTCACCCATTGGGTAGTTATTATCATACAATATTGCGAGTTCCCGGGGTTGTCGAGAAGGAAATTTTGATGGGTTAATGGGGAATTTCCGATGTCAAGACAAGGATGATAACTATGGTCGATAGCAAGAGACTGGCAGCTGATGGAAGGATCTCGGCTGCATTCACGAGCGAGCTTATTTTGTCAATTTACTGCACAGGGGTGTCTTCATGGTACATACTTGATCGTCTAAGGGAAGAACGCTGGGCTTCGCCTAGGGACTTCCATGATACACCTTGACCTGTCTATGGGTTTTTTGCTATCGTAACAACTACAAACTCGGTACTTCGTAGACTCATGATAATACCATACTCCAGACTCGTCCTCACCCTAGCAGTTACTACTCACTATATGGGGCACTTGTTTGTAAGGCAGGACGCGACCTCCGGAGTTATTGCAACATCGAATTAATTTTCTATTTTCATCTATAGAATCAAGTACGAGTACTATGTATCAGGTATTGCCTATGTATCTCCCATTTCGTCCCATCTCCATATCAATCGGTATCTGGACAGAAGTCCGAGTCACCCCCGCATCTACGCTCTTCATGCCGAGGCCTGATACAACCTATTGCATATGTATAAATTAAACTGCTCATTCGACAAGCTCTAGATATCTTCAGTGGCAAGAGAACAAAGTAAACGACTCGCCACCATGTCCAGTGTTTCACAAGGGACTGACTTCCATTACATCGCCATCAAAGAGCTTCACCCTACGTTCGGCGCGGAGATCAGCGGCGTAGACTTCTCCAAGCCGGTGACAAAAGAAGTCTTTGCAGAGATCCTAGCCGCAATCAACAAAGTGGGTCTGACGTACCTGTACTCTCTGGAGATGCTAACCAACTTTCCGACCAGTACGGGGTCTGCGTGTTCCGCAACACCGGCCTCGACGATGCCGGCCACATCGCCTTCGCCGCCCAGTTCGGCGAGCTGGACGACGTAACACCGTACATCGCGGGCGGCCGCGCCCACCGACTCTCCGACGTGCGGCTATTTGACGTAGGTAACATCGACCTGGACGGTGGCGTGTTTGCCCTGGACAATGTGCGACGCGAATGGAACAAGGTGAGCGGGACATGATATATCCTGGAAGGCCAGGCCAGGTTTATCCCTATTCAAACATCAACCCAAACTGATTGACACCTGCAAGGGCAACGGTCTCTTCCACGTGGATTCGAGCTTCAACCCCCGCCGCGCCGGGTACTCACTCCTGCGCGCGGCCGAACTACCACCGGGAGGTCTAGGAGGCGAGACGGAATTCGCAGACTCACGATCCGCCTTCGACGACCTGGAATCACATTTGCAGGATCATCTGCGCGTTCAGAATTTCATCGCCGCACACTCGCTCTGGCATTCCCGGAAACTAGCCAGCCCGTCTACCTTTGCCGATGTGAATCCGGACGAGTACCCGATGGGTCGACACCGACTGGTACAGACGCACGAGGGGTCTGGTCGTGAGACGTTATACCTTGCCGCGCACATCCACCATATCGAGGGGTTAGAGGCGGATGTGTCGACGGCGTTGGTGGAGCGGTTATTGGCTCATGCGACGCAGGCGAGGTATGTGCTGCGGGTTGGATGGGAGAATGTCGGGGATCTTGTGCTGTGGGATAATACGAGTGTCATGCATCGGGCTGTTGGAGGGGAATTTGAGGGCCGGTTTCGCCGAGACATGCGGAGGGCGACTGTTCATGATGGGAGCTTGGCTGCTTGGGGGTTGAATGAGCGAAGTGAAATCCGGCAGGGGTTGCCATAGGATATCATCGCATAGCCATGGTGCCAGTGGGTGTATATCTGAGTCAAAGGATAAGCGAATGCTACCATGGAGAGGATAGTTTCATACTAGTTTCCTCGATTCTCGGAATTTCGTATGATGCCGCCAAGAATAGATGAGACATGGAGGGACGATCAGTGGGTTAGAATTGGGTTGACTGGGTTATAACTGGGTTATGTTCGTGTTGAATGAACCACGGACCCGCTGGCTCCAATTAATTCTCGGCGAGTTTCTCTTGCAGATAGTCAACAGTGTTCTGTTGGTGTACCGAGCAGTTATAGACGGAGTAGGAGAGGAGTAGGTGAGGTCTGCAACCCTTGGGAACCACCGACTTCTCTCAAACTTGTCCAATGAGAACTTCCACTCCGCCACCCGCTAACCACCCGACAGCCACCCGATCTCTTGATATCAGGTCATCGTCATCCCATGAAATGTTTGGTTCCCTGGACAATCACAATCACAGTGGACCGCGGGGTTTTTGCCCGTCTTTCCCCACTACATCATCATTCATTGTTGATCAGAATATCCGTGCCTGATTGACTGTTTGATTCCCCTGTTCTGCTATAAAGACCCTCTCCTGTCCCCCATCCTTTGTCTCTCGTACCTCAAGTCATTCACCTTCACATTGACATTCCACTCCCATTCAATCCTCAACATGAAGTCCTTTTTCGCCCTTGCTCTTCCTCTTCTGGCTGCGGCTGCCCCTGCGCCCATCACCGAGCCCCGGGCCGATGCCGATGCCAACCCCAACTTCAGCGTGATGGCTGTTCGCTCGGCCTCGCCCATCCACTACACTCAGCTCAACGCTGCCGGACAGAAGTTCTGGCTGGGCGGCAACACCGCCTCCTACTGTCCTCACATGGATGGTCTGGAGTGTCCCCCCCGGTAACCAGACTGTCCTCGCTCCCGGCGGTGGCTCTCTTGTACGTAACCACTCAAAAGAAATGCAAGAGCAAAAGAAAATGTCCGAATCCATACTAACTGAACCAGGATGTCGAGGTCCCCGGTGGTCAGCAAGTCTACGTCGCTGCCTCGGGCGCATTGAGCTTCACCCAGGCCCACTCCGCTAGCATCCCCCCCTGGTTCCGCCGTTGGCGGCCTCTCCTACGTCCCCGGCAAGCCCTGGGCCCACTACACCTTCAACGGATGGAACGCAACTGGCCTGATGGCCTGCCCGACCGAGGACAACCGCTGGCAAGTCTTTGCCGCCATGCAGAATGCCACCGTGCCCCAGGGTAATGTTGGCGACTGCCTCGGTTTCTCGGCCCTCGCTCTGACGTACAAGGGCGATGTGCCCGCTTGGCAATACATCTAGATGCGATCATGATGGTCGGGATGATGACTTTGTTTTTGTCTAGCGTTGCTTGGTTATATCATAGCTCATGACCTGTACAATACTTTCGCTTTTACTTTATAGCTGGTCTACTAATAACTTGAATAAACTATAGTCAGTACTCTCTCCACCAAGTAGTGTCTACCACGTAGTAAAACTAGGTCAGAAGGAGAACTTGAACGTCGAACATTGTACTTTTAAAGACTGGGTATCAAGATCTATACTCTGCTCTATACTTTTAGTTCCGCCAGATCCGAATCGCCTTGTCCTTGCCTCCGCTACCAACCTTCTGTCCATCCGGGCTCCAGTCCACTGCAAACACCTCATCCTTATGGCCCGGCAAATCCATAGCCAGCTTGCCGGTGCGGACATCCCACACCTTCAGGGTGGTATCCTTGGAGGACGAGACCAGCATCCGAGAGTCGGCCGAGAAACAGCACTGGTAAACAGCACCGACGTGACCGCGGAGGGTAGTGATAAACCTGCGAATCGTGTAAGTAGAGAAAATAGGTAGAAAAGATAAAAAGAGAAGAAAACTGACTTTCCATCCCGTCCATTCCAAATCTTGACGTGGTTATCAAATCCAGCAGACGCGATATACGCCATATCAGGGGAGAAAGTGACATAGTTAACCTCCTTCTGGTGACCAAGCAGTCGAGCGACGGGCTTGTTCGAGCTAGACGGCTCCCACAAATACATGGTGAAATCATCACTAGCCGAGACCAATCGCTCAACAATCGTCCCATTGACAGTAGCGGCCTGTTCAAACCGCTTCCGCGCAGCAGCCACCTTCTCCCCATCATCCGTAGGAACCTTACCGGTGTGATCATGGTACGCGGTGCGCAGGGCAAAATCCGTCGACAAAGCCAAATGATTCACGCGATGCGCATGGGCCGACAAAGTCTGAATAAGAGATCCATCCTTCGGGTTCCAAATCTTAATCGTCTTATCATGGGAGGCAGTATAAATCAACCCGGTACCACCCCAGCGCACACAAGTAACAGACCCCTTATGACCGGTCAAAACGGTATCAATGCGCTTGGAAACAACATCCCACACACGCACGGTCGCATCCTTCGATGCAGACACCAATCGCGGACGACCGGTCTCTTGAATATGATACGGTTCCCAAGCCAGACTGGTGATCCACTTCGCATGACCCTTCAACGGACCACCGAGTGCCTGGCCTTTCTTCGCATCCCACAGCCGCACCGAATTATCCATGCTACCCGTCGCGATCATGGCTCCGTTCGGCGAATACGCCACCGCCAACACCCAGCTTGTGTGGCCCTTGAGTGTGTGGAGGGGTGTACCCGTATCGCAGTCCCAGACACGCGCGGTCGAGTCACCGCTTCCAGAGACCATTGTCGAGGAAGAGACGGGCGAGAAGGAGGTTGCAAGGATGGCTTCGCCATGGCCGGCAATGGAGGCGGCGCAGCGGGAGACGGCCTTGACACGGAAAACGGCTTGCGGAGTGTAGTATAGCGAGACGGTATCTTCGGTGGTTTTGATCCCAGGTTGGAGGAGGGAGTGGTAGAGATCGGCGAGGATGTCGATGGTTTGGCCTTCTTTGTCGGATTGGTATGTGAATCGGTATGGGACGCGGTCGTCATCATCCTGCTATGGTGTGAGTGGACATGCGATGGGGTGGACATGCCATGGGCTGAGTGACTTACATTGCCTTGTAATGTGTTGAGAAGTGTCTCGAGGTTCTTGGTATTGGCGTCGGCCACGGGCACTGAGACTGCGGGACCTGTTGGATTGCCTGTCGCCTGGTCGAAGAATTGGACACGGACGCTGCCCAGATCGGAGGGGATGCGATCAATCTCTTGTTGCTCGCGGGTCTTGTCGGCCTGAGCAACTCTTTGGCGTTTGCTGGGCGGGGGGAGAAGAGTCGCCATGATTGAATTGAAGTGGTGGTGAAGTGACTGGAGGGACTGGATGGACCAGCTGCGGTTACTTTTTACTTTTCGAAGAAATTTTGATGGCTTATCAGCTTATCGCGGACCCACCAGTTGGTGCGGGTCCATAGGAGTACAGCGGGGAGTATAACTATGGGATGGTGTAGGATATGGGTGAACACCGAAAACTAAAGGTCATTCATATTTATTTTATGGATTAGATGATTGGTAACTAGAAAAAGGGGGCCCTTCTCATTTAAATTGGCTGCAATTGCATTTAATAGCTTCAAGTTGCCTTATTCAATTCCTCGGCCACTAACTACCATCCACATTCCAAGCTTAGCATCCATGAATCTCCATCTCTACTAGTAAATTTGCCGCTTATTTCACTCAGGATCGGGGCTCTCTCGTCCTCAGTCTCATCGGGAGTCCACCCTTGATTCCCTGTGAAGAAATGAGCTAAGCCTTCTATTGCATCCATAGGAAAAGGAAAAAATTGACACATACCATATTCAAAGCTGCGAGTGGCTCATAAGGCCGAGAAGTGTCTTGCAGGATGACATCGAAGCGTTGCAATATTGCAGTCGTGATTGCAATTCCCTCGTAGGTGGCCAGTGCACGACCAAGACAACTTCGAGGTCCAGCATTCCACGAATGATATTCTATAATATCACTGATCAGCCACGCCAAAAATCGTTCAACTCGCTCACGACTCACTGAAAGGACCATGGGATATGCTTTCCCCATTCTCTTTAAACCATCTCGATGGGTTGAAGACAGCGGCATCCTCTCCCCATACCTGTGGCATGCGAGAAATGACATAATTTTGGTAGCTCACGATATCCCCCCTATGGGAAATGTGTCTAGTAGATGAGGTCCCATGATAGATCAAGTTCAAAACTTACTTTTTGACACGTCTCGGAGGCATATTCAATTCTGGAACTGCCGGAAGGATATCATCGTCTGCTGCCTCCATCTGGCCAGCAGGAGATACCGTATTGAGGCGCGCATTCTCGTCCCACATTGCATTCATGAATTGCAGCTTCTGTTCAACAGAAATATTAGAAACTTAGCTCGGAGCTATCTGTCTACCAATAAATACTCAAACTCACCGGGGTATCACCATAACCGAGGAAGCTAGTTGCAAAACCATGGTCTTCAACCTCCGTTCTGATTTTGTTGAGGGCATCGAGATGCTTGTTGTCGTCGTGATGGATTTCTTTCATGAGCCACGAGATAGTGTAGGCAGTTGTGTCCCCTGGCTTGGTCAGAAAGATAACGAAATAATCGAGGGCTCATCTCCACTTACGGCCTGCTGAGAGAAAAGCAAATACCATGCCACCGAGCGTATATCGATCTTGAGTCGACTGTATGAAGAGGTCTAAGAGATCAACGCCGGCATTGGGGTCAGGCTTGTAACCAGAGTTCATCGCGTCAAGGCGCCTCTGAATTAGACCATCTATCTGTTCGTAGAAGAGACCGACGGCGTGTTGGCTGATCTTATCCTCGCCGGACAACCTTTCGTTGAATTTCCACAGAGGGTCACGTCGCCTTCGGTCGAATACTAACAATCAGATCATCAGCGTTCAAGAAACATTCTAGTTCTATCGGATAAGGCGTAAACATACAGTAGAGAGCATTATCGAAAGCCTCAACATATACCGGCTTCGATGCGAGGGACTTCGGATCTTCAGATAGAATTTCCAAAGCCATCTTCTCTTCGTGAAATGCAACCTGAAGGAATAGACAGAACATGAGGCGGCCCATTAGTTCTTGAAAGTCGAATTCCTGATTCTCTCTCTCCAGATTAGATAGCAATTTCATCAACATGTCAAGCCAATAGTGAAGCGATCGAGTGATATGTTTCTCAAAATTTGCCTTGCTAAATGCCTTTGTTGCAGCTTTTCGTTGCAGGTGCCACGCGGGGCCATCTGAGATGAAAATGCTGGACCGGTGAAGGCTCTGAAACGCGTTCCGCGTAAATGCCCCGCGAATGTAGTTTTTACTGTTATGCTTTTGAATATGTTCGAGATAGGTTGGATGGTTGATGATATGTAAGCGAAAGAAAGGGATTGTCATCTCATAGGCCGGTCCGTATTGCTGGTAAAGAGAGAACCAAGCCTTGCAGCTGGCAGCACCTCCGGTCTGAAGCTCTTGCACACTTCCTTTGAAAGCTTTGCCCTTGGGACCGGCAATCCATTTTGAGTTGGCGGAAGCAGATGATCGGAAACCTCTGTTACGGTATGTCCAACATATCCCTCACATCATAGTCAGCGTCTGGTGTTGCCAAGGTGCCAGTGTCTATAAGTGTTGCATAGAAACATACATGATGTAAAAATAAGTGCCAGGGATGTCAGAATTTTGGCTGTTGTGATTAGCAGGGGTCCGCGAAATGGCAGAGATTCTGCTAGAAGAAGACCCATGTTGATGGTTGATGAGGTTGGGTCGCTTAATTGTATGTGGATCAGAGTGAAGACGCAAAGGCTGTCGTATTTGGACTTTCATTCTAGCCGTTCAAGACAACATGCCATTCGGTATGCTTTTGATGTTTGTTCTGAATGGAAGTTAGTTCGTTTTTGTCGTAGGCTTGAAATCAACCTAAAGCTTACTGGCGCAGTATTCCACCCCGCCGAAGAGCTCAGTGTGCGGGGTTCGGTCAGTGCTGACCCGAACTTTTCCTCTCTCCGGAATTGTCTTGCCGTGGGTGAAACACTAAATCTCGATCTATCGGAAGGTATTACCTGCGTTGATTTTCGGAAATGGTTTGCCCGGAAACACTCAAAGTTATACAATCTCCACCCCAGGAAACGTCGCCTTTGTCCTCTATCCGGACAATGCAGGGTAACTTCATATCATATCAAATGATCACAGCTACTTGCATCGGATCGCGGATGCATGAACGCTTTGTAGAGAAGGTTTGGGGGCTTGAGAGCTGACCCTTGAGGGGCACCACCAGCGCATGTCGATCCCAGTGCGAAGGCAGTGTCTGGCAAACCCCATCATACTAGTGAAGACATGCCGAGCCAAATTAGGTATACAGAAGCATTTCCGAGTCCCTAATGACGACTTTATGCTGTATCATTAATATGAACTGACCTGCGTCGAGCGCATTTCCAATATGGTTCAACAGAGAGGCCACCAAGGCAACTCGGCCCGGTCTCTGACCATAGCCATGGGTATCTCTCTAGCCGGGTATGTGATAGTCTATCAATCTTCTAGTTATCTGGTACCAGAAGATCAAATGCTGAGAATAAAAGATCCGCCAGTTCTTCTTTATGGTCTAAACACGGGAACCATTGCCTCGACAATGGCTTCCTTAGCGACTTTTCGAACAATGCTTACATCAAGGGTGGCATTGTCTGCAGCTATTACGCTGGATCCTGTATTGGCAGTGCTGGCGCTGGCCGGTCCATGGACAAACTGTCACGCCGCTGGTCGATCCTTCTCGGCTCAGTTGCTTCCATAATTGGGGCCGTGCTACAAGCTACATCTATGAAAGAACTTACACCACCTGAAAATCGAGGGTTTCTCGTCGGATTGAAAGTTTTCATGCACGCTGTCGGTTACTTTCTCGCTGGGTGGATCGGTTACGCTGGTTCATTCGCTCAGGGTGATTTGGAATGGCGGATACGAAAATACCAGTCTTTTTCAATTTGGACAAAGACTCGGAGTAATATAGTTCGAGCTGTACAATTCCAAAGTCACACGTACAAATTATCGTTATAAGACTCTTCATTAAAATTTCTCATATTCTGTGGCAAGTGAATACTAGTAGCTAAAATCAATTAATTCTTCCTGTGCTCACACGCTGCCGAGTACTATCATGATCTTTAGATCTAGACATCTTGCAATATGGGAAAATCCTAGGCAAGTTGTAATAATACTAGTATATATTTATAGAGACCATTGGCATTTTTCACACCCAATTTGAGGAAATATTTACACATAGCCCTGGAGAATATGAGGATCTGTGGGATTAACGCCGAAAATGACAGCTTTTGAGGCCAGAAACGGCTGTCTTTCTACCCGTAGCTTTAGACATCCAGCCGCCCCTTAACCGCCAAATGGTCTTAATGTTGACGCCCGACTTATACAGTTGTCCCTCTCGTTTCCACTAGCGACTAAAGCGATACCGGAAATAGCTCCCCTTTAGCTAAATCTGAGTCCCCTCCAAAGCCTGATCAGGAGAGATATTAGAGTACATTAATCTTTTATTTCCCCTGCACCATCTTGACATCAGTGCAGCATAGGAATGGATCGTCTTCCAGCAATCCAGTCTTAAATTTCCGGTCAAGATGAGCGTAGTCCGCATCATCCAGCATCTTTGCAAAATGCCATATCGACGGATACCACACTAGGGCAACATCCCCCCCAGTGAGAATCTTTGTTTCCCTCTTCCAGTTTTGAGGACCAAGATGTGGTGCCAGAAGCGAAACATATTGCACCGCTACCATATTTCAGTCCGACTGTGCGCCTGAAACCAGCGACGTATCCTTCCAGGTATGCTAGTCTCTTGCCTGAGCAGATTCAGAACCACAACCGGGCCTTGATGGGACGAGCCAAATTCTTGGGTAAAACTTCTGACTGTCACTCCATCCATGTCCTTCTGTGACCCAAGGAGCCGAGAACGTGAGGTCAATGACAGCTTCAGATCATCTGGTGAAAAAGGTGCTTCCAAGTCGCCGGGGTCCTTAGCAGTCCACCCGGAGGGGAGATGAGGCTCTCTAGCAAGAAGTTGTTCAGCCACCACCTCCGGCTTCGGAGCATCATCCGCAACGTTTGCCGTTGGTCGGTGGGGGGGGAGAGGAAAGAAAGGTGGTGGTCTAATTAGTACTGCTCTAAGAGATGCCGAAAGGGCGAGGTCGGGAGAGGTTACAAAACAGCCCTACTAGTATTTGGCACTAAACCTAAGAAGGCAAAACTAACTTGAGATAGTATTAGAGTATTAGAGTATTAGTTCAAGAATTAAAACGGGTTCCCTACCCAGGAATATAACTTTGGAAGCATTAGCAACAATATTTACAGTGATTATTCATGCTATTCAGACTGTTGCGCTCAGCCGATTCTGCCGCATCAAGAGGAGGCGGTGTATGCGGACCCTGGCGCGCTGATCGCCGCTCGCACCGGAGGCGATCATTCGGGTTCATGTGCTTTGAGAGCGTTGAGCTATTGCACAACCCTCTTCAAGTTCGGCTTGTCGTTTCTCGTTCGTCTGGATTTGTGCCCTTTCCAGCCTTGGCGAGTTCGCGTGAGCTGAGTGACCTCGACCCTCACCCCCCACCGGCCAGCTACTCCCCGCAGACACAACACAGCTGGAACTGCCCGATGAAGATTCCACAAACCCAAAATGCCGCCAAATGGGAAGAAAGGGTCGGCGGCAGCTCGCCCGCCGCGCAGAGATGTGCTGGCTTCGCTTCGCATGGCGTCAATGGAAGATATCTCTCGGGGCTCACTACCAGCGGGTGCGTCATACCATTGAGTCCAAACCAACCCTTCTTAGCCCAAGAGAGCAAACGGCTGACACGACCTAGAGATAATGTCGTCAATTATCGAATACCTTGATCCGATAGAACTCGTTCAAGCAGCGAGGTCCTGCAGGCTCCTCCACGAAATGGCGTATGACGACACTCGATGGGTACAAAAGCTAAAGCGAATTGGATGTTGGGACGAGACGGATGCGCGGAAACATGCCGAGACCGTCTTTGGGACCGTGGCTGATTTGGAAACTGCCAAACAAAAGGATATGGCAGAAGAAGTCAGGAGTGCGGTTCCCACCATTGCATTGGAGAAGATTCACCCAGCTACCAGCGTGAATGAATTGTCAGACGGGTTCGACAAGATTGAATTAGGGAAGGTCGCGCCACAAACTGACATGCTGGAGATGGACGATGAGGATCCCGTTCTATCGGTTATAAGGAATGCCAAATCAATTCGAGGAGAGGCTCGCCAGCAGTATGGCAAGATCCATGCTGCCTTGGGGCCTTTTTACTACGACATTGGGACGAATGGACCCTCGACTGAGAACCTGGTTTTCACCAAATACAAAGATCCGCAGGCACAAGCTAAGGTACTATCGCAACTGCTGGCATTTGCGAAATCCGACATGACCAATGGGTGGCAAGAACGAGGAGAACGCCTGGAGAGCACGATCTCTATGTTTGAAACCGCCGCATTGAATGAGTTCCGAAATGGATATGAAACGGGCGATATCGATGGGGTCATGCGGAAGTATGCCAACATTTTGTGGATTCTCAACGGTGGCCAGTCTGCCGTAGAGCTCTTCATACACCATAACCACCTGGTGACACGAAAGTCCGAGCTGGGTACGCTTTCCGACTGCATCGATGGATCGACTGGGGAGGTCAAACTACAGCAGACTCAAGCGTTCTTTACTCGGTTGAGCGTCGGATATAACGAGGAAATTTCCATCATGAACCGGGTATTCCCTCCCGAGCTAGATGTTGCACGACGATTCATGGAGAAAATTGGACAAGACGTCCTATATCCCTTCTTGACAGCTATATTTGACGAACTTCACCGAACTAACATGGAGTCCTATTTGAGGGCAATTTCGATCACCTTCATACAGTGCATGAACTTATCCGAGTCCTTGCTGCCAATCCGCAACTCCGGCGAGAATTTCGACCACTATTTGGACACGGTGGTTGCCAGGATTTATGAACCACACATCGATCTTTACCTAGCAGAAGAGCTCGACTTCTTCCGAAAGCGATCCGAGGCCATTGTAACAGACTGGGATCGTCAACTATCTGAACAAGCAGCTTCAACTGAATCATTCTTGATGTCCAATATCAATCGCCAAGCCGATAAGCGGGATTTCCTGACTTCATTCAAGAAAGTGATCATGATGCCTGTCAATATTCTACCCAGTTTTTCGAAAACCACCGAAGAACCCAAATCCGATTCCGAAGAGAATGGTAATATCACAGCGCCAAAGAGTCCCAATCGATTTTCCACAATTTCATCACCCACACCGATGCCGGTAGAAGAAGTCCCAACCACAGAACTCGCAGCCAAGGCAGCCATCATGAAGTCGAAGATGGAGGGTATTCGATCTTTGTTTAGTATCGAGATTGCATTGGGTCTCGTCCACTCGGCTAAGTCGAGTCTGGAGAGAGCCGCGCAGTTTGTACGACTTGGCGGGGAATTCGGTGCAGCCGCGAAGCGGCAATGTCAAGCAATCTTTGTGGCACTGCTGCGTATATTGGGTCATAGCCATGTGATTATTGGATTTGACAAGGCTGTGGATCATTTGTCCAATTATAGACCACGTGAACACGAGGAGCGTGATCAATCAGGAGTCGAGCCCTTGGTGACCTTTCTGGAGTTGGTCAACGTGGGTGATCTGATCCTGCAGATGGTAGATGTATTCTATGAGCAGGAATTGATCGGTACGAGTCTCACTGATCGTAATGACTTCTTGGATCCAGCGAACAAGGAGAAGAAGCGGTTTGAACAGATGTTGGACGAGCGGGTAGCGGCTGGGCTCAACAAGGGTATTGATGTCTTGATGGAGGAAGTGGACTACATTCTTGCTACGCGGCAAATGGCCACAGATTTCAACCCTGGTGTCTCCTCGGACCCTCACCGACAGACTATGGACATCAGTATCAGTCCGGCGGCCTCATCTATTGTGGACGTGGTTTCTTCACACACGCAGATGCTGGTGGGAAGTACCGACAAGAGCACATTGGATGTCTTCAACCAGGAAGTTGGATTGCGCCTGTTCACGGCTTTGTGCAAGCATATCAAGCGGCAACGGATCAGCGTCGAGGGTTCTTTGAAGCTCATCAGGTATGTTTCAAATGATCTCAGCCTATTCTTAGTCCATCGCCTTGCTAATCCGTTTCTAGCGACATGAATCACTATTTCAAGTTCGTTCAGACCTTGCGGAACACTGAACTCCTGCTCTATTTCAAGGCATTCCGGGAGCTTGCCCAAATCTACCTGATCGATCCATCCGACGCGAAAGAACTGGCAACCGTCATCGCTGACGCCGACCGTTTTTACGGGATATGGCGCGTGGAAGAAGTGTACGAGTTTGCGGAACGCCGGGCCGACTGGTACCAGGTAAAGCGTGATGTGGAACGAGCTATGTATGGCATTGGCTGCAGTGTTATGTAACATACTACGACTTGCACAAATGAATGTATAGACAGCAGCATATATTTATCACTGCAGCCCTGGAGGAAACTAGACCAAGGAATACAAACCTCGGAGCCGTGGCTACCAACTACTGGGTCATATTACTGTGTCTCTATAAAATATAGTCGCTAGGAAGGAGAGCCCTTGAAATCTCTCGGGCTGATAATTAAAGGAACCCCCATGCCCAGCAAAAGACGACCTCCTGATTCTGCCTAACCACTATCTTTGATTTTCCACTGCTGCGTTGTTGCTCCGACTCATCCGCAAGGTCGCATTTAGCCGCCGTAGTCCCTGACGTCAACGGCGGCTAGTGGAACGCGGGTGCTCCACCTTGAAACGATCACCAACCCTCCCGAACCAACAATCGGCCCGGAGAAGGGCAAAAGTCAGACAGGTGCAGATGCAGAGCTGAAAGCCTGATGTCTATTCGCCAGTCTCGTCGATATGCCCCGTATTCTTCAGCAACAGGGCCAGGGCCAGGGCCGGCCGCAGAATCGATTGGTGATGCCGATCCCACCCCATCTTCAAACACCATGTACCTCTGGATCTACAGGTTCCATGGTTTCCACAATCGCCCGGAGAGAATCTATGTTTTCGATGGTACCTTGGATGTCCATGGCGTGCATTTCCTAGCCAGGCCCCGACGACGGCTCGATTCCGGATATGTAACCTGACACTCATTCGCTTTGAAACTCGACAAAGACCCTTTCTTTCACCCTGTTATATCCTTTCCATCTCCTAATCACCAGACAGTATGCAGTGAACAAACTGCTACAGATACGCTCGAAATTCCCCACGAAGAAACGACATTCCATCGGTCAGCGCCGCAACGATGCCCGCCTTATTTCGCGCGCTGTCATTCTGGCTTCTTCTGGTAACCATCGCCAGCTTGACGCCGGCCGTAGACGCCCAAGATACAGTCTACATCACAGCCAAGACTACAGTTGACGCAGTGAAAACCGTCTACGCGACACCCACTGTCCCAACTCCTGCATCCTACACCTCAGTTGATGACTTCAAGGATACGGTGTTGAAGGTCACCAACGAGTATCGCCGTACACACGATGCCTCTCCCTTGGTATGGAATGAGACATTAACGGAATATGCCCAGAAATGGGCAGAGAGCTGTATTTGGAAACACTCCGTACGTATACGTGAAAGAGTTATCGGAAGAGAACAAATCACATCCTAACAGCCGCGATATAGGACGGACCGTATGGCGAAAACCTAGCTTTCGGATATTCGAATGCATCGGCGGCCGTAGAGGCATGGGGTGATGAGCGCACGATGTACGATTTCGATAAACCCACCGGTTTTACGGAAGCGACGGGCCATTTTACGCAGCTTGTGTGGAAAACTACGACCGAGGTGGGATGTGCTGCTATCAACTGTGGCTTGTCCCGCAAAAAGAACGGAAAGCGAGACAAGATCGAGGATAGCGATGAGAGTGATGGCGATGAGAGCCATCTAGTTGCCAGAGAGCCGGACGGCAGTACGCGAGCGCAGGGGTGGTATGTCGTGTGCGAATATACACCTGCAGGCAACGTGGTCGGGAAGCACGACAAATACTTCAGGCTGAATGTGAAGCAGGGTAGCTCATCGCAAACAAGTTCGGCTACAACCGCTACCTCGACGAGGCAGCCGACTGTGGGCGCGTCTATGAGATTTGCGACGGAGTCGCAGCTTTTCTTGGCGATATTGTCGCTAGTCACAGTGGCTGTTGGTATGAGTTTATATACATGACGCAAAGAGCCGAGACAGTCTTTGCAAAGACGAGATGGATATTATTTCAAAAAATATCTAATCACCAAGCCCACTGATCGACCGTCGCCTTCGAAGATACCAACAAACTGGGGGTTTGAGGTCCACCCATACCAACATCGCCCTCGCTACTCTCGAAGGACACACAATTGATGGGGTAGGGGTATTGGTACTGGGATATTGGCGATGGGACCAGCTCGCCAGTTTGAAGCGAGAAAAGCTGGACTTTTCGCTCGTCCGAGGCTGAGATAAATGGACGTGTTAAAAAGATCATAACAAGAGAAGATGGGGCGGGGGGCTAGATACCACTAGCTAGAAGACCCAATTCGGGGCTCACATCGAAGTCGGAGATTATCTCGGGGGAGTAGTCTGGGAATGTTATGTATGGGCGTGTGGAGGTGTGCGAGGGTGAAGTCGGCTTTGGCTTGCGTTGAAGACCATTCGGTGCAAATCGGATATCAAACATTTGAAGCTGAGACGCAGTTAGAATTTATTCAAAATATTGAATCCAAAAAAAAGGAATTTCCATTGTGAAAAGTCTTACTGAGTTGTACCCCGAGGCCAAGATTCGGTACGGATCGACCTTGCGGATTTTTGTAACCGAGTGCGGGTACTGCAATCGCGCTGCGCTACCTCCGCTACGGAGATCATGTAGAAATATGGTGGAGTTGCGCATTCCAGATGCGATAACATCTGGATTGAGCCACTCTACTGAGCTGACGCTGGCATGGGATGAGTTGCCGTGTTCGCGGAATCCTTGTTGGTCACCATGTTTTCGGGAATGGCTATCATTGGGAAATGGCTTTTGTGAAACTGTCCAATGGCTACCGAAGCCTTCGAGTGTATGCAGGCCGTTTGATGTCCCGATGGCGAAGAGGGCTTTATCTCCGATTGGGCAGGCGGCGGAGCACCATAATGAGGGAGTTGTTCGGATGCGGATGGGATGAGAAACTGCAGTTCAATCAGCTTTGGGTGTCAGGGTTAATTTTATCGAAGCTATGGACTTACAAAAAGAGGGCCATTGATAATCTCCTTGGTCGTCTGGCCCAGGGAGCATTCGCGGAGAGAGAAATGAGTCGCCTTCCGGGCCGCTATCCATCGTGGCCCTGATAGATGTTAGTTGAGCCAGGGATGGACGCGGAATTCTTGCCATACAAAAGATAGCCCGTATGGCTTAATGAGATCGACGATAGCTAAGCCATGGTGAGCAATTGACGTGGCAGTTGACGTGTTTCCATTGCAGAAAGTCCCATACTCGATATGCCTCCTTTAGGAGTACTCGTTCCATCGTGCGATTGTATGTCCATCGTTCTTCCTCAAAATCTGGGAAGCAGACCCTTTTTGCAATTAGAAAGAGCATCTGATTATGAGGGGTACAATGAGACTTACGATACCGAGGACTCACCGCCGCGATGACCACCTGTTTAAGAGAAGGAGTTACAAAATTGGAAACACCCAGTTTAACCTAGTAGCAATACTCACTTGCGATTAGAATCCCAGATCGCGGGTTTCGCAAAACCTGTCGGATTGAATAATCTGGCCAAGGCTCGAATCGGTGCAACGTTTTCCGGTGGAATTGGCTAACGTAGATATGAGCTTGCTTTTCTTGTTGATGAGCAGGCGGGAGGAGACGAGAGCCAATTTCTCTCTCGTTGTTGATTAGTGGATGGTTTAGAAAGCGAGACTTGCGGACTTTCTCCTTCGCTATTCGCTGGTTCAGCTGAACGCGTTTGTGGTGTTTCTGTGGGTATTAATACTGAGCCTCTCGCTCGAGGCAGAGGTGAGCTCACCACTTGGTCATTGCGCTTCCTCTTGACAGAATCCTTGGAGTACTGTGCCCCTGGTGAGGCGACATGATTGGCCTGGATCTGGAAATACTTCTTTTTCTCGGCATCTGTCGACAACTGGTTAGTCGGAATAGAGATGGTTTCATTGACGCAGCCACTGTACGATACAGTGGACGAGGCGACCAAAAGCACTGACCGTAGTAGAAACCCGGAATATCTCGGTTCATCTCTGCCTAGCGAGGTATCTCTTTTGTCAGGCAGATCTTTGAACCATGAACCGCGATCCGCGATCCGTGATCCGCGGGCGATGAACGACAGTGACGTTGGCAGCGATTAGTCATGTTTCTGCCTGAGGCGTAAAGATATGCGCCTGCCCTAAATGGAAGTATACTTACATTCACACTGGGCCGCACCTTCCTCGCTACTCTCTCTACCTACAGTCACTCCGGTCACCTGAAGTCACCTGGCAACACTCCCTGGAACTGCCTGCCTGGAGATCTACCATTCCACCACTCCTTCTACCTCTTCAACCGTTTTCCCACCTTTCACCCACCCTCTCACCTACACTCACCTTCGTCTCTCAGACATCCCTTCTATTTCATTTCACCTTAAATTCAACCACTTTATTCGGATCAATATTCTTGTTCGGAATATTGAATACAATGGAGCACCATTCCGAATCCACCAATGTCTCTCTCACAAGCGATCCCCAGGATGCCATAGCTCGGGAAAAGCAGATCGCTGGTCGATCCAGAGACGCGGACGCAGCAAGTCTCGACCTTTTGATACAAGAACTCGAGTTACAGGACGGGGGAGAAAAGGAGCCAGATGTTCTAAGCATCTATACTGGAACCGAAACCTTCAAAGATGATGATACTACAGCCCCATGCCCATTCGACACCGATCCTGAGCACGGCCTGACAGATGCCGAAGTGCTGGCCGCACGTCGTAAGCACGGCTGGAACCGCATGAAAGAGCAAAAAAAGCGGCACCTTCTCAAATTTCTTGGCTTATTTGTGGGACCCGTTCAGTTTGTCATGGAGGTTGCAGCCATCTTGGCCGCCGGACTTCAAGACTGGATCGACTTCGGTGTCATCTTGGGTCTCCTGTTATTGAACGCGTGTGTCGGATTCATCCAAGAATATCATGCCGGGAACATTGTCGACAGCCTGAAAGAAACACTCGCTCTGAAAGCCACCGTCATTCGAAATGGACACAAGTTCGAGATCAGGGCCGAGGAAGTCGTGCCCGGTGATGTGATATTGGTCGATGATGTAAGTTTGCTCATTCTATTCACAGCATTAGATAACTTACTGACCGATTACTACTCAGGGTACAATTGTTGCCGGAGATGGGTTTATCGTTTCCCCCGCTGCTCATTTGCAGATCGACCAATCCTCTATCACGGGGGAATCGCTTGCGGTGGATAAAACTACCGGAGACAAAGTCTGGGCATCTTCGGCAGTCAAGCGTGGAGAGGCTGCTTTGGTTGTTACCAGGACAGGAGACAAGACCTTCGTGGGAAAGGCGGCCGGGTTGGTGACCCAGGCCAATGGCGTGGGACACTTCACTCTGGTTCTTAATGGAATCAGCATGGTGCTTTTGATTCTCGTCTGTCTTACCTTGTTCATTGTCTGGGTCTCAGCATACTATCGGTCGGATCCCATTATCGACATTTTGGAATATACTCTAGCCATCACCATCGTTGGAGTTCCGGTTGGCCTCCCAGCAGTCGTCACGACCACTATGGCTGTCGGGGCATCCTATTTAGCAAAGAAGTCTGCCATTGTTCAGAAGCTGTCGGCCATCGAGTCCTTAGCAGGTGTTCAGATTTTATGCTCCGACAAGACCGGTACTCTCACTCGCAATCGACTGAAATTGGGTGATCCCTTCACGGGCCCGGGAATCACCAGTGACGAGCTCATGGTGACAGCTTGCCTCGCTGCCACCCGCAAAAAGACTGGCATCGACGCCATCGATCGCGTGTTCATCAAGAGTCTGAGGAAGTACCCGCTTGCGAAGAAACTCCTGCCAACATTCCACGTGCTGGAATTCCATCCATTTGATCCTGTCGCAAAGAAGGTGACTGCAGTTGTTGAATCTCAGGAGGGCGAAAAGATGATATGTGTCAAAGGAGCCCCAATTCAGGTTCTACAAACAGTCAAAGAGAACCATCATATTCCTGAAAATGTCGAGTCTGCTTACCTCGCCAAAGTTGCGGAGTTTGCAACTCGTGGATTTCGAGCACTCGGGGTTGCTCGCAAACGTGGATCCGAGCCATGGGAGATTCTCGGCATTATGCCTTGTTATGACCCCCCTCGTCATGACACTGCAAACACTATTCGAGAGGCCAAGAGACTGGGTCTTCAGATCAAAATGCTGACAGGCGATGCCGTGGGAATCGCAAAAGAAACAGCGCGACAGCTTGGTCTTGGCACCAATATTTACAATGCAGAACGCCTCGGAGTCACCGGCGCGGGCGAGATGTCCGGTTCGGAGGTCAATGACTTTGTTGAAAACGCCGATGGATTCGCGGAGGTCTATCCTCAGCACAAATTTAGTGTTGTCCAGATTCTCCAAAGCAGAGGATACCTAGTGGCCATGACTGGTGATGGTGTCAATGATGCACCATCCCTGAAGCAGGCCGACACGGGTATTGCTGTCGAAGGTGCCTCGGACGCTGCTCGATCTGCCGCCGATATCGTATTTGTGGCTCCAGGTCTTTCTGCAATCATCGATGCACTGAAAACATCCCGTCAAATCTTTCATCGCATGTACGCATATGTGATCTATCGCATAGCGCTGTCTCAACATTTGATGTGGTTCTTCGGGTTGTGGATCGTGATCAGGAACGAAGTGCTGGATCTGCGCCTGGTGGTTCTGCTAGCCATATTCGCCGACATTGCTACACTGGCTATCGCATATGACAATGCCCCGTACGCCCCTGAACCTGTCAAATGGAACCAACCGAAATTGTGGGGCATTGCCGTAATCCTAGGAGGGGTTTTGGCTGCGGGATCCTGGACTGCGTTCGGCACCATGATCGTTCGTGGCGAGGATGGAGGTGTTGTTCAGAACTATGGAGCTCGTGATCCAGTTCTGTTTCTCGAGATTGCACTCACACAGAACTGGCTGATTTTCATCACGCGGCTCCACGGCAGTTTCTGGGACTGGAGAAGCAGACCATCAATCCAGTTATTGGGTGCTGTGCTAGCAGTCGACATCGCCGCCACGTTGATGGTTATATTCGGCGCTTTTGTCAACAAAAACACACACGTGGTTACCGTCGTTCGCGTGTACATCTTCTCCCTCGGTGTGACTCTCATATGCAGCCTGGTGTATACCACTCTACAGAAATCAGAAACGTTTGACAATCTCATGCACGGTCGCCTGCCAGGGGGCCGACGCCGAGAGAGGTCTTGGGAGGATTTCATGGTATCATTGCAACGAGTTTCTTCGCAGCACGAGGAGAAGGAAAAGGCGCCATGAAGGTCGGGATTGAAGGGTAATTATCGCTTTATCATTATTCTGTAGTCGACAAACCACCACTTAAGTTTGACATGCTTAGTTCGATCAATTAAGTTCAATTCAACGTTACACTCAAGGGCTACTAGTAAGCTGACATGGCTTGAATATACTATAATAGCTAAGCCACTGGCAGTATTCTCTCGACCAGACACCAGAACTTGCCCCCATGCCCACTAATCATACTAGTTTCACTCGATTTGTCTAATCAGTTCTGTATCACAATGTCCTCGGAACTCTAGCAGTTCTATAGATATGAAATATCGTCTAACTTTATCCTAGAATGAACAATAATCTTGCTCCTCAGCTTCGCTTTCACAGCTCGCGGGACATATTTCTATAGGGGTTATTTGGATCCTTCTCTTCCTCCTCCGCGGACTGGATGGTTTTTCGCACTTTGCAGGGGCTCCCAACTGCCACCGAGAAGGGAGGAATATCCTTTGTCACAACAGATCCAGCGCCAATCGTGCAGCCCTCACCGATCGTCACACCGGGAAGGATGACTACACTTCCACCTATCCAGCAGTCATTTCCAATGATGATCGGGTGTCCATACTCGACGAATTTACGTCTGGACAACACGCTAGTCTCATGGGTTGCAGAGTATATGCCCACGTCACTAGCGATCTGGACGCGATCACCAATAATCACCAACGAGGTGTCAAGGATCGTCATGCTGCTCCCGTCAGAATACTTGTATGGATTTCATGGCTCGGATATGCAGATGTAGTTAGCACTCACTTCCAATTGATGAAACAGTCCCGCCCAATGACGACATTGCAGCCATAATCCGGGCGAAAAGGCGGCTCAACAAAGGTCCCTTCGCCAACGCGACCGACAAGTTTCTGAAGCAACTCGAATCGAACCTCTTGGATTTTCTCCGCTGGCACACTCCGTGGATCTAAATTGTTGTAGTCGTTGGTCAGGATGCGACAGCGATGTCGCGCCTCCACAAGGCGGGGTAGAGTTGGGTTGTACCTTGGTCAAGTTAGCCGAGTATGTCTGCCTAATAATTCCAGAGACATAGCACATATAAAAGGGATGGGGTTGGAGCATATTGGCCCTATTCCTGCAGATCAAAGAGTAGAGTAACGCACAGCATGCCAGATATCATCTTCTCGTAGTCGTCGCACATGGGGACCCCGGACAGGTCCCGGGCGATGGAGATCATGTCTTCGCGCTTCTCGGTGGAAGCCATTATGCAGGGAGGACGAGGTCGGGAAAATTTGAAAGGGTAGACACGATATCTGGGGTATTGAAGCGACTGGTGACTCTGGGGGGCAATGTTGATGCAGGTGAAGTCGGAGAAATGGTGGGCCAAGGAAATGGCGGGTCCAAGCCAGTCCGGATCGGAGACTAAGTCCGTAACTAGGGGAAGCACAGGAAGCATGATTCTTCTTAGAACATAATCATTTAGTTGCATTGTCATGTTTTTTGTACAGAAGGATCGATTATGATAAGATAGAAAGAAATGCAGATCCACTCCGAACCCCGATCTCACAAACATGGATGTGTGTCCAGGTGACGCCGGTAATAAACCCCGAAAACAAAAACGAATTGAAACGAACCCGGTAAATGCAAATGTCGCTTAATGAACCAGCAACTAAAATGACCGGTCATTGTATGACGGACACTTTGACGTCTCTTCGGTCACTGTAAGTGTTGAGGTAGAGTGAACAGCAGTCTCATCGGTACCGGCAGAATGTACCAAAGTAACCCCGATGTTTTCTTCCTCTTTCGCTTCAGTACACTCGACTTCTTCCTTGTGAAGTTGCTGTTGTCTCTTGTACATTCTCCAAAACACTAAACTTCCGTGGATCTGAGTTGCGGAAAAGGCAATGTGTAGGAGTGGCGTGGCCACCTTGAAGGCGATCTGCCAGCGATCCCAAAGACTGCCAAATAGCCACATGGCCACGACTGTCTCGCAAAATGTACCTGTGGCCGTCGAGAAGCATGAGAAAATGAAGACTTTGCTGAGAAAATGGTGGCGATTGGGATAGACCCGGTAGAGAATGATTGCGATATGAGGGAAAAATTCAGACACGATGTCGAAAGCACCTAACGTTAAAAGCAACAACAGTCAGCACTTTGCCCGGCATGATATTGTGACCAAGGAACGACATACCCCAGACTGTGCACAGAATGAATTCAATGTCAGCATCTGGCTCCCGATCTAGCTTCAGGCTGATCGCAATGGCGGATTGTCCGATGAGAATTGTACCAATGTGGTGCATCACAGCGACGGGAGACAGTTTGGCGCGGTAGATCAGTTCGAATATGTACATGCCGATGAGGCTTTGGGCCACGATAATCAGCACATCGCCCATGGTAACAATGGAGCCAGGAGCAAATGGCGTATTAAATGTTGACTCAAGGAAAGTGACATTGATGAACGGGTGAACCGCAAGAATGAGGATGAGAAGTTTGGTGGCACCAGCAATATGGTGGTTTACGAAGCCGCGACGATTGACTTCGTTCAGGTCGGTGTAGGTTGATCCATAAATCCATTTGATCAAGAATCCCTCCAAAATGTACCAGCGTATTAAAAAGAATACCACCAACGCAATGGAAATGATGAGCCCAGAGAATGGTGCCAGGATAGAGATGGGCTCCAAGGGTTTGTTCGTAATTGGCGGTTGGTAACGAGCAAAGAGAGACATGATTGCGAAAAGATTTTTGTTTCAATGTGTGAAATGTGAAAGATTGAAACGCGAGAAGGTGAGTGATGAATCTGAATGAATGAATGAATGAATCGAAGAAAGTAGTCAAGTGAAATCACATAACGAGAGGTGTGGGAAGAAAGAGAGAAATAGAGGGCCACAACAAAGTTGACAACCGCACGAAATTGTAGACAGCCTCGTGGAAAGAACAAGATCTGCTCTACAATATGAGAAAGAAGAAAGTCAGTCGAAGTGGATTTTCAGGGGAGAGAATCCGTTTTCTTAAGGAAGCAAATGTATGCCAATGCCTGACTCCACTTCACCCTAGGCGCGCCCCGCTGGGAGGTTTGGAGGGAAAACCCCTCAGAATAAACCAGAATCTCACACCATGCCAGTGAGTATCCCTAATTCAGTAAGGCGGTGGCGGTCATCCTGGGTCGGCTTTGGTTGGAAGAGGACTACTTCGTAAAAGAACCACCGAGGACCAAAGAAGACCAGGGGCCAAGCTTTCCATGCGGACGGGCCAGCAAAGCTTAAAGAGCAATTGGCCAAATCTGGTTGGCCCCGTCGACAGGGGGTCGTGGATTAAGGGTCCCAGGGTAGATCGCTAATTAAAAAAAAATCCAGCCCCCCCAATCGAACACGAGACGCCAAGGCAGCAACATTGTGGATACAATGGTGCCTATTTACAAGTTGGTTCGGGGATTTTGGTTGTTCCATGTGCCATCACAGAAGCAGGCACTGAAAACCCTAGATCATGATATTCGACATGAGAGATTTTCCCTAAAAGGAGCATGATCAGGAATTTCTTCCTATCCTTCATATACTTCAATTGGACTAGCTAGTAAGTTGTAAATTATATTGTGGAACTTGAACTCGGGTATTATTCCCAGAATGTAAAACGACAACACGAACGAGGCTGCCTAGTCGCCCCCGGAACACGAGACGGAAATAGGCACTTGAGATTTCTGATTGACATTTCTAACGACACTAGTCTCACAGCTCAATTCTCTAGCGAGTGGCTCTAAACTAGTTAATAGTATAAATTATTCCGTCCGCTCATGAAGCTAGCCTTACGCGATCTAGTTGCTGTTAACAAAATAAGCCCGTCCTCCAGCAACAATCACGGCACCCACAATGCTGCATACGCCAGCAAAGATGATTGCAGGGTCATAGGACCCATAACTATTAATCAAGGCACCCGTAATCGGAGTCCCCGTAAGCCCGGAGATGCTCAACGCCCCCAGTCCCATGCCGAGGTAAGATCCAATCTCATTCGGATTCATGGCAGTCATTGCTATCGTAGCGGGAAAGAGTCCGATGATAGTTCCGGAGAAGAATCCCAAAAGCACAGAAAATGCAATCATGCCTCCGAGGGAGTTTATTGACAGCCAACAGAAATTCAGTATTCCACAAATCACTGATGCCCCGGCCAATGTGTTGAACTGGCCGAGGTGATTTGCCACCGCGCCTCCCAAGAGTCTACCTAGTAAGGAGCCGGCATTCAAAATTGCGATCAGGTAGTTGGACATGTCGATATCGATGGAGATCGACTGGGCGTATCCTGGTATGTAGAAAAATGGTATAAACATTGCCCAAACGACCAAGAAAAGCCCGGTGATCTGCAAGGTGTATGCCGGTTGCTTCCACGCTTTCCAGAGAAGAAGCGGACCACCCTTTCTCCTGGTCGCATTTGAAGATACAGATGCACAGGCGATAATACTGAGCGCCAGCATCAAGAATCCCAGGACTCGAACAGACCAGCCGAACCCCAAGTCACTCTTGTTCAACATTCGGTTGAGCGCGATTGGGAATATCACGCCAGCCAAAGATGACCCACTAGACGCAATTCCCATCGCAAACGGTCGTTTTTGGAAGAAGTATTGGTTCACAGCAGTGATTTTCGGGGTATATGTCAACCCGTTGGCTAGGCCCCCAAGAACGCCTTGTGCGAGCATGAATTGATAATACTCCGTACACAGGCTCGTAAGCATGACAGATACGATGAAGAGTATCGAACACGGGATAATGATGACCTAGAAATACTACTCATCAGCTATTCAAAAGTCCCCTAGGCAATTAATGATTATTTTTCTCTTTTCTTGGGTTCGCATACCTTCGGGCCATATCGATCCATCATAGGACCAGACACCAGCCCTCCTGAAAACATGAAGAAGACTTGTAATGAGCCAATCCAGGCGATATTGGACTCACTTTGCTCTTGCAAGAATGTAGCCTGATAATATGACTCGTAAATTCTAGCGAGTTGTCAGCATGGACTTTATTTGTATTTTAGTGTCTGCATACCCAAAAGCATTAATGTACCCAAAGGTATTGAACATGATGCACCAGCATGCTAGAACTGCTAGCCATCCTTTCAAACCACCTTCTGGAAACGTTGGCTTTGCTGGGATGCCCTCAGCATCACTGTTTTGCGATTTCTCAAGATCGGCCATGTCGGTTCGATGACTTGAATTTGAGGTGGTTTGAGAGAACGGTAGTGATGGGAGTGGGATTCAAGTGCGGACCATTGACCAGATGATGAATAAGGAGAGTGATGACATTTAAAATGAGATACAAATAGTACTTCTTCGATATTTAAGAGTATCTTGTCGTGAATAGTTGCAAATCGGCAAACTCGGGGTATTCCTAAAAGGGCAACCCCAATGTTCTCGGGCCGAAGCGCATTGCCCGAGTACTCAAGTCCGAAGGCGAGATGTCAACTTCAAACTCAGAAGACGATATCCTAATATCGAGGAACTGCCCAGTTTGGTGATTATTATTCTCAGCTATAGTATATCTACTCAATGATCCATCGGCTTCCAAGGTTCAAGTTTCTCGTTGAGCCTTAGAATAGCAAAGTTCGCAAACAGCCTGAGCCCTCGGCTGCACCGCTTCCAAGATTATTTACAGCACCACTGAGTACTGTATACTATATCGCTCAATACTGGAGTATCTACTAGTGGTATTTTACCAATTGGCACTAGAATTGATCTCGAAAGGAATTTCATTCCCGGTTTTCGCTCTTTTTCTCATAAACCTTGAATGGGATGTATTTTCTTCAAGTTGTCCCTACGCCATCAGTTGGGAAGTAATGTCGAAGAAGCAACATGGTCACTACTATCAAACTTAGTCTCTCCCCGCGCTGCTACTGGAAGTAGTAGCAAATCGCGACTCCTTGCATTAGTTTCTACTACAATGTATTCCTCCGTCCTGTCCTTTTCAATTTTGAAGACAAAGGTATTGGATTTCAACAAGGCGATATCCTGCTCATTCGCACTGGATGGACAGCCGTGTACCATTAGTTGGGAAACAAGGATGCCTTGGATGGTCAATGCTAGTTTCGGACTAGTTGGTCTCCAAGTCGGCCCAGGTATTTCTTGGTGGTTGGGGAATGGCGATTGGGGAATGGCGATTGGGGAATGCTGAGTTCTGGAGGAAGTGGGCCAATTGATGTGGTTCAATGGATCATCTTTCTTATAGCCAACTACTAACTAGTACTTCCTCCTTCAAGTAGACTGCTGACAGACCTCACCATTCTTTCTTCAATACTCCGGGATGTATAGTATATTCCCCTCCAATCAAATTGTTGCGCTTACCCGGAGAGTGGTGTGGATGATGTCAAGATTGGATGATGGGTTCCCGCATCCGGCTGTCATTAGTACCACCTGGGCAGCCACGCCCAATGGTACCACGTCCAGTTCTAACTTGCTCGAGAGATACAAGGTACATGAGTACATGAGTAATTTGTGTGAACTCTCGTTCGACATCGCGGGGCAGCCAGATACTAATTCGGATGACCGGCGTCATGGTCAAATTTAAACTCTGTGAGATGTCCATATCAGACTCAACACTCATGAGCTTTCCGCCTTGTCTCCAAAACGATCTCTAGTTTTATTGCAGATTTCTTGCAATGTTCCTCCAGGCAAATCTTCGACGCGCAGTGCTTCCCACACTTACTCGCAGGGTTCCAATCAGCCTATCGCGCAAATGGCTCACCACAGAAGAAAAGCAGATCGTGAAGTCGACCATTCCGCCCTCGAACAGCATGGGGTCGAAATCACGACACTCTTTTACAAGCGCATGCTCGAAGCCCACCCCGAGCTGAAGAATATATTTAATACCGCCCATCAAGCGACCGGGGAGCAGCCCAATGCCCTGGCCCATGCCGTATGGGCTTATGCCGTGAATATTGACCACCCAGAAGCCCTCGCCGGTGCTGTGTCTCGCATTGGTCATAAACACGCGAGCTTAGGTGTCACAGCCGATCAATATCCAATCGTTGGTAAACATCTCCTCGCTGCGATCAAGGAGGTTCTGGGCCCAGCTGTCACTGCCCCGGTAGTTGATGCATGGGGTGCAGCGTACCAAGAGCTCGCTGATATCTTCATCACTTTCGAAAGCAACCTTTACCAGCAAAGTGTTAATACCCCAGGTGGATGGAAAGGATGGCGGAAATTCTTCATCTCCGATAAAGTCTCAGAGAGCGACGAGATTATCTCTTTCCATCTTAGCCCAGTTGACAAAGACGCTCTTCCACACTATGAGCCTGGTCAATTCCTCAGCGTTCGATGCTTTGTTCCTGAGCTGGGATCATATCAGCCTCGACAGTATAGTCTATCAGACTCTCCAAGTCCGGATCACTTTCGGATTTCCGTGAAGCAGGAATTCGCAAGTGGCCCGAAACCCGCCGGTCGGATCTCCAATGTACTACACGAATCCCTTCCTGTTGGCGCCGAGCTAGATGTGAGCATGCCATTCGGTGACTTTGTTCTCGATATCAATGCTACTTCCCCAGCTGTCTTGATCAGCGGTGGCGTGGGTCTTACTCCGACGATGTCGATGCTGAAGACTATAATTCAACAACAAGGCCAAGCCCGACAGGTCGTTTTCATCCATGCCGCAAGAAACGGTCGCGTTCATGCCATGAAGAAGGATCTCACCCGAATCACTGCAGATCATCCATCAGTCAGCCGCATCGTCTTCTACGAGGAGACCACAGATCGCGATAAGCAGGGAGTGGACTACGACCATGTCGGTCGGGCCGATCTGGTCAAGGTCAGAGAAGAAGCTGTCATTCCGGATGCCGACTACTATATTTGTGGGCCACAGCCGTTTATGAAGGCGCAGAGTATGAGTCTCGAGGCAATGGGAGTTTCCTCGGATCGAATCCATATGGAGGTTTTTGGATCCCCGTCAGACTAGTCTATTGTCTGCGTCAAGGTTTGATATTGGAATAATGGATACTATCCAACGCAATGAGTACGAGGTAGAGATGAATATTCTTTCCCATACTCGCAATTGCATCATGTAGGATCTCCTTTTCCTCAAAAGAGACATTGTGCGAAGGGAATGAATCCTTTAGTGGGGCAGTGTCCGCAGTCTGGCATCTCGTGGTACCGTACGAGCAAGCACCTCACTGCATCGGCCCCCACGTCCTGGTTGCTTGTAAGTACATACCAAGCGGTAGTAGTTGTAGTTGTAGTTGTAGGTGATTCCAGAAATAGATAATGTACCATACCCCGGGAGCATCGTGGCTTCGCTGTTGCTCAACAGACAAGACTCCTTTTGCGGGCGTAGCTGAGCCAATCCCGGCAAAGATCCACGATAAACCGCTATGGATCAACCTATAAGAGGACGCGAATTAACTGTGGGCGCGTCATTGGGGTCGATCTCCACAGGCAGGATGATTGTTCAGGCAGGCAGCCTTGTAAATCCATCTTGGCGACTGGGGCGATGGATGAAATGGGGGAGAAACCAAATGGGGCCGAACCGCAAAGGCGACCAAAAAAAAAGAAGTCACGCGTCAGCGAGGCGCAGCCCGGGGAGCCTCACGCAACCTCACTCCTTCACATCGTCACTTCACGCCTCTCCTCTCCTCTCCTCCCTTCCACCATCTCACTCCACACTCCGCCATGTGTTCGTCTTCGCAAGGCACTATGAACACCATTCGCAAGGTGCAAGTGCTCATTGCCTTTTGCGTCTGGCCACTGGCCCTAGTCGCCATCTTCAAGTCTCACAAATCCCCTGAGACCGTCTTCCAGATTGTCCTTGTACGCATTGAGTCCTGCCGGTGACACTCATGATCAAGCACTGGACTGTTGGCTAATCAATCCCTTTTCCAGATCTCCCTCTCCGGCCTCGCTGCTCTCGGCATTCTCTACTTGCGACGAATCTCTCGAAAGCCACAGGCCGCTCACCTCCCCATGGAAATCCTCATCGACACCGCGATGGGCACGCTTTTGATCGGAACCTACATCGGAGGCATGAATATTCTGGCCAAGCACGAAATTAGAGAATGGGGCTATACCTACAAGCTGGCTCGGGGTATTCCACAGATCTACTCCAACTTGGCCTGTCTGGTGCTTGGGTAAGCCAAATCCACCCCGTGTGAGCGAGTCATCTATCAGAATACTAATGGATTTCCTTATTCTCTTAGTCTTCTTCACTTCCACAACATTGCCAAGGCTTCCTTCTTCCGCTACGTCCTCCCCAGCATCAAGAATCACATCGGGGCGACTTATTTCACGTGCCCGTCATGCGCGCGCTCCGCCCAAGTCAACCCGGTCGGAGATCTCAACTGGAGAGACAGCCATGATCAACAACGCACAACCTTCACACAAGACCTACGCGGTGTATACTCGGACAGCGAACCGGAGTATGGTCCCTTGCTCCGCGAAGACCGTCGGAGCGAAGAAGACCACAAATACGAAGCCGGTGTTCCCAGCGTCCATGATCGCTTCTCGCATGAAGTATAAACTGGAGTTTGCTTGGCATATGGGATTTCCGATCAGCTTGGACTGACATGCTACAACTTCAACCCACCCGACGGAGGCTAGCCCTCGGTTTGGACGACGCAATGACACGGCGCAATGGTTTCTTACTTTGGTTGCTCGTGACCTTTTCTGCATTTAAAAGCGATAGGTCACAATCTAGATATATAACCCATTTTTTTTGCTTTCTGGCTCTCGGACGACATCCACCTGCTGCTCTCGCTGCACAGGCGTAGACCTGAGTAGAAACACAATAGCGTTTCGCTGTCGTTCGGGCTGATGGCAGCGCAAATGCACTGGGCAGCAAACCCATGATCATCGCCGACAGTATGGGCCTTCGATCCAGGGAACATCGCTACTACTAGTTAGTAGTAGGCAGTACTACCCACAAAGCCGTCATTATGATATATAGAGCACTAGAGCACCAGCTCTAGAGATCACAACCAAAAACTGAAAGAGCCGAAAATCTGGGACCACTCGTTTCTGTGGCTAGGAGGGTGAAGATTGAGGAGAGTATAGAACTGCAGTGGTCCGGTCCACGTTGATAAAGCTCGAACAGATCGAATGAATTGAAGGTCTTTATATTGTGTCGTTTGCGTTTTCCCTTCTATCTATTTGTACATCATTAATTAATAAGTAAAATCGCTATTCAGGCCAAGTGCGATTCGTGTATCTTTCGACTGATTATTGGCCCGAGAACATCCAACCGGACCGGTTTGGTCAAAAAGGTGTCCATTCCAGATCCTATCGCATCGCGTTCCATATCAGCTTGGGCAACACCTGTTAGTGCAACTATCATTGCACGTTCTTGAGACTGTTGCAACGTCTGCTCGTGCTCGCGAATTCTTCGGGTAGCTTCAATCCCATCCATGACAGGCATTGAGATATCTGTGAAGGGATTAGGATTAGATCATGATCTAATTTCAGGTAATTGAAATCTTGAGGCCTTACCCATCAGGATAACACCAATTTTATCAGCGTTTTCTTTAAAGGAGTCCAGAGCTTCTTTTCCGTTTCTCGCAATCAGGTAGTTGAATTTCAACTTTTGCATAAACGCTACCAGAAGTCTGATGTTGATTTCGTTATCATCGACAAGTAGAACATTCGTCGATGGACCATTCTGATTTTCTTGAGGGGAACATTCGTTGAGTGGTGGAAGATGCCCTTGAGGGTTAGTACGGCTGATCGTGAGGAGAGAAGAGCGTTCGAGGACCTCCGGTGTCAGAGGCCCATATTCAGCATTAGTCAATACCGACTTGCTCGTTCCAATTGCCATGGGTTGTTCCACTGAATCAGTACGCAATGCTTGAGAGAAAGACGTATCAAAGGCATTTGGTTCCTGCTTGCGCTGCCGCTGCCGCTGAATGCATATTTCTAGTGCTTTTGCCAACTTGCGCGGCCCACATGGCTGGCTAATGAATTCCAGGATTCCAGTGTATCTCCGCTCCTGGGCGGCCAAAAACATGGAGTGTGCGGTACTCGGAGATGAGCAGATGATGATGACGGGTGAGGAGAATCGTTCCATCGGGCTAGAGATAGAAGCCAAGATCTCGCAGTTTCCGACATCCAATGTTTCAAGAAGAGAAATCAAAATATCGCAATGACCGGGTCTTGTATGCAAGGAATCAATGAAATCGACCTTCATCGAAAACCACTCTTGGCACAGTTTCTTCAATGAGGTGCCAAGGGCCATATCGCCCTCAGAAGAACCTGGAACCAGAACCCCAACGGTCTTTCCATGAACGAGATCTTTGATAGAGTCAGGGAAAGTCTGTTTATTCGGGGAAATTGAGGGACGTGGAGAAGGGTACGGCGCATGGTCAAGCTCAACAGTGATCACGGCGTTAGTTCCAAGACCCTTCTGAGAGGTGATTCGAATATCACCGTTCAGCGAAGACACTATCCGACGCACGATGTTCAGGCCCAGCCCATTGCCTGCCGACATTGTGTCCTCCTGAGAAAAGGCCGAGAAAACTTTGTTCCCAAGGAAATCTTTGTCCATGCCACATCCACTGTCTTCAATGCCCAGTGTGATTGTCGAGCGGTTGGTCTGGCCATCATGGGAAATGGCCACTGGACTTGCTTTGAGAGAAACTCTGATATATCCCTTTTGAGTGAATTTCATGGCATTTCCAAAAACATTTGTCAAAATCACATGCCACGCTCCGGGCCGAGTCAGAAATCTGAGATGCTGGGTGGATTCGATATCGAGAACGACCCGAACTCTCGTATGGATGTCCAGATGTGTGTGAGCGATGTCAAAAGATGATTGCCTTTTGCCAATGAAGTCATGGCCTGCGAACACGGTCTCAATGGCATCTTCAACGGCGACGTCCAATTGGACGATCGAGTTCTGATCGATACTGTTGCGGCGGGAATCTTGCCCACCTGGGGGGCTTGGTAGGGTCTATGCCTCGAGGGTTTGGTCGAACATCGTTTATGCTGGCATAGTCCAAGAGTTGATCAATTGAGCCAAGAAGCGTAAATGCACATGACGAGATGGTATGCATAAACCCCCTGTTGCAAAGCATTCATGGTAGTATCATTCAGGATATCTATCGTGCCGAAGATTCCGTGAAGTGGGGACCGAAGCTCATGACTGATTCCTGCGAGGAGATTTGACTTGGCTCGTTCAGCAAGAAGCGCACCAAGTCGGTGGACTTCTCCCATGACACAGTTTCCAAATGCAAAGAGGAAGGCCAATTCATCGTCCGAAGTAAGAACACGATGGGCGGTTCTTGTCCACGATAGACAACCTGAATACCATCTCTCCTTATGCGAATCCCATAGAGGCGAGAAAACAATGCTTCGGGCCTGAGGTGCCAATTGCAAAAGTGTCGCTGCATCTTGACGTAGGATTGTCTTGCGTGTTCTTTTGTATCGCAGACCGCCAAAACGCTGGTCAAACTGCCTCACTATGTGATCGCTGGTATCGTCGGACGAGATCGACCCATCTTCGCCGTAGTTGAAAATTCTACCCCGTGGGTATCGGCGTAGAAGGTGACCAAGAAAATTCTCAGATATAGAAATTTTCCCATCTCCAGTGGACTCATTGCTTATGCTGGAAAAGTCTGAAGTTGCAAACCCAAGTACGTTACAAGGGCTTACTGAGTTGGGGCCTGCCTTTGCGGCATTTTCGACACTAGGACGGCTTTCATGGGCGGAGGGTATTTCAACGTTTCCGCCTTCGTCGCTTGAAGAAAAGCCCCCTACACTACTGCTTCTCGAATTACCCCCTGACATATTCACCAAAGCATCCTGTGAAGCAAAGTTGGCATCGAAGAACACAGCAGCCTCAACTTCGATGCTCTCGCGAATTATATTGGCTGCGCGTGAAAAAGTGCCCTGTATTTGAGTCACATAATCGGCCTTCGGTGATCGATTTTCAGACCTTTTGCTGCTTTTTGGCTTAGCCCGATGTACACGCTCACGGCGTGGTCTCTCCTGAAAATAATCTCGCGGTGCATGCCCTGAATCAACCACCGACTGGCTTTTCTCCACTTGTGCTGTAGACTTTTGGCCTCCAGAGGTATTTAAATTCTTTGGTCGAAAGGGCAACATTTCGGGAGAGTTGCTAGCTGGTAGCCCATTAGCCACACTGTCCGTCATTTGTATTTTCTGTTGTTCCCGGTGAACATGGCCTTCCAGGTGCTCCTCCTCTGGAGACAGTATATCTTCATGCGCAGAAATCCACGTATTTCGCAGACTGCCTTTGCCTTCAAGGAAGCTTCCCAGTCCAACCATCATGCGTTCACTCCGAGTATGTTGATTTTTGGCTCTTGTTGCGACCAGATAATCCATGACAGTATGAGAGATATCGGCCATGAAATTTATCAGGGCGGCGTTGAGTGGTTCATGCGGCTTGTCGTCCAGGATCGTATATGCACCAATCACGAATCCTTTTGGGCTGATGATCGGACTGCATGCCAAGAAACGAAAATTTGGAAAGCCGACTACATCTTGATGTCCAGCAAGTTCCTCATCTTTCATGAGATCTGGCACAACAAATGATTGGGGTGGACATTCTATAGATTGCGGGAGATTCAGGACGGCTTTGCAGAGGCTGCGACCGTATGACATGGTACAACTTCCGATCCACAGGGCATCATCCTCGATGTGATCGGCTTCATTCTGTAGGCTGAGAGTTCGAGTCGCTTCGGCCAGAATATGTACCTCGTTGCGACCGAAAAGTGAAATGAAGGCGCGTTTGGAATCCAATCGCAAAGTTCCCAGTTGGGCAAACGCTGTCAGGACAGGATCCGAAGACGGCTGTGCGACGAGATCCGTGGTTTTTGTTTCATGGTCGATATGATTAAGAGCAGCTGATTGGAAATGATATGGCGGCAGGTACCTATCGCATACAAATGCACCGTCAGGAGGCTGTTTGCACAGTTACATACTACTAAAAGTACACCTTGCCGGGAAATGACTCGGACATACCTAAAGAACTCCCGCTGCCCCGACGCACTGAACCCCGCCTGCTGCTGGCTCTCTTGCTGTGAAGTCGGTCGAGACATCACCACGGTGCTATCCGGGGATCCAGAGCAGGGTCGAACGGCATCAGAAAGGACTCGCACAGAAGTGACCACTGTGAGATGGGTAATACTCTGACTTGGAAGTGTTGAACACCTGGGCTAGGAATACTAGTAAGAATAAGAAAAGGAAGAAACGCCCAGACGATAAGAAGATAACCAACGGAAGCGGGGCGAAACTGCAAAATCCTGGAATGGGTCATTTCCTCGATCAATCAGATTGTGAGGTTGCAACTTTATGTCAGCGCTAGCGTGGGGAGCGATGTCCAATAACGAGGGAGATCGATAGATCGAGGGACCGATCGGGATTGAGTGGCACTACTTGTACCAGACTACCAGTATGTTCTAATTTCGAGTTATTTTGTGGGCAGCGTTAATAGAATATCATTCAGTCTATCATGCCATCACCTGAAATCCATGAGAAATCAACTTCACTCATCAAATCTCCAGAGATTCCTCCAAGTACAGAGGGGCCGTGGATTGTTCCAATGGAGACATTTCTGAATTCATCCAGCGTAAAGGATTCATTTCCACCGATACCACTACCGCCGACGAAACTCGAAAGATCAAACCCCGCACTTGGACACATCTGTATGTATTCCGGTGTCAGTGCTGGAGCCGCAAGCAACTGCACAGCAGCAGTAGTTGAAGATCGAGCAGCTGGCGTCACGCTCTGCCCAGAACCATCTCGTGAATCCAATTTCCGGCTTGATAGGTTATTATGAAATTGCTGGACAAGCATTTCAGCTTGACTGGCAAATCTTCGCAAGAGTTGGGCGGCCTCTCTTGAGGCCGCGAAGTATTTGCCCATTATCTCAAATGAACTGATTGCGGTTTGTAGGCATTTCCGGGCTGTCGGGGATGGAGGACAGACAGGATTGGTCAAAGTGAATCCTAAGATACAAAGAGCAGAATCCCATTGATATTGAATAACTGGAGACCATCCTCGCAATAGGTCCGTATCAGTGAGCACCTGATTGATAATTTTTGTCAAAGAGATGGCGTGGTTGAGACAATTGATGCTATGGCAGTCGGAAAGTGGCGTTATGAATGAGGAACCAGGCGGGAGGCGTAAAAATGAGCGAAAGTTTGAAAGTTGAAGGTGATGGTATATAATCTCAAGCAAGAGTCGCTGGCGTTGCAGCCAAATTGGACTAAAGGTGTCAAACTTCAGCAGAGTTCGCTCAGTTGAAAATGACTCCCCGGATCCTTTTCGAGGTATCTTCAGGGATTCAGGGACATTTTCTGCCCATTTGTAAACAGATCGCACTTCCTGTCCAAGAAAGCTCGCAAGTTCTTCAAGAGCGACCGGGCTATCGTAAAACGACTTGACAGCATGTTGTTCCTGTGCCTGAATGACTCGCTTTGAGAAATCATACTGAATATGCTGTACCGAGTTGACCAGTTGTGCGCAGTTTGCATGGAAGCTCAACCACGTAATATCATCATGGTTCGGACTCATCAGCATTGACCCTGAGAGGGATGCATGTTCTTGGCTATGGCCAGGTGATCCTAAACTACTTTGCTCCCCGTTAATAGTAGCTGGCCGGCCGAGTCCCATTGATAATTGACTATCCAACATAGTCATCACAGACCAGACACGAGCTCTCAACTGTTGGTCTGCTACTGATGTAATTCTTGCAGGCTGGAACTGCAATCCAATTGTTTGGGCGACCCTCGATGCGTTTCCTAGCATTGCATATGCTGCATTCAGCGATGATGTATTGTAGAGATAGATGATACAGTAAATGTAACTTTGTAGCGTCATCATGGAAGGGTTTTCAATCACAGCGAGGAGGAGACGTTGCGAACGGCAGTAAAGGGCATAGCTGTTCTGTGAAGCTACCTTTGCATGGTCCACATCATCAGTACTCAACATATCATCATCGCTTATCAAGAATGTGCTTCCATATTGCATGCAAATGGCCATGATACTGTCAACAAGTGGTGACTGGTTCCGTGCTGGAGGGAAACTGGAGTCATTCCACAGGGAGTCATAATATTTTCGGAACTCGGTCTCGCCGATGATAGGGTACATGCAGTGAAATGACTGCCAGTAAAGATCGAGAAATTGCTCTTCTTGCGAACGGGACAATTGCTCAATGTCTCCACCGAGGCATATAGTATATGATTGTGGCTGGTCGAGCTGAGGTTCGAAAGTCAATAAATTTGGGGTACAATTTAGGCCACAGATATCTCCAGGTAACAAGATCTCCGAATGAAGCTGTGCCGTTTGTTCGGCCAGATAGAAGCCCAGACGAGCCCCAAAATATGGAGATGATAGCGGGCCATAATGAATCAAATTTCCTGTACGTATATCAGGAATCTCGATGCCATTCCATGTCTGTGGAGATACAATTCGTACGTCATTCGTCTGCGGGCTATGGAGAGACACATCCGGTGTCGAAATTGAGGAGAGCACATGCGATCCAGGCGGCGAGGGGTATTTTTCAGGGCGCTGTTCCTGAGCTCCATGGGCGGCTGGTTGACCCTGCAACCCGTGAATCTCCAAGCGTAAACGTTGAATTTCCCTAATTTCGAACCATTAACAATCCCTTCCACTCCATATGATTACCTGATGGTCCGAGATACCTATTCGCTGCCAGTAACGAGTCAGACTCAATTCGCTTACTGCTGCCAAATTGGCCCCCACTCAGATGTGACTCGTGACATTTAATCCGATTAACCCGACACCGATCGCAAGCCCGAGCAACTTGACCCCTTTTCTGTCGCGGTCTCTGGGAGCGTTTCTCATTGGGGTCAGCAGTAAAGGTAGAGAACATTCTTCAACGCGTATAGCAATGTGAACAGAAAAGGGATGAAGAGCGGGATGGATGGAGTATAGCAAGGACGAGGAGAAAGAAAAACGGATTAGGGACGGGTTGCGAAGAGGATTCGGTGGCTTGTTCACTAAGCCAATTACTATTATATCAAACTGAATAATCACCCATACAACAAAGCTTGATTGTTCAAGACTGAGTAATCTCCGGCTCGACGGCCAATAAACTATTTACCGCATCCACAATACTCTCCTTCAACGGTCGGAATTTCAACCCCAAAATCTCTCGCGCACGTGAACTGTCAAATCCATACACACCATCTGTCGGGTAGTCACCTGGTACCAAGGCCTCGCCAGTCGGCAAACGAGATTGGAACTCGGGGAATTCTTGGCCAATTATTTGCGCAATTTCTTTGTTAGAGAAGTGGCTGGATACAGTGAAAAAACGCTTGCCACCAGCTTCAGCCTTTTCGATAGCGAGGACGTGGGCCAGTGCGAGGTCTCGGACATCGACGTATAGATAATTCCCTGTTGGAGGGCAGCGATCCTTGGCAGTACCAGTGATCAGGTCGCGAATGCGCTCGTTGGAGGTGTTGAGGGCGCTCAGTGATGCCAGGTTATGCGCGATAGGTCCGAGAACTAGAGGTGGATTGATCACACTCAGGTCGAAATGGGGCTTTTTCTTCTCAACAAAATCCCAGGCTGCTCGTTCGGCGAATGTCTTGCTTGCCCGGTATGCGTTTGCTGGATTATCGTTCGCTTGGTCCACTGTGATGGGACACCAATCGGCCTGTATCTTCGGTTGGAAATATTTCCAGCTTTACAACTGAATCTGAGACTTACCTCCGAGTAAACCTTCCCTTTGGCCTTTGCATAAACATTGTTGATAGCAGCAAAGGAGGATGTCACCACAACTCGCTTGACAGTCGGCGCATATTTCTGTACCGACTTCAATATCCCAGTGGTCCCAATGATCGCTGTATGAAATGTCTTAGTCGTCAGCACTATGCTGGGAGTTTTCTCGACTTACCTGGGTCTAGGAGCTCCCTGGCATCTTTGGCATTGAAATGATACGGGCTAGCAGTGTGGATAACAGCCTGGAATGGGGGCTCTGAAACGACCACCTCATCAAAAGCTAGTCACCAGATGTCAGTTCGCCATTGTTATCTTTCCTCGGAGTAGATTAACTCTGCTCACCGTTCTCTCGAGCCATGTCGGTCACAATAACGCAATCAAGACGATTCTTCGATAGTTCTGGGTGCGCAGTCAAGATTGCCTGCGCCTTTTCTCTGGGACCGAACAGTAGTAACAACTGAGTGTCCACGAGCAAGGAGTGTCTCGAGGACATGAGTAGCGATGAAGCCACTGCCACCTTGGAACGGTTAGGTTGCTTTTTTTTTCGCTCCCTAAGCTAAACTCACCAGTGAGAAGAACGCGAGTCATTTTGGTTGGTAGTTGAAAGATTTTGGTTATCAGATGATATAATGATAATTGCTTCCAAGTACTAGATAGCTATAGCGCTGGACATGGGCACGTTTAAATAAGAATCCCAGCTCGCATATCAAAGCTTATTCCCGTCTCAGACCTGCGAGCGCTCTCCTTCTAGCTAAGCCTGCAATGCCGATCCAAGCCTCCTATGTTGACTGGATCGGGGATACTACTAATTCCGCAGCCACTTTCTGGAGCAAACCCGACAAGGTGATACGCGAATATCATGATAAAACCGTTTCCAAGGAATTATTCCTTTGGGAGTTGTTCAATTCAGATACTCCTTTGGGAACTCCGAGAACTCCGACTACTCCTTTTGGATTAGCGGGATCGTTGGTTAAGGTGGGGCAACAGGGCAACAGAAGGATAAATTAAAGTGATGAGTTGAAACATGGGTATGGAAAGAATTAGGAAGAGGCTTAATACAAAAGAAATTGAGACTCAAACCTTGGTGAACGAAGATACGCCTGTAGTTTTCAAGTATCTTTTTTTTCAGGGATCATTAGATAGTACAGTGACAGTGCCTAGCAATAACCATGAATATCTGAAACCCTTCCTTAGGATTACTGGATGAAAGGCCTATTGGCTACTGGTATCAAGCCCGATTATAAACCAATTGAATTGGAAAATCTTTTAAATATGAAGGCATCTGACTGGAAAACAAAGTGGCCTCGAAATTAATACTTGGCGCTGCAGTAGTTACTTCACGGGAACATGTATCTTTATCAGTTGTCAATATAAGTAAGATGGATTATGGCTACACTACACGAATAGACAGATGACAGAGGGTAAGATGATAGGGCTCAAAGCCATCCATTGAGGGTGCACAATGAAAGGGGTAGGTCAAATCAGATTAGTGATGTAGCGCGTTGGCAAAGACACAAGAGAAAGGGAAAGAGGGGATGTACACGACGCTGGGTAAATAATTTCGAGGGACGAGATGTGGATGCTTTCCAATATCAGCCCATCAGAAGTTGAGAAGAGACATGGTCATCAAGGAAAGGCACCATGGGAGAAAAGATATGTGGGGATGATATGTGCAAGGTAAATGTGACGTGTTTAGTTAGGTCTTCGAAGTCAGATAGTCTGCCGCCTATGAGCGAGTTAGCCATTGTTCACCATTCAAGGGCTTTGGTGAGCCTACCTTATCAAGGTTATAATCGAACTTCTCCAGGGCTCCTAGGGACGCCTCTCGTGGAAATCCCATGCCCGTCAAGCGCTGCAGGATTTGGTCGTCCTCTCCAGAGTCATTGTTCAGGGCCCATCCAGGGTTCTTGGGATCCGACCCATTGGCAACCTCCTCGGTGGCAGGCTTAGCATTTTCAAGGGGCGCAAAGAGAGCATCCCAGTCATGATTACCCGCTTTGCCATCACCTCCATTTGGGGAGCCGGCAGCTTGAGCGGCAGAAGCTTGGGCGTTGTTGTCAAATGAGAAGAATTCAGATGAGCCCCCCTGGCCAGCATCGGTACTTGAAGAAGCGCCATGCTGTTGTGCAGGCGAATCGAAGGAAAAGTCAAAGTCCGAGGCATTCTTAGTATCGTGGCCAGAAGGCTCGTCATCCTCGTCGTCCTCTGCCTCCTTTGCAGGGGCAAGGTCTAGGCCTGCAAAGGCGGCCTCGAAGTCGGGACCGCCGGTCTTTGCACCTCCAGTTGTAGGAGCAACAGCAGCAGCATCCCGTGAATCATGCTGCGGCTCATTGCCAATAACCGGGACTCCTGTTCCTGATTCGACGGAGTGAGGCGCGTCGGGGGGGCAAAGTGGGGTCAGCACGCTCAGGAAGAAGACCACTATACTCCGGAACGTGGCTACCTTCCTCGTTGGCAGTGCTAGTCTCATAAGTTGGGGGACTTTGCTGCGCATCAGGTGCAGGGGGTTCGGCGGCAGACTGTGCTGATCCTGGGACAGGGAAAGCCGCGAGCTGAGCCGCATCGATAGAATCAGCCGGCTTTCCCTCCTTAGTACCTTTCGGTGAAACTGGAGTGAAATTATCATCGAACCCTAAAGGGCCATCATCATCTGAGCTTTCATCTTCCTCCTCATCATGGTGAAGCTCCTCAATAGGAGGGAATTCGGAATGGGCGGTCGCAGCTCCATTTGCATTTTCATCGCCTGGGGTCTTCATGGAAGCAAAAGCTTCGTCAAAGTCGCTTCCCTTCTGCGATTCGGAACGCTTATGGGCCTTGCTACCAAAAAGCTCGTCGAATGACAGGTCTTTCGAAGTCTCTTCTCTCCCAGTAACATTGGGAGAAATTGCAGAGGCGTGCTGTTCGGTGGCAGGAGCACTTGTTACTGCAGCTGCCATCGATGGCTCAGGAATTTCATCGAATGGAGATTGGGCCGGTGTTCCTGCGGCGGTCGATCCTGCGGCACGGCTATAATCACTGGACTCTGCGACAGATGGCGCCCCCATGTCGCTGACGGTAAGTTGCGAAGGGGTGGCAAGACCGGATTCATCGGGTCCGCCAAATCGGCTACCAGGTGGAGAAACCATAGTGGACGAAGTCACAGATTGGTTTTCGTTAAAGGGCAGGAAGTTCGGGGTCATCTGTCGGGACTGAGTGGGTGGTGGGGGCTCGTTTCCTGGAAAGGCACCAGGAAGACTGCCTGGGCCAGGAGACACGGACGGAGTTGGAACATTAGATACAACAGGAGACTTGGCTGTAGCCAAAGGCGACTCAGAGCGGAATGAAGTAGGCGGAGGACCAACAGCCGAAGGAGCGGTAGAAGTCTGGCCAAAGAGGCTGTCAAACATCTTGTGGTGGTCATTCGAATTATCCGGAGAAGTACCGCGCTCGCTCTCGCTTCCGGTCGTGGTGCGACGATAAAAAGGATTGGTGTTCTGACTAGCAGTAGAGGCAGCAGGGCTAGTTACCTCGGTGTTGCTCACAGGTGTCGGTTCCTCGGTGTATTGAGGGCTTTCTTTGGACAGGGTGTCAATTTCACTCTGCATCTTTTCATGTTCGCCCTCAACGGTAGCCAATTGCTTCTTGTTGATGGCAACAAGGCCCTTCTGCTGTCTAGCATCGGAGCGTGCCTTTTCCAATGCAGGCCTAAGCTGAGCAACTTCGGCATTGGCCTGGCGGATCTTTTCTTTCAAGCTGGCGTTTTCCTGCTGGTCTCCTGCCAGGGCAGTCGAGACCTGTGTATATTGGTTGTGCAGATCCTGGCGACCACCCTCAATCAAGGCATAATCCTGTTGCAACTTTGTCGTCTCCGCCTTAGAAACACGGAGCCGCTCCTCCAGCGCCTTGAAGTTAGTCACTTCCTGCTCATACATCGCACGAGCTTGGGCCAGTCGGGTCTCAAAGTCCCGTTTTTGCTGGGAGGTCTGAGTGAGGTTCTGCTCTGCCGAAGTACGCTTCTCCTGGACATTGTGCATCTCCTTAGCCAGTGAGCCAATCTGGTTAGACAAGTTGGCGAGTTCAGTAGTCTCCTGAGTGAGCTTATTTGATTCTTCAGGGTCATTGTCTCCCAGCAGATCATCAGATGGAGGCGGCGGGGAGCGAACTTGCCCCGGTGTTCCGGTGGATGTTCCAGTCTGCTGGGGCTGCAGGCTCTGGCCGAATGTTGATGTAGGAATAAAAGGCTTGAATGTGGTCGACGCAGTCTGCGGGGAGGCTTGGGATGGCGAGCTAGGAGTCTGGAATGCGATATTGGAGCCACCTGTAGATTGGGGCACCTGTGTCTGTGTCGTCGGGGGCGAATCAAGACCAAAAAGGTCATCCGCAGCAGATCGTGGAACCGGGGCTGGCGGAGGAGGTGCTGCCACTGGGACCGGAGCAGGAGTAGCACCAAGTCCGGGAACAGGAGCTTGTCGACGCATGCTGGGCGGGATCAAAGCAGGAGGGAGGACCTGGGGTATACGCTCCTTTCCACCCCGCTGCAACTTCACAAGGTACATGGCCACGGCGAACTCATCTCGGTTCAGCTGACCATCAGCATCAATATCAGCAAGGTCCCAAATCTGTGCCAAAACCTCCTCAGAAAGTCGAGCCTTCATAAAAAATGCAACAGCTTGATCACCAGTGATGACACCTGCCCTGGCCGTATCAACGGTCTCGAAAATTTGATCAAAGTGTGCTTTCTCCTGGGCTGTAATAAGCCAATCGCCAGTAGACTGCGCGGACAATGGGGTTCCAAATTGAGCCCGGGTGGCAGGGCTCATAGGGCTCGTAGTTCTTTGGGGTCCTGTGAATTGTCGAGGTACTGCGGGCACTGGAGGTACCTCAGGACGCGCTCCGAATGAACCGCGTTGAGAGCCTCGACGGGCGGCAGCATCGTAAAGGCCAGGGGGCAAGGTCTGAGGAATACCACGGAGAACACCAGATTTGAATGAGGTCAGAAGGTGCATCGCAATGATGAATTCGGTCGCATCCAGAGTTCCGCGCTGCTGGGTATCCGAAAGACCCCATATGCGGCCCAGGGTCTCATTTGGCAGTCTGGCGCGTTCAAAGATCTGCTTAGCAATCTCGCCGGGCAGCAGTCCATTCACAACACCCGACTTCTCGAAGAGGGAAAGGAACTTGTTCGCATCGTCAGGCTGAAGCGGAGGAACTCGGATAGGAGGCCCGCCCGCACTTGGAGGAGGGCTTTGTGCAGGCTCGGGCACGGGGGCATTCACATCGACATGAACACCATCGAATCGAGGGAGCGGGCCAGCTAAAGCAAAGAGGCATTTGATCAATATTGGTCCGGTCGAGGCACAGTGAAATGTCGTCCCCAAATGCAAACTAGGGAAGAGAAACCACTTACGCTGTAAAGCCAACTCGTCTGATGGCGTACGCCCGGCTTGTGCATGCCCAATCAATCGTAGCACGATGCCGAATCCAGACGGGGTCAAGAGACCCCTGTTCTCTTTATCTGCGAGCTGCCATATCTAGAGGCGGGTCAGCTTCCTCGTCCCTCGTGCACTTCCGAGCTTGTAATCCCCATTTATTTTCCACGTACCTCACCTAGGGTTCCAGATGGCAATTGTGTCTTCTCAAAGAATGGAACGGCAATTTCGCCGGTGATCACTCCAAGGTTGGTGGTGTCTGCAGCTTGGAACAGCTGGTAGAAGACGCGCTTCTCCTCGGGGGTGAGATTCAGGTTCGGATGTCGCTGGGCTGTAATTCCGACAATCAGTCATGTTCGTTCACTCTTTCTTCCCGTTGCTTCTTCTCCCTGGTTTGACAGGGTTCACGACAGAAGCGCGGGTCTCGGAACGGCGCAGAGAGAGGGGAAGGGGGCCGGAGTTCGGCGGGTCCTCCTGAATTGCGCCGGAGCTTCTATGTCCATTGCTAGATATCCAAGACGGAAGGAAGAGTAGATAGCTTACCGGTATCAGCCATAGCTGTGTATTATGGAGGAGTCAGACTCCTCTCCTTCCAAATAGGTTTCCGGATAGTTGGGGCCTGGAGGACAGGTTGGAGACACGGGGTGGTCGTCAGCTTTAGCCGTAGACCACGAGCGTGGATTGGCGCCAACGGAGAGACGGAAGTACAATGGGAAGCCGACGGAGGCGTCTCTCACTCAAGTATCAAAAAGAATCGATGTGGTGGTGGAATAGAGAGGAGTATGCAGTGTGGCTGGGGGGGGGGGCTTTGGGGGGATGTCGTAAGGAAGGCAGCCAGCCCCATCGCGCAAGGCGGTCAATTGACTTTAGCGTCCATTCCATCCTGTGCACGGTGGAATTCAGGGTAATCCTTGTAATGATAATTGATACTTGATACTTGATACTTGTAGTATTAGTCGAAGCAGAGGAAAATATTGAAGCTATTAAAGGATTGGGACAAGTTTAGGCGCTTCCAAGCCTTAAATATACGCAATCTACCATACAATATGCACGTCCCTAGGTACTATGCGCAGCGGCCGTGTATCAACTTCACCAACTGGAGCAAACAGAACTCCATTACCAGACAAGCTAGGAGCCCTAGAGCAATCCATGGGAAAGCACTCTGAAATATTACGATTTGTGTTTCCCTTGCTAATTTTCCACAGGAAGACATATGTACCTGGGAGTACTAGTACAGTAGTATGGCTAGCATTGGTTAGACTCTATGATGAACAGCAAATAACAAATACTATTGGAATGGCTTGCGTTGGAGGACTCAGAGCCTTAGGAATTTCGAATACCACTCCTTCGAAACTATACTTGTACGAATAGTAGGTACTAGGCTAATAAAGAATTACACCTGGACACTCAGCGAGAAAGAAGTAGATAGAACGAGCGGGAAATTTATCGCTGCTTCGGGGATATTAAAGATATATCGAACAACAAAGCCAGAAAGACATGATCGGGGGCTGAAAAACTATGTTTCCCATCTATTTGCAAGCCCAGGTATTGTTTGTTACCTTACCATAGATAAGAGGAACGTCGATAAGAGAGAGCCATAGCCTTGGTGACACGCCTCCAGAGATCGAATTGGTTCAAAACAGCAAGCGGCCAAAATTAAAACCAAACCAGTCCACGGACATAACACTACGGCACGACCGGACACCGTGACGCTCACGCAACATCCCGAATCTAGTACTCGGGCTCAAGCTCCTCCTCCTCCTCGAGGGAGTCGCTGGCAACCTCCTCGTAGTCGCGCTCCAGAGCAGCAAGATCCTCACGAGCCTCGGAGAACTCACCCTCCTCCATACCCTCACCAACATACCAGTGGACGAAGGCACGCTTGGAGTACATGAGATCGAACTTGTGGTCGAGAGCGGACCAGGCCTCGGCGATAGCAGTGGTGTTGGACAGCATGCAGCTGAGAGATCATTAGTATTAGTATAAAAATAGTCACTTTGGGTAGGGGGGATAAACATACACAGCACGGCTGAGGTTGGCAAGGTCGCCGTTGGGGACCTGCTGGGGGGGGCTGGTAGCAGATACCGAGCTTGAAACCAGGTAGGGCACCAGTCGACGAACTGGATGGTGCGCTTGGTCTTGAGGGTGGCGACAGCACCGTGGGCGTCCTTGGGGACAACGTCACCACGGTACAGCAGGCAGGTAGCCATGTACTTGCCGTTGCGGGGGTCACACTTGACCATCTGGTTGTTGGGCTCGAAGCAGTTGGAGGTGATCTCGGTGACCGAGTGGGCCTCGTGGGAAGCCTTGTCGGCGGAGATAACGGGCGAGTAGGCGACCAGAGGGAAGTGAATACGGGGGTAAGGGACCAGGTTAGTCTGGAACTCGTTCAGGTCGACGTTCAGGGAGCCATCGAAACGGAGCGAAGCAGTAATGGAAGAAACGACCTGGGCGATCAGGCGGTTCAGGTTCTCGTAACTGGGGCGCTCAATGCCGAGGTTACGGCGGCAGATATCGTAGATGGCCTCGTTGTCGACCATGAAGGAGCAGTCGGAGTGCTCCAGAGTGGTGTGAGTGGTCAGGATGGAGTTGTAGGGCTCAACAACGGAAGTGGCGTTCTGGGGAGCAGGGTAAACACAGAACTCCAGCTTGGACTTCTTGCCGTAGTCGACGGACAGACGCTCCATCAGGAGAGCACCGAAACCGGAACCGGTACCACCACCGAAGGAGTGGAAGACCAGGAAACCCTGGAGACCGGCACAGGAGTCGGCAACACGGCGAACCTTGTCGAGAACCTGGTCGATCATCTCCTTGCCAACGGTGTAGTGACCACGGGCATAGTTGTTTGAGGCATCCTCCTTGCCAGTGATCATCTGCTCGGGGTGGAAAAGAGAACGGTAGGTACCGGTGCGGACCTCATCGACGACGTTGGGCTCAAGATCGGCATAGATGGTACGGGGAACGTAGCGACCCTGGCCTGTCAAGGTGGGGGTTGAAGAATGTCAGGGAGATCTTGACCACAAGCAATTGTGCAAAAAAGAAAAGGTGGGGAAAGCAATAAAAAGGTCTAGAAACGACCTAGAAGAGATTTACATACCAGTCTCGGAGAAGAAAGTGCTGAAACCGTGGTCGGGATCGGCCTTCTTGCGCTCATCGGTAAGATATCCATCGGGCTATTGAGGCTGTTAGTTGCGGGTGATTGCTTCCCGGCAAGGGAAAAGGGGGGAAGGTGCTTCCGCTGCCCGAGTTGAGATTGGGCGCCACCAAAGTTGTAATTCCAACGTACCTGGATACCGTGCTCCAGACAGTACAGCTATAGGTGGGGTATGGTTAGTATTGACCGTCGTTTGAAGTTGCAATTGAAGGTGGTGTGATAGTTACCTCCCAGCAGGAGTTGGCGATCTGGCAACCGGCCTGACCGACTGGATACCGGGGAAACAAGTCAGTATGATGGAAATTTGGCAATGAAACCGATGCCAGGAGAAAGACCAGCGCGGAATTCAGGACATACCGTTCAGGGAGATGATCTCTCTCATTGTGATAGGTGGTGATTTTTCGAGGTCGAAAAAAAAGGGGGGGAGAGGGACCCGACAACAAACACGGGTCTAAGGAGGGTTCAGGGGTTAGTGCGGTCGAATTTGGCGAGATCGAAGGAGCACCACGAATGGAAGGGGGAGGGGTAATGGGAATGGTCGAGGGAGAGGGAGAACAGTGCAAGGGTCAGTTAAACTCACCAAGAATGGGAGGAATGGAGTCGTCGAGGAAGCAGAAATGTTGTGGAGGAGGGCGTCTGTGCTGAGGGAGTTCGTTGTTGATTTGCTTTGGGTCGCGTCGCTTGGCGCTGATTGGTCGATGCCCACAACACTCAGCTACACCGCCTGTTGGGGTCATGTGGTTATATCATGTGACCGTGACATACCGGTGTATGTATGGTGCATTATATGGCGCACCAGTGGCCCAGAGCAGCATAATATTAATATTATGGCTAATTGCATTGCCAGGTACACTAGCAAAATAATCAACAATAAGTCTAGTTTATGCAATAAATACCAAGTTGGGCAAACAGCTTGAATGCATCCATCCAATATCCCTCCCAGGCTGCTCACCGCCAACCGAACTGCGTCACCACATAGTATGGATATATTTCCATACTACAACACCTACACCATGACCTATCTCGAATCCAGCTGAACACTCCACCCCATACATGAATTCTCCAGAGATTCTCCCATCAACACCTACATAACCACCGAAAGGCATTACTCACCAACTAAACCCCTCAACTGAAGAAATGCAGCTCCGCGGCCTCAGCCTGCTCAGCCTGCTCCTCAGCATCGCCAGTATCACCCACGCCAACGTCGAAAAAACCATCTTCCTTGGCCCACCCGCCACAACAATTCCCTCCGAGGAACCCGATCTAGACGATCTCGGCCTAGAACGACTCTCCCCGACCAACCCGGTCGTGCGCACCCAGCTTAACGCCTCATTTCCAACCACCGATGCCCCAGATGGCACAGACTCATGGTTCTTCCTCGAGGATCTCACCCCAGGCCAGCGGTACGAGGTCCGAGTATGCTGGCTTGCTACGGTACGTTCAACTACAAGTTTCCCCCATTGCATACATACCATACACATAGTATGACGTGCATACATACGCACTCCAATACCTACGAGGTATATATTCTAAGAATCCATGCTACAGCACACTAACAAACCAAACCAGCAACCAACAACATTCACACTAACAACCCACCCACTATCCGAAACAATGGAGGAGAAATCCCTCCTCTCATCCTTAATTATATTCTCCACTGCACGCCTAAGCACCCAAGACCCACGCCTCCAAACAAACGCCATCCCCCGCACCGCGGGCCGGAACTTCAAAAGGAAAACCGACCATCCAGACCCGGGGCCTGTGAGATCCTCGGTACTCTTCCTGCGCGTACGCGCTGCGGCAGATTACTTCACGAAGGACGAGGTGCTGATGGCGAGTCCGGAGCCTGTGGCCGTGGATTTGATTCTTGATCCGTTTATTTGGAATGTTTTCCCGCGTTCGCTGGTTCCGACGGCGGGGTGGGTTGTCGTTGTCGGGGTTGTTGCTTTTTTTGTGGCGAGGTGGATTGCGGGTGAGATTGGGAAGGTGATTGATGATGCGAGGGAGGAGGAGGGAGACTTTGAATGGGAATGGGAATGGGGAGAAAGATGGGAAGAAGGAGAGGTAATTGGTAATTGGTAATTGAGGCTTGGATTGGCTTGTTTCATCTTATTTGTACGATTATCGTGTTTTCGGGGACTATTCGTACAAGGCAGTGGCCATTGGTTTCCAACTTGAAAGATCGAGGTTGTATATAGTCTGCATCTACTTAATATAGCATTCATGGATGGTCTTGTGTCTTGGGCGCTTGCCTAGGCGATCAAACCTTTCTACGAAGTACTGGTACTCGTTACATCCCTAGGATAGTCGGATTGACAATCTACGTGAAGAAATGAGAAATATCTTACCAGCCATTCGCCAACTGGATACATTATATAACCAAAATCACGAGCCAATACAAGGGATACACGAGGGGCGAGTACAGGAGGGGGAATACCAAAAACAATGACAATGGGGCATTACCCCAGGTAACGACACCATGAGCGAGAACGCCAAAAGCCAAAAGCTAAAGCCAAAACCAAAACCAAAACCAAAGCCCAATATTTCATATTCCACGCGTCGCTCTACTCTATGCGTCTTGACATTCTGACCACGACACCATGGGCTGATCGAACCCAGGCAGAGATAAAATGCGAAGCACCCCAGATCATATCGAAATCACATCATAACCATTAAATTAAAAGGAAATTCGTTGACCAGCTATGCACAAACACAGGTTCTGCAAATATTCACTTTGTAGATGGCCTAATCTTCGAAAAAGTTCAGGATAGCGCGGATACCCTTCGACCCTAGACCGTGGGCTGGGTACGAGATGTACAAAGGCTCTTCGGTAGCACCTAGCTTGGCGCGGAACTCGCTCTTGCGGACGAGATGGAACTGCTTGGCCAGTGCCTCGTAAGTGTGTTCCAGCATCTTGATCTTGGTCCCGTGCATGTTGTGGCCCGGAATGAGCTGGCTGGTGGCGCCCGCACCGAAGGTCAGTCCCTTCACGCCGCCCTTGGCGGCAGTCTGAATGGCCTCCGTGACGATGTATTCGATTACACCGTTCGGTGAGTTGGGGAAATCTAAGCTGTACTTGACTTGCATACCGTGATCTGGAGAGAGCATGGCCAAGGCAACGAACGCGCAGACGACGCCGGTCTTGTCAAGTGCGTAGAAGTACCAGCGATGTTCAGAGTCGATCCACGGGCGAATCTCCGAGAGATGCACCTGGGTACCCTTCCGGTTGGCCAGCCACTCATGGATACGCTCATCGATCTTCTTGCGAATTTCTTCAGAAGGCAACTCGCCCTGGCTCAAAGACACGACCCTGATGTTCTCGGTCTCCGCACGGCGCAGCTTCTTGGCAATCTCGCCGTCCGAAGCGGCCTTGTTGCGAGATGGCTCGACGCGCTCCTCAGCAATGCAAGACAAGCTGCGCCATCCCAGACGCTCTCCAAGGATGGTCTCGACCTCGGGTGAGCAAAGAAGCCAGACGGGTTTGAGCTTGGTCTCGCGTCTCAGCCACTGCAGGAACTGAGTAATGGTGCGAGTGTACTGGGAAGGGTCGCAGGCCGGGTTACCGGGGATGATGGCGTAGTTGTGAGAGCTGGGAACGTAGGAAACGGCCGCACCGGTAGACATATCACGCCAGATCTTGAACCGCTCGTCGAACCAAGAGGTGGAGGTGGCATCGCCATAATTGGCAACCAGTTTCTCCAACGGCTGGAGCTCGCTCTCATCCGAGGCAACGCGACGCGAGGGCTGTGCGGTGAACCATGGGGGCTCAATGGTAGATGCCTCCGGATGGCGAAGCTGCGGCACGGGAGGCTTGGCTGGCAGGCTCTTGGGGTCACGGTGGAAGAGCGAGGTGAGACGAATGTTGCCCACCTGTAGGAGAAGCATCAGAAGACGCTCGAGACCAACACCAGCACCCGCGTGAGGTGGCGCGCCCCAGCGGAATGCCTCCATATACTCTTCCATGTCATCGGGGTTGATGCCAACGCGGCGCATGTTCTCTTCCAGCATGTGCGGGTCGTGGATACGTTGACCACCAGACACGATCTCTTGACCTCGGATGAACATGTCGAATGAGTTTGTATACTTGTCATCTTCGGCATCTGGCATGGTATAGAAGGGACGAGCGCCGCGAGGGAATTTGTCGAGAACATAGTAGTCAGTGTCGTATTTCTCCTTCACCAACTGACCAAGACGGATTTCGTCTCGAGTCGCCAGATCCTCATCCAGTGGTAAGGGCTTGCCATCCTCATCACGCCAGCCTGAGTCATTAAGCATCTGAATGCCGTCGGAAAAGCGAATAATGGGGGTCTGTTCCAACCACTTCACATCCTCCGAGGGGAACTGGTGCTTGACGAGCTCGATCTCCTTGCGATACTTGGTGTAGATGCCGCTCAGAATGTTCTTGATGACCGCATCGAGAGTCTCCAGCATTTCGTGGTAGTGCTCCTCGATGGCCATTTCAATATCCAATCCGGTGTACTCGGTCAAGTGACGATGGGTATTGGAGTTTTCGGCACGGAAGACGGCGCCAATTTCGTACACACGGCCGAAATCAGCCGCGATGGCCATCTGTTTGGCCAATTGAGGGGACTGGGCCAGGAATGCAGGACGGCCAAAGTAGTTCACTTGGAACACACTGGACCCAGACTCGGTGGCGGCTCCCTGGAGCTTGGGGGTGTGGATCTCGATGAACTCACGCTCGTCGAGGGCGCTGCGAAACAGGTTGCAAGTTGCGGATTGAAGACGGAAGATGGACTGCGAGGTTGCGGTCCGTAGGTCTAGCAGACGGTTGGACAGGCGAGTGCGGTCCGGGATGTGGCTGCGACGGCCCTCCACCTTATCCTCCTCGTTGGTGCGGATCTCAGCCTCGTAGACGCTGAAGGGAACTGGTTCCTCGCGCTTCACGAGAAGGTGGACCGACTCGATGGACAGTTCAACATCGTGAATACTGCATCCCAGAACGGGGACCTCGGGTTTCTGGATGGTACCACGGATACGCACGAAGGATCCCACTCGCAAGTGCTCGGCCCACTGGACCATGACGACCGAGGAGATGCCGGCGCGCTCGTGAAGCACACCCTGGAAGGTCTCCAGCTGCTGGCGGAAGACGAGGAAGACCAGCTTGGCGCTCATCCGGCGAATGACGTGCAGACGGGCCGTGAAATAGACCTGCTGTCCAACCATTTCTGGGGTGATCTGGTCGAGGCGAAGGCGGTCCTCATGCTTACGGTCCTGCGACTGCATCAGAGGAAGCTCGCCATAGCGGGCCTTCATCTCGGCGGTCTCCTCCTCGGCAGCTTTGGCCAGCTCCTCCTCCTTGCGACGGTGATCGGACTCGGAGAATTGCTCCTCGCTGAGACGGCTTCGCTCGGAGCGACGCTGCTGACGCACCAGGCGTTTTTGTTGGTTCTTGCTCAGGGCACCACTGGAGGAATCGTCGGAGAAATCATCGGAAGACGAGACATAGTCGCGTTCTCGTAGGAAGTTGCCGAGGATGCTGCGACGAGGCGAGTTCGGGGACATGGAATCGCGAGAGGTGGAGGTACGTGGTTTGGGAGAGAGAGTGGACCGAATGCCGGTGCCGGACGAGTCATCATCACCACCCAGGTGGCCACGGATGGCTTTGGAGAGAGCCCTTTTGATGGACATGGTGGGCACCTCCCAAGTAGAAAAAAAAAGACTGGCAAGTTGGGGTTCAAAGGATGATGGGAGAGTATATCAGGGGAGGGATAGAAAAAGGGAGTAAATGAAGAGGAAGAGAAGGGGCCGAGGCGGGGAGGGGGGTTTTGCGGGAACTGCAAGCAAGCGGCGATCCACGGCTTACTTGGCTTATGAATGGGTGGCCCGCGGGGTTTCCGAGGGGTTCCGTTAAACTGTAGATTGCAGTATCAGAATCGTATGGAATAGGATGAAAGAAACCCTTTTTTGGATCCCTAGGTATCAATTCTTGAACAATGTCAATATAATTGAAACTTGAGAGGACCTCTAGACATTAACTAGGTCATTCTTTGAGTCTGATACAAATAGGAGTTGGGAGCATGACATCATGTGGGCTGCCCGGATTTGCGCAGGAATGCTTGTTTACTACTTGGATCTACTCTTGGCGATAGTCCACAGTACCAGGACTAAACTACGTACACTACGTACCTACGTACCTACGTACGGATGATGATAACGCTACTTAAGTATCCCTAGGTCTTTCAGTGACGGTAAATGCCCTGGTACTTACAAAATACTAGCCATCACTAGTAATTCACAAGTATCTGCCCCCCCAAGGAAGGCGCCACCCACACCCCACTCCTGTTTCAGGGTCATTGCTGCCTTATCCCTCAGGTGTCGACTTACGTAGCCACCGATAACGACACCAGCACATCAGCACATCTCTAGTAGTGCCACTGTCACTCACCACACTTCTGTATCTATTACGCTCTTCTCTTCTCCCTTTCTCTCCGATTGCTATCCCACAACCTCCCTGTAACTCCCTCTTTCATCCGCCTCTCCTCATTCGCCACCGTCGGCACTTCCCTAAATTCCACTCCGCCTCCGACCTCCGAATCCCGACATCTGACCATCCCATCGCCTCCCCTTGATATCACCAGACTTCCCGAGCCTGCTAGCTCTGCTAGAACCCAATCACTATCGCAATGGGTTCTCGATGGTGGCTGCATGTCCAGGCCGTCGTCTGGCGGTTCCTGATGCGCATTGGAATGTCCCTGCATGACCTCACACCTCCGCGTTGTCCGAGCCCATCCTTTACCCGTACCCTTCCATCCGACGCCCACGGCAATTCGGCGGTCATTCATTTCTACCTCCCTCCCGATTATCACGCCCAGAAACGCCTTGGCCATCGTTTTCCCGTCCTCGTCAACTTCCACGGTGGTGGTTTCACCCTCGGCTGTGCCACCGACGATTCCCGATGGACCACCATGGTTGTCCGCGAGGTCGACGCCGTTGTCGCTAGTGTCAGCTATCGTCGGGCCCCTGAAAACCCCTTCCCCGCCGCCGTCGACGACGGAGTGGATGCGCTGTTGTATTTGGCAGCCAACGCCGGCGACTTGGGCCTGGATGTCAGCCGGGTGGCCCTGAGCGGCTTCTCGGCTGGTGGCAACCTAGCCGTCACCGTTCCACTGCGTCTGCATAGTCGACTATCCTCCGAGATCAAGGAGCACTTTGGCCGGGCGGAGTCGACCCAGCGTTTGGTAGACCAGACCAACGAGCTCAACATCGTTGGCATCTTCGCTTGGTACCCCATTCTGGACTTTTTGGAGTCCCGCGACCACCGCCGAGCCATGAGTATCATGCCCGATAAGACTCTACCGGCCTTCTTCACCACCCTATTCGATGAAGCATACCTCCCAATCTCGACGATCGCTCGTCCGCCTTTGCGTCGCCGGTGCGTGCCACCGATCGCATGCTGGCCACTCTACCCCATGATGTGTTTTTGTATATCTGCGAGTGGGACATGCTTATGAAAGAAGGCCAAACCTTCGTGCGTCGTCTCGAGGGACTGGGCAAGCGTGTCCGGGCCATGATGATTGAGAAGGCCTGCCATGCCTGGGACAAATCGGCGAACCCTTTCCGCGACCAGGATAGCGTTGATGTGCTGTACCGTGAGTCCTGTGCGGAAATGAAGGCGATCTTCGACCGGTGATGGTGTTTCCCTTTGATCACTTCGATTTTTTATTTCCCTCTCCTGTATATTGTTATTATAGAGCAAGCGTTATTTGTCCTTGGATCACTGAGGTTATTGGCATTTAGTTTGAGCATTCACGGCGTTTGGGACTCGATCTTGGATATTATTACAATGAAATGCATTGTTATTGATCTCCGAGAGCGAAGGACGATAGAATAAGTGCTCGTGAGGGCATTGGGAGGATAGACTTCAGCCCCTCTTAGTTTGGCTTGTCTATATGAGCTGCCCGACGTAATTCGTACAACGTGGCCTGCGCTTTAGCCAGTTCGTTTCACACTGCATGTTCGTGTACATAGGAGTACATAAGACTATGCATATATCTCGCACGTGCATGGTGATATAGAATTTTCTTTTTTTTCCCTATTTTTAAATTAACTCTGTCATTGGCTGGTCGTCATTCCGAAGAAAATCGCCGATCGCCAACTTTCACCCCAAAATGGGGTTGACACCGGTTTGCAAGCGGTAGATCTACAACCGTTTGATGTCATAATGGAGGGCCCTAATTCGCGCCTTGACTATGTACATATCAAAGGATGTTGCCAAGGGGAAAATCAAGGCACAAATTGAAGAAGCCTAAATCAAGTCCCACCGTTCGTCATGTCTACAGTATGTATGCATTCTGCGTTCTACCAGCGGAGTTGAAGGGTCTAGGTCAAGTTTGTGGGGGGGTTTTGTTTTTGAGACTATTTGGAGTCAGTTGTATCATACCGCTGATGGCACTTTGTATGTAATTATTCAGATCGACTACGCAATATTCTTTCAAACCCACCGCAGATACTAGTACTACCAGTGTTTATCTTGAGCACAGGAACCGAGATTAACTCATTGGGGAAAGCTTGTCAGCTCTCGATAGTTTAATACCGCCCTGCCCCCAAGCGTGTGATGTAAACAATGAAGATAGGATACGTCTGCGTCGAGTTCATAGAGCGATCTCGCCCGTCTCTTTAGCGATCAACATCGAGCGGCGCAGGATTAAGAACGTCTTGCACCAGATGAATCACCCCAACAGAACCTATTTGCAGCTCACGGATTCGGGTCTCAACATCTTCAAGGAAGTTGGCGATAGTCTCGCCATCTCCAACGTGAAGTGTGACCACGGAGGGTGGCGGAGGCCGCTGCGAGGCCGGGGTTCCCTGTCTTGGCTGCCACCGCTTTGATGAGGACGCCCAGGTTCAGACCCAGAGTAAGTTTTCGTTCAGGACTGGTTGGCCCCAGGCTGTAGTGTAAACACGGACTTGACCAAAAAGTGACGCTACTTGGTTATCACTCAAGAACTCAAATGATCGGTAGAGGCACTCCAAAATGAAATGAACTATACAGCTTCAAGTCCATGTCGTTCCACTTTATATGTGTGGAATGGAGGACAGCCAATCAATCGCGATATAGGACTCAGTAGGTAGTGCTCTGAGAGACGTAAACATGAGGACAATGTTCCCCCAGCGGGCGATCGAATACACAAGGAAGAGACCTATGAAGAACAGAGCTTCCCAGATCCCGTATCCGTCACTGTTAGATATAAGACAATCTTTGTCGCCTGACTCACGATAGAGTTTCCAATGAATCCAGAAGCAGTGAAGAGCCGCAGGCAAAGGGAGAGACATCGCAATAAGCGAGAAGACTCGCCAGGATAACTGCTCGGCTTTGGTTGGAAAGTAAAAGTTCCAACTATCATCACGAACCTTGGAATTAGCTTTGAGAGTAAAAAAAGAAGAGGGGAAAAAAGAAAAACTCACGCAGCAAGATGTATCCCGCAAAACAGTAAAGCAATCAACAGGGAACAAAGATCAAGAATGATGTTATCCTTGACAGACATTTTTTCTTCCTCATCCTTGATTCTGTTCTTTGATTTTGTGTAGTTCTGCTCCGGTGTGGCTGATTCCCTTGCCTCCGAGACGGCACTGCTGGTATGCTTTTCAGACGGGGAATGGGCTTTATCCCCTGAGGAATCGCGCCTGGCCATATGCTTTCTTGTAACCCATTTGACAGGCAGACAAAGACTAATGATAAATATCAAGGCGCGAAAGGGGAATGCAACCGTTTTAATGAAAACAGATCGTGAAGGATCTTTAGGAAAAGCTTCGGATAAGTGAACCCAGTCAGACTGACGCTCGTCCAAAATATCTCTTACCCGACGAGGCATTGCATCGCTTTCACGACCGTAGGGTAAATAGATCGTAATCGGTGTTATCATATCTTTGGGTTTATGCCACCAGACCGCATATGTGATTGCGGCACAGACGGCATAAGCCACGGTGGAAATCTCAAGCGGTGTTATAGGGAGATTGTATGCTGCTCGAGCAATAATGTTGCAGGTGACCCAGAAAGTTTGCAGCATTGTGAGCGCCTTTGCAAGAGCGTCAGCCTTAGCTCTGTCTTGAATATCGCGCTCTCTCAAATGAGAGTGTTTAATGACCCCAGTCTCGATTAGAGGGACAACATTTCTCGGAAGAACTGGGTAGGTCCATTCATCCTCCGTGACCAGTATGGCACCGCGCATATCGATACAAAACCCCTGGATTGCTGTCCAACGTTTCAGCGAGGACGGTTCATCGCTAGATGAACCTGCAGTGTGTAGAGGAAGGTCTCGTGAAGTGTCCTCGTTGCTAGCCAATGCTTTGAAAGCGGAATTACAACGCGTAACAATCGACATTGCCTGTCGGAGCTCCCCTACTGCAACCATGGCCATCAACTCGGGAGCAAGTAGCGCACAGGTCCAAGTTGCGGGTTTTACAGACATGGTGTCTCCATTGTGTTCGGATCGCTTTGGAACTTTAAGATGCAAAGCTGTCCATGTACATGCGAGAATCGTTGACACACATGTCCAGAAAATATCCCAGCTCGATCGAGAGTTGTCATCAAGCTGCCAGCCCTCTGTTTGAACTGCCTGTGCAAGTGAGATTTGAAGAAAAGTAAGAAGCAGAATGGCCGGTGCAAGTGATGCCATTTCCGATGCTCGAGAGCAGACGCCCTAGAGATACTCTCCAAATAGAATAAGCCGAAAAGAAACAAAACTAAGGGGCGGGGCGGGCCGGGCTTCGTTCGGCTGGAGACGTGCACTAGAGCGAAAGGAGAGCGCCAAGAATTGACGGGGATTATCCAGATCATATGCACAGACCTATCTACCCGTTTGACTGCTGCTAGTCATGTCACTGGTAGATGGCTGGTTGTATTTCAAACCAAAAGGTAACTGATCTATTTGGGCGGAGAGCATCGTGTTTTTTATTTCAAAATGCCCACACAAACATGTATGTAGAATAAAAATTGGCGGTATACATTGTTTAAAAAGTACGGGATCTATGTAGATCGAAAGATCGGACCAGAACCAACTTGAAGTATGCGACTTGACTTTAATCAAATCACCAGAGACCGAGCCCCATTTGGTATTTCGAGCGCAAGCAAAGCGGAATTGCCTACGGAGTGTACTTAAAGACCAGACCTAATCAGCCGTAAGCCATATTGCATAACTACTGAATTGAACTTCGGTCAAAAGTACCTGCTATTGACACTGTTTCCCACACGCCGGACAAACATGTTTCGTACTTGGTATCGAGACGCCGCAGTTTCTGCAACTCATCGTACTTGCAGACATTGTCGCAGTTTCTATCTCGAATCAGTCTAGATCTTGCAGGTGGAAGCTTTGTTTTGTTCTCCCTCATCCTATCGGCCATGGATGTGCTCCACATAGTGTGGCTTCTTCGAGAACGGGGGATGTTTCTGGATATCCAAGACACGGTCTGAGTTTGCATGAATGTAGCAAACTTAAGATTCAATGTACGCTGCATACAATAAGCAACTCAATCATTTGCTCGTGATTCTTGAGGCTCAGTCACGGGCCTTCGCTCCGGATCTTCCTATCAAAGAAGATATGAAGCACCGATGATTCTATTGCAAAACGAGCTAAGGCTCGAGAGCTAGTGTTGATCCGAAAATAGCCAGAGGCGGGGGATAACGTACTGTCGTACAGCAATTCTGGCAACAGCTGATGGACGTTAACCGTTGACCACCAGATGACTTGGCACAGGTTAGTTAGTGAATTAAATGAGATAGAAAAATGCATGCCATAAGATTAGTCAAGACACAGAATCTCAAGAGTATCTTCCCTTTCATATAAGTTGCTGCTGTAAATATCGAATTTGTATCAGCATGCGCATCGATCCAATCCCTCATCCTCAAGGGAAAGTATCTGTAAACCCAAACCAATGCCGTGTAACACCAAAGCTTCGAACCTTGAAATCGCCCCATTCACTTAGGCATACCAAACAAGTTCTCAACAACATAGTACCTTTCACGATAGCGCATCCTATCCGCAGAATCCGAAGTGCTACTGCCATCCCAGTCGGATCAACTCCAATAGGCTATAAAGTTGTAACAAGGGCCGTATGTGATATCCGTGAACCACCGTCGTAGTTCATTTTACCTATCGAGCGTAGTTATGCCCAGCAATCTGCGGACCGACCACTGAGCAGGAAGATCCCAGTTATGTCTCTGAACAACAACCCCGGGGAGAGGTACAATAATTCGACGAAGACGAGAAAGAAAAGCATATAAAGACAGCCGAATCCTCTATTTTCACGATATTCTATCCTCACCAGTTCCAATCCAATCCAATTCACCACCACAACAAGACCAGTTTTCAGATCGCGTGAGCATAACCTCTTCCACATCCCCAAGAAAGATCCTAAATAAACTAACCAACTCCCAACACAGACCACCAACCATTCAAAATGAAGTATCTGTCCGCAATCAGCGTCCTCATCACCCTCGCCAGCTCCACCCCACTCTGGGGTCCCAATGAAACTCCAGTGGATAGCATGAAACTCAAAGGCGTGCTCAGCGTCTACGTTCCCTGCATAAAAAACTGCGGAGTGACCAGTATGGGCTGCACATCGCAAACCGGGGCCGTTGCCGGCGCCTGCACCCACGATCTGGCGACCTGCATGCTGAGATGCCAGAGGCTGATTTATCCTTCTCCACTTGATCGCCTCACTGATTGCACACTTGTTTCTGTCGACGAGTTGAGTTCTGGTTTGGCGATTGATATGATCGAGTTACACTTCAAGGAATGTGTCAAGAAGTAAATTCTGCGGCGGCATTCAGACTAGGCAAGGGGGCTGTGATCGAAGATGGTACTGCTTCCTTCTGACCATGGTCTAGTGGAGGGTTTGATGTGATCAGACCGTGACGCTCGTTAATTGGTTTGCTTTTGAAGTTGCTGTTGTTTGTTTGCGATTGTTGAGTCTGTCTCGTGCGCCTTCGCCGGGGGATGACCCTGGTGGACTCTTCGTCGGCATTTCTTGTTTCATTGGGTGTTTTCTCTGTAGCAACTTTAATAGGAGCCCTGGAGAATCTGTTGCTTAATCTCATAACCTTGGGAACTTGAAGTCTTTTCGTATTCTCATCGTGGTCCATTTAGACAGTGACATATATCTATGCACCACGACCGGATTGTCTCCAGGGCCCTGGACAAGAACGGGCAATTCTACTAGTACCACAGGTAGGCTTATGCATAGCACGGCATCATAAGTGAAGTTTTCCCATTTTTGTATGGTATGGCTATGCCATCTAGAAATTATGGTATTTCATCAGAAGGAAACATTTCCATGCACGCTCAAAAGCAGCGATATCATCAGGCATCAACAGGAAATGGTATCGAACTTTTGGTCTCGAGAGTAAATAGCAAGAAGGAAATTCAGTAGTAAACCCAGGCGCCACGCTAAAACGAACAGATGTTTTGGGAGTTTAAATCAACCAGACACATCACATGAAAATGCAGATTTTGGGGGATCGGAGAAAAGAAAAGAGAATTTAGATGATAGATGCGAGGTGGTGCTCTCTCGCACGCTTACTCTTCGTCTGTTGCCGTGGCAATCTCTTCATCATCTTCGCCGTCATCATCGGCCTCGCTGTCGGAGTCATCGTCATCGTCTAGCCCGGGGATTCCGCGCCATTCGACATAGTCCCCTTCCAGCCAGCGCCGACTGCGCGGGAGCTGGTAAGGATCGAAGGGGAAGTATGCGTCCAGTTGGTAGCCCAGGTGGTCGCCGGCACGAACATCGCGTTCGACCGAGCCGAAGTTGGCATTGGTAAGGCTGGCAATACTGCGGAAGGCAGAGACGCGGAGTCGCTTGTTGGTTTCGAGAAGGGGGTACACGTAGAGTAGTTGGAAGTGGTGAGCGATGCGGGCGAATTCCGTGACAATACCGGGCGAACAGATTTTGAGGGGGTTCAAACGCGAGTAGATCGACTTGTGAAGAATTTCCTTGATGTTTGGTGGGAATCCCACCTGACTTGGCTCCAGTTCCTCGACCTGCTCAGGGCTGTCGCCATCCATTGCGGCGGTCGTCAGGTCGCGCCATCGAAAGCAGAAGATGTAGATAATGGCTTGGGCGGTGGAGTAGAATGGCCCGTAGCGGCGCAGATCCGGACCGCGGCAGCCGTCTTCAAACGAGTCACGAAGGTTGTTTAGATGGGTGAGCAAGATATCGAAGACATCCCGAACGACCTCGCCGGAGATGTGGGCACCGCGAGCGACAAAGCTGGCCAGGTAGGCCGCCGCCGATTGCCGGGTTAGGCTGGGCTGGAGTTTGTTGAAGATAATTTGGACACAGGCCGAGGCGAATCGATCGACAAGAACGGGCGAGCACTGCGAGAAATGGAAGAGGAGGAATTGGGAGTGTCGAGAACGGTAGGTTGGGAGAATGATGGTTTGGAAGTGGCTCAATAGAAGATCCAAAGCGTTTTCCTTCTCGTCCAAGCTGCCCGTCATGAAAGGCGGCGTGTAGTACTCAAACAGAATATCGATCATGCCATCCACCTTCTGAATGTTTCCTTTAATTTCTGTAACACGATTGCTATCGTCATCCGATTCGTCACTGACAATCGAATCGTCATCGGCTTCATCGTCGACATCCTCCTCGGGTGACACATCTTGCAGAAGGTCCTCCCCAAGTTCATCCTCAAAGTCTTCGAGGTCTACTTGAATTTGAACATCAACTTTAACAAGTTTTTCAGTGATAACAGCAAGAATATCGGACTGCAGCTCTGGGGTATAGCTAACAATCCGGATGAGGTTCTGGGTGTAGCAAATGTAGGATTTGGCCGAGTCTGTGTCGAAAGGAAATTGTGATGACAGAAGAGGCGACAATGCTCCACTTCCAGCTGGGATGAGACGCATCACATGGCGGAGCGCCTTGTGGACCCGGTTGAATATCTCAGGTGTGGACACAGGGGAATAGCCAGGAAGTCGACCCGTTCCTCGAGGGATACCGACAAGCTTGGTGACGAGCATTTTCAGGACAAGGGAGAGATATCCACCCTGTGCAGCGGCCAAGTTACCCAAGAACCGAATAAAGAGTTTGACATAGGAGTCATCCCGACCGAGCCATTCGCTGTCCAGAATGGCAGTGACCAGGCTACTGCAGTTACGATCCAAAGAAGAGATGTGAGACAGAAGACCCATAAGATGGTTTCTTAGGTCGGCATGCGTAGGGAGTTCGTAGGAGTAGGCTGGATCGTCCGCCTTCTTCGGGTCGGCCGTGAAGATCTCCTTGATTTCGTCGTAGGCCTCATTCTCCCCCATCATGACATGGCGATGAATTGCCTTTCGGACCTCTTCCCGAACAACAGGCAGGCTCTTCAGTGGGGCCATGGTTGTGGTTGTTTGTGTCACGGCGATCGGGGGGCGCCTGGCTTTCGGCCTTCTCGGCGAAGGTAACGCGGAGGCGTTTCTTGATGTGGACGTCCTCGGCGCCGGCATCCGAGAAGGAGGATGAGGGGGAGAGGCTAAGCTCTGCTTCCTCCATTGTGCGTTTCGTACCAGTAGGTTTGGCGGGTTTAAGGATAGAGACGGGGGACGAAGCCGCCAGCATTTTCGAGTAGTGGGTTGAAGGGGTGGCTGTAAGCGCCGGGGTGCGAGCAGTGGCAACCGAGGGCATGGCCAGATGAGAACGTCGGTGGTGGGTGATTTGGAATTTAGAGAGACCGTAGAATGGTTGACATTGATCGGTCCGGACCTCTGGGTTGAATTGAGGGACAGCTCGAGTGGTCGACGGAGTTGAGGCTCGTTGAGGTACCCAAGCACACGACCGACCGCACGGTCAAATTGCAAAGTTGCACTACAGGATAAACGATTCAGACCACGGGTGTCTGTCTGCACCCATGGAGTTCATTCGTTCGGCTTGAAATTAGGTTGAAACAGAATGCAGACAGAGATGTGGATGCTCGGACAAAAGCTGGAAGTTGAAGCAGCAGAGAATATTTTCTCTTTTCGCACGGTGGGGCGGTGGATCTCGTGACTCGAGCGGTGAGGGTGGGCAAGCATTATGTCATACTGTTGTATACTTCCACAAATGTAGTATCTACATCTACAAATTACATTGAATACTTTGTTACTTTGCAGTTTCACTTATCAAATTGTATTTGATGCATCAGAAATTCAACGTGATCTAGAAAAAAGACCCAAATCTAACTGATGGACGGATGGAGAAGTAGTAGATGCTGACAGAACGCGCCATATCGAAAACCATAGGTGTTTCTCAGCTCCCCTTCCCGAATGGAAAAAAAAACAAAAATTCATTGGGGCTTGCGTGGTACATAAACCATACACGCAGCCAATGTAAACGGCATAATGAGAGACCGAACGCGCGGGAACTGAAGAGAGGTTCCTCCCATGGTATAGTGCAAATCAGGGAAAACAAACAATCGGAGAATCGTATCAATGAAAGAATAAGAGTTAGTCGTGGCGAATTGTGGAGAAGAAGGAGACCTGTCCCCCTTTCTGCACCTCCATTCGCTTGTAGGTCGTCGTCGATCACTCCCGGGTCAACCGGGAACGGAACAGTAAGTATCGATGAGTTCATAGCCAGGCACCTGTGCTCAGTGGGCCCAATTTATCGTCAAAGATGCTGCCGTAGAGATCCTGAATTTCGAATAGATAATCGTCGACGGAGAATTTCTGCAGACCCTTGCGGCGTAAAATACGCTCCTCCTCGTCCATCAGGGGCGTTGCCCCAAATTCCTCAGCCACCTCGTTCACTTGCTCCAGTTCCTTGCTGAAGGGGTGGGCCTCTGCCCGGAACATATCCTGGGAAGCACGCATGGTAGGGTTGCTGCGGGGGGGCAGCTAGTGGAGGAGGCGACAATCGATGCTGCGATCGCTTGCGAGCCAGCTCCTGGTGGGATCGCTTGGTGTGCGACAGAGCACGCTTCGGGATCAACGGAGCCTCGGTCGACGAGGAAGATGTCGCAGAAGAGCGAGGGTGGCTTGTCACGGTCGCAGACCGCTTGGGAAAGTAATCCACGGGCTCGGGCTCGTGTTCAGGCGTAGTGATAGATGAAGAGTAACTGTGGGGCGAAATAGAGAAATCCGAGTCGTCGCGCGACCGCAGCGACGAGGCAGACGAAGAATTGGGCGAAATAGAATTCAGATCGGGTGCGTTGTAGGCCAACATGTTGGTGGTAGATAAGAGCTGCACCGGACCGGAGATGTTGCCGCGCTTTATGGAACCCGAGTTGAATCGAACATGACCTTCGCCACGGTACGGCATGGGTGCAGACACCTCCGGGCGCTTGTTGCGCTTGGTGAATGCGCGAGTAATGGTCGACATGATGAATTCAGGTGGATATTCGTCGGATTACGTAGATAGATCGACACAGAACGCGATTTCGGAATTGAATCTGGTGAGATTTCCCGCTGCTTGCTATTGATCACTAGCGATCGCTGCTTTTCGCGGCAGTCGAATTTGAAGTATTTGATTGTCGCGTGGTAGACCGATCGCGGGATGCGGAGACGGCGAGGAATGTGGAAGATCAATATCAAGAATGTCCGGTATCAGGGAGCGTTGATGGGGAAAGATAGGATGATAGAATCCGATTGTTAACTTTCACAAAAGTGAGAATGAATGTCGAGACACTTTTAGCCAAAGCGAATTTTGCACAGCAAAATGGTCCAGGACAGTTTCTTTGTGTCCAGGGCGTAAAGAATGGGGCGTACAACCAGGACGCGCCCAAGGGGATATTGATATTTTTGGATTGTGGGAAAGGATGGAAAAAAGGTAGAAAAAAGGAGTCACTGGGACTCGGAAGAAGTGAAGTGAAGAGTCACTAAAGGAATGTAGGACTCTGAAAAATGAAGGATAGTCCCGATGGGAGGAGATGTAGAGAGGAGGAGAAGGGAGGAGGAGGAGAAGGGGGGAAAGATCCAGCCAGGCCCGGCCACACTCACACTGTGTGTCCACCAGCGCTTAGAAGGAACACCGTTGGGTCTCCCTCCGATTGTTACCCACCCTATGGAGTACTGAGGACAGTGGACTTTGCCCCTCGAGCCCAAACCCAAACCTTGGGAATTTCCAAGGTTCGCTTACCCCGACGATGGGGCCGATTGATTCTCTAACCACTCACAAGTTTCACCCAAACACTATCCGTGGCGAACGGTTCTTCCAGACCCTTTCGATACCTGATGGCGTGGTGGTTCGGCCGACCAATTTCTTCGATTGAACCAGAGCCAGAATTATCCCTTGGTTGGTATTGCCAGTGCTGGCATTGTTCTATTTTCTACCAATTCGCCTTCGTCGCTTTTACCGGGTCAAAAAAAAGCACCGACCACAGAGTGTCATTTGCTCACGCCCCATGCCCTGTCCTCCGTCCTATGCCCGTCTCCATGCCCGTGCCTGTAGGGGCCTCCCCCTGGTCGAGGGTCGTCATGCAAACCCAAAGACAAATGCAATCCGGTATGGAGATGGAGGGTCGTTCCCTTTTTTCCGTCCCTCCGTGGGTCATCCGCCGGTGCCCAAGGGACATGGGGGCTCGACGTGTACATGTCTGGTCGAGACACATCGCAAACACAATCCACCACGTGAGAATGTCGACAATGACCGACCAGATGTGACGCTATTATGCTTTATTATCAGAATTTGAGTGAAACGCCCGTAAGTCTTGGTGCTCCTGTTCGGGGGGAGGTCCGTCCTCCAATTGGCGTTTCACCACAGACCCCTCCCACTCCGTGCCTCACTAAGAAGAGTCTGTGCTCCGTGGCCAGAAAAGATCGACAGGCCCCAGGGACGGCTGGCAGGGTACATCTGAGCCAATCACCATTTTCACCGAGATGACCGAATCAGCCGGCGTGGTCATGGTGCGACTGGCCTGCAGGGACACGGCCAATCCCATCCAACTGGCATTGCGGACCTGACCGGGGAGTTTTCACCGTGACACGAACCTGTGAGCAGTTCCCCTCGTGGGGGAAGGGGGGCATTTTGGGTTGGTGGAGAGGTGTGGACCACACTTTTTCATCTTAAAATCCGTGGCCTCCACTGGGCTGAAAATCTGGATGTGGGGCGAGAGATCGAATCGAACTCTTTTCATCTAGGACTGCTGTGTGCTGCAACTTGACGTGGCCAAGGTGTTGATGCCCATGCCAATACCGATGCCCTACATGAACGGAATGGAGGGGTGGTATTCTTTTTGTTTTTTTGCTTGCTTGCTTCGAGGGTTCGCTGCGAGGGAGAAGTTTAAGACACACCGACTCAGCTTTTGCCTTGCCCCATCCAGATCACGTGATCGGAGACCGGTGGTTGCAGGTAGATTGGTGCCCCATCGCCTCGAGACAGCTGCTGAAGATTGTAAATTAAAAGTATATACAGGGGTTATTTTTTGACAGCTCTTCTGCTCTATCAGCATGGTTTGCTTTGGCTCTGTTTTCACTTCGGCCAGCTGGTCCGGCTGGGGCATATTCCGAGATCCCATCGGCAGGAGAAGCCATATCATCCGATCCGCCCACGCCCTGATGTCGCGAATATATAGGTGAAGACATCATAGCTGGGGGATGCAGGTGGGTCCCATATGGGCTGTTCATGTTCATTTCTTCTCTCGACTGCCAACCATATGTCGATGGGCCGGGTACTTCCATCGTCATCCCCGGACTATACGTCTCGTTATCCACCGCTTGACCCGGAGAGACCGATATCTGAGACCCGGACCCGGGCAAATTGATACTCTGGGGTTGTTCAATCGTGAAATGGTCGGACATGGAGATCATCCAATGCTCCATATCTGACCATCCTCGGAGTGGCAATTGAGACCATTCATCCATGCGTGCAGCCTTTTGCTTCTGCGTCGAGTCCGGCTTGGCCGATATCTGGGCTACAGTCGCGGGCTGCAAGGAGCGGAGTGTCACAAGAGCCCCATACAGGGCTGACTCTGTCTCAGCGAGGCGCTGCTCTAGTTGATTCAGGTAGCCAAGAGGCAATCCTCTGCGCCGTGAAGATAAGCCATATCAGCCTCATTTTCGATCTGAAATAGACACTGTCCGGACAAGCCTACCTTTTACCACTTTCAGGATAGACGCACTTTCCTGGCTCACTAGTACATTGGGAGCAGTGGGGTCTATACAACAGTGATAGTCAGAGCCACGGTTCCATCATCAAGATCGATTAGATCTAGTCAGTCATACAATTTGCGGTCACACTAATATCCGAGATCAGCGGTGCTAGAACCCTCCAATTGCCAACAGGACTAACTTTGCATTTTCGTTGCCTGCAAACCTCGCACGAGATAGGGCTCAGATTATCATCCTCTAATTGTTCAGAATTAGTACTTGCGACCACCTTTGGAGGTATATGAAATGTATGAAACGGAGACGGGGCTAACCTGGCATGGTCGAATCCGAACCCTGTGTCCGTCTTGACCGGGAGAATCTCATCGTATATTATTGATAGGATAGACCAAAAACTGTCCAGATGAAAATAAACTATAATGATATATTCGACAAAAGGACCTGCCTTTTGTGGCGCTATAGATGTGATCTGATCTGATGGGGTCGGAGAAACGCGGTTGGTCGTCCGGAGGTGTTTTTGTCCGGGAGAAAGTTGGCCACAGTCACGTGTGAGTGTCCACTGTTGTCTGCGGAGGCGAAGCAACTGGCTCGCCGGTTGGTATCTTTGCATTTGCATTTGTATTTAAGTTTGCATCTGGAGTGCAACTTAAGCAAGCACACCGCCTAACCTCCTCCTTGGCAAACCATTGGACAATACTCGATTCGATATTGCTGGGATAATGGGATGTGCGACCAACTGGCATAACCATTGAAGGAATCGGAAATGTGACACAAGAGACCACCATGACATCGCCCTCATCGGTCGGTACCCGCTTTGAAGATCATGATCCGGATTGGCAGTATGGCCCTCGCGCCAAAAGACGCAAGCGTGCCTCGACAGTGGGCACATCGAGGCCGTCGCCGCGTGAGATTGGCTTCATGAGAGAGTCTCAAAATGACGGATCCGCCAGCTTTCTTGGGAGCTCAAGTGGTATTCACTTCATTCGCCATGTCTATAATGCATTTGCTCGTCGCTCAGCAGATCTTCAGCAGACCAGAGCGCGAGACAAGAGCTCAGTACCGGGAGAGGATGATCGCTTACAGCGAGGCACTCTAGACACCGATATTCTATGGTCAACAGATGAACTGAATTTGTCGCAAAACCCAACATATACATTTGAAGATCTGGTCAATTGGACCCGGCACTACTTTGAGAATTGGCATCCAATCTTCCCATGTCTTCACGCCCCAACGGTGCTCAGAGCTATGGAAAAGCTCAGCCAACACGGCCCATCTGCGATCAATCGACTAGATATGACTATTATTCGCTCGATTATATCAATTTCCCTCGAAGATAGCCGGCAAATTGAAACCCCGGCATCGAAACTGGGCCCAGTGCCTGTATCATTGGTTTTCTCAACTGTACAACATGTTATGCAAGATATTCAAAGTATTTTTGCGGAGCCCACAACCCTTCCCCTGCTCCAGTCTGCATTTTTGGCTCAACTTGCACTAACGTCGTTACTGCGTCTGAATGCTGCGTCTCGAGTGGGTGGAGTCATCACTCGAACTGCCTTCCACCTCGGATTGCATCGCTGCCCTGGCCGTTTCTCCGTTTTCACCAGTGAAGAGGTGGACATTCGAAGGCGGCTGTTCTGGTCTATTTACTGCTTAGAACGATACCTGTCACAGGCACTAGGGATTCCATTGGGCATCCGCGACGATGATATCGATGTATGCTACCCGGGTGATGAACAGCATGTTACAGCTACCGCAGCATCCACGCCACCCGATGACCATCGGTTGCGTCTACTGTCTCATCTCGCGAAGTTTGCTCGGATCCGGGGATTGATTTTAGAATTGCGCAACAAGTCTATTCTCCATAGTCACGCCGGTACTGTCGAGGCATCACATGTTAACGGCGAGCTGTCCCAGTGGTGGAACGAAGTTTACGATGATGTGAATATCATCGAGGAGGAGCATACGGAGCCGGGGCAGAATCCGAATTTGAGTCCCTACCATCGCTTATTGCTCTTGATCTTGAGACACGAAGCTATCATCTCGATGAATCGACCACTACTCGCTGCCGAGAAGCCCAGTTCAGAATACAAAAACGCTTTGCAAACCTGCATTGCTTCCTCGCGGACACTACTAGCAGCTCTGAAGAAATACATGTCTTCTTCATCTGATGCGCCCCTCACATGGCCGTCCTTTACATGGACAACCTGGATGGCGTGTTTAATATTGATGTATGCATCGTGGGAGGGTGAGCTTGCCACAAGCACAGCATTGAAATATGCTAGGATGGGAGTCAATATCTTGGAAAATCTGGCTTTGCGCGGGAGTAGCTGGCCCGAGACTTGCATTGAAGCGATTAAAGGGATGGAGTCAGCCTTGACCAATACAGATACCTCCGGGCTGGACGTTCCGGGTCATGTTTCTCACCAAGCCCAGACCGGTCCCAACGACCGATTCGCGAAGACCCCCCAATAGACCATCTACAGACGACAGATATCGCTCCAACCCTCGGTCTTCCCAACGTGATCGAGGTCCTACAGGCAGGCAGCAAGGCGACCCTTCCACCTCGGGGACGCAGCATTCGGATCCGTCATTCGGCTCCTCTGCAGTCCAGGCCGTCGACACCGGCGACACTTCGATTCTTTCTTCATATGATGCACAAGGCCAAGCCGATATCTCAGCGGACGGTATTTACGCGGCCGGGCAATCAGCGGGTCTCATTTTTGGAAATGCGGCCAATGCAAACGCCCCCTTTTATCCTGGCATCACAGGACAGGATTGTTTACCCTTTCTGGATCCATCATCCCTGTTTATGAATGATATATGGAATGTGGCTGATGGGCCTTGGATGTTCCATGGGGATCTGCTATAGCGCTTCTTAGCGCCAAGATGTACATTATTAACGTGACGAATGCGGGATTCACCACTTTAAGACTAATATTGCCGGAAAACTGAACTATCAATCTCCATGCAAATTAGATTAATGTAGAAGCCCCGAGCCCTTCTATTTTGAAGCTAGTTCAGTTCCATAAATCCATTTGAACGAAAGTCTAAGAATTCCCATTTCGTCTGCGCATGAAGAGGTTGGCCGGTCTGCTTCGAGAAGCAAACTCCTTATCAACAAGATATTCGATGTCCGACCCTTGCGCCTCAAAGCCCATTTGCGCATACACATGCCTCCCCATACTAGACGCCTCGAGGATCAATTCCAAATCACCGCGTCGCTTTGCTTCATCCAGACCCCACTGCACTAGCGCCCTCGCAATGCCCTTCCGTTGATGAGCCGGGTCTACAGCACAAAGGTCCAACACCAGCACAGCCGGTGGCATGGCAGAAGCCTTTTCCTTAATGGCTTCACTGCGCTTATGCAGAAAGGAAGTCATGACTTGAGCGAGATAGCGTTGCTCGACTTCGTTTCCAGGATACAATGCCTCGAGATTCATAGCTTTAGCCACATCCTCACTTGGTGGATCGCCATGGCCCTCAACACAGGAGGCCTGTGCCCAGATAGCGAGTCCAGCAACGGTGCGTTCTCCAACCGAGTCCTCACTGGGTACTGTTGCCTTCAGAAAGATGGTGTTGGGGTTTCCATTCTTGTCGGTGGTAATCTCGCGCCAGCGGGCGATCATCCGCGCAGCTCCGCTCGCCTTTCCTGCAGGCGTATCCCATCCAGGATTCATTGCGGTCCAGACACCGTCTTGGGCCTGACGGCCGAAGGCCTCGCTGATGCAGTGGAAAGCCTGCTCGATATCTTCCGGTCGATCTACAGGCTCGATGCGGAGTCCGGCGTCTTTTCTCTGCGGGGTAGACATGGCTGTGGAAGGGAGCGATCTGGTAAATCCGAGGGTTTATGATGCTAATCGCGTCGGTGTTGACGATTATTCCAGTTGAACACTTGTCGTGAACTTGAAACTTCGATTGCCAAGGCGCTAATTAATAACAGTCATTGAGTCATTGGAATCATTAAGGCCAACCCCACTGCTCGGGGTGGTTGTGCGGTACTCCCCGCTTGCTAGTGACCGGACCCCGGATTCGGCCCGGTAAAACCTCGGGAATGTACTTTTAGACTTGGAAATGATACTTTGAAATCTAGAATATATTTTGTGTGTTTTATTGAACTACACGATTATGCAAGACGCGGCTGGATCATGAAATAAATGACCAGGAATAATTGCGCTTGAGTCTGGCCAGAGTTCCACTTGAGTGGTGGTAAGAAGGCATAGAGGGGACAGTAGCTCGGGATGGTGACCACCCCGGTGCGTGGCCCAAGGAGGTTTGCCAGCGTCAGCTAATCACGGCTTGAGGAGTAATGTAGTTCCGGCCACACTACATATTGGTCGCTGGGCCCCCCTATATACCTATAATTTCATCTCTAAGCTTTATAATAATAGTTTGTACTAGTAGTAGACAACGCCCTTGTTGAATAAGCCCAACCTTAGCCCTTCATACATAGCCTCGTATGCATTTTTTTTACTATTTCTACTAGTAATAGTAGTAATTATAATCATAAAAGCCTTGAGGGCTAAAAAGACATTTTACTGACTAATTATACTGTATTATTTTATAAGATCCTTATAACTTTCGTGTATTTTACGCTTTTTCAGTCGTAATTACTAGCCACCCTGCGACCCGAGGCGAGAGTGCCTTGGGCTTGCTAACCTCCAAGGTTCTTGGTATAGGAGTTATATGGGTACTGGTAGAATAGTACACCAGCAATAAGAAAACACGCCCAATAAATTGAATCCATATAATACACTCATAGAAAATTTAACATCTCAGTCACTTGTCTCTGTTTATCCAGAACCACTCGGAGCTGTCCCTTATCGGTGCAAGATTGATCAAGTTGGAAGAACCCCTTTCGCAGTTGATCCAAATACAGCTCATAAGCAGACATATATCCTTTCACGAACTTCACAACTTCTTCATCAGTCATTCCACTATTGGTCCTCGCGCGAAGTGCATGTTCTTGCTGTATCCGCCATTCATAAACATTCACTAGATCGTCCGTGTCGAGATGAACGAGAAAATCGAAATGTCGCGGTCCCATGAACAGGTCGTAGTATTGACGCAGATTTTCATTCACACGCAGTAAATTCTCAACTGAATGCTCCCTCAAAGTTTCAGTTGGATATTTCACTGAATCTCCATTTTCTGCCGTTTCGCCCCATCGCCGTTGAACATCCACCTCGTCAAGGGGTGAAAATCCAACGCACCATCCCTCGAAAACAATCACGTCGATCGTGGTCTCAGCGGGAATTCGATGCCACTTTTCTTCCGATGCTCTTCCGCCTTCGCCTTTGAATAGACTCTTATCAAATGATGGGATCAAAGTGTCGGTCTTCATGTCAGCCACATCGGCGAAAAATGCGACCGAGAGCTCGGTATCATGCGTCCCAGGCTGACCACGCGTCTGTAGGAGTTTGTTGGATGGATTTTCTGTCCGAATTCGCACAAGCTCGTCATGGTCATGATAGAGATCGTCGAGAGAGATGTTGACGGTCTTGTAGCCATGAATTTCGTTGAGAGACTGGACCAGGGCGTCGGTCCAGGTGGATTTCCCACTGCCTTGGAGACCAGTTAATCCCAGAACGAATGGAGTCTTTTGCAAAGCATTGATTTGAGATTTAACATGTTGTTGTATCCGTGGTACGATATTCCTTAGAGCATTTTCGATGTTTTCCTGGGGAATTATCGGTGGAGGCATCGCCAGATCACGCATATGTCGATTTGAATGAATGTTTGAACTTGAAGTTGAAAGACAGGCTAAGATGAAACAGCACTCCGGGACCAAAATAAAATAATAACCAGACAAATATCCACAGTAACTTCTGTTTCGGTCTACATTTTGCTCATCGGACCATGCTCTGCTAAGTTCTGGCTGAACTATAGCCCTTCTCCATCGGACATGTCTTCCTCCGAGAGGTCCACCGGACAATGGAACCCCCACAGCACTCCAACCAACAAATCCCTTGGGCCGGACATGAAAACCTCCGTCGACTCGCCTCCAATCCTTCATTGGCCAGAAACACAGTGTAATGTGGGGGGCGAGAGTATTGAATCTCCATACTGACCCAAAAGCAGGGCGATTCGCCGTGACTGAAGACGACCTTAAAAGTCCCCGCATGCACGAGGTCATTGCCCCTCTGTCAATCGATAATATTTTATTTTTAAAAAAAAAAAATAAACCAGATTACCTGCTCTCTTCTACGTCCAACCACTCTCAATCAACCAACATGTCTCCCGCAGCTCTCGCAAAGACCTACAGCATCGCGTCTATTCCCGCTGATGGCATTGGCCCTGAGGTCATCGACGCCGGTATCACTGCTCTGAACGCTTTGACCGATACTCTGAAGACCTTCAAGCTTGAGTTCAAGAACTATGACTGGAGCTCTGAGACCTACAAGAAGACCGGAAAGTACATTCCGGACGGTGGTCTTGAGGAGCTGAAGAAGCACGATGCTATCTTCTTCGGCGCTGTCGGCGCTCCTGGTAAGTGACAATATGCAACAAAAGAAAATGCGCCCCGCTGTTTCCAACAATATATATAGATGTCCCCGATCACATCTCTCTCTGGGGTCTTCGTCTTGCTATCTGCCAGCCTTTCCAACAATATGCCAACGTCCGCCCCACCCGTGTCTTCCGCGGCACCGAGTCTCCTCTGCGCAACTGCAACATCGGTGACCTGGACTGGGTTATCATTCGTGAGAATAGCGAGGGCGAATACGCCGGCCAGGGTGGTCGTTCTCACACCGGCAAGCCTTGGGAGGTCGCTACCGAGGTGTCCATCTTCTCGCGCCACGGTGTTGAGCGTACGATCCGCTTTGCTTTCGAGACTGCCCAGAAGCGCCCTCGCAAACTTCTGACTGTTGTCACCAAGAGTAACGCCCAGCGCAACGGAATGGTTCTCTGGGACGAGGTCGCTAAGGAGGTTGCTGCTGACTTCCCCGATGTCACTGTTGATAAGATGCTGGTCGATGCCATGACCACTCGCATGGTTCTGAACCCCAAGAGCCTGGACACCATTGTCGCCACTAACCTGGTAAGTGATGATCTGCATATTTGATTACCCCTCCAAAGCTCAGCTCACTGATAAATCCTTAGCACGCCGACATTCTGTCCGATCTTGCTGCCGCTCTTGCCGGCTCCATCGGTATTGCGCCTACTTCCAACCTTGACCCTACCCGCGAGTACCCTAGCATGTTCGAGCCCATTCACGGCTCTGCTTTCGATATTACCGGCAAGGGTATCTCCAACCCTGTCGCCACTTTCTGGACCGCCGCGGAGATGCTTGCCTGGCTCGGCGAGGAGGAGGCCTCCAAGCAGCTGCTGGAGTGCGTCGAGAACGTTTGCGAGCAGGGTATTCTTACCCGCGACCTCGGCGGCAATGCCAACACAAAGGAGGTTACTGATGCTGTTGTTGCGGAGATCAAGAAGCTGGGCTCTAAGTAGAGATTTGGGTGATCTATAATGATGTCAAATTGTGTTATGATTAGTATATATGCATTGAATAGACTGCGGTCTCGAATAAATTCGCCTTTGGTAGCATATATAACTCAGAAATTAGTCAAATTGAAGAGGCTAAACCTTGCGGCAGATCTTAGACCGACGGAAATTATACGTAACGTACTCATTTTTGCAACTACCTTCGCGAATTGACAAGACAGCGGCATCAGACCACATTAAATGAAACAATAAAACGCCTGCCAGAAATAACGTCCACATATAATCAGACAATACAGCTCTTCGGGTAATGGCATCATCCTCAGTGATGTTGGAATGCCAACAGCCGGACATGCCATCCTCCGACGACGTGGTCCACCTCGTCTCCCGGCATAGGGAGCTAGAGACCAGTCAGGTTGGATTTTTCCAAGGAGAGAATTGATCTTACCAATAGAATTTGCCTTCCTCCCCACATTTGCGGGGATGTTTTCATCCGTTGCCCCAGTTTTACGTAGACTTCCGGGGACCCCAGGCCAAGCTAAAATACCGACAGGATTCAAAGCTTGACATTCTAGGCATAGTTTGGCTATTCCTGTTATCATATAACTAGTAGCACTCCCTCGCCCCAGAATACTTTCACCCAGAGCTTTCTCACTGCCTTTTTTCTTCCATTTATCTTTGCATTTCATATTATCCTTTGTACATACAGATATTGGACCTGGGCTCTAGTTCAATCACCATGTCGACGAAAGGCCTAACCGGAAAAACATTGAGCATAGCCCAAATTGTTCTCATTGTTGCTCCGGCCTTTTTTATTTTTGGTTACAATCAGGCTGGTGTCGGCCCACTTGCAACGCTCCAAAGCTGGGTCCATTTGTTTCCCGAACTGGACACCGTCAACACATCGGGGGCCTTGAAGTCGAGCCATTCCACGAGCAAAGGTGCTGTCATTGCGGCATTCCAGATCGGTGCCCTTATTGGCGCACTTTCCTGCACTTTGATTTCTGAGAGAATTGGCCGCCGCAAAACTATCTTTATCGGAGCTATTCTGAGCATCGTTGGCCAACTCCTTCAAGTCTCGGCCTATACGGTGATTCAGTTTTCTATTGGACGCATCATACTAGGTATGGGTGTTGGCCAGTTCAGTGTTGCCGTCCCAGTATGGCAATCTGAATGTTCCTCTGCCAAGAACCGAGGACAACATGTCATCATGGATGGCATTTTCATGTGCCTGGGCTATTCTCTCTGCAATTGGATCGATTTTGGGTTCACCCATCTCCCCTCAAGCAATACTGGCCAATGGCGAGGACCGCTTGCTGTGTCTTTCTTCCCATCTCTCGTCATTATATTCTCGGTCTTCTTTCTCCCGGAATCGCCACGTTGGTTAGTCCGAGTTAACCGCATTGAAGAAGCAACGAGCAACCTCGCTGCCTTCAAGGGTACAACCCCTGACGATGAGATGATTATATCTGAGATCGCTGGTATTGAACTGTCTCTTGAAGCCACTGCGAAATCCAAAAGTGCTATCCGAGAAATGTTCTCCAAAGATGACGACGAACGCCTTCTTTATCGATTCGGTCTCTGCATTGTCTTGCAGTTCTTCCAGCAGATGTGTGGCGGTAACCTTATTTCGGTCTATGCCTCGACTATCTTCAAGGAGAATCTAGGAATGAGCTCAAGTCTCTCTAGTATTCTCGCGGCATCTGCCTTGACCTGGAAGTTCCTCTGCTGTTTTATCGCTTTCTTCGCGGTTGACCGACTCGGTCGACGCGTATTGTTCATGATCAGTGGAGCTGGTATGGCTATCTGCATGGCTGCAATGGCGATCACCACCAGCTTTGGATCCGAAAACAAGCAGGCCTCAATTGCATCAGCTGTCTTTATTTTCATGTTTAATTGCTTCTATCCAATTGGCTTCCTCGGAGGCAACTTTTTATACTGCACAGAGGTTGCGCCTGTTCGCCTTCGCGTCGCCATGGCCTCCATCTCAACTGCCAACCACTGGCTTTGGAACTTTGTCGTTGTTATGATCACCCCTGTCGCCATTGACACTATTGGATATAAGTACTATATCATGTACGCCATTTTGTCGGCATGCATTCCCATTCTGGTGTACTTCTTCTACCCAGAGACGATGAACCGAAACTTGGAGCTGTTGAACCATGTCTTCCGGGACGCAGAGTCCCCCTGGCAGATTGTGTCCATGGCGCGACACCTTCCCCAGGGAGAGGTTACTACGGCAGAGTTTGTCGCAGCCAACAAGGAGAAGGATGATGGATGTTTCGAAGAAAGAAGAGAGAATGCTTGATTTCTTTTCTCTTTGTCGTAATAAATTGTCTATGGGTTAGATTAGAGCATGGAGACAAATTAAGATTGAGCAACATGCACAAACGGAGAACCTTTTGAGATATTTTTAACTGGATTTTTCCGACTTCGCCCGCTGTAAGGAAAAAAAGTAGATTCCGAAGTGGCTCTTGAGACACAGCATACATAATGAGACAGAAATTTTCTTCACAAGTTTCCAAAATCTCCCGTAGCTCGCCCCATCGCGGGCTATTTCCGTCTGTCACTTAGTACGTAGGTGTATATCTTCATAACTTGAACCAACGGTAGATCTAATCGGCGATAAATGATATTCTTTTCTCTTCATGAAACTCTCACTCAACTAGCGCAAACTCTTTACAAACGACCGAGCAAAGGGCAATTGACATCACTGGGCACTGGTATATTGATACCCAACACTAAAACAAGAATCCTTCCATGAAGATTGGAATATCTCACGAAAAAGAAACGTCAAGTTCGGCGAAACCGGACTCTTGGCAGGGCCTCGGCGACAGATTAGCACATCGGAATGCCGATGCGGAGGGAAAAAAAAAGATGCCGGGAGTACATTTCACCCGCAAATCACATCGCTCAGAAAGGTCAACCTCTGGACCCATCGAACCCCCCGGCCAGAACCATCCAATCCTGCCGTATCGCAAGCCGTGTCTATGGAGAACCTTTATGTAACGCGGCTCGAACGCTCGGGGCCAAAAGCCAATTGCATGGAGGTGGGCTCCAAGCCTACTTGAGACTAGCCACAATCCACCAGAAACAGGAACAGAAACCATTCATAGTTCACTCCGTTTATCGGTACTTCTTACCCCGGAGTAGACCACCAGCCCCAACGGAACCTACCTGTCGCGACACACACGAGGCCTTTGCGTCACCGCGATAGGCCGGAGGTGACCATCTCCGCTTTCATCGGGAGGTGATCGCGGGACTTTCGGCGACAACAGACGCCGTCATTGGCCATTCAATGGTCCCGTCTGCCCGGATATCCGATGGCGGGATCCGCCGAAGGACTACTGGTGTGGGCAAGCTTGACACTCTATGGGATCAGGATCGTGAAGCTGGGCCCAATTGCTGGCCGGACTTGTTGCAAGCCGATATAGTATCCGTGTAGCCGCGGGTCATTTCGGATTCTTGCAAGAGATGGATCGAAATCACGGAAGAGATGGTTTTCGTCGGCTGATACTTATAGATCATACACCCATATGGAAACCCCTTTAGTTCTTGGAACTTTTTACTATAGACCATTGCAAAGATCTTGACTCTCATAATTTCTTATCATTTCTTCTTTGAAAGATTCCCCACATAGACCTTTTTGATATGGCGCCCTCAATCAACGACGTTCCCACTGGCCCTACAGTCCTTCCATCGGCTTGCAAGGTCGGCATCAATGGCTTTGGTCGTATCGGTTAGTGCAATGACTTCACTGATCCAGAAGGAAGTATCGAATTGAGCTAAAAAGCTAATAATAATAATACTATAGGCCGTAATGTCCTCCGTGCAGCTCTTGTCCGATCCGATATTGACGTCGTCGCTATCAACCACACTTGCGTCACCGTCGAAGACTTGATCTACCTCATCCGCTATGACTCTTCAATGGGTGATCTGGATGAGCGTACCGATATCCAGGCTCACTCGGACAACCTCATCACCATTGACGGCAAGCGAATCGCACTTACCTCCGAACGTGACTTGAAGCAACTCAACTGGGCTACATTGGGCGTCGACTATGTCCTCGAGTGCACTGGCAAATTCACAAAGCGAGACCTGGCCATGGACCACATCAATTATGGTCAGGCAAAGCGTGTCCTCATCTCCGCCCCTAGCTCGGATTCTCCTACTTTCGTCTACGGTGTGAACTCGGACTCTTATACGGCCACCGAAGACTGCCGTATCGTGTCGAACGCCAGCTGCACCACCAACTGTGTCACTCCCGTCTTGAAGGTTCTTGACGAGACTTTTGGAGTCACTCAGGGATTCCTCACCACTATCCATGCTGCCACCCGATCCCAGCAGGTTCTGGATGGGTACAGCAAGAAGAACCGTCGTCTGGGTAAGACAAAACAACAGCTCATAGATTTGCCCAAAACACCTTCTCACATATTCATTCTTTAGGACGAGGCGTCTTCAACAACATCATCCCCACAACCACTGGCGCCGCCAAAGCCGTTGCCTCTGTCCTGCCAGCCCTCAAGGGTAAGGTCACCGGCGTATCCATCCGTGTTCCTACGTAAGTCTGCATCTACCTCGATATTCTTTTGCTCCCATGAAGAGAGCAAAAAAAATGAAACAAGCAGCTAACTAACCCCTCCTTCAGTCCCAACGTATCCATGATCGACCTCACAATCAGCACAACCAAGCCCACCTCCCTCCAAGAAATCATCAGCGCATTCCGCCTCGCCTCAAAGACGACCATGGCCGGCGTCCTTCGTGTCACCGACGAAGAACTCGTCAGCCAGGACTACAACGGATCACCATACAGCGCCATTATCGATGTGCCCGCCTGCTCGGAACTGAACCCCCAGTTCTTCAAGATTATGGCCTGGTACGATAACGAGTGGGGATACTCAAACCGCTTGTTGGATTTGACGACTCATGTCCATGCCCTGGAGGCGTAGACTTCACAACTATGTGACTAATTTGTTGATTCGTCGTTCCTTCTATCATGGGTGGAGTTTTTGGGTTAGATTTCTATTAGAGTTGGATTAGACCAGTTCAACCTTTCAATATAACATTCAAGTTGCTATTTACATTTACCCGTGTTGTAATTTACTAGTAGCTACAATTGACGGAGACCTCCAGCTTTCCTTGATCAGTGAACTGCAAAAAGAACTTGAATGAATGACATGAGAAAATGAGATCTATTTTTTTCGTACATCAAGTCATGACTCAACGGGTATCGGTATCGGCATCGGTATGAGCATCGGCATGAGAATCGGCATATATACCAATGATTTAATCCTCATCCATAGACTCCCACCCATCAGGCCCGCCAGCCTGAGGATTCTGAGCACCCTCACCTGGACCCTCATCATCCGACTCCTCATCATCATCATCATTAATGCCAAGAATACGCTCGGGCACATCGCCCTCTAGATCCGGCATGCGCGAAACAAAAGTCCGGCGCACGGGTCCGTTCGTAGAAGCGTCCCAAATCTGTACAGTACCCTTGCTACCGGCCACAGCCAAACGGAAGGAAACCTCCGGGTCCGGAGCGAAAGCAGTCGAGAAGACCTTTCCAACGTCCAGCTTACGCGTAACAACGAGAGAGGGCTTATCGTTCTCGACATTCCACAGCTTCACTTCCTTGTCGGTGGATCCGGTGACCAGGAAGCCCGCAATAAGGGGGTTGATGTCGAAGGAGGAGACGGAGGAGTCGTGTGCTTGCAGGGACCAGACGGGCTTGGACTCGGCCGGAGTGGCGGGGACGTTACGGACATCGTAGCGGTACACCATGCCGCCGTCGGTGGTGACGTAGAAGTAGTTGGGATCGTGCGGGTCCCAGCGGACGTTCTCAACGTCGGAGTCGACACCCCATCGGGCCTTGGAGTCCGGCGCGCGCATATCAGCTGCGACAATGGTGCGGTCGTAGGAACCGCTCAGAAGAATGGTAGCTTCCTTAGGGTGCCAGTCCAGCGAGCAGACCTTGTCGGTGTGGTGAGAGTAGGACTTGGCGCAGGTGGTGGTGTTGAGATCCCAGAGCTTGACAGTGCGATCCGCCGAGGCAGAGGCCAGCAGGTTGCGGTGCCCGCGGTTGGCGGCAAGAGACAGCACAGAGTCAATGTGGTACTCGTCATTGGCCTTGCTCTTCTTCTTCGACTTCTTAGGCTGGCCATCGCCCTTGTCCTGGCCGCCTTGACCCAGGATGGCGTTGGGGTACATGCTGTCGACAACATCCAGGTCCCAGATCTCAATATCGGGTTCCATGGTTCCGACGGCGACGAAGTTGCCTGATGTACGCTCCTCGTTGGCCTTTCCGCCGACGGGGACGTCGAGCCACTCCAAGCAGAGGGGAATGCCGGGCAGCATAATATCGTGGTGAACGTAAAGGTTATCGGCTCGGTCCTCGTAGACGTAGACCTCCAGGTGTGCGACCTCATCTTCGACCTTACCGGCCAGAAGCAGGTTATCATGCGGCATAATCTGCAGCTCCTCGCGCTCTTCGTTCTTGTCTTCATCGTCGGGGATCACAAGGTACGGATCCTCCTCGTTGGGCTGGTGGTAGGCCAAAGACTGGACATTGCCGAACATGGTGGCCCGCTCGCCATCATCATCGACTTCGTCGTCGTCGTAAGTGTCGAGATTGAACTCCTTGAGAACATCATCGTCCCTGCCATCTGCAATTAGCGCATGGCGCATTATGTCCAACAGTTCAGAATAACTCACTCGGTACTCTTGGGTGCAGAACCAGAACCAGAACCAGCACCAGCCTTACTCTCCTTCTTCTCATCCGCACCCTCGGTGCTCTCCTCCTTATCGTCTTCATCCATAGCCTCATCTTGGGCAGCGCTCAGCCCCTCCTGCGCTTCTTCAAGCTGCATGCGGGCCAGCTTAGAAATGCGGCCCATCTCCTCCTCGTCAATCTCATACTTAGTAGGAAACTGGGCCGCGACACCTCGCCGCACCCAGGCTGTAGTTGTGATCATTGAAGACATTTTGAATGACGCAGCCAAAAGTCCAATGTTCTCCAACTTCTTTTTTTTTATCGGGGATATTTTTTTTATCGGTGTGTCGAGTGGGGCTGGCAGAATGTGGAAGACTCTCACTCACCGCCTGGGGATTCTGCGGGACCAACTGCATTGATGAATTACTACTGACTGACTGAACTGAAAGTGCAATTCACATTAAACACAATCTACTTTGATCCTTTGGTTCGAGTCATCTAGACTGATCTTCACGCCATCATGCATTCCCATCTACACACCCCCTACAATATCAGTACGTTTATCCCGCCACCTCGCACCACTACAGTGTACCTCATGCCATACATCACCGCTAACACATCTGATCGTAGACTGCGAGGAAGTCATGACAGCCCTCGACGAGTGCCACGCCCGCGGATTCCTTTACAAAGCCGTCGGAAACTGCAACGACATCAAGCGTGACGTGAACAAGTGCCTTTCTGCCGAGCGATCCGACCGAGCCAAGCGTAATCGTGACGACGCTCGAAACAAGCGTGCGCGTATCGAGGAGATTTGGGCTCGTGAGCGCGGACAAGATCAGGCCGCCGCTGCTGCTACCAGTGCTGGTGCTGGTACGAGTGCCGGTACGAGTGCGACTTCGAGTGCAGAGAAGCCCACGGCTTCGCAATGAGCGCATCATTTCTTGCAAAAGGGCATTTCGTTTGGAGTTTTGGAGTTATGATGAATCTCTTCTCTTGAGGCATATGGGAATGAATGTAAGATATTGGACAATTGTATAAATACTTGCCAGTGGCAGGCGTGTCAACCAATCCCTACTACTAGTACCATGCCTGGTACATGTCTACCAATACGCATTGGCAGTGTCATTTGGGCAAATATGTAATTGACTGTATCATGATATAATGTGTACAACTGAAGATACACCATTTAAACTTTTCGATAGAATACCTGATCCGAACGCCATGCCGTGTAAAAGAGAGAGGGTGATATGCAAGAACAGCCGTTTCGACAATACCTAGTGACACTGACACTTATTCGTCGATCTCCATACTGGTGCCGGCGGGCTCGGGCCCAGTCTCGGCGGACGGTGCAGTATCATCATTGTCGTCGGGGAAAGCAGCACCACTCTTATGATGCCGCCGTCTCCGTTTAGGCTTGGCTGCACCCGTATCATCTCCATCCTGCTTCTCAGGCACATCGTCGTCCTCAACAACCCTCTTTTGAGATTTATCCTTAGCAGGTCCAGGTCCAGCCTCTTTCTTCTTAGACTTCTTCACACTAAGCGGGTTAGGCGCTTTAACCTTGGGACCGCTCTTCTTTTTCGGCTCTTGCTCCTCGGCCTTTTCCAGCGAAGGGTCGTCCAAACCGTATCGGAACTTGGCCTTCTCGGCACCATCTCTGACGGTCTCGGAACGGGTGCTCAATGGTTCCAGAACCATGACTGACCGCTTCACGTAGATGATAGGCACACCGGGGATAGAGCGCGCGCGGAAGCGAAGCATCTGCGAGCGGCGGACGGCTCGCTCTTCCTCGCGCTCGTCATCGCGCTTGCGCTTGCGCTGCGTATCATTCTTGTCGACCTTCTTGACGGGGGCATCTGCCGTGGCGAGAATGTAATGCTCCTTGTTCTTCTTGACTTCGGCGTTGGGAGATAGTAGTGACAGCAGACATTCGACCTCGTCGATAGGCGAGGACTCCGGGTTGTGCGAGCAATGGCGCAGCGGGAGTTCTGTTGGCGGGGGGAGATGGCGCGGACGGTATGGCTGGTTGGTCTTGGGGTTGATGGGCTGTGCGGCCAGGATTGCGGCCAGGGAACATTTGGTCAGCACTGTAGGTTGTGTTAGTTCAGTCTGCATGGTGATGACGGCAGGGTAGTTTGGTTTCTATTTCTGCGGGTCGCAGTAGTTGACGGATTCGTGCCGGAACTTACAAGGCTTGGGTTTTCCCTGGAGAGTCCGCTCAAGGGCAGGAAGAAGTTCCATCTTGAACTGATCAATGGCATGAACGAAGTTCGAGTCCACTAATTCAGCGCTGGTTAGTCCAGATCCATCCATACTCTCTGCACGCAGCTTCGGAGGGAGTCATACCGAGCACCTGGTAAGGCTCACGGAAGCCAAAAGTCATCTCATACTGGTGCATAAGCTTGCGATACTTCTTCGAACGTTTGGCCCTCATCTTGAATGGTGGGTATGAAAATTCGGTGTTGAGGTCGTCCGAGGATGCTTTGCGGCGCTGCGAGACGAAACTTTTTCAAATTGCCGGGCGGCGGGGGAGGCGGTGGGTCGAAGTATACAGCGGTCACCTGCAGGTCGGACAAAGTAATACTGAGCATACTAAGCCTCTCATCTACTTTTATGCAATTTACAACGCTTGAACTTGAATACTCAGATAGGAAATGGAGTCTGTATTATTCGTGCTGGACTACTTCAGCAGGACATTAAAAAGGACTCGGCGTCAACCGAGATACCAGAATTGGATGCAACACCAGCAATCCAACATGCAAATACCGAAATGTAAATCATAAGTCATCAAGGAACAGGTGCAGCCTGCAAATAGTCGTGTACGGTCATGGTCGACCTTGAGTGGTGCGAAAGCATGTACGAATGATTCGCGGTCGCCGTAAAATGGGTAATGGGGAGAACTAGCTCTGCTCTGGGAATTGGCAAGCTATCGACAGCCATGGTCGCTAGGTTACCATTCCGTGCCATGTAGCATCGGGTTCCCCTGATTGAGCGTCGCGCGCTTTAGCAGTCAACAAGGACTGGATGCATCGGCGGTGCCCGGGGTGACACGGGCATAGCCTCATGTATCTCCCGGAGCAACAATAGTATTCACGCACTTGGTCATCCAACTGGGGCGTTACTTCAACCAACGCGTTTCTTGCAGGAGGCCAGGACAACCGAGATATCATCCATTTTACCCCCTTCAATAGCAAGGCCCTCGTCAACGGCCTTCTCCATGAATGGACTCTCAGCAAAGGGATCCTGAGCAACATTCAGCGCAGCATTCAGAAGTTCTCGTGCAGCATAGACCATGCGATCATCACACATGTCGGGCGACGGCGAAAGTCTATTCGACTGCATCTGACCCTCGTCCCACTTCTTCAGACTATCCAGGATGATCTTCAGGACCTCGTGTTCCCAGAGATTATCCATGACGCCGTCCGAGACAGCAAGAACAAGATCGTCCTCCTGTAAGGCAATTTTGGATAGAACTGCATTTTTGCGCGGTGTATCGACGCTATTTGTGCCTAGTTGCATGGGACAGTCGAACCAGTGCCACTGCTCTGCTGTGCGGAAGAGGATCTTTTGCTCGCTTGGTCGGATCACGATGATTTTGCAATCACCGAGATTCGTCACGTAGAGTAAGGGTTTCTGGGTGCCGTCCGGCTCGCGCGTGGAGTGTAAAAGCGCTGTCGCAGAAGTTGTTGTACCGAACCACTCGGTCGGGGAGGTGGTTGCGCGAGTGGTTTCTTCGTATGCAGATTGGAGATACTCGATCGGTTCGAGACAGACTGCGTTGGCGGTGACTCGGCGCTCAATTTCGAGGGCCCAGAAGTGTAAGAGAAGTCGGGACCACAGTCTGTAGAGAGAAAGACTATCGTTAGCAACCAGCGATCGATCACAATGTGCATATGCATCTCTAAGAGAGCGAAACTCACGCAGCATGGCCATGAGGCTTCATGGCCCAAGCGCCTACACCGTCGTCAACGCCCAGAAAGTTCTCCGTAACGATAATCGCATCGTCGCCATTGTTCAAACCGCGAACTAGCTCACCCCGAACGGAGAGGCGCTTATCCTGGCTTAGAGAGTGTGTCGTGAGGGGATCGGAGAAGGACGTTGAAGGTGGAGATAGGAACGGTGGGGGGAAAGGACGAGACGGGCGCTTAGCGCAGAGAGCGTAGCCCGTCTCGAATCGAAAGGGCGAACTAGCGAGGCTCAAATCCTGGCGGTCGGGAACCGGAGTGGTGATGCCGAATGAAGGCCACACGGCCGCATGGTAGGGATGAGTCGATCGCAGGGTCTGACCTGGGGTGACAGTTGGTTTAAGAGATGCGAACCATCGTTTCGCAGCTGTCCATGGGAGTGACGAGAGGACGCCTGTCGTGGTCACCATGCCTGACGGAGCAGAAGCAGAAGCATCAGGACCAAGGGTGATTTGGTGATAAGAGGAGTGTGAAGGTAGAGAGAGGAAGTAGAAGGAAGAATCAGAGTCATAAATTGGGGGAGTTAAAAGGGAAAAGGGCATTGACCGGTGAGGCCGTGGAGAATGAAAGCTCTCACTGGCTTGTCTCGCCGACGTGCTCTGCTCTACGGAGTACCGTGTGTCATATGAGAAAAATGTACGGCGGACTCCGTTCTGTACGCACATCTGAGCCTGCCACCTCAGTATTCCCCAACATTTCTCGAAATAGATTAAACTAGTAGGTCATAGCTCACATAGATGGCTATAGCTTTCTATGGTGTCAGATCTACTCCATACTTCATACACACTAGGCTGTTTGGTCTGGGAATTGGCATACATGAGAGACACTCTCGGGCAATCTGCATTCTTGGCCTTATCAGAACCACAACCTTACCCTTACTGTAGGAACTAGGGTAACTAGGGTACCCACTCTCTCAGGAGATCCAATGATTTGCAACGATGGGAGAGGGTACTCTTAAGGTGATCTTAGGATCGACAAGGGGCAGAGATAACAATAATTTTATAAAGCAGGTACGAATATGCTACTGCGTACCTCAGTCACCTTCCACTGTGCCCCTGGCCATCTCAAAGAAATTCGTCTATCATTCTGTCATGATCGTAATTTTTTTTGGTCATAAAGTCGTGTGGATCTTCGGGAAGTAGGGAAACATTCAACCCTCAACCCTGAATCCTGAACGCAGAGAGCCCTCAAATCGAAAAATTGCTCGACCCCGACGAGCGCTCCTTCAAAATCTCCAGCTCGAATCCCTCCACCACCTCGACTAACTGGCTCATAAGCTGACCATCGCGGATGTTCCGTTTCAGAATGGCGAGTCTTTCGAAGGAGGCTCGCGCGAGGGTGTTCGCCCGCGTTGTGAAGTCGATTTCGCTAAGACCTTTGCGATTTCGGGCCAGCATCATGCGCAGCTGTCGCTCGGAGCAGGGGCAGTGCCGTTCAGGGCAAGCGGTGCATTCACCAGCGCAGCGGCAGAGAGGAATGCAGACGCACTTGTGCTGCTGCACCAGTGGCAGGAGCGGCTTGCCATCGTCGCGGCGCATTTCTCCCAACATTTTACCTTCCAAACTGCCTAGAGAGGCCAGTCGGCAGTCCTCGGTGTGGTCTTTCGCCCACATGCTGAAGTGCGCGATTTTCAAATCAACGAATGGCAATTTGTCGGTAGGTACGTCGCTCTCGAGTTGCACCTTGGGCTCGACGGTGCAGTACTTCTCCGAAATCGCGATCGCCAACTCTGCTGGAAAATTACGGGAGTAGGGGAGTAGAGTACCCCATTTCTGGTTGAACTGGCTGTTCCTCTCGTTTAATATTCCCAGCACATATCGGCGGTAGCCTGTTGGGTCATCAAGGTTGAATTTTGTGCCGACATTCTGGTCGACAAGGCTGCAGAGGTGGCTATCTTGGTATGCATTCACGACGAATTCATAAAGCCTCTCGCATATGGTGGGCGAGTCGAGGACGTCTTTGATCGCTAGAAAGATGCGGTACATGTGATCCGGCTCGGGGAGGTAAAACTTGCCACACTCTGGACGTGGGCGAGGTTCCATTTTGAATTGCATGCAGAGTTCGATTGCTGCCATCTCGAGGACAACTCGTGCGTACAGGGCGTAGAACAAGTTCTCCACGATCTCGATCAGATTGGATAGCGAGCCAGTTCGGATTCCCGCTTCCGCGCGTTTGATCCAATGCAAGAGTCCAGTTTTGCTGTCCCCGATCTAATGCGATGCGTTTGTTAGTTCTCTTACTGAACAGTGGAGCAGGTACACATGAAGAAGTTCGAGCAGATATGATGATCGCTCTACCCACCTCCGCCCCGTAGGCAAGAAACGCGACATGCGAGATCTTTGCCAAGGTGTAGATGTTGACAAAAACCTTGAGAGCGCCCTTCATGTGGGCTTCGATTTGCAGCGTGTTCAAATCATCCATCCCCATGACCTCCGAGGCCATGCCTGAGGTAGCCAAGGCCTCCGAAGAGACAACCCAGTCATCGCTGCTGACTTTATAAGGGCGCGAGTGGCGACGGGGAGGGGCCATCTAGCAAAGGTCAGTATAATACCAAGCAGCCTTGGATGTCTAAAGGATTGGTGACGAGCAGGTTGGAGAATGGAATCGAGAAGCAACGTACGAGAGATTTCCCGCTGGGAGAGGAACTAAACAACGGCGCAATTGGCGAGAGAGGCCGCTGCATTGATGCCTTCCCGGGGCTTCCATTAGGACTTTGGCTTTCCTCTTGACTGTAGATGGATGATGAGTATCGGAAGAAGCCGTCCTCTTGGACTTTCATCCAAGTTGTCACCTTGTCATCGCTGCTTGCGATGGTTGTATGGGCGGTCTGTAGGGTGTCCTCGCTGGAGGGCTCCGACAGGACAGGACTGCGCCCAAGGCGCCGCTTGAGAGAGGTCCAACCCCGGATCATACGGGGTTGCTGCATGGAGGGAGGAAGAGGAGGAGAAGGAGGAGGATCTGAAGGAGGAGGTGCAGGAGGGTCGAAGGGAACAAGTGGAAAGCGAAGCATCATGAAGGAAGTCCCAATAATGGGGGGGGGTGTATGGATGATGCTTGTGATGATGCTTATGGTTGTGGTGTGGAAGGTGCGAGGAGGAAGGTACAGTTTCTCGTGGAGTGGTCTGGTTTTGTAGGGTTGGTGGTGGTGGTGGTGAATGGTCAGTATTCACTCCTTCTCATACTTCCTATTCACCTGGACTGTTGGGACCAATAATAGGTGGGTCTCCAATGGTTTACAGGCAAAAGAAACAAACAAAAGGAAATTCGGTCTACAAGGAATCATATCAATATGTAGAGTCAAAGAAATTGCTGATTCGTTAACGCTCTTCAAGGTAATATCAACAAGAAGCCATTGCGAGTCTAGCTCTGCACACGGAAAGTTCGGCCACTGGCGGTCTTGCGCTCGCGTTCTTCGTTCTCGGGTCGAGCACGGTTGAGAACTGTCAAGGTTAGAGTTTAATACATATCTTTCGAGTTGGGCATAGATGTCTTGTTTACCTTGGAGGAAGTCCGCTGTCCGCTTGCGCATTCGGGTGTGGATATACGCCTATAAACAAAACATCAGCAAATGACACCAGCGATTCGGCAGGAAGGCTGGAGAATAAATTACCTTCGAGGCCTTGATATGATAGTGGAAGTAATCACGGAAGGTCTGGATGTGGGAGATGTTCTCATATCGGCGCTGGGGGGGTTAAGTGCCGGGGGAACAGAACTATAGGAACTAAGTCAGTGATACTGTCTATCGCAGGCGATGTGCCGGGGTGTTCAGGTGAAAGGCCATACCGAAAGTGACGTAGCTAATCTCGCCCTCGCCAGTGTTCTTCAACCCAGGAACACCTTCCAACTCAAGTGGCGGGTCACTGCGGAAAAGCACCTGGGGCGCATTCTGTAGGGTCACCACACGGCGTCGGGCGTCAACGAATTCCTAAAGGGGGTCAGTATATTTAAATTAAACTGGTGTATTCTGCGACGAACCTGCAGGAAGACCTTGCCGAAGATTCGGTCTGTCTCTTCGCGGAAAACAGTGCTAAAGATCACCGTAACGCGATCCCAACTAGCCTTGATATAGATAGCCTCTTCCTCGCGATAGTGAATCGCCATAACATCTCCACCTTCTTTGACACCTTGTGGAGCCGACTCTGATGTGTATTGCGACGCCTCCTCCGCGAGTTTGGTGAACTCATCGAACGCCCGCTCAAAGGGAGCAGCCATGGCGTTGCGCTTCATCAGGGCGAGCTTCATGATCAACTCCTCCCGGGCTTCTTCCTCGGCAGGGAGGTTCTCCAGGTCGACTTGTACTGAGAAATCATACCCGGGCTCCGGGGTCACGATGTAGGGGCCGTATTCCCGCTCCAGCACCTGTTGGGCGCCATACTGAACAAGCTCCTTGTAACACTTGACATGGATGGAAATAAGGATCTTGGTCTTAGACTCGGGGGTCGAGAGGTGGAAGGTCACTCCGTCAAAGTCGGAGACCACTTGGTCAATCGACGCCGGGGGAGCACTGCGACGGAATGGTTAGCTGGTGAGCCTAGGTGGCTGTGTATACAATGCAGCAATGGCGGGGGAGGGTGGATGGTAATGCGCGAGGGGAGGGAATGGTACCCAGAGAACCGCTCCGTTAGGAGGGATTGGATCAGAACGTTTTGATAGTCCAAGAGAAGCATGATTAGCACACAATGGGGGGGAGAGAGTGATAATGTTGAAGTTGGCAGTCTGGCAGTTTGGGGGGGGAAAGGCTTCCCGCGCGAGATCGTCATGGGCGGTGGGGGAACTCGGCTGGTCGCTGCCGCCGCCCGTAATGAATTTTGTCCTATCGATAGCAGCTCTCTCCAAAAATTTTCCCATCCATCCACGATGGTGAAATCTTACTTGTGAGTTGATCTAACACTGCGGATACACTGTCCGGTCTACTGACTCTTTTCGATTTTTAGCAAATTCGAGCACTCGAATACATTCGGGCTCGTCGCCTCGGCGACCTCGAATGCGATCTGGGCCAAGGATGAGCAGACTGGCGGCGCAGTTCGCCAAACCGGCGCCGGTCGAGCCATTGTCGGTGCCAGTGAGGAGGTTCTCTGCTGGGATGTCAAGAAGGGAGAATTGCTCGGCCGCTGGCGCGATTCCGCCTGCAGAGCGCAAGTGACGGTGGTGACACAGAGCAAGACCGATGAAGATATCTTCGCCGTTGGGTAAGTCCGATTTCTACTTGTCGCCAGACCCTGCATCTTCTTGGGCTAATTTGTTTTTCGTTTTTTCCTACTCTAGCTACGACGATGGCAGTATCCGAATCTGGGACTCTCGAACCGGCTCGATCATAATTTCCTTCAACGGTCACAAATCCGCCATCACCAAGCTGGCTTTCGATAATGTTGGTGTGCGCCTCGCCAGTGGCTCCAGGGACACCGATATCATCCTGTGGGATCTCATCTCTGAGACTGGTCTCTTCAAACTCCGCGGACACACCGATCAGATCACCTCGCTTCACTTCCTCTTCCCGTCTCCCGAGTTACTCAGTGCTTCGGGCATGAGCGACCATGCAGGCTTCTTGTTGACTACTGGAAAAGACGCATTGATCAAGGTTTGGGATCTGGCATCGCAGCATTGTATCGAAACACACATTGCGCAGTCCAATGGCGAATGCTGGAGTTTGGGTCTTTCGCCTGATCAGGGCGGCTGTATCACCGCAGGAAACGACGGGGAGCTGAAGGTCTGGTCTATCGACGAGGCTGCGATGATTGAAATCTCAAAGGAAAACGTCAGTGCCGAAGGCCGCCGGATTCTTACAGACCAAGGCACCTTTTACCGCCACGGCAAGGATCGCACGATCGGAATTCACTTCCACCCTCGCTTGGATTACGTTGGATTCCATGGCTCGGAGAAGGCCGTTGAGATTTGGCGTATTCGCTCACAAACAGAGGTCCAGAAGAGTATGGCACGGAAGCAGAAGCGCAGAAAGGAGAAGGAGGCCCAGCGTGAGGGCGAGGAGAAGGAAGCCGACGCTGAGAAAGAGAGGGTCAAGGATTCAGCCTCGCCTCCTATCACAGAGGTCTTCGTCTCTCATGTCATTGTTCGGACGGGTGGAAAGGTCCGCTCCTTTGATTGGATGACCAACAAGTCTAGCGGGTTGAATCTTCTAGCTGCGACAACCAACAACCAGCTCGAGTCGTACAATGTTGTCCCGGCCAACAAGAAAAACAAGGATGAGGACGAATCAGCATACACTCGCAACTTGGCCGTTGACATCCCCGGCCACCGAACAGATATTCGATCTATCGCCTTGAGCTCTGATGACCGCATGCTTGCCTCCGCCTCGAACGGTAGCCTGAAGATCTGGAATGTTCGAACTGAGACCTGTCTACGTACTTTGGAGTGTGGCTACGCACTCTGCTCCGCTTTCCTTCCTGGTGATAAGATTGTGGTTGTCGGTAACAAGAATGGCGAACTGGAAGTGTTCGACATTGCATCTTCGACTCTGCTGGACACGATCAAGGCGCATGATGGCCCTGTTTGGTCCCTTCACGTTCACCCGGATGGCAAGTCTATGGTCAGTGGAAGTGCCGACAAGACGGCCAAGTTCTGGGAATTCAAGGTCGTTCAGGAGGAGATCCCCGGTACCAAGCGCACTACTCCCCGTCTCAAGTTGATGCACACGAGAACTCTGAAGGTCAGCGATGATATTCTCAGCCTTCGTTTCTCGCCGGACGCCCGACTTCTCGCGGTCTCTTTGCTGGACAACACCGTCAAGGTCTTCTTCGTCGACTCTCTCAAGCTTTTCCTCAACCTCTATGGTCACAAGCTTCCAGTTCTCAGCATGGATATCTCCTACGATAGCAAGATGATCGTGACTTGTTCAGCTGACAAGACCGCCCGTCTGTGGGGATTGGACTTTGGTGACTGCCACAGGGCTCTTCTTGCCCACGAGGATAGCGTTATGTCAGTGGCATTCGTCCCGCACAACAGGGATGGAAATGGACACAACTTCTTCAGTGCCAGTAAGGACCGAATGATCAAGTACTGGGACGGTGATAAGTTCGAGAACATCCAGAAACTGTCTGGTCACCATGGAGAGATCTGGGCCTTAGCCATGAGCCGTTCCGGTGACTTTATTGTCAGTGCCAGTCACGACAAGAGCATTCGCATTTGGCAGCAAACCGACGAGCCACTCTTCCTGGAGGAAGAACGCGAGAAGGAGATGGAGGAGCAGTACGACAACACACTCACCGCATCTCTCGATCAAGATGAGGACGGAGAGGATGGCGAGAAGGCCGAAGCAGTCGACGCTAGCAAGCAAACCACAGGCACCCTCATGGCCGGAGAAAAGATCATGGAAGCTCTGGATCTGGGTATCGAGGATCTGGCGGTTGTGGAGGACTGGCGTCGAGTCAAGGCCGCCAACCCGAACGCCGCGCCCCCTGGTCGTAACCCTCTCTATATCGCTTTGGGCAACGTCTCGGCTGAGCAGCATGTTCTCAACACCGTGCAGAAGATTCCAGCCGCTGCTCTACAAGACGCCCTGCTGGTCCTTCCCTTCTCCAAACTCGAGTACCTCTTCACCTTCCTCAACATCTGGGCCGAGCGCGAGTGGAACGTCGCTCTGACCTGCCGTGTGCTCTTCTTCATGCTGAAGACGCATCACCGTCAAATCGTGTCGAGCAAGATCATGCGCCCGATGCTTGACAGCATCCGCGCAGCACTGCGCCGCGTGCTGTCCCGCCAAAAGGATGAGATGGGATTCAACCTATCTGCTCTGCAGTTTATCGGTAATCAGATCCGTGAGCACAATACGAAGGACTACATCGACGAGGAAAACTGGACACCGCAGCAAGCACAGCAGGGGTCGGGCAAGAAGCGGCAGTTCATGAGCGTCGCTTAGAGGGGGAAGGGATTGATTGGTACGAGCATTGTCAATCGGCGTTGTCGGGGTCCTTAATGACCTTATTTGTTTTGGATTTATGTTTATCGTATAAAAGTTTTATATCCTTGGGAGTTTCGAACAAGGGATGTATTATACTTGATCTGTTCGAATATGATCGATTGATTCTAGAAACCATGTCTATCATAACCCTGGGCCAGCGAGCCTCCAACCGCTGGCAGTTTCCAATGTGTGCACTCGCTACTAGTAATTTATAAAGAAAGCCTCTCTCAACACGAAATTCAAAAGACCTAATTGGAATCGTATTAGCAACCCCAATTCACGCGACAAGTACCATCCACAACGAAGACAACAAGCCGGTATAACTCCTTTCAGCGGAACCATTATAAGCATCGACGACAGACAGTAACATTCTAGTACCGCTGCCATACCTCTTCCGGCTCTTCCTAAAAAATTCGGTTCGTATGCAAAGTCTCATCATTCGGAGGTCCGGCTTGTCTTCTTCGTGTCTGGTTGGGAGGTTAGAGTAAGCGTGACACGTACCGGTAGTGTTTTGTGGCCAGCTAGACAGATATTCTAGCATATTTCTAGACTCTGTCTGAGCTGGCGCGTGGTTGGGACCACGGTTGGCAAATTCGATTGGGGGAGGAGGAGAGTTGGGGAGAGATCAAGTTGGTGAAAAATATGGGAATGCGGTGGGTCTGCTTAGCTAGTGGGTCACGTGTGTTGATTATTATGGGGCATGGCATAGGAAGCTTTTGTGATAGCAATTGAAAAGCAGAAAAGCTCTTTTTCACTTAAGCAGACTGTTTTGATGATTTGTCTGAGATTCATATGATAATTTTACTAGATGTTCTAATTAAAGAGATTATCTAGAACTTATTGCCTCCGACTGCCACGGCTGTATGCATTAATTTGTACGATATGATGAATTGTTCTTCAGAAGAATTTGATGAAATCCTATTTATTTTCAAAAGATCTAATTGCATGGTCTCATAAAAAGCATAATTTGTAGTCAATGAAGGAGGCAGGTCCAGCCAAACCATCTTCGTCAAGAGGAAGGTTTCATCTTCCCGCAAGCCGAGCACGTCCACCACTGACTCTCCATAAAACTACCACAATTCTCGCAAAGCCATCCCAAAGGCCGTTTACTCGTATCACGGTCCATAGAGGCAAGGGTGTCTCGGACTCGGTTTCGGTTCTTGAATGCGAATGTATCCCGTGCGGGCAGCTCGTCCTCTTGTATCTGAAGCGGACGCTTTTTCGAAGTAGGTTGCTCGGAACGTCTGGGTTCCGGGCGTGTGGCGGGCTGTTTCTCTTTCGGCGCTGGTCTTTCTGCGGCACATACGTCACAGCAGAGGAAACTGGACGGGTTCTCCAGCGTACATGTTGGACACGTCCAAGGGGCCTCGTATGAACTATTGTCTGCTGTGAGGTCCAATACTTCTGGCGTGTGCCCCGGCGCTATCCCTGGGGGTGCACTCGGTGCAGCTGCTTTTGAAGTACCAGCTTCTGCCGTATTTTGGGAAACTTTCGGAACAGACGATCCGCCTGAGCGAGGTCCAGCTGGGTTCTCCTGGCTTGGGGGAATATACGACGATCCATACTTCTCACGTTCCTCCTCCTGAATCAACTCAATAAAGGCCTGAAGGATCGCTTCTTCATTCGCATCATCTTCTTCAGCTTTTGTCCTGAAACCATTCCGCGATGCTTCCTCGGCAAGCTCGGTGCTTCTGTCCGTTCCCGAGGCACATCCATTTGTCACCTCCACACGACGCTGCGCGGCATCTGCTCTCAGCTTGCGGATGTCTGTTCCTCGAAGCACGGGGGTGCCTCCAAGACGCTTCCCGGAGTTTTTAGTGAGGATCCTTCGTTTCTCAGCGGCAGCGCGGGCTTGTCGGCGGGCCTCGTCAGGTGGCATTCGAGTCCCGCCAAGCCGTTTGCCTTGAGAGAGGAAACCTTCGCCTGTGTATCCCTTGATGACAAGCTCCTCGTGCTCATCCCGCAACTGGTTCCACAGTGCATGAAACTCGCGGTGATGAGGCCCGTGTACAATATGACACAGTCTGTTCTTGATTAGTTTAGTGACGCGTGGGCGGGAGGTGGGAGAACATACTCATGCAGCATAGTATCGACAACCTGCTCGAAAGGAAGAAACTGTGTCTGATCCGAGGGATATCGTAGTCTTAGACATATTTTCTGGCCCGAGTTGACATTCAGCCCCAGAAGGTTTTTCTGTCCCGGGTAGAACTCGCACAGGGCGCCCACTCGCCAGGAACGCTGGCGCATGATGGGTTTGACGACCGAAGCAACTTTGCGGAGGATAAAGAGGGCCTCTGATTCACGGGGACGTTTCTTCTCATGGCGATATTCGCCGATGAGAGAGTCAAGTTCTCTCATGTTGTATCATAACAGTTGCAATCAATCAGCCTAGCAGTATCATGTTCCCTGGATGACGGGCTAGGCCGACTCAGGATCATACGCGCTGAGGAGAATCGCCCAACTCCAGATTGAGAAGCAAAAGGTTCATGGCAATAGCATAACCTTTAAATCCTTTTGCATCGTAGCTGGCTAGTATTCAAAGGGTTTCGTGAGGTCTTTGAAGAGAGCAAGCAGAAGGGACTTGCCAGGACCTGGTCTTGCATCGCTATGACTAATCATGTCGGCCAGCCAGAACTGGCTTGTGGCTATACTTGAATATACCGACAGCCAGGATAATATAGCCTAGTAGTACTCCAAGGCTAGTATTGGTGTTCACATTTAATCTACTTAGGTATCGTTACATTAAACTTGAATACCCGTGCCAGACGCTGACTATGGGTTCATCTTCTGTTGGCCCGGTGTACTATACTAGTTTGACGGACATGAATACATCTCACCCAATTAATATGAAAGAGCACACTCCAGGGCTGAAGTCACTCACAACGTTGGAAGACAAAAAGTTGAATGAATAAACTTTCATTATCCAGCAGTATACCTAGGTAATTCCGTATATGTATTAAATCCAACTGATTTATGTACTTCGATTGGGCTTCCAGAAGGTACCTCATTCCTGTCATGTGACCCATCCAAAGCGGAGACTGGTTTATCGCAATTCTTATCATCAACAGTTTTCTATTCTTTTCCAGCATTTCACTTCACCAAAATGACGAGCGACGATCAGTTCTTCTTTGACTACGTGAGTTGCATCGAATGCACTGTAACCTGACTTGGAAATCCTCCCTCATGCTGACCCTTCGCAACAGCTCGCGTCCATACCCCATGACGTAAGGCGATACTCGACCCAGGTTGCCGACTCGATCGACCGACAAGTCGACCATGCGGCCACCACGATCCGAAATACCCTTTCCGAACAGTCATGGATTCCTTCACAGGTGCGCCCGTCCGTGCGCAATGCTCAGAACATGCGTCATCCCCGTGGGTTCACCGACCGGGTGCAAAATTGGATGGCTCGGAATCGCGCATGGACGGCGGCTATCCTCGCATTTGTCGGCACCGGGTGTGTCCTATACTATGGGAGTAAGAAGTTGAATGGAAAACGGAGGAAAGCGAGAAAGGCTGGAAATGGAGCCCGGAAGGAGATTGTTGGTACGTTGAGAAGGCCTTCCACGGGATGCGAGCAATGCGATGCCTTCTGCTCCATCCAATATGTTGATATGTTGCTTGTGCTAACCATACCGACGCATAGTCATCGCTGGATCGCCTCATGAGCCTATGACTCGCGCTATTGCTGCAGATCTGGAACGCCGTGGATACATAGTCTACGTGACCGTGTCATCGGCAGATGAAGAGCACATTGTTCGGTCTGAGAACCGGACTGATATCAAGGCGCTGTGGTTGGATTTGACTGCGGTAGGTTTCTTGCCAGATCAAGGCAAAACGAGCAAAGTCTAACATGATATGAAATAGGGAACCTCCACACCCTCCGAGCTACATCCCTCATTGCATGAACTGCGCTCACTAATCACACAACCCCAATCTCCCCTCCCCGGCATGCCTCCTCACACCTGCCAGCTGAGCGGCGTCGTGATTGTGCCATCCCCCAACTTTGCCGCAGGCCCTGTCGCGACAATCCCACCTTCATCATGGGCCGATACCGTCAACACCCGTCTCCTCTCCCCGATCCTCACCGCACAAGTCTTCCTACCACTATTGACTCTCCGCAACAACAGCAGTACGATCATCTTCGCCTACCCATCCATCTCATCATCCCTGTCAGCACCCTTCGCCGGACCGGAAGTCGCCACAACCCGGGCTATCTCAGGTTTTGCCACCTCTCTGCGCCAGGAACTCCGCCTCCTCGAACATGGCAACGTCGATGTCGTGGAGCTACGACTCGGAAACATCGACCTGGGCCCTTCATACCGCAATGCCCAAAACCAAATTACCGGCACCGAAGTCCTGGCCTGGAGTGCGCAGCAACGAGCTCTATACGGCCCGCAGTACCTCTCCAGCATCGAACAGCGCCCCGTCGCATCCGCCGGCCCTAGCACCGTGCGCGGATCACCCGCGCGAAACCTACACCACGCTCTGATGGATGCCCTAGAACCGGCATCCCGGGATTGGATTGGCCGGCGTACGCGCAAGAAGTCTATTATGTACGTCGGCCGCGGGGCTCGGTCTTACAGCGTGATTGGCGCGTGGATGCCCAGCGGTCTTGTGGGATTAATGATGGGGTACCGTAGTGGGCATTCGGCGCCCATGGGTAGTCCCAGCAGTGGCAGCGAGACTAGCTGGGAGCGCGTCTAGTGGGATCCCTGCTAGATTTCCTTGAAAAGAAGAATGATGCAGACCAGCGGGCAAGTACGACGGTAGTACACCCTATCCTTCAGTTCACTGGACTTCTCTTCGCTGGTTATTGTGTTCGGTGTGCATGGCACCTACAGTGGTGTTGCAAAAGTTTGAAACCCCTTGTTGACCGCCCTGAGCTCTGCCTTCCCAAGGGGAACAAGTAGCTACCTGAGAGGGAATAGATTGGCCAAACTGTTCCATCTCAGGTAGCTACTAGAGATACAAGAACAGTCAACATGGAGTTTCAAACTTTTGCAACGCCATTGCATACCTGCTTCCAGTTTCTTCCAGTGCCAGTACCGTTACCCGTATAGAATATGCGGGTTGATGAATACGTTTTGGTGTGATGAAAAGCTCTTCTTTGCTCATTTTTGAGACCATACTTTTGAATAATTTGTACATACATTATGATACTCCTCGCTCAGGCGCCAATGGATTAATTAATTGATAAATTGAATATGTGAAATAATTATTTATTGCATTAGCATTATTGCACATGCATTTCATGGACTCAGTTAGTCGTAATCTGATCGGTCAGTTGCAATTGCAGCTGTCGTCAGTCATTTGTTGTAGCGTAGCAAGTATGTATCTAGTATTGTGCATAACTCCTCACAGCCAGCTGCAGGACTGGGTCGCGTCGAGTCAAGTATCAACTGAAGTCAAGTCAATATACTCCGTAACTACTACCTAGACCTGCACATGCTTCATCTCGCACGGTTCACCCTTCATCCCAAGCTGGTCCCCTGCTTCGACACCGCGGCAGCGATCCTGCCCATAAAGAGGGTCGCGGGCCGATCTCTTAATCCGCCCCTTAACCAACCAATTCCTCAACCAGATCAACCCCCACGTAACGAGGAAGATGACCAAGATCGCAGCAAGGATACCAAAGCAATACCCCGTTACGAGCGACGATCCATTGGTCTTGATATCGAGGAAACTGTAGGCGTAAAAGCCCTCGGTGTGGACCGTGATGTACGCGACACAGAGATAGAGCAGCAGGAAGAGGATGAGGAACGGGATGTAGATCCAGGGGTGTGGGGCTGTAGTCGCGAGGGCGATTTCGAGAATGGCGTAGAGCGAATTAAGGCCGTGCTGGGAAATCTGTGTAACCATGTTGCGCATTAGGGCTGTTTTTAGCACGAAAGATTGGAATGTGGGGGTGGTGCTGGTGGTGTCGCAATCAAGTGCGACGTGCGCTCAGACCATCCGCCTTGCACATGGCAATCCCATGGCAATCCCATGACAGGGCTGTGGCAAGGCTGCATGGATGGAAGAGACGAGAGAAGAAAGAAAAAACGTACATTCGACCAGCCCGTAAATGCTTCCTTATAGAATGGCGGCTTGAAGAGGATAATCCAAAAGACCAGTGTAACGAGTGGTGGATAAACGGTGATAGTTGTGTAAAGAATGCCATGCATAGCACGCAGAGCTCGCGGCCAGCGGTTGAAGAGTAGCGAGCGCCCAGTTTGAGCGTAGCAAGCAGTATGAATAGCGGCGAAGAGGGTATAGAAGCCCAATCCCCAGTAAGTTAACCAGGTGAAGAAGCTAAAGGACTGGCCGATAGCGTCGCGGTCACCATGGGTACCATCCCAGCCCCAGATGAAGAAGATCGAGACAAAGATATAGGTTGATATGAGGGCGCGCAGGCTGGCGAGGAGGGTGGGAGAGAGGAGCCAGCTCGTTTCATAGTAGTGGAGGTTGTCGTGAGCTGGATCGACACCGAAGAGGGTCGACAATGGAATGCGACGCATCGTGAGATACTAGTGAAATGAGATGAGAGATCTGCGATTTACACACCAGCCTGGAGAGGCAGATCTGTGAAAATCTTTTTGCGTGGGGCCAACACGATGCGATCGTGGGTTCTTAAAGCGGCCGACTCTCGTAGCTGCGACGGAAATGGATGGGCACGCGACTCATCAACTCGACTTGGCTCAACTCGACATTTAAGTAACAAGGGAAAAATCGAACTCGGCAAGGCAGAGAAGAATTAGACCGACGGAATTTGGCGAAATTTGGCCTTTTCGCCCGCAGCTAGGCTGAATAGACTACATGTGAACATGTCGGCTTACGTTGCCTGCTCGAGAGGGAGAGGTAAGCGAGGCCACTGGCAGTGGCAGTCATGTAGCCCACTTGGGTTGCTGCAAAAGCAGACTAACCGATCCGAGGTAGCAATGGGGTTAGTGTGATGATTCATACATTGCACTAGGAGGAATAAGGACTAGGTTATGGTCATGGGCCATACTAGGTAGATGAATCAAAGTTGAAGATCGCTGTGAAGTACATAGCGTGAAGTACATCCTAGGATAGTGTGACGTATACTCTATATCAGGATGCTAGTATAAACACGATAGAGATAGAGTATGGACGAACGGACCCCACCAGAAAAGGCAGGATCAAACCGCTCTGCAGCCAAAATAAGAAACTGCTCCACTGCCTCTCCACTGGAGGGATTTGATTGGTGAACCAAGAATAATGAAACAGCGTGGGGATACTACTATTTGTAGCATGGAGTACCCTCCCATCTTCTACTATGTATCTCTATAGTGTAGTATAGTTAAGTGTTGTAGAGTATAGTATAATATACTCTACAAATACATCACTGGATACATCACTTTAATTATAATCTGGGGTATACTATAATAATAGTACGTATGCTTGTACACTAGTGCACTAAATTCCTCATTTTGGTGGTGATTAGGTGATCCGGCTTGGCATCTTGGCCCCCCCCTGAAGTCACGGGATCCCCCCCGTGACACTGGCACTGACACTGGCACCGCTCACTATGGACGTTCCACTGCCACGACAATAAAATCCCCAAGTGGAGCTGTTTACCATTGCGATCGTCAGGGCCTCGCCCGTTTCGCTCCTTTCTTCCTTTCTGTTTTGTTGGGCTGCCTCTGCCTCTCTGCCTCTGACGCATGTCAACTTGACTTCTTCATCCTTCTCTGAAAGGGCTGTCTTTCCTTTGGCCTCTGTCGCCCCCCCCGCCCATCACCCCCATACATACCATCCATCCAATCTACTATACCCCCCCCCATCACCAATCTCCCCTCAACCTTCGTATCGCTCATCTTTGAACCCAAATGTCCCCCCGCCCGAGACTGAGACATTCGCCCCGACTCTGAACGACTAGAGTGTTTGGACCCCTGTGACGTTTCGCTTCATCTCACCTCGCCTATACCATACCAGCCACATTGAACGATTGATCTTGTCCGTATTTACCCCTGGAGACAAAGAAAGGTCGTGGTTCAACCATCCCCCCTCTCCTTCTTCCTCCCAACCCCCCTCCCCACCATGGCGGCGTGGCCCCCTCGAAATCTAGAGGAATGTCGCTCCAACTCCCACGATACCCTCCGAAGTGGCATGCCCTCTCCGCGCATCGAACATTATGACGGCGAGGTCCCCCCCCCGCCCTCTCCCCCCCTAGATGCCTTCGCCGCCCAGGGCCGATTCCTGGCCCGCCAACTCGACGAATCCCGCCGAGGTGACCGTCGCATGAGCCGTCTGCCCCCTTCCAGTGTCGCCCGCTCCCTTTCCCATGGCCGACCGGGATACTTCCGAGGACGCTCAAGCGAGGGCGAGGGTCAAACTCTCACCCGAAGACCAACGCAGAAGAATATCGTTCCAGAGGTCGAGGAACCGAAATACCGCCCAATCTCCGAACACCCCCGATTTAGTTCTGTCTCGCATGCGAGTAGCAATACCGAAGTCCAAGATGACCATTCTACCCCTCGGAGTACAATGCTACGAACTAGCAGCAATGGATACGACATACCACGAGCAGAGTCCCCCGAAGAGGATGCATCGCTCGCCGGTGATACTCCCCCCCGTGGGAGTCGCATTCACCAATCCCTCACGCGATAACTCAACCGACTCGGTGTCTTCATCACGACTTCACATCCCTCGAACCTTGGCTCCGCCCCATTCCCCGAACTCGCGGCCTTCCAGTAGTACACGGGTCGGTCATCCGGAGAGAGAGAGCTCGGATGATGATTATAGCAGCTCCAATGCGGGCTCTACTTTTTCGAAGCCGCGAAAGCTGTCTTCTGGAAGTGCTGTTTCGCTGCCATATTCACCCATGTCCACATTCCCTGCTCGGGTACACCCTCGATCGCCCTCATTGAGCTCCGAAACCTCAAATAGTTATCTGCCCCGGCCGTCGTTCAACTTCTCCCGTCCTCTCAGTCGATCAAGTACCAGCCTCTCTGCCCCTGGTCCGTCAGCTACCTCAGAACCAACGTCGGTCCCTCAGGGCCACCAGCCAAGGCATATGCACCGCTCGAGCAAGCCAACGCCGATCCTTTTACCCTTGGCTACCGATGCGATGGGGAATTTAATCGAAGGCGAACCGTCGTCTGCCGTCTCCTCGTATACCTACGCTAAGTATGATCTCCCGCGAGGACGGGGTTTGTCTAGAGACTCGGTGATTTTTGCAGGCTTGCAAACACCGCATTTTGAGTGGAACGAGCCCTTGTTCGAAAATTCCCCGCCTCGCCATTCGGAAGAGATACCGCGCCTCGCTCGCACTCCACCCCCTACTGCGCGTCAGGAAGTGGAAAACTCGCCCAAGCCTCGTTCAATGCACGAAGTGCCTGCTACGCAAATCAAACAAGCTCCGCCTGTTCTGGCCTCGCCACCAAGGCCTCCACCGACAGCAGCAGCAGTCGCCCCGCCAGTCACTCCACCCCGGCGGTCCGCGGAGGAGGTCGTTAAGTCGAAGAGCAATGAAAAGGATGATACTATTTCATCTGCCGATTCGGCAAGCACTACGCGCCCACAGACCGCCAATACTCAGGCTAGTCCGGCCACTCTCACAGCTGACGACCATGTTTCAATGGGTATCGATCTGCATGAAAAGGGATCCTTGAACGAATCCACCTATCATATGCGGATAGCTGCGAAGCAAAACCATCCTACCGGTATGCTGCTCTACGCCTTGGCTTGCCGTCATGGCTGGGGTATGCGATCCAACCAACAAGAAGGAGTGCGATGGTTACGCAAGGCCGTGGACTCGGTTGGATTGGAAATGTTGGAGAATCCCGATGCCCCTGGCGCATCCAAAGCCAAGGAGCTACAGAAGGCGTATCGGGCCCAATTTGCTCTGAGCATCTATGAACTTGGCGTCAGTTATCTCAATGGCTGGGGTATTCACCAGGATAAAGGCCTGGCTCTTCGGTGCTTTGAGATCGCCGGACAATGGGGTGATGTCGATGCCATGGCTGAGGCTGGATTTTGCTATGCAGAGGGTGTTGGCTGCAAGAAGGATATGAAGAAAGCAGCACGGTTCTACCGCCAGGCCGAGGACAACGGCATGAGCATGGTTGGAAATAGTTGGTATGTACTCATCCGAACATCAATACCCCTTCCCCCTCAACACCTCGACTAACCCCTCACAGGATCTACAAGGACAAATATATGGCCGAAGACAAATCCAACAGCCGCTCTCGTGGGCGCACTGTTAGCAGCGACAAGAAGCCGCGCAGTAAATCACGGACCCGCAGCATCTTCCAGCGGAAGAAGTCTGCGGCAGAGGCATAGACTGTCTCACTTGCACAAATGTTACTGATGTTCGCCTTTTGTATCATTTTTATGGGCGTCCGTCTGGACTGTTCCACCTCCATCTTGCATCCCAAAGCGATGTTGTTTTGGAGCGTTTTGAGCCGATTCCTCATAAATTACGTTTATGACCTTCTCCTATTTCTCGGAGGGGTCAGTTTCATTTCTTCCACTCCTTTCTGGTTTTCAACCGCCCACATTTTCCATTACGTTCCATCATTCATCACTTTCATCACTTTTTCATCACTTTTCCTTCTTCCAGTCATTCTGCACCTTTACCAAAGCCGCCTGGGCAGCTATTTTCGAGCCACGTTGGCCGGACTTTGTCTCCAGCCACCTGCCTCGCAGGCCTAATACTTCAATTCTTCGTGGATACCCTCTGCCTTTATTTCTTTTCAATTTCCCCACTTCCTGTGGCATATTTTTGATCTTTATTCCTTACCTCCCTCTTCGCTTTCCCCCTTTGACCATTTTCGTTTCTTGGCCATATTCCTACGGGGCTGATCTCCCATTTCCGTGAACATCTCTTTCACTTGTGACATTTACGTTTTTTATTTTTTTTTTTCCCTCTTGATCATTTCCCGGCAGACACTTTGGTGAATCGCGCGACGATTCGCGATGAATTCATGACACAAATCGGCCGCGGTGTGGATATTTGCATAGGGCATTGTGTAGCATGTGACGATCTATCTAATCGACCAACTACTTTATCGTGCTTCAGCTGGGCCCCCTTGGCAATTGGCCCCTCTTTAATCCTTGTAGTTCATCCCGTTTAGCTCCTGCGTATAATTAATCAATCGATACGGCGAACCAGAACCTTCCCCACTTCCTTATGAAAGCAGCGGAGGTTTGCCCTAACTGGCCCGAGGGTCATCTCTTTGAACGCCACGACGGGGATTCTTCCCACTGCGGTACTCGGTGCTCACTTGACCAGACATCGCCAGGCATTGCTAGCTTTTACGCAGATTGGCTGTTCGGCCTTGGCGGAACGCCTCCGGTGCAGCTAGTCTCACTGACAACCAATGAGGACAGCAGGAACCCAAGGGACCCCGGATAGTCGGTGCAACGGTAGATTCGCCTTCCAGCGAGAATCCCTGGACTGGGCCTTGTTCCACAGTCCAGACAACGGGCTTTCCCGTGGCGCACATTATTGCTGCACCTGCATATGATCCTGAGCGGCTTACAATTAGCAGTTGATACTATTTCACCTCATCTCTCACCTTCCTCAACAACCTCGGTTTCCTCCATTATCTCTCCTCATCCCGTCCCTCCCTTTCCCCCCGAAGATAGAAATAGAGAAACTCAATCTGAAACGTCCTAGCGCTGTCAGGACCGCACGACGATCAGTCGATCAAAGAGGACACCCGCACAATCCAGGAACCGCCCCGCTCGGAATCCGGAGTCCCCAGAAGTCCCCAGAAGTCCCCAGAAAAAAAAAAGGGACTATCACCAGACCTTTTCGGGGGAGGGGCAAATGCCAAAAGAGTTGAAAGCGAAACAAAGCCAAAGAACCTTGGCTCTATCGGTTCGTACCCACTCCGCTTGGTCCTCCTCTGCAAATGCGTGGGGAAGGGTTTCTTCGTACATTGTATGACATGTGAATGCTTGGAAATAAGTTGAACAGTGTACTATTCCTCTTTTTGCCTCATTCTAGTTCTAGTCTATACTCGTCCCTAGTACTAGCACCGGCCTACCCCGAATGCGTCCTTAGCGAGAAAGACTTATCTACCTAAAGTACTACTAACTACTAGTAGTACCCTATTTTTATTCTCCCTTTTAATATAAAGTAAACCCTCGCCCTCGAGAGATCCGGAGTCACCGGATTCAGGTTCCTGAAGCAGCCTATTTTGCTCTTTTTTGCTTTTTCTTTTTGTGTCACTCGTTTTGCACTTTTTGCACTCAACTTCTCTTTTACTTTCCTGGATACCCCGAGGATTGATTCAAGTCAATTCTTGTTCTTGTTCACTACCGTCGGTGAACACTAACAATCACGGTGGTCCACCTATCTTAGGTACAGGCTTCAACCCTCATCATGTCCGATACAAAAGCCGAAGCCACCGGCGTGGAAACCGCCGGTTTTTCCCCGCCAGCGAAACGTAGCTTCGGTTCGCGAGTCGGTGCTCATTTCAAGAAGTGGTGGTGGGTGCATCTGATCGTGTTTGTGATTGTGGTACTCGTCGTCGCACTGCCAGTGTAAGTGCCCGTGGTCTTCCAGATGGCCAGCAAAGACCTAACTACTAACCTGTCATATACAGCATCTTCGTGGGGTACCCCAAGATCGCCCAGCACGATGTCAACGACTCCACCCTCAATATCACCGAGATGGTGATCGGCGATCCAACCCCGGATTCCTTCCAACTCAACCAAACCCAAGTCATTGGCTCCCACAGCTCTTACCACCCCGAGATCTACGCCTTTGATGCCGCTGTCTCACTGGCCGGTGCCGCGGCCGCCTTCGCCACTGTGCGCGTGCCGGGAGTCAAGTCCAAGGACGGCGCCGTGGTGGAGGTTGCCCAGAAAGTCGATTTGTCCGATGCCGATGCCTTTGGCGACTATGCCAAAGCCGTGATGCTGAACGAGGAGGTCTCGCTGAATATCTATGGCAAGCCTGGGTTAAAGGAGGGGTCGCTGCCGAAGACTACGGTGACATATGACAAGACTGTTACCATGAAGGGTAAGCCATTGCGCCATTCCTGTTGTGAAAGAAGAGATGTGACCCTGATTGGACCGAGTTATACTAATCACATTCCCGTCTTTCCAGGTCTGAACAAACTCACGGGCTTCGACGTGACCGACTTCCACATCCTTCTCAAGCCAGAGAACGGCCGCAACATGAAGGGAACAGTCTACATCCCCAATCCCTCCGTCATGACAATCACCATGGTGCGTCGGAAACAAGAAAACCCACCCGCCCACCCATCCATCCAATGACCCCCACTAACTCAATCAACAGGGAAACCTCACATTGGACCTCTCCGTCGCCGGAAGCCCCATGGGTCAATCCTACCTGGACAACCTAGTTCTCAAACCAGGAAACAACACCATCCCAATGACATCAACCGTCAACCAAAGCGCCATAATCAGCATGTTTACAGCCAAAAACAACCCATACAAAGACGGACTCGTGCCATTCGACATCACCGGCAACTCGAGCTACTACAACGGCAAGGAACTGCCTTATTTCACCAAGGCGCTCAGCGCGAATAATTTGACTGTGCATTTGAATGTGACCAAGGCTCTTGCGGAGATTGGTCTGACTAATTTGTAATTTGTGATGTGATGTGATCTGATGTTTGTCCCTCATGTGTCTGTTTCATCTACTTCGCTTTTTATTTCATTTTCAGTGGTTCTGAATTTTGTCCAATGTCAACTTGAACTTGAAGGATACTACGTGTTGAAGTTTCTGAATGATGCTGTGTGGTTGGCGGTTCGTAGATTATTTCAAGTTTGTTTATGAATAATGTACTAGTACCATTTAATGACCAGTTGATTCCAATCAAGATATACCCACCTAACTTATCCCATCAAATTATTCTATCGCTCGGGTGGAAAATAGCTCAGGGGCGATGGGCTATAGTGATCCAACAGAACTGCGCCGCAGCTTCGAGTCTGCGAGTTTGTTAAATATATACTCACTTAACAAGGCAATCAACTACTCTCTATCAATAGATTTAGTGTGTGCCATTTTCGCCAATGAGACAAGTTTCATCATAAAGGCGTGTGTAAAGTGAAAAGGCGGGAAAAAGTTCCCATCTTCGTCCGTCTGCCGAGCCGGCGCGAATATCCCGGCTATCTCTTCGATGATCTGGATATCGCGCATGAAAGTCTCTGCAGCGGGGAGCATTATGAGGAAGCGGAAGAGCGTGATGACGGCTGTGAGGACGAATTGTGCGTGGATCCTAGGTATTGAGTTAGATTGAGGAGGTTTTATACACCAATAGGATAGGTGCGTGTGCATGTACTCACCAAAATGTGTGGTAATTGATGTAATGCCTCACACGGCCGACATAAATTAACGTTGACCTCGCCGATTCGTAACAAATTTCCTCGCTGGAGGCTAGTAGTGACCGAGACTTTGACGAAAGGGTTTCTTGGGTGGTACTACTTGCACCGTGGATCTTACCTAAACAATAGTAGTACTCCAAGTGCACGCTCACACCTCGAATACTGAGATCATGGAAGAGGTAATCCGGTGCATCTTCTGTTGCGAATGAATCTGGCCGGAATTCTGCTGGGTATTCCGATTTAATGTCACTAAGCTCGTGGTCCAATTCGCGAATATGTTGTAATCGCTGCGTTTCGGAGTATGCCTTGCTCTGGACGGAGTAGAGAAGTCGGTAGATCCTCGATTTGATCAAGACGAGGCGGAGATCGGTTGGGTAGAGAAGCTCCTTGGAGGAGAGTGGTTTGAAGTAGAAATGCTTTGCGGATGATGTGAGTACGTATGACGGAGGTAGGTCTAAGTCGCAGTCTGCTTCGTTGATGAGGGGTGGTTGGGACTTGCGGCTGGCGAATTCGCGGTCCATGCCGTAGGCAAGCCAGAAGAGGGCTCGAAGGTGATTACTTTGCTGAGGTTTGATGTTTGTTTCGGAGGCGGGTCGCATCCTGTGGGCTTCTAGATTGTACAGTGCTTGGATCGCAATTCCAAGGAGCATTTCGGCGTACTGAGGCTGTCCGAGGGGGCAGATGAAGATTGCCTATTGACGTTTGAAAAGGGGATTCGTCAGTAAATGTGGAAGAACGGAGATTTCAGGATCTTACTATCATCATGATTGCCTCTACAGTTCTCGTATCGGCTGGCTCTGTGATTATCCCCGGAACAAGCGAGAGAGCTGCATGTGCATAAGCGTCTGGGTCTGCATCGCGAAACATAGGATCATGCCGATGCATCTGTGTGATATTCGCCGTGAAAGCAGCCAGACAGGCACGGTAAGCCGCGCGGGATGTCTTGGGATGATTGAGCACATCGGCCTTGACGAGGACCCCCAGAGCTTCGGCATCTGCAAAGGGGAATAGAGAGTAAAGACCGGCCTTGGTGTAGTATGTCACACATTGCTGTACCAAGGAGTTCGATGGCCATTTGATCGATGCTGATCGCCTGGCACCTTTCAGACCTTGTGCAATGAGTGGTTGCATCAATTCATTCAAGAAGTCGTCTAGATCGAAAGTGCTGCCTGTTCGCTGAAAGATGTTTGAGTAAAATGCCGCTCTCGTCGTTGACAGTGGGTTGCCGAGTCCACAGTATGCAATATGCCATCGGAATGACGCCAGTGCCGTATCGAGACAGTGGGTGTCGGTGACCAGACTGATTGCAGGGGAGTCTTGCGGAGCAAGATTCTGAGGCGCTGGAGAAACAGTCCCGCTGAGTGAAGCGGCTGACGATTCATTATTTCCCCCAGGGGTAGATTGGGCTGCAGCCAATACTTCCTCTAGTTGCTGGACTCGGGCTTGACTATCAGCCAGCTCCCTAGAGGAACCAATTAGCAAGAATGTGTAGTAAGAGTCGCTCCAATGATCAGCCTCACTGCCGAAGCCCCTTCCGCTTCTGCACCAGCTGCGGGGTGAAAACACAAGGTAGGCCGGCCAATTGGCATGTCTCACACGCCGGGGTGGCTCTATCACAGCGGATCTGAGAGTAAACGAATACGCAGTCAGCACATTGTACAAGAGCTCAATATGCAGGTGGGTCGATTGTGTAATATCGAAGGATTATGGTACCTTTCGGAGTCGACATAGATCACAGGCACTCCGCATGGTGAGTTATCCAATATAAACTGGGTCCTTGATTGTATAATCCGGCCAAAACGAGGCACATCGCGAAGAATGGTGGTTGAGGTGGCAGCGGGTCTTCAAGCTGCAATCGGCCGGTCTCTGTGGAGCCAAGACCGCCAAGCCTTTCCAGTGGGGTGATGAGTCAGCGGAGACGACTGCTCCGAGGAAATCGACAGACTGTACATACTCCGTAAAGGAGTAGGTATGGTTATTAACCTGTGCCCAGTAATGAGTATTTCTGCTCCACTGTGCTCTTGCCAAGGGCTGGGATCTGCAGGAAGCCTCCCCCTCCGAGCTTCCACGCAAGCTGGCCGGGCTGGAGACTTGGCAGCGGCTGAAGTATAGACGCGATCACTAGGAGAATTATTCAAGAGTATTAGTATTCAGGAATGATGTGATACGAAATGAACGAGGCCTGAAGATTGAAGAGTATTTATGAAGAGATTACCTTGAGCCCATCCAATCCCATTGTACTAATACTCTTTTTCTCCGGACAATGTCCTTCTAGGTGACATACCAAAAATCGAAGAATTCTGAATGACCGGGTTTGGAGTGCTTCGGCTGCCTCAGAGAAACCAAAATTTGTTACGAGTATGCAATGTCTCTTGAGACAAATTCATCAACCCCTTACCCCGTGTGGAAAATTGGTCTGCAGATCACTCCACATGAATCAGGAACCCCGGAGGATGTGGCGCCTGCCGACTTAAGCTCCAGTTAATAGAAACTCGATGCCCAATAGCAAAGCATTATTTCGTCAGCTGTGTCAATTGCTGAGCCTATACGTCGTAAGCTTGCAGTTCATTCTAGACCGGTTTCTGGTAAAGGAGTGTGAATGCTACTAACTCCGTTTTCCCCTTCCAGCACAATCTCCTGCTGACGACAACCGTGACGAGTTTGGCCATTACTCCTGATATCACCAAGGTTTCTAGATCTCAAATCTTGGCATATACGATGTATAAATAATCCAACTTCTCTTCAAGGTAATCTGAAAAGCACAGCCAGCTTTCCTTTCATCTATCTCATTGCCTATTTTCAGGTATAAACCTTACCCAATGCATTTCCAAAAGCTTGCAATCCTTGCCCTGAGTGGCCTGGCTGTGGCACACCCTGGGTCCCACGAGCATGGCTCGTACTCAGTTGCCTCGAAGAGACATTTCCTTCACAACGCGCGCCGCAGCCTCGACCTCTGCGGGAATCACCTCGACAAGCGCGGCATCAATGAGCGTGCTAAGGCCCGCCGTGCTGCCGTTGTCGAGGCAAATAAGAAGCGTGCAGTTCTAGCCCGTGATCTGGACAAGGTCGTCAACACGTCGCACCACTCTAGTCTGGACGTGACCTCGAGCACCTCCGAAACCGAGCTGTTTAACGCGAACCCAACTTGCATCCTCGCTCCCGAAGGAGAGGTCGGCCCCTTCTGGGTCAGCGGAGAATTGATCCGGAAGGACATTCGTGACGACGAGCCAGGCATTCAATTGATCCTTGACGCCCAGTTTATCGACATCAACACCTGCGAGCCCATCGAGAACCTCTACTGGGATGTGTGGAATTGTAATGCCACTGGTGTCTACTCCGGCGTGCAGAGCAGCATGAATGGAAACGGCAACGATGCATCCAACCTGAACAAGACCTTTGCTCGTGGGCTCCAGAAGACCGACTCGGAGGGCGTGGCCCAATTCAACACTCTCTTCCCTGGCCACTACTCCGGCCGTGCCACCCACATCCATGTTATTGCCCACACCCAGGGCCATGTTCTTTCTAACAACACCCTCACTGGTGGGCAGATCTCGCATATCGGTCAGCTTTTCTTCGACCAAGACCTCATTACCAAAGTGGAGGCTACCTCTCCATATAATGAGAACACGGTTGCCATCACCCAGAATGCGAATGACCACGTCGTCCAAGTCGAGACTGCGAGCTCCGACTCGGATCCTTTCTTCGAGTACGCTCTACTTGGCGATACCGTTGAGGATGGAATCTTCGGCTGGATCACTCTGGGTGTCAACACCAGCGCTAGCCACGACTCGGATGCTTCGTATGCTGCCACTCTTACTGCCAACGGTGGTGTGTCTAACTCTGCATCCGGCTCGGGCAGCATGTTCTAAGATTGAAGAGCCCTTGGTTGTTCCACTGGAGACAACAGGAGGGTTTTAAGTCCTTTGGGTAAGGTCCCGTATATATTCTTGGGCTTTCTTATCACCACTTTCTCTTTATTTCTTGATACTCTGCGTATACTGTATACATCTATTGGACTCCGGCTTAAATTTCAAAATTCATTTGGCCAAATCTATCGCTACCACACAAGAATATACTAGCACAAGCGAAAAAAGGCGGTGAACAGTGTAATATAGCCACTTTTTCCCGCTTGCTTTCCTACTAGAATGACTTTTTGGAGAGCTTTGATTAACCAACGAATGAGATAAGCATTCTAAGCTTCAGGTAATCAAGATTCAAGCTAAGAGTGTGTGCCTAGGTATATTCCAAGGTTTCAATTTGAGAAAATCCCCCATAATAGGAAAACCCCGTAATGATACATATTTATCAGCCAGCTTTAAGTACTGGTATATCACGTAATATGTTCTCGGACAACACTATAAGGTGCTGTGGTCCAATGGTTAAGATGACTCGTTGTGGCCGAGTTGGTCCCGGTTCGATTCCGGGCAGCGCCATTTTGTTTTTTTCTTTGTCCTTGAACTGCTATTCTACATAGCAGTACCAGACCTCATTGTCATTCCTGATCTTCGTGAAATTCTCACTCTCAATAGACGTTCGAACCTTATATGACACCTTAACTTGTCAGTACTGATATTTCTTACTACAACCTTGACCGCGGAAATGTCCCTCTTGGCTGGAACATGAAAATGGTCTCCAACAGAACCCGAGTCAAACTTCTGGATCTAGAAAATCTTGTTAGTTTTATATTCATCACCAAATCTAATGCTAAACTTACCATTCCAACAATACTCGCGTAGGTACTGCACCCAATAATAGTGATGCCGATAACAAATACGATGCCGTTGCAAACAGAGCTTTTGATGTTTTCACGATCGTACCAAGCGCCTTCTTTGAGGAGGACGAACCACATAACAGGTGGGAGATAGAAAATAACAAGTATCGCGCCGCTAACAAACATGACGAGTATAGCTCCAAATCCACCCATCATGAGACGTCCAATGTCAACGTAGTGTGCAACTGCTGGAAATTCGAGTTTCACCTGGCCAATGATGAGACTTGTGTAGATTGCAATGAAACCGATGCCGATACAGACAAGGACACCTGCAACCATCCCGAGAGAGGCGAAAGCAGCAGGCAGACTAAGGCTATCCAAAGCGATTGCGTTGATGATTAGGATTACTGTTACACATTTCCATCCTAAGCGATGGAAGTGAGCATCTCCCTCGATGATCTTCTGCATTTCGGAACCATCTTGAATGACATCCGTTCCTTCGGGCATGACGCCATGGAGGTTGTGGGATCCGGGTCTGTATTGCTCTTCTTTCCAAGAAGTTCTTGTCGGTGCAAGACTCGTTACAATGATTCATTCTGCGAGGATCTTCTTGTATTTCGCGAGTAACTTGCCGATGATTTGGGTGAGTCTCCACGAAATCGCTTGGCTGTAGTTATGTCTGGAAGACACCGAGAACTAAGTGAGATTTAGTCGGTTGAGTCCAAAGAATCGGGGTCCAGGAGAATCATAATCTTCAAGGGCGCTAGTAATATACCCCTTGCTTCTGGGGTTACACAAGGCTGGGAGTAGTTCCGCAGGACTAGTCTGCATTCTGGTTTCCCAGGATATGAGAAATTCCAGCTTACCATCTCGATTCACAATATTTAACGCATATAAACCTTGGAAAACAATTCCTTTTTGAGATAAAAGCGATACTAGTGTATTTTAGACATCGCAATAACCGCATATTTTCTTACAATTGGCCGTTATCCCCGCTCTAGTAAGATGCGGCTAAAGAGGAACTTAAGAGTTTCACGTTAGTTTACTCCTATCATAAGATGCGTGAAAGACTAGTACAAAACTTGAATAAGCTAGTATTCGTAGCACTATAACTTAGAATCTTGGAAATGATTAAATTTGGAAGGGAAATATTCAGGGTATTAGTGCTCGAACATCAACTAGAGCATTGTTTTGTTGGAAAGTGACTCAGCCCTTCGGCCAGCGTATCAGCGCAAGAAAACAAAACCTTTGGAAGCCATTCAAGTTGGAAGCAAGATAGCCATACATCGGACAGGGCCGGATCATAACATTTCTCGGCGAATAACCCTCCAACGGCCATTGCAAAACATTATATTCTTTCTTTCACCAGCGGTCCAAGCATGTCGAGATTTATAAAAGAAAACTTGCACTCCGTATCAAGACAAGTAGAGATGGGACTTGTCACCTCAATAGTAGGCCAGCTATCCCTGAAAACGAAACCTATTTAGAGGGACCAAAATCCACAAGACAAGCAAAAAAGAGAATGGCGCTGCCCGGAATCGAACCGGGACCAACTCGGCCACAACGAGTCATCTTAACCATTGGACCACAGCACCTGATTAAGTGATCGTCAGGCTCAATCTTTATCCTTAGCCTATTATTTCCTCATGTTGGAATTTCACCAAAAAAGGCGAGAGAGCTGCAAGTGGTCCCTATTTGATCGGATTTGCATTACTTGAGGAGAAGAGAAAGAAGAGAAAGAAGAAGAGAAAGAAGAGAAAGAAGAAAAAGAAGAGAAAGAAGAGAAAGAAGAGAAAGAAGAGAAAGAAGAGAAAGAAGAAGAAAGAAGAGAAAGAAGAGAAGGAAGAGAAAGAAGAGAAAGAAGAGAAAGAAGAGAAAGAAAGAAGAGGAAGAGGAAGAGGAAGAAGAAGAAGAAGAAAGAAGAGAAAGAAGAGAAAGAAGAGAAAGAAGAGGAAGAGGAAGAGGAAGAAGAAGAAGAAGAAGAAGAAGAAGAAGAGGAGGAGGAGGAGGAGGAGGAGGAGGAGGAGACTAAAACTAAGTACAGGTTGATATTACAGGTGAATGCCTGAGTGGGTGCTATCTGTGCTAGTAACAGCCCTGCTTACTTACAGAAATACTAGTATGTCACGGTTCCATGGAACTCTGAATCGAGAAAGAGATCAGGGTATGGAGTGTATTTCTGACATGTACCGCGAGTTAAGAGAGTCCAAAACATACTATTTCTGGTCTCTTCAGATCTTATAGTGCGCTCGAAGGATATTATCATAGTATGGGACGACCACGTAATTTGGATCATCCGTAAGTCCAACCATTGCAGTCGTAATTGGATGAACCGGCTTGTGATCCACAAGTAAATTAATACAACTCGGTCCTGGCTGGGATTGGAGCTTCGAGACTGTGCTCTGGATATCCGCAATGCGGGTTGATTTTGCAGCCGCATTTTGCAATCCAGTAGCTACGACGTCATATTCGGTTCCAGAACTGAGAGAACTGACAGGTCGTGCTGGATGTTCCGTCCCATATACCAAGTCCTGTCCATTGATACTCATTCCCCATTGGAAATTGTTAACCACGACAGTCATGATGTTGAGGTTGAAGCGCTTGTATGTGTCGAGCTCCATTAGATGAAAGCCAGCTGATCCATCACCCTGCACGTTTACTACTTTTCGCTCTGGGGCAGCAATCGCCAAGCCGAGTGAATATCCAAATCCATTCCCAAGGAAGCCGAGGTATCCTGTTGCTGTCATCACTAGGCTTGGTTTCGATTGCCATGCATTATCACCGACCCAAGCTGATGCCTCGCCACCATCCAAAACAATTATGCTGCCCGGTTCGAGGGCCGAAATCACGTTTTTCACGGCGTGGTATGGGTGCAGACGACCGGAGCCTGTTTCCTCGGCTTCTTTCTCAAATGGTGACTCCGCAGAAGCTAAGTCGAGTACAGCCTGAACCCACGATTTGTCCACACTTCCTGAAAAGGACTCTCCGATCTTCTTCGAAAACGCGGAAGCGAAAGTCCCAGCATCACTCACGATGCCAAGGTGAACGGAAAGAGTGCGACCAATATCGCTTCCATCGCAGTCAATGTGAATAAGCTTGCAGTTTTCTTCGGGGATAATAGCAGAGCTGCGACCACCAAGGAACATTCCAGTCCGAGCACCAAGCAAAATTATGAGGTCTGGACGAGCGAGTTGCACAAAAGGGAGCTTCGCCAGTGTTCCCGCAGTCCCATTAGCAAGCATTCTAGATTGGGGACTATAGCTTGCGAATTTGGAGGTATTGAAAATCGGGACATTGCAAGATTCAGCAAGCTTGATGATGTCCTCGCGTGCCTAGAAGCGGTTAGCCTTGGGCATAGTGGACCAGAATTAGATGACGGCGATCACCTGGGGGCTCCTTGCGCCAGTTCCTGTAATTATTACAGGTCGTTCGGCCTGGGCTAAAAGCTCAGCTGCGGCTTCAACCGCAGCTACATGCGGAGCCGGAGGAAAAGAGCGAGGCGAGGTGATTGAACCCCAAGATATCAATTTCGAATGAACCGGCGAGAAAAGAATATCAATCGGAAAGTCAAGGAGAACAGGACCTGTATAGAGTTTTAGTGAGATGGATATCTAATCAGATCTTCAGGCTTACCTGGTGCTCCAGATTGAGCGACTCGAAGAGCATGGGATACAAGGCGCGGAGTTTCTTCGGTCGCAACTACACGATGGGCGAATTTGGTGAAAGGTCGAGCTGCAACAACCTGATCGATTGAGCCTTGAAGAGAATTGTTCTCGGTGTCGCGAATTGGAGGAGAAGAAGTTATACAAAGAATTGGGCTCCGGTCACCATATGCTGTCGCTAAGCCAGGAAGTCCGTTCGAAAACCTATTCAATTATCAGATTGGCATTGAAGATAACCCAAGAAGCATACTCACCCACTGTTCGCAGTCACAAAACTGACTGCCGGTTTCGTACTTGCACGAGAGTAGCCTTCCGCTGCTTGAACAGCTACTGTCTCATGTCTGGTATCAACTAGCCGGATACCGATAGCTTCGCATCCCATTAAAAATGCATCTAGATGACCACCATGAAGGCCAAAGACAACCTCGACGCCGAGGTGTTTGAGGGACTGTGCGAGTAGATCACCGCCAGTGAGCTCACGTCCTGGGGGCTGATGGAGTGCAAAGCCAGGCATCTTGTATTTAACAACTAGAAATTTGAAAAATAGGGTTGCGAAGTCCCTTGGACTACGAATTTCTGACGAAGACCGAAGAGTATTTATCCTTTAGTAAAGTCGATCGGTTAACCTGAATCATGTACCCGAATGTGGAGAAGGAGGGGGTGAGCGATGTACAATGATCACATTGGACTACAGTGCGGAGCTTACACACACAATTCTGACAAATGGTCCCTAATTGAACTCTCTAGCCATCACTAATATAGTTTCAACACTAATTGCGGTACAAATCCTCAAGAACTTGTTAAAAGGCTTTCAACTAGTGATACGAATCGCTGGTATAAGTAAGATCTGGAGTGCTTTATCCAACCCCTTATTTGTGATAGAGCTCTGCTTCTCTAAGCTTGATCATTACCCGCTCTTCATTGTCCGCATTCTCCAGCATAGCATTGGTACAGGCTAGAAGTCCCCCATCGGCTTTATTAATCTCTCTATAATGGCCTTCCCAGCTATAGATAACCTCGCCGTGTCGTTCGGGGTCTGCAAAAAGCAATACAACGCTCCGAGCAACCACCTCCGGGCTTTGTACACAAGCACCCAATGATTGAAGTATATCGCCAGGAACTATCCTGGTGGCTGTCCACGAGGGCGCAATTGCATTCAAGCGGAAACCTTTCTCCTGGAGTTTGGAACCCATGCCACGTATCATACCGAGAACACCGTGTTTGGCAATGGTATAATCTCCAGCGGAGAAATTCTGGAACGATGAAGCAGAGGCCGCTAGAACAATGCTACCACCAGCCCCATCAGGACGTTGGCTTGCAAGTTCGCTCATGTAAGCCGACGCCAATCTGGTGGTATAGATTGGCCCTAGAAGATTGACATCAATGGTCCTAAGTTTTGGGGGCTCGAGCTGCCCATTCTCGTCAAGAGTAACGTCCAAAAAGCTGGGGTATGTTAAGCCGAGCTTTCATGCATCGGGTATTATGCAGAACTTACTCGGTTGTCGGGCCTACGCCTGCGTTGGCAAAGACATGATCAATTCGACCAAACAATTTGTTTGCTTCATCAAACATAGATCGAAGGCTTTCCCAGTCTGTCACATTGACAGTCAAGAACTTGAACTTTTCCGCATTTTCAAGTTCGGGGTCAGGGGCATTCAGGTCGCCAACAACAACAGTTGCGCCGAGATTAAGACACAGCTGAGCGGTAGACCTTCCAATACCAGAGGATCCGCCTTAACAGTGAGCAAGTATTAGTTTTAAGTGAATAGACTATCTTACCAGTAATCAAAATGACACTGTTTCTGATATTTGCAAATTTCTCATCACTGATCTCGAGATTTTCCATTATGAGTGACTTCTGGGTGATAAATGTTAGCTTGCAGGATAGGATGGGGGGGCCTATTAATACCGAGGAAGTAATCCAGAGGCCGAGGCAGCATAAATTGCAAAGCTGACGGCCTTCATTAAAATTGCATTGCCGATCATCCGAGTGTAACTTAAAAGATGATTTCTCCGCACTTTGGCTGTGATCTTCTGGTGGGGCTGTGCAGGGAGACGTATTTACCCCTCGTTTTAGAAATAGACTCGGACTTTGCGCGCATGCTGGAAAGTGGGCAGTGATCATATGTGCCTAGTAGTATGCAGGTCGCGTCAGTTATTAGTTAGAAAGTCCATTGGCTCGTAAATAGATACTGTAGACATATAAAAATACACCCTCGAATTAGTAATTCATTCCAAAGCCAACTCATCATATTGATCGACATTGTATATTGCCCATGATACTTAGTTACGCTAATAGTAATAATACCAGAGCTAGTATCACGATATAATTCCATTCAATCTTTAAACTGAAAGGTATTCCAACATCTTTTCTCGTGCTCGCTCTGCCTGACCCTCCACATCCAAATCCCAAAGCCAACGTAAGCGTTCTTGGAACGTTGTTTTGAGCTTCTCCTCGTCATCATGTACACCATCTAAGCATAGACAAAGAATGTAAGCATTTTCTTTACTGCTCGTCACAACTCGTTGGCTACGGGGCCGCCTGATCTCATCATACGCCTTGAATGCGGCCACAACCTGCTCCGTAGATTTAACTCGAATATCTCCGAGTAACTCAGAAAGAACATGTGCATCTTCAATAGCTTGCCCGGCGCCGGCGCCTTGATGTGGAGTAGAAGCATGGGCAGCGTCGCCGAGGATCGCTACTCGTGAGCGGCAGAATGTCGAAATATGCGGATGCTCGAAGATAGCCCATTGTGAGGGATCGGGCATGTACTTTTAGTTGAATCAGTTTGGATGGTTGACAAGTAATATAATAGCTGGTCACTGGCACATACCTCAACGAGTGACTTCACATATCGACCCATGCTTTCGGCATCACGTTTCATTTCCTCGCGCTTTGCAGGCCGAACCCAGGTATCACAGTCCCACTTCTCACTCAAAACGTAAAGCCCTACATTCACCTTTTGGGCACGCATAATGGGGTATGAAATGCCATAAGCCCCGTCTCCAATATACATCGTTGATACCCTGGCACGTTGATCCCCAACCGCTTTTACCATATCATCCATATCCAACACGGCGCGATAACCATACATACCACTATACTTTGGCTGGGCATATTGAGATTCCTCCGGCAACATTGACTCTTTCACCTTCGACTTGATCCCATCACAACCAACGACAACATCAGCAGTCGCAACCGTCCCATCATCAAACTGCAGCTGAACACCATCCCCGCCTTCAACAAGACTCTCCAACCGTTTCCCAAACTGCACAATCTCAGGCGGGATTAATCTAACCAGGGCATCGAGGAAATTCGCCCGACGCAAGGTCGTCTGACCAGACGGAAGAGCCTTCAAATCCATCAAAAGATCCCCCTCTTTCAACCCACTAGCCCAAATGATTTCAAACCAGGTCTGTCGAAATTTCTCATAGCCAGGACTATCAGCATGTGTAGTGACCAGGGAGTCGTAAATTTCACGGATCTGAGGATCGATCAGCGGCATGGCGCGATGAGCTGCAGGTCCAATCGAGAGTCCTAGGCCGATCTCTGCGAATTCGCCCGCGGCTTCGTATATGCGTACGGGGACATTTCGGCGGAGTAATCCTGCTGCCAGGACCAGGCCGCCTATTCCTCCACCGATGATGGTGACGGTGAAGTCCTTCGAGGAGGAACCCATAGCTAGCCCTGTGGGTGGGATGGAATTAAGGAGAAGGGTTCAGTTGATTATCCGTCCACGGGTAGTAGGGATGATTTGAAATTGAAATGCACTGAGACGGGGACACGGAAATTACTCTCTACCGCAAATGATCATTGGAAATCCCATGGATTGCGGGGTTACTTATCACCGCGGGGGAATCAATACGAGGACAGAGCGGAAGGGAAGCATTGCAACCCTGGAGAATAAACGGGTTTAGGCAAGAATATATGTCAGGAGGGAATTTCTGTTGTATATTCAAGTACTGCAGTTCTGTATATTTGATCCAAGGCAGCCAAGTCGCACTGGAAAGCCTCCTTTTGCCCCTTTTACAGATTTGAGTTCTTCATCACACGCGAGGCCCAAGACCCACCCTTGGCCCAACAAGCTTTCTACTCGTATTTACACATTGCCTAGCTGGAATCAGTTTAATGAGGGTTGATAGATAATATTTATAAATTGTTCATTGAGTGAATACATATGTCAAAAGTGGTATTGTAATGAATAGCCATTATGTTATCGAAGAAAATCGCGATCCTGCCGCGGTTACAGATGGAATTTATTCCATAGATCCCCTCCTCGAAGTCAGAGCAAGGGGATCCGGACTTTCTTTCTCTTTCTGATGAAAGATACTTGTCCATTTCGTCCATTTCGTCCATTGTCGGACGGTCTCCTGGAGGTGGAACTCAGAGTGGAAGACATCGGATGGGAGAAAGACAAATCTCAATTTCAGCACTGAATGAAATCATGCCAAGGGAGGATGCAGTGCAGCTGCCACTCCGGGCCTCAAGAAATATACTTGGCAACAAGTACATACTGCCGTCAAAAACCGTGTATTAAAGATAGAAGCCCCGAAAGATAAGCGAGTTCCGGCAATTTTAGAAAAGAAATTAAATCATGGACGGGGCCACTGTTCGCTGTCCATGCTCCCACTTGGGTGGAGAAAATGGATCATCAACATGCCCATGTGGATCCCAATCTGAGGCATTATCGTAAGCAATGTTTTGCTTTTCATCCGGCCGGATAGGTGACGATGAATCCGAGTCGTCTAGAGCACGGCGGAATCGAAGAAATTCCTGTGAGTCAACGCTGTGGATTGGATACATTGTGCCGAGCTCCATTGAGTGTAATGCTGCGCGCTGGATGTGGCGGAGATCATCGCGTAGGCCGGAAACCTGGCTTTCAAGATTCCTTCGCGCTGTTTGTTCGCGGCGAAGAAGTGTGACCAAGGTGCTGTATTGCTCGATGGAAACACCGTTGAAATCAGATAAGGATGTAGCGGAAGGGGTGGGTCGGAGGATGCGGGAGTTCATTGTGTCGGGGCGAATGGTGCTGGTGCTTGCTGGTCGCATTGTTGGGAGAGCTGCCAAGGGACTCGGGGATTCATCACGTTCAAGTGACCCAGTGAGCCCAGAGGTCTTATTGCGCAGATTAGGAGTGAGGGAATCGGTAGATGGGGTTTGCCTCTGTCGAGATGATCGTTCTGTGTGCGGGTTCTCATTTGAACTAGCCGAGCTGCTTTGCATCCGAGCTATAGCGAATTCCAAGTCGATCATCTTTACTTCGATGGTATTCAGGCGCTGCTCAACAGTCAGACCGGCGTCTTGTTGCATACTGTGAACTAGACTGCTCATGTTGGGCGGAAGGCTCATTTGCTCCGCATGTTGATCGGATTCGACGAGGGATGGCGTGGCCGACGCACGAGTGACACTAGTCACTGTTGTCCCGGTAGACGGTCTAGCAGAGGGGTCGCTCGCTGTGCTCGCTTCAAGAGGGGAAGTTCTAGTCTCTGGCGCGGGAGTTGGCACCGAGGCTGTCCAAGTCGGCAAGGCTGTAGCCGACATTGGTCGCTCAACAACCATTTCCCGCAGAGCATCCGTACTTCTCGACCTTCGTCGCTCTTGAAGAATGCTGCGTCTTAATTGGGGGTCGGACACGTGCGGTCGATCCTCGTGGGGGTCTGAAATTGCCGAAGCAACTGCATAACGAGATTCGTCGTCTGAAAAGATCACACTGGGCAGAGTTGCCCGCCGCCTCCGTGAAGCCACCCCACTCATTCCACCTGAAGTCAAGCAGTCATGACTCGAAGAAGTAGGAGAGAGATGACTTTCCGCAAGATTGAGATTTTCCTCCGACAGCGGACTGCTCCGTTTGGACTCCGAGGGTGTAGGGACCGCAAGAAAGGATTTCCCCTCGACCGGATTCGACTGGCGCCCGTTAGAGGGAGCATAGTAGGACTCGATCGGGCTCTCCTCCACACCATCTGTCTGACTCTGTCTTTTCCTGTTGAATATCTTCCGCATGACGGTTTTTAAAGTGCTACCGGTTCGGCGATGTGCGAGCGGGGCGTGGTGAAAGTTGATCGGGGGCAGTGCGGTATCATATTGGTTCGTCTCCAACGAAAAAGATGCCGGTTCGAAGCGGAGCGTTCTCCGCGCGCGGACGACGATCGTTGGCGAGGACTGCCATGACTACCGATCGACTCGCTCCCGGCACTAGCGATCGACCTCGTTGGATATCTCGACATGGCGAGTTAGAAGGATGGCGGTTGATATTGTTTGAGAAGGTCCACCACGATGATCATTAGAAGGGCAATATCGTCGCAGCACGTGGGTATCAGATCGTCGCAAAAAAGGGAACCCCGGAAAGAATGGCGAGGGAATGAAGGGAAAAGGAAGGATGTAATAAGGTGGTCCTTAATAGAGCGAGTGTCGAGAAAAGAAAAGAAAAAGAAATAAAGGCTGGGTATAAAGCAGTGCCGCGCAGCGGGTGAACGATTCGGAACAAGGCTAGGGGATATCGAGCTGTTTAGTCGAATCGTGAGACGATCGAGACGAACTGGAGGTATTCATACGGTAGTTAGCAAGAGGTCCAGTAATGAATGTGGAGTACAAACGAAAGCTCACGGAAAGTTGAAAGGGTATCTTGAGGATCATAGTTGATAATTGCGTGGCAAGGCACAGTTCCAGTTCCACGGTTTGCGGCGTTTGCCAGTCTCGGGAATGCACAGTTTGGAACCTTGGAACCACGGATGAGATGAGAGGATCGGGAAATATGTAAACAATGTAAAAAGAATAGAGAAAGTGTCGATAGTAATGAATGTAGGTAGAAAAGAAGAGGAAGCTCTGAAGATAAGGAGAAAAGAGAAGACAACCTTGGGAAGAGGAGAAGAGAGGAGAGAGGAGAGGAGAGAAGGTTACGAGAAAAAGCAAAGCTGCTCCAGCGTTAGACCCAAAACCCCACAGTGTTGAATCAAGTTTAGTTGGGATTTCTTATAAATCTGGTTGCACGCCCGTAAAGTTCAGCACTACACCACATCAAGTGGACAAGCTTGGGAGAACACGGAGTAGCCTTGTCCCTCCCACCAACCCTAAATCGCCAGTGCCCGTTCTCAGGTCCAAAGGGGGGAGAAAAAGAAAAAGAAAAAAAAAAAACCTGGAACTCGATAAGGGGACCACAACCAGACAGACATCAGGACCCAGACCCAGGGGCGGGACCCCGACCGAATCAGACGACGACCGAACGGTGGCACTCATTTCAAACGAATGCCGTGCTGGACCCACGACCCGAGACTAAGTGGACCTCACAGATGAACGGCCGTTTTGAACTGCTTCCAGCTGCATCCAGAATTGCCCCCCGAAAAAGCAGCGATCACCCCTGACTGGCCCCCGAGGGCACTCCTAGGATAAGCTTCTTGGTGCTGCCCCCGTGGAAGAGGCGTTCATTCTTCGCCCCCCTCGTCATCGGAGGACCATGAACGAGGTAGCTGCATGTTCGGTCTGAAACACCACATGGTACGCTGTTGATCGCAAGATTCCAGTCGCCGCACAGACGTTTAACTGTTGGAAGTTCAAGACTGCCGGTTGCACAAGACGGTGCCTAACAGCTCAGCTGAATATGTGAGACGCCAAAGTGCCACGAAGACAATTAACCTCTTTCTTCTCGTCCTCGAATCGCAACTGCCATTGCCATGGCCAACTCAAGAGTGTCGTATCATCAGGCTCTTCCATTTCTCCCTCCTATCGCGGATCGGGAGGCCATGGCCACTGGTTCTGGCCGGCCTGCCCCTCACGCTGCACCGCTTCCAGTAATCCATCTCCGACGACTCCGCGAGATCTTCCTTCAGGCGGGATCTCGGGATCTCCAGTGGAGGTTGGCTGTGTGTCTTGAAACGTTCTCGTGTTCTTACCGCCTGCGTGTCTCGCACGACACGGCTCGATGCACCATTTTTCGGGACGAGGGGGGGTTTTTCGTTCAAAGAATCTACCGGACATCCGAGCTTGATTTGTCCGGTGTGCTATGGCTATGGCTATGGGTGTTCAGTACGGTACTCCCGATCATACGCCTTTCCCTGACGGGGCCAAGAAATCTGGTCGGGCACCGTCGTTGTTACAGTATCTCTAATCGGGTCCAATATCCCTCTGCTGTGCGCTGTGCTGTGCTGTACTGATCCTCTGCCGATGACCGTCCCTCCCTGGCTATGTTTAGAGAAGATCACCCGCGTCTGGGTATCGCAAGTCGGCATTTTCCTCCAGATAATCCATCCAATGTTTGAGAAAGCTGCTACCCCTGCAACACGGCAAGAATATTGATTAACCTCTAGACCGATCACAAAATGCACAGACGTTCCAACTCAAAACTTACCGGCTAATTGTGTCAGAGTCCCCGCAGATGCAAAGATGCCGCTTGGGGCGTGTCATAGCCACTAACAATAGCCCCGCGTTAGCCTCGCCATGCACGGGACGTGGGTCGCATGGATCAGGTAGTGTAGGGGTATGGCTAGCCACGGAGTATAGACTAGGCAGGGACAAGCTTACCATTCAGACGTCGTTTCTCACCAAGGAAACCCACCTCATGCTCCGCATTGCTGCGGACTAGACTCACGACGACGGCTTCCTTTTCACGACCTTGAAATCCATCCACACTGCCAAGCTCGAGGCCTGGGTGTTTCTCCCGTAGCATCTGAGACAGCACCGACAACTGCCCGTTGTATGGGGTGATCACGGCAATATCTTCAGGCTTGATACCTGCTTCCACCAGATTATCCACATGTCTGGCGACCACCATAGCCTCCATCTCGTTACTTTTACTCTCACCAAGTAAAGCCTCCTTCTGACCGATCTCTTTGTCTTCAGCTTTCTCGGGGAAGTCTCCACCCTGTGTGTCCCAGAATACGAGGGGTTCTTGTGTATCATCCGTACCCTGAGTTTCATATGGAAGATCTGCTAGTAATCGTGATTTGACCGCATCGCCGGCCATTAGTTTCGACTCGTAGAGTTCATCGGATGGGAATCGCATGATCTTTTCGTGCATGCGGTACTGGGTGGTTAGCATTCGCTTGATCTGCGACCCATGTAACGACAAGAGGCGATCGAAGAGGGTCCGTTCGAGGGAGACACCCTTCAATATCTCTTTCTTGGGACCGTCATCTTTCTTCTCTGCACCGGGCTTGGATTTCAAATTCGTTGATTTGACAGTAGGCGGCAATTGCAAATGATCACCCGCGAAGATAACCTTGTCCGCAGATATCAGAGGGATCCAGCACTGGGCTTCCAGCGCCTGGCTGGCCTCGTCAATGATCACCACGTCGAAGTTTTGATTCTTCAACTGGTGTCCACCAGCACCGTGCAGAGTGGCAACAGCAACACTACTTTCCCGAACGAGATTATCCACACATTTAGACTCTCGTTCTCGGAATTCCTTGCGCAATTGTTTCAGGTCGTCGTAGATCGCTCTTCTTTCCCGTCCCGTTCGTGTTTTGCGAATGCTAGCTTGCTTGTCATCGATCTCCTTACGGACATCCTTGACAATACTGGCAGCGTCCGATGTCTGCGTGAGAACTTCGAGGGAATGTTCCAAGACAGAAGGGAGAAGGCGGGCGGGATGCCCGACTCGTACAACCGGTACTTTCTTCGGTGCCAGTCGCTCAACGATATTATCGACCGAGATATTAGACGGACCGCAGACCAATATCCTCTTTTTACGCTGTACCATCTGCATTATAAGCTCAATGATAGTATGTGTTTTTCCCGTGCCCGGTGGGCCATGGATAAGTGCAATGTCTTTAGTAGCCAAGGCAAATCGGATGGCATCTTTCTGCGAGTCGTTCAGGGTGGGATCGCTGAATTCAACAGGACCTATATCCTCATAGTCCGGCTGTAGAGGGGTTGTATGGCCGAAAGCAACGCGCATGAAGTGTGAATGATCCGTTTCAGTCATCTTGGCCATCTTCTCCATCGTCTGCCTCATTCTACGTGGAGTTCAGTCAGTATACTCTCTCTTTTGGTATGAGTGGAAACAAACCGTCTATAAGTAACGTCATTGGCGAGTTTCATCCTGCAATGCAATTAGCACCTTAACCCAGTTGCAAAGGTAGCGTAGATCAGCACATACGCCCACAACTTCTTTCCCCAAAGCTCCTCAATAGCTTCATCGTCCTCCTTCGAGGTTCCACCTCCTTTCCCTTGTTGTCCAAACGCAATCCAAATAGCTTTATCATTGACACGAGTAACCACACCTTCGGGGCCACTCTTATCCTTTTGCTCCTTCGACCCACCATCTTTGCCCTTATCTTTACCGATCTTCTTCGCATTCCCCGCAGAAACGTCGTTCACGCGAACCACATCCCCAACACGAATGCCATGAGAGCCCAGCCGAGGCTGACCATCAGATGCGCGATCATTGTCCGATTTTCCCGACGAGACGGCCGGGTCTGGGGCGAATTCGCCGACAACGCGTCCGCCGAGACCGGTGCGGCACTGTGATAGCACGAGGCCTGTCAAGGCATAGCCTGTAGCTTGTAATGTGCGCCGAGTAGCTGGGGACACGGACGCAGCTGTTGTTGCGAGGGAGGAAGAGGAGACTTCGGCTTCGTGTTCGAGGAGGAGGAGCTGGAGCTGGGTTTCGACGAAGTGGGGGATCGAGATTGGAGTTGGAGAAGCCATTGCGTTGGCTGGGGAGGTTCGAGGAGATATAGCTATATGAGACGTGGTCGTTTCGGCATAGGAGACTCTCTATGTATATTGAAAAATCTCAGGAGGCAGCGACTGGGGGGGATTGCGCTGAGCTGTGCAGTGGTTCGGCGATAAAGAGAAGCTATCAAATAACCTATCCGGCGGGGTGACTTCATCGGTGGGGTTAGTCATCTTATAGATCTTGATCTTGATCAACGAGAAACAACCTCGTCAGGAACTTGAAAGAAAATATCCAGTAAGATACAACTTATATTATAACAATTATTGCTTAATATACAGCGTTATATATCCAAAAATTAAGAAAACTACCGGCAGTCCCTCTCCTATCATACAGCTTCAATCTTGACCTTGGGTTCCTCGTTACTCTCCTTCTCCTTCGCCTTCACCTTCACCTCTGCCTTAACTGGCGAAGCAAGGCCCCTAACCTCGCTCTTACAAAGCTTCGTCCCAGCAAGGTAACACTCCCCACATCTCCGTTTCACCGGTAAACAAACGGTCTGCCCGAGCCCAACCAACAGTTTATTAATCTCATGCCACTTATCGCGCGGGAGCCACGATTGAAGCGCCATACGAGTCTCCTCGGGATTCTTGGTCTTATTCCAACCCCAGAGATTGGTGATACGGTGGACGTGCACATCGACACCGATCCCCTCATGCTTACCCCATGCCGCACTCATGCAGAGGTAAGCCATTTTCGGACCAACGCCTGGCAGGGACATGAGTCCTTCCGGTGTGGACGGGATATCGCCTTCGAATTGGTCTCGCAGGATGAGTGCGGCGGATTTGATATATTTGGTTTTATTGTTGTGGAATCCGACTTTCTCGATCAATTCGTTGAGTCGCGTGGGTGATACGGTGAGAATGTTGTCCAGATTCAACGTGCTATCCTTTGTCGGCTCGGGTTTCGCCTCCGCGTCTTCAAGCTTGATCTTGACTTCCTCCTCCAATTTGACTTCCGCTTTGATATTTGGATCCTGCTCGCCGAGTTCCGTGTGTAGTCGTTGCATCGCGACGGCCGTGACGGTATCTTTCGTTTGAGATGAGAGCATCAGTGCGACGAGGGTCTGAAACCGACGGTCCTTCGGCGAAGATGCTCTCCAGTACAATTCTGCACAGCCCATCGTATCGACCGGTGCAGTGGGATTATCCTCGCGCATCTTTTTCACAGTGTTATACATTGTCTCCCAATTTGACGGAGGCTCCACGACAACGGTCCCATCCGCGTCTCTCCTTTTCCGCGCAGGCATTCGTCGGGCCTTGGCCGGGGTACTTTTCACATCCGGGTCATCCTTCACGGTCGGCTCCTTTTTCACGGCGGGCTGGCGGGCTTGGGATTTCCGGGGTGTGCGAGTCTGTGCTGGCTTGAGAGGACTGGTATTGCGTTTCTGACGTTTCGTAGGGGGCTCGATGAGATCTTCAATGTCGGCAGTGTTGGCGGAGGAAAGTGAGGACTCATCGTCACTTCTCGCAGGGGAGAGTTGTGCAATTGTCGGAATTGACTCGGTCTTGATGGTTGAGTCACCAGTGAAAGCGAAGTTGCGCAGCGCACTCGGATGGAGCGAGGAGTTGCGTGTTGAGCGGCGCGCCGGGGGCGACAGTGCCTCCAGGACCTTGGCTGTATCTCTAGAAGCCCGTGAAGTCCGCATGGCGGTGCGTAGCTGGGAATTCGGATGAAGGTGGAATCAGCAACCAGGAAACTGGAATTGGAAATGCAAATTCACATGTGGAGAGATGATCCATGGATGGACAAGGATGGACATGGGGCAAAGTTCCCCAGCCTCGGCGACGATCCCGCTGACCTCCCCAACTTCCAAACTTCCAACTTCCAACGTCGCCGAGGTCGCATTCCCTCCACATTACTCCCTTCCTGCCCTGCGCTAGCCACATTCCATTCCACCATGGCAGCTCAAACCACACAACGGCTCTTGCGAGAGCTGAAGGATTATACCAAGTCGCCGAATGAGTCGCTGTTACACCTCGGCCCGGTTGATGAGGAGGACCTCCTGCGGTGGGAAGCAGTTCTTAAGGGCGTGAATGGCTCCCCTTACGAAGGTAGGCAGATCCAATCGCGCAAACACCACCACTGCAGCCATATTCTCCTCTTCTCCTACTTCAGGCCAAGGCTAATACTACTGCTATTACAGGCGGCCTCTGGCACCTCCGCATCGCGATTCCTCCAAACTACCCCCTCGCCCCGCCAACAATCCACTTCACAACTCGCATTTCGCACCCGAACATCTCCTTCACGACCGGCGAAATTTGCCTCACTCTCCTGACGACCGAGCACTGGAGTCCCGTCTACACGCTCTCCTCCACCCTCACCGCTATCCAACAACTCTTGACAGACCCACAACCTGACTCCCCGCTCAACGTCGATGTGGCCGCCCTCCTGCGCGATGGTGATATCGCTGCGTGGGAAAGCGTGGTGCGGTATTGGACCGGTGAGGAGCGTTGGAATGGGGCTGGAAACCTCGGTCGGTGATTGGTAGATGATTGAGATGATTGGAGAGATGGTTGGTCCTGATCCTAGTTGTGTTTCCCGTTCCTCGCCATCAAGATACAATGGCAGGGCGAGAGGCCATGAACCCGATTGATGGATATTTGGACGTGATTGTTTTATTGGTTCAACTAGTTGGCACTGGTCATGCCTGTGGCGCGTACATACATGCATACATACCCCGCTGCATACTTGAAGATATACCTCGACTAATTATACAGTGCAACTGCAATTACATTATGATTATTAATACGCATTGTGAGAATTTGAAGCATTGTGGTAAGAATAATTGGCCAACCAGGCCGAGAGAACTCCATTTATGTGACGCCGTAAACTGAAGTCTAATCACAAGAATAAATCCTAAAATCTTAAAAAAGTTTGCGTCCGCAGCCGGTGGAACGGAGTGGGATAGAATAACAATAGATAACAATAGACACACCCTGTAGGTCACGGTGATAAGGATAAACGCCATAGAGTAAGGAGAGGCATAAGTTGGTCGTAAGGATCGTGATATGACAATCGTCATTGGAGAGAATTGCTGATGCGAGCTGAACATAGGCTAAACGAGAGATAGACTGGATAGATGCGATCGAGAGATGAAGTCCACCATGACCGGATGGAATTGGATATAAACCCAAGGTTTACAGAGCCATGGCGACCACGATGGCGCCGCCAACCATGGCAGCAACCTCGCGAGTGAGACCGGCGTTGGGCAAGGCGGCAGCACCGGTTTGCAGACTGCCTTGACCGGCTCCAGTGGTGGTTGCGTCCGAACCGGTCGGGTGCACCTTGATGATGGTGGTGGAGGTCAGAGTGCTCACGTCACCATTGGGCAAAGTGGTGGTGGCCTTGAAGACCGAGGTAGACGAGCTTTCTTGGGCGGTGGTGGTGTGGGTGTTCTCGGTAGAAGACGAAGAAGTGGTACTAGTCGTGGTCGATAGAGTAGTAGCCGATGAGCTGGAGGGAGCTGAAGACGACGATGACGACGACGACGACGACGAGGAAGAAGAAGAAGAAGTCGTGCTGGTGGTGGTCGGAGCGGTGGAAGATGAAGAGGATGAAGAGGTAGTGGGTTGCTCAGTGGTGGTTGGGGTAGACTTGGTGGTGGTGGTGGTGGAAGTGGGGACATTCGAAGTAGTAGGAGTATCGGAGGAAGAGCTTGAGGTCGGGGTGTCCGAGGTAGTGGGTGTATCGCTGCTGGATGTGGTGGGATCGGACGAGGAAGCACTTGAGGTGGGGTCGGGAGTAGCAGTGGCATTGCTCTCACGCTTGACAAACTTCACCAGGCTGGCAATGGATTGATCCTCTTTTTGCAGGGCTTCGGCGGCACTCAGGTCAGTTTCGAAGATGCCGTCGCGGAATTTGTTGGACAGAGCGTGGAGGGCGTCATGAAGGGCATTGCTGGAATGACCTTGGACACCGGCCAGGATACCCTGGTGGGACTCACGGGAGGTTTCATCGTGAGATTCAGTCGCAAAGACAAGCGACAGAAGCATCAGCGAGACGAAGAGCAGCTGGAGAAGGTTGAGACGCGGCATGGTGGAGGTGGAGGTGGAGGTGGGATGGGAGAAGAAGAAGAAGCTGAGATGATGCAGATGCAGATGCAGATGCAGGAGAAAAGAGAAGGAAATGGACAAAGTAAAAGGAAAACAGGAAAACAGGAAAAAAGGCAAGAACAAAGACGTTGAAGTGGATCAATGGTCGCCTAGACTGACTAGAACCAAGTTATAAGTATAACCGGTGCTACTAGTACTAGTGGATGGAGTAGTCCAGAGCTCCTCGGGTGGCGTGGTTCTCTTCTTCCTTGGCTTTGGGAGGATCGGCAATCAAGATCGACTTGACACATTCCATGGAAGAGTGAGTTCCTACATTTATGTTCTCTTTTCTCTCTTTTTTTCTTCTCTCCTCTCTCTCCCTCTCCTCTCTCACTCCCTTACCCTCTCCCTTCCCCACTGCCAACTCCGTGTTCGTGTTGCACCAAATGCGGCCACACAGCCTGTACCTAAGCCTCGTAACCCGCAGACTCCACTTTTAATTGGCTCGGTCTCACTGAAAATCTCAAAATAGCACGAGTCGTGGTGTCATCACATTTCCCTGTACTCTCCAGGTACGGAGTACATCACTGCCAGTGGTGGGAAAGGGGTCTCACGTTTACCATGGCTCAGTCTCCAAATAATAAACAAACACTCGCCAATCTGGGTCCATCCATACCTGTGCAAGAGAAACTTGAAACTGGAAATTCAATTTCAAATCAACTTGATAAGAGACGAGATGATCCACGTCACGCCGGCGCTATCGACTGGCTAGCACGCTACGAACTCCAAACTCAATTTGACGCTGACCCCCGAAGCATCCGAATATCGATGCCGTGAAAACAAACAAATAAGCAGTCAGTAACTAAGAGGAGTAAGAACTTGAAGTGCTTGAAAATGCAGGAATGCTTGAATTGATTCGTTTATACTATATCATGCAATGTATGTACATCGGGCATACTAGCCATTCACCCCCAATGTCCCTCGACTACTACTACTAGTAGTCCCGCCTCCCTTTAGTTTCCAGAATTAAGTATAAGTGTAACACATCCCCCCCGACGTGGGATTCATGACCTCACGAACCTTCCGCGGTCGATCCAACACGCCATATTCCAGCACTGTGTCGAGAGTCACTTGCTTGCCCCACGGTGGATTCAGGATGGTCGTAGTGCCGTTCAGCGCATGCCGCCGAGTCTTCTCGTCGCCCGCTTGCCACTTTGTCCACAGCCGATCGATCATACTGTGATGCAACATGAACGCGGGATCTTGCGGTGATGCAAAGAGATCTTGCATTGCGGCGCCGAGACTGAAATGTCCGCCGCCGTGTGGACCGAATACTCCATCCGGTCGGGCTGGCCAGTGGTCCATTGCCATCTGGAATTGTGTGATGTTGGTCGTTGCCATCAGATTGTCAATAACAGTCTTATTGGTGTACCTTGTGCTATTTTCCTCTTTTAGCAATTGCTCTGATCCCCCCAATGTAAAGTGAGTCTTACATGGGTCATAGGTGCAACTTACGCAACAAAGTGATTCAAGCTTCTGTTTAGACAGCGCGGGTTGTAGTCGAATTTCGGCTCCGGCAACTCAGTCAATGAGACAATGTTCCGGCTGAAGGGTCCGAGGTGGACCTCCAGGTCTCCAAATGGTCCACAGTTCTTTGGCACGCATCCTCCACCAGACCCTCTCGGTATTGTCACATTGCCACCGGATAACGGCTGTTCGTCGGGGTTGTATTCACCGTCGCCAGAAATAGATGAGCTGCTGCAGTCGAAAAGAGGGCTATTCTTAAGATCGTCCGCCCAAAGAGGCCAGTTCCAGTACGGCTGATGGCCCTTATATCCACATTCGTCTCGCAGTGCCTGTTCCCAGAGGTGGATGAACCCGCGGTGCCAGGGGAGGAACAGACCGCTGTAGTGCACTTTCAAGGTCATATTAATATGTGTGCTATCCTAGTGTCAGCATTGGAAGATTAATTCTCGTAAGTGCAGCCTCGACTCACGCGACAAAATCGTCGAATCGGCTGCGAACCCCTGGATAGTCCTTTGTGGGAAGCCTTGGAGGCTTTCGTGTCAGACACTTCACAGCATCGGTATAGTTGATTCGTTCGGCAGCTGGCATCTCTCCCCTACACAATTCGTACAGTTAGTATAGCACAACATGGGTATGAGAGAGGAGGGGGTGTAACCTACCATTCCTTTCGAACGACAGTCCCACTGCGCTCACACGCGTGATGTTTGTACAGGTGAGGAGCAGAGGCAGCGGCAACAACATCTCCAACGACGAGCAAGAGCAAAAATGAAAACGAAAGCCACATCATCCTGTACAGCTATCTTGACCTACCAATCCAGAACATTAAAAACCTTTCCCTCAGCACCTCCTCCTGACAGCGGGCAGAGTCTCTCCTTATAAGAGGTGAAATCCTGAAATAACACCCCACGACCTCGACCAATTAGCCCTCGTAAACAACCAAAACCTGTCTTAATGCCTGTGCCAAAGTCCTCTGCAGTAGCGCTGCTTTAGTGAACCCGCGAAGCATGTTCACTCACAGGCACAGGCACCAGGACAGGGGTTCGGAATTCCCCATTCAGACTGTTGTTTACCACATCAAGCCAAAGCGCATGCGATGTATCTCAGAAGGGAGAGCCCTAATCTTAAAATAAAATATGATTTGCTACCAATTCTTGTTTTATTAGTCGTATAATATGCTTTTTGGCTTGTTCCTTGCAAGGGGTTTGTGGGGGCCTGTGGGGTCCAACAGATGTGACAACTCAGCTCTGGGCGATCCCTCAGGGTCCATGTGGATATACTGCCAGGACGTCCAGTCTATGTACATACGAGTATGCACTTTCGCTCATGGGGCTGCTTAGCGTTGGAATCTAGACTACTCCTGCAGCAAATTTTTCCTTGATGCTCGGCAGAATAAAGGTCTGGTCTTTCTTCGTCTGGGATTATCTGGTCGCCTGAATCGGCCGAGCCTGAAGACGGATTCCAATGTTACCCCTGATTCAAAGTTACGATCGGATTCGGAGATCTCATCGATGACCCTTGGAGGTAGTGAGCTGAGGGCCTTGTTTAGTTCCTTGTACTGGGATGTCCTGGTCCGATTGTCAACTCATTAGTATGCGATATAGTCAGGGCGAGGGGCTCGCGTGACGTGCGAAATGAAGTATAAGAGCATTGAATATAGTATGTCAAGCGGCTTACTTTACTTTCGCGATCGCTCGTGTTCAAGTTGCTCTTGATGATGTGTTTGCTTTTTGCACCAAGCCTAACGGATATATCTTCATGGGGCTGAACAATCTGGGCTTGGTATCTAAGTTCTGCCCAATACTTCAAGGACCAGACCAAACTGGTTAGATCGGAGTTTGGAATGGCTAAGTTACCCGAGACCGTGGACCTCCGAGTCGTATACGTAGTAATATAGACCAGAGTTCTCTTATCATGTAGCACGTAGATGACAGTGTCCAGGGCGAAATGGAAGATAGTTTGCATCGAAGCTCAGCCACGCCGATAAAGGTCTGGATCAAGTCCAAAAAAAATCCATTAATTACGGAACTGAAAGCATCTGAGTCTTTTCTATTATGCGGAAATGCATAATCAGAACTCTGGGAAGAACACACGTTTATCGCATGACTGTCGCCAACCAAAGCCTAAAGCCCAAAGCCCATGGCTGCCTCAAGCTGCGAATTAAAGTTGGGTAAAAACTATCAATCCCACTTGCGCTCAAACACACCCACCCATTCCCCCCACCCAACCACATTGCCCTCAACTGCCTGCGCAATCTCTTGTATTGTTGGCAGATCACTCAATTTGCTCGAATCAATAGGCGCACTGAGCGCGACCAAAGTAAAGAAATATCTGTGCTCGCCATGTCCAAGCAAGGGTCGAGGCGGGATATAGATATTCCCACGCCGATTCTTGCCATATCGGAACCCGCCTTTCAACGCATACTCGCCCTCAGCCTCGAAATCCGCATTCGTGACGGAAGTAGTGGTGGCTGGGATACCATAGTAGATGCCATGAATGATCGGACTTGGCAAGGGCGCGTCGGGATCCTCGCTAACAATCAGGAACTCTTTGGTGTCGGGGATGCAGCGGGCCAGCTGAGCGATGGAAACTGACCGGCCCCTTCAGCCGACTGGTCCACGTGCAATTGCGATCCAGACGCTGTGTCAGACGCGAGTTCGATGGTGGGCTTGGGGATTTTGGCAAATGCAGGGCCTTTGGTGAAAAGCCGTGCGTCGCGCCCTTTTGCGCTGGCGAACAGTCGACTCAGCCCGTATTCGATGTATGCGGTCTGCATAGTGTAAGTAGGTGTTGAAAGGCCGTGCTGAACTTTCGCGTTCTGGCGATCGTGCCCGGTGGTCTTACCATGATGAATTATGGGATTTTTGCAGATAATTTTAAACAGGGAAAGAAGAAAAGAAGCAGGTGAGCGATGAGGTTTCCAGCTCATTTTCAATCTGATGGTGTACCTTGCCGGCAGCGGGCCGGTTACGGCGCGGAATTGTGCCTGAGGATGAAGGCCAAAACAAAACATCCTCATCTCTTGCTGTCTAGTCCAATGTGTCTGTAATCATAGCTTGTACTGTTTGAACTTGAGCTTATCTCTGCATTTAGTTTCTGATCGGTCAGTTTAAATTATGAATTTCGAGTTTCTTCCGACCATCATTTGCAAGTTCATTGCTATATCCTAGTACTGGCAGGAATATAGAACCTTCGAAAAAGGAGGCTTGGAAACTGCTTAGCGGGTTCCCCAAGCATATACCTAGTACTATTGATATATATTCCTGGGTGGCCATTTAATCATACCAGGCGGGCTGGATACCTTTGAGGTTTCTTCAATTCGCAATGTGTCTGCCATTCTCTGACCCTATATAGGTACTAGTATTTTGGAAGAGATATCAATATAGGAGCAAAGTCAAATCACTCGAGCTTCTGACCACAAAAGCCATTCATGACGCCTGACCCATTTTGTATCAGAACTCTCTACAACCAGAGAGAGGTCGCATTGGGGGCGTTCAAGTAAACATTGATCTGCATGGCCTGCAACTCATCATTATAGTACTGCAGCACTTCAAGGGTCTCACCCATTCCTGCAGCCGGAGCCACCAGTGGTCCATCTCCCTGGGCTTGCGCATAGGCATACCACACATCCTGTGCCTCTTGCGCGGTAGGCATAGCATCTGGGATGAAAGCAGAGACGTTCTGATAGGGATAGATAATACCCGGAATCATGCCGCTGGTAACAACAAAGCCGAGCTCCTCGTCGATTACAAGGGCAACGCGTGCTTTGTCATCGGTAGGGTGCGCATCTGGCCAAGAACAGCCTAGTGGGTCCGTCGTGCCATTCGCATATACCCCCGTATCAATAACCTTCCAGCCGATCTCGGTGAATTGGCATGTATCGCTGACGGCGACTTCAAAGTCGCTTGACGTAGCGAAAAGGGCCTCGCTGAGAGAGGTCAAATCTGCCCGACTCGCCTTGGTCCGGTTGGCTGGCGGAGACATCAAGACTGCATAGTTGGATGGAAGTTCTTCGGCTGAGAAGGAGAAACCATGCTCGCCGCGGTATCGGTTCACAAAGATTTCAAGCTCGGTGATCTTGCGATTCACAACCTTAAGCCGGGTACGAAGGATGTTTTTAATACCCCCTTCGTTTATGTCTAAAGAGAAGTAGACGGTGCCTTGCTTGGAGTCGATTGCCAAAAGGTTGGGCTTGGTCACCTTTGTAACAGTGCGCCATAGTGTCATCATGGTTAGAGCTGCTGCGTGCGAGTTTTCAGTTGCCTTATAAACCGAGGCCAATGGCAGACTGAACGGGTCATGCTTCACCACCGACTCCAGGAATTGATCGACAATGTTGGATAGACAAGCCCGGTTGCAATCTGTTGATACATTTTTGGCTGCGCTAGTAGCTCCATGTGGAAACGCACCACCGAATGTTGACAGTGCCACTGTGATTCCCAGCGACAAGCGAAGAAGACCAAAGGAACTTGGAAGTTGCATTTTGAGGGGAGAAGATGTAGATCAAGGTGATTGTGTCAGGAGAGGCTTTGGTACTGATTGAATAAAGCTCCCAACATCTGCAGAAGAAGGCCCTTCTTTTATAGCTACTCTGCTTGATACTAATAAGTTAACATTCAGAAGTTTAATTGAGTTAGACCTGTTCTGCCGGGTTCGGCTCTCCACTCCCCGGATTTCCTCCATCTTCAAGCTCGGCTCCACCCGTGGACACTCTAATTGATTTAGATATAATCAGCCAGGATCAGCACGATAGAAAGCGGGGGCCACTCAAATCACTGGAAACACGCCAGGCCTCGTCATCACGCCAAGGGATATTAGTCCGATCCAACTTTTCAATATTCAACTTCCGAAGCTTGCTGCCGGTATGAAATCAATCTCGAAAACACAGCTAGACATCCGCAATAGGCATCCAGGGAAATGCTAGCCTTATTTACTTCAATAATTGACCTAGAGGATTGAATATTTAACAGTTCCAGAATTCAACGGGGAAGGTTCCTAGTTCCTAATGAAAACACCGTAAGGGATAGTCTGATCAATGGACCAAAAGGCAAAATGCTCGGCAATGGAGGTACTAATATCCGGGCATCAATACCTTGAATATTTCCCTTCTGATTTGAGTATCTGGTTCAGAGGCTCTAAATTATAGTACTACGAATACTAGCTTGTTCAAGTTCTGCGAGACAGTGTCCGCAGCACTGCAGATGGAATTGGTACAATCAGTATCACAAATCATATCCTACTCGCACCTACCTTGGTAGGTATGCCTTCGGAGACTGCATACGACGGATACACCTTCCTTTGATCACATGTAGAGTAGTAGCTACCAAGGTGTTATTATTGGTGTGTGCTACGAGGAAAGCGCGATGGCGATAATGGGAGGCTACTTGAAGAGCCCCGCGGCGATTCAGTTTTCTGAATCAATCTTCCCTTTACATCTTTTCTAGCCTACATCTATTAATCTCATAATGACTGGTTCAAACGCAAACAAAATACCAGAAGCCCCAGATGAGCTCCGAATCATCAAAGCGAAGTACGGTTACAGTGAGACCGAAAACCCGCATACCATACACACCTTGAAAAACGTGGATCGCGCAGTACATCGAGGAATATGGCGAGCTGAACGCGTTCCTGTTGAGACTGGCGTCGCAAAAAGCCAACAAATTTCAGATGCCCCGCCGAAGGGAGACGAACAAGTGGTCAATTTCGCTCTTGTGATTTTCCTGGATGTGCTGACTCTCCCCATTTGGAGGAACATCACCAGCTGGACCCTCCCGATCCGCGTTTGCACCAGCGACATTCGCTCAGAGCAATATGACCGCCCAAATAGATGGGTATCTCTTCTCAAAGAGGTGCAAGGACGAAGGTTTCTCTATTACAGAGGTCAAGCGTGGTTTTCGCACACGGCGCTTCAATCCAATCATCCTGTACCAAGAGGCAGCCGAGATGATCTGCTGGATCATGCATGATACTCGGCCAAGCAATGAACGCCAGGTTCCACTCCCTAAAGGTTGGTAAGTAGCATCTATCTCCGTCGCTCCGCTAGGAGACTATGCTAACATATGCGACTAGACGAATGCTCATTTCTCAAGATTGTGTTGAGATCTAATGTATTTTTAATTTTCTGGCACCTTTCGGTGCCCAAACAATTCACCTGTGAGCCTCTTCGTTGTTTCAGCGTGTCAATGCCAGCTTGTTTATCCTAGTAATACATGGTTTAATTTCGAAATATCTATTTCATACACACAACTGTTGAGGCGCATCCGCGGCCTCAGGCATCCAGTGCCGTCCTTCCTGTTCTAGATAGCTTCGCTCTCCACCACCAGCTCCTAGCAGAATTTACGTAGTTCTGAACATGCAACTGTTAGTTATCTAGATCACCGACTGGTCTTTTAGAAAACGCTTACACGCTCAGAAAATACTACTTTCCTATGTGGTTGTACAAATGAAGCTATAGTACGATCGAGAGCCGATATTCGGGTACGCATTAAGTTGGGCGATACGAGTAGCATCGCCGTATGTAGGAATATTAGATTAGAATGGACGATAGAATGTCACTGATTCCTACGCCGTATTCCTTTTGACGTTGAGAGTGGTGGTCCAACGGGTACCCATGGCAAGTATAGCGCGTTTGTCCGAGTGTATGCAGCCCCATTCACTGCCCTCGCTCACTTTCCCTTCAAGCTCTTCCCTTCTTCTCCTTCTTCTTCCTCCTCCTCCCCTCAACCACACCCAACCACATCTACTCACATCTACCTCCACACCTCCATCAAAAGCCTCAACGCTAATCTCTTTTACTACCTCTCTCGATTCAAAATGCCGGACAAGTCGTACAAGATCACCAGCACTGGCCAAAACGACCAGGTATGCTACACCAAGCCAAGTTCCAGACCATTACCACGAAGCCATACTGACAATGCACAATGACAGGGCAACCACTACTGCCACCGTGATTTCGGTGATAGTGCCCCAAACCAGAATAGCTACCACTATTCCAACCAGTATGCCTCACTCTCGACCTGACCTCGTTGGGAAAACTGACCATGTCCAGGGACGGCTCTTACTACTACTCCAACTCCAATGGCAGCAAGTACTACAATGACGGCCAGGGCAGCTCGAAGTACACCGCTCCCTCGGGCTCGGGCTCGGGCTCGGGCACCTCGTCCGAGAAGAAGTGATCCGACACGTTGAAGACCAGGCACAACATTGATATTGCAAGTTGATCTAGCGGGAGGTCAAGATTTAGCAGGTGGAAGACTGGGGAAGAATTGCATACCAAGGTGTCTGAGGAATGGGTGAAATGGATGGTATCAGTATCTACATTGTGACTCGAGAGCAGTGATGATTTGAAGCTCGGTACACATGGGTAACTAGTGTAAAACTTAAAAAGCCCAAAAAAAAGAGAAAAAAAAATATTCGACCTCCCGCAAAACTGAACCTCCTCTTCCCATGTCCTCTGGCGCTGCGTCTATGATGCCTAGTTCCTAGTTCAAGACCATTTCAACGAACCTAATTGTACCGCATTGTATCTTTGGTAACAGCATTCCGCATAATAGAATTTATTCAATTCCGAAATATTAATGTTCATAAGAAGAATATACTACTCCTCGCTCAGAGACCCAAGACATCCAAGAGACCCTTCTCCGAAAGTTTAAGCTTCTCGGCCGTCTTGATCCACACCTGCGACCTCAACTCCGCATCATTAACATGTCTCTTTGGTGCTGCGTCCCATATGCGATTGATGTATCTACCGCCTCCACGCCCATTGGGTGCCCCGATACCCTGTGTCTTTGGATCGGGTCCAAACTCGGGACTGGTAGCTGCGTACGTGATCGCCAAGCTGCCCTGTTGCGGATTGATGGCGACATAACTGAGAAGGAACTGGAGACTTCGACCGCCCTCCTCTTTCACGGGCGTCCAGATGGACGAGTAGACGAAGCCTGGGTTGACTCCGTTCACGGTTATGCCCATGTAGCTGGGATGTCTGAGCAGGCGTAGCTGTAGCTCTGTGAGCCACATTTGATAGAAGAGTTTGTTATCGCGATATGGGTTGCCAGACAGGTTTGCGCTAGAGTTGAGATCTGCGTTGTAGGTGCCGAGGTGGTGATAGCATGATGTGGTGCAGACGATGCGTCCTGGGGTCTGCTCTGCGAGGGATGGCAGAAGGCGTAGGGTCAGCAATACATGGGAGAGATAGTTAATCTGGATGGAAGGTCAGTGCTGCGTCTAGGCTGTTTCATGGGCATAGAGATGAAATACCTGATGAACTGGATGGAATCCATCCTTGGTTTTGGCATCCGGAGGAGCAACTGCGATGCCAGCATTGTTGCAAAGGATGTCCAAAGGGTTTCCAGTGGCGATCCATCGTTGAGCAAATGCCTCGACGGTTTCAAAATCGGCCATATCCAAGGGCCACCATTCGATTGTCGACGAGTGGCCGTGAGCATGGGCGATCTCATTGCACTCTTTAGTCGCGGCTGTGGGATGTTGTTCCCACTCAGGGGGTTCGCGACAGCCCAGGATAATATTGGCACCCCATGTTGCGAAGGACTTTGCTGCTTCGAAGCCGATGCCGTTATTCGCACCAGTGATGATGATCCATTTGCCGGTGAGATCGGCACCGGGAACTTCCTTGTCCGTGAGGAATGTGGTATTCGTCCCCCTGATACCCTGCACCAGGTCGTTTAAAAAGTAAAACAAAGATGCCATTTCAAGAGGAGTTTCAGAAGTGAAAAAGATGAAAAGAACGGAGAAGTGAGGTTGTTTTGGAGTGACACAAGCGACGGTCGCACGGGGGACCGAGATGGAGAGCCTCGCGCTAAGGTTGTCCGCATGAGATTGTGCCACCTCGGCCCCACCGATCCCGCAAATCAGTCCCAGTCTCCTAATTTTAGGGCAATCTGTACATACTGGGGAACGTGGTGGAAAACGTGGTGGCCGTATGTAGATGATCGAAGCTAGTACTGATAGTACAGACTCTCTATGAAACTGATGATTTGTACAGAGTATCCCATTGAGCACGGAGTACGCATACTATCTACAAACAACTTTGATCTCCCCACTCGCCTCTATTCCGAGTGCCGCTTGCCCAACTTGTTCGTTTGGTGGATCCAATCGAAAAGCCCGATCGATCCATAGTTCAGATTGAACTTTGCATGATGGAGATCATGATCAAGAGCCTTGTTGTGAAAGAAATCATACCCGCTATGCACGGTTGCAGTATTGAAAAGCTCATAAGCAAGGAACGACCAGAATGTCAACACCTATTTAGAATTAGCTTGGGCTAGAGTGGAGTGCACTTCAGGACTGTACATACGTGGCTATGCAAGATCTGCGGGGGCAGAGAGATGGGCAATGCGTTCGCGAAGATCTGTTCAATCGGATGGGCATATTGGGCTGCCAAGGCGATGGGTGCCGTAAAGCGATGATGCTTTTTGTGGATCAACTTGTAGAGATATGGAACATGCAGCAGGCGATGGCCGTAATAAAAAAGTGCTTCGCGCATAAGAAGACTCAGTATGAAATCCCGAGCAAATTCGAGGGCGGGTGGCAGGGATGCTTCGACCCGGTAAGATGGCTGTGATCCGAAATGAGAGGTGATATTTATGAGCGAGATATGCAGCACACTGGAGAGAATTTGATTCTGCGTAACAACCCAGAAGCAATGCAGTATGTCACGACGAGTCGGCTGTTTAGGCGCGGGCTGGATCTTATGTTTCTGGGAAAATGCCGGCGCAAGCGTGTCCAAGGATAGATAGAATAGCGATGGAAGCCAGAACGAAACAACTTGGATCAGCAGCGTTCCGACGAATTCAATTCGCTGTGGGGAGTAGGTCGACACGATGTGTGACCAGAAAGCCGTAGCCTGTGGAATCAGGTTTTCATACATCGCGGTGATTATTGCTGCGGTCGAAACGGCTCAAATTTGAGACCCTAGCAAAGAGCAGTGTAGACGAATAGTTTGGAGCCAAGATAAAGGTACTCGTAGCTGACAGGCTCCCTCAGGGCCGCTTATGAACCTCGGCCACTGAATCACCCCGGAAAATTCTTTTGGTGCCCCCGCAATCGATCGTCGGACATCTCGGCTCGGATGGACCCATGTGACGGTCCACAGCCACTCCCGTGCGACACATTACAGTGCTCTAGGTCGTAGAGGAGAAACTCTCCGAGTTAATAGGAACATCGATTCCGTTTTCAACTCTTTCCTGTACCTAACCGAGTACGCTTACTGGTAACTACACTTTACGGCTGAGATAAACCCAACTAGCCAAATTTCGCCCTAATAAATAAGAAAGCCTCTTGGATTTAGCGATCAAAGTAGAATCTCAAGCAAATTTCCGCCCACTGTAGCCATAAGAGTAAAAATGCAAGCTATCCTTCTTGAGGAGGATAATACAGTAAGATCTACCATTTTTGAACTCTCAGAGATCCTGACCGCATTGTTCCATGAACATGCCGGTGGGTATGAATTCCATGTACGATGATTTCCCCACAAAACACCATGTAAAGACGCATAACCGACGCTTTATTGAATTGGCCTCGAGTTTTCGGATTCCTATAGGCTTAGCGAGCCAATATCGCAGAAACAGTCCTACGGGAGGGGGTGGATTGGCGTTCTCTTCAAAGCTCATCAGCTGTGTGAATTGCAGGTTCAAACATTCTCCATCGTAGAACGCCTGAGAGATTCGCCCGTGATTGTGTCCCATTAATGATACGAGTAGAACCTATGATTGAAGAAGAAGTCAGTCAGATATCTGAAAGTCGAAGGAACTGATTAACTCACTTGGGTGCGTTCGATGACCAGGGAAACTTTTGGTATTCTCGTCTAAAGAGTGTATTAAGAGGAATTCCACTAGCGCCCGAAGCTCAAAGATTGTAAAATAATGGCCCCATTCACTAGCTTTATACCCACCCTTGAACATCAAAGCTGTGTGTGGTAAAGGACAAGTCGGATCATCATCTTCTATTACGTCTTCGACATGCCAAACGGGCATCTTGTGTGGATAGACAGTCCAGTGGGGCTCATATTGGAGTTGCAGATCATTTCGTCATGTGTTAATTCTATTGAAGATTAACCAAATTGCCGTGTAATCCAGATTACTTACTCACCTGTAGCTTTTGTGAAGCGGAGTAAGAATATCAGCACTTGGGGAGTTCATTGTATAGACTTGGGAAATCATGGTATCGGTGGGCTGTATTCAGATCTCGATAGACCCTTTCGAGGAGCCCTGACATAATGGTGCATATAAGTCAATGTCCGTTTTGAGCGATGGCGGGATGGTTTCTCCCTTTGCTCCCTCCAGGCATTGGGTGCATGTTTGTAGTTGTGAAATGCTGAATAAAAACCTTTTCTTCAAAAGTGCATTCCACGTCGACGCATTTAATTCTTTTGTAAGGTTTATTTAACTCCTTGCCATGCATATTCGTCTGCCGTAGCCTCTTTCATCTCTCGTGAATCTTTCAGAATTTCATCATAATCTGGGCGAGATTGGTGAAGATCTCTTTCGTCATATCTGCTATGCTCCGTAACGATAGAATATCGATAGGATACTTTTCAAGAAGGTTCTCCTCCTGTGGCTCAAAGTAGGCCGGGTCAAATTGGATATGGCCAGCGTCCGTGATAGCAACCTGAGTGGCGTAAATTTGACTGATTTGAGCACATCTGCAGAGCACGCTCGCGGGGCCTTTGTATCATTCGCGTCGAATCTTTCGGTGCAGGTTTTCAAACCAGCCTTTCCTTGCCTGGAAACTCATTCTTGGAATGGAAAATTGATGGGCTATTCTGGCCTGGCTGATCAATGTAGAATGAGTTGGTAGACAAGTAGGCAAGTAGACAAGGAGAACTAGAAAGATGACGGTTGCACATTTCCAATACCGATTCGGTACTGATCTACCGCTTCTGCATCGGGAGTCGGGTACGTACCTGTAGGGGAGCGGTAGTTAACTTCCGTCCAACACAGACAGTGGCAATCACCTGAGTAATTTTGCCCAGCTAAGTCCCTTCATGAAACGCCAACTCCACTCGCTCTTTCATCAGGCTTCCGTTCGCGAAACCGTCGCCACACCAGAAATCCGATCATCGTGAAAGCTGTCAAAGGTACCGCAAAAGCAAAATAAATCCACCAAAGGCGAGACACAACAAATGCAGGCTCATTATTCGCAGTGGATGTATCCAAGGCGATCAGGTTCGTTCCGAAAAGACTGCAGACAAAAGTGGCCGGGAGATAGAGCAGTGTCATCGCGGCGATAATCTTCATGGACGCACTATCCTTGCGTGCATCGCGGGCTATTTTGGTGCTTTCTGTGGCAATCTTCAAATTGATCGTGCTATCATGACCCGTGATGAGATTGTATAAAAGCGTCACAAAGTTACTGGTTCTTCGCTGCAAGTTCATGATTCTGCGGTGCCGATCATCGCATAAGTCGTGGAGCATAAGTAGGTCATCCCGGACCCTCCCATGCGTCGCATGATCAATATATGTCCCCTGGAGCTCGGCCAGTCTTCCAAGACGCTCATGATCCCGGAGGAGATGACCAATATTTGACGCGTCGCGCTGGTTATTGTGCTCTAGCGTTATCAGGTTCCGCGACATCTTATGCAGCAACTGTATATACCTCGAGAATCGATTAGAGTCCGCTACTTCAAAGATTGATCCCTGGTGAAGCTGCGTCTCGATCCAGAGAAGCCATTTAATCAGGTTATTCAGTTCCGTGTTTCGGGACGAAAGGACATAGAACATAACCACCGAATGAAGGGTTAGAGGATGTAAAGAATCATTCTTCTGGGAAATGCCCAGTTTCTTAACGGAAAGGCAACTTGGATCCGAGGATGATCCCTTAAATCTCTCCCCAATCGCGTGAATCAAATCGCGTAGCTCGCCTTTGGATTTCGGCAAAATATACAGGGTGTGTCCGGTCAGGAAGTCATAACGGAAATAGATAGGCTCGTACTGGTGAAGAAGCTTCATGTCGGTTGGGCCCCGGGAGCTGACGCTTGGGGTACTATCCAAAGGGCTAGTATCGTTTGCCGTATACGACAAATTCTCGCTGATATTATAGCAAATTTCGGTGGGCTCGTTAGTAGGCGAGGGGTTGATATGCATCCCAATGCAAAACTCACCGAGGCATTGGTGGCCGTTAACTTCTACGCATCGACCGTGATAGCTTGAGAGCAGTGGCGAAGATAAAAGAGCAACGTCTTCTAGTTTTACGTCCCAGAAAGTTTCGAATAACTTCTGGGTATCCCACTGGTCTCCCGGGAATGCCCCTTGTTCGGTCAATAGTCTTGGTTTTGTAAGTTTCATTTATCGCAGGAAAGGGTCGACCGGCATACATGACACTAATTAGTCCGGTTTTATGAGCATCTAGCGGTGATTCTGACCGTAAACGACGCTCAAAATCATAGGTATCTATCTTATATTAGCTTTAATTCGCGTCGGGATCGAGACTTAGTACCTTGGTCTAGGACATTTATCAAAGGATCGCTCGAAGGGGATGCGACATGCACTTCAGACTGCCCTTGACATAAGAAGAGAGCGTTTTCCAGGACAAACCTGGGGTGATTGTCTGACATTGTGTGCCAAGGGCCTTTTCACATTATTTTCAACGCCGAATTGACAATTTAATGAAACACAACTCACGACCGTGGGAAAAAGAATCTTGACTGGATCTAAAATGAGATGTTGCAAGCAGAGAATAACACGAATTCGAGGTCGTGCTGAAGCTGGGGCACCGGGCGTTTGTTGGGGTCCGTTCTAGTTTAGCGTGCGTAAGATGGCGGTGCAGTCGCTGCATTAGCGTGCAATGTTGTAGCTGAAGAATGACCCCGGGGCCTTTTGCGTTATTGCGTTCCGGATTGCGATCGCCACACCACTTCACCAGCCATTACTCCGTGTATCTCAGCTACGTATTATTTGCGAGCTGAAGGTGGAGGTGGAGGGCCAATGAAGCGACCTTAAGCTTTATCTGGCTTCAAAAGAAATTAGCCACATTTCTTACTTCAACGAGTTCAAGTTGCGGGCAGGGTGTCGCCCCACATTGGCAGAGCTTGAATCCCAAGGTTGCTGTTATGTAAACCATACGAATGCTTCAAGTTTTTAATGAACGAAGATGATTATTAAAACAACCTCTGATACAATTAGTAGATAGAGGCATATCGAATACTAGTGTATTTGAATGTTTATAGTATTTGAAAGGTATGAAAAAAAAGCAAAAGCAAAGGCAGCCTTTCAGACTCAGTGACTCAGATACTACACCTTCTAGTGAATAAGCAACCAGAGCATCACTACCGCCACTCTACATAGTGGACGCGGGAAGTTTGAGTCTGGAGCATCGATCATACGTTGAGATAAAATAGTACTCAGTAGACGCGGAGACTTCCATGCTAGATCGTCAAAAGATTCCAAGGTTATTTAGCCTTTATTTTCAAGGTTACAGTTCAATCAAAGATAAAATCCTTGGAATAGGGTGTAAATCCCAGCCTGGGATAGCAAAGGGCTGTGTTCGGGTAGATTGTAGTAGTCTAAGCCCTGGGCACTGTCTGGAGTTCATTTAGTTCCCTGCACAAAGTAGTACTTCCGAGTTGAACTAATACTAGTAACTTCCAAGGTTCTACTAGTACTAGTAACTAATGCTTGGCAATTAAAGAATCCTCTAACGGCCACAAGGAATGAGCTTGACGCGTGTAAATTGACGGACAGCCTTATCTTATCGAGATATAGAGTAGTGATCTACTCACCCAAGGCTGTGAGATACATAGGCTACGATCGGAAATATATGTACTGGCCAGACAATGTACATGTACGAGTACATATTCTGGTGGAGGCAGGTGTTTGTTACATTAGTCAGTCATGCGGGATACAGATCCAATGGTTAGCGCGGGGCTAGATTAGTCGCCGATGGGCAATGTGATGTTTGAATGGTCGATAATCCACGGTTGATGTTTGGGCTGAAGCATACAATTGACCTATCGCAAGGAGCGAGCCAGAACAAATTGCACATGCTCTTTTTGTGCTGCCTGGCGAAGTCATGCCGGCTATGAATAGATGCTTTGAAGTGGGCGATCATTGGCCAATTGTGTTACCCGAGGGGTCCAGCAAATCTGGTCGCGCACCACACTAGCGAGTGAGACAGGCTTGCGACAGCCACGGTGGAGCAACGCCTGGTGGAGCAATTTAGATGCGAGGCGGCCAGCCGGAGAGAGTGGGTGTGATGACGGGCCAGGGTAGGAGAGAACGGAGAGCGAAAAGATGAGACACCCCGAAAATGAAAAGAGGGTTTTTTTTGTTCTCATCCAGGGTCTCGATGGTGTGTTGAGGCGCAGCAGCACAATCTGGCCCAATTCCCTCGATCGTCGCTGTGATCCCCACCGCCTAGACTTCGCGTCTCGCTGCCAAGCCAATACCCAGCGCGCATCGCCAGGGGTAGCATTTAGACATGAACACTGTACTCCATACACTGTACCGCGTAGGTAGATGAGATGCCGATGATCAGGGATATGGGGACAGCGGACGGGAGCGTCAATTGATCGATGCCTGGAGAGGAGGGGGAGGGCGAATGTAAATAGAAAGGGTCTCAGCCATCACTCCACTCGACAATGCAGATAAGTCTGGGTGCATGGGTACTGGTAGTGGTACAGAGTACGGAGTACTGTGTTGGCACTGCCGCTGGCACATTGGCACATTGGCACAATGTTACTCCGTACGTGCCTCTCATTGCAGTGTGGTCTGCTGGGCATGTAGAGGCGTAAGACCCTGGCGGGAGAGTCGGGATAGGGGGTGGCCAACGACAGATTGGGGCCAGTTTCAGGGTCAGATCCACTTTTTCCCTGGGCCCCTTACGGCGATCGACCAGTGACGGTCAATGAGAGTCGGGGGATAAAGTGGGTGGGAGGGTAAAAGTGGATGCTCAAGTCTCGTAGGGTGTTGGTGTGTTGGTGTGTCGTCCGGGGCCAAGCAAGAAGGGAAAGGGTTCCCCCCCGTCATACAAAGTGTCTTTCCCCCCCCCTTGCTAACTTCTTCCCTTCTTTCTCTCTCCCACATTCTTGTCGTCCTTCGTTTTTCTAACCACTCTTTAATTCTCTTTTTCTTCCTCTGGAATTTCATCTCACCTTAATACACTCTTTAGAACCACAACCAAAATGAAGGCCAACTTTATCTCTCTGGCTACTGCCCTTACCCTGGGCGCCAGCCTCGTCCAGGCTGCTCCCTCCGTTGAGAAGCGCGACAGCGACATTACTCCTATCACTGTGAAGGGTAACGCTTTCTTCAAGGGCAAGGAGCGTTTCTACATGCGTGGTGTCGACTACCAGCCTGGTGGATCCTCCAAGCTGTACGTTTCACACCCAACACAGCAATAGCAGTGCCAAAAAACCAAAAAAAAAACATCAACAAAGATATCCAATCTAACACATCAATCAATTAGGTCCGACCCTATCGCTGACGCTGAGGGCTGCAAGCGTGACATCAAGAACTTCAAGGACCTTGGTCTGAACACCATCCGTGTCTACTCCGTCGACAACTCCGCCGACCACGATGAGTGCATGTCCGCTCTGGCTGAAGCTGGCATCTACCTTGTTCTGGATGTCAACACCCCCAAGTACTCCCTGAACCGCAAGGACCCCGCCACCTCCTACAACGATGTCTACCTGCAGTACATCTTCGCTACCGTCGACAAGTTCGCTCGTTACGATAACACCCTCGCCTTCTTCTCCGGTAACGAGGTCATCAACGACGGTCCTTCCTCCAAGGCTGCTCCCTACGTCAAGGCTGTCACTCGTGATCTCCGTTCCTACCTGAAGGCCCAGGACCTCCGTCAGGTCCCCGTTGGTTACTCCGCCGCTGATGTCAACACCAACCGTCTCGAGATGGCTGAGTACATGAACTGCGGTACTGATGACGAGCGCTCCGACTTCTTCGCTTTCAACGACTACTCCTGGTGTGACCCCTCCTCCTTCACCACCTCTGAGTGGGACCAGAAGGTTAAGAACTTCACCGGTTACGGTCTCCCCCTGTTCCTGTCCGAGTACGGCTGCAACACCAACACCCGCAAGTTCGAGGAGGTTGCCACTCTCTACTCCACCAAGATGACCGGTGTCTACTCCGGTGGTCTCGTCTACGAGTACTCCGAGGAGGGCAGCAAATACGGTCTCGTCAAGATCTCCGATGACAAGGTTACCACTCTCAAGGATTACGATGCTCTGAAGTCTGCTTTCGACAAGACCGACAACCCCTCCGGTGATGGCCAGTACAACGCCACTGGTGGCTCCAACCCCTGCCCCAAGAAGAACGCCCCCAACTGGGCCGTCTCCGGTGACGCTCTGCCCGCCATCCCCGAGCCCGCCGAGAAGTACCTGAAGAACGGTGCTGGTAAGGGTGATGGATTCAAGGGTGATGGCTCCCAGAACGCTGGTACCCAATCCACTAGCACTGCCACCTCTGGCTCCGGCGAGGGTACTTCTGCCACTGGCACTAGCAGCAGCTCCGGCGGAGGTACCACCTCTTCCGGTGCTGCTTTCGCTGTCCGCCCTGCTACCTTCGGTTTCTCCGCTGCCCCCATCGCCGTCTCCCTGGTGACTGCCATGTCGACCCTTGTCGGCGCTGGTATGATTCTTCTGTAAACCTTGCTCGACAAATTTGTCTAATTTATTTCTAACTTAAACGCCGTTTCTGTTTCTCGCGCGGCGAATTGCATCTCTATTTTGCTAGGCACTTGCTTTGTTTGGATTTCGTTGGATGGACCTCTGACGGGGTTTCAGTGTACAGTAGGCCATAATCCGGCTACTTCTATGGAATATGATTCTTATAAAACACATACATTGTTCCATATCCAGACACTGCTCTAGTTTCTGTTGAGACTTTAAATTTACAAACTCTTTCTAAAGCTTCGACTTTCCTTGTTGCAGAGTATGTGCGTCCCAATCCACCTTTCGCTTCAAGCCGAACTCCCTCAAACCATGTGCACCATCAGCATCGGACCGCATCATCTCGTCGAAGAGTGTTTTGATCCCCGCAGCTTGCTTTTCACCTCCACCATCCTTCCAAGCAAGCCGAATAAGTTCCTTCGACATGCGTGACGCATTGGGAGACGCAATCCTCAATGCGTCTAGCAGCGCATCCAACCTCAAATTCAACTGCTCTATATTTCCCACAACATCGGTTATGATCCCCCGAGTCATTAACTCGGATGCTTTAACTGGCCTCGCAGACAACATCACCTCCCTCGCAAACGATAGCCCATATTCCCTGATGACATATTTAGAGATAGTCGCTGGACAGAGACCCAACTTCACCTCGCTCAGAGTCATGACTGTCGAGTTTGTGGCGATACGAATATCACAAGCAAAAGCCAGACCGACTCCTCCACCAAACGCAGGCCCGTTGATGGTAGCAATTGTCACCTTCGGCGAAGTATCGATGGCCTCGAATAGCGTAGTTAATCTTGCATACTGCGCATCGCTAGCCGATCCACCTCGCGCAACAGGCGTACTATCTTTGCCCAGATCCATACCTGTGCAGAAGAACTTGCCATTCGCCGTGATGACGATCCGAGATATTTCTGCATCGTAATTGGCGTCTGTCACGGCTTTAGTGATATCGGAGATCATCGTGGCTGTCAATGCGTTGCCGTTCTTTGGCCTGTCAAGGGTGATCTTGAGATTGACGCCCGAGCGATGAATTAACAACCCATCCGTTTCGGAGATCAAAGTCCACTGAAGAGGCTTGGTGTGCTGCGACTTGGAAGAGCCAGAAACAAGCTTGGCGCTGCTCTTAATCATTAGAGCCGTGCCCACCCGACTCGAATTAGTTATCGACAGTTGCTTCGATATCCAAGTCCCCACCTCAGTCAACCGGGCTAAATCAACACCCGTAGAGATGCCAGCATTATTGAACATGTACACCAAATCTTCCGTTGCGACATTGCCCTTAGCACCAGGCGCAAATGGACACCCGCCTAGTCCCGCAACACTGCTGTCGAAGACGGTAAGACCGCAGGTATACGCCTCCCAGACATTGGCGACAGCTTGTCCATAAGTGTCATGGAAATGCCCAGCCAGTTTGGAGAGAGGGATATTGTTATCTTTCAGGTAGGCGAGTAGACTGTGCACGTTGGACGGGGATCCCACGCCGAGGGTATCGCCCAGGCTTATCTCGTAGCAGCCTGCTTGAAGTAATTCCTGTACACAATGGAGCACTGCGGAATGTGGCGTTTGGCCGTCGAATGGATCTGCGAAGATGCAGGAGACGTAGCTGGGAGAGTTAGAACGTGCTAATTCGTTGCGCTGAAAACCACAGGTCATGATTCTTTTCAAATAACTTACCCACGCACTGCAATCTGGGATTCACCGGCTTCTTTCGTAGCTAAGGCTAATGCAGCCACTCGCTTCGCTCTTTCAATCCCTTCTTGCACGGTACAGTTGATGTTGGCTTTACTGAATCCCTCGGTCGCACTGACGAACACAGCGACCTCTCGAACGCCATGCTCAATAGCAATCTTTAGACCCTTCTCATTAGGAACAAGGACAGGTAATCGGAGTCGTGGATTTTGTAGAAATTTCTTCAACTCCTCATCCCGGAGCACCTCCCGACAGTCTTTCAGTTGAGGAATGGCGCGCGGCGACACAACAGATGTCAACTCAATAGTAGAGAGACCTGTCGCTTGAAGTCGTCGAATCAATTCCAATTTCGTTTGAGTTGGGACTGAATCACGTATGTTCTGTAGTCCATCGCGTGGTCCTACTTCCACAATTCTGACTGGGGGTGATTGCTGGGCCATTACGACTGGAGTTTGTGAGATATTCCGATTTAGAGGAGCTTCTTCGCTTATCGTGAGAACATTCTTTGAATGCGTTTGCTTTGTTTCATCGGATCGCATTTCGGTCGTGACCTCATTTGTTGTTCTCAGATGTAACGGTCCGGCGGACCGGAATGACCGGACCGACGAACTTTGTGTCGAGGCAAAAGCACCAACGTACGTACAGCCTAGCCAAAACTGTGCTTGCGCAATTTTTGGTCAAATGGCACATTTTGCTCTAGTCCTGTCGCGAAACGTTGCGGGGCGTATCCGGCGCTATTTCCTGGGGAAGTGCGGGACAAGAAAGAGGTGAGGTTTATTAGTACTAGGGCGGGTGGCCTAATCGGGAATGTTCCAAGGTTACAGTAGATATTCTGTCTGGGCAAATGCCTAAGAGATTCAAGATCCATAATGAATAAAATTCCTAGAGCTTGGCTTTAACGGGCCCATTGTGAACCAGGATATTTCCGATATCACAAAGAACGTGCTTCTTGATCTTGCCACTGCCGGTTTTAGGGAAGTCGTTGCTAATACCAGCATCGCCAAGCCAGAAGCAATATGCAGGGGCTTTGTGACGCCCAAGAAGCTGTCCCACCCATTTCTTCAGTTCCTCATTCTTTGGACGTTGAGTCCCCTCGGCTTCTTTCAAAAAACATCCAACTACCTCGCCGTATCTCTCGTCCTTGATAGCCACAGCGCTGGCCTCCTTGACCCCAGGATGTTGCATGAGCCTTTCTTCAATTTCTCGGGGAAAGATGTTTTCACCACCGCGAATAATGATGTCCTTGATTCGCCCGGTGATATGGGCATATCCATCGTCATCAAGAATGGCTTCATCACCGGTATGCATCCAAAGAACGCCATTCTCATCTTCCTTCATGGATTCCTTGGTCTTTTCCTTATTTTTCCAGTAGCCTTTCTGTAAAGCGAACCCACTTGTGCAAAGTTCGCCCCGTTCACCTCTGTGAAGCAACTTGCCGTTGGGATCAATGACCTTTGCAGAAGTATGCGGGATCACTCTACCGACAGTCGTGGTCGCCTTTGATTCAGGATCGCTGAGCGACGTGATGAATGTAACGGGACTAGTCTCCGTCATGCCATAGGCGATGAGCATTTTTTCGACTCCCATTTTCTCACGTAGTTGATCCATCAAGCCCTGTGAAACCGTCGAGCCACTAGCAAGGCCGGTTCGAAGACGTCGTGGTCGCTGCCCTGTCTTTTCCATGACTTCCAGCTCGGACATGTACATTGTTGGAACGCCTAGGAGCACCGTGACATCCTCTTCCACAAGTGCGTCCACAACCTTTCTCACGTCGAAGAAGTCGGAAGGAAATACGATGGTACTACCATGCGTATATGAATCGAGGAAGCCTAGCACAAGGCCAAAGCAGTGAAATAGAGGTGGTGGGCAGCAGAGGACATCTTCATGGGTCAAAGCCATTGCATCCCCGACGAACCGGGCATTGTTGATAAGGTTTCTTGTATGAGGTGAGCATATATAATCAACTTTCTGGGCCGGAAAGGTGACTCACGTGTGAGTTAGCATGGCTGCTTTTGGAGAACCGGTGGTTCCTGTGGGATCTGATGAGAATTGGAAGGAATAATTGCGGCTGTATTGGTCTTCATACCGGAGGTGAATTGCAAGTTAAGAATATCATCAGGGCGAACCAAAGACTCCGCACGCTTCAAGACAGAGTCATTCATGAAAACCGAATACCCGTTCGAGGTGAAAGTGTTGTATGTTTGCATCTCAAGTCCGGCCTCGCCGACTTCGCTACCCCCGAGACAAACGACACGACGCAGATCAGGGAGGGTGGGGTTCTTTCGACTTGACCCGCGAAGGATATTAATGTGTTCCGACAGGCTTCGAGAGCCGACTTCAGACGCAAGAAAGACGAGTTTGCATGCTTTGTTCCAATCAGTAGATGAACAACGTGAGATATCATAATGACTTACAGCTCTTCTGGACAGCATTTCTGAGCTCGTCGGCGGTGTATGTGTTGTTTAGTACAACGACTGGGCATCCAATACGACCACCTGCCAAAAACACCTCGATGTATTGATAGCAATTCCCTGCCATAATGCCAATGCAGTCACCATTTCGGAGACCCATCTCAAGCATTGCCTTGCCGAGTATTTTCGACCGATCTGCCAACTGGCGATAGGACAATCGCACATTTTGCCACGAAAATACAGCAGCTGTGTGATGCTCATAACGATTTGCTTGCTCATCGATCAGTGAGCCCAAGGTCTTGAACCATAGAGGTGGCTCTCTGGCACCGTGAACCAAGGCAGGTGTAGGGGTCATGATGGGTAACGAGTTTGGATGAAATAGATAGAATGAGAAGACTTGAAAGAGAGTGGATAGAAGGCTACTCTCTTGTTGCGTATTAAAATTGCAAAAACAGGCTCATTGAATTTAGTTCGTTTGTAGTTGGTCCGTTCCGTGACTTTCAGCCCCGATTCCGGGCACCGGACCGAACCCCCTCCAAGTCCGCCCCGTAGTTATTTTGTATTTTGTACTTCCCTTCAACAAAGTTATGACATACCCACAGCGTTAAAACAGTCAAAGTTTTGAAAGCTGATAGTCATTCATCCAAAGAATTCCTTCCCACAATGACGACTGGATCATCATACCCCAGCATCAGCGCCAACCTGGACCTTCGCGGAGAGCAATATCAGTCGAATAAGGAAGGCTGGACACCCATTCTTGACAAGTTTGAAGATGCCCTCAAACAAGTGTCCGTCGAAGGAAATGATGCCTCTCTTCTTCGACATCAACGACGTGGCCAACTCTTACGTAGGTCGTGACTCATGTGCTACCTATCATGTCTACTGCTGACTAGAAAGCCCGTGACCGAATTTCTCTTCTGCTAGACCAGGACTCACCCTTCTTGGAGGTTTGCGCCTTCGCTGGATACGAGAACAGTGAATCTACACCCGGGGCAAATATCATCGCAGGCATCGGAAATGTGTGTGGCAAGCCGTGTTTCCTTCTATCCCATGTGCCGACCTCCCAAGGAGGAGCATGGAACAGCATGACTGGTATGCTCCTTTTCCACAATTTACAGATGGTCAGAGCTGACTCAAAACGTAGTCTTGAAAGTAAACCGTTGCTTGGAGATCGCGACTGAGAACGATCTTCCACTCATCTCTCTCGTGCAATCCGCTGGCGTTTTCTTGCCGCAGCAACGCACCGTTTTCCACAAGGGTGGCCAGCTCTTCTATGACCTTGCGCAGAGATCAGCCGCAGGAAAACCGTCCTGCGCAATTGTCTTTGGGTCATCGACTGCAGGAGGCGCTTATCACCCAGCATTATCTGACTACACCATCTTCGTTGAAAACCAAGGCCAGGCTTTTCTTGGTGGGCCACCTTTGGTCAAGATGGCCACTGGGGAGGTTATCGAAGCCGAAGAGTTGGGAGGAGCTAAGGTCCATGCTACAATGACAGGACTTGCAGACCAAATCGCGACCGACGAGTAAGTTTGCCTCCGAGTAATGTTTTTGACATTGCGCTTTTCCTAGGTATTGACATCGGACACCTAGGTTTGATGCTATTCAGAAGTCTCGGGAATGGGTCGCCTCACTGCAAATGCGCACTCAACCAACACTCGGGCTGATAGAACCTGCGGCACCGCGTTATCCAGTTGAAGACTTGCTCTCCCTGGTTAATCCAGACATTCGAAAGCCCTTCGACATGAGTGAAGTCTTACTCCGTCTTGTTGATGATTCGCGTCTCTCCACGTTTAAGCCCAAGTATGGACCAAATATCATCACGGCCTGGGCACACATAATGGGTATGAGAATCCCCGATATCATCTCGAAATAATGCTAATCCTAACCGCAGGACATCCTGTCGGTATCGTGGCAAACCAAATCTCGGTTATCAATCCTACCGAGGCTGCAAAGGCTGCGGCCTTCATAAGAATCTGCAATCAACAAAACACACCGATCGTGTTCCTCCACAACGTGACAGGGTTTATGGTCGGAGCCAAAGCAGAGCACGCCGGAATCATCAAGATGGGCGCCCAACTGGTATCCGCCGTCAGCTGCTCGAAAGTCCCCCATATCTCCATAATTCTCAGGAGCGTCCTACGGAGCAGGCAATTACGCGATGTGCGGGAGGCCATACAAGCCCAGGTTCCTGTTCACCTGGCCAACCGGGAAATGTAGCGTAATGGGAGCTGATCAATTGGCCGGTGTCATGGAAACTGTGCAATTGAAGAGTGCCCAGTCGAAGGGAAAGGCGCTTTCACCGGAGAAACTACAGAAGCAGATTCAGACGTTCAGGGACACGGCACAAAGAGATGCCGAGTCCTATTCTACAAGCTCGTCGCTGATCGATGATGGCATCATCGATCCTCGTGATACTCGGGATGTGCTGGGTATTTGCTTGGAAGTGGTTTCTCTCCAAGGTGTTCGTGGCGCAGAGTCGCATATGGGACTGGCGAGAATTTGAATAGCTTCAGACGTGTAAACAGATGCGAATCGCATACTCCGTAGATCTTTCAATTTCTATTTCGGACATGTGAACTAAAGCAAAATATTCAATTTTTTAACAACCCCCCCTTAGTAATGAATGTCAAACAAGTCTCGCATATAAGATGAGGAGCAAGAAGCTAACAAACGACCATACTTTGAAAATTGTAGCATCTCCAACTTCTTTGATTGGAAGATTTGGCTCCGGTCCGGTATCTCCACCCACTCGAGCAAGTCCGTTCGGACCGGCGTTTGCATACAAGTCAGCCATCAACCAATCAAATCACGTAAATCCACGGTCCGATGGGTCCCCTAGAACTGGCGGTCCGGACTGAGCCAGTGGAAGGAGGCCCACATTATTATAGTAAGTGGTGTTCTATGGAAACTGTTATGCGCGTTGTAGTCCAGCCTCGTACCCATCTCTAACAACTTTTTGAGGGAGCTGCAGCACCCACCCGAAACACTACACGATGCCTGGAATCACCAACGACAATAGTTTGACAGATGGCGATGCGTTTCCCCTTCGCAAACCACTGTTTGTGGCACAGCCGCCTCTGGGGGGTGATGGTCGCCCAGTGCTCCGGAAAGTCCTGATTGCGAACCGTGGTGAAATCGCCTGCCGAATTATCAAGACATGTCGCAAACTGAATATTGGCAGCATAGCGGTTTATGCTGATGAGTAAGGATAATTGGGATTCGTCTTTATCTGGGCACTGAAGGCTAACTTATACGCCAAGGGATGCATTGTCACGTCATGTTACGGATGCCGACGAGGCCATCAACATCGGGAGCATTGATAAAAGGAAGGTGAACCCTTTCTTGGACATCGACCTGCTGGTACAGACGGCACTATCAGCAGGTGCCCAGGCTATTCATCCTGGTTACGGATACCTCAGCGAGAATGCCGACTTCGCGAATCGCGTCCGTGGTGCCGGTCTGATCTTCATCGGGCCATCCGCCAGTGCTATGTCATCACTAGGCGACAAGAGATCATCGAAAGTCTTCTTAAGTGAACACGCCCCAGAGGTTCCCTTGATCCCTGGATTTTCAGGCTCGAGTCAGGATGCGGAAGCTCTCAAAACAGCAGCAGAAGAGATCGGGTTCCCAATCATGGTCAAAGCTTCCGCTGGAGGAGGAGGTAAGGGCATGCGCATTGTCAGGGAGGCTGGTCAATTGAAAGACGAGCTTGCGCGTGCACAATCCGAAGCCAGTCGCTCATTCGGCTCAAGCGACTGCATTCTGGAAAAGTACATTGAGAACAGCAAGCACGTGGAGATCCAGATTATGGGCGACTCACACGGCAAAGTCGTTTCGTTTTTCGACCGAGACTGCTCAGTGCAACGCCGGCACCAAAAGGTCATCGAAGAAACGCCATGTCCATTCTTGGATGACAAGACACGACGGGAGATGAGTGATACCGCGGTTCGGATTGGCTCCTTGATCGGGTATGAGAATGCTGGCACTGTTGAATTTATTTTCGATGTGTCAACAGGTAGATTCTATTTCCTGGAGGTCAATGCCCGGCTACAAGTGGAGCATCCTATCACCGAGGAGGTAACTGGCTTTGATCTGGTATCTTTGCAACTTTTCGTCGCTGCCGGTGGAAACCTCAGTACTATCCCAGCTCTGGATAACGTCACCCAGCACGGTGCGTCTATTGAGTGTCGCCTGACGGCTGAAAGTCCGCAAAACAACTTCCTCCCAGAGCATGGCAAAGTGCACTTGTGGCTTCCTGCTCCTGGTGTTCTGTCCCCGGGAAGGGATATTCGCTACGAGACAGCTATTCGGAGTGGATCAGTGGTGTCAATTTATTTCGATTCCATGATTGCCAAGCTGGTCGTCTGGGCACCTACGAGGTCTCTCGCCATCGAGAAGATGAGAATGGTTCTTTCTCTTACCGCTTGTGTTGGAGTGAGAACAAACCAACTCTTTCTCCAAGCCTGTTTATCGAACAAAGAGTTCCATGACCCGGCTTACACAACGTCTTTCATCCCGAACAACATTGAGCAGCTTCTCCAACCATGCTTCCTGCCAAAGGCCGCTGACATTGAGCCTGTTCTTTCTATCATGTCAAGCTTAGCGGTTCGAAATCTACCTGACTATGTATCGAAGTCTTTGCAGACAAAGCCATTCCATAACGTGCGGAGACAGTTTCGAAACCAGAGACTCGATCCTGTTAACGTGCACTGTGACGTGATTACCGCAGTTGATTGGCCTTACCACAACAAGAGCAAGGAAACTATTCCAAGTTCGCTGTGTATCTGGAAGGCTCAGAGCCTGGAGTCACCAGCTGACATAGCAGAAGCTTTTGTTGTGTCTATGCCGGATGACAAGGACTTCGAGAATGATTCGAAATCTGCCGCCACTGAAGTTTCTATGAAGTACAACCAGATCAGTCAGGAGATTCGCAAAGGGGAATATGTCAACTCAATTCCATACAAAGCTTGCATAGAATCATGGCAGCCGGCAGAGGGTAACACGGCTGTCGTAGAGTCGTGGCTTTCTTCCAAAATGACTGTGTCCATCAGTGGTGTGAAAACATCGGCTTATGTTTGCCTTCCTTCGGTTCGCCCGCACACGCTTATCGGACAAGTGGATCAGAGCCAGCAAATCTACTGCCATATCCCGGCGATTGGGACTTATGTTGAGATGAAACGTGACACGCTACTCTCATTTGCGGGCAGTATTCGATCCATTGCCAAGTCCAAGGATGACCCTGAGCAGAAGACCGTGACGGCACCAATGCCCTGCAAGGTCCTTTCTATTCTGAAAAGCAATGGAGATTCTGTCAATGCTGGAGACTCTGTCATGATCATCGAAAGCATGAAAATGGAAATCAACATAGCGGCTTCGTCTACTGGTAAATTTGAGACGAAGTGGAAGGAAGGGGATGCCGTTGAAGATGGAAAGGTTCTTTGCACTGTTGTCTAGAGCTCCATCATAATGAATGAATCTATCCAAGTTTAAATCGCTTGTATTGATAGTAGAAAACCTTAAATGACTTCTTAATTCGACGATCGGCGATTTCGAGAGCAAAGAGCGCATTATCAATACAATCAATTCAGATTCACGACTTCGCTGTGATCTTAGCCACCTAGTGCCAAACAATTAATTCCAAGCCAAAGCCACTAGCTGTATCTAGGTTTATTTTACAGTGGCGTTGCACAAAGTTGAAACCTCCTATTTCCCACCAATTTTGACCGGCTTCTAATATCTATTCCATCACAGGTAGCTACTAGTCTGCCATTGGAACGTGCATTGCGCCGGTTGCGCTTATCGAGCGCCGTAATCCGATATCACTTTTTGCTCCTCTTGCGAAATCTATGACTTCTTTATTTCAGTTGATATTGCCAATTAGATGAGTAAAATGCGAATGTTCATTAACAAATTTCAAGCAGGCTGACCGATTTAAATGATTTCAAGTTCCAGATTCAAAAAATACAATTGTCATTTTTGTTTTTTATTTTTATTTTTATTTTTTCAAAAAAGAAACGACTTCAACTTCGCTCTCGGGCTAAAGCTTACTCTGCTTCTTCATGTGTTTAATCTCTTGGTTAACAGCCAACTCTGAAAGGATCTCCTCGCTACCTCCACCAACAACCATAACCCTGACATCCCGGCTGACCTGCTCAATGCGAGCTCCACGGCCATTCTTAGAGTAGCCAAGGCCGCCCATCACCTGCTGCGACTCCCTATTCACCATTTCTAGGGTACGCCCTGCAAGTACCTTGAGGTTTGCGAACAAGCCCCCCCATTCCGGCATCAGTTCCATTTTCCTTTGTGTCTTGGTGCATATAAACCAGTTGTTCCATCCATGCGTAGGCAGAGTCTAGGCTCCGGGCCATCGCAGAAAACTTCGAGCGGATAACCTGGTTCTCGATCAACTTTTTACCAAATGTCTCTCGGGTGATGGCATGTCGGTATGCGTCCTCTGCACAAACGCGAGCCATGCGAAGAGAGGTGCATGCAAGCCAAAGCCGCTCGTGGTTGAAGTCTGACTTGGAATCAGCGCTACGTTAAGACAGGAACCTCTGGGGAGAGCACGTACTGTTCATAATCACAGGAAATCCCTTATTCTCCTCTCCGAGTAAGTTTGCTACAGGGACCTCGACTTGGTCTAGTTCGATGTATGTTGATCCTGAAAAATCAATGATCAGCGAAAGTCACTGGTAGTTTGCATAGTGTCGAGTAGTACACACCACTTGCATGAACCCCAGAATTATGAATTCTCTTGCATGTAACTCCAGGAACCTTGAGAGGGATTATAAGTGCTGATATGTCCTGGGGACGCTCGCCTGTCCGGACAGCAGCCGTGCAATAGTCCGCCCACATGCCATTGGTAATCCACTTCTTCGCACCATTCACAATATAGACATCTCCTTTCCGTTCGGCGGTAGTAGTGATCCCGGCAACATCAGATCCCGCTGTATGTTCAAGGTTCAATTAGATCGAGAAATAATTCAAAAGGCGCGACAAGACGTACCATCCGGCTCAGTAACCCCCAAACAGAATCTGATTTTTCCTTTGAGCATTTCTGGGAGAAATCGGTGCTTTTGTTCCTCAGAGCCAAATTGTATGACAGGAGGACCACCAATAGAATTTCCACATCCTAGACCCCATACTATACCAAGATAGCCACAGCGAGCCAGTTCATCAATGACAATTAAATCATGGAAACCATCCCACTCTAGAGGGTTGATATCGCCGGGGAGTCGTTGGCCGTGGAGATACTCCGCTGCCAATGGGAATGAGGCAACTGCTGTGTACCCTAGCTCCGCATGTTTGATTTGAACCTGAATGATGTCCCCATCAGTCTTTCATTCGGAGGAAGTGCCATAGGAGTATTTCGAATCATCACGAACCTCGGGGGGGATAGAGCCTGCTTTCTCCCAATCTTCCTACGAAGAAACAAATTTTAGCTTCAATGGCAGGGTGACCGGAGATTGAAAAGTTTGCATACACAAAATGGAGTTATGTTGTTGTCAACATATTCGCGAACTTCTCGTTGCAGCCGACGATGCGATTCTTTGTAGTACGGACTGCTTTGGCGATTAAGCCAAAGCGGATCAGCGAAGGGGGTATTCGAGACAGACATTCCGTTTTTCTTGGTAATTCAGCTAATGTCAATTTGTCTGGGTGGGAGCTTTATTATGGCGGAAATTACTTGCCTTCCAAGGTTAATTATTATTACATGTAAGCATCGAGATGGCCGGACCGAACCCGAAACCCCGGACTCAGCGGACCGACCTGACATCTGCGCGCGTGAGGCGGACCGGCAGGGAAATCTAAAGCCATGTGAAATCATTCTTGTTTTCATCCATTCTCGGCATTGCTGCGTGATCGAATTTCATCAATATTGCCACAATTTTACATCTTGTGATATGGTACAAGGCCCCTCGAATAGCTAGTAACCCAAGCGGTATCTCACGCAATAATACTTTACTAGTGCGGTTATGAGCACCTTAGGGTCTTGGTTGCGCCCCAGGCTAGCGAGCTCGTAGACTATTTCCTTCAACAAGCACCCCTTTCAATCTTCAACAAGCACCCTTTTCAATTTTTCAACATCACCGACTTGAAAATCACAACCAAAATGGCATCTTTCAAAGCCCTTCTCTTGACAGCATTCGTCTCAGCCGCTGCGTATGCCGCGAATACCACGGATTACGATTGTCCAGTCGGCTGGCTTCCCAACACTTGGAAGGAGACAAGATGTTGCTCCGGCGACATGGTCGTCAATGACACAGACGCCTATTGCTGTGTCTCTGACATGAGATTTTACAAAGAGGCTCTCACCAACACGGCACTGCTATACGAAACCGCCACGACCACGACCACAGGCGATGATTACAGTCGCTGGGCCACGTTGAAAGAGACCTGTGTCGCAAAGGTTCCCTACACACTGGCAGCCAGCGACTATTCTTCTCAGGTCTCTTCAGCATCGAAGAAAGCCGAAGCTACTCCCACCAATACCACCGCGACTACTACCAACTCTGCGGCTACCTCGGAAGCCACCTCCGGTTCAGGTTCGCAGGCCTCGACACCGACTTCGAACGCGGCCATGCCTCTTGCTACGGCTGGAGATGTTGCATTAGGAGGTGCGGCACTCGCTGCAGCTCTCTTTGTGCTGTGATTCATGGTGGTCGTTGAAATCTCAGTTGGACATTGTTTGGTTCCGGTTCGTTTCGGATGTTATCCGAAACCTAGTACTGTATCATAGAGAAGTCTATACTGCCTCCATTTTGTTGGGCAAATGTTTTCGAAATACAATGAGTACGTTTTATACATATATCAAAGTCTGTTATTAATTTCTGGATTCAGAGAGAGCCCAGTAGGACCCTGGAAATGTTCAAGTTGCCAAGTACTACATACCACGAAATACAAGGGTCTGTAATGAGACATTCTGCCCTACGAGTCTGGCCCCCAACCCTTGGCATCAGTCTGGACTATCAAGAGCCAAGCAATTAGCCCTGGGCCAAGAACTAGCACCAAGCTACAGATCCTTCAGGGTCCCAATCCGCCAATAAGAACTATTCGCTTCATCCGGAATCGCCGGGACAAACAATGTGACCATGCCGAGTTCCGGACCAAATTTCAGTTGTCAACCTCTCGATAAACCCCGCCTGCGCACTCGTCGACGTCCATGTCTAGACGCTTTATCTTCTAGCTCGTTTCATGCCAAGCCGCATGCTATTAGTTTTGATGGCCAGCACGAGAAGCGTTTCCATTCTGCAATAATGTGAGAAACATCCCAAAATATCGATCGATAAACGCCTAGAACTAAGACATACCTTTCTTTGAATAGCATCATCAGTCCCTGCACCAAAAATCCCTTGGTAATTTGCGGGAGAAGACCCTTGTAGAGTCGTAAGAAACCTTCCTTTCGGAGGATGTATATGAGGACTTCTGTGAACCCCCTTGAAAGGCCTTCCCCCCTGTGATCCCACAGACTTTGATTGCAACATAGTCTTGGCTACTATCAGTGGGTGGGTCACAATTGTTGCTATTATCTTCGATAGAGCGCCAAGCACTGAAACATGTTAAAATCGTTGGTAAAGACCATATGAAGATCAATAATAACTCACTGAATGCATCGAAAGAGCCAAGGTCTTTTCTCACATTGACTAAGATATTCCGGAGCCATTGATAAACACCGTACGTGATCATAGGGTTGATGACCAAAATCAGGTTTACCTTCAGCCCAGTCCATAGCCCAGTCCATCCATCATCACTGTCCAGTATCGCTTTCATGGATCTCCAGATAGATTCTTTGCCCGTGATCTTTGTGCCCAGCTGTTGTTGCGTCGAAACAACCGATATAGGAGTCGTGAAGAGTTGGGCCATGGCGCCGCCTGCAGCACCGAGGCCCAGCTCTTTCACAATGCTGTTTGCATCTGCGCGACCACGGGCTTTAAGCATCGCTCCGTACAGGACTCGCGCAGCCGCTGACCAGTAGAAATATGCAAAATTCATAGATGCGGTGCCAAGAACAGAGCTAGCCAGGCCACTATACAACCCTAGGAATCCATCTGACTGGATGATCTTAAACACTGCGTCCACAGCATTATCGTACTGAGGGCCAGTTTCTGATCCACAGTCGCTGGTTCCGTCTTTATCGCGCTCTTGGACTTGAATCTGCAGCCGTGTCTTAACACTAGAGGAATTAGACAGAACCCCTGGAGTAGGATGCAAAACTAGAACGATACATATCAAGTGGATAGACCAGAAAATTCGCAAGGATGGCGGCCCCGGTCCCGGAAAGTACACTATTCCAAGGCGAAAGATTATTCTTTGTCGACATTTTTATTGCGTAGCCTATGCGAGACAGATTGATTGATCTCAGTGAATATTAAACTATTTACATGATAATAACAGGTTCCCTTTATCTCTAGTTCGGCTGGCCCCGGCATTATCTCGGTCCGACGGTCCGACGATACGATCGGAAGGGGGTGTGATTCAGACTAATCCATTGGCCCCAGGACTACAGTTTAAAAGATGCTCAACCTCATTAAGTCGCATTGTAGGCGAGAATCCATCAAAAATGCCCGTGTTATCGGGAGCTGACCGAGATGGTGCGCTCATATTAAAGCTCGACTGAAGAGCCCATGAATCTGGCGAGGGAATATTTGAGGTGCTGGGTCTTGGTATCAGGGGTCTTTTGTATGGATCTGAGCCCAAAATCCCGTAGTCTATCATGGACCACAGTATGTCTTCATGATATGCGTCAAGATCCTCTGTTAGGCGTGCTGGATCGAGAAGACCAGAGAATTGATCGGCAATGCTGTGAAAGTCACTGAGGCGGACGGCCTGGAAATTCCATTAGATTTGTCCAATCCGTGGGATCAGAGATACTTACCATGTTTGCGGAATGTGTCCAGAACTTTCCCAGTGAGTTCAGAAAATCGAGGCTCTGCTGAAAATAGTAAAGAATATCAGACTGGCGCCGGGCGACACTCTGGTGTTCGAAATGAGATGCCAGGGAATTGATTGACCCTGCAACTGCAATACAGTATGCATAAAAGGAGGATTCTATTCGGCATCCAGTTTCTGTAGCTTCGCGTAGGAGATCGAGCAGTTGTCTGGCATGGCCTGCTCCATCTTGGAGTGCTTGTGCTGAGAAACTACTCGGGGCCTTGGCAAATGGTTTCAGGCGCAGGCGAACAAGAAACGGGTGATTCAAGAGACAATGACAAAGGTGAAAAAGGGTATGGGCGAATATCAGCTGCCCTTTCTCGTCTGGGTGAGTCTCGTGCAGGATGTCCGAGATTTTCCGATCGCTAATCTTGGAATATGACTCCAGGAGGAGCAAAGCAGATTTGATCGCAGAGAACTCTGATTTGGTATCCCATGGAGGAATTTGATCTGACTTTTTGTCTCGGTGCACGTATCTTGTGCAACGTCCAAATATCGATGCCATGAGCGTCACCAGAGCAAAGGGGCTAGGATTTTCAATGACCTCTGCGTTCCAATTCAGTAGCTCACTCAAGGTGTTTGTCTGTTTCCAGGTACCATTTTGAAAGGTGGTTTCATCGCAGGGTAGCTGCACATAACAATCATCATCCTGTATGACAATTGGACGTCCTTGGCCACATGATATCAGCTTATCTATGAGATAGGCCGACCAGAAGGTCCGGCGTCGTTCCTCTTGCTCTGCATAAGACAAATAACCGGTCGGTTCCATCATCAAATGCAGGTCTTGTGAAATCCGCGCAGCGAGTCCAATTTTCAGCCATCCAGAGCTCACGCGACCAGCTAAAGTACAGAAAGCGTTGTCAGTTTATTTCATCACCATCAGATTGCACTATACTGACCAGTATAGTCTACCACCGCAAGCAAGTTCACAGTTTGTACGACATGTAAATTCAGATTTTCTTCCACCGCCATATGTTCTGTTAGAACTGATAACCACGATTCTCTCGCGTATTCAGATGAAGCCTGTGGCTTCCCCGTGTAGTAATCATGATCGGAGAATCTAACGGCGGACGAGAGAAGTGCCAAAACTAAGCACCGGGGAAGAGAGCCATTGGCCAGTCTTTCTCGAAATGATATTTCTTTGAAAAACGAATAGGGTTTGTTGTGACAATGGCTGAAGTATGTGTTTATAACCGATTGTAGCACTGGCAGTGGAGGGTATGATCTAGCAAGCATCAAGATTGATTGTTAGCCGAGGTAGAGTTTTCTTCGTTGCCTTTGTTTGGATCACATGTAGACATACGAATAATTGGTCGCCTGTGAGAAGTTCGTGTGCAGGTCCGGGGATCTTATTGATGGCGAAATATCGCTCCCTGATTGTGATGGGTTTAATAAATTATCGCTGGAACTGGAGTCGTCAGCATATCACCAACGCTCTGTGCGAATAGAAAACGAACTCGTTTCGCCGTGTTGACTGCTCGCTGAGCTCCGCGAGTCGGGATTCAATGGTACTTATTCGGTGTAGAAGTTCCGTCTATCACTGGAGTTAGCGCTGGCTTGGTCCAGAGGCTCACGAGAACACACATTGCTAGAATCTTGGTAACTATTCGTGGTCGGTAGTGGCTGTAGTGGCTGTCCTGGTTGGTTTGGTTCTGCCACTATTGTCGCAGAGTAGGGTTCGTAGAGGCATGCGATTCGGTTTCGGCGGCAATGGAAGCAAATAGGACGTTCTCCAGAGCATTTTGTCTTCTTGCGTCTAAAGCGTTTTCACGTTACACAAGATGTCAGTCTGGATATGGCGAATGCTGCAGGCAAGCCCCTGAGAGGAAGGATCTTCTTTACCTGCAATTCGCACACGCTTGTCTTATGCGCTTGATACCCTGTGCGGACTCGAAAGACATGTCCATAGCGGAAATAATTCCCCGCGATCGCGATGGGGTTCAAAGCGATAGAAACTGCACAACACTTGGGCACAAGTTGGTGAGGAGAAGAAAATGCGGGGAAAGTTGACGGTGTGACGCGCGGAAACCAGCGGCCCCGCGTTGGCTGGTTCTTCCCCGGAAACTAAATATATCCAGGGATCCTTTGCTCCGGGGTAAGAAACCTTGGAAACGGCGATTAAGTCCTCGCTATGAACTCGGATATGCTCATCGGTCGTCCCACAGTATTGACGGGTGACGCTCATGGGAATTGGGCTTCCCAATTGGATAGGTAATGTGAGAAACCACAACTTCAAATCTGGGATAGGTCACGCGAAGTTTCATTTGCCCCTCCTGTTATCTCAATTTCTATTAACCTAGAGAAACTACAAGCCAATCAGCTTGTTCACCACTGATGAAGGTTGCAAATGCCTGGTCTAGAGTAAATCTCACCTTTATGCCCGAATTTGGTAATTTTGTCAATGACCCACTTCAACCAACATCCAGCTTGATCGCGACCCAGATTCATCGGTTCTTCGGAATACAAGGTGTCGTTTGTGGGGTTTGTTATCTCCTATCTCTCGTTTTAATAGCCCTTTTTGTCTTTCCCTGGACATGTCTGGGTATGATGTGAAAACCCGAGCTTTCCGAGTCGGAGTCCCGATGCTGCTTCTAGTTGGCAGCGGGGCATGAAGCCCTTGGAAGCCTACTAGTATATATACTACTGCCAGTGGTTACTGCGAGATTCGCACGATCATTTAAACTTGAACTTGCGAGGATTCTGCTGGAGGTTTTTAGAAGTTTTTGCCACTCACCTGGTCAGGCATTCCAGAGCGTTTAATTCTTCCACGATGACCTCCCGCGATGGCTTTCAATGGACTCCTCAGAATGGACTGAAACAAGGTGTCCCATCTATTGGTGTCATATCCCCATCGACAAAAATCACCTCAGACACACCATGGGATGTCATTGTCATCGGAGGTGGATATTCTGGTCTCACAGCCACTCGAGACATGTGCGTAGCAGGTATGAAAGCCCCTGCTCTTCACTTGCCGAGAGCAATCACTGATTCCATACAGGATTGAAAGTTCTCCTTGTCGAAGCCCGCGATCGCATTGGTGGGAGATCTTGGTCGTCTAATATCGAAGGTCACCCCTTCGAGATGGGAGGTACTTGGGTCCATTGGCACCAGGCGAATGTCTGGCGGGAGATCTCTAGGTACCAGATGGGAGAGGAGCTGGAGCCTTCTTTCGATTTCTCCCGTGGAGTCAACTATTTCGAATTGCGCACCGACAAACATGCTACAACCATGAGTCACGAGGAAGAGGATACGCTACTTGCCACGGCGTTGGAAAAATTTGTGAACGTCGATGGTGACATGGGTCGTATACTTGTCCCCTTTCCTTATGCCGGTTTCCACAACCCTGATGCACGCAAATACGACAAGATGTCAGTTTTAGATCGTCTGAACGTCATTTCTCAGTCTCTCACTCCAAATGAACGAATCGGACTGGAAAGCTTTATTCTGCTCTGCAGCTGTGGCACCCTCGAAACAACCAGCTTTTTCGAGTTTCTACATTGGTGGGCTTTGTGTGGCTACACCTACCGCGGATGCATGGACTGCCTCATCTCATTCAAGTTCAAGCAAGGCCAATCCTCATTTGCCATAAAGTTCTTCAACGAAGCACTATCGACAGGAAATCTATCCTATGCATTTAACAGTCCTGTTAAGTCGATTCAGAATGAGGACAAGAAAGTCACCGTAACAACTCGCGATGGTCGCAGTTTTACAGCATCGCGCTTGGTTTCCACCATTCCGCTCAACGTGCTTAACGACATCACTTTCAATCCTCCCCTTGACCCTATCCGCACGCAGGCAACTAAGATTGGTCATGTCAACCAGTGTGTCAAGGTTCATGCTGAGATATCGAATAAGGATATGCGTTCTTGGACTGGAATTTCTTATCCGTTCAACAAACTCACGTACGCGATCGGAGATGGGACCACGCCAGCTGGAAATACGCACATTGTATGCTTTGGAGGACAGCACAATCACATCCACCCCGAGGAAGATGTCAATGCAACCAAAGCGGCCGTGACAAGCATGGCCCCTGGAAACATGGATATTCAGCGCCTGGTGAGTTCCCCTGGCCTTCCTCTATTCGAGGAAATAGCTAATAAATTGAAGGTCTTCCATAATTGGTCCAAGGACGAATTTGCCAAGGGAGCATGGTTTTTCTCCTCTCCAGGATTCATCTCCAGCTCGCTCGATGCGCTTCGTCAACGACATGGAAACATACTTTTTGCTAACTCCGACTGGGCAATTGGATGGCGCAGCTTCATTGATGGGGCTATCGAGGAGGGTACCCGGGCAGCTCTTACGGTGAAGGAGGAGCTTCGATCTACTCCACTCCGATCCCACCTGTAGAATCCAACATTATTAAAATAGCTACGTTCATCTAAAATGCGAACTAAAACATATTCATGTCCAATTGCAATTCATACCCTTCAAGTTCGGCTTCGCACCTGAATCCACAGCCTTGCCGATACATAGTTCCTAGAAAATTGTTCAATTCCATTCAGAACCTTGCGAAAATCTGGAAGGCCATTTAAATTTGGAGAACGCGTGCGTTAGTAATGGAGTCAGCCAGGAAAAGCCTCTGGGTTTGTCTGATATTAACCATCAAATCGGAAACCCTTAAGCTACCTATCCGAAGAAGGACTCCTGGAAGATAACAAGGTGAAGGGCTCAAAATTGAGCAAGGGAGCGATCTGCTTCTACGTCTTTCTGCACTCATCAGTATTCTTGAAATATGCGGGGTTAATTAACAAAACGCCTTCGAGCGAAATTCACCCCCCACATGATCATTATCCGGAGTGAGACCTATTGCATGGAAGATGATTGGTGATTATCAGGTTCGGAAAGGGCCCCTTATGGCGTGAAGACGTAATTGCCACTCGAATTATACTTCCCGGGGCGACCATTTTCTCTCCTTTATTTCTGCTTTTGGTAATAATATTTCCCCGCACAATTCACCTTATCATCGTCACCGTGAAATGATAAGACATGCTCCGTTGGCGTTTATGATACGAAGCATATACTCATGTGAGGACTGTTCTGTCCGTATTTTAGCAGAGCATTGTCCCACCGGTCTGCTTGTTACATCTCAACTATTTCCTTTTTTTTTATTAGGCGTCATTGAGACTAAAACGCAATGGAATCCGATGAAATGAAAGTAGAGAAAGGTATGTTGACTTATTGACTATTCATACAATATTTTCCACTACAATCGACTAATGTTTCCTTTCTATAGCTTCTATCGAGGCTGAAAGGCGTGAGTTCACCTTCATGTCACCCAACTATCACATCCCAAATCCAATCACTTGTTCGCCTATTTTATAGTTCACATGACTAACGATATTCAGAGCCAGGGCAGATGGAGAATTTAGTTGGCCAAGTTCAGCTTAAAGGCCTTGATCTTCACACCGAAGGGGGTCGGAAAATGAGTTATCTGGAGACCATATCGGCTAGCTGGGTAATCTGTGATAGCTGGGCGGGGTTGGCTGGGACCGTTGCTCTTGCTATCTCCCAAGGAGGTCCAGTAACACTGATATATGGGCCTCTTCTCATGTTCATTTTGGTTGGAGCGTGCACATTAACCCTCGCTGAACTCGCCAGCGTCTACCCCACTGCGGGAGGGCAATACCACTGGACTTCTATACTGGCGCCGAAAAGGGTCAATCGATCTCTGGTAAGATCTTCGAATCGTGCCTCTCAAGAAGGAAATCCATTGACTTGACATAGAGTTACTGCTGTGGTATCATCAATATGTTTTCATGGATTGCCATCTGCACGGGAATTGCCATCATTCCGGCCCAGTGCATCGTGGGGATGATTGTTTTCTATAACCCGAACTTTACCCCACAGCCATGGCACTCCTTCCTGATCTATCAAGCTATTAATGGCTGTGTCCTGCTTTACAACATAACTCTATTGAAGCGGTCTCTCTGGATACATGATGTATCCTGTAAGTTTTCATCTCAGCATACCAACCGGGCTCTGCTTACATTGATAGTTTTCGTGACCCTGGCTAGCTTTCTGGTAATTACAATTACCTGTGTTGCAAAATCTGCCCCACATTATGAGCCATCTGTTAATGTCTGGGGAACATTCCTTAATGGTAGTGGGTGGAGTTCTGGCGGGGTTGCCTTTCTCACTGGCCTCGTCACACCTAATTACATGTATGCTGGGATTGATGGAGCGCTTCATCTTGCCGAAGAATGCATAGACGCTGCCATCGTCGTTCCTCGGGCATTGATGAGCACTCTGATAATTGGATTCGTCACCTCATTTGCATTCATGATCGCCATGTTATACTGTACCAGCGATCTTGATGCGGTGGTTGCCTCCAGCACTGGGTATGTTGAAATTTCCTACGAGTTGATAATTTGACCCGACTAAGATCGTCCTTACTACTATATAGTGTGCCGATTTACGAAATGTGGCGTCAAGCGACCCAATCAAATACAGCCGCAACAGTATTCATCGTTCTTCTCTGCTGTGCAGCAACCTTTGCCCTCATCGGTGCCCAGCAAACTGCTTCGAGATTGACCTGGTCTCTTGCTCGAGATCGGGCGATTATGGGAAGCCATTGGCTGAGTCAAATCCACAGCCAGTGTCAAGTCCCAGTATGGGGACTTATCTTCAACTTCGCTGTCATGTTCATCATCGGATGTGTTTATCTAGGCTCTTCATCTGCCTTCAATGCCTTTATCGGAACCGGTCTTGTTCTTCAGCATATCTCATACGCCTTCCCTGCTGCTCTACTTCTGTATAGAAAGCGATCAGAGACCTGGCTACCCCGGGACCGATCATTTCGCTTACCCGGACTCAGTGGATTTGCTGCCAATATTATCACTATATGCTTTGCTATCCTGGTACTGATATTCTATGATTTTCCAACCTCACTGCCAGTATCGGGAAGCAGCATGAATTACACAGCTGCGGTTCTGGGAGTCATGGCGCTGTGTGGGATCCTCAACTGGGCGTTATACGCTCGGACGAAATACCATGGACCGCGACTGCTACAGTCAAGCGAGTGATCGATGTAACTAAGCCTATGGGAATCAATTACGAAGTAAATTTTACCATTTGACCATTTGACCATTTAGAGGCTAGAATGTAGTCTCTCCGCCTCGGACCGGTGGCCCGGAACCCCCCCCGCTATCACAGTGGAGGCGGCCAACCTGCGAGTTCGTTTCTTATTTTTGTTTCACCAGATTTATGATCACCATCCACGGAGTACTACCGGGATACATGTAGAGAGAAAACCGCACTGACGCGACGCCGATGACAAATTCTGGCAGCAAGAGCAAGAGCAAGAGTGAGTCTCGGTGGCCCAGGGCATCAATTCCTAACGTGACACGCCGAAATGCTGACGGCATTCCTTCATTGCCGCAGGTTGCAGAGAATGCACTAAGCGCAGAATCATATGCGACAACTCGGAGCCCAGTTGTAATAAATGTTTGAAAAAGGGAATCCATTGCTCGGGCTCGGGGCGAATTCGTTTCTCAGGGCCCGCTCTACGTGGCAAGCTTAGGGATGGCTTTGGGCCTCAACCTGATGCTCCGAGCGCGACTCCTTCCAAAATTCGATGGAAGAATGACCAGCCGAAACGCGTTAGACGCGTGAAAAAATCTAGTGATCCCTCCGAGAGCGAGTCGCAAGCGCCTCAACAGGCTAGAGATGATGAGGCTCTAAGCCAAGTGGCAACGGGAACACCCGATGACAGCTCTCTTGAGTTGGTTTCACGCTCATCAACACGCTCGTCGGAATCGATTCCATACTGGATATCTCCAATGGACTCTCAAGTTCGCATGTCCATGTCACATTGTGAGATACTTGTATTCTTGACCCCCCCAAACACACCCAATTAACCACTTTTATGCAGTTGCGGAACATGTTGCACCTGTCATGGTGGTACTAGACCATGTTGCAAATGGCTACCGAGACATCATTTTACCGCTAGCTTGTGACCATGATTTGTTACGTCGAGCAGTGGGTGTTGTTGCCTCTCAGCATTTCGCCCTTTCTCACCCAGACTACCAAGGCGCCGTAGATCAAGGCCGTGCAGCTATTATCTCCCAACTTCGCCAGGACGCGTTTTCAGCTTCGCCCGATCATGTTTTCAATCAAGGAACCTGGGCAACTATTATTGTCCTATTGGTCGGAGAAACCATCACGGGTAGCTCCGAATATGGTCACCTACTACAAACTCTTCTGTGCCTGTTCCAGAATGTTGGGCATATAAACTCTTCCACAAAACGTTTTTTGACTCAGCAAACGCATATGTATGTCGACCGAACCCCTTCTAGAAAACATTACTTACGATATTATCAAGGTTTGAGTTTCTAGGCCAGCCGTTATTAGGAGAGACCCAGGGAATTAATGCTCTTCGCCTGCCGCTTGAGAATTATCTCGACTGGATCTGTTACGACACTCCTACGGATTCGGAAGACAGCAACCTCCTTCTTAGATTAAGGATGGCCTTTATCAAAGCGTCACATATTTACCTCGGTCGCACATCCTCTGATGAGGATCAGTGGCAGCTCGTCGAAAACCTGAAACAGCTTGTTAGTCAGATTGATCCTGAACGAGTTGGTGCTCACGCCCTAGTGTGGGTATGCTTTATCGGTGCTGCGGATTCTACCGATCCTGAACATCGGACGTTCTTCACAAGTCGGTTGCAGCAAGTTTTTGTGAAAACCAGGTTCAACAACATTATTTCCGCTATAAACTCGCTGCCGGGAATTTGGCGCCAGAAAGGGTCTTGGACGCGAAACTTGACCCTAACAACACCAACATTGATCATGTAAAACAATTCGGATGTCTTTTTTTTGCTTTTCCTTTGGGCATACTGCTTTGTAATTATAATGAATCTATAAAAATGCCATACATACAAGTTGTTAGAAATTCGGATATTGACTGGAACTCGCCTCCTGGTTATATCCGATCAAATGCCTTCTATTTCCGAACCAATGAGGATCATCTTCTTCACAACTACCGAAGCCAGCAACCGTCACCACAGGCTAGCCAACTCTATTCCTCGCCCCGCAAAATACAGCCCCGGGCTCTTTCAACGGATCCTGATGACCTCTTATCGCTGAGAAACTATGTCGGACGAGAATATCACACAGGGAGCGACCACACCCCAAGAGTCATCACCAAGCCTCCTGAAATACCGGTGTACAATATGCGACAAGCAGTATAAAAGACGCGAACATCTGGGTCGCCACATATCCAGTTCCCATACTTCAGACCGACCCTTTCGATGCAAATCATGTCACGGCTCTTTCCAGAGAGGGGATGTACTCAAACGCCATTTACGAACGTGTGGGGGTGGGCCATCAAAAGCAGGGGCAAAACGACGCGCTTGCGACCGGTGTGTCCGCCAGAAAAAGGCGTGCAATGCGGATCAACCGTGTCAAGGGTGTTCCAAAAAGGGCGTCCTTTGCTTCTACTCCACTCCGAATTCCGACGAGATCGCCCTTACGGTTGATCAGGGTGCCTCAGCCCTAGTCTCAAACGAACATCGTCACGATGCTACCCCATCTACTAGCTCCGATACGCCTTTTGGTATGCCTGGCCAGGGGCTAGGAACATTCAGCTCCACTCCACTTGATAGCTTGTTTCGACAAAACGCGTTGGACTGTTCCAGTCTACCCTGGCCTGATTATGCACAAATCACCTCCGATGCTCAGTTTCTTGACAATACCACATGTGGCTATTCATTGCCTTTCCTGGACCGATTCACAAGTAATACGGGTCTTTTATTGAGCTTTGACTGCGGAACACAAGAGCAGAGAGAACAGGTCGCCTCGGCATTGGAACTTGAGAATTTTGATATTCTACAACACACATCAACCATTTTGTCACAGCCCCATTCGAAATTCAGTTCAGCCTCCCCTCTTCTCTTGGATAACATCAGCGACGCCGGCAATTTTGATTCCATTCCACAAAACTGGCTAAGTGAACCGCTCTCGCTCAAGACTCACGAGATTCTTATGTTGGTTGAAGAGGTGGTCACTGTAAAACCCCGAAACAGCCCTGTGACTCTGGAATGGTCATCATCTCTCAAGTATGCGTGCTTAAAATTCTTCTCGCCTGCGAATCTTCGAAAATACCTTGGCTTTTACTGGGCTATCTGGCACCCCAACGTCAATTTCGTGCATAGGCCTTCCTTTGACACTGTGTCAGCAAAGCCCGCCCTTTTGGCAGCAATGGCACTCATGGGTGCCTGTGTTTCTCCCGATATGCCAGATAATGAAGATGCACGAATGTGGCTAAATTGTGTCGAGGAGATAGTCTTCATTGATGACGACTTCAACAGTGACTTGGGCTATCCGGTCTCGAATAATACTATATCCATTCATCGCCCCAAGCTACAGGCCCTTCAGGCCGCCTACATAGTCTGCCTCTATCAAAATTGGGAGGGTACCGACAGCAGCAAAAGCCGTATCCGCCGATTCCGTTTTGCCAATCTGGTGTCTACTGCAAGAGACATCGGAATCACAACCGCGACCCACATAAACTATGCAACTCTTGTGAGGGCTGATTTCCAATGGAAAGAGTTTGCTGCAAGGGAGGAGCTGATTCGACTATTTACATGGATCTTTCTACTCGACACTGCATTCGTTATCTTCAATAATCTACCTCCTCGGATGGTCTTCAAGGAGATGAACATCAATATGGCAACTCCAGAAGCATGTTTCCAAGCGGAGACGGCAGATCTATGCCATCAAAAAATCCAATCCCATTTACCAGCCGGAAGCGCATACTGGGGACTTTCATTCCGGCACGCATTTGAGGCGCTCTCTCAACCTGAATTATCACCGACCATGCGGCACTCGATTGCATCCTTGGGCCAACTCAATCTATTCGCGATGGCCTCTGGTAAGTGATTTCTACTTTTGGTAGCCAAATGCATCACTGACAAATCGCAGCGATTCACTCTCAGATCTTTCAGTACCGGAACTCGGTGAGCATGTGCCAAAGCCTGACTTCAATTCGTTATACCTTGGCGAACTGGCACACCTCGTGGCAGTTGTTTGCTTCCTCGGGCTCCTCAGGCACTTCACCCCATATTCTGGTTGACGAAAACGATATTCAACCCGAGACTATGTGGAAAAGGAACGGATTCTATCGCTATTGTGCAGAATACTGGCTCTTGGCGAACCTTATGGCAGATCGACTCGCCGTAGCCGAATTACTGCCTCAGAATAGTATATCGCTTCTGAATGACTCGGTCCTGGACCCAATATTGAGTAAATACGATCAAACTAGCATGCGACAAGTCAATGATCTTATCACGGGCTTCCAAACTTTCCAGATATGAATGTTGATATAATGAAATATGCATCCACCCTTCTCGGATATTTGGGTACATTTTACTAGTAAAATTATCCAAGTTTAAATCAAAGATAATTTCTTAAACTTTAAACACAGATTATTTCCAACCTTTTGATTGAATTTCATTACAAAGATTTCTATTCGTCATATGTCCCGATGTAATCCATGGATCTCGCTCAATACATTCCACCCCCACCTCCGCGTCCGACCCATCCCACAGCCCCCGATATCATCCCACATGCTTTCCGGCAACCCCATGAATAGGATGCGAAGATACATGAGTGATCTTAGGACAGGAAATTATAAAAGCAACGTAGAAAACGTAGGAGGAAAATTCTCTTGAATCAAATCCTCCTCAGGTTCACACGTCACCATGTTGCCTATAACTCTTATTCTGGGGTCTTTGATTGCCCTATTCATTGTATACCGTATCCTATCGATTGGCCAACGGCCTAAGAACTATCCACCGGGGCCTCCAACGCTGCCAATTCTGGGAAACATTCATCAGGTATGTCAGTCGGTCTTTTTTGGTCCGTATTTCTAACCAAAACCCATACAGATGCCCTCGAAGGATGCACATCTACAATTTGAAAAGTGGGCCCGAGAGTATGGGTCCGTTTACAGTCTCATGCTTGGAACTAAGTGTCTTGTTGTTCTTTCAAGCGATGAAGCTGTCAAGGATCTCCTCGATAAAAGAAGTGGCATCTATTCAGATCGCCAGGAGATGTACATTGGGCAAACACTTTGCAGCGGCAACCTCAGGCTACTCATGATGGTATCTATTCACCCTATTCTTTGCATATTTTGTGAGCTTTGCTAATGACTCTTCAAGGGCTATGGCCCCAAATGGCGCGGTGTATGAACTTGAAATCCTTCATAATCTCCAAGAGTGTTTACTGACATGCCATCAGTTCCGCAAAATGGTTCATTCCTTGTTGAACGTAGCAACTTCCAAAAAGTACCTCCCATATCAGATATTGGAAAATCGCCAGATGCTATTTCAATTCCTTAAAGAGCCGCAGGATTTTCTGAATCATATCCGAAGGTATTTTCCTGCCCCATCACCTGAGCAATAGGACATAAGATGCGAACATGGAAGACCCCATACTAATATCCCGCCATTCCTTACTCAGATATTCCAATGCACTTACAACTACAATGGTCTTCGGATGGCGAACTCCAACCTATGAAGATCCAAAGATGATGCAGCTTTTTGACGGCTTTTCTGAATTTGCAGAAATCAATCAAACAGGGACGGCAGCTATCATCGACTTTTTCCCGTTTCTGCGACAATTGCCGGAGTTTCTTATCCCAGCGCAACGGAAGGCTCAAGAGTTGCACTGCAATGAAAAATCACTTTATCTCAGCCATTGGATGAAGGCAAAATCTGACATAAAGGATAATATCATTAAGCCGTGCTTCAGCGAAGGAATGTATAAAGTGCAGCAGAAGGAAGAGTTCAGCGATGATCAAGCTGCGTACATATCCGGAACTCTCCTGGAGGCAGGATCCGACACCACTTCTAGCACATTATACGCTTTTGTTCAAGCTATGCTACTGTATCCTGATGTTCAGCGCAGAGCACAGGAAGAGATCGATAGTATTGTTGGTCCAGATCGACTGCCTGTGATGGACGACCTTGCGGATTTACAGTACATCCGTGGCTGCATGAAGGAAACTTTAAGATGGATGCCGACTACCATTTTAGGCGCAGTACCTCACGCCGTCACTCAAGACGATGAATACAGGGGATACCTGATACCAAAAGGCGCGGGTGTGCTGAACAATGTTTGGGCTATTGGTATGGATCCAAAACGACATCCAAACCCCCGGGTTTTCAATCCCGATCGGTACAAAGACGATTTCCAAAGCTTCGGCGATGCCGCGGCCAATCCCGACCCTTCTAAGCGAGATGCATTTACCTTCGGGGCAGGACGCCGCATTTGTCCAGGGATCCATGTCGCCGAAAGGAGTCTCTTCCTTGGAATGGTGGGCATACTTTGGGCCTTTACAATTAAGCCCGCTAAGGACTCCCATGGAAACGAGATCATACCAGATGCTGAGCGTCTTACGCAAGGGTTTGTTTGTATGCCAGAACCGTTCCCTGCAAGCATCACACCGAGATCAAAGGAACGAGAAGCCATGGTAATTAAGGAATGGAGGCTCCAAGAGGATCTTCTTGACTCTGAAAAGCAGTGGCTCGACTCGCCTGTGGAGAAAGGTGTATGATTATATTCATTATATCATGTTGAGTGAGCTCAATCAAGCTATTTCAAGTTCTGGCTGTCGTCTCCAATGTGTATCATGCCGTAGGATACCTACTCATGGCTTCAGGTTCAAGTGGGGTGGCTGCATTTACATAGTACGAGCCATCCTCTACTAGTAAATACTAGTAGACTAACGAACTCATCATATCTCGATCAATGCTTGGTGTTTGAATGACGCTCGTTTGGACTGAGTCTTCGTCTCATGTAATTGAATGTAGGTCATGGTAGACTTGGGCTGTTGTGACTACCTTAAGGTAGTCCCCCGTCACTTCCAAGGTTTGCTTTCCTTTCCTTCACTCACTTCTTCCACTTTTCCCTCACAACACCTGCCACCCTCCAGGGTCAGGGCTCCTGTCTTTCTCTTACTCTCTCATCCTCTTCAAATTTCATCCCTTCATCTCCACTCACACTTTGTCATCGAGGTATCCCATGGGATCTTCTCTCACTTTCCCATGTCCGATAAACCAATCCACCACTGGCACCTTCCAAGATGTAATGCGCAACTTGTGACAATGGGTTCTACGACCAAGAAGACTGCGACGACCACATGGACGACTATGCCCATTGGGCCCAATGCGGGACATGTGATTATCAATTCCGTTCACAGAGGGCTGCCGACCAACACATGAATGTCCTCAACCACTGGCCTACATTCGAATGTGAAACATGTACAATGGAGTTTGATTCGGACGCTGCTCGAGACCAGCACATGCGGGCCCAGAAGCATTTCGAGCGATACTGTCCTGACTGTGATCAATACTTCATGAACAAAAACAACCTGCGCATGGTATGTTCTACTTGTCTGGACTACAATACATTACCTCATCAACCGCGACTCGATGGGACATTTCACTTCACTTCATCCCCCTCAAGCGCATAACTGACTTCGGTTCTCTCCAGCATCTGAATACGTACTTTCGTGCTGGTGTCAAGATCGACTCGACGATTACCTTTAAGTTCTAAGAATTGATCATGGTGTTAGTTAGGTACTCAATAACAATTTACGAATCTAGTTCCAATCGAGCCCTGGAGGTAAGGTAATACAGGGAACGCAGTTTCTATTCTCAGCGAAATGTATGTGCACGAATTTAAAAACCAAAACTAACAACTCTATGATATGATTTCAATTAAATCATCCCAAACGCCAAACACAGCCACGTAGCATAGCAGCCATGCTCTAACCCAAAGCCAAAACGAAATGTGGTATCAAGCAGAACATTGTCCCAGGACGAGGAACATGCACAAGGTAAAGGTGAATAATGAAAAGAGAGTCCCACTGCGAGATCCCGTTCATCTAGGACAAAAAATAAACAACGAGAGAGAGGGCCGGGTACTAACTTCACCAGAAGTCAAAATTAAACTGATCCTCCTCATCCACAGGCCCTTTGCCTCGAATCAGTTTCCCAAACTGATTATAAACAGGCGCATCCGGATCCCCATTCTCCTTCGACCAAGGGCCAAGATCATCGTCGAAAAGATCCCGTTCCTGTCCCTCGCAGACTTCAGAAAGTTTGATCCAACTCGTATCGTCAGTCCAGAGCCCGCCTCGTCCACCGCGGACATCCCACAAGTCCTGTCCGCCTAGAAGTGCGGACTGTGCGGCTTCAAAACCTTGCGAGGCACGCACGTATTTTCGGAGCAGGGCTCGGCCCCAGGGGAAGAACCACATCTTCTCCCACCATGCGTTGCGTAGTTTCGGATCGCCGTTCATATGTGCCAGGACCGGGACGGAGGCGGAATGTGGATTTGTCATGAGTGGGAGTGTGTTCCACGTATGGTCATGCATGGTGGGCAATTTGTCGAGAGTGGAGTTCCATTCCGGGATGGTAGTTTGTTGCTTTACAAGGCGGCTTTGATTGAATGGGTTCGGGAGAGCTGCGATGTCTGGCGGGAGGAGCATGCGGGATTCTCGGGGGACGCTGAACTGAGCCTGGAGCATGGATGACTTGGTGATGTTGCTAAATTTGTGCCATTCGACGTCGCCTTGGGACATGTGTTGGTTGAAGAATAGTTCGGACTTGTAATCGACTCCGATCCCATACTCGTAGCGATGGCCCGTTTCCAGTCGGACAGTTATACCCGTAAGGTTGGATGCATCGGAGATCCCAATCAGATTGTAAAGCCACTCCTTGGCGCCATTGGTCGTCCGGCGACGCTCCAGTTCCCGCACCACTTCTTGTCGGCCATACATCTGCGTCAGAGCCTGGTAGTCACCGTTTTTCTTGTGGCGCTGCTCAACCGCACGCAGAACCTCGTCGTATATCAGTTTCAAATCGGCGGCTTGGCCGATTACCGCGCCGGGGTTTAAATAGCGGGGCCGGTTTTTGTGTCCATCTGGGTAGATATCTGTCTTCCAACCATAAACATCTGGAGGTAATGAGGACTCCGGCACGGATATACAACCGGGGTCCTCCTCCAAATCAGCATAACAGATCTTGCTGGCGCCAAATAGCACTCGCTGGGAATACTTCTGTACCAGGTCCGAGGAGGCACCCGTTTTGGACGGCGGGACCACCGCAAACCCATACTTCTTCTGCAATTTTTGATTGTTCGTGCGGAGGATCTGCTGGAAGCGCTTAACGAGGACCTGAGGGGGCAACTGGAAGAATGTATCCAGGGCATCCACAACGAGCACGAAGTCCCGATCCTTAACCGCCTTGCTATCGCGGAGGTAATTGCGCACGCGCGTAATGCGATCCACCATGCGCTCGAACTCGGTCGCACCGTGCTTTTCGTGTCCGTATCCGATGATTACTGGGGGCGGGTATCCCAGAATCATTGACGAGGTTAGCGTTCGGCATGTGCCACGGGAGCCCTTGGTGGCGGGCACCAGGAGGTGCAGGGACGGGTTGGTCTTTTCGAGATCATGAGGGAGAGTGCTGTTGATTGTGATGCCTGATTTAGGAGAAAGAGCGACCTGCGCATCTTCTGGGCGCCCTGGAAATGGGTGACGGGATGGGAATTTGGTCCAGAAATCGGGATCGGATTGCTAGAGGAGGTATTGCGTTAGCGTTGGCGTTGACATTGGCGTTTCGTGGGGGTTCGCCAGTTCGCCGCAATGACGAATGACGACCAAGCAAGCGATGGGAGATATGATTGTCTTTTGCGGCTGGGGAATGGGAGGAAGGAATTGAGTTACCCTTGACGACGATGGAAGCAGCCATAGGCAGACAAGAAATGCAATGGCGGAGAGGGCGAGGGTTTTGGCCCTTTGTGTTCGTGGGCGATAGTGATAGAGCTGTCGCAGCAAGGTCGAAGCCGATGACTTGGGCTCCCCAAACCGTGGCGATGGGTTAAGTGAGGCCATTCTCAGCGTTCGGGGGCTCAGAATCGAATTGGGGGCGAGAAGAACATATCGTAGAGCGTTCAAGGCGGGTTGTTTCAGGATGTTGAAGAAGGGAAGTACGCAATTCGAGGGGAGATGATGACAACAGGTGCTGATCGGCGCCCGTTTTCGGCGCACGAGGAAACCCGCCGGGGATGGACACACTTATATCTCTATCTATCACATCGGGCACATCAAACATATCTCTAGAATTAAACTCTGTATTTATTGGATATTCTCTCCTCTCTTTCCTCCCCTTCCCTTCCCTCTCCCTCTACTCCAGGTAGATTTCCTCCCGCAATCGCTGAAGATTCCGGAACAACCCTCCACCAGGTCCCCCACTGTCATTGTCACGTTTCTGTTCAGTCCGCGACTTGGGTCCACGCTGGTTCTGATCGGCAATCGTCTGTTGATGGTCTAATATACGCCGACGCTCCTCCACAAGCCTCTCCAGTGTATCCACGAACCGATGTCGCGCCTTCTCCTCAGCGGACCCCTTCCATACCGTCGCCAATGTTCGCAGAGTCTCGATGCGATGAGTGGCAGCATCCAGTCCAGTCCGTCCACCCCCGTCGCTCTCCAGTAACTGGGTGATCTGGTTGCGCAGCTTCTTCATGGTTTCCTGGCCCTTCTCTTCTTGGTCATGACCACCGGCGGTCAAATCGGGTCCGGAAACAGATATAAAGGACGAGGAGAAGGAGATTTCGGAGGGTGGAAGGGGCCATTCCATCGCATCGCCGAATGTTTGGACAACATCTTCGAGTCGTGATCGGACCTGGTTGAGTGTGCGGAGGTTGTTGATGTATTCGGGATCCGTTGATGTCGTTGTCGCGGGACTCTTCTGCACGTCCGCAGCCTGCTCGTTTTCTGTAGTCTCTGGGTTGGCCGTCTCTCCTGTCGTTGCCTCTTCTCCGGGCTCTGTCTTCCGACCAGCGGAAGGCTCCGTCGAGGACACCGGGACGAATTTGGAGATGTCGTCGCGTAAAACATCGGTCAGGGTTTCTGACAAGCCAATTGTCTCTCCCCGTAGTACTTCTACTTCGTAGGCCAATCGTCCACCGCTCCTAAGGATCTCATCGCTGAGTTGGGAGAGGGTACTGGAGAGACGCACGTTCTGAGCACTGATCTGCGAGACCAGGGTCTGGACTTGTGCGGACAGCTCGGTCAGAGGCACCGAGCCGGGTGATCGAGAAGCATTGGGTTGTAGAGATGCCACCATCAAAGGCGAGAGGGATTCATTGAGGAACTCGGCGGGGTCGAAGTTCGGGTCGGCGAAGTTGGGTGTCGTGTCGGCTGGAGGTTTGGGGGATGGTGGTTGTTTGGTGGTCGATCTTGTGGTTAAGGAAGTCATCTTGTCCGTGAATGAAAGGGTCTCCGGGTACTGGTGCGCAGTGGTAGACACCCCTCAGTCCAACCAGAAAGATATATTATTGAAGGGAAGAATGCAAGGACTTGGAGCAGCTTCAGGACTTTGAATGGAGGCGGCTAATCATCCACGTTGGCCGCGGCCTCCTCCACTTCCTCAAGGCGGTGACGGTGCGAAGGTCTACAATGCTTGGAGCTATGAAGCTTGAAACTTGAACTCTCTTCTTTCGGAGATTTCGGAACTCCAAGGGCTTATGATTGGATAGAAGTACGATTTTACATTAGAGCTTAGTGATTTCATATAATGTCAATGTTGTTTGCGCAACGGATAGGATAAATAATTGACTCGGATTAAACTATAAGCTATTATTATAGCCATGCGGCAAATACAGAACTGAGGGGTAATCATAAAGCAAAAAGAGGGTGGGTATCGTCATGGACCCAATAAAGGCCAACCATAGTACAAAGAATTGGAATCCCTGGGGAATGCGACCAGACCACAGGCAAAAGGCCTTTTCCGCAAACTCCAGGGGCAAGCAAGGAATATAAATCACAAACTGAAGGCAAGAGTCATATCTTCATGCGAAGCAACATCATTTCAGGGCAGATCCGGAGACCACACCCGCGTTTTCCAGCTAGCCCAAGCCTGTCCTTTAGATGTCCTCGACAATACGAGCGTTCATCGCGCGTTGGAATCCATCGTCAGGAATGCCGGTTTGTTGCTGGACTCCATGGCTGCTGGGCCCCTCGCCGGCGTTGTCGGCGGCGGCCAATTGCGCATTCGCAGTCTGATTGACAGCAGGCAGGAAGATAACCTTGCTGTTGGCAGTCTTGGCCATTGCCTGCATAGCTTCCAGGTAGCGGATCTGCATAGCGGGAGCCGAAGACAGAATATCGGCAGCCTGGCGCATCAACTTGGCAGATTCAACCTCAGCACGAGCTGCAATCACCTTGCTCTCACCGATACGCTTGGACTGGGCGGCCATGGAAAGTGAATCTTGCAGATCATTGCTGAAGATGATATCCTTGATGAGCATGGACTCAACCAGGACACCCCAGCCAGCAGCGACCTCCTCGATGATCTCAGATGTGGACTGCGCAATTTCCTCGCGGCGCTCAATCACATCCTGGAGGACACGGGCTCCGATCACATGGCGCAAAGTAGTCTGGGTGCGCTCTACGAGCGCCTGCTTCACGTTGGAGATACCGAAAGCGGCGATGTGCGGGGAAGTAACTTGGTAGTAGATGACGGAGGTCAGGTTGAGGGTAACATTGTCCTTGGTCATGCAGACCTGGCGTGGAACTTCGACGATTTGAATCTTGACGTCGACAGTCGTGAGGTGTTCACTGAGCGGGTTGACCTTGACCAGACCGGGATCCACGGAGCGCTCGAATCTAGAGATATTCCATTAGCGGGTTGTTGTGCCAACGCAGGGTGAGGGGGGGTTAGGGTAGTACGAACCGGCCAAATCGTGAAACAAGACCAACCTGACCCTGGTCGACGGGCTTGAAGGGATTGGGGCAGCAGAGACAGCAGGGTATGGCACCACAGAATCCGATACATTCACCAAGGCTGTGGACTAGAATAGGAATAAGAGGTCAGCTTTTATGCAATGCAATGCGATGGCTCAGGAGAAGAAGGGCGACATACTCAACTGCGAATACCATCCATGCGCTTCGGGGTTGTCCTCGCCATGGTCAATTCTAGAGGCATATTTTGGCTGTAGGTCCTGCAGACGGGCGGGCTGGACCTTGACCAGACCACGATCATCATGGCGCGATGACTCGGGGTGCTGGGCGGGAGCCTTGCCGGTACTCGCGCCGTTCGTAGACATATTGGTATAGAGGGAGAGATATGAGGAGATGAAGTTGAAGTGAAGTTGAAGTTGAAGGTGAGAGGAAGGATGGAATCTTCCAAAGACGTGGAGGAAAGAAAGGCCGAAGTGAGGGGGAGGACTGGGAGTTAAATACTACTACAGAGTAAAGAGCTCTGTCCAGTTGAATGTACAATCCGATCAGCTTCTCCGCAGTGGGGCGAACTTTGGGTTCGGTTTCGGCCTTGTCCATTCAACTTCATCCAAGGCCATCAACTTGAAAGGCTACTCTTTCTAAGCCCCCAATGGCTGAGTCCCGGGCGCAAAGAGCCCCGGGATGATACTCCACCTCCACTGGCCACCAACACACCTTCAAGTTCCCGAGTGCCGACTATCCGGCTGGGGCGTACGTAAACACTATGATCGCTTGACTTTGGTAGGGCTGTTTTCTTGGTCTCGGCAATACGAGAACGAGAATCTACACGAGTACCACTCGAGTACACAGGTGCCAGTGGTTGTCCTGCGGATGTGATCGGGCACACCGAAGTATGTTTCAATGGACTGATAGAGATACAGTTATGGCAGTTATGCCTGGATGTAATCCTTCCATTCCCATTCCTCGACTCTTCTCGCATGTTTATTATCGTTGTACCGAGTGTCGTTGGTATGCAGCTTGGCACAGGGGGGGATCACTGGTGGCCCTATCTGGGCAATATCTGGGCAATCTAGGCAATTTCTCGGCCCTCGTCATTCCACACGTGAGGCCCACAGTTTTCCAGATGTTTTCTAGCGGCCCCTCCCAACGGAAGAACTCAGGGGGTGAAGTGGAGGTGGGCTCCTGCGAGGCTGATTCTCTCCGAGCCGCCGTGGGAAGAGGCTGAGCTACGAACAAAGCTTCGATTATTGCTGCGCAGAAGGTTAATCACCGATCGGGTTAAGCGGATACATTGAGGAGGCCTTTCTGGTTGGATATAATTGCCTCGCACGCGTAGGTTGAACTGACGTAAAGACTGGGCACTAAGTTCTAAGTTCTAACTAATTGGCCCCCAACCTCGTGATCGTCTGACCGCGGGTTGCCAGGGGGGCAGTGCCGCATTAACTCTGGGTTGATATCGACCCACCATGCATTTTCCTTATGGGGGATGTAGAGGGGTAAAGAGGGACCCGATGGACCGGGCTAGTTGGTTGATCGATTGATCGGAGGGCTTTGTCGAGGGGATGTTGGCTCGGGAGCGCTTTGGTACAACAATACGCTCGACACTGCCAATGACTACCGTTGCCACCTTATTGTCATCGGGATGATCAACGTAATACGCTGGGCAAAGTAGACGGCTTCCACCGTTTGTGGTATATGCAGACTGGTCCTTCGCATAAAGCTACTGCTGCCAGTAGTAGGTACTAGTTAGTAGTTAGAGGGGTTAGCTGACCAGTGGCAGCAATACCACTTAGTACATTCATTTTTCGGGGTTCTGCAGGGCCGGATGCTTTGACAGGTGGAGATTGTTATTATGATTGGGCAAGCTTGGAGCATTGTACTTAGAGCATGTAGTTAGAGTAGCTTCTATCTTTGATCTTCTCCCTCTATTACAATACTTTCATTTTTTCAATCTTTTGTGATCTTCTAAATGCATGAAATGGAGGTTTAAGATAATTAAAAACGGACTCAAGATCTAGTAACTAACTAGTTGGTACTGGGACGATGTGGTTGTACATAGTACTACGTGGACGGCTTTCCCCACATCAAGTACCACTGCTTCAACTTGATGTTCAAGTTGTCACGGATGAAATACATAGGGGGTTAGGTTAGAAAACCCATGCCAATAAAGGTGAACCTAGGAGCTTTCCAGGGATACGAAATATCTATGAAGAATGAGCTTAGCACTAGGATCTTCTAGTAGTGTTGTGCAGTACTAATCTATGCCTAGGTGGAGGTATACTTCTATCGGCCGAGCTATCACAACACCAAACATGATCAAAGCTGCCAATGTTTACTGACTATTTGCCGGGTACTTCATCATTATCTGGGAAATAAACCCATTACGAAACCCTCCGATACCACAGCTACCCCTCCACCGCGCAAGATATCCCCGAGAGAGTAAAGCTGCTGACGCCATCAGACTCCAATTTCACGTCTTGCCGAGGAGCTGCACGCCATCCACTCCTACTATCCTGCGGGGTTTACACAAGAAAATGTGTTACAAGAAAAATTCAATAGATAAATAAATAGGAGCGCGCCTCCTCTAAAAAGACTCAATTGCCTTTCTGAGCTCCCTCAATTCCTCCCAACTCAGTCTCGCGATATCAGACAAGTACGCCATCATGGGTTCCACCGAGAAGAAGCAACTCATCATCAATGCATTCGCCATGCACTCCCCCGCACACTTGAATCCAGGTCTATTCCGCTACCCAACCGACAAGGGCTCCGAGTACAAGAACATCAAGTACTGGATTGCGCTCGCCAAAAAGCTCGAAGATGCCAAATTCCACGCTATCTTCTTCGCCGATGTCCTGGGCGGCTACGATGTCTACAAGGGACCTGCCAATCTGGACCCGACCATTCCAGCCGGCGCGCAATTCCCGATCAACGACCCCCTGTACAGCATTCCCGCCATGGCAGCTGCAACGGAGAGTATTGGCTTCGGCGTCACCGCCTCAACCACCTATGATGCACCCTACGCTCTCGCCCGCCGCTTCTCAACCGTCGACCACCTCAGCAACGGTCGGATTGGCTGGAACATTGTAACATCATACCTCGACTCTGCAGCGCGGAATTTCGGTCTGAACACCCAGGTTGAGCACGATGAGCGCTACCGCATTGCCGACGAATACCTCGATGTCACCTATAAACTTTGGGAAGCCTCGTGGAGAGACGATGCGGTGACATGGAGACAAGAGGCCTCGAAGAATGGTCCGCCGGAGGGTGCGCTGGGCCATTATGCTAACCCGAAAGCTGTTCGTCAGATCAATCACAAGGGGAAATACTTCGAAGTGCCCGGCCCTCACCTGTGTGAGCCCAGTCCGCAGCGAACACCATTCCTCCTTCAGGCAGGAACATCAACTGCCGGCAAGGCCTTCGCAGCAAAACACGCCGAGGCCGTTTTCCTCCACGCGCAGAAGCCGGAGTTGGTGCGCCCTTCGGTTGACAGCATTCGTCAACAGGCGGCTGATCTAGGCCGTAACCCGCAAGATATCAAGGTGATCGCTGGGGCGCTGGTCATTGTGGCTGAGACCGACGAGGAGGCTCAAGCCAAGTTCGATGAACTAAAATCGTACGGTGATCGTGAAGGTGCTCTGGCTCTATTTGGAGGCTGGACTGGCTACGACTTGTCGACCTATACCGATGACCAGGACTTCCGGTTTGTGGAGCAGCCCGCTGTCCGGAGTATGGTTAATCACTGGGCAAGCACCGTGCCCGGAACCGAGGGTCAAAAGTGGGATAAGAAAACAATTGCAGATTATTTGACTCTGGGTGGTAACGGTGTCAAGATTATTGGTAGTGTGGAGACGGTTGCAGATGAGCTGGAGCGATGGGTCTCCGTTGGCGATGTGGACGGATTCAACCTCAGTTATGCCAGTCTTCCCGATACATTTGACGATGTTATTCGCCTTCTTTTGCCGGAGTTACAGAGCCGCGGTCTTTTCTGGTCGGATTATGCCGTGAAGGGAGGAACTTTCCGGGAGAATGTATATGGAAAGCAGGGCCAGTCAAGACTCCCAGAGTCGCACCCCGGGGCAAAGTACTTTTGGCGACAGGGCGAGGAGGTACCTCCCTACAGCCTGGAAGAGGCGCAATAAGATAGCCTCCTATTCTCACGGGGCTCCAGCGAGCCTAATAATGAGATACCTCCTGATAATGCTCCTCAAAACATTACTAGATGACCTGCGGATATGGTTACTCATGATCTGAAATGGAAACAAAGCTCTACATTTACCTACATCTAACAGCTATGATTTCTGAACTTGATGCATTGAACTTGTACTACCTGTTTATTTACACATCCCACCAACCCTCCAGATGAGTTTTCAAATTGATCTCCTCCGGGACTTTTAAATGGGGTGTCAGGTTGGCACTAGGATCCAACTCCCTAGAGGTCCAGCCATTTCCGAAATAAGCAAACCGATTCCCACTCTGGTTAACGTATGTGTACTCCCAGTCCTCCCAACGAGGATCTCGACGAATGTAATTCGCATGAGAAGCACTTCCAGGGAATAACCCATGAATTCGACCACCAGGTTGACCACCATTATACCAAGAACTGCAATTCTCCGACCAAACAGTGCGCGGGTAGAACTGGTCGCAGTACTCGACAAAGTCGTCGGTCGCCTGTATCGAAGGAGCAATAGATTTGATTCCCTGGCTGCGAATCTTTCGTATCACCTTTGCGACGTAAGTGATTTGATTCTCCATGCTGTTTGGCACAGTTCCACTGTGTCCTGAGGCGTACGGTCCGCCAATCCAGAGCAGATTGGGAAATCCTGGAGTCGCAAATCCAAGATAACAGTACGGGAATCCGAACTGTCCATCTTTCTTCCACGCATATTTCAGATCAATTCCATTCGCAATGATAGAAAACGGGGGCGCATGGTCGACATTCGCACCCGTCGCACAGATGGTAATATCTGCAGGTCTCTCGACTCCGTCTTCAGTGACTATCCCCGTCGCCGTGAAATGTTGAATCCGCGGGCGGATATAACTGACGTTCTCTTTTGTGAGGGCCTCCAGGTATCCCGGGCCAGGAGTTGGACGACGACAGTTTGGTGGGAAGTCTGGGAGAATCTGCTCGCCTAGCTCTGGTTTCTGTGAGACGCGATGCAGCATAATTTCCGTCCATTTCTCTCGTAATTCCCGGTTTTCGGGAGTGTCTTTGAAAATGGCGCCGAATCGCTGGAAAAATCCCTTCTCAACACCGGTACGGTACTCCAGATAAACTTGGGGATCTTTGAATGTTTCCCGCAGAGATTCCGGGATTATATTTGGCTGCAGTCGACGGACTCCTGCGTTTCCACTGCTAAATGAGTCGGCGATCCAAGTAGGATTGCGCGCGTAGTGGTCGACATGGTTTGCTAGTGGTTGAATTGAGGGAAGAACTTGCAATCCAGAAGCACCGTTTCCAATCAGGGCGATTCGTTTCCCATTCAAGTCAATAGAATGATCCCAATTAGAGGCGTGGAAAAGCGCTCCTTTATACTCTTTGATTCCCTCATAATCAGGAAGCTTCCAGGCATTGAAGTGGCCTATCGCGTTGATGAGAATGTCTAATTTTTCCTCGTATACCTGGAAAGAAATAAGCTGGTCAGCTGGAATTTCTTTTCTCCCTTCTCTCGGTGAATTTAGGCTACCTTTTCTGAACCATCAACATGTGCAATGGTAACATTCCATTTACCTTCTTCCTCCAGCCATTCTGCCCTTTGTACTTGTTGTTGAGCTCGAATATACTGGTACACATTATACTTTCGCGCAACCCCCTGCCAGTAATCTCTGATTTCGGCACCTTGTGCAAACTCTTCGGACCAATCGGTGTTTGGTTCGAAGCCGGATTGGTACGCGTGGGCAGGTATATCACATCGGACGCCGGGGTAGGTGTTCTCGAACCTATGATAGAACAATCAATAACTATTATCATATGGCGCCAAATGGTAGAAGATTTACCATGTGCCTCCCTGATTATATAGTTAGTCGTCTATCCTGAGAATCATAATAGAACAATGATCATAATTCAACTTACCACATCGGCATTTTTGTCGTAGATGCGCAGATCAAGTCCTGGCAGCTTTTCCGGCAAAAGAACGCCAGCAGTGATTCCGGTAAGACCTGCTCCGATGATTCCCACCTTTACGGGTCGAAGTGTATCGATGGGATGCTCCTCTAATTTGAACTCCGGTGTCGCCGAATGTTCCGAGTCGAGATCATCTTTAATTGTAACTGTCGGGTTTACCCCATCCAGGCCCGATGGTCCTTTGATCGACTCGACCTTTGAATCAATCCTCGAGGTCGACGATAATGTCAGAATCTCGGGATTTTCCAACAAAGCCATGGCTTGACAATGTGTTCGAGATGGCCTATTTGGTTTGAAAGTACCAACAGTCTTGCCTAAATGTGTTTACTTTGGGTTTACCATCTTTAATGTATGTGAGAGCCCCTCCCAAACTCCTGCACGCCATTCGGAACATTTTACACGTCAGTGGTTACAACTTTTAATTCATCCATTGGTAAGATGATTAATAGATATGCCCAGCAGAATCGTGGGCGCCCTACCACATTGACCTGGCTGATTCGGCGCGGCTAACACCATCAGCTTCCACGATGGCGTCAGGGATTGGGGTACCCTTTGTCAACACCATCCACCCCACTCTAAACGCCATTCAGGACCCTCTTGAATCATTCCGCAATTAGATAAACATGCGCTTGATATTTGATTGGTGATATTTGCCAATGTTATATACTCCGTACTATGCGGGGTTTCTCGGCCGACTCATAGTTATTGACAAGCAACCTTAGAACCATGCAGTACATAATGTATTTCCAGAAGGATTTATTTATTTCCAATCGCAGATATTAAATGTTCTCTTTCATAGTCTCTTGTCATTTTAATTGATTTAAATTGCCATTTCCAAGCTGAGTCGAGAGGCAGCACTCCTTCAGATTAACAAGCGATGTGTCTATGTATCTCCAAAATACTCTACGGCACTGAAGCATCGAAAAGGCTTGAACTGTTCCATCTGAGCTTACGCATCAAAATCCAAGACTAAAATTCAGTCTCGAAAATAAATCGCGACATTTGCTATATATCAAGATGGTTCTCTCCAGTCACATGATATTCATTCTATCTGTAAAATGACATGTTGGTTAGACCAATAAGTCATTTTAATCAATACCTTCCATATAATAAAGATTATATAATAAATATTATGCTGTCACCTTCAACTTCTATTTTTCATGAGCTTCAAATCAAGTTGCGGGGTTATCGAACCTTGTGGTACAGTGATTACGCACCGGCGATATCTCGGCTTTTCATGACTCACTCGGGATCGCTTTCGCATCGGCCTAGCTTGAACCATCTTCTCCTGTTAGGCTGACTTGACAAGTGTCAATTCTGATATTCTTCCCGTCTGCTTGGAAGTATCCCTTGTACGCATTTCATTTTCTACATCGCTCTCGCCATGTCATTCACCCCGCCAATGGTATCGATTGCCCCGCGGACCTGGAAAAGAGATAACAGCAAATTCTTTATCTCGACGGACCAATATTTGCTCTCGGTAAAAGCAGTCAACGAAGCCTACGGAAGGGAATTCCTCTATTGGGCCAAACCTTTCGATGAGGATGTTCTCCGCCAAATGCTTTACGGCTGTATGAGCTTCGGAGTCTACCAACAGATTCCTACTGCGCAATCACAGGATGAGCCCGAACCCCCATCTGCAGAGAATACAGAACAGATCGGATTGGCCCGTATGATTACCGATGGTGTGACATTTGGATACTTGACGGATGTTTATGTCTTGCCTGAATACCAAGGACACGGACTTGGAAGATGGCTTATCGAGTGTGTGTCGGAGGTTTTTTCGAAGGAGAACATGCCGCACCTTCGTCGCAACATGTTGCTCACCAGCAATGACCGGATGCAAGAGTTTTATGCCGATATATTTGACTCAATGAAGGTTGTGGGGCGCGAAGAGCGAAAGGACATTGGGAAGGACTTGGTATTTATGTGTGCTCGACCGGGGGTCAAGCCAGATCCTTTTACAGCTTTGGAATAAAAGAGCAATTATTCATATCCCATGTAGAAATCAATAGAAAGATTAACTATGCATGGATGTCACACGCTATAATTTACCACGGCAGTTGCAAGGGGGGTTGATAGGTCTTTTCCAAGAACATCCTCGGCAGTCCCGATATCTCTGTTCAGCATTATTATCAGTATCTTATTTGACATCCAAGGAGAAGGGAAGGCTTACGCTGGTCCTCTGGGGGCCCAAAATTCACCCGTCTTGCTTATATCGAAGGCAGCGATAAAGGATGCGAGTGATTGAGCCGCTTCGTCGGGTGTCACAGCTAACGAGAAAAGTCTTAGCTTGATGTTCTTTTTCGACTGAGTCAATGGCCAGCACGCGAGTCACTTACCTCCACCGGCATCCCAATACTTGTCAAATCCAACGCTCTTGGTCATCTCCGTCCGCATGAAGCCTGGATGCACCAGGCCAACTGCTATACCTTTTGGCTTCAGGTCCAGACTCAACAGCTTCCCGACCATATTTAACGCAGCTTTGCTCGCATGATGGCCGAAATTTCCACCACCTTCTTTTTCATGACGAAGAGTGATGCTACCCGCTTCGCTACTGACAAGAATTACCTTACTTCCTTCTCCGAGTAGTCCTGCTTTCACGAGGTGATGGACCATGAAAACCGGACCAATGGCAGAGGTCGTATACATTTGAACTTGTTTATCCCAATCGGGATTATCGAAGGTCTCGAAGCCGAAGTACCCCGCCGAGATGATGGCAGTCGAGATCTTAGTCGAGGCCGGCAGCTGCGAAACAAGCTTTTGGCCTACGTCTGGCTTGGATGCATCGATTTCCGTCAACCAAGTAATTTCCGAATCATGTGAGGGTGTCGTAGAGGATCTCGTGGTGCCAAACACATGGTGGGATGGCCTGCGGGAATATAGAGCTCCGAGAGATGCTCCCAGGCCGCGCGTTGCGCCGACAATGAGAATATTGTTGCTCATGGTAGAGGGATTTGGCAATGGTAAAAGTTGGGGATCGAGTTGAGTTCTGATGTCTTGAGGTTGAAGGAGAGAGAACTTGAACCAATTTGAAAAGAGTATTCAGGTTATTTGTGCTTATTTGGAATGCGTGCTGAGCTGATATAAATGACGTAATTCGTGCAACAGCGAGATTGCGCGAGCAGCGAACAACTTAAAGTATTCCAAGGTTAGTAAATATTCCGCTTAACCACCTTTTAGATATGTGATACTACCATAGCGACTCGGAGTAGCTCGCTCTGGAGTACTGCTATAAAATGGATATCCACTGAGGATATTCCATGGCGCATTCCCATCTCCACTAGGTGACTCGGTAGTATCCCCATAACATGGCTAGAACCCTTGTAACCACTAGTTAACTACGGCTCTATGGTTTACAATTGTATGCTTACTAGGTGGCCTACTTCAGAGTACTCTATGAAAGGTTTCTCGCACTGCCCCGATATTGACCCATTTATCCTATAAATAAATATAGATGTGCTAGTAGTTCACTAATCGAGCGCTCTGGGCTCGGCTCGGCGAGTGCTCTGCAGACTCCACCAATCTTCACCACACCAGCGTTTCTTCTGCTCCAGCCTCATGAGAGAGGGGATACTACATCCATCCATTACGGAATAGGGATTAACTATCTCAAAATTCAAGACTGAGCTGCTTCTCCTCCTCACCGGATCCAGGGCTGTGTCTGGCAGCTTAGTCATAATCCCCAAGGGCGGCAAAGTCGACTCTCGTCCAGCTGTGGCTTGCTCGTCTTTAACAATCGCGACTCCCTCCAGGTGTCTTCGCCGGACCTGATGTGGTTCCGAGCCCCAGCATGACTGGTTTTTCTAAACTTCTGCCCGTGCAAAAGTTTCGAGCTGCGATCAACCGCAGAAAGGCGGGCGCCAAGGTCCAATCTCGCGACCTGCCGGGGTCCTCCTCTTCTCTGGGGTGAGTTGTTTCGGCCTTTCCCTATGCGCATTTTGATAAATAGCTCGTTTTTAACTTTCCTTCTTCCTCACTCACAGCTTGACCCATGCCGATCCTCCCATCCCTTCCCCGTGGGGCCTCCCAGTCGAGATTCAAATCCAAATCTTTGGTTACTGCGGGACTGCCGATTATCTCCCGCTGAGACTCGTCTGCAGGCCCTTCAATGAGCTCCTCACAAGACACGAACACGAGATTGTACGGCAATACCTCCGCCAGCGCCGTCATGGAACTCTCCCCTCGCCAATCGACCACGAGCGAACCTATACCCGCAATCCGGAAGACGATGTGCTCTTGCTATCCGACCTTTTCCCTCCATCGAAGAGTGCTAGAGGGGGCCATCTTTATACATTTCGGTACCTGAACGGCCTTCGGCAAAGACAGAAGCAATCTTCAAAGCTTTGCTACTATCTCGCAGACCGCATCATGGACCGGTTCGTCCAAACCGATCCAATTTTCTTGAGAACCTCTTTTCCCTCAAAGAAAACAGAGCGGACTGCCCTGATGAAGCGAGGGAAAGTTAGCATATGGTTCCATCTGGCGCCAATAATGTAAGTGAGAGTCCAGGGTCCAAGCATAAGCATAAGCTCTGAACCAATCGAACTAACTCAACCCCTGCCAGGTACTACATCTTGTACTACCTCGAGTCGTACATGTCTGCTAGACGGGAGAATACCAACATGCTTCTCCGCGAATACGAAGCCGGCCGTCTCACCGTGCCTATCACCCTTCGCACGCGCCAGCAGATGTACCACGACATCCAAACGCGGATACTCCAAAATCCCCCCTTCACAAATACAACAGCCCTGCTTGCGACCCATCATTGCATGCATCTGCTAGTTTCTTACATCCGGTACACGATGGGGTCAGAGACTGAGATAGACGATTCATGGATCAGCTCGCTGCTCACGGTAGCGCCGTTCGGGCGCATTGTCGAATTCTTTTCCGCTGAGATTGGTGACGGGGGCAATCAGCGCATGCAACGGAAGGAATTCATGTATAACTTCCATCATGATATGACGGCGCATAGGAAAGATCATATGAACTCGGTTATCTTCGGTCGGTCTTCAGACCAAAATATCCACACCTCGGTCAGAGAGCTCTGGTTCGATGCGGCCCGGACGGAGCTGGCCTCTAGACAAGCACTTCCTCACGAGATTGAAGTTGCTTGGTGTTGGAATTCTATTCCAATATTATTTGGCTGTGCTGATTGTCAGCCAGGAGAGGGATGGAGAGCATGATACATTGATTTCAAGCGTTCCGGCGTTGAAGGCATATATACCTAGAATTTCCCACATTTTCCTCTATTTACGAACAATAAGCAAAGAATATACGAAATTGCATTTCTAAAAGTCTAGACTTTTGTTGTCGCTTTATCTTATTCCGAGGGTCCCATATTTACTGCTGTCGATCTACATGCTGTCAATGTTGCCATTCTGGGAAGTTTGTTTGGTTTGCATCGGTGTGGGCGCGTTGCGCGACGGGCAATCAATCACCTTCAAGTTCAAGTTGGTCCACTGGCACCTCACTTCACAGCAACAACTTGAACCATGTGAACAGCGCCAATATTAATTCCCAATTGGAAAACTCTCCAGCCATGGCGCAAGCATCCCCAGCCCAGCTATTCAATACATCGTGGACTCTGCACCGTCTTTCCCCCCCTCCACCACGGAAAAGACTGCGAGACCCTCCTGAACAACCCAACCGCATTAAAAGTCTATGCGACGCGATTACGCGACCAACTGACAGGCGACGTGCTCGCTGGTCTACATGCGAACGCAACCACAGCAGAAAACGATGTGCTGTCAAAAGCAGGCGCGCTCAAAAACTGCCAGTGGCTTCCAATCTCCACAGAGCCCCAGTCCAACGGACACGCCACTTTTCCGGGGATTCTGATCACGCTGGAATATGAAAATACCACATATAAAGCTGCTTTACTTGCAGGGCCAGAGGCAGACGCGGAATCCCGCTCAGATGGTCATCGCGAGGGCACGACTTCACTCCCATTGCTTTTGACGAAATTCCCAAGTGCTCTGCGACAGACCTTTCTCTCATTCTTATCGGCTAATTTCGACACCTACTGTTCAACCCTTCATCTGCCATCGAGTTTTCTGTGCTCTGGAATGGAGTCTTTCATAGAGAGTCTGCGGGGTACAGGCTCACGGACTACTACGAATGATGACACTGTTGAAGAAGTTGTCAAAGACCTCCAACTCACCCTTGCCTTCTCACAATCGATTGCACCAGCGCTACGCTCTCTAAACGTCAATATTTCTCGAACCTCGCTGAAGCAATTCTTGAGTGTAGATAGCGCGGAATCAAAGGGCCGCACTCTCAAACAGAAGCTCCGCAGCCCTTTCATTCCAAATCTGAGCTCTTATTTGGAAACGCATCTCGCAATGAAATTAGATCTGGATGGCTCGGCTCAGAGCCATGGGGCTGAACGACATGTCCGGCTATCGAAAGTTGCGTGTGCTGCTTTCGCCTTGGGTATTGATGGGCGGATGAAGTTGACTGTCGCCAACCAGGTCGATGATGACGAAGGGATATCACCTGCTCAACAGGCATGTGAAATGTTGCTCCAGGCGACGATTCGCAAGGCTGTCATTGGGGACCAAGCGGCGACATGAATATCCCACCGGGGAGTAAATTACAACACTACGGGCAGCAGACTTCGAGAGGCAATGAAGACCAAGGTTATCCAGCGCTACGCCAGCTTTAAGAATGCATACCGATCGCAGTGGCAGAAAGAGATAACTGTCAAATCCAAATGGCATCATGCGATTAGGGAATCGACCCAAAGGGCATGCAGATGTCCCCCTTCAATTTGGCAGCCTACATTCAAGTTCCATAAGGCCCAGGGGTGGGAAGTGGCCAATCCTTGTTTGGCCGCCAACAAGTTGCCTTCGTTAAGAAATGAGGGCAGGCGACCTCGATTCATCCAGGATTATGGGAACCGGGCCTTCTCCAGGCTACAATATACCTAGCAGATGAATACATGCACTGCAATGGATTTCCAGGGGTATTGAAATAAATACCTTCACGCTATTAAATGATAATGAATTTTGCTTGTCGCTCAATAAAAGATCAGGCTCAATTAGCAACAGTTAATAAGATCCATATATATGTATTTATGTGCAGAGAAGCAATAGATCATGAGATAAATCTTGCTTTGTCAAGATTGACACTGAGATGAAGCCATTTCCAAGGGCTCTAGATGATGTCCGTCCGATTTTCAGTCTCTGCCATTTGAAGAGCTTCATCGACTTGGGGCACAAAGTGTGTCAAACCGCCGCATTGTTCAACGATGCCACTCCGTTCGAACATGAGGAACACACTGTCGTTGGGTACTCGACTGAAGAAGACTCGAACACCCTTATCCCTGTATGATTGGACGATCTCGTACAGTACCTGAGTTCCAGACCCATCGATGCTTGTCACGCCGTGCACATCAAAAATTATGTTTTTGTTATGTTCCGGCGCACGCATGCGTGGCAGAGCAGGGTGCGCCCGGCTGGAACCATACAACTCCAGGCGACGAAGACGGTTCTTGAGATCGCCCGTGTTGGCAAAAGTGAGAGGTTCGGGAATCTTGACAATGAGAGCTCCCTCGATGAGCTCCACATTATCGGGATGCAGCTCAGCATTTTCGAAGCGGGCTGCGGGCCCGGGAATCTTGCCCAGAATTTGGATCCGAGGCTTGGTCGCGTGTCGAATGAGGATGACGACAGAGAGGCCAATGCCGAAAGCCATGCCTAATTCAAGGGAATAGAAGATTGTTGTGGTGAAGATAAGGAGCATCAGGGTCAGTTCTGTCCATCCTCGAAGACGGAAGAAGAAAATTAGATCGTGGGGGCATTCTTCTACAAGGGAATAAGCCACAACTGAGATCATGGAGCAGAGAACGGCTTTCTGTTTTGTGTGGATTAGTACATGACTCTAGGTAGATGCCTCGGCGGGGGTTATGGAAACTTGACGAACCGGAAGATAGTAGAGATAAGGTAGAAGCACAAGAATTGCCACCAGAGTGATGATACTGATGAAGATACTACTCATCGGGGAGCGTGCTCCAGTTTGAACATTGACCTTGCTTCGACCATACCCGCCAAAGGCAGGTAGAGCCATGAAACAGCCACCAATAAAGTTCGCAACACCAAGGGCCACCATTTCTCTGTTGGCGCTCATGTGCATACCTTGGATCCCATCGGGCTGGCTATCACCCAGGCCCTTAGCCGCAACCGATGACTCGAAAAAGCCGAGGAGGGTGATAATGAATGTTTTGCTCATTGCTGTGCGAATGTGATCCATATGCTCAAAGCGGAATGGCCAGTTGAATTCGAACAAGCTGCCAGAGCTTTCGGTTTGTCCAAGAAGTTCGAGTCCTTTTGATTCCCAGTCCAAACTCCAGGCAAGAATCGCCGACAACACAACGACTATGAATCTGTCTGGGAAGTAAATCACTTTGGGGAATCGTGGCATCATCCACTTTTTCAACGTTCTTGAGAAAAAAGGTTAGCATCGACGAAAAAGACAGGTTGGGGTATGCATTTGACGAACCGGAATATCATGATGACAGAAAAGCTAACCAGGGAGACAATCGCCGTGAGCGCATGGCACTCTCTGCCGTGACGCACAATGAATGACAGCTTGTTAACTGAAGTACCATGGCTGACTCCCGCATCTTTTGCAATTTCTGCAAGGCCCAATTCAGGGATCAATTGGTCTACGAAGATCACAAAACCAATAGCTGTGATAAACCCGCGAAGAAAAGGCCGACTAAGGACATTGTCCAAAAATCCTAGTCGGGTCAATCCTGCCAATAGAATCATAGCACCGCTCATCGCTGTCGATATTCCAATCACAATAGCGTGCTCGGCCCCATTGTCGTCGGAGTCCTTGTTAAGAACACATGCCTTCACAATGGCACCAGTGAGAAGCGAGCCGGCCGCTTCGGGGCCGATGACCAAGAGAGGGCAACTCCCCAGGATGGCATAAACAAAAGGGTGAATGACGAACGAATACAGTCCGTTGACGGGAGGTGCGTGGGCAAGATTGGACGCCAAGGACAAGGCCATCGGGATGTAGATGGAGGAGACGGTAATAGCAGCTATGAGGTCTCCGCGAAGGAATTCCCATCGGTATTGTCCAATCCAGTTGAAGAAAGGGATATAGTAGGAAATGTACCTAAATAAGGACCGGTTAGTTCAATTTTCATATGTAGTTGGATGTGGGCTGTGACAACAGCTCAGGAAAGCCTAGGGCAGGTCGCATACAATTTTTTATGCTCATTCATAGACAGTGCCGAGGTAGACGACTTCATCTGCGACGTATACTCCGACTCTGGGCGGGACCCCAACGGATCGTCTCCACCTGAGGCTGTGCCAGAATTTCCGATACCACCGTATCCAAACTGACCACCGGCGGTCCCCAGGTAGGATTGTCGATCAGATGCCTCTGGTCGGGGGAGAAAGTGCCATGACTGCACCGCCGTTCACCACACACCGGGTCCGAGCTATCGTACGATTCCAAAAGGCGAGCTCTGACGTGCGAATCGCTGGTAATCCCGAGACCTTGGGTGCTGTGTATTCCCTGGCCAGCAGATTCAAAACCCGCCGGGGATCTTGAACGGCTATTGGGGCGGAAGACGTCGACAATCCGTTCCTGCAGAGTACGGCGAGCATCGGACTCCTGCCGGAGGAGTGGACTCGATTCGGATGACATGCTCTAGGGATGAAACAATTCAAGCTCGACCTTGATTTAAGGGCAAACGGGACCAGTGCTCTGTCAGCTGCATCGAAGGCGGATAAGAGTCGTCTGCAAGGGTTGCTGAGGAGGGAAGATCGGGAGAACCCAGCTAGCAAGCTAGTTTTATCATGTAGGAAGGGCGGTAGAGGGTGAGCGGGGACGTTCTGTAGCTAGGTGTAGCTGTACCAATGGTGGGCTTTGTATTTGTCCCGAGGCAAATAAATTAATTGGAAAGTTGAATAGTTGAATAATTGGAAAAAATGGAAAAAATGAAAAAATGAAAAGTTGGAGGTAGCCTTGGCTTGACTAATAAAAAAAAGAAGTTCATTTGGTCCCAACTTGAATTCTTGGAAAGGCGCATCGCATCGGAGGAAGCCAAAAGCACCTGCCGCACCTGCCGATTTGATTCGTTGATTTTGTTAGTGCAACACCCTCGCGCCTTCCCCAAATGGGACAGACACACTTTGAGGGTCCACAAGGGCGGTGAGTCACGTGCTGTCAGTTATCAAAGAGTCACATGACACTCAGTGGTGTCCAATTGTGGGTTTTGGTCCGCCGCTGCACAAAGCGAATTGAGAGGAGACTCTGCTTCCGCTTCACGATCAAGACCTCACCCCCCCCAAGACCCTCCTCACCCCTTTTCGATTCGCTCGGTTCCTCCTTTTCAGGTTCCAGCTCTTCATCTTCTTTGGACTGCCGACTCATCAGTCCACGTTATCTCCCGATCTTCCCCGCTGAAAAAAAAAGCGCGCAACCCCGCCAAAATGTCGTTAACAAACTGCCGGTTCTACGAGGACAAGTATCCTGAGGTGGATAGCTATGTCATGGTCAATGTCAAGCAGGTAGGATCGGCTCCAGTGGTAGCGAGTGTTTTACCTGATCATTTGGAACTTACAATTCTGGGTTGGTTTAGATTGCCGAGATGGGCGCATACGTGAAGCTTCTCGAATACGATAACATCGACGGAATGATCCTGCTGTCCGAACTTTCGCGCAGACGTATTCGCAGTATTCAAAAGCTCATCCGTATCGGACGTAACGAGGTTGTCATTGTCCTCCGTGTCGACAAGGAGAAGGGTAAGAAGGATCATACCCCAGGGTGGTACAAAGGGAGACCTCCCCAGCTGACTCATAGCTGTCGACAGGATATATCGATCTTTCTAAACGTCGTGTCTCTCCCGAGGATGTGATCAAGTGTGAGGAGCGATACAACAAGAGCAAGGCCGTGCACTCCATCATGCGCCACGTCGCCGAGGCGACCCAGACCCCTCTTGAGACTCTCTACCAGCAAATCGCATGGCCCTTGAACCGCAAATACGGCCACTCCCACGACGCCTTCAAGCTCTCCATCACGTATGTTGTTTATACCCCCGCCCCCAAAAAGATGAAAATTTGCGGGACAGCCAATATCTGACGGAAATCCACCAGTAACCCCGATGTCTGGAAAGACACCGAGTTCCACAGCGAGGCCGTGAAGAACGAGCTTCAACTTTACATTAGCAAGAAGCTCACGCCCCACCCCACCAAGGTCCGTGCCGATGTCGAGGTCACTTGCTTCGGCTACGATGGAATCGACGCCGTCAAGACCGCCCTGCGCACCGCCGAGGCCGACAACACCCCTGAGAACCAGATCAAGGTCAGACTTGTGGCTCCCCCCCCTCTACGTCCTGACCAGCCAATGTCTGGATAAGACCCTCGGTATCCAGATGCTGGGGGCCGCGATTGAGAGGATTGCTGCGAACATCAAGGCTGCCGGCGGTAACTGCTCCATCAAGATGGCCCCCAAGGCCGTCACCGAGCACGATGATGCGGTTCTTGCTGAACTCATGGAGAAGCGTGAGCGGGAGAACCAGGAGGTCAGCGGTGACGAGGACTCCGAGAGCGGCGATGACGAGTAATGGACCAACCACAATGCGAACCACGGAGCGCCCAGCGTACATCGATCTTGACGAGATACGCAAAAACACAAGCGAAGCGGGGGATTGGGCAAAAACGGATAGAGAAAACTATGCACATTTACGCGATCAATGAGATAAGACTTGATTGGCTCTATGTGCTTCCTGGGTACGATTGCAGTCAGAAGTTGCCTTTCCACCAAGGGCAGTCGCCTTCTCCTCGGGCCCGGGGGTGAACTATCTACGTCCGAGCCGGGTGCTGTGCTGCGTGCCAGAGGGTCAAGCCCTCGTACTCGTTGGAGCTTCTTTAGATGGAGTGTGTTCTGCTGCACGAGAGGCAAGTTCTGATGTACATAAATTGTGATGCAACCGAGACGCTCAATGCCAGTGATGTTTCAAGAGCCATTGTTAATTTCTTCTCTTCCCGGAAGTAACCCCGTCCCCATGTAACCATCCAACACCTAAATATTTCCACCTAGACCCTAGACCCCGCGAATTCGAATTTAAACCCAGAACTCGGAGCTACGCTGTGGCTGTGGCTGGCGGGGAAGCGCGCTTGGATCTTATCCGCCGATCGTTCGCTTCCAAGGTTCACCGCGCTTTACCTTTCGACCCCTTCAAAGCCAGCTCGCACCCATCGCCGGGACATAGAACCCTTCAACAACAACTACTACTCGTAAAACAACATGGGCCATTGGAGGGATCTTTTCAAGATCGATCGTGGCAGGACGCATCACCGCTTGCAAGTGGAGCGGCGCCGGCGTACGTCATGGTTGAATACAAGCTGTGCAACACCTACTAATCACCCCGTTATCAGTTCTCCCTGCGTATATCGCCGATCATACACAGCCGTCCGATGCGTCTAAGGAGATCGCAAAGGTCGCATTGAAACTAAAGTACCAAATCGAACAGGTCGTCTCTTGTGAGGTGGAGGAGGGTCTCCTAACCGACCCAAACAGTCACATCATCACGGACAATGTGGTGAAGACCTCCAAAGATGCCGGCGGCGAGGAGTACGCCGCCAGCGTTGTATATTGCTTGCTTGTGTGCTTGCGATGGTTCCAAATCCAGGCCTCCAACGAGCTTTGGGATGCCGATCTTCACGAGGTTCGGGCTCTTGCTTGTGAGGTCATCGCTAAACGCATGTATGTGCACCCCTCTCCCCTTACAGGCCATTACTCCGTCCAACATGGTTGCTAAAAGGGCCCAAAGTATTGAGTCGGAACCGAACCAGGACTATCTATTGAAGGATATTCTGCTCAAACGATACTCGATCTTCGCTGAAGGGGTAGAGACCGGTCCCGCCAACGTTATCGAACGTTCGGTGGACCTTCATGCGCTCAGGATCATCAGCTCCGCTGGCTACCAAAAATGCATTCACTATCTCTGGTGTGGCTGGATCTGCCAGGAAGAAGGCAATCCGACAAATTTTGTCGAGTATCATGGGAAATCCAACACTAACTACTGGTCCCACTTTCATCCTGATCGCATGAGAACCCCTCTATATCAGAATATTTGTCAGATAATGTTCTCCCTGCTTTATCTCGCTCTGTATACGGCTGTGATTAACACAGTCAACCCAACTGGTGATCTTGATGTGGTCGAGGGTATTCTTTACGGGATGACATTGGCATTCATCTGCGACGAAATCATCAAATTCTGGAAAGTCGGATGGAACTACCTCGAATTCTGGAACGCCTTTAACTCCACTCTTTACGCACTTCTTGTGGTCTCATTCATTCTGCGTGTTGTCGCATTGGCACATTCGCCTTTTGAACACGATGAGCAGCGGCAACTCTTCAACAAACTAAGTTACAACTTCTTAGCGTTCTCTGGGCCCATGTTTTGGATGCGGATGATGCTCTATCTAGACTCATTCCGTTTCTTCGGGGCGATGTTTGTGGTTCTACGGGTCATGATGAAGGAGAGTCTGATCTTTTTCGCCCTTCTTTTCGTGGTACTGGCTGGTTTCTTCCAAGCTTTCATTGGAATGGCTCAAGTGGATTCCGATATTCCTGTCTCCTTCACCAGACCCATCATTCAAGGCATGGCGAATAGTATTATGCAGAGCCCCGAGTTTGATACCTTCCAGGACTTTGCGTTCCCCTTCGGCATTATTCTTTACTATATCTTCAACTTCATTATCATGATCGGTATGTCCATTGTTTCCTCTCCTCTCTTGTGGAATGGAATGATATCTAATTGCAGACAGTGCTTTTGAACATCCTCATTGCCCTCTACAATAGTGCATATGAAGATATTTCCAGCAACGCTACAGATGAGTATATGGCTATCTTTGCGCAAAAGACCATGCAATTCGTTCGTGCTCCGGATGAGAATGTCTTCATTCCGCGTAAGCTCTTCCCTCTACCAGAATGTCCCCCCCCAGTCACTAATTTTGCCTATGACCAGCCTTCAACCTGATCGAAATTCTCTGTCTGGTTCTACCATTCGAATGGTGGATGTCGCGAAAGAGCTATGCCAAGATGAACGATGTCGTGATGGGCATAATTTATTCGCCCTTGCTCGTTCTGACCGCTTGGCTAGAATCTTACCAAGCAAATCAGATCCGGTGGAACCGTCGCCATGGCGAAGAGGACGAAGGTAATCGACAGGAGTGGGAGTTTGTCGCCGAGGATGTCGACTTTGATCTTGACGACGCCTGGAAAGAAGAGGTTAAGCAATCCACGCCTGACATCAAAGCGAACAGTACCACTGTTGAGATCAGAGAGCTCAAGGAGCAGGTCGCTGCACTAACAGAGCTGGTGAAGAGTTTTGGCCAAGGAAAGGACGGAGCCGCGTAGGGTGATGAGTACCACAGTTCGCATCCAATGCCTCAAATGGTTGAAACATCATACATATAAGCGGCAAGGTCACAATACGAACGTACAGTTTATGTTATACTTTGGAAGAGGCGAGAGATCAGTCATTGAGAAAACAGATAGTGACTCGGCAATGCAACTTGAAGTTTCTCGAATTCAAATCTCAGTCATAATTGAAGGGGAAAAATAGCCCTAGGCTCTTCAGTCTTCTATACTGGCATCGGTTTTCTGGCCATACACGACTTCTCTCTCTAGGCAGGCCACGGGAGAACTCCTAGACCAAAAAGACGACTCTGGCAGAGAAGCAAAAAGATATCTCAGGTGATTTTTGTAGGAATAGCCGAACGGGGGGGTCGAACCCCCAACCTTGAGATTAAGAGTCTCACGCTCTACCGATTGAGCTAGCCCGGCAGGGCTGTTGTTGAGGCGAATAATTTTTGGATATATGATCCACAGGGAGAATTTTCATCCCGGGTGGGGCCCACATTGACCAATTAGCGTAGCCCGCCCAGTAGAGTATTAATTTTGGGAAGTCGACGAGAATATGAACATTCTTACACCCTTCGTTCATGTTGAGATTTTCCAATGTGTATTCTAGTAGTGTTAATTATCTCACTTACCCGGCATGACGTTCTCTGTGTCTGAGTTGGCGTTGAGGATGTACCAAGATGACGAACTCAACAATCCAAAAAAGACACGAGAGAAAGCAATTCATTGGAAGAACTTGGCTTGAGACCTTTAATTGATTCAAGTTGGCGACAAGGTGGAAACTCTAGAGCGGCTAGAGACCTCAATAATTCAAGTTTTCAGGCTTTCCATCCATCGCCGGGGACCCGATCGGGTAAGGTGTGGTCAGGGGCAGCTCGGAGTATATAATTGGGGCCCCTTGAAAGCTTACCACCAAGGTAGTACTATTCTCAATACTATCTTTTAATACATTCTTCGCTCCATCTTCCCCACATCTTCCAGATGTCTTTTCTACGAAGATTGGGCCAGAATGGTCCCCATGTTTCTTCTATTGGTCTTGGGTTTGGAAGTATCACTGGATCCTACGGAGCACCTGGTACTTTCGATGAAAGAATCAAGCTCTTGGACCACGCATATTCCAGTGGATTGCGCTTTTGGGACATGGCTGATATTTATGGTGACAGTGAGGATCTCGCTGGGGAGTGGATTAACCGATCGGGCAAACGTGACGATGTCTTTCTGGCCACGAAATTTGGACTTCAACAAGAGCCTAGTAGACTACACAATTTCAGATCAGATCCCGACTACGTCCGAGCCGCCTGTGAGAGAAGTCTACAGAGGTTAGGAGTAAATACTATCGATCTGTATTATTGCCATCGAGTGGATGGTGTCACGCCTATTGAGAAGACCGTGGAAGCCATGGTAGAGCTGAAGAGGTATGACACAGGAGCCATTTTTCAGTTCAACACATCACGTACTGATTGGTCTTTATGAATAATGACAGAGAAGGAAAAATTCGATTTCTGGGTCTATCAAGTGTCTCGGAGACTACTTTACGTCGGGCTCACGCCATCCACCCAATCACTGCTGTGCAGTTGGAGTATAGTCTTTTCATGTTGGATGCCGAATCTTCAGAGTCCAATGTTATCAACACATGCCATGAACTTGGAATTGCCGTTGTCGCATTCTCTCCAATTGGCCGCGGCATTTTAACGGGCCAATTCCGAGCCCACGAAGATTTACCAGACGATCTGCGGCGGCATTACCCTAAGTATGCGGATAAAAACTTTCCAGAAGTTATGAAACTGGTGCGGAAATTGGAAGAAGTTGCCACAGGCCATGGAAGAACTCCGGCACAGGTTGCTTTGGCGTGGTTACTGGCTCAAGGACCACACATCTTTCCCATTCCAGGCACTAAATCATCGAAGAAAATGGAGGAAAATGCTGCATCTACGTCGATACAGTTGGAGGGCCAAGAAGTTCAAGATATCAGGGCTATCGCAGAGAGTTTGGAAATTGAAGGAACTCAGTACCCATCTGCGTAAGTGAAAATTCTCTGCTTCAAACTTGAATTTCTTCCAAGTTCTCTGTTCTATAGAGCGCTGACTGGTCAATAGAAGAATGGCTACTCTTTTTTCGGATACTCCGCCATTGAAAATAACTGAGTTGGAGGAATAGGAGCTTGGAATGGATGTATTTTGTATAGAATATTCAAATTTCTCCACTGGCATGTATCGATAGGTACAATTGCCAGCGCCAGTGACCTTCAAGACATTTTGAGCTGGTACTACACACTAGTAGTAGTACTCTAGTAGATGTTACTACCTAGGTCTATCATTCCATGGCTACGAACAGATACGGGACTTGAAATATATATATTAGTTGGAGGACTCGGTTTGTGCCACCACCTTGGTGTCAGCTTAATGCCTGGGCAGTCATTGAATGCCTACAGGACTATAAAAAGTAGAGTAGCAATGGGATGAGGTTCACAAACTAGTTGCATTGGTTGCATGTACATCGGAGAATTACTGCCTTAAGGTTCCGGCGCCAAATGGCGCGCAGGGTCCACTCTTAGTAAGCGCCTAGCGCGCGTCGGGGGGCGAACCATCTGGAATCATTTTTATATCCAAGGTGGCTTCTTCTATCAGGCATTACCCGTTGGAAGGTTCTCTTGCGAGCGGTCTCTTTATGCGTTTCTAATTTGTCTACTTTCCGACCCAGAACGCGGTCTTCGATTGCCACCATGTGAGATTCCCATCGTTTATCCCCTCCGATTCCCTGGATCGATGACCCCCCCTCCCCCAGTGAACGCCTCTAACTAAACAATTTTCACAGGGCGAAACTCGCCGATGACCCCCAGATTGAACATGCGTCCCTGCATAATCCCCTCCCTCTGCAATTGCATACCTACGTCTGGCCTTTCTTGATTATCTGGCCTGCCTTCTTCGCTTTTTATCTCTCCCCTGAGCGTTATGACACCTACATCCAGGGCCAGGAATGGACCTTCGTCTTTGCGGGGTCTATCGTCACTGCTCAGTCGCTTCTTTGGCTGATGACCAAATGGAATATCAACATCGGCACTCTGTTTACCACCACTAGGGCCAATTCCATCGATTCCGCCCGCCTTATCAAAGTCATCCCCGTCACCAACGCCGGTTCCGCCGAGGTCTGTACTCTGATTCACGATAACTCCGGTGGCAAGAAGACTCTGTCGTTCCTTTTCCAGAAGCGCCGCTTTCTTTACTACCCTGAAACTCGTTCCTTCGCCCCTTTGTCCTATGTTCTCGACGCCGAGCCAAAGCCTGCTCTACAGTACTTCCAGCAGAGCAAGGGTCTTACCACCAAAGCCGAGGTTGATCGCGTGCACTACCACTACGGTGACAACACTTTCGATATTCCCGTTCCCGGATTCATCGAGCTCTTTCAGGAGCATGCGGTCGCCCCGTTCTTCGTGTTCCAGATATTCTGTGTTGGACTGTGGATGCTGGATGAATATTGGTACTACTCCCTGTTCACGCTGTTCATGCTCGTCGCTTTTGAAAGCACCGTTGTGTGGCAGCGCCAACGTACTCTCAATGAGTTCCGTGGAATGAGCATCAAGCCATACGACGTCTGGGTTTATCGTGAGAACAAGTGGAGTGAAATCACTAGCGATCAGCTTCTTCCTGGCGATTTGATGTCGGTGAACCGCACTAAGGAGGATGGTGGCGTTGCTTGTGATATTCTCCTAATCGAGGGAAGTGTCATTGTCAACGAGGCCATGCTTTCTGGTGAGAGTACCCCGCTCCTGAAGGACTCAGTTCAGCTTCGACCCGGTGAAGATCTGATTGATCCGGAGGGCATGGACAAGAACTCGTTTGTGCATGGTGGAACCAAGGTCCTTCAAGTCACCCACCCCAACACCAACGGGGAAGAGACCCTGAAGAACATTGCCAACGGCGTTACAATGCCCCCCGATAACGGCGCCTTGGGCGTGGTTGTTAAGACTGGCTTCGAGACCAGCCAGGGTAGCCTTGTCCGCACTATGATTTACTCCACTGAGCGTGTCTCCGCCAACAATGTTGAAGCTTTGCTCTTCATTCTGTTCCTCCTGATCTTCGCAATTGCCGCTTCTTGGTATGTCTGGCAAGAGGGTGTCATTAAGGATCGCAAGCGATCCAAGCTTCTTTTGGACTGTGTACTTATCGTCACGAGCGTTGTTCCTCCGGAGCTTCCTATGGAGCTAAGCTTGGCCGTCAACACCAGTCTTGCTGCCCTGAGCAAGTTTGCGATCTTCTGCACCGAGCCCTTCCGCATTCCCTTCGCTGGACGTGTCGATGTTGCTTGCTTCGATAAGACCGGTACTCTGACTGGAGAAGATCTTGTCGTTGACGGTATCGCTGGAATCACCCTTGGCCAGGTCTCTGCCAAGGTGGAGGCCGATGGTGCCCACCCCGAGCTGTTCCAGCCTACCGCCGTTGGCCCCGATACGACCCTTGTTCTTGCTAGTGCCCACGCCTTGGTGAAACTGGATGAAGGCGAGGTTGTTGGTGACCCCATGGAGAAGGCCACTCTTTCTTGGCTCGGATGGACCTTGGGTAGAAATGACACCCTCTCGTGCAAGGGATCTGCCCCCGTTGTGGCATCTCGCCCGGTCGAGTCCGTTCAAGTCAAGAGAAGATTCCAGTTTTCTTCTGCCCTGAAACGCCAGAGTACCATTGCCACCGTTACCACCAACGACAAGAAGACTTCGAAGAAAGCCAAGGCTACCTTTGTTGGTGTCAAGGGTGCCCCTGAGACTATCAGAAGAATGCTGGTCAACCCTCCTCCTAACTACGAGGAAACTTTCAAGCACTTTACTCGCAATGGTGCCCGTGTTCTTGCTCTCGCCTATAAATATCTCTCTACCGAGGCCGAGATCTCTCAGAATCGTGTCAACAACTATTCTCGTGAAGAAATCGAGTCCGAACTGATTTTCGCTGGTTTCCTGGTCCTCCAATGTCCCCTGAAGGATGATGCAATCAAGTCCGTTCGCATGCTGAATGAGAGCAGCCACCGTGTCGTTATGATTACCGGTGACAACCCATTGACTGCTGTCCATGTCGCCCGCAAGGTTGAGATTGTCGACCGAGAGGTCGTTATCCTCGATGCCCCTGAAAATGATACCTCTGGAACCCGACTGGTGTGGCGTACAATCGACGACAAGTTGAATACCGATGTTGATCCCACTAAGCCCCTGGACCCTGAGATCATCAAGACCAAGGATATCTGTATTACCGGCTATGCTCTGGCTAAATTCAAGGGTCAGAAAGCCCTGCCCGATCTTCTCCGTCACACCTGGGTTTATGCCCGTGTGTCCCCCAAGCAAAAGGAGGATATCCTGCTCGGCCTTAAGGATGCTGGCTACACCACTCTGATGTGTGGTGATGGTACCAACGATGTCGGTGCCCTTAAGCAGGCCCACGTCGGTGTTGCCCTTCTCAATGGATCTCAGGAGGACCTCACCAAGATCGCCGAACACTACCGAACCACCAAGATGAAGGAGCTCTATGAGAAGCAGGTTGGCATGATGCAGCGCTTCAATCAGCCTGCTCCTCCTGTCCCGGCCCAGATTGCTCACATCTACCCGCCTGGTCCTAGCAACCCGCACTACCAGAAGGCCATTGAGAGAGAAGCTCAGCGCAAGGGCACCGCAGCGATCGCTGCCGGTGGTAAGGGTGAAGAGATCCCGACCATCACCTCGCCCGGTGCTCAAGCCCTGCAATCGAACTTGAATCCCCAGCAGCAGAGACAGCAGCAGGCCCAGCAGGCTGCCGCCGGCCTTGCTGATAAGCTCACCTCGTCGATGTTGGAACAGGAGTTGGATGACAGCGAGCCCCCCCACCATCAAGCTTGGAGATGCTTCCGTTGCCGCACCATTCACCAGTAAATTGGCCAATGTCATTGCTATCCCGAACATTCTCCGCCAGGGTCGTTGCACTCTGGTTGCTACGATTCAGATGTACAAGATTCTTGCGTTGAACTGCTTGATTAGCGCCTACAGTCTGAGTGTTATCTATCTCGAAGGTATCAAGTTCGGTGATGGCCAGGTTACCATCAGTGGTATGCTGATGAGTGTTTGCTTCCTGTCCATCTCCCGCGCCAAGGTTAGTTGCACTTAGCCCCTTATTGTGGTCGCCCATGCTAACCCATTTTTAGTCTGTCGAGGGTCTTTCCAAGGAGCGCCCGCAGCCCAACATCTTCAATGTCTACATCATTGGATCCGTTCTTGGACAATTTGCTATTCACATTGTGACTCTGATTTACCTGTCGCGTTATGTCTATAAGATCGAACCGTACGTGCATACACCCGCGATTTCACCCTGGAAGGATACTAACAATTTCTACAGGAGAGACGACAACGTCGATCTCGAGGGTGAATTCGAGCCTTCTCTTCTCAACAGTGCCATCTACCTCCTCCAACTCATCCAGCAAATCTCCACTTTCTCGATCAACTACCAGGGCCGTCCCTTCCGCGAGTCCATTCGCGAGAACAAGGCCATGTACTGGGGTCTTGTTGCCGCATCGGGCGTCGCATTCTCCTGCGCGACCGAGTTTGTGCCCGAGATCAATGAGAAGTTGCGCCTGGTGCCATTTAGCAACGAGTTCAAAATTACCTTGACCGTGCTAATGATCTTCGACTACGGTGGTTGCTGGATCATTGAGAATGTGCTCAAGCAGTTGTTCAGTGACTTCCGTCCCAAGGACATCGCTGTACGCCGTCCTGATCAGCTGCAGCGCGAGGCTGAGCGCAAGGCGCAGGAGGAGGCCGAGGCCCAGCAGCAGAAAGAGCAGCAGAGGACGATCTAGATCGTGTTCTGAAGGCTAGAAGAGAAGGGTGTCATGTACTGTATACATAGATAGGTGATGCTGAACCCATAGAACGTACATCGATTCTAATACATGCTTTTGATGATTTTGAACTTGCTCTTGTCAATCCATTGTAGGGGTATATGGATCCTAGTGGGTTTTCCTCGATACTAGGTGTGAGCCTGCCAGTTAGGGAAATTGTATCGCAATGTGGGTTGCTTCAGTCTAAACCAAGAACTTGAAGAATGCATGGATTCCCGAGGGCAATCATTAATCGCTTACTAACTAGAATTCCACGGTCAACATGGTTGACGTTGACTACCCTGCCCCCACTTGGTAACTATGATCTCATCGCCTCCGAGGCCACCGAAGTCGCATTTCGGTCTTTCTAGCTTCATGACCTAGACAACCTTTTGCAATTGTCGAAACGTATCGCGAATCTTGCAAAATGACGGCCAAACTGACCCTCCAGTCTACCCGCCGAATGCTATCGGGCCATGAAATCCCCGCCATTGGGTATGGAGTAAGTTCCCCCTCATCCAACCTTGGCTGGCTGTTCTCCGAGAGGGGGTGATTGAGCATGCCTGAGTGTCGTATCAAGTTCTCAAAATCCATCTGAGATATCCAGAGTTGCGGCTAATATGGTCCTCTTACTGTTATTATAGGTTTATATGATGTGGGTATCAATATCCCCCGTATTTGGACTTATCTGATATATTTGGTTGAATAGCAATCCATCTTCTACCGAGAAGGCCACCGCAGAGGCCCTTAAAGTGGGATTCCGCCATGTAAGTAGCTTGCTCGGATGGCCGATCTGCTCCCTATCAGAACTAACGCGTATATCGCCAGGTCGACTCAGCGATCATGTATCGTAACGAGAAAGGCTGCGGCCGCGCGATCCAGAACTCGGGACTCGACCGATCTGAGATCTTTCTGACTACGAAGATCCCCCCCAGGGTCAATGGGCTACCAGCAGACTAAACAGGCCGTCAACTCTAGTCTACGAGAGGCAGGACAGGATTATTATGATCTGTAAATCACCTCGGGCCAGCGGACCTAGCCATCCCCATCAATTATACTGCTGGCTAACATGTATAACTACAGAATTCTCATCCATGCACCATACGGCGGGAAGACTGCCCGACTCGGCGCATGGGAAGCTCTCGTCGAAGCGCAGAAAGCTGGCAAGGCGAGATCTATCGGGGTTTCTAACTACGGAATCCACCACCTTGAAGAACTGGAGGCGTATATCCAGAACGGAGGCGGGGGCGAGATCTCAGTCGGCCAGTATGAGCTTCATCCCTGGTTAGACCATTCGGATATCATTGCATGGCTGCAGAAACGCAATATAATCGTTGAGGCATATTCGCCTCTCGCGCATGGAGAGCGACTTGATGAGCCTGTACTGCAGACAATCGGAGAGAAATATAACAAGTCGCCGGCCCAGGTGATGATTCGATGGAGCTTGCAGATGGTGAGTGAAAATGATGTTTGAGAGAGCAAGGACGAGAAGAAGAGAGGCTAATCTATTGAATGTACAGGGTTTGCTGCCACTGCCCAAGTCAGTGACGCCCCACCGAATCCGGGAGAACGCAGAGGTGTTTGATTTCGAATTATCGGCGGAGGATATGAAATTGCTGGATACGGGGGAGTATTGTCCCACAGACTGGGATCCAACGGTGGATGAAGATTAGCCAGCTCTACTGTGCTCTTTCCTCTGCAATTTTTCGATCTACCTGGCACTAGGTACTCATGAACCTGATATGTGGATTATCCACTTCAGCAGAACTAGAAATCCATCCAAGTACCTATTAGTCCCTCTGGGAAACATGGTCGTCTCAAACTAACGAGTATTATAATGCAGATACAGTGAATGTACTTGAATTTTGTTAAACCCGAGGAATATCAGCACTCACCCTTCGGCATTTTCACCCAACTCAGGTTCCCGCACTTCTCCATTGGATAAAATTGCTTAATCCAATGGGGTAAAACCCTCTCTTCCGAATGATTACCTTCAAGTAGTACTAGTACCATATAATCATAGGATAGTTGCATATGGAACGAGTCTTAACTCCAGTCCAATGGGCCAAGAGTTGAGCTCCAGGTGGTACCGAAAACCTGTGTATCCTATAGGTTGGATTGTAAAGTCAACGACAGGTCCGTCTATTCAGTTGTTCCCCTGGTTTCACCGGTCGATCTATTTGCCTGGATATGAACCGGGAAAATTGTCTGTGAATAGGTGATCTGAGCCTTATTGGCGGATCAGAGCCATAGAAGGGTCACCCGTGGACTCTGATGGGACAAAATGTATAATAATATAAGTTGGGATAGCTGCATAGAGCTTGAGATATTAGCGACATTTTGGTGAGACACTGGCAGAGAAATGATCCCGTACAAACATATACTGAAAACTTAAAAATCTGCTGAAAACAGAGCTCCTGGAGAATACTAATCACACGATAGTATAAGTTCTTATGCATTCCCCCAGTCGACGAAAATCGTTCACTTTTACCGTACCTCGCACACGAGAGAAATTCCATAATTCAACGGAGAATAGCTAACTGCCTTGCCAATACCAAGTCAACCGCATCACCAGAAGATATGGCAGATAAACCTTTCTTGCGTACGCTGGCGACTATATTTTTCATGAGTAGAAGCCCTACTACTTCGGCTCTAGCACTTCCAGTAAGTGAAGGTCCTGTATTTGAATCCATTGAGTGGCGTGGTGGGTGTATTGTATCGCAGTTCTGACTATATACAATATCTAGGAGAGACTTAACGAGACGCAAGGTTGTTCAGCCAGTAAGTACCAGTGGACCTTGTTCTTTCTTCATCATACGCTGTATCCGACCTCACACATCTTCAATAGCAAATAATGCATCATTGGTGCCATTTTATATTCCTATCTGCCAGCACAAGGTGGCTAGTGGAGGGGGTGGATGGGCCAAGGTGGGCGAAGCTCGGGGGTGTGCGAATTTCCTGCGAGCTCGCGGAGGGCAGCCATGTGGAGCGGCGCCAGAGATTTTGGGGGGAACAGACATGTGCGAAGCTGGTAATACTGTCATCACAGGCTACTCAACTACCACTGATTATGCTCGATCCCTCTGCTCTGATGTTGTTGTTGCTGTTGATTGGGTGATTAGTAATTGCGCTCTCTGTCCTGGCGATGATTGTTTGGTTGGAGGTATGTATCAAAACATGTTAGGAATTCAGACTTGGACTTACAGTCCAAGTAAGTAAAGAGATTTATGGCTAACGCATCCACCGTGCTGGCAGGTGTTGCAGCGACATACGACAATGGAGACTTGCCCATTATGGTTCAGGGTACGAATGTCTAGAAAAAAGAACATACATAGTACTAGTGGTAGTGGACTTTGGTGGGGGTACATGAATGATGAATAGATCGAGTGTTAATCATTTATAAATTCCAGTAATTCGATCAAGTATAGGATAAGTAGCCCCGTAGATAGTCGTAGAAAGTAGCAAGTAGATTTGCTCCATAGTGAAAGCATTGATTTGTCATTCAAATCGCGGAGAGGTGGGGGTCACCGGGCATTCCCAGCGGGGCATCCCATCTTCTTCCTCTATTTAGTCCTCTCCCCCCTTCTCCTCCTCCTCTCTAGAGGCCTTGGAAATCTCCGATTACATCCCCTATATTCCTCCCTTAGATCATTAACACCATGAAGTTGATCCTCTCCACCTCGTAAGTAGCCGACCCGACGAATGCGATTAGAACCGAGAGGCCGGGGAGACGGAGAGGAAAAAAGGGAAGAAGACTAATCTGACTCAATAGCAATCTCATGCAGGGCGGTAGGCCATCTGTCATTCGCCAGCCTCTGACGCAAAAATCCAATATCGAGTTGATCAACTCCCTCCGATCCAACTTCCTCGCCTCCCAGCAGTTCCAAGCCAACGGCACGGAGTCGCGCGCAAACGGACATACCAACGGGGACGTGAATGGGAATGCGAATGGGAATGCGAATGGGTCCAGCAGCGACCTCAAGCACCACCAGGACCATCGCTCATGGACCGGGGACGCCGCCGGAGATCTATACATCCCTGCGATTGACTTTTCACAGCCCGGACTTTCAGAGGAGCGGGATCAATACGATATTACCGTGAAGCTGTTCTATCTACCGGGTATCCCCGCGTCAAGGCGATGCGCACACACCAGGGAGGCGATTGATTTGGTATTGAAGGAGCTACATGTGAAGTCTATCGATTTACTGATCGTCTCGTTCCCGGGGATTCTCTTCGATGCAGACGACGACAGCGAGGACGAGGATAACGAAGCCAGTACCGGCGAGACCGCCGACGACTTCGACAGTATGGTTCAAACGTGGCGGGTCTTGGAATTCCTGCATGAGCAAGGCATGATTGCCCAGTTGGGTGTGGCGGAGTTTGGCAGTGAGCGCTTGGCTCGATTCCTGCCTCACACCAAGGTCAAGCCCTCCGTGGACCAGATCAATCTAAAGGATTGCTGTGTTGTGCCCAAGTCGTTGATTTTATACGCCAAAGAGGAGAAGATTCAACTCCTCACCCACAACGACTGCAATGATATCCTTCCCGTCGGCACGACGAGAGAACTCCTAGGCCCTGGCGAGAGAGGCGCGGGGATCCTGGCCTCCACGCCGGAGGGAAGTGATGGCATCCAGGGAGACGTCGAGCCGCAGTGGGTGGTAAAGTATACAGCCGTGGTGAAGGATCGGGGAGTAGTTGAAAACAAGGGGTATTTCGCACTGGCGGACGTTGGCACATGCGTCAAGAACCGGCCGTGAGCAACGGAAACTCGGGCTTGAACAGTGGTCGTTAAACATTCATATTCATGATTCAGCGTGGCGTTTTGAAGATCCAGTTGAGATCAAATCTATCCATATGGGAGAAAGCATTCGGTCATGGTCATTGTGGGAGGAGAGTGGGACAGGCTTCTGTGCATAGAAAAAGACGAATCTCTTTATCCGAGCATGCTCCGCTTGCGACCTCTCATCCGCACATCCTCCAGCCTCTTGAGTGTAGAATTAGCGCCGCGGTGACTCTCACGGTATCCATGCACCAATTCCTCCATAAAAGGTTCCGATCGCGGGTGCGTACTGCCTATCGCCCGCTCCAACACGTACAGATCCACAGCTCGGTCCTCATCCTGCGCGCTCTGCGACGCGAGTCCGAAATCAATCAGGACAACCTCGCCTTGCGTCGAAACACCCGTCGGGCTGGTCTCAGCCTCGGCGTCCTCCGTCGGTAAGCGAAGCATGATGTTGCTCGTTGTCAAGTCGCCGTGAACGACACCGGCCTTGTGCAGCCCACCAATGGTCTTGCCGATGCGCCGTAAGAGGGCCTTGACGCGAGCATTCTCCTGCTCCAACTGCGCGGCGTCAAGGGATGCGGCATTTTTTTTCATCCAGGCTTCCCATTGTTCCAGCACCACGCGCACAACAGGCCCTTCAATCCACTCCATCATCAACCATGCTCCTCCCCACCCGGCTTCATCACCGCCCTGTCCTTCCCAGTCGAGCGCGAGAACCGCGGGGACACTGACGCCTTCGCGAACCAGTTTGACGAGACAGCGTGCCTCTTGAATTATCCGTTGCCGAGTGAGCCGACGGTCGAGAATTGGGTGTCGGTAGGGCTTGGAAGGGCGAACTTTGAGGGCGGCGGGGATGGAGGGGTCGAGCGAAAAGGTCTTGTAGAGGTGGCCTTCGGCGCCTTGTGTCAGGAGCTCGGGTTCAGGATGGGTATTGTTGAAAGGAGCCGGAAGGGCCGGGGGTTTATATTCGTCGGCCATTGTGGGAGAATACTGTGGAGTGGAGGGGATGTGTTGAAGGTGAAAAAGAAGCTGAGCTGAGCTTCAAGGAAAAAGCTAAGTTGGCTGGCAGTGGGGCTTTTGTGATTGGTCGGGCTTGTACTATAAACTGCCCTACAACTTCATTATTTGGTAGGAAGCTTGGGATAATTGCTTCTAAACAAGACAGGATACTTGAATTTACTTTTTACGAGGAAACTCTAGAAATGTATGGAAACTTAGATGCTGACCAGGTCTTGCTCCACAGTCGGGATGCATAAATGTCGTTAATTGAAGGAAACAACTCCTCCATTGACATTAGGAATGACTTTCTCTATTCAGCTAATTAAGTTAGTATATTGCAAAATCAAAATTCTCACATACCTTTGGCTTCGCATGGCTAAAAATGCGCAAACCATGATGCGTTTGGCTGCCCCTGACAACAAAATCGATCTAGTGGTACTTGTTTCGGTCGGAGAGATCAGTATTTTCGAGATAGACCTCGATCTGAGTTGAACCAGATTAGTTTGATGAAAGAAAGCACGAAATGAGAGCGAACTTCATACCTTGTTCGTCATCTTCGAATCCACGTCCTTGCAACACAGGCAAGCTGCCAAACCCAGGATACCAAACGCCATGGATACCATAGCAACCACGCTGGACAGAACAGATTAGATATTGAACCATATGATCAAAACGCTCAAAGACTCGTCAGATGAAACTTACAAGATAGCTTTGCAGTATGCATGACCAAGAGCAGCCTCGGCTGCAGCTGCAACATCTGGACTGTACTCCTTCAAAGCAGCAGCACCCCCAGACACAACAGTCATAAGGTCGGCGACCTTCGATTCGTCCAGACTAGCGGCAATAACTGCGCTAGGAATATACTCCACCATATACTTTGTAAGACTCTTGCTTAATACAGTCTGGTAGATGGAGGTTGCAACTACAGAAGACGGTCAGCAATCTGAAGCTTCCACGTCAATGCAGATGAAAAAGGAAAACCTACCTGCTCCAGCTGCAAATCGAATACAGCCAGATATACCCCCACTGACACCAAGATTCTTTTGTTCAACACCCATCTGCGTAATAGCAATGCTCAAATAAATAGCCCAGCCAAAACCAGCCTGCGAGAGGAAAACAAACGCAACCATGGTACCTTTCTTATCAGGTGTCACAATTCCCAGTAAACTACCGAAGAGAACCATGACAAAGACTGATCCAGTCAACTGCCACTGCCAGTTTCGAAGCTTGCTACCGAGGACAGATAGCAGAAGGGCACCGAAAAGAATAGCAAATCCCTGTGGAAGGGAGAGAACGATCGAGTATTTCCAGTCTGCGCCGCCATTTGTGTAGAATACGGTGATCATCTGAGGCCACAGGATACTGGAGGAATAGTAGAACATGTTGACAACAGCAAGTGCGATTACAGGTGCAGTAAAGTCACGGCCCCAGGAACTGGAGAAGATGTAAGTCGGAGTAAGCAGGTATTTGAGGTTACCAAATGTTTCCCAAAGAGCGAATACGACCAGAACGGCAGCACCGACGACCAAGGGGCCGACAACATGCGCATCATTAGAGTCGTAGACGCCGGCCCACACGATACCGATCAGGAAGGGGACTGCACCGCCGATGAAGAGCAAAGCGCCTACAAAATCGATTAGTGGGGGTCTTATATGTTGGATTGATCGGACACTTACCAACATAGTCTAAAGACTTTAATGCATCTAAATATGAGACACCGAGACTAGAACAATTGTTAGCCTTGAGATATTCTCAAACCAGGAAGGTAGTAGAGACATACGGGTGCTTAGGGGGATGATAGAGCAGCAACAGGCCAATAAATGATAGACCCTGGAAGATAGCAATTCCCCAGAAGTTCCACGTCCAAGTGCCTAGCTCATAGCCATATCTTGCGGTGACTGGCGCAACAATTACGGCAACGTAGACAGTGAGATCGGCAATCACCACACCGATGTGACGCCATTTATTGGGTAGAAGTTCAGGTAGCGCGAATGCAGCCATCTTAAAGAAGCAAATGGTCTTATCAGCTCAAGTTTAGTAAGACTTCAATGGGAAATGATATTTACCTGACAGTTAGCTCCGCCAAATCCAGAGACAGCTAATCCGGCGATGACTTGGTTTGTAGTTTTTGCAGAAGCCACAATGACATGCCCAACGAAGCAAACCAAATTACCCAATACCAGAAACCAACGTCTGCCCAGAAGATCCGTGTTCGGACCACTGTAAAATGAATAAGTATTGAGTCGCAAAGTCTACTTTCCGCTGGGAGACATACAAGATCAAGAAGGCACAAGTAATTGAGATGGTCCATGCCTGGTATTACGTTAAACTTCAAATTTCACATCCAACATATTCGGATGCATTTCTTACAGGAACAAACCAAATATATCCAGTGGGGTCCCCCATGTCTGCCGAAATTAGGGTACCGATGGCAGCCACGACAGGCACTGGGAAGAAAGAGAGGCCATAACCGCACGAGAGAATCTAGTTAAGATGCACACTTAGCTTGATCTCCACGATTTGAAGTCAGTTGAAGGACATACACACGAAACAATCCACGTTCTCAGAGTCACATCCGGAGGTGCGGCCTCGGGATGATTAGAATTTGGAGATGGTGACTCCAAGTTCGAAGCACGAACAGTATCGTGCCCCGGATATTTCTCGCTATCGTTTGTCATACTGGGGATCAGACGATAGCGCAGCACAAATAGACCAGCAAGGAATTAAAGAAACTAAAGGGAGGGGAGGGGGCAGAGATTGTAATGGCTACTCTGTTGCCAAGAGTCAGTGACGAAGATTCCCTGCATTTGACGGGGGCAATTGTCCACCCCACCATGTAATGAAATTTCTCCAAGACAATCAATATCGTAGGAGGCTCCCGACCTATGGCAATCGATAGGACCGTGCAGCATGACAGGGAAACAAGCGATCTGAAATTCAGTCGACGGCTCCGAACTGCTGGTCACTACAAGTATGGTACAGAAAGAGGCGGGGCCCATAATCCGTTGTAGGATCGTCCTAGAAATTGGCTAGACGCAAGGCACACTCTGTACCGTATACAGCAAGGATGAGCGTATCTTGACCCATATTCGTCTTTTGTAAGAAACAAACCCCCAAAATTGTTCAGGATTAGGCTCTGCGCTAGCCACACTCATTCGAAAATGACCCGAGTAGACGCAAACAAATCCACGACCCCACCGGTATTTTACATCAAAAATGTATCTTCTTGTACGTAATCCAAGCACTAATGGTGAGTGGTATTTTTTGAGATTTAGAAAGTTCTGCTTGACACCAGTTCAAACCTGTGAAACCCAACATATACAAACATACTTCCAGTATGGGCTCCCATGCAGAAGAGCGTGTGGCCATTGTTGTCGGAGCTACCGTTAGTACACCTTGAAAGCATGGGGGCTTCTTGAGATTTTACTGACTAGTAACCTGCAGTCCGGAATGGGGATTGATATTGCTACGGATCTCGTCACACGCGGATGGAAGGTCGCTTGTGTAGGCCGACGTCGTGAAGCGGGGGAGGCTCTTCTCAAGACCTTGCCCGGGGACAACGCCCGTTTTTTCCGCGCTGACGTGTCAAACTACGATCAGTATACAGAAGTCTTTTGTGCGGTTCGCAAATTATGGGGCCGCATTGATGCACTTTGCGCCAATTCTGGTATCGTCGATACCTCTTCTATCTATATGTACGATTGGAAGAACAAAAGCGTTGATGAGGTTCCTCCGGCCCCCAAATTGGATGTTGTGGATATCAACTATAAGGGAGTTGTTTACGGTACCCAGTTGGCAACGCATTTCATGAGGTATAATCCTCAACCTGGAGGTCGCATTGTGATCACAGGAAGTATTGGGGGTGTCTTCCCCCACGAGTCTTATCCAATTTACTGTGGCACCAAGGCGGCAGTAAACCAATTTGTGCGTGGCATGGCCCCATTACTGAAGCAGAAAGAGAATATCTTGATCAATGTTGTGATGCCCGGAATGGTGGAAACTCCTATCGTTCCCCCAGAGATGATCGCGGCTGTTACTCCTGAATGGTGAGAACCTAACTCGTATCCCGAGCCTGGCTTGTCGATAAGGTGCTGACCCATAAACATTCACTTACATAGTCTGACCCCTGTGAAGACAATCTTGAAAGCGTACCAGGTATTTCTCGAAGATACCACAGGGATGGCTGGCGAAACGCTTGAATGTTCAGCTGACAAGCTGATCTACTACCACATGCCCGAATATGGCAACGGGCATATCACGAAACGGGCCGTCACGGTCTGGGAGCCGTTGTTTCGCATGATGCATGGTGAAGATTCACAGCTACCGGACGCAATTCCGTGAAGCTGAGAGTAGTCGGGACAAATCACACGAGGCAAAGCTTCAAGTTGCAACGACCATGCCCTAAGTTAATGGCCTCGGCACATATAAAGCGGTCTTTACTGGGTCGTGGGCAGATCTTGTTAAAATTACTTCCTGCCAAACAGAAATATGTGTTTGCTTCGAAATTACAAGTTATTTCCCACCAAAAAATCTTCTAGCCTCGCACTAAATCCTTCGACCCATCGTATGCGAGTTGATGGGTCAACCTTTCTGGATTTGACAGCTGTTGAAGTCTGGGACTGTCGATCGCGGGACGCGGGACGGGCTGGCGTGGCGTGTTCCGCAGCCGTGGAGCTTCGCTCAGTCTTGGGGTCGAATCTTAGTCGTTTGTGCTTGTTAGTGTTGTGAACATGGTCTCATTACTCCAATGGTACTTCTTTACATGTATTTGAGCCAATCAAGCTCCAGTCTGATTTTTCAGCCCCTACCTCCATGTTCATTTCCAACGCCTTCAGACTGGCGCCTTCATACTAGCTATTTTTATTCATGCAGACAGCTGTGCTATGGACTTAGGGCTGTCATAAATTTCTGGAACTGGACCCTCAGAAGTTGTCGATGTGTTCGCTTGGGCCGCGATGGGGATCGATCGGTTATGTATCAGGAGGAATTTGAAACTGTCACAAACACTCGACGGAAGTAAAACGCTAGTAATTCTTCATGTTTAGATTTAGAGAAATACATAATATTACCGGGTACTTAATTGTGTAGATTATGAGTCATGTCCACTCCCTCAATATCAAGCCATTCAACAGAGGGCTGTAAGTTGAAGAGTTCAAACATCAATCCGTCGTCCCATATAGAAGCCGAACCTGTTGCAGAATCATCAAATTCATGACAGACCGATTGACGTTCGGGCAATGAGGAAAGCCCATCCGGGGGTATTTCTTCTTGTCCAGGAGTCGGTAGGGAGGCTGTTTGTCTATTAACGCCCATGCCAGTCTCGAAGTCACCATTTGAAAGCATCTGGACATGTCCTGCTCGGTTGTAAGAAGACCGTCCCTCCTGAGATCTGTGGGAATCTCCACTGGAAGGAACGTCGTGTAGTTCAGCGCAAAGACTGATAAGTTCAGATAGGAGTCTGTGAAGATTCATGCCAATAATGTACTGCTCTTTGAGTCTTGATATTGTGACAGTAACTTCTTCCAATAATTTTAGATCATCCAAATTTGAAGTGGCGACAACATTGCAGAAGATAACAAAGAATGGGGTGAGCGGGTATAGTAGTACAGTCCTATAAAACTTTAGTCAGAGTGCCATGGAATTTTAGTCAAGACAAATAACGATACCAGAATAAATAGTCGGGTGTAATGTTAGACTTGGAGCATATGTGCTTCTGACATGCTTGCATCGAATGGAGAGCTTTTCGTGCATATCGTAAACACTCCTCTCGCCTAGTCTTGTCTTGCAAGGAAGATGAGTCGAGACGAAGAACTGTAGTAGCGATTGAGAAAAAAGTGAAGTCAACTGTGTCCCATTCAATCATAACTGAAGGTTCGCGGTGCGGCGGATATCGCGACTAATGAAAAATCAGTACGTTCCGCCAAAGGTGAAAATGGAAAAAGAATTACCTGCTGTATTTCATCGCCAATAGACTTGAGCTCCATCTGAATATTCTCCAACATTACTTCCTTGGTTGCAAGGACTTGATGACGCGGATCCTTCAGCACCAGTGACAAGGCGACATCTTGGACGCGGGCTAGTTTCACCAAGATCTTGACGTGCATTGAGACTGCTAGCTGAGGATCTGTATGAACGAGATCCGCTGGATTGAATGGAAGCTGTGGTAGAGATGGAGGGCGTATCAGAAGCATGCTCAGGGTTTTGTCCATATAGTAGCAGTAGTAGATACAGCGACGGATTTCGTTTTCTTCATCACTGTCAGGACTAAAAGCCATCATTTTATGATAGCCCAGAGCGACAATAGAGCGGGATGCAAGAGAAACCAGAAACCATGATCTTGTCGTGTCTCCATGAAGCTGTACAACCGCTGCCTGAGAAAATGTAAATAGGGATGTTCAGCCAAATGAGCAGGTGTTGCTTACCCCTGCAAGAAGAGCTTGCAACATGGCAAGATTTGGCGAGCGAGTGAAATCAATTCTTCGAAGGCATTCTAAAGTTGCAGCGCCATACACCTTGCGAGATTTGTCCAAGTAGTCGGACATCTGGTCAGACGGGCATACTCGCAGCCATCGACTGATGAAAGTGGTCGCCTTTGAGAATAAGCATAATTTGTATTGGAGGGCCATCTCACCACGAACGGCGTTGCTCATTATTGCTAAAGACATTCGCTCCATAGTCTGAGATGAGAGATGATCTGCCCAGACGAGGCCTTGTGCTTCCATTCTACTTGATCCTGTATAAATTAGCTTACAACTTTAAGTAGAGAGAAAGAAGCAGTGGACCTACCGTGAATTGTCGTATAATGCAGCTCAGGTGGAATATTATCAACGATGGATGCGTCTCTGGGAACTCTGTGTCCATTCTCATCGTGCTGTGCATGGTATCCCTGATGCGATGCCGTCGCGAATGCTTTAACAATGGTAAGGGCGTTTTCCAATGCCCGCATCCGACTTGCGGGCAAATTTGAATTCGATTCAAGCTCTTGCTGAATCAAGGTAGTGGAGTTATCTACCAGATCATGCTTATCAACAGGTCCTTCATGTGGCCTTAGAGTCGAATCGAAAATGCTTGATGGCGTAGAGGCCCCGGTTGTGATCCCAGGTCCCTGCGTTCTTCCTGGTTGTTGTTTGTTGATTTTGACACCGCTATGTGAGGGCCTATTAGATTGGAAATTTAGCTAAAAATTTTTACAATTGCACCTATTCGCGACTCACGGCGGTTGCACTCTTCGACGCGGTCGACGCCCTCTTAAGCGGTCACGAGTGCATGAAACTCCAATCGAAGCACAGCTTCGACATTCCGCCTGTCTATCGCATTTGGTCTGTGGGCCACGAAAGTATGAGAATTATCAGGTCACCCAGAAGTAAAGGGCCTTGGAATACCTTTCTTGCATGGCACAAATCACACTGATGGAATGTTAGAAAAAAGAGTGGTTGGTATGCGGTGTCTGATTGATAGAACATACTGCTTGGCGTCCTCCGCCGACAAACAAAGCCCCGGCCCGAAATGTTGTAGATTGGGGCATAATGATTTTCCTCGGCTTCGGCCTGGGGAAGTTCTCCTACAGTTCGTTATGACCACAAGGAAGATCCCGTAGACCCGCAGTGCTAGCGATGACGTATCGAGCCTAGAACAACGCTAAGCTTACGTGACATAAATCACTTGGTGGTATCCAAAACGAATATCCATGCACCCTGAAGTCCGAACCAACGAACAAATACAGGCCGCATTGACGTGAAAAGACGGTGTGAACTATTCAATCCCACCTCGAGTCGAAATCATCGTGAGGCGGAAGTTTCGGAGGTTACTGAATAGAGTAATCTTCCGAGCCAATAAAAATCCTTCACTTTGCCCGAGCTCAAGTATTTGGTTATGTAACTAGATGGTGATTGGCTCATTCGGAGAATTTTGATGCCACCCACTGTCCGTGCAAAGGACCCCCTTCCTGGGAGGAGAGAGAGAGAGAGAGAGAATAAGGAAAATAAAAAGTTGGCATAGACTGCTTCATCAATTTTAATCTATGATTATTCCTGGATACCTTCGAAAGAATGTTCGAATAAATAGTAGTCATATTTAACGTGATTTAAACAATCTATTGCTAGAAAATTTAGTCCAATGAGGTGGGTACATGTGATTGTTGATAGATGAGATGGTACCGTGGCCGAGAGTCCGACTCTGCAAGTCCGAAGCCGATGAGTTTTCGGCATGGCTCTATCCACTTTCAGTTCCCATCGACAACATTGATTTGCCAGACCGATTAAGTCCCTGCAAGTGGCCCTGCTATTGTCTCCTGAATCTCCGGAGTACGCCTTTTGAATACCAAATTTTTTCCGATGCAGCTTGGCAGCGAACCCACTTGTGTTTTGATAAATATGAAAATATTACCCCCAGTCCATGTGCTTAATAGACTTTGAACTTTTTACACGTTTTGTTTGAGATTTCCCCAGCCCCCAGGGGGCTTCTACTTTCTAATATGACCGTGCCGCAAAACTCTTCACCACCGAGCCCAGCATCTACAAGGGCCAACTCTCCGGAAAGCACTCAAAAATGGCATTGGGCTACGACGATTGAGAAGTCTCATCAAGATGATCTCGATTCCGGCTATAATTCTCGAAAGCTCGGCGTCACTTGGAACAACTTGACTGTCAAAGGTATCAGTGCCGATGCCACTGTCAACGAAAACACCCTTTCCCAGTTCAATGCTATGACACGCATGATTCGTCGCCCAAGCCAAAAGCCGACGCAAACGATTCTTGAAAAAAGCCATGGCTGTGTCAAACCCGGCGAAATGCTCCTCGTTCTCGGCCGTCCAGGGTCGGGCTGCACGACATTGCTCAAAATGCTGTCCAATAAACGCGCAGGCTACTCCTCAATCGATGGTGATGTTTCGTTTGGGAGTATGACCCATGAAGAAGCGGAGGATTATCGGGGCCAGATCATCATGAACTCAGAAGAAGAGACTTTCTATCCGACCCTGAGCGTGGGAGATACAATTAACTGTGCCACACGATCAAAAGTACCTTCTCATCTTCCCAACGGCGTTAATTCGAAGAAGGAATACTACACCGAGACCACTGAATTTCTTCTGAATTCCCTTGGTATTCAGCATACCGCAGATACCAAGGTTGGGAATGAGTATGTTCGTGGGGTTTCAGGTGGAGAGAGAAAGCGAGTCTCCATCCTCGAATGCCTCGCATCCAGGGCATCCGTTTACTGTTGGGATAATAGTACACGCGGTCTTGATGCAATCAATGCACTCGAGTGGGCGAAGGGAATCCGTACAATGACTGACGTGTATGGATTATCCACGATTGTGACACTCTACCAAGCAGGAAATGGAATTTTCGATCTGTTCGACAAGGTTCTTGTGCTAGATGAAGGGAAGCAGATCTTTTACGGTCTGAAAGATCAGGCTCGAGAATTCATGGAAGATCTCGGATTTTGTCGGGACAATGGGGGGAATATTGCTGATTTTTTGACTGGAGTGACTGTCCCTACTGAACGTCGAATTCGTCCTGGATATGAAGCGAAGTTTCCCCGCGATGCTACCTCTATTCTTTCGCACTATCAGCAGTCTCACATTTTCAAGACCATGCAAACTGAGTATTGCTATCCGACCACGGAAGAGGCACATCAAAATTCAAAAGATTTTCAAGCAAATGCCAGACTGGAAAGAAATTACCAAAGCAGTCAATTCACGGTGAGCCTTTTTGAACAAATTCGCGTATGTGTGGTCCGCCAATACCAAATTCTCGGTGGAGACATGACTACTTTCTTTATCAAACAAGGCGCAAACCTCATTCAGGCGCTAGTCGCCGGGTCTCTTTACTACATGGCACCGAATGACTCTTCCGGAATTTTCCTCAAAGGTGGCGCGTTGTTTTGGTCTGTTTTATACAACTGCATGACCATGATGTCCGAAGTAGTGGATTCATTTACAGGAAGGCCGATCATCCTCAAACACAAATCATTCGCATATATCCATCCATCTGCAGTTTGCATTGCCCAGGTGGCTACTGATGTTCCAATGGCGATCCTCCAAGTCACTGTTTGGTCACTCATTGTGTACTTCATGGTGGGACTTTCTATGGGTGCTTCAGAGTTCTTCACTTATTGGCTCATACTTTTCGTTACGAACATGTGCGCTTGCTCACTGTTTCGTGCTATCGGGGCCGTTTTTAGTTCCTTCAATATCGCATGCCAGATTTCTGGCTACGCTATCTCAATCATGGCCATGTATTCAGGATACCAGATACATTACACCCAAATGCATCCATGGTTTGGCTGGTTGTACTGGTTGAACCCGCTCTCGTATGGCTTCGAAGCATTGATGGGGAACGAATTCCACCTGAAGCATATGCCGTGCGTTGGTCCTAACCTGGTTCCTCATGGAGAAGGATACCCAACTGATGGCCAATTTGCTTCTTGTGCTGGGGTTGGTGGTGCAAGGCAGGGCGCAACATCATTGACTGGCGACGAGTATCTGAGCTCCTTGTCCTACAGCCATGCACATTTATGGCGGAATTTTGGCATTATTTGTGCATGGTGGGTGTTTTATCTGTGTGTCAATATCCTGGGAATGAATAGATGGCGCGATGGCTCTGACAAGGGGTCTCAACTTCTCATACCCCGTGAAAAACTTGCTTCCCACCAAGCCAAGCCACCCTGTGATGAAGAGTCTCAACAAACAAGCGAGAAGCTGCAAGCCTTAAGTCCAAATCAGCCACCAAAAGGTTTGGTTCCTCTCGAGCAACAATTGGCTCCTAACAACTCGGTTTTCACTTGGAAAGATTTGAGTTATACGGTCAAAACACCATCTGGCCCTCGAGTCCTCCTTGAGAATGTCCAAGGCTGGGTGAAGCCCGGAACACTCACTGCACTTATGGGCTCCTCAGGTGCCGGAAAGACAACTTTACTGGATGTTCTGGCTCAGAGAAAAACCGAAGGGAAAATAGAAGGCTCGGTATTGGTCGACGGCCAGTCGCTCCCGATATCCTTCCAACGGTCAACAGGCTATGTCGAGCAACTCGATGTGCATGAGCCCTTTGCGACTGTTCGGGAAGCTCTAGAGTTCTCTGCCCTTTTGCGCCAAAGTCGTGATGTCTCCCAGGATCAGAAATTGGAGTATGTTGATGTCATCATCGACTTGCTCGAGCTCCATGATATTGCCGACGCTTTGATAGGAGCACCAGGCTCAGGTTACGGACTCAACGTCGAGCAAAGAAAGCGGGTCACTATTGGAGTAGAGCTCGTGGCGAAGCCGAAGATTCTCATATTCCTCGACGAGCCCACCTCAGGGCTGGATGGCCAATCGGCCTTCAATACTGTGCGCTTCCTGAGAAAGCTCGCAAACTCTGGTCAGGCTGTGCTAGCTACTATTCATCAGCCATCAGCACAACTATTCGCGCAATTTGATCGACTCTTGCTCTTGCAACAGGGCGGGAAGACAGCTTATTTCGGAGACATTGGCCCATCTTGTCGCGAAGTCAATGGCTACTTTAGCAAATTTGGTGCTCATTGTCCCCCGGGTACCAATCCAGCAGAGCATATCATTGACGTTATCTCTGGTCAGGCTGTCTGCCAGGACTGGCACAAAGTTTGGCTCGATAGCGAAGAAAACAGGGCCGTTCTGAGTGAGCTTGAAGACCTTATATCCACCACAAAACCCCCAAGCTCGACACCTGAGGATGCCTTCGAGTATGCGATGCCTCTATCCTTCCAGATGAAAGTTGTTCTTCGTCGGATGAATCTCTCAATCTTCCGCAACACCGGCTACATCAACAACAAGCTTCTCCTTCATATTGGCCTAGGTCTCTTCAATGGGTTCACCTATTGGCAAATTGGAAATGCCGTCGGTGACCTCCAGCTCAAGCTGTTTACCATTTTTGTCTGGATGTTCGTCGCCCAGGGGGTCATCAATCAGCTTCAGCCAGTCTTCATTGAGCGACGAAATATTTATGACACTCGCGAGAAAAAGGCACGGATCTACTCTTGGAAAGCGTTTGTCACAGCCCTCATCGTGTCCGAGATGCCATATCTGGTTGTCTGTGGTGTGCTGTATTTTGCTTGTTGGTACTTCACAGTCGGCTTCCCCAGTGACCCGAGCAAAGCCGGCGCAAGCTTCTTTGTGGTTCTCATATATGAGTTCTTCTACACTGGGCTGGGTCAGTTTATCGCAGCATACTCACCCAACGCGGTAGCTGCTGCTCTTGCGAATCCATTGTGGATTGGAATCATTGTTTCATTCAATGGAATATTGGTACCTTATGATCAGCTTGTCGTGTTTTGGAAATACTGGATGTATTGGCTGAACCCCTTGACTTACATGGTCGGAAGCATGCTCACTTTCACCATTTTCGATGCAGATGTGACCTGTACCGATGCTGAGTTCGCGATCCTGGATCCTCCCGCTAACATGACATGTTTCGACTATCTGGAGAACTACCTCGACAAGTCTGGTGCCAACTTGTTCAATCCCACGGACTTCGCAGATTGCCGTGTCTGTCAATATACGAAAGGAAGCGATTACCTCCGCACTATCAATCTGAATGATTGGTATTACGGGTGGAGAGACGCTGCTATATTCTTCATCTTTATTCTCAGTTCATATGGTCTGGTGTTTCTTTTCATGAAGCTGAAGACCAAATCGTCTAAAAAGGCTGAATGAACTGGTTCTATTCTGCTTGTCCTTTCGTCAATAGCTTGACTGGATATCCTTTTACATTTTCCATTCTCAATATCGTGTCCTTTAACCTTGAAATCTTCAGGTTCCCTCCGAGAACGTCCCGCTCCTCTTCGGCTTCTCCTTGTTCATAAAGATAGACATAAAGTAGATAAAATAGATAGACCCCTCGAGAGGGTTGCATAATATATAAGTCTTGCATCCGAAAAGGAACCAGATAAGTCCCCTAGTAGCTTTAAGCATTACCGCAAAGTCTTGTTATTGATCGGCCTGACTACTACATCAACCTTGCCGAGAAATTATATCCAAACACGCCATGTTTACATCTATTCCAAGACCTTGGGGGTAATCTGAAACTTCGTAGCACCGTCTTTCTACTCCGTAGATTGACGCGTATTATTATGCTTACAATTGGTATTTCCCCCCTGAAATCAGGAACTATAGAAACACCAGCCATTTCCGTGATATTTAGCTGGGAGCTGGGCTACGCCGGGCGCAAGTCTCTACCCCGCCCATCTCAGGTCCCAGTACCGATTGAATTTATTGAGAACAATAGGAATGATTTGCCCCTTTCCATATGGAGCCAACTGAGCAAGAAATAGTAAGTCGACTAACCTGAGAACAAAAAGTCTCCGCTGTTCACTGAATGCAAAATGACGAGATACATGTCCAAATAGCCACATGGATACGCGCAAGAAATGAACAGAAAGCCAGACAAAATGCCTAAAAAAGGGCTAGTGGAATAATTTAGTCTGTTAGTAATATTTTCAAAACTGTTGAAGCTACTTCGACATTGTCCATCGCTTTAATCGTGATGTCGGTGAATTCGAGATTCAACGGCTAACTATGATCTTTTTTGATGGATAATAGCTGGACTCTTCAGATGCCACTGGACACCGGCTTATATTGAGAATGAATTTTGGGGAGACATAGAAGCCGGTACAGCATACTACGAAGAATACCAGATCTACACGACAGGGGTAGTCGAAGGAACAGCAGCCCCGGACACATTTCGGACACATTTTGGACAGGTTCTAGCCACACCATCTGCCGTTTTTGCTTCATGCCCAGGTGTGTTGTAGCCTGAATCAGCTCAGCAACGTTTTACCTGATTTCTAATTCTGTTCATTAGATCCGTCTAGATTTGAGAACCAATATGTTAAATATACCATTCCACCTCGGCCATTCTCTTACCATTTCACGACAGATCGTTTCATGCCAGCACACCCCTTTGGAAGCACGCCCAGCCAACATTTCTATTAAGATTCTGATTTCTAATATCTACTAGGTATCTATCCGTGTATCTCATCGATACTGCTATTTTTCTACAATTATGCTTGGCATACTGCCCCCTTATGGCGACCCCGCCAAACCCTCGGTGGCTTGGGGAGTCGTCATAGTCGCCTGTATCGTCAATTTCCTCGACCTCTTCCAGAGTTCTATGGTAATGTTCGGCCTGGCCGACATTCAGGAGGCAATGGACTTCAATCACAGTGATCTGAACTGGATCTTGGTTGCATACACGCTCACATTTGCTACAATTCTCCCCGTTGGGGGCCAACTGGCTGATCGCATGGGTTTACGCCTCACCTTTCTCATTGGCACTTTGATGTTATTCTGGACAAATATCCTCATCTCTTGGGCCCCAGATCAGAATAGTCTGCTTGCTGGTCGAGCCTTAGCTGGCGTCGGGGCCGCCTTGACAGTATGTCTATTCTTCCCTCTCACTTTCCATGCACCTGCCTGAAACAGCCTTCTAAAAATATCACGAAGTGCGCGACAGGAATCTCCGTGATAAGTCACACATTTCCACCAGGCAAGAATCGGAATAATGGATTGGCAATTTATGTCTCTTGTGGACCGATTGGTACGGTGCTGGGCGTTATCCTTGGGGCGCTGCTCACAGCATCCGCAGCTGGTTGGCGTTCGATGTTCTGGTTGAACTTCATCCTAGCCGGTATTGCTTGCATTCTGGGCTTACTGATCATTCCAAATTTTGACCGGGACACAACACGTGGATTTGATTACTATGGCGTGGCAACCTTCATGGCTGGGACCTGCTTGTTGATCTATGGATTGAACGATGCGGCAGACAAAGGCTGGAAGCATCCTGCTATCATTGTCACCATAGTCCTGGGTGGCCTGCTTCTCCTGGCGTTCCCTCTTGTCGAACGCAAGGTAAATGATCCGGCGGTACCGGTTTCGATCATGCGCAACCCCCATGTCCTTGTCCCTTTGACTGTGTTCATGTTTGTTGGCGGTGGCTGGTAAATGCTTCCCTCATTTCTTGAATTTTCAGATAACAGTTTGCTAACGCCAATCCGTTGAATAGGGTTACTTGGTTCTACTTGGCCACGGAGATATGCCTTAATTCACTTCATTACAAGACGGTTCTCGCGGCCTGTTACTTTCTGGTACGCATAACTCCATTGATCTTGAATCGCACATCACTAATCCTTTATTTTACGACAGCCTGCGACAGCAGTTTCAATCATTGGCGGTGGCATTGGCAACAAGTTAGTTGGCATGGGCCATACGAAGATTGTCATTGTAGGCGGATATGTGATCAGTGTGGGTGCACTCGTCCCGTGGGGGTTTGTCGGACCTCAGTTCGGGATTTGGTATGTGACTGTCTTCTCAATGCTATACCTGTTTGCAGCACCCGGGATAGCAGTGGCTGCGCAGGCCATCGTACTAAATGAGATACCCCTCGAGGATCACGGCACTGCAGCGGCTCTTATGAACGTCATGTATCAATTCGGAAGTTCTCTTTTCCTTGCAGTTGTCAATGTCGTGATGGGAAGTACTGCGGGTGCCGGAGAGACAAACCAGGACCTCCTGGCCCAGTACCATAATGGCATGTGGACATTGCTCGGTTTCACTTCCGTGGGGTTGATTCTGTTTGTGGTATTCTATCTTCCACGTGAGTCTCGCCAGGCAGGCATGGTCGAGAAAAGCCGTGGGGAGGCCTTTCAAGCCAAGGACGAAGAGCACACTATTTTACCTCCTAGTTAGTGTTCGCTATTTAGTACTCTCGCTCTACCTGGACAATACTAGTAGTATTTAACAGGGTCAAGGATAGTTAAGGGCTGAGGTGTTACTATATAACAACCTGTCAATTTACAAACATTCCCGGAACTATACTGTCAGATAGTAATATATTTGGGAAATGATTACGGGGCTCTCATCATGAATAAAGGATACGCGGGCGTTTAATAATTTCCATTAAGTAGGGAATGAAAGCCGAGGGACAAAATTGGGAGCAAAGACAGCAAAAGTAATATGAATCGGAAGAGCATAAGGGAAGAGGGAAAGAAAATCATCGGACAGTATTCAACTTTAGGGGCGGGCCCACAGGGAGGCGTATGGTCTGAGAATGATTCCTGAACGGAAGGTCCTACGAGGGGATCAACAACTACTTGGAAATTGTATTTCAGATCGTGGTGGCGGCAGCATGGTAGAATTGTCGATAGGTCGATTCAGCGATCAGGTCGAGTACCACCAGAGGTCATGGGCATGGCTGTAAGCTATGTTAAAGCGCCAGCATGAGGGGTGAGATGTTGATTTCGGAGGGAAGAGACAACGAACAGAAATAAATGCACTAACGTTGCGGGGCGACTTCATACTCGGGGTTTGTCCTGGAGATTTGCAATGTTTCCTCGACAAGGCAGCTATCATTGAGGATCGTACATAGCGTTGACTTTGAATTATGATAGTTGACCAGGTTTTTCCACATATTGTAGCCCTGGCTCGGAGGCTTTCCGTCGGTTGATATCCGTCCCATCCTCGAATACCCGACGACAATTAAGCAACCCTGGGCACGGCTTAACGCCACGAAGGCCCTTTGCCGATTTTTTAGAAAGCCGAGACCATATTCCTCTGACGGGAAGTTCCTCTTGCGGTCTCTCGGAACCTTCGAATAAAAAAGGAGGTATGTGATTCATTGTCAAATATTATAGATAACAGCTCACAACGACACAGCAAGAACCGAAGCTAACCCAATATACCCGGAATAACCCGATCCCGTTGAGGGTCAGGACCTCGATAAGCCCGGCTACTGGGCGTAATATGCCTTGCAAACTTTGCGACGCGGGGAGAGAGAAAGTCCAAAGATCCGACAGCGCTCTTATATAAGCCGAAACAACGCGAACAATACAGGGAGCCTGGTCTCCGCCAGGGCAGAAAAGGAGATGACTTCGCTCAACAGATTGACCAGAGGATTACCAACATCGAGGCCATTCTCATTCAGTCGGCAGGAAACAAGCAGGTAGAGGAATGTGTCCATTGCTCTAATGGACAGGGTCTTTTCTTTTCATGTACCACAATGTCTGACCTGCTCCCTGCGTGTGGGAATTGCAACTGGGGAGGACAAGAAAAGCGATGTAGCTTCGGCCGTGAGCCGGATGCACAAACTGCGGTAGATAGAAACCCTCAAACCTATAAAGAGTGCGAGGCGTTGCTTCGGGCCGAATTGATGGAGCAGCAGAGTGCCATGCGCATGATCGAAGCCGCGTTGGCAGCCGTGGAGAAGAGGGAGTAGCCTCATAGGCGGGCTCGATATTCTATCAAAGCATCTTGAAAAAGAAGCTGACAGCACCTCCCAGGTGAAGACTGTTGACAATGCTTCGACGGACACTCGCAGGGTTGTCAACAGCGAGCCTCCCAGCGACTGAATCACCATGGGCACGTGCCGATCCAGATGTATATTATAAAGCTTCAACTTTATTCTCATAATTTCAGATGAACACGCAAGCAATGACGCCATCTTTACCGCAGTAGTAATTCCCTTTCTGTCGCGGCTTCCTTTTCTGTCGACCCCCTCCCCCCCTGTTGTTAACCTCCCCTTCCTTTTCTCATTCTTCCTTTTCCATCTACGTGGCCCTATCTTTCTGTCTTTCTGTCGTCTCTTAAGCACAAACACTCTGCCATCCTTGAAGACCAGTGGCACAACCCTCCCCGCCCTTCGGCTGTCTTTCTGTTATCTCTCAAGCGTGACCACTCTGCCATCATTATGGCCACTGATGCCGGGCTTCCGAGCTTTGATAGAGAACATATTTTGTCGGAATTTGATGACCCAGAGCGGCAGAGTCTAATTGCGAGCATCGTTAGGCAAGATCCAAAGCTGGCGAATGTTCGCCGCTCGTCGCTTTTTGCGCTCTGATTCAGCGACATTGCCACTTTGCGGAAGATCGCTGGGGAAAACGACCCCGATACATGCGGATATGACCTTCGAAACGAGCGACTCCGAAAGTTCCCGGCCGACGTGCCGAAAATCTGTAAGTACGAATTTAACAAATTTGATATCCACTACTAATATTATTTCATCGTTCAGTCGCTGGACGGAAGTCTGCCTCGCAGGATGAGACGGTGGACCCTCTTCCGGAAGCCGAAGCAGCGGACACAATACTCGGAAAACGGGATTACGACCAAGTCCTTGAGAAAGCCCCCGCCAAGAAGCAAGTCAAACGTGAGCTTCCTCTTAAGGAGACGGCTTTGGCGCGAGACAAAGACCGCTGCGTCCTGACCAAGCAGGGGCGGACAACCCTCCACGTCGCCCACATCGTGCCATTTAAACTCCACAAGAGTGACAGGGCGGACGATTGGCTCTGGCTAAAGTACTTAAGAAAGCCTCTGCTGTCAACATCGGAGTCCGCAGTTAAGAGCAAGGATGATGATGATGAACTTGACGGGGAGACAAACGCCATGGAGTGGACCGTTGCGCGAATCTTTGTGAGCGTAGTCGCCTCAGACACGGGGCTGGCTGGGTGCGACATAGTGTGGCTTCAATCTAGACAGGATAGTTAGGAATTGTTCTAGAGATGAGGAAGTTTGAGCTTGTGGATACTGACGAGGTGAGTTCACCGAAGAAATCAGCAAGGTGAAATCAACAAGAGAGATGGGAGAGATGGAAGAGATGGGAGAGATGGAAGAGATGGGAGAGATGGGAGAGATGGAAGAGATGGGAGAGATGGAAGAGATGGGAGAGATGGAAGAGATGGGAGAGATGGGAGAGATGGGAGAGATGGAAGAGATGGAAGAGATGGGAGAGATGGGAGAGATGGAAGAGATGGAAGAGATGGGAGAGATGGAAGAGATGGGAGAGATGGAAGAGATGGGAGAGATGGAAGAGATGGAAGAGATGGAAGAGATGACTCTATTGATTGTAGGGTAGATGTCCATTGATAACTACAGTACCTGACCCTAGGATCGGAAGCTACCCGGGGCTACTAGGCCCATTTAGGCTAGCTCCCCCCCCCTCGCGAGGATGCGACTAGACTTCTTTAGGCTACCCGCTGCGAACAATAGACGCCTGGATGGCTGACAGGTTTCTAAGGCAATACTTCAGCTTCATGGTTTTTGCTCATGGTAGACGGCCGGCTATTTAACCAACTGCCTACTCTGGTAGCTACTGCTTACATAACGTATACCATTTCCCAGTGGAGGGCTGAGCATGAGCTACACAACAATAAACTACAAAGTTACAGACCTTCCAGGATGTGAGGAATGTGCTACTTCACCTCGGAAACATTGGAAGAGGATTGCGTCCGTTCTCCCACTGCGACAGCTACGGTACTCCATAGCGGCAATCGAACAGGTATTCCTGGCAGGGTGGTAGCCCTCGAGTGTTCCAAAAATAATCAGACTCTGCCCCCTTAGTGAAGCTATACTACTGCCTATACAGATTGCTTGATTCCGACCAGCTGCCTACCCTTGTATCTACTGCCCAGGTGGTTACCTAACCTATAAAATTTCCCGGTACGGACTGGGCATGAGCTATACAACAACTAGTCAAACTACAACCTTCTAGGAGCTGTATCCAATGATTCGCGAGATTCGCAATCACTCATATGCAATCTGAAAAGACGAAATTCATGCAGAGAGCCTAAAATTTGTACCCCCAGCATCTCCTAGATGAGGACTGTTGACCACCGCCTATACTGTCATAGCTTAGCTATCCGTACACGTGACTGGTCAGATATCTCTCCCTTAGGGAGAGGGAAGAATAGGATCATCTTCTTCCACACTGGTCTTTCAGACAGTAGATCCCTCGACGGGGTTACATATACGATGGAGTTCTACTTGTTCTGGAGAGAAAAACATCGAAATCCCCAAATAGAAATTGGGGAAAGCTACTGAGAGGGTTTTGGAAGTACAGGGGTGGGAGCGAGCAAGTCCAGGGCTGACTTTTTCATTATTCTATCTAGGGGAAGATATCATTCAAAACAAAGCTCCGCCGAAACAAAACGAAAGATATGAGATACTCCTTCTTCCAACTCTTTGACAGTCAATAGCTCCTAATGACGAAGCCGGGCAAGTCTTTCTATCTTTATTCCACAGGGGGTAAAAGAAAAAAGAGGGCCCATCAACTAGAGATCGTTGCCATTGTTCGCAGCAGCCCCAGCATTATAGTATTCCTGTATCTCACTGATGCTATTCTTCGTCCAATCATGATTTTCCTCAACCTGTTTTTCCAATTCACCTAGTCTCATACTGTGACTTGATACTTGGTGTGCCATTATGGCTGATGCTCTGTTGGACCTCGGCTGAGTTGTCGCTCGTGCCTCACAATTGTCGAGTCCCTCTTTGACGCGTTTCTCCAGCTTCTCCACACGTGTGTTGGTATCGCTCAGCATCCCGGAGGCCTTCTCGAGTTCTTCATCATGTTGTTTCATCCATATTTGAACGGTATCCATAAACTCGCGATTTCCCTTGGCTGGATCGATGGATCGGCGATGCTCACTGCCGGCGCTGGTTCTCGGCGTCTTCGACGACTTTTCGTGGGCAAATGTGTTTTTGGAATCTGAATATCATAGCCGAGGATCAGATTTGGGTGTTGTGGTGGATCGGCCCAGGAAGACCCACCGCGTGGTTCGCTCATGGTTTCGGTGATAGAGAGATCGGAGTGACGATCGTGAGTTTCAGAAATCTCAGGGCAGCTGCATTGATGGCTTGAGGTGTTTGAAAGGGATGGAAGTTGAAATTGTGGTAATATTGGCAGAGGAAAGTCTGGGGAGGGTGAAGGTGGTCGGCTCATTTATATTGTAGGCACCTGGGCAGGCATAGGCAGGAATGGCTGCTGGAGTAGTAGTAGTAGTAGTAGGAGTAGGAAAGTCACGGCTTCAAGTTAGGCTACGCATTAAGATAAATTTAGGTAAGCTTTAGCATAATATTACTCCTTTTACCCCAGGATATGCCAGGTACCTAGTAGTCTACTGTATTGCTGCCCGGGTGTATACTGTAGATGCTGACTTGCCTAATCGGGACAGGTTCAAGTTCTCCAGTCCCGCCGTCTCCGTTCTGCTCCACCCGTTCGTTCTCCTCTGCATCGCTTGCCCTCCGCAACTCTCCCATCCATTCGTTTGACAGATCATCGTGTGTGCCCTGACCTGCGTCGCATCCTCCTCCCCCGCCGCTATCGACACCGCCTTGCTCCTTACTTTCTCGGCATCTCCTTTAGCTCGCAGCTCCGACCAGGCTGCCGTGGACCGTGCGGAGAGGGGCGTGCTGTTCACTCCGCACCCGCTACTTCTCACTCTTTGCTCCTCTAGCGGCAGTTGTACGTGCAGTTCTTCGCCTGTTCTGTTCTTATCGCTCCGTTCGTGTCTAGGGTGTCTGCTGCCCCTCCCGTTTCCCCGGATTTTATGAAGAGAGTGTGGCACAACACCTCACGAGACCAGCGCCGGTTATCCCGAGATTACCACAATCGCACAGAGGATACTCGTGACGGAAGTTGAACAATAAATAGCAGGTCAAACCCCCAGTGCCATCGATCTCCTCGGCTCTTCAGCGCAACCCTCTATCCGTCCCTTCGTGCTCAATCAACACAACAGCCCTCGCCATGGCGTGGTACTCTATTCTCCCACCCCAGCTCATTCAGTTTGAGAGCTGGGCAGTTCGGATCTTCGTATGTTCCTCATCTCTTGTCCCGCGCCCCTCGTCCCCGTTTCATGTTCCAAGAATAACAGATTCCCGTTTCCACAGTTTCTACTCGGCCTCATCACCATTGTTCCCTGGTGCGCGATGATCATTTTCGATGCTGGCCTCTACCTCTACCGAATGATTCTCTGGGAGTTCCCTTGGATTGGCGGACGCGCTCGTGGACATCAACGGCCACGCGCACCGAGTTTGACCGAGCGAGCAGAGGGACGACGACGCGCATTAGGATTTAAAGGTGTCGACAGCGATTCAGGCGATTCGAGCGAGGATGACCGAGGAGTGGAGTATAATGAGCTCGGCGGGAGTTCCCAGGACAGGGATAGTCGCGTTGAGAAGGAGAATGTGGCCCCGGCTACAGATGGAAAGGCGCATTCCACGGCGGACGGAGACGTAAAGCGAAGGACCTCTGCGCGGACATAGCTTGCCAATCGAGGCTTCGCTGGAACGAAGGTGTTGATCGACTTCTCTAACTTGTGGTCTTAATGGCGTTCATGGTGTTCTGATTATGATTATGATTGTGTGTTTGGCAGCCGGATAATGATACCCGTGTCGGCAGTCTGTATCGAATAAGGTTACGGTGATGGCTGCATATTATAACTCGAAATCGTGGGGTTTCACCCTCATTTTTATGCCGATATAGCACTGTGAATATATCTTATGCTTATTTATACTCCTGACGATACCAGGCATTACTCTGATCGGATGGTTCCGTCAAAGTGGAGATAGAGAGCGACCAAAGCTTTGGAGATTTCCCTTTCAACGCGTGCCCCTCTCGAGTCGGAGTCGGTGCGGAGTAACCTTGATTTGGAGAGGAGTCATATCTTTTCCTCTCAAGTTCTCTTTTACTCATCCGAGTCTTGTCATGACTGTCGGTTTACCTCTCAAAGGTTGAGGGCCGGATCTATACTCTATCGCTGACTGGAAGAGCCACTTCCAAGGTTTAATAGAACGGTCACGCGAACTTTGTCTTAATCCAAAAAAATGGCTGGCATCTCCCAAGACAGAGTTCATGTGTTCTCTATTGATGACAGCCTGTTAACCAAGTGCTTACTTGGGGCTTTATTCGTAGGGGCATGTTTCTGGGCATGGAGATGGAGCCAAGTGCGTGGGCTATTATCGGCGTCGAGTCGGATGTCGGAGGAAAACGAGATAAAAAGAAAGCCAGTCATCATGCCTTTGGAAGACTTCAGTTGGGAATCGACAGAGCCACTACAACTTCGCCCCTTTCGGGGAAAGGAGAAGTATAACCTGACCATGGGTAAGATTACCTTGCTACACCATATCGATGACATTGAGTGGACACTAATCTACATTCCAGCTATTGAGAATCTAGATCAATCGGAGCTTATTCAGATGGACAAAACATACCGAGACCGCATCTCAAAGCGCAAGGATGTACTAAATCAGCACCATGATGTTGTTGTGGCCGTCAACGATCCCCCGTTGAAAGACCCACGCATTCGCACCGCAGTCAGCGAGCTCTATAAATTCATACTGGGAACTTATCTTCCAACCAGATATCCTACAATGTTCCAACTAGACAGCAGTTCCAAAAAAGAGCCCCTGTTTGAGAATCGTGTCACTGGTGCAAGATGGCCAACAATACTTACAGCGGACATGCCTACGATTCGAGCACTCGAGATCCTCACACAAACCGTCGACGAAGAATTTTTGGTCCTTTTACCGGACACTTCAGCGCCAGGAGAAACTTCTCCATACGTCCTTCAAGCCTACGCGACGTGTTTCCCATCTGGCTTCAACACGCGTGACAAGCTTGGTCTCCGACTAGCAGATATCCATGGCCCGGTGCCTGGATACGCAGAAAAAATTGAGCGCAGCATGGACAAATTCTTCGCCAAGATAGAAGTGGGAAGATTTGTGAAGAGGGTTAATTGGGGCGTTACAACGGAGACGGATCTCTTTGCTGCATTTGGATCAGTTCATGCTTCCCCAACTGTTGACCCACAAAAGGAGCATGTCATTCGACCTGGAATGTTAAATATCGACCAGGTAAGTTGGAACTTCGTTCTTGGGGTCTCAGAATACTGCTGACGTATTGCATAGACAGTTTTGCGCTGCGAAAGACAGACCCTGCACCGATTGCCGCAGTCTAAAGCTATTGTCTTTGCTTTCCATACTTATACCTATCCGGTGCAGCAAATAAAAAACGAAGGCATGGGGGAAGAGCTGGCGACTGCAATCGAAGGGCTGAAGAAAGGCAATGTCCCCAGAATCTATTCATACAAGAGAGGTGATATTTGGGGCCAGGCCGTGACCGAGTTCCTCAGGGCTTAAAAACCTCAAAGATGCTTGGTTTTCAAGCACTGAACTCATTTAGCAGGATACATTGAATTTTATGAAAGATGTATATTTCGTTAAAGACTTTAAGTCGTGACGTATCTAAGTTACTTTTGTTTATCAGAGATGGCTACTTTACTGAAGACGGTCCATGACCTTGATCAGATCGGCGGCAACACCCATGGCAGTGACATCACCACCAGCACCGGCACCCTGGACAATCAGGGGGTTGGAACCGTATCGCTTGGTGTAGAAGCTGATGATGTTATCGCTACCCTTCAGACCAGCGATGGCGCTGTCCTTGTCGAAGTACTGCAGTCCAACCTTGACGGCTTTGTTGGAAACATCGATGCTACCGACATAACGAACGACCTTACCCTCCTTCTCCGCAGAGTCCTTGATGTTGGCCATCTGAGAATCGAATTCAGGAAGACGGGTCATGAACTCGGTGATACCATCAGCGGAAGAAGGCAGAGAGGCCAGCGCCTCCGGAATAAGAGATTCAATAGGGAAAGAGTCCGGGCGGGAAACTTCCAACCCAGCCAGACGGGCCAGAATGGTCAGCTTGCGGGCAACGTCCATTCCGTTCAGATCATCACGGGGGTCGGGCTCGGTGTAACCGAGCTCCTTGGCCTGGGCGACAACAGCGCTCCATTGGGCGTTGGAGGGGCCGGATGCAGGGGCAAAGGTGTTGAACAGGAAGGACAGAGTACCCGAGAAGACACCTTCAATGCGGGTGACCTCGTCACCAGTCGCGACAAGGTCCTTCAGGGTCGAGAGGACGGGCAGACCGGCACCGACGGTGCTCTCATGGTAAACGTGAGCGTTGCCCTCAGCAGCGGAGGAGAAGATGTCCTTCCACAGAGAAAGGTCGTCGGAAAAGCCCTTCTTGTTGGGGGTGACGACTGAGATACCCTTCTTCAAGAATGTGGGGTAGGACTTGGCCAGGTTGATGTCGGAGGTGTTGTCAACCAGGATTGCACGTCCAGGAGCAGAGGCAAGGTAGGTAGCGATCTCCTCCGCGGGAAGGGCGCCGGTCTTGGTCACGGAGGGGGTGGCAGCAGCGGTAGCCCAGTCGACCGCGGGGATGTTCGAGTATGCCGGTGTCGGAGCGAGGACGGTCTGGGAGGAACGAGCAAGGAGGACAAGCTTAGGAGGGTTGGGGAAACGGGCGAGCTGGGAGAGGAAGGCAGTTCCAACACCACCGACACCTGATTGACCGTCAGTACTCTCGTTCGCAACTTTTACAGTCAAGATCGAGTGAATTCTTACCAACAACGCCGAGATAGATAGGGCTGGGAGACATGATGGGGGCCAATTGAGTGGAATTGAAGGCGCAAAGTTAATTTCCGGTATAAGAGGACGAAAATAAAGCCGATTGAAGTAGAACCTGATATGAAATCAATCTGGATACTTCAAAATGCAAAAGAGATAAATGTACTGCGATGTCGCGGGGCTCCGCGGGGCAGCTGAGTCACGTCACATGACACCGGCTGTGCCTTTCCAAAAAGGCAACTCCAGCTTTATCGCCTTATCGTCGTCTCGCCGCGGATCCCGTGGAATTACCTTGAAACGCGACATCCACGCTACACCTCCACTGCCAAATCCAGTCCCAATTCCCTGCCAACACCATGGGCGCCGACCACGAAAGCCTGTATGGGCAACCGAAGAAAAAGAGCAAAAATGAGCTCTCTTCCGTCTCCGGCCTCTCCTTCGCAGGCCAGATGTCTTCCTTAATCGCGAATTCGAACACCTCCGGATCGACGTCAAACGACCGAACCCGCCGTTCACGACACCCCAAATCCGATCTATTCGGTAAACAAAATAAAGGCGCGGAAAAGCGCGCAGCGGCAGATCTCGAAGAAACCGATCACCATGTCGCGAAGCAAGTCCACATGTCCAGCAAGGACATCGGTAGCATCGACGACGCCACGCTGAACCGATCCAAGCAAAAGATGGAGAAAAAAGTGCGAATGTACAATGATATGAGAAAGGGGATGTACCTGGGTGGGGACAGCAGTGACGAGGGCAAGCCGGGGCCCAGTTCCCATTCCGAAGAGTACCTGGGACGGCTTCGACGCCGAGAGAAGGAAGGCCTTATCGATTTTGACCGCAAGTGGGCGAATGAAGAAAAGAAGAAAGCTGAAGGGTCCGGAGGCTCAGGAAGTGAAAGCGAAGATGATGATAATGCCTCCATTATATCCTACGAAGACGAGTTCGGCCGCTCCCGTCGCGGGACAAGATCCGAAGCCGCCCAGGCATACCGCACAAAGGACGAAGAAGCCCGAGGCGAGGCCGCTCAAGAAAGGTGGCGTCCTAATCGGCCGGAAAACCTCATATACGGTGAAGCTGTGCAATCCCAAGCGTTCAATCCAGAGGCGAACATCGCGGCGCAAATGGCTCAGCTCGCAGCTCGACGAGACCGATCCGCTACACCCCCGGACCAGGTGCACTATGATGCAGATGGCGAGGTCCGCAATCGAGGAACCGGGTTTTACGCTTTCTCGCGCGACGAGGAAACTCGAAAGAAACAAATGGAGGAGTTGAAGGGTGCACGGGTAGAGACCCTTCGAGAGCGTGAGAGGATCAAGGAGCGAGCGGCTATTCACCAAGCTAAAATAGCCGAACGCAAATCCGAAATCGCGCAACTACGGGCCAAACGGTTGACGGCAAAGTTCATGAATGAACTGGAGGGTGGAGCTGCCGCTGGTCCTTCTCAGCCACCTGTTGTGAGGTGAATGACAATTTTTGTTTTTACTTGTTATGCAATTTAGATACCCCGGGGTGATGTCGATTCCACTCCTCCCTCATTTTATCAGCGATCCATGCAAATATTTTCCAGATATGTTGAACTGTTCGATGGTTTTTATAGACATTAACAAGACGGAAAAGCCAAAATCGCGCCAAGAATATTGGACAAAAATGACATCGAAAATGTCAAACAACGGCCATGTTGCCTAAATTTCAAGGTTCTTCCTTCCAGCCAAACATGAGAAGCTTGAAAAACACGTCGCACACGTACTATCAATGTGAAAGGCTTCGCTAATTAAAACTGCAATAATATCACTTTTCTAGTCTTGTCATCAAGGTCATCCAGCATAGTAATTCGTCAATCGTCATGTCAACTGGCCCATGCCAGTGAAGTATCATGTCAAATGGTATGATCTCTCGAGCCCTAAAGGGACTGAGCGGGGAATGTCGCCGGTAATATTGGGCGCATAAATTCGGAGCTCGAAAGCACGCTAGACATAGCGAACTCCGCGGGTCTTCTTTTCGACGAGCCCCTCTATGCTGTCCAGGAAGGTTTCCGCATCTAAAGTCGGAGGCTATGGTATTAGATATTGCACAATCAAAGGCTTCTTTGATGGCTTACCTTCAGGCGTTTTGAATCTCAGCACATGCTGACCAGTTTCCAGCTGAGGCAGCGTGTATGCTTCGGCGGGTAGCAGAACTAATGGTTGCAGGTCGCGAACAAGGATGGTTCTCGGATCAAGGGCACGGAGCCAGCCACGTCGACCGATATTGGAGGTAACGAAAGCAGTCCAAACGGGGGCCCTATTTCAATCAGGTGATCAGAGAAGAGGTTCATCTTATAGCGGTCTGATGGCGGCATACTTGTCCATCTCTCCCCCAAGAACAGACGATTGGAATCGAACCGCCTTTGTCTGCTTGTCACGGTAAACGCGCAATGCATGCCTGCGACTGTCATCCAGTATTTGACTATGTCATTGTCAAAATGGAAACATAACGCTGGGATTTGTGTCAAACTCACCCTCCGTAGATCTGCTCTTCCCCCTCTAGTTCATAGTCTCGGATGCCTGGGACGGCCTTGGTTGTATCCTGGGAACGAAGCGCCAGGAATACAGAGAAGAATTCCACCATCGCTGGTCAAAATTAGTTAGATCACCCGAATGGACTTGCATACTCGGTAGCAGTGTACATACATTCAATAGTGTCGAAGCCCAGGGAAGCCCACGCATGGAGCTCCCTTCCAGAGTTGCGTCTACGGCAAAGCTGAAGGGACGAGCCTGAGCGAATGATCTCCAGCATGTTTAGTGGTAAGCAGAAATACTCATTACCGTGTTCTTCTCGTGTCCGGATGATAATACGGGTTCGGTTGTCGGTCTCTCTCAGATAGTAATAGACGGTCATGTCGGACCCGTCGTCAAAGTCCCTGGGTTAAGTTGTCAGTATTTAGGACAGTGATACTGCTAGGTTGTCATACAGCCGTAATAATCGATCGAATCCATCTTCAGTAAGCTGCTCCTTGATCCCTGGTGTGGGTTTTCCGAAGCATCCTATCCTATACGGTGGGTCGACGGGTTAGCAAGTGTACGAGTAGTTGAAAGTCCAATGCAAGTGATCACTCACCTTTCATTATCAAACGAAAGTTGAGTTCCTGTGTTGAAAACATTGAAAGCATCTTTGACCCAGTGGTTTTGTATGACGTCGGAACGAACCGATTGGCTGGTGTTGGTGGTTGCAGATGCTGATCCGGTGAGCGGCGAACTCGGGGCCTCTGGGGCCTCTGGGGCTTGTGGTGGAATAGGTATATGGAATCCACCAAAAGCTGGCGATAGAGGGGATTGAGGAGAACGATTGGAGGGGCGAGGACGCTCGAACGATCCACGTCTTGGGCGTCGATCACTGACAGGGCTGCTAGGTGCAGTGCTGTGACCACTGCCACTACCAGTAGATGGGGGGTTGCGACCAAAAGACATACGTCCAAATCGGTCAGTTACCCGTTGGCGTTCCTGTGTCGTTACCAACATCTTGAGGTTTTCGCGATGAGCATCTAGGAGGGGAAAATCTTGGGTTTTGCTGGAGAGATTGAGCGAATAACATTAGTCGGTGTGTACCTGGAGAGTGCTGATGGTTTTAAGGAATATGTTGCCTACTTTTGCATGACATCGCCGAGCTCCCCAAGGAAGGCTCTATACCTCGCCAGTCGCATCCGGAGGGAGGTTTTCGACTCTTCCCAGCAGAACAGCTCCATAGTGCGCCATGCCTCTCTGTACTTCCCAGTCGGGGCCGCACCACCATTTAAACGACCCAACGCGCCCAAGATATCCTCGACGGTATACTTAAGACTGGACTGGAGCAAAGCGACGTCACGCACGACGATGCGCCAATTGCGAGTGCGAGCGGGATCCTTGGATAGACCATCTAGCCTACGGAGCGACGAACTGATGGTGTACAAGTCGGCGATGAGATCAGTAATCTCAGCCTCGTGTTCGGGCAGAGGGGCACGAAAAAGCGTGAAGCGGGCCGCCACATCTTCGGCCTCGGTGGCAGATGCGCGCAGATCCATGAGTCCATCCGGAGAATTGGAAGAGGGAGAAATACGAGCGATGGGAAGTAAACCGCTTTTACCCTCACGTGCAATGCGGCTCTGTCTCCCTTGCGTCGTGCGTCCTTGACGTGGTCGCGCGCGAATGGCGGGGCGTGGTGGGGGAGACGGCCCGCGCTGAAATGGCGGAAATTTGATGAAGTGGGTTGATTGAGGGGGAGCTCGTTGGGAGAGTAATGCTCGTACTCAGCATTTACTGATGGCGGTCATCAAGTCGTCGATATTTACTTGGGAAACCAACGGGGGAAGAAAGGAATTCCATGGTCTTGGTCCGATGGTTCCATGGTTCCCCTCGCGTGGTGCATTTCCCCACAATCATCAGCCTAGGGCTATATGTTATTAGCATTATTCAGTACTAGTAGTCAACAATATTCAATGAAAAGTTCACAAAATAACATACGTCAGATCAGAAACACCTGGAACCTTCGAGTCGATGTAGTGGGGTTGCACAGCAGAAAGTGATGAGCTGGTCGGAATACCATTGTCATGGTAGAGAAGTCAGTCGAAGACCCGAAGTAGGATACTTTTACAGAGCAACCGGGGAGAGAAAACAAACTTAATCCTTTTCGAGGGACCAGCTACATTATAAACCGCCCCATTCTCTCAGCAGAGCCTCGACTAGTTACTAGTAGTTAGTACTAAGACAATAGTTCTGCTGCCTAACACTACTGCTCCACGCCTCGTATCACTAGTTCCAACGCCCGGAAGGCGAGGCTGTGCAGGTACTAGTACTTTTACCAGGAGCCCCATGCAAGGAGGCTATTACAAGATTTGTTGCAAACATTTGATACTTCTCTGATCCATTTCTAGACATTAGCCATTGTTATAATTACTGGCTGAGGACGAGAAACCTCAGATCATTATGAAATATGTGTAGGATGGAAGCATTGCTTAAAGTTATCAAGGAACTAGTGTAGTTATATGGCGGTGTAGACTGACTAATTCATGCCTAAAGCCTCTAGTCTCGGAAATTATTATCATTATATTATTATATTATTATTATTGTAGTTGTTGTCGTCGATATCATCGCAGATTATCATCATCCACGGTACCCTAGGGTCGACTCGGGACGAACGGGGCACGATAATCATCAGCAATGTGCGAGTCCCTCCAGCTGGTAATATGATATAGTATGTCATGCGCTCCTTGGGCAGGAGAAAGCGTGGCAATGTTCAACTTTCGCCCAGCTCAAGCAGAACTTGATCCTGTGAAATCTTCCTTCTCTTGCAGTTGCTGCTCCGACTCCAGCTTACGGTTGACGTTCAAACTCCGCGTGAATAGACTAGTAGCCAGTGCAACGAAAGCTAGACCGGCCATCGTAGCCCATACTACTTTCAAGCTATCCGCATATGCGGCAACAATCATAACCCGACGCGGCGAGTCTGGTTGCATGGCCTTGACCACCTCGACCAGGGAACTGGCTTCCTGCGACAATTCAGTAGCTTCCGCTGCCAGTTCCGGGTAGGCTCTGAGATTGACAACGAATTGAGACTGGAAAATAGCACCACCAACGGCCACCCCGATGCTCTGTCCGAACGAACGTGAGAAGACGTACATCGTTGCTGCATGGGCGGAGTCCTGCTCTTCGGCTGCAGCCTGGGTTGCGTACCCTTGACTATTGTAGAGCATCCCGAGTCCAAGCCCAGGTACAAGATTCAAGAATACCCATGCTGGGATGGAGCTGTCGGGGCCCAATAGGTAGAGGAGACCCATTCCCAGGGTACTTAAGAACCATCCGCTCCAGATGGCCCATCGAAAGCGACCCCATTTGGAGACCAGTACTCCCACCACGATTGAGGCGGGAGCGACAGTGAATGTCTCTGGGAAGACACCGACACCAGAGATTATAGCACTATAACCTTTAACACATTCGTAGTATAGAGGAAGATAATAGAGAAGACACCAAAGGACGATCCCATGAACACAGGTTCCCAGGTAGGTAACCAATGCAGTCTTCTCTTTGAAAATAGCGAGGCGAACTATAGGGTCATGCGGCACCTTGCCTTCATAAACCACAAATCCAGCGATTCCGACCACGCCCAATATGAGTGGTAAAATTGTACGCCATGATGACCAGGGGTACATGACGTTGCCCCAGGACAGGGCAAGTAACAGACTGGTCGCAGAAGCCGTAAGCAAAAAAGCACCAATCCAATCCACTTTGACCAGCTTCGGAATAAGGGATCCGGAGACTGGTTTCTGATTCAAGAAGGCGATGATTAGCACAAAGCCAATTGCACAAATTGGAAGATTGATCCAAAATATCCATCTCCAAGATGCAGCTTCAGCCAAGGCACCGCCCATGATGGGACCCGTGACAGACCCAAGCGCCCAGACAGCCCCTCCATATCCAAAGTATTTGCCACGTTGACGAAGTGGGACAAGGTCGGTAATAACAACCTCTGTCAAACTGAGAATTCCGCCCCCGCCGGCGCCTTGAATGCTACGCCCAATGAGAAGCGTGGTCATATCATGGGCAATGGCTGCAACGATGGATCCGACGGTAAAAAGAATTAATGCAAGGATGATCAGATATTTGCGTCCAAATGTTTGAGACAGAGATCCGAATGTCAGTTGGAAGACGGTACTCGTAAGCAGGAATGATGTGCCGGCCCAGAAAGCTTGAATGGCAGTACCGCCAAGCTCGCGAGATATGATCTGGATATTTGGTCAGAAGAGCCTCTCATCGATGAAAACTGAATTGGACACAATAATCACTGACTGGTAGAGCTGTCGACAGAGAGGTGGCGTCTAATGCAGAGGCTAGGATCACGACTAGGAGACTACCGAAAGCCGCCCAGAACCGACGAGTTGGACGGAATTCAGGCACCTCGTCGGTTTCAGTCGTTATCGCCGTAACCGATGACTTGGAAGCCCCCATGATGGACGATATAAACGGATTCACCTGTTCCAGGAGAAGTGAACGCGTCAAAACCTGCCCGAGAAAACTTTTACAGCGGGATCTCGGGGGCCAAATTGACAGGATTTAGTGTCGCGCCAGAGTCACCGATACTAGTCGGATACATTGCCTATTACTTGGCAATTAGCCATTAGTCTGCTTACCAAAGCAGTAACCTTGTTAAATAGCTTTTTGCCCCTATTATTGAAGAGATCAGACTTTCATGCAAGAGCAATTACCATTACAAAATGACAACTAGCGGCCTATCGTGGTCGTGAAATTTAGGGATCTTGGGGTCAGACAACAGCTTCTCTCGAAACCGATTGATTGGAAGAGCAGCCACAAGATCTCCAACAAAATTGGGTCAGAGGTGAATGCTGCTGCAGCCTATGTAGACGGCAGATTGTCAAATTGCACAGAGCAGGCCCACATATGACACTAACCAAGGCTAGTCAAGCGTGCCATGGGCTGGAGGATATTGTCTTGGTACTTGCCTTGTATTTTCCTTTTTTTTTAGTTTCAACGCTATTACTAGCAGCCATCCGTTTTCGAAGGGTCTCCTAAGGTTACAGAGGGAGAATCTCACCCCCGATTTTTGTACCAGCGGGCCTATAACTATACTATTAGTTCTTCCCTCGAATTATCACATCTTCATTTCCCCAAGGTAAATAGTCTATTGTGAAGCGTATGTTCTACTTTATTCTCCAGTGCGGTTCACAGATTCCAAATATCTAAAGTGGTTTATTCGAAAGTATATGCATATGATTTTGTACAAGTATTCAAGTATGATTCTTCCACGAGTCCCGCTCGATGCAAAGGATTAGAGTTCGTGATTTCGTATCCGACAAATGGCCTCAGCGCCCCAGAAAAAAAAATCGCCAAAATTAAAGGAAACAGTATTTGCACAGATCTCTCTTCTGCTTCTATCGATATCCACGGTAAGGCTCGTACGATGTGTGAGAAGGGTAATCATCCTCTTGCTCAACAGGCCCATAACCACCCCCGCGCCAGCGATCAAGCGGATTGGATGATTCCGTGTGCGCGGGAGTTTGAGCATGACTGAGGAGCCTCGACTCACTCTCGTTTGCTTGCTCGTAGAAGCCTCCGCTGCTACCACCACCGGGAACGCGGAAGGCGGGGTGGACGAGTACACCACCCTCTTGAGCTTGGGCGTCGTAACCGTTTGGAACTCTCAACGCGGACATTGAAGGTAAGGACGGGACCGGGGAGGAAGCACGAGAGGAACTGGGCGACCATTCAGCACCCAAAGTACTGCGCGGTGTGTGGGAACGTTCCGTCATCAGGTCTTCCGGTCGGCCATAGATACCTCCGCCAAACTCTTCATAGAAATCAGGGCGGTTCTTGAAGTATGAGAAATCCAGTTGGCTCTCGGAGACCACTTCAAACGGAGATGCATCGGCGGACTTTCCAGGCTGATTGGCTATCATTGGGTTCATTGCGATATCCGAGTATTCGCCTGCCATATCGTTGTGCTCTAAGCGGCCTTGATAGATCTGCTTGAGAGTCTCGGCAGCTCTGGCATGGACCATCGGGGTCATCAGGGGCTTGTAGAGAGCCGGGTGACCGAATTTGGAGCTCAGGCGATCGGCGGCCTTCTTGCTAGACTTCGTAGCACCCAGTGCCTCGGCATCGTTCAGATTTGCGCGGTTATAGAAATGACAGTCATCGTCGAAGGTCTTCATGCAGTAGAACTTGAATCCCAGCATCAAGAATGGGAGCGGGAGGATGCAGAATACCATGGTCCAGGTGGCTCGAGACTTGACCACTAGGGCAACAATGAAGTTGGAAAGAATGGTCCCGAAGACCATGCGGTTAAATAAGATACGCCAGTATGCGGCTGCGGATTCGTTCTTGGTCACGAAGATGTACATGAGCAAGTACTTCTTTAGCATGGCATCAACACCAAAGTATAACGCGGTCACTGGTAGGACGATTGGCTGTAAAGTGGCGAACGTGAAGGCCACGGTCGTGTAGAAGAGAAAATAGTTGTAGTAGCTAGCGTAATCGAATGCTGGCGGGGCGGTCCACTCAATTGATTGTCGAGGTGTTGGCGAGAGAAATGTTTTCGCAAACCACACCCAAACCAATGTGACCATCTGGGCGAGGTCGATTGTCGCGCCCAAGTTGCGTTGTAGGAGATACGTGACCCAGAATGACGAAACCGAGCACAAAGCCGTCACCAATTTGGAATACAGCTGGCTATCCACAATGGCTTGCCAAGCATTCTCATTGTTGTTGCTTTTGTCGATTACTTCCGCAACAAATGTCCACGCAGCAGAGAAGACGGAGAAGACAACTAGGTTATTAAAGACAAAGAATGCGTACAACTGGCCCAGGACGTGTCTCTCCCTCGATGTCTTGGATTTGCTACCACCCTTAATGGACAGCCGTCGGAAGATGATCGGCAGGACGAGATAAACTAGCGACGTGAGAGCGGGCGACGCAATACCTTGTATGGCACCCCAAAGAGTAGGGTTTCTCTCCAGCTCTGTCTGGAATGCTGGCCAGACAAGGCCTAAATTTGTCAAGCTGGCCAAGAAGACCGCGATGAGTGCGTTGGGTGCGATCCAGATGAGGGTCAGAAGAGTAACCCAGATAAAGTTTGTGAAACGTTTCCATTTGCGAGCTTGTTTGGTGAGAGGTAGATTCTCCCAGATGAGATCGCTGGGACGTGGCGCCAGAGCGACAGTGGTGCCCTTCGGGTGCTTCTTGCGAGAAGTCCAAGCAACAGCATGAGCATGCTCAATCTTTTCCCAGCTAGCAAAACCATAAGGCATAGCATCCCGTTTGTCGATTGAAGCTCGCCCATGCTTGATCTCTTCCTCCAAGACCCTGATACGCACAGTCAAGTAGTCGATGGCGTCCACCTTGCCATTGGGATGCTTGCTGCGTTGACTGCGAGGTGGGCGCATGGTTGGCCGCTTCGCAGGTAATTGATCGGGGCGCTTGAGGTATTTGGCCAGCACAGACTCCAGCTGTCGTACATTTTCTTCATGTTCTTTGATGATTCTTGGCAGGTCCCTCACAGTACGGCCAATCGACGCGCGAGGGAGGGCAGCAGTTGGGTTGACTTCATCAGTAATCCGCAGAATACCTTCGTCGGAACGGTCAGGCGCAGGAATGTCGGTGATCATGAGGGTTCGTGCATGGAGACTTCGCTGATAGTCGGAACTCTGAAAATATTGACGTCGCATTGCTCGCACTGCTCGGTAATTCCTCCAAAGAAAGAAGGCTATAATGATATCAAAAACCCACGCGCAGATAACCTGACTCCACATAGCGGTTGGTTTGAGCACTTTGATAGGGGTCATATCGTTCAAGATGGACTTGCTATCGTCATCGAAGTCCGTGGCCTGAGTGAGATTGACCGGAATCATGACCGCGCAACCGACAATACTCATGCAAATCAATATGTTCCGACACATCTTTGTGAAGCGAAGGAAGAGCGCAGCATCCAGGCCGACGGTTTCGATTAGCTGTGGCTCTCGAGTGCGAATGACTGGCTTGATCCATGAAAAGAAACCTTTGCCCACGGGGGGCGGCGCGTGCTTCGAGTCGGCATGTTTGACCTTTGGCGCATAGACGAGCGAGTGACGAGGACGGAAGAGGGAGAATAGGAACGCGAGTAACAAAGATACTCCGATCGAGGTGCCGAGAGAGGCCCAGACAGCGGTGACGTTGAACTTTGTTTCCCCCAAACTGTCAGCCGACGCTCTTCATAAAGCGACCATTTGCCGCGGTGAACAACTTACGGAGTTGTGGAACGGGTCAGAAATGAGATGGATGAACTCATCAGTTCCAGACGAGTCGTCTCGGAGTTGCAGGCCCTTGCGCGCATCCATTGCGTCTGCGGAGAAAGAAGAGAGAAACCCGAAATCACAGGAGAAACGAATGGCAGGTCTGCATGTGGGAGAAGTTGGAAGAAAGGGTCAAATGACCAGGCCGGGGAAGATGAGGGGAACAAGGAAAAAAAGCGGCGACAGAACGAGTGTTCGGGCGCCTGAAAATGAAGGCGATCGGCCAGAGTGAGACAAGCAAGTCCAGGAATGAAGAAAAGTGGGTTCGTGGAGGGTCTGGACTGGATCAATTCGATAATTTTAGAATGGCGGCGTCGCCGATCGGCGAACGTTACAGCAATGATGCTGCGTCTGCAGAAAGGTTTTTCGCGTAAAAGTGGCCCTTTGCGAGAGGAGAAGACAATACTCCGTAATAAAAAAGTGTAAAGTCGTCAACACCTCCACAATGACATCCACCCATTCTCTACCAGAATGCTAGGCTGGGTGTGATGTTGTGGTGGTGTGCCTGGTGGCGTTGTGACACGCATGGCTCCCCTTTGCCCCAGTGAATAGCGTGTCATTGGTGATCCACTGTAGGAAGATTGATGGCAGGCCCAATCACAGCATGAGGGGAAAGTCTAGAACATCTGAAACATATGGATCGATAGAGGGTCAAGCCTCAGGGTCAAGGCTGGTTCCTGCGACACAATGAGAGCAGAGCAGAGCAGAGCAGAGCTCATGCTCAGGAGTGGGAATGAGTCCCGTGACTCCAGTCGGCCTTTCTGTGAGCGCAGGTCATGTGATCGGGTAGTAGTATATTTAACTTGAATGCACATACTAATCCCGTTTGAAAAACAGTGGGAAAAAAAGAAAAACCTACGGTAATTAGGTACCGGTAGTCTTCAAAGAACTTCATACTTTCAAGTCCGTCTTGTTAGAGTGTCATTTTATCTAATAAAAACCGGGCCTTAAAGCAGAATGGCCTGGTCGGGAAAGGATCTGCATATTCATCAACTCGATTTCCATAGGATCATGCTAAAACAAATACTAATTTATCTTTCAAGGTTATGTTATTGCTGTTATTGAATGTACTAGCACCCGTTAGCTACTAGTTACTGCTAGGAGTATATGTAGAACCTTGATGGCATGGCGACAAGATCGCGAACCAACCCTTCTCTCTATTTGACCTTAGCCTCTTCCGATTGACATTCAGATTGAGGAACCATTTCGCCTGCTTCTGATTCCATGCGCTCCGCCATATCGTCGATTTGCCATACTGCTTTGCCCTGGTAGACATCGTTGAACCGGGGTTTTGTTCATGATCTCGATTCTCGGTCGGGCTCCCATGAGGTTGGGTGCTTTGGTTATCTTGAGGATCGGAAATACTGTCCGTTAAAGGGTCATAATCATATAACGGGAGCGAGGTAGAAGATTTTCTTGATGAGCTATCGGTGGCGGCATGATTGGTTTCGGAAGTAACCATAGCCCAGGCCAGACCTACGCCATTTTGATTGTACAACAGACTATTTAGGGTAACCAGTTCAGCTAAGCTTTGGAAAAGGAAACAAGTGCGCAAGCGAAAGTAATTAAGCAAGGTTTCCTTTCCAACCTGGCCCCCAAACTAAAGATAGGGACGATCTTATCCTAATGAGGTATGCAGAGTTGCCAAGAAACCAAGCTTTGTTGATCAATGCCTCCCCCCCCCCTGACACTGAATAAATCCGCTGATCTTTGCTCGGAAGACTTAAAACTCTGGCGGCTATGTCTGTATCAGCCCTCCGAAAAACAGGCTCAAAGACCATTTGAAGTGAAGAAGCCAGTGGTAGAATAACTATAAATGACCCCGAATCGTCTGGCCAAATAGTGCTTTCTCATTCACCACAAATAGTCCCCAATCAAGCATCACAGACTTATACAAACCTTATTCTATTTCTCCGAATTTCATCTTGTATACCCACTCTATTCTCATCATCAATCATGTCGCAATATGGAGCCAACTACTATGAGGAGCAAAAGCCCCAGCATACTTACGCCCCTCGTCCAAACCAGACTCAAAACCACTATTCGACGGGGAAATCTTCATATGACCCCCCACCCTATACCGAGCAAGGTTATACTCAGGGCGACCAATACACGCAGCCCCAGCAGTATACCAACTGTGGCTACGATCAAAAATACGAATCAGCTGCAAATATGCCGCAAGGCCACGCCGCTCCACAGTCGCAGTATGCGCCAGAAGGAGCGAATGCCTCTTATTATAATGGAGAGCCAGTCTCAGAACCAAACGATCTCAACGGTGAAAAGGGGCTTGGGTCAACTGTTGTTGGTGGTGCAGCTGGTGGGTACATGGGCCACAAGATGGGTGGCGGCTGGAGCACCGCTGCAGGGGCCGTTATAGGGGCCGTCGGCATGAACGTCTTGTCGCACAAGATGTAAGTCACTCTCTTTCAGCTTGACGACGCTCCGTGGCCTCGACATAAACTAAGATCCATATTAGGAAACCCAAACCTGCCCCAGTTCAACAAGTCGTTGCCGCGCCTCAGCAGGTCCAGTATGTCGCTGCCCCTGGAATCGGCATGGGTCTACTTGGACGTCGCCAGGCCGTTCTATCTAGTCGCGAGGCCCTTCTATCTGATCGCTTCGGACGCCGTGGAGGACGTCGCGAGGGGCTCCTTGGACTGTAATCAGAGCTATGTTATGCCATGATCGGGAATCTTCCAATTCCATCTACCAGAATTTGGTAGTTTCCCTTTTGACTGTTGAAGGCGTTTTGCTTTTTGTTTAGAAAGCGTGATACTTGTCTCTTCATACACCTCTTTCACTTTCGTGTCAACTCATGCTACTATTAAAGTATGTGATCTGTAAATATTATAGTCATTCCTATTCGTCATTGCTATCGACAGAATAGCCTTTCCCGAATTTCTCTCATTACATAGGATTACAGATTTAGAATAACGGCACATCGATTGCGTCGCTATTTTCTCAGCTGAAACCGCGGTCTCTCCAAGAATATAAACCGGGAACATCTCAGCCAAGGCGTGATTGTAGATTTGCAAGACTAGAATAAACTGTAAATAACTCCATAGTCGCCCATGATGTCGTCAACTCTTGGAAGGCTTTAAGCGAGATACATTTTGCCGAGATGCGCGACAACAAATGACAGGCCCCACAAAAGCTCCCTCTCCTCCACCTTTCAGTTATCTCAGATACGTTTAGCGAACAAATGATGTTGACTCAAATGGGTTATTTAGTACATACTAAGCGGGGTCAAAGATCTTGGAACCCCCCGGCTGCAAGGCTTGGACAGAGAGATCCACTTCCCCAGCTACCGTCCGGCGTAAAAGATGTTAAATTTCTGTGGTTCTCCCAAGGTGTTCGCCAGATCGCAAACTTCAGCAAAGACATTAGGCAGTTCTTTGAAGAGAGAGCTTCAGTTGATGTGCATAATTGAAATCGCTCAATGTAAGGTAGATTGTCGGCATGAAAGATCAATCTTGTGGATTGCCTCATTCGCGCCCAGAGGCACGACATGTGGCTGTTTAGAGTAACTGCCGGTTGAAATTGCGTGACCACACTTCTCGCATCTCGAAATCTTCCGCATACTAGGAGTATAAAACAATTAAGGCGTAACATGATTTTCTTTGCATTTTCTCAGATCACTTCTCTAAAAGGTTGTCGTCCGTTACTACGAGTACGAATTAAACACCCAAATCATGACTGTCCATGAGACGAAGAGCCCGGAGATCTCCGCAGATGAGAAAAACATATCTGGGGCCAATTCTTCAGATGACTCGGATAAGGAATTTCAGCAAATCAGTCCAACCGATGGCAAAAGTACATTCGACTCGGGTGCAGGTCATCACCTCTATCGACCAATCGACAGCTACGAGGGAATTCATAGATGGGATCCGGATTTTGAATGGACTGAAAATGAAGAAAAACGAATTGTTAGAAAGGTACGTGGATAATTATCTGCGTCATTATCATCATCTTACTTTCCTGTATAGATCGATGCCCGTGTTTGCACCTTTGCCTGCGTGACCTTTTTTGCCCTACAGCTTGATCGGGGAAATATTGGCCAGGCACTTGCAAGTACACTTTTGCAAGACTTACACATGACTACGAATGACTATAATTTGGGCCAGACCGTCTTTCTGGTGTGTTTCCTGTTAGCGGAGATGCCGTCACAGTTGATATCCAAAAGGTTGGGTCCCGATCGTTGGATTCCTCTTCAAATGGTGATGTGGAGCGTGGTTGCGGCTTGCCAGGCCTTCATAAAAGGGAAACCCTCTTACCTGGCTTGTCGGGCTTTGTTGGGGCTATTAGAAGGTGGCTTGTGAGTACTCCTATTACCCCAACATGGTTCAAATTGAAGCTAAACCAGGTCACATATCGCAGTATCCCCGACACAATTCTGTTCCTATCTTTCTTCTATAAATCGAGTGAGCTTCCAAAGCGATTGGCCTGCTTTTGGATCTCATACACAGTTACGACTATCATTGGAGCATTTCTGGCCTTCGGCTTCCTCCATATAAAGGATGCTAATGGTGGTGGATCTTGGAAATACGTGTTTGCCTTCGAGGGAATGATAACTGGTCTCATCGGAATTATTGCCTACTTTTGGATGCCTGCATCGCCAGTTCAAACCAAGGGAGGGCTTCGTGGAAAGGATGGGTGGTTTAACGAACACGAAGAAAAGATCATGGTGAACCGCGTCATCCGTGACGATCCCAGCAAAGGAAGCATGCACAACAGGGAAGGACTTAGCCTGCGGCTATTTTGGGAGTCTCTCAAGGACTTCCATATGTGGCCTATTTACCTACTAGGCTTGATATGGATGATTCCCACCACGCCTGCAACCAACTATCTCACGTTGCAACTACGTTCCCAGGGATTCACCACATTCCAGACAAACCTGTTAACGATTCCATCGGCTGTCATCGGGATTATTACTTTGATGTCTATAACGTGGATTGCAGAGCGCACAAACCAACGCTTACTCTGGGGAGCAGGAGTCGAGGTGTGGAACCTTGTCTTGCTGATAGCCTTGGAACTCCTGCCTCAGGAAACTCTACCCTGGCCTCGGTGGGCTGTCCTTACTCTTCTTGTGGCTAGTCCGAGCATTCATCCTGTCGTGGTCGCCTTGACCTCCCGGAACGCAGGATCTGTGCGGACTCGTACCATTGCTTCTGCATTGTACAACATGTCTGTACAGATAAGCAATATTGCAGGTGCTAATGTAAGCTTGCTAGATTTGCCCTTTTTGCTTCTAAGACGGCGACACAGAAATACTCACACTATAAACAGGTCTATCAAGCAAAGGATGCCCCGTACTACAGACACGGGAATAAAGTTCTGATCGCACTTGCTGTTGTTAGTATGGCTCTATTTGTGGCTGCAAAATTCTACTACGACTGGTGGAATAGGTAAATTCCCGCATGATCCAACATTCAAGTCATTGATAAATCCGCTCACCTGTATGTAGGCACAACGCTGCCAAATGGAACGCCATGACCCATGAGCAACGAGAAGTATATTTGAGTGAAAACAAAACTATGACCAACAAGAGGTACGTAACTGCGGATAATTCTAAGCCTTTCAGGATACTGACTTTGAGATACATAGACTTGATTTTCGATTTGCCCGCTAAATGGCACTAGTTATTTACTCCAGTAGCTTCAAACTAGAACTATTTCGCCGCATAATGAGCAGAAAGTGTCAGTGAAGTAAATGTTGTCCAGATAAATATTTATTAAATGCGAGATACTGGGGAGCCATATTTTGTTAAGACAAGATTATAATAGCAAAACCACAATGAAGCATCAGGTATCCCTCAAATACCGAGTCTGTAGTATGTGAGGTACCATGTGATTAGATAGATTCCCATTTATTCAGATGGCATCACTCTCAGAATTGATTTGCAATATGTTATCAATGAGGGGGATTTGTACATCTTCTATAACACCACAGGGGATGCTTCTTACGAACAATCGCGGAGCGAATGGTACCAATTTCGGAGGGTTTTGTCCTGCCCAGGTGCATGTGGTGTCTCTCATGAAAATAGCGCAATCTTACACTTGGTTTATGTTATCGAGTATATAAAATGAACCTTCAGGGATGGCCAAATCCAAAAGCACAAATGAAATTACCATAGTTGCTTCTTGCCCAACTACAATACCCTTAACCTGCTAACATGGCCCCTCGATTGATACTCAGCTCGAAAATGCAACTTCTCAATCGGGTGAGACTTCTTCACTGGTGCAAAAAATAAGCATTTCTGGTTTTGTCCGGGAGCCTTTAAAAGAGTATGAAAGTTTCGATGTCACTACCGTCATCGGTAGAGAATACCCAAACGTTCAGCTTTCCAGCATCCTAGATGGCGAGAGAAAGATTCGTGACCTGGCTATTACTGGTTGGAGCCCTTCCAGTTGGGATGCAAGAAATAGAAGACACTGACGAATATAGTGTCGCGTCGTGGTGTTGTGTTTTTCCGAAGACAAGACATTACATCTGACCAACAAAAGATTCTTGGCCAAAAGCTCGGCGAGCTTACTGGAAAGCCCGATACATCTAAGGTAATTGCGCTCGTTGTTTAGCTCCATCGCTATGCCGTCAATAATAGCAAACGGAACATTTCTGTTGATGAAAATGGAAAGCTAGATGATGAAATTTCCGTTATTTCATTCGAGGTAAGATCAAGAAAAAGTTTACATCATCGCCACATTAACTTGGCTATAGGTCAACGGCAAATATTACGGTGGCCGCTTTGCGAAGAATTCGGGTCTCCTCGCCAGTCAAGGTTGGCACGCCGAGTACGTACACCTGCCGGCTGATTGGTTAACCTTGATAATTATCACATTTGAGAAGGTTCCTTCTGACTATGCCATTCTCAAAACCACGCATTTGCACGAGGATCAGACTGGTGACGACACTCTTTGGGCTTCAGGATATGAAGTCTACGACCGACTATCAACCCCTATCCAGAAGTTTGCAGATACCCTGAAAGCAGTTCACTATCAGGTAAAGCAAAATAAACATTATCAATACTGTAACTAACAGATATTCAGCCGTCTTTCAATAATATCGCCAAGGAGCATGACATTGACCTCATCTCAGGAGACCGAGGAGCGCCAGAAAATACGGGATTTGATTTCAAGGCCAGCCAGTATGTTTCTAAGTATTAAAATCAACCGATTTAATCCACTAGCAATTATCTAGCCCCCTGGTCCGTATAAGCCCAGTAATGGGGTGGAAGAGCCTTTTTGGAGCAGCCGACCAGGTTGAAAATGGCTGGATCGAAGGAGTGACGAAGCGGGAGAGTCAAATACTGAAACAGTACTGTATGTAGCATTTTTTCCCATGCAACCTGTGATATTAATTACCAACATTTCTCTAAGTTAATCAACTCATCGCCGAGAATCACGGCCTGCAAGTCCGATTCAAATGGGGCACAAATGATCTTGCTATCTGGGACAAGTAAGCAGTACCTATCCCTAGTTACTGCTAGAGAAAATTCACTCACGAGAAGTAGCCGATCCGTGTTTCACACTGCAACAAAGTAAGATGATATACTTAACACATCTTAATTTCTAGGGAGTCTAATATTTCAATAGTGATTATGATGGAAAACGCCAAGGTACCAGAGTTGCCTCTCTAGGAGAAATTCCTTATTATGACCCTGCTTCCACCTCTAGACAGGAGGCGCTGGCGCAAGAAGCTTGATCCATGGAGTTTTCGGCTAGATACACTGCTATGTTCTTGGATAAAGCTTTCTCATCGTTCGTCAAGCAATTTTGACTGTTTCGTAGTACGTTCCAAGATTTAATGAAGATATTTTACCATTAATTACTAGTCACTGCCATTTTACCTCCCGGTCCATTTCTTTAAATATTTATTTTTTGCTTCTCCGGATATTTGACTCTTTGCCCCATACTTCAAGTTTAAGCTTGCCTCATTTCATTTCATAATAACTAAAACCTCCATGGTATTTAGATTGATTGGATGCTGGTATAGATATATCCGCTGAATCAACTAGGTACATCCATCCATTTATAATGTCACGGATTCATCTTCTAAATAGCTGGTATCCAACTGGGAGATTCATCTTCCGTCGGAGTGTAAGGTGTTTCAAAGGGGCGTTCGGCCTGCGGTGTGATGCGTGCCAAATGCCGGCGCTCACCAGTCGCCCAATCGATGATTGCAGAGTGAGCAGTGATACGATTCTTTCAAATTGTTAGCATGCGAAGCGTTCTCGTACAGTTCAGATAATCACTTACATCCCAAACTACCACAGTCTTAGGAGCCCATCGAACACGAGCCTGGAAGTCAATACCGCGGCCAATATGGGCCAATAAAAATCCAAGCAATGCGTCGCTCTCTTCCTTTTTAAGCCCGACGATGCTACGAGTGACTGCATAGAGAGTTAGAAACTGAAATATTTTACGGAATTTGAGTCAAACTCACATCCAGCATTCACAAACAACGCTTTCTCTCCAGTAACGGGGTGAGTTCGAACAAGAGGATGCTCGTTTTTCACGGGCTCCCGTCTTACCACCCCGTCACGCTGCAGACTGAAGTCAGCCTGCTCCACCCCAGAATGCACGGCCTTGAGACCATGAAGCCTCTCCTTCACTGCGGGTGAAAGTCGGTTATAGGCCTCAACCTGGTTCACAAAAGCAGTATCACCTCCAACCTCGGGCGTGTCGAGAATATACAAGAAAGTAGTACCAGGCGGTTGTGCCTCATAAGTGACATCAGAGTGCCATGAGACACTACTATTCTTCGCGGCGAGATAATTATCAAATTCCCAGGCGTTGTTGTTACGATGAACAAGGTGAACCTCGGGAAATCCTTCCGGTGACCCACTCGTAGGGTGGATATGATGGCGGCCAAAATAGCCGCCGAAGTCAAGAGCTTCCTGGATTGGCAAGTCTGCAAGATCTTGGTCGCGGAAGGCGACAACTTTACGCTGGGCAACCAGCAAAGCCAGCTGATCCTTTCCTTCTGGCGTCAACTTGCTGAGCTGGACCCCTGTGACTTCGGAGCCAATTGTGGGTGTGAGCTTTTGTATCTTCGATCCTTCTTTTAAGAGGTCCTTCAGAGAACTATCGGCATCTTTTCCATGATCGACGTGGGTGAATGATTCCAATGCGGGATACTTTTCGCCGTAGTCCCAAGTAGGGAGGTAATTTGGATACTGATTAAAAGACATCTCAGATCAGCACGCTACGGCCAGACCCAGTGGTTGCGGACAAAACATACACTCGCGGTAGATTTACCCCCTTCTTCATCGATGGTTCTTCGGATCTTAGGCTTGGTGGCGGACTTTTCCAGATCAGCCTTCACAGGAACAACAATTTCCGCAGAGGGAGCTTCGGCAATGGATGGTGCCATGATAGAATTTGAGTTTGAGAGAGACGCTCGTTATTCTAGGTCAGGATGTTTTCCTCTGGTAGCCACGGCGGCTGGTTACCTTAAATATTACACTCCAATATCCTTGACGCCATTGTGTTATACAATCACGCATTAAGTATTAATGTGGTGATATGTTATGCGAGCTCGAAAGATGCCATATCACAGGTTCGGACATATTGTAAGTTCCGCGGTCTGCAAACTTTGGAAAGTATAAAAATCAGCCACGAAGCCAGGTTTTAAAAATTCTTCCTTGAAACTTGTGCGAAGCTCACACCTGCTCTATAAAGATAATTATTTGATCTAGGAGATATTATCATGATATCTTCCCTTGCCGTCTTCAAAGGGTGTTAGGTGGTATTTGCAACGAATTTCACGGAGTTTAGAGCAGGCCTGACGCCATACATTAAGCGGGGTATCATAATACTCCGGGGTGAAGATGTAACGGGATACCTTTTTTGCGTGCTCCAGGCTCGGATCGCGTTATTCGAATGTTGGTTCGTCATTGCCTTTTGTACATCTTCGTATCTTCGTGATAATGCGAATATGGCGTGATATGATGCCAGCCTCGGGCCCTCGACAATCGAATCAATCAAACTCATTTAGTTCGACCCTTGTGCTTATAAAATTATTTGATACAAGTCCACTATAACCCCATATTTACACGCGCCAGGCGCTGATGGATCCACCTAGCCGAGTGTCTATGTTCATAATTTCATGAATTAGGATATTTATTGACTGGCTTTCGCAGCGTTTTTCTTCAAATCGCTCAATTCCGCTCTTTCCTTGACGAGTTCCGAGATCGCCGTACCAGTCTCGGTGCCCATCTTCGCGAAGCCTTGAGCCACGCCCTCGCGATCACCAGGTCGCATCTCCTGGCTCATCTTGAACTTGCCCTCGATTTTGGTGATTTTGATCTCGATTCCCACAATATTGCGCTTGAGAAGGTCGGTGTAGGATTCTGGAGCTTCGGAAACTGTCCATGGCTGCGGCTTTTCACCACCTGTATAACCCATGATCGTTGTTTCGGCGTGTTGAGACAAGTCGTGAACCTGTTGGGCGAGGAAGGCCCCGGCCTCGGGAGTCTTCGAATCGTAATATAGTGACAGTTTGCCGTACACCTGAACAGCAGAATAGTTCCAAGTGGGAACAACCTTTCCAGTACTAGGTTTTGTCTCCGTATAATACTTCGGGGTAACATAATGATCGTGCTTTCCGTTGAAAAGAACCAAGACGTCGTTGTCGAGCTCCAGGACATTTGGTGGCTTTTCGTCGACGGCTTCGATCATAGCCTTCACCTGGGGGTTTTGCTTGGCGATATGAGCGCGGATGCGGGGCTCTGTACCACCATATTCTTCAGGCAGATCGAGAACACAGGGCACATGGGTGCATTGCAAAAAGTCCACTTGGGCTGAATTTTGGCCTGTGATAAGGAGACCAAGAGGGTTCTCTTTAATAAATTGGAGGAGAGCCTCCTTGTCGGTCTCGGCATGAACGCTTGGAAGAAACATTTTCAATTGAAGCTGTGTAAAAATGGACAGGGTAACACAGCGTTAGGGACAAACGAGTGATTGAAGCAGCTTAAGTATTCCTAATCTCAGATTCGTGGGATCTCATCCTGCGGGTGACTCCCGATAATTCAATGCACCTTACCATTTTGGGAAGGTCCTTCCGCATCAGCATCTTCCAACAGCGTATTCAACGTAATAAGACGCCCTATATTCTTGGCATATGCGAAAGGCGCGGATCATGAGATATCTGGCACCTTCCGAGAGTGTGAAATCTGCAAGAATATGCTTGTGTCTAGAACTGGCTGCTTATTGATGACCATGTCTCCCTGGTCTATGGAGTCCACTAGCTTGATATGGTTAGTGTCGTCTACTTGGCCAGTCAGCTTCACGATAAATACCTTCGGTTGTGCGCCCGAAGACGCCCGCGGGTGCCCGCAGCTTTTCGTCTCTTGAATAGATATGGGTCGATCGATGATTCCGAAGTGAATGTCAAATCGCACCTAAACAACTGGAAAGAGATAAGTAGCCTCCTATCCGGAAGATGACTCAAGTGCGCAAAGCAATCATTTTCTTTCCTTCTGTATTTTCCGCGTATTTTCTGCCTCTATGAGCATTTTGAGTCATTGGCTGTCTCTTTCTGTGGACTTCGGGGGTTTCCCCGACATACTGCTTGAAGCTGAGACTCTTTATAGAGATGGTTACTCCGTCCCTGAAGAGGAACTGCTCTGGAGAAAGGCCATCGCGCCAAATTATCTAGCAATCTTGTTCAGAACGGTGCTTACTGTAAGAATCAATGGCCCGATTACGTCTTTCTTTCTTTTTCGCTTGTTAAAAGTGACATTCGTGGATCGTTAAGAAGTTTCCAAGGTTATAAACAAATATTTCCTCCGAATATCCTTGGATTTTACTAGATCATGACAATGACCCGGACAGGGTTTCTTGTTGCTGAGCAGAAATCAAATCAACATTTTGAACCTTCGGAGGCGGCGCTAGATCATACTCTATTGTACGGGTAATTAGTATGCTTCAAGTAGAGAAGTGCTGCTAGCTTGAGTGCAGTCTCTGATTTCGATGAGACGTCGAAGTCACACAACTTAAGCACGGGCAGTATCTCTCGGCGCCTACCATATAGAATAACCTTCTCAATGGCACAAGACACACCGCATCCCTACGAAATTACACCTGATAGCTTCATTGTAAATGCGACCCTGATACGCATGCGGGGAAACGTTGACCTCAACATCCAACCCCGCATTTCATCGGCAAAGGGGGGCCCGCATTCGATATTAAGCGAAGATGTAACAGTTGATCTTTTCCTTTTATCGATTAATCGTCGGTCGTTACGGAGTCAAGACAGGAAATCATAAGGTGCGATAGGGGAAATCAACGGTGCCTGGTACAGCTCCAGCTTCATCTCTCGGGTCCTATCGTGCATATGCATGGTCCTCGGTAGCCGGAGAAAAACATTAATCGCCCATCGTACACTTTACATGATAGCTACATTTCAATTTCCCGTCGGGTAAAGATAGCCCTGCAAACTATAAAATATTCTCCCGGCTATATGTGCACTATCTCCAAGCCACAGCTTTCATATCGATGCTTGGCGATCGTAACGTTACACACGAAGTAGAAGAAAAGAGGCGGAAGAGGAAGCTTATTAGTATTCTTCAATGTCACCTCTAGCAGATATCTTGTCGACAACATGATTAAGGTGCTATCCTACCTACCGTGATCAGACTCGCCTGCATAATGTAACCCGGCTAGTCATAATGCTAGCAAGGGGGTGTAAACACGACCCTAAATGCACCCGCAGGAATAAGTATAAAACTTGAACAGGACCCCTGAAAAACATTTTGTCTTCACGCCACCATGTTCTACCCCAGTTGCACCACGTGCCTTCGGGCCTTTCTTGTCGCCTTCTTCGCTCTCGGACAGGTCAATGCCGCACCCACGAACCAACTACCTTCTGTGTCACCCCCTCCTCAAGAGATAACATTGCACGGCAAGGGGATTTCGCTTCACAACGATGTCACCATCGTGACCGGAAATGTCACGGACAAAGCGACAATTGACGCCGTCAAGGCAGTCGTGTCTTCTGCCGGTGGCAAGGTGACTGTTTCGTCTCATCCCACCAACCATGGCACGCAGATCGTCATTGGCACCGAGTCAGACAATAGCCATGCTGCTGCAGTTGCAAAGAAGCTCACTGGAGAGTCTGCAAAGGGTCTCGACGCCGATGGCTACGTTCTCGCGTCGGGCCAATACAAAAGCCAGCCTAGCATTGTCCTCAATGGTGTTGACAAACGCGGAACATTCTACGCGTCACAGACTCTCCGCCAATTGATAGACGGCCACGATATCCCCGCTGTCCAAGTGCGAGATTGGCCACTTATGTCCATTCGCGGCTCTATTGAAGGCTTCTACGGTGTTCCCTGGTCCCACGAGGCTCGTCTAGATCAGTTGGTCTTCTACGGCAAGCACAAAATCAATACCTATATCTACACCCCGAAGGATGACCCACTGCTACGCGCGAAGTGGCGCACCCTGTATGAGGGCGACGACCTTGATCAATTGAAGGAACTTATTGAGACAGCCAATGACAATCACGTCGACTTTACATTTGCTCTTTCGCCCGGTAATGATCTCTGCTACTCCTCCGACTCCGACTACAACGCTACCGTTGCCAAATTTGACCAAGCGCGCCAGCTTGGTGTCAGCAGCTTTTACATTGCCTTTGATGACATCCCTACCAATGGCTTCCACTGCGATTCTGATCAGCAGAAATGGAACAAAACAGGAAAACCGGATGACGACTTTCTCTGGCTGGCCGACTCGCAAGCATTCTACCTGAACCGTATCCAGAAAGACTATATCACGACGCACGGTCTGAAAGATCTGGAAACGGTCCCAACCAACTACGCTGGAAGTGCACCAAACCCCTACAAGGAGGAATTCGGTACCCAACTGAACAAGAATATCAGCATCCAGTGGACCGGCGAAGGAGTCTTCAGCGACCAAATTAACGACACGAGCGTGCAACAAGCCGACAAAACATACGTCACAGATAAAATGTTCTTGTGGGATAATTTCCCCGTGAACGACGGCAATCGAGACCGTCTATTCCTCAACCCATTGACCGGTCGTGCCGCAAACCTATACAAATATCTCCTGGGCTTCACCTCGAACCCAATGGAGCAACCTTACGCTTCAATGCCCGCCCTCGCCAACTACGGAGATTACACCTGGAACGGGCCGAAATACGACGCAACCAAATCAATGACAACAATCCTCCGCGAACTCGCCGGCAGCGATGCAAGCGTCAACGAAGCCGTCATCGCATTCGCCGATATCAATCAGAACTGGCCATACCGCACCCCTGAAGTCCACGCCCCAGAGCTTAGCAGCGATATCGTCGCTTTCTGGAAATCATACAATAGTAAGGCGAAGAAGGGCGAGGCAGCGCTGAAGAAACGCCTCGCTCTCCTCGCTACCCTGCCCGATGTCCTTCCAAAGATGGATATGAAGGGATTCGCTTCAGACGTGGCGCCGTGGTCGACCGTTGCAATGCAATGGGCCAAGGCTTCGCAGCATTTGATCACCATGCTTGACGCTGTGCAGAGCGGGGATAAGAAGAAGGCGGATAGCGAGTTCAAGGCTGCTCAGGAATGGGTCAAGAAGACCAAGGCCAAGACTGTTGATGATCGTAACGACGATGGCGAGGACCTTCCTAACTCCATCATTCCCACCACGGGTGATGGGGCGTTTGACACTTTCCTGGCTAATGCTACAACTGTGTATAAGAGTCAATAGGTGGGGTGGAGTGGAGTGCTACGGACTCGGACATAATGCACCCTCGTGTTATGTATGAGAGATTTTAATGCGATGAGATATGAACTTGAATTTCAGCTGCGAATAACACCTACCCCTTCGATTCACCGGCTATTCACTAGCATTGACTGGTCTATTAAGGTTTCTCACTATCCATACTCAGTTTCAACTAGCCCTTACTAGTATGCAGCTGCGCGATTCTCAAAGACATGGCTATCATGTATAATGCCAGTGGACATGAATACTGTCGATGTCGACGTCGATGTCGGACGTCCACGGGTTCACATACTATTACCTACAAATAGATAACTCAATAATACAGTATACTTCTCAAGTACATATACTACTAGTAGGGGTTTCAGCAGCAAACATTCAGCAACAACTTTCAGGTGCCTGGATATAGATATTTCCAATGATTCATTACAAGGTGGAATAAATCGCTACTAGTACATACAGCTCAAACCGGTACGCCCCACACATCATCCCCGGCGTGCCGAATTCTCCAGCAGCATGTAATATATATGAAAGAGGAAAAAGGAAAAAGGAAAAGGATCACAGGTCGGACGAAAGCCGACGAACGTATCAATTTTTCATCAAGCCGTTAAAAGACAGGTCAGATAAGTAAGTAGGGATAAAGGGTATTTATTTTTTGTTTGCTTTGCAAGTGCAGTGGATTGCATTGCTTTCCCTTACAACTGGCCAGAAGTGTTGAAGTCCTCAAGGGCCTCCTGGGTGCGCTTGGACATGGTCTTCTCACCCTCACGGACCCAGACACGGGGGTCGAAGTACTTCTTGTTGGGCTTGTCGGCGCCATCGGGGTTACCGACCTGGGTGAGGAGGTAGTCCTTCTTGTTGAGGACGTAGTCACGGACACCGGCGAGGTAGGCCCACTGCATGTCAGTGTCGACGTTGACCTTGACGACACCGTAGCTGATGGCCTCCTTGAACTCGGCCTTGGAGGAGCCGGAGCCACCGTGGAAGACGAAGAAGACGGGCTTGTCCTTCTTGGACTTGGTCTGCTCCTTGACGTAGGCCTGGTGCTTGGAGAGCAGCTCGGGGTGCAGGCGGACGTTGCCGGGCTTGTAGACACCGTGGACGTTACCGAAGCCAGCGGCGATGGAGAAGTAGGGGCTGACGGCGGACAGGGCGTTGTGGATGGCCAGGATGTCCTCGGGCTGGGTGTAGAGGGAGTTGTTGTCGACATCCTCGTTGTTGACACCGTCCTCCTCACCACCGGTGATACCGATCTCCTGTAAGATTTGTTAGTGCTGTGGTCCTAGGAAATCGGGTTTAGTGTTTATAGTAAAACTTACCATCTCGAGCCACTGCTTCATGGGGGCAGCGCGCTTGAGGTAGGCGGCGGTGGTCTTGATGTTGTAGTCAACATCCTCCTCGGACAGATCAATCATGTGGGAGGAGAAGAGGGGCTCGCCGTGGAGCTTGAAGTAGCGCTCGTCCTCATCGAGCATGCCATCGAGCCAGGGCAGGAGCTTCTTGGCGCAGTGGTCAGTGTGGAGGATGACGGGGATACCGTAGGCGGGGGCAATGCTGCGGATGTAGTGGGCAGCGGCGACAGCGCCGGCAATGGAGGCGGCCTGGCCGTCGTTGCTGACACCCTGATGGGAGTTAGCTTCAAAGCTCTCGTGGAGTTGGAGCTGGAGCTGCAGCTGCAGCTGGGACTGGAGCTGGAGAATGCACATACCTTGCCAGCGAAGAAGGCGGCACCACCCTGAGAGGTCTGCAAGATGACGGGGCACTTCTGGTCGCGAGCGGCCTCAAGGGCAGCGACGACGGTGGAGGAGGAGGTAACGTTCTAGAGGTTAAGTTAATGGGGTTGCAATTGGAATTGTGGTGGTGCACCACGCTGCACCACCAGAACTGAGGGTGATGGTGGTGGTGATGGTGGCGGGGTACTCACAATGGCGGGGATAGCGAACTGCTTCTCCTGGGCGTACTCGAAGAGACGCAGGACGTCGTCGCCGACGATAACACCGGCCTTGCGGTTGAGCTGCTGAAGGACACCCATTATGGAAGATTGGTAATGTAGAGATGTACAGGGGGTAGAGATAGTAAAGATGGAGATGGTAGAAGCTAAGAAGAAGAAAGAGGAAAACACGGGTCAGTCTTAAGAAGGAACGGTAATCACCCACGCTTTACCGGACGACGAAAGCGGGCAGGTTTGGAATAAGGAGGGGCAACATTAAACGTCATCGAAGTTACTCACCGGTGGGAAAGGAATAAGTGGATCTGGACCCGTGGAACTTAGATCAGAATGATTTCAGTTTCAGTTTCAGAGGAGAGTCAATTCTATTATATACTCGTACTCCTCCGAGTCTCCCCGTGATGATCCCGACCGTCGGTTGCTCAACGGAGGGGTAATATGGTAATGGTGGATATCAGTTACTCCTGCAGCTACAAGAAATAGTATAATGAATGATGCATGCTGGATTGATAGCCCTTAAACAATTAAGGTAAGCATTTTACTCGATGGCCACTGTGCCATGATATGATATAGCCTATGAGAGTCACTCTACAGCCATGGTTGCTAGTAGAGGACCTGTTGTATACATCTAGAGCATGGCCTCCGTATACCGAAAAAGACTTCTTCCCCCTCCGTAATTTGTTCGTCCGGGAACCGAGGAATTCCCTCCCCGACCGGCGAGCCGAGTTCCACTCCGTACATGGTGTACTCATATCTAGCTAGCTCCTACTGGACTATATCCTGCTATATCCTGCATTTCCCAGATCCCACATCCTGCAATCCTGCAAGACTTGGAGCATTGGAGAACCCTGGCGAACCCCTCCAAGCATTCGGAGCTGCGTTGGAGCGGTGACATCAGCGGGGCAACCGGTTGGGCACTCAACGGAGTGCCTGGTTACCACAGCTACACTAGTAGTAACTAGTACTACCACTCCTATTAACCAGTCATGACTACACCTACAGGAACTTGAAACGATCGGAATATCACTAAACACCCATCGATGCGTTGCCTTCGCTTCTCTCTTCTCTATTCTCTATTTTTCTTGCGCGCTGCCCCTCGGCCCCACCAACGCGTCCGACGCATATATGCATGTGTTTGGTTATGTACTAGGCTCAACTCCATCTCTATCATCCACATGACACCTGGGGAGGGGACAAAGACCTCAAAGGGGAGAAAATGAATATGAAACAACAATTGGAATGGAATGGGATAGGTCGTGGTGGTGCTGGTGGTGCTGGTGGTGATGGTGGATGCGATGCGATGCAAACCGAGGCCCGGACCTCTCACGTCCGCGCATCCGCGGGACTTGAGTCCGGTTTCTCAATCTCGTAAAACAACATGTAGACCTCCTTCTGCATGCCCAGCACGTCCGAGGTCTTGCACTCTTTGATCTTTTCATCCGAAATTCGCCACCATCGGTCATTCGGCTTGCGACGCCGTCGAAGCCGCGAACTGACTCCTGACGGGGGCTCGCCCGATGACCGGGGGATATTCCGGGAAGAGCGCGTGGCCGATGAGATGCTGAACCGTCCTTGATCCGTCGATGGACTATTGCTATCCGAATCCACCGTAGGCTGTGGTGTCGACGAGCGCGACGAGCGAGAAAACGTGCTCTGGAAGGAACGCCGCGAGCTGGACGTAGTGGGACGAGGCAGTGGCGGCGTGAGCTGCGTCGACGGCGACGTACCCGAAAGGGAGGTGGAGGAAGTCGCTGTGGATAGTCCACTGCTGGCACCTGTATCAGGATCAGGGCTGCTGCGTGGCATCAATCGTGGACTCGGTGCCTCGGACGGGTTCTGGCTAGCGACTCGGCTTGCCGCATAGGAGCTAAAGACCTCTGGGGTGGAGAATGGCGCATAGAGGTGATTGCGGCGAAACGACTCGTAGTGACCGCTGTGGTGGCTGCCCTTGTGGCAAACAATGGCAAGCAGCTTAAACCACGTCTGATTCAAGATTCCTCCCAGGGGCAATCGCTCGGGGAATGACACCTTGGCAGCGTTCTTCGATGAACTACTGCGATCAAAGATCGACCGCGACAGATGGACTGCGATGATTTTGGGGAAGGACGTGATACGCATGTGTCGAGCAATTCGTCGCTTGGGCGCAAGCTCTGCTGGTGGAAACTCAATGCCGTCGAGTTCGCGCTCAGGGTCATTCTCCAGGGCATCCCGGAGTCGCTCAATCTCGTTCCCTAACCGATCCCGATCGCTCTGTGAACTAGTCCGGATCTTCTCGGAAATCTTCATGTCGACGGCATGCTGTAGGCGGCACCGGTCGCATCGGAAATCTTCAATGTATTCGGTTTTCAACAGACCGTCAAAGCAAGAATTCAGGGTGGTCGAGCTTTTCTGGGGCACCTGCAGTGTAAGATTCACAAACGAAGTCTGATTGGGTTTGTACTGGTAGTGGCAAGACTGGCATTCGATCTGCGATTCCAGTTTACCCTCAAGAGGAAATCCAGCCTCATTGTCGATCTCTCTCAATTTGTTATCAATGATGGCAGGAAGTCCATTGGCAGATCCATCATCAATCCGCACTTCGACCCCCGGGCTGTCCGGGCTCTCGGCCTCAGACTCTGCACCCACCGCGCCTGAACCAGCAGGTGCTCCAATGGGGCCAAGTGCGCGCCGCCGAGCCCGGACACCAGCATGGTATTCGTCGCAGAGCCGCTCCAGCACAATCTGCAGGAATTCCTGCGCGTCTTGTTGGTTGCGGCTAATGCGTGTGCGGTACGCGAATTCAAGGGCCTCGATGAAGCCGCGCGCGGAGATGGTCTTCTTGTAGATAGGACGCTCGTTCAACCGATCCAGCATTTCCTTCAATGCCTTTGTGACAATTCCCTGCTGCAAATCCCGCAGTTTGTCCGGCCGCTGTCCGCGTGGAAGTTCGTCTTCGTTCGGCACCGCGTGGTACATATCCGGACCATCCAGCTCGCGCCGGTGCAACTCACGGATCAAATAGACGCGCAGGTCGCCCAGACCGGCGAGGGCCTGGAGCACCGAGTTGATGAAACAGTCATTGGCGACATTGGAGAGGCCAACGATGCTTTTCTTGCGGTTGCTGTCATTGGACTCGTCTCCGTCGATTGTGTAGTTGGGGCCGAAGACGTAGAATAGAGCGACGGCGGCGAGTGAAGCCCCAGCCGCGTATGCGGCGACCGTAGTGGGCCTTTCTTGCATCGAGTATGTGGCAAAGAGGGGAGGGGAGGGAAGAAGGTCTCGGTCTCGGGGGATTTCGTGGCGTAAATGTCGAGGTAGGTCAGACTTCACAATTCATCTAATTCCCCATGGTCAGATCGATGGTGGCGAATGGGAAGAAAGAACGGCGGCAAGTGTCCAGGAAAGAGAGTAAGCACAGGCAGTCAGGGACAGTTTACTGGAATGAGTGAGAGTGAGAGTGAGAGTGAGAGTGCCAGTGTTGAAGCGGATATGGGGAAGAGAATGAGTAACCGGAAGTGGACCGGAGTGTTCATGCGGAGAAAATGGGGCCCCCTTCAAGTTCCAGGGTCACGGTGCAAGGGATTTCATCTTACTCTCACATCTCGGTCCTGCTTCAAGGGCGAATCTCCGAGCCAATTCGAGAGGTCGGGTTCGACTTCTTCGGATGCCTGGGCGGGGTATCAGGCTAAGTAAATCTGCTTGAACCTGCCTTGAATACTTATCCAGTGCATTGGGGCGCTCCGCTTGGCTGCATCGAATCATCTCCCCCGCGACGGATCTTTCGGATGTCCGCAATTCATGAAACCCCGCATTTTTGTTGCGGTTAAAGAAGTGAGAATTGATTGTGATCTTGGTAGAAGTCTTCTTTTTGTTGAGGGGGGCTCTCGTTTATGAGTGAGCACCTGGGCAGTCTCATTTGAAATATATATCATTCTATGCTAGTCCACCGGTGCCAGTGACTATACGTCAGACGGACATCTGAGTACACTACGGTAACTTTTATGAGAAACCAGCCCTTCGGTTTTGAATATAGTACAACCGTGATGTTACTACTACTAGTAGGGGTAGTCAAGCAAAACCCTGGAAAAAATTGATGCCTACCACCTGGGCAATGCCCAGCTGATCTTCATTCCTGGGTGCCAGTGGCTGACTCGAGGCGGACTTGCCCGAGAAAGCCACCAACATCCATGAATACCTAGTACTAGTAGTACTAAAATAGAAATACTGCTACAGCCAACTCAAAGTCAGATGCTTCCAGTCGCTAGGATCTCGAGGCAAGGAAAAATGTTTGTTTCGGTAAAGTGTCTCGAGTACGTAGTCGAGTTATTTAGTCCCGAAATTGTGTTGTATGGACATGCAAAGACTTTTATGTAGTATTTCCGCCTCAGCCTTATATCCATACCAAACCAAACGAAAATCTATCAGCGCACAATCAAGTCATATATCTTCATAGCTAGAACGCGCATCTATGCACGCAGAGACTCGGGCAGAGTAGCGACCTTCTCGTCGAAGAGTTGCTCGGCCTGCTTCCACACACGGGCGGTGGTCCGGTCCTTTAGCTGGAGGAGACTGGGCAACAGAGCCTCGCTGAACATCTCGGAGCTCTCACGGGGAAGGAGGGAGGGGAGATGGTCAATGCTGATCACGCTGAGACGAGGGCCCTGGGTACCAGCGGGCAGAGTAACTGGAACAGTCGGCTTGTCGAATGTGGTGGTGATGTCGTAGATGGGGATAGGGTTGTGGGGGTTTGTTCTGGAAAGTGTTAAGGAAGAATGGCCAGGGTGACGAATACTAGTGGTCACTTACGTGTCGGCGCTGACGTCGCAAACAACAGAAAGGTTGCGGGTCGGGGAGGAAAGAGTCTCGGTGTTGACGAAAGGAGGGATAGGATCGGAGAGGTAAATGCAGTTCACAAAGATGTCGGCATCAATGATCTCCTGGAAAGGACCACCCTTCTTGGTCTCGGCCATATCCCATTGGATGATGTTCTCTTCGGGGACACCAACATCCTTAGCGAGCTGAACGGCACCCTTTCCACAGCGGCCGAGCTACAGCAAGATTAGTAAATGGGAAGGGATTAACATAAAAAAAAAAGGTAGAACATCACATACAGCTCCAATAACAAGGATCTTGGGGGTACGGCCGGCGACCTTCTTGCCAGCCTCGAGGGTCTCCTTGACAGACTCGATCAGGAGATCCTGGTTGGCGTAAGGGACCTCACCGGACAGGGGAGTACCCTCGGGGTGAGTCAATTGCCAGGCCCAGTTCTTGACAGCAAGTGCAGAACCAGCATAGCCAGCGGAGAAGCCGAAAGCAGCAACGCGACGGCCAACATCATCGGTGAGGAACTCCAGATCAAGCAGTAGACCCTTGCCACGGGACCAGCGGCTCAGAACCTGATCCCAACCACCCTGCTTCTTGTAGCAGTGGGCAAAAGTGACGTGAACATGCTCCAGAGGGAAATCATCCTCGGGAAGCTCCTTCAGGCCCAGGATGACGGCATCCTTGGGGGCGTCCTTAACCCACGAGCCCTCAGCGACAAGAGGAGCTCCGATCTATACCCAATAGATTTCGTTAGGATTGTTGCAATTGTGAAAGGAAGGGATTGAGCGGAGAAGGGCGAACCTTGGAGAATTCCTCATCTAAGAAAAGTGATTAGTTGGTTGACTCATATCAACGTGTTGGGGAATTGGAATCAAAGTCCAAACCAAGGGCACCTACCGTCAAAAATACGTTGTGTGGAACGCTCGACAGTCACCTCGTAGCCTGCATCCATCAATGCCTTGCAGGTGGTTGGGGTCACTATTCATTCCAATTCGTTAGCAAGCAACCCTCTCTATGAGCTGATAAGTCGCCCCCAGAATTCGTTGGTGGGGGAGGGGCACTGACAAGCAGACCGAGCCTCAGCGGGCTTGGTCTCGGCGCGCAGCCAAATCTTTTGTCCAGGCATTATGAATGAATGGGGTTGGAGAATTGAGTGTTTCGTAAAAATGTTCAACAAAAGAAAAGTGACCGCCGAATTGCACTTTTGACTGCTATGACAGCAATGGCGGGGTAGTTGTTCCGGTCCGAAAATGACTCAGCCCGATCATCGGCGATGCCTCCCGCATCAAGCAGTCGGGGTGTGTCCAATAAGAGTAGGAGTAGTACAAGCACATAAGTATTAAGGGATTACGAGAAACTTATTTTATTAAAAATACTTTTGATTGCTGATTAGAATACCACCTATAAAGTTTCCATCACAGGAATCGTCTTCGTAGTCAAACACAACGAGCACAGACAGTCAAAGGTGCGCTTGGAAGCGGGTCCTCAGAACAAGCACAGCTAAAGCGTGAAGTTAGAGCACTTCAGTGGCTAGAGTCCTAAGTGGGCTTGGTACGGCTGCGGGTGCGGCTACCGGGCCCATCGCTTGGGATGATTTTCTTCACGGCATCTTTCACCTTCTCCTTTTTGGTGGGCGCAGGCTTCTTCTGCTCTCCGTTGGCCTTCCCCACAGAACCTGAAGGTGCAGAGCTATTGGAATCCTTGGAAGGCTCCGGGTCGACTTTCTGCTTCTTGGCTTCTGGCTCGTCCGACTTCTCAGGGAGCGGTTTGTCTCTTTCATCCGATGCAGGAGCCGGGGCGGGGACTGGGACAGGCACCGGAGCTGGATCCGGGGCCGGATGGGTGATAGGCTCGAATGTAGAAGTGGCGTCAGGAATAGATGCAGGGGCCGGAGCTGCTGGAGTCGGAATTTCAGAGACTGGAGCCGGAGCAGGCGCTGGGACCGAAGGAGGAGCCGGAGCCGAATTGGCGATGACAGTAGAATCAAAAGCACGCTTTTCGCCGGTCTGCGGCTCTGGTTTGGTAGCATCAGCCTCTCCCTTTCGACTCTCTACTGGGGCATTGGGTTCCGAAGACCCGATGGAGCCGCTGAGCGGGTGCTTTATGGACGATTCCGCAGTTGGCTGGACTTGCTGCGGCGACCTGGGAGCCTCTGGATTTTCGCCGCCGGCTGCCGCCTTTGACTTTTCAAAAAAAGAGCCTTCGCTTTCTTTCTGGGTTGTATTCAATCCACTGTGAACCGGTCGCGACTGTTCGCTGACCACTGGCGTAGCAGCTGGAAATCCTTAGTCAGCGCATACTGGAAGCGAGACAATTATTACCACGATGGCGAGCCACCATCGGACTCTGTCTGGGGGATGAAATGTATAGAGCATGTTTGGTGCGACCAATTTGCTCATAGAATCGCTACCATCGGTGTGAAAAACGTACCGGAAGCTGGGGGAGCGTTGTACGCAGAGAAGATGCCCTCAGTGGCCATGGTGGATCGATGATGTCAGATAATGGCACGTGCGTCGAGGAATGAAGGCTTTCACGGGACAAACGGAGTCGCGAGAGTGGGAAAAGGGTTGTTAAGAAGAAGATGATGGTTTACAAGGAAAAACAGGAGCTGGAATGGGATCGATTGATCTTTGAGGGAAAGAGGTGAGGTTGCGCGGTGACGTTTACTAAGAGCAGCTGGGGGGCGCTAACCCCATTCATAATGTACCATGCAGTACAGGGCTGATTCGCCGCCCACGACCCCGTCTGTCGTCGCACAGCTTGGTCCCCATTCCACCACAGGACATTCCAACGTCATTGCCCTCTGCTAAATCCGTCGTTGATTCTGGGGTTGCTTTCTGGTCTCTTTCGTTCCAGAGGGTTGCCAATGCAATGACCAAATGGGATGATGAATGTACTCGTACCGTAGAGGGATGGCGCAGCCACTGTGGAGTAGTCTGTGCGGAGTACCTGAGATCATCGCCATCGCACTGCAGCGCTCCGACAGCCAGCCACAACTCGGTGATCGTCGCTCGGAGAAACAGTGTTCTCCATACATAGCGATCTGGCGTTTCCATGATTTGGGAATGTGTAGATGGCGCTGGGGCTTATTCGAATTGCGCGTGTCGATTCGGGCAATGCCTGGGAGTTGGGTGGGGAATCTCCAAGTAATGAAGACGAGAGGCGATGCGTCTCGAAGCAGGGACCAGTATAATACCAGCTGGCCCCTGAGGCCCTGAGGGGTCTGGCTCCGGTACTCTGGTACCAGGAACGGCATGGGGTGACGGGGAGATGGGAATGTAAGTTCGATGAGTTTACAACCCGTCCATTAGGTCAAATTCAAATCCAAGCGAGAGAGCAGGTAATCCTCCTCTGCAGCGGTGCGGGTGCGAGTGCGAGTCGCTTCAATCGAAGCAGTGGCCGTTTCCTCTGGGAGAACGAGTTGGATTTTTTGCGCTAGGCTGGTGGCCTCTCGAATCTTCTTCCGGTCAATTAAAATGCGGAGAGTGTCACAGCCAATGCGCAGGAAAGCATCCCGTCTAGCTTCGGACCAGGTCTGAAACCTAGCCTGCGAAAGACCATCTACAAAGCGAATAAAAGGTTGGGGATTTTGCTTTCCGGGGTGGCATAGTGCGACGGAGGCGAACAGCAAAGACCGGGAAGATGACAGAGTTGAAATAACCTCGGAGAATTCCTCGTAAAGACCCTGTGAAACTTGCTTGATGGATGGCTTTTGGTCCATGGCTGTACGGCTCAAGTGAGCACCGGCTGCGAGAAGCATTGATTTGCCAGAAGGCACACCGTCCGCGAGATGGGTAGAAAAGTGCATTTGGCAGACTCGAAGATAGTACTGTAGAGCCGAGCCGAAGCCCGCTCCGTATCGAATCTCAGCCTCTATGAAGCTGACGAGAAGGTGGCCAACGGTTTGCCGGGACTGTTCTTCTGTCATTCGGCCGTTGTATCCGCCGAGGTCCTGGGCTAGCGCCATTTTCAACCATTCCAAGATGGTGGACTGTAAACCCTCCGCAACCATGAATTTAGTTAAAGCAGCAGTTGATCCTCGGGACTGAAGGAGCATCTGTCTAGAAGCTCCGTCAGAGGACCAGAACCAATGCTCCACTCTCGAGCCCGCTCGAGATGACTTCATGTCGGTAGTCGACCTAGCCAGGAGAAGTTGTGACTTTAGACAGTCAAGCATGACTGCTGCTGTGGCGGAACCCGAGGCTACCATCTCATCGAGAACCAGCATGGGCTCCGTGGCCAGGCGTCGTTGTTCCTCCAGCCTTCGAACTGCGTGGTGGTCATGAGGAGGTGCCCCCTTGGGAGGTACGATACGAAACAAAGGGTTATCCAGGATGGTGTGTAGGTGCTGATCGGTCGCATGAGCGGAGGAGTCGGTATTCAAGGGTTGTCGATCGGCGTCATGACTGGAATTGGAATTGTTTGTTACGGGATAGGCGTGGTCCAACTGGCGGCGAAATGAGGAGGTGAGGGCACTGAGTAACTGCTGGGACTCGCGCGGGCTCCTGGGTAACGGCTGATGAATCTTTGGCCAGGACTTAAACTGAAAGATCGATGTTCCCTTCATGATGAGTATGTCGGTGAGTGAATCAATGGTATGACTCCCCCCTTGTGCGTCGAGTGTATGTAGGAAGATCAGCCCCGGGCCGCGAGGGGTGGGCGGTCAGAGGGAAGGAAGCCGGGATGGTGCCCAAAGTGGATGACGAGCACACACAGAGATGGGGTTTCGAGTCAGATATTGGAGATGCTTGGCGTGGGAATTGAAGTGATAACTAGAGTATTGTTCAATGTTAAATAGACGCTAATACCAATCCAGGTAAAATCATCAAAGATTAAAAGATAAAAGATATACAGGAATCGTAAAGTAAGGCCAATGGGCGCCAGGCGCCACTCGCTAAAAAGCCAGGCGGTGCCAAGACCAGCTGCGACTGCGAGCAACACATCCGCGAACTCTGAGCTTTCGCCTTCCCCATTCACATCTCATCCCTCCTTCTCTCCGCGACCTCCCCTCCGACGCTCTACTCCTTCCCCCCCCAATTTATATTTCCTCCTCTCTCTGGATTCTTATCGGCCTTTGTGCCCTGTGGTCTTGGTGCTGTTCCTCTCTTGCGAGGGTGCATCCGACTCATTCTACCATTCAGATCCTTCCTCCTTACACACCCTTGCGACATCCATCGTGACCTTCCTCCCAATTCCGTCTGTTTCATCTCACATATACCTTTAACATCATGTCCGAAGTTCAAAGCCGATCGTCTGCGCGCGGCAGAGTATCCTCCCGTGGTGGCCGTGGTGGCTTCAGCTCCAGAGGTGGTCGTGGTGGAAGCAGCAGATCTGCGAATGCCGACAACTCAGACGCTCCCTCATTCGAAGAGGGTGAGATTGGACAAATGAGAAAGAAGTACTCCGACACTCTACCCACTCTTAAGGAGTTGTTCCCAGACTGGAAGGATGAAGACCTCATTTTCGCCCTGGAAGACTCGAATGGCGAGCTCGAGGATGCAATTGTGCGCATTACCGAAGGTTGGAATTCCCTTATCACCCCAATGTCTATGAGACTATACGTCCCATCCCTGGCCGGTTTTTATTGACATTTCTTGCTTCTTTTCCTTAGGCAACGTGTCTCAGTGGGGAGAGGTCAAAAAGGCCACAGACCGAACTCGGCCCAAGCCCAAGGAAGCCCAGAACACCCAGACCGAGCCTACTTCAGCTTCCGCCCGTGGTGGACGTGGTCGTGGCGGATTCGAGAGCCGTGGACGTGCCCGTGGAGATCGGGGTCGTGGCGGTCGTGGTGGTCGCGCAGGTGCCCAGACTGCAAATGGAACCCGCACAACTACCAGCGCTATGGAGCCCGCAGCCACTGTCCCGGTGACGGAGCCCGTGGCTCCCAAGGTGGGAGGAGAGGTCGAACAACCCGCAGCTGTTGAGACCACACAGTCGGCCGAGGCGAAGACCAGTGCGATTCCTGAGGGCGGCCCCAAGAAGGGGGGGATGGGCAAGCCTCTTTGCCAAACCCACACCCGCACCAGCTCCGCCCCAGAAGAAGGCCCCGACAGCAGCTCCTGTGCCTGCGCCTGCCCTCGAAAAGCCCGTTGAGCCCCTCACCGAGCAGAAGAAGGCTCCTGAACCCGCTTCCGTCCCTGCCCCCGTCCCCGCCGCCTCCCAGAAGACCCCCGTTGCGAAGCCTGCGCAACCCGCTATCCCTGCCATCCCCGTTTCCGCCCCGAAGCTGCCCACCGATGACTTGACCGAAACAAACCTCGAACAAATCCCCGATGTCTCTGCCCCTGCCCCTACCGCGACTGCTGCCAGCACCGTTGGCAGCGCCCTCGACCCGACTTTGGCAGCTAACGTCACTCCCTCTCGCGCCCCTCAATCTGGTCTTCCCGGCAGTGCATTGAAGCATGGCCGTACTCCTGGCTTCCAGCGCCGTGTCATGGAGCAGCAGCAGGCTGTGGTTATGCCCGGTAACCATGCTGTGGACCGTGCCGCCGTTCAGTTCGGCAGCATGGGCCTGAATGGTGATGCCGTGGATATTGACGAGAACCGCGAGGAGGCCGAGACCCGTCCTCAACCTCCTCAACACTCTCCTGTCGCTCCTCGGGCTTCCTTGCCTCCTTCATCCCAGGGCGCTGGTGAGACAACTGGCGCCGCTCGCCCCGCACCTGGCCTTCCTCCCGTCCCTCAAGCCTCTGCCGCCGAGTCTTTCGGCGACTTCTCACGCTTCGCGGATCCCTTCAGCCAGCCCCAGCAGCAGATCCAAGAGCCTTTCGCTAACCAGGCTCCCGCTCAGCCCGCTGCCACCACTGGCGCCGATTACTCCTCCTTCTACGCCTCCGACCAGCGGTTCCCCTACTACAACAACTATGGTAACTATGGTCAGACCCAGGATGCCGGTGCCCGGGCTGGTGCTGGTGCTGGTGCTGGTGCTGGTGCTGGATTCGGTGTCTCTGCTGCTGAGGCTCAGCCTCAAATCCCCACTACTCAACCCCCCGGCCGCTACGGTCCCGTTGATGCGACCAACAGTGGCCACAACACCCCTAACCCGACTCTGCCTGCCACGACCCAGACCCCTCAGCAGATGCCAGGCCAGGCCGCCCACGGCTATGGCTACAACTACCCCTACTACCAAAACAACCCCCATTACGCTTCGTACATGAACCAGATGAACCAGCAGCACCAGTACGGCCGAAACCGCCCAATGTATGATGACGCCCGCCGCTATGAGGAACAGCAGCAGCAGCAACAACAGCAGCAGCAGCAGCAGCACTACGGTATGCCGCACAACAACCAATACGGTTACGGCAGCCAGCAGTACGGCCCCTACGGTGGCAAGGGCGGAATGTATGGACAGCAGCCCCACGCCTTCTCCTACGACCACACCTCCCCTGCAAACGCCGGTTCCTTCAACCAGGGCATGCCCGGTCGTGACTCTGTCTATGGCCGCACTGGCTCGACTCAGCCCTCCGACACCCAGCAATCTGCCACCGGCTCCAACACTTTTAGCTCTGGCATGTCTGATGTCTTCGCGCAGCCCCAGGCCGGATTTGGCCGTACCGCTCCTGTCGCCCAGCAGCCCCCTGTGAGCACTGAGGAGACCAAGGGCTTTGATGCCTCCAAGACTGGTGGGCCCAGCCCGTCGCTTGCCCAGGCAAACCGCCCCGGATCTGCTACCAACAGCATCCCTGGTCAGCCCCAGGCTCAGACCGGTCTTCCCCCGCTGCAGGGTCAGCAGGGACAGCAGGCGTTCGGCAACTACCCTGACCTGAACCCTCAGTATGGTGGACTTGGTGGCCTCGGCGGTCACCAGGGTGCGGCCTCGCAGACTCACCAAGCTTCTGGCTACGGTAACTACGGCGCGGGTTTCAGTAACTACTACGGAAACAGCAACCGGGGTGGCTGGGGTGGCAACTATGGTCACTAATTTAGGGAGTTGCTATATTTCCTTTCACTTCCTGGCCACACGAACACATATGGCGTTGCATTTGCGAGTGATTTGAAACCGGGGGTTTTTCGTTTTGTCTTCCACATCACAAGGGAAGAGGGGAAGCATGGAAACCAATCCATGCCTTGTTCACCTGGACAAAAACCCAAACTTTCTCTTCATCTTTCCTTCACCTCAACATTTGTGTAATTTCTACTCTCTGGGACCTTGGTTGGCTTTTCCCGGTATGGAGAAATGTGCTTCGTTTGGTTCTCCTGTTTCCACTCTATTTACGTTTTTTCTTTTCTTCTTTCTTGCTTTTTTTCCCTTTTCCTCTTTTTTCCCTTTTGCTACTACCGCTCCCCGCCGATGCGGTCTGTATTAAATCCGCCCATTCTCCCAAGGTTTTCTTTTTTTTCCTTGCCCTATTTTCCTCCGCCCTGGCTCACGGTGTCAATTCGGGTTCCGGTGTGGGTGTCCATTTTGTGACGATGGGGTTTGGTTTTCAAGTTCCCTGTTTCATTACCTGTCCTCCACCGTGTGCAATGTTGATCATTGATGCTTGTTGGGTCTGGTAGAGGGGTAGATCGTGATGGACTGCTCATGTTACTGGGCCTATCAAAAAGTGACGAGTTATGTACGCTCCTATACAAATCAAACATTCCAGGCCCACTTATGCACTCATGATTTACGCTGTGTAACATTGTATTAGTAGAAAAGTATTGATCTCGGAAGTTGGATATTCAGTCGAGCATTTTTGTTTGGATGAGCCCGAGGTCCAGGCCCCGTCCTTGGTTGCAACTGGCATAGCCCTAGGCTGTCTAAGCGTACAAAGTATTACTAGTAGTACCGCATCATTTCGTTACCTGGAATGTATTCAAGTATGCTCTATGGAATACATTTTTAGAAAATTGAAAATTGATAAATATCTCGTTGAAGATGTTGAGTATATAACAAAAAGTAAAGACATGAAAGATGAAATTAGATGGGCGGTAGTTGAAGCCGCTTTTCCAAGCATGAGCGGCATCGCCTCGATCCGAAACTAGTATATACAATCGAAATGCAGCGTGACATGGTCCCTGGCCGTGTAGGAAAACAGGGTACACCAAAAGGTCAACTCTCTATGTTTGCAGACAAATGGGGTTGGAGATGAGGGTACAATCCAGCGAGGCAGGCGGGTATTCCACATCCCGGGCTCAAGTAAAGCGGGATTCTTCTCATCATTCACCGATGGAGAGGAGGAGAAAAGACACGGACGATTTACTCGGTGATACCCAGTCCCTCGCCACCAATCTTGTGGTAAGGAGGCTTGGCATCGGCGGCCTTGGCGGCATCAAAGCGCCAGATACCACCGGTCTTTTCACCCTCGAGGTTACCAGAGATGCCAAGCTCGGCCGCAAGCTTCTGGAAGAGAGGGTCGTCATCCTGCTCTTCAATACGGTTGAAGAAGCGGCGCTCCCATTCACGGCCTTCGCACTGCTCAGCGCGGCGCAGCTCACGCTGGGCATTCTCGATGCGGGACTTGTGAGCGGAGACAGCATCCATATTACCACCCTGGATGTTCTCAGCGACCTCCTTCCAGGCACGTCGGCTCTCGTACAGGTCCTGCTCTTCAACAGGGGCCAGGTCGAGTGGGGTGGTTTTGTTGTCGTTCACGACCCACTTGTCAACAACCTCCTTGGTGCGGGCATCCTTGATGGTGAAGGTATTCGACCACTGTCCATCGATGGTGTAGAGAGGCTTCTTCTCGCCCTCGCTGGCCTTGTACAGGCATGCGGTGAAGGTGTTCTTCTTTCCGCTCAGCCAGCCCTTGCCGGAGAAGTCGATCTTTGCGACGTAGCCGCTGCTGCTGACGATCTTGGCGGTCTTTTCTAGCTCCACGAAGGGAGTACCGTAAATGAGCGATTCGATGTGCAGGTTGGGCAAGGTGATCACATATTTCTCCTTCTCGCTGGATCCGGGCGGGGTGAGAGTGTACTGAGCGTGTCCGAGTTGCTTCACTTGAATGGTGCTCGAGAAGGAGGCCTTCTGGGCGTTGTATCCTTGCAGCTAATGATGCGAATATTGTTAGTCTCTAGCCTCCTCGGCCGTGATAGGGCATGTGTCTCTGAGTTGTGTGTACTTACCTCGATCGCATGCTTGTTGTTGGTGATCGCATAGGCGGTGGCGGGGGGATGGTGACTGTACAGAATTAGCACTTGGAAACTCATCTCAATGTTTTTGCGTTTGATGAGGAGTGTTGCGACCTACCTAACTTGCTCACTGAACAGCTGGGTCTCTCCCAGGTCCGAGTCGCCGTTGGCGAGCCACTTTCCGAGGAAGAGTTCACCCAGGAAGGGATTCAGAGGCTTTTTCTCACTTCCAAGCTTTTCACTGCGACTGCAGTATTGCTGGTGAAGGGTAGTGAGGAACCACTTGAGGACGAGGAGGGCTCGCTTCTCCGGGACGGCCTCCTTGGCGGGAGCGACAAAGACGGCGGGGTGTTCGGCCCAGTAGGCGGAGTACTCGGTCAGGGAGGTGGTTGACAGGATAAAAGGGGGTGCTGTGAGGGACGAAAGATCTCCGTTGAACGAGGCAATCGACTGTGGTGATTGTCAGTTGTCTTTCAAGTAATGAAGTGGAGGATTGCGCGTCCAGCGGAGGGGTCTACCTTGAGGAAACTGGACCAAGATCCCTTGCTACCAGCGGGGACTTGGCTCTGGGGCTCTTTGCTAGAAGACATGATAAATTTGGGGGGAGATAAATGGGGAATATTCCAAAAGGAGCAGGGCCAAAAAAAAAAAGGATCCAAAGGGACAAGATTGCGGAGAGTGGGGGAGTTCGCAAGTTCACGTCAAGTTGGAGTCGGAGTTGACTGACCGCCGGGGGATAACGTCATGGCTCAGGGCCACACCACACCACAGCCACAGCCACTTCGTTCATCCACTCTTCTCTTCTCTTTTCTTCCCATGCTCACAATACTTGACACTACTATCCAGTACTCTCCGATAGACATCTTATCATGGAGCTACACCATATATCACCTCTGATTCCCAACCGGCCCAGCCACATCCTGGTGGTGGGGTGGTCCACCACCCATCCTAGTTACAAACAGGCGCAACTTTCTTTTTTTCCGGAGATTATCTTCCAATAGACCTCATTTATAAGAGACCTTGAACTAACTGTCACCCAAACTGAACTAAATCGAGTCAAGTCCAGCTCATACAGTTAAGTCAAGTCGAGCTAGTCGATTAGGCCAGGGCACGGATTCTTTTCCGCCCTCCCTAAAATACTTTGGTGGCGATGGGTTCCCCACGGCCTTCTGGCCGAACAACCCGAATCATTGGTCTGCCCTGCCGGATTATGGAGAGAAACTGGGGACCATCCTGGGAAACGGACCCTGGCAAGATAACAATCGGCTTCGCTGTGTGGACGCCCTCCCCCTGCTGCGTCGCTGAGAGATGCGACCCCCGCGCCGATCCTCGGCCAACTATCCAGAGCGCCGAAAGGCCCTTTTGATTTTTTTTTTCTTCTGCCTTTCTCTCTCTTTCTCTTGTGACTCACATCTATAATCCTATATACCCAACAAAAGCTTCTCATCCCAAGCAATCTATTGTTGACTTGCATTTCAATTACTCCTACCGTTTTGGGAACTATACATTTCCCGGAGTATGTTTGCGGAAAGCCTTCGTTGAAACCTGAAATATTCACTTCACTCCTCCCGAGGCTAGACATAGAGCTTTTGTTTTTCAAACAAAGCTCGACAGACCCAATGCCAACAATTCGACCTGACCTTTGCCCTTCGAATTGATCGCTGTGCTGAATGATGGGCACCTCCGATACCATGTCTCCAACTCATTCGAGAGCTTCGAGTGTCGAAGATGCCATGCCTCGTATGGAACCGATCCAAACAAAAGAATCCAAAGCGCAAAACCAAGCCGAAGATCCGAATGACTTGCATCTCGCGCAAAGCCACATGTCCCATCATGACATGCCCGTGACCACCGAGTTTTGCGAGATCGATGCAGAACAATACTTGCGTTTTTCGCCATCTCGCAAGATCGTCATCGTCGCTGTCCTCTCCTTCTGTTCTTTTCTGGCTCCAATTTCTTCAACATCCATCCTCTCAGGCATTCCCGAGGTAGCAGAGACCTATAATACGACTGGTAGTATTATCAATGCCAGTAATGCCTTGTACTTGGCCTTTATGGGGATTGCCGCTCCATTCTGGGGTCCATTCAGTCAAGTGTGGGGACGACGCCCAGTCAGTCAATCAATCAATCAATTGATAATTCACACGTCATTCCATGATATACTAATCACCAATTTTTAGATTTTCTTGGTCAGCGCATTTCTCTTCTTTGCCTTCAGCATTGGCACTGCATTGGCGCCCAATTTGCCGGCCTACTACATTTTCCGCGTTCTCACAGCCTTCCAAGGCACGTCGTTCCTGGTCGTGGGCAGTTCCGCCATTGGCGATGTATATGAGCCTCGTGCACGAGCAACAGCACTGGGCTGGTTCCTTTCCGGTACTCTGATCGGCCCAGCCCTTGGCCCTTTTATTGGCGTGCGTTCAAGACCCCACCCCTATCAAATGTCCTCCAAATACGATGCGTCCGTCTAACCCATAATTCCATAATATAGGGTGTTATTGTCACATTCTGTTCCTGGAGAGTTGTCTTTTGGCTACAGACTGCCCTCGGAGGCTGTGGGACAATACTTGTCTTCTTCTTCTTCCCAGAGACATACCCGCATCTCAACAAGACTGAAGTGACCGACAAGCCTGCATCAGAAAAGGCAAAGTACCTCTGGCACCGTGTCAACCCCCTTCGAGTCGGCATTCTCCTCTTCACATACCCTAATCTCTTCTTCGCTGGAATCGCGGCCGGTGCCCTCGTCTGGAACCAGTACTCCCTCCTAACGCCAATCCGATATGTGCTCAACCCGCGGTTCAATCTAACCAGCCCCATCCAATCGGCTTTGTTCTACATCGCACCGGGCTGCGGTTACCTCGTTGGTACATTCATGGGTGGTCGCTGGGCCGACCACACCGTGAAGAAATGGATCGCTAAGCGTGGGAGACGTGTACCAGAGGATCGACTTAAATCGTGCCTGGTCTTCCTAGGAATCATCATCCCTGCGTGTATCCTTGTCTACGGCTGGACCGTCGAGAAGGCTGCCGGTGGAATCCCTGTGCCTGTCCTGGCTATGTTCCTTCAGGGTGTGGCTCAATTATTCTGCTTCCCCAGTTTGAACACATTTTGTCTAGACGTCATGCAATCCAGCGGACGCAGTGCTGAGGTCGTAGCGGGCAACTACATGTTCCGGTACGTCTTCGCTGCCCTGGGATCCGGCCTTGTGCTTCCCGCCGTCGAGGAAATTGGTGTTGGATGGTTTAGCACCATCAGTGCCTTATTCTTGGTCTTTGCTGGGTGCTGTGTATGGGCTACTACCATCTACGGTGATGAGTGGCGTACCAAAATCGATGCTAAGAATCGGGATAAGGCTGCGGAGAAGGTCGATGAGGCACCATCTCAGCAGGAAACAAAAACAAAAGTAGAAGAGGTATGAGGTGACGAGAGCGAGCTGCTTGACTTGAGATTCTTATTATCTGCTTATGCATTTCGGCCTCCCAATACTTAATGGTATTTAAAATAGATTGAACGATAGATCGAATGAATCTAATGAATTGACGAGACTTCGAAGCTTCCTCTTAAGAACCTCGAACCGTATCATGAGCACCTGTGGTTTGCTCCGAAGGTTCACCGATTTCCGTAGTCGTGCCTTCATTTTCCACGGGGATCTTGCCTTTCACGATGGCATCGGCGCTCAACCCTGTTTCAGCAACAACTCGGTTTACCTTTGTCCTTTCGGTGAAACGTCTAGCATCTTCTCGCCCCTTCTCGATGTCTACAAACCCGATAGCAATCATCGCACCGGTGCAGATAGCAAACAAGAAGGGGAATCCCATCCAGTTATTTCGAGTGTCATTGATAATGGCCTGGATGACATTCGGTCCAATGATCGAAGACTAAACCTTTGTTAAAATTGAAGAATACGAGTGGGAGGATGGGGTGCTTACGGCTCGGTTTGTGATACCGAAGAGAGCGAAGAACATATTGTCAAAGCCTCGAGGCATCAGCTCACTGATCATTGTTTGCGCATACTGAGATGATAGAAAGGGTCAGACGATTCTAGAATAGGCGGAAAGGGGTGACTTACCGCGTAGTATGGAGCCTGGAACAACCCGAAAATGATATTGTAGAAGTAAAATTCCCACTAACAATATGTCAGTATGAAACGCTTTTCATGTCATGGCTCGAAGCATACCGTATTATGATATCCCACTCTAGTGGTCCACAGTCCCAGCATGCCCCAAAATGGGATGAGGACACTGAAGAAGTTGGTGACAAGAAACATGGTTTTGGTCTTGAACTTGAAGTAACGCTGGATATACCAAAATCCGAACGTCGATGTGATCGAGCATGCCGCCTGCGTGATGCCAAGGTAGGTGATTTGCAAGAACGAAAATGAGACGTAGTCATTCTGGATAATGGAGACGAGAGTGCCTTGGGTTGTTAGCGTGTGATGCTGCCATACTACAGAATAGACTAACCTGTGGTGTTCAGCCCATCTGCGAGTAGAAAGTACGCCAGGAAATACAAGAAAGTTTGTGGAAGCGATCTGACTTCTTTGATCGCGAGCCAGATCTGCTTGAAGCCAATGGTAACATAGCTTGAGCCCTTCGGAATTTTGGGGCCGGGTCTCTTCTGCTGGAAGATAAACCACCAAATTCCTAGGACCACCCAGTCTGCAGGTTTGTTAGATACATCGCTGGCATCATCTCAGTATAAAGGCTCTTACAGGAATTGGTCAAGCACAGAGCCAGGTTGTTTGCGTATTGGTTGTTCTGCATAGGAAGCAGCACACTCAGATTGAGCGCGAGAGTCAACAGATAGCCGATATTGCTGTGTGCAGTGGAGATATTACTGCAAGGCGAGTCAGTATACGCTTGTTAGAGATGATTTGTAGTACCGACCTGATGTGATTTCGCTCCAGTGACTCAATCTGGTCGTACTCCTCCTGGTTAATCTTGCCCTCTCGGAGGTCTTCCTCTCGTGCCTTGCGTACGTGCGGCGTATACCGTGCCAGTCGAGGGAATACTGCCGCATAAAAGACCAGCGTTGCACCGTATGCCACGTATGCAACTATGTACATGCCCATAGCGGACGGCCATTGGCTTGGGTCCCGGATAGCCAGCATACCATACTGCAATGCCCAACAAACGACGGTCAGTCCCAATAGCAACCATCGGCCAAACGAGCCGTAGTCAGCGGCACTGCCAAGCCAAACAAAAATCACTGTCATAAAGGCAAAACAGAGTCCATTTGCGATGAGGACAACTGAGGAGATAGATCGTGTGCCCCCCACCCAGGGTACCACGCAGGCGGAGGAATCGGTACACGGTTTGGGCGGATTAGTATCGGGCTGGTGCCCTGCTTTATTGAGGGCCCATTGGAAACTAAATCCGGTCAGATATGATTGTTCCCTGACCTCAGGCAGGTTGTACTGACAGGGCTTGACTGTAGGATCCGGGACCAACACCATTGTCGCCTATAAATCCCCAGGATTATTTGTCAGATCGGAGCTCAGAGACCAATATGATTGAAAGAGAACTCCATTACCATTGTAATAAAGATAATATGCCCATAGCTCTTTGCGGGTTGTGGTAGGCTGCTCGTATGCATCCTCATCCACGCCGAACAGCCGCTCATACTCCTCGAGCGTGTTACGAGTCTGTGGTGTTGTTGTTGTTGTTGTTGTTGTTGTTGTTGTTGTGGCTGCCACTTTGACAGCAGCATCAGGTTTTGGTCCCTCCTCCCCATTCATTTGATCGACTTTTGAACTCGCCATAACTCTCAAGCAAGCCGATTAGGAACTTGAGTAACCTCGGAATAAAGAAGGAGGAGAGTTATGGCACCAGTTGCAGACCAGTTGCAGCCCTGGTTGTTCTACCCCGCATTCCAGGGGAGTCGCATTCTTAGGGTAGGACCTTGACGATCAGTTTAGATCTCTTATCAGCCATGTGTCTTTCGGATGGTCGTATTCAAGCTGACCACTGACTTCGTTAGCCTAGGGTATCTAGGGTACTCTGTCATTGAGAGGTTGCATCGAAGAACAAAGTGGGGACGCCAATGGGGGCCACTGCCACTTCCACTTCCACTTCCACACTTCCTCCCCCCGCGCGCATCCACTTTTGGACCGCGGTTTCTCTCTTGACACTTCGAGTCTGCTGCCGTCCAAAACAATGGCATCGACGGACCTGCAGAGGCAAGTAGGCCAGGTATGTATTTGAGAAAGTTGGGATGAGGTAAGAAGAAGAGTCTGACCAGCTATAGCTATTTGCGGTCGGTTTCCACGGCCATACTCCTAGCCCAGAGATCAAGACCTTGATCCACGACTACCACATTGGTGGGATCGTTCTTTTTTTCACGCAATTTCCAGAATAAGGAGCAGTTACAGGTCAAGTGAAAAGCACACTATTACATCGATTCGGTGAACTAACTGTGAAACAATGTAGGCTTTGACATTCGCTCTTCAGAATGAAGCTCGATTGGCAGGACATAAACGCCCTCTTCTTATCGGGATCGATCAGGAAAATGGACTTGTCACCCGAATTTCCCCTCCTATCGCCGCTCAGGTCCCGGGCCCAATGGCTCTGGGTGCAACCCATGACCCGAGATTCGCGTATCAGGCAGGCAAATCAACTGGCGAGATCCTGAACTTCTTTGGTATCAACATGGACTACGGTCCAGTGTGTGATATCAATTCGGAACCACTAAACCCCGTAATTGGTGTGCGCAGCCCTGGTGATAATCCAGAATTTGTCGGTCGGTTCGCCTCCGCGACTGCACAAGGCCTGAGAGAGCAACGAATTATTCCAAGTGTCAAGCATTTCCCTGGCCATGGCGATACCGCAACCGACTCGCACTACGGGCTTCCGATCATCGCAAAAGGGAGGGATGACCTGGAGCGGTTAGAATTAATCCCCTTTCGCCGAGCTGTGGCCGAAGGAGTGGAAACAGTCATGACTGCACACATCTCCCTGCCGCAGATAGATGACAAACTACCCGCGACGTTATCGCCAAAGGTCTTGGGGATATTGCGTAAGGATATGGCCTATGACGGAATGATCATCACAGACTGTCTTGAGATGGAAGGAATTCGAGCTACCTACGGCACAGAGCAAGGATCCGTGTTAGCAATACAGGCTGGTAGTGACAGCTTGATGATCTGTCATACATTCGACGTGCAAGTGGGTTCTGTGAAGAAAGTTTGTGAAGCAATTCAATCTGGTGCAATTGAGGCCTCTCGTTTCGAGTCAGCATGTCGTCGGGTTGCATCAGTGAAGGACAAGTTTCTTAGCTGGGATATTGCTTTGCACAAAAATGATGTTGCACAACTCGACGCCATAAACAAGAAGGTCGCCGCTCTATCACAAGAAGCATACGCGCATTCTACGACTTTGGTTCGCGACAATGCCAGTGTACTTCCACTGTCTCAATCTTCCAAAGTAGTGGTTCTTTTCCCAGGCGATGGAACTCCCGCCGGAGGTGCGGTGGATGGCGAAGGTATGGGGAGACAGGGATCATATCAGTCCACTCCGTACCTTGAGGCCATTCGAGCCCATAATCCGTCTGCCACCGAGTTGAAGTATGGAGAGGCGGGTCTCTCTACCGAAGAGTGGAATACAGTCAAGAACGCCGATACCGTGATCTTTGTTTCACTCAATGCACGGGAATCACCGTATCAAGAAAAGCTTGGTCTCGAACTTCCACAATTCACTCGTTCGTTGGTAGCAATTGCTGCATGTAACCCTTACGACTTCCTTGAAGTCCCTGAAATTCAGACATATCTCGCCACCTATGAACCCACGATCGAGGCCTTTTCCGTGGCGGTGGAAATCATTTTTGGAAGCAGAACATCGAAGGGATCTTTACCAGTTGGTCCCACAGTCTCAGCTAATTCCAACGCGACTTTTGAATTGTATGATGCGGAAGGGGATGTCGAAGGAATGATAGATACTTGGGATGCAGCCTTGCCAACCTATCCTCTACCCCGGGAGAGTTTGCGCGCACTATTTTTCCGCCCAAATGCCCGCCACTTTGTGGCTCGTATCGACTCAAAGGTTGTTGGATTTTGTCTCGCCTACTTCAATGCCGATGGGCCCCCAAAGACGGTTCATGTCGCCGTGTTGGCAGTTGCCCCGGCCCATCAAAACCAAGGAATTGGTACTGCGCTTTTAATTGAAGTTCGGTCCTTCTTCAGGAGCCAATTCGGTCTCGAGAACTTGAATTTGGGCAGTTCATTTCCTCGCTTCTGGCCCGGTGTGCCTCGCGACCTTGGTGAAGATATTCAAAACTTCTTCACTCATCGCGGCTGGCGACTCAGTCCTTCCGAAAGTAGATCGGTCGATCTATATCAGGCCATGAAGGACTTTCAGGCTCCTGAGAAGTACATGACTCGTGCTAAAGACCGTGGCTTTACCTTTGCTCCGCTGAACCCTGAAGGCTATGACGCGTGTTTGGTTGGCCAGCGGAAGAACTTCTCTGACAAAGCGGTATGCCCCCCCCAAAGACCTTTTATTAACGCATTACGATACTAACTTCCTTTATAGGGCTGGGTAGAGGCCTTCGTGACGCTGCACCCCAGCAAATACCCGGACAGCGTGATGGTTGCATATGACTCCCAAGGCCAGCAAGTAGGCTGGACTTTGATGCTGGGATCTTCTAAAGTCATTAATCACGTTTGGGCATTTCCCCAGATGTGTGGTCCGGATACAGGTCTGATTGGCTGTGTGGGCGTTGATGAAGCGCATCGTAAATCAGGAATCGGGCTGGCGATGGTCTGTCATGCTGTGGAGAACATGAAGCAACGGGGCGTCCAGGGGGTTTTCGTTGACTGGGTTGCTCTACAGGGATATTATGAAAAGGCCGGGTTTGAGATTTGGCGGAGCTATCGACTTGGTCAGATCTAAAGGGTGGCCTATACTCCCAACTTCCTTTGCTATGACTCTGGGTCGGTTTTCTTCATTGGCACCCATTGGTTGTTTTTACCCCATCTATTTCGTTCCACTATGAGCGGTCGATTACAATTAGCGATTAGATTATACATCAATCCAGTTCATAAGTATCCTAGTTTTTGAATTTCAGATGACGAAGCAAAGCAGAAGCCAGTGCAAATCGGCTGCCATGAGAAATAACCAAATATCAAAAACTTCATTTGGAATCTGACTGGAAACTTATAAAGAAATCCCTAATGCCAAACTTGTATCTCGTTTTCCTTTACTGGAGGGGCTGAAGACAAAACAATAAAAATACCAATCAAAAGGATGTAGAAATATTTGTTTAAAAAGCCAAAAAGATCCTTTATCATCCTTTAGAATGGCGCCACATAAATGTGGGCAGTTCAAAATCAGGGCACCCCTTAATCAAGCAAGCTGGGCATGGACCTGCAAGTCTTGGGAACCCCGGCCGGAGCATTTGAATAAGGTCATCCAGCGATCTGATGCGAGGAACGACACCCTTCTTCTTCGGCTCTTCGCACCAAGAGTTTACGCCCCTTACTTTTGCTTCGTCGCATTGTTTCGAATCCACGAGCAGCTCGTGGCCACAGCTGTGTGGGCCGGTATATGAGACGAATTTGTAGGTACACATTTCAAGTTTGAATAGCACTGCTAGCGATTTTAGCTAGCTAGTCTTGAAATTACCTAACTATAGTCGTCTCTTAGGTAGTCGCTTATCGAGTTAGAATGTGGGAAGGGGTGAGCGTCTTTTATATCAAATAATCTGTCGGATCAAAGTCCTTTGTCCCATCCTCAACAAGGGAGTTCTTTTCATTTTACCCTCGGTAATGGGACACAAAGAGTTTATTTATTTTACATCTCGAGCCATCAATGAGATCCTTTCAGATAAATAAAAGCAATAACAGAGTTAATTTGTTTGCATAGTTTGATCATTTCACATTTTGTCGCTAGACACAGAGCGCTCTAAAGATACACGAAGCACGGACAAATTCCGCACTCTAGTACTTATCGGAATTGGTCATAGCATCGATTTTTGCACGTGCATTCTTGCTAAACTCCAGTTTCTGCTCTTCAGTTCGACCGGACTGGGGCACATCCGCACCCTTCGTGACAGCCGCACGCTTGCCGATCTCATCGCTCCACTTCTTCAAAGCGGGGAATTCGGATAAATCGATTTCCAGTGATCCCGGTGCACTGCGAACCCAGGAGTAGTTTGCAATATCTGCAATGGTGTACTTGTCACCGGCCAGGTAGGGACTCTCTTTAAGACGGGACTCAAGGACCTCATAGAGACGCTTTGTCTCGTCGATGTACCGCTTGATGCCGTAGTCTGATCGAGCGCCAGCGTAGAGGCGGAAGTGGTTTGCTTGACCTTTTGAACAGTTTAGCAGCTGTAATCAATACTTTGGATCTGGGTCGTTGTCCCCGCTTACCCTGCATCGGTCCGACGCCACCCATTTGGAACATTAGCCAGGACACCTGCTCGATGTACTCGGATGATCCGGGAGCGTAGCTAATCTTCCGGTCGGTGTCATACTTGTCGACCAGATAAAGCATGACCGATCCGCTTTCAAATACGCGCTGGGATCCATCCTGAATCGCAGGGATACGGCCATTGGGGTTGATCTTTAAGAACCACCTGTTGGGAGATTAGCTTCGCGATGCGTATTCGGTCAGTCGCTAAAGCTTACTCTTCCTTCTGAATATTTGTGCTGATGTCAATTGGAACAGTCTTGTATGAAAGTCCAAGCTCCTCTAGGGTGATTGAGGCCTTGATGCCGTTTGGGGTGGGCCAGGAGTAGAGTGTGATGTTGGACGACATGGTGGAATATGGCGCGATTGTAGATGAGAGCTGGGAGAGTCGCGAGGCAGCTTTGAATGTACTGAAAGTGAAGCTACGAGGGAGCATCACTGATATATGTAAGAGTAATTCTACACGCGCGACTGGCTGGGTTTTGAAATCCCCGCGTCCTCGGGTCAGCACTGAGTCCATTTGTCAGCTCACTCGCTGTTGCGATGACAAATGATGTCAGACTCATAACGCCGAGCTTCTCCTCAAAGTTCGCGAATATCTGATTTTGATTACCGATGCCCGGTCGGTATTTCTTCATTTAGTTCCGGATAAGCAGTCATATTGATTGTATAATAAGATAGTTGATGCTGAAATGACTTCGCCGTCATCGGCCTTCTTGACCTCCGACCAGCAGCAAACTAGTATATGGTAGGTATAATTCAACCCTATGGAAAGTGACCGTATTTTGAGTGTAAGATAACGTTGAAAATGACTCCCAGATATCTCAGTTGACAACTTGAAGCCGATTTCCTAAATAGTACGCATAAGCTTGAAAATCGGAAGGGCTCCTGCGACTCTAGCTAGTCGTAGTACCGAGCCAGCCGACCATATAGGTGCCAGTGCATTTATAGATTTGAAGATTTCAGAAAAATAAAAACCTCGCTAATTCGTAATAATATGGGTCATATCATGGCTTACGCAATAGCTAGTCCGGCCAAATCCTTCCTTGTGGGGATTTTGCCCGGTTCGCCTACAGTTGAGCGTACTGGTAATTATCAAGAGGCCGACTCATCGATACTCACTAATTGTTTCTGCCAAGCGTGTGGAATTTATTACTACGTATTACAAAAATAACCATAAATGCAAAATAAATCCATTACACGCACAAACGCCCCAAATAGACTAGGCTAGGGCAATAGGGCAATGCGGAATCGCCGGGGTATGAACAGTCATTTGAGTGTAACACTCCGCATCGAGACCAAGCTCTAGCTAAGCTGGATCGTCTTGTCTTTTAATTTAAGCTTTATGGCTAGTACGTAGATTATTTGAACGCTCAGATATTTCAGTTTACTCACCTATTGGAGAAAGCCTGCCTTTGGTAAATAAGTGATCTCCACGTAGTTCAAAGCCACGCGCGCCTTTAGGCTGTAGTACAAACCTCAAGTTCCGGGAGGAAAGAGGGTCCCTCGCTCGAGTCTCGCCGAGAAGTTGCCGTGTCGGTGGCCGAATATGGGTTCGCATGAGTCTAGCATGCACTGTGTAATAATGCCTTATCTTAATTCCAAGAGTGACAATCTGCTTCTATTCGAAGCTCTTTTATTGAGTATCGATATTACTCCGCCCACCCTATGTATGAGACTCGTCACCTGGGCAAGAGCTAGAAAATGGGGCGGCCCCATCTATGGCATGGCTATCTAGAGAGGACGGAGTAGACATCTCCCTAATCCATAAATATCTCGGTGCGGAGCCGAACGGCGTCGGCATCGACTTGTAAGCTCGGGCTGCTTGTCGCTCAATATTTCCCTACCACCCACGGACATTTTGAATGCAAGGGAAGCGCAACCCGAGCGAAAGTCTGGACAAAAGTGAAAAAGAAGAAAAGAGTGGGCCTCAAAATCCCCCTTGGTTGTCTAGCGTCGGGCAACCAGCACCAACGGGAGAGCATTAAAGTGTGCCTGGTCGCAGGCAGTTGGGGCCGAACTTGAACTCCACCTTCCCCCGGATTTTTTTTCCTCCGCTCTCCACTGTCACTTGAAGAGATCGGATGATGTTCTCTGATTGATATATACTCAAGTGCCATGATGGATAGGATAGGAAATCATGTCAAGTTTGATCGAGAATCCCTCGATCCGCGGTGAAGCCTCGCTCACCTGCACTGACCGGTCGATCGCCACCACATTTGACCAGCCTCCCGCAAAGTCAAGCCTTCGCCCGGCAAGGGTTGGCCGCGTTAACCCCGATCCGGCATAGTCAATGAACATCTTCTGGACTCAATTTGGCCATCAGCGAGATACCTGTGCAAACATGATGCCTAGGACCCCTGGACCCGCCAATCAAAGCCTGTACCGGCCTGTGCCCGAATCAATATAACCCAAATGTCTGTCTCGGGTCGCCGAAGGTGACGCTCGTGGCGTTTAGTATGTTACGTTCTCCAGGTTTGCTCAGATGACTTTTAAGTTTATTCGAATTCGAAAATCAAAGGTCTGGAAGCTACATTCCCAGTGCGGCGATCGAGGACGTGCGATTTGCGACCTCCTTCCGCAACCAGGGCCACATGGACATCGGCTGGGGAAGAGGGCCACGCGATCTATGAGCCGGTCACAGTGGGGTAAATCCCGCTCGCAAAATCTAGCCTGGCCGTTCCATCATCTGTTTCTCTGGACTTTTACACATTGCACCATTGGGCGACTCCACTCCGAGAAGAGGACCGGGATGCCGCCCCTCGGAAACCTACCGTCGAAAGCATCAACCACCTCATACGGTGATTCTGCACTTGCTACGCATCTTCTCTCTGTCTAACCTCCTGGCGTGGCTCAGATATTGTATTGTTGTATGTCTATGTCAAGGTGCTCTTCGAGGCAGTCTGCACGACTTGGTAAGACATACTCGGACCATTGACCATGCACTAGCTAGTAGTGAGCAAATCCAGGGCTTCGTTTTCTAGCGTAACATTTGGACCCCGCAGCTGTATATCTCTCTTCCGGGAAACCGGGGGCTCCCCCCATGGGCAAGTTGACCCCACGCTATTACCCCAAGATGGGGCACGCCGTTTCAGGAAGTAGATCTGACCCGGGCTGGTCCAAGTGCGAACCCAGTTGCTAGCTGTGAAAATAAGTCTTCCCTGTCGTATGCCCGATGTAAAAAGCATAAAGTCCGGTGGTCGCCCCCGAAAATTTCCCTCTATCCCATTGCCCGCTATATCGTACTCTTTCTCTTTCGAAGCATTGAGTTACTTGAGCCGGTGCTATACTTTCCTCTGCTTCGCCTTCCTGTCGTCCACACTTCAGCTCTATTGATCTAATCGATCCGCCTATCCCCACTATGGAGAAGGATACGGTGACACAAGTTGACTCGCCAGATCGGTAGGATCGTTTTCAATGTCATCAATGTCCAGGGCTAATTCAAACCAGGTCTAGTGATGGTCATAGCAGTGAAGAAAAAGGTCATCATGTCGAAGAGGTGAATTTGCAAAGTAACGTTTCGGCCAAGTAAGTTCTCATGGTTATTTAAACTCACTACATTGTCCACTTGACAGATTTCTAATCTAACATAGAATCAAAAACCCCCCTCGCCGACCTAAGCAAGTCTCAAGTCCTCCACGATGTGGAAGAATTTGCCAATGAGTACCAGGTCACAGACATCCTACCTCTACTGAAGAAAGGTGCCTTGGTTGCGCGTGACCCCGAGACGTTCGAATCGGTCCCAGATCTTACTGAGGCCGAAGCGACGGCATTAAGCGATGAGGTACTTCACAAATGGCGCCAGCCGAAGTCCCTCTACTTTACTATTATCCTTTGTTCCATCGGTGCCGCTGTACAGTATGCTTTTCCCTTTCTATGACAAATTGTATGCCATACTGACCACCAACAGAGGCTGGGACCAAACTGGTTCAAACGGCGCTAATCTTTCTTTCCCCGACGCTTTTGGTATACCTGAAGATGGAAGTGTGCGAAATCAATGGCTGGTTGGAATTGTCAATGCCGCTCCATATATTGCGAGTGCCTGTCTAGGCTGCTGGTTATCCGACCCCTGCAATCGCATTCTTGGCCGCCGTGGTACAATCTTCATTTCCGCCATCTTCTGCGTGATTAGTCCCATTGGCTCTGCATTCGCTCAAAACTGGCCTCAGCTCTTCATTATTCGTCTACTTCTTGGTATTGGTATGGGTCTTAAGGCATCTACGGTTCCAATCTTTTGCGCTGAGAATACTCCCGCTGTGATCCGTGGTGGATTGGTTATGTGCTGGCAGCTTTGGACTGCCTTCGGTATCTTCCTCGGCTTTAGTGCGAACCTCGCAGTGAAGGACACCGGTGCGCTCTCCTGGCGTTTGCAGCTAGGATCGGCGTTTATCCCTGCAGTGCCCCTCGCTATTGGCGTATTCTTTTGTCCAGAATCTCCCCGCTGGTATATCCGGAGAGGGGAGATGGCCAAGGCTTATAAGTCTCTCTGCCGTCTTCGAAATACTCCTCTGCAAGCTGCTCGTGATCTTTACTACATTCATGCGCAGATTCAAATCGAGCAAAGTATAATTGGAGAGAGTAACTATGTTACTCGGTTCGTCGAGCTGTTTACAATTCCTCGGGTTCGCCGGGCAACTCTGGCTTCATTCACAGTCATGATTGCGCAACAGATGTGTGGCAGTGAGTTTATCCCATATTACCCGCTGATACTAGGCGTTTTTATTAATTTCAATCTCTCACAGTCAACATCATTGCTTTCTACAGCTCGACCGTGTTTCAAGTGAGTATAAACGTTACAACCAAATTTCAAAGAGATGGATTATTAATAGTTTTGACAGAGCGCTGGTGCTAGTGATACCGATGCACTTTTTGCCTCGTGGGGGTTCGGTCTAGTCAATTTCCTCTTCGCCTTTCCGGCAATTTGGACGATTGATACCTATGGACGCCGTGCCCTTCTTCTTTTCACCTTTCCCCAGATGGCCTGGACTTTGCTCGCTGCTGCATTCTGCTTTTATGTTCCAGGTAATGGAGGAGCTCACCTTGGTAGCATTGCTCTCTTCATTTTCCTGTTTGCCGCCTTCTACTCTCCTGGTGAAGGCCCTGTGCCGTTCACTTACTCCGCCGAGGTGTTCCCGCTATCGCATCGTGGTATGTCCCCCCTCCCAAATCCATATCGACATCTCTTGCTAATGTTTACCGTAGAGGTCGGAATGTCTTGGGCCGTCGCTACATGTCTAGGATGGGCCGCCGTACTATCTATTACCTTTCCCCGTATGCTGTGGGCTATGACTCCCACTGGAGCATTTTGCTTTTATGCGTAAGTCAGGTGCTTCGAGTGTGATGTGATGATTTGCAAATCGCTGACTATCTGGGTTAGTGGTTTGAATGTGACTGCGCTAGTGATGATCTTCCTTTTCGTTCCTGAGACAAAGCAGCGGACTCTCGAGGAGCTCGATTACATTTTTGCAGTCCCCACTCGAGTTCACATGAGGTATCAGGTGTGCAAGGCTTTGCCTTATTGGTTTAAACGCTATATCTTCCGTAAGGACGTCAAGCTGGAGCCTCTTTATCAATTTGACCATCTGGAAATGAGTCGGGAAGTGGTGACGGAGACTCAGAAGAGTGGAACTATTTCTGAAAAGATTAGTTCTTAGATGGAAGCTTCCAAGGTTCATTTGATGATTTCAGTTTTTAATAATTAATTCCTAGGTTCAACTTGAAGTTGTGGGGGCATTCGGGATAATTTGGCTGGAGCGGGTATATACCCGCTCTAGATGCTTTACTTTGGCAAACATGAATTATGAAATAACTAATTTTGATTTATTTTTATTTTTTCAACTTTGAGGACGGCTGATATTTCCCCTCTACGTAAAGATGGGCATTGTTTTGGTCATTCCCACTTCATTCCAGCGGACCCTGGGGGATCGTATCTGATCCATGGTCGGCAGAGTCAGGTGAATGTGGGTACAGTGGGGGATGACGAGGTCAACAGCTCAATGTCCAGGAGACTTTAAGTGAACTTAAGTAGTCTATAATCAGGTGCAAGATCTAAGCTGGTCAAAGTAAGTTGAAAAGACTCGAGTCATAGGGCTACTCAGGTCACGCTCTCTTGTGCGCGCGTGTATAAGGTGTATCACGTGGGGTTCGACATTCTCATGTTTTGGTCCACTCCCGCCCCTCTCTCTGCCCAAGCGCAACCTGCTTCTATTCTTCATGGATGTGCTGGTCTACCCGGCTCTGTGACTGCGGATGTTGCTTCAACTGTGATATCCTTCTCGACGTGATTGTTCGTTTGCCCCGCTATCTAGCCACCCTGCCCCCCCACACACAAAATTTCGGTCGACACCAGCCTCCGCTATACCAGCAGCAGTGGGGTCCAGACCCAGTTGGCTGCTGGTTGCTCCCAGACTAAATCGGATTATCTTGACCGCCTCTCGCGCTATAGCTAACTCTCCCTTCTCGTGGGACTCAGAAGAAAAAAGTGAAGAACCACACGCTACTCCCCCGCCCGAGTCGGATCCTACGGCCTTACTTTCTCAGCTTCACTCCCGGTGACCACTCTCGCGAGCGTGGGGTGAACCCAACCTCCTTTACATCCACGCCACTGTACTATCTATCATATCTCACAACAACAAACAGCGTCCGGTCTGCATCTGAAGCGTCGTCATGCCCTGCTTCAAAGGCCTTGCTGTGAGCATCCACACCCCTGATGGTCCGATCTCAGAGTACTCGATTCAGCGGCAGTCACGAGCTTCGCGGATAGCTTGTTTCATCCCTGTTCCCCCGCCCAAAGTCCCCGACTCCTCGTCAAAGGGCAAACCTGAACAATCGACTTTCGCCATTTCAATCACCCTCCTCAACCCCAGCCAAGATGTACCTTACTCCACCCCGAAACCCACGCCCGATTGCCCCTCCCCGAAGCCGAAGGTTGTCGGAGGACTGCCGAGCCAGACCAGTGAACGCGGCCAGTACTCCGGAGCTGTCGCGCCATACCAGGCCTTGACGAATTCTCCGAACGAAACCGTCGCCGCCTATATCTATTTCGACGGGAGACAAAAGGAGGAGGTAGCAACATTATTGCGGAGAGGAGAGGAAACTTGGGTGAATTCGCGGTGGGTCAACTCCGACGACGGCGGCATTGCCGAGCGCGAGTTTCTTTTCCGCGAAGTCGGCCTCGAACGCTGGTTGAACGGCTTAGATCTGGAAGGCAAGGATGCAGCGGCCAAAATTGAGCGCCGGCGCCAGAAGATGGAAAAGCGCCGTGCAAAGCGCCAGGCCGAGAATAGCGGCATGGATATGGAGGCCAACAGCTCGAAGCCCAAGACTATAATGCGCTACGGGAATGACGAGAAAGATCCGCTGGAGAACGTCTCGGACGATGACCTATCTTCTGATTCGGACGATGACGACCCCATCCCTGAAACCGCTGGTCAAATTAAGGTGGCACTGTTTCGAGTTCTGGCATCTGGTGAGATCAAGCGTGGAGAGTACTCTCCGCAATTTGATGCGCACGATGACGACGAGGGTGAACAGGCGAGTAATAGTGGTGGAGGAGGTGATGCCGATGTAGATCATACTACAAGCTTCGCAAAACCCAAGTCTCTAGACCCAAAGACCATCAGTACACAGACAGTCACTGGGATTGATCCTACTGACAAGCCCTATGCAACCTTTACTTTCATGTATCGCGGCGAACGTGAGTGCTTCCCTACGCCTATCTCTCCAACCTTACGAATACTGACATTTGCACCCCAGGTCAATTGCAAAAGATGGGTATCAAGAAGGATCAAAAGCCGCAAGAGACGCCCAATGCGAAACGGAAGTCCCTCCAGGCGGATTTGTCCAATCTCGGAGCTCTCAAGCCTGGCGGTACTGTTGGATTCCTGAACTTCCGCGATCAGGAATCAGGGCGGAAGGGCAGTAAGGGTGGCGATGAAATGGATAGTGAGGATGACGACAACGATAATCCCATTTTGAGTAAAGCCGATGACGAAGAGGGCAAGGATGATGACCGGTTCCTGTCCCCTGATGATATAAAACGCCAAGGTGAACTGGAGGAGGGCGTTCGCAAGATTCGGGTACGTTCATTTCCACCTCAACTTACTCTCCATGGTCCGGTTTAACATGTTTCTAGCTTAAACGCCAGCATTCGGCTGAGCCCTTTAATGGTAGCGGCGCCGAATCTACCGACACTCCGGCTTCTGGGACCACTCCTCCTGCCCCGGAGCGATCCATCACCCCTCCAAAGGCAGCCACGAGCTCCGCGGCCCCTGAACAGCCTATTCCTACCATCAACGGACCGGATGGGTTTTTTGGCAGCCCGCTGAAGAAGCAAAGAGCTAGTGTCTCTACTGCCGATGAAAATGCCCTCCGACGTCGGATTGCCGAATCCTCCGGACGGATCAGCGAAGTCCTTGGGACCGGGGCCGGGACTGGGACTGGGACTGGGACTGCCACCGACAACGACTCCAAGTCTGCTCAGCAGGCGGGGTCATTCGGAGACAAGCTGAATTCCACTGCACCTAACTCATCAAAAGATGATGACGATGAAGAGCTATGAACGACATATGGGAGGTGAAATAGGTCACTTAACGGGCATCTCTAGGAATTTTTGTTGATAGACACTCTTACACTTGTCTAAACAAGGGAGGTAGCGGGAGCCTTGTTCATATGCGACTTGACTGGTCCCGTCTTCCTAGTGCGATGCTTGGGATGCGCACTTTTGTTTCATCTTTTTCCTTTGTCTTTTCGTTGATTATCAACCTTGACGCCGTTATGCCCATGATCTATCTACACTACAGGAAGCATTCCGAACGGGAAATACACTAGCTATGCCGCTCGGAAGCGGCTTGTTCATCAAAGGTCCAAGATCGTACTAGTAATATTGTAGAATACTCGTAGCTTCCATGGTCTTTCAATAACACTATAGGCGTGTACTTAGGCCACTGGCGATATCTAGGACGAGGTCTGGTCGGGGGTGGCTCATACCTATGCAAAGGTCCTGGGTCTTATACGAGTAGACAGCTGTGGGGTTGGCAAAGGTCTACGGAGTACCCTGACCTCACTCCCTCCCTACACTATGTCCATTGGATCTGGATAATGCGCTCCCGGTGTCTTCGCCTATTCTCATTGTCCAGATCGGTCATCCTGTGCAACAGAAACAACAAAAAGTATCCTCTGGGTCAACACGGCAATTTTCTCCACCAGGTCAGCGATTCTGCCCGCCGCTTCTGGCTGCCCACCACCTGCCCACTCATTGACTGATACTTGGAATCCAGCCATTTCGCACATTCATTTCCAGTACAACACACGTCATGCCTCTCTCCCGTTCTTCTGATCCTCTGGTCTGGATTGACTGCGAGGTGAGCTCCATTTCTATATGTGGCCGGAGCATGGGTAACTCCCAGGAGCTCACTATGATCTGATCTGATCTGATCTGATTAATTTCTCTGAGATGACCGGTCTCGACGCGGAGACCGACGTGATTCTCCAAATCTGCTGCTTCATCACCGACGCCCAGCTGCAGGTTCTTGAACCAAATGGCTTTGAGGTCGTGGTGCACCATCCAGACTCCACCCTCGATACGATGAATCCCTGGTGCATCGACACTCACGGCCGCACGGGCCTCACCGCTGCAGTGCGTACATCAACGACCAGCGCCAGCGCCGCCGCCGACTCGTTGCTGGCCTACATTCAGCGTCATGTCCCCACTCCCCGTACCGCGTTGCTCGCTGGCAACAGTGTCCACGCTGACAAGGCCTTCCTCGTCCGAGAGCCATATGCGAAGATCATGGAGCACTTGCACTATCGCATCCTTGATGTGAGCACCATTAAGGAGGCTGCCCGGCGTTGGGCCAGTGAGGAACTTCTGAGACAGGTTCCACCCAAGCGTGAAGTGCATCTGGCCCGCGACGATATTCTTGAGAGCATTGCCGAGATGAAATTTTACCAGGAAAAGTTATTCTCATGAGGGAGGAGAGAAAGAGATTGAGAACAATGAATGCTACATACTAGTATTTCCTTCCGGCAACCTGTAGTCCGTACTCCGTGCATACATCTAAACTTCCTCCGGAGCTCTGCCCCGCGCCCGTGGGTAGAAAGAAAACTTGAAATGGGTAAAAATAGAAATTCAAACAATGTCTCGCACAGGAGTCAATGCAGTTGTGCATGTAATTTAGAGAGGGACCAGAGGGATCAGAGCAGAGCTCTCCAAGTACTCCGTACTTGTAGTCGTAGCTGTTGGGGGGCGCCACTGGTGGGATGATCAACACATGACGGACAGCCCCTCCCTTCTACCTTTTACCTTGCACCTTTTACTTTTACCCCCCCTGCTCTCCTCTCCTCCTCCTCTTCTTCCCCCACCTCCTCTAAACAATTGTCACCATGTCGGTTCAGACAGCCTCCATCAAGCCTTTTACGGACCAGAAGCCGGGCACGTAAGTGTTTGCTTTGCTTCCCTCAATTGTTTACCCCCACTGATAACGTCTCCCGCAGCTCTGGTCTTCGCAAGAAGGTCAAGGTCTTCCAGCAGCCCCACTACTCCGAGTCCTTCATCACCAGTATTCTCCTGTCGATCCCCGAGGGCGTGAAGGACTCCTTCCTGGTCATTGGTGGTGATGGTCGCTTTTACAACCCTGAGGTCATCTCCAAGATCGCCCAGATCGGTGCCGCCTACGGTGTCAAGAAGCTGCTGGTCGGCCAGAATGGTATCATGAGTACCCCTGCGGCCAGCAACTTGATCCGCGTGAGAAAGGCAACTGGTGGTATTCTGTTGACCGCCAGTCACAACCCTGGTGGTGAGTAGCCCCACCTCCTTCGGTCATGGTTGTTTTTAACATATCCCCGCCTCCACAGGCCCCGATAACGACTTTGGTATCAAGTACAACTTGGCCAACGGCGCCCCCGCTCCTGAATCCGTGACCGACAAGATCTACGAAACCTCCAAGTCCCTGACTTCCTACAACTATGTCGACGTCGGTGATGTTGACACCTCAAGCATTGGCACCAAGACCTACGGCCCCCTCGAGGTGGAGGTTGTCCACTCGACTGCCGACTACGTGACCATGATGAAGGAGATCTTCGACTTCGACCTGATCAAGGACTTCCTCAGCTCCCACAAGGACTTCAAGGTTCTCTTCGACGGTATGCACGGTGTCACCGGTCCCTACGGCACCGACATTTTCGTCAAGGAGCTCGGATTGCCCGCCAGCAGCACCATGAACTGCGAGCCCAAGCCGGACTTTGGCGGCGGTCACCCCGACCCCAACCTGGTTTACGCCCACGAGCTCGTTGAGGCCGTCAACAAGAACGGTGTGCATTTCGGCGCTGCCAGTGATGGCGATGGTGACCGCAACATGATCTACGGCGCCAACACCTTCGTCTCCCCCGGTGACAGCTTGGCTATCATTGCCCACCATGCCAAGCTCATCCCCTGGTTCCAGAAGCAGGGCGTCTACGGCCTGGCCCGTTCCATGCCTACCTCCGGCGCTGTCGACCGCGTGGCTGAGGCCCTGGGCCTGCAGAGCTACGAAGTGCCTACCGGCTGGAAGTTCTTCTGTAACCTGTTCGACAACAAGAAGATCTCCATCTGCGGTGAGGAGAGCTTCGGTACCGGTAGCAACCACATCCGTGAGAAGGACGGTGTCTGGGCCGTCGTGGCCTGGTTGAACGTCATCGCCGGCGTTGCCAAGCAGACCCCCAACGAGACCCCCAGCATTGCCTCCATCCAGAACGACTTCTGGAAGACTTACGGCCGTACTTTCTTCACCCGCTACGACTACGAGAATGTCGACAGCGAGGGTGCCAACAAGGTCGTCGGCATTCTGGCTGACCTCGTCGCCAACCGCGATACCTTCATCGGCTCCAGCATTGAGGGACGCAAGGTCGTTGACGCTGGTAACTTCTCCTACACCGACCTTGACGGCAGTGTCTCCAAGAACCAAGGTCTTTACACCAAGTTCGACGATGGCAGCCGCATCGTTGTTCGTCTGTCCGGTACTGGCAGCAGCGGCGCCACCATCCGCCTGTATGTTGAGCGCTACGAGAGCGACAACTCTAAGTTCGGCCTGAACGCCCAGGAATACCTGAAGGATAACATCTCTCTTGCTCTGAACCTGCTCAAGTTCAAGGAGTATGTTGGCCGTGACGAGCCTGATGTTAAGACCTAAGACTTCTATTCTTCCCATTTCTTTCTTCTTTGTGACCCGCTGGATGGGCATCACGACTCCTCTTAACGAGAAGATACGACGGACGAAAACGAAAGCCACGTATGAAATACAATGAGGGATATTCCATTCTAGTAATATTATGTTCATTCCCGGCGCATTTGGCAACTCCGCGTTTCAATTTTCAAATGTAGCCAATTCCTTTCAAAAATGCAACAAATATCGCAATCATAGCTTCATCGCATCGTAACAGATAGAACCTATCCTCAAAGCTGGAGACTTCCACATGCTGTTCATGTTGACCAAGCTTTAGCCGATGCCGCCAATTTCATTTGCCACCAGTCCTTCCACTTGACAACAGTCTCTTCTCTCCGCGCCTCTTCGGCCGCGAATACAACAGCATGGCTCATAACCGCCTCTTCCAATGTACACCCAACAAACCGGGCCTGTGCCATCTCCACATCCAAACCACCATTCACCACTGCCTCAATTGCATTCACAAATTGTCGCGCAAGACCATAATCTCCACCTCCATGAGACTCTTTCTGGTCCGGCGGTGGCTTGGGCACATCGATGGTCGTCGTCTTCGCAGTCGCAAAATCGTAGATTGAAATCTTATTACTATCGTATTCAATCTCGCCAGAGGTTCCATAGACACGGCCCCGTCGTTGGCACTGCTGTTCTGTAGGAGCGATCATATGGAACGTTGCCGTCTTCGCAAGACGCCCAGGTGCCTTGCCCTCATCGTCCCAAGCAAGTGTAACAACTTGATCATCACATACATTGTTATCAGCTTCATAGACACAGCGTCCATACCAGGGCCGCGCGGCAATCGTGGAATCTGCATCAGCAGCGACGTCGTAGTTCTCCTCTAGTCGTGAGAGCAAATGAGCCTCCGCAGCTTTGGGGCCATTCTCCTTGAACACATCTTCAATGTCGGGGCTAACAATATCAACCGGCCAGGCCGTATGACCCTTCGCCAGATGGCGATCATTATAAATCTTCCGCGCGCTATATTTGCAATCAGGCTCAGCGGGACAAGAAAGGCAATTCGTCGCATCCTTAGCCGTAGCCGGTTTACGCGCCTTTCGGAATTGCGTCAGGGATCCGAATGAGGAGATCGAGCGCGGGAAATGTGGCTCGTAGCCCGAAGCATGCGCCGTTTCCAGCGAAGGCGGCGAACAAAGAAGCCACAGGATGAAGTCGATGTCGTGGCAGGACTTTGTGAGTAGAGAGCCATCGCCGAGAGCAGTGGCTCGTCTCCAATTACCGCGGACATAACTGTGCGAGAAATGCCACCAGCCCACTGGCTCGCAGTGTTCGAGCGAGACAATGTCGCCAATTACCTGGTCTGTAAGTAGTAGTTTGCGTAGGAGGGTATTGTGTGGACTGTATCTCAATACGTGGCCGATGGAGAAGATGGTGGATGGAGATCGGGGCTTCTGCGTCTCACCCTCGGGTGGCTGGAGAGTTCGGTAGACAGTCAAGCAATCTTGCAGTGAAAGAGCGAGTGGTTTTTCACAGAGGATATGCAAATTCAGAGGCGCGATAGCTTGAACAATCTCAACGTGTGTTTCGTCCAGAGTGCAGATAAAGACTCCATCCACGCCAAGAGGGACCGCTGTATCTGAAGCTGTGGAAGCACCATTGTCATTGCCATTGCTAGATTTGCTAGCCTGCTCTCGTCGGGAAATTTCCCACTTCACCCATTCGCGCCAATCGGCGAATTCTTGACCCTCGCTTGAGCTACCCTGCGTACCCCAGATATAGTTTCTTCCGAACTCGCGCCGCTTGAACGGATGGGGCTCAGCGACGGCGTGGATGGTACCTGGCGTTGCCTTTGTCACAGCGCCAGCGTAGGCATTTCCTCGAGAGCCAGCGCCAATGACGAGAAATAGTGTTGGTCTTCCAGTCTGCCCATTCGCTGATTGGCTGGGAATATTAGGGGGTGGAAGTTGAGGCTCTTTCATGATGTTGGGTTGTGATGCAGGAAGGTGGTTTTTTGTCAACCTTTGGCGGTCTATTTTCCTCAGTTGCTACTGTCTCCACTGAAGCTGACCCTAATCCCCTTTTATAGAGCTTCAGGGGGTGCTGAAGAGCCGCGCGAGGTTGCAGTCTTTGTGGTGGGGGGAGGTTGCATTGCGGGGAGCTGGCGGTATCAGCAGCATCGCCCGCGGTCTGATTGGCCGCACGGGCTTGTATACAGAAGTACACGCAAGTATACCCTTACAGTTTACTCTACTTGCCCAGCCTCTGAATACAAGGCATTCAATACGCAGGCCAATGCCGAGAGCACAGTGGCTTGCATTCAAGTTCGTATTCAAGAAGCCATAGGCACACTGACTACTGATTGACCGAGAAAGCAGTTGCGGGTCATCAAAGGTAATCGGCCCGAAGATACAGGAACACATCGTTTGTACTATTTGAGACTATGTAAGACTACATAAATGACTCCCCCTACAATCAGTTTTTCTCATCCTCGCTGCTCTTCCCGTCAATCTCCTCCACAGTGGTAGTAGGCTTGCAATCGCGATCAAAGATCCTTGCCACCTCTTCAAGAGACCGACCCTTCGTCTCTGGGAAGAAGAAGTACACCATCGCCAAAAAGAAAACAAGACAAATCACATACACAATATAGTACTTCCACTGCAGCGCCAAAAATGCCACCGGGTTAACATACTGGTTGAAAAAGCAGGCTGCAGCATCCGTCATCAATGTCACTGCCATGCCTTTGGCGCGAAGCTGGAATGGAAGGATTTCCGCCGGGTACGCGATGAAAAGAGGTGAGTATGCGAGATCAAAACCACTGAAGAACAGGAAAAGCATCGGTACCATAGCCAGTCCTGCAGCTTTGATGTTCATCTCCATAAAAAGTCCCGAAACTATAGTGGTTCCGGACAAGAAAAGCAACATAATAGCCGTACCAAGCAGCCACATAAATCTTCTGCCATACTTCTCGGAGGCCACCGCTCCTGTAGAAGAGAGGATCAAGTTCCATACCTGCAAGCCGGTGTTGACAGCAGCTTGGTCGGAGGCTCGCGAAATTCCAACAGAATTCAAAATAGGAGCCAGATAGTAAGAGATAATACCTGTTCGTAGTTAGCAAAGACCCTCCTTGTGAATTTGTGAGATAATCATACCATTTCCAGCCCACTCCTGCATGAGTCCGACCAGCACACAAATTCCCAGGCGGTGGAATTCTCCTTTACTGGCAAAGAAAGAGCTCCAGCGGCTAGGAGTTGCGTTCTCTGCATGTATAGTGTTGCAAATCTGCTCGTATTCGTGCAGAACCAATTCATCATCCATGCTACCATTTGCATGATACTTCGCCAATATCACAAAAGCTTCATCCTTTCTGCCCTTTGATATCAGCCAGCGCGGGCTCTCAGGCACAATGAAGAGACCGATCAGTTGAGTCAGAGGGTACATCGCTTGCAGAAAGCAAGGAATCCGCCAGGACCAGCTGCCGGACATTGACAACGTTGCAAAGGTGATACCTGCCGATGCAATCGATCCCATGCACCAGCACGCATTGTACAAAGCTGTAGCCGTCTGTCTTTGTCTTGGATGGGCGATCTCTGTTGCCAACAAGGGAGCAGCTGTTTGTGCAGTGCCCACGCCCGCGCCGGCCAAAACTCGCATGCCGAAAAATAGCCAGTGGCTTTTGACGCCGACTTGAACCACAGATGCAATTATCACCAGACAAGATCCAATCCCAACGCACACCTTCCGGCCAAATCTATCAGCGATATAGGATGCCGGGATAAATGAGACAAAGGCGCCCAGGGAGGTGGCGGCAATGATCAGGCCAATAATACTCGGCGTGAGGCCATGAATGATTGCACTCTTAACTATAAAGTGTAGAACGATCCTTAGCACGATTCTTCTTGCCCCGATTGACTTCCTCTAGATTTTCACAACTTGAAGCTTACATTCAGGTAGCACCAATAATCCATTGATCAAGCTTCCATTATATCCTGTTCCAGCAGACGACGCGAACATAAGTGCGATCCCAGCGTTGAGCTTCCGCAATCCCCGATCCTTCAACCAATTCTGATGCGTATTATTTGGAAGAACCTTCAACGCCTCAATAGGCGACTCTGGCTCCTTGGTCGGCTCCATGATGGCGTTTTTCTTTTGGCTATTTCCCCGCGCGATTCGACAGCCGGCGCGCGCAGCTCGAAATATTTCGATACAAAAATTCCCTGACGTAGCAAAGTAGGCTTCACATTAAGCTTTATAGCTCCTGCAAATCTCGACCGATTATCTACCGAACAAGGGATTCTTATCCACATTCTTTTGCTATCTTTTTCGCCGGTGCAGAGACCAGCATGGCGGGGATGAACCGGTGATTTTCAAGAGCTTCGGGAATGAAGGGAGGAATGGATGGACCGGTTTTTCCTAGGAGCTTGACGCTGATGTGAGTGACACAATAAGCTTAATCGCATTGCATTACATGATAAACTGCTGGCCGAGCTGTCCCACATCCAGATAGTGCCCAGCGATCAGCGGATCGTAACCAAGCCCCGTCCCCTAGGGGAGGACAAGGAAGATAGCCCTAGTTTACTCCTCCGTGCTGTCATCACCAACCAGTGAGGCATACCGATTACCCAGCCCACAGAACCCCTCGCACTGCTCCCCAACCTCTTGCTTCTTCTCCAGAATCTCCTCCAGGCCCCAGGCGATCCGCTCCGCACCAAGTCTCGCGCCTTCGAGATTCGGAGCTCCGGGCCCTAACCGGAGCCCTGCCATTCTTCCCGTCATGAACAAAGGTACGTCTTCTCGCCACATGAGATCATCTGTCAAACAGGGCAGTCCCTCTTTAACTTCAATTGGGTATTGGGCATTCATATCGCTCAGTAAGGACATTTGGCGGATATCGGCGCCCGCCCCTGTTGCAAAATAGATGTAGTCGATCGGAGGTAGGTCCGGAATCGGTGGATCAGTGACCAAGCTCCAGGTTTGCGTCTCTGCATTGAACTGATGCGAGCTAATCACCGTACGCGGGTGGATCGACGCGCGGTGATGCGCGGCATGCTGCTTCACGATCCGAGTGTAGCGGGGCGTGATGCTACCGCCATTTCGGGCCACCTTGATCATTTCCAGGCGCTCTATACATATGAGGTCAGATGATTATTACCCCTTGGTGGAAGAAGGAGTTGAGTCGTTATCTTCTTACCCTCGTCAGTGTCAGCAGACCAAAACGCTGCTTTTTCCCAGTTCTTATATTTTCCCATCCAGGGTAGACTGATATCGAAATGTTTGACTAGTTGAAATTCATGTTAGCATGTGAATATCACAGGTACTAGCAGCATCACAAGTTGACAAATTGAACTTTAAATGCACCGTGACGAATCAAAAAATTCTTCCGCGGGCACACTAATACTCACCCTTCATATCAGAACGCATCAAGAACCACACCTTGGTCACACCCTTCCGAATAGCCATATCAACGATCTGCGCTGAAGAAAGTCCACCTCCCACAACCACCACATTGGTTTGCTGTCGGCGCTGGATCTTATTCTTCACATTCGCACTTGGGAAAGTCTTAATTTCCATACTGTGGCAGCATGCCGATGCACCTTCTTCCTCTGTTGATGGTTTCCAAGGGAGTATTTTGGATATACCCGCTCCACCGGCTCCTATCGCAAGCACTACGGCTTTGCTATAGAACTTCTGGCCGGTTGAGGAAGTAAGAGTGAAGATCTTCGAGTTTGATACCGGTACATCTCCACGCTCGGGGAGGAAATCATATGTGATCCCCGTGATCTCCTGCTTTAAGATCTGACCTTGTCCATCAAGATTGTATCTGTCGATGATGGAGTTGCAGTAGTCTGTGAAGAGATCCGTAGATGGAGAGTAGTAGTCCTTGCGGTCTCTTTCGTCGATCTCGCCCCCGATGGATCTGTCAGCAAATACTATATGTTAGCCATTCAATCCGATTTTCGACAAAGGTTGCTGTTTGTAAATCTCACTGCTGCTTTCCACCTTGTCTTCTCTTCTTCTTCTTATGCTTGCTCATTTCCTTCCCAACACAGCCAGAAATTTCCCACAGATCACTCTCCCTCCCTACCTCTTGTGTATAAGCCAACATGCCATCCCGATCGCTGGGGTCCGGATGAAAGAACATTGGACTGCGTAGCTGCTTTATCTCCAAAGTACGGAAAGCATTATTCCATCGTTGCATCCATTTATCGCCCGTGCCGTCGAGAACAAGAGTAGAATATGTCGAATCGGAGGAGTTAGTAGAAGACGAAAGCGAAGGCACAGACGAGACCGAATCGATTGATCCTCGGCGCTCGTTCATATTCTGACCATGTTCTCCCTGTCTGATATCGCAGGGACATTTCTTCGCTGCATTCCATTTCTCCGCCCGGACCCCATTCATCTTGCTGTGTCCCGCCTGAACAAGCTTCATCCTCCCCGTATGCTTCTTAATCCAATGATATCGCTGGTGCTCTTCATCCGTGAACATTGCCGAGGGCGTTTCTTCTTGTAAGCGGGCCGCGACACCCAATCCACAAGGCCCAGCGCCGATGATAATGACATCACGGATCTCGTTTTCGAAAGATGAGGCGTGCATCTTTGGGCGTGACTCTGGGGTACGAGGCGAGCAACTTGTAACTATAAGTATTGATTGACTTTTCTTTTTCTTTTCTTTGAACAAAAAAAAAGAAGATCGTCACTCGAAATGAATTCAGATTTGGGAGTAAATTTCTTAAATAACACGCACGGCCTTTGCCTGTCCTACTCCCTTTCTGCAATGTCCTCATGATACACGGCCACCGAGGTACTCTTCCCCAAGGTCCTTGACATTTTGATACAATCAGCAGTTCAAGATGGAAAGGAGGCTCCTCCACAACGGTACGTGCTGCTTGTGGGGTCTGTCGGGGTGAATGGGGACCTTAGGAGTTCCTTGCCAGTAAAGAAATAATGGAGCTCGGAGCTTGAAAGTAAAGCATGAGATGAATAAGAGATTCTAACGAGAAATTGCCAGAAAAGAAAAGGTATTTGGAAAGCAAATTACATTACTATAGAAAAACACAAAGGGGGAATAGCAACGCAGAAAAAACCACCAAAATAGCCCCCCCACCGCGCAGATGAAATGTAATATAAATGCCCAGTGAATACTCAAGAAAAAAAAAAGAAGAAATAAAACCGAAAAGTGCCAAGCCAAAAGATGAGAAGAATAAGTTAAGGAAAATCATAACACTCATTATCGCTCATCATCAACTCCAAAACCCAAACGCCTGTTCCAACCAACTCCGTACACCTATACCTATTTATGCCATTTCTTCTTACCATCCGCATTCCTCGACCGAGGAACACCACCACCCTCCCGACGATGCCATGCATCCTGAGGCCAGACCCATCCACGCACGCGTTTAGCATCGCGACGCTCACCGATCTGAGGCTCGGGAATCCATTTATCTTTCGCTTCCGGCAGGATGATCTGCCGTGTCAAAGCTCCCGGTCCGCCAACGTTGAGGTGGGCAGATGGTTGATCGGGGAGCGGTTGTGATTTTGACAGCATGAGTAGGAAGTATAATGCCAGGCTCGCTGTCATGGGCGTTGAGGAGTATCCATCATCGAACTCTGATTCGGGAGACTGCTGGCGGGAATTGATCGATGATGACGATGCATGGGAAGATGATGAGAATGATCGTGCGCTGATGGGCGTTGCTAGGGGTGGTGCTTCGCGTGTGGTTGGTTGCTGCGTAGCCGCGGTTTTGAGTGGGATTGAAGCAGCTATTTCGAGGAAGCCGAAGTATGGAATGTCGCCGCCCATATCGCAGCCTGCGCGGACGCAGACTAGTTCTATTTCTGTAATTATGAAGCCATATCGGCAGGAGTGCTCGCGCATGCATCTCTGTAAATGGGCTAGGCCATTCAAGTACTCGACACGACGGTGGGGTGCTTCGTTGCGCATTCCCGTGTTCCAGCGGTCGAAGCTCTTAACGATACCAACAAGTCGTCCGCGGGGAAGACCAGCGCTTGTGTGGTCTGTATCATTGGTATAGTTTGCCAGAAAATGAGGATGGCCGTGGTTCTTGTGACCGGTGTGTCTCATATCTGGTGCTGCATATAATTGGAGGTGATCTGGGCCCTGAGAGACTTTTAGGGCAGCATTAACGCGTGGCGCATATAGGTCGCGTATAAGGCTGACAAGACCGGGCTCAGACTCAGGCGCGAGGCGTGAAGGGGCCACTGCAACCGGGGGAGCAAGATTGGCCGGGATTTCCGTATTTAGAAGCTGGGTGAGTCCGTGAATTGAATCGAATGTAGCCAGTGAAAATGATGTCCAGCTGCGGAGATTGCGAATGTCCCACCAAAAATAATCGTGCATACCACGAGTTGGGACAACGCTCACATTACGAACAAGATTGATTGCTTGAGTAGGAGAAGTTAGGTACGACATCAGGTTGGTTGATGGCGAGATAAGTTCCTGCTGGGGACTAGGTAGAGGTTTTGGAGATTGCTGGGCTGAAGAAGTCTGCTTATAGCTGTATTGCGGTGTTGGAACCGTCAATGGATGAAGTGGGCGCACAGGGCTCCGCTGAGGTGCTTCGGCCTTTGGGGGACCCTGAGAATATGATGAATACACAACAATGTTCGGTGTTACAGGAGTCACCGGTGTGCATGGAGTGCAGGGGGTCGTCTGTGACTGCATCTGCGGTACAAATTTGGGAAGTTGGCGATAAGTGGGATAGCCATAACGGCTCAGCGTAGCTTCATCGATACTGGAGGTAGAGACAGCGCGAGAATGTCCGCCACCAGCTTTTCGCTTGTTTGAAGGAATTGTCACTGGTGACGATAAGGCGGACGAGCTTCCATGGCCGGTAGTGATAATTGGGGAGATAGGAGAAGCCAAGGTAGCTTGGCTATTGGAACCTGCCCTGTTTCGTTGAACTGGGGCCCTACTTGGATACGGGACAAATCCCGGAGGGTTTCGTGTGTTGGACAAGACTCGACGGTGGCGCAGAGGTCCACCTGCAGAGACAGGTTCGATCACTACATCTTGAGGCCGAATCTTCGGCAAGAGAGCCGGGCCATGATGATGACGAGTTGGTGATGTGGTAGGACTTGTGTTGCCAGTAATAGAAGACCAAGGCGAGGATTCACTCGAATAAATGGATGAATTGGATGCATTGCGGCTATGAGCCGAGCCGATACATTCCGCAAGAGGAAGCTCCGGCGGTGTTGTCGGCTGGTAGCGAGCGTACTCCAGCGACATGGTTGGAGGACGGCGACACTGCTTGTTTGACATCTCGACAGCCATTTTGTGGGGATATGTCCGAGTCGTGATAACGAATGTAAGTCAATGGCGATGACCAATGTAAAGACCGAGCAGGTCGTTCAAGATTGAAGACCGTCCACTTGAAGAAACAGAGACACGATGTAGAAGGAGAATGTTTGGATATTAAATGTTAAACGATCAGCAGGCTCAAACAAGCCAAGCATGGGAGCATATCTTAAGACCAGGGCCCACTGACGAACCCAAGGCGATCAGAATAACCTGAAACATGGAGAAGGAGTCCATAGGGACGCCAGCGGAGGCTCCTATTCTTTTTTTGGGATCCTAGTCTCCGATCTAGAGGAACTTCCATGCGATGAAACGCGAAACTGCCGACAATTTTGCCTGAAGTCGCGCGACAGGGGACACTGAAACCTCCTTCAGGGACTCCGTCTGGGCATAGTGCGGTTTCAGCGGACAGTCGCGCGTTAAAGTGTTGCTATATTTTGCAACAGCTTCGATATCATTCTTCAGATCCCTTCTTGGGACTAGCTTGCTGCAAGACGAGCGAACGCTTCTAAATTCAGCAACAATTAGGTCACATTTCCCAGGTAATTAGCGGCCTCACCGGTTGAAGGCGCATGCTCCTTGGGAAAGCGGCTTGCTTCAGGAATCGCCATGGTGGGAAGTGGGCGGTTAGCTGGTAGCAGGATAAAAATAGCTCGGCGAGTACTGGGGTGCATTGGAAGCAGGGGGAACGTTAGTGGGGAAGAGATGGAGCAGTTCATGGGGGAAATAGAAGTGTGAGGTGTGAAGGTGAAGTGTGATGTCTCTCGGCGCTTACAGAGGTGTGCGTAGTTCGACTACGCGCCGGGCGATCGGCGTCACACATAGCGCCCGGTTCCTGAGACTTAGAGAGAATGTCCCATAATTAGCAGCTAATCTACGTTTCAGAAAAGCAAGCAAGCGATCCGTGACAAAGAGGAAGAAGAATGGACAAAAATTAAGAAGAAATTTTGTGCATACACACATGTCATATCATTACTTAGTACTGTAGTAACCAGCCTATTTCGTCACATCCATCCCAGTAAAAAGGGAGGAATTAAAAACATAGCACAGAAGAAATGTGAAAGAAAAAAAGAAACGAAAAATACGCAAGGGTGATTTTTTTCCCTTTCCTTGCGTGCTCTATCAGGCCGCAAAATCATCACAGAACGCTTTGGGGGGAATCTTTTCTGGAACCGTCTAAAAAAAGGTCATGATGTCCAACGGTAAAAGAAATGGCGAAAATAAAGAATTTCTAACACCGTTTATGCCTTGATCTCGTACTTGCGACGGAACATGTCGTCAACCTCGGTGAGATAGTAGGTACCAGACTGCAGGGTATCGGTCTTGCCAGAGGGCTTGAAGTTCTTCTGCAGGTGGGCGTGCTCACGCAGCTTGCACATGTCATCGTAAGCCTGGGGGTCCAGGACAGTGCGGCTTTCCAGGCGGTTCTTCAGGTCCAAGTTCTTTACGATGTGAGAAACGTCACCAACGATGTTGGCACTGAACAGGGAGCTAGCCAGGCCGGAACCGTAGCTGAAGAGACCGATGCGCTTGGGCTCGTTGGGGGAGAACTCAACGTGGCTGAGCAAGCTGGCAATGCCGGCGTAGACGGTAGCAGTGTACATGTTACCGCAGAGAGTGGCAACCTGGAGACCGGGCTGCACACGCTCGGCGAAGCGCTTCTTGGTCAGAGCCATGAAGGTCTTCTCGACAGCCTTGTCGGTCAGAGAGGCAGTGTAGTCAATGTCACGGAGCTCAGGGGCGACCTCGGCGAAGGCGGGGTCGGCGGGGTTGGCCAGGAAGTCGTTGTAGAGCATACGGGCGAAAGATTTCTGGACCAGCTTGCAGGTAGGGGCGTGGTACAGGATATAGTCGAAGCGGTCGATGCCGGTCTTGGACTCGGTGGCACCGTTGGTGCCGTTCTGAATGGCCTTCAGGGTTTGCTCGCGGGTACCGTAGGCCTTGTAGCAGGCATCAACGGCCTCGGTGTAGCAGCGGAGAGAGAAGTGACCATCAACGACGGGGTACTCGCTGGTGAGGTCGGGCTTGTAGAAGTCATAGGCGTGGGTGATGTAGGAGGCACGCAGACCGGGCTCGAAAACAATAGGGGCGTCGGGGCCGATCAGCATGGCGACACAGCCAGCACCACCGGTAGGGCGGGCAGCACCAGCGGCGTACAGGGCAATATCACCACAGACGACAATGGCATCACGGCCGTCCCAGGCGGAGGACTCGAGCCAGTTGATGCTGTTGAAGACGGCGTTGGTACCACCGTAGCAGGCGTTGACGGTGTCAATACCCTCGATGTTGGTGTTGCCGTAGGGGGCAAACAGCTGCATCAGGACGGACTTGACGGACTTGGACTTGTCCAAGAGGGTCTCGGTGCCGACCTCGAGGCGACCAATGGACTGGGGGTCCACGTTGTACTTCTTCATCATGTTGGCGAGGGTGGTCAGGGACATGGAGTAGATGTCTGCACGGAGAACCAAAGGTTAGTTTGATGGGTTCTTTGTGGAGTGCATCTTAAACAATTGCTAGCAGAGAGAGCAAACTCACCCTCGCGGTCATCGCAGAAGCTCATCTTGGTCTGGCCGAGACCAATGGTGTACTTTCCGGCACTGACACCATCGTGCTTCTCGAGGTCAACCTGGTCGACGCACTGTAGAAGATTGTATGGTTAGTCTTGAACAAAAAGGGGGAAACCGCTATTGAGATAGGAACGAACCTGAGTGGGGAAGTAGACCTCAATGGCCTTGATACCAATGTTTTGGGGACGAGCAGCCATGGTGGGGGAGGGGTAGAAGGAATCGGAGCACGAAGTACAAAGGATAGGCAAAGCGGCACAACGAAATGCAGAGAGAGAGAGAGAGAGAGAGAGAAGGAGGAGGATTGGAGGATGAGGAGGAGAAGAGAGCAGAAGCGTGCCTGTTTAAAGAAAAGAAAAGGCGGGCCCTGAAGGAAAAAGGAGGTTGTTGTGTACTCGGATCTACACTGTACGATCAGTCACCGTGCACTTTTTTTTTTTTTTTGGGCAGTGGGGGAAACCTCCTTTCAGCCGGAAATCGGAGTGATCAGAGTACATGCATTCAATTATAATTAAATCATATAGCAGTATCTGCAGTATGCTGAGTACCACGTAGAGTGTATACTCTCGTTCTATTCTATAGTACACGATTCTACTGCATCTATACTAAGTATACGGAGTACGGAGTACTATAGTATTATAGTTAGTACTCGTACTACATCTCCCTCACCGCCCCGTCTGCAGTGTACAATGTATCCTCTGTACCATTCCACTTTCATTCCACCTACCCCCACCAGTTAAATCAAACTATAGGGTTAACTGCAGACTGCACTTGGCCATCTTATCTCAACCCAGGTCCGTATCCACCATCTTGCAACATTTCCCTGAAACTCCTCATCATGGGTGGATCGCCACACATGGTGACATCCGTTGTCTCCGCGTGGCCTCACGGATAAAGTCATTCTCGAGGTCATATAGCATCGGTGGCGGTCCGGAGTAGAAATGACTGGTTTGCGGTCATCTGTGTATGTCTGTGTATGCCAGTTCCTGTCCTGTACCTGTGAGTGGACCAAACACTTTTGGTCCCCATAATTGGGCAGCGCCGGGAAGTGATCGCCCTGGTGTAGGTCGGTCTAAGTATGTATACTAGTAATGTCTGCACTTGGATTGTCCGAGGTCCAGTCTGTAGGTAGACTTCATTTCCCTCCCTCTCTCTGGCGAGGTGATTGTCCAGAGTAGAAGGGGACTATCGTGGTAGTTGAAGGAAGATCAGTGAGGAGTGGAAGTTATTAGCATTGGCATTGGCACAGGCAGTGACATTGATTGGTCTTGGCTGGCAACCGCCCCTTCTCCTTCTCCTCCTCTTCCTCCTCCGCCTCCGCCTCCTCTTACAACTTCCATCTCCATCCCCTCCCCCCCCCCCCCGTCTCTCTCTATAATCTATCTACTCTGTACATTCACTTCCCTCTGGGATCATGTCACTCACTCCTTCCATCTAAATCATATCATGATCGACCAGCTCCCATCCGTGTCCTTCGCTTGTCACGGCTCCACCTGGGAGTCTACAATCCGCCATGGGCGACGATAAGTTCGACTACCAAGCTCTCCCCATCCCCTCCTACGAAGAAGCCACACAATCATCCTCCTCGCGATCCAATCTCGATGAAGGTAGCGAAACCGAACGACAGGGTCTGCTAGATCGCAATACTTCCCATTACCAACCACCCACCGTCGAATCCGTCCGGAACAGCCTCGATGATCTCGCCTCCTCCGTCTCGGGCTCGGCTCGGGGATCGCTGGACGAACTGCGGAGGGAAATTGATCAGATGGAAGTCGATGACTCCGCTCACGCTTCCTCAAGTTCTCGTACCCAACTCCGACAGCGGTTCTCGAAACGCCTCTCCAGTCTGACGCGAACCCTCTCCGCAATTCAACGGCCCCTGCAACGATACCTCCCGAGCCTCCCGCGATTCACCCGCCCAACCATCGATCTGAGTAATGCACGAGAACGCTTCCGCGACCAAGGCTGTATCATGGTCCTTCGAATGTTTGCCCTGCTGCTTGTCGTCTCCTTGGTATACGTCTTCTTCATCGGTGACATCTTCAATCTGAATAGCCGGATGGTCATGGGTCAGTCGTACAGCGCCTCCTCCGTCGAGAACTTCATTCAGGGCCACATCAACGAGACAAATATTATCGAGAATCTGAAGCGGGTCACGGGTTTTGCTCACATCGCTGGTACCAAGGGTAGCTACGTCCTCTCGGAGTGGATCGAGCAGGAGATGCATAGCGCGGGGTTCGATGATATCCAGCGGGAGGAATTCCAAGTTTATCTCAACTACCCTCGTGAAGATGGTCGCAAGCTGGCCATCATCGATCCGCCTCAACTGGTCTGGGAAGCGACTCTCGAGGAAAACGACTCGGAAACCCCGGTATTCCATGGCCATTCCAAGTCAGGAAACGTTACCGGTCCCTTAGTATACGCCAACTTTGGCTCCCGCGAAGACTTCCAATTACTCGCCGACCGAGGCATCTCATTAAACGGCTCTATCGCTCTCGTTCGTTACTACGGAACTCAACCGGATCGTGCACTGAAGATCAAATCGGCCGAGCTCGCTGGCGCGGCAGGCTGTATCATATACTCCGATCCGTCCCAGGATGGGTTTGTCAACGGCCCAGCCTACCCGAAAGGTCGCTATATGCCCACAGATGGCGTTCAAAGGGGCGGTGTCAGCCTAATGTCTCAGGTTGTCGGTGACGTGCTAACCCCCGGTTACGCGTCCACCCCAGAAGAGAAGGACAGGATGTCTCCGGCAGATAGTCCTGCCTTGGTACAAATTCCAAGTCTTCCCATCTCCTGGCGCGATGCACAAAGACTTCTTCAATCTCTAGAAGGCCATGGCTCTAAGGTCCCAGAGAAATGGGTTGGCGGGGTCCCCAAGATTCAAGGCTGGTGGACAGGGGACCAAGATTCCCCGACCGTTCATCTAATGAATCTACAGGATGAAGAGGAGCGACAGCCAATTTACAATATCCATGGCAAAATCCTTGGGCTGGAGGAGCAAGATAAGAAGATCATCATCGGAAACCACCGAGACTCGTGGTGCTTGGGTAGTGTTGATCCAGGCAGTGGTACCGCCGTCTTCATGGAACTCATTCGCGTCTTTGGTGAGCTGCTCGTCTATGGATGGCGGCCATTGCGGACCATCGAATTCGTCAGCTGGGACGGTGAGGAGTATAACCTTATCGGTTCCACTGAGCACGTGGAGAAGGAAGTGGACGAGCTCCGCGCCAACGCCTACGCCTATCTCAACGTAGATGTAGGCGTGTCAGGCCCCAACTTCCGAGTCGCAGGGTCGCCAGTCTTTGAGCACACGGTGACGTCGATCTTGAATCGTATCTCTGATCCATTTGCCAATAAGACACTGAAGGATATCTGGGATGAAAAGAACCAAAAGATCGATCCTCTTGGCGCCGGTAGTGACTATGTCGCTTTCCAGGATATTGCCGGCACTTCGAGCATCGACTTTGGATTCGAGGGGGAACCCTTCCCGTATCACAGCTGCTATGAATCATTTGAGTGGATGTCAAATTTTGGTGACCCTGGCTTCGAGTACCACAAGCTTCTCGCCCAGTTCTGGGGTCTTCTCTTGCTGGATCTCTCGGAGAATCCCATGCTCCCCTTCGACATGGAAGCATATGGACGATATGTGACCGGCTGGGTGAAGGATTTGGATGAATTCGTTAAATCTAAGAAAGCGGACGTCGATACGAAGAGAATGCATGAGGCTGCAGCAACTCTAGAGGCCAATGCCGCCCAGTTCCAGGAATGGACTCGGGTATGGCATGATAGTGTGTGGGGTTCTGGTGGCTATGAAAGTAATGTCATGGCCATTCAACGGGTGAACCACAATATGCAGATGGCTAGCTTCGATACCCATTTATTGGATCTAGCCGATGGCGGTGGTGTGAGTTTTGGATCGATTTCTTCCCCTGTCAAGCTCAAGCTAATAATCGTGTGAATGCAGATTCCCAATCGCACTCAATTCCGCCATGTCGTCTTCGGACCCGAACTTTGGGCTGGATACGATGCCTCAATCTTCCCCGCCATTCGGGACAGTATCAACACAGGCAATTGGTCGCTCGCCCAGTATTGGATCAATCGGGTTGCTGACACAGTTGACATTGCTAGCGGCAAGCTCTTGTCCTAGTTGTAATTTACATTTTTCCCTTGCTACGACCACCTCACACCCTCTTCTTCCCTCTTGTGCATACTCCTTACGCTTTGGTCACACTCCTTTGCCTCTTCTGTTCGCATCTCCCATCCATGTCCAACTCGAGCATTGTACAGCCTAGCTCGACTGGACCCCCTCTCGTCCTCATCTCCCCCATCCTTGCATATTAGGAAAGCTTCCACCTTTTTTCTTTGGCGTGTCATATACCAATGGGGCTTCTTTGTATTATTTTGATAGCGGCGACCTTAGATTTCTGCTTGAACTGAATAAGAACACTCATCGAGAATAGTGCAGCTGGAACGAAACCATGCCGCCGTACTGATTGGCCCCTCATCAGCAAAGGTCCATTTAGACCTGGAACCTGGAACTTTTAAGACAAGGATTATTAGCTAGACCACTGGGCAACCAGGCCCACTACCCCTCGATCAAGGATATAAGATTCACTTCGGCTCAAATATTCGGCAACAATAAAGTTTCCACAGGAGGTCGGACCCATTGCTGTCGGAACACCCCCAAGAAATACCGAGGTCGACTCCGATCCCCACCAAACCAACTCTATTGTCTCAACCATCTGCGGTTCCAAATCCTCACTGCCCACTCATCTGGGGTTTCTCCGCATTTCCCCAAGCGTAGGGTGCAGATCTTCGTTCGCAGTGGATCATTCGCCCCCTCATTTTCAAGATCTGTGCTCCTCCATGACGCCGCTATATGGACCTACGGTCGTACGGAAGCTGTTTCTAGCTCCAATAGCTTGAGTTGATAGTTTAATTTTTGGGTTGGTAGGGTCTTTTAAGGGGTTTGCGACTCTCATTGGTTTTCTGATGAAGGGGGGGAGGCACATGCGTATTTGCGTGTCGCGGACCAGAGGAAGTTGATTTCGTACTCGTAGGCATGTTTATAAAGGTTGAAGAGGTTGGACTCTCAATTGAATAACAAGTCAACTTTGATTTATCCCATCTCGACTGGATACCAGCCCTCGGCCATTTTCCTTTTCCTTTTCCTCCCTTGTATCTTTCCATTCAATCCCCTTATACAATTCTTCACCATGGCATCCAACAATGCCAAATACAACACAACCAAGCCCCTGAATAACCTCGCTGCCTCCGATTCAAACACAGACGATGTTGATTTCGGTCGGTATGGCCCATTATCCCACATCAACACCGCCGAAAGCCGCCTTCCAGCCTTCGGTGGTGAATTCCAACCGGGTCTATACAAGAATCCCAAGAACCGCAAGGTCGCGAACCCCGCCCCGTTGGGACTCTGCGGTTTCGCCCTGACGACTTTTGTCCTGGGCTGTGTCCAGATGGATGTGCGCGGTGTGAACAAGCCTAATATGATCGTTGGCCCTGCCTTGGTATATGGTGGATTAATTCAACTTCTTGCTGGAATGTGGTAAGTTGTCACAATGTGACATGATTTGAATAAAAATAAAAATAAAAATAAAAAGCACGGTGTCTGACATTCATTCTCCTCAAAAAGGGAAATGGCCATTGGGAATACATTCGGTGCAACTGTGCTCTCCTCGTATGGTGGATTCTGGATGTCTCTTGCGATTACTTTCATCCCGGGTGGATTCAATATTGAAGGAGCTCTCATTGAAGCCGACAATGGCTCGCCGATTATGTTCTATAATGCATTTGCGATATACCTCATGGTTTGTCTCTCCTATGACCTATGATCTTTCGTGGGGCGCAGAGCAAAATCAGCTAATCTTCACCAGGGCTGGTTCATCTTCACCTTCCTGGTTATGTTATGCACGGTCAAATCGACCGTGGCATTTTTTCTCTCTTTTCTTCTTTGTCGACCTTGCTTTTCTACTCATTGCTCTGGGGTACTTTCTCCCGACCGCGGAAGGACTTCCGAACTCCAAGCTTCTTGAAGCTGGTGGATTGTTCGCTCTTCTCGGAGCGTTCCTGGCTTGGTACAATGCCCTTGCTGGAATCGCAGATAGCAGTAACAGCTTCTTCCTTGTCCCTGTTATTCACTTCCCATGGTCGGAAAAGAAGCGAAATGAGAGACGGGCTAGCAAGCAGGACAGCAGCAATGCTTAATGATCTTCTAAATCACAACGGCGAGCCCTGGAGACGCTAGGATCTAGTTAGTGACTCGGATGTGACATGGATACCTGTTAATAAGTGATGACCTATGGTAGCTGAAATGATATTTTATGCTATTATTCATACAAATTTAAATTTGGGTATCATGTTCTCAAGACCCTCGCTACAACTATACATTGGGCAATGGAGGATCAATCGCCAATAGAGACGGATGGTCTGCCAAGCTCTGCCAGAATCCAGCTTCGTAGTCCCACAGATCTTGGCTCAAAAGAGCAGCCCAATCCTCATTCCCATCATCATGGCCAGCTTCAGGGGGCGGGGGCGGTACCGAATCCGAATGGAAAGAGTCCAAAAATCGTTGGATGGTTTGCGTCGCGCGAGATAGCAATGCGAAGTTTGGATCTCCGGATCTCACTATGGTCCCGATTTGGACCTCGGCCACAAAGACACTCAGATCTCGGAGAATCTTGGTACGCGAAATGCTTTGCGTAGCGTGGGACTGTTGTTTCAGTAATGCAAGAAGGATAATCCCTGCTGCTGGAAGCCCGTAGTACGCGACCTAGTTCAAAGTTCAATAAAGAATGGCCAAGGCAATATACATTTCACGACGGGAAAGACATACCTTCCATATCAATCCGGTTCCGGAGTTTGTCAGCTGGTCACGAAGAAGAATGGCCTCTACCACAAGAGCCAGCATCTGCCCTGCGGTCTCGATAATGGGAATATCCGGTTCCGTCATGGTATTTAGGAGCAATAGGCGGAGTAAGAAGAGAACGTGGAGATGATTTAGGCGTACATGCGCGAGAAAGTCTCGCTCAAAAGGACTCCCGGCGCACTGCTTGAGACTACTCTGAAGCCGGAAGTGATTGGGTAGAGCCTTCCACTGTTCCTCAGCTTTGCGCTGGATTTCACTTTTAAGAAGCTTGATTAGTTTTCGGTTGATGCTTTTATTCCCCGCCGTCGAGTCAATGAGGAGACCTACCTAGCCTTTGCAACGCAAGAAGCGTCGCTTTTATCCTGGAGAAGCTCCCATACCTCTTCCTTTAGTGAAGCGCAAAGTGCCGACCAGCGTGTATCGGCTCGATATCCCACTGTGGTATCAGGATCCCAATCATTAGTGCTGCCATTTACTCGCGCATTCAAATCACAAGATGGAATCTGAAAGTGGCAAAATCGCTTGTTCATCCTTGGCGGTCGACCTAGAAAAATGCCAATGTTCTTATCTGCAGAGTAAATTCGAGCAAAGGCCGCTTTGCGCAGATCTACAAGAAATGGCGGTATGCCCGTTTTAGCTTGAGTATTCTCATGGTAGCCGAGAGCGAAGGTTGAGGAGATGACGTCGCCAAGTTTACGCCATGAATGATAGCCTTGTTTGGTTAGTTGATAGTTGGAGCCAACGCAGTAAAAAGACTTACTTTGATCACCGTCGACATATGAGTGTACGATGAAGTTCTCGTATTGAACAATTAACTGCAGATCATTGAGGCAGTCTAGCGAGAGCGAAATCTCTAGAGAGAAATCACACAACTTCGTAGCCAACCGGCGAAGAGTATACTGTTGCTCTTCGGTTGTGTAAAGAGCCGGGAAAAAGGGGACATCAATTGTCGCACGACTAACTGCCGCGAAGAAGATCCCGAGGGTCTCCCATCGAGCATAGTGATCTAAAAATTGACTCGAAAAGTCGGCAAGATCGGTAGATGCGTCGAACTGCAATGGTCGTGCCGAATTTTGCAACAGTCGCCTCGCATAGACTAGATGCCAGCTCTCGTCGTGTGAATCAAATAATTGGCTGACGCTTTCAGCGCATTGAGCGACAAAGGGCTCTGCAAGTGCAAGGTTTGTGCCTTTTGCCAGCCAGAACTCCACCAGTTCTTTCATGGACAATAATGAATAAAGGGTCAGCAGATGTCTCAATACATCTGCCCCCTGTAGCAATAAATGATTATCGCCAATCCATGGTTCGGTTGCGACTTCAGGGCCCAAAGCATGAGACCCAGCGCTGTGGTCGTCCGGAGTGATGTGTTTGAAAATTGCAGCATGGCTGGATAATCCCAAATACCCAGGATTAGGGTATGGGTTACGCCTAGGGCTGAAGGATGGCGATGGATCAGGAGATTTCAAGCTAATTGAAAGTCAATATGTAAGATCTAAGTGGAAAGACAGTTTCACGAATACTCCTCACACTGGCTTTTCAATTCTCCGACGCTTGAACGGTGCAGTGCGGTAGATGCACACACCTTGCGTGGCCTGGCAACGCGAGCAGACTGGCTGTTGGTGGTCGCAAGCCAACTTGGACTTACGACAGGCCTCGCAGGCCGCCAGTCGCGACGCCATGACCATTGGCTGCTTTCTCCGCAGAGTAAGGGAGTCGAGTCAGCGGCACTGACACTGATACTCACAGTCCATCGGCGGTTCGGCTACCGACGGCTTGTCGGCGATAAAAGAGTTCAGGTTGGAGAAAGAGAGGGGAGGATTGTAAGTGGTCACTGGGAAAAGGCGGGAAAGCGGGGCGGCCGCGGTATAAAGCCAACAGCGGACTAGATGCCGCTCCAGAGCTCCCCTTCTACAACTATTCCAGGGCTTTTCTATACAACACATAATCACATATATCCCATTACTATGGCCTCCGATACTGTCAAGCTGGGGGATTACCTCTTCACTCGTCTACTTCAGCTCGGTGTCACCGACATCTTTGGTGTCCCAGGTGACTACAACCTGCGCCTGTTGGACTATGTTGTCCCCGCCGGCCTGCATTGGGTGGGAAATTGTAATGAGCTCAATGCTGCGTATGCGGCCGATGGCTATGGTCGTATCAAGGGCCTGTCAGCTCTCGTCACAACCTTCGGCGTTGGCGAATTATCTGCCGCCAATGGTATCGCAGGTGCTTATGGAGAGAGATCACCTGTCGTTCACATTGTCGGCACGCCACCTCGCCCACTTCAAAGTACACGGGCGTTGATGCATCATACTTTCTCTGATGGAGAGTACGGTCGCTTCTCTGCCATGGCAGTTCATATCACTGCGGCTCAGACCAAAGTGACCGATACAACGACAGCCCCAGACAAAATCGACTGGATCCTGCAACAGGCGCTGCACCACCAGCGTCCTGTATATATTGAGATTCCGGATGATATGCCAGATCTTCTTGTTTCATCTGCCAATCTCAAGTCTTCTACGATCCGCGTTCAGTCTGCTCTAAGCCCTCCACACGAATCCAAAGTTATCAGCCGAATCTTGGATCGTCTTTACAGTGCTCAACGCCCATTCATCCTCGTGGATGGCGAGAGCCGCTCACTCGGAATCTTGGACCAGCTTGATACCCTTATTCAAAAGACCAATTGGCCTACATGGACCACTGTCTTTGGAAAGGGTCTCGTCAATGAATCACACCCGAACGTGTATGGTCTGTACGCCGCAGCATTCGGCGACAAGCCAGCTCAAGAGTACTTCGAAGCCGCCGATTTAATCTTGACATTTGGCCCACACTACAGCGATACGAACAGCTACTTCTGGACGACAGTTCCAAAGGACGCAGTCGCCATTTCATTCAAAGACGACACTATCCAAATCGAAAGCGACACCTACCGAGACATGTCCGCCAGCAGCGTCCTAACCCAGATCCTGCATGCATTAGACAACACCCGCACAACTCAAGTCACCGGCCCTCCAAAGGTCGAAGTTACCACAAGCGATATCCAAGATAGCGACATAATCGCCCAAAACAACTTCTACCGCCTCGTGAACCCCATCTTCCGCGAAAACGACATCGTCCTCGCAGAGACCGGCACAGCCTCCTACGGCGGCCGCCACTGCAAATTACCCCCCAACTCCCGATTCTTTACCGCCGTCACCTGGCTTTCAATCGGATACATGCTCCCGGCTACACTTGGCGCAGCCCTTGCAAAGCGAAGCCTAAATCAAGCAACCGGTGCCTCGAACCAGACGATTCTAATCACCGGCGAGGGAAGTCTCCAGATGACCGCGCAGGAAATCAGCGTTATGATCAAGGAGAAGTTGAATATTCTGATATTCATCATTAATAATGAAGGGTACACCATTGAGCGGGTCATTCATGGCCGGAAGCAGGCATACAATGATGTGCCTTTCTGGCGACACACTCAGGCACTGAACTACTTCGGTGCGGACGAGGATCAGATCGCAAACAGTGTCTTCACTGCGCGGACCTGCGGTGAGTTACAGGAGGTGCTGAAGAATGAGCGTGTCCATAGTGGAACTGGATTACGGTTGGTTGAAGTTGCAATGGAGAGGGAAGATGTGCAGGGTCCCTTGCTCTATCTGCTGAATAAGCAAATTGCCGAGGAGAAAGCCGCAGCAACGAGCTAAACTACGCAAGACTGGGATATCAACTTCATCACTATGGGTCATCTATTTCTCTAGCTAAGATCTACAAATAATAGAAATTGAAACTGGTAGATTTCGAAGTGAATTTTTTTAGAATTGCTCGGTGTCTCACTATGATTACCACGGCCAAAAGTGTGCAGTTCGCTCCAAGAACAAAGAGAAGAAAGGGCGAGGAAAAGGAGAGTGACAACAAGAACAAGGAAAACCTTGGAATCCAGCCCTGGTAAATAATGGTTTAAAAAAGGCCCTGAATACGCCATGCCCTATGCCCCATACCCGCGATGCACACGGTGCGGTTTGATGTAGAAAGGAATCAAAAAGAGAAAGAGAAAAAAGCCAAGATTAATACACATGACTTCCCTTACCCATTACCAGGCGAAGTCAGAGGCGTTTATATTCGAGCCGTTGGAGTGATCGACTGAACCATGGGTGGTGGCTCTGTCGAGTCGAGGAGTGTGGAGTGAATGAACGCCCTTATTTCCGGAAGCTGTCTACTCCTAGACTTGGCGTTTCAACCATGCGGTCAGAAGGAACACCTTCGTCGCGTCGTCGGGCGAAGAAGCTGTCGCATTCGGAAACAATGTGTGCCCACTCGGCCAACGCACGACCAGCGTATTTGCTGGGCACAAGATGGTCGTAGATAGGTTGGGAGGGTAGTTCGGGGAGAGGTGAGTTTTTGGTCGTCGGTGTCCTGGTCTGGTTATCCGAGAGGAGAGTTTCGGATGAAGGTTCTGTCGTGGTTTTTTTGGCGTTCATAGGTTCTTCCGCGGTATCGCCATCGCCGGTATTCTCCTGGATTGAGGTACGCTCGGAGTCTGCGTCGCACTCAGATGACTTGGAGGGCGAACGCCGGTGCTGGACATGCAGCTGCGATGCCACTGGGAGACACGGCGTGAAGAGGCGCTTGTTTTTGGTGGGCCATTGCGGCCGGTCCATCCATTCTAATGAGAATTTGAAGAAATATGGCTGATGCGGCGTCTTGGGTCGGATAAGCTCGTCCGTGCTGTTATTTGGTGTCGGCTCGTGCTGCTCCAGGCATCTGCTCTCCGTCATCATTATTGGCTCGGGGCCTCCACCGTCAGACTCGTCCGAACTGCTGTTGCCTCCGCCGCTTTCAAGTGATCGGTTGCTTGACGAGCTGCTGAACATGTTCTTAAAAAGTCCCCACCGTCTCTTCGAAGATGTGCCATCTGAACCAGTTGAGTCCGAAGAACCAGATCTCCGGTGCGATGTGACCTTTTCCGGTGGAACCGGTGGAACAACACGGTCAAATGAGACGAAAAGATTCACTGGAGATATCTGATTATCACACCGAATTATGATGATCCGTCGTCCCGGAGCCGGCGTACAAGGGGCAGACGACAGTGGAGCAATGAGGCCGGCTTCTGCCTTGTACTGGAATCCAATATAATACTCCCATACTTGCAATAATCGCTCAGAGAGCAATTCATATATCGTACTACGATGAAAATTAGTTTTAAATGACCACGAGGGGAAACATAGCACACTCACGAATCGATTACCGATGGTTCCCCATTGAACCGGCCCATTCTCCAGCATAAAAGGCGATGATAATAGGCACGCACCATCGGGCTCCAGTGATTGAAATAATGGAAGAAAACGGGTTCGTGAAGAAGGAAGTCCAGACAGAGGCTTGCCTTTCTTGCGTCCGTCGTAGTCCAAGTGCCCCAAATGCAATAAATGAAGGAGAACACCCGCACCTCGGTGAGAGAATTATGGCTCTGCATCATTTGCCTGCATACCCCCTGCCAAAATCCCCAGTCGAACAATTCTCTTTCAATCGATTGGGCGTATCGTGTAATTATCGGAATGATCTCTTCAACAAAATCACAGAGCAGGAAGCATGCATTGTGGTCAAACAAAGATATTCGCTGAGCTGCGATCTTGAGGAGCCCGCAAAATGTCTCTGCGTAGAGTAAGCGAGCTCGATTTGGCTCAGACGACGATTCGGATAAGAAGTCTCTGAGCAGAATGATCAGGCGGTTCTCTGCCATGGATCGATGGCCGTTCCTGCCACCCCCTAGAGTGTGAGAGGAAGCCGAAGCATCTGGTGATTCAATGAAGTCGTCGAAAGTAATCGCTGCTGCATGACTATTGCTCTCGGGCTGGTGGAGTGATTGTTTATAAATTGTGTCCTCAATGACAACAAGTAGCTGTGCCTGTACCAAGAGTAATCCTGGGGCTAGAACCCGCTTCGCTTTCTCTGTCTTGGGTGGGCAGTATTCAGCGTATAGGATATGGATGTACTTGATGAAAACGAAGAACAAATCTGTGTCTCGTCCACACCAGCGAGCAATCCATGGACCATGCCAGGGAACGTTGGTAGTGTTTAAGGGAGCCTCGGGCTTTCGGCGTAGGTACCGCAACAAAGGCGCGTGTGAATGGAAGGCTAGAGGTCGAAGAGCAATCGGAAAGCTCAATGCAAGCTCCTGGGTGTACGGTCGCATATTCCCGGTTCTGGATGCAGCCGATTCTGCGAAGATGCGGCGGAAGACGTTTGGTGACGTGTTCCACAGACGAACCAAGATATCTGCGACACCTGGACAAAAGAAGAAGGCGTACGCACAAACCTTTCCACAGAATGCCACCAGACTGGCTGGAGCGTGCCTCATAGACATACGTTCCGCCACGAATGCCATTTGAGAAAGGAGGTTCTGCACAAAGATATTTCGGATGTTGTGATGAATCGACTCAACCAAAAAATCAGACCCAGATGAGCCAGATCCTTCGGAAGTCTCCGATACAGAAGTTGACGCGTACTTCAACGAATCCGCTGGACCGCCGCCCTGCTGTGTTGTAGGAAAGGGAATGCGCCATTCTGGCCGAGTCATAATTCCCACCACTGCCTCAAGAAATACGGGTCTGTCGGTCCCTGATATTGATTGATTGTGTTTCCCATTGAGCATCTCCAGTAGCCCGATCCACCATTTATTGAGGATATTGACTCGGCGATCCAAATCTTCGGGTCGGAGATTCTTGCATGATGCGTGAAGATGGTGACGGCCGAGAAAAGGGAGGAGCGAGGTACGAATCACATTAGCCTTTAAAGAGCTCGATTTCGATTGGAACCTAATCTCGGGTCAGCAACAATCAGACCAAAATTTAGTCATTTGGGGCGTACTTTTGATAATCGGCCTCGAGGCCGCGAAATATGCCCCAGAGCTCGTCCTTCTTCCGCGAATGGTCGGTTGTGTGGCTCGCAAATGCTGCAACATTTTCTGCGGCTCCCTTGGGCATTGGGGGGAAGAACCGGGGTGGACACAGATAGAGACGCAGTGAACTTTTCAAACGATGTACGGTGTCGTAATGAGCTTCCAGAGGGGCTATTTGGCGATCCTGGGATTTCTTCGTTCCCTCCCTTAGCCACCATAGCTACCATGGGCCGCCGTGGTCGTTTGTAGAGAATCGTTCGCTTCCGCGCGGGCAATCCCGAGTCCGAGTCTGTCGCATCTGTTTGACGGGGTCCGGACCTCGTCGGCGACTGTTCTTCTGATCTCTGTTTGGCTCTCTTGGCCGATGGGGACGGTGATCGGGACGAAGATCCCCACGGTTTGCGCGCCAGGCTCACTATCCGTCCCGACATGGTACGGCTCTTAGAAGGGCGAGCTGCCGGTTCTGGCGCTCGGGTCTGCGGTACCTTGGCCGCGCCATCTTGCGTTTCTGAGTCTTTCAGGTCTTCGGACGAGGACAGAGTGAAATGGGATACCGAAACAGGGGGTTTGTTCTTCGAACGGAGAGAGGTCCGGCGTAAAATGTCCTTTCCAGCAGCCACGCTTTCCTTGGTCGGCGACTCTGCTAGGATGGGTACGGCGTAATCGGAGAAGGTTCGTCTCAAGGGCGGTTGGGCGTTTTCGGTGGTTGTTTGGCTAGGGAGGTCTGTGTAGCTGGCGGCGCGAGATATTAAGGAATTTTCGTCATCGTTCTTATAGCTGGCAGTAGTTGTCGCCTCTGGGGAAGGCGAAGACATTGTCTTGGAAAGGGAAGCGCTCAGAGAAACAGCTGTCGAAGAGCGGACATTTCCCCCGGGAGGCACCGCAAGACTTGTGAGAATGTGTTAGGTGTCGAAGAAGGCCAGCTCCTCCATGCACACCGAAGCGAATCTCGACAGGCAGATCCTCAGACGCGCTGCATTGCAAGGTGGAGACCACGGCGCACGGCAAGCGTCCGAACAAGTGTTCCGAGAAAGATCTCTCAGAAGTATTTGACTAGTCACACAGAGGCAAAATCTTGTTGATACGTGCGCACACACATCAAACGGAGAGTCGGTCTGAGTAGAGAAGAGATAGGTCGATCCTGTCTGCAACTCTGCGCGAACGTCCAAGGGCCAATGGAGCGAAAGATCGGCGGAGGAGAGGGGAGGAGTGGATGAGCCGAACAAGGGTCCCTCCTTAGGCTAAGGTATCGGTATTTCGGGAGGCTTGGGCGGGGAAAGCGGAAGCCAGGGAAGCCAGGGAAGCCAGGTGTGAAGTGAGGGAGATATAGGACGGAGAAATAATTGAAGGTTGGAGGAAGGGGGTGGGGAGGTGAAAGAAAAGAGGTGCGGTTGGAGGAAGTTTCCAAATTGAAATGGCAGGACAAAAACAAAAATTATGATGGCACTTCGTAACAAACACTAAAATTATTTGGAGCTTTTCTAATTTGAGGATTACAAGTATTCTATCTGATTCCTCTTTACAGCCTTCGCCCCTCAGGTGAGACACACTGGGTCACCCTTTTTTGATTCCCCCCCCCCCCCCACACCCTCACTCCATCTCTTTATATGAGTATCTTAACTCCGTATTGCTCCATTTATTTTCTCTAGCTCCTTTTCTACCTCCCTCTTTCTCTTCTCTTTCTCTTTCACAACTCCACTATTGATCCTCCTTCCCAATCCATGGCTCCGCTGTAGCCATCACTCTCGCGTAATCCCAAACTGCCACAGGTTGCACAAGTCCTGAAATGCATAAAGGTCGTCAAGTCTTGCCGGCCCCGATTGAAAGCTAGGACAAGACTAATGGCGGCATTTCCGGATGAACTTGTCCAAGTCTCAATGTCCATAATGTCCATGTCCATGTCCATGTCTATGTTCATGTTCATGTCAATATTGACCTGTTACCCGATCCGCCAACCTCCGGGAGGGGCCAACCATGGATTCATTCCATTCCTTTGGTCCGCCTTCTGACATTCTTTTATTTTATGCGTGGAATGTCGCCTCAATGGCACCATTGTCAGCCCTAATCCACAAGTACAGGAACAACACAGCACTGCAGGCTGAAGTTCAGCCAACCCGGACCGGCGTAAGATTCTCCCCACAAATTTGTTAGGCAACCACTGGGCTTGGTACTACTCGTACTTAGACAATAGCACTGCCCCATTCCTCAAGCGGAGGTATAGGAACAACTGTCCACTTCATAGCTGTTGCAGGGTCCAGCCATACCCAGGCAGATTCGCGATCGAATCATTGGGGGGGGGGTGTCATGCATGTGAATCGGAATCCGAACAGATCAGAAGTCCCAACGATCGCAATCGGCTCTGCAGGGGTGCCAACTGGTAGAGGCTTAAACAGTCATGGATGGGCCATGCCATCAGGAGATGAGTTTGGCTTTGGCTTTTGTGCGATTACTCCAGTGCACCCAGAACTCGACGTCAATACGCAAACACTCCCCGCGTCGGGTTCGACGTCCACGTCAGGCAGAATCGTCGAGATGAGGCGTTTGTTCTGCAGGTGTACCAGTAGTTCAACGGTGAAACCCGGCAGAGACGATCTGACCGCCAGAGGAGAAATGGTCGAATTGACATCTGGCGGGAAAAAGCAAAGAGAGAAGTATAAGAGAGGAAAACCAATATACACATTGCATATACTCATACGTCACCAAATGAACCTTGAAGCATGAACTTGAGATCTTCTCCACAAGGTTTGTACATCAAGTTATGTATACATACCTCGCGATGTGCATGGAGCTCCACCACAAACACAAATTCCAAAAAAAACCCCTCTTGAGCCGCATTGAGGGGATCTTGAGGTTTTGTGTTTCATGGAGCCAAAAATCTGGCCATTTGATACCCGATTGGCAAGATGGCCGAGTTGGTCCAAGGCGTCAGGTTAAGGTCAACCTTAACTCCAATTTCCTGATCTCCGCAAGGGGGCGTGGGTTCGAATCCCACTCTTGTCATTACTTTTTGCTTCCATCTACTATCTTCCCTTCAAGAGATCCATAAAGAACCTCTATGTAAACCTTTAAGCAGCATCTATCTTCTCTTTTTGCAAAACTGAGTTTATTATTTCCAAGTGTCGGACTAAAGTTAGTTTCTCACCCCCGGAAATGCAGAATGATATGATCCCGGTGACATTGATCATGCCCCTAGATTCCACCGGAAATGTCACATTAACGATTGTTGATTGTGAATCGCTCAATACAAATTGTCTGACACGTCAGATTCCATGAGGAATGCAATGCTTTCTACGACTTTCTTTTGCAACGTTGCTACCTGGAGCATACTAGCACATACTGCAGGTGTCAATCTGTGGCAACTCCAATCTTCGGAAGCTCTTCATCCGAAAGCGCCCCTCTCTCCATGAGCTATGTACCTGAACTCAAAAGTTTTTAACGGCCCTCATTTAGACAGATCAATCCGAAGCCCTCACAATTTCAAGACCACCTGGTCTGGTCGTACGCAATCAATTCCCCCGACACATCAGATTCAACGTATTAACCCCCGCCATGGCTTGCATGGCATCATTGGTGACACCAACAACCTAGCCAGATATCTATAAGTGGCGTATAGTATAGACTTCAGAATACTTATCACATTACAATGATACAATATATGCATTTACAATCTCACAGCCACCCTTGGTAAATGTCTACCAGTCGTATCTCATGAGTGCCACTGGCGTTCATACATGCCGTGGGAAATGCAAGGCAATTCATACCGAAAGGATATCGTGACGCAAATGAACAGGTCTCCGGGAAAAAAAGGAAAGGGAGAAAAACAGATCAGGAACAAAATAAAGATCAATGTTTCAGTGGCCTAATTTACAAGCTTCAGGACCCAAGGGGCGGCCAATCTGGTGAACACCACAGACATGCACAACCGTCCCCTCATATTTCCCCAGACCTTGCCGAAGAAAAGAAAGGGCTATCTAGTGGGCAGCGGCGGGAGTCTCCTCCTCCTCCTCGAACCAGGACTCTTCGACGGGGGCGGCCTCGCCAGCGGCGGCCTGACCCTCAACCTCGACCTCCTGGCTCTCGTAGGCGGAGAGCTCACCGGCGAGGTTGGCCTCCTCGGGGAAGCGGGAGCCTGGGGGAGAGCGAACTTCTGGACGTGGGCATCGGCGTCGCCGGCCTTGATGGGGATGGGCTTGTAGGCCTTCAGCTCGCGAAGGTAGAGGTCCTGGACAGGGTCGGCTGTGAGGGGTTTCGTCAGTCAGTGGGCGCTCAGCTATCAAATGCCGACTAGGAGTAGAGAGCAGAATAGGTTGGAAGCTTGTCGAGAAGACGGTGAGAACATACCGCGGCGCACAGCGGAGGTGAGGAAAGTGCGGGCGACGGGGACCTGCTGCCGAGAGACACGGGTGAAGAGGGAGCGCTGAAGAGGAGGTTCGTGTTAGTCGGTAAAACCTAGCGCAATAGCTCGGTTGCAACTCACCGAGGCGCGGAGAGACTGGGACATCATCTTGACGGTGAGAGTGGTCGCTGAGGCCGAAATGAGAGGAGTGGTGCTCGTCAGGATGGATCTGATTCCGTCGTTCCGTGTCGAACGTTCAAAACGACTTCTGCTCGGACGAACTCGGCTTGGCGTCAACTCACGTGACACGGTCACCTGATATCTGGAACATCTGAGTCCGCGCAACCAGATTCACTCTCACTCTCTTTGTCCCATCTCTCCCCTGGCCCTCGATCCCCTTCCCTACCCTCAACCTGTCCCTGGAACTCGACTTTCGACGTTGCCCTCCGCGCGCTCGCAGCGACCTGTCAGGTTCTACGACCCTTTTCGTGAGATACCCACATCTTACGGAGACCTTGACTGGTTCATAGGTCAGACAAGTTTGAGGCATCGAGGCTTCTGTGGCATCTCTTCTCTAGAAAAGCGCAGACCCGTGAAGTTTCTGTTTCACGCCTGGGGAGTTATCATCATCAAGCAACGAGTGTACTCACCTGCAAGGTAATGACTGCCTCCACTGCGTTTATGAGAGACTGTGGCGCTGTCGCGGGGAAATCTTCCCTACACAGCGGACACCACAGTGACCTGGGCCCTTGCCTTTTCATCTGGATATGACTGGGCTAACATAACTGCGCACACAGTGACCTGCAACTTTGAGAGAGCTGGTTCTTATTCCCTATCGGGTCTTCGCTCGATAGGCGGACCTTTGTTGCTTGTCACAACCGCCAAAACGCATTCACCACTGTTCCTGCGCCTCTATAATCGGAAATATAACCTTCGGAAAACGGCCAAGAGTATCGCCAGACGCCAATCGCTTCGATTCGAGAGCATCAAAGTATCGATCAAGATGGCGAACGCAACCGTCGCAGCGAACGATGCGACAGCTCCTGGAAGAAGAATTTGTCAGCCACTCTCTGCTGTCCGGAATGCAAGGAAGTTCCTCCAAATCTCGAGTTCCCCGACTCGCACGAGACGGTCTGTGGGTCCTGCGGCTTAGTTCTCGCTGATCGTGAGATTGACATGCACTCGGAATGGCGTACTTTCTCGAACGATGACCAGAACAACGATGACCCGTCCCGTGTCGGTGATGCCATGAACCCACTTCTCAACGGTGATCAGTTGGAAACCTCTATCGCCAGTGGTGCCTCTGGTCGTGCTCGAGACCTTTACCGTGCTCAGAACAAACAGTCCAGCGAAAAGGCAAACAAGGCCCTTCTGGCTGCCTACAAGGAAATCGGTGCCATGTGTGATGGTTTCAACATTCCCAAGAATGTGGCGGACACCGCCAAATATCTCTTCAAGGTTGTGGACGATGCTAAGGCTTTCAAGGGCAAGTCCCAAGACGTGATCATCGCTGGTTGCATTTTTATCGCTTGCCGCCAGTGCAAGGTCCCACGGACCTTCACTGAAATCTTCGCTGTGACCAAGGTCTCGAGGAAGGAGATCGGCCGCATCTACAAGGCCTTGGAGAAGTTCTTTACCGCACAGAACATCGAGCGAAACAACGCAGTTGTGTCCAGCGGTGGTACAGTTGATCCCAATAACAACTACACTGCAACTACCTCCACGAAGCCCAGCGACCTCTGCAATCGTTTCTGCAATTTACTTGGCTTGCCATTCCAGGTTACCAGTGTTTCTTCCTCACTTTCTGACCGCGTTACCACCATGGGAGACCTTGCTGGTCGCTCCCCTCTCTCTATTGTCGCTGCATGCATCTACATGGCTTCATACTTGATGGGTGACGGCAAATCCGCCAAAGAGATCTCGCAGGTAGCTCACGTTAGCGATGGAACCATCCGTGGTGCCTACAAACAACTCTATGCTGAGCGTGAACGTTTGATTGATCCTGAATGGGTCAAGGAGGGCAAGGGCGACTTGTCCCGGCTCCCTGCTAGCTAAATGCTTTCCCCGCAAACTTGTTATTTTTCGTTTGCTAGTAATTCTCACATATTGCCCAAACGTACAATCCATTCCGATGCCCCTCTGAATTTGCTTGCCTTGAGAACGAACCTTTATTATGGGAATCAAGACTGAGAGAATATCATGTACCTTAATCAAAATACACAAAAAAAAATGGTAAAATCTTGATGGGGGCTTCGTTCCACAACGTAGTCTTGTACACTAGCCAACCAACAACTAAAGTGCCCAGGCTAGTACTTGTAGAACTTCTTGGGGTTTTCTTAACAGATTCAATCATGAAATCCACCTAGCAATACTTAGAGGTAGTTGCTAGATATATAGATTACATAGCCTCTGTATGTTCACAGGTGGTCGAATCTTGCTAGGATGAAGTTACTACTCGTCAAAGTCACAAGAGATCAATATCAATATCCAGGATAACAATGGCACCCGAAGTCCCCGGGGCTCTGAGATGAATTTATAATATGGCAACGAATCGCCGATTAAAAAGGCGGAAATAGTAAGAACAAACTCGTTCGTCCTCACGCATTTCCGACATCAGTTTCATAGTAACAGACAGAAATGAATAATGAAGATAACGCACGAAAGAAAGAAATACGCAAGGCGCTTAGGAAGCCGACTGCACAGGATAAAAGTCTCCATCAGATGGCTTCTTGCCATCAGCGAACGCAGCCATATCCTCCATATCCTCCTCCATCTTTATGGGAGATGGCCCAGTCTCGACGGGACGTTCTATACTGCTCGGTCCAGTTGGGGACGGTTCAGGTGAGTCTTGTTTAGCCGTCACCTCAGGAGCAAGTTCGGTGGTCTCGACGGGGTGCTGAGCAGTTGGTGAAGCTTCAGCATCGGCTGGTCCATTTTCGGGGACTTCGACGGTGCTCGGGGAGACTTCCTCAGCCACAGCCAGTGGCTCCGGAACTGAATTGACGGGTTCAGTGGCCGTTTTCTCCACGGCTTCAGGGGATGTGGGTTCCTCGACCTTGGGCTCGACAGCAGGTTCTGGGGGGGACAGCAGAGAACACAATCGGCTTGGCGTCACCGACAGTCACATTGCCATCTTGACCAACCTGCCAAACATTCCATGAGTCGGTAATTTTGATTTCAGGGATGGTAGGTAGCTTGGCGTTGGCATTCTCTACGGCGGGCTTTCGCCTAGCAGGTCCACGGGCTCTCCCCTTCCGGGCGTCATTCAGCGGCTTCTTCTCGACAGGAGGCTCGGGTTCCTTCTCCTGGGGTTTAGCTTGTTGAGGACCCAGCTGCAGACGAGAGTTCAGATCTGTGAGGAAACCTGCCTTCATAGCTGCGATTTTGCTACCACCCGGACGCGCAGGCACTGCGGGTTTCGCCTTAGGCACAGCAGGGCCCTCGGCAGGGGCTTCTTTCGCGGCTTGAGCGCTAGGCCTAGCGGGACGAGTGGGGATCTGAGGCTTCGGTCTATCAGGAATGATGGGTGCTTGTCGCTTTTCCGTGGGAGATGTTGCCTGGGTCTGTCTTTGTGGGCGCGGAGGAATTGCGGGCTTTGACGGGACCTCGGGACTCTTCAGTTCATCTTTTGCGGGCTCGACAGTCGTCACCAGCTGCTGGCTGTCAGGAGCATCTTCCCATATATCCCGACTAGGGAACCGCTGCTTAAGGGCATCTGGCCGTGCTGGATCCTTTTCCTTTTCGCTTCGGACTGATTCTCCCTCGAGGATCTGAGACGCGACTTGGTGTGAATCGATCTTTGATGTTTGCATTCTCCGCCGGGCTTCTTGCTCCGGGGTTTCAAAGGCTTCGGAGTCACTTCGAGGAAGATCCGGGGTAGAAACCGTAGCATGGAGCTGTAAACTGTTCGGGGTGTCTTCCCATATATCCTGGCTCGGAAAACGGTGTGCATCTGGTCGCTTCCTAAAACGATCCGCCGCGGACAGCGGTTTCTCTTTCCTAGTCTCCTCATCGGGGAACAGAGGCTCGTACTCCTCTACGTCCTCCAGGGGAGTATGTGTATCTTCGTGGGGCTCACGCGAGTCGAAGCGAGTCAACATTGGCGCACCTTGAGCACTCGCCGATCTGCTGTTGGAGCGACTATGCGAGACACTGGGCGGTCGGCTGTAGTAATCGTCGTCAAAGCTTCCTCTATGTTCGAAAGATGGCGAAATTGCGGGGTGTAGATATGCCGACTCGGGCCGGACTTGATCAGCCGCCAGAATGGGCTCTTCTTCGTCATCATATTCCTCCAGTTCCGTTTTTTGATCTTCAAATGCTGGGGTGGGAGCAAATCCATCGGGGTGATGCAGTGGGTGAATAGGGTCATCGACATGGATCACATCGGCGTCAGCATGGTTGCCGCGAGAGCTGGACCGGCCGTGACGAAGTGAGGACTTAGGGAGCTCTTTGGGCTGAATTTCTGAGACTGGGAAGCTCATTTGACGAAGAGGAGACTCCACCACGGGCTGATTTTCATTTCGCGCATCAGGTGGGGGCGACGCCATGCGATGCATATATTCATCCGAGGCGAGGTAGCCAACTTCTTCCTCTGGGGTTGCCACAGTTCCGGGGGAGTCGCCTGTAAATCGCATTAGGTCTTCATTCTTCTGGCTCGAGTGAATTGAATGTGCCTACCAGTTCCAGGGGGAGTAGGGTCCGCGCTCCGGACAATTTTATTCAAATCGTCCCTGCTCATGGCCCAATCAGGACGAGGTGTGCCCACACCAGGGCCATATTGCCCTTCCTCCTTGACAAGTTCGTCGGGGTGCTTGTCGTACCAAGCCTTCTCAAACTTATCGGTATGTTGCACACCGTGCCCATGAAGGCCGTAACTACCCGGGGGTAGGGACGAGTCTCGGGCACTACGACTGCGGTGGTGATTACGACCTGACCGTTGAGATCCTTGCTCGAGATAAGGACTCGGGGATGGCGCCTGGACATCACCCGCGTTTGGGTACATGGGAACTCGAAACCCGGGCTCCTCTGCGATCTGCGCCGAGTTTCGACGTTCCGATGAAGCAGTAGACGACTCGGCCCGGGTGCCACTTGCACGGGAGTGCAGCGAACGGCTGGGACGTTCCGACTCGTCGCGAGCCGGGGAGGCTTCCCGGCCTAGTCCTGCCGCTGCGGCTTGCCGAGAGTCTGTGCGAGTAACCGTCTGCACTTTAGCCTTAGCACTGGATGTAGGCAACGAAGGTCTTGGTGCATGCATCTTGAGGTCACTGCTAACGTTGCGAGTCTCTTGTGGAGCCTGATGATGATTGTCCGGTACATTTCCCACATCAAGATCGGCATATTCAATACCCTCCTCTCCCAAAGACGGTATCGTCACACTCGGTGGCCGCTGGGGAACCTCGTTCGAGATCGTACGACTCAAAGCCGGGCCATTCCACCCATTAAGGGGAGATGGGGCATAGCTGTCCCGCATTGGGGATATCGATCGGTCCGCACGGCGGTTCGAGGGACGTGGGGGGATTCTCGGCATGTCTAAAGATGAAGTTGGCTGTGGAGATCGAGCCGGTCGAGGGGGGACCGCCGGGACATTTGGGGCGGACATGGTCGTTTTCAAGCTGGCAGATTTCATCATCAGCTTAGGCCCAACGATTCCAGGCTCGACGCCCCGTGCAAGCTTGGGCCTCTCTACTCCTCTGCCCCGTCGTCAAATGGCTCGCCGAGAGGGAGAAATGGAGAAATGAAAGGCCCAGCGGGGTCCACGTCCTGCGGAATGACTTGCATGGATGCAAGGCAGGATTGGTCTTGGGAAGAATGACCAAGGGTACAAGTGAACCATAGAACAGGACCACCCTGCAGGCAGATAAGCCCGCATGGGACAATTTACTTACCCGGATTCATAAAACCCCTTATGTAGAAGATGTTATCTAATTGAAAGAAAACAATTCGCGGAGGGAATGCGGTCAAAGAGTATAAAAAGAGCAATGCAAAGACGGGGTAAATGCAGCGGAGGGAGGATGATGTAGTGTCATCTTTCTGCCATGACCCACCGGCCGCGTGACGTGATCTGACCGCATCGAGTACCACACCAACGCCAGCCAACTTCGAACATTCAACTTTCAGTCTTTCTTTGCAATGTAACAACTCTACCTAGATTTTCTACAGGGTACATACTACACATGAGGTACTACTCATAGGTACTAGGTATCTCCTGAACTGACCCTCTTATGCGGCATTTCCGTGCAAATGCCTCATTACACCAAGTGGAGAGTCGAGCTCTTTCACGTTCAACGAACGGGCAAATCACGGCGTCGCTCTGAAGTGATTTAATCCAACCACAGGGCTAGGTCTTCGTAGCGTGCAGCTTTGTCTTCCCCCAGTGACACTACTAGACTGATCATCCTGGTGGCCAGACCATTCGCTAAAGTATATTCGTGGCCCTGATATCGCTGTTGACCGCTGAGTGGCTGAGCTCAGGGGGGAGGGGTTCTCGCAATCGGCGTCAACCCCCCCCAAGATAAGACCTGGTACCACTGGTATCGCTGATGCGAGATTATTTCTTTGTATTCACATTGGCCGTAGTGAGCGGTGAGCGAGTTAACAGTTTCTCCACATTGCATCATCGGGCCAAGCACGGGATTCCAGTATCTGTACTCTGTACTCGTACGGAGTATGGGATGTACTTAATAACAGGACTCTGTGAACGCACCCACAGACATACACCTGATCAGCGGATACTAATAAAGTATCTTTCGGTGTCATACCCAGTGTTATTTACATACCCCAGCCCAAGCAACGTAAGCACACGAGCTGTTGACAATAAACCCAACCTTGGAAATTTTGCCCTAGATTTGCAATCCACCTCGGCCCTTGCTACATAGCTGTAAGAATTAACGCCACTGGTGTGGGTGTATGATGCCGAGCGGCATTCTAGCTGGTCAGTGATTCTGACGTGGCTTGTCCTGGTTCCTGGCGTAACCTTGGAGGGGATGAGGGGAAAGCTGGTCATGCGCAGGCTTGGTCTCCTAACCTGCGGCTTCTGAACTTGCTTTTGCTACCCCGCCGCATAATTCCAGACATTGCGGGGTGCTGATCAACGATCTTCACTGTGGTATAATTATGGGCACAACCTTGTTCGTAGTCTGATCAAAATCTTCTATCTACAGAGTCGGGGCATGATCCATCGAGGCTAGGGGTGGTGGGTATATGCGTAACTACCAGATGGACGCGAGGGTAGATCACTAAAGCAAAGTTACTGACGTCGAATTTGAATCTACTGGTGGTGAGACATGTATGGATTACAGTATTAAGGATATCGAGAATATCGAGGTTATATTAACGCCTAGCTATGTTCAATGTGGGCTTTGTATCTGGTCAGAGCTGTCCGTTCGGGAACTTCGATCCATCTGCTAAGTTGCTAGCGAGAGGTACCTCGCTGCGGGTTGCGGGACTTGCGACAAAGTAGACAATTAAAACTACTTGGGTGGTAAAATCAAAAAGATAGCTTCTCAACTTAAGAGTGCGATACTACTACTGGTAGTAGTAGAAGCAAAAAAATGACAAGAGTGGGATTCGAACCCACGCCCCCTTGCGGAGATCAGGAAATTGGAGTTAAGGTTGACCTTAACCTGACGCCTTGGACCAACTCGGCCATCTTGCCAATCGGATATTAAATGGCCCAATTTTTGACTCTATGAGCCAAAACAGACTTCAAGTTATGAAGGCGAAGGTCAGTTTTGTAAGATAGGTATCTGATGATTATTTTTTAAAAAAAAAATATATCGGTTTTTAGTTAATTCTGACTCATTATTGCATACTACATTTCTTCTAAGGTTAGTAGTGGGGTTTATTAATAATTAATTTAGGCTGTGGTACTGCCCAGTTGTGAAGTCTGACTTCATGCATTAGAAGTGGGAATATATATTAACCTTTCATGACTGAACCTACAACCATGGAGGGCTCAATTTTCGAACCTGCCCAGGTGAAGAGCAGACCCCAAACTCCAGAGCACAATAATCGCCAGATACTAAGACAGCGAAATTCCAATAATAGCCCTAGAGTACCAACTGGATAATTTGGACATTTGATCAAAGAGTAACAGAGAGAAGACTCGGAACACAAGCCATTGAATACTAGTAGCACACACAACAAACCTTGAAAGTAAACAAATCGGTAACCACTGGCAGTGCCCAGGTGCTACTAGTACACAAGTTGCTACAAAAAAAGCCTATGGCAAACGAGCAGATATGGCTTACATACTAGTAGCGCGCGTGGCGGCTGTAAAATTCAAGCAGAGTACAATGGTACCCAGAAAAGCCCAGCCAAGCTGTCCGAATTGAAATAACCCGCGATAACATCGCGGCCATAAAATGTATTCCGAGTAGGTTCGCCCAAAGACAATAGAGACGTACTAGTACAAGTACAGAATAAAAATCAAAAAAACAAGCAATATCGTGGCGCATATCAATGCATGTTCTCCCAAAGGGTTTCCTCCAGGGATTCGCAGCGAGCATCTCATCGTTTCAAAAGGACCTTCCTCCTCTCCGACCACCAGATTTTATGCTAACTCGCATGGGATATGGAAGAGAAAACCGAAGACCGAAACTTAATTACCTTAGACAATCATCTGTGCAACACCAGCGCCACCCAGAGTCTTGCTTCGAATAAACTCCTGGCTCTTCACACCGGCAAGCGCATAGAAGATAGCGGCGATATCGAGGAAAACGGCAGCGGCGATCAAACTGCAAGCACCAGTGGCCAGACTGGCCCACTGGATACCACTGAGAATGAGGTAAATGGCAGCTCGCATCCAGCTGGTTGTGAAGCGGCGAATAAAGTCGTCAAACTTGGAGGAGGTTGGGCAAATTCGAAGAAGGAAGGGGACTTCGATGAAGAGCAGGACGAATGACGAGGCGCTGATTTTGTTAGCGCGACACACGAACGTTCAAGGCAATGGTGGCACCCACAGGCAGACCACGGAGATGACAATGTGCAGCACATTGGTGGTGAAGATATTCGCAATACCGAGCGCGAAGCAGAGAACAATACACAGAACACCGGCCCTATAGCAATACTGTTAGAAAGGGCTGTCTTTACAAAAGTTGCAGCGCTTGGAGATGCCCAAGGAGGAAGCCATCGCATAGGCGCCTGGAGCCCAAGCCCGTGCGGCCAGATAGGTGATAGGATTGAAGGCGGAATTGAAACAGAAGGAGTAGAGCAGGTAGATAACTAACCATTGACCATAGATATCTTGAAAAGCGCAACGTTAGTAAAGGTGATCAATACAATGGGGCTGATCGACATCAGTCGCCGCAGTGGCACGAGGGGATACGTACTGAAATTTCTCTGGCGGAACTCCTCGGCTAGCGTCATGATGGGCGGGAATACGGCGACAGGGTAGAGGCGACAGGTAAGAGAGTTGAATAGAGACCGCTAGCGACGAAGAGAGATTCAGGCTTGTGGAGGAGGTGGTCAAAAGAGAAAGGGTACACGCGGCTGATTAGCCGGGACGTTGGGCGGTCAATCACTGAAACGCAAACAAAACAAAGCGGAGCGGAAATCGCAGATCAATCAGGTGCCACCCGCAGTCTTTGGCACGTTAAAAGTTCAAGTTGATCAAAGGTTGATTGTGAAAGATTCGGATTGAGTGATCTTGGTCTTTGAGGTTTGGTTTTTGATTACCCTTTGCCTAACCCAGGCAGACGTCAAATCATCATCCCGAGCAACGTGATTTTTCCCAAGGCTACCGAATTATTAACTCCGAATGTACAGGGCAGACATAGCCCGACATTGAAATAGATCGACAACCTGAAGGCTTGGATACTCGTAGTTTGAAATTGATCACACCATAGACATACCCTTCTTTGAATTATTTATGATACAGTTAACACATCCTAATCTATAAGCCAGTACTCCAAAAATGATCAATGTGTAAACAGGTGGCCTGACACGAAGTGACAGTCTGTAGTAACAAAACCAGAGTGGCTCAACGTCGCCTGGGGTCCCCGATTTTGATAGATTTGTCCAAAAAAGAGCCTGCTCTGAGAGTAGATAGTAGATAGAAGCAAAAAAATGACAAGAGTGGGATTCGAACCCACGCCCCTTTTCGAGACACGGAAATCTATAAAGATCTCTGAGGATCAGGTAAACCTGAACCGTGCGCCTTAGACCGCTCGGCCATCTTGCCAATTGAATGAAGAGAACTGCAAACTTTGGCTTCATGAAAGGGAGGATATATAACTTCTGCATATAGATTCGTTAAATGACATCTACTCGAGTAACATGTATGTAGTAATAGGAGATTGCTTCATCCACATTTAGAATGCTTATCGTCGAGCCCAAGAAATTCATTTACTAGTACTATATCTCTCCATCCCATCCCATCCCATTTAAGAACCCCGATATGTGGAATAGTTCCAGGGGCCTAGCAGTACCGGGACGTGGTAATGGCGCCAGCCCTCCTCGCCCTCGCGGCCGCGACCCTTTACGGTGAATTTGACCTCGACCTCGGGCCAGAAGCTCTCAATTCCCTGGGCTTCATACCAGGGTCCGACCTCAAAGCGTACCGACCAGTTGGTCTTGCTATCAGCAGTGGGTAGTGCAGAGAGAACCTTGGGAACTGAAGTGGATGCGCCGTTGGGTGTCCACTTGCCTACACGGCCATCGGCATTGGTGATGGCGTGGTAGGTGACGGGGCTGGAGGTAGAAGCCGGGCCGGACAGCAGAGTCAATGTCACAGGGAGGTTCGCAGCCGGAGTGCCGGTCAGAGTATTGAGGCAATGGCAGGTAATGGGGTCGCGCGCGGCCATGGTGATGGATGGTGGTGGTTGTTGGTGGGATGTTCTGGCGGAAGAGTTGAGCTGTTGTTGGACTTGGGCGAGGCGATTGGTGGTGCGACCCTGTTCAGTTTCACGACGCGAAGTGTCCATCCAGATCCCTAGACGAGAGAGATAGAGATATAAGAGGAGGAAGGGATGCTTTTTTTTTTTTTAGGACGGATAGAAGAGAAAAGAAAAGGAAAAAAAAAAGAAGAAATCGCAGGGGGAGCTGCGTCGCCATTTCTATGGACCGTCGCATCGGAGGGCACCGATAGCTGCGGAGGATGCCATGCGACAAGAAGACCGGTGGAGCTCAACTCACCTCAATCGGATAGAACCTCTTATTTGGACCCTAAGAAAAGAGTGGTAGTCATCCCAATTGACATGTCTTCCATTCTAACAAATAAATTGTAGGACATGGCATGATCTGCCTACTTGTCCCACAGAGTGGTTACAATGCCAGAATGCCCTTTGAATACGCAAGTAAACTCCGAAGAGCACAGTATAGGTCCAATATCACTGATTGGAATTAACAAACCTGGAATTTCCCATTAAGCAGCCTCTACGGAATACTCCTAAATGAAATAAAGAACAAATAAAAAACCCCCCAACCAGGATCAATATCAATGGTGACCACCTGGCTAGACTTCCCGAAGATTCGCTCGGTTTGCGGGGCAAATCATCATTTTTGAATGTCAACTCTAACTCCAACTCCTCCATCACCACCGACCTCCACCCCTCCACACACACCCCCGAAAATGTCCTCCGCAGTCGTCCATGGCGACGATCTCGACTTGGAGCCCACGCTCCAGTCCATCCTAAACCAGAATACCCTCCGCTGGATCTTCGTCGGAGGTAAAGGAGGTGTGGGTAAAACCACCACCTCGTGCTCCCTCGCCATCCAGCTCGCCAAAGTCCGCAAATCCGTCCTCCTCATCTCCACCGACCCCGCGCATAACTTGAGCGATGCTTTTGGCCAGAAGTTTGGAAAGGAGGCCCGCCTCATTGATGGCTACACCAACCTCAGCGCCATGGAGATCGATCCCAACGGTAGCATCCAGGATCTCTTGGCTAATGGTGAGGGTCAAGGCGAAGACCCCATGGCCGGCATGGGCATGGGAAACATGATGCAAGACCTGGCATTTAGCGTGAGTCCCAGCTATGTCTTCCGCTCCGCATGGAAGATGCCGGAAAGTCGCTAACGAACAATGTCTACCGATAGATCCCCGGTGTTGACGAAGCCATGTCTTTCGCCGAGGTCCTGAAGCAAGTCAAGTCACTCTCCTACGAGACTATCGTGTTCGATACCGCACCAACCGGCCACACGCTACGTTTCCTCCAGTTCCCCACCGTGCTGGAGAAGGCCCTGGCCAAGCTCTCCCAACTGTCAACGCAATTCGGCCCGATGCTGAACTCGATTCTCGGCGCACGCGGCGGTCTGCCGGGTGGACAGAATATGGACGAGCTGTTACAAAAGATGGAATCTCTGCGCGAGACTATCAGTGAGGTGAACACACAGTTCAAGAACCCGGATATGACCACCTTTGTCTGTGTTTGTATCGCGGAGTTTCTGTCCCTCTATGAGACCGAGCGTATGATCCAGGAATTGACTAGCTACAACATTGATACCCACTCGATTGTCGTCAACCAGCTGCTTTTCCCCAAGGAGGGAAGTAGCTGTGATCAGTGCAATGCTCGTCGGAAGATGCAGAAGAAGTATCTGGAGCAAATTGAGGAACTATACGAGGACTTCAATGTAGTCCGCATGCCGCTATTGGTTGAGGAGATCCGCGGCAAGGAGAAACTGGAGAAGTAAGTGGATTTTACTGATTGTTGATTTTGAATGTCACCCGGACTAACCGAATATTCTTTTCTTTTGTGCTATAGGTTCAGCGACATGCTGGTGCACCCCTATGTCCCCCCGCAGTAAAAGGGATGGTTGAGAGAAGTGACGATATGTAACCGCATTGATTTGCACGATGAATGATGAAAGACTAGAGAATAATACATGACACACCCGTTATTCTTTTACTTGCATTGCGCCCATGGAGAATCTCAATTGACACCCTTGGGTGTACATATCATATATGTATATTGAACTTTTTTAAACGAGATGTCGCATATCCCTGCAACTGCAACGACCAGCCCTACCGGCAATTGATGTCATGCACGCCCCATCACATCTACGAGTACTCTGGCCGGATATGAAACTTAAATGCCTCAAAATCCATGATCAGCGCTCGGTGAACCGTTCAGATTGCAAGTATTAGGTGATTTGAACTTGAACTTGAATGTGCTTCTAACAATCCAAGGTATCGCTGCATGGTAATTGGTGGTAATGATTATGATATAGATTCTATGTACTCTTTAGCAGATGGCCATCAGCAAATGTAGAGAGAATAGACCAAGTAGAGGGGTTAGACGATATTGATAGTCGATTCCAATTGAAACCGACATTCCATTTATAGGCCGGACCCCAGAAAGTAGCGGCTGGTGGGAACTTTCGTATCTGATGTTGGCTGCGTCACACCTGCACTGCACGGGAACTAGACTCATCCAACATTAGTCTGGATTGCATCTGCCATGTGTTCGGCACCGAACAGCAAGACCAAACGCAACCCGGGAAACTGACTTTGTCCAAAAAATGCAAGATGCAGATATGCCAACTGCAGCGTGGTTCGGGCCCCACGGCCAGATTCGTGTTCATGGTGCCACGACATCACCGCAGCAAGAGACCAATTTGGCGCTGCAGCGAAAGAAAGGTGCGGTGAGGCCACGGTATTAATGATACACCGAGAATCTTGAGCAAAATCCTATCCACCATGCACTGTCTATACGCAATTGGGAGGGCTTTGAGGGGGGTTACGGTGTGCTTGCAAGACCCTGAATTAGGTGTACTGCATTGTTCTCTGCAGTTGTCCACCGATTTCGACTGGCTCCCCCCCCAGCCTCACTTTTATCCTTGGCCGAAGCCCGGGCTGTTGGAAGCACAGACTGATTATGGCTGGCATGATCGATTCTTATATTAAATTAAACCCGAAAAAGGGAGCAGGGAAAAAAAGGGTTGGACCTCGTTAGCAGATGGAAGTGAGGCGGACACATCGTGCGCCCCCTCCTCGCCGTTTTTGTCTTGATTCTCGCCTCCCCGAGGATTCCGACGGAGACCCATTGCCTGCTGGAAAGTTGGAGACAGTGGGACTGGTTCGTTCCTGGGCGGAATCGCGCGACCTATTGTTTTCCTGCTGTGCACTTTGCCATCACCTGCCCGGGTCCGTGGAGAAGGATGTCGGGATATTTGCCTGGTCGCATTAGCTTGGAGCCACCTTCTATTTGTTCGGTTGAGATTGAAAATCTGGTGGATCTGGCTATTTTTTGTCCTTTGACGAAAATTTACGGTTTGAGGTTGTGAGATCATCGTTGACCCCTCCATAGGTTTGTGGTTGATGGACTGCAGCCCCGGCTGAGGCTTGTCTCATTCGTCTCTTTTAGAAGGAGGGTTGCTCTTCCTTCACCACAAGGAGGGGTTCGATGACTGGATAGAACCCCCCGGTTATTTAAACCCCATGTGCGATCCTCCGAGCTGTAGTTTATTGAGAAAAGTAGAAGATATCAAAGTCTTCCGCCAGCATCTGGCTCTGGCTTCACCGCGCCGGCGTCGCCTCTGATCCCACTCTCTTCGAAGTCGCAGCCCCTATGCCAAAGAAAATACACCTTATGCACACAAGTACTATATACCGGATAATTGTTTCTTTACCGCGCGTCCGCAATGTCACGAGTTCAACAATACTGGCTCCCGGGATATGGGCTATCCCGACATATTGTCCTAGGGCACATCCACTACTTTCTCGGTCCCTCTGCATCAGTCAGACCATATAGTTATCAGGTACACTAGATTTTTACCACCCACTGTCATTCATGTTAAACCATCCTAACTAGATATCTTGATTGAATTAAAGGGGCGCGAAGGTTACCTCATCGTCGGGGTACCGATTACACGGGTCTGTCTGCATCGCAGGAAAGCAGCAGACTGAACGGGAGCTGACTCGCTTCGCCATAGGAACAAATCGAAGATCTTGCAACCATGTCTAGAGAATATGAGAAACAGGAAGCCTTGCGGATGACCCATCAAAATGGTCCTGGAAACGGCAATGGCAGCAGAATTGGAAATGGCAACGGAAATGGACAGTCTGGAGAGCCGTATATCAACGAGATAATTCCGGTGGATTCATCAAGGCCTCGAAGACGCCCCGTGGAGCCGGACTCCAGAAGTGGTCGTTGAGATGGAGATTACTTCCCAGGGTTCTGTTGTCCTGCCGGCTCCGACGCTTGTTGCCCAGGCGAGCCATCGGATGGATATTCGCAGCCATTTTCTTCTCTCACATCCCATGGAAATCCTCCTCGATGTACGGGGACTCTTTGTTGTTTTTTCCACTGGGTGACAAAGTCGTTTTATCTCCAATGCATTCGGTCTACTTCCCAGGAACGCCAATCCCCGGACGTTCAAATAGAAAGCCATTCCCGGATGTTTGGTCCATGGGCCCATTCCATTCCACGGGCTTTGGAAACCTGGAATATACTGATTGAGTAGTACCTGGACTGCCGACATGAACTGCATTGGACTCTGGGCCGTAGAGGCTAAAAGCCGACGGACACATTTTCGGGCAATGTTCTTTCAATATACCCCTTTGGCTGTTTTTATTACACTTCCTCCGGAGCTCTCAGATATGACTTATTTCGGAACAAAAGAAGTTTGCAACTGCTTTCAGTGGGCCGGAAGCCTATGACTCTTCACTTCATTAGAACAGATATCATTACCTTCTTCACATTTTCTTTTACGAGGCAACAGAAGGGAACAAATATTGTCAGACATCATTTTCACTCATCTCTATAGACCATTCGTAACAGCATAGATCCATCAGACGTTCGGGTATATCCCGAACATGTCTTCTACATAAACCCCAGTCGCTTTTCTTTTCAGGCGCGGGAGGAAGAGCGCCGTGAGTCCCTCGTGGTTTCTTTTAGACCTCCCTTCTCTGCAAAAGACCTTCGAAGGTCTTCCTTTGCACACGAGAAAAATAATAAAAAAAAAACCAAAGCGAAAAAAAATACCTGACGACAGAGAAAGGGAGAAATATAGGAAAATGGAAAGAGACTGTGGACTAAGGAGGTTAAAAGATAAAAAGGAAAATCAAAAAGGTGGACCACCGAAGAACGCCAGCCGGATGCCACTCTGCGCGGAGTCCCCATTCTCCTTCGAAGAACCGTGTTGTGACATACACGGGGAGATCACTATGGGCTGGCAGAAAACAGGGTTGATAATAACAATGAAGAAATCGGTTTTGGCATCAGCTCATGGGGGGGGGGGGGAGTAAATCATTTCGCAACAGCGGAGCTGTGAATATGTTAGTATGTTTGGATATTCATATGATGGGTCGGTGATGGCACAAGGCTTACCTCAGGACTTGAGTCCGGAAAAAGGCACCCTTTGTCTTCTCAATGACCTGTTGGTACACCGATTGCGGTGGGTGGTTCATGATAACGGTGCCCTCTTTGTAGTCGATCTTGGCATCGACACGGGTGTCGCGGATCAGGTTGACGATCCACTTCTCACCCTCGTCCTGGCTGAGGCCCAGACGAGTGGACAGGTCCCTATCAATGAGGTTAGATATCATGTGACTTGGTTTGATGCTGATCCCTTCAGCCCCGCTGCTTCAAAAATAAAGGACTTACTTAATGTCGATCCGCTGGTGGATCTTGCAGTAGCTCTCAGAGATGAGGTGACGGGCAGAATCAACGAAGTTGTCCGCAGCAGACACAAGGAAGAAATCGCTGCGCAGAACATCCTCTGCCTCGCCCAGCTTCTTTTGGGCCTCCTCGAAGTCGAAGTCGACGTAGAGAGCCTTGACGAAGTCGAGGATGGGGTCGGTGTACTCGTAATCCTCCTGGCGCACCACGCGGATCAGGTCTTTCAATTGCTTCTGGTAGATACCATGGTGCTTGTGGGGGCGGCTGCGGTTGGTGATGACGGCGGCGGCGAGGTAACGGAGGACCCAGGGGCAGCTGGTCTGGATGGTGTTGATGTAGGCGGGGGAGAAGAAGAGATCGGTCAGGACGTCACGAGCGGCGTCGTGGTTGAAAAAAGGGAAGAGAGACCAGTGAATCAACCAGGAGCGGTTGGTGAGTTGGCCCAGAGGGTTGTTGAACAGACGGGTCTCGATAGAATCCTTGACCTTTTGCACCTCCTCCATGGCACCCTCCCAGTTGGTGGTCAGAATCTCGGAAGCCAGGCGACCCCAGGTGGCGGAGGCAACCTTGTCGTTATCGGTAGACAGCACACGGAACTGGTAGAGCAGCTCAGCGGCATTGCCGTAAGAGCCACAGCTGTACTGGAACCGGCCGTAGTCGAACAGGCTGTTAACCATCTCGTTGGTGACACCATGCTGTTCCTCGAGGAAGCGCAAGTTAGCAGCCTTGTCGCTGCGCAGGTTGCCCACCACCTCGTCGTCCTGCAGAAGTTCAGAGATCTTCTCGCTCTGGTCCTGGTAATGTTGCAGCTTGGTCAGAACCTCCTCGCGCTTCTTGACAAATTCGTCGGGAATCGAATCGGAATTGTTGATTTCTTGCCACAAGTTGGCGACGTAGTCGGTCATGTTGGTGTGCTTGAGCAGCTCGTATTTGGCGCGAGTGATTTCATTGTCGTCCTCATCGTTGCCGGCGCTGAATTCGAGCAGCGGGAAAACCAGGTGGCGGTCGAGATAGGGGATCAGGCGGGGTAGAAGGTCGTACTGAGGAGCGATGTCGGTGGGCTGAGCGCCGCTGAGCATTTCGGCGGAGGGAGGGGCGTTGGCGGCCATGATGGATGGTTCAAAGACACGGTCTTTTCCCTCTTGTTGAGTCGACGCTTTGAATTTCACACAAATTGTGTGCGGGAGGGTCACCGTGCGCTAAGCCGCTTTGGGCTTTAGGGCGGTGAATCTGGCAGAATGCGCGCCCGAAGAAACCTGCTTCTCCTCAGCGGCATCTGTTGATTTCCCCAGGTCGGTCTATCTTCTTTTCCCTCCACCTCCAGCTCTGCCCTTTCCAGACCCTGAAATGGCGTCGATTCGGCATTCGACTTCGGTCGCTTCGGCTGTGTGTAAGCAGACCACCAACGCCTGTGTGGCTCGACCCGTGGCTTCCGTACAGACATACAACCGGGCTGCTTCATTATCTTCTCCGGCACGATTTGCAGCTTGTAAGTTTGGATTCTCGCTATTGTTTGATTTCTCTCGACAATACTGTGTCAAGCATCATCACATACTTTGCAATGCGCAAGGCCGCAGAGTATGCGGTGGTGGGAATCAACTACCCATCAGATATCATACCACCACCGCGGTCAACTCACTCGAAATCTCGAAAAAAAATTGGGAAAAACACTCTCTAACCAAGATTTTCCTTTCCAAATAGCTTCTTTCCTCCAGTCATCACAGCGCCTAACCTCCATCTCCTCTTCTTCTCCCGTCACCTACCAAACCCGCACGTTCCTGACGCAACTCCGCCGTCAAGCGCAGGCCTTGAAAGAGCAAATCCCCTCGACTCCGAATATCCCCTCGACAACCAAGGCCTCCAAGCCCGCTTCTACTCTCAAGCTCACCAACCTTCCCTACTTTGTTCGCCGCACTGGATCCAACCAGCTGCCTGTCTACGTTGTCACAAAAGCTGGTGGTACCAAGCAACTCACCAAGATCCAGAAGACGGAGGGTGACCTGGATACGTTGCGCACCGACCTGGCACATAGTCTAGGCGTGGACCCTCGTAGCCCTGATGTCTCTATCAACCGTCTCACCGGTCATATCATTGTCAAGGTACTTTTTCTCCCTCGGCTATGCCTTTACTTGATAGATATAGCGATTGGTATGTCGAGCAGCAAAACTAACATATCACCTTCTCTACAGGGCTGGCGCAAACCCGAGATCGTGAAGTTCCTCAGCGAGCGTAACTTCTAAACAATACCATGCATTCGATCATACCTCTCGCCTTACCGCGACTGAAAGATGTCGCTGGTATCGCACTACCCGACTGAGCGAAAGATCGCAGCAGGAGCTCAAAGCACAGGAAACAAAAGCATGTGAAGACGTGACGAAAGAAGAAAAAGGAAAAAACCTAAACCTCAATCTGCGATTTGATGTGATTGCCCCGGGCCCTTGTTGGCCAGGTGGGTGAACGTTCCCTTTTCCTTCTTGATTCCCCTCTTCCCTTGGTGTATTTTTAGTCTCAATTCTGGGGTCATTCTGATATTTCTCGTTTTACCATGCCGGTGTCCTGGTTTTCTCCTCCTTTCTTCTTCTTTTGTCTGGCCCTACGTTTTCTGGCGCTTTCTTTGCTTTCTCTTTGATTTTTCCCTGTACTATTCCTATCTGTACAGTCTGATGAGATGTTGGGTGTAGACCCTGATTCTCCTAATTGAATGAATCCATGCATCGTCAACTTCCACTGGTCACAATTGTTATACAAATGTACGGTGCCTGACTAGACTACATCGATCTATCACCAGATTGGTTTAGATATTCAGATCTCTCGTATTCAGTCGAGGGTATTTTGAGATTGTACACTGAAGAACAACATAGCTCGCTATCTCACATGGCAAAACAAAAACAAGAGAAAAAAAATTTCAAAGAAGCACCCCCATTTCCACCGGCGCCCAAAAATACCAAGATTGACTGGGCCATCGCCCAGAGACATGAGTACAAATGACATGACAGAAACCAAAAAAGAAGAGAGAAATTGTCGTAGATGCAACGTGCAAAGCAACCAATTGTCACCCCGTGCATGAAAGTGTATGTTTTCCCTTTATCACGACTTACTCGGCGAGTCGAGCATAGCTGACGAGCTGTCGGATGATATTTGGATCCATGTTCGGAAGTAACAAAGCCCCAAGAAGACTCTCCTTGCGAGGGGTAATCCCAGACGGGAAGCATAGTGAGGAGGATTTGTCCACTTGCTTAGACTTCTCTGCAAGGCGGCGCAGAATGGCCAGTCCACGATGAACAAGTGCTCCAAATGCATATGCTTCGGGTTCTTGTGCTCGTTGGCGCATGTTAATCTGCGGGATGCGGTCCGTGCAAAGGGCGCAGGATAGTCGGAGGAGATGAATGGCGAAGCCATCTACAGACCCAAGCCACAACTTAGCCATGGGCCCGTCCGCGAACGAAGTCAAAACATCTGCGGCCAAGAGACCCTGCAGAAGGAACACCTTGCGAGCATCCACAACTCCTAAGGCCTTGTTATGGGGAACACATGATATCGCAAGTCCAAATGCTCGCGTCAGTAGATCCGGCCGAGGCGGTGCAGACCCATCACCAGAGAAGATGGCAGCGAAATAGGCCCGGTTGGGATCATCTCTTGCAAGTAGCTTGGCGAGACCGTCGACGGCAGCGGGGGTATACCGGTGGATGGAGGGATTGAATTCCGAAAACATAGCCTGGCCTTGTTTTGAGGTGGCCTCGGGCAATGGTGAAAATGCTAGAAGGAAATGCAAAAGGCTCAACGCTTCTTCCTTTCCGGGTATTTGCATGGAGTGGGCGAGGTTGCCCATGAAAACCACAGCATCTTTCATCAAGTTCAATGTGTTTTGGTCCCGTCGCAAAAACATCTTTCGAGTTCCAATATTCCGGAAGATACTAGCAAAGCATTGAGTGACCGCAGGCATTCCCAAAACTCCAAAGTTAGATTCGCTGAAGGAGAAATTGCGAAGAATTGTGGTAACACAGATAAGTCGCTCCACTGCTCGATCAAGTTCATAATCGAGGCATCCAAACTCAGGCACATCGGCAAGCGATGCGTGTTCAGAGTGGCAGCCTCTGACCACTTCCTCGTAAGAACGGAGAATAATCGTATCCGAGGACTCTGGGATGTTCTCAGCCAAGAAGTCTGCTTGGTCTTCAGCGCAGTCAACAAGGCTCTCCACCAAATCATCACAGTTCTCAAGAGAGATTTGCACCTGCGGCTCACAGGAAAGAGTGGTCAGGGTATCGAGAGAAACACGAATCTCGGAATGGATGCCTGACTTCAAACTCATGGTAAGAGCATGAATATCAATCACACCAAGCTCGGCAAAGCTTGGTGCTATTGGCCGAAGCCTTGAGATATCATCACCAATCTGGTACATCTCGTCCACTGCAATAGGTCCATGAAGACGTCTTTCTGTGAGAACCATGGGCTTGAACGGATCCTCTATTGGCTTTTTGACAAATTCTTCCATTTTTTGCTCTGGTTGCCGTGGTTGCGTTTTGGGAGTTGGTGGCGCGCCCTTTGTTTGTTGTGAAGGGGAGGGTGCGGCAAATTGTCCCTCCGGCATAGAGGCTGGAGGCTGAGATGGGCGGGAAACACTAAGCCGCTGTCCAGACTGGGGAGGCTTGCTCTGGCTTCTGGCTTGTGTTGGCGTGGCGAAACCATTGGCCTGAGCGGCTTGGACATGATTGGCGACGGGAGTATTGTTTTGAGGAGAGTGACTAATTTGTTGAGGCTGTTCGAAATTCTGACCTGGTTTGACAGTGGGTGATTGAAACTGCTGCATGGCCGAAGGGTCGCTGGGCTGGCGCGGCATACCGCCCTGCTGCATCTGGTCGAACTGTTTCTGCTGCGAGCCGAGGTATGCTTGTTCGTACGGTGCCAAGTTCCGCTGGTGGTAGTCGCGCACCTCTTGTGCAGCTGAAGGAAATTGCATCTGAGGAAATTGAAGTTGCTGTGCAACTGCAGGCCACATATTCATCCCAGTCACCTTCTTGGATCCACCCATCTTCATAACAGTTCCATAAAGCTGCACGAGATTGATCGGGCGGCCACAAATGACCGGGCTGGGGTCAAAAGGGAGGTTTCTGGACATCATGAACTTCTGTAGACCACGCAGGAACATCTCAGGGTTGTTAGGTTTCGGCATGTTTTGTTGCATTTGACGGATGGCCGCCATCTGCTGAGGATTGGCCATAGCATTCATACCGCCGGGGGGGAGGACGCCCAGCCATCTGAGGATTCATATTCATCTGCTGGTTTGGCATCTGTTGGCCCGGCATCTGTTGACCTTGCATCTGTTGACCTTGCATCTGTTGACCTTGCATCTGTTGACCTTGCATTTGCTGACCTGGCATTTGCTGACCTGGCATCTGTTGCCCTTGGTTCTGCATTTGCATGGCGCGCAATCGTTGCTGCTGGGCGGCTATCGCCTGATGGTATTGATGTGGCATTTGTTGCATGCCATTGAGCTGCTGTGGCGGCATAGAAGGTTGTTGGCCTTGGTTCATCCCCGGAACTTGCTGGAATTGACCAGGCATTCCCTGAGGGTATGCTTGTCCTGGCATGAAGTTGTTGTTCTGTGGGGTGTTCACACGGCTTCCATGGTCTGACTGTGAGGGTGACATGTGTGAACCGCCGCCTCCGACATGTGGACCAGCTGGTGAGAAAGGACTTGGAGACGCCGTTCCCACCCGAACGCTTCCTTGATCAAAGTCTTGCTGCATGATAGGAGACTGTGTTACATTAGGCGACGCGGTCTGCTGTTGAAGGTGTTGATAAGGAGTGGGGTGTTGCGAAAACTGTGCTGCGCCATTGGCACCTCCCTGATATCCGGGATATGGAACTTGATGAGGAGTTTGCGATCGCGAACCATTCACGCCGCCAGGTCCTGGGCGCGGCGACATAGGCATCCCATCTTCCGGTCGAGGCCGCTTTGATGGAATCACTTGGTTGGGGTTGTGGAAGCCTGGCGAGGCATTCCGCGGCACGCCATTGTTGAACATGCGCTGGAACTGGTTGGGATCCTGGGGGGTCGGCGAGGCATGGAGGAAAGCGGTCGAAGGGTCGATCGTTGAAGGATTAAAGGCCCCATTCTCCTGGCCAGGGATGTTCGAGGCGTCGGCGAGCCAGGCGTTCATGTCGTGCGATTCTACCAACCCATCTGTACAGGGAGGCCCGGTCAGTAACACGCAAGACAATGGGGGCGGCGCGCCGTCATCGCGAATGGGCACGATGACGCAAATAACATCTCAATCATCTAGGACGAATAGAATCTGGATCGCCGATGATTTTCCCCGACTATGCAAACGCGTCCGGTGGGGATGTTTAGGGTCTGCGCGCTCGGTCGCGACACGCTCCGGGGTGGCTCAGACGAAAGATGGAAGGTGAACCATCTCCCCCAAAGAGAAAGAGAAGGGAAGTGGGGGGCAAGGGAAGAGGAAATGAAAGAAGAAGAGATGTATACATACCGACAAGGCTAGATCACTGGAATTCCCGACTTGTGAGCGGATGGCTAAGCCCGGTATCCGGAATTAGCAGCTGGGGTGGTGGTGGTGAGGTAGGAGTATGGTCACGTGTTTTGGGGCCTGAGGCCACACAAAGTTCACCACGTAGATGGGATGACGGCTGGGCCAGTGTGAGGGGAGGGAGGGGAGGAGGGGGGCTAGGCCAGTCAAGACTGGGGGGTGGGAACAAATCTGAAGCAACTGCTGATCTCTGAGGCCACGATAATGACTGTTTCGGGCCGAGCCAGAAAGGAGGGCAGACAGTGCGTCTGGACGAAAGGGGGGGCAAGGGAGAGGGGGAACCCGTATGGGGGGAACCAGGGAGTGGGGGGAAGGGGATAGACGTGGTAATGGGCAGACCAAAAGAAAAGCCAACGGTCGAATGGCGTACCTTGAAAAATGGCAAAGGCAAAAGCGCGCAGTTAGGGGAGCTCAAAGTGGCAGTGGAGAGTGGTAAGGATGGAAAAATACTCTGCGCATACCGGAAGGGCCTTGCTCTGTCCGCCCCAACCCTTGCTGGACCGTCCCCGTATCACCTAATACCGTACTGTATTTCCTAGTGCATCACCCGTTACTTATTCTCTTTTGCTTTCTTTTTTCCCTTTTGCTCTTGTGCCCTTAAGTTAGCTTTGACCATTCATTAGTAATTCTTTTTTTGTTTGGTGGTTGGTTGTCAGCCAATATTGTGTACTATGGCTCGCCATGACGTTAGTCACGGGTCTCGCCAGTCTTGCCAGTCTCCCCCCTAATAAGAGTTGACATATGCGAACACCCAAAGGGAATATGAACTCTTTTTGTTTTCTCCCTTCCTTGATTTTCGGAGGTCAGTTAAGGGATGGACATTGGAAAGATCGGAGACTCGTCCCACGTTCGTAAAATAGCCAAAGGTCCATTTCAACAGTCTTCGCCCAGTCAGGTTAGTCTCTATAGTCCTCCCAAGTCGGGTAGAGCACCACTCCACTGGGTAGCCGCCGGTCGGCAGATCACATCCAGGAGAGACATGAATGGAGTGATAGGGAGGGGAAAATATATCTATCGAGTTCAAACAGGGGGAGGGGAAGCGAATGAAATACTTGGGAAAGGGAAGGAGAGAGAAGAAAAAAAAAGGGCGCAGAATCAGGCACAGTGGTGGGCGTCGCTCCCTATATAAAAGATCGGGCTAGCGTCTGATAATCATGACGAGTATCCAATCCTCCGACGGTCACCAACAGGAAAATTTCCAACAAGGGCAAGTCACAAAAAGCTAATATAACCATAGATGAAGATTAACAGTCAACCCCCCCTGCCCCACCAAGAGTGGCCCAGGTTCGTCTCTCGCTCGTGCAAGGATCCGAGTCGATCCGCATGGGAAAATCGCGATGGTTCACTGTGCCTGTCCCACCTAACGGTGGCCCGGCTGGCTCCACCGCCGTGATTGGGTCTTGGTATCCCAGGGCTCAGGCCCAAGCGGATGTGAAATGAGTACTACTATTAGTATGCTAATAACGAGAGGTCATTCCCTCGGTTGGCGCAGAGAGCTCGTGAGAAATCAGCCATGTCGTGATGTGTCCAGGTGGATGGGGTAGGTGCTGCATACCTATATACATACTAGTAGTAACTCTACTAGTAGTTAGTACCTAGGTACCTATACGTAACATATTTCCCATGCAATGTGGGGCTTTCCTATTCTAGGTGCCGCCGCTTTAATGAGGGCGCTCAGAATCAGACTCACTGAGCAGCTCAGAGCAAGTCATGTGGTCAATTAGTACGGCAACACCGGCAATAGTAATACTAGTGGTGATAGGATGGAAATTAGTACTCTGGATATCGCTTCTATGGACTATTCTGATTGAAGTATCGAGACACTGCTTCTTATGTGGGAGGGAAAATGTAATGAACCCGATGGTATTACTATTGCGGCACTGATGCCTCAGGTGTTCACCTAGGCATCTATGCCCATTTGTTTGTAGTTCCTTCCGTCCTAGACTCTTCTTCTTGCTCTCCTCAATCTGATTACTTTCGTTATTGCTACCACATCCACTTTCGTGCCTCGTGCCTGAGCTCCTTACAGCGGCTGCAATATTTCCAGATCCATCTCCAGTCGCATAGCTTGGCCAATCTTCAGACTTATCTCAAAAAGATCTGTCTTCACGGCCAAAAACATCCGTTTCGTCTCGCCTACATCAAAGATTCTGATCTTCATCGGCTTATTTCTACCCAACCTTATCTTTTCCCTCTATCTCACTTGCAATGGACCTGAACATGACAGATCCACTTACCCGTCCTTTCCATCTTTTTGGGAATCTTTGGCTTGAAGATCCCACAAATTTTCTCGGGACATTTGACGCATCAAACATGGATACAAACATGGCTCTCATCAGATTCTTCGATCGGGCCCGGAAGGGCGGCAGCTCTTTTACTGGTATCTGTCTCTTTCTACTCATCCTTTTTGACGGAGTCCCAACTGACCAGAAATAGCCCCACTGGGACAGACAAAATGGAACCTGGAGTCAGCCTTTGCGAAATTCAGCGACCGAGAAATAGCTCTTTGGAACAAGCGAGGGGTAGAAAGGTCAACCCGAGACCTTATACCACCAAGTGGCTCTATGGAGTCTTTGGTTGCATGTCACCTTCTCAATCCCACTTACTACGTCGCAGACCCCAGAGATCGACTTGTCGACGACCCCACCAGTCCAACGATAAGATTACTAAACGAAAGTGGCTTCTCATCGAGCAATGCATTCTTGTTTGATCAGATATGCCGAAGAGGGCGATCAGAGTATCTTGTCGAGTTTTACACAGATGAATTCTATCAACCACATCGTGATTTTGTACGTGAGCTTCGACAAAACATGGCCGCTATTGTCGAGATTTGTTATGGTGAAGATGTCTGGAAAGAGATGAAAAGAGAGTTAGGCTCCCGACTGATTCGATTCCCCCTCTGGAGCAAGCTTGAATCCGTCAGGCTGTATCTCGAGGTTGATGAGGACCATCAACATCTAAGGAGGTTTATCCTTTACGTTCGGCACCCACAATTCTTTGTGAGGTCTGGTCTTCATAAACTTGGCCCTCAAGCTCGGAAGGAGTATGGAATTTCTCAAGATCTAGCTTTAACGGTGGCCAGGCGTCTAGCTGGCCATGGGAATGATTTCACCGTCCACTATTTCCAAACTTGTTCCCCCTGTCAGGTGGGAAATCAACTTACTAGGGAACAGAGGGAACAATGTAAGGCAAACGACCGGGAATTCCTTGAGGCTTTGAGAAAGGTCTTCCCAGAAAAGTATCAAGAAAAGCATCGTCGGAAAGGTGAGAAGATCCAAGAAATGACTAGAATACTTCACTCTTTCGCGGGACCTCTACAGCCAATGATCAAGCTCAAGCTCAAACAGGAAATACCGCAAGATCAGCTGGTGAGTTAATCGAAATACTTGGTTTCGGCAAGCCAAAGCTAAGTGATTTGCAGAAAAGCTTCGAACAAGAGAGAGCTCAGGGCCTGGCAAATACCATTTTGTCTTTCCAAAGGGTCTATCAAGACCTTGTTGATAGTGAGCTTCTGCAATTATTCGGCGGCTCGAAAACCTCCCCAAGCACGACACCGGAAGAGTTCAGCTGGGAAGACCTTCCTCGCCAGCTTATCCAGTGGATGCAAGCCCAGGCAGGTCTGAGATTAAATGGCGAATCTATATCGAATCGAGATACGCTGGAAACAGTCTTTCAACTTCTGAGCTGGAGGAAAGAAGATCGCGAGAGTTTACTTCCTTTGGGTACATACTCTATCACTTCCCTTGCAGTCACTGTAATACTGCAATATCTCAAAGAAATTTCGAGGCCAGGGGGTCAAATGAGACGAAGTGGGACAGTTCCTGGGAGCCCTGACAAAGTGATCCAAAGAAAGTGCTCTGTATGCCAAAAACCTTCTCTGGATGATCCTTTCCCGCGTTTCCAAAAGGATATGCCAGGCAAATATGTCATCACGGAGCATGAGAGAGCAACTTGTGGTCGGATAGAATGTCGAGGGAGAAATGTATCTCTTGTCCCTGTGAATCCTCGACAGGACTACACACGTTTACGGACAAGAGCTTTCAAACAGACCCCCCAAGGGAAGAACGAAAAAGCCCCTATCAACGTTATGCTCCGCTCAGGCTCAGATTTGGAGAATTGTGAAGTAGAGGTTCGGGTCCGATGTTCGAGAAAGTTATGTGGGCATGAAAAAATGCATCGGGGGCGTTGGACAATCCATGACCCACCCAAACTTCTACTCCCCCATCTAAAATGTCAAGTCTGCGGACATGGCACCGGGTATTTTCGCTCTGTCGATCCCAAAATCCCAACAGTGACAGAAGCGGCCTTGTATGATGTCTTGAGAAGATTCAAGTCTGTTGGATGTGACCTTATGGAATACCCAAAACTTCCAAACATCATTTTCGCTCAGAAGCTTGATTATCGCGAGAGGTTCAAACTTCTTCAAATAACTAAACCCCAGGCCTAAGCAAGAGCTTACTTACATTATTGTCACTGTAATAAACCCGATGGTTACTATGACTATTGCGGCACTGATGCCTCAGGTGTTCCTAGGCATCTATGCCCATTTGTATGTAGTTCCTTCTGTCCTAGACTCTTCTTCTTGCTCTCATCAATCTCATTTTTCGTTTACTACCATATTCCACTTACGAGTACCTTGTGCCTGAGCTCCTTACAGTCACTGTATAAAATCTAATATCAACTAAATTTGTAAGGACTCGATGCAATATGAATATGTGTAGTATTAGACAAAAAGTAAGAAAGCTAGAGAAAAAGAAGAAGAGAGATACTTTTACTGGTGTTATCATACAGATGAATAGGGTGTGGGTCATATAACTGGAGTTATGTAACTAGGCAGCATCCCGGTTCGTTACAAAATTTTATCAAACCGCTCGATGCTCCTACGTCTGTATATCTACTAATTAGTAATTATTATACAAGCGACGTTGCGCCTCCCGGCCTGGTTAATGATAGATGGATATGTATGGCACCTGCATAAAAATGGTGAAAAAAAAGCTCGACAGCTGCAGGATTCGAACCTGCGCCTCCGAAGAGAATTGATAACAAGGACAATCTGAGATTGAGACCATTCGCTGGAAGGAAGTTAGTGTGTGACTCTTAAAGTCAAGTCAAAGTCGGGGAAACGAACAGTCAATCGCCTTAGACCACTCGGCCAAACTGCCAGATCTTATGTAATAATCCACATTTGCATCCATGAAGCAATTTATCTCTGGATGGACCACTTTGCCGCAGAACATGTCTTTTATTATGTTGTGCCATAATTTTCAGGGCTCTCAGTTGAAGGTGGCAGAATCCAAGATACTCTCTCATGTGGGTCATATATAGAATATCTATTACTAGGTGAAATCTCCCAAATATTAGAGTGAAGCCACTAGCGATACATAGATTTCCAACTCATAAAGCTGTATCACGACGTTGTTTGGACTTAGTACTACTAGTATGGTTGTACATTTAGATGCTTTCAAAATCAAATATCTTATGGAGGAAATATACAAAGAACGAGCCGTGAAACTCCCCCCCCCGGGCCTCCCCTAAGCCATTACAAAAATGCACTTGACATGGTGTTTGCGCGGTGGGTGGTCCACTCGGCGGTGAATACGTGGAGCATGGTCACAAGGCAGCAAAAAAAAAGAATTCGACAGCTGCAGGATTTGAACCTGCGCCTCCGAAGAGAATTGATATCAGGTGGACAATTTGAGATTGCAACCATTCGCTGGATTGGAAGTTAGTGGATGATTATGTCAATGGAATTACTTGGGGTAACGAACAGTCAATCGCCTTAGACCACTCGGCCAAACTGCCTAGTTGACCAATTGGCCCAATTTTTGTTTATATAAGCCAAAAAAGTTTCCCCTCATCACTCCACATCTAACATAAGAATGGAATCTTCCAGTTCAACCTGAAGGTAAAGTGTAAATGCGACAGGGATATTTACTCAACAAGCCAAATATCCAGAATCTGCAAAAAGAATACATACCGCGGTCTTTGTGTGTTCGTGGCCACCTATCGCCGACGATATTGTCTTAAGCGGCTCGCTACCCTATCTGGTACCTGTTCAGTCCCTCGCCCGAAGAGCTAAAAGCCACGTGCTAAAATTGTATCTAGAAATTTTGACGGAGAAAGATATTCTTGCTGTATTGCTGATGCTTCTGGCTTAAAACTGCGGATAGTAAATGTTCTGTCTTGGCGGGTGTGGGGATACACTCCGTGGCCCTCGTCGAGCCAACACCGCCACACTGTGTCCAGTGTGTTTCCGTTGTAGAGCCAGCGGGTCCTGTTCTAGAGGTCGCTGTAGTGGTGACTGTTGATGTAAAGTGTGCGGCACTGGAAGTGGCTGTAGCGCCGCCCGAACTATCTGAATCTGACTGGGAAAAGTGGTCAACGTGCCGGGCGTTTATTTCGTTTGTCTCATCCTGAAGATCATGCTTGAGACAGTCGCACATATAGAATGTAGCTAGTGGATTCACAAGTAGCTCGTGGTTATGAGCACGTGTTGGTATCTATCACACACCTTGGGGGCCTCGATTTTCGAGGGAAACCCAAGCCCTTGATCGCCAGGCGGGTAGATAATCTCTCCCATTGGTAGACAGATGAGAGACAGCCTCTGTATATCCTAGTTATCTCAAGTATAGGTGATCGATTTCATTGGTTCAAATCAGACATAATATGCAACTATAGACCATCTGAGCCGCAGAGACGTAAGAGGTAGAGTAGGGTATAAAGCACTGGCGAACGACACCAGCCAAAACAGAAAAATACATCAAGGTTTAATTCCTCCTACCTTGGCCCGTACTGATATCCTCCCTATACCTCGGCACATGCTAAATACTCCCTTGCCATTTGGTGCAAATATAACCTTCAGACCCATTGTGACGGCGGTAAGACTCTAAGCCCCTCCTCATTCTGAAACAAATTACTAAATGTATTCTGCTTCTAGATGGCGGATCAAACATCAGATTCAAGTTACGATGGCAAAGTCGGAGAAACAAGTATAGCTATGAAGATAGATACAAAATCTATGAACCAACTCTCTTCTTCCGAAAAGGCCGCACAGCAAGGGAGAGGTAGAAAGGTAATGACAAGCCTCCAGGGTCTTTGTCATCCTGTTCTATAATGCTAAGCATAGCATTCCTTGAAAGAAGAAAATCAGTTGTCATGGAATATTAAAATAATGGTCATTCTTGGCCCTACCAGCCTAGAAGAAGATATAACAATATCTATTCTATTTGTGTAATTCAGATCTAATAGGATGAATCTCTAGTAGAAGTACCAGATATAACAATATCAAAACAACATCAGTTTGGACATGTTTCATATTGAATCTGGAATTGATATCTGGGCTTGATGGTTTATATAACTAGATAATAACTCCCTAATTCTTTGAAGGTTCTTCGAGAATCAGTTCTATTATTACAAACAAATACTAGTCTCATTCTCTATCATTTGCCTAGTCAACTGGTTACTAGCCAGCCTCTTAGTTAACCTTACAAGATCATCTTTGTCAGTAGCATCCAGCCACAATAAGGCTATTGCAGTGCTACAAACTACTTCTCTGTTAAATGGTTCGAACGCATGTAGATCTAATAAGAAGTTGTAGAAAATTGGCTCTCTAGCTCTCTGGCCTTTGACCTCTGCAGGAAGCAGCATACTAAGAAACTTGACAAATTGTTCCCAGGAGCTTGCAGACTGCAGCCAGAATTTCATTCATAGGATAACGAGGTGAACTGTTTGGGGTGTTTGCTCCCAGGAGCTAATCTTGCTATGCAAGTTTGTAGCTGTTCATGATGCATACCTTTTTTTGATGGCCTATTTGAGACATTCTAAAAATGGCGAGGGACTTTTGTGAGGGGTAGTGCATTGCATTTTATTGGGGTGCTTGAGTCAGACTGCTGGCTCTCATGTAAGCAATGCTCAGAGAGCAAATCAGAGCGCTCAGATCAGGCTCACTGAGCAGATCAGAGTGATCAGAGAGCTGCTCAGAGTAGTCACGTAATGATCACTGATCCGCTCAGCGCGCTCAGAGACGTGCTCAGATCAACTCAGTGAGCAAAAGCGGCGCTCACTGAGCACCAAAACGGAAGGGGAAAGCCAAGACTTTGCATGGGAAATCCGTTACGTAGGTAATAGTACCACAGTCATGTACCACTCGCAGTTGCTACTATGTACAATTCCACTCGGCGACACGTCACTGTTTAGGCTGAGGGCTGAGCTGTCCCCGAAGTTTAACAATGTGTATACCTAGGTATTTTTAGGTTCTTGGGTCTCGTGAAAGAAAGCCTGGAAAACACCCCTCCAAGCCTGAAAGCAAGAAACGATCACCTTCCCTACCTTTCTCTCACTTGCTTCTGCAAGCTGCCAGTTATCACCCCAGGCGTTAGGCCTGAAAACCTTGGGCTCGTCTGCTGTAAGAGATGTGTATAGCCCTTCAATCGTTTATGTACTTGTAGCAATATGTATGGGGAGGTATGTGTTGTTGCATTCTAAGGATGCTTAGATACTATACAGTATGAGAAAACTTGAAGAGTTCAAGTTGGTGGACTAGAAGGCGTAGCCCTGATCCGGGAGTACAGATATAGAAATGAGATTACACGGCAGGTGGCAAATATATGAGACACAAAAGAAAGAGAGAGTGAGAGAGATGACGACAGGGATGTAGGAGGAGAGAGAGAGAAAAGAGGGAGAAAATAGGCTATTGTTAGGAACAGGCTGGTTTCGCCTTCTGTTTAGTTGGATCCCTGAGGCCTCGATGGGCCCGACTCACGTGATCTACCTTGAAGCTCCCCGGCGAAGCAAGCTCCCCCAAGGACCATTCACCGGCCCATCTGCATCGCGCATCTCCAACGCCTTCACGAACTCCCATCCCCCCCAACCCATCGAACTCCTTTTTATCCAATCTCTATTTACTCTCATTTTCCCAGCCTCCACTATGGGAGACGTTGCCGTGGAGAGCCCGGCGAACAGCCTCACGCCTCTTCCCAAGCCAGGCGCACTGGACGCCCTCGCCAATTTGGATTCCCTGGAAGGAGCTGGCGCTGATGGAAATGACGAATACGCTACCCTCAAGCGGTTACAGAGACACCTAGAGTAGGTTGCACGGAGTGTGTGAAATGAAATGCTGGCGGTACTGACGCCACCTAGATACATCCAGTTGCAGGAGGAATACATCAAGGATGAGCAAAGGCATGTTATCTCCGCCGATTTGACACGAAGGATCCGAGAACTGACTGTTTTGGTGAATGCAGAAGCTTGAAGAGGGAGCTTGTTCGGGCACAGGAAGAGATCAAGCGGATACAGAGTGTGCCGCTGGTTATTGGTCAATTCATGGAGGCTATCGATCAGAAGTATGCTTGTTCCTTCACCAGATGATGGATTCACGTTGCTAATGTGTCATTCTGCTAGTACTGGTATCGTGCAAAGCTCAACCGGATCTAATTACGTTGTTCGCATCCTGTCTACACTCGACCGTGAGAAGTTGAAGCCATCGTCATCGGTCGCCCTGCACCGTCACTCCAACGCCCTCGTCGATATCCTCCCCCCCCGAGGCTGACTCCTCCATCGCCATGCTCGGCGATAACGAGAAGCCGGATGTGACCTATGCCGATGTTGGTGGCTTGGACATGCAGAAGCAGGAGATTAGGGAAGCTGTCGAATTGCCGTTGACACACTTTGACCTTTACCAACAAATTGGTAAGCAAGAGGGATTCTGTTATGAAGTTTGTGATATTTTGCTGACACCAGCTAGGTATTGATCCTCCCCGTGGTGTTTTGCTGTATGGCCCCCCCCGGTACCGGTAAGACCATGCTTGTCAAGGCCGTGGCCAACAGCACAACTGCCAGCTTCATCCGCGTGAACGGCTCCGAATTCGTACAGAAGTATCTGGGTGAAGGGCCTCGAATGGTTCGCGACGTGTTCCGGATGGCACGCGAGAACTCACCGGCTATCATCTTCATTGACGAAATCGATGCCATCGCCACGAAGCGTTTCGATGCTCAGACCGGTGCCGACCGTGAAGTGCAGCGTATTCTGCTGGAGTTGCTGAACCAGATGGACGGTTTCGAACAGACTAGTAACGTCAAGGTCATCATGGCCACCAACCGAGCGGATACTCTCGACCCCGCCTTGCTTCGTCCTGGTCGTCTGGACCGCAAAATCGAATTCCCCAACCTGCGCGATCGACGTGAGCGCCGTTTGATCTTCTCCACCATCGCGTCTAAGATGTCTCTATCTCCCGAGGTGGATCTCGACTCCCTGATCGTCCGGAATGATCCCCTTTCTGGTGCCGTGATTGCTGCAATCATGCAGGAAGCCGGTCTACGGGCGGTTCGCAAAAACCGATACAACATCATCCAGTCCGACCTGGACGATGCCTACGCTGCCCAGGTGAAGAGTGGCCAGGATGATGACCGGTATATCTTCTTCTTCCCTACGTGCTTTGTTCGTGTTACTAACCATCTCACAGTCCCGACTTCTACCGGTAAGCTATTGGCTCTTTGGGGTTGGGTGAACGCAGGTGGTAAAAGCTTGGCCCCGACTGTTGTATTATCAATAATCTGTGATACTTGGGAATACATGGATAATTCATCTTGTGTTATATGTGTTGTGTTTGAATACTTTGTCTCTAGCGTAAAGGTGTCGGCAACCTTGGGAGAAGACATCTGGATCCAAGGAATCCCATGGATGGCAGAGTGCCCGAGGGTAGGCCCGCCGCTGATAAGGTAAACCTTGCTTCGTAATCTGTAGGTATACACATTCCATGTACTCCGTACTCCGTGCTTCGTACGGAATTAATCAATCACATCAGTTGCTTAACGTAGGCGCCGTCACAAGCACCTTGTCCTTGACCCTGGCCCTCGCCACCTCCGCTCTGCCAGGCACGGCGCTAGGCAGCCCAGCCTCCTCGTCAGCTGCACCCCTTCCCGGGATTGAAACTCAACTCTCTCGTAGCTAAGGTAAGCTCGTAATGGGGGAAATCACCCAAACCCATTTATCCATCAAAATAATGGACAATCTAATAGCAATTCAATGAATGGTCTACCATGGACCTTTTCTTATACCTACTCCTGTAGAGAAAGCGGCGGAATGTGCCCAAACCAAGCCCGGGTGTAACCCGCTCCGGCAGCAGCTGATTTTGGGGGAGTGCGTCATTCCCGTCACGTTATGCCGATCGAATTAGGGTAGGCTCCGCCCCCAGCCCAGTCTTATCTTCCTCCTCACCTCCTCACCATCGTTATCATCCACACTCTCTCCATCCAGTTCCATCATGAAGTCTTTCGCTATCCTGACAGCCTCCGCGCTGCTGGGCAGTGCCTCTGCGGAGGTACACAAGCTCAAGCTCAACAAGCTCCCTCTGGAGGAGACTCTGGTAAGGAGCCTACCCGTTACCCCAACATGAGTGGACCTGGAGACGTCTAACCGCACCCCAGAACGTTCACAACATCAACGACCATGTCCAGGCTCTCGGTCAAAAGTATATGGGCTACCGTCCTGGTCACCACGAGGACACTTTCAAGGATACCTCCTTCAAGCCCGCCTCTGGCCACGACGTCCTGGTGGACAACTTCCTGAACGCCCAATGTAAGCATCATCACCATCATCATCATCACCAAACAACCCCTTTCTCTGCAAAGATAAGGCAACGATACCTAACATCTCTATCTAAGACTTTTCCGAAATTGAAATCGGTACCCCTCCCCAGACCTTCAAGGTCGTTCTCGATACAGGTAGCTCCAACTTGTGGGTCCCGTCCTCGGAGTGCAGCTCGATTGCCTGCTTCCTTCATAGCAAGTATGACTCTTCTTCCTCGAGCACCTACAAGAAGAACGGCACCGAATTTGCCATCAAGTATGGTTCTGGTAGCCTGAGCGGCTTCGTATCGCAGGACACCCTGAAGATTGGCGACCTCAGTGTCGAGAAGCAGGACTTCGCCGAGGCAACTGAAGAGCCTGGTCTCGCCTTTGCATTTGGCCGTTTCGACGGTATTCTGGGTCTCGGATATGACACCATCTCTGTCAACAAGATGGTTCCTCCCGTCTACAACATGCTGAACCAAGGCCTCCTGGACGAGCCCGTCTTCGCTTTCTATTTAGGCGACGCCAACAAGGAGGGCGATAACTCCGAGGCTACCTTCGGCGGTGTCGACAAGGATCACTACACTGGTGAGCTCGTCAAGATTCCCCTCCGCCGCAAGGCTTACTGGGAGGTGGACTTGGACGCTATTACCTTCGGTGACAGCACTGCCGAGTTGGACAACACCGGTGTCATCCTGGATACCGGTACCTCGCTTATTGCTCTGCCTTCCACCCTTGCTGAGCTTCTGAACAAGGAGATTGGTGCCAAGAAGTCTTTCACTGGCCAGTACACCGTCGAATGCAGCGCTCGCGACAGCCTGCCTCAGCTCACCTTCACCCTTAGCGGACACAACTTCACCATCGGTCCTTACGACTACATCCTCGAGGTTCAGGGCTCCTGCATTAGCAGCTTTATGGGCATGGATTTCCCCGAGCCCATGGGCCCTCTGGCCATTCTGGGTGACTCTTTCCTGCGCCAGTGGTACAGCGTCTACGACCTCGGCAACAACGCCGTTGGTCTGGCTAAGTCTAAGTAAATCTGATGCTCATAACCGCAATGGCCCATGGGTCGCGTGATTGTCGATGAGGAGAACACACAAGAGTCAGGGCGATGTTATGTAAATACATCGCATGTGGCTTCAATCGGTTGATATGAAGACCGCTCGACATCCCCTAGTTGCTCTTAGCATTTCGTTGATGAGTAGCTTCTGCTTTACTTTGCCACCATGCTCCCATCTTGGGCTTGCTCTTTGAGAATACTGCAAATTGTTTGTCTCGCCGAGCAGGATTTGATATGCATCTTTTATTCATTTGGCTCTGATCGACCAATTTTTCTTCGGGTTTATTTTGTACTGAATTTGATTTTCTGCAATAAGCAATATACGTAACTTATGTCTCCATCCGATAGGCCCAGCGAATTGTAGATCCCGCCTCGTAAGCTCTCTATTGCTGTAACGGTCTACGGGTCACGGTCCTGGCTGCAGTGCAGCCGACTGATAATGCCCAATCATGGATGTCAATTGAATCTGGGCCAGCCAGTACATACTATAACGGGTCATTCGGAATTAGGTGAGGATAGACATAGGACAATTAAAATCTCAACAAATAAAGATTCGGATATAGAGTGAACAGGTTTCCCCAAAACCAGTTTGCAGGCCCTAAAGCGTCCCCTTGGATGTTGACATCACTCTCAGCCATGAACCGAAATCTGGGGTGAGGCGAATTTGTCCAAGCCTTGGAAGTTGACATAAGCGGGAAGCTCGCTGTCCCCGCACGTCGAGAGCTCTGCTCTCTCCGACCACACACCGCAATCCTGTATCCTCAAACTTATCCTTTCTGTCAAACTCGCTTTGTTTTTTAGCGCCTGGCCCGTTTCCCATTTCCCGTTTCTCGTCTCCGACATTTCACGTGCTTGGTCGTGTAAGGCGCACCTCTTTGCTCTTTGTCGTGTGGCGAAACCGGCCATCTGACAACCCCAGGCTACAACCCTTGCAGTTCCGCGCCATTCATCCTCATTTCCCCTCAAACAACCCTCTCGATTCAAGACTGACCCCGACGAACTCTTTTGGGGCCGATTCTTCTCCCCTCAACACTAGCGCTGATCGGGTCCTCCTCACGCGTCGCGTGTCGGTTATGGCTCGGTAGCCCGACTCGCACGCGATCAATCTCATACGTACTCCGCGTCCACAACCTGCGCGGAATCCGTCTGATTCCACAATCGAAGGAATATCTCAAGCGTGAGAGATTAGACTATTGGGCAGAAACGTGAACTTCGTCGCCCGGGGGCGAACCGAGAGCAACCATGCTTCTCCGTTTGCCGACTAGTCTGCACTATCCCATCACCGTCACCTCACTACTGAAACAGGCGGGTGACAAGGTAGAACGGGATGAGGCCATTTTCTGGTATATCTATCAGACCACGGTCGAGGAAGGTGATGGGCTGGGAAACAAGGTGCAGGTGAAGCGCAAGTTTCCGACGCGGTTCGAATCAAGCGTCGACGGCGAGATTTTGGAGTGGAAGATTTCAAAGGGAGATGTGATTGAAGGACCGTAAGTATTGCGTCTTATTCGGTCTTTATATTACGCTTTGTGGACTAAACATATGCGTCTAGACTTGATGTGGTCGAAATCGATGAACCATGTGCGCACGAGGTCCAGTTCGGAGGACTCTGCGCGGAATGCGGAAAGGACATGACTGAGTATGTAATTTCCCGAGTTTCCGCATGGCAACTATATAATGCTGACGAGTTCCTTCTTGCGCAGAGCCACCTATAATACGGAAGTAATGGACTCAATGCGCGCTCCTATCCAAATGACTCACGACAATACCACCCTCACCGTTAGCGAGAAAGAGGCTACTCGGGTTGAGGAAGATGCGAAACGTCGTCTTTTGGCATCTCGGCGCCTCTCGCTCGTGGTTGATTTAGATCAAACCATCATCCATGCCACTGTTGACCCAACCGTGGGAGAATGGAAGGAAGATAAAAACAACGCTAATTACGGAGCTTTGAGAGATGTCAGACAATTTCAATTGATTGACGATGGCCCCGGGATGCGCGGCTGCTGGTACTATATCAAGCTGCGACCTGGGCTAGAGGAGTTTTTGGAAAAGGTTGCTGAGCTGTATGAACTTCACATCTACACCATGGGCACTCGTGCATATGCACAAAATATTGCCGATATTATCGACCCCACGCGCAAGCTCTTTGGCGACCGTATTCTCAGCCGTGATGAGAGTGGCAGCTTGACCGCCAAAAACCTTCAACGCCTATTCCCCGTTGACACTAAGATGGTCGTTATTATCGATGATCGTGGTGATGTCTGGCGGTGGAGCCCCAACCTGATCAAGGTTTCTCCCTATGATTTTTTCGTTGGAATTGGTGATATTAATTCCAGTTTTTTGCCTAAGAAGCAAGACATCGGCGCAACAAACAAATTAATTAAGGCGGCGAAAGAAAAAGAGTACAAGGACCATCATCCCAATGGCACGGTTGCGAAGCCAGAATCTGAGACGGAAGTCTCTGCATTGCAGCAGCTGGTTACTATGGGAGGTGGCGACAACCCAAGACTACTGCATGAACAGACCAATGAGCAAGAAGAGACGATTTTGCACCAAGTAGAGGACCGACCACTACTGCAAAAGCAAAAAGAATTGGAGGCCGAAGACGAAGCCTCTCCCGAGAGTAGTGAGACTCCCAGTGTGGAAGAATCACAGGAGTCCAACAAACATCGCCATCATTTGCTTGAAGACCATGATAGAGAGCTTTTCCAGCTCCAAGATCGACTAGAGCAAGTTCACCTACAGTTCTTCGATGAATATGACAGGAGGAGATCCCATGCTATTGGAGGCCGTGTGGCAGCTCTTAGAGGAGAGAAAACACTATCCAAAGATAAGGATGTTGATCTGAAACTTGTCCCTGACATCAAAGATATCATGCCAATGTTCAAACGAGGAGTTCTTGGAGGAGTGGTTTTGGTATTTTCCGGGGTCCTTCCATTGGGAACGGATACTCAAAATGCCGATATTTCGCTGTGGGCTAAGAGCTTCGGTGTGGCTATCGCATCTAAAATCAATGGTCGCACCACTCACCTTGTTGCCGGGCGCAACCGTACTGCGAAGGTGCGTGAAGCTACTCGATACCCGAATGTCAAGATTGTCTCAACACAATGGCTTCTGGACTGCTTGGTTAGCTGGCAGCACTTAGATGAGGACCCATACTTACTTCACATCCACGATGATGATCGTGCCGAGCCTCTTTCTCCCAATTCGCGAGAGCTTGTGGAGAGCTCGTGGATCTCTTCTTCGGATGAAGCCACCGGGGCTTCACTTTGGACCGATGAAGAGGGCAACGGCAATGATTCGGAAATATTCAACTCCGCTGGACTTACAGAGACTTCGCACATTGGATACGATGAAGACGAGCAAGCTGCTATCCACGACGAACTGAAAGATTTCCTCGGCAGCGATGACGAGAGCGAAAGCGACAACGAAGTCTTGGGCGACGAAACCAACACCAGCGGGAAGAAGCGTAAACGCGGCGAAGATGTTGGTAGCGAAACAGGCGATGACTCGGCTGAAGAAGATGACGATGAGAAGGACCAGAAAGGCTCACGCCTTTCTCAAAGAATTAAGCGTTCCTATGAGAGGAGCACGGGATTGCGGGAAGTCGCGACAGCCTCAAGTTCGGAAATGGGCGAGACTCGTCTAGAACATGTTCGCCCCTCCGGACCCCATGAGGATGAGCCTGACGCGGAGAACGTAGGGACCAGTCGCGATAATGACGAAGGGCTCCCTGAGAACCCCGACGACGACGAGGACGAGTTTGAGCGCGAGATGCTCGCCGCATTTGAAGACGACTTCGACGACAATGCCGAAGGCGACGATATGGCGGATGAGTAATCAAAACCCACTGCGCTGTTTGCTCCCTATCTCTTGTTTCGTACTCACCCGTTCCATTTAACCTCCATCTGGCCGTATCTGATCTCTGCCATACTGATTTGTGCAGTTGCGATGCGCTCCCGACATAGCGGCGGCGTTTGTCCGTGATACTTCTTCTCTACTTGTGTATTTTCTGCCTGCAACAGGCTTAGATTGTCTACAATCTACAGCTTGTATTTGAATACAGGTGCTAAAGGATTCATCGTGTACTATCTCCCGGAATTTGATACTGCCTTGAAACCCTCTCTCTATTGTAGCCGCGTACTGAAATTTCCTGATGGCGCTCAGTAAATGGACCTAAAAAGCGTAATGCTCCTCGAACTAGGTTGGAATTTCAGGGCTAATGATGTTCTGAAGTGAAATCCTTCAAGTTGTATGTGCCTTCAAGGCTTTGTCTTGAGACCTGCTAGCGTTTAGGTAATCGTTGTAAGGTTAAAAGTGCATTCAATCACTGCTTCGAATTATATACCATGCTCTCTAACTCTAGACAGATAGTGAATTATGAATTGTGAATCATCTATGCGCTTCTTCTTTAGTTTTCTGAATCCGATGCAGCTCACGAACCTCCTCATCCAGACCGGGAGCCGGCCCTTCCACAGGGATACCCGGCGCAACATCGTTGATAGGCAAGGCAGCAACGAGCCCAGCCTCGATGCCCAGATCCAATTTCCATTTCACAAGCTGAGCAGTAGAACTAGCGTAGACAATTCGGCCTAACCCCACATTTGCATGGGCGGCAGCACACATCGGACAATGCTCGCCCGAGGTATACACTGTGGCAGTGGTGCGTTCATCTGGAGTCAGGTTTGCTTGGGCCCACTTAGCCAGTGTGAACTCAGGGTGCAAAGTGACATCTCCGTCAGTCACTGTTCTGTTGCGGTCCTCTTGAATTATCTCTCCGGAGACATCGACTAGCACTGAGCCGAATGGAGCATCGCCTGCTTCGAGAGCCTCGCGAGCCAACTCCACGCAGCGACGTAGATATTTGAGGTCGGTATCAGAGACCATTTTCAAGTTTTTTTGCCTGAGGATATGTGAAGGTGAACTTGAAGCAGAGTACAGTCCTCGTGACGTCGTTCTTTGATTTTCCGGGGTCAAAAATGTGTCTGCAAAAGTTGGCTATTAGATATTGAGAGTAGACTTGCCGCCACCCGAGACACTTTGAGATACCTTATATTATCGCATGAGATATCCTCAGTTCATGGAAGGAGAGGTAGATATGTATTCAGACCTTGGAATAGAAAAGCGCAGTCACCCCGCAGTCAGGGATTACTAAAGACGAACGGGGAAGGGTGTCGTGATTTTTGATACGGAGAACAGCGAAAATGCCGGAACACGCCGAAATTTCGCTTTCAGAAAAAGTCAAGCAATGTTTATAATAATTACCTCGTCTGGGCGACCATGGAGTAGCAGAGGGTTCCATAACAGTTCTAATCTATTCGTGGAATTGACTAGTAGCGGAAAACCTTGAATTTCTCAGTGGAAGCCACCCTCGAAGTACTCAGGATGATGATAGCACCCCTTCTAAGAAACTATAATCTATTGTATTGTAGACTCAGAAGATAGAATTAAATATGGTCAAAATTTGTACCGCAGAATTATATCGTAAGCGTAGCCCTAGGCTAGTATGCTATGAAATGTGAAAGCTCAAACGCCACATTTTGATGCAAAAGAAAATGGTATCACGTAAAAAAAAAAAGAAACGTCATGCAAAATAGACAGGCGAGAAGTTAATGGTAGTAGTTTCGGTGAACTTGCCAGCTCATCACGACCATCCAAACGTAGAATATGGTATTGACAAGCTCAAACGCGAAAGCAGTTTTCCAGCAATTGCCTGTTTAGATGGTCAGTGGATTGATCATCCCGCGGATGAATTGAAGGGGAAGGATAAACTAACAAATTGTGTTCTGGGTCAACCATGCCAGGGTATTGATGTTGTTTCCCCGTGACACATTGTCAACCACGTAGTTTTGGCAATTGTCGTTCACGCTCCCGGCCACGCCATAAAGCTGCAGCGACGTCTCAATAAGCCCGGCCAACCATAAGACGAATAGGATGAAGCTTCCGAGAATGAGAATCCCGGGAAGTAAGAAATGACGTGTGATAAGGCCGAGGACAAGAAATATGAAAGCGACGCCGAGTGCGCTGGTGACGACCATGTATGGAAAGAGCCTGGAAGGTCATACATAGTTAGTACAGGCCTTTTGATCCCTCGGGAATACGAAATGCTTACCATGGCACACCGAGATCCATTTGCGATTGAACGATCATAAACCACGAGAATATCCCGAGGCATGTCGCAGAGCCAGAGAGCACGACGATAAGCCAGATATTGAGTTGGATTTCGGGCCAATGGTAGCTGGGCCGCACCTCACGACGCATTCGAAGAGCCATTATGTTGAAAGGAAGAAGTGAAAGAAGGTAACTCTCGGTAGTCGCACGAATCCAATGTTATTCTCCTAATGGATTTCGAGACCTTTCCTTTCAGTCAAGATATATACAGCTGGCGGAAGTATTCAGCCCAATGGTAATGCGTCGCCTTGGTTGTCGCAGGATCGCTACCGACTTTCACCCGATGGCGCAATGCGATCGATTATTTTGAGACGAACAAATCGGCTGGGTGGCTTCTTTCAACGGGTTGCGGAGGTGGGTGAGAGCGATAAGGTGGACAGCGCATTGGGCGCCGGCTGGGCGCTGGGTCGAGGGAGACCTTCGAGAGGGGATTCGGGCACTTTGGCTTTGGTGAGGCGTGCGGAATGCTGGGGTAGCTTGGCGTGGAGGAAGCGGTTGATTGCAGGGGGAGGATGGAAATGGGAAGCAGAAATCAGCAGAGGGGGGGTTTGTTGATGATCGGCGAGAAATTGGGGTGGCAGGGGATTTAGTCCGCGTCCCGCGATTTGCACAACTGCGGGCTCGACTCCACTCCGCCAGGAACAAGAACCCACTTGTCATCGTCAAAGCTTGGATTTTTACATGCATTTGACATGTCTAAACTCTTGCTCGGAGAATTTATAATATCACCAGTCCCTAACTATATCTATATATACCATGGTGCCTACTAGTTACTACTAGTACTACTATGAGCTGGAGTTGGCAGGATAGCAAGTGTAACATAACGGCATTAATTGATCAGCTAGCTTCTATTCTTCCATCTTTGAGGAATCTAAAAATTACAAAAGGGTATCTCCAAGCGCACTGCGAACCAACGAGCAACCGGCACGGATGGTCTCGGCCGCTCCCACAGACTCAAGGCTGGGGTTAACCTCAACCAGGTCCATGGCGACCAAGTTACCGGTCTCGTGAACACATTCACAGATAAAATCACCCTCACGTAGGGTCAGACCACCGCGAACGGGGGTGCCAGTGCTAGGAGCCCACTGGGGGTCCAGGGCGTCAACGTCGAATGACAGGTGGATGGGGGTGTCGTTGCCAATGTGAGCAAGAGCCATCTCGACAACACGACCAATGCCGTGACTAAGGAATCAAGTTAGAAAGAAAGGCCGCTTTACTAGAACTAGGGGTGAGGAAGGGGCAAAACGAACCGGTCAATGTCGTGCATGCTGAAAGCCTTGATGCCGTTGTCACGCAGAAGCTTCTTCTCCCCACGGTCGACATCCCGCAGACCAATGTAAACCAACTTGCGAGTGCTAACAATGTGCTCATCCTGGAGCCAGCCGAAGATGTCACGGCGCTCCTCCCGGGCCAAGCGGGTCAGGAATGCCATGGGCATACCGTGGATGTTACCGCTATTGCTGAACTCGGGAGTGTTGATATCGGCGTGCGCATCCACCCAGATGACAGCCATTTCACGACCCAATCGCTCACGGATAGCCTTGGCTGTTCCAGACACCGTTCCGATGGCAATGGAGTGGTCACCACCCAGAGTGAGGACGAACTTGCCGTCCTTGGCATAGTTGTAGACCTGGTCACTCAGGCGTTCAGTCACGGCGCTGACGGCACGGGGCTTCTTCATGCCACGGAAATCGGGGTCTTGTTCTTCGGAGGGGATGTCTTTCTCATAATAGTGGACGGTGTCGTCGTGTTGGACGTCATAGTCGAGATCTTCGCGGAGCTGGGTCAGCAGACCAGACTCGATGAGGGCCATGGGAGCCGCCTCGACACCCTTCTTCATCTATTGAGGTATTAGCTTCTTGGTCTGAGGTCATATGACTTGCATATGGCATGTAGCTCTCGCAATCGTCACTCACCTGTCCGCCATTGAAGCCGACAGCAACCACGCCCAGTTGATTGGGGTGGGAGAGGAAGCGGGAGTCGATTGTAGATGGCTGCGTCATCGTGCGTATATGTTCTGCAGTATATTGCAGAAAGTCACGAGTTTAGAGGTATGAAGAATAAGAAGAAAGATCGAGGCTCCAAGAAGCTCAAGATGGATCTGCGATAAGAAAATAAGATAATCTTAGGAATAGACAGAGGGGCAGAAAAAAAGTGGACCAAGTCGAGCCGCAAAAGGGAATCGAGTTGACAAAGAGATCAGATCAGATCAGATCAGAGCTTAAAAGGAATGGGATATTCTGGGGAAAGTGAAAAGAAAGAAAGGAAGAGGACCAGCTTTATATCTTTTCTCTCTTTCCCCCCTTTCCGACCTCCTCGGGCCCTTGTTCATTCTTGATTGTCGCAGTCGCTAAAACCTGCACTTAGGGATCACGGCACTCCGCCGGGTTCTCCATCACTTCCGTTAAGTACAGGTTGAGGAGAGCCGCCCCGTTTAGTCCCACCCCATTGCTATTCCGTCTCCGAACGAGGCGCGTGCCCGAAGATATGTCGTAATGGTATCTTTTAATCGGGGGTTTTTCTTTTCTTCATGTCAAACGCGTCTGATGCGGTAAATGTGGGGGGCAGAGGCATTCATCTTGACATTTTGACATACTTTGTTAATACTTTTTTTAGCTGCGACTTTTGTCTAATGGAGGAGCAAACAACTCTCAGAAATACAGGGTATCATTGGAATTATCTATGTTGTACATGGTTCTACGCTATACTCTTATGCTTTCCCCAGGATAAGTTCGCGGAGAACCTCCTCGGCCTTGGGCGCCTCGACGCGGCCCTTCTCGCCTGTGCGCATCATCTGCCCCACGAACCAGCCGAGCTTCCCCAGCTGATTCTTGCTGCGGATCTGCTCGACCATCTGGGGGTTCTGCGCCATCGCTGTCTCTGCCAGTGTCCGGTATTCCTCCCGCGACAGCGGCCGTAGCAGGAGGTTGTCCTCTTCCAACATTTGTGGAACTGGTCGATGATCTCCCTCGAAAACTACCGCCAGGACTTGCTTTGCAGTGGGCCCAGTAATCAGCTTCCGCTGTAAATGGTCGATGAGGTCGGCCAGAGACCGGGCCGGGATAATTTCAGAGTCCCAGGCCCGGTCTGCTTTGGTCAGTAGACCGCCCAGTTCATGCAGAACCCAATTACCCGCCATACGCGCAAGAGCAACGCGAGTAGTGTCGTCTTGACCAGGGCGGATGGAATGGAGAGCATCCACTACATCTTGGTAATACTCTAAGCGAGCGCCGTCGTCCAATTCAATCAGTGGCTTGGCATCTTCGATCGAAAGACCGTACTCGGGCCCGGTTAGTTGAACCACGAGCTGATCGGGTGCAGTGGGGAGGGTATCCTGGAGACGAGAGATGAGGTCCTCGCCAATGACAAGTGGTGGAATATCGGGGTCTGGCATGTAGCGATAGTCCACAGCACCTTCTTTACCTCGCAGTCGGCGAGTCTCGGTACTGCCGATGGTCCATCCACGCGTCTCGCCTTCCACGACACCGCCACTTTCCAGCACCGCGATCTGGCGGTTCTTCTCGGCGATGATGGCGTCTTCTATCGCCTTGAAACTGCTCAGATTTTTGATCTCGGTACGCTGACCGAGCCCGGTGATCCCATCATAATGATTCTTGCCTGGTGCTTCTCCCCGCCGGCGGATGGAGACATTGACATCGGCACGAAGACCACCCAACTCCATCCCGGTGGTCACGGCACCACATGCCTGTAGGATCGCCTGGAGTTTTCGAACGCACGCGGCGGCGGTGGCGGGGGTATGAATCTGAGGCATCGTGATGACCTCGATCAGAGGGTGGGAGACACGATTGAAATCGAGAAGCTGTGAGGACGGGGGGTATTCTTGGGATTTGGCCGTGTCTTGTTCTAATTGGACTTGTTTGATGTCCACTCGAATGCGCTCACCATCTTCGCGGGCGATACCATCGTAGTCGTATAAATCGACGTAACCGTTTCGTGCAAATGGCTCTGGAGGAGGGGCAGGGTTAGCAGTCTTCCCTTTTTGTAGCGTCATGTACCAATGAGAACCCCACCATAATACTGTGTAATTTGATACCCCGATGGTTGGTCTTGGTAGAAATAATGTTTTCGGTCAAACCGGCTGACAGGCTGGATGTCGCAGTTCAGAGCGATTGCGGCGCGGAGAGCGGGGAGAAGGGTGGCAGCTTGAAATTCCTGTGTGGCGTATGAGTTAATTGACCTTCCTATCTTGCAATGGTACATCTCTCTCTCTCTCTCTCTCTCTCTCTGTCTCTGTACGTACCGGCTGACTGCCCGGAAAGGCTAGGTCGAACAAGGCGACATTGGAATTGGGAAGATCACTCGTGGACGTGGCAGCACCTGCGGTGTAAGGAAAGAAAGGGTTAGATACGTGGAGCACAACTTGCGGGGAGGGGGGGAGGGGGGCCAACGAAGTGATGTGGTGGGTGGGTGGACATACGAGAAAACAGCTTTGCGGTCGTATCCAGTTGGGCGTGGATCTCCACGCCGACTGTCAATTCCCATATTTCACGCGAAGCTTCTTCAGTTTCCTTGCGCTGCCTTTTCTGTACCTTGAGAGCTTTCGCCTCCTGCTTGAGTTGTTTGCGAAGGGGGACGCGGTCAGATGAATCTGGTTGGGCCGAGGAAGAGGTGGAAGTGGGAGCACTGCGCGTTGGCAGGGAAGAGAACGGTAGAAACTGCAAGTACAATTTCTGGGGGGCGAGTCACAGGGCGACTGAACCGATCGAGTAAGCGGATGGTACCGCGGGGCCTTGGCCGAAGCATGGAGAGACAAAAGTGATGGCGATGGCGGGTGGAAGTGGGAGAAAGCGCAAAGCGCAAAGCCCAGCGCGAAGTCGAATTGCGGGAGACTCGGCGATCTGCAGATCGTTTGGGGGTTTGGGGGCCCAACAGGAGAGATCTATGAATAGATGAAGAGATGAATATACTAGTGTACTCTGTAATTGTACTCTGTAATTGAGAAAATCATTCTATTATTATACTCTATTCTATCAACAAGAGAATGGGATTGATCTTGGAAGATACGAAGTACTGTGTAGTTGTATACCCTACTCCGCAGAGTCAGTGTATGCCTACCTCATACATCCACCCACTGCTGCATCTCCCTTCTACTCTTCCTCATGGAACCACGTCACACCCCACCTGCACAGAAGAACACTCTCTGCTGCACGACAGAAACAGAACCAGAGTCGACTGGTCTCATTATCCTGGCCCCCCCTCGCCCTCTTCGCCCTCTTCCCCCCCGAAAATGTGAAAAATGGGGCCCGACTGCTCGCCAGACCGCCAGAAGCCCCCCAACGCAAGGCGTGAGATGATCGACAGGCGACTCGCCAGCGCATGGTTCCCCAGTGACTTCGTTCAGACGCCTGCATTATAGTCCGGATCGGAGAGGATTCTCTCTGATTTGCTCTGCTGGTCAATAGTGGCCCACACTATTGATTCACGCCTCCATTTCTAGTTACCGCTAGCCCCAAGTCAATTCCTCTTCTTTATCTCGGGTCTGTTTGTGTACTTCCTACTTTTGTACTCCCAGTCGCCATTATCGTACAACCTGAACCAGCGTCACAGCAGCTCTTTTGTTCCGCCCCCTCCTTCGATCGACAGGGAGAACTTAAAACCTCCTTGCGACGACCCCGTGTCATTGGTCGTCGATCTGAAGCCCCCGGCGCTTCTCATCTGCTTCAGATTATCAGGGATCCCCGGCTGTGACGAATTGCAACCCACCTTGGGGCCCCCGCGAGACGCCCGGATCTCGTTTGAGCCCTGCGCTGGTGACGCGAACTTCGTTTCTAATTAGGGGCTGACGTGCCGTACGGCTGCTTCAGAGTCAGTACATTGTTCGACCTGGGGCCGCTCGCTCTAGATCTGCCCCATTATACATACCTCTTCCTGCCCCGAGGAATGTCAACGGGACGACGCGGGGAGAATTGAGACATCACATCATCTTGCTTGTTCGCTTTGACGGTTGTCTTCTCATCGCCCTTTTGCTCTGTCATATTTCCTTATCGTCCCTCCTCTTTTGGTCTTTTTTCTTTTTCGCTGGACGACCCCTAGATTCCGCATGCTTGCCGTGATCTGATCGGAATTTAGCCCCTCCTCCCTTGTCATGCCTCGGGTCCCCATACTGACGTTATACAACTGGCGACCCTTCCATTCAACACTTCATGCCCATCGTACCCTTTTGAATGTGCGCATGGCCTCATAAGATTCTTATTATTTTTTCAAGCGATGCGCCGGGTATTACTTCCGACCTTTTCCGATCACCATGCCGCTCCGCACCGCTTCTTATAGTATGACCCGCAAATCAACGAAAGATGGGAGGAAAAGGACATTGTCGACAGTCTCCAATACAACCCAACCGACGCAGGCTGGACCTGCTGGAAATTCCAAACCCAGCGAGAAAGGATCCAATGGACCAAACAAGGCTCTGAAGTCGCAGGCGACAACGGAATCACCTGCAAGTACTAAACCCGGTGAACCACCAAAGAAAGTCCCAGATGTATTTCAATTCCTGGACAATAATGATGGCTCATCTTCTGAGTCGTCATCTGAATCCGGATCCGAATCTGAACCGTCTGAGGATGAATCGCCGCCGCCGGTCGCGAAGCAAACCATCACAAAGATCCAATCCCCAAAGCCGCGAACTAGCAATGCATCGAATGCGCTGCTGGGGAACACACCTCCCAAGGCACCCGCTCCTCCCTCCACAAGAGCGCCTAGGGTTCCAAGTGACTCACGGCCACTCCCTCCACCGGCGCCGTCGGCGCCTTCTCCAACAGAGAATCAATGGCAGCTAGCTCGCAAACAGCCACCTCCTCAATCGTCTAACACGGGTTACTATGATACTTCAGAGGCAGAGAAATCTCCTCAGCCCAGTCGGCGGCAATTACAAATATCGCATCCCGAGAATTATTATACATCGTCGAGAGACGTTGTCCATCGATCACCCCTCCCGCCTTCTCCACCCAGCAGCCCGGAGGACAGCATACATCGGGACACTCAAATCAAAAGAAGAGACTCTAGTGCTTCGCAGATTTCATCTGGATATGGAATGGTCGCGTCGCACCTCACACACTCTGCCAATGAAGAGAAGGGGGGGGTTCCCACCACTCTACCGACGCTTCGGGAGTGTGAATCACCGTGTTCTCTTATATCTCCAGGATGAAATTTCCCAAATGGAAGAAGACCTCCAAGCGCTCGATGAGTACGAGGAGATGCACCGAGTTGGGAATGCCGAGAAGGAGGGCACTAAACCAATGCCCCCCTCCCGGCGACTCGATGTTCAGTCTCAAGCCTACTCGTCACTCCACTATCGTCGCATGGAATTGATGGCGGCTCTGACACAGAAGACAGAGCAGTACAGTATGTGTTTGACATATGCTTCCACTAATTACGAGCATTTCACTAACCCCAACAATTAGACAACGCTCTCAGTGCGTATAGTAAAGTCCTGCAGACACTCCCGCGTGCTTCTGAAGACGACATCAAGAACTATCGTACCTGGATGAAAGACCGCAACCCTATCGCAGCTGCCGAGACCCGTTTCCTGGATCAAGATGCCGACCTGGTGTCCTTGAGTCCACGACTGGCGGCATCAGCGGCAGCTGCTCCCGTCTATATGGCCATCTTCATTGCCTCGGGTGCCCTTCTCCTACCTCTGCTGGCATTCAGCATGATTGCAGAGTTCTCGGGCCGTCTCGTTGTCGTGACGGTTACCGGTGGCGCGGCCGCGGCTATTGCAGCAAATTATTCATCAGGGATCGATGCCTTGGTGGATTCCAGAGATGGCTGGAGGTGTACAATGCTGTATGTTTTGTCCCTACTCAAAATCGTATCGTCGAGTTCGACTCGTACTGACACGTTAATAGCTACTTCGGATTCATGACCATCGCCGCCATGTTTATGCCTTAACCCTTGGAATACAGGGCTATTTATGACTGATGATTTTCCTTACTGTCTTATCCGAACGAATTCTCTATGTTTAGTTTCGGCATATGTATAATTGACGACATATTGCTGCGCTTGGTTGCCGTTTTTCAAAGAAAAAAAATCGCCTGCCCAATCTTTTGTGTCACTGGGTAAAGAGAAAGATGGCGTTTTCATTCTCGGGATCTTTCTCCATTTGGTTTTTTTGGGTGTCATAGCCCGGCCGAAAGTTTCTATTCCTAGGCCCCGGTATGAGTTATGAACATTGGGACAGGATAAAGCGGATTGGAAAGGAGGTGTTTGATGTTATTTGAAGTCTTTTGTGACATTGAATAGTTACTAGTATTATGTGTATTTTATGAAGAAATTCTCCAGGATCATTGCGACTATCCCAAGATCAACTTAAATCATCGAAAAGGCCCTTGGCCTACAATTCTGATCTAATAAGCATACATTGATTGAAACTGTATGAAAGCGAAAAAAATAAGAATCCTCTTCTAGGCCGAACATGGCGAACATCAAAGAGCGAGCTGACTTTTTCAACGGTAGCTCTTACCACCCACCCAGACAGGACTTATCTTGTAGAAACCACCCACGCGCCAATCGCTTCGATCCCAAGAAAACACCATTGGTAGAAAAATAAAGCAAATGACATGATACCGCGGAAATTCGAAGAGAAGACACCATTAAAACACAGCGGAGAAAGAGAAGAAGAAAACAAGAAGTTGAACAAGCCTCCACGAAGATCTGGAAATGAGTTCAAGCTTCTTGCAAAATTGAAGTAAAAACCAAGGACATGGCATGGAAGAGAGAAAAAAGACCCTTTTCATCAACTCAGAGTATGTTTAGGGGACAAGTACAGGTATCGTCGTGGGGTCACAAGAAGCACAAATTCATCCATCCCCTATTTATTGGACAGGGGTGCCATTCTGCTTGCTCCCGGGAGTGAGGCTGCCCTCTTGAGATAGACGAGCCTCGTAACCCCCCCGGCTGCGGCGTGGAGGGACTTTGTCGACTCTGTTGTACCGCGATTTGTGCCTTTGCGGCTTGCTCTGCCGCACTTCGAGCGTGAATGGCAGCAGCGGCACTGTTGGGGTACGGCCCTTGGGATGGGGTTCCATGTGACGCATACGGCTGACGCTGAACAGGGCCAGCATTCGCATAGGGAGTGCGGCCCTGGGGTGTTACATTGTAGCCAGCTGGCTGCCCTGGCCGCGGTGTATATGGCTGGGGAGATTGCGTGTAGCCATTTGGCGTGGGACGTTGGAATTGTGGCACATTGTTTGCTTGACTGAATTGCTGCCCCCCCTTGTGCATATTGTTGTGGCGTATATCCAGGGCGTTGGGATGGCGTACTGGGTGGACGTGCCCCATTATACCCGGGGGTGAATGTACCTGCCCCGGAGGGTTGTCGGCCGTGCTGAGGTACTTGGAAGTTTGGCCGTTGTGGAATTTGAGCGTTGGCGGTAACTGCACGCTGGTTAATGCCAGAATGTGGCCCTTGGTAGCTGCCTGGCCGTGACACGGAGGAGGGCGTTGGGTTCCGATTCGCGGTATTGGGTGGTGCTGCTGCCATGGCCATGGCGGCAGCGCGTTCCTGTTGTAAGGTGTAGTCATCCTTCTCCATGGTACCAGTATAATCCGGGGTTTCGATCAAAATCTTCTGACTAATGTTTAATTCTGCCAACTGATCACCGTCCAATTTTGCAACGGCGTATGGCGGCAGGTTGCCGATTATAGCAAGAAGACTCGTCTTCAGTGTTTCGTAAATGATCTTCTCTGCATCAGATGGTGCATCAACATCGTCGGAATCGGGAATTGGAGTGTCTTGGGTCTCTGAAAGGTCGCCATCAGCAGATGGGAAGGTCAGGTGACGAATTTTCTGGTAAGAGCTCAGAGTATCGAGTAGATCTGAAATTTCGACGAGAAGCTCTTCAACCTCCCTTGATTCGGGATCCACTTGAGATTTCTCGTTCTCGCCAGTAAGATCATAACTTATGTCTTCCGGATTGAATGACTTGACCATTTCGTCTAGAATGCTTTCATCAAGGTCGCCGATGCTTCCTGGTTGTGCACTTATGGCCTCTTCCTCTGTTTGAGGAAGTGAGAGCAGGGTACGTAAGCGCTTGGAGCCTCGCTTCTCCCACCAGATCATGTCCTTTACATCATTTTGGAGGGTGGCCCCAGAACTATCGTAAGACGGGGCAAAGGATGAGTAGACGCCCTGCAGGAGAGATGAATCATCACCTGTCCACATTGCGGGATCACTGTGCTTTGAGCTAGAATCTGCACTTGCATGATACTTTTCGACGCGAGCCCAAAAAGCTGGCGAAGACGTGACTCCACCGTACTGTAGCCATTGTCCTGCGGGAAGTGGCGTCAAAGCAGAGCTGTTGCGGTCATCGTAGAAAGCTCTGGAGTCGAACGCGGCATCAAATGGATCCATCCAAGTAATGGAGGTGCTTCGATTGCTTCGTCTCCGTGGGCGTTCTAATTGGGGGAGGCCAGCGCGCGGAGCGAAGACCTCACCAAACGTTCTCTTTGATGGTGGTGAAGCAGCACTGAGATTATAAGGGACGACTTTTGTGGCGGAAATTCCGTTCGGGAGGGCGCCTTCGCGAAGTTCTTCTTGCACTTCAACACTCCTCTCCGTGTCCGCATCGGAAGATTGCAGGGGCACTTTAATGGATTTCTGCAAGCTTGAGAATAGTTGTTTCGGGTTCGCCGGGTTCGAAGCATTCCCAAAGATTGTCAGCGCCTGCTTGTCCTCACGGGCGCTGACATGAGCGACTGTGGCTAAGACTTGATCTTCCTCATCGTCTGGGGATTCGGCCTTGACATTGGGTTGGTTAACAAACGATTGGCCGACAAGGCTATTCATATGTTTCTTAAAAGCCGCAATGCGATTCACAACTTCTGTCAAGGCCGTGCCATCAACCTTGGTACCGTTTGACTGATTCTGGTTGCGTTCGATCGCAGCAGCAGAGGCTCTTTCAATATCGGCTAGGAATTCTTGCAAGGTGCTATATCGTCCCGAATCAACGCGGGTTCGTACGGTGGAAGTCTCCTGGTCGTTTGAAACCTTTGCGCGCTTCGTCCGCGGCTTGGTGGTTGATACCGGTAGTGGGCAGGAAAGGAGCTGAAGTTCGGCGTCGTGTCTGTCCAATGGTTAGCGAAAGCCTCTCCAAAGCTACATCCATCGAGTCCCCGATAGACTCACTTCGAGAGAAGTTCGACAAGATTTCGTAGATTCTCGTGGAGGTTTGTCTTGTCATGCGGCGCAGAAGTATTGGTGTCGGAACCCGCTTTCTCTTCCTGCACAGATCGCTTCCTTTTCCCCGGGGTCGCGGTCATATTCGATTCCGGGCGAGGTTCACCATTCGGGGCGGCGACCGGGGTTGTATTCCGAGATTCTTCGGCGCTCATAGCTGCGAAGTCGCGTCGGGGAAGTAGAAGTTGACAGGACTTTCTCTGACGCGGTCCCCTCCCAAAGGATGAGATCGCGACAGTGACAACACGAAGTGACGAATCCCTTCAGCTGTGGGGAAGGGGTGAGGGTGAGAGTGAAGGGGAAGTGATCTCCAAGTGAATAATTGACCCTAGACACAATGGACGAAACAGAAAGTAGTCACCGAGTTGAGAGAGAAGTTAAGGCAAAAGGTCCATCCATCGAGCGAGACGAGAAATGAATTCATGCGCGCCTTCCCGAAAACCGCAGGTGATGTGCACGTGACCGCGTTGCCTTCCATTTCTGTTTCTGCGGGAGTTGCGGCCTCCATTTTCTAGCCTTTTCTACATACTTGGGCATTCGACATCTTCGCATTTTGGGGCCGATCAGACCGTGGGAGCACTGCTGGAAACCGTGCTTCATGATTACATTCATGGATGTCATCCGCTCTCAATCGTGTCCGCGGCCTCTCGAGGGTATCCTCGCTGAGAGCTGCGCATCTGCTCAGTCATAGCTGGCGCAAGGTATTTTTTATATTCACCTCTGAATTCGATGGTAGAGGAATGGTAATGCTAATACATAACCTTGGTTTTAATCAAAATAATAGGACTATCACCGCAGCTTTCATCTTGTCGCGCGTGGATCTTCTTATTGCTTCCAGCGGAATACCCACCGAGCAAGCAAACATTCGTTTGGAACGGAAGCTCCTCTTTCTTGCTCTGAACACCTCGCGACCAATATTCACCCTCATCTCAATAATAATAACCACTCGAAAGACCGAACTGGCCCTCCATCCCCGCCAACTTCTCCGTCGAGATTACAAAACACAAGCACGTTTGAGTCCCAACCAGAAGATTACCAACGCACGAATACTCTCGACAATTTGAACTCAAAAGCGATACCGAGAGAAGAAAGAAGGCGAAAATCGAAACAAATCCCCACGCCTTCCGAGTACCTCAGCAAAACTCTTCAAAAACATGTTTTCGGGCGGGATGGGCATTCGAGTCTCCGCACCTTCCACTATGGCACAAGGGAAACACACGGTCGACCCCGGCAGATGATCTCTCTGCAGGCTACATTGGCCGAATATATACGATTGGTGGATCCACTCGTCTCTGGCGCTCCCTCACACGCTACTCTATCCGAGGTACGCAATGACTTGGACATTGCGCTTGCGCATGTGTTTAGGCCAGAGATCCATAAGTATCTCGCTGCGCGAGGCTATGGCATTGAAGATGTGGTTTCTTGGGCGTGGATTATGAAGAGCCAGAATGCTCGCCAAGCGATCACCCGGATGTTTGCTCTGCAAGGCGACAGTATACCCAAACAAATGGAGATTCCTGTATTCATTCCTTTGTTTTTGTTGAAGGAGCATCACCTTGATGCGCAGTCTTTTCGACTGCTTCTCGTGTATGCCTTGCACTTGATGAGCGGCCATCCACTCCCATCTGTCGACTCTCTGCACGGAACTTCAGGAGATATTGAAGAACCGGCTTCAAGCAAATACCACCCCCGCATTAAATTAGGGACTTGTGTGACCCTTATCGATCGTTTGGTTCGACATGCGCGCCAGGTATGGCCTCGCGCGCTTCCGACAATTGCCACCGTATTCTCCCGGTTTTTGACGAGATCGCACACACAAAAGACCAAGAACTCTAATATGACTATGCAAAAGCTCAACCGTGGAAGTACAGAGAAGTTTAACACTTGTCTCTGGCTACTGTCAATGCCCACCAAGGTCAATCCTTTTCGCGCGGCCTCAATCCAGCAGCAAGCGCAATTTGAGCTTCTCAAGTCCATGGCATCTCACAAGCCAGTGCTTCCTCTCTCTCGAAAGGGCTACCAAGCTATTGTTGCTGTTCAACTAGCTCACAAAAAGACGCTTGCTGAGCGCCAATCGGCTGAACTGAAATCGCCATCGTGGCCTCCGTGGAAAGAGGAGAAATTGGGCATGGATGCACAGCGTGGAAACGAGGGGCTGCAAAGTCGCGCGATGAATGTCTTGTCTCAAATGACCGAGGCAGGCTACTCCCATCGAGTTTGGGAGAAGACCTCCACCATTTTGGCTGGTTGGGACACTGACCGCAGTCCAACAGTCCAAACAAGGACCTTGGTCCCTCGGTCGAGCTCTCTTTCTCGTGCTAGCGATGATGAGGTCGATAACTATGCTGTCGTTTGGGCAGCTCGAATTCGTGCAACTAGGACCATACGTGAAGCGTGGGCTTGCTTTTTGGCCTACCAAGACCAAGGCCTTCCTCCTAAACTCACCATCTACGCTGAGATGTGTGCCAAGTTGATTTACCGCCAAATGGCAATCAAAGGGCGCGTTGATGAGATGGGACAGGCTCTGCCTGGTGATGGCCCCGAGGTTCATGCTGAACCTGCGTCTGCTCGTGACATCATTTACGTACATACAGAGCCGCCGACTGTGGAAGATCTGGTTCATGAAATGTTTTCTCATGATTTTCGACCGTCGGGTAGATTCTTGGCTCTTCTGCTTCGATCTGCTCCCACATTTCGCACGGGCTTAGAATATCTACGACGCAGTGACCTCTCTGAGAAACAAATTGCGGCTCTGTGCGTCATCTGGGGTCACCCGTCGCAATGTCCGGCCCCTTATCTCAAGACTCTTGGTTCGCTGCCAGACGCGGTGTTTGTCTCGTTTATCAAGTTTCTGTGCACTCGTTCCAAGTCAATTCGCATGAAAATGAGTGGTCGATATTCTCTCTCGCCCAACGATTTCCCTGCTTTGACCGAGAACACCCAGACCCGCGAGCCCCTTGCTGCTCTCTCTGACTTCCAAGAAGACCTTGGACAGTGGCGGCACCCACGCGCTTTGTGGCATGCAGTTCAATTAGTCAAGTTGCGCCAGCCGTACTGTCATTCTGCTTGGGTTCATCTTCTCGATGCCATGAGCACCGAGCGTGTGAACAAAAAGCATACAGACCGTACCCGCTGTTTGTACCGCATTATTGGATGGCATGAGACTCTTGCGGTATTGCGTTTGATGAAGGACCGGGACGTGGATCCCGGATCGCAGGGGTTCAAGGCATTGTGTATCGCTTTTAAAAAGGCCGTCGATGCAGGAATTAGGCATCCTGGGCTTGTGGAAGAGTCTTTGAGCTTGATCCACAAGGCGACCCAAGGCGATCCACACCTTGGCTCTGACCCAGACGCTTTCAACGATATGGTCGGAACTGGTCTTAAAACCCTCAAAGATGAATTTGAGTCTCTCGTTCTCCCGAATTCAGCCATGCCGGATCTTGCAGAACATAGCGTGTTTGTGGCGGAACAAACAGACCAACTCCAACCCAAAGTCCCGCTCGGCTTGCATGTCCCATCATTTGTGACGTTGCATAGTTTCGTCGGGGCTCTCGGGATAGCTGGAGACGATGATGGACTGTTGCATCTCCTGCACTGGATGAGTCGCTCGGTTTCTGAGCTCAGCGAAGCCTCTCAAGAGCGTCAAAATGGAAACAAAAACATGCGTCTTACCCTGGTGGCGACGCGGACTTACCTGGAGCAGTCACAGTCGCAATCAAAACTGCAGGAAGGATGCGCTATTTTCCATAAAGCGGGTTGGGAATGGCCTACCGACGAGGAGGTTGAAGAATATAGTCGGGGATTGTACAAATAGTGTATTTTTAGCGTTAGAAATGATACCCCAAAGTTAGATATATCAATCATCAGGTGGAAGTTGAAATTTACTAACTACCAGTAGTAGTAACCTGGAAAGAGAGAGAAAGGAAAGGTTATCAACGCAATATTTCCCAAAGTTCTGGTAAGTAATGAAATCAATATTTACTAAAGTTTAGATCTATAATCGTGCCCTTTCACGCCTTAGCATCTCCTTCTCTCCCTCTAATCGCCACTCTGCAGATCGCCGCATCCTTGCTTCGACCTCTTTATCGTCTACATCGCTGACATCCTCAAGTGGAATTTTTCGGATTGATTGCAGCTTAAAGGGGAGATAAGTGAGTTTGCCAGTGGGTTCCACGCGGCCAGCCCCGGCATCACGACAGAACTCTGACAGCCCTTCGAAGAACCTTTTACCTGCTGGTGTAGACATCATTAAGAGTCCATGACAGTGGGGCATGCCTTCAAACTGCTCCGCGACAACAGATACACCCGCTTCGTGCATACGGCGAGCAGTGATCAGGCCATCATCTGCGAGACACTCCTCTCCAGTCGAGATAAATACCGGCGGGGCATTTTTCCAGAGATCCGGAGACGCAGCGAGAGGAGAAACGAGAGGATGCAGTACGGTCTTCGCGTTGACGTACAGATCGCTCCGTGGTGGAGAGACTGGCCATACGGCATCAGGCGGGACTGGAGCCGGAGCAAAAGGTGCAGACGCAGCTGCTTTATCTCCTTCAAAGGTAGGCAGGACAAGATAATCGAATTTGGCGTTTTGGACAGCAGATGGCATAGAGTGTGTGATATCGCACCACGGTGAGATAGTAGCCACACCTGCCGGTAACTCAATAGGTATTTCCTTGCCATGGAAATTGATTGAGCGGGAAGATCGTTGAAGAGTAAGTAGAGTCTGAAGCAGGACTAAGGACAGATTTCCACCGGCGGAGTCGCCAGCGATAACAATCTTGTTGGCGGGTACCGGGTCGTGCAATGCCCCTGGTGGTGGGTGGATAAGTGATAGGTACGCCGTCAGTGCATCAACCAGAGCAGCAGGGAATGGGTTCTGTGGTGCGAGCCGATATCTGACTGAAAGCACTGGGGATCCAGTCCGGCGTGACAGCTGCGAGACAGACACACGGTGGGTGCAGGGGTCCATCAAGCTGGGATCAAGATTAGCAATTTTGCCGCGAATTCCCTTCGGATCATCAGGGGCATCTCACAAGTAGGCACCTCCGTGGAAATATAATATCGTAGTATCAGATGAAACCTCTTTTCGTAGTTCGTGATACTTCTCCGTCTCTGAGATATCCGGTTGGGGCGCGTTCTTGTCCACTCCACTGCGATAACCAGTCCATTCAGCCTCCACGGGAGCTATGCCAGGTATATCAAAGGACTCATCGCCAGTCTTTAGCTCGTCAATGGCGTGCAGAACTGCATTTCGCACATCGATTTCGGGGCTGGGCAGGACGACTTTGGAGACCCAGATAGGGCCTTTGATGCCGGGGTCGCGCATACTATTCTGCTGGGTCTTGGTGACAGAATTACTGAAGGTCATGAACGAGCGAATAATTGCGACTGTCAACTCGGTGCGCAAGTCTTGCCGACCAGAGACGGGGGACATGTGAATACCATGTTGGATGAGGGTTTTCAGTATCATCGGTACCCGTGCCAGCATCAGCTTCAGAAGGCCGATGCTCGGCGACATCATACTCATTTCGGATGAACAATTTTGTCGTCCAGCTTCTAGGGTTGTGATGAGATGAAAAGGAGATCTAGATTGAAACCGGATTTGGTTCCTCTCTGCGTCCGTGCCGAGGCCCGCCCCCACAGTGATGAGATGATCCGCAGTCTCAGGCTGCCAGGCCCAATAGGGATTGCGGTCACGGTCTCCAGGGCTTCCATGGTAATTCATTAGAAATCAGACTGCCAATACACAAAATGCTTGCTACCGAAGACCTAGGAGAAGAAGCCGGATACTACATCTCGATTGATTCAAAGTTGAAATTATTGTTGAATGCTACCTAGCATGAGATATTCTTTATGTTTTCTATACGCCTTGATCAATGATGCATAACAAAAAAAAGCGGACGTAGTTTCAAAACGCAACAACCTGCAGATATTGAGCAATATAATGAAGTGGTGACAAACGCCATATATGAGTGAATCAAAACCGTACTCCCAAACCATCATGATTCAGAGGCCGTGGTGGCGAGCTTCCACTTCGCGGCCGCATTCTGTATGTATCTAAAGTTGGCTCCGGCGCCAGCGCCGGGGCATAGAATTGAACACCTTCCTGTATCAAAGGACCGGAAAGATTGCGATGATACGTTTGGTACGTCGGGACGTGTCGTGGAACTTGAAGTCGGGCATTCTCGTGCAATCTTTGGCGCGCCTCGCGGACATCAACGCGATGTCCCCTGAAGTGCAGAAGATGCGCAGGCTCGATATCGGGGTTCCAGCTCAGCTCCATGTCTTGTAGTCGCTCATCCACTGAGCCCAGGCGTTGGCTACGTGGCGGGGGATAAAGACCATCTGACTGCAGAGCACTTCCTGGCCGAGACATATCACCTACCCAGCTGGCTGTTCCGGTGACGGGCTGTGGCTGTGGTTGGGGAATCATGGGTGATGCAATACGTGATATTTCACCTTGTTGCTGGAAACTTGGGATCGGTGAGAATCGCGGTGGGTATCGGACAGGCTCAGTTGCCCAAGACTGATGTGATAATGTCGACGACCCGCGAGAAAGGCTCTCAGGCCCGGGGTGGTCTGAGGCCCGTGGGATTATATTATCAGAAAATGCATGAGTGAGTGGCAGTGCCCCGGGCATGATCGCGGAAGGATGAGATATCGGCGTAGGATTGGCAGGTGTAGATGCAACCGGACCCATTGGCATGGGTGGTCGATTTGCGTGGGATGACATGGTAATGCTGATGTCCTGGTCATATGGCAGAGGTGGAGGTGGGTATGGAATGAGAGATGGCGTGCTTGCAGACATATCCTGAAGATGGAGCGGGTATGGGAGGATTGATGGAACACTCGACGATAGATCTCGCCGAGCAGGTTCAAAAGCAGTAGCAACTGATGACCGGCGAGAGTGGATTTGAGAGTTAGGTGCTGTGTGTAGACCACCTGGTCCATCGAATTGTTGGCCATAAAAGTCTGTACCGGATTCACTATAAGTTGAACGAGTGAGTGGCTCTGCTAGAAGCTCGTGGGAAGTCAATTCGTGAGATAGCGGAGAGGCAAAAATATGACCTGTTTGGCCGTCGAGTGACTCCACGGACGGCTTCATCTGGACACCAGAAACATGATCCATTCCACGAAGAGGGAGAGGTAACGATGCCGGGCGACGAAGTGGGAGCTCTGCCTCAAGCATGCGCCGGGCTGCCATATTTGCGTATGTTGGAACATTTTCCTGCATGGTGGGCACTTGTACCTGAGATCGATTTGGGGGTGTAGCAGTGGATTGCCCATCGCTCAATCGGCGGACTGCAGCCAATGCCTTCTCTGCAGCCGAAGCCAAAATTGTAGAACTGCCGCCATTATCTGGCGATACGCGACTTAAGGATCCTCTCCCGTGCACTTGTGAGATCTTCACCAGTGGAGCGGCCGGCTTAGCACCACGTAGCCGACGAGGGCCTCTATTTCTCCTTCTTGGTTGTCTCTCTCGCGGCGTTTGAGCTTTGGTATGCCGGTCGACTACTTGCCAACCATGATCATCAGATGGAGCGGGAGCGGGTGGACTTGGTGCTCTCGGTGACGGTTTTGGTTTCTCAGTGCTCTGGCTCAATTGCGATAGGGATGGTGAAATCTGTATCGCCCCTTGATTCTCTTGGTCCGTTTCGTAGCCTTCCTCTGATTCGTAGCCTGCTTGTCTGAAGATATGAGGCGGGAAAAGTTCCAATCGAAAGCGGGCATTGTTGCCTATCTCCTCGGGGGGATTCCGCACGAGCAGACCCTGATTCAGTCCAGTTCCATGTCGATCGACGCGACATACCCTCATCTGCAGATGATTCAGGGAATGATGACGATGAACTGCTTGAACGATCAAAGACCGACTTTTGATTGCGGTTAGACTCCTGGGAAGAGCTCGGAGACCTACGGTCAATCTCATTGGTGAGGCTCTTCATCAGTTGTCGTAGATTCTCTCGCGCTTCTCGAACAACCGGGGGATATGCGCTCATCATGGCCTTTTTAGGAAAGAGCTCAACCAATCGAGATGCATGGGTTTCGTATTCTCGATAGTCGCGAACAAGTCCACAGTCGTGGTAGTGGGTCATCCTTTCTTTGGCCGTCTCATACGACTTGCATAAGAAGCGAGTCGCCACAATCAGCCACGAGTTATAGAATCCAGGGTCTTGGTTGCTCATGGCACCGTTATACTCGTCGTCTTTGATCCGCAGTTCATCCCGGCAGAATCCCTGCACCACACTGTGGATTTTGACCACATCAACAGTCATATTTCCACGGTAAATCGAGAAGAAACCTTCCTGGCTACTCTCTGTCATCGACCCTGTCAGCTCCGGGTACGAATTTGTAGGCTTGTCGAGCTCATGAGTCAACTGCTGGTCAGATGCGTTTTGCTGGAAGCTAGCCTCAATGTCCGATGTTCGTTCAATCAACCCGTAATGAATGAGAGTTCCAAGAGTAGTATCAAGGTCAGGCTCCTCGCCGGGTTGGGCGCTGCTTAGAATCTCTGCATTCTCGGCAGACATTTCATATCTCCCAAGGTTAAGCAGGCCCACGGGAACATGGTGGCCGAGAAATGCAAGTAAGTTAATCAAATTCAATGCCTGATGTTGATTCAAGCGGTATAGATCATTCATAATGCTGAGGAATGGTTCCGCAAGCTTCTTATCTGTCACTTGGTGCTTGACGCGGTATCTCTCAATTGGCTTGCGAGTGGCATTGAGACGGTGACCGATGGCATGAATTGCTAACGGTAGGCATTCGTAGTGCTCGACCAATTCAATGCCCTTTGCAGCTTGCTCCTTCGTAGGCCTTTTGATACCGAGATCTCTAAATAGGAGCTTACATGCATCTTCCACATGCATTCGGGGCATTGACAGGCAATATGGCTCAAATAGGCGCTGCTTCTTTCGTAAGGTGGTATCGATAGAGGTGTAAATGATACAACATCGCTTGTTCCAGGGAAGGAATGGTTGGAACTCGTTGATATCCTCATCGTGGTCAAACGTTATGCCGTCAAAAATCAATAGCCAGTCATGACGCGTCTGCAGCCAATTTCTTACGGCAGTAACATAGCCTCGGGATTCCTGGTATTCCGGTTCAATGGTTTCCTTCTTGTCAATCAAGGTAGCAGCCTGGGCAATTTCCCAAAAGCATTTAGCGGTTGACTCGCGGGACTTTGCATCAATCCAAAAGATTCCACCATAATAGCACTCGCGCTGTGCAAAGGCATATTGACGTGCTAGGTGTGTCTTCCCGGATCCTGGGACCCCAGAGATGAGGACAGCCATGGTACGATCCGGCCGGGATTTGGCCTTGAACAAACGATTGTGTAGGATATCCAATTCTTTCTCCATTCCAAAAAAGGTTGCATTGGGATGAAATCCTGCAGGTGCCACAAAGATCGGTGGATCCTTATTGGAGTAGTGTGAGAGGGCCAAATCACCGTTGCTAACATCGGAAACAGGAGAATTGCGACCATCAGTGGCTGATGCACGAGGAAGTGCAAGTACGGAGTGACCTATTGGGAGAAATAAACATCAGCTAAATCTGACTTCTGGAAAGAGAATGAATTCAACAGATTGCATGTTATCAGCTAGACTGAGGAACGACAAAGACGGGAGCCACCCTGTGATCGGTCACGGTCTGTTAAGATACAAAAAGGGTGCTCATCAAACGGTGCAACGGAAAGAGCCTCTTCGAAGCATGGTCTCAAGTGAACAAGGGCGAAGCAAATTGCAAGGTCATCTTAAGCATATCATTCTGGTCGACCAAACAAGATAACAAATTCATCACACAGCCACAATTCGGTCTCAAACAGGGGGCTCCTCGACTTCATAATCTCTCAAGGTCACTGCTTCTTCTGGAGGAGGGAGTGCCCTACCAGTTGAATTTAAGTCCGGCATGCTGTATCCGATCGGATCGTCTACTCTAGCTGCAACAGTCAATATCCAAAATAAAATAAAATAGTTGGGATATCTGGCTTACCGTCATAAATTTCCCTTGCCTTATGCTGCTTCTCAAGGGTGCGAGCCTTCTTTTCCTCGACCCAGCGATCGGCAATCACCATAGGAGCCTGACGGGAATACCGGAGAATCGCCTCCGCAACCACTTCATAGCCGGCGGCATTCTCGTCATCGAACTTGCACATGTGGCTATGGTCTGCTTCAATACCCATCCGCTCCACACCTTCCAGATAGGGGGCTGCCGATGCCTCGTCGACGATAATTTCGCGAGTCCCACGAACGTCGGTGGAGCGAGTTTCGTGGAAAAGGTAGATGTGGAAACGACTCATGATATCAGCGAATAAGCTGTTGATATGCTGTAGAGTTTCGTTGTTTGTTCGCAGGGCCTTGACAAGCTGTGGAGAGGCCTCCATAAATTTCTTGGGCATAACAGCACTGCAGATGTTGTGCAACAACAGGCCCCATTTGGCGATATCAGAGCCATTATGGGGAGTTCCAAGGAAGAGGATACCAAAAGTTGATACGTAGACGGAACGGAGGTGCTCGGTTTTCTCGTTGGAAAGGCTACGGCTATAGATGAGGGCGCGTTTGACGACCAAACCACCAAGTGAGTGGCAGACAAAGATAATGGGGCGATCGGAACAACTCCGAAGCTAGAACCGTAGATTGTATCAGTATCGTCTGATACCTTAGGTACCTAAGGTAGGGAGGTACCTAGATAGTCTCACGGATGGAAGTAACTTACGTTGCGATTGGCAGCCAGATTTGAAGCTAGGGTCTCCGCATGGCTAACGATGGAATCTCGCGATGCACCATCCGTGAATGCGGTTACGTTCGCGTTGTATCCATAGGTTAGAATACGGGGACGAAGAGGGGCGAGGACATCTGGCAGTAGATCGACTGGCCAGTAGCAGTTGGTCGACTTGCTTGTCCAAGAATCATGTGGATGGCCATTTAGACCGTGGACGAAGACGATATCAACAGTGGGGGCCCCATCGCGGGGAACATAGACCTGCGTCAAGCCAAAGGGCTTGAACGGAGACGACTCGGACATGTGTAGTTGGGAGGATCTCAAGTTATCAATCCAAGGCCATCATGCAGAGTCAACTTGAAGTTTTCGACAAGTAGAGGAGATGTAGGAGCAAATCAGGGCGAGCCCCGCGATATATAAAGGTCTTGGGGGGATGATCTGCGTCCGAGTCTGCAGGTGATCGTATTCAAGATTTACCTAACATTGCTGTTCCCCTGACCACGGCGGGTGACTGGCACCTATTCCAAGACCTACTTGGTGGGGCGTCTCAGCCTATAACCTTTGGAACCCTGAAAGCCCTGAGGGTGTGATAGCCTCGTTGAACTCGATTCAATTCTCTGTGAGTTGCGAACAGAAGAGGTTGACTCAACTCACCAAGGCTGTCTTCATGACTCATGAACAGGCGGCCATTTTCCCCCTGAGCCCGGGTTCCTGCATTGCTATTTCGTACCTCGCCCGTGGCGCAGTTCGCCCTTCGCCCTGAAGGGGCAACCGCAATGGTGCCTGACGAAAGGGCGGCAAGCTTACCCCAGGGGCAGGGTACAAGCTACCCGCTCCACAGCCGCAATCGACCCAGGGTTTCTACCAGCGATGATACCTTTCTGTACTGAGCGGGTAGTTGCATGCAGAGATGCACCCGCTTTACAAGGCGGCGCTTCGGGGAATTCGATACGAGCTGCAGAACAAGCAACAACACCCTTCAACCCCTTTGATTGGCCGCCCCCTCCTTTTATTATCCTCTATTTGAATGATGTACGGAGCAGGGTGAATATGGCAACCCTACAACTTCATTATGATAGACCGACGGCTTTACATACGCTGATAGTCTGATGTAGACTGCCATATCTCAGGTTGAAACTATAGATAGGTGATGATTATTTCAGGCCAAAGGGCGCCAAGAACAGGCCATTAGTAGATCTCCAAACTTCCCTGCCATGGTGTTTTGTATTTCACATTTCGCCACCTTCCCAATCTATTGTCCTCGGAAAGCTGGCTTCCGCTTCTCTGCAAAAGCGCGCAGCGCCTCATACCGATCTTGTGTCTCAATAACTCCCTCATAGGCAGCATTCTCCGAAATCTCCCCCAAAGCAGCGCCTTGTACTGCAATCAGAGCATGTTTAATGGCAATGGGTCCTCCCTCACAAATATCCAGTGCCAGCTTGATACTCTCCCGGAGAACCTTCTCGCGCGCCACGCCCTCTTGGGTCGCTTCCTCGGGGAGCACCTCCACCAGGCGATCGCAGAGTCCCATGAAGTAGGCCTCGGGACCATACACCCGTCGGCCAGTCAAGATCATATCGCGAGCACGAGGAATGCCGATCAAACCGGGCAGTCTGTAAGTACCGCCTGCGCCGGGAATGATGGCCAGGCGAGTCTCAGGGAGGCCGACGGTACTCGATGAACCGAAAACGCGGAGGTGGGTGCACAGTGCCAGTTCCAGGCCGCCGCCCAGGGCCATAGAGGAGATGGAGGAGATGGTGGGGATTTCAAGCTCGGCGAGGGTCTTGAAGGTGCTTCGGAGCTTGAGGAGGAAGTCTTCGACCCTATTTTTTGATCGCGACGTGACCATCGGTTAGCCGGATGTCTTGAAGAATGGAAAAGAAGTACCACGTGAACAAGGGAGGTTCTCACTCAGCAGGTGACATTGTAGCGCGCTCCTTCAAATCTGCGCCGGCGCAGAATGCCGCGTCGACATTGCTACCAACGACCAGTGCCCGGGTTGGTCCATTGCCCTTTTCCGCAGCGATGGAGTTCACCTGCGTTGATAGGTTTTCGAGCAGCTCACGCGAGATCGCATTGCGGGCCTTGGGTCGGTTCAGTTGCAGAACGCGCACATGTCCAGATCCCGGGGCAGGGATTTGTTGGGTCAGAATGATGTCGTTGGCGCTGCTGGTGCTGTACCGCGAGACGAACAACCGGGTGAATGTCGCGGTTGGTCGTGAAAGGAGTGGGGTGGTGGTGAGACGGACGAGCCGCGGTGACAATGAGGTGGCCATCTTCAAAGTCAATGAGGACCGAATGTGACACGATCACAAGTGTAGGTAAAGGTAATACAGAATACAGACAGGTGAAGAAGTCCAACTCGAACTCGAACTTGAACTCGGGTGTGGGGAAGCTGCACCGACGATGGCCGACGGTTGCCGGGCGGTCGGCCGGCCTTTTGCGGCTACAGAACAGCGGCCGAGGCAGAGTTATAGTGTACTACTAGTAATAGAATAAAAACAGTCTGTATTTAGAATTTAGCATATATATATATAGCGACGAGAGGAACTGGATGGAAAATGAGATGAATGAAAGAGATGGATAGGTGTGGAGGGAATAGCCCTCAGAGCAATATCTAACACTAAATAGTACTAACGCTACTACTAACTATCAAAGGAAAAACATGCCACAAAGGCTACAGAGGCCACAAAGCAGTGTGGACTCTGAGCCCCAGGCCTCAATAATGTTGAATGGTGAAATTTTAAGAATAAGAAAGAGCCCAAACGGTTATAATACGAGAAAAGCTAAAAGAACTCGAAGCTCGATTGCCAACCTTGGAATCTTACTACTTCCAAGGTTGTAACTAGTATATTCAGCTTCCAGGAATGTCTTCTACTAGTACTAGTAGTACTACTTCATTACTCTCTGTCGTATGGTACGCCAAATATTCTGATTAAATTATGAGTATTCTTTATTGTGAAAACAACTTGCTTTTTCTTTTGGCTTTAGAGTACTCAAAACTTCCTGGCTTTGATTCTTCGAGTTCTTTGACACTTGACGTTTCTTTGAAGGGACATTGGGGTGTAGGGTTTTATAACAGCCACTTGCTGGCAAACTGATTTTCTTTTCGTGGAAAGTACTAGTATCACTCCTATTTTTTTATGTTTCTTTTTCTCTTACTTGACAAGTTACCCATCATGGAAAATCATGTTAGCTTACCGGTCAATATTTCTCTCGAAGGGCGCACGGTACAATCTATGGAGGAAGCATTTAAGATTCTACACGAATGTTCACGAGATGAGGTTTATCCCATAGCAATGCAGATGCAATCCGAGCTTATGGGGTTTATTGAGACCGGCGAGGACTATCTGTATAAGCTCCATGAGTTTGTTGATAGAGGGGAGTTCTGGCGCGGTCATGAGTTAGACGAGGACACCTTTCGATATAAATGGCGGGCAGCTAGGGATGCTATCGCTAATAGGACAAAGAGACTGGAATATATCGACAGTATTCGAGAAAAGGCTATCAAGACATGGGGAAGTGACCATGCTTAAGCCTTTTTCTTACGTGTTAAGACCCGCGCCATGGCAGAAAAAGTAAGCAGGCTATTGACAGCCAACCTCGAATATACGGCCATACGCCTTATGATCAATAACGAGATTGTGAATCGCCTTTCCGCAAAATCACGAGGTATTAAAAAGGATAAAGCTGTGATGCAGGGGGATATTACTAAAGCTTTTTCTAACCGCTGTCAGAGGCGTCTTTCAGGAGAGAAACGTCAGGAGCTTGGTCTTGAGATTGATGATGATGGATTCTGTTGTCGCGCTGGCAATGGAAGGGCTCTTGTGAATGATTCTGAATTCGAAAGTGACAATAATTTATCAAACGACTCTGTTCAAACATCATACGCCGAATCTTCAGACGAATTCCACCGTGAAGCCTCTCAGGATTCTATATCTAGAGAAAAATCAGAAATAGCAGCTAGAAAGGGAAAGAAGCGAAAGAGAAAAGACCCATCTCAGTGCGGTTGCCTGCTCCCTAATAGCACTCTTCGTCGTGTCTTTCATAATTCGGAACCCGAAATGAAATGTCAAAAGGCCTTGCGCAAAGTTGGACGCAAGATATACAAAAACCACGACAAAATCGACACCAATACCATTTGCTCGAGCCATAGTCGACAGCTTTGTAACATGCTAGGAATGTCAGTCAATAATACACATAGAGAACGAGCGGACCGTCTCGATAAGCTGTATCATGGACTTGGTGCCTGGGAAGGCACTCGCGCTCGATATTCGGACTGGTTTCAACGAACCCAGCCGAGCGAAATCCCCGTCAATATGTTCCGTTTCCAAGAGAAGAACATCCGACCGATCGTCGAAAATTGGGATAGTCTCGAGTATCTCACATTCCAGAGTCTCTATCGACGATGTTTTGGGAAAAACCAGCTACCAGCTCTTAAACAAACAGATAATCTTATGCGAGCGAACGGAAGTGTAGTCATTCCAGGATTTTTCAGTTGGCTCAAGTACGATTTCGATGGTATGCATCCTGGTGGTATTCTTCGACTGGCTCTACAAGAATTCGCCCTGTATGACTGGCATTTTCGCCCTCGCACAGATCATCCGCGACTTGGATGGGCAACAAACATGTGGTATAGTTTGATCCAACAATTAGTGCGGCAAGATATAGTCTACTGGATGTGGCATGTCTACTTCCGCCCTGATCATATGTGGCGTTTGATCTCTGTACCTCATTGCTCCCAGAGCGCCTATCCTGGAGAAGGAACATGCTTTCAACAACTCGATATAAATGTACGTGCCTTTGTCAATACTGGCTACGGTAAGAGCTTTTTACAGGGCTCTGTGTCTCTCGAAGACGAAGATGAGCAAAATTGTGACGAATTATTACTCGGTATGAACCGTCATCTGGAGCTTTGGTGGAACGATGTATCTTCTAATGGTCTGGTAGGGGATGGTAATCTTCAGCAAATCATCTCTGAGATGTGGACATCAGAAGATGTAGAGAAGTACGGCATTGATTGGGTCAAGCAAGTCTGTCAAGCTACAGATGTACGTTTCAGTCTCCCAGGTCTCCCACATAAATCTACAGACCGGACAACAGCTCAACGACACACGATTTCAGCATGTTACGTCGGGATAAACGATGATCATTCCGGCCTGGATCTCACCGAATCAGGGACCTGGGAGGAATTATCCCGGAGTCATCGTGACTTTATACCAGTTGATAGAACATTAGAAGACTCGGACCAAACAAACGATGGAAGTGACTCGGATGAGAAGATGCATCATATCTTTCCGGGTATTTTCAGGTTAGGTGGTCTTGGTGCTATCTCAGATGCGCTTGTCGGGAGGGAAAGATGGAACAATACAGAAACTATTCAGATGGTGAACCTATTGTTCGGGTCAGATGAGAGTGTGGCTTGGAAGTACATACAGGACTGGAGAGAAAATGCCTTCGCACAATACGTAATGGCGTTTGATCGAATGGTTAAAGCTGAGAAGGTTACGTACGGGGAAAATTCGTATTTTAATCGCGTTGAAGCGGGATTAAGTATCCAACCAGCCTTTGTGCAAGGTGGGGATTTTGATGATGAAATACATCCGAGCATTGAGTGAGCAAACTTAGGTAGAGCTAGATTACTTGTCTTTGGAGCGGAGTTATTGAGTTTGTTGGTTTTTATCTACACTTTGAATCAGCATGCATACTAGCATCATATTACAGTACTACGTCGAATGACAAATAGGCCAAGGAAGAAGTGGACAAGGGAAAAAGTAGACCGAGAATGATCCAAAGACATGCTGAAATTCATGTAAAGCCCGGCTGCGGAGGTAGCCAAATAAAATCTATGCGCTGGGTATTGAAGAAATCCCGTCCCGAATGTACCAAGAGAAACCAGTGAGAATGGCAGCTGTTATTGTTGCGGCATTTCGAGACCTTCCATACCACCAAGATCGTCCCAGAAGTCACTAAAGCTCACATTCTCCTGCTCAAACATCTGTTGGACCTGGACCATCGCAGATTGTTGCCTCTCGGGAGTGAAACCGCCAGGCTGGGAGCTTTCCCATTGAACCAGCTCCACCCAGCGGTAGAAGAGATCCTCCTTACCCAGAGCAGCCAGTTTCTCTTTAAAGGTCAGGACTTGGTCTCGGTGTACATTGCGCTCACGACCAGCGGGGGTATTCTCATCCGCAACGCGCCAGACCAGCCAACCATCTGTGTCTGTGTAAACCAGCACAGCCGTGCGGAACTCGTCGAGCTGAACGCCATTGCCCTTGCGGGTCAGGTCGACTAGCGAGTGGCCACAGATCATAGCTTCATAATCCAGGACCCAGTCCTCGTCAATAAGCAGGTAGCCGGTCTTTCCAATGCGCTCCGGGGTAACTGCGGCGACAATCTTGTCACGCATGGCCTCATCATGGCGAATCCACTTGTTGCGCTCCAGCTTTTGGCTCCAGCTGCGGCTACTTCTGCGAACAATGATTTCACGATCTCGGAACCCGACTGCACGGCGCCAGCGCACGGGGCCCATGACGAAGTCGTATGGCCAGGACAGGAACAGTGTCACGAGGAAGTAGTCTATCAAGATCGTGCCTGTCCGCCGAAGAATGGCCTGTGCGATCTCGAACCAAGAAGATGTAGAAGTGTCAAAGCTCAGGGAGCTATCCATTCCGATGAAGATAGCTATAAGAGCTGGGTAGGTGCTAATCCCCCAGTAAACTCGCAAGGCTATCACTGCAGCCACCACGGTGTTCACCACGGACGGCACCAGGAATGTCTGCCATTTCAAGTCCGTCGCAGTTGTATCGATATGTACCAGGTACACTTCGTCGGGAGAGAGCTTTTCAACAAAGGGTTTTAGGATCGTAGGGATTTTGGTGAAAGGTGGAATAGGTCCAGCGGACGTGGAGCTTGGAGTCGATGCGCCCGATGAGCCTGGCGTTGAGGCGGGCGTCTTCCGACGCGATGATTTCGCCATTCTAACTGGGGGGGGGGTTGTACGAGTAGGCTTGCTGGGTATAGTGTCGTGTATCGAAACGAAACGGTGGGGGTTGTTGTACTGCCAGGGTTTCCTAGCACCTTTAGCCGATTATTTGTATTGAGGGCGCGTCGCGGGGGGGGGTGGGAGATGATCAGAGCGAGTGAGCCGGTCACATGGGGGGGTTTTTTTTGCGTCCAAGTCAGTGAACAACGGGAAGTGTTCGCATGATTCGAGAAAATAGAGTGGGATGAGAGGCGTTGGCGCCCAGTGGAGCGTGTGTGTGGCTGTGGCGAAGGAAGCATTCAACTGGCGACTGGCGACTGGCGACTGGAGCAACTGGGATCTTCCCTTAACCCCTTTGGGAATGCGGAGCGTGGAGCTCTCTCTATTTACTTCTTTCTCTAACTCTTAGTACTTCACTCTTACTTTGACTCTCCCTTCCCACCCGCGCAAGGGGCTTTTGTTTTGTCGACGCGATGTCAACTCCTCGCAAGACTGACCGAGTCTCTCTCGCGCGTCATCATCATCCGCAATCTCCTTTTGGTCGCGCCGAAGATCCAAGCCACGAATTCCAATTCGAGACCAACCTCACCCTCTCCCCCCCCACCAAACAAAATGGGACGCGTCCTCGACACAACTATCGCACTGGAACTCTAGCGGGGGCATATCGAGCGGTCTCACGAACAACCATGTCGGAAGAAGGCGTTCATCTGGGTTCAACCCCCAGTCCGCGACAACCGTGGAATCGCATCGATAAGCTGTCACCAACCTCTGACATTTCGAACCCACCCGAGGAACTCGTCGATGCCTATAAGAGAATTGAGGAAGATGGAACATTGGCCGATTATGTGCAGTGGGACGATCCGGAGGTTTCATCCAGAAAGAATTCCCCAGGTCGTCTCAGTCGCTCATCGTCCAAACAACGTGGACGAGAATACGATGGCGGATCCCGCGACGGGCGAGCTTTTTCCGAAGGAGGACTATTCGATGGAATTGGACACAACTCACCTCGGCCTACAACCGATTACTCGCGAGATGAGCAGCGTCTCAGACGAGTCACGGGCAAAGATTCCCCGGTTTTCAGCAAGGCCAAGACCACTAGTCACTCGGCTTTGACAGCGGACAACCTACAGCGACGTGAGAAGGAAGAACGGCCTTGGGAACAAGACAATAATCGCTATCACCAAGAGCAGCAGCCAACATCGGATTATGAAGGTGACCGTGGTCCATCACTTAACCTACCACGTACCTGGGGCAGCCGCGCCGCACGCCGGCAGGATTGGCTACGTAATGTCAGTGGAAGCTCTGGCTCGGAACCGCCAGAGCAGGGGAACCGTGACATTTCCAGCGAAGCTCCAGCGCCCAAGACGAACACAAATGAGAACCAAAGTTCCAGACCTGTCCGTTCATCTTCTCACATAGACCGGGTTAGCGCTTCTAACCGGGGCGCCCTCGAAGAACGTGTCGCCAACCTTCGTACGCAAAATGCGCAGGAGACGAAAGATCAAGCGGGACTTGGGTTGGATCAACATTCTCTTCAAACTGATGGTGCCGCTATTCCTAATACACCGATTGTGGTCTACAAGAACTCGAACATGACTAGACCAAACACAACAAAACGAGATTCACAAGAACTTCTCCGCAGACTATCGAGGACCGAAAGTCCGAAGATGGACCAGATTCAGACCCCAGACCCGCCAAAGCTATTTGAAAGAAAAATCTACGATAAGACGCCCAGGGTGACCGGTGCATGGATTGATACACCGATGACTGAACGAGCTGTCGACATCCCGAGTGACTTGACTAAAGATATAGTGGCCCCTCCAGCACCCCCCAATGTCAAGGAGGAATCCGCTCCAGTCTTGAAGCCAGCAGCGGATGTTAAACCTGCGGCCGAGCAGAAAGATTCTAAATTGGCTAAAGACAAAAAGGCTTCTCCCGAGCCAATCATTGCCGAGCAATCGAAGCCTAGGCCTCCTCTCGCTCGACCCAAGTTGCCAAAAAGCGCCCTTGAAACTGTCATTGAGGATGCCAGCTCTGGTAAAGAAGCTTTCAATATGGGTGACGATACCATCGAATCTCTCCAGGCGATTTTGGATGATCCGACTGATCTGAAGATCGAGGAAGACGAGGATGCCGCTTATAAACATGTGCTCGATCGACTCGGGCTATTGCGTCGAAATAGCGAAGGCCTTGATGATTACGACCGAATAGATACCAAGTTGCAATCGTTAGCACATCACATCACCGAGGTGAAGAAGGGTCTGGACCGCCTGCAGGGACATGTCGCCAACGGATTTGAAGATTTGGATGCTAAGAGTGACACCACCAAGACACCGCCTCCTACTTCAACACCGACTTTGAGCGAGTCCTGCAAAACCTGCAGTACGCCTTCGGATACCCGTGTCTATGCTGCTATCCCTCTCCCTCGATTATGGGAACGAAACCTCACATCCCGACGTCTGCAACTTACCAAGCTCGGCTGGACCACGCTTATCTTCACGATGTGGTATATCATCGAATGCACAATGACAGAGATGTACTCTCATCCCATCATCTCCGATACTTGCACGGGCTACTGCCTCCGCCCTGACGCACCTGTCTTTCCCTTTGTGACCGTGACGATGTTGTGGCGCTGGTCTCACTTGTCGACTGTCTTAGCACCAATTATTACTCTCGGCGTAGCTCTCTTCCGCCTTGTGGCGCAGTTGCTGGGATTATGGGATGGCTATGTGGACGAGCCAGCCAGTTTGGCAAATCTTGTTGGCGAGATTCGTATCAACGGAACTCCAGTCGCGTTCCCTTGGTTAACACCGCCGTCTAAAACGCAGGGATTCTCGCCATCCTTTGTTTTACCTCCTCCTCCACCACCACCTCCGCGACCCGAGTGGACTCCGCGTCACGACACTCCGACTCAGGCAGGGGAGCAGGCCTCTATGGATGATGATGAATATCTTTGACTTGGAGGAAAGGCAAGGCAAAGCATTAACGCAGGCGTTTGGTGGACTCGTTTGAGTGTTTTAAGGAAAGGTGTTGCTTGGGGCGGAGCATGAAGGACTAGCTCATTTTTAGGATACCCAAGGTCTCAACAATCGATATTCCATTATTTGATCTAGTCTATTGCTTAGAACATCTGGAGTTATCAATGGACCATTGCATTGCGGCTGTGCCCCGTTGTGGCTGAGCAAGTCATGGGCATAGACCCTTTGGCAAATTTGGGGCCCACGACCTAACACTATTCAGTACTAGTTGGCTGTTCAACGCCCCGGGCTCAGTCCTCGCCTTTTAAGTTGTGTTTGGGGCCGGCAGTGTCGTCATGGGAAGATTTGAACCCTTTGTAACCTTGGAAGATTACTATAACTACGGATGCCCCCCGAGTAGACCGTCAATACTACTTTGAGTACTACTAGTAGTATCTGTCATTCACACCGAGCTCAAAATGAACGCGAAGTCAATATATGCGGGGGACGCTAGCTCTATCTATGCGACCAACACTATGTTCCCAAAAGACATTGCCCTCCAAGACGATCTAAAATTTGACATTGCCGCGCCCTCGGGATGGGAATACGCGCCTGGCGACACCATAATAGGGCATCTGATGCGCAAGAGCCCACTCGTCACTCCTGAATGCACAGTGAGCGTCTGGCTCGCAGGTAGGAGGATTCGTGGAGATCCGGTGAATCTGACCTAGTCTTATTCTGACCATGAGCATTAGGGCGTGTGAGAACGAAGATTTGGCGAGACAAAGACTCACGATATGGCCCTGATGTTTACGATGATCATTGGGATCTCTTCCATGGTACGCAAGATGTTATTCACGATGGACCGCTGCACCACTCAGAGAATAGTGACGAGCCTCTGAGCTGGCCTATCGCCCTCCAAATCCCCACCATGCCTTCACCGTCAGTAGGAAAAGGTCACACCGACGCAACGAGCTTCACTTCCCTGGAAAATCCTTTACCATCTTTGCCTGGGACGTTCAGTGCACATGGAAGTGACTTTCCCAACAGATCAGAGGGCGTGGTCGAATATGCGATCCACGCTCGTTTGAACTACATTCACCGAGGAGCCCACAAAGTCTTCTATACAACCTTGTCAATCACGCTTAGACACCCCATGGACTCGAGCGTTCGTCTGGGTGAGACCAAAGAATGCCACATTTATCATCCACTAAACATCCAAAGCCAGCGCCTGCTACCGGGAATGGAAGATATGGAGCTATCTCTTGGGCAAAAGACTCGGAAGCTCTTCCATTCCTCCAAAGTACCCGAATTTTGGTATGAAATTACCATGGGAATGCCAACAGCGATCCAACTCAACAACTCTGAGCCTTTCCCCCTGGTTTTCAGTTTTCTTTCCCGTGATGATAAAACCAGTCAAAGCATCAAGGATCATCCACAGAAAATTCACATCAACTCGGTTAATCTACGTCTCCACTGTACGACTGCTGTAATGGCAGCGAGTAACTTGCGAGAAAATTATCCACAGAAGGACCAGGAGACATATGAAGTGAATTTATATCTACAAAAGGTCTTTGAGGAGCTCGAGGCTTCGCTTGTGATAAGTTCCACGGGAAAAGGAAACGAGCCTATTAATTTGGGCAACTTGTTCCAGCTTAACTTAAGATCTGATGGGTTGTATACTGCAGGCAAACGTCTGGTTCGTTGGCCTAGTATAAACAGTATCTACCCCGATTTCACAGCATATGGTATCAAACATACACATTCGCTGGAACCGTCCGTCAATCTTTCGATCGCAGGGGAGGAAAAAAACGTCAAATTCAAGCCCCAGCAGCTGCAAATTATAAGGGCTGCCTGATTTGTTGCTTCATCTATAAATGTGTCATGTATAAATAATCATCTATATCTAGTTTTATATAAGTAGTGGGTGGGTGACACCACACTTTTCTCCTGAAAATTTCACGATCAAAGGCACGGCTGATGAAGTCCGTCAATAGGATCTTTGAATTAGAGAAAACAAGTAATTTTGAAGACCCGATTAAGTAAGTAAGGAAGATGGAAGGAGAAAGGAATGAGCGGTCAAACAAATAGTAATAAGGGCTTCAGCTCTGAGCTTATCCTCACCGCATTCCGAAGAGAATCAATGGATTCAGAATATTGCAGACGCAGTCCTGCATGAATCTACATGGAATGACCAATGTCCAGAAGAGGATGATTCCGAATATAACTGATCACATTGAGGAATAGCCAAGTCCTGGAGAAGCGCCTCTCATAACTCCATTTCACGCCTGCAAGGAGTTCCATGTCTGCAAGGGATGTCTATTTGTGGGACGACCTGGGGTTACCGTAATAAAAAGAGGGTCGAGACAACCCTGCGTTTTATGAATTCCTTTGCGACAGACAAAATCGATCACTCAATAAACACATTGCTTCACCGAGACCCGCGAAGCACAGCTCGTCGAACCAAAAACCAGCAACCATGGGAGCGTACCAGCCACAACCACGCCAATACTGGCTTCTGACTTATCCACGCACGAGTTCAAATTTGTTAGTCAAAATTTTGGGTCTGGATGAGCAACCAAATGTTATGCAAGGCCATCTGCAAGCTGGCTATTACTTCTTGCCAGTACTCAAATTGATGAATGGGTTGAATCTTCACAGCCGAGGCGTGCAGGAATGGACTGAAAACGAAAGGAAGCAAATGAAGGAATGTTATCAGAGCTGTTTCAATACATTAAATCAGCTTCTCGAAGATGCTAAGAAGAAAAATTGCTCAGTTTTCGTGAAGGAACATTGCAATCATATGGCCCACCCTGTCTCTATCACAGAAGAGCAAAGTGGCGTCACTCTGGACGAGGCGCCGTGGATGGTAGATTTTCCTAAGATATTCGGTCAGCTCCCAACACGCTCAAAGACGAATGAAACAGTGCTCCCGGACGGGTTTCTTCGCCAATGGTCACCTACCTTCCTCATCCGGCACCCTGCATTGGCGTTTCCATCTCGCTATCGCGCCTCTTTGGATTTAAATGACGCAGGCGGAAACTCGATTAATGGCGACCGAGGCACATTAGGCATGACTCTACGTTGGTCCCGACTTCTGTATGAATGGTACAGTGACAACCTAACAGCCCAGGAGGCCTTCATTGACGGGGATGCGACCTGGCCACTTGTTCTGGATGGAGACGACGTAATGGCCAACCGAGATGTTGTCCTTCGATTTGGCGAAATACTTCAACTCGACAAGAAAAAGATGCGTTTTTCATGGGAGACCGTGCCGGAGAAAGAGCAGGCTGAAATGGATATGCGGATGAAACGATATTTATCGACACTGATTGGTTCGGAGGGTATCGTCAAGGGCAAGACTGCAGAAAATCTGGATATAGACGTTGAGGCAAAGAAATGGCAGAAAGAATTCGGAGAAGAGGTGGCTATTCGACTTGAGAAGTTGGTAAGAGCTGCCATGCCAGACTACGAGTTCCTGAATGCGAGGAAGCTCAAGGCAAAAAATAGTCCATTGGCTGTCTGATGGAAGAGTTATACAGTACGTGGTAGTTTATAAAAAGAGAGCCCAATGATCTCTGCTTCGGGTTGGATCTCCCAGTATTTTACCTTGGAACTAACTTGAACTACAGGGCTATTGCATAGTAGTAGTAGTAGCAGTGCTGTGTACTATAGTAATATATTGTAGCCTCAGGCCTCAATATAATACCACCCCGCCTGACCCGCCTGACTCACGGCCGATCTTTTGCGAGGGGCAGAATTTCCCCGATTATCCCGCGCTAGCGATCGCAAGACTCAACATCAGAGTAGTATGAACTTCATCTTGCCTTCTGAACTTCCAATTCCGAGCTAACGTATTTTAATAGTCTTTGATTATTTCCCACCATGGCGAACGAAGCAGGTCAACCTCCCGCGCTTGACAACCTCAGTCTCGCCGATAAGGCCCCCGCCTCAAAGGCCACCGCACAGGTCATCACTCCTTTCGATGTCTCTGGCGGAGTTGACGAGACTGGAAAACTCCTCCCGGTCGATTATGAAAAACTTACACGCGAATTCGGCGCCACTCCCATTACCCCCGATCTACTCGAGCGCTTTGAGAGGGTTACGGGACATCGCCCACATCGATTTATGCGCCGCGGAATTGTCTTCAGTCACCGTGACCTGACCAAGATCTTGGATCTTCATGAAAAGGGGAAGGAATTCTATCTCTACACGGGACGTGGTCCCAGTAGCGACAGCATGCACGTTGGACACACTGTCCCGTTCGAGTTTACAAAGTAAGATCCGCGGCCTGCTCTTTGCAAGGACTCTAGACGTGAATTACTGACATATTGTTCCCAATACAGGTGGCTCCAGGATGTTTTCGATGTTCCCCTCGTTATCATGTTGACCGATGACGAGAAATATATGCACTCCCAGAAGATCAAGGATGTGGAAGACGCCAAGAACTTTGCTAAGTCGAACGTCAAGGATATCATTGCTGTCGGATTTGACATGAAGAAGACTTTCATTTTCAGTGACTTCGAGTTCGTTGGAGGCGCATTCTACGAGAACATTTGCCGAATGGCGAAGCGCATCACAATCAATCAAGTGCGGGGTACGTTTGGATTCAACGACAGCAACAACATTGGTGAATTCCACTTCTGCGCGACCCAATCCGCCACTGCCTTTGCAACCAGTTTCCCTCATATCTTCGGCACCGACAAGAAGAAGGTCTCCTCCATTCCTTGCCTCATCCCATGCGCCATTGACCAAGACCCTTACTTCCGTCAATGTCGTGAGCACGCAGAGAAGATGAAGTACAAGAAGCCCTCGCTCATTCACTCCATCTTCCTGCCGGCCCTTCAGGGCCCTGGATCGAAAATGTCGGCTAGTATCGACTCGTCTGCCATTTTCATGAGCGACACACCCAAGCAGATCAAGACCAAGATCAACAAGTTCGCCTTCTCTGGAGGCAAGGAAACCGCCGAAGAGCACCGCGAGTTGGGTGGCGATACCAAGGCCGATGTGCCTTTCCAGTACCTCACTTTCTTCCTCGAAGACGATGAGGAGCTTGAGCGTATTCGTGCCGCCTATGAGAAGGGTGAGATGCTCACCGGTGAGATGAAGCAGCGCTGCATTGCTGAACTGCAGGAGTACGTGAAGGGTTTCCAGGAGCGCCATGCCCAGGTCACCCCGGAGATCGTGGCCAAGTTCATGAGCCAACGTCCTTTGGAGTGGAATGGAAACCCTAACCCAGTTGTGGCCGAAAAGAAATAGAGTTGGCAAGCTTATATTTCTTTCTCGATATTGCCCCAAAAGTGTTACCTCCACCTCAAGCGCACGCTATCTTGCCTGTATTTTTTTTCGATGTTTCTCCAAATGTGTTACGTCTCCCTCGAGCGTACGCCATCTCACTTGCTTGTTCATAGCTTCTTCATAGCCTAGACGCATGGGAGTATTGCAAATACATAGACATCTCTCCGACTACAGAGTTTCATTCGTCTCATATTTTCGCTCATAGTACAAAAGACTAGCTTTTGCACACCACGGCTATTATTGCGATGAGTACTATACCCAATTGATTCTCTCTTCTCTATTAGCCTTTCTTACTACTTGTTGTTTGCTCTCTTTGAAGCTACCAGGCATGCATTGGTTAGTCGTAGCCTTCAATTTTGCTCTCCAGGTTGACAACTTAGTACAACTACGCCAAGCATAAACCCGCGGACCCCATTACTCAACCAGCATTCTTCGCCATCCACAAGGTCGGTCTGTGGAATGATTCCTTCCACACAGAACCTTTGGGATAGAGCGTATCTTCTGCTTGTCCCAGCATTGCCGCCGCTGCTCAGAAGCGGCGTAATCCAAGCAGGCTCAGTCGAGTCTTGACCAGATGGCCTGGAGATCGGCCCACGACGCCGGAAGTATGGGGTGGTTATGCTTCCTTCCATGACCTCACCTCTTGGATTGACCACGAGAACCTCTGATGTCTCTGCCGGTGAAGAGATCCCCGCTCGCAATCGTGCAGCCGTATAGTCATCCCGGGCAGTGGTTTTGTGTGTGGTGAAGCCGGACGGTAGTATGGGCTGGCTATCAACGTAAACCCGCCATATATTCGGTGGACGGCTGGCATGCAGAGACGGAGTCAACAGGTTCAATGGATCGAATGCAGCAGTTGGGTTGACATCGACCGAGCCCTTGCCGTTGATATCCACCACAATCCTCAACCGCCATGGCTTGCTCCGGTCCGGTATTGACCCGTCCAGGAACCTTTCAAAACTTGTCAAATCTTGCTGCAACCATTTCAACGCGTGTTCCCATCCAAAATGGCGCGCCGCAGCTATTAATCGGTCACGATGATACGCCAAGAGGTAGTAGGGCGAGTCTCGGGGATTGGGATAGCTATCGGCATTGCGGAGAGTGATTTGTGGTAGGGAAGGATCGTATCGAAGCGACGAGATAATCTCAAATGTCTGCCCAGCGTCTGCGGTTGAGACCGACGCCATTGTCGCGCGCTGTGTTTTCGGTAGGTGTGACGTCGCCAGTGTCGAGTGATTGAATGTTAGTCGCGTTTGCCCAGCCCTACGTCAACCCCCGGTCAACAAGACTACCTCACTGGGCGCGGTTCCTGCGCGATGGGATGAGATGACTTTGAGTAATCGAATCAGACAATTGTGCTTTTAGTCCACACGTCTCATTCAGCGTCGTCAGTTCCCGGCATTGCTGGGGCAATTCGGGTTTTGGTAATGTGGAGAACTGGCGGAGCGTTACCGTCGTGGAGCGCGTGATTGGTCCGTGCCGGGGGATGATCAAACTTGAGACTTTTCCACCAGCTTCGTCCGTTCTCCCTATCTCACTCACATTTCCCGCCGTTGGCGACAAGGACTGGTTCGTTTCGCCTTGCTTCATCTGCGCAATCTCATTTTCATCGCTAACCCATATACACCCTGACAGAATCAGGATTTAAATAGCATCGGTCGCCGTGTCCGGTCCATACACACATCATGTCGAGCCCATCGCCGCTACCTACACCCGCCGCTCAGAACGTGGTGCTGGACACCTCAAGTCTTCCTGCTTCTACTTCCTCATCGGTCTGGGATCGCGTGTCCAAGTGGGTGTCCGAGAATAAGGCTTTGGTTTACACCATTGCCGGTGTTGCCGTCGTCGTCACCAGCGCTGGAGTCGTCTATTACCTCTCCGATTCCAGCAAGCCAGCCTCCTCTACTTCCTCCACCCCCAAGAAGAGCAAGACTGTGCGTCGGAAAGAGAAGAAGAAGGCCGAGGAGAAGGAAAAGGCCAAGTCCGCTTCAGTGCAGGATGGTTTGTCTCCTCCCTCCCATTGCATTGCATCGTACGATGCTTGGATGAGCGCGGCTAACGTCAATGGTAGAATCCACCGCGAAGAAAGCCGAGGAGCCCGCCGAGGAGCTGCCCGAAGTTGATGAGGCCACTGTTGCCCAGTTGTCCGAGGAGGTACGTGTTTGCCATCATTCCGCGAACCAATTCCATTGCCATACTAACAATCCCTGGAAGACCCGGAAGGAATATGCCGCGAAGCTGAAGGCCGCCGGAAACAAGGCCTACGGTGCCAAGGACTACCCCAAGGCCATTGACCTCTATGGTAGAGCTATCATCTGCAAGCCGGACCCCGTCTTCTACTCGAACCGTGCCGCCTGCTACAATGTGTTGTCCGACTGGGATAAGGTTGTGGAGGACACCAGCGCCGCTCTGGCCATGGACAGTGAATACGTCAAGGCTTTGAACCGACGTGCCATTGCTTACGAGCACCTCAGCAAGTACAGCGAGGCTCTCCTCGACTTCACTGCCAGCTGCATCATCGATGCTTTCTCCAACGATGTCAGTCGTAACTCCCTTGAGCGTCTGCTGAAGAAGGTCGCCGAGCAGAAGAGTAAGGCCATCCTGGATGCCCGCACCAAGAAGCTGCCCAGCGCCACCTTCGTTTCCAACTACCTGCAGAGCTTCCGTGCCCAGTCCCTCCCCGAGGGTCTGGAGGAGTCCGTTGAGCTTAGCGAGGATTCTGGAAAGGGTCTGCTGCGCAAGGGTATGGTCGCCATGGACCAGAAGACTGGCGAGGGCTATGAGGATGCTGCTGCCTCCTTCGAGAAGGCCATTCAGGCTGGTGATCTTGGTGACTTCGAGGCCCTTGCCCTGAACATGCGTGCTACTTTCACATACCTCGGTGGTAACGCCATCAATGCGCTGGAGGACTTGAACAAGAGTGTTGAGATACAGCCATCCTTGGTTCAAAGCTACATCAAGCGTGCTAGCTTGCACCTGGAGCTCGGCAACAGGGATGCTGCTGCCGATGACTTTGAGCTCGCCATCAACCACAACAAGGATGACCCGGATATCTACTACCACCGTGCCCAGCTTCACTTCATCCTGGGCGAGTTCGCTGAGGCTGCCAAGGACTACCAGAAGTCCATCGACCTGGACCGTTCCTTCATTTTCTCGCACATCCAGCTCGGTGTGACACAGTATAAGATGGGCTCCGTTGCCTCTGCCATGGCCACCTTCCGTCGTTCCGTCAAGAACTTCGAGGAGGTTCCCGACGTGTATAACTACTATGGTGAGCTTCTGCTCGACCAGCAGAACTACTCCGAGGCCATCGAAAAGTTCGACAAGGCGGTTGAGATGGAGAAGCTGAGCAAGCCCATGGGCATCAACGTTTTGCCCTTGATCAACAAGGCTCTGGCCTTGTTCCAGTGGAAGCACGACTTCCAGGAGGCCGAAGGCCTGTGCCAGAAGGCGCTGATCAGTAAGTTTTGACCTTAAAGTTAGATATTGACCACCTTGGAGCATTCATACTAACGTCTCTGCAGTTGACCCCGAATGCGACATCGCTGTCGGCACCATGGCCCAGCTGCTTCTGCAGCAGGGCAAGGTTTCGCAGGCACTGAAGTACTTCGAGCGTGCGGCCGAGCTTGCTCGCACCGAGGCTGAGATTATCAACGCCATCTCATACGCCGAAGCCACCCGTACTCAACTGGAGGTCCAGGAGAAGTACCCTCAGCTCGCAGCGCGCCTGAACACCATGGGCGCGATGGGCGCTGGTGGACCCCCTGGCATGTAAAAGTGACAGCTGCTTGATTTCCTATTGTTTTTTTCACCATCGCTATTTCTGCCATCTTGCCCTCTTTAATCACGTCTTTTATCGTCCTCCGGATGGGGATGGGTCTATGTTTCATGATCCTTTTTTCTTCTTCTTTTCTCCGGTTCGTGGTCCTCGGTCTTCTGTCTTTTTTCTCCCCTTGTATTTACTACACCTTGATCCCCTCTCAACAGATTCCCAAGTTTGTTTCCTTTTTACTTTGTTTTCCCCTTACTCATTGTTTTTGCGATCTTTGGACTACGGGCCGAGATATCCGAGAGATACGAGACGGGCGGGTTGGGAGAGAGCCGTCTCCGTTTTCAAGCCCCGGGGACATCTTATCTGCATGAGGCTATGAAAGGGTGGAGAGTAATTTGTGTACCATAGAGGTGAATGTGTGAATGTGACTGTTTGAAGACTGCCATCTATAATAGAGTACAGTACAGTAGTACCTTAGGGTCCTAGAGTCCCCCCCGGATATGATCCCCACTGCGCCCCATCGCGATAAGAGCGATGCCCCACCTGGTAACAAAGTAGTAAGTACCTTAGTTACTAGTAAGTATACAACGGTTACGACATCATATTTAGGCTCTATTGGCCCGTGGGAAATATACGTGTTCCCGTCATGAGTCTTGTGATTTCCTGGCTCGAAGTAGAGCGTGTCCTCTAGCTTCCAAGGTTCAACAAGTCAACACTGGAAAGTGCCAAACCCAACCTTAAGCCTTGACCAACTGATTCATCATCTACCTACCCCTCCTCCTCTCCTACTCTTCTTCTTCTTCTCCTCCCCCCTCCCCCCTCCACCTCTCTTACTCTCTTACTCTCTCTGCTTCCTTGACCCTTTACCTGCTTTCTCCGCGAAGATACTTCTTTATCTTATTCGCCTCTGGAACTTCACCTGCTGGACCTGTTTCCCTCCACCTCCACCTCTGCGACCTCATTTACCCGGACAACCCCGGTACGGCAAGCTCCTGTCAGCCTCAGTTGCCTTATCGCCTTGCGACTGCAGCCTAAGCGTCACACGTCGATCAGGTCTGTCTTCATATGAATGAGAGATTTCCTCTTATCTCAAAGCCTGCATCAGACCTTCCATCACCTAACACAGGCTTTGTGGACAACACAGTCTCTCTCCTCGTTTCCACTCGGATTTTGTCCACTGCAGTACCCTGTGACTTCCCATTTTGAAGCTCGCGATCTGCAATCATGTCGGATACGCAGGGTAAGTTTCAACCCCCCACATCCACTCTACCCCCACACCCTTCCCCCTCCGAACTCGGCTTCTGATATCATTATTTGTAGTTGCGATCACCTTGCTCCCTGTCGACAACCAGGAAGATCCGACCCCAGCTTCCCGATACCTTACTCTGTCTGAAGATAACCCGATTATTCCCCTCGGTCGATCGTCAAAGCGCGAAACCCGAAACCGTGAGCCTGCGAGTGATAATGGCTGGTATGAATCGCGAGTGATGTCCCGCGAGCATGCCGAACTAAGTCTTGAGAACGAGGCAAGTCCCTATTCCCTCACGAGACTTACTTAGAACAAGGAAGTCATGCTAACCCTTCCTACAGCACGTCTATATCTACGACTCTGGCTCAACTCATGGCACCTGGCTCAACAACCTCAAACTGATACAGGAACAGAAGACTCCTCTGGTGAATGGCGATATTCTACGATTCGGTGTCAACGTAGATCGCGGCGACGGTAAGCTTCGGAATTTCTTGGTTTACATTCCTTGTGGTGACATTCTGACATCTTTGATAGAAGAGTTTCCTGCACTGAGTGTCCGCTGCGAGATTAAATGGTCCGAAAAGGAGTACGAATCGACACCCACTTTCCGATTCCACCTTAGGGAATATTTCACTGACCCCTCTCGATTCAGCTCGGTCGAAGAAATCCCAAAAGCCAACATCCCAGAACCGAAATCGATAATCGCGTTTAACCCGGAGGATGCTCCCCGTCCAACCTCATCCAGCAACACGTTCTGTGTACCGGAGGATGACAGCGATATCGAGGATGTCCCGGCCAATAATGTGACTCTCACAGGATTCGATGGAGCGAGCGCTTCAAATATTCCACCTTCTGTCAGAGCTGCACCAAAGCTGCACGATATTATCAACCTGGACGATGACCAAGAGGCCCACCCGAAACATCAGCACCAAGCCGATCCACCCAAGCAATTTTCTGTTTGGGACTCTGGGCCAGGGGATGCCTATGCAGAGCAAGAGTCGGACCACGAATATGTGCTTTCCGAATATTCCGATGAGGAATCGGACCTGGAGTCTTCCAAATCTACTTCATCTCATACGAGTGAGGGTGAGGTTGTCACGAAACAATTCAAATTCGTCGAACGATCCGAAAGCCCGGAAGACGCCATCTCAGACGAGGATCCTGATATTAGCGACAATGATAAGGATGAGTGCATTGATCCAAGGGTGCTAGCTCAAAAGAATAGCCTAGAGCCCACTCTCTCCGACAAGTTTGAGAATGCATGGATGGCTCAAAAGGCGGCGCAGCCCATCAGTCCGATCAAGCCTTTCAGCACTCGTCTCCCCCCACCCACATATCCCTGTGCCCCATATGGCAGGAGCTATAGTCCTCCAGCTCCTACGGAAGCCGGAAATCTAGTTGGTACACATATGCCTCTTCAGCTATCTTCATATTACGACCCGATCAACTCCCCGTACCCAGGGTATAGAGACGGTCCATTTTCATGGGATTGCCAGTCTGTTCCTGTTCCACACTCTCCTACTCATTTACCTTCTTCGTGGAGTCAGCTCTCGTCCCTAAAGCACAGGATCCCTGATTTGCGAGACAATCTCTCGGAGATACGTAAGAACAAGATTGAGACAGCGCACGAGAATGAAACACTCCTGAGGCCAACTTCGTCTACCTTGAAGCGCAAGGCTTCTGAGATGGAGTCCCAGGATAATCTGCAAGATGCCCAAAAGCCTGATCTGGTGTACCCAGAATCTCAGGAGCCCGAACTCGACGAAATTTCCCAATCTCAGGTAGTATCCGCTATTACCTCTGCGCTTTCTGAGGCTGGGGAGAAATCTGAACTCGAACCTCCCGCAAAGAGACCCAAGCCCTCTCCTGCCCCTCCCAAGAACTTGACACACTATACGGCCACTGCCGTTGTTAGTGCTCTACTCGGAGGGTTGGGGACCATTGCTTTACTGGCGGCTCTACCAGCAGAATACTTCCAGTAGATGTGGGAATTAAGAGCGCAGTGTTTCCGGACCTCGATGTCTGTCGGTCTTCTCGAGGTACTTTCACATGTTCATGAATGGGTCTTTCCTTATTGATTTTCTACCAGTTGCTATGGCTTCAGGCTAATACATCACTGCCTAGCGATCTGGCTGTTTGGTGTTACATGATATGGCGTTCAGACGTACTGGCTCGGTGGCTTTTCTGATTTTCCACTCACCCTCTGTCGTTCTCTCCTTCTATTTTTCTCTTTTTTTATGACTCTAGGTTGCTCTTTCAGTTTAGCAATGCGCCATTTATCCTGGCTTCTGTGGTGCTTTTTGCGTGGGCCTTTCCTCGGCGTTGCTTATCCGCCTTTTCTCAACCTGTGAACATGCTTAGCACGCAGACCATAATGGGTGATAAGAATGAATACGAATCTCTTTGCAAATGATCGCAGTTTCACCTCTCCGTCGTACTCGGGATCCACCCCGCGAACTCCGATAGTTCATGTCTGGTCCGTATAAAATCCTTGGAGGCCGGCGCACTCAACTGCCAGGTACCGCCTCTCAACTAGGCCTTGTTTGAAAGATCATGGGCTATGATGTCACACCAGTGGAAATAGTTCCCACTGTATATGCACAGCTTGCATCTGTGGGAATGTTTGGTCCCCGGCATTGTCGTCGCCGATAGTCGGAGGAGCTATTAGTAACAACCACAATGGCCTAGAATCAGTAGAACATGGTGTTCCATCTGATAATCAGATAGTCATAGAATATTTAACTATAGTACTACTGGTCAATGTCAACCAATAATTCCGAGTCTCCACTGGCATTAGCACAGAAAGTGTACCTGCTCAGCACCCCTGTATCTACTTAGTAGTATTCTCCTGTGCTCGCCGATACATACTATTAGTAGTACTACTAGTAAGATATTTTGTGACACCGATCCTGGTGGCCTTCATCATACGTTATGGTCTGTTAGGTAATCATTACGCCGAGGGGCCATTTTGTTGCAATATTGACCATGACCAAAATGCCCGACCATTCCAGACGCTGGGGCCAAATCAGATCATTCCCCTTTTTTGATTAAAAAACGGCGCTGGCAAAACTATCATGCCCACCTCATCAACCGAGCTGCAGCATATTCAAAGGCCTTGGTGTCAGCTGACTAGTGAGATATCCTTTGTCCCTGCAACCCCCCGGGTTGCCGGTCCATCGCTGCTCTCTCCTGTGAGGTTTGTGTCACCGCCTCCCGTCGAACAAAAGGAATCTTGTTTTATTTAAAAAAAGAAAGAAAGACACGAACATCGACTATCCCCGCCGGCGCCTTCTTCCCAACCGTGGAGTAGTCTCAGATGGCCCTTTTCTAGGCATGGCCTCTCTGGGCGTCAAGAACGTCGCTGCTGCCAGTGTGAGGCCATTCCTTCGGTCCCAGTTCAAATCCCGGGACTAGCGCGTGATGGGGAATGGCTGGCTGCAGTTCACTCGAGGTTCATCTCGAACGGGTCGAACAAGCCCGGTAAAGGTGGTTCCTGACCAAGGAACTCCATTAATAACTGAAATAAAACGATAGCTTTTGCAGGTGCATTTAGTGCTGACGGGCTGCACGCAACATACCAGGGAGGTGATGCTTCCCTCATCCGTCAGTCGGACGTATCGTCTTCAGCTAGTGGGCGCTTCGGAGGATTCAGCTTTGATCCTCAACGGTTGACAGGGATCCCCTTGCTTTCAGCTCCACAAGGATCTCCAGTAAATTCCGAGCGACTGCAAAGATTCGTACATTCACCATGGCCCTGTCCTAGCGTGGTAATGCCATACCCTCAGATATGCAGTGCTAGACGGATACCTGCTTGGAGGGCGGCAGGGTAATCTGCCAAGTCTTATCATCACGGCGCTTCCATGAGACTGTTCTTTTCTCGCTGCACATACATTGTATGTACAGATCCTTGTCTCGTGCGATTGGCCACGAGACCAATTATTTCGACGTGTTCTTAATCTTCTCATTCGTGGATTAAGTGCCGAGATTATATCTTATTTTATTTCTTTCACTCCAAGGCAGATCCATATCGCAATCCGACCCAAGGGAATCTTCTTTTGGGGCCCTGGAACATGCATCTAAATATCCCACTATCACATTCATTTGCCCCACCTGGGTCTATCTATTAGTCTAATACAAAGGTGCCTGATTTTTAGATATCTCCATGTGGGAACGAAAGGGGACATGCTTCAAGAGGAGCTCTTGCAATCCCATCGAAGGTGCTTACCGGATCCTTCAACCATAGACAATCAGTTTCACTGGTTCCCCATTACATCCGAGTCGCCTATTCAACCCCGAGTATGGTCGTTCCCTGCTCGACATAGTCTGCTTTGGAGATGCAGATGGCCATATGACCCCAAATATGAGTGAAATATGCCCATCCTTCATGCAATTCAATTCACCTTGTTCCGTTGGGATTTAGAGCATAGCCTTCACTAAATTAGAGGAGAAAACATATGAAACTCTTCGGCGCAGCTTCATAAGCTGACAAATGTTAATTAGCTTCGAGGTGTGCACCTGGACTCGCTCTTGGCATAATTCATATATCTCGGGAGTGAGATCACTCTCGCATGGTTGGAAGCAACTATCCGTGGATGGAATTCTCCATTCAGCTTCGCCTGGCTGTAGCATATGGGGCCAGCCTTCATTATACGTCTAGAAATACCGCTCCATTGATAGTATCCAACACCATCCACAGCTACTGACCCTGGCCATGCCGCGTAACACAAGGCTGTGGTGGCTGCCATGCGGCTGGTGGTTATTTTCCGTGTACGCAGCATCGGTTCAAACCTGCCCAACGCTGGGCCTGCATCTGATTTGTGGTCGATAGATCCTCGTTCGCTGACCCATGTATTGTCCTCACGTCACCTTGCCGGGAGAGCTGCTCTTCGTGTTGAGTTCACCGCAGAGCCCAGGGCTTCGTTGCAGCACAGTGTTGGAAACCACCACTTGTCAAATCTTGACCCCTCTGTGGGCTAGTACATCGGCCCTGTAAGTGGGTACATTCCAATGGAAATTCTGCCCCTCTTGACGCATGTGCACTTCCCCACCAGGTTGGTTGGTTTCAGCAACCCTGAACATGCGTCGCCGAGATGACTTCGCTCAGCAATTAGACGAGCCTAGCGGCGTTCCTTTTGATGCACTCCTACGGGGGTTTACGCCTAGGCTAAACTCAAGACGGTGCATACGCCATTCTCTCCTTATGCCAGATCTATTTTTGCATATGTTATTGAATGTTGCTTTATGCGAAGGCGTCGCTGTGCTGAGGTGGCCGGACCCACGGAATTCCAACAATGCATACTACATACATACCTTGGCCAACAATAGGGCCCCCCCTCCCCATGGTTGTAACGTCCTGCTGATCACTCAGAGGAGCAGCTTTGCTAGTCCTCCTTTTCTTTCGCATTATACAGCGTCATCGATTTCTTTGTCTCTATTTTTGCTTTTTTGTCTCCATTATTCGGCGAATGTAACATTCGATTCACGATGTCGTGTGCCACCAGGTCCCTCTACCGTATAAGAGTCGATCTTCCTGGTCTACCATTTCCGGGCTCATTATACTTTGGCCTGGACAGGATTTTACCCTTGCCTGATTTCTGAATCAACACGTTGCCTGGCCTTCCTTCTTGTTCCGACGTTGGTATCTAGTAAGGGGCACTGATAAAGCGCTGCCCTCATCCTCGTTTCCTTTGCATTAAGTCTTCAACATATACGACCAATACATCGGAGAACATAAGCGAATAATTATATACTTCGGGCTCTCCATTTTGCGAGTGTTTGATACTTTATCCAGCCCATCCTTGCAGCATCTCCTATTCGAGATCAGTGCATATTACTACCGCATTGCCCCATCATCTTTCTATCTCACAAAGCCGCAATGGCCACCTCAAACTTTTCGCCCTTCCACCTGGATCCAGATCACATATCTTGTATCGGTGGCCGAACTGTCCAAACCTGTCGCGGCTGCGCCGGGAACGCTCCAAGGTATGTTGCCATTCCTGGGTATATAGGATCACAATATTTAGTCAACCGCGTATACTTATGATTTATACAGAGGAGCAGTCTGCACAAGCTGCGAGGGCCGTGGCTTCAACATTTCCATCTGCGCACACTGTAATCCGGCTGCTGCAGCTACAGCCGTTCGATCTAGCAATGCCGTCGCCTCGGCCACGGCAAACATCACACCAGGGTCATCGGCCCCTTCCTCTCCCGGCTCTTTGAGTCGCAGCCCATCCACATCATATCCATCACAGCCCGATCCAAGAACAAGCAAGGCTTGGAGAAGGTATGGGAAGGGAAGGGACAGTACGAATTGCGGACGAGTGGAGACCAATACACCACGAAATCTATAAATATGGGATTTGCTGCCTAGTTGGTATCTACACATAACCTGGTCATTGAGCTTCAATCTCAGGTATAGACAAAGGCCATATTGGCCGAGGTTGTTTTTGGCTTTTCTATTTCTTTTTTCTACTTCAATTGCCATCATCGCACTAGATGCCATTTCAGTTTGTATATTTCTTTTCTATTATGTGCTTCGGTCGGGTCTGGGAACTAAGGGGTTCAAGGCAACTGGCTTGTTTAAGCTCTTTCTCGTAAGTTTATCCGTGGGCTTTTGGGCAATCTATCTATGGAGTGTGGCCATGGCAATGATTGGAAGATAGCGAGGCACAATAATGAATTGTCTCAACGAAACCTCCAATATTCGTAGATCAGATGTAGCTAATAGCTTTCGGTATTTTGCAGATTTTGTGACTTAAAATCAAATTATTAATAACCAATTGAAATATTATTCACCAGTTTGTGAGAACTGAAATTTGTAGCCACACTGAATAACTCATCATTCGTAGCTTAAACCACTTCACTGTTTGCATAACTACAGCACCCTAACGCTCATATAGAGAACTTAAACTAATTATTAAAAATACTTCTGTGTCCGTGTGCGAAGCCAAGGACCAAAAATGTAGAGTGGCAATCCCAAAAACAAAACGGCCCATTGAATGCCCGCAAACTCGTAGAACATCTTGTCTACCCCATCCTTCGCCATCCAAGCGTAACAACCCTTGGCCAAACCAAAGGCGACCACATTCTTGGAAGCATTGACGAGCACAAGTGCTTCGCCGCTGGTCTTAGGGTAGGCATCTACCACGTAAGAGAGCATAACCGAAGGGACCAGTGTTAGTCCCGAAGACGCGATGGCTGCACCAACGGCAGGCCGGACGTAGTGTTGAAGCTGTGAGACAGTATATCCGAATACAATGAGACCGATTGGGTTGATCAGGAAAGGCAAGATTAGGGCTGGTAGACGATGTTCTGGTTTGTGAATGTTGTTGTTGCGCTTGCGTAGCCAGCGAGAGAGCAGATCGGTCAAGGGACCTGCGATTGGCCAGGCGACGACGATACCAATAAAGCTGCTCAGGGTAAAAAGACCCAAATCAGCGGAGGTGAATAGGTAAGGCGGTGGTGAAAAGAGACTCGGTGCGATAGTAGAAATGACGACAACCCTAGGAGGTCAGCGTCAGTAACATGGTCCAAACAAGGTGCATTTCGGGATATTTTCACTCACCCTCCGAGGACAACTCCATACATGAGAGATGCAATCAATATACCAGGGACCAGCAACAAGGGGAATGGGAGCACGAATAAGTAGGCAAAATGCTTTAAAATCCCGTTCTCTTTGGCTCCTTTCGTGACGTTGAAGGAAAAGAGTCCCTTCATATAGTCGTTGTAGTTCATACTGACCCGGTCGGCACTGTGCGAGGTGGTACGGACAGCCTCAATATGGCCGGTCAGATCCTTTTCATTGTCCTCAGTCATCTCCGGCTCCTCATCTGGCTCATAGATGGTCTCAGGAGGAAGAAAATTGTGGTAATGAAGTTGACAGCGGCGATGATGGCACAGAGGATGAAGAACCACCGCCACCCACGGGCTTGGATGAGATAACCTGCAATGACGGGTCCGATTTGAGAGCCACCAGACAGGAATCCAGCATAAACAGCCATCGCACTTGAGTAGTTTCGCTCGTAGAAAAGATCTGGTAAAATTAGATGGGCTGTCGAAGGCCGGAAAAGAAGTTTTTACCTGCGAGAATGCTGGGACCGAGCGATTCGCTAGCGCCGTATCCTTTTAAGACAAGTTAGATAATACTATAGGAGGACCATAAATGAAACTTACCAAAACTGGCGAATACTCGCGAGGCAAGCAAGCTGTTGTAGTCCTTGGCAACCGCACTCCAGATGATCCCGCCCAAGAACATCGCCATAGAAATGAGAGTCACTGGGCGCTTTCCGAAGCATAGTGCAAGTGGCATCCAAAATAGGTTGGCAAGGCCCATTGCCAGGACTGAATATGTGACAAGAGCCGATAACTTTGCGTTGTCGGCATGGAGATCCATCGCTAGCGACTCAAAACCAGTTGCTATGCCGGACTAAGATCGCCCATCAATTGTTAGAACAAAAATTGGGCCTTAGGATCTTGTTTGTGAGTCTTACCGAGTACATATTACCCATAAAAACGTATACATTCACTGTAAGGAGGGCAGCATAGCGTACCCGACGCGGGAACAGCTGCTAGGATTAGCCATGGCTAGCAATAGGCGTCATGTAAGCGCCATATCAGGAGTATGTATCATACCCTAGGGTCAACGACCGTCATTTTGGGCAAGTATAAATTCTTCTCTCGTCAGTAAATCTGGGGCAATCGAGTCGTATGATTGTGGCACCACGAAGGAGGGATGGGGGGTACATATAGGGAGAACACTCTCAGCATCTAGAGTCGGAAAGCAGCAAGCCACACGGAAAGTCCTAGTTCAATTAACTCAAAAGTCCCCGCAGCTAACGCGGTTGCTCGAATGAAAGCCTGTGCTGAATGCAAAGGGTCTTTCGGGCTCGTGCGGCTTCGGATGCGGTTCGGGACCACATCCCTGGTAAGCCTCTTAAGCGAGGTAGTCACAGCAAACCATGGGTTTTGAGCAAATTAGTTTTCAAATAATCAGTTTCATCAATATAATGTGTGTCTGGAGATATTCCTGATTGCTTCTAACATTTTTGTGCGCATGTACGGCTGCTCGGCCTTTCTACATGGTTTCTTCTCCACACACTAAAACTCCTACTAAGTGGCGTAAGGCAATTCCGAGAGCCAGCCAAATTACCAAAGAACACGCGTTATCTAGAGCATTCATGGAAGAATTGCCGCTAGCGCTATGAACTCGGAGAGTGAGATGCATTGTTTGGTCGTCGGCTCTTGGTACCCCAGATTGATCAACCGGCAGATCCATCCTCCCCCCCCGCGATGATATGTACCCCAGAATTGATACTGTGGACCATGAAAGAGAAGAATTCGTATCCACAGCTCAGAAAAACCCGTCACAAGATCCAGATTATTCATAACGCCCCAGTACCACGCTCCATCACCTGGGAAATCCGAGCGCCGGCATATCCGAATACTGGGGGGCGGAGATTGTGGATTCTCGGGCCTTCCGGACAAAATGGCCACGCGTGGAGCTGGTGATCGAAGCTCGAGACCGGAAACTCCTTTATTTGGCCGCTTTTCTCCATATGCTATTGGAGCCTTTTACATGAATCTCAGCATTTGAATTTGTTCAAGCCATATTAACCCTGCAAGATGGTGAGTCCCAAGAAAAACTGCTCATGTGCTGGCAGCCGCTCATCACTTGTGATCCAGGTTCCTGAAGAGGCTCGTCTCCGCGTGATCATAGTCGGAGCTGGTCTCAGTGGTATTGCTACCGCGATTTCAGCTGCACTATCCGGCCACTCAGTCGAGGTCATCGAGCAAGCGAGGGAGCTGGCTGAGGTTGGAGCCGGTCTTCAAATCACCCCAAATGCATCCCGGCTGCTTCAGTACTGGAAGCTCCCTTCTTCTCTGTGGGAGGCAGCTGCCGAGCCTACCAAAGTCACCGTGCACAGGTATTCTGGCGCTGTTCTAGCGCATGAAAGTTCGTTTGATAAGGATATCCGGGCCAAGTATAACGCGCCCTTTGTGGACTTGCACCGTGTCGATCTCCAGCAGTCCTTGGTTACGCGAGCAAAGAACTTGGGTGTGACTTTCCATCTGGGCGAACGAATTGACCGGATCGATTTCGATCGTACGATCGTGCATTCTGTGGCTGGGAAGCAGTACAGTGGAGATCTGATCATCGCCGCAGATGGTCTCTGGTCTCAGTGCCGCGAGGCCTACGTTGGAAAGAAAGACGAGCCACTTCCAACTGGGGATCTTGCATACCGTATCGTACTAACGGCGGATCAAATATCCAACCCCGAGTTAAAGGCATGGGTTCAAAACCCCGAAGTACACTTTTGGGTAGGGCCTGGAGCCCATGCGGTGGGCTATTCTCTTCGCGGAGGCCAAATGTACAACATTGTCTTGCTAGTACCTGACAATCTGCCGCCGGGTGTCTCGAAACAGTCTGGCTCTGTGGAGGAGATGAAGGAGCTCTTTGTGGGCTGGGACCCAATGTGAGAGACCTTGATCATTACTGCTGAGGATTTAACTCACAAGCCTAGCCTCAACCAATTCCTCGACTATGTGACTACCGTCGATAAGTGGAAGCTGATGCACCGTACGTCTTCACTCTCAATACACTTTATAGAAACTAACAATTTCCCTACTAAAGATGGTGAGATGGAGAACTGGGTCAATGAGAAATCAAATCTTGTTTTCATGTTGGTATTTCACTAAGCTATTGGTCAGGATTGTGAACTGACATATGTTGAAACAGCGGAGATTCATGTCACCCAATGCTTCCTTATCTTGCGCAGGGCGCCAACTCGTCGCTAGAGGATGGTGCAGTTTTGGGTCTTTTGCTAGGACACATGACCGATAAAGCACAACTACCACGCATTCTGCGCCTCTATGAAAGCCTACGGAAGTCACGAGGTGAGGCTATTGTGCGGGAGACATTCAAGCAGGTACGCGGGTCTATCTTTAATTTTAGCATCAGAATCTGCTTGTCTGGAAAATGATTTAACACGATGCAGAGACATGACTTCCACTTGCAAGATGGTGAAGAACAGCAGAAACGAGATGAAATTTTTACCTCACAGCTTGGAAAGAAGATTCAAGGCGCATTTCCGAGTCGCTGGTGAGTTGATTCCTTTCGAACATTTAGTATAGTGTCTAACGAGTTTAAACAGGACATGTCCAGAAGTACAACCCTGGCTATATGGCTACGATGCCATCAAGGAGGTCGAGAAGGCAGTGGCTCAGAATCCCGATCTATTCGCACGGCCCACGTCTAGCAAGTCTTTCTGCTCGATTTTGTAAACGCTGTTTGATACCGAATAGAATGTTGAGTATATGATAAATTGGAATATCACAGTTATTTCTTATTTTTTATATGGTGAGAGGCGAGCGTCTTGTATACATCGTACCCGTCCGTCTCCCTTAAATCCGACTCTTCATGAAGTCAAAGGCTTCGGCCTTCGCCTCCAACAAAGGCGTGAAGTCATCTCCCTCACATCTCTTGATGGCCCTCTGATAAGCCGGGCGCTCTGAAACACGCTTTAGATAGGTAAGGATATTCTTATGCTTTTCCGTGTCGTATTCTACAGGACAAAATCCACGCATGGTCGTCAAGGTAAAGAAGGACATGATATCCGCGGCCGTTAAGTCTTTTCCAGCAAGGTAAGCGCCAGTCTCGGCAAGTCGAGAATCGATGCGCGCGAGTAAAAGCTCCCATTTCTTAAGTGTGATGGCCACCACTGGAGAGTTGGGATCCGCGGTCGGGCCACGGGTCATCAGCACGCGAAATAGGGTGGGTTGAAGACTGCCATTGGCTAAGTGGAACCACTCCAGGTAATGAGGGTAGTCTGCACCATCCTTGGGCGTAAGGGCTAAACGGCCGTTACCATAAACAGCGATAATGTAGTCCACAATGGCGCCCGACTCGGCTAAAACTACCCTCGAGTTGGTTGCGGATGAGGGGTCATCTTCCATGACTGGGGCGGTGCCGGCAGGATGTAAATCTTTCAGAGACTGCGGGGCAAAGACAGGATCGCGCTTATGGAAAACATAATTGTAGTCGATGCCGAGTTCTTCTGCCAGCCAGATTATGCGCTCGGATTGAGAACGTCCCAGATGGTGTAAGGTGAGAGGCATTGCGGCGGTAGGCAAGAAATATTATATGGTGGTTAGTGAACGAGAGGTCAGAATTTAGAAGTCAAAGACTCCTCTGGGGAATGCTCCACCTTAAGAACTAAAGATTAGGTAGAAAGACGCGACCAAGGATTATACTAGTATCGTATGACATCAGCTTCCACCGAAGGATGCGAAGAATGCGCACTCGTACGCAGTCCGGAAACTTCGGTGAGCGATCCACTTTCCACACATTAAAATGCGCGAATACTTATTCGAAAATGCACTAAAAAAATGGAGATAACGAGAGCGAGAGCGAGAACTTGGCAAGGCTGGCCGCAAACCGGATTTAAGGCTCTTCTAGTTCCGTGTCTCCAGAGCTCACTGTCATCAACGATCGGCACTGAACATTGCTTTGTCGGAAAAACTATCCTTTGAATAGCATAGTACAGTTTGGCGACTATGTACATGAGAGGCTCCTTTATATACAACAACTTGAAGCAGACACTCAGAACCAATTACCCATCCAACATCGGTAGGCCTCCAATATCATCGAACAACCTCGCAATTCCATCAAACGAATAATCTGGGAACCCGAAGCCGTAGGCCCACTCGGGGATTTCAAATCCAGGGGGTCCAGCCTCTACTTCGGAAGCGGCTAGATCATCTCCTCCTTCGACACCAGTGGTTGACTGTTGTGCTCCAGATGCCCTGAAGTCTCTCAGGTATTGCCGAACGATTTCTACGGACTTCCGGGCAACAACGGACTCGTCCATAGCTTCGAGTATCTCGACTCCCATTTCCACAGAGCGTAGGAGGGGCATGGTCTCGGCGCACATTCCGAGTTTCGACATCGGGAGCAACAGAGTTGAAGTAGCGAACATTACATATGTCGTGTTATACCACCTAGACAAATCAGTATGTGGAGCAATACTATTGACTTGTTATGATGAAACGTACCAGCATCGGAAGAACGTATGCACTCGATAAATATCGTGAATGACCTCGATGGTCTTCATAGCAGCCTCGAGACATTTGTTGATCGTTTCCTCCAACTCGGTCGGGGTGTGTCGTAATTTTCGTGTGAAGTGGCTCAAAAAGGGCCGAAATAGAAGCATCTTGACATTATAGTAGCCTTGGAGAAAGAGCCAGTTCAGCATTGGGCTTTATTTCAGGGTGAATATTAGACTCACGTATTCCAAGGACGAGGCGTTGCCTTCTGGCCCATTTGGGATCCCGCAAAGCACTGCGAGATTGCCTATAGGCACCAATATCCGGTTTGATTTTCTCTGGGAGTCTGGCAAGCCATCGATCTATCTCCATTTCAATCTGAAGGGCCAGTTGTAGCTTTTCCTGTAATGTTATACGCGAGTGGTAGATTTGGACAGATACCCGTCGAATGATCTGGGCAAAGTCGATCATCCAAGGGATGATGGCATACTCCGAGTCGTCTCGATCCGGAATGGCTCTATTATGATATTCGTCCATCCCGAGGGTATCAGGTCGTCCAGTTGAAAAACTCATTTCTCTAGATAGAGGGTTAGCCGTCGCGAACGGGCCCTTGGCTGTTTGAAGGGGGGAGCTTACATTTCCAGCGAAAATATACCCCTAGAAGAAGGTCTGTTAGTCAAGTGATGAGACGATCAAAGGAAGATTTACGTACCACCAAGTCTTCGAGATCCAGCTAGAGCGTTGATCCTTTGGAGATGGGACCTCTCTATTAAACCCAGCAGAAAGACAAGTGCGAACTGCGAGTCCAAGATACATATACGCCACTAAAGCCATCAGTACTGATTTAGTTCAAGGTTACAGAAGTATCAGTCAAGGGATACTCACAGTTTGGGTTCAGTTCATTCTGACAAATTTTTGCCTGGGGTACTTTAGCAAGGTATCTAGATGACGGGCCTTGGGTTAACACATACCATGAAGTAGAGGCATTGAACTGTCTCTAGGTCATTCGAGAACCGCAGATAGTTCAAATACGCCTGTGCTTCACTGAATAGCTTTCGGCTCCATTCAAAACGACCCATGCCAGCAATCTTATCCTCGTCCCATACGCGGACTAATGACCCAAATGACAGGACACTCAGGTATAGAGCAACGAAGCTGGGATCGGGCGAGTGCGCCCGATTAAACCAAAGATTATGGGCGCGGAGTAAGAATTCATCTTTGTCGATGAATGGATGAATGAAATGAATGTTCTCAAAATATCCATTCATGAACACATGAGCTTGTTCAAAATAATAATTCTGGCTCTCGACGGATGTTGGCTGTCCAGTCGTGGAAGGCGAAAAGCTGGGGTTATGCAGCGTTGAAATTAACGAGAAATCCGCAGCAGGCGGGTACCTTTCCTGGGGAGGTTTAGGATCGCGTGTCTTTGATAGGTGACCAATGGCTGCTGCTGATGACGTGCTTCCGTGGAACTCGATTCCATTCGTGTGGTGATTGAATTCATTGATCTCGTCGTCGGCGCTCTCGGACTCCTCATGTGCATTGCTCGGTAACTTGGCCTGATCCTGCGGTGTCGAGCCTGGCCTTGGCAAAGAACATGGAGTTGTTTCGATTGCTCCTTGGGCTATCGGTTGAACTATCGACTTTGAGGGCTGTGGGGATCTTCCGAGCTGTGCTTCAGCTGTGCGCAGCTTGGAGGCCAACTCCTCCACTTTCTTCTCAAGGTCAACGACATAGCTAAAGTTGGCGTTAGTCAGGTTTCAATTTGCGATTCTGAGGAGATTCAATTCTTCAAAGTATGAAGTAGTGGCAATCGAACATACGTTGCAGACCGGCTGCTCTCACGCTCTCGGTAAGTCCCCTGATACACACAATCTAGTTGGCTCTCTAGAAGAGGGATTAGCTTATCCCGGTGGGAACTTTCTGAGAGCTTTATAACCCACTTTTACAATGTAGACACGGGTATTGCTCGTCGCACTTATACTTCTTCGTCCTGCAACGGTCGCAAGCCTGGGCTGCACGTGCCCGTTTAGCCCGCTTGGGAGTCGGCTCATCCGCCATTGATGCGAGCGGACTCTGATTTGTTTGCATCATCCAGACATGATCCGCATGGGAGGGGGATTTGAAATCTGGAGTCTGGAGTCTGGGGTATACTGGCGCTAGAAGATGCAGATGATAACGAACGCTGCTCGTCCGGAATTTCCGGATCTTGGCCCTTCTCAAGACCGCCACGTGATGCCGCACGGTGGCGTTATTTCCGGGGACCAATCACGGATGTTGGCGGTACAAACTTAATATTTCCCATCAATTGTGGTTTTAAGAGGGATTATGAGTGTCTGGCAAATCGCTCGGCAGATCTGCAAAGCGGAGTTCGCCGTTAGGCGAGTTTCTAGGATACTCCAATTGGCATATTTGCGTCAATTCGTGATATGTATAACTATGATCAGAAACTAGTATATGTACTATCTACATCGAAAAGTAATCCCTCAATTTCCCCTTTACCTCCGAAAATCATGATAGGGTAATGTTGAGGTTCTCAGCTGCAGTGGCTAACTGGGATGCATCCCACTCAACAGCCTGTTCTGGAAGAACAAATTGTTCGACAGACTTTCCGAGCTGGTGGATCAAGGATTCGATTCCATCGCCATCGGAGAACGAGTGGACCTTGACGTACTTGCTCTCGAACCCGAGGGCAAAGGCCTGGCCAGCAGGAATAACAACCGTCTCGCCTTCTCGGAAGAGAGTCTCGCCCGAACCTTCTAAGCTGACTTTCAGAGTTCCCTCCATGACACACAGACAATGGTCCACGGACTTGAATGTCATGTACTTGGAGAAGACTGTCTCGCCGTATTCCTTGGATGACTCAATGCTTGAGATAGCACACACCCCGTCACTCTGTTTGGTGGTAACGAATGGCCGAGACATCACTCCACCTAGCATCCATCGGGGACCTGTGTTGGCGCGCAGGAAATACCCCTCGTTGCCCTGTGGCAGCTTCTCGTCCTCCTTTGTCCAGTCACTGACCTCTGGTGGGACATAGTTGGGTTGGAAGACAACATCGAACTTCCCTTTCGCGGCCATGACTTTAGGGATCAAAATGGACTTAAGATCACGGTTGTCCGTCTCAGGTACCAGGATTCCCTCGTAGGGCTCCGACACATAGCGGAAGAAATCCACCCAGTCTCCGGGGGTAATCAAGCCCTGGATCTCGGTGTGGGGGCCGATCATCTCGGGATTGTGAACAACGGTCTATGAAGGCTACCATGAGCTAATATTCAATAGGTTTTGGAGGTCAATTCATACCGGAGGAACATAGGCAAAGTCACCGGGAGCCATGATACGGCACTGGTCTCCATTCCACAGCTTCAGATATCCTTTCGTGACCAAGAAGACATCATGAGCCTTATTATGATAGTGAAAGCCCGGGGCATCCGAGATAGTAGCACCACTCTGGAAAACGGCCATCAGGCCCCCGGTCTGCTTGGAAGAAGTCAGAATGCGGAAGACGCCTTTACTTCCAGGGATAGTAATGCGCTCACCCTCCAGTTGAGGGATGGCGTAGGGAACCCGCGACTCCGGGGGCTGGTTGGAGAAAGGAAGCGACATTGTGTAGGTATTTTGTTGGGGTATGTGAATGGAACTCTGGGGGGAGAATCTTGAAGTTTTAAACTCGCATTGGGAGCTGTTCGGCATGCGGGGGACTGGAAGCCGAGGGCGGAGAAGCCGTAGCAGTCGGAAGATCCGAGTAGACCCAGCACATTTGCTGCGGGCCCTCTTCATGATCAATTGTGATTCGCCGTGATTCTTTTTCTCTCCTTGTTGGCCCGCGGGGCTCAATGTTTATGAAGTAGACGCGCATGTCTTTGTCAAGCTTGAGAAGGAGGGGGGGGGGTTGTCTCTCTATACGACCAGCCATGAGGGGTATTTTCGTCCAGCATTTCTAAACATTCCTAGATCATGCCACTGTTAACCAGAGCAACCAATTACTCTGTACAATATGAAATTGAAATCCAGCTGGGAATTGTGGACAGATGTTTCCCACTTGGTTCCCCACGAAAGTGGCCGATGGCGGGGGACTTCAAGTTCCCCGCGATGTCGAGTAGCAGTGATAGCATTGCATAAATACCATCCCAGAGGCTCTCCCAGTGATAGTTATGTGAGGAGGCCCATTTATGTGACGTCGAAGTAAGCTGTATTCTGCGATCTACACCATATGATTCCCAATGCCGTTCCCACGGAGCTCCATCACCCATCCCCCTCTCTCCATCGAATGCCTGAGCCAACCTTGGAATGCATACCCATAAAGTCTTCTGTCTTCTCCGTTGCACCGATTCCCCTGGTCAATCACTGCACTCGTAAATGCCTTTCCGGCTCATCCGGATTGGTCCTGGGCAAAGTGTTGCCACCGCAGATGAACCGCCGACGGGTAAAAACTCACCCACAATCCCCACGCTCGTGGGGAGCATCGATGTGTGGGGTCAAGACTTGACGACGTATAATACTTGGAGCACTGCCACCCCTCCATTTTCCCTGCCATTCAATATCCGCAATCGCACTGCGGAACATCCACATACACTATGGCCACAGACGAGAAGCCAACCGGCGAATATCGCCAATACCTGCCCGACCTGAATCTCACGCGATTCCAGGTGATGTGCACCCAGGATGCGCATGAATACGCACACGAGTTCAAGACCGGGAAGCAGCCCCCGTGGCTACATGCGCTTTACATGTATTGGCTGGAGCTGCTACAAGAGCCCTTCAAGGGTGTCACCACGGATGGTATGGCCTTGTGCCGAAGCTAAAGTTAAGAGGGCGATGCTAACTTCGACTGTCCAGGCAAGGTCCGCCCCGACCTCTTCACATTGCAAGATGAAGATGTTCCAATTCAGCAGATTGTGGATGCGACACAATCAATGCTAGGTTTGCTGGATGATAAGCAAAAAGAAGCCGTGAACTACCACATCGACTCCCCGCAATGGCGCACCTGGTCAAACCCGGAGTTCCTCCTCGCGCACAAGGGCGTGCGTCTGGATGAAGTCAATGCGCCAGTGCGCGATGCCGTTATGAACGTGTTGAAGACCACTCTCTCGCCGGAAGGTTATGAAAAGGCCGTGAGCGCCATGCGCATCAACCACTTCCTCGGTGAGCTGGTCAAGTCACCACGCGTCATGAACGAATTCTCCTACAACTTTGTTCTCTTCGGTCAACCTTCTACAACCCGACCCTGGGGCTGGTCCTTCTACGGTCATCATCTGTGCTTGAACATCTTCCTGTATAAGGGCCAGATTATCGCGTCCCCCTGGTTCACCGGTGCCGAACCAAACGAAATCGACGGCGGTCCATATGCCGGCACCCGCATCATGCAAACGGAAGAGAAACTCGGTCTCCAGCTGATGCAGTCTCTCTCCGCCGAGCTGCAGTCCAAGGCTCGTGTCTTCGCACTAATGAAAGATCCCGCCATGCCGCCTGGTCGTTGGAACAAGGATGACCAGCGTCACTTGTGCGGCGCGTATCGCGACAACCGCGAGGTCCCATACGAGGGCATTTTGGCCTCAACATTCAGCGACGAGCAAAAGAGCCTTATGTACGGTATCCTCGAACAATATTTGCTCTATTTACCGGCCAAATCACGCGCCTTGAAGATCGAACAGATTCGCCGCTGGGAGGCGGAGACTTACTTCTGTTGGATTGGTGGCTATGGCAACGAAGATCCCTTCTATTACCGTATCCAAAGTCCCGTCATCCTGGTCGAGTTTGATCACCACTCCGGCGTCTTCTTGAACAACGAGGAACCGAAGAAGTTCCACATCCACACTTTGCTGCGAACGCCAAATGCTGGTGATTATGGACAGGCGCTACGCGCACAGGTCCCGGCTATTGAAGGCCTGAATGGCAAGGAAATTGTTTGGTAGGTGACTTGCGGCGAAGGACAGTTCACCATGTACAAATTGCTGTGATGAATCTTGATGATGCATTTCCCTTGCGATGAACGCCCGGTGTGGTTGATTTTGTGTTTTATTTTCTCTTTCTTTTTTCTATATAGACCCGTGCTACCCGTGGTTTGATACCGGTCTGATCGTTACTTTTGAAGGTCTGCGCCACGGTCTACGAAGATATGATTGAATCTCAATTTATAAAAAGTGATAAACAGAGTCATTAGATGTGTTGTACTAAAACTCCCCAAGTACTAGTAGACACTTTAATTAGATACAGCTCCGCCAAGCACAACCGTGGAGCCCAGCTATTTGATTGTATTTCGTTCGAAACCCGATGAGATGGAGGTAGGAGGTAATATGTAGTCCTAGCTCCAAGAAATTAAATAAATATCAAATGATAAACGACAAAGTTGATCAATACACCACCAAGAAAGACCACATCATGAAATAGGAAAGGCGGGTAGAATGGGGAACAACGGGGGGGTATAACATAAATGAACAGTGATTTCAGGTCATAGCAGAGTTTACTCCCTGAGAAACTGTGATGCGGCGTATATATATCTCATGATTGACAGGAAGTCACCTTTCAAGTAGTCTTTGATCAAGTGACCCTCAGTTCATCGTGATCCGGGATCAACTCATAACCGCCCTCGGAGGGTAAAATATGTGCCGCGGCGATGATTGCGCCAGCACAGAAAAGGCCGGCGCACCAACTGACAGTGCAAAAGACCCAAGACTGGTCAAGCCGCCACCCAACAAAGAATCGATCTTCATTATCGAATAGGTATGCCTACCGAGCCGAATCTATCAGTACTCCACCGAACCTGTAGCTTTATGCGGGGAATACATACCACTATTGACATGCTGGCCGCTTGGATCAGGGCAGATATTACAATCAAAATGCTGAGAATCCTCCAACCATTTTCGCGGAGCCGTTTCCCGCCCCCGAGGATAATCATGTAGGTGACGATACTCATTCCCTCGAGAACAACAGCGAAGGACATGAGGAATCCCACAGAGCGCCACATGGAACAGAAATATCGGTCGTCGCCATGGCAGTCTTCGCGTTGTGGAAAGCTCTCGCAGGTATCGGTGAGGGAGGAGCAGCGGTGGTGGAGGCCGTAAGAATAGTGGTGGGCGGGCTGGACCAGGCAAGGATGTTAGATCAGCTACGCTAGTTGATCGTTCGTCTGAGAATCGACCCAACTCACCTTTTCGCTATGATAGCTGATCCATCGAGGGATAACGATCGAGGATATGGTGAGCGCAAAAGCTGTACAGATGGTACTTGTCAGAGGCTCCGCCGGTTTAAGCTTGGCGCTGCCGGCGCTTGGAGAGGGATAGGATAGGATGGACTGGAACTTACAGGCGATGAAAATGACCAAAGTTCCCAAGTAAACGATGGTTTTAGTAAAAAAGCCGGTGTAGTTCCGGTCGGTGCCTCGAGGCACCAGGTGGAAATCCATGGAGGTTGGAGGTTGAGTCAAGAGGAGGAAGTGCGATTGCGTAGGTGGGTTTCAAGGTGGGTTCAAGGAGGGTTCAAGGAGGGTTCAAGGAGGGTGAAGGTTGGCCCGTGCCACGGGCGAGCTCATCGACGTGTGGCTGAGGCGAGGGAGGAGATGTTGAGATATATTTGTACAGTATACAAGTGTTGTCCTCTCCAGTTCTTGGAAGCCTAGAGTGGAGAGAAGAAGTATGAAGAGTGTCGGAGATTCCAAAGTGGAGGTGCGACTGTGACTGCGACCCACACCTCGTCACTCCCGTCAACCTCGTCCCACTCTCCCACTCTTGTCACCCAAATCAAGGCAGCGGTCTATGCACCTGCCAGTCGATCTATCCTCTTTTCAGGGGCTTAGGGCATACTAGGGAGCCAAATGCAGTGTACTTACGGATTGACTTTGAATCCATAGAGGATACTAGTGGAATAGGAATGGCTGTATAAACCCAGGGAAGGTCCTTCATGTCTACATGTAAGCCAGTTTAACTAACCAGCTACTGGTAGTGAGAGGAACTCGGTTGGAGGCCACTCTTCCTCTGTATTTTAACAGCTTTCTTATGTACGACGTGTTTGCGCCTGATAGTAGAATCAGCTTGCGGCACCTTGGGGGTGGTATTGAATGCTATAGTATCAGGCATCAGGTAAACTAATGGGGTTTGAAACTCTCCCCCTACTCTCTTCGCTACTAGCTACTAGTACGTTAAGTTGTACCCTGACCAGACAGAATAGCAGAATTCGTAACATGGAGAACCCCCGAAAGCAACAGAGGGTCTCTTGGAAAAGCCGTGATCATTAGAACTGAATCCAGAAAAATAGACTTAATATACATGAGGGGGAAATGTGTCCGACACAAGAACAAAGAGAAATGGAGACAATTCAAAGAAAAAAACAGAGTGGGCCCAAATATCTGCCACATGATCTAGCATAAATACCTACTCAAGTAACCAATGTAGTAGCATCGAGGCACTACCTCAGAACGATAAAAGACAAAGGACAAACGCCAATTAGATCCATGCCAGGACCTTGCGCCGGATAAATTCATTGCACTTCAATTGATTCATTCCTCGCGCTTCTGCTTCTGCTGTAGCATCGCACGGAAATCGTCATTGCTCTTTTTAGGCATTCCACTCTCGCCGCTCTTGTCGTCAGGGGTAGTATCCATTTGGTCATTATTGGGTGGCGGCGGTGCGGCCATGGCCCGCCTCAGGCCCAGTCCTCCACGACGGCCCGCATGACCCCCACGAGCTCCAGGTTGTTGGGGGCGCTTGATAGGGCCAGCAGGTTGGAGGCTGACCTTAGGCTTCTCCGGTTTGATAGACGTGATTCGATCAGTCTTCCTCTCGGCTTTGAGTGCCATCAACTCCGCTACACCACCGATGTGAAGTGCCCGACCCGGGGCAATCTCCTTCCCTTCCAGTGCCAAAGCCGCCTTGCCGGCGTCTTGCACGTTGGCATATTCGATGATGGCACCTTGGTGATCCGGCCTCAGGGAAATCTTGATTAACTGTCCGAAAGGCTCTACCATGGCCTGAATGCGTGCCTCATTGACCGTATCGGGAATATTCATCAAAGCAAGTGTACGTTCGCGATGATCACTAGCAGTATGGCTATGCGCAGCATTTGATCTATCGCCATTAACTTCCACAGATGGCGACCTGTCAACGCCAGAAATATAGGTATGCGTCATACGCTTGGCATGAGGAACACTCCTCGTCACCACGAGGGCGCGAGAGCCGAACGTTTCGTTGTTCATCGAGAGAGCAGCCTCGGCTTCCTCCTTGGTGGAAAAAATGACGAAGCAATATCCCATCTTTCGGCCATTATTATCCCGTGGCATGGACACCTTTTCAACCGTTCCAAATCTCAGAAAGAGTTCTTCGACATCTTGCTCATTCAGTTTGAAATCGAGATTCTTGCAATGGATCTCCCGGCCTTCTTCCGTAGCGCCGGTGCGAGATTGCTTGTTCATAGGATCCGAGATCTTCGCACTAAGCTTATAGCCCTTGTCAAGAACAGTATTGTCAAGTTCGGTGGCGTTAAGGGCGGCCGCGGGCGAGGAAAATTGAAGATAGCAAAATCGTCGACTGGTTTTGAACTTGAGCGAAGGAAGACGCACATCGACGATCTCACCATATTTGCTAAATAGTTGACGAATGGAATCCTCATCGGCAGTCGGGGGGAAGTTGGTAACCCACAGGGTCGAGCTTGACTCAAGCTGCACTTGGATGATATTGTCATTGAGGAGCTTCTGATCACGGGCTAGGGCTCCCAGAGCGTCTTCTCTGGCCTCAAACTCGACGTGCGCAGTTGCGTTCTCCTCTTCGCCAGTCAGGATCTTCACGCTGTTGATGGTGCCATAATTCCTGAAAAACTGTCGAACCTGGAGCTCTGTCACCCCCCCGCGGGAGGTTTTTGGCCACAACTGTTGCGTTCTCACGATCACGGCTGGGGGCTGGAGCAGCTGTAGTCTCTTCTGGGACCTGTTCGTCGCCACGAGCTTTCTTACTTGTCGGTTCGCCGTTGGCATCAATCTCATCCTCTTCGCGCTTTCTCTTTTCCGACGAGGACGCCTCGGCTTCAGCAGCCGCCTCCCATTGTTGTTGCTGCAAATTTTGAGCTGCCGCGGCTTCGCGGGCCTCATTTTCTCTGCGAGCGTTGACAGCCCTCACGGCTTTTCGAGTCTCAATAACAGCAAGCTGAAGCTCGTCAGAGTCTTCGTAGTCTTCGCAATGAGCAATATAAGTTTGCACGATCTTCTCTGGCCAGTCGAGGTCCGTCCGTTTAATGGCCTGTTTCAGTACAGCAGTCGCATAGCTTGGGCTGGGAGTTCGTCTCGCTGCGTCGACAGTCGCTTCGCCTAGCACAAATTTCCTCCAGCAAATGAGTTCCCAGCCATAGTAGACAAGCCAAAACTCGTAGCTATTGCCACGGCGTGGGATGAGATCCTTGAACTTCTCTCTTGCGCTATCCCAGCTGCCGCTTTCGCTGAGATATCGAATATAGATGCGTTCCAAGCGGAAAAGCGGATCGCCTTGGTATGACTGACCATACTTCTTCTCGCCTAGCTCTTGCACACTTTCCATTGCGGATAGGATGCCGACTTGCGCAACGTCTAAATCCTCATCGGTCGAGTCTGAGAAGAAAGCACGTCGACGGAGATAGCTGCACCAAGTAGTGTGTACTTTCAAAACTTCCTCCATGCCTCCAGCATCGAGTAAACCTGTGCTGGTAGCCTTGTGCTTGATATTGGAGATTTTGGAGAACGATTGACCTTCTCGCTCTGAACTCAAAAGATATTGAGACCAAAGGTTACCGGACCAGGGGCAATGGCGTGTTGCACGATCCAGGGTTGCGATTGTAGTGGTAGAAGCATGGCCATGCATAGCTTGGTCAATAAGAAACATGACATAGTCTTCCCAAAGAGAAACATCCGTGGGGAAGCGCAAGACTGCTCGTTGGTAGACAGCATTGACAAGCTCGAAGTGAAATAGATGGAAGCCATTCCGCCGTCCAGCCACTGGACGCTTTCGGGCGAGTTCGGTATCGATGTACTCTGAGTACGCTGCCCATTCGAGAGTCTTATCACCAGACTTCTGAGCCTTTTTCAGTTCAGACTCGGATTTCTCTCGTGTTTCATAGAGACCCTTGGCTTCCGAGGCAGCGGCGACTGTCTTGGCCATAATTTCTTCGTAGTTGGCGGGGCCATAATGCTTAGAAATGAAGCCGGAAAATTTCTGGAATGACTGGTCCCACTCGGCATGAGGGGTCTGCAGTCGGGTGTCCCACAGATTTTTGAGATTGTTGATTTTCCCGATTCGTTCCTGAGAATTGGGAGAAGCCCGGTCAATGTCGTTGTCAAGAACCTCCAGGAACCTATCCCAGACACCTTCGACATCGTTGATCATCCATTTGGTAGCTTCCGCAGCTCGTTGCCAGACGTCCAAGACCAATTGCCAGCTGAACACTTCGCGACCTATCATTCGATCTTCTTCGGTCCATTGGCCAGGCCCATGCTCATATGCCTCTTTGTATAAATGGAGCACCCAGTCACCATAGATTTTCCAGAGTTCGGTGCTCCCAAACTCCTCTTCGACTGATCGTTGACATAGCTCCATAACAGCAATACGCTCAGTTACTGTATGGGCCAGCAGAGTTTCGTCTGCGATCCATTCAGCCCAAAGATCTTGACCCATGGCGAAAAGCTTGTCCATCTCCTCGCGAGCTATCCTCAGATCATTCAGTAGGTCGTAGCGACGCGGGTCGCCATGGATACCTGGACGATTGGGGGGGATAAACGTGGTTCACGAAGCCTGTGTGCAGGATACCGATGAATTTGACGTGCGCGTCATAAGTATGCGGGTTTTCTTGTATGATATTGAATGCTTCTGTCGCCAGGCGCTGCGCGTCCGGGTCCAAAGATGTTTGCCCGTAACCCCTGCGCGCATTTTCACGAGGACCTTCGGACATGGCGATATCAAACGATGTGCGCGGCGTAGGGGTGTTGTGGTTGATCGGGTTCACGTGTGGATGGATAGTTGACGGGGACAGCTGACTCTCGTACGACTCGGTGCTGCGGAGCATGCTCGAAGCGTTTTGCCGTTGCGGCTGATGATGCTGCAATGCAGCTAAGTCGGCCAGTGTATCCATCCCAGGTGTCGATGCTTGTCTTAACTGCGGCGGCAACTCGGTCGTAGAGGGTGCACCATTGCCGGTAACTTTGGGGTTGGGGTTGTGGTTGGGCGCGGGCGGGGATGATTCGGGAATCCCAGTCGTCGGGACATAGACGTGCTGCGCTAAAGGCGAGGAGGTCTTCCCTTTGCGAGCGGGACCCGACCGAGCTCTTTGAATGACTTTATGGGAAGATGGTCCTGCAGCAGGGGTCGGTGCGTTGTTCGACGTAGGACCGGGCACGGGAGTCGAATTTCCAGACTTTGTATTCGAGTCCGGAGACAGCAATGAATTGATGTCCATCTTGCAAAATCAGAGTCCGCGACTGGCGCTGGACAAGACAAGGAAGGGAAGAGCGACAGAAGGCAAGAAAATGTCAAAGACCAGATGTCACGGATAGTGCTGGTACAGCAGAGATCCAGTTTAGACGGCGGGCACGATACTTCTCAGCGTGTCGTCCATTCCTCCATCGGCCAACACAAGCTTGTGATCTGATCCCGCCTCGTCGTACCGGTTTCCGGGGTCACTAACAGGGTTCGCGCGATACCGATGGGGACGAGGAAATTCAGTTTCCGGTTGCAGGATACCGGGGCGATGCTGGTGGGGATGGTGAGTTGAAATGGCGAAAAGAAAGGTGAAAGAGAGAGAGCGGGAGGAGGCCGAAGCTTCTTGGCCGATTCAGAAACGGAATTCGACAGAGACGAAATATCGGCAGGACGAGAAGAAAGGGATAGAAGCCACAGGCTAGAGTGGCCTGGGAATCTAGGTGGGGGGGAGGAGGATGAAGGAGGGAGGGTAAAAGGTGCCGGTGAAAGACAGGAGGAGAGGAAGAGAGAGCACTGAAGGCCCTGAAAGAGGAAGACTAGTGGATCTTCGCAGGTGGAGATGACGGTGAAGGAAGAGCGTGACGAGGGAGGGGGGGGAGGAAAAGAGGAAATCAAGTGGGATGTAGCAACAGTCTAAGTTGCGTAAATTGAAGGGAATTTACGCATCATTTGTCTTGAAGTCTCTGTTTCTCTCTACAGCCAAGTCTTATACGTTCGTGGGGGGAAGAGAAGGAGGAAGCACCTGCAGTTGTTCACTGCTTGATCGATCACGTCGCGCCGCAGGGCCCACCTGGTGGCCTCAGGCAGAGAGGAAGGCATAATAACTGACTAACTAAGTTAAGGCATCAAATCTTTGTAGCCTCAGGCAACTAAGGGTGGCGGCAGACACCACTCGCGCAATCCAAGCAAGTTCAACCTTTTTTCCGCATCGTCCATCGCTCTCTACTCCAGCCAGATCAACAACACTCCACTTTATGGCCACAATGGGTGCTGTCTATCCTTCTGGACAATTAGTCCGGGCAGGTGAGTTCCTGTCATATTTGACAGCTATTGCTATTGAAATAAATCCATCCCATACTGACCATTCAATCAAGCCGCCCGGAATCGTGTCTCGTGCGCCCCCCGACGGACATTGACCTCGACAACTGTTTGCCGCGCCAATAATGACGCTGGTAATACCACCCCTCCTCCCGGCGAAAAGAAGAAGAAGTCTTCCCTGCTCTCCTCCATGAAAAAGTGGGTTCTTGGCGACAAACCCAAGACCGCTCGTACTCCATCCGCTCCCAAGCGGGAGGAAGCTGGTTTGGGTGCGAACTCGATTTTCGCCGACGACGTTAAAGCAACATCGGGTCCCACACCAAGCCGGAAGAAGGAACAGATGCAACAGCGTGACTCCGAGCAGGCCGACCTTCCATTAGAACAGCGGGATAAGAAACGCCTCCAACTTGCTCTGAACCCGAACCCCCGAGCTCAACTTCGGTGGGAAAAGAAGATGGTTAACCGGGAAATCAAAAAGGGCGGCCGGATTTCCAGGCAAGTGCAGATTGCGCGTACAGAGCGTGAATCTCTCTCAAAGTCGCACTGGTTCAAGACCTCGGTCAAGAAACTAGGCCCCCTGGCCCGCCAAATCTCTGGCAAGAATCTCGATGAGGCGATCCTGCAGATGCGTTTCAGCAAGAAGAAGGCCGCTCAGGATGTCCTTGGTCATCTGGAGCACGCGAAAAACGTCGCCATGGTCCGTGCCGGCATGGGCCTGTCGGCCACCGAGGAGTCCGACAAGAAGCCCATCACCGTCATTCTCAAGTCCGGCGAGCGCAAGGAGATTACCGACCCCACGAATATCTATATTCAACAAGCCTGGGTCAACCGTGGCCCTTACGGATTCGGTATGGACCACCGTGCCCGTGGTCAAATCAACCACCTCCGTCCTCCGGCCACTGGTATCACCGTTGTGTTGAAGGAACAGAAGACCCTTATCCGCGAGTGGCAGGAGCGTGAAGCCGATGCATTGCGGAAGCGGACAGCCAAGCTCTGGACCCAGCTTCCCGATCGGAAGATTTCTGCTCAAAACCAATGGTACAGCTGGTAATTGGCTGAGCATCGATTCCCCATTGGCGTTTTCCGTTCCGTTGCGTTGTATTATTTACATCCGTGTGCCCATCCTAGCTGGAACCGGTTTTTGTTGTTTCTGTTGCCCATTGGCTAGGGTGTGAAGAGGATTTTTTTTTGGCATTTCCAGTAGAGAAAGCCAGGCTTGTGAGCCTATGTACAATATGATCAATACCATTCTATGGAAATCTTCATCGGACCTTATACTATTCACTATCTGTCCCACCATATACGAGTACTATATACCATATCCCGTATCATCATTTACTTCGGGGACGATTTCCCTCCACCTTCACGATGACAGGAATAACACCTCCGGTCTGCAAAGGAAACCTTCGATGGCCAACCACTTCCAGGATACTCGTAATGGCACCGGAATGCGCTGTCAGCGAGAGAAAAACATTATCATCGCTAGCAAAGATATCACACAACAATTCGAAAAGACGCTTATTGCGGTCTTCATTGGACTCGCGCGTCTTCGCGTCCCACAGCAGATCTTCTTCTGTGAAATCTGCTTCGAATTGATACTGCGGAAACTCGGTCGCGATTGTAGAAGCCGGAGAGCGGCGGTCACAAGTGTGCTCACCCATAGTCTCGCGTAGGAGCTGCATTCCAATCAGATTCGCCTTCGCTTTATAGCTCATTCATATTAGATATATGCAACTTACTTCTTTGATGACTGGTCGAAAAGGCTTGGTGAGCGGCATATCCAATTCGTCAAATGTAACCTGGGCAGTCGCGCAGCATCGGATCAACGGGCTCACGTAATATGATTCCGGGGTCGGGATGCTATGTTTGACTTGTTTTTCCCAAGCTGCGCGTGCAGTTTTAGCTTGGGAGATACCTACGTCTGTCAGACGGGCATCAACCCAAGTACCATATTCGTCGCCGTCGAGCAGAGACCAGTACTCCTGTAAATTGAATGAGCCATCTGAGTTTCTTCAAATACAATATTCATTTTTGTAGAAAGACGTACGTCCCATGCTTTGGTGCCATATCGCTTCTCGGCAACATTGTGGACGCCTTCACCGTGTCGGCCTAGAAAGAGCACTTTATATCGGGTATTTGGCTCCGCTTGGCCATTCAGGCGCTGAATTTCCCTGCTGAATTTTTGCCATTGGCTATCTTCCTTCGATTCCTCGGTCTCTGAACCATACGCGCGGCGAATGAGACCAAAGTTCGATTTTGCCTGTGATGAGCGTGAGATGGATTTGAACTAGCCCCTCCCCGTATTTGTACTTACATAGTCGAATGTATCCGGGTCAGTGGAGGGATCATCCTGAAGAAAGTACCCAGCCAACGTAGATAATTTGAAAGATGTTGCTTTTCGCATGGTGTAGTATTACTAGCGCAGTTTCGAAGAGCTGGTTGGTATGCCCCTAAATAGACAGGATAATATCTGCCAGGTGGGGCTTCTTGTCAGGCTCAGGCTCAGTGACTAATCAGCGCTACTTAACTAACTAACTAACTAGTGATCACTCAATATCACTCATTAGTTACTATCTGATGTTTTCTGTTCAAGATTTGCCTTCGATTAAATTAATAGCTTTTCTTAGATTACTTGCACTTCCACTTCCTTACAGACAGAGCGGGGTTTATTGAGTTCCGGAGCTGCTTTTTTAGGACAATTGGTCTCGGTTTCGGCTAAATAGTGCATGTATTTGACAGGCTTCAACTATACACAGGTTACTTAAATTGATAATTTAGCTTTCGATCACCATGTAATTTAAGCGGTCACTGGTACTGCCACTGAATGTAAGCATTATTAAAGTTGTCATGAACCTCGGGAGTCGCCAGTAAACTTGAAGGCTCACCATGAGGTAACCTACGCAAGACTACATATAGATAGGCATTTAACTTGTTAATTTGCCTTTAGGGAAACTCAAGACCTCTGGTTTCTTTGGCTATCTTTCTATTTGGAATTACTATCGCTACGATGCCAGCACAACAACCCGACCATAACAGCCAAGGCGATGATGCACAGGATGATCGTCGTTGTTTCCTTATTGCCAAGTTCTGTTCATCGTTTGATACCCAAGGGCAGCTTCTACTCGTCAAAATCCAGGAGGGAAATCTAGTTATTTCAAAATCTCGCTTGAAGGAGATGGCTAGAATGATTTGGCAAAAGCAGGGCTGGTAACTGTTATGCTGATTCTTTGCGTATTATTAGCTTTGGTATTCTTGGAGATTCTAGAATATTTCGGTGCTTTGTCCTCGCTCCACATCCTCCCTTACCATACTATAGAGTGCGGCAGCTCTTCATATTCTGTTCGTCTTGGAACGGTTATTAATTTCACCTACTAAGCTGACCAAGTAACTCTAGAGACGGAGTTTACCTCAGCGGCAAGGTTTAGACAGTTGCCGCTATGGAGCACCGCAAACAAGTCCACATTTTAAGTAGGATTAACCGCGATTAATTACGATTTTTAAGTGGAATGTAAACCCAAAATCTGATAGGATCATGACTGCTTTTGTTTATTGTAATCTGTCTATATGTGACCTAGATTCTAGAGCGATTATCGTCAAATCCTGCTGGGCTCTCCAGATACCCATCTTCCTCCAACCTTCGAACTCTAGCCTAATACAAACACAATGTGACCATCAAGATCGCTCTGCGAGACTAGGCTATCCTTATCTATAACAAGGGAGCCACATGATTATCATGCTCCAACCTCACGGGCTGTGAGCGCAGATGCTGCAAAATTCTTGTCCTAAAGCTGATACAGCTGGAGGCCTTTCTTTGCAGACATCATGTGGGCGCCACAGAATGACAGACAGTTGAACATCAATTGTTCAGACCGAGAGGCAAATGCCGGCGATACCGCCGAAAACAAGGCACCAGAGACCGTCGAGACAACGCTTGAAAATAACCCGCCAAGTTGACTGGTAATCGAGCGAACAGTTTGCCCAGTTGGAATAGCTTGAGATGCGATTCCATGAATAGGCGATAGTGAGCGCGACGAGCGTTGGGCCAGGCTTTGCTTTGGTCCATGATTTGGCACTGTAGATATACTCTCCAGTGGCTGATTGACTCCTTGCGGAGTTGGCTTGTGGCTGGGTCTTGAGATAACCAGGGTATTCGAACTGCAGAGCCTCGGAGCGTACTGCTTTTGGTTGGAGCGGATGCGGGTGCGGCCTGGCTCGGAGGTCTCCAAAGGACGTGAAGGCATTCCCGTGGTGGGGGGCCGAACTTGCAGAATTGCTTTGAGTGAATTGCCTGCGCTCGAGCTTGTCGGCGAAACGTTTCTGTTGTTTCTGTCCTTCGAAAGCACAGTCGCAGGGCCAACGGTGCGCGAACGCACTGCCGACTCGCGACTTGCCTTGGCAGATTGAAGAACACTTGGTGGTCGGCACGAATTCGCGTGACCTGGTGCTCTGTTGAATTTTCCGACATTTTGGTTTACATGTAGGACGCCAGAGGAGTTGTACTGCGAGTTGTGACCCGGTACACTGCTGCTTCGTTTGCCAATTGGCAACAAAACAGAAGTAGCGTATTGCCGGTCCTGACCCGCAATATCGCTTTGCTTCGTTGCCTTGGCAGTCGGCGAAACAACAAAGGTGTTGTTTTGCCGGTCGTGGCCTGGGACATTGCTTTGTCTCGTGGCTCGAACAGTTGGCAAAATACCAGACGTGTCTCGATCTTGGCCTGGAACATCGCTCTGCTTCGATGTCCTGACAATTGACCAGGTAAAAGAAGTGTTGCGTAGTCGATCTGGAGCCGCAGTATCGCTTTGCTTTGTAGCCCTGACGGCCGGCAAAACGCCAGACGGGTTTCGATCGTGGCCTGGGACATCGCTTCGCTTTGTTGTCCTCACAGTGGGGAGAACAGCGCATAGGCCCCGCGATGGATCGTGTTCCGGGGAACTGCTGATTGATCTCTTGATCATCTTGGCTGCGAGGCGTGGAACCAGTGAAGGATCGTGTCCGGGTACGCCGGATTGGCGCGTATCTGGAAGAACTGGAGCATGAAGCATTGGTTGGCGCGGCCGTTCTTTGACATTGGTGGTCAGTGGAACGTCGCTGACTCCAGCACGAGCGGCGGCCTTTTCCAGGCAGTTGCACTAGTCATGAATCAGCATTCTCGTCTCTAAAATGATGTTGGTTAAGGGAGAATTCATGCTTACCCTCTTATGCTGCTTCTTGTGCTTCTCACAAGCACCATATTTGCGAGCCTTGATGTAGTTCTCTTTCTGCGCCTGGGAGCGAGGCTTCTGCTTCTTTGGCAGGTTGGTAGTCGCATTCATGTTCAGGTCAAGAACCATTTCGAGGCCTCCAGTGCCAGCGCTAGAGGCGGAGGCGGAGGCAGGAGTGTTCTCGGGGCTTTCAAAGCTCGCAGGCTGAGGAGAAATGCTTCCACGCATGCAATCCGACCAGCTTGGGGAAGAGAAGCTGGTATTCGAATCGGAAGACATGTCCAGATCGCGGGCGGTGGCATCGCACAATCGCTGGAGGTGCAATTCAATGGCGGCTTCGCGGCGCTTTTCTTTGATAGAAGTGGTACGAGGGTCGGCGGCGGCCTGCGTCTCGACCATCTGGCGGAAGGAAAGCCCGTTGTCGTCGTAAGGCTGGTAAGAATTGAACATCTCATCGTCGAAGATCGGAGTATCCGGCATCATTCCGAATACAGGGGACTGGTCGGCCAGGAACTGATCATCGGAGGTTCCATAGTTGATCATGTCAGGAAAGGCGGATTGAGAGAAGTCCGGCAGGTCATTTCCGAGCGTTTCAGCATCGTATGGAAGACTCATGTCGGGCGAGACGGTGGCGGAGGCGGAATAGTCATCGCCATAAGCCACCGGGAGGTCGAGGAATTGCTCGAAGTCTACCCAGTCATCAGACTGAGTCTGGACATCCGTGAAGAATAGCTGATCTCCGAGAGACGCCATGATGTCGGGATTGGTGGGGTGGGTATCGTTAACGTGGAGGGGGTCGAAGAGTTGGGGGGGGGAGGGTATACAGGAATGGACACTGTAACCGTTCAGGGAATTAATGAAAGACTAGGCGGCCCCGGGGCTCAAGGCCGTGAATCCTAATTGTCAAGTCGAAAGCCGAAGGGACTCCGAAAGGAAAAGAAAGAGAACCTCAGGCTGGCGGTGCTGGAGGTTGTATAGGAGCCTGGGCCGGAGGGGCGCTTTCCCTCTTCGGGTTCCCCGACTTCCACTAGTCCCGGTTGGGAGCCCGACGCGGCCCTGTGCGCTCCCTCGTGTTTTCCCTTTGACTCATCGCTGGGGCTTAGACTATGCTTTGACTGCCTCTGGTTGGTCCACTGGGGTCTACTGGGGTCTCAGGGTGGCTCATCCCCAGTCATTGGATTGCAATTATGCTACTTGATTTTGCTTATGACGATCTATCCATTGAATTTCTTTTTTTTTCTTTTTTTGGTCCCTACCTGCCCCACTCCGTTTGCCCTACGGTCCAGGATGGTAGTACTCTGTACTAGATATGCACATACTCGTACTCACCAGAGACGGGATTAAGTTATACTCCATCATTCAAGGTTCTATTCTGACGCCATCCCCAGCCCTGGCATTGCGCATGCGGTGTGGTCTACTCCGTACACATCAAGTGGGCGTTTATGCGTTTATACCTGTTCTTTAAAATGACAAGCGACTCTACAAGATGGTTCAACTAGTAGACGTACCACTTTTAATTGAGATCCCCAGAGTTATACATACCTTACGCTATCCACAGGTGAAGATAACATCCCCGCAGTGCGTGCATACAGTGATCGAACCTTAACTTCCAATTTTTGCGCAGCTTTTGCTCTCGGGTTTCAAGTTTTATAGGTATATACTGACAAGGCACGGAATGTCTTTCGCTCACTACAGGGGTTCTACTGAATAAATAATGGCGGACTCGGTCAATGTGTGACATGAGCCGGTCGAATGGCTCATCCCGTTAACTTGAAATATTCCAGGCATTGGAAGGTAGTACATAATACTGATAGCAGCATGTGTACATCCAGTCCGGTCTATGGGGCTTCAGGACACTGCCAACTTGAAGGTTGTTGGCAATGATCTTGCAACGAGTCCGCCTGCCAGTGCTCTTCATCTCCGGGGGGGATTGAGGCTCTTGGCATTTGATCTACTCAGAGCGGCCGGGGGGTCTAGTAGAGACTCAGAGATTCAGACCACCGTGTACTAGTGCTAGCAGTGGACAGGATGTCTAGACTGTCTAGCAAGTCCCGAGTAATTTAAGTTCTAGTACTAGTCACCCTGGAGTAGACCTGAGTGGTCGGATCATATCTATCCATAGATGCGAGATATATATAGAGTATCATAATAATACGCCTGCTGCCCTAAGCCACTGGGGAAGGGCCCCACTACCGTGACTAAGGTCAATCAATGGATCTGAGGGTCAATAACAGAAATCTCCATAGAAAGCTTGGTAGCATACTAGTCATTGCTAAGCTCAGACTAGTCTATGCAGCCAACGCCTTCCAAGGTTGTAGGGACTCGCAGTGGTGACTGGAGTAGACAAAGAACCCCACGGCTTCTCACGGTGTGGAGCTGAACTACTCGGTCTCAAATCTGTACTACTATAATCGCATGGCATTTAGGGTAACCTGTTTCTGGGGGCCTGGGTTGACATCTGAACAAAAGGACTCTAGCCAGCTGTGCTGCGAGGGTCTTTCAATTGGCATTACCCAGGTCAAGGCAACACTGACTCTGAGAAGAAACTATTCAATTGTGATCAAGGCCACTACACTTCTTGCCAGTAACTAGGTATTACTGTCCCTTCAGTATCAGTAGGGAACTCTGCATAAACTCCCACTGGGATCGCAAGGCCAAGAAGAACATCGACACCTAGTTCATCAGGCGCCAATCGGAGATCCCCCAGACGCGTCGGGGTAAACAAACGGACCCGTCGGGGTAGGAGCTTGGGCCACCGGAGCCATGCGACCAAGCAGATCCCATTCCAGAAACCATGTCGGGATGAGGATAGCTAAAGCGTACGAAATTAGCAACAGTTTACTAGGAAGAGCCGATTTTAGGGAAATATTATTGATTTGAGTAGACTAGGATACGGCAAGCCGACCTCGCATCGGAATTCCTGCAAGTTGTGGCACCGGCCATCCAGCTTTAACTTTAGCAGTCGTCAACGCAAATTGAGGATAATTTGACAACGATAGGATGGAGCCCGAAGTTCCGGAAGACATTTCCCATTAAACGATAACCTCCCCATCCTTCCCGGGGGGCGTTCAAAAAAAGCAGAAAGAAACCACCGTAGAACCGTTCCGTAAAGCCCTAAGTGATGCAGAAACGACGAGAACAACCAGAGATCAGCGAAAAAGAGGTAAAGACACAAACGCCGTGAACCGCGCAATTGGTGATATTGCGGCTAGGCGCTTAAGAGGACTCCTCCTCATCCTCCTCAGCGAGCTGCTGTAGAGAAGTTAGTGTTGAGGGGAGGTTGAGTGTGGACGAAGGGATACTTACAGCCTGGTACTTGGCCTTCTCTTCCTCGTAACGCTTCTTGTCGGTGGCAGCCTTGGCATCGTAGGGCTTGCGCTCGGTCTCGGTGAGAGCCTTCCACTTGTCACCAAGACTCTTGCCGACCTGGCCTGTATGTGGTGTTAGAAGTAGAGCTCATGCGATGGAGTAGAAGAAAAGCTTACCGAAGGTGATACCGGGGTTCTCCTCGCGAACCTTGTCACGGTTGTCGTTGGCGAAGAACATGTAAGCGGACAGACCACGCTTGGGGGCGTTGGGGTCTGGTGGTAGTTAGCATTGGCATGAGGGTCGACGAGTCAATGCGCCCGGGTGGACGATGAAGAGCCTACCCTTCTTGCGGCGCTGGACGCGCTCCTTGCCGCCCTTGCGAGTCGTGGTCTTCTCCTTAGGCATGTTGTCTGCAGAAATCGATTAGCACTGTGTGATATAGACAAAGGTGACGTGATAAACAAGCAAAGATTTTGCCGAAGCTGCCGGGAACACCGTGATAGTGCAGAAGGGAATCGCCCGGCAGCAGCACAAATGGAATGATGCGACTTCGATGCGACTAGGGAAATGCAGGGAAGAGCGCGATTGAACGCAGAGTGAAGATTGACTCGGCAACGGACAGGCGCGCTCGAGGAAGCAAGCGCGACGATGGGGATCAAGATGGCAAAGCAGATGGTGAAATGAACCAGGAGGAAATGTTCAACTCACAGGAAGTTTGGGATAAATAGAATAGCGCGAAGCTTTTGGAGATGAGCTGTTGGTGATAAAGAGCTTGGTTAGTGTGTTGTTGGTAGAGAGAGAGAGAGATGGGAGGATGAAGCGCGCAACAGTGAAGATCACGGTCGCGAGGAAGAAAATAGCAAAGGGAAAGAGGCTGGAAAGAAGTGATTCAAGGTATGAAGAACGCGGAAAAAAAGAGTGGTGGGTGGTGTTGTTGAAAAAATTGGGTGTGGGATATATAGAGTCGGGATATGCAGTACCTGGGGATTGTATGGGGGAGAGGGCTCTGGTAGTAGAAGCGTGAGGGAGAGTGTGAGAGAAGAGAGGAAGGGGAGGCAGTAGTACTAGGGAAAGGCCAGAGAGAGAGAGGGGGGCACAGGCGAAATGGTGGGCAGCAAGGGCGTGCGGGTGCTGACTGGCCAGGGAATGTATCTTAGTAATACATACTGTACCATACATAGTTACCTACCGTACTTACACTGTGTATGGCGTGGTGTACACTGGTATGTACTCGGTGCTCCATTCACACCAGTTCATTAGCATCTATCCTATGTAAGTCTATGTATCTGGATATCGGGAATTCTGATCCGTGTGAATATTCTCTGCCTAGGGTGGCCATGACCATGACCATGGCATACTCACTACCATCACCACCACACCACCACCACACCACCACCACACCACCACCACCACATTCACCACCACTACCATGCACAATGCACGAATCCCTTTTCAAGCGGGGCAATGATTCTCGCAAATGGCACCTTGCTCTGAATAACCCCAAGACAATACCGCCGTATGGATGTATGGATGTATGGAGCCTGGGGGAGCCTGGGGGCATGGGGAGACCACTTTGTACCCTGTCTTCCCTCATATGCCGCAGCTATACGTAGAACTTGGTGGTGCGGTCGTGCAGAGCAGACGCGCCTCCATGACTAGCTTCGAACCAGAGCGGAAGCACGGCCACCTCGAGAGCAACCTGTGTAATAAATGGTGCGCGCCCAGACTATCTTACCCCCCCTCTCCCTCCATCTCTCCACCCTGCAACCGAGTATTGGGTGGTCCTGGGTGTGGTAAATGACTCCACGGCCATCCGTTATTGGGTCTTACGGTAATTATCTGGTCTGCACCCGAGTACGGAAGACAGTACCATAGCAACAACGCGCGAGCGGAAAGGAAGCTGGATTGACTATACACGGGTAACTTATCGCCGGAGCGATACCACAAATAACAAGGCGTGGGCCCGACGGAGTTTGGGATGATCGCGGGATTGGAATGGGTTAGACAGCAGTCCAGCTCCATTACTGGCTGAGCAGCCCCCCCCAAAGGCAATCACAAGCTGGCGGAGTAAGAAAAGGACAAGGATAAGGGACGAACGGTACGCGTCGAGTTTGTTCCCTCGGTATAATTCATTCCTTGGTGGATGGCGGCAGGTACCTAGAACCTGTCATGTTCTGCACGCTAATGATGCAGGCTGTTAGGGGATTCGGCAGTGCAAAGGTGCAAAAGTTCTTGAAGCACAGCTTTTGATGGGGGGAAGTTACTTTTTTGGCTGGCATTCCGATACAGATACATACCAGGGTACAGTGTGTACCAGCAATACGGTAGTGTAGGGTACTGTACTAAGGTCTTTGGTACTCTTTGGTACTCTCTGGTACTCTTGTGGTAATCACATACCACCCTAGCGTCATCGACTGGTTGCGTCGCAGTGCAAGTGGGAGCAGCATGAATTACTGTGTAATCCTGCTGCCCTCCCACTACGACGCCCTGGATGTGGCTCCGGCCTAATATGCATCCATGTATTCTGCCAATCGATGTTTCCTGTAGTCCAAGCGGTGACCTGTCCAGATACGCTATCCTGTTAATTCACTCTTCCCCTTTCCATTTTCCCTTTCCGCCCTCCCCCCGGTACTCCATCATTGCGGGTGCGGTGATGTACTGCGTGGGTCAAAGGTCTTACAGGGCCACAATCAAGTGACCCGAAGCCTATTAATATCCTGCCTGGGTAATTACGAGTGCACATCGCCCGGAAGCTCCAGAAGGATAAAGAAATGCACGGAAAATCACATTTGTATTTCGAGGGTTGACGCCGGAACTCCGGCCTATTGGGGGTATGCAACTAGATCCACTCGTAAAGAAAAAAAGAACCATGTTGGTTCGTCATAAATATCAATCTTCACTCTCATCCAGGACCAAAGCTTGAAGCTGGTCGTCATCAGCCCAATTCAGTCCGCTGCCGACGACCATCGCACTGGCAATATGCTTCATCGTATCCCATTGGGCTTTGTTGGATTTGAAGTCGGTTTCCAATTGTTCCAGTTGTGACAAGAGTTTCGCATCTTTCAGCTTCTCTCTCCATGTTTCATCTTGCTTGGTAAGCTCTAGAAGCTGTCGTACCAGCTCTTGATTCTCCTGGTTGATTTGTAGATTCGCAACCTCCGAGTCAGAAAGCTGTTTGAGTACCTGGTCATGTGCCGAGGCTAGATTTTCGTGGGCTAGCGCGAGCACGTCGCGCCGGTTCACAAGGCGGAGAAGGGCCCTACGCGATTCCCATGAGACGCGAATCAATGCATCAGATAGTTCGAGTACTTACCGTTCAGGTGGAATAGTGGCCTTCAGGTGAACCGCTTTCAGGATAGGGTCGGTCATGAGGATGGTGTGAGCGGCTTTCCTCCTGACTGTGTAGGTGGCGCGCGCCTCGAGCAACTCGCGTTCTGCATTCGCGAGGTGTTCCTCGATCTCATCGCGAGAGGGTGGCCTTGTTTCTGGCCCAGGATCTGAGGAGTAATCAGCGCAAAGCCAAAGCCAATAAAATAAGCATCGTCAAGAAAACGAAAAATGGAAAAAATAAAATAAATAAAAAGGTCACCCGTCTGATCGGCGAATAAAAGTGAAAGAAAGAGTAGCCAAAACCTCGAGGATCTAGATCGTACCTGATTCTAGCAACGCCTTTTCGAGTTGTTGTTCCTGGACCTGGTTGGCGAGTTGCAGGATCAGTGCCTCTGGATCGGATAAGGTCACAACATCACGAGAGTCATCTGCCGCATAACCAAGGAGGGTCAGCTCACCCAACCGCAGGTGCGGCAATTGGGCATGTTTGGTCGCCATGGAGGGGATCGGGATCTCGTGCCCAGTAGTAAGCACCTGGTGATATGATAATGCTCGGGCGCGGAGGCGGTGGGGAAGGCAGCTGCTCACGGGGGAGCTGCAGCCTTCAAGTTCCTTTGGCTTATTACCCATCCCCTCCCATTTCCCTTGGACACTCGAGCTTCTCAGGCTCGAATCGAATGGTGAGGAGGGGGAATGTCGTTGCATATCTACATCGCTCACTCTGGTGAGCATCTTCTCGCAGATCCGGTTTCCTTTGCTTCGTATGTACACTCTCCCAGATATCGGTGTGGGGATGCCTCTCCTGTTGCTCCTCGCTTTACGTGAATGCACGCTGACTCCACTCCTGTTGACTGTTTAGACCGGATGCGTTGAAATCATGGATTGTCCGAAATACGTCTATTCCGCCTGCGAGACAAATATTGATGACCGCTCGGGGGAAAAATGTGAAGATACAAACACTTGCCACTGAGGTACGAAGGCCCCCCCCCCCACATCCCCAGCCAAGATAGACCATCCAGGATTTGTTGGAGTGCGTGCTTATATGAATATGGAAAACTGCAGACTGAAATATTTGTTTATGATCGGCAATATGTGAGCGACCCGGGCGATGTTGAACTACCGGAGCTACCTCAACCGGAACCCTTGCAGTCGACAAACCCACCAGCATCTATCACCGACCAGAACGACCTTCATTCATGGCGAAATCTTTTCATGAAAAGGCGGACTTGGGCTCTTGACCTTTCCACTCGCTGCGGAGTGAATGCGAAAAAGGTTCGCGAAGACAATGAGCGCACTGAGGTCATACACCGCGGAGTGGGTGTAGCTTTGGAGAACCTCAAATCTCATGTGGGAACGCTTGAACACCGCTTCCAGGAAGCACAGACATGGGCAAACACACTTGTAGAGGAACAACAGGCGGCCCTAGATGGCTGGCAGCGTGCTCTTTCAACTCTTGAAAGTATTCCCGCGCGAAAGGACTTTCCTTTGCTTGGGCGCCCATCCACCCCAAAGAAGGACAAGAACAGGCCCACGGGAACCCTCCGCGACTTTGTCGACGTATTCGAGGTTGAGCAAGCTGGGTCAGACGCAGCTTTAGCCTCGCCACGCTTCTCTGGACATATCCAAGATATTGAGAAGATGGTCACCGATATTGCCGTGGAGACACAACATCTGCTGGACGAGACGCTACCTGGTCCAGATGATGGCGATGAAGGGCTTTTGGAGGAGGTGGAAACAATTGCAAAGAAAATCGGCTCCGATTACGAGCACGTCCTTGGTTTACCCAACAACCAGAAGATGCTGGCAACTATTTCTAGGCTGGCCCTCAGCCATACACAAGATCTTCTCCCCTCGCTTCTCGAACTCAGTAAGGATATTCAGCATATCATGGAGGAGTCCTGGCGACGCCGCGGAGCTGCAGAGAAGATGGCCCTTCAACAGATGCGAACAATATCGCATATTGAGTCTCGTCTTGCTGATGCCCACTCCCAGCTTGTCAATCTTGATGTGAATAGCAACGCGTTTGATGTTATATACTCTGTTTTCCAGATGCCAATGGTCTACGGATCTATCTTGATAGAGTCTATACGTCGCCGGGAATGGAGCGATAAGATCAAAACCGACTCGCTTAGTTTGGCAGAGGAAATGGCTGTTCTCACAGACGAGGAACAGCGCCGCCGCAAAAAATGGGTCAAATCTATGGGCGATTTTATATCCTTTGGAGACACCACTGCCCCAGGAATCGAAGTCAACTTGCAGGGCCAAGATGATGGGTGGCCGGAAGTCAATCGGAAAGAAATTGAACTCTACATCGACGAAATAAGGACGAAACACTCCCTGTCAAAAATCGCGGATGACCTGTCCGTACAGTTCAAAGACTTGGATGCACCAACACGCCAGCAACGACGCCGGGCCAAGGCATTTAAGAACGGAAGTGTATTCGATTTGGGTAGAAGCTCAATATTACTTCGCGGTGATGACATGGTGCGAAGCCTGCAAGAAGAGAAAACCAAACTCGAAGAAAGAGTCAAAGGGTCCGACAGCCGCATCCGCAAACTTGAGGATCTGCTGCATCGCCAAAGTCATCTCAGTCGACCCTCAAGTGGTAACTTTGGCCCTGACTTTCCGAGTTCGCCTGCATCGCCACATCCCGATGCCATGTCGCGTCGCTCCTCTGTTTCTTCAAGACGAGTATCAATGACTCAGTCTCCGGAAGATCGGGCGCTGGTTCAGCGCATCGTGTCACTCGAAGCTGAACTAGCTGCTGAAAGGGATATCGTGCAAAGGCTTCACAAGGAAGCACATTTCGAACGCCAGACAAACTCTGACAAATATCAAGAAGCTCAGTCCAAATATCACGAAGCTCAGTCCACGAAGGAGGACTTGATTGGGAACCTCGAGGCTCAGCAACGTGAGTTCGAAGATGAGCGGAGAGATCTGGAAGCTGAACTTAAGAAATTCCGACACCGAAACGAGGAGGTTGAAGAAGAGCTAGATAGGCTCATGGATGGTCGCGATCATGAAAGACAAGAATCGGACGAGCGCATTCATCAACTTGAACTCGAACTACAGAACGCCCAAGATACTTCTGCGGAGGAAGCTCAGAAAGCCACTGAGCTCAATGATCGCATCCAAGCCCACCAAGAGAGAGACCAAGAACTACGAGCAAAAGTTGAAAGTCTTGAGCTCTACCACAGCAAACAGGACCAAAGGGACCAAGATAATCATAACGCCCTTCAGTCAGCTTTCATGAACTTATCACCCGGAGGAGCCGTGCCGCCTGAACTTCCTAGTCTCATCAAAGCCGTCGACATTCTCTCCGAAGGCCTCTCCATTCATGCTAAAAATGCCGAAGAGAGCGCATCGCAAGCAGCGGAAGAAATTAAGTCTCTTGGGGAAAGAAACGCTCAACTTGAGTCAAATCTTCAGGAAGAAGCAAATAAGCTGGAAAGTAAAGAGGCTGAAATATTACGACTTACACAAGAGCTTTCAAAGACACAAGCAAAGTTGGATAATATCAGGTCAGAATTGGAACACGAGCGTTCTGCACTGCATTCCTTGCAGACTCACGTATCAGCCGGTCAAAGCGGATCCGATGCCTTGCGAGAACAAATTGTCGAAGAAGAACAGAAGCGCGCAACTCTTTCTCAAAAACTCGCAGCCGCCGAGAGCGAAACCCGGAATCTGAAAGGCCAACACTCCGAATGCGAAGAGAAGCTCAAACGTGCTTCCCAGACAGAGCAGCAGGTCGTGGCTCGGATTCATGCCCGAGGGGTGCGATCCTATGATGTCTCTAAGCAGCTCCACTCACAGGTTGACACTCTGGTGCACATACTTGAGCAGATGGGCTTTGCGCTTATTCAACAGGACGGGCATCTTGCCGTTCAGAGAGCTTCGAAGGTTAACGCTTCGTCCAGTCTTGGGGAGAGTATTGCTCAATCTGGGATCGTCTCGGCGAGACCCGACGCTTCTCTACTGTCCTGGATGCAGGCAGAAGCCCCCGAGGAAGAAGAATCTAATTATATTGCGTTCATGGAAAATCTATCACGCTTCGATTTCTCGATTTTCGGAGATGCGGTCATCAAACGAGTCAAGGATCTTGAGACTTATGCTCGCAAGTACCTGAAAGAATCCCGAACGTATCGTGATCGCTACCATCGGGTTCAAAGCGAGGCCCATGAGAAGATTGCGTACCGCTCCTTTAAGGAAGGAGATCTCGCCCTGTTTCTCCCTACCCGAAACCAAGCGATCCGTTCGTGGGCAGCCTTCAACATCAATGCGCCTCATAATTTCCTGCGCGAGCAAGACTCTCACAAATTAGACACACGAGACTGGCTATTGGCTCGCATCACCAAGATTGAAGAGCGAGTTGTCGACCTGTCCAAGTCATTGAACAGTGCAGCCGCAGACCGTAACTCACTCGGGGATGCCAGCGACGGCGCGTCTTTGGAAGATGACAATCCCTTCGAGCTTTCGGACGGTCTCCGATGGTACCTCATTGATGCCGTTGAAGAGAAGCCCGGCGCGCCAGCTACGCCAGGTATCTCGAAAAGCACCGTTGCCTCCGCGCATGTTGACGCCAAAGGCAGTATACGTCTCAAGCGACCGACTGAAGAAAGCACGGTCGCCCAGACTCTATCGAAAAGCCTAGATAGCCGACGTAATAGTTCCAACTCCAAACGAGGCACACCCACGCCCTCTCACAAAGCCAACGATTCAGCATCGGATATCGTTCGACCAGCCGACGCGGATACCGGCTCTCAGGCTCGAGAGGCCGCACCGATATTTGACGAGGTTCGCCGTGGCCTTCTCAAAGACCCGTGAAAAGTAGGAAATTATGATAGATTCCTTCTTTACCGGGTCGTTTCTTTGGAATTGTGAATGCTAACTGCCTCTTAATACAGAATCAGGACCCCGCATCAGTATCAGCAGCGCAATTACACATCGGCGCTACATTACCAGCATCACCGCCTTCGCGCTCAGCTTCTGGTCTGCGACAGGCTAGGGCCCGTCCTTGGGAAAAGTTGTGGTCAATGGATTATCGCCGAGAGGAAGGCGGAACGAGATAGGAGGAGGGCCTAGGTTATTTTTTTGCTGTCTTTTTTCCACATTTTTTGTCTACTTCATGCTAAATTCTTTTGCCTTTTCTTCTCCAGAAATCGCGTGTGTGCGACTGGGGACTTGACATTTACCCTAGGAGGGATTTATTACGAGATACCCAACATTTCCAATACATGATTTTTGCAAGAGCCTCTTCATATTATCGTTCCTATACGCAGTGACTCTAGTGAAACCTTTCGCATTGTAACTCTACTACTGGTACTAGTACCGGTCTCTCAGCCTACTTGTTAATAGTTAAGCCTTTCTCCCAACCACAACGTAAACATTATAACTAAACCAACAGTTCAAGTTGTGCAGGTCCTGCTGAGCTGCCTCTTTCATAGCCATAACTTGATCCGCCGACTTGGCCCATTCAAAAGTGCGCCCGTTCAGCGCGGCAATCATAAAGTTATGGATCCCATCAAGAACTGCCTTATTGAGTTCATCCCTGTCGGCCGGGTTATCCAATGGATACACCCTTTCACTGCAATCTTTGAGGCCATTCTCTCGAAAAATTCGGTAAAGAGCATTAACGCTATTCCGTATGTCAGAACTAAATCGGCCTTGGAAATGAGCGAAGATCATCTATCTTACTTTGGTGTCTTTCCCAAAGCATTGGCCGTATTGCGAAGAAGCTCCGTCCATCTTTCAGCGTTGATGGGAACTCTGCCTTCAGTTGCTCCCTTTGCGACGAAGTCTTTTGCCGAGCAGTCAAGCCACTGTATATAGCCACCAGGTCCTTTTTATGTTAGCGTACGAGTCGATGCTTCCGACTTGAATAAATAGCCATACGGAGAAGAGACATGAGATTGCGGAGCGCAGGCTCCCACTCGTCAGAAGATAGTGCTACCACCATGGCCCGAACATTGACGACGTCATATTGGGCAGTGAACTGGGCCGGAAAAGGCTTGAGGAGGTTGTGTTGAATAAAGCTAACATTCGTCGGTCTTGGCGTCTTTTTGAAAAACATCGCATCGGAGAGATCGAATCCGTCGAGTTGGCAAGTTCCGGGGAGGATCTTCGAGAGGTCTCGTAGCCATATACTTAATGCATATAATATTAGCTTTGTACGTATACATGAGCTGGAGTCCTCATGGAATTCTCGAAAATCGACCAACTTATATGAAACATGGGAGAATGTGTGTGTACTGACCCTGTGCCTGTTCCTACATCTGCCACGCGCAGTTTCCCCCTTTGGGTGATTGCTGGGTGTAGGAGATAGCCGATATTGGATTGCCAGACATTGTACTGCCTTTCCAGTCTATATGCAATGGTTTAACTCATCGCAATAGGGGAACTATTTCGGAAGGACCTTGGGATGGACGGAATTCTCTGGTACCTTTCGAGCTCATCCTTGGTACGGATTAAGACATATTCTCCTGGGGAATTGAGTTGTGGAGTCATGATAGTGACCTTCTTAATCGGGGGAAAATTATATCAATGAAATAGAGGAAGTAGCGATGGAACTTGAGAAAGAATTCTGTTTCTTTATTTACTTTTCACATATATTACGGGGTCAATTAGGTGCTATAATTTATCCTAGAGCCAAGGAAGGCGACGGGACGAAGGATTCTCTCGTCTGCCTGCACTTTGCAAAGACTGGGAACAATTGGTAGATGATAGGTCTCTGGAGTATCTCTTCGGAAGGAAGGATTCTCAGAGGCTGCAGACCCATGAGAATCTGGAAATGATCGTCCTTGTCGAAGGACTCCTTTCGTAATACAGTCTGGCAGTTCGTTGAGACTAATGACATTTTGCGGGTTTTTGTACTAGTGTGACCAATGAATGTAGTTGAAAACGTCGCCAATCTGCTTGTTGTCGTTGGGGCTCACTCTGTTTGTCCAAATGAGTAAGGACTAGTCGCGTCTGTCTCGAATGGGAATGTGTTAGAGTCGTCTTGGGACCATTCGGAGCGCATGGTTCATGAATAACGGGGTCATTCAACGGCTCGGGTCCCCCGGATAGACGTGGTGTATGTAGATCAATTGATGGGCTAGGTTGGAATATTTTTGTTTGACTAATAGCCCAACTCGAAAAGTTCTGACTCTTTTATTTCGAGCTTTGACCATACGGGTCATCGGACGGCTTCAATCTTCGACTATTTCGGAGGTGAAAACTGCGGCATAATCTTTTGATTCTTCAGCGGTATTAAACAATCACCCGGTATCGTCTACTAATATGATAAATGTGGGCTGTTATTTTGTATTTGGCTGCGGCAATTCACTTTGAATGGTTTCAATCGAACGCTTCTAGATTTTGGACTATGATTCAAGTCTTTCTCTCTCTTATCAAGTAGCGCAGGTTGCCGGGCACCTTTGCCCAATTAGTTCCCCCTCTTAGAGAGGCCGTTTTCCATGCAATAAGCAACAAACCCCGGGCTCTGCCTCATTTAGTCTGATTACTTACGGCCTGGCTTTAATTTTATACCTTAAGAGAAAAGGGAAAGAGGCCCCTGTATGATGAGTAGGGTTAAACGCCTAAAAATACTCTAGTAAAATTGGCGCCTTTGGAATGGGTTGTTACGTCGATTTCCAGGCTTGGTATTCTAACACGTCGATACAAGCACCCGTTCCGCAGAGGATTCAGTTCCGCCAATAGTCTTCATGCTCAACCGACTCCACAACAATCAGGAATTAGCTGTCAGTGTCCTTGTTTGAACCATTCCAATCGAGGTAATTACTGGGAAATCGAAAACCAAGCAAGCAAGGGTTTGGCAGCCGACTAAAAGCGTGACCGTGCACCGACGTAAGAAATGAGATGGTCATGACGTCGCAGATTCCAGTAACCGGAGAAAGCATGTCCAACTATTTATTGAGTACAAAAGACACCCGAAAAGCAAATCCTACGTACAAATTTTTCTTTTGAAGTGAAGAAAGAATTACGACGCTTCTAAGTCCATACATTTTAACATCTACACGACTGCTATCTGAAACCCACTACGCGAGAACTTTTCGAATCATGTCAGCCACACGCTTCATTCCAGTCATTAAGTCCCGAGTGGCACCCTCTATTGCGCCTCGGGTCACCACCCTCCGATCCATCTCATCAACGGCTAGCTATCAGAAAGGGCCTATCGATGCGACTAAGGATACGCTTAAGCAAGCTGATCGAATGGTCTCCGATGCGACCGTAAAGGGTATTGACAAAGGAGGTTCGTTTAATTTCCGATCCTTGACGAGAATTTGGGTTTGCCGAATGCTGATACAGTCGACTCTTCATTGTAGAGGAAGCCAAGAACAAGCTTAAGGATGCTATGGGTACCACTGGACAAGAAGCCAAGGGTAAAATGCAGGAGGCGAAGGGCGAAGCGGCTCAATATGCGGGAGAGGGCAAAGGAAAGGCGGAGCACATGGCCGGAAAGGCAAAAGGCAAGGCCTCAGAGGCCATGGGTGAAGCAGCTGGCAAGGCCAAGGAAGCCAAGGAGAAGCATCTTGATTGAAGATGTCAAATGTTTCTTGCCTCTGTGATAATGACGCTTGTTCTTATGTTGCCTCATATCGCATAACTTGTATATCGAAATCTGTAATATCAAATTTGCATGTTTAAATCGGCGTATGGTTATGCTCTTGACGTAGGGCGTTCGACCAGAGATGTCCAAATCTCAACTCGGTAGCATCATCACGTACTCGCGAGAGCTAAGACCGAATCGAAGCACATCCTTGTCCATAACCTCAACATAGCGGCCAGCCGGAGCCGGATCTCCGTTAACACTAGTTCCATTCGCACTCTCCAGATCGATGATGTATGGCTTCACCTTGCCAATGCGATCGCCATACTCATTCCTCTTTTCGACGTAGCGAAATTGAAGTGCGGCATGTTGTTTCGAGCAGCTGGGATGATCAAGAGGGAAGTCCACTATAGCTCTCTCACGTCCAACGAGCCAGCAACTACGCTCGCCCAGTTCCACCATCTCCAGCAGGTCCTCTCCCTTAAAGACGTACAACCGCCAGGGTTCTTTGGGCGGTGGCTTGCGTGCTTCTGGTGGTTCGTGGTATTTCAAGACAATTCCTTCCCCACCTTCAACCTGAACCATATTACTCTCCGCCGCGAGACGTCCGGTATTTTTGAAATTGGGCTTCTCCTTCTCTGGTAGCGGGGGTCCATCGCCCGACTGTGTCAATTCGGTTGAGAAGGCATCTCCCTGAGAAGGGAGAGGGCCACGTCGCTGTATTTCCTTGGGTGGTGGACTGGGTGGTTTTCGTGGAGATCGGGAGCGTCGCCGTGGACTTCTGTGTCTTCTAGAGGATCGCTCACTATCGCGATCGCGGTCTTCGCGGTGTCGATGGCTGCGGTGTCGGTGTCGTCGGCGATCCTCGTCGGCACTTGTAGATCGTTCTCGGCGTTCTCGGCGGTGGCTGTCACGATCTCGGTGGCTCCTATCTTTTCCGGATGGGCTTCGAGAGGGGCGTCGTCGAGGACTGTCTCTGCGGGAGCTTTTAGCGTCATCTTCTCGACGTCGCGAGCTTCGATGGCGGTCATCCCGTGAATCTCGAGTTCGTCGATCGCGGTTTCGATCGGGCGAGCCGTCTGGGGAGCGACGGCGGCGGTCGCCACGATCGTCTTGCGACTCTCCCATTGTTATAGCGCGGGGTTTGAGGTGAAATGAAGGAAGAGTAATGTTTGAAGCTCAGCTGGAGAATCTCCAAAGCTCCGGCACCACGTGATCAGTCCCGAGGCCGCACCAGCATGAACTTGAGGGGAGCTACACCTCCACTTCTCATTTACACTCGAAGAGCACCGGCTTTCTTACCGTGCTCTCTCTCGAAAGCCATGCGGAAATGTTCAGGAAGCGCGTATCTCTTAAATGTGGTGGCGTTCAGCTCTTAAGCTCGACTACTCGTACCGCGGTCTCGCCACTCCGCCGTCTCAGGATTAACCCAGGCCGTGGCCCTGGGGCACCACATGCTGGTCGGAACTATGCAACCATCTCGAATCTCCCAGAGCATGAGTATTCATGGCCAGGGACACCATCATTTACCCCATATGAAGTCTTGAATTTGGATCATGCCGCTCCGTATTCAAAAAACCTTTATTACGACCTCGTGAAGATCTACCATCCAGATCGACCCTGCAATGAGCATCGTCTTTGTCGAGGCCTTTCACCTGAAGTTCGCCTTAAGCGGTACCACATTGTCGTAGCAGCTCATGAAATTCTTTCCGATCCCAATAAGCGAGCTGCATATGACCAGTTCGGCGCTGGGTGGAAATACGGGCCGAAAGGGTATAATACCACAGCTGAAGCATCTGCAGAATGGGGGCCATATGGGCCAGCGATCTATGCAAACGCTACGTGGGAAGACTGGGAGCGGTGGAATAACCGACACGAGAAGCAGCAGCACGTCGTTGATCACCGCACTTTCACACGGCTTGTGATTCTTCTTGTTTTATTTGGAGGCGCTGTCCAGGCATCGTGGATCTCACAGCAACAAACTGGTTATGAAGAGCGACTTCGCGAGGTCAACCAAGAATCGTCGCGGTTCCTGTCCGGCCGTCGGAAGCATACTGTGGATCAGATGCCTTCCAATGATGCTCGTGTTCAGAGTTTCCTCGTTCGGAGAGATCCGACTGGAGCGGGTCTCAAAGAAGAAGAACAGCCTGTCTACCAGAGAGAACTTCATCCCCGCCGTCAAGGGCCCGAAGGTGACGCGGTAAGTACACACCAGAACAGAAGAAACCCCATTGAAAGTGGGCAGAAACCGAGTTTTCAGGACCCGGAAGGTGTCCATGAGGATGTTTGATTTATTTTAGTTTCATTTACGTGAAACTTTTGCAAGCATGGCGTCCTTTCGTGTCATTTTTGGGCGCTGTCTTAGTGACATCATGTGCCTCTATACATAATGTATTGAAGGGCTATATGGATTCATTGTTAACTCAAATTAGAGAATGGTTTCCACTCAAATAACATACCCTGGGGACTTGAATTCAATTTTGTAGATGAGCTTTTATGGTGCCTAAACCTTGTTTCTTGGCGAGTACAATCTCGTCCAGTCTTTTGGCATCTTGAGCATTTTGGCTTAGCATTATCGCCTGGGATATTGTTGGCAAATCGTTTGTATCAAGATGTACGTGACAAATGCTTAAGAGAGTTATGACCCATACTTTTCAAATGATGTTCTGGAATCAAGGAGCAATAAGTTGATGGTTCTTGAGATCGGAGCGGTTGCAAGCTACGACCTACTTCGGCAATTATCACTGACCAGGCATATTAGCATACCACGTAAATAAGTGCTAGGCGGTTATACATACCATGGCTTCGCTTTTGGTGCCATTGCAGATCAATTTAAAACGTACCGCCAAAACCCTTCGTGGCTTTTGAGAGTCAAATGCGAAGGCTGGTTTGGTGGGACAAGAATGCAGTCGGTCACCTGGCCCCGCTCTCCAAAGTAGCCAGTGTTAACTTTAACAAGATCTCACCAGCGTAATATTTACTGATATTTTTTTCGAGTATCTGAGGTTTAATGTGAGTGGAGGCGAAGACAGTTTATGGCTTTATCTATACGTTGTGAGGATTGAAATACAAATCGTGATATCTGGTTATGTACAGCCTGATCTACCAGACACAATCGACTATTATTATCATAGTACGCAAGTTATGCAGCCTTGGAAGATGATACCAGTTTCCCTGAATTTGGGAAATGTGGTTTCAAAGTCCGTCACCCGGGGTCCAAATTCTGTACCACCGCTGGTCAATGCCGGGATCACTTTTATCATAAAACCTCAGATCCGAACTCAACCGAATACTACCTGATTTATCCTCATTACGCCCACTGGCATGAATACTATATGGGTCGTGGAAGACAACATCACCGGCTTCGTAATTGGTAACTAGCCACTTGTGCTCCCCATGCTCGGAATGCATTGATTGGAAATCTTGAGGAGATGATGCGATCATGCCTCCGTCAAGCATGTTCACATTGAAAGCGGAGATGCGCTCTTCCTCGGTAAATCCTTTGGCACGTTTGGTGTAATCCATTTCAACATGGCGACCAAGTGACACAGAGTTCTCGAGGTAGCAAAGGCCACCTCCATTAATAGCAATATCACCTGCACGACCCGGTTCTATCAGTATACGGAGTGCAAGTTTGGCTGAGCAATATGATAGTCTCACCAATCGGAACCCAAGCAGTCAAAAAGAAGCCTTCGCCCCCTCTTAAAAACAGCTTGTCATAATGGATACCAGTTCCCAGGCCGAATGGCACATTGTGACGCAGCATTGTCCGATCTAAGATTCGGTGTTCCTTCCAGTCCATGAATTTCCTGATGAACCCGGTCAAAGCCGGATGCTCAACAAAAGCCCGATAATGTGGGTCTTTATGGGAATCTATGAGACACTTCTCTTCAAGGGGATCGACTGGCAAGCCTGAACCACCGATTCCTTTGTGTGCATCGGGGTGTGAAGACGAGTTGAATATTCCATCCCGAGGTGAGGTTCCAGGTTCCAGAAGCGAGGTAGATTCATACTGGCGGAAATAGCTGTATGAGGGGATATAGAGTATAGATCAGTATAGTTTCAAGTATTCGGGATGTAGAGTCTAGCCAAATTACCTCTCACGCATATCTAAAACATCTTCTCGGGGAATGAGTCCCTTGACAAATAGATAGCCGTCCTGTTTAAGCCGCTGCCTCATTTCGTCGATCGACAGTGATGCAGGTGTAGGCTTAAGAAGCCCAACTCGCTCGGTGGGAATCCTTCCACCATTTTGGGCCAGTCCATCCGGAAAACATTCGTCTATAGAACCCCTCGGCACTGGAGGCGCTACGCGTTGAACTGCAGCAGTAGCCATTGATGAGTTGTGAACGAGATAAATCGAGATAACAGTAATTTCATTTGAACGGAGCTTCTATTATCAAAAAGCAGATTAGCAGATGTACTGCAGGTCACTTGGGTCATCGGACACTGTCTTTTGTTAAACCTCAGGCGTAACGAGTGTAACGCGGGCCAATGATAATGAAGATGGTTTCGCTGGCAAGTCTGGGTCCAGATCACACTAAACCTATTCTGTCCAAATCTCGCCGATTTCTGCCTTAAATGGATTCACCGTCGCCGAAAACTACACAATAAGGTAGGCGTCCCAAGGTTATCAGTGGGATACCCCGCCTTTCTTTTCCCATATGTTCCCTAATAGCTGCTATGAGGTTTGAACTGATATACAAGTTTAAGATCAGTCATATCTTGCTGCCTGTATGTGAATATATTGTAACTATAGCTAGCTTCTGAAGTACAGGCTCAACTACCGGTACCGTGACCTTATCCGCCAGTCGCGGTTTAAAGTCAGATGTTTCAGGCAGCTGCGCATTGGCATTGAGGTGCAGCGGCCAACCACACCCAGCATGTCGGCGGTACACTCCCATACCCAAATCCCCAAGCTGAAGATCTCTCTCCCCGCCAACCACGCTTGTGAATCTGTGTACTCTCCTTCCGACCCTTTTCTCCCACTGCAGTTCACTCTTAGCCAACACAGCCCAAATCGCAAACATGGTCGCCATCGACTGGGAACGGGGCGAGTCGCAAGGCTTGGTCCCTCTACAGCCCGAACATCAACTCTTTGTGTCTGTCTACGGACCAGATCGCGTGCCCGGGACTCCAATCGTTATCTTCATCCCAGGAGTAACCTGCAGCATCACCGAATGGGTCGTTGTCCGCCGTCTCCTCCAGCCAGATGTTCGCACTCTCCTGTACGAGCGATCGGGAATGGGAGCATCTGACGAGTCGCTCGAGCCTCCCACAGCATCTGACATGGCCCTCGAACTGGACACTCTACTCAAAGCACTGGCAATTGCGCCACCTTATGTTATTGTGTGCCACTCATACGGTGGGATAATTTCACGGGAATTTTTCGAGTTAACCCATAAGGACAAACGCGTTGAGGACGTGGTCGGGATGGTCATGGTGGATGCGAATCAAGAAGGGAGTACCACACTCTGGCCGGATTCCAACCTTGAAGCAATTGGACAGGGGCTGGACTGGAACACGGTGACGGGGCTCTCCAAAGCACGAGTCCTGACAAATACCGAATGGCAGGCTTTTCTGGATGAACAAGCGAGCGAAAAGCATCAGCGTACTGCAAAAAAGGAAATGGTGCACTATATTGACAGTTGCGCGACGTTACGCGCAAAATGCCAGTTTGACCGAGATCCCCCCCTTGTTAAATAGGTATCCTCTGAGTGTTTTAAAAGGACACCCAGAGCTGGATCTGCGCAAAGCCTTTGAAGCTGGTGTTCTGGCTGGAAATGGAACTCTTGAGCAGAGGCGCCAGTTCTCCGAGAAGCTTGCGGCCTACCCTGTCATTAATGAGAAACTTCAAAGAGAGAACCTCGATCTGTCTAAGAATCACCGATTTGTAGATGTCGAGGGGCACGGTCATTTTATTCATATTACCGCACCAGAAACGGTCGTAAATGAGGTCAAATGGGTGTTACAAAACGTTTGAGAGGGGTTTCCTGTGGTAATTTATCGGCTTATGAACTACCTTCCTATAGTATCACTACGATTTATGCTATTCACTCGTCATGCTGCACAATTTCACTAATCCATATAGTTTCAGGGCCAGACTGAAATATGTTAAACGGTAGACCATAGAACTGACGCTGATGATTTCAAGTTGGCCAATCATGCTCGTAACATCGGAAGCTTCGTAGGGAGTTTCCAAGGGTTGTAAGTGTCCTCTGAGGTCACTCCTCATCATGGCCATGGCGCTCGTGAAAATGTTGCGGGGGCTTTGGAGCTTTTTCAATCTTTCTGATGGTAGGCATGAACGATGCATCGCATTTAGTTCAACTTGGAGTTATCAATTTTGCTGGGTCCAAACTCCCATGTGAATACATTCAGTCAGATAGTAGATAGTGAATGACCAACCTACTACCCTACCTTCACTCTGTGCTACAGGGACAATCAAGAGAAGCTGATTCGACTCGTAGACGATTTCGAGGTGCGAAGAGGAAATATACTCATGGCCCCGAACTGAATAGCAGCTCAGATCAGAAAGGCTCAATTTTGAGTCAACACCTTCTTCCTCTGCTTCAGCATGTATGTATACATCATGACCGAACCTGTCACTGGTTAGATATGGTCGTCGTGACTAGAAATTTTGGTCCACCCGGTTCCCAGAAGGCAAGATGGTACTTACCAGGCACATAAAGTCCTAGGCAAAAGTAGAAAGTGCAGGCAAGGGCCACATTTGTTGTGACGTTTGTTACCTTGTACATCAGCCACCATTCGCTACTGATCCCGATGGGGTACAAGATCGTGAACAGAGAGTATCTATTTGGGAGCCTCCAGTTAGCGATGACCATATAACATAGAAACCCGAAGGGCGAACGAGATTTGGGCCTACCTTGACCACTTCAATGCTCTTGGGACGGGGTAGCCGGCAAGCATAATGGCAAAATAGAGATAGCGGATAACATCGGCGGTTGACCAGGCGAGTAGCATAGCCAAATACGCCGCGGATGGGGCGGTCACCTCGGGGAAGGCATAGTTGATGGCCCAGACCTGTACGGAGCGGGCAAAGACCTGTGTGAAGGTAGTGAAAACAGGCGAGCGAGTGATACCTGACAGCGAACCGATGAGAAAACCAGCCAATAGAACTTGCATGCATGAAATACATGTTAGCGTGGGGCTTACCGGTAGCGGCATGTAGGATCTCAGCCACAGCCAAGGTCTGAGCACACCGAGTCCAAGGTTCAAGGGTGGTGTATGCGACGGAAATGTCTTTGTCCGGCGCAGAGATCAGAGTGTCAACGGCGAGGACCAGGATACGTAACCAGAGAAAAGCACAGATGGTGTTGTAAAGCATAAGATAGATCCGACTGACAGCCGGTAGAGGCCGGGATTGGTTGGGAGGCATGGCGGATAGATGCCGATGCTAATGACGTTTTCTGCGGTGTTTTTTGACGGAGTCTTCGGGAAGTGTTGTGTGGATTTGGTTTGGCATCTTCTCGCAAGATCGGCCGCTAGTTCGGTGAGTTAACCAGATTCGGTTGGAGGACGCAATCGCCAGCCCGAGACGAGTCAATGATTATGCGTGAGTGGGAGCCAATTATGGTTGCGAGAGATCATATCGAACCGCCCAACAAAATTACAGAAGTCGGTCATTGAGATTGTGGGTGCCCCGGAGAATCAATTCCGAGAATCAGGAGAAGACAGCACCTTCGAAAGCCGCTCTGTACCCCGATCTCTAAACCACAAGCAACAGTTTTATCACTCACGTCTGCATCCCTGAAACGATGCTCGGGTTAACTCGCCAACGAGAGGCCGCGCAAACCAGTTTCGGGACCACGCCGAAGGGCTAGGTCCCTGAGTCGGGCACCCGAGACTGGGCGAAGAAGGCGGGCCCGGGGGAAGGGTCCTTAGTAGTGCCATCTCATGCCGTCATCGGGCTCTATCTGCATCTTCTACATCGGCAGCGAGTTCCCCATGGGGTAATGACCTATGTACATAGCACGTTTTGGGCTCTTGGCTACGGGGAAGCTGAGCCAACAAGTAGATCCACAGCCTGGGCTGCGTCTCAGAGGGCCCCAGATGGTCAGCAGCAGGAAACCTATTTCCAGGTCCTTCTCTATGTAAGTGTACAGTAAAAAGACCAATAGCCGATCCGGGAACGGGCCAATCCGGAAAATCACCCAAGATGGGAAACTATGGCGAAGTTTAGGCTTCGCGCTCCCCATCCGGGGAGGGATCAGCCTAACAGAGGGCTAAGAGGTGGATGAGAACTCTTCCCCACCTCAAAAGACAGTGGACACTGCGGGAATATCCCCAGACCCGTCTGCAACTTGGAATATGCGGAGATGGGGGGTCGTATAGTGTCCACAATGTCGTACGCGTAATAATCGTGGAACTCAGTGGTTGTATAAGACACAGTTGACGTACGTACGGTTCGGGACTTTATACTATTATCTCAACAAAATAGCGGTTTCCGCATTCCCCACTGTCTTATTTTTATTGGCGTACAATTCTGTTATAATATTCTATACACCTTTCATCAGAATCTCATACACATCTGGCCATGTCTTCGTTAGAAAAGGCCTCACAGGGTCAAATGGGGGACTGCACGTCCAAGACAGGGAAAGCGGAGCATGTCGACGATATCGAGAAGATCGGTATGACAGACAATATCACCGATGTGGCCACTAGTGTCGACAACATTCCTATCAGTTTGTTTGTGTGGCTAGTTGCCGCGACGGCCTCGATGGCAGGTCTCCTCTTTGGCTACGACACCGGAATCATTTCAGCCGCATTGGTTTACTTAAACGACGATCTCGATAATAGACCCGTGACCAGCAATGAAAAAGAGTTGATCACTTCACTTTGTTCCGGAGGTGCCTTCTTCGGTGCCATCTTTGCAGGAATCACGGCAGATAGGGTACGCTTTTCATTTTATATCTCGCGCGAACTCAAGGATCACTGGAGTGATTTAAGCTAATGACCCTCCTCCATAGCTCGGTCGTAAAATGGCCATCTACATCGGCTGTGTCCTTTTCGTTGCTGGTGCCGTCCTTCAGGGTGCAGCATACACGATCATCCAAATGTCCATCGGACGCGCTGTCGTCGGTTTCGGCGTTGGGTCGGCAGCTATGGTCTGTCCCTTATATGTTGCCGAGATCGCTCCCGCCAAAGCTCGTGGAAAGCTCATCGGATTAAATAATGTTTCTATCACCGGAGGACAGGTCATCGCCTATGCCATTGGTGCCGCATTTGCGAGTGTCCCTCACGGATGGCGATATATGGTTGGACTGGGAGGCCTGCCTGCAGTTATCTTATTCTGTCTCTTGCCGTTTTGCCCGGAATCTCCGCGTCATTTGGCCTATAATGGAAGGGAGGAAGAGGCTCGTAGTGTCTTACAGAACATTTACAAGGGTGCGACTCCAACCCAGGTGGATGCCGTTCTTTTCAACATCAAGATAGCATGCGACCAGGCACGGGAGGTCAACGAAAGCAGCAGTGCATTCTGGAAAATCAAGCAGCTACATATGGTGCCCAGCAACCTTCGGGCTCTGATTAGTGCGTGTGGCCTGATGGTCATCTCCCAGCTGTCGGGATTCAACTGCTTGATGTACTACAGCGGCACTCTCCTAGGGTCCATTGGTTTTGGGAATCCGGTAGCGGTGGGCATGGTCATCGCAGGTACCAACTTCATCATGACCTGGGTGAATATGATGATTATCGACAAGGTCGGTCGTCGGCGTTTGCTTCTTTCTACTGCTTGGGGAATGGCTGTTGGCATGCTGGCTATCGCAATTGCCTTCGTTTGGATACCATTCAACCGTGAAACTGGCGAAATCGAAGCAACAGATGGAGTAACACCTGCCGCGATTGTTGTGATTCTTTTCATGATCTGGTTTGTGATTTTCTACGGTGCCTCAGTTGGAAATACTGCATGGATGAGCACAGATTTCTTCCCGCTCGAAGTTCGTGCCATGGGTACGATGTGGCTCACTTGCTCCAACTGGGGATCCAATGTCATCATTTCCAGTTGTTTCCTGTCCATGATGAAGTCAATGACAGGCTCCGGCGCATTTGGTTTCTTCGCGGCAATCTGCGGTTTGGGATACGTCTGGATCTATTTCTTCTATCCTGAGGTTTCGGGTCTCGTCCTGGAGGAGATTCAAGATGTCTTTGAGCATGGCTTTGGCGTCAAATATGCGAGCAAACTACGAAAAGAGCGCAAGGACATAATCGAGGAACGGATGAGAACCATGGAGAAGCCCATTGCAGTGGGACATTAGTGGGGTTTTCCCCAAGATGCATGATTACAATGTAAAACAGAATATTTATAACATAGCAAATTGAAATCTTTACTATTTACTACACTCGACTCTCAGAATTTGTTCTGTACATGTATCTCATTGCCATCTATACGTACATGAAGCACGACCCTAGAGTCTTCTAGTGACGCACGGGTATCGCTATGCTTGTAAAGTGAGAAAAGAAAAAGAACCCTCCCGAATCAGATTTCAAAATCAGAAGCCAAACCCTAACCCCAGAGATGCTTTGGTGGATAATACAAGACCACAACGCTTTTGTTCTACTTTCGGAAAGTAACAGACTTGCCAGCAATTTCCTTCTTCTTGTTGCGCACACCAGATGGTGCTTCCAGCGCCTTGGCGTAAGGGTTGAATTGTTTCTTGGGGGCCTTGACACCTGGAGCAGAAGCTGAAGGGGCATGAAGAACTGAATCTGCCGCACCGTAATCGAAGGGGGTAACGTCGGCCTTCTGGGCCTTGGCGGCCTTCTTAGCCTTCTTTTCCTTGCGTAGCTTCTTGCGCTCTTTCTCGACAGAGCTACTGTCGTTGCTTGTATCATCAAGGCCATCAGCAGTCAAAGCACCCTGGTCGGATGTTTCAACTGGCGTGACCTTGCGCTTGCGGGGGCCGCCGAGTTCCTTCACAGTGAAGACCTTCTTCTCGTCTTCTTCCTTGGCAGATGGTGCCGCAGCAGGGGCCGGTTTGGGAGCCGCAGGCGGTTGCTGAGGCGCAGCGGTGGCAAGAGTCTCACGCACCTCGGAGACGGTGGAGGGCATGGGTGGCAGTGGAAGAGATAGTCGTAAAGCTTCAGCTGACGCAGTCAGGGAGTATGAAAGAGGAGTAGGTTTTTCTTGAGCGTCGAGAATGGTGCCCCAAAACTGAGAAGTCTCATAACGCTCGGCGGTGGGGAAGTCAACATCTTCCACGTCCATAGACATAGCGGGAGCGTACTTCGGTGGCGGTGCCATATCGCGCCATTCGGGGCCTTCAGCGCCAGCAGCCTTAGCTTCCTTGATAGTTTCCAAAAGACTATCAGCCCGATCTTTGGTGAGAGGAGTCACGGGTGACAAAGTTCGGAGCAAATGACCCATATCAAGGGGCATGACTTGGGAAATCTTGAACAGCATGTGTTTCGGGAACACGCACTGCCAACCCTCGTCCACCTCTCGGGCGACTTCATCACGCCACTTGTGGACCGCCTTGAAGACGGCAAACTGCTCCTTCGAAAGCATGCCCGAGTTCCGCGAAAGCAGGTCATACCAGCCTCCAGGGCCCTGACCCTTCTCTGCATCGTAAACGGGACGCTCATATCGTTGGAGCGCTTCGTTCTTGGAGCGCTCGAGGACGTAATCAATGAGGCTGTTGTTTGGTTCGGAGGCTGCAATAAGCGCATTCCGCAGATTGTCATAAACGTAAAGGAGAAAGTGGGTATCAGATCGCGCATAGTCGAACATGGCAGATGGCAGTGGACGAACCCGCCAGTCGGCCATCTGGTATCGCTTGTCGGCTTCAAAATTGACAAACTTATCCAGAAGGAACTTCAGGCTTCGCTTTTGGTAGCCAAGGGCAGAAGCAGCGTGGAAAGTGTCGAACATGCCAACAACATACAAGCCCAGATCGCGCTGCAGCCAGATAATATCCATGGTGGCACCGTGGAGGACCTTCAAAATTTTGGGATCCGTGAAAACCTCGTTAAGTATTTGTAGCTCCTCTCTCCAAGGCTTGAGAGTGTCGATTACCCAATCCTTGTTGCGGGTACTAATTTGCATCAGAGACACCAGACCATGGTAGGAGTGGACGTCATGGTGCTCCAAATCAATGGCAATCTCCTTGGCACCCTTAAGCTCCAATAGCATTTCCTTGACACCATCCAATGTATCCACAAATGTAGCGGTTGTGCTCTCGAATGGCAAGTAATCGATCGGAGGTGAGGTTTTGTAGGTGGCCTCGGGGTATTTTGCGGCACGAATCTCGGTCTCGTAAGGGCTAGGGTGAGTGAATTTGCCGTCAATCTGCTTCTTCTTCAAAGCCTGCTTCAATGGAACGGTGGAATTTGGCTTGGTCCGCAGAAGAGGGTGAAAGGGAGCCGTGTCCGAATTATCAGGTTTGCGGTCGAATTGCAGTTGCGGCTTCGGGATCTTGGATGGACCATAATCGTAGATAGTCGGGAACTTGCTCTCCCGTTTGATAGGAGGCTGCTCCTCGCGCGACGGGCTCAGCTTCTTTATCACGCCAGTGAATTCGTCCAGGCACGCATCGGCCTTCTCCAATAACGAGTCAATCACATCCACGACACCTCGCCAGTTGTCCTCCAGACCCTCCTCATTTGCAAGTTTTGGGTTTGCGATGTCCGACCCAGCAGTAGCAGCTTTAAGCACAGCCGAGGTCAGAGCAAGAATGCGATCACTCTGTTCATCAAGCGACTCTGTGAAGTCCGCGCTAGAAGTGCGGTGGAAGTTCAGATCCTCCGAAGAGAGTTGGCCAGCCGTCCGGGTGACTTGGACCAAGCTGGATGATAATTTCTCCTGGAAAGGAGGGAACTCTGCGGAATCCATGGCAAAGCTCCAGAAAATATGTCGACACGAGATGGCAACGAAGAGATAACCTTGTGAAGGCTGTGAAAAAAAGTCGCGGATCAACTTGACCGCCTACCGAAATGAGATGGTGGCCTCCGGTGTTTAATTGGCCGATCTCCGGCGATGCTCGTCTTTTCCAACTCCAACTCCACCTCTGCCTCGCTCTATAACTTCAAGCGTGCATTTCAAAGGCTCAAGTTAATCCTGCTATTCATTTTCCACGGGAGTTCAAAATATTTCAATATGGCAGCCTCCATCGCGCCGGAATGCAACGAAATCAAAGAGTAAGTTTAGCCGAGAACAGCCATCAAGCTGTATATCCAGCCTTTATGAAGGTATCGACACACCAACACTGATTTGAATAGGAGATACGACACTTGCTTTTTGAAGTGGTACAGTGAGAGTATGTTTCTCTTTTCCACGCCATACAGATGACCACCGAGCTGACAGCAATCCAGAATACCTGCGTGGCAACACCACGTCAAATGAGTGTGAGGAGCTGTTCGGTAAATATAAGAAATGTCTGAATGTGAGTTCGGTATCTGTGATATCTGTGGATGTTCTTTTGCGGCTGACAGCGAAATATTTGGACTTCTAGAAAGTCCTCAAAGAGAGAGGCATCGATACGATGCTTGAGGATGCTCGCAAGAGCAGCAGCGAAACTGATTCCGAGTTTCTCAGGAAATCATGATTATATTTCGCATGGGGTCTCCTATACATGATCTCCACTCATTTTTTTTGTATTATACATTTGCAAGAGCGAGTTTGTTTTGGTCCGGCGCTAAGATTAAGAAGGTACTACTCATGGATTGGAGTTGTCTGCTCTCCTGTCTACATCCATCCAGCATTATACCTCCAGGGCTGCTAGGTATATATCTCTCATGCATCAAACTTGAACTTTTAAATTCTTCTTGAACTTGGAAGGCTTCTAGTACCCGGGTGCCAGAAGTGAAAAATACTCATACTTCCGCATTCATTCTCACACTATTATAGTACCAGTAGCAAGTACTACACTTAACTAAGTTAGATCCATGGATAGTAGATTGAAGTTTCTCCCGTGGTCATCTGTCATCATTGTTGTTGATATAAGAATGCTCAATCAAAGTCTATTTACTAGGGTATTATGGTACTAAGACTCGATATCATCGATGGCCTCGTCTCCGAGGATCATTTTGTCCAAAGTTCGGTGGCACTTTAGGGACTGGGCCCCCCAATGTTCCCATTCCGCCACCCATCGAGCCAGTCCCGGAGCTTCCGCTACCAGTCTTCTTCGGCTGTGTGAGCATTGACCAGACTTCCACCATTCCTGCACGGCGGGCCGGAAGCATACTATATTGCATGCTGTATAAATTACGCCGGTGGATGGGTGGAACGAAGCGTCCGGTAACAAGACAGAAGATAACGCGGGGTGCCAAGTAGTGCTTGCGAAGTCGATGGCCAAGTTGAAAGTACTGGTCAAACATTGCACGCAGCGGGAGAGGAATGGACTGGTTTCAGGAGTATTAGTAAATTTCGTGCCGTTGAAAGAGTCGACCAGATGGTGACTTACCTCAATGTGGATGTAGGAAACTGCAGAAGAGTCTGGATCTGTCGCTTGTTTGTCCAGCTCATCCTTTAGTTCGAATCGGATACCACCAGGTAATCTCTGCGAATCCTTCACGCGCAACATCAAGGCAAATAGAGGGAAGTGGTTAAGAAAAGCGAGACATGTATCAAAGGCGGCTTTCATCGAGATTATCAGCATGCGGGCCGATGCAAAAGTCAGATAGAAGACGATCACAGTGGGAAGAAGGAAGAACAGCACTGTAAACAGAATAGTGCCGAGTAGAAGTTGGTCGAGGTCATAGTCACATGAGTCAATTCGGTTGCGGAGAACGTTTCGCTTCTTTCCGCGGAACAGATGAAAAAGAGAGATGATGATGGTGAGCTGCCAATTGAAAATTCTCGCGGAGGCAATGTAGAAAGAGTAGATATGGACGGTCAGGATCGAGAGAAGGTCAGAGAAGAGCGCGATAGGCATACTCGCCCCTGCAAAGCTCGAACAGCCCACAATGTAGATGACAGCAGGAAGATAAGGTTGAAGGTTGGCAATGCAGGCAGCCCAGTTCTCGATGACCCATAGGAACAAGTCACCAAGGAAAGCTGCAAGCTCGTTGTTGAGTTTCAAACCAGCTGGCCAGTCCATTAACCATGAAATGGTCCGCTGCAAGCCTTCCACCGTCCAACCGGTCAGAATGATATTGATTTGCGATGCCACCCAGTTTGCGTTATCAATGATGTATGACCCGAGAGCAATACCAATGATCACATCATTTGCGACAAGCCATAAGCTGTTGTAGAATCGAATATAATCCGGGTGGCTGGTTGTGACACTTTCCCAGTTGTCTTTTCTTTGACGTAGTTTGACATACTGTATAGGCCAGTAGCAAAATTGCTGCAGCCGTATATCGACCTGTTGAGCTGTCGCAGAAATGTCCTTGATGGCAGCAGCGTCTGGTCGGGCTCGCCACTCTAGAATTTGCAAGACGACCTCAGCAACGGAACGATGACCAACCAGGCCTATGACGAATATCCGAGTAACAACCGGCCAAATCCATTGCCAGAATACATGAGCAATGCAGACCACAATGAACCCCCACAGCGTCGTAGCAGATTCTACTACTCGCTCACCGACACTCATACTTCGCTTGGCACGAATTCCAATGAGATGACTATTTTTGTGCATCAGCTGTGCCATCTCATAAGCACAATTGACCTGGTTGATTATAAGTGGGAGGGCCTGCTCTTTCTGCGACGGAATGTGCTTGACCACTGTATGGAGCTTTAACTTGTCAACCAAAACTCGAGCTCGCGCTTTCTCTTTCTCTTCTTCTGACTCAACGTTTGCCAGTATTGCACTTCCTTTCTCCGTTGTCGCCACCTTATCGCCAAGCGCAAGTGAAATCGGGTTAAGGGACATGTATTCCATGCGCGTTGGATGTGGGCGATGATACATTATGACCTGAACAGACACGTTCGCATCAGCCGAACACTGAATCTGCGGGGCCTTTGATGACGAATGCGTGGTGATATAGAGGTGCGAGGGATTGAATGATGTTGGAGGGGTGCGCGAATTGGCTGAGCCGAGAACGTGCATCTGAGAGCGTCCGCAAAGTGTGAATATTCGAACAATGGGATGAGGACTATTTCGAAATAGAATACCCGCCCGAAGCGCATTTTCGACATTCCGAGGCTAATAGTTGACGATTGCATTAGCATTTAACCGTTAGAGATCAAGGGTATCGGGCAACGAGCACGCACTTCAACATCCTCCAGAACTGTCAGAACGAATAGATCGAGCTCCGAATTCCGCCACCCCACGATCACCCCCGGTGACGAGGATCGCGGGAGATCATATGGCCAAAATACCCGTAGCAACCCATCACTCATGATCATGTTGTCATCCTCCGCTCAGCCTTCAGAATGAGCCCCGACGGCGAAGCTGTTCTCTGGCGGATACACCGAGATTCACGTGGCGCGGATGCTATTATATTCCAAGGATATCAGCCCCATGCGCTTCCCAACTATACACCTCATGACTCTAGATATCCGGTATTTGCTTGGCATCTTGAGCTACGGGTAGAGCTCACCTGGCTTCCCTCCTTCGACGCGAGGAAATTGATCGGCACGATGAGTAGAAAGAAGAAAATGGACAGGAAGACGAATCCTTTGAGAGTTCGTGTCTAGGAGATACAATTTGTGGTTAGCAATTGAAATCCATTGGCGCGCATATAGCCAAGCTTCAAGTGGGAACGGAGGGGCCACCTTGAAGCGGCCACGACAGCACTTACCACGACGCCGTGATCCCACGCAAAGATCGCCAATTCGTAGAGGCGGGTGACAAGATCCCACCTGGCGGTGATGTAGCCCGCGACAAAGATCCCAAGGGTGAGGACAGAAAAGGGGTGCATGAATCAGAGTGGTTTGAGCGGTCCGCGTATTAGTTTGCGCGCATAGCTGAAGAAGCGGCAGTCGAAGGCGTTTTAGAATTTCGATGGCAGTGAGAGGAATCAAAGTCGCTAGTCGGCGGGAATGGAATTGAGAAGAGGCGCGAGTAACATCAAGCAAACGAGGGACAGAGACGAGAAGGTCGACCCGCTCTCGCTGCCCCGAGGCGAGGCGCGTTGCGTCTAGGCCGGGAGAGTTGCCCCACGTGACTGACTGTGCCTGGATACTCTAACAGAGGAATAATTGATGTGCTTTTTCGCGCATAGAAATCATCTAGAAAGACATTTATGAATAATACTTGAAAGATGATCCCGAAATACGTAATGGAAGAATGTCTCATTCAATGTCTTTTCCGAGTGGTCCCTCCACCAACGCCATACTCCATAAGACAGCCTAGTCCCCACCCTTATAGAGCCTTAATACCCTGGAACACCTTATTTGCCTGCAGTTTGCTGTCCGCTTGGACCAAATCGCGCATGATCTGGCGTTTTTCTTCCGATGACAGCTCTTTGCCCTCGATCTCTGCCTTCCATTTCACAAGCATGTCCTTCAAGAGTGTGTTGCCTTCTTCCACCTCCTCTTGGGAGTATTTCTCCAGTGACGGTGTAGCTTCTTGCTCGCCGTTCTCAGGGTTCGCAGATGTAAAGTCTTCCAACTCCTCTGCCTTTTGACGAGCCATGTTCACAACCTTGTCGGGGAATCGTACAAGCTCCGCTACATGAATACCGAAGGACTGATCGCAGATGCCCGGCTCGACGCGGTAGAGAAGGGTGACTTGACGCTTCTTCTTTTCAGCCTCATCGTCGGCAGTGGAGTCCTTGCCATCGCCAATAAACGCCACAACATGTAGGTTCTTGACGGCTTGCTGGTACCGATCAGCCAGAGCGGTGAGCTCGTGGAAATGCGTCGCGAAGAGACCGAAACAACGAATCTCCGTCACGATATGCTCCGAAATCGCCCAGGCCAGACCGAAACCATCATAGGTGCTAGTTCCGCGGCCCAGTTCATCAATAATGATCAGGGACTCCGACGTAGCAGATTTGAGGATATTAGCTGTCTCGAGCATTTCAGCCATGAAAGTAGAGACACCCTTCAGCTGAGAGTCACTGGCTCCGACACGAGCAAGAATGCAGTCGAAGATGGTGAGCTCTGCTTCAGTACAGGGCACAAAGCAGCCGGTCTGGGCCATGAGCGCGATCACGCCAATTTGGCGAATGTATGTGGATTTTCCGCCCATGTTGGGACCGGTGATTATTAGGAAAGAGGATTCATCTCGAATCAAAGAGACATCGTTGGTAATGAATGAAATGTCGTCTTGCATTTCCATGCAAGGATGGCGGGCTTCCTTGAGCACAGTGTTGCCTGTACCCCGAGGATGCATTTTCGGGCGAACATATCCAGAGGGAGCATGGACGGATGCGTGGGCGAAGCTCACGATGACATCGAGATGAGCGAGGACACCAGCAAGCTGCTCGACAACCGGGCAGTATGAAGCAGCGACATTGACGACCTCATTGACAAGTCCAGTCTGGGTGCGGTTGTAGTTGGAGGAAAGTTGGTCGTGCTCCCGGCGCAGCGACTGCATTGTCGTAGTCGTGAAGTAGACACCGTTCTTCTGAGTAGAGCACTCTTGATATTCTCGCTTGTTGCGAATGCAGCCGGCTTCGGTACGAGTGAGACGGAAGCACCAACCATGCGTTCGGTGGTTTTCCATGAAAAGCTTCTTCTCCATTTCTTGATTCAAATCCTTCGCCACTCGGCGATGCTCCATGTCCATATCATATCGCAATTTGTCCAACTTTTTCCGAATGACACGAAGGCCCTCGTCAAACTCGGGCTTGATAATGAACTCGTGGTTCTCCAGCGCATCTAGATCAACGGTAGTTTCCACCATTTCCTCGAGCTTGGCCAAATTATCAGAGTGGCTGCGGATCTTGGTAGTGTATTCGGTTTCCAAAGGCGTCTGGTACTCTTCATCCATGACATCGCCGAGTGCACTCACAAACCCTGGAAGACGGATCGCTACCTGATACACCCGGACAACATCCTCCAGGTTTGCCTGCTTCCTCTGAAAGCGTTTGGCAAGTCGATACAAATCAGGAATAGCACGCAGGTGCTCTTCTTGCATGGTTTGTCGCAGCTCTGTATTGACCACGAACGCCTCGACCAGTTGCTGTCGCTTCTCGATAGCGGCAAGATCCATCAGTGGCTGTTTCAGCCACTGCGCTAACAAACGGCTGCCAACGGGCGTTTTGCAGTGATTTAATAGGCCATACAAGCTCATGCTCTTGACTCCATCCCGCGGACCGGGCATCAGGTTCAACGCACGGAGAGCGGAAGCATCCAGTTTCATATATTGTGACAGGTCATGTTGGTAAAGCTGGTACTGGCCGAAGTTGGTTGGGTCAGTCAAGACACCGAGATATTTGATCAAGGCAGACGCAGAGCCCATGGCAAGTTTGAGTTCCGTCTGAGGCAGAGTCGCAGCGGACCGTTCATCACGCAGCAGACGAGTGAGATCTTGCTCAATATCTCGGACTCCATAGTCCGCCGCGGGTCGTTCAGATATGGCAATACCGCAACTATCGGCGATAGCCCGGATCTTGCCCAGTTCAATGTCCTTCCGTGAGCTATCCATCTGAACTAGACATTCTTTGACACCGAGCTGGATAACCAATGATTCGAAGTTGGAGAAAACGTCGTTGTCGATGAACTCGCTCACACCAAGCTCACGCACACTGGCATCTGCAAAACACACGCCGATGTTTCTAGCCTCACCCGCACGAGCTGATATCTTGACAGCGAGAATAATTGGTGCCGAGTCCATTGACAATGCACCAACACTCCCCAGCTCCTCCTCAACATCTTGGAGGTTTCCCGGGCTAGCCTGCTTTCCCAGCTTCCAGTTGCCCTTGCCCGTGCCACCAGAGACCCAGATTTCAACCCGCTTATTCAGTCTGAATAGAGCCTCGCGCAGAAAGTTGCGGAAGACAGTAATGCTCAGTGTGACGGAGGCCAGACCGCCAGTCTCACTGCGGCCAAGGTTGCGAAGGACAGAAGTCGTCTTGTACACAGTACGAGCGATGAATTCGGCATCGCTGCCGTGGGAGGAGTACCAGTCTCCACGGTCAAAGACACGTATCGTTTCATTGTTGTCCGACTCGGGGAGGGATTTGTAGAAGCGGATGAAACCAACTTCGTCGTCGACCTGTGGTGTTGAGAAGATGGTTAGCCATCACTTGCTGAAAATTGACAAGAGTGAGAATTTTGGGAACAGACCTTGAGATCCGGTCGTGAAGACATCCTGTCGATGGTTCTGCAAACAGTGGAAGCAGAAGCAGTGAAATCACCAGGCCTTGAGGAGTACTGTACTGTTGCCCATTGGCGTGAGCAGCGACGCGTGCCGGGCCGCGGGCGCGCCTGCACGTGATATGTCCACGCGTAAAGTACCAGGGCTAGTACTCGCCGAGATAGCCAGTTGGAGACACCAACATTATACTATTTGATATCCTACCCGCTCTCCTACCCAGTTCTATACTCAGTAAATAGGAAGTTCTATAGTTGGGTTGTTAAGGTGCGAATGTCCAGGTGTTGTTCTTTGTTGTATGTATTATATTAATTTGAGGGTATTGTCGGGGTCTAATAGCTAAAATACCTCCTGATAGTGGAGGGTAAGACATGATATGCTAGAGTACAGGAGGGTATCAAACAACGCTGATGGAGGACCGCTTGGAGACCAGCTCCGAAGGGTCAATATGAAACATCCACACAATTCGACGATCCAAGATCTTTCAAATGCTTCTTAGGATGGAAGTCTGGACGCAAGAGCCAGTCTTGTCCAAATCTGCCTCCAATTGAGCAACCTTCCTCCCGATATCCTTTGCTGCGATATCCTTGCAGGATTTCAGCACCACCGAGCGCATCTCATTGATCGTCACAATGTTGATCCAGTGTCCGGCCACACGAGCGTCCGCAAGAAGCTCAATGCACATCTCCACTTCCTCTCTAGGAATAGGATTGCGAACCGAGTCGCGCACGTGCTCGACCATAGTCTCGAGCTTGAATGGTTTGCGTTGAGAGGCGAGCATCGCTTTGATACCAGTTCCCACGTATCCGGCAGGGCGAAGAAGGGCAAGGATTCCGGCGACTTCTTCAACTCGTTCGGCGGCAGACTGGCGAACAAGCTCCTTCTTCGTTGGCGGAGGCGGCAGCTTAGATTGGACAAGCTCTTTATTCCTAATTCGGTCAAGGAGACCTTGTCGGCGATTGTTGTTGGCCGCCAAGGTCTTTGGACCGCCGTTCTCTATCTCTGAGCCCATCTTCTCGGCTCTCATGCGGATGATACCTCCTCTCAAGTCCTGCAGGCGTTGTTGACCTTTCTGGAACGCGGAAAAGGGGGCAAGGGACTCGTGGATGGGGGCGAGACCAAGGGTTTCAAGGAACAAAGCCGGGCGGTCTTCTTCGGCAGCCGCCTTCAAGGAGTCTTCGGTTTGCTCCCAAAGGAGATCAAATGCCTGCTCAAATGCATCCTGCAGAGCTGAAGGTTGATCGTCGATCTGAACGGCACGCTCAAGGCAGACTTTTCCAAGGCCATAGTTGGCTAGACGATAGGAAATATCTTTGGCCTTCAAGCTGCGCTCCCAGACCCAGACCATACGTTGAAGGTCCTTAGGCTGAACCTTGCGCTTCTTCCAAATGCGGGTGACGCTGGGAAGGAATTCTCTCAGATCAGCGGGTGTTGATGGTCCATTGTGGGCTGCGTGGATAGAAAGGGCCTGAACCATGGCCGAGTGGAGGTCGATGAATTCGGAAATACATTTGGCACGAGGTGCAATTTTCGGCTCGGGGACGACTTTTTGGAAGTTGAGAGTGCGCTGCTTAGAAGGGGTGTTGGGTGTGGAGGGAGATTCGGCGATTTTGGCTGAGGTACGCGTGCGGCGGCTCGGGGTACGCTTAGGCGAGGCATAGTGGCCACTGCGAGGCGAGGCAACAGACAGTTGGCTGAGTTTCAGAGTCTTCGATGGGGTCTCGGGTTCTTCAACAACGGGCTGTCGGTTGGAGGTATCCACGTTTTCAAGTTCCTGCAGTTTTCGCTTCTTGGACGGGGAGACTAGAAGGGCCGCAGATTTCTTCGCGGGCAATTGTGGTGTGACGCCGGCCTTAGTTGCCCGACCAAAAACTGAGATTCCTGGCTGGGCCTGAGGAAGACAGGGCGCTCTGGCGGTGCGAGACATCGCAGCTGCTGTCGGCAGGTCTTTTTTCCACTTTGTGGCTTCCGAGAGTCGATTGCAGTTGGTTGAGGAAGTTGCGACGGATAAATGCAAGCTGCGAATAATCAGGGTAAGAGATACCTAGTATTATGAGAAAAAGTGAGGTAAAATGAGGAAAGCTCAACTGTGGAGGAAGGAAATTAAAGTCGTGTCTGACAAGGGGAAGAAGACGCGGTTAAGACGCGTCGCGTTGAGAAACGCCCTTAACCCAATTGGGGGGATAATTAAATTAGAGGGTGGAGACGCGTCGCGTGGATCAGGTTCGTTCAGCACAACGTGTAACAGGAAAAGAACAGAATTATAGATTTGGAATTTGGGATTTGGGATCTCAGAGTAAGACGGAGAAATAATACTCTCAAAGATGTGGGACTTTTCAGATAAAATAGATAAATGGACGAGAGACATCTCAGTGGGGTGGTATTCTCGTCACTATGGTAATCCCCTGGCATCGGAATGTGCCCATAGACTGCACGGGCAAATGCCCGACGCCCCCGGCCCGCTAATTGGTTTGTGCTACTACTCCGTAATTCTGCAATTAACCCGACTGCTGCGAATCAAACAGGTGCGGCTGGTATTGGACTACAGAGTACTCCGTACTCCGTACCTACTCTCGTATGCATACGAGTATGGGGATCATTGGGGGTATTGCGGCCACCTGGGCAGATGTTCGGCATAATCCGATACAGGGCTACCTAGTGCTGAGGAACTGGGAGTGATTTCCTTTGGAATAGTGAGGGGCCAACCTCCTTGCAAATGAGTCTGAACTCAGATTGAAGCCGCCGCCTCGGTCAAAAATATGTCTATCCCAACAGGCGTGCGGATAGCGTATGATGGAACGGCTCCGTCCACACCAATTGAACAAGGACAGATATCAAAGCCAGAATTTGAGGAGAATTTGCACCAACTGAAGCGAGCAACTGCTCTGGTATACCAGGGTGAAGCGCACGCCATCGTATTCACGCCACTGAGCAAGATCACTATGTATGGCTGGGATACATGAAAAAGATGAGCTGTAATTGTTCGCGATGCTTTTAAATAATGCAAACTAAGTCGTAGAGGATCGATGGAATTCTACCCAAGTACGAAGTATGAGCTGCGTCTATTTCTTTATTAAATCAACCAGGGATAGGTATCTTAACCGCGGCCGCCTTCCACCTACTGGGTAGCTACTAGATAGAGTATTTATAAACCATACGCGGTGATGAGAACTCGAACAGTTCAAAGGGGATAGATTAAAGTAACAATCATGCACATCATAGTCATAGAGTATCAGTAGCATAGGACTGCAGCCCCAGCGACCCAAGCAGCATCATACTCAAAATATAGAGAATGAGCTACTTCTATTTCTTTCCACCAAACCAACCAGAGACATTTCCCTTGGCTTCTGCCGCCTTCTGCTCAACAGTCCGATCCACCTGGTCGATCTTGTCGCGGGCGTCCTGGCGGATTCCATCGAACTTATCCTTGCCATCCTGGGCTATTTCGGGGATGCGCTCGTCAAGCTTGAACTTGGATCGGGCATTGTTGATCTGTATTTATCTGGTCAGCGACGTGGGAAGCGACAAAGAGGACATTCAAAGTCGAATTCATACAGCTTCATCAACTTGGTAACCGGCTTCCTTGCCAATTTCTGCTCCCTTCTTTTGCGCATCATCGCCATGGGGGGAGCTTTTCGCGCGCTTTCTCGGCATCGACTAGTTGGGTCGAATGTTAGTTAAGATTACAATGCTGATTGAGATAGATAGTCCCTTGGATTTCTCAAGCAGACAATCAGATCATAGGGTACGCACATTTCATTTCCTTCTTGGCGCCCTGGACATCGCCGCCAGCACGGTAAAGGTAGTACCCGCCAGCGCCGGCAGCGGCGAGACCGAGGTAGAGGCCTGTTCGGTTCTTCGACATGATGAGATCTGATTTGAATGTGTGAAGGGAAAAGGTTTCAAGGAGACAAAAACCGGACAAAAGGAGAGAAGGGGTAAGGGATGTCTGCTTTTTAAAGGAGCCAGAACAAAAGGTCGCAGCCACGGGGCGATGACGTCTTCCCAAATGGAGCTCCCCGTTCACACTTGGCCGGTTGTGGCCAGACCTGTTTTCGCCTGCTACTTTACGGACATAATATATTCGGGGTGGGTGAGATGGATCTCGTTATGTCAGTGAATTTCATTCTTACTACTGCGAATTGGTGAACGGGTTCTTGCTGTTGCTTTATTCTCTCTCCTTTGACTCGATCACCCCACGCCGCAGAGCAACCAGAGCTGCTGCACCGACCCCGACGTCACCGACCAGTCATAGTCGCCTCGAAATTCCGTCTGCTATCGCACGGACGACCCACGGTCCCTTCTTCACAGACTAGATTTGGTCCATTCTCATCCATGGGATGGCCTCTCTCATATGACAGTGCTGGGCATCTCGATAGTTCAGAATGCGGGAACGGGTCGATCTTTTTCCAGTCTTGCGGGGTAAACGTCATCGTTTCAATGGTCCCTTACGTACTCGTAGCTGTGCCCAATATATAGTACTACTACTACCACCACTACCACCACCACCACCAGAGTCAAGGATGTTATATATCGATGCAAATTTGCATGTTCAGTCATATTGAGAATAAACATATCATAAGTTCAGATGAAATCCCGTATGTAACATGACATGACATGACATGATATGATCCACCACATGACAGAGAAAGAGAAGACGGATCAAAAAGGATGTGTAAAAAAAATGAAGTAAAATAGTATAGTAAAACAGGCAACGGAACTGGAACTATAGAGACGTGGAGAAACCACCGACCAAATCAAGAGGAAGCGGGGAGGAAGACAATGTACGGCAGGCGGAGTGTCGAAGAGATCGAAGGCACACCACGACCAAGAAAGGGGGAGGGGAGGGCGAGTGAAAACCAATTCGTCGAGGCTGGGGTATCGGTCATGCACACGATTTCATCCAAACGCTCCTGCTCGAAACGCCAGGATATGCAGCAAAGAACCGTCAACCGGGAACTAGAACCGACCAGAGGAAAAACGAAGAAAATAAATAAAATAAAAAACAGAGATCAAAGACGAGACCAATCAAAACCAAACCAAACCCAACATACTCCCAAACACACAAGGGGATTTCATTTCATGTATAAATTCGTTAATTCGTCACTTCATCAGGAGCTCTGCACGGTTGTGGGTTAAAAGAAAAGGAAAAGAAGAAAGTAAATAAGACGGGCAGGGGATGTGCCCTCAATTACTTTCTTGAGTGGTGGTTGTAAGAGAGCGAGTGTTGAGTATGAATGATGTGAGGGATTCCAATGGCGATTTAAATCCATGCCACATATTCGACGTGGATGACAGATGCTTTTTCTTCGACGAGAATTGTATATAGCACCCATTGTTCAAATATTCATCGGGTACGGCAATTTACAGGAACAGCTTGGCAGTCCCTTTGTTTTCACTAGTTGCGACAGCCACCAGGGCCTCAAGCCGTCCCATACCAGAATCTCGTGCGGAGGAGTCTGTGAAGGCATCCGATCGGGGCTCTTGCTCGGCATGACCAGGGTAGCCGTCGGCGTGAGAAGCTTGTCGACCACAGATCTATGACGGCATTAGTAACCGAGGCGAGAGCCGTCCGTTCGAAGAGGAGTTCCTACCGGTTGCGGATGAGCGGATGGAAGTGAGGAGTCGTGAGATTCAATATATCCGCTGCTGTGTACGATCGCTGGATGGTACTCGACCGAGGTCGTGGATGGGGTGTGAACTCCTTCGCTGCTGCTGGAATCTTCTGGGGAAGTGTGTGACGGTCGGCTTCCAGTCGAGAGGTTATGCGCATGCCCGCGATGCTCCTCGGGGCTTCGTTCCGCAGTGGGTCCGAATGTCGGTTGGTAAGATGAAGAGGGCCGAGAGGAGACATTATGAAGTTCTTGAATGGTCTGTTGGCTCCACTGCGATGCGTCCCTTGATAACCGCCGATCACGGATATCAAGACCCGTCAGATTGGTATGCAGAGACATATCCCAAGATACATGGCCACGACGATGACCGGGGCCAGAAATTGGAGGCGCGGGCCGCACCGACGGTTGAGAGTAGTTGAAAGTGGAGCCAAATGCCTGGGTGGAAGTCGGTGGAGGCGGGCGGTGTTGATTATCAAGCTGCATTGGGCTCGCCTTTCGAGTAGGTGGAGTCAAAGGTCGCTGCTGGGAGACAACTTTATCGAAACTCTCGATTCCGGGTAGTCGAGGTGGTTGCTCAGTCGAGTTGTTGACTCCGAATGATGGAGGCTGGACGGTGTCGGGTGTATGATATTGACTCAGGCCGCTAGTGCTTGGCCGACCAAACGTAGGGTAGGTGGAAGGATGCCAGGTTCGTCTCCGCATTTCGGCTTCGGCAGCGCTGATTGTACTCTCGTCCCGTGAAGCCGGGTAGTTGCTGCTGGTAGGGCTAGCAAACACACCAGCTGCAGTTGGGTAGGGAGGCCCAGCGGGTGAGTTGGCGTAAGCAGGAGGATACGCATTTCCATGCTGTGCGAGAAATGGATTGCTACTAGTTGGTACAGAAAGCCGGCGGGCAGCTGTCTTACCCTCCCAGAAGCCGTGTGACGCAGTGGACATGGGCGAGGCGAAATGTGGACTGCTGCCTGCTGCGGCAGAGTATGCATTGGATGGGGTGTATGGCGAACCTGTGGCTGCAGGACCTGGAATGCCACGAACTTGGCCCGGTGGCGTACTTGGGGGCTCTCCCATCGGATCCAGTCCTAGTCGAGCTCGTGCCGTCGGGTCAGTGGCCATCATCAACGGCGGAGGCCTACGCCGAAGCTCTGGGGGTTGACTATATGTAGAGGCGGTAGATGTGATACTGGAGGTTGAGAGATTCCGACTATGGCCTCTGCTGTGGCCTCCCTGGCTGCCTCCAGTACCAGCTCGTGCCCGGCCAGGAGGACGTACTCGGTCTGTTCGTACCTGACGTTGAAAGCGGGTGCCGGTCGCGGCTAACGAGTCACCGGGGATCTCTTCGTTCACGTGGACGGTCTGTGCATGTTGTCGAAGGTTGTCAAGTCTTGAAAACCGGCGAGAACAATGACACTGAAAGGGGCGTTCACCGGTGTGCTTTCGAATATGTCGGGCCAGGTGCTCGCTGCGGGTGAAACTCAAGTTGCAAGGTGGGAAATCGGTACAGAAGAAGCGCTGTCCTTTCTTCTTTTTTGAGGGAGGCGCATTCCCTTGGTCGTCTTCCTGGTCGGTCAAATCATTTTCTCCCTCCGAATCGCCGTGCATCGTCTCGTCGGAGTTTGAAGAGGTCCTCGTATGACCAGAGGTTACCGTCCGCACGGAGACGTCTTTTTCCAGTCCGGTAGTCATGGCGCCGTCGATGCGTTGCTCGGTTGTGGAAGATCGACCCGGGGTGGCCGGTACGCCATTTGGATTCGCACGAGGAGTGGTCGCACCATCCATGGCGGTATCGTCGGTCATGGCCGAGGTGTTGACAGGGAGGAAGGAAGCCATGATCGGCGACGTAAGAAGTGGAGGCGGGTGATGTCAAGCTCGCTTGCTTCGGAGCGAGGGGCCAGAGGCGAATAACAGAAAACCACCCTATCCTCCCGCGGTCGCAAAGCCGGCAACACGATCCGCTTCACTCAGTCCCAGATGCGATAGGGAGTCTATAATCTATGTCGAGGGGGTGGAGATATCGTAAGAGCCGCCAGGCTAGGCCGGCGTACTCGGAGGGGAGGGAGATGCGGAGTCGAAAGGCGAGATTGACTGTGAACATTCGCGCAAAAAAAATAACTTCAGTAACCAGGGCCACTACAAGAGGACAAGGACAATAGATAATCTCGACACGTACGATTAGGAGGCTGGCGCTTACTTGCCTCTCTTTCTCTGTCTCTCACACCTGGAACTCTCTCTCTCTCTCTCGAACACACCCGGACACACACGGACAAAGTATTCTTCTTCTGGATTTTCTCTTCTTTTTCTTTTCTTCTTTTTTCCTCGTTTCTTTTTTCCTTTGTGGAAAGAGGGGGGAAGTAAAGAGGGGGGGGGGTTAAAGGTGGAAGATGGACTGCACCGCAAGATGTGGCGACGCAAGGGTTGGCGAGGGGGGGGGGGGAAATGTGGGAGGAAAGGGAAACGATCGTTAGCCGATCGCAAGCATCTCTTTCAAAAAAGGCACGTTGCGAGGGAGACCGCCACGCGAAGAACTGGGATCGTCGAAGGTGGGGGAGGTTTCAGGGTAAATAAGCCTGGTGGAGATACCGGAGAGCTTTAAGAAAGAGAAGTACGAGTACTCGTATTGTCGTATGAGGTAGATCGAGATGATCAAGATGATCGAAGGCAAGGAAAGAGTATAGCCAAAGGCCTAGGGAAGGAAACAAAGAAGAAGATGCAGAAGATGCACTAGAAGAAGAGAAAAAAAGGAAGAAAACCTGAAGAAAGATAGAAGGATCGGATAGAGAGAGAAGCACAGAGTGGGAAGAAAGCCAGAGTGGTGACGACGAGAAGAGGCTTATCGGAAGCGAGGGGCAAAAGAGCCCTTCAACTCAGCTTACGCCGAGTCAGATGGAAGATCCCAGGAATTCGAGGGCTTCCGGGCCTACCGACGCGAATCATCGAGTGTTTCACCATATCGCAGCAACCCTACTACATTATACAAGACAAGTACGAGTACATCCGTACGAATACATAGGTTGGATCTTCAATAAAATTCCTACCTGTCCCGGACAGTGCCTGACCACTCTGAACATAGTACTGGTGGACAGTCACAGTCGAACAGCCCGGGATATCTAAAGGCACCAGGCACCTGGCACCTGGCACCTGGCACCTGATGATTCAACCAGGTTCCTCGAACCACCGATACATCTTAGAAAAAAAAAAGTCTTTGACGTTGACCACTGTCCCCTCTGGTGGAGCCAATCGACCGGTCCGTTTGGCGCTGGTGTCCACAGGTTGGTCGAGACCACACCCCTCTTCCACACCCGTTGACTTTGGTATAGTTCGGTCTGTTGGAGACACACACGCACACACACAGAGAGAAAGAGAGAGAGAGAGAGAGAAAGAGAAAGAGAAGGAACGAGAGGGCCATTTGCTGCCCATGCGACCCCCTTGCATCCGATGTATCTCTTGCAGCCGAACGAGTTCCTCGTCATACTTCTCCCCGGTCTTCGATTCGTACGTTACCTGGTTAGGGGTCCAACCTGGCTATTCCGAATGGTCCGTTCTTTCGATACAAAACAAAAAAAATCTCCGTGTCTGGCCCCTGTCACAGAATGAAGGGAGGGGCCCAGTGCTAAAACGCCACAGCATGCGTTTTGGCTCGAGCCTCGCATGGCCCACGGATGAGGTACGATCTGGCCAGCCTCTTCAGTACGAGATGGCAAGATGCGGGGATTGATCAGTCTCATCGTTGGATCCCAGGGTCCCCTCCGATATACTGTACGGAGTACGGAGTACCCTACACTCGTATAGTCCCGAGACTAACCACCTCGGATATCATAGCCATGAGTCCCCCCCTAGCGCCGCCCAAGGTTAGGGTACCATACCATAGCTCTGAAGAGAGTTCATCCAACCACTCTCCCGCGGCGGAAACCCTTCCCCGCTCACGGCGAGCTGAAACCTTCAGGGCCCGGTGGCCACCGACTCGCCCGTTGAGGATCACCGTGCCTGCGTCGGGGGTCGTGTAAATTTGGTAAACCTTTGGAAGATCTTGCCCCCCCTCTCTCCCCCCACCCCACTTTCTTCCCCTCCTCCTTTTGCTGGGGTTCTCGGCCTGGGGCCTTGTCTGCAAACGGCACGAAAGATGGAAGATGATATCCATGATTGCCGCCTCTCCAAGTAAGGTCGTACAGCTGTCCATCCACATGACGATGATGCAGGCGAGATCCCACGGTACGCGAGTACTTTAATGTACTCTAATCCCGCAATATTCTCCAACAATGTTTGCCTTGTGTTTTGTAATTCTGTTTTTTTATTCTTTTTTATTTCGTTTTTCCTGTTCGGCATCTCCCCCTTTCGTCCCGGGATTCTATTTTGCGTACGTCGGCATCCTTCTCCCCGAGTCAACCCCAACCAGCCTTGGGTGCAAGAGAAGAGGGGGTTTGGACCTAGAAAACCGCGCACGGCACTTGGATCCGTGACGCCACCCGCCATATTGATGATGTGCTTCATTTCTCTCGATCAGTAAATTCTCTCCTCGTCCTCGATTTCCGATCCGTCGCACCATCGGAGACACGGCCATGGACTGGGGGAAAGAGAAAGTGGGATCCTGCGCCACGATTGGTGCAGACACCGTGGGATACACGTATGCTGAGACACGGTGCCCACCTACCATTCATATCTGGAGCGCGTTGTGACTTGACGGTTGACACCACCGAGATGCAGATCAGCGCATTGCCCCTCTATCATCGGAGAGGAGAAGAGGGGGGCTGTTCAATCAAGATGGTTCAAGACGAGCCATGCTGATTGGCATGGAAATCCAAGGCGACAGCAGGCGGCTGGGAGGGACCAAGACCAGTCCGAGTCGGGTACCTGTAGGTACAAATGCAGGGCGCCACGGCCAGACGCACGGCCTGGTGGCCAAGTAGAGCCAGGTACCGGCTGCAGGGCTTATCGATAGCCTGAATCATGCCCTCCACCAAGCAGGGCCACGGCGGTGATGGGACCATCTAGGATCCATCGAGGACTCAAGGATCCCCAGGTTGGCCTAGTGGGAAGTCTACGATCGACGTAGTGGATCGGATGACGTCGTAGACTCCGTTGTGGCGATCCTGCGATCTGACGGGCGTGTATAGTGTGTAGTCTAGCGTCGTTCCATAATTGGATACATATGTACATCGTACTCGGTACATTCCTGCCGCCATCCCCATTCCTTTTCAGTTCCTGGTTTCTCTTTACCTTTTTTTGGAGGTCCATGCAGGGGGTGGAGAATGGCCGATCATCGCTGTTTCGCCTTTGAAGCGGTCAGGTGGATGCAGATGACAGGTCTCCGCGCGTGGCCTCGTCGATTTTGTGCCCCGCACGGCCAATGACGACCCCGCGCACTGCATGGTGAGCCAGGAGGATCCATGTACCTGAGGGGGGTGTCGCAGAAAGGATGCGTACCTGGAGGGCCTTGGCCAGAAAAATGGCACGGACGGGCACAGACACTCTCGCTGACCTGGCCTGAGCTGGGGAAAATGTCGGTGATCCAGAAGATGAGGCTGTTCGGTACTCTCCCGAACGATGCTCGTCTATACATACACGTGATTTTAGAACGGGCGGTCTTGGGCGTACAGCGCTGTCTCTTTCCCTCCTACTGTTTCCTCATTTTCACATTCTGCCCGTCTCTATATGAGGCCATCTGATATCTATCTCTAGATAGTGACCCCATGAGTACGTGCTCGCTATCAAGGCTCAACAGCTTCCCTCCGCTCTTCGGAAAGATCGCCCTCGACTTACACGGCAACCTGTTCTACAGCCCGGTGGGACCGTGTACTCTCAGGCTGTACTCCGTACATGGCACAGCAAGGCAGCCGAGTCAAGCTGCAGTGCGCGCGGTCAGGTCCCAGCCACCTTCAAAATATGATCTCAGTAAGCCACCCGGTGTATCGTGCAAGAGTCAGATGACTTCTTATTCACCGTAAAATCTCCGAATCCCGGAGCCTTTGGGCAATACGGCCTCACTCCTAGTGCTAGAGGTCTGAATGGTTCTTCAGCTAGTGTCACCCAGTCATCTTCTCAAGGTTCAAACCACCGTTTCCAGTTAATTTGCCTTTTTCCCTCTTTTCTGTTGTCCCAGGTACCTGGGACATGGCTGCTTTAGATTCCTGAGGTAGACAGGCCCCTGTCACGCTGGTCTCAGATCGGGTGTACCGCGGAAGGTGGAACTGGAGTTACATGGGTCAGATCAATGGCGAGGTACGTATAACTAACGGAAGTCAGTATAAGATGGAGAACATTGTCACGTTGGGGTGACATCTTGAGGGGTTGAAAGTGATATGTGTCTGTTCATTATATTTTGTAATCATCTCCTTATGATGACGTCTATACGAGATCTTTTTTTTTCCCAGACCACAGGCTTCGCTAAAGGGGCGCATTAACAACATTTGAAGCCGGATTATGGTCACGGTGATCTACTTCAACGGCTCAACGGCCCGACCACCGAGCTAACCATTACCGCGGCTTCGCGTTCCCAGTTTGCCGCGCTCACGGGGTCGGTCCCTGATCGGCTCTTGTCGGCCATTACTCCGGCAGTGGAGGCCTGCGAAGACCGGAGCACACAGTCTCTGATCTCGGCTTTCAAGCGATCCCGATTGGAACGTAGAGTCCGAGCTGACACGCCGCCGCGATTGATTATCTCCTGAACCCGGCTAGAGAGGGATGAGGCAAGTGAACGCCAGTAGTAGGATGGCAGAGAAGATGTGTCGAGATTTCGAAGTACCGGTTGTAAGAGATTAAGCTTACTTTTATCAGCGGCGGCCTCGGCATCTGACGCAGGTAGGTCGACATTGGTGCTGGTCAATTCGAGGAGAGGATGTGATGGTGCGCGGAGGTTTCGTAGAATAGTCTCGAAAGCCACAATGTCCTGACAGCGTGCGGATACATCTCCCAGTGCTCGATCCATTGTAGGCAGTTGAGACAGGGATTTTGCGAGAGTATTCACGGAACTCATAATTGCCGTATGCATGTAACCCTGGACTGTTGAAACAAAAAGCTCGGGTTTGTAGTCGATGGCTGAGACTGGTTCTCGAGGAATGGGCGAAAGGAGATACAGAGTCGCCGCCGCTGTAGCCAAGCGTGACTTTGAATTGCGGGTTTGCTTATAGTTCGACCCTGATGATTGGCCATTTGAGGCGCCCCCCCGGGCTAGATATCGAAAATTGATTGATGGTTTGCTGGGCCCTTGACTTGACCATATTCTCGGCTGGAATAACAAATTCGTTGCGCAACGTGCGAGTGACTTTGACTCGATCTAGTCCGTATCCCTCTTCGTCTTCCGAGGAGGCCAAGTACATCTGTCGCAAATTCAGGATCGTATATGCCGCGCGCTCTAGAGCTCGGAATCCTTCTTTGCCTGTTGTTGCAGTCGCCCCATCGACACCAGTTGAAGACTGACCGGCAGTGCCACGGCCCAATATCTCCGCAACCTGACTCTCCAACTGTCGACCAAGTCCGAGACAGCGCGACACGGCTCGTGCCAGCCGAACCGTCGCTAATGACTTCTCAGCGGCAATTCGAGCTTCGTCCGCCGCTTGCCATTTTTGCACAACCTCTTTCTCTAAGCGCTCATATCCTTGTGTAACTGAAGCAATCTGTGTCCCCGTTTCCTTCAATATATGTTCTGCGGCTCCTGTTTGACCCTGCGTATGGGCCAGTAGTGGCAGGGCGGATCTCGTAGTTAGGCCGTGGATGTGGGTGTCAATTTCCTGAAGATCAAAGAGCACCCGTGATAGTGGCGTCGATAAATCTAGAGGTGTGTCTGTGGCATTGTTGGTACTGAGTACAAGTGTATTGGCGAACCCAGACGGCGAGAAGTCAGGGTCTAAGAAGGCCTCGTAGTCAATGTAGGATGGATCCCCTTCCGTCATAATGAATATGTGAGACGTTCAATAGGAACTCAATGCTTCGAAATGAACGTTTGTGGCCAGACGCCGAGGCGAATTAACAGAAACACGGTGGGGTATCAAGACTCAAGCGCTCACACGCAGCATTTGTAAGGTGGCAGGTCTCGACGATGGCTGCAAGGCGAATTTGGCTCGTCGATAGGGACTATAACAGAGTAATTGACCGATTGTATCAGACCACGGGCCTTTCTTCGGCTGGGCACGAGTGTCGGCGGGGTTCGTGGAGTAAGACAGCTGTCGCGACCTCAGGAACCTCCGCGATATGGAGCCCTGATAAAGGTCACGTGCTAGATGTTCTAGCCTGAGGCTGCCAACTTATAGTTCTGTGAGTACCACTAACATTATCGCTCATTTGGCCGATGCTCCCTTCCAGACTTCACAAATTCTGATCCTAATTCCAAAATAAATCCCCCAATTCCTCATTATAGTGCCATATCATGGAGAAATGAAAGGAGAGAGCAACCTTGGAATGAACAACTAAAGGGCTATACTAGAGAGATGATGCAAGATCAGACGGATTGCTCCAATCAAGAGCGCGATTTACCAGCAAGAAGATCTCGTTCAGGATGACTCTTCAATCTATCAGGCAAAGAGCAGCGCACAGAAGTCCGACACGCCTTCTTCTGACACTTAACCGAAAGGGAGTGACACCTTCCAATGACAACTCAGGCGGGGTTTGCGGGGTGGGCCCCCAGAGATAAGCCCTCCGTTAAACTTTCACGGGGCCATTTGAAGCGTGCCAGTGGCTAAGTTACCTTCCCTGTGCATTTATCTGTAGAAAGGAGATTTGGTAGGCGATCCCGTCCGCCTGATTTTTTATTATAAAATGCGCATTCCCGTTTGGCTGATTCACTCTGGTCCACACTCCAGATCTCAATATCCGTCTTCAACTTGAAGTCAAGAGGATTGTATAGTCGTGACCGATCTTGTCATCCAAAATGACTACCGCTACATCCACACAACAGACTCAACGTTCGTTCCTCCTGGCTGGTGAGGAACAGATCACAGTCACTCCCGCAGCCCAAGATGCCGCCTTCCAGTCCCTAGCTCGAGGAACCCGCGATGGTGCCCTGAAGCTGCGCGGAATCCCTACCTTTTCGGACCCTCTTGCGCAGCGACAGTGGATGAAGGAACACATGGCTGCTGCCTTCCGCTATTTCGGCAAGCTTGGATATGGAGAGGGTGTATCTGGACATATCTCGATGAGAGGTATGAACTAATCAGATCATGATGGAAGCCTAGGTATAAGCTAACGTACTAAAGACCCTATCCTGAAGGACCACTTTTGGATGAACCCATTCGCCAAACATTTCTCCACTATCAAGGCTTCCGACTTGGTGCTTGTCGATGATGAAGGTTACGTTACAGAGGGTGGTGCCCAAATTCCCATCAATGAAGCTGGCTTTATGATTCATTCCGAGATTCACAAGGCTCGACCTGATGTCATTGCCGCGGCTCACACACATGGCATCTATGGAAAAACGTGGAGTTCATTTGGAAAGAACATCGAGATGCTTACTCAAGGTATGTCTTTGTTGACTCCTGAAATTACCATAACACGGAAATATTGACTTGATCGAATGAAGACGCATGCAATTTGTTCGGCCGCGTGGGCGTCTACGAGGACCACGGTGGCATTGCTCTCTCTCAAGATGAGGGGAAGCAAATTGCGGCTGCCCTTGGCAAAGATAACATTGCTTGCATTCTGCAAAACCATGGGTGAGTGGATGAACGCAAAAATTAAATTGGCTCCTTTCTTCTAACGAGGGGATTCTAGTCTTCTGACCGTCGGCACAACGGTTGATGAAGCTGCCATCCTTTATTCTTTCTTGGAAAATGCTTGTCAATCGCAGCTTCTGGCTGAGGCTGCTGCTGCCAATGGCATCCCCAAGAGAATTATCAACGACGAGGTCGCTCAATATACCGCCAATATGGCTCAGAACCCCGTGAGTGACAGGAAGTTGAGTATGAAATTGATATTGTACTAATAATTTATAGCACAATCTTTACACTGAGTTTCAACCAGAATTCGATCTGATTGTCGAAGAGAGCAATGGGAGGGTACTCCAATAAAGGACGGTTGCTACAGTATTCGGCGAGATAGTACACCATTTAAAGAAAATTAGAAACGAAAATCAGCTTCACATGTGTTTATTGAATAGTGAATTTGGTTTCTGACGAGCAGATTGTTGTCTGGAAATTTTATCTCTAGTTGATTTTCATGACATGACCAAAACACCTCCAAGCTCCCTTGTCTCCTGTCTTGAACTGCCGAGATCAAGATCGCAATGCAGAGAACGTAGCCTAACGGGGCCCTTGGACAACAGGAACAGCAAGACGAGGGATACTACTAGTAGTGTGTTACTGTGATGCTATAGTGAGCTAGCACATACTAGTATCGTAACAGTGCTGAATTATTCAAGAGTTAAGCTATCGAACATATTGCTTCAAGCTTGCGAAGGTGCTCCTTGCCCACTGTGGCCCACAGCCCAGGTGGCATGGAAAGTTTCCAAGGTTCTGTTCAAACTGACTCCAGTTCAACAAACAAAAACTACTCCAAGTTAGTGTGAGTACGTACTACTAGTACTACTCTGTACCACAAGTCCATCAACATCCTCTTCGGTGAAACAGTCGTATCAACCCCAAGATTTAACAGAGTATAGGACCGAAATACGTCAGTTTCAAATAGCACCGAAGCAGTCTGCTGACGAGACGAATCCGAATACGAACTTGAAGACAGTCTGAGGCACGAACTTGCAAGAATGAAGATACGGAGGCTAGCTCCAGTTGGATTATTGAAACACTATAGTTGACAAATGAAAAATGAATACCATTCCTTCCTTCCTTCCTTCCTTCCTTCCTTCATCCTCAGGACAAACGCCATCTATATAGATGCAACCATGGCAGGGTATACAAGAAATGAGAATGATGCAAATGAATTCCCCGCTATACCCGGGCATCAGAGCCAACAAAAGAAACAAGCCCCCAGAGTCATAGACCAAAAAAAAAATAGAAAAGAAGCGGTCATCTGAGGACCGTGTTTAAGAAAGAAAACATAATACACACCCTCCCTTTATACAGCATGCTGTCCATTTGCCTTCAACCGATCCATCTCGTACTCGTTCTGGAGACTGCGCTCGCGGCCACGACCACGCCCAAAGCTCGATTCTTGTTGGCCATCACCACCGGTCTGTTGCGACGAAGACCCGGCCTGGCTGCTACCCTCGAGTCCAGTGAAAGTGATCGGACGTAGTTCTCGGTGCTGACATGCCCACATGCCGACAAATATCATCATCCCGGCACTGGCAAATTGTAGACCCCACCACAGGACGTTGGAAGGGAGTGAGTGAGTATAGAGGATGGTGGCGACGAGGTGGAGGAAGTGGATTGTAAGGGCGAAGTCCGGTACCAACTTGGACCGCGACACGAATAGAAGAAGAAATATCACGCTAAAAAGGAAATTATGATTAGCCAGGCGTCTCAAGGGTATATGAGTAGAGTACTCTAGCTCGAGCTCCATATGCAAGATAGATTCAACCCACCTGATGAAACAGTTCAACATCCAAACCAAGCCAAGCATCCAGCCCACCGTCGTATCTCCGCGCAAATAATCCCAGCCAAAGACCAGGTTCAACGAGAATGGCGTACCGTAAACGACCGTTGTGAAGAGGATGAGTACCGTTGCGCCGACATAATAGGCAACCTGAAGCAGTAGGATCTTGCGGATAATCTTCAGTGGCGGCAGTTCGGTTCGTGACCCAGCTGGGAGGCGCCGGCGCCCGGCCATCAACTAGAAGACCAGAAGACCTTGCCTCGGCGAGGTCTAGCGAGAAGGGTGGGAGTTTGGGGTGGATGAGCGCTGCGTCAAGTCAGGCGAATGGAGCCGGGTATGAACATGCGATCGCAGGGCAGGCCGAGTGTCGTGAAACAGTAAGTAGGATGCAAATAGTGGTTGCGTTGGGTTGTATAGGCAATGTGGTGTCCTGGGATAAGAATAGAGCGTTGCAGTCGTGAGTGTAGTGGGAAAAGGAAGGCCAGCGTTGAGGCCGTGACGATCAACAGTCTTGGCTTGGCGTTGCCGAGCCCGCGGGAGCCACGACCTGCACCGCTCTGCGTGACACGGCTCCGATCACCTTCACCTTCACCTTCACGTCCTCGCCACACAGCACTTGTCCCTGATATCCACCTTACTCAATTACCTCCTCGACCCCCGAAAACAACACACATATCCCTCAAAATGGGCTGGCTCCCCTGGTCTTCCGGTGGTGAACCCAACAAAGCTTCCGATGGTGGCCGCATTGCGCCGGATCGAACGAGTCGCAAGCGCTGCTGGGAGGGACGGGATCTATTCTTCGCCTGCCTGGATCGGAACGATATTCTCGACGGTATTAAGGATGACAAGGAGGCACGACGGAAGTGTGCGAAGGAGGTTGAAGAGTTCGAGGCAGCTTGCTCAGCGACCTGGGTACGTACAACAGTATTTACATTATCAAAACTGTCAAGCTTTTATCCACATGGTATTGCTTGAGATTGGATGATTGGGACGATTGCTGATCAGAGTTGGCCTTACAGGTGAAATATTTCAAGGAAAAGCGCGTGATGGAATATAACCGGGACCAGACAATTGCGCGTATCAAGAAGGAGGATGCTGCGACAGTGCAGGAGCTCAAGTCGCAGGGTCGGAGTACCTCGAATTAAGGGAATGCTTTATTTTTTGTTTGATGGCGGACGGCCCTTGTACATTATGTACCATATCCACTCATGTTTTCTGACGACAACACTTTTCACTGTCATTCTAAAATCAATCTCAAGAATGTAAAACTATGTCATTTCATAAAGAAAGGTATGCCCGAAGACAGATCAAATGAAAATTAGGTAAATAAGATAGAAACACAGATCGTTATGTAGCTAGGCGGACAATGATGACTCTCACAGGCTTTCAGAGTATTGGGATGATTTGATGGCCTGGGAGTCGAGCGAAAGGAAGCAAGGAAGCAAAAATGAAAAAAGCTGATTTCCAGAGAAAGCGTCACATTATATCCATGTTGCGGATGAGAGATAGATGGATGCAGAGGTGAACGAGAATATCTCGAAGATACATGACCGCAAATGGAAAGATACACACAACTCCAATCCGCACCTTGATCACCCTAATATCTAGTAGTATTTGCTGCCCCTAGGAGCACCATTAAGTAATTTAAATAAACGCCAGTCATTGCAGCCACCGGCTGATGCCAGTATGAAAACGAAATTCAAGAGAACCACCGCAGCATGAAGCTGAAAATGAAAACGCCAAACTGCACAAAAATAGCACAAGGGAAAGGATGTGAGTTGTGCCTCGAAAGCAAGCAACAGAAAGAGGAAAGTCGTTAATTCATTGCTTTCGATGAAGCAATTGGTTCATGAGATTTTGCACATTCGCAGCAACAGGTGTCTGGCCCTGTGGCGGCTGGCCCCCGAGGCCTTTAGCAAGAAGAGCAAGAAGGTTTGGATCAGAGACGACAGGGACAGTGGGAGGGTGTATGGCAAAAGGTGGATGGAGAAGAGGTTGTTGCGGGGGTTGAGGGGCCGGGGGAGGTCGGCTCGCATTGGTCAACAGACTGGCCAAGTCGGCAGGCGGCGGGGGGGTTAGGAGAAGAGAATGGCGACTGCGCTGCCGATCCAGGCTGTGACTGTGGCCCCGGCCGCTGGAGAGCGGACAAGAGAGACTGAAGGCTGGGTCCATCCAGGGAACTGATCAAGTTCGCAATATTGGGTGGGTTAGAGAGCGTTGGCAAGCCCGGCTGGGGCATAGGCTGAGGCATGGGCATGGGCATGGGCATGGACTGCATCTGGGGAACGCCGAAAGCCGGATTAGGAGCAAAGGAAGCCGGAACAGGCCCTCGCTGCATCGCCTGGGCCTGGTGAAACATGACATCGGCGGCGATATTAGGGTCAACTTCAGGATAGTCACTGAAGCGGACGTTGGCCGGTCCGGCACTTCGGTCAAATATCTGGAGGGGAATTTTGCGGGAGAATTGGTTTGGCCGCGACAGTCGAACAACTGCTAGAACACCTTCGATGTATTGACGGTGAACCGCAGCGCCGAGGGGAATCCGAGGACCAAGCACAAGCACATCTACACGCAAACCGCGATTGCGAAAGGCATTTTCCACGTGAAGAATAAAGTTACGGTCCACTTCTTCCAAAACAAGGACCTGGACCTCTGGCACATCTCGTGGAGACCGTCTCGGAACTGGGAGATCGGCTTCTCCTTCGTAGACGCCACGGGGCCGGGGGCTTGGGCTGCGATACCGACGATCCCGGGCGTACGGGGATCGTGGAGAGCGCGGGGACCGGGATCTTCTACGGCGATCGAGCCTTTCAGGTGTCCGATCTCGTGATCGGTATCCATCTCGGCGAAGAGGTCGAGGAGAAGGTGATCGCGGGGGTCGATAGTCATCACGCCTGCGGTGTGAGGGCTCGTCCCGGAAATCGCTGAAGGGGGGTCGAGCCGTTTCGTGAGGACGATCGAAACGATCACCAGTGGCTCGAGCGTTGTTCCGGACAGGGGCAGCTCGGCTGAACTCTGGCGTTCGGGAGCGACGGGGCGGTGGTGCACGAACCGGCTCTGCAGGGCCAGGTCGGGTCGATCTCTGTGGCTTTGAAATCTCAAGATCTACGGATCACAAAGATAATATATCAGTAAATGGCCATAGAGTACACCTGTGTCTTCAAATACTCACGAATCTTCCTCCCACGGACCAAGGCGCCTTGTTCTACCTGCAATGCTGCGTGGCAAGCGTCGGACTCGAGAAATTGGATAAAGCCGTAAGCCTGTTTGATCGAAATTTGGGCCAATTTGCCGTATTTGTGGAATAGGTGGAACATGTCTCTTTTCGTAACCCGCTCGGTGGGAAGGTTCCCTGTATAAAAGCAAAACAAAGTCAGCTGGATGCTCTGGAGTGACATGCCATACTGTATAGGAAGTATACTGACCCACAAACAGCCTCGAACCCATTGGAAACCGATCCCAGAGACCCTCGGTCACATATATTCTCTCATCATGCAAGAACTCATCATATTTCTTTTGGACTTCCGGCCCCCAAGGCGAATCATCATCCGCTCCTTTGCCGGGTCGCACCGCTGGTTTATCGGTACGACTTTTCTTGGGGGTTTGCGAGGGTCCTTCTTGAGACGTCTGTGAATCCGCGGTCGAAGAAGGGGTGGTTTGTTGGGCTTGTTGGAAGCTGGCGATGGGGGGGAGGGGGAGAGCGCCGACACCGGAACCAGTGCCCGGGGGGACCTCCGGTGGGCATAGAGGGGAAGTTTTGAAGGGCATCGTTACTGGATTCTGTCGCGTAGGCGGGATTTTGGGCAGGGGGAAGTTGGTGATAAGCAGGATCACCATGGGGAGGGTAGTTGGGCTGGGTGGAGGGGTCTTGGAGGGGAGGGCGGGCCGGGAGGTTCACGGACTGAGCGTCCAGTGAGGATGATAACCCGGGTTGGAGAGGCTCGTCCGTAGATGCCTTGGGAAGTGACGAGCCTTCCTCCACTAGAGAGGGCATAGCCCCTGTAGGAGCGGTCGCCGTAGCAGATGGATGAGAGAGATTGTCCAGCAGAGTTTGAAAATTGACCCCAACTGCAGCCGAGCCTGAACCCGATTCTGTTCCTGTTCCTGTTGCCGATCCTCCTGCCGCTGCATCTTCCTTTAGATCCTCCTCTAGGTGACCTGGCAAAGCGGATGAATTTACCGGGTTGCCGGCATTGTCTATATTGCCCGTTGTGGCGAAGCCCTCGTGGACCGGGACTGCCGGAGGCGCATAGGAGGGATTGGAGTCCGCTAGAGGGTGGCCGGGGTTTGTGTTGCCAGCCTGACTGATGCCCGCTGGGGTAGAAGAGTAGAAACCGGGAGCAGAAACACTGATATCATTCAAGTTCATCATCGCAGAATCCTTAGGCTGCGCACCATGCAAACTACCTGGGTGTCGGGCCAATTCCGAAGCTACCCCCGCCTCCATAGGAAGATTGGGCCATCCATCTTGTGAGTGATAATTTTGAAAGGGATGCCGAGGGAAATCAGGGCGGTCGTATGTGGAAGTATCGTTGAAGACGGGGTCCATTTGATTCTCGAGGACTGGGATATTGGCTGGCTCCGGGATATGTAGCGGTCGGGGACTTTCCGGAGTCAGGGTCTTTCCGCGGAAGTGAAGAGCTTCATCTGGGGGACTGGGCGTCATGTAGACAGAATGGAGGAGGAGGTTTCATCTACAAAAGGGGAAAGGGGGCGAAGGGAGATGAAAAGGGAAAAAATGGAAATGGAGAGAGAGAGGATGACGGAGTGGAGGGCGGCGCAAAGACACCGAATTTTGCAATCGCAAGCTAAGGTGGGGCGATGAGAAAAAGACCGGGCCCGTTTGTAAGGGCGGTAAGGCTCCCAGATAGGGTAGACGGGGCCGAGCAGACCAGTGGGTGAGGGGAATAGTATAGAAATATGGGACAAAGGAAGGGGAGGGGCAGGACGGTACCTTGGAATAAGAGTATCAGAAGAACAAAACCAAAGAGACAGGGTTGCAGGATTCGGATGCAGCATGCAGACACCTGTACGAGCACATCATGCCGACGATCGAGTAGTACGTACTCTACTGAGTAGTACATGGTTTACAGTAGGTACTATGTACGGACAAGTATACTGTAGTTAACTAGAGCATACATATACATACATATGTACGAGTATGGAACGTATTGTACAGTTACAGTATAAAAACCGAGTTCCCGCCAATGAGGGCGCTAACCGCGGCCGATAGTTAGTGCTTATTTTGGGGTTGCGAGTACAACATGTAATATTACTTAGTTTTAAGTCCTGATTTAACTATGTAGGTATACCAACTAGTAGGTGTACAAACTGGAATATCTGTAACACTAGCACTAACTACTCCGTACTGTATTAAGTATGGCCCAGACCCCCCCCCTAACCTCCTCCATCTCCTTCACGGCAACTTTAGAGCTGTTTTAATTAGTCACACCAACCCCATTCTCAAAGGTTCTAGTGCCGCAAAGCTCCACCTTTTTCCCTTTCACCCCTTCACCCATCTCCATATGTATTTTCGTCCCAAGTTTCGCCCTGACAGAAATGACGCCGCTTTGGAAAATTCTTCCAGTCAGGTGGTCGTCTTTGAGAAAGTTTGCCTCGCGTTCAAATGGGTCGGCTGACTTGGACCTCGAACTAGCCAGGTCGTGGCTGAAAGACCTGCATCCGAATACTATCCCCCGCCATATCGCCCAGCTGTCTTTCAGCCGTTCTAGCGGTCCCGGAGGACAAAATGTGAACAAGTCGGTGCAACCCCGAGATCCCCTCCTCCTCCTCCTTCCTCTGCTAGTTACCTGTTCCTTGTTACCCGTGCTCCGTGCTCCGTCCTCCGTACGCTGTATGTACTAGTTGGCATTTGCTGATCGTGGGGTTCCTCCAGGGTCAATTCAAAGGCCACGCTGAAAATCCCATTGGTGGCCTTGCTTCCATTGGTGCCAAGTTTGTTACACCCCCAGCTACGCGGTTCCCGCTATGCGACCGACCGGTCCCAGGCCCTGGTGATACAATCCGACGAATCCCGACAGCAATCGAGTAACGTGGAGGCGTGCTTTGACAAGCTCCACCAGCTGCTCCTGAGCTCGGCAAAACAGGTCATCCCCGGAGAGACCTCCCAGGAACAATCGGTCCGGGTACACAAGCTGCAGCGTGCACAAAATGAGGCGCGGCTCAAATCAAAGAAATATCTCAGCAACAAAAAGAGCAATCGACGGGGGAGTAAATACGATAATTAATGGAGAGAGAGAGAGAGAGAAAAGATCAAAGAGACAAAAGCTAACATGGTAATTGGAATTATCTGCCCTGGAATTTTATTATTCGCAGCCCACCCAACAACGCCTTGAATGTGCAGAATCATAATAGTACCTCCAAATGAGGTCTAGTGTACTCAAGGTACTCAATGTTTACTCCTGGGCTGCAACACGTTCCGCATTGCGCATGGTCGCCACAATAACCTTCTTCAGTGAGGGATCCAAGTCCTCCGTTTCGACAATGGACTGCAGCCAATTCACGACCTCGCCCGCCAACGCGCTGCCCAGGTGTGTCTCTTTCAAACGGGTAAGAGAGCCACCAAAGGCCCGTGGAAATTCGGCCGATGTGACGGAAAGACCCGCAGTTGGGAACTTGATGTAACAAATCTGGGTACGAGGGCTTGTAGGCTGGTGCGCCCGCATCGTCTCCACCACGTGGTCAAGGATCTTGCGCAGACACGGCGCATCGTGAAACTCGGAGACCATCTCATAAAAGTCGAACCCGAATCGATCATCGTTGTTGAAATGCTTCATCGCAGCGTCGAAGATGGCGAGTGGGATGGCACCAGTTAATGCCGGTGTGGAATTGAGGTTTTCCAAGGCCTCCTCGACGGCCTTGTCATCGCCCCCACTGGGGTTAATGTCCTCGCCCGTGATCGACGGCAACGCGATCATGTCGGCGTCAGTGTCGAGTTCTTTATCTTCAATAGGTTTAGGCCGTTGGCTAGCCTCGTCGAGTCCCAATATCCGTTGACGTGCCACCAGCTTGGCGACATAGATCAATTCCAATTTGGCGTATTGAATCCACAACACCTTAGCGCTCTTGCAAAACCGTAAGCCTCGCTGCATATAACTCCGAGCCTGTAACATATCCGCATGGTCGTCAAGAGAATATTTGGCGGCATACACCCAGAGCTCGGCGCTGGTTGGGTGCAATCGAAGGGCGTCCGTGAAGATCATAGAAAGCTTCTTGTGCGCCTTCTGCTTCCGTGTATAATCAATGTATTGAATCCAGAGGTTGAGGTCGCCATGGAACTTGCGGGTGGCCCGGTCGAGGATGAAGAAAATTCGCCGTTGACCACTGTGCCCAGCGGTGCGAATACCGAGTCGTTTTGTTCGTTTTCTGGTGAGTGAGTCGAGGTTCATCTCATATTGGACATATCGCACAAAGTCGACGGGCTGCGCGCCACGCGCATTGAGTTTGTGCTCGAAATCCGACCGTTTCTTGACGATCGAGGCAATTTCATCCTGGTGGTCTCACGGTTAGCAAACTCGTCTTCCACCCACGGGCTTCCCGAGAGTAAAGAACTTACCTTGTTGAAAATCTTCTTGCGCTCATAATCTTTTAGCTCGGGCACTGACTGCTCGAGGAAAAAGCGAGCTTTATCTGTGGCGGCCGACATGGTTGAGGCTGCTGTCACTGGAGAAAAAAAAAGTGGTCGGCATCCCGCAACAAAGCGCCGCCGACCATCTGCCGCTATTCCACATCGGGGCTAGCTCCACCGCCGAGCACAAGGACACTTGGACAGCACCGACGGATCCGAATGTTTTTCCCTCTTCCTCAGGGGCCTTCCTACATCCTCCTTTCGTTTTGCGTTTCCTTTTTTCTTTCTTTTCTCGACACTCACTTATTTCTTCTCTTCATTCAATTTGTTCCTATATACCGGCTGCAGAACTCTCCCTCCTTCTGCGCCGCCATGGCACCCAGATTCAAGGACGGGGATGCCGTGGTCTCCGTACGTGCCTTCATCACGCGATAAGAACCTCGGTTCATGACTGACCCAATTCAATGCAGTTCAACGGCAAATGGGTCGCATGGACTCACACCATCTTTGCATATGCCGCCTTTTTCAGCGCGCTGATTGTCGGTGTCGCATTGCATTACCATAAGATCGTCCAAAATGAACACTACGGTTACCCCGACGAATGGTTCCCCTCCGTCTCCGCAACCATTGGTGATCGATACCCCGAACGATCCTTCTTCCAAGTCTTTATTGCCATCACCTCCGGTCCTCGTTTCGTTCTCGTTTTCTTGTGGTATGTGCTGACCGCACGTCCTAATTCGACCCTGCCCAAGATTGTTGCTGGCGTGGGCATCTTCCGAACTCTGACTTGTGGTGGATGGACCTACGTTACCTCCACCGATGATCACGATTGGCATGACATTTTTATGATCTCCTATCTTGTCGCCACCCTGCCATGGACCCTGGGCTGCCTCGCCTTGAGCCCTAACAATCGCCGAGCCGTCAAGTACCGCAAGATCATGGCCAGCCTTTTCTTTGGAACCCTGGTGCCATTGATCTATTACTTCATCCAGCACAAGGTGCACAAGGTTCCTGGTGGTAAGTTACTATCCAGGGTATCTATTCAAGTGAATTGATGTTTTATACTAACTTAAAATACCATTACCCAGCCTACACACGCTATGCTTTCTTCGAGTGGTCCTTGATCCTGTTTGATGTTGGATTCGATGCAATCACCGCGCTGGACTTTGAGGGCTTCGAGCTTGTGGTCCGTGACGTGAAGGGAATGAGCAGAGGGTATGTACCCTGGCTTCCGAAATGAAACCCCCAACAACAAATGTATATTGTCAAAAGTTACGTTGGTTACGAAGAAAACAATTTGTGTCTAAAATTCTTTCCTTCTAGGCAGTTGAAGACGACTGCGGATTCTGTTCTCGAAAAAGAGTGCGTGCAACCATAATCTATTTCCGCCCAGTATGGAAATTGACATCGTAGTTTAGGAAAGGCAAGCCTGTCGGCAATACCTTCGGTGAAGGTTTCTTCTGGGCCGAGATTCTTGACGCTGCTTGTGATGTTTACAACGGGGTAATGGCACTCTATTCTGTGTACTATTAACTGTTTCGTTGCTAACTTTTGGCCATAGTTCGTCTTCTGGACCATCGTGACTGGATTGCCTGTTCTTGTGTGGTACTTCCCCCTATGGCACATGGGCATCTCAGGATACGAGGTTGCAATCGCGGCTGTTATCTCCCCCGTGTTCCTCGCCATCCCGTCTCTGCGATATGCTGCTATCAAGAACCTGCGGGGACTCCACCTGCTTTCGCTGGTTTCCCTGCTGGCGTACAAGTTCCAGGACCCCGCCAACCGCCTCTTCGTGACTGCATTTGCCCTTGCAGCCACATGCGCTGCATGGACTGCTACGTTCTTCGCTGAGCGTGGCAACACCCCCCGCCTTGAGACCCGTATCATGGCATGGGGTATCGGTCTCATCATGTCTGTCGTCGCTAAATTCGCTTGCTCTACTAACAACCCACTCTGGCCTATTATGCACACTGAGAATGGTGGCTGGAACAAGATTGGTCTTGCTATCGCGATTGTTTCCGTGCTGAGATCCTACCGGCCGAACTTCACCAGCGGCGGCGACTATATGCCTGCCGGCGGCAAGAAGGGCTCGTCGCTTCTGGCCGGTGTTGGATTTGCCGGTCTCATGTTCGCCATTGTTTCTCTATTGACCGACTCCAGCACCATGATCTCCTGGGTTTGGGAGGGATACCCCGTTCGTGGACCAATTGCGGTTCCCCACGGTGCGGTCACCATTTTCGCCATGGGTGCTGGTCTGATTTTCGGTGTGTTCTATCCTCGCGTGGCAGGCAGCTGGACGGCGTATGGCCTTGGATCGGTTGGTGCCGCCCTTCTCACCTATTACCACCACTGGACCGGCTACTATGGCGCCCTCATTTTTGCATTCTACATCATGGCCGCCGCTCCATTCATCATCACCTCTTGCGTCCGCCATTCCCCAGGGAGTACATTCGGCCTCGGGTTCTTTCTCTATGTCTTCCTGCTCCTTTTCCATGTCTGGGTTGTTGCATACGCCTTCGTTCCCGGTGGCCCCCTTGTTCGTGAGCGTACCGATTGGCTCATGATTACCACTATGCTCTTCATTGGAGCTGGCGTGTTCTCTGCTGCCACCACCAACTCATCCCGCACCCGCAAGCACAAGCCTGTTAGCCCCAACAGTAAGAGACAGCGATCCTACTATATCTACGTCCTTGCTGCGCTGCAGCTGCTTGCTGTGTCTATTGCGTACCTGCGTTTCCCGACTAACGACTACACACCTCACCACAAGGAGGACAAGGTTGTGACCGCTGGTATCTGGACAGTTCACTTTGGACTGGACAATAACATGTGGGCTGCAGAGCGACGCATGCGTGATGTCCTCGGGGAGCTTGAGCTGGACGTTATTGGATTCCTTGAATCTGATAACCAGCGCATTATCATGGGTAACAAGGATGTCACCCAATATATTGCCGAAGATCTAGGCTACTACGCCGACTTCGGCCCGGGCCCTAACAAGCACACCTGGGGCTCTGCTCTTCTTTCCAAGTTCCCCATTGTGAATTCCACTCACCATCTTCTTCCATCGCCCGTCGGTGAGCTAGCTCCTGCCATTCACGCCACCCTCGACATGTATGGTGAGATGATCGACGTGGTTGTTTTCCATTCCGGCCAGGAGGAAGATCCGGAGGACCGTCGTCTTCAGAGTGAATATCTGTCGAACTTGATGGGCTCCTCCCCTCGTCCTCTTATTCTGTTGAGTTACCTAGTCACCAAGCCACTCGAGGGTAACTACAACAACTATGTTAGTGAGGTGAGCCACATGAAGGATATCGACCCCACCGATTGGGACCGATGGTGCGAGTACATTCTCTTCAAGGGCTTGAAGCGAACTGGCTACGCCAGAGTTAGTCGCGACACTATCACCGACACAGAAATCCAGGTAAGACTCACAAAAACTCCTGCTCATCGCCTTTTTCAGTTACTGACAGTAATATAGGTCGGCAAATTTGTCATCGGTGAGCCTGAGCCGGAGAACGAGATGCGTATCCCGGAGGAGATGGTACCTGCTGGCCGCCGTTTTCCTGCTCTTTTCCGTGGTGATGGTGTCCGTGGACACCGCTATCATGTCTTCGATGAGCCCCGGTACTGGCAATAAATTGTTTCGGTACTCAGGAGAAATGTTCTATCTGTCACTTGGAGCATTAGACCTTACGATTCTGTTATATGGAGAAATAATTTCGAATAGGGAGGGCGGACATTCCAGCACATTTGTGGCTGAACGCCATTAGCAAATTAATCATTTTCCCTCCAATTAAGGTACATTTGATGATCCGTATTCGTTCCGTGAGGCCCAAATTCCTCGGTCTTTTGTTCAGTCAATGGCTATCCAAGACAACGAATTGTATGCCATATGGACCAAGGACGAGGGCTCTAGGAGAGGAATGCTAGGGTTGACTACTCCTTCTCCCCCTCCATCTGTGAGTAGTGTGTCGAGAATTTTGAACAATTACCTAGTAGCAGCTCCCATTCCTCTTTCGTACCTGTCAAGGCGTTTTCGAATCATTCAATTCTGTCGGTACGAAGTGAGAGGGTCCAAGCACGGGCTCTTTCGACATCTCAAAATGTTAACGATGATCTCAATCCCGGCATTGGCATTTGATGGAATGTGGGAGGGCACGGTGATCCAGATGTGCGGGTACGATTGATTAAACACGCTTCCCTAACGGCCTTTCTTAAACTTTTCGGGATGAAGAGTTTCCATTCATCTAAAATAACGATATCTCGACTATTCGAGTCTGATTGGGATGGTTTGGTGTCAGCTTTGTTCTTGCACGGTTTTTTCTGTCTCGGACTATCCAGCCCGAATCCCAATCTCCATCTTAGTTCGAGTCGGTGAACATCTCCGACCTAACAGCTCCGATGCAAAGAATTGATGAACACCACACGGTTATCGGTTGCCGAGTTCCACTCGGTAGTTGAGATCGATTTTACCCTAAAACTTTTGGCACAGGGCAGTGACAATACGTAGAGTCGCATGGCCGCATTCCAGAAGGGGTGAGCTAAATTGCCAAATTAGATCGATGTGGTCTTTTTGTCTCCCAGGCCCGCTGGGACCCTGGAACTCACTTCCACCAATACCTTACCCTATGGTTGTTGGGCTGGCGCAGCTGTATACAAAGAATCCCCCGGAGAATGTGCCCTGCCTTTCTTTGACCAGGAGCGTGGCCGGCTGCCAAATTCCGAACTCTAAATTCGTCTCAAAGTAGCTTTTCTGGCTCCTCGGTCAGCATCTTTGTGCCACCAGACACAATTTAATATTCTCTTTGCTTCGTGCTTTGTCAAAGTAGCTCCACTTTCTGCCCAGCCCTAAGGAGGTTTACCCCTTCACAATTTTTTGGGGGTCCAGGGAAACGTGTCGATCCCCCTCAGGTAGTAGCAGTTACGGGCAAGGATCTGATCAAAAGACACTATGTGGGGTGGAGGACTGAATACCTAGTATGGAGATCTGTATGGATTTATTGGCCCCAGTGTTAGAAATATAGTAATACATATTAATGACAGCATTCAGGGAGAGTATTATTTTTGCAATGAATAGTCATAAAAGGCACTAGTAGTACTGCAGCTCGAAGGCAGCCCTGTCACCATTCCTGTTCAGACGGATATTAATTGGGTTGAATTACGACTACTACTAGTACCTACTAGTACTATCTTGATTCAGTCCGGCGTAGAGGAGTTCTTCTTTCCATCAAAATTTGCGTCGAATCCACATCGGAATAGGTCGCCTTGGAAGCCAACTTGAACAGGCCCAAAGAGAGCAGATTTCTTTGAAACGACTCGGGGAATCTTTGTTCAGGATAAGAGGTTTTGCGGTCTTTCCATAACTGAAACTACAAAGGGCGAAATTTGCCCGAAGCAAAGTTTTCGAGGGTTGCTTTGTCCGGTGAGTTATGTTACATGAAGCCCACGACTTGTGCTGACGATTGACCTTTACGAGTAATTCTGCGCAGCATTATCTGTCCAGTAGAGAGGGAAAACTCGAAGATTTCATTCACTCGAAGTCAAACCTTGGAAATTACTCGCTTTCAAGCCCCGGTAATTTTCTTTGTTTACATTGTACGATATATAGTCGGTGCTAAATTTCCTTCGGTAGGTAATTCCAAATACCTTCTCTTTTATCATCGTGGATACTAAAGCTCACGATAATATTCTAGAACCTAACTCTTGGCACGCTTGAGCTTCCATCAAAATAAAAAGATGTCGAAACGGAAGCGCTCCTCGAAACAGATTGAAACCCAAGGATTTCGTGCTGCAAATCCAGACCTATTTGATTCACCACCAGGGGCAGAATGGGAAAGCCGAGGCCTTTTAAATAGAAAGCCCGATCCAAATCATGCAACCGGATTTATATATCAATTCCCTATCCCAGAGCAATCTCCCAAAGTATGGCATCACAATATGCCCCCGATCTCCTTTGGAGAGAACGCACCTGTGCCACGATGGCGATTTGCTTCTGATACGACCAAGCCCGCCCAAGGCAAGGATCTAGAAAAAGACCTTATTCGAACTGTTGCAGGCAAATCAATTCTTGAGGGAGTGGCTTCAGGGAGTCATCCAAGATCTTTCGACTCCTCAATTGGACTTGGTGGTTTGAAGTGGGTGTTTGACGTGGGGCTTCTAGCTGATCCTCCCAATCTGCTACATGGGGAAAGGCTGTATGAAGTGGCATACATTTGCCTCACGGATGCATTACAGAATCCAATCTCCCGAATGCAAATGAAGAGAGAGATTGCCAACGGCCCTCTTTGGCCAAAAGTCTGCAACGTCGAGGATCCATTGCCGCCCCCTCCAAAGCGGCCAAATACAAATTTCTACACGGAGTTTCGAAAGGATTACAGAGATCCGAAGGCCCGGTGCGAGGATGATGATTACAAACGTCCAGGTCCTATTCCTCGAGCAAAGGGATCGACTCCAGCTGGAGGAAAAGCGCCCACCTATGCGGATAGGTTATTGTATCACGATAAAGGAGCGGATGGTCCTTTACATCAAGCAGACCCGCGAAAGATTTTCGGAATCGAATCTGATAGCTCTGAAGATGAAGGCCGGAAAGAGGGCAAAATTGCGAAGATCGGTGAGTACAAGTGTGTTTGGCTTTGTGTAATTCTACTCGTCCTCAGCATGTTCCTCTGTCTTTTCTTGTATTCATTTGGAATTATCAAAGTGATGTGACTTAGAATGTGTCAATGGAGTCTTTGGGAAGAACAGGCAAAGGTTCTTTTCCCACAGAAAAGAACCAAAAGCTAGCTTAATGGCCCCGGGAATGCAATACAGAAGAAAGGAAGCACTTGTTGATTAAATGGTTGGAACTGGTATGGGTTTGTGGGAGAGATTTGGCTGGCATTCTTTAGACCCCCTTGCATACTATTTGCTGTTTTATCATATTGAGGCACCAGCTTGGACTTGGTTTGAACCTACGAATGACCATCCACTAACTTGTACTCCAGGAACTTCCTCCGGTTCTAATCTTGAAGGGGGCCTACCAAATGAGGTAGAGATGGCGATGGAGGTATCGCAGAACATGGGGGCCATTGTTGCAGCAAGGAGACGAGGGAAAAAAGACCGGGAAAAGGGAAAAGCTAAACCGGGTCCACTGTCTAATGCAGCTGTGGCAAATCCTCCAGCCAAAAAGAGTAGAAGCAAAAAGGCAGCCCCCAAAAATTCAACCTCCAAAAAAGTGACTTCTAAAAAGGGAGCCTCGAAAAAAGCTAAAGAGGCTGCTCATGGAGACCCCATATCCACTGGCACGACTCGAACTACTAGATCAGCGCTCAAAAAGGGTCCGAAGCAAAACCCCAAGAAAAATGTGGCTTGGGACATTAACGACTCGAAACTAGCAGCAAAAGGAGGTTCCAGAGAGATCATTACTAGAGTTTCGCTTCTGGCAAGAGCAAAGAAAGATACCAGTCCAGCGAAAGACACCATGGAATTGTGTGAAAGTGAAGATTCAGACTCCGTGCCCGAAGCCAATATTTCCAAAAGGTTTCCAACACTCGCACCCGGTGAGGTGAATACGACCATAGACAACAATTTGGATTACATACAGACTTGTAAAGAAGCCTGTAAAATTTCACAAGATCGAAAGAAGTACTTTCCTCTTCCCAGAGCTGTTCGTCGTATTAAGCCGTGGGCGGGTGCTAAACTTCCTCCAGAGATCGAGCAAAGAGTTAAAGTGATTCTTCCGAAGTTGCCAACATCATACCGACCTTTCTCATCTCGCCAAAAAACCGTAAGTTACTCTGCTTGGGTATGAAAGTACAATGATAGTTACTGATACACTATGAACAGAAACAGAATGAGAAATCTTCACCTGCAACGTCCGAGACCAGTGGCAGGTCAACTCGGAGTAGCAGTTCAAGGATGAAAGGGTCACCGTAGCCATATTTGGGGCTACACTACTTAAGAAAGATATTTTAATAGTTTGATATTTATTTGAATTGAAGAATATCCAAGGTCGAAGCCAGCGTATGAATATAGTAGTAGAACGCATTTGATTGGTCAATGATTGGATCACATGATCAAAGACCCAACGTCGGCAACAAAGGCAGCTTTGGGCCTAGGACCTTCAGCTATTTCGACCATTACTCGTCTTTCCTTTGTCGCCCCAAGCGGATGCGCGTCCCTTTATAACCCAAGATATAGGAGAATGCTACTTCTTTTCGTTTAGCCGGAAATCGAGTCCTGGGCCCGCTTGGACGTGTTGTCACCTGCCATCTGCGAACACGCTCGTCGACGCAGTTACACGTCCGAGATCACTGGTGATCGATCACCATGTTCACGTTCACGCCACTGTTGGGCGCGCAATCGTCGTCATCCAAAGCGTCACAGTCAATTCTCGAGCTCGACGGCGGTATCAAGATATTGGTCGATGTCGGTTGGGACGATAGCTTTGACATTCGTGATCTTGCGGAGCTAGAAAGGTGAGTTTCGAATTGATACCTCGCCTCTTCCTAGCAATTGAAACTAATTTTCGCAAATATTCAGACAAGTCCCAACTCTGTCCCTCATTCTTTTGACTCACGCAACCCCGGCACACATCGGCGCTTTCGTCCACTGCTGCAAGACCTTCCCTCTTTTCACACAGATTCCCATTTATGCGACGGGCCCGGTTGTTGCCTTTGGCCGTACGAATCTACAAGACCTTTATGCTTCGGCGCCACTCGCTGCTACATTCCTGCCCCAAGGGTCTATCTCAGAGCCCGGCGCAAATGCCGCCGCGTCCGGGATATCACCAACGGAAAATGGAAGTGGAAACGCCGAAGCTGCTGGCAGCAACGGCCGCATTCTGCTTCAGCCACCTACTGCGGAAGAAATTGCCCGATATTTCTCCCTCATCACACCTCTTAAATACTCGCAACCACATCAACCCCGTCCATCCCCATTCTCGCCGCCCTTGGATGGCCTTACTCTTACCGCTTATAATGCCGGCCACACAGTCGGTGGAACGATATGGCATATTCAGCATGGCATGGAATCTATTGTTTACGCGATGGATTGGAACCAGGCACGCGAGAGCGTGGTAGCGGGTGCCGCATGGTTTGGAGGATCCGGGGCCAGTGGAACGGAAGTCATTGAACAATTGCGCAAACCAACAGCTCTTATTTGTAGCTCAAAGGGAGGTGATAAGTTTTCGCTTTCCGGGGGGCGCAGAAAGAGGGATGATCTCCTTCTCGAAATGATTCGGAACACCCTGGCTAAAGGTGGTACCGTCCTTATCCCAACAGACACGAGCTCTCGGGTTTTGGAGCTGGCATACGCGCTGGAGCATGCTTGGCGTGATGCTGGAGCAGGCGGCAAAGAGGATGTACTTCAGAGTGCAGGTCTTTACCTGGCTGGCAGGAAGGTCAATACCACCCTGCGCCTCGCTCGGAGTATGCTCGAATGGATGGACGAGAATATAGTTCGCGAATTTGAGGCTGCCGAGAGTGCAGATGCAACTGGCCAACAATCTGGTGGCCAGGGGCAAGACAAAGGCACTTCTAAGAGTGGCGGCGGTCCCTTCAACTTCAAGCATCTCAAAACCATCGAGCGGAAAAAGCAACTTGAGAAGCTCCTGTCAGACCAGGGTCCTAAAGTGATTATTGCCTCTGACACTTCATTGGCTTGGGGCTTTGCGAAAGAATCCCTGCGACAAATTGCTGAGGGACCGAACAACCTGCTGTTGCTGACGGAATCTTTCCGTAAAAATGCACCCCTTGAAGGCTCAGAGTTGTCGAATACTGCATCCATCGGAGCGACTATCTGGCAGTGGTACGAAGAGCGGAGAGATGGCGTTGCGCTGGAGAAAACATCAGACGGCGAAATGCTGGAACAAGTCCACAGTGGTGGACGGGAATTGAAATGGGCGGATATTCAGCGAGCTCCCCTCGATGTAGGAGACCAGCTTGTTTATCAGCAATACCTTGCCACAAAGCGACAACACGAAGACGCCTCTCAGACTCGTGGCCAGGAAACCCTCGAGAATGCCGCAGACGCGCTGGATGACCGATCTAGTTCAACCTCGTCAGAAGATTCAGATGGTGAGCAGCAAGGTCGTGTTCTGAATTTTTCGACTTCACTTGCCCATGCAAACCGAAACAAGCTGGCCCTCAGTGATGAAGACCTGGGAATCAATATTCTGCTTCGGCGCAGGAATGTCTACGACTACGACGTACGTGGGAAGAAGGGGCGTGAGCGCATGTTTCCTTATGTTGCACCCCGAAAGAAGGGAGACGAATATGGCGAATTCATTCGACCTGAAGAATACTTGCGAGCAGAGGAACGCGAGGAAATTGATATGCAACAACGCCGAACAGACGCAGAAACTAAGCTCGGCCAAAAGCGACGATGGGACGAGACCGCTGGTTCCGGCGGACGCAGGTTATCGGGAGGCGCCGCGGGCCGCAAGCGCCAGCAGCTCAAAAATGGCGAGAAGATTGACTCCGGTGCAGACAATGACAGTCTTGCAGACGACGGCGAAGCTGGTGATGTTGCTGCATTTTCAGAGGATGAGGCGGACAGCCAGGCATTCGAAGGCCCTGCTAAGGCTGTATACACCAAACAATCAATCACCATCAATGCTCGTATCGCCTTTGTCGACTTTATGGGCGTGCATGATAAGCGAAGTCTCGAAATGTTGATTCCTCTGATCCAACCCCAAAAGCTGATTCTTGTTGGCGGAATGAAGGATGAGACATTGGCGCTTGCGATCGAATGTAAAAAGCTCCTGGTTGCTAAAGCTGGTGCTGACTCGGCTGCTGATACGACAGCGATCATCTTTACCCCTGCTAATGGCGAGCTCGTCGACGCAAGTGTTGACACAAATGCTTGGATGGTCAAGCTCAGCAACACCCTTGTTCGACGTTTGAAATGGCAGCATGTTCGCAGTCTTGGTGTCGTTGCATTGACAGCCCAATTGCGAGGACCAGAGCCTCCCAGCGAGGAGGAAGCCGATCCTGAGGCAACCGGCAAGAAGATGAAGCTGGCCAACGAGCAGGCCGCCTCCTCTGCGGTTGTTCCTAAGAGCGGGGGTAAATCCGATATTTTCCCTCTTCTTGATACACTGCCTGTTACTATGGCTGCCGGGACCAGATCTATGACCCGGCCGTTGCATGTCGGTGACTTGCGGCTGGCTGATCTGCGAAAACTCATGCAAGCAGCTGGCCATACTGCTGAATTTAGGGGTGAGGGTACGCTGCTTATCGATAAATTAGTGGCTGTCCGGAAATCTGGTACTGGTAAGATTGAGATTGAGGCATCCGCCCAGGCAGCTGCCAACCAGAAAGCTCTAGGCCGAGATTCCGCTAGCTTCCTTGCTGTCAAGAAGAAGATCTACGAGGGACTTGCCATTGTGACAGGAAGCTGAAATGCACGTGTACTTTATCTTCAATTTATGTATAATCTGAACAATACCGGTAACGATTCATTTTCCATAATCCCATTCAAATCCTGCTCTTTTGTAAATGTGAAACGAAATCCCCAAATTTTCTATCCTGTATGTGCCCAGATGTTCAATGAACTCCCAAATGTCCCGGTATTCTATTCTAGTTCTATATCTACTTTTGATGAGAGGTTTGGGTGCTTGAATTTGTGCGAACTTTGAAATACCGTATCGCACGATCAGCTTCTCAAACAGACCCCTCATCAGACTGTGCATAATCATGTTCGTTTTCATCATTAGGAATCTCTTGAATAATATCATTGGTCTGAGGGCCCGTGTATTTTCTATGCGAGTGATGTTAGTTGATACTCAATTTTCAATTAGTCTGTGTATCATACCCTCGGGCTGCAACCCACCACCAGACCAGGGCGAAAATGGCGATGAAGGCAGCGACACAGATCGCATAATTCCTAGAACAAGTTAGTGTGGTGTCGAGTTTTCAGACAAGGGGGGGGAGGGGGTCCACGGTACATATTGGCTGCCGTAACAGGAAGCTGTGATGGGAAGAAAAGAATGGTACTGATGAACATAACCCATATCACGGCGATATAGTTAATCGTAGTACCCCATTTGCCCAGAGTGAAGGGGCCTTCGATGAACTTGACCTTGTTTTTGTAGAGCTGATGTGCAAGAATGACGGAGATGTAGGACAGGTCTAATGCTGGGGCGGTGATGCTGAAGATTGCCGTGGCGGTCTCTGTTGAACCAATGGCAATGCAGTTCAGGGCAACGCTGAAGAAGACCACAAACCAGACTGCATTTACGGGCGTATGGGTACGAGAATTAACTTTCGATAAAAAGCCAGAGAAAGGGAGGGCGTTATCTCTGACAAATGCGTAAGCCATTCGAGTATCAGCCAGCATGGCTGAACAACCCGTGAAGAATTGGACAAGGATGGCGAAAGACCACATGACTGTGCCGCCTCGCTTACCACCAGCGTTGATGAATATCTGTGCGGCTGGGAGACCTGTAGGGGTATTGAGAATTTGATCAAAGTCAGATAGGCAAAAGCACATGCAGACAGTCAAAAGCCAACCGAAAGCCCCCGAAACGAGAACAGCTGTCTTTATGGCGACTGGCCCTCGGACAGCCGCATCGTGTGTTTCCTCTGACATGCTAGAGAGGACTGTGAGATATAGTTTCACATGTAGGTAGAAAGGGAGACCCACTGTGTTGTACCATCGTAGTCGGTCATAGTCCATGCGACGGAAAGGAAACCCAGAAAGAAGGAGAAGACTTTCGAGTTCCACCCAGACCCATCAGTGAAGTGGGTAAAAACCCACGAGGCGGGCTGCTTGTCTGGGGTCAAATATATCAGAGCGATACAAATTCCGATAGTCGCGCAGACTAGCCGTTGTCAGTTATTCATACCGCGTTGTAAATTTTCAGCAAAAACATACTATTTATCGGCGCGAACCAAAGGATGATGCGATGCAATGTTCTCGTCGTCAACGAGCATATGATACCAAGAATACACAGGATCCCGATAGACAACAATACAGTCTCCACTGCGGACCTGCGGGAATATCAGCATGTGAGGAACCAAAATGATAGGTTGGCTGGGCCTACGGCGAATATGAATAACTCCCATCAATGAGCTCCGAATTCATACTAACACAGGCAAGCAGCATCTGGCTGACAGTATATGCAACACTTGACACACCAGCCGTCTGGCCCAGTAGGTTGCACCAACCCTGGATCCACGCGAAAATTGGGACTTGATCAGGGGGCACGACATGCTTCGTGACAAAGTACATTCCACCAGCTGTCGGGTAGGCTGAAACTAATTCCGCAACGGAGCTGCCGATGCACATCGCCATGCAAGATCCGATCAGCCAGCACCAGACAGCCGTGGCAGGACCGCCGGCTGCCAGTGGAGAACCGAAGGTCGCTGGTACGGAGCCCAGAACACCGAGGATAGAGATGGCATAGGAAACCGTGGACCATTTGGAAAACTCTCGTCGTAGTTCCTGATGCAATATAATTGAGAACGTTAGAAGGGAACTTTGGAAGCGCTCATCAACTGGAACACTTATTGAAATTATCAGGGGTACATACTTGCTTATAGCCAATACGAGCTAGAAGAAGTTCATCATCGTCTTGGATGGTTGCCATATTAGGAGCAGATTGAGATTCAAGGGTTGGCCGCTCAATCCGAACTCCTAGTGATTTGCGATCTGGGTCGGGAGGTTTGGTTGTTAGGCCCATCGTTAAGACTGAGTGACGATAAACTACCTAGGTACTAGTAATATACAGGGCGGGATGGAGAAAAAGCAAAAGAAAAAAGCTTATGCATGACTTACGGGGCCCGGCGCTATGGAAGATATATCTACTCGAGAAACCCGAGTGACGCCAGATGGAGGGGCCAAGGTCCGCTTCGGAAGACACACAAAGAGACGGTGAGTTGGACAAGCCTAGAGAACCCTAAAGTGGCAAGTTTGCAAATAGAAAGAATCGTGGCGATTTGGCGTGATTCGGACACAAATTAGAGCAACAATTGGATTTCAGACTGCCGGGGGAGCGATAAGCGCGATTCAATTGATTCGAGGGGTTGTCCGAGGCGTCGATGCAGCTAGAAGTACCGCGTCGACCGGGACTTTGATGATAGGGGGCTAGATGGACGAGGGGATGGACATGCGGGATGCCCGAGAATCTTCCGACTTCAGAGCTAAGTGGGATGCGGACTTGTCGGGTCGAAGACCACGAACAGATGAGCTTGACCAAAGTTGGATGGTCGGTTGCTTCCTCCGACCTTCGCTAGCCTGCCTCAGCACGGAGGGCCATCCTAGAAGAGCGGTGGGGATCTGCGAATGAAGTACTGTATGGTATGCATGTGTCCACAGGGTTCTCAGCGGACCGGAAGAAGTGCAGAAACCATCACCCGAGAGTCAAGAGAACCGGATTTAGTACGAAAGCCAGTAGCGATGCTCCATCAGGTGTACAAAAATGGAACAAAAGTACGGCCAGTTGACGGTGGTGGTGGTTGTGGTGATTGCTGTTGTAGTATACTTCCCATGATGTGGTTGGCTCCACGTGAACAAAGGCAAGGCAACCTCGGAGGTACGATGGCCCGTTCCGCCAAGTGGAAGGTGTCCGATCTGGTATATCATCAACATCCACCACCGCGGGGCACTCCCTTTCCAGGTCTCCTCGGTTCCAGTTCCTATGGCCGACCCGATGTATCACTCAATGGGGGAAGCTCCTGGTGACCCCTCCAATCCTCCTTCTCATCCTCATCCTCAACAGCAGCAGCAACAACCACAACCTCCGCAACAGCAACAATACGCAGGCTACCACCCCGGGGCGCCTCCGCAACCAGGAGCTGCCTATCCGAACCCCTCTCCGAATCAATGGTCCGCCTATGGCTCTCCTCAACAGCAGAACCTGCCTACCAGCCCGAATGCTGGGTATAATGCCGCTGCCGGGCAGCAAGCACCCATGGGTGCCGCTGGAGACCTTGGTATGGCCGGATTGTCCTCCCAGATGAGCGGGCTTGGGATCGCAGCAGATGCTGGAGCCAGGTCACATCGTAAGAAGCATCGACATGCACATCACGATATTGGTGCTGCAGCCCCTGCCCCTGCCCCGGCCTTTGGCCAGGGAGTTGCTGCCACGGGGGTCCCGCAACCAACATCCCAATTCCTGAATACTGGCCTAAACCAAGCTCCGCAGCCTGTCGCTGGTGCTTCCCCAGGATACGTGCAGCCAGCGCCGGGAATGACCTCGCAGCCAGGAATCTCTACTGGAGCAGACTCGGTGTCCACCCAAGGTAGAATTGACCCTGAGCAGATCCCCAGCATCCCCCGATCGCGCGACTTGCCCGCTCAGTACTATTTCAATCATGTCTATCCAACAATGGACCGCCACCTCCCTCCACCTGCGTCGATCCCCTTTGTGGCCCATGATCAGGGCAACTCCTCGCCCAAGTACGCCCGTCTGACACTCAACAACATCCCCTCGACCTCCGATTTCCTCTCCTCCACCGGTCTGCCTTTGGGCATGGTGATCCAACCCCTCGCACCTTTGGATCCCGGCGAGCAACCCATCCCCGTGCTGGACTTCGGGGACATTGGTCCTCCGCGATGCCGACGATGCCGAACATATATCAACCCCTTTATGTCTTTCCGATCAGGTGGCAGCAAATTCGTCTGCAATATGTGCACGTTCGCAAATGATACGCCTGCCGAATACTTTGCGCCCTTGGATCCTTCTGGGGCTCGCGTAGACCGCATGCAAAGACCGGAGCTGATGATGGGCACAGTCGAGTATTTGGTACCCAAGGAATACTGGAACAAGGAACCGGTGGGCCTACAGACGCTCTTCCTGATTGACGTCAGTCGCGAATCTGTGCATCGAGGTTTCTTAAAGGGCGTTTGTGAAGGCATTGCTGAGGCATTGTATGGCGAGGATGGAGCCGTTGATGGCACCGAGGGTGACGAAGCGAAAGCACGGAAGATTCCTGCGGGATCCAAGGTCGGCATTGTCACGTTCGACACGGAGGTTCACTTCTACAATCTCACCGTAAGTGCTCATTCTTCCCTCTGTAATAAAGGATCAAGATTCCTGGGATGGATTTGTTTGCTGACAGGATGTTTAGGGCACATTGGATCAGGCGCAGATGATGGTTATGACCGACCTGGAAGAACCGTTCGTGCCATTGAGCGAGGGATTATTTGTGGATCCATATGAGTCCAAGTAAGAAGGATACAGCCGAGATGCTTGGATATGCTGCTAATAATATGCACTAGGTCTGTGATCACATCGCTTTTGGAACGGATACCCAGTATTTTCGGTCATATCAAGAACCCTGACCCCGTCGTGCTCCCAACACTCAATGCCGCTCTTGCAGCTCTTCAGCCCACCGGCGGAAAGGTCATCTGCGCAGTATCCAGCCTGCCCACCTGGGGCCCTGGACAGTTGACAGTGCGTGAGGATGTGAAGATTCACGGGACGGATGCAGAGCGAAAACTATTTACCACCGAGAATCAAGCATGGAAGAAGACAGCGAGCCAGCTGTCTGAAGCGGGGGTGGGAGTGGATTTCTTCATTGCCGCCCCTGGTGGCACTTACATGGATGTGGCGACAATGGGTATGTTAAGGATACGAATATCTGGAATTCGATGCACAGGGACTGATTCGTTCAATAGGTCATGTGTCTGCTCTAACGGGCGGCGAGACTTTCTTCTACCCAAATTTCCATGCACCGCGCGATTTACTCAAGATTCGCCGGGAGATAGCCCATGCCACCACTCGGGAGACGGGCTACCAGGCGTTGATGAAGGTTCGGTGCTCAAACGGCTTGCAAGTGTCTTCTTACCATGGAAACTTCGTGCAACATACCCTCGGCGCCGACCTCGAGATCGGTGGCGTAGATGCAGAGAAAGCCATTGGCGTTGTGTTCAGCTATGATGGCAAGCTGGACCCCAAGCTTGACGCCCATTTTCAGGCCGCACTCCTCTATACCTCTGCTGATGGCCAGCGTAGAGTTCGTTGCATCAATGTGGTGGCCGCAGTTAATGAAGGCGCCATGGAGACCATGAAATATGTCGATCAAGATGCCGTAGTAGCTGTCATTGCCAAGGAGGGTAAGTCGATACTATTCTGCAGTTTTTTGGTTGACCTTCAGACGCTTATATTTGTATAACAGCTGCCTCAAAAACGCTCGACAAGACCCTCAAGGATATCCGTGCCAGTATCTCTGAGAAGACGGTCGATATCTTCAGCGGATACCGCAAGAATTTCTCCGGTTCACACCCGCCAGGCCAGCTGGTCTTGCCGGAGAACCTGAAAGAATTCTCGATGTACATGCTCAGTCTTATTAAGTCGAGAGCGTTCAAAGGTGAGATTACCTCCTAGGACACAACCATTGTAAATCTTCTGCTAAGACATCTCGACAGGTGGCAACGAATCATCGGACCGCCGTACTCATGACATGCGCATGATTCGGTCCCTCGGCTGTACAGAGCTATCTCTTTATCTCTACCCTCGTATCATCCCCATCCACAACCTGCAACCAGAAGACGGCTTCCCCAACGAGCAAGGCCAACTTCAGGTCCCACCGACACTACGCGCTAGCTTCTCAAAGATTGAGGAAGGAGGTGCATACCTAGTGGACAACGGACAAGCCGTTCTACTCTGGTTGCATGCTCAAGTCTCACCGAATCTTCTAGAGGATCTACTCGGACCAGGGGCGAACTCGCTCCAAGAGCTCAATCCCAACACATCATCCCTGCCAGTATTGGAGACGCACCTCAACGCTCAGGTGCGCAATATTCTGCAATACTTCTCAACGGTGCGTGGGTCTAAAGCAGTCACCATCCAACTGGCCCGGCAAGGTCTAGATGGGGCGGAGTACGAGTTTGCCCGACTGCTTCTGGAGGACAGGAACAACGAAGCCCAAAGCTACGTGGACTGGCTGGTGCACATTCACCGGCAGATTAATCTCGAGCTTGCCGGTCACCGCAAGAAGGAGGAGACGGGTGACAGTACATTGGCCAGTTTGTCGGCTATGCGAGCGCCGTACTGGTAGGAGCGGGTTGATCTATACTCCCCCGCCCTAGGCACCATGCCATGCCGTACTCAAGGGGATTGTTCGGTGCAGCCTGGCCACTACGAGTATCCTCACCATCTGGTCCCCGTTGGGTAGCAGGGGTCCGGTAGCAGGGGTCCCCTGCTACGAACGAAAAAGGGACGGAGGGACGAAGGCCATCTGATCAATCAGAGGTGATTCAGTGGCTGTGAGGTGGTGGGGACAGACCACAGCGGGGTGCCACAAAAGGCGCGAGACCGGAGAAGATTTTTCTTTTCTTTTCATTTTTAATTTCCTGTACACAGTACTCCGTATACCAGGTAGTCTTTTTCTGATCATTGAGCATTACCATTCCGACCACTATGTATGTATACTTACCCTCAAACTACGGAGTACTCCGGATTAGCAGGTATGATAGGTACTAGAGCATTCCGCGCTGATCTGGCCCATTGGTGGATATGGCAGCCGCCCGGTGCCTTTGTGCCCTAACCGTGTTTACCCTAGAGTCGACGCTAGCACGCAGGTACGAAGCACAAGTGGCGGTCTAGAATCACGATGGCTTTCTGGAAGATCGCCAAGGTACCTTGGACTAAGCGAGGAGATCCTCTCATCGCGATGGAAAGAGGGACTAGTTCGGCCCACCAGACCGTTAAGGTGGCCACCGGCCGCGGAACGGACGCGAGCTAAGGCCAGGACTAAAGGGCGATCGGAGATAGGGCGGGCATGGTATGCAGGAAGGATCTGTAATTCGAAAGTATCAGAAGTATCAGAAGTATACTCGTATACCAAAAAACTCTGCAGATGCTGAGTCAGGAAGAGTTCATTTCCTGTTCCTGACGAGTGAAAGAGCTGGGGCCACCGGCGACCGGCGAACTGAACAGGTAGGTGGTACTCCATTGTCAACACAGCAAAAATCAAAGTCAGCAAAATAAAAAGCGCATCGCCACCCTATTAGGGCCGACGTCAGAGGCGGATTGATGGAGACCAAGAATTTTCGGCGAGTGGGGTTTTGCCCAGGGTTCCCACCGGGCAGTGACCAGCAACATTCAGGAACCAGGTGGGTAGTATTCAGCTCGTCTATAGAGAGCAAAGGTCGAAAGGGTCTCGAAAGTGTGCTCAGGCAAAAGAAGCGTACGAGTAGTCCAGATCTCATGGAGGGTGGAGTGGGACCAGACACGTCGAAAAGAGTACTCGTAGATAGTTGGCTGGCCAGATTAGCAATTGCTGGCCAGAATCAGATGGCAGCTTTGACGCCCGATGAACCCTTCGGCTAGGAACCTGGGAACACTCGTTATAGCCTGAAGGCGAGGTATCGCCTACTCGTACGATGGTGATGATGTCTGGCCACCACCACCACCACCATCACCACCAGCTTGCAGCGGTCAGTGCAGCCACGCTGCCGAGCTGTGATCTGCTATGACAGCTGCCGTGGAGATTAGCCATGGCTCTGAGTCGATAGATGTCAAAAATTTCTCGTCTTTGCCCCTTTCTTGCCTGTTGGTTTATGTTTGCCATTGGAGGTTCGTTCTGTCGTGTTGGAGAACCGCGGAAGGTCACGGAGCGGATGACGGGAGAGATTTGCCCCAAACGGTTTATTGCCACGCTCTTTAACCACAGTAGCGGAAGGCGAACACCTGGTCTGTAGGCAGGGAGCGTGTCACTGCCACTACCTCAAAAGTGGTATGCCCACGCACTATACCATCGAACACGTCAATTTGACCCTTGAACATTCGTTATTCGTTATCACACCGCTTCACAAGACTCAAAAGATACATGCGCTGGCGGAATACGAGCTGATTGCCAATTGCAAATCGAAGAATTTCTCCCCAATGTTCAAATACTGTGCATGCTTCATTTCGCGCCTTGTAGACGCCCAGTCGTGGCCTTGAAACGCATCTCCAATGTGACATCCTCCCTCTCGACGGTACCCGCCATGATTCGCCTCCTCCCCGACCCACACCTATTTTCGATCTTTTTTCCTTCCTTTTTCTTTTTCTTTTTTGTTCGCCTTTTATCCTCGTCCCCACTTGTCTCCAGGCATTGATTCCATGGATCTGGCCCTGCGTGGCTGGATCCACCACGTTTCTTTTGCAGCGGTGCCTGTCCGGGGGACCTGAACAGGGACCCTTCCAAAAAGTTATAAAGACCCCCCTTGTGCACCCTCGTTGTTTCGAATTATCATCACAGTCCTTTCGAAATATCACCTTCATTTACTATTCCTACCTTCTTTCGAGTCGTTCTCGATACATTCCTTTTGTCTGTCGACCAGACCTTCTCTTGACTTATCCAGTCTACTATATCCACATCCACGTCTTTTCAGACACATACTTCCCAAGACACACAATCGCCTTACCATCCGTTCTCTGAACAAACAATCTATATCACATTCAAAATGATGTTCACCAAGTCTTTCGGCATCGCCGCTGTTTTCGCTACTCTGGCCTCCGCTCTGCCCGGTGGCATGGTCCGCCGCCAGGCGACTGCCGATAGCGGCAGTGTTTTGATCACCAACACCCTGGACAAGGACATCTACGCCTGGTCTGTTTCCCAGGACGTTGGCCCCATGCAGACCATCAAGGCCGGTGGCGGTACCTACTCTGAGAAGTGGCAGACCAACCCTAACGGCGGTGGTATTTCCATTAAGCTCGCTACCGACCCCAACCAGTCCGACGTCCTGCAGTTCGAGTACACCCAGGCTACTGATACTATCTTCTGGGACCTCTCTTGCATCAACATGGGCACTGGCTCCGAGTTCACCCAGTACGGCTTCGCCGTTATCCCCTCCGCGGATGCTTCCGACTCTTGCCCCCAGGCCATCTGCCAGGCTGGTGATGCCAACTGCGCTTCTGCCTACCTCCAGCCTACCGATGACCACGCTACTCACGGTTGCCCCATCAGTACCGGTCTGGGCCTGACCATCGGCCAGTAAATCTATCTTTTACTCTGCCTCGACGTTATGATCTGAGCTTGCTCTTTTACTTTCTCTTCTTTCCATTCTTTCCACCTTGCCGGTTGACCCGCGCACTCTTTCAAAGGGTCCTTTTTTTTTTCTCTTCGTCTCACTATCTCTTTGTTGGGATGTGATCCTTTCTTTTTACTTCTTCTTTCCACCCAAGTCGGTGGCCCTCTTCACCCAACAACCAACAAGATTGGACTTGTTTCTTACATGTTCGGTTGATTCGACATGTCTCCCCTTGTGGGCCGGACATTGTCACGAGACTTATGATTTATTTTTGATGTATATGAATACCCCCGGATTTCCAGGAATATGGGAGCTTGGCTTCCAAAGGAGTTTTATGGGGGATATAGACTTGTTATAGAGAGGTTGAATAACTACCAACATTCATCCAAAAAAAATTGACAATTTTCACACAATACTTTTGCCTATGTTTCATTGAAAGACTTGTAGTAAACTTTCGTATTCCTATTGAGGGGCCTCCGGGGGGCAGGTACATAGGCTTGAAAGAAAAAGCGCACGAAGCCACAAAGCCACAAAGTCACGAAAGTCACGAAGCCACAAAGCCAAAAAAAAAAATCTGGATCCAACCTCGGATTCAAACTCATGGCTGGCGATGTACCTGTGGAACTTTGACAGACCGAGTTTCAATTTTTTTTTCTTTCATGCCCAAAGAAGAGTGTGGGAGGGGTTCAAGTCTAGACCAAGTGATAGACAGGGACCCTCCAACCAGATGGACGATTCGTTTTATTTTTCTTTTTGACAAAGTTCAACTCCATGCACGATCTTCCCCGTGCTCCGATTCGCCCATCTACCACGCCGAGGCGCTGGACGGTGGAGACACCCTTCACAGCGGAAATACAGCCGCAGCCATTCGTCGTCAACTGTAGATTCTCCGCCAGTCGGAAGGCAAGCCTGGACCCTGGCTGCTGCATGTTGGAGTCGACAAACTCCAGTGTTGTACGTGTCGCAGTCTTCGTTCTCCACCGAGGCTGAGATAGAGAGCGAATGACCGGAGATCCGGGCACACCGTTCGTGTTTCAGTTACCTGGATCAAACAGGTTGTTCTACTTGTCTTGTTCGCTTGACCGGAAGATGCCTATTCGGTTGTACGAGTGAGTACCTGATGCAGGTACTGGGCACACACTTCTAATGGCCATGTTCCGCCCACACCAGGCGGTGCCAGTGCGTTCCTGAAAATGCGGTCATCGGATACCCACACCAGCAACGAAAAATTTGCACATGAAAACCCACGAAAAGGTACGAAAGTTAACTGCCGACTGTTCCATTCCGACAGAGGACACGGTTGGCCACTGCATAGTGTTGTTCCTGTGGTTCCAATGGAACTTCACCGGTGACAGTTGGTTCGGGCGCTGCCCGAGTTGGGCGAACCAACACTCATCCATGGAAGATTGGTGGTTCGTCCAATGGCAATACAATTCTACCCATCGGGCTGAAGGTTGAACCATTCTACACTTCTTCGCGGATTAAAGGGTAACGAGGATTCTATCCGAAAGTTCGAGTAAAAACCCCGCTAAGGTCCCCTAGCCCCGGTGGTCTTTCGACTAGAATCATCCGGAAGGAATTGGGGGAACCTTAAACCGGCAAACTTGAACCTTAAGACTACTCAAAAGGTCAATTCGATGCAGAAAACCGTTTCTTGGTCTTGACGATTTCCGTGGATGGGTTCTTGGTACCAGGGTGATACTCTTCTGGTGCCCAACTGGTTTGGGCAAGAAGATGAGAAAAAAGAGCCACGATAGGATAGGCGTGACTCATCTTCATCGTCGAATCTCGTCAATCGTACCGAGCATTACTAATGGAACAAATGTTGAATTTGTGCAGCAAGCGGCCGTTCTTGCGGTCGCGATCCCGGCGGCCTCCGACGCTTCCGGTTGACCGCGCCCTACGTGTGTATGGCTATACTATCGCCGAGATCGCATCATAATAGAGGAGGGTCATTCGATGATCCCATAACAAACAGAAGAATGCTCGACTGGTTTGTATTCACACGCTCGCAAGGCTGAGGAATGGTACCTACAATACTGTCCAAGCAAATGGCATCAAGAAATGTTTTGTCGGGACTTCCACCATTCGCGCCACCGCTCCATTGTCCGATTCGACCGCATCACCTTGAGAAAGGCATATGCGACGAATCGGTAGATGATAGTGCACACGCCAAGTGCCATGATGTTCATTGGCCCGCTCTTGTCAAGGTTGTATAGAGAAAGCACCTGCTCCCCAGTTTCGATGGGACACTGCCCATTTGCAAGCTGCTGGGAAGCTGAACAGTCGAAATGCTGCCCATGCAGGGAGTAAGGGGCAAGGTTGGCAATGGCATACTTAATCGGAGAGAGGTGATTGATGCCTTGCAAGACGTCATTCACATTCAAACTCATAACGCCGCCAAGAATCGTCGAGATGGATAGTAAGATCGAAGTCACGTTAACGGCGAAACCCACGTGCGAAAACAGCGTACAGAACACTATTCCAACAGATTCGCCACAGCTGATGATGCAGAAGCAGTTAAAGGCACTGATAAGAAACATTTGGACACTGCGTTTGAGATTATCCGCAAAGGCAGCCAGCACTCCAAACACCAACGCCGATATGATTTCAAATGGTACTTCAATCGCCGTGTAGGATAAGATGAAAGTCTCGGCTGAGTAGCATCTGTCGGCCTCTTCGCGATAAAATACGTCGCGCTCGTTCGGATAGATGGCGATGTTTTGAAGCATACCTGTTGGAAATTAGCCATTGCTTGATAGAGTAACGGAACGACGGGTCTTCTTGATTACTGACCAACGAAGTACAACGCGGCAAACTCTTGAATGAAACCCATTCGTGACTGCACCGCCGGGTAATCATTTTTCAGTGGCGCGAAGAATAGTGCCATGATAATGGCAATGCCGACAATCTGCATTGATCGAGCCATCACAAGCGGTGGCTGGCGCCAAAAGTTCAGGAACGATCGATGTAGAACTAGTGGGAAGGTGATGCGAAACGGCAGCATCTGTCGGCGGAGACTACCTAGCTCAGCTGGGGTTGCAATTTTGGATGAGGTACGCTCAAGTTGGGGGGTCGCATTGGTCCAGTTAGTGATTAGTTTCTGCACTCGCTCGCGAGTCAAGATCTCACGATCTTCCTGCTGGAGGTCGACCGTGATCAGGTCCAAAACAAAGTCGGCTGGGTTGGTCGACCGTGGGCATTTATGACCCAATGTGGCAAAATGAGCCAGCATTTGCTTTCCAGGTCCCGCATATACTGGATAACCGCCGCGAGCCAATAGCAGTACCTGTGAGAAATGACCAAAGAGATCAGAGCGTGACTGATGAATTGTCATGACTAGTGTACGACCTTCGGCCGCAAGACCCTGAAGTACTTCTATTATCGACATCGCTGTAAAAGCATCAAGCCCTGATGTTGGTTCATCCAGCAGTAGCACTTTTGGATCTGTAAGGATCTGAATGGCAATGGTGACTCGACGCTTTTCACCACCGCTTATGCCTTTGATAAGTTCACTTCCGATGAGATTGCCGGCGCATTCTTTCAGTCCCATCTTGTAAAGAATCTCCTCGGCTCGACGATTCTTCTCGTCACGCGACATCCACGTCGGGAGCCGCAGTCCTGCTGCAAATCTAAGGCTCTCACGGACCGTCAAGGACGGCATGAGAGCATCGTCATCTTGGGTCACGTACGAATTCACTGAACGGATAACGTTTTCAGATGGCTCGGCCCCATCATACAGCATGCGCCCGTGGACACGGTACTTATCTCCGATCGAGTCATGAAGTCGACAGGCAATAGAGTTGAGTAACGACGTCTTTCCGCTGCCTGATGGTCCCATGATGATATTCAATTCGCTTGGCCGAAATTCAGCAGTGATCGGTCGCAGAATCTGAAGTTTTTGTGAAGCTCTCCAAGGAGATCGTCGCTTTTGAATTTCCAAGGCGTACTTGTCCAGTGATATAGCTAGCTGTCGCGCCTCTTCCGCGGGACGAATTGCAGTCTTTGCTTTCCCAGCAGATGGATCTGCCTCTGACTTTCGAGCCTGGGCAATATCAATCGCAAAACGATTATACTGCAGCAAGAGGCCAGCCACAAGATAGTGGCCGAATGCAAACGCCACGAGGACAACAATGGGTCGCCAGATCCAATTGGACGGCATGCCCAGGCTCTCCATAATGTACGTTCCAGTATACTCTTTACACTCTGGATCCAGTGGGTCGTCGGAATATGGGCAGTCATAAAACTGACCGAGCTCCGAACTTCCAGTTCCAATGAACTCATTTGCGCAGAGCGCTCCAAAAGTGTAAAAAGTATAAGCACACCACTTCAACCATCGAACATATACCGGAATCTGCTGCGACTGCACGAAGTATCCACAGGCAAAAGATTGCAGAGTAAACGATAGGTTGCCCACAAGACTAGCTCCTGGAAAGCTCCTTGCGATACCTATCGACACCGCAGCAAATGTGACAGCAATGTAATGCGTAAGAAGTGCTAGGGCAAAGAAGATAAAGAATTGGGCCACTTTCAGGCGATATCCGACCATGAAATAGAAAATTATAGAGAAGAGAAGTGGGACAGGTAAGTCTTCTAGGGGAAATCGTGCAAGTCTGCGACTAAGCAAAAATGCCGGAACCCCAACAACTCCTTCGTTGCGCTCCCGATCGAAAAGACGAATGTCGATTGTAAGCCGGTAAGTCTCGTACAAGAGAATCAGATAGCCATTCAGGCTGGCAGCAGTGTACAGGCTACCCTGCCGTGAGCGTATTCCCGCAAGATCTTCACCGAGCTGCAAGAAGATCCAACCACAGATGACAGCCATGCCAACCGCCTCAAGTAAACTCCCAGCAACACCCATTGGGTCTCGAATGGTAGTTTTGAAAGTGCGCGATGTAAGCACGTGCAACTGTCGACGAAATGATACTGTTTTCATGCCTCCCGTATCGACTCTGCCAAGTGGTGGCATTTCGGTGTCTTCTTTTTCAGGATTCTCAACGCTCGACGTTTGTAAAAAACGAGATCGCCATGTCTCCCGTAATTGGTCAACCCGGGAATGTGACGCTGTTTCCTGGGCTTCACTTCGATTATCGATAGCAGCCAAATCGATGAGGTATTCGGCAGGGTTCACAAAAGGAGGAAGAACGTAACCGCACTGCTCGAAATGAGACACCGAATCTGCCACAGGCCCGCTATAGAGCGGGGAACCTCGCGCCAAAAGGATTACATTGTCGAAAAGACTCCAAATTTCCGAGCGAGGTGCGTGGATAGAGACGACAACCGTTCTCCCATCTTGTGCTAGACGCTTTAACGTCCGGATGATCTGAAAAGCACTGGTTGCATCGAGACCCGTCGTTGGTTCGTCGCAAAATAATACAGATGGGTTTGCAAGTAGCTGTACTCCAATACTGGTCCGTCGCTTTTCTCCGCCGCTGCATCCCTTATGGGCTGTTGTTCCGATTCGTGTATTTGCACATTCCTTAAGCCCCAGCTCAAGAATCACCTGTTCTACAATGGCACGACGCTCTTCTTTGGTGGTTGGCGGTGGTAAGCGAAGATCGGCGGAGTATTGTAAAGTCTCCCGAACTGTCAGGGTGGGTATCAAGACATCTTCTTGCATAACATAGGCGCTGCGAACACTTTCAATGTTCGTGTTGCCGTTGAAAGTGGTCGTACCCGACATATTTGCCCTGGACAAGGACATACGGCCAGCCATCAAGTTGAGGAGAGATGTTTTGCCCGATCCACTACTCCCAATAATGGCTGTCAAACTGCCACTCGGCATGCTCGCACTCACCCCCTGAAGGACATTTTTCGAACTGCCTTCGATCTTGTGGCCACGGAGGCGCTGCCAGATTTCAGCGGGTGATGTTCCCCATATTGGAGAAGATGCGTCAATGTCGAGAGAGAGATTCTTGATGTTTACATCGACAGGATTGACTGCGCGCAACGAAAGGTTGTAGACCTCGTCCAGGAGACCAGCATCAAAGGTTGCGTTTTTGGGGACATTGAGTTCGGAAACAATATCCTCCTCCATTGTGAATGTCGGGCCTGGTACACGTAGAGAAATCGTCTTGAAAAAACACCTTTTCGTCTCGTCTCTGACGTTTGGGGTTCCACAGGCGGTATGGGTGAGGGTCACTGTTAGAGACCAGGATCATCCCCCACACTAATGTATCTTTAGAGACCCCTGTTTCAATGTCTCGGCTGCATTGCGTGTGATTCTTGCTCTCGTGAGATCGGATGATGTGCAAGAGTAGGCAGTTTATGCTGGATGCCGGATGATGGCAGAATGACGGGATCTGGATAGATTCACACCCAAATCAAGACATCGCCCAGGAATCTTCTGTACTCGTATGCCCTTCATGCAGTTCACCACCTTGCGCTGCCACATGCGATGGGATGAGATCCACATTTCCCCGAAAAATAAGCCCACCCGGCCAGTTATATTCCGGCTTATTAATCAGACGTTGACACCTTGCCTAGAAGCGAGGAGGCGCTTTTGCCTAATCGGGCAGTTCTAGACCCAGATTCCCTTCATCCGGCTAGACGACCGCTGGGGGTTATGCTAGACACTCTACAAGATCAGAGAGATTGATGGCGGATTAAACTCTAATGTCTGTACATAGTGGCTCGCAGGAGTACTGTCAAACTACTTGGGTTCAGCGGTTTCATGTAATGTTGCTGTATGTACATATTGTATTGTTCTATTTAACAGTCATTGGATAATCAAATTATTTAATAGCCCCCAGGTCCACTCTGAACGTTCTCTCCATTGGCAACCTTCAGCTCATTAATCATGGCCGACCGAATAACACCAACATCCGTGTTGACAGAGACCATATCGAATCCTTGTTGGATGCGCACGCGGGCATCCTCGCCACCAGTGCCTAGAGGATATTGTTAGTATTTTTGACTTAATCCAAGCATTTAATCGAATGGACACATACAGAAGATAGCAGCTTTCTTGCCAGCCGCATGGGCAGCTTTCTTAATCCGCTGGATGGCAGCCTCATGCTCCTCGCCGCAACGAGTAACGCCCATTTGCTTGGCCAAATCGAAGGGCCCAATGAGAAGCACATCAATTCCGTCCACTGCCGCAATTTTCTCGACCTCCGAAACGCCTGACCGGGACTCAATTTGCACGAAAGTGGTCAGGCCGTCATTTGCACCGTCGTCATGGTCAGCACCGGGGTCAACTCCGGGGAAGGAGTGAGGCGCAAACATCGGTCCATAGCCACGAGTACCAAGAGGCGGATACCGGGTCCACTTGGCAATATTGATAGCATCGGCCTAATTGATAAAGAAAAATTAGTTTCGGGTCCCTTTAGTTGAGAATGACGAGGACTTGAGAACGGCTGTTCTGGCTCAAGGCACTTACCTCTGTGTGGCACATGGGTGTCATTACACCATGGGCACCAGCATCGAGAGCACGCTTGATCATCCACTCCTCGGCACAGGGTACTCGAATAATGGGGCTGACGCCTTCAGATCCAATGGCGTTGTTGAGCTGTGTCTCTGTCAGCTACTAGAACAAACCTTGCGGTATTTCGCAAGTCAATCTTGGCTTGGCTCGAGGGCTAACCTCATAGTAGTGGTGATCGGAAATAAGGCCGTGCTCGGCATCAACCAGAATCCAGCTGAATTTCGCAGAAGATCCCGAGGCACCGTGAATAATAGTCTTAGCGACACCGGCGCTAGGAAGCCTGTATACAAAACAAATGTTTAGTCTGGGGATCAAGCGAATCTTTTATTCGTTGCATTATGATGAATGGGGACGTACGTGAGCCAAAACCCGAAAGCGGCCGAGGGACCCTTCAGGGCTGATTGGACTGGAGTGTTGAATGGCATGTTGTTTGATGATTGAGCAAGCTATTCAGAGAGTTGAAGAAGTTGAGAAGAAGAAGAAAAGCACACCAAGAGGGGGAAATTAGAAAGCGTGGGGTGAAGCTCGGGACATCATTGCCGCGGGGGGGGTCAGTCGGGGTAACTCCGCGCGGGGTCTGCTACTTCTACTGCCGGCTACCGGATACGCTCTGCGATATCCGAAGTTCAGGGTTTTTTTTGGTTCTCTTTTTGATGTATACAGTATTCGTGCTTGTCGTGGCCAATTTGTGTTTTTATTATTTATTCATGCTAAATTTGATGCTCATGAGATGCCTATCGCATGTCTATCCAGCCTCGCGGCTCTCGGGAAAAGAAAGCCCGAGCCATACCAATCCTTCGTCACTCGGAAGACGAACCGGAAGGGAATCAAGTGGTTTGATCTAATCTTCAAATTCCTGTCTTCAGTGATGATATTCTTCCTCTAATACCATTCTTCTCTTCTTCCGTGAGCTTCAACTTGAATAAGTTTTCCAAAACTTGAACCCTCTCCTCCTCGGTCTGACAGGTCTGAAGAAGCGTATTCTTTCCTCCCGGATTCTTCTTCACCTGCTCTTGGTCCATGATGACTTTGCCCGTAATATTCCCATCTTCCTGAAAATTTCACCACGAGTATCTTCGTTGTCAGGAATGAATCCGGACTTCGGCTCGTAAAGAAATTCATGACCTCAAAGTCCTTCAATGTAAACTCAATATCGGTGAAACCATATCCAATTGCCCACGCTTGGTCTTCGTCATTTCGGAACTGATAAATCCATCGCCCTTGTTGTCCATCAGATAACCCCATTTTTGTCTCACGGACTAGTCTCCGATCCTGGGTTCCCAGATTATGCACCACCGAACCCGAGATTAATGGCAGAGGAACTTTAGGACCATTTCCACCATATCCGACATCGGCTAAATACTGGGTCTGATCAGAAAGTGTCACAATATGCACTTGTTATTTTACAAGTTGGCCCAGTTATGGAAAGACAATTTACTTGTTCTATCAATATAATGGACTCGGATGATGATTCTGCTTTTCTTTTTGAAGCAATTCCATTGTACCTACATATAGTAGTACTACTACTAGAGGGTTTGATCATGGTGCCATATACTATCTAAAATAGGCTGCAGTACTAGCATCTCTTTCAGCAAATTTATCAGTATGATCTTCATTCCATATCTGAATGAGAAATTCTGGTGTTTGGTATTATCAGGCTGATGGAGGACCAAAGGTCTTTCGTCTTTGAAATCGCATTCGATTACATTGCCCTTCACTCTCAACATAAACCAAAATCCTCAACCATACATTTACATCAAAAGGAATTATGGGAGCAATAGACGCTGTAGGTACTAGCTAACGTGAGCCCGTCTTGGCAGACATGTAGATTAGGCTGGAAAGAGAGTCGACGGGATACTTCCTGTGCGCATGATTGAACTTGAACCATCGTCGTAACCGCCCTAGTGTTTTGGATTGGATCTGAATCTTAGCCCTACGCAGGGGTAAAAGTGAAAATAGAGCAGCTCAACACGACTATCGTAAATGCGAACATCTCATTGACTGAAATTTCCCTAAAGAAGATCTACAGAAAAAGCATTGCGCTTATCACCCCGCCGCTTAATTTCCCTTATTCCTGCAGATGATGGGGGCTAAATATCTCCATGCGATCTCCATTGATCATCTTTATGAATGACGCCCGCAGCGCGAGAAAATCACCTTGGCAGAACGAGCACCAAGTTCTCCACATTAAGATAAGTCGGATCAGCGGAGAATGGATTAGCTTGCTGCAAGTGCTAAGTACTACAATCGCAAGATCAGACTACATATGGGAATGCACGTCACTATATGGCGCAATCGTAGGTTTGCTTTTATATCGAATCCCTGGGGTCGCAGAGACAACCTTCTAGAATGATAAAGAAATTTCCTACAATGCTTCGGCCTAGAGGTGGTCTGAGGTACAAAGATACTTTTACAAATCTCCGACATCGGAATTCTTACTTGTCATGCAATGTCCAGGGATCTTATGAGCATGGCTGTTCCAGTCCATTTCAGGGCTAGATTATGACCCACGACTGCTGTAAAAATAGTGCAACTGAGTCCTACATACATCATGAAATCCTGCTGGCTAGGTATGCGCTAACGGACTGAGATATTCGGCCCAAAAATGCCCAGAAACCCGGTTTCAGTGGTACCAGCCCGACGTCAAGGTAGTGATTTCGTATAACATTTCCAAGCCTTGAAAGGTCATCCTGTACATTGAGAAAGACAAATGGTCATGAGGGTGTCTCTAGACCCAAGCCGACATATTACTATGCAGCTGTGGGGAAACGCTTCTTCAATACGGGGTTCTACATCGGGCTGAAAGGTGACATTGCGAAGATCTTGTCCAAGTTTAGAATACATGAGATACTCGCAGTAGTCCCTCCGAGCCTGGCTTGTCGGTCTTTCGACGAGATACCCCTTTCCTTAGCTTGTGATCGGAAATGACTGTCAGTGCTGTTAAAGACTTGTAACTTGGCAAACTTCCAAGTTATCTACTAACATAGTAGATTGATCAACTGTAGAGCTGCCAGTGCGTCACTTCACATTGCCTAGATCATCTTCCAAGGTTGGCACCTGCCAGGTGGGCATTCCAAGGTTCAAGATCTTGTTGACTGATCTCATTCAAGCTCCAACCTGCAACTTGAATTACAATAGACCAGACCTTATTCGCTCTTAAGCTTACTAGTTACTACTAGTAGTACTTCAAGTTTTAGGTACTTTTGCTAGTTATACACGTCATATTTCACTTTCACATGAGCAGAAATTAAGAGTAAATACAAAAGCCATCGTGAATATATACAGCATTGGCCAATCCAGGAAATCCAATAGCTCGCCGTCCAAATAAATCAAATGGCAAACGCCCTGTCGTCATCAATATATGTACCCCGCTGATCAAATACCAGCCCGTCAAAGAAAAAACACCACCTCGACTTTTAGGCACTGAAATTCGTGCGTGTCTCGTGCAGAACAGCACAGAGGGAGTACGGCTGTAATGATGGATCTGTCCCGAAAAGGGCATGTGATCGACGTCGGTAGACACTCGATCCCCGCCCTTTCCCCAACCCCGGTCAAAACCCCTTACAGCGGGGTCTGTGAGACAGCCACATACCTTCTGTACTCGCCAGCTAGCATGAACACACACACACAGAGACACACGACATGCACAGGCCAAATCCCCCCACCGAATGCAGATGCGGACCCAAAGCAACAAAACAAAAAAAACAACAAAACGCCACATAACATAGTACAGTCTTCCCGAAGGAAAGATCATCATGTGGAATGTGAGACATTCAAAAACAAGTAGTCAAGAGAAAAGAGAATGGAGAAGTGAAGAAAGGGTATCAAATCAAAGGGTAGTGAGGAGAAAGTAAAGGGGGGGTGGGATGGAGAGGGCAGTCTAGGTAATGAGGAAGTCCATATTCATGTCATGGATGATCTTCTCCCAATCCCAGCTGTCCTCGATTTTCGTGTCCATAATCTCCCAGACCTGCGTGACAACCTTGAAAGCAGGTTCGATGTTACGCAGGTTGGAGTAAGACTTGAGAGATTCGAATCCTTTTTGGATACGTTCACGTTGCTCCGCCACGAATGCCGAGCAGCCAAGTAAGAAGAGTGGCATGAGGACAATGCTGTAAGCACCGGCATCCTGCGGCAAGCGATCCAACCAGGATAAGCCATCGTCGACAACTTGAGCGATCTTCTCGCTTGGACGCGAGGGGCGAATTGTGCGGTAGAGGTAGACCCAAGTAGACTGTCTGTATAGTTGGGCCAGGAAGAAATTCGGGGTGTCCTCCTCGTGCGAAGTCTGCCAGGTCCGAATGGCCGTATCAACCTGAACTGCTTCGCTCAGAGTTTGATAGTCCACGGCCGGCTCATATCCTTCGTTGAAGCGTTGCCGAATGCGATCCCGTAGTTGGGTGATCTCCGAGATATAGTTGAATAAACCATCAAAGACACCCAAGAACATGCCAGCTTGGGCTCCCGGTACAAAGTCAGGAAGATGCATCCCTCCGGAGTTCAGAGCGGGACGGCGGTCCAAGGAAGTAAGCGCGTTGGAGATGTCATGGTACTGGAAGAACTCGACGATAAACTGGCGGAACTTTTCATTCCGCGGCTGCTGCGACACCAGGAGATACCTGGCGGCATCCATGTGCGGGCGATATTCGCCATTCGTCTCTCCTTCGCAGATTGTATTCAAACTGAGGGCGATCGTCGAGGCAATAATAGGGTCCTCCACTAGAAGCTGCTCGTCCTGGTCCCCGCCCTGTGCCGAGGAAGCTGTAATGTTGTCCTTCAAGTCCTGGATGGCTCGATGGAAGTGGAAGTATTTGCGCTCCTTCAGCTTCGGTTCCGGATCGAGCCCAGATAAATGCGATCCCGACAGACACATGAGCGAGTGCATCAAGCCGCGATGTTGGGTGGCCATGGGCAGAAGGATCTCCTTGAAAGGGTTGGAGTCATCATTAACGAGGGTCAAGACGCGGCTGAAACCGTAGACGAAATGGTCGAGGAAGCGGCGATCGATTTCGGTTTCGATTCCGTCGATGAGGAGGGGGAGATTGCGCGGCACAGCTGCCAGGGAGTGGGTGAGGACGGCTGTGGATGTGCGAGGTCAGTCAGTGGTTGATCCTTTGTTTGCGCCCGGTCCAAGTCCAAATCCGAATCCGAATCCTCATCATACGTACCGTCCGCTATCTTCTGTCTCCCACTCTTCCAAATCTCTTTCGGAGGGTAACCCTCACAGACCACGGCATTCTTCTGACAGTTGAGACATCTGCGTCATACCCAAAGCACCAGATTAGTATCGAGAATGAGACCGAGAATCGCATCGTGCTGAGGCGTGGACTGCGACTTACGCTGGCTTGGTCTCATCACACTTCTTCTTCCGGCGACGACAAGTTATACAGCCAGTCTTGGAGCGACCCTTGGTGATCTTGGCTTGGTTCCCTGGTGAAGGCAGAGGGTGTTTGCGAGGGCGACCACGTTTCCGTGGAACAGCGGCGGGAGCGCCCGAGTCATAGTGATTCCCCACATCCGACGGTTTGATGCTTTGAATATCCTCCTCGTCCAACTCCTCCACCTTGGGCATTTCGATTTCGTCCATATCCGCCACCTGTGATTCCAACATATAATCGTCCGACTGGGTGAATGCATTCATGGAGATATCCAGGTCCGCTGGAGGGGATCGGTCTCCGCCATGCCAGTCGGGGGAATCGGTGGAAGTATCATCGGGACTAGCGCCAGTGCTGGTACTGGAGGTGCTGGCTCGAAGCCCGGAGATGCCATTCGGTAGATGGGGTAGCGGGCCGGAACATCCCTCATCCTGCAAACCCGATCCGGTCAAATCTGCATGGGCGAATAGCGGAGAATTCTGCATGGACAACATTGAATATTTGGACCGAGGGAGGGAAGACAAAAGAAGGAAAGGAAAAGGAAAAAGAGGGGGGGGAGGGGAGGGGGAAAGCCCTTCTAACGGAGGGCGAGGGCCGAGTGTTGCGCTCGGGAGAAGAGAAGAGAGAGACTTGGAGGGAGGAGAGAGGAGAGGGGAGGGAGGGAAAGCGGGCGCCGGTCCTAAATGGGGCGGGGAGGATGGGCGGTTATAATGTAGGCAGGACTACTGCTAGTAGTACTAGTAGTTATGGGTACAATAGTAGTAGTATGCCCCGGTGTACGGAGTACTTTTAGAACGAATGGTGGTTAGAGGTGGGAGGGTCGCAGATCAAACGGATGATCATGTCATGTATGGGAATGGGAGTGGGAGTGGGAGTGGGAGTGGGAGTGGGAATGGGGAAAGCGAACAGAGAGAGAAAGACAGAAAGAAAGAAAGAGGAGACGAGTGGGGGTCGGAGGAAGCCCGTCAGAATATATTTCATCTAGATATTCACTCAACAGAACAAAATTCGTAATGAAAAGCCTGAGGTCATACGAACTTGAACCTCAAGAAGAGTTTAACTTTGTATGCGGGGGAGGCTGCCCGGTATGTTGGATCAGACGCCCTGATTTGCAGTAATGAAGCGAGGAAAAAATGGGGAAAAAGTGAAGAAGAAAAAAGAAAAAGAAAAGAAAAGAAAAAGCAATATTATTTTTGGTCGATTTAGATTCGAATTTTCCCTTTTTTTCTTTTTTCTTTTTAATTTTCCTTTTTGCCCTCCCCCATCGCCCATCACACGCTGCCACAGCGGGGGGTTGCCTGCTCATGAACTCTCGCTCCACAGTGACCATCGGCCTATGCTCGAGAAGGAAGGCGACAAGCAGGAAGATCTAGAATTGATCTTGATATATTATACTCCGTATAGTAGTATGGTTAGCTGCCAGAATAGAAATGTTCATATGTCCATAGTATTATACTCTACTCGATTCCACCGGGGTACCCCATCCTGGTTCGGGTTTAGGCCATACTGTACTCTGTACTAGGTAATGATGGGTAATAGCTCTACCCGAAGGTCACCCAGCTAGGAAGCTGGGATGCTGGGCTGCTGGGCTGATTGAGTTATAATTCTTCGGCGATTCGCGCATCGCACTTGCAGGGGCAAATCGGACCGCTGGAAAACAAAGCATCCCCCCACAATTGACCGGGATTGTAAAGTAACGATCGTTCCTTTAGCGGCGGTAGGAATTAGTGCAGGTATTTTGTTTCCCATTTTTGATCGAGGGAAAGCGCGGCAGGTGCACGGGGCCAAAATAGAACTTGAACTCTTACTCCATATGTACTCCATACCCATACCCATACTCCATTCTCTCTATACAGCAAGCATTCATCCAAGATGGCTGGGTCTAACACAATTGATCCACGCATGGTTGAATACGGAGTACGAGTAATGCAGAGTGTGATCTTCCAGGCCCTCCAAGTCGGGTCTAAGCGCATCTCCCATCGTCAATCCACACCTATGCCCACTTGCAAGGTCCGTTGACTTGGAAATCTGTTACGCAATGTCTCCCCTTGTACTCTGTACCACCCGCCAACAATCTGGGGTAAGTGGGCCAGATCATCTCTAGAGCGACCAAGCACGGACATCCGCTGCAGGGAATCGTCCAGATTCGGAGAGCCTACATACGTAGTCTCCTGCCTACGGGTTCCACCCCGGCCTATGATGCGTGTCCAGATCAGTCAATCCATGTTTCCCCCCCCTTCCAGCCTCCATCGGAGCTGAGTAGGCTACATGCGTGACAGTGACTGTCACTGTCACTGTCACTTGTCACCTCAAACCATCCTAACCACCACCAGCTCAGGCCCTCATCGGACTTGTGATCTGGCTTCCCTCCAAAAGGGAGGGGGAATGTGGCGAGAATGAGAAAGACCTGCAAATTACACTCTCACTCACAGCACAGGACTCAGAAAATCTGCCGGCCGCTCAACTGGGTAATGGGCTAACTCTCACCATAACCCGTCTGGAGTTAATGATGACCCTCCCTTGGTCTCCTCGGTCTCCTCGTATGATCGGAGTGGCCCCCCAACGGGTAAGCTACCATTTAGCCATTTTCCATTCGCATCAGCTGAGACCCAGTTGGGCCTCTCCCAGGCAAATCCGCGCGAGAGTTTCAGCAGCGATCCTTGCTAGTTGCCTTCTAGTCCCCTTCAGGCCAGGTACCGGAATTTGCGGGCGCTCAGGGCTCGAGTGGGCTAGTCTGGTCGGTTCAAGACGACTAGCCAGCTGGTCAAACGACCTTATGCAATCCGATGGGGCCTCTTCTCCCTCCGCCCCATCCAATGGCAAATGGCATATGGCATATGGCAAATTAAGTCAATCTTTTTCTCGGGTGTCTTGAGAAGAGATCGCCCTGCAAAGTCTACAGTAGTGTATGATCTGACACTAAACTGCGGGATCCAATCATGCGCCCTTGGAATGTGTTGCAGACAGGCTGCGTCTGTCTGGTCTCCAGTATAAGCTGCACTCTCTCCGCGACGCGGGGCGACCCTCGCATAGAGTAGGAAGAAGTGTTGCATTTCCATACCCCTGTCTCCTTGTCCCCTGTCCATGAACCCACCACCCGCACAATCCAGGCGGGTCGTCCCTTTGTGACTCTAATTGACAAGAATGAAGGTTGTTCCCGCCCACAATTCCTCCCCGTTTGTGAGCGGAGTGGGGGTGAACCACCGGTTAGTGCCGCCGAAGTATAGCCTTGTCCTTCGATGCAGGTTCGTTCGTTCTACCGGTCGCGCATGGACTTCGTGTTCCTGGTGGGGGTTGGGTTGGGGGGGGGAAGCGGCAAAAGAAAAGAGACGATATGCTAGTAAAATTAAACAAATTCAACAACTGCTTGTTGATGCCCCCCAGCTGGTCCCTCTGTTTTCCGTACCTGGCGCTTCGTGCGGATGACGCCTCCGAACTAAAAAGGATGATCCACCTGACCTCGTGTACTAATATAGCAGGTATTCCGAGAATGTTGATGATCCCGGCTGGATTGGCTGGCATGCAGCAACGACAGTGATCTTGGGCCTCTTGGTGCAGACTGACCATCCAATCATTTATATGAACTGGTCTCGGACGCGGGTGGAGAAGGACAGAGTGGAGAAGTGGGCCAGAACGGGCCCCCCCCCCTTCGGTCGATCCGACGTAATTGTGGTCTTTTTGTTTGTTCTTGACCCTCTTGACCCTCTCTTGTCTCTCTGGTGTTTCTTTCGCTCTGTGACACGGGATGGAGACGAGGCTTGATGCTCAAGAGTCTAGAGCAGGTCCCCGGGCCAGTTCAACCTATAATAGCGCTAATATACTAAGGGCATGGCACATAAGCATGATCCAGCCACCGTTGGTTCGTGGAGGAACAGCCCCAAATAAAGAAAAGTGTCTATATAAATTTTGGTATTCTCCTTCCCAACGCTATTGACCGACTAGACCATCTCCACGAGGAGTAAAGATAAACGAAGTCTCTGTCCACGGAGCACTGACCAAGACTTTGTCTCTTTTTATACTTAGTCTAGCCCTCTCGCCAATGACAGCCCTGCTATATGTCAAAATTTCGTAGAAAACCACCATCGCCAGCGGTCAGCAGCCCACATAGAAACGGGGCGATCGGTACTCCGTACATTCCTGAGACATCTATGGATAGCGCTGCTTACAATCTTGGTTGATATTCTTAACTTCCCCACTCATCCACACTGGCACCCTTGTCGGCCCTACTGGGTCGGCTTCATATCCATCATATCCATCTCATCTCGCGTCTAGGTTACAGCTGCCGCCTTCGCCAGTAAGGGAAAATGGCGATGCCGCACGATGACCATCCAGGCCCCCGCTTTTCCTTTTACTCAATCCACCCCCAATTTGGTTTTTTTTAGTACAAGCCGGCGCGCCCAGGCTCAGCCACCAACTCGTGTACGAGTACTGTACTCCGTACCTCTGTCCATGATTAAATTGTGAGCGGCAGCTTGCGGGCCGCCCGACCCCGTGAACCCCCCCCAGAAGATGGGGGCGAGAGCAAGGCAGTGGCTGCATGAAAAACTTGAATCATGGAACCTCATGGAATCACTGTCGCGTGTGCTTCGTACGACGTACAGCGTGAGTCCTCTTTCGTACGGGGTAAATGGATATCTGACCAGCGAATGAGACGCGGTTGATTTTGAATAAGCATTCGTCGATTCCCGGAGTGTTAAGGCCTGCAGCCCCTTTATTGTCCAGTTCAAAGGACTGAAATTCCGAATACCTCGTGAAACCCTCGAATTTACATCCCATCGTCCGCCAATTTTCTTTCACAGAAAAATTTCAATCGGTCGGGCAGAGAAAAATGAGCTCGCAACGTCCAGAGTTCGTTCGGGCCACCGAGTGGATCAAGATCGCTCACATACCACCAGTTGGCTGTCACTGATCGTGGTCAAGCAATAGTTTGACCAAGCTCATCTAACAGGAAAAGCTTCCTGACCACTCATTCTGGCATCGCATCAAAGCTGCATATTGGCATATTTATCAACTGGCGATCTATTATCAATAGCCCTCCCGCGACCGATAGTTTTGTCTGCTCGATCTTGGGGCCAAGCCAATGCTCGAATTCACGAGTAGCTCTTGCATCTCCGAGGAACACATAGTATGAGCGTGATGTAGGGCTTACCGGTAAGTGGAGTATCCCACACTACTGGGATGGGTATGATTGACAGGTCGATTAACTATGATTGGATCTTTGAGATAGACCATGACAGCACCTGGAGGGAGGTTGAGATTGTTGACCATTTCTCCTTATTTTCTCCCGAATTTTCCGTCAGTCTCTTTAGTCTCTCTACTAACTCAATTTTAATCTAAATATTCTAGTAGAAATCACTCGCTTCGTCTGTTGTGAAGAGCTGTATACATCGGAAATCAATAGATCGAATTAAGCCCCTGTTGTCCCAATTACCCGGGACGGAATCGTGATAAAGCCCATCACGCCATGATCTGCGCATATTTATCATGGCATACGATTCGCCCTGACATCTGCGCGTCATCACTAGAGTCTTAATTGCATGCACTCGAACTACTGGGTCGAAAGAACCTGCCATAACCCTGGCACATGGTGATATCCCTCTCCTAGTTCAAATAACTAGTTGGTCGCTAACCCGGTCCCGAGTGAACGGGTCGACCTTAGTTGCCGGACACAATACGAGAAAAAAGAAACATCTGTCCCCTGGGGTGGCGAACTTAACTTGGCAACCATCTCCACGGAGCTGGAAATAGGGGCTGTGCTGGGCTGGTGACCAGAATGGCATACAGGCAACCATGCATCCTTGAAGTGTCTAGGGGAAAAGTGCTGAAGCGATCCAGGATTCTTTACTTTGCCGCGATTTGTACATAGAGCCTCTTCGGAACAGCCGACATACCGAAACACGATCTAGTGGTTCTAGTCTGCTCTTGTTGTCGGCTGTCTGTGAGGTGACAATAGTCTTTGCATCTACCTCATAGCGCGTGGATCCTAACCACAAGGTAAATGTGCCAAAATCTGCATGATTCATGTCAGCTGAATCGCGAACAAAGCCGGACCACGTCGGGTAATTTTGCTGGCCGCTATTAATGCCCAGCCAATTTTAGCCTGTTTTTCCCAAGCAGCTGGGTCGAGATCGATCGTTCGCAATTGCCCTTGCCTTCGGTCTGGCCTGTCGATCCGAGGGTCCCTCGAGACTCTTTTAAGCGATATACTATAGAGAAATAATCAACTAGAAAATACCTCATAACTAAGGAAATTGTCTCAAAACAAAATACTTTGAAGATAACAAAATTGCCTCATTGAAAATCGAACAACGATAAGCTAATTAGAATGCATCCAAGTGTGGTTTCATTTCGAAGAATAACTAGAATTATTGAGCTAAATAATCGCACAGCCTCATGCCTCCTCTAATTCTAATCCACTCATAGTATTTATCCCTCATAATGGGATCTTCTATACCAAATGGTGAGTCTCAAACAAACTTTTATCTGCTGTTAACGTATGGAGATGCAATGGTGTCCCGAGTCTACATAGAAGAGTTATCACTTTTAATCAGGATATGATGGGATTTATTTCTAGTATTTACGTTCATGTATATCTAATAGTGGAGTCTATCTAACCTTGTTGTATCCATTCCTGGCTCTCTAGGGTTCAGAGTGCTGAGTCGTTGTTCTCCATAGTAATAGAAGCAGTAAAGAGAAACTTGAATAGTATATCTGCCGAGCCCTTCCATTAGGTATGGATAATGCTGAAATAATTTCAGAGAGAATATTATCGGAGCCTTCGGACTAGAGTGACGAGTGATATGTTCTTTTGAATCAATTACTTGAGCTCCTTTGCTTTATATCCTCGTGCTCTTCAATACCACAGCTTCCGGGGCAAGTTTTTCTCGGCTTTGTTCTCGCTCATGGCGGGGCACTCCATCAAGCGAACCATGATTTAGCTGGGCCCTATAGTAGTTTTATATATACTAGTCTACTTCAAGTTTCGTATATATCCAAAAGTCTTTCGACAAATAGCAAATTGGCCTCACCGCAAACTTCCGGGAATCTGCTTCTGGGCCGATTTATTTTCCAGGTTATCATTGAGGTGGAGCGTGCCCAGGTGGTGAACACGACTCGGACACGGTAGTCTAGGCGCGCTCGTATAAAGTCGGTCAACTTGGCCCTAGGTCTAGAGCTAGACTGTTGATCTTTGAGCGATTTGAGGGTTTTATATAAAGGAAGGCATATGGTGCGGGTTGATTGGATAACTATGAATCATCATTCTCGTAACAGCCCATACTAGTAGCACTCATGTTATGAATTCAGACAAGGTAACTTTAATAATTCCAATTCTAATCTCCATATCAGTAATTCTATTACTCGGAGCTTTTACCATCAGAAATTTTTCGGAAGCCATATCATGAGATAGATTTGATGGCACCATGGCTCCAATTCGAGAGGAGAGTAGAGAATATCACTCAACTACTTGATAAAAACCCGTCAATTACTCTAAGTAGACGGCGTCTGTGGACTAGACCTTGGCAGACGTCGAGACCGACATAGTATTTGAGGCTTTGTACACCTGCAATAAAAAAAACCATATACGTAGGTGGAACCCCCTGTTGAATTCTCTAGGTGCCTTGTCACGTAAAGGTAAAATCTCAACGACTACCGTGGGCACTTAATAATACCAAATAACGGCCTTTGCCGTTGTTTCATAGTCCGTCACATTCTTGTCATCAAACTTTGAATACCGCATGGTCAGCTTCAATAACATCCGTATACCTCCCAGATATCAAAACAGCTCAGGAGCTTCTATGGAGCAGGTTTTAATGACTAAGTAGATATGAAAATAAATCACGGTTTCGGTGAATAACATGATAGTATGATATCGATATAGCGTGAAGTCTCGTCACTTGTCCGGCCGAGTCGAGTGAAGGAGTAGTACTAGGATGTTCGGTTTTCATAAGGGAGAAGATGCATGCAAGCATACCCAGCGAGCTTTCAATTCTGATTAAGTTGCTGAAAGTACTCATCTTGAACAATCCCTGTCGAGGCCTTGGTAAAGGCACACCCTGGCCGATTGCACCACGATACCTGACAATAATAGTAGTCAGCAAGGTAGGATATGTACGAAAATATATTTTGATAAAATCCATGGATACTATGAACTTGAGGAGAAGACCTTCATTGCTACTAAACCTTGGAACATCTACGGTTTTCATGACGCTGCCCAGGTGCTCGATGCACTAAAGATGATAATGATGATCGGTCCTGGGAGGACACCAAGATGAAAGCATACCCCACAATGTAAGCAACTCACGAGTGGCCATATGAGCACATGGCCTTGGCAGTTCACACGGGCAATATCTACAATGCCTTACCATGACCTCCGAGTCGTAACTCTATTTCACGGCTAGACACCCAGATGCCCCAGAGTATATTTCTTCGCCTTGTCATACCGACATGGATCTAGAGCTTAGTATTCGCAACCCAGGTGACTTTTTGAGCAAAGCGTGATTATGCCCTGTTATTCTTACGGATGTGGAATGGGGTGTCAATGGATCCGCCCTGTTCTATACAGCCATGGGCCTCAATGGCTTAAATCATTGTATATACCGATATCCTAACCCCCACAAACTTCATACACCAGAGAGCTGCTAGTTACTTGAATATTTCAGTAATTCTTCCCTCTGTATCTTCCATTTAACACAATTCAGCTGGTTCCCCTCTCCTACAAGCCCACTTTACATCGCGCCTTGATACTCAAGCAATTCACCGGACCTTCTATCAAAAGTTGAACACCTAAATCACTGGCCTATTTCGAACGTTTCGCGGCCATATTGTTGAGACCGTACTGTGATCTCCGATTCCGATGTGAAATAAAAACATCAGCTTTGTCAATGTACCATCACGAGATGGAGGGAGCTCTTCGACAGTCAGGGTTTCTTCCAGGCGATGGAGGTAGCTAGTACTAGTATATTTCCACTCGGTCCCTCAAATTCCAAGAAAACTGCAAGGCCAATTTACTCAATCTACATCTCCCTACTGTCAGAATACACATATACCGAGCAGCCAGGACTCAGCGAGGTGTCACTGGTACTAGTTCAACGCCGTGAAAGCATTATCTACCGAGACTGTGTCAGTGGGAGCGCCCAAGACAATACTCCATAGGTCCTATTTGAGTCTTTCGTTGCTTTCATCTCATAATTTATCCTTGCTAAATAACGTTTCCTCGGAATTCCGTAAGACCTTGAGTACGAGGTAGTATATTGACATGATACTAGTATTGGCAGGTCATTACATTGGGGTCTCGAAAGGGTCTATATCAGTATCATAACAAGAGGGAATATTTCCATAGTAAACGAGGTCTACATGAGCTACGAAATGTACGAAGGAATTAAAGAAAACAATAAAAGATATAACAGGTCGATTGACCAAATGGCCGAATACAAAAAGCGTATCCTATCCGTGTGTACCGATCCCAATGCAGAAATGAAATACCCGTGACCCATGAGCTGTGACCATATCACACATGAACCAGGAAATGCAGAAAACCGACCCATGCAAAATGCTTAAAAAAACACATACACAAATAACAGGAGAAAAGGCGTAAAAAAGACAAGCAATATGGATATCAGATGAAAAGTGCGCCCAGATCCAGAAACCAGTTGAATCAAGAAATTTTTGCAACGACATTCAAGAAACTGAACTGTAAAAAGGGTTCATGAAAAAGGCGAAGGAAGAAGGATATCGTAAGGTGAGCTTTTGGGTGTTGAAATTGAGAGCGGACATGGAGAAATCAGATTGATCAAAATTAGATCAGATCAGATGAATACTCGGTCCAGCTGGCGCAGCGCCCTCGTATCCTCTCCACCAAACCCGATTTTGTCATGAGGGATATCTCGAACGCCCGGACGAGAACCAGGTGGGCTTCCGGGGGCACCAGCAGGAGCGCCCATCGTAGTAATGGGGGCAAGCGATGTCCCACTCACCAAGGCACCGATCCCGGGCACGCCATTGCCTTCAGCGGGCTTCGGTGATGTGCCGATGGGGCCAAGCTGTTGCGGAGCGATGGGCGGGGTCTGTTTCAGTAGGTGAGGACTGTTGTGGGCCATCGCATTGGATGGCTGGATGGCGCCTGCTGCGACTCGGGGTGAAACCATTCGAGGGTCTGGGACGGTTGCATATCGCGGGCTTTTTTGCTGTTGAGGTGGGAGCTCGTGCATTGTTCGTGGTGAACGTCCAGGGTATCCTTGAGGGACGATGGATGGCGGAGCAGCGGAATGAGCAGGTTCGATATGGACAGGTCGTTCATATGGGCCTGGCATGCCGTGGGGAGGTGGCGGCAGGGAGTGAGGTTGTGGTTGATGGTGCGGGTGTCCATATGGCGGAGGCCCTGGAGGTCCCGGTGGGCCGTTTGTCGCTGATACTGGTGGGAGGTAGGAGGCGCCATATGGAGGCACGGCCACAGTAGGCGGGGTTGCAAGCGGGGTGGGGGGGCCAGGCGTAGGATGGCGGCGTGTATGAGGGGGCGTGGGTGGCGCGCGCAGCATAGGCGCTCATCGGGTGAGGGGTGATGGGATACGCCGTTGCGCCGGCCATCGGGCCGCGGGTAACAACAGGGAGGTTCTGTTGGTCATTGACTGTTGACTCAGGGTACAGGCCTTTCTGGGGTCGCACATGTCGCAAAGCGGGATCGGTGGTTGGTTGTTGCAGGTTGGCGGCAGAAGGGTGCGAACGCGAGTAGTAACTGATGAGGTGAAGGTGCTGGCCAGTGGAAGTGGTGATACTGAAGGACTGCTTCATCAGGCCGTCGGGCTTATATCGGTAGCCATCTGGGCCCTCATCTGTGCCGTCCCCTCGATCGTCGTCACTACCCCTGCTCTCTGGTGATTTCCCCGTCCTTGATACCGAACTTTGTGAGACGCTACCCCCCCCCACGTTTGCCCTCCATTTCGCGATAGGTCAGAAAACTGCCTGATACTCGGCTGGCGCTCCATGACTTGCCATCGGTCCATCTCCGCATGCCAGCTTCTCGCTCATCCCAGACAAATACTGAGCCCGATCGAATCGATTGTCGCTCTTTTTCTGAGAGTCGTCTTTGCACTCGTGGAAGCAGGCCAATGCGACAAGCCTCGAATAGAATGATTGCGTCCGCGGGGGTGCGGACGTGGCCGTAGTAGGTCTCCATCCAAGCTTTGTGTATTGATGGCTGACCCGGATGGGTGAGAGGAGCTCCGATGGCCAGATTGTTTCACCTGGCGAGTGGAGTGAAGAGTGAATGATCAGTTCTGATCGTTGAAGACACAAGATCCCAGCGAAGTAAGCCGATAACCAGGAGGATATTGTTGTGGCTGTGTTAGTGGGGGGGTTTTAATCCCTGGGCAATCCTCTAGGTATATAACCGAACAAGTACAAGAACAGTACAAGAAGAGAGGAGGTCGATCAAATTGGGGAAAAGAGAGGAAAGAGGCCAGAAGTGGAGAGTTGCGGTTCCAACAGGTATATAAGAGGAACCAGGATCCGAGAGTCAGTGTTGATCGGGTATGGGGTAGGCTGAGTAGTGGATATGTGGGTATGGCCGAGCTTTTTTTACGTCACCTAACAAGGTTAGGTTGGCGTAATTTTCTTTTCTTTTGTTCGATTTTAATTTTTTGAAATTTAATTTTTCCAAAAGGGTAAATGACTGAGCGCCAGGCCTGCAGAGATTGTGTTGGTGGGGCGAGGGAAAAAAGGTGGGTTGAAGCGGCCGTAAAGAATGCCGACAGGAACACGGAGAGAGGGTCACTGATTACAAGGTTTAGAAGGTGTGGGTTTAGGCCCTCCAAGGCTTTTGTCTCAGAAAGGAGTAGGTAGGAGGGAAAGACTCCAAGAAGGTTGAGTCAGGGTCAATATGAAGAATTTAAATACAAAGGGGGTATTAAAAGGGTTGCGATAAGTATGAATCAGTGGCCGAAACATCAGGAATCATCAAAAGAAGGTTAAATAAGGGAACCGAGCAGTGGAAGGCGAGCCAAGCGATCGGACGGAAGTTGCTAAACGCCGAGCTTCCAAGAATGGGTCGAAGGGCGAGAAATAGACAATGTATGGACCAGGGCCAGAAAAGGGAAGGGAAAGGAAGGGGAAAATCCTAAAATAAAATAAAATAAATTTAATTTAATTTAATTTGAATTTGAATTTGAATTTGAATTTTACAAAGAAAAAAAAGAAAAAGGTTTTTTCAAAAATGGTAATACAATAGCCTCTGGAAAACAGAGTTGGGTGGAGAAAGGCAACTAAGGTTGAAAGATGGAGTGCGAATGACGATCCAGATGGGATAGGGGAGGGGGGAAGGGCCAAAAACAAGGAAGCAGATGTGAGTTAAAGCCAGAGGGAAATCTTAATCAAAAAACGAAAAATGTTGAAAAAAATATTAAGATTAAAGATTAAAGATTACCAATGGAAAAAGAAAAGGAAATCCCGAGCGATGCATACTTCTGATTTCAAATCCAAGATGCTGGTATCGCATGACTTTTTATGCATGGGAACCATGGATCACATCATAGAAATAGGCAAACGAATGGAGGTCAGTGGCAAGGCTGAACTTGAAGGGGGCTGTTGATCTAAAGGAACTTGAACATTCATTGAAATGGATACCTTAGAACTTCCTAGAGAAAAGAAAAGAATACGGTAAAGTATGTATACAGCTGTACGATAAAATACTGTGTAGCCTACAAATGGAAATTGGTCTACTCTGTTCAGAGTACTCTGTACTGCAAGGAAAATCACGTCAATGTTCCAATGTTCCAAGGTTCTAAGGTTCTAAGGTTCCTGCACTATCTACGGAGTAAGACTACTAAAAACAGTATCTACTTGCGATCGGGTAAGCAAGACACCTTTCCTACTGTGTTCGTCATATTGGCTGTGCTGGGCTTGGAAGCTCTTGGTTGGGCCTTGGCTAAGCTTACGGTGGCTTGGACTAAGACCGCCTATGGTGGGGTCGGTGAGTGCAGTAAGGTTATTCGCGAGCCTTGGCTGCCCCTTCACAAGGCAGCCCCATTCCTGGCTGGCGAGATTGAAATTTGTGGACTGGGAAGTTTACCCTGCAAAGACAAACGAGAATGTGACGATGATTGGAAGTCCATGGTATTTGCCTAGTGAATCTTCAGATACGGAGTAGTGGTATGGGTATATAAAATGAATCCATTCTGTATCAAATAAACAAAGTGGCGATTTGGTTGAAGGTGGTTAGTGCGCTGCTCGATGAAGCTTAAGCTTAATCCGACACGAGGAGGCCGGCGCTGAACTTTATGCTCGCTTAGAAAGGCCGCATCCACCCCAGTCCGTTTCTACGTGCTATTAGTAGTCTGATTTATTCGTTCGATGCTTGGCATGGGCTAGGCCGGGAGAGGCAATACCTGTTTTATCATTCCCTTTTGATTACTCCATACTCCGTCCTCCGTGGTTAATTAATGCATACCCTCGCAGGACCTTCCTTTAAAAAACCCTGCGGTCGCATAGTGGTATAACTGTATTTGGAATATCCATAGCTATGTGTTACCTAGTATGTTCAGGGTGTAGACAATAGATCTGCGTGATATAGTATCTATGTATGGTATCTTACACCTGATATATGTTTAAGTATCCCTGCAGGTATATCCACATATCCATAACATACCTACCCTACGGAGTTTACTATCTAATCCATGGCTCGGGTCGGAAAATGGCGACAGTTAAGATATGGGGACAACCGGGGGAGATAAAGTGCCTGGTGGAGGCCAAAACCCACTTGACTATCGGACATTAGCACTGCTGTGACCAGAGAAACCCGATCGCCCCCCCACTTTGTCATTAATAATGACCGGACCAGAGCGGTTCGCTCGGCATCAGCCTCCTTGCGACACAAACGGCTCAGCCAAGTCCCCCTCAGGGAGGACCCAAAAGCCACAAGTGGCCAGCGTGGCATTTAATCCTTTGAGCTCGTGATTCGGACTTCGTATCCTGAGTACTCCGTATTCCGTAAAGCCGAAACTCCTCGTATCTAGACTCCCATAGTGACGCGGCCGATGCTTAGAAAATTCAACCACTGCTGACCGCAAAGCTAGACGAGAACACGGCTCCAAATGGGAAAAAGGACCAAGCATATGTTGTGTCCTGTGAGTTGCGACGATCATTTAAATTAGGCCTCCTCTTCCCTCCCGAGCCCTGGGTTGATCCATGTCTAAGTTTACGTGGGATGAAGATGCACGGCCGACAAGCTTAGATGCCACGTAATTCAACTACCTAATACGGATTACATCTTAATTTTATTTTTGGTTAAACGCAATATGTGCTTGTGTTTCTCCGCATGCAAACCAGAGCGATTAACGATACATAATGGGTAATTCGGCTGTAGTTCGGGGCGAGGTGTGCGAACTAGTAGTGTAGGAGCGCTTCGGGGTATGACTGGCCCCATCGTATGTACATGACATCTAACGCCGCCGTATGTCCTAATTTGGAGACCATGGTCGCTGAGTCTTGTTTGACTCAGCGATAAGGTTAAGCGGCTGTCAATTTCCCGCTGCCACCCACAATGCAGAATGCAGCGAGCCTTATAGACCACCTTGCAGGTGGCTTGGTTCGATCGTATTAAGGAAAGTCTCGTCTTTTCCATCCAGAAATCAAATCAGAAAAAAGGCAAACTCAACCAATGGTGGAGCTGCATAGCCGAAGCACCCGATACACGCTTACGTCGAAAGGCGCGAGGTCGCGCAAAGCTTCTTGATTCAATGAACTCGCGCACGGACCGATCCCTAGAGACCCAGTGAAAGCGAAAGCGTATCGCCAACAAAGACCGGTTGCACAGCGGCACTACAATAGGGTTCGGAGGCTGGCAGCTCTTGGCATTAACCGTCCTATATAGAGCTCCGTGGATGAAATATGCACCGAGTTTTTATGTACCATGAACGATGAAGGTGGTCAATGTGTTCCGAATTCGAGAGGTGCAGGACTCTGTACTCTGTACATGGTACTCATTCTTGGGTCAGCCTGGTTTATTTTTGTTCAGACTGGGCATTTTGCTATGGCCTGCATCAGATGTCTCACATGGCGCCGACTAGGGTGACATTGACATCATCATGGTGACCTGAAATTCCATTGACCTGGTGGGGGGAAGCGAAAGACGGTCGCACTGCGCTCTTGAACTAAAGGGAGACTCGCCGACAAAAGACCTACATGAATGTCCAGCACCTGGGTATCAGATTTAAACAGGGTTAGTTAACATAAACATGAAAACTGCTTATATGCGTACAGGTACTAGTATAAATACTAGGTTTTTTTTTTTCCAATACATTAAGATTACATGCATCTACTCCGTACATACATGAAACAAATACCCATGAAGTGGTCAGCTGAACTGACATGATAAACATTTTCCAACAAATGGCACGCTCTTTCGAACAAGGCAGATAGAAACAGGGTCCAAGGTCGATCGCACGCAGCAGATCTATCCGATAACAATCGATACGATCAGCCCCGTCCATCAACTTGGCACATCACTGCCCCTATGTCGTATTGCATTTTAGTCTTCCCTGATTTCAACAAACACCATGCCTAAAGGCACCACATGTTACTCCCTTACATGATGTTCGGGGCCATGTGCGAGATATGTCGAGTGCTCTGTGATCAGCTGGCTGCCATGTTATTTCTGCGAGGATCACGCAGCCAGCCCTATACATCCGTCCTTCCCGCCGCACTCCTTGCTGATTTAGGACAGTGTAGTTTGGTCGTTATGCTTAGATAGATTTAGTTTGTCATTTGGTCTGTGTCCGCCCCAGGGATCAGCAATGTGGCAAGGCTACCACAGGAAATAAAGATCGTTACTATATTCGGGCTTGTATACATAATACTCCAACCTTGGAATCCCTTTAAAATGATAACTTCATCTATTCTGTACTTGGATAAATGCGATATGAAGTACATACAAGTACTCGGGGTCCTCGGGCTCCCCGTCAAGTCTATCCGATCATCCGGTGCAACTCCTTTGGTGGGTCTAATCTAAACATTTTGGCTCCACTGCTCGCTAAGCATAACACACGTACTCGCCATAGGATAGGTAGAGCCAGGCCCTTGCGGGCCAAGCCGACAGACTACTTTGCCGACCGTGGTTCATGAGATTCTGCAACTGGGTGCTCATACTGGCGCGGTTTCTAGTTTCTGGATTCGGGCTGACAGTGGAGCCGCCCTTTATTTTATTTTATGTATCCTCTTTTTTGCTTATGCAATTTTTCTATGTACTCCGTACGCCGCCGATAATCAAGGGCAATGCGTTTGGGGGCTCCACAGGGTGCGGCCCTTTCTTGGCCCTTATGTCCGAGAGTAAGTCGGGGCCGTAAATGCAGCCGATATTGTTATTATTGTATTCCCTCGTATTATATTGAGAGGGGTCATGCGTAGGGTTTACATACATATTCGTACTTTGACTTGCTTTACATGACCATCATCCTCGTCACATACATTTCATCCAGGCTGTTTGCACGTACGCGTACGCTTGTACATATGGATGTACATACATGCTGGATGCAGGCTACACAGTATTTAATATTTGGGCATCGTCCTCCGTAACTGCAGCCTAATAATCTCCGGCTCATGCTGATCATTACGATGACATCTACTCAGTATTTAACGCTGACTTAAAAAGGCCACATGTCTGAATATTTTGTTTGGTGCCAAGGCGATCTTTGTCTCGTCCAAAGTGTAAACCCACTACCAGAAAACTGTCTACCTGAGCAGCCAATGTGGGTTGTCAATCATTTACGCTATGCGGTGGCATACTACATACTTAGAAACTGCCGGAACGATGATCAAACACTACTGTACTGTATGTACTCCGTATGGTGCCCATTGCTCCTCCTTTCTCCACCAAACAGCAGCGGCCCCAGGGGGCCCTTTGGGGGTGATGACGTGCCCTTACATGGGTCCGGCGCACTCTAATTGGCGTTATTCCCTGCAATCAACCTTACTTTAGATATGCTTACGACCATGTTTCCGTATTGTCATCCTTTCGTTGCAACTCTGGAAAGGGAATTAAAGGTTGCCAAGGATTGATTTTGTGAAACGTCGCACGAGCTTATCTCCACTAACATAATTAAGGTGTCTATGATTGTCGCTTGGATGAATGGGGAATGTGCTGGGAGGATCCCAGATCCATTTTCTCGCAAGGATTTCCTAGTACATACAACCAAGGGCGTCCCTAAGTGGGAATATGCATTAGAATTTAGGTATACATATTTAAAGCGGAATCCTAAAATAATAAATTAACAAGTTAAATTAGAAGACACAATGCTTGGCCCTAAGGATGCCAATTTGCAAACAATGCCCCCCCCCTTAACCTTGGAAAACTCTCACAGCAGCGCAGGATGTAGGCCTAGCCTGTGTCGTTATTTCCCACCAATGAGCCGGTCGCCTCCGATCTGCGATGTCCTTGGTTTCGCATCGAATTCTAGAGATGAAAATGATTTTAGTTGCTTGAGTCCTGCTTCCTCGACCCCCTCCCCCCTTCTTTCAGAAGCCAAGAACGCACATTTGTGTCGTGAAAGGCGCCTAGCCCCCGCCAAGACCTTAGCTTTGGCCTTTCGCTTCCTAGGCCCCAGTTTTTGGCTCGGTCGGTGCTCTGGGGTGGCAACTGTCACTCGGCAAGCCTAAAATCCAGCGCGCCCCTTCTGAACCATGGGAGTAAAATCAGTTTATGGGGCAAACAGCGCCATGTTTCTTGCCCACAGAAGGTAATCTTGCACTTAATATTAACCAGAAGTGGCGCGATGGCCCGACAGCTGTATCCACTAGGGCCGGGTGTCTTACATGAATCAGCATAACCATGTGGCGCACGGTGTTTGAGTTTATGCGTTCGGGGAGTTTAACTAGCCGAATACGAATACTTGGACGAATACTTGGAAGTGTGGCTAAGATAATACGAGGACTTGGCCTGGTAAATAGAATACATAGAATACAATATGGCTCCAAGATACGGAGTCCCACTAAATATACGATATCAGGTGCAAAGTACGGATATCGCCATGCAATCGATCTTTCTCGCTCACATACCTTAGGGTAACATTTTATAGTCTATGAAAACCTGGCTACTCGTACATTAATCATCTTATGTGATACGTCGAATCAGGGATAACCCCCGGCTGCATGACTCGTCTAGCGGACACTGCCCGAACATCTTTCGTGCTTATGCTTAACCCCGGTAAGGTTGGGTCTCCTTGGCTCGCCGATCCTGGCCTCTTGATTGGTATCGCAGGGCTGGCCCCTCGTAAACTTTGTTAGATTAAAAGGAAAATTCCCCCAAGGCTGTCCCCCTCCCTTCCTGTGAGGCTGTTATGGACAGTTAGAGCCCCCTGATGAGGGTGAATATTGGTTCTGCCTATGAGGCCACCAACCGTTCCCAAACTCCTGCATGCCCAGGCAAGGTGATACCTAAATCGTACTAGTATATTGAATTTCTTGTCTCTCGGCATCGCTAGGAATAATGAGTTAAGTTGATACATAATTCGTGAGTTGAAGCCCCACTCGTATTTCCCCCTCCTCCAGTGGTAAGAGAGGAGATACGACTCTCGGCAGCCTTAAGCGAGCTCCGCAGCTGACCCAGCTTAATAAAGTGTGTTTTTTAAAGATATGCCCAGGTGTACGAGTAGAGAGAGAGACCCGGAGACCCACGGACCACGTTTTTGAGCTGACGGAGTCCTCCGTCGTCCGTTCCCCCCCCCCACCTCCCCCTTCGACCCCCTTTCCCTTTAGGCTCGCATTCGCATTCTGACTCTACTTGGTATCGGTTGCGCCGGATAGCATCGACGTCCCTTTCGGCGGCCCCGGTTTTTTGCCTTTGCCTGCGGACGCCTCCAACCACACTAGAGTGCTTGGCCTTGCTTGGACCGATCCGAGAGCCGGTGCATAACGGAACTCGACTGGTCATGTATACTTTTCTGTGTTGTTGTACAGTCGAGAATTGCGCATACATATTTGAAGACGTATTTAGCTGTCCGTCCTCAGCCACTCAACTAATCCTGTTAGATTTTACCCAGAATGACTCGTACCGAAGTTTGCTGATCTCACACTTTGTAACATAACATACTAGAACGAGAGTCGGAGCGAGCGAGTATGTACCATATCCCTCCCACGCCAAGTATCACCCTCGAATTCATCATGTATTCCAGGTTTGAGACCCTGGCAAGGCTTGGCCCGTCTTTAATCCTGCATTCCTTTCGGCCCCCTCTCGCAGCCCTAGTTGCCTTGACGTATGTAGTATCCGTACGGAGTACCTAGATCTTGTTCAATCCGGACGCCCCAGTCTAGAGTCGATTCGGGATCTTCGAGTCTCGCCCCCAATTGCATTTCGATCCTTCCTGGTCGATGATTTAAACTCTTTCCGGAGCTCAGGGGCGGGAAGATGGCCCCCCCCTGGCCCCAACTATCAGCCTCGGGGTCGGGGCGATGCAGCTCTAATTGCAGGTGTAACTCCACCGCGCCTCGCACTCCTTGCCTTCGGGAATAGCGTGTTGGTCGCCTAGACCTAAAGTGAGAATTAGAGAAAACCCCATCGCGTCGAATTCAGGTGTGGGACGGAGCGCCGTGCTGTGTAAGGGCGCTCAAGTGAGACGATGACTGTGTTGATGCGATAGTTAGTAGGTAACCTCCAGGGCTGCTACGTGCGTAATCATTCGTTGTGATGAATGGTTTACGTGCGTAGGAGCGGATTCTCCTACAATTTCAGGACCATGAGAAATACAGCGAATGATATCAAAACGAATATATCGCCGTGCCCTCTCGCCAGTTCAAGTGGTAGTTGACGGAATAAGCATGTCTGTTGCCAAGTTTCACTTGGATTAAAGGATGTGGCATCTCGGTGGATGTTTGGATTCCATGTCTATAATATAGTTTTTGATATATTTTTACACTGTTCACTGAGGCCACACTAGCAATCAGCTCGGCCAAAATACCGCGGAAATGGGACCACATCCCGAACACTAGAGACGCCAGCTAGATAACTGAGGATCCGGTCGAAACCAAGTCCAAAGCCACCATGTGGTGCAGTGCCCCAGCGGCGAAGGTCCGCGTACCACTGTAAGTGACCGAGGTCTTCAGTTGGCGCAAGGTGAGGGTATCGAGACTCATTGGGAGTTGGCTCCCCAAGGTCAGTAGCCTCAATGGTTTTAATCAAACCATGCTCGCGCATGTTCTGGATAAGGTCGGGCAGACGATGTTCACGCAAGGAACCCCCAGCGACTTCGCTGACCTCGGGCAGGAGCAGGTCGAAGCAGGCAACGGTCGGCCCCGGTGTATCGTCAGTCTCATTTCCAACCTGTGAGGGAGCCATGTAGAATGGCTTGACAGATTTCGGATAATCAGTGACAAAGACCGGGTTGCCTTGGTGCAACACCTCAACAATGTACTTTTCGTGCTCGAGTTGAAGGCCACCATCCCACGTGGGCGGGTATTCGAATGAGGCACCTTCATCAGCAGCAGCTCGCTGGAGCATTTCAATGGCCTTTGTATATGTGACACGAGGCCACTTGGGGCTATCCATCAAGGTGGCCCATCGTTGACGTAGATCTAGCTTCGACTCATCAGAGGAACTCTCCTGCCCAGACTCGCCGCCGCGCTTTGCTGACAAAATTTCCTGTCCAACAGATGTCTCATATAGTCGTCGTGTCAAATCACGAAGCATATGTTCAACCACGCCCGTAAGCGAATCCAAGTCATTCATGAAGTTTGCTTCCGCTTCGAGCATGTAGAACTCACTGAGATGCCGTGGCGTGTCGCTCTTCTCCGCACGAAAAACAGGCGTCAATGTCCACACATTGCCCAGCTCTGCGGCATATGCCTCAAGATGTAGTTGCGATGACACAGTCAGGTATTTAGGTGCGCGGAAAAAGTGGTCCCCATCGACATCCGGCGTCGCAGAGCCTCGAGGAGCGAGTGTGAATGTTTCTCCTGCTCCTTCACAATCCGAGGACGTAATTATGGGAGGTTGTACTTGAGCGAAGCCGCCATTGGGAAAGGAATGGAAGACGTTGCCGATCTGGAATAGGCACTCTGAACGGAATCTCGAGAGCAATGATTGAAACGGTGTTCGGATACGAAGATGGGGAATCTGTCTCAGGAAGTCGGGACTGTGGTATTTCTTCTGGATCGGAAAGGTCTGTGGAAAGAGACATCGTGGTTAGAATGTAGTCCGTCGTGTGTGGGGTCGAGTTCATACCTCTGGATCCGACGCGCCGACCACGGTCACATCGGTTGTTTGAAGCTCACGGGTCTGCTCCTTTCCAGGTGGGCAGGCCTTCCATATACCTGATATTTGAACTGCAGTACCAGTGGATAAGCTAGAGTGTAGAGAAATGCGACCGTGTTAGACCTCGTTCTCAACGCGAAGATGGCAGCGAGTCATAGCCTTCGCGAATTGACATACTCAGCTGCCTGCGCTGGCTTTAAGATTGCCTGCAATGGCTGGATAGTCGATCCATCGGAAATTTCCGCAAAAGCAAAGCGCTTCTGTTTGCGAACGGACCGAATGAATCCATTGACTTTGATCTCCTGGTCCTCCAAGCTGCAGGGCTGGCCTTGCTTGCTGTTCTGGAGGATCTGTGCGCATCGAAGGATAGCCGGACGTGAACTAGGCGTTGTACTCGAGCCTAGTCTTGCGACAGATGTGGCGAAGGTCCGCCGCCATGTCTGCATGGCTGGGATCGTGTTGCGATGGTGTTTGTTGGAAGGGTGATTTGATTGATCGGAGGTTGCGGGCTGGAAAAATGACGGGGCAGTGGGTCCGCCTCTCAACTCCGCAGCAGCCTACAATGTGGACAAGAGTGCTACCTTAAGGTACCCTAGTGGCCATCATCTAGATGGCGAAGGGCTACGAGGCACGGGATGAATACGAATCTAACCCAAGGGCTTCAAATAAATCAAAGTTGAGGTTGGCTAAGCTTGAAATTCGCAACAAATTAGGGTCAGTAAAAGGAGTTTGGTGTCATAAAGCGTAGAAAATCTGCAAGGCTTCAGGAGCGAAAAAGAGCGACTCGGTCGGGAGCAAAGAGAACAAAAAGAGAGCCCAGTTTCTAACTCAAATCTGGTCGTGTTTCGCATACACCTTTCTCTCCTCCTCGATCATCTCAATGGCATCTAGAAGACTGCCGTTTGATGCGGCGGCATACACTGCCATCCGAGATCGCCCACCCTCTTCGGCAGTGCCATAGCCCATATCGATAAGAGAGGAGACGCAAGCCTCGATTTCAGATGTATTGAGGCTTTCAGATTCATTGCTAGTCGAAGGTTGAATTGTTTCCTCAACAGGGAAGCTTCCGGGAATGCTGTGCTCAGACGACGGCCTCGAGCGGCGGCGTTCTCTTCTGTCAAGTCGTGCCCAGGTATCAGTTTCGGCACTCGATCGAAGGCTATGCCGCTCGGATGCGTGTCGTTTCAGTCTGGGATAGGCTGTATCATCCGAGACAGGATGATGGAGGCTGGGGTGCGGGAACACCATGGTGCTCGAACGACGAAGAGATGGTCCCATCGCAGCAGAAGGATTCGGTTGGCCAGCGTCATATCTCATCCCCTCTAGGCCCTCTAGGGAAGGGTGGACAAGGGGGCGTGTCCCACGAACACTAGAAGTAGTCTGTGAACGTCGCAGAGGGGATTCCAGGGTTGGATCACTATGTGTACTCGCGGGAGTGGCACGATTCTGGTTATGTTTTGCGAGATGTTGTGCTTCTAACTGGGAAACAGGCGGGAATCGACTCATTTCCTTCTCGTGATTGAAATTCGAAAAAGATTCATCTTCATTGCCTTGTTTATGTTCTGGATCATCCTTAACCTGGCGCGAGGAGTCGCAAGCGGAGCCAGAATTGTCTTCAAACGATAGATCAATCAGCTGAGGCGATCCAGCTCGAGGGGAACACTCGACGAGTGTATATTGTCAGCCTCTTCCATTTGTAGGGATGGCTCTTTGAAAGAGACTGACTTCTGCCGCTTGATGGAGCTGCTTGGTCGAGGAAGAGAGCTGGAATTGACTTGCTTGGAGCCTTGCGCACCGTTATGGGGAGTTCCATTGGAGTTCAAGTTGGACGTTGCGAGGACATTTTCGATGGGTGTGTTCTCGCTGAACTCGAGATTGATCGCATAGCCATCAATACGTTCGCCCTGAAGTGCATCTATTGCAGCAATGGCTGGATACTTTGATGGAAAATGCAAGTACCCAAAGCCCGCGTGTTTACCCGAAGTGGCATCCAACGGAAGGTCAACGTTCACAATAAAGCCCTTCGAAGCGAAGACATCTTGGATCATTTTTTCTGACACATTGAAACCGACATTCCCAATAAACAATGTCTTATTCTCGCCTTCCGGCTGTGTATCAGCATCCCTTGAAGGGACTTCAGCGGTAGCCACAGGTGCCGGATGGGTTTGGTTGGGATGGTTGTGGGGTGTGGTGAACAGATGGCCAAAGGAACCAGGAACGGGCCATCGACCTGGGTATGGTGGCGGAGGAGGTGGGCGAGGATGGGGCGGAGGTACTGGATGGTGGCGACCATGGCGAGTAGGAGGGAGATTCCATGGCAAAGGACCTAAAGATGGCCAGAAGGTGGGAGGCGGGGGATATCCCCCCCCCAATGGGCTGGGGGTGGGGGTGGACCAACCCATTGGGGTAGGTTTCGAGAATGCGGAGGTCTCATATGGACATGAGAGCCTCGATGATAACGAGGAGGATATGGAAAATGACTACCCGCTTGGGCACCTTGGTTGAGATTCTCAGGTCCCGACGGCACGGCAGAAGCATTCATATTTTTGCCGGTATACACCGGAGGTTGACTGGCAACTGGGGCATCATCTCTTTTCGAATCCATGGGCTGGGTTTCAGCGTTGTGAGAGGTAGGTTCTGACGAAGGAGGACAATCATCTGCAGAACCAGAGGCCGCAGCACCAGTGGTGTTAGGCGCACTAGGCCCCGTACTTGCGGGTGCAAAGACAGATCGTCCAAATTCCTCTTCGAACGCTGCATATAATGACTTTCCGAACTCATTAAAGTCAGACGCCATCGTGCGGAATCCATCTGCAGCGTTCTCGGCCACGGGTCTTCCGGCGTGTAATGCTTCTTCTGCAAATTGACGCCCTCCCGTAGGCAGACTCCCCAGTGCGATTTTCATTCGAGCCTCAATCGTGGAGAGAAGAGTATGCAGCGACATTCTGACATTCTCAGGTAGAGTTCTCTGCGCATCTCGTAGCTGTTCCCGTGCATCATTTAGCTGACGCTGCATTTCTGGCAACCTTGCGGTGAATTCAGATTGGACCATATTAGCGCCATTTGCTAGATGGCTGAGGACTTGAGCTGCAAGGATCTCGACAGGGTGAGGAGTCCGTTGCGAGCTCGAGTCTGCACCTTGATCTGGCTGAGGCGATGACTCTGTCTGCTGACCCCTGGTGGTAGAGTCCTCCGTAGAGTTCATTAGGCTCGCTAATTCGGCCTCGAATGCTGCCATGAGGGGCGGTGATTCCTCTCTAGCAACATTAGGCGCATTTGGCCCAGCTTCGGTCGAGGAAGTTGGCTGTGAGCCCTTCGGTAGGTATGGACTGGCATGGTTGGCTAGAATTGCAAGCTCGGCCTCATATCCACTCAAAAGAGGGTTTTCACCGGATGTGAAAACGGACGTAGTGTTCAAGGTAGCTGGTGCTTGGTCGTTGGCAGGCTTATCGTTGGAGTATTCTTCCGTAGTAACGCTGCTTTTCACTTCACCTGTCTCGAGGGTGTCGGAAGCTTGCTTCTCGAATCGCTTCCATAGCTCAGTGATTGAGTTGGATCGGCGAATATCAAAGAGGTGCATGGGTGTCGGCTCATCTCTGGAGATTTGGATTGCTTCGATTTTAACGGGCTCATCGAGGCGCTGGGACAGTTCTAGTGAGGATCCGACCTATAAGCAGTATGTGTGTGAGTAGAAGAATAGATCAAGATTGAAGGAGAATGATATCTTACCTCGATATTGTCACCATCATCATCGTCAAGATAACTAAGTCTTGCTCGGGGATGGGTTGAGGCGAGGTGATCATAGTCGACAGCTGAGATCTGAACCGCGCCGTTGGAGCGATTTGAGGGCTCCTCCTGATCTCGGGATGAAGATCCGTGGAGATCTCTGATCTGGAAGGGCTTCAACATCGTGGTGAGAGGGGACCCTGACAGGCCCGGGGTATAAGCCGGGTGGGGGCGGTTCTCGCGGTTTGGCTAGAAGCGGGAAGTTGTGATGATTCCCAAATTGTTTGGGGAACCACGAGAGAAAGTGGATACAACGTCAAATATCATGAGATACCTATTGCTGTTGCCTGCAATAGTTTGGACTGGGAGGCGAGAAGATGAAAATGGAAGGATGCACGCTCAGGGATGGGATGACCTCAGAGCAGTATGGTACTCTCTTACCCCGTTGGTACATCCAAATTCCAGGCAGCCAGATAAGATAGAGACAAGCCCCACTGGGTCACCTGACACGTGAATGGTGACGGACGCGCCAAGCTTAGGGCCAAAATGGTATTGTTCATCCTCAAGGCTTCAACACCCTCGTTATCCCGTACTCCGCCACTTGCTTCAATGCCCACCTAGTCGCCAATGTCGGTGCGACCATACCTCTCCAACCAATTGCCCACGCGGTAACGCCAATGGCCTGATGTTTTGAAGTCTACCTTCATCAAGAGGACTACTTGAAGCCGGGAGACAGTGCACCGTGCAATCACCTTATATTGACGCGCGTCAATGGCCACCGCTAAACCCCCATCGCGTCTTCAGAGTCCAGGCGACCGCAATGTGAAGAATGTTGTGCTGGGAGATCTCCTTTTCACGCCGTGGTACCAGTCCATATACCCGGAAGACCTTGTTGCGAAGGACGCCGATTGCCTATACGTATGCCGCTGGTGTTTTAGATATTCATGCGAGACAGTCGCTTTTGCCGAACACACACGAGCGTGTGTACACCGCATAACACCACCGGGCAACAAAGTATATGAATACGGCGGCTACGCCGTATGGGAAGTTGATGGGGAAGAACACAAACTATTCGGACAAAACTTGTCGCTATTTGCCAAACTATTTCTCGACCACAAGACCGTCTTTTTTGATGTAGCGACTTTTCTTTACTATATCCTCACCTTCACCGACCCGACCAACTCGGAAAACTACCATGTTCTCGGTTTCTACTCCCGAGAAAAGCTCTCGTGGGATGCCAACAACCTCGCTTGTATTTGTGTCTTTCCGCCATATCAACATAAGCAGCTTGGAAAGTTGTTAATGGGAGTGAGCTACAAGCTCAGTGGTTGGGAAGCCCCCGGTGGATATATTGGTGGGCCAGAGAAGCCCCTCAGCGACCTAGGACAGAAGAGTTATAATCGTTTCTGGGCCGAGCGAATTGCAAGGTACTTGCTTTGCGGAGAGCGTCCCGACAACAATCTTGACAATTCCCCTCGGAAACCCAATACCTCGAAATTCGCTCGGAAGAATCCTCCAAGGGAGCTGATGACCGTCGAGGACATCGGCCTCGCTACCGGAATGTTGACCGAAGATGTCGTCACGGCGGTCAAGTTCATGGGTGTTCTTCAGCCCGACACATCTCCTAAGAAACGAAAACTCCCTCGACTGACTGGAGATGATGAAGCTGATAAAGGCCCCACGATGGTCATCCGCAAGTCAGACGTGAAGGAATGGGCGAATATCAACCACCTCTCTTTGGCGGATCCGGTGAAAGAGGAGGGCTTCGTGGGAGAATGGCTGCCTATGGCTATCTCTGATCAGATTGAAAGCAGTTCAGAGGCAGACGGGCGATAGTTGTCATGTAATGTAATAATAGTCCTTTTAGCGATGACGATAATAATGACCAATGTGCGTTACGTGCGCTACGATGTTCGAACTGTAGTATCATATGCCGCTGGAATCGACCTGATTAGACATTTACTTCAGTGGTTTCTTTCTCTATGACAATCAACCTACTGGAAGCTCCAGGTGTCTCGTGTGAAAATTATTGTGTGCATTTTTTGTGGACTAGAATCTTGAAAAAACCCAAAACATCAAGCCCGGTCCATCTAATTCTTTACATGAAATCACCGAGTATCTTTATTGACTGCATTACTCCTCGCCACCAGGGCCACTAGCCTTGCTCATCTGGCGAGCCTTCAGCAGCTCATCGCACAGAAGAAGGTTAGATGCGATACCAGTGCTGGAAGCGATGCAGTTACGAAGCACCCGGTAGGAGTCGAAGACACCCTCTTGCACAGGATCCATCGGCTCGCCGGTGTTCAAGTCCAGACCGACAATGTTACCATCCTTGCACTCGTACTGCATGGCAGCGAGAGAGTCCTGGATGTCGTGGCCGGCGTTGGCAGCTAGAGTCTTGGGAATGATCAAAAGCGAATCGGCAAATGCCTCAACACCCCACTTGGCCTTGCCCTTGGTGTTGCGAAGTACCTCCGACTTCAGGTGGTCAGCACAAGCAACTTGGAAGGCACCGGCACCGGGGATGACACAACCGTCAACAATCGAGTTGTAGACAGAGCGAAGACCATCACGCACGGCATCCTTGACTTGAGCAATGGTGTGTTGGTTGGGGCCCTTGATGAGAATAGTCACGGACTTGGGATCCTTGACCTCCTCGACAAATGTGAACTTCTCCTCACCAAGCTGGTGCTCATAAACCAGACCTGCCCAGCCAAGCACATCCGGGGTCATTTCCTCGACACTGTTCTGCGCGGTACCTCCGCACACCAGCTGCAGACGCTCCATGTTTCTGCGCTTGGCTCTTCGGAGAGCCATGATGCCGTTCTTGACTAGAACGTCCAGGCTCAAGGGGTCAATACCCTTCTGGTTGATGACAACGAAGCCCTTCTTGGGGTCATTGCCGCAAACCTGCTTCTTGAGCTCCACGATCTTCTGCAGCTTAGCATCGACGAACTTGCGCTCGCTCTCTACCAGCTTATCTCTCTGCTCGGCAGAAGAGTAGTAAAAGCCGGAGTTGATCTCGGACTTCTCGTACTCAAGACTGACGTTCAATGTCAGGATGAAAGCATTCTCCACACGCTTGGGCATATCCGGGTGACGGGCACCGTGATCCAGAGCCAGACCGCGGATCAAGCGGGTTTCGGATGATGTGCGGTGTTGCATCGTCATGATCTCAACCATGTGCAAGTCAGGCTTTTCGGGGGCTCGGTGGATGGCGAGAACGGCATCAACGATATCAGGGGTGAGCTTCTCAGCCATGGCATGGTTCAGCTTGGTGGAAAGGGAGGTACGAGCGACGGAAAGGAGCAGCTCGCGGTCGATGGGACGCTCGAGTTTGAACTGGTCAAGGAACTGGGGGAGTCAAAGAGTTAGATCTGAGCACCAATCGCCTCTCTCTGTGTTGGGTGAATACCTTCAAGGTCTCATCCTTGGCAATCTCATAACCATCAGTGATCACTCGGGGGTGTAGTCCCTCCGTGATATGACGATCCGCCTGCTTCAGGAGCTCTCCCACCAGGAGCACAACCGACGTTGTGCCATCACCAGTGATATCATCTTGTGCTGTCGCCGCACGAGCGATCATGACCTTTCAAATTTATCAGCGAGAATAGAGGGGTCGTTCGAGGCAATGTCGTCTTACAGCTGTGGGGTTTTGGATTTGCTGCAAAATGTTAGCAACGGTATTCGGCGTGGCCTTGTGGGGGATTCATAAAGATCTCAACGAACCATTTCACGCAGCAAGACATTTCCATCCTTGGTCAATTTGATCTATTTAGAGGGATTCCACGTTAGAATGACCGCAACGAGGGGTTATGAAGGGAAGGGGATATCGTGCGTACTCCGCCTGAACCGTCGACCAGCCTGGAAATCTTGTTAGCTTTATTGCGGTCGCTTTTCGTAACAGGGAATTTTACTGACATTTTCAGGGTACCCGAGGGACCCAGGTTCGACTTGAGAACATCTTGAAGACCCTCTCCGGCGGCAATGTTGACCTTCAGGGCTTCTCCTCGCCGCTAGATGAAATGTTAGTGCGGGCCATTGAGGGGTCAGTCTGGTAGAGGGGCATCAATACATACCCGGGACTCGGCCTTGGGGTTCAGCAGCTGAGTTGCCGACATATCTGTAGATCAAAAGGAGTGAACAGGAGTTCAATCCAAGAAAAATGAACAGATAATGGTATAGGGGGAGCTGGCTGGCACACAGGAGTTTGGATGCCCGCGTTGGTCGGCGAGGACGAGGGCGGTGAGGATGAATTTTGGCAAAAAGCCCACACGACCGATTCGCACTAGCGGCGAAAAAAAAAGAGCTCCCTCTCGGATTTCGAACTTCATCTCTGAAAGGCCTTTCCGCCCTAACGAAAAACGCCCGTTCCACCAATCCACCCCGGATCGCAATAGTGATTCTTCCTGGGCGTCCGTCGCTGAAAACATCCTCCGGTCAAATTTTGCGCTCGACCTGGGCCTTGGATTAACACAATGGCCGACTATCTTCTCTTCGAGAGCCCTGTGGGCTACTCGCTCTTCAAGAATACCATGAAGGGCGATATTGTGGGCAACAGCCTGAAGGAGGTCCAGACTGGTGTCAACGACCTTGCCAAGTTTGGCAAGATGGTTGAGCTGGCTAGTTTCCTGCCTTTCGAGTACGTTTGGCGCGCCCAGACCCTAGGATGTGAATTTTCCATCCGACGAAAATCATTTTACTAACGTCCCCCAGAAACAACAAGCAGGCCCTCGGTGAAATCAACGATGTCTCTGAAGGTGTCGCCTCAGAGGCTCTGGTTTCTTTCCTCGAACTGAACCTTCCCAAGCCCAACAAGAAGGGCAAGGTCACTCTCGGCCTTTGCGACAAGGGTCTCGCCGGTAGCATCAAGTCCGCCTTCTCCTTCGTGGAGTGTGAAACCGGTGACACCAGCGAGGTTGTCCAGGATCTTCTCCGTGGCATTCGTCTTCACTTCGCCAAGCTGCTGAACCAGCTCCGTGAGGGCGATATGGATACCGCCCAGCTTGGTCTCGGTCACGCCTACTCCCGCGCTAAGGTCAAGTTCTCTGTCCAGCGTGACGACAACCACATCATTCAGGCTATTGCCATCCTTGACCAACTTGACAAGGCCATCAACACCTTCTCCATGCGTGTTCGTGAGTGGTATTCTTGGCACTTCCCTGAACTGTACAAGATTGTTTCGGACAACCAGCGCTACGCCCAGCTTGCGCTCTTCGTGAAGGACAAGAAGAACCTGAATGATGAGCACCTGCACGATATTGCCGCTCTCGTAGAGGACGACAAGGATGTTGCCCAGAGCGTCATCGATGCCGCCAAGCACAGTATGGGTCAGGAGATCGGTGAATCCGACATGGAGAATGTCATTGCCTTTGCCGAACGTGTTGTCAGCCTTGCCAAGTACCGCAAGGAGCTTTACCAGTACCTGGTCTCCAAGATGAGCGTTGTCGCCCCCAACCTGGCTACGCTGATCGGTGAGGTCGTCGGTGCCCGTCTGATCTCGCACGCTGGTAGCTTGACCAACCTGTCCAAGTACCCTGCCTCCACCGTCCAGATTCTCGGTGCCGAGAAGGCTCTTTTCCGTGCTCTGAAGACCAAGGGTAACACTCCCAAGTATGGTTTGCTGTACCACTCTTCCTTCATTGGCCGCGCCGGTCCCAAGAACAAGGGTCGTATCTCTCGATTCCTCGCCAACAAGTGCTCTATTGCTTCTCGTATCGACAACTTCTCCGAGACCCCGACCACTAAGTTTGGTGAGGTTCTTAAGCAGCAAGTTGAGGAGCGTCTGGACTTCTACGCCACCGGTGCTGCCCCCACCAAGAACGAGGTTGCTATGGTATGTCTAGACTGTCAAAATTTGAATCTTGTAATTGAATGCTAACCCGATATCGCAGAAATCCGCTATGGATGCCGTCCTTGCTGGCATTGATGTCGACGTTGATGGCAGCGACGAGGAGATGGAGGATGCCGACAAGAAGGAAAAGAAGGACAAGAAGGAGAAGAAGGAGAAGAAGGAGAAGAGCGACAAGACTGACAAGAGCGAGAAGAAGAAGAAGCGCAAGTCGGATGTCGGCGAGGGTGAGTCCGAGAAGAAGAAGAAGCGCAAGCACGGTGATGATGGAGAATCTTCGAAGAAGAAGCACAAGTCTTAAAAGCGCTTTTCTTGAAACTGGGAGTCTTTTGTCATGGCGTTCGGTTTTTCTTTCTATGTTTGATCTTGTTCACGACTCGATGGGCTCGGGGATCTGTAAATTATTCGATTTAGGCCATTCTACACGGCAATAAGATTTGCTCTATCTCGTGATCTTTTATCTGATAATATAAATTTGTTACAATTCGAAGAACCTGAATACTGTCTGCCTTTTATTAATTGCGTACCGAGAGTTCTTTTTTCCCCTGACCCAAGGATTGCACAGTCAGTCCAAAGTTGCAGCATCACTGGCCCATTCACTGGCTCCCGCATCGCAAAACCAGCCCGAGCGTCCAATGGCTGTGCCCCTCACCTTACTCTCTCCGCACTCTTGATGAACAGTTCTGCACCATGGACCCTTCCGGCCCTCACTAATCGGTAAATGGGGCCTGGATAGACAGTGTGTTCTTCATATACAAGATATCCTTAGGGCTGATCCGTTGCGAAGCCCCCACAATCCTGTCCGCCCTAAGCTAAACCCCGCGATGATGCCGACGGAAATGCCTAGTTACTACTCGCCTAAGCGCAAGCGAGAGCCCTCCGAGTCAGATTTCTACAGTCCATCGGCATCACCAACATCAACGGTTTCAGTTGCGAGCTTCCAGGAGGCTCGACTACGCGAGGATTCCGAGCTGGGGCGACAAAGTCCTCGCGCCGCAGTGGCGGGGCGATTCGGGAAACTGGCGATTCGGGGGGGAGCGTCTGTTGGGCCAAGTGTCACCAGGCAATCCAAACCAAGAGAAAGAAGAACAGAATAAGCTGTTAGCTGAGGAGCTATGCGTTGTGAGGTGTCAAAACCAGTCGAAGACTATGCTTGAAGCCTTGCCACCCAGCAGCGACGAATCCAACCATATACAAGACGACCAACAGCTTCCAGTAACTATATCAGATACAGAGGACAAGCTGCCAGCTACACCCACAAAGTCACCTTCAAAGAAAAAACCTACGCCATCACCCAGCAAGCAGCAAGAGCATGGTTCGCCTTCAAATTCTCGCAAACAACGATTCTCCCCTCCACTTACAGAGACCAACTTGGAAGACCCGTTCACATGGCATGATGATGAAATCACTGGGCACGACCCGTCAGATCCGACTGACGATGGTTACGGAATCAACGGAGTTGGATTTAAACCAACAGCAGCTATGGCTTGGGCGCGTTCCCAAAAGCGACAAAGGCAGGTTTCTGAATGGAAAACCCGTGAAGCTCGGGATGCACGCGAAAAGCGACGAGAAAGGAGGAATGACGACATGAATCTCGACACAATTCGGAGCATACACAAAGGCGCCATTCAAAAACGAGTCAAATTTGACGTATGAGCTGGAAACAAATACCATCGTGTCTGCCATTTACCTACAGCCGGTTCGCATTTATATTTTGGGGGTCGCATTACGTCGGTATAGTCGATTTTGGTGTTATGGGAGTAGACTTTTGCATGATCTATTGATTTCGCCAGCAATATGGACATTTGAGAGTTATAATACACAGGGATGACTTGAAGATATGACGCCAACCACCCTAGCACAGGAATGAAATATATTGTCTTCTGAACACATCCTGACAATGTCCGTTTTTCTCCGACTCCGAGACTTGGCTAGCCCTACCAGAATTTGTAGTTGGAAAGGTTCGTCCAACTCTTGCGTCTTTCCTCCTCGGCACGTTGCGCTGCCGCCACGGCAGCCATTTCCTTTTCCTGCTGCTTCTTTTCCTTGACTTGTTTCATCAATCCGACCGCTTCTGTCATACCGTGCAGCTCTTCGATTCGGCGCCGCCGACATATCTCATAGGAAGCGAGAGAGCTGATGGCGAATATCCCGACGGCCCAATTGCCGGCCGACCACAACGAACGCATCCCTAGATATGAGTATTAGTTAATCGTTCAAAATCGTGCGTTTATCACGAATGGTCGTACCGCCGAATACAGCTCGCATCCCACCAATTCCAAAGCCAGCTCCAATTCCAGTCAATAATGACTCTCGGGCACATGGGACTCTGTGGAAGGTCGAGAGCTCAGAAGCCGAGAATGTGCCGATAACTTCTGAGTAGGAGACATCTTGACGGTTCTTCCCCGGTGGTTTATATGACGCATTTGCGAGCGCATTGAGAGGTTCCTCCGGGTTGCCAAAAGCGTCCCATAACTTTCCGACTTGTGACTGGGGGAAGTCGTGTTTTGGTTTCTTCGGATCGGTGGAGGGGGTGCTGGCTGGGAGGTGGCTGCCGGGCTCTTGTGCAGGGCCTGAATCCCTAGAATCGTCTGCCATATTTGCTGGGTGGGCAATAGATTTGTAGATTGACCTCCGACTCGAATCGGCCCATGAAATCGGCCGGGCATAAGATGAAGATTATCCGATAGGGCGACCCTTTTTGGACAGTTATTCCGAGAAGTTGACTAATCCCCACGCGTAGGCGCGCGGACGCGTCGAGTAATGGCGACGATTAAGATCGGCCGGACCCTACTGGCGAGCGCAAAGGCATATCGGCCATAGCAACACGACTCTTTCCAACCTTGTCACCCCACGTCTTCTCGATCTCCTCTCTCAAATTTTTACCGACTTTTCCATGCCCTTGACGCTCTTCCCCTTGCCAGTCCTACTTTGAGAAGCCCGGCCGGGCCAAAAAAAAAAGGGTCGCAATGCCTACCCGAAAGCCCAGTAAGTATGGGAACAATAAGTTTCGATCAGGCGCAGCTTCCTCCAATCCCAGACGGACCAAGACTGTCGAATTCGGAGCCCTACGATCTACCGAAGCAACTTCACAAGATGAGAAATTCGAGGCCATCCGTTTGGCCAACAGCATCGATGAAACCCTCGGCTTCCCACGATTCGAATCCGGCGAGACAAGAGCAGGATGGCTCATAAACATGCACAGCACGACGATAGAGGATTCAAATGTGAAGGGAGGTCGTGCTGGTGTCGATTATTACTTTCTTCAGGATGATGGGGGTAGTTTCAAGGCCACCGTGGAATATGATCCGTACTTCCTTCTTGCTGTCAAGAAAGGCTTTGAGATGGAAGTCGAGGAGTGGTGCCGGAGATCTTTTGAGGGATTGATCAAGAGCTTCAAGCGCATCGACAAGGAGGATCTGAACCTCCCCAATCACCTTCTCGGCCACCGAAGGACTTTCCTCCGATTGAACTTTGCTAATGTCGGCAACCTACTGGAGGTTCGGAGAGCAATTCTTCCACTAGCGGAGAAGAACAAGAAGAACTCCACAATGATGGACGCATATGTCGAGATGTCCAGGTATGGGATTATACCTTGGTATGAAAAAGTACATTTTGCTGACAAGTTCGAAAGTGCGGCTACAGGCTTCGACCTTTTTGACGACGAAATACTTAATGAGCAACGACCTAACGGCAACATACAAGCGAGTGATTTTATAGTTGATATTAGAGAATACGATGTTCCGTACCACGTTCGAGTGTCAATCGACAAGGGTTTGTGATCCTGCTTCGTTCATTGCGTGCCTATGAATTGACTAACGCATTGCAGACATTCGAATTGGAAAGTGGTATAATGTTGAAGCAAAGCACGGTGTGATAGAATTGACCTGTCTGGAAGAACGACTTCAGCGTGCAGATCCTGTTGTCCTTGCCTTCGATATCGAAACCACCAAGCTCCCCCCTCAAATTCCCCGACGCCGTCATCGATCAGATCATGATGATTTCATACATGATTGACGGGCAGGGGTTCCTCATCACAAACCGAGAAATCGTCTCCGAGGACATCAATGATTTCGAGTACACGCCGAAGCCAGAATACAGTGGTCCCTTCATCATCTTCAACGAGCCAAATGAGAGAGGGGTACTGGAGCGTTTCTTTGAGCATATCAAGATCGCCAAACCCACTGTCATTGCCACATACAACGGTGACTTCTTCGATTGGCCGTTCGTCGAAGCGAGATCTAGCGTCAATGGAATCGATATGTACATGGAGATTGGGTTCAGGAAGAACAGCGAAGACATCTACCAGGCTGACAACTGTGTTCATATGGATTGTTTCGCATGGGTCAATCGTGACAGTTATCTTCCTCAAGGAAGCCGTGGCTTGAAGGCCGTGACAGTCGCGAAACTTGGATACGATCCAGACGAACTCGATCCAGAACTCATGACCCCCTATGCAAGCGAGCGGCCCCAAACTCTTGCCGAATATTCCGTTTCCGATGCTGTTGCGACATACTACCTGTACATGAAATACGTGCATCCTTTCATTTTCTCCCTGTGTACTGTCATTCCTCTTAATCCTGATGACACTCTACGCAAGGGAACTGGAACTTTGTGTGAGATGCTGCTCATGGTACAAGCCTACCAGAACGAAATCGTTCTTCCCAACAAGCACAAAGATCCCCATGAGTCTTTCTACGAAGGTCACTTGCTCGAGTCACAAACTTATGTGGGTGGACATGTCGAAAGTATCGAGGCCGGCGTTTTTCGAAGTGATATTCCCGTTGCTTTCAATGTCGATCCAGTAGCCATTGATGAGCTTCTGAATGATCTTGACCATGCCCTCAAGTTCAGCATTGAAGTGGAAGAAAAGAAGTCCATGGAAGATGTTGCAAATTTCGATGAAGTCAAGGCTCAGATCGCAGAGAAACTTCTCGAACTGAGGAACAACCCCGTTCGAAACGAAGTGCCTTTCATTTATCATTTGGATGTCGCTTCCATGTATCCAAACATCATGATTACCAATCGTTTGCAACCGGATTCCATGATCGACGACTCAAACTGTGCGGCTTGCGATTTCAATCGCCCTGGAAAAACTTGCGATCGACGAATGCCGTGGGCCTGGCGCGGCGAATTCTTGCCAGCCAAACGGGACGAGTACAACATGATCAAGCGTGCGATAGGGAACGAAAGGTTCCCCAGTCGAAACAAGAACGGGCTGATGCGGTCCTTCGCCGAACTCAGCATTGAGGAACAGGCGGGCATCGTGAAGAAACGACTACAAGACTACAGCAAGAAGATCTACCACAAGATCCACGACAGCAAGACCATGGTTCGAGAGGCTATCATTTGCCAGCGAGAAAATCCCTTCTACGTCGATACGGTGCGCAGCTTCCGTGATCGACGTTATGATTTCAAAGGCCAACAGAAGGTCTGGAAGAACAAAACCGACTCTTTGGTATCTTCCGGTGCCTCTGCGGCTGAGATCGACGAGGCTAAGAAGATGATTATTTTGTTTGACTCCCTACAACTCGCCCATAAGGTTATTCTGAACAGTTTTTATGGTTATGTCATGCGAAAGGGTTCTCGATGGTACTCCATGGAAATGGCCGGTGTTACTTGCCTGACGGGCGCCCATATTATTCAGATGGCACGGGAGCTCGTTGAGCGCATAGGCCGACCCTTGGAATTGGATACAGATGGTATTTGGTGCATGCTTCCAGGAAGCTTTCCCGAAAATTTTTCTTTCACGCTCAAAAATGGGAAGAAGCTCGGTATTTCGTACCCATGTGTCATGCTGAACCACCTTGTTCACGCAAAATACACCAATCACCAGTACCAGGCTCTTGTTGACACATCCACCCACAAATATGAAACCTACAGCGAGAACTCTATCTTCTTCGAAGTCGACGGACCCTACAGGGCCATGATTCTGCCAACTTCAAAGGAGGAGGATAAGAACTTGAAGAAGCGATACGCCGTTTTCAACCACGACGGTTCCCTAGCTGAATTGAAAGGTTTCGAGGTCAAGCGGAGAGGAGAGTTGAAATTGATCAAGATTTTCCAAACCCAGATCTTCAAGTTCTTTCTGGAGGGAAGCAACCTTGCGGAGACTTATGCTGCAGTTTCTCGGGTCGCCGATCGGTGGTTGGACGTGCTTTATGAGCATGGTGCGACATTGGCTGATGAAGAATTAATTGACCTTATTTCGGAAAACCGAAGCATGACGAAACCCCTGGAAGAGTACGGCAATCAGAAGTCCACATCCATTACGACAGCCAAACGCTTAGCAGAATTCCTGGGAGAACAGATGGTGAAGGATAAGGGTCTGAACTGCAAGTACATTATCTCTGCAAGGCCAAGAAACACGCCTGTCACGGAAAGAGCCATTCCAGTCACCATCTTCTCAGCGGAGGAGAACGTCAAACGATTCTTCCTGCGAAAATGGCTCAAGGATGACCCTGGCGACATGGATCCTCGGAATATCATCGACTGGAACTACTACATTGAGCGTCTGGGCTCGGTGGTGCAAAAGCTTATCACAATTCCGGCCGCTCTTCAAAAGCTACGCAATCCTGTGCCTCGTGTTGCCCATCCCGATTGGTTGCAACGCCGAATCAACATCAAGGATGATAAATTCAAGCAAAAGAAGATGACCGACCTATTTGTTAAGTCTGATAAAGACCCACTTTCAAGCATATCTACCAATATCTTGGACCATCGAGTTCAACATGTCGGGGACATGGATGAAGCTATCGCACAGTCAACCCAGAAGCTTATAGCATCCCCCGAGGCAAAAGTATCCCAGAAAAGAAAACACCCCGAAGGGATTCCTAAAACATCCCTTGACCCTTTCGCCAGCCTTCCAGCCGCCATGCCTTCTATATCGGACGACTATGAAGGGTTCCTAAAATACCAGAAACAAAAGTGGAAGATCCAGAAACAAGCCCGTATTCGCCGTCGCCAGCTTTTCGGTGAGCGGCCCAGTGCTGCCTCCGACTCATTGAGCAACTTCTTCCGAAATCAGGCCCAGATGCTATACATCAGTACTTGGCAGGTCCTTCAGCTCTGCGAGACTGGCCGGCCGGGAATTGTTCGGGCCTTCGTACTCATTGATCAGAAAATACAAGCACTTAACGTGAAGGTTCCTCGGCAATTCTTTGTGAATCTGAAACGTGAATCCCTTCCTGATATTGAGGTTCCCGACTGTGAAGTTGAAAAGGTCAACCACACTTTACCGAACGGCCATCCCTCGGTCCATCTGTTTAAGTTGTCTCTATCTGAGGATGTTTTCCTAGAAGAGGCAGACAAAATGGACGCTTTGTTCCAGCATCCCAGCATCGAGGGCGTCTACGAGCGAAATATCCCTGCCAGTATTCGAGCAGTGCTCAAATTGGGAAGTCACTGCACCTTCGATGAAGAGCAGCGTGGTGTTCTGGGCGATGGTCTGGACCGTGGCTTTGATCTCTCCAACCTGCTTCATGCTTCTTCCGATCAGCCTTACTTGCTGAACTCACCCTTGGCATACCATTACCTGTACCACGTTGCCTCTGGAGATAGACAGGTCTTTGCCCTCTTTTCAACAACCAAGAAGGAGGCACATATCATCATTTTAAATCGCACCAGGGATGTTCAAGGCCTTCCAAACGTTGATAAAATATACTCGGAACTGCTCACTCGGAAGATGCAGGACGCCACCGGGGATCAGTCATTGAATGCTTTCGAGTATCAGGACAAGATTCATTTCAAGACGACTCAAGTGATGACCAGGAGGAAGGCATATCTGGAAGTTGGAGATTTGGTCAAGAAGCTTCGAGCCGACGAGAGCCAGCCAGCTGTTTTGGTCATTCAGTCCCAGCAGAGGGATCGGCTGTGTCATGACATTCCTATTCTAAAGGAATACCCTGTCCTTTCTGTGAAGCCCGAAATCTCAGACATGAATCTGCCCCCCCCTTGGATGGCAGTCATTCATCGCCAGGCGCCTCGTCACACACTACCTATACTTGTCTGCGTGGATACAGCATCTAACCATGCTTGCCCGGTATGGCGATGTACCTCTCTGCAACCTCGAGACAGACGATCCTCGATACTTGATCGATATCTCATATGCCCGACGACTTCAAAAAAGCAACGTTGTTCTCTGGTGGTCTCATGGGCCGCGACCAGACCATGCTGGGTATGAAAAGGACGATGTCATGGGATCACTAGAGAAAGTCAATATGCCATCTGCGAACGCACCAAGTGCGTACACCACGGTTTGCATCGAGTTGGACATTCGCAACCTTGCCATTAACACAATTCTCACTTCCTCAATTGTCAACGAAATGGAAGGTGGCACTGATAGCCTCTTGGCTCCCTCCGGGGGGCTGCAGATGACTCAGGGGTGCTTTACTCTGAAAAAGCTTTTGCATCTGCTGGTGCCGTTGTGTTGCGAGAAATGGTCAAACACTGGTGGACGGAGGCGTGTGCCGGTAATAGCATGGCCGACATCATGGTTCAACACTTGATCCGATGGGTGGAGAGCCCAGTGTCGTGTCTCTATGACCGTTCCTTGCACAACTATGTCCGCTTGCTTTCTCGAAAATCTTTCCAGAGGCTGATGGCCGAGTTTAGACGAGTTGGCTCGAACGTCATTTTCGCCAGCCCTACTCGTCTTCTCCTCCAAACGACCAAGACTGAGGTCGGTAACGCCTACGCCTATAGTCAATATGTCTTGAAGTCTATCCGAGGAAATCCTTCATTTCACTTCATCGATCTTGAAATCAAGGAATACTGGGATTACCTAGTCTGGTATGATGAGTATAACTATGGTGGGAAAGGGTGCCGGGAGGTGGTCGAAGCCGAACACCAAGAGCTTGAGACTGTCATGCATTGGCAACTCAGTCGGTTCTTACCAACACCCATGCAGACTATTTTCCATGATTGGGTTGTTGAGTATATCGAGCTGATGCACACGTTGAAGCGACCTGACCTTCAGGATGCCGAGATATCTTCCACTCCTCGCTTGACGCAGATCCCCATTACCCAGCCTATGGATAAGGATAGCGAGGAGCTCTCTGCTGTTCTGGCAGATCGGTTCTCCAAGCCTCTGAAGAAACAAATAACTGGTCTCATTCGCCGCCAGCGCGACGAGATGCTTCACCCCGAACTTGCGTCCGATTATGCTTTCCCTGTTCTTCCTGGTGTTCTGGACGATCCCAAGGGTCACAAGCGCAACCCGGCGTTGGAATTGGTGAAACTACTCATGCAAGTCCTGAGTCTATCCAAGACAACAACACTCGAGTCCCGCCTGCTACGCCGCGAACTGCTTGCTCTCTTCGAAGTCCGTGAGTTCAGTAAGGAGGGTCGCTTCGAAAACCCTAGTGCCAACCTGAAACTCCAAGAGCTCACATGTAACGCGTGCTGTCTCATCCGCGATCTCGATCTCTGCCGTGACGAGGACGTGCTCCCAGATCCTGGGTCGGACGCAAAGACGCCAAAGCCGTGGCGTTGTCCATTCTGTCAAACTGAATACGATCGACTGGCACAAGAGGAGGTGCTGATTGGTCAGGTGCAAGGTCTCATTGTCGAGTGGCAGACACAGGATCTTAAGTGTTCCAAGTGCAAGAGTCTCAAAATGAGTGAGTTCTCCGAGCACTGTTCTTGCAGTGGAACGTGGGCCACGACGGTCGATCGGAAAGAGATGGAGAAGAAATTACGAGTGTTGCAGAGTGCGGCCAAGTTCCACAGCCTGCAACTGCTGGATAATGTTGTTGAGGGTGTTCTTGCTCAAATGTAGATGATATTGTCACATGTTCTTTTTTTCCCTTGTCTGACGTTTTCCATTTGTCTTCTGAATGTTGATTTATGATGTTCCGAGGCGCATCAGGGGGAGTTGTCTGTTTTTTTTCTTTTCTTTTGGTTTGGTTTGGTTTATTTTTTAATTGTTTTGCATGGCAGTCGGTGTTGTCTGACTCTTTTGAATATGAATTTCTACTGAATAACATCTAACATTTAAAATTTAAAAATATTCCACCTGATGGTTCTCCTGTAAGCCATTCCAAGAGTCTCCGAGTAGTATCTACTAGTATCCTATTGCCCACACGACAAGGGCAATCGACTAGCCCTGATCTGTCGATCCGCGGGCCCCAATAATTGGGACTCTTGGGGATTCTTGGGGAGTCTGGACACTTCCCCCATCGAACTGGAACTCAATCCCTCCGTTTCACTCCTGCACTCCTCTCCTCTCTTCTCCTCTCCTCTTCCCTCTCCCTTCCCCTCCACTGGCACTCACCTGCCAACCTTCCCAGTGGCTGAATCACCCATCTGTTGGTACCCCGGCGCAATCATGGCGGGGCTGAAACTCGCCGCACATGCGAGCGCCCCCCGTGGCACATCGCACCGCGTGAGACTGACTATCTTTCACTACAGATACATAACAGCGACATATATACTCCTTGTCAGCACGCTCATTTGTCTATAACTCGCCCTCCCACGCTTCTGAACCTCGTCTCCTCCACCCCTCCCGTCCCTCCGACCTGCATTCTCACCCCGCGCACTCCGCACCTCATGGCGCAACCTCCGAGCGGTCAGCGAACGCAGGTCCAGCCTTGTCGTTACAAGACGGGGAAGACATTAGGAGCTGGCTCCTACTCGGTCGTGAAGGAGTGCGTCCATATCGACACCGGTCGCTACTATGCTGCCAAGGTCATCAACAAGCGCCTCATGGCGGGGCGTGAGCACATGGTAGGAAAGCTCGTATTTTAGTACAGAGAGCGTTGAAGGCTGACCATGTCGATTGGGGCATACGAATAGGTCCGCAATGAGATCGCGGTGCTGAAGAAAGTGTCTATGGGCCATCAGAATATTCTGACGCTGGTGGACTATTTCGAGACCATGAACAATCGTATGTGTTTTTGCCCCGCGATTTTGGAGTCTTTGTTCTCTACACCCTCAACTTCAATTACTACTAGTACTAGTAGTATATACTGATCCTGATCGCTCCTTAGTATATCTCGTGACAGACCTGGCTCTTGGCGGGGAACTTTTTGATCGCATTTGTCGCAAAGGAAGCTACTACGAGTCTGATGCTGCCGACCTCATTCGTGCTGTTCTGTCGGCCGTCGCATATCTGCATGATCACGGTATTGTGCATCGTGATTTGAAGCCCGAGAACTTACTTTTCCGGACCCCCGAAGATAATGCCGATCTTTTGATTGCCGATTTTGGATTATCTAGAATCATGGATGAAGAACAATTCCATGTTTTGACAACAACATGTGGCACACCCGGTTACATGGCTCCGGAAATCTTTAAGAAGAGTGGCCACGGAAAGCCAGTGTGAGTCTTGAGAGCATATCCTCGAAAGTCATCACCATTTTTTCACTGACAACAACGTCTTCCTTCGCAGTGACATTTGGGCCATTGGTGTAATCACCTACTTCCTCCTCTGCGGTTACACACCCTTTGATCGAGATTCGAACCTCGAGGAGATGCAAGCCATCTTGGCCGCAGACTATTCCTTCACGCCCCTTGAGTACTGGCGTGGTGTCTCGGCAGAAGCCCGCAACTTCATCAATCGCTGCTTGACGATTGAGCCGGCCAGTCGTATGACCGCCCATGAAGCACTGCAGCACCCCTGGATCAGCCCGCCCCCCGACACTTTGAGAAAGGGCTCTGGCGAGGATCTTCTGCCTACTGTCAAGAAGAACTTCAACGCACGCCGCACTCTGCACCGGGCCATCGACACCGTGCGTGCTATCAACAAGCTGCGCGAGGGTGGCGGCTTCATGATGGACGGCGTAATGAGTATTGACCCCAAGCCTGAGCGTGTTAATGGAAATGAGGTTGTCGAGGAACAGCGTCAGGAAACCCCCACTGCCAATGATGGCAGTAGTCCTATGCAGATCGACAGCCGGGGGAATGCGCGTGGCCAGACGGAGGAGCAAATTCGTGAGCAGGAGCGTCGAGTTAAGGAGATGGTGGCCGGGCTATGGAGTCGAGGTCATGGCAAATAAATGACATCTGCTACGGCTATTCAGGTATTTATCTTGTCTTGTTGATAAATTACACATATTCTGCTTATTATGGAACTTGGATTGTTTCCGGTGGCTCTAGATATCACGAATCAAATAACCATGATTTATGGCTCGGAACTATTCAATTGTTCAGGTTATTATTATTGCATGTCAAAGTTTTCTGAAGTGAGTAGAATGCAACTTAAAAAATAATTGAGTTGGTTGGATTGGGTCGTTATCATAATGCTTTCCCGAAAATAATAGCTCTCGGCCAACAAATAAAACATGTCATAATCATGAGTGTCGCAAAACAATATCTAGTGAAAAGGAAATGAACCCTTGGGATGTGATGTTCCCCAAGATCAGGCTAAACCAAGGAGTTCCTGGCCATCATCCAAAGAAAGCACCCACTTTCGCCATTCCTGCCAGCCCGCGTAACTCGCACTCGCCTTCAGTCCTTGATACTTGACAGTCCGGAAATCCGAGACCTCTTCCCAGGGCTTCTCGGCATTTGACCCTCCAGCATTGGTTCGCAGAAGTCTCCTAGCAACGCTACCAACACCACCATCCCACCCAGCTTTCCGCATTAAGCTTTCGATTGTTTCTTCCTTTGTCCAGCCTTGTTCGACAGCAACATCGGGCAAATACGTCGCACCATAGCGCCGACCACGGTGGACGAATGAGATACGGATACCGTGGGTACCTAGCGTCCAGTCCATGGCATTGGTACACGGCTCGAACGAACCCAGAAGGGTCAAAGAGCATGACAGCGAAGGTAGAAGAGACCGAGGAATCGGAGCAAAGCGGGTATCTTCAAAGGCCCTATTTTCACGGTTAGTTGAGAGGCAATTGGCCGGCACGCCGGAGAAGTAAATGAAAGGTGTAGAGCATGGCGACATACGAGGTCTTTGCATACGACTTCAGTCCCGTTGGGAGGTCTTGCGCTTCGAAGGTGCCTATGCAGCCGCGTAGGGATTTAGATCCGCTCCTAGAGATGGTATTCCAGGTCACGAATAATGGGTATTTCTGGTCTGTTGGTTTATTTCGCGACCCGGGAACATCTGACAGAGAGCCGGGTGTGGTCACAGCGGTCGAGCTAGACAGTTGAGAATTGGAAGATGTGTTGGAAGCGGAGGATGGCGTGGTTGCCGCACTGGATGAGTCTGAGGGAATTAGACTCTGCAGACGATTGATGCTGCGTAATTTAAGGCCCTGAGGCCGATTACTCTTGGACAGTCGCTTTGCATCACCACTATCATCATCGTCATTTACAGACTCCGACAGACATGGCTCATCATAATCTTCTGCGTCCTCGTCCGAAAGGGTACCCTCCCCTCGGGCTTCGAGGTCTGATAACTTCTTAGACTGCTCGTGTTGCTCCCAGAGAGCCTCTACGGCTGCCAGAGAGGCAGGCTCACGGTTCTCAAATGAAGCGGACAGGGTTTCGAAACAATAGTAACACTGCGCTGCATTGGCCATTTCTGCGGGGGGCTGGGCTCTTGATTTCGCTTCCACTGTTCTCTCTCTCCCTCTGATGAAGGAGCTTCTGCACTGCCGTGTCGTTTTAGATACCTGGAACGACCGCGAGTCTGGTCAACTTGGAAGACGACGACTTCCAATGGGTGAAATCCGCAACGGTCCGACACAACGATAAGATCGACGCTTCCTTATCGAAACCAGTAGTAAAGCGGGGGAGGGGCCAACAGGCTTGAATATAGCAACAGCTGCCTCGAAAAGACTCGGGACAGAACCAAGGCGATCTGTAAGGACACGGGGGTGATTTCAGCGCATAAAAAATGAGTGACGCAACGGTAGAGGAAGTCTCGAGGGGGATCCTCCAAGGTTGGAAGTTGGAAGGTGGAAGGTGGACTGAGGGGCCTAGCCAGCACGTGAGTGAGCATTACATAAAAGACCCAAAGTACCTACGAGGTGCAGACAAGGTACCTTCACTATTCGGGATCAGTAATGAAGGTACTTGAGAACTAGAGGGAGGTACTTCATGAGTTCCTTGTGGGAAAAGAAAAGTTTGTCCAACCACGCATTTGGTTGTATTGGAATTCCAAGAGTAAAATGGTTGGGTGATGTACAGCAAAAGCAAAGGCCCACACGCCAGATTATGTTGAACTTTTTGTCTCCTGTAGAATCCAGGACCTCCCGCAGTTGAATGAGCGGGGAGGTGGAAAGAAATTGCTCGTTGCACATGCTCATAAAATGAAAAAGATAAATAAAAATAAACAGAATAACCAAAATCCCAGATGTCCCTTAGGTTGAAAGAGCAGACCTGTATCAAAAAAACCCCATAAAACGCACCGTGTGATATTTCGCATCTTGCGACGCTTTCGTAGATGATGTTGAACTCGCGAGATCTCAAATAGAATCTCTCTTCGTGACTTTCATATCCTAACAATTATCTTCCCCTTTCATATTGCAGTCAAATGACCACTTTAGACGGGCAGAGGGAAGGTGCTGGCCCAGGCGGAAATCTCCTTGCGGAGAGCCAGGATCTCAGGGACAGTCTCGGAGGCGACCTTGGCCTTGAAGTCCTTGAGCTTGTTGGCTTCCTTGGGCAGCTCACTCTGGATCTTCTTGCACAGGTCGATAGTCTGGTTGATGTAGTCGGCAATGCGCTTGAAGTCCTCCTCGCCCATACCACGGGTGGTCATGGCGGGGGCACCAATGCGGATACCGCAGGGGGTCAGGGCAGACTTGTCACCGGGGATGGAGTTCTTGTTGCAAGCAATGTTGATCTGCTCAAGGACAGCCTCAACACGGGCACCGTCGAGGGCCTTGGCACGCAGGTCCAGGAGAACCATGTGGCTGTCAGTACCGTCAGAGACGAGCTTGTGGCCAAGGACCTTGAACTCGTTCTCAATGGCCTTGGCATTCTTGATGACCTGCTCCTGGTACTGCTTGAACTCGGGAGTGTCAACCTGCTTAAGGGCAACGGCCAGAGCAGTGATGGTGTGGTTGTGAGGACCACCCTGGTGACCAGGGAAGACGGAGAAGTTGATGGGGTTCTCCAGGTCGTACAGGACCTCCTTGCCGGCCTTATCGGTGCTGCGGACACCCTTGCGGAAGAAGATCATGGCACCACGGGGACCACGGAGGGACTTGTGGGTGGTGGTGGTGACAACATCGGCGTACTCGAAGGGAGAGGGAATGACACCAGCAGCAATCAGACCCGAGATGTGGGCCATGTCGACAATCAGGTAGGCGCCGACCTTGTCAGCGATCTGGCGCATGCGCTTGTAGTCAATCAGACGGCAGTAGGCGGAGGTACCAGCGACCAGGCACTTAGGGCGGTACATCTCGGCGTTAGTCTCGAGCTGGTCATAATCGATAATACCAGTCTCAAGGTTGACACGGTAGGGGAAGGTCTCGAAGTAGGTAGAGACAGCAGAGATCTTCCGGGTAGCGGTCTGGTAACCGTGACTCAAGTGACCACCGTGGGGGGAGGTCAAGACCCATCAGACGGTCGTGAGGGCGCATCAGAGCCTGGTAGACCTGCAGGTTGGCGGGGGAGCCAGACAGGCACTGGACGTTGACACCCCACTTGGCGGGGTCCAGGTTGAAGGCCTTCAGAGCACGGTTCTGGCAGGTGATCTCAATGGCATCAATGTGCTGGTTGCCACCGTAGTAACGAGCACCGGGGTAACCCTCGGAGTACTTGTTGGACATGGGGGTACCAAGGGCCTGGAAGACGGCGGAGGAGGTGAAGTTCTCCGAGGCGATCAGGACGACAGACTCGCGCTGACGCTGAATCTCGCGCTCCTGTAAACGATACCCAAGGTCAGTAAAGCTAACTTGAGAGAGTTTGACCAAGCCATCAAGGCATTGGAAGCTCAATTAGATTGAATAGTCCACGTACCATGATCTCGGAGATCTCAGGGTCGGACTCCTTGAGGCCATTGTGCATTTGCTGTATAGAAGAAGTGATGAGTCAATGATATGTTCTTTGCCTGTGATGGGACGGTATGGAAGACTCACAGCCTTGTGGGCTTCGGACAGAGCGTAAGTCATTGTGATGGAAGTTTTTTCTCGTTGATGAACTAAGAAAAGGGAGAGAGAAAGGGAGGATATATAGAATGAAGAGAAGAGAGAAGAAAAAAAAGCTGGGTGGTGGGGGGGAGGGGCGGAGTGATCGACCGCTGCCTCAGGCAGATTTTCTGTTGAACGATATCGGAGACTTTCGCCGGATCGGGGGCGAGGGTCCTTGGATGGGGAAATTGTATGTTTTCTTTTACTTCTTGACGCTAGGGATTGGCCTTTAGAGTTGTCATTTTTTTTGTATAGGCAGAACATAGCTGCACCGAATACTTTTCTTACAATTCCGAAGCACGACATGCATTTTAAGACAAGCCTGGACATAATGTCCCATAATAGATGATCGCTAAATACATTTTGGGTATTCCATTCCTTAACGCCAACGAAAAAATCTAGGAAGCTAATTGCATCCAACTCCTCGCGATTGTTTCTTTCGTATCCTTAGGGTTATATACCCTTCACGAGCTTCAAGCCACTGTCACTCTGGGATGATCCAGCGGGTCCTGCGCTGCTCGGGTTCCAAAGTCTGAAATGACAGAACGTAAACGGGCCACACGGTCCTCAAGCTCAGATATTTCGTCTTGTTGCTCCTCGACAGATCGCTGCACGTCCGGAAGTCCTTCTACCACGGCCCGTGCCTTTTGGATTCGAATTTTGACCGAGTGGGTTTCGGTGGGAAGATCTTTGACGTCGAGTGGCGGAGGGGCATTTGGATCGATGGCACCAGCTGCAGCTTGAGAAGCTGTAGGGTCATTGGACTCGCTGCCGGGGATGTTTGACGGTGGTTGTTGGCCATCTGGATGAGCCTCTGTGGATGAGCCTGGAACTGCAGTACCTTCCCCAGGGCCCCCTACAGCAACATTTCCAGCAGGCTTCTGTGAAAGCAAGCGAAGAAGAATCCCATGGAGTTGTGGGAGTATCTCAAATGTCTGTGGTGGAGGGAAGGGGACGGTCTGGGGTGGTGGCAGAATCGTGTTCGCCTCCCTAGAAGGACTCTCGGGCGCGACCGAGGACTTGGGTAGCGGAGTAGCAGCGGTTGGAGATCTAGAAGCCATTGCAGATCTAAGACAGATCGGAACCCGAGGGTATAAGGGTGAAGAACGACCAGTAGCCGGCTGGGATAAGTGTTTAGGGAAGAGTCGGAACGGAAGGTGACGTCGGAGCATCGGAGGCCTCAGGACCAAAAGCGTCACCGGGGGGAAACTGTGCCCCTCCTTCACCGGCCAGCCAATTTTCGACTGCAACGGTTTTCTCCCCCTTTCTCTTCTTCCTCTCATCATCTGCCTGTAGGTAAGCCATATACCCCTCAAATTGATCCTTGATCTTTTTTCGGTTCAGCCATTGATTCGTGCTGCAGGTGTCATTACGAGACAATACACCCCACCATGGCTGCGGTCGACCAAAAAGTTGCTTTGAGTATGATCGACTTGCCCCCCCAGGTCCCCAGAATATCCCCAAACTAACCACCATCTTGCAGTCGTCATTGACGGTTGGGGTATCGCTGGCCCCAACTCCCCTCCTCAGGGCGATGCTATCGCCGCCGCCGAGACCCCGTTCATGTCCGGCTTCGCCGAGGCGAACTCGAAGACTGCTCAGGGTTACACTGGATTGGATGCTTCCTCGCTTGCTGTCGGTCTTCCCGAGGGCCTGATGGGTAACAGTGAGGTCGGTCATCTTAACATTGGTGCTGGTCGTGTGGTGTGGCAGGACAGTGTCCGCATTGACCAGACCATGAAGAACGGCGAGATGAACAAGGTTGAGAACATCGCCAAGGCCTTCGCTCGTGCTAAGGAGGGTAACGGTCGTCTGCACTTGTGCGGTCTGGTCTCGGACGGTGGTGTTCACTCCAACATCACCCACCTGTTCTCTCTGCTTGATGTCGCCAAGGAGATGCAGATCCCCGAGGTCTTCATTCACTTCTTCGGTGATGGTCGTGACACCGACCCCAAGAGCTCTGCCCTATACATGGAGCAGTTGCTCAATAAGATCAAGGAAGTTGGTATTGGTTCTATCGCCACCGTTGTTGGTCGCTACTACATTATGGACCGCGACAAGCGCTGGGAGCGTGTCGAGGTTGGTATGAAGGGAATGATCACTGGCGAGGGCGAGGACAGCTCCGACCCTCTCCAGACTATCCGGGATCGTTATGAGAAGAAGGAGACCGATGAATTCCTCAAGCCTATCATCGTTGGCGGCAAGGAGCGTCGCATACAGGGTCAGTTCCCACGATCTCAAATATAGCTCTTGAAATAGCACTTACTAACTTCTTATCAGACAACGACACCCTGTTCTTCTTCAACTACCGCTCTGACCGTGTTCGTGAGATCACTCAGCTTTTGGGTGACTACGACCGCTCCCCCAGACCCGATTTCCCCTACCCTAAGAACATCTCCATTACCACTATGACTCAATACAAGACCGACTACACCTTCCCCGTTGCCTTCCCTCCCCAACACATGGGCAACGTCTTGGCCGAATGGCTGGCCAAGAAGAACCTGCAGCAATGCCACATTGCTGAGACTGAGAAGTACGCTCACGTCACTTTCTTCTTCAACGGCGGTATCGAGAAGCAGTTCCCCGGCGAAGTCCGTGACATGATTCCCTCGCCCCGCGTGGCTACCTACGATCTTGACCCCAAGATGAGCGCTGCCCAGGTCGGCACCAAGATGGCCGAGCGTCTTGGAGAGAAGAATTTTGACTTCGTTATGAACAACTTCGCTCCCCCTGACATGGTTGGTCACACTGGTGTCTACGAGGCTGCTATTCAGGGTGTCGCTGCCACCGACAAGGCTATCGGTGAGATCTACGAGGCCTGTGTGAAGAACAACTACATCCTCATGATTACTGCCGATCACGGGTGAGTCTCCCTCGGAAGTGTTATCAAATCCGCATGAAAACTAACCAATCGTAATAGAAATGCCGAGGAGATGCTCAACGATAAGGGCACACCTAAGACCTCTCACACCCTCAACCAGGTGCCCTTCGTTATGGCCAATGCCCCTGCTGGCTGGAGCCTCGCCAAGAAGGGTGGTGTTCTGGGAGATGTTGCCCCTACTGTCCTGGCTGCCATGGGCATTGAGCAACCTGCCGAGATGACTGGCAAGAGCCTGCTGGTCAAGGCATAGATTTTAGATTTACTTCACGTAAATGTTTCTGGCTATGGAAATGAATAAATGACGGATGTTTGAAATGTCAATACTATGAAAAGAGAATAGAGGTGCAGCATTTCCGGATTTAGCCAAATTTCCCAATGGTAAATTCCAACGTTCAAGTTGATAATGGATCATGGCTCAAAGTAAAGAGGTTGAATGATTATTCAAACAAGTCAATTGCCCAGGTGTGGACCACAGCAAACCTAGGAAGTGGTTTGAAAATTGAAACACAGTATGACTCTGATGACCTTCGGACTGCGGGCCAACTTGAAGTCGAAATCTTCACGGCAGCGTACCTAGGCTGATGGAAACTAAATTCCAAGGTTTCATTTTAGTACAACTGGGAGTATAAGAAAAGGCACCTTGATAATCACGCTGAATGTATCAAAATTTAGCAAAATCATCGACGGATGCCAAGCGCTTTACTAACAATTACCTACTAGTACTAGTATAGCTCGGAGTCATCACGGAAACTACTATATTGAGAACATTCCAAGAGACAAAAGCAGTCTGGCTTCAACGAAGACTACTGAAGCTACACAAGTCCGAGGTCAGATATGAAAGCTCTGTCGAATTTTATAGGAACCTTGGTAAATGATGGCTACAGTATCCACCGGCAATCCCATAGTACATCGAAGCATTCATCATTCATAGTATTCCAGAGATCTAGATATCACAATCGTATCTCGACGTGGCCTGTTTAATTTATCGAACCTCAAACAAACCTATGTCAAACGGCCAGCAATGATGGATTTCCAACAGGTGGAGATCATTCAAACTACACATGAAAGCCAGGCCGTGCGCATTTCATCCTATTTTATGGTCAAATCCAGTTGATTAGTCCCCTTCCGGGTTTTAATTTGTTTTGCGAGGAGAATGCATTCGAATTATTTTGAGATTTAGGCTGAAGCAGCTGCGGCCTGCTGCTGCTGCTGGGCCTGAGCCTGAGCTTGGATCTGAAGAACCTGTTTGTAGACATTGCAGTTAGCATACACTTCGTGGTCTGGGCCATAAGAGGTCAATCGTTACCTCAGCACGCTTTTTCTCGCCATTCTCCTCCTTCTCTGTAATCTCCCCTTCAATGCGCTTGCTGAAGATGGGTTAGCGAATAATTCCGGCAAACAAGAAGCTGGCATAGCTCACATTTCCTTCTCAATGAACTCCAACCGACCGTTCACAGCCATGGTGGCCTCAGCCTTGTCTTGCTTCAGCAGCACCGGTCCAACGAGCTTGTAGATATTTGATTCATCATCGAGTTGGGCGAATTCACTCTGCACGCCCTGGTTCTCCTGTTGCTGGGACTCGAGCTTTTGGCGGGCATCGACCAGACCCTCGAGCTCTGGCGAAGAAACAGTCAGAAATCATTTATAGTGATGGAGATAACAATCATCAAGGCTAACATACCGGTCTGCAGCTGCTGGAACTCGTCGGAAAGTGCCTGTAACTGTTTCTGGGCGTCCATAGCGACGGTTGGCGGGGAGGTGGCAGAGGAGAAAGCCCGGTGGATCGACTTCCGCCCGGCGACGACTCTCTTCCACTTCCCACCCCTCCAATTCCATCATCCACACCCCCCCCGCAGCGAATTTCGCCATTCCTACACTTCGTCCAATCTTTGAACCTGCCACTTTCCCCCTACCAGCTGCTGCCTTTCGTTGAGCCGCTGCCTGCGCACACCGAGACCCCTGCTTGAACCCACGATCCCCGCTTTCTCGCTCCGCGGTCGACTTGCCACAACTCCGAAACGTGACGATAGGCACCACCTCGCTCCCGCCAGCATGAGTAACACGGATTTCTTGGGGCGGGCAATCGATACCGTCAAGAAGGCGATCGAGAATGACAATGACGGCGAGTACGAGAAGGCTTATCAACTCTACTACTCCGCATTGGAGTTGTTTATGCTGGCTCTCAAGTGGGAGAAGAACCCCCCGGTCGAAGGAGATGATCCGGGCGAAGGCTGGCGAGTACATGGATCGCGCAGAGAAGCTGAAAAATCATCTTGCAACGCCGGACGGTGGGAAAAAGCCAAGCGCGGTGGGCGCGAATGGCAAGGTATCGCAGGGAAGTGGGAAGGGCGAGTACGTTATTTGCCCCGCCCTTGATTTTGCGTTCTTGAGCCTGCCGTGCCTACGGACCTATTGTTATTCATATTCGGAGAATGTTCTGTTGGATTCGGACCGGTCAAAGTACGCATCTGCAAGTATTACACAGAGCTGACAGAAATCACTTAACAGGAAAGAAGACGATAACGGCGAGGACGCGGAATCCAAAAAGCTTCGCTCGGCGCTTCAAGGGGCCATCTTATCTGACAAGCCGAATGTTAAATGGGAGGACGTTGCTGGCCTGGAGAGCGCGAAGGAGGCACTGAAAGAGGCCGTCATTCTCCCGATCAAGTTCCCGCACCTTTTTACTGGCAAGCGACAACCCTGGAAAGGCATCTTGCTCTATGGCCCCCCCGGGTACCGGAAAGTCCTATCTTGCGAAAGCTGTCGCAACGGAGGCAAACAGCACATTCTTCAGTGTGAGCAGCAGTGACTTGGTGTCGAAGTGGATGGGTGAAAGTGAAAGGTAAGCGCATTGCCTCTGTGTACGAACTATACGACTGACAGACCTCTCTAGGCTTGTGAAACAGCTCTTCAATATGGCCCGTGAAAATAAGCCTGCAATTATCTTCATTGACGAGGTCGATGCGCTGTGCGGACCGCGTGGCGAAGGTGAATCCGAGGCGTCGCGACGTATCAAGACCGAGCTTCTGGTTCAAATGGATGGTGTGGGAAATGACTCTAAGGGAGTTTTGATTCTGGGTGCAACCAACATTCCTTGGCAATTGGATGCCGCCATTAGGCGACGATTCCAGCGCAGAGTTCACATCAGTCTGCCTGATTTCAATGCACGGATGAAGATGTTCATGCTGGCCGTGGGCTCGACACCGTGTCACATGACACAACCAGACTACAAGCAACTAGCCGAGATGAGTGAGGGCTACTCCGGTAGTGATATCAGCATCGCTGTGCAGGATGCCCTGATGCAACCTATTCGCAAGATTCAAACCGCAACACACTATAAGAAGGTTTGTCGCCGCCCGTATCCATTCAATTGGGTGTCTCATTAACATACCCTTTCTAGGTAACTGTTGAAGGCGAGGAGAAAGTCACACCTTGTTCACCAGGCGATGCCGGCGCAGTGGAGATGACCTGGCTCAGCGTGGAAGCCGAGAAGCTCCTCGAGCCCCCGCTCGTTCTGAAGGATTTCATTAAGGCCGTGCGTAATTCCCGGCCGACAGTCAGCATCGAGGATCTCACAAGGAACTCGGAGTGGACGAAGGAGTTCGGCAGCGAGGGAGCATAAGCAAAGGGGCAGTCACCTCTTGTCTCATGTGTTGCATTGAAAACATCTCATTTTCATTTCCTATTACAACAGATCACTCATAGGGCATCACACACCATTTCTTCTTGTTGAATACTGAAGGATGCCAGTCTTGAAATAGACCGTGTTTTGACCAGTTGCGGGATGTTGGGGCTTGGGGTTCGTGTCTCTGAAGAATTTTGGTATTCAGAAGCGTTTTTGTTTTACTGGTTTTGAGTACCTTGGCAACGGCGAGGCGTTCATCGAGCAAATATCCATGTCTTTTTTTTAATCCTGGCGGGTTGTCGTCATAAGAGCAACAGTCACATACATGCTTGTTCCCTACCATCTGCTCTTGTATGGTTCGTCTGTAGATTGAAACACTACCCTTTACAAGTATCAAAGTCCTGTTGACTAAGGATAAATCTATTTCAAAATCAATTCTAGTCGAAGTTACACAACCTGAAATTGACATAATTATCATCCGATCTCACGCCAGTCATTCATTATGCTCAAGCAATGCCAAATACCCAAGTGGAGAACACAAAAAAGTCCTTCGAACGCCCTATGCTGGAAAGAAGGAAACCGAACAGACAAAAAGGAAGGTGTGTACAAGCAAGACATGTCGGGGAATCTCTCGTGGCGGAATGTAAGACGCTGGGGAATGAAAAAGGCGCAAAGTGGCCTATAAAAACAAGACGACACAGTGACAGCTGGTCGGAGTGAGGCATTTACTGGCCGAGCAGACTTCGATTCGAGCTCTCGCGACGCTTCAGCATTTCGCTCTTGGCTCGCTTCAAGCCTTCGCCAATCTTCTTCGTTCGCCGCCATTCCTGGCCCATCCGTTGCATGCGAACAGCAGCCACGACCATGGAGATAGCAGATCGGAATTTGCTGCGAGGTGTACGCGTGGAAGTGCGGTCGCGAGCTTGGACGCCCATCTCGGAAATCAGGCGAAGATCGGCTTCGTTGCTATTGTGTATCAAACCATGTTAGTTGACCTGTATTGCTTTTAAGAAGGGGAGATACGAACCATGCTACACGGACACGCTCGCCGAGCTCCATCAGTCCCTTGCTCCAAGCCAAATCACGACGGAACTTCTCCTCTCGGTGCAGTCGAGCACGAAGCCAGACAATTTCTTTGCCCAGTCCACGCATTTCCTTCTCGTGCTTGGATTTGTTTGTCGATTTTCCAAGAGAGACCTTCTCCAAAGCTTCGTCGTAACGTTGCTGAAGCGCTTCCAAGTCCTTGGCTGTTGATTCAACTTTGCGAACGCAGTATGCACGCTCCTCGCGAATACGGCGTACTTGGCTTTTCAGCTCGTTCAATCGAGAATCGCGCTCAGAGACCTTCAATGCCAGGGATTCGGCTTCGAGGGTGGATGACTTCAGCAACTCGTGCAAATCCTTCTGGTCCTCCTCCTTCATGGCAGCACGCTCAAGATCCCGGTTCTTGGACTTGGTCTCCTTGAGAGACCGGTGAGCGTCCGAAAGCTGTTTGCGCAAGCTTCGTAGCTCCTCGTGAAGCTTGTTGGAAGGTGAGCTTTGTACAGAGGGCGACTCATATTTGTTCATGAGGGCACCATGGAGATCCCTCTCCAGGTCAGCCACCCGGGACTTCAAGGCGCGCACAGATGCTTTCTGGTCAGCTTCCCGTTGCAAAAGATTCTTTTCACGCAGACGAGCCTCTTCGAGGCCGAGTCGAAGAAGGGATAGGTCCCCATGGGCCGTTGATGGCTCGATCTCCATTGGAGGTTGGTTTTCAATGATGGTTTCGAGTTCTGAGATACGTCTTTCGAGTCGCTGCACTTTCGTCTTGGCCGTCGTCAATTCTCGGTCTCGGTTTCCAGAGCCTGCAAGAAGCTTATCCTGAAGACGGTCAATTTCAGCTGAAAGGCGACCCTCATCTGCCGCGGCGCGTTCGATCTCGGAGCCAAGTTGCTTCTCAAGGGTACTCTTGGCCTCAAGAAGGGATGATTTATCGTCTCTTAACCGTTTCAACTCATTCTCAAGTCGTGTTGAAGCCCTTCGGAGTTCGAGTTTTTCACGATCGAGGCGAGTGGTATCGTCGGCATTCTGAGGTTGATCGAGCTGAGCATGTAGTTCGTTACGCTCGGCCTCGATTTCAGTCACAGTGGCCCGCAGATCGTGCATTTCGACATGAGCATTGGCAAGTTGGTCTCGAAGCGTCTGTCTGTCTGCAATTGCTTTCTGCAATTGGTTCTCCACATCTGAAGACCCCTTCAGGAGTCGACCCTTGGCGTATTCTTGTTCATCTGCCAAGCTCGACTGCAGTACCACGACTTCATCCTCGAGTGCCTGCAGTTTGTCCTTGAAAGACTGTTCCTCGCGGCGTGAGATACGGAGCTCTTCTCTCACGGTCAAGAGGTCGTTGCGCTGTTCATCGATGATTTGCCTCTTCTGAGAAAGATCGTTATCGAGGTCCTTGATTTGGCGGCTCAGAACGGCTTCTTCTTGGGTATGGCGCTGTTTCTCGCTGTCGATGGCTTCTTGAAGCTTGTATTCTTTTCCAGAAAGAGTGTGCTCGGTTTCTTGAAGCCTTTCAACTGTCCGCTTATAGCCCATGGCCTGTTCTTCGGCACGGTCTTTCTGTGACTGCAAGGTGCGTTTCGTGCTCTCCCACCTATCCTGCTCGAGGGCAAAGTGGCCTTCTTTATCCTCGATCTCGTGCTGAAGGGCTTCGATCTCATCTTGCAATCGATCGACTTCCAGTTTTTGCTGCCAGCGGACGTTTTGAGTGTCCTGGGCCCTGTTTGTTGCTTCTTCAACGGCCGATTGAAGCTCGCGGATCCGTGACTGTGCCCGAGCAAGCTCACTCTGTAAACCCCCAGATTCATCAGTCAAGGCATGGTGACGAGTCTGCAGAAGCTCCTTCTCCTCGTTTCGGCGTTGAATCTCCTCGCGAGCCTCCTGAAGATAAGCGGATGACCTTTCAAGTTGTTGTTGGGCCAAATCCCGGTCGCGTCTTGCCGATTCCAGATCTTCGCCTAGCTTTCCGGCGTTGTTCTTCAGGTCTTGTTGGATATCTTCGTAGCGCTGCTCCAATCGAGAGACTGATTGGGTTTTTCTTTCGACTTCCGTTGCGAGATTTTCGTTCTCTTGGCGTAGGCTCTGCACTTCTTCCTCGAGCTTTTCGGCTCTCTCCTCCAACTGTCGACTAAAGCCCTTTGTCATGACAGATTTATTCGACATTTCATCCTGTAACTCTCGAAGGTCCTCCTCGGCACGGTCCTTTTCATCAATAGCTTGCCTAGCAGACTCGTTTGCTTCTTGAGAATCCAATTTGACCTTTTCAAGACTATCCTGAAGCTCTTCGATTTGCTCCTTGGCACGGTCAAGCTCAGCTTGAAGCTCTGCGGCGGCATCACTCTCCTTGCCATTTTCTCGCAGTTCCTCGAGCTCTTCATCGCGCTCATCAATGGCCCGTTCCTTCTCTCGAAGTGACGCTTCCAGATCTTCCACCTCGTCGCGCAGCTTTTCGGCCTCCTGGGATTTTTCATCTTTAGACAATCTTAGCTCTTCTCGAAGTTCTCGGAGCTCATTGTCCCTAGAATCAATTTCCTCCCGCATGGCGTCCATCTCGCGTTGCACCTCCTCGTCGGTTTGCTTCCGCCGAGCTCGTTCTTTCACCTCCACGAGTTGTTGTCGATAGTCCTCCAAATCACGTTCCGCCTGAAGCAAATTCTTCTTGTACCGGGAGATATCGCGTTGCATGGTCAACCTCGCGACCTTGAGCTCGGTGTTCTCCTTCAGTGCTAACGTATTGTATTCCGGTCCGGCCTTTTCGATCTGCTCTTCCAAATAGTGGATCTTGAGCTTGAGGTTCCAGTTATCTTTGTCGAGCCTATCGATAATCTGGAAGAAAAAATTAGCAACTGATCAGCACCAACAGCAAATTCGAAGAAAGTTCTCATACCCGCTCTTGCTCCTTAAGCGTCATATTTTGACCGTCACCCAGAATACCCTTGCCGTCACGTCCTATGAGACCGGGCATCGGAGTGCTTTGTGCGCTGCTGCTAGCAACTTGAGGAAGAGGCGTCAGATCATCGGTAGTCATATCTTCTTCGTATATATCCGACATATCCATCGTAGGTAATCCTGGGGTGTGGGCGCTGCTGCGATTGCCGCCTCGCATAAAACCAGGCGTCCTCGGATCGTCTGCTCCTCGGGTTGTCGACACGTTCTTTAGGAAATTGTTCTTGGTCGCGCTCTTCATTAAAGGTGTAAACTCCCCGCTAGCCGGTGCTGCGGTTGGGAGGTGCCTCAAGGCAGTTCTGGTCGACCGCTGTGCCGTGCTCGCGCGTGGGGTGCCGACCTTAGAGGTCCCATGTGTGCGTCTTCGTCCATCGCCGAAGCCCTTGATCACGTCGTTATCCTTGGAAGGTGTGTGAAATGAGTTTTCCACCGAGTCCAACGCCGAAAGCTGCGTCCTTCCCACGCTTCGAAACCCGTTGGTCAAGTAAGTCGCGTTTCCGTCGATTTCGGTTCGCGGCGTGTCGATGTAAGGGAACGCCATTGTGACAAAATCGCGCCTCGGAAAGTAAGGACCATTCAACACGCGACCATTGCTGTCGAAAATCGGAGATATCGGAGGGCAAAAGGTTGGGACCAGACGTGTTTTTGGGCGAGAGATGCGACGAGCGAAGCGTCACTGTTGATTCCTAGCCAAATGCGGACTAGTGCGCAGGTCACGGGTGGGTCGCTCCTTCCGCCTTTTTTTTGGCGGAAGGAATGCCATTTTGAGGTGAGGTCATGCGGTGAACCTGAGAAGACTCGGAAGTTTTCCCTTTCAATTTCCCAGCAATGGCAACCGAGGAGGATATCGCGTGGTTCAAGTCCACTTTCCGCCCAATCCCCAAGCCAGAGTTGCCCGACGACTCGGTCCAGTACTTCGTTTATCACCTCCCCTCCCCCGCCCCCGCCGTTATCGATGATGCTGCCGAGACTAGGGCACGATTGCTCGAGGTCCAGCGCACCGCGTCTGATTTGACCAAGGAACTGCTCAAGGATTATATCTGGCAGCGGGAAAGCTTTCGACTGGAGATTCAAAAGGATGATGGTATGTAAATCTCGCACGTTCCTATGATATGATCATATCTTATCAGCTTGCACGTTCTAATCTCGGATATATATATATCACACTTAGGCATAACATCACTTCATGGTCGCACCAACTATGGAGACTCCATTGAAGATGAATGGGTCATTGTATACATCCTTCGCGAATTGAGCAAACGCCATCCAGATATTTGGATCAAGGTCGCAGATAGTGACGGGGAATTCCTGCTCATTGAGGCCGCGGGGACACTTCCTTCCTGGCTCGAGCCGGAGGTGGCGGACAATAGGGTGAGTTTTCCATTGATGTTTACTGGAATAAATCTTCTAACAATCTATCTCCATCAAAGGTTTGGATCCATCAAGGAGACCTCAGAATCATCAAGCCCAAACAGGAGACAACCAGAAAGGTCACTGAGAAATTGTCTTTCTCAGAGGCTAGAAAGATCATCCAAGGAGAACCCTCGCGCTTTATGAAATCCCCCATGATACAAGAGGAGGCGTTTTATCGACTGCGCAACTACCCCAAACAAATCGCCGATAACCTTCACTCTGCAATCGTGACCATCCCCCGCAAGGTAGCATACCTTTTGCACCAGAAATCGGCATACATATCACCAGCGGTGGAAGCGTTTTACATTCGGGATCCTATTGCCCTTCAACCACTCCGTGCGAAGGACGCCTCTGATCTTACCTTCAAGCCAGATGACCTGGTGACCGTGAGCGTTCGATTTACGCGAGTCGGATTTGCACAGCTGAAAAGTCAGGAATTTCCGGCCCCGAACACTTGGGCGGGTAAATTGCCCGGGACGGAAAACGAGAAAGCATATGCTCGAGCCGAAGCTGGAATGAAGCTCGCTTGTGGGTTCGAAATGCTACTCTACGATCCACATCATCAGGACAAAGCCGCTGTTCGCGAAATGAAACTGTTGTTGGAGGATATTGAGACCGGTGATGAGACTCTTCCCACTGATGGTGAAATCGAAAAATCCTGGGACAAGCGAGAAGACGATGAGAAGTGGATGGACATAAACTTTGAAGATCTGGACAGGGAATTAAAGGGAAAAGGAAAGGGTGACACGGCAGAAGGCGGCAACTTCGGCGATGCAGGAGCTCAGGAAAACCTTCAACGGATAGTGGCCCGGTTTGAAGAGTTCTTGAATGATAACTCAGCCGGTTTCGATGGAGCTGACTTCATCGATGATTTTGACTCGGACTCCGACGTCGATGATGACTATGAGGAACTGAGTGACGAGGAGGAAGACAAGGAGGCTTCGTTCAACGAAGAGGAATTTGCTAAAATGATGAAGGAGATGATGGGAATGCCTTCCGGGTCCGGTCAGGGACCATCCCTCGAAACACCACTACGAAACCGAATTAAAGACCTGGATACAGATGAGGAGGATGACACGGAACAGATCCATGAGCTATCTCGACAGATGGAGGCCGAGCTCAAAGGGACCGGAGTTCTTGACCTCAACCGGAAACAGCAGAAATTGACGGCTGGGGCCTCATCTAAAAACCAAACCGGTGAATCATCTAATGCCAATGCGGAGGAAGATGAAGACGACAATGTCAACATCAATCTGGCCAAGAATTTGTTGGAAGCTCTACAGGGACAAGCCGGAACGGCGGGACCCGCCGGCAACATGCTGTCTATGATGAACCTGCGTATGCCCAAGGATGACCGGCAATGAGTATGAAGTCTACATGAGCGTTCAAATTTCCATTGCGTGTCTATAATCGGTAATCACGGCCGGGACGGGCTGTCTTGTCCTCGGCTGCTCGGAACATACCCGTGAATTCGACTCACGAGAAAAGGCCGAGTGTTACGGAGTATGCAACTAATTAATCGGCGTGAGCACATTTCCAGCACTTTTGAAACATGCGCCTTGTGCCCCTCTAGAATCGCAGCCTAGGCCGGGGAGAGAGGCGCGCAGCCATATGATTCTGAGACATGAACCAATCCTGACCATCCCTCCATCTGTATAGGGCAGAAAGGAATCTGCGAACTGCGCGTGACTTGAAAGCGAGCTGCAGATCATATCGCAACTGCAATATACATACATTCGGAGTATGCATGCATGAGCCGCTTATAGGGATCTGCAGCGGAGACCCAGCGTCGGGCCCTCCGTGTCAATTGTTGCTTCTATTTGTTTTCATCTGCAGAGTGGCGAAATGATCTGCCTTCCAGATCGGGAATGCCAAGCTCAGGTACACACCACTCCGGCGGTTCCAATTTACAGTTTGAGAGCCATTTCAACGTCCCCAAGCGTAAGGTTGAACTTGACATGGGATCCACGAACCCACGGGAGAATCCACGGGGAACCCACCCGGTGTGCCCGCAAGAGCAGGTCGGTCGAAAAGAGTTTCCTCTGTAGGACCCGCTCCACCCACGATTTTCGCACCGGGCCCTTTCGATCCACGCGAAAATTTTGGTTGGGCCTGAGTGAAACTCGCGCGAGTTTTACGTACCTCTGTACTCCGTATGGAGTACATGGTCAGACGAGCTGAGCTCCATGCTCCTTCTCCATGCTGTGTCGCCTTTGGGGAGGAGGAGGAGGGGTAAGTGTGGTCCGTCATCACATGTGGTGCGACTGCATGGATCACTTTGTGAGACATGCGACTAAGTCGGCAGCTCCAGACTGTTTAGCGCCACGTGGAAATTGGGCGATCTAGAAACGTAAAAGTAGTCTATGTATGTACGGAGTATGTACGGAGTATGCTAGATTTTTAGGCCGGGGCCTTGCAGAGAGCCGAGGATCTGCGATACTCGTACATACTACTGCCGGGACGAGCGTAGTGATCCGCGTGATGGGATGTCCTAAGTTAGGCAAGTCGCCGTTGAGCTAGCCGACCGGCCGAGGTATGATGGGGAGACTCGGGGGTTTGTTTATATGGATATTCGGTCGAAAGTCATAGTGCATAGTAATGCATACTCGTACTCGGGCTCCCACACTGCTCTGGCCCCATCCGGGCCAGGGAGCATTAATAATATGGGCAGGGCTCGACCCAAGCCACGTTCTCCCTGATGTGTGCCGATTTGATTTCAATCGCCTAACTCCATAAAAGCGAAGATCAAAATAGGATAAGATCGAAAAGGAACAAAAAGGCTGCAGAATCGAAATACATCGTAGCGTCGATAGGACCCTCCTTGAAGGGAACCATTGGACCATTGGGCGACAAAGTGGTTCGGATCCATGGGTGGTTGCAGCCATTCTTTTCTCGTAGCCACTCACCAACTCCCGAGTAAGCCCATTAAATCCCTCAAACTGGAGACTCTCCGGCCGTTACTCTTTTTTCACTGTGGAGGAGGGAAGAGGGAAGAGGTCCAATGGGTGAACAGGCAAACAGGGATTACTGTATGAATTCTGCGGGTGGGACGGCTATTCGAATGTCGGCGTGTGGGCGGATGTGAATGCGGGATGCGAGTGTGCGGGCGCGCGGGTGGGCGGAAGAGCGCTGTTCCCTTTCATTTCCGGGCTCGGAAGAATTCTATGTACATAGAGGAAGCAGGTGGGAGAGGTACTGTAATTGTGATTTTGGACTAGTACACGGATCATCTAGTTGGGGGTGGGGGAAAGGGAATTGGGGATCCCTATGACCGGCGGGTAAAAGGCCAGAAAAGTCATGATTTAATGGAATTCACCTCCGTGCCGTGCGAGGTGCAACTTGAACCATGCAGGACAGTTTCCAAATTGCCACGGAAGATATTCGGGACCGTCCCTGTCAATCTCACTCCTCATCACTAAACGGCGGCAGCCTCGTTGAGAGGGGGACCTCGTCCCCTCCTGCACTCCGATACGAGGGGGTGGGAGACTATCCCTGCAGAAGGATGCAATACACATACAACACTGGCACCCGACAGTTCGGACGCTAGCCGACTAGTCACCTTTGGAAGATGGGCTTGGGGATTTCTGGAAGGACAGATGGATTGGGTCGAAACGACGATCGGTTCACGATCGTCCGTAACCGACGGAGGCCCAGGTGGGACGACTCCGTAGCGTAGCCTAGCGGAGAAAATCAATATACCGAAAGGGAGTAGGGAGTACGAAATAGATAGATTGCAATTGAATTTGGGTTCAGCCTTCTAGGTTAGAGTTTCGCCGGAGTAGATGGATGATGCATCCCGTCAGTAACATCCGGGAACAATGAACAAATCGGAGCCCGAGGAATGCGCCCTTGTGCTGATGAAGGAATCAGTGTTAAACCCCTCCGAGGTCGCAGTTGAAATTGGGTGATATGAAGTGGATGATATGAAATGAAATAGGAGGGAATGGGAGTGGGAATGGTCACAGAATGAGGACTCGAAAAAGCAAAGAGCAAGAGCAAAGAGATTGCTCTGCTACGAGTAGAGGAAGGGGTAGGAAAGAAATGATAGATCGATCGCATCCAAGCCGGAAGAAGAGCCGGCATTCCCCCCCGGGACTGTTTGCAGCCTTCCCTTTTCCTTCATTCCCATCCAAATCCATCCATGTACGAGTATCCATCCATTGGGCCCCCGAGTTCAGCAGTCGGGCCGATACCGTCTAGTTCACATGCAAAGGGGGAAAGGTAAGGAGTGGAATGTGAGTCGTAGATATGGTGTACTCGTACATTGACTGTGACTGTCCGTATCTACAGATTATGTGCATACGCCAGTGTATACATACAGAGTACCGAGTACACAGAGTAAGAGTATACAGAGTACCGAGTACTCCAGCATGAACTGAACTGCACATAGTATATACTCCGATCCATACTGGACTTCCTAATCGGAAAAGCCTCAGTGGGCAAAGTGGATCAGTTCGATGCTTCCATGGGCCTTCCATCGTCTCAGAAGGGGAGGCTGTCGCGCGAGGTCGGCTCCACTCGGTCGAAGACCGAAACAAGAACCACCTTATGAGAATCGGGAAATGGTAATGGATACAGAGAGGTTGGAGGAATCGGTAAATGTAATGTAATACCTTTGGCTTTGGGCCGTGGCAAAAGGCGCCCACCCCCCATATCCCCCCCCCCCCCATATCTCATATCCCATCCCATCCCTACCTCAAAGGTCAAACTTCCTCCCCCCCCCCCGATTTCTTTATATGCATCTCGTTCGCCCTCTCTCCAGGAACCTGGTCGGTGGATCCGCGCATACCACGCCAATCGCGGCATGCTCCGTCATGACGGACTAAACTGTCTGCTGCTGCGTGAGTCGTGATCTTCCTGCCATGGATTTCATTGTAAGTATTGGGTCTCGTACTTTCACTTTTCCTTACACCCCAAACCCATCCTGTCATGCCCGTCATTCGCCTCACCTTCTCCTTCTTCCCCCTTGGCTTTGTCGCCTTCGCTTCGTTCCTTTCCTAATCATGACTTCAATACAGCTTTCCCTGACGCACTTCTGCGAAGTGCATGGGCCCACCTCTATCATCTGCTCTCAGGTCGTCCCTTTCTCCTGCACTCAATGCCATCCCGACCACGATGAGACCACTCTATCCACCACCTCTTCCTCTCCTCGCGAGTCTACTTCACCAGACCTCAGATCTACTGAGCCATCCTCCGGCTCCAAATCACCCAAGATCGAAGACCACCCGTACTTCATGCGGGCACAACAACCTACCTCCCCCGAGGATCGTTCCAACCGGGTCGGCGGCGCAGATGGCGACACATGCGCCAGTTGTAGCCTATCTCTACCCGAAGGCGTGAGCAGGCAACTACCAGCCGGGGCTCCCGGAAATCGCGACAACAAGAACAGCAGCAGCCCCGTCCTGCGATCGCGCGAGGTTGTCAATTCATGCGGCAGCAGCCATTCCGACCTCGATGACGACACCTTCGACTCTCACGCCCATTCCTCTCCCCCAGAATCTCTGCATTCTTCTTCCGTTGCGTCTGACGCATCATGTCATACCCATATCCTCACCTACCTCTCACTCCGCGGTCCTCCGAACCCCACGGACTATGCGCTTCTCCGACGCTCCTCGATTCGCACACTGAGCTGTGAGCTTCTCCCCCGCGGTCTGTCCTCCGGCCCTCTGTGCTTCGGCGACTCCGTGGCTGGCTACACAATTGCATACATTTTCCGCCTTCCGGACCCTATGGCGCGTGGCAAGCGACGCAGCTATGCCTTGGTGGCTCTGGCCGGAAAGGATGCCGGAAGAGCTTTTCGAGCCTGCCCCATCATCTGGCGCGCATTTGGCCGGATCGCATCCAGCATTGTAAGTGCTGCGGAGCGTTTCCAAGAAGAGGAAAAACGCCGCGAGGAACAGACCAACTCCGCAAACAAGGCCGCTGGCCGACAGCAACCCCCTGTTTCCTCTTTCCTGACCGGCCGTGCCATGGACCCGACAGGTAACTCGCGACGGCTCGGCCAGATCCGTGCGCGCAATCTCGCAGAGATTGTCGGCAACGAGTACATCTTCACTGAGCTTCACGCCCACTTTGTGGCGTTGCTACAGCAGCTGGGCTCGATGTTTGGTGGCGTTCCTATCTCCGATGAACGCTTTGTCTGCAGTACCGTGGGAGATGAGGCAAGTGCTGGCGCCGACCAGCCGGTTCTCGTTTCAACTAGTGCAGAACGCGCCAAGAAACATCAGTCTACATCTAACTACGATGGCAACGATCTTGACATGGGCAAGCTCAACATCACCTCCGGCCCTCAGCCGATTCCCATTACCACCCGCCGGTCCGTTGTGGCCTGAAGCATTACTTCATTTTTCATCCGCACCTCCTTTCGAGATACCCCGATTGCTTTGATTTCTGCGAGGCATGTTTCCTTTCGCCTCAAAATGATCGTTTTCGAACCATGCTCTGTTCCTACCAATTGTGCTTACAAGCGACGCTATCATGTTGTGGCCTGGTTCGTTTTGCATATCTCAGCTTGATCTCTTCATCGACTTTTTCATCCTCTTCTTTCTTCTCTTCCGCATGATGATTATTTGGGCATAGACTATGGCGTCTCACAGACAAGGAGATTGGAGTTCTTTTTTTTTCAATTTTTTTTTTTCATTTCCATGGATTTCTTTTCGTTGCTTTCTTCCGTCTCTTCATTTTGGGATCATCCCCTCTCTCTCTTGGATGCCATACGCACATTCTTCATTTCCAAAGACGAGTGAATCATGCCATCTCACTAGAGTGGCAGCTGTCTCACTTTCAGGCGTTCACTCGCGCTGACTTACGACTGACCGTTTGATGATTCTCAACGAGGCATTCAAGAGACATGTATTCTATGTACTATCCGAACACGATTACCAAGCAGCCACTGGCTTATTCTGATTTTTGAACATGATTTTTCGAGCATCACATAGTATTAAATTCTCACAAGTAGCCCATCGGCCCATCTGTAGCACTTGTCCAGATCGATTTGAAATGTACATCTCACCCGTATAGTTCGGAGGGTGTAACTCCGGGGGAACTAACCCGTTTTGGTTCTTCCGGCCATCCGGGCCACAATCAAAAATCCCACCAAAAAGACGTCCAGGGACAAAGCAAAGACCCGCATTCACATCCCCCTCGTTAACAGCAAAGATGGTCGCTTTCGACAAGTGTGAAACCCGGCCGGCGCATATCGATGCCATCCTCAATGGCCTCGACCGGTACAACCCCGAGACCACCACGGTCTTCCAGGACTACATCCAGCAGCAGTGCGAGGACCGATCCTTCGACTGCTACGCCAACCTGGCTCTGCTGAAGCTGTAAGTTGGTCGACTTTCTTATTCTCTTCAGCCGCGTTTGAAAAGCATGTGCACCGATTTATATGATGAACGAACTTTTTCATACACGTTTCCTATTACCTGACAACCTGTTGCGTACAACGGGGCAGTTGAGAACTTTCGAACTTTCTGAAACCAAACCAATGTATTCCATTGGAATTGGGGTCGCGTGTATCATGTGCTCGAAAAAAAGGCTACTTACTTTCATTGAATACGTACCGAATTATCGGAGTTCAGCTGGGCTAACATGGCGATGAACCCACTTAATAGCTACCAGTTCAACCCCCACCTCCTCCAACCCGACACCGTCACCAACGTTCTGGCCAAGGCCTTGACCGTGTTCCCTTCTCCCGCCTTCTCGCTCTGCCTCGCTCTGCTTCCCACCAACACTCAGCCTTTCCCTGCCACTTCCGAGGCCCAGGCCGCCTCCCAGACTTCCGACTTCGTTGAGTCCGTGCAGAAGCTCGCCCGCCTCTCGACCCTCCTTGAGTCCGCCCAGTACACCCAGTTCTGGTCCACCCTGAACTCTGACGACCTCTACGCCGATCTGACTGCCGATGTCGCCGGATTCGAGGAGCTGGTTCGCATCCGCATCGCCGTCGAGGTTGGCAAGACCTTCCGCTCTATCACCGCCGATTCCCTGGAGCAGTGGCTCGATGTTCGCGGCCGTGACGCCCTCGGCAAGTTCGTCGCTGATGTCTGCGGCTGGAAGGTCGAGGGTGACGTTGTTACCGTCCCCACCAACAAGGAGAATGAGGCCCGCAGCGAGGTCAAGAGCGAGCGTGTCGGCGTCGATATGTTCGGCCGTGTGATCCGCCGCGGTTTCGAGCAGGCCGCTTAAGCGGTTTTTCTTTTCTTTCCCTCTCTCCCCCCACCACCAACTTTCAAACCTCAACTATTCATCTTTCCCTTCCCGTTTTAACTTTTTTTTCTCCGATTTTTCTCGACTGTGCGAGGGAGACCCCAAAAAAGAGAGACATGAGTTCATGAATCCCCGATCCGTCTATGAGACGGTGATAGAGTTCGCATGGAGGAGGCTCGGAGATGAGTCGGGATCTGGCGCAATCTGGCGTTTCCTTTCCTCGATTTATTTGCCCCCCTTGTTTTGTATTGGGATCCAGTGTTTTGTTTCTTATCTGAAATGAGCGGATGATGACGGGATGCATGAGATGCCCATGTTCATACCATACTCCTATACGAGTCAGCCTGGTGAAAGGTTGACTTGCTACCATATAAAACATACAGAGTCAATTCTTCAAAAAGTAAAGCAGTAGTCAACCAAGCAGCGCTAGTTAGTACTGCCTAGGTAAGTAGTAGTAGGTACTCCAAAGCCTCCAAGGCATTGGCTGCCAGTAGGCTAGACTACCAGGTCAAAACAAAAGTATGCACATATGAAATCTATTTTTATGCAAGCCCTCCAAGGTTCTCCAACTACTTGCAGCTCCCAGACGGGGTATATCAACTACATCTATTTCATCTCCTCCCACTGCACACCAGCCCACTCCTCTCTCCAACCGACAACGCCAATCTTCTGCGGCGCGCAGTCCTTTGCACAAACACCCAGGATGATAGTGCCCCACTCCATTCCAGAATCATCTTTACCCAGTCCAACACCCTCACGTCCATCCTCAAGCACGCTAATCGCATGCGGCGTAAGCTGAAGCTCAAACACCCGCTCACTACCACAGTACTCGCAATGCGGGATACTACCTCTAGCTGTGGTGGTCACTTTACCCACGGTAGGATCGGGATGTAAGCGCTTGCCCACCTGATCTGCGTAGTTATACAGTAGCGGTGCACCGCGGTATTCGTAGCGGAGGATTTGCTCGGGGTTATGCGCGAGGCGGGTGGAGAATTTCATGAAGGCCTTGTCGAGCTCTGATTCAAATGTATCCTTCAGATCGCCCAGACCAGAGGCACCTCCGTCTTCGTCCATGGGCTCCATCTGCACATTGTCCGGGACTGTTGGTGTCGAAGGCCGCGAGAGAGTCTCATACTCCGCATCCAGGAAGAAGTTCTGGTACGGGGCTGGGAAGGCGGACTGAGTGGGCCAGGGTTCCTGGGAGTCTGCAGACTCGGGCGTTTGTTTGGTTGCTACGGCGGGGTTTGTGGACGCAATGCTGGACTCGTCTTCTGGGGATGAGAGACGGACCTTGTCAGCGAAGGAATCGGCCAGCGCGTTGGTTTCGCTCTTGGTGGGGGTTGGTGATGGTGCGGGGGCAGTGGATTTCGGCGTCGCGAAGGGATTGGCCCCAGCTGCTGCTGCACCAGAGTTGGAGGAGAAAGGGTTTGTATTCGCGGAGACACTACCTGTCAGAGATGTGGCTCCAAATAGACTGGCGCCAAGGTCTTGCTTTGGTTTCTCGAGAGCAGGTGTGGGCTCGGGGGCCTTTTCGGCGGGCTTCTTCTTTTCCTCCTGTTTGTGGGCTTGGGGGTTTTCCAGGTTGATTTTGCGAGTTGAGCGGTATGCGCGGATGCTTCCTGGCTTGCGATTGCATGGTTTTCTGGGGCATCCAAAAAGGTACAGTCGGCGTTCATCATTGGGGAAGTGGTCGGGGAGGTCGCCGTGCAATTCGAGAAGCAGGATCAGAGGTTGATTGCAGACTTTGCAGCTGGCAAAGTCGCCAGGAGGAGGAGTAGATTCATCAAGCCATTTCTATATTTCAAGCCATGGTTATTAGCATCTTGGGCATGAATATTGAATTTGTGTTCAACAGAAGCATACCGGCCAGCCGCCCAGGTGACTGATTGTATCCTCGATGACTTCGTCGTTGGCGTATCCAAGGAGGACACCGGTCTCGGTAAAGTCCTCATCGATACTGGAGTCGCTGTCGTAAGGATCCATGGCGGCAAATTGGGAGATCAATGATCAATTGTGAAGACGAAGAGTTCCCAATGCGAAGCCCCGCCGTTCAAAAAAATGCTGCGATAAGCGATACGCCCCACCAAGCCCAGCCCAGCCATTTCCTATGGTTTCCCCTGTATTGTAATTACTGTATGTATCCATCCCGTGCTCGATGATCGATGATCGACCTCCTCTCCTCTCCGCATACTTCCAACCTGCTTGCATCAATCAAGCAGCCTGAGAGGATGTATTTTATCCGGAGCTCGAGTTGCCTATGGCTTCTCAACGCATTGATCACTTTCATTCCAAGCAGCTATGCGGCTCAGCAGCAGCCGTTGCAGCTAGCTACAAATGACGTCTCCAAGCGGGTCGCTATCATCGGTAGGCACCATACATAGTTCCTTACAATGCTCAGAAAACCATCAACCAATTTCCTTTACGAATCATATTTAACGAGAAGAACAGGAGCTGGAGCTGGAGGCTCCTTTGCAGCATACGAATTGCGTAAACTTGCAGATGAGGCTGGTATCCCTCTCAACATCACCATATATGAGCGTGCCTCGTATATCGGCGGCCGCTCAACTACAGTCGACGCCTTTGACGACCCAGCCTATCCAATCGAACTAGGTGCTTCCATCTTCGTCCAGGTCAACGAAATACTCGTGAATGCATCACGCGATCTCGGCCTTGGTGTACGCAGCGCCGACCACGCCCGACCCAAGGAAGCCGAGGAATCCATCGGTATCTGGGATGGAACGCAGTTTGTCTTCACACTCAAAAATAGCTATAGTTGGTGGAACATTGGCCGGCTTTTCTGGCGATATGGTCTAGCGCCGCTCTACACACAGAACTTGATGAAGAATATCGTGGGCAGGTTTCTACGTCTTTACGAGGAACCGATTTTCCCATTCCAGTCACTTTCCGAGGCTGCGACAGAGGTTGATCTGTTGGATGCTACCTCGACACCTGGAGATCAATTTCTTGATACTAACGGAATTGGGCAGTTGTTTGCTCGGGAGATCATCCAAGCGAGTACCCGTGTGAACTATGGTCAGAACTTGGCGGTCATCCACGGCTTGGAATCGATGGTCTGCATGGCCACGGATGGGGCAGTGTCAATCGACGGTGGAAATTGGCGGATATTCGCCGGTGCAGCCAAGTCTTCCAAGGCGGATGTGCGATTGAACACAACTGTCACGGCAATCGAACGGAAGGACGATGGTACAGTTCGAGTTATTTCGCACCCGACCGGGGACTTGGACTCAGTACAGTCATCCGAAGAGGCAGAGTACGACGAGGTTATCATTGCAGGACCGCTGCAGTACTCTGGCATCTCAATTTCTCCCCCATTGGATCATATCCCTGACGAAATCCCCTACATCAAATTGCATGTCACACTCTTCTCGACTCCTCACCGCATCTCACCGGCATACTTTGGCCTTGGTGGAAAGAATGCCCGTACCCCAGAGACGATTCTTACCACTCATCCAGAGGGCGACTGGCCCAGCGATGACCCGTCAGGAGTCGGCCCAGCTGGATTCTGGAGCATCAGCACACTGCGAACAGTGACCCGAACAGTGATGAAAGATGGCGAAGAGTTTCCCGAGCAACATTATGTGTATAAGATCTTCTCACCGGAGCGACCCTCCGCGAAAATTATCGCTCAGGTATTCGACATCGAATATAATGACACCAGCTCAGTGGTCATTCCACGCACCAACACTAGCATTGGTGACCTTCCGAAGGGCGAGATTAGCTGGTTCCACGAGAAAATCTGGAATCCGTATCCAGTTTTGTACCCACGAGTGACATTTGAGGAAACCCTTTTGGCCCCGAGAGTGTGGTACACAAGTGGGATCGAGAGCTTTATCTCGACCATGGAGACGAGTGCATTGATGGGACGGAACGTGGCGGCACTTATGCTACAGTCGTGGCAGCAAAATAAGGAGGGTAATCGCAGCAATGCTGCATTCAAGCCGAGGACTGAACTATGAGCTGCTCGTGTGCTCTACATAGTACCTTTCGCCTTGAGTCTATTATCATTTTGCATGGCAGATTCATAGCCTGGTGTTTATTTACTGCTCAGTTTTGGAAAGTACAATATGATAAGCATCGCAAAATTATACTCTGCTCGATTAGTACTTGTAGTATGTACTGGTCTACCTACTTTGGGGCCTAGAAGGTGATTCTAAAGTAGACATTGGAAATCGCTTTGTCTTTGACAATACTAGTACATTTGCAAAACACCCAAGCCACCTAGAGTGCAAATTTATCGACTGAGGCATTGATCCCATTTTAAATAGACAGCCCGTAGAGCCACTTGTACGGATGATGATATTTTCTCAGATAGAGCTGTTGTTTTTGACACAAGACAAGATATACTACCACTCTGTCTCGCTTTCACTAGCGGGATACGCCTTCTTTCTCAGCTTCCAAAGAGACTTCTCACGGCGTGCGGCTGCTTCACGCTGGTGGCGACTATTATCTTCCACAACCGTCATCCAGGGCACATTACTTGCACGTCGTATCCTCTCACGAAGGAGAGACATAGTCTGCTTTTGCTTTGCCTGATCATCGGCTTGGTTATTCCTACCAGCAGATTCTCCATTCTTCTTTGAGCGAGAAATTGACTGCTGATACCGTCTCTCTGCAGCCCGAGCAGAATAGTACTCTTCACTGATAGCCCAGTTAGGGTTATCAAGCTGCCCACGGACAAGCACAATACTGCGCCCTTGCTCTATAGTGCTGGATAGAACTGAGGAGGGAATAGGGGGGGAAAGCTCAAGCTTGTGCGAACCGGTGTTGACAGATCGAACAATGGCCAACCCAAGACAGTTGGATGACTTGGGGTCAAGGGGAGTACAGCTTCCAGACCCAGCGAAGAGATACGGAAGCCTTTCTGGGGTCCTAACGACAAGACCCTCAGTAGATGGGGCAGTTTGTCCATTCTGTTGGTCCGATTCCATGTCGATGTCTTCGTCTGCTTCAAGTTCATCATGGTTTTCAGATCCAGAGGCCACTGGCGCTGCTGAGGATGTACCCCAGAGCGTGTTTGCCGAATCAATCTCCACAACTGCAACAATGGCACCCTCGATCACTTCTCGTAGCATCTCCGGGTTGATTTGGGATCCCATAACCATGATACCTGAGATACCTTGCTTGTCACCGGCGTAGTCCACAGCAATGGGTCTTGTGCGGGAAAGCGGTGTTTCAGACCACAGTGGGTTGCTGAGACCAGCCGGGTGAGACTGGTGGAAGTAAGACTGGATCTGCATTGAGCGCAGCTGGGCACTCGATCTGCTGACAAACTCAGTAGGCTGAGAAGGAAGAATAGTCATCGGCACACGAGCCTCATTAGCAGCTAGGCTTAGAGGCCCAACGACCTCGTAGGGGCCCTTCTCACTCATATACACAACATCAGATAATCCGAGACAGCCAATTAGCCATGTAGCTACTTCCAAGCCTTGCCCAAAGATCCATCCAGGGTAGTTGACGATCAATGGGCATTGGGGGTACCTTGCCAACAACGAGCGGAACTGGTCTAACAAATCCATGATCGCCATGGCATAGTGATCGGGATCCTCCTTTGGTGACGTCGCGCCAATGTGGTGGGCCCTCAGAATTTGGCCGTCACGGGATTCGTCGAGAGATGGGTGGGTAAACGGGGGCCCAAAAAAAGGAGCCTTTAGGTGAGCAAGGTATACTTGGCCCATGGGAGTGAACTCAGGCTGACCTGGATCCAGATCCAGGAAGGCGACGCCATCGGTATTAACATACCCGTTCTCAGAATCGGGAGCCGGGCTCAAGACATGGTTTAAGAGATACCGGCTAAATGTAGATTTGCCAGATGCCTTTGGACCACAAACCAGCACTCGAAGCTGTCCTTGTCTTTGAGAAAGAGCTTTCATGGAGGCACTCCATTTCTTGTCGAGATGAAGTGGTCGCAAGTGTCTTTTTAACGAGTCATCTGCCGATGTATATAGCTAAGAACAAATTAGTCGTTGAACATTACGTCCAAAGAGAAATGGGACTTCCTACCACTGAGAACGTCCGTCGCGAATCCTTAGCCACCCCCTTGAGGGTGGCTTTATCCGCGGTGGTGTTTTGCCCATTCCAAACTCTTTGGTACAAAGGAGAGATGTCCCGAAGTCGAGCGAGCCCGTTATTGCAGGACTTCAACTCCACTTCGGCCTCTCCATTCACACCCGAGACACACTTAATGACGGGCAAAGAGTGGGTTGAAGGAGCATAAACTCTGTAGACATGCGCTGATGGATGTAACTTGGCGCCCATGAGGCTGACGACTCCTCGCTTAATCCAAATATCATACTGGCCCAGTAGTGCGAGATTCTGCAATCGATTAGTATGTTTTGACTAAATATTCCACTCAATTGGCACATACCATTCTCTCTTTAACACGAACACACAGAGTGCCCTCATCCGCATATAGAATAGTGTTTTTGTTGAGGCGTGCCTTTGACAAGGGGAAATTCTGAAGTTCTGTCGAGGTGTCTGCCGGGGATTCGTAGCCGTCAGCGTCACCGGCGACAGACGCGACTTCATCTTCGCTCATATCCTCTGGGCCGTCGGCTTGACCCTCATCGGATAGCTCTTCCTCATTGATTTCTTCTTGCGCTTGAGAAACAGGGGGCTGAATGACCTTCTTTTGCCGTCTTTTTGCAGTCTCTGCCGGCAATGAAGTATCTTGTTTCGTCGACGACCTTGTTCGCGGGCCTCGAGTCTCTGTCTCACTGACCTCATTGGTCTCGTTTGCCTCGTTATATCGTCGCGGTCGCTTAGACGGAGGCTCCGTCACAATCTCGACGTCGACATCGTTCTTTGGCGCTGAATTCTGCGCTTGCTGCTGCCGAGCTTTGCGCGCCGCAACGGCGCTCATGGGGGCTGCGGGGGACATTAATGCGGGTTCGATAGTCGCACGTTCAGTACACGTATTTCGTACCAGCAGATTGTTGCTTCTCGGCCTTTCGCTTCACCATATCCAATAATTGAGGCAATACCTGTAAGATCGAAGGTCGAGCTTGATCCGTCGGAGGTCGATAATGCGGCGAAGCTTGCCGATAAGCAAAAAAAATGGCGAGTGGTCCGTGCTCCCGCGGAGCAGAAAAAAAGATCGGCCATTCAACTCCAAGCCCTTCAACATTGCAGACACTGGGCGATCAAAGATCATTGCGCTGTCAATCGCCTCGAACATTTCATACCTAGCTCTTCAACAAGAAGCCCCCGCTCAATTCTCTCGCGCGCAGCTAATATTGCGGGTACCAGTCGCAACCAGCGCGCATCGCTGCGGATAACGCCGTTTAATTTCAGTGCCTCACCAACTGAACGAAGCGCCATGGCCGCCTCCTCTTCATCCAGTAGCGACAGCAGCTCGAGCCGATCCACATCGCCTGAGCCTGACAACAAGCAGAAGCAGACCTTGAAGGGGGCACCGAAGGTGAAGGATGATGCTGAAGATTCCGATTCCACTGATTCCTCCGACTCCTCCGACTCTTCAAGCTCTGATGATTCGAGCTCCGACGAAATGGACACAAGCGAGGATGTTCCACAGACCAAGAAGTGAGATCTTCTGTGATTTGAACTCGGCCGCGCATCAAGCTAACAAAAAACCTTCTAGGGTGACTTCTTCTGGATCGAAGACATACAAGGCGCCGTCCGGCTTCAAGCTCGCAAATAAGCAAGCCGCTCCGTCCTCTAGCTCCTCCTCTCTTCTCTCCAACCTGCATGGCAAGCAAATCTATCACATCTCCGCCCCGGCCTCCCTTCCATTGTCCAAGGTGAAGGAAATTTCCATGTCGAAAATTATGAAGGGCGAACCCATCCTTGAGTTTGATGGTGTGAAGTACGGAATTCCCGCTGAGTCAATTACTGAGGAAGGTTCGGAAGGGAAGAATCTCCTCGTCTACGATGAGAGCACCCAGACCTACGTCAGCAAGTCCGACAATGTCCCTAGTTATCAGATTCAAGAGATGTTCAACCTACCAGGCTCAGTAGGAGGGGACTTTACTGCGGTTGAGGCATTGCGAGATACAGTCAAGCCGCCTCGACCCCAGCCAAAGAAGTTGAGAATGCGCTTCCGTCCCGTTGGCAGCCTCCCCAGCGCACCTGAGACACTTGGATCCAGCTCGGAGTCAGAATCCGAGGAGCCTTCTTTCAAGGTTCCCGTGGGGGATAGCGAGGAGAAGCGCAAGAGGAAGCACCATCACACTGAGGGTGATGCTACCCAAGCGACTGGTCTTCCCCGAAAGAAGTCAAAGAAGCTCTCGGCACAAGAAGATGCACCCCCCGCAGAGGAGAGCAAGAAATCGAAGAAGTCCTCTAAGGACCGCGAGGAGAAGAAGCGGAAAAAGTCCAGCAAGGCATGAATTGGCGTTATGGTTTGATTAGCTTAAAGATATCTTTGTTACTACGATTTATAAGACTTCAATGTACACTTTACCTCTTGAAACTTTCTCTATGGGAGCCTCCGTTGCATCTGACTACAGAATAGACAATTTCAAAGCAATTCACTCGAGTTGTTTTAGCATTTGTTGGGCTATCCTGTCGTCTTGGGAAAATGTCCGCAGAAACAAAGACAACGTGATCGACAACCGTGTTGAATAATCTAAACATGACAATGGCACCTCACGAACGTTGCTTGATGTTGGCGTGGAAGTTTTCATGAACGCTAACCAGCTGTACTTTCTTGCCATCCTGACCCAAAACAGTGCCTTTCTCGCCATCGTCAGAGGAGCTGCGCTCGGCTGCCTCCCATTCGGTTCCAGCGGCCACCTCGAGATTCTTCCCACGAGTCTCCTTGACGAAGAACCAACAGAAGACGGTGCCTAATACATCAAAGCCCATGAAGATCAGAAACGTGTTGGCGCCGACATTCTGAATCATATATGGACTCGCGAAGGAGAAGCAGAATGAAGATGCCCAGTGCGCCAGCATACTGACAGCCAAGCCCAGTGCACGAATACGCGTCGGGAAGATCTCAGGTACATAGGCCCAAGGAAGTGGACCCCAGGAACAGTTATAGATCTAATTTCCTATTAGCAAAGCATCCATTTGAGGAAAGCCAACAGTGAGACTTACCATGATGTCTAAAAAGATCATTGCCACAGTAGCCTTTCCAGCAGAGGTCACATTAGTGGATGATTGAGTGGGAACAAAGTCCACAATCAACGCAGTAATCAGCATGCAAATTGCCATTAATGCCGATCCACTGACTAGAGTCATGCGACGACCGATACGTTCAGCTAGGACCCAAATAAAGAAGGTACAGGCGATAACCTTGACAGCACCAAACAGTCCAGTGAGTAGCATGTTGCGATTTTCATCATTGCCAGCTATGAGTTTGAAGTACTGTGGCGCAAATACAGCCAGGGCGCTACTTCCAGTAGCGTTCTGGAAGATAAAGAGGACGGGGCCAACGATGAAACGAAGACGGTTAGCTGGCTCTAGAAGCTCGCGATATGAGAAGTTCTCCCTCTCGGCCTGCTCAGCCTGAAGACCGAGTTGTGTTTCGGTGAACTCTTCGCGGGTCTTTGGAGTATCGCCTCCACGGACCCAGGTGATCGCCTTCCAGGCATCATCAGTGCGGTTCTGAGTCAAGAGCCAACGGATAGATTCTGGAAGCGTCAAAGTAGCGATCAAGAGAATGCCACCCGAGATCAACTGCAGGGCGACAGGGATCTGCCACTCGCGCGAGGTGCCAGCAATTGAAGGGTTCTGAGCCACACCCTAGAAAAAGAGAAATGTCAATAACTGTGCCAAAAGGGGAAAAAAGAAAGAGTAGTGAAGTGCAACTTACATAGTCGACCCAATAAGCCAGAAAGACCCCCCCAAGCGTATAGCCATTGATAGAAAGAGCCGCATCGACCACGGATCTCTTTAGGAGTCATCTCTGCCGAGTACATAGGGATCACCACACTTTGGCCACCCATCCCCAGACCCGATATGATACGGCCGACATACCAGGCTCCTAGCGAGTGTGTCTTGTTGACCTGGATGATCACACCAATGACGAAAAGCGCAGTTGAGCCAATGATACATAGTTTACGCCCATATTTGTTGGTCAAAGGGTAAACAAGCATGGCTGCAACGAACGAGCCCAGTTGTTCCAGACCGACAGTCAGAGACGAGACTTTGGACTTGTGGGCTGCGGTGAATCTGAAATCATCTTGAAAGGACTGGTAGGTTAAGATGCCACCTGCAATACCGGAATCATAGGCCGAGAGAAATGATGAGATACTAGAAAGCAATAATTGGTTAACGATTTGTCCAAGACTTCTCGCCCGGTGTTTGATTTACACTTGATCATTCTAGTCAATGAGAAAACTTACAAAACAATAGCTGTCAAGTGATAGGCACGCAAAGTACCCTGACGAGTATTCAGCTCGGGAATTGTTAGAAAGCCCATGATAATTGGGAGTGAAAGCTGTACCGAAGCGAGATCAGTAGAGCCAAGGCGTGGCCATGGCGGCACATATAAAGCTTCATATCAATACGAAGGCTTGGTGAGGCGCGACGAGGATGATTTTGCGTGCTTTCTCATTTTGCTCCAATGGAAACGATATCTTCTATAGATGACCGTCGGATTGTGGTCGATTGTGGCCGATGGGGGCCACTGTTCTCGCCGGAAAGCACGCCTTCGCCCACAACGATGATGTTACGGAGCCGACAGGCGAGAGGCGGCCATAGTCCAACCTCATTCAATGTCATAGAACAGAATGGCTTGAAAGGATTCAAAACGCGCAAGACAGATGTCCGCGCCCGAGGCCGGTAGCCGAGCTTACGACGGTAGCAAATGTTGGTTTGGTGATGTGATATGCGATGCAGGGGTCCGTGGGGAGAAAAATAAAGTGACAGGAGTAGAAAGCCCCTATCACTCTTTCAAGGGTACGGAGTAGAAATCATGAATCCTTTTGGTAGCAACCTGCCCATATTCAAAAAGGCAAGACTCGGACATTCTTACTTGCGCGAAGCCATCGGAGGACCCGTTGACTATCACGACAGTCACGATCATTTAATACATAGTTGGAGATCCACCTTGACATTCCCCGTCGATCGTCCCCACCAGCGCTGGAGCTGGAGCTGGAGCTGCTGGGGCAGCCAGCAGCAAAGAACCCCAATATGATAACCTTTCATCAAAGCCGATACCACAAGAAACAGCAGAAATAAGCACAATGATAATGGCCCAGGTGCTGCCATCAAAGAACGGAGATGACATAAGCGGTGTCACCTGACAGCGATGGCATCAGCTGCGGTCTTGAAAGCCTCGCCGCATGTGATGCGCCTCACTTTTTGTCCCAGTTGGGTTGACACTCTCTCTGACTCACTTTCGTTTGCAAGTGCATATTTTCTTCGTCTTTAATCTTGAGTCGTGCACAGCCATGGCGCATTAGCGGAGCCTCTGATTAGCTTATCTCGATCCCGTTGACCTTAAGGTTAGCTCCCCGTCCTCTTATCGCTAGGAAGCTCCGCTTCATCCATACATATATCATCGCCATTCCTAGAGTACAAGCGGTTGGGCGTGTCGTTTGAAGTCTGACCGCAGAGAAATTTCCACGTTGATATGACCCCGTCAGTTGAAGACCCGCCTCTTGGCCTGACTTGACGCCGAACCCGCCTGACGTGGGCACCCATCCTTGAGATCCCTCTATCAGCCTTGAGCTGTCACCTGCAACCTCCACCCCCCACACGGTCCCGACCGCTGCGCCCCCAGGGTTCCTGTCCTAAAACGCCCAGCAACTTTCACCCTTTTGTTTATCGTTGCAGGTCTTCTAAATCTGCTTCCTATACCGTTATACCTTCTCGATGAAGCCCTCGATAGTCGATGCCAAGCGGCGGGGCGATCACCGCTTAAGCGCGAGCATGCGGCCTACAACCTCTACACATAGATACTCTTCCGATCGCCTGCCCGAGCGCTTCAAGGATGGCGATGATGCTCAGGTTGACTATACTGCTCCGCCACGGGGCATGGGCTCTCGGGATGGCAACGTTCACTACATGCAGCAGTCGCTTTTTGGCATGATCGCCGCAGTCGGCTCTCGATCCGACTTTCGTGGACGATTCGATGATTCAAGTGATAGCGATGGCGAACCCAATGAGACTTCACAAGAACTGCCAAGTTTGAAGCCTGCAAGCCGAACAGACTCGCCCGACCGACTCCAACCCGGCAATATTGCAGAAGCAAAGGCTCCAGATGGGAGTCGAGGGCGGCAACATCGAAGAACAACGTCTGAGAACAAACTATTGCGGAAAGTTCCGGGTTTTGGGTCGAAAGAAACGACAGACGATCCGTCCAACCTCAGTGCATCGACCCTCACAATCCAGCCAAGACGCACACGCAGTGCCACGCCGCGAGCCGCTCCAATCCTCACCCGCATGGTACAAGCACAGAGCCGTTTCAATAACGGCAATACAGCAGAAACCACACCCTCAAGGCCGGAAACCCCAAGTGAAGATCGAGAAGAATCTTCTGTGCCTGCGCTCTCCATCCGACTGATGGAAATGTTTGGGTTTGAAAGACCGGAAAAGGTCCTAGTGGAGTATGCTTGCTCCTTCCTGCAGAGCATGCTTCTTCCGGGCTACATGTATGTCACAGAAGGACATATTTGTTTCTATGCATATCTCCCAAAGAAGTCCAGCGAGCCTAGCAAGTCCGGTTATGTTTCGAAGCGCGGCCGAAAGAACCCCAAGTACAATCGTTATTGGTTTGTCTTGAAGGGCGATGTCTTTTCATATTATGCAGATCCCTCAAACCTTTACTTTCCAAGTGGCCATGTGGATCTGCGATATGGAATATCGGCTTCTCTGTTGGAGTCAAAGGCTGATGGCACTGATGCGAAGGACTTCCAGGTCACCACGGATCAACGAACTTATTACTTCCGAGCAGATAGCGCTACCAGTGCCAAGGAGTGGGTAAAGGCGCTACAAAAAGTCATCTTCCGATCCCATAACAAGGAAGATAGCGTCAAGATCTCATTCCCAATCGAGAACGTGATTGATCTAGAGGAAAGCCCAATGGTTGAATTTGCAGAGACCTTCAAGGTTCGGGTGATTGATAGCGCAGAAACATTCGCGATCGATGAAGTAAGCCCGTGTGTTCCATCTTTCTCTAAATACTTGCTAACGTCTTCGCAGTATTTTTTTTCTTTCTTCAATTCGGGACAGGACGCTTTCAATTACCTCAAAAGCTTGGTTACCTCGTCTCCTGCGAAGAATAAGCAAGAAGAGTCCCCCAACAAAAGCGATGGTAAAGATCGACTAGTGTCGAGTACTTTCGACATGGCGCATTCACGGAGACGCAGTGTTAGTGTCGACAACGATTTGAAGGGCTCTGCAGACTCATTCGCCCATTCTGCCGATCAAGGGACAGAATCATCGCGTGTCGTACAATCGCTAACGGAAACAACGGAGTCTGCAAGCCAGATACTCAACCGAAGTGATGTCTTTCAATCTCCAACCATGCATTCTTTGCCGAGGCGCTCATCTGATGTGGGAGATGTCGCCCGACGCCGGTCGGATGATACAGCTCGCTCTGCAACAGCTAGATTGAACCATGCCGCTCACCTAGCTGGATCAAACCAACAGGACAGAAATGACGAAAACTTTCCTTTCGCGTCGGGCTCTGAGAACCAGAAGATGATGCATTCCCAATACCGCTCGAATGTACCTCTTAATGATCTTGTCAAAGCCGGCGCATACCCGCTTCAGCGAGCTGCTGGATTCGCAGAATACTTGAAAAGTAGGTCTAAGCAGATGAGTAGTCTGCTAGCAACAGAATCAATGGGTTACATCGAAAAGGTTTCCGGAATGTGGGCTGGTGGTCAAAGGCATTATGGCGAGACAGAAGAAGTGCTGCCCGATGACAAGACTGCGGATCCCGAAGACCATGAAAGTGGCTTAAACCATGGCGATCGTTTCCGCGCGCACTTTGGTCTTCCTGCAACCGAGAGATTACAAGCGACATACTACGCATACCTGCACCGGGTTCTCCCGCTCTACGGGAAGATATACCTCAGCGAAAGGAAGCTATGCTTCCGCAGTCTGATTCCTGGCACTCGAACCAAGATGATTCTCCCACTAAGAGACATTGAGAATGTCGAGAAAGAAAAGGGATTCCGATTTGGATACCATGGACTAGTCGTCATTATTCGCGGTCACGAGGAGCTCTTTTTTGAATTCAAGAGCGCTGGCGCTAGAGACGACTGTGCCGTCACCTTGCATCAAGATCTCGAATCGGTCAAATTCCTCATGGAATCAGGTATGCTAGCAGAAGAAGAACGTGAAGAGGTTGAAGCTGCGAAAGATGAGCATCGTCTTTTACAAGAAGCTAGACTTGATGGCCCCGAAGAACACGATTTCCGGCCAACGCTGAGCGGAGATTCGTCCGAAGTGAACCCGTTCTTTGACGATACTCGTGCTTCTATTATAAATTTCAAGCCTGCCGAATCACTCAAAATCACCTGTCTCACTATTGGATCTCGAGGTGATGTGCAGCCATATATTGCCCTTTGCAAGGGGCTTCTTGCTGAAGGCCACAAGCCAAAGATCGCCACCCACGCTGAATTTGAGCCTTGGATTCGGAAACACGGCATTGACTTTGCTCCTGTAGATGGAGACCCCGCCGAGCTGATGAGAATCTGCGTGGAGAATGGCATGTTTACCTACTCTTTCCTTCGGGAGGCCTCGGTCAAGTTCAGAGGGTGGATTGATGACCTTTTGTCATCATCTTGGGCGAGCTGCCAAGGCAGCGATCTTCTGATAGAGTCGCCCAGTGCTATGGCTGGAATTCACATTGCAGAGGCTCTTCGAATTCCCTACTTCCGAGGTTTCACTATGCCATGGACTAGGACTCGCGCCTACCCACATGCTTTTGCAGTGCCAGAGAATCGTATGGGAGGGGCCTACAACTACATCACATACGTCATGTTTGACACCATTTTCTGGAAGGCGATTGCAGGGCAGGTCAACAGATGGCGAAACAATGAATTGGGGCTCAAAAGCACCAATTTGGACAAGATGCAACCGAACAAAGTTCCATTCCTGTACAATTATTCGCCTTCCGTGGTACCTCCACCACTCGACTATCCGGATTGGATCCGTATCACTGGGTACTGGTTCTTGAATGAAGGCTCCGACTGGACACCCCCCCCCTGATCTGGCAAATTTCATCGCTCAAGCTCGTGCGGATGGAAAAAAGATCGTGTACATTGGATTTGGTTCTATCGTGGTCTCGGATCCGGCTGCATTGACAAAAACAGTCATACAGTCGGTTCAGAAGGCGGATGTTCGATGTATTCTCTCCAAAGGATGGTCGGATCGCCTTGGAGATCCCTCTAATGTTAAAGCTGAGGTTCCTCTGCCACCAGAGATTTTCCAGATCCAAGCTGCACCCCACGACTGGCTCTTCTCAGAAATCGATGCGGCCGCCCACCATGGAGGGGCCGGTACCACTGGTGCCAGTCTTCGAGCCGGTGTACCTACGATCGTGAAACCATTCTTTGGTGACCAGTTCTTCTTTGGAGGACGAGTCGAGGACTTGGGCGTTGGGATCTGTATGAAGAGACTCAACGTCAGCGTCTTCTCCCGAGCGCTCTGGGAAGCAACGCATAGCGAAAGGATGATCGTCAAAGCACGAAATATGGGAATTCAGATTCGAAATGTAAGTTGACAAGCTAGCATGGGAAGTAGATATGACACTAACATCGATACCTAAATAGGAGGATGGTGTGGCTACCGCAATCCAATCTCTCTACCGTGATCTGGAGTATGCTAAGACCCTCGCGAAACAACGCTCGATCGCTTCATCTACCCCTTTCTCACCGACCCCTTCCGCGAGGGCGGCACCGCATCATGATGATGACGATGTTGATGACATTGAGGAATGGACTTTCGTATCTGACGTTGAGCAACTAACCCCCGGCATCTTTAAATGACACCAATCACCAGAACCTTTTTTCCACACTATTTTGTTTATCTCATCTTGGAAACCTGGTCTCATGCTCTATTGTTTTAATGAGCGAGAACTTCCATGACTTATGACTGCATGATACCTTTTTGATGGAGTTCATGGCGTATCCTATACAGCGTGTTTTTGGCTTCACATTTTGGGAATGATTGAATACACCCCGCTTTTATTTATAATCCCCTAGACCTCTTTTTACTGCAAATTTACTCTCAATCAATCGTTTCCCGCTATTCATTGTGGATACTTTCAATAGACTACCCCCACGAACCCCCGCCATTTAACCACTTTCCGTATCTCCCCCGACTACTTAGTACTCCAGGGCTGCTACTTACTATCTTTTAGATGCCGAGAATCCCTGCCGACTTCCCATCTTGACAGAACAGCCGGGGGTACTACTCGATAACCCCACATTTCCCCGCATTTCTCCAGCGATGAAACTGCCAAGAAGGATCAAAGTTGCACCAGTTAGGCATAAGCCATTTCGGCCGGCGAGATTTCCGAAGAGCAAGGACGCGGAAAAGGCCATTTTGTGGTAACCCGCCCGATGTCCCTTCATTTTGAGCTGATTAGGTTTGGAATAATCTACCGCCATTTCTTACCGGAAGCTAAATCATCTTCAACGTGTCCTCCTATTAGGTGTGTAGTGTATACTAGGAAGCCATTTCAAGTTGTTTGTATAGTATCATGAAGAGGTAGATATGCCAGGCTTATAAAGCAGCAGTACCCCCGAAGTGCAGCCGGTGTCAAAAGCACTTACCTTCAAGCAACCGATCTTTGAACGCTGGAATAAGTAGCTCTCGAATTACCAGCATGGGGTTTGACAAAGTAAAAGCTGCGCTGCTATCCCTCAATCTGTTCGTCGGGGCTCGGGCTTCAACTTCATTATCCTGCACGAAAGAAACATTTGCCTCTCTGACTTTGGATGCCATTCATGTGGCCTCTCTCAATGTCACTGCCGCTAGCGGCCTTCCAATTAGCGGGTACTTGAGTACCGACGACGACACCGGAAGCCGCAGGCAAATGCCACTCACCGTGGATATTTGCTTGGTTACATTGACATATAAGCACTCTGGAACGGGTGATAATGTCAACACGTATATTGGGCTTCCACTCAATGCTGAAAACTGGAATTCACGATTCCTCATGGATGGAGGTGGGGGTTGGGTGGCAGGAGGTCAAGAGCAGGTTCTTACGCCTGTTGGGCTAGGTTATGTGTCGTCCTCGACAGACGGAGGACACAATGCATCTGTCACTACAGCCGAATGGGGACTGAAAGCTCCCGGTAAAACGAATTGGCCTGCTCTTGAAGACTTCGCAAGCAGAGCTTTGCACGAAGCCGCTCTTCTGGGGAAGATGGCTATCAAGTTATACTACAAATCTGAGCCTCGGTATTCCTACTGGAATGGTTGCTCTACGGGTGGTCGTCAAGGCCATATGATGGCCCAGAATCATCCTGAGCTCTTCGATGGTATAGTTGGGGCTGCACCAGCTATCAATTGGGATAAATTCATCACGGCTGAATTTTGGGGTGCTTTTATGGCGAATATCCTTGGTAAGTCCCCCCCCCCCCCCGGTGACCATCATAATAGATACTCATATAGTACGCACAGATGTTCAGCCTCCTTCCTGCGTGTTTTCGGCCTTTAGAGATGCCGCAATCAAGGCCTGCGATCTTCTTGATGGCGTCAAGGATAATATTATCGCCTTACCAGGCCAATGTCACTTCCGAGCTTCTTCAATTATTGGCGAAAATGTGAACTGTATCGAGCCAAATGGCAAGATCACTATCACGAAAAAGATGTCAGAGCTGGTACAAGCCATGTGGGACGGTCCACGATCAGCAGAGGGCAAGTTCGAATGGTACGGATTTCACCAAGATACAAACCTGTCGGCCATTCTCTCCTCGTCATGTACTTCGGTGGATAGCTGCACAATGGTGCCTTTTAGCATCGCAGATGACTGGGTAAAAGTATTTCTAGAGCGAAACGCCAATTTCGACACCAAAACGCTTACGCTTCAGGATTATACCCGTCTCTTCCACCAATCTGTGGACCAATATGCCTCGATAATTGGTACGGAAAAGTCGGACTTGACGAAGTTGAAACGGGCCGGAACTAAGATGATTACTTGGCATGGCATGCAAGACCAATTGATCATGACCAATGGCACTGTTGATTATTACAATCGTGTCATGAGCGGCGATCCCGATGTCGCAGATTACTATCGCTTTTTCCTGGCGCCTGGCGTTCAGCATTGTCATAGTGGTACGGGCTTTGACCCTAGTGCCACCACCTTTGATGTATTGAGAAGCTGGGTTGAAAATGGTACAGTGCCAGATACATTAAAGGCCACCGCTGCGGCAGTTGGAAGCTCGAATACCAAGTCTTCTACGCGAACGGGAAACCTCTGTTTGTATCCCAAAGTCTTCACCTACACTGGAGACGATCCCAATAAGGCATCTTCATTCTCGTGTGTTTGATCAAAGAAGACCATTCGTCAGATCAACGCAAGATAGATGAAAGAATAAACATCTTTTTTCGTCCAATAGTATTTGAGCTCCGGAAGCTACACTCAAATGTACTTTTCTATGCTAGGCGAAAACCCCAAATGGCTCTGCTTATCTTTGAGTCTTGTGAATATAGTAATTTTGTATTTTGGTGCCCAGAAATCTCTTATGACATAATCTAAGCCTTTTGGCCATCACCACCATCGGCCTTATCTTTCCGCCGTTGCACAACGTCCCAGTTATAAACACGAGCAGTAGCAACTTCGAGAGTCTATAGGGCACAAGTCAGCAAAAAGCACCCCAATAGAGGATAAATATGGCTCTGCGTCATGGAAGCAACATACCGTAATCTGCTCACGCAAGAACTCCAGGTCCTCCTCGCAGTTAGCCAAGCTCGCCTCAGCAGCAGTCAATTTCTCAGAAAGCATGGTCTCGGCCTCGTCCAGCGGGTACGCGAGCATGACATTCGCACCGAGCCAGAGGTAGACTTCTTCCATATCAGTTGGGGAGATAGAGGCGCGAGAGTAGAGGGTATCGTTGAGTTCGAAGTTAGTTTCGAGGTCGGCATCGGGGTTGGACTGCGAAAAGAAAAAAAGTCAGATGTCTTGCACTCGATTTCCATTCTCCTTATTACCCATCCTCTTTCTTCCGGGCGGGGGTTACACACTTCCTTGCGCAATTTCAAGAATCGCACCATCTCCAATGTCTTCTTGATATCCGGGATCTTCTCGCGCAGTCCGGTACCGCGGCGCTGGGTGTTGACCTCCATGAACTGATACTTGGAGATCATCTCCTGGAACGAGCGGAGGGTCGGCTCGACCTCATCGCGCGAGGAGACATAGTCGCTGACATTGTCGATGAAGGGTGCTACGGGGATTCCGCGCGAGTTGGTTTGTGTTGTTACCGGCCTAGCGACATGGAGGGGTTAGTCGAGGCATCTGGGGAGAAGCAGCGGTCATTGGCGGGCAATGCCCTAAATGGTGAATTGTGGCATCGGAAGCATAGAAGATCGATGGGGCACAATGGGTTATGGGGATTATTGTACTCACGCTTTCGACTTGGAGTCCGCCATGGCTGTGTGAGGTGGTTGTTAAGAAGTGAAGTGGGGAGAGCTCGTTCCAAGCGCGAGTTTCGGGGCTTCCGCTCTCTTCTCCGCCGATCCAAGTTCGCCCATTACTTCCAACCTCCACGGCGCGCCGCCTCCACCTCTCGCCTTGTCCAACGAGATTCACCTATTATGGTCCTTCTCAGAGCAACGGATCATATTATTGCTGCCCTTGAGGCAGTCCCGGCTTCACGCCGGGAAGAGCTCGAGCTCCCTGCCACGCTGGAGCTCCACGGGCCGGTTGCACATGAGCAGCTCCTCCGTCTATCGAAGCACCTCAAACAAGACGCCGAATACAATACGTCACACAGCAACAGCCAGAACCCAACAATCCTCAGCTATCTCCTTCGCGGCACAAAAGTCTATGTTCCGCCTCCACCAAAGAAACCAGAGCCTGTATGTTCGACACATCTCCCAAAGGCTACACCTACAATTACAACCCAGCATCACTGACATACTCGTAGAGCGCGGAATATCTCGCTTCCAAGGCACGCCTTCTTGCTGCGGCCGAACAAGCCGAATACCAACGCCTCCTTAACCCTACCTACACCCCCGGCCCCGATCACGCAGACCCTTATTCCGCCGAGAATGCGCCTGTCTTCTCCGAAGACCCTCTCACCCCGTCCCTCGTCCTAAATATATTTCTTTCGGTCATTATCACTGGCTTCAGTGTCTACTGGGCCCTGACGAAGTTCACGATGCCGCAGATCCTAGCCACGATGTTTGCAAGGTGGACTGGGCCGCGTGTTGATGATGATGAGTATCGACCGGCTGGTACGTCGGATGCGGTGCGGGTGCTTTTGTCGCTTTTTGCGGCGTTGGCGGTTGCTGTTGCGGAATCATTCTTGTATGTCTTTTATATTGGGAAGATCGAGAGGGCCAAGGTTAAAGAGAGGAAGTTCAAGGAGCGGAAAGTCTTTGTTAAAGAGGTTGACGGTGGTGTGGAGACAGTTGAGGATATCACTGTTAGTGTTGATGAAAAGGAGAAGATATGGGGCAAGGGTGTCAATGGTGGTGTAAGGAGGAGAGTACGAGAGAAATGGGAGAAGGAGAATGACAATGATGCCCAAGGAGAGAGCTAGGTTTCAAGTGTACGACTTAATTAATTCTATATAGTGTACTATACTTTCGGATATACCGCACGATTTCGAGAACATTAAGAGCTGGATTGATATGAAGAATAAAATGCTTTTTCTTTTTGGTAGTCTATGGCTAAGCTACAACGCGCTGTCATTACTCTAATGGGTATGAATGCTGTTCAGTCATTAGTGCTCGTCACAAGGGTCACTGATCGAGAACGAGATGCGGGAATGAGGTGAAAGGAAACATCAAAAGGTGGTGGTGGTGATGGTGGCGATCTGCCAAAAGGTCAACTTGTCCCAGGTTCGGAGACAAAGGAGATGCAGGACAAAACAAATGAAAATGGAAGGGAGATCAAACTCGTTTCTCGAGGAGGAGCTTGCCGGCTGGACCCTTGTCGCCGAAGTTGTTCTCGCGGCTGAAAATCCGCTCACCACGAAGCCAAGTCTCGCGAACCATACCGCGCAGCGTGCGACCCTGGTAAGGAGAGCACTTGTTGCGGAAAAGCATGGTGCTGGGCTCGACGATCCATTCAGCAGAGTCGTCGAACACACAGATATCAGCATCGAAGCCGACACGCAGGTCACCCTTGCGGGTCTCCAGACCGACTTGGGCGGCAGTGTTGGCACAACAGAGGCGGACAACATCTTGCAGGGCTTTCTTGGTGTTCTCGTCCTCGGTGGAGGGGGTCAAGCCCTTGCGGCGGCTGAGTTCAGTCCAGAGAATAGGCAAGCCGAGGCCGACGGAGGAGATGCCACCCCAGGCGGAGAAGAAGTCGCCGGTCTCCTCCTTACCGGTGTCGAAGTAACCGGGAATGTGGGAAGGCAGTTGCTTCAGGTTCGGTGTGCAAGGAGAGTGGTCAGAGACGACCGTCTTGATGACACCGTCCCCAGCGTGCTGCTCGAGTTCTTCCCACAGGCCATCCTGGTTAAGTTGGGAGCGAATAGGAGGGCAGCACTTGTGGCGGGTATCACCATCACGGATTTGCTCGGAGGCCAGGGATAGATAGTGGAAGCAGGTCTCAGCAGTAACCTTCACGCCGCGGGCACGGGCTTCGCGAAGGATGGGAATGGCCTCCATGGCGGACAGGTGAACGATGTGCAATTGGAGATTGGGGGCAAGGTGAGCGATGGACATGATACTCTCAATGGCGCATGTCTCAAACTCCGAGGGCCGCGAGTCCAGGAAGGTCGAATAGGCCTCAAGGGGACCAGTCGGGGCAGCTGGGGGGGGCGGATGACTGGGCCTCATCACCAACGGACTTGGTGATGGGGGGCACCATCTCGGCGTGGAACATCAAGGTTGTGGGCTCATCTGCAAGCTCAGCCATAGCTTTTTGAATATCCTTTTGGCCAACAGCAGGGAACTCGTCCACCTGTAGTGGAGTATATTAGTATAAGCCGTGAGAATCTTGGGATGAGATGATCACTTACGCCACTATCAATCAAGAAACCCTTGAAACCACGGACACCCTCTTGGACAAGTGCCTTGAGCTCGTGAGCATTTCCGGGGATAATACCACCGTAGAAACCCACATCAACCCAGCACTTGCCCGAGGCAGCGTCGAGCTTCTCCTTCAGACCGGCCACGGTAGTGGTGGGTGGGATAGCATTCAGAGGCATGTCAATCACGGTGGTAACACCGCCAAAGGCAGCGGCCTGGGTACCGGTGTAGAAGCCTTCCCATTCGGTACGGCCAGGTTCGTTCAGGTGAACATGAGCATCGACCAAACCGGGAAGGAGGACATTGGGTGAGTAGTCGGTATAAGGTGTGTCGGCGGGGAACTCCGAAGCCGGGATCACGGAGTCAAAGACGGCAGTGATCTTGCCAGTGGTGCGAGAGATGACAACTGTGGCCGAGGTCAGACGGCCAGAGATAACGGCACGCGAGGAGGCCACCACGGCAATGGAGGGGATGTTAGCTGTCGCCATAGTAGCTTGTCCGGGGGGCTTGTTCTTGTTTGGTTGCAGGCCAATAGAATATCCCAAATGCTTGACTCGGTAGGGTGAGTGGAGTAGTAGACAGAAGGGTATACCGCTAGGTATGTATAATATTAAAGAGAGAGAAAACAGTTGAAGTCAAGATGAATTGAAGGGAGAGGTCCAGGTCCAAATGGGATTGGATGCAGATAACAGTGAAAGGAGAGGCTTATCTGGAGGGGCAGTGGGAAAAAGAGGGACAGAGATAAGGAAGGATCCGGGGGAGGGGGATATAAATAACTGAGAGGGGCCCAGTCCGATGAAAATATAGTAAGAACGGAGAAGTGCGCCGGCCCACCTTTTGGAGGAATGTCCCACTGTGCCGAGTTGCGAGTTGCCATCGAGAGGACTCGGAGGTTGTGATTACTCGATGATGGGCCAATATGGATCGGGCCAGCCAGTCCGGGCAGTGCTGCAGCCCCATGATCAACCGAATATCCTCGCCTTTGCCTAATTAAGGGAAGCCTGAGCGCAGGTACCATATCGGAAAGGGAGTCTGCACGAATTGCCAACGGTCCAAGTTCCTCGTGTTCTTCCTGGTGTTCTTCCTAGAACCTATCCGCGGTGATCTCCTAACGACAGGGTACTCTGGGTACTCTGGGTACTCCGTTCTATGTCGCCTCCTGGTATTGCGGATCCGAACCGTGGTACTGAAAGTGAAAAAGTCTTCAGCGATGTCGGTGGTTGGATGAACCAAGTGGACATGGAGGATCCTAATCGGTTATCGACAAGACTGCGAGGGACTGTGAGGCCCAGCGGTGGAAATGCATCGGGCAGCTCCGATGGAGCCTTCCCGGCAGACCGCGTGCTCTCACTGGATCCTTCACTTGCCGACTTCTTTTTTATCAGTGTGTTACTCGATCAAAACTGTCCGCTTTGCCCCGACTACATTTTTTTTACTCGATTGAAACCACCACAAAGAGGAAAACTCTGCTTGAAAGTTGATCTCCGAGGAATCTGCCCGTGACCGACTCCTCTCTTCTCCTCTCTTCCCCTCCCCCCCCCGCCTCCCCTTCGGCGGTCTCCGCCCACACCGGGATGGACTTGGTGGTTTTCATCGAGTAAAATAGTGCACTTGGAGGTTTAATATCTCTTCTTATGAAGAATTCTCATCATCATCATGATGAAAGAGGGAGATGATGAAGCGGGGATGGTAAGTGGAGGTGGATATGGTTGTGGAAGTGGAAGTGGAAGTGATTCTCCTGCCGCTGGATCAAGGGGGGGGTCGAACTCAACTCTGCTTATGACATGCCTACAAAAATGTACGCCGTACGAGTATACATTGGACACTCAGACTGTGCGCATACATGCTCGTACCTCGAGAGTGCTTGGTTGCGCCATCCCCCGCTCCAATTGTTGGTCGTGCGGAGTCGATCAGCATCCACTGACAGGATGCTTAATGCGACGTGCTGAGAGACCCCTGTCTTACTACTTGCTAATTATTTAGCCTTGAGTCTTTATTTCCAATCACCGCAGTAATCAGGAATGTCCTTAGTCCGCAGGGGACTTCCATTGAAAGTTTGATATTTGCCAATGAGATTGAGAAGCCTTATCGTGCAGGTGTTATGCTTGGGTACACAGCGTGGCAGCAACCCTACTGAAAGTCCAATGCAGATGCCACCAAAAGGAAAATTAGAAATTTACTGATCCGCAGGACCTGAGGGGCTTGGAAAATAGTGAACATCGATAACATGACTAGATATTCTGAGAAAATAAGGAAATACTTGCTACTTCCATCTGCACCACACCTTACCTTATGCCCGATACCCCTTCAACCATAAGGCCTAAACCCATATCTCCAGATATTAGCAACTGCCACTGTCCATCCACTTATCTAGTCCTAGTTCGGGAAATCCATTCCTAAAGCCTGTCCTTTCGTTTGTTGCCAGATTGGTACCGTGGTGAATCAGGATGGCCGTTCTCTTACCGAGGGAATCGACCGCTAGATGGTCTATTCCTAGGGTTTTTCCTCGCTCACTTCGTCCTCATCCTCGCACTGCTCAGTAATCTTCTCCAGAGAGCTAAATCTCTTCGCATGTGCCTTTGCAGCCCCACCAGTGTTCTGTTGGGCATCCTTTTCACCTTCCTTTTCATCTTCCTTTTCACCCTCACCTCCATCCTCTTGGCTGTCCTCGTGAGTGGCCCTGGGAGCTTCATCCTCTTCACTCGCCACATTCAATTTATCCAGGTCTTGCTTGATATTCTCATCCAGGTCCCGTCCGATGATCATGATTTGTTCCTCGTAAGTAGGATCCTCGTAAAGCATATCGAGCCAGTGGAGCATGTCACGCCATGCACTTGGGAGGATGCATTCAGTGTAGCAAGACTCTCCCGAAGAGTAACAGTTGCATCCATGCGAGCGATAGCCTGAATGGCGGGTGCCCAATTCTTCATCGGACATCACGTATCCCCGGCATCGAGCAGACAGGAAGGCTGTGAATGATTTCGGATCGGCCAAAGTGCTCATGTCAATATCGGCCGAAGTGCTCTGGAGAGGATCACCCAGGCAAATTCCGGAGATAAAAGGACGCCAGGTTTCCCCTAGCTCATATTTAGCACGAAGGAAGTTGAGACTGGCCCGTTTTTCCCAGTGGATATTTCACTTACAGTTGGCCTCAAGGTATTCAATTGCGCCTAACCCTCCCTCCGACACGCCGATAATATCAATGCGAGTGTTCTCACGGATGCACGGCCGAAGAACCTTGTTGAAGACATGGTGAATGTGTTCTCTCCAATCGTTGTTACCGGGGATCTTGGTGCGCCAACTCATGGCTGGTGGCCCCCAGTTTCCGGCAGGACGAGGAAGAGAAGCCCAGGTGATATTTGTCACGGCACGAGAGTAGAGGCAATTCCAAAGTAACTGGCCAGTGTTTGCCAGAATGAGTGCATTGCCTGTTTTGTTGTCATCTTCTCCTAGGACCGCTCTCGCAAAGTCAACGGCAGAGCCCTTGTTGATTTTGTCTTGGCCGATGATTCGGTAAGCCCAGACCCCGAAGTCTTGTACCGGCTCTCCAAACACAACGATGATGCGAGAGGCCGTGCGGAGATTTCCAGATACCATAATGGGCACATGTGCTTCGTCGGGGCGACTTTGAACAATCTGTCCATCGGCCTTTTCACGAAGGGGCAAACGCATATCTTCAAGCCCGGCGTCATGTAGACGTGTGATTATCAACTCGCGGATACAATCTGTAGAAATTAGTCAGAATCATACGCATACGCAGATTCTCCCAGTCGTACCATTCATTGCCTCGCGGCTTTTGACGTTGAAGCGGTCATTTCGGTTGATCTTGTATTGGAAACCCGCTTCTGGGTCGCCGATCTTACGGATTTGGTCGTTCTCGGTGACGAAGTACCTGAAGAATGAACAATCTGTAAGCGAGGCCGTGGTAAGGTGGGATGTGTTCTTACCCCAACTTCTTTAGATCTGAGGGATAATAAGGATCCTTGGGGAGATCCTTGTTCCGGTAAACGAACATTGTGTTGGATGTGAGTGTGGAGTGTGATAATTGAGAAGAAAATTGAGAGAGGGCCACACTGGAATGGGAGAGAGAGAATGTGTATGTGTATGTGTAGTGGTGGAAGGCAAGAGACACAAAGCAGTCGCTCCTTCCTCAATGATTGTGGTTGGCGTTGGAAGCTGTGAATGAGAGCAAACTGTCACCTAACCCTAAGAGAGAATATGCTATCACCTCAAAGCGGAAGTCATAAAAATGAGAAGTGAAGATGATTATTTCTCCAATTGAAAGAGAGAAAGAGAGAAATCTTTAATGGTATTGCATACTATACAGGCTCCAAATGAAGCGAAGACGAGAACGCCATGGCACAGCCCGGCCAACCCAAACTTTCATATTGACATTGTTCTCCCGCACATCCCCAGCTTACCAACTGGCCTTCTTGACTCCTGGAAGCTCACCCGCAAGCGCCTGCATACGGAATTGGAACTGTAAAACGCCTGGGTTAGCAAGACTGACGGACGAACACCATCCACTCCGGCAAGGGGCACTCACTCGGTTGATTCTAAAGTCACGGAAGACAGCACGCGCAGTTCCTGAGGCCACACAGCGGTTCTTGATCTGGGTTGGGCGGGTGTAGGCGTGCATCTGGGAGAGCTGGAGCTGAGCCTGGGCGCGGACTCGCTGGGGAAGACTGGTGTTGCGGATCATGTAGCGGAGCGCTTGGCTAGAAAGGTAGAATAGAATACGTTAGCAACGATAAGCTAATCGGTTTCCTTGAAAGGATTCTGAGAAGAAAGCAAGCCTTCAGTCATGCGCGGAGTGGCTTACCGTTCGGGCTCGGTCTGTTCAACGGCATTGCGCTTGTTGTGGTCACGGATTAAACGGGTGTTGACAAACCCAGAGAGATCAAGCTTCTTAGGGCGGAACATAGACGCCATTTTCGACATATTGGCGGTTGTTCGTCGGAGAAAGGACAGGCGATCTGGAGAAGTACGGTAGAGTCCCTGTCGAAGCGGCGTGGTTGGCAAAAAGATACGATTGCCTGATTGGGTTTAGCGTACAATCAGGATTTCCACGCCGATGGTCCGGAAGTCATGACTAGAGAGAGGTACGTAGTATTTCACCCTTCATCTCTTGAGCTATAAAGGAGGGCTGCGTAGGGATTTACAAAAATATGAGAATATCTTCCAGGTTCCGATCTTTCTAGATAGTCGACGGGTAGGGGGGTTCAGCCCGTATAAACCGTATAAACGACCTCAGCCTGAAGTGTTAGGATTGTGGCCGGACATAAGGAAGACTACATTCTCAATCTACAAAGCTCGAAATACCAGTATCTCGATAAAACTGGGCTCAGAAGATTCTGATGGACAGCAGTAAGCGGACAAACCAAGAAGAATCATACTCAAGGGGCCGGCACTCGACAGGCGCAATGCAATAGTGGTACAGCTTGTGAATTGATCCAAGTCACCCAGCAGGGTATCTTCTATTTGCTTGGACAGAGGGGCAAACTGCCCGCGAACTTCAAAAACAACAAGTGCGGTCTGTGACCGAGGTGCAAATATATCTTCATTCGCCTTGCCCGTCGCATCGGCTCGATTTGCTCCCGACTCACGCCACTCAAGGTGGCTTCTCACAGCGCTTCGACATCGGTCAATAATTTAGTGGCCGGCGTTACCAGACTTGGCGTTGGGGTTGCGAGGGTCGTTCTTGAACTCGGCAGCTGTTGATTTTCGATGGTAAGTAAAGGGTTTTGTCGGGCCGCTCGCTTTTCGAGTATAACAGTCGAGAAGAGTCTCCATGCGCGGGTATCCGGTAAAATCCAAACGAGTATTCAAAGGACCACGGGATCACTTACTGTTGGAGAGAACGTTCTGCAGAGAGTTGACGCCGTACAGGACGATGGCACCTAGAAAGGAGTCTTGTTAGAACACGGGGTTCACGTAGGTTCACGGGCGGGTTCATCGGTCAAGGCCAGAGATCGAATGTTGAGTTCCAATTCAGATCCGGGTCATGACGGCATGGATAAATAATAGATGGATAGCGTACCGGCGGCGAAGAAAGGAGTCATGGGCTTGCCTATAAACGGGTGCGTTAGTCTTGGAGTTCTCGCATTCTCACCGTGCTGCTCGGCGACATGGCGTGGCTATTTTGTGCAGTCACTTACCCAGGAGACCGGGGAACTTCTTTCCAAGGAGAGACATATTGAGAGGCGGTGCGAATGCGAGGTGGATTCGGTGTTCGCGGGGGAGGTTAAGGTGGTGCAGGAGGAAGAGGAGATGTGAGGTTTGGCGGGAGTTTGCCCGGTCCGCACCATTCCGTTTCGGGTATGGACCCGTGGCTGCTTTACCGATCTAACCCGAGTGTGTTTCCCCCCTCATAATCATAAACAATGCACGTTACACCTGGCTGCAATTATTGACCTCCCACCTTTTCGTTGTCGATATCGTGCACCATGGCTTCCTCACTCGCTGCATCGGTCACATCATTGCAGTCATCGCTCCAACTTCTCGACAATTCAATCACAACCCTGGACTCAGGCGTCAATGATTTTCCCCGCTTGTGCAAAGTCCTCCAAACAACACGGGTATGAGGAATAGGGTTACGCGCTTCTACAAGGATATATTCGTGACTAACCAGCTTCAATGCAGCACTTTGAGCTCCTCCCAGAACCGACCCTCCGCGAAGCTCAGCAGTCTCTCCTTGACGAAATCACCCCGAGTATTGCCCACCTCCTCTCCCTAGCGTCGAACCACGTTGAAAGACTGTCACGCCGCGAAGAAGGTTTGAAAGCGAAATGTGACTTGCAGGAGGGTCGTCTTTCCTCAAGATCCGAAGGGCGATCTTCGGCCACCCGGGATCAGAACAAGAGCAGCACCAATGCGCGGGGTCAGTTGGCGGGTTCTGGTAATGCTGCCTCCAAAGCAGCAGAGCTGCGCAGACTTGTGCAGAAGAAAGAACGTCTCAAGTATGCTGTTGACCGACTTGAGTTGCAAAGCACACAGCGTGAGCGCCAGCTGAGAAAGAGCATGGCCGCACAATGAAGATGAGACATGATTGACTTGCACCTATCCCATCACCCGCGAGAAACGACAAAGCTCAAGCCTGTTCTTTGGGGGTTTCTAAAGATTTCCCTTTTGCCACCAAAGACCGGACCGCCACCTGGGAAACTTCAATTAAACCAATTTGGCCCGACTGTCTCAATTGAAGAGCCGCCTGGAATACATCTCTCGTGGTCTTCTGAGAGGAGAGGCATTGTACTCTATCCTTCAATGTTATGCGAAATCTTCAAGATCGCATGGATGGTAATGAGCCCACAGTCCAACCCCGTTCAGCTTATGCAGCGTTTTGCAGCTCGAACTATGCCAACTTGATTAAAAAATCAAGCTGGGTGTACATTCCGGCATTTGGTCTATTGCGCACCATTGCGATGGGCGTTTTTTCAGCTCTCTGTCTCGGAACTGTGGAGCCTGTCAGTCCTAGAATGGGCGTCTCCGTCAGTGGCACACCCTCCAAGCATTGAAGCAGCATTTGCTACCTCCGCCCGGCTATTCTCTACAGCGAACACTGAACATCGCAACCATACCCTTTCAAGTACATCACGATTCCGGATTCGTTGGGCTCTGAATCAATACAATTTTACATCTCATTCACATTGCGCTGAACTCATTTTTGTTGGGAGAATCATACGAGCTAGAAAGATGGGACAAAGAAATTACTCTTGTCTATTTCTGTTGTCCAATACTCAGAAAAAGAATAAATATAGCTATCCCCGCTCGTATCGTTCTCTTCGCATCCAAAATAAGGGTATCAAATTATTCAGCATAAATATTATTTACACTCACTTCGGCTTGATATGTCAGGATTCTATCATGAGCCTCCATCCAGATTCCGTGTTGGCTTTGAGCTTCTGCAGAGGTATAGAGAGACTTCTACTAGTATCCGATATACTAGTACGACTAGATGGGTCTACAATGGAAGAGACTCGCCGCCTTTTTCACCGATTGCAGATAGCTATTATACGATGGGAACAGGCCATTCGTGTACAGGACCGACTTCACCAAGATTTTATCTTGGATCATATCAATAGGGATGAAGATTTAGTCCTTGAACATAGTCAACCATATGAGGTTGACCATGATGCCCTAATTTATTGGCACTGGTCTCTTAGAGACACTGACTCCAAAATTCTGTGGATAGAGTATCCTCCCACTCATGCATTGCTCTACATGATTTACTTGAGTATCGATAACTTTTTAGACTCGGCCGGTGCCGAGACTGTGATATCAGAAGAGCACGCCACCACGCGGGCGACAATAGATACGCATTCTGAGGTTTTTCTTATGAGTTTGGAGATAAGTATCATTCAATGGGATCGCGCAAGTCGAAATCAAGATACCGAAGCACCACGGAACACCCCAGTCATATGGAGAAAGCTGAGCCGGGTCTCGCTGACTGCAGGATATCCAGATAATCAATTGGCATTTCCAATCTGTCAGACGGCTTTTGGGCCAGGTCGCATATTTGCTGAGTTGGCTTGCAAACACAGGTATCACACGGATTGTATTGTAGAGTGGTTGATGCAGAGGGCCGCCTGCCCAATGTGCAAATAGAGAGGTATAACACCGTTCTGATATGGCATTTTGGACTATCAAGCCTTCAAGTTCTTCCAAGTTCCTGTTCCTGTTCTTCCGTTTGCTAAGACTCTATTTAGTTCCGTTTTTCAATTGCATGGAAATTTCTCTGTTATCAAAATTCCTCCCAGAATCATTTAGATTGCTGAGGCGGTTGTTTCATCTTCGGTGCAAATCCAAGTTAACCGACCCTGAGATCCGGTTGGGTTTTTCAGGCAAGGAAACTAGACGTGCCCAGTAAAAGCCTATATTACAAAGCGATTCCATCATGATGGGTCGAGAGTTTGAAAATTTATTATTAGCACTGCTAGTTATTGGAGCGAGATTACACTTGGCCTTGAGTGAAGAGACATTATTTACAGTAGTAGTCTGGTGCGAAGATCATCAAATATTGTACAGAAACTCTGACCCCATTGTCAGTGCCCGCCCCGTGGTGTTTGTTAGTAATGTTACAAGATCACAAGCCTATGATCTAAGAGTCAAATATGAACGCCGGTCAATGACATGTCCTTCTGCTGATAAGGTTAAAGAAGATCCAACCTCGCAACATGCTTATTCTGCGTCCTCAGCGGTCGCACGGCGCTTGTACGCCTGTCGAAGCTTCTTCTTATCATTATGCTTCTTCCAGCTTGGGATATTTTGCCCCTTATTCCGCTTAGGGATATCAGGGATGTCCGATAGATCATCGTCTTCATCGAGGTATTCATCATCTTCCTCGTCACGCTCCAGGTCTCCTTCTTCATCCACCTCTCGAGAAGCAGCCTTATCTGCTGCCCGGCGAGCCAGACGCTCCTTCTTGCCTTCACCGTGTTTCTCGCCCAGGTTCAATTTGCGGGAATGCGAGTCTTGGCCCCCAGTGCCCACAAATCACCCCAGTGCGACTTGCGCGCATCACGATACGCCTGACGGCTGTAAGAGCGGGGCACAGTCCAGCGCTCAATCTTTCCGGCCGGTGTGCAGAGGTCAAAAATGACATGGCCTCGACGTTTCAACGGCGGGTAAACTGCGCGAGGCAGTGAAAGCGGGTGGAATGGGCTAGTTGGTTCATCAAGATGCTCAAATCCCTCGAAAGCCGCATCGGTCACCTCGGAATTCTGCTGAATATTTTGCTGTTGTCGCAAGTCCTGACCCCTTTGCACTGCAATATAGCTGAATTTGATGTCTTCATGGTTGCGGTCTTTGGCTCCCATTATGCGTTGTAAGAATGGGGGTCGGATGTATCGTTGCTCAAAATGGCAATAGTCTTTGCGGCCCTTTGTGGGCCCCGCAGAGTTGTGCATGGGACACGTCGAGTGATTGGTGCAGGGCGCAATAATCATACCAGATTCCTTCTCAACGGTCCGACTGCTGTCGGGAGAGTCAAGGGGATTCTCATACTCGGTCGAATTGGGGCTTGCAATGTGGCGCTTGAGTAGCATTTCACGCGCACCGGCGATGCATTCGAAACCCTTCTGGCGGCCCTTCTCAAGCAGAACGAGAACACCTCCATCCGGGTTGAGGAGTTGCCACAGGTTCTCTACATACTCCTTTCGTTGGTAGTCCTCTTCAAACCCAAGAAGGGAGTGCGGCGCAATGATGACATCGTACTGCTTTCGCTTGGGAGCAGCACGCGAATCGTCCAATGTAGGTTTCTCACGTACATGAAGATAGTCCGGTAGCCGGGGAGGAAGCTCGTGTTATCAAGCATCGCACTAGCACGCAGACGAAGTGCCTCGGATCCGGTCAATACTGTTGAGCGACCGTAAGGAACGGGTGCGTCTTCAGGGTGATCAGGAACCATAAGTTGATATTCTGCCCGAATGATATCCCTCCAGGCCAATATGCCGGCACCACCACCACTAGCATCAAGAACATTTGGACCACCTTCCTGAGAAATGAGTTTGCGGATCCAATCAGTTCCCAAGCGCTTTCGAACTTCCACGAGAACACAGAGTACCGAAGCGTATATACCAGGGTATAAGGCCGCAAGATAAGCGTTGGCTTCCATTTCTCCCATGTGGTGCTGCGATGCACTGATAGGAATGGGAAGTTGGGGTAATTGTGCTCGTGGGGGAGGTGTTGTAGTCGAATTAGGCAGGCCAGGGCCACCGAACAGGCGATGGGCAGTATCGGCAATATGTTTGTTGGAAAACTCCGAGAGGATTATAGAGATAGGACCCGTCACAGTCTTCTTCGGCAAGTTGATTGTGCCGGGCTCTGTCTCAAACTTTCCTTCACGGGTCAGGGGATGGGATCGTGGAGCAGAGTCAGGGACCGCCTCATTCACAAACTGTTCCATCATAACCTCGCCGCCGAGTTGCTCGGCCACTTCCCGTGTTCGCTGCATGGCAATCGTTTCCTCCAATACCGGACTCGCATCCATATCGTACACAACTGGAGTATCATCTTGAGATTCCGCGGGTTGTTCAAACTCGATCTCCTCCCAGCCGCCCTGTCCATCCTCGCGGAACAGGCGATCGGAGTCATTCTCGTCTTCCGGGATGTCCTCGTCTGCCAATTCCCTGATATTTGGCTCTCCATACAGCGATGTATACAACTGGAGTTCCTCGTCATTCAGAGCGCCATCAGGGACAGTATCTCCAAACTGCTGACGGACCATCTGCACCCAAGACTCGAGAGTGTATTCCTCTCCATCAATAGTAAGGGGTTCTTCGAGCCCATCGGCGTCTTCTGCCTCTTCCATCAAGTCTAACTCATCCATGAGTTGTGCCATCTGGTCTTCATTCTCGTTGATGCGCTCGATAAGGGCGTTAATTGCTTCGGTTCCGCCGGGTTCTGTCGACTCGGGTTGAGGTGCGGCTGTGGAAGACGAAAGCCTCTGTCCAGACATTGACTGGATGGGAGGGAAACCGTGTCGCTTTGTTTGGAATGGAAGTGGCATAGGTGCATTCGGCAGTAACCTTCTCTGTGCAAAGCTTCGTTTCTGCTGCGGCGCGATCCAACCTACAACTTCGCGGGATGGTCGCGATACAGCTGGGCCCGAGACTGGCGGGCGCAGCAGATGCCGCGCATGCGGGTGACTGGCTCTAGATGCTGAAGAGCCAGACAACATCTTGCTGGACTAAAGCTGGGGTTGAGTTGAGATGGGAGACTAGAAATAAATTCCGAGCCGGGCGGAAGCTCCAGAAAATTGATGCCAAGCCATCACAAACTGCTCCCTGCTGATTGGCCAAGCGGGCGGCCAGCAGATCCAGATGGATTCGGTTGACTCCACTTATACTAGTGTTACATACGAGTATTCAAAAGGGTTGTTTCAAAGCAGGAGATTGGGGTAGTACTAGTGATTTTATGGTGGTGTATAAATATGCGATTGAAATTATCTTACCTATATGGCTGAGGTTTTGAGCCGAGATGCCTATTAGTTGTACGCAGGATATGGTGATACATAGTTCCAAGACGGAGGAGATCACGCATCGATCGCCTAAGGCAGTCGGCGAGAAAACATGAGTGATTGAATATCTGTAGCTTTTCTAAGCCATACTTCAATTCGTTTAATTCAATTCATTAAATCCTTTCCCTCGTTCAATTGATCCTCTCCATTTAAGTTAAGCGTGTCTATCATTTAGTTAGTTAGCCGAACCAAGTCCTGGCGCTATTGTAACACGTACTAATTGCCTTCTTTGGCTCTATCTTTCTGTCCACCCTCCTGTGGGAGTTCATTTCTTTGGCCATTCGGCTCATCGTTCTCCGTGGTATGTTTCAGCCGATGACTCTCTTCTTTTTCCAAGTCACTTCCTTTCGTATACATCGAGTTTGCTGACTTTGGCCATGCAGTGGTTTCCCCTAATATTAAGTCAATTCAACTTTCGTACCGGCATTAAATGGGTTCTTTATTCTCACTCTTCTTCTCATCTGTGTGTGTTCCGATTTGGCGCGCCTTCTCCGAGTTCTGGCGCTGTTTGATAGACCCTCTCTCATATCCATCGCCGAAACTTTCCAAGGGCTGAGGGTCTACGCGAAGGATTCCAGACATAGTTGTTTGGTATTAAGTCTCCCCATAAGATGGGCTTCGTAGCTGTATTTAATGCGAGTACCTCCAACCCCACGATGGACCCTACTTATCTTGTTTGGTGCCAGTGTGGTGGCGAAGGGGGGATGACGTAAAAGTTGGCCAGCTAATCATGCCGATCTATGTACAGTGCTGTACATATTTCTTTTTGAAGCTATGTGACTGCGGTCACATCACGATTGCCCTTTTGCTAAATTTCAACAACATCATTTGAAAGCATACTCAAATCGGGGAACAGGTTGTGCTGGAGAAAGAAATACTACCAAATTAGATTGCCAAGTGGAGCGTCATTACGGAGCAAGTGATGTCGGGCCAACCTCAGGTGCGTGCAATTACTAGTAAGCTTAATCTTAGCCGCGAGTCTATTGGGAACATACAATGTATCGGCGCATTCATTGGGAAGGGGCTTGCAAGGTGACTGGGTAGTATTACATTTCTCATGAACGATATAATGCGGGAACAAAGTGCAGCACATCATGCCGTGAGTAGAATGGGCAGAAATACAGTTGAACAGGAAGGGTGTAATAATTAGAGCCAATAAAATATGGAGTAGATCCCCTTTTCGAAGGCTACATAATCTAGGATATATTCTCCAACCGGAATCACTATGGGTATCTATAAGTTGATTTCTTAGACCTCGCTCTCCGTGTCGTCGTTGCCCATGAGCACCCGTAATGCGCCGACCCAGCGCATCACCTCATGTTCTAGGGCCGTCAATTTGGCCATCACTGACATGAGGCTAGGATCTTGACTTTCAACTCGGATCTTTTCTCGGACGTGAACCTCGTCACCTTTCCACATGAACACATCGCCTGCTTCGTCATGCGCCCGTTGTTTACTGCCAAATAGTCGATCCCGCAGGGAGAACCCGGTCAAAGAGATGTCTGAGGCGAATGCCGATGGAGCTTGCGCTACGGTATTGCTTTCAAGTGTACGAACCAGAAGAATTAACGCAGAGTCTGCAATGGAGAGGTGAAATGACAGGTTGGGTGGAGGGGGGAGGGTCAAACATCTGCCATGTAGGAAATGCATTAGCTAGGTGTTTCTCAGGGCATACAATCGACCATATATCGAGGGATGAAGGGATGAACCTACATTATCAGAGACACTAGTCTCCCACCAGTTGCCCCGCACGTTCCCGTCGCCCTTCAGCATCTGCCGCGCTTCGTTGATGGTTTCGTGCAAGAGATGCAGCTGACTGAAGATAAACCCTGCATCGTGGGGGTCCCCCGTATATGTGCTCACGTCGACAATATCCAAGCTCTGATTGACTAGGTTTCGGACCGACACGAGCTGTTGAAGTACCAAATCGGGAGCCTCGGGGGATTGTGAGAGGGTCAGGCGGGTGCTAGGGGAACCGCGTGGAGGGGGTAGTGATTGTAGTCGGAGCTGAACATCCTGTTTGATAGCAAGATTATTTTAGCATACGGCCGAACTGGCACTGCGAAGGAAAGATAGACCTACTCCTTTGACTAGCTTCGTCCCAACCCGTGTCACAAAGCCCTTGACATTTTCAGATCGTACTGAGGAGAGGACCAGGGTTGACCCTGGTTCCTGGGGCGCGAGGAGGGCGGCGCACTCTTGGAGACCTTCCTTCAAAGAGGAGAGCGATTCCTGTAGCGATTGCAGTAGCCACTGAAGCTCCCGAGCCTAAAAAATGAGGAAGTTGGCCAACAGCTCCACCGGGATGGTCTGATCCTTGAGGCGATCCTTCTTTGATTCTGTGAGGGCCAACCAGGGCCGAGAATTGTAGATCGCCGCAGGTTTTGAGAAGGGCCACTTTTCTTCAACGTACCAATGCGGAATCCGCCTCTCGGTTCAACCGGTCGGGCGGCAGTGGGGGATATGCCCAAGTCGCCATGGCGGTGCGGTGCGGTAAGGCGGTAATAGGAAGCAACGTGAAGAGAACTAACCTTACACGGGATCAAGATTTCGACACGAGCAAGGGCAAGGCAAAAGAGTTTTGATCCACGTCACTGATGGGGCTTGCAGCTGCACCATGGGGGAAGTCCAGAGGGGAGCTGCAACGTCGGTGGGCGTGAGTTGTGAGGTGACCGAGCCAATGCTCGTCATGGACGAAGGGAGGCTAACCTTTGCGGGGACTAGCGTCGAGTTAGAGTGCACGCTAACCCAGAACAGCTAGCCGATCAGGTGCAAGCATGACGTCGATGATCCTCACGATTTGTGATCTATGAGGAGCTGTCCTTATATCAGGCAGAGGGAAGAGGGTTCGCCCGGATACGCCGGCTGCCTGGCTCATCTTGCAGTACTTTTCTACCTTCGAGCTTCCATTTCTTCCCCTTGGATTATCTCCCTCCTTGATCCTCGACCCTCCCACAGCTTCATCACCTCATCTCAATCCATTGGAACTTCGGGCATCAAAACAATCCCTCTGGGCGCCAATTTTGAAGCTATTGCACACACTAACAAAGAAAGAAAAAAGAACTACCTCCCTCAATTTACAAAGACTCTAATTCAGAGATCGATCACAATGGGCCTCAGCAGTACGTGTGAACAGTTCCCGATCAAGAATCGATGTCTTCCGAAAAGCTTCCTCGTAAACTAATTCACTTTTTTCTGCAGGAGCGTCATTGGGCTTCTTGGGCCTGTTTTTCATGGCCGGCGCGATTCTATTAATCTTCCTTACACTACTGGCGGGCGCGCGCAACTCCATTCCGCTCAATGAGGTGTACTTCCTTCAAGCCGATACGGGCAATATCCCAGGCGCACCCCCTCTCTCGCGCTGGACCTTCTGGAGTCTATGCGGAGTGACAGATGGTGGTAAGAATGACTGTGGCAGTTCGCACCCAGCCTTCCCATTCGACCCTCCAAGCCACCGCAACTTCAATACCACGGATAATGTGCCTTCGCGATTTATTGGGTAGGTCAAATGAACAGCTTTACCCGTGGTGAGATTTTCCGCTGACACCTTATGACCCCTATAGCACAAGTCACTACTTCCTGATGACTCGCTTCATGTTCCCCTTTATTATTATTGGTCTGTTCTTCGCCGTGGTTTCTCTTTTCACTGGCTTTCTGGCCATGTGCACACGTATTGGTAGCTATATCTCTGGATTTGTCGCCTGGCTCGCATTGACCTTCCAGGTCATTACTACCTGCCTCATGACGTATGCTTCAATTCCCCATCAACTACAATTTCCAACCTTCCATGCTGACTCTGTATCTAGTGCTGTCTTTGTGCAGGCCCGGGATGGCTTCACGAGCAATGGCCAAGGCTCCAAGCTCGGTGTCAAGGCTTTCGCTTTCATGTGGACTGCGAGCGTCTGTCTGTTTCTCTCTTGCCTGATGTACTGCCTCGGCGGTGCGGTTGGCCGCAAGGACGATGGCTACAGTGGGCGCAAGGAGCGCCGTCGCGGATTCTTCAACTCCGCCCGATCCAACAGTGTGCGAAGCCAGAAGAAGGAAAAGGAATCCTACGCCACCGGAGCTGCTTAAGCGTATGTGCACATCCCCAGGCCGGAGTTGTAGGTTCCCACTCCGTCGCTTAAACAAAAGTTGCTTCATTTGTTACAAAGAAGCGACTAACCTGACGCCAACCACGCACGTTGATACCCTCGATCTATTCAACGTCCCGTCTTCTCTTTCTCGCCGTACACGATTTTGCACTGCGCTGATATCCCTTCGAGTGCCGATTCTCTGGGCGATTTCTCTCGCCTTGTCTTTGCCTTGTTTACGATATGTTTCAGTGATCATTGGATTTCTGAATGAAGCACCGCCTCACCTTCATCCTCACGCTCCTTTATGCTGTTACGAAAATCTACGATCGCTACTGCAATACCTGCCTATCGATGCCGCATGCCATTATGGTGATGGCACTACTAGCCTGGTTTTTCTTTTTTTTTGGTCAATGAATTGTTGACGAGCTCATGTTACAATTGTTTCACGGATTTTTGGAGTCCGATGTCCGTTCTATCTATTTAATCTAGTTGTAATATAATTTCTAGTTGACCTCAGCAAATCAGCCTTTCTACTCGGCAACACTTACTGCCGAAACTGAAATTTCGTTATAGCGTAGACGAAAAAGCAGAGCAGTTTGGAAACAATCTAGGAACCCGAGGGTGTTCGTCATCGAGCCCTTGGGGTGACAAGGCTGAAATCGGGAGCTAAGGACCGTGGATCAAATACTTGAACATGTGGAAAATATCTTAATTGGTTACTTCCAGTTGTGAGTCTATAAATATTTGCAAAACTCGAAGAAATAGATGACTCCAAAAAGATAATGACGGGTAGACAAAAGGGGAAAAAGGAGAAACAAAAGCACAGCCTCTATCAGTCATGCATGCATCATCACACCATAAAGAGATCGGTTTTTTTAGGGGGGTGTCATTTAAGCGGAGCCGTTGATGGCACCACGGACGGCAGTAGAGCCACCGACCTCGCGCACGGCGATCTGGAGACCCAGGTCGGGGTTGACGTGGACCATGACCTCGACCTTGGCGCCGGCCTTGACACCCTTGACGGCGAGCTCGGCAACGGGCTTCTCGGTCTTCCAGACGATCTCACGGACATCCTCCTCCTCGTCATCCTCATCAGAGAAGTCAGAGTCCTCGTCGTCAGCGGGCTTCTCCTCCTTGGCCTTGGGCTCAGGCTTAGTGACCTTGATGTCGCGGGCACCCTCGCACACACGGACAAGTACATCGCCACCCTCCTTGGGGGCAACGTACTGAGCAATGCGGCGGGCAGGAAGAGCTGTCTCGGCATTGAGAAGGGGCTGGAAGGTGGTGTCGGTGCTAGAGGTGAACTCAACGCCGATGGCCTTGCTCAGGTGGGGAGTAACAGTGACCATGGGGTGAATGGACTGCTCGATGTCCTCGTGGTCGAACTCCTGGACCAGAGAGGCCTGGAAAGCGGCACCACGGGCAGACAGCTCGGAGGGGTTGATCGCCGACGTGAGGGTGGAGGGAGCCAAGATGGCGGTCTTCTCGGGGAAGATGTTGCGAGCAAGCTGGGCGATCTTGGGGGTGTGGGAAGCACCGCCGGAGAAGATGACCTACGGAAATATTAATATCAATCAAGGTTCTTAAAAATTTTAGCTATTTCGCATACCTCATCAATGTCCAGAACATCGAGATCGGCCTTCTTCACGACCTGCTCAATCAGACGGGTGAACTGGCCGAAGACCTTGCCGGAGAGCAGCTCGAATCGGGTACGGTTAACGGTGGAGCCGAAGTCAATGCCGTTGGCGAGGGACTCGACGCTGAGCTGAGCGTTGGAGCTCAGGCTGAGAGCCTTGCGGGTAGCCTCACCCTCCAGCTTGAGCTTGGCCAGGCCACGGGCATCTTCGCGGGGGTCGATCTTGTGCTTCTTCAAGAACTCCTTGGCGAAGTGGTCGATGATGATCTGGTCCAGAGAGGCCCCACCCAGCTCATAGTCGTGGGCAGTAGCCAGGATGGTGTAAATGCCACCGCGGCAGGCAACAACGGCAACATCAGAGCGGGTACCGCCCAGGTCAGCCACAACAGTCAGCTTGTCGGTAACAGTGGCCTCAGGGCGGGCATCGTAGGCCATGACGGCAGCAACGGGCTCGTGGATGAGTTGGAGGACATCAATTCCGGCAGCCTTAGCGGCGGCGACGAGAGCCTCACGCTGGGCATCGGCGAAGTTGGTGGGGACGGTGATAACGGCCGCATTGACCTCCTTGCCCAGGAAGTCAGTGGCGGACTGCTTGAGACGACGAAGGTGGCGGGTGGTGATCTCAGAAACGGTCGCAGAGTTAGGGGTCTCGCTAGGGGTGTCACGGATGGAGAAAGCAATGGTCGACTCGCTCTGCTGGGGGTGGGCAGAGGCGTGGCATGGGGTCGGGTCGATGGACTTGAAGTCCTTGCCCAGGAAATCCCGGAAGTATGCGACGGTGTTGCCGGAGTTGCGAATGAGCTGGGACTTGGCCTGAGTACCGTGGTACTCCTCGCCCTCGATGTAGGAAAGAACGGAAGGGATTTGACGGTCTAACAGGGTCAGTTTGAAATGATTCGGTGTAGATATGCGGGGGACAAGAGAACATACCACCCTCCTCGTTAGCGATGACCTCAGCCTTGCCATCCTATATATTTCAAATATCAGCGATTGGTCTTGAACAGAGATAGAGCGATTCGACGTACAGCAGAAATGCGAGCAATTGAACTGTAGGAGTTGCCAAAGGAGATACCGATAGCAAAGCGCTCCGCCTGAGCGGCGACACCGTTGGCTGCGTCACCCATTTTTAATGTGAAAGAGAAAATTCGTTAAAAGAAATTAAAAAGGAATTTCCACGACACAGTGTGTGAGGGAGAATAGTCGGGGGGGAAAGTGTCCGACGAAGGGGTGAATGTCTTAATAGCGGGGGAAGCCAAATCGAAAAATTTGAAGATTTTCGGCGGAAGCGTGGCTAGTGCTTATCGATAGCAGTGTGGCGGTACAACCAACCACAGGCAGTCGTTAATGGGATTTTTCAAGGTTACCACAATATGTATTACGAACTGACGAAGTTCTAATTTTTTGCTCTATATATACTTCGATCTCGATCTTCCAATTGGAAGATTTAGCTTCTGAATCTTTATAGTTAGGTATTACCTTCTGATTCCTAGATCCCATGTCTTTGTGGTAAAGGTAGTTAGGCTGACCAGGGGCCTTTACCGCGGGCGGCAATATGTGTCACGTGCTGATAAGCAATACGTTTTCTTTGCGCTTAATATCCTGATCGCTTCAATACTCAAGTCGTCTATTTCCAACAGACCTGGAGCCTTTTTTTTAACGGCTATTTACGCCATGTCTACGCCCCTAATCCTGCTCCCTGGTGATGAGGTGCCCAGTAGCCACCTCCCATCCATCAAAAACAATCCTCTCAAGCTAGGATCAGGCGTTCGTCTTCTGTCGCAGCCCTCAGCGAAGCCAGCAGCGTCGAACCATGTCCTCACAGCAACACAAGCTGGCATTCTGACGACCGATGCTAAGCGAAACACTGTTTCTCTTCAATCCTTCTCCAACCGCCGATATATTCCTACGACCAATGACCTTGTCATCGCACAGGTTCACCACTCCAGCATCGATTACTTTCATTGCATTGTGACCCCACACACAGCACAAGCTCTATTAGGTCAACTCTCCTTCGAAGGCGCCACCAAGAAAACTCGGCCCATGTTGAAGGGTGGCGATCTGGTGTACGCGCGAGTTTCGTCAGTGGGTGTTGGCGCAGGTGCCGAAATCGAGATCACCTGTGTCAACCCGGCGACCGGCAAGGCCGAGCCGGGTGGTCTCGGTCCGCTTACTGGTGGCATGGTCTTTGATATCTCCACGGGATTTTCGGCGCGGTTAATTCGTGCGAGCTCCTCCTCCGCAGACCACGGTGATGCCATCGATGGGCTTGTGGTTCTTGCTGAGCTTGGAAAGAAATTAGAAAGCCTCGGTGGCTTTGAGATCGCCGTTGGCCGTAACGGAAAAGTCTGGATTGACTGCTCAGCAGCGGGTGAAAATGCTGTCAAATCTACCATCGCGGTCGGACGGTGCCTTCAAACCACCGACGACAAAAACTTGAATACGATGGACCAGAAGAAATTAGTCACTAGGGTTCTTCGGGAGATGAAGCTTATTTCCTGATAGCCCCAAGCTGACGTTTGTCTACAGGGGAACAGATGAAGTCCCCTCCTTCCTTTGGGCTTGAAATGTTGCGGTCTCGACACCGCTTTCCATACCTTCACCGGCCAATCTCCATGAGAAAACAGCGGCAATCAAAAACTCGCCGGTTTGCAATCAACAAGCAAAGCTACAATATTCCCGCCGCTCTGGATACTCTTGGCCTCTCGCAGTTCACCCTGAGCTTTGCTATCACTCTTGAATGTGTCCATTGTCAAAAGGAGATTTGGACCCACACATTGAGAGCATTCGAACCGGAGCTATATGCAAGTTGCATGAAAGTCGGCCGGGCAGCTCACGCCGCGGTGCAATACATAGACTTTATATGAGCCATGAATTATTATGTTTTAGCGTTACTCCCTTCAATTTCCTCCTCTAACTCAGATTAAGGAACATAGTATTTTTTAGGGAGAAGCAATAAATTTAAGTTGATAACACACTATTCTTTACTAGAAGTATCGTACCATTTCCCAGCGGGTAAAGAATCTCATGAATTCAGCCATTCCAAGGTCAACGAGGTCCTATGGATGTATGTTCAAGTTTTTCCGTGATACTTACTGCCTCGTACTAGTACTCTCTCCGGGTACATGCAGACGGCCTTTGGGATGGCCTTTGCATGTATACACCGCTATCTCTTCCGCCCACCCTAACCTGTCTTTTACACTATAGGCCAACAAACATACAATCTTTCATCCATGAGACCTTGTTATTATTCAATAATCAATTCGTGAGGCACTTCGGTAAATTGTAATAGACTTAAATAATCATCTATCCATACGATAACTCATAATTATAGATATTAGTACATGGAACCATACTCGTAAGCATTCCTCTTTTTTTCTGCCGGTCAAATTTCCGGAATGCGGCTTCAGGTACTGGGGCGGCGAGGAATTCTGCCTGGGTCCGCGTCAAAATTTGGAGAGTAGATTGCAGCAGCACTCCACTCCGTTTTTTGACCGCGAAAAAAAAGATGGCAAGACCAAGTTTGCCCCAACCCGAAAACTCCTATTCGCATACCTCTGGTAAGCTCATGCATATGCGACGCGCTCTCGCCTGATTTTACCATATCATTTTGGTTCTGATTGCTTCCAGACGCCCGATCGCCCAATGCGCAAGTCGCAATGACCGACGATAAACCGAAACACAAGAAGACGCACAAGCAAAAGAACAAGAACAAGAGCAAAGATACTTCCGATCCAACTTCGACCAATGGCGCCAAGTCCTCTTCGAAGCGAAAGCGCGAGTCTGAGCCCGGCCGGAAAAGCAAGAAGAACAAGCATCATGACAGAGATGATCTTGTAAATGGCACGACTCTCCTCATCGAACCGGAAGTGGATCAAAAGCCCATCATCACACAACTGGACGGTTTCCATGCAGATGACTCTGCCGCTCCGGCGCCTGAAGAGACACCCAATCAGGGACCCAACGGCACTCCAGGTAAAGAAAAGAAGCCCCGCAAAGCGCGTTTCGCTGGTAAAACCGGGAAGAAAATTGGAGTCTATGAGGAGGATGAAATTCGAGCCGTGGAGAAATACAAGGTCGACTTTTGCAATCTCCACGGGGTCGAAGCACGGGAATTCGACGCGATGGTGCAACATTCCGAGCGCGAGGGCGAAGACTTCCCCTGCCCAACCGACCTTTGTACCAAAAGCGAGTTCTGGTCTTCCATCTATGAACTTATGCCCGATCGGGACCGCCGATCAGTCTATCGCTTCATGCGCAGACATTTCCAGGACTCCGATCAGAAACCACATGAGTGGACTGCGGAACAAGACGAAGAACTTATCCAGTTGCGCGCTAAACATGGAACAAAGTACACTTTGATCGCCAAGCTCCTCGGCCGTAGCTCCGATGATGTTACACAACGGTGGAAGAATCGCCTCGAACACCGCACGACTATGAATCATGGACCGTGGAGTGAGCAGGAACTGCGAGACCTGCTTCGATACCTGATACAGGTCAGCGAAAGTTCCGAAAAGCTAGACATGTCTTCTGATGTGTATGAAATGGACGATAAACTTGTTCCGTGGGGCAAGATTAGTGATCAATTGAACAACACTCGGTCCCGCCAGCAATGCGCCGACAGATGGCGCAAGATTCGAAAGCTCGTTCTGGAAACACGGGCCACTTCCGACCCAAATGCTGTCTTTGATCCAAGGCACTCAAGGGGGAGTGAAAAGCCCAGCACTCCAAAGACTCCAAAGAGCAAGGAATACGTCGAGGAGAGTGACGACGAGGGAAATGAGTCAACACAGGCTGCCCAGGAAACTAGGGCTACAACCGAGTCCGCTCCTGAAGCAGATCTAGGATCGCAACCAGTATCCGGTGACCACAGCGAATCTCCAACTCAAAAGCGGGTCGAGGAAGAAGCCTCTTCGTCCGAGGATGATGACGATGGGCATTCTTCTCCCACCACTCAACGATCCAAGTCAGCATCCGAGAAGAAGCAAAAAAAGAGGCAGAATAAGGCGAGGGAAATAGAAGAGCTTGCCGAGGCCGAGGGGCTCACTCCAGCGAGGGCAAAAGAGGTACGCAAGCAGGAAAAGAAACGCAGGAAATCATTGAAGGAAAAGAGGACATCTGCGGTCAATAAGGCCGACATCGACAACCACACTCAATACAAGCAAGCATCTTCAGTCCAGTCGCAGGCCGGCTCTGATAATGATTCAGATATGTCTGATCTTGACGATCATGGCCGAATCAAAATGGAAGGATGATAATAGATAACCGACTGGGGTATTTACGAATAGGGAGGTAATTCGATAGACCAAACCGCAACTATGTACTACCGTCTACAGTGATGAATGGATTATAATCAAGTCTGTAAATTTGAGGTTCTTATACATATGGTAGTAGAAGAAAACACGTCTATAGTTCATCCTTGCGGTCTTCATCCACTTCCTTCTCTTCGACATCCTCCTTTCGGTCCACCTCCTCGCCCGTCTGCACAAATCTAACCTGCTCCGCATCAACGCGCTTCGCCACTGCAGCAATCTCGTCATCATAGACTGTCCACTCGGGAACCTGTCGTCTAGCACGCGCAAGCTTCGGCTCTTTAGTCTGCGGGTTGTTGCACAGGTCGATAGTACGGGCCGTGGCAAGATCCTCATCGGAACACCAAGTCTCACACCACAGCCACTCCTGTGGTAGACTGTGGATAGGGATGTGATGTTGCATGTTATTCGGAAGATCTTGGTCCAAGTTGCTTAAGCTGTTAGGATCAGCCGAGAGCATCTGGTACTGGCCACGCAAACGATCGCCCGCCGCAATCGCACGGAAGCGTTTCAGATCAACGACATACAGCGCCGAGATGTGGTATGGTCTGTCGCGCAGGAATGTTTTCCAATAGCCTTGCTTCCAGAATCGGAAACCTTCCATCTCGGTTCGAGAGTCGCCCATTGGCGTGAAGCCGTATGGCGCACCCTGTAGGTCGTGGTTAACAAGATCATACATGTCCGTGCGAACAATCTGGTCTGCATCCACGAAGATGACTTTGTCGAGGGAAAGCGGGAACAAAACGTCTAGGAAAAGCATCTTGTAGCCCCAAATTTCACGCTGCTTCTCACGCTGTTCGCGAAGCCAGTGCGGCCATTTGTAAGTGACCATCTCATAGGAGAAGCCATATTCGGCGGCAAGGTGAGGAAGGAAAGCACGGAAGGAGGGCGAGAGGAACTGCTCAATGAACCAGAATTTGACGGTGTGCTTGGTGTTCTTCATGACCGACACCATCATAATATTTAGCATGCGTTCGTACAAGTGGCCGCTAGCGACAGAGAAAATGTTGATATCGGCATGTTCGTTTTTGGAGCCTACGCCCACGTTAGAAAGAACACCAGAGGCAAAGTTGAGGCCCTTGGATACGAAATCCATGGCTGAACCAGAGCGAGGTCCATCGTCTAGAACGTCTTCGTCTTCGTAGCCTGGCTTGCGGGAGAGACGGGGGAAAAGCGTTCGACCTTGGAAGGAGAGGAGGGTCACTTCATTGTTCTCATCGCCGAGTTGGGGGCGGTAGCCAAGGCCACCGACACTGTCGATCTTGAAGAGCTTCTCGCTTCGGCCGGGCTTAAGGTTAATCTGCCATAGACCTGGCTGCGCCTTGAACTGGAAGTAACCCAAGTTGGCCATGATGATGGTATCGGCGAAATGATGTCTATTTTCTGTTCCCAGGACGAGTTGCACTCCTCGTGGCGGCGAATTGGTAGTCAGATCGCGAGAGTGGCCTTCAATAAGGATATGCTCCAATTCATAGATTGCATCGACGTTGGAGCCGTCCTTGAGTGAGCCCAGCTTGATGTTATCCAGATCGTGAATAGAATCCTTCGGAGCAACGAGCCACGAAGAGGGGACATCCATTCCCAGTGTAAGCAAGGCTTCGACAGGTACACCGGAAAACGATGCCCCAGGGCGTGAAATTGAGCCGTCACTGGTAAACAAAGGCTCAGAATCGAGCACATAGCGATAAAATCGCTTGACAGGGATCTCCTTCATCTCCTCTTTGGCATTAAGGAAGATCTTGAGCTTGACACCGGCTAGTTCGGAGAGAACCTTGAGGATGGGTAGCCATCGTTGAGCATTTTCGGAAGCTGGATCCAAAGAAGCAACAATGTTGATCACGGGGTCTTCAGAGTTAGAGACTGTAATCACAGAGTGGTCGATCTTCCACTTTTCAGACAGATCCATTCTGAAGTCAGGGGTGGACTCAAAAATCCCTTCCGGAACATCTGAGACGGTGGATAGAGAAACAAGCGCAGAGAGCTTGGCAAGGTCAAGAGGTTTGGAGATCCGCATGTTCAGGCCCAGGTTCATGGCAGCCTTTGTAACAGCATCAACACGTTTCGTCCGCTCATAGTTGATCAGCTGGTCAATCTCATCGATAGTCAAGCCATCTTCTTTATCAATGGGGCCAACAACCCGGCCGTTGACGACTAAACCCTCGACGCCAGGCTCGAATCCAAGTTTTTGGGCAAGGCGTCGGTGGAGTCCAAGATTACCTTGGGTTTCTGACTCAGAAACATCGGTTTCTGCGTTTTCAAAGGCGTTGACGAGAGCTAGAGTTTGGTCAATGTCCTCACCCTTTATCATTGATTGGTAAACCTTCTCCAAAAGAGGACTGTTTTGCTCAGCATCCGAGGCACCATTAGAGACTAGGAGAATCTCAACCTGCTTATTATCCTTCTGGAAGGTCAATGCATCGGAAAGCAATTGTCTTCCTTCTTTCGACTCGAAGTCACCAACGACAATGAGATGAATACCATCCCGTGAGCCATCTTTTGCTGGAATTTGAGGTAATTGATCAAGGACGTCCGCTTGCGATCCCAGTGCGTCAGCGAGGTCGACAATCCGGACGCTCTTAGGATCTTCTGGCATCAGGAACGTGTTGCGTCTTTCAAATGAAGCAGCCAAAAAGAATTCCGGCAGCCAAGCATCGGGAGCGAAAACACCCTCCATGATTCCCTGTCGGACAAGCTTAAGATCGCGGCCGATCAGCATACTCATTTCCTGCATCCAGTTGCCTTCACGAGTCATGGGAATGCCGTTGACTAATATATTAGGAGTTTCGATGCTGAGGCTCAATCGACGCTGGTATTTGATTGTTGTGGTGGCAATAGCTTCGTAGCGTTCACTTTTCAGGACTTCTTCTAATGAAAGAGCCTCCTTCTCTTCTCGGGGGTCTTGGCCCCGAGTCGCAGAAGTAAAGGCTGCCTTGTCCGGATTGCCGCCCCTCGCCGTGGACACAGACTAGCGACATATTGGTTAGTTTTGTAGTTGGAGGATGATTCGAAATACCAGCCGACCAACCTCTTCCAGATACTGTATGAAAGACGACAGTCCAAATGTTTCATACAGATAGTGCGCTACTTTCATTTGGGCGGTAGACTCTGATGACGAAGCCATAGGGACTAATCCGAATCGGACCGGGATCAAGCGCTTGACAAACGTCTGGAGTTGTCTGACAACCAGCAGCATGTCTTCAGGATCCGACAAATCAAGAGGTACAACTACATTGTGCAAATCGCGGGCAACCGGCGGAATTTGTCCTGGGTAAGCATTGGAGATGAACTGTCGATAATTAGCCGTGCTCCAGAAAGATTATAGGTCTTGAACATACAGCCTCAAGATTATCTGGCCAATCTTCGTATTGAGAATCATTCTCAAGATCGTTCAGCCAAATAATGACCTCGCCACCTTCCAGTTCATCACGGTAGTCATATCGCTGGGCTTCGTCATCCGCACGTGCCTCTGCAAGAGCTGGATGAGACAAGAGTCTGACTGCATCCCGGCCAGAGATACCGAGATCACGGAATTTTTGGATCAATTTCCTCTCGCGGCGGAGGATATCTAGAAGGGAGAATGCATCAATCTGGCGCGAGTCGATTTGAACACCGTTGATCCACATCGCATTATATCCCGCCGGGATCATTCTCGCTCGGTTAAAGCGAATTTCGTTCAAGAGATCTTTCGAAGCATTGTGAGCAGCCACCGTAGAGGAATGCTTAGGGAAATTTTGTGACAGCTTTAGCAAAGTGTTCAAGGGGTCCTCGCTGTCCATAACAAAGGCTGCGGCATTTAATCCCAACCTGGAGACCTCGGATGAAGAGAGAGGTCGCAGATCGGTCGGCGCATCTTCCTTTAGGACATCCGGAGCAGCTTCCTCCAGGCTTCCACCCCGCTTCTCGGCATCGCGGTCATCAATCACAATATAATCGGTTCGTTTTAAAGCAAGCTCCACGCCGTATCCAGAAACGAACAATGGGCGAGAGGTCCAATGCTGAGGAGGTCGATAACGCACACGGTACGAAATTTGTCCTTGTTTTGCCATATCGCTTAATATCTCATGAAATTCCTTGAACATGGGGGCCGAAACATCCGCGTATAGTACAGCCGGTGGCAGTGACAAATCTCCGAGGACTCGATCAAAGGGCAATTCCCGAGATTCCCTTGGCGAGAGAACTTGAAGTCAGCTCTCCATAAACAATGAAGTAAGTTTCGGTGTACTTACAGCTCTCCCTCGACATCTTGTTGCGCACGCTCCATCGTGGATGAACAGTACTGCTTGTCCTCGTAATGAACCCAGACTGGACAAGCGGCATCTTGAGCGGCCATCAAGGACTGCTGAACGGAGGTATTATAAAATTGGTAGTGGGCTTGAATTCGAGGAGCAGGTGATCGAATGGCAAGCGATAGTTTGAAGGAGGAGAGGCTTTCGGCGGTGCGAAGGTGGCCATCTTCATGGACGACCTGCAAGAAGCGGTCGTAAAGCTCCTTTTCGGTGATGGCATCCTCGAAAGAGCCACCGGCAATTCGGTCGAGCAATGGGAAGTATGATGTCGCATTCTCTTCGGCAGCCGACTCTCTAAATAGGGTTGGTGTGTGAGCAATTGGGACGGCCTCGGAGCGAATGTCAGCGGTAGGGGACAACGTACAGCAACTCCACCAAGTACGGAGAAGAATCGAATGAAGCTTGAAGTGCGACATTGACAGACGGGCTGCCATTGACAAGTAAGCCAGGTAAGAAAGCCCCGATGGTGGCGTACCAATGCCACGGAGTGTGGGATCTTGAGGAGACCTTCATTCTCGCGCAATGGATCGCGGAGATCGTGAAAGGGACGGGGACGTTAGATGAAGATTATTGAAGTGGGAACAGGCCCGGCGGTTCAAGTTTGCGTGTGCTCTATTTCGTCAGCTTGTAGGTCATAGAAAGCATCACGAGCCAGACGAGCCAATGCTCAAATCGTCAACAAACGCGGAGATTCGCCGGTGGATCTTGCCACGACATAGGATACTTGGATGGTTCACTATCTCTTATCAGCGTGGCAGCTCCGGGCGGTGAGGGTCACCCTGGGCCAGCACCGGTACTAGTAGTACTAGGATGTAGTAGCATCTATTTATTCCCAGTTTGAGAATTAGGATTAAATACTAGAGAATCATTGCTACGATGGATATAAGGCTTCGTTGGGAGTATTTTAATTGATTTGGCTTCTTTGATTGTTCGTTCAGACATGATTTCGTAAAATAAAGTAGATATCCTGCGCCAGTTTTTTGTCTTCCATGACATGCTATGACCGTTCGCCTTGTTGCTCCGAGTAAATGACGAGAAATTTCAGTTTATGTGTATCCCAGATGACCACTTTTTTCTTCTTTCAGAGTATCAGACGCCATGGGTGAAATGTTTCGAGTGAAAAGTTGTAGAAAAGGAAATTGAGTTGAGTCCAGGCTCAACGAAAGAATGTAAGTCGACCAGTCCAGGCGGGTGGGTAGAACGAAGAGCCTGCTTCAAATGAAGCTGGACTTCTAGGACTGGGAAATTTTGCGGCTAGTCGCCTCGCCAAGCAAGCGGCGGCGCTTCTGCTCATCGATCTCAAAAAAGGAGCTTTCTGCGGAGCTCTGTTGGCTGCCAGGCCGAGAATCGAGAGCGGTGGTAGATTTCATCTTTTTGAGGTTCTTGGTACGGGCATTAGGGCCCAGGGATCGCACCTCACGGGCAATGCGCTCAAGGAAAGAACCGGTCTTGGCCGGGTGTGCCTTGGGAATGGGGAAGTGGGGAGGGGCTTCTCAGCTTCACCCTCGGCGAGACTGGTTTCAATTCCAGAGGAACCAAAGCTAATACCAGAATCGGCCTTGCGGTTCTTGTTGCGGTGGGGGGGAGCCACCTTCAGACAAGTAAGAGGGCTCGGTGACCACCAGGCACTCATTAATAAGCTCATTGACGTGGTCCACATAGCGCACGAGGCAATCATGCAGTGGTCCCCACGAGGTAGCCTCGCCTTCGGGTGCACCCTGGACGATAACGGGGTCCAATGCCTCCTTGCCATTCATGGCGACCGCATTGATGTACCGGAAGAAGCCATCCCGCTGAGTCTTCAAATGCTGATAAGTCAAGTGGGGGGGGTTGGTGTTCGGGTCTTGTCGGAGACGGGTGGATACAAAGTATTGAGCATGGCGATGTGGTTCACCTTGTTTTGAGGCTCAAGCAGCATATCATTAATGAGAACCTGGATGATAGGTTAGTCACCAGCGATTTGGTTTTTAGTGTAGTTCTAGTGGTACTCACCCAGCGACGCAGGCCAACGTAGATCTGAGTGTACAGGGCGGTCACGGTGCGAGCTTTGGCGTTCATCGTGTGTAACCAAGTCATAACACCGGGATATTTTCCGGCAAATCCCGAGGAATTCGGATTCTCAGCGTCCTCGCGTTTGATACCCAATCGCGTCAGAGCGGCCTCCATTTCCTTCTTCCAACGGGTCTCGAGATCTTTGAGATAATCAATAGCAGTCAGAGCTTGGGGGAAATCCACACTCTCAAGCTCAGCAGTAAAGCAACGGTGCACAAATCCTGTCAGGAAGGAGACAGGAAGTTCGCAGGGCTGAGAGCTCCGGTTCGCAATTTGGTGGCTCATGAGCGAGCGAAAGTCTGCGGCGGCATCGAAAGAGCCATTGGAGGAGCGAGATGAGTGGGTGGAGGCGGAGTTGCGGGGGGAGAAAGCGGTTTCGGGAGAACGAGTGCGAGGGAATGGAGTATTCGTCGGATTACAGTTAAATGTGTACATGTCTCGCAATGGGATCTCATAGGAAGCCGGGTAGCGAAGACAATGATCGAAAATCCAGGTGAGAGCCGCACCATTTGGGCTGTCCAAAGATTGCGGGGAACGAGGAGACATTTTGTCGGATGTGATGGCGGAGGTGATAGCGGAGGGAAGGCGGAGAGAAAGGGAAGTAGAATGTATGTATTTTTGATGGTGAAGAATCAAACGATAGTTCGGACAGCCAGCAGAGCATAAATAACAACGCTCTGTCTGATCTGGATTGCCGAGGGCTGGGATGATTCAAAACACGCCAAAGGGGTGAGTGCGTGAGACGAGGGAGAGCAAAAAGAAAGAGGAAAGTGAAAAATAGGGTTGATAATAACGAGGGCGGGACGGAGAATCAGACGGAGACAGCGGCCATGCTCTGTGTCAAAGTGGCAAGAAAAAAGTGTGGCTGAGGGGGAGGCGGATGTTTGAGATGAATCCGAAGGGCGAAGCGAGGGGGTCACAAATTGAGAAGCTGTCGTTGTTCGATGGCTAGGCAGCTGCAAGATGTGATATGAAGCAAAGTAACCCAAAATGAAGGTTTGGATTCGGAGGGATTGAAAGTGTCGGAGACTTGCTCTCGAGAGAAAGGAAGTGAAACAGATGTTTCAAGGAACGAAAGGCTGGTAAAAATGGTAAGAATGGTAAGGATGGTAGAGGTCGGAGAAGTTGAAGATTGAAGATGAGGGGAGCGTGGGAGAGAGCCGGGGGAGGAACAGTTAACTGTTAAACCTCCTCCCACACACTCCCACACTCCCACACTCCCACAGACACACACACACTTCCCTCCCCCATCCACTCTGTCAGTCCAGACCACGGTGGATCAGATTTACCGTATCCATTTCCACTTCCATCGGGCCTCTCACGCTTCCCGACTCTATGGATCCATCGCCCGTTTTTTCGAGGCTCCACCTGCACTCAGCCGGCACCAGGAAGGCGACCGAGGGGGGGAAAAGACAAATGTTGGACTTCCGGCCCTCCGGATGGCCCACTGGACCTCCCGTCTAATATCGTCGCTAAACTGGAAGGATTCAATTTGCCTCGCTTGGCTGCTGTTTTCGAGCCCGAAGCTCTGGGTACTTGCTTTAGCGTCGTCGTCGTGCATCCGCGACCGCGTCCCTGGATGCTAACCCGTTGTGTCCTCAATTTAGACCCAAATTCGCCTTCCATTGGTTTTATTTTTATTTCTTATTTTCATTTTTAGGTACTTTTGTATGATACTCGCATACGAGGTCGGCTTGACTCGTCCTGCATGATACCTACGAGTATGGTAGATTGGGGCCGCCCCGACCGTGACAATTGTGTGACGAGCGCGCCAGAGGCGTCCCTCGCAGGCAGACTCGATACAACCCGTGTGAACCAGTTCGACAGAGCACAGCGCACAGAGCACAGAGCACAGAGTTGTGCTGTGCAATCCACACGATCAGCCTTTTTTTAGGATGTGTCGTCGTCACTCCAAGCCTCGCTGGAGGCGAAACGGTGCCTCTTCATTAGTGGGGCCGGCGAAAACCCTGTTGCCACTCTCATCTTGACAGCCTCGACTGGGCAAAAACGATTGCTACTACTCGTACGGAGTAGTAGAGGATCCAGTACATATCGTACACACAGCGCATCCCCAACTCGATCAAGATTCTCTATCTCTATCTCTATCTCTATCCTGACTTCATCCACAATAAACAACCGCAATCGGAGGCGATACCCATGGTTCTCGCCGTGTCACCCCCGCTCGCGACCCACGGAAACGCACACTTGGTACCTGCGTCGTTTCAGATTCCTCACTTTGGCTCGGTTGTCGTACTTCTGCCAATTGACTCCCGACATGATAGATCGTACGTATGCCTGCTTTGACAGTTCATGTCCGATATTGTACATACCCAGGTACACACTCGTAGGCATGCAGCCTCGCGCAGATGCTGGCCTGTCACGCTTGTCCTCCTGCATCCGCGTCCATGCGATAGTAGTTCCTTACCGGTACGGTGGGAGAGACAAAAATCCTCCCAGCTGGGGACAAAAGGCCCCGGCCCTCTCTGCTCGTGGGGGACAGAGACACGACCTTCCAAAAACAGGACAGCGGAGTGGATCTGGCTTCAGCTCCGCAGTACCAGCGATCCCAAAGCCCAGACTGTGCAGGCATGACGATCAACGCTCCTTTCATTGTCCGGTGGATACGTCAGAACACCTTCGCTCACGAGGGTGTTAACACGGGCTAGACGGCGATCATGGCATCATGCCCCTGGAGTACCTGGACACTGGGCTCCCAATTTCCAATCCCTCGGGCCGGATATCAGATTGGGATGAAAGAACGAAGGCCCGTGGTCAGGTTCCCTATCCCCTTTCCTGCTGGGCAATCTCTGTGCTCGAGGTATCGATTTCAGTATCAAAGAAAATCCGTGTGGAGCGCGGGCGCAATCCGAATCGCGAATTGGACCTGTGCCATTTTCAAGTCCGGCTCTCCGCGGCCAATAACGCCGGCGTCCTCTGATCCGTCCCAATTTTGCGGGTTTTCATCGCAGTCCTCTTTCTCCCGGATCAGACCGTCTAGGACTCAATCTCCGATTTGGTTCGACATGAAATTTAAGATTTCCTTCCAATGGGGACACAGTGGGAATCGTGGGTTGAGACTTTCCGTGGTCCGAGGCGAGTCATTACGTTAATCGTAGAAATATATCGATCTTCATTCGATTTCCTAGATTCAAATGAACAATATGCACAAAAAGGCTAAGTTAAGTTCTGGGTACACATCCATACTCCGTACTCTCCATTCTAACGTTCTGTCAAACGTCATCCTTGCCCTCGATGGAGTACACCTCCAATTCGGCGATCATCGTGTGAGCCGGGATTGTAACGCAAATCGGAAAGCCCCCGTAGTCAGGATCGTCGTTCGGCATCATGGCAAAGATCCCACTACGAGTCTCATCTCCATTCAAAATCCGAAGGGTTCGTAGCTGCCCCGTTTCTTTGTTAGCAACCTGTTTCTCCCGGAAGTGCAAGAAACCGGTGAAGGTGCTAGTCGGCGACAACGATCGAGCTCGGACCTGGAACCCCCAACCGATCAAGAGGAACTTTGGTCCTCCTAAATGGATGACCATTCCAGCACCAGGTCCAGCCTTTCCAAAAACGAAGCACCGCTCAATTGTCACCTCATAGCCTCCCCAATGTTTGACAACCGGTCTGGAAGGGTCGCTGTCGTCCGCCGCAAGCTCGTCAAAGTGGAACCCGACCGAGGCGTCTGGGCGTGACTGGGCGTCGAGGACGATCTGCGAGACCGATTCGAGGAGTCCATAATGCTTGGTAAAGGGATTTGTGGCGGGCTCGAGGGTATCGATTCCGAAAGGTGATACCCCAATGGCCTGGAACGACCCGTACGCAGTCCAGATGCGCCGAGCCCCATAGTCATCACGCCGCTGCTCGGGTATGAACAGCGGCTGGTTGCGGTGCCGATATTTGCGGCACGAGCTAGCGTACTCGTTCAAGTAGACGTCGGGTGCGATGAAGTCCAACGATGAAGCGAACCGTTGCCAAACATCGAGAACATTCGTTGTGCCGCCTCCCGACGGATAATCGCCAGGATAGCCACCGCCCCCAGCAACAATGGGGAAGTCATTGTCGCCGTCTTCGCCCACATAGTTTTGCCATACATTTGTATACAGCGGGATGGGGTATTGCTGCTTCCCAGCTGCGGCAACATGTTCGAGGTAGTGGGCGTAGTGATAGGCCATAAACAGTTCATCTGTTTGAGGACCTTTACCAAAGACCTGCTCCCAGGATCCCTGGGGTTTACTCTGAGCTTTGAAGTGGATGAGATTAGCCTTGAGATCAACATGAAGGTTATCCCAGTCCTGTGCAAAAAATTGCAGCAGATCCTCGGGCACAGACTCGCGGAATAGCTTCTCTGCTGCGACAGAGCCATCGCGCGAATCACCCAATAGGCCGGTCTCGTTCTCCACCTGTACCATGACTACGGTCGAGTGTTCGCCATCAATGTCTTTGATGTGTTGCAATAGACGAGTGAATGCTTTTGCATCGGCTATACGTCCCTCGTCGTGGAATATAGACAACACATCACCGGTCTTCAAGACTCCCCCAGCCTTTCTCAACTTCGCTCGAGGGAATCTCTTTGTGTTGGTTTTTACCCATGGAGGAACGTAGGTGGAAATGCCTTGAGGAAAGGTTAGTCGGAACTCATATAGGTCACTGCTGCAATAAGAGCTCATAGCACACCGTTTTTGAATGACCCAAACCAGAGCAAAACGAGATGTAGCCCATGTTTTCTCGCACCCAGGATAGCTTTATCCAGTTCGGCGAAGTTGAATTGATCCTCGACTGGCTCAATATCTTCCCAAGTGACACATCCCAAAACTGTATTAATATTTGTATCTACCAGTCTCTGCCATACGGTATCCATGAAGGCCCCAGAGGTCATAGAAGAATTCTGCAGTTCTGCAGCTAGAGCAAGAATCGGGCGGCCATGAACCACCAGCTGCTGGGTGTCGCCGACCTTGCGGAGGTGTGGGATCTTCGGAGAGAGAGTCATGGCTTTCCCAACTTGAATATAATCGGTTTTTGAATCACGAGATAGAACACAAAAGGACTTTGAAGGATTGATCGAATAGCCAGATCATACAACTCCGACTGGTGTCTTCTTATACCCGCGATATATTCCTCTCCCCCTCATCAACCCCGCCATCGCAGTACAGCCTGTGGCACCATGCCGGATAATACTTGATCATAACGCGGTCCGGCAGCCGGCTCCATCGAGATGCTCATAAAAACGGGATTCAGGTGGAATGATTGGGCGATATCCCGCTGGAATCATTGGGAAGGCTCAAAGTGCATCCCCCGCACGGAGCGATAGGTATCGTGACATGCGGGATTGGCTAGCTATGATTGGCCGACATCCCGCATCCAAAGACACGACACTTCTCCGCAAACGCTTTTCCTGATTTGGCAGAACCCCGGGGTAAATAGCAACTACTGAGACCAGGAGATGGATGGCGAGATATCTACTTCGCCTCGTGTATAAATAGAGGCTTTGAACTGGGGGGGGGGGGGGGTAAGACTACTTCCCTGTCCGCGGCTTCAGCAAACCGATATCTACCTTGTTGACAAATAAGGAGCTACCTTCTCTTTTCTTAATATGATGGATACTATGAATTCCAAAGCCCATGAGGCCTCGGCATCTCACGCCGAGTTCTCATCTCTTCCCAGGCTGAGAGTTTCAAACATACCCGAGGTCACTTGGTGGAAGCACCCTGGACTGAGGAGGCTATACCTGATGATGCCAATCTTGTTTCTAGGTAAAGATATCAACTAATCAATTGACCATTGAGTATCGTGGCTGAGACTCCCAGGTGCTTCCACAAATGGATACGATGGCTCGCTATTAAATGGATTGCAGACAATGACGCCTTGGCAAGACTGTGAATATGGCCCAGCTGCATCAACGTCGCGACATGCTAACGGCCAAGCAGATTTCGGTAATCCAAGTGGCTCGACGCTGGGTCTTTTCACGGCAATCCAAAACATTGGTGGGGTTTGTGCACTATTATTTGGTATTTTTTCCTTCTTCAAATCCCCTATCATGACGGGGTACCCTAGCTGAAAGGCTTGATAGCTTCCTATGTGGCCGACTTCTTTGGACGAAAGATCGGCGTTGTCATCGGCCTACTTGTTCTTTTTATAGGAACAATCATTCAAGTCGTACCGTCCGTCAACTCAAGCATGTTTCTTGCGGGTCGCTTCTTAGTCGGGCTTGGGTAAGATGACTCTCCCTGGAAGCTAGATCTTATAAACTAACTCGAGAAGATCAAACGTGACCCAGGGATCTGCGCCGCTACTTATAACCGAACTTGCCCATCCTCAGCACCGTGGCAAACTAACTACCATGTACAACACTCTGTGGTATGTCGGGGCAATAATCGCGGCTTGGACGGTGTTTGGGACAATCAAGTATACATCGGAAGCATCATGGAGAATACCGGTCGCCATGCAGGCAGCCATGCCAGTCATTCAGTTTCTGGGCATCTGGTTTGTCCCCGAAAGCCCCCGTTGGCTTTGTGCGAATAATCGTTCTGGGGAGGCCTTTGGAGTATTAGTGAAGGTAAGGAAGACCGAAAGCCTTTCAGTAATGGGATAACCAACAAGCTTCAGTATCATGCCAATGGCGACAGAGACGATCCTTTCTGCGCGTTTGAATTCCATGAAATACAGGAAACAATACGTATGGAGAAGGAGAATTCGAAAAACGGCTGGCCTGTGCTTGTGCAGACACCAGGAAATCGCAAACGACTCCTACTTATTCTATTGGTGTCATTTTTCTCACAGTGTTCGGGCAACGGTCTGGTGTCATATTATTTACATGACATCTTAAGCTCCGTCGGAATCGAATCCTCTTATGACCAGTCCGTCATCAATGGTGGTTTGACAATTTGGTGCTTTTTAGTGTCAATTTGCTGTTCTGCTTTCCTTGTCGATGTCCTTGGTCGACGATTGCTTTTCCTGATTGCTGGCTTCGGCATGCTGATCACATTTAGCATTTGGACAGGGTAAGTGACTGCAACTGCCCCAATATGAGGTGGAAATTGCTGATTAGGTGATAGTTGCTCAGCAGTATATGCGCAAACTGGCAACAAGACTGCTGGAAGCGCAGTCATTGCTATGATATTTCTCTTTTATGGAGTCGCCGGCTTCGCCTGGCCCGGATTGACAGTTGCATATCCCGCTGAAATCCTTCCATTCAGCATCCGAGCCAAAGGTCTTGCCGTTACTATGGCCGCGACAGCCTTGTCGTCTGTCTTCAACCAGTATGTCAATCCGATTGGTCTTGAATCATTGAAGTGGCGATTTTATTCCGTGTATATTGCAATTTTGGTTACTGAGTGTCTTTGTATCTGGTTCCTATTTGTGGAAACAAAGGGCCCGACACTAGAGGAGATTGCAGAGCTGTTTGACGGAGAACATGCCAACGTCGCCGGTAACGAAGGGCGTACGCATGATCAGGAGACCAAGTCAGTGGAGCCATGAAATGACCGTTATTTCGTGTTGCCTTTGGTGTTCATTCCAGCCGGTCTGAGCATCGACAAAGCATCGCTTGCAAATTTTCCTCGCTCTGCAAGATCAGATGTAGCCGGTGTATTTATCTCTCCACCAATGGGAATCGCATGTTGAAGAAGAAACTTGACTGTCCATTGATCCACAGTGTATGTTCGATCCATTGACTGCATGCATACTTTCTGGAAGGTGAACAGCCGCTCCATCTAATCTCACATTAGCCTTTTACCCCCCAATATTCTCCAAGGGGGGTTATGTTCACACCATAAGGTCTACTCCCTGCCAATATCCCTTCAGTTTGAGAAGTATCTCAAAGTTGAAACAGAGTCGTGTTCGCGCATCGAGAAGTTCATGTTGACTGCCAAGCAGAAGTGTATGAAGCAAGACTGAAGATGAAACCACAGTCATATGTGCTACAATCAGGTAGACTGCTTCACATTCTGGCGTTTCATGTGAAATCTTTAATAAGTCGCTGAAACACGTGGCATGATACTTGCAACGAGCAACGAAGACGGCTCGGCTGGGTGTCTCAGCAAGTTTCATGTCAAGATATGGAAAGTAAAGAAGAGTTGAATAATGATGATAACCTAGGTGAAGAGCCACGAATGCCTGCGCTAGACCAAGCTCCGTATGTTGTGTTAGATTCCTGGTGTTGAAGTGGAGACTGGCTGGCAGCTCTCGAAGAAAGTGGTCAAATTCTTGTGCCAGCTCAGTCGTGGTCGCCTCGGCCTCGTGTTGGTCTAGAGCCTCTTCTGCCAACTTCTGGTGCAGAATTTGAATGTGGCCGAATATTCGAGCGAGAATAACCATGTATCCCCACAGGCCTCGACGAGGCTGAGATCGATTTTCCATTCTTTCCCCGGGAACGAGCCTCCAGAAGTCGATTTCTGGCATTGGGAGATTATGCTGTTGGTTATGCATCAGTCGTGGTAGATCTAAACCGGCAGAGGACCATTGATCAATCATATACAAGGACCACCAAGTTCGAATCTTTATCTCCCTTGTTATACTGTCGTCCGTTATGTCGGGTTCCGGGAGATGTAGTATATGCGCCATTCGAAATGCGACGCCTATCATACATTTTAGAATTGGTCCACAGCGTCGTGTGGGTTTATCTCACCAAAAAATACCGCCTCTCCGGCTGACTCGCCTTCTGTTCCACACAGGTTGCCGACGAGGATGCTCGCATGTATGTTATCAAGAGATACATGATCAATATTCATTTTTAAAAGATGCTTCGCATCTGAAAAGAAGCTGTTCGTTTGATGACGTGTTTCTTGATTGTCCGCAAACCTGTGGTAGAAATAAAGTCAGTATACTACTAGTGGACTCAGTCGTAAGGTCTGATAGTCCATCTCTATGACTGACCGCGCTGCCAGTGCCATGACGCCATAAAGTACCGCCATCGGTAAGGCTTCCTCGCGCACTCTTTTCCTCAGGAGCGAGGGGTGAAACAGAGAATGAGGTTTGTCATGGATGAATCGTAAGTAAAGGTCGATCAAATTATCTCGAATGTCTTTGGTTACATCCTGACTTTGTAGATGAGAATCAGCCGCACTAGGCGATGTCAATACCGGGTTCGGCAATAAAGAGCGCTGAGATCCTTTTGGCTGGTTGGACAAGGAGCAGCGTTTCCCTTGCTTCGAGCACAGTTGGCATGCGCTCCTTACCCCCGCAAGCCCCGCAATGCATCGCCGCTTGCCAACTCTGCATTGCGAACAGGATGTAGAAACCTTCATCGATTCAGGTAAGTGATTTGTTTCGAGTACGAGTAGCATTAGATGAGATCTTTCGAATTTGCCTAGGATTGATTCTGCAGTTGTGTGTTAAAAGGCAGAAACTTGAAGCAGCTACTATAGTACTAAAGATAGTAGCCCAGTACATACCCTGCGCGACCGCCTCCCCGGGATCGGCAGAAAAGACAATCTTATCTCGTAGTTTCCCCGTCCCACTGGGAATCCCAACTTTTCCAAGCTTCTTGCGACAGCTTCCCGAGGCCCAAAGATAGACCTTGTTGCGCCATGGGGAATGGCCCACTTGAGCGAAAGCTCGAATTCGAGAAGCGCAACCAAGATCTGGTAAAGCTGCCCAAGTGTAAGCGATTTTTCTCCTCCTCTCGCCAACCCAAACCACAGGCAATACCATCAGCACGGAATTAACAGTCTTGACCCTGCAGATGCAAAGGTGGAAAAGCGCCCAATTCCTCATGCCCCTGTCGCATCGCCATATGCGGGCCCGTCCGTGCCCAAAGTTGTTTACGTTTCTAGCAACACCCCGTTCATGAGTGCGGTGAAGCGCATCCAGAAATTACTCCGACAAGCCGAGAAGCGCGCCACGGCCAATATTAGCCTCGAAGATACGCGCAAAACAGAGAAGCAAAAGCTCGCGGAATTGGCCAATTCTGCTGAGCAGCGGGAGGAGGTTTTTGTCAAGGCTACCGGGCGGGCAATCGAAAAGGTGCTCAACGTGGGGAAGTGGTTCGAAGAGAAAGAATCAGAATACTCGGTCCGGGTGAATACTGGAAGTGTCCTTGTCGTGGATGATGTGGTTGAAGACGAGGAGCGAAAAGAAAAGCTCGCCCAGAAGGAACAGAAGCAAAATGAGACAGGCAAAAAAGAGCCTGAGCAAGGCACTGCGAAGTCTGACGCGAAGAAGCGTAAACGACAAGAGAAGCCCGAGGCTTCCGATGATTACGAGCTACCCGAGACGCGAACCCGATGGGTTAAAATGGTTGAGGTCGCCATCAGCCTCAAGTGAAATGACTGCGGGTATGGTAGAGATGCCTGCGGCGTGCAATGCCATACCCTGCTAGTGTCGCCCTCCATCTTATCGCCCTGAATGTACTGAAAGAGACTGTCATCAGGCGATATGCCATCGTCGATTCCATTGTTCATACGGATCAGCACCATCGATGACGTTTCGACCGTTTTCAACAAATGCACCGAGATGCATCGTCATCACAGCTACGCAGATTACAAAAACATGCATACAAACCTCGTTTTGAAACATTCAGACGAAATTGCGAGGATTATTCGCCCAGCCGATTCCTTCACATCCACTTACTGGCTCCTTGAGATTAATGTCCATGGATGAACACACAATGATACCCATACAATGCCACTCAATAGACTGCAGGATAGTCTGTCTGAATGAAAGCTCAATTGATTAAACAAGATAAACATGAAGTATCCATATTTCCAGAACCATCATCTATAAACACTCCGAAATATACAAAGTAGAGATCATCTTGTATCCAGGTGCAATGACAAGAATTCAATCTGCACGCTGCGAGTCTGGCACGCAGGCCCAGCTGCAACCATATCGTTTGAATGGCAATGGACGCATCTTCTCTCCAGAAGCCCTCGGTCGTTTCATGCCATTCTCGTGGGGAGTGCAATCCCACCACTCTATCCATTCCGCACGACGACTCACAAACTCCCGCTGACACACTGAACAATACCACCCTCCGTCTGCACGAACGCCTTGTACTAGACTGAGCAACGGAATCAAAAGTGATGGAAATTCGAGCTTTTCCTCCTCCGTGATGAAATCGAGGCCAGGGAGTTTCCATAGGGCTCGAAGAGATAATTCGCGTAAAGATGGAGCATTTGTCGGTGGTGTCTGTTGTGCTTTTGCTAGCCTGGAGGATGGGGTATTTCCGATAGGCTTGCCATCCATATTGTACAAGGTTGTTGGACCCGTTGCTACGTGGATAGCGGTCCAGGCATCATCGGGTGGAGTACCCTCATATTCTGTGAAGGTAGCTTGACTTTGCGGAAGCTTTTCATCGTCTTTATCGTCGTCATCGTCATAATTGTCGTCGTTCTTTTCGTTCTGGCTTTCGCCAGATTTACAATGCCACTCGACAATATCGGCATCTTCAATTGAAAGGAAGGGATTCGGGCGTGGAGTAAAGTGTTTTAGCTCTCCCTGTTGAAGAAGAACCAGCAGCTCCCACGGGAGATGAGAGAGCCGATTGACGGAGAGGTTCAGAACTTGGAGTGCGGTGAGATCCCGAATTGTGCAGGGAATGGATGTGAGCTTGTTATTGCGCAAGCTAAGTACCCTGAGATCCTTCAGCTCAAAGAGCTCTCTGGGAAGCGTGGCAAGGGAATTATTAGGAAGATATATGCGCAGAAAAGGCCGAAGCGAGAAGTAAGCATTCTCTGATATCGGAGGTTCTCGCAGGGAGGGGAGCTTCGTCAAATGCTGAAGCGATTGAAGCATATCTATGGGAATAGTCCTCATGTTAAAGTTTCTGGAGAATCAAGTTAGGATGGAGGAACGTGAAGGATTGGATATCCAGAGAAACTTACCCCAGGTCGATACTCTCCTCGCCCTTTTCAAGACAGTCATTGACCACTTTTCTCACAAATCGATGCTCTTCTGATTCTTCATTTCCATTCACGACAATTTGCCGCGGCGGCGCAGGGATTGGTACCGGACCTCTTGAGAAAGGCAGGTCAGTAGGAGCTCTTCCTGGTGCCCGAGGATCCAACACCGTCTTCAAGAGATCCTCTCCCCAAGCTGGCGAATCTTCGGAGGTCAAAAGAGACTCGGCGACAGACTCATCACTACCCATCCAGACACCACTGTCCACATTGCGTTTCTCCTTGAAATCAGCCCTCTTCCGCTTCGGATCCTGAACTTGCTCTCCCCACCAGGTTCCTCGATATCGGCGCTTGCGGCCCCCCGCGCCAGATACCGGCGCATTATAATTCTCTAGTCCAGAGGCAGGAATATCATCACTAGAAAAGAGCGCCGGGTCACTGGAAGGTTGACTCGAGCGGTCATCGAAACGCGACAGTCGGCGCGACTTGCGAAAGGATGATGCGACCGAAACTGGTGTCGATGGGTTTGCGCGTGCTGGGGAACGGTGTCTCAACCGTCGTGGCGGGGGAGAGGAACTTCGTTATCCATTGCGGCGAGTAGGGGTACCCCTTAGACGAACAAGTTCTCTATGGCTCTCCAGAGTTCCTCAAGAATGTGCTTGGCAGGTGAAATGGCGCGGGAGGCTCGCGGGTGCGACACGTGGTGGAGCCGCCGCAGATGTCAACAACGCGCAAACCGAACAAATCCAACGTCCAGTGAAAGGAAGAGCTCGTCAATTGGGCACCCAGGGCGTACTGGGATGACAAGGCTAAGTCTTACGCCTGCCGATGCCAGAGCCGAGATAAGATCAGATCAAACGACAGCCTGCCCGAAGCGGCAGACGCGTGGGTGCACGGGCATCAGTCGACCGCGGAGGCCACGGCAGGCTGGCAGATCCACCGAGGAATGTTGGATCGACATGATCTTCACTACCTACTCCGTATCATAAGTAAATCTACACTTGACTCTGTACGTACATCAAGGATACATGGATTATTTTATCTTGGAAAAAAGAATAATGTGTCTCATTTAATGTCGAGTGTCCAAGATCGGGGTTTTAACCCACGAAGGCGTATCCAAACAGATCTCGCTCAGGTGTCCCCCGAACTTGAGAGCACCAGACAAATATAAACAAGAAGAATAGAAGGTAAAAAGTATAAATATAAAAGGGGGTGAGAAGTAAAGCAACATCAACTCGTGTCCACAAAGTCGTTATAAATGGGGTATTTGAGAAAGTTTCAACGTAAAGCCGTTTCCGTTCCGAATCGGATTCTCCAGCCAACCGGAGGATCAAAAAAGTGAAAGAAGAATAGAAAATTATAGGTCCAAAATAAAGGTTGTACCTCGGCATTCTGCTGGAGATGAACGGCGGAAGTAAAGGGAGATCCAGACATAGTTCGCCTCCCTTACATTCAATGTAAACAATCGATATCGTCGACGCTAGGTCTCTGGTATCAAACGATTGCCGGGAGGGTGGATCATTGTCTGGTATCTCATGGTATCGCGTCCGCGATTACAGGGCCAGGCCCATAATCAGCGCGAAAGATCCAGCACCCAGGACTGCGGGCATGCCGGCGGCGACGTTGACGGCAGCTCCAGTCTTGGTAGCCGATGCGGCAGACTGGGTTGCGGTCGAGGTCGCGGTCACCAGGGGAGTGGAGGTGGCCGGGAAGGTGGTCATGCTGGAGCTGGGAGTGGCAGTGACCGAGTTCACTCGGACCAAGGTCTTGGTAATGGTCGTGGTCGACTGGGAGGTGGTGTCCTCGGCGGCGGCGGCAACATGGGCCGCCGCAATGCAGAGGAAAGAGGTGATCAGAGAGCCGAACTGCATTTTGGAGATTGTCAAGGATGCGATGCGATTTTTGCGTATGCAGCACTGAGTGTAATGGAAGAGAAAGTCTTGAAGAAGACGAAGGTAGTAGGTCGTTGGAGAAGAAGGCGCGACACTATCGTGGATTGGTGAAACAGTCCCGAAAGAGATTCTGTTTCGAATATGTTTTGAATCTTGAGGGCAAACGAGTGGGACTCCAAAGACAAAGGAGTTAAAAGAATGTGTGGGATAGAGTGAGAGTGAGAGTGAGCGTGAGAGTGAAAGTGGAAAGTGAGAGAGCGCGGCTCAAGGTGGATGACAGGATGTATAAACGAGTGACTGGGTGGGAAACGAATGACTGGGGTGAATAAATTCTTCAGTGGCGCCAACGGAGGGGGAAAGAGGAGAGAGTATGACAGGGTGTGGCATGCGCCCTAAATACACGAAGGCCCAACGAGCCAGTCGAACCTGGGGAAAGGGTCATTTCACACTTCTGGGCCCTGTGGCGCCCAAATTGAGGGCTTCTATTGATTTTTTTGCGCTACTGATTCCTCCTATTGGTCCGGGTAGCACGCGGTTCCTGGGACTATGGACCGGCCTAAGATCGAACTATGGAGCAATACTCCGTAATGGTAGCCCGAGACTAGTAGTTAGTACGGAGTACGAGTAGTAGCAACAGTTCTGCCAAGCAAAACACGAACAGGGTCCTCATTACCGCACAGACTTGTCGGGGTTGCAAGGGACTCTCTCAAAGGGATGTCAACACCCTACGGAGGAGATGATTGACACTGGACACTGGACACTGGACGCGTTGCTGCAAGTGAATGCAGTATGACTTCACCCGGACATCCACTATTAGAGATCATCCTTTAGGGCTACGTGGACAGTCAGACCAATGGCCCTCGTACGGAGTACCTGTGCGATCGGATGCGTAGGGGTCGGATCCGATGGTGTCGGGAAACAAAGAACAAGCATGTCCGCAACGGTCCCTAGCCACATGTGCAATACGAAATTCTTCGCCCCCCTCCCCCCCTAAAGATTCCACTGGCCCTCGTGCTCGTTCTTGGGTTGCCCTAGACTCCAATGGGGCAGATGGAGCGGATGGAGACATGGCGACCAACTATACACGGAGTAGGTTATCCCCTAACGGCCAACACGAACCGCTTGGTCCCAGCTGAAACCCGTTGGCCGTGAGATGTCTTTCCCATAGACGCTGTGTCTTCCTGAAATGAGGATTGGCTCTCAGCATGATGCAGCAGGTGCTATCCTGGACTCTTTGGGTTGTTGGGGCTAGCTCACCAAAAAAAAAAAACAAAGGACTGTGCGACCCCTGGCGTCATGGATGCAGGAACGGATAGCACGGATCTCGTAGGGTTGGCGGGTGATGGTCTGCCCCCCCCCGGAGGGTAAGAATCGACCGGGCCTTGGAAAAAGATGCTTCGATTCTCATCGAAGGCTGAGAGGCGACGATCGTATTGGCCAGAACCGGGGGTTAACCGAGATTGGCTCAAATTTTGTCTGATTTTGCCTCGCTCGGGTGGTGTTGGCCGACACGAGAGTGGACAGGTGGGCAAGGTGGAAATGGGGACTCAATTCGTTTGATTATTCCCGGGCTTGGCAGAGCTGCCCTCCACCAATCAACGGTCTGTGCCTGAACGAAGCCCATGGGTTCCTCCCGGAGGCCCACTACTACTATAGAGATCGTCTGGTCAACCTTCCACTTGAGGTCTTATAGTGCCCGTTCGTGAGAGTCTGGGGGGGATCGAGAACTTCGCTGATCATTTTTCAAGATTTTCAACCTGACAAAAATGTGCCTTGCAGCAATCATCGAGTTTGACAGAGTTCGTTACGGCATGCGAAATTTGCAGCAACTCGGACCACAGCCGGAATCTTGGCAACTGCAGTAAGCATCACACCCAGAATGGATGCTCCGACTTCGACCGATAGAGTTGAACAACACGAAGCCTGCATTTTGCAGTTTGCAGGTTGGGACTGATGATCTGTACAACACCCGACACCGCTTCTTCCGTGCCGCGGCCCGAGTATTTCCAAGACTCGTCCGAGTACGGAGGAAGCTGTACGGAACCCTCCATCCCTTTAAAAAAGCGCCCAGAGCACCGTAGGTAGGCATATTGACCATACGGTGTACGAAATTATAGGCTAACTAGGATGGCAGGTACGGAGTATGAATCGTTGCTACATTTGTATGGTGTTACACGAACAGACCTCGGAGAGGGAAAATGAGCAGCCGAATAATTGGAAGGAAGCCAGAGAGCCAGTCATATGCCTCAAATTTTCGCCCTAGTCCTATTTTGGGAAAGCTAGGAGGTCTTTGGGGCAATTTGCTGTGGAAAGCTATCGATGGTGTCTCCAACTATCCGCTAGATGACCATTCTTTTGATGCACGAAAGAGCTGTTCTTGCCTATCAGGCACTACCCGGGTATCTGATGAGAAAAGGCCGAGTCAAACAATACTGTATTCAAGTTTGCAACCTTGTAACGAGCGTAATCCATTACTCAACACAACCGCCATCTCTCAGCAGTTGCATCGCCAGTTAGAATACCTTGGTCGATGAGGCTATCCAGAGATTTGCTCGTTAGAACGTCCTTGACGTTTCGCTCCCACTCTACCTAGTCAGCCTCTCCGATATACTTCTGTTCAATATCTCGTAACTTGATGGTACTGTCAGGCAAATTGGTGGCCTGTCAGTAATTGATGGGTCTCGCTTCAATTGTGCCAGCGTTCTTCCTCTCAGCGCTGATTTGCTCCATCGTGAGAGGGGGTTTGTTGTTGTTCTGCTACACCAGCACTAGCACCGACTTGATTCACGTCTAGCGTTACCCGCAGCGTTGGATTTCTCTTGGCAATGTATGATGTCTGGGTAGTGGACTAGTAGGTATATGTACTACTAGTCACCAACCAACTCGTCCCCTTCAGGTTCCGAGCTTCTCTGTGGTACACCGAAAAGTGGAGAATACTACTAGTACTACTACATAACCTTGAGAATCTGCACCTAGAATGATATCAGACTCAGACCTCGGGATGTCTCTAGGATTGGCCTAATTCAATTCAACGGCCTAAAACTTGAAAATACGCCCGGTCACTACTAATATAACATATATTCCACTGCCTTGATGTTGAACTACTCGTACACTATTCAAGTTTGAGAGAGGTATTGGACTTCACCAGTTCAAGTTGTATATATAACCAGTCGATCAGGTGCCTTCGATTTCGCAGGACGAAAAAAACTCAGTCCCAGGATGGGCCAAAGTATCGCATGCTGAAGCCGACAGAAATACCTAGGTAGTAAGCAATAACATCGTCTCAGTGATACCCATCTCGCCATGCCTGCTAAGAGATAACAGCGAGCTTTCAGTGACCCGTAGATGCGACTTGCATATATACATCGAAAATTGGGCGTCCGTCAGCTTTCTCATAAGAGCAAAGCTTTCCAGTTATAACCCTAAGGAGCTGCCAGCCCAAGTGTTTCAAGGTCGTCAAAAACGCTTCACAAAATGTAATAATTATATCGTACAAGACACACCCCCGCCTTTCGAATTGGTCATGTTCGCATGAACCTCGGGCATCCCAGCACAAACGCCAGTGACTGTCAAGTTTATTGGCGCATAGGCTTCAGGGGGCTTTGACGAGGAAGCATCATAGGAGGGCCGCGGGCACGGAGCCAGGCATCGTTGCGGGGTCCATCAGTACGGATCACGCTGCCGATGGACATAAATAGTCTGTATAATAGACGCACCTTGGTTAGCCTGTTATTGACAAAAGACAATGTACATCGCAAGAAACGAGGGCGTCAAGAAAGGCGTAGAGGGCACGGCGGAACATACCCAAAAGTGGCACCGGAGCCCAACATGTACTTGCCCAGTGTCCGCATGACACCGTTAGGGCCGGCACCGTACTGGAAGATAGTGACGGTTCCTGTACTTCATGAGCTGACCGAAAAAGAGTGGGATTCCTATTTGGATTAAAGTCCAACTTACCGATAATGAAGCCCATGATTCCACCGACAGCTAAAGGTGGAGAAACACGTCAGTTGGACGCAGCTCTTGTACTTCGCACTTGCAGCAGATACATACTGGAACCCATCAGACCACCCATTTTCACTAATATATGAGTTAGCTTATGCTTCATCAAGGCAGTTTTCTGCATTTCAGAGCAGCTTCCTCGGCGAAGTCTATGGGTCACTTACTCTTGTCAAAAGTCGAAGGACCGGCAGCACCTCCGCCAGGGGCAGGACCTGCGACAACGGGCATTGTGGAGTAAGTTCGGAGAGGCGGTGTCGAACGGAAAATGGGTATCAAGTGAGCAGGAGCTCAAAGGCGGATGAGGTGAAGTTTAATGATGTGAATGGGAATCGGAGAAGCTGCTTTTTCTCCTCAGCGCAACGGAGCCGTCTCCGCCTGTGTCACCTGATCCTAACGGTACCACCACACGTGCGGATAGAGCACGTGACCATACATGGGCATTCGACGGGGGCCGTCAAGGGAGCCGATCTCCTCCTCTCCTTGGGTGATAACGCTTCATGGCCGACCATCCTCGATCTTTGATTTCTCACCTTCTACATCCTTGTTAGGGCGGCTTCGAGCCCGTGGCAAGGCGGCAGTCCCGTCTAGCGTTTCCTCCATTGTCCCTGGGACGGTGTGAGACACCGGTCGCTACTCAGTTTCCGACAAGACCTCACACGCCTCCTTGGTCTGGGCCACGGTTTTTATGTCCTAGATTGTGATATAATATCCTCCGATCTACATTTAACGGGTAAGTTCGACTTTATTCAACCGCTTGGATGGGCACTGGATGACTCCAGTTCGTGCCTTCGGTTTGGGGTCAGGATAAATTGTTTGGCAAGCGACTGGCGCTAACGCGACCGTTCTGACTTAGCCGGCCGACCAGGAAAAAAACATCAGCCCTGTCTACTTCACAGACAATTCTTTCGCTCACGAACACCGTCACGATTTGACGCAAATTAGAGGCCGCAATATCAATCACCCGACCATCCTCTGGCCTCATTTCATCGCCATCTATTTGCACCTGCCAAACACCGCTTAGACTCTCTGTCGTGTGGAACTTTCGCCCGTATCCTTCTCCATGACTGCTGTCGCATCTCCACCTAGTGTGCAATCGGGGTCTCGCTTGGGATGGTACAGCACTGGTGACGGAGGACAAGGAGCCCTGTCGTCGATGAACACCGACGAAGTGTCACGGATGTTCATGCCAAGGAAACACGTTCAACGGTCGAATTCCTCTTCCTCACTTGGGTCAACTGCCTCCACCAACACTGTGACCAGCAACAATTCACAAGATATCCATGCTGGACAGGTATTCAACAGTGAATCCGGTACCTGGTCATCGAAACCAAAGTCTACCCGCAAAGTCTGGCCAAACTCCAAAGCCGAACCAGTCTCGGGAGTTTCAACTGCACGATCTCAAGCGGGTCCTGCATTCTCGTCAGGGCCAACTGCCTCATCCACAATGTCCGCGATCCATCAACCATCCTCTATTGTCCCATCACAGCACATGCTTCAGTCTTCTCAACAGAATGGGGTCCGACAGCAGCCTAACGGACAATCTGCGGACCCCCCCGGCTATATTGGCCCTTACTCCAATGAACCAAACCTTTGAGAAGAAACAGATAAATGTGCCCTTTTACCCTGAAGTTCTACGGATCGGCCGCCAGACGAATGCGAAAACAGTTCCTACCCCATTGAATGGCTTCTTTGATTCAAAGGTACTGTCTAGGCAGCACGCTGAAATCTGGGCCGAGAAGGCTGGCAAAATTTGGATTCGCGACGTTAAGTCATCAAATGGAACTTTCGTCAACGGACATCGGTTGTCACCTGAGAATAGAGAGTCGGATCCCCACGAATTACGGGAAAACGATACGCTTGAGCTAGGAATCGATATTGTCAGCGAGGATCAAAACACCATTGTCCACCACAAGGTCTCTGCTAAAGTTGAGCACGCCGGTCTCTATGGATCAACCCCTAACATCCTTGACCTAAATTTCGGAGACTTGGATCCTGCATCTGGGGGTGGACTTCTACCTTCACCCCTCAGCCAACCGCTTTCGCACATGCGCGGACGATCTGGTAGCAACATGAGCAATCGTTCTGCCCAGAGTGCTGCCAGCAATCAGCTCAACGTTATGCACCAACAACGTCAAATGAACTACTGGAACTCCCCCATATCCGTTGAACAGGTGGTCAAAAGACTCACGGTAAGCTTCCAGCTTAGAGTTGATTGTCGCAAGTTTTGATTCTAACATGTTATCTCAGAACGAGTTGAAGCAAGCCAAGCAGCAATCTCAAGATCTTCGTCAAACCGATGATTTTTTGACAGCGATCAGACAGCCAGGTTATGCCGAGAAGGAAAGAGTGAACAAGCCGTCGCCTCTCGAAGGCAACCCCTCCCGTCAACTTAACGGACGCCCCAAAATGCCTCGCGTCGATTCTTTCTCCAGATTCTCAGACCCACCCGCACCTCCGCCTCAACAACCTCTCCCCGAAAAGCCAGATGCTCCCCCACGTAGTGGATCGGAGTCGTTCTCGCCCCTGAAGCGCAGTGATACGGATAAACCCAAGTCAATGTCCACGAGCTCCCCTGTTTCTCGCGAATCGAGTCAGATCTTGTCTCTTATTGAGGCATTGTCAATTGCCAAACGCGAAATTGATACCCAGGGAACTCGTATCAAGGAGCTCGAAGATCTCCTTCGCGAGGAGAAAACTGCGCGTGAATCTGCTGAAGACAAGGCCAAGAATCTGGACACTCCTAATCCGGCAGAGGAAGAAGAAATTAAAACCGAGAAGGCCCACCAGGAAGCTCTGGAGGAAGAACTCCCCGTCAAACAAGAACAAGACGGTGTGAAGCCCACCGGAGAACCCAACGGTATCAACCTGCCTTCAGAGGTTCTCTCGCTTCCCGAGGATAAAGAGGCAGAATCTTCCGCGAAAGCACACGCCGAGCAATTGCAGCGTCGTCTTGATACTATGGCCGGAGAGATGGAAGAGATGCGAAAACAAATGGCGTCTTTCAGGGAGCGTGCCGAAACCGCTGAGGATGAGACAGTACAGTCGAGAAAGTCTTTGGCAGAGATGATCGAAACTTTCCGCCAAGAACGTACAGAAAAGTCTGCAGCCACAGCCACTGAATCCAAGACAGATGGATCCAATGATGATCTGGCGAAGACCGTTTCTGACCATTCAATTTTAACCGAGAATGGCGTTGCCAAAATTGGCGCCCCGGCACAGAACTTTGACCCCGGATCTGCAAAGAGCAAAGAGGAGGATTCTACTTCAAACATTACGACTTCCTTGCAACGGCGTCAATACCTCGAGGAAGCAAGTCCCTACGCTTCCATATTCGGAGTGGTACTTCTTGGGGTCGGATTAATGGCCTATCTCAACGGGTGGCAAAAGTTGGACAAATAACCCGATTTGGGCCCTTCTTTCACTCCTCGTTTGACCCACATTAATGATTGCTTTCCTGCAAAACCCGGCGTCTTTCATTGCTGATTAGCCAGCATGGTACTTTTCATCCCGACGACTCTTTCCACTTGACGATTTGATTTCCCTGTATTTTAGGGGCCTGGCCTGCTGGCTGAGGCGCCTAGCTGATCGATACTTCTGGGGTTCGGTGTTGGTTTCCATGACCGTCATATCGCATAGCTGCATATTGTGACCTTCTCTCCTATCTTTTGTATCATGAGCTTCTTTCAATTCGCGCCAATAACGATCCTTGGTGTCGAATGTCCTGATCCTTTCACACCGGGTTGAATTCGACCTTTTCCTTTTCTTGCAACGCCCCCTGTCTTCATATCCCCTGTCCCATCAGTTTAGCCCACACGGTCTTTATTTCTCGTCTCTTTTTTAACCCTCTTCTCATCCTTTAACCTCTTTGGCCCTTCGTCTTTCGAGGCACTGGTGTTCACTTTCTTCTCTGTACATGATGCACATTACCAAGGATGGTCATGACCTTGGCTCTATTTTGATGCCCTTCAATTAAATCCTGTTCACAAGCACTATCGATCATGTCTTGATAGTGCAACCTTCTAGTTCTTTTCCTCGATTTCGTATGCTTCACTTTAGCGAGCGCAATGTCTTATTGCCGGTTGAGCGTTTGCAGATGTTTCTCAGTGTAGATTCGTTTGCTAGTATGTCAACGGCGTCTGTCCCAGTTGCCAAAAGTTGTCGGTTTCGGCATCATTTTCAGTTGTCTATATTCAACTTGTGATTAGGTCGTAGAGAGTAAGAAAGCTATTCTTCGGCCTTTTAAGATAATGCTATACTTTCACTACATTGGAAATTCTGTAACAAAATACGACACGGTCAGATCAGAGTATACTGCCAACCAGCACAGTACATTTATCGAATAGTATGGTAATGAAAGCAAAAGAAGTAAATAAATTCAGACATACTAGCATTCAATCAACAGGGTACAACATAAATAAGATCAAAGAGTAACAACAATACATGTACACGTTATGGGATAACATCATCGCGCCCTTTTACCATCCGCGCTGCTGACCACCAGCAGTTTGATTCTCATAATCAGAGCTCCTCACACGGGGATCCAACTTGTTCAAAAGATTAGAGCTGTGTGGTCCGGAAGATCTTCTCTGTGTGTTAGAGCTGCTACCCCCGGCGGCGGCAGTGCCACCGAATCCCTGCTGGTCGGTACGGTTGTTGAGCTCAGATTCGCCGCGAGACTCCATCTGGTTAGCCATATTGGATCCGGCATTGCTGCGAGTGTTGTAGCCGTGGCTACCGCCAAGGTTGGTGTCATTGGTCCTATCACCCATACCGGAAGCTCCATACTCCGAGGTGGAGGCACCCACTGGCATTTGACCGGTATTCAGTTCGCTAGAGCCATACCCTCCGGCGTAGCTAGAGTTATAGGTTGAGGCATCGGGTTTGGAGTTTCCAGTACCCATGCCCGAATCGTAGCCCCTGGAAGGTCTATCAGATGAGGAAAAACCGCTCGAGTCTCTCGTGTAATCATGATAGGCTCCGGTATTAGGGCCGCCACCGGCATCGTGGCTACCCATAGCACCAGTAGTGCCCGTGGTGCTCGAACCGTACGTATTAGCAGTGTCTATTGATGTTAGTAAAAGGCGTGTCTGATAACTTTGCATTTTCAATTACCTCGCATTGTATCCATCCCACTAGGATTGTGATTAGTGCCACTCTGATATCTACCAGATCCTTGGTTTTCTGTGGTGCCCATCGTGTTCGAGCCCAAGGGGTCTTTCAAATCACTCTTCTTAGAGTCGGGGAAGCCACCAGCACTGTATCCACCAGAGCCGTAGTCATCGGTATTTTTAGTGGCACTTCTACCAGCATTCTTGTTGTTGTCCGTACTCATTCTGGGATTGTGAATACTGTTATCTTGGGGATTGGTACCATATGCATCACGAGCCTCGGAGCCCATGGCAGACGAGTTGTACTGGCCCCGGTTCTGTTCAATATTCTGGTCTGACGAGTCATGGGAGGACCCCTTGTGCTCATTATGGCCAGTGAGTGCATCCTTGACCTTGTGCATCAAATTCGACATGGCGAGGAAGATGTTCTGATTTGGGTCTGGAAAGTTTTTGGTTGAAGCAAATGACAAGTTAAACTGGAAGGTGTGATGGTATAAATACTAGTAGTTTGTAGTCAAACTGAATTCTATCCGGAGAACCGACTGAGCAATAATTTATACATTCATGGACACACATCAGTTCACGTCTCCCCATTGTGAAATTACCGCATCTTGAAATCAGTGACGCCATAACGCGGGGGTGGGAAAGATAGAAGGGACCAGTCAGGCTGGGAGATATTCCATTCAGTCTTTTTGAAAGCTCAATGACGTTCTGGCGGTATACCCAAGATACTGAAACGGCCACCTTCCAGCGAATCACTGAACCATCCATGTCATCTGGTGTCATGAGCTATGAAGACGAGACCAAGTCTCGCCACTGGACAAGGGTATTGTATCCCCACCTCGAAATAGCGTGAAGATGAGAGCCGTGGAAGCATGGCTGGGGGTTGCCTCCTAAAGCTGCTACCATATTTCCATGGGTCGATTAATAGAGAATGTGATTTCTCAATGGCCATGATACTCTCAATCCACTAAGAGCTACGGAGTATACATGGATAGTACGCAGTGACATCATACGCAGTCGAATAAGTTTCGCTAATCTTTTCTTTTTCTCTTTCATTCGCATGATCTAGGTCTGCCAAAGCAAATATCTACGGGTATGGCCGAGTAAAAGTGGCAAAGTATTGATATGGCACTTGTTAGAAGTGGAGTACGGAGTATCGTACGTCATGTCAGCGGGGAGTCACTGCTGTACCACTGGGGGGGGGACTAAGCTGTGATGGGATAGTTAAGTGGAGAAGCAACCATTGTTCTCATCTCCAGGGCAGAAATATACTAGTAGTGTGAATGTGAGCTCTTGGAGTTTTTGATTGGGTTACATATAGTAGCCTCCTCGTCTCGAAGTTTTTAGTCAACGGTATCTATACTACTATGTGGCTGTCTGATCGCGATGTCGTGGTTATGACAAGACTACGAGTGTGTAAGACTCGGACGTGGGTCGGTCCCGAGAGTGGGACTGGGACTGGGGAGATCCGCGTCAGCTAGTTTCAGAATGCCTGAGGTACATACGAGTACGTTGATCTCCTCTGTAGATTGTTGTCAAGATCTCAACAGGACCTCTAGATATTGACTCTTCTCCCGTCCACCTGATGACCAGACAATGTGATCAAGTAACATGACCACAACACCACAAAAGCCTCGGCAAGTATGCCTCAGGCATGACACACAATGCCGTCACAAGAGGGTTACCTAATCCCACCCGGGAGCTTTCTCCACTCTGGGACTCTGACTACTCATACTGACTTAAACAACTCCTGTGCATCCTCTGTGCCCCTCTCCCCCTTTTGTATTCTGGGCGTGAGTGTGAGTGTGAGCGTATGTTTTGACCGTGACTGTCGCTTCGTTTTTATTGTTTAGCTTAGCGGTGCTGCTCATTGTCCTCGATGAGTGGCCGCCTGTTCGCTATACGCCAACCGTTGGATTGGTCGACCGTCCCATCCATCAGCCGTTGTGATACAACGGGAGTTCCAGGCAAACCATCTACTGGGCTCCCTCGACATATCCGTCTGCACTTCTCTCATATTCTCTAGTTTTCTCGATTTTCATACCGCTGCCAGAGATGCGGTCATCACGCCTTCTGCTGGTACTCTTCTGCCTAGTCTTCTTCCCTATCCTTTTCACCCTCTTCTCCGCCTTCTCCTCGTCAAAGGTCGCAACCCCAAATACGCTCGCTGGACGCTCGTCCGGGCTGCATGCCTTGTTTTCCTTCAATATCCCGACCTCTCTCTTCCCCCCGTCCGCCATCATCAGCCTCACCGATGACAACTCGACTTTCTTCCTCGCCCGCCCCGCAGCGTTCGGCCCACTTTTACCGGGCAAAGGCCTGAGTGGTCGGCTTTGGGTAGGCAGTGGCTTTGGAGAGCCAGGACTTGCTACAGCGTCAGAGGGTGAGCTGGGCTGCTCCGATATTCCCGGCTGGGGCGAGGGAAGCGGCCATAAAAATCAGGATGCGCCCCCAAGGGGCACGGAACAGAAAACCAGCAAACCCGGCGGTGGTACTATGGACGATGCTGCTGTTCCACGGAATCGGCCCCGGCTGCCATCGCGGGTGGAGTCCGCCCGTCCAAACGACCGCCATGATGGCGCTTCCCTCTCCACGAATGATGGGACCGACGACCATTTGCATCACCCTCTACCGGAATCTGGCGCGTCAGGTGCGGGGGCGACCCGGAAATACGGCGACTACGTACAAAGCAAGCAATACACCCATGCCGATATCCAGTCGTTGCAAGAAATGGCCGAGATCCAGGGAAATGTTGTGCTGCTGAGTCGCGGTGGCTGTGGATTCCTGGAGAAAGTGAAGTGGGCCCAACGCCGAGGCGCCATGGCGGTGATAGTAGGAGACGATACCCGCGGTGGCAACTTGGTCACCATGTATGCTCGGGGTGATACGTCGAATATTACCATTCCAGCCCTTTTTACTTCTCATACAACTGGTCATCTGCTCTCGTCATTGATACCGGGTCTTTCAGGCGCAGCCCATGGGGTTGGAGATGCTTTGACATCGCTCCAGGCAAAGCTTGCTGGTCAGGCTAATGTCGATGTGCAGAAAGCCACAGCTACAGCGACATCGGTTGTGGTGTCTACACCTACGGCCTCTTCTATGAGCTCGTCTACAATTAATGAGCGGCCTGCTGCTGCTGCTCAGCCCAATGGCGGCTTTTTCCGCACACTCGGCTCTTTGCTAGGGCTGTGTAATCGACATGGAGGCTCCAAAATTGTTGGTGACAGCCGACGCCCGCCTAATAGCGGCAATCTTGACTGGATGAGACTTGGATCCTGGGACTCCGCTAGCTCTCCATCGCAATCATCCAAGAGCCTTAAGGAGAAATCCCGCTATCGTGGCAAAGCTGACGACAAGTCAAGCAGCCCCCCCCGATCGGTCTAGTATCTGAAAGTGTCGATGGTGACGACTTTGTCATTGGGGTTCAAGACTGGAGAGACCCCGATTTAATGCCCCCGCGCGGAAGTGCGCTTCCAATACCTAGTACCTCTGCAAGTGAAAAGGAAAACTTGAAGACTTCAGCTCCCGATAGCGATATTGAGTCAGGCGCCAACATCCTCCGTGGTGGAAGTATCACCCCTGGTAGTGGTGAATATCAAAGCATTGACAAGACCACCGGTAACGTCCATGACGCCAAGGTGAAAGAGTTGGAGAAAGAACCCAATGCTGCAAAAGAAGAATCCAACCAAGCTGGCACGGGGTGGTTCTCGAGTCATTTCGGCTGGGGCGACGAAGATTCAAAGCAAGTGGCTCAGCCATCTGCTTCTCCTCTGGTACAGAATCTACCAATAAACCAGAAAACCCAGACTGTGGCCCAGTCGTCCGCAACCGCGAACCCCATGCTTACAGAGCATGATGGCCTCTGGGTCACGTTGACGCCCACCAGCATGTCAACAAGCCCATTCTTCGACACTCTCCTAGTCCTTGTCATCAGTCCGCTACTCACATTGTCCGTTGTATACGCTTTGTTATTGCTTCGATCTCGAATCCGGCGACGCCGCTGGCGCGCTCCGAAATCTGTTGTTGAACGCCTTCCCGTCCGAACATACCACACAATTGCCAGCATTTCGTCCTCTTCTAGCTCCAGCTCTTTACGTAACGCCAGTCCGGGGCCTGTCACACCGGCCTCTCCACTTCTTGGCAGTGGAAATCTATCAGGCGCGGCTCGACCAACGCGATCACGCTCTCAGACTATCGCCGGGATGACTGTTGACTCATCAATGACACCAAAGGAAGAGAAGTCAACCAGTTTACAGTCCGGGTCAATCCTATGGCGTCGTAAATATACTGGTAGACAGGTGGAATGTGTTGTTTGCCTCGAGGAATACATTGATGGACAAAGTCGGGTGATGAGTTTGCCCTGTGGGCATGAATTCCATGTGGAATGCATGTAAGTGACTAACTAATCTTAATAGCCCTATTCAACGTTGTATCGTTGTACTAAATTATTCTAGTACTCCGTGGCTCACAACCAGACGACGAACATGTCCGATTTGCAAAGGAGATGTTGTTCGTTCATTGGCGCATTCTTCCGGGGATGACTCCCGTGAGCAAAACGAAGAATCTACCGAGGGTCATATCCAGACGCCAAATTTACAGTCGGAATCCTCATCCGCCCCCCTTCTCATTGCCAGCATGAGTGACGATGTGGACACCGAACAGCATGCGGGTCTTGATGGCCATGCTAGCTCTGCACCACAGTCAAGCTGGAGGAATCTCGCAACTCTCAGCTTTTCCGCTCTCAGTGGCGATACTATTTGGCACCAAGCTCGTGCGGACCGGAATCGCTAACCATATTGAGAGCTCCCTGTTCTTACCTCTATCTCTCTGTAGCCACACCGTGGTACTTGCTCTCACCACTCTCACGCATGCTGTATTAGCGATTGTTTGATTCCCTTATGATTTGATTTGCAGGGCGTTTAGCGGGAACATCTCGGCGTGCTTTGCGGTTGCAGATCACCCGCGAGCGTTGTTGAGGCGGCTGGGATATGCCACAAGGTCATTCGTTTGTAATATTTCTTCGTTGAATTGAAGCCTTGAGTGGATGGATACCCTTGCACTGCATGATTAACCGTCTCCCTCATAACTAACTGAGATTCTTTGTCTTCTACTGGTATCATCAGTACGTAGCTCAAGGAGCACTCCATAGATGAATTCAACTTTGGAACAAGAACAACTCAAATTGTCTTATTAAAGCTAAGTATGAAGGTAGTGACACTGTTTATGGAGGCGGATATTGCCCCCAACTTCCCAAATTGGCAATGGCGCCTGATGTTCGGGAGTACCTGAGAGTACCTCCAGGCTACACCTTCCTTCCGTCTGTCCATTGCTTACTACTTCACTCCTCTTCATTCTTCTTTACTCTCTTCTTTGCTTGTCATCGCCCACGTCTATTCAGGTTCAATCATGTCTTCATCAACCTCGTTGAGACGCAAAGATCGCGCGGCACGGTATCGAATGGACCATCAGGGTGACCCAAGTGCTGTTCATGGTTATGTCGATAACCCTGTTCTTCAACATCCCCCGAGGTATCCTGGTCCACAGAATGCCTCGGGCTACTACTACCCCAATCCGTACTCGGCTTATCCTTACCAGCCACAGAATCCTTATCCCGTCCCAGGTCGACCCCCTTATGACGGCCGAGGTAATGGTTATCCATATCCGTGCTATCACTCTTACCAACCTTCGCCGCAATACTCAGCCTCTACACCTGTTCCCTATCCACCTGCACCCAATGCTCCGGGGTATTATCAAGGAACGACATTTACTCCCGGGTTCAACTCTTCTTCTGGCTACTATTTCCAACCGAGTCCAGTCTATCAACAAAATCAGTTCCAATACCCAGCGGAGATGCCCGTTATGCCTTCGTATGAGGCATATCCGAACATGAGAGCTGAAGATCATAACTCTCGAATCTCTGAGGCGAATTTTCTCCAGTTATTGCGTCCATTCGCTCCGGCCCCTCGTTCTTTTCCACAATCTCGACCTTTGGTGCCTACCGTGGCCCCCTTTCAACCATCATCGACACAAAAAGACCCCGTGATGGAAAAGCAGAACCCTCTGAGATCCGAACACCCCAGTTCTCAGATACCCAGCCTCGTGGAGCCAGTCCAAGCAGTGCGACTGACTATGGAAGATTTTCCAGCGCTCCCGAAGTCTCAGGCTAGCGCGGCGCCTCTCAAGGAAAAGCATGCCACGAAGGTAATGGAGGTACCAGGCCAGGGTAAAACAGTGGCTACATCTTTGAGCGAGGGTTCGAATATCCCACTTCCTTCCCAAGATACCCCCGCAATGGATACCGGTTCTCGTCCTATCAAGCCCAAACAGGTTGGCGCCATATCTCGAGTGAAAGCAATTCCGATAAATGAGACGACCACGGTACAGGCAGCTGCGGCCACCAACCCCTCAGCATCCGACCCTAGCTCTGGTAGTAGAGAGGGACCGATCGAGCCACCTGCATTGGTTGATGATGGCATTTTGTTTGCAGGCCCAGCACGACCCGAGACAGGGCTTAGCCTGCGGCCTGCGGGCCTTCATCCTGCTCCTGATCAGGCTTCTGCGGCTTCTGAAATCTCGAATACTGGCTACGCTCACACCCATGCCGCCTCAGCTGCAGTTCGCGCTCCACCTGGTATCGAATGCTCGGATGAACGTAGGTTGCAAAACCTCATAGTTATGGAGTCTGAAGCTGAGATCATGGATCATTTCACCGCAGATCGTGTCGAGGAATGGAGTCAAATGTGTCGACATGCTCATAAGAACACGCCTTTACACAGGGATGTTGAATTTTGGCGCATGGCCCCTGGGACAAATCTCTATGGCTCTGGACCACTTAATCCTGCAAGCCCTTCTCTGGCCTTCGACATTGAGAAAGAATACAATCATATCCTGTGGGACCCAAGCCACAGGTTCTGGGATACACCATCGAATTCTCGAATGTCGCCTACCCACATCCTAGCTGCTGACCCCCAAACCCAGCAGCTGGTATCGGTCTTCGAAATCGCTTGCAAGAGACTGTGGAGTTATGCTGATGGATACTCCAATTTTCAAAAACCCTCAGTTTTCCCTCCGACTGGACATCGTTACGTAGAGGGTCGTATCCCACACCACCAGGCCAATTTTGTGGATCTTCAAGGTATTCCTGACTGGAAAATTGCAGAGGTTCGCGATAATCACCAAGTTCATCAGGATTTTCGAAACAACGCTTGCCATGTGCCATACATGGGACCACCAATAGCCAATTGCCCACCTCCCTATGGAGATTCGCTAAGAGCCAGAATACCTCGTATGGACATGGCTACCCCCTTTCATCCCTCTCATCATCTAGACCATCACCTACAGTCTTTCTCGGCAGCACCCGGGAATTCTGCACAGATACAACGGGGTATAAACAGCCCAAGCTCCTACTGGGATTCTGACGACTACCCTGCCCCAAGGTCCTTACTTCGCTCGGACATCTCTGTTCAGTCCCATTACTCTGCCTACTCAGACATGCATAATAACGAAAGCACTCAGCAATCGATGAATTCTGTTGAGAACCCGGCATCCTATTATGATTTTGTCGAGGGTCCAAGCAGAGCCGAGCCTCCACGTATCATGATCGAGGCATGGGAGCCAGATCAAACCCCACGACCCTCCTTCGCAAGTTGCGTCATAAGCCCCCGTTCTTTTGGGAGTAGAGATTGCATGGATATCGTCGCTGACTCGACTATCATTGCTGACTCAATTCTCGAGGAGCGTCCTCCACACCCGCTCTACGCTGCTGCCCGTGATATTGCCCTCGCTCGTTATGGAACGCAAGTTCCTGACGGGTCTCCTAGCCCTCTCCCTCGAAGCAGCAACAGACGATGATGATGATGGCATATTTTCAGTGCTAACTGACAATAACGATGCACCTGAAGCGGACGAAACTAGTACACCTACTGGTTTTGTGTCTGTACTGCAATGTCTTCTCGTCCGATGATTTGATCATGGAAAATGCTTGGCGATATGCAGCTGGGAATCATAATTTGCGAGAAAGATTGTTGATGCAGGGCGGATACTCAGTGGGAATTCCAATTTGAACGTGAATATGTTTGGATAAACCATTCTGTCTGCCTTTGCACTACGTACAGTAATATCTATTCAAGATGAAAACAAGTGTCTAGTGTTTGAAATTTGAAATTGTTTGCCATACGCATCCCGGTAAATTCCTTTTAGCAGGTGGTTTCTATGATTGATTACACGTGACACCTAAAGCCCTTCCACAATACCAGGGTCTAGCTTGTGCTCTCGAACTTGAAAGACATAGATGTTGCTCCATGAAATATTTAGAGGAAGGAGGCAAAAAGTACATATGAACATAGTATTATTGCTAATAATCAGCAAGGTGAAAGGTGCCATAAAAAGGGGTAGACACTGAAGATCGATCCGTGCCACAGACGCGGAAGAAATCACAGCCCAGTCTCCTCATCCTCAGTCCCATCACAGAAAACCTTGATACCAACGCGGGGAATTGAAATACTAAAGAAAAGCGAGGATCATGCATTACGAGAAGAATGCGTTGTCTCGTGAAAGAAGTGAAGAAAAAGAGAAAAAATCACCAAAGATTTGAAGGAAGGTAACGCACGGACAGCACGATGAGCAAAAAAGGATCGCAGAAGAAGGTATGAGAGCAAGAGAGAGAAATGGTTGCCAAATCCGTTCGCCAGGACGCCGTATAACTTGCGGGCTAGTGTATTGCGAGCCATATTACAAATAGAATGGCACAGAAAGAATCATACAGGAAGGAAGAAGAAGAAAAAAGTCTGCGTCATAATGGGTTTAGTTGATCTAGCAGGAGACAAGGTTGATGTGATGGTCATTCAATGCGGCGCATGCGAGCATTGTACGGTGGGGGTGGAAAGCCGTGCTGGCGATGGGAGAAGAGCGGTTGTGGTGAAGGAAGCTCGAGTAGGGCTCGAAAGAGGAGAGATAGGTGCCGTCGACATTGTAGGTTTTGACCTCGTGGCGGTTTGTGCCCCTGGAAATATGAGTTAGTAACAAAACTTTGTAAGATAACAAACTATGAAGAACATACATGCTAAACACAGGAGCATGCTCATGGACACTCAATGTTCGAAGTGTGTCCTTAGTTGCGTAGATAGTTGAAAGTGCATTGTCCATGCGAAGATCCCAAAGTCGAATCTCGCCATTGCGGCTGCCAGAAATGAGTTCACGCAAGCCACCACGTTGCATATGCACATTTGTAATCCATTGTTTGTGCTCACGCCAGACCTTGACCATAGAGGTGGTCGGCTTTAGTCGCTGGTCAAAGACTCGGACAGCCCCGTCACCGAATCCAGCAACAAAGATATTACCAGCAACTTGGTCGGATGTTAAAGACGTGATGCAGGACCCGGAACGTGCAGGGATATCCTATTTGCGAAATGGGTCAGTCACATATCACATAATGGGGTGCTCGAGAAACTGGACTTACGTTTGTGCAGACTTCAGTTGCAGCATTCCACACTCTGATGACTTTGACATCGCCGGCAACGAGAGCCTTGCCCTGACCTTGCTGCCAGTCCAGCACAAGTCCGGCATTTCGATTGCTAGGAAGCAGCTCTGGTAAGGCGCGGAATGCGGTAACAACTTCGATACGCCCAGAAAACTCGTAGTTGCGGTAAAGCTTCAGTACACCGTCGGAGGAACCAGTCAACAGTAATGCTTGGTCATCTTCGTTGATGTATCGAACTTCATTGATCTTTGATCCAACTGGGTTGCCGTTAGAGAACTGGTTCAGTCGCCTGTGACTCTGCCAATCCCAGATTCTGTTGAAAATATCAGTACAGAAGCATAAACCCTAAAAAATATCTAGAAAAACCCACGCGATGGTGTCACGATCATCTGCAACAGCAAGGTGATCCTCAAATTGATGGAAGCACATCTTCAGAGGCTGGCTACTATTAGTAAGGAGTGCAGTTGAGTTATCCCATCGGCTCGTGCCGGCCTTGCTCTTCAAAGGTTGTGTTTCCGCAATGATCTTTTCGTTGCGGCCACGTCTCCAGAGACGCTCATTGTAATCGGAGCTACCAGGCTCGTCGGGTTCGTTGGGTTTCATCTGGGGTTCGCGGAAGTACTTCAAATAGGTGAGCAAATGTTCATAGACGTCTACAGGACGTTTGGTGGCTTGATAAGAAAGATTAAAATTACCTCTGTAGACCAGTCCAAAAACCTGCTTTTCAGTGGGATCATCGGCGCTACTTCTGGGTTCTTGGCTTCAAATCCCCGAGATCTCGGAACAGGAGCATGGTGATATGCGGTGGCTGGGGCGACATGGTCGTTGACTTCCGGAGGGCGAGTCCATTCAGGGGGCGCGCGGCCGCGAGGGGTGATGGGCATGCGGCTCTTAGAGGGTGAAGATGGAGGTGAGCTGTCGGAGCCTTGCTCCCCTGATCCTGAGCCAAATGCAAGATTTTTAAGGGAAGCAGCAACGCTGGCGGTCCGCCGGAAGCCAAGTGACAGATAGCCTTCTTGTTTGGCAGATGCCGCAGTGGAAGATGGTGGAGTTGAAGGAGACGCAGTCTTCTTTGCTTCAGGTCGCTCATAAATTTGAAGTTTTTGCGAAAGGCGATATGTGAGGTCAAGGATCTCAATTCTGATTTTGTCAGCAACCATCGCCATCGGCGACTCTAGAAGAGCCAAGTGGATGAAGTCGACGATGGCACCAGCATCCCGAGAAATATCGGGATGAGGGTCAACAGAAAAGATCAAGACTTGTTTCCACAGAGCTCCAAAGGTGGTGTTGCGAGAGAGCTGGTGCTGTTTCGACTCAGAGACCTGATCACTCTTTTGTGTCTCTGACCGACCATTCTCTATTTGAAGCCGATGCACCAGAGACTTTTTCTCATCCTGCAATTCATCATATGCAGCCACCAGAAACTTGTTTTGGTGACGTTTGACGAAGGTCGAGAAGAAAACAAGAAGCTCCTTTCGCACAAGTACGCTGCCGTCCGTTGACATAGGTAGAACGGATAGGGCTAGCGACTCTTCAATTTGCGCAACTTGATCTGTTAAGTCAGGAATACCAAGGAAAGTTGTGACCGCGTGAAGCATTGCCGCTCGAACCTCGGGAACCGGGTCAAAGTTCAATTCACAGAGCTTCGATGGGGCTGCAGAACGGATACCCATCCATTTCGCTTCAGGGAAGTCGCACCAGAGCATGCTGAGACATAAGCATGACCATTGTCGCAAGAGCGGGTTCTCGACATCCCCAAGGTGCCTTAGACAGGAGTCAAATAATTCGCCAGACAAGCAAACATTTTGGCCCTGGGGGTAGTTTTTGCAGAAGATTGAGACTATGAATGCACACATTGCGCGATGCTCGCTGGCGTTGCCGACAGGAATAGGAGAAGATGGATTAAGGATGGAGATGAAGTAGTGGATGCCGTTGTCTTTCAAAAGGTCGTTTTGAACGGTGTGATCAACAGCCATAATTCTTGCCCAAATGAAGACCATGACTGGCTTGAGCTCCTGTGCAGCCGACTGCAGCAGCTTGACGACATAGGGGAAGATCCCGATACTAAGGGCGAGATGGACAGCCCATGGTCCCAGATCCAGAAATTTGCTGAGTAAGATCAATGCTCGCAATCGGTGGGCTTGACTGAGAAGTACCTGCAGTACGATGGGTAGTTGATCTGGCGGACTCCTTTCGGTGGGACCAGAGGAGAGATAGACTTCGAACGCAGTGAGCTGTTCAGCAAAGAATGTGGAATGCTGGTATTCATACTGCCGGCGGCCTTCTTCCTGATCGATTAAAGCAGGCAACTGCGAGAGCACCATTTCAACGGCAAGATCCCAACTCTTCCATAAGGGGTGATGGTGAGTCTCTGGAAGTTCTGGCGTCGAGATTGGATGGCACTTATACGTGCGCATAATACGTTCGCTGAGCAAGAAATTGCGGAAGAGAGCTGCAACCATAAGGTCCTGCCGAAAAAGCTTCTTGAAGAGGGCACGAGGAAGGGTGTTCCATGCGATGGTATCGGTTATAGCAGTAAAGATCCAGTTGAGTTCTCCGAGCGGACTGCGACGATCCTGGAGACGACCGGGGACATGGAAATCATCGATTGAGATATCTGTTCGGAGTGGATTTTGTAGGATGAAGAAGCGTAAAGCAATCTCGATCGGGGTTGTGAGACAGCAAGAGAAAAGATCTGCGGGAAGATCTGGGTTGGTAGGAAGCGACTCGTTCTTCTGGCAAGCCGCAAGAAGAATGCAGTCACCATAGTTCTGAACGATCGCGTTGGGATCTCGTTTCTTCGCTTCGGCATTCTCCTTCTCATGCTTCTCCACAAATGTATGAAAATTTGAGACGATATTGCCAGCATGGGACACATCGAAGACAAATAGACTTGGGCCTGCGAGCCAGGACTGCAGATCGTAAAGAGGCACCGGGATGTATTGAGTATAGTTCTTGTTGAAGACCCATATTTCGCCAGATTGAGTTGGCAAGGGGACTCCATGACCGTTGTAATGGAGAAGGACCCGTTCATCCTTAGCATTCCGACGCAACGAAATGCAAAACTTCTTGGTTTCATCCACGGAAGGATCTAGATATTGCTTGTATCTCGTCCGGAGGCTGAGAGTTTCATACTGCTCTTGAAGCTTCTTGCCGATCTGTTCCATGATCTTGTTTTGCCCACCACCAGTAGTTGAGGTGGGATCCACCCAGCATTCGAGTTTTGATGTTGGGTTTGTCTTGACGACATCGGGAGGGTCGACGCCAATATTCAAGCAGATCGCAAGGGCTGCCGACACAGTCTTCAATCGATCTTTCATGCGCCAGTCTTGACTAGGCCAGCTTCCCACGGGATCTCTGGGGATACCGTTTGTCTCGTGGCGCTTTTCCGTGAAATACATGTAGAAATTCTGAGAGCATGGATGTTAGTTCCGTATCAACGCCGCATTCCACTGATCGGAACATTCTTACCGAGTGTAAGATCTTGAGGTATTCGCTGGATGTATACTCTTCCTGCCATCCATGTCGCATGGCGAAATCCTCTTCATCATCAGGTGATTTATCGAGGAGAGCACGACTCGGTCCATAGTCGCTTCGTGCTCGTTTCAGCATGGCTGGGCGGCTGGTCTCCGCCCTCCGCGGGAGGGGCCGACGCGGCGGGGGCGGCGGCGGATCTACCGTCAGTGCCGCATTCTCACCGGCGGAGCTCGTGGGGCGAGCAGGTGGCGTCAAGGAGGGTTGTTTCTGCTCGACAGTGGTAAAGGAACGATGGTGGCTGCTCAGTGGAGCTGGAGATCTCTCGCGAGCGGGGATAGTTGAATCTAGCCCAGGGCCAAACGCGACTCGAACTGATTTATTGGGGCGGCGGGGTTCACTTAACCCATTCGCCGTTGCTAGGTGAGTATTCTCTTCCATTTCTGCGGTGGGATCCCTCATGTTGTAGAATCGGTCATCGTGTGACGTGAGAGGCGGGTGGTTGGTCGCGGGGGGATGAGTTGTCGGGCAGTCGAAGAGTGAGAGCCGGCCCAAGACAACACCTCGATGTGTGTTAACTCAACCCAAGAGAGTTCGCAGTCTCCTCGGGGTCGCAATAAGAGCGAGAGAATGGGAATCACCAGAGGGATCCACGCGAATATCGAAGCTCAAGTCAGAGCTTCCGGGGTCAAGCAAACCGTTGCGGTCTCCATCTCTCCGTCTCTCCGGTTCTGGACGCAGCAGCCTCCCGGATTATTAATAACCCACTTGCCGGGCCGCGAAGCTCTACGAGAGTACACTCTCCACTTTTATCATTTACAGTATTCCAATTGCATACTCTCTACGAGTGCACTGCTGTGCCGACTACTGGTCAACTCCAGCTCCAGGAATCACAGAAGTATCCTTACTTGACGCGATCGCGTGGGCAAACCAGATGTCCCGAGCATGCAGGCCAAATAATGAACCGAAGAAGCGCCCAGCCCAAAAATCCAACTTTGTTCATGGTATCTGCCAAGACAACAGAAAACAACATTGCAGCCATCTCCAATGAACACATTGTCTTAGACATTTTGCATTTGGATATCAAGATGATCACAGTACATCGATGGTCTCACTAGATGATCAGCTTGTAAGGAGCCTTCATGCAGGACAAGAGACATAACAAATTTCCCAGGGGAGCGGGTTTCTGAGAGGTTGAGTCTGATCCTGAATGGTCAAACACCACGGAGTACGGAATATGTCATCATCAGATCAGGGTCCAAAAGGCGGAAGCCATATCGTATCCCTTTCCTCGGCGCATTTAGTCTGATTTTAACGGCACACACACACACACAAGTCTAACCGAGAAGAACGCTCAGGGCTTGTGACCGCCAGCGATCTTCACCCGTCTGGAATTCCTCTGATAGGTAAGAGAACCGGATTGCACGCCCCCCATCCCCATCCCCCCTTTTATTTTTGCACTGGAAGCTTCCCCTGGGAGTGGACACCGCAAATTGCGCCTACGGACGCCCCTGGGACCACACCCCCGCTGCTGCAGCTACGGTGTGCCTGGAACTTCGATCAAGTCAATATGTTCTTTGCACGTTGTGGGGTGCGGATCGCCGTGTGGGCGTGGTGTGTGGTGCGTGCAGCGCCGCCATTGGGCATCTTGGGCTTCACGCTTGAGAAAGCAGCCCCGCGGGCTTAATTTTAGCACAACAGGCATTGACAGCTGGACCTTGCAGAATTGAGCTCTACTCGTACAGAATACAGAGTGGGAGAGGGGGAGGGGGGGAAAACTAAAGACCAAAAAAAAAATTATGAAATATGTGCTGGTAAACTTTGGTAGGTAGCGTTGTCATTCCATATGACGGCATTCCTTTGAAGGTGTGATTGGGAAACCACATCGAACAATGAGAGGAGGATGGGCGGAAGAGGGAGAGAGATGGGGAGAGAAAGAGAGAGGTCCTGCCTGGTTATAGACAATCAAGATCTCAAGTAGAATTCCCAAAGACGATATATCGCCTACGTAGGTCAAAAAAGAAAGGTTGGAACGGAATGAGGGTACATAACAACGACCGTTGGAGTTGGGAGAGTTGGGGGAGAGTGTCTGCCCCTGAGTATGCAGCCCCATCCACACGGACTGGACGGGGGACTCGCCGCGGGTCTTCCAGTGTTTAGTTTTAGTGTATGAGAGTAGAACCCGGCAAATCGACCACCATCTTCTTCTTCTTCTTCTTCCTCCTCTTCATCTCCTTCTGAATCTGTTCCCTCGTTACCCCTTTAACCTCTTCCCTCTCCCCAAGAGGCTTTACTGTTAGCGTAGATGCTCCCAATTGGGTGAGAACAGTTGTGTTCAGATCACCCCTCCACCCCCTTGGCCACACCCACCTCTTTTTTTTGTTCTGCTCGGACGAACTCTTTGGTGGATTGGTGGATGGATACTCTCGTTCCTGTGGTTCCTGGTTCCGACTCCACATCTTGAAAACACACCTCCCTTTCCACAACTCTCTCCTCCCCTCCCAACCTCAAACTCCAACCTAAACCAACCACCTTCTCCCCCTCTGCTCTGATTTTCCCCGGGGTTTATCAGACCGACATTTGTGCTGGGGGGAAGAAATTGCAATCCGGCGCATCCCTACTCCGACCCCGTGGGCCCGGATTTCTCCCACTTGCGCCGTGAACGACCCATTACGACCCATTAACGATGGCCTTTTTGTTTAAATCGAAAAAAGCCCAACAGGGCACTGCGCTCCCTCCGGCGACGAGAAATGTTCACACCTCCGAGGGATCTCCTTCATCCGCGACGCCGCCCCTGTCCAACGGACCCAAGGTCGAAGGAAATGCTTTTGCGCAGACCCCGACTCCCAGCAGCAGTTACAACAACTCTCTCAACTCCGCCACCAGTCCGACTAGCCCGGATCCCGTGAGGTTGCGACAACGTGCCGAGTCGGAATCTCAGGTAAGTCTCCCTGTGAAATTTATGGCGGTACATCCCGAAGGATTCATAATCCCTGACCCTGGTTGTGCTTCAGGTCCAACGACCGCCGCAGGGCCCCAATGGTGTGCCTCCGCACAGTCCGAACTCGTCCCTATACCCATGGTCGCAACGTCGTCTCAATTTCTCCACACCCCAAACGAACCCCTTCCCCCGCTATGGCGCCGCCATCAATTCAGTCGCTTCGAAAGAGGGCGATATCTACATGATGGGAGGCTTGATCGATGGCTCGACCGTCAAGGGTGACCTATGGATGATCGAAAGCAGCGGTGGCAGCTTGTCTTGCTTTCAGGTTGCGACAGTGTCAGAAGGACCCGGCCCCCGAGTTGGTCATGCCAGCTTACTTGTCGGAAATGCGTTCATCGTCTTTGGCGGTGATACCAAGATCAACGAAACCGACGCCCTGGACGATACTCTATATCTTCTAAATACATGTATGTTGTGAAGCCCTTCCTGCTCTCTTTCAGATAATGCTGACCTTGGTTCTCAGCTTCACGCCAATGGTCTCGGGCCATCCCTCCCGGCACCCGTCCTTCCGGTCGCTACGGGCACACATTGAACATTCTTGGCTCCAAGCTTTACGTCTTTGGTGGACAGGTTGAGGGTTTCTTCTTCAACGATTTGATCGCATTCGACTTGAATCAGCTCCAAAACCCGGCAAACAAGTGGGAAGTCCTTGTTGCCAACAGCCATGAGGGGGGGTCCTCCAGAAGGCCAAATACCTCCCGCTCGAACCAATCACTCACTCGTCAGCTATAACGAGAAATTATACTTATTTGGTGGAACAAACGGCGTGAAGTGGTTCAACGATGTCTGGACTTTTGATCCCCGAGCTGGTGTCTGGACTGAAATGGACTGCGTCGGTTTCATCCCGACTCCTCGAGAGGGCCATGCATCAGCCTTGGTCAATGATGTGATGTATGTATTTGGTGGTCGTACTGATGAGGGAGTTGATCTTGGAGATTTGTCCGCGTTCCGGATTTCTACGCGCCGCTGGTACTCTTTCCAGAACATGGGACCCGCTCCGTCCCCACGGTCCGGTCATAGCATGACTGCCTTTGGTAAACAGATCATTGTGATGGCTGGTGAGCCTAGCTCGGCTCCAAGAGATGCCGCGGAGCTCAGCATGGCGTATATTCTCGATACCTCAAAGATAAGATACCCCAACGACTCTCAATCAGCCGATCGTGGTGCAGTATCCGGTGTCAGAAAAGCCAGCATAGAGAAACAAGGCACTCCATCGGGTCGGACATCTCGCGAGGCTCACAATGCGACACCCGATCAAGGGGCCCGTCGTGGGCCGACTCCCTCACGCGAAAGTCTAGTGCAGTCTGCAAATGGTAGACCTGGTGACTTCGGCTCCAATCCCAACCTTGGACCAGGATCTCGACTTCCTCGAGCTTCCATTGCACAAGCGCCCTCTGGTCCACCACCCCCCGGACAAGCCCCATCTCCAGGGCCTCGTCCCAACGGGCCCCAGTCTGGACCTCGGAGCAAGACGCCCACCAAGAATGAACGCGGCCACACGCCAACTGTCGATATTCGAGTTGCGAATGCTGATAGAGGTGCCGAATCGCCCGTCGCAAAGGATAACCAGGATAGCTCCGCCTCGTCCGGTCAACGCACCCCAACTCAGCAACAACAAAAGATCAATGCCAAGGCTATGGAGGCAGGCGAAGCGGCCCCTCTAATCGCCCCGGCGCGCCAACGGTCACTGCGTTCGCATCGTCAACGTGGCTCGATGGATAGTGCAGAAGAGTCGGTTCTTGGACGTCAAGCTAGCATTGACGGCTCAATTGAATCTCGAAGCTATCGCAACTCTCGAAGCCTTGCTGATGAACCTCGATCGCCACGACTAACCCCTCACCAAGAGGCCTTGATAAAAGAACTCGAGGCCGCCAAGGCTCGAAATGCTTGGTACGCTTCTGAGCTAGCACTGGCGAGAAAGGGTGGATATGTACCCAATGCTTCAAGTAGTCCCGCCCTCGATGATCGTGCCAGAGATTCGCTAAATGACGAGGACCGTCCTTTGGTCGAGGCTTTCCTGGCAATGCGGGCAGAGTTGAGCAAAATGCAGACAACGGTGGACCGCCAAGCAGCCATCGCTTCCAAACGCATTGCCGAAGTTGAGCATCAGCGTGACGTGGCTGTAAACGAGGCAGCTTATTCCCGCGCCAGACTTGCTGCTCATGGCGGCAGTCAACGTGGAACGCCCCAGCCTGAAGCTCCTCGCGAGGGAGAAGATGAGCGACCTACCGACATGGGTCGTCGCCTTGCACTGGCTCTAGCATCCCAGTCTGAGCTCAAGGCCAAATTGGATATTTTGACAACAGATCTATCGCAAGAGAGGCAAGCGAAAGAGCTGGCAGAAGATACCAACGAGGCCACTCGGAAGCGCCTGGCAGAGCTCGAAATGTCAAACAATGCCCTGGAGGCGGAGAATCTTCGTGCTGAGCTCCACCGTGCCGAAGCCACTGCTCGGGAAGAGTCTTTGCTCCGTTCTGAAGCGGAAGCTTCCCTGCGACAGATCACCCTGGATAAGGAGGAGCTTTTGACCCAGGTTGAGGACCACTCGGGCCGTTTGAAGGACTTTGGAAGTAATTTTGGTGGCCTTCGAGAAGCAGTCGCCGCATCTGCCGCCAAAGCAGCAATTGTTGAGAAGCAGTTAGGCGAGGAAAGAGAACGCCGCGAGGGCTTGGAGAAGAAACTTCTGCAACTTCGATCTGAGTACGAGGAGCGAACCACCGAGCTTGAAAATGTCAATTGCCGTCTTCGTGATGCCGAGGAGTTAGCTGAGAGTCACGCTAAGGAAGCAGAAACCCACAAGATGGCCTTTGTATCCGGCCTCGAGCGTGCTTCCTCGACAGATCTGGAAGCTTCCATCCGATCCCGAGCTGACCAGAGGGTTGCCGCCCTTGAGGCTCAGATTGAACGGTCTTCGACCCTTGCGAAGGCTAATCAGGCTGCTGCCGATTCCGCTGCTGACAAATTACGTCGCGCTGAGGAGCGGATTGCCGGACTCGAGGCTTATCAAGAACAGGCTAGTCGAGAAGGCTTGCAACTTCGCCGACAGCTTCAAAGTGCTATGAAGGAGAGCCAAGCAGCAACTGCAGAAAGTAGGGACTTGAAGACCCAGCTGGAATCTCAACAACGGGAAGCTGGTGCCCTGAACGTTCAACATGCGGCTCTGAAGGATCTGCTTGGCGAGCGTGGCATCAATCCTGATAGCCGTCGGTCTCCCCGTCTCGAGTCCCCTGGATCCCGCTTTGGAACTCCAGAGCAGAGCAGGTTACGAGAGCTTGAGCAACAGCTATCTCATAGCATGAAGGCTCACGACGATATGAAATCCGGCTTCGAGTCTCGAGAGCAGGAAGCGGACAAGGCATTCCGAGAGAAGCTAGAGCAGCTTGAGAATGATTACCAGTCCGCTGTGCACTATGTGAAGGGCACCGAGAAGATGCTCAAACGCATGAAGGACGAATTGAGTCGGTATAAGACACAGAATGCCAAGATGCAGTCTGAATTGGAAGCTACTCAGAAGAACGTGGAGGATACTAGCAACCAGTCAAAGATCTCTGCTGAATGGGAGGTCGAACGCTCCCGCCTGCAGAAGTCCATCGCAGACCTTGAGCACAATACTTCTTCTTCTCTTGGAAACCTGGAGGAGCAAATATCCGAGCTGAAGGCGCAGCTTGTGGCTGCTGAGACCGAGAAGGCGAGTGCACAGAATGAGCATAAGCGCATGAAGGAAGAGATTATGTCTACTGCGGAGCGCAGTCGCGCCGAACTGGATCAGCTGAAGCAAGAAAACACCCAGCTCGAAACCCGCGCCTCAGATGCTGAAAAGAAAGTGAACATGTTGTTGGAGCAAGTTGAGACTTCGGTGGGCCACTATCGCCGTCAATCACAGCATGGACAGGGTCCTAACGGGATCTCACGCAGTCATAGCAACGCATCTAGCAACACCGTCAGCGGTCGGCCACGAGCCGATAGTAACGTCTCCCAGGAGTCCACCTCCTTCCCCGATAACCGTGGCTCTATGGCCTTGGATTCTCTCGCCAACGAGCTAGAGGCCCTTCGCACCCACTGGGAGAGCACCAACCGCAACTATCGCCTGAGTAGCCAGCTGGACCTGGAGCGGACTCCGACCAAGGAGAACAGCGAGGGACCTGCTCTAATGAGCGACAGTCTAGCGGATTGGAGACGACGACTGGAAGAGGAAGAGCGCGTGAGTCAGACCAAGCCGCTGAATGTCAGCAATGGTCCCTCCAATGTGATCTGAATGACATGAGTTTTTACTCCCGTGCTTCGATTACCAAATTTCTACGACCATGTGCCCTGAGATATGTCAATCTGCAATTTCTGAGCCCTTTGCACATGTATTTCCTGTTTACATTCCCTTTATTTGTTTTTTATCTGGATTTTGCGCAGCATGGTCGTTTTGTATGATGATTGATCCCCTCCACCATCGTTCGTTTTTTCCTCTTTCATTATTCTTCTTCTCTATCTCTTTCATGGACACCGAGGGACGGGATTCCCTTCTTTTGTTGTCTTTGGTTTGTGTGATCGATCCCTCTCTGCATCCCTTGTTTCCTTTTCTTATACCCCGGTTTCCCGATGTTCATTGGACTCTGGCTGTACCACTAGCATCTCTCTACACGAAGTCTTCGCTGTCGTTGTCGTTGTTGTTATCGTTGTTGTTCTTCTTATAGTGCGAAATCATCATCGTTGATCAATGAAGCACCACTTCTTTCCATATGCTCCATCGTAAAAGGGTGCCCACATGTTCGGGCACTGTTGGGTCCAACGCCATGCGAGGTGATTGAGCCACTGATTTGCTTGTCTCTTTGTTTGCCATATGTGTCTGGCACCGAGGCTTTCTGTGCGTAAGCGGTATTTGAGGGGGAAATGTGAGGCAGCCAGAGGTAGAACTGGGCAAACATAGCACTGCATGATGGACATCCAGTTCGGCCTGGGGGTATTACCAGGGGTACTAGTAATATATGAGACATTTCCGTATTTCCGGGCTAGGAAAATCCCGCTTGAGGTTGATATCGGACCGTACCCTTCCTTGTACTCCGGGTAAATAAGTAATTTGAGGGACTTGGCCGGGATAATTCCCCGAGGTCGAGGAGGGTACACTAAGAAGACGTCTGTTAGGTTTTAACGCGAGGCTTTTGTTATTTTTGCGGCATGCACTGAGAGTCTGGGGTCAGCTGAGGCGGACTCCGGTAATGGCCGCGCCCAGAATGCCCGAAACCTGTGATCGATACTAGTACTAGTAGTAACATGAAGGAGCTTTCCTAGCAGGGGCAGCAAGTCATGAAATCAATTATTACTACTAGTACAGAGTAGGGTTCATGAATTGGAATATTTCATATACAAGTAGAGTACATATATTGTTTATGCTGTTTCGTATCTATAGCCATATTGAGATCTATATATAGTCCCAATGCATAATACGAAGCCTCTTTTCACGAACTGTTGCAGCCCAATACGAGTGGTACAATACTATAGTACCGTAAGGAGGCGGCCTAAGCAGCCCAGGCAGCCCAGGCAGCCCAAAGCCCGAAGATACTAGGACACACCGCTCGCGCGCCCTGCAGTGTACAGTATCAAATACGGTACGATACATCGTCCGCCCCCTTCGCTAATACTACTAGTAGTAACCTGAAATTTTAGGACTGGGCCTTCTCTTCACCGACTACCGCTGCATATTACCATTATTTGCCTTTTACCCCCCTCCTCCTTTCCCTTCCTTCCCAACTTGAACCTTTCCCCATCAAGGCTTTGCCCTTGATTCTAGTCTTCTCTTCTCTTCTGCCTTCTCCTTCTCTTCTTCTGCTTCTTGCTCCTCCCGACACATTCGATTCATCTGCCACTCACCTCCCCTGGGTTCTGTACAAATACTGTACCGGTCGGCATTGGACCATTTCTGTTTGACCCGCCTTTGCCCTTCAGGTGAGCGAGTTCCTTTCGTCGTGTAATATCTCGGCCCTCTACATCAACCCCCTCCCCTTCCCCTCCTCCTCCGGTGGCATGATTCTCCTGTCTCCGCCATCTGAAACACACGCTCCTCTCCCCCAGTTGCCTGCATAGCCAAGTGTGGTGGCCAACACTCTGCAACCGCCCAGCCCAGCCTCTCTGCTCGTTGGCCTGAGGTTCAACTTGTCACACCCCCTCTCCAACCTGTCTTGGGCATTCACTGTCGCCTCATCATTGTCCCATCGTCCATTCACTGCTTCCCAACCCCTTCTCTCCAGTCCATACGTTCTCTTCACCAACTCACCCTTCTTCAACCCCCCCGCTAACACGACACCCAGCAGTTTCAGCACGGCTAGTCGCTGTGCCGCCCTAATCAATCAACATGACGACTATGGTCAGTACCACCTCCGATCAGACCCTCCTTGTTCCTTATCTTCACCACCCTACGACGCTTCGATGCAAATATGGGAATCATACGCCTGGCAACCCCGGACTACGAGCTGGCTAGAACGACCGGAATATACTGACATCATACACAGGATCTGCGTGTTGGTAACAAGTACCGCATCGGCCGCAAGATTGGCAGTGGTAGTTTCGGTGATATCTATCTCGGTACGATTCATTTCTGGGGTTCGATCTACATGGGTCGATGGGAACTAACAAGAATCTAGGAACAAACATCATCTCCGGTGAGGAGATCGCTATCAAGCTTGAAAGTGTCAAGGCCAAGCACCCCCAGCTGGAATATGAGGCCCGTGTGTACAAGTCTCTGGCCGGTGGTGTCGGTATTCCTTTTGTCCGTTGGTTCGGTACCGAATGCGACTACAATGCGATGGTGATCGATCTCCTGGGCCCCAGTCTTGAGGACCTGTTCAACTTCTGCAACCGAAAGTTCTCACTCAAGACCGTTCTTCTCCTCGCCGATCAACTCATCTCCCGTATCGAGTACATCCACGCCAAGTCTTTCATTCACCGTGATATCAAGCCAGACAACTTCCTTATGGGTATCGGCAAGCGCGGCAACCAGGTCAATGTTATCGATTTTGGTCTCGCCAAGAAGTACCGCGACCCCAAGACTCACTTTCACATCCCCTATCGTGAGAACAAGAACCTTACCGGTACTGCTCGTTATGCCAGTATCAACACTCACCTTGGTGTTGAGCAGTCTCGCCGTGACGACATGGAGTCTCTGGGCTATGTCATGCTCTACTTCTGCCGTGGATCTCTTCCCTGGCAAGGTCTGAAGGCTGCTACCAAGAAGCAGAAGTATGACCGTATCATGGAAAAGAAGATGACCACCCCTACCGAAGTTCTCTGCCGTGGATTCCCTAATGAGTTTGCTATTTACCTTAACTACACCCGCTCGCTTCGCTTCGACGACAAGCCCGACTACTCCTATCTCCGCAAGATCTTCCGTGATCTCTTCGTCCGTGAGTCCTTCCAGTACGATTACGTCTTCGACTGGACCGTCTACAAGTACCAGAAGAACGCCGCTATGATCGTCGATGCCACCAAGAAGGATAAGGATGACGAGCAGCAGCGCCGTCAGGCTGCTGCTACTGCCGCCATGGGCCCCGGAGGCGCTGCTAAGCCTGGTGCCATCTCGGGCCAGCGCCGTAAGGTTATTGACCGCGGCACCCTCGACAATACACCGGACACCAACCGTGCCGTGGGAGGGAGTGATAGGATGTGAGTACTTGAAACCTGGTTCCGTGTAGGGAACCCCTTTTTTTAAACTTTGCGTTTGGCTGTTTTCTTGTGACGCTGGCGTGGAGGACCCTACAGTTCTGAATCTGACTAATCGCATAGTCTTCGGCGTTAGGCTGCGTTCTGCCTCGAAAGGTGCTGCTCTAGGTTATGGACCTTCTGGTAGCCGTTCGAAGCGGGACGATGGTACAGGGGCTCAGTGGTACTAATTGTGTGAAGCGTTGCAGTGGGACCCAAGTCTCCTGTATCCTCACTTTCAACCTAAGAAACCCGGGATTCCATTGTCATTCGCCGTGGACGCAACATTGCACTCGCCTTCTCGGATTTCTTTTCTCTCCTTGGATCTCCATTCATTCTGCAAATCTCCCACAGCCCTTCAACTCTATTTCGATCAATTTTCGACTTCAACCGTTTCGATCTGCCATTGTTAGTTCGCTTGCTCACCTCTCCAACTCGCGGATATTGCCATTTACTCTTGGTCGATTTCCGCGTCGAGCTTTCGTCTACTTTGGCAACTAGTGTTTTTTCTTGTTCGGATTCCTTGTCCCCGATATTCCCGGGCCAACCGATAACTCAACTCTCGGAACGTGTTTGAATGATGGCTATTCTTGTGTCTTCGCCTTTGATGTTTGCGACTTGGTACCTTGCTTCCATTTAATCACCACCGCAAGCAACTTGAAAGGGAAGACTGAAGGAGATGCGAATGACAGCATCGAATTGGACAGGAGAACATTCATTTTTTTTCTGATCCTTTTGATTGCTGGCACTGGACGTCCTGGAAACGCATACTCGGATGCGTTGCCCCATCATTATCGCCCCTTTTTCCCTATTCGTCTTGTTTCATTCTCTCACCCCCCCTGTCTGAATTTCTTTTCCTTGTTCTGTTTTTCTGTTTTTGTGCAAATCGACGCCATGTGGGGACGAGGTGACGGCCGGCAACCCCGGTCGAGTTGTTGAAGTGGATGTACGGAATGACTTCTTCGAGGTGATGATGTTCAAAGACATTCGGGATTCCTGTTGTGGGTTCTTGTACAGGGATTCTTGTTTTGCTCGGTCTTTCAACATCTTTCGTTCGGAGAGAATCAGGCCTCCTTTGGTAATTGGCGACGGACGTGGATAGGGTCGCTTCCGGGGTGGTTTCGCGTCGATTGCACTTGTACTTTTCTTTATGTTTTTCTAGCCCTACACTTCACTGCTACTACTACAGCACCGACATCTCCAATTTGTTTTGTCTTTTCCCAGCCCCCCCGAATGGCAGCCGATTCTGACGGCGATCAGGCAGCGCGACTCTGGATATTCTCATGAATCCCGGCCAGTCCCGGGACCAGGTCCCGATGGAAGAACCTGCCTTTCACTTTTCTTACAGTCTAATATCAAAACCCTTTATCCCAAAAAGATTTTTCTGCGTAGGTGGCGGATACTAGTTCTGAGCTCTTTTTTAGAGTTGCGGTGAGATCATCGAGTTCGTATGGAGTAGTTCGCTCGGTTCTGGCCCGCCCAAGGGCGGGCCAGACGCGGTCTACCAGGCATCTGACCCTATACCGTAGACAGGCGAGTGACCCCATGTTAGAGATAGTAGTAAATAAAAATGAACTGTAGAATGCAAAATTCAAAATGGAAGATGGTTCATGTCAATCCGGTGCTTTGTGGCGTAATACTCTTAACTACTAGTCCTGTAGGTATATGTAGTACGGCGCCGAGTATCGGTGCGGGACAATCAGTCAGATCTCTCGGGGTAAAACCCACGCTTGAAACCTTCAGGGTCCATCCCGCCGGACTTCATATCTCCTCCCATTCCACTTTCTATTTTGACTACTAAACGAATCTGTGCCTCAAAGAAAGGTTGTGGCGTGATGGACTATTCCAACTACCCAGATAATCAATCCCAGCCATTCTCGCTTTATGGGCTGCCCACCCCCGACCAGCAGCCTCAGCCACCCTCGGACAATGGGCTCCGCGATCCCTTCTCACTGGTACGATATATCCCTTCCTATACCCTATTTTCGATAAACTCGGTCCTCTGACTCTAGTCCTAGAACAACTATAACCAGTACTTTCCCGGCTTCGATCCTTCTGTCCGCCTCGACCCCTCCTCATCCTTCGTGCCGCCGCCACATTCGCCGCCGGACTCCTATAGCAAAACCTCCGTCTCTAGCCATGACCCGAATAATAATACCAAACCAGGCACCTCCTCTATTGATGGAGATGAGAATCTGTTTGGCGACCCGGCTCTAGGTCGAAGCAGCAGCGAGGAGAAGGAATCGATGACGCCAGCGCAAACGAAGCGCAAAGCGCAAAACCGAGCAGCGTATGTGATAACCCAAGCGAGTTCTCTAGAACAATATCAAGCAGGATTTTCTGTTTATCATAGCGAAATAATCAACTGGCTTCAATTGGTTGATGTCAAACCGGCTAACAGAGATCAATATATAGTCAACGCGCATTCCGCGAACGAAAAGAGAGGCATGTGAAAGACCTAGAGGATAAAGTCAACAGCCTGGAGGATTCATCCACCTCTCTTAATGCAGATAATGAGCGCCTGAGGCGCCAGCTCGCCAAATACGCAACGGAGAATGAGATTCTGCGTGCCACATCACATTCTCTAAATGGCAATAACAATCGTCCGCCAAAAGAACAACCTCAAGCCCCCGTTACGGGACCCATGGAATATACTCCCATCGACTTCGTTTCCAAAGTCACGTCCGAGGAATCCGGATGGGTTCCACACCCTGGTTCGACACCGCTCAGCCCTCAGAGTCCGCAGCAGCACCGTATCACGGTGTGCCAGGCTACCGGCGAGAAGCTTCTTGGCCCCGGCGCGACTTGGGACCTTATCCAGAACCATGAGCTCTTTAAGCGTGGTGAAGTGGATATAGGTATTGTCACAGACAAACTCAAGGGCCTAGCCCAGTGCGATGGCCAGGGCCCTGCTTTTAAAGAAGGCCAAGTGCGCTTGGCTATTGAACAGAGTGCGGCCGAGAGAGATGACCTACTTTGATATAAATGATATATTTAATCTTTTTTTTGATGGACGGATGATATATGACCGGCTTTCTTTTTTGCTGAGGTTTTTGGATGATTTTTTGGGCGCTGGGTTGCGTGGAGTTCAACGAGTTGGCAACGGATCTACCTGACTACATTTAGTTGGTATATTTAGGTTATTATGTGTTTTATCTTGTTCGGCACATTCAAGTTGACATTGAAACTTCTTTTTGTCTTTTGGACAACCTTGAAATATCAGGCTCAATAGTAGCTTCTACTGAAAACAAATTACTATGTCCAAAACGTCGCAGGAACAATTTCAAACCTAGAGGAATGTACAATTCAACAGCTGCTTATTTGCATGCCTTCCGTCGCTGGATCAACCACGCACGAGAATTGGCCAAATTATCCTGTCTCATTGGCTGGATCTCGCAGGGTCTAGATACAATCCGAGCCCTGGAATATTCATCATTTGGGACAATTTTTACAGTTTTTGTTTCAAACCCTCCCCTTTCCAATCTCCAACATAAGGTCATAAACTGGACCAATTGCATAATATACAAAACATCGCATAGTCATGAAAGTTCTGGGTCGTGTTGCGTCGAGTAGTCGAGGGATCTTAATCCCAGTCGTCATCATAATCTTCAACGTTCAGTTCATCATCGCCCGCCTCCATGGAGTCCGAGCGCTTCTTGAGACGAACATCACTCTCCTTCAGTGCACCAAGATCAATGAGTAGCTTTTCCAAATCTTCGATCTTGGTTCGGGGCCCGTTGAGTTCCCGAAGAGTGATCAACTGCCTCTTAATCTCGGTATCCTTGTAGACGAGAATCGTGGGGGTATTCTTCTCTGGGTACCCCTCGATACACATGTCCGCGCGGATCTCACAGAACTTGATGTCGCCGAACTTAGCTGCCATTTGCCGCCATAGCTCTGTCAATACCCGGGACTCAACATTGGCACCTTGGGCTGTCAGATTGACAAGCACGAAGGCGCTGTTGGAGGCGTCGGTCACCTCTCGGCCATAGTCGACTTTCTGAAGAGGATAGACCTGGTTAAAAAGACTGGTATGTTGCAGTGTGTTGAGCTCTGCAAGGCGTTTTTGACTAACAAGGAAGGGTGTTAGTTTGGTTGTTGAACTGTGTATCAAGCATGCCGAGGGCTTGCGGGAATCCAGGGAATAGGTGCGCTGATGGCAGGCACAAGACTCACCGATATTGCTGAAGAAATTCCTCGTCTTCCTCGTCCTCTAACTCATCCAGCTCATCAACATCCTTGTCCTCCAGGCGATTTTCGTGGGCCTTTCGGGTGGCCTCGATTAGGGCCTCTTGGATCAAAGGTTCGGGGTCTTTGGGCTTCTCAGGGATAATTCCATGCTGGCGAAGAATGTCGTTCCTAAAAAAAAAATAGAGAAATCAAGTCAGAACGTGATCATATATAGCTGTCCCCGCAAGCGGGAATGCATGCTTCATGCAGGTAATAGCGACGATACCATTCAGTGTCCTCGTTGGGGTTGACTTCAACCTGCATATTGATTTCAATTTGACAGTGAACCGTAGCAAGAAACGAAGAGAATAAAGACTGTGGGAGAGGGAAAGAAAGCAAGTTGAGAGAGCGGAGCAAGGCATCTCAAATGCATGATGCCACCTGTTTGCAGTGTTTGGCTGGGGCGCCACAGTGGCTGCCAAACACACGGAAGGCCACCTTCACCTAACTCCATAAACAATTGGAGTTCGAGGTCGAGATTCATCACCAACTCTTCTCCACACCCCTTTTCTTCTCCTCTTTCTCGCCCTTTGCTTTGGGGGTTGACTATGCGCATGCAGTAGTTGGCCTACACCGCCCTCCTGCTGTTACTCTGTCCTCCCTCCACCCTCCAATCGAACCCACTCCGAGCCTAAGGAGATCGCGAACACAATCCGCTGGTGCAATCCCAGCACCTGGGCAAGATGAGCTATATGAAGAAAGACGAAGATGCGGACCAGGTCATGATCAGACTTGATCGGACCTCGGTGTTCCAAGACGGTATGCAATCGGACAATGGCCTCCCCCCCCTGGCACTCCGATTCACAACCGCACCACTCCCTCCTTGTGTACTAACCTAGGCCAATTCTTCTAGCTCGATTGTTCAATTCCTCCCCCATCTCACCGCGAACATGCCGAACCCTATTGACCAAGATCGCGGTCCTCCTCTTCACTGGGGAGCAATTCCCAACCAACGAAGCCACAACCCTCTTCTTCGGTATCTCAAAGCTGTTCCAGAACAAGGATCCCTCGCTGCGACAGATGGTGTATCTGATTTTGAAGGAGCTTGCGGGCACTGCCGAGGATGTTATCATGTCCACCAGTATCATCATGAAGGACACTGCCGTTGGCAGCGACGTTCTCTACCGGGCCAACGCTATTCGGGCGCTGTGCCGTATCATCGATGGATCCACGGTCCAGGGCATTGAGCGACTCATCAAGACGGCCATTGTCGACAAGACTCCCTCGGTCTCCTCCGCCGCCTTGGTTTCATCCTACCACCTCCTGCCCGTTGCTCGCGATGTCGTTCGGAGATGGCAGAGTGAGACTCAAGAAGCTGCTTCTTCTTCAAAGCAGTCGACCGGTTTCCTAGGTTTCTCATCTGGCTCTCAGGCCCACGCCATCTCGCAGTCGAACTTTATGACACAATACCACGCAATTGGTCTTCTGTACCAAATGCGCTCGCACGATCGCATGGCGCTTGTGAAGATGGTTCAGCAATATGGTGCCGCGGGCGTTGTCAAGAGCCCTGCTGCCCTGGTTTTGCTGGTCCGCCTGGCTGCTAAGCTGGCGGAGGAGGATCCTGGTCTCCGGAAACCCATGATGCAGATGTTGGATGGCTGGCTCCGTCACAAGCACGAGATGGTCAACTTCGAGGCTGCAAAGGCCATCTGCGACCTCCGAGATGTCACCGACGCTGAGGCATCCCAGGCTGTCCACGTCCTTCAGCTCTTCTTGTCCTCCCCGCGCTCTGTCACGAAGTTCGCCGCCATTCGCATCCTCCATAACTTCGCCTCCTTCAAGCCGCAGGTCGTCAACGTCTGCAACCCCGATATTGAGTCGCTTATCTCTAACACCAACCGCTCTATCGCCACGTTTGCTATCACCACCTTGCTTAAGACCGGTAACGAGGCTAGTGTCGATCGCCTGATGAAGCAGATCTCGGGTTTCATGGCCGATATCACCGATGAGTTTAAGATCACTATTGTCGAGGCCATCCGCACATTGTGTCTCAAGTTCCCCAGCAAGCAAGCCGGTATGCTCGTGTTCTTGAGTGGCATTCTGCGTGACGAGGGTGGATATGAATTCAAGCGCACTGTTGTGGAGAGCATGTTCGATCTGATCAAATTTGTCCCCGAGAGCAAGGAAGAAGCTCTTGCTCATCTTTGCGAATTTATTGAGGACTGCGAGTTCACCAAGCTGTCTGTTCGCGTTCTGCATCTGCTTGGTGTTGAGGGCCCCAAGACCTCGCACCCTACCAAGTACATCCGCTATATCTATAATCGTGTCGTGCTGGAGAACGCCATTGTCCGTGCCGCTGCCGTCACTGCTCTGGCTAAGTTTGGTGTTGGCCAAACTGACCCTGAAGTCAAGTCGAGTGTGCATGTTCTTCTCACCCGTTGTCTAGACGATACCGACGATGAGGTTCGCGATCGTGCCGCCCTCAACCTGCGCTTGATGGGAGCAGATGATGCTATGGCAGGGCCGTTTATCAAGAACGGTAAGAAGTCTAACTTTCCTCTCAACATGCAATTTTTACTGACAAAACTAGATTCCATGTACTCTCTTTCCACCTTTGAGCACCAACTTGTCATGTATGTGACCTCGAACGACAAGCAGAATTTCGCTGCTGCCTTTGATGTTTCTTCTGTTCCCGTTGTCAGCCACGAGCAGGCCTTGGCCGAGGAGCGGACCAAGAAGCTCACTTCCGCCACACCCACCCTCAAGGCCCCTTCGGCCGGTCCTACGAAGAGCAAGGCGAACAGCGCTACCGAGGCAAACAGTGCGGCTGCCACCCAAAAGTATGCCGAGCAGCTCATGCAACACCCCGATATCAAGGAATACGGCACCTTGCTCAAGTCTTCCGGTCCTGTCGAGCTTTCTGAGAGCGAGACTGAGTATGTTGTGACTGCTGTCAAGCACATTTTCAAGGAGCACATCGTTGTGCAATATGATATTAAGAACACCCTTCCCGATACCGTCCTTGAAAACGTGACTGTGGTCGCGACGCCAGAGGAGGATGACGTTCTGGAGGATGATTTCATGATTCCTGCCCCCAAGCTTTCGCCGAACGAGCCTGGCGTCGTCTACGCTGCCTTCAAGAAGCTGGGTGGCGAGCACAGTGTCCCAATCTCCTCCTTCACCAATATCCTGAAGTTCACCAGCAAGGAGATCGATCCTACCACTGGCGATCCCGAGAATGAGGGCTACGATGACGAGTACCAGGTAGAAGACCTCGAGCTCACTGGTGGCGACTACGTTATCCCCGCTTTTGCCGGCAGCTTCGACCACGTCTGGGAGCAGACTGGCGCTAATGGCGAGGAGGAGAGTGAGACTCTGCAATTGAGCAACATGAAGAGTATCATCGGTATGTATCTCATTTTCGTTCCAGTCGATAAATTACCAAGTCACTAACAACTTTCTAGATGCCACGGAGCAACTGATCGCTGCCCTTTCCCTCCAACCCCTGGAGGGAACTGATGTTGCTCTTAACAACAGCACACACACCCTGAAGCTCTTCGGTAAGACCGTCTCTGGTGGCCGGGTGGCTGCTCTCATCAAGATGGCGTTCTCGAGCAAGAGCGGCATCACAACCAAGATCACTGTCCGGGCAGAAGAAGAGGGAGTTGCGGCTGCGGTGCTTGCCTCTGTCACTTAATGTTTTCCCTTTTAAACTATTTCCCTTTTCTTTTCTCCATTCGATATCAAATTGTAGTAGACATGAGGATGGTTCTACATTCTTCACGCGCCCTCGCACCCTGCTGTTCTTGTTCATTCTCAATCTGTGCTGCTATTTCTTAAGCTTCCAGGGCGATTTCTTCTACTTATGACGAGTTCATGATGGCCACAATAAAAGCTTGGAGGACTTGTTTCTGTCTGTTATCGAGCCGATTTTCTTCCGTTTCCTCTCTATATTCTGCTTTGTCGGGGCGTCTACATAGATCGATGGTTGCGGACCAAGGCGAAGCAATTACATTTGGTTACTAAATAAAGCTAGCTGGTCACATAAGTTACTACTAGTAGCTACTTGGTTCGCTTACCAGATTCGTATCCGTTGTATACTTTCTATGTATCAGTAGTAGTATGTCTTTAAGGTCCCTATGAGCTAATTTTCGTCTTTTTGTTCGTACTATTTCATACTGACTCGCGAGGTCTAGTATTGCCCGTTCTGGTCGTAGCAAAAACGCTCTACCTAGATCAACAAACCCAACGCCAGCTCTTATTATCCCCACAACTTTCACTTGAATCAATTTTGAGTCTACTATTTTAAAATCGGAAACTACCAAGATACTACTCGTACTAGTACTGTACTAGTCGTTATCAAAATTCTACTTGAAGTTATTATTACAAAAATGTTAAATTGATAGTATGAACTAACTAGCATTCCGACGCTTCTGATCATAATCATAATCCATCCGTCTATATGCGGGTTCGCCGTTATAATGATATTTCTAGGCTATGCAATGCTATTGGGGTATTGTGTATTTTTAGCGAGGCTCCGTATCCGTGGCCACTAACGCATTAATTGGTTCCATCAAGAATTGTCAATCCGAATGGGTGAATTGATTCAAACTCAGCAAGCCGAGGGTCGTCGTCGTCCGGTAGGTGAAGCCAAATTTCGTCGTCGATCTTTCGGTAGTCATTCAGCATGAGCCCTACGTCTGGACAGACTTTAAGACACCACACATTGCTGAATTGGTTTTGCAACCCTTGGAGAAGTAGAATTTGGAGCCATTCACCATCTTCTGAGTCCAACTCAAAACCAGGATGTGCGGGGGCGATCTCTAATATCTGAATGGGCGATACCTGTAGCCTCGGGCCATCGAGCAGCGTCGTAGCAAGGTCTGCGGGTATTTTGAGATGGTAAAGCATCTCCATTGACTCGAGAGCTCCCGTTATATCGAATCCTTCATTTTCCACTCCATTCTTCCATATGTCGTGATTATCAGAACCGATGGTCAGTTCTCTGAGCCCTTGACTAAGCTTCTTGTTACGCAGAGTAACCGCTAGAACGCAAAGATCAAGATTAACGCAATGATCAAACGTTAACTTTTCGAGATTTTCCGGCCAGTAGAAGTCTAGCATCGTTTCGTAATCGAAGTGCCCTCCGACTCTCAAATCGATCAGTGACTGCGGCCACTGATCCACGGTGTCATTTGTATGAACGAGCTTCATAGAAGTGGGAAGTATGAGACATTCGAGCTTTTTAATACCACTGATAGCTTTTTTGAGTTTCGGAAAGCTTATAGAGCTTCCTATAACCAAGCTTAAGTCTAAACGTAGAAGATTCTGGCATCTGGAAAGCGCTGCAAGGCTGTTGATGCTGCTGGATCGTTAGTCTCGGTCTCAACGACGGCCACCGCCCTAAAACACCGCTCCAGATTACTCACGCAAAGGATACACGAGGTGCCGTGAATGAAACAAGGCTTGAGCTCGCCGCTTTTAATAGCCGTGCAGTTTGGCTAGGGGAGCTGTGGTGGACCAGCTCCTGCAAGAGGAGCTCCTTCACCAAAGACCCGAGGTCGACCTTTGATTTTTTGGCCCTGGACTGGGGACTGACTGTGGATAGAAAATTTCCGAACTTGTTCCCTCGCGCAAGTTGCGGGCTACGATACAGAAACTCGATGCCGGCCGAGTACCACGCACGTCCAACAAGGCAGAAGTTGTACATATTGTTCTGGCGAAAGAGCAACGAGCCCTTCTGTTCTTCATCACCCCAGTAGAAAAATTGAGCGATTAGAATGATGATTTCCACTGGAAGATCGGGAGCAATATGATCACCCATGTTGGGTGGTTGTACTTTCATGGCAGGCGGAGTCGGAGAAGTGAAGGGTGGAAAAAAAGACGAAAGGGAATGGGATTAGGAAAGAGTGTAACGGGATGTGAGATCGGGCCGTCATCGATTGATTGATTTTAGCGTCATTCTTGAGGTCGAGGTCGCTCGGTATCAGACAATCAATGTATTATGTGCATGGGGTCCAGAGAGATGAGAATGCTCAATGCGCGGCGAATCGGAGAAAGAGTGGGGTGGGGGAAGGCGGAGTTAAAAGAGTTGGAGTTGGGGATGATATCACCCCCTCTCCCGGTCTCCCCTTCTCCTTCTTTTCTTCCCACAACCTCTCTTTCACCACTTTACAGATGAATTCTCAGACTATGTGGCGGTCTCTAAATCTGCTCCGGTGTGTACCCGGCCAATACAATGCTAGCCGTCGAGCTATTCAGACCGCCAGCGCGTCCCGAATCCCGAACTTCGCCTTTGCCTTTGAGTGAGTGACCGTGATGTATGCACATAGCCAACCCACTGTTTCCCCAATCTAATAATTCTCTCTCAGCATTGATGGCGTCCTCCTACGAGCTTCGAAACCTATCCCTGGCGCTGCCGATTCATTAGCCCTCCTGAAAGAGCAGGGGATCCCCTTCATCTTACTTACCAATGGCGGAGGTAAACACGAGACAGAGCGCGTTGCAGAAATCAGCGAGAAGCTCAATGTGTCACTGGATGCAACGGACATCGTTCAAAGTCATTCACCTTTTGCGGAACTAGTCAAGGGACCTGATGCGGCGAGCGCGCTCGAGAACAAATGTGTTTTGGTGGCTGGAGGTGATGGCGACAATTGTCGACGAGTGGCGGAGCAATACGGTTTCAAGAATGTCGTGACACCGGGTGATATCTTTATGGCCAATCCCTCGGTTTGGCCCTTCTCGAAGAACTTCTCGGATCACTATAAGACTTTTGCCCGGCCGCTTCCTAAGCCGCTCGATTCCACCGATATAACTAAGGGTCTCAAGATTGATGCTGTCTTTGTATTCAATGATCCTCGTGACTGGGGACTTGATACCCAAGTGATTATGGATCTCTTGCTCTCGTCGCAAGGCCACGTCGGTACGCTGTCAGAGAAGAACGGCCGAACCGACCTGCCCAACCACGGCTACCAGCAGGATGGTCAGCCACATTTGTATTTCTCCAATCCTGATCTTTGGTGGGCAGCAGCCTATCCTCTGTCACGTCTTGGCCAGGGCGGGTTCCGAGAAGCACTCGAGGGTGTCTGGGCTGCGGCCACCGGTGGACCCGGCAAAGGCATTGAGCTGAAGAAAACCGTGATCGGAAAACCATACCAGGGGACGTACGAATTCGCCGAAAGGCAGCTGCTCCGCAACCGGTCCAAGGTCTTTGGCACAGATCTGCCACCCTTGCAGCGAGTCTATATGGTTGGGGACAACCCGGAATCGGACATTCGGGGCGCAAACTCCTACCGCAGTGGGTCCGGCAGCAGCTGGGAGTCCATTTTGGTCCGGACTGGTGTCTATACTGGAGGCGATCCTGCATGGACTCCTAAAACAATTACCGATGATGTACAGAAGGCTGTTCAATGGGCACTGAAATCTTCAAAGTGGTGATTTCGCGGTCGACTTGGCAATCTACGCGAAATGCCAAGTATAGTTCCAACGCATATCTGGGTGACAGGAGATTGATCAGTCACCACATCCTGGAGTTAACTTAGCGTCATATCATAACTATTATCCCATGCACATACTACGGGATACCAACATGAACCAATATTCTACTTTTTTACCTGGAATTGGTGATGATAGGAAGACTCTGTCAGCCTCACATAACTGTTCTAGTTCAACTATTTGATTATGGTAAATCTGCAAGAAGTTTATAGCAAATGTCTCTTAAATCCATCGTACTTCTATGCTTCCATTGAATCCCTCCTGATTCCTCAGGCACCGCGATCGATAATTATGGGGTCATGTGACGATCACCCCTCTTAGGGTTTAGGGCAGTTTTGCACGGCGGGGGTGACTCAAAGTGTCAACCGCATCGAGTCACCCCATTCAAAGTGTATCATTAAGGTAAGGAATCCACATTCCCGCAGTCAATTGTGTTCGTATCTAACACTCCTCTTCAAAGCATTATGGCGGACTCCGAATTGCCCACTCGCCCCAAGCCCGAGGAGACCGGCGCGCCCGCCGCTCCCGCCGCGGAAGGTGACTCTAAGAGCGCCAGCAAGAATGCGGCGAAGAAGGCCGCAAAGGAGAAAGCCAAGGCTGAGAAGGCCGCTGCCCGCGCTGCACAGGAGAAGGCTCAGGCTGCTGCTCAAGAAGCCAATGACACCGCCAAGCACCTCTACGGCAAGCTCCCCGAATCCGACGATGTCAACCCCACCACGCGATTCACCGACTTCACCGACGAAGAGAAGGAGGTTACTGTTGTCGCCCGTGTGGACAATGCGCGCGTGCAAAGTGCCAAGCTTGCTTTCCTGATGCTGCGCCAGCAGGGTCAGAAGATCCAGGCCGTTATTGCGGCCGCCGAGCCTATCTCTCGACAGATGATCAAGTTCACCGGTGGACTGAACGTCAACTCCATTGTTCAGGTTACCGGTCTGATCAAGAAGCCCGAAATCCCCATTTCCTCTGCCACCATCCAGCACCTTGAGATCCACATCCGCAAGGTGTACATGATCTCTGAAGCCGCGCAAATGCTGCCCATGCAGGTCAAGGATGCCGAGCGCCCACCACCCGTTGAGACTGCCGATGATGCCCCCCAGGTTGATTCTGAGGGTGCCCCCATTGTTACCCTCAAGACCCGTCTGGACAACCGTGTCCTGGATCTCCAAACCGAGACCAGCCAGGCCATCACCTGGATCTCCAGTGGTGTTGCCCAGCTGTTCTCCGAGTATATGATCAAGAGCGGTTCCCGGTGGATTTTCACCCCCAAGCTGGTCGGCGCGGCCACCGAAGGTGGCAGCAACGTGTTCGAAGTCAAGTACTTCAAGCGTACTGGTTACCTCGCTCAGAGCCCTCAGCTGTACAAGCAGATGTGTATCGCCGGTGATATGGAGAACGTGTTTGAGATCGCTCCCGTTTTCCGTGCGGAGGACAGCAACACCCACCGTCACTTGACCGAGGTACGATGATTATCTCAAATGTATTATGTGGTATTCATGCTAATAACTTGTAGTTTGCTGGTCTTGATTTCGAGAAGACCTTTGATCACCACTACCACGAGGTTCTTGAGTTCGCTGAGGATCTCCTGGTCTTTATCCTCTCCCAGCTCAAGGAGCGCTACGCCGCCCAGATCGCTACCATCCAGAAGTCTTACCCCAAGGCCGGTGACTTCAAGCTGCCCAAGAACGGCAAGGCTCTGCGTCTGAACTACATGGATGGTGTTGCCCTGCTGAAGGAGGCTGGCGTCGACATGTCGGAGCAGGAACGCTTCGAGAACGACTTCAGCACCGCCATGGAGAAGCAGCTTGGACAGATCATTCGCGACAAGTACGACACCGACTTCTACGTTCTGGACAAGTTCCCCATGGCTGTCCGTCCCTTCTATACCAAGGCCGACCCCAGCGATGCTCGCTTCTCTAACTCGTACGATTTCTTCATGCGTGGTGAGGAAATCATGTCTGGCGCCCAGCGCATTAACGACATCACCGAGCTCGAGGAGTCAATGCGCTCCAAGGGTATGGACCCTACCCAGGAGGGCTTCGAGGACTATCTCAATGCTTTCCGCCAGGGTTGCCCACCTCACGCCGGTGGTGGTCTGGGTATGAACCGTATTGTCATGTTCTTCCTAGGCCTGCCGAACGTGCGTCTGGCGTCGCTGTTCCCCCGTGACCCCCAGCGCCTGCGCCCTTAGATGGATGGCTTGTGTAGATAGAATATAGCAAAGAAAGATCAAAAATGAATTGCATGGAACGACCCTTTTAAGTTGATAACTTCCGTCTCTATCAGTACCATGCCTATTGAGCTGTTTTCCAACGCTTGAAGAAGATTGATGAAAAAGATACGTGCTTCGCATCCGCTGAAACTTGATATCTATCATGTATAAAACAAGCCGCCTGCCCATGGTGGGTCTTATAGACCAAAGAGGAACAGCTTCGGTCCCTGTCAATTCAAAGTCTGCTCCACCTCCCCCAGGCCCCACTGCTGGTTGACATGGGACAGGCTAGATCCAGCCTATTCTCTTCTTCCCTTTCAACCGGTTTCTATAAGAAGCAAAGACCCATTGCCATCATAACTGAGATTCATTAGGGATCAAATATCACTTGTCTGAGATCGTTATTCCTTTGACTCGTAATGCCTTGACTCGGTTCTGACAAGAACATCGAATACGGCACGGGCGATCTGTTCGGTGGCATGGGATCTCCGAGCAGGAAGAGAAACGGAGATCAATTTCATTAATTGGTCATGGAGTCGACCTGTTAATGGTGAGTTGGTGGAAGGAAAGTCATGGAAAAGGGGAACGGAAAAAAAGGAAAAAAAGGAAAAAATTCACCCTTCCCAACCCCCGAAGGGGTGGTCCAGGCTATAAAACCCTCTTGTGAGGATTTTCGGGATCCGATGCTGCCGGAGGCGTAGGCAGTTGCCCACCTAGCCTGGCTTTTCCTGAGGACATCAGGTGCACCGGGGACCCACCCACCAGGTTGTATCGCGCCGGAGCGCACAACAAGGCAGGTGCTGAGGACTCGCTTTAATGCAGCAGTGGTCGATTAAACCACTACGCCACTCACCCTCAGCTGTACCTATTACCACTCGTTACCGATTCTTATCGAACACTTGGTTTCTGAAAATAGTATGTGGATCTCCGATGAATCTCCCCCATCATCTACTAGTTAGTAGTACGGAGTACATAGTGGGGATCCCCGCATTGCTTACTAAAAATACTTCAAATTTTCAGGGGTCTCCATGATCACCATTGGTCCTTTGGGGATGGGTCTGTGCGTCTGCACGGCCAGGGTTGCTGCTAATTTCGACTGCATGTCTACGCGCTGTCGCGGGCATGAATTTCCTTCCACCCAAATCTTTCAAAAAATAATGAAAGTGTAAGAATTCCTCTCCGGAATTTTCTCCATTTTATAATTACTTTTTCAAGAAAAAAAAAACTCGCTGGGGGGCGTCGTAGGCGATATGTTAAAAAGCCTCCACCCTCATGCACCGGAACGCCAACTTGAAGAATTTTCACCCATGTCTCTTAAAAATAATCAAAGTACGTAAATGATTCTCCTGAATTTTCTTAATTTTATCATTTTTTTTCCAAAATTAAATAATCGCCTGGGGGTATTGTAGTCGACATGGTAAAAGGCCTCTCAGAACGCTAACACCAACACCAACACCAACGTGAACCCCACACACACACGCCAACTCGAAGGATTTCCACCCATGTCTCTCAAAGAATAATTGGAGTGGGGGAATGATTCTCGTGGATTTACTCGGTTTTATCGTTATTTTTTCGGGAATAAATAATCGCTTGGGGGCGTTGTAGGCGACAGTGGCAAAAGGCATTGTGCCCGATATATATAATGGTCCCCCTACCCTTCGCGGAATACCACCACCATTACCATACATTCAACAAAATCCACCATATCCCCCAATTCTTCTATATTCATCATTTCAAACTTGCAGTATCAATACTTCAGCCCGAGCAGACTGTATGCTAGTCTCAAAAATACTCCAATCCCTCAGTTGCTATGCATTTCATCTCTAGGTGATGGGTTGTTGACACAATGACTTCATCTTTCCTCGGGGTGGCTTCAGAAGGAAAGAGCGTATTCTATGATGATACTGTCACGATCCGTAAGGCCTCGGGTTCGAATCTAGAGCCCAGGGTATTTGATGCATTCATGTTGAACATGTTGAATGGCCGTTTTGATCGAAGAAAATGATGCCAAAAATTTACATTTCACATCTCGAGGTCCTTTATAGTCTGTCTTGGCACAGTCAGCACGGGGAGGCCAGCTTATCGTAGATTCAGTGGCGATAAGCCCAGTGGGCCCACTTAATAATGGGAGAAAGCCGCCCGGCCTGGATCAAGCTGCCTCAACCTTTCTCCTCGAACTCCTCCAACACCTTGAATGCCTAACAAGCGCAAGACACCCATGTCGGCACCCGCACCCAAGCGCCCTCGTATACACGAGGATGCCGGCGATGGAGCGACACCTCATGAACAGCCACGGAGTCACCCCGTCTACGGTCAGAAGAACGCGTTCCCAGGCTTGGACGACGCTGGGGACGAGCTCTTCTATGGCCCAGCAGATGATGGATTGGAGTATTTACGCATGGTTCGGTGAGTCTCCCTCTTCAAGCCCGATGCCCGATGCCCGAGCGCGTGCTAAAGAACGCTCTTCTCGCTCAGCCATCCCATCTTTTCTTCATCGCAGATTTGATTCTGACACAATGATCCAATCTAGATCCGAAGCGAATGCAATGCCCTCGCTATTCATCGCCGAAAGCTCCCAAACGGCCCCAGCAACATCAAATTCAAATGCTCCGGTGAATTCGAGTGCACGCGATCGGCAAAAGTTGCCTTTCAAAGCCGGTTTCTACATGGACGAAGCCTACGTCGCCCCCGCGAATTCCGACGAAAAATCGCTCACACATCTTGAAAAAGTATACCCCGAAGCTCAAGATTCCTACTATAATCTTCTCCGACACCGATTCTTGCTCCTCCGATCCACCTTGAGGTGTACCCCTCCCGCCACGGCGATCGCCAGCCTCGACGACTCGCACCCTATCAGCCTCCCCCGAAATCATGCACCGGCACGCAAGGAATGGCGACGCCTGACCCTCGCGGTTGATCCTCAGATGGTGCAGCTTGCCTGTATGGACTCGGAGAGTGTGCTGAGTGTGTTGCAGGTGATCGCGCGAGGGCTGTCGGATAATGTACGAAGTGGCGATACCGCGGGCATAAGGCGCCTGGGTGCCTGGGTATGGGGCCTACTGGGAAAATGTCGCGAAGTTGGAGAACTTTCTACAGAGGAAGTGGGTGAGATACGCGATCTCGGGAAACGAGCCGCGAAGATTCTTGAAAAGGTTCGAGAGGCAGAAGAGGAGGACGAGGAAGCCGAGGAAGAGGAGGCCTATGAAGAAGATTCAAATCCCGAAGGGTATGATAAAGATGGCCAAGAGGAGCCAGTAGCTCTATCAACTGAGCACAAAGCTGAAGAATCGGATACACATGACGTGGAGATGCCTAGTGATGCCGACCAACCAGACGAACTGGTGGCGGCAAAGGCGAGGTTACAGGCCAGGCTACAAGCTTGCGAGGACGCTATACCGGAGGATACTTCCAATATGGAGACTCGGGTGAAACAAATCCGTGCCATGCTCGATATGATCATCACTGTCGTGGGCGAATTCTTTGGGCAGCGAGATCTCTTGGAGACACGAGAGGTTTGGACTGGAGCGCAAAACACACCCTAATTTTTAAACATATACCCCATTTGCAAAATTGTACAGTATGATTAAACAAATTTTTCTTTATGTTTACTGCAGAGTCGCCAGCAACCGGCAGCTTGTCAACTTTGTACTATATCATTTGTATACTTGAGCGTGACGGGACTAAACCGTTTCGGGTGCCTTGCGTCATGCGTGTGGCCCCGAGGACCATCTAGTAGTCTCAATAGCTTCTTCCCTTCTTCCCTTCTTCTCTCCTTACATCCCACCACCCCAGCCATGGCGCCAACCGTTGAGATCGCCATTCCGACCACCAGTCTCTCACCCACATCTCCCCCTCACACAGTCTACCACATCACTCTCCGCCTCCCACTTCGCTCTTTCACCGTCTCCAAGCGCTACTCCGACTTCTCCGCTTTTCATGCCTCTCTAATCACCCAGACCAGTGAACCGCCACCAGTGTCCCTCCCTTCAAAGTCCTGGTTCTCGAACACTGTCTCAAACCAAAGCTTTCGAGAAGATCGTCGCCGTGGGCTGGAAGAGTACCTCCAAGCAATCAATGAATCGCCCGATGGCCGCTGGCGCACCTCTTCTGCCTGGAGGGCGTTTCTGAACCTCCCCACAGCTGCCGTCGCCTCCTCGAACGGCGCAAAGAACACCTCGAATCGGTTACATGCCGCGATCACAGATCCTGGTTCCGCATCCAACGGCCCGATCACCGACCCAACACTATGGCTCGATTACCACCGCGACATGAAAACACACCTACATGACGCCCGCCTCCAACTTTCTCGTCGTGACCAAGAGACTATTCCTTCGAAGCAACATGAGAGTTCCGCCCAGGCGAAGAGCAGTCTTGTACGCGCGGGTACGATGCTCGGGCACCTGGAGGAAGGCCTGAGGATCCTGAGCAGCCGCGGGTCCCAATCCGGCCAGTCTACTTCGTCCAGCCTAGGAGAGGGCGAACTGCGCCGTCGGAAAGATCTTCTCATAAATGCGCGCAAGGAAAAAGATGGCCTGGAAGACCTGTTGCAAGCTATGGCAACCAAGACCCGACTGGATAGCGCGGTCGCCGCGATGCCAGACAAGGACAAGGAGGAACTTTTTGGGAAGATCGACAGTGCAAACAATGGGCGCCGAACGCCCGCTCGCCCTGGAAGAGTTCTCGGTAAAGAAACGGAGCGGACGCGTGAGCTTGACAACCAGGGAGTACTGCAGCTGCAAAAACAAACGATGCAGGATCAGGACCAGAACGTGGACGAATTGTTGAAGATTATCATCAGACAGAGAGAGCTGGGGCAGGCTATTCATGAAGAGCTGGAAGTGCATAATGACCTGTTGAGGTTGGCGGATGAGGACACTGATCGGTTCGTCCCCCCCCCCCCTCCCCCGAACTACTCGCACCTTGACGTGCTAACGACTATTCTAGACTCAAGGCCAAGCTCGATGTTGGTAAAAAGCGCCTCGGCAAGATCTCATAATGATCAAGCGAAAGCTGCATATTCTTCCTTTACCGAAATTTTTCATAGACTCCGCTGTTTTCTTAAAACATTGAGGAGGGGTTCGAGCGTTCATTGGCACGGATATCATGGTGCTACATTGCTGTTATCTTGATTTACTATACCCTATGCGCGAAATGTTGATAGTGTTGAAAATCTACAAGATCATAAGGTTTTTCTCTTGAGGGCATTATTTGATGCTGCCATTCTCGTGAATTGTGCTAAAAGAAGTGCAAGTTCATGCTTGTGGTTAATAGTTCATAGTTCATACCCAGAGTTTCAATTAGGAGAAAGGAACTGCGGATGCGTTAGTATCATTTTGTTAGCTTGGGGTTGATTTACTCACTTCCTTTGCCTCTTCCTCTGAGACCTCAGATCGATCAGAGGCCTTCCGGTCAATAAGACCAATCTTGCTTCTTCGCAACAGCCACCACAGCTCTCGTCGATCGCCACCGAGTTCCTCTAGCAATATCTTTGACTTTAATGAGCGCAAGAAATCGTTGTAAAGCGCAGGCTCTTCGTAGTCAACCAGCTCGTCACGCAGAGTCCCCAATTCTTCCACAACACGATCATAGTTGGCGTCGCCCAGACTGTTCTTGATCTGTGATTCGATGATGGCACATAGTTGTTTGACGGCACCATTAATGGTTTCAATATTTTCTGCACGGGACAACATCTGTTTGAACTCCGGGATAGCATTATCGGGCGATATGTTGGCACGCTTTGGCTCTTGGTTGAGAAGAGCGTCGACGTCCAGACCGGAAAGAGGCTTCTCCGTTTCGCGTTGGCGCTTGCGTCCTTTAGTCTTGGGAGGAACTAAAATAATGTGGTTAGCAAGGAATCCGTTGGTTAAACCAGAATAGAAGTTACCTTTCTTAACATCCGCTTTAGAGATCAAGTTCTCAAGGGAGGACGCTGAGTTCTTCACAAGCTCCTCATCAGGATGTGCGAATTTGGTGAGGATTTCAGGCGACTCAAGAATGGGGTTGTCTGGGTGCACTGCGCGATACCGCACTGCCGACTCGATCCGGTGTAGTAGCGGAGAGAAAGATTCATCGATGGGCAGCACATCATTCCTACGATTGATCCTTTTTGTCAGTAGTGTACCAGGGTCCTCTGATCAGACCACTCACCCAAGTTCATCCTTGTGGTCCAGCTCCATACTATCAACATAATTATCCATTGCTTCTTGGAGGTCTTGATTTGGGAGATTTCGGTGCTCGGAGATAGTTTTGCCGGATACGGTGATCACCTTGTCCAGCGGTGGAAATTGGTACGATCGAACATCTTCCGAAAAAGGAAGCTGTACCTCAACGAGGCATTCATAACCTGCATTGATGGACGGTGCAAGCAGGACCACCAGAGGGGCTCGATTCTCCTTGGTGACCATTCGAGCAACAGCATAGAAAGACGATAGGTGTAAGGCGTGAGTGAAAGACGACAGTGCCAGAGAAGCCTTATCATTCGCACGTTCCGGAATGATAATGTTAGCATTGGAGATGTGCAGGTATCGATCGTACTGTAGAGCAGTTAGTTTAGTCGAAGTTCGATCGGATGATGGTGATGATGATGATGATGATGATGATGATGATGATGATGATGATGATGATGATGTTGTACCTTGTCCTGGCTGATGAAGCCGATGAGATCCAGACAGGCGAATGTGTCTAATCTCGTAATGTTCTCATCTATTTGGCTGATGTGGACAGCTGTCCGGCCATACTCATAACCCTTTGCGAGGTCATCACGCTCAACATCAACTTTGCCACCAACCGCAGAGGGATCGTCAACTTGGTAAGTTCGTGCCATTCTCACAGCGGTAAGAGCATCGCCATGACTTGGCTTCTGGTCTCCTTCCTCTTCCTGTGTAGTTTTGGAGACGGGGACAAAAGAGCTGGCAGACGGCGGGCGGGCGACGTATGTTCGGGGATAACGTTCAACCGGAATCTGTACAGCTGTATCGTATTTCTGAGAATCACCAAGTCTGAGCATGCCTTTGAAAGATGGCATGGGATTGACGGCTTTAATCCGAGGGGTTTCTAATTCAGCGATAGCCTCCTCTAGGGTTCCATAGGTCCCCTCGCAACCTTCAGCGAATCCGCGAAGCAGGCTCTCATTTTGTGCCTGTGAATTTGCAAAGAGCATGAGCAGGATTCCCACCATTTTTGTGGGGGTAAATCTTACCTTGTGGGGATCTTTATCCTCCTCCTTTACCCCGTACTCCGGATCGTCGAAATCAGCTCCCCTGGATAATATCAGTCGGGTACAACAGCAATGACACATAGTAATTCACTCACAGAATAGCCAATTCAATCCCATCACTGACAATTTTCTTTTGGATCTCCTCAAGGCCATTGTCGCTCATTGGCCCAGTACCGTTTGTGACCAGGACGATCTTCCGCTTGTACTTAAGCGTTCTGGTAAATTCATTGATCATTGTAATAGCAACGACAATGGCAGAAATGGCTTAATTAGAGTCAGCCTGCTGGTTTATGTCCATATGAGGGGGAGCTTTCATGTACCGTCGCCCCGGTTTGTATTGCTGGGTTTGATGGAATCACGCAGGCTTCGGATATCAGGCATGAGAACTCTAGACGAGGGTCAGTCGTGTACTTTTCCAAGTACCAATAGGCAACATACTGTCCTAATCTCGAAAGAACCGAGATGTTCGAATTATGTGCGTCCTCTCGGAGCTCATTTGACGTGTCTGAAATTGTCTAGTTAGACTCGCGCGGGTGGAAACGAATGACATGGCATGGAAATGCCTACCATCTGAACGCAGAGCAAGAACCGAAACGTTCGCTGTCTTTCGACCATTTCCAACCTAAATTTTGGTGAGTGATGTTCATGAATATCGAAAGAACACGCGTACCGTGGTGGTGATCTTGTCCCAGACATACTGCATGGCCCACTCCAGATCTGTGACGGAGCGGCCATGACGGCGTTCGCCCATGGACCTGCCCACGTCGACAATGTAAATAGTTGCCTCCTTTTGAGCCATTGGATCTGAACACCGCAAGAAAAGGGAGATGTGGAAAAAAAAAGTGAAAAAGACGATGAGATGAGGCTCCTAGTGTAGAGCCAGGCAGACGCGTGATATTTCCTTTTTCGTTTAGGCTGGCGCGCGAGCACATGACATCACTTGATCAGCGTGCGATTATTCATATAGACGTGGAGTTAGTTGGTTGACCGGCAATTACTGCTGTGGCAATATGGAATATACCCACGTGAGAGCGTGGCTTTATCCGCCGGGTGGTCCCACTTCCCATCGAAATCCATCCCCACGTTCAACTCAAAGTGATTAAAGTCTGCCACCAAGAAGATCGACTATTTCCCATTTTCCATATCGGATTATAGTCGTACGCCATAATGAATGATCCTCGCCCTTATCACATTCTCAGGTTTGTTGCCCAAAGAGTCACCATCAGTAGCAGTCATCGGACTAGAATCACGTACTGACAATCTTCCAGCTATGGTACCCTGCTGGGCACCCAGTTCTTCCAGGTATGCCTGACGCGCCGTTATTCATCTAAGAATTCGGCATGGATATGACCAAAAAGCATTTCTAACTCTTTATTAGTCCTTCGTAGGCGGGATCGTGGCCTTCCGCGCCTTGCCGCGGCCACAGTTTGCAAGCCTGCAGACCGCCATCTTCCCCGTCTATTTCTCTATGCAGACCGCGCTTCCAGTCGTTGTGGCTCTGACAGCTAGCCGAGGAGGCCAAGCGCTCGGTGTTTCTGGGCTTTTGGCCTCCGAGAACCGGTTGAACACGTTCTTGCCGATGGCCACTGTTGCCATCACTGGCTTGATCAACATGTTCGTGTTGCGCCCCCTAACAACCAAGATCATGCGAGAGCGCAAGCACCAAGGTAAGTGTCTACTTTAAGGAATATTGGGCAATATGTTGCATGGTGATGGTCAGCTAACCCATGCAGAAACCCGCGATGGCAAACGGAGCTACGACCCTGCTCCCCATTCTAAGGAGATGGTGACCCTTAATAAGAGATTCGGACGTATCCATGGAATGTCCAGCCTGGTCAACATGGTTAGCTTTATCGCAACAGTCTACTACGGTGCTGTTCTGAGCAAGAGATTGGAGTAAATTAAGAGGCACCCCCGAGCTTGCAGATCATCGCACCCACAGTACGCCCAACAAATGATGAACATACTGCATACTGTATTATATATCCAAGCGATACTATTTTCAAATTGAAGTGCTGCTAGCATATCGAAAACCACCGTGGAGAGTGTCGACTTGTTCGGTTTGTCAATTTTGTTGGCGTATTCTCTTCTCCGACAATGAAAAATTTCCACAACAGATTGGCAAACATTAAAACGCGCAAAACAGTCAGCAATAATTCAGCTCAAGAGAAATTGCAGAAACAGTAAGAGTAATATTCCAGCCACGAAGTAAATTAATTCTGATTTACTTAAGAGGCAGTATTGCCAACTTCTGCAAGGTGTTGGGCACCCTGGTAGAACTTTGGCAGCGGTTCCAGCTTCTGACGAAGAACCCAGACCCTGAAATGCCACCAAGCATTTTTCAGTTGGTATGAAGCATGCTTTCTAGTCGGAACAGAAAACACTTGATCCAGTTCCTCTAGTGTGAGAGCTATACAGAAAATTGATCAGCAGAGATTACTCGGTTTGAAAATACAAGAAAAATACGAAAAAGTACTCACCCTTGGTCTCTGGAACGAAAAGCAAGACTAGAACCCAGCCAATAAGACACCAAGCTGCATACCAGCCAAAAGCCCCTTGGGGCTTGAATGCTGTAAGGAGATGAGGCCAGGTAAAGGAAAGAATAAAGTTGAAGCACCAGGTCGTGGCCGTGGCCCATGACATGCCAACCTCGCGAACATGTAGAGGAAATGCTTCGGCGGAGTAAGTAAAGGGAACAGGCCCTTCACCAGGGGAATAGAAGATTTCAAACAAGTACATGCCAGTAGTGACCATCGCCACTCGCTTCTTGCTCTCTGGGTCATCTGCCTCGATCCAGAAGGAGAAGCCGGACCAGAGGAGGAAAATAGCTAAGAACGGGAATGTAAACAAAAGGAGATTGCGACGTCCCCATGTATCAATGGTAAAAACGGCCGGAAGTGCGAATACCCAATTAAGAATACCGGTACCCATGGAGGCAAGAAGCGCAGTCGACAATCCATACCCGGAGTCCTGGAAGATGGTGGTCGAGTAGTAGGCGATGACATTAACGCCACAGAACTGCTGCATGAACATCACAATCCAGGTTGCCAGAGTGGCACGGCGGTTTCTCGGGACGGTGAAAAGCTCCATGAACATAGTGAAAAAGTTTTTGCCCCGATTAATTTTCCGCTCCAGCTGAACCCCCATGTAGGCGTAATAGAGATCTCGGGCAGCTTGGATTTCAGTGGGACGTAGGATCTTGAAGTTTTCATAAGCCTTGGGTATCTTGTCATGCTGGATCAGCCACCTTGGGGACTCAGGGCAGAGATAGACTTGACTGCAAACTATTAATGGAAGGACCACCGTCGAGCCAAGCATTAGGCGCCAGTTCAGGTCATTTCCAACATTCAAAAAGGCCACACCCATGATATTTCCAAGCATAATACCAAATGCCGTCCACATCTGCCACATCATCACTAGAGCACCTCTAATTGGAGCCGGTGAGCACTCGGCAGCGTAGACAGGGACGGTCGAAGACTTTGAGCCAATGCCTAGCCCAAGAACAAACCGAGCCATAAAAAGATTCACCCATGAATTGCAGAAACCTTCCCAGATCGAGGCTACAGCCGCAATAAAGCAGGAAATAAATATCGTACCCCGACGAGCGAAGTATCGATTGAGTGGCTCGGTTAGCCAGCAGCCAAGGACTGCACAAGCCAAGTAAGGTGCGCCAACAACGAGTCCGGTAAGATTGTCACTATTCTCAATACCAAGTCGCTATATCATTAATCAGTCAGCCATTTAATCCAGCCATCAATTAGAGTGCATGATGCAAGTTACCTTCAAGTAGATAGCTTGGGCTCCATTATTGACCGTCTCATCCATACCTTGCACAGCAGCAGCAGCAGAGCACATAACTAGAAGCAAGTAATATTATTAGCATTTTACAATGTTGATAGGGACATGCTGTAAATAGTCTCGCAGAATATCGTCGCCGACTCACTTGCTAGGAAGTAGAGCTGAAATGGCTGGCTCCACTTGTGCGTATGCTCACGCTTCAGGGCTTCTCTTTCTGAATCATTCAGTTCCGGCAGTGTCGTGGCAGACTCCGGAGCTTGTGAGGCAAGTGCGCCTTTCTTGAAAGTTTCCAGATCTGACATGAGGCCCCATTGCTGACAAAATTCTTCAACCTGTTTGAAGAGCTGCTCGCGTGGAATGCCGGCGAGAGGGTTCTCGAAGACAGCATTCATGTGGCCACGCCCACGATCTTCCAAATCAGGCTCTCCATAGTCCGTCTTCTCTTTATGGGTATAGGATGGTGGGTTTTCATCCTTGGGATTGGACTCCAGAACTGGGTCCTCGACCTTTTCCTTCGTCATGTTGGGTTATGTGGGTGCCACAAAATAGCAGGCTATGTGAGAGATTTGCCTCAGTAGCAGAGAAGATCCGTTTAGAGACAATGCGGGGAAATCCTTCACGCTTTCAGAAGGGGAATGGGGGCTAAATAGGATTCTGGGGGACATCAGGCTTTTATGCATTGTGCCGCTCCAACTGGGTTTCATTCCTAGATAGAATATTGCGCTATGGATGTCGCTGGCACCAGAAATTCCGAACCAGGTCTTGCCAATTGGTTCTTCTTCGTGTCTTCGTTTTGGTATGGGCTGCAAATGGAAAACTATACCCTACTGGATCCATGTTACCGCGCCTGGCATGACCCTATGAGGCGCATCTTCCCTGTCAAATCCTGATCAATCACCGCGTAAGTTATTGTCCGAGAGGTCATAGAAACATTGGGAGCACGACCCTCTCACTGGGTCATCGGGCGATGCGGAGATACATAGTATGGGGGTGGGTCGTCAGATGTAACTCCACACTGGGTGGATCACCACGCAAATTGATGCCACTTGTATGGTAGGCCTGGTTGTAGCAATACACTTATGTAGAACGACCACGCGAAACTACTGGCCCAAGCCAAGTGAAATCACTCAGGAGTAAGCAATTGCAAGCAACACGAAGCATCGTCGGTAAGAAACCAGGAAATGATCACCACCGGTTGAGCCTATCATGCAGGCCAATTTTGTCGATTACGTCAGAGTTTCTATACAGCAGCCAGTTCCATTCGACGAAGAGGCCGATTCGATGGGGGCCTAAGCTTTTCTGTGTCCTTTTTGCTCTGAGTTTGAAGTCAGATACTTTCATGTTTCGTTCTTTTTGCCCCAGGATTGTCGTCTGAGGATCAGCGCCACTGACGGAGCGGGCTGGGGCCGCCATTCAACTTCTCAAGCAGGCTTTTTGGAATGGCGTCCGGAACCACCGCCGAATAACGCCTTCCGGTGCCAAGCCCGCCCCCGCAGAATGTTTAATCCCCATCCCCTTACTAGTAGTACTTCGTGTTCTGAGTGTCGCCTTTCTGGATCCCCCAAGAAGCCTTTGAGATCCTTGGGAATTTTTTGGTGTTCACGGAAAAGGGCTACTAGCGAACGGAATATTGCTAAGATGGTCAACGTCTATGCAACCAAAATGTGTTTGCGTACGTGGGATACTGGAATAGATGACATAAGAATAGTAGTATATGTACTAATAGTAGTGTATAGTAGTGGGGGAAAGAGGCGAGAGAGGCTATCCAGTAGATAATGTAACACATGGCAAACGGCGTCTTCATTGACAACCAATACAATTCTACAATGGTTAATCCAATCCCACTATTTCTTTCATGTTAAATTTGATCCAATGACGTGTAGTATCATGCACGAATATTGCCGTGTCTCTGCAGAAAAACCATGTCAAAGTAGATAGTAAAACTGGCTAGAGGCATATCTCAGAGCTTTAGTCAATGAAATGTACTCTACCTTCATTGATTGGCATCTCTCTTACAGCAGATTACTTGAAAGCATGTTTTGAGCTACAATGGTTGAAAGGGCAAACTGCAACTGCTGAGCTTCAGAACAATATAAGAAAATCGCCCAAAGCTGACCTTGAATTGTTTAGAAACCAGGCGACTTTTTGACATCTCAAAACCCCCACTACAACCATTAACATGAAAGTCATATTCCCAACTATTGTGTTCCTGGGCTCAAGTCTCTGGGGGTATTTTCACGGAGAGATACCATTCACAAGCATTCGACCTCCTAGCTCCCTCGCCCAGCGCACACTGAGCAGCCTTCAATTAGCCGGTTCGGCGTATGCTCTGGGCGATCTTCTGCCCGCCAACGTTTCTTCCGAAGCTCTGGGAATACAAAGCTCGTTGCATCCAATCCATACGTACAGAGCTCCGGGGGTATTTGATACGCCAACCCCCATCAACCATAGCTTTATTGCGTCCGAAAATCGAACCCCAAAGCCTCTGTCAGTCCCATTGACACCGAATGGGCGAAGGAGAGAGCAAGAAAATTCCTTCGAGAGAGTCATGCTGGTTCTGATGATTGTGAATTTCGGTATACTGGCGAAGCTAGTACTGTACCACAATGAAGACCGCGCCAACGAACTTAAGAGCCACTATGACCAGCGCGAATACATGGAGCGGCTCTTGTACCTATACACAGGTACTTTACCCGTGATAGGTAATCATATGCTGCGCCAGTTGGATCAGAAGTTTGCAAAGATCGAAGAATCGATCCAGAGACTGCATGCGAAGTTTGAAAAGTTCGACAGCGGTGTACAAGATTTGGAGGACCTCACCAACCAAGATCGAATTGACGAGGCTATGGCGCGCTGGAGGAAATTCCACGAGCGGCTTAGGGAACTTCCCAGAGAAACTTCCAAGGCCTTCTCGGACATTGGGAGGACTTTGGAGGCTTCGCTTGAGACCTCTGAGACCGATGATGTCAGTACTGGAGAAGACTGATATGCGCTCCATAGGAGTTACATACTTGGAACATGCCACATTGACCGGCGGGTTCGAATCTTGATTACTGGGCTGATTCATGAAAGCATGGGACGCCGAACGATATCATATAGTGACCAAATCAAACAAGTTCAATTCATTATTCATTTATCGTAGAAGTACAGGCGGTTGATGTGGGTCAATACGGCGAAAAACCCCCCTCAAATCGTCATGGTCAAGCTTGCTCGACGAGATATTTTCGGCAAGCGGTTTTCAACATCGCAATTCGTCGTTGTGTATGAATGAACACCTCGCGGTACATATCCAGACTCTGCTGTACCACTTCCTGTCGAGTTTTAGAGCCGGCACATATTTCAAGCATTCTCAGCTCCATCTCCTTTCGCAGGAATGGCTTGCTGAGCGATATGCTGTTCGGGAGGCCCGCCACAACATTATCGTACCCCTCTACTAGTGCAATACCCAAGCGGGTGGGAATGAGCTCTTCGATCTTGCTGCGGCCACTGCCGCGCTTGTTCACAACCACATATTCCCTTTCTTTGATCTTCGCGATGTGCTCGGCCATTGTCGCGTCAGTTCCAATACCATTAGCATCCATGAGACCAATCAGCTCAGGTTCAGTCAAATAGCTTGGGGCCGTGGTTTTGCCCTCGGAGATATTGGCTTCTGTGGGCTCAAACATCTCGTCTTTCTCAAAATTAGGGAGTTGCTGGCTGCTTTCCCATTTGTCGTAAATATAGACATCAAGGTAGTTCTTCTCCAAAACAATCAAGCCATTGGCATGGAATATCTCCTCCCCGTATAATATTTCGATTTCCGTGCCTTTGCCTTTCGCATCGTCGGAGCAGCAGGCGAGGAATCGGCGTGTCACAAATTCATAAACCTTCTTCTCATTCTCGTTCAACTGAGATGGATTGACCCAGCTCACCGGATGAATCGGCGGATGTGCCTTGTCATTATGAGGTCCAGACCGGGGAGTTCTAAATTTCCCATCGATGAGTCTGCATGGAAGTTAATATTGAGGAATACTCTGAGCGACTCATGTGCAGATACTTACTCTCTGGCATACTGTCCCCATCTATTATCTGGATATTGCTTTTCCACAAGCTTCTTGAGATCAATTGCTTTGTCAAACTGATCGGTTTCGGTACGTGGATAGCTGATAAAACCTTTGGTGTATAGAGCCTCGGCGACCTATTAAATAGTTAACAATTTTGAGACCAATTTGAGCGGGTGCGGTACTACCTACCTTCATGATAGTTTGACTGTCCAACCGGAGAAAGCGACTGCCCATCATCTGGAGGTCGACAGTTGTCAATGGCAATGGCCGCCATTTGTTTTTGGGCTTTTGATTCACTTTTGTGACCTTTGCCTTCTTTGCCAAGAGACAACGCTCCAGCATCATGATCACGGCTGCGCGGTCAAAGAGGTGAACTCGCTTCCAAAGAAAATTGACTTTTTTCCCTTCGCGTTGGAGCATGACCTTGATTCCCCAGAAAGTTTCTGGTTTGAAGTTTTGTACTCGTAGATAACGGTCAACCACGAACCCCAGCGTAGGAAATTGACATGACCCTAGAAATAATTAGACCCGAGACACCGTGGGATTCGAGAACGAAGCTACCATAGCTGATGACTTTCTCCTTCAAAATTTCCGCGACAGCCTGAAGCTGAAGGGTCTGCAAGCGCGTGAAAGCAGCTCCAATGCGAAGATCAAGCTCGATTCTAGCAGCCACGGCATTGGCTTGGAACTCGTCAAGCTCTACCGGCTCTCGCGCAGCTTGAAGAACATGTCTGGATTACAGGATAGATTGGTCAGCCGGGCAGGTTCTTTTCCTGTTGCCATTGAATCGACTTACGCTCTTTCCGTGTTGCTGAATCTAGCTCGTTTCACTTCAATTCGAGAATTGCCAGACTTTGCCTGATTACGAACCTCTGAGCCGATATGCTCTCCCTCGCGATCACAATCGGTCCAGATAAACAAAGCTTTGCTATATCTCGCTTGATTCCGAATGTTTTCAGCGATTGGCAACTTGTCCTTCGGAAATAATTAGCCGATTGAGATAGATTGGATAGAAAGTAGACGTACCTTGTCAACCTCTTCCTTCACGGGAGCCTCAAAAAGAGAGCTGGGGGGGACAGGATAGCCAGCCCTTGTATTGACGTTCGAAGTCCAGGCCGGTGAGGTGACCAATCACACTGGTCATGGTCACGGAGCAATTCCCCCAAGGGGCTCCAAAGTTGAACTCGAACTCATAATTCTTGACGTATTGGTTTCCACGGATTGCATGCTACATCCCTTCATCAGCCACTTGCTCATCGCGATATTTGAGCTACTTACCGTCTGAAAAGAGCCACCCGACATGTGCGTGGCCACTGCACGGGCAATGGCGGGTTTCTCTGCCACGCAGAGAATTTTCCGAGCCATGGCGAGTCCAATGGACACGATCAGATACCATGTGAAGAGAGGGACACAATTGCAAAGGCTCTCGTCCCAACCGGGAAATACTTCGGTGGGGCGTATTATTGCCTCAGGCCACAACACGCCTGACCAGTCGCGTGCCCCTTACATTACCTTACCATACTGTACGCCACACATGCATGCATTTACACATATTTTGCGCAAAAGATCTTGTATGCTGATTACATACATAGAGAAACTACTATATAAAGTCAGTTTTCCCTCGTCACCGCCCAACTTCAATGATAGTATGTTACCTTCACGAAAACCAAGAGACTGACTAGTGTATCTTAGTAATATGGTAGGCGATGGAATAAAAAGAGCAAGAGCCGGGGCATGTGCAACCTGCCGGTGAGTTCTACCTAGCTGTGAATGAGTCGCGTTCTGAGATAGATATCATGACAGTACCCGGAAAAGACGATGTGTTCCTGCTACCACATCAGAAGGTTGTCAACTCTGTCAATCTCTGTATAAATCTTGCAGCCTCACCCGCACTGTTGTGCGGGCGAGCGGGACGGTGAATTTCCCGCCGAATACAACGAATAATGAAGAGCAAAACAGTGCTGCTCTAGACTCGCCCGAGTTGTTTGTCGAGCTCGTTTCTCTTTACTTTAACTATATACATAATATTGCGCATTCCGTCTTCCACGAGCCGAGCTTCATGCGTCGGCTCAAGCATGGAAATGCGTCTTTGGTTCATGTCTACGCGATGTGTGCATTAGCTGCTCGGTGAACCCTCCTAGGAAATTTCGCACATTTCCATTTATTAAATAAACTAACTATCAATTACTAGCTATTCTGATAACCCAATATTTTGCAATATTCCCCCGTGTGTCCGCGGAAAGCTATACGCAACCAAGGCGATCAACTGTTGCCACGAGAATATGGTATCTCCGGACCTGGAGACCGTACAAGGCTTCCTCTTGGTCGGGTATTACTTCGGCGGAGAAGGAAATACCCATGGAAAGTACGTCTATATTGGGTTAGCCCGTCTGCATGCGCATCTTGTACCCCACGAGAATTTCACAACTCCGGTACTTCGCGAGGAACATCGTCGAACCTGGCTTTCTATTCAGATCGCCAGTCATTGGTCTGCTTCAGATATGGCTATGGAACCGACTTCTTTCTTCGATGAGCCGATTTACCAACCAAAAATTGACGACGCAGAATTTCATGCACCGGGCCCAGATCTCTTCGAGGGCCCAGTATCACCTTCCCCTAAATATGGCATGTGGGCTCAGATGGCTCAAACTTTGAACATATTCACCAAGATAAATACTTTGCTACGTCGCCTCAGCCAAGAGTCGATTCCATTTCATCAATACTGTGAAGAGGCCGCAATTCTTGAACACGATCTTGACCGGTGGGAAGAGGACTTGCCCTCCACCCTTATCTACAACTACGACAATTTTATGCATATGATCGGGAAGAAAATGGGCCAAATCTTCCTATCCATGCATATTGGCTATTATCACTTTCGCCAGATGCTTTTCTTCCCCTTTTTGGACTCTCGACTCACACAGTCGACTACTTGCAGTAGAGCGGCAAAATGCAAAGAGAGCGCTACTATCGTTTCCAATATTTTACGAAACTCAGAGACCACACCAGGGTGTAAGATGATTTACTTCATCTACGGACATATTGCAGTCATCAGCTCCAGTGTTCAGCTCCACACTCTACTTTTCAGTGACGATCAACCGGAGCGAAATTTGGCACGAGACGGGCTGGTATCCAATTTTCAATATCTAATGAACCTGAAATTGTATTGGCGTGTTGTCGATCATCATGTTTGTATCATCTGAGTCCGCCATTAAGCATTGCTAATTCCGTGATACTTCAGGTCACCCACTTGAGAATCTTTCAGAACTCCTGTAAAGACTCATTGCTGAACCCATTTGCACTGGATAGCTGGATGGCGCGGTTTCTCACTGAGCATACTTCGGCCCTTTCGCAGAGACTCACAAACGATCACTACTTTTCTACGGGTGCGGGTATAGCCGCAGCAGATCCCATCAACCCCGTGGGTGGAACTACAATTGTGAATAACAGCGGCTCTCAGGTTGAAGATACCGATGAACTAGAGGCTGCTGGGACGGAGGAGTCTGAGATTGGCACCGCCGATTATAACAATCTATCACGATTGATATGTAACCAAGGGATGAGTGGTCAAGCAATTGTTGATAGTGCTCTGAGTTGGCTTCTAGACGATCAAGCCCAAGGAGTTCAAGATATTTACTAATGATATTTGCCATTTTCAAGCAAAATCGACAAACTAGACAAGGACTTCCAAAATAATAGTAACATGATTGAGAGATTCAGCTACTGCAACTAAACAACCTTTTCCACATGAAAGGCCCCGGAAGTTTCTGACTCTTGAGCGATTTTCCCCTTAGGAGGTATACCGTCAGTCTTCATATCTTTCGATGGATCGGGAGCCAGCGTGTCCCCAAATAGTTCCGCAATCTCCTCCAAGGTCTTTCCCCCTGTTTCTGGGAGTAGGAAATAATAGACAAACGCGGCCATGAAGTTAGTGGCAATAAATAGAGAATAATACCGCCAGCCAACATTTTCCAATGCGGTTGGCGTAATTTGAGATAAGACAATTGCCGATACAGCTTTGGAGAACACTGCTAGACCCATGCCTGTCGATCGAAGGAAGAAAGGAAACAGTTCCGAGGGAACCACCCAAATAGTGCCGTTGAAAAAGACTGCATAGCCGCAAGAGTATAAGAAGATCATGGCAATTGCTGCACGAGCACCACTCATGTTGTCGGTGCTTGCACTCCCATAGAAAGCAGATAGAGCCATGCAAATTGCAATCATAACAGAGAGGAAAATCGACCCAACCCATAATGTTCGAGTTCGCGGCCACCTGTCTGCTGCAATAAAGAGATAGATTACCTGACCCAGGACGCCCATTATTCCATAGATGCCACTAATCAGAAGAGAGGTATTTCCGGTAAATCCAACAGCTGCATAGAAGCTGCTCTGGTAGTTTTGAATGACGGACGATCCGCTGAACTGTCCCATTACAAGAATGAAACAGGCCATCAAGGTGCGATGTAGGTATTGGCGGGAGAGCAATTTTGTCACCGCGAGCTTGAAAGAGGTGACTTGACTGGAATCTGCGTGGATCTGAGCTCGGATCTGAGCTAGATCATGCTCCACAATATCATCATCACAGCTCCCATGGATAAGGGCTAAAACCGTTTGTGCTTCTTGATATCGCTCCTTCTGAACCACTTTGAGGGGTTTCAGCAACTGATATAAACGCAACATGTGATAAAAGAATAGGCGGATGTACTTACACCATCTGGGGCTATATGGGATAAAGCAACATCCGATCGCCAACGCCAGCGGCCCGGGGATTTGCATGGCCAGGGGTATTCTCCATTGGGCATCTCCCGTCGCATAAGCACCTCCGTAACCGATCCAATTCGCTGCAAAAAAGCCAATGGCGATCATAAATCCCTGGAGACCAACAATCATGCCGCGTTGATCGGGAGGTGAGACCTCGGCGATATAGACAGGCACGATGGTAAGCATAATGCCACAACCGACTCCTGCAAAAAATCGGCCTGCAATCATCATGCCGGCATTTATAGCGGCAGTCTGTAGGATACCGCCAATGATGGCTGGTATATGTGTTAGACCACTCTTGGATGACAACTTGATGCGCCCTGTAAACTTCTGTAGACATACCGATCACAGCACTGATGCAAATTGTCCAACGTCGACTCAATTTGTTGGCCAAATATCCTGCCGCAAATGTTCCGACGGCCTGTCCGACATTATACAAAGACACAATAGCACCTTTGATGTAATCAAGTTAGATCCCGGGGCTCTGGAGTTAAATAGCAGAAGATAAACTGGCATTATAACTAACCTGTCAAGGAGGCATTAGCCCCGGTTGGGCCCAACATGGCATATTTAAATGTGTCATGGCCAAGAGTGGTTGCAATGATTCCTAGAAGCATTTCTGTCAGCCTCCATCCACCTGACTGCGCCAGGAAAGGTTGCCCGAACCTGAATCCACACCGTATACAAACCCCCCCAAGTGCCACCACAAGAGATATCAAAATGACGAAGAAGTTGGCCATTCCGAGTTGCTGAATAGTATGATCGATGTTTCTCCTTCCTTACGGAAATGTGAATCTTTAAATACTTGCTTGGTTTTATAGTGTCGGCTTTGCCCAGATATGCTTTTCTGGGGATCGGTCATGAAACCCCGAGCTGAACCACGATTGAGACATGATTTTGGACAAGCACCCCAGATCATTGAAGGGAAGATCCACGATTTCATTTATCTCGCATAATTTCCCTCCGCTTTTCACAGCAGCTAATTTTGTGGAGAGCAGCTGCCGGCGAATCGGAATGCAAGAACGCCGCCGAACGCCGCCATACTCCACTTCTTCAAGCGTCCCCGGCCTCGACGAATACCCCAACGTGTTCGAATCATCCCACCTGCATTGGATCCAACTGTGTGCCACACCTCCCATGACTCGGGGCCTCGTGGAAATGCACCCCGAGTGGGCGTTCTTTCACCCATGTTAAATATGGCCGGAGAGTCAGCCGGTGACTGAATGAACATTTCATCATTATCGGCATCATTTTCCATCCACGATGCCACTCATTGAAACACCCACAGTCGAACAACATGCCACAGGTTTCGGCATTGGGGCAGCAACTCCGCGTCTATCTTGGCGATTTATCACCGATACTGACAATTCGCCCCTCAACTGGGAACAGACAGCCTACGAGTTGCAAGTCGTTCGTTCGGACTGTGAATCACAGGAAGAGACCTTCCTCGTGAAGAGCAATACCTCAGTGCTAGTTCCATGGCCCAGTGCCCCGCTAAGGTCTAGAGAAATTGCTCGAGTCCGAGTTCGGGTCTATGGCGGCAATCCTGACCACGAGCAAGCCGAAACCTCTGAATGGTCCCCCTGGAGGACTATTGAATGTGGATTGCTCAACCGCAAGGACTGGAAATTTAATCCAATCGCAGCCCCTGGAGCTTCTCAGCCAGATAGTCCTTTGCGGCCGGTAAGGTTTCGAAAAGAATTTCAAATACCTGCATCAGGTTTTATTGAGAAAGCCCGCCTCTTCATCACAAGCTTTGGTGTCTACCGTGCCTTCATCAATGGAAGAGTTGTGGGCGACCAATGCCTTTCTCCAGGGTGGACGAGCTACCGTCATCGCTTGAACTACCAAACCTTTGACGTGACATCACTCCTGAATCCCAACGGCCCTAATGCCCTAGCGGTGGAGGTTGCCGAGGGATGGTATGCAACACGCCTAGGGTTCCGTGGTGGGAGAAGGCAGCTTTACGGAGATCGGCTGGCCGTTCTGGCCCAGCTCGAAGTCCATCGGGATTCTGACAGAGATTCGTTTTCACTCGGCACGGACAGCACATGGACTTGCGCACCCAGTGCAATCCTTCGAAGTGAGCTCTACGACGGCGAGACTTATGATACCCGCGAGGAGAATCCAGCCTGGAACGCTTCTGAGTTCGATACTGGGTCGGCTCGGGCATCTAACTGGGTCCAAGTTCAGAAGCTAGATTTTCCAAAAGCAACACTGGTGGCCCCAGACGCCCCTCCTGTCCGCATAACTGAGGAAATCACCCCCGTCGCAGTCCAGAAAACACCGCTAGGGAATACAGTCGTTGATTTTGGTCAGAACATGGTAGGCCGACTTCAAGTGCGCTCCCTGAAACTACCCGCTGGATCTCTGGTGTCTTTCACGCACACTGAAGTGCTAGAGAATGGTGAGATCGGGACTCGACCACTCCGACACGCCAAGTGTACGGACGAGATTATCTGCGATGGCAGTGAAATTCTCAACTGGTCGCCACAGTATACATTCCACGGGTTCCGGTACGTACAGGTTGATGGCTGGGACGAGGAGCAACATGGTTTGCTACAAGACAATCTCTCAGCACTCGTGATGCATACTGACATGACTCGCACTGGTTGGTTTTCTTGCTCTCATCCTATGGTCAATAAGCTACATGCGAATGCCTTGTGGAGTATGCGCGGTAATTTCCTGTCCATACCTACGGATTGTCCTCAAAGAGACGAAAGACTGGGCTGGACTGGAGACATTCAGATTTTTTGCTCATCAGCAAGCTTCTTGTATGACACTGCTGGAATGCTTGGCGGCTGGCTTGAAGATGTAGCGGCAGAGCAACTCAATGAGAACGACGGCTGTGTGCCTCCATTTGTTGTCCCCAACGTTATCAGTCAAGAATTGTGGCCGCATACGCCTCAAGCCGTGTGGGATGATGTGGTGATTCTGACTCCCTGGGATCTCTACCGATCTTATGGCGATATCGAAATTCTCAGTCGGCAATATCAAAGCATGATCGCGTGGATCGACCGTGGTATTCGACGTGGTTCCGATGGATTGTGGGACCCCAATCTATGGCAGCTGGGTGACTGGCTGGACCCCACAGCGCCGCCCATCGAACCAGGTGATGCACGCACAAATGGAACTCTCGTTGCAGATGCATATCTTGTACATGTGACATCTGTGATGTCTCAAATCAGCGAGATCTTGGGACACGGTCAAGATACCACACGCTTCAAAACCGACCATGCGAAACTGAAAGCTATGTTCCAGGCAAAGTATATTGCGTCTTCAGGATTGCTAGTCGGTGACACTCAGACGGCTCTTAGCCTTGCCCTAATGTACGACCTTCACTCCACAACTGAAGAGGCTATGGCTGCGGCATCCCGCTTGGTTCATCTTGTACGATTAGGAAAATTCCACGTATCGACCGGTTTCGCGGGCACTCCGGTCATTGCACATGCTCTTACCAAGAGTGGGAACCCTCAGATTGCTTACCGAATGTTGCTTGAGAAAAGCCGTCCGTCGTGGATGTACCCAATCACCATGGGTGCGACAACTATGTGGGAGAGATGGGATAGCATGTTGCCGGACGGATCTATCAACCCAGGAGAGATGACTAGTTTCAACCACTATGCTCTTGGATCTATCATCAACTGGCTCCATTCCAATGTTGCCGGTGTGAGTCCTCTGTCAGCCGGCTGGAAACAGATCAAAGTGGCACCGACTCCTGGAGGAACAATAGACTCGGCTGAGGCAGTTTATGAGACCCGGTATGGAAGGTTGGAGTGCAAATGGTCGATTGAGAAAGAAGCAGGGCTCTTCAACCTGGATCTCTTGGTTCCTGCGAATAGCCGCGCACTGGTCGTACTTCCGAGTCGAGAAATTCTGGCGAAGTTCAAGGTTGGCCCTGAAGAAGGGGTTTGGGTGGGCTCTGGCCGTCACCAGTTTTCCGTGCCTTTTGAGTGGGAGGACTACTCTAGCCATTGGCCTCCCAAACCACTCATTCCGATTATGCGACGACCCGAGCCGGATCAGATTGCGTGAGGGTAGCACCTTGAATATCAGATAGGTATCATCGATGAACACTATTATATTTATGAGTACTATGGCCTATCTATTCCATCTCAGGTAGCTACTAGTCCGCGGTTAGAACTCGGAGACAAGAACAGTCAACATGGGGTTTCAAACTTTTGCAACGCCACTGTAGATGTATGAATTGAGTGCCTTGATGCTTTATTGCCTTACTGCCTTACCGCCTTAATGTCTTGGCAATTAAGTGCCAAGAGGCTAATCCTGATGAGGTAACCCAAACATCAACCCGCGCAACCCGCCTAGCAACGCCCCGGGGCTCTCCTCTTTACTCGTATCTTCTTCATTCGACCGTCCGAGTCTATCTATCTGATATCTGGAGATGGTTTCCCTCCCGCTTCCACGTGTTGAGTCCCTGGCGGAGTCCACCTCCTTCAAACTCACCGTTCTCCCCTACCTATCCCAGCTGCAGTATCTCCCCGCTAGCTTGCACGAAGCTGGCCGCGATCTGGGTAGCTTGAAGGATGTTTACATTGCGACAAACCCCCTGGTCTCCGCCATTGCGATAGGATCGGTCTTGGCTGCGCTTTTCTTCTTGGCTGCCGAGCTCAACCGTAACTATTCGCAAGTGGACCGCTTCTGGAGTATCTTGCCAGCGGTGTACAACGTGCACTTCGCCGCTTGGGCTCGCCTGGCCGGCATCCGTACCCAGACCTTGGATACTATTGCCGTTATCACTGTGCTGTGGAGTGTATGCGCCCATTTTTTTTAATTGAGCGCCACCGATCACAAGCTAACTGGGTTTATTTTGAATAGGCTCGTCTGACCTTCAACTATTGGCGCAAAGGTGGCTACCAGATCGGATCTGAGGATTACCGCTGGCAGATCGTGCGCAGTAAAGTGAACAATGTCTTCTTGTTCACCATATTCAACTTCTCGTTCATCGCTGTCGCACAGTCGATCCTGCTACTCTTGATCACCTGCCCCACCTACGTGTTTGTTGTTGTCGCAAATAGCCAGGATACCGAAACCTTTGGGCTAGCAGATCTCGCATTCTCCCGTGCGGCGTTCTTCTTCATCATCATCGAATACTTTGCGGACCATCAGCAGTGGAACTTCCAGACTGCCAAGCAGGAGTACCAGAAGAACGCACGCATCGCGGGAGAAAACAAGGACCAGTACTCTCCTGAGGATCTGGAGCGTGGATTTGTTGTGAGCGGACTCTGGTCTTGGTCGCGCCACCCCAACTTCGTCGCCGAGCAGGCTGTCTGGCTTACCTTGTACCTCTGGGCCTGCTACCGTACCGAGACCTACTTCCAGTGGGCCGGACTCGGCGTTGTGGGATATATGATGATATTCCAGGGCAGCACCCGTCTGACTGAGGACATCAGTGCGGGCAAGTACCCTGAGTATGTTGAGTACCAGGCCCGTGTTGGCAGATTCCTGCCCCGTCTGTCTGCCGAGGCCTCGAAGCCCAAGAAGGGCAAGAAGGCCGCTGCTCCGTCTGAGGAGGAGCAGGTTGACGACAAGAAGAGCAACTAAGTGCATACGGATGGGTTTGAAGTGGCTACAAATGATGCTATCTCCTTTCTTTTCTGTCATATATCAAATTTTGTGAATTCATCTAATTTTTGCTGCAACTTGAGGGTTTGGCTTTTTACCGAAAAGAAATATAGGCTATTGACCAATTCAAATGTTTAGAATCATTAGCTGTTTGCTTTACCCTATCTCACTACCAATAAAGACATGTAGGTCCCACCTATCTAATTATTTCTTCCTAGTAGTGATGGCTGGGTCGACATCGTTTTGTAGACAGTCTCAATTGCAAACCTGGAACAAGGTTTCATCACGCTTATATCATTTAAGTACGCAAGCCACGAGATTATCCGTAACCGAGACTAGATTCTTTATTAGAATGGATGCAAAGAAAACCTTTGTTCACGGTTGGCGAACAATAAACGACCAGCCACTTCGAAGCAGAAGAGGAATCGAGTATCAAAAAGGCCATCGAGTTACGTTGGATTTGAGGAGGCATCAAACTAAAAACATGTTTCAAAGTTTCTTATAGTACAATTTCCGCGAAGGTAGAAGCATGAAACCCCAAGATAGAGGTTAGGCGGACACAAGAGACGATAGAATCCCTTCATATTTAGTCGCGACATGGTAGAAAGGAAGAAGGGAGTTGTTTGTGGAGAGACACAATAAAGAGGTGGGAGGGGGGGATTTGAGAGAAAAAAAAAGGAAAAGTAGATAGGAAAGGGGATGCAAATCGATAAATACAAAAAAAAATCCAAGGACACGGTGATATCACACTCCCTGCAAAATTGACTAAAACAAGCCCGCCAAGAAATGCAGACAAATCACGAAAGAATCCATCTCACTGAGCCGTCTATCATGGCAAAGGAGTCTGATCCTTACCTGAGGCCTCTGGGTTCTGAGTTGGCTCAGGGGGAGCAATGGTCGCACCACCCTTACCATCGAAGTACTTGGCAAACTCTCCAGACTCGGGGTAGGGGCGCGGGCCAAGAAGGCGGATCAGATCATCACGGCCAAGGACCTCCTTGGACAGGAGTTCCTCGGCAACGATGCCGACCTCCTTCTTCTTTTCAGTCAGAAGAGTGTTACATTGTTGATAAGCCTCATCGATGATGCGGCGGACCTCAATGTCAATGCTGCGGGCAGTGTCTTCGGAGAAGGGCTTCTGGATTTGTTGTCCGTCCTCCTCGTAGTGAATGAATCCAAGCTTCTTGGACATACCAAACTTTGTGACCATAGCAGTAGCCATGCGAGTGACCTTGTTGAAGTCGTCACTGGCACCGCTTGTCACAGTATCGAAGTGGAGCTCCTCACTAACACGGCCACCAAGGGTCATAGCCATGCGATCCATGAGCTGGTTGGTGTTCATCAGGTAGGTATCACCCCCAGCAGGAAGGTACTGGGCATAACCCAAGGCACCCTGGCCACGGGGGATAATGGAGACCTTGAGGAGCGGATCGGCCCACCGGAAGTACCAACCACAGATAGCGTGGCCGGCTTCGTGGTAGGCAACGGTTCGCTTCTCCTCGGGGGACAACACCAGAGACTTCTTCTCCAGACCACCAATGACACGCTCAATGGCCTGCTCAAAGTGCTTCATGACGACCTTGTCAGCGTTCTCGCGAGCAGCTAAAAAGAGGCGGAGTTAGCATTAATCTGGAAAATTGACGGCGTACTAGTAACTTACCAACAAGAGCAGCTTCGTTCACGCAGTTGGCGATATCGGCACCAGCAAAGCCAGGGGTCAGAGCAGCAAGTCTACCCTCGAGGTATTCCATGTTCTCATCGGTGACAATCTTCTTCAAGTGAACGCGGAAGATCTGCTTACGGCCATCCATGGTGGGACGATCGATACCAATGTGTCGGTCGAAACGGCCAGGACGCATGAGAGCCTTGTCGAGAACATCGGGTCGGTTGGTACCGGCGAGGACGACGACTTGCTCAGAGGTATTGAAACCATCCATCTCAGTCAAAATTTGGTTGAGAGTGCTTTCACGCTCATCGTTACCGCCGCCGAAGTTTTGCTTGGCTCGAGACTTTCCAATGGCATCGATCTCATCAATGAAGATAATACAAGGAGTGTTCTTTCGGGCGTTTGCGAACAGATCACGGACACGAGAGGGACCAACACCGACGAACATTTCGACGAATTCGGAACCACTGACACTGTAGAAAGGCACGCCAGACTCACCGGCGGTAGCCTTGGCGAGTAAAGTCTTACCAGTACCAGGAGGACCAGAGAGGATAGCACCGCGGGGGATCTTAGCACCGAGCCTCTGGAATCGCTCCGGCTGTTGCAGGAAGCTCACAAATTCCATGATCTCGACCTTGGCCTCGTCCATACCGGCGACATCAGCGAATTTGATCTTGACATCAGTCTCGTGGTTGAACTTCTTAGCACGGCTCTTGCCAATGCCGAAGATTCCGCTTTGGCCGCCGGCGCCACCACCGGCACGGCGCGAGAACCAGAAGATACCAGCAATCAGGAGTAGAGTAGGAGCGAAAGACATCAGAGCACTGCCCCAGGGGACTTCATCAACATAGGCAACGGGAATCCGCTCCCCAGAGGGAATACCAAGTTCATATTGAGCCTGCTCCAGCTTCATTTCGAAGCTTTCCACAGATCCAATGCTGAACAGCACATGCGACACAGGTTGGCCATTGGATTCGGGGTATGCTTGAGCTGAAGCCTCACGGTTGAGATCAACCCGAACGCGGCTGCGGTTCAGAACAGTCAATTTCTCCACAAGACCCTTTTCAAGGTAGTTGGCGCGGAATTCCTGCCAGGTGATCTCCTGAGCACCAGAATCTCCAGGGAAAAAGCTGCGGTAGACGTAATATGTGACAACTGAAGTGATGAAGAAAGAGGCGGGATCAAAACGGAACTCGAAGACCTTGCTACCGGGAGGGAACTGGTCTTTCTTTTGCTTCTTTCCCTGCCCCTTCTCCTTCTCCTGCTCTTCCTTACTCTTCTGCTCTTCCGGCTTGTTATCCTTGGCATCCTTTTCGCCCTCCTTCTCCGGCTGCTGTTGCCCCTTCATCTTTTGAAGTTCCTCCGGGGGGATCTTCATGTCGCGAGCTACTTCTTCCCGTGCCAGCTTGTCGGCATGCTCATTGGCGTACTTGAACAACCACCGCACCATTCGGAGGTAATCCATTAATGAGGCATCCTTATAGTTTGTCATGAATTCCTTCAATTCAGAGGGCAGGCCGTTTTTCATGAAGTGCTTCCGGACTTGTTGGGTTGACTCATGCTGCGACTCAGGGATCCGCGACTCAATGTGCTTGATGAACTCATCGAGTTGTTTCTGTTCCGTCTCGGTCAACTTCGATTCGGACTTGTTCGGATCCTCTTCTTTGCGGCCATCGTTCTCCGGGCCGTTCCCGGTGGACTGGGGATTCCGGGATTTGTCGTCCGGGGGAGTCGGGCCTCCAGGACCCTGTGTGGCGAAGCTCCGGACACGGTGCGATGTAATTAGGGACGAAAGCTTCGATTGAGGGAGTCGCACGGAGGACGGTCCAATACGACCGATGGAGTCTGTGGCTCTCCTCGAGAATCGAGCAAGGTTGCCTGGCCGCCTCAAGAGGGTGGCCATGGTCGAGGATTAGAGAGCCCGGAGGGCTGGTAGGGCGGGAGGTAAAGGTGATCAATCGGTTTCGGTTGCGATGGACAACTTCGCGCAATCCATAGATGGAATTGGAGGTGCGGTGGGAAGCTCTCACGCCTGCGGCCAGGTTCGGCGCATCGGGTTTTCTGCCGTTCCGGCTCTGAGTCACGTGGACATCGGAACCCGGTCGAATCGAGTGGAGGGTGGATTTAGCGGTGTTAAGCCATGGAGTTACTTGGCATGAGAAATCACTTTAAATGATAAGGAGAAAGAGAGGGAGAGGGAGAGATGTGATTCTCAATATACATGAAGAGGGGATATGTAGTACTATGGTAGTATGATGGGAGATGTGGGAAACGCCCGTTCCATGAACCCAGAAAGAAAATTATGAACTCCTTGTAGCTCCCGCTTTTTGCAAACGCCATAATATGTGAACCATTAAATGCCAGCCTATCATTTCATTCTCTGGTCATGATCATTGAGGCTGGCCATTCGAGCCAACACCACCGGATTCAAAAACGGGGAAATTTGTAGACATATCTGCCCAGTCCCATTCAATCGTCATTGGCATCTGCCATAAATCCTGGGGAACAAATGGTTGCTGGAACGACCCGATATTCGGACTGGCATCATAGGAGCCTTGGTCGGAGAAAGGAACATTGCCGAATTGTTCCGGGCTAAGCATATCTGGGAACTCTTGTCCAAGGCCAGGCATGTTATGAATGTTACTTGGGAGATCATTAGGGAGGCCAGCGTTTGAAGGAACAGAAGGGTCATTGCCAAACTGTTTGGCATGGTTGGCCGAGGTAGCGGGATTATTGGCAAACATGGACGGTGAGAAAGGACCAGAGGTTGAAGGTGCTTGTTGTGTTTTGGGTCTTGGGGATGTTGTGGTCTGTCCTTCTTTTGCCTCGCGCTGTGATTGATCGGACTCACCAGGCGCAGTCTTTCGCTTCTTTCGTGCGTGCGATTCTCTCTCGGCCTTATCGAGAACCACTTTGGCAATTCTTTCGAACTCTCCACAGAGCCCAAGCATGCGTTTGATGCTTCCGTTGGATTCATCAGAAACCAGAGTGGACAGGAAATTAACCACCACATTCATCAACTTGATATCGGAACGTGCACGGGCATCACCGGGGTTTTGAAGGATATTAGCGAAGAGTGTGACGAGTGCAGATACCGGGTAGTAGAGGATCAGCCTAAAATGATTATATATTAGCAGACGAATATGGCGAAGAGACATGCGAAGAACTTACCAAACGCAAGCAAAATCTCCCTGGGGGATATACTTGATCAGATTGATCGAAGCTCTTGCTGCTGTCACACATAGAACGGCTGAAAGGAAGACTCTGGGGTTCAAAGGTCGAGCATTTAAACCTTGAATCGCATAGTTTGACAAGCGGCTGGTCCAATATCCATGATGCACAGACATGCGGTGAATTGTAGTCAGACAGTTATAGTATGAGAACTGAAGAACAACGACGTGAAGAAGAAGAGGGCCGTGGGTGACTTGGATTTCATGCTCGGGGCGGAAGTCGACGGGAATGTTGTCTTTCCAATCCTCCAATTCCTTATCAAGCTCACCAATGGTATTGAGCAGTTCCCCATCGGACTGTTTAGAGGCCTTGGCTGAGTAAAGCCTCTTGTAAACGCTGCTTTCGATGGTTGCAAATTCACAAAGTGACCTGAAGAGATTGAATTTGCCCTTGCCATCAGCAAGTGGGACATTCCCGACATTGTCAGGTGGATCGTCGCTGGGAAGCTCAACATTCATGTCATCGTCGTCCTGTACAGGGGGTCGCCCGGATCGAAGACAGATACTATTTCGCGGTTAGTATAAGTACGAATGTATGATGGTGAGGCCACAAACTCTTTATCAAGGCAGTATGCGATCCAGAACACACGTTTCCGTTGTTCCACTTCGACTGGATTGAGCCCAAAGCCAGAGCCGCGTTTGTGCAGTCCAATACTATGAGATAGACGAATTGCTGCGGCGACAAGGAAAAAGGCTGGTTGGGGATTAGGTGTGCCCTGAAGGAAAAGTGACTGCGGTTTTGTTAGAGAAACCAGATGGGAAAAAAGTCGTTTGGAGAATACTAACCATGCCCAACAATGCCTGAACACTCAAGAGGTCCGTATTCCTCATTGTCAATTCGGTCAAAACACCCATAGCATTCTTCAAGTACAACCACGCTTTCTTATCTTCTTCGTGAGGAACCAAATTGCTCATCACCCGAAGTCGATGTGAGATAGCGAGGACGACATTGATACTGGCCCACCAACCAGAGCCTTCATAAGGATCCCGAGAATATTGTTTTTCCACGAGATGCATGAACGTGGCTTCGTGGAACAATGGAAACACGCAATTGAAATTCTCAAAAAAGTCCTTGAACAGAGAAAGCGCCTCTTCCTTCGGTGGGAGGGGCTTGAAGACCCGCCGAGCGAATATATCGCTGAAGATCTCCGGTTTCCAATACATCCACTTATTGTCATCAACGTAGGCGGACGAGATCATGTCTTGGAACGAAGTATCACCGGTCTTTTCGTTGACCCATTGAATTCCCTTTGGAGAGAAGATAGAAAACCCGGACGAGGAGCCTATAGATTGGTTAGAAGAGAAGAAATTTCTTTGAGGAAGAGTAAAATATACCGATGTATCGGGTCTCGCCGCAATTGTTGGTCACAAGCGAGCACATCATGTCTGATAAGGCTTCCACCTCGGTCTCTGACTCCTTCTGTGACTCCGGGGATGTAGCGGCCGTGCGCGGGCTCGAGCCCGAATCCATGTGCGGTGTCGTATTGTGAGAGGCGGGCGCGGTTTGCTGGGTTGCACTCGGGGTTGTAAACTTATTCGCAGTTCTTGCAGCGTTTAAAGCGTTCGTCCGATCCGCCAGTCGTTTTTCGAGTGTTCCCAGATCGGTTTTGCCATTGTCGTCCTCAGAGAGAAGTCCCGACAACCGTAGGAGGGACTCCATGCGACCCAGGCGGTTCTCCAACCCTTCAATGTATTTGGCACTGCAAATCCATCAGATATTTCTATTCTCCGATATAGCTTCTCGCCCTTGGCGGTATAACATACCCTTTGGGGGGATTCCGTTTCTTTTCAACCTGAGTGAAAACACAGTCCGTCTTATAGTTGCTGCAGTGCGAGCACTTGGGCATCTTGCCGTCGCACTTGATCTTCTTCTTCCGGCACATATCGCATGCCTACAAATGATATATGTTAGCCTCGACATGAGTGGGAAGAGGGCGTTCCAAGTAAGAGATGCATACCCTGGCAATTCGTCGTCGTTTCGCCTCGTTGGTCTCATCCCCCGCGCCTAATGCCGAATCGTCCGCGTACATAGACCCCGCAGACATGCCGGCCATGTGCGAACCATCGTGGGGGTAGCCACCGAACAGTTGGGGCTCCTGGTTCATCATCATGTCAAATCCGATGCCATCGCCATCCCCCAGACCGTCCATTTTGAGAGTGATATTCTTTTTGCTTCCCGCTTTTTCGCGCGCTGGAACTTCCGCGGAGTGGAGTCGAAAGGAGAGGGCGGTGTTAAGTAAGAAGCTGCGGGGCTATCAGGCGTCTCGGAGACGCGCTTTTTCCGGAGGTCCCCTTGGAGGCGATCGTTGCGAGAAGAGGGTCAGGGGGGAGGGGATAATCGTCGAGGTCGGTTCCAAATGGATGACGCATGTAACGGAACAAGGCAAAAAGAGAATGGTCTTTCGGCGAAAGAAGGTTGTTACTAAGGACGACCCGCTGAGTCAACCTAGTGTGAATGCGAATGATATCTAGCGTCCTCTGTCAAAGAAGTAGCCTGAACTAAAGGGGTAGTTTAATCTAAAGCTCCAGTACTCCGTATAAGACACGCAAAGCCTGCTGCCTTAGTTAAAAGCCAAGAACGGGATGTGGCGGTGCGGTGCGGATGTGATGAACTCCGTCCGATCTTTCGTCCGTTCGGCGCCGAATCCATCTGGTCCCGCTATCAATCAGGCACAAAGTGGATGACCTCGTGGAGTCTCCCGGGGAAAAGGGGACATAATGTACGTACCTGATGGACTATGGTTTAAATCTACTTTCAAGTTAGACCCTTTGTGACTTTCTGTTGCACTTTGCTTCCTCGATCGGAGGAGGATGTTCACTACATGGTACCTGTAGGACACAACTCGAACCTAAAAACTTGGTGGTTGACGGAGTATGTACACCACTTGCCGAGGCGTCCGACATGCATTGCTGGAACGAGAAAACGATCAGCGGTCTCATGATTAATGACCACTCGCTAATCCTGGGAGTTTTCGGCGCGAACGGGTGATTTGAAAGGTAGTCAATCAAGAAAATAGTATATAATTGATAATAGTACATTCAAGGAGGAGTGGCGATCTCGTATGAGTATATGACCATGTGATAGAGTACAGAAAGATTGTGGGAAGAACGGTCTGTTCCGCCCATCAACCTGGGAAATATCAACCAAACGCCACGCTATGTATGCACCCAGAATCCAGCCAAGATCTCCCGGGGCGTGCAACGCCGTAATGTCGCGGCGCCGCGGGCCCGCGGGCCCAAGGAGACAGGCACCACGTCTTGGCCGGAGGAAGGGGGCGATGTTTTAAACGACCAGGAACCGGGGGCATTGTTCAGACATGCTTTTCGAGAAACTCCTTGGCTTCGTTGATCTTCGTAGCCAAGTACGGGCTGCCGCCGCGGTCGGGGTGGTTGAGCAGCATGAGTTGGCGGTGCTTCTTGGTGACCTTGTCCTTGGTCAACCGGCGCTCACTTTCAATGAGAAAAGAAATGGTTAGATTCGTGAAAATGTGTATAATCATTTTGGTTCAACCCGGGAAGACATACGAAAGCTCGAGGATCAAAGAGGCCTCGCGGCGGTTCATGCGCGGCTCGAATCCTCTGTACAGCGAGTCAGTAATCTCGAATCCAGTAAACCCCTTAGATACCTAAAGTATCAAACGAACCCTTTGAAGAAAGCCTTGCCTGCAGCGTTGACGCCACCTTGGGAACGGCGATAGGCGACCAGACCGGCGCGGCCCTGAGAGAAAACAGTCAGTTTTGGATCTCGTTGGCATCTCCGAAACAGGACTCACCAAGAAAGCAGCGGTAGCAATACCGAAACCAACAGCAAGAGTGGATGCCATTTCGAGGGATTAAGAGGATGAGGCGAATTGAGGATGGATCTGCTTCGGAAGCGCAAGAAGTCCAAACGTTTGGGTTCGCGGCGGGAAAAGTCAGCAAGTCCCCCTTCCCAATCGGGTTTAGCGCTACTCCTCCACGCTCCCAAGCAAAAAAAAAACTTTTGGGGAAATACAACTTGAAGTCCAGAACAATCACTCCCAGCAACCATGCGGTAAGTTCTATCCCCCTCTTTTTTGGAACACTCCGAATCAGCATTGACTCTTCTTTTCTAGCGTGGAGACTTGTCATTTTTGTTCCCGCCCCGCGTTCCCGGGCAAGGGAATCACATTCGTCCGCAACGATGCCCGACAATTCCGATTCTGTCGGTCTAAGTGCCACAAGAACTTCAAGATGAAGCGCCAGCCGCGCAAGTTGAAGTGGACAAAGAGTCACCGTGCCGCCCGCGGCAAGGAAATGATTGTCGACTCTTCGCTCGTCCTCTCGCAGTTCGCCAAGAAGCGCAACGTTCCCGTCAAGTACGACCGCAACTTGGTCGCCGCCACCGTCCAGGCCATGCAGCGCGTGGAGGAGATTCGGCAGCGCCGCGAGCGTGTCTTCACCAAGCGCCGTCTCGCTGGCAAGATTGCCCGCGACCGCAAGCGCGAGGAGGACCGCAAGGTTGTCGCCTCGGGCGAGCACCTCATTCGCAAGGAGCTGCGCGAGCAGGCCGAGGGCCGTCCCATGGAGCTCGACCACAACAAGGTCGCCAACAGAGTCCACGGCGAGGAGAAATTGCGGCAAAAGAAGAAGGCCCGCGTTTTGGTGGATGGTGGAGTCGAGGAGGAGATGGATATGGATTAAGGGTCTCGTCTTTCTTCTCTTCTCTCATCTGGAGGGACATTTTTTCTTTTTTCTTGTTTTGTTTCTTTCAATCTCTACGACACGATTACTGGAGTTGGGCTTGCATTGTCATTGTGATCACGGTGTTCTTACCCTATGGTACCTTAAAAAGCAATCGATATCACCTGCTTTACGTTCTATCAGCAGTAGCATGGTCTTCCCATGAGATGAAAACTCTTTTCTCTCAATTCGAGTAGTAATTATGTTAACTGCTACCAGTAGCATCTAATGTTCCACTATATTTGATGAGGGCATCGTAATAGACTGCAGTCATTCATGAATTACATGTAGGGAATGTTACTTGTGCATCGTCTGTCTAACATCACTCAGCATAACAAAACCAGCATAGCAACCTTTGCCGAGGGACTTGGACTTAATCTCCCTCCTGGGCTATTATCCACTGGCAGCTGCCTACTCATTCATCAGACTCAATAATAGTCGGAAAATAAATTCGCGAGTACTCTCTGACTCCCCAGGGCTGGCATCCGTAGTAGTCTGTATTAACTCATGATGTTTCTTATTCAACAGGTATTAGTAGTATGTTTGTACATAACTAAATCCACGGCAGTAGACCCAGCTAGCTAGCATACTGAAAAACTTTCCATTGGTCGTGCCCAGTGGTGCCTATAACCTCTCGGCAAAAGGGATTAATGTACATCTATCTACCCTGCCTCATTTTGGACCTGATACCCTTCGCAGGATGCACACGAAACTTGCTGGTTTTAAATCAGATTCAAGTTGAACGCACATTGTCACACAACATTTGGGACTCAATTGGGCACTGAGATCAAGGATAGCACATCCCAAAAGAGAAAGATGGGGTTCTGCATGTTCTAGACATTCCAGCCGGCGTGCCTCGTTTCCGCCTGTTTTCATCTGGGCTGACTAGTTCGTATTGAGAGGATTTTCCGAGGAGAAGTAATTACGAATGTTGTTACAGAGCCTATAATCTACTGTTGTTATGAAACATCTCGTACTAGTACTACTGGCATGTCTACGAGCTCCAAATCTAGACACTGACTATCGTATGATGTAACTTGAAATGGCTTTGAATACCTATAGCTAGAGCCATGAAGTACTGGGTTGGCGCTAGTATGTCAGTAGTATAGTACTAGAGACGTAAACATTACTAGGTGCTACTTGGTATCTTACGCAGTTCAAGTTATATACTCACTACCCCGAATTGTGAGAATTAAGCAATTGTGTAGGTAGTAGAATAACTTCGCCGAGGGAGTGGTAGAGTCTTATGGGGAACACTGGTAATTTTGGGACGTTGCCGCCCTGGTAAAAACATTGGGTCAATGGCGGCTATGGAGCCTCGTATGTATGCGAAGAATCTCTAATTTAATGGTTTATATTCATTGTGTGCTCGTCCGCAGGTTCACTGAATACATATGGGAGAGTGAGAGAGTGTCAGGAAAGGAAACGGAAGAAAGAGAGCGGACGATTTAACACATGGGATATTGGGGTTTCAAGATGAGTATGGTGTATATGTGCGAAGTGGATGCGGGAAAAAGAAATAAGATAGACAAGGGACGAGCACAAAAGGGCATGAAGGATGAGCAGGTATGGGATATGAGTGATGATAGATATGCGCCGGCCAATCAAGGCCATTTATGCGGTTTCCAGAACAAAAAGGAAACGGCAAAAGAACTAGTAGGAGCATCAAGAGGAAAAGAGAAACAGGACCAAGGAGACATGATACATAGGATCCCCACCAAAGTGCAATAAAGGTCCCGAAACACACGACTTGCGAAGTGGGAACTCAGGTCCAAGTCGTCAGAAAATCAGATAACTCGGTCTAGAGCGCGTTCCTGCATTATGCAAGCGTGTAGAAAAAATAAACATGTAGACAAGAAGGTTCCCAAAGGAAAAAAAAACGCTCAAGCTCGTACATTTCGTCGTGATAAAAGTCGTCGCCATGCGTAAGCGGCTGAAGTGACGGCTCCACAGGCAATTTCGGGCCAAATATCAAGAGCACTACTCTTCCATCTGGCCAAAAACACCATCGTCATCGTCATCAGCGGGAGCACGGCGGCTACCGAAGTCCACGTCTGCGTTGCGACGGTGCCGGGTCTCATTTGTCTTGGTGTCACTAGTTCGCACTCCCCGTTCGTCAGATACCTTGTAGGACAAAGATGGGTTGAGGGAAGCGGAAAGAAACAACTCGGCATTGGAGTCACGGCGGAGAGCGTCGTTAATGGGACCCGAGTGGCCGAGACCCGGGCCCTGGTTGCTCGGGTGGCTGCCAGAGTCGAGGTAGCGGGCGGGCAGCGGCGGCACAGGAGGGACATCAGGGGTCATAGAAACTGGCCCTGTGCGGGGAGTGCCAAAGTTGCAGAGTCCGATGGCAGCAGCCAAATCAGCCTCATCTTCCTCGTTGAGTCGGGTGTCGGCGGTGGATGGACGGGTGTCAACGCTGGACTTGCGGAAGTGAGAGAAGGCCGGCGAGTGGAGCGGAGCGCTGCCGTTGTACGAGCTCGAGGGGATCGACTGGTAAGAGCGGGAGAAAGCGGCGAAAGCGTTACCGATGCTGGGGCGCTTAGTCCAGTTGGCCGGCATGCCTGACATCTCGAAGTCATCGTCCTCTTCCTGCTCGTCCAGAGGTGGCGGCGTTGTCTCAGCCGAACTGAGTCCATCCCGTACATCCGACGAAGCGTCCGGTGACGCAGAGGAAATAACCGACTCGACTTCGGCGGACTCCTCGGGAAGTTCGTCCAAAGGGTCGTTCATGCCGACCAACACGGTGGCGGCCTCCAGCAGCTGGACTTGTTGGTGCTTGGATATGAGTAGTTTCGAGGTAATCGCCCACGCCGGGTCGTGTTCCCACCTAAGTTACCACAAACAAAAGACGTCAACCAGATGCCACCAGTGAAATCAAGGAGTGGGAAGGAGGGGGAATGGGATGGTGTCGGGAGTTCAATGACCACGAGGGCGACCTGCACAGAGCCGACATGGCGCATGCTCCCGATCGAGCAAGGAGAAGACGACCGGGCGGTATGGGGAATACACACATATGCTTGGACAAGCAGCTGCCATGCTTATACCCTTTCCCGCAACGGTCGCAGCGGATTGAGGCCGGGTTACGCCTCCCATCAAGCTTAATTTGAGCGCCTTCGCTGGCTCGGCGGTTTCGGCCCTTGGAGATAGCCTTGCCGTCCGCATCAGAGTTGCTCGGGGAAGCCTTGCGGGCGACCGGTGGTTCCTGGCTAGGGCTGTTCATACTCCGGGAGAGATACGAACTGAATCCCGAGGCGCCTCCGACCGAAGTAGATTCCAGTCCCTTGCGGCCACCCAGGCTGCGGCGGTGCGCGCCCATGGGGAGCGAGGTAGACTCTCCGCCTTCCTGGAAAGAGGCGGCGACCGCGGCGGCGGCATTGGCAGCGGCGGTGGTGACACTCTTTCGACGCGTTACGCGATGATTGGCATTGACGGCACCGAGAGAGATTGAGTGTGCGTGTTGACGCTGGTTTGGGGGGAGAGGACGCGAGAGGGACAATTCCTATACGGGTGGACCGGTGACACATCATTAGCACCGGGGTGGACTAGGAACACGGGAGAAATGGGGGAGAGAGAGGACACCCAAAGTAGGTTCCGTGAATGGCACATACCTTGAATGAGGCCATTGTGGGAGGGCTTTCTGGCAATCTATCTTTTTGAAAGCCCCTAGAGTAGTGAGAGGCACTCAATTCCGAGTGGAAATGGGTGGAATGACGCGGAGGGTCGAGCGGCTAGTGGGTTTGTTGGGATGGGAGTAGTAGGTATAAGAGATCTGAGTGGTGAGTATCGAAATGAGAGAGAGATGAGAAGAAGAGAAGAGCGAAAGGTTGGAAGATAGATGGGGACGAGCGAGGAAGTGGTAATGACTAGAGAGAGAATAGGAATTCCCAAAAAAAAAAAAAAAAGGAAGGGGAGAAAGAGGAGAAAGAAGGAGGAGCAGGTCCCGGTATGGTGTGGCCCACCAAAATGGCTCATTGCTTTGCGGGGGCTTCTCCCTTTGAGCATGCGGGGGGGGCAAAGAGGATCTTCGCTTGTAACACAGTGCGATAAATCTGGTTCGATCTACTCGTTTTCATGTAGCACTTTACCTTTTTTTTTTCTTCTATAGCCTTTTTTTCCTTTACTACAGGGTACTGAATAATCTAAAAAGATCTCTCTCTTCTTTGTTGTAGAGGGGCGACGTTTTGTGCGTCGCAAGGCCCTCTCGGATGATGCGATAACCATGGCTCCACTTCGCTTCTGATCCGGGTCGCATGGACAGTGAACCTGACAATGCGAATATGTGGCTTGTACTCCGTACGGGTTTCTAAATTGATGTCAACCCCCCCCTCTACTTACAGGAGAGGTATATGTATCCCCAATGGAGAGAGAGCCTAAAAGGTCCCCCCCTCCTTCTCCTTCCCCTTCCCCTCCCCTCGGAAGATACCCTGCAGGGCAGAGTTTAGTTAGGGTGGTTTTTTTTGGCAGTCGGCGATTTGCGATTTGCTGCCAGACACCCTGGACCACGGATGGATCTGGAACCCCAGGGCCCGACAATGGGACGGTCGAGGGTCAGACCGAACAAGGCAGCCTGGCACGTTCTATCAGGTTGCTGCCTGCATTGGATGGAAAGAAAGCCCAGGGAATAGAACAACGAGTACGGGAGTGCTGGAGTACTATGGCATATCTGTTGCCTGACGATCACCCGCCCCCGAAAAGGCGAGGGAAATGGTTTCCTGATGGACAATAACGAACGAGGATGAACAACGGGAGGGCCAAGTGACTTAGTTAGTCAAGCTGGAATGAGCCAGTCAGATTGGGAGGAGGAGAGAGTTGATCACCTGCAGCACATCGACCGGTCTAGAGGCTGGCCACGAGTGGAGGCAGTGATGTCATCCTCCAAACAGGGTAGCGATAGGGGAAGTCATGGGATTACCTGATTACGTGATGGGCACTGCCACTGCTGCTACTGCCACTCATAGTAGAGGTAGTAGTAGTAGTAGTATACAAAGTTGGTCTGTACAGAGTGCGGCGTACTACTGCACCTCATTTACTCGTACATCTACTCTCCTATGGCTACACCTCACCAGAGCTATCCCACTGTGGTACGAGTACGCCTCGACCTCCCGGGCACTGGGCACTAGCACTAGTACTGGCATTGGCCCGCACTGGCCTGTACAGAGTAAGCCCGCACAGCCTGTCCAGCTGGACTCGCATTCCCGACGATCAGATCTCCTCTCGCGCCAGCCCGAGCGCTAAGCCCGAGGATCCTTGCCCCCTCCAGCTGTCCCCCTTGGCTCAGCTGCATTACTTCTGGGCCTTTGCGCCCATCGAAACAAACCATTCTGGCACATTCTCAAGCTCCGGTCCCGGCTCCATTCCTCGCATAAAACATGGGCCGGGGTTCCTGCGGCTGACACCCGGGGGGAAGGGCGCTGCTGATCTCTTTCACCCGGGAAAATAAATAAAAAAATAAATACAAAAGTATTCCAGCAGATTCGATAACCATTCGATCAGCTCTCTATTCACCTGCAAATCACCATAACAATTCAAAAAATAACTGCAAATGATACCGGCCCAGGGTCGAAATGGGATGTTTCGCATCCCAACACAATGGACAATGGCCCCTCCATGACTCTGTATCAGAACCCAGCTCCACTATGATGACATGTTCGTCACAAACACTACAAACAACTTTCTTTTTTTTAGGAGCCCGATACGAGTAAGAGAATTATACCTAATGTGACGACCCTATCTTCAAGGTGTGCTGGATACGAAGTTACCTTGACTGCAATTGCAACAATTACAATTACATCTCGTGGAACCTCGATAGGGAACCTGGATACGCGTGGAGTGCCAGAAGTCTGCTCAAAAACAAAATAGACCAACTTGAAAATCTACTATGCTACACTCTCGTGTGCGCCCCCTCCGCCGTCCCCATCAGGCTACTTCTATAGCTTCCGCACCCGCACCGGACTTCAAGGACAATGATCAGAACGAGATAGAAGAAACAGCCGAGGATTTCTTCGAGTCGTCCATACCGAACCTCTTCCCAGACGATGCCCCGCGTTCCTCGGCAATCCAGGCCAGCATCTTCTCTACACGTCCCCAGGCTTTGGTGATCTCGAGATCGCAGTGCCTTCCTACCCGACACAGAACAAAGCTGCCACCGACGAGGGAGAGACGGCCACAAAACAGAATGGAGGTGCAGATGACACAGGTCGAGTCCAAGAGGGACGGACACTATTCGCACATTTCGTGTGGAGCTCAGGTCTGATCGCTGCAGAGGGTATCGAGAATGCGCATATTTACGCGACGGATCCCACGGCGATGGGAAGAGAGGCGTACCAGATTTGGAATGTCACAGATCAGAGTGTCTAGGCGCTGGTAAGTCACAACCTTTTGAAGGAGGTCCTATATTCGTTCTTCGTTATTGCTCTACGAAGAAGCTCCATAATGATCCTCTGCTGAGTTATGATACTGATACTTATTGCTTCGCCAGGTGCCGGGCTTCCCTCCCTCATCAGCAGCCTTGCCAATGCATCCACCGTCGTCGCAACGGACCACCCCTTGTCCCCCGCATTGGCAGGTGCCATCCAATTTAATATAGACCACAATCTATGTAACCTCTCACCAATACCCCCGGCCAATGTTTCCATTCAGCCACATGAGTGGGGCGTCTTGGACGATCCATTTTCCCAACAGAACCGAGGCGCCTTCACCCGCATCATCGCTGCTGATTGCTACTGGATGAGGGGCCAGCACGAGAATCTCGCTCGCACAATGCAGTGCTTCCTAGCCCCCGGGGGCCATGTGTGTGTAGTCGCAGCGCTTCATACAGGCCGAGCTACCGTCGCACACTTCTTCGAAACTGCTCTCAAGAACGGCCTCAGAATCGAAAGGATTTTTGAGCGGGATATCATGGCAAAATATGACGATGGCCGTGAGATTCGACGGGAATGGTTGCCCAAGCGAGACGGCGAGGGCCCTGGGACTCGTGCAAGGTGGTGCATTATTTGCGTATTGAGACGGGCCGAGGAGTGAGGTCACTCCTGCATTTACATTTAGGTTTGCGTTTGTATCCTCTCGCTTACGAATGTACAAGGACGGGTTCCATAGGGTCTTTTTCCAGCATGCCCATTGAGACCATACTATGATAATGACAACGAAACCCGGTCCGTTAGATGAGATAGAAAATACCATTTGCATATTTAGACATCATTCGTGAGGAATTTGAAATAAGTATCAAGAAAAACCTAAGACACAACTCTCTGGAAGCAGACTGTACACACACCCTGTCCTTCCTGTCCCCCAAATCTAAACCGGGGGTACTCAACCCTGCCCCAGACAATAAACCGGTCAGAACCCTCGGCAGCCGTAAACCAATGCACAAGCTCCTCCTCCGTCCAATTGCAACTCGTTACAATCAAGAACCCTCCAGTCCGAATCAACCGGCGCACAATACCAGGATACCGCTCACAAACTTGGGTATCCTTCGCATCCCCAGCCAAGGAGATAGCATCGAAAGTCCCCTTATCAAGCACGATATCAAATCCACCGCGAGCATACGGAAACCACGAAAGCGTCTCATCCGTATCAGCGGGCGAGACCTCTGTCCCAAATGGGGAGAGAACAGCCTTGGAACCGAGAATATCCCATTCCTCAAATTGAATCTCACGAGGCTCGACAAGAGCATTTTCTGAACTCAAGTCTCCCGTCCTATCACCACCTGCATCTTCATCAGAATCCTCCTCATCCTCGGAATCAGTATGATAAGCCGAATGGCCCCTCGTCCGCTGTAACTCCCTCGCCAACCAAACGCTCTGCGCCGAATAATCCACCCCAACCAGCTCTCCCCGGAACCCACCCTTTTTCCTCAAGAGGGCAAGCATGCTTCCATTTCCCGTTCCCAGGTCAAGAACACTCGGTTGCGCAGACCCGCGCGTGGCTCGCGGGGAGAGAGGGAAGGACGAGCGCGTCAGGAAACGGAGCACTTTTTCCGGGGCATTATGTTCAGAGAACCAGGAGGTGCCGGGGTCATCCTCGTCATTGACGGAGTCTGCATCTGAATCTTCGTCATGGGCGGTCTCATCGTGAGCGTTTTCTTGTTCTTTTTCCTGCTCTTCTGTTGCGGTGGGGTTGGAGATGTGCGCGAGCGTGCGGGCGTAGTATGTTTCCCAACTTAAGGTGGTGATTACAGTTAGCTTTTGGTCAATTTTCTTGATCGTAATTGTGATGGGGATGGCAAAAAAAAACCAGCGAATGGTAGTGTAAAAAAAAGCAAAAAAAAGGGCGCCCAGGTACAGTTCGTATACCCCGCCCTCTGCTGCCCCTCGCGGGGTCACTTGGAGCAAGCTCGGGGGTTATCGGTGCGTATAGGAGCTTCAATGGCACTTACTAGTCTTTTGTGCCCAGCTCACTGGGCGATAGATAGGTTGGATGAGCTTCTTCTGTCATTTTGTGGTTCGTGTGAGGTTGTTGGTTGCGTGGAAAAATTCGGGTGACGTTCCTTATCGCTTTATCACCTCCCCAGAGGTTACCTTAATCTAGCCCCGGGCCGTGGGCCTGAGGTAAGGTCGACATGGACCCTTCCACCATGGGACAACTGGAACCAAATTAATGATTCCTTGTTGAGTAGATGATTTTCCTGTTAGGATGAGTAGTGTCTACGGGTTAAATAGGTTAACTATAGCTTACAATACTACGACAGGAATCAATTATAGATCAAGCTCGAGGCTTCCATTTCTATAGACTGCGCACAGGGGGTATTTGTTATTCCGTCCTCGACCGATGCATCGCAGAAGTTTTGCGCACGGGAGAGGAATTCAGGAACCAGAAGCAAGGGAAAGAGAGATAACGAAGGCCTTGTCACATCAACAGATGTGACAAGAGTCAAAGGAAAGATAAGCGAAGGCTGGGTTGGCATGAGGCACAACTGATGCAAGGTGTAAAAATGTGGTTGGCGCAGTTATCCTCCAAAATAATAGTATTACAGTTACCCGGACTCAAGGGGTTCGATGGTTTCTCCCAGGATGAGTCCGTGGTATTCATTTTCGCACCCATGACGCCGGAAATGAATTCAAGGAGGGGGAGGAAAAGTGTAGCAATAGGTTCGGCGGGTTTCGAGTGTGAGACCTGCCGACTGCAAATAGAAGGTAATGGTAAAAGGCGATGAGCGACAGCAAAGCCCGCTTTGGTCATGGCATCATCAGTCCGGTCAAAAGGGTATATGACTGGAGAAGTAGAAGGTTGGCAAAAAGAGAAAGGCCGGTGTTGAAGAAATAAATGATTCTTTCAGAATCGATAAGACATGCAGAAATGTCAGGTCGTAGACTCATTTCAGGCCCTGGATTCGAAGAGCTACTTCAGAATACCAGGCGCCGATTAAAGGAACTCGTCGATGCTCCTCATGATAAGAAGCTCACCTCCTGTTGGAGGAGAACGAGGGTCTGCCGTTTTGTTGGCATACTGGGCGGGGTTGGACGAAGGTGCAACAGGCGGAGGAGAAGCTGCAGCAGAACGATCGATTCTCAGATGTTGCGGTGGAATGGACGGCACAGGGGGAACCATGAACCCCGAGGTTCTGGGTGAGAATATTCCACCCGGTCCTTGGCCGGGAGCGTCACGCACGAAGACATGAGTCTGAACGAGAGGATCGCAGCTGCTAACACTGCGTGGCAAGCCTCGCGGGCGACCCGATGCAGGTTCGATTGACTGGAACTTTTGGCGAAATGGTAGTGGCCGAGGGAGAGGCTGCGTTTGGGCGATTTGTTCCCGTTATCGCTGGTCTTCGGTCGAACCGGACTCGTGGATGGCAGGGTCAAGTAGCCCATTGAAGGCGCTTGCGCAAGGCCACGGAAAGGCGATTTAGCACGCTCCATAGCTTCTTCTCGTTCGGCTCTTGTCACCTGGGGTTCAGAGCATCTGCGGCCGGTCGAGACAAACCATTCCCGAGGAGCGGGTTTCGATGAGGCTCCTCGTAGCAGCCGCGAGCGGAAGTCCGTCAGCTGGTAGATGAGGCTCATGTTGGGACCGACCCATTCACTGCGCGCCTTGACCTGCTCATACATCGAATTGAAGTCCATGTGTCGGTTTTTGTAAAGGCCGTAGGCGATCACCAGCGACGCAGAGCGACTGGCTCCAAGCTGGCAATGAACAAGAACCTTCTTGCCCTCGTCAATACGGTCGTCGATGAGTTCACAAAGTGGCAGCAAATCATCGAGAATTTCCGAATTGTGGTCCCAGCTAACATGCAGATATTCCGGTGTTGTAGACATGGAGGTTTGCGTTGGTGTTGTCGGAGTCGGAGTGGCCGATTCAGAGTCGGAAGGCTGGAACTCAAAGGCGGATTTAAAAGAAATTTCAGAGATGGCAGTTTGAGGATCACCGTTGGAAAATCGCTTCGAAGCTCTGGATGCATTGCGCCAGGTGCTCATTACAGTGTTATTACGCTCTGTCCCCTTCTGGTTGTCGAATGGGTTGGCGACTTCTTTGGCAACGTTGATCACCACATCAAACTTGGCAGCTTCTTCGGCAGTAGGCTCGAGGTACAAAAACACTCCAGAATCGTATATCCGAACGGGTCCATTCGGGTAACCACGCGACGTTTTGCGGGTTGACTCTCGAGAGTCTGGATGATCATCCTCCTCTTTCAAGCCATGAAGAACTCGGCTTGAGAAAGAAGAGCTGTCCTCCTGCAGGGATGTCATAGGAGTGATCGTGTCCTCGAAAGAAGTGCCCGAAAGCGGGCGTAACCCATGGTGCGATATTGGGCGTGGAAGTTGCATGCCACCACGTGGAGCAAAGGAAGGGGATGTGATCGAGGCGAGAGATGGCGAGGATTCAGCATGTCGCAATGACTGGTGCCCGAGCGGAGTTGGCGGGACAAGATCAGCACCCTTTTCTGAGAAGGACTTGTCGAAAGCGGGTGTTTGGATAGTGAGGTTGGCGGGGCGTCGACGGCCGGTCTTAGGGGCCATTGGGATGGGAGATGGTGGCGCAGAAAGGTGGGTATTGGAAGTTGACTCCATTACCGAGGCAGTTGCAATTGGCGGTCTTGATTGCGATGGTTGGGGCACACGCAAACTCAGGTTCTTCAAGTTGCGCGCGCGTTTCCCGCTGGAATCGGAACGGGCCATGTTCGGCGAGCTCAAAAGTCGGGTGCTGTCGGCCGACATCATGGACCTCGGCGCCACATCTAGAGGGCGTACGGGAGGTGTGAATTTAGGGTAGGAAAGGGGCATGGCGGAAGGAGATTCCGGCGAAGAGCTGGGGGAAATATCCCCTCCAGAAGGTGAGTCAAAGGGCGAAATCGTCGTGGTAGGAGAGGATTCTGTGGAGGTCGAGGTCATCGACGAGATGCTCTCGCGATGGGGGTTGGGAGATGGTAGCAAGCGCCGAGCTGATGTAGTATTCACAGGAATATGGGTCGGAACCTGAAGAGGATGGATCACGTTCTCTTCCTCTTTATATCGCTGCGGCAGACCACCATAAACGGACATGAACGACGGGAACGAGTCCGGGAAGGACGGTGGACTGGTTTGTACCGGCATCGTTCGGGGTCTGTAGTGGTGGGTGGAAAGGAAGGACCCTCTCAAGCCCACCGCGGTATTTCACAGGAGGGCAAGGGCAGCCAGGCTAGAGAGGCATTCGTTGTGATCAGAGTGTGGAGGTAAGTTTGCTGCCTGCGCAAATGAGGCCCGCGGTTCCTTTTCAAGGTGATGTCAGCTATGCTTCCAAGATGATCTAGGTGGCAAGCAGCAAGCAGCAAGGGTTGGAATAATGATCGACGACTATGCAAAGCCGGTAGGAAATATTCCCAGACACGAGTTGAATTTCCCAAGAAGACCTCACGTCTCTTATTTTCCTTCGTAACGATGCATTTGGTGGTGGAGGTGACGGGGGATCCCACTGGGTGGTCACAAACGTACCTAGATTAAGAGTTGGCCCGAGTGGTTGTTGCGCAACAGATGTGGACAAAGGGCGCGGAGCGAATTGAAGATGGGCGAAGGGATCGAAGGAGTGACAGAGACAACCGAGAAAGGGTGATTTAAAAAAAAAGAACGAGAGGGAGAGAAAGGGAAAGGCGGTTGAATTGGAGAGAATGCCGGGTAGGGCCTGAATGGGTGGGCGGTGGTTCCTCCGGGGAACAGGAATGTGGAAAAGGGAAGGAAAGGGAAAGGAAAAAAGAGGTCAAGATGATGAAACCTCGTACAGTCAGGGAGGGAAGTGAAAGGTGAAAAAGGTGAAGATGATGGAGGGGGGGAAGTTTTGGGGAGGTTTAGGACCCTTACTGCCAATGGTTTATTTAGATTCTGTACTCTGTACGGACTACGGTGTTAGAGATCTCGATTGCCCCCACTGTAATTTGCCAGTACGGTATGGTATGGTGTGGAGGGGAGAGGAGCAGGAGCAGCGGAGGAGTTTGGTCACTGTATCGGTATCATACAAGTATACTCGGTATACTCAGTACACTCAGTACACTCGATCTGTAACTATACGTCTACAGCCAATCACCACTTGCAGCTCTAATTTTAGCCGCCCTTGCGAAGACAGCTTCGGCGCCAAATGCACGCAACTGAGAGGCCCATGCCGTTCGTTCCCGCAGGTTCACACTCCTTTCCCCTCGTTACCTGGCATCTTGGTTGGTCTACTCTTCAGAGTATCCAGTCTCTTCCTACCTCCACACAGCCTATGGTGTGCGAGTTGGTTTATTCTCGAAAAGAAAAAAAAGCCCGGTCCCACTTCCACATCGCTACCCCCCGTCCCACTTTCTCTACAAAGTAAAGCTGAGCCTCGGGGACATTTCGCGTCCCTTCCCCCCTCCAGTACGGAGTAGTATACCCTAGGGCACGCGATGAAATTAGATGGGGCTGTGTGATTGGAAGGTTCCCTTTAAGGACCTGGCTCCATCGCTGGTGGGGATAAGACAAGGAGGCTGGTCGAATATGAGTTGCCCAGAGGTGACACCGATCCACCCACTCGAGAAACTTCCAGGACGAAGGAGCAGAGGATGAAAGACGGGATGTGTGGGGGGGGGGGGGAGGCTGCGTCTTGGCCAAGGCGATTCTGGGAATTCCAAATTCGGACCTATCCGACCCGTCTGATTGTGTTAATGTGTTCAGAGGGCGTGCACGGTTCCCTGTTCACTCCGTATGTAACTACTTATACGGAGTACAACCAGACGGAAACAAGGAGTCAACACGGGTGAACGGTGGGCTACCCAGGCTGGCTGGTTCCGGTCTGACCCATGGAACTGCCTGCTCTAAATACCTTACCATCTTACCATATCATACAGAGTACAGAGTACGGAGAACGGAGCACGGAGTATACCTTGAGGAATACTACTACTCCCACCACCACCACTTTACTGCCTCCGCTGAATAGCTGAATCAACCCTTGCCACTGCAGTCTTTCGGTGAAGCCAAGCCATACGAGTATCCAACTCCATTCTGAAACCCTCCGAGCAATGGATCTGGGTTGGTGACTCTGAAACACGCCAAACCCGCACTAGTAGGCGCTAGTGGCCCCCTGGGCGGAGTGTGGCCACAGCCTATCATCGATACCTGGCTGCTTGCGGGCGATCACCTCCCATTACGGTTCGGCAATACGACGACTCTTTCTCATTTCTGCGTTACAATGGAGCTGCTTGTGAGGTCATTTTGCGAATATCTTCATCCACACGGTCCATCAACTCCATTCCAATTCCCAGTCCAATGGACTTGTTATCGGTCAAACGGGGAGTCGTGATCGCCTGTGGGAACCGAAATGATCGGCCTCTTTTCCACGTGGTAACCCGCCATCCTGAAACTTGGTGGAGAGGCGAAGTAAGGCATCAGCAAGTAGTGCCAGTGCCACTCGCCGCTATCATATGAAAGCTCTCAGATTGAAGTGTGGTACGGTACGGAGTACAAATGTCGGTACATACAACCTGTACACATGTAAGTATGTACAGTATTGTAGCTATATGATACTCTGTCCTTACTCTCCTCCGCATACATTGTAGAACTAGTTCTTTGTCCAGACACACCATTATGTGTAGTATGCGCAATGCCGCCGTCCTTTCCTCCAGATATCTCCTTCCCACACTATGTACGGAGTACATACGGATTACTCCGTGCCTACGAGTATTCTTCGATATTCAAGCCTACTCCACCGGCGTTGCATGTTCCAACTAGATTGCCAATACCTGGTCGTGGATCCGGATGCCTCGTGAACTCGAAACGTTTCACCATGAACCTTCTAAAAATAAAGATCTCCTGAACCAACGGTCACTGCGCTCAGCCAGCTGACGTTGGTTCGTTTTCGCGTCTCGCTTGTTTCGCCTCTGTTTCGGGCCCCTTTGCCACAATCTCTCCTGAGGCGGTTACTGCGACGGAGTCTCCCTGTTACCTGTTTCATCCATTCATTGGTGGACAATATCCTCTCCTGCTGACGCCAGTCCGGAGTCGAATCGGGTAAATGCATCCTTGCTCTGCGTTCACTGGCCAACGGGAATATGGGACGGTCGATAATCCCCCCCGGGAGCTCGCTAACGAATCGCGGTGTGTCATGTATACATACTTGACCACGAGTACTATGACTGCTACAGAATACTAATTCTGCTACAATCAAGGAATCACATCACAATTCTGACCGAGGTTCAATCAGCCTTTGCTTGGATACCCGATCCTCATCGGACGGGTTATCGCTACTACAGCTGCCTTGGTACCCTTGAAAATCAACACTGGGGTCCTTTTCAAGTTTTGATGGTCCATGTCAACCTTGAAAAGTGAAAGACTGAAAGACATGATTCATGTCAGATCTGTCTGCCAAACTTGTTGAGTGTTCTTTCCATCATTCAATTTTTGAAAGGACATTATACTAGTATATCTCAAGTTACGACCATTCATACTATAGTAAGCCTGCTGGTCTAGTACCTTGGTCCTTTAGTACTAGTCGTAGCATCCATACTATCGCCTACATACTACTAGTAATATCATACTCCGTTACATTGAACAGACAAACCACCCGTGAAACACTTTCCAACCTCACTACTCGTAGCCTTTACCAAGACATGTCATTGGTGCGAGTATCCCCAGACCCCATACTCTCTAGCACTAAGTCTGACACGGCACTGACACTCGCCACGTGGAAAACTAATCCACAGCAAAATAAAATCGAAGACTAGGTGTTACCCGACACTACCGGACAGTAGATGAATATATCCGCCGTATCCCAGACAGCGATCGAGTGACTGGTCGGCGGTGGCACACTCGGCTCCGAATCCACGGTTCTGCAGAGCAAAACCGTGGTTCCCGCCCTCATTTGTTTGATGCTTCAACAGACTTGAAACAACTTGAAGCTCAACAAAAAAATCTTTAAAGTATTACCTCCGACATGTCTACTTCCGATATCTCCGTAAAATGGAACCATGTAATGTGTACGCAGCAGCACCAGTGCGCGTTGTGGAAAGTCACTCGTAAAGGTACGGCAGCGATATGGGCAGGTCGCCGACTCCAGTGTTTACCCATGCAGCTTGGCACTCTGAATGGGTACGACATTCCACGTGTCGCACTCCCAGTGTGATCAAGTTAGAGCAAGCCTTTGGAGCAGGTCGCTCGTGTTGATGTATGCAGTTGGCGTATAGACAGCTCAGTGCATGAAAGACCCAACAGAGCCGGTTCCGGCCCACATCAAAATTCTCCTAGCCTCCTCTCTGCCCCGATCCGCATTTACGTTTAATTTATTTATTTCTTTGCGCCTATCACAGGCGACGCCAGGGTTCGTGTCACGTACATACTCTCTAGGCTGTCTTTCTTTGTTTTTCATATCCCATGGCCAGCACGCGCTACTGTCCATCGGGAGTTTTTCCGAGGTTCTCACGATGGCATACGTACTGTATTGTATTCCAAACCTATAATATACATAAATTGGTTCAGATTAAGCGTGGCATATCGCCAGTAGTCTATATGTCTCGGTAGATACGTATAATTCTTTCAGATTGACAGCAAGGCTATTAGTAAATCTCCGATATGTGGAAACATGCGACAAAATGCATCGTTTGAGTTTGGAAATTTGGAAATTGTTGATGCATCCATTATGTTGAGATTTTCGTGATCATTTCGGCATGACTCATGATGTTTCTTCTCCAGTCTCTAGTCCATGGGTGTCGATGGCAATTAAGGACCCAGGGGAACGTATCCGTAAACCCTTGTCCACATGTTGCTGGCTCGATCGTATTCGTTCCACGAGTATTGCATAAAAGGCTGCTCATCGCTTCTTTTCCACGCGGCAATATCTTTCTCCGTTGCGTCGGGAGGGTAGCCGTCTCGTGGGCGAAAAACGCCATGCGGTCGAATTCGTGCCCCCTGTGGAATTACTAGGCCTGGTGTTCTGATGTCTACCTCCGATGGCGGAGGAGACGGACTTGCAGCAAGTGTCGAGTTGAGAATGCTGAGCTGGCCGCTGATTGTAGTTGGAGCTATGCTCATCTCAATTGCTAGGCGTTCCTCTATCATCATGATTGTCTCGGCAAGAGCGGCCCCCTCATCCCGTTTGTAAAGACCGTATAAACGGTGTGTTCGACGGAGTAGGGCCAAAGCTGTCCGCCGGACCGTCGGCTCGCGACATCTCAGACATGTGAACCAGAGTGGTAGACCAACACCCACCTCAAATGTAAACGGCGGCAGTGTGCCGTCCTGTCCTGCCAAGCTGTTCACCGCAACGGCGCCTTGTTCCAATATGTTTTGAAAATTGTGGAAACAAGCATCTGTTGTGATTCGTGATGATGAAACGCATACTGTCAACATGACAGACAGCATCTCATAGTAGGTGAGGAGAAGGGCGCCGGTTCCAATCTGCGACGCTGATAAGTCGGACTCCATAAATTTTGTAAAAGCAAGGTGCCAACTCTGGAGTTTGGCTGAGAGGACTCGTTGCCGATGCATCATCTCTTCTGGTATATGCCAGGCGTGGGACGTTTTGAGATAATCTTCACACCTGCCTTCGAAGAGTGGTATTTCTGTAGCTAGGATGACAATGGCATCACGAGCAGACTTCAAAGAGGTAAATTCTTGCTTCGTTGCAAACACATCCCCAGACTCGTCTATTAACGTACTCGCCAAATCCCAGACGCTGTGGAGAGAAACTGCCCCTAATCGGACAAAAAGGGGGATGATAGTCTCTCTGAGGAGAAAGAGCTTTGCTGGTGCCACAGTGCCACACTGACTCTGAGCTCGCAAGGTATGGATCAGGTGTATACCCTGTCCATAGAGGCGCAACGACTCCTCGACACCTCCAAGAAGGGTTTCTATACAGATAAATAGAACGCAAGTGATTAATCCAACAAAGGCGTCCGCGCCGCCTCTTTCGATACTTTCTCGAACAGTGGTTACCGCACGAGAATACCAATCTAACGCATCTTGGTGTTTTTGGCTAAGGGAATGGGGTTGGTTGCCGCGACGTAGAGATGTCAGATCGGGACAGGGATCAGGACATTCAAATAATGAGCTGATGGAGATCATAGCATCCCATATAGCCGATTCACTGCGGCAGACCTGTGGAACAATGGTGCGCCAGAATTCCACATCCAATCCACCACCGATGGACTCTGCAGCATGCTGGAAATAATAGGCAAAGGCACGACGCTCCCGCGATCCTTTATCTGACGACAAGGAAAGTGGACTGTGCAATGGAAGGACTGCAAATGTGGAAGAATATTTGACAGAGTTCCCATTTTGATAGTCGCACTTGCGACCTGTGCTCGTACATCGGAGACACTGAGGTTTTTCTTCACCACACTTGACTCTTCGAATTCTGGAGAGAATGTTTAACGATAGCCGTGAGGTTATTACATGGGAATTCATGAGCTTACTTGCATGTCCTGCATCCAAGCTTTGATCTGAGAGGTTTGAAAGAGACCTCCTTTAAGTGGGCTGACGGGCTTACTGACATGTTGCCGGCATGACCTAGGCACTGAATGTGTGAGGGATGGTATGGGCTTGTTGGTAACGAGTCGACACAATGCTGAACATGAGAGAATGAGTAGGGTACCTTCAGATGAGGTCAATCCCTTGAATATACCAAGACCACCAGCCTGTCGGTCATTTCATATCACCTGCCACGCAATGTAAGATACTGTTTGGGTGAGATACCGGAAGATCAATCTTCCGATGGACCCGGTTATCCACTTAACTGGGCCTAGCGGGGCTTGGCATGATCTTTCGAGAAACAACCAAGAAACTAGTGGACTGACCATGCTCATGAACAACCACACAGTCAAATTCTCCGATGCTGGGTCTAATTCTGGATTTCTGAGACCATCTGGATGGATCCTGAGCCTCCATTGTGTGGGCTTCTAGACCCCGCCCAGAACCGTCGCTACCATGTTGACCAGCACACCTGCTCCACACCAACGACAACAACATCCAAACTGGACAGGTCAGATATTCTTAATCGGCCTCGTGCAGCATGTTCGATAGGTCGCCTGTCTAGTTTGCATCTGCAAGTCTGCACATCTGCGAACTTGCGACGAGGGGTGATCGGACATGCATAAATAGTGCCTTCGGGGGGGGGAGCGATGAAATCAGCGGTGACCCGTGGAAACATTCAACAACATACCGAATGGTCCTTTTTGACTAGATTAGATGTAAAAACTAGGGAGTTTATATGGAGTTCTTCTGTATGTACATGCTCATACTCTGTCAAGGCTGAACTCATCAACTTTGCAGCCCCACTACTCCTCAAACTGTAGGCCAGTTGTGAAACGCCTGACCGGGCCCCGATCCTCCTCCACTTACATTTACACACTAGCCTAGCTTCTCTCTCCCCCCCCAGCCTCACAGCTTCCTTCTGATTTCAAGTTCCCTATCTTTTTCCCCTCTCTCCTCCAATGCCGTTGAGCCACTGTTACCTCATGTGAAAAAAAAAGCACCATGCCATCCAGCGTCGCTTACTCCGAAACAAGGACCCTGGCGAATGATCATAATGCTCGCGCCCTGAACGGCTCTTATCGACTGGGGCGGGAACCGTTGGAAATGCCCTCGCGGCCAGATGAAGCCCGCAAAAATGAAGATATCTTCTTGAACATTGCTAGAACAGACTCAGACCGCCGCGATTCATTGGGTCGCTCCGATTTTCGTCGGGTAAGTTCCCTCCCCCTACATCTGAGCTCTGGTTCGCGTTGCTGTTGCTGGTCGTCACATCGATCCAACCCCATTCGCTCCGGAATAGATGGCCATGAAGCTCACAAAACGCCTACTAGTCACGACTTGGTTATTCAAGCCAATCTCTCCGGTCACCAACCACGCGGTTTGACACCGAACAAACCCCCTCTCCCGATCAGCGCCTCAGCAATGCGGAGAGCCCCTTGCTTGCGCAGAATGAATCCCCAACGCTCGCTTACAGCTCTCTCCACACGCCAGCAGCCTCCTCTCACCCTCTAGACGATCACAATCGCTTCCGCTATTCAAGTTTAGGATCTGGTGCCCGGTCAACCATTGGCGCGCCACGAAGCCGACTCAGTCGCACCAGTCCAGAGGCCTCTCCCCATTCGGCCTCAGTCAACGGGGAGCGCCGTTCTTCCTTCCATGAACCGCGTCTACAACGCCATTCAACGCTTTCAACAGTACGAAGCAGCCGGCAGCCATCGACATCTGAGGCGACGGAGAGAATTCGCGGCGAGGCTGAAAAATCACGCGCGGATGGTACAGAGTCAACATTATCTACAAATGCGCCTTCTACCGTCTGGGATGAACTTGATGATCTAAAGTCTCGAATTCGCAAGCTGGAGCTCACGGGGAAACTTCCGCCATCGTCGCAAGCCGCGATCTCTGGGACATCAAACGAAAGACCCCGAACCGCCGCCACGACCATGACTGCAATTTCAACTTCTCCCAGACACCACCGTAAAGCCAGTACATCTGCTGCAGACGCTGAAAGTGCTGTTCATGATCTGGTGCATCCCCTTTTGCAATCCGCATTGGCCAAGGCCAAGGCGGTACTAGGCAGTGACGTGTATTCGGCACTAGATGCGACGATCACAGATGCATTGAAGCTCTCGACTTTGTTGGGCGCCAATACAACCCCGTCAGGCACTGTGTCTGTGGTAAATGGAGGATATACTTCGTCAGAAAGACAAGCCCGACGTAAAGCTGACAGCGTGTGTCGTAGCCTGACCGAGCTGTGTTTAGCGTTGACGGATGAGCAACTCAAGAAAACTCGACCATCCTCCAGCCACGCCAGCACTGTGCAGCCTCAACGATCCAATGGCGGGGAGAACGAATCACTTGCCACGAGCTCCTCCTACCAGCGAACGATCAATCACGAACCCGAAAACGTCGAGCGGCGACAAAGTACTAGCCGCATTTCTAGTCGTCTCGAAGCGCGAAGAGCATCTCTCATCAACCACAGCCCTAGTAATCCTACTGAAGCCAAATCCCCCCCAGTCACCCAGCGTCGCTCCTCCGCCTAGTCGCCTTCACCGCGCTTCAACTACTCTTCGGAGCCGCAGGTTAACCTTCGACGATGAAAATGGAGAAATTTCTAGCCCGCATAGTCGCTCACTTTCCCGAGCTGTGACTGAGATCGGCACGCCCAGCCCGACTCAGAATGTGTCTCCGCGGCAGCGATTTTCTTATAACCACTCGCGGTCCATCTCGAACGCTCCCCAGGACCAGAGCCTGGGGATCTCTCCCCGGTCCACACAATTCCAGGCACCGGCTCCTTCTCAGGCCCCTCCAACGCCTCAGTCGTTACCCGCACAGCCACGAACGCCTACTGTCTCATCACAGACCGGGATACCAGCTCGTCGTAGCTATATGACACCCGGCGTTTATTCTCCCGCTGCACCCCGCTCCAATATCCAAGCCGGATCGCGCCGATACGGCCTTTCTACAAGCTTCTCAAATGCCACACCGCGCTCCGGGGCCGAAGAAAGCCCCCGCTCACCCCAGGTAGAGTCCCCGAAAACTCGAATTGGCATCCCATCGAGTAAAACGGCGACCAGTTATACACCTATTCAACAACCTCGACTCCGTACCAACAGTTTAGGGGCGCGGAGATTTGGTCTCAGAACCCGCTCTTCTACTGCACCTGATGAATCTGCCAACATCGATGACAGTATCGACTAAATTTAAGCCGCTCACACACTCTGTTGACGCGCCATTATGCATGCCTACCGACCACTTAAATTCGGTTACGCCTCCTTGTTACTCACTTAACCTAGCGCCACCGCATCTGACAATGTTTCACCTCGAATATTTCGACACAACACACTTGGCGTTTTTATTTTATCCTGAGACGCTTGCGTTTGCATTGCGTTTGCATACTGAATGGATCCGGAGTCTTTCGTCGCATTGTCCAAAACAAATGAACTTTTTGACACCATTCGGCATTGGTGCATCATGACATATACACTATCGGCTTCTTTCATCCGAAATGTCTCAGAATGAGTTATGATATGCTACTCACCCGGCAGAAACGAATTCCAAAGTCCCTTTGTATCGACATTATTTCAAATTTTTTTTTCACACTGTTTCATTTTGTTCAAATTCTTTTCTCCTTGGGGACGGGACCCCTGCCAAATCATTGGTCTCCAGCACCATTGGATACATGTACAAAACCGACCATCTCGCCCGGCGTTCATGTTCAATACTTCTTTTCTTCTTGTACATTTCACAGTTGTCTTTTTTTTGTCTTAGCCACATCAATTTGTGGAACGATTTTCCCTTACGAATGCATGAGAGTTTTTATTTCCACTACTGCTTATCAAACTAAACTCCCTCAAAGAAACGATATAGATCACTCTAATCTTTGAAATGCTTCTTCCAGTAAGGCTGCTTCCTGTGCTCGGTGCTCTTTACCAAAACCCGTGGCGACACTGGGCGTTGCTCCGCGACCTGCAAAACGCAGGCGACGACCCTTATGCTGGCCAGTGGTATCAAAAATCGTTTCTAGGCGAGTTTTTGCAAAAGACCACGGTCCGTCGTTCAAAGACTCCTCTTGGCACCAGACAATATCAGAGGCGTTCGAATACTGAATGAGATTATCCCGCGCTTGCTCCCAAGGGAAAGGGTGTAGCTGCTCAATGCGGGTAATCGCCGTGTCTGTTATCCCATGCGCATCGCGATAATTTGCCAGCGCGTAATAAACTTGGCCAGAACAGTAGATGACTCTTTTGATTTCCGAGGGCGTGGCGATTGCAGTGCCATGTGCCGGGTCAGCAATAAGAGGTTGGAACCGAGAGTCTCCTGTGAAGTCCTCGATGTGAGACTTCACTGAGGGATGGCGTAGCAGAGACTTCGAGAAAAATAGAATTAGAGCTGGATTTTGTGTGAATGCATTAGCTGAAGGGGAACTGTAGTATTTTCTTTCCAGATAAGACTTACGCTTTCTGAATTCTCTGTGCAACTGTCGTCTCAACACATGGAAAATATTGGCCGGGGTAGTCATTTGAACCACTTGCATGTTGGTGTCTTGATGCTGTCTCTCGATCTGTTTCTCTGTCGGAAAGAAGCGGCCATCCTCGCTGCATAACTGCAGAAAACGCTCCATTCGGGCCGAAGAATGCTCTGGTCCCTGTCCATCAAACCCATGAGGCAGAGATAAAACAAGCCCAGAGCGCAGGAGCCATTTGTTCTCTGCGGATGAGATGAATTGATCGATGATGCATTGTGCGTTGTTTGCAAAGTCGCCAAACTGTGCCTCCCACATCACCAAACTATTCGGGTACAGGCAAGAATAACCGTAGTCGAACCCCATTACGCCATATTCGCTCAGTGAAGAGTTCCCAATAGTGAATTCACCTTGATCCGGGCCGAGATTGTTTAGTGGTAAATAGGCTCCTCCGTCTTTTTGATCATGAAGCACGGCATGACGTTGTGAGAAAGTACCGCGCTCAACGTCTTGGCCGGAGACACGAACATGATGCCCTTCGAGGCATAGACTCCCCATTGCCAGAGCCTCAGCCGTGGCCCAATCAATATCCCGACCATCTGCTAGGTTCTGCTGGCGCTTTTGAAGAATTCGTTTCAAGCTTTTGTGTACTTGGAACGGCTCCGCAGGAACGCCGAGCTTGCTTGCGATCGTTCCAACCATATCGCGGTCAATAGAAGTTGCCTTTGCTGCAAAGCTCTCCCGCATGACCTCTTCTGGTCTCTTCATATCCAGCCATGGGGTTGTGAGATACTCACGCTCAAGAGCCTCGGGGCTTGTGCTATTTTCTAGACTCCTGGTCATCTCCTCCCAAACCCTGACCTCCATCTGTTTGACTTCATCGACTGTGACCACTCCTTCCAGAGCCAGTTTCTCTGTGTATGATTCGAGGTGAGGAGTCTTCTTCTTGATCTGCTCGTACATTATCGGTTGAGTGAAGGACGGTTGATCCATTTCATTGTGACCATGCTTTCTGTAGCAGATCATGTCAACCCAGCAATCCTTGCCAAATCTTGCGCGATAATCCGCAGCCATTTTGCAGACAAAAACCACGGCCTCGGCATCATCCGCATTAACATGAAAGATTGGGGCGGCAATACTCTTTGCTATATCTGACGCATAGGGCGAGGTTCGCGAAGAGTCGGCGTCCGTGGTGAATCCGACTTGGTTGTTGATAATCAAGTGCACAGTACCACCCGTTTCGTAGAATTTCAGCCCAGAGAGCCCCAAGGTTTCGTAGATGACTCCCTGGCCAGAGAAAGAGGCATCCGTGTGACTGTTCAAAACCATGGTAGTCGCTCGATCCCCGTGATTCTGGTGTTGGACAGCCCGAGCCATGCCTTGGCCAAGTGTATTCTGGGCTTCCAGGTGAGATGGGTTTGGCAGAATCAAAACATTCACATCTTTTCCACTTGGGGTTTTTCGATCATGGCTAATTCCAAGGTGGTATTTGACGTCGCCTGAGATCTTCTGACGAGATTCTGAATCGGAAGAAAATTCACTGAAGATCAGCTCGTTTGGCTTTCGACCTACATTGCTAAGCACATTCAACTTGCCACGGTGACAGCAAGGGAAGATAATGTTCTTGACGCCATTTTCTGCGCTAGCGTCGATTATCGCTTTTAAAGCAGGGATCTGAGTCTCGACGCCTTCAATACTGAATCTCTTAGCATTGGGGAACTTGGCGGACATGAATTTCTCGAAGGTGGTTGTCCAAACAAGACGATCAAGGATTCGTTTTTTCTCTTCTGAGGAGAACCGGTAGGGCTCGGGAACTTCTAGTCGCTCACGAATCCATTGACGTTCCTCGATAGTCTCAACGTGACTATACTCGGTACCAATCGATCCGCAGTATACATCTTCGCAAGCTTTGATGATATCTCGGAGGGTCATTGTTCGAGTGCCAGCTGAGACGAAGTAGTGTGGTAGCATTTCAGGACCGAGGACAACTTCCTGATCCATATCAAACTCAGTGAATCCATAGAATTCTGGCTTGAGTTCCTCTGGATACGGGAATCTTTTCTCGGGTGGATTGAGTGGATTTGTTTTAGCCTTCTTGTGACCAAAAACTTGATAGGCGCGGACTAAGCGCACAATCTTGGAATAATGAACGGGCGCAGTAGATGAAGCTGGAATCCCCTTGACGACACCTTTGTTGATCGTATTCAAGAACAATGGAGACTTTCCCAGAGGCTCAAACGTAGGCTCCGAGGTTGGTAGGCCATTTTCGACGGCATTGAAATATTCTCTCCAGGAAGAATGGACAGAAGCTGGATCTTGACACCAAGCAGTATATATATGGTCCAGATAATCCGATGAGCTTGCCATGGAAGCAGCAGAGTAGTATTGCTAGATATATCAGGTTTAGTATTCGGGTATGGCAATGAATGGGAGTAGTCCATAGTTGCTTACTCGTTGAGGCTGGAGGCCTCGCAAATATCGACTTCTAGATGCTACCAGGTTGTACCTCACATTTTGGGTAATCGCTTTAGCACCAAATCTCTTCGGACATTTTAGAAGTGATGTCTTTGACGAAAGCATTCTTGCGGATGTGACAATAATACTATATTGCCCCACGCTATCTTCAAATATCCCTCTTTGTAAATTAGACCTCCAAAGAGACCGTATTTTCAGATGGTGGCTCAACTAACCAAAATTTAACATCAAATACTGATCCTGTGAAATCTAATTCTTTTATTGAGCTCTGGGTCATTATCGATGAGTTTTAGAATATCCATATAACCGTGAAGTAGCCGATGCGGGGAGAGTGTCGGGCCACCCATCCGACATTCGGCATCGCGAAATGATGCCGATGGTTGTCGGTTGTGGCTTCAGTAACCTCCCATGGATCACTACATGTCCATTTCTCCTATAATATATGCGTGCGCTGGGCTGAAAATGGCTATTTCCTTCACTTGTTTTCCGTCTAGAGAACTACGGTGTTATAATAAGATTAATTTCTTACTGGCTGGTGTGCAAAATATGACATTATATAAATGAAGAGTGTAGGTGGCTTCTCTAGCGAAAAGTAAAACTCGACAGACATTCATTTCAAGCTAGAAATTCGGTATAAGGCCCGACTTGTGAGCGCGACGTATCTTGCTCGAATTCATTTTGACTACGTTCTGCTATCCAGAACACAATATAATTAATCACTGCCAGATAATCAAAAGCTTAAGACTTTCTCAAATCCTTCAAAGAAAATTTTAGACACTGATTCAAGCATCAGCCTAGGAAGTGAAAATTCGGGAATGAGTAGACCAAAAAAGTCTTAGTTAACTAACTAGTGTTGATGCCGACATGCCTCAGGTATACAGTTTACGCTTTGCTTTGTCTTCTTCTTCACCACCATCATCATCATCTATCCACTACATCTTTCATGCATGCACATGTACACCTTCCAGCAGGTTTTGGCTTGGGTGTATCTACTCTCTCTCTCTCTTTAATCCCCCAATACTCGGAAGATGTTCAATATACACCAAAAACTACTGGAAGAAAGAGCCTCGCTTGTAAACTACCTTGATATTGTTTTTTTCAAGTTCTTGGAGTTTTTAAAATTTTGCTTACTGTTCAATTGGCTCGGAGATTCCAAGTTTTGAGTGAAGCTAGGGGTTATACCCGAGTGTGACGTCGCTCGAGTTGGTCGTTTCCAGCGGATCGTAGTTTTATACTGAGCTAGTCAAATTTGATAATTCGCTAGCCTAATAAGGATGCTATACTCATAAATAAAAAATATTATTCCAAGTTTACGACCGACCTTGGATTTTAAGTGATAATGCCATGATAAGCACCTCCATGAGCAAAGAATCGAGAGGAATTACTCTAAAAATACTTATCCATCCGTCCACTCCCAACCAGCCTTGTTGGAAGACGCAGAATACCATAGACGGACAACCTGCAAAATTGGAAGCGGGTTGCCTCAAGGAGAAAGTCCATCTATACCTGATTACGAACTGACGAACTATTGGGGCGTGATCGGTTGAATTTATGAGAGATCAAACCCTCGGATTTACCGGCCTCAGCCATGACTCAAACTATTCAAGTCGTTCCTGACTAGCCATACTCAGTAGATCCCATTCTCACCAATAGAATCGAGACAACAACCGTTTAATTATCCACCTTTGCGAGGTTGACGACGCCTCTAACTACGATAGGAAGTTATGTGGCTGATTAGTCATGATAGAAGGAGCTAAAAGGAGCTAAAAGGAGCTAAATCGAGAACTTACGTCCGCAAGGTGGATCTTTTCTAGAGACCTTTGAAAAATTGCCAATGGGGTTCTTCGGATGGATCATAGGTATTTATTGCTGTGGGTATCTGCCCACCGGAAGAAAGTCTTAGCAGTCGAAATTTGGTCGGCTCTTGAGTTCCAAACAGCACAAAAGAAGAATCAATAGCCCAATCTATAGACTAGTTAAGCCATTGCTGAAACGGCCACGGAACGTACAAGGGGTTACTTAACCAGCTACGTCTTCGTTGTCTCTAGGAGGGGATTGTTTCAAGCAGTCTCAATTCCGGCTGATGCCTGGAGAGAGCCCAAGGGGGCTTGTATGAAGCATTTGATTTCCGATTGCGGTTAGTTTTTAGTCTCGCTTATTGGCCTCTTTTCTTGATTTCCCAAGAGCTAGTATCGGGGGATTAAAATTACACCAGTGACTGGGCCCCTGAAAAATCGACGACTGGGGGATATCTGTCAATTCCTCCTCCTCTTTCTTCCTCTTCGTCGAACGAAGTATTTGGTCTTCGATGCCCTGAGATAGTAGGGTACAGGGAATCTCGCCGTGCTGGGCTCAACGCCAATTAATACCCCGCCGTTTCAGCATGAAGCCATTCTCTTATCTCGTTATCCTTACAATTGCGGCATTCCAAAGCCTTTGTGTCATTGCCGAAGACCAGACATCATGCAACCCGCTCAAGAACACAACATGCGATGCCGATCCGGCTCTCGGTACCGAACATACATGGTTGTTCAACTCGACTCTCGATGATGAACTTTGGGACATGGCGACTGGAACACTCGACTACACCGATGAAGGCGCCGATTTCAAGATTACAAAAGAGAACGGCTCTACCCTTCTACAGTCCAACTTTTATATCCTCTTCGGAGTTATGGAGGCTCATGTAAAAATGGCCAAAGGGGCAGGAATCATCAGCAGTGTTATCTTGCAATCAGATGACCTGGATGAGATCGATTGGGAATGGGTTGGCTACAATACAAGCCAGGTTCAGTCCGATTTCTTTGGAAAAGGAAACACTACGACCAGTAACCGCGGTGGCTACCATCCCGTTGCGAATGCCGACACGGAATTCCACAACTACACTTCCTACTGGGATAGAGACAGACTCGAATGGTGGATTGATGGTAAATTAATGCGGACGGTCAATTATTCAGAACCATTAACCGTCTATGGCAAAAATTATCCCCAAACGCCATGCAGAGTCAAAGTCAGCAATTGGCCGGTTGGAATCAAGTCACAATCTACCGGTAACATCGAATGGGGCGGCGGTTTGGTGGATTGGTCTGACCTACCTTTTACTATGACGGTGCAAAAGATCCGAGTGCAAGACTTTCATTCAGGAAAGGAGTATAAGTATACCAACCAAAACGGGACTTACGAAAGCATCAAAACTGTTGAGTGAGTGATTCTAGATTGATATTCTTGCGCCCTTATCCTCGTGAGCTTTCCATCATTAACTAACGGCGATATTCCAGGGGTAACTCCACTGCAAAAGCTGAAATAAACAAGAAGCCCGCGGAAACTTTGGCTCAAAAATGGGATGACCTAGGGAACGGTGCCCATATTGGTGTTTATTGTGGTGCAGGGGCCGCAGGACTTATCATATTCGCTGCCTTTGGATGGTGGTGCCGACGCCAGCGCCAAAAAGGGCGTCTTCAGCGCGGATTAGACAATGGCCAAAGAAGTGAAGAATTGGATGAAATGAATAGCATGAAAAACAAATGGCGGTCAAGTCAATGGGGTCAGACAAGCTACCAGCAGGTGCGCTAACCGCTGAATCTTCCAATATTGGGGTTGTCTCTTCCTCTTTGGTTCTGTTTCTTTCTTTCTCGGGATTTCTTCTTCTTCAACTTCTTTCATGTACATATATCCGTGACACACGGTTTCCATATTCTACTAGTATTACTACTACTAGTATACAACAACTTACCTTCGATTAGACGTTACGGCGGTTCAAGTTATCTGCGTCCACCATGCACACAAAATATACGACAAGACAGTGAATTGAAAAGCAAAAGCAGAAGGCTGGGCTCATATTCTGAGTACTAGTATTTGACAAAAGAACTTCCCATTTTGTTCCAGGAAACTCAGTAGTGTAGAAATTTTTCTACCTGACTCAACCTGGTATTTTTTCCTGCGTTGATTTTCCGGTTTGAACTCTGCAGCCACACCACTTCCAGTCCTTAGCATGGACTGTAGTTTCAACGCTCAAAGGTGGTATTTGAGAATATTGCGATCAGATAGCGCGGGCGATCGCTTTTCGGATAGAGATAGACTGTTTAATGTAGGACGCATTCGCGAGGACGTTGATAGAGGATGATGGCGAAGATTTCTCTCATTGCTTCACAGCATACGTACCACCGACGACGAAGCAAGACGAGTATCCTGCTCCTTTGTTCGAAGTGAACGCACGATATAACATGCCCAATGACTGCCACAGTGATAGACGTGGTGATATGCCGAACTCCGAGTCGTTCGTCATACCGCCACCAGAGATCATGTCAGGACCTCAGAGAGAACATATAGAGAACAAATGAGCACCGAGGTCATTATGCTGTCCAACCCTAAGCTTCCTATTACCGTGGAAAATGAATTATTAAATCCGCAAGCACTGAGATGCATGTTCTGCATGAAGGCTAAGAGAAACCGACGCGGATCGCGACTAGAAGTTGAAGGAATAAAAAAAAAGTAACATAAATCGAACAAACTCGCTTACACATGACCGCCGCTGATCATGACCGACAGTCTCCGAAGTCGTAAGGTTTAAGCAAAACATAAAGGGAACCCGTCCCTCTTAAGACTCCCTGCCATTGTAAAGCAAGAGCTTACTCCTGGGGCAGCTGGCTGCGGCGAGTCTTCTCGGCCTCGAGGTTTTCGTAAAGGAGGTATAGGGCCTTCTCATTGGCCTGGGCACTTCCCATAATCGTGAACATGCGCTCGCCGGTCTCGTCATGCGGAGCCTTCGCGATCGAGATACGAGCGCCGGAGCTCCGGCGGATCTCGGTGATCTTGGTACCACCACGGCCGATGATACAGCCAACCATGTCCGCAGGAATGCTGATGTTTTGGGTTTGGATTTCTTCACCATCTTCGGTCACCAGGGGGTATCCACGAGTGCCTGCATCCGAGCTAGGCCGACGGTTGTAGCCACTGTTATCGCTGAAGTCGGCACCGTTACCAGTGCGGTTGTACTGACGGCTGGTGTAACCATTGCCGCCAGTCGGGCTGGTGCTTTGAGCGGGCTGCTGACCGAGGGAGGCGCGGACAGCGGGGTTATAGAGAACAGTGCCGGAGCCACGCTGCCAGTCATCGATGAGGCACTTGCCGATTTCCCAGACAGCCTTCTCGATACCTTCGGGGGTGCCCTGCACCTCGACGATCCGTTCAGTGGACTGGGGGAGCATCTCCTTTTGAGCAACCATACGCACACCAGAGGCGTCTTGGATGTGTTTGATCTTCAGACCCTGTCGTCCGATAATAGTACCCATTTGGTTGTGGGAAATCAAGAGGCGAACGGCTAAGATAAGAGAAGATTTGTTAGCAAGATCTGAGACAGTTCGGGTGCAAAAAAGTCTCTTGAAATATTTCATCTTCCAGATATGGCAAAAAGGCCAGGCAATAGAATAGAAATTGATTGGACTTCAAAGCGCGAGGAGGTTAGGGACGAAGTGCTCACGGTGAGTACCATTATTGGAGACGATGCCTCCCATACCCATCTGCGGGGCGCCTTCCAGAAGGCTTTTGGCGACGATCGCATAGGCGCGGGCGGTGCCTTCAAGGACACCAGTAACAGTAAGGACACGGTCGTGGACACCGGGAACAACCTTGCTCACACCAGCTTTGACGCCAGTCTCGTCGCGCAGATCCGCAACATTTTTACCAGCCTTGCCGATGATGACGCCGGCTTCCTTGGACGAGACGATCGCGCGCAGAGTCAGCATGGACTGGGCATACTCTTCTTCAGTCTTGGGAGTGACATCGAGAGCCTCCGTCTCGCCCAGGGTATCATTGAAGGCATCGGGCATAGTCTCCTCGACGACGGTGGTTTGGTGAACTTCGGTAGTAGCCATTTTAAGGGAGTTGAAGGTCGACTTGGAAGTAGGATGAGTCGTGGTGGTCGAGGTCAAGATAGGATAAATGCACACGGGTCGGAAGTCACACGGTCGCCAAGTGGATGGAGGGGAGGTCTCTGAGGAACGTCATAATCAGCCACTGCAGCGAAAACCAAAAAGCGCAGCAAGTAAATCGCACTGTGCAACTATCCAACATGGGGGGGAAATATGCAAGACAGCCGGCGCGATGGGGGGAAGGAAATGGAGTGACTTACTGATGAGGGTCCGCGAGCGAAGTGGAGAAATCAGAGTGTGAGGGAGGGGAAGGCGGTGGTGGTGCAGAGAAGAGGGGGGGGAGAGGGGGAGGGGAGTGATGAGGGAAGGAAGAGGGAAGGGAGGAAGAAAGTGGGGGAGAGAAAAGGGGAGGATAAAGTAGGGGGATGGAGAGGGAGATGTGAAGGAGGTAGGAGGATCGGAGGCGTGAAAGGGAAGAAGGTGAAGGTGAAGAGTTGAAGGGAAGGGAATCTTCTGAGTTAAGCGGAGACTCGCCAGTTGGTGGTAACCATGGTTGGGTTGCCTGCCACTAGTACTACTAGTAGTAGTAAGGTTGATATCTATCACATCTACTAAACCCCCCCCCCCCCTTCAATCTATGTCTATTTACAATATCCCAGGCAGTATTCCTGATTCACTCATCTGCCAAAAATACCACCTTCTGCACCTTCATCGCATTAAACAGCTCATACGCCTCCACAGCCTGTGAGAGCGGCATAATCTTCTCCGTCATGAATCTATCTCAAAGTCAGCGATCTTTATTCCACTGATGTATTGGAAGAAACATTTCCAGTAACTTACCCAAGTTTGTGCTGGTTCTTCTTCAGGTTCTCTAGTGCCTCAGGGGTGACTGATCGAACAGGGCACCGGCCCATCTGAACAGTGAGGTTCTTCGAATACGCATCATTGCCATCCCACGGAATCTACATTCCACTGATTAGCCACAATCTTCAGCTTCGCACAATCACTCCTTAGTAGCCTTACCTCGGCATTATGAACTCCTACACTACTGATCGTTCCCCACGGTCGCAGTAGTTCATAGGCAGTGCGCAGCGCCGGACTCAGCCCGACCACCTCGACAACCGCATCAGCACCACGTCCCTCTGTAAGCTCTTTCACACGCTTGTCCAGACCCTCACGGTCAGTCATGAAGTTCCAAGGCTCACCACCCAGTGACTTGGCAAGCTCTAGTCTCGACGGGACAGAGTCAACTGCCAGGACATGCTTGGGCTTGAATTCGAGGACATTGATGAGTGCGCAGAGACCAACCGGACCAAGGCCGATGACCACCACGGTCTGCTCAGCGATCTGCTCCGGGGTTGAGTTCTTCAGCGCATTCAAAGCGGCGAAATAGCCAGTGGGAAAGATGTCGCCTAGCAGGACAAGATATTTCTCATCCACCCCCTCGGGGGCCTTCATAACAGTGCCCTCGGCATTGGGAACTCGGACCTGAGATAGAAAGAGATTAGATCGGGGTTTTGTCTTTTTTTTCTTTCTCAAAGGTCGTCACAGTACTGACATATTGAGCCTGGCCACCATCCAGCATTTCACATCCGAACAGCGTACTCTTTTCGCAGCGCGAAGAGAACCCTTGCTTGCAGTAGAAGCACTTGCCGCTGTGATGATGTCAGATTCCACCGACTGAGAACGAAAGCTTCACCCCCACAACCACGCGAAACATAGTACATACCACGATGTGGTGAAAGCACTGACCACACGGTCTCCCTTCTGGAGGCCCTTCACATCACTGCCAAGTTCGACAATCTCACCCATAAACTCGTGGCCCATGATAGGACCCTCGGGGCTAGGCTCAATGCCACGATAGACATGCAGATCACTAATTTAAAGGCGGCATTAACGCACGGATTCTACCAAGGTATCTGGGGTGCATGATCCGGTGGACACACCTTCCACATAGCGCCGTATATTTCACCTTGACGATGATATCTTCGGGACCCTGCAATGTGGGGATGGGCCGCTGCTCAACCGCCACCTTGAAGGGCTCCTTGAACACCACTGCTTGCATAGTTCCGGGGGAAGATGTGGTAGTCATATTATTTCTGTATTTCCTTTTACCGCTGGATTGCGGGCCTGTCTAGGAAGATTGAAAGCTTGACACCGGTCAAAGGTGGAATAGAAGCGCTCGGCATCGGAGCTAACCGGCCCGGCCTAGCGAGTTCAAAGCCAGACCCCGCTGGAATTATGAAAAGCTACATGGCTGGAGCCATATTTCGTAGGGCGCGGTGGTCCCGCGTACCCAATCGTGTGTCTTTCTGTGTGGTGGGTCTATACACTTCCGGGCACGGTTAAATGGTTTTCTCCACACGAGGAATCGTGGGTGAAGCTAGGCATCTGGGGGGCAAGATATTGTAAACTAAACTGGGCAAACGATATTCTAGTTGCATAGGGAGACTTGTGTGATATTGCCAGACTAAGTGCTTGTCGATAGATTTCGAATTGAAGCACGAACAACATCAGTTTGTAAACGCTCTGCTCAAGGACAGCTGCTGTCTATTGGAACGGCCACTCATATCAGACCTCGGAGAGCATATAATAGGGTTAGATACTGTATTGTTCACTGGAGTACTAGTAACAACTAGGGTGGCAGCCGGCTGGGAGCACCAAAGGTCACAGAGCATTTAATAGAGAGCTTCAAACTTACGAGAAAACACAATAGCAAAGAATATTAATCAGTAAAGAGAAGCGATACTGTGGTACCTAAATCTCATTCATTGGAATCTCTCCATCATATGGAGCCCCAACCTTGCAAATGGCTCATTCATAAAACCTCATCGAGGCAAGTTTCGTTGAAACCCCCATGTCGCAAGTAACTCCATTTGAAAACACCGTAGCTAGGCAAGGAAACAAGAAATGGCAAGAAGCAGCAAGAAAGCAAATTTCCGGATCATCAGTCTGGCGAGAAAGATAAGACATGAAAAGAAACGCAAAAATTCCATCGGGTGATCTTTCGCTGGCAGGTCATACTGGTCGTGAATAATGGCGATGTGGTGCGGATAGCTTAGAACAGCTACCATACGATAGAGAATAAGGGCAAGCCTTTCAGCAAACGACGCAGAGGAGCTCCTCTTCCAGAATGAACTTCCCCTCTTTGTACTTCTCCGAGTTCTCATAAGCCTTATCGTACTTCCACCCTACCGTTTCCTTGCACTGGCGACACGCAATATCACGAACGACATGTCTCCCAGTTGTCATGCTGCGTTCCACTGCATCTGAGGCAGTCACATTGACGACGGTGTTGAAGAGGTAGGCTTTGCCATGCTGGCCGCGGAAGTTCTAGTAAACGACAGGAAGGTTAGCCGTTGGAAAGAGGTGGAAGGCAGAGATCGCATTCAGGGTAAGGATCTCACTCGGCTGATAATATCATCGTAGTCTGCAAGGTGGGTTTTGCAATTCTTGCAGCCGAAGATCTTATTGGAGGTCAAGTAGACGTTGTATGCAATACCCATGTTTATGGTAGTGTGGGAGACGTCCAGGAAATTGCTGTTCGTCATGGGAAATCGACGGGGTTCAGTTCAAAGTGCGTGCTCAAGATTAGATGGCAGAAAGGAGATAAATGTTCAGCAGAAGAGTTGAGAGGTAGGAGGTCTGGGAAATATCTAAGGTAGTCGTCAGGTCGCGACTAGACTACCCCGCCCAGCTTGATCACAGAACTTTGCGGTCCTACAGTTCGTCCGGGTCTCACTGGAGTTTCCCTTGGGGTTTGTGGTGGTGTGTAGATTCACTTCAACGTCCAGATAGAGATCTTTGCGATGGGTAACGAGGTCAGACGAGGTCAGGAAGGTCGGACACGTCAAGCTGGTCAGCCTGACGAGTCGCTGACGATAAGATCGTTCCCGATAAGCGGAGGCCGGGCCTGAGCACCTTGGGGCAAACAGTTGTAACTGGTAACTTGAACGGGATTCGCGGAAGAGGCCAAGAAAGTAGTCGCTTCCCAAGCCTTTTGGGAGATAATGGAAGAAGCAGAGGCCGAAACGCAGAGAAGATTGAGTGGTGAGGAGAAGACGGGGAAGAAGAAACGTCGGGGAGTTTCAAGGATGGAAGGAGTTAAGTTGGGCGGCGCCCCGCAGTGGACCGGATCGGGTGGGATCAGCTGTTTACCTCCCCATTGATGCGAGTTCGCATTGAGGCTCTACTTTGCAGGATATACCAGTGGTTCAAATCAATATAAGGGAATTCGGCATGAAAGCTATATCTATTTTAAACCCCCCCAAAATCCCTGTACAAAGCGCCAGATGTGCTCCAGATTCAAACCATCTTATACACAATGAACCAAAAGCAGAGGTAGTGCCCTGCATTAACATTGACAAGATAAAAAACAAGAATCATTGCCATTTTGTTCACTCATAATCCTTCACATATTTTCCAGGCAGTTCAACGTCCCACATAGGTCGCTCGATCAATGCTACCTCCAAGTTCTCGCCCGGGCCCTGCTCCTGATCATCGCCTGACAGGGAGCTAAGAGGGACAATACCGAGAAGGTCGCGGTACTTGTAGGTGTGCCACCAGCGTCGGGTGGGCTGAGATGAAGTGCCATTGGTCGTCACCTGCGATTTCTTGGGGGTATCTGCGGTCTTGTTGGCGTCAGAGCTGGCTTTACCCTTGTTCGTTCCCTTTTTGGGGGTTCCGTTCTCAAGGGCCGGGCCATCTTCACGTCGAAGTCGCGCAAGAGTGGCATCGTTGCCAGCAGCAAATGTCTCGTCGTAGTCGTAGGCTTCATCATCTTCGCCGGGGACGCGTTGACGCTCCTGGTCGAGCGAGATCCATTCCCTTGTGACTCGTCGCTTCCAACAATCTTGCGCACCTTGGAACCCAGGTGAATATCCATTTGCGACCGAGGGATCCGGTCTCCAGCACCGCTATTGGGCTTCTTGCGATTATCCTCTTCCTCTTCCAGCGGGTCGCGCTTGCGCTTCGATGCTTTGATAAGCTGGCTCGAAGATTTGCTCTCCTCGGCCTCTATCTCCTCCGGGGTCGGGAAATCCTGCAGCAAATCAAACATCCACAGCCAGGATGTTCCGTACATCCAGAGACGCTCACGGCCTTCGAAGAGATCCCAAATGCAACCCATGGCACGATCCTTCACACCCCGGAACTCGGCAGGAAGGTAAGCCTTGGGGTTGCGTCTTGACCAGTCAGACAGCTTTCCACTGAGAACCTCAAATTCAATAAGTTGATGCTCGCTGGTGACGACCATCAATCGGTCTTGGCCAGCTGAGGCTTTAGGGTTGGCGCTATTAACCTGAGTCTTCGTAGAAGGGCTAGCAGGGCGGAAGGACAACAGAGTGATTCCGGACTTCATTCGGGGTATCGGAGATTCAGAAGCTGCCGGTAGCCAACGCTCACCCTCAATCGCAACATTATCATCCTCGTCGTCAGAGGAGTCATCGTCGGAGTCCGAAGCACCAATCTTCTTGACCTTGCCGTTTGTTTGAGATGCAATTTCTGTGTTGAGTGCCCATGTATCAATACAACCTGACAGGTCGCCAGCAGCGATAATCTTGCTGTCTTCAGAGAAGACAACAGATCGAATTATGCGCTCATAATCACCCAGGGTGCCGTGAGAGGTCTTTTCGTGGCGAGCATGTCGAACAGCACGCTTGAGGTTTGCGAGCTGCGGAAGAATCTGTGGCTTCTCGGTGGCAGACAATGCGGGTTGGATTTTAGCGACATAAACTTCGCTATTAGGACGAATCACACAGAGCCAGCGACTATCGGGAGAGATAGTGACGAGGCGTGCACCCTCGCTGGAAAGGGCCTTCGGAACATCGATCTTCTGGATCCGCAAAGCACCCTTTTCGTCGCCCTTGCGTCGGCGGACTGTGAATACTTTGACATCGGAGATCGTTGCAACGGCGAGGGTCTTTCCGTCTGGGGACAACATAGAGGAGGTAATGTTTTCTTCGCCCTATGAGTTGAACAAAGCATTAGTACCTCGACCATCCGGTATGAGTGTCAATATGTTTTTGCTTACCTGGATCATAACCTTTGCGACTAGCTTATGCCTTTGACCATCGATATTCTCATGCTGCGAGGTTGGGCCGCGCGACACGCGCCACAAACTGACTTCTCGGTCCCAGAAACTCATGACCAGGCGAGAAGAAGGCGCCGAAGTGAGTTGAGGGATCTGAGGGAGACTGGAAAGCTTTCGGTGGTGCTCTTTTCCAAATTCACGCAGAGGAAGGACAATTGGTGTCGCATCAGGTCCTGGAAAAATTCATGAGCATTTGGAGCAAATTAGATATCCGGTGGGGCCAATCACTTACCACCAGAAACGGCAATACTGATATCCTTTGTCTCGTAGACAGCGAAAGTCTTGACATCGTGCGAATGGTATCGCCTGTGCATAACCTCCGCCCAGCGAGCCTTCTTGTCGCCCTTATCGCCCTCCTTTTTGCGGAAGACAACAGTCCTCTGGTCCGCACCACCACTCAGGACAGTATCTCCATTGGCGCTAACAGCCACGTCAAGCACATCCGCCAGGTGGCCCTGGAGACGCTGAGTGAGGGAATAGTTCTTTGCATCCCAGAATCGGATTTCACCGGCAGAGTCTCCAGACACAATGGTACCGTCTGGCAAACATTTGACGGACCAAACGAGTAACTCCTTGGGACCACCGGAAGGACCCTTTCCAAGCGAGATTGTCCGAAGTTGCTGGCCGTTTCGGATATCGAAAAGACGGATGGAGCTATCAGCGTAGCCCACGACGATAGTGTTTCGGTTCTGGAAAGTCACGCTGAGCACGCGAGCCCTCTTTGTTGAGGGTCGCATCAAACGAAGAAACTTCAAGTCGCCGTCCGCAGTGGACAAAATCACGATAGATCCATCAGCGCATCCGGCGGCCAAGTGTTGGCCTGTATATTCGCCCTCGGCGGGAGGCAGAAATTTTCCATCCTTACCTCTCTTGGTTGGTTGCCAGCGCGGCTGAGCAGCAAGACACCATATCTCTCCGTAGTTGCCGCTCGAATGGCGCAAGGGACGTCCCTGCTCCAGATCCCACTCAGTGACAGCGGTGGAGTATCCAATGCTGAACAGGCGCAGCTTGCCAGGTAGCTTGGAGCCATCGGGGCCGTCTTCTGAGGGGTCCAGAGTCCAGGTCAGTCCTTCGATGCTCCGATCCTTTCCTCCTCTTAGCATTGTCTCTTGAAACCAAGCCCCGCGCATTGGGTTCCATATCTCGATATCGCCGTTCGCACGGCCAATTGCGAGTCGAAGAGTAGGCACGCCTCGACCGGCGGCATCGGCAGATGGGGGGTGAGAGAAGGCAAGAGAGTTAATCGCTTGGGGGTTATATGACACGAATCGACAACGGTGAATATCCATGGCTGCGGTGTTGGAAGCCAGAGCTTTGGTTCGGTTTGACTCGAGGCAATGGGCGCAAAGATAAGATTCGGGGGTTGAGGTGGGAATATTCAATTTAAGTTGTCTCCTGAAAGGGCGTACATGAAATCCCTTACACACTCATATCGTCCAAACCGGGTGTGAAGGTAACGTGGTGGTTGAGCTGGCGGTCTGTTGCGCGGTCACTTTTTTTTTCTGTAGATAAATTTTAGCGGGCCGAAATATCTTGGCGGATATTGATCACGTGGTCTGATAGGAATTTATGCCCTGAATATCAGGCATTAAGGTATCTAATTCGGGGAAGAATACCATTGTGAGTGCAATTCAAAGCAGATGATAATTTCTTTAATGACTAGAGATATCAGAAAAGTTGATTGTGGGATGAATTTAAGTTGAATTTTCAAGGCACTTAGAATAGATAAAATCGAACCGGCATACAGCCCATTGCCCGAGAAATGGAGGAACACTGCGAGGCCACTCTACATAATTAACATGACGATGCACGAAGACTCACAGGCGTATATAGAATATGCCTCTCAAAAGAAGACAAGTGAGTTCCTACATCTGTATTTCTCCGTATTTTTTTTAATAAAAAAAAACGCGAAAGTATACCTCAACGAATAATATCACATTCAAGTCTACTGCCGCTTCAGACCCAGGTGGTCAAAACAGGATTCTAAATCGATCAATTGGTAGGAAGCGATCGATGGTCTTGTCAGTAGCTCCATGTATAGGCCAGTCGGCGGTTGCTGATCGCAAGACAAGACAACGCTGCAAGAGATTGAGGGCGGGGATTATGTTGGCGCTACTGGGTACCTGAGCGCATCTTGGCGCCTCGGGCTTCCAGCTAGGCGATAACCTTGGAATGATACTGAACGTGATCAGTGGCATGAGACGGTTTCTCATATGTAGTATGTGTACCAAGGGAGCTATGTATCTTCAGCAGACGCCATGTTATAAGTAAGGATACTGTCAGCGACATCAAGTTATGTATATGCATTCGACATTCGACCCCAGGCTCAGCTGAATGTTGAGTAGGAAGCTCCACGAGCATATGGCGTGTGGCAGACCCCAAGCCAATGACGGCTGTCCGGGCGACCGGCTTGTCGGCTTGAATTTTCCATATTAGGGTTGCTTCGAGTTGCAGGCCTTGCTTGTCTTGCTCAGGCGTGCCACGTCAGAGTCCAGGATCATTGCAGCTTGACGCTTTGTGGGATAAGATGTGGCTGGGAAGACATCCTGAATCATGCATTTCTTATGTATCAGATTCCAGAGGGGTCCGGTAGTTTGATGGTTCTGATAGGACATCTTGCGGCGGGGTATTTCAACCCGCGTTCAATCGTCTCTGTCAGCAATCACCAGGCAATTAAAACAAGCAGCGAAGCGGATGGCCGGTGTTGATTGGATGGAATCACGGCAGAGCTGAAGAGAGAGCCAAAAAGCCGACGTTGGAACATCCTGCCCACTCATCCCAACTATCTCTGCTCAATCCCCAACCCTCAATCCGACGGGCATATCCGATTCCATGGATGGGGTAACTTTCTTTTTGGAATTTTGCGCTTATTCATGTGGCAGTCCGAGACTAAAGTTCGGGTATTATGCCATGGTTCATTTCACTTTCTCGAGCTGGAGAGGGGGCCAGCTCATTGTCAGTCGGGGCTCGGGCGCAGCTCACCAGAGCCAAATAAGCACTAAATTATCCCGGCCAACTCAATATGATCGTACAGCCGCTGCCAGAAGGGCATGACTGGCCACCATTGATCCTGCCGGAAGTCAGCTTTCAGGAAATGAGCTCGTATCATGCTGCCTTGATCTGAGTTAAATTGCTTGCTCCACTTCGGGCTGGGTTCGCGATCTCCTTAGATCTCGCCCCCTCCAACCCCGCTTCGTGACATTTGCAAACTTCCCGTGCGGTTCGATTCATCGCTCCCAATTGAATCCATCTCGTGAACCGCGTCTCCAGCACGCCTCCTGATCGCGTGTTTGGAAGCGAAACATATCACGCATATTACTAGAGCCGGATATAGGCGAATAAACCTAGAACCCACTGCCGATCCTGGACACGACATTGAACTCTGCATATGGTCCTGATATGTCCCAGGCCTAGCCTGAACAAGGTGGAAGAGACAGGCTGGAGAAGACTAGGTTATTCTTAACCAGCCCAGCGTTTTGGGGAAGCCCAGGCTCGGCGCAATCATTGACATCCGGATCGACAATCGACAAGATACTGACAAGCAGTGTCAATCAGTAGCAATGGCCGAATCATCACGCGCGCAGGCACGGGGACTCGCGCCAAGTTGAAAGTCCATTTTCTTGTCCCAAGCCTTCCGTTTATACGCATCCGGATAGTGACCGAGCCGCCAATGCATGTGGTGGTCTGCCGGGATAGGATACGTGTTAGGCAAAAGGCCTCAACCATGTCGTGTGTGTGTGGAAGACGATCAATTGAAAGTAGAATCGATCGTTCATCAACGTGGAACCACTCAATGATTCATCTAGTTATCTAGTCCTTAGCCACAATGTAGAGAAAACGCGCACGACGAACCCAAAGGGTGGGACGCGAGGCCCGGCGATGACGGCATATTTCCAAGCCGAGGCCAATCCGCTTTAACTCCGTACGAGGGTTCGCGATCGAATTTGAAGTCTCCTTGCACCTGCAGGGAGATACATCTTTTTTTGAGTTCGCGGTGAGAGTTTCGCCAACGTGTTAACTTCACGATATCTCGGTGAGTCGGGTATACCAAGGCCAATCGTAGTTTTGTTGCCTGTTTCCTGTTTATCCCACTGTGAACGGTGATTTGAGTTAAGTAATGCGAACTCCGTACTATCGTACTAGTACTACTACGAGTACTCCGTACGAGTATACAGAAAGCTCCGATGTGGAGCGTTTGTTCTTTACGCGACGGGTATTCCCCACTTGTTTCTAAACCTAATTAGGCTTAGCTGTATTGAATAGCCTGTTCCGATTACCTTTAGCATTTCGATCAGAGCACATTGAAGAGCTGTACGGAGAAGAAAGTAATGAAATAGCTATGAGTATGAGAAATGAACTATCTTCCTTGCCCCTGTACCACTATCCCTGCTACCTATAGCCGAGTCGGTGCGAGGGGAAATTTAAGTAGAGTGGTGGCGAATTTACCAGGCACAGCTCACCTGCAAAGAAAAGGGGCGGGGGAAAGGAGAGCTAGAAAAATACCTTAGACCCATGGTTGAGCCTCCACAGCCCAATCCACCGACGGCATGGTGCTTTACCTAAAAAGGTCATATTGGCCTTGATTTCGCATTCGCGTTGTTAATTAGCACCACTCTTATTCGTTGTGGGGACGCATGAAGATTTTTGCCAGTATGAGTATGTACTCGTAGCTCCAGTTCCAGTCGTTGATGTACGATAAATTGGATAGACATTGAAGCCATTGACCAGCTGAAATTAGATTTGATCGGCAGAGATCAATAGCGCGGATATCCGCCGATACTAATCTCAGAATAGTAAAAGACCCTCTGGTGAAAGAAAGCTACACATCAACATTCTTTTCCCGAGCTATAACGTATAGCCGGGAGAGTTCAAACGGAATGTATGAGCAGGCTTGACGCACCTTGTCCACGACCCCGGAATCTCGCCAGCTTAAGGATGAAGTGACTAGGCGAAATTGACGTGGTGGAGCAGTGCCCACATCGCGGTGCAGAAAATAAAAAAACTTCACGTTATAGATCTCCGCAGAGGGGCAATACCAAAAAATTTTCACCGGTCAAAATCAACATACTATGTTCGATACGTATGGGTTTTCAGGATTGTGAATGCGATTTATGATCATTTCGAAGCAGTATGAGTTTGGTTGAACCGCCCGATGAAAAATGACATACGCCAAACTTTTGAAAATTACAGACTCGGCTTAGTAACGAGACTACATAAAGTATATGGTCGGATTTGGCCAAAATACTACATTCGGAAACACAGATCTTGGTGACTTTGATGTTAAGAAGACACCTATGTAAAAGGCCTCTACTCCGTACGTCGTACTTGATCTGACCATCGAAACCGTACTCCGTATCTGATCTCAAATTTCCGTTTGTGTGCGTATGGTATCCGCTCGATCCGACTCCCGCCACTCGTTTGGCACTCTGTTTTTCACGTCAAAACCGCAGTGGACCACAACGAAAACCACCTGTCAACGGAGCGGGGCGGAGGGCACAAACGAAGAGCTAATTTCGCTGCATGAAGTTGCCTTGGATGCCGGGTTTTTCCACCAGGTCCCTAGAAAGGGTGAGGTCTACAACCTTCCGGTCTCTACCGTGGTTTATACAGGCCGGAACGGCCCTGCTGGATAACCGTTATTTAGATGTGGAGCCTGAGGTATGTACTGGAGGAGCCAGGGACTTTCCATGGTTGAGAACGTCCGAAGTGTCGCAGATAGTAATATGCAGGTGGGACGTATACGGCGAGGCAAAACAGCTCCTCCACAATACAATACTATTCTGATCTGATACATACGGCGATGTTAGTATGTATACAAGGTGTTCTGTATGTATATTCCACTGCAGGTCTCAAAACCGGGGCTACTGTATCTGTAAACGGAATTCTTGATCATCTGCGGCATAGCGTCGATACATTTGATAGCGAATATCTGATAACTCGAGTTATAAGATTTGAAACCAAGCGAGGGTCGTCGGGAAAAATGCATATGATTCGAATTGTGTTGATATCTCCTTTCCATACTTGAACTTTAAAGCAATGCGGGTAGGGGGCTTCATTGGTGGCTCAGGTGCGCGTTGTGCCGTGTACATAGATAACTAAGGGCTGGTATGTAAGAAACTGCAAACAACCAAAGGGCGATTGCGGGCTCACCGTTAGTTGCACATATCAGTTGGATGATGCAGCGGGGAGATTTACTCCCTTGCGTAGCGGCAAGAACAAGAAATGCAGGTACATACACAGGGTCCGCAAAACAGATGCAGAACGTGGGAGAGCGGTGAAATATTTATGCGTATAGATGCCTCTACTTGGGCGAATAATCTCCCAGCACGTAAGGGGGATGATGCCTATAACTGGACTACATGTCTCTTCCCCGAGTAAGAAACCCAGCCACTGAGGAAGTGGTGAGAGCGTTGGCTAAATCTCCCCCCTTCAAACTAGATAAAGCACATCTCTAGGGCCCCTGGCAAGCTGCTCTTAAGACATGTATTTTCTAGACTCTGGTAGATTAAAGTTCATCCCATGCTTTTTTGCTGACACCTCTCTAGGTATAGAGCTAGCGTGCTCTTCTACAACAGTACAATGTTGGGCAGTGGTTTGTTAATTGAGCAGTATTACTTGTGAGTGTATATATGTAAATTGATCAATGTGAAGAAAAGCCAAAGAAAAATCACTGAAATATAAATAATTTGTCACTCCTACGCTGTGCTCGGCGGTAAAAGTGAAAATAACCTGGGTTCGGTGGGAAGTGAGTTCCAGCCCAGCCCAGCGGACGAATCCTAGCTACGAGTATGGACCTGGAGCCAATACCAAGTACTATTTTCATGTCGGCAGTTGAAACCCGGATTACAACAGTGTTGCTCAGGTAGCCCAAGGCAAAGAAACAGCAGAAAAACTTGCATTACTGAAAGCCAATGCGACCGGGCGATAGTCCGGCCATCCCCCTTCTCGTAAGCGGGTGGGCGCATTAGATGCACTCAATGTGTCAGACTCTAGCCCGAGATTTCTCTAACCTTGAATAGTTCAGGATTTACCAAGCCATGAGGTCACTTCATGTACGGGTCCTTTTCCGCCAAGGAACTTCACGCGGACATTGCATTGCGTTGGGTGCCCCATACCGGCTACATACCCGCATACTCCATCATCGCCGCAAACCCCCTTTTCTGGGGCCGTGGACGGCTTTGCAGCAAAGGTACCGATGAAGAGCGCTGGCCGTAAGACTCGAAGTCCACAAGTTTATATTAGGCTCTATGCATGTACAAATGTAGGTACTCCGTACTCCGTATATACAAGACACTCCGTCCTCCGAACCGCGCATTGTAACCCAAAGCCCTAGATTTGCGTTCAGCCTAGTGGTGGAACACGACCCTGATGGATGGAGGCCTCTGGGGATTAATTAAACAAGCGTCGCGCCGCCTCTTTTTATTTTTGGACGCGGACGGGGCGCTGCGGGTTTACGTCAAGTTATTGTTGGCAGTTCCATTGCGCATTACATTTCGGAAATTCTAAAGGGGCGTCCACTCACTTGGTACAACGCCGACGGTCACATAATGGTGCGCTATGCAAAATCAGTCTAAGTTAACATGGCGAACTTGTATGAGGCTTCCTGTACATAGTCCGCCTTTAGACAGCAACAACGAACCCCTTTTGTCGTGCTTCCGTTAGATTGTTGAAACTAGATCGGCGACACGCTGCATATTGCAGGACTCTTCGAGGAAATAACTCATGTACGGCCGCGTTTGTGAGAACACGCATTCCAATAGAAGATGAGGCATCTTGACGACGAATAAATGTGCTGCCCAAAAGAAGCAACTATATTTACGCATATTCAGGAGTAGTCTACTCCGTACTTCGTACGAGTAGTGTACATACGTGTAGTTCTATTTTGCTATGTACCTGGCATTCCAGATTAAGGGTTCCGACCATTGAAGACTACTACTCTGCTGGGCCCTGCAATAGACCGAGGGGATGTGTGCGAGATGCCTCTAAAATCTGGCTATGTCTATCATTGACTTGCCATATTCGGGAGTCCCTTACGTGGTCAAGTCGTACAGAGCCGAGCCCATTCTAAGACGGTTATTGGATATCGCCCTCTCCTTTTTAACCCCAGTCCTCCACGAGGGTGATCATCCCGTCAGCAAGTGCGATGCCATTTCCAGCACCCTACCCATGTTCTCCTCGTCAATCTCTTTAAGATGAATGGGGAGGCTGACGAATGGACCGCCTTGATCTGCATTCTTAGGTATGTCGTCTACGGCAACAAGCTGCATGGCCCGACGCTCTCCGCGGCATACTCGTAATGTATCCAGATCCTGCCCACAATAGATCAATCCGGTCGGAAAGGATTTTAGACACATAGCGCCTGTGCTAACATTGTAAAACGGCCGAGTCGCATACAGCCATGATTTCTCAATGTGGAGTCGCAGTTGATACAAAGGGACTGAAGTTTAAGCCTCTCCTTTCAACCTTACAGAGTAACAAGGGACGAAGCAAGGAGACCCCACGTAAGTCCGAGTCGCACCATGAGGTGTGGAGCGATCACGACTCGGGGCCTATGCTATTGGCGGGAGTTCGCTGAAGTTTTACTGGGGATGGAGAATATTATAATTCGGTATATGGTTACAAGCAGGGCTCAGGGGGTGGGATGTCGCCGCATATCCCCTTGAGGCCCAACATCCCCCCCAGCCCAAACATGCAGCTGGGAGGAAGTAATGGGTAGTCTTCTGGAAGACAGAAAGGGATGGCATCGAGACATCTCACCTATCCAAACCTTATCGGTGGCTACGAGACTGGGGACAAATCAACGACACTACCCAGGTCTCACGAGCGGCCGAGGGCAAATGGTGAAAGAACATCGTTGCGTGTGCAACGGGGGAGGGGTGCCAGGCTAGCACTAGGGCGAGCATAGCCTTGGAAAAGAAAGTGTACCCGTATGTAGATGCCAGCTGAAGCGGATAACCGATTGTGGTGCACGCCAATCGAATCAAATTCCATGGAAAAGGATCGGGGAACGTGTGCCAGGAGTCTTGGGGGGGGGGAGACCTGAGAGCCTGCTTTGGTGAGTCGTCCCCCACATGGGAACCGCAGGCGAGATGAGATCCCTGCAAGACCAAGGAGGCTCGGGTCGGAGGGGCTAAAGGGGGTGAGGTTAGTAGTGGGCCTTCAGCAACCAGCGACATTGGGCCAAGCAGCCAAGCCTCTGGCGGCGATGGCTGGAAGTCCATGAAGTCAATGCCAGGGCAATCCTGGGCGGGCCAGTCGGGGAACGGAGGCCAGAGAGTACAGTACGGAGTACGGAGTAGACCCTGGGACGCGACCGTATTGCATGGAGGAACCATTCGAAGCCAATGCTGCCACTAGCAGCTCCAGGGGGGGCGGTCTTCTCTGACGGGCCAACAGGAACGATGGTGCAGCCCTCCGAGACGCGGTACGCAAGTCGATCTTGGGGCGGAAAGTCCGCTGTTTGATGTGTTGATTTGTGTTTCTCGGGGCTTGTGAAAGACGGTTTCAAGTTTCAAGAAGTTACAGCTGGTCCGTGGATGGTAGGGTAAATTAGTACTCCGTACGAGTAGTAAATTAGGATCTGGCGCTGTCTCAATTTACATCCTCAAAGGTGTATGTATGGGGTATGGTCTCCTCCACTTATGATGAGCATGATGATTACGTTTACGGAGTATTATGTACTCGTACCCAGTAACTAATCTCAACAATGTGGATCTCTCGGTATTACATATTATTATTCATTTCTCTCGTGTCTGCACATACACTGTGGTGTTTGTAAACTGGTCAAGGAACTTAAAGCTGTCTTTCTATGACTACGAAAGGACAAGGGTAAAGAAAGAAAGAGAGGCTGGATAGAGCTGGAGCTGGAGCTGGAAGGGGACGATCGTCGGGCGATTTGCGTGGAACCCACTAGGAGGAAGTACTGGATTGGGCGATTTACCAGAATGGCCTGCTTTTGACCATGGGCAGATCGAAATACTCTAGTGTATATGCGGAGCAAAAATGACTGGGTCGCGGCAGACGGTCGAAAACGCGATCCTAGCTCGACCAGCAGGCCGACGCAGTGGGAAACGAGCGAGAACTTACCCAAGGATTGGATGTGCTGCATGCCCTGATAAGACTGCAGGTATGGTAAGCCCCCTCTCTCCATAACAAAAACTACGAGTAGAAAAGAAAAGTGTTGAAATGAGGAGAATGCACACATCGTGGAAGGGCAGCGTAATGGACCCGTTTTCCCACGCGAGCAAGGGCCACTCAGGGCAACAGGGAAATTTCACCGTGTCAGACAGGGCACAAGCATAATTCATCATGAAGCGAGCTGAGGGAGGATCCCAATTAATTTGTCTTATTATTTTATGAAATGTAAGAATAGCGAGGTATCTATGAAGGTGGGAATAGGGACTCTCATAGGTCGAGAGGTAGATGGAAGGAAGGTACGGACTGTGTGGTCGGGTAATCAATACCCAACCACATTGTACAGCCATCCTACATGAGTATGAGTATAGGGATGTGAACATGAATATGAATATGAATATGAATAGGAATATGAATATAATATTATGGAGATTACTGAACCTGTGTACGAGTCTTGGTTTCAAACCGCGTCCTTGCAGTGCCCGTCCCCTCTCCTTACAAGGATAGGATACGGTACTCCATACCCTCGTACCCTCCGTAAATACTGAATACTCCCGTAACTCTCAGCCTCCACCCGGAAACCCCGTCATGACGGTACCGCACAGCTACTCCTTCTGTCTCAGCTCAGTCTTCCTCTCGCTCCTCTTCTTCTTTTCTTTCCCACACCCGCCTGGAGAGAGAACTTCAATTTCCTCCTCCTTGTACTCCCCTCCCCTCCTCCCCCCCTCTCTTCGTCGATACCCTTTTCTTCTTCCCTTTTCTCCCTCCTCCCCCCCTGCCAATTTGTGGAGAGCCCGGAGTTTGTCTGCCTGACTGAGAATCGAGCACCCGTCTTAATTCCCTCAGTCTGCACCAACTCCTGTCAGGTCGAATCCCCCTCCTCGACATTGACGATCCCTCCCAATTCGACTGTTTGTTAGCTCAAACGGCGAACCCTTCGTCCCCTCCGTCCGCCGGTGCCCTCCTGATCCCCGGACCCTCGACGATCAACCTCCCTGATCCAGCTCCTGCCGGTTAGACGAGCGACAGTGTGGGGATAATCATCTCGAATTTCTTTCGGATGATTCGATAACTCTACATTTTCGGTTCTCGATTATTATAGAGCCTGCTAGTTTGGGTGAGTCAAGTTCGGAAAAAAAAAAATTGTCTTGCTGTGTGGATTGCCCTGGGTGGAATGTCGAACGATCCGAACGCCATATACCGTGGAAACTCCGATGGACAGGATCATACTGTGCGAGCTGTCATACTGGATACCAGCCGTTCGAACGATATGAGTCCTCGGCGTCAAAATGCAAAATTGGTGAAAATGAGTCAATTGTGTGACGGAACACTGTGTGGAGATTGTCTTCCATGCTCAGCCCTAATGCTTCGAGTTATCGGTCACTGAGAACAATATCAACCTCTTCAATCAAAGCACAAGATAAAATAGGAGGTTGGAATGGCAGGGCAAGGTCCACGCGAGAGGATATGTCGTCGACTGCTTCAGGGCTCACCTTGAAGGGAACGGAGTGATATTCAGTTGCAAAGCAGCATGGAATGTGTCCTCCAGGGTCCGGTTGCCATGTCCTTCCTGGGACAGACTTGTTCTTGAATGGAAATGCCCTGTCCACTCCTAGGGATCTGAATTGAACGAAGGGGTCGTGAAAATCTCCAGTTTGTGACATACCGGGCATGGACGACCATCGACGATCAACCACCGGGGCAACACCATACCTTCTGCGGGACAAATATTGACTATTGTGGCTTTCATTTTGATGATCATACATGCTGACGCTGTTTTCTCCAGGTTTTTGGTTTTTATCTAGTGACTTTAGTGTCAATTCCGCTCCTTGTGTGTGGATGTCCTCAAGTCGTTGACCGACCAACACCCATTCAACAAGGCCTTTATTTAAATCAGCCTGGGGGTTCATTCCGAACACGTTAACTCGTGAAGTGTACGTTGTGATTTTTGTTCCTGTTGCACGTTTCCCCCCTCCCCTGACGATCGTGGTGGCCCCCTACATAGGGTTGTGCTGTTCCTTTCATCCTCCACATTCCGCAGACGCACTGGCCCCAGGGGTGAAGACGTTTAGTCGTTCTTCATCTCTAGGACTGGTATCCTACAGAATCCTAATTCAACGGATCATTCCTGCGTTCTTGCCTAGCCTAGATGCCAGTCACGCCGTCACGGTAAGGGTTGCATTGTGCCCTCTACCCGAAGGCTCGTCTAACTGGGTCAGTATTCTCCGAAGGAGGTAACCCGCCCTACCTGGCTTGGATATCAAATGCCTTTACTTGCTCGTGGTCTTTCTTCCTCATCCTCACACTCTCTGACACCACACACTCACTTCGTTTCTCGTCGTTGCTACTACTACATTAATCCTAATTGTTTAATCGTCGACGCCGTCACCCGCTAATACGTTAATTACCTCCAACAGCTTTCGTCCTTTAAGACTTCCTCCCGGTCACCGGCCTGTCTTTCCAGCTTCCAGACTATCGTCTCTTCGCTGGTCCACTCCTTAATCTTTCCAACTATTCTCCAATCATTCATTTGACTCGCTTAATCTCGACGACTGTCACTCTCTCCTTTCCGTCGTTACCTGAAATCACCATTCGGCCTTCAGGTTCACCCTTCCGGCTTTCGCAAATTTAATCAATTTCAACCGCTCTCTCTCTCTCTTGCAACCAACGGTTAACTCGAATAATTTGAACATCATGGCTTTCTCCCGTCCTCGTTCCAGCTTCCAGCCATGTGAGACCTTCTTCGTGGAGGATGACTATCACCGTGCTCGCGCGGACAGACAGGCGCAACAGGAGCACGACAAGCTCGTTGCTCGTGAGCGTCAATATGCCATCGCGGATCAACTGTCCCGTCTTACTAGCGAGGAGCTTCGTGACGATGTCCTGAAGCACATGCTAGACATGGACGTGAGTATTCCATCCCCCTTCCAATTATGTATTTTTCTTGACGACAGACTAATTTCGTTCTTAACAGAACCAAACCCTCCCCGATGTGGAATCCATCGATATTCAGACCGAAATTCAGTGGTTCATGCGTCCGTACCTCCTTGACTTCCTGATCGAGGCCCACACTGCTTTCCAGCTCATGCCGTCGACCTTGTTCTTGGCCATCAACCTCTTGGATCGTTACTGTTCCAAGCGTGTGGTTTATAAGCGTCACTACCAGCTGGTTGGCTGTGCGGCTCTCCTCATCGCCGCGAAGTACAATGACAAGAAAGACCGTGTCCCCACTGTCAAGGAACTGAAGTCGATGTGCTGCTCTCTCTACGATGATGACATGTTCATCCAGATGGAATGGCACGTTCTGCAAACTTTGGGCTGGACCATTGGTCACCCAACCGTTGATAGTTTCCTTCAGGTCGCTGTCCTGGATGAGGCCTACGACCCCGAAGTGGAGCACATGGCTCTCTATATCCTAGAGATTGCTCTATTCCACCGCGATTTCGTCTCTAAGCCCTCCTCGGAACTCGCCCGGGCTGCCTTGGCTTTGGCACGCTGCATCCTCAACCGTCCGCAACCTCGTCACACCGACTGGGCTGCCCAGTACGACTCGATGACTCTTGTTGGTCTTTCCCAGCAGCTTCACCAGCCGTCGTCGGTTGTTGCTCGCAAGTACGCCTCGGCCCACTACTCGCGCGTTTCCAAGGTCCTGGAACATTTCCTCAACCGCCAGGCTTCGTTGGCCAGCTACGCCCGATGCACTCCCCCGGTCGAGACTCCCGTGGAGTCCAAGCCATATAATGGAGAGATCGGACTTGCCACCCCTCAGAAGTCCCAGCAGTTGACTGCCGTCGCGCATGGATACATGACTCCTCCGGTTACCCCGGAGAATGGAGGCTTTGTCCCGGCACAGATGGGCAATCAGGACCTCAACCAAGTCGTTCCAGCTGTGAATGTCTGCTCGCCATCACCTGCACCTGAAGCTGAGATGCAGTACATGTCTACTGAAGCCTACCAGCAACAAGAAGCCCTGTATATCGCTCAGCAACAGCAGCACCAGATGCAGCAGTTCCCTCCGCAGCCACAGATGGTCATCGACCCCACATACGCGGGTGCGATGTAATGAAGACACCAGGTCCTTCGAAAAGTAGCGACAAACCCCAAAAGTGTTTCGGCGTCTTGCACATATTCTTCGTGCGCCTCTTTATCTCGCCCACATAGAACTCATTCGACGGAGCATCTGCTTTTGCGTTGGTTCTCGACTCCGCTAATACTACCCTAAATCCTACGCCGCTGGCTTCTTCGGCTTTCGACCTGCTTCTTCACCGCCATCTCGACTTGACCCGATCCCACCCTTCACTTCGACATCATACCGCTTTGCATTCGATTTCGGTCCTCAGGACCGGAGTCGAAACCAGCCATTTTTTTCTTCTTGTTCTAAAAATTGCATACCCCCCTTTTCTCTCTTTGTCGCCCCAGTCCCCTGGGTCGTCATATGCATTTGTTCTCATTTTCCACATAGCATTGCAAGAGCGAGCCTGATTTTGATTTCTATTTGTGATTGTCATCTGCATTGTTCTCATTTACCCCAACACACATCTTCGATTCGCATTTCCTGTCGTCGGGGTACTCTTCGGGGCCTATACGACACCCTTTTTTTTACTGCTGCGCGCCCGTCGGCGCTGCGCATTTGCATCCACCAACACCCAACTCCTCACGATCTTTTACAACAAACCCCTGCCTCGCCCCTGTCACATCACCACCCATCCTCAGAAGAAAAAGCCTTTAATGTGTCTAGCCTGTATCCCACTCAATCAAGGGCTCTGCACTATCCTTGCCTCAGTACCCTCGGACCTATATACAAGCGTTGCGGATGGAAATGGCTGATAGAAACGGCACCACACAAAAAAAGCAAAAAAAGAGCGAAAACCATGCAAAAACAAAGTTGCGGTCTCCCGGGGATTCATAACCGGGACCTGAGATTGATATTATCCCTCCCCTACCCATTGTTTGTGTACCTAGCCGATCAGCCCGTTTCTTGTCCGCCTTTCACTAGGCGAGTCAGTGGACTTGTGCTGTGATATTTACTGTGTGGACTGATACTGCCACACGGCCCACGAATGATATCCTGTTCTGTGGAACTTCTTTTTCCAAAAACGTAAACCACGTAACTCGGTTGTAGACGAGACGGGCTCCCTTATGGTCTTCTTTTGGTATACTTGGCTAAAATAAGTTTCAGGTCCCTTTACTATTACTCTAGCCATCGCGTAAAATTGTTGATGCTTAAGTTGAAGATTTTTATTCTAGTTCAAGGTTGAGAGGCAATCCACCTGGCTTACTTGGATCAGTCAGGTACTGCTCAGGTGGTAAGCCACCTACTAGGTAGTACCTCTAGTAAGCAGGCTCGATGGATTTCCAAGATTTACAATAGTCGCAAACGTATTCCAAGTTCTCGAGGTCCAAGGTATCTTCTCGCCGTGCGTTCAGTGAATCCGACCTCGGGAGTCGTCAACTCCCGAAATATATCATACCTACCTCGAACTTGAACACTCCTAGGCACCCAGAAACGCACCCTGAATGCCCAGTTGCGCGACGATAAATACAGGATAAATTTAAAATTGTTTATCGTTCGGCATTCCGGTTGACGTCTAATAATGCCGGTAACAATTCCAAGCTTTGCCAAGCTCAGTCATGGGAACCGATATGACGGGAAGTAAGAATGCTGTTTACATACTAATATAGAAATTCAATATGAGGTAATTATCAGCAATGTGTATTCATGTTAGCAATGAGTAGTCGGTCCATCTCAAGAGAGAGAGAGAGGAACATGAATGGAGAGTTGAGCCTGGGATCCTGGCCATGGCTTCTTCTCAAACAGATTTGAAGTGCCTGATCCCAGCTCAGGACCTAGCAACTCGCCTGAAATTGGCAATGATACCACGAAGATACATATTATGGATAGGACCTCGTATAAATATCACCACAATAATAAGTTCGAACTATACTACCCCAATAAATAATCATTCGACTTGCAAGCGAAATTGGAAGATGATGTTTCGTGTACGTAGATGCTCCATTCCACAGTAAAAGCAATTAGATAGTCAGAGCCAGTAGGTCACTGTGACAGTCTCCACGTCTCGGCTGCGAAGATTCCTAGAATTACCCCGTCAAACTTCCCATTAAGTAACACCATCGGGACACTAGTGAATTTTTAGCAATCATGAGATCACAACCCCCCAAAATTACGCTATTTTTTTCGCAGAGTCCACACATATAGGCATATTATTTAGCTTGCAGCTAGGGACCCCAAAGGAAGATGTAGCTTCTGCTAGGCTCGATCCTGCAAATGCTTGCAACAGGACTGTAAATTTGATCCTTCCGAGTATCGCAATATGTGCAATTTCAATTACACCCAGATTCTTCAGTTTCATTATATCCGTACGTATTGTTTACTTCTTCTTTCAGCTCTTTCAGCAAGTATATCCAACGTTGATGTGGATCTTCCTCAACCATGGATCAGCTTCCAACCCGCAATGGCAACCAATCATCACACCGCTCATCCAGGAACCAAAGTTCGAAACTAGAAAGGATCCGTGCATCATCTTACCTTTGTCCAGAGCACGACGAACTCATAAACCAAACACCGGGGCATACACAGATAGAAGCAAAAATAGGAGAGAACTTGAAAGTATCGGAAGAAAATATTGAATTTTAAGTTAAATTCAAATGAGTAATCCAATTTGGATCAAAGTTAAGACATAATAAGAATATAAATATCGCTCATTTGCAGAATTTCAAAACCCGATTAACCCACGCTATGCATCGCAACCTCAAGAGAGGTTTAAAAATAATTGTAAAGGACAGATGGGGGAGTCTCCGGCAGTAAGAGAAAACCCGAGCGCTTACCCCGCAGAATCACGAATTCTGCAAGGAATATGCGCGAAAAAGGAATATGACACGTGTAAGCCTTTCCGAGGTCGAGCTGACCGACTCGATGAAAGAGAGATAAGAAGTGGGGTGTAAGGGGGTGAGGTATGACAGGGAAGATGGAGAGATTGGGGTGAGAAGGTCACCACGAGAAAATAGGTGAGAGTGGAGAGTGGAGAGGTCCAAGGAGTGAGAAAGTCGGGGGGATGTGGTCGAAGACGAGAAGGGAAAGAGAAGAGGGCCTAGAAAAAGAAAGGAAAAGACACAGATAACGCCGAATAGCCCAGAACTCTGCAGAATAATGGTACAAGGGTGCACAGCAGAAGCTAGGGGAGCAGAGGGAGTGGATCCTCCCTGCTGCTTTCCCCAGCCAAAAAATCCGGGGCAGAACTTCCAGCCAAAGAGTGTGGCAAAAGGCAAAAAAAGAGTACATAGCAAGCAGTTGAGTTGGCAATGGCAAATATCTCCCCTCCCACCCCTTTCAACCCCCCAAAAAGGGACCACAGGGCCCAGGCCATAATCGATGGGATCTGAGGGTCAGGGGTGATCGGTGATCGCGGTTGAAGCGGTGACGAAAGGACCCATCCCTTCTTAGCCTCGAATTGGTAACGACCCAATTTAAGACTAAGAAGCGAGAAAAGGGGGCAGGGAAACAGAGACACGGACAAGTCTCGGGGACATTTTGTTCGAGACAATCAGTCGTCGCCTCACTTTTCGTTTTCGCGGGTTGTCGCTTTTTTGATCGTTTGGCTCAGCCGCGCGGATAAAAATAGCTGGGGATGGGAAACAGGTGCCAAAGCCAAATTTTGCCTTTCTCGTACTCTTTTTGCCGGATGTTTGTACCCCGGGTAGAAGTAGGCCTACTTCCAGCGTTGCTTGTCCCAGTCCGATGGCCGGGTCTCGTCGTAGATTTGGCCACCTTTATTGTGTACAACGACCGTAGGTTTGCGAACGGGATTGGCGGCTGGGGGCGCATCTGCATTAGCCGGGCTCAATCTGGAGATCGGGAACAGGGGGGGTGCCCTCCGCCAAAAACGAATGGGGAGGAATCAGGGTGTGTTCAGCGCTGGATCGGCATACCTCGGGCTTCCGTTGCGATGACTTGGTCACCACTACTGCCTCTGCTGGCTAGAGTAGAATTTGAGTCGTTGTTGACCTTGTGCGGCATGATGATGGAAAAGGGAAAAAGAAGAAAGGAAGAAGGCGCGCCGCAAAGACGATGACGCTTGAGACCGAGAAGTTGAGCTGGAGCTAAGCTGTAGTATGGGCTGATCGGTCTCGAAGGGCAAACAGTGTTGAACTGCGCGCAACGAGATCTATAAATTTGACGTTGAAAGAAGTATAAGACAAGGTAGAAAGAAAGGCGGGTGGTGTGATGGATTAGAGATTATATAGAGTGATTTGGCAGCGGAAGAAGATGAGAAGCAGCCAGCTTTTGTATACCCCAGGCCATTCCCTGATCTACGACTCTGGGGAACCGTATCGTCGCCAGGGAGCTTCGACTTCCACGGGAATGGATCGCCCCCTGACGCATCCTGTGCCTGGTATTACGGCGTCTGGCCTGAATGATTGGCCTTAACCCCCAGCCAAAAGCAGGGCAGCCAGTCAGCGCGTCGCGGGCCATACGCGGTGGACTCGTCGTACGCGGTGGACCCAATAATGATGAGTCAGCCATTCCTCTCTCCAAGAATAGCCAAGAGGCAGGCTGAATGGTGAGTGGTGACTGGCAGGAGGTAAATGGCGCCAGGGCTCAGCAGGGAGACGAGGATTCCTCAACCTCACCGCTGAGGGAACGAGCCGTGCAGGGGGATGCTCTCGGTTGCGCGGCAAAATGACGGTGATGTCAATGAACCAGGGGCATCGCCGTGATGTCGGTGAAGCTTCCCTTTCCCCCCTGGTCCACTCTGGTCCAGATTCCCCTGGCCGAATCATTGAGATCCATCCTGATCCATCTTTGAGTTGATCATTTGCGGTTATAGCGTGGCCTCGCCAATCGCTGCTCCCGTGGGCCCTGGTCGATCACTTGTTCCGTCTGTGAACACTTGTATTGAGCTCCTGCAGTATACCCATCCGCCCCGAAAGAAGTATAGTTGATCATGCATTCAGACTGTACTCTGTACTCCGTAATGTCTGGCGAGATGCACCGCTGCGTCACTCCAGCCTCCAGACCGATTCATCAGCGGAGCCATTTTGCTATTGCTTGGGCACGAAAGACATCACGGGGAGCAGATAGGTCATTTTCCTTTCCCCGGCAACCGCAAGCCCCCCCCAACAGGAATGACAATGAGGCTTTGAGGCGTGTAACAGTGTATCGAGACTTTAGAAAACAAATCGGACAAACTTCTATAGATTCCAGACCCGCTTCAACGTACTTGGCCACCGCCCTGCCGCTTCATCCGTTCCTCCCATCCATTCATACTCCGCCGGATTCCAAGCGTCCGCCGTGCTGGCGCCGAGGTTTGCTGGCGTACCATTGACATCGTCGTGGTATGAAACGTCACCGACTCAATGCCCTGTCCATTCTGCCTACTTTGGGTACTCTGACTTTCCGGGGTGGAGCTTTCCTGTTTCACCTCACCTGACCAAGACCTTGTCTCCGCTGTGTTGTCTCCATTGGATTGTTGTGCTTGCATCCTACCCGGCTTGATTACAGGTCGTGAGGGAGCCGCCAGCCACGTATAGTTGTTGGGCTCAGAAGGTTCTAGCGCTGGCCGTGTTGGATGAAGCGGCCGAGGCTGAAGGCGATGAGAAGAAAGGGTAGGCGGAACAAAATCGGAACTGGGTCGGTTACTTTGGGATGTCATGTGGTTCATTTGTGTCGGCTGAGGTGGCGGACGAGTGGTTGGGGCAGGCTGCTCTCTTTTTTGGGAGGATCCTGGACCGCCAAAGAAGTTGGAAATACTGGCCTGAGTAAGGCCATCTTTGGCACTGGCGCTCTTCCCTTTAGTTGCAGAGATTGGTTCCTTGACAAGATTGGGTTTATCCTCCGTAATGGCCTCCTGACTGGCAGCTGAGCTCGCAGCATAATCCCGAGCAGATGAAAAGCCGGATGACATGGTTGTAGGGGCAATGAAGTTCGATGAGTTACTCATGTTGTAGATGTTAGCTGACATGAATGTCGTCGAGGTAGACTGGTTGCCCTCAGCTCGCCGTCGTTTAGGACATGGCCCTTCAGCGGAGTTGTCGCCTTTGTCCCATTGACTATCGAGATCTCGTTTCTCCTCTCCTTCGGCCGTCCACTTATCATCAAGTGTCGACGGAAGCGTATCGAGCGTTTTGTACATGTCCTCTGGCGATGGCCGCGGACGCCGCAGGATATCAGCGATCGAATATACCACTTTCTCGTGCAAGTTGGGTCCCTTGGGACGAAACCGGGTCGTCGTGACTTTGGGCGGAAGGAATGGCGTCAGCGTGGTGGATGCGTCCTCTCCTTCTCCAATTCGTGGCTGTCGCAGAGGAAGACTGAGATACAATAGAGCTTGTGCTCGCGTCATCGCAACATAGAGAAGACGTCTTTCTTCATCAATCACCTCAGCCCGCGAGTGTGGAATACTCCCATTGTACACAGCTGGTATAAAAACAACAGGCCACTCTAGGCCTTTTGCCGCGTGTATTGTGGAAATTGTGACAGTCTCTGGTGGTTGCTCACCCTCTTTGCCCTCGTTTTGGGTTTGTGCCTCCGTAGAAAGAGCGACATTGGCCAAAAATCGAGACAGAGCCTCGTCCCCCAAGTGCATCGCTGACTGCTCAATGCCTTCGATCTCAGGTAAATCGTTCTCCTTGTCCGCATCCTCGCCTGAAAGTGCGGTCTCGTTGGCTTGACCCATCAATTCTCTCACGTTCGCCCAGCGCCCGTCTTCGTCCAGGGGATAGGTTCTCATAAGATACTCCTGGAATGAGAGATTTTCTGTGATGTATTCGAGAAGTACACGCGGGGCGGAAGCGTCTTGACAGTCCTGCAATTTTTGCCTCGAGGCGTCGATAAGCTTCACTAGTGAACACAGTCCTAGCTCAGCCGCCTTTTGAAGCTTCTTTTCAGTCGATCGACGGCCCTGAATAACATCTTTCAGGAATGACCACAAAGGAACTTTAGCCTTATCGGCACCAGTTGTCAACTGTTTTATAGTCTCATCGCCAATTCTGCGTGGTGGCACATTGATGATGCCGAGCAAGGCATCTGTATGGCCCGTATTGCTCACGACTCGGAGATAATTGAGGAGTGTCTTGACTTCTGTCCGATCGAAGAACTTCCGGCCTCCCACCATTTTGTAGGGAATACCAGCTCGTCCAAATGCCGTCTCAATACGCGTCGACAGGGAAGCTGACCGGAGTAACACTGCAATGTCAGACATCCGCACAAGACCACCTGTCATTGCAACACATCGCTTGATTTCGAGAACCATCCAGAGGGCTTCGGCATTGGCAGTAGGAAGTTTTCTGAGCACAGGCAGAGTGCCGAAGGAATGGGTAGGTTGCAGCTTTTTGTCGGGCCGCGAGGTATCCTGCTCAATCACTTCCTGGGCAGAGTTGAGAATTGAAGCTGAAGAGCGATAGTTCGACTCGAGGAAGATAGTCCTCGTGTTTGTGTACCGCCGCTGCATCCGCCTCAGGTTTTGGATCTCCGCCGACCGAAAACCATAGATACTTTGATCTGGATCTCCGACAATAGTAATTCGTCGGTGTTTCGCCGCGAAAAGGTTCATCAACTCATACTGGATGATATTCGTATCTTGAAACTCATCCACTAAAACCGCTTGCACGTTGGATACGCACTCTGGGTGCTCTCTGAGGAGGTCACTGCATCGCACGAGTAGATCGTCATAGTCGAGAAGATTCGAAGCTTTCAGTGCAGCATCGTAAGAACGGTATATATCCACCAGCTCCATTTCCTCTGCCTTGACTTGACCTTCTAGTGCATCAGGAGTGAGCCCATGGGCTTTATGGCGTGAAATGCGCCCTTGGGCAGCCTTGACTTCCATGCTAGAATTCAAACGTTTGATGATTCTCTGGTAAAAAATGTTTCGTTAGTAGACAGTCTCAAATTCGAATATATGCAAACTCACTCGAAGGATTCCTCGAGTGTCGTCCGAATCCGCAATGCCAAATCCCTTTGGGAGACCAATCTTGTAGCCATACTTGCACAAATAGCGCCGACAGATCGAATGAAAAGTACCCAAAATAAGCCGCGATTCTGATTGTGCGCCGATTAATTTCGCAAGACGCTCGCGCATCTCTCGACTTGCTTTGATGGTAAAAGTGCAACAGATGACGTCTTGTGGTAAGTATCCATGATGTGAGAGCAGATACGCGACGCGTGCGGTTAATGTCTTGGTTTTGCCAGAGCCTGGTGGCGCGAGCACCTGCAAAATAGGTGCATCAGAGGTGACTGCTTCAAGCTGGGCATGATTGAGGCCATCGAGAATAGAATCCATGGCATTCGAGATCTCTGGGATCTTGGTTGGTTCCGAGCGGTTTTGCCTTGGCGAGTGTGACGCGAATGAGGCGCGATGTCATGTGATTTACATACATACATACATACATGACTAGCAACTTCAAGGTCGACTGTGAAAAATTAAGATAGCTTCTAAGGTTTATTTGGCCTTGAATGATAATGTTCTCTATTTAAAGGAAAATGCTTTCTCTGTTTTGGTGGGCTCCATAATGAAGTCCGAGTCGGGGATGCAGAAAGCCGAACGGCCAGTCGACATACTACGCTATGCCTAGCTATAGAATGGGCGTTGAAGTTTCGAGATAATTATATTCATGAAAGCTTGAACATCTCCAAGTAAAACAATTAGTATGCATTGACTATCACAAGCCTAGTACTCCAGCCACGTCCGCCCATGCAAGAGAGTATGAAAAGGCTAAGTCGAGTAACAATGTATGTACAAGAGGGGGAATTGATCACTCGACAGCCTGGGTATCACGCCAACATCAACACAAAATCAAAATCAAGCTTAGCTGAAGATTCCCAAGGGAAGACTGGCAGCTACTTCAAAGTTGGGCACATTGACCACTTCGGCGATCTGAAGGTCTGCGGCAACACTGGCCAGAATGTATGCCTCACTTCGAGTAAGTCCCTTGGTCGAGACTAACCACTGAATAAGGCTGCGGGTGGCACTCTTCGCGGCCTGGTATAGGTCTGGCGACACACCCAGAGCACCGTAGGTACCGAGATCGGGGAGCGGGTTTGGTATTTGGGAGCGAGGAGGAGTCTGGTATTGGGGTGCGGTCACCCAGGGCTGGTTCTTGCAAAGCTCGAAACGAAGGGTAGCCTTGATGGGGGTCTCAATCGCGGTACCACAGACTTCACCGTGGCCCTGGGCGGCGTGGCCGTCACCACAGCTGAAGAAGGCACCGGCGGTTTGAACGGGGAGATAGACGGTTGAGCCAACGCTCAGTTCGCGGCAATCCATGTTGCCACCTGCGTGGGTGGGAGGCACGGTCGACAACTCGGAGTCATCGGCTGGGGCGAGTCCCATGCATCCGAGGAATGGACGAAGGGGAATACGCATGTTATTAAACTGTGCGTAGCCCTTCTCACGGTCGAGTGACCAGATCTTGATCTCGGGTTCCAGGTAGTCCTCCGCCAGCAGACCAAAGCCGGGGATGATGGCGGACCAACCCCAGTCGGCAACTTCGAGGTTCAAGATCTCAACCTTGAGGACATCACCAGGCTGGGCGTCTTTCACGTAGATCGGACCGAAGACAGGGTTGGCAATGCCGAGGTCCAGCGTTTTGATGGCTGAGGCATCCGAGCTGGGGGTGAGTTGACCATTGCTGCTGTCGATGGCATCAAAGCTAACGGTCTCACCGGAAGAGACGGTCAACTTGGGTTCGATTTTCCGAGACCATTTCACATGGCCACAATCGCGTCCAACATGGAAGTTCTTCCATTCGGTAGAAGACATGGCGTTTGTTTGAGTTTGGGTCTGTGTTGAACTCATAGTCGGCGAACCCCAGGCAGCGCAGAGCAGAGAGGGCACCTAGTAGGGTACTATGGAAATATTTGTAGGAGTGGGGTTGTGTGTGTGTGTGTGTGTGTGTACTGAAAAGTCGAAGGACGATGAAACAATCGAAAAAGGGAGAGCCAGGGAATTTGAAGTATTCGTACTGGGATCCTCTTCCAGATGTACGGTTAGGGAAGGTGGTTAGTGCCGGATCTTACTCAAGCTTGTTTGCAAGGTGACTCCACTCTTGGGAACCGATTTCTCTGGCCTGCCTAAACGGGAATGACAGGTCACGAATAGGACGAGTGTGCGCCCCTGGGAGAGTCAATCTCGTGAAATCGAATCCGCGCATCGGCACAGACGCAAAATCAACCCGGGGAGGAGAAGGAGAGAAGAGGGAGAAGAGGGAGAGGGGGAAAAGTGGCGGGCCACCCCGACGGGAGCGAAGGGACCTCTCTTATCCGCCGACTAGTAAGTACATCCTCCGTAGTACGAGTACTCGTAGTATTCACTAACCCTGTCCAGCGGGGTCTCTACTGTCTAACCGAATGGTTCAAGAATGGCTTGTTGGAGAGATTTGGAGTATTTTATGGAGTATGTATGGAGTACTAGTTGGGATGGTGGCATCAAGATCATAACACCTACGTAACACTGTAGTACTGTAGTACCAATTACTACCAACTTGAAGTATTTAGACTCTTAGACACCCCTAAAACACTCTAGAGCACTCTAGAAGCAGTGGGCTAGGATCCATCGCTATTGCTCGGAAAGTCCGAACGACCTCCCTCTTAAGGACACGAGGATGATACGAGCAAACCCAAAGCACGCCACCGCGATCGAGATGAGATTCCCTTAGGGGCAAGCTGGCCGATACAATCCACTGGATTTCGCCGAGCGGGACAATCCAAGTGGACCGCAGAAAAGCCTATGATTCAATCCTATTCGTCAAACCTGAATGTATAACTTATGCGCAACAGCAATCCAGAAAATTCTGTCCCTGGCCCCGATCCGCCACAGAAACCACCTTCTTGATTCGGTAAGGATGGAGCCAATCCTCACCGCTGACTGGCCACAACCTCGCTGCATAACACAATCCCCCCGGGGTGGACCTTTTTCTTTTTGGGGACTTTTCGACCCATTTATTTTCCTTTTCTTTTCTTTGCTTTTCTACTATTTTTGAAAGAGGGAAAGAGGTTAAACGCCTCGATCCATTTGGAGAGGGCTCTGTTTGTTTTAGTAGTTCCCATCCCATGGGATGCTCAAGATCTCTCTTATCTCCTGAGATGAGGCTCCCATCAGCTGAACTGTCCATCCAACAATACGACAATACAGGTGGAATTGTCGCTCTGCGGGTGATTGGCACTATTGGTGGCGATATCCTGTGCAATATCGCCCGCTCGCATCCCCCGCATCGCCAACTTCATCACATGTTGAATCAAAGCCCCATCGTCGGCCTGGTTACTGACCCCATCCGACACGATTACCAACAAATAGCGTCGGTTCGATTGCAATTTCCGCCGTGAGGTATATGGGTCGTTGGATACAAAGTCTCCTTGGGTAGGCTTCGATGACGAGGAGGCGCGTCGGTCGCGGAGCATCGAGTTATCATCCTCCGCACTGTTCACCGGCGTTTTGTACTGCAGGTCGCCTAGCGCGCGGGACATGTTCAGGGATCCTACCTGGCCGCTCATGCATTCCAGGAATTAGCCCTCTTAGCCCCCGAGTCTAATCAATGCAGGCATCCTCTTACCGACCCGCGGGACACCGCTCCTCATCTCCACGCTACCTCCAGCCTCTTTGATTCGGGCTCGTTCACTAGGCGTCTCGGGCTTATGTGCCTCTGTGATTCGTCGCTAACCCAACCAATGCATTGTTGCTATCAGCCTTCCTTGTCTAGTGGAGAGAGAGGGAGGGGGACGGAGAAGAGGGGGTGAACACCCACGATATGATACGGGCACTCCGTCTTCGGATCCCGCTCAGCCAAGAGAACATGCGAATCGCCCAAGTTAGACACCACTAGCTCGCCTGCAGTAAGGTTAATCAAACAGATGGCTGCGGTCGACCCAGACAACGCAGGCTCCGCGCTGTCGTGCTTGAAGCTTTCCAGCAACAGGCCATCCTCGTCGGCGAGAGCCGCCTTCAGGGCCCCGGCGTAGTCGCCTTGTTCGAATTCAGGTCTCTGAGCAAGTAAGCGGTGCAGCTGCTTGCTTGCGTGGTCTGCAACCAGTCCGGAACCACTACAGCGTCCGATTAGGAAGGTGCCTGTGGGGGAGGGGTAGAGAAGTGGAAATGGCAGGTGTCTCACTGTCCATCGTAAATGGCGAAGAACGCCAGCTTGTCTTGAGTCTCGGCGGGGAACTGTTCCGGGCGGATTACAGTATAGTAATCCTCCTGACGATCTCGACTCCCTTGTGCCTGCAATGGTCAGTCGCCTGTTTAGATCGACAGGGGCCTTCGCATTCAATTTCGATATACCTGGCCAACTCCGGCATCGAAAAGCGTCACCGCATCCGAGCTAGACATGAGCGCGGTCTGAAACATCTGATCCTGAGTGCTCAGTGTGCGAAAACCATCCTGCAGTAGGTAGCACTGGTTATTTTGAAGGATCAAGACCTCCCTGACCTTCCTTTGACTCACGCCTGAGTGACCGACAGCTGGGCAGTGATGCTAGGCTGACATCATGTTATTTGCCATGCGCACATTCAAGATAGTATCTGTAGTTCAGAACCTCACGATAAGTGATGAGAAGCCAGTTCAATTCCCTGTCCAGGTGAGCGCTGTAAAGTTGATCGGTCTTGGTGGTGTTTAATAATGGCTCGACGGCCATACTTCAGGTTATACTACAAGTACATAAATGCGCATATTAATACTACTAGAAGTATAACACCAACTAAATCAATCGGGTCAAAATCCACCCAAAATGGCAATCCAAGCAGAAATAAATTCCGATAGATAATTAAGCTGTAAGTTAACATAAAGATGACTGCATGTCGCGTTGATATCAATCTGGTGCGATGCCCAGGCGATCTCGATCGGAGCGCACGGGCCACCCAAATACTTTGAGCGAATCTGCAGAGACCTGACGATAATCGATAGATAATCCCGAACATCACACGACTCCCTCACCTATCCTCTCCCCGTTTCCCCCTGTCAAGTCCAGATCGGACTGAGTAGGAATGGGGTCTCTCTTCGCAACCGCCGGATCCATATTCTCTCGTTATACCGGCCGTTCTTCAGCCCAACCCTCGACCCCTTCTGCCCCGCCGGACTCGAGATCCGAGGATTCCTCCGTAACTGCTGTCAACGATGCACCGGCGAGTCACGACGGAGATTACCCGAACCTGCCTTCGATAGAGACCGAGGAAGAATCCCCCCCAGACTACACCCAAGGCATCGGCATCGAGTGCGCCGCCTCCCGTCCTTGCAGTTCCAACACTGAACCTGAACGGGGATAGCAACGACAATGACACATCTAACAACGCAACCTCGTCGGCTAAAGGCCTCAGCGGGGCGCCGAAACAGACTATTTACTCAGAGTCCAGCAATAGATCTGCCATGAACACATCTCAGGAGCCGCTCATGCCATCTCCAGCGTCCTCAGCCAAGCAACAAACACCCTCTGCAACACCCCGAACAAACACATCTTCAATGATGCCTCCACCTTCAGTCCCCCGTCTGCGGCCAACCGGCAGCCAACCCACAAACCAACTCCAACCCCCTCGACTAAGCGCCGGCAGTTCCCTCCGCCCACCTCCATCCGCAGCAGCTAGCCTGCGCGCCCCACAGAGCAACGGCGGAAGTCGTCTCAGCAATAGCACCCTCGCCCCGGTCCAGGTCAAGAAATCCTCCGCATCGCGCAAAGTCGTGCTTGACCCCGGATTCTCGCCCCTGGACTGGGCAGCGCTCGCTGCCAATCCCAAAAACCAACTCCGAGGTGCGAACATGCCACCCGGGTATATGCGCGTCACCCCGTCGATGCTGAAGGTACATAATGGGCGGAAGGGTCGCGACGCCTGGACCTCGTACCAAGGGAAGGTCTATAATATACAACCTTATGTGCCCTACCACCCGGGTGGGAAGGGCGAACTCCTCCGCGGCGCGGGGAAGGACTCCGCTCAACTGTTTCAGGAGATTCACCCGTGGGTCAACTGGGATGGGATTCTAAGTGAGTGTCTCGTTGGGATTCTTGTTTCGGAGAATGATGGCCAGGCGGAGAATGCGCTCGATGCGATGGACTAATAGAGCTGCTTGGTCATGTCTCTGAGATGACCCGTACATACCGACATTTGCTCGTTCTATGGCCCCATGTACACATATTTGCATTGTTTTTATGAACTAGAAGAGATACCCTTCCTATCGACGAATGGCATGACATTGAAAATTGGATCCAAACTGAATTTGTTCAGGGTATATGTTGATTTTATATCTATGCCGCAGCAATATACCTTCTCGCAGGACATTTACATAGCAAATGGTCAACCTTGATGTCAGAGCTTACAGCTCATCCTTGTCAACGCCATCAATGCCGACCAACTCGGTCTCGAAGATCAGAGTCGCGCCGCCGGGAATGGGACCGACACCACGGTCACCGTAGCCGAACTCAGGAGGGATGGTAAGAGTACGCTTCTCACCAATGCACATATCCAAAAGACCCTGGTCCCATCTAGAAATAGGCAGAAAGTTAGCGCACTTGAACCATTTTACAGATAGAAGTAAAGGTTTCCGGAATTCCTAGCAAAAAGAATACCCAGCAACGAGCAGCTGCGAAGGGAATCCATTGCACCGCTAGGAATTATCCATTCAGCTCCCATCATTGGGTGTAAACCTACCCCTTGATAACACGACCAGTACCGAGCTTGAAGCTCAGAGGAGAGTTGCGCTTATAGCTAGAGTCGAACTCATTCCCGGTGTCTTGGAGGGTACCGCGGTAGTGCATGGAGACACCGTCGCCGTTTTGTGTCTTGCGGGTACATTCGACCTTGTGGGTGGTTTCGATGCCTAACTCGGCGGCGCAGGCCAGGGAGGCGAGGGAGAGAAAGATGCTGGCGAGACGCATAGTGGTAGGTATTGAGTAGGTTATTTGAGAGGAATTGAAGGGACGTTGATTGAATTGGGGAGATGAGGAACGACCGAGGGGGAACTCGGGGGAGACCACGTTTGTCTGGCGGTGCGGAGCATGTGGGCCTGCGCCTGGTGGGGCCGCTCAGTAATGAATGTACATAGGCCGTGAGTTGGGTAGGACGGATTCCTTGATGTTGGATTGGATAGAATGGAAATTGTCGCCGGCTTTTTCTTGAGATGTGTCCTTGACTTGTGGAATACAAAGCGATTCAGGATCGTATCTTAAATAGTGGTTGTCGAGGTAACGGCTCCATGTCCCGTATGTTTAGGTCCACACTAATCTTACTCTACAGTTAATCAGCTTTTTGATAGATGAGGATTCCCCCTATCTAGGTAGGGTAGTAGCGATATAACCTTTGATAGATCTAGAGAAGCAAGCGCTTCATTCATTCACCACCATCACCATCTTTCTTTTGGGCTGTGTCGGCGATCGTGACACCATCATCCGCATTCGCCTGCAGGTCATCCTCTCCCATGGCTTCGTCCCATCCATTCGCCACAAGATACACTCGAAACTGCTCATCGCGTATTCTCAGATCCTCGCCCGAGAGATCCGGTACGAAGAAATAGGTCACTAAGATCCCCACGATACCACAGATCGCTGCAATGATAAACGTCCATCTTTTGCCAAGATGGGTCGCGATGGGCTGGAAGGCCTGCGTTCCGATCGCTGCACCTGTCTTGCCAATAGCCGCTGAGAGTCCGTAGCATGTACCGCGCACGCCAGTGGCATACGCCTCAGATGACAAAAGGCCAAGCATATTCCCTGGACCAAAGTTGCCGCAACTTTGCATGAGCCCGTAGAAGACGACGAAGAGCGGAATTATCTTTGTGATCTTGTCATATGAGCTTCCAATAATCAGGCCAAATATCAAGTAGCCGCCGAAGCCGATCATCATGATGTTTTTGCGCCCGACTCGGTTGCAGAGGAACGCACCGAGGAAGACGCCTGGCAGAGCGATTGCCCCAAGAAGGAGCTGCCATTCGCCTGTTGAGCGAACAGAACCAGCCTTTGTAGCCTCTGAGATGATAGTTCCAGAGAATACACCGTTTGGGAAGGTCACGAAGTCTAGAACACATCAGTAAGTGGTATCGTGAGTGAGGTGCGGGGAAAATTTACCATAAAGAAACCAAGCACCGCATGTTCCAATGAGAGCTTTCCAGTAATAGCGAAGAACAAGCAGATAAGGGACATGTTTCTTGATCGCTCCGCGGCGATATAAAGTCGAATTTAGCATGCGGATGCGGAAGTAGAAGACGGACAGTGGCCAGATACATCCGATACCGAAGCATACTCGCCATACAGTACTGTAGTGTGATTCATGGCACGCCATCAGAACGATCAAGAAGATTGATACCGCAAATGGTCCACCGAAGCTGAGAGGGAAGTTAGTCACCATGATGAATGCCGGCCCGCGATGCTTGGGTGTCAGCTCGTTGGCTGATTCAGAAGCCGAGGTCGAAGATGCTGGATACTCGCCGCCAGTACCTGAAAATAGCCATACGCGTTAGCGCTGGAGTATAATTTGAGAGCCTCAGTCAATGAATTGAGACTCACCGAATCCAACAACGCCACGGGCGACTGTCATCATCCAGAACATGCCGTTAATGGTAACTCCATGAGATGCAGTAGCAAGGATGCCCCCAACGACAATCATAGCAGTGGTGAACACGATGGCAGTCTTGCGACCAAGATAGTCACATGTTATACTGGAGAACGCGCATTATTGACTCCCGCCTATGAACTGTAGGAACCAACACGTACCCGATGACAATCTGACCGATGATTTCGCCCACGAGCAGGGCGTTGGACACGCGCGTACTGACAGTCGAGGTATATTCCTTGGGATATTCTTTCTTGAGAAGGACATTTGCCATAGTCCTATGGCCAGCTGAGTATAAGTTGATGCTCAGGGTTCTCCCAGGTGGGTGTAAACTCACATCAGATTGTTCTGGTATCCATCGCTGATCAGGGCAAAGCCACTTGCGAACTAGGTCATGGACCATGAGTTTTATGCGAGAATAAGACAATATACAGCTGCTTGGGTGTTCCACTCACAATAGTAAACAGATCCGACAAGCTCTGCCGCTTCCTCGAGACCTCACGCGAGGGATCGGCGGTATGGGAGCCGGTAGGCTCTAGAACCTCGGCAACAACGGATTTGCTCTCGGGTTGCACATCGTCGATAGCCATTCTTTTTGGAGGTGCCGTGACAGTCACGGGCTTAATAGGAGTGGACTTTTGTCAGGGAGGACGGAGTAGACGCGGCAACAAATGCTTGAAAGCTGCTGGAGGGGACAGAACGCGGGGTCACCGTTCAGGGGCGTTGTTGTAGTCCAAGCACTAGCCCTATAGCGCCAGGCAAAGCTTACCCTAGACCGGTCATTGTGTAACGTGGCTGTCATTGGACGCTGCCTTAGGAAGTGGCACATAACTACTATGTGCCACATGCGGCCGGTGGAGGTAATGATAGGCGGGTGGGGGCGGAAACAAAGATCTTATCTTTTGACTTGACCACTACCCAAGGTTACCCTAGGGCCTCCCCTAGGGTAGGGCTAGCGGGTGTGTCTGGAACTTTGAATAATTACTCCCAAAGGGTCACGTATTGTAGCTACTAATCAGAACATATTCGTTTATATGAGGCTTATATGAGGCTAAGTACAGTTTATATTCATAACGCCAGTCCTTCCCAAACGCCAAGTTGCTCCCACGGGTATCAATGCATGCATGGGGGATACATCATCACACTCCCCTCCGTTTTTGTGTACGCAATATCATAGGGGGGGAAAAAGATTCTTGATATCTCAAAAAGCCAACAAAATCAAAGTCATTAGGTTCATGCCCATTTACCTAGAACAGCCATGAGCGCAGCACCCATGCACAGCAGGGTGAAGGCTGCCAGCACGTCGCGGATTGGAGCCTGGCGCATCGAGTGGCTGAACATGAACTCGTGAGCCATCAATTCCACCAAGGCAGTGTAAATCAAAATACCGGCAGATATAGAGTCAAACACGCCGTTGACGATCAACGTTGTCCGGCCTTCGGGCGGGTAACTGTTGCGAACACCTAGGCCGATGGCAATTGCAATCGGAGTCGACAACCCAAAGGCCAGCCCCAGGAAGTACGGTGTGTGGCGCTTGGATCGCGGCCATGGAAGCATAGCGAGCCGGGACCCCAGTCCGAGACCTTCAAAGGTCTGGTGGAAAACCAGAACGATATACAAAGTGGTGAACTCGGCACCAGAGACCGCAAGGGTGAGACCGATAAAGACTGAGTGGAAGATAATACCGAATTCCAGGATGAAGATAGATGTCAGCTGGGCGGCATAATCTTCAATTGCAGAAACGTCTTTCTCCGAGTCGTCGGCGTCATGGTGTTCCCGGGAGTGACCAAGGTGATCCTCCCCGGGCATAATATGATTGTGGTGATGATGGCCCTTGTTCTCGCTGACTTCTTCCACCAGGGGAGGTGAGTCAATGTGGGTGTGAGTGTGACCTTCCTCATCATGGACATGGCCCGCACCAAAGCGGGAGAATCGCATGACCATAAGTTCAACGAAGAACAGGACAATGATAGTCATAAGAATTATACCCTCGACCCAACTGTATTCGGTAATTGGGCCGGTTAAGCAAGGGTTCTTTAATGATTCTTCGGCTGGAGCCAGAAGATGGATAAATGCAGTAGCAATGATAACGCCAGATCCGAAGAATTTGGCGACGAAAAAGATCCAGTTAGGGAATCCACTCTTTTTGCTCCAGCGACGAGCAAAGACGGGGAAGAGAGCACCGAATGATGACCCTATGAGGATGACGAAGATGGATGAGATCCGTAGCCCCATGCGGCCATCGAATTCGTTCCCGGTATCACAGGCATCTGCCTCCCGCTTAAAGAGGGTGTTGAGGGGTTCCATTTCCATGGTGACTGATAGCCGAGACGACAGGGATTCCTGGGCGTTTAATGAGCACCGAATAACCGAAGCCGCAATGAGCCGCGCGACAAGATCTCAAATCTCAGATCTCACAGGCAATCCGGGGCTGTGGACGTTGATTGCACCAGAATCGAGCACCTTGGGAGAAAAGAAAAACCAAGAGAAGATTTGGCAGGTCGATTGACGTAGAGGGGCACCCACGGGGGGGGGTTGGAAAGGATAGTGCTGGTTAGTTTTTGTGCGGGTGTCGCGCTGGACTGGCCGTAACCCCCCAAGGTCCTCGAGGTAGACGCACGGTGGTCCAATAAGGCGCAGAGGGGAACCGGGTTGGCCTGGCGAGATATTACGCTAAGGTAAGCGATGCAGACAATTCGATGCACGAAAAGTAACGGTCAGACAATGATGAGACTCTCTAGCGAGTCCACGTCGAAGCAGAGAACGGTGGTGGTGCTGGTGGTGGTGTTATACGGAGTAGACTTTGCGCAGACCGGAGCAAAATCTCGGCGGTTGTCGTTTTGGTCTCAAGTCCCACGCTGGCTGTAAAGGACAAAGGAGAACAGATCGATGACCTTCGTGCTCGGAAGCAATGCGGATTCACAAATTTTGACGTAAATCAAAATCTGCGGGAATCATAGCCGGTTCATCCCAGCGGGGGTCCCAGAGTGGGATCCATGGGGACCTTGTTGGCGGGAAGACGTCAAGATATGAAGTACCAGGTACTTCATATTTCTGACATTTTAGGTGCAAAATGAAGTACTAGATACTTCATATGAGGACCTTGGGGACGGTCAGCATCTTGCCGCAAGCGGTGGTTGGAGGGTCACGTGTAATCAATACTACTTGCCTTCATCGAGTGAACGTCACTGATGTGGAAGTATGTGTATGATCCATTGGCAATGAAAATAGGCCAGAACACATAGTGGGAAACAGGAGATGGTAAGGGACAGATTCTAAAGTTGCTGGGTAGGGTTGTCAGTCACAGGGGTGATGCCCCTTGGGTGTCTGAACGCCAATCAGAGGCTCTGCGGGGACGCAGCTTGGCATCATCGATGAGCTCACATGGGAGCCTCTGAGGAACTCCCGCTTAGCTTTCTACATCCCTCCCCATGGCTCCCATACGACGCTACTTGCGCATCAGCAAATACTCGGTGATAGAATGCCGTATCTACCCCGATAGACCTTCTGACGCCCGATGGCTCTTGGATGCTCGTGACCCTGGCTTGCCACGCGTATTCGCCGCGATCCGCCCGTTGGTACGACCTCGTTTACGTGAAGCGAACGAACGGCTTTGGATGCGCAAGAAATCTAAACCAGTGAAGGATGTCGTTTCAGAAGGTAAGTAGCTCTACTGCTCCATCTACCCCTTCCTCGGTTGTCGTAGCTGACCGTGCCTTCTCGCTTGTAGATGACTTCGAAGTTAGCATCTTTCTCCGCGAATCGCGCACCCGTCATTCACTCTTAACACGGCACAAGAACTTTGAGCAACCAGACAAGCAAGATGGCACAAATGCACCCACTGGAGCTGGAAATACCCTAGCAAACGCAGAGGTAATCATGGACAGCGAGGACGATTCTGAGTTTGACTTGCATAATGTTCCCACGGCCGAAGACGACACTGCTCAGGATGGTGGTCGCTCATTGCGTAAAAGGCAAGGAGCTGCTTCAATCGATCCAGTCGACAGTCCCGACGGCAGCAACGAGAAGAAGGCAGGCTTCAGTACGCATTACGAGAGCTTCGACATTTGCGGCTGGGTGCTCTGTTTGCTTATCTCTCACAAGGGCGACAAGCTCCGGCTGAGTGCTGACCAATCGGCGCCGAAGCAGCCTCTAATGGAGGAATGGATATCGACTCAAGCTCAGCCAGATCTGGAAGAGGACTGATTGACTAGGATGGTTCCTGGATTCCTTTCAGGTCTTAGGCTGACCTGGGCGGATCAGAAAAGCCTCCAGATTCGCTGGTGTGGCTGAGGAGATTCTTCAGGCCAAGCTTCCTCCACATCTTCACGGCGGGTACCCGCGGTGGCGTGATCTGTTACAGGCCCTCTCTCCCCCTTTTGTGTGACACATGCCTAAATTGCAGAGTTGCATATCCAATTCATTATGTGCATCGCCACCCGCCTACCTGCACAATTCCCCCATGTTTCAGCAGGGGTGAGGTGGTCCATGATCGCGAAAGCCAGCTCTCCCACATCACGCGCACCTGTGACTTGGGCGAATTCTAAGCTTGAGCATCCCGCCCCTGGCTGACAGAAAGCCGGGTCGCCGCAGAGCGCCATGAGGATGCAGTCAGCTTATGACATCCTAGTTCTTGATGCAAGCCATCATTACACAGGTGGCGGTTATTCACCACTCTCAGTGGTTCAGAGTACACCGCTAGCTTCTTGAATCGTTCAAGAATGTCGGCGCAACACAACGGGGCAACTTGCTGCCTTGGATATATCCATGTATGTATATCAGTAATCCAATCAAGTTCGAGGTACTTCGAGAGTATCTGTGCAGGTATACCAGATACACTTTGTACGTATGTACATCCATGGATGTAGATGGTCTATCACGAGGCAGCAGCATCAAATTCTGCTCACCCAAGCTACCGGACGGCATGGTCCGTCCCGGTTGGCTTATCCCGGTCAAGTTCATGATTTCAATCTTTCCGCAGCTTGTTTTTTTTTGCGAAGACCCATCCATAGAACAGAAAAATATCTCAGCTTTACTCCATCCTCCTCCTAAAGTTATCTCCTTCCTTTTCCTTAATATTTCGTATTTAATAACTACTAGTACTAATCATCTCTATAGGCGCCATTGAATGCTATTAGAAATTAGAAGAGCGAAGAGTGACTCCGAATATAAAGGATATGATTACCGAATGAACACTTAGACTAGGTACGGATACTTTTATATCTTTTACGATCTATAATGTACGCGCCGGAGGCGTCGGTACTATGTGATGAACAAGGAGCTGACTCTTACCTAGTAGATATGTACTAGGTGAAAAAGTGATTCCCCCTCAAAAGACCACGTAGAATTGTGGCCTTTTCTGCGTCATCTTGAGTTGTAGGCGAGATTTTAGTTCCACCTGGGTTGAATGAAACGGGCTGTACGGAGTACATGTGGTGTTCACAAAACCTCGGCTCCCCGTTTTCCAGAAGCCAAGTAGAAGGCTGGTCATCCCGGTGGAGCCACTTGAAACAGCCCGTCCCTCCACTGTTTTCCCGTGACCCCCATCGGCGGCCGATACCTTCCTACATCGCTCAGCTCGGGAGAAAAAAAAGCCCCAGCCAGCCGGACATGGACGAGACGGCCCCGGCGAAGCTGCGGCCATTGCGTATGCTCTGTTGATGATAACAACGAGTACGGGGTACAGCATATATTGTACTCGTACTCTGTAGATCAGTAACGAATCGGTCAACTCTCAGTCAGTTCCCGCTGCCAATTGCAATCACACGCATCAGGAACCGTGGGAACAGACCGCATCGCCACGTGCGGCGATCCGCGACCGACCCGAACCAAACAGGCAATTGTTTGGGGATCCAGAGATGATTCCTGCAGGATGGAGAATACCCCAAAAAAATCACCGAGTTCCAATCGTACCCTCTCCTTTTTCCCGAGACCTCCACAACTCAGTTATTTTTCCCTCGGTCTCTCGTTTCCAACGGCGCGGAACGGCGGCCCACTCCATCGCACGGTGGATCCCCACGAGGCCCTACTATTCCCTTTCAGACTCGTTTATTGAAGTTTGTGACTCGTTAGCGTGTCGAAGTTTTTTCGCAGCCATGCCAGTTTCAACAAAGGTATCGCCACCGCTAACTCCACTAGGGTGCCTGATTGGAACCGCAGGAGCCGCGAACTCAACCACCTGCCAGGAACGCTTTCGCGCTTTCATTCCTTCAGCACTGAGCCAAAATCGCAAATCCCGATTGCACGGACAAGTCCGACCGCAACTCCCACCGCACATCCATTGGCATTACTATTACCGCATAGGGCTGTGGTCATGCGCGCCTCTTGAATTATTTGTCTTATTATTGACTACTCCACGTATTACGAGTACATATCTTCTCTCCTTCTGGTGCTTGTTTCGTGTGTTCGTTTGGTTTTTACTCCATATGTATGTAACTATGGTTTGAGTTTCTTCCATTCTGTTCTTCTGTACACCGAGCAAACGGAATCCGAATCCGGAGTTTGCGGGGATTCCCTTTCGCGCTTCCACTTTCCGAGACTTGCCGGAGGATTCGGAGTTGGAGGGACGGAATTTGAATTTGGTTGACATTTCTCCAGCTCGGAGATCTGCCGCCCCCATGCACACGTACGTACGGAATACTTACTGCGCTCTCTATTCTATATTCCGTAGACTACTGACTACTACGCACTTGTACTCTCTACATATCAATATGAACCAATCGTACGTACACCCCCTGTACTGATAGCCTTGCAAATAAACAACCACAGCCAAGGGCGATCCGAGGTTGAGCACGCAATCGACGCCTCTATATGAGAAAACAAAGCGGATCTGCTAATCGTGAAACACCCGGCCCAGTGATGTGCGGGATCAACCCTGGGGAGAATGTCTTGCCGACGAACTTGTGGTTTTTTCAGGACCTTCATGCTCCGTACCCATAATGACCTACTGTAGGTATGGAGTACGGAGTACTACTCCCTGCTGCAAAGAGGCAGCGACATTCACGGCAAACCTGTCCCACTGACATCAAATGAGGATGTGCAATGCAATGCACTGTCCCTTTCCCCTCTTCTCCCCCCGCCACTACTGCAATGCTGCAGAAGTGAGATGATCTCACATCCCATTCGAGCCATAGCGGAGGTGACTCGGCTCTGTTCTCCGGTGTGTGTGTGTGTGTGTGTGTGTGTGTGTGTGTTGAGAGTTTTAGCGTTGCATAGTAAGTGACGACTCAATTTCGGGTCCGCTTTAGGACGCATTCTATTTGTAACCCACCGATAAGACCCATTTAAAAAATAAATTCCCCGGGAGGCAAAATCTTCGCTTGCTAAAGAGTGGTACCTTAGCCTCTACACTACACTATCGTCCCAGAGGGCTTAGCTTCAGGTACCCGTGACAAGAATGTATGGAGTAACTCCATCTTTAATAATATTCACCAGGTTATTTGCCAGTGCGGCCTCCCACGGGTACGACCCACGGTACGTGGATGGGTCAGTCTGAACCCCCCCTTGGCTATTTTAGTCCTTAGTCTCAGGGGGAGGCAAAAAAGCAAGTTAATGAGGGAGAGGGAGAGAGGGGGGAAAACGGGCAAAAAAGGAAAGATTTTTTTTTTTTTAGAGGAATAAGCCACTGGGATGGAAGCCCACCCCGGACGGTTATCTGAACACTTGTTTTGAAGGCAGATACATTCTGTTGACGTGTCAGCTATATCTTGTGGTTTTCTATTCCCAAGTACCCGGGTTGAGAGTTAAATTTTTTGCTATCGAATCAGCAGTCTTACGAGAGTACCTGCGCCACGAACAGCTTATCCTGATCATCCTGATCTTTTTCCTGCTCTGTGCTGAGAATCCCGGCATTTTGGGCGGGCTGTCATGATACGACAAGATCGGTGTAAACCCGGGCCTAACTCGATGGGTCGAGTATGGGGATTTTCCACTTCTTGCCTTATTATTCTATTTTTCTATATTTTTCTATTTTATTTTTTATTTTTTATTTTTTTGGTTTGTCGATTTCCCACCGATCGACCATACATGTGAGCTCACTGGATGAACCCTGGTTCCCGGGTTTGGCCCCTTTCAGTCGCGGGTTGTAAGTCCCTTCATTGAGTCACCTGTTTCCCGTATCTCTCTACAAAGTACCGCTTGGGCCCGGTCTTGAAAGAACTCTGTGCTGATTGAAGTTGTACAACTCGACCCAAACGCCTTTTTCCTTTTTTTCTTTTTGTTCTAAAATAAATGGAGAAGAAAAAAAAAAGAATCATTCACTTTTCGTACGCTCACCGCATCGAGGAACCGTGCCGATGGAGCCTGAGGTGGAGCCACGGGAGATTGCCCATTACCAGTTGTCACCTCATGTGGTTTCATAATTATTCGGGCGAACGTCCCGTGAAACCCCCCAAACAAACGGAAGATGCAGCAGGTAGTAGCCCTCACGTAGAGTAGGTCTGTCAGAGAACAGAGAGCACAGAGAAGCAGGTAATTGGTGCATGGCGGTAAGATTGGAAACTGGGCGGATTGGTGTCTCACCAGTCCCCTTTCTCCTGGTTCACCAGAGACAGAGTAGCGCCACACGGGAATTGGAGTGGGGAGCTTCTAGAAAAACTAGGGAATTTCCATTGGATTTCCGGTTAGGGCAGCATTATCCATCGGTCCCCGACGCGCTAAGTAAATCGCAATAATTCCTACGTCAGATCAGGTGGATACTCAGCCTCCTGTTCATGGCAGGGATGCTCGATGGGGGGGGACTTAGCAGCTGCACTAATGTAAATTAGTCCTACTGTACGGAGTAAGGTGACTGGGGCTTGGGAGATCCATTCTGGCTTATAAGTAACGCTCGTGCTCCTCGACTTGCTTTTTTTCTCAAGTTCGGTTCACCAACTACTATCGTCTACTATTATTCCTAGTACACACACTACTAGACACACCACTACTACCTGAGCATCCCTCACTGCCACTACAACCCATCACAACATCAACGATAACCACCCTCACCACCTCAACACCCTCACCACCCTCACCACTCTGTCCAAGATGCCTTCCGTCGGCGCTCAGTTCCCTCCCTGCCCTGGACCTCCTCCAAAGGGCCCTCTCCCTCCTCTGCCGAAATAAACAGCTCTCCCAAATGACTGTGATGACTCTGGCGCATTCTGGCTTTGCCAAATGCGCTCACGACCTGAGCCTCTCCTCGGCATGGATATGAAATGACCTCGATCTCGATCTGGTTTCGGCTACTCCGCACACGATTCTTTGTTCTCGACTCGGATAACTCTATTAATCCCACCCTTTCCAAACCACCCGGTCCATCCGGCTGCAGTAAGATCTCCTGATAAGACATCTTACGACACGCGGATTCCGGTCCCTCTCCCCTTACAGCACGCCCTCAATACCGGCGGGGGAAGAGGAAGCGCTTGCGCCTTCAAGCGTGGAGAATAACCTTCCACATTTTCACTTTCTCAATCTTACGGTCATTGCGATGGGGGGCCCAGAGCGCCGGCGCCCTAAGGCCCTCGACCTCTTGCATCTTTAGCCCATTCTTTCTTCATCTTTTTTTTTTCTTTTTCTTTTCACTTCACCTGTTTTCTCACCGGTCCGTGTTTCACCATTTCCGACCGGCGGGACTACTTCGTGCGGGGGTCAATTTACCGTTGGATCTCGAATTCAGCTCTTTGACACGATGCGGAGAACAGACGCACTCGACTTTTAGCGGCCGCAGCAATTGGCTCTGCAAGCCTGCAACCCACCTTGGTCCTTGTCTCGCCATGATCAGCTGGGCCTTGATCGCTTCATCGCCTGTGCGTCACTTTGCATGGATCTCCGCACCTTGCGCCTTTTTCTCTCTTTTTCGATTATTCTTTTTTCATCTACTACATTGCTTGCATGTCGTTCTGCCCGGCCACATCGACTGTTTCAATCTTTTGTAATACTTCATTTAGGCCTGTTTTCTTTTTTTGCTGTCTTTTGTTTTTCCTTTGTTCTTTAGCCTCATGCATTGGGCCGAATTTGAATCACCGGCATGTATCATAGACTTAATATACCCCAGCAGAGCAATTTGTCTTATCATCATTCTATGTCGTGCATAATCTCCAACCCCAGACAAAAATCCCTGAGGAATGTCCATAGTGGGATAGCGCCGTAGTACCCGATGAAACACCGCGCCCCGCCCGCTCGTTTCACTAGCATTTCGCCGCCATAATGCATACGTCCTGTGTAGCATGGATACAAGTTCAGCTCGACCATGATTTCCGCACGGCCTTTTTTCGGTGACAGCGACTTTGACCTTGCCAGCACCAGCACCGACGGGGCTAATTTCGGAGTGGATACCTTGACATTCACCTTATAGATGATGAATCATGGACAATGTACTACTTGTACTCCGTACTCCGTACCCTTTTGCAACGGCCATCAATCAACCCCAGCCACTAGTCAATCCGATCTTACGGCGTCGTTGACATCTTATCGAGCATCCCGCTCGTGCAGATAGCCACCAATGCAGGATGTACATCTTAGGTGCATGACTGGATCATATCGACCCGAGATTATGACAATCTTCGGACCATAATAGCCAAGGAAGATATGATTGCACGATGGAGACTCGCACATGGCGTTACTCTAGTGCGACGAATAACAGAGCGGGGTGTGTTTTGCGTGCCTGCGTATATGACGCCAGGCAAAAGCATTCGCTTTCAACAGGGTACCTCTTCTATCGGCGTGCATCCTATGGCCGCATGGCGCCGGCGTAGCCTAGGTATGCGCAAATCGATAATCTGGCAGACTAACAGATATGGCCCCACAAGTGTCTAAGAGAGCAAGAGAATCAGGCAGGAAATGATCCAAGGTGACGACGGTGTTGTCCGAGCGCTCGGCGGGATTTCGCCCTACGGAGTGTGTCCAGGTAGCTGGGATACACTGCGATTGGGGGGGAAGTGAGTGCCTTTGTGGTCCACCGCTCCCGGGGCTCGATTTGGACATTGTTGATCTGATGGAAATATCCGGCTATTATCGCCAGGCACTGGCCGTAGGGAGGCGGAGGGAGTCTCGTAAGTGTACAGACCGTACAAGTACCGTGGATAAGGACCATGTCAAGCGTGCTGACGTTCGTGTTGGTCGTTGGTCCATTATTTTTGGACTTGGCGTCATCATTGCGTTTCTTCATCGCATCTGATTTCACAACGACTTAAATGAGCCCCCGCTTTCTATTGCCTTTGGGTTATTGGGGCCGAAGTGTAGCCCCGCAGGGTTGGAATCCGGGTTGGCGGCCGAAAGGGACCTCGGATTCGAACACGACTCCTCTTTCCAAGGCTATTTTCAGCATATCATCCATGTATTTTCAGCTACGAAGGGGCTCTTGCGCAGCCACGGCCACGTGTAGGGTGAGATCACGGTAAGCCGCTCTTATCGCGGCTGTGCCGATGCATCTGCAGGGGCGAGATGACAGATGTGAGTCAGTGGCATCGTCATCTTGAAGAGGGGGTGTTTTGATGTTTTTGTCTATGCAAAATGGCGAGATGTTGCGATGTTGCGATGCGAAACGTGGTAAAGGGCCTGATCGTGCGGAAGTGTGTCTCAGGTAGAATACGAGGAGACTGAACTCTCGTGACTTGGGAGCCATGGATTTCTTGTTTAGGCGTTAAACATGCTCGGGGCCAGAGGTGAATCGCTCTGAAACCAAATTCATTTTCAAGAATCTATAGAGCATTCTCATTGAGTATCGTTCGATCTATTCAAAACAGGCCAAATAGTAGTATGTACATACTACAGAGTTACTAGTAACCACCAATGCATCTGTATCAAATGCGAAACATCGGATGACGCCGCACATAGGTCAGCCTGCGATCTGATCCAGCGCTTTTGTTTCAACTGCAACTGTCAAAATCGAATCAAGAATTGCCCATCCCGCGATCCAAGCTCCTTCACGGCTAGTCGGAGATCATCTACGAATCAATCAGGCAAGGCTAAGGTGGCTGTATAGTATAGATAAATCATCTGCACGTGATCATCCACCCCAACTTGCCCGCGCCCGCCCTTCTGCTTCCACGCGCAAACACAATGGTGCTGCAATTACATGTGTGGGGGCCGGCCTTCGCCTTGCCCTCAATTGACGCGCAATGCCTCGCAGCTATCGCCTATTGTTCTTTAGCCCTCCCGAAGGACTCCTGGGAGTTGGTCGCCAGCAGTGATCCCTCCGTGTCCCCTACCGGTAAGTGACGTGGTGCGCACATCCGGCCACCCGAAGCTAGCAAGGAGGCGCAAGATAAAAATACAACATGAGCTGATCCGGTTATTCTTCTCTGCAAATTAGGTGAGCTCCCGGCCCTCCAAAACGGTGCGGTGTGGGTAAGCCGGTTCCGCAGTATCGTGGACTACCTCCGCCAATTCTCGAACGGGGCCTGGGATCTGGATAATCAACTGGACGAGACATCCCGTGCTGATAATATCGCGTATGTCAACCCACCAATGGTATGACCTGTGAAACGAAGCACCTGACTGACCTGTGCCGCTGTTGCAGCTTCTCCTCCTTCATCGAATCCCGCGGCCAGTCCCTTGTCGACATCTACCTGTACGTTACCAGCCAGAATTATTACGGAAACACCTCGCCTGCATACGGAAGTCTTCTCCAGTGGCCGAACCAATGGATTCTACCGCCAAAGCTGCATAGTGCCGCCAAAGGCCGTACCGAGCATCTGGGTCTCTCGTCGCTTGACCTGCAAGCTATGGAGGACCAACGGCAGCGCGACCACAGCGCCGCCGTGGCCGCCGGAAAGATCCCCAAGAACCTGATCCAGCGACCCCGTGATACTGTATCGAGCTTTTTGGGTCGCACGGCACAGTCAAATCACTTCCGCATCGAGGCGCTGACGGCGGAGTTTTTTGAGCCCCTCGAGGCCATGCTGGGCCGTAAGGCATACCTTCTGACTGCCGAGGACGAGGCCACCCCGTCCAGTATCGACTGCATCGCGCTCGGGTATCTGTCACTGGCGCTCGTACCAGAGATGAGCTTCCCATGGCTTCGGGATGCGATGCGTGCCAAGGCTCCATTGCTCTCGGCGTACACAGAGCGCTTGCGGCGACGGTGCTTCGGCGATGCTCCGATAGACATCGCTCATGCATTTGCGCCCGAGTCTGCGCCCGAGTCGCCGATTTCTTGGCGAGCTCCAGGGCGCATCTCTGTCGCGGCGGTCGGCACGACCCTTCTCTCTACTCTGGCCGACTCGACCCCCTTCCTGCGTGAAATCCGCAAGAACAACGGGCTTAAGAAGGTAGCCCAGTCGGAAGATTCTGGGCTTTCGTCCACAGAGAAGCGGGTTCTGAACCTCCACGCTGAGTCTCAAAAGAAAGACATGTATGTCTCCATTGCCACGGTGGTGGGTGGTGTTGCTCTCATGGTCGGTTACATGATGCAAGTTGGTATGCTCTCTTTCCACACACAAGACGACGAGGAGGAAGTGGAAGAGGAAAGAGGAGAGGCTTCCGAGGCAGCGTATCCGACGGTAGCTGAATTCCTCGGGGTCTAAGCAACAAAAGGATTGCCAGCACCTCACTGGTATCCATTCATCAACGGCGTGTTTGACTATTTTCTATTTCAAGCGAGGGCCACATACCCCGAAAACTGTATCATAGACATTTCATCATTTTGACTCGAGCATTATATGCTATGTACTGACAGAAGTAATGTGCACTTCAACCCCCAAATCTCATTATATCGGTCTATAAATCTCTCTCCTCTTCACGAAGATTCCATGTTTTACGGCCCTTCTCCTTTGAGAAATGGGGAGCAGAAATCCAGTGTACCCCAGGCCCATCTCCACAACTTTCCTCCATCTCAATTCCCCACCGCACTCCACCACCCTCGTCGACGAACCAGCCCAGCTTAGTTCGAAGGTGCTCGTAACTTTCCGGCAAAAGTCTCCCGGCTTGGATTTCCCGCACAACCTGAAGAAAGTTCGCGCTGCCAGCTATCATGACCAAGACGTCGCCGAGGCATTCTACGTTCCGGATGAGACTGCCAAAGTAGCGCTTCTGTAGCACCGCTACTACAATGGTAGTTATGATCAACCAGGCCATTATGCCGATGCTGAGCCAGACCGCAACAGCGTTCATCTGGAGAAGTTCAACGCGTTGGGATACGTGCGCTTCGACAGTGCGATTGGTATGAGAGATAGGATGCATCTCATCTTGATAAGCCGTGGCCTTGGTGCCAGGAAGGTAACCATACTCCAATTGAACAGCAGGACCCATTCCGCTGGGCAGACTTGCGTTGATCTTTTGGTATGCCCAGCCACCGGTTTGCATGGAGACATTGTTGCTGACATAGTGTTGGAAAAAAGTGGTGTACGTCTTCTGGGCCAGTCGCAGAAATGTATCCGGGTCGAGAAGAGCTTTCGGGTCTTTACCGGCCATTGTATACATGGAGTATGTCATGAAGTCCATGTTAAGGCCGTTCATCTCGTCACGAATGGTATAGGTATTGTCATCAAGATCTTCTGTAATGTACCCGGTTACATGAGGGGAACCCGCGATATTCATAGTATCTGCTGCTGTCATGATTGCTGTCGTGAAAATTCGACCGTAGCTGATTGATAAAATTGGTCAGTGTTTGGTGGGATTAAGATACTATAGAAATGGCTCACCTGAGTGTAACATTGTACCATTTGACCCCATCTCGAAGGTGAGTAATCGACTGGTTGTGTGGCAGAAAGTTATCAGAGAAGTCTTTGGGGTCAATTTCAGGTTGATCCGTGATATTGTATGATTGAATCTCGCCATTAGATGGGTTAACGGTGACTCTTGCGTTGGCAGTTTCGGTAATCGGTTTGCAGTTTAACATGGAGATCGAGGGCGGTTCAAGAAACAAAAGTCCAACATCTGCTTTTGCCAATGAGGCATTGGTCTGCTTGATGTCTGTCACCGCATTTCCATAGAACCATTTAGTAGTGAAGTTCCTGTCCCAGTTGCGAGGCGTCCAAGTTAATGGAACTCCGTTTGGCGACCAATATCCCACTGCCGCATCCCCTTGTCGGGAATCCGTACTTCCATTGCCACAGCAGATAATAGAAGAGGGATTTGCGAACACAGGTGTACATCCAGGGCAGGAGGTATAGTTCTGCCCGGGTAGCAAAGGGTAGATATTGCTAGGTCGACCTTGGGTGTCCCAAGAGGCACCGAGTTGGAACCCTCCATTAACACCCTCAGGGATTGTGCTCTTGTTCCATACTGTATGGTTCGTGAGATCCGTTGGTGTGAGCCAATTTGTCATATTCATGAACGCTTTTGCTGGATGGGGGCTGCATTCGATTCGGCCTCGAATGGCAGGCGTATCGAACGTGATATTAGTTTGAGATCCCTCATCCAGGCCATCAGCCTTGCTCGCCCCAATATTGGATAGATACCTCGAGGCTGTGATATCACTGACATCCACTGGGACAAAATTCCAGCCGTCCTTGCTCCAAGCAGGCTCGGAGCCGTTCAAGGTTAATTGAATGGTAGCAGTGTACATCCAATAAGATGAGATATTTTTGAAGAGACCGGCAATAATTGGAGCGACATAGTCGTTCGAGCTACTGGGATAGATTGACTGTTGTGTTCCGTAAACGAACGGTATTTGTCGTAGTTCAAGTTGGCGATGAAGTGTGACGGGCTTTATGATGTTGCCATTGCCCCTCTCAAATAAAGCTGACATAGCAGTCGTGTCTAGTAGAGCGTTATTATAGAAGTTTATAACTGGCAGATGGCCATAGTCAGCGTTACTTACAGATAGGCGATAACGTCGATCCCAATGTAACAAGCAAAAGAAGCCAGTGCTTGTTAGATGCCGCCTTTCCAGCCGCCCAGAACCAATAACAAGTCTGATAGGACAGGTCGACGCCTTTCCGAAACTGGGGGTTACCCCTGGTCATTGACAAAAATGGCTGAAGGCGACGAAAGTTATCATCAATTGCACTCCACCAAAGACCGATGCCAACTGCAATTATAGTCGGAATCATAGAGAATGGCGCGACAGATGACATGCCACTATCTAATACAGAAAGCTGGACTTGGTAGACAAAAGCTTTTCCATATAAGACGGAGCTCTCTGCATAATGGTAAAGAATAGAGACTCCAACCACTACTAGCACCAGTGCGAGAGACAGACCAAGGAGTGCGGGTAGCCGGAGAAGCATTGGAGTACCATTTTCTGACTGTGTCGTATCACGCTCCGGCCGCTCTACCGGATGGGTTCTGAAGAGACCTCGTGAATCCGTGTAGAAATACTCTCCTGCCAAGTTTGCTTGAAGATTATTTGCCGAAGGCTGCTTGAACATGGAGAAGACAGACTGAATCCCCGGGTTCTGGGCAATGAGATAGGCAACACCCGTAGTTGTTGCAGGGTCTTTTCTCAGATTGAGAGGCCTTTGCTGCAATCGCGAGAAAAACCAAATAGAAAGTAAAAGAATAAACGAAATAGCAAAGAGAACTCCAAGGGCAATTGCTGGACCAGCCTGGACAACTACTCGGGTCTGGACGGAATGAATCGATCCTTGCGTGGACACCATTTTTGAAGCTTTCCTCTGATCAAGAGATGCCTGTAGGACTTCACCAAAGTACCGTTGCTTGACCTTTCCTGCTGATAGAACCAGATCGGGATCATGAACCAGGCTAAAGGTGTTATAGTTGTAAAGGGCTCCAAGAAGAACTGCACCTCCCCCCATCATTGCGGTGTCTGCCCAAAGGATGGAGACCATATAACTTGCCCAATCTTCGTCCAACACGAGATCTTGAAAAAGGGTTGTGTTGACAAGTGTCTCTGGAAGAAGAACTTTATTCCTCTGGAATTCGTTCTCATCGAAGGATATCTCCGGGTCCACTCCGGATAACGCAACGGTTGCCGTTATATTGGCCATGTAGTAGCTCGTGTCGCAAAGATGGGCCACATACGAGCCGCTCGTATTTGTCCACGGCTCAGTAGCAACGATAACTTCTCGATTTCTGCATTCATTTGAAGAAGTAGAGGATGCTGATACCTTTCCAGGGTTGAGGATATCTTCACCATAGAAGAAAGTAGATGTATTGGACCAGCTACCCCCACCAGTCTCAAAAAAGCCCCTCTCGGCTTTGATTCCATATTTGCATCCATCTGGGGATGACCAATCGATATTAATCGACTCAACCTTTTCTGTCTTGTAGGTAAATTTCCCAGAGGTTTGCGATTCGACCTTCATTTGTGTACAACTGAGTTCACTTTTGAACATTGTCGTCTCTGCTTGCCATTTCTCGGAAGAATCCGATGGCAAAGAGTCTAGGTGGCTGCTTTGTTGACTGGTTGGCCAGAATGGAAGAATTGTATAATTATTTGTAATCCAAGGTGATGTCGAGACATTCTGCAGCAAGTTTGATATTGCTCGAAAGTGGGTAGAGCGGTCTGCATCGATGGGAAGGGGAGATCCCGACGTAGGAGAAAGGAGATAGAACTGCTGAGTGTGTGGAACGACCAAATCTTCGGAATATAAGTAGGCGGATGACAGTGGTGAGATTGCTAGAATCCCCAAAATATTTAGTAAGGATGCGAATATCAGAACTTCGCTGCGCCTGCCATTCTTCTTCTTGGCGAATCCATCATACAATGCAACCCACCAGGGCCCGGGGGTCTGAAGAATACTCGGCGAGGCCTTTGATCCTTCGGTTCGTGCTAGACGGGCATAGGGTTCCGTTCGCTTGACGTCGTCAAAAAGCATGGTAGTAAACTGAATATAGATCACGGCGATCATGGTTGGACTGTATCTCCAACCAAACAGTAGAGAAGAAGAGCCGTTGTCCGGCCCAAGCCCATAATTATTTGACGATTTCCACCAAAGCAAAAATGTAACAAGAGAGAGACCGAGAGCAATAAGACTCAAGATACCAAGATAGTAGGCCCTGAACGTGTAGGGCATCCAACTCGTCATCTTTGTGTCCTGGGTACTCTCATAGCTGGGAGGGTCTGGTGGAGGAGAGACAATGTCAGAGCCATGGTTCTGATTGTAAAAGCTCTCCCTGTCATCTCTTTCGACTTCAGGCTCGGGGGAGTGAGAGCGACTTGGGCGAACAAGTTGAGAAAATAAGAGAGAATTGTTGCCGAGTACGGTACGATCTTCGGACCCATTATATTGTGTTGTGCTCATATTGGAAGGATGTAAGAGACTGGCCAGCAGTCTCAGCTACAGTAAAATGAAACATATCGGAGTTACAAAATAAGACGCGCACCCGTAATATCTTATAATCTGGCGCGGAGTTTCCCACGCAGCCGCGGCAGGGATACCTGCAGGAAAAGTACGCCGGTGATGCAACGTTCCCCTTATAGCGCAAGACATGACACAGGCACCGCATGGGTTGTGCGGGAATGGGCGCTTCGTGCATAGTTGAGATAATTTGAGAAACGATTAGCGACAAGCGACATGGTTTCGTATGCATTCAATCCCCACTTGCAAGGATCATCAAACTCACCATTTGTCTCTCCAGCCGAGACACTAGAGATGGTCCCACAAGAGGGGCACACCAGGGCGCCAGCAAAAGTACATACATTCACAACATCAAATGGGACAGAATGGTGCCAGCTGCTGCATTAGTGCATTGGTAGCAACAGCCAAGCTGCAAGAGGCCAGGCCGATCTACGCTGATAATCTAAGCGGATCTAGTGGGTGTTGGTCCTGTCATAGTGCTCCAGTTAGCGCCCGGGTGTTAAATCGGGAGCTGGGTTGATGTGAAGGGGCTGTAAGCGCTGGCAGGATGTCCACAATCCCGCAGCCGACAAAACCACCATTGCTTCGTATAAGCGCTGTTGGATGAGCCAAGTGGACTAAGACTTAACGTAGTTTAGGGAATGCATCTCACCCCGGTCACATCCTGCGATCCTGCGGGTCTTCTAAGGTGGCAGCAAATTATAAGTACACCGTTTCTTCCCACCTGGAGAATGTTGAGACAACATCTTCATCTCTTAATTTTTCTGACCGACTGTTTTCTGTTCTATCAAAGCGCAATTTTCCGTCGCAGTGTTCAGAGATGACATTTCGTTCACGGTGCCCACCAAAGATGCCCTTTGAAGAACCAAATGGTTGACCATCTTCTAGAGGGCTCATTCTTGTGGAGAATTTCGTTCCTGGGAAGACCAGCTGGCTCCGTTCGACATTTGTCTTCCCTTATTAAATAACCGAAGCAATTCTCTCGCTTTTAAGAATACTCTTGAAAGGATGAATCATCAAGATGTTGTCAATTTCTTGCGTTGTTTCTTTTTTTTGGCATTGAAAAACCCATGTAAGAAGCAGCCCACTCGTAACAGATACTTCATTAATTTTTTTTAACTGTCAAGAAGCTGACCACTTATCCTTGGAAATTAGTATCGAACCTGCATAAAAGAAGCTATTGGTCATTTGCTATGGGACGATATGCTAGAGACAGAAGACAAGATTACAAGGCTCGAGTGTCTGAAAGGGAAAGAAAATTCAATATGAACGAGTAACTCAGGTGGTATATGTACAGAGAATCAAAAGGTCACAGGTCATGATCAGGCGAAGTTATGTGAAATTCCCCAGGCAGATAAAAAAAAAAAGAAGTGTCTGCGGGAGAGGGATCCGGAAGCCAAGGCGTGGACAGGGCTTCATTGCCATCCTGGATCAGCAGAAGGGAACGGTACCTGTGCAGACACAGAAATGCGATAAGGGACCGAGGCGCTTCCGGCATAAATAATTTGCGCAAAAGGGTCAAAATCGAAACCACGCCACGACACGCCAAGAGGAATACTTAAGCGAAGTCCAGGTTGACAAGCAGGCGAACGTGGTCTCTCTGAACGTTACCACCGATACCGTTGATATCAGTCTCGGCGGAGGTGTAGGCGTTGGTGACCTTGCCCATGCCATTGGTGATGATGGAGCAGTTGGAGTCGTCGTGCTCACAGATCTTCATGCCTTGAATTTCCTTGCCGGCATTCTGGGCCTGAATACAAGAGACGTCCCAGCTAGTGAAGCCGGGAGCAGTGCGCATGGTGAACTCACCCCAGGTGGAAGCATAGGCGCCGAAGTCGGAGAGGGGGGATTCCTCACCCTGGTAGGCGGTCCAACCACCGGTGGAGTCGGTGTCGACGGCGACGTACTTGACATCGTTGGGCTCGAGGGTAAACGAGAGAGCCTTGAAGGGGCTGAAGAAACCGTTCATTAGACCAGCAGGGCCCATCTTGTTGAAGAACAAGACAGTCCAGGGGTCCTTCTCAGCACCCTCAAAGCGGATAACGTGACGGTACTTGCTGGCATGGGCGGCGTCGACCTCGATAATGTTGCTACCCCAAGGGGAGCCGGTGTTACCGGACCAGGAGATACCTAGGCCTTTGTCGCCGTCGCAGTCCTTGCAGTTGTTGGCTCCGAATCCGTCACGGCTGAAATCTCCATCCTCAGGGTAGGTATACCAGTTACCGCCGGTGCTGGAGCTGGAGCCAGAGTCGGGAGTGGGAACAGCGCTGACAACGGACTCAACAGCGCTACTAGCGCTAGTAGTAGTAGGCTCAGCGACGGAGGTAGGAGTGACAACGATGGAGGTGGAGGTGGAAGTGGACTCAGAGACCTCGCCGAACCAGTTGTTGATCCAGGACTGCAGGACCCCATCAATGGTAGCATAAACCATGTCATCGCCACGCTTCTCGACATCGACATCGACCTTGGGACCTTCAGTGGTAGCGGGAGCGGCAGGGACCTCGACGTCGTCGACCTTGGTGTGGGTGTGACGGCGGTCGTGGCCGTGAAGACGGGCGACGGCAGACCCAGCGGTCAGGGCCGTCGCAAGAAGGACGGAGTTCTTGAAATGCATTTTTGGTAGAAGGAAAGTGTGCAATTCGGGATGAAAGAATGACTAGAGCGAAAATGCCCTTGGGAAGAATTGCAAAAGAATGTGTGGGTGGTGAGAGAAGGGCAAAGATGGGGCTAGGAGTGGGTTTAGTATGAATTCTTATTATGGGGGGGGGGGGAGACCAAAGCGAGGACCCTTCAGGGGAGTGCGATGTGAGTGAACAACATCTGGTTTTCTCTTGGGTCAGGGGCAGCCTGACTCTGATTGGTGACAGGGGAGTGGTTCCTGAGCGGGTTGATGCTATCCACGAATGTAATTGGGTGAGGGTGAGGTGGATTGGGCCGAGACCGTGGGTGCAGCGTGCAAGTGGCCCAGTATTGCCCGTGACCCGTCTTGTTGTTGTTTGTACTGGTACTTCTCCAATAATCACTCTGCCTCTGCCTGGCCAAGTATCACTACTTTCTCCTCCCAATTTTAATTGTGATCAGGCCTCCCCTTTTTCTGCAATATTCACCTTGGATACTATACACGTATACTGGGTATACTCTTCTGCCAAACACGTGTACCGTCGGAATGTCGCTTGCTGGAATGCCACTGATTGCTCGTATACGCCCCCGAACTCCCTCACCCTGAAAAGACCCTGACAGACCCTGGATCCTCTGGCGACAAGACCCTCGACGCCTCCCAGACCCTCAATCTATCTATCTTGCCTCCGCCACATCTGGTCCTTTCCCCACAGTACCCAATCGGTGCTGCCCTGCCCCTGTCTTACGTGTCGTGTCTCCCTAGGCACAACTCAATGCCAATCCCTTTTTTTCGCCCAGTACTCGCCAACCCTCTTGGGGCTCGTCCGAACTGGTGGCAGTCACTGACCGACTCGTGACACGTCGGTAATCGACTTTTGACCAAGCGACCAACGCATTTCGAACAACTCATCAACTCTCATCATTCACCGCTCACGACTGATCTCTGTTCAACCCGACAGGTCTGGCCCAGACGATCGACCAACGGCAGACGATTTGCACCATGGGGCTCCATCCCCTACCGGTAGCTGGGTCTAGCCAGGGTGTGTGCGCGAGGAGAGACCTGTAAGGTACGAGCTCGTACACAAACAGTCGTTGGCCTCGAATTTTCCGGGCCCACTCGCTCTTCCTGCTTCCTGCATGGTGGCGCTGAAACCTTGCAATTCCACTCCACAGTGACAGTACGATGGTGCAATGTGTATTGCCCTGGCTGCGACATGGGAGTTTGCTGGGCCTTTTTGAATCCTGGTCCTCCCGAAAAACTTTAACTGCACTTGGCTTGTTACAGCTAGCGCTGTGAACTACTATGTCAATGTATATGGGACGATCTCATTGACTAGGGAATATAAGGAGTGTGTACGGAGTACTCTGTAGGGAGTACGGAGTACAGAGTAAACATGCCCATACACATGCATTGTACACAAACCTGGTTGAGGGTTTGAGCGGGAGGACGTTCCGTGGTTCGGACTGCGATCAGCGGCCGCCCCAGTGGCACCCGAAGACATTCTGAAACGCGTGAGATCAGCCATCAGCCATCAGCCATCGGGGATCCTCTCTTCGTTTATCCGTATAACTACGCTATCTGCCTTAAAAATAAAGCAATGATGCACAATTCCTTCGGTGGAGTGATTCTATTTACGGAGTACAGTCACAGAGGCTTCAATACCCTAACCCCCCGACAAGGCTGCAACCCCATCCTGATGATGGGCCTGGACACGGGCTAGCCTCGAGCCTGGCTTGGACTTGCTGGCCCCCTAGATTAGTTCTTGCCCAGGTCGACGCCGCCATCGAAAGCGCTTCCGCCAGCCTCCGCATCCAACTGCACACTCTGGTCCAGCCCACAGACCCGGAAGAGCATCTGCGGCGTCAACTCCTTGTCCAGTCCTGGGATTCCATCTCTCTTCAACTTCTCCAACCCCTCGCGCATCGCCGTCAGCGCAGGTCCAATCGTCGCAAAGGGGAAAATGATAATGCGGAACCCAAGCTCTCGCGCCTCCGCTGCCGAAATGTTTGGCGTGGACCCGTGTTCAACCATATTTAGCAGCAAGGGCCACGGCGCAAGGTCCTGCACCGCCTGGCGCGCCATCTCGCGAGACGTCATTCCTTCAAGGAAACCCACGTCGGCGCCAGCATCACGCGCTGCCCGTAGTCGTGCCAGGCTCTCTTCATACCCGTGCGACTGCAATGCATCCGTGCGTGCAATCACCACGATATCGCTACCCAGTCGTTGACGAGCCTGCACGGCCGCCCGGATTCGAGTCTTGTAGGTTTCCTGGTCAACAAGAAGCTTGCCTGACAGGTGACCGCAGCGCTTGGTCTGCACCTGGTCCTCGATATGAAAAGCCGCAACTCCCGAGCGCGCATACTGCTCTGTGGTTCGGGCCACCATAATTGGGCCGCCGTACCCGGTGTCGGCATCTGCGATGAGCGGTGTGCTGGGCGAGAGATTCGCCAGCATCTCTGCGTTGTTGCGCATGTCGTTCAGTGTGCAGATGCCCAGGTCTGCCTGTCCATGGACAGAAGCTGCGGTGCCGGCGCCGGTCTGCCTTGTTAGCCCAGCCACACTAATCAGTATTAACTACCACCCAGCGACTTACCATGTACAGCGCATCGAATCCCGCTGCTAGTGCCAAGCGTGCGGACATGCCATCATAGACACCCGGGGCCACCACGAAACCATTGGGGTCTGCCAGTACTCGCCGAAGATTGGTCGCTGCCGAAGGAAGAGCCATGACGTCTTGAATCTCTTAACGTTCAGAAATAGAGAACGGACTTGATAAAAAGCTGTGCGGTTTATAATTGACCAAGGTAAAGAACCGATCAGCTTTTTTCTCCCTTTTGCTTCCTTTTAAAGACAGCTCCCACGTGTGTCACCAAGCTTTTTCTTCACTTCTCCACCATGAATTGTTCAGCGATGATGCGCTCTCCACATTGATGTGCCGACGGTGCCGATACCGGGCTTATGTCATGGTTCGGTCTTTTCTCGGTGTCGCCGAGCTACCCGTATATCAATCAGAAGATCAGAAGTAGAGAAAATAATCTTCATCGTTAACCCAGTTAATTCAGTGCCCGGGCCGGGGCCAACGGCTGGTTATTCTGAGCAATCATGCCTCGCGTTGAACATTGATATGGCCTCGGTGCCGTTGGCCGCGGTAGACCCGAGCGGGGTAGTCTCGCATCTACACTCCTCAGTCTCCAGGGGAGAGTTTGAAAATGAATGAGTCTGTCCTTTCTCTCATTTCTGTCCCACAGTCTTCCGTAGATAAAACTACAGTAGGAGCTTTTGGCTGTACGACGTAGCAATTAAGACAGGTCTTGGCAGCGGCTTAAAGATGAGTCATCATTCGGCTGAATGATCTATATCCAAGCACGATGAGCAACGCTTCGATTGACACGGCAAGCCCAGTCTATGTCGGGGTTCTGCAAGCCCGAATGATCAGTAATGCCTGATTATAATGTGGAAACATAGGGAAGTCTACAGCCAAGTAGTACATGAAATTATATATCTCCTCGTAGCACCCTCATCTCAGAAGCATGCCAGTGTCTCAACTAGACTCAACACCCAGTATTTTTACAAAATGGGCCAACCGAAAGTCCCCCCTCTCCCATCCAACCTCGACTTAGCTGGGAAAACAGCCGTCGTAACCGGGGCCAGTGCAGGGATGGGTCTTGAAACAGCTCGCCAGCTCTTAGCCCGAAACTGCGACACTCTGATTCTCGCGGTACGAAACACGACCAAAGGCGAAGCCTGCGCACAAGAACTCCTCAACAACCCCACCATCAAGGCGAAAGCAAAATGTCCAGTCGTAAAGGCCCTACCCCTGGATGTGGACCGCTATGACAGCGTGAAATCCTTCGCAAAATGCCTTCAAAAAGAGGTCCCCGTCGTGAACATCCTCATTTTGAACGCAGGCATTGCACGATTGAACATGGACCGAGTGCCGACAGGTCACGAATGATGTTCACAAGAGAACTACCTCTCTAACGCTCTTCTTCTTTTCGAATTACTTCCCTACTTATACTCCTCGGCCGAGAAATCTGGTTTCGCTACCCGAGTCACCTGGGTTGGAAGTCGGAAGCATGACGGTGGAGGAACGTTCGAGTCGACACCCCCAGCCCCCGGATCCTTAATACTGAACCGGCTTGATTCTGATGAGAGGAGTTCTGTCACTACCCGGTATGCGGATAGTAAACTTCTCTGCGCGATGTTCATGTACGCCCTGGCACCGCGTTTGGATTCTACCAAGATTGTGTTGAATATGATTTGTCCCGGTATGGTTAGTACTGGAATGAGTGATTTCCTGCCATGGTATGGACGGGTCTTGGCTGGTGCTTTAAAGATAGTAAAAGGGGCAAGGCCGGTTGAGGTTGGCGGTCTTTTGATTGTTAATGCGGCTGTCGTTGCTGGGGTGGAGAGCCATGGGAGACATCTTAGTGATAAGAAGATCTTGGAGTAGGTGATTCTTCCTCTTTCTTGATTGTGGCTCGAGCCAATTATTTAGGGTCCCTGAGTATATTCGCTCTGAGTGTGCGTTTCGGTGGCAATCACGTACCTAGGCAACCAACGTTCTGTGCCGTCCCAAACCTTAATAAATGCAGCAAATTACGTACCTCAACCTTGGGAGAAACTATTTATACGGGGTCAAATAATTCTTCGATCCAAATTGATGTGATATTAGGATTTCTAAGTATCAACCCATGGCCGACAAACCAGCGCCGTATACCATAGCCATCATCGGCGGTGGCGTCGCGGGTCCCGTCCTCGCCTTGACAATACTCTCTAACCCCGTCCTCAAGGAGCGCTACAAACCCGTGATATACGAGCGCCTTGCGCGCCCTAATCCATGCGCATTCCCTGACTCAAAGAGTCATGGAGAAAACGAATCCACCCACGCTCCTAGCGCTGCGACGTATGCAGCTGGCGCCGCTGTTGCCCTGACCTCCAACGCCCTCTACCCTCTGTATTTACTGGGGCTGCGGGACTCGCTGGACTCTATTAGCTCTGAAACGGCACGAATCAAGATCTGGCGCGCCTGGGACACCGGGAAGCATAAGTACTGCCAGCAGATGAACAATCCGAACTGGCAGGAGGACTTGGGGACGAACCTCCGGGTTGTAGAGAGGGCGAGGCTGCAGCGCGTGGTTCTTGATAGGGTGCAGGAGTTAGGCGGGGAAGTGATTTGGGAGAGGAAGGTTACTGATGTGAAGAGTACCACTGGAGGGGGTGTTAAGGTGTGCTTTGAGGGAGGGATGCAGGTCGAAGCGAATCTTGTTGTTGGTGCGGATGGGGGATGGTCGGTTGTGAGAAGGCATATTATGGCGACAGCAGCAGTAGCAGACGGCGGGCACGGTGCTGATAGATGGGAACCCGAGTTTGCATACGCGGATGGGATTTACGGTGTTTCCAAACCCATGGACAGGGCTCGCTCGACTGAATGTGAAGAAGATGTGCAAGACGGAGACACTCATTGGGTTCTCCTCGACTCAGGCACCGCATCAACATGGGCTCTGCCTGGCGGTAGGCAGTTCTGGTCTATTTCTTTCCCTTCCAACCTTCCTCCTAAGAGGATGACAGCTGCTGAGCACCTGCAGAAACAGAAAGTGGATAAGCTCTATGGTGCGGACTTAATACTAGGTGGATATGACCTGCAAGAGACGCGGGAGATTCTGAAGAGGCACGAGAATGCCTTTCATCCTATTGCGGGGAACTTTGAGGAGTTGTATAAGAGGAGTGAGAGGATTGTTAGAGCCCCTCTGTGGTATCATGCTTGGGAGGAGAGTGAGATTGGTGGGAAGAACATCGTTGTGATCGGAGACGCTTCACGATTGATGCTACCGACGAGCGGCCAAGGTTAGTCTTACCTTATTTTTGCTTTCACCAAGTTTCGTCTTTGAAGAGGAGAGTGATAGTGATTGACACATTCACAGGAGCGGGATTCGCCATCGAAGACGCCACCGTTTTGGCTAATGAACTACTGAATTGCCCGCCCTCATTAGAGAATGGAAGCTTAGATTTCTCTAGAGCGATTGAGGCGTATGCCCAAGCTAGGGTTCCAAGGTCGAAGAGCATGACCAAGCAGAGTTATTGGACAGGTCAGCTAGGACTGGGAGCTCGCTGGTGGTGGCGGTGGTTAAGAGATTTTGCGACCACGTATATGCCCCTTGGAGGCGATCCGAAAGCGTTAGTCAATCTGATCATAGTGACAAATGCGTTGAGATCGCGGCTAATTCATCGTAGGAAGACAGGCAAGAAATCGAAGGATCCGATGGGCTGGCTGTATGAGGTACGGTATATGGTTGAACTGAGAGAAAAACAGAACAATCTGAAAGTTTAGTATATAAACATAACATGACATGAGTATAGACCTAATTGATTTTGATATCGGAGGTCGACTTTAAGTTGACAAGTGATCGATAGAATGATGTGTGTAGTACAGAGCACAAGGATATTGTCAATTGGAGACAAATTAGGCCATGTGCAGAGTTAAGCAGGGCTTTTCCCCGCCTGTTGTATTCAGAATCATGTGCAAAAGCTCCAGCGTGTATGCGAAAGATCGACACTTGTGTGCAGCTTGGCAAGGAAAGTAGAAGTCACCTGGTAGATTGTCCGGCCAGAACCTCGACCTTAAGCGCATGATTTGCAGAGATCCACTACAGGCGGGCCAGACTGTACAGAAGACGCTGTGGGAGGAGACCTTGCAGGAGATGAGGGAGATCACGTCGCTGCAGGCTGAAATATCTTGAATATCTCTGGACTTGAGAGTTGGTCGGGTGCTCCTAGTTCATTTGTGCTTTGCTTGTGTTACATGCATAGATTTTCTCGAATTCGACTTGAAGGAAAACTTTATTCTTTTGATCTACGTGAGGGAAGCCCAGTATTCACTATCAAACAGATCTTCCAGATAATCTATATCTTGTGGGGCGTTTGGCTTCTCCAATAGAGTGCTTTTGATCGGGACATTTCGATCAAAATCGCAGTTGTTGTCCGCTTCAAGTTGTTGCCGCATCTTGACAATCATGTTCATTGACGGCAAGGCTGATTCACATTGTACTGGTATCAGACTAGAAACGGAGCGCCAATATGTGGTAAACTCATCAACGCAGAACAGCATTTCTTGCCGATATGTGTTTTCGCAATGGGCATTTGTAAGGAAATGCAGTATTAAGAAAGTGCATCGACGGGGGCCGTAATAGGATGACCAAAACCATGAGTATGGATTGAAGGCTGGTACTTGACAGAGTTGCAAGTAGCACCGCATGTAGCTGAGGCATAGTCGAACAATGCGATTCCAGGGGAAATGAGGCACCGATGTTGAACTCAGGTCTGGAAGTAAGGCATGTTGTAGCATTATTACCGATTCTAGCTTGGATAGGAATAACACGATCCTGGCACAGGTACTCCATACGGTAGGCTCGTTTACACGGTCTTCGTAGAGAGCTGGGCTCGAACCTGGGGACGCATTTGCCAAGAAAGACGGGATCATGCCTTTCTCAGGGATTCCCTGCACCGGTATCTTGGCAATCAGCTCGTCGATGAAACTATGCGATTCCTTCGTGGATTTGACCACGTTCCTGATGTATTTGGCCGGCACCTTCCCTGTTCCTTGGAAAAGACCAATCATCTGGTGCTGGAGTTTTGCTGTTCGAAATCTGCCAATTGCGTGTATCATTATCATCGAGATTCGGAGTGCGAAATTACTAGTATCAGAGGACATGAGCTCACAGGAGTTCGTTGGTTCGGCATTGCTAGAGGTGTATATTAAATCTGATATCATCCGAGAAGCCTCGATCATAGTTCCGTTACAACACGTCGGCAAACCGGTGGCAATGCTAGTTTGTAAATCCAGCCAGACTATATGCCACCAAATACGCCGTTTATGCTCTGCCGAGCTTGAAATAAGCAGTGGATCTGCAGCATCAATATGAAGCCCCATACTATGAGCTAGGCGCTGGGTAGTAGTGATGAAAAAACTGCTGCTAAGTCCTTTATTCACGTCAAAATGGTAGGCTATTATCGAGGCCGTCAAAGAATGGAGGGTTGGGTGATCAATATGTCGGCATGCAATCAGGCTCTCAGAGCAAGCCAGCTGCAGCTGGTCGATAGTTTGGAGCTGATCTAGATCCTTCAGCGGAGCTGAATTCCACTCGGCGAAGGAAAGGGCCGATGAACCGGCGTACAGAATGGCCCAAATAAGACAGACATAGGTGGGATCTTCGAGCAGTTTTGGATGAACAAGGGACTCGGGGCTACCACTGGCAAATAAACGCCAGAAGAGATGGTACTGAGGTATGAAGGCCGGAGGGTTTATCAAAGGGTATATAGGATATACCCTCAAGAGAAAAGACTGCAGCAGGGCATCGCATACCGGCTTTGTTGGAAGGCGAGGAAGGAGTTTCGCCAGGGCAAAAGACGAGATATAAGGTGGTGGCATAGATGGCTCGCCTTCTGGTTCATTGTAGAAGAGATGCCGAGGGATTGAAATCCTGTCAGCGACATTTTTGTCTTCTACAAAGGCCCAGAATCCTTGCCCAACATGTCGTTCTCGAGCACCAACTCTGGTTCTGGATCCCCGGGAAACATCCACATCCGAATTGTACACACCAGTATTGTGGTGGCGACCGGAGGCAGGTATATAATCATTATCAACACACCCAACAATCAAGTCCTGGGAGGTAGAAGATATAGTCTCTTCGTGTGGTCCCATTCGAGAAACTCGGCCCGTTTCCGGATCGCGGGTACCCGTGTTATAGACGCATGTTCTGCCGAGTCGGAGACAAGAAGTGCACCGAGGCCTGAGCTTGTCGCAGCGTCTTTTCTGACGACTACATTCGAGGCAACTAAATGCCAATCGAGGCCGTGTGACCCGATTTCTCTCTGGTGGCATTTCAAGAGAAGCTGAAGGAGGTACCACGGATGCCCTTATTTGTAGTGTTATGGTTCCAGAGCCCTAAAGAAATATTTCAGCTGTCACGCCGTCACAGCGAAAAATAGGCGGCCATTGGTAGTTGCCTGAGAGCCAATGTTATATGGTACATGTAAATGATGCCGTCTTCGGAAGTGCCAGTCCAGCGCCAGCGCCAGCGGGGAACAAAATCGCAGATCGCGCCTTAGTCATCCTTCTGGAACCTTGGGAACTCTCCAGGCGATTTGATTCCATTTCACTTCTCCACCATCTCGAATTGTTCTTTCGCGGTGAAATGCGACCACCCCTCGGCTAGTGTGTCCCTCTCCGATTCCCTTCACACATTTCCCCCACAGATGGCTCGCCCCTCCGTCGTTCAAGAGTATGCCGCGCCCTCAACGACCCTGAGTCTCGACCACAAGGTCACCAACCAACGCCAGCTCTACAAAGTACAGCGGCCGCAGGGCTACCAGGTCTCATGGCACGCAAATCCTGCCGTGGAGGCGCATCATTTCGGCCAGTCACACCCCATGAAGCCATGGCGGCTGACCCTCACTAAGCAGCTCGTCATGGCCTACGGCATGCACCACGCGATGGACCTGTACCTGGCGCGCGCGGCAACATATGAAGAGCTCGCCGATTTCCACGAGTCGGATTATCTGGATTTCCTGCGACAGGTCATGCCGGGTGACATGGACCGGGCGGAGCAGAGCGACAGCGTGGTGCGATTCAATTTCGGCGACGACTGTCCCATCTTCGACGGGCTGTACAACTACTGCTCATTATACGCGGGCGGGACCGTGGACGCGGCGCGTAAGCTCTGCAACAATCAGTCGGATATCGCGATCAACTGGTCCGGTGGTCTGCACCACGCCAAGAAAGCCGAGGCCAGTGGCTTCTGCTACGTCAATGATATCGTCCTGGGTGTCCTGCAGCTACTGCGCCACCACCCGCGCGTGATGTATATCGATATCGACGTCCACCACGGTGATGGCGTTGAGCAGGCCTTCTGGTCCACGGACCGCGTGCTGACGGTCTCCTTCCACAAATACGACAAGGATAACTTCTTCCCGGGACCGGCGCCCTCGAGGACACGGGTCCGAGTCATCCTCTTAACCCGGGCGCTCACCATTCCATCAATGTCCCGCTGAACGACGGTATCGACGACGACTCTTATATCGACCTATATCACCAAGTGATTGGAGCCTGCGTGGAGAACTATCGGCCCGGCGCCATCGTCCTCCAGTGCGGCGCCGACAGTCTAGGATGTGACCGTCTCGGCTGCTTCAATCTCAACGTCCGCGCCCACGGTGCTTGCGTCGCTTTCACCAAGACATTTGGCTTACCCCTCCTCGTCGTCGGCGGTGGTGGCTATACACCCCGCAACGTTTCTCGCGCCTGGGCACACGAAACCTCCATCCTCATTGACGCAGACCAGGTGATCGACTCGACGATTCCAGAGTCCGTGGCGTTCCGTAATCACTTCGGTCCTGACTACTCGCTCTTCCCCCCTCTGTCCGAGATCAGGCGTCTCGAGAACAAGAATCCACGCTCTTACCTCGAAGGTCTGGTCGAGGCTGTCCATGAACAACTCCGTTACATTAAGGGTGCTCCGAGCGTTCAGATGAGTTTCATCCCGCCAGATATCCTCGGCCTGCGAGAAGAAACCGAGAAGGAAATCGAAGAGCAAATGGCCATGATGGAAGAGGACATGGAAGAACAGGAGGGCAATGGCTCGGCTGCGTTGGCTGCAGCTAATCTTATTGACGATGTACCTGGTTCTGCGGGCGGCATTCCACGCCCAAACCGGCGCCGAGACTTGGAACGGGGAGCCGGGTATAAAGGCGAGCTATACTCATGACACTGACACTGAGATTGGATTGGTTTGATGGGATCAAATCAACTCAATTAAACCGAGTGGGTCATTGATTTGGCCTTGTTCTTCTACCGGGCTGGCTCCGGTACGGGTCTCAGGGCGTTGGATTTGAAACAAAATATTTTGGGTTAGGAGTTTGGTGGTTGTTTTGGATGGCCATGGTTTCGTCTGCCATCTAATATCGTGATATCCCGGGCGAGGCGAACTTTGTACTTTTACTGTAGAAAGACAAACCGAAGACACGCAGAGATACAAAGAAAGCATTCATTCATGAAGTGAGATATAATGAAGTAAAAACCCAAATGTGCTTGAATGGCACTGTATATAGAGCTCGCTGCCTTTGATCTATGAGTATTGCCTGCCCACTTCCCGACCATGCAATGCAACAATGCAATTCGTATTTTTGATCATTTTTGCCCTCTCCAAAGGACTCTTTTCTGCATCTTTCCATATTCCGCAATGAAACAAACCATGCTTTACGATATAGTGCACGCCCCCTCCCCCCGTCGAACATTACTACGTACCTCTCCCATAAGGTATCCTTCGTCAAGCATCATGTGAGTCAATAGATTTTCGATTTCTGTATTTTCTGTCGGTTCGCTGCATCTTTTTATTTTGTCAAATCAAATCGGGTATCCAGCAGTGGCGTGGCGTGGCGTCGTAGGCCAGGAAACGCGGAAACGCTTGTGTTGAACATCATGAAGAAGGACGGAGAAGAGGAGATGGATCGTCGTCTCCTGGACGCCGGGGTACTCGTGCTGGTAGTAGTAGTAGTCTAGTCTGCGCAGGTTGACTACGTCGGCTGGTGGACTGCCAAGTGGCGAAATTTGATATCGAGGAGAGGAGGCAACTCGAAGACCGTGAGGCCTTTCAGAGCCAAATTCACGGCCACTTGTTGGTTCATTGCTTGTCCTCCGCGCCCACTACCTCTTCCACGTCCTCGAGTTGAGTGCTTTTCAGCTGCATGTTGTTCGGATTTCCATCAACGTTTGTCCCTGTCGATGAGCCTGCGGTGACGGGATTAGCTGCCGAGTCCTGTAGTTTGGGGCACCGGGTGCGTCATGGAAGCCTTGGGCTGATGCGGCGGGATTTGAAATTGAGTTGATTGTTTCTGACCTTTGACGATGGGCGCGATGGCGAGGATTTGTTTCTTGGCGGTCTCGGGATCATGCGCATCACTTGCAGCTATACGTCAGCTAAGAAATCCACAAATCAAAATGGTTTCGCAAACTTACACTTCGGCGTTGATGATCCAGTCGAGGTCCTCTTCTCCCTCGTCCTGACCGCCAGGTCCACCCTCCACGGCACGGAACAGTCGGGGCCGCCATTCAACGCCTTCATCCGCGCGCTTGGCGGCCTCTTCTCGTTGCCGGTCTTCAATCTTGGTCTTTTCGTCCGTTGCCGCTTCGTGATTGCGAGCATTGATCGCCTTGACTGTTTCGAGCCACAGACGTTGCGATTCACGCTCGCCTTGTTCCTCGATCGGGCGCGACGTGGGCTTCGAGTGCTTCGCGTGTGTCGCATCGAATAAAAGTTCTTTGTGGTGGGTCTACTCTAAATGTCAGTACATAGGACAAATAGAAAGTTGGTGGAAGAGAACCATACTTTGACATCTTTCAGGTACATCTCGCCATTCCATAGACCGGATAATTCATATAGAACTTCCCCTGTCTTCTCATTTTTGATTGTGCCTCCAATAGCATTATATGTGCCTGAGAAGTAGCCCTTGGTCTTAAACTCGATATCTGCCACGAGGTTGTGCTCCGGGCATCGCACGTAGCTGTGATCGCCAAGCTCATACTTCATCTTTCCAAAAAGAATACCGCGGGCGTACATGTTGGGCTGCGTCAAAATACTATGACGTCGGTTAGCACTTCCGCTGAAAGGAAATTCTCCTGCGCGGGGAAACCCACTATCGCTCGCCCTTCTCTTTGTCTTCACCGTGGTTCAACAGGCGCAGAATGGCGATTCCTTCCATCATGCTAGCAGCTGAGTTACCCAAGAACTTGCTGCGGGGCTTCAGTGTGCCATCGATGCGAATATGGTGCTCCGGGGCCATGAAAAAGTAGCTCGACTTGGGCGGGTGGTGGGAGGTTTGCTCCGAGACATAGTATCCGCGCGTTCCATCGGGGTAGTCCCAGTGGCTAGTAAAGGTCTCTCCAAGAATGGGATTCAAAGGTTTCTTCACTCCTCTATCTGATTATTAGTCTGCGGCTCCAGGCTATCTATGGGGGGCGGAACCCCCTCCGAAAATGAAAAAAAAAGGCGGGAAGCGGGGAGCGGGGAACAACGACGTACGGGGGTTTGATATGCCAGCCGCTTAGATAGAACTTGACAACGGAGATAAATCGTTCGGTGGGATCGTCAATCGTCGTCATGGGGAGGAGGGTTTCGGGGTGGGCCATGAAACTATTCCAAGGTCAGCGCGCATGCCCAACTTTGGACCTTTGGGAAGCGTTCGGCACGGCAGTGGCGGGGGACGTACTTGGTGATGCGCTCAAGCATGGACCGGGGCTCGAGAATAAAAGTCGGTAGGACGACTCGACTCAAGTCGGCACCCGGTCGCAGTTGGGAAATAATGTGGGAAAGCACTGCTACTTGTCAGCTGGAGGAGGTCACGACGGCGGCCTGGAGAGATGGAGATGTGGCGGCGCCGGAGAGGAGGGGAACTGTGGGTTACCATTTCCCTGATCAGGCTCGACGACTTCATCTTCACCGCTGACGGGTGAGTCGTCAACAGAGGATCGACCTGGTTGATGGGAGTCAGACATGATGGTGGATTAACCGGGGGGAGAAAGAAAGAGAGAGAGAGAGAGAGAGAGATGTGGAGATCAAAAACACTCACTGGCCCAAGAAGCACGGCGGAGGCCCGGGACCGGCATTGCTGCGTTCGGAAGCCAGAAAGCGTAGTGTGTTTGTGTGGGGGAGAGAAAGGACTTCAAGAGTTACCGCACCGCATCTGGGGAAAAGAAAAAGAAAAAGAAAAAAGGAACCAGAAGGTGAGGAATAAAAAAGAAGGCAGAAAAGAAAAGAAAAGAAAAGAAAAGACCGAAAGGGTAAAGTGTGGACAAGAGAGGGAAGGCTGAGTAGGCTGAGAGAGGGTGACTTCAACTTTTCTCCCCCTAAAATTTCCCTTCTTTTTTTTTTTTTGGGGTGGTCAAAATAGGCGGATTTTGGGGCTTATACGAGACAAAAGGCTTAGCCTGGTGACGTCGAACGGTGTCTCTGACTTGTTGGGAATGAACGGAATCAATTCATTGGTTAATGTTGGTAATTGAATGGTCCAGGGTCCTACCTAACTTGAAGTAAACTAAACTCCGGACTAGTACGGAGTATACAGACTACTTTTAGGTCTTTAGGGTACGTTAGGGTACCACTAGAAGAATGGAGGGAGCCTAGCTGCATATTGTACCTGTTTCTGTTCACTCATGGCCATAGCTGTAGCTGGCAACCTTGGTCTTTGGAGCCCTGTTTATCCTAATTCCCATCCCCATCCCACCCTCTTCCTTGAATCTCCTCAGATCGTCATGAGGGGCAACGGGCTTGGCGCGGGGAGCTGACCGGTCGGGGAATACATCTTCAATGCATGCAGACGCACTCTGATCCACTCGTTCACTCTCACACGCACACCCGCTCGATCAACGGCACGTCGTCCTCGGTGATCTCCCGTACAAATGCCATATCTGGGCGATGGAGCATGACGTGGAAGTGTTCAACCGCGTGGACCGACTTGAGTGACTTCCAGTTCTTGAACCAAACCACCTGCTTCCGTGCCACACGTGAGTGGAATCTTGTATGTACATATTGCTCGATCGCCGCCCGCCCATCGCTCGTCAGTTCACCCGTGGCCGGGTCATCTGCGAGCTCGAACTTGGTCCATACCACTAGGTGGATGATGTCTTTGTCGATGCCATAGGGCCAATCGTTGTAAAGAATCTTAATGTCCTCTGGTTTACCCCGTCAGCTCCTGTCGGACCTCTCCGATGATCTTCAGAACCAAAGGAAGCTGCAGGAGCAGCAGCTGCAGCAGCAACAACAACAACAACAACATACCCTCAAATTCGAATGGACCTCCCTTGGGATGGAGGTCCTGAGTATTACCATCTCCCCAGCCAAGCCGCTCCTTGACTACAAACCGCATCACCGATCCATATTCCGCTTTGATTTGAGCCGTGTATTCAAGGTATTTCCGTAAGTCGCTGGGCACACGCTGGAATCGATCGATCCGGTTCGTCTCTGCGGGAGGAGGCGCGCCCTGGTCAGCACAATCGGCCCTAGCACTCGCTCACTGCATGGGCTAAGAAATAAGCTCCACTCAACTAATTATCTCCTGCACCAAGTCCCAGTCCTGTCGCCGATACTCCTTGTCAGGCGTTGATAGACATCGAATATTCTTGTCCGGTTGATCCCGTAGAAAGCTGGGGCATTCGGCCGGCCATTGCGACCGGTGCACATTGATCAGCCAGAAGGGCAGGGTCTTGGCTGTGATGTTGTAGTCGTGCAAGAACTGCGCCGGCGCCGTTGTATCGGCATCCGTTAGCTTTTCGTCAAGCGATGTGATCGTCGCCGCAGGCGTTGACGCGCCCGTAGTACCGTGCGGCATGATGTGCAGTTCAGGAGTTCAGGGTTGTTCGATGCGGTAGTTGGAGGCAACAGTAGAGAGACTCGACACGCTTGAAGCGACTCAGGGCGCTGGAGGGGTTGGAAGGGGCTGAGAAGGGAGAAGCGCAGGGACGAAGACGTCCCTGAAAGATTGAGTGTAATCCAGGATGTCTAACAATTGTCGATCACCGGGTCATTCAATCCACCGGAATCCACACGGCCGCGATTGACGTCGGTTGAGCCCGCGCCCGCCTCTCCAGCCTTGTAGCAATTCCACGCCGATACCTAAATACTCCAGGAAGCAGTATTTTTATAAGGATTGGATCTTATGTAGTGCGCAGCAATAGGAAGCTTTCTAGATTCTTCGTCGAAAGGCGCTTTGAAAACTTAACAAAATCCGAGTCTTGAGTTAAAAGCCAGAACCATCTGGCTTGGTAGTATTACAGCGTGGAGAGTTAAAACGTATTATTATTCAGAGAATCACATCATCCACAAACAGAAACCGGGGGTATCAGACAAAACAACGCTATAGCCACGCCAAAGTCCACAACGCCGGCAGATTGGGATTCTTCTCCTGCCAATCCGCCAAGATCTCAGGGACGCTTTCATCAAAGCTCAGACGGGCTGCACCTGTCCCGTTCTCCCATCCACCAGGCCCATGAAGGTCTCGCTGCGCAATGGCCGATTCATTGAGACGATTGGCAAGATCCAGAATGGCATTGCCACCCACTAACGCTTCTTCATGATTATCCTTAATATCAACGTTGAAGACATGGACCGGGCGGTTGAGCGTGTTGCCTTTGTTCATGAGGTCGTCGACGACGGCGTCCCAGCAACGTTCTTCACAGGTTATGATCACATCCACAACACCTGATTCTGTGCCTAGGGAGCCCTTGTCGCCCTTGGCGACGTGTTCGACACGCGGGAGGCCAGGGACCCAGTCCTGGAAGCGCTCGGGGCCCCATTTCAGGTTGCGGTTGCGGTCGAGCATATTTAGGATGCCGTTTGTGCGGTACAGGCGCTCGTCTTTTTCGTGCAGCTCCTCGTACATTTGGTTGTAGGAGGTGGTATTGAAGCTGTACACGTTGGGCTGAGTGATTGTCGGACCTGGGAGTCGGACAAGCGAACCGGTGCCGAAGGAGATGACTGGGAAGGCAGCGGCAGCGCCAGCCAGGCGAAGGTGGGCTTCCATCGAACGGTTGTTATTTGAAGCGCATACCGTGCAGAATTTCAGCTTCCACGAGTCCGTGGGAGCCTCGTTCTGGATGGTGTCCGTGGTTTCATTCATGGTGGGAGCCAAGTCGGGCGGTGGGGGAGGAGGGGGAGGAGTTTGGGGGGGGTTGTACTCCCACTGTTGACAAGGCGAGGATCATACGCCATAGTTGTGGTGTGTGTGTATGTGTGTGTGTTTGTGTGTGGAATAGAGTAGTAGACTAGTATGGAATTGAGAGAAAAAGAAGAGGACTAAGAGAGGAACGATTCTGCCTTGAGACACTGGATCAAGGAGGCTCAAGTATGGGTTTACAATCTCCTGTTATTGACTTATTTTGGAATTAGCATGAGTTCCAAAACGGATGGTGTACATCAAGAGAAGTGAGGGTAATGAAGTTCAGATAAAAAAGCGTATAAAGAGTTTGTCCGCAGTGCCGAAGCTCAGACAGCTCCAATAAATATAAATCATCATGTAAAGGAGTAGGGTGGGGAGGGATTAAGGTAGATACGAGATGATTAACATACCGTGAAATTACTGCTCATGTTCTGTAGAATCGATAAAAAGCTCAATTGGGGCCGTAGCCCTTGGGAAGAAGCAGAGGAGAAAAGGAAAGAAGAGAGAAGAGTTCAAGTTGGGCAAGTTTCGGTTGTGTTTTAGCGCCGGCATGACTAAGCTGTGGCCCCCCAGGTCTTGGCTCTACCTTTTGATCACGCTTGGTACTCCATACTCCATACTCCATAATAAATAACCCCATGACGTCTGAATCTAATCTTGGAGCTGGAGCTGGAGCTGCAGATGACTCTATACGAGCCGAGGACGGGCCATTTGTGCCGGCTCTCATTGTGGTTGACATGCAGGAGGACTTCTGCCCACCCGTGAGTGTGCTGGCCAAAGCTCCAAGCTCGATCGTGCTGATGTGAACCCACTACGACTCGGAAAATAGAACGGGTCTCTAGCTGTGCAAGATGGTCGAACCATTGCCCCTTTAATCAATGACCTCCTCGCCAAGCCTGGCTTCGTGACGCGCGTTGCAACCCTCGACTGGCACCCCGCAGATCATATCTCCTTCGCCGCCAACCACCCTGCACCGAATAACAAGCCCTTTGTGTCGTTGATCGAAATGAGAAACCCCGCCCCGGGAAAAGATACTGAGACGAAGCCACAGCGCCTCTGGCCTATCCACTGCATGGCAGACAGCCACGGTGCAGCTTTGATCCCAGAGATTGAGAGCAATCGCGTGGACTTGCTCGTCCGCAAAGGCCAAAACTCGCAGGTGGAAATGTACTCTGCCTTCGCAGATGCCTTTGGTAACCATGGACTAACCGGAGCTGGGGGATCTGTCGATGTTGACCTGGCATCTGAACTCCGGACAAAAGCCGTAACAGACGTCTTCGTAGTGGGATTGGCTGGGGACTACTGTGTGAAATCCACGGCACTAGATGCTGTCAAGGCTGGGTTCCGAAGCTGGCTCATCGAAGATGGGACTAAATGCGTCGTTCCGGCTGACTGGGATAAGACAAGGGAGGAGCTTTGTGCTGCTGGAGTGGTCGTGATCCACGCCAACGACGCGATCATCGTGAGGCTGGCAGCGGTATAGATGAGAATACCATATCCATACTCTACACTAAGGGCTAGGGGACCACTTCCATTTAATTCACCGATCCATCTACTCTACTATGCCAAACACTCACAAATGGATTTAGTAACGAGGAATATCCGTAGATAATCTCATATCTTCATTTGAGCTATGAAAAGGGTAGCAAAGGGTATATTGATGCGCTGAAAGTTTGGGAGCTGGACGTCGTAAAACACAAGCCCATTCATTACGAGTCACTAAAGGTGGTGCCAGGGTGCCCGAAAACTTGGATATTCGCTGCCGGATCGTCAGGACCCTGCTGGGCACGACGGCTGAGCTGCTCTTCGACTCGAGAGGGACCAATCACCTCGTTGTTCAGATGGGTGTATTCCACGCCTGCGTTAGCAAGTATTGCCTGGATCGGGTCAATTTGAGAAGCCTCGCGTTTGATGTTATTGCCATCATATTTATCTTTCTCGCCACGGATCTCGGCAGCAAGTTGGCTCATCCCGTCATCTTCGTCCTTCATTGGCAAACCATCGGCACCGAAATCCTCCTCTTTGAATTTGAAATCCATGACATTCACACCAGCGAGACTTTCGGCTACCTTGGTCTTGTTGATGATCTCGCGAAGAAAAAGCATTTCATGTTCATACTTGAACAGATTCTTCAAGCCGAATATCTCGCCTTTTTGGTCGGATTTTGCCTGGATGCCCTTGAAGTAGCGGCGCTCAGAGCTTGCGGTATATCCAATCTCTCCCTGCTGTTGTTTATAGATCTGTCGTGCATAAACAATTTCTTCGATTGTACCAGCAGAGACCAGTCGGAATACTTCGACATCACGCTGCTGACCAATTCGATAGGCTCGATCTTGCGCCTGGAGATCATACGCTGGGTTCCAGTTTGGGTCCACAACAACGACCTTGTTTGCCGATGTTATGTTTAGCCCGACGCCACCTGCCTTGGTCGAAATCAGGAACACAAATTGTTTCGGGTCGGAATTGAATTCATCCACGACTTTAGCGCGCTCATCGTAGGATAAGGATCCGTCAAAATACTTCACGTTATAGCTTGTATTAACGAACAGCATTTGTAGCATTTTCAGAAGTCGGACGCTGTGCGAGAAGACCAGGACCTTATCGCCATTCTTGTGCCACCACTTGAGCAGCTTTCGAAGGACTTTCCACTTGCCACAGAGCTCTGGATTCGCAAAGTTAACAATGGATTCTCGGGACTTGTACAGATCCTCCCATTGGTCTGGTAAGGCTATCTGCAGCATCTCAAGCTCCTTTTCCTGCTTTTCAGAGGAGTCATTTTGCCGTGGCATGAGAATTGCAAGATGATTGCTGAGTTTCTGTAGCACCATTATGGCGGGAAATACAAATGATTGCCAGGTGCTTTCTGTTCCAGGAATGATTCTGTAACAGCACCAGCCAGACTTCTTGCCCGAGCCACAATCACAGTCTTCTGTCGAGTACATGATGTACTCCACAATGGTGCTTTCTAGGAAGCTCTCATAAGCCTCTGCCTGTGTGGTTGTCAGAGGGCAGAATACCACTCGGTCGCTCTTTTTTGGTAGCTGATCAGCGATCAACGTCTTCATCCTACGTAGGAAGAATCGCGGCAACAGATTTTTGACAAGCATTCGGGCAGTTCTTCGAGCCCTGCGGAGTTGACTCCAGGTTGCTGTGTGTGATTGGCCGATCTTCAAAGGTTCCGCAATGTATGTGTTCCATTCAGACATTGGACCAAGCTTGCCAGGATTTGCCCAGTTCAGAAGTGTCCACAGCTCCTCGTATCGATTCTGAATAGCTGTACCGGTGAGTCCGATACGGCAAAGAGCGTTGATTTCGTTCATGGCTTTCGTCACTCCGGCCGTTTGTTCCTTGATTTTGTGACATTCGTCCGCAATCACACAGTCCCATTCCACCATATTGACAAAATCCTTGTTTCCTGAGTAGGTTTCGTAGGTCATGATCAAAATTTCTACCCGTCCAGACTTCGCGGCATCAAGGGCAAGCTCCTTGTTTGGACCGTGGTACTCATCGACGTGCCACCATCCCCATCGGTCAAATTCGGCCCGCCAATTCGATTTCAAGGATCCAGGACAAACAATCAAGGTGCGAGGATACCAGGGGTTGCTATCCACTCTCCGCATTTTCCGCATCCGCTTGGAATCTCGTTCATCGCCAGTTTTGCCGTAAGCCGCGGTTAAGAACGCAATGACCTGAATAGTCTTCCCTAGACCCATGTCATCACCAAGGATACCGCCCGTTTGATAGACAAACATTTCATGTAAGAAAGCCACTCCGTCTACCTGGTATGGTCGCAGCCACCGTCCGATAGCCGCGGAAACCAGACCAAGGGAGCACGGAAGTTCGATGTCCTCATATGGTCGGGGCGGATCACTATCCGGGAAGAATGGTCTTTCCTGCAGGTACTCAAGATTTTCGTCATCAGAAAACTCGATGTCGTCGTAGGAAGGCGAGATTTTCAGTCCGTGTACCTCGAGGTGTTCTCTTTCTCGGTTGAACTGTGACCGCCGTTTCTGAAGATAGTCAGGATGCGGCTCCGCTAGTTCGTCTTCGGAGGGTACATCGTCGCGTTGTTCTTGTAGGTATTTCTTGGCTCCGATGGATAGACCCCCTTGTGCTAATGAGCTTGACACCACGCCATCTCTAGAAGCTTCTATCTTGGGAATTTTTTGCTTTGCTTTGCGAGTTGCAGCCGCGTTCCGTCTTCGTTTTGTAGATTTGCGGTCTTTGAACTTCTTGTATGCAGCCTCGCCATCATTAAAACCGTCGTCACTGTCGTCAAATTGAACCTTTACTGGTTCAGACTGGGGGACTTCTTTAAGTTTAATGTCTTCACGATTTCTGCCTTGGAGATAGTGAGCTGTGGGTGAAGTGGAGAATGCGAGGGAGCCATGCATATAGATACCTGAGATAGCAGCGCGCGAATACCGCGTCACTTCCAAATCGTCGTCGTCGGATGAGTCGATAAGAATAACCTCTGTACCAGCACCGAGACTATCCATATTCACTTCTCTGCATAGTTGAGCACAGGTCAAATCGTGTTGAGGGTGTAAGCTTCTCGGAGGTCGAAGGGGGGCAAAGGCGGAGAAGTTCAGAAAGGGCGATGTCATTCCCGATCGGCGGGAGAAAAAAAAGCTGGCGTTTCCAACCAATCTTTTGCTCTCTTTAAGGCAACCACACGACCTCTCTGACCGGCATTGGGTAATCACGAGGTTCTAGGTGGGATTTACTTACACGTTACCATAGCATTTTCCTGTGGGTTTCAAGTTCCTCGGGTTTTTTATGTGGTGACAGCGATAGGCTAACTGACATCCCACTTCATCAGGTCCCGATAGAGCTTGACTTGACGAGCTTGCTTTGCGATTCATTTACGGCTCCCGATATCTCTCCGTATTCTACAAGAGCGCTTTAGCCAACATGCCTCTTGATACCTCGACCACATACCCTCTGACCCGGCTGCGCCTGGATGGTCGCCGATGGAACGAGCTCCGCTTGCTGCAAGCGCAAATCTCGACCAACCCGGCCAGCTCTGGATCGTCCTACCTCTCAATGGGGAATACTGCGATCATGTGCTCTGTTCACGGTCCTGCCGAGGGCCGCCGGGGCGAGGCTAGTGGTGCGGCTGGCAGCGCAGGTGCCATCGTCGAGGTGGACGTCAATGTGGCTGGTTTTGCTAGCGTGGATCGCAGGAGGAAAGCAGGAGGAAGTGACAAGTAATTACACCCTTTTGGAGGCTCAGGATATCATGACAACTGGCCTATGTTCATGGAATTCTGCCGCCACTCTTTACTGGCGCTTGCTAACAACTCTGTGCAGGCAATCCTCACGAATCGCGACTACTTTGCGCGCGGCTTTCCAGTCGCATCTACACACCTACCTCTACCCTCACAGTACAATCAGCATCCACGTCTCAGTCCTCTCTGCCGACGGATCCTTGCTGGCGGCCGCGATCAATGCTTGCACTCTGGCCCTGGTCGATGCAGGTATCCCCATGCCTGGACTACTCACTGGATGCACGTCGGGAATGAGTGGCAGCGCATCTACACCTCGTGATCCTCGAAACGACGAACTTGACCCGCTACTGGATATGTCACTCCCGGAAGAGCAAGAGCTGCCATTTCTCACCGTCGGTACTACCACATGCGTACCCGTCGGAGAGAACCACATGGAGGATGAGGAGGAAGAGACTAAAGTAGCCGTGCTCAACATGGACTCTAAGCTTCATTGTACGTATATCGAGACGATGCTGGCAGTTGGGATGGACGGATGTAACCAGATCCGCGAGTTGTTGGAGGGGGTGATCAAAGGGTCGAACCGGGCATGAACCGGGCATGAACCGTGGGAGTGAAACCGATACCCAGTGCATCTGTTGGCGTTAATGGGCGTGTCATGATTTCTTATTTACCTGCAAAAATCAATCTACTTGAAATCCGCTCAATTCCCCTCGTGGTACCTTTCACTGCCCTACCCTGAGGCAAACACTAACCTTTCCACCTTTTTTCCTTTCCTTCCCTTCTTCCCTTCCCATTCTCCTCCTCTTCTCTCTCCCTCTCTCTTTCACGACCTGCCTCTGAGCCTGACAGCTCGTTAAGCAATCCCAGGAATAATTTCCGTCGTTTCTTTTGTCCGCTTTTCTCGCTCTTTCGATATCAACAACCGGTGTTCAGCATGGAGGCAACAAGATCCATGCCGACGGGAATGCGACCAATGGCCTTCCCGACAACCATGGGTATGAACCCTTCGAATACAACAGGACAAATGCCCGGGATGCCTGCGATGACGGGTATGCCATCAATGACCGGCATGATGGGTTCGTCCTGCAAGATTGATGTGAGTTGACCAGAAACCATGTTCCAAGGAGTAGTGAGATCTTACTGAGACAATGCATTGTTTAGATGTTATGGAATTGGTACACAATCGATGCCTGTACGTGTCATTTCCTATGAGCCTGTGTCACACTATTCCAAACATCCTAACGTTTCCTCTTTAGGCTTCCTCTCTCATTCCTGGCAAATCAAAACGCGCGGTATGTTCGCTGGCTCTTGCATCGGCGCCATCTGTCTCGTTCTTTGCCTGGAAGCTCTCCGTCGCTTGGGTAGGGAATATGATGCTTTCATCCTACGCCGAGCACGCCAACGCCGCATGTATCTGCATGAGAGTACCCTTGAGGGAAATTCTGAGGATCTGACGACCAAGAAACTCCCCGAAAATGGTGCTTTGGGGGCTGGCCCGCTCCCAAAGACGGGAGAGAATGGCTGTCACCAAGCAGCAGCAGAAGCTAGACCAGCAGTTGATCAGCAGGATCGTATTCTTTCGTCTGTTGAATCATCAAACGAGGACACCTCTGGTGAACCACAGGTCGCTGCTACTGCCGTTGCTAATCGGGCAGACCAACCACTCGATTCGAGCCATAAGGGTCCTTGGTTCTTTGTTTCTCCTAAGCCTGCAGCAGTAGATCAGCAGCAGTGGGAAAATGGTGTTGTCCCCATGTCGTCTCTTGTGCCCGCTTTTTCTTCGCAGGACATCCGTCACCGTCCGTCGCCCGTCGAGCAAGTGGTGCGTGCCTTGCTCCACACCTTTCAGTTTGGCGTAGCCTACATTGTCATGCTGCTTGCAATGTATTACAACGGATACATCATCATTTGCATCTTCCTGGGCGCATTCCTTGGGTCTTTGATCTTTTCGTGGGAATATGTGTCTTTGGACAAGCAGTAAGTCAGTCCCCGGGGAAGGGGTCTTGTGTTGCATGGGTGAACTGAAGATGCTGATTCAAATACTCGAAATTTCCAGAAATGATGCCTGCCAAGTTACAAAGTGCTGTGGTTAATCTGGTCTATGATCTGTGGAGATTTCCCTTGAAGGTTTAATAACGATATCGCAATGTGCGTGTTTTAGCTGATGGACTACATTTTCCTCACAATCAGTCGGATGGTTTCTTCCGAGTCTGCAATAATGATATTCTCAAACTACATTCTTATCCTGCGGGCGATAAAAATTACACAATATCATTATCCAAATGGGCTTTCATCATATAAACATCAGCCGTATCTTCTTGGTTCGCAAAATTTCTGGCCAGCTGCATCCATCAAGACCAGTCTCTCTTCTCCTAGTCCATATCATTTCAAAAACCTGCTTTGCGAGTGACACATCTCTGAGCCCAGTTGCTGTGTAACAGGAATCGAACCACGAGGAAAAGAACAACTCCGATTCTGGGCCGACGGCTTCACATGCGGCAATGAAAGCAGGCCATATCAGAGTAGCTGTGCTTCCATAATGGCGATCTGCCGCCTCTTGGGCTCTTGTCAAGGAATCCTTCACCGCGTCGACCTCTTTTTGTAAGAGAGTTGCATCGAGGTCGTATATGCGACGATGAAAGTAGACCAGTAGGGCAGTGTACATTGCCTGTGCCCGTGCGCTTTCAAATTGACTCTCCCCCCCGAAACTGTCGACTATTATACTACCTGTTCGACATGATGAGACAAGGAGATGTATACCCTTCTCCAACACTTTTGCTCGAATCCAAAATTCCTTCAGCTCCAGTCCCCCTGTTCTATCCTCGGTCATAGATAGGTCTCTTTCATTGGCAAGACGGATCACCTGCGAGAGAAGCATTAAAAAGCTCTCAGTAACTCCATACATCTTAGGAAAGAGAGTCAAGCTCCATCGACCTGGAATCGCTAGATGGAGATCACGCTGTGCTACATTGGGGTCCTTTTCCATGGCCATGATGTCGCCTGAGAACGTAACGCCAGGATAGATTCGAAAGGCTGCTTGGGGCGAGTCTTTGTCTGATATGTTGGTGTTGGCCATATTTGCACATAAGCTGTCAATACTTGTTGTTTCGGCCATTATGCGCATATACGCATAACAGTGGTGCAGGGCTCTTCGTTTAGAAGAAACAGTAGTCTGCGTGAAGCCATTGACACTGATAAATCTTTCTGCTTGAATCAAGCATGATATTCGCTTCTCTGAGTCTCCCTTTATCATCTGTATTGAATGTCAGTTTCACATACAATTCCAGTATCATCTGTTGCCGATACATACGTAGGCAGTAGAAAGGCTTAGTAATGCCATCAACACTTCCTTATACTTGCTCTGTCTTGGCGGAGACATATTTGCTTCCTCGACACATTGGATCAAATGGTGCTGAGCAAGCTTCAAATAGGAATTCCCGGTTTCGGTCCAGTGATCAATGCACGTTGCTGAATGCTGACCCAGATGAAATGAGCTCGCGCTCAAAAGGGAATTCAATAGCGCGAGACGTGCGTGAGAGGCAGTGCCACTCATTATCGTCTCTCCGAGTGTGCTGACTGCACAAGGCACAACTAGGTTTTTCCACGGGACCTCTTGGCCATGCTCGAATGGCGATATCAAAGGAACAACTCTATCTCTGTAGTGCGATAGAAGCGACCATGCCTCCGTATTTCCATTGAGACTTATGGGGAGGAGTTCCAACGGCGGTTGCGGCGACCGAAAAGACTCCTCGCTCTCATTAATTTCTGATGATATTAGGTCCCATGATATTGAGTCGTCGTCAAGGACATCATGGAAGCCATGGAAAAGGCCGGAGTAGCCCGCCTCCACTGCTGTAGGCAATAAGGAATTTGGCTCTATAAGCCAGTCTTCAATCGGAAGTATTGCTACCTCCTCTTCCTCGGGGCTTGTGTTTTCTGTCTCCAGCGATTGGGCGAGTTTTGAAACCCCGAAAGGACCGCGGAAGAGAGAGAATGACGCAATAGCATTTGTGTTGAGCTCGAATCTTTCCAGGTCTAGTAAAGCTTGGTCAGGATCTCGGCCATATACAGAATCAATAAGTTCCTCGCTCATATGACGACGCTCGGCTTCTGTTCATTTAATTGGAGAGTCAGTCGGGTTGAAAAGAAGTTCTGAGTACTCTAGCAAGAACAAACCCGTAAAGATTGCATGGCGATGCTTTGCTGCATTTTCGGCGCTTAGCTTGCGAACACTTTGGTGGCTATCAATGAATGTCAAGCGATGTGCTGAGGGTTTGGCTCGCGATTTGCCTGTAGTTCGATGTAAAGTGGAGCTCGTGGAAGTAACCGGAGATCGCCGTTGGGGTTCCCTGCGATTCTGCATAACACACAAATATTGGGACGTTGCAGGTCAATAGTGCAAGTCAAACCGGGTGACTGAAACTGTTGTATTTCAGATAGAGAAGGTAATGTTCCTAATGACAATGATTGTGATTGACTTGGCTTTGCTCTGATGAGTGAGCCCCCGCAGCTGTTTGGTCCAGTTGTTCAGGAAAGGGATGTGATTCCGAGAACATGCGGGGTTATCACGCCCGACCATATTTCGAGGATAGGTTTCGACTAATAACCTTTCATTCAATATTAAATTTGCGACTTGAGCTCTACATCAGATATGCCAGGTTGAGTAGAGTTAAGAATATTTCCATATAGGTCATCGTTTCACATGAATCTTCCAAAAGGGGGTTTGCCTCTGGGAAGGGGGAGGTGTGAGACATTTATCTATGAAAATCAATTGAAGACGAAGCAGCTAAAAATTTAGAGCTTTGATTTGCTTTTTGGGAGGGTGACTTGGTTGTTAAATACTCGGAACTTGTTGATGGTCTCGGAGAGACCTGCCGTCTAGGCGAAACAGGGCTCCACCAACCCAGAAACAAGCCCCAGTATAACCCACTCCTCGAGTAACTAGATGTACATACTTCAAGTTACTATACAATGTTCTTCAATGGTAGTATTCCTTCACCCAGGTTTTGATCTGAGCGACCTCTGCATCAATAATATCTTGGACACCCTTGTTTGCATCACCATTCTTCAGAAGGAGGTCGGAGCAATGGAACCCCCCCCGGAATAACATGGAGAGGGGCGGAGGCCGTTGATTGAAGTGGACCACCTGGGCGAGAGCTTGAGGATACACCGGAATCTCTCCAAGGATCAAATTGTCTGTTCATAGTATCAGGATATGTGACCCCTATTTACGGATTAGAGGAGACGTACCCGTTTGCCCAGATGAGTCGGGTCGTATTGGTCAAATCCCAACCATTGGTCCATGAATTAACATCCCCCGCTGTTTTTCCATTTGCGCTACCATAAGTATGGCCGTTGACCTCTGGGAAGAATAATGGACATTGTCGTTGCCAGTACTCCGCGTTGACCGTACGAGAGACGAGAGATGGAATGCTAGATGGCGCAGCACTGGAAAAGAGAAATAGTTAAACTCCGGCCCAGATAAAAGGAGAGTAGCCGGTACTAGTAAGGGAACATACTCTTGCCAGTAGAAAAGAGGCTCGTTGCAAAGAAACCACTGCCACTGCCTATCGATTGTGTTGTCGACGGATCGATCTGTGAAGATGGGACTAGACGCATTGTGGGTGTCGTAGCATGCCGTAGTACTATTATCGGACCAATAGCCATATTTGGCACATGCTGTATACTATGTGTAAGTACTTGATCATCCTTCTCAAACCTGGAATTGACTTACATCCGGGTGAGTAAATATCCTTAAACCACTTGGCATAGCCATGTAGGGCTTTGTTCAGGCCAACGCCGTTAGGGCCTGGGAGGCGTTTGGATCCCTTCTGGACATTCTGCTGCGATATTAGCACCAAACGAGAGTAGGCTTTCAAGTATATGACCGACTTCAACATAGTCACAAAATTGATAAAACTCCGAGTAGCCGGTATAGAAAGTATTTGATTGCCATAGCCAGGGCCCATTCTCGAGCGCACTTCTTAATGTTAGTAATATGCCTCTTGTTCAAACGAGTTTAGCATTACCTTGCAAAATCATCAAAGTGCTCAACATCGCCAAGGCCAAACAAATCTTTCAGCTTCTGAACTTGATGCTTCGACCCTGATTTTCCGATTTTGTCGACATGTTCAATTACTCTCGTGATATCTTTGCTGCAATTTTGTGGCATTCCTTCTTGTACAGGAGTAAAATATTGCCACTGGTTACCCTAGTTAGCCAATTCGTATTTTCGGGCCAATGATACAACGTACGAAGTCATAAATAGCCTGTACAGGCGCACTCGATGCATGATAGGCCCAGAAAGTGCCCGGGGAAGTTGACTCGGTCCAGGCTGATAGAGCACCACTATAGGACCCCCCCACTGAGGACCCACGGCTGTCGAGGACGTATTAGTTTGGGATCATGATATCCCTTCAGGTTGAGGGGCATACCGCATTTTGAGCATTGCTACTGCTGTTGGTGTCGAAAGAGAGGTTCACATTTTTCGCAAAATATGTGAGGTCGGCAATAGAATTCGCCAATGTAAGGTACCTTAGATTCTCCGTCGTTAGATCATCGTATGGGGAAGATTGACCCCAGTAACGATCTGAACAAGTTAATCTCGGCAATTATCCGGCCATCGATATATTTCAGGTCTTACGTTCGATCATTAACACTGCTCCTTTTAGTTCCTTTGCAAGACGACCCGTAAGGGTTTTGTTTGTCAAGTAACCACCATAACCATCAGCTGCACTCTCTCCGGGAGTAAAAAGCACAACCTATGTCTCTTCATATCAGTGCTTTGTCAAACACAAAAAAGGTGAAAAGTCTGAACTACCGGTGAACCTTCCCCTGACCACCATTCTGAGTTCCACCAGTAACGCTGAGAAAACGTTCCGAGGTGTGGGTTCTCGTGGTCAATTAGCTGCTGAAATGTGGAATTACCAGTGAAAGCAACCAATTCCGCTGAGGATGGAGGTGGAACGGGCTTCGGGGGTATAGCTCCATGTACAGCGGATGCGTAGAGCATGGATGACGCTATATACAGAAGAGAATGCATGGCGAACGGTGGGTGACGGAAGATGGAAATAAATACCGCAGACACTGACCCCAGCACGATATGAAGCCCCTTTTATGTTCCATCGCGATCGCATTATACCCGGAACTACAGCGCTGCGACGCTAATGCACTGAGGTTGCGGTTCCATTCTATCGTACACAAATCAAGACGGGACTAGTCTCAGAAGAGCAAAGAAATGATAATGGGCGGGCCAGAAGACTCAGAAGAGTGGATATATGTGATTATCACTGGCTCGGCACCCGGGAATTTCGACACAGCTCTGAATTTTGTGAGCCTAGGATGATCTTGTTGGACAGAGCCGACCCTCTGCTCGGCCAATCAGATAGAACGGCGGGGACATAGGAACTCGCAAGAATCCTAGATAAGGGCTCCGGCGGTCGCAATGGTTCGTTGAGCTTGCTTAACAGTCTTAAGGTGGGTTTTGCGTGCAACCATTATTTCGTAAAGGGACGCCGGCGCAAGACTAGCCTGGGAAATTGCCGTCGGACGCCCGGGATGGTGGTAATTGGGAAATGAACTCGCCAAGAACCCCGCTTCCCACTGCATACCTAGATATCGACCCCTCTCCATACTAGTAATATTGATTGTCCCAGATTCTGTGCAAGACAAGCGGATTTGATCATTGGATATATGAAGTATCAACGCTGCCGTAAGGTATTCGTACATCCGGGGACGCAGTATTAGTGCCACTCTGATCTATCGTAATTCGTTCAACCAGGCCCCCAGGGCACGGAGTGGCCAGTTTTTCTTTATTTTCTTAAAAAGAAAAGCCTACCTGGCCTTGGAAATGTAATCAATTCCAATAATCAACAATGGGCCTTGGCCCTGGAATAGATTTTAAATCTCAACCGGACCTTCTTCTCCGCAGGCCTCCGCCGTTTGAGCAACTTGTTTGTAGGTATCAGGGTAGTAGAAGATAGGCCGCGTAGACATCTTGGACAAGGGTGCAAATTCGATGGATGGGAATTGTTCGCAAGTCTTATGCAAAGATAACAAGGAAAGCGACCCTTGTAAAACAATTGTGTTCCTTGTAATCTTCACCTTCCATGGACGATGTGGACCCACAATAATTTCACGGATCTCCATTGGCAGATGCGTTGTTAAGGAAAGTGATCGGGACAGGAATGGTGGATCCCGCTGCTTATGCGAGACAGTAATTAAGCCTCAATTCTTGGTCGCATCTACAAGATCGGAAGGTGATGATCTCTTGGGATGTCATATCTAATCATTACCTTCTATAATGATGTTCTACCCCACAATTCACGTTTGTAGTGTTCTTGCTCGACCGATCTATAAATTCAGTGTTCCATCTCTTCAACAAATTCACTATCTGTGAGAGAACGCGTCTTCAAAGAATACTAGTACCTAGGTACCTCAAGAAATTTATCAGCCTCACAATCGGTACAAAATTGTCTTCCCACGAGCTACAAGATGTCCGAAGCAATCGATTTTTCTCTGTTGAAGGGAAGCCCCGAGGAGAGTAAAGCAGTCTCAGCGGCACTGCTCGCCACATTGAAGACCCGAGGTGTTGCCAAATTGAAGAACCACGGTCTCCCTGCAGAGCTAATTGCAGAGATGTTTGACTACGTGAGTAAATTTTCATCTGAGAGAAATGATTCAAGCTAACTAAAGTCCTTTAGACCAAAAAGTTCTTTGCGCTTCCGTTAGAGGACAAGATGATCGCTAAGCACCCTCCCGAGTCTACCCCAAACCGCGGGTACAGCTACGTTGGACAGGAGTCGGTCGGAAGTATTAGTGGGTATGAGAAAGGCGTATCCGAGGGGAAGCAAGTGCGAGATATCAAAGTATGTTGTGTAACCAAAACCATTCGAGCCAAGTATGCTAATGGCACCAACCAGGAAACCATTGACATCGGCTCGGCGAATGACGATCTCGTCGACAACATCTGGGTACCAGAGGAAAAACTCCCCGGATTTCGCAAGTTCATGGAAGGCTTCTACGAAAGTGCCTTCAAAGTCGAGCTCGAAATCTTAGCCGCGCTCGCCATGGCCCTTGGTATCTCTCAGGATGAGATGAAAATGCTACACGGCAAAGGCGAAAATGAGTTTCGCCTACTTCACTACCCAGCAATCCCTGCATCAGAATTAACCGATGGCACTGCGACACGCATTGCTGATCACACAGATTTTGGCACTATCACCATGCTGTTCCAAGACTCAGTTGGTGGACTACAGGTAGAGGACCAACAGAACCTGGGCACCTTCCGAGGAGTAGAGTCTGCGGATAAGGCAGAGATTATTCTGAACATCGGCGACTCATTGCAGCGGTTGACAAATGACACTTTCCGGGCGGCGGTCCACCGGGTCACATATCCTCCGACGGTCAAGGTTGGCTCGGAAGAGATCATTCCTGAGCGGTTCTCGATTGCTTATTTTGCCAAGCCCAACCGCACAGCTTCGCTATTCCCTTTCAAGAAGTTTATTACACCTGCAACGCCGTGTCAGTACGAGGATATTACGGCTTGGGACTATAACAATCTGCGTATCACCAAACTATTCAGTGGAAAGGCTTGAGTTTTTAAGTCAGAGATTCAGGGCGGGTTTAAATGGATTCGGAATAGAGGTTAAGAAATTGAAATTTACAATTGTCAATAAAATCAATCATGGCTATTACTTGAACCTTGGCGTCTTACCTCGAGCGGTTCATATACGTAGAACCTGAATAGCTTCACTGGGCGGGGAGGGGGGGGGTTGAGCCTTATAGGGAACACTAGTAGTAATTTTGGGACTGTACCCTCCGTACTCAAGTGCATGATTGTGGGGATGATCAGAGGGTGGTCCACAGTAAAAAGAGCTTGGTGCTGTTATGACCAATTATCATGCACTATGTGGGTCCAAGTGATCTGCATTCACATTGTTGGAGGATCTTTCTGTGTATCTTTCACCACTTATAGAGACATTCTTCCTCTATATTCTTATATCAAAGGGGTATATTCCAATACTAGCACGTTAGCTCAGCGGAAGAGCGCCGTTAGTCACATGACAACCCTGTTTGAGAAACCACGCTAACAAAACATAGAGGCTCATAACCTGGAGGTGTGTACCTTCCTCAACAACGACCTCACTACCATTCACTAACCTTCACAGGTCCTTGGATCGAAACCAAGACGTGCTACTCTTTTTTTTCTTTTCTTTTTTCCTCCTTTCCTTTTTCTTTGTTCTGATCAATCAATATTGATCTACCTTTTGTTTTCTTTTCTTGGCTCTGGTCAACCACCCATAGAAACAAGTAGACTAGGGCATGAAAAGTGTACCTAGACAAGAGCTCATACTAACCTTGATTGTCATACGATCTGGAAACTCCTATTCCTGTGCCTTTCGAATTTATTGTACAGTAGAGCACGTTGAGTGAGTCACTTTGGTCTACTCTGATTGGCTGGCTCGATGAGTCCAGCTTGACAGACTACCCCACATAAAAGCTTGGCATCCATGGATGGACGATAGCTCTCTCAGCCATTCAACCACACATCATTTCTATTACTAGACGCCATAGCTTTTTCTGTCTAATCCAGATACCTTAGAAAGCCAAGATCCTATAGTCAGGCTCTCCACAGCCGAATGCCTCGACTATTCTCAGCTTTCCTAGTCGGGAGCGACGATCTACACTCAACAAGTCGCAGGTCGCAAGTCGCAAATCGCGAAGCTCCCGAGCGCCGTTTTTTACTCGCTAGCCTACCAATACTACATGTGAAGACATCACTATGATTTTAAACCTTACAGAAGGAGAGCCCTGCTGCAAGGAGGATGTATAAATAGCTGAGTAGACTGTCTAAATTACAATGTGAAAAGCAGCGAAAACCACCAAACACGAAGCCGGCTAGACGCACTTTTCATCGACTAGGCAAAAGGGAGAGGGAGAAAGATTTTAAAAAATACACGTTCAGACTAAAGCTTCGTCGCCAGGCCTGGGGTAGATCACGGACGGTATCGCGATTTAGTTCTCGCCGCAGTCAACGATGGTGGGCTTGGTGTTGGAGCGGATGGAGCCGGAGGAAGAGCCGAGAGCCTCAATCTCCTTGACAACCTTCATGGACTCCTCGTCAGCGACCTCGCCGAAGACGACGTGGCGGCCATCGAGCCAGGAGGTGACGACGGTGGTGACGAAGAACTGGGAACCGTTGCTAGAGAAAGTATGTTAGTATCGCTGGAGCAGTGTAGCGGACGGGAGCTAAAGGAGGCACTAACGTGTTGGGACCAGCGTTGGCCATGGAGAGCAGACCGGGGCGGTCGTGCTTGTGGATGAAGTTCTCATCGGCGAACTTGTCACCGTAGATGGAGCGACCACCAGTACCCTATTGAGCCAAAAAAAGATTTCAGTTAGCTGCGGTGCATGTAGACCCAGATTCCTTCGGGATCACTCACGTTGCCGCGGGTGAAGTCACCACCCTGGAGCATGAATTGAGGGATGACACGGTGGAAAACGGAGCCCTTGTAACCCTCGCCCTTGGGGAGCTTGCAGAGCTCACGGAAGTTCTTGGCGGTCTTGGGGACGTCCTTCTCGTAGAGGTTGAAGTTGATACGACCGGTCTTGGCTATGGTTGGAAGTCAGCATCGATACACAGACAAGTGAAAGCAATCTGAATGATCAATTGCTCATAAATATGAGGGCATTTGGAGCAAGCCGGAGCGGGGAGGTGGGAGAGAATGGGGAAAAGATGCCCCAAAAGTTGCGCATATTGGAACGGGTCTACTTACGGGCACTGGAGCCCACAGCAGTGTACTGGACGTCAAAGAAGGCCTTGGTGTTGTTGGCCATGGCTGCGGAAGATGCGAAAGTCCGTCTAGCAGCAGGGTGGAAAGCACAGGGAGAAGCGAAGACGGAGAGTGGGGTGGACTTGAGGCTAGAAAACATGGTGGAGGGGCAGGTGAATGGTCTGGATGCGGGTTAGCGGGATGCCGGTTCGGGTGCGGGTAGCAACCAGATGCGCTGTTCTAGTCTTCGGGAGCCATCAGGGTGCCAGCATGTCTGCCAGCAGAGCGAGTTCCTTCGATTGAAGGTGCAATGAGGGGGTGAAGATAGAGGGCAATACACAGAGGCAGACATTCTGGATGCGATATACGTACAGGTTTTAGGAATTGATGAGAATGATCACGGTGAAGAGAAGCTTCAAGGAGGAAAATGATGCTGGACGCCAGAAAAGCTTCAAGAGCTCGGATGCTTAGTAAGCATCTTATCGGCTGGGGCTTCCGGGGAAGCCCGCTTTTATTTACCTTGCCAGTAGGGGATATTTATTTATTTACAGCTTACATGGGACAAATAACTTCAGTATCAACTTGACTTCTACTGTTCCAGATAATAAGATCGGATGGATAAAGAGCCGAGCACGCTTCCAATTCATTTGCACAGGGATGCATAGTCGGCAGCTAAAAGTAAGGTCGAGAAAGATTTCAAAAAAGTGATCCACGACAGAAAAGGGGCATAGAAGAAGATATCAGATCGAAATAGAAATAGAAATACAACGAATAGGATAATTGAAAAGGGCTGAAGAAAAGAATAGAGGAAGAAGGAGAAAAAGAGAAAGCATGAATGCCACGCGTATCAGGACATCATTTCGACATTGTCGGCTCGTTGCCACAGATGAGAATCGCTCAAAAGCCAGAGAGATAAAAAGGAGGCCAAGGTAGATGGTGAAATATGAGAGGGGATAGGAGAAGTGAAATGCACAAGCGGTGAGAGTAGTACCGCCGAATATACAAGGGATTCGAATCAAAGGAAATCTAAGTCATCACGCGAACTCGTCGTCATCATTGTTTGCCAAGGACTCAAGGCGCTGCACAAGCTCCTTGGTCTGGCGAGCAATCTCGAAGGCGATCGGAGGCAGCTGGTTTGTAACCTCACGCAGGTGCTCAGGGCTAGTAGCGTCGTTGCCTGCAGCCGCCGTATTCGTCAGTCGATCGCGGCCCTCGTACAAGGAATTGATAATTGGCTCCGTCCGCTCCCGCAGGGAGACATCACCACTACGTTCGCGGGCCAGATGTTCTGTGGAGGACACGACGTGAGAAACAATATCAGAGATGGCAGACACATAGGTCTGCACAGTGTGCATGTCGTGTTCTGCCCGAATGCTAGCCACCAGGGCCTGGATGGACTGGACCATGCTATCAGTCTGATCCTCCACGTAGAATCTCAAGTCTTGAAGCTCGTGATCCCCTTGTGGCGCTCCATAATTAAAGTCCGTGCCGTTGGCGAGACCGTTTTGCATAGCAGGGTGATCGTGGTCCGGAGGGCTCAAGATACTGTATTCGGAGTGGTTGCTGGGAGGCCGTTGGCTGGCACTCGTGCTGAAGTAGTCTGGGAATTTTTCGGTAGAAACATCGACGTCGTCCTCGTCCGCCCAGTCGGTAGGTGATGCTTGAATCTTCACAACCCGAACCAATTCCACAACAGCTGTGCAGAGATGCGAGGCGGCAGCATCTAGCAAAGAGACTGGCGACAGGCCGCTGGAGCTCGCAAAGTTGCGGGCAGCAATAATCATATTATTTGCGGTAGTTGATACTCGAGACTTGGTTTTGAGCCGCAGAGTGGCCGATCCATCGACCGGGGGAGGGGCCTGATCCACATCCTGGACCATATGGCGGACTGCAGTAATAACAAACTTGATTTGCTGAGAAACGGCCTGTGAGTCTTCGACACGGGCCACCCGGAGGAGCTCATCGATGGACATCTGGAACTTGGTCACATGAATATCTTTGACTACGCCGTCAGCTTGCACCAGTTCGTACTCCTTCGCAAGGACGCTCGCGTCAGGCCGAATGTCATCAATGCCACCAGAGGAAGTACGAAGATGACGGAGTTGTGACTTTGCCTTTGCATAGCGGTGTTTCCAATCGTTGATTTCCGTCTCCAATCGGTGTACATCATTAGAGAGCTGCTCCTCGCGTTCCCAGTTGGAATGACTTTGAGCCGTAAGAGTCTTCATCTCCATGAGGAACTCAGACGCTTCACGCCGGACTTCTTGCGTCACTTGTTGTTGTTGCTGCAGTTTCACCTGGAGGCTCTGGTGCTGACTTTCCAAGTCGTCATAGCGAGCCTGTGCGTCAGAGTCGCCCGCGTTTAGACTGGCCTCTTCCAGTTGGTTACGGAGTTCGCGTTCCACGCTCTCCTGCTCTTCCCGAACTCGATCAAGTTCAAGTTGAAGCGAATTGTTTAGATTTTCGGCCTGGGAAACCTTGTTCTCCAGATCATTACGGAGATCCTCCCATTCCTCGCGCTCATGATGAGAGACCTGGTCCGAGAGTTAGAATAGTTCATTTTCCAGTATAACCCTGAAGGGAGAGGGGAAAAACTTACACTAGACTGTCCTGCATCTGATGATCGGGCGAGCTCCTCATCCTTTGTGCGGACTAACTCTTCCAATTTGTCCACCTTCTCCTGCAGTGCCGAGACCTGCGATTGGCTTTCTACCAATAATCGTCGCTCACTATCACCCAGAGTGGTTGTCGTTCCTCGTCTGCTCAAGACTGCGTCCAGCGCAAAAGCATCACTCCGAGCATCATCGTCATCCTCGCCTCCCATGTCATCACTGTCTTCCACCATCGTACTTTTATTTGGAACCATGGTATTGCTTTGGAAAGATCGAGGAAAGGGACCGTCCCCATTCATGGATGGTGGGCCACCCAAGGAGCCATGGCGCGGAGGGAACGGGCTACCAGGCGTACCAGGCGGACCGCCCGATGGATACCCCCGGCCCATGCGACTCGGGGGACCACGAGACTGAGAGCGACGGGCATCGGGTGGAAAATTGGGAGGTGGGCGGCGGCCGGTGAACTGAGGGAAACGACGCTCCAGTTCGCAATAGACGTCAGTTGCTAAGTCGCGAAAGCGTGCATGTTGGAGGGAGGCAAGCTTGTGGCGCGCCGAGTTGCGTTTCTCGTGGAAATCCTTGCGCGGAGGGAGGGAGGTCGGGACATCGGGTCGAGGAGGCTGTCCGGGAGGAGGCGTGGCCTGCTGGCGCCGTATCAACTCATCGTAGACATCTGTACTGAGTTCGTGAAACTGTGTCGGGGACAAGCGCAAGAGTTTATCGCGGGCCTTGTTGGACCGGCCGCCATTCGCGTCATTGCGGGCGGCAACATGTAGGAAGCGTCGTAGGGTCACAAAATGCTGATGTAAAATCTCCTCCATCTGTCTGTGTCTTCGACCTCCGGGGCGTGGCCCATCGCCGCCGAGGGTTCCGACGCTGGATCTCGCGGCCACCGAGTTGGGAGGGGATGGATTGCCGCTGCCGGTGGGTGAGGGCCCAGAAGGAGGATTGCCGGGGCTAGTACCGTTGGGACTCAGAGGTGCGCTGGGAACGCCGGAGGTAGGGGGAGTGGCCAGATTGCCTCGCGAGTTGAAAGTTGGCGAAAAGGGCGGGTCCGACTTCTGATACTGATTGATGCCGGACCAGTCGCTGCCATCGACGGAGACAGGCGACATGGCTCCCGATGGCACATTCATATCCGACCCGAGAAGGGAAATTTTGACAAGGTGGCCAGCTTCCGGCTGGTCGGGACCGGGGTCTCGGTGGTGATGGTTCTCGTTCTCGTTCCTCGTTCCTCGCTCTCAATCAAGGGCAAAGAAAGCCAAGGCGGTTGGAACACATTCACGTCCCTGGTCACCGCACAGGTCCCTATGGGGGGGGGATCTGAAACGAGAGGGTGGCGGTTAGGGACTAGGGACTTGAGGCGTGGGAGGAATAAACGGGGAGGGACGAAAGGTTGCGAAAGTGGGAGTGGAAGTGGGAGAGGAAAAAGGGGAGCTCGTCCTAAGGAGTGATGGACTGGACAGTGAAATTATTCGCAGGGAGAAAGTGTGCTAGTTCGCCGCTGACTTCGGAGTTCCCAGGTACAAGGGGACCCGCTGTACGAAGGAGTTACCGTTGAGTACAAGGAGAACCAGTTTCCCTACTTTTGCAGATATGCTTGATTCGATTATGAGATTTCGTACTTATCGAGGTACTACTAGTTTTTATCGAGCCCAGATCCTCCCATGCAGCTCGTGCGCAATCCTTTGTCTGATCTGTCCAAATGTACTCTGTGTACATTGTGTGTGTGTACAGTAGTACACAATACACGATACTGTATTCCTGGTATTATCTTTGTATTACGTATCATACTCCCCTGCCAAGACAGCCCGAGGCCACAAGCCACAGCCACAGGGGCTGAACTCGCCATCCGATCGTTGCTGCATCCCTGCAGTTTATTCCTCCCTTGTGCATGCTTCCTCGCATCTCTGTTCCTTTAGGCTTGATCCGTTTTTTTCTTTCTCAGAACCATCATGAGTCCTCAATAATATCCCCCCCAATCTTGCACGGGAAACCCTCCCTGGCTCCTCGAGCGACTAGTAAGCGACTGCTAGCGATAACCGGTCAGGAGTTAAGAAATCTAGACCCTCTGGCCCCCAGACGAACGGGTCCCTGTAAGTACCGTGTAGTATCGCGTATTGGCTAGTGCTTCGCAGCCCAGGCTAGCCAATGACCGTTCTTGCATCATCCCCATCGGCAGTATCAATCACCGCCTGTCCTAGATCGTTGGAATTCAAGTGTCCATCTGAGACATGAAAATATTGATCTGCCGGCTTATCCCCACAGAGACCTGAGACAATAACATGCTAAACTGCACTATAGATACCCGCTCACGTACCCCGGCATTCCACAACCACCGTACTGGACAAGTACACCCACGATAGATGCACATCTACTATTAGTGCCTATACTATACTACTAGTATGGACGAGGGGGGTCCTCGGGGAAGCAGACAAATAATTTGCTTAATCTAGGCAGAAAATACAAGCCACCGTATGAATTAGTTAATCTCCCAGTCACTAAGCTCCATGGTCAACTCTACACCACCCTACGCCTTGATCAAATGAACAAACAATACAGGTTTCATAGGTCATGATCGACCGACATATCTATCCGAGACGAAAAACTAAGTACAAAATGTAGAACAGGAGCGTAGCTCATATCCGCTCAAGGCGGGTTTGAGGCGGCCCCAATGACAGGGGCCTCCTAGCGACGTAAGCCGAAAGGGGTTCATATATGATAACCCCAGGCATGAAGATCCATCACAGCGTTGTCCAGGTTGTCCTCGCATGGCAAGATCCGAAGAGCCTCGTAGCGAGAGAAAGAGAATCAAAGACGCAGGATGCAACGAGGGAGAGGTAGCTAAGTCGGGAAGTGTTTTGGTCCGCTTTGCCTAGCCCCTTCACTGCAGATGGTATCGAGTGGATTTAAAGAGTCTCGAGGGGGATATACAGGGACCCTTGGCCGCGGGCCAGCGAGGGCTGGTCGCGCGAGAAATTATTTAGAGGTCATAGAAAGGCCACGAGTGGCGCCCACAGCGGATGACACGGGCGTTGACGACCGGGTAGGGGCGGCGCTTCGGTTGTGAGCCATGTGTGCCTTGACCAGGTGGCCAGCGGCGAGGGCGGAGCACAGACTGAGCTCTCCGGCCAGGACAGAAGCGGCGATGATGCGGGCCAATTGGCGAGCGTTCTCACCGGGGCTGGTGGGGTGAGCTCCACGAACACCGAGCAGATCCAACATAGCGGACTGCGCCTCAAGGATGGTACCACCGCCGATGGTGCCGACCTCAATGGAAGGCATCGAGACGGCGATCTGAAGGTTGCCATTGTTGCTGTGGAGAGGTCATTAGCATCGAGGGCCGGACGAACAGCGTTGGGTGTTTGATCGGGAGAAACTTACTTCTTCATAGTCGTAATACAACTGCTGCTCTCCACGTTCTGAGCAGGGTCCTGGCCGGTGGCCAGGAAGATAGCGGAGACAATGTTCGACGCGTGAGCGTTGAAACCGCCCAAGCTACCAGCCATGGCACTTCCGATCAAGTTTTTGCTCACGTTGAGCTCGACGAGGGCGTCGACATCACTCTTCAAGACGCTCTTCACGACATCACCGGGGATAATTGCCTCAGCCACAACGGACTTACCACGGCCATCGGTCCAGTTGATAGCCGCGGACTTCTTGTCGGTACAGAAGTTACCAGAGAGAGAGATAATGGACATGTCATCGAATCCACATTCCTTGGACATGACATCGAGGGCCTTCTCACAACCCTTGGAGATCATGTTCATACCCATAGCGTCACCGGTGGTGGTCTTGAAGCGAATGTAAAGGTAGGTGCCCGCAAGCGCAGTCTTCAAACTTTGGAGACGGGCGAAGCGACTTGTTGAGTTGAAAGCAGCAGTGATGATGCTACGTCCTTCTTCGGAGTCAATCCAGACCTTGGCGGCGGCAGCCCGGGCCAAGGTAGGGAAGGTCACGCAAGGCCCACGGGTCATACCATCACCAGTGAGGACAGTAGTGGCACCGCCACCAGCATTGATGGCCTTGGAGCCACGGCTGGTACTGGCGACAAGAACACCTTCAGTGGTGGCCATGGGAATGAAGAAGTCCTGGCCGTCAATCTTCAACGGACCAGCGACACCGAGAGGCAGGGGCAGATATCCAATAACGTTCTCACAGCAAGCGCCGTGGACAAGACCGTAGTTATAGCGCTCGAACGGAAGCTTGGATGACTCCAGGGAACCAGTAATTTCAGCGGTAGCCGGAGTACGGGCAATAACGGAACGACGGATCTTGACGGCGCGGGTGAAAGCGTCGACGCGGCTCATCAGGTTCTCATCTTCCATGGTCTTCTCAAGGGCGTACCCAGGGAGTTTACCCTTCAGTGAAAGAGTGATCAATTCCTCATCAGTCAGAGTAGGCGCACGCTTCTCCTTCAGGATCAGTGCGCACTCATCGAAAGTTCGGGTTGACTCCTGCTCGTTGGGCTCGAACTTGGGGTAGACCTTGGGAGCGGCCGGCTCCTGGGTAGGAGTAGGGGTAGCCTCGGGTTCCTTGATGCTCCAGCGAGCAGCATTGAAGAGGTACCCATTGAGAATAATACTGAGTGTAAGCGCGGCGATGATCCATTTGCTAATGATGGGGTCCTCCACGCTCTTGAGGAGACTCTCGAGGACCTTGCCACCAACAGCATCGAGTAACTGATCAGTGTACTCAATCTCGAACGAAGAAGACTCGCCTGGAGCGTAGTGAACAGACGGGTATTCGAGCTTGTACTTGATGGGCGGGATGATCGTGACCATGGTCTCCTGCTTCTGGCTCTTTGCAGTCACGTAAATGGTGTCCAGACCATTCTCAGCGACCTTAAAGGGGTCAATAGGGGCAGGTGCCATGACATTAGAGAGACGCGAGATCAGAGCACCGTTACCGGTGTTGCGGAAGGGAATGGCCGAGAGATTCACAACATTGACTAGGATAAGACCACCAACCATGAGGATCTTGAAGCGGCGCACGTTGCTCGACTTGATCTTGCGTCCGAAAATGCTAGTATCACCTTCGCCACCGTCAGAGCCAACATTGGGCCAATCGTTGCTGGAGGCAACGCTCTCAGCAACGCTGTGGGTGATGCCATCCTCCTCAAGGGCCTTGCGCAGTGCGACATGACGCTTGATGCGGGTGATCTCGAGCTTAATGCACAGAATGGTGGTATAGAAGGTGAACAGGAGGACACAGTCAAAGAACAGGATCCAGCCCGCGAGGAAGCAGAACTGCTGAAGACCGCCCTGAACGCCAGAGGCGGCACCAATGGCCAGGAGACCGATCTCAATGCAGTAGTGCTGGATGATCTCAAAGCCCTGTTGCTTGATCGCAGTCGCAATAGAGTCCTGAATGGAGGCAGGGGTGCTGGAAGCGAGGGGTCGGGGAGCGGCACCAGGGTGAGGGCGACGGTTGTCCACGGAGGCATTGAGAACCGCACGAGTGAACATTATGGGCTTCTCGAAGCCAATTGTGACAACCAGGAAAGGAAGACCCTCGGACAGCAGAAGCAGGTTGATCGGCACACCGAGCTTGGTGGTTACAAGGAGACCAAACAGGAATGCAAAGGAACCGGAGAAGAGAACAGTGGCAGCGAGCCAGAAGTTAGAACCCAGGCGTCTCATTGAGAAGAACAGCGAAACGAAACTCAAGTGCATCGAGATGTAACCGAGGACCATAATGACAATGTCAATTGTCTCAGCGTGCTTAATGACATCGACAAAAGAGCTCCAGGCATCGGTCAGCCAGATCTTAAGAGCGGTGCGCGAGCCAGTAGCTCCGCGTGCGGCCCTCATGATCCATTTCTTCGATTCTTCCTCCTCTTCCTCGGCTGACGAGTCCGGAATCTCCTGAACGGCTCTGAGGAATTCTGAGACCTGGTCAAAGGGCACGGTGTATGCGAGAGCAGAGTCGTGGGAGAAAGGCGAGAACAGGTTAGGGGTGTAGGGAACTGAACGAGCAGAGACATTGCCAGGAACAGGGACAGTGTCTGCCGCGGGAGCGGTCGACGCTGACTTGGAGGTGGAATCCGGGAAAATGAAAGTGGTCAAAGCGAGGTGGCGGGCAGCGGTGGTCTCAATCTGCTATCAGGGGGGAATGTTGGGTCAGCTTATTGGATTCAACTTTGTAGGCACGGATCAAAATTGCTCACGCTCTCATCAGCCCAAGAATCTTCGACTTGCCACTTCCAGGAGGTGGACTCTCCTAGTCGCAAATTCCGACTTCCTTGAAGGAGAGTCTCCGTATCCACCTGGCCCGCGACATTTCGCGAGTTGCGTGTGTCTAACAGGCTACCTTCGAGAAGGCCAACATAGGTGGTGCTGGCAAGCAGCGCAATCACCACAATGGTGTGAATTGGGTGAATGCAGGCGCGACGAGAGATGAATTGGAGGCCACCGGTGACCTGACGACGAAGCCAGCTCGGCTCAGCATCCTTATCGGCTTCGGTTGAGCGTAGTCTCTTGGAAATTAGGGAGGAAGCCATGATGACGAGTCGATGAGGGGAGCGGTGTGGACGTCTGTTGAAGGCGTTGGGAGGGGAAGGGTTATGACGGTCCGCAGGGACCAGGGCCTGCGAGAATCACCACCGTGGTGTAGTTTGATCGGTCAAAACTAGAGGCGGAGGTGGAATAAATCTTCAATTGCAAGAGTCCCTAGATCGAGGGCCGCATGTGGCTGGCGCGAGGCGGTGCTCTGGAGGGACGATTTCCCACGGGGTGAACTTTTTTTTAATTGATCAGCATTGGTGGAGACGCAGGTGCAGGCGTTAAGGGGGTAGTGTGATACATACCAAAGAATCCAAAAGGAAAAGGCAAAGAAAAAAAAGGAAAAGGAAAAAGGGAAGAGACAAGGAATAACGAATTCGGAGTACGGAGACAAGAAAGAGGACCCCCTGAAGGCTGCAAAATACTCAGCGAGCTCCGCGGGTCAAGGAATTAAGTATCGCCGACAACGGGGTCGCCAAGCCACGCCAGTCAAGGAAGTCCAGTGGAGCGTTGGAGTGGGAGAGTGGGGAGGGCACTACTTTAGCGTCGAGGTCGAAGTCGAGGTTGAGATCGGGCAAACCAAGTCTGGCTTCCAAGGTTGTGCTGACGGCAGAGTAGAGAGTACGAGTACTCCAGAGGTGTTCTAAGGTGAGGTTATATGGGAATAGTACTACTAGTACTACAAAGACTATCGAACAATGCACAACAATCACTTCCCCAACCCAGCGGATCTTTTTTGCCCTCGTGACCATCTACAATGCAAGCTGGATATTCTCTTTCTCATAAAAAAAAATACATCATCGAAAGCCCTCGGGACACTCTTCTCGTCGGGATGTTACCTTTCTCGTAAACAAGCGGTGGCGTTGACCCGCGCAACGCGCGAACCCAACACATAAAAAAAGAAAAAAGAAAAGAAAAGAGCCCCCCTACCCAACATGAGAGAGTGATCTGAGTATATGAAGAGATAGTCAAAATGTACTACACTACTGCATGTATGCCCCCGGCTCGCCCGAAAGTAGCAGGATGACACCTACCTTATCAGTTGGTCTACCCTAGGGTGCCCTCAACCTGGTAATGAATGGTCCTTTCTTCCCGCCTCCTCGGTGCACAACCCTTATTCTTGAATTGAAGAAAAATTGTCGGAAATACGCGACTCACTTGTGTGGGTTCAACTCGGGTGCCGACAGTCGATCCAACTCCACTTATCTTCGTCTCGTCCAGGGTTGCTTGGGTGCAGGTGCCATATACGCCACACAGGGCGTCCCCAGCTGCAAACCCTGCAATCAATACTTGTACTGTCGCTTCGCTCGCCATGTCAGCTTATGCCGATGGCTCGGTTCAGCCGGCATGTTCACAGCCATGATGCATGCTTTCCGAAAGGCTCCGCCTGGTGACCCCAATTCGACCTCGTTTCTCATACTACGGAGTAGACCGGTCGGAACCCACCCGGTGGAGCGCACGGAGAAATCAGATAAAAATCAGATAACTCAAGCCAAATCATCGCCGGATGTTTTGGCAGGCCCCGCGGCTTCTATCCACAATAGGACTCGGTTACCGAGACTGCCAAGGGTACGATGGGGAATTTCCATCAAGATAAGATGCAAAGTCCGCACTCGGAGGAGACCACTTGCTGGTTAGCTCTCGGTGGAGGACTGGAATAACGAGAAGAGTAAAAGCCGAAGCTGCAGTAATCTCTGAAATATCGACAGATGATGACTTGGAGCCCAGTACATGCATGCATGCCCCTCACATAGTCCTACTACATGTACATATGCCAGTGGTAGGTGCCACAATCGGTCTGTGCATCCCATGTACACAAGTACAGTACAGTACAGTACATACACAGTTCATAAGTGGTTTGCATTTGATCTAGAGTCGAGTATCTGGATTGCATTGTGAAAGAAAGAGAACAAGAACACCAGGGACATACTTTAACTAACCCAAACCCTACTCGTATGCATGCTCTGCACTGTCAACTCTAATCTTGTTCTAGGACCAAAATAGTATAGAGTTGCAGAAGTACATACTAGTTAGTAACACCGTTTTGATTTCCGGCACCCCAACTCTTCACCTCTTCACGTGAGTGGGTGGCTCGCTCTTGAAGAACATAGCTTCAAAAGGTTAGAATGCCAAGATGTTAAGCAGTTGCAGATTCCCCCATGTTCTAAATGCAGAACATGCAGATTTATGAGGCGCTAACTCATCCCCGAGCGCCAATGGATGCGCCCGGAGGGAGAGGCTCTAGTGCTACTTATGTCAATCTTCCTAAGCGCCAGGAGAAGAGGGAAGGTCTCAGGGCCAGATTTATCTCCATTTCTTCACCTCCTGAAGCAAGTTCCGTCGTTTTTGCAACTGTCTCGTCCAACCAATCCCCCCCTAAGCCTCTGTCTCCTCGGCACTTAGCATCATGAGGTATGGATAGTAGTGGAGCTTCATCGTTTCAGCAGTGACATCGAAATAGTCTCATGGTCTATTATTCTTTGTTTTCGTCGCCAATTAGGCATGGCCCAGCCTCCCATGCCATGGCGGCCGTCCATATATTTGGAACAGGGTCCCGTGGACGGGAAGACGAAAGATGAAAGCCGGCTATTTCATTTGTCTCCATTGTGAGGTTTCTTTGTTCTGATTTCGAGGCTCTGTGCTATCTTGGGACAATAGGACCCTGAAACAACCTGTTTGGTCTTTACTCTGTTGCCCGCTTTGTTGCCCAAGTATCAGCATAGTGTCGTGTGAATGCCTACTGGCCCCCTCCTTCATTTTGTCTCGTCATTCACTATTCTAGTACAAATACTAGCAGTGACTCCCCCGGCCAAGGCAACTCCTTTGCCTATCCCAATATATACGACGTCGCAGCGAAGACCTCTTTTTTCCTTCCTCCAGATCCTGCATCGACCCGAAATACCACATACCACAAGAGCCAAATTGAAGACAGCACCGCAGGACGGTGCTATACAAAAATACAAAACCCTTTGATCCGACAACCTTTACCTCTTCACAGCAACGATCTCTTTGAACTCGACAGAATGTTTCTTCCAGCATTGCCAATGCTGCTCGTCCTCATAACAAACGCCGAAGCACATTCTTGGGTGGAACAGCTTACTGTCATCGCACCAAATGGAACATTCTTGGGTACTCCAGGCTACGCCCGAGGAAACTATCTTCGCACGGCATCTGGCTTTAGTGACACCACCATGACCTACCTGCTTCCACCCAGTACCCGGAGCAACGTGACCCAGCTTTTACCTAGCGATAAGCTCTGCAAGGGTACTCAACAAGACCAGTCCCAGTCCGATGGGAGCCCTCGGCTGCAGGCCAGCGCCGGGGCCGCAGTCGCACTTCGATACCAAGAGAATGGACATGTCACTCTGCCCCAGAATCAACCTGGAAAGCCAAAGAACCGTGGCACGGTTTACGTTTATGGCACGACACAGCCAAAGGTTGGCGAGAAGTTATTGGATGTGTATGGAGCTTGGGATTCGGACGGTACTGGAGGAGACGGCCGAGGCGTGCTCCTATCTACCCAGAATTTCGACGACGGTCGTTGTTATCAAGTCAACGGTGGTGATATCTCGGAGACCCGCCAAAAGGAGTACACACATGAAGCCAGCCAGCTGACCGGAGCCGACCTTTGGTGCCAGCAAGACATCCAACTACCCACGACTGCCCCATCCGGCAAGTTGTATACTCTCTACTGGGTGTGGGACTGGCCCACCGCCCCAGGTGCCGATCCAACATACCCACAGGGAAAGACGGAGATCTACACCACCTGTATGGACGTGGATGTGCAAGGCACATCGGCAAACAAGCAGCAGGCGAATGATGAGTATGCCGAGGGCCAGGATTTGAATGAGGCGGCCATTCCGTCGGAATTCGATAAGCTTTCAGATCAGCAATCCACGGAGGCTCCGGCCCCAGCAGGCGCGTCGTCCGCCGTAACATCGAGTGCGGATGCCAACAAGGCCACCGTGACCGCGTGGCATACCGTTGGCAAAACGGTGACAGTGTCTCAGGATACAACCGTGACTGTTGACGCCGATCAATCGAGTGAAACCGCCTACCAAGGGTAGTGGATAGTCTCCCTTGGTAATGAAGAAAGTGAAAATGAAAGTGAAAGTGAAGGTGTGAAAACGATACCCAGGATGTGCAGTCCAATAGAATATCAGAATATCAGAATATCCCAAATCGAGTGTGATGTGTTACTGTAAAAGTTGTAGTGCTAGAGCGGTCTTGCGTCTTGCCTAAATCGGAGGGGACGATCTAAAACGGAATGGACCCGATCTGAAACACACGTGATCCTCGAAGCAATTCACACAGGAGTTCCCCGAGTCTCTCAAGTGCGTCAAATGAGGACAAGAGAGAGAAAGAGAGACAGAGAGTTGAGATATCTCAATTGTCTCCTACTCGCGCGCCGGCCCCTTTCGATCCCGATATACCCTTTCTGCAAGAAACGCCACAATCCCTCCCCCCCGGCCACTGCTGCCCGCGCTTATCATCTATTCTGAGGGGATCTTGTGAGGTATGGCCCCCGATTCCCAGACGCATCTTCCCTCTAGTGGGCCAAAAAGAGAGGAGAGAGAGGACCCCTCCCCCTTCTCCCCTGGTGCTCGATCTGTTTGTTGCGACCAACCTCTCCGATTCTCCTGCCCCTAGTCTGCTGGTTTGCCGCATAAGCGCCGTGCCCAGGTTGCATTCTATATCTGACACTTGCCGTGCAGTTTCTGCTATATTTAGCAATACCCTCGACCAACTGCGGGACAACGCCTGGAACTGCAACAACAGCCCTCCCTTCAACCCCCCTTCGCGCTTGACGCTGGATCTGTGATCGGATCCATCATCGCTGCCAAAAAAGCTCAATACTTTGTTACATCCCTGTTCCCGACTCTCGGCCTTCCTGTCCGACCTCCATTCCCCCTCCTCCTCGACCTTTCCCCCTCCTCGCGAGTTTGCCGATTCCCGAACTCTCTCCCACGTTGGGGGATCTCACCCACATCCCATTGGATCCCCCGAGACTGCGATCGATATCTCTAAAGGGATCAAATCGATTTCACGCTACTACGAAACCCACGGTTGACTCGACCTTTCGCTTCCCATCGCTACTTCTACAATCGCAAAGTGGGACAAGGTTGGCGCGCCATCAATCGCAATGCAAAAATAGAGTTCAAGCGCGACCGATGAACACCCCACGCATCCCTTGCTAGCCTTGAACCGACCTCTCCCCCCATCTATCCACCTCGTCCAACTTGGACTCTGGCTGTCGCGCGATGTCGTCCCCGGCGCCTGCCAACTCCTCTGGGAGCAACCTCCAGGCCCTCCCACCAATTCTCACCAATGAATCAGTAAAACCATCGCCAAGTGCAAAGGATCGATTGTCGACCTACTCGAATCTCTCCTTCACATCCCAGAACCGCTCACGCCCAGGCTCCCACGTGTTCCCCATCTTTCATACCAGTCTTCCCTACGCTCTGGTGCGAGACTTTGCCTACCCGCCTATCCACCCACTACATTATGGACCTCCTCCTCCTCACGCCTCGGGCGTTTCGACACCAGCGAGCGAATACCGTCGCTTGTCAGACCCCCCAACTTCATGGGACACCTCGAGAGGTCCTTGGTCATCGGGCCCGTGGAGCACAGAGAACAACCACGGTCAGGGTCAGGGCCAACAACAGCAACTTCCGGCCATGTCATTCGGCGATGGACCCCCATACAGTGAGGATGAAGACCTTCACAGCCCGGTCGTCACCACCTCGCGTCAGCGTCAAAAGTCTACTAGTATCGACTCGAATGGTGACGAACAAATCACCGCAACTGAACTAGATCGCGGTACCTACGTTGGTAGAAATGCCGACGGGAGTGAAATGTATTATGTGAACAACAGTGATTCAATGGAAAACGGGCCTGGCGGGGAGTATATTACATACCCTGCTAGTCAAGGACGGCATTCGTACCATGCTGGTGGCCAGCAAGGATATGTCCCCGAAACTGGATTTACACCCGAGGAAGGAAATACCGGCGTTAGTCGGTATTCGAATGATTACCAATTTGCTGTTGGCTGCCCAGATGAAGAAATGCACGGCAAAGCGGTTGCGCTTTTCGATTTCACGCGCGAGCATGAGAATGAGCTTCCCCTCACGGAGGGCCAGGTGATCTACGTCTCATACCGACACGGCCAAGGCTGGCTCGTTGCGGAAGATCCAAAGACCGGAGAGAATGGGCTTGTACCAGAAGAATTTGTGCGACTGCTTCGTGATATCGAAGGGGGCTTGACTTCTTTGAATGGGGAGCCTGGCCCAGATATTTCGGACACCAGTGCAACTCTGAGCATGGAGACAAGTGACGACAGTCATGATTCCACGCCTGTCAACACTGGCCACTCTACTCCTACACAGAATGATAAAACCGGTACAAACGGCAACTCCCATCCGACCATTTCTGTCGATGAACCCGATTCTGTTCCCGATTCTGTTCACGTTCCGGGATCTAAGACATCTAGTGGGGGCAACCGTTCCAGCATGTTAGCGAAAACCTGAAAACGCCTGGTCAGTTCTCATCTATGGCTCCACTTAGCCAGAAGCTTGGACCATCGAACATCTACATGGCCAGTTCCATCATGGTCTTCTAGGAGCTACATTTTGATTGAGTTTGAGCCTTTACTAAGATTCTCACTCGCATCGACATGTTGGGCCAAGGTACCTTGCAAGAAAATCCATTGCATTGTCACCATCCCGCATTGCATCGTATTGATGATGAAAACGCAAGCCATAAGACGGCACAGCGTTCACTCCATGCCGGCCGTCCACTCATGACCGCGTGGGAGAAATATGTCTTGAACCATTTGCTGTCAAGACCGTAACTGGTCGCATCTTTTGGTCCAATTCTCCTCCTTCGCCCTCTCCACAAACCCTACCAATTCATCCCATAATGAATGACTCTCGCCCTTGATATGCTTGATATCCCATCCACGAATTCCCATTTATATCCAATATAACCCCGACCGAGAACGAGGCCCAAAAGGAAAAGGACTGATATCTCCTATCCTTGTCTTTTAAGTTCCCCACCCCATCCCCTCCCCAACCGTCATGTTCTGTTTACAATTGCCTGCTACCTCTTCGACACCCCCTTCTTGTATCTAGCTTTCTTCAGCATAGGCGTTGTTTTGCATCAATTAGCATCAGCGTAATTCCTATTTTACTCTTTCAGATCTCTTCCTACTCCTTTAGAATAATAAGCGTTGATACATCTCTCAAGTATCCCGTGGCCTGCCTCTACAAACGTCAATGAGGCTTTTGAATTGGCAAGCTTGCCTTGCGATGGGATGCCTCAAAGCATACCAGTAGAGTTACATTCAACTGCGCGTTTCTATTTGTAGCCTACCAGGTCTTTCCTGTATACCAACTGGTTATGGGAAGGAAAGGAATAACTGAAATTTGACTTCAGGACGTCGTGAAGGCTATATTATACGTAAGCTAGATACCGTTTACTAACCAAATCAAATTTCTCTTTTTGCAAGAAAAAACGAAGACAAGAAGGACGTTTTCGGAACCGGAGCTGCTCTACAAGAGTGGTAGATAGTCCAATAAACCAATGGCAGAGATGAAGGGGGTGCGAAGACACAATACAAAAAGGGGGTAACGTAGAGACAATGGAATTCGAAATTATGAAATCGATATACTCCATTGAAAGACGAATGGGGAGGATGAGTAATGCCAAGATGGCCGAGTAAATTCAACCGAGCAGATCATCGAATGCAGAGCCACCCTGCTTCTGCTGGGGCTGCGAGGGTGCAGGGGAGGCGGAGTTGGAGGCTGGAGCACCCCAGATGCCAGCGCTAGCCTTATCTTTGGCCATGCTGGCCAGGTTGGGGCCCTTGTTGACGCCGGTGTTGGACTTGGCAATACCAGCGCTGGCGCTGGCGGTAGACCAAAGAGAGCCGAAGGCGTCACCGGAAGATTTGGAGGCAGTACCGGCTGCGGGCTTGTTGCCGGCAGCCGAGGGAGTCACAGCTGAGGAGATGGAGGGATTTGCCTGCGAGGCAAATGGCTGCGGAGAACCAGTCGCAACAGAAGTGAAGTAGTTGGGGGTAGCAGCTTGGAAGCCTGCTGGCTTCGATGCCATGGGCTTTTGCTGGCCAGCCATGGCTTGTAGGGGAGGGGAGGCAAAGGAGCCGCCGGTAGAAGTAGGAGTGGTGAAGCCAACTAAGCCATTGATGTTGGCGCCCTGCGAGGCAGACACTGGTTTGGGTGCAACGAATTGAGTGTTGGAGGTCGTGCTGCCGGTGGAAGCAGGAGGTGGGATCCCAAATTGGTTTGAGGTTTGCACAGGGGCTTGGGTAGCTGGTGTTGCGGACTGGAAGTCGTCGAAGTCATCGTCGTCGATAGGTGCCGAGTCCAACATGTCCAATCCACTGCTAGCAGGCTGCTTGCCAGCCGCATTCGACGCGGGCGCAGCAGGGGCCACAGGCTCATCGTCACCGAAGTCGAACAGGTCTGCTACTGGTGCCGGCTCGGGCTTCTTGGGCTCCCGCTTCGCTGCAGGTGGGGCTTCACGACGTGGTGGGCTGACGTCTCCCTCATCATACTCATCGTACTCATCAAATCGATTGCCCCGTCGGGCGCTACCGCTGCTGGGCTCTTGGAAGTCACCACCACCGGATGCGCCGCCGAATCCTCCGCCATCGCCGTAGACGCCTCCGCTGTAGCCGCCGTATCCCATACCGCTGTCACTTCCAAACCCACCATAACGACCGGAGCTGGCGCTATTCATTCCACTGACATTCATACCACCTTCGAAACCGCTGAACTTGTTCCGGTTGCTGCGCGCCTTCTTGCGCTCGGTCCGGATCAGGTCAACGTCGCCCAGCAACTTGACCAGCTCAGAAGAGCGGTTGCGCACATTGATTCCCTGATCCTTTCCATTCATATCGATAAAGTGAAATTGCCGGAGCATCCGCAGGAGGGACATGTGAGATCTCGCGTCGTCGACCACCCGCTCCGATCCATTCTTGACAAGGAACTCGAGAAGCTGAAGACTCTAGAGGTCGAAAAACTGTCAGCTCCATGTTCTCAAGTGTATATTGGTGATATCACCGTTGCCCTCGAACCTTGTAAATTTGCCGCCACTCCTCGGCGGCCTTATCGGTGAAACGTTTGTAAATCAGAGGCATGATTTCGTTGAGCAATTGACTAGGTAAAGAAATCAGCATATGCGCCAGAAGAAAAAAAAGCGTGGCGATATAGGTGCGACTGACTAGCTGTTAGTTCCATTGGCAATCTCCTGCATCAACGTTGTCGAAGCACCCCATGGTTCATTGTTTGTAGCTTCCCGGACCTGATCGGCATGAATAAGTCGCTGTTTAATGGAAAGAAAGCATCGATTTCCTGTATTTTCGACAAAGGTACTGGTGCGCGGAGGGTTTGGTGATCGTACGAACCTTGGATTCCATCTCGGTATAGTTCATGACGGCTATGGCGGAGCGGTCAGCGCAGTTTCTCGGAAATATGAGACAAAGCAGGGCCTTTCAATTGCCTGGGCAGGACTAGAAACAATGTTGACGTACCATTTTGCACCTTGCGAACACCCGCTTTCAGGTCATACAACGTAAGGTTGCTGACCTGGTCTTTGATGCTGTTCATGTCCATGACGAGGGGTGACTAGCCAGTCGGGCTTAGGCGCAAGGGAGAATTGAAGAATCGCTGGGCAAGGGCAATCAAGCCTGTCAAGTAATTGATGTCCAGAAAGCAAGAAGCGATCCACGCCCGCCGAGATTGAGTGTTGGGGTCGAGAGGTTGGAGGGGAAGATGCTCCCCGGGGCCGGTCTCCAGCTGGCCGATTCCACGCGCCATGCGGTCACGTGCAGCGAACCCCTGATGTATACTCCAACGCCTTGGGCAGCATTTGTTGGCCGCCCCGTCGTCATAGGTGAGGAATTCAAAAAAAAATTACAGGGAGACTAGTGATATTATTCATATTGTATACATGTCATTCGGGTGCTCGTAAAATCGAGACGCTATCGCTATGAAGTCCAAAGAAATACCTAGGTATCTGTAACAAGGGAAAAGAAACATGAAGTGAAAAAGAGAAAAGAAATAGAAAAACGTCACTAAAAATACCCACCCAGTCCATACTTCATAATTTGGACTTGATCTCTATTCATTATAGAACTTCTTCATGATCAAGTGCAAGAAGAGGTTGACATTGACCCGCATTTGTCCGTCGAAGAAGTCCATGAACTGGGTGTTATTGAACTGTGCCTGCAGCAGGTCATCCAGTGGGACTTGAGCATTGGCACCCGGTACCATCATGTTTCCACTGCTCCCATCAATAGTGAACACTCCAACTTCGTTACTGGAGATCGTCAAGTCCACTCGATCATATTGACGTTCGTTGTAGCCCTTCCATGAAACAAGAACACCTCGATCCGCCAGGGTGCGAGCTGAATACTTGTATGATCCGAACTTGAACACCTTACCGGATTTCTGCAACTCTCGCTGATGATCCCATTGCTTGGTGAACGGCATCAAGAATCGCTTCTTTCCTTTTTTGTTTTGCAATGTGACCATCGCTTGTTCAATGTAGTCGTTGTAGGTTTTGAGTTGTTGATCAAGGTAGACTGCCTGGTCGCTAAGACGCGTGGAGGTCAGGCGCGCCCCTTCCAGCTCACGCTCTCGTTGCACTCGCCGGCGGTGTTTTGTGCGAATGTCGATTGCGATGGCATTGAGAAGATCTTGGTAGTGATTGTGCCGACTGATCTTGCCAGCCTGCTCGAGGCGAAGAATGTTTTCAAGAGCGGTGCCTTTGAGCTCGGAGTAACCCATCGACCCGATGTCGATCAATGTACTCGCCTCGGAATAGGCCCCCCGGCGAGGATTATTCGTGTTTATCTCGTCCCGTACGAGGGTGTGCCAGCGTTCTTCATCCTCCGGACTTGGCTGTTTGAGCATGATATCCATCAGACTGGCGCCTGTCTGGACCCGAATAATGTACAAAATACATCGTTTCGTCTCCATAAACAATGCCTTGATATTTGCTTCCGGATCTGCGATGATATTTAGCTAAGTGATTGAGGTAATGACAGCTGTTTGGTATTCATACCTTCAACCTGGGCTAGTTTAGGGTTTAATGTGAGATTTATCTCGGTGGTGCTGACGCCCATCAACTCGTTTTCGTTGCTCTTAACATTGCCGAGGTCTCGGATAAGTTGTTTGAGGATGTCGTCAGGATTTGGGCAGATGGGGTCGATCTCCGAGGCTACAAGCTGGTGGATCGAGAAAATATCGGACATCTTGATATACAGGGTAGGTTTGGCCTTCGCGTAAAGGTCGTTGAACTCGTCAATGTCAAAGTATGACTCGGCATCCTGGACGGAAATCACTGCTTTCAGTTAGCTAAATAGAAACCTGGACAGCGGCAATAGCGGCAACTTACTCTGACCCCAAATCCGACCAAGCCGCTGTATTGACTCGCCAATATAAGAGTTAAGTGGTTGTAGGTAGACGTTCTCGGCTCCAAAGAGTCTTCCCGAGGCGACTTGGGCAACCACCTTTGATATCTCACTCAAATTCCTCTTTTGCTCTTGGGTCAGACCCCGGTCAACCACACTGTACTTCTCAGGTTCAAGCACTGCAGGCTGGAAATAGTTCTTCCACACCCAGTGCCCAACGGTTTGAAGAATGAACCCAGGATCTTCATTGGGGAACCGTGCAAGGAGATTCTCATACATTTGCTGGGCAAGGTATCTGATACCAAAGGGCATGTGATATAAAAAATCTTCGAATGCAGCGAAGAATTGATCGGCGATGTCTCGGAGATCCTGCAAGTGTTGAATGAAGGTCTCCCGGGTCTCGGGATCTCGAATAGCTTCCTCGCGGGGGAGATTTGGTTCTCGTCTGCTACGCTGTCCTGTGCGAAGCTCTTCGTTGTTGATTGATGAGCGATATATCTGGATTGGGTCGCTCTCGAGGTCGAGTTCTGGGTTTTCAATAACAGATTCCCGTACAACGCGTCCCAGGACATCGCGCATAAACTTCCGATCTCGAGGGGATTTTGCGTATGAACCGAAGAGCTTATTCCAGAAGGGAGTGGAGCGCATATATTCTGGAAGGGCGGCAAAGTTCTCAATATCTTCCTTGGCTGATCGAGAAAGTAGCTTAAGAAGGTAATACTCTTCACGGCGCTTCTGGGAGTAGCCAAAGAGGCCCATCATCAAGTGACGGACTCTTTCGTATTCCTTGTCCGAAGTATTGATCTCACGAAGTCGACGGAAAAGTCGGGCCAAATACTGCGGCTGTGTTTGAAGAAGGAAGAAGAATACTTGGTATTGATCCAATTTCTTTCTGGATGTCTTATTCAAAGCCTTGAGGTCGTAGGGGTCTTTTGAAGAAATTTCGGTGTTGGATAGAAGATTTCCGATGTGGCCGCCAAAATGTTTCTGGTGCTTCACGACTTCATCAAGCGTGATTTTATTCTTGACCAGCAGTGCAATCTTGATATCCAGCTGGCTGATGTATTGCTCCGCCATCTCATTCTGGCGCACCTGTTGGACCACCACCTTTCTCAGTCGTTCGAATTCAATCTCCTCGTCAAAGTCAAAGTCACTGTCATTGAGTAGATGCACGAAACCTTTGACTGTTCCTACTGGAGGATTTTTGCCGCTTGTCAGGCTCTTGTAAGCCTGACCCTGGATACGACCTCTGATAACACTCTGGGCCTTGATGACCTTTTCCATATTCTCGTTGTAGTGGCGCCGTCTCTCCTGGAACCGATTTCGAATGATCATTCCCCGAATGCGAGATTGAAAATCGACAATGATTTCTTCTTGGTCCTCAAGGTCCGCTAGCATGTTTCCGACCTGAACACGAGCCACCATCGCTCTTGCCAGCGCCTGAAGCTGCTCAATTTCTTCCTCGCGCTCTTCTAGTCGTGTAAGAATATCGCCAACTTCAATTCGGAGTATAGCCGCGCGAGCAAGTGCTTGGAGGTTCACAATATGAGGCTCTTGTCTTCGAAGAGCTTCGTGTTCAGCCTTTAAGCGCTGACGCTCAATCACCGCTCGTGCTCGAGACTGGAGCTCTAGGATGACTGATTCTTCCTTCATTAAAGCGACTTGCTGGTCTTGTAAGGACACTCTTAATGCATTGCTCCTAATTTGGGCTTGCAAGTCGGTGGCTGACGAAGCATGCTGCATGAGCTCCGTAGTAAGGGCTTCGTGGCTCCTTCTCGCGGCGGCTCCGCGGATCAGAGCCTGAAGCTCTGTGCAACCACCCGCCGTCTTTGAAAGATTCTGCAGGAGCTGTGACTGGTAGTTTCTTGCCTTCATCGCTCTTACCGCAGCTTGAAGCTCTGTGATCTTTGCAGTCTCATGCTGGAGAGACGACTTGACTTGTGACAAGTGCTGACGGGCAAACTGACCGCGAATCACTGCCTGCAGTGATCTGACAGCTGTACTAGTCTGCTTGACTTCTTGAGACTGTGCATTGGCTCGTTTTCGCTGCATGGCGCCACGGATGACTGCTTGGAGGGTCGTAACATCATGTTCGGCGTGATGAGTTTGTTCATACTGGTCGGCCAGGGCCTTTCGTTGTAGTGCAGCCCGAATCGCGGCTTGAAAATTCTTGATTCCAGATTCTTCGCGTCGGATACGAGTCTGAAGCAGATTGGTTTCGGCTCGTACTTTGGACGCGCGAATCAGGCTTTGCAGCTGCAGAACCTGCTGCTCTTGGGCTTTTCGCCATTGGTTCTCCCCTTGCTGGTGGTGACGGACAAGAAAGCCGCGACTGATTGCTTGAAGCTGAACTGCAAACCGACGCATGTCAAGTCGATATTGACTAATTTGACGCGCCCAATCTCCACGCAGGCGGGACTGTAGTTCGATTAAGAGGGGCTCAAAGTCCCAAAGATCGTTCATCGTATTGCCAAGCTTCAAGCGCACCATTGCGCCTCTTATTTGAGACTGGAACTCGACTATCGCACCTTCACTTTCGTGCAACTCCCGATCAATCCGCTCTTCCTCTGACTCCACAGGTTCCGGTTCCGGCTCAGGCTCAGCGCCGAAGTTTGCGGCCATACCTGCAAAGCTGGGCATGCTGACACCGGCCTTGTCAAGACCCTTCTGTGTTTTTTCGAGCTCATGATGCTCGAACTCAAGCTGCCCAACCAAGTTGCCCATGCGGAAGTCCAACATACCATTCTTGAACAACAACCATGACAATGCGTGAATACAATGAATGACCTTCGGGATGTTCTTCTTCTCGTACAAATCGATCAATTCGAATCTGAACAGCTCGGGTAGTTCAATATCATCCAGGAAGCGAAAGAATAGGGCGATGTTGTCGGAATGGCGGTATTGCAGCTTCGGGTTTCGAAAGATCCGCAGGGTCGTGTCTGGATACATGGCCTGCACCAGCTCAGCGAGCGTCACGCCGTCTCGCAATCCTTCTTCTAGATTAACGATTGGCGGTATTTGCTTTTGGATAACATCTTCGATCCACTGTTTAGCTTCACCGATGTGGCAGAGATATTCGTAGGCTTGTATAAATTGACGCTGCGCATCCATCCAGTTCCCTGCTGCCCATGAAGAAGTCTTGGGCTTCTCTGGAGAAATGGCGCCACCCCTTCCAGCAACTGAGTCAGCGCGTTTCAGTCTTCGTCTTCCCGATAGTCCCACGACAGAAGCTGTTCCGGAGTTGAACTGGAAATCATCGCTTTCGCCGGATTGCGCGAACTTGGAGAGAGTTCTGAGATGGCGGGTAGAGGACTTCTGGAATGTTTCGAGATCGGGTGTTGATAATGCGGTGGTCAGCGGAGGTGGACGGGGACTACTTGACGAGGTCTTTTGAGGAGATGAAGGTCGAGGTGAACCCGGTGTTGGAGTGGGCGACCAATGGCGTGATGAAGGTCTGGGTGGGGGTGTTTGGGGTGTTTGGGGTTCAAATGCTGCTGCTCTGTAGCGAGGCGATTCATTTTCTTTGAAATTCAAATGATGGGATTCTGGTGTGCTTGGTCGATGATCCTTCATGAACTGAGGCTCGTCGAGAGTATTGCTGCGGGAATGTCGATACGCTATGGGCTTATTCGCCGAGGGGAGGATTTGAGGCGCCTGCTGAAGGGGTCGCAAAGACCGGCGAATGTTTTCATATGTGGACCCAGCATTTGAGAAGCTTCCCTTTTCAGACGAATCCATTGTAGTGGGCCCAGCTTCACTCTTGCCTCGATGATGACTTGGGCTACCCGGTATCGATGCATTCGAAGAGACCGTGCTTGTGCGGCTCGGCGCGAAGGAGCTTGACGCAACAGAGTAGGCAGACGAGTTGGTGGACGCAGTCGAGCCAGTGTGTCGCAGTGAGCCTGCTGGCTGCGCTGGAATATCCGTCTGGGCGCGTCTGAACGATGGGAATTGAGTCGACATCACTAGTACAGTCGCGAAGAGAATGCGAAAACTGAAGGACCACCGTAAGATTCGAAAGACCGCATGCCTGCTTCAATGGCAGCAGTGAAGAGGTTGTCGATGCAGTTGGTGTCAAAAGCCTGGTTTTCTGGGCGAAGGCGCTCGGAATGTGAGATCAAGCGCGAAGGCGCATTGACAAGGTGACACGGGTGGAAAAGATCTCTGGACGGGGGTTGAAGGAGAATGAGAAGGAGGGGAAAGTGTTGAGCGTGGTCCACCAGAGAGAGTATCGGAAAGCCGAGCCGCGAGACCCTCCGATGATGGAATTCCTCTGTTGACAGTGGGGCGGAGGGGGGGAAAGGGCAGGCACGGCAACAGGGCAGGTCCGACCAGGATTCTCCAACCCAAAGCGGACGGACCCAAAACAAATCTCCCGATCTAGATTAGTTCAATCAGGTGATGGAGCCATGGGAGATCCTCGACGAAGGTCACGTGAATGGCTTATTGGCTGACTGAACAATTCACTAATTTACAATCCAGACAAGTTTTCTGGATTTTGATCTTGATTTAATTATTGAGGTACAAAGACAGCATCTCTGGTTATCCCATAGCGTCCAAAAACTTGAAGCCAAATAGGTGACATAGAATGGTAATTCTAAGCAACCTTTGCTAGTATATTTCGGCAGATCTTGGCCTACGGTAGTCCCGTGCAACCATCACATTAGTAGCAGCGCCTAAGGAAATCACGACTGCCCAGGTGTGCTCCATTTATTATTGACCCCACCGGATATCTAATCTCAATATGACTTCGCACATGCCAGTGTGACTGTGTGTTCGTTACCTAAACCATGATCTATACGAGTATAGCAATCCTGCGATAGGAGCAACCTTGGAATAAATGGGGACACTGGGTCCGATCTGGTTCCCCACCTAGGCACTATATATAACGCTGGGTCTGGGTATCCTGCATCCATCCTACCACTACTAACTACCTAGTAGGTACTAGTAAGCATAGATATACGAAAGCCACACCCAGATTGAATCATTTCAACACCTGGGCAGTTCAAGTTTTTCTATCAAATTACCCATGGTTAAACCATAGTAGATGACCCGCTCTCCCGCTCCCGGAGTGCGTGATTGAAGCGCTGCCAGCCGACCGCTTAACCCCGCCAGAGCGAACAAACGCGACAATGACATGGACCTGTCCAAAAACCCAACCTACCTCTCTTACCCCATCTTTCTTCCATCTCATCGCCTTTCGCCATGGCGACTCTAGATACCCAGCCCCGCTATCTCTACAAGATCGTTCCATCCTCCTCTCCGGTACGGGAGCCCCTCCCTGAGCGGCTTCCCGTTAGCGAGCTGGATCAAAACGATGGCTTTGTGCACCTGTCGATGGCACACCAAGTCGCCAATACTCTGAACATGTTTTTCAAAGAAGAGCCACTCGTGTACATCCTACGCATCGAGTATGGTACGGTGATCTCGGATATCCGCTGGGAGTCTCCCGACGGCAAAGTATGTGGTCCTCGGCCGGGCGAGGGATTGTTTCCCGTAAGTGGCTTTTGTTTTAGTAACATCTTAGCATATTGAAAAAAGAAAAAAAAAAAACACTTGCTCATTCTCAAACAGCATCTCTACAACGGGCTGAAGTTGGGTAAGGATGAGGTGGAAAGCATCGCTATCTGGCAGAACGAAGGAGGTTGGGACAAAGCATTGAAGGGAGCCAAACCCTGGCTTGTGTACTGATTTTAGGATATCAATAAATTGCACTACGATTTACTTACCAACTATGAGACACCTTTTCTAGTTTCGCAGTCTCTGAACGCGCGATCGCCGAGAGACGTGCACCCAAGGGCATGTTTCGCGTACCAAAGAATGTGCATCACGCGCTACTTCAGTCTCCAAGTGGGTAGCAATGTAGCACCTGGCCGTCTGTCCAAGCAGAATTGAAAACTTAGCTTCGAGTACGAGTCGGATTTTCTCGGTACTTGACACTTACAATAGAGTGACGCATCAGCACTGGCCAAAAATACAAAGCTGGTCGCAACCTCGGTGGGCTCTCCTGGTCGACCGAGCCCAGCACCCCGTCCCCAGCCTTCCATCTGCGTAGCATCGCGCGTATCGGCTTGTATAGGTGTATATATAGCGCCTGGGCTGTTTCCGAAGGTGCCATGAGTTAGTTTGATCGTCAAAACACTACGAGAGCGTAACTTACGCCACAGCGTTGACACGTATTCCCTTCGGAATAAGATATTTTGCTAGAGATTTGGTGAAGCCGACTATTGCCCCCTTTGTAGCAGAGTAGTCTACCATAGTACCCGATCCCCGGAATGTCACGACAGAGGAGGTGTTGATGATACTAGTAAGAATAATTAGTAGGCAAAGGTATAGGTATAGAATCGGGAATCTTTCAACATACGAGTCGCCGCGAGACATATGGACGAGAGCAAAATTTGCCATCGCAATCATCTGAATAATGTTGCACTTAAACATATCCTCTGTCCTGTCCAAGTCGATGTCTGGAAACTCCTGGGTAATATACTGTTTAGATGCATTATTTACAAGGACGTTGAGCTTGCCGAACCTGTGTCGAAAAAATATCAGGCCACTTCACTGCATTTGAGAAGGGGAGAATGGAAACACACCGTTTAACATGCCTTTCTACTGACGAATGACAGAAATTGCGATCTCTCAGGTCCCCCAGTAGGAGAAGACATTGTCTGCCTTCCTTCTCAATCATCTTTTGGGTAGCCTCGGCATCCCCTTGCTCTTTGGGCAAATAGACGATACTGATATCTGCACCTTCTCTGGCCATCAAAACCGCAATCGATCGACCAATACCCGAACTAGGCTCTCATATGTTAATCCAATAATGAAGCTTTTCCATAAGGGCTCATACATACTCTCCTCCAGTGACCAGAATCTTCTTATCTTTTAGCTTATTTGAGCCCGCATATTCGATAAAGGAGCCTTCATGTTCCAACTTCGTAGATTCGCTGGACGCCATTTTGCTTTCCAAACTGCAGGAGTTAGTTTGCACGAAAATTATGATAAATTGAAACTCACCCTGGTTTATCTTGGGTCTGTGCCGACTCAGGAACTTCGAAAGTCCCATGATAACCCATTGAAGAAGACATTGCAACAATACCTACAGTCTCTTCGAGAGAAAGGTTTTATGGTGTGGAAAAGCCCAGAAGCTTTTCTGGATATTGTGAAATAATCAACTGAGATGTTCATAATATCGCAGAAACATAACAGTGGACTTCTGCTTTTGGTTGTATCACATTGTCGTCATGTCGCTGTCAAGACCATCGGGACTAGTACCGACGGCATCAAAAGGCGACCAAGCCCGCCGGGCATTTCCGCGTAATTTAAGCATTTTACCAGATATTGAAATTTTGCCCTCAGGTAGAATGTGCGCATTATATGCCGGTTGATATCTAGTGGTCCTGGGTAGGATAGAACTCGCAATAGGAGCCGTAGTCAATTAATGTACCGAATGATACCGGATGCGGAGTGATTTCTAGTTTTCTAGGTCAACCCCCTTTCAGAATCGAAGATGCTGTCGCCAAAAGAAAATAAATACGAATATCAGGTGTCCTGTAATTGTTTTAATTACCGCATCGGCACCTGGCCGCAGATTTGGATGCCTAGCCACTGGGGGATTGGATCTCGATGACACCAGGCGATGAATATGGCAAACCTGATAACGAACCACAAATCACGATTGTGAATAAGCAATATTATTCAAGTTAATGTTTTCAAATTATCGGTCTATGACATCCCATCTGCACACTGTGAGCCCTACCGGTAGGGCTAGCATTGTAATAGAGCATTTGAAGCATATACCTATTTGGAAAGGCACGTAAATCAAGGTTGAAATTTCAGAGTCAAATCTCATCAACCTCGAATGCCCCGAGCCCTGGCTTTTTGGACTGCGTGAAGCTATAGTGGCGAAATGTACCGCGTAGTTAATTCTATTGTGTGAATAGCTAGCGTGAGCTTTTGTAAATATAACGACTCGGAGACATGGATTCGAGACCCGAAGAACCACGGGAATCTTTTCTTGGTATCTGTGGCTCGCTCGCTACATCAGCATTATATCTGGAGTTGAGGAGAGAAGTAAAAAACCCTGTTCCTGTTTTTTATGAAAATCAAGAACCCTGGCTATGTAAAAGCTAGATACCGAAAAAAGGTAAGAAAAACGCGCCTTCACTCCCTCCGTGCATGATTTTCCAGGGACCTATTTTTGAAATCCGATTCAACGCATAATTGGAAACGTGCCATAGCTTTCGAAAATATGAACCACCGATGATTCCCATTCATAAAATGCACTCCTTAAAGATCCTCCATGTCCAATCCGAGCTCGGAATAGACACCAGAAGTCTTCATCAAAGCATCCAGCGTAGCTTCAGCGTCAGAATTGGCATCTGTGTCAAATTTCTCCACGTCCATCAATTTCTGGTTCTTCTTCGAACTGACTCTGGCCTTCTTGCGCTGGGGCTGGGCCTCCTCGTCGCTGTCCTGGGGGTTGCCTGGGGCCTTCTTCTTGGCTGATCCCTTGGCTGCTTTTGCGCGAGGAGATTTAGCTGCCTTGGCGCCTTTGATATTTTTCTGGGTAGTGATTTGAGCGCCGGAAGGTTTCTCAGGGCTGTTCTCAGCTGAGGGGGCTGCATCCGTACCCAGTCGATCACTGGCCTCAGCATGGAGGACCTCGGCGTCCTTGCGATAAACACGGAACTTATGCTCCATCGTGTTGTAGTTCGCACCCTCGCCATACATTTTGGCGATCGCGTTGTAGTCAAGCTAGGTCTCAGATTAGAACAATCATTATCCCGATCGACCTTTTTTGTCTGGGATCACGACGAAAACTGACCTTGATGCCATTATGAGCCGCGAGGAGTGCGGCAATCAGCCGCTTATCATCCACGCGCATGATGAAGAGCTTTTGAGATAGGAGTGAAGAAAGGGATGAGCGTTTTTGCGTAGAGTAGGGTTGGTCAGGAGAAGAATTCGGAAAAGGTTGAGTGAAGTGAGGTTGGATGAAGTGTAGATCGAATACTTCTCGGTCAATGTGAGGGTAGAATCAGAGTCCCATGGTACGTAATTCGAAGAGATAAAGGTAACAAAGAGTAAAGGGTAAAGGTTGGGAAATGGCAAACACCAGGGCGTGACTAAGAGAATTGGGTTGGATGCTTCTTGGGGACGGAAAGAGCCAAAGGCAGGCAGACAGGCACGACCGGGCGAAAGGAGTGAGCCATAAAAATAGTATTTCGAAATTCTTCAAGTCTTGAATTCACGTCTCCGAGTTCCGAGGTCGTTATATTTACAGAATCTCACGCTAAATATTCACAATCTTGATGTGTACATACATGCATAAACTTATATCGCACAGAAAGTCCTCAGTGACAAATCTGAATCCACTGGGCAATGATTTCTTCCATATCACGCGCAATTCCCCACTGCGAGGAGAGGCAGCGGAAGAGCTTTTGCATCGAGTTCAACTCGTACAGAAGATTTCGAACAGCGCCACCACCGATAGGCGAAGGGGACATCACCTGCTCCGATTCTACAAATCGTCGAGTTTCTGAGCCCGATGGAGGCCGCATTTCGTCGTGATCGATATTGAGATCAGAATGTGAAAGCAAGGCATCTTGCCACACAATTGTTCGAGGAAGATGGACGGTCGCCGCGCCGGCAAGTGAGAAGACGACATACACTGTAGCTGCTGCAAACAGCGAGCTAGGCATGTGGACCACATGGGCACGGCCACGAGGTAATTGTTCAACAATATCTTGAATGGCAATCGCATGAAGTACTGCACGGTGGGCGTCTTCACTATTAACCCATTTGATGAGGTCAAAGTCCGCTCGGACATCCCGACTCCCACCAGAGACATGCTGATGAATATTATAGCGAGAACACACATAGCGGGAGAGAACCGTCGAATTGATCATGGTGTCCAGGCAAACCGTGTGCCAACGTAATAAAAGCTCCAGTCGCTCAGCAGCTGAAAAATGAATGCTCATCGATATCGTTTCATGGACCTGAGCAAGAGCTCTTCTTACATCAGAGGGTCCGGGCACACCAACAGCTAGCTCATGATCATCACAATCGGATATCAAAGACTGGAGGCCCTCAAGAACAACTCGAAGTCCAAAGGCAGAAAATGAATAGTCCAAAGGGCGGAAGTTCCCGACCGGCGGGAAGAGAGAACGAAATATAACTTTGAATGAGGATTGGTCTAGCTTTTGCGAGTGCATGTGTGCTAGCCATTCATCCGGTGTGCTGGCATCAAAAGCGGATTCGCTGCTGGGAAGGCCTAGAGGGTTAGAGACATGGCGAGCTGACGCACCGTCGCCGGACATCTGGGCAACGAGTCCATCGAGGACGTAGTACGCTAGTAGGGCACGCTGTTGGATCTCCCGTGCAGACCAAACCCGCCACTGATGTTCCTTCTCCGCAGGGGGAGCATCGACCGAGGGCAAATTTTCCATAGAATATGGCTGGCTGTCGTACATGCCACAGTGACGTGCCCAGAAAAAGCCGAGGGGACGGAAGACCTGACTTGTGGTCCGGATTGCCCGATTTTTAGATAGCGCCCCGTATATTTGACCCAACAAGGCGGTGATCATGAGCTGTACCCCTTTGCAAGCATCGTATGCACCATTGTGCGTGATAAGTGATTGCCAGGAGGTCGCCACGGCAGCATGTGCTAGCCTCCACAACGCTTCACCCTTTGCGACCGAATCACTAGGGCCCAGATACAACGACCCGATAGCAATAGCATTCAAAAGCAAAGCATGGGTACATTCCCGAAACACAAATGTTGCACGATGCAAGATGGGGAATGTTGGAATAAATCGGACAAAGAACATGTGGAGACACTCATCAAGGAAGACCGAGGTTATAGAAGTGGCTTTTACCGCAGCAGTGACACTTGAGGACTGGTGGAGGAATTATTAGTACTGGTCAAGCACATGGACCGTCTTAATTGGGCTCATTCGTTGGCCGATAGTTTTTTTGATCGATCTCGGGGGCGTCGTTATGAACTCACTGAACTAGTAATCATCTCCGTCACATCACGCACGGCCTGGTGACCTTCACCGGATGGGATCGTCCCCACCGAGGAGGACCGATCGTCAAACGAGCTAGGTGACCCGAAGTTCATGGTATTGATATCCTGTACGACAGGTGGAAAGGGTAGTGTTCCCAAAGGCATCTCCCATTGGTCTGTGGTGTCGGAGGACATTAAGCTTTGGAATAGGTTCTCGGAATCGGGCCAAATGAGAGCGAAGTCTAAATCCGTAGCAACATTTTGCATACTCGACGTATGAGCTGAGTGTGATTCGTCCCACGAATGGCTGGTAGCTGATGTCGAGGCTGGCCCTGCAGTCGATGCACTACGAGTATCCCCCGAGGCCATAGAGTCTAGAGATGCAGACGGAGGCACCGAAGCCAACGGCGGGTCATGTTTGGCATTCAAGTCCCGCTGATGTAGTTTCTCATGACGGGTGAGAGCATCTTGTCGGGCAAAGGGACGACGACATTCCTTGCAGACATATGGTTTGGCCCCAGTATCTAAAGTACTCCGTTCAGCCGAATGATTCAACCGGAATCAGCGGAAGAGAATGGGGTTTGATGAATAAAAGTTCTTCCCTGATTAGAATAGAACTTACGACATCGCTCATGTCTCTGAGAAGAGTTAGTATCGAGTGTAAAAGATGTCTTGGCGCAAGGAGCTGCCCCTCAAAAATCGTGGGGATGAAGTAATAATACATGTACTTACTCGAAGATGTTCAGCCTTGGTAAATCCCTTCTGACACACGCGACAGGCCAATTTCTTGACCCCGGCCGAGGGGGATACAGTCATGATCTCCATAGATACAGAGACGTTATATCTGGAGCTGGATATTTGGAATTAGGGGAGAGTGGGAGAGTGGGAGAGCGCCAGTGGGAGAGTGGGAAAAGGATGTGGGAGAAAGAAAGAGAATGTGGGGAAGGCGATTGTGGGGATGTGTGGCACCCTCCGATCTCTGCAGTATGTAGGGTACTCCTTAGTTACTAGTAGCACGGAGTAGTTGCAACCCACTCGACAAAATGACCAAATGTACTCCGTACTCCGTACTCCGTTGATAAATTACGATAACGCTAGTCAAACCCCATCAAATTATTGAGCCAAGTCTTTCTCAGCTGACCACTCTGGTTCTGGTTGGTGGTCATGGCTCGAAGGTGTGTGGCAATAAAAAGACTTTGCGTCCATGCACGAATTGCACAAGGTTTCGGTGCCACAATGCTTGTTGTGCTGAGTTATCTTCTTCCGGTGCCAAGTCGGCTTGATTGACTTTGATTACTCTACTAATTATGTATGTACTGTGAGTAGCTTATACAACCTCCACTGAACCGATGAGTGAACTGATGAGTGGGTGGCACCAGACGAGAATCTTGGAGCCAATCTAGGACATTCTAGTAGCTGGCGTGCCGGAATCTGGAGAAGTGAACAATGCCGTGGATCTTGTGCCAAGAGATCCATATACCCTTTGCTCGGTACTTGGAGTAGGCAAGCGAGCCGTGCTGTCAGCGGTGATACCCCATCGGCTAGCCGTGCTCAAGTGCCAGGATGGGCCGCAACTAAGGGTGGTGACATGGGGGGGATCGCAACACCTTCATTGTGACTCGCCGACCCGAATGGAACCCTGTGGGCCGTGGAGACTCCGCATTTCTCTCTCCAGGCGAGGCCGGAGCCGACCATCCCCAGGTCCAGGTCCAGGTCTCTCTCTCTCTCTGTGGGTGGTTTATGCGCACTCACTCCGGTCGGTCTTCGGCACGCCAAGCCCGCCTGTCATGGTTTTCGCCTTTGCCCAACGAACTGGTACACTCCATACAGACTGAACAACCCCAGTCCGTTTCTTGAAACAACAACCTTTCCCCTTTCCCTCCCCCGTGTCGTCGACCTCGTAGCTCCCTTGCTCACTTCACTCAATTTGTCTGGCCATCAAAGGGATTCATCATACAAGACACTCGTGTCCGATCCCCTTCTCCTCAACCCTTTACGGGTGTTCCCAATATGACGTCCCTTGAATTGCAACCCTCCTCCTCTCGTCCGGCAGACCAGGTCGAGCAGGGAAAAGAGAACCTGGGTACCAAGGCCGACATCGATCTCGTCGAGAGTGCAGGCGCCGACCAGGTGGCCACCTACGGGGACTCCATTGCCGCTCGACTTCCCAAAGCCCATCGTGACTATCTCCTTCAACGACATGGCACATTGGAATTGGATCCCATTCCAGGAATGGGCCCGGCAGACCCTTACAATTGGCCCGAATGGAAGGTGAGTAACCATATACCCCGGATTGATCGACAGTGAAAATGGGAGGGACAATGAGCAAAGGCGATTTACTGATGCACAACTTGGTAGAAAATGACCAATCTTATTCTGGTGGCATTTCACGCTTGTATGGGTACATTCACTGCTGCAGCCATTATCCCTGCCTATTCAGAGATTGCCGAGGAGCTCGGCGTCGGTATTCAGAACGCTAGTTATTTGACTTCCTTGCAAATCGCCATCTTGGGAGGCGCACCCTTGTTCTGGAAGCCTTTGTCCAACCGCTATGGCCGTCGCCCCATTTTCCTTTTATCCCTCATCTGCAGTCTGGTGTGCAATATTGGTTGTGCCAAGAGCACCACCTATGCCTCTGTCGCCACCTGTCGTGCTTTGGTTGCATTTTTCATCTCTCCTGCCTCGGCCATTGGCAGTGCAGTCGTAATGGAAACCACCTTTAAGAAAGATCGTGCCCGTTATATGGGTGTCTGGACCCTAATGATCACTTTGGGTGTACCAATCGGACCCTTCCTTTTCGGCTTCGTCACTTATCGTGTGGGTTATAACTGGATTTACTGGATCCTGGCTATGGTAATTTGTTTTTGGGGGCAGAGGGAGCTTTATTAGTGCCTTACTGACTAGTTGCGATCGATACAGATCAACGGTGGTCAATTTATCCTGTACCTCTTCTTGGGACCGGAGACTCGTTATATCGGTAGCGGCGTTGAACGCGCAGAGGCAACCTGGAAGACAGAGTATCTGTCACTCCGTCGGATTGACCCTACTCCGTTCACTTGGTGGGAGTTCGTGCGACCCCTGACCATGGCCAAACATCCATCCATCCTTATCCCCGCCTGTGCGTATGCCATGGTATTTCTGTTCGGTAGCGTCTTAGCGACCGTCGAGGTGCCTCAATTGCTGCAAGAGAAGTTTGAGTTGAATGCCGAGCAGCTGGGTCTCCAGTTTTTGGGTGTTATCATTGGGTCGGTAATTGGCGAGCAGATGGGCGGTGCCTTGTCCGACTTCTGGATGAACCGACGTGCCCGCGCCATCAATCGCAAACCCGACCCTGAGTTCCGTCTGTGGTTGAGTTACTTCGGCTTTTCTTTGGCCATTATCGGCACCATCGTCTTCCTGGTCTGCACGCAGGAAGCTACCGCCGGTCACTGGAATGTGTCTCCAATAATTGGCACAGCAATCGGTGCGGTTGGCAACCAGTTGGTCACAACGGTGATGATCACCTATGCCGTAGACTGCTATCCCCAGGAGGCCGCTAGTGTTGGTGTGTTCGTCACCTTCGTGCGCCAGATCTGGGGTTTCATTGGCCCTTTCTGGTAAGACCTCTCCCTGTTGAAATATTTTTAGCCATTGGAACCGTATCGCTAACACTCATTGTAGGTTCTCGCCCATGTTCGAGAATGTCGGCATCGCCCCCAGTGCAGGTATCGCTGCGGCCATGATCGTTGTTGTCAGTGTGATCCCGACTATCTTCCTGCACTCCAGGGCCAAGATATGGCGTCGAAATGAGCGTGAAGAGTAATGACGACTGCTTTGAGGAGTAGTTCGCAAATATGAGTGTAGTTTTTCGGCTGTTTTTTTTAAAAAGAAAAAACAGCAGGCGAGGACATTGGATAGGGTTTTTAGAAGGATATAGAATAGACGGCATGTCGGTGAAGGACCTGTATATATGCATATGATCAATAAGTACCTAGGTATGTGATGGTTCAGCATCATAGAATGTTATTCAAATGTGCAACGTGAAATTTTGAATGCTCAGGTGTCAACTAGCAAGCCCGCCTGCCAGTGCTTCCATGAAAACGGCAGTGGGACATTGCTGGTCGAGCATCGTCCAAAGTGGGCGGCCCCTCAAAGATTGTTGGAAGAATTGAAATGTTAGTCTGCATGGAAAGAAGATCCAAATGAGAGAGATGTGAATAGTAAGAGGGATTGAGAGAACAGAGAAAAAGAAATCTGACATCGGCCGGCTTAAACAAAAAGCCGCAGAGGGTCTGCTAAGGAACCACCAACCAACCTGACTGGGACAGCTCGGTGCCAGATCCCGATAAAATGCCGGAGCAAAGAAACATGCCATCGGACTACTGTTGGGCTTAGCCTAGAAGAGCTTCGCTGGGTCCGCGAGGAAGACTAACGTGTTTGTTCCGGCATTCAAGAACGGGTTTTAGACAGCATTATGGGCTGATTTAAAACGATATTGGGATTGTGATTGTGCTGGGCTAGATTTACGGCATGCCGAGTTTCGGGTTCCCCGTTCGCGCCCAACCTTTTGAGCTGATGATCTTCCTAACGACGACAATGTTGGACCTATGGTCCCCTGCCTGTAAATACGTTATATCATTGTGCTGTCTTCAGATGTTGATTTGACATCAAATAGCAAACAATGTTGACCATATGTCTCCTATAGTCCTGGCGAACAGCCCATGGCGGGAAAAATCTACTCCGCTAGGGAAAAAGTCATATCCTGCAACGTGATCTGATTGGGCAAGGCTCGCACGCCTCTTATACTGTACAATCATCACGAAGATACATATTGGGAATTCTCTCCTTTAGTCTATCAATTCTTCGTAAAATAAAATACAAATCAAATTCAAGGTAATTAAAACTCGAAGGAGATGCAAAGTGCGTGCCTATCATAATGTCGGCGACGCCCTGAGATCTCCGAGTCTTCGTGATATACACTCGCGACTGTTAATGGTGGATCGCAAACGTAAGGTGCTACTACCTGTATCTACTAGCAGTATTTACCTAAATACAAAAATGGGAGCAATGAGTTTGACAGCTACAGATCTAAAAGTTAATCTATAAGAGGCATTTTAGTATACTATAAGAGGCATGGTTATATACAATTCAGTCTCATATCACTCTATCACGTTCCAGACTGCTGAGTTCTTCTATTGGTTCTCAATCTTGTTGATCAGGGTGCCCACGTGAGGGAGGAGCTCCACAGAGAACTCATCTCCAGCCTTAATAAACTCTTTGGGGCTCTTGGCCGCACCAACACCGGGAGGAGTACCGGTCAGAATGATGGTACCAGCAGGCAGGGTAGTGCCCTGGGAGAGGAAGCTGACCAGCTGCGGAACACTAAAGATCAAATCACTGTCGAGTTTTAGTCAGTATGTGTTTTCCTTTTCAAGATCGAGCTTTCACATACGTCAGAGGGCAGTCCTGCATAACACGGCCGCTCTTAAGACCACGGATGTGGAGCTTGCTAGCATCGGGAATCAAAGCTGCAGAAACAAGGGTGGGGCCTAGGCATCATGTCAGCGCTATGGGACACAATTCCGAGGATCTGATATCGGATGGACTCATACCGATAGGGCAAGCGCCATCGAAACCCTTGGAGAAAGACCATTGGCTTTGGTTCATCTGTGAAGTCCGGCTAGACACGTCATTGGCGGCGGTATAGCCCAGAACGTAATCCAGAGCCTCAGACTCAGATACATCCTTCGCATCGCGACCAATAACAATAACCATTTCAGACTCGTAGTCACCGGTGTTGTCCAGCTGCGTAATCTTAGGCAGAACAGTAGGCGCGGGCCATGGGTCGGCCAGGGCGGTCGATGGCTTCATAAAGAGAGTCGGCACATCAGGGATGGGGAGAGACATCTCCTTGGCATGCGAGCTATACTAATTGAATATGTCAATATATTAAGTTATGAATTCGCCTGCAGTCGAGGCATGGGGTAATTAGCACTCACGTTCAATCCGATGCAGCGGATCGAGCCCACCTCGGTCTGCGCCAGAGGGGATAGCAGTCGCGCAATGGTTTCGGTAGTACCAGTCACTTGTCCAGGGCTAAGAATCGAAGATCCAGAGAAAGGTCGCACGGAAACCTCCTCGCCCCGATAGATGGCGAGTCCAACATCAAGCTTCGGGTCGACCGGCTCACCGATCAGAACCTTGGCGGGGTTGGACTTGGGCACGAAGCGCACCAGGCCTGGATGTGTTAGCTTTGATCAATACTTGAATCTGGTGTTCTGACTCACGCGAAAAGGTCGATGCGATTTTGGACATTGTGAATTTGGAGATCGAGAGGAATTGAGGGGAAAATGCGCGTTCTTAAGATCGGCGGAGTATTTCAACCCCGGGCCACCCACAATCCGCAATGTGGGGAGCGGCCGCGGTGGCGACGAAATCAGCAGCCGATTCCACATAAAAGCCCCCGCGAAGTCGCATTTCTGGCCGATTGATACTGTTTTGCTTCCACGTCTATATCAAAATGTCTGCTCCCAAGGGTCCCTTCCACCTCGTCACCGTCAACACCGCCCCCGAGCGCGCAAAGCGTCTCATCGGCCGTGTTGCCGAGGCGTTGAAGGATCAATATACCATCATCCACGTTGACAATTGCGAGAGTAAGTGTATCTACCACAATTGAGTACATCAGACGGATCAGCTAACACATTTCCACAGAGATCGACGAGGTCGAGACCAAGGTCAAGCAGCACATGCCCGAGGTCCTGGTAAGTGTCTGCTCGGGATATCCGAGACCTTATCCGAGAAAAATCCAAAACCACCAACTAACCCACCAATAGTTCAGCGCTTCGATGTGGACCGATGAGGAGGCCAAACAGATCCATGAAATCGCCAAGTCGGTCAATCCCAACATCAAATTGCACGCCATTCCCACCGGCCTCCAGGTCGAGCGGGGTCCTGATGCCATTGTCGAGTACCTCGTTGAGAAGGTGCCACCCCTCCTGGAGAGCTAAATTAGAAGACTATTTATAAAGATACCGGGATGTATATATTTGTTGAGATACCATACTGCATATTAAAATGCCAATCATCTGTTCGGGAACTCCGACTAGTCATACTTTTATGGCATGCCGGAGGTTTTCATCGTCCCACCCCCGCACTGCATCGCACCGATATCGGGGCCATAGTATTACTAGTTCGTCTTCAAAGCATTGTGGCGGGGTAATCAAGATATATTTGCAAAACTCCACTGGAGCTTATTCGACTAGTAGCCCTAGATAAATTTGAATAGACTGCATATAGTGGCCCCAGTCAGGACAGCCGCTGACGAGCATGACTCGACTTCAACTTGAAGTTTCAATTTGGTCTTGAAACGTTCACGTCCACGCGAATAGTATTGTAGATGCCAGCACACAGGCGATGAATCATTCAAGCGAAAAGAAACATAGTACATGGAATACTGTTGCCAGTGATGCCCCATACATCATACCTTTATCTCCCTTGCTATATCCAATAAGCACATCAACTGCCTGAACTACCGCAGATGCCAAAACTGCCGACGATACCGCCGGGCCCTCGTAGTAAAATGGAAGGATACCTGCAAGAACCCCCAATGGTAGAGCACGTGCCGAGTACATACGTTGATAATAAAGCTCCCCCTTGGTAACCTGAGACGATCCAGACAGAGCTGATGGATTGGCAAGTGCGATGATTCCCCCCCGCTGAAGAAACGACGGAAGCGAGCAGGTTCGGGATAAGCCAGAAATTTTGCATTATGGTGATTTTCTGTCTGCGGAATGGCTCCTTGTATCGTATGTATCCTGCTTTTCCGCGAGTCAGCTATGCTCTGAAGGGGCTCCGAGTCGCCGATACCCACTTCTAGGTCTTGAATACCGGGGTTGTTGGCCGCCTGTCGGGGTAAGTGATAAGGTCTGTCTGAGAGACTGGTTACGTATAACAAATGCGACAACTGAGGAGGTGCTCTCGACGATTATGGCTTTTGGTCGTCGAGTAGAAGATCGTTTCTGATGAGACCCTTCCGCGGAAGAGCGGAGTAATTGGACATGTCTTGGGTCAGCCGGATATAAGCGGGGTTAGGCGCGCCATGTTGGTCTTGATTCAGTCAGCTACGGTCAACAACTGCCCAAGCATACGATTTGATTCAAAGTTGATTTGACTTTTTGCAATTTTGGAAGGTTTCACAATCGGCCCATCTCCACTTGATCTTGAGAGCTCAATTCAGATTCTGCCAACCATCTTTGTAACTTCTATTTGGTAATAATGAGCTTAACTTCTAGCACAATTCTGCAGTGTGCTCTATGAATGATATCTAAAAAGTTAAAATTCTAAAATTCTACAATAGACATCAATGAAGAATCTCCCACATTTGCTACAAAAGCGGCTCTTCAAATGCAAACTAAGAATATCCATACACCAACCACCTCAGTGTAAATAGGCCAACAAGTATCTTTTACCACTCAAATTCCTTTTTATCAAATTTGTTATTTCAAGATTTTCAAATAATGTGCGCGGTCACTCACTTCAGTATGGAAAGTGATCGAAGGCCCAGTATCGTTAGTCTCTTGAGACACAGCGTTTCGTGCCATTCGGATCATTTGTGTGGGACCACAAGCACCTACTCCAACACGACTCTCCGAGCCACACTGGGAAATGCAATAGTCAACTAGATTGAACACATCTGGTCGTCCATACTGGATATTAGGCATTCCAATAGCCTGGTATGTCATTCCTTCTTTCCCTTTCTCTGCGTCATCAATAGCGCCTGTTGAATCCAGGCTCAAAGAGTCCGATCTTTTCTCAGACGTTTTCTCAGACGTTTTCTCAGACGTTTTATCAGACGTAACGTAAATGAATAGATTCACATGATCGCTCTCTTGGAGCTGATGTATTTCTTGCTCGAACCATTGCAGGGACTCTGTCTGCGTGTCAGATCATAAAGCCTGTAAATGTAATGCTGCCGAGTGATACTACTCACCCGATCGTTTAACCGCCCAAATAAAGTCAATCGTTTTGTGTACATTGGAAGAAGTAGCTTCTTTGATCATGTTCAGCGCAATCGAAAAGGTGAAGGTAGATCCACTGCCACCAGCGACCAAAATTACTCTGTCAAAGTCCATGAAATTAGGGACTTGGCCGTATCCGCCATCTATGGAGCATCGAAGAACTTTCCCTGGCTGATTTTGTGCTGCCTCATAGAGAGAGCCGGTGTAGCCGTCATACTTCCGAATCAAGAATTCGGCAGGGTCTGTGCTGACGAGCGTAAAAGGGTGGGTTTCGAAGAAGCGTATTGATGGCATCCATAGAAATACATGAGACCCAGGTTTGCACGGAATGGGACGAACGAGCTTCACTTTAACTGCTCCATCAGCCATCGGGTAAATCGTTGCATGATTTCTGGGTAAATTCCAGCATAGCTTTACAAACCGAATGAGTCTATCAGCAAACCATATACATGCGGTGAATATTATAATGCTCAGGGTCGAACTGCTGAACTCTGGTCGATGCATTCCGACCAGGATGATGATCAGGAGAAACATGACAATGTGAATGGTATAGAACACTAGAAAAATCAACAATGGAGCTTCAAAAATCCGTATTTGTCAGATACGCACATTCATAGTAGTTTCGGGCCAACCAAGCTATGGTTGAAAGGCCAAGAATAACCATGGCCAGCCCAGCCATCACACCTGCAAGATTTTTCGTTTGGCGCATATTTTCGAGATCGCCAGATATTCCATAGGAGCTCAAATATACAGAGGCGTGAAGGAAGGTTGTGAAGATGCAGGTGTAACCGGCGGTTTTGTGCAACGGCCGTAGCTTCTCATAGGAGTGGCCGGATAAAGGGGCCAAGGGGGTGTTCTTAAGAGCAAGGAAAACAAGCAAAACGAAGTTTGTGACCGATATCCTGGATGAGAGAATACTATTTAGCATATGTTTTGGAACCAATAGTTAAATTTACCAGTGGAGTAACACATACCACCCAAACCGCTTAGCAACCTAGAGTAAATTTAGTGAGGCTCCTTGGAATGTCCATTCTAGACCGACTTACATATTTAAGACTTGTCAGATCAAGATCGGTCAGAGCAAGAATCAGATTGAAAGCCCAGTATATGGAATATAAAGACCATCTTTCCAGAGATATGCCTAACACTTCTTTTTTTAAAAATCGTGCTCCCGCACTGTTCAATTAGCATCTCAGCTCCAAGCGCCAAGGCCATATACTTACCGACGATATTGCATGACCCTTCGCAGGATTGAGCCTGGCTTTCGAGGGCCATAATTCAGATATATTACATTTCCCCAATGTTGTATCGTTAGAAGGACCATGATTGCCCCAACAGAGATTGCGAGATACTTGTCACTCCAAACATTGTTGGTGTGAAGAACTTCTTTGATACTCATTTCAAGTGATCATTTGAGAAATGAGCAATATTAGATTAGATAGAATGAATGAGTGCATCAATTCGTAAAAGTACCGGATATAAACATTCTATTATCCCACAAAGACTAAATATTCACCTACCGTCCCGCTGGGAGATCGTTATCAATCAATACGTGTATCAATCTCTTGGCGTTCCATGGTTTCAGAACTTGGCCAACCACGGAGCTTCAAATGAGATTGAAAGTTAAAAAAATGGCACTGGCAGTCGGATGAGTCAAAATGGCAATCGAAATGCAGGGACTCCGGAAAATTTACAGTTTTAGTGGGGTGGAGGAGAGCAAAGATGGGCGCCAGACCCGATCAGATAACAGTCTAAGTTGGCTTAGTGCCAACTTTGTACCGCTTGGAGCGGAAGCAACAAAGCTTGGTGGATACGGTTGAACAGTGCATTTGCCTGTTTAATGGGCTTGCGAATTTCCTTTCTCGTCCAAGGGAGCGTCTCTACCCATCACCGCCTGGCTTTTGTTAAGATTGGACCCACAAACGCATCCCAAGCCGCTGTAAGATCGCCAGATGTGGAAAGTGCGACTCGAGGATATTCAGTGGGGTTGAAGAAAAATCTTTTCGCTGCGCCTCAAATATCTTCTCGGCCCACAGTGATTTTTGTATGTATATTGTAATGCTTACCAACCACTGGATTTTGGATCCCACGTTCCAAAAAGAGCGGAACCTTCTTAGATTTCACGGGGAAAAAGAGGTTGAATCAGATCAGAGAAGTTAATCTCGAGAGTCAGTGCTCGCATCCCGGGTCATAGCGGGCTATGCAAGCTATCATACCATCGGATGGTATTTGGAATATATGGATTGCGGATCGAGCGGCAGAGTGTTGACCGAGGTCGCCCTAATTACCTAGGTTTCAAGTAAACCAGCCTTTTGTCCTTGGAGGAAACCGGAGCAGATGACCATATCTACACTGGATAATAAGCAAGTAGTACTAGCACGATCCCGGGTACCTTCTGCGGTTTGGTCATCAGAGCCTTGGAAGGCCATTTAGATGTCAATATATCTGGTGCAGCCTATCATTAAGATGCATGCAATGCCATCACTGTATCCCCAATAATATCAATAAGGATTTCGATTATTGCGAGGATGGTCCTGATTCTTATTGAAATTTATCGTAATTTTTATAATTTAGAACGAAAGTCTGCATCTACAGGTGCATTTGTGCACAATCAGCAAGTTTTTGACTATGCATGCAGAAGACTCGATAGTCTCTCATGCGGGTAATTGAACCCTACGCAGACCATTTTTACTTGATCTCTTTGAGCCCACTCACTTTTATTAATAAATGTAACATTGTTGTAAGACCTAGCCATGAAAAATAAATGGAAACAAAACCAAACCTCTTCAATAGCCGTCCCGGCCGGGAATCAGCCCATAGCAAGGGCCCTCTTTGCCAAGCATTGCATGAAGGTCATTCACAATGACATTAGGGACTTCCCATGCTGCAAAGTGACCACCACTATCGTGTCGACTCTGTCGGACCACCGGACCCAATGTTGCAACCCAAGTGGAGGGGGCTGCGGCAATCTCACATGGAAGGTGGGCAAGACCAAGCTTTACTCCAGGAATGTAGGACATGAGCTTGGAGTATGGAATCCCTGACACTGATTCGGAGTGAAAACTTTCGTAATAGATACGAACACTGGCCTCCGGTCCTGCCTTGGAGAACCAATAAATTGAGATCCATGTTAATATCTCGTCGTCAGTCCATGGGTACGAGTCTGTCCAGTCATGGAGCTTTTCGTATATCCAAGCCAGAAGGGCGACCGGGCTATCAGCCAACGAGACGCCGATTGTTTGTGGCTTAGTTCGCTGGATTGTGTTGTAGCCATATCCTTCTCGATTAAACCATTCAGCCCGTTCACGGCCTGCCTTTTCTGCGTCGGAGTATGGCTTGAGGGCATGCTGAAGGGCAAGAAATGGACTTGTACTCCACTTGGGCGGTTTCGCCTCGATCATATTGACGTGGGAGGCCTTGCAGTGGTCAGGGTACTGGTAACCGACCGCTCGTGTTATCCAATAGCCCCAGTCTCCACCCTGGGTAACTAAAGAGGTCACAATATCAGTATGCCCTTTATACCCTAAGTTTGAGGCTACAACTCACCATACTCTTCATAACCTAACTTGATCATAAGTTTATGCAGAACTTCGGCATATTGTGCAAGCCCGAACCCACGTCGATTGACTCCAGAAGAGAACCCAAAGTTCGGCAGGGAGGGTGCGACAACGTGAAATGCAGGGTGGCCATCACCACCTTTCAGCAGAGGTAAGAGTTTTGTCACTTCGATGAACGACCCCGGCCCTAAGGTAGAGTTTAGTAAAAGCTGCCTGTTTTTATCGCGAGTATTATTATTGGAATGTTGGACTCGCTTACATCCATGGCTGAAAAGCAAAGGAATGGCACTTTCTGCGGTACTTTTCTGATGAATGACTTAGGATAATGTTAGCCAATTATCATGAGATATCCAAGTATAAACTTACAATGAATATCCAAGATACCAAACCCCTCAACTTCTATATCAGTATGATACTGAGGCAGTTCATTCAACTTCGCCTCTGCTTTTCTCCAGTTAAACCCATCCTTCCAATAGTTTGCGAGCCGTTGAACATCTTTTGCGGGAACACCAAAATCCCACGGATCTTGGTTAGAGGATTCTAGTTGAGAAGGAAACTTAGCCAGGGCAAGACGTTGCTGGAGCTGGTTGAGTTCCTCATCGGAAACCGAGATGGTGAACGGTTTTGGACTGGCGGTATCTGGACGATCAGACATCGTGGTGTTCAAGGGTGATGACACTGTGAAAGGGGAAGGGTAAGGAAAGAGGTTCTTCCCCTTTACCTTTATATTTATTCACTATGGTTAATCAAAGTTCATGGTTCTCTCCATTTTCCAAGGTATTTGTAAGCCTCGCCGTCTTGGCTGAGAATTACCCCACCCTACAGGCAGCCCTTGCAGATCGGCATGCACTCCGCGTCCTATGGCTTTTGGCAGTGACATTCTCTCGTATGGTCCAATTGAATGGCGGTTATGCGATATCAATGCTCTACTTGGTCCTCTCTATGATGCAATTGCGGGGCAAGTAGGCTAGGCCTCCTCGAGCCTTGTATCAGTATGTAGCCCCCAACAAGGGTCCTTTACAATAGGGCCAATAGTAGGAAATATTTCCAAAGGGAAATGGCACCTTTTCAATTTCGTCCATTACCACCTCGGCAGTCAATTCTTGTTTGTGTTTGATGTTGAGGAAAGCAGAGGATGAAACAGACTCCAACAAACAAAAACACATACGATAACTTCATCCAGCTGCCCGGAATTTCCACTTTAACAAGCCATTAATCGCCCCGGGTATGAATCCTACACGATACATGCTATTGATATCGCTTGTTGAAATGGCAGGCGATTGTTGGACCCTATACTTGGTTATCATTTATCCATTATGTCCCTCGATCTGATTAGTCATCACCGAGAGGTTTCCCGATTTCTTGACGGCGACGAGTCGCGCTCTCCGAGATCCATGAGAACCTCTACGTTGCTACATTGCATCATGTCATTTGTTCGCACAGCTGTCACCGCTACTCGAGGTGTACCCGGACTTCGTGCCTTCTCGACGGCACGCGTCTTTCGCGCTGAGCTGGCTTATCAAGTCTACGGCCCAGAGAAAGAGCAGGCTACTCGGGATCCCATTCTGTTCCTGCATGGACTCTTCGGCTCTAAGCAAAATAATCGGAGTATCAGCAAGTATGCGATCGCAATGTTAGCGCATTCTCGTTTTGAGTCTAACATTTTTCCAGAGCCCTAGCCCGCGATTTGAAGCGTCAAATTTTCTGTCTGGTACACTCAAAACTCGCATTCCCTATTGACCCGGAGAGCATAGTTCATTGAAGGAATCTCACAACTAATTCGCCGATCAGGACCTGCGGAATCATGGACAGTCTTTCCATGCCCCGGAACACAATTATAGTGCGATGGCCGACGACGTCCAGGAATTCATTCAGCAGCAAAAGCTGGGTAAGTGTGTTCTCATCGGACATTCCATGTAAGTTGTGACCTCGGCCCAGACTCGACATCTAGTCACGAGTTCCATCTTTCAACATATGCTAATATTGGAAAAAGGGGTGCCAAAGTGGCAATGACAATGGCCCTCCGTACTCCGGAGCGTGTCTCGGGCCTGATCCCCGTGGATAACGCCCCGGTCAACGCAACACTGAAGAGCGACTTCCCCAAATATGTGCGCGGAATGCAGCATGTAGAGAATGAAAAAGTGAAGAAGCAGTCGGAAGCCAGCAAGATTCTTGAGGCCTACGAAGAGGTATATCAACCATATGATCAAAGCCTATGCACATGATTCAGACGCTAACAAAGCTGCCGTTTAGTCGCTTGGAATCCGTCAATTCCTTCTCACCAACCTGATCCGCTCTGAAGATGATGGGACATACAAGTTCCGTGTTCCCTTGGCAGTCTTGGGCAAATCTCTTGACAACATGGCGGACTTCCCATACAGCCAGTCGGACTCCATTCAATACAATGGCCCAGCCTTGTTCGTTCGCGGAACGAAATCTCAATACGTATCGGATGACACGCTGCCGGCTATCAAGAAATTCTTTCCGAGCGCAAAGGTCGCCGACGTTGAGGCTGGGCACTGGCTTATTTCTGAAAACCCCGAGGGATTCAGACAGGGTAAGTTATTGATATTCGAGATTCCAGACAAATGGAGTGCTAACTTGAAGGTTATTCTTAACAGCGGTGGTGAAATTCCTGGGATCACCCTAATTGAAAGCGAATCGTCCACTAAATACACCGGCATTCAAATATATTACTAGAAGACCGATAGAAGGATAGAAAGATAATTGCATGACGTTCAAAGGCCCACTCGGGACGCATAGGTACCTAGGTATCACTAAATCAAACGCGGCAAAACCCTGCAGTACAAGAATTGTGGTTTCAAACCCCTTGAGCTCCCAAATTATTTTGCCTGATCTTCTTCTTCTTCCTCCTCTTCTGTGACCTTTGACCTATCCTTATATCAGGATTAGAAGATGGCGCAGGCGACTCGCTAGCGGTGGTGGCGGCTGCCGATGGACTATCATCATCAGAGCATTCGTCTCTCAGACGTTTGTTACTTGCAACCGCTGCAGACATCGGGTGGGCTTGGGGGTTTATTGAAGAGCTACCAGTCTTTAGAGGGGAGCTTGGAAAACCACCGCCATTTTGCTGTATTCCTGAAGCCTGATTGTGTTGGGTGCGCGCCGAAGACTGGCGAAGGGGATCTGTGAAACCAGGCTCCGAATGTCGAAACGGGGGCTGTGTAGTTGATTCAGACCCTCTGGAACCAGAGGAAGATTTGTTGGTAAGAGCCGACTCCAATTCCTGCGATTGATTTTGGTTTCGTCTGCTCGGCTCCTGGACATCTGCTAGAGCCGTCGACTGGGATGAAAGCATGGAATTCACATCAGCCAGTAGATCTACCATTTCACTCTTTGTTTTGTCAAGCATTGCCCTCATCTGGTCGCATATTTCCTGGGCTTGCGTGGCACTAGTGTTCTCTGCCGAAGAAGAATGTGGAGGCATTTCCGTCGGTGGCTGCATTCGTAGCTCATCCACTAACTTCCGCATAGCTTCAAGTTGGGTTTTCAGGTCTTGGAGCTGCGCTTCCAGTTCATTTGACTTTGTCGTCGAAGCTTCGTTGTTTTCCTTGGATGCAGATGCAGTGTTGAGACACTGGGTCTGGGAAGTAGAGAATGCATGGTGGAGAGCATCATACTGGGCTTGGAGCTCCTGGATTTTGTCAAGATGCCAATTGGTGCCTGTCTTGATTCCTGGTATATTCTGGTTGACGGAATTTCTGAGTGCAACGACTTCCTCATTTAACTGGCGGGCAGATGGATACATCTCTTGTATGACATGAGCCATTTGTGTGACCATGGACTCGGTATTGATATTGTTGTATCGTAGTTCCAAAGATCGAAGAGCTGTAGCAAGTCCCTCGTAACTCTTGCTGCATTTCTTTACCTCTTCGGAGGCCTCATATAGAGCTGGAACTCGACGTAGAAGATCATCCCAACCCTCTTTCATCTTGATGAGCATTTTATCATGATCCGATACCCTATCCCTTAGGACAGCAGACAATTCAGAAGACGGAGCTCGCTCTTGGTCGGAATTTGTTAGACCATCGAGCCTTTGAGAAGTATAATCAAATTTTTTGGTGAAATCGGAAATAGCACCAGAGAATGTTTGCACTTGTGACTGGGAAAGATTTTGCCCTTGTACTGCAAGTATGCATTCCAGTTGCTCTCTTTGTGTGCTTAGTGCAATTCCCATATTCTTTTGATCGGCAGTGAGTGTACGGACAACGCTTTCATGTCTTTGGACTGTCTGGTCAATAGCTTGCAGGAATTTTCTAAAATCTGAGAGGGCTTCGGTGGTCTTGCGCGCCTGGCCTGTGAGCCGATCTATTTCCAGTCTTGATAAAGCTCGTTCCTGAATTTGCTGTGTTCTTGCTTCCATGAACTGCTTTGTTTCATTCTCTGCAGTAGATCTCCATTCCTCGATAGCATTGATGCTTTTCCGGAAGGTTGTGTGCGCTTTTGATTGCGACTCAACAGTGTTGCAGACTTTAAAGATGTCGATGGGCTTGTCAGGGAGGTCATCCTCTTTCTTAATGAGTATTGTTCGTTTGATCTTCCTCACGTCATCTTCTAATCTAGCCATGTTCTGGCCAGTGTCAGAGGTAGGCTGGAGAGGGCCCGTTGCTGGAGGGGTCTGCAAATTTGTGTTCTGCCGAAGAAATTTTCCCAGATCTTCATTGAGTTCGGTTGAGCGAGTTTGTTGCCGGGTGATGAGATGGTTGATCTTGGACAGCCTATTTTTACAGGCAGCTGCATCGGTCTCCAAGCTTTCAATCGTGGCTGGGAAAGACTTTGTCTGTCTTGCCCTTGCCAGGTCACGTTGATAGGAAGACTCCTCTCTCTCAAGTTTTGTTCTTTCTTGTATCTGGACCATTCTTGAAGCTCGGGCATCCACGAACTCAAGCAACAACCCGCTAATGTCCAACCCATCTAGCTTCTGTGCAGAATCGGATTGTATGCGAGGTGTCAAATCAGAGGCCTCTCTTGAGAGAGGATGTCGTGCTTGGTCATGAGCAGGTAGGAAAGTGGTGGACGGAGAGGGCTGCGCTTTTGGAGAGTGACGAGGGAAAGAAGATGTCGCAACCGATGGGCGAGTTCCCTTGAGGCGAGGATCACTTGAGGGGGGCAAGGGAGCTCGGGGATTGGCCTGGCTGGGCGGGTTGTGCGGACTGTTCACCTCCATGCTGTAGATTGCAACTGGTGAGGGATGAAGTCACACAGGTGGTCGATAGAACATCTCGAAATGATAGGTAATTCTGTGGGTCGAGGGAACGCAGAATCACTATCAGCTCCACGTGTAAAAATGTGCAGAGCAAAGCATTAATTCCGCGTTCAGCGCCAGCATAGACTTGATCTATCACACGGAGCGCGTCGCGCTAGCGCAACCAAACTAAAGAGAGTTGGTGTTAGTGAAAGAAGCGAATGGTGGGAGAGAAAAGGGTCCCATACCTTGGGCAAAGGGCAGTCTTGCAGATCGCATGAAGTGGAAGAGGAAGAGGAGGAAAGTTATCTTTCATGTCAGAGTCAAAGACGGCGTTTGCTGTTTGCGCCTTTCACTTTGGGATTAATTGGTAGGGGTCACGTGACATTGGATCTTGATTGGACGGGAGAGGCGCGAGGAATCTCTCACCTCAAACTCCGCCTTTCATTCTCAACACCTTCTGCTTCCTCTTCCCCCAGACTACGACCTTCTGGAATTCGGTCACAATGGCTGTCGTGAGTCGCGAAGCTCCCAATTATTGACATACCCCTACTCACCCTCGGAAATAGCCTATTTCTACCGTCGCGGAGAGCAAGGAGCTCCGGGGCTTGAACCTCATCGCTGCCCATTCGCATATCAGAGGCCTCGGTGTCGATCTGGACACACTACAGCCCCGTGGCTCATCCCAGGGTCTGGTCGGCCAAGAAAAGGCGCGCAAGGCCGCCGCCGTGATTCTGCAAATGGTGAAGGAAGGCAAGATCGCCGGTCGCGCCGTGTTAATTGCTGGCCCTCCTAGCACCGGAAAGACTGCCATCGCTATGGGTATGGCCCAATCGCTTGGACCCGACGTTCCCTTCACGATGCTCGCTTCATCGGAAATCTTCTCTATGGAGATGTCCAAGACTGAGGCTCTGACCCAGGCCTTCCGAAAATCTATCGGTGTGCGAATCAAGGAGGAGAGCGAGATCATTGAGGGTGAGGTGGTGGAAATTCAGATTGATCGAAGCGTTACTGGAGTATGTAGCCTCTTAGGTCCTTTCCCACGACAGAATGAGCGTCAAGCTGACCACCGGTATCTCATAGGGCAACAAGCAAGGCAAGCTCACGATCAAGACCACCGACATGGAAACGATATACGATATGGGAACGAAGATGATCGATTCAATGACCAAGGAACGCGTGATGGCAGGCGACGTGATCTCCATTGATAAGTCTTCCGGCAAAATCACCAAGCTCGGTCGCTCGTACGCGCGCTCTCGGGACTACGACGCCATGGGCGCCGACACCAAGTTTGTCCAATGCCCCGAGGGCGAATTGCAGGTTCGCAAGGAGATTGTTCATACTGTCAGCCTACACGAGATTGATGTCATCAACTCGCGGTCACAAGGATTTTTGGCACTTTTCTCGGGCGACACTGGGGAGATCCGAAGCGAGGTTCGCGATCAGATCAACACCAAGGTAGCAGAGTGGAAGGAAGAAGGCAAAGCCGAAATTATCCCCGGTGTTCTTTTTATTGACGAGGTTCACATGCTCGACATTGAGTGCTTTTCTTACATCAACCGTGCCCTCGAAGCCGAGCTGGCACCAATTGTTATCATGGCCAGTAACCGCGGTCAGGCTAAGATTCGTGGCACCACCTATACATCACCGCACGGTCTTCCTCTGGACTTCCTCGACCGGGTTGTCATCGTCAGCACCCAACCGTATAGCGCGGATGAAATTCGGCAAATCCTTGCCATTCGGGCACAGGAAGAGGAAATCGATGTCTCGCCGGATGCCCTTGCCCTCTTGACGAAGATTGGCGAGGAGTCTAACCTTCGATACGCAAGCAATATCATCACTACCTCTCATCTCTTGAGCCAGAAACGCAAGGCCAAGGAGGTCAGCATCGACGACGTGCAACGCAGCTTCCGACTGTTCTACGATCCGGCTCGCAGTGTCAAGTTTGTCAACCAATATGAACAGCGCTTCATCGGAGATCAAGGCACCGTCAACTTCACGGCAACTACCAACGGTGATGCCATGGAACTTTCATAATAACAGTTCGCTTTTCTTTTTTCATAGGCGCGGTTCAAGGCTCATAGGGAGACGGTTTAGCGGGAAGAAAAACACTACTATTTGACTCTTTTCTTTTGATTGCCACATCAAATGATGTATGATAGGATTGGCGCTTTTTCAAGGAGATTTTTATGCTTTTTGAATTGATTTGAGAACTTATTGCATTTGCTGGTATTACATTACACAAAATTGACTGTACCACTCCACGGTCCTGTATCTCCCACCCTGCGAAACTCCACGCCTTCACCAAAATATCCGGCGCTTTGCCATGCTTGCATCATAGAGCTTTCATAAGGCCCATGGGCATCACCGCCATCGCGGGCGTCAGACCAGCGATACTCCCACATCGCAGGCCCTTGCTCAAGCTCTGCAGGGCCAGACGAGGGCGGATCAACCCACGCCTCGCCCGTCTCGCTCTTATACTGTCGAGTGAGAAGCTCGCGCTCTGTGTCGTAAATTTCAGGCTGATCGCGGCCCATCAGGATGTCAGCGGCCCCAGTAACAGCCTCGATCGCTTGCCGCCGTCTAGCTTCGTCCGAGTTCTCATCGGTCATCTCGGCGTCTTCGGGTTCCTTGCCCCCCTTGTTATTTTTCTTCTTGTTCTGCCATTTTGGCTTTCGTTGAAGACCCTTGCCGAGCCGGGCCAGTGCTTCTAGTATTGTTTCGCCACGTTCCAGGTTTGTGATGATTGTTTTTAAAACATCAGCAGTCAACACCTCCCCATCCATCCGGTCCTTTTGCTTCCTTTCTTCGTCGCGCTTTTCAGCGGCTTCTTTTGCCTTGCGGATATCCTTCTTGGACACCCCATCCAGCCAGGAATCGTAAGCAGCGTCCGGGTCCACGGCTCTTCGTACGTAATTGCCCTGTTCATCGAACCGACCCTCTTCCTGCTCCGTCGCCATATTGAATGCATCGAGCAAAGGCGCATGCTTCTTCTTTGCGCCAGCGCCAAGTTCTTCATCCTGTTCTTCGTCCGCCTTGGCCCTTTCCTCCTCGTCGACTTCACTATCACTTTCCGAGTCGTCATTATTCACCACATCGGCGGCACCTTTGCTTAGGTCGGCTGATAACTTTTTCCCGCCTGTCGAGGAAGCAACCTGGCCCTCGATCTCGTCGTTCTGTAGGAATCGGACATTCTTCTTCTTTTTGCGCGCTGTCTCGTCGGCATCGGCATTGCCCTCGCCCTCGCCAAAGTCGTCCTCCAGCTCAGCGAACATGTCGTCGTCGTCGTCGGCGTCTTCCTTCTCCTGTTCATGCTTTGATTTTTCCTCTCTGCGTGCGGAGAACCCCTCATTGTCACTGTCTGAGTCGTAACCGTCGATGTTGATCGCTTTTCTTCGTAATTTTTGGCCTCGTCGACCAATCTCATCGGCATCTAGAACGGCGTCTTCTTCGGGCGCTTCGGGCGCAAGAGCAGAGGGATTGCGGAGATCAAATCGTGGCTTTTTATCTGAGGAGGCTTCAGGCTCGTCCTGATCGAGATGGGAGCGTGTGAAATCTTCACCAGCCCGCTTGGGGTGAGACTGTGAGCTCTGCATGGTACTTCAAACGGAAGACAGTGACAGACAGAGAGCTGTTGCGTAGCTGTGCAAACGTTTTGTTGCGGGCATGTGCAAGTGTATGTAAAGTCGGAGCGGGGCGGCAAATTGTGGGCGGAGCAACCTTGCGCTTGCGTCACTCCGCCCGCACTCTGCACTTTGATGCACGTTGGGAATTGAGGGTCCTGGTCTTCTTCACCTGGCACTGATTTCGATACATCAAATATCTCTCTGTGTTCAACATTCGTGATTCCTCCCTCCATCACGTCAAATCATGGTGAGTCTCTTCCTTCTCCCCATCTGCCCCCCACATCGAGGGAGCTCCCAAGATTCCGATCTAATAGCTCTCAGTTCCGACCTGACTACGGTTTCGATGACCCTATGGAAGGTGTTCTAGGTACCGGCATGATGCGCGGCACGGCTCGCCGTTTCGATGAATATTACCGCTGCTATCCAGTTGCGATGCTTCCCGGTCCCGAAAGAGAGAACGTCAACCATGGCGGGAAGGTCATCATGCCTCCAAGCGCATTGGACAAGCTCACTCGCCTCCACATTACCTATCCTATGCTTTTCGAGTTGCATAATGGTGCAAAGGATAGGATGACCCATGCTGGTGTTCTGGAGTTCATCGCTGAGGAGGGCAAGATCTATTTACCATTTTGGGTGAGTGACAACACAACCGCACTCCGAATTCGAAAGACGCTATCAACATCAAGCTAGATTCTAACTTCCTAATTATCCTCTCTAGCTCATGCAAACACTCCTCTTAGAACCCGGTGACCTTCTTCAGATCAAGTCTACAGACCTCCCCCCCCGGGTCAATTCATTAAGCTTCAAGCCCAGTCGACCTCCTTCCTCGATATTAGTGATCCCAAGGCTGTACTTGAAAACGCGTTCCGCAACTTTTCTTGCCTGACAAAGGGCGACGTTTTCACATTTGCCTATAATGATCAGATCTACGAGATGGCCGTCCTTGAAACTAAACCTGCGGGTTCCAAAAGTGCGGTGTCCGTGTTAGAGACCGATCTAGAAGTCGACTTCGCTCCTCCCGTGGGATATGAAGAGCCACAGCGCACCAGCGGCACCAGCACCCCGGGAAGTGTCGTAAGCGGCGGCAAGCTACCTACCGGTGGGCTTCTTCACCCCCATGGTACGATGGCACAGTCCATCAACTATTCTGCCATCGCACCGGAATCAACTGATGCCGCTGCTGGAGCGAAGGCCGTCTCGTCGAATTTTATTTCAGGGGGGGGCAACGACTTAATGCCAAGAAGGGCAGCAAAGCTCCTACTCCCAAAGCCAGCACTCCAGTCCCGGGGGCTACAAACCCCCAGCACCCTCCACCAGTTCGGAAAACCAATGGTCCCCAGCCTCTCCGGCTCCCTCCTAACCAGCTGTTCTTTGGCTACACAATCAAACCGCCTAAGCCACGCGATGAGAACGGACTGGTAATTCCAGAGGATCAGCCCAAGTTCCGGGGCATCGGCCAGACCTTACGGGGAAGAAGAAGAAGGATCTTGGGGGCTCAGCAACACCCACCTCGGGCAGCGAGGCTGAAAGCCAAAAGGGCAAGAGTAGTGGCGGCGGCCGGACTCTGGGCAAGAAGCGCTGAGATGGCTCCCAGTCGCGATATCTCATGAAACCTTGCATGACGATACGTTTAAGACCTCTAGATGTGATGCCTCTGGATGCGCAAAAGGGGGGGGCACTATTGGTATACGGGCATAGCGAGGAATAGGCGTTTTGGTAATTTTCGATGGCAGAATACAATTCTCGGTTTCTAGTATCCTCTTCCGGCACCCTTGTACTACTAGTAGTTTCTGGTCTAGTCCGATGTCTCTGATTTTTGATTGATACACAATACGTGAATTGTCTCAATGACTTGTATCTTCTTGATACATCCTAAGTGTTCATTTGTGTCATAAAGTACTGGATCAAGAGTATCTATAAATCGCATTTACCGTAAACCATTTACTAGTTACTACTACTAGTACTAGTATGCCAATTTCGACTTGCAGTCGGGCCGGCACTTGGCCGAGGATCTCCGCAACTTGTTTTGTTTGCTCCTTGTCAGCACCACCGTCCTTCCAATCAAACGTCCATCATGGCTGCACATCCAAATCCCCTGGCTCCTTTCGTCAAATTGGGTCCTTCTGTCTATATGCAGGACCCAGCAGATACGGGGGACAAAGTCAATCAGCCGTTGGTCTTCATCGCTTTTTGGATGAACGCACCACCTCGCGCCCTCGCCAAGTACGCAGTCAAGTACAGGCGCCTGGTGCCTACCGCTCGCATCGTTTTTGTGCGTAGCTCCTCGAATGATTTCTTTTTTCAAGCCACCGAAAATGCGCAGCGAGTGCAGATAACCCCTGCCGTGGAAGCAATCCGCTCTATCGTGGCCCCTGAGAACCCCGTTTTCATGCATCTCTTCTCCAATGGTGGCCTGTCAAAAACCGCCAACCTGCTCAAGGCATACAAAGCTGCAACAGGGCAACCCCTCCTTTTCTCAGCAATGGTAGTGGATAGTGCACCGGGAACCGCCAAACTCAGCTCCGCGGTTCGAGCCTTCTCTTTTGCACTTCCTCAGATGTGGATTCTGCGATTATTCGGCAAAGGTCTCCTGTGGATTTTCCTTGTCACAATGAAATTGATCCAGACCATCACGAGATCCCCAGATGTCATCAGCTGTGCACGAAAGACGGTTAATGATCCCTCGCTTGTGCAGGCTGTCAACAACAAGGGCGTCCCTGTTCGCTGCTATATATACTCCGAGGCCGATGATTTGGTTGATTACCGCGATGTTGAAATGCATGCATCTGAATCGGAAGCTGCCGGCTGGCTCGTGCAATGTGAACGATTCCAAGGTTCGCCTCATGTTGGACATATGCGAGCAGCGCCGGATCGATACTGGGGCATTGTTAAGGAACACCTGGAGCTCTCTTCACCCACAATATGATTATCTTCCAGACGATGTTGTCTTATGATATTTAACAACACTTCCATTCTTGATACATTGAATAATCTGGCATTATTTTCTTCATCGACATTATTATGGTGTGTTTGACTTTTAGAATCCCGTGGCACCTTATTACATTTAGTCACCATGATAATAATTTATCCGGATCTCCATCCACATACTATCTATATGAATCTCAGAAACCATGAGCCGGAGTGAAGTTCCGAGTCCTTCCCTGGCAGAACTTTGGATGGTACGAATTGTACCAGCTATCCCACGGATAACGACGACAGCAGTGCATCATTGAGTGAAAACAGCTGTCTTCTCCATGTCAATATAGCCAAGTTACCCCTCTAATCATAAACATTTTTCAATTCCATCCCGCTGCCCTAAACGTTGACTCCAATTCAGAATTACTTTGACTGGGTAGACCCATCAATAGTTGGGTACTTTATTCTAATTCAACGTCAACAGAAATATACAGAGTACTTATCCCGGTGTGGCTGTCGCCATGTTCCAGCATCGAGCAGACGAGGAAGGTTTCCTCAGCGTCAGCAACAACCAAGACTATCGCTTTCACCTTCCTGGATATGGCCGTCCGTTGGATTATTCTCCAACCGAACAGAACATCTATGGCGTGGAGAGCCGGAGCATGTTCCCGTCAGCTGCAGATGACCGAGACATCGAAAATGGATATACCGAGTAGGTTGGACTTCTCCTCTGGTCATGAAGCAAATACTGAACCCTAATTAGATTGCCTCTCCAGACTCTTCGCGAGATAGCCATGGTGGGTATCATGGAGCAGATAACGGATATCCCAGAATGGTGGAAGAAGGTATGTGCTAATTTGTATGTGACTCAAGTTTGAGAGCCTGTTTAATCGTTCGTTTCTGGCAGGTCTCAGATTCTAGTGTCACTGGGGAATGGAAAAGGATGGCCCTAAATAGCGGTAAAGATATCACAGAAAATATGGCCAACTGGATTGTGGACGAATTGGCATTTAAGGCAATGATCTACGAGAGATTCCGTTGTGTTGGGCTGTACAACGGTGATGCCACCAAGTCTGACACCAATGTGCCCGAATCTCTCATTCAAGAGATACAATCTACAACTCAGGTCCTAGAGATTGAACATGAAGTGCTGCAATTCTATCACCCGCGAACTTTCAACAAGCAGCGAGACCTTCTCGCAATGACTCTTTATCCACTCATATATGGCAAAAGCCGTATTCTCCCGGACAGACTCATCGGCCTGGACGAGGCATTGCGATTTGCCGGTCAGGGCGAGGTGATACCTGTCCCTAGTGATAGTGGAGTCACAAGAGAAGATATAGCTTGGCGAGTACGAGCTCGAGCAGACATTTCAGTACGGCCATATAGCCGGATGTTTCAAGTTCTCCCAACAGACTGGCAGCTTGGGGATGACGGCAAATGGCACATTTCCACTTATATCAACAATTTGCACCCCGTCAAGCATCGCAATGTATACGGGGTTATTGAGAAGGTTTTCAACTGCATCATTCCGCAATTTAACATGACCATAACTCCGCTCAAAGACATGCTTCATTCTCGGGCCCGAATCGAATACCACAAGGCCGAGTACTACCCTGTATCGAAAGAGACGGCGAGTCAAGCACCCCAGATAAAATTTCGAGAAGCGCAGAGTGAGTTTGAGGAACGGTATGAACTATGGAGGATGGAAAACTACATTGCCGTTCAGCCTGATGCAGGGAAGTTCATACCTTGGGCTGTACCACAGTGTCTGATGTCGAAGCTTCCGGAAGATTTACCCAGTCCTGTCCGCATTGAGCAGGGAGTCAATCTGAGTCGAGACTACAAGGATAGAGGACTTCAGGTTGTTACGCGGCTCATGGGCGTAGATCTTACTCCTGATGAGCCGTACTATCAAACAGAGTGGCATGTCGAGGGTCAAATGGTGAGTTTCTCAACACAAGCTCAGATGGCAAGATCCATCATGAAACTAAGAGGCTTTTTTTATAGAACGAACACGTCTGCGCCGCGGCCTTCGTCACCTATGAGACCGAGAACATGGAGGAAGCCATCATGGAATTTCGCAATATAGTTGAAACGGCCACACTCGAAGAGGTGGACCACGAACCAAATGACTTTATCTGGCTCAAGCAGATATTTGGCCTGGAAAATGGCGAGCCGGCTATTCAGCGCTCCGGCTCAATGAGATGCGCTCTTGGGCGTGCTATTATCTTCCCGAGTACGGTGCAGCACCGATTTACAAGATTTGAACTGAAAGACAAGTCAAAGCCGGGGAAATCGCGCGGTTTGGTGTTTTACTTGATTGACCCGAATATCCGGATTATCTCGACGGCCAATGTTCCGCCCCAGCGATTAGATTGGACGCTGAAAGTCGATCCTGAAGAGGAAAATCATGCACATTCTATGGCAAAATTAGCGCTAGATAATAAAGACAAGAAAGGGGACATGCCGTTGAGCTTGGATGAGGCCCTCAAGATAAGGGTCAGCTGTCTGAATGAACTGATTGAGTTTGCGCGGTATCAACAGGTTGCGTTTGAGTCAAATGTGTTGATGCTTTGAATTACTGGTCTTCTGGTCTTATACTTTCACTTCTCTTTATTTTATTCAGAATGCAATTGTTCAGGTGTTGAATTGGATAGTACGAGAAAGCCATAGATACTGTAGATTCCCGAATAATACCTAACAACCACCGTTCTTTATAGACACAGCGGAGTGTGAATGGTTTTATAGCACTAGTCATATATTACTTGCAGCCCTACGTGGTTTGAGTAGTGGTATTGAAATCGCCGCGCTATGCCATTTTGCTAAGAAGATACACGTACATAAATACCCAAATGCGCCCTTTTTTTTGTTCCAGAACACCATCATAACTCTGCAACTCACTGTCTAACGGCCTTTCATCTCAGGGAACTCGTCCTCCAACTTCAATCGAGGAGCGACGTTCATACTCATCAACTCCTGGATAAGAAGCTTGGCAGCATAAGGCATGACCATCTTGACAACGGACCGAGACGACTTGCACCCAGGACACCAGTTCAAATAGCCCATGAAGCCACACTTCTCGCAAATATCAACTTCATGCCTGTCAGAGGAGATCATGAGACGTTCAAGCAGCAGCTGGCTTGTTCCGTAGGCGATCAAACAATCACGTTCCATCTCACCGAGACGGAGACCACCGTCACGCGAACGACCTTCAGTAGGCTGGCGTGTCAGAGTAGCAGTGGGACCACGGGCACGAGAATGCATCTTGTCTTGAACCATGTGCTTGAGTTTCTGGTAGTAGATCGGACCAGTGAACACATAGAACGGGAGTGGCTCGCCGGTAATACCAGATGTGAGCATGTCTTTACCACCGTAGCTGAAGCCATGATCAATCAAGATCTGGGACATTTCTTCAACGGGGCTACCACCGAAGCAGGTGCCGTAACCGTGCTGTCCAGACAAAACACCCGCTTTGCCCGAAACCAATTCCAACATCTTACCGACTGTCATTCGAGACGGGAAACCGTGAGGGTTCATGATGATATCAGGATTGATGCCTTGATCAGTGAACGGCATGTCAGCCTGGTCTACAATGATTCCGGTAACACCCTTCTGTCCGTGGCGGGATGAGAACTTATCTCCAACCTCGGGGCGGCGGGTTTGGCGGGTCAAGATCTTGATAAGTCGTGTCTCGCCTTCTGTAGCAGACAACATCACCTTATCGATGTATGCAGGATCGGGGAGCTTGTAGGCCATTGGTGCAGGGTTCCAAGAGATAGGTTTGCCTGAGTCAGATCCCATGAGGCCCATCGTGTGTGCTTGATCAGGCACCTTCTTGTTGATGTAAACCTCGCCTGATTTGACCTGCTCACCCACTGCGGCCAGACCATCGGCTTCAAGCAGCGCATGCTTGAGAATCGGTGCTTCGTTTTCGTACTCTGGGCCGACCAGATCATCCTTCAATCCACTGGGATAACTCTTTAGGTTCGTGACATATTTGCGGAAGACCTGACAACGTCCGAATCCGCGGTCGACCGAGCCCTTATTCAATACCAGAGCATCCTCAATATCGTAGCCAGAGTAACTCATAACTGCAACTGTAGCATTCTGTCCGGCAGGAAGTTGGTCGTATTTGGTCAATTCGATTGTCCGCGACTTGACCATTGGCTTCTGTGGATACACCATGAGATAAAGAATTGAATCAATTCGCTGGAACTGATTCGAAGCAATAGCACCAATAGCTTGTTTACCCATGGCACATTGGTAGGTATTACGAGGCGATTGGTTGTGGTGGGGATAAGGAATGAGGCCGGCCACAGCACCGAGCACAGTGAAGGGTTCGATTTCCAAATGGGTGGTCGCATCGTTGATGTCTTTCTCGTAGATGGAGATGTAGGAATCATTTTCCTCATTCACATCAAGATATTCGACAAGACCCTGAGCAAGAAAATCGTCGAAAGACATGGTACCATCCCTCAACTTCTTCAAATGATGTTGACGACACCGTGATTTGCCATCTTCCACGATTATGAGAGGTCGACAGATACGGCCATCGTCTGTGGCGATATGGACTGACCGCTGGTGGTGATTGATGTAGATACTGACGAACTCAGAGATACGACCCATGCGGCGGAGCCTTCGGAAGGAATTGAGGAAGTACTTGGGACGTCTGGTCATGGCAGTTGGTGTACCGTTGATTGAAATTGTGTAGGTCCCAGGTGCGTAAAGCTCTAGTCCACTGACAGTGGAGATATCTTCTGCGCCTAGCATGAAGATCAAGTTGCGCACAGGACCTTCTTCGTCGTTGGTCGTAATGTGGGTCATGAGGGCCAAGTTCTTGACCAGTCCGCAAGCCTCTCCTTCGGGGGTATCCGCCGGGCACAGCATACCAAACTGGGATGGCTGTAGTGCACGCGGACCACTGACCTTTCGGGTCTTCTCGAACTGACTGCTAATACGAGTCATCATGCCGAGTGCAGCAATGTAACTCAGCCTGCTCAGCACGTGAGTCACACCAGCGCGCTCCATGCGGAAACGCTTCAAGCTCCAATTTCCAGTTGAAATGGCACGGTTCATTCCTTGAGTGATATGGTTACCATGCATACTCATCACACTCCAGGCATCGAATTGCTCAGCGCGATTGCGCTTATTCAAGACCTTGTCGATGTTCATCTTAATATCGAAGCAAAACTTCTTGAACAGATCTTCGAACAGCAAAGCCAAAAGCTGACCAGCCAATTCCAGCCGCTTGTTTCCGAGATAATCGCGGTCGTCCACCATCGACGGATCGTTCTTGGCCATTAGGACACGACGGGCCATGTGAGCAACGTAGATAGCCTTTGGTCGGAAGTCCATATTCTTGACTTCAATGTGAGAGATAATGACGGATGCGATGGCTTCCACAGCCTCTTGGACATGGGTTCTGCGATACGCTCCCTGCTTGCGGTTTATTTTGATACGAGAGCCAATCCACTCCAGGGCCTGCTGCTGCGTGAAAATGCCCAAGTTGATAGCCTCCTCGAAGTTGATGGCGAAATCATCCTGATAGAGACTATCGGAACCAGCTACAAGCTGCAGCATTTCCTTGTCGGTGTGGATTCCCATGGCTTTGAGCAAAACGACGATTGGGATATCTTCGCTGAGCACGTTGTGCTTCACGGCGAGTCGATCCTTCTTGAGAACAATATAACTCTTTGATTTTCTCTCATTAGAAGAACTGTAGAAGATTTGGGTATTAGCATTCAAGAAGACGCGAGATGGCTAGTCAATTACGTACCTGGTAACTGAAGCCTGCACGATCTCTTTCTTTGGGTCGGTTTCCACAATGATACGATTCTTGCTCAGTTGCTCCTGGACAAGAATCACCTTCTCTGTTCCATTCACAATGAAATAACCACCAGGATCTAGTGGACATTCATTAAGAACCGTCATCTGTGCGGGGGTCTTGTTTGCCAAAACACATTTGGAGCTGCGAAGCATCACGGGCATTCGACCAATCGAGACACCTTTGCGGTGAACCCTCTTCCGACCTCTCACATATTCGAAATCGATGAGGATGGGGGCTGCGTAGGTAGTATCTCTAAGTCGGCACTCCTGCGGAGTAACATCCGACTCAAATTCAACCCCGGCGTCCTGCATCTCGTCTGCACGGCGGGGCGAGCCAACGTAGATGTCCGTAAACTTGATGTAGAATTGATGGTCGACATCACTGCGGATTATAGCGCTCGATTCGACGATCTTTTTCAATTGTACCTCAACAAAGTAGTTGTATGAGTCAATGTGTTGCTTGACCAAACCTTTCACCTTCAAAAAAGCGGGGAGCAGGTTCCATTTATCCTTTGCCGTATCGATTGGGTCCGTAAGCGATTTGTTGTAGTAGAAAGGCTCTAGGAGCGCGTCAAACGGATCTCTTTCCTTGTAATCAGACTTGACCGGCTGCTCCGCCGCTTCGTTGAACTCGGCCGCGCGATGGGATTCTTTAGCGATGGAGGAACGTTTTCTCTTCGAAAAGTCAGTCGTTGAGGTAGCCGTAGCCTAATTTATCCGGAAAACCAAAGTTAGTATGCCCATTATGTGCTTGTATGTCTGAATAAAAAGTTTTGTTACCTCCGAGGGGCGCCGGCCCTGGGCGGTCGCAGAAGCCTGCGACTTCTTGCGAGGCGGCATGGTGACTAAACAGCTGGGTTTTGGAAGAGACTTGCTCCGCGATCTCAAGCCACACAGTTGTCAGGGTACCAAGAAATGTGGGTGCGCATTCGCCAGTGTCATGCAGCGTGGAGGGGAAGCGGTCTTCTCACAAAATTTGGCTTATCTCATCGTCAGCTGTCCACATCGGGGTTAGCGTTGATGCCTCAGGCCACAATATTTTTGCCAGCGATGAGACGAGAGCGCAGCCTGTCATTCTGAGAGTATATGTTGGTTGTCATACTACTCAATGTCGATGTGACGCGTAGTATCTAAGTAATAGGGGATCCATTGGTTCTGTATCGGAGCTGTAGCAAATTGGAGACTAAATTAGATATTTATCAGATTAGCAACAACAGACTCGGGCTTGGAGTGTATACCTAGGTATACTAGCAGCCTTATCCACGGCCCCGGTTACTACTATTAGCACTAGTAGTACTACCGTGACTCAGTAGTTAGTAGCTCTTCAAGTTAGTACTAGTACTAGTAGGCTTCTAGTATGTTCGTGACACGGGGATTAACACATCCAGGGCTTCACCTGAGCATGCCTACTAGGAATTTCCTCCCAAAAAAAGGAACGAGAAGAACCTCCTTCAATCCGTTGCATCCTGCAACAAGCACCCCCGATATGCCGCAGATATCATCTATGCTAGTAGTATCTACTAGTAAGATACCCTTGCAGCCTGTCTTTTCTGACTGTCTGAAATTTGAACTCTCTTAAGTGCAATGACCCCACTCTTAAGGGAAATAGCCCCGCGCTACGGATTTGACGTCCCATTCCACACGATGCGACCAGCCCTATCTACCTGGGCACTACAAAAACTTGTTTAGGGTTGTGTCCAATGCAACTCCAGTTAAAAATTGCATCTGAGTGGGTCCCTGAGAGGTATCGCACATGCGTTTCCTTCAGACGTTTTTGATGTCTGCACGGACGACCAGTTTAGAACCCACAGCCTGCACGGTCTTGCATGATCTACCTGGCCATGGCTGAGTGGAGATGTGAGGCAAACCTACACCACCCGCGATGCCCGTTCCAGCTAGACTGCCATGGAGTGGAGAGCAGCGATCACGGCGATTTATCGCAGAGACAAGGATGGCAATTGGGTCCCATCCTTGCTCTGTTTAAGAGGGCCTCCCTGTAAACATGGATTTCCATTAGCTCCAAGACGGAAATACAAATTAATAAAGAGACAGACAGGGTTGCACGGTGGCCTTTGCTTTTGTACTATGCTGATTTGTCCGATGCACCGTGCATTCGCCATTCGCGTCTCATTCCTGGAAGACTTGCGACTCCAGTTGGGACGAATTAGTCGGTGATGCCTGTGGCGAAAATATGGCTTGACCGCAACTCCTCGTAATTTCGAATTGCCACACTAGGCATTGGGAGCGAGCCGTACATAATAATTGGAACAAAAAAAGCCCCCGAGATTGAGACCAGATCCAGGAATTACCCGGCACTTCTATGTACATGAAGTGTTGAATCCCAGAAGCTCCAATCGCGATAGAGTGCCAGAAGTACAATACATACGTACAGACCATGCGCAGGGAGGCCCCGCACTGAGAGCACTGACTACGACAGTTGATATGTAGGATTACAATCCCAACAAAGAAACGAAGCACACGTGGCTGAGGATGGAATGGGCCCGGGTTGCGGCGACATTTTTCATCCTTTGTTCGAGTTCTGAAGAGATACTCGCCTAAGGGTGATCCCTCTACGAAGAAAGGGAGTGCGCGCGGTGGATTTTCTAGGCTAAAGCTTAGGATCTAGAGTGCGGAGTACGCTCTCCGTAATAAATCCACTTTATATCAGAGCGAGCTGCGGAGGGCAGAGTACACAGTGTCTTTCGCTGCATTGGAGACGGCCACTGGAAAGAGATGAATCTGTCAGCCCCCTCTTTCTTTCGGGCCCCAATACCAACGATCTGGGAAACGAACAAGGGTGGAACGATATCGGTACCGGAGTGTCTCATTGCGAATTGGTCGAGGCGCAAATTGCGTTGGGCATGAAAGGCGCCTCCTCATTCTTTGGCACTTATTTCGGGCCTAGGTTGAGAGGCGCCCACGCGCGCCCACGGGGAATCTTTCGGTGGTTACGGAGTACTCTCCACTCAAAACTTCGATAGTCTGCCTCTCGTCGGGGAGTTCAAATGAAGAGATGGACGTGTCATTTTTGCAGCACACTGAGATCATCACGTCACATCATCCGAGCGAGGGGTTCCCGCGACAAGCGTCGGATCACACGGACCCTACACTACAGACGACAGATCTAGAATCAGCACTGTCCAGGTTAATTCGACTGGAGAAAATAAGAGGGGAAGCAAGAGAGGCGGAATGATTGGCGATCGCCGCTCCGATTGCCAGGAAGTGCCCTCCATCCAGGCGACTGGGGTTCGTGCAGGATCTCCACATCATTGGTATGCTCGTCATTCGGTGGATCAGGGGCTCCAACCAACGCGATCAGCATCGAATGGCTTGTATCACGTTCACCGCTTCTCTCGCCAATTTCCCAGCCGTACGAGTGGTGTCCGTAGTATCGAGCACTGAGGGCCATTGGGGGAAGAGGGGGGGTCGAGGGTCCTCCCGCGTGGCTATTGGATCTACTTATGGTATTAAGTACTATGTACACTGCGTCTGGAGTGTATGAAGTATCCAAAATTGTCATATTACTCCGTCAAAGAAAGAGAGAAAAAAGCAAAAAATTGAAATAGGTCCTCCCTTCCCCTCAGAGCCCTGGAGAAAAGCAGCACTGCAGCCCCTTTCTTTGAATGGTGGATCCCACCTAGGCATCAAATAGTCATTTTGATGGCTCAGCGGCGAAGCGAACCTTGGAAAGCGAGGGGCGCGAACCATTCCACGCGAGTTCTCTCCTTCCAAGTTAAAGTTAGGTGTCAACTCATCCGTACATTGGCAGAGTACGAGCCCTGGAGTATAATGGTAAGCGCTCAGATATGTTTCGCTTTGTGTGCTCCCTCTGTGGTTTTGAGTCTGCCGATTTCCTTGCTAGGGCACGATCCAGGCACGCCGACTCCGTGCACTACTTTTAAAGGACGATCCGCTGTCACACCGGCGACACAGCACCACTCGGCGCGTCTCCACTCGCTCGAAACGATACAGTGGCTTGTCAATTGGCGTGGGCAATTACTCCTTCTCCTGCAGCTGCCACGCCGTGGCCAGCGCATCTCATTCTCTCCGCTCTTCCCCCTTGCGGGCGCGGCGTGTGAGCACGATCGTAGAACCCTAGCCCGGCGTAGAATCATATCCATCATTCGAGCATGGGAGCTGCCATGACTACCCCGGGCTGCTAGCCCCGAGCTGCACCCTGGTCGTACAACCAGCACGGATACGCCAATCACCTGCGGGTCTCGATCGATTTCCGAGTAACGATGGCGATCATCTGCTCTGGTCGTCAAGTTTCGCACGGGTGTGGTGGTAGTATCGTAAATTGAATATACTAGTAGTATAATCTCAGTGATTCAACTGATGTAGATAGAATGTCATATCTATGGCATCCATAGGGTACATATGTGGTGGAAAGGAAGATAAGAGACTCTGGTATGTTTGTGTTTGGTTGGCATCTCATTAAGGCTTTCCCCTCTTCATCCGAGTTGGAAGAAGGCTTCAAAGCCATACGAGTAGTAGTCATACTAGTTTAGTCAAGGGAACCAGCTGAAGCCCTAAAAGAAACCAGCAGGGGCGTTCGTACGGCGATTGCCGAATAGGGTTGGCCTGGGTCTCCCCGCTCTTCGCTGCTCTGGAACACATCTTCTTCTTCCCAGCCTCTTCTCCCTTTCTTCTTTCCTCTTTCCACTTCCTCCGTGTACAACATTCTCCCTTCCTCCCTCCCTCCCTCTCTCTCTCTCTCTCTTCTTTTTTTGGCAGCAACTCATTCGTTTGGTCCCCACCCCCTCGTTGAACCTCGCGGTTTCGCTAAGTGGAGGCCTGTTGGGCGGTAGGCGTCTCCATCCCACTCTGCAACTCCCCTGCGGCTGATCTCCGCACCCTTTCCAGTAACACCACGAAGGTTTTTTTCTTCTTCTTCCTGCCTGAGCCACACAAATATACTTAGATGCAGTCGCTGTCTTTGAACATCGACACGTGAGAACTCTTGTGATTTAACCAGCTGTCCTCTCGAGGCGTTCATTGTGTGAGTGCCCTCTTTTCGCGAGCGATCGTCGCGCCCACCACCCCTCAGCCCCTCTCAACCTTCCCCTTACTTGGAGAAACAACCTCCGACGACCGAGCACCACCACACACCGCCACCCCACGATTCCCGGCCACCCCCATTATCTGCTTAACTGCCGATAAGCGCGGAATATTCTGTCAACCGTGTGGAGGCTGGTCGTTTGTTCGCTTGTCCTCCGGGCGCCTTAAAAGTTCCTCGGCGCTTGCCAACAATCTCGGAGAATTCACTTTGTGCTGACCGGTGTTGGAATCGTAGTTGGACTGCCCGGCTTCGTTGCCCATCATGGCCTTCAAGAATGGGCTGAGTGAACGCCTCGATGAGCTCCGATTCCCCTCCCCTCGATCCCCCCCATCGGAGTCCGCCTTCCCAGGCTATACGTCGTTATCGCCTGGCCATTCGAACTTGGCTCCCGGTTTCTCACGACCTAGCAGTGATGTTCGGGCCAATCTGCAGCGTCGTTTCACAACCGATTCAAGCAAGTTTTCCTCGTCATGGAATTATTTGAATCAGGGGAGTACTCCGATGCCAGACCCTCTCGACCTGCTATCTTCGGTAAGCCTAGAGATCTCATTCGTATCTCCATAACTGCATTTACCTCTGTTTGATGAAGGATATCCTTTCCCTTGAATTTTCAACCATATGGTCAATATAAATGTGGGGAGGGGGATGATTAGGCGGGGTTGAGCTGCAGTGAAGGAAGGTCGAGTCTTCATACGATGGAAGTGGCCACACGATCCTGAGCAGGTCCCCGCCAAATCACCCCCGAAGGAAAGTGATGGATTGCACGCCTGTTAAATGACGGGCAAGATTGTCGATTCTTCTTCTTATTGAGCACTTTTGTTCGCATGACAAACTCTACTCTCACTTCACCCTACCCCTCCTAAGTTGAACTTCACCTTCACCCATCCCCTTCACCTTCAACCTTCAACCTTTTCCATTTCAGCACCACAATTCCATATTTCTTATCCCTTATTCTTCCTCCTATCATTTGACCAATTCGGGCAACTGCTACCTAGCCAAGTCTCAGTTCGCTGGTGACCCACTCGGGACACTGCTTGACCAGGCTGTGCTTGTTCCTTGCCGTCTTTCATCCCATGATTTTGATCTCCTCTCAATTCTTGCCTCACTACCATCTCTATTCTTACTCAAACATATACTCTTTTTCTGAGTCTGCGTTTCCCCTGATCTGTTGATTGAAGCCTACAGTACTGACTGACCTTGGTATTCTCAATAGTTCGAGAAGAAGCGACAGCATATCGAGTATATGCGAGAACAGAAAAGACGTTTTGAAGAAGATATGAAATTGCTCGACATGCAGCACGAGAAAGAAAAGATTGAGATGGATCAGCTTGCTCGTGATCTGGCCAAGGCTGGTCTCGGCGGTGCAGCGAGCGAGCCCACTACCCCTCCCGAGTATCGGGAGCCGCCTGCTCAGACTGCGGTCTCTCGGCCTGGAAGATTCTCCAACGCCAGTGTGACTTCATCCCCTGGATTCTTCAATGTTTTCGCCCCATCTCCTCAGCTTACCTCCCCGCAACAACCCGTCGATCGGTTTGCAGGCCATTCGGTGCCTGGGTCTCGCCGTAACTCTGAAAAAGAGGACTTCGTCATGGAGTCGAGTTATCGGCCAAGCAATGCGTAAGCCAAAGACCTACTTGCCCACTTATCAATCACTTCCTCAAATTCCCTTCCATCATTCTTCCCCTCCCTCTTCTTCTTCTGGGCCATGTACATGAGTCTGACGGAAATTTACAGAGTTCATCGTTTGTCGCTGCCTTCTAGCAACTACAATGGCCAATACCGGCCGAACGTATCTGGTTATGGCAGCAACTCAGGTGTGAACAACTCCTTTGCTGGAACAAAACACTTGTTCCCGAGCGACGAGGGAAAGCCTTTCTTGAGAGATGAAGATCGCTTGTCAACCCCCGATATCAAGGGCTACATTCGGATGACTGACCCTGACGACAAATTCCCGACTCTCTCGCGCCGAGGCGGTTCCAACATTGTAAGCCCATATATCTCAGTCCCATCAAATTGAACTGAGTTCAAGCTAACTGTCGTTGAAGTTGTCTGCTAATCCAGATGCCCTTGATCTGGCTGGCTCCCGCAACCCTGGCCCAGAACCCCATCATGCATCCTTCCACAGTCGGCACCGCTCTGCCCATCAGAGCATGCCTAAGACTTTGACCAACTTCCGCCTGGACCATGGGCATAATGGCAACTCACCAAATGATGAGCAAGCGAACGGCTCTCAGCCTCGCCATGCCGCGCGTCATTCGCTTGGGGAAGGATTTGTGTTCCCCAGTGAACGTAACAACGATGCCACGACTCCAGTTCCTTCGAACCGACCAGTTCCCCTCCAGTCATACTCTACTAATGACCTCCCCACGGTCAAAGGGAATGGCAACGGCTTCGACGCGGCTATAACTCCGCCCAATACTTATGCCGAGAACATTCATCACCAACATCATTCTAGTATGGGACGAATTCCTACGGGCAACTCTAACTCGCGTTCTGCGAAAGGATCTCCCGAGTCTGAAAGCATTAAGACTACTACTCAGCCCATCCTGCAAGCCAGTGCACCCCCATTTGGACCTCAGATTACTCCAGCCACGACGAACTCTGGCGTGCCTGGGTATATTGCATCCAATCCACTGCAATTCCCGATGCATGCAGGATATCCAACGCAACCTTTTGTCAACCAGGGTGGGCAGGTTACCAATCAAGTCCCGACCATGGCCGCTGGAAACCCATATTTGACATACAACAACTTCACCGGTGGTTACCGTTTCAATGATCCAAATGGCCGGGGCGGAGTTGGACAGCGTCGCCAGACTGAAAGCGACTCTAGCCAGCTAACTCGTTTTACCAATTTCCCTCTCGAGCATTACAAGGGTGAGCTGTATAGTCTCTGCAAAGACCAGCATGGCTGCAGATATCTGCAACGCAAGCTCGAGGAACGGAATCCTGAACATGTACAGCTGATTTTCAGCGAGACTTACATGCATGTGATTGAACTGATGACTGGTGAGTATTGACACTAATAGTATGGAGACAAACTGACTAACCAATCCCTAGATCCGTTCGGTAACTATCTTTGCCAGAAGCTCCTCGAGTTTTCAAATGATGAACAACGCACTGCGCTCATTGACAATGCTGCTCCTCAGCTTGTGAAGATAGCGCTCAACCAACATGGAACTCGTGCACTGCAGAAGATGATCGAGTTCATCTCGACCCCAGAACAGACTGTCACTGTGATCAAGGCACTGGAAAGACATGTTGTCGAGCTTGTTCAAGATCTGAATGGCAACCATGTTATTCAGAAATGCCTTAATCGTCTATCTAAAAAGGATGCCGAGTTTATCTATCACTCTGTGGGTGACCGTTGTGTCACTGTTGGCACCCATCGCCACGGATGCTGTGTCCTACAACGTTGCATCGACCATGCATCTGGTGACCAAAAGGATCGTCTGATTGGTCAAATCACTAAGAATGCTTACCAACTGGTTCAAGATCCCTTTGGCAACTATGTTGTCCAGTACATTCTGGATCTCGGTGACCCTTTCTACACCGGCCCCCTTTGCCAAACCTTCGCAGGCAATGTCCCGGCTCTGTCGAAACAGAAGTTTAGCTCTAATGTCATCGAGAAATGCTTACGCACTGCTGATTCGGAAAATCGCCGTGCATTAATCGATGAAATGCTGAGTGGAAGCGAGCTGGAGAAGATGCTGCGCGACTCCTATGCCAACTATGTTGTGCAGACCGCGATGGAGTTTGCGGACCCCGAGACTCGCACCCGCATCATTGAAGCTGTCCGGCCTCTGGTCCATTCAATTCGTGGTACCCCCCCATGGTCGCCGCATCGCTGGCAAGATTATGTCGGCCGAATCTACAAGCCGTCCTAACAGCGGCCATGTCACTCCGAATGAGATCAGCAACACGCCCAAGCAGATGTTACAGAAACCATTCGGTTTTCAGCAAGGCCCAGTTCCTGCCTTCAATGGAGCCACTGCCTTCAACCAGAATGCTTTGCCGACCCCCGTACAAAGCTCATCGAATACTCCGCCCAGCGGCACAACTGAGGGACCCATGTTCGGATCCCCTGGTTCAGCCTCAAACATCGGCGTTCAGAACCAGCTTTACGCCTACTACTAAACAGGGATTGTACAGATTTCTTTGTGCATACATCCCCAAATGTACCCATATCTTACATGATGATACGATATTTTGATGATTTCACGGATTTTCTCACACGACTGTCATCAGAATGGGGCCCTAGTTGCATGATCTACTCGGTTGCAGCATCTTCTTTTAGCCCATTCATCTCTTTTTCGCCTGCATTTGCATACATCCCATGAAGCCGAAATGGCGCGATGCAGTCTGCATTGGAGCAGCTTAAGCTCCACCACTCCTCCTTTCCCCGACATTTGTACTTTTCCCACTCCCAGTTTCGTTGTCCCTTTCCTATCTCATTCTCCTTTTTTCTTCCCCCAATGGCACCTGCAAGCCCCGAGAAAGACTCCTGGCAATCGGATCTCTCCAGTTATTCCTTGTGTCCCCCCCCCCCCCCACGAACAACCGAATCTCTTCCATACTGCTCGGCGGCGTATGCGCATTGCAAGGGCCATTTCAATTCCCGTCCATGTGTTCACTCATCATTTTGCCCATTCTCCCCTGTAACTTGCGTTCTGATTTTCATATGCATCTCGTGTGCTGGTACGGGATCGAATACCGCAAACGATGCCTTCTTCCTGCATGGGAGGAGTGGCATGTTTGTGGCGTTCTTGTGAATTTTATATCGTGGGGAATGACACAGAAACTGTTGGGATTTGCTGCACCTGGGATTTTATATGCTAGGAGTGGTGAGCTCATGGTATCTTGGTTGGTTCCTGTTGGCTTGATTTTCGGCCGCGATATTGAATTCTGCCCTATCTTTCACATTCTGCATGTTTGTAATTTAGTCCACGAAATCTATTCTTATCCAAGTTTTGTATTAATTGATTCCTGATTGTAGTACTCTACTCTATTCCTATCAATTTCGGACAAATGCCCAAATAAATCCCTGCGTCCTGTAAATTTTATGCAAGGCATTGCTCCTCCCCCCCTCGACGACGCGACGCGAGAACACGTGACTGGACAGGGATCGGAGCTGCAGATCCAGGAACTCCGCATATCTCGGCCAGCTGGGTACTCTCGATTAACAACTGAAAGGAAGCGGCAAACCGGCACATATGCAGCCAGTCGATGTTGCGCGCTCATTGAGCGCTCAATGGCCATGCCGAGAAGTTCAGGCGCAGCAGCTTGCTACCTTGTTCAATGTAGGTGCTTTTCATATCCCCACGAGCGATAGGTCGTTTGTGATGCACTTGCAAAACAGCGTTGAAAGAGATATGCTTATGGTTGACTTGTGTCCTATAGCCTCATCTTCCTAGCCCGCCGACCTTAGTTGTCCATGGCATTTCAGCAACTTGCAAATCCACAATTATCCGCGGAGTCCTCTCTACACTCGAAGTACCGCACGCCGTTGTCCGAAGCAGCGAGTGTATCACTGGACGGCATCTTCTCACTAAGATTCTTTGGAACACTCTTGAGGCCCTGGGTCAAAAGGATGAATGGGAGAAATTTGGAAAGGGGCGGTGTGAGCATGTCAGTTCACTCGCAGTATTGCTGGAGGAGTGCCTTGCAACACGAACTGCGGAGAAACGAGGGAAATTTGTACTGGTGCTGGATGAGATTGATAGGCAAAGAGAGGCACCACCCACTCTACTGTCGGCATTGGCCCGACTTGGGGAAATTGTGAGTTCAAGGCCGAAAAAGGCTTGGGAGCGATGCAATACTGATAACTTCGATAGATCCCCTCGCTCTGCGTTGTTCTGGTCCTCAGCTCGACTCCTCGACCTATGTTTCTTCAGAATACAGCAGTTCCGCATATCAGCTTCCCTCCGTACACACGCAAAGAGGCCATCGAAATCCTCCTGGCATCCCCAGTGCCCACTGTGGAAGGCTTGCTCGACGAATCATCATATCATATCTACCCTCATTTTGTCTCTACCGTCTATGATACCCTGATTGGACCAACCGTTGGGTCCATCCCAACTTTCCGAGCCATCTGCCAGCGACTGTGGCCACAATTTATGGCTCCTGTTGTCCACGGCGAGGCAGCGCCTGGCGGGGGCACGGATTGGGACTTTGCGCGATTAGTAGTGAAGAACAGAGTACTTTTCCGCCATCAAGGAGAATCGGCTCTGGTGCATCGAATTGTTCCAGAGGAATCTGCGGCTTCAAGCAAAACGATTCGCACGCCCTTTGCACCCAAAGCAGCCTCTTCAGCCCTGCCTCACTTGCCATATTTCTCTACCTTAATCTTGACTTCGGCATACCTGGCATCTCACACTCCACAACGACTGGACACGATCTTTTTCTCGAAATTCTCATCTTCTTCGCTATCTGCTCGCAATAAACGCGCTCACCATCGACGCCGTTTGAAGGTTCTTTCCCAAGCCCAGGCCGAGGAGCGACAAGCAGCCAATGATCCTTCAACGCCAAACAAAAAGGGCAAGCGATCGAAGACCCGAATCACGAAGTCTACTCTCTCGTCGGCCTTTGCAACATCCTCGGCCACTACTTCGGCCACTGGCGGCGGTGGAGGAATCACCGGTCCATCCACCATCCTCACAGCCCGGCCATTCCCATTAGAACGTCTTCTGGCCGTCTACCATGCCGTCGATCCGAATCCACCAGCTAATCCAATTCACACCCCTGCAGTCGCGGATCAGATCTATGCCGAACTAGCTACGCTACGTCGGCTGCGCCTAGTGGTTCCAGCTTCGGGCCACCATGGCGGGGCCAGTATGGGCAGTGGAAATACAAGCGCGGATGCAGGAGAGAAGTGGTGCGTCAATGTCTCGGGTGACTGGATCGGCGAATTGGCTAAGGGAATCGGTGTTGAAGTTGGAGAATGGCTGGCCGGTGGACTGGACTAGTTATTGGTTCTCCGACTGGGGTTCTTTTTGTTTACATTGCGCGGTGTTTCCTTATGCATACGGCTCTTCATATCGGTTTCTAGTTTACATATCGCATCGCTGATGTCGACCAATTATATACCCGTTCTCTTTCCACTCTGTGTACAGGTAGCCACTGCGGTGTCGTATTACATCTTTATAGCACGCTGGCCCGCTAATTGATTTCAGGTTACGAGGCATAATACGGATGTTCGCTACTGGCAGAAACGATCACTTTTCTGTACGCACTTTTCTGTACGAGGAGGATCTATGTGTCTTCCAAAATTGAAGTATGAAAACGACTTATTCGTAGGCATTTCTCATGCTTATCCACATTGCACATCAAGAGCTTAGTCCGACGGGGGCACGGCTCACTCTATCGATTTTTGTGAAACCCCCCTAACCAAAGAAAACGGGGATAGACAACCGGGTCGAGCGCAGAGGACGCCGGCGGGAAAAAAAGGAAAAGAGAAAAAGAAACACATTATATGCGAAAGAAAAAGGTAGAAGTCGTTCAACCGATAACCTCCTCGGTCTCCTCGATGATTTCCTCGACAATCTCCTCGACCACAGCCTCGCCTTCGTCCGAGCCGCCGATGGGTGCATCCCGAGCGTGCTTGGGCGAGTCGGCGTCCTCGGGAAGACCGAAGACATCTTTCTCCTCTGCTTGAATCTCCTTCTCCCGGCGAATCCAGGCGACCCACTCGCTGAGAACACGCTTGCGTGTCTCGACAACTGCCGTGTTGGCAATATCGACGGCATACTTGTCCTCCTCGTCGAACTCCTTGGAGTACTCGCGCAGATTCTTGCGCACCTGCTTCTGCTCCTCCTTGCTGAGGAAGGTAGGGGGGCGCGGCCGCCAAATGAACTGCTTGAACTTTTCGGTGGGGTTTTCGGAAAGGGTATTTCCGGAGAAAGTGTGAAGGTTCCAGCCGTTTTCCATCTAATATATAGTTAGCACTCAAAAATGCCGAATAGCAACAAAAGATAGAGAGAGAGAAATAATTCGAATCAAACTCAAGGGGATAGCTTACTGAGTGAGTCCACACGCTAGCGCTGGTGACGACGTAGCGACCAGTAGAGTCCCACTGGACGTCGGTCACACCGTAGTGCTCAACGGTCTTCATCAACTGAAGGTTGGCAGCAAGATCCTTCTCGGCCTCAACCTTCTCACCCTCGAAGTCCATGTCGTAGAAGTCCAGGTCGAAGCTGGACTGGGAGTGGACAGTGGCGACGATAACAAAACGTCCCTTGGGTGACCAGTAGATACCGTTGCTGGTCTTCTTCTCGACAGTTCGCACAAGCTTGAAGTTGCCGGCGGTGCTGCCCTTCTTCTCCGTAGCAAAGAAGGAAACACCAGTCCTGGGCCCAACGGCGGCACCGGCAGGGGCCTCGCCAGTAGTGATGAGAACGAAGCGGGATCCATTGGGCTCCCAGGCGAAGTTGATAACAGTGTCCTTAAGACTGTCAACAACCTCAACGGGAACGCCCTTCTCCTTCACGCGGAAAATTTCGAGGTTGGTGGCCATGGACTTCTTGGACTTGGAGTGACGGTCGACCTTGACACAAACGTAGGCACCCTGGGATTGCCAGTGCAACTTAACATCGGAGACATTGAACAGGTTACGGGTACGGACAATTTCCTTGGAGGGAACGCTCATCATCGCCACACGAGCAGGGTTGCTGCCAATCTCGGGGGTCCAGAAGCAGAGGAGCTGTTCGTACTGCTTGACACCCTCACGGGTGACGGTGGCGGGTGACCACTCGAAGTCGCTGACACCTTCAATCTTGACCGATGTACGGCCTACCAGGTTCATTTTGGGTACCTCGTAAATTGAGAGAGACTGACCCTGGAGCATACGGGCAACGTACTTCTCATCCGCAGACCACTTGAAAGCGGGCCACTGGACCTTCTTCTTGGGCGCAACATCCTCCTCACCGGTGGGAGGGGCAGCCAGATCGTGGGAAACAAAAGACCGGAGGGGCTTGCCAGACTCAATATCCCAGACGATGATGTTCTTTCCATCCTCCTCGTTGGTCAGGATGGGCTGACCCTCCTCGACCTGGATCGGGCGAGCCGACCATGTCGTCAAGTAGCCCTCAAGAGGCGAGAATTCAATAAGTTGGACGAAGGGGTGAGGGAATTGCTTTTGCTTGGAGAAAGAGGCGCCGCCCCAAAGCTGGACACCCTGGGGGTGGACGGAGGCGAGGAAGGTACCCTTGGGGGACCACTGGACGAAAAGTTGTGTCCAGTGTGCGCGGTCGACGACGTTCTCTGGTTGGTTGGACTTGTTGTTCCAGAACACGCCTACCTTGTCGTTGCGGTAGAGGGCGAACTGGTCGCGAGCGCTGGAATCGCCCATCCACGAGCGCAGGTGCTCCTTCTCCTTGAAAGGCTCAACCGGCGGGGCCTGGTACTCCTCGTCGACACGACCTTCCCGGCCATAGCGCTCGATATCCATCAATTTGTTCACGGCGAGAGTGTGCTTCTTGTCGAGGGGGACGCCGTGCAGCTGCTTGACGGCGGCGACGGCTTGTTCGGGGGTTTCATACTCGACGAAGGCGAATCTGCAATAGATAAAAAAGGAAGGTATTAATGATATGTTCATCCAAGTGGGTCAAATCGGCTAGTGGCTTCCTATACGCACCCTTCGGACATGCCCTTGTCGCTGACGGGCATGAAAACAGCATCTTCGGAGGTGTTGCCCACGGTGTTGAGTTTTCTCAATAAGAACTTGATGAGCTTCTGTTTGCTGTCCTCGGGCACAACGGGGAGGCCATCGATAACGACGAATGTATCCAGGCCCTCATCGGCTTTGACTTCGAATTGCGCTTTGAGATCTGCCCGCCAATAATTAGATTCCGGGAGGGGCATTTAAAGGGAAAGATTGGAGATTTGAAGATTTGTGGGCACGCACCGGAGAAATCAATCTCCTCCTCCTCCTCTTCGTGGAGATCCTGCTCGGACAGTTGTTCGAAACTGGGCGCCATGTTGGGTCGTGGGATAGGGCGGCCGTTTAAAGAGTGCTAATCCGTGATCAAAATTTTGATGGGAACAAATCAGGCCCTGTGGGCTCTGTCGCTGTGGGTCACATGACCCTAGTGGTCAGGTGACCGGGTGCTGTCGCTGGGCGGGTACTGGCTGGCGCTTGCGGGGTGTATAAACTAGTAGTAGTATAACTATACCTAGGCATTTGATATTTTTATGAGGTGTTGGTTTCTACTTGATCAATTGTTATTCCTATCCCTTTTGTGGGTGTGTGCATCCTCTGCTCCACCATTGGTTCTACCCATTGTGGTTGTTTCGCCCTTTGATCCTTTGATCCTTGGATTCTCTTATTAGTTGCCTTTCTGCGCTTCTGCCGGCCCGTCCTTCCCCCGCCGCCCTTAAGCGCCAGTGCGACTATACCCACCACCTGACAAGTACCTGGTTGCGCCATCCAGACTCCCCCAAACGCCCAACCTACCGATCGGAGCTCCAAAGCTACGTTTCGTGACCGATTCGTATCTCAATCAACACTCTCCTCCATTCTACAGACGAGATCGACCGATCGACCGGCAGCATGTCGCGTATGTTACCTCGGTCTGCTTCCGGCTTCAACGACCGGCTTTCTCCAATCTGTTCATCCTTCTCTGACCTGGCGCAATAGTATCTTCCGAGCTGCGCGACCAGTATACGGACATCATTGACTCCATTCTGGGCAAAAGCGATCTGAATACCATCTCCGAGAAGCGGATTCGCAAAGGGCTCCAGGATGCCGTCGGCTATGATCTCACTCCGCAAAAGGTCCGTTTTTTCGCGTTGGTCGCGTTGCTCTTTTTCAGCTGCGAAAACCTGTTTCGATTGATCGCGGAGCTTCAGCTAACACTCTGGTATACTAGGTGGCGATCAAGGAGCTCATTATGCAACGATTCGACATCTTCGCAGCGAAGAATGGCGTCGCGGAGTCACCCGAGAAGACCACAGCTAGCAATGGTCACCGAGGGGACTCTGCGTCTGCAGTACCTTCCCCTCCCCCTTCATCTTCTCCCGTGAAGCGACAAGCAGATAGCGAAGAGGCTTCCGATCTAAGTGGCGCCTCTCCCCCTCCCAAGAAGCGCAAGCCAGACACCGACGTTGACGCCGATGCTGAGTTTGCCGCGAAGCTACAGGCCGAAGAGAACCTGCGCGCAAGACCCACAAGGGGAGGCAGTAATCGACGTGCAGCTCCCACCAAGAAGAAGAGCAAGGCTAAGACCTCTAAGAGGGTCAAGGCAGAGGATGACTCCGATATCGAATCGGGATCAGACACCAAAAAGGAGGTCAACCGTACTGGCGGATTTCACGTAAGCTGGACTTCAACTCACTTTGGTGTACTCTTGATTTCTAACAGGTTCCTTTAGAAACCCCTCAACCTATCGCCTGCATTGTCTTCCCTGCTAGGTGGAGAGTTGACGGTTAGTGCTTTCGTATTCTCTTTCCCTTCCTTTGCTGATATTTTGAATAGCTTTCTCGCCCCCAGACGGTTAAGAAGGTTTGGCAATACATTCGTGAGAACGAGCTGCAGGACCCTGCCGACCGCCGCCAGATCCGATGTGACGAACCGATGCGCGCTGTCTTCAAGCAAGACCGAGTCCACATGTTTACGATGACCAAGATTCTCAATCAGAACTTGTATAACCCGGATGAATAATCTTCGTCCCCGAATCGCATGACAAAGACCGCTGCCCATACAGTGTCCGGTCTCCATCTACCCTAACGAATCTCCTGTTTATTCTCCTACCCATTCTCTCATTTGTTTTTGCGATGCATGGGGATGCTGGCGTGACAACCTTGTCTTTTTTTCTCTCTTTTTTTTTGTCTGATAAGATTTCTCTTGCCGCTGTTGGCGGCACTTTTGTTTACCATTTGCTATCCAAGATTTTGCTATTTGCGCTCCAGCGGGAGTTGGTGCCGCCGCCGAGTGGTGATCATCGTTCAACATTGCATCTATGAACTTCCATCTCCTTCTTGTCTTTTCGTCTTTTATTTTCCATGGTGAATAGCACTTGTGCTCTTTGAGGCCACAGAAAATATGCAGAAATTTCAATTGAAAACCAGTCTTTTCGTTGTTAGTAGTACTAGTAGTTATAATTAACTATATAGTTATACTCGTACGGTACGTACCTCCACAGCTGCTCTCAAAACGGCGCCGCGGAAGATCAGTCAGCGCCGGCATCTCACTTTTTCCCCCATTCCCCCCACCAACCCACAATCGCGCAGCGAACTCCCCCGGATCTCAAGTCTCGGTCATTGTCACCTCATTTCTGCGTTAAATTCGATTCGAGGCTCTGCCATGGCTGACAACCCACCGACCGGTCCCCGCTCATCAAACCGCGGTCGCGGTAGTGGTCGCCGTCGCGGCCGCGGAGGGGCACCTCCCGGCCGCTCGGAAGCCCAACATAACTCAGGAGATGGAGCTGGGAAGACATACAAATCTCGTGGCCGGGGCGGCAAACCCCCCGGGGACCGCAACAAGCAAGAAAGTGACGAGGGGCAGCAGAATAACGAAGCGCAACCAGCGGCTACCGCGACAGTGGGAACGAAACAAGTTGCCGCAGCCACAGATGATGCTGACGATGGAGAGGTTTGTTTTATCTGCGCCTCAGCTGTTGAACATACGTCGGTTTCGCCTTGCAACCATCGCACTTGTCATATCTGTGCGCTTCGCCTCCGTGCGCTGTATAAAAATAAGGCTTGTGCTCACTGTCGGGTAAGTGGACCTTGCTTTGGCTCGGCGAGGACCCTTAGAGATCCTCATAGCCCCCCTTGACTGTCCATGGATCGTATTGGCTAACTTCATCTTACATATAGACCGAATCTGCCTTCGTGATATTTACCGACGATCCCGTCCGACGTTTTGAGGAATTTGACAAGAACGATTTTGCTCGGACCGATGACAATCTTGGAATTCAGTACGAAAAAGACGACATTTTTGAAGACACTGTGCTCTTATTACGGTACAACTGCCCTGATGAGGATTGCGATGTGGCCTGTTTGGGCTGGCCTGACTTGCATCGCCATGTTAAGAGCAAGCATAGTAAGGTGATGTGGTGCGTACAGATTGGTTTCGATGTCGGTCTTGCTTCAGCTACTAATGAACCTGCAGTGACCTGTGTACTCGAAACAAAAAGGTTTTTACACACGAACATACCCTTTTTACCCCCGCAGAATTGCGGAAACATGAGAAGCACGGAGATGACAAGCCAGGTGCAATCGACCAGAGTGGCTTCAAGGGACACCCAGAATGTGGTTTCTGTCGCCAACGATTTTATGGCGACGACGAACTTTATACCCATTGCAGAGATAAGCACGAAAGATGCCACATCTGTGACCGCCGCTCTTCACACCGGCAACAGCAGTACTATGTCGATTATAATGCACTCGAGGGCCATTTCGAAAAAGATCATTTCTTGTGCCTTGATCCAGAATGTATGGAAAAGAAGTTCATGGTTTTCGAGTCTCAAATGGATCTGAAGGGACACCAGCTCGAGGCGCATCCGAATGGAGTTTCGAAGGATATTCGCCGCGATGCACGGTTGGTTGACCTCAGCGAATTTGACCTCCGCAGTCCTTACCAGGCACAGCAGCGGCAGCGACGCGGAGCTGGCCGTGGCCGTGACCCCAATGCCGAGCCTCTGCCCATGACGAGTGCCCAGCCATTGCGCCGGGATCAGTTGGCCTACCAGCGCCAAATGGAGATACAGAGCGCCCAATCAGTCTCAACGCGTAGCTTTGGCGGGCAGCTAACTCGCAATGAGACGCAAACCGTGCGAGCTCCACCTCGATCAGCGGGCTCTACCCCGGCCCCGAATGCCTCGCGCTCTGCCCCTCCAGCGGCCGAGCTCGAGAACCTAACTCTGGCTGCTACTTCTGAGCCACTGAGCTCTCAAGACCAGGCACGTCGGCTGCGCCACACTGCCGTGATAGAGCGGGCGTCGAATCTGCTGCACAATGATACTACCAAGCTCGCTGAATTCCGCGGCAGGGTTTCCGATTACCGTACATCCTCTATAACACCCATAGAGTTGATTGATGCTTTCTTCTCTCTGTTTGACACCTCGAGCTCCGAACTAGGCAAGCTTATAAAAGAGTTGGCCGAAATTTATGAAGAAGAATCAAAACGCAGCCGCCTCCTACAGGCTTGGAACGACTGGCGTGCCATAAACGAGGACTATCCCGCTTTACCAGGACCTGGGGGGTTGTTGCCAGGCATGTCTCCCAGTACTGTGAACACTGGTGGCTCGCGCGTTTTACGACTCAAACATTCCACTGCCAAGTCTTCACGCTCCGCAGTTGGCAGAAGTGGTGCCATGCCATCATCCTCCTCATCCGCAAATTCTTTCCCCCCCCTCTCTGCGGCTGCCGGACCTTCGTCTTCTCGCCGCAACGGTGCTGCCGCCTCCACTCCGTGGGCATCAGCCGCCCCCCCGATGCATCTTGCTCGCCCCAGTGCCCCCAGTGCCGCCAGTCGCTCATCCTCGTCGACTCCCACTAGCTCCGCACGCAAGCCTGCTCCCAGTGGGACAGATGCTTTCCCTTCTCTCCCTGCTGCTGCGAAGCCCAATGTCATGATGGCTGGTAAGACCCGCGGCTACCGTCGCTGGGATGAGCACCGTGGCCCGGCTCCTACTGCCTGGGGATCTAACCCATCATCCGGTGCTGCTACTCCCGCCGAGCAATCAGAATTTGACTTTGAAGACGAGCAAGGCGACGGGAAAAAAGGCAAGAAGAAGAAGGGCAAGCAGACCCTTATACATTTCGGTTAATATAGACCGCTCTTCATGTTCATGTATGTACTCCAAAATAGTCACCGTACAAATGTTAGCGCCTGTGTTTTTGCTCTGCAATAGCTGCTGGTCTGAATAAATTCAATATAATATCTATTGTGTTAAAGGCTATAATCTGAATCGGTAAAGTATAGTCCTGGAGGAAATAACCGATTCCACAAACCATATCGATAGTTATCCATGGCCGAATTATCTGAAGTTGCCCAGGCAGAGAATTCCGCCCTTAATTAAACCAGCACAACGCTTTCATTATCTGAGTTTGCCGATTCCGATTCCGAATTAATAATAATGGTTTTAATCGTGGATGATCTCTTGCTCGGGGATTGACGACTTGTAGTAGTATTCGTCTTGAATGATTCGCTTTCCAAATCCTCCTCGGAGACAACAGGTGGACCATCAAGCTTCACACCCTCACTATAGGCATCACTATCCAGTTCAAGAGTAGCCATACTTGTTGAAAAGCCATCTTGCAGCTTGATCATCCAGCGACGCAGTGAGTCATCATCCATTGTACTGTTTCGAGCAATTAGAAGCTGTTCACGTAAGGAAAGTAATAGCCTCCGCTTTTTGGCAATGACAACTGTACGTGAGTTACAGTTTCGTTGACGGGCGAGCTGATCTAATGTCCCAGAGACACTTTCTGCAACTTGCAAGACTGCGGGTGGGAGATCGACTAGCTTTGCGAGGGCTAGGCCATACCGGCGATCGGGGACTGGGCCTTTGCCTATCTGATAGAGCATTGTCATTTTGGATGCATCATCTGAGATGTTCGCCGCGAGATGTAGGTTGATGACCCCACTGCGTTCGGAAAGAATGCGAGCTAAATCGTGGAAATGGGTCGCAAACCATACTATAGTGTGACTCGCAAGAAGGGCCTCAGCAAGGGCAACAGCAATCGCGAGCCCATCTGTGGTACTTGTCCCACGGCCCAATTCGTCGACGAGCACCATTCCCCGAGGTTGAATATTACGCAGGATGAATGCCATCTCGCGCATTTCCGCCGCAAAGCTCGAAACATTGGCGTCGAGGTCGTCGCTCGTTGCGACACGCGCAAAGAGCTGGTGAACGATCGGAAATGAAGCGTATTGAGCTGGTACAAAGCAACCTATCTGGGCCATCACTGTCATAAGCGCTAGTGAGCGGATGTATGTTGATTTGCCGCTCATATTGCAACCGGTGATGATTTGAAACCGTGTCTGGGGTGTTGCATATGCATCATTGGGAATGAACTTGCCAGAGTGGATTCGCTCACGAATTGGATGCCGTCCAGCTTTAATGGCTAACCTGACTGTCAATTCTGGGCGAATGTAGTCGTAGCTAGTTGCCAGCTGAACAAAGGATGCTAACATGTCTAACATGGCGATTGCCTCGCTTACTCGGAACAACTCTGCGACCATACTGCAAACCTCACGAAGAAGATCCTGGATTGTCTGGTCGCTCATGCTGATGACTTCATTGTGAGCATCTGTAATTTTTTGGTTGAGCTTGACAAGATCCAGTGTTTGGCATTCGGTCCTGTTCTTCTTGCGGTAGACGTTGATGAATTCTTCGGGCAGTGCTTCGAAATGGTCACTCTGGATACAGATATAATACTGGCGAGGCGTATCATATCTGAGATCAAGCGTCATATCATAAGCTTCTTGGAGTTTGTCAGAAAAAAAATGCTGCGAGACTTAGTGGAGCGCTTGCCTGCTAGCCTTTCTACGAGTTCCGTCGCATCTGAATTTGCTTCCTTGTAGGTTTGTCTGGCCACGTCAAGAAGACTGTTGACGCCTGCCTATATTGAGTCTGTTAGGCACTGAATTTTATGGATAAATATGGCTCTGCCGGATAAAACCGACCTTCACACAGTAAGTTCTCTGGTTCCGAAGGTCTAGTGGCTTGCTTTGGTATGTCACGCTCTCGTTCAAGGTTTCTGCCATGAGCTGTTCAAGTGCGCGATGCTTTTCCGGGGAGCATAACTGATTTCATTAGCTGGGAGCAAGCTCAACGATCACAGGTGCTAGACCTCGCGAATTTCAAGCAGAATATCATTCTGTGCTGCGCCCAATGCCTGATATATGTTTTTGATCGAAGAAACGTAGGACTTGAGCATAATAACGTTGTTGACTGACTGTTCCACATACTGAACAGTTTGCTTGGTTGGCACCAGGATGATCTAGATCGTTAGTAACAACATAATTCACGGTTTATAGAGTTAACACACCGAACTCAGGATCCGATCGGAATCGATGCACCCTTTCAGTGCTTGCCGAACAGATACAAACATATCTTCCTTTGTCGACAAGTCCTCGACTGCATTGTACCGCGCTGTGAGCTTGACCCGTTCTGTGGATGGTTGTAGAATACTTGAGCGTAACAGTCTGGCGCCCATTGGAGTAAGGCACTCATTCAATAGTCCGTATAGACTGTCTCGGGATTTCGTATTGTGGAGATTTTGAACCAGCTCGAGGGATACGACCGTCGCCAGGTCTATAGTCATAGATCCCTGTGACGGTTCAAACTTGATGCGGAGGGAATGGGAGACGAAAGCACGCTCAAGTTCCATTTCAACATACTTCAGAGCCTGTATAGTAGAGATAAGCACAGGCCCAGTCCGACTTGAAAGAAAATCCAATGGGAACATACCGCGGCAAAGCAACAAGCGGCAAAGTAGTTGCTATTGAGAATCACTTTGAGAGAATCCACCTCGTCCCGGAATGCCAGCCGGTCAAGGAACTCGTGACCTGTTTTGTCCGACCAGTATTTGCGATCAGCGAAGGTGAAAATGGGATCAGGCAAGTTTTCTTGAAGAATATAGCAAAGTTTGGATTTTTTGGCGGTATTCATAAACAGGATCTCGTTGGGCTCAAAGACGCCGATCTTGGTGACTGTCTTTTCGTAGATCTGACTATCGCAAATCTGACAGAGAACAACTTCAGCTGTAGCCAAGTTGATGAAAGCCAAGCCCACGGTTGATGAGACACCTCGAGATTCGCTGACAGCACATATGATGTCCTGGCCTGCAACGCTAGTCGCCGTTGCGGTGGGTCGAGCCTTGGGGTGTCTGCTCGCAGATTTGGATGTCAATGGCACAAAGGAGCCGGAAGAAGAGATCCGCGACATGATTCTCGATGATGGATGGGAAGAAGATGGCATGGTGTTGGCAAGTGAGATGGAGGTGAATGGGAATGGAATTCGAAGAAACTTGGAATTTCTTTGGGGCCTGCCCGCTCATTAAACAAAAACAACAACACGCTGGCAGCTGCCTGCTTTACATCGTCTTGCACGCTACACATTTTCTATCGCATTCAAAACCTACGACAAGCTGAAACTTAGATAATGTTGCGTCCTATCTCGATACTTGATTGATTTTTCTTTCTATCGTTGCCTTGCGCCATATGCAAGATGGTTCTCTATAGATAGCAGCACGTGAATACTAGCGACGACCTCAGTAATTAACAACTTGAATACTAACTAAGTAGTACATATCCTGTTAGTGTTTTTGGGTCGATTCGATACTAGTATCTTTTAGCAACTCGCCATCCCCATATGGTCTCGTCTGTCGCCTCATGTATGTAGTAAGCATTCTCCATATCCCCTCACTCAGTTCCTCCAATTCGGAGAAGCTAGTACATTCTTGCCATTCTATCTCCCCACAATGGCATCAAAGACTGTGAAAGCAGTGCAAATCCAGGAATACAACCAGCCTTATCATTTTTCGGAGGTACCAGTTCCTCACCCCAAACCCCACCAGGTATTGGTGCGTATCAAAGCGGCGGGCTTTTGCCACACCGGTTTGATGGCATTGAATGGTGAATTCAACACCAAACTTCCATTCATTGGATCCCACGAGCCAGCAGGTATAATTCAAGAGGTGGGATCGAATTTGATGGATTTTCAGCGAGGCGACCGGGTAGGATGTATCAATTTCGACAGCGTTTGCGGTGAGTTAGTTGTCGCGACCTACGTGAATGATGAGTCTCATCTGACATGGTTCGAATAATAGGCAAATGCGCAGACAGTCAATCGGGATTGCCTATATATTGTGATAATCCTTCAATGAAAGGCATCACGGCCGATGGTGCTTGGGCGGAGTATATGGTGGCGTAGGTTAGCCTTCCCGACCGGCAGATCTATACGCTGGTTTGACGTTATAGCGATGCCCGATTTGTTGTCAAACTCCCAAATGACATGGAATTCAAGGTAGCAGCACCCTTGATGTGCGCTGGTATCAACTATTTATGGAGGGATTCGGCGTGCCAACATTCAGGAAGGAGGCTCGATCGGAATAATAGGAATTGGGGGCTTGGGGCACATTGGCACCCAGGTTGCCAAATGCATGGTAGGATTCCATGAGTTATTCAAGTTTATCTTGGAAGAAGACCAATGCTAAACTAAAATATAGGGTTACACTGTCGCAGCGGTCGACGTCAAACAGCAAGCACTGGAAGCTGTGGCTTCATATAGAAATTGCCCAGATGTTTTAATCCTTGCAACTGATACAGTTGAGGGATCCCTTCTGAAAATTGATCAAATGACCTCATCAAAGTACAGGGGATTGGATGCTACTATACTAGCAACAGATTATCCATCTGCCTTCGATCTGGCTGCTGCACTCACACGAAAGCATGGTACAATGGTTTTACTGGGTCAGCCGGAAAAGGGAATCACCATGTCATACCATAGTATAATCTACAAGGATATCAAACTGGTTGGGTCCCTGGTCGCTGACACAGCTGCGGCTCAAGAATTGGTGAGTATCTTTCACCAGAATAAACTTCATGTGGATATCAAAAAATGGAAAATGGAGGACGCAGAAAAGATGAGACAGTCATATCTATCTGGGAGGGAATGGGGAAGAATGTGGTTTTCATGTAATGAACATGAGGGAATGGATATAGCTCGTCGATAAGCAAGCCGTTGCATGAAAAAGGCCTTGTCGATGGTTTATCAGGGGTGGTATACATTTTCGGATCTAGTTAGGGGACTCAGAAAGTATGGAATGAGATAGCTTCCGTTTCTTATTCCGGATGGGATTTTCAATCACCCCAAATATTGAGACGGTAGGCAGAGGGGAAAGCTCAATTTGCATGGAGTACACAAACAAGGATCTTCACTTCAAGAATGAAGATAATATCCATCGGACAGGGGTGCGTGATTGTATCACAAGATGTACGTAAGGATTCGGCGATTGAAGTGGATCGGCGACTGAATGGCCCAGCCGTGACCTGTTTCATGGCGATCAGAAAATCAGCTCTGAATGTGACGTTATTTCGGCTTCTAACGCATAGACACGGCCTCCAAATAGCGGTGTCGAAAGTTCATCAATCTGTTATGTGCATCTTATCGTGGACCAAGACAAGCTATTCGTGGAGGTCAACGGCCGTTCCTATCGATGTACGTATCAGTCTGCGTTGACGATAGGTCGTCGTGTTTCTGAAAAGTCAATACCACTAAGGACAGACGTATCCTTATTTAGTTAGCTATAAATTCCAGCATAAACTGATATGTAGATTCGGAGGCTTATAGTATTTAATGATATGCGTCTAATTTCATCGCTAACTAATGGACTCAATTCATGGTTGTTACACCGGGTATAATGGGCAATTTCAAGCAAGTGACGAGTGAAACTTCAAACAGCGCGGTCCAGCCACGGTAATTCATGACTTATGGTCAAATCTTGGTCCTACTGGGCCTTGGGAACCGAGTGGGCCTGGGAAACAAAGCTTGCAGACCCGGTTGCTTCATTGAAGATGTTATAGCCATAGTCAGCCGCATTTGGTGGCGTATAAACTTAGGAGCGGTTAGCCACTGATAAAATGATTGGCAGTGTGCGATACTAACGATGTAGAGAGACGGCAACGTGGTTGCTACTGGGGTTGTGGACTCGATGAAGACCAATATCGTCTGAGATGTAGGTGACCTCATTCATTCCAAAGGTATTGGAAGATTTGATCTCAAGTGGCTTCTCTTCCCCGGACTCCTTATCTGGGGTATAGTAGACTGTTTCGTTTAATCGGCCAGCCAAAACTTTCATAATGCAATGAGCATTGGCATGGTCGTGGATAGGGGAGCCCTTGCCCGGGTTCCATACGAGAAGAAGCTATATTCGGTTAGCATTTGCTCCTGTGATCAAGTACGAGAATATCTATAGCAACTTGAAGACCAGGACTTACGATATTGGCCTTCTGATTTATGTTTTCAATGGCATTTCGGGTGTAGTTCTTGCTGGTGTCGTTATAAAAGTAGTCGATCCAGTCGCTGGGGTCCGAGACATATTTCTTCAATAAAGAAATCAAATGAGCCTCGTCAACTTCTTCCGAAGAAATACCACCTGATTCTCCGAGGTGCTTCTTGATGTCCTGCACGAGCCCTTCGAGGTCGTATCGCTCCTTGAAGTGATGGTAAGAGGGCGAGAACCACTTATCGACCGGGATGTTCGTAGACAAAGTTGATGACAGCATTTTGCGAAAATTTGGAAATGTGCTTCGAGATGGCTGATTCTGGGAGGGATTAAAGGGATGAAGTTAAATGGGTCGACTTTATAAAAATCTAAAGGGGTTCAGAGTCCAGACCGCAATTGCGTGGCAGTCCCCGAGGTGGAACGACGTTGGGTCTTCGGTCGGCGATTGACCCACTGCGCCACTTCATTCCCATCCAACTTGAGTCGCCGAGCGATAAACACGCAGGGGCCTTCCAGTTCATGCATACGTTTTGACCAAGATATGTAGACAAATGCAAAGGCCAAATAGCAGACTGGAATTGGACCCTCTGTTCAGCAGATATTGTCTCACCTGTTGCAAAAGGTTGCTGAAAGGCTCATATTTACTCGGGCGGCGCTGGCATCTATATTGATAGGATTACTAGTACATTTGAAAACCGAGTACTAATTCAAAGATAAATGTACCACGTGATTCACAGGAGCATAGAGAGAGACCAGGATCCGGATCATTGGAAATGTGTATACGAAATCCCTGAATTATTCTTTTTTTTTATAGCCGTTGTTGCCTCGCAAGGGCCTCCTTTATTCTTTAGCTGATGTCAAAATCCGGGATGGATGTGAAGAAGGAATCGTTATAACAGGTCGGATCGACAAAGGCAGGGGTTATCGGCGGAAACAGCATATCCTGGCCTTCCGAGATTGCCGATGCTGGCCGTGTTGGTTGGTGATTCCGCTCTGTGTTACTTGGCGTTGAATCGATTGGAAAGAATTTCCTGAGTGGTTCTGTACTCCATCGCTCCATCGAATCAGACAAGCCGTCCGCCGCAGATACACGTAGGTGAGTGTAGGCGGCATCGGCAAGATTCCATATCCGCTTTGTACTTTTGAGACATCCGAGAACTAAAGTGACCCGATTATAATGATGGTCAAAACATTCTTCAGTGTGTTTGATGGCGGTAGCGAGTTGTGTCATCCCACAGAGTGCCAGTGCAGGGATTACAAAGGGCGTGTGCTTGATTATGTTCGGGCAAAGAGATATCGCATCTGATATTCTCCGGGAGGCCTCGGTTGCTTTGATACTGTGGATGGGACGATTGAGTGTCGACGCCAAACTGCGTGCGGCAACCGGCCAGAAACGATCGTCTGCCTGTGGTAGGACTGGTTGGAGATCGCTTCGGGGTAAATGCAACAGCATAGTCGCATATGAAATTATGATATGGGCCTGGAACATCATCTCATCGATATTGCCATACGAATCGACGATATCCAGCTTTTTGGGGGGCAGGTGGTTGACCCAGCTTACAAGCGCATTTTCAACGGCTTGGAGATGATCACGGTGATGGTCGCGGAGCTTGTTCAAGACAAGAGCTCGACAGAGAATTGTTGTTGCTTCGATACGGTAGCTGAAAGATGAAAATACCGTCTCTTCGGGGGCAAATATCCTCCGCTTGAAGTCTAAAATCTTTCGGGGTGCCGGGATGTCACAGGCGCCGGTATATGCCGATTCCTCGCAGGGCAAACCTACTTCCGGTGCCATGGTGCTGCATAAAAATGTGTTGCCTTTGAAAGGCGCAGCTAAGAGGATATCCGTAATATACAACTCCCACCATGTGCGTCGCATGCTTTCAGCTTCGATGGAATTTTCGGGTTGAGTAGAGGTGGCGAATTCGCGACGATTCATACCAAGCTCCAGTGCAAGCTCAACGCTGTGTGAGAAGGCATTCTGCGCCTCTTGCCATTCGCCGCGAGCATAAATTGTAATCGAGTAGATCAACCATGCCTGGACCATGCAAGAAGATCGCGTTGGGTTGCAGGTCAGTTCTGCAATGGTCTTGTCCTTGTATTGTTGGGTTGGACTTGAGGAAGCATAGTGAGAACCGGCAAAATTCACCACGAGCTGGAGGAACTCGGGATACTGTCGATCATGATAAGCGGCACTTGGGACAAGGATAGGATGAGCGACATGGAAATTCTCGTAAAAAAGACGCAGAAAGCGGTCATCGTAGAGCCAGGGATCATGAGATGATTCTAAATGCTGTTGACTTAGTGGATTTCTTGGGGTAATCATAGACCAAGACACCTGACCAGCAGGGATGCTTGTGTCGTCGGGGATTTGTTGCGGTGATGTGCTGTCCGGGGTATTGGGTTGCTGTTCGTGGGCAGCGACCGGTAGGACAAGGGAGGCCTGGTATCCGATTGGTATGGATTTCATCAACATGACTGAGGCATGGCGCATACTGACATTCAACTCATCCGGATGGTTGGAAGGGGGCCGGCGATTGGCGTCGCGAGTTTTCCTGCGACCCCCCCGCCGTGAGGGAAGATATTGGCAGTACTCGCCGTTTTGCAAGCACCGTGAGCACGAGGGCTTGAGCGCATCACATTTCAGGTGCTGTTTGCGACACTCAGTGCATGCGAGCGATGCCAGGCCGCTCTGCTTGGTTGATCTGGGCGTCATGGTCACTGCAATGAGGACGGCGATGGAAACGGAGAGTTACCCGTTCATTTCCTGTGGTTAAAAAGGCCGAATTCCACTCCAGTCAATAAGAGGGTTGAAAATATCGATTTTATCACTCGACTAGATATCTTTTTTTCCTTTTGCATTCTAAGATCCTAACCTTTTTTCTTTTTTTTTTATATAATTGCCAGTGCCCTTTTTGTTCGGTAGTTTTTTGGCTCCATTTAACGAACCATTACGTCGTGTCATTCGGCGATTGAAATGACCGAGATGAATGGCCACATGTACGGTTACCTGAAAGATACTCATACTTGAATCAAGTCGGCATGGATGTGCCTATGCCTGTGCCAGCCCTGAAGGTGGTGTCTGCGGTCGCTCGAGGTCCTTCAGACAAGGGGCAACGAAGATGTTGCCCTTGACGATGCCACGGCTGGTGTGGTAAGTTACCAGCACCCAAAATATCACAACGATCACTGAAAATATCTTTTCCATGTCAGCATATTTATTTCTCTTCTATCCTGTGCAAGACAGTTTTATTCATATGTGGGTTGTCTAACTTACCGTTCCAAGCACCGAAAAGAAGCGCGATGGAAGCTCCTGGCCGATCGTACAAGTGCAAGTAGTGAAGACACCGAGAGGGAAAGTTAAAGCCCACCAGCCCATATTGAACGGAAATTTCCTCGATTTCAACAGGGTCACGACCGCAAATGTAAGCCAGACTAGGCCAAATGCCCACAACAGAAGACCCAACAGGAGACCAACGGCATAGAAAACTTCTCCGGCTGAAGAACTCAGAGTTTCTGTTTGCGGAAATATTCTCTGTGCACTTTTACCAAGTCTTTGAATACTGTTGCAAACCAAGTTAATCAAATACAATTAGCCAACAGTTCCTTTAATCGCGCATGGTGTTTTTCACTCACCCATAGCCACCTTGGCCGAGTGGACCGAGTGGGAGGAAAACGCTCACAAGCATTGCTTTTGGAGGTAGCTTGAAGAACATCAAGCGTTGCAGGTATATGCAGATAACCATCAATGCTAATGGAATTCCTATTCCCCACAGAATATAGCTTGCAAGGATAGTTCCCAGGGCAAGTTCTGGTTTGGGAAGAATGTCGGCCACGATAGCCCCCGAGGCTGCTGCGACGACACATGAAACGATCGGGAGTAGCCAAGCGGCAGTCATCGAAGAAAGATCAAGACCGTTTCGACGAGTCGTCCTGTAATTGGGGAACTATTAATCCAGAAACATGTTGTAGGTGCCAGGGGCTCATACAGAATAAAAGGTATACCTATGGCCACGACCACAGACACAATCGCATCAAATATCCAGATCGCCCAGATGAAATAGGCAGCTTTATCACCCCATGCAGGTACACACACCAAACAAAACATGTTTATGATCGTGGCGAGACCCATGGGGAATGTACCAAGAAAGAGAGACTGCACTGGATGGGTAACCATGACTCCGAAGATCTCCGGGTATAGGATGTAGCGTAGGAGAGTGATGGCTAGGATCACGACGAAAAACGCCAGATTGAGGGCAAAAGCGACAATGGATAAGTAGTATAACCATATTCCGTTGTATGGCATCGTATTTAGTAGAATAGAAACAATTCCGGTTCCCATATTTACTTTTATCTTTAATCAGCCAAGGCCTTGGATCTATGTCAATCAAGATGAGAACTCACGCAGGCGTAAAATTGCGAACAACTCGGCGCCATCCAGTATTATGTTTAAGCTCTGGAGGCTCAACTCTCCCATCCGTACATGTTCCTTGTCCCATTGTTAAATTGATGGTGTTCCGTCCAGATGTCGACTCGTGAAAAAAGGATGAAAAAAGGTGAAAAACAGTCCACAGAAATTCCCCTTACATTGTTTCTTTTAAAAGAAATTGACAGAAACAATTTACTACCGGCCGAGAAAATAAAATTGTAAAATCTTTCATGATGTGACCCCGAATCAAAAGGCCACCTTCCAAAGGCCGGCTAAAAGGAAACGCCGATTCGTGGTCGCCGACCCTGTCTGCGACCCGTCGGACTCGTAACTATTTTCTGGTCTTAATTGAAACGTTTTAAAATAATCTAGTGGATCGCCTGGTATCTCTGTCTTATTTAATTATTTGGACAAGGTTGGCGTTCCAATGTCTCACTAAATAGGATATACTCAAGTACTAACTGTAATATTGGAACTCATCAAGGCCACGTCCCCCTGGCACCATTGGCAAAGACAACGCCTTTTGGGCAACTTTGACCTCTAAAAGCGCGGGTCCCCGCGTTTTTAGCAGCCAATCCAATTTATTGTCGACTTCTTCCATCTTAGAACAGCTCTGAGCCTGAACACCCATAGCTTTAGCGGCTTCCACAAAATCTGGGTTGAGGTTGTGACTATGACAGAACCGATTGTTGAAATAGACCGTTTGTATATGCGTAACCATGCCTTGCTCTTCATTATTTAGAATAACAACTTTGACGTCAATTCCAAATTGGCTCGCTGTTAGCAATTCGCTAATTGTCATATTGAAGGATGCATCCCCATCGATGTCAATCACAAGGGCATCTGGACGGGCGACTTTTGCACCGATCGCTGCAGGCAATCCATATCCCATCGTTCCAAGTCCCCCAGAAGTAATCATTGTTCTGGGGTATCTCCATCGGAAATGCTGAGCGGCCCACATTTGGTGTTGACCGACACCCGTTGTAATTATTGTGCGCTCTTTGATAGGATCAACAGCTTCACTAAGCCGCTCGATGAAGTGTTGTGGTAAAATCATGTCGTCGCTGCCACTTTGATTGATTGCTTGGAATGGATACTGTCTTTTCCAAGATTGTATTTGCGATAACCACTCAGGACGTTGTGCTGGCTTGACTCTAGGTAAAAGGAGCTGAAGACTCTTTGCACAATCACCTATGACAGGAACTGTAGCTTCCACCACTTTGTTGATATTCTTTGGGGAGATATCAAAATGAATTATTCCACCACGACCTTGATTAGCCGCTAATTTGGCCTCCGGTGCGAATTTTGGGATGCTTCCAGTCATCCGGTCGTCAAATCTTGCACCCAGTGCAATAATCAGATCCGCTTTCTGGATGGCCATGTTTGCATATCCAGATCCGTGAAGACCTAGCATATGCAGGGCTTTGGGGTCCATCTCATCGAAAGCTCCCAGACCTTGAAGACTAGTTGTCACGGGTGTTGACGATTTGTCGGCTAGCTCCTTCAAAAATTGAGGTCCCTTGGAAGTCGCGAGTATGCCTTGACCGGCATATATAACAGGCCTTTCGGCCATGTTGATTAGTTTTGCAGCCGCTTCAATTGATTGAAGAAGCTGGCTGTGCTGAGCATCTCCTATAGCCATCGTCGCAATTGAAGAATCTTTGGGACGGCCGGGAAACACTTGTGTAGAGAGTACACCTGCAGTAACATCTTTTGGAAGCTCTACCAGAACTGGTCCTGGACGACCACTTGTAGCAATTTCAAAGGCTTCGTTGATCCTCCTCGGCAAATCTGCCGTTTTGCGCACGCTAACATTCCACTTAGTGCAAGGTTGAGACATTGATAAAACGTCTGCTTCCTGAAAGCCATCAGTACCAATTGAATTGGTGCTAACTTGTCCACAAAACACAACCATGGGGGTACCATCAGCCAGCGCATCCATCATCGGTGTGATGAGGTTTGTCGCGCCTGGTCCAGATGTGACCAGCACAACCCCAGGTTTGCCGGTCACTCGAGCGTACCCCTGAGCCATATGGCCACCACCTTGTTCATGTCGGGGGAGGATGAAATCAAAATGTTTCGATTCATGAATCGCGTCGAAGACCGGGAGTATACAGCCTCCGGGATACCCAACTATATTAGGAGTACATTGTGAGTCAACGTTTTCCACCTTCAAGTTCAATGTAGGGTATTTCACATACAGATATGACGAACATCATGTTGAATCATCATTTCATGGAATATTTGACCCCCGGTCATTCCTAAAAATCTGCACAAAACCTAGATTAGTTGCCAATCTGCATACCACTGGTGTACAGGGTTTGGCTCACGAAGCATCTGGGTCAATCTTTGACTGCGTAGTATTTTCGCGATTTGAGAAATTTCCGGAAGGAGTATCTCCGTGGACGTAATATTTTCTGTAATCAAGGTGAGGCAAGTTCTCCTGCATGGTTCCAATACCTAGATGCCTAGTCACTTACGTTTTTGGTAGGACTTTGCTCTGAGGCAGAATGCTGGGTTCGTTTGGCGGGGGATTCACAAAGGCTTCAATTGAGATAGATGAGATATGCCTTTGACAGTGATACCCCGTTTTTGGTATGTTTAATTGACCAAGTCTACCATATATGGTATGTCGCATGGCTCCAGACATTCTGTTGCGTTCCAATGTCAGCAAAGTACACTGTTGCTTCACAAAGGGACTAAAAGAAGAAGCAGAGGTATTTTCGTCACCTAAATGGTGACTTCTGAGTCATCTAATAAATAATTAAGAATTGTGCATAGCTCGAGAGGCATGCTAATTATGTCCGTTGAGCCCGGTCCCAAGTGACTCATCAACCGCCTCGATCTCGGCCCTCGGGCAATTCTTTCGGGCAATTGGAAGCCCGAGACGCGAACTCAATAATTTCACCGGATAAATTTAGAAAATACTTAGTAGATCCCTTGGATTGATCCTATTCAACCAAATTCATAACCAACTACCCCAGTCTCTGAGCAGACACGAAGATTCTGAAGTATAATGATCCTTGATTGGCAAACAGTACCCGAGGTACTTCGTACTAGTCAGCGAAACTTTTGAACGCTAGTGCGGTAATGCTATTTGAAAAATGGAAGAAGAATCAAAAGGTTCCCAAAATTTCGCAAGTCTATTATCGATTGTCGGTGGGCTTGGCTTCTCATGGTCAAGAAACAAGAATGGCCCAAGAGCCGTTTCTAGAGTTAATCCCAGTTCTCCGCTTCGGGCTTTTTTAAGGTTAACAATATTTATAGCTAATGTTTAGTTACCAAATTCACTGACTTATCAAGTCGCCCAAGTATGACTATGCGCCAACTGGAAACTTGAGCAACCACGGCATGACTGCGGTATTGTAGACCAGTATACTGCTTCTTCAAGAACCTCTAATACATTCTCATGGTGTAGGCTTAGACATCCCATCGATATCACTTAACAGTTTTCGCTGATTTGGTACTATATTCTGTTTTGATATACGAGTATCCTATTCGTATATCGTGACTCGCGCGCTTCTGCCGATGCTTTGGGTAGTAATCAGATTAAGCACTCTGTTTGACCCTAGACGATACCAGATTTACTTGAAAGCATCGCTCATCTACAGTACATTTTATGGTCTATTGTGGATTAATTTGAAGGCACTAATGAATCGAAAACCACCTGAAATTATCGGCATCGTGACGAAACACTTCTAGTGCGCACGTTTGTGCCAACCCTCAAGATTCTATCTTGAGGGTTGGCGTAGATGGATACTCGCAACACGCAGGCAATATCCATGGATCACATCACATTTTAGTGGCTTGGCTGAGCCAATCGCTTCTAGTGAAAATAGTAAAGACGGATAACGCTCTTCTAAAATTCGGTTGAAATGTATTTATGTGAGTACAGCTGCTCGGCATGTCGTATATTATCATGTTCCGTTTCGACCTTCGTCTCAGCCGCTTAGATTTTTTCTACGAGCGCTTTCAGCCAGGCTGTATTCGATCTTGTGTTTCTTTAGGTGAGTTGTACGATTGTCGGTAGCTCCATCATCTATGCGGTCCTCGAAATTGGTTCTGGCCGGTAGCGTAATGTGATTATGCCAGGGGTATTGACTACAATCAAGATCTTCAGGGAGATTCCTCTAGGTTCGCCCTGTGAACCGATGCTGAGTATCATAGTCCAGAGCATTAGAAAACCAGCAATCGCAGGGCAGCAATCTCCGATTTGGTTCCCAATTGTGATTTGGCTTTCTTTCCGCATCATAGGGGCGCTGCAGGTCTGCAACCATGCGGCGTCTCTGCCGCCCATCTCCTCCAGTCTAACTACATCTCTCAGCTCGAGGGACTTCCGATGTCCAATAAAGCCCGCCGGAGGTACATAATCAATATGACAGCCTTGCTATTCACATGCCTGGTTTTATCAAGGCCGATATGCTTGCGGATTCCTTCTTCGCGGTTATCTTGAACAGTATGAAATCCGTGGCGGATTGGCTTCGGTATGTGGTGGATCCTAATTTTTCTTCTTGCCGGATAGAGGTAAATGGGGCGAATCGCAAATTTCCAGTCGAATGGCCACAAGCGAAAGCGGTGCGGTGCAGTTGGTAGGGAGGCGGAAAGGACGGGTTCTTCATGGAGAAACAAGGCGATAGGAGTGCGAAATAAGTGGTCGATGGCTGTTTGTAGTTAATATATTTCTTCACTCTGCAATTAAATCATCGAATTGAGCGGATATTAATTGCCAGACGCCCGTTGTATCGGCATTGAGGCGACCAACAGCCTGGAGAGGAGCTATGTATTGATGTTGACAAATGTCACGGGTTGCACGTGACTTGGAATTTTCGGAACGGATCGGGAAGAGACGGCCAACAATGAAGAGACGAGGTCAACGGACAAGCCAATGGAAGAAGTGAGAGGGAGATTTGGAATGAGTAGAATATATTAGTATTTGCATTGGCATCGAAATAGAAATATCTTCCGAGAAAAGTGTCAAAGAAGAAGTAAAGCATCACCCGAAGAATTCGCGGTTTTCACCGACGGCAGCTCCTCGGCCAATCAGCGCGAGGGTTTTACGCTCCCACTGCCCCCAGCGAGAAACTTGACCTTCGACCTCATCTCTCGACTTCTCCTTGTGCACCACGTACCCGCCCCTCCCCCCCTCCCCTCCCCTCCTCTCACTTTTCTTTTTGATTCCTTTCCATCGCTTGTCGATCGGAGGATTCGAATTCGTCATGCTGGCACGTTCCCTTTTGCGCGTGCCCAACCGGGCCATCGCACGCCAGTCACTCGGCAAGTCCACGGTACGCTCTTACCAACCTGATCAACCCATTGACCTCGGTCAACAAGGGCAATCGATTCGCAATGCTCTGTTTGAGTCCGAAAGACCTGACTCACTAACTCAATCGACAGCGTGCCTCTTCCACCGCCGCCGGCGCCGAATCCGCCAGCTCCCCCTTCCACCTCACCCTCACTGCCTCGCTCGCAACCGCCGCGGCTGCCGGTTCCGCCGCCTGGTACTACCATCTTTATGGCCAGGAAGCCTTCGCCTCTACACCTGCTGAGGAGGGGTGAGTACTTGATTTCCCAGGGCATTGAGATTGGAATCCCCCCCAATGCCTGCCGGCTCCGCTATGCCGAGCCGAGAATTGTGTGATCGGGATCATAAATGACAGTCAGACTGATTTGTGCTTCTTACTTTTAGTCTGCACCCTACCCAGTACCCTTGGGTTCACCAGCGCTTCAACAAGACCTTCGACCACGCCGCGTGAGTGTTTTTTTCGGCCTTACCCGATTCGGCCATCTCACCCGGGCACAAACACTAACATTTTCATCTCCTTCAGTCTTCGCCGTGGTTTCCAGGTCTACCGTGAAGTCTGCGCCAGCTGCCACTCCCTGACTCGTGTCCCATGGCGCTCGTTCGTTGGTGTCATGCACACTGTCGATGAGATGAAGACCATGGCCGAGGAGAACGAGTACGACACCGAGCCCAACAACGAGGGTGACATCGAGCAGCGCCCCGGAAAGCTTTCCGATTATATCCCCGCTCCCTACAAGAACGACGAGGCTGCCCGTGCCGCCAACGCCGGTGCTCTGCCCCCTGATCTGAGCTTGATCGTCAAGGGCCGTCACGGTGGCTGCGACTACATCTTCAACCTTCTGACCGGTTACCCCGATGAGGCTCCTGCCGGTGCTGCTGTCGCCGAGGGCATGAACTTCAACCCCTACTTCCCCGGTACCGGTATGTGACGACTCTTGTTCAAATTGACAGAAGTGCACTGCTAATCCAACATCTAGGTATCGCCATGGGCCGTGTCTTGTTCGACGGTGTTGTTGAGTACGAGGATGGCACCCCCGCCACCACCTCCCAGATGGCCAAGGATGTTGTTGAGTTCCTCAACTGGGCCGCCGAGCCCGAGATGGACGACCGCAAGAAGATGGGTGTCAAGGCCATCGCTGTCCTGTCCGGTCTGTTCGCCATCAGCGTCTGGGTCAAGCGCTACAAGTGGGCCCCCATCAAGTCCAGAAAGATCGTGTACAGCCCCCCCAATTGGACCCCGCCGCTAAACATCATGGCCAAATGGCCTGTATGAGTTGGGAAAATGGGAGGTATCCACGAGGTTGAGCGGCCCATTGGGCATTCCCCTGTACTATTGCCCCGTTGGTCTTCTCACCGCGGAAAGATCTCTTTCATCATTTGTTTTTTTGTCTCTAGGGTCGCTTGCCCTTGTTTTGTTAGAACTCCCCGGAATCACCTGTATCTGTATCCGAGATATATTCTCTTTTCCTTGCCTTTCCGAAAACTGTGTGCTCGAGGAGTCAACTGAATCTAATTTCTTTTGTGAATGTTTTGTTCTTGGTATGTATTGACCTTTCAAGTTATTGATATTGTGTAGACCGGATCGAATTTTGGTAGAGCATTTCAAACCCTGGAGGTTGTTCCGCCTTGGGAGCATGATTGATCCTCACCTAGCCGATGCCCAAGTGGTCGGTACTATTTAGATCCGGGGGCCCAGGAACTTGAAGTGGCTAATTTAGGTAGAAACTCGATATAGACAGATAGTATGTTACTCAAACCTAGACATGATGAAAATTTACTAGTACATAATATTCATTACAACTTGAACCTTAACAGCATATGGCTCTTCGGTCATGGAGGTAATATACTCTACTAGTAGTACTAGGAATTAGTTACCAGGTGACCAACTTGAATAATGAAGGAAGAATATTTTGATATTTCGACATGATAGAACCATAACTTTTCCAAATCCGGCAGGCAACGCTCGACAATGCCTCATAATTACATCCATGTGTCATTAAAAGGCTAAAAGGCGACAGACAGAAATCACAAATGAATGGGCTTAGTTGGCGCCATTCAATTTCTGTCTCCGCGCGCGTACGGCTTGAGCGAGCGTCTCGAGCGTGGTCTCGGTGTCCTCCCAGCCAATGCACGCGTCTGTGATACTGACACCGTACTTGAGGCCGGCCTTGCCCTCGGCAGGGACCTTCTGAGCGCCTATAGGGAAGACAGTAAGTAAATAACAATCACGATGAATGAGAGAACTGTCAGGGGAGCATTGATATTTACCTTCGTTGATGTTACTCTCGATCATAACACCCATAATAGCAGACTCGCCGGCGGAAATTTGCTCGCTGAGAACAGCGGCAACCTTGGGCTGGTTCTTGTGGTTCTTCTCAGAGTTGCCGTGGCTGCAGTCAACCATTAGACGGGGAGTCATGCCCTTGGCCTCGAGCTTAGCCTTGGCCTCGCTGATGCTCGCGGCATCGTAGTTGGTGCCCTTCTTGCCGCCGCGCAGGATGACGAAACAGTCAGGGTTGCCGACAGTGCCAACAATGGAGACAACACCAGGCTTGGTCACAGACAGGAAGTGGTGAGGGGACTTGACAGAGCCGATGGCATCAACAGCAACATCGAGCGAACCATCGGTGCCGTTCTTGAAACCAACGGGGAAGGACAGACCGGAGGACAGCTCACGGTGAACCTGGGATTCGGTGGTTCGGGCGCCGACGGCACCGACGGAGAGACAATCGGCCAAGAACTGGGGGGAGATGGTGTCAAGCATCTCACTGGCGATAGGCATGCCCTTGTTGGTCAGGTCAACGAAGAGCTGGCGGGAGGTGCGCAGACCCTTGTTGATCTTGAAGCTGTTGTCGATATCGGGATCGTTGATCAGACCCTTCCAGCCGACAGTGGTACGGGGCTTCTCTAGGTACGAGCGCATGACAATCAACAGGTCATCGGCGTACTTCTCCTTCAGCTTCATCAGGCGATCGCAGTACTCCAGGGCCATATCGGGGTCGTGGATCGAGCAGGGTCCGATGACCACCATGAGGCGCTGCCTCTCCTTGTCGGTGCCATGAACGACCGCTACAGCCTCAGTACGACCATTGAGAACTGTTTCCCGGGACTTATCGGTCAAGGCGATCTCATGTTGAAGGAGGTTAGGTGGGGTGAGAGGATTGTAGCCGACAACTGCAGGGTGGTTAGAGCAGATCAATTGGGGAAAAGCAAGGCTGAACGTACTGCGAGAGTCTTCCAGGTGGCTGTGGTTGCCCACATTGGGGTTTTCAATGAAGAACTAAGCCATTGAGTGTCAGTTGTGTTTGGCGGGGCAATCAATGATTTCATGAGGGGTCAACTAACCGACATGGCGGGGCGAGGCAATTGGCAAAAATGGGGGATGTGGTGGGGTGTGGAAGGGGTGAGAAAATAATATTTGAATTAAGGGGTAATTGATCGAAGGGTATTGAGGAATTGTATCCAGGAGCAAGAGAAAAAACGAAGCTGCAGCAGCTATGAAATAAGAAAAAAGAGCAAGGGAGGAATGAGTCAACTCCACGTGATCCTCGGTGAGCGGCGCCAGTCCCCAATCACCGTGGGCGCGTTAACAACTGCGGAGTAAGGAATAGTAGTAGTATACTCGTAGTAGTAGGTACCTCCAGGGCTTCCAGGCGCTAGGCCTTGGTCCTAGCCCCTTAAAGCCTAGGGAATATGGGGTAGCTGGGCACCTGGGCACCTCGGCTCTCCGATCCCTGCTGCACCCGACAGTCCAGTTCCTGCAATCCCCAAATGAAATCCTGGCAGATCTCTGTGTGCTGCTCCTTAATCGACGCCATCTGCTTCTGGTATAGCTCCATCCGTACTTCTTGTGCTCGGAAGAGTTCCTGTAACATGAGATTGCACCCCTGCCGATAGATCTGTAGCACTTCACGGATGCTTTCTTGCTCAGTAGCCAATTGAGTCGACAAGTGCTGTCATACATTTAGTAATGCACTAGCACATCTATCAGTAGATCGGACTCACCTGGTCTGTTTCTAGTAATCGGTCATGTGCAGTTTGTTGTGCAGTCTTGAGAGCTGAGATCCATTCCATACCCTCAGTATCACCTTGCACTATTGCATCTATCCTTTGATCCGACGATTGACCAGGGCTATCGATGTTTGGCTGTGAACCACTCCGCGGCCCCCCCCAGTGACTTTTCTTGAATGACGCTCCGTGTGGTTGTCTCGCCGAAGGTAGCTCTGTTCATGTGAGTTGGGGATTCCACCGGTCGTTTTTCCAATTTTTGGCTTTCCTCGAGAGTTTTCGCATAAACATCATTTTCGGCCTTTCCAGAAAATAGGAATGGCTTCGTCTTCTGTTTGATTAGGTCTTCTGCTTCTATGCCATACTCTTTGAACATATCACGCTGGAATTTGCTCCAGATTGGTCGGGCTACAGGCTGGTGCTCAGGTAGGTGCTCGGGTAGGTACTCGTGGAGGTACTCTTCCAGACTCTCGTCACTCGAGTATGAGTAAATAGAGCTTGAATCGCTTATTCTAATCATAGACCGGATCCGGCCCATTTCCAAACGAGATTGAATCTGACCGGTGCTTGTGACCACCTGGGGCTTCAGTCGAGGGCTTCCATTATGATCAACAGCGCAGCCTCGTCGTGTAGACCGCGACACGGATGCCCAAGATCGAGCTGCTAGCAATGGCCGTTGGGAGTCTGGGGTCTGTTCACCCCTATCACCCGGGTGAAACGATGCCTCGAGATGGTGATCTTCTAATACAACTGAGATCTGCGATGAGACAGCTGTCTCACCTCCAAAGATCTGGGGATCTGGTTCTTTTCGATCATTCGCGAGCGGAGTATCAGCCCTATTAGCCGGGGTGTCCGATAAACGGGGCATTTGCGGATCATCTTCAGGCATTTTATCACATTCGATTGCTCCATCTCTTCCGGTTTCATGTCCTGTTGATTCCTTGCTGTTCGAACTCCCTCGAGCTGGGGGTGAGTGCGGGTGTGCCGGGTCAGCCGTATCCAAAAGGGCATCCTTCCTTTGAGAAATCATCTCCGCGTCTAAAGTTGACCGGGAAGGTCCAGGTCCAGCCGGCTCCCCGCATGCACTTGAGGAAGCGCTTTGCACTTGCTCTACTCCTCTTTTCGACCCCAGCGAAAGCTGGCTGCGAGTAATGCGTTTCGAAGATTCCTGTAGAGCGGTAGTACCAGGGGAATTGGGGCTGGTTGGGGTCATTCCAGACATTTGTGTGGAGCGAGCACCATTTCCGAGGGCCTGGTGATTGTGAGTAGTCCTTTTTAATCCCCGGAGAGCATCGGTCAGTTTTTTCCCGACTGTCTTCCCTCTTCCATGAGCATCCCACATCAAAGAGTGTTGATCTGGAGGTCGTTTGAAATCAGCATCTGGTATGGTCTGATCAAAGGCGGCTGGTGAGCAGCTCGATATATCGACAAGCGTCTGCTTGTTAGTAAATACCTCGGTCCTACTTGGCTGTCGCTTTTCGATGTCAGGAAGAGTGATGTCAGGAATATCCGTTCCATCATTCACGTCCGGAGGATTTGATTTGATCACAGTTAAGTGCAGCACTGCATTGGGCTCCGGCGGATCTAATTGGAAACCACCCATGGGGTCAGCGGTTAGAGATAACTGATTGATTGCATGGCCGGGATTTTTGTATTTCCTGGCTTGATTCCTGGCAAATTTCCTACGAGTTCCCGAGGTCGCATGGGGCCTGGAGACTCTCCGTCGGCGTTTGCCTTTTTGATTTGGTGGATTTGAATGTTCGGAATCTGCGGACGAAATCGACGGTTCACCCCTGTCCACACTATCTTCATCAGCCTCACTCCGGTCCACGTCTGCTTTTGTCTGCAATGTGTGGGTTTTGCGAGTAGAGCGTCTTGGCCGGAAGGGTATAAGACACCCTTGCATGCTCAGCCTGGTCGACCCTGGCTCTCTATCGAGAGCTTCAAGTTGAGACGGAGCACTGGTCAAGTTTGTGGCAGAAACGACCACAGAATGGTTAGTTTGCGACGGATCATCCTGTGGGTTACTGGTCGCTGAGCCAGAACGGGTAACTCGCAGTGGGGCCTGTAATTTCACGTCGGATATGGAATTAGATTCTGCAGTCGGACGTCGGTTATCTTCTTTAGCCACCAGATTGCTAGTCACCAATGATGTGCGGCCGCACGTTTCAGTTGTGTGGCTCGTCGTGGACATGGCGTGCTCCATGTCACGAGGCTTAGGCGCGATATCAGCCAAGTGTGACGAATCATCCATTAGAGCAGTATTAAAGCTCATGTGCTGGCCACCACCGGTCCTTTTTTGTCCTTTTTTGCTTGACGTTTTGCCCAACATGATATTCACTTCTCCCGTTGCTCCTGGAGAACGGCGATTCTGATTTCGGGACGAGGCGAGCCCTCTGGGCTCGGATAGGCTTGCTTCTTCATCCTTTGTCCGAATCAGCTCTGCGGAGTCTAACTCGACGAATGCTGCGGAAACCCGGCGACGCTTCATGGTTGTATTGAGAGCTTTCGAATGTATCTCGATGGGGTTGATGCGAACCCGGCGTTCGGGCCAATGTGGTCTCCACACGTCTCCACACGTCGATTCAACATGCCTCGAATGTGATGATCGTCATCTGGTAGCTTCAAACATGAATGAAAAGTGATGAATAGAATGATCAGTGCTGCTTGTGGATTCCAATGGTTGCTGAGTTGCCCATGGCGAGATTGAATCAGCCGAACTGGAATCACATGATGAGTACTCCAGTCGCACCTTCCGCGGGGGCGTGGCGTGCATTCCTTCTACGCAGTTTCTTTCCTTCGATTCTTCGATTCTTTTTTTTTTCTATTGAATTTCGATTGCCTCTAATTCTCCTCATTCACGCATCTTCCTCGGTCACTCGTTCAAGGCCCGACCTTGAGCCGGCGGTCTAGAATGTCTACTCGGGCGATCGCACTCAGATCGGTCAGATGCACTGACCGCGAATTTGCTACTCCACATCATCAAAGGCCGCCATTCAGCTGCCGCCAGTCCGTCGGATGAAGCTCTGGAAGCTTCCTGCCCTCGTCCCTCGTCCCTCGTCAGACGGGGAACCGGAAGCTATTCAAGCCGGTCCCGACCCTGCCGTGATTATTAATCGCAATCAACTGGCTTATCAATGCCCCTGGTGCGCTAGCGGTGGGAAGGATTGCACCGATCTGTTCAATTTAGGACGCCTGGATGTTGACGTATAAAGAAGCTGGCCTATGACTAACCTATCCGCTAACCTGCACTTCTGTCATTTGGCCACACCGACTCCATTTGTTCTTCGTCATAATGGCTCGAGATATCTCCCCCCCGGGTTGCCCATGACGAGGCGGACTCGCCTGCTCTCTACCGGTTCAATGCTATTGAGCCTCTGAACCAGCTGCAAGACCTCCCACCTGTGGTCTTTCCTCAACCTGCAGGCATCGACGCCGATATCCCTCCAACCACCTCCAAACAGCGTCGTCGCGCTTCCAGTCTGGATGGCTCGCTCGATTACGATGTGCACTTGTCTGAGAAAATCGCCAAAAATCTCCAAGAAGGGCAATCCCTGACGACGGGGACAGAGGGAACGGAACAGTCAGTCTTTTACTTGGCCTACGGATCCAACCTAGCCGCAAAAACCTTTCTCGGCAAGCGGGGGATTAAACCGCTCTCGCAAATCATCGTTCTTGTACCGGAGCTACGGTTATCATTTTAATCTCCCGGGTGTTCCGTACGCTGAACCCTGTTTCGCAGCCACAGAATTCCGGGATCCCGACTCCTTGGAAGAACAAGAAGAGTCTTCTGAAGATGACTCAGCGTCCAGTGTGGACGGAGAATACCTGTCAGAAAAGACACCGCTTGTCTGTGAGACGCGAGAGCTGCGAGCGGGCTCCCACACCCATCGTTGGAACAAACCACTAGTCGGAGTGGTTTACGAGGTAACTCTATCCGACTACGCGAAAATCATCGCTACGGAGGGGGGCGGCGGTGGTTACCGGGATATCGTGGTGGATTGTCACGCTTTCCCTGATGACTACAGGTCTACCGATCCCGTGCCTAGTCATCCAGACACCCCTCCTTTCAAAGCACATACTCTCCTCTCGCCCCAGCCCATGGTTGATGAAAGCGGCGGTGCGCTAGTGACACCATCCTCGTGCTCTAAGCCCTCGTCACTGACCTTCGGCCGACATATGCGTCCCAATCTTAATTACGCTCAGCCTTCTGCTCGCTACCTCGACCTAATCACCACGGGTGCGAGGGAACATAATCTTCCGGTAGCTTATCAAGAATATCTTTCCGGGTTTCATTCTTATCAGATTACAACGTTCCGGCAAAAGGTCGGGAAAGTGGTCATCCTGCTCTTGTTCGGCCCCATCATTCTCTCCCTCTTCGCGCTCTGCAAGAAGCTTGCAGGGCCCGATGGCCGCAGTCCAGCGTGGCTGTTGTCTCTGTTGAATTTGATATTTGCGACTATGTGGCATAGTTATGATTGTGTCTTCAAGAAGGTGTTTGGAGATGGCGAGCGAACAATGGATGATTGATACCCTTTTTGTGTACTACTACTAGTAGTCCAGATCGAATCTTAACCTTGGTGCCAGTCCTACAGGTGAGCATCTACTACATAAGTTTCGAATCCTGACGCCTTAGGTGAAGCAACTTGGAAGCCAGGTGGTTCCAGTTTCCAAGGTTGTAATCGAATTTGAAATATATTCATCTAGATACACTTGGTCGATTGATTATATGCAATTTACTACGACCAGTTCCGAGTCACGCCCCTTATACAAAAGTAGTAGAAGTACTGTCAAGATGAGTCAAGACCATTTCTCGATCGACCATTTCTCGTTCCAAGCTCCGGAATCTTGAAATCCACAATACAAGCAGCAAATGATGGACGACGGACGGGTGAACTCCCATTTTGCTTTCCCGTTGGAACGGCGTCGGTAGGTTCACCTTCCGGAGCCACGCTTGGCACGAAGCGGCTCGTACCGTACCGGCCAACGAAGTCAACGTTCGATTGTGTGGATTTGCGTTTGCGAGATGACCGAAGAGAGGGGGCGGGTTCGGGCTTGTTGCCCAATGTAGCGGATTGAAGACTCCCGTCTGATGCGATGGTGATGGATTTGCAGCGAGGGGTGTTCTGTGTGTGACGAGGTGAAGGCGTAAATGTATCAATGTCGAAGAGGGTGGACTGTCCATTCGCACCAAAAGCCCACACGCGCGCGCCTCCATTGCTAGACTGTAGTGCCAGCTCGACAACATTTTCGACTCTTCCAATTTCCTTCCCATATATCTTGAAAGGCCACATCATTGCCGTGGGACGGTACCTAACACTTAGGAGGAATTCCCAGTCTCCATTCTGATTTTGCACCAGGCTCTCGCGGCGTTTGCGACAGCGCTCCGGGTCAACAAACCAGTTGTGCGCTAGGTCACTATCACCCATGACACCGTCACCTTGGCGCTCGCGCTCTTTGCGAATCACATTGAATACATCTAAGGGCACCGAGTATAGGACAATGCGGTCTCGGTAAGCAGCTACAACACGCAGGCCCCAATTCAAGTCGGAGCCTACTGTGAAAACCGTCGGGCTGCGAGCGTCATTCGAATCGGGAGGAGTTACTCGAGCGAAAGGCGGGACACAAATAAAGGCTCGCGTGAGACTTGTTGGCCCGCCAACTGGAGCGTCGGATCCAATGCAGAGGAAACCGGTGCGAGGCTCGACGAAGATGATGTGGTAGCCATCGTTGATAGGGACCGCGCGATAGTGGTGGCAGTGTGTGGCCCTAACAAGGCTCAAAGCGGAAGTATTGGTCGGAGCTCTGCGACCGAAGGATTGGGGACCTGACAGCATATGGAATTGGCATTTCTTGGGATGGTCCGGGTTTGGCGATTGCCGGCATGCGCACTCGTGGACTCCGGGTCCAGCCAGAGAGGATATGAGACGCATTTCTGACGGGGTTCCAGACGTGTTCGGGAGGAAGTGGAGGGCTTCGGAGGGCTGAGACATGGGGAAATGTCGTCTTTGGTCTCGCTGTGTTGCCTCGTCCACCCAGTGAACCTCGATGCCACCTGCACAGCCAAATGCGACGCAGCGGCGACCGGGATACAGTGCGATCGTTCGGGGAGGGTGGTCCTCTGAGCAGATATTGTAGTAGTAATGTTGCGAACTGTGATTGTTCTTCGACATCTGGCGTATATCCTGCTTCACAGTGCCAGCAGTGCCAGCAGTGAATACAGAGCCAGTGGGTGATGCATTCAGGTCACACACCATTCCCACACGGTTTTTCAATAATGCCGCTATGATGAATCTGGGTGTACTAGTATCTAGAACTGCGGAGAGAACCTCGAGCTCGCATTCGATAGTGGTGATTGGGACCAGGTCAGTGTCCTCCAGGTCTATGGACCGAGACAAGCTAGACTTTCTCCCAAGAAGTTGAAAGACGTGTATTTTGCAGCCGGTCGTCACAAGAACATAATTGCTGCAGGTACTGACACTGAAAGTAGATGATATTTCCCGTGTCCTTTTCTCTCGGACGTTGGAGAGGATGCGACGGCTCTTGGTAGGAGGCAAGCCTTGCGCCAACGCAGAGAAATCAATGACCTGCGTGACCACAAAGCCAGACTCTTCAATATTTGATTTTCGTCCGGCCAGTAGACACTCGGTTGCAAATCGTCTGCTCATCTTCCAGACGTCACTTTCTTCAATCGATGCCCGGGGTCGAGTTCTTTGATTCTCAATATCCTGCTGATATGCATCCCACCACCCGGCTCGCTTGAGCATAGTCTCTAACAAATTTCGATGCATACCCACGCGCATCCATTGCGAGCATGTACGGCGAGCATTGTCGAAATCCCGAGGTGTTAACATGGAAAATATTTGGAGCAGAATCTCAGGCGGTGTAATGTTCGCAGCCGGGGACGATGAGCCACTCGCGATATTGAGATACTCGCCGCCATTCGGAGTAGTATGGTATGTCGCCGACCTTACTTCGGAGTCGCCGGAAGACGCAGCATTTGCGGTTGTAATTGAGCGGTGTGGATGTGGTTGTGAGACGGCCTTTGGCCTAATTTCGGATTTTCGCTCGGCTTGTAGAACACTAACTGCGGACAAGTGCTTCAGAGAGCCGTTGTCGTGAGACCTCAGAGCCGGCATACTACTAGCCATGTAGCAGCCCTGGCCACTCAACACACACCACAACTTGTCGATGTTCTTAGCTTTGGAGAGAGGTTCAATGAACAGAAGTTGAGCCGGAAAGATAAAATCGATCAAAAGCCAGCATCCACGAAGACTTTTCCCTCGGGGGTGGTAAAGAGATATTCCACTCCAGATGCGTACAGATGATCGGCCGGCAATGTGAGATAAGTCTAAAATGGGGGATGGTAGGGCTCCACATCAAACGGCAGATCGAGATGTGGAGAAGATTCAATGACGCATCGAGCGTTTTATTCGCTAGCGGAGCATGAAAGACAGATCTAATCTGGTGGGCACGATCTCACGGGCGGGAGTATCTCATGGTGGTATATCCACGAAAATGGCGCGCGCGCGAGAGAGAGAGAGAGAGAGAGAGAACAAGAGTCCGGGCTTTGAGGCAAATATGTGGGAATCGGGTCGCGAGGTTGTATTCCGCTTCAAATGGGATGGTGTCACCGAACCGAACGCGAAAGCGGTGGGGTGGACACAACAAGAGTCCCTGGGACAACCTGAACCTGAGCTGCAGAGTGTGGACGAAGAATCTGATAGATAGACTCGGGCAGCCGGGGGGACGAGGCAAGGGTTTTTCTACTGCAGGACCAGGGAGGAGGGGGGGAGACTCCAATCTATACATTCAAACTTTCGCCATCGTCTTGACGTCGAGACTAAGACATGAGCCACGTTGATGGCGGGAGTCCGAAGAAGTGGAGCACTTCAAGTTCCAGAGGGCTACCGATTAGACGGGGGCTCATCGGAGATAGGTTCATGGCTGAGCCGCGAGTGTGAGTGCCAATGTGAACGAGTGAGAGTGAGCTGCGCAGACGAGGTGGGGTGGGGAATGAACGAGGCAACGGACTTGGGCGTGCAGTGTGTGAAAAAGAATAAAAGATGGGTCTGTAACTCTTGCATTGCAAGTGGAAAAGAGTGGAGGTGGTGGAGGTGGAAGTGGAAGTAAAAGTGGAAGAGGAAGCGAAGAATGCGATGATGCCGAATGCAGCAGCGATGCAACTTTCTGCACAGTCCAGACTGAACACTTTCTTCCCCTTTTTCTACTCTGTTTCTGCCATGTCTCTCCCCTGTTTTGTTCTTGATAATTCAAACTGGTGATCTGATCCGAATCATCACAACAACACTCATCATATCCTATAATACACACGGCCCCCTTGTCTTGGATATTACGATGACCACTGCAAGGCCCTCCGGAATGTTGACCCTCGATCCCATGCGGGCCATGTGGACCCCCTTGGATACTAGGATTCCAGAAGCACCCGCCAGCTCCATACAAAGTCAGCTCGACTAGTGACTAACAGTTGTACTGAGTCCGAGTACACCGCTGTACCATGCCGAGTCGTTTTGAGAATAGCCTCATACTTGGGTATGGAGTACTTGATCAACCCTCCCCGGTTCGATCGGTAGTTACTTCATGCCGTGGTACCTAGGGGCATTCATATAAGCATACTCACCGAATCCGGAGCCAGACCAAATCTTCTTACTGGCCTGTCAATGGCTTTGAATGAAAGGGCAATGATGTAGATGAGGAGCTTGAACTTATTCCAGCACGCACAGCTTACCTGTCACACAAGGCTGAATGATAGTACAGGCAGTTACTAGTAGTTACTAGCAGTCAGTAGTATGTACTACTTTCACATTCCAGCCCCAACATCCGTACCGGCGTATCGTGATCAGTCTCGGGCGGTAGCTCCTATTCAAGGAAATGCAACCCCCTCATCAACCTTGGCATGACTGATCACCTGTAGTGTCAGCTGGAAGGTGGCAAGATAATCAAACTCTGCCCCAAGTGTCACAGCCCCGACATTGCCACTGCCACGTTGGCCACGGACAATCTGAAACTTGAAGAATGTGTCCAGATAGTATAACCGAAGAGGTCAATGTGTCAAATTCCACCTGTCAGGCAACACTGGAGGGTACTATGAACAGTCTAGAGCGCTGGCGGCATGTCCATGTCCGCCAGTTTGGCGATCGCCATAATGTACAAATTCTATCCTCGAGTGGAAAAAGAAGCATGCCGGGAATGTAAAAAATGACATACTGAGACTGCGGAGTAAAGCTGACGCGAGTCCGAAAACCGAGATGCGTACTAGTAGTATAGATCAAATGTGCAGTAAAGAATATTTAGGCGATGATGGCGGGATGGTTGAAAGCAGAAAAAAATTGCAAAGGCAAGAGACGGACAATATGACGGGAAGGGTATACAGAGATGATCACCAGTACAAGATAAAAGAAGGCAGGGAGAGGTATCAAGGTCGTATAGCATCGTGGACAGTCGAGAAAATAAAGAAAGGGAAAATACAACAGGCGTTTGCGTCAAAATTAAACTGTCGATAGTAGAACCGCTGGTAGGTTATCATGGACTGATGTCATTCCGAGTCTGGTGGACCTCGAATGCGGAGCCGCCATTGCCTTGAGCAGGATTCCGTCCTGGCAGCCAAGCACCATGGAGGGGAACAATCAGACTCGGGTTGACATATTTCTTCAGTCGCAGTTCGAGCTCACGGCCCCCTATGCGAATAGGTGCCGCATCACGGTCTAAACCCGAAGGTGGTGAAAGCGTGGATGATGGAGAGGGAGAGATGTCTCCGCCGCCAGGGAGGTTGCGATCAATACTCTTCAAAGCAATGAACTTCATGAGTGGCTCATAATTCCGTCCGAACCAGTAGCTGAACCAGACGGTAAAGCCCAGAAGAGGTACAAGGAGCAGAGGGCGAGTGATATCTTTGCGTAGCGCCAATACGCCGATCATGGCGAGCTGGTATACAACCAGTCCCACAAAAACTCGGTTGCAGATCATTGGCCAGGCACGACCAGTCGAGTGTTGTTGATGGTCCATGGCGTAGAGAAGCTGGTACTTGTAGATGAATTGCCCGATGGAAAAGTAGACCAGACCGAACAGGCAGATCAGCCAGGAGCTGGGGAACACGCTATAGACAACGCAGATGATCAAGACCAAAATGGTCTGTGGGATGGAGAATCCATAGCTGAACTTGGGTGGCGTGGACAGCTCTGCAAATTCTCGGGGTGTTCGGGCCCGAAGGAAGTTGAGTGGATACAAAGCAACACTTCCAAACTCCAAAAGTCGGAAAGGGAATAGACCAAGACCCTGCAGAATCAATAGGTTGATGTAAAATGGCGCTAGGCCTTCCAGGGAATTGGCAAGCGCAAGTGCAACGGTTGTGGTATCCTTGAAGGCATCCCGCAAGTTTTCCCAAAAGCCGTAAAATCCACTTGCTGTACCAAACACCGTGAAGAGAAGAAACATGTTGAAGAAAGAGAAGAAGAAGTTCTTCGAGATGATAGAAAGTTCAACATCCCCGCGCGACATCATTCCTTGGTGATTCGATAGCCCTAGACCTTGGTCAGTTTTCAATTCATACCAACTACTCTTTCAGCGTTAGTAAAAACTCACATTCATATAGGTATGGAACGGCAACGGTTAACAGGGAGAATGCCAAAGTTGGCAGACCAGTCTGGACCAGCGACTTTAAGAAAGGGTGCATTGCCAAAAATTCTGCAAGTTGTGGAATGATCTTGTGGAGAGCTTCTAGTTCCAGTAGAGTTGCAATAGGAAGCAAGAGAACAGACCAGAAGACCGTCAGGAACCCGATGACGAGCGTGATAGACCATGACTGGACCATGCGGCGGGTACGAGAAAGATAGGTATTCTTCCAGATAACGTCACCTGGTGCCGGCGCGAGTCGAGCAAACATTTGCATCGGGTGAGGGTCAAGAATTGTTTGGACCAGCGTCTGAGACGCCTCAATTGATTCCATTGTGACAAAGGCGATCTCGGTGGAGGTATACTCCTTCTCCCTAGCAGTCTGGATTTGCTCATCGATCTTTCGCAAGTTTTCCTCATAATAGTCGATGGCATCAATCGATCGGTATCGGAGTTTCAATGGGCCATACCAGACACGAACTTTGGGGCGCTCGTCGCTATATGCCGAGATGTGTTCGCGCTCGCTTTCCGGGAGTAGTTGGGAATGTTCATGGTCCTCTTCTAAGGGTAGACTCGAAAGTGTAGCGTACGGGGGCTGGCGCGTGAGCGGTAGCGTATTACCATCATTTCGTGGGCGCTTGTATCCCATATGTTTTGTCCAAGCCCGTTCCAATTCTCGAACAATCTCCATCCTTTCATCAATGAGATTATCCAACTCACGCCACCGTCGGCACAGGGTGACATTCTGCACTTTTCCTACTTTCAGTCCCTCCACAAATTCCTTGATACTATCGTCTGATGCCATGTCACGCGGAATGCCAGAGAGCCGGATAGTACGATCCGTTGTGCTGGTTTGGCTGCCGAGATAGGTTTGTCGAGTGCGAATGATTTTCTTCGTTTCCTGAAGCAGAAGATACACGGCCAAGCTACTGAAGATGTAGGTGAAAATGACGTATATCCAGAGGTAGGAGTAATTAGTTTTGTTCTTGTCTTTGTCCTTGAAAAACTCTCCTATCCCGCTTGTCGTATCATTGCCAGGTGGGTCGTTTTTGTCCCAACCGGGAACTCCATACTCTCCGATGAATGCGTAATGTATGGGAAGAATAATGGCTACCGCGAAGGCAAATACGGCGAGCAGGAATCGAATAGCAAATTTAAAAAAGGAAAGGAACTAGGCATAAATTCATATTAGCGAAATGTCGTCTGCGAACGGCCCGCAAGGGTAAAGAGGCAAGCAAGCGGACTCACGACATATGCATCAAGACCAGCCGAGTAGAGCACTTCCTCGTCTGTTATGCGATGCAGCACTGGGATCCATCCGAAAAAGCTGTCCGGCAACTCCGGTAGCCGCGAAGCAGCGCATCTTTGTTGTCTCCGCGCTGCATACAGCTCAGTCCATTTAGGGCGTAATATCTACAGCCAGTCAGGCGTTAATAAGAGATGAAAATCGTACTTGGGACGTCAAAAACTTACGCAGAAAGTTATGAAGGCCCCCAGACCGAGCGCAAAGCTGATCACAAATTGTGTATACAGGTCACGCTGTTCTGCCCTCGGATCTGACAACCTCGGCTTTCCGTCCCCATCGTGCGTGTCATCTTTAAGCGCGGTCCATAGTGCAGTTGCTGCCGATGTCGTAAATGACATCGTTTCTGCAAGGGTATCTTCCGACTCGGAAGGCTGCGGTGAAGTCAAATGGGCGGAGGGATGTTCGAGTTACCGGTCCATCGAGGGCGTAATGGCGGGGTTGAGGAATGCGACCTGGCAGATCAAATGAGAGACTAGCACAGATGTATCTTCGCGCAATATTCGACCGAGCTTTCGCGTTTCACAGTTGCAAGGCGATCTTGAAGAACGAAGGACCCCCGGAGCTCCTTTGTTTTGTTCGATGACGACGTGCTTAGTCATCCGGCTCAATATTGTGCGCTAGCATAATTCCGCGCTATGCTTCAAGCAATCAGCTCGACCTCAATGACTAGGAACGCTTCACCAATTACTTTTCTGCAGCCAACTTCCCTCAAAGTTTATTTTAATATGAGAGAGTAGGTAGCAAATGTAGTATGGTCATTTTTATGATCTACATCTGCAGAGATGACAGGAGCAATGCCAGCTCGATTGGCATAAGACCAAAGGAGTTCTTAGGGTCATTGAAATGAGATTGAGCTTGTGCTCCGCTGCTCTATTATTGATGTCACGATGCAAAAAAAGGACTGTCCATCAAAAGAACGCTTTCATAATGCTATGTAATCGTATCTCTAACTATCATCAAGATTATCTAGGAAAGTTTGGAGGCATCATAATATAGATCAAGAAGACATCCAGCAGACCATGCCTGGGTGGGGGACTATAATTTCTGCGATTAGTATTGGGAACAAACTGGAGAAAAATTCAAAACTTACCGAGTCACCGCAATACTCTCCATTCTTGTTGGTAAGCTCAGTCAGGCCCTTCCATGGGCTTTCCCGCAGCGCCTTCTTGCAACCATCCAGTCGCCGAGTAACTTGTTGGAAAGATTCAATGCGTTCATCAGCCGTCTTGCGACGCAGGAGATCAAAGTGCAATAAAGCACGGAGGAAGTAGCCACGTTGCCAGACCCATTCAGGGCCCTGGTGGTAGTTGCGGCCCTTTGAAGTGGCGAAGTCGGTGGAGTCCTCCGAGTTGTTGTAGTTAGGGCGGTAGTTGAGGTCCGAGGGGTCCAAGGTAGCCATTCCGACGGGGCCAACGATGGCAGAATCAGCGATTGACAAAGCAGTTAAGGCCTTTTCGGGTGTGAAGAGGTCGGGTGCAACAGCCATTGCAATAGGGAAATTGGCTCGAAGCTGGTAATCTTCGAAGGGCTTGCCGGACTTGTAGAGATCCTTGTAGATGCCTCGTCGGTTGATGATGTTGGGATCCACATCATATTGGCCATCTTCGGCCGGATTCACGGGGATGAAGTAGCATCGCTCGAAATTTGTCTTGATCTTGTTCGCCCATTCAGCAAAGGTAATAGATTTACCTTCACCGATCTCCACTCCTGCATGGGGATAGACACTTGATTCGTTCAGCTTTGCAACCCACGCGAGGGCACTGTAGGAGAGTCCGGTAATCTCGATTGAAGCACCATCACGCGGTGTGCCTGGTACACCCTTGTTGCCGGCCTTTTCACTTTCACCCATCTTGTCTTGCCACGTACCGCAGTTATCCTGGCTGCCACCAAAGATGATACCAGTCTTCCAGTCTACCTTGACGTCGATCTGGAATCCTTCAGTCTTCATCTGAACATCAAGATCGGGTCCAGCATTGTATTCACGGAATGACATCCCGTGGGCATGTCGCTGGAAAACTTCTTGGATGACCTCCAGAACAGTTGGGTTCTTGGAATAGGCGCGCGGATCGTCAAATGGGAACCATGTATCATCATATGGGAGGAACCTTCTTGGGACCTTTTCTTGCAAGAGCTTGATTCCGTCGGGAACTATGTTGGTGTAGTCTTGGATAGCTTGTAGGAAGAACCAAACCGAATCTCGGGAATTGTAACGGGGCAGCTTACCGCTGCTGAGAAGGTTGGGGATCATGCCGTGCTTGAGAACACTCGCGAAAGCTAGAATATGTTCCTTGGCATCATCGAAGCGTCCTGTGCAAAGGAAAAGACCGCGAATAGAGATGAAGACATCTCTGCCCCAGCAGCGGGCCCAATCGACCGCGAAATGAGGTAGGCCTGCAGCCAGGCTGGGAACTTGCTTAGTAGGCCATAAAGAGGCCGAGTTGACGTACCCAGTTTGCTGAACGCTAACCATGGCAAGCTGGTGAGTGAACTCCTGGCCGTGTCTCACAAGATCACTAAAGTGGTGAATGCCGCTCTTCCAGGCAGCGTTGTATGCTACCTGTACAATCATGGCGAAATAGCGAGGAAGTAAGAAGTTTGGCAATCCGCGAACAGCATCAAACTTCTCCTTCAGCCAAGCAGCAGGCTTATTAAGGGCAGCGTGGCCTTCTTTAGCCCCAACCTTTTCCATGCGCTGAACAATGAAGTCGAGAGCCCACTGGCCTTCGCGGAGATGGTCGCAAAGTGGATGGCCGAGCTTATTGTACTTGATGATATCCTCAAGAACACTCCACCAGCCCTGAAGACCGGCATAGATAAGTGCGCCGTGATTGGGAATACTGTAGACACCGTCCTGGCCATTACTGGAGTCTCTCTCTTCAGCTTCACAGCGATAGAGAGCAAAGTTCAAGTCGACCAAGCTTAGGTCCGAGAATGCCTCATCGGCGCCAGTAGAAACAAAATTGTCGAGCCCCTTTGCGTGCTCGGCGCTAGGAATCCAGGTCTCAAACAAAGCAATGGATCCAGGCACCAAAGTTTCCAAGACCGCCACAGTCACATCATCTTTATCACCTTCGATCTTAGTGCCTTCGATATCACGTGTCTGACTGGGAAGTCCTCTGAGCTGTTTATCGTCCGACATAGCCTTAGCCTTAGCATCATCGGAGGCATCGGCATCCAGCACCCATGACCCGAGGTGCTTGGCCTGGGTACCACTGATGTGAGTCGGAGCCAAGACAGCTCCGCTGTTATTTCCTGGGAATGCCGTATGAGCGATAAGGAAAACTCCCTTTCGGGTCTTGGGATGAACACGATGAACGGTGATGTATTCCCCGTCGTGATGAATATGAGTCTCATCGTAGCCTTCAACGCCCATCATGGTGTGAAGATCATTTAATATCTTCTTGACACCTCCAATGCCACCTTCACCAGCCCCTGCCTTCAGCTCGTGATCCCCGGAGAACGGAGATGCATATTGTCGAGTCTCATGGACCAGGTCAATAAGTTTAGGGTAAATCTCATCGTATCCCATGACACTTCCGATGGCAGATGCACACATGGCAACGAGAGCAGCGTTGGGAAGAGTATCCCTAACATCTCGCTTCTGGGCCGGCACTTCATTATCATGGGTGCAGTCCATGAAGAGGGCCTGAACAGGCAACGGCCGAATGTGGGTAATCCTTTCATCCGAAGCTCCACTCTTCGCAGATGCAATGGCGTGAGAGCTGCCAGCAGATGGCAAATCCACGTCAAAGCTACCAATTGGGCGACCTCCATGACGGTGGACTAGACGACTCAATTCTGCGGTGCTCCAGGCTTGCATGGCCTCCCGGATGAGGGCATTGATTCCGAGCCTCTTGACGAAAACATAATCGGCCTCTTCGGATCCCGTAAATAGTTCGGCGAATACCGTTAGGTCTGGTCGGACCTTTCGAGCTTCGTCTAGCAGATATTCAGCTACGACAAGAGGCGTCGAGTGGCAGTTGTCAATGCGGAATCCAGTGAAGTATTTGGCCATAAGTCGGGTGTATCGAGTCATAAAATCCCAAAGGAATGGGCTATCTTTGGGCGAGTTTCCATAGCGGAGCTTGACACAATCACCCCAAACGATGACCTCACGACGAAGGTAGGCCTTAGAATCTGGCCCGGCGTTGTCACGCATTGCATCGGCATTCCAGATCCATCCGTTATTGGCCAGTGCCAAGGATTTTGAACTGTGTTGCTTGGTAACCTCGTTTTCTGGAAGACGGGTGAAGTAGGTCTCGATGAGAGGGCTGTCCTTGTGCACAGGTCCCATTTTAGGACCATGGTCATCAATTCGTAGGTATTTGATGCGGTTAAACAGTTGGTCCATAATATCGGCAACATCCGTGTCATATTCCTCGTAGAGGGGTAGGTTGACAGAGTCAAGGATCTTCGACAAGGAGGATTCGACTTCGCCAACGTTCGAGCTGGCTTGGTTGTACTCGCCGTGAAGGACTGTGAGCAAAGACGCACCGAATGCTGCATCCACGGAACGGCCGAATCTTCCTAGAACCTGCTTCGAGTTTGGAATACCGAGTTCGCGAATTGTCAGAGCTTGCTTCTTGGGTGGTAGGTCCTTGAACAATTGCACCTCAGAATGTTCCAGACTGGTCCGGTCCACCTTTCCGGTAGTCCAGGCTTCTAAGATCTTCTTGGTATCGGCCTTGACATCGATAGCATAAAATTCCCACAGACGAATCCCGTCGATAGCCTGTTTACGCAGGACCTTCATGACAGCCGTTAGGTCTTCGGCAGTTTTGAATTCTGTCGGTAGTCCAAGACTTTCGAGATTATCGCCAAACTTCAATAGGGCAGTATCCAACTCGAGCGCAGACTCCAACCAAGGAGCGGTCTCCACACTATAACCTACCTCGGGGTGTTCCTCCAGCCATTTGCTGTTGTGAGCCGTGTGGTTCCAAACGACATCCGTCAGAGTCAATAGCCCGTACTCCGTCTCCATCCGCGAGACCAGCGATGCCACATCGGCCTCCCCATTGGGGAAAAAGGCAGGATCGAATGATAGCTGATCGAAAATGCTGTAGGGGGAATTGGAGGCACCACGCTCCATTAAAGGTGTGAAGTGAACCATGTTGTAGTTCCGTTGACTGATTCCATTGAGATGCTTATCCCAGTCGGTGGGGTACTGGCCCATGAATTTGGAGATCACCGAAAAGATGGAGAGAGCATTGAGGGGCAGATCCTTGCCTTGGACAGTCAGTCTCGGCGAGACGTCTATGTAGTGAAGAGGAGTTTTAGTTGGCTCTGGAGTGGGGACATCTTCGACCGAGAACTCTGGCAATGGATAGAATGTAGTGTAGTAGGCAAAAGCACCCGCACGAGTCACTGGGATGTCGATTTGAATGTTCTGGTTGAAATTCGGCTGCAGTCTACACTCAATCAGTATATTTTCTCTTCGAGAATATTTAAAATACGGAGAGATTATCTATACCTGAATTCACGGAATGAATGGCGATCAAAGTCCTTCCCTTCTTCAGGGAGGTTGACCCACAGGCTTCCATGCCGGCAGATGGAGCTGGTTCCCTCGATGATGAAACGAAGGAGGTAACCTTCATCAGTCGGAGGAGGGAGATAGATGTATCCTCCAGGTACATCGGGCGAGCCATCATCCTTCAATGGCAAGAGATAGACATGGCGTGGGGGGGGCCATGATGATCGTCGTGGAATGATCGAAATTCGGCGACAATCAGGGCTGGAGCTGGTTGTCAAAATGACACACCGCGAAATAGCTGAAGAATGCTACCCCGTGAATCGCTGAGAGGGTTCAGCGAGCGAATGGCCTAAGAAAAGGCCGCGAGAAGAGGTTGCAGAAGAAAAGAGGAAGCTGAGTGTTTCCCCCTCACCAGGCGTTGTCGCGCCAGATGACATCATGCATTTGGGCCCTGGCCAGGTATTTTTTAGCGCCGGGTCGAGACTCCCACGGGGAACACCTGCCATCCCCACACAGGTTGAGATTGAGCACAGATTTGGGTCATTGATTGATTTCTATCATGGTCATGGTAATTGCCATTATTATGATTTTGCTAATTGCCATACTACGGCTACAACTACTTCCACGGTTCATCGTCTTGCAGCTCTGACAGGACAGGGGTACGACGGGCCAACTACCCAGCAAAAACCTTGGGAGCTCGGACCCCCCCCCAACAGACCAAGAAACTACCAAGAAAATTGCACACACCATTCTATACCCGTAACAGTAATATCCAATTCGTTTAGATGCATAAATACAATCGTAAATCTATCTAAAATCCCATGCTTAAACCCCGTTCCCCCCCCCCCAAAAAAAAAGTTCGTAATCAAAGCCGAGCAGCAAACCGAGAACCATCATCCTCACCATCCTGATCAGAAGTAGAAGTAGAAGTCGGGGCACGCGTCACCGGAGGGCTGTCAAGGAATCACAATTTAACAAAACATATACGAAGAAAAAGGGACGCCATGAGAAAGCATTTACCGCTCAATATAAGAAGGAAGCTCTGAGACCTGCATAGTTCCTTGCAGAATGCCTGTCGAAAATTGTAAGTATACAAGGCTTCACATGCAAGAGGGGAATGGGAGGGGGAAAAGGGACTTACGGTAGACAGCAGTAAATAGAGGGAAATCCTCCTCTTGGCCCTGCTTCTTCAAGAAGCTGTTGACCTCAGCAGCTGTGAGGGTACCTTGCAGCGACTGGCCGTTGAGCTCATCCTTTTCGATCTGCTCGATAGACTGGTTGCGCTCAACACTGTACTTGGCGCAACGGAAGTTACGGCCACCGCTGGAGCTGGTAATCAAATCAGCGACACCGGCACTCTCATCGGTAAATGTCCGCTGGTCAATGGTGGCTCCGAAGAACTTGTCACCAAATCGAACCATCTCCATCAGACCCACGCGCATCACGGCAGCCTTGGCGTTGTCACCCCAGCCCATGCCCACAACGAAGCCAGCGGCCAGCGCGACAACGTTCTTCAGGGCACCACTGATGGAAACACCGGCGACGTCATTCACTACCCGAACATGGAAGTAGGGGCGGTGGAAGAGAGACTTCAGGATGCTGTGGTCAATGGGTGGGTAGTCCGAGGGCAGCGCTTGCAGCTTGACATTGGACAAGTTGCCAGAGACGTCCTTGTGCTCAAACTCCACCAGGTTTACTTGGGAGCCCGAGGGCGAGGGGGCCTTGGAGTCCAGGTGAGGAGGGTCGTAGGCGACAGTGGTTTCGGACCACTTCTCTCTGGCCACCTCGTTGGCAATGTTTGCGCCGGACAGGGCACCGCAGTAGATGCCAAGAATCTTGCCGATAGTCTCGGAGAACAGGTTGATACCGTGCTCGTTGACATCGACACCCTTGATACAAGAGATACCACGGGCATAGGGCAGAATCTTACCCTTGATGGATTCACAGGTCTTGAGGATAAACTGGTGGGGGAGATTGAAAACGAGGATGGTGCTGTCCTTGACCGCGTCCTCCAGGGACGGGTTGGCATGCAGGTTGACAGGAAGCCCAACGCCAGGCAGATACTTGACGTTCTCGTGGGCCCGATTGATCACCTCGGTCAACTTCTGGGGTCCGGGGTTCGCGGGGTCAAAGTTTGGCGAGTCCTTTGGGATCTCAACATTCTCCTCAAACACCCACATCTCTACCGTCTCCTCGAAGATGTCCGGATTGCTAGCGGCATTCTCGGCAACGATTTTGGCGATGGCGCAGCCCCTGTGGGTGAGATCCCAACGTTAGTCACCACGATCTCAACGATCCCAACGGACGAGTAGCAGGGCATGGGAGAAGAGAGTAGGCCAACGGGCTCAAGTCGCAACCACTGGTTTCAAAAGAAGGAGAAGACAGGAACAGGAACAACGAGAAGAAGGAGCATACCAGTTACCGGAGCCGACCACGGTGATCTTGTGCTTGCGCTGATAAGGAGCGAGGGAACCCATGTTGGCGATAGAAGTTGAAAATGATCTGCACGGGGAAGGTCTGGCGGGGAGAGCAGATTTAAAGGACGCTAGGGAAGCCGACGGCGATACCAGCGATACCAGCGGCGACGGGGGCAACCGGGGCAAATGAGTCTGGAACCGGGTGGCTAGCGGCGACCGAGGCAGCGTGGACCTGTAACCAGAACCAAAACGGAGAAGAGAAAGACGGGAGGAGAACATTCACGGCAGGTCCTCCAATGAGGAGTGACAGGAACAAAGATCGGGATCACAACAATTGGAGAAACAGCGTTATTTCTGATGTCACCGGTGAAGGGAGAGGGTTCACCCGACCATTGTGGATCGAAGGTCACGTCACAGCGAGAATCTTTCAAGTCGATTCCCGCGTGAATTCGGTAGAACGTGAGGAAGATTGGACACAGGGTGAGTCAAAGTGGAAGGCGGTCACGCTGCACTTGCCAATTTTCCGTGTTGATCCTCACATGTCTTCCCCCTAGTGTTCTCCCATGCTGTCCCATGCTCCACCTTTTCAACTCGCCCTCCGTCCGGTTCTTTCTCGTCATACTCACTTGCAGGTACTTCGTACCATGAAGGCAAAGACCACGGGCAGACCTGCCCCCTCCGGGGATGATTTCCGAACCAGCAAGAGAGATAAGCGGCAGATCAAGCGTGCGACCCTCATATCCAAGATCGCAAAGAGTTCCAGCAAAAATCCAAAACGCAGACGTGCCTCGAAAAAATTGGTCGCCAACCTTGAATCCCTCGCCGATGCCCTACCAGATGCCGCCGATGACTCCCATGATGCTGTCAGTCAAGTCAATGTCATCAAGCAAAATACCCTCCGTCATAAGCCCGGGGCCATGAAGCGTCGGGAGAAGCTGGAGAGGGTTGAGCGAGACCGATTTGCGAAAAACATGGCACAGATGTCCACTCTACCAACTCAATCCGCACTGGCAGCTGAGAACACCACCGCCGATGCCAATCCCACTGCGAACCGATGGTCAGCACTACGAAATTTCATCACGCAAACGATGGAACAGCAACCCGTCTTCAAGACGAATCAATGATGCAACTGTGAAAGAATATGCATAAACTTCAAACCCAACCGCATACACCCGACAGCCACCTCCTCTCACCCACACAACTCGCACGATATCCATGACCCGAGATGATAGATGGCTAAGGGCTACCAAGTGGGCCACAATGCATGAGATGGCGGATAGGCCCGGTCCCCGTCTCGAGGCTGCCGGGCAGACAGGCTGCATGATAGCTGAAGGTGTCCTGGAAATGGACACCGCGATATCACATTCTCTGAACCGGCCTTACATTACTGGCTAACGAGTATAAAATAAACTCCCTCTATTGGCGGGGAACGCCTCCGGGCTATAGAACAGCCATATGAACACATTTGCCATATGGTCAACAAACAAATGAAATAAAATTCGACATTAAAGGGGTATTCGTCTGTCTGTGAGGTTGTAGAAAAACGAGATTCATTGCAATTAACTAGAGATCAAAGAAAATACATTATAAACACCACATTTGACTCAAATACCACAACATTCCAATCCAACTCTAAAAAGCCCACGTGCCTGGCTGCTGTTCTAGGCTTTGACCTTGCACAGGCCGGCGTCGTCCCAGTCCTCACTGCCAACACCCTTGCGAGAAATGAACAAGCCATTTGGATCCCATTTCTGTTTGATTTTGTATAGACGATGATAATTCTCACCCCAAAATGCTTTCTGGAACCCAGGTTCATAGCCATTCGCCTCGTTCACGTAGGCGCCCATCTGGTCCTCTCCTTCAACCGACCGCAGGATTGGAATCTCCACATCGGTCATATTCTTGATCATGGCCTTCTGCTGCGTCAAGGTGGCATTTTCATCCCAGCCTCTGCCAAATAACATGTGCGACACTGTCTTCCGCCATGCTGGGTTGACGGCACTGTCGATATTTTTGTTAGCAGCAACAGCGGGACCGGCAACCACATGTCCGGTGAACGAAGAGAATGGATCCCAACGGATGCTCTTCCAGGCCTCTGTCAGCCGTTCTAAACCCCTATCTGATAGCATCAAATCCCTGGAGAATAATCGCGAGACGAGCAGGGCGCTAAGGCTTCCAGTACTATCGGTATCTGACCCGGCGAGGAGGATTGTAAAGATCGTCGAGTTGACACTTGGAAATGGAATTGGCATAGAATCAACCTTGACCCCTCCGATCTTCTTGAGCTTGGCCTTCAATGGCACGTATAACTTGGCAATCTCGTTCACGTCCGTCTTCTCTGGGAACATGAGCAAAGAAATAATGGTGGACACCGTGGTATTCTGATCAATGGGCAAATTGGGGAGTCCAAAATAGTATCCAGAGCCCCTGGCATCATTGAGTGATGGAAGAGCTGCATGGAATGCACTGAAGGCGTCCCAGAACCTGGAATCACCACCGATGGTGGTAATGTTGAAGTTGTATACAACAACTGGTGCCTCCGGGTGTGTACGGACAGTGGCACTTGTCACGACGCCAAATGTTCCTCCACCTCCACCTCGCAAGGCCCAAAAGAGATCCGAGTTTTGATATGAATTAGCGGTGACAATAGTACCCTATGCGAATGGTCAGTTCTATGACTTCGGGGTTTTTGATTGGACACAGTCTACTTACATTGGCAGACACAACCTCAAACTCGAGTGCATTGTCTGATGCCAGACCCTTCCAGGCACCAAATGGACTATGCCCACCTCCTTGTATATATCCACCGGCAGCACCCACGGTATGTGAAGATCCTGCAATCACCGTTCTATTGTGCTTTGCAACCGCAAGATACAGCTCAGGCAATTGCACGCCGGCCGACATAGTCACTGCAGGACCCTCACTTTTGCGATTGGGAGCACCCTTAGGACTGAAGTCTTCCACTACTTTTATGTCCTTCATTTCGTGCGTCAAGATCTGCAATGACTCTGGCGCCGTCGACCGGCCCAAAAAGTCGTGGCCGGTGTTTTTGATCGCAAGTCTTAGGTTGTGGGATTTTGCAAACAGGACGGCTTTTTGAACATGGAATTTGGTCTGAACCTTGGCTGAGTATAAGGAGATGCGACCCTGTCCACATTTGCTGTTCCGTGGTGATTCGATATAGCATGTTTCATGATGCTCGGGCCATGCCTCCCAGTTCTCCCACTGTCCAGCGCCTGGCTGGGCTGAACGCCAGACAGAGTTTGTCCAAAGCTCAGTTGTGGCATTACATGCCTTTGCATCATATTCCATCGCATGACAGACTGATGCAACGGGTCGAACAGCCACCAAGTTGCCGTGTATCGTGTTGTTTAGCGTCGACCATTGCTGCTGCGTGGGCCAGCAGTTTTCATGTGGCCGACATCGACAACTTGAATGTTGAGGCTCCGGCACCACAATGGCAGCCGCGGATAGTGAGAAAGAGAAGTAGAGAACTTGAATTTTCCAATTCAAAATTTTCATGTTGGGAATGATTTTGCTAGAGTATGATTAGACGGAATGGTTGAACTTGTTTTCAGATCCACCCCCAACTTGAACTTTGGAACCTCTTGAGTCGAAATATATATACTACACTTGGCTTCGGTGGCAGTGTTTTGCCAAGGAGCTGACAGCCCTGGAGAAATGCTATATACGAGTTCATTTTATCATTCAAGGTTTCTAACCAGGGAAATAACAATACGAGATTACCACATTGAGACAAACATTGCTTCCAAGGCTTAGCATTGCAGATCAGGTTCGTATTCGTGGGCTGAATGACATCAGCGCCTAAACGCAAAAGGAGACCCCGGGACCTCGCGAAATTGACCCAAATAGGAAATCCGATAGAGGGATTCTAGAATAAAGTGTTATCCAGACGATGTGAGGACCGCACAATGAAGGAAAAATATGCACCAGCTCGTATCAGAAGCGCCGATCCTTGCGTGATTTTGTGCTAGATCATTCGCAGTAACTGTACGGTACTCGTGTCGATATGGTCCTTGGCGTAATTTGAGGTAAATGGGTCCATGCAATCAAGAAAAAAAATTTAGTACCGTACTATCATAAGGGATAATACCCATAAACAATCGCCAGGGAAACCGGTAATGCGGGTACTTCACCGGAGCTGCCTTTTGTATATACCGAAGGGCGAACGCCGAACGTGCCGAGTGGGCAGGCGCACCCCAGCCCCATCGCATCGCATGACTCAGCCCGATAAGATCACTTGCGGGGAAAGCTCCCTATCTGATCTCATCGCTTCCTCATCTCTAACTCGTACTTTGCGGCACATTTCTTGTTCATTCTTGACTCAATATCTGCTCTGCAGTCTTCAGGACATGCTGTGGCGGCATTCGCACCGTCAGGCACTAGCCTTGATTCGTCGGGAGGCTGTACGATCACACCGATGTCGGCCAGCACTATCATCCCTCGGCGAAAGACGCCTCCTCACCAGCTCAACAAGTTTCCCAACCGCCTCCCAATTCAACAGGTCGGACTTTACAAGCCAGCCATTTACTGGTAGCTATGAACCTGGTCTCCCGACGACCGGGCCGTTGGCTTCGACCCCGGCCTTTGGTGCTCCCCGCATTACCCCCAGGGTTCTGAAGCAATATCTCGACCAGTTTGTGGTGGGACAGGATCGTGCAAAGAAAGTGTTAAGTGTGGCAGTATATAATCATTATCAGAGGGTGCAAGAGCTTCAAAGACGAGAGGAAGAAGCAGAAGAGCTCCAGGCGAAGCGTCAACGGAGGGAGGCTTTTGAAAGTCATCCCTTAGACGGTATGTTTCCACAGTATTGGTCGCCGACCTATTCGATCAATATGGCCTGACTGACTCGTCCCTTTCCAATATAGATGAGCTCCCTAGTCAACAGCGTACCGTTGGTCTTCCGTCGACCCCCAAATCCCGTCAAGCGACTACACCTTTAGATCGGGGTGAGCTGGTGGACAACTCGCCACTACAATTAGACAAGTCCAATATATTGCTTCTTGGACCATCGGGCGTCGGCAAGACTCTTATGGCCAAGACGCTTGCACGAGTATTGTCGGTTCCTTTCAGCATTTCTGACTGCACCCCGTTTACACAGGCTGGTTACATTGGTGAAGATGCCGAGACGTGTGTGCACCGGCTGCTGGCGGCTGCGAACTATGATGTTGAACAAGCCGAGCGCGGGATTATTGTTCTGGACGAAATCGATAAAATCGCCGCCGCTAAAGTCAGCCATGGGAAAGACGTTGGCGGGGAAGGAGTGCAACAGGCGCTCTTGAAGATCATCGAAGGCACAACTGTCCAGGTTCAGGCAAAGCCAGAAAAGAACCCTCGCTCGACAAGTCCACCCAATTCCTACCCATCCAACAGCCCTTTGGGGAACACGCCATTCCAGCCCCACAACAACCAACCGGCTGCCAAAGGGGAAGTTTATAATGTGCGTACGGACAACATCCTCTTCATCTTCTCTGGCGCCTTTGTGGGTTTACACAAGGTGGTCATGGATCGGATATCCAAAGGGTCAATGGGTTTTGGCCAGCCCGTTCGAGCAGCACCAAGTTCGAGCGACCGGCCAGGCCCATCCGTATCCTCCTCAACGGAACCTCTCCCGATTATCCCGGGTTCCGAGGAGGAGGAACTATACAAGAAGCATCTCCCATTTTTCACATCCGCATCTCCTTCCGGACCAGGAAGTGAGCCCAATTATTTCAACGCATTGGACCTCTTGAATCCTACCGACTTGCAAACCTATGGGTTCATCCCCGAGCTCATTGGGCGAATTCCCGTCACCGCCGCATTGTCGACATTGACCCAACCCTTGCTTCTGCGTATTCTTACCGAGCCCCGTAACTCCCTGCTGGCCCAGTATGCTACCCTCTTCTCACTTTCTGGCATTGAGCTGCGATTCACTACACCTGCGTTACATAAGATCGCAGCAAATGGCTTCACAATGGGAACTGGCGCCCGAGCCTTACGCACCGAAATGGAGACTATCCTTAGCGACCCCATGTTTGAAGCACCCGGATCAAGCGTCAAATTTGTTCTCGTGACTGAAGCGGTGGCTGATCGCAAAGAGAAACCGATTTACCTCGCCCGCGGCCAAGGTGGCAAATTTCACGCAATGATATCCGCCGAAGAGAGTAAATGGGAAGAGAAAACAGGATCCGACAAGAAAGCCAAGCAGAAGAAGGAAAAGTTGGATGGCGATGATAGCTCCGAGCATGCAGCGAATTTTCAGGAGTATCGGAAGCGGGCTCTAGGTTAATTTGATATTCATCCACACTGCTGCCCTTGCGGGGCCTCTTCTTCTTTTGACGACATGGGGTATTCAAGGGTGGCTTAGCTTATTTTTATACGGTCCTTCGCATATCTTTTATGAGCCTGATTCAACAACCGAATTCACCTTGATCACATTCTACTTGGAATGGACTTTGGAGATCTACTTAACTCTAGGCCTAAACTATGTTATTTGAGTATTGTTGATGTCTCTTGCGACAATCGTTGATAGTGGATTTGTTAGTATTTAATGGACGCACTGGCAGCCGTATGTTCATAGGCGTGGGGGTCTTTTGAGTAGCAAAGGATCTCCGAAAGACCCAAGTAATTACACCTTGTCACTCTGCTGTGTCTCGATCCACTGACAGAAGAAGGCATTCGACGTATACACTGCATCTGTCTCGTTCTTGGTGGATTGATAGGAACTTCATCGGCTTTTCATTCAAATCATTAGGTTGTTAATAAAATGGTCTAACGCTAGGGTACTTGGAGGGCAAGCAAAAATAAATGCTGGGAGGCGTCTAGCTTGACTGGAAGAAAGGCCGGGCAGAAATTAGATGAAACTTATAGATCATCTGTATGAGCCGGATTGACGAATTTCGGAGGGCCGCTTCCAGGAGTCGCTTGGATCGGCATCGACTGGAGGATCCGCTGGGGTTGCTGGGGTACCTGGGGTCGTCTCTGCAGGGGAATTTGCGGTTTGGCTTAATCGTCTTTCTTTAAGAAGGCTTTCCATGATCACATGCTCGCGAACTTTGAATTTTGTGAAGAAATCATCAGACTCCAAAAGAATGATATGGCCCCAACTTCGCCAGCGCTCTCGTAGAGGTGGTGATTGCACAGATGAAAGAATGATCATTCGCCGAAAGCAAGCTGATTTTGTTAGCGTCCAACCTGCAAACGCTTCGGCTAGATGATCCATATCTCGCTCTTGTTGCGAAAGGCCCTTCGGGATCGCCGGGTAGTCATCCTCGGAGCGGGAACCATAACCCGCTATGGGAAGAGAAACAATGTTGCTGTTCGGTTCATGCATCTCGCTGGGGCGTAGGCTGTTTTCCTGAAAGTAGGGATATCTCTCGTCAATCGAATTGATTTTCTTGATTGAGACGATAATGGATAACAAAAACTTGGTTTCCTCGTCGTCTTTTGCCTGCTGAAGTTGTCCTTGCAGGCGTTTCCAGGCGTCTGGGGGAAGGACAAGCTTCCAATCCTTTCTTTGGGGAAAATGGAGAAACCAGTATATGAGAATAGTGGTTTTTTTCAGATCTTGGAAGATGTCCTCGGCGAGTAAGATCAAGCCCCCTCTGGGGAACAGGGGTTGGAAATGGTCATTTGTGCAAAGGCCGTGAGGGTCCGGCCACTCAAGTTTGCGATATAGACGGACGCTCCAGAAGTTGAATACTTCGCCCATCATGAGTTTAGCAATTCCCGGGCATTGTGAGTGAATTTCGGAGAAAGACTCATGAAACTATGATGTGTTAGTAAACCCATCCTAGGAGCAAGGAACAAGTGCAAGGATAACGTACAATGACAACGCCTCGTTTGCCATTGTCCATAAATCTGGACCAGCCATTGTTGTCTCGATTAGAGTAGACGGTCATATTATTCCAGGACAGCCATCTCTGCATGATCTGAAATTCTTCTCCCTCTTCCGGAGGAAAGAAAAGAAAGAAATTCTCCGCTGTTGAAGAATCGCTTAGCCTGTTTAAGTCATTAATACTGGTTTTGAGAGTGGATGCAAAGAAACTTTTGACAATTCCTTCTTTGTCTTGGTTGGTCAACATTGAAGCGGCCAGGGCACCCGTTTCCTGACTTTGTGGTACATTTGTGACTTGCTGAATATGAGGCGTAGAATCGGTAGATTTTTCGACTCCAGCGAAAGGATCATCAGAAATCAGCGCACCCATGTCGTTCGGCGTATCTTCAAAAGCTGGCAGTGAAGAGAATGGGGGTAACGCCGCACGCACAGACAAAAGAAGAGGTGTGCCATTTGGGACTTTTTGAGTATCCAACTTGAGATCGAGAAAGTCGAAGTCAGGAGACGCGCGAGAGAACGCAAGCCAAACATCTCCCTTTGGGTCCTGAGGATAAAAGATGGCCATAACATTTTTCCGACGTAGATAATGAGCCATGCGGAGGAGTCCCGGATTGGTATCCTGAAAGCCTTCCATCCAACAGTTGCCGAAGGCAGAATTTCTCGAAGCCTGCATGGATATTAGTATCTGTATTAGATGCTTTGAAAAGTATACTATTACCTTTTGGCACAATTCGGCGTATTGATCCTCATTGCATAGATCCTTGAACCACATTTCACACCAAATGCTGTTTTCCGCCCTGGAATTGGTAAGGTCCCTTCTTGCCTCGAAAGATATGCCGCATAATCTGACTGCACCGACAGGTGTCTTATCAGGCCCATAAAACACGTGCGCATATACCTCTCCTGGGTTCCAGAAGTGACCGTGAGGAAGAGCCCCCCCGTGGACCGTGTGAATCCGGGGTTTCGTATGCTAACCGGCATTCGCGAGAGTTCCTCTTTTTCGGAGATTTCGATTTCATTGAGCGCATGCCCCGATCTAGCTGCAGCTGACGGGGGCTCATCTCGGGGATTCATCCGATGTGACTTGGTGTGAGCTCCTGATGTGGGGGTTCGAGTGGGTATCGAGTTGCGGCGGAAGTCATCAGCTTGCGCTGGCATCTTGCGGGATGGCGAGGATGGCGGGGATGGGGACCGATTGTGATACACCTTCGATCGATTCCACAGGTGATCTGATTGCCGATAAGGGTCCCGCCGCAGTTGTGTTTCTAACGGACCAGTTCCAAATGGCCGATTGAGGCCCTGTATTGATCGCCTTGTAGGTAATTGCCCAAGAGATCCATGATTCTCAGGAACGGGACGTGAAGGATTACTGACCCGAGAAGAGAAATCTCGACCGACTGCCTGGCCAGATAGACGAGGAACTCCGATGTCCGGATCCATGGATCTAGGATTCCGCGGGGCGTGGTCAGGCCATGGTAAACAAGTGGCCATGGGGTTATCCGTCGTAGGTAACTGCTGTGAGTCGGTAGGGCGTGTGCTTGAAGGGTTAGGATTTCCCGGTGTCATATCTCCCAATCTACTTGACTGTTCACTCGCGAATTGTGTGGTGATTGGGGGGGGGGGTTTCACTTGTGGATTCTTCAATGGGGTGAACTCGGCTGGCTTCAAAAGTTGTAGCTCGCTCGCATCTGGAGCTCGATCCCTTCCCCATCTTGATCCCCGCCCAAGCCATTTAGTATTGACATGATGAGCCGCGTTCCTGGCACCAGGAGCGAGACTCGCATTTCCAAACCCAGGAAGATTCGATGGAGGGTGAGGATTGATCTTTTTGGTCCCATTCGACGATAATTTCATCGAAGCTGAGGTCTTGCGAGCAGCTCCTTGCGATGCCTTGGAGTTGGAATTGGGAGAGTGGGTGGGCTGCGTGGAGTTTCGAACAGATTGAAAAGTAGCGGCCGCAGGTTGAATGGTTTTTTGGGGGGCCTGGCTGACACCGAGGGAAGCTTTCGGTCTACCTTGAAGATCCTGGGTGGGATAGATGGGAGCTTGAGAAACACCGGTGGTAGCTTGGATACGTTCTGGAGAGGCCCGAGTAGCACCGACAGAAGATCTTGGTTTGGTTGCTGGGGTTTCAGTAATATTGATGGGAGTTTCGGCGGTTCCAGTGGGGGGGTTGACCCGAGGTGATGGAAGTAGCATCAGGACTTTTGGCCGGGGAACCCTCGCAAGATGAAGATGATTCATCTTTGCTGCTGGCGGAAACAAACAAGTCATCAATATCATCGACACCTTCGCCGCCTTGCGGGTCTTGCGCACAGTGATTTGAGTCGTCATCATCAGACCATTTGATGATGCTTTTCAGTCTCTTATCTCTTTGAATTCGGCGAGCTTGCCGGGATTTCTTGCGTGCCTTCGTTTCATCCTCGCGACGTTTCAAATCCTCTTCAAATGCGTCAACATCAAAAGGTTTTCTTTTTTTTGCTTTGATTTCAACCTTTGCCCGAGCCCATTTGGCAAGTATCTCTGGCGCGTCCAAGTTGACCCTGGGCTCCCAGTCTGACCGATGCATCGGATATCCTAGCCATTTGACAAGATATTGTGTTTTCCCGCGAAATTTCCTCTCAGCCAGAATTTCTTCAACATCATACTCATCAGCTGGCTCACTGGGGGCAGTTGATTTGAGAGAGTCAACATCTGACTGCTGGTTAGAGCCGTCATCTCCCATCTCAATGTCAGATGCCATGGTTTCAGTCGTTCGCTAGCCCGATCCAGTTGATTGAGCCATACATTAGACAAGGAGGGATCCTTTCCATGAAACTAGGAGACCGTGATACTCGGGGGTCTTGGATGCAGAAGTGCTGGGGTCTTGGGGATAGTGCCAATTTTTGGTTGAAGTGTTGTGTGTCTGCGAGTGAGAGAAGAAGTAAAGTGACCGCCCTTTGGCCACAATTATCTGATCTCCATGGATCTATTGTGGGACAATTTCGATTTTGGGAAACCAAGGTCCAAGGGCAGACAGCAGGGTACGGAGAGAGCAGAGTCGATATCTACCTTATGTTTTGCCATGGTTGCCCGCCAGCATGAATGACTATTTGGGGTGTGGAGGGATTACATAAGCAGGATAGTGGTGATAACAAATCTGATGCAGTGAAGGGAGCAATTTCCGTTAAAGGAGGCAGTGGGACTCCACCTGCGAGGCATCAATCACCCTCTCCCTATCGCTGCCGTTTAACACCCTACCCCCCCCCAGTTGTTTTTTCTTTCCTCCCCCACGTCTTTCTTTCTCTCATCTCAAAATGGCCAACGACGAATACGATGTAAGTTCCTTGATTTACTCGACCGGTCCGCCAATATAACTAACTTGCCTTCAGTTTCTCTTCAAAGGTAACGTTGTCTCGTGCGGTTGCCGCATCTCCTCCGCTCCGCCACTTCGTGTCCTTCGGGCGACCCCCTCCAATAGTTTGCGATCCATACACGATAAACCATAGTATTGACAACTGGATAGTGGTGTTGATCGGAGACTCTGGTGTTGGTAAATCCAACCTGCTGAGTCGATTCACCCGCAACGAATTCAACCTGGACTCCAAGTCCACAATCGGCGTGGAGTTTGCGACTCGCTCGATCCAGGTCGACTCCAAGACAATCAAGGCACAGATCTGGGATACTGCTGGTCAGGAGCGCTACCGTGCGATCACCTCTGCTTACTACCGTGGCGCTGTCGGTGCCCTTCTTGTCTATGATATCAGCAAGCACCAGACCTACGAAAATGTCAACCGGTGGTTGAAGGAACTGCGGGATCATGCCGACTCCAACATTGTGATTATGCTTGTCGGTAACAAGAGTGATTTGAGGCACCTGCGTGCTGTTCCCACCGAGGAGGCCAAGCAGTTTGCCAGTACGTTTACATCCCCTGGAGGAGCCGTGGCGTCATGGGTTAGGTTGCTGACAACGAACAGGCGAGAACAACCTTTCTTTCATCGAAACCTCCGCCCTTGACGCCAGCAACGTCGAACTTGCTTTCCAAAACATCCTCACAGGTGAGTTACCCTGGCGCGCAAAGACATGGTTCTAGGCAGCACACTAACTCGACGGTCAGAAATCTACCGTATCGTCTCCAGCAAGGCTCTTGACTCGGGCGACTCGACCTTGAACCAGCCCGGCCAAGGCCGTACGATCGACTTCACCCCGCAGGAAAATGACCAGAAGCAGGGATGCTGCTAGATGGTTCGGGAGGTCAGACCGATCGCAACGACTCTTCTTCTTTTACATCGTGATTTTGAAATGGCCGGGGTCTTTGATGGATTCTGTAATTTGACGCGAAGACGAATGCACAGGCGGGATCTGGTAGAACACATGGGAAGATGGAGTGTCGAATCAGACATATCTCCCGATAGTCGGAGCTTCGCGTTTTCTTTGCCCTTTGCTTCTCGTGTCTTTGTTTAGTTATTCTGTGTGGTCCCCCACGAAATTGATGCTTCCACCAGACCTGATTTTGATCTGTTTCCCCTCTTGCTGGTGCTCTGCGGTCGCTGGTGCAATGAATTTGGTTGGGCGTCACTTAAGGCTAAGTGGTTATGTATCCTTTGGAAATTCAGTATATTCAAATTCCCCAACAATAGAATTTCCCGCCTCTACAGACAGGTCCTGTCAAACTGTAATATCTGTGGTCCAGATCCTGCCACGACGCTTTGGGTCCACCTGCAGCTCCACTTGGGGAATGTGCTTCTCCGCTAGGGGGCGACTACGAGCATGAGGTCTTCGAGGGGGACCTAAAGTAACCATCGTCAGATTGACGAACTTGAAATTGTACCTTGTTGGATGGGCCTTACAACTCACCTGGGCACACTAGAAAGCTGGGCAAAGCCAAGCGGTAGATCTATGCCAATCTATAGCGAGTTAGAAGGTCATCTAGGGAATTGCTAGTATCTTGATATGCAACTACATATATTTTTTCCAACACAAACATTGATGCAAAATGGGTTGTTATAAAATGCCAGATACTTTTGAAATTAATCACTAGAAGACTTGACCTTGACGCCTGAGAAGACCATGATATCGTCGCATCAAATATACATGTAGTCGAAATATCCAGAGGGAAAGTGCTGCAGGGAGCATGCGGCACCCAAAAAAACCAGGAAACTCTTATGCGAAGAGTTCGCGTACACCTAGAGCATTGGGCTTCCGCGAAGAGTTGTCGGTCAATCCCAGATCCGTCCGCTTGGCCACCCGATCGGTTTGTGTGTCCCTGCGCGCCGCGTACCGGCCAGCCTTGCCCAACCGAATCTCGCGACGAACCTGGTTCGGGCTAACGTACTCCTTGTTCTCATAGATGACGGGGCCACCGAAGCTGCCCTCCAAGATCACAATGGGGGTCAGGACGAAACGAGGTCCAATCTCCACCAAGGAGACCTCTGGAAGACCGGCGTCCTTGCCCTTTGGAACAGGCTTAACAGTCGCCTCGCCTTCCTTCTTCGCGCCACCACTCTCTGACTCACGGATCTCATAGATACGAATCCAGATCTTGCCATCCACACCGAAGATGCCGATGATGCGGTCCACGAACGGCTTCATACCCTTCACACCCCGCTTGGGAACGCAGAAAATTCCGCGCAGCATCTCACGGACCAGAGAACGATACTCGTTACCCGGGGCGCCGGCGCCCATGTCCGGGCCTTGCTCGTCGAATGACCGGTCGAATACCACAAGGCCTCTACCGCCCTTCAGACAGTTGCCCGCAAACCCAGCACCAAGTTCCGCCATGGTGTGTAGGTTGTTCAGGTGGAACTTGATGGTGGGGCCGTTTGGCGGGCGTGCGAGCCAGAGGTAAAGATCTTGACCGTTCTTACGAGCCTCGAGGAAGAAAATCATGTTGCAGGAGTGCAGGTCGGCCAGAGAGTTCAGCAAAAGGTTGTAACCGGCTGTCTTTTTCTTGGTGTCAAGCTTAGTCTCCTTGTGAGTGTGCGGGAGGAGTGCGCAGAGATCTGCCATGAGGTGTCGGTGACTATCAAATTAATTGCGACAGATTAGCATTATCATCATGATTACCAGCAGATTAACTTTCAGAACTTACCGGGATGAGACACCGCGCGATGTCAAAATAAGTACCCGCGTCTTGGGCATAAATCCTTGAGCAAGCTGCTTCTTCGCCGCAGCGATACGGTCCTCTTCTTCTTCATCCTCTTCGCTGTCGGTGGTGTCGTCCGCATCGTTCAGGAGCTCCTCGATCTCCATACCCATCTCGTCGTCTAGGTCCTCGACAGGCTGCCGGGCCTTCTGCTTTGAAACGGTTTTGTAGACGGCCGCCATTGTGAGTTGCAATTATCAATGAGTGAGGCTGGAAGATCAAGAAGCTGCCGCCGAAAAAAGTTACCATGGGAAATGGCAGAATAATTTTTAGTTCTTCACCGCCCATTTATGAAAGATCACATGACCGATATCCCGCCCTCGTCCAACCAACCACACCGAATTTTCTAAAAAAGCAACCTCCAGTATTTCTTTTCTGAGTTTATCCTTCAGACGACAACTGATCACAGTAAATTTTCTTTTTATGGCAGTATTGCTCGACCTAGTCCTGAAAACCCTTCCTGGGATACCTTGATACCTGCCAAGCGATTTGCGAACTTGAGCTTTTGTGAAATATCCCATTCCTTTTCTTTACAATTCATCGCATACAGCATTCCAGCAATAAACGTGTCTCCTGCGCCAATTGGGCTGCCGTTATGTATCTTAGTGGTACTCATCTCATACAAGGGTAAGGCAATAACTCACTCGATAACCTGAAAATTCTCTGCCGTGTACGCTGGAGCATGTACGAACTTCCCTGTGGCTTGTTCAAGAGCGCAAGCACCATCTTTCCCCCATGTACAGCAGAGTAGCGATCTGGCAATCGTCCTATCATATTAGTATGCATTGATTGCATTGTAGGGGCCGAGTTGATAATTACGCATTGGGTGCCTGTGTGGATTGCTCCAGCAAACATGCCTCTGCAGATGAATATCCTTTAACCTTTGCGAAATTTTAGCAAAGGCTTCCGGAAGAGGGTGTCGAATGAATATGCTTTACTGACAGTTGCCCATGATTTTGAATAGAACACCACATTTGCTGCCTTTGCCAACTCCTGAAGGCCTACCCGACCGGGTTTCTCGACCTCAACACTGACACGAACAGAAGGGAAATTCTTTCGTATATAGCATATGCAGGCAAGAATCACATCCGGAGTCCTACCCTTGAATGTTGTTAGAAATCAATAGCGATATCGACATGAGATCTTCTGTCCTATAGTAAAGGAACCAGATGGATCGCTCGTCTGAAACGTACCTCAAAATGAAACCAGGCCGTCCCAGGAGCTAATTTACTTGCAGAATGAATGAATTCATCCACAGTCATGTCAGGAAGCTCATTATAGTTCACAATCGTTCGGCTACCAGTTGACTGGCTTTTGATGATGTAACTCGAAGCCGGTTCGCTAAATTCCTCCCGATAAATACAATGCTGCATATTGACATACTGTTCTAACTCGGACGTAATCTTCTGGCAGACTGTGGACGATTTCGCTGGGAGCACCGTAACTAAATTTAACGGAAGATGTTCGGATGCCGTATTTGCTAGCTGCTGTAGCACTTCGAGGGTATTGGGACAGTTCCCACCTCGCCTTATGGAAACGTGTGATGCACGTAATTTTTCATCTTCTTCAGGGCAATGTGGAGTTCTGTGACCATGTCAGTGACATACTTCTAACCCTTCACAGCTCCTTAAACAGGGGCTGGGTAGGCCCAGGGGCGTACGTCAGAATAGTGTCCACATAGAGAGCACCGACTGCGACAATTGACATGCTCTCGTTCCTTTGTGTTTTTTGGAAGCAGTGAAATTCCTCCAAGTGCATCGGCGATCCCGAGAAACTGCCAGAGGAGGTCTGGCCAACCTTAGATTAAACGCCCATGAACTTGAAGAGGGGCAGATTAGTCATGCTGCTGTTTGCTATGACTACCGCCACAAGGAAACCACCTAGATGGCAAGAGAGTAGAGACTGTCTTGTTTGTGCCCAGTGGCAAGTCCATTAAATTATCCTTGGCGTCCTAGACTCCTAGATAGATCTCCTCTGTGCTCCAGGGACCAGGAAGAAATAAGAAACTTTCTTTACAAAGAAAGCCTCTCGTAGCAATTTGGATTGGCCGAATTTGTACTATTCCATGCCTTCCGCGGAATAGAGAAAAATGGCGAGTGTTGGGTTTTAGTAATATTATCCTTAATTATCAATCATTTCTAATAGCTTAATCTTACAACCGAGCTTTTCGGATACTAAAACAAAGGGCATTTTGCTCATTGCTCCTTGAGAGTCAAAGCTTCAGAAATACAATCTTGGTAGGGCTAGAGCATATTCCCGGATTTTCTGTACGAGTGTAGGGCAAATCCTTTTCATATCCTCCAGTTTTAATGAGCAGTACTTTGAAAATAAAGAAAAATAGGCAAACAGCGTTAGTTATACCCCAGCGTGTCTTTCTCTGATATTTCAATTTGCTAACACTCATTTACTCCATATTAACTGCTTTGTTTCCATCTATTCACCCACAGAAAACTCCTATATATCAGCTCAATCATGTTCACAAAGGGTGCAGCACTCACCGATATCTTTAGGCTGAACCTGAGCTCCAACTCCTGAAAAACTACTAGTAGTGAAATTTAAGTTCATCCTCAAAAATCTGACCATGGTTCAACGGACAAAAGTACTGGACACGGAAGGCACGACTCCCAAGTTTCTCTACTCCATGATTAAACAACTTGATCTTAAGCTCGTAGGTCCTCTTTTATTTTGCATAGTATAGATCTGCTGACTGAACCTTCATGTCTTGTATTAGATTGACTGGAACAAAGTTGCACAGGATCTCGAAATTTCCAACGGCCACGCTGCTAGAATGCGTTACTCCAGATTTCGCTCACAAATGGACGGCCCGAACACGGCCCAGCGAGCTCCCAGAAGGAGGGGCCAAAAAAAAGGTGCAAAAGGAGATGTCAAGGGCAATTCCCAAATGCCATTCGCGCAGGTTTACCCCGGACTTGTCCCAAAACTGGAATCACCGGACTACATGTCTCAGCCAGGTCCATTTGTGAAGCACGAGCATGGAAGCCAGAAACTTCAAAACAGCCAAAGCCTTTCCGACGTGTCAGATCTCTTTCAATTTTCCCCAATGATGGCATCTTCTGGCATACAATACCCGTATGTGCCTTCGTATATCCACCATGGAATTCCTATTAATGTTGGAAATGGAGTAATGTCACCGGGACATGGAGTGCTTGGCTCAATTATTGGATCTTTTGGCACTCCTTCATACTCGCAATTTGCCCCCTCACAGGATTTCAGCATCCATAGCGGGGTCATGACTCAGTCGACTTCCGATGATGCCCCTGCCATTAACTGGGGGCTCCACGCACCTCTGGATGAACAGGATTCGTCTGAGATATCACAGATAGAGTTTGAGCAGGAAACTGAACTCATCGATCTTAAAAATGAGGTATTGCCCGATAAGGCGACCAAGCAGGAAGTCTGCACCCCCAAGGCCGAAGAGAGAACATCGTCGAACGAAGAATGAATGCTGAATGTGTCGCCACCAATCTTTTAATCGGGCATATTTTCTGGATGTGTTTTGTTAGCCTAGAATTAAATATCTTGAGTCAATATTGATTCTTCCGAGTCCGCTGTAGTTTTGGCCACACTAATATTGAGCATCATGTGTGGTTAGAGGTAACTATGTGCCAGTGTGAAAGACGCGTCCCAAAACAGAAAATTGAATTCAATGGAGAGAGGTGGAGCTCTTATTCTAACTTCTAAGGTGACAAGTGTTAATAAAGATAGAGCCTGGCTTAAGAATTTTCAGACTTCTCAAAATTTTCAAAATTCCTAACCCTAATTTGAACCCGAACCCGGTACCACCTGAGTGAATATGCTTAGGACTTGACTTCCAAAAATTTAAGCTTAGAATTAAGCTTAAAATCTTCAAATTGGAATACAGTCCGGTACCTATTATTCTTATCTGCTTACAAAGTGTATTACGAATTTTCATCTATTGATTATAATTTGTATTTGAGGATAGAGTTCGATAAAGTTTTACCATGTGGCCTTGGCAGTTCGATTTGACGATTAAAACCATAAGTTTCGTTGATCATTGGAAGCGGGCGGCTTTTCAAATTGCCGTGAATTTAGTTCACGTCAGAAGGGTAGTCACGCCCAATGGTTGTGCATCCACGGCCTGGGCATCGTTGCTAAGCCCATACAGAGAGGGTCAATTGTTGACAAGATCTTTGCAATTTTGTTCCACAGTCTTTCGTACTGAACTTGACTTCTCCCGATTTTTGGGCTTGCTGGAACAACTTTTCTGGCGTTATTGATCTGAGCCAGACACCTAGCTACTTCAAGACATTTTAACCGGTGGTGTTCCTGCTGTTCCTGCCATTCCCAGTCCGAAAATATCCGCTGCTATCAACACTCCAACACTCCGTCACAACTATTTGCTCTTCTTCAACCTCTCTCTCCTTCTACTATTCCGTCTCTTTCGTCGTGTTCCTTCCTCCTCCTACTTCTCCTACTTCTCCTTCATCTTCTTTATCTTCTTCATCTTCATCTTTTCCAATCTTCCTCACCTCACCCTGCCTCAACCTTCAACCCGGATATTTCCATACAACGCGCTACTAGTCACGTCTACAGCTGGGCCACAGCCTTGCAACACCGCGACCATGCCGGCAAAAGTGCGCTGGACGGCTGAGAATGACCAGATAGTAAGTCCATCCAATCCCTTTCATTTCAACCTCAGATTTGGGCGAGAACCAGTCACTTTCTTTCACGAGTCGAAGTCAATAATCCTTCACCTGTTATTCAAGACCTCTCCAGCATGCAAAGTAGGCTGACATTTCTTCAACTAGCTCCTCGCGAAGATGATCGAAGCACATGATTTCAGTGTCGATACCGCAAAGATGGCTACCCTGTGGCGTGAGTTACCCTGTCTTCGCCAAAATGGAAAATAAACCTCACTTTCAAAAGGACCTGGTCGCTAACCGCCATTATAGCGGGAGATGAGGAGTCGCGACCGACTGCCCGAGCTATTAAAGAGAGAATAGCAAAGATCAAGGAGATCTCAAAGACGTCGTCCGCGAGTATTCTGGCCGGACCCTCGACCCCAGCTAAGCGTCCACGCAACAAGGTCGCCAAGACCCCCAAGGGATCGACTCTGGCTCGAAAGAGCCGAAAGAAGAAGGAAGAGGCTTCCGTCAAAGTCGAGTCCCCTATCAAGGTCGAATCCACTGACGAGGATGAAGAGATCCCTGAGGAGGCCAGTGTCAAAACCGAGGATGCCGCAATCAAAACCGAGGAGGCTGCAGTCAAAACCGAAGAGGCCGACGTAGACGAGAGCGACGTCGAAGCTGTTGGAGGTCCCAGTCCCTGGTCGGATCTCGATGTTGAGGCCTAAGTTCCCAGTCCCTACCTTGAACCCAGAAGAGTGATTCCTGCATTGCGATGATATTACGGGGTCTGGGGAGACCACCCGTCCACGAAACTTTCCTGCTATTTTCTTTATTTCTCCGATTCAACTTTTTTTTCATGGGAAACGGAATCTTCTAATGCGTAAGTACCCCATGCTTCTCCTCGGTCTTTGCAAGTCAAGGTGGTTTCTCTAACGGGGTTTCAACCAGGCAAAGCATTTTACTCACAACTTTTTCTGTTTAGAAGCGAGTGGGCGGCGTTTACAAGGGCACAATATGAAGGATGGAACAAGCTTCTTTTTCGATTTTGGGCGATTTTACCATCTATCAAAACCCACAAAAAATGAGATCAAAACCCCCAGACACACCTTTCTCGGCCGGTTGCGGCCCGGCGCGATGTTTACTGAATAGAGCGTTTGATGAGCCGATGAGCAGCTAAAAGCCGGAGTGGAAAATAGAACCGGGGATCAAATGCTTCGTAAAGTTGCTAGATATCCTTTGATATTGCCCACCGACCTGCTTCCATACGCAATGTGCAGTTCCCCTCAAAATTCCGAAACCCCCCCACTTAAAAAAAGCCTGACCGAGTCCATGTTCAAGCAAACTAGCATGTCCCATAAAATCAAGTGAGTTAATCTCACACAAAGATCCTCAAAGTAAGAAAAGAAAAAAATAGCATGATCCCCATAAAGCACTCCTACTGGTAAAAAGTACCAAGCTAAGCTGCCTGCCAGCTCTGGTCGGGATGAGCGAAGGGAAGCTCACGCAAGATATCCGTCATGATCGAACTTCTCAGGCTCAGGCTCAGACTTGACAATCTGTTCGTCGGTCTGTTCGGTATTCTTGAGGGCGGCGGAATTGCGCTTGGGAGTGTTTTTGGGAGTGCTCTTGGTTGCCTTCCTGGGGGTGGATCGCTTGGTCTTGGGTGTGGACGGTGACTTTGGGATGGCACTCTTCGAGCTCGTGAGACCAGCCTTTTCCTTGATACGCTGAATTCTGTGCTTCAGGGCGCTAACGGTGCAGTCTTTTCAGACTAATCAGCCAAGTTGTCTTTGCAACAATTCTCGAAGCGAGGTTTATTTGGGAAGAAACACAGTAGGAGGATACTTGCCTTGACCCATAAACTCGGCGACTTTTTCAAAGTCGATGGCCGTGTTGCTGGTAGTAATGATGCCAACCAGGAGCTGAAATTGTCAGTGCCATAAATTCGAACTCATTCTTGAGAGAATGTAAGATTGGAGAGAGGTAGGGGATAGGGCATGTAGGCTCAAGTGGTACATACCTTGGCGTCAGCTTCCGCGTTCCAGGTAATGGTCATTATGAAGAGCTGAACAGCAGAAGCCTCTCAAAACTTGTATCAACCGATCAGTGTTGGATGGAATGCCCTTTTGGACTCGAGCAAGGTTGGAGCAAGGTTGGAGAAAAGTCCAGGAAAGAGGAGGGATATTGGTGTGAAGTTGAAAGGGTGAGAAGTGAAAGCGGGAGAGCAGGAGAGCAGAGAAGCAGGAGAGAGCAGGTCCAGTGGATGGGAAAATGGCACCTGGCGGAAACCCACTCACCACTGACTGCACTGGGGGAAAGAACATCATCCTAAAGAGCACGGTCGTTCTAGCCTGACCTCAGGCACCAACACACAACTAGTAATATCCCTAATACTACATAGTACGGGCATACAATTGGAGCCTATTTCATTGCTTTGGCACCGACCCGGGAGGCATTGGTTTATTTGACAGTTGGATGGTCAATCCTGCATGCATAGAATACTACTATGGTGCTTGAACAAGAACAAGGGGCATAAAGCAGTGAGATAACAACATACGCACTGAAGGGAATCCGGAAGGGAATATATCGAAAAAGGTAAATAGGCAGGAGATAGAGAGCATTGCTAGTCCGCCAACACATTCAAATTCTCTCATTTATAAATCCAACGTAGAGAGTGTTCTTATTCGTAACGAGGTGGTTGCGGCGGTCCAGCAGTAGGTGGCGTCGATGCCCAGGGACCACTTACAAACTGGGGATCGGATGCTGCTGAGCGCACAGCGGTGGAAGCCGAAGTCTCCCATTGATTTGGATATCCAGGCGGTATCTCACTTTGCGAGGGCTGCCCTGGTCCTACCATAGGATCGGCCGCTTGCTTGTAATGTATCCGTTGCGGAGAGGGCAGATACTGATGCATGCCTGCTTGCACAAGAGGATTCTGGTAGTTCGGGACGCCACTTTGAAGCTCGGGCGCGGAATACTCAGCGGAATTGTAGGCCGTCCCTGACTGGGCTCGTGACAGGTCGGTGGCTTGATATTGACTATGCGAAGTTGGTGGCTGTGGCTGTGGCTGGTAGCCATGAGGAGATTGTGTGACAGATCCTGGGCCATGGTTTGCATGCGGCGGCAATATACTAGCTTGCTGTGAATGGGTTCGGGACATTGATTGTGCAGCCCCAGTTGGAATATTCTCAGTCTCACGGGGTAAGTGCATCGGTAGCGATCCGTGCATTGATTGGCTATTTTCCCGGCTGAAGGCAAAGTCACTCCCAGAACGCGACGGGTTCGAAGATTGTGATGATCGCGAAGCGAATTCCCTTGGAGAGGCTCCAACGGTGTGTGGAGTTGGGTAGCTTCGGTAGATTGGCTGTGAAGTAGTTGAACCGAAACCCGTCGACACCGATTCGGTTGGGGCATTTGACACCAAAGGCTGTTGACTGGGATGCCATTGAGGCTCGGGCGGAGGGACCGCGTGTATGCTTGAAAGATGACTCTGCGCCATGGTTGCCTCTATATTATTAACGGGAAGCTGTGAATGCTGAGAGCCCAAGGCGAAGCCCGAATGTGAACCTGGAGGATGTTGCTGTGTATATCCTCCAGCGTGTACCTGTGAAGAGCTTGCATTGCCAGCCAAAGACTGGTATTCACCATTCGGTTGCATGTGGTCATGGCTTGGAAAGAACGTCGATGGACCGGCGCCATAATTTTGGTGAGGCTGCTGCCAAAGCAATTAGCGACATGCATTGGAAGATAATCCGGACAGACCTCCGCACCGATCCATATTGACTATCGCTGTACACAAATTGCTGAATGAACTCATGGGGCATTCGTTGGCTGGTCTGATTCGGATGCCAGTCGGTTGTCCCCGAAGATCCGTATGTAGGGTGCGTGAGCTGTTCATTCGGCTGCGGGTCAAGGGAGCTCTATCCCGCCATCAGTGCTATTCATGTGGCATGGGTGCAGACAATATGATCGCAATTTCCTACGGGAACTCTCGCACAGCCCAGGACAGGCTCAATCCGTTCCGCCAAGGTGGTCCCTGACCCCGTTATTTGGGGACTGTTGGTTGATGGGCGCGATGGTGGGTATGTGGGCCCGGTCCCAATAGACGTAGGCGTTGTTGAAGGAGTGAGAACGACAGGTTCGGTTGGGACCTCCCATTGCGATTTGCCGGTCGCTCTCTGCACAAAATACCATTTACGTTGGACGCCCTCCCATTGAGCAAGCCTCAAAATAAACAGAGTTAGCCGGGTGCCAAATCGTTATCAACAGGATAGGGTCTGACTTACCATCCGTCGGGCAGTTGAGGCGGCGGAGAGGACGGGCCTGCAGTATCTGCAGGAGCCTCTTGGGGCATCGTGCGAGCGGTCAAAGGATGGAAGTTGAAGCCGAGGCAGGGAGGGAGGGGGAGAGAGGAAGAGGGAGGGGATGTCAAAGACGGAAGCAGAAGCAGAAGCAGAGATGGGAGGTGCCGCGGGCGAGTCGATCCTGTGGGGCCTCGTGCCTTTCCTTTGATTGACTTGGCGATCGAGCCAACCACAACTGAAGAGGTTCACTATACTATAAAGCAGGGTTTCAAGTTAGAAGATGATTAAGAACACGGATTATGAGACTGTTGATACATTTTAAATCTAAACACAAGGTACTAGTATTCGTCCTACTAGTAGTTACTCCATCCATTTACCAAATTCCTCGTCCACCGTGTAGCTAGCGCCTAAATAATAACCGTGCCCCTGGCCAAAAAAATAAAATAAAAATAAAAAAGTAGAGAAAAAAAATTCCAGAAAAAGATGATCAAAGATCGAGCCGTACCGAGCCGAGGAGCAAGTCCCTGGCTACCACGCGTAACCATTGCCGGTCTCATAGTCTTCCCCATCCCAGTCATCATCGCCACTGGCTTCAGAATCAAGAAAATCATTTTCGTTGAACTGCGTTTCACTAGGGCGTTGGTTATCAATGCGAATGAAGACTTCGTCGCACATGCCAAGCCCCCGCAATTGGCCGCCCCGACCCGGTGAATCAAGAGACGAGTTCACATCTGCATCCTGCTTGTCCACGATCTGTGCAATACGCGCGCTCTGGCGCTTGGATGACGTCGCGTCCGATGACTCTGGAAACGGGCAGGGTTCCGGGCTTCTTGAAACCAAGTCCCCGTGTTGAAATGTTTGTATTATGTCAGGTATCCAGACATCACGGAAGCGAGCCCGGTCCCGCCACGACATGTCTAGGATCAAGCTGATAGACAGGCGCCGTAAAGCACTTAGATGGGTGGCAGCTTTGACAAGACTCGTCAAGAAAATATCTGCACAGTCACCGTCTAGCTTTCGCAGACATGTCATTTCGATTTCGCGCAGCGTGTGGGGCCATGTCGGCTCCACGTCATTTTCCATTAAGGAATCAAAGTGAGGTAAGGTGTCATTGTGAGGGGATGCGTCGTATATGTTTCCATCGAACTTCAGCTTTTCAAGAATAGGGCAGTGGGACGCAAGACCACCCATCCACAGCAGATTTAGGTGCCGATTATGATTCAAATTAAGCTCACGAAGACGATCACCATGGTACTTCAAAAAGGCGTCGATTGAAGCCGAGAATATTCTGTCGCAATTGGTAATCGTTAGGGAGTGGATTGTTGAAGGCAGCTGGAGCAAGAGTCGATCCGAGGGCAAGGTGCATTCCACGAACTCTAATCGTTCAAGATCTGGTAGTGCGTTGAGTGAAACAGCCAGGGCGTCTTCGTTATCGAATGTATCCTTATGGTTGCGATCACCAAGATGAAGCAGTTTGACTTCCTTCAGCTTCTGGAAAGCGGGTCGCCGATGTTGCTTGTCCATGAACGGGAGAAGGTCGGCGAGATTCAAGAAACGAGAGTTCCAGTCCCAGGCACGAAGTCGAACACCAGTGGAGTCCATAACTTCGAATAGATTTTCTGAGTAGATCCACGTCGACTGGGGAATATCCGCCGGCTGGTGGCCAAGAATAAAATCGTCTTGGTGATAGATTCGCACTGCATGCACTTGAGGGACTTTTTGAATCAGCTGAGCGAGGTCAAAATAGCCCAGTATTGGTCCACTTTTGAAGCGAAGAACGTCTACATCCACATGGAGTTCTTTGATCTTGCCGGCGTAATTGATCAAGCGAGAGTCCCGTGGCGTGGAGAGTAATTTTACAAGCGCATGACACTTGTAGGATGAAAATATCGGTGGGCAGTAGTAAAGAGCTGCCAGGGCTGGTTCTTGGAATTCCCGACATAAACATGCGAGATTGACAAGCCATCTGGCCATATCACTTCGAGCCTCCCACTTCTCGTTGGGGGTTGGGTAGGTCGCCTGGAGGAGGATTTGGAAAAGAATATGATAGGGTAACTTTTGCCAGGGTGGAATAAATCGAGAAACATCATCGAGGAGCTCCGAGTAGTATTTGGCTCGCTTATTCGAAAACGAATTCTTCTCTTTTGGCCGCTCGCGCGGGCGTCGCTTCACGCCAATAGAAGGCGTCCCATGGCCAGTCGTATTTGAGGAGCGAGGCCGGGTTTTTTTAATTGAGTTCGGGCGCCTATGTCGAGTGGAACGACGACTACTGCGAGCTGAAGCTGGTGGATTCGTTTGGCGTTCTGGGCCTTCGCCTTGATCATTGTCTGGCTCGGCAGCAGGTTCATCGTCCGATTCATGATCCGACGGCTCGCGATAGGAAGGGCGTTGCGCATTCGAGCTGGACCGAAGAGACACTGTTGGTCTGTCTTCTGCGTGGAGATCATCGTCGGAGGTCGATTCATGATAGCTGTCGACCTGGGTCCGGCTGCGGCGCGCAGGTCGAGTGGACGTTGAAGGCCCACTCGACCGTGAGTGTGCCATGACTGAGAGAGATTGGGCTATAAAGTGCAATGGATGCAAATTATAATACTTAATTGTAACAAAGGAAACGAAGTGCGATAGAAAGTTTGCTCCAGGATGCAGGGTCCAGGATACTACGCAGTACTCGTAGAAGGAAGACGAATGCGCCCGCAGCCGGGGAGTGCACGGGGTCCACCCGGCAGCCGCGATCGGCGCTATCGATAAGCTAGCGTATTAGGAGGCTTGGCGATGATCCCGTGATCTCTGATTCATGCCCGATGAATGTGGCACTCAGGCACTCAGGCACTCAGGCAGCGAACCCCCGCCCCCGTGAGGACGCTATGGATGCACCGTAAAAATAGAAACCCGACGGCGCTTCCAGCCACCTCGAGGGGGGGATCCTCGTGGAGAGGCCCATTTGCTTCTTATTTCTCTCCCCACCACCTGTTATTTTGGATGGTATTTTTTTATATTGATTGATTCTTGAGCGCCGTTGACTGCACTTGACAAAACACCTATATACTAGAACCCATGATTGTTGTCACTGTGCTCTGTTTAGTGTTTCCTGCATGCTTGTCGGGGGGCTGACGACTCCTGGAACGATTCGATGGAGTCAACCTTCCCCATCATGATGGACTCGACCGACCGATCGGATCAGACCGACCTCGGAGCGTCTCAGATGGTAATCCAGCAGTATGCACGGTACCCATCCACACTGGAATCAACACTTCGCAGTGCCTCTTCACTTGGAAGCGCTCGCAGCCAGGCAGAGGCTAACAAATCACCGTCGCTGCATCGTAAAGAGACTCCCCGGAGCATTCAATCTTCTCCAAGGGGGGTTCCGCTCCGCCGTTCCTCTCTCCTCAGTAGCTCGTTCCGGGCCGTCTATGTCTCCCCCGGTCTTCGATGCCCTCCGTCATCAGCAATTGAAAGACACCGCTGACCAGGCGGAATCTCGGGCTCTGCCTTCACGTGAGATTACTGACGAAACGATTGACGATGCTTATGTACTATTTATCCTATATTGCAATCCGAGTGTTCCTTCTTCTGTTGATACCTTGGAGCTTCGACGAACCTTTCGATGCCCTCCACGCAGTGATGGCAAAAGCTTCAGTGTTTTCACTCTCTTTGAGCTCATTCGCAAATTCGATAATAAAGAGCTCAAGACATGGATCCAATTGGCAATCGAACTGGGTGTGGAGCCACCCTCCATGGAGAAGAAACAAAGCACGCAGAAGGTCCAGCAGTACGCAGTCCGATTAAAGGTATTTAGCATATATCGTCTCTGTTTGAGACCAACATGGAAGCTAATCAATTCTAGCGATGGATGCGTGCAATGCATGTTGATGCCTTTTTCGAATATTGTCTAAGTCACCAACATCAGTACTATACTCAGCTACCTTCCTCGGGGCCATACGTTGGCGAACCCCGCGATGGCGTACCACTGGAAGAAGACCTTGCCCTCCGCGCACTCATCCCTCAATGGAAGCCTAAAAGGGGCAGGAAAAGAGCAGAGGACAGGGAGCTTGAAGAAGAAAAGACTATTAAACGGCCCCAGTTAGATACATCGGTAGCAGGTCTACAACCTGGAGGCTTTCAGCAGCACTCTGTGACATTTCCACAGAGCGCCATACCATTCAGTGCATTTCCAAGTGAGGATCCTTGGATAACAGCCACCTCGGCATACCCACAGCCTGGGCAAACAGAGCAGCCTGGACAAGACCTTCGCTGGAGGCTTCCGGAACGGGAAACGTCGCCTGTGGGATACCCTCAATCCGCCATTATTCCACGAGGAAACCAGCCATCCGACTCGCTTGTGTCTGTTGAGCCTCGTTCTGCCATCACACCATCTACCAGCGAGAAAAGTCGCTCGCGACGCAGACATGGGCCGGCAGTTTCCTCGGCTTGGACTAACAGCAACGGCTCATCCAATGGTAAAAGTCGAGGCAGGCCGCCTAGTAAACCAACAGCATCTGGTTCATTTTCCGCATTTCATGTCAACGCTGCACGAGACTCTTCGCACATCTCAACAACCTCTCTCCGCCAATCCTCTCCCCTTGTGATTAAACAGAGCTCGTCACAGCCAATGCCAGGCTCAAGCTTCGACCAATCACCTACTCCAGCTAATAATGGAAGACCAAGCAAGCTTCAATTGCAGGTTCCTCAGCATTTTGGTGCCCCAGTACGCCTTGCAACACCGCCAACACTGTTGGTCAATGGCGTGAACGGAGCAGTCGTACATGCCAACGAAGTTCACACTTCCGAGTCGGCAGAGAATGGATCTATGAAAAAACAAGAGGACGGCAGTTCTAAAATAACCGTTGATGGAATTACCCATGTCCTTACAGATGACCTTATGCGTGCTCGTCTCAGCGGACGAGCAGACCCCTTGAAGCCTGACGAAGCTCGCGAATTGGCTTCAGCCATAGTAGCCAATGTTTCTTCTACCTACTCTCAGATGTCATTTGACTTTCCAACATTACATTTAGCAACTCATCTGGGGGTGGCTCATCATTTTGGTTCTTCGGCCCCGCGACCAACTATGATGGCTTTGAATATCGACACATCGCCGCGACGTGGAGATCTCATCGGCACATTATCCAACTCTGGTCAAAATCCAATCGGCACAGAATACAACCTTTCCCTAGAATACACACCATCGTTTCATTTCTCGATACATCTTATACTGGGAGATCTCCACTTGGGCAACGTGGCACCCGCGGCATACAACCAAGCAGCCAATACCGCACAGAGTCAAGAAAAGACCGTTCCCGAATATGACTTGGAAGGTCTTGATCTAGGAGACGACGGTTTCGACCCTTCGGCATCTGAGGCTACCTGGAAATCACGTTACATGAAACTGCGGGCACAGATGCAAAAGAAAGAGCGTGCTTTGTCGCATTACAAGCGAAAGATTGTTGAATCGGTTATGGCGGACATTTGATTAACAGGAGGGTGTTGTACATACAACGCACAGCTTCCAGTGCTCTGCGGCCTATCATTCCTTTATTTTTCAACCGCATTCTCATGGCGTTATCTTGTGATTTTAAGTGCTAAGATACCCTAGTCCATTCTATGATCAATTTTTGAATACTACATCAGTTGACACACATCTACGATCAACTACTGGTACGCGAAGACATATGCTTCTTCCATGGATTGAGGAAAGTTCTGTGTAGTCGATTAGTGGGCACTACCTGTTTCAACGCAACACCGCAAAATATCCCCATAAAACTCCTGGGCACCTTGCTACCCCAATGAGACCATACTCCTCGCGAAAAACTCGCAAAGAACCTGCGGAAAAAACGTGCGGAAAAAAAAACACCCTCTAGAAATGAAATGAAATGAAGGCGCGCTCCCCGTCCTTCGCAAACAGACCCCCAGAAATCCCACCGGCCTTCAAGTTCTAGCGTACCAGTCGGTACCTTTCGCGTCGACGACACCAACATCAGAGAAGCCATACGCAGGGGATGTGGGGCCTCAACCCGAGGGGACTTAGATCTCTTCGTCGCTCTCAACATCCTTCTTCTCTTCCTCCTCCTCCTCTTTGATTTCGGCGTTCTCTTCTTCAGTCTGGTCAAGATCATGCTCGTCCTTAACCTGCCCCTCCTTCTTGACTGCTGCCTTCTTGGCTCGAGAACCCCTCTTCTTGGGCGAACTCAGGGTGGCTTCATCCTGGGTAGTAGGATCAGAACTGAACGCTTCACCCTCGGCATTCTTTTCCTCTTTGATGCCGACGTTCTCATCTTCAGTCAGATCATCGTCATTATCGTCTCCACCCTGTTTCCCCTTTTTGATTGGGGTCTTCTTGGCCCGAGGAATCCCTTTCTTGGGCGAGGTCAGGGCGGCTCCAGTCTGTAAAGAGGGTCAGAACTGAAGGCTAATCATGAATCTTGTGTAACTCACCGAGCCGGTAAAGAAGCAGTCCGTCGCGAATCCGTGCTTTGTTTTGAGAACTTTGTACCTGTTTCCGGCAGAGCGAGGGTTGCCGTACCCCATTGCGGCGGCCACTTTAACCATGTCGACCTAGAAACCATATTGTTAGCGGGTTCAGAAAGTGAGAGGATCACAGTAGCTCACCTTGCCTCGAGTGTGATCGATGTTTTTAAAACACTCCGCCATGAAACGGTAGTCTTTCTCGGTGGCAGTCTCAGGTGGCATTTTGGGATTGATCAAGAAAACGGTCTGTTTGTTTTGGAATGTAAGAGTATCAGAGGTAAATGTTTGGAAGGAGCAAGGTTGAAGTGAAGGAAAAGATGAAAGATGGAGAAGAAAGGAAAAGAAAAGAAAATTGGAGGGATGATGGATGGAGAGGGAGGAGGGAGGTGAGGAGGAAGTGAAGGGCCGGGCTAGTGACACTCTCAACAGCAAACAGTTCATGGAGCACGGGTCGAAGTGAGTGGTGTGGCTGCCTGGAGGATTTTTTCCTAGATTCAAGGTCTATCTTATGGTCTGTCACTCCCACAGCGCGATTTGAATTTAGCTTTGTATTGTTCTAACGATTGCTTCAAGTTCTGATTGCTGTTTGAACAAAGTCATTCTGGCAGCAATGCTCGGTGGAAGCCAACCTAACCGAATCAAATGGACGTAAAACCAGATCTTTATTTGTCTCTAGAGATTAACTCATAGCATGTACCGGAATAGTGGAGACCGGTCTCCCAACGAATCTGGATCATCAGGATATTCTGAGGGGTCAATAAGGTCCCTTTGACGGTTAATGCGCTGGTAAGCGAATCGCAAAAGCACAGTCGCTACCATGCCCACGACAACGAAGGCAAGCTCCAGAGAATGGCCAAGAATATACTGCGGGGCGTCCTGGGCGCGATAGAAGTTTGATGCCATGGCTGCCATGTAATCCTTCAGATTAGCACATAGAAGTTGGAAATTCAAGAAAGATGATACTACTGTCACGAGACTTACCGCCTGCAAGATTTCCAAGTCCAATATAAATGGCCATTCCAGCCGCACGCTTGTAGTCACCTGCAAGGTTGACACTGATCCAAGTAACATTGCCTGGGAAGGCGGGATAGATTCCTAGCATGGTGTTAGCGGCCCGATCCAGTCCGCTTGGCATCCATATTGACTAGTCCGACTCACCGATGACTGCGACAAAGACTCCAAAATATACGACGCCAGGTACGCTGCGACCACTTGATGCGAGGCAGATGATGAACCCAATAGCGATCATGGCCATGAAGAATAGAATAAATGGTGACCGCTGCTTTCGACGATCCGAGAACCATGCTGCAAGAACGGCAACAACTGCTGCAGTGATGTAGATTGGTACCTATAGGAATTGCAATGTTTAGAACAAGATTCAGTTCCAGCGCCATTGTGGAGAAAGTACTGACAGTCAAAAGCTGAGCGGTTGAAGATGTGTAGCCAAGATCTTTGATAATAGAAGGGAGGAACAGTGAGATTCCATAGAGGGGACAGGTAATTCCCCAGTACACTAAGGTTATTATGTTAGTTATTTGAAGTATGGGGGATGAGGGATGAGGACTGAAGCATACTAAATAATCCCAAATAGATCTGCCAGTCCTTAAATGCATCAAGTACATATTTCATTTGAAACTTGTCCTCGTCCTGCACCATCTCGCGCGCGTCCGCCGAATTTTGAATCCTCAAGCTATGAATGACAAACCGACGTTCATCTTCGGTGAGAAAGGTGGCCGTCTCTGGGGAATCATGGATTGCGAAAGGTGCGAAAAGAGCCACCACAACGGTGAGAAGACCCTCTAGAATGAAGATCCAGCGCCAGCCGGCGTACCCACCAACCCCGTCCATTTTCTGTCAACACATATGAGATATCTGGCTACCGAAAAGGCTTTGAGGAAGGAATCTTACCGCAATTCCATATGCTAAAAGCCCGGAGAATGCACCGGCAATGCTGGCCGCGCTGAAGAAAAGCGCTTGTCGATACTGAGCTCGATGGCGAGGGTACCAGAGCGTAATGTAATAGGCTACACCTGGATATAGACCGGCCTCTATAGCAATTGATCGGCAAAATTCCACGTTGAGGATGACTGGAAAGAACAGTACGTACCGGCGACACCCAACATGAGGCGGGTTGCCAAGAGACCACCATAGCCCTTGACAACTCCCATCAGGGTCTGATCCACGGTGTTAACTCAATCCAAGCACGACTTCGCAGGGGATTCACTGCTGACCATTACGATACCCCATGCAACCATGATTAATGGTAGCCATCTGGACGGTCTCAACTTTTTAAGGAGGAGATTGCTGGGTAACTCGAAGACGCAGTAGGTGAAAAAGAACACGGTCACTGGGAAACGAGCGTCAGCATAGCTCACATACCACAAAGGAATGCAGTCCATACGAGTCCAATTGTACTGCGGTCCTGTCATATTCAAATCATCCACCAATCCCTCAATCTTTGCGTTTCCAATATTTCCTATTCAAAGGACTTTAGTTAGTGCTTAGACCCATACCCAATAGGGAGGTTCATGTTGTGTACCTCGATCCAAAAAAGCAAGGAGGTAAAGGATGCTGAGCATAGGAATTAATCGAAGATCCATTTTGCGCAACACCGCTTTTTCATCGACATTGAATGATGGCGGTCGGCTTATCCCCGATTCATGATCTGTAATCTTCTCGTCTTGTGGAACTGAGGGGTTCTCGAATTCGCGTGCCGAGGCTTTCTCCTTTGACATGTCGCCGGAGTCCGACATGGCGATGGTGCGGGTGGATTGTAGTTGTAGTTGGGGGAGATGCCGAGGGGGTGTTGGGAAGGGGAAAGGAGGAAAGAAGGAAAAGGAGGGAAACAGGGGGGGAAAAGAGGAGAGCGATCGTTCTCTTGCCTCGTACTTAATCATTTCAATAATTCACGTTTTCTTCCCTTCCCCAGGGTTACCCCCATTCCCCCGGATTGCCCCCCCACACACGCCTTTTCAATGGTGAGTGAGATCACCTTGGCATGAGGGGTTCGCTTCCCGCGCCATGACGATCAAAGCTTCCAAGGTTTTGCTGTGTTGCTCGGGGCGGACTTTCCAGAGATCGAGATTGTGAGCTTCTGACTCTTAAATCTGAGTTCCTGGTACTAGTTACTCCGCGCTCTAGTTTGATCGCGAGATCTAGGATTTAGGCTTCGCTGGGCAGTTCCGCGACTCCGCACATGATTCATGCAAGAATCTTGATTGTTACTAGTCGTAGTCCTAGTCCTAGTACGTAAGCGATGATACAGGAAATATTAAAGTTAAGTTAATATCCTTGCTAGTTTACTTCGGACCACTATTATTACTACCACTACTTTTACTACTACTACTACTACTACCACTACTACTACTACTACTACTACTACTACTACTACTACTACTACTACTACTACTACTACTACTACTACTACTACTACTACTACTACTATTAAGCTTGGTTATGTATAAGAATGGGTATCAGAAGTATGAAGCCCCCACAAAGTAAATTTGAGTCCACAGTAACGCATTGGCAGGTTTGACATCGGGGTAGGCCGACGGATCGGTACGGGATCAAGTGCATGCGAGCCAGGGCCAGACGTCAATGTTGGAAGAAAAGAGACATGTACAAGTCTTGGGAGCTTGTGGATAAAATCAAGGAGAAATTCAAGAGAGCGTATGTAGCACTGATCCGGGACCGCCAAAGTGGTCTTCGGAAAATTCCTAAGACGACTAGGGCCTGGAAAGATGGAGAGAGAGAGACAAGTAATGAACGTCAAGAGGTGAAGTAAGGTCACAATGTAGGAATACACGTATTAAGAATATGAGGAGCCGAGTCAAGTAGGGTGGCCCAAGTGGTATCATCACAGTCCAATGTCCCTCGGCCACGAGTAAGGCCTGGGTTGGGTATAAAGAAATTAGGCATCGAGATATAGTTCTCGGAAGTCCGTCCGATCATTAGGGTATAAGACATCCATCAACAAGAATTATTAGTGAAAATGGGGGATGAAAAGAGCAAAAGACAAGCCAAGTCGTGATCAATGGGCGGGCAGTTTTCGGCGACGATGGACTTTCCATTCGGCCTTGGCAACTCTCATGAAGAGTTCGATGTCCTTAATGGGGACCCAACTAGTCAGAACTTTCATTATGTTCTCGAAATCAGATTCGAGAATTATATCGCGCATGCCATCTATGAGAGCAGCAGACGTGGCATGGAGCACGTCCAGGCCCTGACCAAAGGTGCCTGGGTCTTTCTTCGGGCCTTTTGCAGAAGCGGTGGCAGGTCGGCCCGGGGGATCCTCAGCATCGCCAAGGAGCATGAAGACATCCCAGACACGGAGCTGGGCTGGGAAGGGGATCGAGTAGTTGAAGAGGGTTAGGTACCATTTGGTACCATAGGCTGTGGGTGGAATCCCCACTTCGTTCTGTAAAGGTATTAGTGCATGGGTTGAGATACGCTGGGTTACCACATATTCTTACCAGCTTTGAGGCCACCTCACCACCAGCCAGCCACTCCCGTTCAAAATCTTCCAACGCCTCCATAAGCCCCGCAAATCCAGATTTATAAAGTTGTTCCAAGCCACGAAGTTGCCAGAGCCGCGCGAACATGACAAAAGCATGCTCCTCGTCGTAATATGCTAAGAGCGTAGCTGCGAGAGCTGCCATGCCTTGCACATAACCGGTATCGGGATAATATAATGACATGGCATGAAGCACACGGAAGAGGAGCCTTTGCCCACCACGGTATCGTCGACGAAACATGATGTGGCTAGTGATGGTACGTGGCACGTCAATGTCGATCTGAACATCGTCTGGTGAAGAGACATATTGCAATTCATGGAATGCATCAATGAGCTCTTCCTCGGATGGACTATTAGGGTGTCGCTTAGCACTCGCCTCAAGGAACGAATACCAAGCCGTCCCGCGCCACCGGTCCGGGATGCCCTTCCATGTTCGCTCGATGAGTTTGCTGCTCTGCGTATCAAATTCGAATTTCATGCCCCCGCCATCGCGACCTTTTTTCGTAGGTTTGGCCATTTTGGTCCACTTGTCCTCACGTTCCCACTCCTTCCTGCGTATCGCACGCGCGGCAGCTGCGTCTTGTCCCTCGCCAGTATTTCCGTCCGGGACAGTGAGCATGTCGGCGGCCTCGTCCGTAAATTTCCGATCCCTGTTGTGGGGTAGATGATTGGTTGCGGAACGTAGACGAGATGTTGAACGCCGGATCGGCGCACTGTTCGTGCTCGCCGAGGAAGATGGGCGACCTGCTGCAGAGCTTGTAGAGAGATTGCGGGTAGGCGACCGAGCATTAGAAGACCGATTGCTCGATGGCCGAATGGAACGTTTCCGACGCGGTGACTCGGATGCAATTAAGAGACTCGTGGTGACCCTTTGGATTGGATGAGGCGCGGCTCCATTCTTTGGAGGCGCATGAATGAAACCGTAACGATCCACGTCTTCAGCGCCAACATTTTGCCAGTATTCAATGCCGCCCGCGAGCTCCTGGGTCTCGCGTTTCATCCTTATCCGCTTCACTTCTTCTGAGGCTCGACCAATAGACTCGGGCTCCGGTGCTTGGGGCCCAGCGGTAGAAGCGGTTTCTGCATCTAAAGTAGCACCCTCCTCCCAAAGAACACCATTGTCCACGGCAATTGATTTTGCGACGTCGGAATCAGTAACTTTGTCATCTCCTTTATCATACATCAATCGAACTCTCCGGGAGAGCATATCCTCGTCGGCAGAGATGGCTCTACTCTGAAGACTGGTTTGTCGGGGGCGGAGGGTACCCTGTGGCTTCCGAGGACGCGGAGTTGGCTTTGGTAGACTGGTATCGGTGTCATTTGTGCCGGTCGAGAGGGTTGGTACGGGTGATATCTCGACATCTTGTTGGATTGACTGGACTTCCGACTGCGGCTCGGGGTCCGGTTCCTGTTCCTGTTCCTGCTCAAAGGGAGATTCCATGCGCCTCTCTAGTCGTTTTCCAGGGCGCGGTCGATTTGATTGGTCTCGAATAAGACTACCGCGGTGTGAGAACTTCATTGTCTTATCCAATCCGGTTAGGGAGGCTGTAGGAATGTCCAAGCTGATCCCACTGAAGGATGGTTCAATCTGAGGCACTGGAGGGGTCTCTTCCATGCTCCTCTTCCGTTCCAATTCGGCCGACCTCTTTCTCAACCCGCCCCATTTGCGCTCCGACCAGCGCGATCCTGGTCGAGACCCCGGGCGCGAGCTTGGCCGAGCGCTCCCGTCGTTGAGAACGATACTTGGGACACTGCGCAAAGAAGGCGCGTTGTCGCCAAACCGGCCATCCTCGGATAGTCTTGGCCGGCCTTCATTGCCTGAGGATGTGAAAGGTCTCAGTTCCCCCTCGTGTCTGACGTTGTCCTGCCCCGCGAGCGCCGTAGCGGGACGATCCTCGAACCCCCGGGAGGCACTCGTACTCAGCGATCGGCCATTGAGTTCCGGTGGTAGCGCATTGTCGGTGGGCAGTGAGACCGAACGAATGGCGGACGGACATCTCACGGCGAGAGAGTCGTTGGAGGGGACGGCGCGAATTGTCGGGCGCGACTCCGGGCGAACTGTCGAGGGCGATAGCGATACAGGGGCCTCTTCCACCATTATCCCAGCATGACTTTTCGAAACGAGGGAGTGAAAGGAGCGACGTGATATAAAACCAAAAGTCAGAACTGAGAACTCAAAGCTCAGTGCTAATCGGCGGGGCAGAAAGGAGAGTCGAGCGCATCACTGATGGCAGTGGAAATTCAAATTATCCAGGAGATCAAAAGACCCAAAGAACGGAGACGGAAGACCGTTGTGGAGTTGGCTTCTTGGCGCGGGATGCAGTCTCATTCCAATCAGAAGGGACCACCTGAGCACTAGCAACTTAGTATATACTCGTATGAGTATATCGTATCCAATGCAACTGCCAGGAATCGGAATTGAAGGTGCTGGTCCCTGGACAGATCGTCAATCCCAGGGGCAGAGGAGATGAGCATCAACGTCGTGTGTCCCACCAACCCCCTCGGGCCACGCAGCAGTGGAGCTAGATGAAGCCCGACAAGGCCACCCTACGGACAAGAAGTTTTAAGTGGAGCCCACTAGCGGTGCTTAGATTAGAACAAGCGTGGTGACATTGTCTTCATCGGGTCGCAGAAGCGGCTGTGCTTGTGCCATTTGGTCTGGGGTACTCCGTCCGAGTCCGTCGTAGTCGACAGTGTACGGAGTACTGTGTATGGATTAATTCGATGGAGGAAAAAATGCCTTTTTCCAGCTCCTTTTTACAGAAAAAGGTCCAATTTTGTGCCACTTCGACGTAATGTCCCCACAACGCAAATGGGTGTAGTATTTACAAACGAGTACGCCGTGCAGAGAGTACAGAAAAGGCTGTAATGAAAGAAGAAGAAGAAGAAGAAGAAGAAGAAGAAGAAGAACGCGTCAAAACGCCCATAGCCAAAGCTGCTAATCCAGCAAGCCATCAGCCTCAGATGCAAGAAGAAGGGGGGGTGGGGGGGGGAGCAAAGCATTCCCCCAGGGCTATACGGAAAAATAATAATCATCATGGCGTGAAGATACTTGTCGGGATCCAGCCGTCCAGCGTTAGATCTCTATCATTTAGACCACTGCGGTGTTGACCCCGGACTGAGCCTCTCGACTGGGTCGACTCCGATCGACTGGCTCCTTCGGAAGAACCTCAATCTGTCGCACCAGAAAGCTTTTCTCATCCGTAAACTGATCATCATCCGTTCGATCCTCCAGGAATTTTGGCAAGAAACGCAACAACCGATCGCGGTTGTTGATCAGGATCCGTTGTACTGCCACCGATTTGTTTGGGTTCGCCACGAATACCTGGTCTCGTTAGTGTGCGTGACTCTTCGTCATGATCGACGGCAGGCATACCTTGAAAACGTGGAATCCCTCGTACTGTACCATTTTGCGATCGTCGCGCAACAGTTTCATACACAGCTTGAGGTTCTCCCCACTTTCCACGTAGGCCATCATCACATTGTAGTTGGCACGGTCCAATAGAATCTCCCCAAGCAGCTTGATGCTCTGTCGTTTGGTCACGTATGAATCTGACTGCACCAGGATGGTGTTGAATCGACCGAAAAATAGCTCAAAGTTGCTGGCCAAATATGCGGTCACTAGACTCTTGTGCCGAGTCAGAATTTCCTGTCGAAGGCCGAGTCAGTCACTCTTTCCACCACATTACGATAGACCTATAAATCGGACGTACCCGGAATGTCGTGAATGCATCGGCGCTCACTTCAAAGTTCCCCTTGTCGATCCATTCAAAGAATTTCCAAAACACGCCGTCGCCGTTTTGAGGGGCATTGGGCTTCAAATCCGAGAGACGCACGGCCGCCTCCCCCTCTTGTGATTGATCATACAGAACCACCGCAGTGACCACGTCAAATTTGAGCGCTTCACGTAAAATTACACCACACGGCATGGCACTTTGGCTGTGTGTGTACCCTCGGCATAACTCAATAAGAATCTCTGGACGGTGGTGAACAATATAGGAAATGACTGGAGGGTCTTTGTCGGGCGCATAGGAGGTGGGCCGAAAGCGCAAGATATGAGAGAAGATGGTCTGCGTATCCTTTCTAGCCTCAAAGGGCAGTAAATGAATTGACCGCGAGAGATCATAGAGTAGGTCTTCTTGGAGTGTTGCTTGGATGAGTGCGTGAACCTGATCGGGGGACGTGCTGATCTCTAAACCGCGAAGCCATTGTCAGCCATGCATTCCAGTCCAGTTCATTCCAGTTCAGGCCAGGCCAGAGAACAGCTCTGGATCTGCCTCCTAGGGCGTGCAGTTAACCGACCTTGTGTTCCTTGAACAATCACTTTCATCTGACCAAGCTGTTTGGCCAGCTCTTCATCGGCCTGTATTCTAGGTCAGCGAGGAGGTGTGTATCCCAAGTGGTTCGAGCGACGGCACCTTAGGTGTATTGGGGGCTTCTTGGACCCTTAACAATGATTCTTTTGTTGAGCGAACGACATCAGCGGGCTGGCGCGATCGGCCACGATTGAAGAAGAAAGCCATGACCGAAATATCGAGAGAGACCGAGAGGGATGGGGAGGAGAAGCTGGAGAAGCTGGAGAGGGCGAGCCTGGAACGGTCCAGGGTGTACCAGCCGTAATAAACAACGGAAGCTGAAATCAGCGGGGCGGGGCAACCGTTGGCCCGATAACGGATTTTTTTTATCGCGGCCACTTTCTACCCCTCCAACCATTCCCAGTCTATAGGACTAGTATCCCAGCATCATGGCATCCTCCAATCGTTCTGATCTCCCTGCTGAAAAGGCACCTGTCGATGCTCGATCCGTCTCTGACGAATCTGACTCGAGCAATGAAGAAGGTTGGGAAGATGTCGAGCCCGAGGATGATTCGCAGCCAGTAGTCGACCTCTTCTCCGAAACGGTCTACCCTGATGTGCGCTCGATGCTGAAAGTTTGCAAGGACAAGCACAACTTTGATCTGCTGAAGATCCAGAAGCAACTCGGTATGTAACCTCCCCCTTCCTGCCACTGTGATTCCGGTCTTCTCTGAGCAAAGTGGAAGCCCACGGATTTTTCTTGCCATTGAGACGATTTGGAACTAACTCATTCAATTTTGGGATAGATCTTGACTTCCTGGATTCGATCAAGCTGGTCAACTATGTGCGCACCCAGGTTAAGGCTGGTAACAAGACACCCGATGTCTCTTCCAAGTCCCAATTCGAAGACGATGCCTACTTGAAGCCTGTGCTCGAGGACGACGCCCTTCTATATAGCTTGGACGATATCGCTGAGGAACAGGCTAGCGATGAGGCCTCTGGTGGCGACGCCGACCGTCGAGTTCTGGAACTACAGGAGGAATTGGAGCGCTTGCAGACTCAATTCTCCGAGTACAGAACCGCCGTGCAACAATCTCTCGAGGATCAATTGACCAAAGAAGACGAGAAGCTGCAGCCCGATGCTGCGAAAAGATCCACAGATAAGACTGAGGAGGTAGATGCGGACTACTTCAGCTCTTATTCTTATAACAGTAAGTTGGCATACACATAACTCAACATATATATGTATGTGCGTACATACAATTTGCTAACCTGATGTTCACCGTCTAGCAATCCATGAGTCCATGTTGAAGGATACCATCCGTACTGATGCCTACCGTGATTTCGTCTACGAGAACAAGCACCTCTTCAAGGATAAGGTCGTTCTGGACGTTGGATGCGGAACTGGTATCTTATCCATGTTCTGTGCCAAGGCCGGTGCAAAGAAGGTCATCTCGGTTGACAACTCGAACATCATTGACCGTGCCAAGGAGATCGTCTATGACAACGGCCTTGGTGATGTGATCACGTAAGTATTCTTACATCTGTTTGCTTCTACTGAAGGTCCACTCACTATTTGAACAGGTGCATCCAAGGCAAGATCGAAGAGGTTGTCCTCCCGGTTGAAAAGGTCGACATTATCATCTCAGAGTGGATGGGCTACGGTCTGCTCTTCGAGGCCATGTTTGATTCGGTCATTTACGCTAGGGATCGCTACCTGGCTCCCGATGGACTTATGGTTCCCTCTCACGCCACTCTCCGCGTTGCGCCTTTCGCCGACCCTGATTTCATTGCGTCGCATATCTCCTTCTGGCATAACGTGTACGGTTTCAAGATGAACAGCATGCTCTTGAACATTTACGAGGAGGCGCTTGTGCGCGGAATTCAGCCCACAACCATTCCAGGAGACTCCAGTATCTTTTTGCCGCTGCCTCTTCATACCATCACTGTCGAGGAGCTGAACTTTATCAAGGAGTTCCAATTCACCCTGAACGAGGATATTGATGCCCTCGATGGCTTCGCCATTTGGTTCGATATCTTCTTCATGCCCTCAAGAGAATCTCCGGTGCCCGAGAACCCCATTCCCTCAGAGATGAAGAAGAAGGGAATTGTTTCCTTCACCACCGGCCCGGACGACACTGAGACCCACTGGATGCAGACCATCCTTCTTATCGACCATGGAAAGGAGCAACCCAAGCCATTAAAGAAGGGTCAGACTTTTACTGGTAAGGTCGGCTATCAGCGAAAGCAGAACGGCTACCGCGGTCTGGATATCAACATCGAGTGGAACGGCGGAGAAAATGCCTCGGGCAAGCAACAGTGGGCGCTTCAGTAAATAGCGCTCCGCACAAAAGTTGAAATGACTTTAACGATGCTGTCATAAAATTTGATATTTCGTGGGCTAGATGCATGGATAGAGAATTATATACCCAGCAGGAGATGGAATTCTACGACCTGGAAATGACTTTCAAATATTTCACTAGGTGTTGAAGGTCGAGCTGTAGAGCTCTAGTCCCTGAACGGGAGTGCAAGTAGCCAATGGCTCATCAGCCAAGTAGGCAATACCATCCTACCGGTGTTGTAAGAGAGCCCTCAAAGCATAGGTAAAATATCGTCATGAGTAAGAAATACATCCGATATTTGATCAACGTCGGGCAGGGTTTTTACCCGATTCTGACCTGTGGGAGTGCCTCCTGTTTCGGCGGGCTTCTTCATGACGATCATGACAATGGCGACGAGAACGGTCCGAAGTCTTATTGGAACGTTTGTGCGAGCGGTCTCGGCTTCGGTCCCTGCTTCGATCCCGATGGTGATGTCGGTGAGAATGAAGAGGATGATGAGAGCCCCTACGATGTTTCTCATCGTCAACCTTCGAAGAAGCCTCATCCAACTTAAAGTTATCTAGGCTGCTCATGGACTGTGAGCGCCTCCTTCGATGCCGCGTTGCGTTATGGTTGTCTGTGGTATTCAGGCTCTCGATCTCTTTTCGTTTCTGCTCGGTCCATAGTTTTCGTTCCTGCTGCGTCGCCTTTAATTGTCGCACACCACGTTTCATGGCTGCAAGAGGGTCATTAACATCCATGCGAGACTTTTCTCGTTCCCTGCGCATAGGATCTTCATCCCCCCCAGACATTCTTATCTGGCATCGCATCAGGTGCTGTGACAACCTGTGCACCAGATGAATACCACGGTTGACGACCTGCCTGCTCCTTGAAACCTTCGGCATTTGAAAATCGCATTGTATATTGGTCTTCGTAACTTCGTTCCTTCTTCTTTTTCTCAGCTTCAGCCTCGGAATTCTTCTCAGCTTTCTTGGAGCCCTCCGGGAAGAGGTTTATATGACCGCTGTTATCCCAAAGAGGCACCTGCTGGTTCCCGCCCTCTCGTTGAGATGAACGAGAAAGCTCGTCTCTTTTGGAAAGCGCTTGTTCTGCATCTTCCCGGGCAAATCGAATATCTCTGTCTGTGTCGTCTTCCCCTGCCAGGCGCCGTTTTTTCCGATAGCGGCCCGCATCATCGCTCGATTTTCTTTCAGATCGTGCAAAGGTATCAGCAGACGACTGGGGCGGGGGAGGAGGCGTTGGTGGTCGCTCGCCACGTAATATCTTTATTCGTCGCTCAGCATCAACCTCTTGCATGAGTCGCTCATCTTCTTCTTCGCGGGCTTGTGCCTGGGCCTCGTCGCGTTTCACACGGGCGATATTATCCGGGTTGTAGACGTTCCATGATTTCTTGCCTAGAAGATGTCTATCCAACAATGTTAGTTATATCTGTCTAAATTTGGGGGAAGAATACTCACAGAGGCATATTGAGCGACCTGGCCAGCAGTGAAGAGAAGAAGCGGCGTGCAATCAAGCAGGGTAGGTCGAAGGTCGGGGAACATGCCAAGCCCCGGCGGCGAACCTGCTTTATCGATAAGGCACCCCCACTCCACGTTCAGCCCGATGGGACCGCAGTGGTGTGGCTGAGTTCCCTTCGTTTCTCCTTGAGCTCTCCCACCTTCCATCTACAACTTCTCCATCACCTTGGGGTTTTGCCTATTTTGCCAATTTCTATTTCATCGGACACGTGTCATCTATCCAGAACCGGGTCTCCCTCCATCTACGCTGTTGCCTACGCTGTTTCAAAACACCACGGTGGCGCTACCGCAACGTTCTTAACACTCAACACAGCTTCAACTCCTAGCCACCGGATTATTGACAGTGCACCATGTTCAATCGCCCTAATCCGTCAGGGGATAGTGGGCGCCCATCGCCGCATGGCTATTCGAACCCTAATCAAGCACCACCACGGTATGACCACGGCCAGCCTCCCATGTCCAATTTCGGGCTCGCTCCTAGCGACTACGATGAGCCCATGACTGATGCAACTTTTGACCAAAAGGGGATACGGTGGCCCGCCACCTCAATCAATGGGAAGAGCTCCACAATCACAACCGATGCCGACCCGCCCACCGGTCGGAGGAGGACGCACTGGAGGGCCGGAATGGAAGCTTCAGCCCAGCAAGAGCCCGAATGACAACTATACTTTTGGCAACATGTAAGTGAATTGATATCCGGCTTACATATCCGTACTGACATCTATTAGCATCGCCGTCTCGCCTCTGGATATCCCGCCAACCCGCGATGGCACCGACCTTTATCTCCTGATCAATGATCTCTATGTGTTCTCCGCCCGCCCCCTAGACGGATTTCCTCCGGGATGCATCGGCATGTCGGATCCTCAACGAACATGGGCGCGGGTTGGATTGAGAGATACCGTCAAGGTCGAGCTGTATGACCAATTTAGCCAGGGTGGGCAAGCATATTTGGGGTCTGCCGACATTGAAATCAGCTTTGCGTCCGCAAGAAAGCGCACTGAAGTTCCATATGATCAAGATGATCTGGCGAAGGCAGTCATTAGCGTATGTTCACTCCTGGTCTACCTTCCTTGGTATTTGCTAACGAGACTAGAATTTCCAAAACCAATTGTTTGCGCCCGAGCAAAGACTTCTCATGGACCACAAGAGCATCCCTCTTCTATTGAGTGTCAAAACCGTTCAACGTGTCGATTGGTCTGAGAAGGTCGATCTGAACTCTGGGAAAATTGAGACGGACCCCATCGCACGCGGGGTTGCTTACGCCGCAAACTCAGCTCAATTTTTACAGAGATGCGCAGACCGGACTTAATATGAAGGCCTCCAACCGCCGCCCAGCTGCGAACTCGATCATTCAGCCAGGGTTCAAGTTTGAAGACATGGGTATTGGTGGTCTCGATTCAGAGTTCAGCACCATCTTTCGTCGAGCCTTTGCGTCTCGCATTTTCCCTCCCGGATTGGTGGAGAAGCTCGGCATTCATCACGTTAAGGGTCTTCTGCTCTATGGACCTCCCGGTACTGGCAAAACCTTGATTGCACGACAGATTGGTAAAATGCTGAATGCCAGAGAACCGAAGATCATCAACGGTCCTGAGGTTTTGAATAAATACGTCGGTCAATCTGAAGAAAACATCCGAAAAATGTTCGCGGACGCCGAGAAGGAATACAAAGAGAAGGGTGATGAGAGTGGACTACATATCATCATTTTCGACGAGCTCGATGCCGTTTGCAAGCAACGTGGTAGTGGCGGAGGTGGTGGCACCGGCGTGGGCGATAGTGTTGTTAACCAACTGCTGTCGAAGCTCGATGGTGTTGACCAACTTAACAACATCTTGCTCATTGGTATGACCAATCGTATGGACATGATCGACGAGGCTCTGCTACGTCCTGGTCGTCTAGAGGTTCACATGGAGATCTCTCTTCCCGACGAGCAGGGCCGAAGCCAGATTCTCAAAATCCACACTGAGAAGATGCGTACCAATAAAGTCATGGATACTGATGTCAATCTGGGGGGAGCTTGCCCACATGACCAAGAACTTTTCTGGTGCTGAAATTGCTGGGTTGGTCAAGTCTGCCTCTTCTTTTGCATTCTCCCGTCATGTTAAAGTTGGCACTATGGCAAGTATCAACGATGATGTCGTCAATATGAAAGTGAACCGGGCCGATTTCCACAAAGCTCTCGACGAGGTCAAGCCTGCTTTTGGTGTGTCTGAGGAGGAGCTTTCAAGCCGCATTCAATATGGCATGATTCATTACTCCGAGACTATCAAGGAGATTATGCGCGAGGGTGAGCTGTTCGTCAAGCAGGTCAGCAGCCAAGAAGAGTCCACTCCACTCTTCTCGGTATTGTTGCATGGCCCCACTGGAAGCGGCAAGACCGCTCTGGCATCGAAGATTGCGATCGAGTCTGGATTCCCTTTCGTCAAGTTGATCAGCCCTGAAGACATGGTCGGCTTCAGCGAACCGGCCAAGGTGGCGCACATTAGTCGCATCTTTGACAGTGCCTATAAGAGTCGTACCAGTATCGTCGTTGTTGACAACATCGAGCGAATTATCGACTGGGTGCCGATTGGCCCTCGCTTCAGTAACAGCGTGCTGCAGGCGTTGATGGTTTTCCTTCGCAAGCAGCCCACCCATGGACGGCGCCTGCTGATTCTGGCCACGACCACCGAGCGCGCTTTGATGAAGCAGCTTGATATCTACAACTCTTTCAACTCGGACATCATGGTTCCCAATGTGCAAACATTTACCGAGCTGCGGTTCGTCATGGAGGAATCCAAGGCCTTCGATGCTCAAGAGATCGCCCGGGCACTAGATGGTATCGGTGGCCTAGCGGACGAAAGTCGTATCAGCGTCGGTATCAAGAAGGTCCTGCTTGGAATCGAAACTGCCAAGCAAGATACAGATAAGGTCGGCCGCTTTGTGCGTGTTATCAACAGGGCCATTGAGGAGGAGCAATTCTTTTCCTAGAGGGGTTTTGAATAGATGGGCTCTGTACAATTACTATGGAACCTTGCCATGGTACCTTGCTATAGATTCTTTGCCTCCACCCTGTACTTATGATCAAAGATCAATTAATATCGTGTCCATTGCTCGTACTCCCTATCGTGCGCATGGATATCCACAGATCCTAATAATAGTAACGTAGTACTGACTGTCAGTGTCGAAGGTCGTTTATCATGTGCCGAGGGCCGGGCCTAGAATCATGATGAACCAACCCCTATGGTGGGTTTGAAACACTAGCTTATGCACTAAAGCCCGAAGAAGCAAACAATATTCTATGTGTCCGAGTTAGCTTAAGACTGTGGAACCTTATTCGACAGCAGGCCCTAGCTACCCCAACTTCAATGCCTGAAGCCGCCCAAGCACTCTCAGACTCAGGGGTCCCACAAGCCCTAGATACACAACCCTAGGGATTACAGTTCAATACGATGCTGAGGCAGAGAAGGATACCGTCTCGAAGGAATTTAGCTACTGAATGGCCGGAAGCTTTCATTCTTACAGATAGTCAATACGTAGAAACACTGGCAAGTATCCCACACCACAATAGGCCTTAATATACGCAGTAACACAGCCACACACGCACTCAATGAAAGATATACAGAGTCCCGAGGTCCCAGGCAAACACACCAAACCCAAACCAGCAAAAAATCAAATTAGACCGTCCCAAATCCAAAGATACCGATTTTGTCCCAAGTCATTATAGTCGTTAGATTAAGCGAAAAGAAGGTTGAACCACCCACGGCCATGCCGGTGGACCCGGCGGGGGTATCTCGGGCTCTCGTTCAGTAATCATCAAAGGTATACTTCTTCGATGCCCGACGGTATTCATCGGGGTGGACCTTCTCGGCCTTTCCTTTCAGAGCACTGCGCAAAACAAACTTCTGTCAGCCTTCTAGAACACGCATGTGGCCGCTATTTGGCGCGTCGATCATCGCAACGGCGCACGTGCCAAGCACTGGCCCGGCGGAGCGGAGGCTATCACCCCTGGCCGCGGAGCGGGGCGGAACTTGCAACGTCCACCTCAGGGGTCGGCAAAGGGCTCTTGGGAGATTGATTTCGTGCTCTTACCTGACGCGCTTTTGAGTCCACTCCAAATCACGCTTTGTCTCACGTGCGGTTTTGAGTCCCTCGTTGAAGTTGGCGCGGACTCCCTTCAAACGTCGCTGAGCTAGGGCTTGCAGCTCCAGAAGCTCTTGCTGCTTAGCGTTCAGGTGGCCGGAGCTATTTCATGCATACCGGTCAGTTTTCTTAACTCTCGAATTTCAAGTTCATCCTGGAATCAACCGCGGTAATGCCTTTCGCCATCGAGAATAGCGAGCCGCGGAATTCATGGAATCTTACGCGAGGAGAGAAAATACTCACGTTTGCGCTTGTTTCGCCAGACCTCGATCCAATGGCGTCGGATCGAACGAATGTTGCATACGGTTGTTCAGAACGTCAACGACGTCAACGCCCGAGTATGATGCGGGGCTGGTCTCATAGTCGCCGCTGGCGCCGGCGGAGCTGAATGTGAGTCCGCCCGAGGTGCGACTACCAGCTGTAGTACTCGCATCAGAGTAGTCAGGTGGGGAGCCTGGAACTCTAGAAATCGGGTACATGCTCGCTGGCGCGGGAGCCTTGGATGGCATGTTCATGGCGTGAGCAGAGGGCTGATAGTAGTGACGTTGAGTAGCCATGATGGTTGAATGTTGTTGTTATTGTTGTTGTTGGAAGTTTGTGACGACAGGTATGTCTCAGCAAGACAAGACAATGATATGCAAGTGGGCGAGATGTTCTTTGGTCAGGGTAGCTGCAGCAATATAGAAAGACCTGGAAGGTTTAAGGTTGTTAACGGGGCCAGCTAGGAGGGATGGATAAGGAAGAAGAAGGAGAACCAGGCCCGCCGGACAAGACGAGGGATTTTATAGCCATCGGCGGAAAGTCTTCCATCCGGCGGGGCCCATTCGAGACGAAGAAGGCAAAGGTAAGAGAGCAAGGATGGGCTGGGTCTGGACGGAGCCATTGGGCCATTTCGCAGCCCTCGCACCATAAATTCCAAGCCCTCTCTTCGGCTGCACCTCCTCCTCCGTGTCTGCCCGCCGATTCGCCTCTTGGACCGCTTTAACCCCGCTCGGGGTGGGAATCAAAGCAATGTGTCTGGTGGGATACAAGCCATCCTCCACTAAGACTTCCGCTCTCCCGCCCCTCCCACCGGATCATCGGTCTTGGTCTACGCGGCCCTTCCCCAAAGTCTGTTTCCTTTCTGGGTCCGAGCGGAATTAGATGGAAAACAGGAAAGAATTTGGATAAGAAAAGTGGAATTGGAGGGATGTGGAGGGTGGGAATACCCTAGGTTGGGTGGAAAGGGAATATGGGCCCGGGGGGGAAGTATAAAAATGAGCTTTGTGCCCATTTCTTTCCCCCGATCTTTTCGTTTCTTGTTTTTTTTTGCCTTCTTTGCTCCCGAATGCCCCCCCATTTTATTACACAGCCCCTCCTTTTCCCATTGTACTTTTCGAAATTCGGTGGCTGGGGATTCGGATATGGGATGGAGGGTGCGGGTTAAGTTGCGCATCGGGTGAGGCTGATGACGAGCTGCAAACTACAGAGGAAACCCGTATGTCATCCAGTTCTGTGTTCCCTGTCCACCTGGATACCTCGTGCGGTTTGGTTAACATATTTAATAGGTAACCATTATTATCTTCACGCTGCGCGGACATACCCAATAATGGACGCAGGGAACGGTGGCTTGTCGCGCGCGGATCTGCCAGTACTTGAGCCGGCGACGTTCCCTCCGATTCTTTCTCTTCGGTAACAGGGAGGTGAAAACGAAACAAGAAGATGCCTCACGGCCTGACATCATTTGGAATTCAAACAACCAAATTATAAACTCAAAAACAAGACCTCTGCCAGGCAGCAAAAGCCGGGGGAAGGTCACACGGGATGAAGATCAGTGAAGTTGGACATCACTGCAGGGCGCGAATGAACGAACCGTGGAGAAGCCAGTAATGATTCGAAGGGATCCCACGTCTGGGCCGACGGGCCTGTGGGTCATCAAGCCATCTAGACGCAAGTCTTGAACAAGAATCACCCTAGGAGCCGTGGGGTCGAAAGGAACAAAAAGGGAAAGGAAAAGAAGGCTTGTGTGACCACCGTGTGGTCGGATTAGGTGGACAAAATCAGCCCATGGACGCAAAGACAGTCTGGATACGCTGATCCCTGCTCCTCCGTTTGCCCGCCTTCGATGCGGCTGTCAGAACGAAAATCCCTCGCATCGATCCATTAGTGGCACATATGGCGAAGACGAGAGCAATGCAGCACAGACAAGCGCTCTAGACGCCGTCATGGCGTAGGAAGCAGCATTGTCCCCGCCTTTATCTGCATACATGCTTGAATGACTTGCTTGTCCTCAAATCCATGCTAAGGAAGACCTTCTCTGCAGGCTGTCGGCAATGTAATTTGTGAAAAAAAAAGACAACACGACCGCTTTCTCATCATTGGTCCCTGATTGCCTGCTGACAGGAAAAGCAAGCCGGTTCCGAGAGTCCTCTTCTGGGCCCTTTCGCCGCCGGGCACCCATTGGGGCCATACCGAGCAGAGAAGAGCGTACGAGTACCCTGAATACCACCTGGGATTTCCCTCCTCTCTACAGGATGTCCGACGATGCCTCACTTCTGCACCCGGCGCCTTGGCCTTGGACTTTCTGCATGCCTTGCAGCCTGACGAGGCACGATATGCCCCGTTGACACGCATCCCATGGTCGAATTACACCGTGACACCACCCTCCTCCATTTAATTTCTCATCTCCAAGTATATCAGGGATACTACGCCAAAGAATGCACTCCGCCCAAAATTGGGTTCCCATCTGTCGTCTCTGTCCCCTCCTCCGCAAGAAACGCTGGGGAAGACATCGGGCAGCACAGCAATGACGCGCAGCGCACGCCAATATCGGGCATTGCAAAGAGGATAGCTCTTCCACCATCCTCATCGTCATAGCCCCAGCCTCCCCGGTCACTCACCGAGATGCGATCCGCCCCTCCCTGAACCTCCATGTTCTGGCTCTCGGGAAACTCAACTCATGGCCTGCACACTTTGTGCCCCCATCCCCAATCTACAAACTTCCCAACGCACACACCCCGACCATTGCGATGAACCTATCCTTTTTCCCGGTTATACATGCATGCTGTCAACTTATTTAACTTAGTTACATGCGTTACACGAGCCCTCTATCTCGGTCCGAGGGATTCTAGACAACGCTCTCATCCCCACCGTTCCCCAATGTTACCCGTTTTGGAACCAGTTGTATAGATGTCGCCGTCTGAGGGGTGACCATCAACTCAAATTATTATCATTTCTTGATTGACAGTCAAACCGGGTCAGCCCCCAAATTTCCGATGATCGCAACAAAGTCCGGCCTAAATAATTTGCCAGCACTTAGAGTGGGGTTGAGGCGGGGATTTTTTTGCTCTCGACGCTTCCTTCACCGCCACATGCAGCGCCATGACTGGATGGTTGGCAATGGCCAGCTCACACTTCTTTCCCTTTTTGGGCCATGGTTCAATTTTCCCTCCTTGTCCCTCTGTTGCCCCAGGCATGATCTGCTGAATGTGCAGCAGGGCCTGTGTTTGCTGTCGGTCTCAACAAGTATATATGGCTGTTGTCGGATATCCACGGCCGGTCTTTCAATATTAACAATGCCCTTGTCGACATTTTCGACATTTTCGAGCTCGTAAAGCACGAAAAATTAACTTTCGCTTCTTATCTTACTTTGCACAGAATCAATTTCAATGAACTCCCGGATGAGGATACCCTTCCGATTGGCTTCTACACCAGCCTGGTGATTCATCATGCCGAGGTCCTTTTGCTTTATGCCTTGCATACAGCCCCCCCTTGATGACTCCCATTATATTTTTGATGGCGTTTGATCGAAACCTTGACTGTCACCCACCCTATTAAACTTGGGTTTGTCAGACCGAGACTTCATCTTGATCTAACTCTGTTTCTAAGGCTATGGCTTGATGGTCAAAACCTGAAGCCACTTGATGACTGTCCCTCCAGGGCTGGAGCCAAGGTAATCAATAACAATACTACATACTAGTAGCATAGTAGAAATAATCATACTGAAATAATAACGTCATCGGCTTTTTTTATTAATTGGGAACGGTCCTAACGGTCCTCTTTAGCTTAGTCAACATAAGGAGCAAGAAAGAAATGGTGTCAAGGTTAAAGTTAATGATAAATACAGATTGAGAAGATAGAAAGGTGTCGTTGCGCGCTCGTAATCTGGTATCACGTGGAAAAGGAAACAACACAAGGCTTAAAGGGGTGAATAAAATAGAAAAAAGCAAAGGCCGTATCCCAGCACTGACGCCAAGCGCTCAGAGTCGAAAGCAAACCCACACAGAAAAGGAAGGAAAATCAAATAATACAGTGGCGTCTGGTGACCCGATGAATATGCTGTAGGATGGCGAAAAATGCTCAATTCCCGATGTAAATGCAGGCAATGCACAAAACCTTCTAGCCTCTTGGAAAATTGGAGAAAGGGTGGTGTGAGAATAGGTGCGCAGGGCAAAAGGCAAGTAAAGTTGATGGAATCAAATTCTGGTGTAAACCTCATCAAAAGAGGCCACATCTCCTTGCTGCCCCACTGTGCTCGCCAAAACGAGTTCGAAGAGCAAACAAGTCATGCAAAAAGGAGGTATCCGCTTAATCGTTGCTGGCGAAGATGCCATAAAATATGCAAAAGATTGTGGGAATTATCGAGCGGAATTCGTAGAAAACGGCATGATGGAAAAAGTGGCCACCAATGAAGGGCGAAGCATCAACGCCGGGCAGATGCTGTTTTGTCACTCCCCGGGTGGAGGCGGTCGCGGAGAAGCAATAACGGTTTGTTGGTATCGAGAAGGCCCATAATCATCTTGCCAAGCTCATTGTGCTTGATGGGCTTGGTGACATAGTCGTTGAAGCCCGCTTGTGCGGCGTTCTCGATCTGATCGGTCATCGCGTTGGCTGACAAGGCCATGATCGGGATCTGGGGGTAATGGTTCTTCTGCTCCCATTCCCGGATATCTCGACAAGTATCGTAGCCATTCTTGATCGGCATTTGGATGTCACACTGAGAATACAAAATGTTAGTACTGTTTGTGATCCCAGGCCTGTTTGCAGGCAGACAATGAATTGACTCACGATTATAAGAGAGTAGTAGCCTGGTTCTTTGGAAAGGACCATGTCTGTACATTCCTGGCCGTTGGAAGCGGTCTCTGACATGAGCTTGATCTTGTCAAGATACTTCAGCATCACCTATCAGAAATTTAGTAAACCTCCAGATGTTTGTTTTGGGTAGTTTGCTTTGATACGTACATCACGATTGGTCTCATCGTCTTCGACAAGCAGGATGCGGTAACCTTTGTTACCAAGGACTTCCTTGACCATCTTCGACACGGTCTTGAAGTTATTGTTGATCTCTCGCGCCATGTCTTGATTGCGATCTTTGCTCAGTTCGCGCTTGCTATCAGGGTCAAATATTGTGGAGAAAGCAGATGGCTTGACAGGCTTCGGTACGATAAACACCTGTTTGCCAGTAGCTGCCAATTCTTTGACGCGAGTGCTGATTTGGCGCTTCTGGTACAAGTCCGAAATGATGACTACCACGGGTGATGTGTTTGCATCAATGTCTGAGACGTGCTGGATTACTTCCAAGATGTCATCAGTCGCGGGCAAATTCAAAACCAGATGGGTGCACTTTGCATCGTGACTTTGCGTTATGTCCTTCAATTCATCCACCTCGGAGAATGCAGTAATAGTGAATTCAATCTCATGCGGAACGACCTTTTCGATGTGCTGCTGGGTGGCTTTCCGGGTATTGTCGAGCGGACACAAGATGACGATAGAAAGAGGACCTTGCGAGGGAACTCCTGGAGAGCTCGCAGGTAGCTTGCCGGGAAACGAGACACCTTGAGAAGGCGACGGCGTTTGGCGTGCAGGTGCGTCGGAAATACCTCCCGGGGAAGGAATTGCCGTGCTTGCTTTTTGTTTGTGTTTTTGGCCGAATTGATGTGACATGTGTGCAGTTGAGACAGCCGGAGTCTGAAGTGCTGAGGACACAGCAGAAGGAGGGTCTAGGCCACTGCTATCGATGGGCGACTGGAGTATCGGCGAATCAGGATCCGGGGATAGAGCTGTGGGGTCCTGAAGCTTGGGTTCGAAGCTCTTCGGTATTTGGAGAGAGGATCGATCGTACGACGTAGTCCTGGATCCCACAGGTCTCCTGGAAGCAGTGGAGGCCTGGCGAAGCAGTTGAGGCCTCTCAGATGGCGAGGGAGGAGGGGGTGCATCCACTCTGACATTAAAGGAGAACTTCGCACCTTGGCCTTCTTTGCTGCTCGGCGTGAGGCTTCCGCCATGCATTTCGACCAACTGTTTCGAGAGAAACAAACCTAAGCCGCTGCCAGCATTCTGCTGTGACCCACTCTCTCCCAGCTGACTGAATCGCTGCATGAGCCGCTCCGCATCCTTCGAACTAAATCCTTTGCCAGTATCAATGACATCGAAGTTCAGAAGGGCCACGGTTTCATCGAGATCGACGGCTTTGTCGCGATGGAGACTGCAGCAAATATAGACCTCGCCTTGTGAAGTGAACTTGACCGCGTTGCCGACGAGATTGATCAGGACCTGACGGATACGGAATCTATCACCAATCATCATGGCAGGGACGTCGGCTTCCATTAGATAGTTTATCTCAAGGCCCTTGTCGATTGCCCGGGAGGCAATTGTGTCAATTACGTCCTCGATCATGGACCGGACATGGAACCAAGAGTTCACCATAGACATCTTACCCGCCTCCACGCGAGATACGTCTAAAATATTGTCCACAAGTTCCCGGAGATTAGTGGAGCTATTCTGGATGGTATCGAGCATTCGCCTTTGGTCACTGTCGAGTTGGGTGTCGAGAATGAATGGAATGGTGCCCAAGATTCCGTTCAGGGGAGTCCTAATCTCGTGGGACATATTGCTGAAGAACTTAGTCTTGGACTCCATTTGATTGTTCAGTTGGCTCATTGCTTTATTGAGCTCCCGCTCAAGGTTCTTTCGGTCATTGATGTCGGTGCATGTGCCATACCAAGAAGCCTCTTCGCTACCAAAGCTGCTCGTCTCGACGCATACCAGACGAACTAGATGCCAACGGAAATCCCCTCCCCGAGAGCGAAGACGAATCTCAGTTGAATAAAACACGCGGCCGTTTTCATCCTTCTGTAGGGATGCCACGCCACGTTTCACCAACTCGTCAAGGGCAGATGAGACACCATGGTTTTCCAAGCCAGAATCTGAAGGCGCAGACTTGTTCGTATCATTAGGCCTTGGTGTTGTCTGGGAAGAGATTCCACCGCATTTTTCGAGATCATCGGGGTGGACATGCTTGGCAAATCCAAGATCAAGAGCCTCTGCTGGACTTTGACCGGTATACAGATTCCATTGCTCGTTAACGAATATGAGTCCGCGAATCTCGGTTGCCTCGAAGACGACCTGTGGAATCGAATTCGAAAATGCGCGGTATTTCGCATCGGTCGCGAACTTTTCTCTCTCTTGGGTGGCCTTGAGCTCAGAGATATGCTGTTCATGGATGTCAAGAAAAGAGCCAATCCAGTACAAAACCTCTCCCGTTGCTGATAAAAGCGGGTTGGCCCGAAAGATGAACCAACGATAGGCGGTTTCGTCATTGAACCTTCGCACGCGTACTCTTTCAGTAAATTGCGATCCAGTTCGCAACGCATTGGCCCATTCACTCGACACGTGGTCCCTTTCGCTATTATGGATGTTTTGCCATGGATCTCGAAGTTTCTGTTCCTGCGGTTTGCTTCTTCGGTATGAGTCGAATTTGGTATTTGTCCATATCATTTCACCGCTTTGAGGCCTTGCTAGAAAAAGATGAAGGGGAACAGAGTTGAGCATTAGTTGGGCGATAGTGTCAGGAATTTGTCGGGTTAAATCGCGCTGCAGCTGGCTGTAGAAAGAATTCGTCGACGCCTGGCGAGACGGCGGCTGGGTTGGGGAAAAGGCCGAGGGTGGCCGCATTTCATATAAAGGCGAGACAATGAGATTGGGATCATGTGGATTGTTTTCTTCGCTCGTGGGAGGTTTCCCGATCATTTTCTCTGTATAGTCCGTATTAACAGTTGACTTGGAGAGACGGTGACGTTGCTGTGGGATATTGTCGCGTGGTAGCTTGGTCTGCTGATTTTGAACGTTGAAATAACCATCTGAAATATCGCTAGAGCGCAAGGCCGGAGACTGATTGTTCGAGCCTAATCCAACTTGACCAAGGTCAAAGCCTGGCGTCCCCATGTTTGAGACCACGGGGCTATACTTCGTTGACGAGCGATCGCTAGGACTAGTCATGCTAGCCCGGGCAGACATGGAACTCTCGTCGCCGACAGAATAGCCGACATGACCACTGAGACCCGCCACGAGTTCTAGCTCGCTGCTCGCGTCGGAAAAGGTTCCACCTAGTCCCACCAGATGTCCGTATCGCGGTGCTTCCACTTTGGAGGTTATCTGACGTTCGAGCTGACTGTAATGCTGAGCCAGGCAGAACGATGTTGTGAGGTGTGGCATCAGGAGAGCCAGCGATTGCCGTAGATTAGATGGATAAGGCACTATTGTTGACAGCAGTGACACGATGGCAACGGGGAATCTCAAAGTTGACGAAGAGCCATGATTGGATTGGCCGCCATGAAGTAAAGGAATGTGGACCACCGTCCTCGAGTAATCAATTCCAATGGCCTCCAGGGGCTGTACATTGGAATAGTCGTGCTCGGGAGGGTTCTTTGCAAAGGCCATCTCGTCGACCGAATGGCTACTGAAGAAAGGATTGGAGTCTGCATGTGTTCGCGGTGCAGGTGACGGTGCAGGCGACTGAGACCATGGAGATTGTGGTATTTGCTCGTATTCGTCGAATTCTCGCAAATTAGGAGCGATGAGGTTCTTCTGCTGTCCAACAATAGGCTGGGGTTCACCAGGCCCTTCGGCGCCGGGCGTGACCTGCACTGTTTCTAAAGGGCTTCGAGCGGCCCTGTCTGATGGTTGTGAAACGCGAGTAGGTTCATTTGCCGTGTATTCACGGGTGAGAACGATAGGATTGCTTCGACCAAAAAGTTTGACAACCCCGGTGCGCTTAATAAGTGGATCAGGCTCGTTCTCTAGAGGTCTCGGGATCGGGAAAACAGCTTGTCGAATCGGATCAAGTGAATTCCTTGGTGAATCCCTAGAATCAATGTGACTGCCAGCAAGATCTGGCTGCTCGGCAATCCGAGCGTGTTTTTTCTCTTGCTTGATGGCGTTTGGCTTCGGCAGATGCTGCTGTCGATCTATCTCCATTCCGCGGTGTTTCTTGCTCTGTGGGAACCCGGCAAAAGAATGACGCGATTCTAAAGCTGGTCGAACCATCGGTGGAGCGATCCCTGGGGTCCTAGGCTTGGGAGCTGGGTCCTTTTCTTGTCTATGCCCCAATGCGTCACTATTCATTGTACGGAAGCTCGTAGTTTCGGGGGCAGAGTCAACTCGGTGGGAAGGGATCTGGCCATTGTTCGTACCCGCCTCCACATGTCCATTGAAAATTGCCTTTTGTCCCCATGGCACATTCTCCAGGTCCGTCGCATCCCCAGGGACAGCCAGCGTGACACGGTCCGCCCCATAGTGGGTCTCCAAGATTTCAATGAGGTTTGTCCACCATGCCTCAAGCCCCGGGTCTGCATTCAATTTCAAAGTGAGGTCGTAAAGGTTGGGCGTCGCAACTTCTGCGTCCTCGGCGGGAGTATCACCAAGCGGCGGCCAAAAGTTCGGCCGTAGACCTGGCAGCTTTGGCAACGTTGGTATTCCATCCGGTGTTTGGGTTACGGGTGAGGCACGGAGCCTGTCGGCAGGAAACTTCAACCTAAATTGGCCCTGGGGTCCTGTTTTCTCCATGGCTGCTTTAGATAGTTTGGCCTGGTTTTGTTCACGCGGGAAGGGATAGGATGGGGTTTGAGTCGCGACTTGGTCGGCAGAAAGAGAGTTATCGACGCCTAATATTGTACCCCCGGAACCTATGGATCCAGAGGAAGGTTGCATTGTGACCGGAATCTCTGCAGTGGACGTGCTTGACAGACGGCGCTTCCGAGGGGTTTCGTTTGGAGGTGGAGAAGATTGTCCAATTTGTGTCGAGGACGAGTGTTGATTCTGACTTTGCTGCATCTGTTGATAAACAAGCAGCTCCTCCATTTGTCTGCGCAGCTCCTTTAAAGTTTGGGATGAACGGCCCTGGTCTTCCGGCCGGTCACTTGCAACCTGGTGATCTTCTGTGACCGGTGTCAACCCCACCACCTGCTCAGCCGAATCCCCGCGCGAGAAATGAGGGTTTTGAGCCGGCTCCTTCAACGATGTATCCACGCCACGGGTCAGCCCATCCAACGAGATTCCAGTCACATATTCAGGTTCGTAGGAGTGTCGGTAGGTCGATGATGATCGCGATACTTGCAAATTGTGAGGCTGTGGGATGGCGACGGGCGAGACGGTCTCGGTTGGAGAAGGAAATGGAGGCGTTCTCCTGCTATGCACGTCCCCCATTCTCTCTCACTCCTCCGGTTGAAGAGAAAATCAGTACGCCTGGGCGACAATGAGCAAGCTCAGAACTCGGGTGATCATTCTTCGGTCACAATGAACCGAGGATGGAAGGGGAAGAAGAGGGGTGTGTCAACTTCGTGTGAGTGAGCGGGTGATTGTGTATGTGTCAGATCGGAGGAAACAAAAGCTCGGACAGGAAAACGGCTGGCGAAAACCAAGGAAGGGAATCAGAGGGGCGAAGTGTCGTCAGGTCGATTTAGAATCCGAGACTGGGTTAAGGAATAAGGTTTTGATGTTGGAGACCAGGGGATAGGAACGATGTGGGTGTGGGTGTAGGGTTATTGGGGGGGAGTAGTCGGAGGAGAGAAGCACTGGAGAAGGCCAAGTGGAGTGGGGAGAGATAACTACTAGTAGTACTAGTACTCTAGAGTATGGGTCTGGGAAGGATGGTGTGGTTGACCACAGTCATTTGGGCGAGGGGAAAGAGAAAAGAGGAGAGGAGAGGAATTCGAACTGGCGTCAGTACCCGCCCATTCTGCTTGGATCGCCCAGGGCGTTAAGTGGGTTGAAGGCGCTGAGAACCAAGTGGATTCCATGACGTAGTGGGCCTGTTTATTATAAACCTTCGTCACCGCTGGACTTACAGCACTGGTAGTTATACTACTAGTTATACTACTAGTTATACTAGTACTACTCAGTAGTCAGTTAACTAGTACTGAGTCGACTCTTTTATATTCCATTATTCCCTTCTTCTTCTTCTTCTTCTTCTTCTTCTTCTTCTTCTCCTCCCTCTCATTCCTCTCCCCCTCCTCCTCCTCCTCCCTCCCTCCTCCCTCAGCTTACGGTCAGGTACCTCCGTTCCACCCACAGTCTGCAGAGTATCGAAGACTTGTCAGTCCAAATAATGAGGCAGTTCTAGTCTCCAGTCTGCCTTCACTAGGATGGTACTACTTACGCCTGACAGTCCACTCATTTCGTGTGTACTCGTACAGAAATGGACATCTGCTTACCCCTGGCCATACATAGTACTAGTATTTTTATCCTGGTGGACCCAGTGCGTTCCCACGAGACCCCGCCGTACTCGTATCTAGCGAGAGTCAGACTGACTTCCCTCGTACTTGTACTACTAGTCACACAGTTCACCAGCCAACCTGCTACGTCATGGTCTACTTAGTACAGTACATATGTTATGTACAGTCTTTGCACAGGCAGAGGGTGCTGGAATTCCTTGGCTTGGTCTAGACCTTTCAATCCCCGATACTCTCTCCCTTGGTAATCAATCCCAAAATTAGCTACGTCGTGGTGCAGCGATACTAGTCCCCTTAGCGGTTGTTCTAGAAAACTAGGGTAATTAGGACTCCGGGGGAGCGGCCGGGGGGCGGGGGGGGGCCTTGGAAACCGTAAACGAGAGTGATCGCCCACTGGTGGCGCCCGGCTCGAATAAGATCGCACCCCGGGATGGGTCTGCGGCGTCTGCCCCCTTTTTCGCAGCGCAACCGACGTTGTCCCAGAGATGAATGCCCCAGTCCTCCACGATCAGGGCACCGGGTCATCCGATCAGCATAAAGACGGCCATCATCATCTGGCATAACTGCAAGTAAAGAGTAAAGTAAGAAGGCACGGGACCTGGGCACCTACTAACTACTACTAGTAGTAGTACTAGGATTCCTGGTACCCACGGTTCCAAGGTTTCTCCGCCGCCGGACCACGACTAGAGGAGCCCTATAGTAGAACAATGTTGAAACCTGTCCTAGTAACTTGAAAACTTGAAGGTTCAGGTACCCTCTAGCTTTGAAAATGGCTCTCCCAGCTTAACATTCACCTAGTACTAGTAGCCTTGGAGGCACCGTGACTATGTCAAGGTTGTTTGCCCACCCAACCAGGTGGCTGATGTCATTTACTTCAAGTTAGAACTGGGAATATACTACTAGTATGTTCTTCAAGTTCCGCAAACCTCAAGTCCTAGAGATGCGGAAAATTGGAACCCAAACAACCTGCAAGCTTTTTACAATAGTGTCAATGAATATTTAAACTACTAGTACTATCTACTCGTACTAGTAATACTTATATACGAACCGATCTATAACTACTCCGTAGGTCATAGTTACTACTGCAGTAGTACCCGTCCGGGCCCACCGGAAGAATGGATTTTCCGCACATGCCCTGCACTGCCCGCGTTGCTCAACTCACAATGATCACTGATCAGCTGTCAGTGGCCTGTGGTGGTCGTCAGTCATCCTCCAACCTTACATCGCTATACAACTCGATCGCAACCGAAAAATTGAATTTCCCCTTCTCGCATGTGCCGCCCAGCCTCCATGTCCATCCCACCGCGGCCTCTCGTTGCCTGAAACCTTCGAACTCTCCTCTCCTGACCCGATGAGTCCTGCCCATGGTCGCTCGGGCAGTGGGAACTTTACTGATCTGGCGATGGATGAAAGCACTTATCTTAGCGAAGACTTGCCGCTTCCGCCAGCCCGGCTTTTCGACCGTCTTAGCCAGCTGCCGGGCTTCACCTGGGACCAGTCGGTGGAGCCCTTTCACTCGACCTATAATCACTGGCACATCACTGGATTCCGCCATGCTGTTGAAGCAGATCTCTCTACCCCGGTCGCGACCTCTTCTGGTCCCGCTTCGTCCGGCCCATCCAGCCTCACTCGCAATTCCCCACGTATCGACGTTCGCTTAGCCGCCCGCACCCTCAACCGGCGCCACAGTGTCAGTGAAACTAGCAGTGAGCTGTCTATCTCCCGAGGCGACCAGGAGCAGATATGGATTCCAGTTGTTGCCCGCATCTCTACCAACGTAGTTCGACTGGAACGCGAATTTCATATGTTGAGATCGATCGTGCAATCCTCGGACCCTGATTGCAACCATACCGTACGGCCTATTGACCTCATAAGGCTACCCCCGGGTTCCGGCGACAACTCTACACTCCTTGTGGCTATCTTTGAGCATCCCGGCCATGACATGTTGCGAGATATAGTTACCTTCGGCCCAGCATCATTTGTGGCCGGGGCAAGAGGCGACAATAACGCAACCCCCAACGAACAAGTCGACTTGCCTGCTTTTCTGGACTTTGCAGTTGGTGCCTGTGACTGTCTAGAGATACTGCACTATGGGATGAAGACGGTACACGGAGAGATTCGTGGTGATGCTTTTCACTTTTGCGCCGAAACCGGGACTGTCAAGCTTTCAAATATCGGCAACGGTGCACGCTCATTTGACAATGTTCTCAGCGAAGGTTGGTCCTCTGTTTCCCGAGAGCTTGGTGCCAAATACAAGCTGCAATTCATTGCACCCGAACAGACAGGAAGAATGCCCACGGAACCGGACAGTCGCACAGATATCTACGCCCTGGGCCTTTTCTTTTGGTCGATGTTGGTTGGGAAATTGCCATTTGAGGGCACGGACCCTATGGACGTTGTTCAGAATGTACTCGGCAAGAAGTTGACACCCATATCTTCCAAGAGAATGGACGTTCCCGATGCGCTTTCGGCCGTGATCCAGAAAATGACACAAAAAGTGGTACATGATCGCTACCACACCATTTCATCTGCCAAGAAAGATTTGATGCAGATCGCACAATTGCTGGGTGATGGCGATGGCGAAGCTTTGAATAGCTTTCAGATTGCACAGCAGGATGTCTCCTCATTTTTCACCCTTCCATCACGAATGTTTGGTCGACAGAGAGAGTACCAACTTATTTGCAGCGTGATTGACAAAGTCAAGAAGCGCCAATCATCTGCTCTCGCCAAAGCGTCTTTACAAAGCCCAGGAACTGCGCATGCACTAGCTTCGACATCGTCCGTTTCGGACGGCCGTGTTGACAGCTTTGAGTTTGCCTCTATGTCCAGCGACTCTGGATCCTTCCACCTACCCCCTCGGACAAGCTCTAATGCGACAAGCTATCATCTAGCCCATGCCGGCACTCATGAATCAACTGTTACCAGTGATGCGGCTTCATCGACACCCAAATCTGGGCCTATCCTAACCAACCAAGAAATACCCCTGAATTCATTGTACAGCAAAACCAAAAGCCCTTCTCATTCTCGATCTTCTTACAACACAGACAGAGAGAGCCATCCGTCGATTCACGCCGGTAGTAACAGCCAGCATTCAACCAATGCCTTCAGTCAACCAGACTCTCTGGGCTCTCTATCAAATCAGAAGAGTGCCGCAAGGATTCGCCGAAGCGGACGATGTGAAGTCATAACAATCAATGGCGCTGCCGGCATTGGAAAGACAGATCTTCTGAATCGGGTACAGCCAATCATCCGTAAAATTGGATTTATCGCAATATCAAGACTTGACCGTGCGAAACGAGTCCCGTTTGAGCCCTTTGCCAAGATTCTTGCTAGTCTCTTGCGTCAGATATTCTCCGAGAGAGATGTCACGACCGAATATCACGATAGTATCCGAGCGGCTCTGCGTCCAATATGGCCTACACTTCACAGAGTGTTAGACCTTCCCGAACAACTCATGTCACCTGGTGTGAAGTACAAGCCATCGTCGCTGCGGACTGTCGCCAGCTCACAATCTAAGATTGACCCAACTAAGGGTGAACCAGCTAAGCATATCCATATTCCCTGGCTTGACCAGGGCCAATCATCAGTAGATTTCTTTCTGTCAAATGCAGCATCAAACAATATGCGCCTCATGGATATCTTCTTGGAGATTATGAGAACAATTTGTCAGTACAGGCTCATAACTGTGTGCTTGGATGATCTCGAGTATGCAGACGACGAGACACTGGAACTCGTTTTGAACATTATTAGGGCTAAGTTGTCTTGTGTACTTATCCTCACAAGTCGCAAGGATGAGATTGCTTCCTCACAAGTGAAAGCTTTATTCGAGATGGAAAGCTCTAACGTTACCCGCATTGATCTCCAGCCACTTGGAGAAGGCGACATCGCGGAGTTCATTGCTGCCACAATGCACCAAGAGCCCAATTCGACACTCACGCCACTCACTGCTGTCATTCAGGAAAAAAGCCGAGGAAATCCCTTCTATGTGAGAGTGATGCTTGAAACCTGCTATCGGAAGAACTGTCTTTGGTATTCTTGGAAGGACTCGCAGTGGCTATTCGATCTCGATAGGATTTTTACGGAATTTGTAGCCCCTGTATATGGTGAAGGCCTCGGATTGGGCTTCCTCACTAAACGCCTGCAGGAGATTCCATCTGCTGCACGATCAATCATGGTTTGGGGTGCTCTCCTGGGAAGTCCGTTTTCATTCTCGTTGGTCCAAAAACTTCTGACAAGCGAGTTTCTTTTTTACTCGGACGACGACGATGGAGAAATTGACCTTACATGTCCGCGAAATTCTGTGTTGATGAGACAGTCGGAAGGCGATATCGTTGTTGGTCTGCAGTACCTGGTTCAGGCGAACCTTCTGAACACGGGCAGAACCGATGATGAGTTCAAGTTAGGCAATGACCGCCTTGCACAGGCTGCCCTCTCCTTGGGCGAGAGCCGAAGCGTCGAGAAGATGCACTTCATCATTTCCAAGACTCTGATGAAATACTATCATGACTCTCGAAGTCTGTATTCAATGGCCCATCACGTGGCGCTCGCCTCACGAACCATCAAATCCCGAGTTGGGCGAAGAGTTGATTACCGACGAATCTTATGGGAAGCTGGCCAGACAGCTGCGCAGTCCGGAGCCCGACCCACTGCTCTTTGGTATTTCCGCCACTGTATTGCCCTTCTTCAAAATGACCCTTGGGATGCCCGTCAGATTGACGTTTACTACGACGAAACCATGCGTCTCTTCATTGCGACAGCGGAAATGGCGTGGTCTCAAGGTCAAAATGACGATGCCCTTACATTGATTGACGCTGTTTTTACCCACGGCAAGGATGCCGTGAGCAAGTCAAGGGCTTGGGTAATCAAAGCCAAAATATTCGCTCAACTAGGAGATCATCCTCGTTCGATGGAATCATTACTCAGTTGCCTGGATGAGCTTGGAGTTCATCTCCGTGCGCCGACTTCATACGAGGAATGTGATGCTGCCTACCACAGACTCAAGTTGTATCTCCAATCTGCAGACTTTGATGCGATCTCTCAGAAGCCACTCAGCAAGGATCCCGATTTGGTAACGATAGGAGCTGTCATGTCCGAGGCAATGGCCGTCACGTATTGGGATGATGCTTTAACATTCTACCGAATGGCCATTGAAATGATGAACATCCATATTTTCAGAGGGGGGGTTCACTCAAATTTCTATCGGCTGTTCACATCTTGCCATGATCGCCTTGAGCCGCTTCCGGGACCTTGAGTTTGGTGCCACACTCAGCGATATTTCTCTCTCATTGCTTGAGCGTTCTTCTGAGCTCTGGACTCAGAGCCGAGGTTCCATCGTTCACAATCTTTATGTTAGTCACTTGCGAGTTTCTATGGCATCAACCTTGCCCGCCGTTGAAGCCTCGCTCGAGGCTTGCTTCTCAATGGGTGACCCATATATCACTCTTGTGAGCATCTCGTCAATGGCCATGACTAGGCTCTATCTCGGACAAGACATGGCCCAACTGGAGGTGTTTTGTGTTGAGACTCCAGAAGAAGTTCCTTTTTGGGGCAAGGACACGCGCGGTGGCACTAGTATACTAGCTGTTCGGTCCGTATCATTTTGCAAGTTCCTTTTGGCCTAGGCCATCGCTAATGTTATGAATATAGGCAAGTTGCGCGATCCTTGCAAGGCAAAACGGATTATCGGTCCGCTGACAATGTCATGTCCGACGACGAACACAAAACAAGTTCGTACATGGCCTACCTGGAAGCCAATGCCAGTAACGTCGACAGGCCTCGCGATATCTACTTAGGTCTTTCCATGATCCCCTTGTGTCTATATGGCCACCATGCCAAAGCCATTCAGGTCGGAACACAGCTCCTAGACACCGCATACAGGCTTTGGTCTTTGCGAGTGACTTATGCAATCTATTTCTACTTGGCTGTGTCAATCCTGACACTTCACAACGACTTTCCATCCCAAGGCTATCTCGACGGCAAAATGGACACGGTTCTACGATACAAGGAAGTGGTTGACTTTGCTAGAACAGCTTCAGAAGCAAATTATGGCATGTGGGCCTTGATACTAGAGGCCCTCATCTCCGAAGTCCGAAACGACCATAGTGCTGCAATCCAGGCCTATGAAGCCGCAACTGACCATTCTCAAATCCACGGATGGCCATTGGAGGAGGCGCTTGCACTTGAGTTGCAGGGTGAGTTCTTAGTGAGGCGCGGTGCCAAACGAGCTGCTAGATCTGTTATGTTAGATGCCATTGCAGCGTGGAGCTCTATAAGTGCGAGTGGGAAGGCTACAATGCTCGCCGAGAAGCATGAGTGGCTTCTCAAAACCGCAACATCTGCTAGAACAGTCGACATTGGCTGCCAAACAGTTGACTCACTACTCGAAATGACCCGCGATGCTGTTCAAGAGGAGATTGCCATTCCTTCGCAGATTGAGGAAGACGAAAGGAGGCAGCGTTGGATTGAGCAGAACGGTGTCACGGCTGGCGAGAGATCCATGGATATCTCAAGTGTCGGTCTAGGTAAGCGCATCATTCCCGAGCAAGAGAACTTTCAGCAACCTAACAATGAGATAGACATCATAGATCTCTCCAGCATCCTTGAGTCTAGCCAGGTCATGTCGTCGGAACTCCAGATCGACAAACTTTTCACGAAAATGCTAGAGATCATTCTTGAGTCCTGCAACGGTTCCGATTTTGCTGTCATTGCCACGGACTTTGACGAACACGGCTTTGCCATTGCCGCAGCTGCAGATGCTGAAAAGGGCCAGAAATCTTATCCAGATGGTCGGCCATTCTCTGAACTCGAGGGCCGCATGGCAGAAGGGATCACCCACTACGTCATGCGCACTAAGGAAGAGGTTCTCGTCCACAATGTACTTGATGACGAACGCTTTTCCAACGTGAACGAGGCTTACCAAGCCAACTTTCCTCTTGGACGATCTGTCATAGCTCTTCCAATTGTCCAGGCAGATCATCTTCTTGGTGTCATTCATTTGGAGGGAAAGCCAAACTGGTTTACCCAACGCAATGTTGTCGTTTTGCACCTGCTTTGCAACCAGATAGGAATTTCGTTATCAAATGCCTTGCTTTTCCGTGAGATTCGCAAGGTCAGTGCCAAGAACGCTTCTATGATAGAATCCCAAAAGCGCGCCCTCGCACAAGCCCGCGAGTCAGAGCAAAAGGCAAAGGTGGCTGAAGCCGAGGCCAAACATAACGTCAAACTCAAGGAAGACGCGGCCAGAGCAAAGTCCATTTTCCTCGCAAATATCTCTCACGATCTTCGTACCCCCATGAATGGCGTTATCGGCCTTTCTGAGCTACTCAAGGGCACCCAGCTCAACAAAGAGCAGGATGAATACGTGGAGTCCATTCGTGTCTGCGCGGACACTTTACTTACTCTCATCAATGACATTCTCGACTTCTCCAAGCTGGAAGCCGGGAAGATGAAGATTTCCACAGTCCCGCTCAACCTTAAGGAGACAATCTCCGAGGTTATTCGTGCACTTCGATATACCCACCGAGAACGTGACCTGGACACCATTGAGGACCTGGAGCGTGTTCCACCGGAGCTTGTTGTTCTCGGAGATCCTGTTCGTCTCCATCAAATCTTCATGAACTTGCTTAGCAACAGTTACAAGTTCACACCAAAGGGATCCATCACAGTCAAAGCAAAGGTTGCTAGAGAAGGCAAAGGCCGTGTTCGCCTAGAATGTTCAGTGTCCGATACCGGTATTGGCATTCCCGAGGAGCAAAAAGCACGCTTGTTCCGGCCCTTTTCGCAGGCGGACCCATCAACGGAAAGGTCCTACGGCGGCAGTGGACTAGGTCTCAGTATCTGCAAAGCAATCATTGAAGATGTTCTTGGGGGCGCCATCTGGCTTGATTCCGAGTCCGGCATTGGAACCACAGTAACATTCCACTTGGTATTCAATAAAGCGCCCAAGAAGACAGCAGTCAAGGCGGCCTGGTCCCAGGATTTAAACCAGACGGAAAACAAAGCAGAGGCCAAGGCCAAGGCGCGAGATCTCAGCCAAATCCCCCGTGACCAAATCAAAGTTTGCATTGCTGAAGACAATCCGATCAACCAAAAGATTGCAGTCAAATTTGTGAACGGGCTTGGCCTTCACTGCGAAGCCTATAGCGATGGCAAACAAGCCGTAGACGCATTGCGTGCAAAGTCCAAAGAAGGCAACCCATTCCATGTCGTTTTGATGGATGTCATGATGCCCACGCTTGATGGATATAATGCCACTCGGGAACTTCGGCGAGATCCTGATCCGAACGTGAATGAGGTTCTCGTCATTGCCATGACCGCAAGTGCCATCGAAGGCGACAGAGAGAAATGCCTCGAGGCTGGCATGAACAATTACCTTCCAAAACCAGTACGATCCCCAATTTTGAGCGAGTTGCTGGACAAATACCTTGCTCCGGTCCCTTCACATCCCCGCACCCGACTCGCGATTCGACAAAAGGGTTCAAGGGGAAGCATTGGGCCCGATGCTGGTACCCCAACTAGCTTCTCTTCTTCAGGATCCGACGATATTAAGCACACACAATTCTCAAACTCCGACGGAAAATAGTCCTCAAATGTTTTCAAAAGATACCCTTGCACAGCTGCACCAGGATAGAGAAGGACCAGGCGTCATTTAGGAATTGTTTTTTTGGTTTGATTTTGGGATGCAAGTTTGTTGATTTATCACTATAGTTTCATATTCTTCTAGCATGCTAGTCTGAACGAATTGACGACCCGCGGTGTTACTTATTTGTCGATGCTTTCTGTGCGGTTCTTTTGAATAAGATATCTTGAACATTTGGTAGGCTAATCGATCCAATCCTCACGGTTGCGCACGAATTTCTCTATATTTGTACTTGTTCGCCTAAAGAAAGAGACATGTGCCCCCAGGTGCAGACATTAGTATCACTGCCATTTAGCTCTCACCTGGGCACTTGGGAATGCTCTACTGGTATGATATTCTTGCATGAGATGTCACCGACACACTCGGTGACATTTGTGACTCGGCAGATATTACAGTTGCAACACACTGGACACCGGTCACATGGCCAATAACTTCTATGGACCGAGGTTCAACCCTCTCTGATAAAGTTCTGAACCCACAACCTTGGAAGGCCTAGATACTTTACACTCCTTAATGTCCCATCGTTATCTTGAAACAGAGGAAAAATAAACGGCGGCAACACAGGATGGGACAGGGCCTAGGCAATGATGCAGTGGTACTGCAATCATAAATTGATAAAGTTTATGGACTTTATGAAAGGCAAGAACTATCTAATAGGCCAATGCCCGTACACACGATGATGATGATTCCAAGGTTCACTGCAACTACCCGGCTTCAAGATACCGGAGGGTGGCTCGCTCCCATTGTGGCTTTTAGTGAGGGCTTGAAAGGGTACGCCTGAGTACTAAGTTATTTCGATGATCTACAAAAAGTAAAAAAAAGATAACTTCAGGAGTATATACCACACCTGGGCATATATGGGAGCTAAATTGTTAGAGGTATCCAAGCACAGTGGATGAAACGGAATCGGCTCCGGTGTAAATGTACTTACCCGTCGGAGGGATACCTATTCTGTAGCACGGCTTCCGTATTCTATCGTCTGCACATGGACTGGGAAACGAGGAAACCTCAGAGTGTTTATCTTGGAGTTGTTGAAGATTGACGGCCAATCGAAGGGCATGATTCCATCTCCGCCGTCGGGGCCTGGGGGGGCAAGCTGAATATGCTAAGCCAATCGGTCCCTTTCTCAACCACCGTAAATCTTGGCCCTGAATGATCTGTGGAATCTTTTCTCCGAGAGCCTTCGCCACTAGCCTGAACTCCAATCATAGTGCACAACTGATCCCTACCTCTCGGTACGAATGGTCACACACACTGATCAGGTACCTAGTCAAGTGGCTCTCAAACACCTTAATCCAGCTCCGGCCCGGGCACTCTTGCTTCTTACAACTAGAAAATTCATGTTCGGTGATTGATATAGTTGAGACATGAGAATCATGTGTATAGCGAGAAAATTGGAGTGATCAAAAGATTGTTCATATCCGGTAGTTTCACAAATGATCCGATGCCACGGTCATTTGAATGGCCAAGTATCACTTGCGTGGTATTTGGAGGTGTCGTGGGCAACTATAGCGTGAGTATACATAGTATCATCATTTTTTGTCGCCTTTGTGATATCATTGCGTTTGATATGCTTCGTGTATGTGACAAGGTAGGCTGTGTACTAGTTCGCCTGCAACATGATCCTCTGGTAGCCAGGTGCCTTCATATGCTCAAAATCATGCACCGGGTGTACAACATCATCCTGCATTGATGGAACCGGAGATTTAGCGATACACGGGCGATACCCCACCGTCCCGATCTTCTATGCTGAGATCGAAGGTTCTAAGTGGCAGCTCTTTTGATCTAAACTTGCTCCGTCTAGATAAAGGATGGAGGAATAAATCGAGGTGAGACCTGAAGTACGATAGATGACTGACAGGGCGCATTAACTCTATTCTTGTGTAATAAAGTTCGCTCCTCTATCAGCGCAGAGGTTTCGTTCTGTCGATTTTTAGGATGTTTTGATAAGTTCCGCGCGGCAAAGCTAAGATGGTTTTGCCCAGGCAGTTCTGTTTTTTTGCCTCAGTGCGAAACGTTGGGACCAACACCCAGCATCGTCCATGCTCGAGACAGGTTTCGATACTCTATTTTAATCTAGCTTCTTATGGACAGATTTTACCACTCTAAGGCGCCGAGCATGGATGCACACAGCCATACGGACTGGTTCGGGACTAATACATCGCCCGATCTGCCTCATCCTCCAGCAGATTTTCGAACTATGCATGTCCGGCTGCGTGGACGGTAGAGGGGAAACGGTGTCACCATGGAGCTACCAATAAGCAGTTCGGTGAGCACCACAAGGCTATCTATTGGCTTGACTGTCATCACGAGACAAGTTTCGCTTTTTTTCCTTTGAGGCAAACGAGGCGTCATCTTTGGACGAGGCATGCGGCCAGCTCATCGACTTCCGCCAGCTGCCATAAATGGCACAATTGCAGAGCTAAGAGCGTGCTGAATAACCTTATTTTTGCGTATGTCTTTAATATCCTTCTGTTTCAAGCTTGTCCTAGTTTGATGCCTCTGTATTGCACCCTTGAGAATGTTTTCTGGCCATTCTTCCCACCCCCTTTTTCCTCCGCCCTCCTCCTAGGTAGCACCCTGGTTTGGCTCCGGGTATTGGAAGCTTTGGTGTCCTGTGAAGGACAGTTTAGCTGCTACGATCTTGTCGTATTATAATTAAGCTGTGTTCGATGCCCCTATACTTTTTACATTCTCAGCGTCCATCCTCTTTCCTCGATCTTGACTTTCCTCTTTTCCTTTGCCACCATTTCAATATTATTTCCTCGGAAGAAAAGCCACTCTTGACCCGCTCGCTACTCATGGTCCAAAAAAAGGCTTATACATAAGGCCATTGAGAACATACCACCAGTCACTTCAATAGTTACCTGTCTAAAATTTCTGCGATATAGTCCTCGGCACTTAATCACTCTCTTCTGGTTTCGCAAGCCCGATACCCACGTTTCTGATAATCTTTGAGCCTATACGCAATGCCCCCCAAGCCAGCCCAAGACGCCCCCACTATGCCCGAGGCCCAAGGTCTTAAGTATGATGAATCCGAAATGGCCTTCTTCATGGCCAGGCTATCATACCACTCCACGGCAGAGGAGCGCATGGCGTCCCAAGACACCAATTTGGCTTCGATATCGGAGGCACAAGCAAAGATTTTGAAGCGCTGGGATATGCTGAGACAGACAGAAAAGGAATTAGCAGAGAAGGGAAAAACTCTTTCCCCAACCGATAAAAGACAGCTGACACAATACGAGTGGAGGTTCAAACAGCTGGAGAAAACGGCGACCAAGACCACCAGCAGTTGACAAATACTGAGCGGGCTAAAAAGTGCTTTTTGTGGTTTTTTTTTCTGGATTGCAATCATTGAGCGCTTGTTTGGAGGCATTTTTGGCGTTGGTTTTGAGATGTGAGATGACCCGGCAACGCAGCGCCTCTGTTCCTGCGACATTCCTATTCCGGTGCATCCTCCTTAAAGTCTTCTGTATTGTTGTTTTCATGCTCCTTCGTTGCTCTAATTGTCAACTTGACATCAAGAGTTGTTTCTTGTTTTTGCTTTTCAGTTTACAATTTCAATACGATTCCTGGTTTCTTTCGGAGAAGAATGGGTTGACATGCTAGCATTAGAACTTTCCCCAATAGAAACGAAGGTCAGCCTCTTCGGAATGGATCATTTGATACAATCTTTCTGCTTTCCCCATCTTGTCGTCAGTGACTGGATTCGGCGGTGAATTGGTGGGCAGTCGCACAAGCATGCTGGCGATTTGGTTGTTATTGCAACAGTAACGTAACCGACACTTTGTCTTTGTGATCAAGTACCAGCCCGGAGAAGCAAAGAAGCAAGTTTTACGGTTCCTTTTCTGGTTTTATTGTCGCCTTCCTGTCGGATCCGATCATGTGCTCAACGGCCGAATGATCTTCGGGAAAGAGATTCAATCGCATGATCCTGTGCTACCCGAGCCAATGCCGAATTTTCGAAGGATCGTGAGGTGCTGCCCACATAAAACAGGAGACCTCACGCAAGTGAATCTGGAACATCAAAAATATCACTAACTGCCATTACTTTGACGTTTCACTACCAGAAAGTTTGCCATCACACAATATTCTTATTTAGATGTCATTATTTGACTTCTGTCAGCTCTGAACACTTCGGCTATACCCAAGGCATTTTCAGAACCGGCCCTTCCTCTCCAGAGCCCACTCGGCCAAATACCACTTCTGCACTCGGTGATTCAGAGTTTAGATTCATGACAATATTGAACAAAGAGCTACTGCGTGTGGAGATGTGGCGGGATTCGTCTTCCTTGCAACATATTGCCTGTGGGGCGTTGTATGTATCGGAAAAGATTCTTTCTCGCAATAGACCCGGCGTGATGGTATCTCCACTAACACCATTTGCAATAAGCTCATGTGCCAGATACTTGATTCGGTCAAGGCGAATTGGCGAACCTGAAAGCCAGGGCGGCTCTTCAACGTAACGGTTTTCAATGAAATGGTTGCTATGCGCGATGAGACCCGAAACATCCTCCGTTAGATACTTGTTGCCTACCGGCGAAAGTTCCAGGCCTAAGGATTGGGTGCTATCTGAAACCAAAATATGCTGAGCAGAAGCCACACCCCCTAAAGACTCGATATTTTTGACAGCGCTGTCGACGGAGGTGCTCTCAAGGCACAGTCGCAGTGCAACATGGATAGGAAGCTTACTGCTGATCATAGGCTTCGCTCGAATCGCATTTAGGCAGGTTCCAACGCCGGCCGAGTTGAACCCAATTTTACCAACAATGCCTGCCTGGATGGGAGCGAGCATCACATTGATTAGCCCAGGGAATAATCGTGGATGGTAACCGAGGGAAGTCGATACTTACTTCAGTAACCATGTATATTGTTGGTTTCCCAGCCTGCTCAATCGATACCATAGCTAAGTTGTTCTTCACAGCTGCAGTCCAGTCCCAGTTTTGTGATAGGACTCGCGCGTTATCAGATTTCTTCCAACTTAGAGCTGTACAACCGTCCGAAAATCTCCCCAGGGCGATTTCGCTTCTGCAGTTGAGGGCCACAATGTCAAGAATGTCTAGTTCCGCGCCCTCGGCAATTCCTTCCATCTCCGAGTAGATGTGCGGAACCAAGTTGTGCAGGGGAGACTGAAACTCCTCTGCGATATCGCGAACATCTGACCAAGATATTTTCGAGGTGTATTGAAACATACTCTCGTAGATGCTTATCTGGCTGCGAATTTGTTCGCGCAATGCTCGGCCATGTTGGATACCGATCTAATAGAACAAGTCAGATATAACTCCTTTATGAGTAGGTACATCACTCAGTACTTCGCGAGGACTACCAGTCAAGGTAAGTTTAATGGGGTCCATGCTGGTTCTGGTATGTGACTGCAGTACCAAGCTCTGTTATTGCTTGACCGCAAGATGTCGTGGTTAAATTTGAGAAGAGGAGAACCCGAAACGCATTTCTCATTGCCTCGGGTCTTTATCTCGCCCCCGTTGCGCCGTAGTTGGAGTCGTGCGGGGTCTAGCGGATTAGACAATCGCAATGACCTGCCCTAAGCGGCTAATGTGTGAAATTACCTCGGTCGGGAAGGTCTATGCTATGCCAAAGACTTGAAGGCCTTGGCCATGATCCATCAGCCTATCGTGGGTTCACCTTTGGAGTCAGATTTTAGCCTGGTGTGTCGCTCAGCTATCTCTCAATTAATTGTCATGACTCATAACTCATGGGGTCAGGCTGGAGTACGAGGTTCTTGCATGAAGAGCTTCAATACAGTTTACGAACAGTCAAAGAACTTTCATAGTGAGCAGCAAAAATAGGCCAACTGGAGTAGATGAAGAAGCTAAGTCTCTTTGATCAAGTGCCTGAAGAGTTTATCAAGGTAGTATGCCGATTGCTTGGGATAACGCTTCTTCTCTTGAGACTCGAAATCAATCCACGTTGAGCCGAAACGGTCTCCATAGCCAGCGGCCCACTCTTGATAAGGACATTAATTAGCATACCATCCTATGAAATGAAAGGTAAGAGATATGGTTCGGGTAGATACGCACCCCAGTTATCAGTAAATGTCCACGCAAAATACGAGCGAATGTCGACGCCATCTTCTTTGACAGCTCGCGCGAGCGCATTGCCCACATATCCCTCGAAGAATCGAATTCGAAAAGTATCATTCAAGATCTCAGTCGTCGGGGCCACTTCTCCTGGGGCGGTAGTACCGTTTTCCGTGATAAATATTGGCATTTTGTAACGGCTGTAGATCCAGTTCAATAACTTTCGAAAGCCCCCAGGTGCAGCGCGGAGCCATTCCGTATCACTTTTTTCCCCGCGCGGTACTCCTTGCTTATTTTCGTCAAGGATCTCAACATTTCCTTTATGATCATTGATATCCGGACGTGATGTTCTGTGCTTCATGAAAAATGTTGTATAACTGTTCATGCCATAGAACTCAGAGCTTCCCAGAACAAGCTCAGATTCCTCAGGGCTGAACCGGGGCAGCCGGTCTCCTAGTTGGGCTCTCATCGATGCGGGATAGTCGCCAGTCTTGTACAGTGGGTCAGCAAACCAGGCAATCTCAAACTCACGCGCTCGCTCAGCTGCTTCCTGGTCAAGTGGATCCTCTTCATCCCAAGGCTCGGACCAGTTTCCATGTAGCGTGATTCCAATCGTCCCTTTCTGACGTGGTTGAAACTCATCGCGATACATATGGGACACATGTCCATGGGAGACTAGCTGTGTATGTGCAACGGTGAATGGCTCGACAGACGAGTCCCCCTCGGAGTTCCGTTCGCGAAAGGAAGAACGCCCCGGGGCGTGAACACCGGCAGCATAGCCGGCTAAAGTATATACACCAGGCTCATTGTATGTGATCCAGTGCTTGACACGATCGCCGAATCGTTCAAAGCACACTCGAGCATAGCGTATGAAGTCGGGCGTATATGCGTCTTGATTTAACATGCCTCCGTATCGATCTTCGAGGGCCTGCGGGGTGTCCCAATGAAAGAGAGTGACAAATGGAGTGATCCCATTTTGAAGTAATTCGTCAATCAGATTTGAATAGAATTGGATGCCTTGCTCATTGACAGGGTCATTGTATCCCCCGAGGGGGATAATACGGGACCAAGAAAGTGAAAAGCGGTAGGCATTCACGCCATAGGACTTCATAAGCGCTACATCTTCGCGGTAAAAATCATATGCTCTGACAGCCTCATCGGGTGTGCTTCCGTCCGATATATTGCCAGGAATATGAGCAAACTTATCCCAGATCGAGATTCCTTTGCCGTCCTTATCCCAAGCGCCCTCAATCTGCGGCGCAGCCGTAGCATACCCGTGAAAGAAGTCAGACCGAAGAACGCCCTTGAGATCTTGAACCGATTTGAGATCCATTTTCAGTATTAAATCTTTAGATTAACACTGGACGTTGGAGAACTTGGTTAAAGTGTGACAGAGCTCAAGCTGCAAATAAAATTTCCTTGGGGATTGACTTCTCGGTTAATTGAGTACTTACGTTTCAGCCACGTTCTTATTGATCCACAGCATGGGATGAGCGGAGCGATGCCCGTGACGATTTGGGAAATTTGGGAAAGCCGGAAAAGTACTGAGGGGTCATTGGGTTAAAGATCATATGGTATACTATGTTGAGATGGCGGGGTAAGTAGACATCAAATTGCGGAGAGCCGGTCCCAGGGAAAAGAGGTCCTTTAAATGACAATTCTATCCTTTTGTGTTTGCCTAAAGTTTCTATGGTGCCCTAATTACATGAAGACCGGGTCCTTCAATTTCTACTTGTAGTCCATCTTCACCAGGAAAACAAATCGTGGTCTTCTCTCCTGGGACGGAAGTAATCCGGACATCACCTATAACACGCCCATTCTCCCAGCTAAATTCCAATTCAAATCCACCCCGGGCCCGTACCCCTCGAATCATTCCTTTCCATCCTTCTGGGCATGCAGGTAGAAGACGGACTTTACCGGGTTCATGAGATTGTACCAGCATTTCAACAATGCCTGCGCTGCCACCAAAATTGCCATCGATCTGGAATGGAGGGTGGCTATCAAGTAAGTTAGGCAAAGTTGATTCAGCCAACAGTCGATCTAAGTGCTCCTTGCACTCGTGCGCCTCTGATAGTCGAGAATGTAGATTGATGAGCCACGCGCGACTCCAGCCAGTATGGCCGCCACCGTTTTCAGCACGACGCTGTAGAACCACACCAGAGGCTGCCGCCAGCTCCGAATTTCGTGCTGGGGTAATGGCATTCCCAGGGTATAAAGCCCACAGATGAGAGGTATGGCGGTGGCCAGGTTCAACCTCTGCGTAATCAAGAGCCCATTCCTGGAGGTATCCAAGATCACTGATCTTCATCGGGGGTAATCGAGCCTGCGTAGCTTTGACTCGTCCCGAGAGATGATGAGTGATATCTAGTTTCTTGATAGCGGATTCAAAGACACCCAGGACCGCATCGATAATCTGGATATCAATGGTCGATCCTTCGCACAAGACGCCTTTTTCGCCTTGAGAATCGAAGTATGAATTTTCCGGAGACACTGAGGGATTTGTGACGAGATATTTACCAATTTTATCCTCCACCAAGAAGTCTAGTAAGAATTCAACACATCCCTCCAAGATGGGGAACATGCGGCGGAGGAACTGCGAGTCGCCCACGAAGCGATAGTGCTCCCAGATATGGTAACAAAGCCACGCGCCTCCGAGTGGCCAGATAGTTGATGGCATCCATCGATCAACCGGAGCAGTATCTGCCCATATGTCTGTACAGGAGTGTGCCGCCCAGCCCCGACATCCATACATGACCCGGGCCGTAATCCCGCCAGATTTCGCTAGGCGCCGTAAAAGTTCGAAAAGTGGCATCTCACATTCTGAAAGATTGCAAACATTTGCAGGCCAATAGTTCATTTGGAGATTGACATTTATTGTGAACTTACCGCCCCAGGCTGGGTGGAATGAAGGATTCCAGATTCCCTGTAAATTTGCAGGGAGGGCCTTGTATCCTTCGCGGCTGCAAGATATTAGGAGATAGCGGCCGTAGTTATGATAGAGCGCAATTAGCCCTGGGTCTCTGGAGGACTTCAGTCGTTTGTCTGTAGGTATTTCACGATGTTCAGGCTCGAGTCGCAGTTCCATCTTTTGGTACAGTGCCTGATAGTCCATTTTGTGTTTTATCCAGATCTCATCGGAAGACTGACGGAGGGCCTGGTCAAGTTCATGAGAGGCTTTCTTGTCGGGATTCTCAAAGCGGAATGTTGTTTGGGCTGCGATAAGTAGAAGAGCATCAGAAGAATTGACCATCAGGTTATTTCCAATCCTCCTGACTTCTCCATCGTCTTCGCATCGTACCCGGACTGTGCAGCAAGCACGATTGCTATCTCGACCTCCTGGAGTAACATGCATCATGATAGAATTGTGTGTAGCCCACAAATCATCAAGATATTCATTCGACTCGAATTCCAGTTCGCTCATCCGTGTCAATCGCAAATTAAATTGGGTTTTTGACGAAGACTGGATCCTGATCGCGATAACGCCGTCGGGATAACTGGCTATCACTTCTCTTTCATAATGAACTTCTTGATAGTCGTAAGCGACACGAGCTGTCGCATTTTTAATATCCAAAGAGCGCTTATAATTATTGACCTGGGCAGGGTCGTGGCCGAAATCCAAGAAGAAAGTTCCCAGAGGCTCGTATTGTCGTTGACTGATTGGATTCGCAAAGAATGCAAGAGTAGCAATCCGTTCGGCTTCTTTATGATTTCCGGCACGAATCGCCTCTCGAAGACGAGGAAGGTATACTAGGGCGTCCTGTGGTGTGCGATCCTGCGGACCTCCATACCACACAGAGTCCTCGTTCAGCTGCAATAGTTCCGTGTCAGTTCGGCCGTAAACCATAGCACCGAGGCGTCCATTGCCAACTGGTAGAGCTTCATTCCAGCTCGTCGCGGGCTGCTCATACCACAACTCAGTCATGAATGATAGAATCAAAGTTATCAAGGTCCGAGCAGCGACTTTGCGTGGCAACGACCCGGGGGGTTGAAGTTTGCGTACGGAGAAAGCGATTCGGATCCGGCCAGGCGAATTATATCCAGAGAATTTATTGACCATTCGGGGTTTCCAAGCCTCCCTACAGGCTAAATTCGCCGGGGCTACAAAAGAGGCTTGATATCCTCCCCAGATTAAGTCTAACTGCTGGTATGGGAGGATCTTTCCCCGCAGTCGCTCCCTACTGGTGGACAATTTTCAATGTATGCACGATGCTCGGGCAAACAACCAGCGAGCCAGTAGCGATGGACTCATGGAGAAAAGCTTACGCCCAGGTCAAGCAAGCGAATCTAGTTCGGCTCCCCGCTGCACGACGATGGCCAACGTGACTGGCGCCAGCTTTCCACTGTGGCGATTGACCGCCAATCATCTTTGCTTTTTCCAACTGGTCCATGTGATTCCAAGCCTAATAAAGAATGTTAGCTTTTCTCAATTCCGTTTTGGCTTCGGATCCTTCAAGTCTCCGTGGCAGAATGAGCTTCGCACTATGGGTTCGGCTGGCTGATTGGGATCCTCCTTTGATCTCGCTAAGCGACTCATACCTGTCAGAGCAGAAATACCAAGAGATAGCCCTCCCCATATCTACCCTCGCCCGCAACAACACACTCTCACACGCGCAGTTCTTATCCTTGCTTGATCTTACGAGGACCCACGATGGGCAAACCCAGTGAAACCGAGGCTAAAGTGGCCAAACTGAAGGGCGAAGAGTACATTGAGGAAGTAGCACTTGCTCGCCTAACTGAAGAGGACCTATGGAAGCTATCTCAGGATTCACTAAGCGTCTGGTCGTGGACAGGGGTGCGACTAGGCTTGATTATGTTTGTCCATGGCTGTAATCAAGTGAGTCTGAAGCCAGTATTGTCTCATTGGAAGCTTACAGAAAACTGATATTTTATATAGGCAGGTTTTGGAGTTGATTGGGGGGTTATCGGAGGTATCAATTCACTCGACGCATGGCACAACTATCTTGGGTTCGGTACCAGTGGTAGTACCTACGGTCTCATCAACGCCCTCATGAGTATCGGAACAGTCTGTGGCGCCCCCTTTATGGGACTTGCAGACGTTATTGGTCGACGAGGAATCAATTTCGCGGGAAATGCAATCGTCATATTTGCTGCCGTAATTCAGGGTTGCGCTACCAACCTACCCATGTTTATGGCTGGGCGTTTCTTTATGGGATTCGGAACAGCGCTCATGTCCAGCTCTCAGTACATTGGTGAAATTTCGCCTATCCATCTTCGAGGGCGTATGGTGGGTTTTTTCGGTGCTTGCTTCCAAGTCGGCAGTCTGGCTATGCTTGGAGCAATGGTCGGACTTTCAAATCTACCAGGAAACAAATCATGGCGTATCCCCTTGATCCTCGAGGCCATCTTCCCCGCTATTGTTTGCTTGACAATCTATGTCTTGACCCCGGAATCGCCTCGCTATTATGTCATGAGAGGTAACCGACAAAAGGCCAAAGAGGTTATCGCAAAATACCACACAACTAGCACGAGTATCAATGAGCCAATTGTTGACATTGTAGTGACTCAGATAGAGGAGTCACTGGAGAACGATCGAAACAGCTACAGGTCATTTTGGGACTATCGGGTGTTTTTCACAAAGATCGCCCGATATAGATTGCTGGTCTTGGTGCTGTATTCGGTTTTCCAGCAATGGAATGGAGGAAGCATTATAACGTACTACGTGAGTTGACTCTTCTTGAGTCAATCGATTTTCCGCTGATACAAAGCTTGTTAGATGGTCCCTGCCCTGGAGACAGTTGGTATCGATGGCACAAAACAGCAATTGGGGATCAGCATTGGAACCACTGCAGTTTATTTCGTCTTCACAGCCGTCGGATCACTTCTTGTTGACAAGTTCCGCCGCAGAACCTTGATCTTCTCGGGACTGATCAGCATGGTTATTTTCCAGACCGCAACGACTATCACCTCCTGGCAGTACAGCCTCAATGCCACCCATGCGGCTGCGGCGCTCACACTTCTCTGGATCTTTCTTTACCAGACTTTCTCAGCAACGCTTATTGCTACGATGCATAATCTCTATCCCGTGGAAATTTTGTCTTTGCCACTCCGTGCCAAAGGAATGGGCCTGTATAGCCTAATACAAGGTGGAGCCAGTGCAGCACAGACATATGGCATAAGTGTCGGCATCCAGAAAATTGGATATAAGGTCTGGGTTGTTTATATTGTCTACAACACTATTCAACTTGTTCTGTCATACTTTGTCTTCCCGGAAACTGGCGGGTTAAGTTTGGAAGAAATTGATGCTGTGTTTGAGACACCGGGTGTTCACCCGGTCAAGATGTCCCTAGGTATTCAGAAGGCGAAGAAAGAACGAGCTGCGGCAGCGCGTGATGAGGAGACAAGGTCTGGGCTTTGAATGGGCCCACATACTATCCGCAACAACGACCTAGTCTGATTCAAATCCAGATTTTATGAACTACCGTGAAACCACGAAGTAATTTGAATGATCATAGCTAATATTCATTTCCCATGAGCTCTACTGTAGGGATAATATCATTGTAGCTGGTGATTGTGGTATCCTTATAATGCCATCATTTCAAAGGAGCGAAGCTCAAAGGCTGGCTGTGAACAAAGAGGGCACTTCAAAGCCAAACAAATACAATGACAGTCCCCTACTATATAAAATAGTAGGGTATAAAGATAGTAAAAAATCTTCTTCCACTGGCAGGTTAGGGCTCTATGTTAATTTATTGACCCTTTAAAATAATGTTGTCATATATTAGAAATCTGCCTTTTAATATGGCATCATTGTTCAACAGACCTTCACCTGGAAGTGTTGAAGATCCAGGTGACAGACTGGACTCACCATTGCATGTCTCTTTTGAACACTACTGGGCTACATGCATTGATCTCCTCAAATGCCAAATCAAAGATCTCAGTCACGTTCCCTCGAGCTACGAGGAAGTCAGCCGAATTATGGAGCAGTTACATTCTAGAGTGGCGCAGGTTTGGTTGAATACTGATCACCAACGAGTAGATCTCGATACATCGCATGTTAACTCTGTACAGGTGGCTATTTTGGAGTGTTCTATGTTTATAAGAGATAATCCAAATCGCTGTCGAGAAGCTGTGAATTCAATGGTGGCTGTGCTGCGCTTTATGAGGGAAATCTACCCCGTAAAAATAATCAACCAAAGCTTGCGACGCCAAATAATTGAGTTAGAGAGGAACGAGGCTCCCGATGCCAAGCATTATATTGACAGACTTATCCCTCGATATCTTCCGAGCAGAATGCCAGATTCTTTGAAGACCCTAGATGCTCGGATCTATGCCATTCGGTGGCGCGGGTCTATCTCGCTGTTGGAATTACGGGCCACCCACCTCCGAGATCATCCCACATGGTACAGGACTGTCATAAATGAAATCAGGAAGCTCGTGAACGAAGTCGCAGAGATCAAGTTTGGCGCACTTACTGAGGCCATGGGTATTGGGGCTCCTCACGAAGAGTTGGTCTGCATTGCGGATCATTGCACGCTCTTCAATCTTATTGTCCAAGCACAGCTGCGGAACTTGAGTCAAGACGCGGAGAAGGCTGAATGGGTGGCTTTCGTTTTGATCGAGTACATAAATTCTCTGGACTTGAATTCTGGGGATTCTATCCCATGTTGGTCAGATGGTGAAGAATTCATCTATAGTGAGTGAACATTGATTTATACCTGCTCTTTACTCAGAACGGGTTCGCGGCATCTGAACAGTTTCATAACTCAGATATTGCGGTGTCTAGCTGGTAAATTGGCAGTAACTAACTAGTTAGAACTGTGTATATACTAACAATGGTTTATCTGCTTGGGTACCCGACCAGTCAAGAGATCACTAACATTTGCATAGGCACTGGAGTAGACGGCGTATGAGTTGTCTGAGATAAGTCCTTCATTAATCATAACATCGATGTTATTCCGTATTTCTTTTAGGATCCAATAGCCTTGGAAGGGACGGAATTCTGAGTGTGTAACGTACGGATTAATTAATTATCGTAGAGTTGTGTATAGATCCTTTCTGTATGAACATGAACCCAACAGCGGGGATAAATCCGCCCAGCATAAAATTATTGGAAATCAAAAATCACCTACTGCAAGGACGGCGTGTTTGTGTAACCATAGGCATCATGGGCTGGGTCGAACTTTTGCTTTTGCCAGAATCATTGGCAATCATGCCTTGCTGACTGGCGCATTCAGCTCCACCTGAACATCCATTGATTGCGAGATCGCCATTGGAGCCGAGCATCACGCCAAACAAAGACTCTTTGTCGTGTTTCTCGAGCCAGGGTGCAGGCCAAGTCGGCGACATGCGCTATTTCTTTTCGTAAAATCACTGGCGTGCAGGGATCGGTGATGGCCATGCATTTAGCACTGCAGAAGCTTACGGAATAGTAGTTATTACCTTATATACCATGTTCTCCCCCTACTGTAGCCAAATGTTAGAGGTAATACTACTAGTAGTAGTCTCACTGCTCACATAGTCATGGCCGCTGCTACTGGAATTCCCGAGGCCCACGAACCTTTACTAGGCCAACGGGATGATCTCGAGTTCCCAGCGGAGCCACGCGAGAAGATCTTCGTCAATTTTATCACAGGCAAGCGGCGATCTCCTAGGGTTGGTTCAAGGTCCATGACGGCCATTTCTAATACGAACTCGATTAGGCACTGCGAGCGTTGCGCAAGTTGGAGTGTGGGTTGTAAGTGGCACCAGGGCTGTCCTACAACCAAGTTGAAGTTGAAGTTGAAGTTGAAGTTCTAACGCGGGGGAATCACCAGTTGGCAATTCTCGTCTGGTCCGACCTTTTATCCCAACCACTTTCTCTTTTCACCCTTCATCCAGTCAGTCAACACATCCCCCATCCCACATTCCTCCCCTCCAACTTGGGTCCTTACCATTTGCAATCGGTAGCTCTTCGGCGTCTCCGCATTGCTGCTGCAGGTGCAGGCAGCTCTCATCCTCCAGCCTACGTCCACCCCACAGCAAAAGCAGCTAGGGACTCACATCCACTACGGCATTCAGCTGGCTAGCATCCTTTGCTTTTTGGGGGCCTTCACCATCATCGAGATCAACAAGCGCGACCACCCACATTTTGTTTCCCTACACGGTATCCTCGGACTACTCACGGTCATCTCCGTCGTGCTACAGGCTCTCGTCGGAGTTGCGCAGTTCTTCCTCCCCGTTACCATCTTTGGCAGTGTTGACGCGGGCAAACGGATTTATAAATATCATCGGTGGAGCGGCTATGTTCTGCTATTGCTGGAGACTGCGCTTTTCCTGGCGGCGACGCAGATAGGAATCCTAGTCATTCCCACTTGGTCGGTCGTCTTGACCTTGATCTTGATTCTGCTTGGTCTGGGGACCAGGATCAAAAAGCACAAGTTGGGCCTGGGAAATCATTGAAGATGCTTTCTACCACAATTTACAGTTGCTGTTCAAGTTCCCAGGTTGTTCTTTTCGGGCATACATGTAACATGACGATCCTCGAAATTGCTAGTATGATGATCACCATTTCTCAATACCAGGTTCAGACTGTAAATATAAATATAAATATACTAGTATCATTGCGAAGCACCGATCCATGGATTCAAGTTCAAATTCAAGCTATCTTACTGGAGTTTAAGTACTCGACCCTACCCTAAGCTAAGGGTAGAGCGGCCCCACCAAAGACGATCCACCGGAAACTTGAACATCCACGCCGATTCTCCCTTCTCTCCTCCATTCTCTTCTCTTCTCTTCTTCATGGCACCCTCCCCCTCCCCCCTATACCTGCTTCAATTGCAGGCTCGCTCTCAACTTCCAATATCCAAAGCGACTCTCACCGCCGCGCACTTTCGCCGCATCTCGCCAGGTCCATCAGATTCTCCGCCCTGCAACTGCCCCGAAGCCCACCCCAGACGTCAAAAATATCCGCCAAAATGCCGAGCTCCACGCCAGGAATTGCGTAGAGCGGAACTATGCCGCTCATGCGGGGTACCCATCGAAGATTCAAACTTTGTCCGAAGAGGTCAGGCAACTCGACCACGATCTGAAGATGCCACGATCCCGCATCAAACACCTCGAGAAGACCATCGCGAGGCTGTCAATTGCAGCACGCCAGGAGGCCGACATGGATGGGACGACTGGCAATAATGCTAAGGGGGAGCTTTCAACCCTCAAGTCAGAGGCACAGCGATTAAAAGACGAGTCACACGCCATGACAGTGCGCAAGTCGACCTGCGACGATGAAATCAACCGCATCGCCTTATCCCTCCCGAACCTCTCATCCGCGGAAACCCCAATCGGAGATGACCCTTGTCTAGTCAGTTACCTCAATCTTGACCCGAATACGCCACCCACATGGACGCGCCAGTCACCGGCGGAGCTCACAGCCCGATCGCACGTTACAATCGGTACCAAGCTGGGCCTCATCGACTTCGCCAGCTCTGCAACAACAACTGGGTGGGGATGGTATTTTCTCATAAACGAGGGAGCAATGCTGGAGCAGGCCCTAGTCCAGTACGCACTGACTGTTGCACGGCGTCGTGGATGGCGAACTGTCGCACCACCATCAATCGTTTACTCCTACATCGCAGAGGCGTGTGGGTTCCAACCGCGCGATCAGAATAATGAGCAACAGATCTGGTCCATTGAACAGAATGAACGGGATCGGAATACCAAACCCCAACGCTCCTTGACCGGCACTGCAGAGATCCCACTTGCGGCCATGTATGCAGGTCGCGACATCGACGCTGGCGATCTGCCTCTGAAGCTGGTAGGCGCCAGTCGCTGCTACCGCGCCGAAGCGGGCTCGCGTGGTGTCGATACCAAGGGTCTGTATCGAGTCCACGAGTTTACCAAGGTGGAAATGTTCGGCTGGGCCGACAATGTTCCCACCGACTCCTCCGGTTCCACCAAAGCAACTTCCGATGACATTTTCTCTGAGCTGCTGGACATTCAGACCGAAATCTTGACATCTTTGCACCTTCCTTGCCGCGTGTTGGAGATGCCAAGCACTGATCTTGGAGCGAGCGCAAGTCGCAAGCGTGATATCGAGGCCCTTTTCCCCTCGCGATTCCGCCCAACTACTACCCCCACTGGACCTGACCCAGCCTTGGAATGGTTGGAGTCAGCTTGGGGTGAAGTGACCTCCGCTTCTATCTGCACAGACTACCAGAGTCGACGATTGGCGACTCGTGTCCGTGGCGGTGCAGTCAAGGACTCTCGCTTCCCGCATACCGTTAATGGTACAGCAATGGCCGTTCCACGCGTGTTGGCTGCTATCTTGGAGAATAACTGGGATGCAGAGAATGGCGTTGTCGTTATCCCGGAGGTTTTGCGCCCTTGGATGGATGGAATGGAGACGATTGGTCGACGAGATTAAAGCCGGAAGGATGAGAAACATCTCTCCGCCTGTATACTACTATGGCTGTGTTATTATATGATGTTAGGAAACTGTAAACTATTGAAGCATCCCAGGGGGTTATCATTGATCGCGAATCCTTTTCAACTTATTTTCAGGTGTCTGGGTTGAATGCATCGAAATCTAATAATTACCGTGCACCATTGTCCAGAAACGCCTAAGATGTATGAAACACCGACCTGTATGTAAAATTGGAGATGCATGGGTGCTGGGAAGTTGATAAACATAGACGATTCATGACATCATCATAACACATTAAATAGAAGGTCGAGATAAGGGGCATCAAAATATTGGACACATAGCATCATCTGGCAGATAGCCAAGGAGTAGGGGTACACTCTCTGCTCTGAGCTGGCCAGCAGCCCAAGGAAGCAGAAAATGGGAATTTCCAAGACGCCAGAAGAAAACAGAAAGGATAACTAAAAGTGGGAATCTGCTCGGCGCCGCGAATCAAAAAAAGAATAAAAAATAAGAGGTATAAAAGGTGTGAAGGGGGGAAGAAATAAAGCAGCCGTGACATCAACCCCATGGCATATCACTCTCCTCCACGCGGGTGCAGGTTAAATAAGGCAAGCCCGGTGCGGGAGTACTTTCGCGAGCCCCGGCGGCAGAGGTGTTCTGTTCAGTGCTAGTTTTCAGCTCCAATTCGAGAAAGTTCCGCATAAGCGGTTTGACGATTTCTCGAGCCAATCGTTTGATTTCATCCATCTTGCGTTCAAAGCGTTTCAAAGTTTCTCTGGAATAGAGGGAATCGGCAGAAGGGGTCGGGTGGAGCTTGAGAAAGCGTTTGATCTCGTCATGGGGCAGATAAGCTTGTGGAGAGGGAGACCCGATCAATCTATACACTCGAGCAGCGGGGTCTGGCGGTGCAGTCGGTCTGGACGAGCCGGTTTGAGACCCTTGTCCCATTGGAGGAGGAGCGCTGTTGGCGTTGGACGAGTTCTTGAGAATGGGCGCAGGAGGAGGAGTTGTGCTTTCAATCAACCATTGGCGGAAAAGTGAGACAGCTAACCAGTCTAGATACGCGTTTGATGGCCCAACACGCTCGCCACGGGAGGTGGTCAAGGACAGGCGAAAAAGCTTAGATTCCACGCGCGCTTTGAGATCTTCGAGATCCTCGTACTTGTCTTCGATCAGGTCAAGGACAGAGTCTGGGAGAGGAGCGTATGAGCCGTTGCGCAAGTTGGGCAAGGCCGCGGGCCATTGGCCCACGACGTGGACCAAGGCCTCGGAGAAAATCACTCGACTGCGTGCGAGATAGCCTAACTTGAGGTAACTCGGTGGGTACTTGGCGATTTGTTTGAAGAGTCGCGAGCCGAATCCTAAAAGGTGATGGTCGACACGAGGCCCGGTTACCGGCAGCGCATCGTACATGTCCGCTAAGGCGAGTAGTGACTTGCACTCTGTATAGGCCGCAGCGATATTCACGCTGTTGATATTGGGCGTGTGATTGTAGAAGAGACGGAACAAGTTGTCGTAGTCCCGAATTAACGGAGGGAGGGTACTACTCGGGTCTCCAGCAGTCTGGGGCAAATGAACCACTGACTGCGCTGGCATGCCCGTCAAATTAGCCATGGATCGGAAGAATCCCGCTTGAGAATTCGATGGCTTGGTTATTGCTTGCGAGAATGGAGCCGGGTGGCCGGCGGAGATTGGGGAGAAGCTCGATTGCTATTGAAGAAGAGGTGAGCCGCTGTCAATTTGGATATGCGCGAGGAGATGCAAGTGTCTAGGATGAAGGTTAGGTGACCGTTCCAAACTCACCCTTTGGACTAAGACGGGTACTTCGTCTTGCGCACAACTTTCCCAGCCAAGTTCATAGCGCCAACGACGCTTCTCTCCTGGCCGGGCTGGCAGTCCACCCCCGTCTGACTGAACCACTGTAGATCCGTTCGATAGGGAGTCCTCCTCGCTTAGGCGCGATAGGGAGCTATCCGTCTTCGGAGGACCGGCTGTGATTTGTCGCGACCATTCCTCAGTCGTGCTTGTCTCAAAGAAACCTGAGCATTGCGCCAGGATCAAGCGATGTAGGAGGTAGCGTCTCTCCTGCGATCCGGCACGGATCACGATTTCGGTATCACCGGTGTATGCGAATACGGGAAAATCATTGGAAGAGGGTTGAAGAGAGGAACTTCCATGATGTGAGCGACCCGATCGATGTCGTCGGTGGGAGTGGGAGTGTCGCGACACGACCGACGGTGTACTCTGGTTGGGCGCGACGCGATCGAGGACCTGGGCGGAGGAGACCATATCGCAAAATCGAGGATAGGAATATGCGTAGAAATGGTGCGCGGGCGATTCACACCCGTCAAGGGCACGCGGGAGGCGGCATCAAAAAGAAGTTGAAAGGACAAGGGGGGATGAAAGGTGAAAGGGAGAGAGTAGAGTAGAATATAGTTTTGCGACGGCGGGTTTGTTTTTCCCCGCGGGACTGGACCTCGGTGGATTTAAGTATACTAGTATACTGGTATAGTGTAGAAACAAGAATCAAATAAGAACAGAACAAAAACAAAGTATGCGAGAAGCCGCGAAAGTGGAGAGCCCTAGAAAACACCCTACAACCCTACACTATGCCCAGGTGTACATGTTCAAGTTCCTGGCAAAGTCCGATCGCCGCACGCAGACGCAGCTGAGACTCGCAGAAAGTGGCAAAGTCCCCGCCAATTACCAATCGGTTTAGGTTTCTATAAAGGTATGCCTCGACTATCTATAGAACTAGGTATACAATTCTAATTCCGGAACTGGTAGTGGTAGTGCTAGTGGTACTCGAGAATCGAATCGATCTATCCTTCCCTTCTCTTCCTCTTCCCACTTACTTCCTCCACACCCTCCGGATTCCCATCTCGCCCCTCCTCCTCACCCTCCTCCTTTTCTGCCCACTCTGGGCCTTTTTATCCGCTGGGAGAAAGGAAAAATACTCAAACTTCCTTCCCCCCCCCCCGCGGCGTGTTCTCGTTCTCGTTCTTCTGCTGGCGGAGACCTTCCGGCTTTATACGAGGTCACACGTTGCGCTATTGCGACGCTCCTCATCTCCTCTCTCGACGCCCAACCCCCTCCACGATCTCCAGAAATCTGGCCCTGGACACACCTTCCCGGGACAGCTATTATAGCTGTCCCGATCTGTCGTCCCTGCAGATTTCCCACTATTCGGCTGCCGCCTACGGTATCGACCAGGACATTACTACCGACCCCGAGCAGTCTCGCTCGTCCTCCCCGGACTCCGCTGCCCCGCGCGTGAAAAAACGCTTTAACAGCCACGCCGTTTCGAAGAAAGCCCGCGGTGTGTTTGGCAAGGTTCGCGCATTCCACCGGGTCGCCGCCGCCAAGATGGCTCACCCGTCTATCAAGATCGATACCAGTGTACAGACAACCAAGCGCGGCTTGCCGGACGAGGCCGGCATCGACCTACCGGACGGTGAACAAGGTAATCCCAGGTTGGAGGATGGAAACACAGATGATCTTCCCCCATTCCTGTGTCAATCTGTTGCCGGTGAGTGGAGGTGCTGCATGCAGCCTTTCGGAGCATATCGTACCAGCCCGCACGTGGAAAGATACTGAATTACCCATACTGACCGCTTGGCTCATCTTGCAGAGATTCACGACAAGTTTGAAGATTTGGAATGGATGCAGAGGACCCGGCTGACCGAGGGCATGCTGTCCAACGACGCTACCCATCCCTTTGCTCTTGAGGCAGACCCCAAGGTCAAGGCGAGGAACCGATATATCAATGTGCAGGCCTGGGCGAATTGTCGCATCCATCTGCGGGTACCCGCTGGGGAGTGTGATTTCATCAACGCCTCGCCGATTACCCTCAGGGATACGCTCACGGAAGAGGAGAGAAGATATATTGCGACACAGGTAGGTGACAGCTCACAAAGCTTGTCTGTGATAGATCAAGTAGAATCGGGGCTAATAGATCCACAGGGTCCCAAGCTCGGGCATTTCTCACATTTCTGGCACATGGTCTTCCACGAAAGCAAGGAGGTCGGCGTCATCGTCATGCTCACCCAGACCTTCGAGGCAGGCCGAGAGAAATGCGCCCAATATTTCCCGTTGGACTTGGAGCAGGACTCGATGATTCTGACGACGGAGGAATCGGATCCATTTGTGACTGAGGAATCCGAGGATGGATCTGGGGCCATTGGCAAAGTGACTCTTTTGGAGTCTACGTTTGACACGAAAGCTCGCTCTGAAATCCGCAAGCTGGAGTTGACCATCGGCTCTGAATCGAAGATCATCTGGCACTTCCTCTTTGCAGGCTGGGCAGACTATTCGAAACCTGAAGGGAATGATCGCGAGGCTCTTCTTGAGCTGATCAGGCTTTCGGCTTCTAAATCCGGCCCGAACAATCCACGTGTGGTGCACTGCAGCGCGGGTGTCGGTCGAACAGGAACATTCATCGCTCTCGATCATTTACTGGAAGAACTCGAATCGGGCCAGCTGCTGCAAGTAAGCGACGCAGAATCGGACCCTGTGTTTGAAACAGTCAGCCAAATGCGCGAGCAACGGATGATGATGGTGTACAACGAGATGCAGATGCAGTTTATTTACGAAGTATTGCGAGAACAGACTGACATGAAGTTGGGGAAACTTCCAACTCACGATGCCCAGTCACCTGGAAGCCAGTGTGAGCCGCGATCTGCAAAAGTGGCCAAGTTGAATGACCATGCGGATTATCTGCCCACGTCGAAGCCTGAATTGGAAGCCGTCCCAGACCGCGTTCCAACTCCGACGCGCAGCTGGTCTAGATCGTCCGAGGTCTCTAACAGCGACTAACGGACGCAACATGTCGTCCTCCTAAATGCCCCTTGCTGTTCACTTGCATCTCCGAGTACCCACCTTTGAACGTCTCATTCTCGACTTTTGTGTCCAATTTTCCCCATCGCGATGTGATCACGAGTCCTTTTTTTGTTTTACCTTGCCTATCATCCTCCTTTTTTTGTTTGCATCATATCATTGCACTCGGTGTTCGCGACTTGTTGGCTTTCACGTTCCCCTAGTTCTTTTTTTTTCATTTCTTTTACCTTCCCCGGTATACACCCACATCTCCTCTTTCCCATTTTTCAAATACCCCCTAGTGTGCATGGTCGTTTTTGCCTCTTGCGTTGTATGTAGCTGTGCCCGCCGACGGCGGATGTCTAGTTTCGCATTAGAATTGCTGTATATTAGCGGATTCCCTAGTGGTCCGGCCCAAGCGCCTATTGTTCCCTATGCGAATGCCCACTATGGCAGGCTTGTATTCTACGCAGCAGTTGTCCACAAAATTCATGTACACCAGTCATTTAGAATCTCAAAATGGGCAACTAGGTGAAAGACCGTCGGATACCTAGACAGCATCCCTTAAGTAGAGAATCCCCATCGCGAGACTGAGGACGTTTTTGAGTCGACAAGTCTCCGCTGGGTAATCTACCAGTAGACGGAGGCATCCTATCAACTTGTAATGCACTGGGATCAGCTAATACTGCTATACCTGAGGGCTACTAGTACAAAGGGTGAATTAAACTAGTACTACTGTACATGAGAAATGGCCTGAAGACGGCTATCGTCCGCCGTGCATTACTGTGGGTAGTTATACCTTGAGTACTTTACCCTTTGCCCATGGTTGAGTATAGGGTATATTTCTTGTTCGGGGCCTGGTTTAACCACTTCTGGAGCGACAGTCTAGGTAGTGATTTAAGAATTGCGATTTTCTTTTAGAAAGATTCCTCTTTTCAAGTTAGTCCTTCGTTTCCAAGGTTCCCTCCATTTTTCCATACCTTGTAGAAGAACCTTGGAATGCCCCATCTACCTGAGTCTTCTGGACAGGTGGGGAAAATTTGTACACTTGATTGGATACATTGATCTTATTCCCCCGCAAGCATTGCAAGAAGACTATAATATAAGCCAGTACCAAAGAGCTGACCTCCAAATGTATATTCATGATTCCATAATAAACATAACCGACATGTCCTACACCGGCGATAGAAACGACATAATGCATGGAACCCGCCATCAAGTGCCATATCGACATAAACTCGACCAACGCACAATCCTCTTCATCATAAGATTTGATAGTTAGATTTGGTAAATTTCGGCCGAGAAATACTGGGGTCAAAATTCATAAGCGATTTCTGTGGCCCTATACGCAACGATCAGTCACTGCGTTTCACGGCCTCATCTCCCGCCACCTGGCCATTTTCGTGGTAGCTTGGAGGCGCTGTCTCAGAAGGCCCAGGGCCGTCTTCGGTATCCCAGTTATCCACCGCGTTTTCATCCCAGTTGTCTACCTCCTGCTCGAGGTTTGTCACACCGGACTCTTGAGGGCCCATTCCTTCCTCTTCCCTGGAGCGTGCCCCGACACCAGTGCCAAGCTCGACATCATCATCTGCATTGCCATCCACCATTCCGTAACGACTGGCTCGGCGGCGCTCTAACATGCGGCGGTGATACCAGCCACAGATGCCAATTGCGCCGAGACTTCCGACCACATTGGCAACAATGTCGAATAAGTCAAAGTCTCGACCATTAGGGAGTAAGCCCTGGATGACCTCGGAGCCAACGCCCAAGCCCAGCGTACAGACCACCAGTGTGAGATGCAAATTACGCCGGCGCGACGTATCTACAATCCAGTAGAAGGCGACCGACAGTAGGAAAAAGGTCACCAGATGCAGAAATTTGTCATTGGGTTGTAGATTCGCAGGGAGAGATGACGAGGTATTATGCGGGAGGAAACCGATATAAGCGGCGAGAATTAACAGGAAGACGAATGCTCCTAAGAAGTGGTGAGTTAGCCGGGACGAACCGCCAAGATGATGCCGGAGGATGGATGCCGGAGCCGAGAAAGCTGAACCTACCTGCGAAAGGATAGCGGATCCTCATGATGAGGAAGTGAAAGACAATTGGGGGTACAAGCTGTAGCTTCTTCGTGAGGTCTTCAGCAGAGGTTGTGGTGGGTATGTTGGAGCGGGTGGAGAGCAGTGGACGTTAATCGATTTGGCCCCAGTGTTGCTTTTGCTGTTGCTGTTGCCTTATGCGTCATATGCGGAGAGACGGGATGGAGAGAGGGAGAACCACCAAGTAAGAAGGGGAGCTCGAGGGTCAGAGCATGACTGGGGTGGGGAGGTGAGGCCAAAGGTAGTAGTAGTAGGTTAGAAGTAAAAAGTCAAGAGATATCCTAGATGTCCTGTACCTAGTAAAAGAGTTTCGCTCTACCCCGAAATGGCGGGGAAAAAGGCCCCCGTGAATGGCAAGCGCGAACGCCAAATTGCCGCGATCCGCCGCCTTCGCGCCTGCCGTGAGTTCATCCCCGTCCGAGAAACTTCCCTACAGAAGACCTCAACTTCTTCATCAAACCTCGCCGCCGTGCCATCGTTGTGGCCATTTTAGACATCGCCTGACGTTTCGGGCGACTGTGCGGCACCACTCTATGCCTTTTTTCCCTCCTCAAACGCCCTTGTCGTGATTTCTCGGCCCGTGATCCCAACCGTGGAGGATCGAGTATCACCCGCCCCAGAACCGGGGTTTTGGAGCGAGCATGTCGCTTGGTCACAACGCCTGGCCCCCGGGCAATACACGTCCTCCGGACGACCATCAGGAGTCGCCTCGACCGGTCAATGGCTTGGTCAAGACATTGTCTGGTTCGCGCACTCCCCAGGTACGCGGCTCTGTCAGCGCCGACGGGCCGAACCCCAGTAGTATGACATCGGAGCCCGACCTCACCCTCGAAGAAGACCCGCGCATTGCCCAATTTCGTGATCTCTATCGGCGCAGTGAAGCTAAAATAAACGCGCTTTTCTCTGGTCACTATACTGCGGATGACCCTGCGACCGCCGCGATCGCGGAGACGGAACAGCCCGACGCCGGAACCGAACGCGTTGATGCGCCGGCACCCCCTACAGCTCCACCATCCAAGCCCGCGCGTAAACTGGATGATGATTACGATGACTATGATGAGGACGATGATGCAGATATGGAAGATGTAACCGAATCGCCTCTGAAGAGCAAGTCCGTGCCCCCACCGCAAGACCCTAGCGCCGCTACCCTACCCGTTCAACGACCCGGTACCGCAGCTTCCACCAGCATCGATGGATCAAAAGAAACAAAGAAAGAATCGGTGGAAGATATCCGAAAGCAGCTAGAAGAGGACAAGAAAGCGACAGAGGAAGCTGCTAAGCGGAGCTTCCATACGTTATTCTATACCCTTGAGAACGATCGTGACGCCATGCTGGACCAACAACGATTGGAAGAATCTGAGCGACAAGTCGAGGCAGAAATTTCAGGCCAAGCTGGCTCTGGTGGTAACAGCGCGGCTGGCGGACCGAACGGATATAGCTCTCTGAGCAATACAAACCTGGGTGCTTCGAGTCTGACACTCAAGAATTTGATCGCCCGGATCGACAAAAAGCGGGATATGGTCCAGGCCTCTGATGCCGAATTGCGAAGCCTCCTCAGTGAAGTGCGAAAGAATCGCAGTAAATGGGCAAGCGAGGATAAGATTGGCCAAGAAGAGCTTTACGAAGCTGCAGAGAAGGTCTTAAGTGAACTCAAAGCTATGACAGAACACTCTACGGCCTTCCTGACTCGTGTCAACAAACGTGATGCCCCGGATTACTATACCAGTAAGTGACTGACCCCCATTATGTTCGGGCTTCCAGCAATGATTGCAAGTTCTAACATTGAAAAACAGTAATAAAACACCCAATGGACCTCGGAAGCATGACCAAGAAGCTTAAGGGCATACAGTATCGATCAAAGCAAGATTTTGTCGATGATCTGAATCTGATTTGGGCCAACTGCCTGAAGTATAACACGAATCCTGAGCATTTCTTGCGAAAACATGCTCTCTACATGCGAAAGGAAACTGAGAAGCTGGTTCCTCTTATTCCAGAAATCGTAATTAGAGATCGTGCTGAGGTCGAAGCGGAAGAGCGTCGTTTGCAAAGAGAAGAGCTTGACGGCGCAGATGAAAGCGACGATGAGCCTATCATGTCTTCAAGAGGTAGAAAGGCTCCCGGGAAATCTTCCAAGAAGGGCACTGCGCCTGCTCGAAACACCCCTAGCGGCTCCGAAGGCCCTCGCGACACAGCTGTATCTCAGCCTCCGGCACCGCTTGGAGGAGACTCTGATACGGCTATGGAGCCAACCCAGAATGGCTTTTCTACTCCACCCCCGGGCTCCCATACTCCATCTGACCCTTTGGGGCTGGGGGCCGCCGCAAGCCAACAGGATGATGCCATGGACATTGACGTACCATCCGCACCGACTATTGCTTTGAGCGCCATCTCAATCCCTGGGGCTGATGTGGAAGATCCGGAGTTCAAGGTGTGGAAGCAGGTGACAAAGAAAGACCGAGCAATCATCGCTGCAGAGCGACACCGTCTTCTCAAGGGTAACAAGCTCAATGCCGACGAACCTGCTCTCCTTCGAACTAAGGCTGGCATGCGCCGGTGGCTGCGGCATGAGAAACAAGCTGCTGCTGAAGCTGATGAAATCCATGACTCTGGGACTCAGGCCATGGAGCCTCAAGCTGGCAAGGAATCACTCGCAGAAGGCATTGAGGTCGAGGAAGACCAAATGCTTCCCTATTATTACGACGTGATGTCCGGTGTTCCTGACCTCTCAGAACGATTGGTTTGGAAAGAAGACGCGGAAGGCAATGTTGTCGACGCCTCGGAGGAGTATCTCAGGATTTTGCCAAAGGGTTCATTTACTCAGCCCGAAAGCAAACTAACCCAGAGGTTCACTGCAAACATGCGACAGTTACAAGAGACCCGCAAGATTTGCTCGAAGATAGGAATTGTGAAGCAGATGCAGCTGCAATCCCAGGTATGTTACTCCACTCGTCTCTTCCATTCAATCAGTCTAATCTCTATTTAGATGTATCAAAATCAATTCCAAAAATATGACCCGGTTCCTTTTGGGGAACAGGACGTTCTACCTCACGTCATGAACGATAATGGACCCGTTATTGCCCCTGTAACTTGCCGAGCAGCTCTGCAAAGAGCCGTGGCCAAGATATTCTATCATACTGGATTTGAAGAGTATCAGCCATCCGCCATTGAGGTCGCAACAGATGTTGCATCGGATTTCTTCCAAAAAATTGGCGAGACTGTCAAATCCTACATGGAAGTCCCCAAGGTACCAGCAACTGGATCCCAAGAAACTGCAACATCAACCTCAGAGTGGAAACCGGCCTACACGGAGCCAGAAGTCGTTCTTCACACGCTTTCGGGCGTGGGACTTGATATCGAGGAATTGGAATCTTACATCAAAGACGACGTTGAGAGACTCGGGACAAAACTCTCCACCGCCCATGATCGCCTCAAGTCCTTACTTACTGAAATGCTTCGGCCTGCTCTTGCAGATGCTGGTGAGGACGGCTCAAATGCGTTCAATGATGGAAGCGAGCAATTTGTTGGCGGAGATTTCGCTGAAGACATCGATGAGGATTTCTTCGGGTTCAAGGAGTTAGGTTTGGATCGCGAATTTGGTCTCGCAACACTTAGTGTTCCTCTGCATCTGCTTCAGAACCGCATGTATAACGCGGCCCAGTCGCAGAACACCAGGTATGTCCCCAATAACCCTTCCAATATTCATATTCAGGGAGCTAACCTTCTGTTTAAGTACCACTCAAACCGTCACGATTTTCCCAACGCCGCCTCCATACTCACGCATTTCATTGGACAACTTGCCCGGGCAAATCGGTCTACTTCAAGCTTTCTTCAAAGGCAAGTTGGATGCAAACAGCGATGAACCGTTGGTTGAGGATCTTGAGCTTCCCCCCCAAGCAACGACCCATGGCAGCTAAACCTCGCCTCCCCGCTTCTGGTAAGATCCCACCACTGGCTGGTGTTTCTGCGCCGAACACGAGCCCGCAAAAGCGCCCCCCACCGTCCAATACGGCCGGGGCGTCCAAAGCTGGGGGTTCGGAACCAAGCAAAAAGAAGTCGAAAAAGAACAGCGGCGTTGCGCTGGAGATGCCTAGCTTCAATGATGTCGATGGCGATGGCGATCAAGCACCTTCTATAGATGGAATCAAGGATTTCACAGGTACTGATGTCAATTCCAAACCTACCGACGGTTTCAACGTGGATAGTGTTGGCGAGGCTCAGCAGCAAGACAACCCCAACATGCCTATGACTAACGGCACCACGGCATAATCGCTCTGCGATAGAATCTGGGAATCCCAGTCCTCGACTCACGACCTTCATTCACTTTCTCTCTTTCCGTCATCGAGTGCCGGCCTTTTCTCCATCAACAACTATTCCCTTTTGTTTTTTATGCCTCTTACTGCTCTCCATACATTTTCGTATTCGAGAACCGACGCCGAGAAGGTGGATACGGCGATTCATGGGGAAACAAAGGGCGAGATGAATACGCTGGAGCCTCATGGCTGAATATCATTTCGGCGATCCTGACCATGCCTGTTATGTATTATTTTCCATTTTTGTTTGCTTCCACACGCCGGGCTGCCATGTATTGCTCTATATAATCTTGTATTCTGGCATTTTGCATGTATTATAACACAACGTCGTCAGGTGGCTTTTACCTTTTCTTCTTGATTTTCTTCTCCCTCGTATGTAGACTACCAGATTTCTGGAGAATTTACCGCCGGTTGTATTGGCCTACCGTCTGGTGAAGAATGCTGTGTTCATGATTGAGTTCAAAGACTAGTTACTAGTTCTTTCACCAACTTCCATGTCCAGAACGCATGGTCGAAATACTAACTACAATTGACTTGATCATTATACGCAGCGAATGGGCCGATAAATACCAACTTTGAACGGCTTTAGGAGATAAGCACTACGGATCTGAAACTTTTACATGAAGGCACAAGTAGATAGTTCACTGAAGGTACTGTATTGACTATCGAAACTGATTGATAACCTCACCTCCCCTTTCCCTGCCCCCGAAAACCACCAGACCAAGTCCAGTCGATTGAAACCCAGTGACGCCGCGCCCACTTCTCAAATTTCAAAGAAAAAAAAGAGAAACCAAGGCACTACAATCTAGGGGTCCAATAACCTTTGATGACCACGTGAGGGGGACAGGTACATGATGCTGAGGATAGGATCTGCCGAAGATAAAACTGAAAAAGTCACTAAACAAAAGGCCTTTCGATTATGAAAGGACCGGATTGGGTCAGAAGACATTCGGATGAGCAAGTTTGAGTGAAGATCCAGGGTAAGTCATGATTTGAGCGAAAACTTGAAACTTGGGTAGATCTGGGCGGAGCGGTCAGATCCACCACATCTTGTATGAAAGTCGGTTGTTGGTGCCGATGATGGGAAGAAGACGTGATCCAGCGAGCTTGGGTGCAGGCTTTTCTTCCTTCTCCTTGGCACCCTTTGCTGGGTCCTGAGAGCTCGGGATGGGCCTGGGAACACTTTCGCCGAAACGGTGTCCAGGGTTCCCTTTCAACATCTCTTGCGTGTGCTCCTTCTGCTTCTCACGGAAATCATCCTTCTCCTTTTGTCGAGGGTGTTCAAGCTCCCGGCGCATTGGAACTTTAGTACCATGCTGCGGACCAGAACTTGCCGGAATATCTTCGTGGTGGCGTGCACGAACGGAGATCAGATGGGCATAGTAAACTGAGGGATGAACGGAGACCGGAGTGGTAGATCGCACGTATTGGTAGCAGTGTTCATAGATCATGTTCTCCAGCTCTTCCGGCTTGTGACCAATCTCATCCAGAAGCACAGTGTAGTGAACAGGGCGGGATGTGCCTTGGAGAGCAGCGTGGGAGTACAGCAAGAAATCCCATCCATGTGGACTCGTGACATCGCGGTTGACGAGAAGGCCTGGCAGAGGGTTACCATTTCGGTCGGAGCAGCTCTTGTCAGTCGGCTTTGGGAAAGCTCGCAGATGATGACGTTTGTTTGCGACAATGACTGTCATCTTTCCAGGCCAGGAATTCAGCTTGAGGCATTCGGCGGCAACTTTCTTGATGGCCAACACCTCCTTTTGAAGGACCTCCTGAAACTCGGACTCAGAAACACCATCCCGGAAATAGTAGATGTGCTTGGGCGGCTTTCCTCCTTTTCCAAGGGTGGCATTCCACTCAAGCATTAGTGGGAGCAGAATTTCGCGAACGTTTTCAGGGGTGATGATTTCCTTCAGATCGCCATTTGTTTGACAGCCTCCCATGTAACTGATGCCTTGTGGGTCGTTGGAAATGCACATGGCAGCAAGAGAGGGGGTCCAAACACCAAGCATCGGGTGCGTCACATCAGCTCCGATTATCACGGACTGGGGCCGCAGTGTCGAGGCAGGGGTCTTGGGAATGGCCCTGCTGGTAACACCGCCGAGCTTAGCATTCACCTTCATCAGGACATTTGAGATGTACTGAGGCTTATTATCCATGCAGTGACGCGACTGAAGAACCTGTGAGGGTACACCCCAACGGCAGTCGCATGACTTCTTGATGCGCAAATAACTGAAGCTGTTCTTGTCTGGCACGATGATAACCAGGAGCTGCGGAATAACTCCCCACGCCTCGCGGGTCTTTTCATACAGCGTCTTCAGCGCGACCCCGATGTCGTCCCGAAGTTCGATGGAAAGAGCTCGATTTTTGTACACCCCGCCGTGCTGTTTGAAGAGCTTCTCGAAATGATCATGGAAGGCTTGAACCTGATCAAACTTGACCGAGGTACGGTAGCCAGCAATGAATCCGATCCCCCAACATTCGAGGGGCTTGGTATTCGATTTGAAGAACTTCTTGCCACGAAGATCCCAGCGTCCGGTAGTGCCTGGATTGTGCTTGACATTTCCGAATTGAATCTCAGGGTTTGGAAGCAAGCGAGCCTTAGTCTTGATCATACTCGGTCCGATTTTCATACCGTAGTTGACCAAGTTGGGGTCATTTGCATGGTCGAGGATCTTGTGGCAATTGAGGATGGCTTCCAAGCGTCCCGTGGGCTTCACGGCAGTCCACTTGATCATGTCGGCAGTCATACGCTCATCAAGCTTATGGGGCCATCGCTGAAGGTGTCGAATGAACAAGATCTCAAGGGGGAAGATAACACCAGCGCGAGTCATCTGAACTAGTGCAGTCTTTCCGTACTTCATCTGGAAGTTGTACTTCTTGTGGAAGTAGTCATAGATGCTGGTTCGCTCGGATTTCCCAGTAGCCTGGTCGTCGATCTTGATCATGTATTCTTTGGCGCCGCCGTTGATCAGATGGTCGATGGTGTAGCTTCGATTTGCGAGTGGGTATCCGTCGAAATCAGGACACACTCGAAGACCATGAAGTCGCTTGCTGACTTTGGAAAAAGATTGGGTCTCCATTCTGCTTCCATTCTCATCCAAGATTGGCTCGAGAAGCTTCGGAATCTGGGCCTGGTCGTCCCCCGAGCCGAGGATTCCTCGAATGATATTGATAAGGGAAGTTCGAGAATAGAAAACAGCATGCGCGATGTCCACATTGAGATAAAGGCCTTTCTAAGGAAAAGGGTCAGTTGAAGCTCATTCGAACATCAGGGAGTTCGATGTTTCTCACAGGTGAAGGTTTGATTGTTTGAAAGGCGCCTCGATAGCATGTCGCGCCACTTTGGAGAAGTGGCCAGTGCGATTTGTCGGCAATTCTTCGCATTTCTGGGTCGGGGTGAGTGTCAAGCTTCTCAAAGAAATATGATCGCTTCAGAGCCGTGAATTCCTGTGCTGGGTAATCCCGGATCAAATGATCAAGAAAGTCTTGAAAGAAGAGGTTGGTCAGTTATAAGTCATTTCGGAGGTCAGAGACATCCTATCACTTACTCAAAGCTTCCATCACAGTTTCATCAAGCGGACGCTTCCTTTCTAGCCACTCGTTGATGGTGCCGAGGAAAATCTTGCGGCGAACGCTCATGATGAGACAAATCTCTTCGCCATGAACATCGGCGCGACTGCCGACAGGGCGACGCCATCCACTTGGATAGACAAACTTGTCTCGCAGTTGGCGGTCGAGGGCAGTGAGGGACCTGTATGCATAAGTAACCAACGAGAATGAAGGTTAAGGCCAAGCAAAACGTACCAAGCAATGTGCTTCCCATCGTAGATGGCATCGGGAAGACTTTCCTTGCGGACCTTCGAGCGGTAAAACACCTTTCGGAGAATCTCTGAGTCTTGCTCCATATACTGACCCTTCTCAGGTGGATCATCAGAGCCCGCACTCTCTTTCCATTTGCCGAGCATGGCGTTGACCTGTTGTTGTTAGACTCGATCGCTCTTGGAAGAATTTATTAGAAGCGTATACTGACCTCGTACTGGAAGATAGGCTTGGTCGGGAACTTGATGATGGGGTATGCGTTCATGACAACCTCGACCTCTTTCCCTGACTTATTCAAGGGTTGGCGAGGAGGCAAAGTGAATTTCGGGATCTAAAACCGAGTCAACAAGATTTCCACATAATGGAAAAGACACCACTGAAACTCGCATAGCATGAATGATACTCACTATGGTTTCATCCTTGGAGGCCTTCTCGCGAGGAGGAGGAGTCCATTTTTCGCCTTGGTCGCGCACAAGGGCGCCCTTGATACGCACATGCCCAGGAGGCGCAGGCTCAGGGTGGACGATCGGAGCGTGAGTCGGAGGACCCTTGCGGGAATCCTTGGACTTTACGGACTCGCTACTCACGTAGCTGGAGCCAGAGCTTTTCTTGCTGCTGTCGCTCTTTCGACTTGGGCTATCGCCCTGTCGCTTCCCACGGCTAGGGCTAGGGCTGCGGCCCTGCCCGGTGGATTTCGGAGCCATAGATGGGGAAAAGAGCTAGAACTCGGCCATGTTAGAATATGTAAGATTTTCATCGTGCGGAGACAACAGAGAAAAGGAAGGATAGCCAATTTGATACATGAGGGAACGAATTGGGATGGCATTGGTGGTTTCAAGAGAATCATCAATATAATGTTGTTGGCCGGGTCAAAATATATGCTTCGAAAACCGCAGAAGTGCTACTGGAGTGATATGAACTTACCAGATCACAAAGATAAGGTCACTGTCACAGCTTCCGAGAGCTGAAGAGAGATTGATGGGGGTTGGGAAGACGGGTGCGGGTGGTAGGAAGGAGAACAGAACTAGCAAGAAGCCAGCGAAGGGTTGTATCAGGATGAGAGTTGACAAGATTCTTCAGTTCGACAGCTGTCAAGAATAGATGTAAGAGATGGAGTGAGAGAGAGATGAGAGAGTTGATGTAGAGAAGAGGAATAGGAGGGAAGAGGGCGAGAAGGTAGAAATAACAGCAACAACAACATAAGCGTCACGCAGGGCAGGCACGCCAGATACGTCAACAGTAAACAATCAACAATCAAATGACAAAGAAGGCAGGCACGCGTCCTTTTAAACAGCAAAAAGTGGCAGGTGGAAGCCACCGGTGAAGGTGCGGCTTGATTGTCAAACGAGGGGCTCAAAAATGGAAACAACCCTAAGTCGAATATGCGATTAATGACTGGCGTAACAATTGATACTACCAAAGCAGTGAGCATATGTCAATAGATGAGGTAGGGGATAGGTAGATCGCACGAGGCATCAAGTGTCATAAGTGAATTGAAGATGGTACCGATTTCTTGGGGCCTGAACACCCTTGCCGATACAATAAGAGTGGCAGTTAGTAGTATATCGATCGCTGGTGAATCGGATGAGAAAGTAGACAGAAGAGGGCTTCTACCTACTAGTGACTGGATTGGTGATGAATGGTGGGGACGCGAGGTCTCCAGCTAGAAACAAAAATATTTCTTTTGATTAGATTCGATTATCATTGGGACTATCTGCACTATGATCCCAAGACTGTACAGGAAAATAGAACTATTCCTCCGCTCAACATGAGTGCTGGGCCGGTCAGGCGAATGAACAACTGATAATCAAAGGGGTCCCGATCCCCAGAACGAAAGCAGACCGACGCCCAGCAGATGCAATAGACTCTAATTAGGGATGAAAAAGGGGAGACGGGGTGGTGGCGGGGAAGGACAAATGAGAGCCACACAAATTCCAGCCCCATGCTTCATCGGAACAAGCTTCATTCAACACAGAAAATATCGTCGGAAATGAATCACCCAATCTTCGCGCCGCGAAGATGAGATGAGGATCGTACGGCAGGTGATTGAATCAAAAGAAAAAAAGTGAAGAGGGGAGGGGAGGGGAGGCGAGGGACAAAAAAAAGGAGGAAGGCTCAGCGATAAGCACCTTGAGATATGTATGTTAGCAAGCTTCCATTGTCCGCGATTTATGACATTTGGGCAATTATGCAGCCAAACTTACCTCCATATGCATTCATCCCACCCTGGGGTGCACCGAGCCCTCTGGCGTTGGCTGGGAGTGGGATCTGGGAAGTACTCGCCGGGATGTCGGTGCGGCGAATGAGATCGATCATTTTTTCTGGAGACAAGCGCGAAATGTTGTATGCGGATGCATGGGGGATGATGCTGAGTAGGTGGACCACCTCTCGGGGTAGGGGCGCCGGGGATCCTTGCGGTTTGTAGTGGGACGTGACTTGGCCATTGATGGGCTGTCCTCGCTTCGGTTGGTCAAGACGGCGGCCTTGGGCGGCCTTAAGAGGCGATTCGGCTCGAACAAATTTGCGAGGACGATCAGAGTCGTAATCAAAATCCTCACCGGGGTAGGGCCGCTTTGGTGAGCTAAAGGACATATCAAGTTGCCCTTGCCCTGGTGCCGGGGAGGTTTGGATTTGCGATATGACGCCAGGGTTCAATGTCTTGGGCTGGGTCTGCGATGGCGAGAAGATTAGTCGCACAGATATCGGATCGAATGTGGGTGTGATGTAACGGTGCGAGAACTGATCCAGCGAGGGATCTTCGGGGTAAAGCTCGCGCATGCGGTTCTCCAGATTGATCACTTGGACCAAATCTCCGTATCGAGACTCGTATTCGTGGAGGAAGGCGAAAATAGGCTTGGCTTTATGCACATTTTCGGGGTTAGAGGCCAATCTTCTGACTGTCGTCTCGAATACAGCTCGGGCATCTTTGAGTATGTGTTAGTAGGCAAGTATACGGTAATAAATAAGGCAAGGAAGAACTTACTAATGATATCATTAATGTCAATCAAATGTTTCAGGTATTCAAGGGCAAAGTTTTCGTCGCCCGGGAACAGTTTTGCACCACGCTCGAAGATCTTGGTAGCCGAAGGATCCTTATAGCAGTGATATTCCATGAGCGCACTGGCAATGTAGACATCGCTGGTGATACGACCACGCTTTCGAGCTTCTGCAAAGATCTGTCGAGATCCGACGACTTCACCCGGCTTGCCCTTACCCTGGATACGACGCATGGCGCGCATCAACGCAATCCAGGCGAAAGAAGCAGTCTTATAGAGATCCGTGAGTTGGGGGGGCGTAAGCTTTCTTCACCGCATCGATCTGCGCTTTCTTAGCCGCCACCTTCTCCTTTGCCTCGCCTTGAAAATCTTCGTCATCGTCATTTTGTGCCGGTTTGTGATTGGGGTTCTCTTTCGCAAATGCTTCCTCAATACGAGAAACATCCTGACTCTCCTGGTCCCGCACCTTGCTTGACAGGTCGTAAAGCGCATCGATGAGCTTGTCATAGGGCTCCCGTACTTTGGCGGCTCGTTTAGAAGAGTCGCTTTCCGGGTCGGAGGTGATTTCGATGCGATCACCTTGCTTGAAGGCCAGCAGGCAGCTCTCGGGATTCGCCTCGATACCGTGCTTCAGGAAATCGTTCCCGTCATTGACCATGTCGTTAAGGAAACAAAAATCGGCAGCTTCGAACCAGATTTCAGGCATAAAGCGCAGAGCCATCAAAGCTTGCTTGTACACATAGGTCACGCGACCTTTGAAGGCCACATCATCGTCCTCTTTAAGAAAGAGAGGATCCTTTTTCTCCCAGGCAATCCACCGCTTCCACACGTCCACCTGGTGGGCAAATTCAACGTCACCTTCGAACCCTGGGACGGGGGTAACCGGGGAAGTGTTGTACGGATCAAACCTCGAGTGATATTCTGAAGCTCGGTATAAGCACTCCGTGCGGTCATATACACCGGCGATTGTTCCTGTAAAATTTTGCGACCCTAGATAGCAAGTCAGTATGAGTATGGTCTTGGTCATGAAGATGGGGAATCTACCGTAAGTCGACTGAGGCCCATTTCGAACTGGTCATACTCCTTCCACAGAGTATTAAGGGATTGAGTAGGAACACAGATGGCTCGCTGGTAGGCTTTTCTCAGTAAATCCATTTTCTGCTGATCCTGCCACCCAGACCCGCCGACATTTCCTGGGCCTGTGCGGATGAACTCAATGTAATCGGACCAAATGTTACCACTGTCTTTGTCCATGCCAACGTATTGGACGGCAAGATCATATGCAGATGAAATGATTCGTCGGGACTCTCCATTGGCGTCCGTCGACAAGGGATTACGACGGCGGACATAATCAAGATAAACGGACCAAAGATTGACGCTGCGCATGGTAATAAGTATGCGGTTGAAGATCTGCTCCAAGCGGAAGAGTTCATTCAGCTCAGACTCCATCGTGGCATATTCCACCCATTGGTCGGCCTGCGATTTGTCCGTTGATCAGCTAGTGTGAAAGTCATGAGTCATGAATACAATCTTACCGCCATAGGAAACGCCTTCAGGAATGCCTCGTATGCCTCACGAGCGCTATCCAACCGGTTGCGATTTCGGTGCTCTGCAATCAGCTCCAGCCAAGCAGTAACATCCCCTCGTGGATCCTTATCAACACGGTCTTGTAGGATCCCAACACGGTCATAGGGCAGACGACCTTTTGTAGTCGAGGGGGAGTCAGGTACAGGGGTAGGAACGGTACTGTTCTGTAGGCTCGCTTCCCGCGAAGCCCACTGAGCTTGAGCAGAAGCAGAAAGATCGATATTGGGAACATGAGCAGGAGAATATGAACTATTGGCAACTTCTGGCACGCTGGCAGAGCCCTGCATGGGCACTTGCGATGATACATCAGGGGAAGTGTTTTGAATTGCATTTCCTGAACTTGGATCTTCAGTGATGGTCATGGCATCTGTGTCATCAACCCCCAGCGCAGCCGGAGGCTCATAGTGAGGCTCATAGTGAGGCTCATAGTCTGCTTCTTCTTCTTCTTCCTCTTCTTCCTCTTCTTCTTTGTCTTTTTCCTGTTCCTCTGGTTCTTCTGGTTCTTGTTCTTCAGCATCTTCCTGTTCGTCCTCGTCCTCATCATCTACCTCGAATCCACCAATAGTTCTGGTCTGGGGTTGCGCAGATACACCCACAGGTGGTGCAGGTGTAGACGTCTGAGGCTCATCGTGCGAAAGATCCTGCGAAGCATCTGCGGTGTCATTCGGAAGACCGGTGGCTAAGTGTGAAGCATCGTGCGTGTTGAAGGCGGGTGTCTCGGTGGTCGTTTCGTCCTGCTGAACATCGGACTCTGCCGTTTGCTGTTGGGCGTCGAGTGTGCTCATAGGGTCATATTCTTTGTCATCAGCATTGGCTTCGATTTCTTCTTTGGCCACATCTTGATCTTCGGATTCCGCGTTCATTGCCTGATCCTGGAAAAAGGCTTGTTCAGCCTGGTCGTCCGACATGGCTGATGGTATGTGGGTGTGTGGGTGTGGTGAGCTTTGTTAAGAGACAAAGGGAGGTACTGAGGTGTGGGAAGAGCTAGACGAGTGATTTGGGGTAGTGGGGTGAGGGGGAGACGAAGCGCTCCTGATGGGGATATTAGTAGGAAAGCCGCCGATGAGAAGTGCCAGTGAATCTTGAGGGAGCACTGCGACACACTGGTAGCAATTCACTGGTAGCATTCACTTCTCAAGATGTTCATGTGCAAGCTGCCGCAATCTTGCAGAACATTCTGCCCGGGTTTCACGTGGGCGGTCAGGCGCGCCCGCTGCGCCCGCAAGGGACGCGACCATTGACGCGCATCTCCTAGCATGATGCCTCTTTACAGTGCTTGCAAGTCCCCTTCACATTCCTTGCGGTGAAGTGTTTGTTTCTCTTTCCCTGCCCCGGATTCACAGCTTTGACCCTATAAATTCCCTTTCTCCTCCCACGCCTCTCCAACCCACATTCAACGTACATACTCGCATATCACATACTCCAAAATGTCCGTCGTCTCGCTTCTTGGGGTGAAAATCCTCAACAACCCTGCCGCCTTCACCGACTCTTATCAGTTCGAGATCACTTTTGAGTGTCTTGAGCAGCTTCAAAAGGGTATGCTCTTCCCCATTGCTGTTCTTTCTTTGCCAATTTTTCTCACAAATAATCCCAGATCTCGAATGGAAACTCACCTATGTCGGCTCCGCCACTTCGTATGTCTACCCCACCATCCGCTTGTCTCTGCCCTTCACTGACATCTCGTAGCTCCGAGTATGACCAGGAACTCGACTCCCTCCTTGTTGGCCCTATCCCTGTCGGTGTGAACAAATTCATCTTCGAGGCTGATGCGCCCGATCTGAAACGCATTCCCGCCTCTGAGATTCTCGGTGTCACTGTCATTCTTCTTACCTGCAGTTACGATGGCCGCGAATTCGTCCGTGTCGGCTACTACAATAACAATGAGTATGACTCGGAGGAGCTGGCTGCCGAGCCTCCTGCCAAGCCTATTATCGAGCGTATCCGACGCAATGTCCTTGCTGAGAAGCCTCGTGTGACTCGATTCGCTATCAAATGGTAAGATCACCCTTCCACCCTTTGTTTATTTATCGCAATTGATCCACTAACAACTGTCTCTCAGGGATTCCGAGGAGTCTGCCCCCGCTGAATACCCACCTGACCAGCCCGAGGCCGATAACCTGGTTGATGACAGCAACGCCTACGGCGCTGAGGAAGCCGAACTTGAGGCCGCTCTTGTCAAGGAGCTCGAGGATGCCAACAAGGAGGGCGAGCCCGAAGTTGGCGAGGACCATGAGATGGAGGGTGCTGAGCCCGCCGCTGGCAAGGAAGATGAGGACGAGTCTGATGCTGGCAGTGAAGATCTCGAGGAGGACAGTGACGATGACGATGATGATGAACTGGACGAAGAGGAGGGTGGTGATGAGGATGTTGAGATGGGTGATGACTCCGAGCAGAAGGACGACCCTGCTGGCAAGGCCGCTCATCAAACCCAACCTCAGGTTATGGTGCACTAAATTACACACTGACCCAACCATACTCGGCTTCCACACATCTGCCATTTAATTTCCACTGCTTCCTGATGACCACCAGTACGCTACGTTTATGACACCTAGATCAATATTCTGGGCTATACCCCTATTCAACTCGGCGTTGATAAGGGACTACGAAATAGAATTCATTCCATTCAATATTTTACTCCCTTGACTCCATAAGGGTCGATTTTCATTTTCCTCAGTATGTAGGACGGCCCTTCTGACTGGTCACCTATGTCTCAAACATCTCCAATTCCCGGGTATTTACCTCCATGATGACGATCGGCGGCTAAGAATGACCGGACCGTCCCTTCAGTCACTTGCCATGACGTGTTCAAAGGCATTGTGAGTTTGAATTGGGTAGCAATGGATACACACTTTTACTACCCTCATCGACATACAAATGGTAATCGGCCTCACTCACCTCCGGGGCTGATAGTCTACAGGCGCAAGAAGGATAGTGCAGGTAGCAATTGTAATTATCCAGGCTTTCAGACAAAAAAAAAACTTAGAATCCGAACTTGGATCCCAGCGCTAGAAAGGTCGGTCAGTTAGGTATGCAAGGGGGTACGCGGGGGCACAGCTGCTCGGTCGAGAAGAGAGGGAACTTACCACCAAAAACAGCTTTCCTCTTCTGGTTCTGTACGTACTTGCCCACGTCATTGGCAAAGCTACTGCTATTTTCCTCTAAACGCTCCATGGTATCACCCGCGATCCCGAGTCGTTCGGTGCGCTGCTGGATACCACGCGTCATGGATGACCAGTAGCCTTCCTCATCGCTCGGTCCTGGAGGTGGCGCACGGCCTTCTCGGAGTGCTTGTCGGCGCTCTTGCTCGTCATGTCTCATTTGTTCAACCATACGCTTCGATGGTGGGCGGTCAGGTCCGCCAACTAAATTGGTTATGAGATTTCAGAAGTAAAACAAATGAGGGTGGTTATCTGACTTACTCAAAATGTCCATATCTTGTGGGGAAATATATTGAGTTCCCGAAATCCATTGCAGGTTGGTAATACTTGGTCGAGGAGGTATCACCTTTGCAGGGTCAAATAATCGATCCTGGGAAAGGCTCCTAAAAAGCAAGTCAGCAAGTTGATTCCGCAATAAGAAATTGTAAAGCTATACATTTGGTGGCCAGCCCCCCCAGGCGTAGAACAATCCAAGTTCAGATGGGCCAGCCCATACCATCACACTCCCAGTGGGCGTGATATGTGCCTCAGAGAGTCGCCTCATATCAGCAATGTGATTAATCTTGCTGCAGCCAATTTCTTTCAGAGCAGGAATAGAGAACGCGCGGGCATTCCCATCGCCGCAAAGACAGACGAGACTGTATGCAGGACCCTCGGTTCTCACGACCGCTGAGGAGTCAACAAAATAGTCGTCCCATGTCTTGTGTGCACCCTTAGATGTCGCAGGCTTGAAGATCCGGCAACAAGAAGGCGAAACTGCAATGAGAACACCGTTGAGCTTGGTACCATTTCTCAACCCGCCGACTGAGTTTGGCGTGGCGAGAGCACTTTCACCAGAGTCAGCGTCAATTGGAATGAGGTTAGTGACCTTATCCTCCATGTTAGAGACACCAGCAAAGGCAGCCGTGTAGGCACCATTAGAGGTTGGGAGAATCTTGAATGTTGCCACATTTCCTCGATTTGTGCCAACAAAGCAGCAGATGCTTGAGTAGTCCTCACCCTCCAAGGTCATCACACCAAATTCAATGCACGTAGGCCATTCTGGTGGAACATCCTCTGCTCCACTCTTCTTTCGCACGAAGCTACTGCGTTTGAGTGCCTTTGAAAATTCAGATGAGTGTGCAGTGTGAATAATCGCAGGGCCGCGTAGGTCGATAATTGCCAGACTGCCACCCTCGAACCCAGCGGCCACAAAGCCTACTTGGCTATGCTTCAAAGCGGTTACCGGTCCTTGTTGCATATCTAGAAGGGTCAAGGGAATGAATCCTGTCTTCAAGCCTGGGTCCGTTCGGTGGCCGATAGAAGTCAATTTCCCGGGTTGGTTTGTACCGACGGCTTCCTCGTGTCCCTGAGAAGCGCTGTTGCCCCATCTAAAAACGACTAGCTCTCCAGTTCGAAGGCCAAGAGAGAGTTCATTCGCCCCACCCGACAGTGATATTTCAGCAACTTCGATGTTTCGGACTCGGCCAACAGCTCTAGCCAAATCGATCTGAACAGCATCGCCATTCTCAATCTCATCATCATGGCCAGCATCCCAGAGACGAACCGTCCCATCTGCGTGTGCGGTGGTAATGACGTTTCGCTTTTCGAAGCGCTTGAGGGGATTCTTGGCTTCTGCGCCTCCGAGTACAAACTTAGGCCCTTGCATTCTGCGTTCCCTCAGCCCGAGCCAGACAGTACGATCGACTGGCGTAAGAGTGGCCTTGTTCACGAAAGGGTGGACAAAGGACAGATATGGGTGTAGCATGTTGGTTGGCGTAATGGCATGTCCGCTGGGGAAGCTCATCGTAACCAACTCTCCAGACGAAAGTACAGTGAGCAACGCAATCGGATCGTGTACACCAGCAAAATAAGGAGAAGAGCGAGGAATGGCACAGAAGTTGATTACCTGTGCGCCCGGGGGGGATTGGCAACAATATGTCACGGCGTGTTCTCTCAAAATAGCTGGAAAGTACCTGCCAGGAAGATGTCTGATAGTTCGGAGTCGGGCCCATGTCCAGGAAAGTGAGGCCCTTGTTTGGTTCGCCCACATGCCGGCCACCAGCAACAAGCAGGCCAGTGTCGTCGGGGTTATCCTTCGCACACCATGCTACTTTTACAATAGCTTCTTTGGGGCCTGTAGTTTGGCTATCTGGTCCAGCTGGCCTCGAGCCACCCGGCTGGTCCACATTCGTGGCTTGGAGCGTACGGGCATGGAGCTTGCGGCCATCCTTTGAATCCCAAAGAACCAAGCTGGTGTCCTCATGAACAGTCAAAACAAAGTGTCCATTTGGATGCCAAACGGCTTCGGTCATCCTGGGCTTGCGTACTCCGATAGCAGGTGCTTCGGGGTCTCCACCTGGGGCACCTGAAGGCACCTCGTAAATGAAGTACTTCTGCGCGACATTTTGTTTAAAGGAAAAGGTCACAGCTCCTTCTGAGTATCCGATGAGGATTTTGCCAATGTCACGCGTAGAGAACGCGAGCGACACGACTGGAGAAAGTCGGGCTCGGGGGTTCACTTCCAGCCAAAGATTTGGGATTTTATATGCGGTCAAGGACTCTCGGTCGAGATCGTATGCGACAACCTCGCCTATATCAAAGTTAGTCTATTTTTATTTTGGTCGTTTATGCTTTTATGGAATCCAACGCACCGTTCGAAAGACCGATAAATGCGTAGTCAAGGCTTGGGTCCGTCGCAAGTGCAGTGGCCTGGCCCGGGGGTGCATAAGAGGTCACCAGCCGTTTGGTCTCGAGGGAGTAGATGCTGATTTCGTTTTTGGAGTCGACGCTGATGAGCTTGTCGGCACAGAATTGGAGGAACTTGGCCGAGGATTTCCGCGGGAATTGAAAGGTGGCCAGCACTCGACGCTGTCCAAAGACATAGATCTGGCCACTGCCATATGGGGTATCGTTGGTGCCGACAGCAAGAAGGGATTGAACTGGATCGTACGCGATGACGCTTATCTTCGAATTCACACCACATCGTTCAAACTGAGAGACACAGTCAGTTCAGGACGGCGAGAAAGGATGCCTGAAATGCCAAGACAAACCTCGTCAATCTTGAAGAATTCTGCAACCAGACCTTGCGAAAAGTCGTGCTGGATTCCAGCTTGTTTGCCTCTCAAGAACTGCGCCATCTCCTGCAAGTTGGGGGGTGGCAGGGGTATTTGGCAGGATGAAAGGAAAAAAAGTGGTGGAGCTCTTTCGGGGGAAGGTTAGCTGACGACATGGGATGGCGGAGGCTAAACGGATCTGCCCCGCTCTCCGCTCCCGCCTTATGGCTGCAAGCCATGGCGGTGATGGTGATACGCCAGAACCGTGAATTGTTGAAGAAACGCGGCGAGTAAGAGGATCATGAATAAAAGATATTCTAATTCAAATGGCAGAATACTGTTATCTAGGAATCGGTATGCCAATGACCACAGCACCGAGGACCGTCTACTAGTAGTAAAATGGATCCGATCGCCCGGCGATTATATGCCAGACTCCGTTGGAAGTCACATGCCGAACTATATATACTCGGGGCTCCACACTTCAACTTGAAGAACTTGAAGTTTCCAAGGTTACCTAGGTACTAACCAATTTCACTCGGCATTTGTAATTCAACTTGTTTTGACCGGACTGTAGAAGGACATTGGTCGGAATTTTAGATAACCTTGGAAAGTGACAAAATAAAATGAAAACCAAAAATCTATGGGCTAAATTCCCGGGTATCATGCCGCTCTCCCTCGTCCTCTTATGTCTAAACTGGACGCATAGTCATCATTTTTGTAATTGTTGCTGTCAGCCGTCTCCGTGCATCAAACTCCTTTGTCTCATCTCGATTCCGATAATATTGAACAGTAACCTGCGACACTAGGCGGTAACAGGAATACCTTATTCATCATTAAGTTAGCATGAATATAGCAAGGCGCGTTAAGTGCATTGCACCCAAAGCCCAGGGGTCACATACATCAAAAGCCGTATAGTTTCGCCTGGCGTCCTAGCCAGGGGCAGCCCAGCTCCTGATATCACGGCAGGATTCGGGTTCTCAAAGACCTCGGCCATGAGAATATCTCCCCAGAAGGCGCTGCTAAAATCAATCACGCCAGACAACTGTTTGGATTCATCGTCCAGAAGAACATGAGAAGATCGGCCAAGTCCGACAACAACCAGGCGTGGAAGTGTTACTTCTTCTAATGCTGATTGCAATCGGTTCAATTCATCTCGAATCTGACCGTATGGTAGGTTGATAAACATGTCCTCGGAATCACGGAGCACACTTTCAAACAAGGCACAGAAAGCGTCTCTCCAGGATAACTTCCCAGCCCCAACAGCCACCTGTTGAAGGGAACCGAATGCAGGCGCCACATTCTGCCCTATAGTACCGGCTAAGAAGCCCAAATGCCGGTCGATGCCGTTTCGTTGTTGTAAAGTGAGCTGACATGCCATTTCTGAGAGAGGTGTCCCCTTCACATATTGTCGTAACGAGTAAGAATACCCAAGTGGGTTTCCATAAGGATCATAGTGGTATATTTGCGGGATACAGGGGTTCGCACTCTGTCCTAGAAGGGCAAGAAATCGAGCTTCGGTTTCGAGAAAGAATCTTTCGTGTCGAAGAAGAGGGGTGCCGGTGGACGGAGAACCTTTTAGGAGCAAGCTAGCTCCATTTGATAATTTAAGGAGACGTAAAGAATGCATATGGCCGTTGATATTTTGCGAATTTTGCACATAGACGGTCGATGGAAATAGTAAAGACAGAAGAGCATCGAGCCTCCCATATTCGCCCAACCCGGTGGGCTGTATCATTTTGTGAGAAGAATTCATGGGGGCCCCCTTGAGGGGTAAAACAGAAGAATGTGTATGTGTTTGCACATTGGATCGATGCATTCTGATATGAAACTGAAGGAGTGGTGGTGGTTCAGGGATGTGAGAAGTGTGAGAGGCCCCCCCGGATGCAGCCGCCTTTTTACTATATTAGTAACTGGTGGCCAGGCCTCGCATTTCAAGGAGATTGTCAAGCCCAGAACAAATCATGGGGTATACGAGTATTCCCAGGGTTGCTGAAACCCACAGCGGTATCCATCGCAGAGGCGAAGAAGACCAACGATAGGGTCAGGGGAGCCACCAGATCACCAGCGTTGTAGGCCCACGTAACGCTTAGGAAGGAGAGATCACGGGCCCTTTCCGAGCCAGCGCCATACCAGTTGCCTCTGTAGGTTCATCTACGCGAGATACAAGACTTCCGCGGAGGGACTCGTCATACGAGTACACAGTGAAAGGGCCGATCTCGTTTACCATGGCGCGCTGGAAAAAATGTAATTAACAGACTCCAATTGCAGTAATTGTCTAGCGAAAAGGAGCGAGGTCCAAGGCTGTGCATAGCGCAGATAACTAGCACATTAAAAAAGCGCAGTGCTGGCTCGCCAAAGGATCCCGCTCTCAGCGAGGTTGGCATCCGAGCACCCGGTGGCCACCAATCACAGGCGCACCTTACCGAAATGCCCCGTGGAGCCCGTGAGGAACTCGGGCCAAACCAGGCTAGCAAATCTACATACCCATAGAAGCCCGCTGCACCTTCGAAATGATGTTCTTTGAGATCCATTCTGCCCCTCACTATAAATTGGTTTGCATCATCGCATCCTTCCGATTGCTCGATAATTGAAGAATTGTGGCTCCCCCATGGCCGCCGTCTGCAGAGCCTGGTCATGCAAGGCGGGAGGAAAGAGCATGGACCTTTTTCTGTTCTTTTCTTTCTTTTCTTTATTTCCTTTTTCTATTTGTATGTACCATAGTGCTGAACCTTTGGAGATGAAATAGGTTATATATCACTTGTTCTATTGATCGACAGTCAGTCCCAATAGTTGATCATGGTGGGATTGAGGAACGCGCTCTACTCAAGACGAAGTAGCCGGTAGCTCTGGTAAGCAGTCTCGACTCCTGTCAGTGGGGCAAAATGGCTTGGGATCCTCGATGTGGTAGTATTTGGTATGTAGTTGATAATAGATAAACCCTCCGGGTGGACGCGCTTGTAAAATCAACGATTTTGGGCCGCCCTAGAGAGCTGTCGCTAAGAGGCAGCAGCCAATTGGAGAAACTTACATTTCTTCTCATGCAAAGCCGCCACATGAAGCATTATTGGTCATCGTCAATTCATGCCCGAAGTAAAATAGAGACAATTCCATACCGGCTAAACGGGTGTGATGAGTTTGATTGTTACCACTGCTAGGATTTGGCCTGGGTTTCACTGGAGTCTGCCTTCTCGGCCCTCTTCGGCGAAGGATCGTAGATCTCAGCGAGGTTGTACCGTTTAAGCTTGTCGTAATCACTTTCAACCACGCTCATACCCATCAAGTTCTGGCAAATGTCAGCAACAGCGTCGGTCATTCGGGCAGGAGGAAAAACTCCATCAGGACTTACCTGGGAAATTTCGAACAAGATCGTTACATCGTAGTTTGTTAAGTCCACCGAGTGTTCGGGTCCAACGAGTTCCGCGATGGTTTTGATGACCTCGTCTCGTTTGAACTTATTATTTCCTCGTATAGATGGTCGGATAGCGAACTAATTTAAACCGAGCGATATCAGCAAAAGGGCTTCCAAACGGCCATGCTACCTTTTTTGGAATGTTGCAGGGATGGCCAATTCGCTAAACCAAGAGGGGACTCCATTTAGTTTCACAGGGTTGTTACCCACCTTCTTTGGACCCCCTCCCGAATGGAAATGTGGTTTGAGCATTTCTTTGATGAAAGGTTCAAGCTCCACACTCAGGGTCTTCCGGATAGAAACAACAGGGGTCATCCGCTTGATGTATCGGCTCCTCTTTGTATTTGGGTTTGCCTGTGCCTCGGTGCACAGACGATGCACCAGTTGAACAGGGTCGATGGAGCTGTCAACTCGAGCGAAGAGAACTGTTGGATATGAATATCAATACCAGCATTTAACTAGATCCACGACCTTGAAATACGTGGCCGTGGACTTCGGCGTGATTGGAATGTGTGAGAACGCACCACATGGCATTTCCAGACGAGTGACTTCCACTGGGCGTCTTTTGCTTTTGTCCGTCTTGTCCTCGGCGGGCTTAAGACCAGCAAGTTCTCTTTGGATTTGAGCCTCGATGTCCTCATCATCATCGTCGTCGGAATCCTCCTGCTCTTCTTGGTTCTTCTTCATAGAGTCCTCAAATATCTAAACATGGCGGGTTAGTAGCCGTACTGGTCAAATTGTAGCACGTTTGCCTTTGTGGAACGAACCTACCTGAGAGATGATGTCTAGAACCTCAGCTTTGCATTTCCCTTCCTTACCCATGTCGCAGGTTATGAAGATACCCGCATCACCGGTATCAACGTTAATGCGTTGCTTAGGCGGCGGGCCCTGATGGTTTAGTTAGCTCTATGCACTCACGCACTCACTCACTGTACTAGTCGGACGGACGCAGTGGGTGAAATCATATCCCCACGTTGTAGAGGTATGTCAAGGTTTGCTGCGAGGAGAACATACTTTACGTCGCTTAGAAGAATCTCCGTTTTGAGGCATGCTGCGTTTGCCGTTTCCTGCCATTGAGGAAATCTAGATGTTCCTGTCGCCGCAAGAGTGGGGGAGGCAAGTCGAGTTTTGCGTGTCTGCCCATTCGGGTTAGCGGGCGCAAATCGGGTGGATCGAGGTGCTGAGAGCTCGGAGCTTGGGCTTAGAGGCGATCCCGAAACAATGATTAAATGATCCTCCCTGGTTTGATGGGATGCCGAGAAGCTTATGTATTTGATGCGTTTTCGTGCTTGCCCCATAACTTTTGGCGAATGTATCTCGGAGCCGTGATACCACAGTATAATAAAATTAGTCTTGTCTTTTGTCTAGAAGGCGATTATCAGACAACAAACCGGCATGGCGTGACATCAACTGCCCAATCATGACGTAGTGCACCTATCGCAACCAACCTGCAGTTGGGAATCGAAGAAGCTGCCACCGCGGCTTTTTTTTATTTTTAGTGGCAGCTTCCGATTCTTCCGTATCACTTGCTGCTTTTCCCACCTCGAGGCAGACCGGGACCGGATCTTTAAAAAGTAAACTCACCTTCTCACCTTCTTGCCTTCTCACTTTCTCACCTTCCCACCTTCCCACCTTCTCACCACCCTCGTTTCCCTCCAAGCTTACTTCTCCACCCACCCCGCCCACAATGGCTTCCATCGATATTGCTACACGAGAGCTCGAGAATCCTATTGATCTGGCCGAATACCTCTTCCGTCGTCTTCATGAAGTCGGTATCCGTTCAGTCCATGGAGTCCCCGGAGACTACAACCTTTCAGCACTCGATTACTTGCCTAAGTGCGACTTGGATTGGGTAGGGAACTGCAATGAATTAAATGCAGGCTATGCCGCTGATGGATATGCACGCGTCAACGGAATGGGCGCGTTGATAACCACCTTCGGGGTCGGTGAACTATCTGCCTTGAACGCCGTTGCTGGCGCATACTCTGAATTTGTCCCCATCGTCCACATCGTAGGCCAACCTACAACTCAGTCTCAGAAGGATGGCATGCTGCTTCACCACACTCTGGGTAACGGCGATTTCAACGTATTCACGAAAATGAGCGCCGGTATCTCTTGCTACGTTGCCCAGCTCAATGACCCCCATTACGCGGCAGCTTTCGTCGACAGTGCAATTCGGGAATGCTGGATTCGCAGCCGCCCCGTCTACGTTACCTTGCCCACGGACATGATCTACGCCAAGGTTGATGGAGACCGCCTGAAGAAGCCAATTGACCTGTCGCTGCCCGATAATGACCCAGAGAAGGAAGACTACGTCGTGGACGTCGTCCTGAAATATCTGCACGCGGCCAAGAACCCTGTCATTCTGGTTGATGCATGTGCCATCCGCCATCGCGCATTGAAGGAGGTGCATGATCTGGTAGAAGCCTCTGGGCTGCCCACCTTTGTAACCCCAATGGGCAAGGGTGCTGTGAACGAATCCCACCAAAACTTTGGTGGCGTTTATGCCGGCAATGGATCCAATGCCGGCGTCCGAGAAGTAGTCGAATCCTCCGACCTGATTCTCAGCATTGGCGCCATCAAATCCGATTTCAACACGGCCGGTTTCACTTATCGAATCGGTCAGCTAAACACGATCGATTTCCACAGCAACTATGTGCGTGTGCGTTACTCTGAGTACCCGGATACCAACATGAAGGGTGTTCTTCGAAAGGTTGTGCAGAAGATGGGCAAGTTGAACGTGACTCCTGCTCCTCGCATCACCAATAAGCTCCCGGAGAGCGAGCAATCTTCCTCTGACCAGACCATAACCCATGCCTGGCTGTGGCCAGTTGTTGGTCAGTGGCTGAAGGAAAATGATGTCGTCATCACGGAAACTGGTACGGCCAACTTTGGTATCTGGGACACTCGATTCCCTGCGAATGTGACCGCCATTAGCCAGGTTCTTTGGGGGAGCATTGGTTACTCGATGGGATCCTGCCAGGGTGCTGCCTTGGCTGCCAAAGAGCAAAACAATCGTCGTACAATTCTGTTCATCGGAGATGGTAGCATTCAGTTGACGGTGCAAGAGCTCAGTACAATTCTCCGAAACAAACTGTCGCCTATTGTGTAAGTTTCCTTCCAGCCACAAAAAAGCGACAGCGTGCTTTTCCAATGCTAACTTGACTAGATTTGTGATCTGTAACGAGGGCTACACCATTGAGCGCTACATCCATGGCTGGGACGCGCGATACAACGACATCCAACCGTGGGACTTTGCGAACATCCCCAAGGTTTTCGGCGCGGATGATGGATACAAAGGATACAGGATCAAGACCAGAGATGAACTGAACAAGTTGTTCACTGATCAGGACTTCTGTACTTCCAACAGCCTCCGGCTGGTGGAGCTGTATATGCCTCGTGACGATGCGCCCTCTGCACTCAAGCTGACCGCCGAAGCTGCAGCCGCGCGCAACAAATAAACAGCCCGAAACAGGTTGCCCCGGTGGCTTTGGCTGGAGTTATGTTTCTTCCCCCCTTCCTTTTCCTTCAAGCATTGAGCAATCTGGGTTGCTATCTATTGTGCAACATCATGCCAGCCATGTTTCAAATCCGAAGGCTCGAGATCGCGGCTACACCTTTAACCTCTCAGACCATCAGGCGGGCTGAACCACAATTGTCACCGAGCAACAGACGTGATGAATCTGCTAGTCATCTTCACTGTAATCATCCAAGCACCATCTCCTCTCAGACGCAGTTACGAAATGAATGAAATCTCAATAACTGATCGAATTTCCCGTAGGGTTGTAGTGGATATAGGCCAAAAGGATAGTTAGAGTATCTTGGGCGCTACCCGGGGCATCACCGAGTATGTATGTAGCACTAGCGGGTGACCTCAATTTGAGATGTGAGAGAAGGGGGGGGGGGGAGATTTCAGGTCCACCGACGGGGATTCTCAAACGGGTTGGCCGGGACAATCTAGCCGGTTTCAAGAATGGGGGGCGTGTGTACGCCTGAAGGATAACGGGGGCATGGATCCTCTCCCCAATATGGCAACCTGACAATATGACACCTGCCGCAAACCAGGGGCCTACCAGGGGGTTGCTGCGAGGGTAGACATCCTCAACCATCCCAAACAAACCAAGTCACGGCCATAAGACTTGAAATCGACAAAGCCCTACGAGCCCAAAAGCCCCCCCGTACTTACTACTCGTACCTTAACCAATTGATAATTGTTGATTGATCTTGGTCGTCTCCACTTGCAAAGCAAAAGCGGGCCCACGTGATGATCTTGGTCCAAGGCATCAGAGCTGTTGATCCTTTGTCTCCCAAACAATATTTTTCATCCCTGCTGGTTTGATTCTTCCCGGTAAGTTCTCATGCTGAGTTTTGACGGGACTAATTCTCCGACGCAAGGAGTGGGGAGGTTGGAATGGATTTTTCTCGTCGCCTTGACTTGCTCCGTTCCTAGGATCGGAGAGGGGGATCATCCCCCTCGCGTTATTCTGCCCTTCAGATTGCTGACCAGTGGCGCTTCCAACAGTGAGCCCCAGCTTCTTCAGCTGGACCTCGATCGGGGTTCACCGCAGTCTTTTTGGAGATTCCCATAGTCGCCCTCCCAGTACTACCAACTACCTACCTTGCGCCTCGGGCGCTTCGATAGCCTCGAAGACACCCAAATTCGAACAATGCTGGAGAACGAACCTGTGACTTGATTTCTCCCCTCTTGACAACCGCCGATTTATTGGACCATACCACCATCGACCTGAGAGTAGAGTCTTAATAGCGGCCATCCGACGCTCATTCCTGGGACGGACCTCACCCTCCACCTCGGACCGGCATCGTGTTGAACCTTGGGATGTGTATGAAGGTTGAGCTAAACACCTGAGGTTCTCTGGTGCAATTTGGATCTTCCGATCCCCCCCACCGATACTGCGCTGGGCGCTTTTGATCGCAGGCCCCGATCAGTCACCATAATGGACGGTCAACAGCGAGCATATATTCCAGGCCCGCCGACTTTGCCTCCACCTCCTCCACGACACCCTCATCAACACCCACAGCTTCAGCAACCGGGAGTACCGCCACCACCACCAGGTCCACCCCCGGGAACTTCATATGCGGTCCCATCAGGATGGCAGCCGAACTACGCTCGGCAGGCTCTAGCCGCAGGCTTCCCACCGCCGCCTCCGCCGCCGCAGCAAACCCCGCTTGTTGGATATCGTCTTCCTGCCCCTTTGTCTATTGACAACCAACCTCTTACTTCCGCAACATATATTCCAGGACACGATACAATTGGCGTCGGAATTCCCCCCGCTGTTCGAACCCGGCCGGACTGGGTATGACACCAGTTATTCACAGCAAAGACCTGTGGCTAAACAAACCTATGACTACCCTACAACCACCAATACGGGGACGTATAACCCTGGGAATTATAATCCACAGACACCTGGGGGTATGAACGTCCCGTCACATCTTCATGGGACTGTACATGAAATACAGTCAAATGAGAATCTGCAGCAGAACCCAAGTCCAGGTGTCGATCTCGCGAAGTCGCCCAGTCATCGTCACAATACCAGTGGTGCATCGTTGGGGGGTCTCTCGCCAAGCGAGGCCGCGATTCATTGGCCGCTCGACCGAGTCCTCATGTGGCTTGCTAAAATGGGATTCTCCAATGACTGGCAGGAAACATTCAAGTCTTTGGAGCTTCAAGGTGCCGACTTTCTTGAGCTTGGTCTAGCGTGGGGTGGACGGGGAAACCTTGGCAAGATCCATAAAGTCGTATATCCTCAGTTAGCGAAAGAGTGTGCCCGCAGTGGAACTGGATGGGACTCGGCTCGTGAACGAGAAGAAGGACTGCGCTTGCGCAAGTTGATTCGCTCAATCCACGATGGCAACCCGGACTCTTCCATCTCGACGCCATTGCGGCAGGAGCCCCCCTGCGTTCCCACCGTCTTCCACTGACACTGGCACGACTTTTCATCCCGTCCAGATTTCTGAGCCCCGGTCGGCTGGTCCTACTCCTGGGGTGAACGACATCAGTCCCGGCCAGTTGGCGGAGTTGCACGCCTCAGCCCAGTCTCAGAAGCAAGGCCCGCAGTTGCGCTCTGTCACACAGCCTCTCCCTGTCGGTTACGAGTCCCCAAAGTATGAGTCGCCGATACGAGAGCATTCCACTTTGCAGCGATCAGAATATTCTAGGAACACGCTCGCGCAAATGAACGAACATAAGCGCCAAAGCCCCTCTCTCTCCAGCGACCATGGCACATTTCCAGGTTCATCTCGTCGGCCCCAAGATAGTCCGAAAAGTGGCAGCCCGGCTCTGCAGTATGCATCGCCGTCATACCAGGGTCTAACATCAAACTCGACTGGTGATTTGACCCTAGGGAGATATGAGCATTCTCGCGGGAACAGCGCGGATTCAACTGGTCGAGGTTTTGGAAACGTTGGTCGGTACTATGACCACCGTAGACAGGGCCAGGAGGGTGCACGTCCTTCTCCTCAACAAGAAACAAATGCTCGACCATGGAGTGGCGAAACGCCTACCTCATATAGGGAGCATAACAAGGGATTCTTGAATATGTTCAAGAGGAAGGCCAGGGCGAATGAATATCCGTCCCCGGAAGAGCAGCATTCACCTTCAAGCCCAGAACCTCGGCCCAATGGATCCAATGGTTCTTATACTCCTTATTCGAAGCCAGGATTCAATATCAGCGACATGTCACTAGGAGATCGCCCTTCCTCGGCGGCAACTAAAGTGAAGCGATGGGTTTTCGCAACTACGGATGGTCTTAATTACCGCCTCGTTGACGTTTCTGATATGGAATCGGTAGAAGCTTTGCGTGCAGGGATCTGTAGAGACCTTGGTCTTAACGATTGGGCAAGTGCCCAGATTTTCCTCACCGAGCCAGGGCAACACCATCACGATGACCCCATGAGTGACACCATGCTAGCGGTCTCTCGCCGAAACAAGTCTGATGCATATGGCTCTCTAAAGTTGTTTGTCCAGGCAAACCCCTCTCATCCCGCACTACCATATGGCCTTGGCGTTTCAATACCGAGTGACAAGGCCACATCGTCCCCTACAGCATCGACACACCCTGTTATACATCGCAAGCCCTTGGAGCCCGAAGCTTTGGACCGAATATCTCCCCAGGCAACGGCTAAGCCTGCATCGCCTTTCCATACCTCTGGACAGGCAACCTCGAAGCCTTCAGTCACAAAAACAACCCCCGATAGCACCGAATCTGCGACCCTTTTGGACGCGGAGCAAACAGATCTCCTCTCGCGCCACGAGGCTCATCTTCGCGAGGTTGAGCGGAAGCAAAGAGAGCACCGAGTCTCTCGTGTTCCTCCAAATTCCCAGCCAGGCTTCACAGGGACTTACGGAGAAACCGGTTATAGGCGTACAGGGATTATCGACTTCAACACGCCTCGTATCTCGCCTTATGAAGAGAAGAAGGAGCAGTTGCAGCAAGAGCAACAGCTACAGCTCCAGCTACAGCAGGAAGGACTGGTGCCCCGGCGTAACCCGCCAGTCGCTCCCAATGAATCGAATACGCTCACCAAAGTCAATTCACTCAGGAAAGGCCTCGGTGATCGCCCCATTCGAGCCCAGCCTGGCCTGGGGGCTGCTCTCGCCAATATGGGTCGCATGACTAGTTCAATTGGCACGCCATCTCCTTCAGTCCCAGTTCCTCCAACGCCTTCGTCCATTAATCGAGAGAGCACTGGCTCGGATTCTGATCGGCCACAGACACTCGACTCTGCAGCTTCGGCTTCGAGTAGGACAACTCTGGAATCGTCGAGAACCGGCTCCAAATCTTTCGCAGAACAAGGCAGTGAAAGATCACCGTCCCCGCGCAGCACATCCAGATCTTCGCAGCCATCAAGGAAGTCAGTCGGACCAGAGTTCGAGTTTGAAGAAAGTGAAGTTTCCTTCGCAAGAACGAAACTCTCTACCCAAGATTCTGATGGCTCTGACGATGATTCTGATGATGGTCTTTTTGCTATTCGCCCTTCGAGAATAGAGCCTGAAAAGGCGGAACCTGAGAAAAAGCCGACTCTCACCGTAGACACACACAATAACAAGCGTCGCACTGTTACAATCCAGTCACCCAAATCTGCTGCCAAGAGCTCATCATATTTCATGCCTTCATCCTACAGCTCCTCCGGAGAGGCTTCCGACAATCCTGACCAATTCTCAGGGGGCTCCCACGGAACGGCTTCGCCTGCGAACGAAAGATTACCACGAAGGGAGTCTTTTGCTAGCGATCTCTGGGCCAGCAGACCTCCTGTTGAGGGCGTCATTGACAACCTGGACAGCTTCTTCCCAAATGTCGACCTTGATGCCCCCTATCTCGAAGAGCCTCCATCGCCGAACAATAAGATGAACGGTGACAATGAAGCAACTCTTCGGGGCAAGCCCCAAATTCCACAACCTCCATCTATCCCGCAAGCCAGCTCTGATGCATCAACTGCGCGTCCGACCTCAGTCGCCGTACGCAACATCAACCGGAGTGGCGGCGGCCTTTCGCGCACAAAATCTATTCGACAAGTCGCTCAGGGGGCCCACCGGACGAAGAGCATCGGTCCTGCTACTGGCCCTCGAAAATCAGGTGATCTGTTGCGACGCAAGAGCACCAAAATGTTTGGTCATAAAATCATGCAAATTAGCCCAAAGCCTGGAACTCGGCTCAGCCAACTCGACCCTATCCCACAGCACACTAGCTCGCCGGGGCCGGTCGAAGCAGTACCACAACGCCAGCAAACCTTCCGCATCATCCGAGGTCAGCTTATTGGCAAGGGTACCTATGGTCGTGTGTATTTAGGCATCAACGCCGATAATGGTGAAGTTTTGGCAGTAAAGCAAGTCGAAATCAACGCGAGAATTGCAGGAAATGACAGAGACCGAATCAAGGAGATGGTAGCTGCCCTGGACCAGGAAATCGATACGATGCAGCACCTCGAACACCCTAATATTGTCCAATATCTTGGTTGCGAGCGAGGAGACCTTTCAATTTCCATCTACCTGGAGTATATCTCTGGTGGCTCTATTGGCAGTTGTCTTCGCAAGCATGGAAAGTTTGAGGAAAGTGTTGTCAAATCTCTCACACGTCAAACCCTGGGCGGCTTGGCTTACCTTCACGACATGGGTATTCTCCATCGTGATTTGAAAGCAGACAATATCCTTTTGGATGTTGATGGAACTTGCAAAATATCCGACTTTGGCATCTCGAAGAAGACAGACGACATATACGGAAATGATTCAAGCAACTCTATGCAGGGTTCGGTCTTCTGGATGGCCCCAGAGGTCATTCAGTCCCAGGGTCAGGGCTACAGCGCGAAGGTCGACATTTGGTCCCTTGGATGTGTGGTGTTAGAAATGTTTGCTGGTCGTCGGCCTTGGAGCAAGGAGGAGGCTATCGGTGCCATCTTCAAGCTCGGCAGCCTCGGTCAAGCGCCTCCTATTCCGGAAGATGTCTCTATGAGTATCAGTCCCGCTGCTCTTGCATTCATGTATGACTGCTTCACAGTGTAAGTTTCATCCCAATCTGCCTTTTTCTCTCCAAGTCGGTATCTAACCTGTCTATAGTAACTCCTCGGAACGTCCAACTGCTGGGACTCTGCTCACACGCCACCCGTTTTGTGAATCAGACCCCAATTATAACTTCCTCGAGACAGAGCTATATGCCAAGATTCGAGACGTCTACTAAGTCTCTTGTTGATTCATTCCGGGTCTTGGAAATACATACGATTGATTGGATATGGTAATCAGCTGTGTCTCGTTCTTGTATCTTAGTACATACATACCCCCTGGTGTTTTATTTTCATTCAAGCGGAAGTCGGCTACTGTCAATCGATTGGGAAATGGTGTCCACGGATTTTGCACATAACGAAATTCTTTCATGAAAGACTGGTGAAAACTTTACACATCAAGACACTTGTTGCCCAGAACAGAGTGCATATCAATTTTTCAAGTTCTCTACCACGACAATTAACGTCCTTTAAATCCTATCCACCAGTCGGCCCTACAGCGTACCTGGTACTAGTTCATCTATCGCAAGGGGTGTCCTGCCTCATTTAGATAGCCCCAGCCCTTCCTCATTGCCTCGACCTTTTCACTCCATTTCCTCCCTAGGAATCCATTCATTATACTCATCCATCCTGTCATGGCACGGCCAATCCGGCCTGAAGTAATTTTCGCATGTATTCTCATCGTCAAAATACTCATCAATGCCCATATTGGCGATGTTGAGATTCATCCATACGATGTGTGCCTCGCGGCCAGGTAGCCGGCCGTAGGTAAGTCCGCGAAAACTCGGCTGTTCCACGCCCTTTAGTAGCTCGCAGGATTCTTCATCGTCTGGATCCGGATCGCCGACATAATTCTGATCGGTCACGATAACTTTGAGATCGTTTCCAGACTGCAGGTCTGCGAAAAAAAGAGGATCTTCGCAGCCATCGTGGACTTCGGTGTAGAGCCTCCACATATCGGCCGGTGTCCCATCTTCTGCATCTGGCTCATCTTCCTTCCAAAGGACAGGGCAAATGACCTTCTTACCCCAGTCATCGTCGTCGATCTCGCCCATAGTTCGGATCTCCTCGTAAAGTGCCGTGACTTGCTCATCACTGAGCTTGTTTGTGAGGAAGAACAATGGGATCGAATTCATGCGCCCAATAGCATTCCAAGGGTGCGAAATGGGGTAAAAGGGCTCGTCGAATCCGGATGATATAATGCGTGGCGACGGCATCAATTCCATTTGTCCATCTCCGTAGTATCTCGCAAAGTCCAAGGCGGTTGGTCGCACTCCTTTATATTGTATCATTTCATTCAACGTAATCTGACGGACACTGGGTCCCATTTCAGTGTCTTCAATGGAGATTAACTCAGTCAGGGCTTCGCTGCAATTCTCAGTCGGCTTCATGAGAAGATATGGTAGCTTGAAAGGCCCAGTACCCGGATATGCGGCGACCGCTTCAAAAACATTCAAGATATCGCGACGGGATGGGGGTCGCTTCTGTTCCCAAGGAATAAGATGAACACTGGGCTCAAGGTGTCCCGCATCGTGGAAGTCCCTAGAGCTCACAGCGTCATCTTTGTCCCCGTCCTCCCGCTCCTTCTCCTCATCGGTCTCACTCATGCTTGTCCTCTTTTGCTTTGCCTCTGCCTTGATCTCGAGCTCCTTCTTTTGCTCTTGCCTTTGCTTCTCAAACTCAAGATGCACAGCATCTTTCAAAACAGACAGTATGTTTTCACGTTCAGTTTGAGTTGTCTGAAAGCCGAGAAGTATATTAATATTTGGCGTCTCAATTTGGAAGTTCAACCCAGGTGGAAATTTGATCACTTCTTCCAGATTCCTTTCTAACCGAGATGTGATATCTATGACCAACTCAGGAGGCAATGGCGTGTTCATAGATAGGGCCTTTATAGCAGCAGCCGAAATCTCCTCATAGGCAAAGGAGTCCATTGTACTTGGAGTAAACACAGGATGGTCTGGGTCGTGCAGCTCGAGCCCAAGCTCTGAGTACACAGTTGTGACGAAATTTTCGTTCTTTGGGTTGTTGAAATCTTGTGAGATGTCGAAATTCTCCACGGCTGCTAATAAGGCAATATTTTCGTCGTTTTCCAACGCTGAACGCTTGGCAACAATGCGAAGCTGGCCATGTTGTTCCTTCTGCCTCACGGAAATCATCCCCACGGAGATGCGCCCATCTTCTCCACGCAGAGGAAAATGCCCTTCCACTTGGCGCTTTGTCAACTCATCTGCGAAGATAAAACCTGAATGTCCATTTCGGTGGGCCACAATGGCAAGTCCATATAAATTGACTTGGCTGTCCCTGTACCTTCTTTGTGGCGCAATAGATCGTAGGACTTCATGATTTGGGTGCCACGTCAGTATTTTAAATTCGCTAGTCGCTGGACGGACATGGTTTATGAGCCTCTCCTTATGAGGCTCTTCAAAGTCAGCTAGGAAGACTAGCAGAAGGGATTTAGGCTGGTCAGGCCTCATTTCCGGTGAGGGTAGACCGGTGCAAAGGGCCCCGTATGACGGTGCGTCTGTGTCTCTCTTCATGTGGTCCATCGTATCCTGGCTGTTAGGATATCGACTGCGAACATTCCTGGGGGCGAGGACGGCTTTATATGATTTTACTAAAACGAGCTTCTGCCAGGCTGTAGATCCACTTCGCAAGGCTGCGTTGGCCCGACGGGGCTGTGCTGCCTGAACTTTGATCCCTGATTCTATCGATCTGCAATCCTTCCTGGAATACATAAGAAATAAGGACGTCAAATCTTAAATTCGGTATCCAGGGGTTTCGCAGTGCCTCGGATTTCTGGTTGTAGAATTTGCATCATCAGGACGCAAAATTATCCATAGTTATTGCTGGTTCATACATGTACATTTACGGCCGCTAACTATTCATGTGGTATCTATGCTCAAGATGCGAGGGCTCGAAAAGGGATATAAAGACTCATGAGCTCGTGCTTAGAACATCATCGTCATCGCCATGCAGGTCAGTCTGCTGAGCCTGGAGGCCTGCGACACCGACTCGGAAGATACCCTCGCACCAATCTGCAAATGTCTCAATATCCCAAACTGCATCGTCACGACCTTTGCCTTTGTTGCTGACAGAATTCCCCTTGCCCTTCATAGAAGATGTGTACTTGTCCAGGAAGTCTTCATATATCTGAATCGTGCGATCTTGCACCGCACCAACAAGAGTTTCCTTCATGCGGGTATCATCGATATATGCGTTCAGGATTTTTCGAAGGTTCGGAACCTCCTTTTCGATGGTATGGCAAGTGGGATGGGTGAGTTCCCCAGGTTGTAAATTTCGTGTATCCACAAACTTGGATGGTAAAGAGGCAGTCATCCGAGCGGCAAATGCATTAATAAAATCGTTGATGACGGTGCGGAGACGGCCATCCAGCTCAACCTTGGCATCAAGCATATTCTCCACAACACGTGGAACGAGGCCATGGCCAACGAGACGCATCAAGTTGCGAGGGTTGAACAACCCACCACGTTCACGCAGCTCCCAAAATGTGCTGGTGACACCAGAGAAGTCAAGTGAGACGTCTGGGGCAACAAATTCAATGTCAAAGGCGACAATTTGCTGTTTTAGAATGAGAAGATGACTCATTAAGAACAGTTGTCCGTCCGCCGGCGTCGATTTTCCGGAGATCATGAGGCTGGCGCTGTGAAGAGATTCAGTAGTTTGGTGAACGATCTGATGGGCGAGATCATCAAAGACAGTTGACTGGGACACATGCATAAGTATTATTGGTCATGACATGAATCAAACTTGGTATAAGAGACTTACGTTGACAAGCCGATAGATCCGGCTGAGAAGCCAAATTGCCTTTCTTAATGTCGGATACCACCCTTTCAGAGCGGTTTGGGTCTCAAAGTCCCACTTTCCACCTTTCTCCTGCGCATCATCCTCGGAATTTTCACCCTCCTTGGTAGTGTTTGTCATGTCGATCATGGTATCGGCTGTAGTGTCTTTTTTTCCTGATATTTGGGTGTCGGTAATTGTCAAGGATACTTGTCGGCTATGCATTGGATAATCAATATCCTCCGGACGAGGCTTGTATCGCTCAATGCTATCTTGAAGAATTGCCTGAGCACGGAAGACTAGACGAGTTTGGACGTCCTGTAGAGCAGGCTGGATCAAAATAGAAAAGTCGAGCTGATTCGTATCTGTGGGCTCCGTTTCATCTTCTGGGTCCAAGAAATACCGTGTTTGCAGCAGGGTGCAAAGTTGACAGAGATTGACGATATCGGTCTCGTGGATGATACGAGGGCGGAGATGGTCATACAGCGGCTCGCAAATAGCTTCAAGAAAGTCATACAATCCTCCTTGTCCATGGAACCATTCTCCCCACAGATCATATTCATCCAAACACAAACCTCGGATGTAGCTGATGCTCGCTCTCGCAAATGAGACTAGATCCTTGGACGAACTAGGCGTTTGGGTGATCTCAATGAGCTTCTTGCGAGCGAGGGGCACTATGAGTCGTGATCGGGTGGCTGCATAATTGTTGTGCAGTTCGTTCATCAAGCTCTGGTACTCGGCTTCGTTATTTTGATCTGGGTTGAGGGGTGGAACTGCTCTCTTCTGGATTTCCACGCCGATTTGCTTCATATCTGGTGCCCCAACTCTGAATTTAGCGTAAAGGAGAGCAGACAATGCCGTGTCATTCAATTGCTGGTCGGAGATCTTTTTCGAAACGTTTTGGTAGATATCCCGAAGGGCGCTTACGAAATTTCCGCGGATGAGGGTAAGGGCGCGAGTGAGGAGTAGTCGGTATCTGGAGCGATAGACCTCTGCTTCTTTTTGCTCAGGCTGGGGTAAATGTCAGTAGAGAATAAAATCAGACTAAGCAAAGTGAAACTGACATGTCTCTCCATGTAGTCTAAGCAAACATCTAAACGCCTCAGCATATCAGAGAACTCCTTATCGCGGACCGTGTTTCCAGCGCCTGGCGCATTGAGTCGTCGCGAGGCAGGGTCCAAGAAGTCATAATAATGGAGATTATTCTGGATTCCATTTGCCAGCTTCATGTCCCGTTCTTGGGCAGCTAGCAGCCCCTCGCATTGCTTCTCGAAGTTGGATGTTTGCGACTCGACAGATCTGAATGATTCGGATAGGTTGGAAAGGTCATCGAGGAGGGTCAATGTGCTTGTAAGGATTTCATCTATGTGTTCTTTTGATTGTTGAAGGTCATCTAATGTGCCCCTATTTCATGAAAAGCATAGCTGATTAGTCTTACTGACACCCTACCCCCACATCGATGGCACATACTGATATTGGTCGTAGCTTTCCTCTACCAAGTCATCCTTGACACCATTGAGCCATGAGGAGAATTCAAGCTCATTGTTCCAGTTTGGAATACTGCTTTTCGGCAAGTCCGAGGAGTGCTCCTGTGTCGTTTCGAGGCCGACTTGGGTTTCGAGAGCGGTTGGCTGCCGCGGCGGTCCAGATGGTGCAGTCTGGCGGCGGGCACGCTGCTGCTTTGTGGATGGCATGGTGCAGTCAGAGGCCCGTGTTTAGAGAAGGCAGACTCCAGCTCATGCCTTCTTCAGAACCTGTAAAAAGCTAGCTGCTAGAGAGTGAGCGAATGCGAATCCGGAGTGCGAAGGTGTTCAACTGCGCCGCCCACGACCGCCGCATTCTGCCACCGACCTCCGCTTCATCATCTCACGCAAAGCTTCCCCAGCTAGTTTGGCCATCGACTCGCCCAGTTTGTTTCGAAGTCTCATAGGCATACCCTAATCGAGATCGAAAAAAAACCCAACGAACATGATGATCACTCAAGTGCGACGGCCTGCGACGCAGCTGGCTCGTCTCGCCAGTCTCCCCAGCGCCGCTTATCATCCCACTCTCAATGCAGCTTGTCGCCGTTTCGCAAGTGGTAAATCGAAATCGAAATCGAACCCATCGTCGCATTGGTTTCGCAACTCTTTCGGATTCGCACTGGCTGGAACTGCAACCTATCTTGGCTATACATATATGAATGGTGACTGGGAGGCTTGGATCGAGCGCCAGAAGGAGGTGAAAAAGGAAGTCATTGATGTGAACGACCTTCGTGCCGACTTTATCCAGGAGAAGCGAAGCTTGAAGAGTCCCGGGGTCTATACATGGGGCTCTAATTCTCACAAGGTTGTTGCGCCGGAATCTAAGGATTCCGACGTCAAAACACCCCGGCGCTTTAAGTATTTCAATGGCCAAGTTCTGCGGGATTTCAAGATTGATGAGAAGTCCGGCGCCGCAATCACGGAGAATGGAGACCTGGTTCAGTGGGGCAAGGGATATTCAGAGACTGAGTATAAGCCGACAAAGACCCTGGTTGGCAAGAATTTGACATCACTTGCGCTTTCCGAAAGCCGTATCGTCGCATTATCTTCGAATGGAACCATTTATTCTCTGCCCATCTCCAAACACGACCAAGGCAACGGGCCGAAATCACGGGAGAGCTCATGGATGCCTTTCTGGGGTAGTCAGTCCACATTGAGCTATCGTGTTCTCAAGCCGTCATTGAAGCTTGGAGAGAGTGTTACCTTGATCCGAGGTGGCCTGGAGCATGTTGTTCTACTTACCAGCTCTGGTCGTGTTTTTACTGCAGCTGCATCCACAGAACACTATCCATCACTCGGCCAACTTGGTGTACCTGGGCTGTCCTTCACAACACGACCAAGCGGGCCCGTAGATACTTGTCATGAAGTCACAAGCCTCAACGGTTCTAAGATCACCCAAATTGCATCAGGAGACTATCATTCACTGGCGTTGAGCAAAGACGGAAGGCTGTTTGCTTGGGGTGATAATTCCTTTGGGCAGCTTGGTGTGGAATTTCTGCCGGAACACCCATTCAACGACACACCTTCCGTTCTCTCTTTGAAGAAGCTATATCGTCTAAGCATCTATTCGCCAAAGGTCACTAGTATAGCCGCCGGCGGAGCCAACACATTCTTTACCGTGGATTCCAAGCGTATTCTAGGCCCAGAGGAAGATCCCACCAAGGTCCGCGATCTGGGCAGAATCACGGCCGACACATGGTCCTGTGGTCGAGGAGTGTGGGGCACACTTGGTGCTGGCAAATGGATACATTTACAAGACTCTCCCATCAAGGTGAAAGACTTGAGTGGTCTAGGCGAGTATGATGAGAAGACGAAGCAGATGCTCCCAATCCGGCTTCGTACCATGTCTGTCGGCACCACCCACGTCGCCGCATTGTTGAATAATAAGACGAACCTCAGCGCGCAAAACACAGATGCCTTGGATAAATCAAGTGACTGGGGCTACGAAGCCTTCTGGTGGGGAGGCAATGAAAACTTCCAATTGGGCACTGGAAAGCGAGCAAACCTCGCTAAACCGTCGTACATCAAGGCACCCGCGGAGTCATCCAAGAATCCCGAGCCCGAGGCAAGACTGCAAATCATGCCACGACACAAGGGGAAGGTTGGCAAACGAAATGTGTATATGGAACAGCGCGTCGAATGTGGCCGGCATGTCTCGGCCATATACTCAGTGGTATAAGCAATGGTCGGTGAAAGAAACTGTATGATATCTGTGTAACAAAATGTGTATTTTAATTTGGCCAACCATCTCAATTCCATGATCAATATTTCTAAATGGTAGCTGCAGCTGCAGCTGCAGCACTTCATAGTACTACTACCAGTAACTAGTTAGTTACTACTAGTACTAGTATGCTTACCTGAGCACGGCAGAAACCATAGGGTAGGCGGTGTATCTGCTGGATACGCTTGGACCACTGCTTATCCAAAAAATTTCCAGCCGGCCGAGCTCTTTTTTTACGAACACCGCCGTCATGCCTCGCGAAAATCAAAAGAGAGGCCGACGGGCCGAGCAAAAGGCTCAGAAAGGAGAAGAGGCGAAACGTGACCATGACGAGACCCTCGAGGCTCCCTCAGCCAAGCGCATGAAGCCGTCTACTGACGCCGGTACCGACCCCGATGTGATCGAGACCTCCGACGCCTACAACGAGAACGCCGATTACATTCCTTTCGATACTGAGGATCGACAAGAAGATGCAGGTCGTGAGGATTCGGGTGATGTGTTCTTTGGTCTGCTCGACGCCGAGGAGGCGGAGTATTTCTCGCGTGCCAGTGAAATGCTCGAAGCGAACCAATTCGCCGACGCCGAAGAGAAGAACCTGTTCATCGAAAGTGTATACCAAGAGGCCAATGGAAAGGAATTGAAGATTGCCTGCAGTCAAGGCTGCTCGAGGCTCATGGAGAAATTGATCTCGATGTCAGATACTCGGCAAATCCGACGGATTTTCAGCAAATTCATTGGCCATTTCCTTCATCTTGTACAGCACCGATTTGCCAGTCATTGCTGTGAAACCCTTTTTATTCACGCTGCCCCTGCTGTCATGGCGAAGACACCGAATTCTCAAAATAAGCGATCGACCGAGGAGGATGACAACGACGACGACGAAGATACCGAGCCTGAACTTTCTCTCGCCGATATGTTCATGACCGTCATTGAGGAATTGAAGAGCAATTGGGGATATCTACTGACAGAGCGATTTGCGTCGCATACTATCCGTGTGCTTTTGCTTGTCCTTGCGGGCGAGCCGGTAGATGTCGTGTCAAACGATTCGGTTGTCGCGAGCCGCAAGAAGGAGAGACTGGGTCTTCCTGGAGCCGGTTCTCAGGAGGAGAAGACTTCTACCAAGAAGCGAAGTGTCCCAGAGTCATTTGCGCCTGCATTGAAGAAGATCATGAATGATATGGTTGCTGGTCTGGATAACACCTACTTGAGGGCTCTAGCTAGCCACCCCGTTGGCAATCCAGTTCTGCAAGTCCTGCTATTCCTGGAGCTCTCCCACTTCGGAAAATCCAGCGCCAAGGATTCCAATTCTATTCTGCGACGACTCGTCCCTGACGAGTCCTTCGAAGAGGGAACGGAAACTGCAACTTTCATTCGGGGTTTGCTGTACGACCCAGTCGGCTCGCGTTTGGTCGAGACCATGGTGCGTCATATGCCAGGCAAAGTCTTCAAGAACCTTTACAAGAACAATATTTCCGAGCGCATTGGATCGCTTTCCCGAAACATCACTGCGGGTTACGTCGTTCTTCGGACACTGGAGCGACTTGGAAAGGATGATCTGCAGGACGCAATGGAGCGCATCATTCCAGAGGTCCCAGGACTTATTGAGAGAACACGTCTCATTGTACCACGGGTATTGATTGAGCGATGTGTTATTCGGAATGTTGATACCAAGCCATTTGCAAAGGCACTCGAGGAGGCCTACGCGAAGGATCCTGCTGTCCGACTCCGACAGATGCTCCGACTCGACGAGACAGCCGAGGATGGCCCTGAAGACCAAGTTATGGAGGACGCAGATGACGAGGAGCGAGGAACGAGGAAGAGGTCGGGCAAAAACTCAGTCGCTTCCGCAGAGAAGCTTCATGGATCTCTTCTGGCACAAGCTATGTTGACAGTACCCGGTCCACTTGGGGATCTTGTATTCTCTAGTCTCCTTGCGCAACCCTCCGATTCTGTTCTCAAACTTGCCAAGGAACCTACTTCCTCCCGTGTTCTCCAACAAGCCTTGACCCTCCCGACATCCACACAGCAGTTCCGCCGACAGTTCACCACTCGCTTCCAGGGCCACATGGTCGAGCTTTCTCTTCACAGCAGCGGGTCTCATGTGGTGGACTCACTCTGGTCGGCCACGAAGGATATTTTCTTCGTCAAGGAGCGACTGGCGCAGGAGTTGGCACAGAATGAAATGACTCTGCGCGACTCCTTCCTGGGTCGAGCTGTGTGGCGCAACTGGTCAATGGATCTCCACAACCGTCGACGAGGTGAATGGAAAGCCCGAGCCAAGGGCATTGAGCAACAACCCGAGGGTGACAACACCGGAGTCCGACCTAAATCGAAAATCGAGTTAGCGGCCGAGCGATTTGCAGCCAAGCAGGCCGAAGCCGCAGCTGCAGCTGCAGCTGCCAACTGAGCGAAGCACATACCCATTTGATGAATTATACAATACCACATTTGATGCGATTTAGCAGCCTGCATGTCGGAGTGGGCTGCATGCAGCAGGGCACAGGTCTCCGCGCCTCGAGCCCCAATTGGCCAGCCTTATCCCGATAGATTTTGGCTCCAAAAAAAAGTTCATGTACGAATAGATTAAAATGTTTCATGTGCCGAAGACCAAGACCAAGACCACTCGATCTTTCCAATATACAATGATGTACTAGTATATACCATGTAGGCCTCACCTTAAATCGTACATTGATGAATATTGGCAGATCCCGATAAGATTGCATTGCCGCGGGGCAAAACGATGCCCCTCCCCCATTGAGATGTACTGGAATACTTGGACGGAGAAGAAGTTACAATCCAGTGAACTCATAGACGGCTTATATACAACTCCACTCGTCAATTTCAATCCGAGTCCCAATAGGCATGCCCATTCGTTCTCGTGCGGGCCGATCTGATGATGTCAGGCACCCGGAGACTGTCGCCATCTCCGGCGGCATCGGCGCATCGAGAACCTTTTTTTTTCCTTTGCCGGAACAGGCACACTATCTCTTCTCACCTCCTCTATTACTATCTTCCTCGTTCGCTGTTAATTACTTACTCTCGTGGAGCAGTGTTCCACTGTATATATCACGCTTTGAGAGTCTAGCTACTGCGACAGATTGCCTAGATGTCGGAGATCTCGTCATCTAGTCGCGCCGATGAGGTGCAAAATGTGAGACACCAGGCCCTGTACATGGAATTGATGGGGTAGTCACACCAGAGAAGCAATAAAAGCTAACATTTTCTCCCCCAACAGCTCTTGAAAGCCGTCGAAGATCTCCTCATTCCCTTTATCCGAGCTGCCGACGAGCCGACAGTCATCCCGCAAAAGAATGGCACCAATGGCACGAACGGAACGAACGGAACGAACGGAACGAATAGTGCAAACGGGCACTCATACGGAGCATCCCTAGTTGACTATAGAAAGCCTGAGGAGCTCCGAGATATCCTTCAACTCGAGATCCCCGAACAAGGTCGACACCAAGACGGTCTGATCGAAGTGTTGCAGAAAGTCCTGAAATACTCGGTCAACACCTGGCACCAGGGATTTCTAGACAAGCTATATGCCTCGACGAATGCCCCCGGTGTGGCAGCAGAATTGATCCTTGCCGCGTTGAATACCAATGTCCATGTTTACCAAGTCTCGCCCGCGCTGACGGTCATCGAGAAATATACCGGTCAGCGACTCGCGACTCTTTTTGGATTGAACGGACCGCGCGCTGGTGGAATCTCGGTGCAGGGTGGCTCGGCTTCTAATACTACCTCCATCGTTATTGCACGCAATAATCTCTATCCTAGTACCAAGGAGGACGGTAACGGTGGCTACAAGTTCGTGCTGTTCACCAGTGTCCATGGCCATTACAGTGTGGAGAAGGCCGCACAAATGCTTGGATTTGGTAGTCGAGCTGTTTGGGCTGTGCCAATTGACAAGTATGGCCGTATGATTCCTGCAGAATTGGAGAAGCTGGTTCAGAAGGCTCAAAGTGAGGGACGAACCCCGTTCTATGTGAATGCCACAGCTGGAACGACAGTAATGGGCTCTTTTGATCCATTTGAGGAAATCGCAGCAATCTGTCAAAAGTATAACTTATGGTTCCATATTGACGGGTCTTGGGGTGGCTCGTTTGTTTTCTCGCAGCGACAGAGGTATAAACTGGGTGGCTCTGAGAAAGCAAACAGTATTGCGATCAACCCACACAAAATGCTCGGAGTTCCGGTGACATGTTCATTCCTTCTGGCATCCGATATGCGCCAGTTTCATAAAGCGAACACGCTTCCCGCGGGATACCTCTTCCACAATGAGGATACCGAGGTCACTGCAAATGGGGATGGGCACGACGCGGAACTAGATGTGGACTCCCCCGAAATCTGGGACTTGGCGGACCTAACTTTGCAGTGTGGTCGTCGTGCCGATTCTTTGAAGCTATTCCTGGGCTGGACATACTACGGATCCGAGGGGTATGAGCAGCAAATCGATACTGCTTGCGACATTGCCGCTCACCTGGCAACTCTCGTTTCGAAGAACCCGAACTTTATTCTCGTCAGCGAGAATGCGCCGCCGTGCTTGCAAGTTTGTTTCTACTATGCTCCTGGCAAGGAGTTTGTATACTCGCGGGAATCAGACATCGTTTCGAACGAAGAGCAGCGGGGCAAGAATAACAGCAAGGTTACCGAGCAGATTACACACGCCATCGTTCCCAAGGGCTTCATGGTGGATTTCGCGCCTCCTAGTGGGGACGAGAATGCTGTTGGAAGTGGCAAGTTCTTCCGATGTGTCGTCAATGTCACCACCAGCAAAGAGACGGTGGAGTCTCTTGTACGTGCCATTGAGGAAGTTGGACCAGGTATTGTCGAGTCCTTGAAGGTGACTACGCCAGTCGTTCCTCTGAAGCGACTGGTTGAACATGGACATGGGCCTGTTGTTCACCACACTTGAACAATGCCTCAAAGATGGAATTTGTACATGTTTTTAGTTACATACATCGGATTAGACGCATATATGGATATTATTGAATATAAACTGATCGGGGTTTTCTCTAGAGCCTTGAGTCTCCCCTCTAGTTTCCGATCTCAACTCTGCGCTCCAGCACCGACCGAGCTTCGGCCTCCGTCAGCCCATCGACCTCTAGCTCGACAAGCGCAGTCCGGGCACTCTCGTTGTCCTTAAATAACCTCCTCTCCACGTCCCACAACCCTGGGTTCGATTCTGCATCATCGGTGCCATCTTCAGCTGGCGATGCATCCAGTTGGAGGAGACGCAGGCCATCATTCAACTTCTTCACAATCTGTAGAGCACCCCCAGCATGACCGGCTACACCAAGGGAGGTGTCGATCACATTGCAGATATGGTCCACATCACTGAACAGCTGTGCCGCACCCGTGGCAGAAAACGCATTTCTCATCAGTACGTTATCCCAGATATAAGTCTGTATGGAAAGGAGAAGCTGGCGGGAAACCCGGCGAAGAGAAGCAACACCAAGTGCACTAGAGAGAAAGGAGACCTGGGTGGATAGGGTGCGGATTGCATGTGCCAGGTCAGATGTTAGGGAGAGAGGAGATGATGAAGCACCTGTGGAGGGTGTGGAAATAGTTGCCCAGGTCGATACACGAGAGTAAGGTTTCAAAGCAGTCGTTACGTTCGAAGTCAACGTCGAGATGATGATGGATTCAGATCGCAATCGAAGACGGCGGTAGGCAGAGGCGGTTTCATCAAAGAGTGCACCATCAGATGAGGACTGTTCACTAGTTGCGTCGTTGGTTGCCACGGCTGGAGACGTGCGAGATGCCACTTCCGCAATGGACATGTTGCCCGCGACATTCTTGCCACCGTCGCGATTTTGGCGAACCCGTTCTTGTAACTCGGACCATAACTCAACAAAGAACACATCGTTGCTCCAGTCTTCCATTTTCCTTTCAAGGTACTCGGCACTGCCGAAGACTCTGCAGAGTCGCTCAAGGCCCGCAACACCTTCCACGCTGGCTTGGCCATCAGCACCCTGCACTGTGCGACCGAGTGTAGATGTCATGGCAAGATATGCCTCCAAAGCGGAGTGGAGACGCTCATGAAATTGATCGAAAATTGTGATTTGAATGTCAATCAAGAATCGGAGTTTCTGACTGAACGAAGTCAAAGGTTGATAACGTTCGGTGATAGTTTCCAGAAGATCGTTTACACGGATTGCAGCCTTAGTCGGCTTAGTCGCGGTGAGCTCGATGCCATCATAGTCGATATGCCCACTATCAGGATTGTCGATAATGTCTCTGTATCGAGCTAATGCGAATTCTTTCTCGACTTGAAGCCAACGATCGTACCAGCCCTGCTTTGTCAGAACCTCCGAGGTCAGCCCCCTCCAATTTCCTTCTTGGTAGGGATCTGGTAGGTAATTCCAAGTCTCGCGAATGTCGTTGTCAAAATTCATGAGCTCGTGGATGAAGTGGCTCAGTAACTGGGGGTGGTCTGCGATCTGAGGAAGAAATGAATCGATTTTTTGCCTCAGGATGGGCAGAAGAGCGTTAATAAAAGCATGCAGTGCATTATAGAAATTCCACTCAAAACATTGATCCGCAGCCTGGGCCTTTTCGTCAAGAATAGGTTGGAGATATGATGTGAAGAAGCCTCCGAATTGATTTATTAGATCCATGACGTGGGACAAGAAATATTCAGGCTAGAGGTGCATCAGTAAATGTGCATGTTCTAAGCTCACGGAATATGGAAAATAGATACCTTGTCAAGCCTGTTGGTTGGCTTGTCGCCGCTAAAGTGATATTTGAATCGGAGCTCGAGCGAATGCACCATCATCTCTAATGGGAAGAGGACTGGAGGCTGAATAGTGGAACCAGGTGCTAACGCATCTCGGCCCGGTAGCTCGCTATTTTTTGGTTAGCCGAGAGTTCGGGGACGGTGAGAATTTTTGACAGCATACGGCGTTTGTAAATCGATAAGTAACTCAACATCCTGCCTCCACTGATCTAACAATGGATCGGTGATATTTAGTTCCCGGGTTGGCCATTTCATAGATTCGAGTGATTTTTGCAGTCGATCGCTGAAGAACTTCTTCAGTTGTTGTCTCAATGCACACGCGAGTTTCTCGGTATAGTCGATAAGGTGGGGCGCAGCTCCCTCGGCGGCGGGTTGGACTTCTTTCAGCGAAGACACGAGATTGCGGAGTCGGGCATATGGCTTCAGTGCGGTGCGAGGCTCGGAGGAGATGCTGGCGAGGGCTTCCTTGCTATTTCAGAAATGTCAGCCCACTTGTTCAATCATCCCACATTTCGATGTATGCCTACCTCAACTCTTCCGCCTCCCTTAGTAGCTCCACATATCCCTTAGATAACTCCAGGCGTTGGAACCTCTCCATGCTCTTCTCTAGTCGATGCACTGCTTCATCGCTGGTTTCGGATTGCGTAATGGCCTTCAAGCGCCGGTCGATGTCCGCCTGTTCCTCCGCAAATGTCTCGGCGCGTTTACGAGTGGCTTCAGCATGGTCAATGGACGCCTTCGTTGCGTTCGATAGAGCTTCCTGTGCCTCTGCTAGCTAATTGATAATATGTCAGCTTGTATGTCTGAGGCCAGTGATAGAATCGTGGCGTTGAGAATAGAGGAGGGGAAGCAGTACCTGCTTTCGTTGAAGCTCCTGCTGAGCGCGGAGGTTGGAGAGGAGGGAGTCGAGACTCTCAAGGTCGGGCGTGACTTGAATCTTGTCATTTAAATAGTCTTCCACTCGGGTTCGCTCATGCGATGAGAGCGACGTGGAGGGCGCCATTGTTGGAGGGTGAAGGTAGCGGGGAGTCGCAAGGTGGTCCAGTCCAGGCCAGTTGCGATCTCCGCCTTCCGCTCTGACGTACCCGCGTTTGTGCTTGTGCATGTGCTTCTCCCAGTGGCAACAAGCCGCCGTTCTCTTTTAGCGCTTTTGCGCTTTACCTCTGACTGCAATAAAAAAACAATGTCCAGTCCGGCAAAGAAGCGCAAGCGAAATGGCGTTGATACATCACCACAGAAGACAAGAAGCATCGAGTCCTTCTTCAAGGGGCCAGCAGCCCAACAGCCCAACCAGTCAGAACCTCAGCCGGAGGTGACTGAGCAGACACTCTCAGATGAAGCATTAGCACGCAAGCTCCAAGAAGAATGGAATCAAGAGGGGAATTCCCTTTCGGTAGCTGCGGACAGCAATGAACCCACCTCAATAGAATTAGAGGCATCATCCGCATCTACCCCGGCGCCTTCAATCCCCACGGACATCACACCTACTACTGCTACATCAACGTCGCTAATGCCCAAGAAGAATACACTATCCCTACAGTCCTCTGTGGGAACAGAAGACTCGTTGTCACTTACAGTGCCTCTCGACCAAAATCCACAAACATTCGACACGGCCAAGTATGTGGCCGAATTACGAGCGTATTGGACTAGCCAGGGTGGCGATGCTTCCTACGCCTTGTTGACGAAGGCCTTTGTCCTCGCAAATGCGACTACCAGTCGAATCAAAATAGTCGATACACTGGTCAATTTTCTACGGCTCCTCATCGAGGCGGACCCTTCCAGTCTGTTGCCTGCTGTTTGGTTGGCGACCAACTCGATCTCACCACCATTCGATGATCTAGAGCTGGGACTCGGCGGATCGTCCATCTCCAAAGCTCTGAAGAAGATATATGGTCTCGATAATCAAGGGTTGAAGACGCTTTATGATAAACACGGGGATGCTGGAGATGTCGCCTTTGAGGCCAAGAAGCGCCAGGCGTTCACTTTGGTCAAGCCAAAGCCGTTGAAAATCAAGGGCGTATATCAATCACTGCTCAAAATCGCGACAAGCAAGGGAACTGGTAGCCAGGAAATGAAGCAGCGTATTGTTGAAAAGCTCTTGCAGGATACACGCGGTGCCGAAGAGAGCCGTTATATCGTTCGTACTCTCGTTCAAAATTTGCGAATCGGCGCTGTGAAGACGACAATGCTTATTGCATTGGCTCGTGCTTTTCTTTATTCCAAGCCAACTGGGGCGGATTTTGAGGTTCGCTCTCAGCAAGAAATTGCACGGCTGAAAAAAGACGAGCTCGCCGAGATGTACAGCAACGCCGAGGAAATTGTCAAGGCGTCATATGCCCGACATCCTAATTATAATGATCTTGTGCCTTGTTTGCTGGAGATTGGCGTGACCGAGGAACTTCTCATTCGATGTGGTCTTGCATTACATATTCCTCTCAGGCCTATGCTGGGTAGCATCACCCGCGACCTTTCCGATATGTTAACGAAGCTTCAAGGCAGGGACTTTAGCTGCGAGTACAAGTACGACGGTCAACGGGCTCAAGTACATTGTGATGAAAAGGGGAAGGTCTCCATCTTCTCTCGCCATCTTGAACTTATGACAGAGAAATACCCCGATCTTGTTTCGCTAGTCCCACAGATCCGCGGTGAAGGAGTGTCCAGTTTTATCCTAGAAGGGGAAGTGGTGGCCGTGGACCAGGCAACGGGCGATCTACAGCCGTTCCAAACGCTCACAAACCGAGCAAAAAAGAACGTCGAAATCGGAGCAATCACCGTTGATGTGTGTCTATTTTCCTTCGATTTAATGTACTTGAATAGGGAGCCTCTTTTGGACCGACCATTTCGCGAACGCCGTGAGCTACTCCGCAGTCTTTTTGTCGAAATCCCCAACAGATTTACGTGGGTGAAAAGCATCGATGCCACATCCGCAGACTCGGAAACTGTACTGGAGTTCTTCAAGAGCGCAACCGACACGAAATGCGAGGGTATAATGGTCAAAGTCCTCGATAACACGATCAAAATCAACGACCCGAAAGAGTCTACTCGAGCCATCGACGTCAAGGATCTTCCAGGCAACACCGATCAACAAACGGAGCCCTCTGAATCCGCCAAACCGACAAAGGAGAAAAGTAACCGGCGCAAAGCCCTCCTGTCTACCTATGAGCCGGACAAACGCCTCGAGTCATGGCTCAAAGTCAAAAAGGATTACAGTACCTCCTCTGAAACTCTCGACCTCATCCCTGTCGCTGGATGGCACGGCCAAGGCCGCAAAGCCAAATGGTGGTCCCCGATTCTTCTCGCAGTCCGAAACCCCGAGTCGGGAGTCTTGGAAGCCGTCACCAAATGCATGTCCGGATTTACGGACAAGTTCTACCAGGCGAATAAAGATAAATATGTCGCAGGCAGTCCAAATGTTATTTCTCGCCCTAGCTGGGTACAATACTACGGTGAACCGGATATCTGGTTTGAGCCACAGGAGGTTTGGGAGATGGCCTTTGCAGATATTACCCTAAGTCCGACATATCCTGCGGCTATTGGGCTGGTGAGCGAGGAGCGCGGGCTGAGTCTCCGGTTTCCAAGATTTCTAAAAGTGCGCGAGGACAAGTCGATTGAAGAGGCGACGACGTCGGATTATCTGGCTCTTCTATGGAGAAAGCAAGCTGATCGGACCAAGAATTCCCCGGGACAGCAGGAGGATACAGGCTGGCAAGAGGAGTGAGATGAGACAATTGTTGCTTGGGCTGATCACCAAGAGTGATCTCACATCTTTTGAAGCAAATAGAATACCTACATAAAAACAAACATGGATAATAACGTTGATTCGATTTGCCCCTAGTCGGCGCTAAGAATAGAATAATCAACGTGAGGAGATAACAGAAGGAGATAACAGAAGGAAATAGCAGAAGAAAAAGTGTTCGGTGCGCAGCCTGATGAACCTATCCAGTGAGATACTATTAAACGTGGAAGGCTCAACCCTATTATTCTCGAACACTTAGAACAAAGCACAACGGCCTCGCCATTTTCGGGTAGAAATTCCGGACGCAATCCGCTGGCACTACCCAGGCCAGGCACCCGATGAAGGGTAGACGAGGCGTTAACCTCACATGATTTCGAAGAGGAGCACCATGAAAACTGCCACCACAATGAGCTGGTTCACAATAGCCTGTTGACGCTGGGCACCATTGAACTTAGGGGTAGAAGTGGCAACAGTGGTGGGACCAGTAGGGCTCTTGCTGTGAGAGCCGCCCGGATTGTTGGCCGGCGAAGCTGTCACAACAATCTCAGTAGTGTTGGAGTAATGGCCGCCGGTAGGAATGGGCACTACAGCTGTACCAGTGCCGGGATTTCCAGCGGAAGTAACCAAGGTAGTGAGCTTCGTGGTGCATGGGCCAACGTGAGGGCATGTGGTCTGGGTGACAATTCTGGTGGTGAACTCTTCGGCCACGCTGGCACTAGTAGTCTGAGCTCCGGGAACCAAGCCAGTGCAGCCAGCACTCCCAGGACACTTGGTCACAGTGACAAGAGTCTTGGTAAGAGTTGTGCTCTCGGGGCATTCGGTGTCGGTCACAGTGGAAACGATGGTGATAGGACCACTTGGCTCGTCGCCGGAAAGGGTGGTAACAGCTGAGATGGTTGTGAGACTGTAGCCAGTACCGATGATGGTCTCAGGGGAAATGATTTCCATGGGATCAGGAGCTGGAATGATCGGGTAGGCCATAACAGCTCGACGACCAAGGGCCTCTCGGCGGTGAAGCTCTTGGAGAGCCTCCAGGTCTGATATGGAACATGTTAGATATTTGACTGGTAGATGGCACATTTGGGAACGAGTAAAGAAGTCCTGAGAGGCAGGGTGTGAATATGTAAAACAAAACGACTTACTGATGCTGCCGACGGAGACAGTTGCCAGGAGCATTAGTGCCCAGAGCACCATGATGGTGTTCAAAGTGAACTTCATTTCAAAGGCAAGATGCGACTTGAAAGCGAGTGAAAGTCGGGTTGGTTTTCAGAGATCAGAAACGAAGGAAGTGGAACGGTGGTTGGTGAAAGCGAGTGACGAGCGTGAGAGAGAGGAAGAGAGGAAGAGAGAAAGAGAGGCGAAGATGAGCAAGTGAGGGAAGCAGACGCGAGTAGAGGCAGCCGTTGTTCCTGGGAAGGCACGTGGGTGATGGTCGTGCCTTCCTGAACTGGAAATGTGACAATCACGGGGCTTGTTCTGTTTTGTTTGTGTTTGTGTTTGTGTCGGTGATGGACAGAGGGAAGGAGCGGATGTTGTAGCTCTAGTATAGAGTACTAAGTAGAGTACTAGTAGTAGTACTGCCAAGCAAACTGCCATTTTGATGAACAGGATAACCAACTTCCTGGGTAGCAGTTAGAACCAGAGGGCCTCGGGACAAGTAGAAGCCAAGGGGGACCTAGTATCTAGGTAGACTTACTTATTCATAGGTGGTAAAGAGCTATGGGAGTAAAGATATCAATAATGTCCAAGGTCCATGTTGCAGGATACCTATACTACTAGTACTAGTAGTACACCTGGGCATGGAGACATCTAAAACAACTCTAACTACTCGCCCAACCGAATCTCTGATTACAGTTACTGTACTTCAAGTTCATTTAAACTATATAAGCCACGACCCCAACCACGGTCTCAACTGTCTCAAGTAAACGAGTAGTTCGTTGGTTTCAGAATAATAGCTCTACCGACCACCTGGTACAAACCATTGCCAGTAGTCTATCAGCCCTACGGTGGAGCCATGGTCGAGCACCACCATAATAAGCTTGGGGCTGAAGACAGGCACGTGAATTGAATCAACGCCAACGGCCGGTAGTCTATGCACCTACCTATTAAAATATTGCCGATGCAGCCTAACAACATCAGGCTAGCCCTAGCGGCCGTGAGTATCATCCGGATTGGTATGCTGAAATCATACCACTAACCCGTGTATGTAGTTAGGTTTAGGCAGGTCACAGCGGGGCGTATCAGGTTACCACGGTAAACAGGCAGATGAAGGATCGGGAAATACGATTATTCCATAAAGGAAAAAAAGGGTCGAATTAGCGTTGAAATACCGTACACAGACATACAATGTACTCCCTAATTGCGTTGGACTGTTGTCTTTCTCCGTAACGGGACGAGCCGCGTGGGAAAAAAAAAATAATCCAAGGTGGGGACATTTCCTGGCAGTTTAAATTGTTTTGCTAGACTCCGCTTCCAAGAAAAGTTCTATATATGATGTCATTTCAGTAAGCGAGGACTAGCATAGGCCAGAAAGGAAATTACATTTGTGAGAGGTTTTACGCGAGAAGCCAGTTAGAGGAGGAATCTGGTGCAGTAATATTTAGTTACGAACTCGTAGATTGCAGGGTCGCAGGGAGGGGTAGCCAGAATCAGCCGGTGGATTAGCTAAATCTTGAGCTAGAGGTTAGGGTTGTCAGAGAGCATGTAATGAGACTTCGGGATCGACAGGTACGGAGACCGTTCTGGCCCGTCCTGTACGCAGCAGGGATGTACGTGTAGAAAGGTAACTCCGGGTTGGTCATAACTCAGAGGCGGTCAAGTGGCCTTGGGGGAGAAAAGTATCCTGACGTCATGAGAGGAGAGTGGATTGAACTCAAGACGAGAAGAGTATAGGTTGGAACAACGGCCAGATGGAGATCAAGAGCGAGAGGGATGGTGGGAATAAAATATTAAACGAAGATCTCGCACCAAACTTTCCCTATGTGTTACTCTATATGAAACACGTGGAATGGCCTTTGGAGTCAATGTCAGCGTTTAAATCCAAAGAATTTAATTTTAACAGAAAGTCCCACGATCATCACTGCCCTAACAGCGGTTTGCTCCGCTCGGAGCGAGGCTAGCACCCTAACCGACAAAACGGAGACTGAGCCTATTTTATTGTTGTACAGTAGTTACCATCCCACCGGGCCCAGAGCCCAGCCAATAGGGATATACATTTCTCTGAGACCGTTGTACCATGGAACAGCATGGAACTAGAGATCCTCTTCAACCGTGGCACTCACCCAACAGCCCTGTATACGTTACCTGGTTGCTGGGACCGGCTCTGGGGGTGTCCCGGAAGTTTGCAGCTCCATTTCATGAATGGGCTGTGCAAAGCCACAATTTCATCAAATTTCCGTAATGGAAAATTTGGCTAGGTCTACTCGTACTTTCGGATTATACGGATCTCCATAATGTCCGGCAACTGTTCCTTCTATGTGTGTCTTCTCCACAAATCCACGCACTTGCGTACCCCAACCCCAATTCCGAAGGGATGCTTCTTTCTCCGCTTTGCCCGGGAAAGAGTTTTACTAGCTATTTGTCAAGCTGTCGATCGTAGTAGATTCGTCCAAAGACTCAATTACGTGCTTTTTGCTTTTTGATCACACAGAAAAGGTTGGTGGCCACGAAAAGCCTAGTTGTGATAGTATGATAGCAGAGTAAATTTACATACTAGGATTACTTGATGGTATCAGCGAGGCCATCGTAATCTGTACCTATGCATCAAAACGGTTGATTTATAATCCCGCCCTCTGGCGACTATACTATGTATCAAAAGATCCAAAGTCGGTGTACATACGCCTTTGAAGATAGACAAAAGAGAGAGAGAGAGAGAGAAATAACAAGCAACCGAACGCTCAACGATATTAAATGCCACAGACAATGGAGCCGGTATCAAGCAAGCTTCAATCAAGATAAGAACGGGGGTATCAACTTCGTGTGCGTCATACCTGAGCCAAAATAAACTGGAAAAAGAGATGTCACACGGATAAAAAAGCAAATGTGTATATCAAGAACAGTTTGCTCCATGAGTCGACTTCATATGCCGTCGATGGAGATTTCAACTCCGTGGGATAAAGGAAACGTAACAGGACCAAGCCCAAGAAATTATCAACAAGGTGAGAAAAAAGAAAACATATATTGACAGGGTATCATTGCCGGGAGACTCGTGTATTGTCTCCCTATCCAACGCCCCCAAAATGATGATAGACCGCCCAATGAGATAAAGATGATGAAATGGAAAGAAAGAAAATAAGGTCGCAGGATGTCGGTTGCGAGCAAGATGTTCCTGCAACGATGTACACGCCAGGTGTAATCGAGATCCAGGCAGGGCGGATGACAAGCTAGCCCACGGGAAAGAACCCAGGATATGTCGTAGGGCAGAAAAAGATAGCAACGACACTTAAGGTATCCCAGAGAGATGGGTGCTCAAAAATGTCGTTCATCTTTTGCGTGGCTTGAGGTTGAATTAATAGGTTAATTTGATCTCCATGGGAGACCCGTGGAAGCCGCCGCCAGGGCCTTGAGCTTCGTAAATATCGGCGATCATGTCTTGACCTTCTGGAAGCTCGCGCACGACGTCGTCATCAACCATGATCCGGAGTCCGTTCTGGTTGACATGCAGGATACGGGCGATGCGTGATGGGTCGATATGGTGCTTTTCGGAGATCTTCTTCATCAGGTCTCGGACGGTACGTTCTGTGAGGTAGATTGCTCGGTAAAAGTCGGGATGTTGGTCGTTTCCGGCAAATCTAACGTAAAAGCATGCGACTAATTTGCCATTAGTAAATAGATCCTAAGTGTGGGATATTATTCAAACTTACTCGGCTTGGGTGGTCGCTCTGCTGGAGGATGGTAGGTCGGGTCGATATCGATAGCCTCGATGTAGCCTATCGTGGGATCCTCGGTAGCAACCTTGTGGACCCCGGAAGCGTTCTTCACATTTGTAAAGTTGCCTAAACGAGGAGAATTCGAAGATGCGTTGCTACTGCTCGGAGAAAGAATCAATGATTCCATAGACTGAGACGCGCTGTGGTTCTGGCGTCCTAAACCGTCTACTTGGATAACATCGCCGTCGGCCGGCATTCGAACCGGGAAAAGATCGGGGTCATCATCCTGTTCGCCGCGAAGCGCAAGAACGCTCACTGTGCGTGTTGATGAGAACATGTCCTGCATCATGGCGAGCTTGGCCTGAAGATCATCTTCCAAGGACATTTTGTCCACGGATCCATCATCAGAGCAGGTGGACCAAGTGCGCTTGTGCTTCGAGCCCTTCATGTTCCGGTCGTTCTTCATATTTGCGGTGGCACTGCCGCGCTTCCGCTTGCCATAACCACCGCCCATCTCTGCCTGTGCGACTTGCTGCTTCAGCTTCTCGATGGTCTTCTTCACGTGTGCGACGTCGTTGGATAGTTTGCGCTCTGCGCCATGGTCACGGAAGAGTTTAACTTTGCAGTATGATACTTCCGATTCGCGTGATCCACCGGAATCTTCCCCTGGTACGAGGATCTCTGTCTTCGCGCATAATCGAACCGGAATACCCTTGACACCCTTCGAATGGCTGAAATCGGTTGATAAGAAATTGAATCGTACGGGAATAGTGCAGTCGGATGCACCTGTTCCCGGGTTCGCCGTCCAAGTAACACAAAATCCATCGAATGACATCTGCTCAATTTGGATCTGGCGGTTTTTGTTGCCGTCACCCCCCGAGAGAGGGTCAACGTATTCAACGGCCAACAATTTTCCTCCACGTTGATGTGACTCGTTCAATCCTCGGCCCTCTTTCCATAATTGCCAGCAGACTGACGGTTTCGCCCTTTGCTCTTCTTCGTCGAACGAAACGCGGACAAATGTCCGGTATTGCACAGGTTCGGAACTGGTCAGGGGTGGAGTTGAGTCGATCACTGTCATGTTGTAGGCTTGTCCCTTATTAAGGTAGCTGATTGGAACTTCACGCTTGTGCTTCACCATTGCGGTTGGCGCTCGCAGAGTGACATTGTATCGGAAGCTATAATACTATTAGCAATGAATCAAGAACCATTTTCAAGAGCGAGCACATACTTTTCACCATGGGCGTATGACAACCCGTTTGAATGGTCTGTCGAGGATGTCACAATGGAGGCTTGGTCGACTGGTAAGCTGGCAAGGGATCGATTGTCGCCCGACTCATCCATGGCGTCGAAGGAATCCCGGTTCATGAAAGCACTAGGGGCAAATGATGCTTGTTGAATATAGGGATTTATGTCTGGCATTTGTTGCGAAAGATACTGCTGTTGAAGTTGTTGATCCATATGCCCGAGATGATGACCCTGTTGAGATCCGGGCATGGCATTCGAGACAGAGACTGGCGTAATCATATTCAAACCAGCGGTCGGTGTGGGGAGGTCTCCGGCTTGGTCGTGAAAGACGGCGCCCATTCCGGCGGAGTTGGGGGTATAGAAACCCGGATGTTGTCCAGCAAAAGAGGACATCATCTGCATGGCGGTTGGGTCCATCCATGACGGGCTGAAGTTGAGATCTTGCAGGTTGCGAGGGGTTCGTTGGTTGTGAAATTTCATGCCAACCTCCTCCATCTTTAAGTGAGGATCGTGGTTCATCGGTCTGTATCCAAAAATGGCCAAATCAGCACCCGCTTCCAAATTCGCTGTCTTATTGGCCACATACCTTCCGGTGTGCCCTTCAAACTCGTGGTCGCCTTCTCGCCGGGGAACTATCTCAGAAAATGTTTCCTGGAAGCGACTGATGAGTTCATCATCAGGCTTCTGAGTATTCTTTCTAGATGTAGGAAAAAAACCAAAATGTTAGTGGCTGTTCATGCGACCAGAGTCCGTTGATAGCTTTAAGCTCGGGGACTCACCGGTTACGGAACATCGAGGGCGGAGTTTCTGGGTGGGGTTTTCCTCGGCGGAAAAATCACACGCAGCGTGTAAAATGAAGAGGTAATATCAATCAGAGAACCTTTTACAGAAGGAGCATCTAATTGTAAGATCTCCCTACAGGCCACAAACACAAATTCTTGTGAAGTTGACCTGTTGGGGTGGAGTGGGGAAGCCTTTTTTTCTGACCTTTCCCCTACCCACTAGTTCAGGATCCTCCAACGATTGATTGATTCGGGAGAGGACTTCGAAGGGGAGATCTGGAATGTGGTACTGGGTCGATTCGAGCTTGATTGATTTATTGCAATCGGTGTAGGTCTTTGAATTCGGAGGTTGGACGAGGATTGCGCGTCCGTGGTCAGGATGGTAGGAATGCGAGCCTCAAAAAAAAGCGGAGACTCAAATAACACGGATAATGGCGGAGAAACACTCAAGTTTGCCTAGGGGCGTTGTTGGTGAGATCAAGGTGTCGAAGTAGAGAGAGAGAGAGAGGGAAGCAAAAAGAAAAGAAATCTCGAAGTATGCGACAAGGCCCCTTTTTTATGAAGATGAGAAGAAGCTGGGTTGGAGAGGCGAGGGGTGAAGGAGGGGTGGACACGGTGTATGACGAACGGGACTAGAATAGGGAAAAGAAAAAAATAGAAATGACGGTACGGTCCATGAGGCCTCCAATGAAGAAAGAAGAGAACTATGAAGCAGCAAAATTTAGCATCCACTGAGCCACACTTCCAAGGGCTAATGTGGTTGGGTAGGGGGGGCAAGCAGAAAGAGGAGAGGAAGAGGATGATGGTGGAGTGTAAACGGAGTAGAGTTGTCGGAAGATTACAGTAAAAAGAGAAGAGTGTTGCCACTTGAACGATAAGAACCAGGGGCCGCAAAGGGCCAGTAGTACGAAGTATTTTCTTTTTTTTTTTTTTTCCTATGGAGATTCCAATATGGAATGAAAGTGATTGGTACACTAAGGGGAGGGGGAAAAGGGAATTATGGAGAAAAGGTGGAATGAGACCCAAAGGACGAATCGGTAATCAGTGGGGGTAACCTGGGTACTCGTACGGAGCACGGAGTACCATTACAACAGATACTCCTAGGATACTCCACTCTAAATATACAGTATACAATTACAATTTAAAAAAAGAACTCCCAACCGAGAACTGGTAATTTACAGATAATTATTGTATCGTGAGGTATTGTCGGGGTATTCCCCTTGTTTCCCTTTGATTCTGCCTGGGTCAATAATTTATGGTCCTTTCCGTTTCCAACTAGTTCCCTCAATACTATACGCGGAGTACTGTATGTATACGGATTCCTTTTTCTTTTTTCCCGTCAAAAACCGACCATTAGAACCAGCCGGAGAGCTTCCTTGTAATCGATAGGGCAACGCTTACCATATTGTCGGGTCCCCCACACATTTAAGAGAAAACGCCACAAGTTCATGCCTTGGTGCCTGAGTCATGCCCCATTAGTACATATACACTCCCGTCGGCTAAATACATACGCCATGTAGTAATTGGAAACCTAAGAAAAATAAAAGAAAAAGTTACCAGAGAAATAATTTAACATGCACCTTTAGTAGGGTTCGGTGGCTGAAGTGGCGGTGGGAAGATGGATGGTAGAGTGTTCCGAGCTTCACTAATCAAACAGCGCGGAAATACATCTACACCACCAAGCGCCACATGACGATTCGGCGGGAGCCGCAGGCAACGAAGTTTACCCTACAGAGTACATACAGTACAGACAATCACGCACTTGACCCTCGGTAGATGTATGGAGTACCCTGCCAGGAGTGGGTGGCATGTCCTCCGTACCCTATGAAGTATGTACTGTAGAACAGAAATTTGTCACGCTAAAAGCACACGAAAACGGAAGGAATGGAGTGGCTTGCGAATCTCCACCATCCACGGAACCACTGTGGTCGTGCGGTGGGGAGTGATAGGCGGTTGCCGAGACCGTAGCTCTCGGGGTTCCCGTGGCAGTTGAATATGTATGTACCTACTAGTATCCCATTGACTATAATACGGTGTAAACATGGATCGAATCATCGTCCAATTTATCACCAGATGTGTACTGCACGTATGTAGTGACAGCACTCCTGCACATGTCAGTGCTATGACGGTTCAAACGTCACCAACATCTAGGATTGGGAACAGATTGAGTCGGCATATCTGGACCAAATTGCTGTTTACGATTTGATCGTCAGGGCAGATTGGGGTTCCTCCTTGTGGACTTGGAAGTTCATACCAAAAGACTCCTCACCGGCAGGAGAAACGCACGTTAACGTCGCGTCTTATCTATCTCAAACACGTTCATCCGTACTTTCAGCCATCGCCTGCACCCTCCATGTATGGCATGTATACTATGTACACAGTCGCCAGCGGCAATAGCGCCCGTTGAATAACTAAAAATACCGTCAAAGCGGGGGGCTAATACTGGCTAATGGGCTACAGTATACGACATATTGTACTCCGTACGAGCATGTCAAATCCCAGCGGATCCCCGTAGTCATTACAAGTCCCTGACAAAACTGATCAATACGCCTCGTGGGCTTGCTGTGCGAAGTGCCATTGCTGGAATGGCATCCCGCCAATCAAAAGGCTCAAATCACCGATCGGAGGGCTCGGAGCACGTGCCTGATACAATACGTGACCTGATGTGACGTGCACGGGACCTTCTGGCATCCATCTTGGCAGGAGATCTTCGATCGACGACCAGACTCGATTCGATTCGATTGGATCTTAGGTCAATGGCAGTTGCAAAATTTCGTTCTCCCACTCCCATTTATCACAAATTTATACGGATCCCAAGAACAGCTCATCTCGTCATCTGATATCTGATACATCTCATGGACACAAGGTATTCGAGCTCTCCAGTCAGCCCGGGGAGGTCGATGTTGCTTCTGATTGGTCGGCACCGGCCACCGAACCAAAGCGTTGAAGAGGAATGGAGCCACTGCTGCCAAAAGCAGCAAGGATGCTCGGTTCATCGTGACACCGGCGTATATTCATGCTGTATGCATGCGTGAGAGCTATACAAAGGGCATCTCCTTTATTTGACCGCAATATATCTGCCCGAAATATGATAATATTACAATAATTAAACTATGTACAAGGCTAATAGCTGTACGAATTTCTCACTAGCGAGTGGGTAATGCGGCTAACCAGCATCACACCAAGACGGGGGAACAAAATACCCGGATATTCAACGTTCAACGTTCAGATCTTAAAAGCGATCCGCAACATCCATTCCATCTGGCTAGTCTCCTTTCGTTATCATCACGTCTAATTCGGAAACAAGCATACGAGTATGTACACTGTATGTACAGTATCTCCTCGAGACCACGCACAAGACCGTTGACGTCAGGATAATTTCTCCGGCTATGTTGCACCAACCAAAAGTACCCACTGGAAGTGGAGATTGTATCTTCGGTGTTTGGTTCCGTTCGCAATTTGGCAAAAAAATGAACTGCTGAGTTAACAGCCACCCCGTCATCTGAAGTCTTCGGGGAGAAGGCGGCGGACGTGGGCGCACACCATGGACGTCACTGGCTGGGGGAGAACTATGGATCCTCGGATATTCGGGGTTTGTACCCCTATGTGTACAGGAGATGCATATCTTTTTGTGCCTTTGGGCCACTCATATTGCTTTATTTAATGAACGTCTGTGGAGTGGAGGATAGGGGGGGGGATTACATAGCAATCCCATTAGGGTTAGGGAAGGAAAATTCACCCGATATAGATCGATGAGATTCGTGATTGGGTGATCGATCCACACCCTGCACTCCTCAATTGCACGATCGTCCAGGAGCCACGTCTCTGTTTTTGTGTCACGGTAGTCGCGATGCCACATACATATTTGGTGGGTGCGAGAGGCGAAAGCGAGGGGTGTTGTATGGACACGTCCCCTGCACTCTATATGTACAACACACACGCACCTGGTGAACCAGGTGACAGGTTGATGATCATCGGGCTAACCACAACACCAACAACCGCTTTGAACGCGACGATGCGACACCTTCTCGTTTATCGTCGGCGGCACCGCAGATCATTAAAGCCCTGCGCCAGACAGATGGGAGCTTGGGCCTTCGTCGGGCGCATGCCTCGGGCGGTACAAAGGTACAGTATTAGTGCATTGCTGTGCGGTTGCGTAGAAGGTGGCTGCTTTATCCGCATGGACTTGGGGGGGGGAAGCAGTGGTGGCGATCACTGCCGCCATCCCGACGAGAGGGCGGGACAGGGGGCCAAAAGGTCGGAAGTCGCATGCGCATGCGTGCGTGTGCGTGCGACCAGAGACGGGCATACTGGGCCAGTCAGGCGCGGTGGAGGGCTTTGCCACATCGGATTCAGGCATCCGACTGTGTGAGTCAACCTGCGCCACATGGAGCCACAGGATTGATGTGTGGGGGGTGGGGCGAAAGAAAGAAGAGAGAGCTTTGGAGCTTGGGGGGAACGGGGCGGGCGGAATAGAGATACTAAACCAATGAGCCTTGGTCACTGGGCGGGGAGGGGAGAAGGTGTGGCGAAAAACAGTCAGATGGGTCTTCCTTTTGAAGCATGGATGTTACTAGAAAGTTTCATACTGAAATACTGTATGGACGGGTACTCTGTTAAGCAGGGTGGGATTGAAATGTGAACAGAATTGCCTAGCGAGATGCGTAGTACGAAGTTATTAGTATACATACTAGAACTACCAGAAGTATGTACTACTACTGTAGTACAATTGTTCAGACATGTGGATCACATCTCAGATCGCATTCAACCCACCGTCATAGCAAGATCGATTAGGAAGGCACAGGTTGAATTAGGAATTATCCCAGAATACATACATGCAGGCACCGATATTCATTGTGCCATGTACGGGGTACGGAGGGCGCATATACCGTGGCTTCTCGAATGAGCTCGAAACGTAAAAAGAATCCCATGCAATCAATGACCGACAGGCGGCTACCTTTATTGATTCGTCCATTCCGCCACTTTGTCCTGACGAATCAGACTGTCCGGAGTATCTGCTTGGGGAAAGAGTTTCAGTGATCATCAATATTGGACCCTTGGGTGGAACTTTCGTCAATTTTGTTGTACTGTGTGGTACGAGTACATACTGTAGATATCTCGATACCTACATCATCATTGCTTGATCTCATCTGATCTATTTGGAGACACAAATCAAAGTGTGGCTGTGCTGAGGGGATCGATGAACTAACTCGCCGCTATGATATCAACTCGGCCCATGCGGCTCCAATTGAATTCAATGTGGAGTGTACATACATACGAAGGAAATTTTAGGAACAAAGAAGACAACCGCAGTTGTGTATGTTTGGTGTGGTGAGCATTGAATGCTGGGCATGCCCAGTCCATGATATTACCTTCTATAAACTATTGGCCCAATATGAATGTTCCTTATACAAGGTATCCCGTAGTCCTTTCGCGAATCTGCGATGTTTCTGAATCCAACCGAAGGAAGCAGCAGTACAATGAATGAGTTGATGCCACCGTGACCCCAAAAACGCCCTCCCAAAAGAAAGAAGAAGAAAGAATGTGCAACGCATATAAACAAGGCACCCAGAGTCTAACAGAACCATGTGTATGTGCTGGCTATCCCCGGCCAGGCCTGTCCCCTGAAATGCCAATCCTGCCATGTGGAGGAGATGTAGGAAAATGAAATATGGTATTGCGTTCCTTCTTGAAGGTCGGAGGAACTAGCTGTGCGTAATGCCCCGGGGGCAGTCTTCAGTGCTGAATGATGAGAGAAAACCCGTCTACCCAAGCACCGGTGGATCCAGAGACACCAGCAATCTTATATCCCAAAGGTGGTATCAATGTGTGTCTAAGAGAGTAAGAAGTTAGTATCCGCATTCATGTTGATGACTGCGCATGGTTTGAAAAGACCTACCCTGCTCCGCCCGTGGCGTTTCCATAGAGACCAGATTTCCTCCCATGACTAGTGAGAATTTCGATTCCATCGATCCAAAGTCCAGCTCGGACGTAAAACCCAAGTAGAATCTCCCCACGTCGAACATCCAGAACGAACTCATCCCCGCTAGGCTTGCCACCACGTTTGCCAAAGAGTTGACTCGTCATGTCCTCGTAGCAGAACTCAATACCATCCAGGGCTGAGCCGTGGTATACTTTGATGGACGTCAGCAATTTCGACATAACAAAGGCTGACTCGAGAAGAAGCTGCTCGGGCTCGCTGCCTTCCATGTTTGACTGGCCCAGGATTCCACTTTTGTAGCCAGTCTGGCTCTTTGGCAGCTTGACTAAAGAGCTCTTGGACTTTAAAAGGCCAACGTCTTCAACAGTGTAGCTGCCCAATGCACCGGAGTAGACCACCAAGCGGATCTTCTTTTTCTTCTCCTTCTCGTTTCCGAAGACCTTTTGGCGGAGCTCGCTTTCAGTAATGGTAATTTGTTTCGGTAGTCCGTTGCTGCTGTTTTCGGTGTTGAGGTACTCGATGAAGTCGTGACAGAAGTCATCCCCCTCCTTGTATAGTTCCATGAACGCGATTCCTGATGACGCAGTGAATAATATCTTGCCATTTTCCACTGGCCATACTTGAACGCTATCATCCGAGCTGACTGGGGCATCGTTTGGCATACGGAAGGCCGGGTGGAATCGAAAACGCAGCGCATCCAAGCGATGCCATCCACATTCGTCGTTCGGCAAACAGATCTTCAGGCCTTGCGCCTTTGTACGGGTTGAGAATGGCTCTTTGGTCAGGAAGGATCGGTTGAGTTGGACGTAATCGCGCAACATGATACCGCTCTCCTGATGAGGGCAACCGAAAAGGTGACCGACCTCGTGGAGATGAGCTCCAATTCCCAGGTTGGCGGACTCCCAGTTAGAGCCAGCCTCCCCGCTATCGTTGGCCACGTAGTTGGTATCTGTTCGCGTGCAGTCAGAAAATGCATCCACCACCTCTTCCAAGCATGATGGGTAGCTCTGCAGGCAATGTGACCCGAAAATGGCCATTTTGATGTCGTCGTCGCCCGAGCCTAGAGCAGCATGGCCGGTGATAGTTTGTGCACCGGTATCCCAATGAGAGTCGAGAAGCAGGACGGAGACGTATTGCTTCTGACCGGAATGTGTGTTAAAATGACTGCGCACAGCGTCTTTCGCAATGTTGAAGAGCTCGTCTCTGTTTTTGGCGTTTTGGTTTTGCTGAGCGATCTCGAGATCTCTCAGCTCGGCGACGGTCTTGTTGGAGCGAATAACGTGGACCTTGGCTTCGTTTCGCATCTGACCAGCGGGTAAATCCCGGCGGCTGAGACTCCCTGGCTGCCACTCCTCCTCAAATCGAAAGCAGCGCCGGCCGAGGTTGTTGCGATACATTTGCTCTCCGGTGAAAGCCTGCCACAGGTATGCAGCTGTTCGGTATTTTCGAATCGCCGTTTCGAGACCATTGCCTTCCCGCTCTTGTCTTTCCGGTACGGTATCGTAGGTGCCATCGGAGTCCTTGCCAAGTAGGATCACCAAATGCAGAGGCGGGGAGTTGACCAACGGCAAGTAGTTAATATTGATCCATGTAGAGTGCACGGCGGGGTGGGTGCTTCCTGTCGATAATTTGGGAGAAATAAAGTCGAAGCGAAGGCGATTGGGACCGGGAACCAAATGAACGAGAGCTTTAAAGTGGGATGCCGTGACGGGCCAGCCGATCGACGGGAAGTTATCTTGGTGATGGAAGACTGTCAAATTGCCGTCCAGCGGATGTTGACGCGGGTCGCCGACCTGGCCATAGATGAGGAGAACTTTTTGATGGACCTGAGAGAGCAGGTGTCAGCAACCGCCCGTTTGGCACCATTCGTTCCCAGCATCAGCGCTTACCCAGTTGTTATCAGAGATTGAGACAATCCTTGGAGCATAGGGCGAGCTCGGGGCGGGCGTCCGAAAGATGCCATTGATGGAGGAAGAGGAGCTTCCCTGTTCGTAGAGGGTTGGGTTAGTGATAGGTTTAAAAGAGAAAGAAAAAAGTAGAAGAAAGGGACGGGATCACCTACCACGACGCTGTTCCGTTGTGACGGGGTTGTTACCAAAGTGGCCGGTCGTTGCGGGGGAGCAGGGAGGGGTGTGCTGGTTGTGCTGGCGATGCTGGTACCATTTGATTCGGACAGAGAAGGGAGATTCGGGGAGGAAAGGGTCGGTTTGATTGACGATGGGGGAGTGATGGAGCTGTGGGAAGAAGTGTCGATCGTGGAGGAGGATTTTCCCGAGACCATTTCCACCTTAGTTGAAGGGGACTTGGAGTCGGTAGCATTGAAGCTAGCCTTGGACCGGCGACGAAGCTGCTTGAAGAAAGGCATCGGGATAGATGAGGCCAGGAACTTCTCGCCGACAGAAGAACCAGGCCTTGGAAGCGACTAGGTATGTGAGAGTGAAGTGGAAGAGATTGTGTAAAAGTGTGGAACAGAGGAGTTGCTAGACTCAGCTCAGCTCAGCTCAGCTCAGACTCAGGAACAAGGAGAGCGCGACCGTTTGCGGCTTGCGGCGTGCGGGTGACGGTGACGAGGCCGCACTGGAGTGGCCCCGCAAAAACCAGAAACAGAAACAGGGAAAGCGAGAGAAAACAATCGCAGGGACAATGGGTACTAGTACGATATTCAAGACTCAAGTTATGCTGGGGTAGTAGGGATGGATTAGGGGGGGGGGGGGAGGAAAGAACTTGAACAGCAATCACCATCGACGACCTCTCCTACCCATCCAAGACATCCTAGTGGGATATAATTTTAGCGGGCCACCTTGGCCACCTTTGGCCACTCTTCGCACTCTCAACGTCTTTTAAAGTATTACGTACCCCCCCTCCCCCCCCCCCGTGTCTGCGAGACAACGACGCCTCTGACTCTCCTAGGAGTCGCAATGTTTCACCGGTGGATCTCCCCATGATCGCCCTAATGCTGCTAGCTCAAGATCTAGTGTCTGGGCTAACCGCATACCAAGCCCAATTCCCTGCTTTGAACTGCCTTTGCTCAATGGCTCATTTTGCTCCTCCCCCTGAACATGCTTCAACTTGAAGTACATCTACTACTCGTACTCCGCAGGGAGGCAGATGTCATTGTAGTACTAGTAGTACCGATGATGTTGGCAATATCTCAGTTCAACCAACTGATGGATCACTATATACGGAGTACGGAGTACTCCGTCCATACTACGAGTACTCGTACTCGTGAAGAACTCGGATATTAAAAAGATCAGTATGACAACCTATACCAGTACTAGCATTCGACCAATACTAGTATACTACGAGTACGAGTAAGCATGCGAAAAAGAGGAAACGGGTACACAAGCTGCTTGTTGCTTGGCGTATCGCCAACCTTCCTCTCCCCAAATCCTTAGGAAACATCAAATAGTATTCAAGTTCCAGAGCATATTCCATCAAACTCTCCATCTGTATGCTGCATTTTTGCACCGTCGGGATCTTCTTCAAACCACACTTGCGATTTGACTGCGCCCCTGTCCGCGACGTAGTGAGCGGAGCCTCCTATGACATCCCCCTCCATGCTCTGCTATCTCTCCCTGGGTGGGTCTGCGCGACTGAAAGGCTCCGGCTTGCATTGGTCTGCAGGACACGCGATCTGTGCATCGCATCGCATCGCATCGCATGGGTCGGGAAACTTGGCTCTTTAGGAGAGACGGGTTACTCCTGACCATTGGCTCCCCGTCATCTTGTCTGACCGGAAATGCCGACCCCACGGGTGAGGCTGTTCTGGTTCCTGGTCGGCTTTAGGGCTGGATGGCTGGATGGCTGGAATCGGCCATTAACCTCAACACCGGAAGGTTTTTCTATGGCATTGCTCCCCCGCCATCCCCAATAAGCAACGCCTGCAAAGAAGACAGAGACAGGAGACATGAGGCATGAGGCATGAGACCTCGTGATGGTCCGTGCAACGCCTCATCGACGATAACGGCAACCGCCAGCATGCCGGATCGAGCAACGTTCATCTCTCTCCAGGACCCTCGATGACATCAATGTCGGTGCCCATATCGCTCTGGTATCGGGAATCTCATTTGGTATGCCAGATATGCCCCCTTGGCGACGGTCCCCGGTCCCTGATCCCTGGTCCCACTGGAATTCTCAAACAGCAAATCTTGAACAAAGACGGCTCTAGCTGAAGGAGTCGAGTGGGGGCCACCAAGGAGGGCTTAGAGCTGGAGCTGGAGCCACTTGACAGATCAATTTTTCATCTTGGATTCTGTTCTGGGCAGTCTGTTTACCCCCCTCGTGCAGATTGCAAATCCGTAGGAGTACGGAGTACTGCGTACATACTCTTTGGCATATCCATCCAATGGTTGGCTGCTGACCAAACACGAAAAACGCGTCGGAGAGAGAAGAAAAAAAAGGGAAACGCGGCACGCGTTTGCGGCCAACGCACAAAGCAAAGCCACGTCCTGGAGAACATCACTTCTCGTCCCTCCAGAGAGATAGCCTTCTGTACACCAATATCAAACCTCTAGCATTCCACCATTTTTGGGGGGGATTTTAATTCTTTATTTTTCCCCCCTAACATTTACCTTGCTATTTCGTCAGTTCTCATTTGTCCGATCGTGGGCTCCCCCCCAAGTGGATTCCATCTCCGCTCATCCATTGGCCATTGGCCATTGAACATTGAACATTGAACATCGGGCCTCCTCTCTTTTCCCAGCCGCCCTTACTGCAACTTGAACCCGCAAAGGCTTTCGACACTCCTTCCGTTGGCCTTTCTCTTCCCTTTGCTATTATCCATCATGACGATGTCACAGCCAGGTTCGGCGGAGAAGACCATTCGCAAAATTGATATTGCCCAGGTTAGTATTTCCCTGAGAGATCCCTTGACAACCTCCATCATGGGCAAACTTCCCACCCTCCCCCATAGGGTGCACATGTCAACGCAAGAACCAAAAGAGACTTCCAAGACTGCAGATATCCTGCCAAGGACCTCCTGTGAAAAAACCCGGCTGACCAAGAATCTACTCATTCAGGTGTCCCTGAGTTTGCAGGATCGGTTGGGTCTAGCAAAACTCAAGTACCAACATGGCCGCCTTCATGGTCTGAACTCCATCTCTCCCTTGGACAGTGACAAACCCTCCGATTCCTCCTCCGACTTCTCACGCAGCCGTTGCGAGACTCCCTTTACCTCCCCTCCCCTCCAAGCCGCCACCTACTCCAAGGAGCTTCCTCGGTCGGCTCGCAACAAGCATGCGGTGACTTTCAATTCCAGGGTTATGCAGCCCATGCTGTCTGCCAGCCGCAAGCGATTGCGATCCGATTCAGGCACAGAACGACCAGCAAAGGTCCCCCGAGTCTCTTGGAAGAGATCCTACCAGCTTCCCGAATCCTCCCCAGGTCTCAACCGACACCTCACATCCCGACAGACCCATGTGCCCTTCATGTCCGAGGCTCCCATTCACGAGCTGTCATCTCCAGTCTACCATGGCCCATCTGACGAGGAGAACGACCCCGATCTCCCCTTGCATAGCTTTCACAATGTGAGCTCTATGGTAGGCTCCTCTCCTCCGCGAACCCCGCCTCCCAAGCATACCCGCCTGTCACGCAGTGATCGGACAGCACAGCATGAGGATGGTGCCGATCTACTGCTTTACCTCGCAAACTCTCCAACACCAGCTCGTGTCGCAGGGGGATCGCAAAACCAAACCTTCCCGCCTTCGACTCCTCCCAGCCAACACGCTGCCCTGCCGTCGTTGACCCCGGGCCTCGGAACTCCTGGTCAACAATTCAACTTCGCCGATTTCGTGAATGTGACACCAAGTCCAGCCCAGCCAGCATGGGGTGGCCGTACACCTGGCAACCCTGGTCGAACTCCCTTGTCTACCAAAGATGCTCGCAAACGACTGAATTTCGATGCTCTCGTGCCTCCCAGCACCTCAAGCCCCAGAATCCCCAAAGATGCCGGCCTTGCCTTGCAACTAGGTGGTGAGTTGCGGCCTTGATATGTTCGCGAGCTGCTCTTACGCTCCCCCTTCGATTCTTTGTCCATTTAACCCATTGTCCCCCTATCCCCTTTCAATCCCCTTACGATGTCTCACGATCCTATTATTTGCACACACAACCTTGGTGTTGTCTCCTTTGTATTCGGCCCTTGTCACGATCAACCCCCATATGTTAACTTGGCACACCTGTCTGATCTGGCAACCGGCTCTCCTCACCTCACCCCACCCTGCATCCACGGCGTTTCATACTCAAACTTCTATCTGCATCTTCCGAGTCCTGCATTTTTGTTCTCGGCATGATGAATGATGTTGCCATACACTAGCTACCCTGCATTTCTTATTGTTGTATGTGATCACTTGGTAATTGCATATGTCCTCTCTGCATCCAACTATGCCTTGTGATGATACCCTACACCTCCCCCCTATTGTTTATTTTGATGGCTAGGCCACTGGATCCTAGTATGCTCATCAGTTATTACAAATTCCTGGGGATAGGCTCTATTGAGAGATGTAATGAAAACAAGTTTCTCTATGAATATGAATCCATTAAGTTAATTTTCACGGTCTATTTGAAAGTTATTGAACAACTAACCTGGGCACCCCAAATTTGGTGAAGGTATATACCTAGTAGGTAACATTGGGGTTTACTTTGGCTATTCAAGTTAGTAGTACTTCTAGTAGTACATGGATCCATGGATGATGGCAGATGTTTCGCTATTAGTAATTTTACCATCGTCCGGTATTCGAGGTGTACAAATTTTATGCAGCGGACAATGTATTATTCCGAAGCACAATATATCCACCAACCACCACATCATTAAACCTCATTCCACTTTCTCCAGTCCCGCAAAAAACGATTGATTTCCTTGACAAGATTGACGTGGGGTGTATATCAATGTCAGACCGGTCTTCGGCTGATAAAAAGCGTGACCGGGATCGTCGTGCGCAGCAGAACCTGCGCGACAAGAAGTTACGCCACACAGCTAAACTCGAGTCACAAGTGGCCCACTGTGAACAATATCACAATGACACTGGAGTGAAAACCCTCCTTGGGGTCATTGACGGCCTTCGGAGACAGAATGAAATACTCGTGGCACGACAAAAGGCCCTGAGATCGGTAGTCAATTCATGGGATGGAAAGTTAGAAGAGACGGGCCCTTCCGACTCGCCAATGACTCAAGACTCGAATACTGAACAACCCGGACACTCTTTCCCACAAGAAAATTACGTACCAGGAGGATCTAATTCCTTGGATATGGCGGATCATCTGGCTTGCTCAATGGCCCACTCGACTTCACCGACGTCGTTGCCGCAAACCCCTCAGGCCCACCCGATAAATCCCAGCTCACCTTGGAATAAGCTTCCTCTTTACTCCGACAATCTCTCCAACATTGAGACGTCATCCCTTCCGTGGCTTGCATACCCAGATATGATCGCTCAGTGCCCCGATACGCCTGAATCGCCACTTGATATATTGTATGGTAGCAGGACCAACATGTTAGCAAACGTGATCCATACCTTCATCGAAAGACGACCGGTGCGTGACCCAGAGAGACTAGCAATGGGGCTGATAATATACCACTTTTCGAAATGGATAATCGAACCAAGTCCAAAGACTTTCGCAAAATTGCCCACATTCACCCATCCCCTCCAGGAACAATTTGAGATTGAGCACCCCATCGCAATAAGCTCTCTTCCATATCCAAAATTGAGATCAAATCTGGTGCGTCAATGGCCGCTCTATGAGAATAATCGGGATGAATTATTTGGGCTCTTGGCGTGTTCTGTTAAGATCCGATGGCCGTGGGGCGTGAAGATTCTTGATCGTGACGAAGACAATCAGATCCGCATTAAACCGGCGTTTTATGAAACGTTCATGAAAGAGGAAGGTTGGGGTATTATGCAGGAGTTTATAAATAAACACCCCAACCTCATGGTTGGCGTTGATGTTGGTTCGCTTGTTTTCAACATAGTGTGAGGTTACGAAATATTTCCCTGGTACCATGTACTTGAATATTCAAACCTTTGATGGTGTCTACCTTAATGGGAACTGAGGTGCCTCTCAGTCTTAGATCTTGAACATGCTGTTTAAAGCCATCCTTATATATCAGCCTTTCGTTGTCCTCATCGAAGTCGACGTCGTCTGTGCGCATTTCTTAGAGCTTCTCTCGAACTTGTGGATAGACGAGTGCCATCTGAAGAGCAAGGGAGCGGAGGCAACAGCTCAAGTGCGACGGAGACTTATCTCCATATCGGAAAAAATAGTGGCTAACATGGGACATTGACGAATGTAAGTCCGCGGTAGCATGTAAGGATGGATGGTAGTAGTAGTAGTAGTAGTATTGCCGCAAGGAAGAGTAGAGTAATTTTGTGAAAAAGGGAAAGAAAGCATGCTAATTCTATATCATGTTTAAGAATCTCTATAAGCTTTGGACAAATGCCATGGTTGATAATGCTTGTGCATTCCAACTCGATGCAATAACCTTCTCATGTCAACCTTTTCCCATCCACATACCGCCTTAGAGGTCTACAGGCCACTTCTCTCGAATTTTCTTGCCATATTTAGTGAAGATTATCGGAATTGGAACAAAAGCGAGTGCGAGGAATCCAAGCAACGAGTTTCCCCAGCCGAGACCAAGGCTGTCGAACATGGCTGGGCCGGCGAGTGGAAGGAATGCACCGACAAGTGATCTCGTTGCCGTCAAGGTAGCATTGGCCGACGCTGCATAGGCTGGGTAGCAGTCAATGATATATGTTTGGATGGGCATGAAGACACCCATCATGCCGACACCAAACGGAAACATGCCAATAATAGGCACGATCCAGTGGACATGTTTGTCGGCGGTCCACCCATACCAGAAAAAGCTAATAGGCAGGATGCAGGAAAAAATGATCATTGTCGGAAGACGCATTTCTGGCTCGAACTTGCCCTTGTTCTGAGCAGTGAGTTTCTGAACGAGGCGGTCATTCGTCAAGGCGATGAAGACAAGACCTCCAAAGAATCCAACACCAATGCCGAGGTATGCGAGACCGGATAGTCCGACAGTAAAGCCATAGGTACTCGTGAAGACATCGGAGATGGTCGTGAAAAAGAGGTAGAGTAGACCGTAGACAAGCGACTAATTCCAGAATTAGCAATTTTTTTCTCTGAGTAAATGCGCCACAGAAGAGCGCAAGACCACTTACCATGTAGACTGAAAGAAGCAACACAATAGGCGATTTGAAAAGAAGCAGAGCCGGTCGAATCAGACTACGCTTAAGAATCTGGCTGTCTGAGAGGGTCTCGCTACCAACATCATAGACACTTTGTAAGTCCGTGCGACCCAGTTCCTTTGCCAGCTTTGCGGTTTTCCATTTGATCAAAACAGGGGCGTATGTCTCCTTATTAAGCAGCTCGATACCAAGCTGCATAGCACCACCTGCAATGAGCAGCAACCAGAAGATCCATTGCCAGCTAACCTCTTCGCCTAGGAATCCTCCAGCAATTGGGCCTACTACAGGTCCAATCAGTGGGCCCATACTCCAGATTGAGGTTGCCATTCCGCGCATTTCTCTCGGGAAAAGGTCTGCAACAACACCAGCTCCAAGTGTGATACAAGCAGATCCACCAATACCGGCAAATAGTCGACACACGATGAGCGTTTCAATGTTTTTGGCGAGAGCGCATCCGATTTGCCAGACAACGAAGAACCAATTGGCACCGCTGAGAACCACTCGTCTACCGTAAATCTCGCTCAGGGGGGCAAGTATCAGAGGGCCGAACTAGATATAAGATTCCGGACAATTAGAACGACCGCACTTGTAGAACTTTTCCGGCATCCGATCATTCAAGTTTGTCACTTACCACGTATCCAACCAGATATATGCTGACAGTGAAGGCAAGAATAGTCTCATTTGTCTGATGGAATTCCTTTGCCATAAATACAACTGCAGGTGAGAACATGCTAGATGCAAGAGGTGAAAGAAACGTGAAGGCGCTGATCAAGGCAAGAAGAGCCCATTTTTTGCTGGAAGCAAAGTTTTGAGGATTTTCGGGGTCGTCTTGACCATCCCACCCGACTAAGCCCTGGTCCAGATCAGTCTCGGGGAATTTTGGTTCTTGGTTTTCTGGGGCCGTAGTTCGGGAGCCATTCTGCTCAAGTTCTGGCTCCACGGTTTGAGTGGGTGTTCTCGCAAGATCTGTGGCTGCACTTTGAGATGGCTGTTTCTCAAGATCGTGGGATTCCTCCCCCCCCCATTAAGAGTCGAGGGGTTCGAGTCAGGCTTCTGCTCGTTTAGACTGGCCATGCTCGTAGAAGGAAGGTGAAGAAAAAAGAAAACTCGAAGGAGAAGGAGAAGGGGTCGAAGATGGTAGTTATCTGTGCATGAACAGCTACCTGAATTCTGTCGGATGATTAAAAGGATAAAAAAAAAGGATGACCAAGCGGTCCAAGGGAGTGTAAGAAATATGTTTAACAGGAACAAATTAGAGTAGGAAAAAGTATTATGAAGGGGGCCAAGCTGTGCAGTATAGACTTTATGCATCAGCTTCAAGATCGAGCCCGTGGGAAAGGGAGATAAAGACCAGACAAACGGATAACCCCACCGCTGGAACTACGGAGTTACTACAGAGTACACATAACCAACAAGGTAAAGGATCGGGCCGGCGTTGAATCAGCGCCCCACAGTTTCTATCATATAACCAGTAAAATCGTGCTTCTGACCTAAATGTGGGACACTGAATAATCGTCCCAGTTCGCGCAGCCATAGTCATGGCTGAAATTTTATGCTTGGTTTAATGCTGCGCATAATTTAAAAGTGGTAGAATCAACATTTATAACGGTACTTATATGCCCTTGCGTGCCAATTACCGTTAAGTAGCGACATAGTATTACGTGGCCAACCTTGCGTGTTCGAGAAACGCACATAGCTGCTATAGAAGGAAAGATAATACAAATACGTCCCTACGCTCCTAGGTTTGGAGACGCTAGAATTTGTATTTGCAAGGTTGAGGTACATAGGTGATTAACAATCAGGCGCTGGTATGGGGCCATCCATCTATACGTAGCCTCACGCGTGACCCCAACGAACACCTTATGACACATCTATGGCGCCATGAGAAATGGCTGCGTGGGTAGTAACAACATGCGCTTTAATGCAACGGAATATGGGTAATGATGAGTGGGTATCTCAAAAGGAAATAGTGGACAGGGGGGTGCTGGGTCATGGTATGGCAGATATGCTAAGAAGCCGGTGTAATGACAGGGGCCTTATACCTCACTCTCGCTCCCAAGGGATTCAATTTTCCTCGTGAGAGCGCAAATCCGACAACCGTCCCCAATCTTATCTCGCAGGAGACGTGCTGTTAATACCTTGCGACCGACGATGCGAGAAGCAGTTACAGAGGATTCCTCAATGAGAGGTGATGAGGCTCGAGGGGTGCGGTCTGCATGTCGTTCAAGGCTCTCTGTATCAGACTGAGGGCGTGATGCGTCTGAATGCAAATGCGATAAATGGAAGACATGGCCACAAGTAAAGCCGATGAGAGTTTCACGTTCTGGGGGTTTTTTTAAGAGATTAGTTCTGATATTCGGGCAATTTGGATGGCATGGTACATACCGTTGGCTTCGAAGGGGGCATGACAACCGCCGCATTTCCCTTGCCCGAGACTTGATGACTTCACAGGGCCATTCAGGTCGGACGCGATATCTTTCTTTTCAGACATATCATCTTCGGCAATGTTGAATTTGATTCCACGACGCCGGCCCTTATACAGCTTGTCCATATCCTGTACCACTTCGCCCTGCATGACACGTGTTGCGCCTTGGCTGATGCTGTCCTGCAAATCATGTTCTCGGATCAATCGAGTAAGGCCATCACGCAAACCCTCAATCTCAAGCCCACTCGGGATACGACGGACAAGTTTGATAGGGTCAATTGATGTTCCCGCTTCGACAAGCAGTCCGTGGATGAACCTTGGTTTGTCCATTGAGTAATCGAGAAGATCTTCCCAGAGATCGGGATCATCTTGCGATTTGGCAAAAGAGATCGCTTGTGACACATCTTTCAAGTCCGACAAGATCAGATTCAAGGCTCGCTTTGTCTGGCCCGTCTTTGAATACAGATATATCAGTTCCGCGGTAAAGTGAGAATCTATGCATATCGAAATAGCTCCCTCGAAGTTGTAGGAGATGCTGGTTTGTAGAAACTCCATGAGAAGAGGTCGATCATACCCTGCAAAAACTTCGACAGCCGTGTCAGCGAAATTATCAATAAGTGTTTTTCCTTCGTCGGCAGCCAATTTGCTGGCAGCATCACGCGCATTGGCTCCACGGCCCCGCCGAGGCTTTGAGGCCTCGTGTGGGAGCGACTCGCCACGCCATAGTGCACGAAGATAGAAATACAAAAAAAGGCGATTCGAAGACTGCAGCTGCGATACCACCTCGTCGGGTGGTACGATGCCAGTATAGGCTTCACTAGCAAGGAGTTGAATCGGTTCCGCGGTCAACTCTTCCAGCTGAGATATTGGGGTTGACGGGGACCTCAATTGTTCTTTGGAAACACGGAGCTTGACGAAGGCCGGGATGTCATCAGAAACAGCATCTACCAATCGATGCTCTAGAACCAAAGACATAGCTGCATCTGCATCCTGCAAACGGATGTAACAATGTAGAGCTTCGCGATAGTGGCCTCCCACCAAGAAGAGCTTAGCCAAGCAATCAGTCAGAATACGCCATTCCTCGGACTCGACTCTTATTGAGTCTGACTTAAGTTGATCCTGGATCGCAGAGGCTATATCGTTAGGCTCAAATATATCTGAAGGCCAGGTATCAACCAGTTCCTTGAACCGGCTAAGGTCTCGCGAAATGTAGTGTTTGAGAATGAACTCGTAAATCGAAGTTGAAAGCGAAGGGTGTAAATCGACTGGAATATGTGCAGTGATCTCGTCAACTCTGCTTTTCTTGATGAATACCCATGCCCAGTGCTCCCACCGAGAGGAATTCTTTAGCACTTTGCCGCAGATCTCTGAAGCTTCACCCCATTTCTCCTCGCTGACGAGCTGCTCAACCCAGCGCTCACCAAGTCGGGCTTTCTCTCGGTCAGCGGCAGAAATTCTTGCCCCGCCAGCAGTCATAACGGATGATCGGTCGTCAGAAAAGAATTCGCCTAGGCTGCTCTGAGATTTCACAGACCCAGAGATGATTTCTGGTAGCTCAAGAGATGAGTCTGCCGCTTCAGGATTCTCATCAACGAGATTCCATGCTTCTTCAAATCTGCCGTGGGAGTCGAGCCAAGAGATTCGGTCTGAAAGATCTCTTTTGACGGCAACAACACAATCAAACGGGCTATGTATGAATATCTTGGCGCCTGGTGCTCCTGAGACATCTTGGACTTCTTTGGATAAAGATTCTTCGCCAGATAGGTTTCTGGAGATGAAAGATGGAGGGCCTCTACCAGAGATCTTGTCGCCACTGCTTGTAGTACTGCGGATACTAGCACCAGAGCTGAACAAACGAGCTGAATACATAGTGGCATCCAGAAGACCATGGCCAAGAGCTCCCAGAGCCCCTCGTTGGACCGTTTGCCCCTCCGGAGTTTTCCATGGAGGCAGGACGCTCAGATGATAGTCTGACGAAGCCAAACCTTCGAAGCGACTGACAGATAGTGTGTCAGCGCTGAGTTCCTCTTTGGTTTCAATGTCGATGATACGAAGTTCAGGTTCCAGCCCTTTCTGGCGATGGCCACGACCAGAGCCTCGACGGTTAGAGTCGGGTGATCCATCCTCAATCTCAATAAATGCAAGAACGACAAGAAGACGAGGTGAGTACATCGAAATGCCAGAAATCACACAGTCTGTTCGCAATCTGTATCTGGAGTCAGCATCCAGCTTAGGCAAATCAAAAAGTACATGGCCTGGCTTACATTGTAGCTACTTCGGCGGAACCATATCTCTCGCCTTTTGAGGATTTGCTCGCACGGTCGGGGAATACATCGATGACCCACACACTGCCTCCCCAGCCGACGACTAACTTCTCACAATTTTCAGATACAGGTCTTGATGAGAGGTTTTGTCGTTTTGTCGCATCGCTGGGGTCGAGGTTATCATCATTGTCCAAGGCAGACTGGTCAATCCATTCTGCACGCGCTTTCCAAACGCTGGCCATTTCCTCCCAACCTGGTCGATTCGGGCGATCGATGTGACTAATTCGCTTCCAGGTGAATTCGTGCTCGGAGGACTCGAGATGTAAATTCGATCGCATGATTTTAATGCCCTCTTCGTTCACCCAGACGACATATTTCCCTGAGAGAGACCATCGGATGGTACTGATAGCGCCTTCGCCACTGTGTAGTACAGTATCTTTACCACTATTGGCACCCAGACCCATCGACCCAAGCCAACTTGACGCTGCTGCTGTTGCCCCTCCCATTGTGGTGGCATTTGAGCTAGCCCCGATCCGACCCCCGGTTGTTAGAACGAGCTCGCCAGCCCGCCCTCCAGAAATGAATGTCCTGTCGGTTTTGTATTCGGGGGAGAGAGTGACGGCCTGGACAGGCCGACCGAAGTTCCTCTTCAGAATATCCTTGGGGTCGACTAAAGACGATATGCACACATTTCCATCTATGGATGCAGACGCGATATATATGGAGTTAGATGGGGTAGCTGGAATTGACCCATTGTGACTCGGCTGTGGATGACCCCGAATGCTGTCGGAGCTGGTTGATGTTCGTGTTAAGGGTCCATGATCTTCTGCAGTTTGTTTGCCGGCGTTCTCGGGCTTAAGGTTCGACAAAGGTGGCGGGAATGGCGATAAAGAAATGGAAGTAACGCTTGCTGAATGCGCTTGGTATACACGAAGAGGCTGTAAAAGGGGCAACAAAAGAACATGCTAGTCCAAGTCAGTCGAGTCCCGCGAGGACTAATGGCGATACTAGGCACGGTTCACTTACAATGACTCCATTGTGAGTTCCGACGATCTGGACGTCGAATGTCAGTCAAGAAGAAGGACTGGGGGTTAGTAGACAAAGTTGTAGACGCACCATCTTGTCGCCTGCCACAAGAAATGTACTGGTCGCGTCCCCGTTGCGATATACCGATCCAAGGTGCTTGGTAAGATATGCATATTTGAGTCGGGGTTCTTCATCCTCATCCTCATCCTCTTCTTCATCCTCCACTATTTGGTCGCTATCTTCGGATTCAGCATCACTGCTTTCACCGCTATGTTGACGCTGTTCATGGTCGTCTTGAGTTGTGTCGGAGGGGGATGGGCTTCGCGCCGTAGATGCATCGCGCTCCGAGGTGCTCTTGACGGCATCCTCATTCGCCCTTGCGCCAGGCGCATCCATGGCGAATCCCTCGTAGCGCGCAGAGCTCCCAGGCGGTTTAAATCGTGTTGCGACGAGCAGCGGAGGCTGGATTGCTGCCCGGCGAGCGGCATGCAGCTGTGGGAGCTGGGGTCGGGGTGGAGCTCTGACTAAGCGGGATGCTTCTGTGAAGGAGCAATAGGATATCATCGTGCTTTTCCGAACTACACCTCACCATGTTTACGAGATCGACCATCTACTCGGCCTGCAAGCGTCCAGTGATACCGCGACTCTTGCGACAATCGCAGAATCAATATCTTCACGCCTCGCCGGCATTGGATCTCCCCCGTCGGAGAGACTTCTTCACCTCCAATGCTCAATTGGCGCAAAAGCAATCCAATACGAACGACGAATCCCTTGAGAACCTAGAGCTCCAAAAGCAACGAAGGCGCAGTGCAAGAGCACCGGCAGCTCCTACTTCCTTACGACGAGTGGCTGTGGAAGCACAAAGATCGAGAGATGGATTTCTCTCCAAGGCCCAGCTCAAGGAGCAGGGCATCGATCAGACTAAGGTTACTCTCACAAACAAACAAACCAAGATAAGGCCCCGCTGACCTTTCCATGAATATAGATAGTTACAGCCTACGCCGTAGCAGAACAATTCAATATACGCAAAGTCCGAGACATTTTGCAGGAGAAGGGATATGAGCCGGATCCTCTAGGAACTGGGCTCTACCCCCCAAGTTGTTCATGTGCAGATACCGATCGACTCCATACGACGTGTCGCAAATCCATCAACTACAGACCTACCCTCTGATCAAGTCGGCGATATATTTGTCTTTCCATCTGGCACAGTAGTCGCATGGGCGCTGCCGGAAGGGTTTAGTTCGTTCCTAGCGACGAGAACCCTCCTCCCGGCATCGGAAGGAGCTCATGCGGATGACATCGAAACCGAAGATCTGGAGTTTGTTGAAGATTCAAAACGAGATAACAGTAGCATCAAGGGAGATACAATCATCTTGGGAACTAACTCCGGAAACGAAGGGTTAGAGGCACCCCTCGCGACGCAGCAATCGATTGATACCGTCTTAACAAAGGTCGCATTTTCATCGGGACTGGCCCGGAGCACAAAACTCGCAGTGCTCGAAAGTCTGTTGTCCAATTATTTCGAGTCAACTCGCACCATCCCAACTCTCCTATCACAAGGGTCTCGCTTGCCATACACGAGAGACTTTATTCTCCGAAAGACTGGGCAATTGCTTAGTGTGCGTGCCCAGCTTAATCTTTACTCGGAGCTTACGGACTCACTCCCGGATATATTTTGGGACAGCCGACATGAGCTCGGCTTGGAGGGATACTATGAACAGGTGGGCAGAGCATTGGATGTAGGTATCCGCATCAAACTTTTGAACGAAAAGATGGATTATGCACAGGAGATTGCGAGCGTTCTCCGTGAGCGACTCAGTGAGACCCATGGCCTTCGACTTGAATGGATCATTATCCTGCTCATTGCCGTCGAGGTGGGATTTGAGGTCTTGCGACTGTGGAAAGAACGGGTGCATGAACAAGAAGAAGCGTCTCGAAAGCAGAAGACGACGGCCATCTAAGGCGATATACATGCCATATGTGACCTATTCTATTTTCACGATATAGCAGAACAAATAGATACCCCTCTCACTATCATCTTTCCTCTGCCGGACCAATTTCAATCGTGGACCATAAGTCGCCATTTCAGCAAACACCCCATTCAGGCACCCTTAGCATTCAAGTTGCCCAACATACTCTTCATTCGTGGAATGTAGCTAAATATACCCCCGCTGATGTTAAGACACATTTATGTCGTGTCAACCTTCTGCCTGATCTTTTGACTGGGTATGTCCAAAAGGCGTCAGTCGATTTTTTTTTTCTCATGACCTCAAGGCCTTTCCGGACCAAATCCCATGCTTATTATCATGGTGTCGCCCCCAAAAACCCAGAAAAAGAATACATCCATCTATTCATAAATTTATTTTCAATTTCTTTCCCAGACCGGCATAAGACAAGTAAAGCCTTCAAGTTGTAGTTTAGGCTTATTTTGGTATCGATAGCCCGGATTTAAGGTCAATTTGATGATGGGGATCGTATCTTAGCATTCATTTTGAGCGAATTTATCGCCATACTAGGACGGAAATACATCAGAACAGGAACGGCCAGATTAGTATTATCAAGCACTTCCTTTTGATATAAACTAGTATCATCCTTAGGATTGAGTTGGAGGGGAAATCCAACCTACTTCTTGCACAAGCCACCCTCTCTATTCTATCGAAAAATAACCAGTAAGTTCTCGCATCATGGGATTAAGCACCCGAGGACCCATTTGTATCAAGGTCCCTATTCAAAGAAATTCGGTCGTTTGGCCGATAATGTTCCCTGCGACCTGAAGCTACAAGATATGAGTTAATTTGACTGTGTTACCAAGACCCCGAAATCAGTCGGACCATGTAGTATTGAAATAGGCCTCAAGGTGTCCTTTGATTCACTCCCATGATGTATTGGGAGGAGCTCATGATGAAGAATCGTACGTGGCTGCAGGTAGCCGCCCCTTGCATGGAACCATAGGAGCCAATCCCTGTCCATATCGCATATCCCGACGACACCCAGTCGACAATGGGGGTGATATTGCTTTCAGCGCTTAGAAAAGGAATTCCCCTTGCTATCTTACATGACAGTATAATCCTAAACAATTAGGGTGTTCAAGACTATGGACCCTTACGGCCTCGTCCTACAAGGTGGGTAGTAGAGTATTCCGGTCGATAAGCATTGAAATAAGGTTCGACGAGTTCTACGGCCTGCTGATGATGTTATAATTTTTGTCTTTTGTTTAACAGCAAAAATTACAAGTACCTAGGTAGTAGTAGTTGATCACTGCAATCTATATGCTGGAAGCTGGATATATCAAAGCATAAGGCAACCTCAGTAGTGAACGGTCCTTTCCCAATACGGAAGTGTGGAGATTGAGGGGGCATGATCGTCTTAGTCATCTGACAATGGGGGCGACGACAACCCAACCCCAACTTGCTTTACTTTCATCTTCATACCCTTTATTCCTCCTTCTCTTTTTCGACATGCCTAGAGAAGAATTCTACTGACAACAATCCGATCTTGAATACTTCTGACGAAATCTCATAAAGGAACAGCCAGCTTATTACCATGTGGGAGTCAACCCAACAGGTCCTGGGTATCCCTGGTCCTCAAAAGATCCTCAAGACATTAGGATCCGTTTGGCTATCTACATCCCCTCAAAGTGAGAACACGATATCAAAGACATCATCGTGTCCCACATCAGAGATAAGCTGTCAAACCAAATACCATGGTCAAGACACCTGCTGTTTTAATTATCCAGGCGGTCAAATGTTGCAGACCCAGTTCTGGGATGTTGATCCCCCGGTTGGGCCTGATAACTCCTGGACGATCCATGGACTGTGGTACGCATCTTCATTGGAGAACAGAATGTATCCCCATCATAACTAATCTAACAAAGGCCTGATCATTGCAATGGTGGCTTTGACCAGTTTTGCGATCGCAAGCGCCAGTACAGCAACATTTCCCTTATACTAGTCGACTCAGGTCATGGGGACTTGCTTGAATACATGAGCGAATATTGGAAAGATTTCCGTGGAGATGATGCTAACCTTTGGCAACACGAATGGAACAAACACGGCACCTGTGTTAGCACTCTCGAACCTCATTGCTACGGAGATTATACCCCGCAGCAAGATGTAGTGGATTATTTTGACAGAACTGTTGATCTATTCAAGGAACTCCCGACTTTCGATGTTAGTCTTACGAGATGAGAATGACTGATTTTCATGTTCAAATTACTAACTTACTAACTTACGTATAGTTTCTTGCCAAAGCCGGCATAGTGCCTTCCCATACAGAGACATATGCACGTGCAGATATTGAAGATGCCCTTGAGAAAGCCCATGGCGCTCCAGTGATTGTGAATTGCCGCTCGGGCGCCATTAGCGAAATTTGGTACTTCTTCAATATCGCAGGGAGCCTTCAGAGTGGTGAATTTGTTCCTGCTTCTCCAGGTTTGTTGAACCCCCATGTCGCTTTTCTGCTCAAGATTAATCAGAATTTAATCTTTGTAACAGATGGTCAACACTCGCGTTGCCCCGCTACACATATTAAATACCCCCCGAAAGGAAATTCGCACGAACCGACCAAGACAACCACCCGCGGATCAGAGCCAACTGCGCCAGGAACTCCATTCGCAGGCAGGGGAAACCTGATGGTCTCAACATTTAATCAACAGCGTGGATGCATCATCAGCTATGGAACCTGGTACAACGCTGGAACTTGTGCTACATTCCGAACAGAGAAGTTGTCAGGTGTGTCCGAGTCGCAAGCAATCCAATGCCGATATTTGGAAGCTGACGTGAATCCTAGACGATACTTTCTCTCTGAAATCCAGGAAGGGCCTCTGTACCTTCAAAGACGATATTTTGAGCTGTGGACCTAATGTAAAGGTCCCAAGCAAGTTTTCGGTATGTTGCGAAGGTTTTATATTTTTTGGTTTCAGTGTACTATCTACTAACTGTAGTACTTGAAATAGGCCAAAGATGGAAAGCTCTCCTATCAGGGGAATACCACCTTCTTCGCCGACAAGCCTCCCAAGGGCCAAGTGCAGAGCTCGATTTACGCTTCCGAGGAAGAACACCCCGTGGAGCTTGAAATCACCTGGAAATCCCAGTAGTAGAGGCACCCATTTTTATTCATTCTTGCGGCATTCGGGATCATGTTCCGCACCGAAGTTGTATCTCCGACCTTCTCATCATAGTGTTAGACTTCTGTTTTAGAGATGGAGACCGTAGGAATTTGATACATTGCATTGAGACAAGTGTCATCTCTTGATCTTGAAATTTCTATCCCCAGAGGTCAGTCAGTCAGGAATCATTATCCAAGATGCTCTGTCCCTCGGCGCCAGGTTGAGTTCATAAGTACCCGTGCACTAGACCCACAAGACCACAGCCCCTAAGCGTGCCAATTCTTTCCCCCCTAGTACTCATTGGGTCGATAGTATTTTTTTCTGCTGCTCGGTTGCTTGTGTGAGTGTGCGGGGAAATCCAGAGCAAGAAAAAGGGAAATGGTAGTTAGAGATTCACGAACTGGGGTGAGAAAACATTGGCGGAGAAAGGCAGACGATAGTCACTGGCAGCCGGCCACATCAATCTTTTGCTTGCAAGTCTACGGCCTCTAGCCGCAATCGTCGGCCGTAGGCGGGAGAAATTTTGGCTCACATACAAGGCGGTGCTACGCAAAGGGAAACCCCTCTAAAGAAAAGAAAGCATCATGATCTAGCTACAGTAATTTCATTGAGTCCATGAAGTACATATCGAATCGTAAAAGGGGGAAATTATGGGAAATGGAAGAAAATGACACGCCAGGAAGCAGTCCTGAATGAGGTACCGCCTGAAGAAAAGAACACCGAGTCATAACCCACCACCCGGAAAGGGGGTCAAAAAAACAAAGTGAAAACAAGAATGGAAAAATACATGAAGGGGCTAAAACAGGGGCTGAAAGATGAGCCGAAACTCCCAAAGTGCAAAGTCACATATTCCCGTCACCCAGTGTAAGGTGCAATGTCATGTGCGTGGTGAAGAATAGAATGTGCAGAGGCAACATAGTCTGTTGCTCATCCCGAAAAGAAAAGAAAACTCCGTTGTCAGATCGTTGTCGTCAGTTGTACAAGCTCGTAAGAGGTCATCGCAAAATGTCATCACGCGGAAGATAGCAAGGCAAGAGGCTCCTCTATCATGCTTTTTGGTTGGAAGTAAAACGCCGCCGTTGCCAGTATGAAACAGTTGAAACCAGGTCTAATGGACAGCACGAATTGAAAGATATGGCTGGCTGTCCATGGTTTGTCGGTGGGTGGTAGAGATATCTAAGGGTCAACCAAGAACTCGTTGGACAGAGTGTCAATTGGGTCCGCGTATGGGTCATCAAGGACGTCAAGACCGGAGAACGGCTTCCCAGGTAGGTCGGGATAGAATGACGAGGTGGGAAAATCGGATGAATCCACATAATACGGGTTGGAGAAATCGACCAAGCTTTGAGTAGTAAGCGTGCCAAATTCCTCCTTGACCTGCTCAGAGGGATCTTGGGTCATGAACAGATCGATCTCTGACCCAACGGATGATTCGGCAAGGGTTGGGGCGGTGTGAGGCGAGGACATGTCGTGAGGGGTGAGCGGCGAGTCACTATACAGGTACTCCTGCGATGAATCCATCATGATGTTTGGGTTGTATTGGGCCATCGCTTGTTCATATCGAGCGTGGGCAAGCTGAGGAGGCGACAACGGCGCGGGAAGCATATCATCTTCGAACTTGGATGGGACTTGATGTCCAATCGTGGTGGGGGACGAGACAGTGTTATCGATACTTTCACCAGGAGAAGCTGGCGGGGTGTAAGCGGAAGTGGCGTTGGATGGAGCGTAATTTGGAGACGTGAAAACAGGACCGTTCTGCTGGAGAGCAGCCTCGTAGTGGACTGGCGAAGAAGGCATGGCTCGATCAACGGCACGTTGGCGAGTGCGAGTAGACTTGGCCTGGCGAGTATCCATGTCTGGGCGGTTCTTCTTTGGTGGACGTCCTCGACGGGTGGTCTTGGGGATATTGCCAGTCATGCCGCCCACGCACATGTCGCGTTGGCGGTGGCGGGTCAAGGCATCGTGTCGCGCAAAACGGGCTCCACAGGCACAAATGTAGGGCTTGTTACCGGTGTGGGTCTTCAGGTGGCGTTTCAGGTCATGACCTCGGACGAACTCCTTCTCGCAAACATCGCACTTGTAAGGGCGATCGTCAAGGTGGGTCTGCACATGGGATTTGATATTCTCCTTTCGTCCAAACTCGCAATTGCAGCTCGGATAAAGGCACTGCCATTTGCCATCGGTATTGGGACCAGAAATATACTTGGTGATTTGGTCATTGGAAACGCCAGTCTCACGTACTGATGCCTTCACGCGGGCATCCAGGTCATACTCATCCACGCCTTCTGGGAGCTCTGGAATAGAGTCTTCGAAAGGAGATCCAGGGGAGCTGCCAAGCTGGTGCTGGCTGGTAGATGGCGTGGTGGCAGCTTCGTCGAAGCTATGAGGTGACACACCACGGGAGCTTGGAGAGGGCATAGCAGCCAGCTCAGTAAAAGAGGCGATGGAAACGGAGTCTGCGGGGGAAGCCATCTGGTACTTAACGTGAAGAGGACTTGAAATTGGTACGCCCTGCAGGGATTGGGCTCTCTGCATGGCTGCACTGACGGGGGTTCGGGGAATAGAGAAACTTTGGGACTTGGTAGGGGTTTGGTCATTGTGGTACATAGGGAAATCAAACGAGGCCTTCATGGGAGTCGCATCGGGGGTAAGGGGGGATGTGTCTTTTCGGAATATTAGTTAAACCTGGTTTATGCTATATGCATGCAAGAAACTTACAAGAATGGAAAGGGTTCATCTTGGGAGAGATAGCCTTTGGTTGAACAATAGGCTGATGGTCCGACCACTGATACAATGAAGCATCTTCTCTCTTGGCCATTGGGAAGCTGCGTTCCTGCTGGAGATGATACAAGGCGTTCTGCACTGAAGGCGTCTTTCCTGCGTTATCACTAGCAGACCTTGAGAGGGCCGGAGCATATGTGTTGGACGAGGCATCAGTTGTCGCTGCGCCGTACATAGTTTGTAGCTCTTCCTCGCTCAGCATGTAGGACATTGTGTTGTAGGAGCTCTGTACGGGAGCACTGCTTTGCGAGAAAGGTTGCGTAGCTTGGCGCATATGCGCTGGGAGCTGATGGGCAGCGGCAGACTGGTGAGAGAAACCTGATTTTTCGTTAAAATAGTCCCGCAGCTCTGGGACTGTCTTTGGCGCAGCACGTCGGGTGATTCGGTTGGCTGAGGCAACTTGAGGACCAAGGGCAGCATAGTCGACGGTCTGCCCACGACGATGGGCGCGATAAGACGGAGCACCGGACATAGTGCGTGTTGCTGGTGCGGCTTCAAAGGGCTGCGAGAGTTGACGGCGATGGTGACCGGGGTGTGTCGATGTAGGATTTGAGGATATCATGGCTATCCAGCCGATCGAGTATACGGTCCCTGGTCACAGTGTCAGTCTGTGAACGTCACTAAAGGAAGCAACAAACGCGAAAAGAGAAAAAGAAAGGTTGCTACAGCCTCCTCGAGAAGATAGCTTAGCTAGAAGGTTTTTTGTGTTTTGATTTGTTTCAAATGCTCGCGGCTCTTGCGACTGGAGAGTATGGTCACAGAGATCCTTGAAGAAGAGTATCAAAGAAAAGAGCAGAAGTGAAACTCAATAAGACTGGAGCTCGAAGGCGGGTCACAGCTGAGCTTTGGCGCTATCATTGTGCCTGGGAACCACAACAAGCCCGAGGTTGGCATGGCAACGCCAATGCGGGAGTCCAGCTGTGACGAGGGTGGGCCCACAGAGGAGCCGCCCACTTGATCGATTATGCTCTTTCGCCCGACGATCCAGGCCTTGCGTTACATAGGATGCCCTGCTTTGCAATCGTTACCCGTACATCCCGTCGCTGTCCTGGAGGTTTCTCGCGGCGGCTCTGCAAGGGCCCTCAATCGTTCTGTGAGGGGACAAGATATCGAAGGGTATCTAGTCTTTTAACCATTCAAAGGGACACTCCTACCATGGTCGTCATGGGGACATCCCTGTTTAGACAATATGCAGTAACTATCCGATCGACTCCAACGATCTGGGTTTGGGGCTAGGGTTGTGCTCCTCGCTCTTGATACCCAAACTCGATGTCATTCGCCGCCAGATTTTCCAGGCATCAGAATGTGTATCACGTGACTAAACGGCTCTCGGAAATCGGTGTTACATTAGTCCTGTTTGTCTGGTTTGCCACACATTATCCCACGTGACCACACAACGATTTTAATCGAGTCCCACCGACACAGAATTTCTTCAATCTTGCAAGGTTGAGGAAGACAAGTCTGTTGAGGTGAGTTTGATGTCCCTATACCCAGTGCCTTGAGGACAAATCCCTCTCCAGGTCAGCACTTGAAACATGCGTACACAGCGCTGTTTGCGCGGTTAACCTGAGAATCCTCGCCCTGCGCAAAAATTGGAATCACCAACTAACTCTCCCCCAGGCCTTCATAAAGATGCAGATCTTCGTCAAGACCCTTACGGGTAAGACTATCACCCTTGAGGTGGAGTCCTCGGACACCATCGACAATGTCAAGTCCAAGATCCAGGGTATGCATGAACTCCGAACATCGTCGCATAGGAACAAGCACTAACGAGGCCTTGCAGACAAGGAGGGTATTCCCCCTGACCAGCAGCGTCTGATCTTCGCTGGCAAGCAGCTCGAGGATGGCCGCACTCTTTCGGACTACAACATCCAGAAGGAGTCGACCCTTCACCTCGTCCTCCGCCTGCGTGGTGGTGGTAAGAAGCGCAAGAAGAAGGTCTACACCACCCCCAAGAAGATCAAGCACAAGCACAAGAAGACCAAGCTCGCCGTCCTGAAGTACTACAAGGTCGACGGTGACGGCAAGATTGAGCGTCTCCGCCGCGAGTGCCCCTCCCCTGAGGTATGTTTCGTTCCTAATCTTATCCGCAAATGTGGTGGAGCCCCAGCGCTAACCCTACTCTAGTGCGGTGCCGGTGTCTTCATGGCCGCTATGCACAACCGCCAGTACTGCGGTAAGTGCCACCTCACCTACGTCTTCGACGAGTCCAAGTAAATGGACTTTGTCTAGCTGGGATATGATTCGAGTTCGAGTTTGAGTGTGGCTTCGCTGTACTGAAACGAGGATTGTCGGATGTGTCACGGTTGACGTTACGGTTGATGGTACTTTACGAGACCTGGACTGTGAATAGAAAAAAAATTCAAAACTTCGGCTTATGCCAATCTTGATTGCTTCTCGTAAAGATAAAGACTGGATAATTTTCAGCGTAATGATAGTTTCGTTAACGAAGGGCTATGGACAAAATCCTCGTCCAAAATGCACACTCACCACCACGGCCACTGCCGCTGCCATGGGCATAAGGATCTGGATGGTATCTTACTGCATCCCGTTTCGCACATTGTCGTACTTGCTCTCTGGGAAGTGAAGAGCATTGTCACTATGGTCGAGCGTGCTAACGCCACCAATTCCATCGACGAAGGTGCCGACCAGACTGCCCTCTTGGGCCTTGGCCTCCTTGCCTCCTTTGTCACCGCTACTCTCCCACCACATACCTCCACCAAGGCCTTGACGCCGGGCGAAGTCCGCCTTGATGTGGGCCATCTGGACGTTGTCGTACGAGACCATTGTACGGGAACCACCGTCATAGCACCAAGATGCGCCTGCCTGGGTATCGATGTTCTCGGCTGCATTTGGACGCGGCAGGGCCTTATAGTCCCAGACCCCATTCTCCCAGCTGCCGGCTCCCACTCCATTGAACGGTCTGCCAGGTCCATCCGTCTCCGCGAACGCGCGTCCATATAGTGGCATACCCAGAACCATTCGGTCGGGTGGCACACCGTTACCGGTGATATAGTGGTCCAGTGCGGCGGCCGTTGAAAAGGGAGTGGAGCTGGCATTAGAGTTGGATGGCCAGATATTGGCCTGATGGCCTGCAGCAGTGTCCCAGCTCCCCGCATAGTCGTACGCCATGAGATTCCAAAAGTCTAGGAGGGGAATCATATCGCGGATCTTTAGTCTGTTAAAATTACTTGGCCCAGCGGGGCAGGCAATGGTCAGATAGAAATGGCGGTTGGGACCTGCGGCACGATCAAGGTGCTGTTCTCTTGTCAGTAGTGCACTTTCAAGTTTCAAGGCATGACGTTGGGGGGGGCGGGCATACTTCTCTGCAAGCGCGGAGCAGATCAACATAGTTCTGGGCTTGGCCATCATCTGCATCTCGGTGTCAGCGTCCAGGTAGTAAGCGATTGCGTGGGGAAAGGCTGTTTACCTTGAGGGTACTCCCAGTCGATATCGATTCCTTGCATGCGAGATTAGCGACAATAATTCATTCAATAATCAGCCAATATATATCTCCAGTGACATACCATCAAGTCCCAAATCAAGGACCAAGCGGGTCGCAGACTCGGCAAATCGATTCCGACCCTCATTGGAACTCGCTGGCTGAGCAAAATTGGAGGAATAAGTCCAGCCACCAATGGAAAGCAAGACTTTAAGCTTGCGGTGCTGCTTCTTCAAAAGATACAGCTGCTTCATGCATCCGTAAACATTGTTGCCGGTGTCGTTCCAGGAGTCACTAGGATAGTGCTTCTCAATGTCGGACCAGCTGTCGGTCAGGAACCTGCAGAAAGTAGTGCGATAAGCTTTCTTTCCCAGTAATATGGTCCGATCCTATCGGGGACCCTTACACTTCTCCTGACTCGGGACGAATGTTGGCAAATGCATATAGCACATGTGTCAACTTGTCGGCTGGCAAATCCTGGGGGGTTGAAATTTCGGCCGTAGATGGCCTGTGGAGTTGGATATAGTTAGTGGTTGGATCGATCGACAAGTTACATATCTCAGCTGTTGATGACCGCTTTGATCATGGAGGGGCCATGCTGCAGGAATTTCTGACACCAGCAAGGACATACCCAGTTAACAAAGTAAGTCACAGATCGCATTTCGAACTGAGCGGATGCTTGAGCAGGGATGTTTTGACCAGGGTTGGAAGAGTTGTACTGCAGTAGGATCGCCACAAACAACACCAGGGCGGCAAATGATACGATTGGCTTAGATAGAATAGCCACACTGTGAGGGGATAAAAAGTTGGATGCAATTCTTAATCAATCTCGAGGATTATTCGGGGACCGGGGGAAACAGCCACTGTAGAAAGAGCGGTTGATGGCTGATGGAGGGGTAATTTTCACTTATGACTTAAGGTACCTAATATCGCAGCCTGATTGTTAGCGGACCTTTGTATCTGGCGGTTTCTAAATAAAAAGCAATGCCCCACTTTGCCCAGACGTGGCGGTGAGGCTGTGTGGCTGTGTGGATCAGGGTATTCCGTACTGTGGCTGTGGCTGACTTCTATCACATCACTTGGACTCCAACTTGAAGTCGAGACTGACTAAATAATTGCTGGAACTCGTAGATATTCAGATTCACCAATGTCCATGATATAATATATTTCAGAAAGGTCTCTTATATGCATTATCATACATACTCATGAACCAATACTGCGTGACACTTCCACCTGTGCAGGGTCCCGGTGCGACTTGAGATACTAGTCATGCAGTGGTCAAACCCTTCAAGATTCGCACGAGTTAGCCTTTTCTCTTTCCCAAACTGACTGTTGCAATACTATATTTCTCCTTGAGAGGACAGTTTCGAATATCTTCTGACTTGTGACTGCTGGAATGTTGGGTTGGGTCTTTTGTGGAATGCGGTTATCATTCCTCCTCTTAAGCTCTGAGATGGAATGTGAAGTAGAAAGATAGTCATGAGAACCCATGCCATTCGTTCCGGGAACAAAAATTCTAAGCTCATTCTTCAAGGGAATGGACATGCGACTCGGGCAGCAGTCTTACAGAATATCAGATGGGATATCAGAAAAATGGACGAGGATTCGGGATCATCTCAAAATACTCATGCTGAGATGATCAAATTTCGAACAATGTAACTATACTATACCATTGGAACAAAAACTTCGATTTATATGTCTGTCCAGGGGTCAGAAGATGGATGGCATGATTTGTAGATGTCGTAAGTGATGAGAGTACCATTTTCTTTGGGCAAGTGACTTTCCGCTAGAGTTTATGTATTTTTTTTCGATCAGAACCTTGGGATACCGAAATCCTTGGCCTTTGGCCCCGGAAAAGTATGATCAAAAAGGTAGTTAGATGTTAATTTTTGTCGGGTCGGCACAAGATTAGACGTACAAAGTTGGGTTCTCTCATTTACCGACGACAATCACTATTAGAGAACTGATTGAGAATGACCTGAAAACTCTGTGGCGCCGATTAATAATGGATTTATCGTCACGATCGTCCTTCCAAATTCAATGGTGTTTCCCAACATAGCAATATGTTGAAATATTGACCAAATAATTTTCAGCTTGTCGGCTATCACCGACCAGCCAACCGAGCGACTATTGAAATACCAGTCGATCATTAGATCACTAGGATGATAATCAGTGAAGCTCTGGACCGAAGAGTAGAATTACAACTGACGTTTCAAAAGTACCATTTCGCCACCCCTAGTGGAGTTAACTGTGGCTTGTGGAGCTGGGCGAGAGGGACGCAAAAAGAGTATATCGTTGGGGCAGCCACACGACGAGACTTGACACATGGCAGGCTGTACAGCCCTGAAGTAGGAAACGGAAGAAATCAAACTACATACAGAAACAACAAAAGAAGGTCCCCACCCAGAACTATTTCTACATAAATGGTGCCGTTACTAGATGCCAATCACGAAAAAAAAAAATCGCTACCTGAGGCAGTAGCTCAGCCCCGAGACACGGGCTTGGAATCAACCCGAGGTAGGTCCACCATCCAGAAGTAATAAGGTTGAATGGGGCCGGAGTTGAAGCGAAAAACAATATTAGTTAATTTCCAGAACCAAAATTTTCGTCCTCGAAAATCAGGAGATGAACGGGTCAGACCAGCACCAGCTGAACTTGTGCCGACAGGCGCCCGATCTCGACACCGATTGGCACCGCGCTCGGCAGACTAACGCCTTAGCCCCAGATCCACACTAGATCCGACCCGTCTTTCGTTCAACATAGTCCCCGTTCCTAACACATGACGATCAAGAAGAGGGGGTGAAAATTGCGCTAGGGTCAAACGTTTGATATACATATCCGTCCCTCTGGATCCATGGTTAATGGCATCCCGCCTAAAGCCACAGCTCCGCTTTTTCGCTCTAGAAGTTCTATTCTATGCCATCCTTCCTCGCCATGACGGGCTAAATACGTACTTCTGGCTCGAGTGGAGCCTGCAGTAGTGTACAAAAGTGCCGTGTCAAATGCACCGGTGCACTGGTGTGGTGCCTGGTCCTCTTTCTTGCTTTTTTCAGCTGGTATCTCTGCCTCGAGACCCAGGTGTCTGGTTCCCCGGCTGTACGTCGTGTCCAATGGTATACCGTCGACAGGGTTGATGGTCGAGTGGATCTCCCTTAAACCCCCTTTTTTCAACCGTTTTGCGGTTGTCTGAGCCGGGTTTCCGTTTTTGATGAGTTCTAAATGCTTCGTAAACGCGTACCACTCGATGCCACAGGCTAATCGGTGGAGACATTTAGGGCCGGTATCATCGTCCCGGGTCGACCGACGGATCCAAGGTCTATAGTAAAGTGAGGAGTAGGGATGAGAGGAACGTCCAAATTTGGAACAGATGATAGTAATATAATGATTCACGACTCGTGTACCTAAAGTGTCAAAAAAAATGACCCGCCAGGGGGATAATGATGCAATGTCTCTAGTCACTCTGCCCACGCGCTCTGAAAATGCTAGAATACTTCAAAGAACAAATGAAATATGGAAAGAGAGAGAAGAAGAAGAATGCAATAAACAAGAACCAAAAATAAAACAAGATGGATATCGTCGCAATGCCCAACAAAAATCCAGATTTCCTTTTTTCTTCTCGTTTTCTCCCTCTCGCAATCGGTCAGAATCGCGACCCGCGCTGTACCCGCCGAGCGACGAGGCCCCCGCATACCAATTCCACATGGGCCTCCACCGAGTATTAGAAACAAAAGAGGAAAATTGTAAAAGAAACGAAAGAAAAAACAAAGCACCAAATCTCGTACACACCAATGGTAGGAAGATCTTAAAATGACGAAAGTCTCGGCTGATCAGGTAAAGGGAAAAGGTCATATCTCTTTCTTCCGGCGTCAATTGGGAGGGGCGTGAAGCATGAATCATGATTGAGGGGTTGATTCATAATCATTGTTTTCGTTACCGTCCCTGGATCCAACGCCGTATGGAGTCCAAGGAGGGGTCATCATCGAGCCAGTGACCTGCCCGCAGGTCAGCAGCTCGAAGGTCGGCGACAACATGTTGGTCGGTCACGCGGGCCAGTTCTTGTTGCAGCACTGTGTGCGCACTTTTCAACGCTGCTGCATGCACCCCAGTGGGCCGTTGGCCGCGTAGAGTGGCCGTTCGGGTCATAGCCCATCGTCGTGAGGCCGCGGCACGGAGGTAGATTTTGTGTGCTTGGAAGCGGCGGGCACTGCTGTCAATAATAACCCTGTCAAGTAGGAAGTATTAGAACGATATTGCAATTTTTCACAAAGACCTGCAACTTGTTGCTTTAGAGACAGCTCTCTTCGGAATTAAGAAGATACCTTTGGAGCTCGGCCTTTTCGGTTTCAGCACTGCCTTGACCGGTCATGGGGCATGGTTGGTAATTGGCGGACAGCAATCTTTGAGCCGAAGTGTGGCATTCCCGGAGAACCGTATAGCCCTCCTCGTACTGGTCCTCGGGCGAGGCATCGACTTGCTGTTGGGAGATATGTAGCAAAAGAGTTCGGTAATCGTTTATAAGCTCGGCCACTCGCACTGCGCGGGCCTGGTTCACTAAATTTCGAGTCCACCTGTTAGAAATTGGAAGCTGGATATTTTTGGGAGGATCAATTGCTTACTTCCGTCTGCCATTGAGGAAGATAAAAAAGGTTGGACGGTATTAGAAAGAAAAGAAACGAAATAGGAGCCTATAATTGGCGAGAGAGGGAGATATGGAAAGAGAAGGGACGAAAAGACATCAATGAAAAGACCAAAGAAAGAGAAAGGGTGATGTTCCCTTGAATTAACATCAGAAGGCGTGTGATGATGTAGTAACTGTCCGGGGAGAGACAGAGACGAGTCTTTATAAGCTTGGACAGCTGTTTGTCAATTACCCCATACCTGGCGGATATCCAAAAAAGCAAGAGAGCGAAAAAAAATACAATAAAATAAAATCATTAAAAAAATTCGGCGTTAAGAAAAAAAAATATACTCAAAAAAGGAAGAGGTAGAAGAAGACCAGAAAATCAGCCCGACAGCGGGGGCAGGACGTCAGGAGGATCATCGGGAAACATGGCTGGCTGCACCAATGGTCAACGAGAAGCGCAAGATGAGAGTCAAGCACAGCTGGAATGTAATCTGCACAGATGGACCGGGCCATACGATAGCTCCCGGGGGAACGGCTAACGGGTCCAGCAGGGCCACTCCCTGTTCCAGAGTAGGGGGGTCCTTTTTTGATCCACCTGGGGGGTGGAGGAAGGGAGAAGTGGGCTAGGGACCGACAGAAGTACGGAAGAATCAGTAGTATGCAGCCAGAGGGGGAGGGGCTAGGGCTTCTCAGTACGACTACTATTTTGGCGCGGCAGTTCTCAGGTCAGGTTCAGTTGAGAGGAAACGGAGGGTCCGAGCAGCTGTAACAAATGGCCCACGTAGAGTGGAGTCTTGGTGCGATTAAGTTCCTGTGCGGCCGATTTGGTGTCGAAGCGTTGTCTCCATCGTGCGAGGGAAATGATAGACAGACGGCTTCACAATGGTGATTGGCAGCTGCCCAGCGCTCCCGGGGGGGGGGGGCGAACAGCACCGGGCGGAGACGAGATGAACTGGGTGGCTCGTGGGACCCCTGTCACACCCGGTAGGACCTGCATACGAGTAGGCGAGATCGGGAGGATGTGTGTGTGTGTGTGGCAAAACATTGCGAACAGGTCAAGCCTGGGCAGTTAATTGCATAAAGCGGGAACCGGGTCGAGGTTCGTCAGTGGCCTTTGGGAGGACGTCAGAGCTGTCAGTCAGTGGCCCCTGCTTGCATGGCCGAAGGAATCCGAAAAAAAAGATCTCAGGCTAAGACGAAGAGTGGATTCATTATTGGACGTTAGCTTTCAGCTCGGACAAAAAAAGTAAATAAAATACAAGGACGGAGTATAAAATAAAAAGATCCAAAGTGAATGGGCCCAGCCACGTTTGCTGAGCCACATGTGGCGCCCACGGATACAGCTGAAGCGGCGCACGATTGAACATAGATACTTGCCCTCCTTGCCTGATGGCTACTCGTACATCTTTTTGGCTGCTTTAGTGCCCCGTCTATTTCGAGCTATTCTGAATTTCTGATCTGGATGCATCGAGCAGTGGCGATAGAATTGGAACCCGCTGAGGGTGCTGACGACGGGCCGTCCCAGCTTATCGAAGGGTGGTTCCTCTTGCGTGTGAAACACGACCGAAACCGAAGCCTTGCAGTGTACAGCTTGTCTACTCGTTGATCCTCTGCTTCTTTTCGCTCTAAAATATGGACATACATAACAGGTTGTAAATAAATAATCATAATATCTCCAACAATATGGAGCACTCAAAAAAAACAGACTAAATAATCATCTGAGGTACACACACAAGCCAGGGTATACGCCCCGATATACGCCCGAGGAAGAGAAATAGCCTTCCCCAAGGGAGACGGTGCAGGACAAATCTGATCCATTCGGTCTATCACTCCTATTTCTGCAGGTCACCCCGGCACGCTCAGTCCTTCTCCGCTATGGCCTGCAGCCGTTCGTCAATCTCCTCCTCCGTCAGAGCACGGAACTCTGTCGTGGTACTCTCGCCATCGACCTGAGGACCGCCCACAATGCCAATCTCCAGCTCGTGCTTCTTGAAGTCAACGCTCAGCACATTGCTCAGGGCAGTGATACCCAGCTCCACCACTTCTTCCCAGTTACCGGCGGCCGCATCCTTGTTCTTCAGCTTCTTCTCCAGGTAGTTCAGCGCCTCCTGCTGCTTGGGTCCCGAGGCAGTGGCCTTGTATCCGACGTAGTAGCCGGCCGGATCGCACTTGTAGAGCTGGGGACCGTTCTCGTCATCGACAGAGATGAGAGTCGTTGCCACACCAAGTGGCCGCATGTAGGCCTGTCGATCATTAGAATGGAGTGATACTCGGAAAACGCCATCCCATCCCATCCGCTTGTGTGGCGGCGGGTGGAACGGGCGGCTGACTAGATGACAGATAACGGGTAGAGGGCTGGGAAGAGACATACTCGTTGTGTGTAGACCTGGTTGATATTCGCCAATCGCTTCGCAAGCACATCGCAGGGCATCTCGTATCCGAACTTGTAGCGGAACTCAGCTGCCTCACCACGGGCCCGGTCAACGGATGCCCGCGCATCTGCTATGGAGCCAGTCATCACGCAGCCCACCGAGGGCGAGATCTTGAAGACATGTGAAACGGAGGACGGATCGATGAGTTTGTCCTAGTAAGGAAAAGAGAAAGCCGGGTCAGTCCCCTGCCCGGGCGAGGTTCAGGTTCCAAAGGCAAAGCTTACAGCAACTTTCTTTTGGGAGAGAACAACAGCACAGTCTTTTCCGCGGACACCGATGGAGGTAATGTTGGCGGAAGTGATGGCCTTGAAAGCATATTCTGAGGTACGAACGGTTGGTCAGCTATCATGACGAGGGACGCAGTCGGTAGTCCAATGCGGACAAGGGTCCAAGGTCAGGGAGGAACAGAATAAACATACCGACTTGGTACAATCGACCTTGGTCGGAGAAGATAGTGATGTGTCTATCGTAGCCAGCTGATGCGGAGAAGATGAATGTTAGTCGGGGTTGAGGTTATCGGGGGCTGGTGCGTGCCAACGCGGGGAGGTGGCTCGATCTTCATACCGGACATGACGGCGGTTTATTATGTGAGCTAGGAGATGTGGTCGGAATAGCGGGATTGAAGAAGTAAAGAGGAGCGAGATTGGATGGGAGTGAGGTTTAGAGATGCTGTGAGTGACGCGCGCCAGCGGTGCCTTGAGCTCCCAGCTTGAGCTTTCACCGCCTTCACCGCAACCCGCAGGTGGACATAGTCACCTAAGCGATGTTGAGTACATGGTTCAAGCTGCGAGATAGATACTACTACATTCGTTTATGAATTAATTGTGGTAAAAAAATGACCCAGGCGTACGTGTATCAATGAGACGAACAGACTTATTTTCAACGGCTCTCGGAAGCGATGCACTGTGGTATACGGAAATAAAACCAAGGATATCATTTGCAGATTCAATTTTCATAGACACGAAATATGATACATCGTCATGCTGCCATGGTATAGATGCAAATATGCATTTCAGAAAGAAAGAAAAGACGTCAACCAGAACTACAGCCACACGGCTCAATCGCTATCACTCTCGCTGCTCGAGATCTCAATCTGAGCAGTTCTCATCTTCCGCTTCTGCTTCTTCTTGTTCTTGCTAGGGGCAGGTGGCTCGGGCTTTTTGGGCTCAGGTGTTGGAGGTGCAGGCTTGGCCTTGGCTGCCTTCTTGCGAGGGGGAGCTTTGTCACTATCACTGCTGGAAGAGTCGCTTCCGCTGCTGCTTGTAGAATCGTCGCCGCTATCCGCCTTCTTAGCCTTAGCTGCCTTCTTCTTCTTGGATGTCGACTTTTCGTTGTCGCTATCGCCATCACTCTCGCTGCTCGAAATATCGACAACGACAGTTCTGTTCTTGCGCTTCTTCGGTTGTGGCGGCTCTTGCTTTTGCGGCGGCATGGGCTTCTGGCCAATGTACAGCTTGCCCGTGACAGCGAAAAAGACCAGCTCCGCACGCTGTCTCTTTTGAAGACGTTTGCGAGTCTCGCCCTCAAATTGTTCAACGGAATCAGAAGCACCAATATCCTCGCTCCCCGCAGTCAGATGTTCCCTGAATCCATCCACGGCCTGATGGTACTCTTCATCCGCCTCGACCTCTTTATCAACAGACATGACCTCTGCTGCTCCTTGGCTTATACGCATCTTCGACGCCTCGCCCTTCAGCCCCTGCAAGTAGACCAGAAGGGCAACGTTGTAGACGGCGGGTACATGCTCCAATGAGTAGAGATGCTTGAAGATATTCGATTCGCGGTTCTTCTGGAATTTCCAAGAAGCCCGGTCCCGGTGATACCAGTTCAGGTAGGAGAGGATAGGCGTCTCGTGGACCTGTGTGGTGGTGGTGGTGGTGGTGGTGGCGGCTCCGCTCTTCCTCTCTTTCTTCTTCTCGCGTTTGCGCTTCTTCATATCCTCAAGGGCTTTCTCATGCTCTTTCTCTTCCGAGATCTCGGCGGTGTTGTTGTCAACCTCACCCTCGTCGCCGGCATCATTATCGCTATCACTCGAGTCCTCGGCGTCTTTTGTCTTTGTGCCCGGCCCGAAGGAAACACGCTTCTTCGTCTTCTTCTTCTGCGAAGCTTCGTCGGCGGCCTCGCTTTCGTCTTGTCGGCGCTTCTTCTTCAAAGCTTCATCGTCGCCGTTTTCGCTGGATGACTTGCGCTTCTTGTTGTCTTTGGACTCTGACTTGTGTTTCTTCTCTGTGCTGGCATTCTCGTTCGTAACGTCGTGGTTGTCGAGCTTTGATGTCGCCTTCCGCGACTCGTCGGGGGCGCTTTTGGCCATTGTTTCGTCTGCGACCACTGTGCTCAGGATTATAATGAGGGGGAGTTGACAGAGTGTAAATTGGTTGTCAATTCGTGTGCCAATTTGAAGTTTAACCTCTATCCAAAAAGTTGCGATGAGGCGGCGTCGACTTTTTTCTGCCGGATCCACCGGGGCGGTCCCGATAAGGTAGAGCATATCAGCCATGCACTTACTGAGGGTGTGCCCGCCCCAGGCCCCGGACCATCCTCTAGATTGAAAGCAACCATTAAATGCAAAAAGAGACATATCAATCAAGGATTCTGTCCTTCTGCAATGACAATCGACAACCCACTATTACGTATGCAGCAGGGAAATAGATGAGGAGAGCTTTGATTTTCATACACTCTCAATCAAAACAATCGTGGATTCGTCTCGCATTAGTGAGAGTAACTACTAGTAGCCTAGCACTGCTCTACAGGATTCACCTTATGCGTCAAGTATGCAGCAGACTCTTTGCAGCGCCTACTCTCGACGAGCCTCCTTCGGGGCAGTGGATTCCGTCCCAGACCCAGCATTTGCCGATGCAGCAGTACCCGCTGCTTTCCTCTTCGCGCGTTCCCGCTCCTTCTCCTTCTCCTTGTCCCGAGAAGTAGTCGTAGCCTTCCGACGGTTTGGACGAACAGGCTCATATACATCATTGAAATTCATGACCACACCCAAGAAGCGCATGTCCACATCAGGTTGATAGGCAAGGTCTCCAAGTAGCAGATTGAGGCGCGATTTGAAGTCGGCTGAGAGATCGCGGAGCCGGGTGCGTAGGGTTGGAAGCATTTGATCGTCGTTCATATCAGCTCCGTCGAGGGAATAAGGTGTTTCAATTCCGTCGACCCCTGCACTTGTGGGCCGATAGTCCGGGGTGGATGCTATAGATGCACCTCCGCGGCTGTTCGCCCGGCGTGGACGTATGTCGCCGTCTGTAACGCCCCAGCGGCCTTGCGCTGTTCGTGTCTCGATTTTAGCCATGAGTTCCTGTCGGCGGGTGAATTCAGCAACAGAAAATGAGTAGAGGCCATCCACGGCGTCCTTGTACGCAAGCATAATCTTCAGAATCTGATGGAGCTGGGAGAGGAAACTTTCTTCTGGCTGTTTCGCGGATGTTGAGGTTGAAGAGCCGTATCGTGGGGTTGAAGCAGAGCCTAGCAGGCCCTTATGTGTAATAGAGTTGAGATATTTATTGTGTGCATCAATCAGGTCGCCAAGAGTGCAATCCGGCTTTGACATCTCGTTCTGAAGTTGATCCCAACTAGACTCGATCACTTCGAAGAGAATATAGTATTGGAGCTGGCAGACAAAATGGATCATTTCTGCAATGACACATCGTGCGCGCTTCCAGTCTGCTCCAAGAATGTCCTCCACATTTCCTAGCACTCCTCTTGCGCCGGTCATACATCTGCGCCAGGCGCTACCTAGGGCAAACTCAACCCGTTTCACGCGCCACAAGAAGTTGAAAACTTTGAGATATTGCCTCGACCCCCATGGCGTAATCACCACGTCGACCGGGGCATCGATCTTATATTCCAGTGTAAAGCAGTCCCAGCCGATTTCACCGTGGCTGAGTTCAAGCATTCGTGCATCCAACCGACGAAGCACATCAGCAGAATCGTACTGGGCATTTGAAGCTCGAATAGCATGCTCCAGCTGGGCAGTGAGCGTATGTCGATATTGTGAGTTCGCAGGGCGGTCTAAATTCGAGGCCAGTGACTCCATCAACAGAGCGATAAAGTCGCCTTGGCCTAACAGCAGATACTTCTTTAGCGCTCGCAAGTGATCGAACAGCTTAAACTTGTCATCCATGAGATGGATCAGTCGTGCCATGGTTGTCTTGTAAGCTTGGTCAATCGAAGACTCCAAAGTGTCCGTATCGCCATATTTCAGCTCCTTTGAAGCTTCTTTAGAATACGCCTCTACCCACGCAGAATCCTCACACCCGGTCCGGATGAAGTTCAATGACTTTCCAATGAGGAAGACTTTCTCTGCAAATTCACGAGTGACAATCGAAGGGATGAGTCCATCGACCAATTTGTACTTGTGCTCCCACACGCTCGTTGCGATGCCACGCGGGTCATTGCTTGGCCGAAATTCTGGCTCGTCGACGAAAAATTCCTTGTACGGATCAGAAAGTTCGCCATCGTAGATCCATAGCTGCAGCATATCGTAGAACGGACGGGTAACATGGGCCAGGAGCTTCTCGGCAAAGGCACCCACGAAAGGGTCCCCGTGCGATGTAGAAAATCCGTGGATCAAGGAAATCAACTGACCACCCTTTTTATCTATTAAAGGGATTAGTACGCGCATTCAAGGTGCATATATAATTAACTTTGAGAGACCACTCACCACGAGATTCCTCAACAATCAGACTCATCAGCCGAAGGGCCATAGTTGCATCCCGCGTCCATACCATACACCGCTTCAAAGTAACGCCTCCCTTTCTCACGCCCTGGAGCTGGGTTCCATCTCCAATTGCGACCAAGGCTTGTCTAATTTCCGCCTCCAGCGTTGCAACCAAGCCAAGGTAGGAGTGTAATTCTTTGGAGATAGCCGCTTTCAAGCTCTGGTGAACCAATCCCTTATTCTCACCATCGCAAAACTCCGACAACTCTTTGTAAAGAAGACAAGGCTCCGCCAGGGAGTGCAGAAGAGAAATTATGGGAGAAGGCAACGTAGCCGGAAGCTTCAGGACTGAGGAAGATTGAAATCGCAGGTTGGAAGAAGATAGGCCCTGAAGGTTGAACGGTAGATCTCGCAAGAGCCCATGCTCAACCGACTCTTTCGATCGCGGATAACTAGGCGTCATTGTTGGTGACGCCGCGCCTTGACGGTCATCGGCTTCCTGGTCTGTATCGTAGTTGCTAGCGCGACTAGCTATTCCCTCACGGGGCCGTTCACTCGAGACACGCACGGTGTATTCCGTGGACTCTCGCTCCGCGAAAGAATCAGGTCGCTCCGGCTTCGATGAGAGCGGGATCTTCTGCGAAGCAGAAGAGCTAACAGCAGGCCCCTCATCCTCCGACTCAAAAGAGCGCGAGTTCGTCCCTCGTCGCGGACGAGATGCCTCCCGCCCAAGCATGTTTTGCAGGTTCCCGTCGTCCATCAGGGGACTGCGACTCCGCTCGCCGACGGCCAGCTCGTCATTCCCGGATAACTTGTAGAGAAGGTATAAGATACCCCATTTTTGCGAGAGAGACGGGTTGCGTCAGAAGACGCGAGTACAGATTCGAAAAGCGGACCGCCTTGTCTGGGCTGGGATTCTCGCGTCGGAGTTTACGCTTGATCAGATCAGGTGCGTTATTGACACTCTCCACGCCCGCCAGACTACCCCGGCGCCCACCCGGGCCCGCGGGAGAACCTGGATCTGCTGATCCGGCGGCTGTGTGTGCATCGATCGTACGCCAAGCGCGCTCAAGCTGGGCATTGTGACGGTGTGACTCGGCTGCGTTGATGGCATCTTCCTCGTCCGAGTAGTCGTCGTAATTCACTGCGGTCAGGGGAAGCGCGGGGCTCAGGGAGTCGACAAGTTGGGAGAGGGCATCGTCGATGCGGCGCGGGCGAGCGGATTGTTTTGTGGTGGTTGACATGATGCCGCCCCCGCCAATGGGCGATAGTTTTGTGGACGTTGTTTTTCTCTCTGGGTGTTGCGGAGACGGAACTAGGGCAGTTATTGGGACACGCGACACAACGATCAGGCAGCGGGTAACCGAGAAAAATTGCGCTTGTCCAGATTCACTCCGTGAGCAGTTCCAATGGGATCGTCAGGGTTGTGGCAGGAGGTGATGTCAAGACAAAGTTCCATGCGCGCCGGACAGTAGGAAGGTTGTTTGTGACGTTTGACGCGCCCTTATCAAGCTTATCGAGTTTAAGGTACCCCGAGGCGTGGACGACCCCAGCCTGTCGGGCAGAGGTGTCCAGCCACTGCAGTCATTTCTCTGGTACCTGAGGTACTATGCTCAAGGCAGCCAATGTACGAATTCATGACCCAATTCATGACTGAATCGATTAATCATCATACCACACCAATGAGAGCAAATCAGGTACCAAACTTCTACTTGGCGTTCTGAATACGATAGTGAAGATTCGTTCGCAAGCGATATTTAATTCAATTGCACAAGCGTTCCGTGCTTGGGAACCAGGCAAACAAAAACCAGAGAGCCATCCCGAACGCCATCCAGAATCATGTATCACAAACATAAGCAACCTGGAGAATCAAAGAGGGGGAAGAAAAAAGAAGGAAACAAGAACATGCACCCACGGCCCACCAAGTATTAGACAAGAGAAAAGGAAGGAAGTTCTCTTGGTGTCAGAGAAGAAAATTAGAAAGAGGAGGGGTGAAAGGGTCGAGGGAAAATACAGCTGTGGAAATTGTGGGGGAAAAAAGGAACAGAAGCCATGGGGAAAAACAGAGAACACTGAAGCGGCCAGAAGAAACTCGGACGCCGAATTTGACGCGCCCTCCAAAGACTAAACGAAATCCATCCGTTCCAGAACATTGGAACCTGCCCGTCCATTTTTGAGTCGTGTGGATCATAAACACCTGCCCATGCCAAAAGGATTCGACAATTTTTAGCCGAATAGAGAAAATATCGTAAAACAAGAAGTTAAGATGAGATGGCCTCACAAAAAATGGGGGAGCATCTGCCGTATTTTAGCAAAGGGGGAAATATTGACGCCTTTGCATTCAGTCAAGCGAAGGCGAAAAGGTTGACTAGGATGGGAGATGCGATATGATTAACGACGCATGCCCTGAGTGGGGATCGGGCCACCAGGTGGCATGCCCATGCCTTGAGACATATAGCCATGCGGATCGAAGCCAGCCGACATGCCATTCATCATCAGCGGGCCAAGACCTTGGGCTTGAGAGACAGGGCAGTCCTTGTGAGCCAACAGAAGGGTTTTCAAGTTGACAATTTCCTCTCTGAGCTGTGTGACTGTAGCGGTCAGAGCATCGTTTTCTGTGGTAAAGAGCTCAACCTTGGCCTGGAGGTTGGCCAACCATTGCTTCTTGCGCTGACGGCACTTCAGGGCCGCGACACTAAAATGGTTGTTAGAACAAAAGAGGTTTCGGAATTGTGAGAGTAGAAAAGAGAACTTACCGATTCCGCTCTAGGAAGTTACGTCGCTTTTCTTCATCTGTCATCTTCTTTGGGTCCATTTGCAGACTCGGATCCTCGTCATCAGAATCCATATCAGAGGGCGAATCCATCTTGATCTTTTTGTTCGTACCCTTGGGACCATCGTCCGCCTTACGTCGGTTGTTGACGGGGGCGGCCTTCGGGGTGTTCTTCTTGCCCTTGCCCTTACCAGCCGACTTGGCAAGCTCTTGATCTGATTCATCGACACTCATCTCACGAGCACCAGTACCGTTGGCATGTTGCGATGCGCGCCTGGCGGCGGCCGCGCGGGTCTCATTTTGCAAGGCAGTCTGGTTCATTGGCATGTTATTAGCTTGACCACCCTTGGCCAACATGAAAAGCCCGTTGGCAGCATCGGCAGCATCATGCTGAGTAAACTGGTCGCCTGGAGGCTGTGCGCCTTTGGGATCCATGTTAGGCTTGGTGTCTTGTTCCGGCGCGTTCGATGTCGGACCACCAGCGTTCTTTTTGGCGGTCAAGGCAGTGCGGTGGAATTCCATCGTCGACGGGGTAGCCCCGCCGTTCTGAAGTTGTTGGAGCAAAGCTTGTGAGTTAGGACTCGGGGCGGGGAACATCGAGCCTCCTCCTCCAGGGGTCAGCCCCGTGCGGAGGGAGGATTCGTTCGGGGTAGGGAAACCTCTACCGATGTTCTCAAAGTAGTCATTACCGCCGGTCGGTCCGGGAAGCATCGCCGGGCTGAGGGGACCCGAACGAAGAGAGTTGGACCAGTTGTAACCGCCAGATGAGTTGGCGCCAGGCAGGGCAGGTGAGGTGAGTGAAGCGACAGGCGGCAGAAGCGACTTGCCGGGAGTATCGTTTGGGTTCCCACCACTGAAGGATTGCTCGAATGGATTGGGCTCGAGCGAGAAGGGGTTGTGAACGGAGTTGAAGTAGTCGGGAGTATCGCTGGCAGTCGCACCAGATGGGCGTGGAGGCGGCGCCAGTGAGGGTTGAGAATCTCCTCCAGATTTCTGATCCTTGGATTCCGAAGACGCGACCCGCGAGTCTGTTGGAAATCAAGTCAGTAAGGGATTCAAACGATCCGCGATCGAAGCGAGTATATGCGCAAAGGTACCGTGATCGTGATTACGGGGATGAGATGGGGCGTTCATGGTGGAGGGTTGTTTGGAAGGTCGATGATCGATGACGCCAGTTGTGAGATCATCCCAACGGCAGAAAGGGAAAGGGTGGCGTATTACCAAACCAAAAGGGGTGGAAAACTTAAGTATACATCACACACAACACTTCATTGAGACTCTCCCACAGAGAAAATCCAAGAGTTGCGATGATCATAGGGAAGTATATCCATCTATAAAAAGGGTATGGCGGTGATGACGGGTATGGGCAGGTGTGTTCATTGCAGGGGGCAGAACGGGAAGAGAGAGGGAAAAAGCGCGAAGAGAAAAAAAGGATAAAAAAAAGAGAGAGGGAAAGAGTAAAGAGAAGTTTGAACAAGAAGAACTAACCTTGGGAATTGTTTTTGGAATCCATGTGAGAAATAGTAGACACAGGAGCAGCGACAGCAGCAGACATCTTGAAGAAGCACCTATTCCCACGCGTGTCGTGGCTTGCAAAGTTGTGATGGCCCGGGAAGGTGCGAAGACGTCAGAGGAGAGACCAGATGGGGGGGGGAAGGAACGGGGGAATGACGCAAATTTAGGGGCAGGCGCGACCAGTTCCTTAGTAACACGGACAATGGTCTTTCCCGGGTATCGTACCCGTAATTTCCTTCCTTTCCCAAGGGTTCTCCCTGTGTTGTATCGTAACCGATGTAACGCGTGCCGAAGGCGGTTCGAATCAAGGAAAATTCTCAGTTCGGGGAGGGGGCCCTGGACTGGACTGATCTGGATTGGGTTGCGCATCCTGGAAATGGTACCATAATTTACTACGGAGTACAGGTGAAAAGGTTACTAGTATCTACGATAGATTCGATCTGAACGGAGACCACATACAGAAAAAGAAAGTATTTTTCTTTGTTCTAGATACAACACCCCTATATTATGTATTTACCACCTCTTCCGTACCTACCATTGAAAATCTACTATAAACCTCCAGCTGGCCTCCTTCGAGCGCAGGGCAGAAAGCGACCCTCGCATTGTGTGGGTCCCGAAAGAGCGGAGCCCTTCATCCGGGAAGATTGGCCACTCGTCATCGCCGCCCTTCACCTGCGGAGGGGGGACGGTTTTCAGCTGTTTCTGAAGATTTTGGCTGTTATACTATCTTCTCTCTCTCTCTCTCTCTCTCTCTCTCTCTCTTTTCTACTTCATTCTGTCTCTCTGCATGCAACTTTTGTTGTTTTTTTCCTCTCGTAGTAGTGAATAGACAGATAAAAACAGTCGCGTGCGTCTCCAGCTGAGGTGCTAAGATGATTTCACGATGACGACGACAGCATTCCAACTGGCTGTCGGGTGTGGCTGGTGGGGCACTGTCCACCCAATCATTGCTGTATTATATTTGGCGGTGGGAATTGCTGAGACTCGCTGATTAAAGTGATGACGCAATGTCGTGATGACAGGTACCCTGTATCCTAGCGCATACTTGGGACTGACTTGCCGGGTCAAGTCTGTACCTTAGGGTGGTGCATCGGGATAACCATTCTTCCTCTTAAAGGGGACTGTATTCAATGGATGCCATTGGATCTAGGTACAATATACTTTGAGATCCAATGAAATAGTTTAGTTCGAGTGGATACTTACTCCGTCACATACATACAGAGCAAGGGTATGGAGTAAATACAATGGCCATTTTGTATTGATCGAGCTACTATGGAATTGGTCAGTTTGCGAGTTCATGCATCGCTCATGCATCGCGCAAGCGAAAGGAAACTGAGGTAAAGATACTCACTTGTCGTCGGCGCAGTATCCGCCAGCGCGGCCCTCGTCAACACACCATTTTCCATGTTAGTCGCTTGGTAATCGGAAGACTTGATCTACAAATGTCGTACTCAGCGACATACCTTGACCTGGCAGGTCTTGTCACCACCGAAGGCACAAGTCCAGCCAGCACGAGTGGTAAGCATCCCTGTGCGGGCCTCGAGGTCGTTCATGCTGGCCTCGAGAGGGTTGGGGCTAGGAATAGCAATATCCATGGTGTATAGGGCAAAGAGGACGGCGGAACTGGTGATCTTGGAAAACTGCATGTTGATGATTTGTTCTTGTTCTTGGAAAGAGATAAGAAGATGTTGTTGGTCCGTATTGAAAAGATGTTTAGAGGTGATTGATTGAGCTGATGATGGAGATAAAATTGCGGGGGAATCGAGTCCATCTTTATACATTTCCTTTCCACCCTCGTCGCCCCTTTATCTTGATTCTATCTGTAGAATCTCGTGTTCCCGATATGAGGTCCTTTTTTGAGTCTCCATCGATTATACTCGCATTGCCACTTGGCTACTACCTCGTATCCCTTCCTAGTCTTGTTGCACGATTTGACAAATACGGCGAAGAAAAGCTGCATCGCTAGGGGGATATGGCTGCCCAGGTGAGAACAATCACAACTTGAATATTCGAACAAGGCTCACGGAGTCTTATACTATACTACCTCCAGGGCTACTAGAAATGGCTCTTCAATAATAATTTACCAAATTAGTAGAGAATTACGTTACCTTGGCGGAATGGTGAGTTTGAGGCTTAGGGAACGCAAAAAAAACTTTTTATCATGGAACTCACTTCCAAGGTTGGTATGTGCCCACTGATGTTTTGCTGCTTCGGCATGAATCCGTTTCAGTAGTAGTTGTACGCTTAGTTAAATCCTTTTGCTCATGTAAGCATAGTTTGAGCACGTTTCATCCAAATGGCAAGATGGCCGAGCGGTCTAAGGCGCACGGTTCAGGTTTCACCTGATCCTCAGAGATCTTTAATAGATTTCCGTGTCTCGAAAGGGGCGTGGGTTCGAATCCCACTCTTGTCACTTTTTGCCTCCAGGCCAATGTTTTTGGAAAGCATTCCAGTAAATTTGATGCAGGAATTAACTAGATTCTGAAGCTGCCGGTCTGGGAGGTCCGTCAACCCTGGGCCGACAGTACGATCTTCTCTACTGGAAATATAGTATATGATTGCATCCGCTTCAAGTTTGATATAACATATTCTTCAATTGCCCTTATCATACACACTAAAGATATGTCACAAACGCTCATGAAGTACAAGTACAGTACTGCGTAACACCCATGGATATTCCAAGTTAAGTTATTAATTTACATTGAGTAGCCCAGTTGGTCTGTCCAAACTTTGGACAGGCTATTTCTTCCATCCTTTTTCGACATTTCCGTCATCCGAAATGTGATTGTAGGGCTTATCGTAGCGTTGGTCCATTTCCTTGTTGTGCTTCTTTACATCCTCGGGTAAGTCCTCGCGAAGGTGACCTTCATGATCGGCAATAGGCGACTGTCGGCCATCCCGAAGCGTTGGTTTCGCATTATTAGAAGGGATCGGGTAGTTGGTTGAGACATCATGTTTCGATTGCGTAGTCTGTTGAGTCTTGTTCTTGTCACTGGAATAGGCACGTCGGCCGTACGAGTTGAAGATAGGTCGACCCAGAGGGGCGAATGAGGCCGAGGCCTGGAGTCTCGCTTGGAGTCGCGTCAGAGTTGTCATAGTGAGAGATAGTAGTAGTATTGAATGTGGATTGATGTGAAGAGCAGACTACAGCCTCCAAGGAAGCGACCCAGAGATATATACCTACTACTGAAGATCATTCTCAACGTCATTCCCAGTAGCCGGTTTCCGGGGGCGGGTAGTCCTGAATGGCCAGTGAGGAACTTCTTATCGCCTGTGATGTCATCTTGAGCCCCAACCATCGATGGCCAGTGGAACTTAACTTGAACGCGGCCGGTGTTTATTTAGAGTAATGATTTACAGATCTATCACTTTCAAGTAATACATAGGTACATATATATGTAAAATGAACAACTCCATGCTCTAGGAAACTGACAGTTCTACATACTTAATGTCCGAGATCCACTACGGTTCCGTTACTTTTATTTCAAATCTTGCAAGGACGCCCTCTGACTAGTAAGAAATTTCAATGTAACTCCTTTGTCATCCAATTTCTGTTGAAGGATTATAAAACCCAATGAAAATATAGATACTGCTACACTTTCCGAAGGTGATTATAGAACAATGGACTTACGCCTAACCGCTGACACTCCAGCGCTAGGTGTTCGAGCCATCCCACCCCGGGCGGTTTTAGAGGGTGCATTTCGACAGTATATGCAGGTCCTATGAGAACACGAACAGTTTAAGATCATTTGATGAGGAAGAGTCCTAATTTTCAAGTGAAGGTAAGAAATGTTTAGGTTTCGGGATACGTCGTACTGAAACCGCTGTAAGTAGGCCTTCAAAATATGCATTCATACACGAGAAAGGGGCCCATTGAAAACTGCCAAAACTAATTTAGTAACCCAGATCTTTAGATAATAGTCCCTTCACCCCCAAAAGAATATATTATGCGGAGGGGGTCAACAAAGACAGCCGATATAACCAGTGCCAAGGGATCCACTAGGCTGATCCAGGTAATGTTGTTGAACCCCCCCACCAGGGCCGACGCTACCAGCGAAAAACACAAGGGAGGATTCATCATTCAGGCAATATTTGGAGATGGTAGCTGATCAGAATTTCCCAATTAAAAAAAGTCATGAATATCCTTAGTTCCTGCAAATATACCGATTGGTAACAATAGGTTGCAAAGGTCCAGCCGACCGACTTGCCCGTGACGTGATCAGCACGTGATCCCGTAACAGCCGCGGGCGACAGCCGATTGCAGCGGAGCTGCCTTCTTCTAGTCACTATGTCCCTTCCGCTTCTCTTTGATAGAGGTACTTGGAAGATGCTGAATCGGATTTTCTCCTGAGTGTGACATTTTCAACCCATCTCACATATTCCTCTCACAATATCCTTCTCATTTCTCTCAGTCGCATCGCATATCCTTCTCCACCATGGCCTCCTCCCTCCCCGGATTCTCCGCCGCTGGGAGGACGAGGGCGTCTGAAGGCACCACGACAACGAACACCGATTCAGATTACACCTTTGATTACACAGATACTCAGTCCCAACATATGGACAATTCAGATACCGTATTTCTCAACAAAGACACCTCATCTTCGGAAATCGGGACGGATGTGACGGACAAAGGTGCCGGTCGATCAAACCCCGTGGATTCCAATCAAGAAGAACCACGAAAATGTTGGATCTGCTATACCGATGAGACAGAAGACTCACCTTTGAATTCAGAATGGAGATCACCCTGCCCATGTGCCCTTACAGCACATGAAGCATGCCTGCTCGACTGGCTCGCCGACATGGAGAACCCTCGGTCGCGGCGGCGAAATGGGAACAGCGCTAAGATGGTTTGCCCCCAGTGCAAGACAGACATTATTGTCACACGACCGCGCAGTTATATTGTCGACGTTCTGAGTCTGGTTGAGCGCGTGGCGGGGCGCCTGGTACTTCCAGGCATGGTATTTACAGTCGCTGGCACTGTGTGGGCCGGGTGCTGCGCACATGGAGCATATTCGATGTATCTAGTCTTTGGCTCCGAGGAAGCTAAAAATCTCCTCGAGAACAGCGTGGACGGCCCCTGGAACCCTGGAATGAACCTTGGCCTACCTCTCATTCCATTGGTATTGATCTTCTCGCGCACTCGTTATGCGGAAGGTCTTCTACCGGCAATCCCTGTTCTTTTCTTCGCAGCACACAACCCGGGCCAAGAGCCCGACTTCGACCTTTGGCCTCCAACCCCCGCTATGACATTCGCGGCCCTTCCATACGTGAAGAGCTTCTATGGCGCGCTTTATGATCGTATGTTCGGTAGTCTGGAAAAGAAATGGATTGCAGAGGTCCAGCCTCGCGCGGCAGAGGAGATCATGGATGAAGTCCAACAACAGGATCAGGCAGAGGGACTGGGTCGATTTGGCGACAACGCCAACGGCCAAATACTCATGGAAATTGATCTTGAATTGCAGGTAGGAATGGGCAATGACGACGATCTGCTTGAAGCTCCAGCTCTTCCTGCCGCCGATAATCAAAATGGCGCTGACGAAGGCGCCCAGGATGGACAGGTGCAAGGCCAGAATGGACAGGGCCTCGGCCTCGGACGGCGACAAAACGATATCATCCATGAAACAAGCAGCCTCGCGGATGTTGTTCTTGGTGCCCTTGTGTTCCCAGCTATTTCGGCATCGATGGGTGGTCTTTTGAAATACGTCTTGCCCAAGTCATGGACCACCCCTTCCTCTATTCTGGAGCGCAGTCGCCCAGGGCTTCTACAGACTCGCTGGGGACGTAGTGTTGTGGGAGGCTGTGTTTTTGTTATGCTGAAAGACGCGCTCGTTCTTTACTGCCGGTGGAAGTTGGCACAGACACATCGACGACGCAAGGTTCTGAATTACGATCGGGCTAAAAAGCACGTCGCAGGGAAGCGGTAGAACCTGGAGAATTGGTTAGACTTCTCGGAATCCTTTGCTTGTTTTCTTCAAGTCTTGCATTTAATTCACCGTTTGCATTATCTGGCGTTATTAGGTGATTTGGCTTGGTTTTTGTTGGAATCCACTTACACGCATGTCTTTGAGACACTTGATGCCCTTCACGAACCCCTCTCACAAAACATGATACCGTTGCACATTATTATCGACCCTCTTGTCTCCATCCCTTGATACATGGGATTCTATCGCCTCTGGGACCATTGTGGAACCTTTCCTATATTTTTGGTAGGGAGCACAGCATGTTTTACAAAGGGTTTCCAGAAGTAGATATCGAAAACGCTATAATAGCCATTCGAGAAACAGCCAATCCAGTGTTTTGATTCTCATAACCATAAGATACGCATGCCAGAAATCTGTAGCCCTAAGCTGATCGCTGATCGCGACGATCGAAACATGACCCTGACCCTGACATTGGGAGGTTATATGGATAAGCGCGCGGCTAAACCAGAGGCGGCAGGATTCTGCCGTCAGGGAATTCAATTATTCCTCCCCGTACTGGCAGCTCCCGCGTCTCCTACAACCAACGTACACCATACACCACCACAATGCGGTCTCTATCACCGGCTCTCGCGTCCCTCGCGAATGTATTCCGCATCCCCATGTCGCTGAATCCTGTGCGCCCCACGGTCAGCCGGATGTGTCACGAGACCCTGGCGCGACGACCTTCACCACAACCTAGCCCGATCGCTGCGGCCGTGCAACAATCAGCCCCATTCTCGTCCACAAGTGCGCTGGCAAAGCGAAAGGGAGGAAACACCGTTGACAAGCGAATCAGTATGTTTGCACCGTTATTTGGGTTGGATGAATTGCTTCAATTCTCCCTAAACATCCATCATGTCTCGAGCCCCGAGAACCTCATCAGCCGGCATTGTAAAACACAATCAAGACTAACAATTCCACTTAGCTCTCATCCGCTACTTCCTTTACCACCCGCTCACCCCCCGCCCTCTCCGTTTCTCTCGCAATCGCTACCTGCGCCACTGGACAATCCATCGTGCCTGGCAACTGTTCCAGGCCAAGCAGCGCCGCCAGCAAGAACTCGAATTGGAGCGCCAATATCAGGCCATGCAGTCTGCATGTGAGGAGTTGCGTACCTCTGCTGGTGACGGAGGCAGACTGTTCCGCAAATCGATGAACAAGAAGGGAATCTTCACTGATATGTTCCCTATCGAGTACGGCCGTATGCAGACGGATTACCCCCCGCCGAGGGTTGGAACCATGATTGGAAGCGACCTGAGAAGAAATAGAAGACTGGAGGACTGGGCTGTTGTAGGACAATTGTTGATGATTTTGATGGCGTGGCATCTATTACGGCAACAGTTTTGTATCATTTGATCATTTGGCGCTGTGTACAATATGCATTTCTCTTTTCCGCGCCGAGAGCATTGAGCTGCATCTCTGGACGGCCACATTTATATTACTTATTTGCGTTATAAATTTAAGTTGAGTTCAAATCTACCCAGGATGAATTGCATATTCTGGCAAGAGTGAGAGTGAGACTGCATTATGAAGCCCGAGAGCCCAAGGTGATAAGCACAGTGCATTGAGAAAGGCACAGAAAGAGACAGAGATACTACAGGGACCGAAGGGAAAGTTAAAAAAAAAGGGAGTGATCGGTGCGATACTCTTCGGGGAATGGAGACAAGAGATGGATATCCGGAGTTGCACGTGCATGAGAATGCGGAAAAAAGGAATGACGGGAAGGAAAGACATGAAGAATGTACTCCGAGACAATAGATACGGCCGGAGCAGCCAGCGAACAAAAGGCTGACGCCACACTCGGCCCCAAAAAAAACCAGACCAGAACAATCAAGAACGACCCAAACGCCAATAATGCATGATACAGCGAAGTACCCAGTGGAATGCTACAAGCTCATGGCTTGGATTGAAGCGTGACCACCGGACAACTTCAAGTTGAGAGACAACCGAACGCTGGGTTGGAAAACATATTCGCAATGAGACACGTTCCCGTCGTCACGTCGTTATAGAACCACGCAGCAGGAGCTTTTCCGCTTGTCGAAGGTCAGCAGCGCGGCTCGGGTGGCTGCTTCGAAAACATCGTCAACACCTTCGCCCGTCAAGGACGAGCACTCGAGATATTTGCGAGCACAGATCTGGGATCCCGTGTCATTGCCTTCTTTGGCTGTCACGAACTTGAGTGACTTCTTGCGCATTTCTTCAATAGCAAGTGGATCTTCGCGGAGATCTTTCTTCAGACCGACCAGAATGATTGGCACGCCCGGACACCGCTCGTTGGCTTCTTCAATCCACTGTGCCAGAGCTTAGTTAGTGGGTGGAAAAAACCGGCACGTTTTGAGGCCTGGCGACGAACCTTATGTTTGACGTTCTCTAGAGAATCCGGCGAGTCTACAGAGAATCCGATGAGGAGGACGTGTGCTTTCGAGTATGCCAAAGGTCGCAACCGCTCATAATCTTCTTGTCCAGCTGTATCCCATAGAGCCAATTGCACCGAGCGGCCATCTACTCGGCAATCGGTCACGTAGTTTTCAAATACCGTCGGTACCTAAACATCAACAGTTAGAGGATATTGGTGATTTCGGGCTGGGCGATCAATTCAACTAACATAGTGCTATCAGGAGATCTGTCAGCTAAGGTGTTTTTTTCGTAGATAAATGGGAACCCGTAGAACTCACAGTGGGAAAGTAACCGAGGGTGAAGACGCTCAGCAGACTGGTTTTTCCACATGCACCGTCGCCAATGATTACCAGTTTCCTACATGGGTGATGTGTAAATTAGCCTTCCGTTCAGATCACATGCAAACAAATCTGTCACGAGTATAGGAGTGATATTCCCCTCATTCGCAATGGTATCTTATCGCTGATGGCAGTATCTCAAGGCCACGGTAATTGCAGAAGGCACGGGGTTGCTCTGCTACCATTGCGCATGGGGGTATAACGAGTTGTGGGGAAGAAGTCAAGATGGCTGCACGTACCGCCGCATCACATTGTCGTCGTTTTGTTGTTGGGCCATGATTATGGATATCTGGCAAATATTGTTGATGGGAAAAGGATGAGAAGAGTAGATCGCCTTAAAAGTGTCGAGGGAGCGATTATCGAGCTGATCACCCAAGTCGCGAACACGGAAGGTAGCAGGGGTTCTTGGAGTTCAGCCCTGCACACACGGTTTTCCCGCCCAATCGACGACAAGGGGCAGCAAAGAGGATGGTGGCCTTAATGCACCAAAGCAGTTGGCCAGTGACGCAGGGTGCTGGGGGGCAAAGGCGGTCGGGTCGGAGCTGAAGGTCGGGGGATGGTGGGATGGAGTCGATGTCGATGAATTGACCGAGGGGAATCCCGATCTACCGAAGTCGAGTCGGGAGTGATGAGAGAGAGAGAGAGAGAGAGAGAGAGAGAGAGTGAGAGAGATCCGACGGGAGGAGACGGGATAGTCAAATGTACGAAAAGAGAGAGGAGTAAGGTGAGAAGGAGAGGGAGAGGGAGAGGGAGCGAGCGGGAGAGGAGAATGCGGCTAAGTAAGATGACAATAGGAGATCCGGAGATTTAAGGCACTCTCCACGGAGACAGGACGAAGGGTCAGAGGGGGGGGTGGATTACGGGACTAATTGACACACTCGGCAGCTACTCCGTCTGATCGTCCAGCTGTTTTAGGGAAAAATTTCTGTCTGGATGGGAGTTATTTTTAATTTGAACCTTAGCGCTTGAGCGTGTCTCACAGCGCGGTGGAGCAACAACCCAACAGTAACGGACCTGCACCGCCCCCACGATTTAAGTCGGCAGAATAAATGGCGGTGAAGACTATACAACAGATGTGCATACTGTACATGCAATGCATCCCATCATGTGATCTGATCGGATCGGATCTGATCTGATCTCAAAGTGGTGAATTGTTGTCTAGTCAGACAGTACAATCAAAAGGAAAATTAGTTGGTCATGCCTTTAGAAATAAGTTTCAGTGTATAAAAACATTATCTTTTATAAATTGGGAGACTCTCCCCCCCCAACAATCTCTCCAGATGCTTCCATTTCTGTATTTCCTGCATGTATTGCCTGGCCCATCAGGCATCAGCTCGCTTGCGGCGGCTATCCCGTTGCGGCGGCACGACAACCAGCCAGAGGGCCGGAAAGCCCATCGCTTCATCCCATCATCCGCCTTACGATTGAACACCTTCTGCGACCCGCGTTTCCAGGGCTTCGATATCTCCCTGGCCCTGGCCCTGACCAACTGTACCTCTTCCTCCGCGGGTCTCCCTGCGCCCCGGCCTCGTCTCCGAGCGAACACGTCGTGACCCGCCGGGATTATCGCCTTTCGACCCCCTCCTCTGACGCTGACACCAAACTCCTCTTGTTTGCTGCTGCGCGCCACTCCCAACGGACCTGCCGAGGAGCTTTTCGGATTTTTGTTCGCCTAGCGGAGGTTCACCCTTTGTTGAGTTGGTCCTTGCATTGGATTGACCGGAGCTTTGTTGGTAGGTTCTTTCGCTCTCTCCCGCTCTCCGCTTTGGTCGTTCATTCTAGTCACCCCACCCACCTTGATACGAACTCGTTTCTCTAACCGACGACTCTGCGCTGGTCATAAATAGTCATACTGCCGAGGCAGTCGCTCCAAGCTTCATATCCACCATGACGACGCATGTATCGGCCGCTCCGGCGCCATCGACCAACGGTGACGCGCGGGGACCCTTGAGCCATTCAGCAATCGATACCATGTCAACTCCAGCCCCCGCTGTGAATCGCAAGAAGCAAAAGCGCCGACAGAAACAAGCCGCTCGCCTAGATGCTCACTCCCACGGAGATCCTACTGACGTCGCTGCGGCCGAAGATCGACATTCCGACGATGATATTGCGGACCACGATAGCGCGGACTTTGACCACCATGAACAAGATGATGTCTATCGAAATGGAGACCTTGGATCACACTCGCATCCTTCATTGTTGAACGGACCCGATGATCATCACGAACATTTAACCGACCACAAATTCAAGAAAAAGAGGAACAAAAAAGGCCGCTCGGATTCGCACACTCTCGCTGATGGCAGCTCGACACCTCTCTCTACCCCGTCCGCTTCATTCTCTCACCCACCACCGTCGCACTCCCTCCCGTATTCCGCTACCCGTTTCCCCGCCAAGTCCGCCAAAGAGAGCAGTATCTGGAACCAGTCCTCTTTGGAGGAGCGTGAGAATATCCGGACTTTCTGGTTCGAGCTGGGCGAGGAAGAACGCCGTCAGTTGGTGAAGGTGGAGAAGGATGCCGTGTTGAGGAAGATGAAAGAGCAACAAAAGCATTCTTGCAGCTGCACTGTCTGTGGCCGAAAACGCACCGCCATTGAGGAGGAGCTTGAGGTTTTGTATGATGCGTATTACGAAGAGCTCGAACAATATGCCAACAACAACCAAGGCTCCTTCGATGAAGGCGCCCCTATCATCCCCCCGCCTCGATTGTACCAACCACCCCTACGATCACCTGGCCAACATACTCACACCCATGGCCAATTCCACCCATCACGGGGTAGAGTTCAGGAATTACCCGAAGACGACGACGATCTTGAGGACGATTATGACGAGGAAGAGGATGAGGAGGATGAGGAGGAGGAGGATGAAGACGACGATGAGCTTTACAGTGATGACGACGAATTTGAAGACGAGGAGACTCGTGCAGCCCGTGCGGACTTCTTCGCCTTTGGGAATAGTTTGACGGTGAAAGGTGGGTGCACTTATACTCCCTTCTCTACTAAGGGCTAGCTGTTCTAACCATTTGAAAAAATTCCAGATGGCATTCTTACTGTGGCAGACGATCTTCTGAAAAACGATGGCAAGCATTTTATTGACATGATGGAGCAGTTGGCCGAGCGTCGAATGCAGCGTGAAGAAGATACCCAGTATAATATCGCCGCCGCCCACCAATCATTTCATGCTGGTCATAACCACGGCCCTCTCGACGATGAGGACTATGATGATGAAGAGGATGAAGACTATGACAGCCAAGAAGAAGAGGAAGAGTTCGACGAAGACGAGATGGTATGTATTTGCCAAATCTCTGTGTAAAGTTTGATCATGTTAACCAATTTTGTAGGACGCCATGACCGAAGAGCAGCGCATGCAAGAAGGGCGACGAATGTTCCAAATATTTGCCGCCCGCATGTTCGAGCAGCGAGTCATGACTGCATATCGAGAAAAAGTTGCTGAACAACGCCAGAAGCAGCTCATAGAGGAATTATTGGAAGAGGAGAACCGGAATGAGCAACGGAATGCTAAGAAAGCACGAGAAGCGCAGAAAAAGAAGGACAAGAAGCGCTTGCAGAAGCAAGCCAAGGAAGAGGAAAAGTCTCGCCGGGATGCCGAGAAAGCAGCCGAGGAGGCTGCAGCGAAAGCGGCGCAGGAGAAGAAGCTGGAAGAGCAGCGACTGAAGCGTGAAGAACAAAGGAAGAAGCGCGAAGCAGAACGCAAGGCCCAGGAGGAGGAGCGTGCCCGCAAAGAAGCCGAAAAGCAACGTCGCCTAAAGGAAGATCGAGAACGACAAGCCGAAATAGAGCGTAAGCAACGCGAGCAGAAGGAGGAGAAAAAGAAGCGCGACGATGCGAAACGCAAGGAGAGAGAGGAACGAGAAGCCCGAGAGAAGAAGGCCAAGGAGGATCAGGAGAACAAGACTCGAGAAGATCAGGCCAGAAGGGACCGCGACCTGGCCGCTAAAGCCGAACAGGAGTCTAGAGAGAGGTTTGGAAAAGCATTTGTCCAACCCAAAGCTGCATTACATGCTGGTTCTATTCCCCTGATACCGTCGTCTCTTCCGCTCCAAGCTATCCCTGGACCTCTTCAGTCGCCGCATTACTCTGTGGCTTCGCCTGCAGCTCCTAAAGCTTCGACTCCTGCCAGGCCGCGACAACCGTCTCAGCAAGGCTCACACACATCTTCGCCCCATTCACAAACCACTTCCTCCGACTTTCCTTTCCAGCCCTCCATCTCACCACGCTCTTTGGCTCAGTCGTATTCTGGAGCCCCAGGCATTGGCGGGAGACCGGGCCACCAGCAGCATCCGCCTCTACACCATCCTCAACCTTCCGCACCTTTATCTCCGCTAGGTCGCATCAATCCACCTGGCTTCCCGGGACTGGGTAGCTTACCGTCAAACCCACCTGGTCTACCTGGAATGGGTGGTCGACCGATTCCCCCGGACTTGCAAATGTACCCTCCGAATTCTGGGATGATGAGCCATCGTGGGTTTGGCGGCCCGGGTGGAATTCCTGCACCTCCTGGAATCAATGGAGTCCGTCCCATACATCCAGGTCGCGGGTTCCCGCCTGACCTTGGACATGGTCTCCCATTCCCGGGACATCATGGGGCGCCTGGCGCATATCCTATGCAGCAACCTGGCTTGGCCAAGTCTCATTCACGACAACAGTCTGGATCATTTGAGCGCTCTCCTTTAGATTCAGCCGGCCAGCCCTTCCCAATTTCACGACCAAGTCCGATCAAGCGTCCTCCAAGCACCGCGCAGGACCACCATGATGGTGGACATGCTTCTTCCCGGCGAGATGTGGATGATTTAAGTACGCAGCTCGGTAGCAGTGCACTTCTCGATGATACAGATGATCCGTACTCGTCAAAACTCTCCCAGTCGTTGCCTGGTGCTTCTGCGCCAGGACAGTTCCCCCCGCCGTCGAGGGCCAGTTTTCAAGGATCTTCTTTGTTTGCAGAGCCCCTGGGTGAGTCTGCGTGTCAGCACAAATTCCAGAAAAGTGAACTAATTAGGTTACTAGGAGCTAAACATGCGGCTTTTGCAACTGGTCCTGGTTGGGGTGCTCCTGCACCCTTTGGTTCCGCTTTCCCTGGTGCTTCTACCTGGGGAGTAGCGACTGGTAAGCATCACCCTCAAATTACCACTAAAAATGCCACTCACACTTATATAGGGGGGAGTGGCTGGGCTCACAATCACAATGCTTTTGCCGCCGGCGGCCATCATCGCGTTCACACGACTCGGCCTGTTACAATCCGCCTTCTTGTGATTCAAGCATGCAAGCACCTCAACACGATAAACCCCCCAACCGGGCTCGGGTGGCTACCATGATGTGAAGGCGGTTCTCAGTCAGGTTGGACAATTGCGCCCATCTAGCGAGCCCGCAATTTCACTCGGTGAGATGCTCGACATCTGCGACACGGAAGGTAGCCCTCAGAATGGTGGTGGGTCATTCTCCATCAAAGAAGATAAAAATGGCCAGTACGTCAAGTTTGAGCCGGATACCAACAGTGCGATTGGTGGCCACCGAGGTAGCATTGTACCAGGTGATATCGGCAGCCCAATCCCTGGAAACAGCAACCCTGCTGCATTTGGCGGACTTGGCGCGCCCTCTGTATTCAGACAGTACTCCTCTCCCCCGACTGGACTGTTTGGCGGGACTTCCTAATTTCGTCATGATCAGCGAACGGTCCTCGTTTTCATCATGAGCCTGACTTCGAGTTGCAACCTCGGTGACCTTTGTCTTCTTACGCACTTCTTTCCTCCATCTGGAAATGATCCCTGAAATGCCCCTTTACCCTTTTCCTTTTTCTCTTGTCTCTTTTCCTTTTTCTCTTGTCTCTTTTCCTTTTTCGAATTGAAGCGTCACGGATTAACGTCTCTCATCCACACGTCCTCAAATATTTGATATGTTTTCGCTGCTATGGGTTTCATCTGATCGGGTTTTCTTATTTGAATGTGTCCAAGTTGGAATGACTTGGACTGGGGCATCCGGGTTTGCTATTGTGTATGGTATGATCTACTTTTTTACTGGCCTTTCTGCATTATGCAGCGATATCCGTGGGGATTGGGACAATCTCCCTCTCCATCATTGTCCTTGACTCAATTGCATGATCGAAGGTTTCTTCGTCCTATTTTCCCTGGTCACGTAAGCATATTCTCTGTAGATCGAATTTATGATATGCAAGTCGCTGTTTTACCTTTCGCCCGATTGCATCCATGGATGTAGCGATGCCGCGTCGATGCAGTTGTTCAGTACAAGACTACTACTACTACTACTACTACTACTACTACTACTACTACTACTACTACTACTGATGTGCTATCAGAAACACCCGGGAGGACTGTCGATACTAAATGCAAACAACCACGGAATTTACACTTCAAAATAAAGTTCAAGGGTATGGGATTATCCAGAGACGATGGTACAGCTGTATATACTCAAACGAAAAGAACAAAGCATCATGGCAGAGGCCGGCTTCCGGAAAGAAAATAGACGAGACGTTAAAAGAAACAAGGAAAAGGTTAGCCAAGGGAATTAGGAACCAGATTCACTGAGACCAAAATAGCCCTTCATATAGATACAATGGTTTTGCACCCATGATAAGAGAGTATCATTCCGGTTTAAAAAACCCGAGTCCATCAATAATTTGAATCTAGACGAAGAATGACAGGTGATCTGATTTATTGCCGTTCTGTGACGATACCTTCGTAATCTCTAGAGCGGATGTATGCCAGCGTACGCTCAAAATGACGCTTGGGGCCCTCGAGATTAGGATTAGGATCATCTTCGCTGGTTTGCAGATTGGAGTGGATAAGCTCAATGAGACCATTGAGGTACTTTGTGGTGACGTTCTCATTTTGTTGGTCAAAGTAGTAGACGTAGCGGTTGAGAATCTCGACGAATAGCTCGACGGAGACAGCGTTGTCCATGCAGGCATCGGCGACACGAAGGGCTCGTTGGAGGCACTCCAAAACACGCTTCCCATCGCGATAGAGCTGTTGTAGTGTAAGCATCATAACCAAAGATGAGCCAGTGGTGAACGGTCGATCACTTACGTCCTTAGGTTCCTCTTCCTCACGCTGGGGATTCTCGACCACCCACCAAAGGTGGCTTGCAAGATAGACTGCCCGACATTGGTCAGGCTTCTTGAGCAGCTTGCTTCCGTGTAGAGCGGTCTTGGTGATTAGAGTATCGTAATTCTCTTTGCAGAAACCACGAGTGCCTTGCAAAGCACCGGCCACAACACAGACAGCCTGGAATTGGGCACGAGAGTCGCTGATGGAGTCCTCATAGATGGTGAAAGCTTGAGCGAAGAACTCGTAGCTGACCTCCTCAAAGCCTGTTTGGTCGGCAACTTCACCACACATCACGAACAACCGGAGAGCCAGGTCTGCACAGCCTGGGTTCACCCGCTGGTAGAGGTTATTAACGCATTGGTGCATGAACCGATAGAGAACGGAGGACTGCGATTGCCAGTTATCGTCGTAGTGTTCACGAGACTTCAGTTTGCGAGCAAGGCGGATAGAGGCTGTAACAATGGCGGGTGTAGTGTATCGAATGCGCTCATTGCCATCGCCATATGCTTTACGCGTGGCTTGAAGAAGCTGCCCGGGACATGTTAGATGTATAATAAATGCGGTGATGATAGTTCTCATTATCTTACCTTGAGTTGGGTATCGTTCTCCGGTGCTTGGATCAAGTGTACCAATCTTGCAAGCCAGCCTTGCTCCTCGACTGTCTCATCCGTTTCTCCTCCACGGCGTTGGGCCTGTGCTCCGGGATATCCTGCAGATTGCTGCATGCCCTCTTTAATCAATACTCTTGAGACTTGCAGCACACGATCGAGGTTTTCGGTAGTTGTGATAAAGATCTTGTTCTTCAGGAGACTCCGAATGATCTCGCCAGCGATAGATCTCCGGGTGGGATACGACTGTGATGTCAAAAGCGGCAGATAGTGTGGCAGAGCCAAGGCTGTAAAGATAGAGACATAGGCACGGAGTGGGGCGTTAAGGAGGTGAAGTATGTGCTGTTGTGTCGGTGCTGAGTGCAGATCGGCGTGATCGGTGTACTCGGCTGTCTTTTGAGTAGCAAAGTCAAGGACCTGATCAACATACTCTAACTGTCCTGGGTAGATGTTGAGCGCCAAGTTGACAAGAGACACAAGGAGGGCCATGGTATCTTGGATGGGCAATGCCCGCGTCTTGATCAGGTTAACAACCTGTTCGTAGAAGATATCGTACAATTTCACTTCTGCAGGAACCTCGGGCTTCTCTTCTGTCTCGTTCTTGCTTTCATCTTCTTTCTTTGCTGGCTCTGGTGTCTCTTCTGACTTATTCGTTGCCTCGATGCCATTCTCTGTGGAGGGTTCTGGGGTAGCAGTCTTGCCTGATTCGGTCTTCTTCGTCTCCTTCTCGATTTCCAGTTTATGTAACAACCGGGTAACAGCTTCCTCTTCGTTTTCCTTCCTCGTATCTGGCTGGGCATTGGTATCGGAATCCTTTGTTGCATACGTCGACAAGCGGTCCATCAATCCAATGACGATTTTCTTAAGATCAACGTGCGGGTTGAGCCGGGCGATGGCGGACAAGAGCTGATCAAGAGTGTGAAGATGGAATTCATCTGGGAACACCTTAGTAATAACTATTGAACAAGTCAGCGGCTAAGTGCTGGTTTGGACTCCAATTTTAAGCCTTACCTTCCAAAAGATATTCCTGCGCCAGAACGTCGCGGCATTGCACTACCTGTTCTAGAAGCGCTTGTAGAATGCCTGTCTTGTACGTTTCGAGATCCACCAACTGGCTGAGACGGACAACATTGCTGCCCACAAGCAACTCCAGCTCGCGTCTCTCTTGTATCCGGCGCTCGCGTTCTCTCTCGAAGGACCTTGGTGCTGCAGCCGAACCCAGAGCTTATTCATTTCCACAAAATTGGTCAAGACGAAATTGATCGAGTCCTGCAGATTGCCCTCCGGGCCATCGCTGGTGCCCGAGGGGAGGTAGTCTCTCGCCTGGCCGGACAAGTAATATCGCAGGAAGAGGCCACGGATCGGGTGCTGCACACCCCGGCTCATCTCCATCATATCTTTCATAATCTCCTTGACCGGCGCATCCTGGACTGACATATAGACCGTCCCCACAGTGATCATCAAGTATAAGCGTGGAACGATGTTCCCAGCATATTGCACAAGTTCGTATAGGTCCGCAAGGTGATTGACCGGGTGGTTCTCCTTAAGGTAGACGGAGAGGTGTCGCAACGCATCGAAGACCGCCATGTACAATTCATAGTACTGTTTTGGGCCAAGGCTGGGGGTTCGCAATTCGGAAACGAGGGTTGATCTGTCGTGTCGCGCCCCGGGGACGCATCAATTAGTACGCGGGGGGTCATCATCGCGCAGACACCGGAGATGGTTGCCTTGGGGGGGTAGAGAACAGCTTACCCGCACTTCAGCGCGTCCATGAGCTTGCCAGGAGTTTCTAAGCATTTGCGCATCAGGCCTGACTGTTGCCTCACGACTCCCAGGGCCTCCTCGAGGAGGCGGGTTTGGTCCTCGGCGACCGGCGGTGGGCTGGACATCGTGGAGAGCGGATGAGGGGGAGCTGTGGAAACAGAGCAGGCGATAACACCTGGGGTTCAAAGCAATTGTTCAAGCCGAGAGGGACTTCGGCACGGGGCGCTCAGAATTGCAATTCATAAAAGAAAAGGAAGGGTGGGGAGAGCGAAGTAGTGGAAGGGTTGGGAGTGGGAGCGGAGGAAGAAGAGGATGAAGTGTCGAAGTGTCGGGGTTACTAACTAAACTCACAAGCTGAGGTCAAGTCGGGTTAACCTTCCCACAACGTCACTGCCTCACCCTACACCACACCACACCACACCACATCACACCGCAATGGGATCAACGCTCACACTACAACTACGCACTACACATTTACTATTTTCAAAAAGACCATAGTTCTACTCTTTCTCGGGACTACAGTACGAGCCACGTGAGATGAGAAGGACCCAGGTGCACCCTCAAGCCCAGCTTTATCCAAGTTATCTTGGTCTCGTTCGCTGATTGTGATCGCGAACGACTGGCCGAGTCGTTGTAGCTTTTGTAGCTGACCCAAATAGGGTGTGAGAACCGCAATCTCTCCCCTTCCATAAGATCCTTGCCGGACAATGTGCTTGACAAGACAGTGTCATTTCAATCTCAAAATCGTTCCAGTGAGACATTGGAACCGAATCATCCTCGGACAACTGCCCCTCCAGCTAGAATAGACTTTTCTCAACACAGAAGCTTCCGGGTACTCCGAAACACAAGGGTCGTCCTGCAACTGCGGGTACAATGATTCTCGTATCAGTTGAGCGATGGATGGGTGCATCCGGCGCTGCATCTTCAATGTGCTAGAGGGATTCCACAGCTCATGGGATTACTGTCCAAACTAATGAGTCTCTCGAAAAGAGATACATCTAGTGAGTACTTGTCGCCACCTCGTTGGTTCTCCCGTGAAAGGTTGTAGTTGTGAGCCTACGGAGGAAGCTGAAGATCGTTTCCTATGAGGAAAGCTTGTTCCACTGACGGGAGAAAAGCCGGTAGTAAATGGGCTTTAAGGACCTCGCCAGCCTCTTCACACAAAATAATTTTTGGTTGGAGTTTTTGAATCATATCGAGTCTTTGCGCGAGGCCTGTTGTTGTCATGCCGATGACATCCGCTTTGGAAAGACATCGAAGATGATGTTCATCACGAGTACGGCCAATACGCGATTTGATCCCTGCATAGCATTCAAGAGCATGATAGCTTTTTCATTAGTTTCCTTCCTCATCTCTTTTACCCAAGACTCATAAAGCAGATTCCGTTCCTCTCGAGACATATGAAACACACTGCTTTGGTGCAGTTCAGTTACAGGTCGTGCGTTTGCCCTTCGTTCGCCGGCCCCCCTCCATGTTTTGAACAGAGATTTGGAGGTTTTTCCATCTGGGATCCTTCTTTGATTTCTCTAAATAATTGTTGATAATGACCTGGATACCATCTCTGAAGGTGTGCACGGAGGCAGGCATCGGAGACGCTCTGTCCAATATGGAGGTCATCGAATTCATTCTTACATGCTGACAAGTCGACACGTGCTTTGTAGTCCACCCTTTTCCCTATCCTTGCACGGTCTGTTTTTCCTGCTATAGCGCTGAGGGAAAAGCCAGCTAGCTTTTTTGATTTTGATTGTGAACCAAGTCGAATGATTTGCGCGGTGACACCGTGATCGAGTAAATTTTCTAGCAATTGGTCAAGGGCATGGCTAGTGTAAGTTACACAAATAATGAGCCCGATTCTGGAATTCAAATGTTTTTTGTTGTCGAGGAGAACCTTGATGGAGATGCCAGTGAAGCTTTTCCCCGTCCCGGGCGGACCTCAGATTAGGCCAATCTTCCGTTGGAGACAATCAACGAGAGCCTCGACCTGACCGTCATCCAGACTCGAGTTCGCACAAAGTTCGTCCAGATTGACTGGTCCCCTGCTAGGAACAAAGAAATCGGCACCGTTCTTCATCAGGCTCCGAAGATTGAAAGCGAAACCCGACTCGAGAGTGTAGACTGGAGGGTCATTTGGACTTGGATTCCCGTGATTTCTGGGAATCGAAAGGTCTGAAAACGGCACATTTCCAGTTCTTTTCATTATTTGAAGCCTCTTCAACGTCGTTTCAAATGTAGCCAACAGCACGTGAGGGAATTCAAACACGGAGAACCGTCTTGTATTCACACCAAGAAGACCAAGGAGAGCCCGCATATTGGACTCCTCCGAGTCAACGATTGTAAAAGTGGCGTGTGCGTGGGTTTTTTATCGTTCCACAATTCCTGAAGACCGAAATTTTCTTCCATCGCTCGAGCGTTGTTCCTAAGATTTTCTGTGCATACTTCTCTAGCTAGGCCTAGACTAGTCCTTCCTTTTAAGCCAAAGCTAGTATTTCCATGGTCTTAGTCAACGAAGGCTCGGAAAACAAAGATGTTGATAGAGCATGTCGGGATGGGATCAGCTTGGCTTCGGCAATGCGCTCAAAAGCAATGATGTAACCCATTCCGACTGGATACTCTTCTTTGAACCCAATGTCTATAATCTTATCCAAGCACATTTCACGATCTCGGTCAAGCATGACGAATCCAGCCTTCATGAAAATCCACGAGGAGGGTGAAATATCACGGCGTTCCAGTCTGTAAGTCTTGCACATATGTCGGTAGTCAGATTGGTGATCATTCCACCACTTCTCAAGGTCTTCCCAACCTTTTTCTCCGGGGCCGATCCCCTTCAGTTCAAAGCAATCGGCCAAAATAGGCCATTTCACGGACCAAGGACCAGGTACGTCGGTGTCGGCAATATTAAGGGCCTCTCTATTAGCTTTATCCGGGGCTTGAACCGAAAGGTAGATCTCAGATTTGGAAACCAAGTCCTGAGACGCGTCTGTGAAGGTATGGGTGAAGTTGTTTCTGGTTCCGGGGAAGGCGATGTTTGCGCCCGGCCCGTTGATGAATCGGTAAAGCGAGAGATATAGTGCCAAGGGCTCAACAAATGTCATACCAGTCACGTTGGGTACAAATCCTGTATATGATTCAGTGAGAAACCTTGGTGACCGAGAGGAAGGGAGTATCTTATTTACCAATAATCTGGTCCAGGCGAATTTCGCACCACTTCCACGACTTCTCCATAGAAGCCCCCTTGATCAAATCCACTTGTTCGTAGTCAAATATCTCATCCGCGTAGGGAGATGGATGGAACGCGGGGGTTGTCTTCTCTCAAGGGAAGACTGATCTCAATTTGCCCTGGTGCTGGAATACTGCCACACCATAGTTGTTTAAAGGTCAGTCTCTTTTATGGTGTATAGAGCTAAGAAAGCTTACATCAGTGCCAGTTTGGAGAACTAGAAACTCTAGGTGGCTGCAAAGTGTATCGGTCAAAGGGACGGCATTGTAGGTCATATTTTTGTTGATGCTTTTGATGTCCATGACATTTTCGCTGTATGCAGTGGCGTCGGATTATGCTATTTTTTCAAAGTTGGTTAATAAATAGGACACATGGAGATATTTGGTCATATAAAACTCAAAGTGCAACACATACCACAATAATACATATGTGGAACCTGATTCAGGTTGTGAACTCGTTCCTGCATCTGACTCTTAACAGTATCCAGGTCTGTACGGAGATCTACCCCCGAGTATAGTTCGAGACGCGGGTCTTGTGGTAAGTCGCTCTCGACAATTGTACGTGGGCGATGTGTCAAGCCGATCACCCGGTCAAAGGCTGTAGGAGTAGGATAGGGGAGCAAGTTTTTAGCTAGAGCCCATCCAGAAATGCCACCGGCGCCAAAAACCAGCGCAACTTCATAGTATCTGCCATTTAGATACGTTTCATTGCGATCTCGTTGTCAAACTTCAAGTGAAATTTGAAATCAGCCTCAGATAGGGATTTGTTTCTTATTTTAAGCCTAGGTCCTTCTAGGTAAGCCGACCAAGGCCAATAACTAAAAATTTGGGCACCGTGCCCCGTTACCTTGAGCCTTGTGCGGCGTGGATCTTTCAAAATAACAGCTTGCAACTTGACCTGATCGCGGGTGAGTGGGGGCCAAGAATGAACCACTTGACATGTAGCCTACAAGCTATTTGCTTCCAGTTATAGATTAAATTGACCTAAAAAGCTCTGGTGTTCGAAAACCAAACCGGGAGCATGTGTGGCTTTCAATAGTCTTTGGACAAGCAATATGGAAACAGGGCACGCTCCAAGCCCCACTATAGGCTTGGCATCTGTGCGCAACTGTATGGAGTATCTAACATCTGCGATTCCTCAGGATGGGAGATTGCCATACCCGAAGCTTCCAAAGCTATCCGTAGATAGAACCGGTTGTAGAATCGGCGGGGTGAGGGAACCTGGAATGTCGGAGCCTATTTCGCAGGTATAGAGCTGGGGGTTTTATGGAACTTGGAAGCCAAGCTGCTAGACAACTGCCTTCAAGGTCATTGATTTCGAGTTTCGCGACTGCAAGCAATTGCATTGCAGACATTCGCTACAGAGCCCACGGAGAAGAATGGATTCTACTGTAGACAGCAAGGCAGTGGAAGACTTCCTCAAGTTTGAACTTATAATTCGAGTAAATGAACATTATATACACACACACGGAGAACGGCGGCATAGGATGAAGAAAAACCCCGAAATCGCGACACAACAACCACAATGCATGTCTGGTAGAATCCCCCAACGAGGCAGCCCGGGGAAGGAGAGAATCAGGTAAACAACGAAAACAAAACCGAGCATCTCGTCTATCAGACACCGCAGAATTTTTGCCATGCCATGTTCAACCATGGCGACGGTGTGGTGGTTTTTTTTTTTTTCTTAATTTAAAAAAAAAAAAATTTGATTTCTTCCTTGTGTTGAGGAAATTCCGGGTTCGATCAGTCCCAATTGCTTTTGGTGAACCGGCCAAGAAAACGCCATGGATATCAGTGGGAAAAAATAAACGACGGCCAATAGGGACAGGCATCCAGGGCGGTGCGGTTAGGATGCCAGTTTGCCTAGCGTGCTTTAATCGCGGTAGTTGACAGCGAAGTCGACGTTACGCTTGCGCATAACTTCCTTGCGGTCCTTCTCCTTGGCTGTGAGGATAGTTAGTAATTGAGTTTTGAAGTGGTATGTTGGAATCACGAGTTTTCTTACCTTCGTCGTAGACCAGGAACTCGTGCAGACCATGGCCGGCAGGGACCATGGGCAAGACGGGAACCTTGCGATCGGTGATGACCTCCAGAAGGGCAGGGCCATCTTGCTCGATGAGCCACTTCAGCTTGGACTCAAGGTCAGAGGTCTTGGAGACGCGCTCAGCAGCGACGCGCATAGCGCGGGCTAGAGGAACGAAGTCAGGGTTCTGCTGGTGAGTGTGGGAGTAGCGGTCCTCGTAAAATAGGTTCTGCCATTGCGTGACCATGCCCTGCTCCTCGTTGTTAAGCAGGAGAACCTTGACACCGATACCGAACTGAGCAGCGGTGGAGAGCTCAGTCAGGGTCATGTTGAAAGAAGCATCACCATCGATATCGATGACCAGGCAGTCGGGGCGAGCGACCTTGGCACCGATAGCGGAGGGCAGACCGTAACCCATCGTACCAAGACCACCGGAGGTGATCATGGTACGGGGCTGGCGCCAGCGGAAGTGCTGAGCGGCCCACATTTGGTGCTGACCAACACCGGTGGTGATGATGGTCTTTTCCTTAATGTCGGCGGTCAAGTTGCTGAGGGTCTCAATTACGGCCTGGGGCTTGATGGGGCCGTCGGCGGACTGGCGTTCGTACAGAGATAGGGGGAAAACGAGCCTTCCAGTCGTTGATCTGTTCGAACCACTCAGTGCGCTCGGGAACGGCGTTGACCTGAGGCAAAAGAAGGCGAAGGTTATCGGCGCAGTCACCCTCAACAGCCTCGGTGGCCTCGACGACCTTGTTGATGTTCTTGGGCATGATCTCGAAGTGAACGATACCACCACGGCCCTCAGAGGCAGCTAGCTTAGCCTGGGGGGCGAACTTGGGGATGCTACCAGTGACACGATCGTCAAAACGGGCACCAACGGCGATGATCAGATCGGCCTCCTGCATGGCCATGTTAGCGTAGGCAGAGCCGTGCATACCGAGCATGTGCAGAGACTTGGGGTCCAGCTCGTCGAATCCACCAAGACCCTGGAGGGTAGTAGTGACAGGAATCTGGACCTTGTCCGCAAGCTCCTTCAGGACCTGAGGGCCATCGGGGCGGGCAAGAAGACCCTGACCAACGTAGAGGACGGGCTTCTTAGCGACGTTGACCAGGCGGGCGACGCGAGCAACGGTGGAGTCAAGAGACTTCTTGCTCAGCTCACGGGCAGCCATGGTGGCAGCACTGGGGAGAGAAGGAATGGTGCTTTGCATGGGGATCGGGTTGCGGAGAATGCTGGCGGTAACATCCTTGGGGAGGTCAACCAGGACGGGACCGGGACGGCCGCTAGTAGCGATCTCGAAAGCCTCCTGGATACGGCGGGGCAGCTCTGCAACGGACTTGACCATGACGTTCCACTTGGTACAGGCGCGAGAGATACCAATAACATCAGCCTCCTGGAAGGCATCGGTTCCAATAGCGCTGGTAACGACCTGACCACAGAAGACAACCATAGGGGTGCCATCAGACATGGCATCCTGCATGGGGGTAATTGTGTTGGTAGCACCGGGACCGGAAGTGACGAGAACAACACCGGGCTTGCCAGAAGCACGGGCATAGCCCTGGGCCATGTGACCGGCGCCCTGCTCGTGCTTGGGGAGAATGAAGTCGAAGTGTTTTGAGTTATAGATGGCATCGAAGACGGGAAGAATGGCACCACCAGGGTAGCCGACTGTGATAGCAAGGTGAGTCAATTGGATCCATTGGTATGCAAAAGCAGGGAATATATGATGACTTACAGACGTGCTTAACGTCCAGGCGAAGCATCATCTCGTGGAAGATTTCACCACCGCTCATGCCAACCATACTGTGTTACATTAGCCTCCCGGGTCCATTGAAGTGGTCCGCAATTTATTTCGTGCTGTGGCCTATCGAGACCAGGATGGGTGAATCGAGAGACACCTACGAGTCATCGAGCTCAGGGAGCTGGCGGGTTTGCAGAGGAGAGACCTCATTGCGGTGAGGTTCTTGGTTGAAGGCCGGGCTGGGAGCAGGCCGAGAGCCCCTAAGTCAATGGTGTCAGTAAAGCTAGAGTGATTAAAACACCAACCATCCGACTTACGAGGTGGCGGTCGCCGTGCTTTGGGACCGTTTCTGAGGAGAAGAGCGGTGGGGCGACGCAGCCGAGGCCACGAACGAGGTCGAGAAAGACCGACGGGCAGAGATCAGCTGCCTCTGGAGGTGAATGGAGCGCCAGGCGCTATTTGAAGGTCTGAGAGGCATCATCATGACCAACGACAGCCCAGGGAGTGAGTAGAGAGGTACCGCGAGGGTAGAGAAATGATAATTGCCCTTGCCGTGAATCTTCCTGGGGACGAAAATCGCCTTAAACCAAAACCGACCGCTCTGACTCAAATTTCGGTCTTTCTGATTGGTCCGCGTTGCCTCCGCGCTCCGACCTCGGCGAGTCACGTGTGTCAGTTATCGTGTCACGTGACATGATCCGATGCAGTGCAGTATACAGCACCGTCGTAGCAGTAGCAGTAGCAGGTAACAACCGTTTGGGAAGGAGGTTCCGTAGCCAGCAGCATGGTGATCGAGCTTGTACATAATAGAGTAAGAGTACGAGTACTTGTACCAGTGGATCTACAATACCCTGGTTGGTTAACCGGGTCATCCATTGCCCGCCTCTGCCGATCGTGTTTAGCCGACATGACGGGTATTCTGTCCATAATTTCTTTTCCCGAGTGCGATGTGGATTGTCATCCCGATTTCTACGGAAAGCCGGGCGGGGCGAGCTATTCGGCCCGGTCTACAGACTGTGCAACTGCAACTGCAACTGCAACCTGCATTTCAAGATCCGAGTATACCAGATCTTGCCAGATCTTATACCTTCCAGCAGTACGAGCAACCTTGGAAGTATTGGGTCAAACTTGAAATATATCAGCTTCCCTTGTGAGATGGAGTACGCTGTGTACATATAGTACGCTAAGTATGGCATCCATGACATAGCATCACCAATTTGAACGCCACTTACATCTCCTGGCAACAATACTCCGTAGACAATGGACAATGGACAAAGGCCCCTGCGTCCCCGCAAGGTCGACTGGAAAGGGACACCGGGGGATGAAACCTTCCCCACCAAAGGTATTTTTCCGGGGACTTTCTTCGCGGGGCTTGGCTGCCATCATCGTTCCGTTTTGGGTTATAACCCCCCGCCATTTTTTCTGGAGGACTCTTAGTACTAGTACCACCACCACTACCACCTTTGCTTTCCCTCTCTCTCAACTTCTTTGCTTTCTTTTCTTTTCTTTTCTTTCCTTCTTACGGATCCCCCAAAAAGAAGAATCTTTACCCCGCCATGTCTTCCCCGGAACTGGTCCCACAAACCGAGTCCATCGCCGAGGTTTATGCCACTGACGATGCCTCCGTCAACTCGGTTGCGCCGGAGCACCAGCAGCGCTGGTCTGCTCTCATTCAGCAATTCTACAAGCAATATAACCACCGTCCCGATTTTGTCGCTCGCAGCCCTGGTCGTGTGAACATCATCGGCGAGCACATTGACTATTCTCTCTACGATGTCCTACCTACCGCCGTCAGTGTTGACGTGATTATGGCCGTCAAGGTCACCCCCGCTGCCGCCTCCGGCACCACCATCAAGATTGCCAATGTGAACCCGGAAAAATTCCCCACGCGCGAATTCTCCGTACCCCACGATTCCGACATCGAGATCGACCCCAAGAAGCATGAATGGATTAACTACTTCAAGGCCGGCCTGCTTGGCTCCTTGAAGTTCCTGCGCAAAGAAAAACCCGATGGCACACTCGTCCCCGCCAGCATGGAGATCCTGGTCGACGGAAACGTTCCCCCCGGTGGTGGCATTTCCAGCAGTGCTGCTTTCGTCTGTGCCTCTGCGCTGGCCGTCATGAAGGCCAATAATCACAATGTCTCCAAGCAGGATCTATTGGATCTGGCTGTTGTTTCGGAGCGCGCAGTCGGTGTGTACTCTGGCGGGTAAGTATATCTCTATTTCGACCCCCCCCCCCCCTCCTCCTCCACAAGACAAAAAAAATGCCGACCAAATGAACTTCTACAGAATGGATCAAGCTGCCTCCATCTTTTCCAAGCGCGGATACCTCCTCTACACCCAGTTCTACCCCGCCTTCAAGGCCGAGCATGTTCCCATTCCCACTGCCGCCGACGAAATCACCTTCCTCATGGCCCAGAGCTTCGTCACGTCCAACAAGGCCGACACTGCTCCCTGCCACTACAACCTGCGTGTGGCAGAGTGCACCCTCGCTGCCGTGATCCTGGCCAAGAACTTCGACCTCACCCTCCCCAAGGACAACAGCTCGCTTGGCTACAGTTTGCGCAACTTCCAAAACCAACTAATGACCAAGGAAGGCCGTCTGGGCGATCCTCTCGAGTACCAGATTGACTCCGTTATCCAGGCCACCCAGGACCTCTTTACCAAGGAGGAGGGCTACACACGCGAGGAGATGGCCCAGCTCCTCGGCACCACAGTCCCGGAGCTGGAGTCCAAGTTCCTCTCCGCATTCCCTGTCCAAGCTGATCGTTTCAAGCTGCGCCAGCGTGCTCTGCACTGCTTCAAGGAGGCGCGCCGGGTATTAGATTTTAAGGCTTGTCTTGCCAATGCGTCCAAGCTGGATGAGAAGCGCATTAAGTACCTGGGTCAGCTTCTGAACGAGTCGCAGCAGTCTTGCTTCGCTTCATACGAATGCAGTGCTCCCGAGGTGGATGATATCTGTGCTATCGCGCGACGTGCGGGCACATGGGGTAGTCGTTTGACTGGTGCTGGCTGGGGTGGTTGCACCGTACACATGTTGCCCCAGGGCAAGGTTGAGGCAGTGACGACTGCCCTGCGCAACGAGTACTACCTGAAGAAGTTCCCCGATATCAGCCCCGAGAAGCTGGAACAGGCTATGGTTATCAGCAAGCCTTCCAATGGCTCATTTGTGTATGTCTTCTCCACCCCCTCCACCCCCGGAGGTGGCTCATTATTTTGAATCCAAGACTAATGGTGGGTTTGTTTCAGGATTGCCGGCGCTGCTATTGATGGAGTTGCTCTTTGAATTGCATAAGATATTTCCAGCCTACTTTCGTTGGTCTGCAGATTATAGAAAATCTAAAATTATTTCAAGCCCAGATCCTTCCGTGGTGCCCTGTTGCACGCTTCGTGAATTACTTGACAGTAAATTTCCAGGTGTTGACAATTATATTCGAGTTATGCAAGCTCCGATATCGCATACAAGTCAATGTGCCTGCGCATACCTCGGGCCGGACATTGAAGTGCCAAGAAGAGTGCACCGTTCTGCCGTTGACCCTGCAAGGGGGTACTGCAAGGTACGCTTGGAAAGCTTCGGTGCTTTGAGACGTTGCGGCGGTCGAGACTTCAAAATTGCCAAGTACCGCAGTTTGGTAACGTGCTGCGCTTTCAGAGACGCGGCGCTTGTTTGCTGCATAATGCAGCGCTGCTGGGGAAGGATTTGCTGATCACAATATGAGAATCAGGTCTTCTGTTTAGAAGCAGCCTTCCCGAAAAAGTCGCTCATCTTCTTCATGCCGGTCGTGTTGACCTTCTTCAGATCTCGAATGCCACGAGATTCCATAGCCTTGGCCTTTTTATCTTCATCATCCTTCTTGCGTTTTTTCTCCGCGCGAGACTCCACCTCCTCGTCGTCCAGACCGCGCTTGCGACTGAAGTCGGTCAGTGTACGCGACGCAAGGGCTTCAGCGCGGAGCGCAGCAATTTCCTTGATGCGATCTGTCAGGGGCTTGAAATCCAGAGGGCTCTCCGGGGATGCAAGCATCTCATCGATTCGAGAGCAAAGGGAGGCTGGCAGATAGGAATCTTTCATGAACGTCAAAGCAGTGGAGACTCGTTGCAAGTGAACGATCTTGTCTGAGGTAGAGTTGTCCGTGGGTGGCTGAGGAGCTGGTGTAGATTCGCTTGCTGGCGTTGACACGGACGGCGTCGTAGACGTGGCCGCTGTTGACGGAGAGTCCTGTCCCTCCTCTGACTTGGAGCTTGCATCTCCATTGGAAGGTACTTGACCGGTGAGGGCATCCTCTCGCTTGACCGACATGAGTGGCGGGGCCAATGGCTGGCGAACGAAGCGCTCTTCCAAACTGGCAGGTAGCCCTTGAGTCGCCAATCGATCTGCCTTTGCGACCAGTTCATTGAGCAGCTTTGCTTCGTTGAAGCGCAGCATCTTCTCATCCCCAGCCTCCACGGTATCACAAATCGCTTGCGCGCGTGCTAAAAGGGTGTTGCGGAAGGTGTCATCGTAGAGAACATTGCGGAGATGCTGTGGTAGGTCGTCGTTTGAATCGATGATATCGTCCAGTGGTTGGAATAGCGATTGGCCCGATTTAGAGGTGGCATTGAAGAGGGCAATTAAGAAGAAGATAGAGTCAATTGGAGTTGCCACCAAGAGTTCGGCCTTCTTCGCAATTGAAGCTGTCTGGGTGTCGGTCTCTTCGTCTGGTGACGCGGTTGTCGTTTGACGCGTGCGAGGAGTGAACAAAATGCTGCGAGGCGATATAGTAGGCGAGGCGACCACGGTAAACTCGTAGATACCGCGCTCCGGACAGAAGAAGTAACGGGTGAGCTCGCCCGACTGGGGATTGGGAAGGGAGAGCAAGCGCGCATTAGCACTGGTTGAGGATGGAAGGATGAAAGTCTTGCTAGGCTTTTCAACAGTGGTTAATTTCTTCTTCTGCTCGACCTCAGGCATCTCTTCAATCGCCTTTGCAGGCGCAGATGCTCTTGTGCGAGGCATTTTGGGGGAGGATATAGTGTGGAGAAGGAGGGAGAGAGGTGAAGGTGTGTACGGAGTAATATGTAACTTGAAGTGGAAGGTGCCGCGGGCAGACGCGCCCCGACGCGCGCGGATCGGGATCGGATCATGTGCGGCCAATGCCATGCAGGATCCCTCACATTCGTAAAGTCGCCCTTCTTGCCAATCCTTGTTGATTCAGAACTGAGCCTTTCAGGGTTTTCCACACCCCTACGGACTGCCAGAGCTGAATATTTACAACTGGCTTTCGCAACCTATATCTCCAATTTGTGCGCGTGGCCGTTGAAGCGGCAAGACCAGCGGGGAATGACGCTCCGTGGTGATCGCTTCCTATAAAGATACCCGAATCTCGACATAAAAGTGAGTCTTTTTCGACAACTGGAGAGGCAGAATGGTCTGCTAACTGGCCTCTTTTTCTTTTCTTCAGTGGTTGACAGCGCGTGGCCGCCCAAGTCGCCCCGCGACGCCCTCCTCAGCTCGCCTGGGGGCCGAAGGAAGTACCAGGACATGCGCCGAGAACTTCAACCATCTCCCTTGAAACGCTCCAACACCACTCCTAATTTCCGATCAAAAGCTAGTCAAGTCTTGGATGAAGGCGAAGACGAAGATGGAGAGGAAGGAGAGGAAGAAGACGAGGAGACTCTCCAATTGCGACTGGCCGAAATCCAGGCTCGTCTCAAGCTAAAGCAACTGCAGAAGAGCCGAGGCCGATCCGATAGTGCGACTTCTTATATCGAAGAGGGAGAGTAGAGACGCACTCGGCCAGCCTCTGCACTTGCGTCATCTTCACGGACCATCTCCCATTTTTCCGAGCTGAGAAGCCCACAAAGTAAACCGCAGAAAGCACGCACCGATGAAGTTCAGGTTCCGGTGTCGCCTCAGAAGCGAGAAGCCCCCGCGCCAGAGCCTTGGTCTCCGCGAAGGTACCAGATGGGCATTGACAAAGGCTGGAAGGCAAACGATGTGTCGCTTAAGCGACCTCCGCGGCCAACGAGCCAACTCGGAACAAGAAGTGGCGCAATGTCCCGTCCTGGCGATGTTTACTCGCCCAGGCCACAGACGTCGCCCGGGGGTGGAGGGATAAACAGAATAAAAAGTTTCAGTGAGCGCATGGCGGAAGGTCGAGCCACGGAGAAGTCTCGCCTAGAGCGAGCAGAGAGAGCAGAGAGAATCCAGGCAAATCGAAGCTCAGCATTCCAGCTGAATGAAGCTGAGATTGAAGCATTCAAGACCGCAGCTGCAAATGAAATGCCACCGCCTGCACAATCTACTCATCGGCAACCGGAAGTGCAACATTTTAGCCGCGAGGAAATCATGCAGTCTCTGGCGAAACCCGGAGGTGTAAAACGAAGCCAAACAACTCCTAATCTGAAAGATCCCCCCCGGCTCGAACAAGAAGCCAACTAACGTGCGCCATCATTTTACTCAATCAGGAAGGACTTCGCCATACAAAGATTCCTGCCAAGATGAACACGCCGCTGGAGAAGCTACCAATCAACCAGACTCTTCTAAATTCGAATCTTACTCCGGCATGCACCTGACAAACCGCATCCTACCTCATTCTTTCTTGAGCCGCAACTTGAGTGACAAAAAGGTTCTTCGTATACCCGATCTACTAAAGGTGGTCAAGGCACCATCCTTCGAGCTCCCCGAGGAGATTGATACGGACTTTGTCGTGTTTGGGATACTTGCATCGAAGTCTGATCCGAGGCAGATCAAGACCCCAGCAAACAGCACCAAGAAGGAGGTAGACCCCTACGACGAGGGACGCAATAATACCGATAAATATCTGGTCTTGACCCTGACCGATCTGAAATGGACTATCGATGTCTTTCTTTTTGAAACCGCGTACACTCGCTACTACAAAATGTCAGAGGGAACACTCGTTGCGATTCTGAACCCTACGATAATGCCTCCACCAAAGCATAAGTTGGATACAAACCGATTCAGTTTGTCTTTGAATTCTTCAGACGATAAAATTTTGGAGATTGGCTATGCTCGGGACATTGGCTACTGCAAGGCCGTACGGAAGGATGGCAAGAATTGCCAATCCTGGCTGGATGCGCGGAAAACTGAATTTTGTGAATTTCACGTTGACATTCAAGTGCGGCGCACTCAGGGCAAGCGCATGGGAGTCAACTCCAACACGGGTTATGGCCCCGGTGGTCGATCTGGCTCACGGATCATAGACGCGGCGGATAATTGCAGTGGTCCGAACCCTACGAGCTATCGAAGATCTTCGACGGTTCGAGATCCTGGCTCCAAGAAAGACTCGAAAAACCCTGGCGCCCAGTATGATGGAGAATCTCAGTCACTCTATTACGTGGCGCCGGCTGCCAATCGCGGTAATCGCACATCATACCATCATGGCGCTGCGAACGGATCGGCGGCAGCCCTGATTGACGCTCATGACGACCCATTCCTTGCTTCGGGCATGATAGGGCGCGGCCAGGAGAGCAAGGAACAACGAATGCGGCGACGCTTGGCCACTCAGAAGCGTGAACTTGACATCACACGCAGGCTTGTCACAACTCGTGCTGGCCCTGGTGCAGATTATCTTCGAACCCGAACTGGTAACGAGACTTCTCAAAAAGGCGAGACGCCAAGCACACCAAAGTCTCAACCCACAGATCATGGTTTCAACCTTTCTACCCTGGGCATGGCAAAGAATGTTCGGTTGAGCCCCCAGAAGCGTGCTCATGGCAAACCACATGGAAGCGGCGTCAAAAAAACTCGGTTCATCACATCAAAGGGGATTAGAGAGGCTGGGCGGGAAAGCTTAGGAGCTGGAGCTGAGGCAGCCCAGGGAGGAAGACGGGTTTTGTCAGATGATGACGATGATGAACTGGATATCATTTGATACCGGAGAAAGCTGTGCAATAAGGGAAGCCTGTATTCTATCCACTCTGTCCTACTCTAATGCGTCACGAAATAAAAGAGGCTCTTTCGTCCCATGCGGTATTCTGAATAAAGGGCGGACCCGTAGAACAATGCTTTTTGAAGACCATTTACCTCTTCTCGTAGTTCCTGATAGTTCGCCCCTCTAGTTCCCATTCCATGATTCGCAACTTTGGTTGATATCGATGGATCCGTTCATCTGGCCAACCCCTCCAATGCAATATGCTTTTGGTCAGAATATAATTCATGCGTCTAGTTTTCTCGGGCGATGTGAATGGACCGCTTGAGCCTCTTGAGGCTTTCTATGAGCGGCCATCGGAGCCGGGCCAGTCAAATAATCCGACTTTGGGCAAATAGGGTATTCCAAAATCGGTGGAAAGAAATGGTTTCAGGAACCGTATTTCGAAGTCAATTGGGGGGGGGGGGGGCATGAGTACTAGTATCGACTCGATGACGAGTGCGAGCGATGGCTTGCTACAAGATACCACGACAACCGTTGAACCACGGCTTCAATCTCACATTATGACATTCCAAGGTTGGAGACCATGTCCAAATAAGCTAAGAAATGAGTCACACTAGGCCCTATATGCATTTACGTGCAAAGGGGATGATACGAAGAAAGCGAAAGGAACAAGTACTACTCTTGCAGTATTGTGTAAGACCATCATGAGAGGGTTCATTTAAATCGGAATAGTAGTCACTTCAACCAGTCTGTTATATGTGGAAGCATCTCCTTCAACAAGGACGATAAGACCAATATGAACAGAGCAGCGATAAAGTAACCACAGAAAGAGTGACAAAAAAAAGAACCACTATGAGCCCAAACGCCTCACACCCTGCCATCCCAGAAAGTCCCAGAAGCACATGATACCTGGTATCCCATTTTCCCACGCCACAACGCACGCGCTGGAGAAACAAAAAAAAGAGAAGCGCACATGAGTCATTATGGATAGGAGCAAATCGAATCGCAAAGTAGGACCGAAGGAAAAGGAGTATGAAAGCCAAGCAAAAAATAAAATAAAACAAAACCATGAGTATCTGCAGCAATTCGCTGTGCTGTAATAATGGTTGCAATCCATGCTCCAGAGTGAGAAAGGTAAAATGCAGTCACTCGGGGTGGCAGAGGAAGAATGCAGTGAATAGAAGAATAAGAAGACACCGCTCAGTCAATGCATCATCATATGTTGGATATGCTGGCTTTCTGAAACAGAAGATCATGTGAACTTAATCAACGACGAAGACACTTAAGCGGACTGAGACTCGGCGGCCGCGCGAGTGCTTCGAGTCTTCTTAGGAGCAGGAGCTTCCGGGCTGCCAGAGCGCAGTTCACGCTTCGTAGGAGAGGTACCCTGAGACACAGTCTCATCGGGCGTGGGCTTCTGGCGTAGCCAATGATCGAATGGGCTAGCACGCTTGCGCTTGTTGTCAGAGATCAGGGCTGTGGCCGTTGGCGTCACATCAAGCTCGCCACCGTAGCGAGCAGCCGAACGAAGGTTGCGGTTACCGCCGGGAGCTCGAGGAAACTCTGGAGACTGGGGAGTGTAGGGAGACTTGGACCCCTTGTGTATAACCTCAACCTCAGCATGGCACTCATCGTCCGTGGCTTCTTCCTCGATCGGAATTTGGGGAGCTGCCTGGGGCTTTGGTGCAGCCTCAGCAAAGAGGCGACGAGGTCGGATAGAAGAGCGTGTTAGAGACTTCACACCGCTAAGATCGGCGTCTTGCAGCAGATCAGGACGGGCGGCGAACAATCCCAAGTCGTCGCCCTCATCAGAGGATTCTCCAAACTTGTTGAAGACCTTTTTACCTCGACTGGGAGAGAGGTCTTGTTAGTGAACGTACTTTCCAAAATGATTCCATGAAATGATAACTCACAAGATCATTGTCATACCACCAGCACGGGCGATCGCATCATCCTCGGTAAATTCATTATCATCACAGCTGTGAAGTCTGTTAGCGTTGGGTGCAATTAAAAATGGGGATAATTTGCGACAAACTCACTCGGTGAGATCATCGCGACCATGCTGATCGTGTTCATCGTATTGCTTATACCGCACATTTCCATCGTTAGGCTTGTCCTGTTTGCGAGCACGCTTTCCAGTCTTGGGTGCTTCGACAGAACCAGAGGACACGGTCTCTTCGATCTTCGCATTAAATGGAGTTTCCATATCGGTAACTGGCTTAGGAATCTTGTCACGGGAATCTGTGTATATTTGGATTGTCTTCGAAGCTGGAGCTTCAAAGCTCTCCAGCGACAAGGGAGTGGACTTCTTGGGGCGTGCCGATGATTGCGTTGGGAACAATGTCCGAGAGGCAGATGAAATATCAGAAGAAGAAAGTTTCCGTTTGGAGGGAGTTTTTGCAGGAGTGGGTAAAGCTTGATTCACTGTTGGGCGAGATCGGGGGTTGGGCGAGTGAGAGGTGCGGGAGGAGAGGTCGTAATCGTCAAAAGCAATAGACGGGACCGAGGCACCCGTACGTTTCCGAGTATATGATTTGGAACTTTTGCCTGGAGCAGAAAGCATCTCATCCCCATCAACTTCTAACGTCTGACACTTCCGCACAGCTTGCTTCGACCGGGCCTTATTAGGAGAGCTAGGGCACACAGGTTCTGAAGTCTTATCGGCAACTCTTGATGTCCGCTGGTTGGCAATTCTGGCTGAACACCTGGTAGGATATGGCTCATATTGATCATAACCAGAGCCATGACGAGGCGCGGCCGGAGTACGCAGAGATGACGGCGAGGGCGGGGGAGGAGTTGCAGCCATGTTGAACAAAGGAATTTGACGGACGACCAAAGACGTTTTTTGCGCCAAATTCACACCTTTTACAGTGGTTTTTTGACAAGGGGTCGGACCAAGAGTGACACGGGGATCGGGGTTTGCGTTGGGATGAACTGGAACAATGGTGGGACGCTGTTCGAGGAATCTTTCGAGATTGATGATGAGTCGGACGATAATTCAAGAACGAAGGGAATCGAGTACTTGACACAAGCGACACAAAATTTCAATGCGAAGACACGGGTGAGAGAGTTGCAGAGGGGATTCGTGAAAAGAAGGGATGAAGTCCATTCAAGGGCGCGGCATGTTTTGGCGCCCAGAACGAGGTGGCTGGTCACGAGGCGGTGAAGAAGCTACCGCCTCATTTCATTCGCCCCGCCCCGCGATTCTACACCTACTGGAGCACTACTCTTCTTGTACGGAATACTCTATTTTGGATTCACTGCAGAATTTCCGTGGGTCCTACCAACGTTCTCCCCTCCCATTCGTCTGTTGGTTTCAGGGGAACCTTTGGGGACCAAGGTCGGGCCGACATTGCCTTTCTGTTTGTTGATTTTGTTTGCCAATCCTCGACTTCGCCAACCAGAACCTACTCCCCCCACCACAAATTTGACATTTTATTATGGCCGTCCGATCTACCGCCGAGGAAATGGAGAGGCTTCAGCTTTCCGATGAAGATACCGAGGACCTCTGGGATTCTCCTTCTAAAAGGCAAACACGCCAGACCTTCAAACAACGATCCTCTGAAGAGCACATTGCCCCCGAACCTCGGCCAATCCAGGATAACAGCGACAATGCGTTTGATCGCGAAGAAGCCCGTGAAGCCGCTCTTCACCACGAGCTCCAAAGTGTGCGAAACATCAACGAGGTTCTTGAAGGGTTGCTTGGGAGTATTGATCGGGCCAAAGGAAATATGGAGGTATGTCCAACCTTTCCGATCGATCATAGAAATATCTATCTAACCTTTTTCAAGACTGTGTCAAAAACAGTCACCTCCGCCTCAACTCTCCTCAACACATGGACCCGGATCCTGTCGCAGACCGAACACAACCAACGGCTGATTTTGAACCCCAATTGGCAGGGTGCAACACAAGACGTGGCCGATATAGAGAATGAGGCTATTGAAAAACAGCAAGCGGCAGAACGACGGGAACGGGCACTCCAGGAACAACGTGAGGCAGCAGCACGTCGGGCAGAGGAGGAAGAACGAAGACGCGTCTTGAACCCCAAAGCCGGCCGGGGAGCCAGTCGAGGAACTGTGCGAAGTACCGGCCTCGGCAGAACCCCGAGCGTGAGCACCTCTCGAACGGGCGCCACGCGTGGCACATCAACAGCGAATGCAGGGACTCGCCGGCCCCTCAGTGGGATTGCTAGAGGCAGTGGGATCGCCCGTGGTAGGGGGAAGCCATGATAAAAACAATGTTGTTTTTAATGTACCATACCTTATGCCATTTCATGAACATACAAACTCAATAAATATGATACCCACACCCGAGCATCGAAGTCAATTAACTCTTGAATCTGTACTTAGTAGTTGGTAGTGGTCCCACGGGGTGGTATCCTATGGCCTAAGGCATTGATTGGGTGGACGCGAACACGCGCCGATAGCGATAAGGAGCTTTATCCCCCGGCCGCTGCGACCTTAGTGGTGACCTCGAGTTTCCCCAGCTTCACTTCTGCTCTACCTTCACACAATGAATTTCGCTCCTTACCAGGACGAATCACCAGAGCTCGAAAGGGCCCTGTCCCCGCCAAACCTAGAGAGTCGCGTCAAATCCCCTAACCTCCGCTCACCCCGGGCATCTGCCGACTTACCTTCGCCGGGTCATTTCGCAGGAGGTGGACATGGCAACACTGGCTTTGGTCGGGATATTGAGGGCGGTCATGTGAGCCTAGGTGCATTTGAGACCAGCCTGCCGGTTCGCATGGATGTGGAAGCTATGCTGGCATATCTACTTCTGCCTCCAGCCGGAGGAGTCTTTCTGCTCTTGGCCGAGCACAAGAGTGATTACGTTCGGTAAGGAATCTCAATTTCGCAACAATGAAATCCGATGGTGGATCTAACATTAACCACAGATTCCATGCGTGGCAATCTAGTATGCTCTTCAGTGCTATTTTCGTGAGTCTAAACGACTTTTTTCCATTCCATGGACTGTATCTAACATACCACCAGGTCATCCATCTCATCTTCGCCTGGTCTTCCTTCCTCTCCTGGACCCTCTTCATAATCGATATCCTACTTATTGGGTTTCTCAGCATGCGCGCTTATCGTGATGGTAAGTCCAGCCCCTTGTGCCCGTCTCTGGTATAACTTACACTAACACTGCCTCAGTCGACACATTAGATCACTTCGAGGTTCCTTTCATCGGTCGTATGGCTAACTCCTTCGTGGACAACGAATGATCCGATTCCGAGGCGACCGTTACTGCGTTTAAACGGCTCAACAAGCTTTACGTGTACTTGAAATTTCATGGCCGGCAGACGCGTGTTTTTGCTCCATATACCCTTGTCTGTCAGTGCTTTCAGCTTTTCAGAGTATGGCATTTTCAGCCTACGTCTTTCTTTTGTGGATATATACTTTTAACGTATCAGTTCCTAGGCCACAGGCGGGGCCTTGGTACGGCTCTCCTTTAGTGACATATGTACTGGCATTCCAGATCCCTTCCATCACTGCATGGCGTCGCTTTCCTGGCACGCAACAGGAGTGGTGCGATAATTCAGCTCCGTAGTAGTGTTATAACTCCACCAAAAGTCAAGAGACTGTGGGTATGACGAAGGGATCTTGCAAGTAGACTTGTAGTCTAAAAGATTCTTCGAGACAATCGAGGTGTAATCTTCCAGAGTGCAGGAATAGCCAGGGCCAGATGTGCACTTTCTAAATGGAAATACGGCCTCGTTGAGGACCAAGCGAACGAATGACCCTGCCTTTGATAGCGCAGTGGCGTTGCAGCTAAGACGTTCGATCGTGAATCGACCACCCCGAGGAACGATGTCGCCAGTGGAGTAGGGGTTACCAAATGGAACCCGGCCCAATGGGAGGTCCTCGTCTGGAACCAGGACACCTAGAGCGGCGAGGATCGGTGTGATGTTTGTGTCATGGGTACTAGATTTGTGGTTAATCGCGATATTCTGAGCCCAGAACGTGGGTAGCATACAAGTTGAGGTAGAGAGGGGCTGCCTTCTCGGGGCCTTCATTAAGAAGGGTCAAACTAGCGTTGGCATAGACAGAGCCGACAGCCGCCATATTCTTATCACCAGGTCTGCATAGATACTACATAGATATGGATTTTCCTGGTATGAGCATTGTGTAGAGCAAACTTACCCATCGCAGTAGTAATAGTTCATGTCTTCGACGTAGCCGAAGCTCACCCACTCGTCCTGGGTGAATACATTGATGCATTCTGAAAAGGCAGGGACATTGAGCTCAAAGGAAGCCATAGCTGTTTATAGTATGTGTTAGTCTATTAGAGCTAAATCACATATAAAAAGAAATGGGGCAGACACTCACACATCAGGTAGTACACATCAGATTCGTTGAGACTGAGACCAGGGTTTTGAGAATTCAAGCGTGCCGCTGCAACTTTGAACTGCGGCATGGGATTGGTCAAGTTATCGCAAGTGGTATCATCATTGTCGGTATCACAAGAAGGGGTCAGGCTGTTGGCTCCCATGCTCTCCGACTCGGAGATAATATTGAGAGCGGCGTTTGTCGAATAGTTGTACCCAAAGAAGCCTTCACCGAATTTGCGAGCGCTGGAAATAACGCGTCTATATCCACTGCTCCAAAATGGTACGACGGAATCTTCATCCAGCAAGTGGCCGTATCGATCACGGTACTCCGTGCCGTGGGTGTAGGCATCTAGAAGACCTGCGTAGGGCCCGCTGAAGGTCTCGGCGTTGTAGTAGCACTTGTTGGGAACGTAGTAGGACCAGTCATTGAAAAAGGCGAGATCATCCTTGAACTCTTCAACGCCAGAGCTTTGCAATTTTGCCAATGTCTTTTCGATGCCCCCGCCGAGTGCTGGTGACGGGTACCTCTCTCCATGTCGCCTAATCATGATCACTTGGTCGACGGCACAGCTTTCCGGTGGGTCGCGTGAAATACCGAATGACCTTCTCTCTGAATAAGGCCCATTTCCACCATAGTGCTTTAGAATGCTATATCCATCGCGAAACTCCTGAGAAAACTTCTTCTCAAAGGGAGACTTGGTCACGGGGTCACCGTATGATAGAGCCGTCACTCCGGCAGTGAGGCCCAAGGCACACACAATTACAGAGACTAGATGGTAATCCATTTCCCCTTCAAAGTTGTATCAACAAATATTGAGAGATGATTTCAGGTTCTTGCTTCGGAGCTAGCAAGGAGTAACAGGCGTGGGAATTTCGAAATACTTATAGTGCGTCTAGATCGAAAACACACCCCAAACACTGTCTACTAAAATAGATGCTATGACAATTTAAGACTAGGCCAGGCAGCTAAACAGGCATTTTTCGCAGAAATGTCCTAAATGCCTTCGTACGCTTCTTCCTAGCAGCCCACGTGCTGAACATTCGAAAAGGGTATTCGTAGGGCTGGCCTCCATCTAACCTGTCGGCAGTATACTCGGGTTCGATCAAGAATTATCAAGGGCTCCGCATCGAAACAAGGCATATTCTACAATAGAATGGGGCGAGAAGGCGGCGTGCAGCGCCCACTTGCTTCGACTGGACCGGTCTGGGCCTACGCTAGTCTGGAGGTGGGTCTCGAATCGATATCTCAAGCTTTTTAGCTCCACGCTTGGTATCCCGCCCCTTGAACGGTTAAGCAGAGAACTACCCCGGTTTCGTACGACCATGCCGAGTAGCTGATGTAATCTCGCTTAAGCTGCAAAGGCTCTCGTGTATACGGAGTGGTATGGATCATTTCGGAGCAAGCATGGCGTAACGAGGCCATCCCAATATAGTAACCAACAAATCCGTCTGCGATGAAAGTTGGATATAGTGGACCCCGGTGGGAAAAGCTGTATCTTGCGCCAGTGCCGAAGTTATGATATATTTGATCTTTTGAAGTCGTCCATGATCTGCAAAATAGGTATACACGAAAAAGAAGAAGTGTCAAGAAACAAGGGAATAGCCGGGCACTATGCAATGAGAACTAGTACTAGCTCCGTTTCACTGCTATGTAGATCATGATACCCTCCATCCGATTAGGAGTCATTATTGTATGTATATTTAAGCGGTTTATTCACACCTCAATGACAATACGAGAGTCCGTATATAGAAATTCAGAAATGATCTTGACTCAGGTAGTCAAATGAGAAGCCAATGAAGTACTAGTGCCCTGCAATCAAACAGCGGCCGCAACGGGTAGGACTAGTTGCGACACCCCACCAGCAATAGCCAAAGTGTGCCGCTGGGGGACTGTCTTATCACTGTACACGCGATTTTCCGCAGTCCCAAGACTTCTTGCATACATTGGGAAAAAGCCCCCAGCAATAATCAGTCTCACACGTGTACCAACCCGAAATCGATGAGCACATTCTTGCAACTCTAACTTCAGTGGCTGCGACATATCGCGCGCTGGATCAAGCGCTCGATATACCTCAGCGATGTTGTGGGAAACATCGTCGGTGTCAACCTCACTGAGTCGCACCCACAGGTCTACGAAGGGTGGATCGCTTTCGTGCATCAGATGGACGAAGGGGCAGCCCATGATCTCAAGATCTTCTGTCATAGGCTCGCTAGTAAATGCGAGAACGTCCGTTCTGTCTGCATATGCACTATCGTTGACTCTTCCACCTCCAGACATCTGGTTGCCGCCAATGCTGGGAGTAGGGTCCAACGGGTCGAAGACGAAAGACGAGGGTCTGGCGTCCTGCGTTGGTAGAGTCAATCCAACGCCACCTTGTGCTTGTAAGTAGAAAGCGATAGGCTGGCTCGGTGGAGGCCAGTTTGACAGTGAACGCCATTCCTCAGAGCCGGTGACAAACACCCGAGCTTGGGAGTGATTGTATTTTCCAGTTTTTGCTAGATGCTCAGCGAGGAAGTCCATTATCTCTGGCAGAGAATGGAGTCCAGAGCCTTGGACATGGGTCCATGGACCGACAACGAGGTTGACATTCACTCCTCGGTCATGCAGCTTTTGGAACTGGTGTATTGTCTGCCTCGTGAAAGTGTCGTACCAACCGCTCACTAACAAGATAGGAATATTTGCACGTTCAAGCGAAACATGATGCCTTCGCGATGCCCAGTAGCTACTCTCAACATCAGGATGCTTAAGATATTCGAATAGCCATGGAGCCCTATCACCGAAGTATTTCTGTAAACTTTCTTCCAGTGGTAGACCCTCTACGGCCTTTTCGAGTTCTACGGGCCGCAAAAAGCTCAGCCCCGGTAAATGTGACAGACGCGAAAGAAAATTCCCTTTTTCATCGTCTGGTCGTGACATCATGTCGCTCCAGGAGGCACGGTCTAGGCGAAATGATCCAGTGTCCCACGCGTGCGAGGCCTGATCATGAGGCCCAACGGGGATGACAGCAGCGACGCAATCCTCAGGCGGGTCATGCAAAAGCGCCCATTGACTATAGCCAAGGTATGAGGGACCGAGAGTTGCAAAAGAGCCGGGATACCAGGATTGCTGACGCATCCAAGTGACGATGTCCTGACTGTCAGACTGCTCGTTGCTTCCCGGGTCGAACGTCCCGCCGGAGCCATAAGTACCGCGTGTGCTAACGAATATAGCTTGATAACCTCGAGCCGCGAAAACACGGGCATTGATGAAGGATATACCTGCTCCCCTACCATAGCAACACTGGATCATGATCAAACCGGCGGGGCTCTGTTTGTCGGGCAACTCTGGTGAGTAGAAGTCGGCTTCCAGGTTGATGCCATCTCGCATGGGAATCCGAACGGCTTGTATCGTGTAGCTGCACAATTCAGAGCTGACGCCCAGGTAGCGTGCCCCAAGATAGTCCAAAATTGCGTTCGCATAGCTTCGCTTCACAGGTTGTCCTGCCATCCTGGCTGGGGTTGGACGGGTATCGAAAGACGCAACAGGAGCTGCGCGGGGTATTGGGTGAAATTGAAGACCCAAAATGATCACAGATGGCCTATATTCGCCAGTATTGTCTGTGGTATTTTGTTATTGTTTTGTTCCGGTGCCACGTGTTGATTCAGGACATGAAGGTATAATCAGCGGGGAATTCATCCATGACGTTGCTGAGACGCAGGGGCCTCCAATTACATGGGGGGGCCTGACGATCGACCGGGTCTCGGCCCGCCCGTCCACTACGAGTACAACTATGGAACTACAGCCTTCTAGTACGGCCGGAAATCGACAATCACAGAGAAAGATTTGGAAATCAGAATATAGCTGTGGCATTTACTGCAGCCCAAGGGATTTTCAGAAGGAAATGGCCATGAATTAAGGTAGGAAAAGAAAAGCATGTAGCATATCCAGCGGCCGTGGAGGACACAGCCCAAGATCATTCCTCATACAATTTGACTCGACAGATCTCGTGGAAGAAAAAAAACGCATCCTGCAAATACACAAAATGCCCAATGGGCCAAAGACGCTCAAACCCCGAGGCTTCCCAAGCAAGATCCAGAAAAGAAAGAAAGACGAGAAAATATTCGCAGGCACGACGTGAGGAAGTATTTGACAAGGCGGCCAGACGAAATAGCAAAAGAAGGATGCGCAAATAAGGCATCGAATAATAAGAAACAGACGATGTGGAAGCTAAATAAGAGATCGTGAATGTGCAAAAAATTGACTCGGAAGAAGGCATGGTATCTACGTGAGAGCGTAAGCAAAAACACAAGAAAAGTGCCCCGTCAGGACGAGAGATTGTGAGGGTCGTGGCGGTTCATGAGTGGCGAAAATTTCCAGATCTAGATGATCTGGAGGTAGTTGCTCGGCACCAAGCCAGGGTGTCCGCGAGCATTGGTGACTTCTGCTTCCCACCAGCCATCATCTTGGAGGCGAATAACAGCCAAGACATCCCCTTTAGTAAATCCAAGCTCTTCAGGAATGGCGGCACTATAGGTGTACATTGAGCGAGCTGCAAGGGCGTTAGCTGGTAATTCAAAGGTTTCCTCTACATACAGCTGTGGGAAATGGCTGATGCTTACCAAAGTGTAGAATAGGACGACCATCACGACTGAATTTTCGACCGGGGTCAGCAACGGCAACGGTGCGACTGCGAGATCGACCGACTGGCGGCGGTGCATTGTTATCTCCCCCGTACTGGGACATCGGCCGACCGTCATGACGAGAGCCATAGCTTGATCCACCACCGTACATGTCAACTTGATTAGAAAGCTGCAGCTCCATGCCGCCAGCGCTAGAAGGACGGGTTTGTTGTCTGAAAGCAGGCTGAGGGGAGACTGCACGGTGACTACTAGCAGCCGGGGAAGCGCGCCTAGCGTAGTCGTTTGGCGAGTATGGCGGCTCCTGGGCGCGGCGTGGAATAGGAGACTGGCTGTAGCGGCTGCGCGCGCTACTCGATTGGTATGTGGTTGGGCTTGGAGCTGGGCTGGCTCCGCCACCACCATACCCTGACCGGGTGTCGACGCGTGGAGATACTTGAGGACTGGCGCTGCGTCGCATGGATGGAGCAGGAGACCGTGCACGAGGAACCTCCTGGGGCTTTGCTGTGGGGGGAGCATTGGGGTTATTGCTGCCGCCTCGAAGCATGCTCTGTGTTTGACCAGTATACCTCTGAGTGGTCTTCTGCATCTGCTTAGATGTGAAAGCTGGCTCGGGAGCATCGAGGCGTTTAACCGACGGGTCGTGGTATGCGGGAGGAGCGCCAGAAGAGCTGCCACCGTAGGTAGACGAGGGGGCCGAAGGGGTCGGGGTCGAGATTCCGTGGTATCGATCAGCGGAAACACGGAGAGTAGATTGTTTCCCAGTGGTCTTCAGATCGGCCAAAGCACGCGCGATGGGGTCCGCATCATCCTCACCACCCTTGGCTTTCTGTGCTGACCGGTTGGCTGCATTCTTCTCGGGAGAAGCAACATCGAAAACATTGTTTCCAACATTGAGCTGGAAGTTAGCACGTGGGTCAACAGGCTCAGGGCTCCGGGTGCGGCGCTCTAGCTGAGGTTGAGGCTGAGGCTGAGGTTGAGGTGCCTTTGGTGGGCTGGCCTGCTTAGTAGGGGAGCTCCACGGGCTCCTGGAAGATTGCGATCCGATGGCAGGCCTCTCCTTATCATGACGGCTCTTACGACGGAAGGGGCTGTTGCTAAAGAAGGCAGTCTTCTTTTTCGGTGTAGCTTGCTTGTCTTCTCTTTGGCTTGGCAAAGGTTCGCTGTTTGTCGGCTTAGGTGGTGGCTTTGCGGTGATTGGCTGTTCTACACTCGACATGGAGGTAGGGTTCGATACTTCACTCTGGGAGTCACGGCTGGATGGTCGGTATGCGCTAGCGGCTGAGCTTCGCTCCGAAGGGGGCCCAGTGCGACAGAACATGGTCATACCATCAGTGGGGTAAGCGTTGTGAGGAATGGCATTAATCTCCCCATGCTGATCCGGATCATAGTTCGGCGGGAGTTGTCCACCCCGTCGAAGGTCCAAGGGAGGAGGCTGCTGAGCATCGTCCTGCGCAGAAAGTGGTGCCGGATGACCCATCTGAGCTGCAAGATCCGACTGCGGGTCATGGTGGGACTCAAAGGTCGAAGGCTGAGGAGACGATGTGCGGAATGCCGGGTTCATAGTCCTCTGGAACTGGGCAACTGAGTAGCCCTCACCTTCATCAACTTCAGATCCTGTGTCTGTGTCCTCTTTGCAGAAATTGATAAAGCGTGGCGGGTCCGGAATTTCCTGGCCAGTGCCTTTGTCCTTGATGAAGAAGACGATGTCCTTCTCAACCTCGCAGCCTTCGAGGGAGAGACGGATCTTCTCGCACGAAGCATCGTCGCTAACGCAGACTGTGGACGCAATGTTCGCATAGGTCCAGAGACTGCTCTTAGAGAAATCTAGACGCTCTTCCTCCAGATCTTGGAATTTGTCGCAGGCTGCCTTCCACTCCTTGTTCCAGCGACCGGTCGTCTCCTCAAGTGTCTTAACGGCGGCCTCGTATTCGTTGCTGTTTGATGCAAGTTGAATCTGAGTCTTCTCAAGCTTGGCCTTGTTCTTGCGCTCTTCTTGGCCCATTACCATGTGACCCTGTGCGAGATAGCCCTTAATGCGCAGACAGTCTTGTTCGTAGCGATCCCGTGTCTAAAAAATAAGAAATTGGTCAGGAGACAAAACCATAAGCTGGGCATGGAATACCGACTTTGTTGACAGCCTGTGTCTGTTGGACTTTGGTCTTGTGAAGGCGTTCAATAGTGTTTTGGATGATCTTTCGTCTTTCCTTCAGTCCGCTGGCAAAAGCGGATAGCGGCTCCTCCAGCTCAGTTTTCATCTGACCTGCAATCGCGGAGTGTGCTTTGGCAATCGCTTCCGTTTCTCCCCGTACCACGTCGAGCGAGAGTCGTAGAGAGCCAGTTTCGGATGCCCCTAGCGACTTACGGCACAGCGCTGAAAGTTTCCGGGCATATTCGTCTTCAATCGCGGCTCGTACTATTGAGTGATACCAGTTAGTTGGTCGATCTGTATTTTGTAAATAATCTCTTTCGTACCGCTGTAGAACACTTTCAATTCATCACTAGTCGTTTTCGAGCAGTGCATGCGGTCAAGCATGGGTTGTAAGCCTGCATCATCTTTTCCCCAGAAGTTGTTCGCGACTAAGTTTGAGGATGTTAGTTATCGTATCTTGCGCGGAGGAGTCAAGATGCCTTACAGGACATGGAGACCGTCGGTCCCTCAGCCACCGTCCCAGGCATTGTTTTCGTAGTTGAGCCTCGGCCAGCCTTTGCTCAATTAAGTTGCAGATGATAGTTTGGGCACAAAGGATAGATGGGAACAAAGAAACACGGTATGTAGCAGGAGGAAGACACAAACAGACCCTGCGGTCGCTGAATGTCAAGGTGTAGTCAGAAGCAGCTGCAGCTGGGCATGTTTACTCCGGTGGACGGGCGCGTCACTCGGGGCAACCAGCCATGCAGCCGCCATGACTAAGCCGATCACTGCCCTTATCTGACGCGTCGCTAGGATCTTTAGACTTTTGAGGCAAATGCTACGATTCAAATCAGGTTTGTTTTTTCTTGTTTTTTTTCTTGTTTTTTTGGTAGAAGTTTTCTTTGCATTTTCAGCTAACTAATCTATCTACATAAGTATGTCATTCTTGGGACCCTCATTTCAGTAAATCCAGTCTGTCTAGTTGGCCCCATAACAATGTCGCAAGTTAATTCATATCCATGAACAAAGACAGAAGAAGAAAAAAATACACATGGTGAAGTAGTTCGTGTCTTGACTTGGAAATTCCCTTAGAAAAAAAAAACTCCAGAAATGCGTGTTCGTAACCGCCATCGGTAAAAGCAAATTCGCCAGGGTAAAATGCCCAATGATCCGCTGCATGTTCGCAGCTCTTTCGTATCATGTTGTAAATCGTTCGTATGTCATCTTCGAGTCCATCCGTTGTTCAAGGATCTCATGAAATTCATCTCTATTCTTTCTTTTCATCAAGCCATAATGTTGGTAACAGGCCCAGGCCCCTTTAGTAGGGCAGGAGGGAGGCAGCAGCGGGAAGAGACCAGCTGGAGCTAGGAGTAGCCACGCTCGAAGTGCTGGAAATAGCTCGGCGGGCAAAAGGAGTGGGCGAGGCTGAGGCGCTCACGCTTGGTGTAGAAGAAGCGGCGGATAGGCCGGGGGAGTACGAGTCGTCATCAAAGTCGCGAGCGGCCAGGGGAGTGGCGGATGCACTTGGAGTAGCAGAAGATGGCAGACCGATGCTGGAGGACCAGCCACCCCACTGGCGAGCGACCAAAGAAGAGGAAGCAATCACACTCGAGGTGGGAGTAGCAACCGAGGATGAAGGATACCAGCCATTGAGATCACGGGCGATGAGGGGGGTGGCGGATACGCTCGGGGTGGCAGAAGATGGCAGACCGATACTGGAGGACCAGCCACCCCACTGGCGAGCGACGAGAGAAGTAGAGGAAATCGCACTTGAGGTAGGAGTAGCCACCGAGGAAGACGGATACCAGCCACCAAAATCGCGAGCAACGAGAGAAGTCGCAGACACAGGCCAGGAACTAGAAGATGGAACCCAGCTGCGGGCGTACAGGAATGGATCACCGGCAGCCTTCAGGCCACGTCGGAAAAAGGAAGAAGAGTCCGGGGGCGGCATGAAAGAGCCACCGGGGGGAGGAGCATGATGGGCGTGAGGGGTCGAGCTGGGAGCCACGGAAGACGGAGACAGGGTGGGAGATGGAGTGGCGGTGATAGTCACAGTAGAAGGCACAGCAGGAGCTCCGGCTGCAGTCACCACTGAGTTGAGCGTCTGAGTAACAGTCTCGACCTCTGGAACAGCCGAGCTAGAGGACTCGCCGCCAACATTCACAACGTCATACTCTGGCTTGCGGCGAGTGAGGTCGTCTTGGGAGTTGGCCAAAGGCGCAGCGTAGGTCACACCGATGGAGGAGAGGGCAACGAGTGCGGCAGCAGATGTGAAATGCATAGTACAGAAAGGTATGTGTTTGTTGGAGTATTTCGTGAAAAGAGTATTGAGAGTAAACAGTCAAGTCACTGAACAGTCAAGAGACACGAAAGTTTAAGAGTAATAGATAGTTGAAGGATTTGGTAGAAGAGTAATTTGGTTGAAGATATTGAGAACAGAGGATGAATGGGTGCCGGTTTAAAAGTGGACGAAAACATCGATCTCGATCACAGTATCACTCAACATGAAGTCAGTGAGGTCCACATGGCAACCTTGCGATTGGCACGAAAATAAGCTGGCTGGAGATGGGACGAGTGGCTGGGGAGATGAACCAGCCACCATTTTTTTTGTTGTTGACAGGCGGGAAGCCGGTCTCCACATGGCAACCACCCACGCTAATTGGAAGCCGAGGAAGCCGAGCAAACCAAAGCGGAGCAACAGAAGCACCCTAGAGTACCCTAGGGTACTAGTTACCCTCCGGAGAGATAAGCCATCGGCGTGGCTGGGGGATCCACTCCTTCTCAAGACCGCTGCCTAGTTACTTTTCTTAGCTTCTGGAAGCGATGGTACCTAGGGCAATTGATCCATCGCCTCTCGATCGGCAACTGTGACACAATGTGTTTCCACTGATCTACCGGATCTACCGTCTCTGCCGGGGGTGTTTCGGTCGGGGGCTGGCCAACTCATGCTAGGAAATGGCCAGATCCTCGACCCGTAACAGGCCACAGCCCAATGCCGCGCAAGCCCAGGCCGCACATCGGCGGTTGGGATTCCAGCCAAGCGCCGTGACGTGAGTACCTTCCTCATAGATGCTGGTGATGCTGCAATCTGCAATGTGTCGAGTTCTACTGGCGAGATTCTTGGCCAGTTGGTTTTCCTCCGCTTTGTAACCGTCAAAGAACCGGCTAGTCCCAGAGCCATCTGCATCTGGCTCAGCCACCCATTCATGAGTGAACCAATATTGTTGCCAGTGCTCCGGTTTAGTGTGGAGAAGCTTGCGGAATGGATTGGTTGCCGTGACTTCACCTCCCGTGCCACCCTGGAGGATACAGGGGTGCCAGAAGCTACAAGGTGCGAGACTGATCACGGAACTCGGAAGGTTTGCTACCGCCGTCGATGAGAAGAAACGACGAATGGGCATCATACGCCCAAAGTCATTTTCGTCAATCGAGATGACGGATTGCAAAACAGGCGAATAGCTAACGTGACGGGCAGCCATACGCATGCGGACCGTTGAGGTGATTTCGCCCTGGGGCTCAATCATTGACCAGAGTTGGGTTTCGCCATCCATGGAAATCGTGCTTATGAGATGAGGGTTGCTCGGGTAAGCAGACGTTATACTCAACACCCATGTCGAATGAATGAGCCGGTAAAAAAATGGATGCGGCTCTGGGGATGATGGAGGTAGGATGCTCCAGGCGGCAACATGGCCATCAGAGCAGCCCACCGCTATATCACTGGGAGACAGCCATGTCACACATGAACAGACCGTTGAAGGCGGTCGAGCCTCAAAAACAGGAGAGGTTATTCGAACTTAAATCATTTGTTAAAACCCTTTATCAATTGTTCGATATATTCAGAACAAAGAAGTGACATACCATATTCTTCTTGCTGAGAGACTCGGTGCACCTTGATATCCAAAACTCGCACTTTTCCGTCTCCCCAGATTCCAGCCAGAAGTCCTATACTTTGTGTGTCTCCCTCGCTGTCCTCGTGTCGCTCTTCTCGGGGCATTGGGCACCAAGCAATGCTGCGTATGTCGCCCCAATTTGTACAAGCGACCAGTCGTCTTTGCGGTTTTGTGCTCATATCGAGCGATTTGGTTGGACATCCAATTTCTTTTCCCCTAAATTCCCACAGCTGTAGAGCACAGGGATAAGAAGGTGTCGGTTGAAATGAATTACCAGAATCCGCTCCAAGAAAGCTGCATTTCTTTTTCTGTGCTTCGGTGATTGGGACCACCACAACCAGGTATTGAGAAAGCCCTTCTTGATTGGGCGCCCAGGCCAAACATTGAATTTTGCGACCAAAACTCATGAGCCAGCCTTCCCGAGTAGATTTTCTGGGTTTTTGGTTATTTGAGCCGCTGGTGAAATCCCAGGGTTTGCTGTAATCATAAGGCTCATCATAACCCAGATCAATCTGGGTCTGCTGGTCTGCCGGCCCCATAAGAACTGTATGTTTTTTGGTTGGCGGCTTCGCGAGATATTTATTGATATCGGTTTTCTTCAGTTTTTCAAAGTGCTGTGTGGCCCGGAATCGGTCTCCAATGTCCTTATCGTAATACCAATCCCACGCGGATTTGCTCTCAGCCTCAAAATCCTCGGGGCTAAGGCCTAAAGTAGGACCATATGGATAGTCGGGCTGTCTCTTTGGATTTTCAAGAGTATTGCGACGGGGGAGGCATGCATCTCCACCTTCAAGCCATTGGTCTCGCTGGTATAATGCGGCAAATAGATCCCTTTCATCTGAACCAAATGCAAATCTATAGAGCATTTCTTTCGAGGTATTGTGGTTGTGGTTCAGGCCACCCCGATAATGTGTTTCATTGGGATCCATCTCCATTGAGCCATCAGGTGCTTTTGTTCTAGGTCGTGCGGTTGAGATCGCAGCCTTCTTTTTTGGAATGAATGCGGCCGCGTTGACATTGACGACCGTCTCATCGGGGGATCTTCTTCCATCTTCCTCTGCTTCCCCTGCTTCCCCTTCTTCCTCATCTTCAGCTTCTTCAGAGGCAGCCGCATCTTCCATTTCCTCATCATCCACGTCATCATCATCCACTTCTTCTTCTTCTTCATCCTCGCCGCCAACGAATTCATCGTCTGATGGGGATTCCTGCTTCAATCTTCTGGCCCTTTTCGGGGGATTCTCATCGGGTTCATCATCGCTGATGCCGGCGACAGCAAATGGATCCTCAGTGTAGACCGCCTTGGAAGCTCTCACGCGGCCGGATTTGCGCGCCATTCTAGCCGAGATGATCGGGTATCGTTAGCAATCGGGAGAGGTCTACCAACGCTCTCATGTGAAATTGGTAGATACAAAACGGCCAAATTCGTCAAGAAATGACGAGCCAGGTTAAGACGATAGGGTGTGGTGACGCGCGAGGAGCATCGCGATTCATCGGAATGTTCTGCACGTCGCGGCAGTTCGCAGCTTCCCAAGCTATACCCGATCGGGACGGTGGGCTCCCCGCTCTCTACATAATACATAGTAATACCATAATAGTTGCTAGTACTACTAGTATACATACTGCTGCCTAGGCTACGAGAATACCAGTACTAGAATTAACACAAGGGGACGGTACTACACACCACTACCAAGTTTAATCAGATTGCCACTCCCAAATGTTTTATTTGGTTGTTGCATCATAGTCCATTTAGCCAGATCTGAGATCTTGTTAGTTATACATGTGAAAAGTGGTAACTGTCCCTAGCTGTAAATTATCTGCACGTACTCTGCATTATTCAAATTCTAGTGTAGCTTCTGTTAACTTCGGAAGCTTGAAGTCTGTACACAGTTGCATTCAAGTTGTTGTGAGTCATCGTCGAGGCGAAACACATAGACTGTTTCTATACTAGTACAACGACACCACCTCCTAACTGGTAGGAAATGAATGATGTCAGTGGCATCATTAGAGTCCCAAGGTTGACTTTTACGGTTGCGTGGAGCTTGATATGTTATACAAACAACGTATGAGGAAGGTGTGGGTCTAACAAGCTTCTAGGTAAGAAGGTCAAACCTTGGGAACAGAATATGTATCCTCTAGTTAGTAGCCCTGGAGTAGTAGTAACACCAGGCCTGGCAGTATACAGTCTCTCTGTAAGTACGTCTAGCAGTACCTGGACCCAAGACAAACTTTTCACCACTGCGACAGTGATACAGTACGGTCAGCCTGAGGACATGCATGAGTTCCGGCATCCTAACATTCAAGTTGGAACTATCTAGAAATCCTTATCGGGTTCTTGTGAGCGCAAGCTCAGTAACCGGTAAGAAAGAATAATGAGGGCACGAGAACATGCTAATCATAGAGGATCAGATGAAAAAAAAAAAACGGATGTTGTAGTAGTATGTACATATATATAGTACACCACTGTAGGAGGAAGACCTATGGAAATGAGGGGATCGCCAAAAAGCCCCGCGGTGGGTCAGGTAACTCAATCGTCCCCCTCCACCAGCCTCAGCTTCACTCCTTCACTCCCTCTACCCGTAATGGCTTCCAACCCAGACCGTGGATTGTCTCACCGTGGTGTTCTCCACGAATATGTATGTTCATGTTCTTCATCTACTTAAGCATAGCTAGGAAGAATGCCGGTCTGACTATTGGATACACAGGCCCCTAGGCTGGTAGCCTTTGAGTTTACACCGCCAGCCAGCGTCAACAAGCCAAACAGCTTGATTTTCGTGGGCGGACTCACTGATGGATTCTGCACAGTGCCATATGTGTCGAAACTAGCAGAGGCACTGGAGTCGACCGATTGGTCCGTCTTTTCCATCCTGTTATCTTCCTCCTACAATGGCTTCGGAGTTGGCAGTCTCGACAAGGATGTAGAGGAGATTGGTCACTGTGTGCGGTACATTCGCGACCTCAAGGCCTCTAGACAGCCCGGAGCCCCATCCAAATCTGCAAAGATTGTGGTCATGGGCCACTCAACCGGCAGTCAGGATGTCCTCCACTACATCCATGCGCCTAACCCGTTGCCAAAGCCCGAGTTCGACATTGGGCTTGAACATATCGTTCGGCCAGAACTTGACGGTGCTATCATGCAGGCCCCCGTTTCAGACCGCGAGGCTGTCCTGGCAATTATGAAATCTGCCACAAACCCTTCCGAGGTCCGAGGGGCCTTCGATCAGCTCGTCAGCTCTGCCAAAAAGCAGCCCTGGACCGAGGAAGGAAGCGACACTCTCCTACCCATGAATATGACTGCAAAGCTTGGTCTTCCAGGCGATGCCCCGCTCAGCGCTCGTCGATTCTTGAGCCTGATCAGTCCGGATAGCCCCGCAAGTCCCTCACAGGATGACCTTTTCAGTTCCGACTTGAGCGACAAGCGTCACCAAGAAACGTTTGGAGCTGTTGGATCCCGAGGCATCCTACAATCCAAGCTGCTGGCTCTTTACTCTGGGAGCGACGAATGGTGCCCCGCCTGGGTTGATAAAGAGAAGCTGATGCAGAGATGGAAGCAAGCACTCGAGGCTGGAGGCGCGTCCTGGGCAGAACAGAGTGGTATTGTCCCCGGTGCGAGTCATAATGTTCGGGACGAAGGTCAGAGGGACTTGATCGATCGCGTCTTAGGTTACTTGGAAAGCATCTAGAGGCTACGAACAGTGAAAGACGGGTCCGTATACTAGAAATAGAATCAAATTCGGATTTCTATCGGCCATAACAAGCATATAGAGAAACGTGAACACCGCCCAGAAGTATGTAGATATGGAGTAAGGAGAAGATCTCAAAAAATTGGGGTATATCGAAGGACGGGGTTGAACGAGTTCAAAACCTTCCGAGTTATTATGCGCGACTCGACACATCATTAGATTGGTGAATTTGGCGTCGTTCAAACCTTAAGCCAGAGGTTGAACACGCCCTTGAGGTATTCAACAATTTCAGATCCACCCAGCTTGCTGTCGCCGTAAATGCGGTCCACGAAAGTGATAGGGCACTCCTCCACCTTGTAGCCCATAGCTTTGGCTCGGACCATCATCTCCATTTGGAAGCTGTAGCCCTTGGACTCAGTGCTGGTGATGACCTTGTCGAGCACCTCCTTCTTGTACAAGCGGAAGCTGCCAGTCAGATCGCTGACACCAGGCATGAGCATGACATCTGCGATCAGGTTGGCGGTACGCGAGGTAAACTTGCGGAAGAGATCCCAGCCATAAACACCACCCTTGATATCTCCACGATTGGCGTAGCGGGTACCGGTGACAATGTCTGCGTTGCTCTCCTTCTGGATGCGAACCATCTCGGGAATAAACTTGGGGTGGTGGCTGAAGTCGGCATCCATGATGATGACAAAGTTTCCGGTGCAGTGGACTAGGCCGTGGACGTAGGCAGTACCGAGACCGAGCTTTCCCTCGCGCGGCTTGAGATTGATATGTTCAGGGCCGTAGAGTTTCTGGAGTTGCTTGGCAATTTCAAGGGTGCCATCAGGGGAACCATCGTCAACAACAACAACCTCCCAATCCAGATTGCTGGTCGGAAAAACGTAAGAGTTAGCAAGGTGTACCGGATTGGTGTTGTTTTATTAGGTTCGTCATACTTCTCGGTGAAAGTCTTCTGAATCAGCCAGACAATGATAGGGAGGTTCTTCCGCTCGTTGTAGGTCGGCAGGATGACCGAGTACTTGTTCTTGGTGGCGCCCATTGTGAGAATTAAGAAGGAGACTTCAAGTGGTGTCTCCAGGACAAGTGTGAGAGAAAAAGAAAAGAAAGGGAAAGAAAGGGAGTAGAGAGCGAATGGCTGGACAGCTAGCTTGTCGTGTCCGGGGAAGACCACCATGGCCGCTCGCGCCAACTCGCCCTTGACTGTGGCCCCACACCGCCTTAGGCAAAACACGATCGATAGCTTATCGTAGCTGCATTGGATTCGGCCTCGACAACAAACGTCGAGGTCAGCGTCTTGAATTTGTTTCTTTCGGTCACAGAATAGGCCAATCCGCGATGGACTTATCGCCAACAAAACACACTCGCAATGCTTCACGGTGTGCGTGTCCACTTTCCCTCATTTTCGCCCATGGACCCCTGCCTGCTCTTCTGGAAACTGCCAGTACTGATTGATTCCCCAGCTTCTCGACCCCGCAGCTCAACACGAGGGCCGTTGGATGCATCAGATGAGTGAGCAGATCAGCTGAATCGCGGAACTTTCGACCATTTAATCTAACACGCGGTAGCCCTCTCTCGTCCCCGGGTTCAGCTCCCTCGCCCAGTATTATCCAACAGAAGTTTACTAGCGGTGACGACTTTTCCGGCGCTTCCCTACACGAACTAGATCCGCTGGCCCCAGATGACCTCCCTGAAACCCTGGGTAAAGATCTTTCGTTTCTACTACGACCAAATATATATCACCCACTATCTCATATCGATATTCCTTCTCCACTTCGCTCCCATTTCATCGTCCTCGATCCCGGCGAACCGCTGTCGACGAACCTCGGAATTTTAGAGAAATTGCTGGTAGAAGGTCGCTTTCTGGTTGCTGCGCATTTTGCGGGCTCAGTTCTCACTTCGTCATTGATAACGCCCACCGATATAAAGATCATATTCTCTCTATTTTACACCCGTCTTGCCTGCCTGGAGCTTTCGGGAAACACAGTTCTCGCAGCACAGGAGTCGAAAGCTCTGGAGGATCTCAACTCCACATTCTACTATATTGACTCCAGTCTCGATTCGTCCAAGAAAAAAATTCAAAATGAAGATCTTAAGGATATTGAGCGTGACCCTTTCCCACGCCATATCGTTCCTTGGCCACTTCGCGTTCTAGCGGTTCGGCTTCAAAGTATTGGATTTGGTGACTCTCGCAGGAGTATTGGGGGTCTGTATGAGATAGGCCTCGAAGCAAGAGCCCAACTTATGAAAAATGAGACCAGCGAATCAGAAAGAAAAGTCTGGAAAGAGCGGTTAGCGGACTTGGGCATGAGAAGCGTGAATGCGTTGGTCGAGATGGGCGATCTCGATGCAGCTAACAGGTCGCTTGAAGGACTAGACACGCCTGGGCTGGAATCCGATACTACAAAGCTGAGAAAGGCGCTTCTTTCCTTAAGGATGGGTGATCTTGACGCGGCACAACGAGTCTTCGATAACCCTCCCAATTCCAAGGAGGCTTCCCTGTTAAAACCCCTCATCAGCATGTCTGATGGCCGCTATCAAGATGCGACCAACGAGTGGCGCATATTATTAGAAGATAGCCAGAGAACTGATGGGGCTTTGGTGGCACACAATCTTGCGGTGTGTCTTCTTTACACTGGTCAATTGGATGAGGTACGTTGGCTCCCTGGTTTAAATTGGAATGATTTGACTTATCATTTCTGCAGGCTCGCCAGCTACTGGAATCTCAGATCTCGGCCAACCACTCGTTCAGCAGCCTCATATTTAACCTCTCGACTGTGTATGAACTTTGTTCCGACAACGCTGGCCAATTGAAGGGACAGCTCGCAGCCACCATTTCTAACCAACCTATTTCTGGTCAAACCAACCTAGACCGATCAAACGCGGACTTTAAGCTATGATACCAATTGAAAATGATTGTGTTGTGTTGATTGACTCCAGTGTGTATGTAAAGCGGCAGACCGAAACACAACAAATGCTGCCCTAAAAGATAATGACCTTGACCAAATATGCACCAATTCACTCATGCATCCGCTACCAAACAACGCCTTAAAAATGCTGACACGTCTAGGCACGCGGCATTGGAGGGGGCCGCGTCTTTGGTCGTCGGATGATGATCTTGTCCCCTTCTTTTTCCCAACCAAGTTTCTCGGCTTCGACCAATTTCTCCCAGGTCCAATTCTCCTCGTCTCCTGTACATCCACCCACAATCCAGCTGACGTGAACATTGAGGTATGCACTGCCCACAGCCTTGAGAGCTTGCCGTCGGACTCGACCCACGGCCCAAGTCATCACCGCACGCACGTACGAATCCACGCTCTTATGGGCTTGCCAAAATACAACCCAATTGTCATGCATCAATGCAGCCAGAACATTGTCGATGGTTTGTGATTGGAACCCATATTCCTTCCGTGCCCGAGCACGCCACTCAAATGCAGACACCATATCATTCTGACGACAGGCATAGTCGAGTATCAAGTAGGACACAATCTCTTTTACCTCGCAATCTGGTAGTGGGTGGGCCTTGGAATGCAATCTATCGAGGCTATATCGCAAGGAGGGGAAATACGATGGCGGGTGCTGCGCGCGAATTGATAAGCGGATGGAGAAGACATGCACTCGCTGGGAAAAGATAGCCGGTGTCGTCGTTGAAGTTGCAAGAATGGCCTCTCGCAGCTTTCGGAGGGAAAGGAGAAGAGTGGATAGCTCCGCAGATGGGGGAGGTCCCCCGCGAACAGCGGGGTTCGACTTGGTTGTTGGTTGAGCGGCAGCTGGATTCGAGGTTACATCGTTGGACGAGCTAGTGGGAAGTGAGGTGAGTGCAGCATCGAGGTCTTTGCTGTGGTGAGCGCAGAATTTCATGTATCTTTCGACTATCTTGTCAAAGTATTCTTTCTGGGCGGAGTGTTCGAGCAGTCTGCGGGGGATCCTTGTCAATAAACACCGTCAACCAAGCAGGCCCTGAGGCGAACATACTTCTTGTCCCCCTTCGAGACAAACCCCACAGTTTCTAGGAAGTCCGCCACCGGTCGCAGCCGGCTTCCTGGTACTCGTTTCGACATGACGTGAGGATGTTCATCCTAGAGACAGGTTGCAAATGACGGCAGGAGTGTCAGGCAGAAAATCAGGCATTAATAATCTAGGCCTCAGGCATCATGAACCCCCAAATAGGAAGCTGGCAGAAAGTTCAGGCGGTCGGCACATGCGTTTGCACTGTTTGTGCCGAGGCTCCACCGAGTGGACCCACTATGGCTTTTTGGCTATGGCTTTGGCTTACCCCAACTACCCAACACTCGCTATTCTTATTCTTCTTGTTCTTGTTACATATAGGTCGCTGTGTGTTTGGAACCTTTTCGTGTTCATGACATAGACCATTCGTATGCTTACCTATCGTGCATAATTCTGTGGCTGATCCCGCCATATTCGAAACCCTGAGCCCTGCATCTCTTGCATGTGATCATGGCTCATCAGCGTCGCCAAGTACAGGAGAACCAGAAGATCGCGGAGAAAAGTAGTCAAGATAAGACATTTCCCGCAGTCGTGAAGAATTTGCTGCACTGGGATGATTTGCCTCACTGGCAACGTGACAACCGCCATATTCATACGGGATATCGACCGGCCTCGTCTTCATTCTGGGTCTCGTTCCAATCGCTGGGCTACATCCACAACGAGACCGTCAACATTTACACTCATCTATTACCGGGTATACTAGCCGTTCCTGCAGCCTACCAACTCTATCATGCCCTGACGCCTCGCTATCACACTGCCGATGATTCGGATATATTGGCTTTTGCCTGCTTTTTCGCGGGGGCTGCGTTCTGTCTCGGAATGTCAGCCACTTACCATACAATCTCGAACCATTCGCCTGCTGTGGCTCGATATGGCAATGCTCTTGATTACATTGGTATTGTGGGGCTTATTGTAGGAAGTTTTGTTCCCAGCGTGTTCTATGGATTCTACTGCGTTCCTCACCTCCAACACCGATACTGGACAATGATCTGCACCCTTGGCCTAGGATGTGTGTGTGTTTTGGTTCTTCCGCGCTTCCGAACGCCCCGTTGGAGGCCATTCCGAGCGGCGATGTTTGTCGGGATGGGCCTGTCGGCCGTCTTCCCCGTCCTTCATGGCCTGTTCGTCTTCGGATTCGACCGTATGCGCCAGCAAATCGGCCTCACCTGGCTTGTCCTTCAAGGTTTCCTGTACATTCTTGGTGCAGGTATCTATGCCGCTCGTGTACCGGAACGGCTCCGGCCCGGCCACTTTGACATCGTTGGAAGCTCGCACCAGATATTTCACGTATTGGTCGTCTGCGCGGCGGTGGCTCATCTGACTGGTCTTCTCAAAGCGTTTGACTATCGGCACAGTGGCACTGCCGAGATTTGTCAGATCGCACGCGGCTGAGTCTAGATGGTGAAGACGAGGAGGGGAAGGCGAGGTTGGACAACATGCTCCTGGAATCCTTTGGAGGTAGCATGGAATGAAACATACACACTGTAGTGTACGTTAGCCGGGGGGGGGGGGGGGGTAGACGTCTTTCCACGACCTCTCCGGTCCCTGCTGACGATGGCCTAGCTTAGCGATGTGCAACAATGACAATTGAAGAAGCGGTGAATCGATCCCTTCTGGTAAATACGCAAATACCGTGATTCCGGTCAGCCGAGTTCATCCTAAGACGTCGGGTTTCTTCACATGGCGCGCCATCTCCTAGTATACGTATCATTGGATAGGCCTAGCCGACTTGTCAGCACCGTGAGTTCGTGGAGAGTGAAAGTTAACGCCCAGCCATGACTTCACGATGTTGCATCCGGGTGTGCGACTTGAGAGGACCCCTATGTGAATCCAGGGACTCTGCTGTGCCGTCACGAGCAATGCTCCGGAACAGCAACAGCTCAGCTAATTCCGTCCGGGTCGGATCAGACTGCAGCATGGGGGAAGTCCGCCTGGGGGTAGAGAGAGCCCTTTTCAATGTGCTAGTTGGTATCCCATGCGAGGTTGATCAGATGGAAGCATCTGGGGTTTCACAGCGGCTGATCTCTTGATGCGGCTGCCGCCGGTACAGGAATTCCAATGCGAGTGTGACATTTTTCCCTGCGCTGGTTCTCTTCCATGAAGCTTGATTTTGGTTTTTTTTTTCCCTGCGTTATATATACAAGAATAGGGGGAGAAGCCCCCAAAAGAGAAACGAACCTTGAAGAGGATGTCCGTGCTCTCTTTAGATGTGTGCTTCCTTTCCATTCCCTCCTCTTCAAGTTTTTATATCAACCGTCGATCCTTGTTACATCACCCAAATCTCCCATTATCGAGGGACCAAGCTCAAATCTCGCCGATCTCGATGCTCACCGAGACCAGCGGCAGTCCGTATGCTGAGGGTGACGCACCAAAACTCCGAACCGCATGCGAGAATTGTAGGCAGTCCAAAGTCAAATGCAATCTGTCCGGCAAAAACGTTTGCACCCGGTGTCTACGCCATGGCCTACAATGCCAGTATGGCTTCGCTAACCGGTCTGGTAAACCGAAGGGCAGCAAAAATCGAGCCACGCTCCGGAAGCTAGGTCAGCTCCAAGAAGACAAGCCCCCAATGCGTGGGTTCCGAGGCAGTCGGCTCGTCCCTCCTATCCCCATGCCTGATCGAGACCCTATGTCAGCTGTGGGCTATTCAGCCCATGTTGCCGACCCAATGTTAGATGACGAGGTAAGCCCTGTGCGCAATGTTCGCGCTGCTCATACTGAATTTCACAGATTTACCTGATCTCAGCCCCCCCCGGGCATTTGGGAGAGCCCACGGAGTTTCGGCAGCGGCGTGGGATTGGAAACGCCCATATGCCCATCGCAGTTGACAGTAGTGGATGGCTCGCCTTTTACAGATCCTGCGGATTCTTGCCCTCCCCTGCCCATCGGTTTGGGCTACCCACACACACCAAGAACACCGAGCTTTCTCTCCTCGGATAATTTAACAGATGGAATGTCGAGTCCACCATTCGGCGGATCGGTGTCGTCTCCTTTTCAAAATGCGCCTTGTGAGTGTATTGATATGCAACTGTTTCACATGAACAGGTTGAATCAACTACATGCCGATACGATGCCTCTTCGATTTGATCACAGCCTCCAGACGATTAAAACTACATTCTGCGCATGTCAGGTGTTCTTACAATGTATTAAATGTGCTAAGGATAATGCAAATTTACTCCTGGTCATTTCGGTACTTAATTTGACCCTGCAACTATTTGAATATTGGATATCGCGCGAGACCGAGCGGATCCCGCGAGCGGAGTTCGGTGTTGATATCCGGTACGGATACTATGAGGTCTGTCAGGATGAAAACCGACGAATTCGTACTTTTTTACTTCAGGGCTTGCTGTTTCAATGCCGAGTAACGTTGTCCATGCTGACGGCGGCGATCAACACTGCCTGCCTTGATGGACCAAAGCTTGTCGACAACGACATTACGGTCGATTCCAAATTGCTTACTGGGGACCCGCAAAGCATGACCTGGCCATCTACGAGCTCATGTATGCCAGATATAGATTCAGATCTTCTAAACAACGGCGGTGGGAACATCTGTCTTCTCCCCATAATCGCCGGCTATGAAGCTAAGGTGGAATCTTTCTTGCAATCGATCTCGTCAAACGAATGTATCTGTGAAGCCAAGGGTACGATGCGAGATGATTATATTTAGCATGGGTGTGTACAGGTGGAGGAACCTGGCGGAGGTCATATTTTGTTTTTGTTATCGTTCTTCTCTCTTTTCTTGTAATCTAGGGGAGGATTCTTTTGTTGCGTAAATAGGATTCCCAGCAGCTCGAGAGTAAACGCGGATCGGCTAAATCGATAGGAAGAAAATTGAATAAATAGGCTACACCGGTTACTTGAGGGACTGCATCAGTGCATTATTTATTTGTTCGAATTCATGTCCCTTTTCCTCCTAGTCTTAACTCCGTCGTTGTTAGTAGTTTCAGTCAACCCCACACTTTCGGTCCGCGGCGAGCCTCGGCATTTCTGATCGCCGAACGGTGTATAAGGTCAGCCCCGCTTCCATCTTCCCTCTTCACCAACTCTTTGTTCATCCCAAAACATTATGGCTCCTTCCGATCGTCTTAATCAGGTCAACAAGCACCTCAATTATCCGGCCGGCATGCTTGCCGGCCAGGTTGCCATCATCACTGGTGCTGGCCAGGGTATTGGTGCCGAGGCTGCGCGGCTGTTTGCGAACGAAGGCGCCAAGGTCGTGGTCGCTGATATTGACAGCAGTACGTGGGATCTCTATATATTCAAATAGATGGTGTCATATGTACTAATCTCAGATATCATCAATCAGACAAGGCCAACGCGGTGGCTGGCGCCATCAATGCCGCCGAATCCGGCCGCGCTCTCGCTGTGGTCGGTGATATCACGGATGCCAACTACATCAATGAACTGGTGAAACGCACTGCTGAGTTTGGCGGTGGCAAGATTCATATCATTGTGAACAACGCTGGGTTCACCTGGGACGGGGTCATTCACAAGGTGTGTCGGCGTTTTTTCTCTCTTTTATTTTGAGCCGAGATGATGCTGGTTGATAATATCCTCGTCCGAACCACGATCTGTCTCGATTTCACCGTGAAAACTCACTGACTGATCATGTAATTACCAGATGACCGACAAGCAATGGGAGACAATGCTTGCTGTGCATAACACAGCTCCCTTCCGCCTGGTACGAGCGGTGGCGCCCTACTTCCGTGTCAAGGACCAGGAGCCGCGGGTAATTATCAATATCAGCAGTACGAGTGGCATTCATGGCAATGCGTAAGTTTGCTTCTTCGTGTTTTGTTGAACACGGGTACCATCCTCCTCTTCTGCTTCCCTTTCTATTGCATCATGTATTACTACACAGTCATCTACAGATACATCTACACAGCTGCCTACAACAGAAACTAACATCACACAGTGGACAGGCCAACTACGCCGTCGGCAAAGCTGGTGTCGTTGGCCTTACCCGCACTATCGCAAAGGAATGGGGCCCTGCTTTCGGCGTTCGCTCTAATACCATCGCTTTCGGCTATGTGACCACTCGCCTGACAGCCGCCAAGGAAGCAGGCGCCTTCATCACTGCCCCTGACGGTACCAAGGTTGCGCTGGGAATCCCTGGCAAGCAGCTAGCCACCAAGCAAGGCGACGCAGATGCCAACACTTTCCCGGATATTCCCCTCCGGCGCCCAGCGAGCCCCGAGGAAGCAGCGCGGTCAATTCTGGGCGTAGTCAGCCCATACTTCTCCTACGTGAATGGAGAGACCATTCGCGTGACTGGAGGCCGCAATATGTGATGGGGATGTGACATGATGATATTGATTCATCTGGCTCATTCCCCCTCTCTATCTAGCGAGTGTACATAAACTACCTATCGACGACTCCCAATACTTTAACCATTTCACCCGATCATATCTGAGGAAATGAATGCTTGAGGAACCTTGATTTCCAATATCAAATCAAATGCTTTATAAAAACGAGTCATGGGGACAACTCTAATTCCCTAGCCATTGATCTTTTCGAGTAATTACATACTCACCTTCTCGGGCTGGCGCTCGTCAATGTTCATTGCTTCACGTCTCACTTGGGCAGCAAAGACGGGTCTCACAGTGCCACGGCCTAGCTGGAACGACCACACGAAACGTACCGCAGAATCGGGCCAGGGCCACGATTTTCGGCGATGCCGTAGGACTGCGCAACGTTGCACAGGGGGTTAGTGAGACAAGCATTAATTCAATGAGTAGGAATTAATTAACGTAATTCCCGGCCGATCTGGCCACCCGGTCGTCCTGGCCACCCCAAAACACCATAATGAATGAGATAAATTACAACTTCATATCTCAACAACCATACATATCTAAGTCCAACCATTAAGGATATATAAACTAAAGAGTATAAAAAATCTCATCGTATAGTAGGAAAAGACAAATATAAGTATTAAGAGAGATATATATATTTGACTCTGGAACATGAAAATTACGGTGTATTTTATCGTAAAGCATATAAATAATAGTCTGAAAGACCTGAAGTCAGGTTACATTCTTCCTTTACATCTATATATGTATATTGTAGAAGTTTGACTGAAATAAATTTATGGTGGTTGAAATATAGAGGAATGAATATGCAACACCTAGTATGGTGTTTTAGGGTGGCCAGGACGGCCGGGTGGCCATATCGGCCGGGAATTACGTTAGTCAGAATGGTATATGAGTAAGACTAAGGTTCGTCCCAACCTAGGAAGGTTCCTCAAGTCAAGGCTACCCTTATAGCACTTAAGTTTACCAGCATTGATCGGATCTGAATGTCAAAAACAGACAAGGTTGTATTGCGTAGCGATGATGCAATTGTTTTGCTTCATTTGAATTCCAAAGGTATCATATCGTAAAAAGTAAGCCCAAACCATGCCGCGAGCAATGTCTATGCACGTGATGCAAAATATATCACCAAAAACCGGGATCAGATCAGATCACCACCCATAAAGTCATAACAGGAGAAAAAAAGAAACAAGAAAGTATAGACACCATCGTTTCCAACCAGGTGAGAAACGGGCCAGACGCGAAACAAATCCCAGACAGGGTTCAACCCATCCCCATCGTTTGATAACAAACGCCGTATAGAAGTAAAAGAACTAAGACAAAAGCAGCAGCACAAATGTCAAAACCAATATTTATCAAAAGACCCCACCCTGGGGTATGATCTCTTCAGTTTTGTCCCCCAAAATATTAACGTTCCGAAAAAGCTTCGACAAGAAAAAAGACAATGATTCCTCCTGGTATGTGTGGGAAATATTAAAACAATCGAAAAGAAAAATCCAGAATAGTCAGCCCGGAAGAGTGGATAAGAAGCCCAGGATCCGGTGGGCAATGCAAAGGTAGGACTCGAGAGTTGCTCGAAGCCGGTTTATGGCATGGTCCAATCAGAAAGAAATATATGTCCAGTGAGAAAAGGGAGAAAGGGACAGCTGGTGGCCAAGTCCAAATGGGCCAGGGCTGTCCGAAGTTGGGGGCTTTTGAGTAAAAGAAAAAAGCACCGATAAAACAAGTTATAACCGGTGGTGTAGAAACACCAAGGCGACAATTATCCCGGTCGAGTGTGGTTAAAAAATAGTGGAAGTAGAAAAGCGTATAGGTCATGTAGGTGCGTCATAGAGAAGAATGCGAGGGGTGAGAGCCCCTTAGCAAACCGGAATCAGAGGGCCCATGAAGGTATCGAGAATGGGCTGCTCCACGCAGTTGGTATGGGGGAAGACCACCTTGCAGTCAGGCACTTGTTGTGATACAACAGGTGACATGCAGTTCAGGTCTGAGTAGTCCTCCGTGATGGCAGAAGTATCGGACACGGCAGCCTCGGAAAAGTCCGAATAGTGTGAGGAAGAATCCGAGGAAGAGCCAGAGTGTTGGGCATGCATGGGGTCCACGAGAATGTTGAATGGCATCTGGGGCTGGACGTAGTAGTCGGCCTGCGGGATCTGGTCCTGCACCCAGGGGGCCATGGGCGTCTCTGTGAAGCGGGGGCACTCCAAGATCAGTTGACGCAACTCTGGGATGGTGATCCTCTTGGCTGGGTCGCGCTCGAATACCCGGCTTAGAATACAAACCATCTCCGTGGAAAGAGGGAGTATTGACTTGAGAAAAAATGGATCCTTCAGGTACGCCCGGAATGTGGAATCCTCCATCGAAGCACGCTTCCATGGGTTACGGCCACACGTAAGATTGACTAACATGACGCCGAGGCTCCAGACGTCATTGGCGGCGGAGACGTAGCAGGACATGGGTCGAGGGTTGGTTTGCTGACATTCTGTGTTTCGGATATATTAGGAGGGGCTGTCTCACTGGGAGGGGGGAGGGGGAGCTGTCAAAGGAGAGGACGGATCTATAACTTACCAGGTGACATGTAGAAGGTAGAGCCGCATCCGAAGTCGGAGGTAAAGTAGTCCGTGGTTGCGAGGCCAAAGTCAGCAAGTTTGACGGTCATAGCCTGGTCCGTGACGAGTACGTTCTCGGGCTTGAGATCGCGGTGGTAGATTCCAAGGTTGTGGCAGAACTGCACGGCATCTAGCAGTTGCAAGAACACGCGCTTGACCAAGGGGTCATTTCCGACGAAGTTTCCCTTGTCGGTGATACTGGAGAACAGATCACCCTCCGGGCAAAACTCCATCACGACGTAGGTGCAGTCCAAAGAATCCATAATGCGAACCAAGGAAACCACGTTAGGATGTTGACTCGCCAAATGGTGGAGGCGGATTTCGCGTTGCTGGTATTTCAGCTGGCGGGGATCCAGACCATTTTTGTTGAGCGCCTTGACGGCATAACGGATGTTGGTGTGGATATCGACGGCAGTGTAGACAACACCGTACGCACCCACACCCAGAATGCCAGTCAGTTCAAGCCGGTTGGCCAAGATAAATCCTAAGCGGTCCTCGGGAGCATAACAACGGGGTGATGGCGATGGCGGCGGCGTGGGAAGCATAGTAGGATACATGGTCGCCGTCACAAGGAGTAGAGGGCGAAAGAAGAGAATATAAATGGATTCAAGTCGTATAAAGGAATGAGTTGTCCTCTCTTTTACTCCCGGGGGGCGGGAATATAGAGTTGTGATGGGGGAGGGGAGGCGGGATAGGTCCTGGGTATTTAGAGATCCAAAGTCCACGGCATTCAGAGGCAGGAGTCCATTCCACGGGGAAGTCCGACTGGTCCTAGGGAGAATATTTCTGTTGAAAGGGAGAAATTTCGGTCCAGATGGAAAGTGGTATATAGAAATCAAATCCAGAAAAAAAAAACGAACAGCAACAACCGGATGGAAAAGGAGAGAAGTAGCACAAGGCTAAGAATCGAATTGTTATGGTTGGGGGGGGGGGGCCCATAGATAAAAATAATCGATGATGCGTCCAGTTCGTGGGCATAGCCCATGTGGACAAGCTGCGGGCCAGGCCACCGTGGCTTTCGACGCTTCGACAAGCGGTGTGCAGGCAATGCGACCTACAGGCCAATCAGGGCTGCCCCGGGTGCAGCTATGCAGGCGCCACCTGCAGGCGGTGATTGGGTGGAGCCGGGGGGGGGGGTCGCACATAACGATCGTCTGGCGTTGCAGAAGCCTCCTAGAAAATAGGGGCCGTTGGCTGTGTGGCAATACAGTTGAGGAGGGTGGTCGGCCGGTGGGCACACCACTGGCCACACCACTGGCCACTGCCAGTGGGTCTGCTGTTGGCCTGTTGCTGGCCTGCTGCTGGCCTCTGCTGGCGCCTTTCTGTTGGTGGTCCCGCCACCTCATCGGATCCAACGAGGATCCAGCCCCCCTTTCCTCCCAGCCCCGCAGGATGATGTGTGGATACGAGTTAGGAATGGAATGGAGGCGATGTTTCTGCCTTGTCTCGTTTCACCCGTCCATGGTTCCAAGGGGCGATGGAGTGTTGAATGCAGGCCATCGAACCTCCCAGACCACCAGCGTGACTGGATCGCTCTTCCGTCCTTCCGTCCTTCCGTCCTTCCCACGCCTTCTACACCGCGAGTTGGGTCTTTCCACACGCAACTTTATTCCCCACCGCGTGAGAGCCTGGGTGAAAGAACCGGGATTCTGGGAAGAGTCTGGAAGTGAGGCGATGAGGGAGGGGTGCTCTGGCCAACCATTTGCCCAAGGCGTTCGTTTTCGAGAATAGTGTGGAGATCGTTAGACCTTCGCACGGGCCTGGGATGTCGAGACCCTGGCAGCAGAGATGGAGATTGATTGGGTGAAGAAAGGGAAGGGCCACGCACAGCCCAGGAGCGGCCTGTGTGACTTGGTGTCTGTTTTTGACTCTGTGACTCTTGGTCTGACTCTTGGTCTGACATTGGGGGTTGGTCCAGTTGGAGTCTACCGCCAAGGCAAAGAAAAGGTTGTGGTTGTGGTTGCCCGGTGATGTCTGCCCTGTTTATCCGTACGGAGTAGGCAGTAACTTCTGCTACTGCTGCTTGGCCAGTCAGGTGATGGATGCATCACATCGCTCCTTCCCTTTTCCCGCACCTCCACCTGCACCTGCCGTACCCCAGGATTGGCACTGCAGGTCGCTTGCTTCCGAGACTTCGTAGCTCTACAGTGTCCAGTATGTACTCCGTACCAGATAGTACTCCGTACTGTAGCTTGTACTCCGACTCTGTATACACTTCAACCTTCACCTTCACCGCCATCTTCTACATCACAACAATCTGCATGTATGGAGTACTGACTCCATACTTCTGAAGATACTCCATACTCTGATTCCCACTAGTCCTGTGCTATTGCAGCAGGATCCAAACTATTCAAACTACACTACGGTGTGACATAGTGTCCCGAGTACATCCCACTATGGATATGGATACTCGTACTATGTACTACTGTACTCCGTACTCCGTACATACGTACGCTCTATATCTCCATTCAGATCTCAGCCAATCTCCATAGTCGACCCTATCCATCGCCCCTTCACTCTAGCCTTCACCCTCCCCATGATTACAGTATTATTATGCTGATCCTCCCTATCCTGCATGTGGCGGAATGCCGCAGGGGATGCGGCCACGCAGATTACTTCTGGCGGGACCCACATAATAAACACATCTCGACATCATCCAAAAACTAACAGTATCATCATATTAACCCGGTGTGGTTGTTCGCGGATACCTTTGCCACTGGCGAGAAAGACTCGCAGAAAGGTGGCAATAGCAATACCTGTGACAGGCCCGGAACTCAAGATCGACGACAGCTCGCCTTCGAGAAAACTCTCATCGACCCGATGCCGCCCTCCATCCTATGGGATTCTTTTCCAAGGCGTCCCAGATAACCATGCGGCCGCGTTGCTCCATTCTCCATCCGGCATAGTCCACAGCACGCAAATATCTGGGGAGGGGGAGGAGACTCCGTATTTCTCTCCAGCCAGTGACCACAGGTTGGCCACTCAATTAATTATTGTCAGATAGGCCAATCGGCTGCCATCCACTCCAATGGACGCCTTTCATCCCCATCCCGTCTGCTCCCTATTTGCCCACGTCTCGAGCTATCTAGAAAAAGCACCGAGGAACTGCATGCTCCTCACACGATGACTTGGTTTTGCCTCCTCTTACTGGTTCCTTCCAAGGAATTCTCTCAAAGCAATGCCGACCGACGAAAGGGGCAAGAGAGAAAACCGTTTGTGATGCGTCAAGCCGGGGCACTCTCCTTCTCCTTCCAGCGATCAGCTGTCAGACTTGTACCATGGATCGTTGATGTCAGAACTGCTGATCTAGAGCCTTTGTCGAATGCGAGCTGAACTACGGAGTACGGAGTACGGAGTGTATTACTGGTGGTGTTTACCTTGTAGTACGTACTACGGAGTACAGTATGTACGCTTTAGATTGCTAGAGTGAGCCGTGGATCCGGGGATTTCATGGCAATCTCTCTTCTTCCAATGATCGCCCTTTGAGCAGCCCAAAGCTCCAAGGCTGCTGTTCATATAGTACACATAGGGTGCTCCTTCCAGTAGAAAATAGTCGCCACGTCTGATTATTGGGTTCAAAAATCTCGGATCCCGGAATCACTTTTGACGATTTCTAGGATGGCATCCTATCCACCCGAACCCGAATGCAGCTGCGATGGTGTCTTGCAGTAGCTTTCTCCATAGGCTCGGCATTGTCTTGGAAGCCGCCACCGACAAGGATAGACGACGATGATGTCGTAGTCTAATCATCTTCACCTTCACTACGGAGTATGATTCTACGAACTTCTACATGAAGGGTGCGGAAACAGGCTACGAGTACTTACTATTCCAGGAGCGGCGGCGGAGAGGCGAGTGGGGCGTCTGGCTGAAGCTGGGGGTCGGTGGAGGCTGAACTGGTTGAAACGGACTCACAGAGGATGCCTTGCTATCAGCTGATCTGTCGACTATGCAGCATTGCGACAGGTGTTTCGCTGGACCCACGCTAGGGTGGTTGAGCGATCAATAATTTGATCTCAGCAAAAGCAACGTGTATCCCTCCAAATATTTTGGTTTTGGCCCCATTCTCCCAGAGCCGCATAGCCCCTTTAGAATGATTGCATAGAGGAACTTGTGCATCCTGATAAATACATCTTACAGCGTTGCGTCAAAGGATCATTAAGTCCATCAGTCCGAGTCCATACTAGTGGTTGCTGCCCGTTTGCCAAAGTACCATTATAACGTAAATATTCCAAGGTTGTGTTCAACTTGGAATTATAGTATCAGCCGAGTCAGCCTAAAATCTGCGTGGAGTTTAGCGCAAGCCCTGGTTTGCAGTAGTGAAATTTGAAATGCAAGGGAGGTCGATCTCGCAAAACGTTCACTACTACTCCGTACATGATGCATGATGCGATTTGCTTGCTTGAATACTCCGAGTCCGTACTGCTAGTACGTACATTTCTAGCTCAATGCGTCGATACGTCCAACGAGTTCAAGTCTCTACAGGGTCCACGGGTAAAATGAATTGTTTGTAGCGGAACGACTCAGGATAGTTCAAGTTGTATACTACTAGTAGTCTTGTTATTGAAAATTGGAAGTTTCAACAATACTAGTAGTACTGGTATTGTACCGCCAGAGCCTTCCGAATCTATGAATATATCGTGGTTCATATCTATTTGCGAAGATAGTCTGTAAAATCAAGAGGTAAATATACTGGGGTAGGGCGCTAGGTTATTGTTCTAAAACTGAGTTGACCAGGATTAATCTCCACAGGCAAGGAAAAGGCTTGGAATATTCCACGCGCAAGGTATAAAGATGATATCAATATGGAGACACTATGTAAAATCGACCATGTCACTATTTGCGGGTTAAGAAAGGGTGTTTCAACGCCTCGGTAGGGGTGCAACGTTTCTCAGGGTTCAGACTGAGACAACGGTCCAGGAAATCCACAAATGATTGCAAGTCTTTCACCTCGACATCTGACATTCCGCGCGTGCCCTTGCCCATGAGCCGGGTTTTGATATCACGAGTCGGTTTCTTGAAATCCACAATCTTGGTGACAAGACGGCCGGTGATCTTGTCTTCCTCTGTGCCGTGGAAGTTGAGCATGTCATCGAAGTGGAGGTGGGCGAGAGATCCTCGCCGCAGGAGTTTAGGCGGGTACTTTCCGCGACACTCCATGATGGAACGGAGCATTTGATTGTTGTTGCGACCGGTGAAGAGGATTTTGCCGGTGTAAAGCTCGAAAAGGGTGCATCCGATGGACCAGACGTCAATTGCGTAATCATAAGGAATGCCGAGGATAATCTCTGGAGCACGGTAGAAACGACTGACGAGGTAGGGAGTAATCTCATTGTCCGAGGCGGACGATGCAGATCCCAGATCGCACACTTTCAGGAGGTTGAGCTGCTCATTAACAAGCAGATTGTCTGGCTTCAGATCTGCATGCAAGATGTTACACTTGCGCATGAGGCTGAGTCCTAGGAAAATCTGCTGAGCATAGGCACGGATGGCACCTAGATTCAATCCGACATCGCGTCCGAATTTCTTGAGAACCTCGCGAAGATTCAGACTTAAATTCTCAAAGACCATGCACAAATGACCCTTGTGTTCGAAGTAGCGCTCGAACTTGATGACATGCTTCTTGTCTTCTGGGTCGGCCTCATGCAGTTGCTCTAGGATATCAATTTCTTTCATACCGGCTTTGCGCATGGTATCATTCTGGCGAATGATCTTGATAGCAACCAGCTTGTTGGTCTTGGAGTCGGTGGCCCGTACGACAGCAGAAAACATTCCCTTGCCGAGGGTTTGGGTGACATGATAACGACCGTTGATCAACTCACCAAGCCGCACGTTGTAGTACCCTTCGGGATCATCCCAGTTGTCCATCATGCTAATGTCTAATTCCTGGGGCTGCGGGACAGCCATCGCCGATGCATGAGAAGGATGGTCATCTTTCGGGTCTTCGGCAAACATGTCATCGTCGTCGTCCTCAGCAAACATGTCGTAAGGATCCTTGGTCTTTGGTGGTGCTGGTGCTGGTTGCTCAGGGGCAACGTCGGGGATCAGAATGTCCTGCTTTGCGGCTATTGTCTCGTCATAGGCAGCGGATGATAGTTCGTCTTTCGAGCTCTGAACTCCCCTGTGCTTTTGTGTCTCTTCTTTCATGTCGAATGTAGGATCGTAATCTGCAGCGGAAGGCTCGTCTTTTTCAGAGCTATCTACGGGAGTTCCAGGATTGGCGAGGTCGGCGTCCCTGCCAATGTTAAAGCGAGGGAAAGAATCTCCAGCCAGATCATTAGGTGTCTGAGACGGAGACAATTGCGGTGAGCCTACGGTTACAGCAGAGAGGTTAGTTGGCTTTGTACCATCGTGTCTCGGGTCGCGAAGCCTACCTGACTTGTCTAATGCGCTGGCGGGCTCTGCGCCGGGTGTAGATGAATCCGTATCCACATCAGCATGAACGGCTTTTAAATGTAAGGGTGTTGCTTGACTCCGATATTTCGCTCGAATCGCCTCGCGCCGTTTCCGACGGGCTTCCAAAGCAGCGGCTTCGTCAATCGGCTCAGCCGACTGCGGCTCTTCTGCCGTTTCAGGCGTCTCCGATCTGTAATAAGTATTAGTTACGCGATTCTTGAGGCAGGTGTTGAATAAAACATACTCGTCAGCAAAATGGGCTCGCCTGGGCAGAACCTGTTGCACCTGATTCTCTCGTTTTTCAGCATCAAGCCTAGAGTCTCGAGCACTAGCAGGAGCCTTTCTCTCACTCGTCACCTGTTCAAAAGACGGCCTGCGCCTCTTGGTGTCCTTTGGAGGCAATACCCCGTTTGCTTTCGAATATGATTCGTCGTATTGCTTAGGCTTCCGGATTTCGCGATAAGGAGATCGGCTCCGGGGGCGAGGTCGCTTGTCTTTTCCCGAATCGTGATCATGGTCGTCGGTATATCGCAATCCGCCACCGTAACCCTCCTCGCGGTCGTAGTCATAATACGACTTCGGGCGGCGGGGAGGTACGGCTCGATCCTGGGTTCTTTCGTCGTATCTCGACCCATAACGGCGGGTAGGCTCGTGTCGAGCGCGACTAGTTTCGTAATCATCATATCCGTCGTTGCGTCTGCGCTTGTAGCCTCTGTTGTCGCGATACGGGGATCGGGATCTTGACCGCGACCGTGACCAGGATTTCCGTCGGCGTGGTGATGTACTGCCTCTTAGGGACGAGGGAGATCTGAGCGCCGATGAAGTGCTATCTCTGAGGGGACGGTCAACGCTGGTGCCATTTAAAGGAGGTTGTGAGGCAGTTGCCTTCATCTCAGAACCTGATTCAATGATCTCACCCTCAGAAGGGGTCGACGGAGACCGCGACCGGTGATGCAACGCCATGTTGATGGACTATCGCTGGGCAAACAATTTACCACTGAATGAAACCGTGGTGCCCTTCTTTTCTTCTTTCTTTCCTCTTGATGAAATGTCTTCTTCGGCCTTTGGAGGAGGCTTCAGTAATCAAAGCTCAGTTAGCGCGAGCTCCAGAGATAAAACCAATTGTTAGGTATTTGAAAGTCCAACCGGCTTGAGGGGCCTGCCTTCGCACCAAAGCCTCAAAAACTTTGATCAATCCAAACACATGTGAGGCCCAATACTGGCAAGTTGATGAATGCGAAGAATATCAGTCGAGATCAATTCGATGCTGTTGCTGGGAAGAGGAAGATGAGCGGAGGTCAACCAAAATTGCCTCGGGGGATTCCCGCCCAGTTCCAAATCCGGAAAGCGGTATGGTCGCCCCTCCCGATAAGCGTCTCTGGGGATTTTTTTCATTTGCCCTCGCCGCTGACAACCCCTCAACCCTCTCTTTTTCGATCAAATCTCTTTCGTTTCAATCTATTTTCACAACTCAAAATGGGTGGCGCAAGCAGAGAAGGTATGCGGAATGCGTCTCTCTCCCTCTCCCCTCCTCCGATGCTCTATTCCATCTTCAACATAACAAGACTAACGGTCGTTTTTTTGACTAGGTGGCAAAGTCAAGCCTCTCAAGTCCGCCAAGAAGGACAAGAAGGAACTGGACGAGGATGAAATTGCTTATCGCGAGAAGCTCAAAGCCGGTAAGTTTTGCCCTCATATCAGAATGCTTTGATATCTCTTCCTAACGTGAGACATCACAGACGCCAAGGCCAAGAAGGACATGATGGAATCGGCCAAGGGCAAGAAGGGTCCGCTGAACACCGGCCAGCAGGGCATCAAGAAGTCGGGCAAGAAATAAGTTGATCGGAAAATGGAACTTGGGAAATCTACATTCGCATGTTCGCCCGCCATTTTTCCAGGGGCGCTCAGTCCCTTTCACGACCTCAACGAGCCATACCTACGAGCGATTTGAGAGGGTGGCATTCCTCTACTTTAGCAATCAATATCATGAGCAGTGCCCTGGATGTACTCCTGCATTCCTGCATATACATAAGCCATCAATCAATACCAAACATTTTTGAATAATTTCTTGAGGGGGGGGGGGGGAAAAAGGGTCAGAAGACCCAATTTTATAGATTGAGGAGATTGTTTGGATATTAGAAAGAAACAACAACAACACAGGAACCCTTGCTAAAGAATGGAAACAGAACGCTGGGGAATTAAGCATCACCAAATAGCACGCGGGGTATCCAAATCAGAATAATAGGAGAAATAGGGATCATTCACCGCAAGGAAACCTTGGAAGCACTACGTCTCTCATTTCCTCGGTTGACACTCAACTCGTGACGCGCTTAATCCAAAGATTACTGCCATCGCCATTATTCTCCTTCTCATCCAACCGTCTCCACGCTCGCGCGACCTTCAAGCCAAGCTCGTGCTCCTCACGCTTGATCTCCGCAATCTCATTTTCGATGCTCTGCACACTCTTCTTCACTTCGGCCTTCGCAGCCACGTCATATACGAAGGAACCGGGCTGGATCACCCGGGTTAATTCATGGATGACAGTTTCCAGGTTGTGTCTGCGTTTCGCGAGTTCATCCCGTTTAGCCTCCAGAGACTCGATCCGGCCCACTGCATCCTTCGGCTGGTCCTCCATCGGATTCTGAACAGTCAATGTCGGCTCCTGGGTTACCTCCGAGGGAGTGGGTTTCCGTACAGGCTTTTTAGAGACCGGCATGCCTGGAATATTGATAGGGACTGGTCGTCGTCTAGACATAATTGGAACGTCATCCGTAGACTTTGAGTCGAGCTGAAAGCTTTCGCGCGGGCTATCATCCGGGCTGTCGCTTGGACCGCAAGTCTTCATGGTGGGTTGAATCCTGGCGCCACGGCTGGTTGGCCTCATCATATTCTCAGGTATGGTGTCGACAAAACTAGTCTCGTCTCGAATTCGTTGCTCTGGCTGCTCGAGTTGTTTCGGATATACTCGGGGTTTGCTCGAGTGGGCATACTCCGTGGCCGGTCTCTCTGGCAACGTTCTGGGGGGACCACCAGCAGTGATCGTTGTTACGGTCGTCGGCATGAATCCCAGCGTATTGTCTAATTGGGGACTGGCGTCTCTCGTGCCAGAGTGATTACCGGAATGCTCTGATAATGGGAGCACGCGTGACGATGATCTGCCTCGAGCGTCCTTCTGCATAGGAGATTCGTTTTTGGAAAAACTGCTGATCCGGTTGCGAGCCTGTGCGAGCTTTTTCTTGGTTTGGAGTTGCTCTCGAACCCCGTGGAGGAAATTGGATGCGTGTGATCCGGAGGGCTTGTGAAAAGTAGTGCTACGCGGGTTCACCTGACTTGTTTTGCCATTGTTGCTGTCGGTCGGTTCTCCTGAGTAATCGTCCCAGCGCCCAGGTTGGATTTGATCTTCGTGTGTCGCGAATTGCACAGCCTTTGGCATAGGCTGTGCGGGTTCCGAAGCCAAGGGGGAAATATCGAGTTGGGGGAGCGGCGCATTGACAGAGGTCCGAGAGTTGTCGCGGTTATGTTGAATAGGTTGATCCGTCTCGTTGATCGGCGAGACGCAGAAGCTGCTTTCACTATCACGTCTGTCTGTAGATCCAAGTTCTGGTGATTCTACTGGGGAGACGGCGGAGTGTCTCGTGTCGTCAGCACCACCCCGCGGGAGTGGCAGGGTTGTTGCGGACTGTTGGGCCAACGAGGATCTAGATGCGCTGCGACGAAAGACGGGAATTAGGATAAATGGACAGATCAGATCGATCGTTTGCGCGCTTACCTTGGCAAGGCGGGCAGGTCCTTTGCGTACGAGTACTTGTTGACCAGCGAGGGATCCGCAGAAGCCGAGACGTTCGTCATATCATCCGGTGTGGGGTTGTTGCCCACCGGCCGTCGCGATCGACTAAATGGTCCTTTAGGCCACATATTGATCTGCGGTGTTGTGATGAATCGATGAGAGACTGTTGCAGATCAAGGAATTGCGGTCTGTGATGTGATCCTCTCTAAATCGAAGAGAGGAGGCTGAATGAAGACGGGTGACGAGCAAGGAAGCCTGGCAATACACCACCCTTTTTGTTTACCACGGGAATCAAAGAGCGGGTGCGACCAACCAGCTGAACCCCAAATGCCAGTTAGATACTTTGGGCTGTCAGGCTCTGTTAGTAGGTTGTCAGACTGTCAGACTGTCAGACTTGTCAGAATGGACAAGGGAAAAAAAAAAACAAGGCGCTTCTTCAAAAACCACCATGGCATCATTAGGCTACCCTAAGTGGGTAGCGACAAATTAAAATGGGGGTGATTGACGAGTGGAGTTGAAACATGGAGCTTTCAGGGACTGGGCTGTGTTGGCAAGGACGTTTCATATGAGAAGCGGAGCTTTGGGCGCCAGTCTGGAGGGGCTATTAATACTCCGTAAATGGACATGAATAGAAGGGAGAATATGATTCAATAATCAGTAGTCAGTCATGTAAAATTAGTGATTCAATGTACAACAACAAATCTGCATACAAATAAGCGGTATCACGTGGACGATGACATCGGCCTCCCCGCTTTGCAGCTCCTCCGCAGAATCCGATCGGTTCTCCCGTCCTGTCAAAAATATCCCCTTCCATCACATTCCTGCCATTCCATCCATCATGACCTCTGTTGGTAATTATGTCTCAGCTCAGCTTCCATGGCCTCTTAAGCTCTACTAATCAGGCCTAATCCAGAGGATTCTGTACCACCGGCCGAAGTGTCCGTCATCCCGTTGATCCGTCAATCACCCACCCCAAGGATAGAGAATCCCGTACTAATCTTCCACAAACAGCATGTCGGTCGCCTCACCCATCAACCTCATCCTCCTCTCGCTCTTCGTCGTTCTGGTATACTACCATTTCCGCCCAAAGCAAGCCATCAGCCTTCCGCGCGGCCCACCCCCCGTTGTCTTCCGCACCTACACTCCCAAGACCTTGATTGAGTTCAACGGCGAGAATGATCGCCCCGTATACCTAGCCGTGCGGGGCCGTGTATTCGACGTGTCCCCCAGCCGAAATTTCTATGGACCGGTAGGTGGATGTTATTCTCCGTCGATCTCAATGTGATCAAGACCCTCCACGACAGATTTGCTAACAAGCTCGGTATCATAAAGGGTGGCCCTTACGAAAACTTCGCCGGCCGCGACGCCTCGCGTGGCTTGGCTCACCAGAGCTTCGATGTTGAGATGCTGACGGAGGACCTGTCAGCTCCATTGGATGAGCTCAAGGATCTGGATGCTGATCAGCTGGAGAACCTCCAGTCGTGGGAAGACCGCTTCTCCGAAAAGTACCTGGTGGTTGGTAAACTCGTGGCTGAGGGTGATTCTGAAGCACCCAAGTCTTGATCGACAAGATCTACATGAGCATTATCGATATGAAATGGCTTTTTGAGCGATTGACAGCGGGAAAGAAGAAAGATTCGATATGACAAGTGTCCTACGCCATTTTCACTTGTGGAAAACCCACTCCGAGCTTGTTCCTGGTCTTAATATGGGAGCATGGATAGTGGATTTCCATCTACGGCTTCAATTGTAAATAGACCGAGCCGCGTTTTCGTTTTAGGGCTAAAATATGTGTTATCTCCAAGTATATTGTATTGTCAGCATTTCGGAGAATAATTATGACCATACTAGTATTGTCGATCCACCTGTACAGTCATTCTGTCCTGCCATCTAAACCGCTACCATAGTACTCCTAGTACATACCGCCATACTAGTATTTATATCCACTGGCAAGCCCGAGTTACTGGGCCATGTTGCCGCCGGCGAAATTAAGTCTGGAATGCCATTGAATAGTACCGTTTATATATAAGCATATTTGAATCAACATACGGAGTATTTCCAGACTCATTTTGGTACTTAATGAACTATCTTATGCTCTGGTTGCCTTATGTTGTGATTCTCTTATCTGGTGACATGCATTCTTCATTGATCTACATCCTTAGAAAAACACCCTCTCTTTTGCAAGTATCTTGGTGTTTGTCTTCAAGCAAGCACACATTGCTTCAAAGTTTACTTTCTAAACGCACATTCTTCTTTTCTTTAGTAATTAATATCTAGGCATTATGGTGTGTTATAATCCCCTTCATGTTCGCTTTGTAAATATAAATACTGGTAGTAATGCCAGTGGGAAATGTAATTATAGATGCCTGGATACTGTATTTAAAAAACTACTGATTTGAATCTGACTTGGAATTTTCAATGAGAATACTACTATATTGATTTAAACATTGCTGTGACTATCGTGTCTTAGAACCTTTTATATACTAAACGTGGTCAGGGCCCCATCTCCGGGCCTCATCTCCGGGCCTCATCTCCGGGCCCCATCTCCGCTACTGGTCGTTTCTTTGATACCTACTGGCATTAGAGTAGTAGCTACCACTACGATTATAGTCGGTCATCTACAAAGTACCCTACTGGTATCTACTGGGGACTGCTTTTGATCAAAAAAAGTATGAACTTGAGAGTCAATTACAACCTGAATAACGATAGTGTCTCTGCTGGCCAAGGTATTTATTGCATAATCCCTTAAGCCATGATATCATGGAAAATAGCTCTAGCAGTAGCAGCTAGAAGCTGTCCGTTAAGTTGCTTCTGGGCTAAGAGAAGCAACGCCTGTGGTTGACCATAGGTTTTTAGGTCGAGATCTTGAAACAAACCTCGACAGACAGGATCGGGATCATGCTGCAGCAACAATTGAACGATTGTGATGTGTTTTCTGGTCGCTGCAATTTGAATTGGGGTTTCACCTCGATGGTTCAATGGCTCTATCTCCACGTGCCTCTCAAGCAATCGATGTGCAGTATGGAAATCACCTGAGGACGCAGCTTCATGCAATGGGGTGTTCCCGAGTCTATCGGGTGTTGAGATATCAGCGCCCGATTCTAGCAGAAGCGCTGCCATCCTATTGTTGGGTATCCCGTAGCTTATTGAGTTGTGAAGAGGCGTGGAGTTATCAATCCCGGGCTGAGCATCGACAAAAGCGCCGTGATTCAACAAGACCTCAGCTGTTCTGATCGAATGGCTCAAAACAGCGTTGAAAAGTGGTGTTTGCAGATCATAATCAGTCGCGTCAACATCAGCTCCCAGCTGAATCAAGCGTTCCGCAACTTCATGGTAGTCAAAGTAAGCAGCGTAGTGCAACGGAGTAGAGCCACGGGGACCCGGGGTCGTAACATCAATTTTGTGGCTACTTTCGTGATCCAGCATGAGTCTAAGCAGAGGAGTCTTGGTTAATTTGCGACGGTGCTCCATGCAGCGTCTTCTAGCGAGATCTGACGCAGCTTCTTGAGTTCGGTCTTCATGGAGCGCTGGGATGTTGAACAAGTTCCGGTCTTTGGGTTTGAGATACCACAACAGAGGAGATGTGTTTCCCCAGTGACGGCCATTCGGATCTGCCCCGGCATCTAGAAGCAGCCGGAGCATATCAATGTTTCGATTCTCCAGGGCCTTCATCAAAACATAGCCTTCTCTAGCATCTGCATCGGCTTCTTTGGAAAGTGACAGTTGTGCGGTCCTCATGAGACCGTTTTCAACGGCAAAGACCAGAGCGCAGGAACCAGTTTGAGCATCTTTAGCATACAGCACGGGGTTGAGAAGCGCATAAAAAAATCGGTTTGTTCTGGCCAATACAGCGATGCCGCTGTTATTCATCGTGTCGGCGAGGTGGAGAAAAACTTCGTTCGGCAGACGATAAATGGGTGAATTGAGCTCAACCCCTTGAGCCTGGAAAGCGACGGAGGAAGACTGGAATGAAAGTGAGGTTAGAAATAAACATCCGTCTCAGGATAGCAGAAGACGATGGATGACTTGCATTGTTATTATCCATGATGGCGCTCAAGTTGAAATGGGAATGCATAGGTTACTATCTAAACAGGGTGAAGTGGTAGAAGATGAAGTGGCAGGTGCAGAAAAGTTGGAAAGAAGTGAAGGAAGTGAAGGAAGTCACCTGGGCACCATTGGAGAGCTTTGGTGACCACCCTGAGGCACTCTTGCTTCGGTTTAGAAACACGCTTCTGCCTAGTATGTCAGTACTGTAGTAGATATAAACATTGGTTATCCTACCCTACCCTAGGGTACTTGGGTATCTTACTTAGTTATCTACTAGTAGATAGGTAAAGTGTGATACGTGTGATACTAGTATAATTTTGATGCAAATAATCAATGATACAAAGACATGATCGAGGTAGCTGCAGGATGTTACAACTTTATGTGAAATAGTTATTCCCCGGAGGAACTGGAGTGCGCCTTGCCCATCCAGAATCCCTCCATCTCCCAACGGCGGGCAAGAGCGAATTGCTCAACAGCAGGGGTCCTCATACCCGATCCCCACCATTTTGCATTCAAAAGCGCCATTTTCCCATTCAAATCATTGTCGTTGGACCAGTTGATATACCAGGACCAGTGGAGTCGTCTCCACGGCATCGGTCCTCCCCAGCGATGCGCATGGTTGAGGAGATCTTGATCCGGAACGCCCATATAGTATAATTCAGGGAGGTTCAAGAGGTTGGTATAGAACTGAAAGAGCTCTGATGAAGGTGAATAGATGAAGACTCCACCATTGAAATGTCGCACCGTTTTCTCGCGATCCAAGAATGGGTATTCATGTTCACGCTGGAACGACTCGGCCGATGCGGCCATCACAAATTTTGCCGGCGGCTTCCCTAGCTCCGAGTTATCAATGATCGTCTTGTCTGTCTCCGCCGGCTCAGTGCTTGGATCCAGAAAAATACGATCGATGGGTCGTGTGAGAACGATATCGGCCTCGAGAAAAAGGACTGTCTCGTATGGGATTACGGTTGGATCGAAGAGGCGCAGCTTTGTCGCCATTTCCGACCACCGTGAGGGCGTCACTGGCATGCTGTGGGTTGCATGGTCCACCTCAATGACAATCGCTCCATCTTCTCGCAATCTATGGCGTTTAGCCTCGCGAACCTCCGGAGTGACCAAAACAATGATAGGTACTGGGTCCCGTAGCTTCGTGCTCGGCGAATGAAGCAGCTGGTAGACCAGAATGCGGGTGCTCACAAAGTTTCCGTCATCGTTGTCAATTTCGGTTTCGGCTTCATCAGCCTTTGAAGTTAAGAAGGTACTGATCGCGTGCCGACCCTTGTAGATAGATTGTTGCTGCTGATCTGCTTCAATATCGGGAATGTTCAAGGTGTTTGGCGGTGGTGCTCCAAATAAAAGCCAGACAGTGAATCCAATAGAAAATAAGCAGAAAGCTACAAGCTTCTTGCTCATGAAATCATCGGGTCGCGAACTTGAAGTCACGGTACTTTGAAGCATGACTGCCAGTGCTGCCCCAAGTAGAACTCGAATTGTAACTCAGGGGCATTTCGAGCAATACTTATATAAACATCCATCTCGTGGACCCTAGGAGCTTCCAAGGTTGAAGTAGTAATCACCGCAGCCGTCAAAATGGTTGTCATGTAACCTACCACAGCTTATCCCACTACGAATTTAGTATAAGCCCACACCAGAAACTTTAAACCATAGTGATTGATCAATCTAGAAGGCATGGAGGTTACAATGGTGACCGAAAGCGGCGTTCCTCGGAGCCGCTGTGGAGTTCTAAATGCTGATTGGTCGGTTGGCGATGTATACCATTTGGTGCCTCGATCGGTAGACGAGAAGAGAAGACAACTCCGACTCGGACTCGTGAAGAACAAGATATAGGGCCTCTGTTGAAATAAGACTTCTGAGAGCGTATTGATGGTAAGTTTATACCGAATTATTAGATATCTCGATACATCAAGCCTATATACTCGCTCGGTTCTGTCTCTACTTCGAAACGCAAGACACAGAACCACCACAATACGAGGACAAATTCGGGCTGAAGGCGGCGGTGATATCTAACAAAGTAAAGCGAAGTAGAAAACAAAAGGCGATGACGCGAATGTGAATTTGGGGAAGAATGGGAACTTGAAATAGTCCCAGCCTGATGAATCATGTACCAGACCTGGGCCCCGCCAAGCCAACCAGCCAAATTGTTCCCACTACGTCACTGCGCGATCATCCCTGCTCAATGCTTTTTCCCTGTCTACACCCTGTTCTGTTCCAACTCCAATGGTTGCCCCTTTCATCACGATCCGGGCGCTCATATTTAAAACCTCCGTGCGCCTGGCCTTAAAATTTTCCCTTCTTCACCTATTGCCAGTACGTCGAACTTCACTTTGAACTTACCCGACCCACAGTTACACTATACTAACCTAGCTTCCACCTCCAGCTACTTTGATAAATAGCTTAAGTCCAACAACCATCAACATGAGATTCCACCTGGCCTCAGGTCTGGTATTTTTACTCGCCACCACCGAAGTTGTTGCAGCTTCGAGTTGGTGGAGCAAAGCTGGTGCGTCGCCTCAAGATACACATCCATCGATGGGTACTAACATCGTCCTAGTCTACAACAAATGGCACGAAACTGAGCTTGAGCGATGGCTCTCAGATCATGGTAGGGATGACCAGTCATCGTCCTTCCAACTTACCTGGCAAGCAACATTGACTTAGTTCAAACAGATATCCCCTACCCTAGCCCTGCCGACCGCAGGGATCTCGAAAATCTTGTGAAAACCAACTGGGATAGCCGAGTGCAAAAGCCCCTCGGTAATGCTGCAGACCAAGTCTCCGACGAATTTTACTACGCGAAGGAATGGGTCTTTGATACGTAAGATACTTTCCGCCTTTCTTGACAATGTGAACCGTAATTAACTTGGATGGCAGTTGGTCGGATTCGCAGTTGAAGGCATTCCTTGATCGCCACGGCATTCCTGCACCCCAGCCCCGCAAGCACGACGCACTGGTCAAGGCCGCACGCGAGAACTACGAACTGGTCGCAAAAAAGGCCGGCGAGACCGCAGCTTATCCCGGTAACTGGCTGTACGAACAATGGACCGAGTCGGACCTCAAGGGGTGGCTTGATGAGCGCGGATGGCCTGCTCCCCAGCCTACGAGCCGTGACAAGCTTATTGCTTCCGTGCGTCGCAACTCTCGCCTGGCTAGCCTTCAGGCCAAATCTATCTCAGCATCGGCTGCCGCATCTGCTCAAGCTGCTCAGGCATCACTGAGCGATGAGCTTTTCAATGCCTGGTCTGATTCTAAGTTGAAGGAATTCTTTGACGAACACAATGTCAAGGTGCCCCAAGGTTCTAAGCGCAATGAACTCATTGCCCTTGCCCGTAAGCACCGCGCCTACCTCGTCGACAAAGCTGCCAGTGCTTCCGCTGCCGCCGCGGATACAGTTGGTGCCGCTACTACAAGAGCTGGAAACGAATATGCCCGAGCTACCGAGGACGCGAAGCTGAAGGCCGAGCATGAGTTCAACGTTGCAATTAAGTTGTGGTCGGATTCCCGCCTCAAGGCGTTCCTGGATGCCCGAGGCGTTCCTGTTCCCCAAAATGGCAAGCGTGATGAGCTCATTGCGAAGGTTCGCGCCAACGCCCACAAGGCCGCTGGTGGATTCAACCAATACAACTTTGATACATGGGACAAGGAACATCTACTGTAAGGGATCTTACCGACCTCGATTAGGGTTGCTCTAACATAATTTCCTAGCAAATATCTCTCTGCGATGAATGCGAAGGCCGCAAAGAAAGCCGATGCCTCTCGCGAGGAGCTGATCAAGCACGCCAAGGACTCGTACGCAAAGGCCTCCAAGGCTGGCGGCCAGCATTACGCATCTGCCACCTCAGCAATTGCCCAAGCCACCGGCTCCGTCAAGGAAACCACCTTTGACCAGTGGTCGCAGTCCGATATCAAACAGTATCTTGACTCATATGGAATTCCAGCATACCAGGGCTCGAGCATCAATGAGCTCCGCGCAGCAGCCCGACGCCACGCCACATATTTCAGATATGGAACCACCACCCCATCTGAGACGATCTACGCCAAGTTCATGGATACTTTGCATTGGGCTCTGGATCAAGTCAAGATTGGAGCTTCCGGTGGTCGCGCGCAGGGCCAGGAAGCGGCTGAGAAGGTACGCGAGAAGGTCTCGGATGAGACGCAGCGACTGCGTGGAGAGCTGTAAAAAGCTAGATGAATAGGAAAGTGGAGCTGTGATATGGCGTGCGCTTTCGTTCATTGACTTTTCTTTGATCACGACGATATGATTTCTGATTTTTCGTTGAGGCTTTCTTCGGGATTTTCTATTTTATTTCGGGAGCTTACTTTGATGTTGGCGTGTCAATAATACGTAGTTATCCTCCCAATCAAGCTACAGGTCAGCCTGTTGGAACAACCACCTACTCGTAGAAGTAGAATGGGAGTGTGAATTTGGCTCGGCGCTAGTTCGATGCGGGGCCACCCTGACCAGGCACGCTTGTTCCCCCCCTGTTCCCTCGTCTTCTCAGTCACTCCTGCAGATAAACCAAAAGGTACACTTATTTGTCTGTGAAGTACACTAGAGTTCCCCCTGTGAAGTGTGAAGACCCAGCATAAGAATAGCTTGAATATCCGGAAATCCCTGTCACAAAGGGCGGCCGCCACCTTGTGGTAACCCGCGACGTCATCCCGAGCAGCTCCATAACTCTCACTCCACCCCCGACCTGCCATCCTTAACGACCTACACTACACCCCATGGATCCCCTCACGCCACACTGCCGCGAGCTGGCCTCGCCTGGCATTTTCCAACCCATTCTTTCTGTGTAATGTCCCTCTGTCGACTATCTCTCGAAAGAATCCCATCCACTAACTACGACCCCAGCTTGATCATTTTTGGTATCCTCTTCTCCTACCTTCCCCAGCATGCCCGTATCATATCACGCAAAAGCTCCTTCGGCATATCGCCCTACTTCATTCTACTGGGAACAACGTCAGGCACGTCGGCATTTGCGAATATCCTAGTCTTCCCTAAGACATCGCAGGATGTCGGGTGCTGCCAGCAGATTAGCGGGATGGCCTGCTTCGCAGGCCTACTGGGCGTGTTCCAGGTGGGCATGCAATGGCTTTGCTTCTTCTCCATGTAAGCTCACTTTGCTACCGATGTCGAGCGACTCTAATCACTCACTCACTGCCCGCAGTCTTCTTCTCTTTGTAATCTATTTCCCTCGCGCGACCTCCCCGACCGACCCTGTCAGCCCCGTGTCCTCGACGAATGGCCACACCTATCGCACCGCCTTGTCCATAAGTGCCATCTGCATCCTCCATGCTCTGGTGACAGTCATCCTATCCGTCGCCTTTGCCCTCCAGAATCCGTCCGCCATGCAGTCCTGGGCCAACTTCCTCGGCATTCTCGCTGCTGTCCTCGCGTCTATTCAGTACTTCCCGCAGATCTACACTACCTTTCGGCTTCGCTGCGTGGGGAGTCTCAGCATCCCGATGATGTGCATTCAAACCCCCGGTAGTTTGATCTGGGCCTCCAGTCTGGCAGCACGGGAAGGACTGAAGGGCTGGAGTATATGGGGCGTGTTGGTGGTGACTGCATGTCTACAGGGAACACTGTTGGCGATGGCTATCTATTTTGAATACTTTGGCCCGAACGGGAAAGGAAAGCACCAGACTGATGAAACCGACGCCCCGTCCAATGGGACGGCCTCTGAACGGCCTGAGACGCCTGCTGCACGGGAATCGGTGGATGCGGAGCGGCCGTCTGAAGAGACTCCGCTTCTGCAGAGTCAGTAGTAAGCTTACGACTTGGATCTGGTAGATGTACTGGTAGATGTTACAATCTCACGTTTTCTATAGCCCGTTGGATAGCACAGAAAATAAAAGACAAAGTACAATGAAGCAGTGGAGGTCCAAAATGAGAATATTTGATACGTTCGACTTGTATCTTATCCAGGAGCATCCCGTATGGGTTTAAAAAATGCCAATAACTAGGCTACAGTCCCCTCGCCCACTCTGCAAAGTAAATCCCTGTCCCCCGTCATCGCGTCGTTGCAAAATAATCTTGTTCGTACGCACGCCCTTTTTTATGCAGCGTAGATCAGACGGAAGACGTCGTTCAGGACAAAGAAGCTGCCCTGGCCATCGGGTTGGAGGTTGAAGCACTGGGTATAGCTCATGGGCTTCTGCTCCTCATCAACCTATTTCAAAGCGTCAGTATTGGCGATTCGTGAGTTAGAGATTGGACTTAGTTGACGCACAAGCAGACCACCGGTAACCAAGACAACGATGCCTCCCTCGCTAGAAGGCTGGGCGTCAAAGGTGGCAATCTGGTGGCGCACCTGCTGGAAGGGAAGGCTCTATTGATTGGAGATAGATATTAGTATATCTGCTTCCTGTTGGTGGTGCGAGAACTCGCTGGAAGGTTCAAGCTGAATGGAATGGGGGAGGACGAACGGTAAGCTTCTCGACGATGCCGGCGGTACCCTGGACGGAGGAGGTCTCGAAGGTGAGCATCGAGTTATCACGCTATTTCAGAATAATCGTAATTAGTAACCAAAGCTCACTAGATCAATTGCCGCTGGGAGGTTCGCGGCGCACGGGGCGGGACATAAGATCTTACGTAGAGAGGAGCCAGACCGCCGCGGTTGGAGTCGAAGGTCTGGTAGTAGAACTCAACGAACTGTTCTGTAAAGTTGAAGGTCATTGGTCAGATATATGGCTCGCAAACGGGGAACGACGGCTTCATTGGCCGTTTGAGGAGAAGGCCTCTCTCCCCGGCGCGGGGCAGGGATTGTGCGCGGGCGCATCGGGAATAGAGGACGGAGGGCCACGTACGAGCGACAGCGGTGAAGTCTAGGTTGGAGAATTATGTTAGTCAATGCTGCTTCTTTGTATATAACTGTATGTCTTCATATCCATCTGGTTGCTGCTCTATCTTGCATGGCGCAATCCATTCTCGCCAGCGAGGTGGGATGCAAGTACCCCACGCGCATAGAGGGGTAAAATAATCAAGGTGGAATATGGAGACTTCACAAATTGTGAGACTTACCGGCCATTTTGTAGAGAGAAGGTTGAAAAAATGTGAGAGGAGATATGACTGTATAGAAAGCTGGGAGGGCAGAGTGCTGAGAAAGGTATTTGTTGATGCGGGAGGGGCGATGTCCTCTGTGGGGCTCGAATTCTGCCGTTGCTGCCTGGCTGCCTGGCTGCTTGCCCAAGTCGTATACTAGTAGTACAGTAACTAGTAGGTACTAGTAGTAGATAGATCTATTTACTAGTAGTACTATGAAAGTAATTGCTATGGAAAGACCTGTTACTACGCATGGGGGGGCAGAATGCTATTTAAATAATCCTGCGAAGGACTTCGTATCATTGCGTTCGTTGCTATCTCTACCTTACCACACCCTGCGCGAACAACTCACTCCGAGTCTGACGCAAACATGTCCTCGGCTTTGGGCCGTGGTCTTCGAGGACGTCGGGAGGCGGGTTCTCGTTTTTCTGCTTCTGGATTTTGCTGCCTGGTGACATCTTCGGGCTGCTCTGGTGGTTGGTTCATGACAACGTCGCTATCTCGTGGCGTCCTTTCTTCCTCCATCGGCTCTCCTTCGTCGGGCATCTCCAAATCACTGTCCTCCATGGGAACGCCATCGATGTCGCTCATCGATTCGTCTTCGGCGGGGTACGCCCTGCCAGGTGCCTGATGAGCTGCGTTTTCTATCTCGGATGGCCCACTTTGATCGAAATAACTGGATCCCGGGTCTTCATCGTCAACCGTCTTCCATCGGTTCTTTTTCTTAGAAAAGGCGTTACTGGTTTGTTCAACTTCTGCCTTCTCCTTTTCTTTTTGTAACTCTTCGTCGGTGAGAGGTGGTTGCTCAAACATCTGGACAAAATGCTCGTGACTTGACTGCGGAAAAACACACCACCCTTCCCAGAGGTGAAGTAGGGTCCCCACGCTCCGCTTCCATTTCTCTGCCTTGAGTCGTCCCCAATGAAGGTCTTTCTCAAGTCGACCAAGGTGTTCAAAGACTTTCTGCGAGCGTAAGGCTGATTCGAAAAGCTGCCGATATCGCCAGGCATGGCGAACCCCACTAGTGGCTGATGATGAGAGGATATCCGAGATGGTGTATAACCCGACCAATTTGGCGGCAGAGAGGTCCATTTTTCCTTTAGAGGGGTTATCATTATCTTTTTCGTGACTCTCCCGATTTGCCGCATCATTTTCCAAATCTCGGTCAGGGTTGGCACCAGTATATGCCAGTGGATTGAGAATATTCAGGACAATCATATCAACAACTTCGTCGGCACCCAGTCCTGCGTGTTCGATGGCAAAAGCAGTAGTCCGCGCGATATCGCCTCGTCGGAGTCTAGCATGGGTTGTCGGTAGGCGAGCGAGTAGATGAGTGAGCTTGGCCTTTTGTAACGGGTTCATGTACCCGGTTCCATCATTTGGGCCATTCCCTCCCTCTGAAGGCGGTGCTCCTCCAAGATTTCGTCGTTCATCTTCACCATCCGACTGCTCCTCGTCGGAAGAGTTGTAGTCTTCATCAGAGATAATTTCGTCAAGGCGTGTTGTGAACTCGAATTTGATATCTCTTTCCGGGGGAAACCAGCGGGCTCCATCCTCAAAAACAGACGACGGCTTTTGACTCTTTGACTTTCGATTACCGTGAGACCGGGGGTTTGTGATGACCTGCCATAACTTCCAGCGATAGTAAACTCCACCAGGACTTCTTGCATCCCAAATCCAAGCCCATTTTTCCTCTCTCTGGACTTCCGGTCGGCTCATAAGCAGGGCTTCAAATTCGGGGCCATGATTAAGGAGATTCTCCAAGGTTTTGTGAATCAAACGTAATTGCTTAACATCTGCCGGCGCCTTCACTTCGACTTGTGTAGCTGGAACAGTTCGGCCTAGATTTGGTCCATATGAACTCGGGGGCGCAAAGCCCCCGCGATGTGAGCCTGGCGGTGGTGCCCGGCTGAGGTGTCCTCCTCCAAAGCTGGGTTGAATATTCTTTGCGCCGAAAGGGAGTGAGCTGTTGTTTGTCATGCTGATATTTGAAGGCATATTTGAGCTAATTGCAGCCGATGAAAGATGACGGGAGAGCGTTAGATAGTACCCCGGCCAAGATACTTGTTTTGAAGCGAGCTCACGGCGCTATCAATATCTGAGGCTGCCGAATCACTAGCAAGGGTAATGATTGCAGCCACTGATTTTCGCTCTGTTGCGGATTGGTTTTGCGGGCGGAGGATGTGGACGTTCCCGACGACAAGAGGGGAGGTGATCAATGATTTCAGAACAGACGGCGATGTCCCGGGAGGAAGTGATGCGAGGTATAGTGTAGGTTTGGCGGCAGCCTTCTCGGCCTCCTTTGCTTCAGCAGTCCGATCATCTTCATCATCCGAAGGGCTGCGGAATCCGAGCGGGGATCCAGATGAAACAGGCCCTGAATGGTCGTATCCCAACACTCCTTGAGCAGTGTCCCGGCCGCGTGGCTGTGCCACATACCCCTCATGAGGTCTCTTCCGAGACAGCGACGGCGGTGGTGGTCCTAGGCTTCCTGGGCCACTACTGCGTGGTCCAGAGTTGGTGAAGTGTCGTCGGGGAGGACCTCCTCCGAATGCACCGCCCCTTCCTCCAAATGTGTTCGGCCGCCCATCTGAAGCTCGAGGGCCTTCAGGCACATCATCTTCAAATGACTTCACAAAGTCTTCGTACACGGCGGCGGTTTCGGCTTTTTCGCGGGCGCGTTTAGCTTCAGCATCAGCTTTCTGACGTTCGAATAGCGATTTCTTTGGGAGTGCGGAGAGTTTGGCAGAGACACCAGGAAATGCCTTTCCCTTTGTATCGTCCGACATATCGCAAAGGTGCTGCGAATGCAGCAGAATGAGGGCCAGTCAACTAATGGACAATGATGGACCGGCGCAGGAGAGCTAGAGCCCCGATCAGCAAATGGCTGTCAATATGGGCGGGCGGTGACGACCGGCTGGAAGCGGTGAACGGTGTCACAGTCCGAGGTATTATATGGATGACCGCCAAATACTTACATGTTACAACCTCACCAATCGGCCACGAGTGTCAACTCTATTACCAGTAGAGGACCTGGGTGTTCTCTAAAGCGTCCCCAATGCAGCGAAATTGACGTATACTCCAGCAAGATAGGCTCGGCACAATATGCAACGACTATTACTCATATCTATACCGCGACGGCCACGTATCGAATACGGGAAGTGGAGGGGAAAACAGGGCCGAACATCCAATCCCTCTTGAGGCTTTGCTTGTCTCCCTTGCGCATTCCTCTGATACGTTCTCTTGCGAAAACATACCAAAGTCTTTATCTACATACGTACTCGCGTTCTGTTCGTATCTGCCTAAATTTTCAATCCCTTTGGACGCAGAAATACTCCATGTTCCTTTTTTAAAAAATATATATATATACTAGTACTATATATATATAAAGCCTCGGACCTTAACAGTGGAGGTGAGCCCCCTGTAGGATACCACCTTAGTAGTTCCGCGGACGCATATTCGTAAGAAGATTGCTCAACTGCATACCCACCTGGGCAGTCCAATGATAGCAAGACAGCTCCTGTTCGCTTACCTCTAGTCTGTCGATCATAGCTCGGTATTCAGTGGAGTTTCATTCCCTTCGTATGTAGACTCCAAGTCCGATTTACTGAGGAGACTCCACGCTAGGGTGATGTTCGAGCTAAGACTTCGAGGCGTCTGCGGCCGCTAGATTACTTGATAGCCACAGGGTGGAGAACCCTCTCATAGTGCTGATTCTAGCTCGATGTCGTGAATATCCGAGGTGTGTTTGATCTTTATGATCACCGCCTTTCCTTGGTCCAATTTAAACGCCTGTTTAAAGGATCGCAAACGATGTTGTTCCCTCTATGATATCGTTCATCTGTAACAGTATCTTCATGTTGGCGAAAGGACTTAGTTCGTAAGATCGCGCCTAGTTGACCATAATCTGATTCATCCGGATGACGATTTAGGCGTTTCAAAATATTTTCGTTCCTTCAAAGGTTACAAGGATCGTTCCCATTGTTCTACTTGGCTACCTACTATGTATCAATGTAGCACCGGGATCGCGAGGTTTACTCTATGCAATACCGATGGTGAGCTGACAAGTCAGAAGCGAAGGGAAAGAAGAATATGATTATTCTCAGGTGCCTTCTGCAACCCGCTGCACATTAAGAGCTGCATTGTATCAATCTAGGGCAAGTGTCACTCTTATCTTATTGCATCGGCTCGTTGATAGAATCCCGACTGATATCTTGCAAATGGACGAACGTGAAAATGAAAGGGAATAGGATGGGCTTCTAGAAATTCCCTGGTAGATCAACAGTTAGATAGTACAAGTGTTTCGCTACTGAGAACCCAAACGGGCGTTTGCACTTGATTTGCGTAGAGCTTGAGCTGCTGAATCATTCGGAAGTGATATTTCAGACCCAATAACCAAGATTTACATAGGGCTGGTACTCTTGAACGTGGACCAATCGATCCTTTGTGGGCAGGCGCCATGGCCCATCACATCGTGGCATCACATCATCGTACGCACGCAGCCAGAAGAGTCACTCAATCGGGACACTTCTCCGCATCCTGAGCTCTGGCCAAAGAAGTGAGCAGTATTGGGCAACTAGACACATCTAAGCGCCGGGGCTACCTGTGACGATGAGATAGATGGTCCAGACAACAAACATCGGTCCAGGCCTCTGTCGGCTGTAAGACAGTGAGGTCGATCGAGGCCCATTTGAAAGAAAAAATTATGGAAATTATGGAGCCGTTCCTGGATGCGGGCCCTGCGTTACGCACACCTGATTCATACCCCGCGTTGAGGCATGTTGAGTCGCTCAGCAACAGCAAAGGAGCTGAAACGCCGTCATCGCCCGAAGTTTCACGGCGGCGAGCTTGTGCGCCAGGACTCGGCCAGGATCCAGCCCAGACACACAAGTCCGCGAACTCCATGTCGGGAGGGAGCCGAAAGCCCTAAACTATTCTTGGCGGTAGCCCCGTCTTTTTCCAGATGCTATTTTAACTCGTTCCACGGGTCCTCCGTCAGGATTTCTAGTTAACCGACAGCGATTTTCGCGATCAGGTTATGTATGGATCAGGGGATGCAGAGATGAAACGGGATCTGGGGCTTGGTGGAAACAGAGACTCTGTGCCTAAGCCGAGTATCGGTCGCGAACGAGAGAAAGAGTAATTGTGGTATGTTATGTTATGTTATGTTGTGTTTTATTTTCTTTTACGCAGTTTCAGTGTACATAGACCACATCCAGAGCCCTAAAAATAAGTCGAATGAATAGTACTCCGTTACTACACGGCTAACAATTAGTCCGGCTGTGTTCATATGCAAGATCCGAGATATCCGCCATGCCCAGCAGGGCTGCATGTAAGAGGTCGATGGTGGAAAACCCCCCAGTTGGCCAAGATTGAGTTTTTCACACGCCAGTGGGTTTGCTGGCAGCCAAGTTTTGGCCATGACTTGCCGAGCGGAACGCGATGTTGAGAACCGTTGGCTGTGTAGAGTTGTGATCCACCGTCATACGGTGAGAGTCGGTTCGTATCGGTCCCTCGGGTTTAGATTTGGGAGATTGGGGGCCTGGAAAGTGCTTGGGGAGGGTCATTGTAGGTGATGAGATTATAATGAGCCATCTGGGGGAGATACTCGTAAACACACGAAATGGCAGATACAAAGGCCAGACAAGGCTGAGACTAAGACCAATCCAATGTCTAGACCAATTCCGGTGACTACATCAGAGACTGCGTTGTTTCCCAAGCCGGGGTGGGTGGTGGCGATGCCCAGACCCACCGCGTGCAGGTCAAAGGAGGATCTAGTCGCTAGTCCGGTCGCCCTAGTGGCTGTAGCGCACACGGAGGAGGTCCCAAGTCGATCATGCCCAGTGAAAGGGTCCCTCTCAGATGGGGAATCTCCATGGGCAGGGTCTTCAGGGTACAATATCGTACTCGTAGGGTCTTGTGAAAGGGAGAGGTGGTGTAGCCAAAGAGTACTCGTAATCAATAGAGATGGAGTATGTATGGAGTATGTAGGTACGTTCAAATTGTACTTTTACTTCTAGAGGCACAGTCTTGCATACTCGTTCGTACTGAATGTTTCAGGCGGTACGTACTGAACAGGGCCTTGGGGGGCCTGCAACACTGCGACACCCCCTCCCGCGACGTATTACCGCCGTCACACTAAGTCTCAAACCCAGAAACCCCGGCCCCCTTCGCTCTCACATCATCCAATTCGACCTTCCCCTTCCTCATCCACCTCCACCTCCATCATCAACACACCACACTATTCGCCCTTCGCTCGTTCTTCGCCCTCTTTCGACTTCTTCCTTCCAACCTCCCCCCCCATCAACAACAGCAACAATAGAACCACTCACCTCCCCGCCATATCGTCTCTTCTCGCCACTCATCGCCCCCAAACTCCCCTCCCCCCCGGGCTAACTTACGAAACGGATTGAAACCGATTCAAGAGGTGGCCCGATAGGGCTGCCGTAACTAGGGGAGACAATGTCTGGACACCATTCTCGCTCGGCATCACGGTCATCTCAGAACCCACGCCTTTCACAAGGACAGACTCGCGACTCGATGTCGATGCCTCGCCACTCCTTCGGTCGCAACTCACGCGTCTCCAACCCCAATGTCTTTTCCGATGAATACTCATTAGAACCGATCGATATCGACCAGATCGAACGTGCCCCTAGCCCCGCCTCCATCGCCTCCTCAACTACTCTTCGCTCAACTCATCACCCCCAGAAGGCCGTTAGTACTGCGACGACCGAGAATGAGAATCCATTCGCCGATGACGCCCGCGTCTCCTTTGAGGAGGCTCACCGATCAAGTCTCCCTCAGAAGGGGGTAGGTGCATTTTCTAGCAATCGCAATTCCGTCAACTCTGTCAACAATTCCCCCTTTGTCACTCAGCGAAATCAAAGTGTCTCTTCCCGTTTTTCGATACCCCGGGCTCTCAGCCCCTATACCGGAGCCACTGGGCCCAGCCATCCATATGCTATGTACCCCCAGGTTGGTGTCAGCCGATCCCCGAGTGTAGGAAGCACCTCGACCATTCGTCAACCCGATCGGCCTCTTGGCGAAACAGCCGCTCCTCAACACCCCTACGCCATGTACACTCAAAACGTTGTCGAAGAAGGGATGGATGACGATGATGTGATCCCTGTTGGATTCCCTGGTCACAACCCACCCTACCAACCGCCGCAGAGTCGTCGTGATGACGATGTTGGAGACATCATCGGGCCAGATGGTCACACGGAACCGCTACCACCCTATTCAAGATATCCGACGGGGGTCATCCCGAAACCCCCAACTCCAGAGAACATGGCCGATATGAACTCTACACCAGAGGATCACCAACTCAATTCGATCTCAAGGGAGCAACCACCCGTCTCGGAGACGTCGTCTCGACCTCTTGTTGCTGATTATACTGGAAATTCTGGGAACGGCGGCAGTGATCAGAATGGTGGGAACAATAACCGCAGCAGTGCCGGCCAGAGGGCAGCAGCAGCAACGGGTATCATGGCATTCGAGGAGAAGCTCAAACAAAAAGGCAAAAAGACCGCATGCTGTGGTCTTCCGGTCTGGACCCTCGTACTCATTTGTACTGTGATGCTCATCGGAGGGTCCATTGGCGGTGTGATCGGAGGTGTCTTGGGTACCAAGCGTGCTGCGGAGGCCGACAAAGAGGCTGCTGCGGCTTCATCGAGTGGACCTCACATCGTGACAGTCACTGCAACGCCACAGAAAGACTATTCAACGATGACCAGTACCCCCAGCAACCTCAAATCGGTACCAACAGGCACATTTTTTGTTCCTATGATACATCAGAATTCTTCGGGAATGTGCGTCGACGACGACACAATGAAGAGCGCCTGGAAGTGCATGGACAAGCCGAGCCACCTTGAAGTCACCGTCTCTGAAAATGACGATCACGACGAACACCACCACACCATCATATTCCCCAACCCCACCCCGACCTCAAGTTTCAGCTACGGGGCTCAGCCGCCTTATATGGCCCAACCTGCAATTAAATTGGGCTTTGCAATTGATACCAGCGATACCAGCCTGGGCCCTGCTCTCTTCTTCGAGGCCAAATTTGACAAGTTGGTCGTCGTGCCCGACTCAAAGTTCCAACCAAGCTCCTCTGTATCCGCGCGGGCATGGGCGGGGACGAGGCGTTCTTGAGCTTGTTGAGTCGCAAAGAAGTCGCACAGCCCGGCGATAAACCGTGGTTCTGCTGGTGGAATCAAACGCAGATGGAATTCTTTATCTATGTCAACCAAACAACCTCGGGAACTTCCACAGATGCCACTGCTTCCACCAACGATCAAATGGCCGCCAGTACTGCTGCTGCCAACAGTGCGTCCAAGCGGGAAGTCTCTATTCCTAAATATCCGCGAAAGATCAAAGTCGACGAACGACGTGACCATCCAGGAGCAGTCGCGCCCTATTGTCAGCAAATGGAAGTGGACTCTGTGGGTCGCGCATCGCCTATTCCATATAAAACCATCGATATCAAGGAGAATGAGCCAACCCCAACCACTACGTATATCGATAGTAAAGGTGGCGCTCAGCAGACATACACAGCAAAGGCGCAATATGCTACTCCATGCTATTGTCTATCCTTCGCTGATTAAGTGCATTTTCCCTGTCGTTTGAGCGAATTACTTGTTCTCCATCTTGGTTTTTAGGTCTGGGACCTCTGGCGTTGGCGTTGAAACGGCCTTCCAACTAGCATCGGTTTATGTGCACACGATTGTCTCTCTTCTCCAATGTGTGAATTATCTCTTTATTCTCATTTGACTCTGCCGATTCTTTGCGAAACTTGCGACATGACACGATCCTATCTCTTTTTTTTTGCGAAGCTTCTCTCTCCCCTGTTGGGGGTATATATGGAATTTCTTTGTTGATTGTTGAGTGTTCAACTTTTTCTGGCGTTAATCGGAGCAGCCGGCGCGGCTCCGGGTATTGTGGTATGCTTGGTTTCGATCTATTTCTGTGCGACCGATTTTGTCTCTTCTAGGAGCTCATAGGCTCAAGCTCATAGGCTCAAGTCCTGTTCTAGCATCTCATGATATTATTACTAGCATCTGTCTCAACCCACAATATAAGATAGATGATTCTAGGGCAATAATCCGCTATAGTAAACCCATCGAAACTTTAATATCTTAGGCATTCTGTTCATTGACCTGCCCCGCGGTACGCATGGTACGAAGGCCTCCTCCAGGGTGGAAAAATGCTCAAGCTCAATAGAGATAGGGTGATCATACTAGACTAGTCAACGCGGGATTCAAGCCAGAGGCAATATATTAACCAGACTCGCGCCATCGAGACCCATAAACTCCCTCTCGTTGCGCATCAAGGAACTCCCCCAACCACCAGCCATTTCGGGGAGACTAAATATCATGATCATATGTGAGGAGAGTAATTTAGTAAGATCGAAAAGAGGAATTAGTACCTACCGATATATGCAAAGGATGAGAACCATGAGATATGCCACCATCTCGGCGATGAGCATGTTCAGTATTCGTTTATTGCGAGTGTCACCGAAAGACGCACCCTCCGTTTTTCTCTGGCGACGACGATCCTTCCAGAATGCAATGAAGAAGTCAACCGCAAACAAACCACACGCTGACATCGTCGCAACCTGGAATGCTATACCAACGGTGACAATAGTGTTCCCAGCATCCATCCATACTTTATCAAGCCCAGCAGAATTCACAACGCCACCTCCAGCAGCTTGCAGTAAAATGGAGACCACATCACATCCTATAAATATCCGTGTGAAAAGTTTTGGTTTTAATCTAGAATGCTGGGCACCTAGACTGATCCCAATATGTCTAAGTATTAAATATACACCCGCGGCAATGAACGTCGGTGCAAGGATGAGACAAATAATCTGTAAGCGGAAGGCACTCGTAGACCATGGATTATCATGCATGAGGATCCGTCCGATATACCCTGCCATTTCCACGAAGGCCCCGGTCCCCAGCGCATTGAGAAATGTCCAGCTTCGATAATATATTTCTAAAACGAGCTGGAACATTCCTGCTAAGCCGAAAAAGATGGCAAAAAATGTTTGCGCCTGCATTTAGATAGTAGCCGTAAGTTGTGGCTTCGATCGGGCACCGAGGGCTGATTTCTGTACATATGGATGTCATTATGTGCGACGAGAATGGTACATGGGAATGGGGAAGAATTTTTGGTTGGAAGCACTGACAGTTATATAGCCCTCATGTAATTGAAAATTCTCACCCTTCGAAAAGTATCGTAGTAAACAACAGCATACAAATTGACTATATTGATCCGAGTCGTATTCGCGTTCGGGTTCGCGTTCGTTTTGATACTCTCATCTAATTTTGGCCTGGGTTCTTGTAAATTATTCACAAAGTATACACATCTTCCAGGCCATTCCAGTCCATAAATCTACTATAAACTTTACCAGGTACTATCGGACTTATCCGAAATCTATGTCACCTATCTTTCAAGGTGGGACGCAGCACCAGGTATTGTCTTTGTGAGGGAACACCAACGCATTACAGTGTTGTGATTTAGCCCCCAACCTTGATCTTTGTCGCGTTCGTGTTCGCGTTCATGGCTGTAAAACTGCGAGCCCACAGCCTTGTCAACTACCTTCCTTCTCAGCTACAGGACGGGGTGACTCCATTACATCGTGTCATATCGTAGCCTTGAGTGGCCAATATCGGGTAAGGCTAAGCGCCTGCTATGAGTGACCCCTTGAAGGACTGTGCGGGGCGAAACAAGGCGCCGCCTCGGCGATCTTACAAGAAATCTCGAAATGGGTGTGATCAGTGTAAAGAGCGACATGTCAAGGTAAGACCATGTGTCCTTCGTTTTATGTATACAAGCTTTTGAACATCTCTTGTGGATTTTAGTGCGATGAAGAACGCCCGCAGTGCGCCAACTGCGTACATCGAGAGCTCTGTTGCACCTTTTTAAAGGTTCCTCGAGCCTCTGAACAGAACTCCCCCCCCTCAACGAGCAGTGCCTGATGATACGCAGAATATAGTGCTTCCCAGGGAAGGGCCTGGGTGTGAGCTTCGATACAGTACTCGGGACCTGGAGTTAATGCACAAATTTGCAACGGATTCTTATGAGAGCCTATGTGGTGATCGGTCAGATGCGCACGCTTGGCGATATTCAATCCCTCAGAAAGCCTATTCACATGACTATCTCCTCCACGGCATGCTCGCCTTCGCTGCCTTGCACATAGCAGCCACAAGTTCCGATTCCAACAAAGCCCTCAAGTATCTCGATACGGCGGTTGAATATAGCAGTCTGTCATTTGGCTCATTCCAAAAGGCTATAAGCCAACTGACGCCACAGACATGTGAATCCATTTTCGCCTGCTCTGCCATTGTCATGGTTATTAGCATAGCCTTGCCATTTCTAAGCGCCAAACACCGCGACGAGAAACTGCTCATGCTGGGCACTATGACCACCGCATGGGAGCTACACCAGGGTGGGCGTAGGATATCCCATATTAGTGAGCCGTGGCTTCATGACAGCATATTTTCAAACTACGATTTCTGGAAGATGCAGACGGGGGACCTTGATCCGGAAACGAATGCAGCCCTCAGTCAGCTAGATGAGTTGAACTATCTCATCGCTGAGTCCCACACTGAGATTTGGGATAGCAACCACGAGACAATCGAGCTGTTACGATTGTGCTTCTCTAAATTTGCGCATAGTCCACATCCGGCCGCGATCCTTGGCTGGCTCGCATATGTGCAAAAGGCATTTGTCGATCAGCTGCGCTCACGAAAGCCGCTGCAATTGCTTATTTTTATGCACTGGGGCGTTCTACTGAATGAGTTGGGTTATCAATTCTGGTGGGCGCGAGGGTCGGGTAAAGCTCTTGTAGCAGAGATATCGGGTGAATTGGGATCTTTATCGGAGGATACGAGGTGGGCGCCAGCAATGGAATGGCCCCAGCGGCAGACTTTCTCATAATGGGACTAATAGATATAGTTATTAAACGGTGTCGGTATACTCCGTAGAACTATGTGTTATACGGCAGACTGTTGTCCGCCCTGGTACCATTCCTTTTCGGGAATCTGTGATCCGTGCGGACCTGTATGACTAACATATCATGTGACTACGGCGATGCGGCCCTAGCTAAGACACGCGACTAGCATCTTGCATTCAGAGTGAGGATTGAGAATCCAATGGAATATGCAGCATATAAAATGAGTTCTAGTCAAGTTGAACGAGATCGACTTATCTCTTGTAAGATCGTCTAGATCACACGATCCCTCCACTATGTAGTACAGTAGTTGTAGCAATGCTCCCCCCCGGCTGCCTGAACCCCCGAAGCTCCCCTCTCCGACCCGACTTGGCCTCAGGCAGAAACTCTTCCGACCACACTCACCTTGAAGGGAATCCTCCAACCTCTCCCATCGCATCGCCATCCATTCCCCTTCCACACAACCCCCTCATCTTCATTTCCGATCACCCCCTCTATCACTCGATAGCGCACGACTCTCCTCTTCACCGGTCGGCTATAAAGGTCTCGTCCACTGCGCCCGCCTAAAAATCTGTCCTTGGACCCTCCAGATCAAATGATCGCGTCTCCTAGATGACCTTCCCTCCCCCTCACCCTTCCGCCCAATCGTCGATTGCTTCTGGCACCGATAAATCTTCTTCGACCAGGCCTGAATTTGGTGCCTGGGGTCGGTCCACGTCACAGTCCGGCATTCGTCGTGGGTTGACTCCTCTCGCGACCAACCTCTCCTCCACCGTCACCTCTGCATCTTCCCGGGGCTTGGACGCAGGCCCTGGGGTTTCGACTCCCTCCTCCTTCTCTGCCGTTCTGAGCTCCACAAGGGGCCTTTCTGGGGGCAGCCCCAAACCTGCACCCTCTCCGTTCACCTCGCTGCAATCGAGTTCGCAGCAGTCACAGTCGCTCTCCTCCCCCAAGTTCCGCGCACATACCCCTTCAGCGGGATCTCATTTCACCTCCGCAACAGGCTCCATCACGGGTGGTGGAGGTTCTGGAGGAGGTGGTGGACCGGGATCTTCCAGAGGTGTCGCTTTCTCACCTCTGTCGTCCGGCACAACGGTGAATTCACCTACGGGCTTCGCTTCTGACAAGCCCGGATCGGCTGCTGCTCATTCGAGCCAATCGTCTCTTACCAAGATTTCGATCGCTCAGGTATTCCTCCTGTTAGATTCTATCACTGAGAAGGAGGGCAAAGAAAAGTGGGAAACCAAAGCTGCCCAGATACACAAGGTAAATCTTGACCCCGCCATCGCTTTCCCTACCGAGTACTGACTTGATTACCAGCTCGTCACATCCAACGGAATGGAGGTCTTTTCGAAATACTTTCGCCGTCTTCTTACGGGCAATGCCCCTCAAATCTTCCCGGGTGTCAACAAGTCCGTTGAGAATGCCGGCAACTACCCCCTTTTAACCCAAGAAATGCAAAAAGTTGCGACAGACATCGAGCAAGCACAAAAGATTGCCGAAACGGTAGACACCTCAGAGGGTGACATCTTCCGTGATTTCGACCTGTCAACCTTTTTGGACCATTTCCGCCTCGATCCCATTGTTAAGGTTGCGCTCGCTTTGGCCTTTAAGTTGACTAATAAATCAGATCTTCGTGCTAAAGGTTCGTTTTTTTTTGCAAGAGTTCCCTTTCTTCCAACTAATCGATCATTTTTTAGCCGACGCCATCCTCTCGAACTCAACCACACCCTTCCTCCAAAGTTTGGCAAACCCATCCGAAACGACCAAGGATTACCAGAATTCTTTCCTTGGAATCACGATTGAACGATTCATCCTTTACCCTCCCCGCAATTTCACCGATGATGTCAAGGCCAAGCTGGTCTACGCCGTGAACCTACGATGCCAGAAGATGGGCTTGGATATGCCTTTGGAGATTTCCTCAGCTCTCCAGATGTTCAACTTTGTCAACCCGCGCTATACCCTCGTTAGACAACTACACTCCAAGGGCCCACGCGCCACTGCAAACACGGAGGCACTTACCGAAGTAATTAATGCAGCAGGGCCCGATAGCTGGAGTGAGGAACAACTTGCCAGTGCGCTTCTCTTCATGATCCTGTCGCAGTATTGGCAGCAGTTCTCCCCAGAGACGCTTCTGAGTGCCTACGCCGACAAGCAGATTAGTTGGGCTCTGGTGTTCCGGAACTTTGATCGGGAGGGCCTGAGAGTGGATCCGAAGCAATTTGCCAAGCTCTATAGCATTTTGACCACTGTTGCCTCCGATGACAGTTCTCTGGATATCCAGAAGCTCTGGGGCGGGGACTGGGAGCACCGGGACACGCAAATGTCGTTCCTGACAGCATTCGTTGCCTCACGAACGGATGCTTCTCAAATCCCTAATCTTCGTGCAACATTTCCTAGCGACTTCTTCGATGATGCGCCTGAGATTGTGAAGCTGCAGGGCGAACGCGCTTCTAAATCTCCCCTTCGTTCCATGGACGCTATGAGGGCAATTTTTGACCTTGCTCTGTTCTCCCAAGCTTCATGGGCCGCTACTGAAAGTCAGCTTCTCATCAAAGCAGTTCTGCAATATGACCTCCCCGTCTTTCTCGTTTCCGCTCTCGCCATTCCGCAGCCATGGTCTAGTGTCCAACAGAGCTTCGTTCTCCGAACCTTCGTTGTTTTCATTTCTAAGCAAGAAGATGGCTATCAACTGGCCCTTCATGGTGCCTGGCGACAAGACCGCCAGTGGGTTTCGGAGCAGCTGTTCACTGCTTTTACTCAGGACCCTACTGCTACTGCAGCGATTTATGAACATGCAGCGGCCTATGGCTGGCTCGAATATCTGCTCGGGTTCACCAACGGCCTCGCGCTCGACCTTGCCTGCTACTCTCATCGCAAGAGCTCGTTTGATCTCGAACAGTGGGTTCAAAATGCTTCTCAGAAGGGACCCATTGATATGGGCGGACTGTTGTCTAAGTTCTTGAGAATCAAAGCCGAGGATGAGCTGCATGTGCAACGAAAGGAACAGCCGGCTCCTCAGATGGTCAGTCTTTCTGTGAAAACCGTATATACTCTCTTGTCAGTACTGGAGGAGTACGTTGGCGATCGCGAGAACCTCACCCCCGTCCAACGCATTTGTATACAAACCTACCCCCGACTCATTAATTACGGTGAGGGGTTCGACGACATCATTGATGCGAACGGTGAAAATGGTAACACCTTGCCTGAGACCATCGACAAGCAAATGCAGGAATTATTTGGCAAGATGTACCACGAAGAATTGTCACTTCGTGAAATGTTGGAGTTGATGCGAAAGTATAAATCTTCCCGCGAACCCGAGGAACAAGATCTCTTCGCGTGCATGGTCCACGGCCTTGTCGACGAATATCACTGTTATCACGAATACCCCCTCGAGGCTCTGACCAAAACTGCGGTCATGTTCGGTGGAATCATCAATTTCCGTTTAGTCGATGGCATTACTCTCAAGGTTGGCCTAGGCATGATCCTGGAGGCTGTCAGGGAACACGAAGTCCACAACCCGATGTACAAGTTTGGTGTGGAGGCCATCGAGCAGTTGATCGGTCGTCTCCCCGAATGGGCTGGCTTCTGTCATCTACTTCTTCAAATCCCTAGTCTTGCTGGCACACCTATCTTCCAAAAAGCCGAGGAAGTTCTTGGAGAGCAAGGTGGCAGCCATGAGAATGGCAACAAATTCGATGATCTAGGCGGCCCCCTCCTCACCAACGGCAACGTGGAGGATGCTATCGTGAATGACGGCACCTCACGCAAGTTCCGCGCCGTGCAGGTGGATGCTCCCATTCGGTCCGATCTCTACGAGGATCCGAATGAGGACATCCAGGACAAGATTTTGTTCGTCTTGAACAATGTTTCGGAACAGAACATTGAGGAGAAACTGCAGGATTTGCGTGAAGTGTTGCGGGATCAGCACCACCAGTGGTTTGCTGCTTATTTGGTCGAAGAGCGTGCCAAGCTGCAGCCCAACTTCCAACAACTATACCTGGATCTTCTCGACCGCATTGACGACCGAATTCTATGGACTGAGGTTCTGAGAGAGACCTACGTCAGTGTCGCCAAGCTCTTGAACTCGGAGGCTACCTTGAACTCATCTCAGGATCGTGGCCACCTCAAGAACCTTGGCGCTTGGCTCGGTTCACTGACCATCGCCAAAGACAAGCCCATCAAGCACAAGAACATCTTTTTCAAGGGCCTACTCTTGGAAGGCTACGACAGCTCACGCCTCATGGTTACGATTCCCTTTACCTGCAAGGTTCTGGTTCAAGCGACCAAATCTACAGTCTTCAAGCCTCCAAACCCGTGGTTGATGGACATTTTGGGACTACTTTTAGAGTTGTACCATTTCGCTGAGTTGAAACTCAATCTTAAATTTGAGATTGAGGTACTGTGTAAGGATCTGGATCTGGATCACAAGACTATTGAACCTTCTAATGGCATTCGTGACCGTACCTCTCACGTTGAAGAGACTTTGTCCACCACCAACATCCCAGAGGGCTTGGAAGCTTTCGAAGACATTGGTCTCAGTACCCTCAACCAGGGCATTCGAAACGAAAGATTGTCACCCGCCGCTATCATGTCGACTCTGCCTAGCCTTGATAAGATCCTGGTCTTGCCCCCGTCAGCCAGCGGCATGGTTGACCAGAGTGTCCTGAGGCAGATTGTGCACACTGCGGTGGAACGTGCTATTGCGGAAATCATTACTCCGGTCGTGGAGCGCTCTGTGACCATTGCCTCTATCTCCACCGTCCAGCTTGTTTCTAAGGACTTTGCCATGGAGCCCGATGAGGAGAAGTTCCGCCACGCCGCTGGTATCATGGTGCGCCAACTTGCCGGTAGTCTGGCTTTGGTCACTTGCAAAGAGCCACTCAAAGTCAGCATGACCAACTATATCCGTATGATCCAGCAAGAATACTCTGATCAACCTATGCCTGAAGGGTTGATCTTGATGTGCGTCAACGACAATCTGGATGCTGCCTGCGGCATAGTTGAGAAGGCTGCCGAGGAGAAGTCTCTCCCTGAGATCGAGAAGGTTATTGAGGCTCAGCTGGAGGCTCGGAGACGCCACATCGCTACTCGTCCCAACGAGCCCTTTATTGATCCGTCAATGAATCGTTGGGGACTCTTCATTCCTGAGCCCTACCGCCAAACCCCCGGAGGGCTTAAATAAGGAGCAGCTGGCAATCTACGAAGAGTTCGCTCGCCAATCGCGTGGTACCGCTGTTGCTCACCCTCAGAATGTTTCTACCGACTCTGGTCGCCCTCTTCCAGACGTGCTCCAAGACACCTACCCTGCTATCCCTAACCTTTCAACGCCGGCCGAACAGCCTGCGGTCCCTCATCGCACCCCTCAGCCTCAACACGCTGTCTCTCAGATCCCCGTCCACACAAACGGGTTCCTCGATGCCCAGAGCCCAAGGGAACGAGTCGAAACTCTTATCTCGGAACTTCAACAATCCGCTCGCAACGCTCCCGAAGAGCATGTTAAGGACCTTGGTCGCGATAGCTCTGTCCTCCAAGAATACAATCAAGCTCTGCGCGCTATCCTGAACTCTCCTAATGGCGAGGAGTTAGCCCGGTTGACCTCCCTCAAGGTCTGCACAACTCTATATGGCCAATCTTCAGGATCTTTAGAAATCGAGGTTCTTGTTCACCTTCTCGCCAAGCTTTGTGACTTGTCTTCCGTGATCGCACGATACACCTGGGCGCTTCTTGCGGAGATTGACGACGAGCACATGTTTAATGTTCCTGTCACTGTTGCTCTCATCGACGCAGGCCTTCTGGACATCCGCCGAGTGGATATGGTTCTCACTCGCCTCATTATGCAAAAGAATGCCAGCGCTCTGGAGTTACTCGACACACTGATGAGCCGTGTTCTCTTCAACGACGAGCCCTCCGCCCTCCGCTCTGACTTCTCTGGTAGTTTGGATGCCATGAGCCAATGGCTCTCTGAGGATGGCAACATTACTCCCGCTTTGGAGATCATTCGCAAGCTGCGCGAGTGTGGAATTCCCGAAGTCGCCAACCCACTACTCAGTGACCAGGCTAGGTCCAAGCGTGACCAGATGGAGTACATCTTCAGCGAGTGGATTGGTATCTACAAGGCTTCTGGTGCCAATGAGCGTACCTATCTCTCTTTCCTCCAGGACATGCACAACCGCCAAGTTATGAACTTGCAAGAAGACTCTGCATTGTTCTTCCGCCTGAGCATTGACATTTCTGTCGCCATGTTTGAGCACGAGTCTCAAAACCCCAATGGCAGCCTGGATGAGGCTTTCCTCTATGTTGACGCCCTCGCCAAGCTTGTCATCCTGTTGGTCAAATCTCAAGGAGAGAATGATGGCGCTGTCACTCTCAGCAAGCCTGCTTACTTTGGCTCCATTCTCTCATCTCTTGTCCTGGTTCTTAACCACCACCAAGTTATGCGCGGCGAGGCGTTCAACCAACGTGTTTTCTTCCGGCTGTTCTCTAGCATTCTGTGCGAATACTCTGTTGCGGGTCTCCAACTCCACGAGGAACACCAGGGCATGATTTTTGCACTGGCTAATAAGTTCCTGTCCCTTCAGCCTCGTTATTTTCCTAGCTTCGTCTACGGCTGGCTATCTCTAGTCTCCCACCGTGTCTTCATGTCTGACATGCTCAACATGCCCGAACGTGCTGGTTGGGCTGTTTACTGTGAGATCATGCAGGTCTTGCTCGCCTACATCGGTGAGCAGCTCAAGGCAGCCAACATCTCTTATGTCGCCAAGGACTTGTATAAGGGCGTGCTCCGCATCTTGTTAATCCTCCACCACGACTTCCCGGAGTTTGTCGCCGAGAACCACTTCCAGTTCTGCAATGTGATCCCCGCTCATTGCGCCCAGCTTCGCAACTTGGTACTCAGTGCCTACCCGTCATCCTTCCAGAAGCTTCCCGATCCTTTCCGTGAGGGTTTGAAGGTTGAGCGAATTGAGGAGATGCGGGAGATTCCCAAGATTGCGGGCAATGTTGCTGCCCCCCCTGCAACAGGCGAACCTAAAGGACGTCATCGACACTGTTCTTCAGAGTGACAATGCATCCGAAGTCGTGGTTCAACAAATTTGTGACACTGTTGTCAACGATGAACCCCGCGATACTGCTCTTTTCTACCAGCCCATCAATGTTGATGTTGTTCTAGTGAACGCCCTTGTTTTGTACATTGGCCAACAAGCGGTTTCCGAACACGCATCGAAGAGCAATATTCGCAGCGTCTTTGAGAACTCCAACCATACTGCTCTTCTGGAGAAGCTTGCCCAATCAATGCAGCCTGAGACTCGTTACTACCTATTGAGCGCGATGGCCAACCAGCTGCGATACCCGAACAGCCATACCTACTTCTTTAGCTTCACCATTCTGCGTCTGTTTGGTGTTGACTACTCTGAGCAGGATGAGTCTGACATCCGCCAGCAAATCATTCGCGTGCTGCTGGAGCGACTCATCGTCCATCGTCCGCATCCATGGGGCCTTATCATCACCCTGCAAGAGCTTCTACAGAACCGCAGCTACTCTTTCTTCCGCCTTCCCTTCATCCAAGCGGCCCCTGAGGTATTTCTTTATTCCCTTCTGTCTCCCTCCTCTCCCCCGCCCCGAATCGGTCCTAACATGACTTCTTACAGATTGGACGTCTCTTCGACGCTCTCCTGCAACACATCCAACAGCAAAGCCCTCGTCCCCTTGCGTAACCTTTGCTACTTCTCTCAACCACGAAATTTCTCCCGACGGTACAGCCACACCGCACTCCACTCCTCCTTGCGCTTCTCCATGGGGACCATTGCTTTTACACTTCTACTTTATTTTTATTTTTTTCATGTCTCACGTTTCATGTGAAGGCCAAGGTGGGCGTGGGGATTGCATGCATCTTTTTTCTATCCGTGTGTCACGATTTGCGCATGGCTTGAGATATTATGATATTTTCGCGTTTCAAGAGCTGCGCGACCTGTAATGATAAGATTGTAAAAGCTGGAGTTGAAGGTCTTCTGCATTCATGGTGGGAATCATTAGTTCAATCTATCATTCATTCGTGCTAGGTATACTTTTGGCATTTCCTAAGATAAGATCATTGTCCTTCCTACCCATCATGGTAGGTGTAATATATCCAAATAGAAATTAGAGATGGATTTCGACCGTTACTGGTTTGCTCTGTAGTCTATAAAAATGCCATGGCGGGGTGTTTGTACTTCAAGCGATAAGATCGACCGGAGCTACCGAGGAACTTGGATTGTCTCCAACTGCTTGCAACACCTCACCACACCCCACCCGCCCTGAAACATGGCTGACTCCGAGTACACTGATGATGAGATGGACTATGAGAGTCCATCCTCGCAAGCCGTTGTCGTCGTAAGTGACGAACTTGTTCCCCTATTCTTCAACTCTAACGTGAGGCAGGACGCGTTCCTGGCGCCATTTCGCGCGCTGTTCTCCAGGACCGCCCTCCGCATTTACCTCAACATTGTGTTGTTCATCGGTGCCACGCTTTTTCTGTTAGGTGTTTCAGGACTCGCATATGCAATCTTCTACTTCAGATTCATTCCCACGGTCGGGATCGACCAACAAGTCCATCTACAATTCGGGTAATGCTGGTCTCCTATACTCTCGCTCTCCCTCACCCCGCGTGCTGACAACCAATTACCCTGGCAGTGACGGCCACCCGTGGGGAACTGTTTCCCTTGACCCCGATTTTGTCCATTCGCAACCCTACGATGTCGCCGTCGTGCTCGAACTCCCTCCCACTCCCTCCAACCTCGATGTGGGCAACTTCATGGTCGACCTCACTCTCCTCGCTCCCCCATCCGGCACTGGCCTAGCTGCCGTATCAAATAAACCGAATCCAATTCATCACTCTCGTCGACCGGCTATCCTGACCTACACCTCTCCTCTCGTGGATGTTGCGCGGCGGGTGCTGCGCCTACCCTTGTACATGGTGGGCTGGCGACGTGAAGCCCAAACGTTGGAGGTACCGATGATGGAGAAGATTGAATTTGCGCGAGGGGCGCGCAATCTACCGGAAGGCCTTCGGCTCGAACTCCACAGCGATGGGAAGATGCAGGTCTATTCTGTGCAAGTCGAGTTCCGAGCTCGATTTACCGGCATGCGGTGAGATCCCTCGGGGAAATTATTACTGAGAGAAAATATAACTAACTCTGTCTTAGGTGGTTCATGTACCGCTGGAAGATTACCTCTTTCGTAATATTCAGTTCCATGTTTTGGACCATTTCGATGAGCTCAGCCAGTTTGACTTGGTTCATAGTGAGTTCGATCTGGCAGTCAGGCACGCCAAAAGAAGAAGTCAAGGGGGATGAAGATGATGAGTTGAAGGGAGACACAGAAACAGAAGATGGCAGCTCTTCGAGTGAAGTTGTCAAGGTGAAAGATGAAGAAGTGGACAGTAAGCTGCTGCAGAGCTATCCTGAGACCCACGATTCAGGCGTTGGATCGGGCATGGAGAGCGCAGAGGACCGAGGAATACAGAAACGGCGAATGCATTCGCTCGAGGAGAATCAGTGAAGGTTCCATGTGTTGAAAAGTGGTTGAAAATGTTGCAGTCGCAGTTGCAGTCGCAGTTTTTTAACGTAATACCCATCATATTATTATCCCAATGCCAATGCCAATGTCAATGCCAATCGTGATTTTCCCCAGGAGTGACGTTCCACACGGTTTCCACTCTTCCCGATAAAAAGCGCCGCGCGGGGGGAAATCTCCGATTTCTCCCTTCCCCTCTCCATCCCCTCATTACAATCAACATGCACATCCTGGTCAGTCTCTCCCCTGCTTCTCCTCTATTTTCGAGGGAACTATATACATTCCGTGTTATAAACAAATCAGTAACCCCTATCTAGGTCACTAACGATGATGGTCCGCCGTCGAATCAGTCGTCACCGTACGTGCATTCGCTCGTGCACTCGCTCCAGGCCGCGGGGCACATTGTCTCAGTCGTTCTTCCTCACCAACAGCGATCATGGATTGGTAAGGCACACATCGTGGGTGCGTCAGTAAAACCGACATACTTCCGCCCAGGTACTTTACATCAAGAGGATGGCACAGTTCATCACCTCCCGCGGGGGAGCAATGGTGAGCCAGATAACGGCGGCGATGAATGGATCCTGATTGATTCGACGCCCGCAAGTTGCGTTCAAGTTGGTCTGTACCATTACTTTGAAGACCGTGGGCCCATTGACATGGTTGTATCTGGGCCCAACTATGGCCGCAACACCACCGCACTGTTCGCCATGTCAAGCGGAACCATTGGTGCCGCGATGGAAGGTGCTGTGTGTGGAAAGCGCTCTATCGCGTTGTCGTATGCCTTCAGCTCTCGCAACCATGACCCAATTATCATTGCCGAGGCATCGAATCACTCTGTGAAGCTGATCGAGTATCTCTACGCCAACTGGGGCGACAAGGTTGATTTGTACAGCGTCAATGTCCCGTTAGAGCCTGGTGTAAGCCAGAATAAAGTCCTCTACACAAAGATGCTACAGAATAAATGGTCCACGGGTAGTTGCTTCGAAGCTACCGACCCTGGTGCCTCGGAAGATCCTGAGCTGCAGGAACAACGATTACGCATTGAAAGCGAGATGATGGCTGGCAAGGGAGCTGTTTCGGCCCAGAAGGACGATAGCACGGCTAAGCTGAAGCACAAGCATTTCAAGTGGGCCCCTAACCTTGGAGATGTTTACCGGAGTGTTGAGGAGAATGCCCCTGGAAATGATGGATGGACCGTTAAGGAGCAGATGACCAGGTAAGTCTCTCCAACTCACCATTCTCAAATTCAGCGCAGCCCAAATCTCTAACCCGATGTTTTCTTTCATCAGTGTTACGCCTCTTCAAGCGAGTTTCATGCATGCACCCAACATCGAGGGCGAGATTAAGCTGTGAGTGGAGATTCTGGCATGATGGCCATGGATGTTTCGTTTCAGATATACATGGGGTCCATACACTTTAGATATCTGGCTTAGCTGATAGACCTCATGCTCCCCTTTACCCATCTTTGCATTTGATACTTTCATATCTTGCTGTTTGCCATCTCTTCGTGTTTTGTGCAGTGATTCTGATAGAAGTGGTCCCTGTAGATCGGATGGCCAACCAACAGTGTATTCCATCGTCGACTGTGACGACCCCTATGTGCAGGCCCTCGTCGACCAAGCATTGACCCGCCGACTTGGAGACAAGGCTCGCTCTCAACGAATTTCCGATATATCCCAACTGCCCGATTCTTCTGCGCCTGTGTTCCAATACCGTGAGTATGAACGCTTGGACTTCGAACATGTCATGTGCCGACCATCGACCTCCCTTTCCAACGCATATATCATTCGAAAGGCCTTGATCCGCAAACATTACCTATCCAACACGGTGGCGAACTGGATCTCCAAAAACCCGGACAGTATTCTGCGACACCATTTTAAACCGGCATTTGACTTTGAACTGGACTATGCTGAGTTCCTCGACGATGCTTTATTGGAGGCATATGAGCTACGTGAAAGCATGGAGAAGAACGAAGAGCGGCCCGAGTCCGAAAAAGAGTGGTGGATTCTTAAACCCGGCATGAGTGACCGAGGACAAGGTATCCGGCTCTTCAATAGCGAGGATCAATTACGCGAAATCTTCGAGGAGTGGGAAGAAGACTCCGACGACGACGAAGAGAGTGGATCTGAGACAAATGAAGCACCAGTAGATACAACCGAGGCACATGATGCCGGCATTGTCACTTCCCAGTTGCGTCATTTCATGGCACAGCCCTATATTGATCCCCCGCTGCTTCTCCCTTCGTCGTCCAACCGCAAATTCCATATCCGAACCTACGTTCTCGCAAAAGGCTCGCTGCAAGTTTATGTTTTCAAAGAAATGCTTGCTCTCTTCGCCGCGAAGTCTTATTGCCCTCCTCATGAGGAGGACGATGAGATCAAAGATCTGGCTCGCCATCTGACAAACACATGCTTCCAGGAGGGCGGTAGCTCAAATGAAGGCAGTGTGCGCCGCTTCTGGGACCTGGATCATCATGTCCCAGGTCTGTCAGCCGACTGGAAGGAGAAGATCTTCGAGCAGATCTGTGCTGTGACAGGCGAGGTCTTCGAGGCCGCAGCTCGAGGCATGATGGTGCATTTCCAGACTTTGCCAAACGCCTTTGAGTTGTTTGGTGTTGACTTCCTTGTCGATGCCTCCGGAGATGTCTGGTTACTGGAACTGAATGCCTTCCCAGACTTTGCCCAGACTGGAGAAGACCTCAAGGAGATAATTGTTGGGAAATTATTCGAGGAGACAATTGATGTTGCTGTCAAGCCATTTTTCGGACTCGGATCGAATAATGGTAAGGGTGATATGAAGCTTGTTAAAGACCTGGATTTGGGGAGAAAAAATTAAAAGTGAAATTGCGGCCTTCTTTTTCTATTTGCATTGGGGGAGATGGACATAGATAGGCGTTGACTAGAAAAATATTGGTGTGTTGTTATTACAGAGGAAAATGGTATGGAGGTAATGTGATACGCCTTATTTCACACAAACACACATTAGAAATTAACACCATACAAACCAAACCCAAATCATGTGGTAGAATCGTTCTTCCAAAATATGCGGCCTTCAAATAACCGACGTGCCGTGCGAAACACGGTTGCAAAAAGCAATGCACCGTCATCATCAAAGTTCGCACCGACCAACAAATTACCACTAGCGTGACCGATCGTGATGCCCGCATCATCGACAGGATTCTTGCCTGCGACAACATCTGCAACTGTACTGTTAGGTACTCGCGCAGCCGCCGCCAATGCTAGAGCGACGGTGATAGGAACGGCTTTATGCGGCTGGCCTACGGAGAGAGCACGAGCCAAAAGATCAACGTTAGCAGATGTCTGATTCTGCGAAGCATCTCGCGTACTAGAGGATAAAGGCGCGGCAACGAGACAGATCTTCGGTATGCTCCCAGGGACAGCTGCAAGTGTCTCTGCAAGACCCATCTTCACACCAGCCTGGCGGCGAATGGAATCCAGGCGTGAAAGCAGGTCCGGATGCGCGGTGATCTCATCTGGCGTCAGGTCACCCTCGACGCCAAGGTCCGATGCACGAACAAAAACACATGGGTTTGCTGTGTCGAGACAGGTCGCGGAGATACCGTCAATGGTGTCGATCGGGTTACCAGTTGGTAGGAGAGACCCCGTCGCCGAGCCGGCCGGGTTTATAAAGTCTAGCTGGATGCGAGCAGCTGAGCCCGCGACGCCATCGATTGAGAAATCGCCAGTTGCAGCAGCCTCTCCATCGACAACTGGGAATGAAGAATGGATGATTTTGCCGGTATTAGTGTTGTGGATGCGCACCGAGGCTGAATCCGCGTTCTCCTCAGATAGGGGGAATAGCTCTGCATCGACAGCAAAGGGCCCGACGGCGCTGATCATGTTCCCGCAATTGCTCGAGTAGTCAACATCGGTATTCTTGATCCCGAGTGAGACGAATGTATAGTCGACGTCAGCGTCGCGGTGGGTGGACTTACCCACGACGCAGATCTTGCTGAGACTTGAAATACCACCTCCCAGCCCGTCGAGCTGACGACCGTAGGGGTCCGGACTACCGATGACGCCTCGGAAGATTGAATCCCATTGTTTGCGGTCTTGTGGAAGGTCCTCTTGCTTGAAAAACACGGCCCGCGACGTTCCACCGCGATAGTAGGCGGCGGGTAGGGCGTTTTGCTTCGTGCCCATTGTGATCGTGCGTTTGCAGATATTTGCCAGCGGGCCCTGTGTAGGGAGCTTCGAGAACTTCGAGCTGAGCATCCTGTCTTTATCGTGTCATTGGAAACATTCAAATGTGGGTTATGAGTTTAGCAAAGATCCGATGATCGGAGATGGGAATGGAAGAGGCCCGACTGCCCGACTGCCCGTCACGGATCCGCGCCGTCAATCCGGGGATTCTCCACTAACAATCAACCATTTAATGATATGGAAAATATACGAGTAGTGAATAGATTGATGCTTGTTTTTCTGCTACGTAGACTCGATTACTAGTAGTATCTGATGTCAAGGTTAAAATTCCAAATATCAAGCGTTTTCAAATACTTTTCCCTATCTCAATGACTTAGCACCCTGTTAGTAAACTTTATCCTCGATGATTGCTTGCCATGTGGGGACCTACCTTAGGTGCCCTCTTCATTTATTTACTCGAATACAACGATTCGTACAGAATCCATGTATATCTACAGTAGTAGCTCATAGACACACTTTTCCTTCAAGTGCCAAAAGTCTGTGGGTTCCCGAGGTCTCGAGCGGTTTAGGGTTGGAAGATCGAAGAGCGTCAGTTCGACTCGTTGCACCACCTGTGTGCAAACCGAGCGCTACTCGTTTTGAAATACGGATACCAGGAGCTGATCTACATCCTCACTACGCACTTACGGCTCTTATTTCTGCTGGCTGGAAGGGCGTGGAGAACAAATCCGAGCTCACTATTCCTCCACTATCAGCACATGATCCTGGGAATTCGACACTCGTCTATTTGCCTAATTCTCTCGAGAAAGCCGTTGAAAATTTCAAATCGCCAAATACTGCTGCCCGCGATATTCTCGGATCTGAGTTTGTTGACTTTTTTACTCTATCTCGGGAACATGAACTGCGGCTGTATCGCGAGGCGGTGACTGACTGGTGAGTTAGAACATGCACTATTTCCGAAAAGAACTCCCACACTAATACCTTTATTAGGGAGTTTAAGCGTTATATTGAGATTGTGTAGAGTCGAATGAGAGTGACGAATATACACTCATTCAAAGGTTAAGCCATTTAGCTTTTAGATAGTGCAACCATCAACCTGTTTATCTTCCTCTCCTTTTCGACAGTATCAGTTTTATCTTATTATATTCCTACTACCTCGGTTATCTGACCATTGTGATGGATCACAGGTGCGTGGCTTCAGGCGTCAGGTCTTCGACGAGGCACCCGTGTATTTGGTCCTCTCTCGATTATTCGCCTCATTATCTTCTTCCTCGTGGTCCAATCCCTGGGATAATAATATCAGTTGCCTTCATCCAAAGTGTTAAGGGTTGATGAAATTCAAGTTGGTCATGCCATTACGTTATTAGGACATTCAGATCTGGATAAACTTCTCATGTTTTCAAAAGTAGGGATCTCCACACCAACTAGCATCATTGGTCTAGTGGTAGAATTCGTCGTTGCCATCGACGAGGCCCGTGTTCGATTCACGGATGATGCATTGATTTTTGCTTTTTGCTAATTCGTTAGTTGCTCCAGATTCCGATGCGGAGCCATTGAATTTCTTTTTAGAGACCCCTCCTCTCAAGGAGCATTAGAAATCCATATTGAATGTTACACATGTTCTGGCTTAACCTCATCCTAAGCCTCTAGTATGTCTTCGCCGTCTTGCGAAGAACAAACTAGGAACGTGCCATAAAGCATTTGAACAAAGATATACAAATATCCGACTCGGGCAATGTCATAATAGAAATGCTTGTTTATCTATTTCTAAGCTTGAGAAATGACCTCAAAGTCTAGGAAAATCTGAGTCCATATATACAAGGATATCTGATGTTCACTCGGATCGAGATACTCCTACCTAGTAGATTGACTCCGGCTCTAATCCCCCCTTTTCTCTTAATTACTCTGATAATCCGATAAATTAGCCTGAGTGTTTGTTTATCCTTAATAATGACTGCTATGTATCCACTTTACGTGTGGCTATTGTGCGCGGTCCTGTCATTGACGAATAGCAGCGCATACCGCGCATCCACCTTTTTATAAGGATCCATCCAAAAAGCCAACGAAATGATTAACAACTTGGAGTTCGTGGAGAAATTTTGGAGATAGTGGGTTTCTCCGATAACTTCCTTCGTGTATAGTCATGGATCAGCGTTCCCCCGCCTTCTAGCGATGTAACATCCCCCTTGCCTTTCACAGATGGTCGGCTTTAAATAATTTCAGTCCGAGCGAGCTGTGTGTTGGGTTCTTTCCAGAGCCACGGATTTCCATACAAGTCTGATTTGTTTCTCTTTTTTTTTGAACCCAAGCAATGGGCAGCAAAGATCACTTGCCACCTGCATCTCCAGGCAATCAGCATCCAAATTCCCAATCCCACAATGACAATATCCTCAACATTAGAGCAGCCGGCTCTCCCTCTGCTGATTCTTTCTTTCCCGGTAAATTTCTTGACGATCTTGACGAAGCTGAACAGCAGATAGCTTCTGCAGGAGAGGAAAAGTATAATCGCCTCGGATGGAAACAATTAACGCTCATGCTGGTGGTTGAGGCTATTGCTTTGGGCGCTCTCTCTATTCCTTCTGCATTCGCTACCCTAGGGATGATCGCTGGCATCATATGCTGTATCGGAATTGGACTTATCGCTATATATACATCTTATGTGATCGGCCAAGTCAAGTTGGCGTTTCCCTTTATACACCATTACGGTGATGCCGGCACATTGATGATGGGTCGGTTCGGCTATGAGCTGTTTTCTGCGATGTTTCTGCTTCAACTCATTTTTGTGACAGGCTCCCACTGCCTCACTGGGACTATCGCGCTCCAAACAATCACTGGGAGCACAGTATGCTCGCTTGTATTCGGTGTCATCTCGGCTATTATTCTTTTCCTCTTTGCAATCCCATCATCTTTTGCTGATGTGACGATTCTCGGGTACATTGATTTTGCGTCTATTATAATCGCTATTGGTGTTACTATTATTTCGACTGGAATACAAGCAACTAGTGCTTCTGGTGGTCTGGGAGAAGTAACGTGGTCTGCCCTACCAAAAGAGAATATTACATTCTCTGAAGCTTACATTGCTATTGGAAATATCGTGTTTGCCTATTCGTTTGCCACTTGTCAGTTCTCATTTATGGACGAAATGCACACTCCACGGGACTTTACAAAATCAATTTTCACGCTTGGTCTACTGGAGATTGTGATATATACTATCACTGGCGCAACAATATACGCTTTTGTTGGCTCTGATGTTCAGTCCCCCGCACTACTCTCCGCCGGAAACCCTACAAGCAGGATCGCTTTTGGCTTGGCACTTCCTGTCATTTTCATCTCAGGCTCTATCAATACTATCGTGGCTGGGCGACTGATACACGGTCGAATCTACAAAGACAGTATTGTCCGATACGTCAACACGCCTAAGGGATGGATCACATGGCTTTCTCTTATCACTCTATTCACAATAGTGGCGTGGATAATTGCTGAAGCCATTCCATTTTTTTCGGACTTGTTGACGGTTGCTTCCTCGCTTTTTACGTCAGGGTTTTCCTTTTATATCCCCCCAATAATGTGGTTCATGCTCATTAAAAAGGGAACCTGGTGTTCCCGGGAGAATCTTTCGCTAGCTGCTGTCAACGGATTCGTGTTCATTTTCGGCTTGGCAGTCTTAGTTTGCGGCTTATATTCCAGCATCGAGGACATTGTGAGTTTATCCATCTTCAAATATAACCGGGAAGTGTTGATCACCGATTCCGAATTAAATTGACAATGGTATGTTTACAGAGAAAGCAATACCACGAGGGCACTATTGGAACCCCCTTCAGCTGTGCCTAGATTTATATTACCCACAAGTAATTTCAGACTTAATATCGTAGTAATACGATCGTTCTGAAATGTCACATTGGTCTTCGTTCGCCTCTGGAATAAAACCTTGTAATGGGCTAGACCGAGTCTCTTCCCCGTTCTATTGCGTGCACTGTTACCCAGACTTTCTATATCACATTCATGCCAACTTAAAAGGTATTGATAGTACCGCTAAACAAGCAGTGTATCATCTGTTTGCCAAGGGACAAGAAACCGAATGCAAGAGTCGTGATCGAGGTAGGTGAAAACATAGGCCCATGATTTAACCGGGGCAAACTTGCATCGTGGGGAAGGAAGGTCAGTTCAACCAAGGAGGAATATTGCGGTAGATTTTCTTTAAGAAGTCGTACAGAAGCATCGAAACACCAGAAAACTATTATCTAAACGAGCTACTTGCGCAATCGCTTGATGGTCGAACCCATGGGCTCACCGGCCCGCAGTGCCTCCATGGTCTTCTCATCGATATCAAATCGTTCTTGGCAGAGTTCGACAACCTGCTCGGTCAAAGAAGGCGGGACAACCACCACTCCATTTTCATCGCCGACGAGGATATCCTCGGGGTAGATCCACAGGTCGCCCCGGAACTGCAAGGGGACGTTGATCTCTGAAGCACGTGTGAAGGTGTTAGAACCGAGAACAGACGTTCCATTCGCAAATACCTATTTTACTATTAGCGGGATGGCGTACTTTTGGGGTCGATTCGAAGAATTTCGCTCCAGGGGCCGAGTTTGGTGAAGGATCGACCCACCGGGAACTTCATATCAATGTGCTCCTGTGTGTCACGTATGCGACCATCAACCATGACACCCAATGCACCAAGTTTCTGCGCCCGGGTCGACATCAGGCCACCCCAGCAAGCTGAATACAGGCCCTTGGGTTGCTGAATGTACATGATGTGGCCTTCCTTATTCGCATCGGCGAAATGAATCGGCGGCGTCGGGCCAGGGCTGTTTGTCTCAACCATTTTCACTGTGATAGCTGGCCCGTAAATGCTAGTTCCGCCGCCTGGCGAATACATATTGAGTCCATCCAAGAATCCGCCATAGGGTTGCTTCAACTTCACAAGCGCGTCACCGATCTGAGATATTCGATTAGAGAAGCCAATTATCACGGAAATACATCTGGATTCGACCTACATCGCACGTAGTGAATCTTTTGAGGCCCTGCAAGGCCTGTGAGATCTTACTCATTGTGGATGACGCGACAATTCAAGATATTAGAATGAAGCTGGAAAATTTGAGGTGGACAGGGCGATAAGTTGCTGAGGACCGCGGGTCGCGTTTCCCCGCTGCCGGAGCCACTCCGCTGTCGATCCATCTTGCTTTACACTTGTCCAAGTACGAGTAGCTAGTAGACATGGGATTCTTAGTATTCTACCCCCAGGTCGTTTTCTAATCAAAAGATCATGGTCGATATGCGTGTCCATGCAGAATGAACACAAACGGGCGTATGGGGGCTATAAGGACAGACGGAGCTGATGGCCTGCGATGATTAGCTACCTTCGGAGAAAGACAGGTTAGTATTGGTTATTATGACCTCGGAAACCGAGCCGGTCGAGTTAGTTACAGTTCTTGGGTGAATACTAGTACTATGATGAAGGACGGTGTGTGCCTTGAATATGAATATACTAGTCAAGGAAGTAGTATCTATAAATTGAATCGAACTTAACTTCACAGACCTTAATATTTTAAGTAAATCAGAAATAACCCAATCGTAGATAGCATGCGCGAGGAACATCCTGACAATAGCTAATACTTAGCCAAATCGTTGCTTCGCCAAAGTCTGCAGCCAGCCGATGGTTTCGTCCTCCTTCTCCCGATACTTTTGGATTCGCTCTTCTCGCTCTGCAGCACGCGCGCGCATAATCTCTTCCCTGCGAAGCTCTCGCTCATTCTTCTTCCTCTGATCACGTTCTTTCTCTTTCTTGAGACTAGCCCACTCGCCATCTCCAGGGCCCATGAGATCTTCATCTGGTGCTGCCTCGGGAGAGGCTCCCCGCGCATCTGCAAATGAGCGATTCGCCGCCGCAGCTTCCCGGCGTTTCTCAAGCTGTCGCTCCCGGGTGCCGGGCTCAGCACGAGGTGCAACTTCATCCTGTAGGTGCCGCATCTCTGCCTTGTGGGAACGAATCTCAGAACGATATTGGTCTCGTGACTCCTCACGGGCAGCAATTGCATCTTCAATTGCAGATTCTGAATGGGTCAGTAGGAGACATGGCAATGAAGGGTATAATGACACTCACCTCTTTTAAGGTCAAGATCCTGCATGTTTGGTATAGTCGGTCCAGAACGGGAGTTTCCTCCCATTGATCCTGGATGTGGAAGAGTCGGTCCGTATTCATCGTCGTCGTCCTCATCGTCATCTTCTGCAGTCGGCAGTTCCTGGGTGCCCTCATTATCCGCTGGCCGGCCCCGATTATATTCTGGTGATGCTCGTCCTCCACCCGAGTACGGCTGTACTTCGTCCGCATTTTCTCGCGCTCGCTTCAGTGTTGCGGGGTCGTACCATCCTTCAGCGAGTTCGCCGCGGTTCCTGCGCAGTCAGCAAAGGGAATAAATACTGGCGGAGTCGAATGCGACAAACCATTTCCCAGTAAAACTCTTCCACCTCCCTTTGACTTCATCTTCCTTCAGTTCTTCAAGGAGTATACCTTTCTGGATATCCAAGTACATGGCGAACATCGGCTCGTAGGCCTCTAGGTCTCGTCTGCTAAGCTCTCGAGCCTGGCATGGGAGTATCACGGGCGCTGGGGGTTGCTTGTCTCGCTTTCCATGGTGCTCACTTCCGCGCTCGTGTTTTCTGTCCGTCTCATGTCGACGGTGGCGTTCCGATCTGTGTCTGTCGGATCGGTGGGGAGAGCGAGATCGTGAGTGGTCGCGGTGTCGGTGACGGTGGGAATGCGAATGTTCGTTGCGACTGCGATGGCGACGCTCTGGGCTACGCGTGCCGGGAGGATGCGAGCGGTGCGCAGATGGTTCAGGGGAAGGCATTGTTGCAGTGTTCTTTCTTTGCAAGAAGTCGCGTTAATCAAAGACCAGCTTCGACTTTTCGGAAGGTTGGTCGCTGGAGAGTTTCTACCTACGAATTGGGATCGGCCCCGGGGAGCTTGCGCTTATCGCTTATCAAGCACCGTCGTCGACCCGGGCATCCCATCCCATTGTAACATGGGATGGGATGGGAGGGGGATGAGCGCCACGACCATCCCAAGATTGCAAGCAATCCATAGTTTTTAAACCGTGGGGGGGATTCTGTATTCCCCTGGGTTTGAAAGTGTTACCCAATGTGCACAAATAATCAGTGCCAGTGGCCGATATCATACAAACAAGCTATACTAGTATAGTAACTAGACAAATACAACATTACGATGGCCATGGTTTCAGTGAATAAAATAAAGGCTAGTTGTGATACTAAATACATCTAAGCGAAGAAATATACAAAATTCCGTTCTGTCTACTCAGTCATCCACTTAACTAGGGGGGGGCAGTCTGATCATTGACCGAGTCAGCCGGCTTGTCACTGGCAGGTGCTGGGCTCGACTGAGAGGAGCTCTTGGAGCGGTTAGAAGCCGCCATCTGCCAGGCCGGAATGGAGGCGGATCGGCCTAGCTTTGAGAGAGGGCTGTCTGAGTTTTGAGGAGCCGGAGCGGCAGCCGGAGCAGCAGGGGCAGGAGTAGGCTCCTGTTCGGCCGGAGTCACAGTGGGTTGCAGGGCATTCAGCGACGGAGTACTAGCAGGGGCGTCCTCTGTAGCCGGCCGAGGTGCGGGCGCAGGAGTCGGGGTTGGGCTAGGGCTAGGGATTGGGGTCGAGCTGCCAACAGTCCGTCCAGCAGCGGGAGCAGCTCCACCGCCACCCAGGCGGTTGCCCAACAAGACCTTTAAGCTCTTCAGCTCGGTTCCAAGCTCCTTCAATCGGTTCTCATTGCCTTCCCGGGCGCCTTCAAGGGCCTTGGGAATCGCATCCTTCAACGACTTCACTTCATCGCTAATCCGGCGTGTCTCGTCATCTCTCCGGCGCGAAGATGTCTTCAGGTCTGAAACGAGGTTTTCCACATCCTTGAGAGCTGCATCCAGACGCTCGGTGCGAGCGTCTTCGGCAGCCTTAAGGGCTGCGGTATCGGTCGAAAGCTGGTCAATCAATCCAAATGCGCGCGAGAACTGCTCGTCAATATTCTCTTTATCTTGCTCCAGCTGAGGAGGGGTAGGAGGAGCAATGAGCGGAGCAATGTATCGCTAGTGAAGAACTATTAGCATAACAACTGCTGCCTAAAGACACGTATATACATACCTTGCCAACGAAATACAATCCATATCCAACTCCACCCATTACAGTCGCCATGATGAACAAGTCTCTCCAGTCTCGCTTAGGGGGCCTGGAATGCGATCAGTATGCGGGGTTTGGAGGAAACCCGAGCGGGGTTGGACATACTCTGGGGGCGGCTGCCATTGACCATATGGAGGATAGCCATATCCTTGAGGTGATTGTGGTGGCGGCCGATAAGCGACCTGTTGTGAAGGGTAACTTTGCGACGCTGGTGCAGCACCGGTAGCCGCTGCAGCTGCAGCCGCGGCCGGGTCCTCGCCGACACGCGACAGGGCGAGGTCGACTTCCTCTTGTGTCAAGTTTTTGGATTGTAAAAATGCAACTCGTTTTTCAATAGGCGATGATGCCACAGATGGGTCTTGGAGAACTGTTGATGGGGTTAGCGCATAAGGTCGCAATATCCGGGGATTGGTGTAGTCCGACGTACAAGTCACCTATAGGATTCAGTTAGTGACCAAGATAAAACCACCCAGTGATAGCTCTCAGGGATACTTACAGCAGACGTAATCAGCTCCTCGCGGGGAGCCATGATGAGGGAGTGTCGACCGCAGTGGGAGGATGTAGAGGAGAAGGCCAACTCGATGCAGATGCAGGGGAATGGGAAACGGCCGTCATCGGCAATCGCCGTGGACCTCGGAACTCATGACCGCCAAGACTGGCAGTTTCCCCAGACCGAAGTCTCGTGACAGTCGGGATCAGGAGTTTCTATTTTTCCGGGTTCCCCATTACCGCCTACTGTTTCTGGCAGCAACCCGCTCTTGTTTACATTTGGCCAAAGATTCCCGCCGAACTCTGCGCACGATAACAAGTCCCCCTCCTAGAGGTGTTTGTGCGCGTCTGACTTGGTATCCAAAGATTTGGACCGACTACTCATCCTTATTTCTTCTTGAGCAGTAGATCATTCCGCCGCTCTCGCGGCCTCTTTTTCTCATCATGTCGCAAGATACGGGATTGTTTAGTATCAAGCGTCCCCGCGAGGTACGTAATTTCTCATGCATGTCGCAACTAGGTTTGCTCACTGACATTCGGTTGAAGACGCTTGGTAGTGTTCAGAATTACTCATCTATTCCGCAACCCGCATCGGCTATGAAGCGCACCAGTTCTATTGGATTCAACAACCCCCCACTCACGTCTGGACACACTCGGAATTCCCTGCTGAACTCGGCCAGCCGACCCCAGCAACCGAACTTCATGCGCGCATCTTCCGGCGGCCCATACGGTGCAGATGCCGGTCTTTCATCTGTTCGCCGATCTGTCTCGAGTAATATGTTCCATGGTGCCAGTGCTGGTCGCCAGAGCTATGCGCCCGGGTCTCTGCCGTCCGCCCCCGCGTCGCAAAACATGCAGCGCAGGAGTAGTGTATTTTCACGGCCCTCAATGGCCGGGCCCATGTCACATCAATCATTCTTTACCCAAGTGCCTTCAGCAGCCGGAGTCCCAAGAGACCCGCGACCACTCAGGGATCGGTCCTTCCAAGCTCGTATTGGGCAAGAGCTGTTGGAGTACTTGACCAATAACAAGTTTGAGCTGGAAATGAAGCACTCCCTGGGCCAGAACACTCTTCGTTCACCAACCCAAAAAGACTTCAACTACATCTTCCAGTGGCTCTATCATCGTATTGATCCAGGCTACAAGTTCCAAAAGGCCATGGATGCGGAGGTTCCCCCGATCCTCAAGCAGCTGCGCTACCCCTACGAAAAGGGCATCACGAAATCCCAAATTGCAGCCGTTGGTGGCCAAAATTGGTCTACTTTCCTCGGTATGCTACACTGGCTGATGCAGCTGGCTCAGATGATGGACCGCTACCATGAAGGAGAATATGACGAAGCGTGTGCCGAGGCAGGTCTTGATATTATCGGCGATCGCATTATTTTCCGCTTCCTTACTGGAGCCTACCATGACTGGCTACAGGGAGGTGAGGATGAGGATGATGAAACCGCAGAACAGCGACTGGTTCCTCACATTGAGAACATGTCGCAGGAGTTTGCTCGTGGTAATGAGCGTTATGTACAGGAGATGGAGGCCTTGGAAACCGAGAACCAGGCTCTCCGTGAGCAAATAGATGAGTTGGAGAAGAATGCGCCTGACCTGGCCAAGCTGGATAAACACTTCAGAATCTTGGAAGACGACAAACGCAAATTTGAAGACTACAACCAAAATGTACAGGGAAAGATCGACAAGTACGAAACACGCAACAACTTCCTTGACAGTGAAATCCAGAAAACGGACGTGGAGCTTCACACAGCGGAGACTGAGCGTGCCGAGCTTCAAGCTAGTGTCGACCGCCAGGGCATCACCATTCAGGACATCGACCGTATGAACACGGAACGAGAACGCCTCCAGAAGAGCCTCGATGATACTTTGGCCCGCCTAGAAGAGACCCACGCTCGTGTGATGGCGAAGGAAGCAGAGGCCAGCCAGAAACTCGAAGACCTTGAGCACATTGTGAAGACATACAACACCCTGGGTTATCAAAATAGTCTGATTCCGCAGTCGGCCGAGAACGCTAAAGGCGAAGACTATGAGCTCACTCTCAATGTTAATGAGAACAATTTCTCAGCAAGCCAGATTGGCGGTGCGTCCAACCGTATCTCTTCGGATGGTGACCGGTTGTTGGCAGATCCTTTTACCGGCTATCATCCCGCGCATCTCCTGAATCTGGACCTTCGCGGCTCGATTCGTAATAGCCTTCAGTCTCTCCGGAAGGAAATTAATGAACGACGCAAGCGTGGTGTTGACGAGGACCTAGAGCGACGCAATCTACTCGACAATATCAAGGAGGCGATGGATGAAAAAAGAAGCGAAGTCGAGGCCCTGGAGCACCGACGGCGTGCAGCCGATGAAGAGTTTGAACGCACGAAGGAAATCACTACTACTCAGAAATTGGCATCAGATGCCCAGATTGAGAAGATGGAGAAAGAGCTAGCCAAGATGCGTGCAACTCTTAGTGACAGTGTGCAGCTAATGGAGCAACGCGAGATGAACACCAACATCGAGTATGAGCAACTGACACTCCGGGCAAATTCACTCCGGGGAGGAACTGCATACCAACGTTGAGACGATGCTCAACGACGTCATCCGATTCAAGGTGCACGTTCAGAAGGGTCTAGAAGATTACGAGAGTTTTGTTGTTGATGAGGTCGAGCAGGAGCTTGGAGGAGACGTCCTAACCGCCGAGGAAGAGCTATGAATATCCACGAGTGACGAATTTGGCCGGGTTGGTTGTCGTTTGGTGTCATGTTAATTGAGCCCTTATTGTTGTTCTTCCTCTCTTCATGTCTGTCCCCTTTTTTCAAGCTTATGTCGTGTACAATACCCCAAGCAATAAGGATGATACTCTTCCCAACAGAAGGACGCGCAATGCCCAGCGGGCCAAATGGTGTAAGATCGTTAGCCTGAGACCGGTGGCGTTTTTTACTCTATTCCTTTTGGCCGTTTAGTTAGTATGTATCCGTACCTGCTGCTGGAAGGGTTCGTGACAGGGTTAGAGGGTCAAGCTTGTCCACCGGCATTTGGTGTGCTCGCCGCTCCCTTTGCCCTGTGTCGTCCAATGACGAACTTGCGTTAGCCCGACTTTCGACGCCATTTTTGAACCTGAAGCAGATGGCGGGTTGATCGACAAGAGGACGTGTAAGCTCATGTGGGGAAGCACCAGCACACCTTGTTTCACATTTGCCTCCCACTCACGGTCCAACGCCTTGTCCAGCACGGCTGCAAGTGTCCCAGCAATGTCATCCGTCGCGCCATCTGCTTCAGACCCCCCTGGCGCATCACCCTTTACTCTCCGATTAACCCCTGCATCGGCTCCTTCACATTGCACCAATGCGCTGGAAGCCTGGTAGGGCTAGGCCGTCTTCTCCCTGAAGATCGCCCTGGATTCGACAGATGGGCCACGGATGGGGTCTTCCAAGTACAGAATTTGAGTACCGATCTTTACAGTTCCCGACCCTGGACCTCTGGCCTAGATGGCTCGGGTGCACCTAGCGGCGGCATTGTATCAATGTGCTCGGGAAATTCCGCCAAACAAGCATCACATCCTGCCGTCTCAGCATGTCACGCTAGGCCTGTCATATCTCAGTCCCCATATCCATATCCCCTTGGAAATCGATATATAAAGGCCCTCGAGACCACCATGGAGGGGTTTTTGATCACAGTGCTGCGCGCTTACCTTCTTTTCTATCAACTTGAGATACTCCGTCACTGAGTGACTCCGGTTATCCACTCTTTACAACCTTTTTCATTCTCACTTTTATTCCTTTCAAACAAAAACCTACCATCCTTTTTCAAAATGAGATTCAACCTTGTTCTCGGTGTTACCACTGTCCTCTGCCTGGCTCCCAATGCCATGGCCTGGAACATGCCTCGCGTGGTAAGTATCCTCTTCTAACTATACCCTCTTTTGAGATTCGAGTTCTGACCTTCCCTATAGTTCGGCGGTGACAACCAGCTGGAGGCTACTTCTACTGCCCAGCCCTCAAGCGGCGTTAAGCCCACCGGCACTTTCCCAAGTGGTGCTGCTCCTAGCGGTGGATTTGGCGGCGGGGCTTCCCCCAGTGGTGCTGCCGGAGCTTCCCCTAGTGGTGGATTTGGCCACCACGGTCACCATGGTCACCATGGCAGTGGACCTTCCGGCGCCCAGCCTTCTGGAGGATTTGAGGGTGGTGGTCAACGTCCTTCTGGCACCATCCCCTCCGGTACTTCGCCTTCTGGTGCTGCCGAACCTAGCAGTGCGTCTGACAGCTCTTCCGGGGGTGTCAGCCGCATTGGTGGTAGCGACCAGGGCTCTGGTAGCAACGGCGATGACGCCCCTGCTCCTACTGGTCCTCCCTCCAGTGTTCCCTCTGGCACCACTGGCGGTGGCTTTGGTGGTGGCTTCGGCAGCCAGTCGAGCTTTGCCAGCGCCCCCATCCCAGCTCCTACCGGATCCGCTGTCCCAAGTGCTGAGGGCCAGGGTGAAGGCCAGGGTGCAGATCAGGGGTTCGGTCAGAGCGAGCGTCAGGGCTTCAAACGTTTCCACGCTCGCCAGATCCGCCCCGCCCAGGTCTAAAGTCATTATGCAATCTTTGCACTCATTTGTAGCATTCTCGCTGCCCCTTGTAAGATATGCTGAAGCTGTGTGATCCTGTGGCTGCTGGCTCGGCTAGACAATGGATTAGTACACAATCTTACGAAGCAAACAATGAGTGCTTTTTTTTTCTCTTCTCTTTTTCGCGTAAAACGTAATTCAACTATTCCTCGTAGAAGATTGTTGGTGCATTGATATCGGAATGGCGTCACTTTTGCCCGAACCTTTATTTCCAGCGTTTGTTCTTCTTCCATTCAAGCCATAACAGTTCTATGAGTACCTAATTAGTAGATATCATTTTGCAATTCTGCCGAAACCCGCGTATCAAAAGCTCGAAGTAAATCGGCGCGTCCTGATTGGCTATGAAATGTTCCCGCTGACTCATCAAAGCACCAAATTTCCGCGGAACTCCTCCTGCTTCATGATCATTCAATTACACCCTCCTGTCAACTTTGAGGGCGGGTTCGGACAATTCTGCATTCGGAGCAGAGTGAGAAAGCGAATCGAAGTTCCGACCATACGCGAAACCCTTAATTGGAGCGAAATGTGCCACACCACCCTCGCGCCCACCGATACCGTGATCCTTTCCCTTGCGCCTTTCAGGCTCGCCGCCGTGTCATGATAAGGTCCTTGCGCCCCGGCCGTCTCCTTCGACTTTGCCGTGGGCCTTATACTCCCAGTCCGCTTGCACTTCCGTGTCTTTCCCTTTCTCGCGCGCATTCCCGACCCTCTTCTACAACTAGGCGCCCGTTGACGCTCGAGGAACACAAGTTCATCTGCAAGTACACCGATTTATCAAAATCCCCTGTCAGTCTCAAGAGTCGCAATCCTGATGTCTGGATCCCGTCTCTTGTGTCATGTTTGAAAACACCACAAAAGAGACAGCAGCCTGCGGCCTCGGTCAGATCAACGGGAACAATCACTCAACATGCCAAAGATCTCGATAGAGGTCATGCTCTGATGAGCTATCTGTGGCTGGCAAAGACATGGAGGGGAATGGATCTTCTAGCGCATCTGGGATTCAACCTGAAACAATGGTCTACCGTGCACGCACTATTGAACGAGTTGATCGATACGTATGAGTTACTTGCCCCCTTCATGGGAGTCAAGAATCCTGCCCCAAATCTTGAGTGGTCCATGGCAGATTCAGGCCTCTCTTTGAACTCTCTATCTTTTCTTAAATTATCCAGCTCCGAGCTTAAACAGGTGCAATTACCTGCCTCTAAACTTGATCTCAACGTCGCCACGAGAATACCTGCTGTGGATAACTTTGGCCAGAGAATATTGGGGTCGGTGCTAATGAATCTGGGATCATTGGTGTTATCAGCTGCAGATCATTCTGCAACCGAGTCCAAATTCGCAATGTCATGCGTGTTCCGTATCCTTGCTCGTTTGCACCACTTGGGACTGATTTCCGACAAGGTTTACCAGTATCAGCCTGCGGACCCAGATCAAATTTCATTTCGACCTCCAGGACTAAATCTTTTGTCGACTCACATTATGACTGTTCTTTCAGATGCGGCATGGCTTGAACATGAAACTACCCTTGCGAATACCGCTACCAAAGCTGGAGAGGAGCCGCCATTTCTTCCCTTCAATGTGGGATTCCGGGAGCTTGGCCCAGAGATCTGGCTGGAACTTATTCTCTGGTGCTGTGTCGAGCATGGATTCTCCAAACAAGGCGCTGAATTGTTGAGGAATATGAGCAAACGGACCGATGACCGAGCATGGAAAATCGCAAGCTGGGCGCCTCTAGTTCGTTCTCTCGATACAGTCCGACAGACTGATATCAGTAAAGAGGAATCTTGGCGCCGCCCAGACAATGACGAGCCGCTCCGTCGGTTCAAAAATGACGAGCGACCCCCATTCAACGGTCTAGGAAGGCGGACTATTAGCACTGAAGTCGTTGCCTCTCTACGCGACATGTTGCACAACAAGACTTTCGTTTCTGTTGGAACCACCGGGATGTCATCTTCTGAATTACTCGACCTCACCACCTCTCTCACCCAGCTTCTTGAGCCTACTGCGACAAAGGATGAACTCAAACTGACTAACAGGTCAACCAACTGGAATTTCAACCGGATGATAGAGTCAGGTGGTCTTATTCCCAATGAGGACCCAATTGCATTCGAAAAGGTCCTGCGATCCACTCAAAATGTTGTTCCACCCTGGGGAGGACGGCCTATCCCTACGGACAAACGACTCAATGACATTACGAAAGCACAACTATACGATGAAACAGCTGCCATATCCGGCCTCATCGAGTATAACGTCAGGGGCTCTGCACGCACAATGCAAGCCGCAACGGCATTTTCTGGGTATGCTCGGCTTCAAAGCATTGTTGACGCAAGCAAGTCATATCATATTAGGGAGTTCTTCGAGAAATTCGACCAGCATGATTCTCCGGGTTTCTCGTTCTTCGAATCTAGACACCTCGATTCAAGCTTAGGAGAATCATCTCTTCCGCAAATCCAAAGTGTGACCATGGCCGAGTTGCTCGATCTAGTTACAAATTGTCGAGCGTTTGACTTTGGAAATTGGTTGCTCTTCAACAACGACATTGATGGCCCCCCGATCGCCAAAGCTTCATACGGCGACCAAGCCATCGCACCGTCGATTCTTCGCTTCGCAGCTGCCACGCAAAACAAAGAGCTCTCTGATGAAGTCATCGCAGCGCTTAGTCCACCACTGAGCACTAATACGCTCAAAGCTGTTTTAAACTTGCACATCTCAATGGAGTCATGGGATCGAGCACATTTCACTCTAGGGTTCATGCGCGACTATAGGGCAAAGTCATGGGGCTTCAGCAATATCACTGCACTAGCAGCCAAAATTATTAGGCTCGATGGATCCATTCAGCGCAAACTGGCAAGCGGGTGTCAGTCAGCAGAAAAGGAACAAGAAAGCCTCGCTAGGGCATCTGACCTTCTCATTCGTCTCTTCCAGGGAGAGTTCTCTACGTCGCCCAGCAAGAGCGAACGCGTAAACAAATTTCAACGATTAGTGCTTAAACGCCTCTGGTCGTTCGTTGACGTTCTTCCTGGTCCATTGGTTGATATTCTTCCTGCTCCGATGGTGGATACTCTCAAGCAGGCCAGCGCAGATCGCGCCTCGCCACGGGACAAACTTGTTCAGGTTCCCATCAATGCTTTTCATGACATCCTATCTGCTGTGGTGGATGTTTATGGCAGTAAGGCAGGCAAGAAACTATTCGATGAGTGTTGCCTAGACGTACAAATCCCTGCTCAAGTACGTACAAAGGCTGGTGGCGTTGTACGATTGCACACGGCGGCTGAGCGAAAACATCTTGAAGTTTCTGGGGACCGCAGCTTTAATGCCCAATGGCATGAATATCGTCAAAGCAAGCTGGTCATCCCGAACGCGAGCACCTTTCGCATACTCGCGCAGGCTGCTTATAGGGAGTTTGAACTTGATGAGGCTCATGCCAACGCGAACCAGACTTCTCCCTTCCTTTCAGCTTCGCCTTCTCGTGCGTCCCCTCTTGTCACGCCATATTCGCTTGTCAACCCTTCTCGGCGGAACGATTCCCAAGAGCCAACACTCAAGGATGAACCAAATTCAAGCGCCATCCCGCCCGCCACAGAGTCGGAGGCCATCCTTGACTTCTGTGTCAGAAAATTCATTCAGGAAAACATGGAGGAGAGTTCAATTGAACTGGAACTCCCGGGATATATGGCACGCATGCGCTTCCGTGGCATTCTTGGCAACGAGTCCTTCCACCCCCCCTAGTCGGGCGAAACAGATACAGGATGACCCATGGATGGAATCCTTCCTAGGCGTTAAAGATAAGGGAATAAAACCATCCTCGCCTAGGGACCGCCATGCAAACAATTCCCAAGAGCCCCTGGGCCCAAAGACGAATCCTGAGACTGAGGCTGCTCAAAAGAAATCATAGAGAGAAGAGACCCAGACTAAGCGTGTCAAGATCAAGGCGAAATCTACGAAAACTGCGAAGTCTCTCCAGGCGGGGTCTATCAAAGTCAACTCTACTCAGGCTCAAACAGCCAAAGCCCGGCCAGCTAATGCCAAACCTGCTCCAACCAACTCTACCGAGAACAAACCCGCCTCGGAAAAAGTCAGCACCTGAGACCAGGCGCTCTGTACATTATGCCTATGTTCTATCTCACCAGAAATGTATATACCCCTCTGCATTCTGGCTGTCATGTATCACTACCTTGAATTTTTTTTAATATCCTTGCATAGAACAAATAGATGAAGCAAAATTCATGTTGAATATACAATTAAAATTCGAAAAGAGAGGAAGACTATCTTCAAATATGAGACCAGTCTGGACATTTGAAAAGTAGAAATATACTGCCAAATGAGGAAGTACCATGTTAATATAGAAGCCACCCTGAACTCCAGATTCAGAGAACCACGGTCCAAAAAATGAAAGAGAAAAATAGAAATACCAACACCAACACCTCCAGGCTCCTTCCTTTAATCCGAAGGCCTAAGCCTGACCCTGACCCAAATAAATTGCAAAGCGCACGCCTGTTCAGTCCTCCACCCGTCCGATGATAACGCACTGGTCTAGAGCGTATGTGGCAATTGACCGATAATACTAAGGGCAATAACAAAACAGATGACAGAGGATAGAGGAGAAAGATGACGTGGGAAAGGGAGGGAAACAAAGAAAATTCAAAGTTACAAGGTATACTTGCTCTCCAAATGCCCAAGGATCAAAAGAGATGCAAAGAAGAAAAATTAAAAGACAAGAAACGAGAATCCGAGGGCCAACCTTTGGAAAGATATGAAGACAGATAGAGTGGATGAAGAAAAGCAATGTGTAAAAAGAAACAAAGAATAGAGAAAGGATAATTTCGTTTTCTTGACTCGTGAAATGCCTTTTCATAGACAGAACGTTGACGGCATTACCTCAGCTTTGTTCCCAGTGATCATCCTCCTCGTTATGAGGGAAGAAAGATTTAATGAACTCGCCACTAATGGGATCGTAGGGGAAGTAAAGATCATCAAAGAGCTGGCCATCTGCTGAAACAGAGTTCATGGGGTCCGTGTCGGGAAGATTCGAGAACGCCGGGTAATTATAGTTATCACCTTCCAACTGGAACGGCTGGTTGAAGTGGTTTGTTAATGAGAGGTGTTCCAGATGGGGACCCCATATGTTTTGCGAGCTTGTTCCTGTAGAGTTGTCGGGCTGACAGACGTCCGTAGAGTCAAGGGTGGATGTGGGTGCGGGTTGATAGGTGTTCGAGGGTATGTCAGATATATCGAAGTCCATACCCGAGGCCAGACGGCGCAGGCAGATATCGCAGAGTTGCCAGGCTCGTCGGGAGGCGACGCTGTGCTCAGACATAGCGTAGAGCCATCGAACGGATTTCTTGGACAGCGCTATAAATTGCTGCTCTGCCTCTGGCATGTGGACGGAGCCAAATGAAAGTTCCAACAGTAACACTGTTGCGGCCTGCATAAGATAATGGAGAACACACCACCAGGGAGCGATTTCGTAAAGCTGGACGGCGCTCGGCTCATCTGGGATGAGGTCCAACATTTGCATTGCAGAATTTAGGGTCAGCACGGCCATGTCATGGCTGAAAGATGACTTTTCTGCCGGGTCCTTCTTCTGTGCATCTCGTCGGCATAGGCATGGGCGGCCTAGAGTGATCCGCGCACTATAGAAGTGAAAGGCCAGGGCGAGCTTGCTACGAAGCTGTTCGGGGCCATCATCGGTCTTTTGCGTGAAATCAAGAACAGATGGGATACTTGTCAGCCACAGGTCAATTCGAGACCGAAGTTCGCCAATGCGATTCTCAATATGCGCCCAAGGCACCATCACACAGTCTGTCGAATACACCTTGTTCACAATTTCCTGGATAACGACTGCCAAATCACAGTAGTAGAGATGGCAAAGGCCAAAATTGAAAGGCAAGCCCTTTACCCATGGGTTGTCACGCTCGCGAGACTTGTGGGTGGCCTCTTTGCCGCCGGTTGGGTTGAGTGGCATATGACGAACCCATGCACTAGCCATTACCTTATTGATTCGGTCATCGCGAAGATGCGAGTCGTTCAGCATCTCAGCTGCTTCGGGCTCCTGCAATTGTTCTTCCGTGAAAGGGAGGGGTAGAGGTGTGGTGCAAATCCCATCCAAGATACAAGTAGCCCGACCTGTCATGATTCCAAGCATGTGCTCGAAGGTATACAGGCACCACCAAACTCGGTATCGAGCCTCTTTGGAGATATTTGGGGTTGTTGGACTGGTACTCTTCATGTTGATGCCAAGAGTGATGGCAGATCGCACCGCCATCGCTGAGATTCTCCATGCCCTGGGTCATAATTAGTATAGGACGAGGATATTACTCGGCCAGGTAGGTTAAAATACCGATTGATCTGATCCGATGAAAGGAGATAGAATGCAATGAGACCCTCCACTTGAACCTGCTGAAGATCGGGATGGCTAAACAAGACATCTCCATTCATACTGAGAATCCTGGCCCGAGTCAAGTACACCAAATGGTCTTTGTCATCACCCTTCCATGGCGCTTCGATTAAATGGGCATGTTGGGCAGCGATAGCAAATATCATGTTCAGTATAGCGAGCCATTTATCCCCTGGTCGGGCGGAACTGTCGAAGAAAGTTCGATATTGAGCACAGAAGAGAGGGCGATTGATCATAGGGAAGAAGGGATGCACGGTGCGGAGATAATCATCGAAGAGTTTATCAGCCAGGTCCCGGGACGGCATAGCGTAGATCTCCACGGATTCAGGAACAGAAACATCAATGTCGTCTAAGTGGTAGCTCACGGCATGGAGGGCGAGATCATCGTCTTGTCGTTTACTTTGTCCTGGCTCCAAAGAACCTGGTAGTCCCTTGGAACGATGTTCCGCCTCTCGCTGAAGTCGTTGCATCCAAGTAACCTCAGAGCTTTTGCTCATAAACCCGGTCGCTCGTGAGTGTTCGGTCCGGTTCAGATCCTCCTCCACGCGGTCAATAGCCTCAAGTGAGCCAATAGAAGAGGGTGAGCTTAGATCGTCGGCATCCCCATTTTCGTCTCGTGGGGTGACTGAATGTGATGGTGCACTAGCGTTTGACGAGGACTCGACTTCGTTGTTACCATACTGCGAGCGTGTTAGATATAATGAACGGTGCGAGTATGTTCTCTCCAAATCCTCAAGTGACACACCTTGTCCAGCAAGCTTCTGATACGATCTGCAGTTTTAGACTCGACCAACGACCCTAGATCCTTCAACAAATTTTCATAATCGACCGTTTTCTCGGAGAGCCATTCGACTTGTCTAGAAATTAGAGATGTATCAGTAACCAATATTCAAGCCAGCAGGGGGCAGTCCAAATCCACCGTGCACATGCGAATAAGCAGTGAAACGACTAACTTCTTTGTTTTTTCCTTCCATCCCACGGGGTACTGGCACGAGATGCGCAGTTCACGACACTGTCGACACACCGGGGTATCACCGCTGCACTTCGTTTTGCGCGATCTGCATGATTCGCAAGCCCGGGGGACGCGGCGGCCATATCGAGGGGCGATACCGGATCGCGAACGAGGGATGGCGACCTTGGCAGGGCCAGTGGAGTTAGGCCGGCTCGTGGAGCCGAGTTTCGAGTTTTTCAAGGTCGAAGCCGAGTCAGTGACGGAAGCCGCTTTCGAGGCGGTGATACGCGAATCATTCGGATGGAGAAATTGAGTTGGAAGTTCCTTCTGCGATGCGAGTCCTTCCGTCGGTTGGTTTGGAGGCTGGTCATCCATCGTCATATTTGCGGGGTGCACTTAGTGGGTGCACCCTGAGGGGTCTTCCGAATTGACCGAATTGATAATGAATGGAGGGGAATCCCTATGCGGGCCAAGGCGCAATCTCGGTCGAACAGCCGGGATGGAAGTCGGTCACGACCGTGGTAGTAGTTTAAGGAGATATGGGATCCATTTGGATACTTGATTTCATTCAACTAGTCGGGTTGTAGTACTCGTAGGCGATCGGAAGGAGGGGAGGCGATAAGGCGATTTACGAAGATGTGGCGAACGTGAAGAAGGCCCCGAGAAATGGAGTTGGGCTTAGTCAGAATGCCTACCGAGGTGTCCCATGGACTACAAGTGGATGATTTCAGATTCCAAGACAAGATTTCGATCAAAAAACGATCCATGGTTTCGAATGACGCCTAAAACATACATAGACAATCGCTTTTTTGGCCTTCTTTTGATGGCAAAACGATCACAGCACAAAAAACAAAGTTCCCAATCCCATATCCTCCCTTCCACCCATCCAGGGCGAGACCAGAAAAAAGAGGAAAAGTAAAAGTAAAAGAGGAAAGAAAAAAAAAGCATCAACAGATGTATATATACAGGAAAATGAATTAGCGGGAAAGGAGTAGAACACGGCGGAGGCATGGGAGCCGACATGTACACGGTCAAGGGAGGTAGATGGGAGAGGGTTAGATCAAAGGGTATAAACGATATCGGTGGGCTTTTATGCCCATCGAGAGAGTGGAGAGAGAGTGACAGAAGTTGGGAAATATAGAAGCATGGAGGTGGAGAGATGCAGATAGGAGACCGTGAGTATGGCACGAAAGCTTAGATTTCGCCAAACATCTCATCGAGCTCATCGACTTCCACGGTCTCCGGGTTCTGCAGCTCTCTCCAGGAGTCCAGAATGGGCTCGGGGGTCATGGCGGCCATAGCCCGAGGACCCAGACTAAGTTTCTCGTGAGACTCAGTCAAATCAGACATCTTCAGATCGACATCCGGAAGGCCGCTGTTCAACATATCAAGAGATCGCTTGAGGGTTGAGACGGGAGCGGCATCCGGGTCGGTCGGAAGGCTGATCTGTGGAGCAGCCGGGAGTGACTCGGCTCGCTCTTCTCCAGCATCGGTAAGAGCACTCGTACCAGACGAGACTGACGATGCGAGGGAGGTGAGCGAGGGAGAAGGAGAAGTACCGAACAGGGCAACAGCAGCGGCCTCGTCGAGGTCCTGGTATTCCTGATCCGCAGCAGTCATGTGGGAGAAGTAATCACTGTACTCCTCCTCGGACATGCGCTCACCATGGAGAGAGGGCGTCACGGATCCGGCATTCACGGCGGATTCCGAAACACTCATCTCATCATCCATGTTGCTGAGGCCCTCGGAGAGAACGGAAAGTCCCCGCTCGGCGGAGCCCTGGCGGCTGGCTTTCTCTTCGGAGGCGCGTTCCCGCACGGCGCTGGCAGTCTGGGTGAATTCCTTCTCGTCGCCCTCCAGGGGCGGAGAGGCCGCGCGGTGGGAGTGCATCAGGCGGGTGTGGCTGGATGGGTCCGGGAACTGATCAGAGGGAGATCCCCGACCGGCGTCACGGGCCTCTTCTTCTTCAAAATCGGGTGTGGACAAGTCCACTTCCGGGCTGGGGCTCCGTTGGCGCGCCATCACATCTTCTTCGTCCTGATCCAGGCTCGAGACGCTAGGCGTAATGTTCTTGCCGTCGACGCTCGAGACCAGCTCGTCGGAAGGTTCCGGAATAGGTTGACGAGGGAAGGTCGTCAGATAATAGTACACTTTGCGTGGGTGGATATTAATCAGTTCCTTAGCCATAGGGCACGGCGCAAGAGCGGTCCATGAGCGCTTCATATAGGCAGCCAGGCGCGAGGAGAGGAGGGCAGCGGGATTAGCGGAACTAGAGGAATTCTGTTAGCATTTGGAAGTCAGGGCTGGGAGGTTGCAAGTCATTTTGCAAAAGTGGAATGGAACGTACTTGGCGACAGTCGCATTCAGCGCAATCAAAACCGCGGCCAGTTCTTTTACCAGATGAGGGCGATTGCCCGTCTTCTCTAGTTGATCAATCACGGCGACAACGATATCATCGTTAATACCTTCGGTATCGATCTTAGGCGCAGCCCCGCGATCCAAGGGTGAAGGAGGTGGCGTGTGGTCGAATAACCCATTCCGAGTGGCGCGCAAAACCGTTTCCCGCTCGGTAGAAGGCTCGGGAGATAATGAGGTATGCGATCGCTTCACTTTCTTTGCAGGAGGCAAATCCTCAGTCGCATGAGCGCCTTTTGAAAAGGAGGGCGAACGACGCGATGAGTTGGGGAGGTGAATGCCTAACGATGGAAGAGAGAGTGATTTGCGACGGGTATTGTACGGCATAATGATGTCGGGTCGGATGATGGGGGGTATTTGGAGAACAAAGGAGGAAGAGAGAGAGGGGAGGAGGGGGGGGGGGGGATGAGAGGCGAAAGAATAAAGGAAGGACCAAGAAACAAAAAGCGTCAAAGGAGGAAGAAGATAATAATAATAAAGTATAATAAAAACAGAGGATAATTAGGAAATGCTTTGAGAGATGAAAGGTTGAAAGGGGGGAGGGGGAGGAGGATGGGAAGAGAGAAAGGGTCATCGAAGATGCGACAAGCTCTCTCACAGTCTCTCTCTCACAGACTACCAGTGCAGGTTCTCTCTCTCTCTCTCTCTCTCTCTTGCACTATACTTTTGGGGCTTTCCACTGAGGAATCTCATAGTGGATTCCCTCGATTTTTTCGCCCTTTTTTTTTTCTCTTTTTTTGCTAACCAATTTCAAAATTTCGGTAATTACCATACAGGATTCGGAATCGCCGTCACGCTGATTGGCCCGTTGGATGAATTTCTGTTTGTCTTGTCTTTTGGTTCTCCCTGGAATGCTTTTCGCCCATGGCTCGCCACCGTACGAGTAGACTTCCGGTTTCAACCTTCAACTGCTCTATACACCAACTATACTACTACTCCTACTTCTGCTACCACTGCTACTCTATCATTATACCACTCTATGTACGATTTCAGTTCACGTTCACTTCTTTTCTTCGAATCCACCTCTACACCGCCAGGCCAAAATCAATTCTCTGCAGGGATGCGACATGCAGCTCGGATTTTTTCTCTCAGATTCCAGGCGGTCAGTGGAGCAGATTTTCATACCATACCATTCATAGCCCGCCCATTCCATCCTCGGCCGTAGTGGCATACCGGTGGAGAGTGAGGAGTGGAGATGCAAGGCAAAGGAAAGACAAAAAGAAAAGAAAAAAACGAGCGATGCTGGTGGGTGGGGACACCATGTGTCCCATCTCCCAAAATGGTTCTGTGGACTCCATCTCGATCCATATTGACTCCGTCGAGACATCCAACCTCCACTAATCATCGTCTTTCGCCCTGAATAATAATATCAACTTGCGCACGCCCCATTGGATGGTCATTTGGTCCTAGGGAAGCACCGGCAGCGTTCGCGTTCGGGGAAACGCAGTTATGCATTCGATCTGTCAATGGTTGCTGGGTGACCAGTCGACTTGTTCGCTGACCGCTGCTCTCTGGCCGCTGGACACGGCACATACAGTACAGACATGCATACATCTAGTTCTATATATCTACGGAGTATATACTCGTAGGGATACTTGTATGTGGTCAGGGCCTCGGCAGTCGATCGAAGCCTCTTTCCCTCCTCGGCTCTCTTCAGCTACGAGTATTCTGTTGCCTCCGAGCAACCCGAAGGAAAAACACCGGGTCCCAAAAAAGATCCCTAGCGTCGCCGTTTGGAAAAAGTGAGTTCCCACCCAGTCCACTGGTGGGTCCCCCCTTCAAGCCCTTCGAGCCCATCCGCGCGTGTACCGAGTCGGAGTACAAAGTATTGTAATCTCAAATACCGCTAGCCCAAAGAATCCATACGGGATGCTCGCAGTAGCGCCCCCGGGGAGGGAGCCTCGCCACCCGATGATGCATCCTCCTCAAGCTGAGCTATAGATTGCCCCCCCCTTTTATTCCGATCGTTATGCCAGTCGTTATTATGATATTCCTCTCCTCTCCACGACAACTTGCCCTTTACGGAGTATCGGCACTGCATATCAATTCCAAGACCGTTTCCCACTACCACACCCCTCTCCACAGAATGAGGGGGCTGACGACTTCGTATTCATTACTCCGTATAGTATGTGTTAAAAAAGTGATGATGCCATGAAATGGTCGATCTTCCCTTTCCCGACGTACGTCGATATGATGGCAATCGCGACGATAGCCCTGATAGCGGCTCCCCACTGGCGGCCTCAGCGCTGCCCGTCGAGCCGACTAAACTATGCATCTAACTTGCCATAACATGATACCCAAGTCAACAGGACATCATCGCTTTCCCTCCCTCCTCTGTACGTATTCATCTAATCATTTTGTTTCATACCCCTGGTTTGCTTGGCAGCAGCAAGGGTGCGGGTGCGAGCATTGCAATTAATGCAGGTCTCTCGCAGGATCGGGGGGAACATCATTCCATAAAGTATATCCTTGCCCCTCATGGGAATAAACCCTACCCTAGGTGACACCCGTGGACTACTACTATTCGCCCCTCTCCTGCCTCCGTTTGCACCTGGGCATGACATCGACCGTCTCAATGAGGCGGAGGTGCCGACCCCAAACCATGGATCTACCTTTTTCCATCTGCCCATTGTTCGAAAGCATCCCGATCGGTCGGCCGAAGGGAGGCAATTTATCTGATCGAAGACCCGAGTCGTTGGCACTGTTACCAGTGACCTACTCGATTGCGTAGACTCCACCTACAATGAACATTTGCATGTAACTACTCGCAGATGTATGTGTGTAGATGTATATGTATGGACAGTATGCAGCGGTTGCTAAATCTCCGCATCTCCACATCTAGATTGTGCGATCCGACCGCCAGCCTGCATCGCATGGCCTGGATGTAGGTGCAAACTCTATCCGGAGTGTCTTGCCAGGTCGAAGGCCTACATACTCTATAGTTTCCTCAGAGTTAAGACCGATCAAGGTTGGATCAAAGCAGATATGCAACCACCACCCCCACACGATGGCATCACTTCGGAAATGTGGGCTACTAGTAGTCAGCCTTGGCCGTCTACTTGTATGTACTATCTTTTCCATCATGTCTCCAAGAAGGCAGATCGAGATGGATATAACTAATCACCAACGGCGCATATGTAGGTACAACAGACCTCCAAGTATCACAGTCCTTGCATCATAACCTCCAGTACTCCGTATCCGTAATCTGCTGCACTATGTATGTATGTACAAAACCAAATTAGCAGGCCAACCGAACCATGATTCAAGACATAGAGAACACACCCCTGCAGGGGATCTGCACCGTGCATATAATATTCGATAAAGATTGGAAGGGCTTTGCATCCGCGTCCCGACCTGTCGTCCTTTTGAGTAAGATTGGACGGGCCCGGCAGAATAATACCTACTAGTATGATCAACCGTCAACCCCTCCCTACCCTTCTCACGAATGTCTCAAAAGTGGGAAAATCTCGTACTAGCCTTGCAAGTATGGTTAGACTTCCAAAAAAAAATTAATTGTCTGTAGCCGAGATACATCCATCCATCGAGCGGGGTCATCAGAATCAGCCTGATCTCAGACAAAGCGATCTGCAAAATGTATGACACCAACTTAACATCATCTGGCAAGGCAGACCTTGTCGCGTCGCTTCTGCTCACCTTTTTCGGCATCAAGATCACTTGAATTCGATAGGGGGCAGGAGAGTACGACGGGAGTCATCACATGCACTCACCCTTAGGGAGGACATTTTGAAACGGTTTGTTGTTAGCGCAGGCTCCGGGCGGGTTTCACATTGGCCCCTAATCATTCTGCGACAGCTTGCGCGGACGTGAGATTGTAACGTCGAGGCGAGCAGTCGATTTGAATCGGGGGGGGGGCTCGTTGGAATTTTGGCATGTGCAATCTACTAGTATCTTGCGTTTGTTTACTGCTTACACATGGGCATGTATGGTTGTTTCGCACTTTTGGTTTCGGGTGTGGTTGTACATGACTGCATCTTAGGACCAGAGGCCGTCACTTGATGTAAATAGTACTACTTAGCAACTTGAACCTCGGGATTTTAAGTACTTGATGTGATTTAAGATGTACTAGTATTTCCCTTTGCTACTGTACGTCTTGAATTAGTACTAGTAGAGTTACTTGGACAACTTACTATGATTTTGAATACTAGTTACTAGTAGTACCTAGCGATAGTATATATGTTCAGCCCCGGGGAACATCAACTTGAAGTTTCATGTTACCAGTACTACTTACTAGTAGTACTAAACCACAATCACTACAACTTGAACTTGAACCGTGGAAGCCTGTCAGGTACATATATTTACAAACCTTCTATATAAGTAATTAATCAACACATACTATAATACAAAATTACTCCCAGCTAAGATCGAGTCTCATCCGGCTTCGGACGAAGAACATATCTCCACGTCGTCCCAAAATGCCACCTCTTCTCCTCAACAACCTCCAGGCCACTCTCCTTCACAATAGCCCCTATATCCCGATTCCACCAACACCCATGCTTATCCGCATGCAGGGGTGCGAGATTGTCCAAGATCCGATTCAGCCAATCGTAATGCGAGCGACCATGTTCCAGCAGCAAAATACGCCCATGCCCCGGCTCCGTAATCTGACCGAGATGCCGCAACGTTCCCACAGGATCCGGCATCGAACAGAGACCCATCGTTTGAACGACAGTATCGTAGTAGACATTCCCCTCGGCCGACCCAGAATTCTGCACCTTCACAGGAGATTCGACCGTCACGGCAGCAGCATCCTGAGCTCGGAACGCGACGCGCGTGAACCCGGGATTCGCCGCCTCGAACTTCTCCTTGGTGATATTCACCATCTGCGGACTCAGGTCCACAAATGTTAGAGACCGACACCCAAGCACAGCGGCGTGTCCTTGCTCATCCACACCGCGTCGTTCCTTCAGATCGTAGTACTCGAGATTCCGACCCGTACCACAACTGACCTCCAGAACATCCCCGCGCGCAAGATGGAGGAGATCTGCTCGTTTCTTCCCAAGACGCATGGCTTTCTCAGAGAGATCTACCTCGGCATCGAAAGTGGGTGCAGTACTATTGTACCGATCTGAGACGTCGCGGGGGATGTCGAGCGCCTGCGCTTTGCGCACTTCCTGCTGATATGAGGTGTAGAGATACCCCGTGTATGTACTGATTGCGAGTATAGTAACTCCCATGAAGGAGAGGACTCGAATTGGGATTCCATGAGGTGCGGCAGCTGATTCCTTCTTCGTGTAGCGTTCTTGAAAGCGCTGGATATCCGCATTGAATTGTTTCCGCGGCGGCGGGGTATTAGGACTATGCTGTTAGTATATTCGGCGATATATAATGGATTCTTGTGAGCCTACCTTGCTCGTTTTTGACGCGTAGCTTTGCTCTGGACTCCTCGACTGGGTATCATGGGCCTGGAGGCTCGCAGGGAGGCGCTGGCTAATCGAGAGGGATGCATAGTCATTGTGCAGCGCATTGAAGCCATCATGTGAGTAGATCCAAGGGGATTGGGGAATGGGAATTCCTTTCTGCCTCACTAGTCAAGCAACCCTCTTCGTGGAAGAGGTCTGGAGGTAGTAATAGACCTCGCGAAGAAAAATCCCTGGGCGCGTCAGAACAAGTCGACTATGGAGACGAGCCAGGTAGAGAGCAAAATCCTAAGAGCAGGTCTCTCTCTTTGTGTTCCTTCTTTTCAACTGATCCTACCACTTCATACAAGCTCATACAAGCTCATCCGCGCGAAGCTCGGTGCGGGACTGTCAAGTCGTGGGGATCCTATGGATCTCGGGGCGGACAGACCGAAAAACGAGTCCGTTATCGGGCTATCAAGCCAGTCTGAGTGGAGCAATGGGAAACGAAGTGCGATGGGAACCACCAGAAACCTCGACCACGATCCTCAACAGAAACCTCTCGGAAATCACACAGGAATTTCAATCGCGATGGTGCTTCCTCCTAGTATCCTCATCGTGGGTGGAGGAGTCTTCGGACGTAAGTCTTTTCTCTACTTCACACGGGACTCTCCCACACAATTTGAACCCCAGAAAATCAGTGCCCCCATGATTTTACCCCAACCCACCAACATCCCCAAAATAATCGCAACCCATTGACCCCTTCCCCCTGATTGAAAACATGTACATTGATTTCTTCAAAAATCACACCCACTGACAAGAAACAGTGTCTACCGCTCTCTCATTGAGACAGCGCCACCCGGAAGCCAAGATCACACTGGTGGAATCGTCACCGACAATTCCAAACCCGCACGGCTCATCCGTCGACACATCACGGATTGTGCGGGCAGACTACGCCAACGCAGCATACTCCAAGCTCGCGGCCGCAGCCATCCAGAAATGGCGCAGCACGGCCTGGGGTCGTCAGGGTCGGTACACGCAGAACGGCCTGCTGCTAGTGTACCCGGCCGACAGCGTCAGTGCAAAGGAGTACGCGCGCAAGAGCTACAACAACGTGCGCCAGATCGAGGGCGATAATGTTGTTTTCCTGCCTAGCCAGAAAGATGTGCTTTCCGTTGTCCCGCCGTATGGTGAGGATTTGGATGTTGCTGGTGGGTATGTGAATTGGGGCTCTGGCTGGTCCGATGCGGGGGCGAGTGTGGCGTTTGCGAAGCAGATGCTTGATGCGGATGGGAAGGTTGAGTTTCGCCATGGAAATGTTGACCGGGTGCTTTTTGACGAGCCTGCGTCTGCGTCTGCGTCTGCATCTGCATTCGCTGCTGGCAAAGGCAAAGGCAAAGGCAAGCCACGTGCAAAGGGTGTTGCGTTGACGAATGGAACGACACTGACAGCTGACCTGGTTGTTTTGGCGACTGGAGCATGGACACCCCGACTTGTTGATCTGCGCGGCAAGGCCGTGGCCACAGGCCAGGCAATTGCGTATATCAAAATTAGTGACGCCGAGCAGCGTGAGCTGGAGAATTTACCTACTATCTTGAACTTTGCTACAGGCATGTTCATCATCCCGCCGCGTGACAATTTGCTCAAGATTGCGCGCCATGCGTATGGTTACCGGAACCCGATCACCGTGCCTGTTCCCGGGGTCGGTGCACCCAAGGAGACGATGGCGGTTAGTCTGCCTGAAACTGGTGGTCCCGTTCCGCTGGAGGGACAAGATGCGTTCAGGGAAGCATTGAAGCAGTTGCTTCCTCGTTTCGTGGAGAGGCCGTTTGCTGATACCAGGATTTGCTGGTATACTGATACGTGAGTACTTTTTTTCTGCATATATGGGACCTTGGGTGGTATTTCCATTGGAAGATATTATCCGTCCGGCCAAGTGCATGATGCTAATCTACTTTTGGGCAGCCCTGATGGAGATTTTATTGTTTCGTACCACCCCGATTACGAGGGACTGTTCCTCGCGACTGGTGGCAGCGGACACGCCTACAAGTTTTTCCCTGTGCTTGGAGACAAAGTTGTTGATGCCATGGAGGGCACTTTGGACCCCGAACTGCAGAAGTTGTGGGAGTGGACGGAGGCAAACACCCCCGCTCCAGGAACCAATATGGATGACCTCTTCGACGGCGATGGAAGCCGATCTGGGGCAAGGAACTCGAATTTGCAAGAGGAGTTGGCTAAGACGAGGAAGGCTTATCGCGAGAGTGCGCTGTAAATTGTCGACACATGCATTCTGGCATGAAAATAGATAGATCTGTATAAATGCGAATTGAACTGAATATACTACTACTTGACCACACTAAGATTGCCCGACCTCAACATGTCGTGAGCATACTACGTAGATTTTGATCAACGTGTTCATGAGATCCATGGATATCAATGCTACTTTAGCATCCTGCTGAACTTCAAAAGTTATTATCCAGAAACTTGACATCGATATCTGGACTACGGCTAGTACGAGGTGATACAAGGAAAGGTTTTTTCAAAGATCTTCATTTGAGATAACGAAGCTAGACGGCAAAAGCCGTCGCAATTTCCCGGTCCACCGGCCGGAACGACGGAATCTAGGACTCGGACGCATCATAATTTTTTTGGGCCCGCGACGAGTTGCCCCATCGACGAGTATGGCTGAAGAACAAGAAAATGGATTAAAAAAGAGGCAGCCATCGACCAGCGCACAAACCGCCTCACTGCGGTGTGCAGCAATCTAAGTGTAAAGAGTCGAATGATGAGACAAACCGGGGATCATTCAAATCGCTAAAACGCCCAACTATGCTTGCATGAAAAATCGTGAGAAAGGAAATAAAAAAGTGGGATAAATCCCGGGGGGGAAGATCGAGGACGGACGGCAGGAAGCAAAGTCCGAGGTTGGAAAACCAGGACAAGCGAATGACAGCCGAAGACGATCGCAGGAGGTGAGAAAATAAAAGTCAGAATGTTAATACATGTGGGTGGAATGCGAAAACGCAAAGATGATCTTCCTTTTCAGGCATCTCTTTAAACTTTACGGAAGTCTAGCGATGTTGTTAGCTAAAGCACGCAAGAACAAAGAAGATAGCGAAAACATACCAGAGAGCACAGGATAGATCAGTTCGAAAGCCTGGTAGATCTCCTCGCGCACTTTGGCGCCTGTGAGGACGATCTTACCGCTAACGAAGATCAGGAGCACGATCTTAGGCTTCATCATACGATAGATCAGACCAGGGAACAATTCAGGCTCGTAGGAACTGAAATTGTGATGGCGAGATGCCAGACCCTCCAGACGGATAGGGAACTTGATATCGCAGGAGCCGACGATGTTTTGGATCTTGAAGTCCGTGAACTTGGCATTGAAGCCAAGCTTTTGGATGATACGCGCGTACTTGCGGGAAGCCAGCTTTGAGTCGTCTTCTGACTTGGCACCGGTGACGACCATCTTGCCCGAGGCAAAGATCAGCGCAGTGGTCTTGGGCTCACGGATACGCATGATCACGGCGGCGAAACGCTAAGCGAGAGAAAAAAAAGACCAGTTCAGCCCCACTGTACCCTGATAGAGACAATCTCAGAGAGGTGTGGAATATACCTTTGGGTTGTACTCGGCGTTGCGAGCGTGCAGCGCAATGGTCTTGAGATCCAAGCGGCAGTCAAGGTTGACAGTAGCCACGATGTTTCTTTTGGGACAAATTTGTTCAGCCAATGTCTCGCTTTCAGAACGAAACACCAAGAGAGAGTATACTCACTGCAAGGTCGGCACGATACCAGAGCCGCCAGTCGTGGCGCCCGGGGTCGCGGCCGGAGTAGCGGGAATCACCCCATTGCCGTTGACGGCATTTCCTCCAACCTGTTGTTGCTGCTGTTCCTGCGCGGGTTGTGCGACGGGCTGTCCCTGAATCTCTTTCACAGAGGAGGGAGGGGTCAGATCGCCTGCACCCCCGGGGAAGGAAAGCGACGAGGCAGAGGTGAAGGCGCGCGCCTGAGTGGCGTTGGACGGGTGGGTGGTGAGAGAATCCATCTTGATAACCAGCTCTCAAGCGCAAGGGTTCGAGGACAGATAAATCAAGTTAAGGTGGATAGAGTGAAGCAACTGAGCGAGAGACGACGAGGGTTAGCGTTGCGATCAACAGATCGAAGTGATGTGAGGATGAGGCAGTGAGGCAACCAAAGGTCCGGTCATGTGTCGAGGGAGGGCGGTGTTTGAGGGCAGAATCACGTTGGTGCGCAGGGAAGGCCTTACCAACTTCGTGGGAGATGGACAACTCAATGTATCCCCCTACAGACTGTTGGATCGTGAGGTGATGGTAACACGAATCTCCAGATCGCAGATAGAATCCCAGACTGTGTTCAAAGGTAAGAAAAGCACACTGAAGTGTTTTCAACAGAAGATCGCGGATGGAAAAAGGATTATAGCAGGATAGCACAAAAACAAGACTTTTTTTTTGCTTCGCGGATGGGGTATTTCTTTTTTTTTCCTCGCTGCTTTTTTTGGAAGTGGGATTTGGGTTCTATCTGCGAAGCGATCTGAATGAGAGTGATGAAGCAAGACCTTAGGGCAGGACAAGCTTCTTGATTTAGGTAAGCCCAACGACCTGGATACTGGAAGTACCTAGGAATGCACTTTTTTTTGGTCCTTTTTTTAAATTTGCGAACAAATTAAAAAAAAAAAGGCTTCTTTCCCGGAGAAGGATCTTCGATATAAGAGAGATCACGTAATTAGTAGAGCAGAAAATAGATCTGCGGGGGATAGGGAAAGAGGGCGGGAAGAAGATAAGGGAGTGCCAAGACCGAGACGGAAATCCCAAAGGTTTTGCGAGAGTGGGAGGTTGGGCCTTTATATAGTGCTGAGTCACAGCCTGCGTCAGGGGAGGCTGGGCCCGCTGGTGGCGGTAAAAGCAGCGAGGACTCGCCCTTCTCGCTTCTCCCTTCTAGCGGCTCGAGGTGGATCCATTCACCAATCATCTTCGCCATGGTCAAGATATCTTATTTATTGGTCAAGATCCAGCCCCACCAACTGCAGCTTTTGTTTGTGACTGGCCCTACCGCCCTTGCTTTATCCTCCGCGGCGCCACGGTTGCAGCCAGTGGGCGTCCAGTCCGCTGCGCTCCTGCAGCTGATAGTCGGACCCATCCCATCCTTCCTGACGCTGTCCAATCATTACCGGGGGCTGTTCTCGGTCACTCCTTGTGCGACGCGCTATCCTCTCGCCGCTTTTACAGGAGGCAACTGAACAAAAATTCGTTGCATCCACCCATCTCTTCCTTCTTCCAGTATCCAGCTGGATATGACCAGGGATCTTAGCCAACTATTGAAACTCACCTTCTCGCCACCACGATGATCGAACTCACCTTCTTTTAGCCCCCCTCCAAGCTAACCAGCTCTTTGTCGCATTTTCGCTCCTTTTTGTTCTTCCCACCTATCCCACTGTTGTGATCTGGTCGAGTTGGAATTCCGCACAAAGAGGACAGGTGGCCGTTTGGAATTTTTTCCAACGGAGCTGGACGATTTGGGCGAGCGGTGGCACCCGCGGACCTGCGGCTCCACCGCTCGCCAAGCCTTTGGACGAATCTCATAACATGCCGATCCAGGCTGTCACCTTTGCGCGTGTTTGCCTGGTTGGATCTGTACATATATTCGACGTCTCAATATTACCGTCCATCGACTCATTTTTTGTATGGGAACGCGGTATGCTGAATACCATACCGCCCCAGATCCAACACTGCCGCGCTGTGACATTCCTGCACCATTGCACCATAATCACACTGAATCACGTCGATCGGTACGGAATATATGTAAGATCGCGACCATTAATTTTCTCCTGGCGGTGTGACAGGTACTCGTACTTCTTCTTTAAGCTTGTTTGCTCGTCGAACTGGAAGTCGGGCGTTTTTGGGTGATGATCATCATGATGTCAACCAAACATGCCCAGTATTTGCACATGTGAAGCACGTGATTATAGAGTACTAAGTATACCTTGAGGTACTGTAGTGCCTGTAATTTCAGGCGGTATACATATTAAGAACATCTTCTGGTCCACTCCAGAGTGACGGTGACAGTTCAACCCACGATATAATCCAGAGACTAGTCTACAAGCTATCCTCCGATCATGATCGACCGCTACTCGATTGCTCGGCGATTCTTGATAATCTGGCGTCGAGCTGTCACTCGGTGAACCGGAAATGGATCCAACACGGAAACGATGATTCGCATCAGCTCGGCGCTGATTGGTCCGTGGCAGCCTCGGGTAGGCGGTTTTCGGCGTTTTGGCAAGCAAAATGTTCGGCTGCGGTCCTAAATTGACATTCGGCTATTCAAGGCAGTTCGACTTGCGAGTCCCTAGATTAAACTCTCTCCATTGCATCTTTATTTGGTCATGCCAGTGGCCTGGTAGTTCATTCTCTTTTTCTCACCAACTTGCCGGTCCCTACTCCCCACGATGGCGACCAACAGTACTGTCCTGCCTCTGCTGAGGCGCGAAATGCGAACTGCTTCGGCCCGCCTTTCTCGAGCTTCCCCCTCCGTCACCGTGCTGGCTTCTCCAGCCCGCTCCCCCGCTACTCTCTTCTCAAACCCCGGTCGACGCATCACCAACCGGTCCGCTTCCTTTCTGCCGCCCAGCCAGACCAGAGCCTTCTCGCAATCGGTATTACGGAGGTTCACTGACGAGAATGGCAACTTTGATCCTCGATCCCTCGATCGCGAGTCCGACGAAGTGGATGTGTGTATCGTTGGTGGTGGTATGTTCTACTAGTAGTAGCCTTATATCACATTCCGGAGCCTGTTTTAACCGTGAGCCCCCATCAATTCAGGTCCCGCCGGTCTTGCCGCCGCCATTCGCTTGAAGCAGCTCGCCAACGACGCAGGCAATGAGGAGTTCCGGGTGATCTTGCTGGAGAAGGCCGGAGAGTTGGGCGCCCATATCGTCTCCGGAAACGTCCTGCAACCTACCGCGCTGAATGAGCTTTTGCCGGACTGGCTGTCCGAGGACAACCCTTCGCGCTTCGAGGGCGCAACCGCCGCCAAGGGCGATAAGATGCGCTTTTTGACCGAGAAATCCTCCTTCCCCCTGCCCACGCCCCCTCAAATGCATAATGAAGGAAACTATATTATTAGTTTGAGCGAGTTGACAAGGTGGCTGGGCGAGCGTGCTGAAGAGCTGGGCGTCGAGGTTTACCCCGGATTTGCGGCCAGTGAGGTGGTCTACAAGCCAGATGGATCAGTGAAGGGTGTTGCGACCAATGACCTTGGCCTCGGACGAGATGGGCAGGCTAAGGATACCTTTGAGCGTGGAATGGAGTTCCACGCCCGCGTTACCCTTCTCGCCGAGGGCTGCCACGGCAGCTTGACTAAGCAGGTTATGAAGAAATTCGACCTGCGTCGCGATAGCCAGCCGCAGACGTATGGTCTTGGAGTCAAGGAAATTTGGGAGATCCAGCCGGAGAAGTTCAACTCCGGTGCGATCACGCACTCGATGGGTTACCCTCTGCCTAAGGATACCTACGGTGGAGGTTGGATGTACCACTTTGGAGATAACATGGTGAGTATCGGTCTGGTAGTAGGATTGGACTACCCCAACCCGTGGCTTTCGCCATATGGAGAGTTTCAGAAGTATAAGCAACACCCCATGATTAAGGAGGTGCTTGAGGGAGGCAAGTGTATTTCTTACGCTGCTCGTGCACTCAACGAGGGTGGCTTTCAGTCCATCCCCAAGTGTGCCTTCCCTGGCGGTGCTTTGATTGGTGACACAGCGGGTTTCCTGAATGTTCCCAAGATTAAGGGTACCCACACTGCAATGAAGTCGGGTATGCTGGCTGCCGAGTCCGCGTTTGCGGCTCTGCAGGGCGAGGACGACGCCGGCACCGTGTTCCTCTTCGACTACGAGAAGGCTCTTCGTGATTCATCCATCTGGAAGGAGCTGAAGGAAGTTCGCAACATTCGTCCATCTTTCAACAGCCCCCTGGGATTTTTCGGTGGCCTGATCTATTCGGGATTAGAAGCCTACGTCCTGAAGGGCCGTGTGCCGTGGACTCTCAGCCACCACGGCACCGATGCCGCCGCTACTAAGCCCGCTTCTGAATACAACAAGATCGAATACCCCAAGCCCGATGGCGAAATTACGTTTGACATTCTGACAAGCGTGAGCCGCACCGGTACCAACCACGAAGAGGACCAGCCGGTCCACCTGCAGGTGGAAGATTGGGACAAGCACAAGGACCTTGCCTGGCCTGCGTATAAGGGCATAGAGAACCGGTTTTGTCCTGCCGGCGTGTACGAGTATGTCGAGGATCCCAGTAAGGAGCACGGTGTTCGATTCCAGATCAACTCGCAAAAGTAAGTCCTGCGCCACTCTCACTCAAGCCCTTTTCCCTTCAAAGATACCATACTGACAGTTGCCTAGCTGCATCCACTGCAAGACCTGCGATATCAAGGTGCCCACTCAAGACATCAACTGGCAGACACCTCAAGGTGGAGAAGGTCCTAAGTATATGATGACATGAGCTTGTTCATGTCAGTAGTTTTGTTTATTTCTTTTTACTATTTTTTTGTTGTTGAAGATAGCCCCGGGCACGAGCCCGCTGTATTGTACATAATTCGAATACCTAGAAAAGCGGCCACTTTTTTTTTGTCAGTCACAGCCACCTCACGGACCTTTTCGTACTTTTGTAGATTTGGTTGCAACTGCTAGTTGGATGTCACAGGATCCGAGACCCTATTCGCCCACCTTGAGGTATGGAGTATGGAATGGGCGGGCAGAACCGTGGAATGAGGGTGGAGAGTCCACGAGGCGGGATCTACCGTGAACCCAGATTTCAACCACTAGTCGCGGTGCTTATTGTTGATTGTTGATTCTTGTTTGCTGATTTGAAAGAAAAAGGGAGCCTTCCATCCGCCACCAGCGCGTACTTTTGATGGGAGACACGTAAATTGCAGCGGTCACAGCAAAAAGGAAATGAGAAAAAGTGAGGCGGCCAGAATTTCCCCAAGCGCCCCGGTGACCGCCAGATCTGCTTTTCCACCTCCCCCCCTCCTTTTCTCTCTGCGCTGCATCTTCCTCCATCTTTCCTCCAGTTTTTTTTTTTTTTTTCATCTGCAGCGTGTGTGTACCCAACTCTCCCAACCCAACCCAACCTCTTTTCCTGTTGGGGAGCTCGACACACCCACCGCCACACCTTCCCACCACCCCCCGTCGGTCTTCGCTGATTTGACCGCGCTCAACGCTCACCCGATCGGGTTCTTTCTCTGGCCACCTTTCTTTTGTTGGCCATTTATTTACATCTTCCCGGGATTTATCGTGCTCTGACCTCTCGGAGTCATGACGGAGGTGTCATCCACCCGACTCTACCTTGGGAATCTTCCCCGCAATGGTAAGCTCGCAGCCCTCCTTTTGCCCATGCATGTCGACTCTGGCGCATTCAAGCCTGCGCCTATGGATTGATTCCCTGCGGCCCCCGCCAAAGCTTCCGTGGCCCACTTTCCCTGGAGGGTCCATTTTCGAGGAGCCCACCTGAGGAGAGGGGAGGAGCTAGTCGTCTTCTGACTTTCATTGTTATCTCTCTCTCTCTCGATTCATGTGAATTATTTTGATTTTTTTTCTGCGATGCGCAGCTGACAAAAACCTGCAGTGACTAAACAGGATATCGAGGAGCATTTCAGTACCCATGGATCGGGTAAGATTACAGAGATCAAGCTGATGAATGGTTTCGGCTTCATTGAGTATGAAGATGCCATGGACGCTCGCGACGTCGTTCCCGGTATGGCCCTTTTTGACACCCACACACATAATCAATGCATCATCCTTGACTAATAACCCATCTAGCCTTCCGTATGTGCCGCCTTTAAAGCCGAATAAACCGTGATCATCGACTTACCACAAATCTATTATAGATGGCAGTGACTTCAAAGGCGAGCGGCTAACCGTGCAGTTTGCTCGTGGCCCTCGGCGCAAGGAGGCATTCCCTGGTCCTCCTTCGGATCGCCCCGCTGCTCCACGCCCGCGTCGTACCATGTTCCGGATGCAAATCTCCGGTCTCCCAGAAACAAGTTGGCAGGTTAGCAGCCCATACCCATTTCTCCTTGGATTCCCCGGACTTCACACCCCCGGCCATTTCTCCCTACTTGAAACCTGCATGCTATCCAGCATATGGTCTTTTGCCGAGTCATTGGCCCTTCACTCTTGGAATCACGGCAATTCTCTCTCGCATTTTATAGCTCTAGCCCGGGTACCTCCCAAGGCAGAGTAAAATAAGCGCTACTGAGGACCAGGAGTTTATCTCCTGTGCCAAAGACCATCTCTGGATACCGCCATGCCTGGACGTAGACATTTGCCCGATTTTCCACTTGGACCTGCCCGGACATCTTTCTTCCTGGACCTGGACTCACCATTCGATAGGACCTTAAAGACTTTGCTCGACAGTCTGGACTGGATGTCGTCTATTCGGAAACTGGCCGTGAACAAGGAAAAGGGTGGGTTTAACATTTCGCACCCCCCCCAGCCAGGCTTGGCTCCCCTTTCCCAAGAACCCCCAATTGACAAGGACAAAAGGTTTGTTGAATTCGAAACCGCCAACGACCTCAAGACGGCCGTGGAGAAGCTAGACCAGCGGGAGTTCAAAGGCTCGCGCGTGACTTGCGTTGCCGATGTAAGGAGCCCATTTTCATTACTATTTCCGTTCCCGGATCGGAGGAGAAACATAAGGACCCCGTCTCATTTCTTTCCAGATCCAGAGCCATGAAGACCGTCCCCCCCCCGGGATCCGTACCGGTCTCGCTCCCCGCGTCGGCCATACCCCCCCCCATGGATGAATATGACCGAAGGTTCCCGGCTCCTCGAGGATACAGCCCCCGGGACCACTATCGTGAACGGTCGCCCATTCCGATTCGTCGTGAGTACTACGAACGTGATGGATATGGACGTCGTACTCCCCCCCACGCCCTCGGATGGAAGACTACCCACCCCCACGTCGTCCCTATGAGGACCCATATGATGCCCGGCCCCCGCCTCCCCCGCGCCATTATGATGATCCATATCTAGCGGCCAGGGCTCCTTACGGCCGTCCTCGCTCGCCACCAAGAGGAGAGTATGTCGCGTATGAGCGCCCCCGCTACTGGTAATCCGGCCGGGGCCCACCCCTTCTACCCTTTGGATGCTTTCTCTGCAGATGCTTCCTCTCTTCTCCCTAACTCCAATACCCGTCACGTATCGTATTGACTTTATTCATTTTATGGTGCCAACGATTCTTTTTCAACTTTCCATCTGCCGAGATTTCAGCGTACTCTTACCCAGAATAGTTCAATGGTTTCCCGAAGCATGTTTCTTCCCTGGGGCTCGGCCTGGACAATCGGCTTTCTCTGGATTCACTTCCGTGGAGCTATATTGACTGCCGTCAATTGTACTGGACTCATTTCTTTATTTCTTCTCGGATGATTTTTGTTCTTGATCTTCTTCTTTTTCATTTCCATTTGCCTTTTGTACAAATATCGAAGCTTCCGAGGACAAGGAAGAAGCAGTTCGACTCCCTCCCCACTGGATTAAAGTTCGACTGTGATGATTACCTTGAGGACCCCGCCGGTAGTGATGGATGGATGTCACGGTCGTACTACTCACGTCCGTTCAGATAGCTATTGCTTAGACCACAATTCGACAGACAAAGTTCCAGAGCGTCACGGTTTCTCCTTTCCTGTAATTGTGAGTTTTTGAAATGAACACGGAATGTAAAGATGTTCTAATAGACTTCTACCAGGGTTCCATGGAAACGTAAATCGCACAAGCACCGTGACCGTTTGAAGCGGCAGCTCCCAATGTATTGCCGTCATGATCTGCAGCCCCGCCCCAAAAAAAACTGCCCGCTCCCCCACTAAACTTCAGAATGGCCCGCCCCTCCATAGCTTCAACTCCGACACCTCCGGAGGCCCCTCAATACCAATCCATCCACTATGGCTGAGCAACGATCTGCCATTCACATTCCTCCGGTCCCACCGGTCCTGGACAGCGTCCGCCTCCGCGATATCCAACTTCCTCTCCCTGCAGCCCCAGACGCATGGCATCGCCTGGACAAAGCTCAACCTTGCACCGCTACCCTGAAGCTTTCTTACTCCTCCGCTATTGCCGCTGCCGCTGCCGATGATGTATCCCTCTCCCTCGACTACGGCAAGCTTTTCCGCCGCTTGGAGTCAGATATCCGCGACATGGCGCATCACACCTCATCGCCCGAACACCCGCACAAGCGCATGGTCAGCGTAGAGGGTACGCAGCGAGAGGAAATGAAGGTCAGCGCCGTGGGCCAGGATCCCCGCGTGACAGCCGGAATTGTCGCGAATTGTGGACTAGGCCTGCTGGACGAAACGGCCGCGGGTGTGCGGAGAATGGCGCATGTCCACCAGAGCCCGCGGCATAGCTTCTCGGGAATCCCGCAGACCCCGGCGCCGGCTTCTTGGCCGATTGAGAATACCTATGGGAAGTGCGAGGTGACCCTGCATTTGCCCAAGGCTCTGCTGCGTGCTGAGGAAGGATTCAAGTATCGTAGTGTGACCGTTTGGGGGTACACTCAGATTCCTGATGCCTCGCAGGCTGGTCAGTCGACGGGTAGGTATCCTGTCGTGTTGGAGGAGGAGTTTTCCCTTGATGGAATCCGATGCTATCCTATTCTGGGCGTCAATTCCCATGAACGTGTTGAGAGGCAGGCTGTTATTATTTACTTGGAATTTAAGGGCCCCGGACAGCTGGCTTGGGGATCGACAGTTGTTGATACCTACCAGGCTATGACGAGGGCCGTCGCAGAGGTATGTATCAGCAACATTTTTTATATACATTTACCTATATATGTGGTATCATATACCATGATACTGCAGGGTCTCATCAGAGCTAACTATTCTACAGAAGGTGGACCAGACCTCATTCCAAACCGTTGAGGCGCTGGCAACTTTCATTGCACGCATTGTGACCGTGGACTTTGGTAATGAGAGAGTCACTGTACGAGTTGAGAAGCCTAGTGCCATGGCATTTGTTGAGAGATCTGGAATTGAGATCACGCGGTCACAAGCATTCTTTGAGAGCCACGAGGTGGCACGGCGGTGATGCCGTGCATGGGGATCGGGATCGGATCGGGAATCGCCTGCAGGAACGGATCGCCCGCGCATGGAATGCCATAAAATGAAGTGATCGAAAGGGGGCAGAATATATAGAGCCGATGACCTTTTTTCCCTCACCCTGATGTCAATGGATTGTTTCCCTACCCCCTGCGTTTCTTGTATGTATCCCTGTGGACTCCCTGTCCGCCTATAAGAGCACAAGTAATCAGTCTCACGTGAGCACCGCATTGAGAATAGCGCCGCCCCGGATTTCCGCCTCAAAGCGAGATGATTTTCAATTCACTTCAGCTACCCAGGCCACCACGCTTTGTTCTTTCCACAGACCTCTGTGGGAACTTTTCTGTGTTTCGCTTACATCTTGAAATCAAACTATTCATCCACTTCTCTATGTGCCTGTCTGCGCCGTACTCGCTCCCTTCGATTTCCTCAGCCAACTCGTTGGTTATCTTGAACCCTATCGCGCCTGACTCCAAGATCTCTCTCGCTCCTCCCAATCTGCCCGACGTGCCCGCATATCCTCACTCCTCCAATTCCGCCTTGGCTTTTGACTTCGCCGTTGGCGAGGTGGTTTGGCTAGGGGTACCGGGTCCGTCCTGAAGAAGGGCGGACGGTAAAACTACTCGAGGGATTTCGAACTGGTTTCGACCAGAGAAAGAGAGACTGAAAGACTGAACCATTGGAAAAACCCAGTTGAAGTATGTTATTCCCCGAATTTATCAACTCGATTTGCGACTCCTTCTCGTTTCTATCCTGTTTGTCGTTGGTGGGGCAAAAGTCCTGGGCAAAAAGCGCTCAGCAAAAGCTCCCATAATTACCCCTCCATACAGATTTGGTGACATGACCGCCCTTGGAAGTGAATAAAGCTGACCAGGCAAAATGAATAAATAGTGGCCGTCTTCTAGACATCTCGAGTACATATTTGCCCTTTAGCACCGCCGTGTGCTACCAGTTGTCTACTGGTTAACCAACTCTTGTCGGCGATTCTATTCGGAACAACGGTGACACCCTTTTCGACCTTTTAAACTCTCCGATTAGCGAATCGAACATCATGTCTTCCCCTGAGGCCCAGGACGACATTTCCGTCGGCGATGTGTTCACTCCACAGGCCGACAGCGCGCAGCCGTCCATCGAAATTTCGACCAATCACCGTGGCCCGGATGTTCACATGGGCGATCAGCTTTCGCCGCGCAAACTTATGGCTGCTTACGGCGAGGGAGAGAATGTCATACAGCCTCCCGCATTCCCAACCCTCTTAACTGGGAGACAGCGCCGGAAGAAGAAGAAGAAGGTGCAGACCGGCCCGGCCGACCCAGCCCTATCGACTGTCCACGGCTTCACCCCGCTTGCTTCTGGCGATGAGGATTCGGACTTTTCCACCACAAGTTCTCGCGCTGCAGACTCACGACCGGCTACTTCCCTCGGTGGAGCGAGTCCACGTGTGCAGCCTACTGCCGGTCATGGGGTGAGCGCATTGAAGCTCCAGTTGGATTCGTTGAGTCTTTCTGGAAAGCCGACGGCTGGTACCTCGGGACTTTGCTCCGCGACTCCCAGCAATGCGAGTGTCTACTCTGACAGTGATCAAACTGAGGTCTTGACCAGCTATGAGGTGCCTCTTGACCAGGATTTCGTCAGTGCGGACGCCGACAAGGAAGAGGTCACCACAGGTTCGAGCCCTTGTGCAGTTGCTGTTAATGGCACCGATATTCGCAGCCAGATCTGCCGGAAGATGACCGCGGAGGATTTTGAGCCCCTGCTCTGCCTCGGCAAAGGCTCTTTCGGAACCGTGTTGCTAGTTCGCCATGTCATCACGGGCAAACTCTATGCACAGAAGCAGTTTCGCAAGGCATCAATCACCGTTCATAAGAAGTTGGTGGAACAGACCAAGACAGAGCGCATGGTACTGGAAAGTATCAATCGTCACCCGTTCGTGGTGAAGTTATTTTATGCTTTCCAAGACCATGAGAAGCTGTACCTCATTTTGGAATACGCCCAAGGTGGCGAGCTATTTACCCACCTTGCAATGGAGCGCATGTTTCAGGAAGATACGGCTGCTTTTTACATGGCGGAGATGGTTCTCGCACTTGAACACCTGCATCAGAATGTCGGCGTGCTTTATCGCGACCTGAAGCCGGAGAACTGTCTCCTCGACCACGAAGGCCACTTATTGCTCACCGACTTTGGCCTTAGCAAGATCGCTCTCAGTGATGATGACCGCTGTAACTCTTCCCTCGGCACGATCGAGTACATGGCGCCAGAAGTTGTCCAGGGCAAGCCCTACGGCAAAGCCTGTGACTGGTGGTCCCTCGGCGCCCTCGGCTTCGACCTCCTCACTGGCTCCCCACCCTTCCGCGCAGGCAATCATGCCAAGCTTCAAGAGAAGATCATCAAGCAGAAACTCGTTATTCCTTACTTCATTGGACCCGACGCCAAAGACCTGCTCATCCGTCTTCTGCGCAAGGACCCCAACAAGCGACTGGGATATCACATGCCCAAGGATATGCAGACTATCAAGAAACACCGTTTCTTCCGCAAGATTGACTGGGCTACTCTCGAGCGCCGCGAGCTCACCCCGCCAATCCAACCCATCGTCACGGACCCGGCCCTGGCGGAGAATTTCTCTGAGGACTTCACTCAGATTCCCCTGAGCCCTTCGCTCGCTGGTGGATTTGATGATCTCTACGATGCGGCTGGCCGGAACCGCCTATCTGGAGTTGCAGGGCAGACTCCTGGCGATGGTGACCCCTTCGGTGGATTTAGCTTCGTGGCACCAAGCTCGCTACTGGACCAGGGGTTAGGCGTGATGACAGCGGGTGTGTAATGTGTTACCCGATACTTCATGCACTTTATTCATTTCCAATCGCCATGCTATTATTTTCCACATTCCATTGGTTCGGCGTTTAGGACTTGCATCCCTTTTGGTTAAGCTTTGTTGCCTGCATTCTTGTCTATGGTATTTGAAACAAATCAGCGAGTCTTGCTCTCAGTAGAATCATTAGCTCTAGCAAACGCAACCGCATTTCGTTTTATCAAAACCAACTCCATCAGCCCTAGACGAGAGCAGCAGAACTGGTATTCTTGAATTTATCATTGAGATCTCGTAACATAAGGTAATGGTGGTATAGTTGCAAAAGCAACTATTGATTTACAATAATTCCATCCAGTAATTCCTCCCCCAATCCCGAAACACAGACTCCATCCATGCCAAATAAAACGATACGGAGAATCAACCTTAATAAAATCTAAACCTCGCCTTCCTCGCTGCCGCCACCTTCATCCCGAGTGGGCGGAGGTACTTGGGAGTCACTAGGTTCAGGCGCAGCACTCCTATATTCTTCGATTTCGCCTTCCTCCGCGCTGGTATTTCCTTTGGGATTGGGTACAGATGTCTCCGTTGGGCTCGCGAGTTCGATTTTCTGGGCAGATGGCGTTTCCATGGCTCGCATTGGAATGCGTGGGCGGGAGGATGGCGCTTGCGTCTGTGAGCTGTCGGCGGGGGTTGTCCCCGGCATTGGGGATACAGTGCGCTGGCGCTTTGGCGAGCGCCCTCCATTCAAAGATGCCGGGGCTGGAGTTGGTTGCTTCTGCTCTTGGGAGTGAGACTCAGGTTCGCGGGAACGCTTGCGGCCGTTTGGTGTACTGGATTCACCGGCCGGCGTTGTGAGTGAGTTGGTAGGGGTGAGTTCAAAGGAGGAGGAGGAGGTTGGGTTGCTGTTGAATAGGCGGGTTGGGTCCGTGGGGTCAGTGTCAGAGAAGGTGAAATCCGGGTAGCCCTTGCTAAGAGTTTGTTGAACACGCTCATAGATTTTCACAATGAGTTTGCAGGATTTGATGAGGTCTTCGATGCGCACGTCGATCTGTTCCCACCATGGTCGGCCTTGGGAGTCGTCTGGGAATGCGACTTGGGTGTGTCGGGCGGCCGCGTAGAGGGCGGCTGCGGCAATGACGCGCGGTGGGAATTGGAGACATAGGACTGTATATGTGGAGTCATTCAGGAAGGCATAGGCTGCGTGTCGGAGGGGTCGGTTCTCTTGGACCCCGAGGAAGAGCGAGTATTCCCACAGCACTTTGTAGGGGGACTCCATTTGCAGGTCGAAACAAAGAAATTCAAGCATAACACTCTCATTTTGCAATATGAGGTCCCGCCATTTCCAGTAATCCTTCGACTGCTCATCAACCACCATATCGGGCTTTTTCATCGCAACACGACAGCATGCAACTACAAAGTCCTTCATCCGTCGCATCGTCTCGTCCACCTTGAATGCAACAAAGAGTGCCACTGCTGCGATCACTTTTGGGTGCATGAGATCCCCTGCCTGGTCTGGGTATTGTCCTCGTAAGGAATATCGCATGAGAAACCGATGCATGAGGACTGAGGCTGTCATCGAAGTCTGTGGAGGCATCCTAAGCATCATGCTAACCTGCCAGATGAACTCAACTGCGCGGTGTCGAATGTAATCCTCCTTTTCCCGTTCGATCTTGTCGAGGCGCGTCGGAGTGCGCTCGAGCTCCTCATCTGTGAACATCCATTTCTCTTGTGCGGCCGCAACAACCGGGTTGGGCAGGCCAGGGATGCGTTGTGAAGTCGCGGACTGGTCCATTTAGAGAGATGTATGAGGTGACAGCGAGCTGGTAGCAATATCAGGAGGATGGGAGGAGGGCGACTGGGTGGTTGACAAGTGAAGCGCGCCCGCGCGCACCTTGAGGCGTCTGGTGTCGTGATATCCTATCCCAGGCTTGAAAGTAGGTTCGTCCAATCGCGCATAACGGGGCCTCTCATCGCACCACCGTGTAGGTATTTGGATATGGTCGCAAATCCGTAAATAGGCCCAGTCGTGATGGGTTCCAAGGTTGCAGAAGGCCTTACAAACCGATGGAGAATTTGGAGTCAAGGCGGCGTTGTCGCAGCGATGAATGAAGCTCGGCGCGGAATAACTCGGGCCGAGACTCCGAAGTATATAAACGTCAGCATTAACTTGAACAACAAGAAATACGGAAATAACCGAGGAAAGCTCATCTAGATCTGAGGGAACCTTGAAAATCTGAGTCTTAATACACTTCCTAGCTAATGCCTGTACTAGTATATAATTCGTCTCCAAGAAACTAGAAGTTCCGAGTCCTTTCAAAGACATCGAGTTTGGACAGTAACTAAAGTAAAAACAAATAATCGAAGACGCAAAATCATTCAATACATTAAAAGTTCCAAGGCCCGAGCTCGATGACAAAATAACTCCAGATCTAGAGCTCTAACCAACTCTCTTAAAAACAAATCCAAATAATCCCATCATGTTGACCTGTTCCTGCCTCTTTTGGCCCCTGATCACCACACACACACACACACACACACAGAGAGAGAGAGAGAGAGAGAGAGAGAGAGAGAGCAAGTATTGAGCGGAGAAGAACACAGTGTAGGCAGCGTAGGATTTAGGCGTGGCAGCCAGGTCCAAATTTGTATGGGCAATGCTAGTAATTTTGGGACACTGTTCTTACGGGTGGACCCATCACCTATTTCTGTGGGCCATAAAGGCACCAAATGCTATTAGCATAGCTACTGGACCAACTGGGGCCATTGAGTGCAGCACATTGCCACTACCTTCTTCTTCTGTTATCAATTCCCCAGTCCGGGGACCCCTGGGCGCGAGGGGTACACCAGGCCCCGTCCCTGTTGGTAGCTTCAGAGGAGACATGAGCCCAGTGCCCTGGGCGCCATAATTTTGCGGAATAGATTGATCGACGGTCATTCGATTTAGTGACCCAGAGGTATCGCTCTCTTCCGATGCGGATTGGCCACAACTGGTAAGAACTGGCTCGCCCCTCCTTGATATCCGTGAAATACACACGACTGCTGGCGTCTGGAGCAGACCCGGTGTATAGCTTGAACCTGGGCCAAAGACTAGCAATTCTGCCATCTTCTGGATCTGGCTGTTAACCATCTCTGGTGACACATTGTATAAGGTCCCACTCCTGGCCCGGGTTTGTCATGACACCACCGTTGTTATCAGCAAATATGGCTGCCTGTATCATCCTCGCATATTCGGCCGCAGAGCTTCCATCGCCTAGTAGGGATTCGGAAACTCCTACACAGAATGGCAATTTGCTTGGGACAGCTCCTGTAGCAGCAGCCTCCAAATTTTGTAGGAGCACGAGATTACCATAAAAGATCGACATTTGGTCGGTGCCAGAATTATCCAGCATTTCGAACTCATGATAAGCCCACTCCAGTGCCCCTGAGATATGAATAGTAACCTTTATCTGTAGATTCAATTCAGTAACTGCCCCGGAACTAGGCATTTTTCTTGGTGAAATACTCACATATGAAGTGTTGCTCTCCATAATACCGACCTTTGGTGCCTGTACTAATGCTTTGCTCATATGAGGATCAAAGGACCTAAAGGTATCTCTCCAGGGCTTCAGACAAGAGAAGATATCGGTCTCGGGAAAGAAAGACTACATTTAAATTAGTATGCTCAACTATTATCATCACCACATCCCCTCTTAGATTGATCGCGCATAAAAATATTGCTACTTCTCCCCATCCGAGCATACTAAGACATTAAATTTTTTTGCATGTTTCAATAGTATAATAAAATTGGAACATCGTGAAGATGAAATAGTTCTCTTTCGGGTTATTTCCTAAACTTGAAGATGTCATCGGCCGGACTCGGTTGGGCTAAGTAGATCTGTGTCCATGGATTCACAGTCAACTTCTGGAAACCGTACAGGCCAAAATAGTTGCGGCCGTTTTATTACTCATTACTATTCCTTTTAGGGAAGTCAATCGACTAACACTATATCTCGACAGACGAAACTTCTCTGGAACTTTCTGCTGTTGACAGTTTCAAATTCGCTTACGCAACACCCAAATGGCACCTGTTACTCTTTTTCTCTTCGAAGAGATGGCAAGCTCTAGCTTCCGCCTCGAAAGCAAGACGTATAACGAAATGGAAAAAACAGGGTTTACAATCGAAACAATTCTTCAAACTCTCAGGCTTACGAAAAAATCCAACGAATATAACTTCTTTCTATTCGGCGGGTTAAACAGGAAAGCAGTCACATTCATCGATAACTCGCATATGCTCGCCTGCTACGATCGTTACAATGATCAGTCGGTGATTACGATTATTGTTCGTTATAACAGCGACCCATCGCCTTATGATGCTCAAGCACCCAGTGCAATGGCGTCGCTCCATGAAAAACGAGTCCAAAGTAAAATAGATGAGCTACAAAACCCGGTTCTGAATCCAGAGCCCTTCCTCGAGCTACTTGAGGTTCATGGCGCATTTCTTGGATACAGGAATTTGCAAAAAGAAAAGATGAATCGGAAAGCGTACCTCGAAATATTGTTTGATGCACATCCGTATTTTGAGGATAAAGTTGGACTCTTTATTAAAGACCTGAGGGAAAGCTGCAACGGCTCAAGAGCCAATCTGAGGTCTACCAGGTTCCCATATTCTCTTGAAAGGCATTACTTCTCTGGTGAGGAATTCGCTGATATCCTAGGGATACCGCTTTTCCCTGGCACTTTGAAGGAACGGTTAGAGGCGATTCCCGAAGAGGAATTTATCGTGTACCCTCGTCTTGTCTCGATTTTCCTGCGAGCTTTCAACTGGAATTGGAGCTGTATTGAGTTAAAAGGGAAAACGCAAGAAAGCAGTTGCAAATATCCAGAAAAAGCTTTCTAAAGTGACTTGGAAGAAGGCATGGAGACAAGTACAATTGTGGAATATGCTCAATAATATTAAGAGACATAGCCTATCTTCAAGTTCTAACTAGAATTTGGGTTTTAGATCGACTTAGAATCAGATGCATTGTCTGCATTCTGAGCTTTCCTATGCTTTCCTCCTATTATTTAGTTACACGACAGATAAAAGAGGCGAATCTAAATATTCAGCCACGGGTTGGACGCTTTTACTTTCAATAAAAGACGGACCAAGATGGTCAAGTTGTACATGTCTTTTAGAGGCTCGCAAGATTGAAAGGATTTACAAGCATGATTATCAAATCAAACCTACTATTCGTCTACTATTCTCCGACCTAGAGATATAACTGGCCAACTTATGAAAAACCCCCGCAATTAGGTGTCTCATAGCCCCCAACGGCGGCTAATGGCTTCTCCTGAGTGGCGGCCCTACTTCTTAGCTTCGCCGCGCCCCACGCATCGCTGGACCGGGCCGCAATGATAATCCCCACCAAACAGATTTTGCCTGGGAAAGCCGGTGAAGTCAGTGTGGACTATCGGAGAGACGTATGATCTGAGATCTTGTTGAAAACAAATCTCACATAATCCTGCATATTCCCAGGAAGTATCAAAGAATGAATATCATGAGATGACTGATTCACGGAAGTAACTAGTAAGAGGTACAAAGTACGACCCTTCATGGGGTACAAGGCAGCCTAGAAGCGGCTGATGCATGAACAGCCCCAGCACTAGTTTTGCTCAGCCATAAATACGAGCCACTCCTGGATCGAAAGGTATTCTCCGCCCCCCCCCCCTTCCCCCCCCCCCCGGAATCAGTGGTTTCGATTTATTTCTACCTTCACTATGGGCTCAAGAATAAAGCGAAAATCGATGAGCCCAGATGAGGAGAGACAGCTTATTGCAAAGCATAAGATCAAATTTCTTGGGCCTCTCCCTGTCTCTCGCTGGCCTGCCCAATATGCGTCCTTGTTTAATCTTTTTCGAAAAATTGAAGACGTCAAGTATGATGGGTACCTCAGGGAAGCAGAGAGGCACGCAGGTGCACCTCAGGGTAGACAAATGAGAGAAACAATCTACAACACTGGGCTTCTCCAGTGTACTGCTGACGATTGTCGCAGATCGGGGGCCCAGGAACAAGATTGGAGAGCAAACACGGAGAATCATCTTTTTCGTCGCTTTAAAGAGGATGTTACATGGTATGGTTCCCGACATCGCTTTATACTGGTTGAAGTTTTGGTTCTAACAAATGAAAAGTCACAGATGTAATAGAAACCAATGGATATCTGAGTTTCAAGCTATTCCATCGTGTCCACGAGCAGCAGACAAGGTCAGTGAGATACGAATGAATAAGACTTTATGCATATGTAGTGAAGATGACATACTCGCAAAAGTAAGTACGCCAAAAATGCTGAGTTGCTAGGACGCGCATCAATGCTTATCATTTTCCTGCTATAGCTTCATGTTGTCAACCAAGCCTTTGCCGGGAAAAGCGGAGCCAAGTTCTATGACCCCAATATACCTGACGCAGGTACTCGAAGGCCGGATTATCTACTAGGCCTTCGCCGATCGCCTTCGCTAAGTCTGGGACAGGAAACTTATCCAGATATAGTATGGTCACCTATCAGGACTATAAGTGACTTACTCCTGCCTTTCCTCATCCTCGAGGCCAAATCAGAAGTATCCGGATTTAACTTCGAGGCCGTGGAACGACAAACTGCTTTTCCAATTAGATTAGCGATCAAGTGTCAGAAGTCCTTTAAAGAAGAATTCCATAATCCAAGCTATTTGCCTTTGGTATGGTTCATTGCATACATAGGAGATTCGTGGAAAGTATACGCTTGTATACCCAATGGGGACACCACAGTAGGTTACTCGTGCAGAGAATGCGAATCGATCAACTAATTTAAATGAAGGAAGTTTTTGAACTATGGAATGGCACCATCCGGCGTGACGACCATGCCTTGCAGCTTTGTTTAATTGTCGACATGATATATGACTGGGCTTCAGACATCTATCGAGAAGACGTTATTAATTGTCTTTCTAACTATGAGTCTGATTTCGACTGTTACAGAAGCGAGACAGAAAGCATCGTCTGGTGTGACGCACAGTCTCAAGTTTCTCATTCCAGAATAGAACAAAGTTATCTTGAGGTATATGATTCCGACGAGGATCGGAATCGACTACCTCTGTCGTTTCGGTCATCGTCACCTCGTCCCCGGGGTCGTTCCCGAGAACACCAGAGCCCGAGGATCTTGATTTGCGAGAAAACCTGCCATGCGATTCTTCACCAGAGATATTTTTTCCAGAATGCGTAAGTCCGCCTATTGTTAGTTCATGGGAGGCCAATTCCATTATTCAAGATGCAAACAAAGTGATTTTCACCTTTCGATCTCTATCTCTGCCTGAAACGTCCGAAGAGCTCGCCATGATCCTATCAATTTCAAGCCCAGCAGACTTGAGGCAGAATGCAGCAAATTTGCTGCAACTGTTTAATCTAGAGCGTCCAATCCAAATCACTGCGAGCTTTATCTCAGCCTTGAAAAATATGTGGACTGGGTCTAGCGATACGGAGGAACACCCTCTGCTCCAGAGCAACGAAACCGTTTACGCCCACACATCGTTCCGGTCATATCTCCGGCCTAGCGACTATGGCATAGTTCGAGAAATCACCTCTATCACCGGGTCTTCCGATGCTCTAAGCTCTCTTTGGAGGATTGCCAAACAAGGCCCACCTAGTTTTCTACGAAACCAGAATTTTCTCCTTCCAGGGTTAGACAAAGTCGCGGTTTTGAAAGGAATGACGGGGTCAAACTCTTTGAGAGCAGCAGTTCGGAATTCATGTCTTACACTGACTATCATGAAAGACCAGTCGAGCTCACCGGTTTTTGACTGGATGAAAGAAGACTCGCATGGCGAATATACTTCAAATTTGTGGATTAACCTTGGTCACCAGTCTTCTGGAATTATCATGTCACCGATTTTCGGATACTCTTGCGCAATGGAAAGGATCTGCAACTCCGATGAATACATTGGTCCAAACTTAGATGAGTTGCTGCGCTGGGCAGACGGGGAGTGTTTCTTTGATCGGGGTGCAGTTATTTTCAAGACGCCACTGAAATCGCGAGACAACTGGCCATGGTACTGTCTGACCGTCTTTGATTATACTGATCAGGAAGATCGGCCAATTCTGGGTCGAAAGCTGTTGCGCCTGCTAGATGGAAGGGTTCTAGTTGAAGGTCATTTGGTACGCAATGTAACGCCAGAGGACCAGGGTTTCATTAGAAATTGGGCCAATGCTCTTTTGGAGGGGGATTTGGTAGAATCGTTTGGAGATTCTTACCTCCACTAGTATTTTGTCTCTTTAGTCTCGAATTTGCGTACCCTGTATAATTACTCGGGCCTATATTGGAATATTACTAGTGTCATCTACCATAATCATTCTTAGTCCCATATATACTAGTACTAACTATCTCCATTTTAACAGCTATTTTAGAGGCACCGAGTAAAGGCCGAGATATTACTGAATGAATACTGTCTTCTCCTCAAGAAAAAATAATTGATCTCCATTGCCGATAGTATGGTATCTCTAGAAATAATACAACCTAACGCCATGCTGATGCCATGCAAATAAATCAAACGATACAGTAATACTTTACTCTTCTTCGCTAACCTCGCTCTCGTCGTCACTTGGCACATTGTACCTCGCAGAGGTTGATGTCTGCGTATATTGTCGAGGCGCGACTTGTTCTTCACGGGCAGTTTCTTCAAAGGCTGCTTCCATTTCTGCCGCCAGGGGATCAAAGTCATCGTCATCCATATCATTGCTACCTCCAGCACCCCCGGAAGTGTGCTCAACGGGTGGAGGGTTGGTGTTTCGAGCAGGAGAAGGAAGACGGAAACTATCCATTTCATCCTCTTCCTCTTCATCTTCATCTCGATCATCGGTCGGAGTGTTGTTAGATGAGAAAAAGGCTGGGTTCACCTTGAAGGCCCGAGACGGAGGTGGCGAACCCATGTCGATGATTAGATCCCCATCGACAATTATGTTAGAGTTTGGAGATTGAATAGTCTGTTGTGATGCGGAGCCAGTGCCGGCATCGGAGAGAATAGACCGAGTGTCTTCATGATCATGTGGGTCCACGCGGGGGGTGGGCGCGGCCGGCGGCTCTGGAGTTGACCGGGGCGGGTTTGAGTTGGTTGGAGCGGTTGGAGCGGCCAGCTTCGTAGGTCGCTTGGGTGCCCGAAGAGGGTTTGCCTGCTTCTTCGGACGAGACATCGACTTTGGGGCTGGGCCCGGGGCCGATTTTGAAGCTGGAGCGGGCCTGGAGGCCTGGAAGACCGGCGTGGTCGCCTTACTGGTGTAGACAGGTTCCGGAGTGGTGGCGGTAGATACCGAGGCCGGCTGGTTCTCCGCGCCGCCCTTTCGAAGGAAATGGCGGAAGTCATAGGGGTTATTGTCATCAGCCTGACCTTCATCTTCGCTGGTGTTGCCAGTGTTGCGATCGTCCGAAGAGGTGTGATCGTCTTCGTGGTAGACCGGGAGAAGCTCCAGGTTCTCGTGGCGGACCTCCTTCTCGGTCTTTCCAGGTCGTGATCGAAGGTTGAAGTTCAGTTTCGTCGAAACTGACTCTAGGACGAAAACCTTGCGGTCGGGGTCGAACACCAAGACCAGGTTGCGTTCGTCGGTCGGGTCCTCGCTGCCCTGGTAGGCATACGTCAAGTTGTGATCGGCGCCCGGGGCCTTATCGGTGACGGAAAGGTCGTAGAGATCGCGCGACAGGGAGGAAGGTGTGATAGTCGAACGCTGGGTTGCTGTTGCGGACTTGGTCTTATAGTTATAGTTGACATTGATCAATCGGCTAGACGCTGTGTCGTTGGCCAGTCTTTCCCCTAGAACAATGGGGTACTCGGCCTGTTTGGTCGGGTCAATCATGGTCGAGATGGTTGGGGCGGCCATGACTCCGCGCTGCTAGGTATAGTCAAGGGGAGGTGGAACTGGGCGACATTCAGAAGAGAAGAAGTAGGAAGGATCAAGGGAGTTTGTAGAGGGAGGAGAAGAGGAGACGAAAGGGAAGCGTGACACAAAAGGATGGGGAAAGGCGAAAGGCGGAGACCCGAGAGTCTTGGCGCTACCAGAAGTTCTATACATAGATTATTACTTAGATTATTACATGGACTTAGTACATTGGCATTGTACTCTCGATACATAGATACTAGTTACTAGTATACTAGATATACTATCCTAGTATAAACTTCACTCGATCATTACTCCCGGTCTATCTACAAAGGTTCAAGTTGGTATCCTGATATCAATGCACCGCGACTCGGCTGGTCAATTGCTCCAGTCGACCGGCTAGCGCTCGGTGCTTGCGCATTACATCCTCCCATTCGCAGCTGAGCTCCTCCTCATCGCTCAACTCCGTCAGAATCATCCCAAAGTCCCCCCCCCAAGGCGACCAAGGCTAGCCGCACAGTACAGAAGCTGTGTGAGCAGACTCTCCCGTGAGCCTCGATCCCGCACGTTGGGAAGATATGCCCGCATGGTGTCGGTGAGTAATTGCACAAGGTACATCGGGAATGTCGCGAGAGCGGGCGGTAGTTTTTGTAAGGGATCACTGGTTCGCGCTGCTTGGGATGCCAATTTTTCGGCCTTGATGATGCCTCTCAGCCCGGACACGGCCGTTTCAGTCTCGGATTGTTCGGAGTCGAATATGTTCTTGTATAGCGAGACGATCGCGAAGCTTTGTTCACGGAAGATCTCAATATATCGTTTCAAGTAGCGGTCGGTTTGTTGGCCATTCGACCAGGTCTCGGATTTTTCCTTTGCAGGAGTCCTTCGCTGTGTTTCTTGATCGGCTAACTCCCGGAGTGGTTCTAATGCCTCCAAGGTCGACACCAAGTGTGCCAGGCGGCAGATCAAGAAAACAGCACCCAGTGCCCCCTCCCCACCCCCCGATGTTGTATCATTATGCAGTGCCTCTAACTCTGGTGCCACTCGTCGCAACCACCCGACGGTTCGCATTCCAGCTGCCAGCCGCAAGTTTTGAGTTCGGAGTCCCGCAATCAGATTGGTTGTCATTTCTTTCATCGCATCCTCCGCCTGTGATACGACATCTTGAATTAGGGGGGAATCGGGGTATAGAGTTTGAAGTCGCTTGATATGTGCATGCAAATCGAGGGCGGAGGAATAGGTGGTGGATGCCGCACCGGCACCGGAGTTGGCAGAGGCGGCAGACACGGCGGTAGAGAGGAGGGATGGTAATTCGAGAATATCAGACAGTCTGTCAACATTGCGGGCCAGCTGCATGGCCTTCTTTCGTCGTTCTAGAGCGGCATTGTCCGTAATCTTGCTGTATTTGGTGGAAAAGCCCACGGTCTCCTCGTCGAGTTTGGGCAGGGCATCGCGTAGCTGTTGCACCTCACTCGTCAATTGGGGAATGTTTGTACGGAGTGTCGACAGGTTATCGGCCGATGTGATGAATGCCCGGTGAGATCGGTTGGAGAGGGCCTGAAGGGAGAGGAGGGTTGAATGCGAGGATTGTGCGAGTGACTGTGGTTCGGTGGATTGGAGAGAGTCGAGGGAGAGAGTGGACAGGCGAGTCAAATACTGCTCGGTGGTGGCATCGTGAGTTTGAGTTGAAGTTGGGGTCTGCAGGTGTGGAGCCAGCAGCTCAAATAACGAGTCGGCCATATGTGTACGAGTATATCTCTCCCTCTAATGGACTCGGAGTCAGGGAGTGACGTTGCGTAAAGGCCGCGCTGTGGATGGACACTTCCGGTGGTGGTCCGTGCGGCTCGGCGCGGCGTCGACTTTCTCTCCTGCTGGAATCTTTCTTGTTTGCTCGAAACAGGAGAACCGGGCTGTTCCAGTTCTTGCTGCTTCTCTTTTTCATATATCTACGTCTCCTTACTTTTCTGGATTTCCCCTTCTTGCACTCGCTCGAATTCTTCCTTCATCAAGTGGCTACCCCTCCCCCGCATCGTGCTTGTTCCCACATATAGCACCCGCAACCATGGGGAAACCACGAGTAAGTGGTTTCATTGTTCTCTGATGAGCTTGATTCGACATGAGACTGATACCTTGCGATAACTAGATGATCATACTCGTTCGCCATGCGCAGTCGGAAGGAAATAAAAACAGAGATATCCACCAAACAACCCCAGATCACCGGGTCAAACTCACACCCGAAGGACATCGTCAGGCACAGGAAGCAGGGCGCCGCTTGCGTGATCTCCTGAACCCCGATGATACCCTTCACTTCTTCACCTCTCCCTACCGTCGCACAAGAGAAACTACAGAGGGAATGCTCGAGTCCTTGACCTCGGACTCGCCCTCCCCGTCTCCGTTCCCCCGACACACAATCAAGGTCTACGAGGAGCCCCGGCTGCGAGAACAGGATTTTGGGAACTTCCAGCCATGCTCTACAGAAATGGAACGCATGTGGATGGAGCGTGCAGACTATGGTCATTTCTTCTATCGTATTCCCAACGGCGAGTCCGCGGCAGATGCATATGACCGAGTGAGTGGGTTCAACGAATCGCTGTGGCGACTATTTGGCGATGAAGACACCGCCAGTGTTTGCGTCCTGGTCACCCACGGTCTCATGACGCGGGTGTTCTTGATGAAATGGTACCATTGGAGTGTTGAGTATTTCGAGGACCTGCGCAATATCAACCATTGCGAATTTGTGATCATGACCCACAATCAGGACAACGGCAAATACACTCTGGAGAATAAGTTGCGTACCTGGTCCGACCTGAAAAAGGAAAGGGAACAAGAGAGGGACCGCGAGCGCAAAAGCAAGGGTACTGACCCAGCTGCTGCTACTTCTCCTATGGACAATGTACCGATTCGAAGAAAATGGGGTGGCTGTCCGGATGGATGTACTCATGGCGTGGCCTCTGGTGCGAAGCAATCCTTACCGACGCAGCTGATAGAGTCTATCAAGCATGAACACAACCGCAATGAGAACTCCCAGGCGGAGCGCAACAATAAAACCGACCAGCCATCTTCAGGGTCTCTCAAATCCCCTGCGAAGTACAACAAGAGCTTTGATAACAGCTTCAGCTTCCCGAAGAGCAACGGGATGTACCAGAATAATGACAATAATAACGATAGTACTCACCAACCGGCTCAAGAGAACCAATACTCGGCTGCAGAAAGCGAGAACACCGATAACATTAACACTCTGCGTGACACCAGCTCCGCAACCAAGGTCAATAGTTCTCGCCCTAGCAGACCGAATCTCCATAGGCTGCAGCGTGACAGCGAAGACCACCTTCTTCATCCACCCGCTACATCCTCATCAACAGCCTGTCTCAAACTAGCACTTCTCCACCTCGGCGGCCGAGACGGAGGCGGCTCCATGAGTGGCGCCAACAGTCTCGCGCCATCAGACGACGAGTGCTCCGACACCGAACACCACATTCCCCGAGGAGCGATTCACAGATCAGTACATTCTCATACCACTTCCCAATCTCACCCGCCACGGTCAGCCATGAATCCATCACAGGACCTTTCAGAAGACGGGGATGACGAACTCAGCACCCACCCCACCGAGGATTCAAGAAAGTCGCGTCCACATGTACACCACCATCACCATCACCACCGACATACCTCGTCCACGCCCTCTCTACCACAGCATCGCATGGCGAATATTCTTGGCGACGGCGACGACATGTCCACGCACTCACGATCGGAACCATCGCCGGGTCGCGACTCCCAGCAGAGTGAGTGCGAAAAGCATGAAGAGAGCCAAAATGAACAGCTTTCGCTAGAGGAACGACATAAAGAAGATCAGAGTTTACGCGGGAGCGTATACTAGATTTCATTATTGACTTGGGCCTCGGCCTGGGCTTTCTGTTAGACCTGCATCTTCTATTCCCCATGCATCAATCGAGTTGGGCCAGGTGGGTTAAATTGGTTAAAGGCTTCGGATTCGATGGCATGCTCATGCGCATGCATTGTTTGTTTTTGTTTTTTGTTTGTTCTTTCTCGGGTTTCTTGGATATGAACCCTGTCTACGGGTTAGGATTATGACGATATGATTAAAATGAGTGATTTAATTTATTGAGGTAGTACAAAATGAGTCTTGTTTTTATGCTTCATCATCAATCTTTTTTTTTCCGAGGCACATAGTACCTATTAGTAATAAGTCCGAGACCTATGGTTGATCAGGTATTTGCTTTGCCTACCTAAGATGCCACCAATCGATGTAACCTACTGACTTTACTACGCTTAACAACTACAAGGATAGGGCAGAAGGACAAAGATAATAGTTTGCCTTGTTTATTTGATTTTTTTTGTATCTTAAAATGAATCATCTTCAAAACCTCAAACTCAAAACACAAAGACCCAGCCAACTCGTCACTTCCGGCCACCGGAATCAGGCCATAAAAATGAGTAGCGAGACGAGTTGGTATGGAACTGGACGAAGGGAATTGACAAAAAGAACAAAGAAGACAAAGCACCAATAGACTACACACAAACCAGGTTGTCGGGAACCTGGCTCGATCCCAAATGGGGTGGGGCAATTGTGCAGGGAAAGGAAGAATGGAGGGACGCAGATATCGATAAATCAGGAACCACCAAGCCCATTCGTTTTATATCCAAGCACCCACCGCCAAACGGGAGATCTGAAGAAGGGAAAGGGCGGGTCGGTATAGACTTCAGCTCGGAGAGAGGAGAGATTCATCAACTGGGTCGTTAAACGAAGAAGTATCAAAAAGACAAGAATTCAGTTTAGTGAAGCGAATCGAGTCAAATGGAATGTAATCGTGGATCGCGGATCGGAGAAAACAAAACAAGGGCGATTGCAGAAGATGAGAGAAGCGAAGTATTAACGCCGGGTAGAGACTGTAGCGTGAGGGAATTGAAAATTGTGAAATAATGTACCGATCTGAAGGGAGGGCGAAAGTGGAAAAGAAGAAATAGAAGCATTCTATGGGTAGTCACCGCCAGACAAGATGCCAGCAAGTTGAAAATGGAGGAAAGAAATGAACCGAAGATATGGACCGAAAAAGGTCATGGGTAATAAACAAGGTCAGATTTTAAGGGTATTCGTGATCGTCGTGACTGCGGCCCCGGCCACCGACCTCGCCTTGGCAGGACAAAAATGATCCGACGAAGCTCAAGTGGTGACACGAACGTCCGACGTAGCGAGGTACAATGTAGACAGCGCGATGAACGAGAGGTGAGATCGTGGATTGGCCGGGGCGTGCCAATGTCGCCGCGGGAGCGTTTTTTCCTCTTTTTTTTTGCATTTTTTTGAGTTTTTCGCTGAGCCGACACGAACCAGCAGATCGCAGAACAAAAAATACTTTTCGGTGGTTGACGCGCAATGCCGATCGCTCAAGCTGTGAGTTGAGTCTTAGGCCAGCGAACCAGAAAATGAAGAGGGCGTAGAAAACGTCGAAGGAACAAAGGACAAAAAAAAGGAGAGAAAAAAGGGACAACGATATCATCGAAAAGGGAACCCATGCAATATCACCCAAACGTCGAAAATGAAAAATTCTAAAGCCGCGGAAGGAACTGGTGAGAAAAAAAGATCAAAAGTAAGAAAAATAAATGGCGAAAAAAGGACGATGAGACCAGGGACGCCAGAGCTGTCGTCGGGTTCAATCGTAATCATAAAGGGAATCAGCAGCAAAGACATCAAGGAGTAAGAAATGTGGCCAGGCTGCAACAATTATGCGGCAATAGGCTGTAGCGCAGGGAAGGCGCTGTTGCACATGTAATGCTCAAGATGCTTGGCACAGTACATGCAAGCACAAGACGATCCATGGCCGGTCCAGACACTCTGAGCGAAGGGCAGACCATACGCCGGAGTATGATGGTAGGACGGGGGTTGCGATCGGGGTGCGGACTGGAGAATGTACTGGGGCGGCGGGGGCATCCAAGCTCGCGAATAGGGCGGAGGCGGGTTCGAGTAGGCCCAAGGACCAACCGAGTAGTAGTCGGGCGTATTCGGTCCACTGTGCGGAGCCGAGGGCGGCGAGTACTCGGAGGCTGCCGGGTTGAGCCAGGAACTTTCAACGTGGGTGCCGCGTTGGTATTGAGGCGGGATAGGACCTTCGGGCGACATGAGGGGCTTGGAGGTGGTCTGCTGACGAACGACGTTGGTGTCCAGAGGCGACAGGGTCTGGCGAGACTCATGTGCACGAACGTTAGCCTTGGCGCTCCAGGTGTCCCAGTGACGACGCCACGAGGCGAAGCCATCCTGTTGTTCATAAATACGATCGTGGATCTTCCAGTCAAAGGCGAAGAGCCACTCGAGCTCCAGTTTGTTCAATTCAGCCACGGGAATGTTGCTAACTTCGGCCCACGACTTGTTCTGGAAAGTGTTATCGTCTCAGGAACTTGCTTCCAAGAAGCAGGGCCACGGTCAGCATGCGATAAATTTGGCCACTGCTTGACTGGAAGACGCGCTGCGAAGAGAGCATTCGCATGCGGCTGGACAGGTAAAAGAGGCCGAGAAGAATAGTCGAGCTTGGCAGGCGTGTCGAAGACAAGATTTGATAGACGTATTTCCGAAACTGCGGGGGAACTGAGGATCCTGGGGAGATGCTTCGCGCGAAGTCAATATCTGAAAGGGTGATTTTGGTGTTGTACAAATCATACATTCCCTGGGTCATTTCCGCCACGAAGTCGGACATGCGATCCATCTCGTAATCCAGATGAGCGGCGACGCCTCCGGTAGCTTTCTCCTCCTTGCGGGGCTGTTCCTGATGCTGTTGTTTCATCGGGGCGATATCCTGGCGACGGTACTGTTGCGGGATCGCACTATCCATGGGGGGAAGCTGGACATTGGAGCGGATCGGAGGCAAAGCGTTTGCCATCGGTCCATACATCTGCTGCTGGCCCATGGCGTGCATATCCCGAGCGTGGATTGGATGTGCCGACGAAGGGTGTAGGTTCATCGCGTTTGGCTTTCCGTAGCACATGGATTGCGAGAACTGTTCGATAAATTCGGAGCCGCTCTGGTGGTAGCGAGGCGGGAACGCAGGGTAGCCGATGGGGTAGAACTGGGGTTCGTCCAGGCGACCGCCGCTGTTGACGTGAGGAGGGGTGGGCAGGCCGTGGCCTGTGGAGTAGAAAGACGGCATATTGAGAGGGGGGTTAGGGGAGAGAGAGACCGGTCAAGACGGGGTGAGGTAGACGAGTTTGCCTGTTATCCGATTCTCCGGGGTCAGCGCCGCGACAAGGCCAGGCGGAAACGAGATAGGGGAGAGACGAACCGTCTACAACTCCGCGACGTCCTGAGTCCGGGAATGTGGAGAGGGGGGGGGGGGCGCGGTTGAAAGAGCGCGTCGCTCCGATGTGGTCGTAGTGAACGTCTCTAGTTGAATGACATTGAGAGAATCTTCAACCAAATGGACCGAAGACAAACGAGAGTGAAGGAGCGTTGGTGGATAGAGATAACCAGACACCAAAAGATCTGTGAAGATGAGTTCGGAAGTTGTCGAGCAAGCAGCAAGGTCTAATCACAGAATCACGAGATGGGTTGGTGGTTTCGTAGGCGGATCCCTAACACCGAAGATATTTTTACTTCCCAGGACACACACACACAGACGTTCTGGGGGGGACCCAAAACGAATAGGGAGAAAAAAGAACACAAAAATGATTCCCTCGCGTAGAGGCAAACCTCAGAAAGAGGTCAGCAACGACACTTAGTGAAAAGCTCGTTGGAAAAGGGGAAAGGGGAGAGGATTGGAGAGATAGAAAAAGGGGAGGTGAGAGAAGGAAGTTGGAGTGGCCAGGACGAGTGTGTGAAGACGTGGAAGTGTGTGTATGGGTATGGTAATCTGGTAACCGTGTGACAGGCCTCGACCCGAGAAGAGTTGCGACTAGTAGCACTTTCCGCCACAACCACTGCTGGTGGCCCGTTTGGGCAGGGAAGTTGTAGGGGGAAAGTTGTCACCCCAATACACCAAAAATACCAGTACTCAACCCGAAACCGCCCCGGTGTGTACAGTGTACAGTCACCATACAATACAGCAGGAGCTACGGAGTACAGAAGCAGAAGCAGCAACAGCAGCAGAGCAGCACAGGCCTACTGGTCTAAGAATAATCTGGCTGGCCTTGACTATACTATATAGGGATGACTGGATTCACCCTCTGGTATTCTATCCGATTTTTAGGGACCCAGCCATGTCCAATGCAACCACCGAAAAAAAAGAAACCCAAAAGAGAAAAAAGAAAAAGAAAAGAAAAAATCTAAAAAAAGGCCCACAGACTCGTGCGGGCCTTACATGACTAATCAACTTTCCCCCCAATGACGGGGTGGAGACTCTTCACGGGCCTGAGCGTGGCTCCTCCAGAACGAAGAAAACATGCCAGCCGTTGCGCGGTGACCGTGACCGTGACCGTGATGGTGACCAGCTGCATCCAAGTACGATTTCACACGACAGCAGTGCCTCCCCAGAGGCAAATCCAATCACACGCTCTACGTCCGTCATCCGCCATCATTATCCACTATCCGACGGCACCCATTGCTATCGCCCCCCGCCATCACCCCGTACAACCAAGTAAGGGCGATGGCTTTTGTTACCAGGACTCTGAGTCACCGGGGCCCGTCAAACCAGTGATCCCTGCGGTGTACAATAGCGTCATGCCGCATGGTGGCAGTGGCAGTCGCAGTGGCAGTGGGTGTGGCCTGTGGGCTGGGAACAGCAGACACCAAAGACACCCAGACACTAGAGAAGGGAGAGAGAGGCAACACCGACATCAGGCGATGGGCGTTGTTCATTGGACCGGCTTCTCTTTGGGCCATTATTCTATTTTGTCTTGAGAGGGGGCGAACAGCTGTACATTACGGAGTACGGAGCACGGATACTGTACGAGTACTCCGTACTGACGCTGTAGGGATTCGGAGTCCTCGACCCGCTGGCGGCACTGCAATATCCTGCCTGCATGGTTGCTGTGTGTCGCTGTCACTCCTGACTCCAATGCATCCCTCACCTCTCACCTATGTATGCACATAACATATATACTCCGTATACTCCGCCATCTAGCCATCAACTTGAACTTACATAGAAACTATCTAAACTCCCCGAATGTATCCATGGTTACGCCTAGGGCAACACAATAAACTCACCAGGACCCAGCCTAGTCCCCTCACTAGTGACTAGTTTACTAGTTCGACTCCTCCCGGTGGACCGTTCTCACCGGCTCCGGCTACGCTCGGCCCAATACTGTAGGTACAGTTGGGCACTTCTCACCTCCTGAACCCCGCCATAGGGAATTTCCGGGCGCGGCCCCTCTTTCTTTGGTGGGGAGGGAGGGGGTTGGCGGAACATACTGTAGAAAAAGGAAAGGAAAGTAAAAGAACTTGCAGTGGGTCTGGATCTAGATTGGATTGGAAATACTACCTACGAGGGACGGAGTACCTGCCGAAAACCTTGAAATCCGGCCGACTCTGCATACTTATTGACAGGGAACTGAAAATCAAATATGGATTAGCATAGACAGATACCTAGATACTATTCAGCTGCCAGGCTTTAGCAATAAATGACGCATAATAAACTAGTAGTATGAGCGCCAAAGGAATACACCTAGGCAGAGCCCGCATAAAATAGAAGGAAACTAGAATATCGTGAAATGATTTGTTGTTTCTATATGCTAGCTTTTTGATTTTTGAGGCATCCGTGACCAATCAAGAGGTGCAAGAGGATTCCAAAGGTGTTGAAAAACAAAAGATGTGAAACAGTCCAGGAGCTCGGCTGCCTGAACAGAACAGAGGGATATCACTAAGATTCAAGAAGAACCCAGACGCGCAAACAAATGACATAGACTCGTATACTCGATAAGTCGTCAGGAGAGAGGGACAAGAAGGGACTATTCCCCTTTCTTGTTTCCCCTCGCCTCCCGGTCGAGCCCATAGTCAGCTCCTAGCTGACAGTAGGAAGATGTGGGTGTAGGGGCGAGTGCGAGTCCAAGTGCAACGAAAATAAAACTCCGGAACCAATGTCCCAAGGTGGTAAACAGTAAAAATAAATGAGTCGTGAGTTCGTGACGGGGGAGAAAAGCATCGGCTTAAGCCTGTGTTGCTCTTCTTCCTTTTTTTACTCGTCCTTTAGGCTTCCGACCAGGCTGCTCAGTACATCCATGATGACCTTTTCGTCTTTGGGTTCTCCACCAGGGAATGAACTTTCCGTGGCATTGCCGAGGACCCGAGCGCGAGCACTGCGGAGGACTTCCCGGATGTAGTTCTTGTCTTCGTAGTCCTCCATAAGCACGGCCTCGAAATCGTCAAGGGCTTTGTTGGCGCGCTCATTGAACGACGACGGCTCCGGTGGTCCGGTTGGTCCCGGGTTGGATTGTGCAGGGTGCGGCTGCTGCTGATGACCCTGAGGTCCGGGCGGTGGTGGACGCGGCTGCTGCGCCTGATGATGCGGAGGTGGCACATGATGAGGCTGCTGCGGATGTGGCTGCGACTGGACCGGTTGCTGATGCTGGTGTGGGTAAGATGGCCCAGCCGGAGGAGGGAACGATTGGTGTTGGGTATTGATATGTGGAGGTTGAGATGGTGGGGGTTTGGGGGCTGAGTAGGGGGGGATTGATGATGATGTTGCTGCTGCGGCGGTGGTGGTCCTTGGCCGGGTTGCGGCGTCTGTGACGGCTGGTTTTGTGCTGCCTGCGGAGAGGGATTGGTGGCGTAGGGTGAGGTGTAGGTAGAGGGGATTGTTCGAGCGAAGGCTGCCGGAAGGCTGCTTCGAATAGTGCTTGGTATCGGGAAAGATGCAGGAGCTGGCACCGGGGCCGGAGCTGGAGCTGGAGCTGGTGCCGGAGTTGGTGCCGGAGCCGGAGCTGATACAGGGACGGGAGCAGAAGCTGCCACCGGCGCAGAAGCTGGGGCTGGAGCCGGAGCAGCGGCGGGTGTCGGTGCTGGTGCTGGTACAGGTGCAGGTACTGGCGCAGGCGCCGAAGCAGCAGGGGGAACAGGAGGAACAGGAGTCGAGACGGGAGGACCTGCAGTCGAGGGGGGGAGGATAGGGGCTTGAATGTTGAGGGGTTGCTGCTGGCACGGAGAAATTCGACGGCATCGTAGAGAATTGGAAAGGCTGGTGCTGGTGCTGGTGCTGATGCGGACGCTGGTTTGGCATTGGTGCCGGATGACCAGAAGGTGGTCCGTAGGAGTGAGGCATGGGAGGCATATACTGCTGGGGCGGAGGGGCAGGAGGAGCCTGGGGAGGCGGAGGTGAAGGACGCCTCTTCTTCTCCTTCTCAACAGATGCGCCAGGTCGAAGTTGCCATGACCATCCCTTGCCATCTCTTTCTGCGTGCATGAATAGGTGTCCATTGCCATTGAGATTGTGCCGCACACTGGATGTCCAACCTTCGGTCTCGCACTTGAAGCGGAAGTATGGATATTTGAGCTTCAACGCACGGTATATCTGTTTCAGGGTCATAGGGGTGCCGGCCTCCGTCAGAGCGTCGAAGATTAGGACCGCATAGTTGTAAGGGGGCTTGGCCAGATCCTCCGGCGAGTAAGCAGACTCCGGAGGATAGTTAGGAGATGGTGACCGTGATGGCTTGCGCTTCTTGACTGGTGGGGGCTTGACATATTCCTCGGGCCGTTGTTCTGTAGAGAATTGGCCACCTTCTGTGGACGGAAGGGGGAAATCCATAGGTGTGCCATCGCCCTTCTTTCTCTTCGTGTATTTGCGCTTCTCGGAAGGTTTGACAGAGGAGGTTGGAGATTCGGCTCCAACAGACTCCTTGGTCGTTATCGTCTTGCCTGCCTTGGAAGCAGAAGTAGGGGGGGAGGAGGAAGAGGAGGTCGGCTGGCTGCCGGTGGAGTGACACCACCATTAGCTTCGCGTTTCGCAGCAATCTTCTGCTCCCGAGCCAACTCGGCCCTTTCACGTTTCGACATGATACCATCCTTTGGAGGTCGGCCGGGTCCACGACGACGGGCCGGCTGATCTTTATCACCTCCCGGTTCGATTGAAGGGACAGGCTTCGTGGGATCGTCATCCTTGGTCTTGAGGGAGAGCTTGGGCTTGGAAAGATCCTTGCTATCAGGACTGTCGCTCAGATCCTTGTCCATGTCGTCGATCTCATGTTCAGCATCAATCTCGTGAGCAGCATCAATCTCGTGAGCAGCATCGATGTCAGCGTCTGCATCCGCATCTGCGCCCTCGTCTTCTAGGTGCTGCTGCGGCTCCTCCATCCGATCCGCTCCAGTCTCGCCGATGGGAACATCGGGTAACAAGAAGCGTATCCGTACACCACCAATTTGGATGTAGTCACCACTATGTAACGGACGAAGCTGACCGGGAGAAAGCCAATCGGCCCCAATAAAAGCACCATTCCGGCCCATGACGTCCATCTCAAAGAGGTTGCGATCAAAATTGTAAGAAATACGAACATGGCGACGGGAGATGCCCCGGTGCCCGGCAGCGGTACCATCAATCGTTGACGGAGGGTGAATAGGAATTGTAGGGCATGAGTCGGGAGATGGGAGTAGGGCTAAAGCATCCACAGGCTTTGCATCCCCATTGTTCTCTGATTGCAAAGATTGCATAGCGAGCGCATTATAATCCGTCACAGTTGTTGTTTGTAATTGGGCAGGGTTGGCACTCAAGGGCATCGCAGAATCATCAAATGAAGATTTCGATGAGCGCCTGCTGATATTTAGGTTGGCTGGAAGATGTGGGGGGACATCCGGATCGAATCCCATGATACCACCGCGGTCACTGACCACGCTTCCCATCATGGCAGCGCTTTCTTCCCGCTTCATCCTATTCGGCGTATGAGAGGCATTGCCGCCACTCGAACTCTTTGCTCGAGAACTCCGCACGGCCTGCCGGAACTGAATTTCTCGCTGATGTGCGGCGCGCGCGGCCCGAACATCTCGTCCCAGGATGAACGAATAGGTATTGACATAAAAATGGCCATCATCAAACTCTAATTTGGCGAACGCTTGGATCTTCGGTTCCGACCCAGCCACCGAAGTTGATCCATCTTGATATCCGAGGGCTGATAGATCAGCTCCTTGCGAGAGATAGGCGGCCGTGAGCAGCTCGTTCTGCTGGAGAGCCTCGAATGCATTTTTGGGGACTGCGGCGAAATCGAAGGGAGGGAGAAGGGATGGTTCCAGGTTTGATTTGGGATTCAAAGGGTCAGATAGGGGTTCCATGGCACTCGCATTCGATGGCCGATGCACGGCCATCCCTCCATCTTGCTGTGGCGCATCAATTTCCGCCAGAATGTCAGTAGCCGGTTTCCCGTGTCCGTTGGGAGTACTATGCATGACCCTTGATACCGAGGTTGAATCTTGCGGGAGCTGGAAATCTAGCGCAATGCTGTTGTGAGCAGATTGATCGACTGCGGGAAAGCCATTTGAGTCGTCCATCTTGACATCCTGCTCGTCCAATTGTTGTCCGGAATGTTGATTTCCCGTCGCATCGGCCGAGTTTGGCGCAGAAGGATTCCCCAGTAGTTGGGCGAGGAGGGCGCCGGCGGCGGATTGAGTGTTGAGGTCCTTCTGGTGCTCGGAAACATTCACGTCGGAGTCATGGGTATCGGTGGGTTCAGTCTTGATTCCCATAGAGGTGGCGGGCAAGGCCTTGGAGGTTGGGGCAGAATTATGCATGTCGCGAGTTGCGGAGGGACTCCTTGAGGCGGTAGGAGATGTAGGGTCGTTCTGGGAGTAGCCATAGTCGTGCATGGGCGTATCTGGACCTGAATCAGGCGGTCGATGGCCCACTGCTGGCGCCGTCATGGTCTGCGACGACATGGCTCTGGGAGGAGACAAGGGAAGAAGCAGCTTTTGCTGGGCGGTTCTCACTGGAAGGCGGTGAAGCTTGCCGGGTTGGTGGCTGCAGACGCCCGTAGATGATCACTGCATCGTGAAGGTGATGGGGAAATAGGAGTTAGAAAACGAGCTAGGAGGGGAGGGGGCTAGAACAGAGAATGGAACTGGTATCGAGGGAGAGAGAGAGAGAGAGAAGGAAAGATTATAGAGGGAGAATATGAATAGATCCAAAGATCCTATCGACCTGCAGAATCGAACTGGACCGACCCCCCCCCTGGAGACGATCCGGGACAAATTTTCTTTCGCCCCGCTCGAACCTGGAGGATCCACTTGGTGCCTGTACACCGATGGTCGACAGTCATGTTATACCCGTGTGTTGAATGGGATATGCATACAATCATGAATTGAGGTGTAGATATTCCAGAGGGTGCTTAGCTAACTCTACCTAAGTATGCCTAGGTATTGATTTATTTTTAATGCAGCGGAGTCGGAGCTGACTTCGAAATATACTACTACTACTAGTAGTAATCAAGGATTCTAGTATTCTGCCCATATATACTCCGTACACTGGCATATGCCAATTGTACATCCCGCGGATTTAAGACGGGTCTCCAGGGCTTAGCTAACCAACCATCAGTAGGCAATGAACCCTTCCTGTCTGATAACTCCCCTCGCGAATAATTTCTTCCTTCCTACCCTCTCAATCCGGCACTACCTCCCTTAACCCTCATGCAGGTCATACATACTGTGGGGGAAGCGGAGTGCAGAACCGAGGGATTGGACCGGGCAACATCTTATCAGCGCACAACCCCTCGCTCCAATCTCCAATTTAACGATCCACCGGCACTGACCCTGACGCACTGGCACATTTCACCTCAATACCATGCCTAAAGCCAAAAAGCCCGACCCCAAAGCGCCCCCGCCAACCCGCAAGTCCCCCGTGGCTCCTCCAAACTGGCCGCCGCTTCGCCCACTCCTCCCTGCCACCGACCTGACCCTCACTCCTCTTCTCACCGACCAGATCTATCTGATTCGCAACTTCTTCCCCGGCACCCTGTGCAAGTCCTACGCCTCATTCCTAGCCTCACTGCCTTTAACTACCACACCCGGCAAGCCAAAGAAGGATGAGGCGGTGCGCGTGAATGACCGGTTCCAGATAGAAGATACGCGGTTTGCGGAGATGGTGTGGAGTGAAACGGCGTTGAAGGAGCTAGTCACCACCCGCTTTGACGAAGATGAATACAACTACGATGATTATGATGATAATGAAGAAAGCAAACCACCCGCAGATCTGTCGCAAAAATGCAAGCAGACCTGGGGCGGAGAGCCATTGGGCCTGAACCCAAATATTCGCATCTATCGATATTCCCCCGGTCAATTCTTTGCACAGCATTGTATGGATATATTACTTCCCCTTTTGTCACCCGCAGGTGTATCCCAGGCTAATAGATCTAGATGACGAATCCAATGCCTTGACCTTCCTGCCACCCTCGTCTACCAAGTCCGTGCCGGCGCGGACAACCTGGACCCTACTCATCTACTTGACCACCTGCTCCGGCGGCGAGACTGTCTTCTATCCTGAACCTACACGTGCAGATCCAAATCCAGAGCCAATATCCGTGGCGCCCGAGGCGGGGCTGGCGTTATTGCATCGCCATGGGGATCATTGTATGCTGCATGAGGGGATGGAGGTCACCAGTGGGGAGAAGTGGGTGCTGAGAAGTGATCTGGTAGTTGCGCGGTGATAGTTGAATACCGTTACTACATATACTGACCGCACTGTTGCATGCACATAACTAATAGAGAACTTTGATGGGCCTATGCCATGATATCGCACTACGAAATGACAAGAATGTAATATACTTCGCATCATTTAAACGTGAAATTCTAGTCAATTTGCTCGGTCCAAGAAGCATGAGATACTCATAAGCAATCAGCAAGATAGTATGACAAGGACGATAGTAGGTCCTAGCCAGAGGGACCACATCGCGTAAAAGAGACAAGATTGTAAGTACAGGAAGTCGTAAAGAGTGGCGAATGGGTTGGGAATAGATAGAGAGATGGAGAAAAGCGGGAAAACAGAAGAAAGAAAAAAAAGCCAAACAAAAGATTTAAACTAGCAGAAGAGAACATGACTTTGAATCGCCGGTCAAGTCTCACAGGAGATAATGTGAGCGATTTAGCGTCGCGTCCTAGCTTCTTCTTGCCGCGCAGGCCTCATCATTCGAATTTTCATCATATCATATCATATTTCATGAAGAAACGGGAGACTTGGCGGATTCCACCTTATAGTCGGTGCGTCGCATAATCTCCTCCACAGGTCCGAGCAGCCTCTTAAACCCATCTCGGCCCAGACGTGCCACCTTCACATCGGTCTTGCTGACAATGCTGGCCGCGCGCGGCTTATCATCTAGCAACGCCAGCTCACCAAAGTAATCCCCACGGCTATAGTTCTTAACCAAAGTTCCATCCTTGAAAGCCTCCGCCTCACCCGACTCCAGCAGATAAAATGCGTCGCCAGGGTCACCCTGAGTGATGATCGTCGAGTCGGCCGGATACTTGATAGTGTCCAGGGCATCGGCGATCTTGGACCGCTCGTAAGTCTTCAGAGAAGAGAGCAGGGGGACCTCTTCGAGGAATGCCTCGTACATGCGGCGGCGCTGGAACGCAGAGTCCATGAGAATGCGGCGGAAGGTGATTCGGTCCAAGGCCCAAAGAGTGCTCTTAGCGTCGGTGGAAATGACGGTCGCAGCACGCGGGGCATTGTACATCAGTGCCAGTTCACCGAATGAGCCGCCGGGCCCATTGGTGGCCACCTTGTTACCTAGCCCATCGGGGCCAGGTTGCACCGAGCCGGAGGAGTGGATGTAGATATCAAAGTGGCCCTTCTCGACGATATAGAAGTAGTCACCCGCGTCACCTTGCGAGATGACCTTGATATCCTTGGCAGGAATCGGCTTCTCGACCAGGGCATCGAGGACAGTCTTGAATTGGTCGTCGTCCAGATGAGAGAAAAGGAAGTTGGTGCTCACCGCCGTCTTGAGACGGGCCAGCTGGTCGTCACTTTTGGGGTGGTGCGGGGGCGTCCAACTATCCGAGCCCGCTGACGTGGGATTCAAGGATTCTGCAGAGACAGAGGTTCGACGACCAAGCGCATAGTTGCTCGGGAATCCCTGGGCGGATCCCGTCGGCAGAGATCCCGGCTCGTCTCCTCCCAATCCCGAACCCGACCCGGAGTCGCCAAAGGGACTCCGCGAGAACAACGACCCTGGTGCGGCACCCCCTTCGCTTTGTGAACCCGCCTCACCAAACGCACCTCCCCCGAAGGCCAGGCTCCCTGAGCCAGCGGCGTTGGATTGCTTGAACGTCACATCTGTAGGTGACGTCACCTCGAATTCTTCGTCTTCTGCGATCTTCTGGATGCTGGGGCCCTTGTCGGATCTGGTGGAGGTGTTGAGGAAAGGGCTAGTGCCCGAAAAGGCGTTTGAGCTCTGGGCCATGACTCTGACGATTCTAAGGGCCGGAGAGGCCGCCACTCCGGCCGAACTGGGCGGGTAGATGGAGATGAGGGAAGAGAGTTGGTATAGAAGATAGGCGGGGGGAGTGTAAGAGAGATGAGATACGGTGGGCGAGAAAGTGAGCAGGTGAAATCTTCCAGATGGATGGTTAGAATGGGAAGGGAGGAATTAACGGGTGAGTAACATTTAGGGAAGAAGAGCAGGCAGACGGAGGGGCTCGGGAGTGGAGACGGGGAGAGTAGCCTTTGAAGAGAGCCTATAGGCAGGCAAAGACGGGAGGGTGAAGACACGGACTCACTTGGAGCTAGAGGAGGAGAGGGGATGATAATTGGCCTCGAAAAATCGGACCTCTGGGGGGAGCAGCAGAGGTTCTCCCGGTGAAAAAAAGGCGAGGAGGGGTAAGAGAGGAGTAAAGTCGGGGCCTGGTCTGAGCTTCTTCCGTCGATCATGGTGATCGACGTCACTTGTTCCCTTGTTGAGTTTTTGCAGGTGGGGAGATTGTACAGAGTTATTCGATGATTCTCTGGTTTACCCTAGGAGATATCGGAGTATCTCTCTATACCTATGACTATGGTGGATGGCCCACTGAACGCTGGAAAGGAGCCCAGTTGGTGTATGTGTGTGGTATGTGGTATGTGTGTGTGCACACGACTAAAAAGAAGCTTCGTCCCCAGCCGTCCTTCCAGGCGTCTTCTAGAACCCGCGGCCAATCCTTTGACACTTCGCCACCGTCTTACTTGAGGTCAAAGTGGCGAAAGATGGGAAAGTACTGAAGTCATCTATCCGTTTTCAGTCTATTCTTCAGCCTTTACGGATACCCGTGATCCTTTTCCGGGACTGAGCACCTGTATTTAAGTTTTATTCATTTTCTTTTCATCCCTGTGGGTTAATTGATTGACCTTTGTTGCAATTTGCTACTTTCTCTTTTCTTCTTTTCTTCTTCTTTTTGTAGATTCTACTGGATTTCTCTTTTAGGTTTTCCCTGGGCGCCCGCAAAGGGCGAGGCGCATCGATCGCCGGACCTTCGCACCTTCCTCCTCTCTGGGGAAGCCGCAGCGGGAACTTGAACCATTGAAATGGGAGACGATCAATTTGATAAACTTGCGGTCGCACAAGATCATCAATATTTTGAAATATTGATATTGATCTTGATCTTGCTCTTGACATCCATATCTATACCTTCCAAATTTTCGCATGAACATAACGTTCCTGTGCTCTGGCCTACAAATGGTCCATGCTGACCAAGGTGTCATGGACCCACGCGAGCTCGCTGTTCCTTCCTTGCTCGCCGCTTGAGGTCGGCGGTGTAGGGAGAGCTAACTAGTACTAGTATGACTACTACAAGTACCCTAGGGTACTACGCCGCTCCCTATCGTAGCTTTAGACTAGGTTCTAGATCAACGTACAAGGTAAAGGATCGAGATAGGGGCAACGAAGGTAGGGTTGCTCAGATCAGGGCAGAACAGGTCTGTGTCACACCCCACCCGATTTCATCCCAAGGAGCTTGCAAGCGCACTTCTCTCCCAACCTCTTCCTCTCTCTCCTCTCCTGACCTTTCACCAAACCCTCAATCTCCTCGGTTCCAGCGGCGGGGCTGTGCACACTAGCAGAAATGGGGACTTTTACATTCCAATGGTAAGTTCCATCTGCCCCCCCTCCCCGCGCGGCATCCGGCCGGGGCTCGGCGCTCTGCTTTCTCTGCGCAGCTGAGCGGAGGCCATATCTGACGCACGGGAAGAGCTCGACTCATCCCGTGGCACAGACATAATGAATTGGATCGCTGACTGGACGGTTCCTCGCATTGATGTGTAGGCCTTACGATGCGAAAGAGGTGTTCGTCACGGGCACTTTCGATGATTGGGGTAAGACGGTGAAACTGGACCGGGTTGGCGGCATCTTTATCAAGGAAGTGTCGCTCCCGGTGCGTGAGAAGATTCAGTACAAGGTATGCCCGTGCCCTGTTCCTTTTTTACGTCTTTGCAATTTATTTGTCTTTTTTTTTTTTTTTTTTTTTCCCCTTTTTTCTTCTTCCCTCCTGTGGCTTGCACGTTGCGGTGAGGGCTGCTGCCTGAGGCGCCGGTCAACCCCAGTTTCGGTTTCCGCTTGTCAATGGCGCAAAAAGCGAATGACGCTTCACCACTCCCGCTGACGTCACTTGGCCTGTCCCGCTTTCCTAAACTATAAAACCAATCACTGTGCCACGCAATGAGGGGAACTTTAGGCTGACATTCAACTCTTTCAAGTTCGTTGTCGACGGTATCTGGACAACTGACAAGCGTGTTCGAGAGGAGAACGACGGAGACGATAATATCAACAACATCCTTCTGCCTGAGGAGATCAAAGACAGCGCCCCAGCCCAACCTGCTACCAACGCAATCATGTCTGGTGTGACCCCCGATTCGACAACCGCGGCCCTGGCTGCGGCTGTCCCCAAGGAGGCCAACGGAAACCTGCCCGGTACCTTCCCCGAGACGCCGGGACAAGAGTCCGAGCAAACGCTATCCGTGAACCCCATCCCAGCCTCGGGTGGCTACGGGAATCCCATCAAGTTGAACCCTGGCGAGAAGGTTCCCGACCCTAGCACAATCCATGGCAACACTGTGGACTCGACTGTGCGACTAGACAAGGAATCTTATGAAAAGGGCGACAGCGTGCCCCTAGGCAGCGCCGGAACCCAGAACGACACCGCTGGATCCAGTGCCTTTACCGTGCCTCCAGTGACAAAGAACCTCATTCCTGAGTCCAGCCTTCCCATCGGCGGACCTGCTCAGCGAGCTGCTTCCACCGAACAAGAGCTTTACCACGCTGGTGGCCCTGCTCAACAGGCCGCTATGGCCGACCCTGGCGTCACCATCCAGTCGGCGGCCCCCACCTCGACCACCGCCGCGCTTGCTGCCGAGGTTCCTCTCGAGAAGAACAAGCAGACGAATGGCACCGAGCCGGTGAAGGAGGTTCCGGAGGTAGTGAAGGAGTCGATTGCGAAAGCTCACCAAGACCCTGAGGCTACTGCCAACAAGGAAGCCGTTGTGGAGAAGAGAGATGTGGAGAATGAGCTCCACACGAAGGTACCTGTGGAGGAATCTGCAGGAGCCCCGGCACCAACTGCGACTGCAGCTACAACGTCTACCGCACCTGGCCATGGCCAAGGCCTTGTTGTTCCCCCAGTGGACTCAGCCGATGTATCACCGACCTCGACTCCTCCCCCCGGACGAGCATCAGCCGTACCCGCCCCCACCTCGGCCCCTGCCACTGAAGACCGGACCGTACCAGCGACCACTGCCAAGCCCACTGAGTCTTCCAACACTGATGCAGCTAAGAGCAGCACCGAGGGCAGCTCCAAGGATGAAAAGAAGAAGAAGCGAATGAGCGGATTCTTCAGCAAGCTCAAGGAAAAGCTCAAGTAGATACACTCTTGTTCTGTTCTGAACTTATGATGGATTGCCTCACTCAAACACTAGACGGTGGCATTAAGAAATGGAGAGGCCGCTCTCTCAATGACAGTACGCACTGCACTACCTGTTTTGTGTTTCATGGTTTCGTTTCGTTCCGGTTTGGTTTAATCGTGTTTTGATCTGGATACCTCATTCGCCCGCACCGCATTGTATTCCAGCAAGCCTTTACTTTTTTGCTGTCCTCTAATACCAATTCGTGATGGACATCCTTGGTCTAGGAATATATCTTAAACTGACTTATGCTTTGATCATTTTTGGGTTGCTAGTATGGTAGGGTAGTACTAGTACTAGGTATTTGTAGCGGTACTATTTATTATTATTTCCATATTTGGTCGACCAGCCTCGATACTCCGTAACTCCGATTCACCCAAATGTCGTTCCAAGGTTATCTCAGGTAGTGGTCCACTCCTTGTTGTAGCCATGGTCAGAATGGTATCGCATTGCTGACTTGACCATTCAGTTTCACCGGGTAGCCCAACACGCTAGATCCATTAGCTTCATCGTTACCTACGCGGAGAAGAGAGGGAAGAGAGTCCACATACTCCCGTCCGGTCTGTGTACAGCCACAGCCACAAAAGATCGAGGCGGGCCAGCAGATCACCTGTAGGAATTCTCGAGTCAGCGAATCAGCTCTCATGGCAACTCAGCCTTGCTGCGCCCAAGCCTTCGAATTCGGATAGATCGGCCATAGAGTATAAGTGATAAGAGGCGTGACACACCGCAGCGACGATAGTAGCACAGAATCCTGGACAAGAATCAGCAATGACCCTGGCTCTCTTTTTTTCTTTTTTTTTCTTTTTTTGCAGTTGGGATTTAGTCCCTGTATGGTTGCGACATACCTAGTGTTGGCCCGACGACTTTACAGTGGCAGGGATTCTGGTCGGTGCCGCATTGAAAGCAGATGGGGAAGATGGGGAAGAATGGGAGGTCGCACATCTTGTGGCCGTCCGTGAACAATGAATATCGTACTCGTAGTTTACAAGAGAGGAATTCGGATCGAAGTTCTTCTCGTAGAAGGGATGTTCTTCCTCGGATCACAGGTAGGTTGAACCGGTTGTGGTTCTCTCATAATGACGCAGTAGAGATCGTGATCCACCGATCGGCTGCGGGGCAGTAAAAAGTACATGGTGTGTGCATACAGTGATGGTGGTAAACAAATGCCATGGGAGAGTACTGTGTATATCAAGACTATAGACAGGAGTAATACAATTCCATACACTAGTATGGATGTAGTATGTACTTCGTACATGGAACTTGAACCAAGAATAGCATCATCGCACCACTTACTGAAAAGTAGGCCAAAGCCACACACAGCCACAGACTCCACCAATCAAACGGCCCACCAGGCCCGTTACAATGAGAAGCCCCTGACAATAATTCTCCGCTTCCTCGAGAGTCACGCTTCATTCTTTCCTTTTTCCTTCTTTCAACGCCCTACCCAGGCAGCAACTTATGCCCAGAATACCAAGCCTGCAACTAGCCTAGACCCTACAAAAGGCCAGCTTGGCACCCACAAACTCCACTCCTTGGAAACCTTCAAATCTCTCAAAGCCACACCACCCCTCACCTGAGCCACTTCCAACCGTTTCGTCTATATACAAACACCACTCAGAACTATACCGCATCGCCGAGAACCACCAACAGCCAACAACCACCAACACCATGGCCAAATCCAAAGTCCTCCCCCTCATCCTCCTCCTCATCTTCGTCGGCATCCTTGCCGCCGTCGGCTTCGTCGTCTACAGCATCGTCCAGGGCGTGAGCAAGACCACGCGCGAGAAGATGGAGAAGAAAAACGTCGTCTTCACCAAGGATGGCATGAAGGTGAACGTGAAGGAGATCAAGGACGAGGCATATAAGGATCGCACGCAGAGGTTTGTCTTTCTGTCCCCTCTGCTCCTTTGTTTACTCCGATCTCAATCTAACAAACACAGTGTCCTCGTCAACATGTGGAACCACACTTCCTTCCCCGCGTACAAGAGCCGTCTTTGGGATATGCAGGGCCAGGAGGAGAAGCCCGGAGCTGAGAAGCGCAAGCCGTATGTTTACTATTCCTTTTCTTTCTTTCTTTTTTTTTTTTTGCGATGATACGTATCCACTGGAGTTGACTTTTCACTAACTTGCGAAAACAGGTACTCAAAGTAAACCATCTATGTCTCTCGATGACAACCTGAAATTCGCGCCCGTATTCTCACAAGTCTACTGGCTGCTGTCTACCTGCATTGTTACTTTTCATGTGGCCGCCTTTTTTTCTATTCCCATTTGCCTTTCATATATACGTGCGTGCGCACTTTTCATCGATCTTCTCATCGATCTTTCCATTTCATCCCATGATATGCTTTCTGTAAATGCGTCATGGTGTACGATAATGCTTTACTCCATACCCGACACTATCGCAGCTGAGTCGGGTTGCGATGGTGTTTGCGACACTTTGTTTGGTTTTGTCTTTCACTTCTTTGCATATACATTTCAAATCTTTCACAGATTTTTGAGAATGAATTAGGCTTTATCGTTCTGAGGTATCGATCTCTTCTACGCTTTCTACGGTAATATTATAATGCATGGTCATATGTAGTTGTTGATAGTACTCTTACTAGTATTTCACAGAATACTAGTATACAATGTCTTCAGTTTCTTTAGATCCTATCTCCTTAGGCAAGAAACTGAAAACCTTTGGTCCATGGGGCTTGCTTTTTGGGGCTTTCCCAACTGGCATATCTTGCAAACTTTTGCACATATCTCACATAGTTTTTTTTGATTTGAGCGACTGCGGTAATAAACAAGAAGGTGCCATCTATTGAAAGCTATGATTCTTTGGTATCTAATCATGTATAACAAAGCATTTTACTGGGAAGCGTAATAGCTCTCATCCTGGTTCAAAAGGCGAAAGGTTTCCGGCTCAGGCTGACCACTACCACCGTACCAGGTAGGCGTGCTCAAGGTCTGAGGTGTATTATCTCGTCCCGTGGCCGTGAAGGCCGATTCAAAGGTCTTAGCCCATTGCACTCGATTATTCAGGCCCTCGAGGTCCCAGAGCTCCTGCAAGAAATGCAGGATCGAGCTGTGCGTGTAGGCGGAATCCTCAGCGTACTTGGTTCCCTCATCGTGAATGAGGTGGTTGGCTGGGACCCAGGGGGAGATCAGGAAAGCGGGAACACTGGGGGACATGTTAGTATAGTTTATTGGATATGGAGTAGTAGATATGTACCGAACGCCCAGACGGGTAAAGTCGTAGGTGACATGGTGGTCGTCGGACATGCCAGTAAACGTGATGCCATCTTCAGGCTGAGGAATGTTCATTGGCGGAGGGACGTGGTCTGCGAAGCCGCCGTGCTCGTCAAAGTTGATGATGAGCAGCCTGCATAATAAATTAGAATCGATGTATATGAGCTGATGGGGGAAGAGACTAACGCGTTATCCCAGTACTTGGACCGGCGGAGTGCGTCGTACAAGTGCTTGAGCATTTGCTCCCCGGTTGCCATGGGACTAGTCGGGTGCATCGAATCTATTGAGCAGCACTCTGGGTTGATATAGGAAAATGTAGGCAGCGTTCCCTCCTCGAGATCACGGTAGAATTCGTCGGCGTGCACTAGCTGGTCCATGGCGTTGTCTTGGGTCCACTGATATGGATGATCAAAACCGGTGCTTTATGAATGTGGTTATTTTGTAGACTGAGTGCTCACCTTATACATATATGCATCCACGATGTCCGTTTCGTAATACTGTGAGAAGGGTTAGCTGTGGGATATCTAATTTGACCGTTCATAATATCTCACATTTTTCCAGCTGATGCCCTTCTTGCTTAACGATTCAAAGATCGATGTCGCGCATGTGGTTCCGGTGACATTGTTCCAGAAGCCAGCAGACTGGTCCGTATTGTCGACAAAGCCGCAAGATGAACCAGAGGTTGCGAATTGCCGATTCACATTGGTCGGGCCGGGGTGCTCAGCGAACTATGAAATTGTCAACTGTGTACACGCTAACAGAGGCATGCTTCAAACTGACATAAGAATCGAAGAAGGCAAAGTTCTGACCAAGCTCCGCTAGTAGGGACGTCTTCTTTTGGTTGTAGGCCTGGATGACAAAGGAGGTGTCTCCCGGAGTTGACGAGTACTTCTCTGACTGGCGCTCCACGAAGCCAGCCATATTGGGGACATCATCCTTGGTCACGTTCCACTTACGAAAGATCTCATAGGTGACGCCGGCGAAATTGTGGTCCGGATCTTTCAGTGGAACCTCGGTCTCGTAGGGCGCCGCACAGATCTTGAGCGGCTCCCCCCACACAGTCCAATTGGGGTTGGTGTACTCGTTGCAGTACGAGACGCCGCGCAGGTTGTCAATGTCTGGGTTGAAGTCCCAGTAGCCTGCGATATTGTCGAACGAGTGATTTTCCAGGGTGAGGTAAATTACATGTTTGATCTATGTGAAAGTTTTTGTTAACCCATACGCACAGACATAGACATGTAGGTACTGGGTACTGAGCATGTCACTCACATTCTCACGGAGTTGACCCCAGGTTTCGGTGCTTCGGGCAGTTGGACGAGCCGATACAGCGGCGATCAAACCGGCCAGGGCGGCGTAGGCCGAGAATTGTTTCACCATGATGATCTTCTTCAGCTCAGAAGATTGCGATTGAGTCAAAGGGACCTCAAAAAGGACTCGAGATGATTGCAATACGCGATCAAGGGGGAGTATGTAGCATTTTATAGAGTGGGGAGTTCTATTCGGACGAAACGACCTTCTTGGGGGGAATCTACCTGAACGGCATCCTCAAGCGCGCCTACTTGGACGGGAAATGAGCTTTCTCATTTTCTCGCTGGGTCCGATGGCAGACCTCATGGTCATCGGCCAGCCCCGGATTGGCGATAACAACTTGTCCGCATCTTCCTCCCCACTCTTAGGGTGAAGCTAGATACACACGAGGGAGAAGTCCGACGCTATCACGGCAACTTCGGCACTGCACTTTCTTCCGAGCAGTATTATTGATGGAGGGCCCCGTGAGATCCACCGTGTCAGTGTTTTTGGGGACACTCAAATCCCTGCAAGGAGGTGGAGAGGTGGGGGAGATTTGATGATAAGGAGAGGGGAGGAGAGAAGAATCCAAACGCGGTCCTGAGTCACCAGCCTGTGGCACGCAGGGGAGGGAATCCGATCGTGTGATCTCGATCGCGTGTAGAAACCGGCAGATGAGGAATGTCAGCGGTCCTAGCATGGGCCTTAACCTTCCACAGTGTAGCAGTAGGTTATTTCTTCTGACAATCGAATTCAACCATGTGAAATAGGCCTGATGTACCTGGAGCAATCAAGACGGGCATGTCAATCACGCGTGTACCTGCTTGGGGGTGGCTCCTCGAGGCTACAGCTGCCCATTTCCACAATTCCAGCTCAAAGGGGGTTAGCGTCGGCCCACTGACGGGAGTACCTGACCAATCAAAATAGAGGTGTATACAAGCCCCGCAGAGGATGACAATCACAACACTTTGATTGGTGGAAGCCCCGGATTTAAGCATCATCAACAACTCCACCTCTACCAACCAAGCTCCACCATCGAGTCGATCCTGCTCGAATCAGCATTGCACGTGCCTGGCGTTGCATTCGGTGGGATCAGGAATGCCAAGCACGTTCTACCTCAATAGGCTGTGATGAGCCCTCACAAGGCTCTTTCTCCGCACCTGTTCATTGCAACGCACCCAAGCGAGGTACGGATACTCACATCGCTCTAAAATCTCGCTTTGACCACGCGAGCCTCTGTTATTATACCTTCTCTTTCCCCCTTGTGAACTATTCGCGTGTTTTCATTCCCACGACGAGATCCATTGGCGATCCATTCTCCGATCTATCCCTGAATTTGCTGCTTCGGAGCATGTCCATCACCTCTTTAACCGGCTTCATGTCAAACTACTCGATTCTCTCCGATCGGAGCTCCTCTGAGGATGAAAAGAATTTACACCAGCGTCTGCAATCCGACATCGAAGCTGCCGATGGACCAGCTCGACAAACTGCGGACAAAATATCCAGCCGCTTTATCGACGGTCGCACCGTTTCGGACGCCATCATCGGCTTGTCTGATGGTATGACTGTACCTTTTGCTTTGACAGCTGGTCTGTCGGCACTGGGTGATACCAAAGTTGTCGTCTTTGGTGGCATGGCTGAACTGATCGCGGGCGCCATCTCAATGGGCTTGGGAGGATATTTGGGTGCGAAGAGTGAAGAGTACGCGTGTCCCGCCACAACAATTGCAAAACAACCCAGCTGACCCGACCCGTTTCTTCTAGGGAATCATACAAGGCAACTTTAAAAGAGACAGAGGCACAGACCGTCACAGATCCCACGTCCGTTACGGGAACTATCCAAGATATCTTCGAGCCGTATGAGCTGCCCTCCGAGCTCGTCTCTCAACTCACCACCCACCTCTCCAACTCGCCCATGCTCCCTTCTTTCCTAATGAACTTCCACCACACCATTCCTGAGCCCTCAAGCTCCCGCGCCGTTATTTGTGCCATTACCATTGCTCTTGGCTACTTCATCGGCGGATTCGTTCCTTTAGTCCCCTACTTCTTCGTTGGTCCCAATGACGCATTCGTCGCTCTACGCTGGTCCATTGCGACGATGGTCGTCGCACTATTTATCTTCGGTTACGGCAAGACCTGCTTCGTGAGCGGATGGAGGGGTCGTCGAAATATCCGTAAGGGCTTTGTCGGTGGCATTCAGATGGTGCTTGTGGGTGGTATCGCGGCTGGTTCGGCGATGGGACTTGTCAAGGCATTCCAAATGATGGCACATGGACCGGAGCATGAGCACGATCATTAAGAGAAGCGATTCAAAAAAGGGCAATGGGTGGACTGTTCGATTCTATCATTTATTATTTTTGGCGTTGACTGCATGGCGTGCAAACACACATAGGTTGGTGCACTGGCGTTTGTCTTCTATTTTTTATTACTGGGATCTTGAATGTGTTGACGGCTGTGAGTAGATCGTTTTGCGGACTAATCAGCCTACCAAAAATCAAATATCCTATCTGAATAGCTATTTTTATGGCGGCTATAACCCTGGATGACGAGGGATAGTTTGCAAAATATTAACCATTATTTTGCGATCCAACACCATCATTCATGAAGTGTGCTAAATTATGCTATCTCATAAGAAAAAGCTACAATTTTCGCACTATCGGCCAGGGGGCCGGTCGCACCGGTCGCTACCCTTCATGGTAATGAGCTATCTCCAGCGGCCCCCAACCTTGGAAGCCGATCAGTACTAAAAATATAGACTATGTCGTCATAAAGCTCTACAAAGCTACAAGCCCCTGGGGCCGCACAGAATTTTCACGGCCCGAATGGAATCGGGGCACGCTTTCGACTGCATAATTCATCCGACATTCCTTCGGGTGGTGCAAGTGACATTGGTGAGATCGAAGTGATCAGAATGGCGGTTCACTGAGTCGAGTGGATCCTTGGGTCCTCTGACCCCGGGGCCGCTGACTTGGCAATATGGTCCGCCTAGGTGCTACTCGCCAGACTCGGAAATGGTCGTCGTGGTGTTATCTTCCTACTGTCTAAGCGCATATTATAGCACTATGTAATTGGTAAATTTTGAATGCTGTTGTCATAGGCATGCCTTGATCCCCAATATGCACAGTCCACATCCGGATCTACGATGCGCATATTGGGCGATCATACAACGTCCTGCATACTTTGCAAATTTACCTATGCAGACAGAGCAGGTTTGTACGTATGGTAGCCAAGTATTACTGTATCTACTATACGGCGGTGTAGTCGTGGCCCCAAGAATCCTGGCTGTGCATGGCCAAGCCGATATACTCAGCAAATGACATAACCGCTGGTATGAAGCAAAGAGTGCATTCATGCCGGGGCTTGGAGCAAGGGACAGCCGAGTCAAATTGACCATAGTTATCCTTCCTACCCGGAAAGAGACAGCATAAACTTATGCCCTATTACATACTTTGAAAGTTCAACCGAGAGTAGGTTGCTATATACATCTAAATCTGGATTCAATATTGTCTTGGAGGTAGGGCCGTTCAAGTTTGTATTTCGTATAGAAGGTCTATTGCCTTCATGAAAGCGTCGGCTATATCTTAATCGCCTCATATAGATGGGTTAAAGACCTTGGTAGCCTCGATTTTCCTCCACCTTTATTGACATACCATTGGAAAATCCGTACCCTTATGCAGAAAGCAGCCTGAGGGGCGTTCACGACTCACATGAGAGATCCTTGCCCACTCGTGGAAGAAGGAAAAATATAACAAAAATTACACTTCACTAACTGAGTAAGATCGAACATGCCAGGACAACATATGCAAAATCCTAACTGGACCAGGTCTTTGCTGCGATGCTGTGATTCTGGGCTCCCCAGCTGCACTTCGAGGTTGTCATCCTTCGATAGGCGCATATCCCAATACTCTGATATAAACGAATTATCTTCAAGTCTGAGAATACTTTGAGTTTCACAATAGCCAGCGACGAAAGCTACTAGTACATCCTGCTACCGTGAAATGTCCAACTAGACTCTCTCAAAGCTATCAAGACTTGGCATTCTTTCCGTGTCAGAGAGAGTCTTAAATAGAAGTATGACCTCAATGATTAAAGTCATTCTAAGTGCTGAGGAATCTGGAACCCGACTAACGGACCCAACCCGTCCTTAAGTATATCAACAGTGTTTGCATCAAAGTCTACATATGCGGAACCCAACTTGATGGCTTGCAGGAACAAAATGACAATTTGGTGGCGGAGGTATCGAGATCTTCCAGGTGATGGATGACCAAGTGCGTTAACTACTTGTCCTAAACTACCAATATCCAGATGGATATGACCATTGAGAACCTTTTTAGAGAGATACCCGGTGCTGTGATGACGGTTTTCTACTAGTAGTGACTACTAGCAGTTACTGGCAGACATTGTTCTTACAAGGGGGTATGAACAACAAACCTGATAGTTGTCTCATACTAGCACGATATCACCATTATGACTTAAATCTGAGGAAAAGGCTGGATATCAAGTGACCAAGGAATCTCCGACAAATCAAAAGACTCCGAACACGGGGGCCACCTGTAGCTAGGTTGAGGTTGTCACTATGCATCGAAGTAAGCATGCACTGCCCTAAAGGGGAAATAGAGCATGGTACTTCTCTGAGCCTCACTATTTACGTTTAGAAAATTGCAGTTATCATCCAGGAGCAACGTGGTCCCTCATACTGCGTACTCCCTACCGTATTAAGTAAGAAATAAAGTTCATCCGGCCGCCTCAGCCTGAAGCTGAGAACCCGACCCCACGCATCTCCATGTTCGGCACGACCCAGCGCTACCCCTAAAAATAGTCAGTAAACCGCCCCCTTTAACGAATCAGACCGCGCAAAAGCCACACTCTCGCACATGCTACCTTTTCGCGAGACGGGAAGCAGTGTCGACTTGCATGGCATGGCGCCGCAGTACATTCCTTCTCTAGGCAAACCCCAATCTTCCTGACGACTATGAGGTCAGCGTATACTCGTACACGAGTCCCCCACAATTACATGTGGCGCAGCGGCCTGGGTGGACACGTCGACTTGGCCCAGTACGTGGACGAGGGTCAACGGGGCCCCGTCGAGGGTCCTTGTACGGCCGTAATTAATCAAAGCGTACAGTCTAAGCCTTGCGTCCTTTCATTCCAGCCCCCACTCCTGGCAGGCAGCCGTCCCAGCACAGCACAAAGCGAATACGACAAATGCGATTGCATATGAATCTGACCACCAGTTGTGTCGAGAGGAGTAATACACGATACTCGAGTATTACGATAACCTTGGCTTTTGGCGAGGTTGAATTTTTGCAGTTTCTGTTGGCGCTCTCCATGAGGGTTTGTAAGAAGTACCTCTGTAAGCGCCCAGGGGGCTGGTGGGTGGATGATTGGGTGGCTTTCGCGCGCGATTCATGTATCTGAAACGAACGTTGGAACTTGAACGTTGGGACGTGCTACATATTCGAGATTCGATTCCCCGTGTGATGTAGTTCGGGAGTTAGATTTCTAATCTGTAGTCATATACGGGTGCTTTGGGATAATTACTGGCGATACCCTAGTATATAGTTGCTTGGAAGTATGAGATTGGCTGGAATAGCTCTCGCTGCTAAGCTGAACTACTTACTACTCGTAGTCATACTAGGACACTGCCAGATGCACCTGCCGTTGTTATGAGTCGAAGAAGGAAGCCACGGAAACAATGAAGCGGGGTATTTCACCTTCACCTTCAGGGTGACGGGGACCTCTCACTTCATCTTCATCTCAGCTATAGTATGGAGAAAGGATGACAGTCATAAAATCCATCACGCTGGCTCTTCACCATGGCTCCAATCCTCGAAACCGTCTCTTCACTTCTTATGCGACGACAGTTCGCCCCCGATACCCCCTTCACCGAAAAGGCGATCGTCCTGATCATATTCGCACACGTCTGTCTACTCTACACAATAGTTTGGTGGATCCTAGCAAACAAAGTCTCGAGTGGGTCACTGGCAGAAACCACCATTTATGTGGTGGTCGATATAAGCTGACTCGAAAAGAGCAGGGACTGGCAACAACCGCCAACGGCGCGACTATATCGAATTCTATCCACCTCCGCTCTCTCGTGGACAATCCCAACACAGGAGAGCCGTTTCTATGCCGACCCATCTGCCAGTGTGATCCCGACGATCCCATCTCTCTGCCGCGCCGACGATGTGACACACGCGTCGTACAAGGCCACCTGCGGCCACAAGATGATGAACCAGTGCGTTTCGAATCGGAGAATTAGCAAGAGGCTGGGGAATCCAGCAATCCAATCTCCAGCTTCTAGCCTTGTCAGGTACCCGGGAGCTTTGGCCCCGAGTGATTGGACCCGGTCGCGCGGGCTGGACAACCTGAAACTTGAAGGGGCGGCAGACTAGCCGTGATCATCCTAGATGATGGCTGTTACTCGGGGGATTTGGACCTGGCCCCAATTACATTACGGGATCCGATGTATCCGCAGAGTACGGAGTACATTACATTGGTACATTTGCAGAGGAACTATGGAGTAACGGAGGTTCGGAGGTACGGAGGCCAGAGAGCGAAGGGTGCAGGAACAAGTGCGTTGCCGTGCAAAGTGCAAAGTGCAAAGTGCACAGTCGGTGGCTGGGAGTGAGACAGGCCCTGCACATCCTCATCTACGCGCCGAGGCCAAGGCGAATGGTGCAGAGTTTGACTGAATTTTTTGTTTAATGTTTTTTGACTTTGCTTTGTCCGGGCGCTAGCTCCACCGGCTTTGAGCTCTCATTTGCGTATTGATATCAATAGTCTGAGTCGCGTACATTCATTAGTTAGAGAATACGGATACGGAGTAGTGACACGCGACTGAATATGAGTATGCTTGTGCTCTACAAAGTAGATATCGAGTTGATCAGATTCTTCTCGTGTCAACAAATGTTAGTCCAGTCCGGTGCCCACTGGTCCACTGGTACCTGACCGACTTAGGATCTCAGGATCCCCTGAGGAAACCGCAAGTAGTACTAGTAATTATGAATGTACTACTCGTATTCGGATACGAAGCTGTATGACCGTTGGTGGGCTAAGCGAAATTAGGACGGGAGACGGTGGACTCCAGTTGGTCTGCAATGCTGAACGATGGGGCGGGTGGACCAATCGGCCGAGCCCAATGGGTTGATATTGAAAATTTGCATTGAAATGTCGTCCCAACGGAGTACCATGGGTACGAGTAGTAATACTTACATTACAGGGACGAAGTACTGTATGCCCTGCACTCAGCCTTGCCCTTGGCTTGTCCACAGTATACATAGTACTGAGTACACTGGAGAGCTGTACATAACTATAGGTAACTATGGTTAAAAAGACCAGGGCCAACCTAGGAACCTAGGTGATGGGTAGTAAGTAACCCCTATGACTGATGGAGGCTACAAAGTACGAGTGATCAGTCGAGTCTACACTACACACTAGGACAATGTAAATGTACATAATTATGCTCGGCCTCGGATAGGTCTGCAATATCCGTGATCTCTCTGCATCTGCCCGATCGGCGTGACTCCGTTCCGCAGCATCCGCCCGGCCAGCCCGGGTATTTTACAGTGCATACCATACTTACACTTACTGGCGACAGAGTATGCATCCATAGACCTAATCTACATCTCAATGAATATTCATCAAATATAGAAATATCTAGGAGGATTTTCAATCTACATCACTCTAGTCTCTACTAAATGCCCATGCCAATACCAATACCAAGACTAATTACCAATACAATACCACTACGCTGCCAATACTGCCAATACTGCCAATATGAAACCCAACACTAGTGACGCCATGGACTCCCAAACCTGGCACGTAAAATTACCTGACAATACCATGCAAATCCTCTCTCCCTCGCTCGCTTTCGTCCCCTTCTTAATCTTAAGTCCTTGCTCCCCCTCTCTCCTTCTCTCTCATCACACTTTTGGGCTCGGCGCCTTGCATTTCCAGACCGGTCTCTCTCTCCCCTTACTCTGCCCATGCCGGTCGACCAGTGATTCTTATCCCGCCTTCGCGAATTCCTTCCGTCTCATCCCGCGGCATCCCTCGACCTTTCCCCCCCCCCCCCCTTCTCTTATCACGAGTTGATCTAGAGTCTCCCCTAGCGGACTCTACCCTCGCCGCAAAGATGTCTACATTCCCGTCATGGAAGGATCGCACACAGAATCAGTTCGGAAAGCTTCAGATTCAGATGCCATGGCGCTCCTTTCAACTTCTGGTGCCCCATCGCATGCGCCGCAAGATCCGCTCAAAGCTTCGGAGTCGTCTATCGCCAACCTCATCTATCTCGACCCTACAGACCTCTCTCTCCCCGGTCGACACGCTTCGATCCCTCCAGACTCATCGTTGGACGATATATGACTTCCAATACTTGCTACTTCTAATCCTCGGCATCTTCTCCCTGAGCGTCATGCAATCCCCTGGCCCGCTCGCGAAGACCGGCATCGCGACCCTAATCCTTTTCTCGCTTCTTCTGCCTCTTACCCGGCAGTTCTTCCTCCCTTTCTTGCCTGTTGCTGGATGGCTCATCTTCTTCTATGCGTGCCAGTGAGTTCTCCCTCTGCTTGTCTGCCCGGGGGTTCGCCTCCCCTTTTTTTTTCCTACCCACGCGCCCCCCGGGATGGTTCCCCGAGCCCAAATCCCTGAAATGGGCGAATTCGCCGCACAGCCGGCAAAATTACGCATGACTGACTCTTCTTTCTTTGATAGGTTCGTTCCGAGCGATTGGCGACCAGCCATTTGGGTTCGCGTGTTACCCGCCATGGAAAATATTTTGTACGGCGCCAACATCAGCAACATCCTGTCCGCCCACCAAAACGTTGTGCTGGACATTCTAGCGTGGATTCCTTACGGCCTGTGCCACTACGGCGCACCCGTTGTTGTCTCCACAATCCTCTTTATCTTCGGTCCCCCGGGCACCACCCCCCTCTTCGCCCGGACTCTCGGATATATCAGCATGTTGGCTGTGACCATTCAGCTGTGCTTCCCCTGCTCGCCACCGTGGTACGAGAATCTGTACGGTCTCGCCCCCGCAGATTACTCTATGCAGGGTAACCCTGCTGGTCTTGCTCGCATTGACAAGTTGCTGGGCATTGATCTCTATACCTCGGGCTTCAAGCAGTCTCCCGTGGTCTTTGGTGCCTTCCCCTCTCTCCACGCGGCGGACTCCACCCTGGCCGCTCTCTTCATGAGCCATGTCTTCCCCCGCATGAAGTTCCTCTGGGTTACCTACACCCTCTGGATGTGGTGGGCTACCATGTACTTGTCTCACCACTATGCTGTCGACCTGGTCTGTGGTGGTCTGCTCGCCACCATTGCATTCTACTTTGCTAAGACCCGATTCCTACCCCGTGTTCAGTCCGATAAGACGTTCCGCTGGGACTACGACTACGTTGAGGTCGGCGACTACTCCCGCGAGTTTGGCTATGACCTCGCTAGTCTGGATGGTGACCTCAACCTGGACAGTGACGAGTGGACCGTCGGTTCCTCATCTTCGGTCTCCTCCGGCTCCCTGAGCCCCGTGGACGATCACTACGCTTGGGAGAGCGAGACTCTGACTTCGAACCACGACCTCGAGGCCGGTCGCTAATACCACAACCACCTTGCATATATCATTTTTCGACTCTGCTCGCTATTTTGCATCTACGCTTTTTTGCTTTTCACTCGGCGTTCTACTTGACGACACTGTTGGGACCATTATCTGCATCGAGCCATTTTCGACACCTAAGGTTTTTAATTACCTGTTGAAAACCTCCGGTTCGCGCGGTTCTCGATCCGCCTTGAGCCGAAGGTTACTTTTTCGCCTTCTGGCTGTACATGCCTTGTCACTTCACCGCTGAAGTGGCACTTTCCGTCTATAATATTAATTCCGGTGGTCAACCCTATTCACCTGCTATGGGTATGCGACTCCCTTCGCACCGCCACCGTTGGAAACCTTCGCTTGTACAGACTCGGACGTTCCTCCTCGCGAGGTCGATCCGAACATTTTTAACTTCAATTCTCACCTTATGTCTTTCGCTACGACTTTTTACACTGGACGAGCCACCCCTTTTTCTTCGCTTCGCGCTCGTCCATATGAACAAACTTTTATTTTATTATTCGTGTCAATCGCTTACGAACTGGCGACTGGGAACTTTGGATACGGTTTTTTATCTTCATGGGAAACTCAAAAAAGAGTTCGGCGCCATTGCTTGCACTACACTCGCTGTGCATAGAAACTGTTTTTGGATATTTTTGGCTTGAGGACATTTGCATCGGCACATAGAAAAGCCTCCGCTCGTTGGCAGGTGAATCCAGCGTTGGCTGTGTGATGATTGCTCCATGGCGTGGAAGTTGTTCGCCCATGCGAGAAGGAGAAGGAGAAGGAGAGGGGATGACTGAGAAGGAAAGGAAGCCGGTTTGGGATGACCGGCACCGGGCGATGGATGGCGCAGAAAAGAGGGAAACTTGACGGAACCCTCTACTTCTCGCACCTCGCTTATCGCTTTTTGCTTCGCTTCTAGCTGGAATGAAGCGCGATTCCAACTGTGGTATACTGCACCGACCGCCCGACTTAATGTGTGACAACCTATAATGTCTTGATCTTTTGAAGGAGAAGGGGGTTGCGGGCGACTCGTGTTGGTCATCGTTAGCATTATTCTTAATCCCTAGATGAAGTTATGAAGAATTGTACATTATCTCATTACTTTTGTTTCCCACGTATTTGTATTCAACTGTAGACCGCCGTAATCAACAGAACTGTCTTGTATACGGAATACGCCAACGGACTCAACAACCCTTGGCAGTGGGGTGGAGATCATTGTCGATCGTTTCGACCTCAAGCCTACATAGCAAGCAAGTGGCTTTTGCTTCTGCAAATCCAGTTCCTAACTCCGTCCCTCCGCGGAAGAGATATGCATCACCCCCGCACCTCGCGCAGATCAGCCAGTCTTGTCTGGCTGTGACTGCTGAAATTTTACCAAAGGTATGTTAATCCCACGGACCCCGGCGCATGTGCCAGCCCGAGGCCGGGGGCTGTGTTTGTGCTGCATAGCCTGTTTAAGACTGGATTGTGATATCGTTGCGGGGGGGAATCGGGGCAGTTTAGGTGCAGGCAGGTATCTGACGAACCAACCAGCCCATATGCTCCAAGGCGTGAGTGTGAATGCCAGTGAGTGAAGTGGGTTCGCTACAACTTGTATTCCAAGGGTTAGTTGGATTTGTCTATGCAAGACGACTTCTAGTCCTTGGTTACTGGAGACACGTCCACATTGCACTGTCAACGAGTGTGTCTTTTATGCGCAGTCGACTGACCCAAGTATGTCTCGGGATGAGGCAGTTGCGGAGGAATATTTGTGAGATAAATGACACGACTCGATTTTGATACACAGTCAGACAAAAGATACAGAGTAGTTCCACATCATGTAATCGCCTCCCAGAATACTTGAGAAAAAAAAACCAACCTACCAGCTTCTAAGGGAATCAATATACGTGCCACATCGAACGAGATTGGCACGTGTATGTCGAAAGAGTAATCGATGGAAACAGTGAAAGAGTAAAATAAGAGGGGGTAAAGCAGACAAATCCGGGCGCCGCTTGAATTCGTGTCATGGTCTATCTATTCATCGTCAAAGATCTGTACGCGCTCCGCATACTCGCGGATATTAGAGAAAAATGTTTCTTCGATCTGGTCGCCTTTGCCGCCGGCGACGCGGAGAACCAGGTCATTTAGAGAGGCACGACCAAGGATATCGACGTGGTCGCCTATTCACGTTCGTTAGACAGATAGAAACAAGGAGAAAAATAAAGTGCCTGCACTCTACTGTAGGGACATACCAGTATTAGGTCCACCGCGGGGGGGAGAATCGATCTGGCTCGTGCGGCATTTCATAGACCTTGATCTTGGACCCGGCTGGGTTGTATCGTTTCATGCGCCAGCCTTTGGCACACATGTATCCTGTACTGAGAAGGTTGACTGTGCCATCACCCTCACCCATAACTACTCCACGGTCGATATCGTCGTTGAGGGTGACAGTTGTGTCTATGCTAACGTTCAGCTTTGTTTGGGGATCGCGCTCCTCTTGGTAAAAGTAGCTGCGCTCGGTGGGTTTGCCAACGCCATAGAAGCAGTAGATCTTCATATCAGGCGCGAGCGGGAGTCGAGCCTCGAGTGGGTTCAACCATGTACGTGGATTCTTTTCGTTGGCCTCGACCTCACGGGTGGTATGCGCCACCCGTGCGAGTAGCTGCTCAGCACCTGGTTCTTATACCAATCTTCACTTTGGTCGAAGAGGTACTGCAGACTCTCTGACGAAGTTAGGTTGCGTCTCGTCCAAGACGAGTTGGTCTCCCGAAAATTCAGAAGGTTTCCAAAACTCATAGATTGACCAGGCTGGTCGTCCGGCGCCCAGGTGGAATTGCCCCAGACGGCTTCGCCGCCTTTAGGGAGCATGCTGGAGATACCTGGCATTGCGCGGAAGATCTCCGCCCGTTCCTCTTTCGAGAGGAACTTCTCAAGGCCATACACAGCGAAGGCATTGAGTTGAGCTGTATCACGCATCTCGCCGGAGAGCACGGCAGTCAGTCCCTTGACGGCACCGAGCATGCAGCCACTGATGTTGACCCACGAATCAATGTGCTTGTTGACCCAGTCCTTTCCACCTTTCCCATATTCTTCGCTCTCAACCCACTTGAAAAAATAGAGCACCACCTGCGAGCCCATACTGTGAGATGTAAGGGTGATCTTTTCGCCCTGAACTTGGACGGCCGTCTCGATATAAGACTTCAGGCGGCTGAAGTACTGATCGCGGATCTCGAGATTGAGATACGATAGTCGCCAATCGTAGGCGGCGGTAAAAGCGTTGGTCGGGTCATATCCAATTGTCGCCAGGTTTTCCAAGATCTTATTCCAGATCCAGTAGCCCGTGATAAAGAAGTCAGTAGCGTCGAAACCTTGCGCCGCACGCAGCTTGACTCCCGGCGGGTCAAGACCTGTCTTTCGATCCAGCATGATATGGTTCTTCCATTCTGCCTTGTCCATCACCAGGGCCCGCATCATACTCCAACTGCCCCATAGTCGTCGCCGGAAGTACTGCCGGGAGGTATCTCCAGTTCCCCAGCTCTCGAGACCGGTAGAGATGACGCCAGGGATCATAACAACAGGATGCTTAGCTTTAACGCCTTGTGATTGAAGGTGTAGTCCGACGGCAAAGGAATCGTAATTGACGGCATCGCGTTCATGTTGCTGTCGCATCTCCCCTCGTAGTTAGCTGGCTGAGACAATATCATGGCTGTTAGAACTAAGGGAAAGGACTCCAGGCATACCGAGAACTCTTTCGCATCTCGCACGATGCCTTGGGGGATTACATCGATCAGGGTATCGATATTCAGATCCATCAACCCGTCCAGGTTGATCACCTCCTGTTGATTGGCGAAGAATAGGGCGATAAAAACACCAAAGAGGCCACCCAGCACGAAAATAAAACCATTTCGACGCTTGCTGCGCGGCTTAATTACCAACTGCTTGACTTTGGCGCCCTCGAACTCGGCTCGAAGCTTCTCTTCCTCCTCCTTGTCTCGGATGGACCGGCTGGTATTGTCGTTGGATGGAGGGGCGTCATCCTTGCCAGTGCGGCGGCGCAACATAGCGACGAGCCAGGGAGGAAAGCGACCAAACCAATGGCAAGAGGAGATGGTAGAGTGACCGAAAGTGGGAAGAGAAAAGAAAAAGAAGGAAGGGGATCAAGTGACAAGCACAGCTGCAGCTGCGCAGCCTGTGGCGGGCAGATCGGCGTCACATGCGGTCAATCGGGCAATTGTTGTCCTCCGCCCGTTCCTTTCCTTTCCTCCCCTCCCCACTTTCTTCGTTCCTCGACCTCGACCTCGACCTCGCCCTCGCCCTAGCCATTATACCCGCCATGAACCAAGATTTCTCTGCGCTCCGATATGTGCGCTATGATAGCGCGCGCGAAAACGAATATGTCGCCGCTATGCGCCAGCTGATCTCCAAGGATCTGTCCGAACCCTACAGCATCTATGTCTACCGCTATTTCCTATATCAATGGGGTGATCTTTGCTTTCTCGCCATGGACGATAAAGATGAGATGGTCGGCGTCGTGGTGTCTAAGCTAGAGCCACACCGTGGTGGGGCTTTGAGAGGGTATATCGCCATGCTAGCGGTGCGCGAGGAGTTTCGAGGTCAGGGCATCGCAACGAAGCTGGTTCGCATGGCGATTGATGCTATGACAGAACGGGATGCGGATGAGGTTTGTATACATTCTTGTGCATCAGTCTGGGGATCTGAACCAGACCCTGCTTGTCTTTCCCTGGCTAACGTTTTCTAATCATGTTTAGATTGTCCTCGAGACCGAAATCACAAATACCGGCGCGATGAAACTGTATGAGAGATTGGGCTTCCTACGCAGCAAACGACTTCACCGATACTACTTGAATGGAAATTCTGCGTATCGCCTCGTGCTTTATCTGAAAGAGGGTGTTAGTGCCATCCGAACTGCCTTTGATCCTTTTGCACCACCTCACCCGGCGCACATGGAGGCGCCCGCTGTACCTCTCCCAGGCAATGGTGTCATTTGATACAAGCTTTTTTCTGGCTGGGAGCATCCTCTTGCATGTCCGGGGAATACCGGCGTTATGAGACATGAGATTCCTTTTATGGAAATGACCTTATAGATAGAGCACTTTGATTGGCGTTTACATGATAGCAACTGCATGGATACTTTTAACTGTACAAAACAAACTCAATGGTAGCGTGAAGGTGGATACTATCTAGGGTACCTAGTACGTAGACTTGATGCCATCCTGCATTCCAAACTGTTACAGTCCGTAATAGGCAATTTATATACTTAGATCGGGCTTCGATCGAGTCGATGACGGTAAGCGGCCTCATCCATGGACTACCTGGGCACTCACTTCTGTGCCTTCCCATTTTGGGGTGCGGCGAAGGTATCGAATACCTGGGATCATTAGTATTTGAGAAAAAAAAAACCTTGAAAAGTTTCAAACTACATCTCACCCTCACTCTCACCCTCACTCTCACCCTCACCAATCGCCATTATGCGAGTTCAACTGAGTCCCCCAAATCCAATCTCTGACGAGATTATAACACCAACTCGATCGCATCACGGTGGCAGCCAGCTCCCTGGGACACCACCATATTAATCGACGACAGTTTCAAGCAGAGTTCCGCGATGTCTTCCAGAAGGCTGGATAAGTAAGATTTGACATGTGCTACTCTGCTACTTGCATGAAGCTAACTTTGTCACAGGGACATGCTTTGCTCATCTTGGCAAAGATGAAGAAGACGGAGCGACCCGTCTAGGACTACTTCTTCATTATGCGGCCAGGGTAAAACATTTCAACAGGTGCCGGGGATATTCCGACCGTCTTGAAATCAAATCTCGGACTACACTTTCAGACAACGCCGTCCAATACCAAGGCAAGGAGTCCTCTGTCTTAAAGGCTCCAGACAATAGTCTCTGGTACGGCAGTGAGGAGGAAGCTGCTGTTCAGCTCGTGGTTTTTGAAACAAATAAGTGCGACTTTGAATGTAGCCAGGAATTGAGATTATGTCCATGCTGCGAAGCACAGGTTTTAGGTAATATCGGTGAGTATTGCCCAGGCGGGTTATGGAAAAATTGTACCTCTGCTGACATTTCTATATAGCGATGGTTTACTCCGAGCGAAAACGTCGTGGAGAGGCGAAAATGTGGTGTTTATGGCCTCTTGACGGATCACAAAGGATTTTTATTCTATCGCGTTGATGATGATGGTGATGTTCGTAACATTCACCCTTTTACCTTTTGTTTTTTTTTCGCATCGATCTAACGTTTTTCTTTTCTTCTCAAGGGGTCCTATCTCGATTTGAGAGTGACAACCTATCAAGCCAGTGATAGGGTAGGCTACGGAGATATTGCTCATTTTCCAACGTTAATTTTTTTGGAAGCCCCATGCACAGGAAAGGGATTATCTGATGATATGTTGCTCTTTGTTGGCCAAGAAAAACCTTGAAGTATCGAGAATTAAGATCGAATATACCTACGATGGTTGAACAGCACAGGGCAATTACTAGTAGTTATTGCATGGTAGTAGTAGACGCTTAAGCGTACTAGTACTAGTAGTTCAAGTTGGTTGACAGATAAACTTTGACAGCTGGGATGACTTGTGCTACCATAGACACTGAAGTCATACTGATTTCGTACCAGATATCTATTTGCCTCTATTTCCTGATGCTGGTTCGTTGCATGTACGACTGAACCTCAGAATTAATCTATTTTATCAAGTTTGCGCGGCGCCCCCTACGTCATGCCCCCATCGCGATCAGATTGATATAGATCCATGTCCTTTGATGGGCCTCGCTGAAGAAAAAGATTTTGCAGAAGAACCGCCATCGGAATATTTTGATTATCCCCTTGAGCTCTTACAAAATCCCCGTTATTCCAAGGTTCCTCCCGACCGATCGAATTCTTGATGCCTCTCAGTCCCGTCACCAGCGGTCTCGGCAAGGGCCTGCCGGCCAACAAAGTTCAGTCAAAGGCGACCGATAATGTCAAAGGGATCGCGAAGGACCCAGTAAAGCAGGTCAATAAAACCACACAGCCTCTGACGGAGCCTGTTCTTCCAGGCCAATTCCCCTCGGACGATGCCCCCAAAAACGATGATAAGCCACAGCCCGAAATCCAGTTTTCAGCTATCTGGACATCCTTCAGTCAGTGGCTATATGGCCTTTTCCCGCAAAGTGTTGATACATTTGAGTGGATCGTGAAATGGCTTGTGGATAGATATTTCCCGCCGCCTAAGCAGGTACAGATGTATGAAGCTGCGTTGAGCCGACCGATCGCTTCTACATTCCTTGTCTGTCAGGCCATCTGCTGTGGGGTCCCACTACTTGTGTTCCTCGTGGGTGTTTTCATCTTCGCTGCCGTGTCTTTGCTGCTCTGGGCAGTTTTGTCCCTGTTGATCCTGGGACCGGTCCTACTGGTTGCCAGTATGATGGGCGTTTCGCTGTGGGGCTGGGGGTGGATTTTATATGGGTTGATGAAATGGGTCGATAAGCGGTTTTTGGGGGGGAATGATCGCTCGCTTTTGGGGGCTTCCGCAGGCTCAGGAGGGGGGTGGTCAAGAGGAGGGTGATGGGGATTCAGTTGAAGGGGCCGAGGAAGAAGAGGGAGGAGAGGTGGGAGAGGTGGGAGAGAAGAAGGATAATTGAGGTGACACAGTACCTTTGTATACCTTTGCAGCTACCACCTACATCATGCATGTAGCTCATATCGAGACAGTCGCTTCGTGCAAGCTGCTACATACATACATAACCACATTAATGTATTTTAAAAAAAGAGGGACCAAGTTCAAATTCATTTCCACAGATTGATCCCAAGAACATCCAGGCTTTTTTGCGTTGAATTTAGCATACGCAAGTCTCATCAAATGCCTCATTTGCAGTCTGGAGAACATACCAACACTGACAAATTCTCAAGGTCTGATAGACTTCATATCAATCAGTATGTTCTCCGAACTGCACGTGAGGCATTTGATGAGAATTGCGTTATCCCTCGAATTCAACGTACTCCGTAAAGAAAGCCTGAATGTTTTGGGGATCGATTTGTGGACTTGAACTTGGCAATGTGTTTCACTCTGCTGTATGAAATAACGAAGGTCCACTTTGCAATTCCAAATCAAAATTCCATCTGCCGGCAGTGGGTATGCAACGCCGCAGATTTCCATCAACGGGAGAGATAGCGTAACCCAGGCCCCTATCCGAGGTAGCATCCCATTGGTTGCCAGCCACGCAAAGCTTACTGCTTGATAGACTTCGCTGCAAGCCGCTGGATCAAGTAAAAGATAAGACGTCCAAGGATTGATTGAGATGGGAATGATTGCGATGGGAATGATTGCCCCGGAAAAACCGGCAAGGCAACCAGCGACGGCCCGAAACGGTTTTCACAGTATCGAGCTCGATCCTCATCTTTCACCATTGTTGCATATCTGTCGCCAGGGGAAACCCTGACAATCTTGCCACCGTACAGAGTGGTCAAGGCCTACATATCCTATGTATGTACTCGGTACCGAAGATGTCGGAAATTCTGCCAGTGTACTCTTACTACGGAGTACTAGTATTCGAGTTGATCCAATCCAATTACGTCGATGCTGGAACGCCCGTAGATCCAGGGCCATGGGCAGGAAACGGGCTACTGCAACGCCTGGATGAGACTAGGATTTTAATCGTGACCAACATCACATGGCAAACAAAATGCGAAATGCGCCTCATATCTGTCAGCGGTCCAGAGTCCGATGGCAGCTTCGACGTCAAGGTCGTGCCTGCACTGACCGAATGCAATCAAGTCAGCCGACAGTCGACATCATGCCGCATGGGCCATTCCCTCAGGCTAAAGAGAATGTAAGGTTCGACGGAGGGAGTTTACACCTCCATAGGATCTTCTTCATCAGCTCGCGAGTCCCGAAATGGCAGAGTACTGGGATGATCTCCACTTGGTGGTCGTGGGGAGGGGGGGTCCTGCTCCTCCGAACTGTACCGGTATGTATGTGCCGCATAGAAAAAGCTGGGCAAGATTGTACAGAGTACGGATACTACATGCATAATTGCCGATCCCGTTGACATCCACGAAGCGGTGACATATCCTTTGTACAACTCCGTTCCATGCCTCATGATGGCTAGTGTGCGGGAGCCTCGAAGAAAAGCGAATAGGGGGGGGGTCACAGCTGAGCTGCGACTGATCTGCGACGGAGCTTAGCGCTGTTTCATGACGGGCGGAATGGGATTCAGGTGGCCCGTGTGGTTGATCGCTGGAGCGTGTTTAGGTCGGACAGGAAGAGGGATTGTCTTGATCTGTGACAGTTTGATGATGAATGTGTGGCAGACCCTCATCTATTCATGTCAGATTAGCGTTGATCTATTGTGTTAGTGTCATGATACACGGTAGCATTCCCTCCCGCCACCCCGGAATATGTCTCAGGTATGGCGTAATCATACAGAACTTGAACGGTCTTTCGATCAGGGGTTCAGTACTCGTAGGATATTCGTAGGATACTCGTATGCGAGTTTTCGATAGGTCTTTGCTAGAGTTCACGGCTGCGGAGAGGGAACTCTCGAGGTCTCCCGCTGGTTCCACTCAGGGGGGATCCACTCTCGCGCGTTTTACCCCTGAGAAGCAAAGCACTGACCAGGAATGCAAGCGTAACTTTAGTTGAGGGGGGAGGGCAAAGGCGACTATGAAAAAAAAAGCAAAGATAAAAAGGCAAAAGCAAAGACATTGCGCGGTGCACCCCCGCAAACTAATCCCAAAAGCAAAGAATCTTTAGGGCGTAGCGTCAAGCTCGGGGACAACGAGAGGCCCTTGGATTTAGCCAATGCGCAGCGCAGGGAGAGGACATCCTGGAGGGAATTTCCTAGGGTACCCTACTCAAACTCGTACTACGAGTAATCATCGGAGGTCACGCTACCCAGGATCCGTAGGAAAATGAGGCATTCTTTTGGTACTCCGTACTCGTACTGCCTACACCCTCCACTGGAATGATGGAAACGAGGCAGCAAAGTGGTCTCTTCATCCACGCGGACCGCACGATGTCGGATGATGGGCCCGGACTGCCAATCCGGCTGAGATCCGCTAGGAGCCTTGCGTCTGAGACATCCGTTGATAGTGTCGAACGATTGATGCACCTGCGGCAGCCAAGTGTTGCCTTTGGTGCAGATAGAAGTGAAGTGGAGTTGCTCGTCTCTTTTTTTGGATTTTGGATTTGGTAGATGCGGATGTGGATGTGGATGTGGATGATGATGATGATGAATGCGCATGGTGGATTGAATTGCGATAAGCATATGTTCATGAGGGTATTCACCCTAGACCTGGGATATGGGATAAGGGATTCCATGGAAGGACCTTCCTGTTCTCCATGAGTCTCCAAATCTCTTGGAGATAGAATTTAATTGTATTGCTGGCCAACATTTCATCCCGAGTTGAATCAATCTGAAACCCCGTTCAGCTTCAACGTTGAGAATGTCGTCCACATGGAGGTCTCGTGGACCAGCGATGTACCCTTGGCCCCTCTCTCTCCCCCAAGGTCATCCCCACCTTGGAAGTCAGTGCGGCAGGGCCCCGGTTTAGCCATTTAATCATTTAATCATTTAATCCCCCAAAAAAAGAGGATTATCATTTTTGGGCTCGGATGCAGGTACCGATTTGATGTTGGGTTGGCAACGAGTCCGTGTAACTGGCCTTTTTTTTCTATCAGACGGCGTGGCACCGTTGGCCCTGGCCCTGACGTAGTTCGGCAAGTTGCGCAAGCACAAAGCCCGAGATCCCAGAAGTGTATCATAATGTGGATCCAACAGGGGTAGACAAAGTACGAGCGTACTCGTACGAGGAGAGAGAGAGGTTTCCCCGAATCCATGGAAAAGGGGAGGTTCGCGGTGGCGAGGTGCATTGGGCCAGGGGTAGGGCAAATGGACCTGTACAGTCAAGAATACCGAGGACAGAGGACACATACATACGGATACTCAGTAATCCCTTGCATCAAGCTGAATAAAATAACCTCTAAAAATTACTCCGTAGTATTAATACTAATACTAACACTAATATTTATATTATTATTATTAATATTAATATTAAATTCTATCCATCAGTAAATACTCGTTCGTATGCTCCACTTATCCTTTTCTTTTTTCCCTTTTTTTCTTCCCCAGAACACTTCGACTAACAAGGAACAAGCAAACTAACGAAATAATTAATCTCCCTTTCCTCCCCCCCCCCCCAAATTCCCCCCCCTCTTCCCCCCCTCCGTTGTTTCCTGGCTCCCTCCATCTTCATATCCCTACGAGACATTCCTTACCATTCTCTGTAATATTCTTCTTCTTCTTCTTCTTCTTCTCCTGCCAATTGATCCCACCCCGATTGCCGCGGTTTGCGCCCAACCACCCCCCTCCCCCCCTCAAAAACCTTCTTCTTCTCGGCGAACCCCTTGTCGGGTGAGAGGAAGACAACCCGACTATCTATCCACCCAGGGATCGAAGATCGAAGAGGTAATACCTTACATTCATCCGGACCGTTTCATTCCGTTCCTCTCTGACCTTTTGAACCTCTCCCCCCAAAGACCTTCTTCCGCCATCCCTCCCTGACCACTTGCGCCGTTGTCTGCAGCGCAGTCGACCAGCCCATCCTTCCTCCAGGAAGGCCTTCACACAGAATCGCACAATGTCTGTTGCGACAATGCTTCAACCAGCATCGAGAATATCCCGAGCCTCCTCTTCGTCCTCTTCCTCGTTTCAACCCGTCGCAAGACAGAACACCATGTCGTCTCACGATACTCGGTCGCTCCGTCAATCCAAGCGGATGTCGGTCACGGCACTGTATCTGTCCATGTCCGCCAAGGATAGAGACTTGGAAATCTCCGATGATCTCGCAAGAGGTACGTTCAATGCAGCTTCCCACTGGCCGTCGCGTCGCCCCAGGGTACTGACTTCCGCACAGCACAGAAACACCTGAGAGAATTGAAATCAAAGATCTCCTCGCAGTCCAAGAAGAACTTCGTATTGGAAAAGGATGTGCGATACCTCGACTCGCGTATTGCGTTGTTGATTCAGAACCGAATGGCCTTGGAGGAGGTAAGTGCATATTCGTTCAGAGCGGAGGGGGAGAGAAGAGAGAGAAAAAAAAGAGCGTGGACTAGTCACTCACACCTATATTCCTCTAGCAAAACGAAGTCGCCAGCCATCTCGATGATACCGCCGACCCGCAAGAGGGTTTCTTTCCCAACGATGAGCGTACCCAGAAGTATGGCAATCTGCTCTTTCTGCTGCAGTCCGAGCCCCGCCACATCGCCCACCTGTGTCGACTAGTCTCAATGGCCGAAATCGATTCGCTCTTGCAGACTGTCATGTTCACCATCTACGGAAACCAGTATGAGAGCCGCGAAGAGCACCTCCTCCTTACCATGTTCCAGTCCGTCCTCACCTATCAATTCGACAATACCCCCGAGTACTCCTCCCTTTTACGCCAAAACACCCCTGTCTCTCGTATGATGACCACCTACACACGCCGTGGCCCTGGACAGAGCTACTTGAAGCAGGTTTTGGCTGATCGGATCAACTCGCTGATTGAATTGCGCGATGTGGATCTGGAAATCAACCCCCTGAAGGTTTATGAATCGATGGTGAAACAGATCGAAGAAGAGACCGGCTCGCTGCCAGACTACCTCGCTCGCTCTGTTACAGCCGAGGATGCTGCCGACAATAAGCAGGTCCAGGCAATCATCGCACCGCGCCTCAAGATGCTGACAGATATAGCCAACGGATTCATTACCACCATCATCGACTCGGTAGATGAAACACCTTACGGTATCCGATGGATCTGCAAACAGATCCGCAGTCTTTCCCGTCGCAAGTACCCCGACGCCCAAGACCAGACCATCTGTACCCTTATCGGCGGTTTCTTCTTCCTGCGGTTCATCAACCCCGCTATTGTTACACCACGCTCCTACATGCTGATCGACGCGACACCTACCGACAAGCCCCGCCGTACTTTGACTCTGATTGCCAAGATGATCCAGAACTTGGCTAACAAGCCTTCATACGCCAAGGAGCCTTACATGTCCAGCCTGCAGCCTTTCATCGAATCAAACAAGGAACGAGTGAACAAGTTTTTGCTTGACCTGTGTGAAGTCCAAGACTTTTACGAGAGTTTGGAGATGGATAACTACGTGGCTTTGTCCAAGCGTGATCTGGAGCTGCAAATCACTCTCAATGAGATGTACGCTACTCACGCGCTTCTCGATAAGCACAGCGATGCCCTCACCCAGGACCACAACTCGCACCTTGCTCTCCTACTACAAGAGCTAGGAACGGCACCCCCACTGGTGCCTCGCAAAGAAAACAGGACCATTACGGTGCCACTTTTCAGCAGATGGGAGATAGCTCTGGATGACCTGACGGCCGCCCTGGATATTACCCAAGAAGAGGTGTTCTTTATGGAGGCCAAGTCAACCTTTGTCCAGATCCTTAGGTCTCTTCCACAAAACTCATCGGTCGCTCGCCGGCCTCTGCGATTGGACCGCATCGCTGAAGCAGCTGCAACCCTCAAAAATGATGCAGTGATGGTGCGTAAAGGCATTCGCACCATGGAATTATTGAGTCAACTCCAGGACATGGGTGTGATCGACCGCTCCGACGAGTTCAGTTTGCTGAGGGACGAGGTGGAGCAAGAATTGGTGCACCTCGGCTCGCTCAAGGAGAAGGTACTGGATGAGACACGCAAGCTAGAAGAAGTTTTTGCCACCATCCGCGATCATAATGCTTATCTAGTGGGCCAACTGGAAACCTACAAGTCCTATCTCCACAACGTGCGCAGCCAATCTGAGGGTAAGCAACGGAAAACGCAGAAGCACCAGGAACTCGGCCCGTACAAGTTCACCCACCAACAGTTGGAAAAGGAGGGCGTCATCCGCCGCAGCAATGTTCCCGAAAACCGTCGCGCGAACATCTACTTCATGTTCAAGAGTCCGTTGCCCGGAACATTTGTGATCAGTCTGCACTATAAGGGCCGCGCGCGTGGTCTGCTTGAGCTTGACCTCAAGCTGGACGATCTCCTGGAGATGCAGAAGGATAGCCTTGAGGATCTTGACCTGGAATATGTTCAGTTCAATGTCACCAAGGTGTTGGCTCTGCTCAACAAGCGATTTGCACGCAAGAAGGGTTGGTAAACGCCAAATGCGCGCCCACCTCGATATGGCTTATCCCTCTCTTATGAAGACTTATGTGACCGAGTAAAGGGTTGCAGCCTACAACCTCTCCCAAACGTCTCGGTTGGCTGTGAACGCCTGCAGCTTATTATTTTGATGATCCGATGGATACGGAACCCCCGTACTCAATGTCTAACTCTCCATCTTCGTCCATCCTCAAACCCGAGATGGACTGAATGAATGCACAGCGATGATCTCGACCATTCTCCTTGTGGAACCCCAGGAGAATTTGTGTCTAGTGTGAATGCCATCGATACACGAACATATGCTCCCGCTGGCTCGGGCATGTCATCGATCTTGATTTCCTCAGGATCTTTTCCTTTGTTCCTCTCTCTCTTTTGCTTTTTTTTACCTGTCGTGGATTTTTGCAATTTATACCCAGCGCATAGTTGTTGCTCACATGTCTTGTTCGGCCAATCTGTCCAATAATCCTATCTGATCTGTTTTTTTTTTATGTTTATGTTCCCATCACCGCTCGGGCCTTCTTCAGGTTCCCCATGCGCTGTGTATAATATCATCTTGCTCATGTATCTTGCCACGCGAGGTCTTTTGGATTCAATACCCGTTTTTTGATATATTTTTTGAGTCTTCGGCTTGTACAGCACAGCACAACAACTATAACTAGAAGCACGTTCAATTTTATCTGGGATACCATAACATTGATCCTCATCTCGGCGATCCTTAAGTGCCGGTCAAATTTTCTCCTTAGCTCCAGACTAGGGCGACTTGTCATGCGGGTTTGGTGGATGATCTTTTCGACACCGCCTCGTGCCCCTCTCGCCCCCTTGAGCTAGTTGCCTACGCTGATCGATCCATGCAGAACTCAATGGCAGATGTAACCCAGTGACCAGGCCGCTTGAAGAGGATTCTAATTTGAAGTTGTTTGCTTGCCCGCAAGCGGCCATAGTATGAACTATGCATGTTCTCTGTAGGGCAACACGATATCGGGGTCTGTACCTAGGTAATAATACTACTGTATTGAAACTGACGAGTACCTAGGGGAAATCGACCAGGATAGTTTCGTGTAATTTTTTTCTGATTTGCTTCCTGCTACTTTTCCCTGTTAATTTGGCCACCATGGGAGTCCTTGGAGACATAGGGGACCTCATGTCAATAGCCCAACGTATTGACCCAATCCACTTGTTATTTAATTCTCCATTATGTACCTCCAAATAAATTAAAGCCCGACCCAGTAACCAACAAGACCCATCTGGGCCTCTCGCCGTGCTGTTGTTTACCCAACGGGCGATCCCCCGTTCATATTGAAGTGGCCACTTACGCCAATTCCCGTCCGCCTTCCTGCATTTCCTCCCCCCCCCTCCACTTTTTGACGTCGCCCCTCTCCCCTCCTCTCCTCTCCTCCTCTTCCTCCTTTCATACACTCACACCTTCACCATGGCCGAGCAAAACTTGTCCACCGACTCCAAGTACGATCAGTACGACTTTCCCACCACCGCGCCGGACGCTGTGCCTGGCCACCCCGGCCACACCACCCCGGAACATGACGCCAAGGTGCACCAGCTCCGGACAATCCTCGAGCAAGAGGGCTACACCGAACGCCTGGACACCCTCACTCTGCTCCGATTCCTGCGCGCTCGCAAGTTCGATGTCAATCTGTCTAAGGAGATGTATGTGGCCGCCAATTCCCTCGAACGCCGGTGGTCCACTTCTCTGAACAGGAGCTGGATTGCCCGCAACACTTGCATTCGTCACAGATGTGTCTAATACTGATTACTTGTAGGTTCGTGAGCACTGAGAAGTGGCGCAAGGAGTTTGGCACCAATGAGCTGCCCGCCACCTTCGAATACCCTGAGAAGGCCGAGGTGTTCCAGTACTACCCTCAATACTACCACAAGACTGACAAGGTGAGTGCCTGGCTGCTTTGATCGTATTCATTTCTTCATGTGAGACGACTCACGAGAGGAGAAGTAAGAAGACTGATCGCAATTTCACGCTATAGGATGGCCGTCCCCTCTACATTGAGAAGTTGGGCAAGATCGACCTCACGGCTATGTACAAGATCACCACCAGTGAGCGCATGCTGCAGAACCTCGTCACCGAGTATGAGAAGATGGCCGACCCACGTCTACCCGCCTGCTCTCGCAAGGCTGGTAAGCTCCTCGAGACCAGCTGTACCGTCATGGACCTGAAGGGAGTCGGTGTCACCAGCATCCCCTCCGTCTACGGATACGTGCGCCAGGCCTCTGAAATCTCCCAGAACTACTACCCCGAGCGTCTGGGCAAGCTGTACATCATCAACGCCCCCTGGGGCTTCAGCTCCGTCTTCAGTGTCGTCAAGGGCTTCCTCGACCCCGTCACTGTCAACAAGATCCATGTTCTCGGCAGCGGATACCAAAAGGAGCTGCTGGCTCAGGTTCCCGCCGAGAACCTGCCCGTCGAGTTCGGTGGTTCCTGCAAGTGTGAAGGTGGCTGCGAGCTGTCTGACATGGGTCCTTGGCAGGAGGCTGAGTGGGCTCGCCCCCCTGCGTGGGCCGTTAAGAAGGAAGCTGCTGCCGCTGCCGCTGCCGCTGCCGATGCCGATGCCGATGTCGATGCCGCTGCCGATGCCACCGTCCAGAACGAGGACAACGGCCCTGAGAAGAAGGACGCCAGCGAGGAGGGCATCCAGGCCAGCGCATAAAATGCTCGATATAGACTCTTTTCATTCGTCCAACCATTCGCATATACCGGGCGCCTGCATCGCTCCTGTGCCAATGACCCTTCGTACTAATTTTAAGAAGAGGGACAATCGACCAGGATTTGTAGGAGAAGTTTCTCGCCGGGGCGAGAGCCAGCTGGCTTTTCTTTTTCCTCGGCTCAACTGTCAATTGCGGAGTACGACTTAATTGTGTTCCACTTTGGCATCTCGAATTTCCACCTGGAAATCCAACGCCTTCTGGAAGTTTTCAACACATCATCACCGACGACCCAACCACAGCCTGTGGACTCTTTTGCCTTTTGTTACTTGCTTTTGATCTAGATATCACTGAAAGTTCTTTCCCCTATATTCCTTAAAGTGTTTTAAATACGCGGTTTCACATCCGCTCTCTCAATATAGAAGGGGGAAGACGGGATGGTGTGGGAGTGTTTTCAAAAAGCGAGTTGGGAGTGGAGGTGAAGACTTGACTTTTTTTTTCAATCTTTGATTTGGAGTGTATACACGGGAGAGCACATAGCAAAAAACACGGCTGGTAGCCCATGAGATTCACCTTGCTTATTGTAAATTGACACGATGGTGTTGCAAAATGTATTGCCATTCCTAACAAAGGAAATAGACTCGACCCAGTGTCTGAAAAGTCGATAGATGAGCCCAGAAGAAACAGAAACAATGGTATCATGATCCTCGCGAAGCCCTCGTTACCAAACGCCTTCCACATTAAAAGACATAAAAAACACCCCAAGTGAATCCGTTAAATATCCGCGAAAACGCTTGCAGACAGAACTCTCACATCTTCTCGACCACCTCAGCAGCACGCCCGGCCCTCTCAGCCTTGCCCACCGTGGTAGCCAGAGCATTACCTTCGGTACCAGGTTCACCGTCAACAGCCCCCTCGCCCTGTAGCCGCTGCAGTGTCCGCAATGCATTTTCATATACATCTGCCATATCACCACTCGCCCACCGATCCGTCTCTTCTTCCGTGCCTAGCGGTATCTGCAAGTCCCATTCTGGGCGTGGCCTCTTTCGATCACCACGGCGTCGAGAGCGCGTTTGTGTCTGACTCTGTGTTTTGGCAACCGACCCCTCGTCAATGTCAACATCCATCGCCTCGGCCTTTTCAGTCGAAGATCCATTCTGTTGTCCCGCCCCCGCGGCTTCTCCAGCTTCGTCAATCTCTTCATCTTCCTCGTCTGCCGCTTCTTCCTCCGTCTTCATGACTTGCGCCAATTGTTGCGCATACTCCTTTGCTGCCTTCCGGGGCGCGTCTCGTCGTAGTTGGGCAACGCCTGTGGTGAGGGATTCTAATTGCGCGTAGAGCGCAGTGACCCGTGATGCTAGCTCTGAGTCGTAGGGTTCATACTCGACTGTTTCCTGTGCGGTGAATGAGGCTGGGAAGGGGAATTGTGGCGAGGATGAATCGATTCCGTTGATGCTGATTGAGGAGGATGCTGTTGTGAAGGTTTGGTTTATATACTAGATGGCTTATTAGTTTCTGGCCTGGGCTCTTTGATGTGCTCGACAGAGTCATTTATCGCCTAGGAGTATTCCTGGTTAACTTACTTCGTTCACTAATTCCTGCACGCGTTCGCGCATCGGATCCGGAGTGTCATCGTCTGTAGCTAAAGGGGGGGAAATTGAGGTCGAGTTTTTGCCGGGAGAGGGCAACTGCATTTGTGTAGAGGTATGTGAAGTCTGCTGGAGACTGTAGCTCGATCTTGCGATACCCTTGTGAGCCCATTTTGGAGGTTGTTGTTTGGTTGTTGCTTGGGCGGGTTGGATTTGCACGCGTTGGAGGGAAAGGCTTGGCGTTGGTCCCCGCAAACGCAAACGATGTCATCGTTCAACGTTTGACCTTCAGTTTTCCCTCCAACTTCCAACTTCACCTTTTCTTCCGATTCTCTTCATTCTTTCAACAGCTTTCATATAACACGATTCATCTTTCTTTACTTTACGCTATTTTCCTTTTTGTTAGATTCCTACAACGTCACCTTCCTACAAGTACCTGCCTCTCTTCTTACATCGTCGTTGCTGCGGGTCAATCAGGCAATGATACGATCACCGTGAAGATAATGCCTACGACCTCGGCGCTTGGAACTCTGTGTTGAAGCGAGGGCCTCTCAGGGGTACAGAAGCAATTCATAGTCAACACCATACCGATCATACTTTAAACAACCATGGAGGACACCGCCAGCATTTCTCTGGTGGACAATACCGCCCCTTCGCAACACCTTAGCAGTGGGGATTTGGAATCTCTACGACGAACCTCTACCGTTGCTCGCCAGAGCAGTCGATCCTCACGCTTGAACCTTGTATCGGTATCCGGACAGCTTGCGAAAAGAAAATATGCGAAATGGCAGCCCGACCGGCTAGGTGTTACATCCGACAATGAAACCTCCCCGAGCAGAGAATCGTCGCGGGCACGGGGGTCGATCTCTGCGGGAAGCACTGGTGGTCCTCCTGCCCGACAGCCTTCACATCAAGATAGTGGGCTAGGGTTTAGGGAGAGTGAAACTATCGACTTTGCACCGACACGCACTCAGAGCCACACCAATGCTACGACACATTCCACGACGACAAATGGACACCCCCCTCCTTCCGATGAGAAAAAGCCGGTTTCGGAGCTGGATATTTTATACGAGAATCAGCGCGGCTCATTTGTCTTCGGGATCCCTCTTTATTCCCAAGGCTCGCTGCTTAATTTAGATCCCAGCCCCTGGATGACCCAAGACCGACGAGAAAGTCCCGTCAATATAACCAATGCTCAGCTGCCAGACCCGAGCTGGGAGTGGTCCTGGCGGACATGGTATGTCGATATGTCTGGCGATGTGGATGAGCAAGGATGGCAATATTCCTTCTCCTTCAGCTCGTCTCAATGGCATGGTACACACCCGTGGTTTCACTCCTGGGTCCGCCGACGACGCTGGGTTAGGCTTCGACATAAGGCCCCGGAGAGACGTGTTCGTGGTCGGTCGGAATTCGAACAAGCACATATGTTGACCGAGGACTATTTTACTATCCATTCTCACAAGGTTCGCAGTCGTGATCAGAGTACGACTGGCCTTTCGAGGGTGGAGTCTGGGTTTTTAAACCGCGTTGATACGAAGGTGGACGAGGAGGTACATTTGGAGGAGATAGGGGATATTCCGACTTTGATGCATGCTTTGAAGCTTTGCTCTATTGATCGGGAGAAGATTGACGCCCTTCGCAAGTTTGTTGAGGAGGGCGGCGAGGAGTTATATTATCTGAACGACAAGGTTAGTCAGACCATCGCGCATAGTACTTTTACTACATCACCCAATACTAATCCCTCACGTTAGATCACGGAGATCATGTCTATGTTCGTGTTTCAAGCGTCCCGCTGGCACTTCGTCACATATCTTGTTGGAATGATCCAACAATTATCTCAATTAATTATGGACTCAGATGACAAGGAGTCCGATAGAATGCAACGAAAGAAAGATAATCTTATTCGGGCAGTGGAATCTGCCAAACAGCATGTTACAGGGCCCGATTTCTTTGCGGATTCCCATGGGGAGTCTGGAGGGGAACTGCTTGGTTTGACACCACTGTCGCAACATAAATACCTGCTATCGAAGCGAGCACAGGCTACTGGTGAGCCCTTGATTGTCATGAAGGGCAAGGAGATCAAGGGTATCCCCAAGGCCGCAGAGGTTGGCCGCGAAGATCATATCTATTGATGATGGCCCTGTATATAACATTTTAGCCGTGCATACACGCAATAATCGGCTCAGTCTCGGAATAAGCCTCAAATACGATCAATTGGCATAAAACGTTTGACTTCATTCATTGTAGTATACTCGTAGTATACTCGTAGTATTATCAGATCGGAGGCAGTCCGGAGTCGGTCACCGCCTGCCCGTCCCGCGGCGACAATTTTCGGAGTTTGGCTGCTCGGTCCTCTTCAACTGCCAGTGCCAACACCATTCCTCTCCATGCCACGGGTGCTACAGGAGCATTTCTCCCTATGTTCTCGAGTGGCCGCCCGTGTCTAAGAAGGCGCCTGTCTGTTGTCTTGGACAATGTCACGGCTGGCTCCGATGAACCCCTTCTCTTCCTCTACCCCCGATGGGCCGCGTCGGCTCTGCAATGCCACCAGACAGCGTCTTTAACGACCACCGCAGCTTCAGCAAATAGATCTCGCACATCCAATCGCACATTTCCATCGGTTGCCCCTCCCTGCGCCCCTTCTATCTCGGTCCGCCGACAATCGAGCCGATGGTTCTCTCCAAATGCTGCGGGTAAAGATGGCGATGGGAGCAGCACGGAAGTGCCACTTGCTGCCAACGAGACGATAAATTCGAGCGAGCAGCACATTGACAATGCAAAAGCCGGATCAAGCCCTGCCAAACAGGCGGAACCTACTATCGAGCCGAAGCGCCCTGTCGGCTTATTTGCGGATATCGAAACCGACACACCAGCGCGAGGTCCTATTACATGGAAAAGCAGAAGACGAAATAGACATCGCCCATCTTCGCGGCCCTTGGCTGCCCCCACACGCGATGTGACTACTCAGAAGGCCAATTCGATAGCTAGGCTGTCCGTCCGGGATCGGAAGAAGCTGCGTTACGGAGCTTACATCAAGGGACGGTCGAAGAACAGCGAAAAACTCTCATACTATCCGATCGGGGGCTGGGATTCAATGAAGGACATATTGGAACGACAAGCACAAGATCCACGAGTGGCGGCCCGGAGAAGTGCCAAACACAAGGAGTTGCAGGTACCCGAAGAGACCATTGGGATGATGTCTGGAATGACCGATACGGCAATCGCAGAGAACATCTTTTATATCAATGTCCGAAACGGATGCCGCGTACAGATTCTGCACCCAAGAGACGGTGATGGCCTCCACCGTAAGGTTATACTATCGGGCTCAGAGCGCGTGATGGAGCTTGTTGAAGACCGCATCAAGCGCGTCCAAGCTCAGCAGGAAATCGGAGATCCTCTCGTCGAGATTTCGAAGCCTCTTTTCCCTGTTCTCAGCTCAATGGAGACCATGCGGCGCAATAAACTTCCAGTGCCCATGATTCGCGGAGTGTGGATTGAGTCAAAATCGGACCGCATGAGCTATCAGGAACTCCTCGACCTTGGCTCATCTATCGGCACCGTGAAAGAATTTGCAGAGCGCATTCAGGATTTAATACGGGCATGTGAACTACCTTCAGGCGAGCGTACAGGCAGCAAACCTCAGCCCGCCCAGCGCGACCAGACTGTACGACGCATTTTAAGACTTTTCCGACAAGATTCGAACAAAGAATACTTTTCTTCCGCAGCTTTGAACCAGGCATTGGCATTCTTATGCGATCAAGAGCTTTTAAAGGCTGCGAGAGCGGTCTTTCTTCGAGCAGAACATGTCGCAACTGCGGACACATACAATATCTTTCTCCGGACCGCAGCTCGACGACAAGATTTGAAAACATTCCGGAGGTTCCTAATCTCTATGGACCGAGCGAGTATTCGCCCGACTCCGGAGACGTGGCTTGTACTTCTCGGGGCAGTGGTCACTCCCAAGGCCAAGGCGTCTCTTATCGCGCACCTGGTGCAGAAGGGGTATATGGCCGAGACAAGAGTGACTCGTACTGCGCTCCAGCTGACAATCCAGGATTCTCTTTTGGTGCATCTGGAGAATGGCCAGAGTATGGATTCGTTCCTTAACCTGATGGTCAAAACACCCGAAGCCAATTGGTTCGGCCCATCGATTCTCTCTCAGATGTTCAGTGCCATTGCCCGCCGGGGGGGACTTCACTGCTGCCAACATCCTCCTCAAATTCTGTCTTACGAATCAGCTTCCGCTCGGAAGTAACCAGCTCACCCTCCTGTTGACCATGTGTCGCAAAGATGTCTTCTCTGCCGTCGACTACCTACTTCCATTACTCCGACAGTCCAACTTTCAGCTTTCGCGGCAAAATATGGACTTTTTCTTTCGAATCGCTTACAAAAGCGAAAAATATAATATCTGCCGGGTCCTGTGGCGGTACGCTTGCGTTTATGGACTAGTGACCCACAGAATGAAGGAGATTGTCCTGAGCTCACTCTGCCGCAATGTCTCCTACCATCATTACGCCAATGACTTCAAGCAAGGTTGGCAATTGTATGCAGGCAAGGTCATCGTTGGACTCGAGCTACACTTCCCTCGCGGGCCGGTGTGGCCAAAAGATATCACCGATTTGATTCCCTCGAGGTTCAGCAACAGGCCCCTTGATTTCCTCTCATCTGGTTTCAAAGCCCAGGGTACAGAACGCGACCTCCAGCACCGCGTGGCTTGGATGCTCATCCACCGTGACCTTGGATTATTAGGAAAATCCCGCTATGCCCCAGTACGAACCCTATCTGTCATGCTCGAGTCGGCCGCCATCCTTGATGCTGATTGGGGGCGCCAACCGAGGAGCCTGGATTGGTTTCTAGACAATGCCATACATGTGCCAATCAAGCGACTACCTTCGGAAGATCGACAACCTCTCTCCTCGACCCCTCTCTCCTCACCCCATGACCTTGCGTCTCTCGAATTATACTCTGCTAAAAGTGCACTGCGGGTTTAATTCAATCGAGCAGCCCTGGTCTTGTATCTATCATCTTTTCATCGGTTGCATTTTCTTGTTGTCCTGTATATATACCTCTTGTACATTATTGAAAATAGAGAGCATAATAGACCCGAACATGATTTATATCACAGCAGACTTTGTCCACATCTCAGCGTGGATGAACAGGCTCATCACCAATCTCCTCCATCTTCTCCTCCAATAATTTAGTCATATGCACAACAACATCCGCATATTTACTCTCATGGTAACAATTAAACAGCTCCAATGGATCCTCCTCCATATCAAAAAGCTCCCATTCCTTCTCCTCCCCACCAGGCCTCGTGCCCTCAATTCCAAAATCCTCATTATACCAATAAATCAACTTATACCGCTGATCCCGCACCGCATAATGCGCATACGCCTCATGGATCACATCCCGATGCATCCAGTATCGATGATACGCAACTTGCTGCCAGTCGACGGGTTTATTCTGTTTCAGCAGGGGGCGGAAACTAACACCCTGCATGTACGACGGTTTCCGACAAGCGGCGAAATCCAACCAAGTCGGAGCAAAATCGACATTACTGATAATATCGTTGCAGATGGATCCGGGGACAACTTCAGCCGGATACCGGATCAAGAAGGGCATGTTGAAACTCTCTTCGTAGACGAGTCGCTTGTCAAACCAGCCGTGCTCGCCTAGGAAGAATCCCTGGTCTGAGGTATAGATAACCATCGTGTTCTCGGCTAGACCCTCGCTCTCGAGGAAGTCCAGCATGCGGCCGACGTTGTCGTCGATGGACTGGATGGTACGTAAGTAGCGCTGCATGTAGCGCTGGAATTTGAATTCGGCTAGTTCGTCGGGAGTAGAGAATGTGAAGACTGTGCCATCGTCTTTGTCGATTAGTTTGAGCGTGGATACATCTTCGGGAGCAGGGATTTTGCGGTCGTGGAACCACCATTTATCTAGCATTTTGGTTCCGACGGTGGAGGCTCCGCCGTCTGGTTGGGCGAGGCCGAGGTCTGTATAGGTTAGATCTTCGGCGACGCGCATTTTTGCGACGGAGGCTGCTTTGGCCCGGTTCTTGTAGTCGTCTGTGAAAGTATCTGGGAGGCGGACAGGGTCCTTGTATAGATGTTTGTGTTTTGGGTCGCATTCCCAGCTGCGGTGGGGTGCTTTGTGGTGGCACATGAGGAAGAAAGGTTTCTTCTCGTCTCTGGATTTAATCCAGTTTAGACTCTTGTCGGTGATGATATCCGTGGCATACCCCGGTTCTCGATGAATGCCGCTGGGACTAATGAATTCCGGGTCGAAGTATTCGCCTTGTCCCGGGACGACTTCCCAATGGTCGAATCCGGTTGGCTCATGATCTTTCCCTTCACCAAGGTGCCATTTTCCGACCATTGCTGTTTGGTAGCCGCCTGTGCGGAGATGTTTTGCGACGTTTGGGATGTGCTTGTTGATTTTGGAGTCGAGGGTCATGACTCCGTTGACGTGGTTGTGGGTTCCGGTGAGGATTGCAGCCCGCGATGGGGTACAGATGCTGTTGGTTACATAGCAGTGATTGAATTTCATGCCTTCGGTAGCGAGGCGATCGAGATTGGGGGTGTGGTTGATTCCTGCGCCGTAGCAGGAGATCGACTTGGCGGCATGGTCATCGGCCATGATGAAGATGATATTAGGGCGTGAGTCGGTCGCCATCCCGAAAATACAGCTTTTGTAGCAACAGATTTTTGGAGAAGACTTGAAGCAGAGGAATAGTGGGATTTGGGGTGAAAGTCTGCTTTTAAATGTTGGGGTGGCATCGCGGTACCCATAGCTCCGAACATACTTGTGGACGGGTCGTGCATAGCGCCATAGTTACAGGTTATTTCTCTTTCTAATAGCCTATAGGATAAATTTGGTTAGTTCATCAATGGGGGCTCATTTATTTACGAATGAGAGTACAATTAGAAGGTGAGTCGCGTGAGCTGGGGATAGCTTTACCCCGCAGATCCACAACGTTGCGGTTGTCGGCGGCTGTCGGTGTTTGGGATCGCGGATTGGTTGGATTTGGGGTGAGCATGGGTTTCTCTTCATTGATGAAGATATACTTTAATCAATTTATTTGTAATCGTGCCAGTGGTTGGGATCATGATATCAAATTCGCTCTGATCATGATGCTCTAGGAGTACTAGTATCCATGAATATATATACTAGTTCTAGCCATGTGCCCAGGTGAAAAGTGGCACCATCTTAAAGTTGAACCACCAAACACTGGAGGGGTTGAATTCCAATGAATTTGAAGCGACTAGTAGGTACCTACAGACTGAGAGCAAGATGCTGGTAATATTATCAAGCAATACGACATGAGTAGTACTATTTTCGTTCAAAATACGGTTAAGATACCGTGGTCTGGCCGTAGCACAACGGTATTTTAGACCAATACTATTTTAGAGACGATATTTTGAACTTAGATCCTGATCTGGCTCTAGGTACCCCATTTGTTAGATGACCGACTGGATTTGCCACCGAGAATCACTTTGATGGATTCAAAGTAGGCTTATTGCTCTGATCTCTTTGGGTCGGAACGCCATGACAACTCTATTCCAAGGTTAGTATAGTACTAATAGCCTCATACTAACTCAAGAGACTAGTGCCGATTGTATAATTGCATACGATCGTAAGTGTCTAGCCACTTGTGTGATCAACAGGATTCGAGGCTATAGATAAACAGACGTTAGCCTAATGCCGTGGCTATGGGCCAACCCAGTGTCCACTTGTGGCATGCATCGAGATCGGCGTACCTGCATACATCTACTAGTACGGAGTACTCCGTACATCATACTACACTGTAGCATATTTTAGAAGAGTAGAGAATGCAAGATCTATGTTCGACTCAGTCAATTAGCCCAGGTCCGTCTAGCCCATAATCTATAATCTACTAGTATAATATCCTCGTATACGGGAATGCCGATTTCGCTTAATCAGAATACACCGAGACTCGGCAAGGCGCATCTGGGCGAGAGAAACGTGGAACTGGAATGCATCGCGTGGCTTGGCCATTTTAGCTAGGAAACCGAGACACGCGACAGATGGAAAGTCTACCAAGTCGACGAAGTCATGGTTAACCACGAGTTTGAGGGGCGTGGGGGAATGGCAGGCGGTGATTGGCCGAGGAAGGGATTAACCACCGCCCCAGACGGCTAACCCGACCAGCACGGGGGCACATGGAGGACAGTGATTGGTCAATTGTGGAGTACTCGATGGAGTAACCCAGTCCTCCGGAACTACGGAGTAGAGTAAATACGGATAACCCTCTGGAGTGGAAACGACGGAGTGACTTTCATGGCAGGAACGACCCAGACAGGAACAAGCAATGGCGAAATATTGACAAGCATCGCCAAGATGCTGGGCATCGTCTTGGTCTTCGTCTTGGCTGCAAGCCATCAATATCAGATTCATTCAAGTCATCTCGCGACTACTTGATACAATCGCTGAGTGACTTCACGTCAATTCATCCAAGGTTGACTCCTGCCACTGTCAATTGACATGAAAGGCACTTGTACGGAGTACTACTCGTATGTATATCACACCCCCGGTGGAGCAACGCTAACACTGATACATGCTTTGACCCTCCTGTTCCAGAAGCTCTCGCCCCTCAATCCATTGCATTATCCTCTGTCCATCAGCGAATGGCAGCATCCAGAACTCTCTCAACCAGCTCGTGATCCATTACGTCCAATGCCCATCCCGAGAAGGTGCGTCCAAAGGACTCTCTCGCCCCGAACTAGCGTTGGCATCAGAGATTACTCGTCTCCACCCGACATCTAGCGCATGCTTCCCACGCGTGCCATTGCCAGATCCCCATTCGTCCTGTGCGCTGACGGGCGGTTGCTACTGTGGTTCGTGGCCTGCTGGCATGGTCTGCCTCTCTCGGTTCCAACGCCCCTCGTAAAAAAGGATAAATATGCTTCGTATCCCTCCCGACTGCCAATCTTTTCTGAATTGTTGCAAGTCTCTCATTCCTCCCCTTGTCTGACCCTAGGATAAGGCGCCTCTTTCATCCATTGTTCCGGTTGTCATTGACCTGTCCGCCACAATGGTTCACATGGAGACTCCCAAGGAGGCTCTCACTCACTTCGAGGAGATGGAGATCCACGAGAAGGCCGCCTTCGACGAGATCATCCGCCCCGCTGATGCCTATGCCCCTAATGGCACTTACTGGGCTGACCTCCCTATCGGCGAGCGTGTTAAGTTCTGTATCACTCAGGATGGTACCGAGGCGAAGAAAGAGTTTGCTTGGTTGTGGGATATGTTCAAGACCGATCCTCTGTCTCCCATCAGCTACTACTTCAAGAACGCCGTTCTTCCGGGAGCTGGTCTCGGTCTCGAGGGGTATGTCTCCCCTCGGCAATGATGCTTCATGGAATATGATATCAAGGTCTCGATACTGACTCTTTTGTCTGTCTAGTTACGTCCTGTTTTCTATCAGCAACGTCAGCTCCCTGTTCAGTGAATCCTTCGCCTCCTGCTGGAAGACCTACGAGGTTTGCGACAAGAACTGGATCGCCGCCATCAACTACCTCGAGGTCGTCGGTATCATTGTCGGTCAGATCCTCGTCGGTTTCTTGGGTGACTGGTTCGTATACACCCTCAAAATATTATTCCCTGCCAAGAAAATACTGACAGGTATGGATAGGATCGGTCGTCGCTGGGGTCTCATTCAAGATGCGACTATCATGTTCATCGGTCTTCTCATGCTGACTGCCGCCTGGGGTGTCACCCAGAACGGTTGGATTATCTGCTACGCCTGGTCTCTTTTCTTCTACTCCATCGGTGTCGGCGGTGAATATCCTATGACTGCCACTATTGGAATGGAGAATGGATATGGTTCCGGTAAGGTGACCACCTCCCAGGATCGTCTGCACCGTGGTCGCTCCGTCGTTGGAGCTTTCCTGATGCAGGGCTGGGGCCAGTTTGCCAACCAGGTTCTCCTCATCCTGCTGCTCCTGATCTTCCACCACGGTAGCGGTAGCCCTCCCTACTCCGCCGTCGCTACTCAGTGGACCTACCGTGTCTCATTTGCCATCCCTGCTGTTGGTACTGCTTGGCTTGTTTACTACCGTGCCTATCACATGAAGGCGGCTAGCAAGCAGCTCGAGGCCCAGAAGAAGAAGGCCGCCGTTACCGGATATGATATGGAGTCTCTGCGCCTGACCTTTAAGCACTTCGGTCCCCGTGTGTTTGCTACCGCCAGTGGTTGGTTCGCTAACGACGTTTTCTTCTATGGTAACAAGCTGTTCCAGAAGAAGTTTATCGGTGTTATTAGCCCTGGCAGTGATGTTACCACCACCTGGACCTGGAACTTGGTCAACATTGTTGTCTCCCTTGCTGGTTACTACTGTGCTGCCTGGTTTGTTGACACTAAGCTTTATGGTCGTAAGTGGATGCAGATTGTCGGCTTCATGCTGTGCTTTATCCTCTTCGTCATCCCGGCTTTCAAGTACGACTACTACGTCAAAGCCGAAAACATCCATTCTTTCCAGACCATGTACTTCCTATCTTCCTTCTTCAACCAATTCGGCCCCAACTGCATTACCTTCCTTGTCGCCGCCGAAGTCTTCCCCACCCCCATCCGTGGAACAGCACACGGTATCTCTGCCGCCGCAGGAAAACTCGGAGCTCTGATCATCGCCGTCGTCGGTTCCTACACCACAGTCCAACAACAATTCCTTATTGTCCCCTGGTTCGGTCTCGCCGGTGCCCTCATCACCTACCTGTGGCTCCCCGATACCACCGGCCTGGATCTGCGTGAACAAGAACGCCGCTGGCAATTCATCCGTGAGGGCCGCGAACACGAGTACCACGGCCCCGCCATCCACAGAAAGCATCTCTCTGTCTGGGAGCGCTGGACAGGCAAGGGCAAGCTCTACGACGCCGAACTCGACTACAAGATGAAGGTGTCGGAGTTCCGTGCCGAGTGGGAGGCCGCCATGGCCATTCGTGCCGAGGAGTCTGAGACTGATCTTGGTATCGATGATATCGATGACAACCTCCTCCAGGGCTCGATGCATAAGTACTTCGAGCGTACTAGCCCTGTCATCCGTAGCATGAACAAGGATGCCCCAGAGCCCCTGTCCCTGCCTGCCGCTGCCAATGAGAAACAGGAGCCTATGTCTCACGAGTAGAGGGATGTGTTGATGCGTGATGTTGTTGGTATAGACTACTTTCTTTTACTTGTTGAACATTCTTTTGGAATAACCATTTATGGTTGTATATTCATGATTTTTTTGTATAAAACATACCCTGTGATGAGACCTGATGAGGTCTTTGAGTTTAATTTATCAGATTGGAAATAATAGCGAGGCTCATTCAACTTTTGAAATGGCCATTGAAATCCCTCTATCATTCAACTTGAAGTTCAAGATGACTCCTTCGTAACAAGATTAAATTAATACTCGTGGAATAAAGCGTAGAAGACCTTGGTAGCGGTTAATGGGAAGCCATAAGGTAATCATATGGCGGAAATTGCTTTTGATTTTCACATATAGTACATTTAATGCGCCACCAGCCACGGAGAGGTGCCACTGCCCACCAAGGCGCCATAATATAACCATGCTATGGAGCACGGTTGACATCAGTTCAACTATGGAATGAATTGAATTCAATCGTCGGGAGCTAATAGGAGTGCACGCTAGCACTGTCACTCAAAGCTCATCTCATGCGGGGGGGGGGGTTATCTGTGTCCGAACTTGGAAGAATTTTGTTCCTCCTTCTCTCCCCCAACAACCAAACTAACTTTCCTCCATATAAGCCCCTCTACATCAATTCACGGAGTCATTGTAAGGCTCCTCATACCCATCGTCCATAAAATTGGCCTGCCGCACTAAGCTATGCACAGCCAAATGGCTATGTCGATAACGGCCTTGGTCAAATGACGGAGACGGGCAACACAATTCTTTATATATTGCCCCCGGTCGATCATGAGATAGTCGCACCAGGTCTTGCATATCCTGAATTATCCTGTCCGTAAAGGGTATGTTGGAAAAAAAACCTTTGCAAGACATCCAATGAGGTTTCGGCATTTTTGATAGCCGTCGCCGTATCTGTTTGCACTTTCCAATCGGGAGAGGCTGCAAGGAAGAGACTCAGCCTCGTTGCATGATAGGCGCAGACTGCGATGTATCGTGGCAAAATTTGTTCTTTGGGTAAGCGTAATAGTTCTCGCATAATGTGGTTAATATGTTGGACATGTTCCTCGCATTTTGCAAGGGCGTGGTCTTTCAGACTCGGCTCAATCGTGTCCATGATGACCCTAGGAGCAACCGCTAGATAGTTTGGAAGAAAAAGTCGATATAGATCGCAGTGCGCCTGATGCCAGGTAGCCGTCACCTGAAGGATGCGGGCGAACCACCTAGAGCTTGCCATATCTTCTACATTGGCAAGTGCCGTGACTTGATGGCCAACAGATAGTTCCACATCTGATTGGTATCGTAGTAAGTCATTTTGTATTTCTTGTATGAGTGCCCCCAGTTGTAGCAAGGGTTGCTCGGATAAGGCGAGCTGCCGCGTAAGCCGCATGATGTCCTTTGAGATCTTCGAAAGCTGAATACAATCTGCCAGCAAGCTCCCATCTTCAGCAGAAGCAGCACTCAAGGATGATCGGCGAGCTGTCAGCTGGCTTTGTGGGATTCCCTCTCTGAAAGCTCCCTCGGAGCTAGGAAGTTGTTGATAAATTATCGCGTTTGGAATAGTTTCGTATTCCGGGAGTCCGACGGAGAAGAAACCGTCAATTGATGTCAGCGCCCATAATACCCTCCTCCTTGTTTCCTGAGCAATGAAGCTTAGTTCTGGTCGCTCGTAGTTCAGCCTTAACGCAGTGGCCGCTCGACCGGCAAGTCCTGCAAGCATATAGGCTCGAGAGAAGCGCCCGAGATGAATATGACAGTGGACTATAAGCATCAAGCACTGCAGTTGTCGAATGCAAGGCCTATCAAGTTGAATCCAAATACCTCGTTCCACAGAGTCGATGCAGAGACTAATTTTATCCGATAGCTTTTGACCTCTTGGAAGCCACAAATCAACCGTGGTAGTAATTGACGTGGCAAGATTGTGGTCCAAGGTGCCACTCTCGCATTGCTGGCGAATTGTAGGCTCATGGAGAAATGCAAATGATGGAATCGGGTAGAGATGTTGAAAGTAGATATTGATACTTTCCAAAAGTTTATCACTGGTTGTAATTAAAGTATCGCCTGAAACTTGTTCGAGTTGTCTGACTTCCACAAGGTTGTCAACGATGTTGTTCGACTGGTTAACCTGCGGGTATTGACACGACCGCTGGCGTCGATGGCAGTTTGCGCATTCGGGGAGTTCGCCGGAGCAGCGTGCTTTTTGTCGACGACATTCAACACAGGCTTGTGTTCCCCGACGCCGCTCAGGGCGATTTTGGACGGTCTCTTTTGGGCTAGGCTGACGGTGAGAGAGAATGGGGGTGTTCTTTTTGAACGAGCAGGCGAAGTCCAAACGCTCGCAGTTATCACAGCAGCCAGGTCGACGATCGCAGCGGACCTGATTCATCGAGATGGTGCTTAACACATCATTCTGCAGAGACTTTTCTTCATGATGAGGGTCTGACCTACCTTGCGACATCGGCACTGGAAACATGGAGGACGCTGGGCACGCCCCATATGGAATAATCAATTGCCTAGTAGAGAATCCTCTACTATCGTCCGGCTATAACACCATAGCAAGTGGATCTAGCGAGAGGGGAATATCAGCGATTCAGGTTGAATCTCTCTAAGTTCAGGGGGGGTCATACTCCGGCAAAACTGCGGCAATTTGATTTTGCGGGGTTACTGTGATGCCATCCGTCGCCGAATCACATCATTAGGCATGCTGTACTTGATGTGTGCCATGTCTACACTGGGCATGGCGATACCTAGTCGTCAATTTGTGACCACTGGTCGAATAATGATTATGAATTTAGCTTGCGGTTAGTATCGGTAGTTTCTTCAGTATCAATGCCGCCACTAAATTGCCCTAGGATCGTGGAATCACCGATGCACGATGGGGTGGATGGCCAAAACTCTGCACGATTTCTGCGGCATGACTATACCGATCCGTCAGATACAGATAGATACATGAAAAACACGAAAACCTGCAGATACACCTTGGAATGATCGCATGATCGCATCACCATTAGACATCGGCCCGCGTTGATAGGCGGGGGAGCATGTGACATTTCCGAAAACACGTGACTTGGTCTCCACTGCGAAGCTTCTCGCCGCAAAAAGTCCCCCCCAGCAGCATCAGACGACTCTCTTCCCCCCCTAATGTATCCATCATCACCGACACAATGAAGTTCTTCGAGAATAAATTCACCTACGACTATTCATTTCCCGCTGTATCCCTCGCCTACTTCCTTCGCTACCCGAACCCCTACTCCCGCCATGTCCTCACCACCGACGTGATCGATCGGTACGTCGACCCGAACACCCACCGCCTCCACACCACCCGACTACACCTAAAGAAATCCAAGGTCCCCTCGGGTATTCTGAAGTTGTTGCCCAAGGGAATGGGTGGGTCCGACAACTCTGGCCAAAGCTATATCCTCGAAACCACTATAGTCGACCCAACCGAGGGCTGGATGGAGACCGAGTCGCGCAACATGGAATGGACCGGTATCCTTAGTGTCGTGGAGAAACAACACTATCAACGTATCCTCACGGATGGAAATATCCAAGCTCTGGATGGGCTCTCAATCGATCAGAAGAGCGAACAAACCACCGTGCGTACCACCGTGACCTTCCGATCTAGACTCGGACAGGGCAAATTCCTTAGCCGAAAGAAGGCCGGCTTTGACAACTCCGATGCGGAAGAAGAGGAACCCAAGAGAGGCTTCTTCTCCTCCTTATCCACAGCCGGTATTCAGCGCACCATTGAACTGATCGGCGTCAAGCGCACGCGAGATGCTGTCCTGAAGAGCAAGCAGGGCATGAATGTCGTCCTTGAACGCCTGCGCAGCGGCGGGATCGTCGGCGTTCTGGAAGGAATGCGAGAGGACCGTGAGGCTTCATTCGGACCCGAGGGTCCCTGGAAGCGTGTCTGGCTACAGGGAAATGGTCGTTCCATTGAAGACGACGACAAATAGATCATGTGCTGCGACGGCTCTACATCTTTGTGACTATTTTCTCACTTAGATGTGACATGGCATCTTCGCGCAATGGTCTTCTATTCATTTGCATTTACTTTTCAGCGCGGAGTTTTTGGTATTTATTATTCTTTTCAAGCTTACGGACACTCTCCCATGACTGTTGTTGTTTTCTTTCTGTTGCCTTTCAACTGCCGCCTTTTGCATGATATGTCGAAATCACTGTACATGGCCAATTCGGTCTGCATCGAGGCAATTGCTTCGCAAGCGTGTGTATCATACTGGAATTCGGAGTGATGGAACTCTTCCTGAGAAATTTATCTGTACAATATTCAACCAAATCAAGCATATCTATCGACATCTATGTTGCACAGTTCCTTTGCATTGAGTGTTAATAACATTCTGGTGACTGTCACCTGATCATTGTGGTGGCCTTGGGCATCAGATATTACTTCTTTGGGCCTACCAGACAAGAAGGCATCGTCTACGTCAAACACCCTCTCCGTCTCCATCACTTGAACAGCGCTTGTTTCTACAACCACTCCACTTATAGTTTCTCATCCTTTGCTTATCTGCCAGTGCACTTTTCGGGAACCTAGTTGTTGTGTGCAAGTCGGGAATCTGTCGACCTGGAGATCTCAGCAACTACATCACGGCAGATCTACGAGTTCACCACCAGCCAGACCTATCGTCTTAGCACCTCTTTCACCCAATGGAAACCACAGCCACCACAGGCTATCCTAATACGAAGGGTGGAGAGTCTGGGCATCCATCAGATTACCTTGCTCAGCTAAGCTGGAATGAGCTCCCTATCTTCATGGCCATTCCCACGGCAGAGGACAGTCTTGATGACACAGCGAGGAAACTCTACAGCCTAGCTGATGCTGTCGCGAATGGCCGTAGCCTAGCACTTTCGGCCAATCAATCTTCTCTTCCTACCAGACAGACTGCCGAAAGCTTCGCCAAGGAGCGTATGCTTCCCCAAGAGAAAGAACACTACGAGATGTGGAAGGCGGGTACAATGTTTCTCCCCCATTTCGACTGGAACTCCAATCAAAGCCCACTGCCACCCAATAGCGAGAAGACCTTTGAGCATCGGGCTGCAGCCATGAACATAATTTGGGGACGTCAAGACGCCACGCCAGAAAATGCGGTCTGGCTAACCAACAATCTGTCAACCCTGCTCCCGCTGGTCAAGTCTATTAACAAACTCCAAAGTGCCGAGACACACTTGCAGAAGTTCGACCCACTCGCGAAACATAGCGAAGCTGAAGTCGCCGAGATTCAGACCCTGCAACTCATCTCTGCGACCGTCGATGCGAACGTGGCACGAGAGAAGGAACGCCTGCACCGGGTGTTTGACTCCATTAACCAGTCACAGGTGACACTGAGGGAACGGCTGAGATCTCTTGGCAAGTAACGAAGGGAATTTCCTTGTTTGGCCTTTCTCTTGGGGGCGGGGGGAAGTGATGGATACGAGATCGCGACTTTTTTTTGGTATTTGTACTAGAGTAGTGAGCAGTGAGCAGGGCCCGACTTGATATTGTCTGATTTCCATAGCCTGGGGCGCCTTTTTCTACGATATACCTCTTTTCGCTCATTTTTGATTTATCCCTGAGCTCCACCGAGCAGACCAATCGCTCGGCGAACCTCTTACAGAGTACGGAGGACAGTATGTATGTACATGTAGCACATGCACAAATGAGGTCACGCCGTCAAGAGGGTCTTAACATCAGCACCAACCCGCCCCGCCGAGACAATTGCAGATTATCGGCCGTATCCAACCGACGGATCTCTCTGGTGATGCTCGTTATTGTTGGTGTCTCCACTAGGGGCAATCCCGAGGAATCCATCGGGCCCGGCACCAATGAGGAGAGCATGTCTTAATCTCCAGCACCTATGACGCAGAGAGGGATGTGCGAGGAGGCTCCTGGCGGAATGCTCCGATTCGATTTAAGCAAGTCTTACGTCAGAGGATTTGCGATCCAAAGGGGCCGAACTGAATGATTGACAGGAATCTAAGGGACTGATCATCATGTCAGATCTGATACTTCGATGGCATCCACTCCGCAGCAGGGGGCACCGGTCCGAGAGAAGGGAAAGAATCAAGAGAGAGAGAGAAAAAAAAAGCAGTTCAGAGATACGGAAAGGGTACAGAGTACATACAGTGTGGCCAAGAAAGCATTCATCCATGCAAAGCCACGGAACTGTCGACAATCCCGGTGTAACCGGACTGGCAACAATTTGGAAAACCAACAAAAATGGAGTTTCCGATAGAGTCAAAGCCGAGAGGCACCAGCGCAACGCTAGCAACCAATCGAGCGAGGCCCGCCAATGTTGATGAAGGCTTTGCATGATTGGGGGAGGCTGGAAATTGGGTGGCCATAGCGGACGCAAAAATCTTCCTCGAAAGTGAAATGGACGGGAGTCATGCGAGATACCCGGTAAACGATCAATGTATCTCAGCTGTGCATCATAGTACAAGATATGTATCCGTACTTTGATACGATAGCTTGGAACAGTCGTCCACCCGAGATTTACACGCCACTAGAAGGGGGACAACAAGGGACTGACAGAGAATGGGCGCCCTAGTAGACCCACGGACGTCCGCCAACTTTGGACCCTCCTTCACTCTTCCATGCCCGAAGATGAGCTCACGAAGGATTGTGAGTGGCTGGACCCTGTACAGCCTGCAACCCTGACTCTAGGATCGCCGGCTGCATTTTCCCAGTTGGGGTGCGGTAATGCGGGGACTCGGTTGTTAGCGTTCGTAGCCAAGAAGCAAAAAGAGAAAAAAGGGAAAAAGAAAAAGAAAAGAGGAGAAAGGATTCCGCAAGTTATGCAGGGCGACCTACGGATGACCTGCTGGTTGGAGGTGTTAGTCGCGATACACCAGGTACCCCCGAGGTACTCCGTTCACCTGCAGGCGTCCACTCTCTCCCTGTTTCTGTTTCTGGTTTCACTGGCATCTCACGGTCAATTGATGGAATTGCATGGGAATGCTCGGAGAAAACACCTTGATTCCTTATGCTATTTCAATCCCAGCATTCGACAGAGACGGTGGTTGCTGGTTCCTACTCTCCCCCTCTCACCTGCCCCCCCCCCCTCTTGGCGTTTGACCTTTGAACCCTTGGTTGTTCCCTTCGGGATTGAAGCAGCTCCATTCTTTGCCTCCGGACTGGCTCCGTCCCTATTATTGTTTCCAGTTTATTTTTATTTTTTATTTGGTTTTCCCTGACATCCACTTCCAAGACCCTTTTTTCTTTTTCTTCTTTCCTATCTTAGTTTTGGTTCCGTCGGTCCCCGGTCTCCATTGGTCGAAACTTAAGGAGGAGTCGGTCATCGATAGCCACAAGGCTAAAAAGAACACCGAGTCCCTAGCGCTGCGGGGACCGTTACCCTGGGACTCTCGTGAAGCGGATGGCTGTTTGACCCTTGATCAAGTTTGCCTGTTGGATAATACTTTACTATTACCATTCCCTCCTACGCCCTTTTATCCGCCCCATCCCCTCCCCTCCCCGCCTGATCTCGATTGATCTCCCCTGTCTGGTGCTAGAATTGATTGTCGAGGGATAATGCGTGGTATCGCTCCGGTCCATTAAACATCATCATCGTGCCTTTGAGGGCCCGTCGTGGTCGCTCTTGCGGAGGAATTGCTCAGTACACCTCGTTTAAACCGAACCGAATCGAATCGAACCGATCGCGAATGATGGCTTCCCTCTCGATGTCTGGGTACTTTGAAAGGACTTGGGTACTGCTCACCGTCCTGGCCCTGCTGCAGTGCAGCTCGGCCCAGTTCTGCTCCTTCTGGACTTCAGACTGTATTGAGCCCCTTGCCCAAGTCGCCGTTCCTTTTAGCTTCCAGCCACTATTTCCCGACCCTATCACCCTATTTTACGGCTTCGATGCGCTCTCGTCAGGTAAAGGTCAGAGTCCCATGACCAAGACCGCGTTCTGGCTGGGATATCAAGATCGGAACATCAACAAAACCGCTATCGATACAAACCGAACAACTGAGATCGGCTTCCGTATTGGGAACATCACAGGCTCGCCGTCCGGCGGTAACAATGGATGTGACGGCCTTTGGAGCGAAAACTGTACCCGGGATCTCAAGAACAGCATTCAGAGGGGCATTTTCCATCTTCCTCCGCCCATCGATCGTCATCGTCGACCGCTGGCAGCTGTTCTTGAGCATATGATGTGGAATCCTCCGAAATTGGAATCGTGTCCACCGCAACTATTCAGGGATGTTGCCTCGATTCCAGTACAGGGTAGGTCACAGCTTAGCCCTGAAACTCCATTATCTACAATCTGTTTCATACTCACACAGTCTAGACTTCATTCGAGAGAGTGTGCCGCAGCAAAATGTCACAGTCATGACTCCTGGTTCGGGATATAATCCTTGGCAAGTATGGTACATTGATGATATGACATCACGCCAACAGGCCTCACAAGTCGCGATTGGGATAATCACCCGCTCTCCGACCTACGACAGCGAACCACCGCACAGTCCCGATGACGTTCAGGTCGAGCTTGTCTGCGTGCAGGCGCCGCGAGCTCCACCTTCGGGTTCGTCAAATAGCGATGATTAGAGAGCATGAGTAGGGACAACTTCGCTGTTATCCCGGGGCTTTTATCTCATATTCTCCCACCCACGGGATATTCCCGACCTGATGGAGATCACATTTGTCTGGCTGTTGATGCCGTCCCGCTCTTCAACCTGTCACCTCCCGAATCCAGTGGCTCTTCAGTCAGCTACATCGACACCTGGTGCTTACGACGGACGCGACAGGCTTGTCCAATGGATTCAAATTGCATTCAAAAGGCTTGATGGGGGGTATGTACACGGAAAACTAAACATGGCTCTTCCCATCCGTCACAATCGCCTATAATCGACTTGGTTCACGCAGCAATCGATCTGGAAATGGACTTTTCGCCATTAATTTCGATTCGGCCACAGGTCAAGATCATTCACAATGTGGGCCAACTGTTGTCTGCAGGTTTCAGATCTCCCGGGCCACGGAAATCCTCCAGAATATCCGCTTGCTCGCTCAACATCACACGATCTGTTTGGATACCGATCCGTGCCAGTCCACGCCATCTGGCAAAGTCCTCTAGATTCCTTTTATCGCCATGTGCATCCTGTGCCTTCTCCCAATGACCCTTGGAGAATCCAAGCATGGTCGTTATACGTTTGTTTGGGATGTCATATACCAGAGAGCACATGGTCCCCGTCTCCTCCAACCAGTTGCATTGCCATAATTCCCCGGGACGAATGCATTGATACTCCGCTCTCTGGAAGTTGATGCGGCCCGCCATTGGCCCGCCGTGGATGGCATAGTTGATGCGGTCCTCATTCTGGAACCACATTTCATATCGCCACTTTTCTGGGTTTCCACGTTCGTCTTGTGCCGCATAATCATAAATCAGATGTCGGTCTCGCAGGTCTGCATCGAAGGTTGACCCTTCGAGAGAGGGTCGGACGGGCATGTTCGTGGCTATGTCGCTTCGCCAGGAAGCTTATATATGAAGGTTCCTTTTTTAAGTCGTCTCGAAGAGACTTGCACTGCATATAGGTTTTCAACGGGAACTCGCTTCAGAGATCTCGGCTTTTGTTTCAAGTTCACATCAATCCAGCGTTCAGCATCCGGAGTTGGGGCAACCTTTTTATCTTTCAAGAATGTTTCACAATAATACCCCACTTGTCCTACACCGGTTTCCTCCCCAATGGCTTCGGTACTTTCTGCATCATCGAACCCTCCGTAGTCCTTCCGTTTTAAGCCTTGGTTTTTTCTTGAGCCGCTGGGCTAGGACGGGTTCGTCGTAGGCGGAGCATATGACATCATGACTGATATTGGACAGACAGGTGGTATCTGGGTAACAAAAATGTGCAAAGGGACTCAGGGAGCTCTTAATGATCTGGGTTCTGCTCCACAAGTTTGAGGTTAAACACCTCTGAACTATAGTCTAGGTGAGAAGGATAGACATGCTTTGACCGAACCTTGGAGATGCAATGAATATCTACTCCCAATTGGGTACCGCCTCCTTGCCTCCGGTATTGCACAAGCATTTTTGTCAGATTGTCTGCGACCTCTGATATATCCGAGTCACCTCTACGGTGTGAAGTGCTGATTGAGGTGAGACCTGGGGTGTCGATCACAAAGTTTAATGACGATCTCGCGGGTCCCTCTGCCGCGGTGTGGATCGTGATTATCCTTACTCGATTTATAACGTGGAGATCATCGGCCAACCGGCTGTGATTCGGATTACAACTTGCACATCTACATACAATATCAAGGTGAGACAGGGTGGGTGTGGTCTTTTAGAGTGGAGCTTGGACTCGGACTTGATATGAGGCTAAAATAGCCCTGGACCCTAGCGCAACGGAGATGGCTACAAGTGCAACTTGAAATGATCAGAAAAGTACTACACTACACTATATATAGTAATAGTATGTAGTATGTAATATGTATGTATGTAGTATGTACTTTGCATCGCGCCTTCTTCTGCAGGATGTGTGCAGTTCCTTCCCATTTGGGAACGATCAACATCAACTATCGACTTCGACTTGCCGAGACTGCATCTCTGAACTCCTGCACGGTAGAGCCCTGCACATGCAAAGATTCATTCTTTTCATTCGTCTTCGTTTTCTTCCAGTCACTTCCGTCATGGCATTCAAATTATTGGCTTCCCCTCGACTCTGGTCTCGGGGGTTGTACCGTTGTACCTGCTAGCCATCATGCAAGCCGTCCTGGGACTCGATGCATTTGCGAACGATACGCTCTCACTCCCAGGGGCTACATCATATGTTGCCGCTGTGGGATTCCCCACCTCGGCCTTCGTGTAAGGTCTAAGAAACTTCATACCTACTTCTTGATTATCGCGAAATTGACTAATCGATGTACAGCTCCTACTACGAATCACCGGCTCTTCCCACCAGAGAGCCCCAGCCCATCATTTACGATCCTGTGCTAGACCTTGTTTTCCCCTACGAGCTGACCAACCCGGATTTCATCCCAGAAAACTCCGATGAGGTCTTCTTCCCCGTTCCGAAAGCCAGGTTGCTTGCTCCGGAAACGCGTGCTCTCATTGACGGTGTCGTGGCCAATGTGTCTGAGATAATCAACGCAAAGAATGAAAATAAAGAGAGCAATTGCGATAAATGCAAGCGAGCGTTGGCTGCTGCCAAGCCCGCTGCTTTGTTCACTCCTCAGATGGTTCCCGGTGCCATAATTGACATGTGCAAGAGCTTTGCCTTCCAAACGAATGAAACTTGTGAAGCGATGTACGCCTGGAACACGCTCGGTCCGACCTGGACTCAGGTACTAGCGTATGCTGATGTGGAGGGTCTTGATGGTGAATTTATTTGCAACAATATTGATGCCAGTTTCTGTCCTTCGCCCCATGCTCAGCCATTGGATGCTCGCGGCTTATTCCCGAAGCCCAAACCAGCAAACCTCTCCATCCCCAAGGCTAGCGGAAACCGAGTAAAGGTACTGCACATGTCTGATTTGCACCTCGACGCTCGCTTCGGGGTCAACTCCGAGGCCGATTGTACGTCGGGCCTGTGCTGTCGAACCGACAACCACAATCAGAACTCTGTGGATGATATTTTGCTACCTGCCTCTCCCTACGGTTCTTTCCACTGTGATTCCCCATATGATCTGGCCCTCGCCGCATTGCAGGCTGTCGGCCCTTTGACTGGCACGGGGAAAGATGAAGATTCATGTGGAATCAAGGGGTCTCTTGCCTTCACCATATACACGGGTGATCTCGAGTCGCATGATCCGCTCCCGCAAAATTCACGGCGATACCTCGAGTACATCGAAACGGCCATATTTGACATGTTCAAGCACTTTCTCACGGGCCCTGTCTTTGTTTCCTTGGGAAATCATGACTCGGCACCCTCTGACATTGATGCAGCGCATAGTCTTCCAGGACGTCTTGGACAACAGATGAGCTGGAACTACAAACATGTGTCTAGTCTCTGGGAGCATGAGGGGTGGATTAGCCATCAGGATGCGAAAGAGGCACCAACCCACTATGGTGGATATTCCATCATGACACATTATGGATTGAGAATCATTTCGCTAAATACAAGTATGCGTGTTATATCTACGGCTCACTTTCTCATTTGTGACCCCGAGGCTAATTGGTAAACAATCTAGATCTCTGGTACAAGCGCAACTTTTTCAACTTCATCAATACAACCGACCCCGATGCCTCTAAGATGCTTTCCTGGCTCATTGAGGAGCTTCAAAAGGCAGAAGACAAGGGCGAACGTGCTTGGATCATAGGTCATATTCTCACTGGGTGGGATGGCTACAATGCGATGCCCAATCCAACAAACCTCTTCTACCAGATTGTCGAGCGGTATTCGCCCCATGTGATAGCCAACATCTTCTTCGGTCATACGCACGAGGATCACTTCAACATCTACTATGTGAATAACGGGACGGATCAAACAGCAGAAACTGCTCTCAACACTGCGTGGATAGGGCCGAGCGTAACGCCTCTGACAAACATAAACAGCGGATTCCGGATGTACGAAATTGATACAGGCGACTTCAACATCTATGAAGCGTACACCTTTTACAGCAATGTATCCGAGTATCCAAGTCTTCAGAACAAGGGTCCAACCTACAAACTCGAATACTCCACCCGCGACACATACGGCCTTGCTGCTGAATGGCCGCAAGACGCACCTCTAAACGCGACCTTCTGGCACCGTGTGACTGAGGGAATGGAAAAAGATCTGAGCTTGGTTAGTTGGCAAAACACTCTCCAGGGGAAAATGAGTGTGAAGAGTCCAAACTGCACGACGGAGGTTTGCCAGAGAGCCAAAATATGTTACATGCGGAGTGGGAGTACGCCACTAGGCTATTTATGCAAGCAAGGGTAAGCTTTTCGACATTCCCAGCTTCGGTCCGATACATCAAAATATATTAACGTGAGGCTGCAGCTATGGTTCCGTGCAAAGTCCATTCACTGAAACTTAGGACGATATCATCGGCATTTCTTATTTATCGTGAATCGGCGCGAGATCTCGATTCTTCGGTGTCGATTCTGGGTTTCCAAAAGCGGACATGCGATGGGTTTTGATTTCAGGTTCTTATTATACCATGTCAGTTGGCAACGGTCGTCATTTTAACTATTACTACTAGTATACCGAGCATGCAAATGTTTAAATTTTGCTTAAGCCAGATTCTATCTCATTAAATGGCTGATTCGGTTGGTTAGAGCTCTGCAGTGTGTTGTGCTACTAGTACTAGTAATACTAAACCCAAGTCAAGGGTTGGACCAGTAACCATAGTACCCTTCCCCGAGGCCTTTCTTCTTTATTAATCGAGCTCTTAGTCTTCATCAGAGTACCCTTTCTTTATTTCGACGTCCCCTTGTATAGACTCATCCCGAGGTTTGATATTCCTTTCATCTTCTTTTCGCAGTAATTGAAGCCATCCATGCGCGCTATCAAGTATATCTGGTACAAAGAATGTTCTTGTATCGAATCAGTAAACACTAGAATGTGCGTGCCCATACTCTGTCCGAGATCATTTTCCCTTTCAAGAATATCACCGTAGAAAATAGGAAATGATTCGCATGGGCGATCCCCCTCCCTTCCCCGTGCTGCTGAGTAACAGTCGGGGGTATAGTTAGTTATACTACTACTCCGCCTGTACCAGCGACTGAACTGGCTCGGTCGCAACACCCACTCATTTGATCATTGACAGGGTCTACCAGTTCTTCAGAGTCGTAGTCGACCTTACAGATTCAATGCTTAATTTGACAATTTCCGGATCGACAGGGTGCCGGCGGCTCCCGGCCTCGTCGATGTATGACGTAGCAAAGGAATCCCGTAGGTTTTCTATATCGTCACGTCACCACACCAAGGGGCCCCTCCGGCCCATCCGCGAATTTATAACCACGCTGGTCCCAGACGCACCTGCAGCTTCCCTCGTCACATTCACCTCTTGCCGCCTTGAACTTCCCCAGGTACTTTACTAGTAACCTGCGCCGACGCGATCCCCTCTCGACTCCACGATCTACCCGCGATCTAAGTAAAAACCACCGCATATCTATTACAATGGGCCTACGGGGTGTTCAGTTGGGCCTCAGAGCCTGGGAGGTACGTGAATCATACAGGTCAAGCTGGATATAATTTTACTTTATGCGGAGGGTCTCGAGCTAACCCCGCCCTCAGTTCCTTTGGACTCTGCTCGTCATGGCCCTCATCGGTAACATGATCAGCGAAGCGTTCTCTGGCAACCCCAGCTCCATCAACTATACCATGTTCCTTTCGGCATTTTCAATGCTATCGCTCTTTTACCTGATACCAGCCACGTACAACCCCGACTGGGCTATTCACCCGATCATTGTGATCGTGGTGGACGCGCTCAACTGCATCTTTTTCTTCTGCGCCGCGATCGCGCTGGCAGCTAAGTTGGAATCCCACTCGTGCAGCAACAAGGTTAGTCATATACAGCTATACGCAGATGGATCTGTGCATCAAAAGAGCGAGAAGAAAGAATAAAAGCTGATCTGTATGTTAGTCATATGTTCTCAACAACGAGATCACCAACGGCTCCTCCAACCCCACGAAGCGCTGCCGGGAAGCCCAGGCCTCGACAGCTTTCCTCTGGTTTGGCTGGGCTGGTTATATGGCCTCCGTTATCATCTCGGTCTTCCTGGCCCGCTCTGCCACGGTGAACCTTCGTGGCCGCAGCGGCAGTCGCCGTCGGCCCAACATGGCACAGGTTTAAATGAACCGGAACAATGAAGCTGGGGAAGAAGCTGCGGGGCTGGCAGGTATTTCTTGGAAAATTGGGGAATTGAAAGAGACGATAGTCAACCGTTGGTCTAGCCTCCTTCCCTTTATTGCACCACGTCGGCTTTGATCCCGAGGTGAAACAAGGAATGATTGGATAGTGGAATTCACGGGCCCTGCATTGGGCTTGGGTGAATGATTGTACGACATGATGCGGCCGATGTCTGTTCTGGGTTGAACGGAAAATGGAAACACGGACGGGACGATTCTTGGGATGGGATATCTTTTTTATGTTCTTTTATAATGTTGCAACGGGCGTCACCTCGATATTGTGTTACTATGATGTCATTAATAATTACTGGTTAATCATTGGGCTTATACCTGTATGAGCATTCAATTTCATTTTATATTTTATATTATCCGAAGAGAATGTGGTGGTTCAAGTTTCTTTAGAGAGTTAGGGTGATAGGTATAGTAGTAACTGTAGTGTGAGAGTCGGCATTGAGCTTGACTCATCTAGCGAACACCATGTCAGCATCGCAATAATTGCCCGATATTACCATCAGTACACAATGGATAATTCTGACACATCTGGTAAATTGCACTGTAGTAACTGTTCATACCACTCATCTTTATCTACTCTATACTTCTTTGCGATAGGGAGCAATTTCTTAGGGCGGGGCACTCTGCACTCTGCACTCCACTCTCCACTTCCACTCTGAAGCAGAAATTGTCCAGAGCTTTGGTGGTCCGCGGCTTTGACACGCCTCCCGTTCTCCATCCCTTTTCCCTCCACACCAACCCCAAGATGCCCATCAGGTGAGATAATCAAATTGCCACAATCGCATGCAGTGTACTGATGGTCCTTAAGTTATTTGATTCTGCTCTCCCGCCAGGGCAAAGTGGTGTGTTCCCCTCGTCACCCACCCCAATCCCCGTCTGGAAGTCGAGTTCCCTCGATCCGAAGCCCAATCTGACTTGCTCTTTCTCCTTTCCAGCGCCTCGCCAAGTGGTTCACCACTCTCTCCCCCCAAGGAGAAGGCCAAGATCATCAAGGATGTGACCCAGCTGGTGCTGTCCCGCCGGACGCGGATGTGCAATTTTCTGGAATACAAAGGTGGCATCCTCTCTCTCCCCTATACCTATACCTCCAGGACCTTTCCCCCCCGACTAATCCCGGATATCTGGTCCAGACTCGAAAGTGGTCTACCGTCGCTATGCATCACTCTTCTTCATCGCGGGATGTTCGTCGACCGACAATGAATTAATCACCCTGGAGGTGGTGCACCGTTATGTGGAGCAGATGGACAAATACTACGGGAATGTGTGTGAGCTGGACATCATTTTCAATTTCCAAAAGGCATATTTCATCCTGGATGAGTTATTATTGGCGGGGGAATTGCAAGAGAGCAGCAAGAAGAATGTGCTACGATGTATCAGCCAGCAGGACAGCTTGGAGGATATGGAGGTAAGCATCTGTTCTACCTTACCCTTTACCAACCACTTATACCCTATACACTATACTCCCCTTGTCATCCACTGCGAATCCCGCACTGGGCTAATACTCCCCAGGTCGAGGAAGATGTGGTCACCAAGATCATGTAGCGGGATTCTTTGTTTGTCTTTGTAGCGTCTATACTAATCAATACCACCATTGTTCTCATGTCAGGATACAGAAGATGTGACGCGCAACCTGGAGCGAGTGGGCTTATAGTCTCTCTCTCTCTCTTTCTCTCTCTCCCCCTCTCTTCCAGCAATCACCTCACTCATCACTTCACTCCTCCCCTCGTTCCATGGATCGACCACCCGTGAGGTCACCACGCCCGCTCACTGGCCAGCCCAACACGTGACATCCCCCCTCTCCGGTCGCAGTCGCCGTGCAATCGGGAATCGGGGGCCATCCTAGGATCCTATATGCCCTATCTCTCTTCTACTAACATCCCCTCCTCTTTTCATCTCCTCCCCTTGGTCGTGGTTGAGTATATCTCTCTTAACTTCCAGCTTCCCCCCCTTCTGCCTGCTTGCGGCTATCGCCGATCGACGACCCCATCTCCGTCTTCGGCGCGACCACCTCGCGTCATCTTCCCATCACTCTCATCAATCATCTGAGGATCAGCGCAATTACTCTTACGTTAAGATCCCAAGGCAATCGCTTTACTGGACCCGACAACTTCTATCATCAACATGAAGGTAAGTTGAGAGTACTATCCCCTTTATCTCTCCTCCGGTCGCCATGTGCGATCGCCCCATCCCCCCCGGATCGCTCCCCGGATCGTTTCCCATATCGCAACTTCACTCGATTCGCGATGCTCACCATCGCTCTATTTAGTTCCTTCCATTGCCCGAGTTAGAGGATGTCACGAGTTCCATGAATTTCGACACAGCCGACTGTCATATCGCCGGTGGCTGTGATCTGTACACTACCAAGGCTGCCCGTTCCGACCGGAAGCTGTACAACCACATCGAGCAATCACTTGAGGCCCAATACGAATCAATCCTCCGCCTATCGGCTTCGCTCTCTCCTCCCAACGCCCACGATGCTGCCGAGACACTGAATCTATCGCGATCCAGTCCGTTCGGCCCCCTGAGTGAGCACTCCAGTCGCCGCACCTTCGCCTACTTGATCGCAACACTCAACGCCAGTCACCCGGACTACGACTTCTCACACGTCCTGCGACCAACCGATTTCCGCCGCGAGAGATACCTCAAGCGGGTGATGAACACTGTCAATTCCACCTTGTTCAACTTGCGCCCCCGCGAGTCGATCGACCTTTCCCCTTCATCCCCTGCCACCCTGTCCGGATCATATAACACAAGCACATCTGCGTGGGGCCCCCGCATGTGGAGAACCGTAGATGAACACATGTCTTTAAAGGAGTGCTCGGTATACTCGTACTCTCCGGAAGAGGACCCGTCCGACGCTGACGACGGTGCCATCTGGAGTCTTCACTACTTCTTCTTCAACCCGCTTCGCAAGCGTGTATGTTATATCTACCTCCGAGCGATTCCCATCCTCAGCCACACACCGGATGAGATGGCTTCCACGCCGACCGGCAAACGGACCTTCAATGACGGATATCTCACACCTGACCTCAGCTCGAGCAAGCGGGCCCGGTATTGGCTTGGGAGCCGGGCTGAATCCTCGCTCCGTGCAAGTGAGGATGACAGTGATGATGAGATGCTACATCATCAATCCAAGTCCTCCCTTCCGGTCGGAAATGATGCCGACCATTATATGCTTAGCGATGAGGAGATTCGCTCCCGCTCTGGTAGCAGAGGGATGGTTCGCGCGATGAGTGAGGAGATTGCAGACTCCATGGAGGTTTAACGACCCTTTTGATACGCCTTACGCCTTGTTTTCTTGGTTGTGTTTAACAGTCTGACCGTTGATCGGTGTTTTGATGCTTCGTTTTTCTTTTTCTTTTTCTTTTTCTTTTACTTTCTTTCTCTTTTTTGTATGGTGCTCGGGGCGTTGGTTTGATTCAATGGACTTGTGGCGCACTTCAACCTGCAGACCTGGCTACAAGCGGCGCTGGCTGAGACTGATACCGATTGCGTTTTGATTTACACTTCTATTCGACCTTTGTGTATACAATTTAATGATATTTTTACCCTTCCGATGTGGTGTTGGTAATGTACCTACCTGTACATGCATTTGGCCACTTAATAAACTCAAATGATTCTACATTTTCGTATCAAATATGCAAATGTATACAACTTGTCGACTCTAGGTCTCCGAATGAACATGGAATGTCGCAAAGTAACTCGCTGGCCCCAAAACCCCCCCCAGGCTATCTATAGATCGGGCCCGTGCACGGGATGGGATGGGGAAAGCTGTCCCTTCTCCGTCCTCCCTGTACTTCCCCCCACCACCCATTGATACCCCTCGAGTAACCCACCATGGCCGATGACGAAGAGCGCGTTAAGGCTGAGAAGCTGGCTGCTGCCAAGAAAAGGGTACGCTCTGTTGAATTCTACAGGCCCGAATTTCGCTAATAAAACCCGGTGTTTTGCAGGTAGCCCAGCTCCAGAAGCAAAAGAAGAAGGCCAACAAGAAGGCCTCAACCGCTACAGACACCCCCAAGGATGATGAGGCATCTAAAGTCGCCGATTCTACCGAGGACACTGCGACAGCGACAGAAGCCCCCGCTTCGGTAGACGCCTCCGCCGAGGAGAAGCCAGAAGAGGACGCATCCGCGGAGCCCGCTCCTTCGTCTTCTTCTCCTCCCGCTGCCGAGACCCCATCGGAAGAAAGCGAGATGCACCAGTTGAATCGCCTGTAGAGCCAATGCCCCCGGCTCCGACTTCTCCTGATCCAGAGGCGGAGGCGCAACCCGCCAAACTCGACACCCCTCGCGCCGGGCATGGCCGCCAGCCCTCTCTGTCGATACAGTCGAAGATGCGCTCGTCTTCTTTCCGCAAGACATCTGTGTCACAAGGAAGCGTTTCCCCTTCACCATCATCCGCACTCAAGTCCCCGCCACAGTCTCTACCTCCTCTAACTGGGGACGGGGAATCTGTGCACGAGGTGTTCCGGAAACAGTCGACGAAGATCGAGGAGCTGGAGAAGGAGAACAAGCGTTTAGAGAAGGAAATTGCTGATGCGACGACTCGCTGGCGCAAAACCGAAGAACAGGTGGAGGATCTACGTGAGGCTAGCGTCGATAGCGTGGAGCTACGAGAGAAATTGAAGCAGGCAGAGGAGAAGGTGGCGGATGTCGAGTCATTGGTATGTTCAACCTAGAGCTCTAGAAGCTCGGATTGAATAGACCGCGAGGACAGGAGCACTGACAAGATAACAGAAGGAGGAGATTGCATCTCTTCAACGGCAGAATTCCCAGCTTCAATCTCGGTCACACCGAAATAATGCTGGACCTTCCAGAGTCCCCGCCGGCAGACTTGGTGCGCCAGCTTGAATCCAAATCGGAGACTATCGAGGCGATGGAATTGGAGATTTCCAATCTACGCGCTCAGGTTACCGATCAATCCTCCTCCAACAGCGCCAACGAGACACAAGTAGCAGCACTAGAAGAGAAGGCATCGCAGAGCAAGGCCGCACTGGAGAAATCTGAGCGTGAATTGGCTGATACGAAGCAAGCCCTGACGCGTGCTTCAGAGAGGGCAGTGAAAGAAGGCGTGGACAAGACTTCCACCGAGACCCTGATCAAATCCCTGCAACGCGAAGTTGAAGACGGCAAAAGCGAAAAGAGCGAAGCAGACAAGAAGATCGAAAATCTGGAAAAGAAACTCCAGGCAATCGGCAACCTGCACAAAGAAACCGAAACCCGGCACCAAACCCGCCTACGCGAGAGCGAAAAGGCAGAGAAAGAGACAGCCGTGCTCCGTAAGAAACTCTCCAGCATCGAGAACGAGAACCTCCGCCTCCGAGAAGAGCGTGACCGCATCAAGAAGCGCGAAGCAGGTGGCGGTGCCGACGACGAGGCCCTCGACGAGCTGGAGGACGAAGAGCGTCAAAGGTTGGAGCGCCGCATCCGCGAGCTGGAAGGCGAGAACTTCGATCTACGCCGCGGAGTCTGGCAAGAGAAGCGCCAGGAACTAGCCGGACAAGGTTTCCCTGAAGAAGGCGCCGAATCGGTCGTCGATGCCGGTGCCAACGCCTTTGACGACGTGGATCTCGTCGGTGGTCGTCCTGATCACGCCCGTCGTCGCAGCATGGCTTTGCAGCAGCAACAGCACCACTCAACTTTCTCCACAGTCCTATCAAGTGGCTTTGCCGCTTTTACCGGCGGTAACCAGAACAACCGCTCCCGAGCTGGCTCGTCAAACCCGCCACATCCTCATGCGCCTGCTACGCGAGGCAGTCTCGAGCTACTCTCCGAGGAGAATCTAGACGATGAGTTTGAATTCGACGAGGCAGAGTTTGCGCGCGCGCAGGCTGAAGAAGAGGCTCGCAAGCGCGTGGAGTGGGTAAGGGAGATCAAGCGCAAACTGCGCGACTGGAATGGGTGGCGGTTGGATCTAGTTGATAGTCGAGCTGGGGCTGAGGGAGCGGGGGTGGGAATGGGGGAGATCTTTGAGGTTTAGTCTTATCTCATTTGTCCTACTATGTATGGTACGATGGGATGGGATGGAATATGATGGGAATTCGTCTTTCTGGGTTGAAGGGTAATTTCACAAGTGTGTTCTAGGCTGGTGGAACTGTGGCATGGACAGGCGCTTTCGTTGTTACTAGTATATATACCATGATCTGTCAACAATACTACTCTTTGCATTGAATTGGAACCTTCTTCCCTCACGGGGTCGGTCGAGTTGAATCTGTTCCAAGTTTAGTTTATAAGAATGTAAATTTTGCATATACTACTAGCACCGATGCATAGTACTATCCGTGGACCCCAGTCACCGAGCGAGAACCTTCAAATTAGAACCTCGGAAGTCGAAAGATTCCACTTAACTACTACTAGTGCAGCAAGGTTGTCAAATCGCCTATTCTCTAAGATAATATTAAGGAAGATAGATATTCAGTTAGTTTTAATCAAGGATCATGATGTTTACGAATTTACAAGCCAGACGAGGGTACTACAAGTAGTAAAGAGTAAGTATAAAGCCGCGAACAATGAAAATGCAATATGAAATAACCTATGACATCTATGAAATACCGAACCAAACAAACTCAATCCGAATAATGCTTCCCAGTCAAAACACCCTCAGATTGACGTCTCCTCTTCCCAACAATCTCCACAACCCACCCGGAGATCTGATAAAGCCAACCACCGGTAACCAGGACACCGGAAATGGTATTAATGACTCGAAGAAGAAGAGCTAAGAATCCCGTCCGCTCCTCGCTGACCAGCAACATAATCGGCTCGATATTGTACTTGAAGAAGATACCAGGGATCAAGGCAGGCGATTCGGGGATCTTTCCGCTCTGGCTCGTGGCCGCGTACTGGTTTGTGAAGATTGTGTTGCGCCCGTAGCGGGCGGTATTGTCCCTGTTCGTCGTGACTATATCCAGGGCACTGCGACCTTTGGAGTAAAGGGTGGGAACGACAGAGAGGAAGTATTGGAATTTGTGGTAGTGGCTGTCACTCTCGGCAATTGTTTTGTCGAGAGGATTTAGGAGAGATGGGTAGTGTGGGCCGAAGGAAAGTTCCGTGATCATATGTGAGAAGTTGAAGACTGTATGAATATTAGCATAACCGTAAACAGCAGCAACGGCATCTTCCTAACGCCTCCCTCCTCCTCTGAAAGGGAAAAACTCACCAGAGTGATCCAAATGCGGCTCACCAATCTCCATATAACCATGTCCACGCGCGGTAATATGGAAATCGCCCTGAACCTTATTCCCCTCCAGACTGCCATAGATCCGACAAGAATCCTTATTATCCCCCCCAGCGCAGGCGGGGCCCCTTGGCAAACTTCTTGCGCGGATTGCGCCGCACCTCGCCCAGGACGTGGTGAACATGCGCGTCCTCCTCCTGCGCGCTCAAACGGTCTGCAGCCTCATGGCTGAGTGTCTGGTACTCGTGTTCGCCGTGGGATTCGTAGTTGCGTTTCTTCATCCACAATTCCCAGTTTGTTTCTTCGCGGGTGAGGAGCTCACCTGCTAGGATGCGGTCACCGGAGGCGTCTTGGATGTTTAGCCGGAGGGTGTCGCAGGGCATGTTGACGACTATGTCGAGATTTAGCTGTAGGTCGTGTGAGACGCCTTTCTCCACGCTGAAGTGGTGGGCTTCGGTGCCGCGCCACCAGGTTCGGAGCTCGTGGAAGCTGAATAGTGTGCACACGGCGAGGATTAGGACGGTCCATTGTCCGCCGCGTCGGGTCGGGGTTGTGTAGGTGGTTTTTGTTTTGGCTGGAGGAAGGATTGTTAGTAGGGGCGGTTCCTTTTATCTTTTATTCAGTGTGTCCTGCGGAGCATTGGTGGACGCGATCTATTCGAGCTGGGGATGTATCCAAAAGATCGGAGGGATGGGGAATCAATGAATAGAAGCGGGACTCACGGAAGGCATCGAAGGTCTTTAGCCCTGATAGAGTAGTCTTCTCCCCAAAGGCATCCTCGTTGAGGCTCTTTTCATTGAAGCCATTCATTGTGGATGTGCGACATGAAGAGCGCGAAAGGGTGCGGAGTAAATCAACATCGACGGGGTGATAAGGCGATGAGGCCAAGTAAGCATTGTCGGACCCCACACTGTAACTGGCCAGGTACACCACTCCAACTACATCATGATACACATACTACTAGTAATATCATGATTTGCACATTTTTACTAGTACTTTTCTACTCTCAACACAATGCTGTAAATCCGAAGCTCACATGAGCGCTATCATAATGCCCTCAAAGAGAGATGCAAGGAATAAAAATGTACAGGAGACTGGCAGGACCAGTCGTAGAGTCATGAGTATAGAGACGAAAGACAAACGAAAGACATGTACCCCGTCACAAATCATCTCAAAGGCCCAGATGCAAATTCTATCCACAAACATAACGGGTATAGGATGAATGTCGTTCTTTTCATCTCCATGGATTCAGTCACATAACGCAACAACATGCCGACATGACACCCACCTGATGCAGGAAAACAAAGTAACAATTATGATTACAGGTGACAACATAAATCTGATAACAGAAGAAAAAAACATGGGGAATAAGGAAGAAGAGGGGAATCGGGAAATAGGGAAAGGGGAAAGGGGGGACGACGGATTATTTCCTCTGTCTGCGGTCAGCGCTCGGTTCTCTTTGCTGTGCTTGTTGTGCGTATCATCTTAACTCACAAGGCTGGTCGCCGCCGCCGCCGTCGCAAGGTCAGGCTTTCCACTGATACTGCGTGCCGATGCCCGAGGCAGCGCAGTACCGGAGATCGTGGAACTATTGGATCCTCGCTTGGCAGGGCTGGAAGGTGGTAACCCACTCACGGTGGAATGGCGCTTCCCACTGCTGCCCTTGACCGGCGAATTGCCGGAGGGGTCGCGGTTGCGAGAGAACGGCCCAGTCTTGAGACTTGGAGGCTCTGGCAGAGGTCGCCCACCGGAGGGGGTACCCCGCTTGGAAGGGGAGTTGGTGGCAGCATACATTCTGGGTCGGGTCTGCGGCTTGATTCCAGTGAGGAACTCATGCTTCAACGCATCGTGGGGGCTGAGGCGGCGCGTAGGATCCCAGCGGAGACAGCGTGAGATGAAATCGAGGAAGGCGTCATCGTCACACTTCAGAGCTTGCCGCAGGTCTTTAGAGCTTGGCCGGCGTCGGCGGCCCTTGGATGAGACGGTAAGGCGAGGTTTGCCCAAGGAATCGAAGAAAAGCTTCTTTCGTGTGCTTTTTTCAATCAAGTGCTTCTCTGGAGGCCCAAACACCTCCATGATACACGCCAGTTGCTCTTGCTCGTTCTCACCCGGGAAGATGGGGTAGCCGGTGAACAACTCGGCCAGGATACATCCAAGACTCCACATGTCGATAGGCATACCATAGGACATTCCAAGAATAACCTCCGGAGACCGGTAGAATCGACTCTGGATATATGTATAGACCTTCTCGTTCTCAAAGCAGCTTGAGCCAAAATCAATCACTCGAATCTCGGAGTTCAGAGGATGAACGAGAAGGATGTTCTCTGGCTTCAAATCACAATGGATGACCTTCTTGGCGTGCAGCAATACCAAACTGCTGAGCATCTGCTTGGTGAACCGCCGGAGAAGCTTCAGATTAAACCCACGGAAGTCATGCGCCTTGATGAATTCGTAAAGGTTCATGCCAAGAAGCTCGGTGGAGATACAGAGATGGCCGCGGAAGTAGAAACTCTGTACAAAGTTGACCACGCTGTGGCGGCGGTCGGGATCCCATTCCTTGAGTTTGGTAAGGAGATTGACTTCAATCAAAGCCTGTTGGTGGAAACGCTTCTTGTTACGAATGATCTTGATTGCGACCAAAGCACCTGTCTTGTGGTCGACACATCGTACAACCTGTCCAAAACTTCCCTTACCAAGGACGTCCACCACTTCGTAGCGGTATGCTAGATGGTCACCCATCACGATGTTATAATCGCCACGATCGTCATCGTATCCAAAGTTTGCCGCACCCGAATGAAGATCTCCAATATGCTTCTTCGCGTTCTGAGTGCCACAGAAGAAAATATCCCGATAATCAATGATTTCGCCGCGTTCGAAAATGTTCAGATTGGCCATCTTGAGGGCCTGAGCAGGACTGACACGGTCCTTTGGTCCAGCCTTGCGACGCAACTCGTCCAATTCCTTGGCTGCTTTTTCGAAATCTCTCCGCTTAGATCCAAGTCTTCGCATTTCCTCGTCAGCGATTACGATATCTGCATCGCCATTTGAATCAACGGCGGATGAAGAAGCCGCGGCGCTAGACCGAGCAGAGCTGATGATCTTGTGAACTGGAGAGACAAAGCTGCCATGAGAGCGATGGGATTGATCGCTGGCATGCGATTCATGAGATCGGCTTGGCTCCAGAGTAAGACTTCGGTCACTGCTGACGCTGGGTTTACGATTACCCGCTTGTTTCGTGATGCTAGATACCGAGGATTGTCGACGGGGCTTGAGATAAGATGTCTTCAGGCTGGGACTAGTGGATGGTACAGACGAAAGATTGTTCCATGTTGCAGATGCCGGGAGCTTGGGTGGTGGCATGTTGTCATACTTGGACGGATCAGTGTCAACTTCGGACTGTTTGCTCCTGGAACTGCTGCGCACCCGGGCTATGTTCAATCGATCTCGAAGAGAAGGATGGGGAACAGCAGAGGTTACGTTCTCCGGCTCTGACGGAGTCGAGATCTGATTGAAGCGTTCAGCAGCCGGAGTGAAGATGGCACTCTGCGTTTGAGGTCGTGGACCTGTCAACTTGTATGACTGGGATCCTTGGCTGGTATAATCTCCACTAGCCTGGTGGCGGAGAGCCTTGTAATCAGGGCCGCTCTTCGGGAGCGTATAGGATGCATATGGGGATATATTACGATTTCCATTCGGCGTATCCGTCGGCCCAAATGCACTGGTGCTGCTAGATGTCCGCAAAGCTGCTGTAGTAGAGCTCAGAGCAAAATGAGAAGTGCTACTGCGGATTTGAGTGGAAGGTGCCTTTTCATCCTCGTCACGATACCAAAAGTTTGCCTTTGATGCCGTCATTGGGGTGGTTGGAGTCTTGGACATGATCTGAGCGGACGGCGTATGAGCCTTCCGCTCCTCGGCTTCCCTGTCCTTCAATGCCTCGATCTTCGCCGTCATGGGCGTACCCAGAGGCAATAAATTCAAAGGAGGTAATTTCAGCGGTTGCAGGCCCTTGCGACCAAGCACTGTAGAAGTTCGTGTCCGTGCCTCTGGGGTCTTCGTGGGCCTTCCGACAGGGGGCTCGACATTCTCGTCGCCGGTGGCATTCTGCGCACTATTTGCTTCCGAGTCGGATTCACGCGCAATATGGAGAAGACCAATATCCGATGATAAGCTAGACTTACGAGGGGCAGGGAATGCAGGTGCATCCAGCTCACCCTTTGGTGATTCGTAGGCCTTGGGAATGGCGGGAACCGGTGGTACTTCTTCCTCGGTATTATTCGTCGATTGCTCAGTGCGAGGTTTGGGTGTCGGCAAGCGGGAGGTGGAGAAATTCTGAGAAAGTCGAGGCTGAAGCGAGCTTCCAGAGTTGCGAACCGAGTTATAGCTAGTGTTTGATGAAACCGACAACCCGGAACTATAGGATTTGCGATTCGGGTCCGGAGTTGTTCGGTTAGAAGAGGGGGTGACACTTTTCCTCGGCAGAAAAGAGGGAGATTGTGTTGATGATACAGGTCGGTAGGGAAGAGGTTCTGTTGGGGCCGGAGGTGTGTGTGGCATAGGAGGTGCAGGAGGCGCAATCGACATACGCTTCATCCGTCGAGCATCGGTGGGACTGATTGTGCGAGCCCCCAGACCAGTGGCATGGGGCATCATCGAGGCACGCTTCGAAGACGATGAAGGTGTCGTCGCTAATGCCTCCGACGGTTCTCTTTGCGGCGTGCGAACAGCATTCGTGGATGAGGACCGTGCATGGTCGGAAGTAGCAGAAGCAGTTAGGTAGGTCCCCTGTGGCTCGCGAGGAGCAGGTTGGAAGGACTTTGCCTTGAGGTTCCGGGCGGATGAAGAAACCTTGGATTCATCGGGAACCGGCTCTGTTTGGGGCATCCGTGGTCGGAGGAAACTATTCGAGTCGGTCCTTGTTGGCTGGTCGGTGATAATTTTGCGGGCACTTAGACTAGCACGTCGAGCGGAGGCATTGGTAGGAGCGAATGCCCCTGAGCTGATAGACTTGCGTGAACCTCGCGTGGCCGCGCTGGGCTGAGCTGAGACTTTGACGGCGAGCCCGAGTATTAACAGTGGACGTTGACAGCCCGGTCGGTGGTGCTTGCTGGGTTCCATTGAACCGCGATACCTCGCTCTTCCGGCGGGCTGAAGCACCCCTCGTGCGCTCCGAGACGCTACCATCATAGCTGTGGTTTGTCCATGAGCTGTTCGTGGACAAATTCGAATTGCGATTTTCAGCCCCCGCACCACGGGAACCAGGCATAGGGAAATTGTTTAAGCTGGGTTCCCCCATGATGCTGTTGTGGAAGTCGTCGAAGTTGATCGGCGCCAAAAATTCCATGTTTTCTGGAGGGGTCTGGTTGGCCTCCTTTGCCAAATTTCCCACACTGGTGGATCTAAGATTATAAGCCTTGGCCGATTCATTTGTCGAGTCGATTGAGGAGTGATCAGAATGAAAGTAGGGACCGGTCGGTTTACTGTATGCCATGATGGTTAGATATCTGAACAGGATCCCTCCGACCTGGGCGACCGCGAGGTAAAAGGTCGCGAAACAGGGGGGGGAAGGAGTGAGGAGATAAAAAAGACTTACCTCCAGCGTGAAGAATCTTGCGGCCGGGGCCCCTGAGGAGGTTTTTGATCTCTAATAGACAGTCTCCTCCGACCCATACCCCCTGAGCGCGGTCCCGCAGCAGTCCGCACGGACTGGGCATCGAGGTTATTCGAGGTATTCATGTTAATCGTCGAGGCGGCTTTCTGGAGGCGTCGGCGGGCAGGAGTTTCAGCTGTTGGGCAAATGTTAGATCCACGATGATATGCCTTTCCGGTAAATCCTATTTGCTTACCTCCAGAGCCGGAGTCGTCGTTTCTAGACGGATCCGACATCCGCGATTGGGGAGCCCCCGGTTGACCCCTCCCCGGCGCCTGCGACAACGACTTGGCCGGCATTGTTCCAAGTCACGAGTGGCAGCAGGACGATAGCCTGGTCAGATCGACCACCGGCGTGGTTGGTGAGACCGACAAATGTCAGGGTTCGCGTGCAATGGCATTCAGGAGAAAGCGGGCTGCTTTGTGAAGATCAAAATAGGGAACAGCCCGAAGCACGATCGCGCGACTGGTCGAATAACGGCTACCGGTCCATTTCGGAGGCGAAACGGGAAATGGCAGTCGATAATGCCAGGGTGACTGGGGGTGGGATTGTTGAAGAGAGGAAAGCTTGGAGGTTTATGTTTTTTTTTTTTGCTGGAAAATAGTTTGGCAGCTTGAGGGGGGGAAGAGATGTTGCTAGGGCAAGTGCACACCAAGGCGGTCGACACGAAGGAATATAAAAGGGTCCACCAACAACAAAGCCACAAAGGGGAGTGGAAAAGAAAAGTAAATGGATGTTCGAGATGTAGTAGGTAGTAGTAGTGTTGACTTTGTTGAGGGTACTACTCCGTACTTTGTGCTGATAGTCGTAGAGTACTAGTTCGTAGTAGAAGTGTCAGTGTCAGTACAAGGTTCCCCCCCTGACTCGAGCTTGTCTGTACAACATGGTACAGCATGGTACAATACCATACCAAAATGACCCACCTTAAGGTGTCGATCTGACAATACGCGGTACGAGTACACCCCAGATCGCATGTGCCTGCTTTGCTCGTGCCCGAGGTTGACTTTGACTTCCTTGCTTCTTCATCTCCGTTATTGTCGTTGTTGTACCGTTGTACTGCTGTACCATCTGATCCTGTTGTACTGCTGATATTGCCGCCCAGCATGGAAGAAGACGCTCAAGTCCTGGCAAATCGTGACGAACCTGTCCCCGTACTGTCCATCTCGAAGCCAAGGCCACAGCGTGATGGATCGCCCGATAGCGCCCACTCGAGATCATCCTCGCAGTCGAAGAACTCGATTCAAGATAGATTGTTCGCCAAGTAGGTTTTACTTTTCTGGGATTGCTTTCTGCTTTTGTTTTATACAAAGAAGAGATTCCAAGGTTGCTGATCGATGAACAGATTGCTGCAACAGGTCATCCCAAAGGACGATGGCGAAGATGAAGCAAACGCCGGGAATCTGCCGTTTGCAACATCTCCCAAACGGCCAGGATTCAGTCTGCCGTTAATGTCAAACAATTTCCGCCGCTTCAACGCACGGTCAGTATGCGAACGGGAGGGGAAGGGAGGGAAGAGATATCGCTTTACCAAGACATTCACTGACGGAGGTATATAGCATCGGAGTAGTTTTTCTATTCCAGAATCGCGTGGAGCGTGTGTTGAGCTGGAAAACCCCAACTCACACCATATCTTTCCTATTTGCTTACTCCTTCATCTGTCTTGATCCCCATCTACTAATCGCCCTACCTCTGGTGGTCCTACTACTATTCATTATGGTCCCGGCCTTCATTACTCGCCACCCTCCTCCACCCTCGACCTCTACCTCAAGCACGACCCCCTACTACTCCTATGAAGGGCCAGCCCTAGCCCCTGCTACAACTATTAAACCTGCCCCGGAGACCTCCAAGGACTTCTTTCGCAACATGCGGGACTTGCAAAATGTCATGGCCGATTTCTCAGACGTCCATGATGCAACCATCTCCGCATTTGCTCCGCTCACTAACTTTGCCAACGAGAAGCTTTCCTCTACAGTCTTTCTAATCGGAACAGTGGCTGCCGCGGGGCTCTTCATGACCGCGCACCTATTACCATTGAGACTGATCATGCTGGCTGGTGGCAATGCAGCAGTCCTGGCAAACAACCCCAAAGTTCGACTCTTTTGCCAAGGATTAATGGAAGATGTTGGAAATGGGTTAGATGATCTAGATCTTCCTCTCCCAGAAGGTGGGAGTAATCAGGACTTCCTCGGGGCTGTAGTCCCGTCATCACCATCTGCCGCCATGTCGACCATTGAGCAGTTGGTGGATATTTCAGTCGACACCGACCCGGAGGAACGGGAGGTAGAGATATTCGAGGTACAGCATCGTGCTCCAGGGACGTCGCAGTCTGGCTGGGAGAATTTCCTGTTCAGCCCCCAACCCTATGACCCGCTGTCCCCATCTCGAATTGCCGGTGACCGACCTCGGGGATGTCGATTTTTCGACGACGTTCGATCTCCCCCTGGTTGGAAGTGGAAGAGCAAGAAATGGGAACTTGATCTTGATTGTCGCGAGTGGGTGGTCGAACGCATGATCACAGGGGTCGGATTTGAGGTCCCTGGAGTGACTGCAGAAGGCAGGGCGGTCATTGATGAAGTGGGAGGTTGGGTCTGGGATCTTCCAACCGAGTCCTCGGCACCTAATGAAGAGAAGGATATGACTACAATGGCTTATGGAGATCTGGATATGGACTTGCAGTCGCATCATCAACCGCAGACTAAGGTTCCAGCTGGAGATTGGGAAGAGGCGGCAGCTGCTTCTTACGGAGTAGGTGAATGGCGACGCAGGCGATGGGTGCGAGTCGTTCAACGCATGAACAATATTCAACCAGGGGGCACCGTCACATATTCGACGCTTGGTCATAACTGAATAATTGATGAAGAGTCATGATATCAATATCCTATTTGTATATATCCTAGTCTATACCCGGTTGACAATTCAAACCACTATACATAGTTCAAGAGAGTCCTCTCAGAGATGCAGATGTATTCCCAAAGAGAAGAAAATAGACGAGATTAAAACGCCGTATCGCCCGAACCGAATGCCAAAAACACAAAGTCCTTTTTCCAATCCTCACAAACTCTCTTTTTTTTCATGTCTGTGCCTTCTTGCACTTATTAACCCGTCTCCGTAGATCACCCACACTTTGCTGCATGGGGTTCAACTTGCGGTCACGCGCCATGGCCGCAAAGTCATCACCATACTTCTCAACCAAGCGAAGCACCCACTCCTCTTCCCGCGTACTCTGATGCCTCGGCTTCTTCGCCTTGACACCTTGACCCTCCGCATCCGCCTGGCGCTCGAGTTGCCGGACAATAGCGGAGCCAGAGGCAGAATGCAGGATCTCCTCGTTGTCAGAGAGGTCATTGAGAGGATCATTGAGCGGGTTCGAGGCCTTGAGCTTGCGACCGCCTACCTCCATCTCGTCCTCTGGGCGGATCACACGCAGGATGGCGCCAGTCTCCGGATCGCGCTCGACCTTTGTCTCGACAACATCGATTTGCACGTTCTTGCCGCTGTCGCCGATGTGTAGCGAGTTCGGGGTCTCGTTAGGATCCATCTTGCTGGGCAGACGTTCGCGACCACCAGTTGGGGCGTTAAGTTTGTGCATGAGACCCAGGTTCTTGTAGTTTTGAGTCAGGGTCAGGCCCTTGTCCCTGCGAAGTGATTGGAATTAGTCCCTGCATTTGCGCATGAATTGGGTATATCTTGAGGGAAGTTCTGCGTACCAGTTGTCGGCGATGATAGCGTTGCCCAGCATGTTGATTTTGCGATTGCCACTCTTGCGACGGTTGTCCTTAGGCCGGGCCTTGGACAAGCCGGACCGGTTCTTCTTTTTCTGTAGGATTTTTCCCATTGTGACTGGTTATGCTGTTATGCTGTGGTTTCGTAAGAGTCCAAGGATTCGGTCGATGCAAATAATTTATCGGCGTTATCGAAACTTTTTGGTCGGCAAACATGCCAAGACCATATGCAAACATGTACTAGTTGCATGCCTGTACAGGGGACACACCCTCAATCTTTATGCTTGTTCATTGTGTAATAGTGATGATTTTTTCTTTATATTCATGTTTCAGTATATAGATTTTAGATTGCCTCTGAGCGATGAAAAGACTAATGGGATCTCGTACAGAGTGTAAACTTATCACCTATACTAGGTATGACCTGAGGCAGTCTTTGTAAGAACGACCTGAGAGGGGTATATGCGTCAAGTATTTATACAAAAGCAACCTGATACTGTCAGAGAAAAGAAGGGAAGAAAGACAATACAAAGAGACGTGTTATATGCCTGGACGACTGGTAGCTGCCAGTAGGCTTGGCAGGGTCCAGGATGGTCCGAGCCGGCGATAAGCTGCCCGCTTAATGGGAAGTGCCCGCCCCCAACTCCGAGAACTGCGGCTTGTTGTTGTCCTCCTTCCTACACCCTTCTCCAATGGCTTCACGATTATTCCCCTCGCGCCGCACGGGTCTTGCACTCGCTGCAGGCTGCTTCCTGTTCTCCGCATTGGCTGCTGCCAATGTTCGCCCTGGAGATCTGTCTGTCAGCCAGATTGAAGAGCAATTGCAGGTATGACTTGCGAGCTGAATGAAAAGTCGCCGGGAGTGGCTTCTTCTCAACCAACTACAGCGTGGCTAATTGCTCTAGAATTGCCCTCTTGTGGAATCTCTCAATGAACACAAACGAGCTACCACCCCGGAAACCGCCAGTCTCATGTCGAGAATCTTCGCCGTCCTCTTTCCATCTACCCCGGCTGTGAACTCCCTCCTCGCGACCTTGTATATCTCCGGCCCACCTAGTACGTCCTGCATCAAATATTGCTACAGAGAAACCTCTAAAAGAAACCCAATACTCATCGCTTCTTGCCAGACTTCCTCCTGGCACTATGCCCTCCCAACATCGACCCTTCCTCTCTATCAGTCATGGTTGCCTTCGCTGTGGGAGGTCTCCTAGGTGACACACTTTTCCACCTGCTGCCAGAGATCTTCCTTGGCGAGGACTCCCCAGACCACGTCAGTTTTGTCATGGTCGAGCCGAACAAGAATCTCCTCCTGGGACTGGGCATCATGGTCGGCTTCTTCACTTTCGTAGCAATGGACAAGGCCCTGCGCATCGCAACCGGCGGCCAAGGCCACGACCACTCACACGGGCACACTCACGAGGACTCCACCACCGCTTCATCTACCGGCGCCAGCACCAATGGCCAATCGGGTGAACTGAAGCAGCGCAAATCAACCAAATCAGCCCAGGATGAGTCCAAGGACGAGACTGCCGAAAAGGAAATCAACCCCAGCGTCAAGATGGCCGGATACCTCAATCTTATTGCGGATTTCACGCACAACATCACCGACGGCCTGGCTCTCTCATCATCCTTCTATGCCTCCCCCACTATTGGTGCAACCACCACCGTTGCCGTCTTCTTCCACGAAATTCCGCATGAGGTCGGTGACTTTGCTCTGCTGGTGCAGTCGGGATTCTCGAAGCGCAAGGCCATGGGTGCGCAGTTTGTCACGGCTGTCGGGGCTTTCTTGGGTACTCTAAATTGGAATTGCGGTCCAGGAGTTTGGCGGACACGGCGATGTACTTGAAGATAGCACCGTCTCTGGTCTCTGGGGAACTAGTCTGTCCTGGGGTGATATGCTTTTGCCTTTTACTGCGGGTACCTTCCTGTACGTCGGTACAGTGGCAGTTATCCCCGAGTTGTTGGAGACGGGCAAGGACAAGGGGGCCGAGATTCGGAAGACTCTTACCCAGTTTTTGGCCGTTGCTGTTGGAGCAGGAATTATGCTTGCGTAAGTCGTCCCGTCCCGTCCCTAATATCTATGATATTTGAAACCTACTAACTCTTTGCCACCTAGAATCTCTTGGGATTAGACTTGCTTTGCTAAAGCATAGCAGCGACAACCCTCTTCCTCCCTGCCATTCCGCATCAGCGTGATCTCAGAGATAATGATGAGAGGATTATCTTAATTTCTAGTGAATAGAATTTAGTTAAAAACCTAGTGGTGTCGACAATTTACAGTTTTGCAGAAAGCATCCGCTGCTGACATCCCCTCCGTGTATTGAGTTCCCAAGGAATAGATAGATGGCACGCCCGACTCAAACAAAAATAACAATGCCTTCGCACGAACAAGAATGAAAGAAAACAACCTGATTGTCCTTGGGATGCCCAAGAGAAAGACGAAGATAGATACCGAAAATGATCCCAGGGGCCTAATTTGGCCTATGTAAACAAAAACGCCGACACATGTTGATGAAAATGCATTCCCTCACAACAGGAACAGATAGGATGCAGACCGCTGCGCTCAACGCGCGATGCATACATTCATACATTCTAGCTACAGGTGGTGGGATTGACCCATTCACTCGTTATAATGATAAATCTAAAAAAAAGGGGGGAAATATTAGCAAAGTCAGATACAATCTAAGCGAATTCCTCAAAAGGTGATATTAACGACTTACGAGGTAATCCGGCAGACCAAAGACCTCGTACCCCAACCGACGAGCCATCTTGGCAAACCCCTCCGTTTCAACGAGGTGGAAGAACGGGAAGGCAGGGAACATGGCGCCGTCGCGGTGGACATCAGCTTTGACCATCAAGGCAGTACCACCGACTCCATCGAGGGCGAGGAGACGTCTAGGGTCAAGGGCCTTGAGGTCGGCCAGGTAGGCCATTAGCGTGCGGTAGGTGGGCAGCTCATGGTATCCCTCTAGTAGGATATCGTCTGGGCCCATTTGCTTGGCGAGTTCCTGGGCCTGCTCGCTGTCTATCCAGGAGTTAAAGTCGTATGGGCGGATATCCCATTTGCGAGACTGAGTATCGTAGTACCGCTGGAAGCAGTTTGGGACAATAACGGGTTGGTTGTGGCTTGTTAGATCCTGAATTAACGAGGTCGGTGTTTCGACGATGTCGGCATCTAACCAGAGGACCCACGAAGTGCTGGGACCTAGGGTAGTGAAGACGAGGCTGTTCCGGGCGCGGCTCATTGACTCGCGACGCTCTTTCTGGGCAGAGAGTTTGTGCCGGACTTTTTCGTCTTGGGAGGTGAGGGGTGGATCGAAGTCTTGACGGAGGATGGAGATGCTTGCGAAGCGATTGTCGATGGGACCATTTTGGGTCTTCGAGATGGCCTTCTCCAGGGCAGCAATTGCGGCATTTCCGGCATTTGTTTTGGGTGCGATGAAGCCGAGGGAAATGAGCTCATGTGGGTAGCTCAGTTTCTCCAGGTTGTCCCAATACTGTTGGTAGAAGCGGGCGAGTGGGGTGAGGATGAGGATGCGCTCGCCGTTGGCGATGGAGTCACTTGTGCTGGTGAGGTTGTTGAGATTGTAATGCACCACGGGCGGGGGAGCTTGGATGCCATTGCTGCGGTAGGATTGCGATTTGAGGAAGGGTTGTGTGGGTGGGGAGAGATGATGCTCGGCGGCGTTTTGTTGGCGTTGACGCGATGAGGCCGCCTCGGCGGGTGTGGAGGGAGCAGAAGGGGTTGAAGGACTGAGTATGAAACAGATGAAGCCGAAGGCAAGCAGTGCAGCCAGAAGCAGGCTAATGGGGCTCGTACGTCGCATCGAGCGTGCGACGGCCATGGCCGTTCCCTTTTCCTGTGGATTGTTTGACCAGGTTAAAGTTGATGCGAGTTCTTGGCTGATGCCAACGTCGCACTTGTTGTCGATCAGCCGTGCCTCAGGCAAGCCAGAGGGTCCAGACCGTCAGACCGTGAGAGGTGAGATGGTGAGACCTGCTCTTCAGAGAAGACCAAAAAGTTGAAACCAAATAGAAACCTGCATGTCTATACCACTGGGAAAGGGAAAAGAGAAGAGGAGAAGAAAAGTCAAGACTCTCGAAATTGAAACTGCCCGTCGCTCTCCGGAAGGAGGATGCCTCCGTACTAAACTACTCCACCCCCCACTCCTCCTAATCTACTACTACTTCTCTACTAGCCAATTAGCCAACCATTGACGAATCATCATCACGGAAACATCCTGAGCCACGCGCTGGCCCAATGACAGCTGGTAGCTGCGAATCGGAGACAATCCCTCTGTTCTGGCGGAATCCCCAAAACAGCTTGCCGGAGGCCGACGGTGGCCGAACGCGGCCAGAAGATCAACATTCCATCTGTGCCGCCACATATTTCAGTTATTAGATCAGATTGTCGACCAATGGCGAATTCAATTGCTATCATATGTGATAAAGTAGCTAATTGAGTGCCGAGGTGGTCATTTTAGCAGCAAACTCGACAGTTACTGTCTTATACTGAATCTTTACTACGTAGTAGTATCCCACCCACAACACCTATATTATACTACTAGTTAGCATATGTAGGCCAAGGAATTTGTTGAACCCACACATTCTCAAGACCATGCATTAGGCAAAACAATCCGCTAGCAAAATGAGTCTAGTCTCTACTTTTCATGATCGCTTCTAGGTATGTACATAGTATACAAATCAGAAATTCATCCGCATCACTCCCTCAAATGCCACCAAGGCCATCGCATTCGCCGGGAATGCTCTGAGGAAGCAGGGTACAAATCCGCGCCAGTATCCTCGCCAGCCACGCTCCTGGAAGACAGTCCGTGCTGCGTCCTTCCAGCCTCGGAACTGCCTCGGTCCGTCATTAAGTTTGCCGCCCATCGGGTCAACCATGAGTCGTTGTTTCACCACGTCCGAGGGGTACGAGGTGAGCCAGAAAATCTGGGCGGAGATTCCGCCTGCCCAGAAGTTTATTAGGGGCGCGGACATGTTGGTGTTTTGTTTCATGTAGCGTGTGAGAACGTCGTATGAGCCCCACCAAAAGAAGAAAAAGGATCGGAATAGGATGGTTGCAAAGAGTCCGCGGTAAACGCCGCGAATGCCATGTGTGCTAAGCTGTCTCTTCGTTAGCTGGCTGTTTGTAGGATATAGGATACCACGTCGGAGTCCTCGTTTCTTTCACATACAATCTTGCGGAGACAGTCAATCGGGCCGCTATACATGCGCTTGGTCTTGTCCGCGGCGTACTGAACTTGAAGCCGGGCCTTGATGTGTTCGACGGGCGCAGCGATAAAAGAGACGGTTGTGCCGGCCATGATACCCGCAATACCGTGACCAAAGGATGGGAGGGTCTTCAGATCAGGTTGGCTGCGGCAGAATGGGATATAAGAGCGTAAATGAGATTGAGAAAAGACGTTCTCGAGCAGTAGCCGCCGGTAGAGCGTCAATGAGCCAAGCATGCTGTTCTCTCGGCGTTAGTTCCTGCTCAAAGCTGCAGCTCACTCATCGGCCCCCAGGAATACTCACACGGAGTCCATGACCATCCATCCGACCAGCGGCGGGGTAGCACCCTTGTAAAAGCCTCTCACACCTTCTTTCCGCACTGTCTGTAGTGTGCAATCCAATGGTCCCTTGAAATGTCCATCTTTGCTGGTCTGAAGGCGGACCTTGACGGTATCGAATCTACCGCGTATGCCGTCAGTTATTGTAGATTTGTTATGGGTCGGTAGGAGCAGGGGGGGCTGGAATAGAACATACGGATGGCCAACTGGAGGTAGCCATTTGTTAGCGGAATGCAAACAACAATTGGGAAAGGGTAATTGGCTCGAAATCAGAGCGGCGCAGTATAGGGTTCGAGGATCAACTTACCACTCAGCTTTGTAATTCCGGAAAACACACCCGCCACGAAACCCTTGTAGTCCTTCTTACTCGTCACAGCGGGCGCAGATGTAGGTGAGTCCTGCACGGGCGCCTGCGCCGATGACATTTTGGATCAAGATTGAAAAGAGTGATGCGTCAGCGGCGCCTTGATCCGATTTAGCGTGGAGCGCGTGCGACGGGGTAGGGTCCGTATCTAACGACGATTCCAACGATCGCGGGGAATGAGAGAGGTGTTGGGAGTGTTGACGGATATTCCGGGGACGTAATTCTGGGGAATCCGGAGCAATTGGGGAGGAGAGGAGGGAGAGTTGAACTGCTTCTTCAAATTAAGCCCTGAAGGGCCCCGCATCGTTCCTCCGGGGAGCGAGGACTGACCTCCGGGATCCGCTTTCAATGCCTCAGGTGTCGATTTTGGTGGCGTTCGACTAGGAACTATACAAAAAAGTATATTCCTGAATCGGCCAAGGTTGGGGGGTTGCTCATTTTCGAAGTCGTACACTCGGCTCATTGCTCGCTTTTGCTGCTGGTGGGTTTCAAAGAGAGAGGGGATGGACTCACCGAAGCCGGGGATGGGTAGTATGTGCAAGTAGTGCTGGGGGGACCTACGGCCTAGAGTCTAGAGTGTACTAATGGCGCAGTGTCAGAGGGGGTAGGAGAGTGTAGGGGTGGGAAAGGCCAAGGTAGGAAAGAAGTGAGCTATTGCCGGTTATTAGTATAATTATCAGGCGAGCTTGCATCCCCAGCAGCTTGAGCGAGCAATGAGCATAGAGTGAGGTTGAGCAGAATCTTGTGGGTCAATGTTAGTTGAAGTGGAAATAGGAGAAAGAAGAAGAATTCGAGGAGGAGGAAGAGGAGGAGGAGGAGGAAAAGGAGGAGGAAGAGGAAACACTGATGATATAAAAGACTCGCGCATAAAAGAAAGCGGATGGAGATATGGATGGAGATGGGGAGAATGAAGGCAAGGAGAAGAAGAGTCTGGGGAGTAAGTCGGAAGGGAAGAAGGGAAGAAAGGAAGAAGGGCTCATTGATATACTGAGAGTCCGCGGGTGCTTGCCTGACGAGCCGCATCCTAAACTGGCTCGCTCTTTCCAGGCCAACCAGGGAAAGGCAACATATTAAATGACTAGACCCATTTGGGATATTGAAACCATGGGAGCGGAGTAGCTTATACAGTACTAGTAGCTTTGAAGTTTGCACACGACAACCTTGGAATATCGTAGGGCTAGCAGATCTTCTCGATTATGTCGATACTAGTATCACTTTTGTTCAACATCAGTCTCACCATCCGTTTGTCGCAAGAACGATTAGTTGGGCCCAATTTCTCTTATCGCCGAGGCATTTATAAATGTGAGCTGACTGCTTGGGCTGTAACAAGAGAACGATGAATTAAGGTTTGTAGGGGAAATGTCCGGCGGCTACGTCTGGCGCCGATGGCTGTACACTTCATCATGCATGATACTAACCTGGGAAGGTTGACACCCGGTCCCAATTGGTCAGAGAAAGCCAATTGACGCCACCGTCCACTATACCCAGAATTCCAGTGCCAGATCTCCATTATAGTAATCGTGGGATGCATTTGAGTGAATATATCCAATGCGCTCTGGTACGAACGTGGTTTTCGTCCGGTCCAAGCCAAACCCCGGATGGTGGATGACTAGAGCAATTCAGGGGTCGGAACCATAGGAATTCAAGTTCCAACCGCAAGTACAAGACCCTTTATGGGAGAAAGAAAGACTACCGATAGATAAATATGTAATGATCAGGCCGGTTTGGACGGTATATGGTTTATGAGTCTCCATTTGTGGAACTCGGGGTATTATAGATACATGAATCGTGATGCAGAAGGAACATAAGATCTGGGGCAAATAGGGGTGTGTACTGTTCAACCGTGCCAAGGAAAAAAACCCCAGGCAAGGCAATGCCAACCTGGTATCTGTTTTTGAAGATGGTATGACCAAATTCCGAGCCAGCAAGGGATTGGGAAGATGAAACGCATGGAAATGACCAAAAGAACACCAATATCTGATGCAGTAGCAGTAGCTGCAGCGGGTTCACGCGGAAGGAATCTTGTGAAGCATAGGGACAGAAGATAAACTAGTGAGGAATGCTAGCCACAGGCTAGTTATCACCGACTGAAGGCCGCCTTGCGCGTACGAGCCTTCTCATTCTCGCGGGCGATCAATTTATCGATCATATCCGGTGTAGGTCCTGACTGCGGCTTTGAGTTCTCACGAGGGGTGCGGTGGTCCGCCGCACTGGAGGTCCCGGCTGCCAGATAGTCATTGCCTTCCAGGGCCAAGGGCGTGACGGGACCCGGGCTGAGGAGAGGATCAAGACGGGGAGCCTCCGGGCTCTGGTGGGAACCGTCGAGAAGGTCACGATATTGCCATGTCATATCGCGGGAACTTGACGAGGGCCGGTAGTTGTGTTGCCGCGTTTGTCGTGGGGATGGAGGTTGGCCAGCAGCGCTGTGACCGGAAGGAGTAGACTGATAGACAGCGGGGTGGAAGCGAGGCAAGTTGCCGATATGAAAGCCTGGCATGGACTTGGCGGAGTTTTGAGTACGAGAGCGCGAGGGTTGCGGGGAACTGGGACGTCTTGGAGACATGACAGGGGAACCGGCTGGTGAGACGAAGGGCGAATGGTCGGAGCGCATTCTTGGATATCGGGAACGATAACCTGTTCGGGAAGTCGCGAGGTGCCTGGACTTTGCCGATGATGAGGCACGCTCCCAGTCTTCAAAGTAGGAGTGTTTATCGAAACGGCCGGTAAGCGGGGTGACGGGAAGATCGTCCTCGTAGAGTGAACCGCGGCGGCGGGGGATTTGAATGGGACGAGTTGACGAAGAAGAGAGAGATAGAGACTCAAAGGCGTCGGTAGGAGGATCCGAGCGCCGGGAGTAGTGCGGACGGTAACGACGAGGGCGTGGGGAAGGCGAAAGAGAGGGGGAAGGTGGGTTATAAGTGGATGAAGTGGCCGTCAGGTCTCGCAAGGAGGAGAGAGAGACGGGGGTGGGGTATCCGTGCTTGAGGAATAAACTCTCAAGATGATCGCGCGGTCGATATGGCAGCGAACGAGGAGAAGCAGAGGAGAGGCCTAAGATGCAGGCGATCAGATATGGAATGAAACCGAGAATGTCACACGTGTCGAGCGGAGACGAGCGGAGACAAGCGGAGAATGTTGGAATTGTGGTGTGTTGGTGTTGGATAAAATAGTAACAAGGGTGAAGAAGAGAAGAAGTCAACTTACTGCCGTGAGAAGTGAGAGAAGAGGGGTAAGAATCGGAAGAGGATTGCGAAGAGGAAGAAGGACGGGAGTATTTTACTTGTTTTCGTCGCATCTGCAAGGTAAGCCATGAATATGTTAGTGCGTCGCTCTTTCCTCAAATTACTGTGGCTTCCTAATCCGGGGGCCGCCTTGTATCTTGGGCCCGCATGTCGTCATTGGCTCCACACACTCTTTTCTTTCCGTCCACACACCACCACTCACCCTCACTACTACTCACACCTCCCTCTGTCCCTTTTTTGCTCTTCCGCCGTACACGCGCCAATGGATATCCTCCGGGGTTTATTCGCTTGACTCACTTTGAATCCAGTCTCATTCCTCCCTCCCGAGACGGTGCGGTTGGTGGCATTCAGCCAGTAACTTCCGTCCTTCCGTTTATTCCGTGATTCTGTTCTAGACCACTTTGCAAACCTGGGTTTTCAACTGTGGGGCACCAAGGCGCAAATCGCAAATCGAGTACCTCGCTAGTCTGCGGGCCGTCGCGACAGGATTGGGGATTGATCTGTAATGTCGTGCTGATACGGGTCACTCTGGAGACAGTCGGGAAGCGAACCGAGAAAAAGAAAAGAAAAAGATGCACTCTCTTCCTTCTTCTATCATCAAACAGCAGGAGAGAGAAAGAAGGAGAGACACAGGGACAGAGAAAGATGAGTCTTCTTTTAAATGAACTATCTGCCAGGCACCGGTGAAACCCCCTTTGCCCAGGTACACCACCATTTCTCCACGCGGCACCGCCGGATGACCTGAGATACTGTATCTACACTTCTTTCCAAGGCACAGCGACACATTGGAGAGTGATATCCCCCCATCACTTTACAATTCCGATCATGCACCGTCCCGATCGAGCTGCAGTGGCTGGCCCCAACTGGGCAAAGGAGGGCGGTGATCCAAACATCAGGCGCGGTTGATCGCCCGGGGTCATGCGTGAAGACGACCATCCCCGGTCATCCCGCAAAGTGATTCGCACGCGTCCGCGTCCTTCGTGGCTGACATCCCGGGCACTAGCGACTGCGCCAACGACCGTTCGGTGCCCGCTAGTCTTGGTCAGTGCTCCATAGAGGGGGATCGATCGCTCATGGTTGTAGTATCCAGCCAACCACTATCCGTCCTCCCCTTCAACCTCTCCGATCAGCCGACACCTATCACCTCGCGAGGAGGGAGGAAACCGCGCACGCTGACTGGCTGTGATCCATATCGCATGTCACCTCTTCTTTACTACTTTACTACTTTACTACTTTACTACTCTAATTCCTTTTTTTTTTTGCTTTTTGCTATTTCCGGTAATTTACTTCTTTCAGGACCCGTGAGTGTGGGTGTCTCGGATAGGCGATGAGTGAGTGACTCGCCGTGATGGTGGCTCTGTTTACTACCCCCACCACCCTCAAAGAAAGAGCTATGAGTCAGGAGGCGTTCAATGCACAGGGTGGAGGCAAGCTGGATTTCTTCAGGGCTAGCTCGAACTGCAAGACTGGATCGATCTGGCATCTAGTCTGGCTGACAGACGGGGACTTGCAGCACCAAGTAACGATCGGCGTTGATTTATCCGAAGGCTGCTTCCCCCTGATACTTGATGACGGAGCGAGCTGAGAAAAACAGAGTTTCCAAATGCAACTCTCCGGGAAGGAATGTAGTCTCAGCCCTCCTTGAGTCGCTGCCAGATGGGAGGCCAGTATTAGGGCTGCCACTGAGATACATACAGAGTAGCAGTTGTCGAAAAGACGGTGGCTCAACGCAGGTTAGATCGGTGTAGCCTTGCTGATGATGCCCCTGCATGACCTCCAGCCCTAATGCATGCCAAATAGTCTCTCCTGGAGTGAAGGGCCGACAGAACAAAAAGAGAAACAAAACCAGGAAGTAGTTAAACGACGAGCCTATCGTCTGAAATGTCTTGGGCGTATTATATGCTGGTTGGCGATCCCGTGAGATGCTCATTCCACGAACCCACACCATCAAACTTTCTAAAAGTAGCGTCTAGCGCGCTCATCAGGAAAACGGCTAATATTAGAGGCGGAAGCAGAGCAGATGAGGGGTTGGCGGCCAGGACCGCCCTCTTGACTGGATACGATGGCCATAGACTGCCCATGTGGCATTCCGGTTCAAGTTTCATTCAGCACATTCCATTCACTACGAGGTCATTTCAGGTAATTTCTGCAATCTGGTGGGGATGCGGGATTTACAGAGGACCGGCGTGGGGAGCCTATGTATTTTCGTTGCCCAATATACGAAAGGTTGGTGCTCTTTTTTGGCAGCTGAATGTTCGACCTGTTTAACCTTCTAACCATTTGTCTCATCTGTGGCTATTGAAATCCGCGGAGCCCCCGTGGGTTTGCGTGAAACATGAGCTGTGGTGACAGCATGAAGTTTATTTTGGCTATGAGGAGTAAGATTATGAGCTCATGATCCCTACTAGAAGTGACAAACATGGATATACCAAAGATAACCTCCGCATAGCTAGAATAGGCACGTTGTTATAGTATGAAACCTCAAAAATCACATTTCTCGGGCTGCCGACAAGAGGAGCCATGAAATTGAGATGAAACTAGTATAGCTTGCTTTTGCTTTTAGACCGCCGGTACCACACGGAACTTCAAGATCTGTACTTTCACTGTCACTCACCGTCCTCATCCCACATTTATTCACACTCTAGGCCGCTCGCTTGAATTCCCCCACCAGCCACTTGTACATGCCATAGAGAGGAGCAAAACCTGTGATTTTTGTATTGTGAGCAGTTTTTACTGTCCACAGACTCGCTCTAGATGCCCGAGTGGACAACACAGAGCTACAGCTGCTGTAGTGGTTGACATACATACCCTCGGCAGTCAGATACTTCTCGACACGGCGGCTTCTAAATAATGAAACAACGTCATATTTCCGGCTGCTATTTTCATATCGGATGGGCTGTCTCGGCACGCTGATATAAATACAATGATTATCGGTGCTGACTGAGCGATGATGGCTCAGTATTGAAGGAACGATCAAGGATGGGTTTCTCCTAATAGGGGTACTTAGATAGAACTGAGTCACCGTCAAAAAATGGCCCTCCATTTCAAGGTTCGATCAGATAGAAGATTTTGTCATCGGTCATAGGTGCCAATAAGTATTATACCTATCCAGGTTTTAACGAGCCTAGTCTTTGTATTAGACAGCCAAGGATAAGCATGAAGTTATTCCATGTTCATGTGTCTAGCAATGTAGACGAATAAGAATTTTGTTTTGAAGTAGTTGAAATTATTCTGGAATTCATAGCGATTCGGAAGATAGTTAAATCCACTACTAGTGATTTATCATTCCAAGTCAATTCAACGCGCGTCACATTTATCGGTCCATAGATTTAAATGCAATATAGTATCATTTAACGGAGGAAATGGCAAGTTCGTGTCCGTAGTTGGTATCTCCATATTGTGCAATTGAAAAGAAGTCGGAAATACATCTCATGATACCATGCACGCCATGTGTAATTGTCTACACCAATACCAAACATATGATTTGGAGTTCTGCCTTCCAAGATCAATTGCAATATTTGATTTGTTAATAAACTCAGAATTTTCCGGAATATAGATCCAATTGCCCCAATTAGCCGAGTTGGTGATCAAAAGAAAAGATCCGAACTCGAATGCAACACCGCTGCAGTCTTGTCGATCATGCCCACCTGTGGATCGCAAATGTCAGACAACCCCTCATCGACAAATCTTGATCCGCCCCAAGCACTCTTAAGAGCAATTACACCATTATTAAGTTACCACCTGCTACAATGGTTATGCCGATTGACTTCTGCTTTCCTGTACGAGAGTTGTCCGATGGCTTGGTTAAGTTGACGCCATTCAATGTAGGTTCCCTCGATTAAAATACGACCTTGTGACTAACATGGGAAAAGGTGAGCAAGCATGCTAAGCCCTTCTTTGACGGGTCCAAGGACCATCCAGAGCTCTACAGGTATATGTCTATCGGACCCTTTGACACAGACCAAGAGTTCGTGACCAAATTTATCGAGAACTTTGTGAATGCACAACCATCAGTTGTGTGCTTCGCGGTAATTGATAAGAGGAAGCCACCTTCAGTGGTCGACCCCGAAGGTGAACTCGCTGGGATGGTTTCATACATGGCTGCCACGGCGGCTCACCTCTCCGCGGAGGTTGGGTACATCATTATTCTCCCTCCATACCAGCGAACTCACGTCACAACCCATGCAATCGGACTCCTTCTTCATTATGCGCTAGATTCCCCGGAGCAAGGTGGTTTAGGCCTTCGTCGGATGCAGTGGCTTGCTGATCCTCCGAATAAGGCGTCGCTGTCCGCAGCGCAGAGGATGGGGTTTCAACTGGAGGGGATCTTACGGTGGAATAAAGTCGTTCCCGATGCCGACGCGAGAGGAAAGGTACACAACGGGCGCGAAAAACCGTCATATGGAGAACAGAAAGATAGAGGTCGGGATACGGCATATCTTTCGCTCTGTTGGGATGATTGGGTGGGTGGGAAGAGAGAGGTCGTAGATGAACTTTTATCTAGATAGCTCAGGTTGGTGACTGCGCTAGAATTATTTGGTCAGATCTCACCGTGGTGTTCGAATGAAATAAAGAAAATTTCCAAATTAGTTCAGGTTGGGACTTCTTTTGTTTTTCTACTTATTTAAATTGAATACTCGATAAGAGAATATGTGAGTACCTTGGTGGAATCCAGATGTGAGGAACTTCAAGGAAATTATTCGACATAGATGCAATATCTCTAGAGCAGAGAGGCTGAAGTAATAAAGCGAGGGCTATGGGGGAGATGCCGTCTTCCTTCACAAATTCTGTACAGTCGAACATGGAATCGGGTAATTATTCTTATATTGGGTTATTGATGATTTGTGTAAATTCTGAAGCTAAGACATATGTCCATACAACCTTCTGTTGGATTGTACTAACAACTGAATGTTCGCGCAAGGTCAACGATACTACTGTCAATCGGCAAAACTCGTATTCATATAAGTCATCTACCCCTCATTTCCAACCACGCGTCCAAACTCACCTCTTGGAATATTCTTTTCAGATCCCCGGAAATCCCATCTTTCTCTTCAAAATGGGAATGAAAGCGCGTTGCCAATGTTCCAAAATCCAGTTTACCACCTCGACCGACAAACCCCTCGCGATTTATGCCTGTCACTGCACTGAATGTAGGCACCAGAGCTCCTCCGCCTTTGGCATTACGGCCATATTCCCCTACTTCGAGCTTCCAGACTCTGTATCAGATCTTGTGGGGAGTTACACTCGAATCACCATAAAGGGTCGCCACATGGAATGCTTATTTTGCAAAGGCTGTGGAGCTCGTTTGTTACATCGATTCCGTGACTATGTCCCCTCACCCGGCGAGAAGCCCGATCCCAGGGCAACATCGAATGTGAAAGGGGGGGTGCCTCGAGGATCTGGACAAGGAATTAATGAGTGGGATTATCCATATTTGGACCAAACACGCGATCGTGGATATTCCCGAAGGAGCAGAGCAGTGGGAAGAGGAACCTGGAATGCCGCCCAATCCCCTGGAGCGATAATTCAAAAATTTGCTCGAATGCTGGTTGATTGGATTGTTTCGCTTTCTTGAATATAGTACATATGTATGTGCATAGAAAACCAGCCAGAAAACAGATTAGACAAATATTCCGAGTGTAGATGTTCTTTTTTAGCCAACAACACAGCTCCAGCCGTTGTCAACAGCAATGCAGGCACCATTGATGATGCTAGCACCCTTGCCATAAGTCAGGTTAGTACATAAGCCGGCGACCTCATCCACATCGCACATGGGGGCTTTGACAGCTTCATAAACTGAACTGAACTTTTGGTACCCCTCCATGTTCATCCCGTTCTTGAATACATCGGCAATGTTGGTATTCATGCCACCCATCATGAGTGCATTGCACTTAATACCCTTGTTACCATAGAATGCAGCGGTGTTTTTCGTCAGTCCGACAAGACCGTGTTTGCTGGCCGTATACGCAGCACCTAAGAGTTGTTAGGCGGTATAGATAGAAGAAATGAGAGGATTCTGCACATACCACCGGCCCATCCAGCACGACCTGCGACGGATGTAATGTTGATGATTCGACCATCTGGGTTGGATTGTTCCAACATGTTGCGAACAGCGAGCTTGCTCAAGACAAAAGGCGCGGTAAGATTGAGAGCCATAACACGGTCCCATTGGTCGATTTCGAGGTCACCGACAGGGTTGAAAGTGTCCATAATGGCGGCATTGTTGACGAGCACATCGATCTTCCCAAATGCTCCGATCAGCTCGGCAAAAAGAGCCTCTACTTCGTTCTTTTTGGTAATGTCAGCCTTAATAGCCTTCAATGGGCCTTTGGAAGACAGTTCTGTCGAAGTCTCCTGGAGACGTTCTTCATTGATATCACAGATGACCACGTTGGCACCGGCCTCAAGGAATTTGGTCGCGATGGCTTTTCCAAGACCGCCACCGCCGCCAGTAATTAGGCATGTCTTGCCGGCAAGGATTTGCTCCGGGGTCTCAATTTTAGTCATTTTGTTGTGAAAGCAGGACTTGTGACTGGGGATGTGATATAAAAATTTCGTGATTTTGCTATGAACAGGGTACAGGGGGAGGCGGTTTAAATAGAAAGCATTGATGGCGTGTAAACGGAAAACGGATGCACTTGTTTCCGCTGAGGACTCGTGGTCTCCTATCCACCTTGACCCAAATGCTGTTTGCTCGGCCGTTGGGTTTTATGGGGGAAATCTGATCGTCCTATCCAAGGATGTTAGAAGTGCCGAGGTGTATTGTCGATACAGCAGTCATCATCGGCATGTATAGAACGAATGGCGCGAACTTACGACTGGAGATAAGGAAAAAGACTTGTGATGAACATCGTACAGTGGCTCGGTAATTTGATCTGGTAATTGGATAAGTATTGAGGCTGAAAATAAGCTTGGTTCATGGACATCTGCATCAATTCTGCAGTTGGAGACATGCATGCTCCAGTTGGGCAGATACGAGGGGGCTGTAATCCAAAAATACGCTCTCTGACTCGTCGGAAAGTGACTGTTCCGAAGCCCTAAGCCCTATCTCCTATTTAGGACACCAGCTTCATTGCCTCAGGCGGCGTCTCGGTCCAACTCCGTTCGTTCATCCGATTGGGGCAGCCATTGTCTGCAGGACAAAACAAGAAGGCCGTGGCATCGGCCAAGGCGAAGCTTGGTCACCCCATCAATCTGGGACTATGACAATGTCGTTCTTGGCTTTATAGTTGAACTAGATCAACAAGGGTAACCTCAGGAGATGGGGAGCGCCTTCGCCGTTTTCTCATTACACAATACTCACAATAAATCCTTCATTGGCAGATATCGACCTCTGGGTCTGACGGATCCCCGACAAATGACAGGCTCTCCGACCCCGGCTTATCGGTAGGCGTCTTGAGGCCCTGTCTTGCCCCCCCCGCAAAAGTCCCGAGAAAGTTCGCAGCTGGACCGGGACTGGCATACCGGTCTCCACCTCAGTCGCGGAGACCTTCTCGATCAGGAAGTCGTAGGGTCCATCTATCTTATCGGACTGATGTGACTATGGGACCTCCATGGGGTTGTCTAGGAGAGTATGGGGAAGGAAAGGTGCATTGGGCGCCTTGGACTGTTTAAAGAATGGGCTGTCACCCGCCACTACCGTTGAATTCTCCATTACGGACTTCTGCATGTCGAAATAGAAAACTTCTGTTGCCACCATGTCGAACGGCGATGAGAACGACCAAGTCTTCAAAGGCACCACTACCGAGGATGTGCGACTCGAGAATCTGGGCTATGAGCAAGGTGGGTATACTCTTGGGAAACAGCTTTATTCATTGGATGGGGAAGTTTACTGACAATCCTCTAGAGCTCAAGCGCTCGTTTGGATTACTCAGTATGATTGGGTTCAGCTTCAGTGTTGTGACATCGTGAGAAACGCTCCAAAGCACGAATAAAACAAAGAGGCATTACTGATGACTATTCAGATGGACCGCTCTAAGCGGTGTGTTTATTGTTGGTGTCAACTCCGGTGGTCCACCTGTAATGGTGTTCAGTTTCATTGGGGTTTCGCTCCTGACCCTGGCTGTGGCGATCCCCATGGCGGAGATGTGTTCTATGTACCCCGTGGCAGGTGGCCAATACTCTTGGGTGGCTGCCTTAACGCCCCCTAGGTATGCGCGAGGCCTGTCATATGTGACTGGATGGTTTATGCTAATTGGTATGACTGCACTCGTCGTTTTCAATCTATCTGGAGGCAAACGCTGACACTTACTAAGGTCTTCTCGCGATGGGAGCCACGAACAATTATATCGCTTCAAATTTTGTACTTGGCATGGCAAACTTGATTTTCCCCGAATATGTTATTGAGCGATGGCAGACCGTCCTGGTGGCCTATTTGGTTGCTATTCTCGGGACCGGTGTGAACATCTGGGGATCCCACCTGCTCCATCGTATCTCCAAATTCATCTTGATTTGGAATGTTGGCTCTTTTATCGTCGTGACTATCACCCTCCTCGCAACAAATGATCACAAGCAACCGGCTTCCTTCGTGTTCCAAGACTTCCAGAATACAACAGGCTGGGGTACAGGCATGGCAGCTATCATCGGTATTTTGCAAGCCTGCTTTGGCATGTGCTGCTACGATGCGCCCTCGCATATGACAGAGGAGATGAAATCGGCATCCAAGGAGGCCCCCAAGGCAATTGTGCTCGCGGTAATTCTGGGCGCTGTTACTGGATTCGTATTCCTTTTGACTCTCTGTTTCTGCATCGGAGATATCGCCGAGACCGCCAACAGCAGCACTGGCGTCCCTGTTATTCAGATCATCTATGACTCTACTGGAAACAAAGCCGCCACATGCATCCTCTCCAGTCTGATCGCAGTTATTGTCATTGTAGCCGGAAACAATATCTTGGCAGAGGGCTCACGATCCGTCTACGCCTTTGCTCGTGACAACGGTCTCCCTTTTTCGAAGTTCTTCAGCAAAGTGGAAAGCAAGAGTCAGGTTCCAGTGAATGCTGTGTTGCTTACTCTTGTGGTGCAGCTAGCCCTCGATTCTATCGAATTTGGCACAACGACCGGCTTCGAGACAGTCATCTCCATCGCGACGGAAGGCTTTTGTAAGTGAATTCGTGGCTCAATATGAGTTGACATCGCTGACGCTGAACAACGCAGATCTTTCTTATGCAATGGCACTCTTTAGTCGACTGGTTGGCTACTTTACTGGCCATGTTACCAAAATGGAAGGACCATATGCCTTCTCCACGCCCGTATCTATCGGTCTCAATATCTTTGGCCTCGTTTTTCTTTTGTTCGCCTCTATCACCTTTAACTTCCCTAGCACGGCGCCGGTTGATCACCAATCCATGAATTATACCAGTGCAGCAATTGGCGTCATTGCTCTTATCAGCCTGATCACTTGGATTACGACAGGGCGGGAGAATTTCACTGGTCCCGGGGCTGTTAGCTTCTTGTCTGGTCAACAATCTGGGCGGATTGCCCCTCAGCCCGAGGAAGCGCAGGATGAGAAGAAAACATAGAGTAAATTCCTCTATTTGTACAGTATATGGAGAAAGAATTCAAACAAATTGTGGACAGGCGGTTCTTCTGAGGAGCTCCAGGTTCTCGCAGATTTAGTATGCTAAGACTCAACGGAAGAGTAAAATATTCAATATCTTCAACATTCAGTACTGTTTGTAATTTATATCTTGAAAAGCAACTTGAACCTAGACCCTCGAATATAGTGGATCCCATGAGCGAGTAAGTAATTTTTCATCGCATTAAATTCTCACTGCCTGCAAGGTTGCCGCCAACCTTGGAAGATACCGCCCTCAAGGTACCAATAGGTATCACCCGTAATCGTCAGTCCTTACCTAGGTAGACTTAAAGCTTCAAGACCTACTAGGCCTACTATTTTGGTGATTCTTTTGTCGACTGTACCTAAACGTATTAGTTCCCCCTGCCAGTATAATGGCAGAGCAAACTTGAAGGCGCCGGATCGTACGCTACTCATCTGCCATTCTTAAATTGCCTTTGAAAGCCTCTATATAATTACCCGGGGCCAGATGGACAATTACAGATCGGATGTAAAACGTGACAGGTTTGGTCATTATGTACTGCTTCATTCCTTCTTAGTCACATCGTCTGGTCAGCCACAAATTCACGAATAGAAGCAAAAAGGATGAGGAAATCTATCTCCAAGAAATAAACCAGAAAAGTAAATTAAGACTCAGTGGATCAGGAGTTCAAAGAACAATAGCTGGAGGTCTATGATGATCTGGGGTTCGATAACAGCGACCTAATGGAAAAAGGCACACAAAATAGGTCACCTTTCGTCTATCATATTTTAAGCCGCATCAGAAATTCGAACAAAAGCCGTGACCGGTTAATTACGATGTAACGGTATGTTAGAGCCCTCCAGGGACATTGAAATATGGACTCTGACAAACCTAGTTCACACTCAGCATGCACAGTGGGTACCTGAAAGCCCTTCGAAGAGGCACCGATTGAGTATCAGCAAGCGACCATTTAGTTGCTGTCGTGATTGGGGCGAAAGAACTCAAATACAACGGCTTTATGAGACCATGACATAGCCAAGAAAATCGCGTCAGGAGTGGGCGCATATGTGGTGATTTAAAGCCACGACGTTTCTTGGTTAATTGAGTTCCTTATAGCATAGTCCACGCAGCAGGTTGCAGGGAGCCATAGGCACCTGGGCAGGGAATCGCGACCGTCACGGCTGACAAGGATTTTCTTAAGAGAGTGCTGTCGAGAATGTAACTCTGGGGCAGAAAGTGAAACAAGGAATTTCAACACCGGATTCTTATTTCACTCCGTGAATGTGATATGTATCATTTGGTATGAGTGATGTATTGTGTGCAGAGGTGATTGACCTGAATATCAATGATTTATAGGGGTAGTGAAACACGTACTAACATGAGGGGTATCAAAGTTGATTTGTTCTCGTTGAATATGCCAGGAAAGCCGAGTCCCGGAATTTATCTCGTGGCTCTCGAGAAGCTACTAGTACCTTTCAAGTTGCAAACCAGCGTGGCCAATGTCGTGGGAGGTGAAAGACAGTACATAATACCGAGAGAAAATATAATTTATGAACTCCCAAAATTGAGGAAATGCCCTCAAAGTTGAATCTTTGTGAGATACAATATTACTATCATGAAATAGAAATTTGGACTACTAGTAGCTACTCATATCCGGGAAAGGAAGCCGAAATCAGCCTTTAGATGCATGCAAGCCTCGCACTCCTATCTACATCGAGCTCATGTATCTCTTGTAGAGGGGGTCAGACGACATCAGACTCGCACTGAATCAAAGCACGCCTAATCGGAATTGACACGTCGAATAGCTGAATATGGAACGACACGATGATAAGTTTTTCGCTGCCTATCATAGACCATGCACGCCTGAAGGGCTTAAAACGCAGTGGACTTGTTGAGGGAAACCATATGCGATTGTCGTGCCGCGTGGCTGCCATTAGCGTGTCATACGGGATTTGACTTGACCTCCGGTAGACTGAAAACCAAACTAGAATACGAGCTTGACATTAAGCCAAGACGGGCCAGAAATTGTATTAGGTCAGGTTTCTGTAGGAATTCAAGACATGAGCCTCGGAATATGTATTAATAGCCCTCTACCCCGGTGATCGGTTGACCTCCGCCCCATCTCGCATAGTGGGATCACTTGTCACCCGCGGTTCCACTTCGAGTACGTACGATCAATTCCTTGCTAGCGCGATTATCTTCTACTCCGAGATCGCCATCAGTTGATGGGCAAACAGGGCGAATCGAAATTTCTAGGCAGATCGTGTATAGCCCCATTATCTCATGGTCATGTCTGCATGTTCGCGTGGCCCTTGCCCCAGGCTATCCACCTTCATTCGGAACAAACCCAATTATTAGCTATGCTCTTCGGCAAGTGCACCCGAAATTCAGTATCTAGGGCTACAGGGGGAAGGGGGATATCGACCAGTAAGCTCATCCAACGAACGTGTGATAATAATCATAAGCCGAGACAGCTACACGAGAAAAACAATTAGGTAGCCATCGCACCCCCTCCTTGGATGGATTCGCCCCCACCCCGCTGGTGTATTGATCTCACCGATCGTTCGGGACCATGCATGATCTGGCCAGGATGTAGACAGGATTATACCGAAGCCACAATATCGGGATACTCTCGGAAGGTCAGCTCTGTACGGTCGTCTAGGTCCTGGCTTACGCATTGGGTTCAAGTTATGGGCAGATTCCTTTGATTGCTTGGGCTACTTAAGCACTATCCATGATTATCTTCTTGGCAACCAACATACGACATTCTCATTTCTCGTAACTAGACCTGTTCATGGGACTCCCATGCACAGGTCTACTCGTAACTATTCACACGATCGCTCAATTCAGCCGCCCACGCTCGCGCCACACCCCCCCCCCCCGGTTCCATTATTTATTCTCCTTTCGACCGGGCTCAGGCCAAAACAGAATTGGTCGAGGGCTCAATAGTACGCAGTGTGACCAGTACCTTATTCGTTCCTGATTGATCTGCCGAACTCCACGACAACGTATACCACCCGTCAGAAGTTGGCTCGGCGTAGAAGGTTGCCCCTTCGACGTTGGTCATAACGTAACGTCCGTATAGCCACCAAATGTCGGTTAACTTTCCACTGCTCCGTTCGGTAGATGAGGAAAAGCCGACTTTGTCCGATCCATCATTCGATATGTAAAGAGCTTGGTCAGTCAAAGACTTGGCCTTGTTCCCGGAGTGCGCAGTAAAGGTGTTTCCATCCGAGCCAGAGACCGTGACTAAGTAAGAGAGGAATTGAATTAGTACCCGGGTGGACATGCATTCGACATCAAGGTGGCCCAAGTGGTGAGATACGCACAGGTGACCGGCAGCACGTCGGTTGAGTTTTTGGACTGAGTTGGATCGCCTATCAAGGCGGCACCTAGAGAGACGCAAAATTGTTGATCAGAAAATCCCTCGCAGGAGAGCCATATTTTCTGAGTTGAGAGTATCCCAACACTTACCACTCCAATAGTAAATCTGCAGTCCACTGATTTTGTCGCCAAAGGCATATATGCCGAACTCTTCGGCACGCTTTTCCAGTAGCCGAGCGAGACCAACAGATCCCAGGGCTACAATGAGTACAGCGATTATAGAAAAAAGGCGAAACATGGTTGATTGTAAAATGTACGCACAAGGGACGTAAAGTAATGCAGGTACATACAACTCTTATCTAACAGCGAAGAAGAGGAGGAAGAGAAAGTAAAAAGGACACGGGGTTCCAGGGGCAATAGAGGGCGGAACTGTGTAAAAACAAAAGGTTTTTGGTTTGGGTTATATCTTCGGGGCGTCGTTGATAATCCCAATGTCTGAGGACTACTAATACTCGGCGTCCCCTTGACCCTCTGAGCATCGCATAAAGATGCCGGAAGTATATTGACTCTACAATCCCGCCCACCAAGACATGATTAGGCCCACAATCTGCAGATCAGCTGCAGGCATGATTTGCTCCCAGATTTTGATTCAGTAAAGTACTTTGCACTGACCTGATTTCGCGGAGTCAACTGTCGACCGACACTTCCCATATGGGGGCAACGCCACCTCAGCCCCCGGCGGCCTAAAGTAAGAGTCTTTTGTGCCCGGGCTTATTCTTTGGATAACACGAGCTCTAGTCAGGACAAACCCTGACTGGTTAATGCCCGGGAAATAGACCTCGTGGGGAAAGCCTTAGCCAGGGTTAAAACCTGAACACCTGAGTTATTCATGTCGAAGTATAGTTGAGATTCGTGATTCTGAGACATGCAGCCCTAGTAGCCTTATCGGGACATCGGGGATACTGTATCATGTAGAAGGATGAGGGGAAAGAAGCATCTCGACCAAGCATACTACGGAAAGATACCCACTAGGGCAATTACTGGCGAAAAGCCTCACAAGGCCAACATGAATGACTAGTGAGATCATCCCATCCGGGCTAGTTGCGTATCTTATCCCGCTTAGCATGATATTGGCCCCTGGTTCCATCTGCATCTCAGGAATTGCGGGTTGCCCTGGCGGCTCGGACACGCCGCACGATAGGTCAAGTGAGATTTTAGAGCATGCCCAGCTCAGCCTTGTTCTGAAAGGTAGTGTCTTGTTCATAAGACCCGAAACTTGAAGGTATTTCGCATATATTCTAGCCTCAGAGCGTCATACATCACTCGCACTGCATGTCCTTTTTATTTTCGAGCCTCCAGTACTATATTTTATGTTTCTGTGCCTTTGTGTTACATGAAAGTGCCTCTTTAAAACATACACTGTTGAGTTCGGGTATAGAGAATTACTATGAGGCCACAGAAATTTCTTTTTCTGGCATATGCACTGGCCGCAGCTGCGTTCACCATCCCGCAGCTTGAGGCACGCAAGTCAAAAAACCCTCAGAAAGCCAAGCCTTGTGCTGGAAATACTGCCCACAAGAGAACAAAGTGGTGTGACTACGATATCAATACGGACTATACACAGACTGTACCAAACACAGGTGTTACCCGTGAATATTGGCTCTCAATTGATGAGATTACCGTCGCCCCAGATGGAGTCGAGCGTTTTGCAATGGCTGTTAATGGGACAATTCCTGGGCCTACAATTCACGCAAACTGGGGCGACAATGTCGTTGTTCACGTTACGAACCATCTGGATGAATCCAGAAACGGAACCAGTATCCATTGGCATGGAATTCGTCAGAACTACACCAACCAGAATGATGGTGTTGTCTCAATAACCCAATGTCCAACGGCACCTGGGTCAAGTATCACATACAAATGGCGTGCTGCCCAGTATGGATCATCTTGGTACCATTCCCACATTGGTCTCCAAGCCTGGGAAGGTGTGTTTGGTGGTATTATCATCAACGGCCCTGCAAGTAAGAACTATGATGTCGACAAAGGCATGCTGTTTCTGAATGATTGGTCTCACCGAACTGCGGATGAACTCTATACCTACGCTCAGGCTGTAGGTCCACCAACTCTCGACACAGGACTCATCAACGGGACAAACAAGTACAACGATTCTGGTTCTTATTTCACTATGCGCGCTAATAAAGGAGAATCCTATCGCCTTCGAGTTCTGAATGCGGCTATTGATACCCACTGGAAATTCATGATTGATAATCACCAACTCACGGTTATTGCTATGGACTTTGTACCAATCAAGCCATATACCACTGAGTACATCAATATCGGAATGGGTAAGTTACTCAGTCAATATGTTGCAAATACGAAAGGAAGATAATATTAATCTTACAACCTAGGACAACGTTATGATGTTATCGTCACTGCGAATCAGCCCAAGGCCAGAAACCACTGGATTCGGGCAGTTCCTCAAACAGATTGCTCGGAGAACGATAATGTGGAGGGCATTAAAGGCATCTTGCACTATTACGGCAAGGTTGGAACCCCCAACACATCACCATGGCTTTTTGATGATATATGCCTTGACGAGGACATGAGCAAACTTGTCCCCGTTGTCCCCAAATCGGTTTCAGCGGCTGGCTGGGATGCCATGACCGATGTTACTGTTGCCAAGAACACAAAAAATCTCTTCCGTTGGTACCTGAACAGCACGACCATGCAGGTTGAATGGGAGGACCCGACTCTGCTACAGATCCATGATGGGACAACAGAGTGGGAGGCTTCGAGCGGTGTCATTAAGCTCCCAAATGCCAACGAGTGGGTCTATCTCCTGATCAATACTTCCATGCCAGTAGCCCATCCAATCCATTTGCATGGTCATGATTTCTTTGTCTTGGCACAAGGTACTGGACCTTGGGATGGGACTACTGTTACATCAAACCCGCCACGCAGAGACACTGCCCTTTTGGCAAGTAGTGGCTACTTACTCATGGCTTGGGAGACAGACAACCCCGGTGCCTGGTTGATGCATTGCCACATTGGGTGGCATACCTCAGAAGGATTTGCCCTTCAATTCATTGAGCGATATGACGAGGCCAAGGAGTTGATAGATTACGATTATGTGAACGATAACTGTCAATCTTGGATTGAATATGATGGGGAATTCAGTATCGAGCAAGAGGACTCGGGTGTTTGAGTGGAATTTGGCGGTTTGTTGAAACTTTGAACATATGTTTAAATATAGCCTCCCCTTATAACTGATCATGCTTATGGTCTGTCAACATTAATATCTCATGGGGAAGTTCATACTTAGTAGCGTAAGCGATTCTCGTGATGAAGGATTAGAAAAAAAAAAGTTCTACGTATGTTGATGATTACGACTCGGACGGAACAAATAACAGTTACAACTCATCCCATATGTAGTTTGAACTTCCATTAGGACTGTGATATAGCCCTAGAAAGAGACGATAGTCCAATCAGAATTTGCTCCTCACTACAATCTCGTGCGCGGAACAACTATAGAAGTAGAGAGATCCTTCCAATTGGCGAAGATATAGAACTTCATGCAGTATGATGAATCTCCAGCGATCGCTCATGTGTGATGACGGGGTTGCTCAGATCTTTTGTGTAATGTTTGCCCCACGTCCACGTAGCAGATTGTGTAACCCAAGCCTGTTAGCCCTGCAGTTAGCCTATACCCTAAAGGCAGCTCGGCAAAACCCTAAATATTGCCAATTCGATGGTCGCTTGTTGATTTTTGACGAGAAAGGAGGGTGTTTCTGGGTGGTATCAGCACGGCAACCTCACCAGATCGAATACCGATCGGATGGGCTGGTCGAGGCTGTTTGGTTGACATTTTCTTCGGAGTCGATAAAAAAATCCACAACACCAAGCCAAATGCAGCATGACGCCCGCTAGCGTTTGTAGGCTGCATAAAGGGGGCAAAGTGATCGATCACAGAGCGGACAAGAATCGAGACGAGCCAAAATAGCGGTCTACACTGGCGGTCTCGGCTCGGATCCAACACGATCCCAGCCATCCCCATTCTCTCAACCCTTCCCTGTGCTTTGCGCTCCACAAAAGGATCGAAGGCCAATTAACAGTGATATGGAGAAAGGCGGGAGTCGCCATGTCTGTGGCCCAGGCCTACCAAGAGGCGGTATTAATAGTCGACCAGCCAATGATAGATCGTCACGCTGTTGATCCCCCCCCACGATCTGACAACTTGCAGGACACCGTCGGACGCTTAGGAGCAGTTGGTCTGTGCCTTTGATGGAAGAGATTTCGACGGCTTGGGAGCTTGTAAATGCAGTATCCCCAATTTCGCAACTCGTGCGACCTTTGTTCCCGGCCGTGCGGGTAATCTCATCTTGTTGAGGGAATATTTGATGCCGTATCACCACACCTTTCGCCGATCTCACTGGGACCTAGCGGGGTGAGAGATACGAATTTCGAACCGATATCACGAAGAGGTAGAGAAGCAACATTCTCTACTTATATTTTTCCCGCTTCACTGCCAGTGCTTGACCTGAAGATTCTGGCATCCAAATCAGCGACCTCGGTTGACTAGACGAGCGACCAAACGACCACAGCTTTTCCGATTTCAAATTGCAAATTGCTAGCGCTGTCGCCCTCCATCATGATTCTATGCTTTTTACTAGGCAGCCTCGTGGCATATTTCCTGGTCACAATTATCTATCGTGTGCACATCCACCCGCTAAGCAAATTCCCCGGGCCACGTTTGGCTGCTTTGACGGGTCTATACGAGATCTACTTCGCCGCCTGGGGGACCGGCTCGTTTGAAGATGAAATCGACCGAATGCACGAGGAATATGGTCAGTGTCCCTCTCTGTTCCTCCCCCCCCCTAAAGCTCCCACTATCGTGCTCTTGTGCTAACTTTCTCAGGCCCCGTGGTACGCATCACGCCCGATGAGGTGCATGTGCAAGATCAATTCTACAATGCTCAACAGGCGGACAGCTGGATCAAAGATACCAAGGCCATTCATTCTGGCCGACACCAATCGGGGTACACTAGCCCGAGTTTCCAGATCAGGAAGCGATCGATGTCGCGAGTACGATCGATCCTTCAAGTGGAGGTGCATCAGATCATCCGAGAACTTGTTCGGAAGCACCAAGTGCCTCGGGTTCTCAGCTGGCGCCTTCGTTCGTTTGCGTCAATTCCTAGTCTTTCGGGGGGTTCCGTTGATACCGCAGAGATGGGTGATCTAGAAGATGGACATCAAATGCGATCATCGATATCCAATCCGATGGCCCGGGGTCAGTTTCTCCTTCACAGCCCCAACGCCTCCGACCCGGGGCTCTGGGAAGCCGGCGAAGTCAAAAATCAAGACGAGTGGTGCAGGGCTCGATCCGAGTCTCCCGCTTTAAAATAGGGAAGAAGACCAGAAATCAGATCAAACAGAGTTGACTTGAGACTTTCCGAACGAGAAAGAGTCGGGGGTTTCAGGGTTGAACCGAGGGATTGGGAGACATGATACTTCCAGGATGGTTTGGGTGCACGCGAGGAGTCACCAATTGTGGGCCAGGACCAGGATCAGGACCAGAACCAGAATATGAGCAAAGCCAACTGCCACCAATTAAGGTTTCCTGGAGAGATGATATCGGGGAAATTGTGGACCGACTGAGTTGGAGAGTTCAAGGAGAAGAGAAGAAGAGAAGAAGGGAAGAGAGAAGAAGCAACTCGGGGCCAGACCAACCCAAGTTGGTCTTTGGTCATCGCTCCTTCCCCCACTTGCGGAGCTCCGCCGAATTTGCTTTGCTCTTTCCTCTCTTCAGTTCTTCAATTCTCCTCTCCTCCTCACTCTTCACTCTTCACTCTTCACTCCTTTAACACCTTTAACTCCCCTCTTTCTCACTCAATTGCTGTCGACAATCCTCTTCTCCTATCCCCTCCATTAACACTACTCAAAATGGTTCGTCCCTGTCATTCCACCCTGCATTGCCCCCGCCAATTCATTGGTAATCGCGCCGATCTTAACTAACTTGCCCGATCGCAATTCCAGCCTCACGCCGACTCTTCCTATTTCTTTGGCTCAACAAAGGCCGAGATTTACCCTCAACTACTAGACCAAACGAGGGGTCTTCTCTCCGGTCAACGCAATTGGGTGAGTGTCTCCCATCGTGCGTGCGGGTGCCCAACGGGCGTCGCAACCATCGCCAATTGAACAATGCGCTAACAGATTATCGTCATACTAGGTTAGGTGAGAGCCATTCCCAACCAGATCTCAAGGAACACATTTCCAGCTGCCCTGTCTCCTCATAGGCTTCGCGCGCGGTGTGGTGTTTCCTGGCTAATGCCAAGCCCGCAAACTAACATCCACCAGCAACCTTTCTAATGTCTCCTCGTTGCTGTGGCACACATTCGCTGCTCTCCCTTCCCCTTCCTCCTCGGTCAACTGGGCCGGTTTCTACATTCGCGATGACAAGTTCCCCGCCCTCGCGTCACCCGTCTCATCGCCTCCCCTCGGCGGCGGGCCCAACATCGGCAGCGTAACGATCTCGACCACATACGCTTCAACTGAGGACCAACTCCTGCTTCTGGGACCATTCATGGGAAAGCCTGCTTGTCAAGAGATCCGCTTCGGCAAGGGTGTCTGCGGCACCGCTGCCGCTACCCAGAAGACTGTTGTCGTGCCAGACGTGGAGCAGTTCCCGGGACACATTGCCTGTGATGCCGAGAGCCGCAGTGAGATCGTTGTTCCCATTCTTGTTCGGGGCGAGGTTAGTGGTCTTCCTTGTGTGGTGCACAGTGTTTCTGAATGCTGTACTAATGACTCGGCAGACCGTCGCCATTATCGATATCGATTGCGCCCAGCCCGATGGCTTCGACGACGTGGATAAAAAGTACCTGGAGGAATTGGCTGAGATCCTGGCTGAGAGCTGCGACTGGTGATGGATCAACACCAATGAGAAAATGATATATATTAAGACGAGATTCATGTGACATGATCGGAATTCAAATCGGGTGGGAAGGATGGGCGGATACAGGTTGTTGACCTGTTTCCACAAAAGTTCCGGGTTAATTGCATTCGGTCAATCTGCTACCGTTACAGATGGCCTCTTCTTTTAGATATTTGCGTTGGACAAAGCCTTGTTTTCGGGGGCAATGACTTTCATCGCGTTCGATATAAATGTTAATGTTACCTTCTTTCCAGTTAGAAGAACTAAAAAAATTCAACATCAAGATATGATGCATGACGGATGAAACCTCGCTAATCTTGCAGGAGTAGAAGATGAACAAACACCTGATCGTTTCGGGGAAAGTAATATGCAACCTCGGTAAGGATAGTACTAACTTGAACTAGTACTACGACCTGACTGGGCCTTTCTACCTGAAACGCCAGATCGACATTGCGGGGTGTTGGATCCCTGAACCACTACGTCTCACGTCAAAGCGTCGGGGTTCGTGTTCAAGCCGCCTTTTAATCTGAGACTCGCATTGCCGATGATCGACTCAGGGTCTGACAGGTGCCAATATATCGAGATCATCATTAAACCTTCCCGATATGTTAGGTCTATGCAGAGCGATATTCATTGCAGGCGTTGACTCTATGACCAGCCTCCATTTTGGAAGTACCACCGATAGACTTTCTAGCCAGAAAGGCAAGAGAAGACCGAATCGTACCCTCCAGGCGTTTATTAAAAGCCCTAAGTACTATGGTTGCAGGTGTTTACACCTCCTCTTGCCACATACTAACTATATCAGCGATCCACTTTTGATGCTAGTAGCTAGTTAACTACTGGAAACTATCCATGTCCGATCTTCTTCCTTAGTGTATTGAGCATTGCAACGTACACAAAAGCAAAGCTATGGAGGAGGGGATACTCTCATGGCCAATCTTAGAACTTGAATCATACCGGCTCTGGATATGGCCATAATATTGGGATACTATCTCGTACAATCAATTTGAAAATCATAGAAAGCCCCTAAAATCCAACAACAACATTCACAGCATCCCCATCAACTCTCTTCGAACTGTAAGCCACCTTCCCAACACAATCTCCGTACTCATACGCATCACCCAACTCCCCAGTCCCACCCGAAGAAGTCGGCACACCAAAAGTTACATCCGTCTTAGGCAATTGATCACAGGTATGAGTCCCCGAGTTCCAAGGATAATACTCCACAAAGCCCACCTGGCTCCCTTGGATACCCCCAGAGCCAGAGGGAAGCGTATAAGACCCAATATGAGTTTCCGTCCCATCAACAGCATCAACCATCGTACCAGTCCACGTGGTACCCTCCGTATTTTTGACGCGAAGAACGTAGCCGTGTGCGTAGGTCGCAGAGACATCGACAGCGCAGGAAACGCCCGCGCCACCGTCCGCACCGTCCGAGCAATTCGCATCTGCGCTTGTAGTGCCGGCAACGAAGCTGGAGAAAGCGGCGTGGACTACCGAGCCCGAGCCCTTGTCTTCGCGGGGCTGGAGACCTGTGTATCCGACATCGCTCTGTCCCGCGAAGCTGAATTGCTGTGCGTAGTAGTACCCGGATTTGTGGGCTGCGTTGGGCATAGCGATTGGGAAGCTGATGTCCTTGAGACCATCGCTAGGGGCGTTGGATACCTTCCAAGAGATTCCCACGAGGGCGTGGGTTGTTTGGAGGAGGGTTGAGAGGAGGGTGGTTTGTAGGAGGGAAGTCTTCATTTTGGTGGTATCTGTTTGGTTGTTTTTTGAGATTGATGGGATTGTGGTGCTTCTGCTTGTTTTGTATTGCGTTCTTTCGTTTAGTCTGGGTGATTCTTTTGCGAGGTAGAAGACCCCTTTATACTATTCCGGGGCTGCGTGTGGATACTACAAAACACCCCCTTTGCTTATTATTTTCCAAGGTTCTGACAAGTCAGGGGATACTATTTCTTACACTGCATGTACTAGTAGGTTGAAAAAGTTATGCTTTTTCTAGAAAGACTATATTAGGAAATAATAGTAAGAACTTAAAAGTAAATCCTGCCACAAGAAAAAAAACTACTCTTAGAATAAACAGCCTCACAGTATCTTCACCAACCAACCCTCTTCGTACTATAATCCACTTTATCAAGTGAATTTTGAACTTCTTTTCCATCCGCACCAGTTATACTGGCACTCAGAAATAAAACACTTCGTAATTCTGCGGTACATAGTTGTATGGAGCAGCGTAGATTGACTGGAGCTTGGACCTATCAAGCCGAAACAACGCGGTGTTTCAGTCCACGAGCACCAGATCTGCAAACTCAATCCATGTTGCCGCGAGGTTACATGGGTTGTCTGGTGGAACATCACCTGAACGCCTTGGAATGTTCGCCGGAATGTGATTATTATCCGCTCCATCTATTATAACTGAAGAGGTGTGGGATGAGGTATCACATAAAGTGGAGTCTTGAGGTACTACTACGCTAGTAGATCAGAAACGACCGTAAACATTGAATGTTTCATTGCGTTGGCACCTGGGTGCTCTATAGCGTCAATTCTCTAGCGAAGGCTTTTATGGAATGACCGTCATCTGAACATGACATGCAACATGGACATCGCCGTGATAACCTAACCGAAACCGGAAAAATAGTGATGTATGTAGTGACCGCTTAGCTGTCTTGAAGATATAACAGGAAACAATATCGAGATCTATGCTTGTAATAACCTTGAACGATGCAAGCCTGACTGGGTATGTCGTGAAAACGCCGAAATGAAAGAGGTATGTCGTGAAAAGGGATGAGGGAAAGAGGGGGAAGAAAAATAAATATAATCTCTGCTCAGCGAAGTTCACATATTGAGCAGACTCATCTGTCGTCGCATCGGGTTAGGGGATAACGAATCGCCATCCTCGCTAGGACCTATCCCGCTATCCGTACCCGCGAGTCCGGCGTCAGTGTCGATATCCCATTGTTCATCCGCGGCCTCGTCTTGATCATCCCCGGCAGCACCATCCCAGCTTTTCTGTACGGCCCCACGAGTATTCCAGCGGAGAGCACGTTGGACACTGGTGAACCACTCGCCGCTGTCTGATACAACGGTGGGGAAGGGATACTGGCTGGCTTCGATAGTGACATAGTCACCTTGGCGAAGCTCAACTCGGCCCTTGCCATCGAATGAACAATACGCGGTGGATCGGGATGTATTGGGAACGGCGATGCGGAGAAGATGCGAGTCTGACAAAACCATAGGGCGGAAGGAGAGAGTGTGAGGACAGATTGGGGTGAGAAGAATGCCCGGAATTGATGGGTGCATGAGTGAGCCACCAGCGGATAAGGAATAGGCTGTCGAGCCTGGATTTGTTTGTTTTGGTCAGTACGAAAAGTCACTGTCCAAATGCAGCTTCGGATGACACATACCTGTGGGGGTAGAGAAAATGCAGCCATCCGCTTGAACAACGGTCAATAGCTCATCATCTGCATATAGCTCTAGATTGGAGACATATGGCGAAGGCCCCCGGTCAATTACCAGCTCATTCAGAACCTCGAATTGCTCGCCCTCTTCGACTGCGCCGACTCCCGCGCCTTTGCTCCGGTCTTTCCGGTACACGGTACATGTGAATCGCATCCGCAGGTTCACGCGCATGCCGACGTCCCCCATGACCCCATTCAGATGCGTCTTATAGTGGTTGAAATCAAAATTTGTGAGAAAGCCTAGGCTCCCGAGCGAGAAACAAAACACCGGTGGCACTACGCGCTGGAAGAGCCATGAGGTGAAGAGGACCGTTCCATCTCCGCCAAGGGTGAGGACAAGATCGAATTTATCCGGGGAGGTCCAGCAGAGATCGGGTGTCCAGAAATGCAGCATCTGGGCGAACCGCGGTTCCTTCTGAAGCAGGCCGGCGGTATCGAATCGCTTGGAGTTCCGCAGTTTGGCATCCACGTAAACATTGACACCCAGGTCGCTTCCATATCGTGGTGTTGACAAAAGCCATTCGGCCAGCTCACGAGTCAGATGCACCAGGCTGTTGTCTCGTGCCTTGGTGACAATCATGACATTGCGCACGGCGCGTTTGATCGGCCGCCTTTGCAATTGCTTCGACACCTCCCGAACACCCGTTGCAGTCTGTACCAATCTGGAATGCGACAGCCACTCATCATCCGCAATCTCTTCTAGAACCTTCTTTATATTTACTGCATCGTCGAATCTCTGGTGGAAGTAACATGGTGACTGTAGCAGCAGTCGCGCCGTTGCGGGGGATCGATCGAGATATCCGCTCAGTTGGAGATTAGACAGCGCAGTCGACAAATTTTGGGACGAGGCAGCACTATATCTGCGTTCACGCCCTTTGTTCTTCTCATTCTCCTTCTCTTTTTCATCGGGCGGGGATGAGGCTTCGCCATTGGTGAGTAGGCCTGAGAATGGACCTGAAAAGCTCGCGTTCTGATTGCTTTTGGAAAATGCTGGCCGTGATGCCAAAGCCTTCATGATGGTCTGTCTAGGAATGCAGTCGGTCGAGAGGGCTTTCTGAGATCGGTGTCCAGACACGGAGTTCTGGCGAAATCGGCGCAATGCCGAAGAGGGCAGCGACCGGCCGACGGCTTCTTCCTGGACGGGATCTATCTTGGCGGGGAGCAGGGCAGTACTGTTTGGAGTTTTCGAGGGGGGACCGCGAGAATGAATCTCGTTATGTGTCTGAGAGGGCTCTATATGGAGGGCATGATCGCGAAGCAGGGTCGCGCCGACTTTTGAGGCGGATTGGGGTGGGGCAGTAATGGACCTTGCAGTTGCGGTGGTGACGGTGGCGGTCGGAGATGGAGATGAAGATGAAGATGAAGATGGAGAAGTACGCGATGACGAGCGCAGGGTAGAAAGCTGAGTGGTGGTAGTGTCAGATCGGGACGACTCACTGCCGGGCGACGCCATGAGCAGTTAACCTAGGTTAAGTACGAGTCAATACTCGTCACTGCAGGATGAGGTGACCTCGGGGGCTGCAGATACTCGAAGTCAACGGGCTGGGACCGAGCTCGGATGTAACGGGGATTGCGCGGGAGTATGGCAAATCCCCCTCAATGGAACGCGGTGAGACGATTCCACCGTCTTCCACAATTTGGGATCTGCCGACAGGGATGTGGATGTGGATGTGAATGTGGATAGAGTCCCCGATCGCCGTGAGTGGGGGAGGATGTTGGTGTTTGGACAAAGAGGACAGGGATGATTGAGAGGTTGAGAGGTTGAGAGGTTGAGGTTCAGAGTACACTCTCGTCAAAGACTCGGGCTCTGAGCCAAACCAAACTCTTCAAAATGCCGACAACGGAAGCACGGCTCAAAGATGAAAAATAGAATAAAAAAAGTGGAAACCTTTGGGGAATGAGTCCAAGCGCCGGATAAATGAGTAGCGTGGGGAAATCTAAGAGGAAGTGCAGTACATGGGAAGGCTCCAATGCTGACGTCTTCCATTGAGGAGAGGGGGAAGTTTCTACTTGATTTACCGCGGCTCCGGAAACTTGCGTCGTTTCTTATAGTAATTTTCTTTGCTTGTTTGCTTCTTTTTTTTTTGCTTGTGCTTATGCTTGTGCTTCTGCTTCTGCTCTCGGTCCTCTCGAACAGAGTGAGGCTAGGGCTTATTGCTATCATATAGCGTTCCTGCTGCTGCTATTGCTGCTGACTGGCGGAGATTTGCCTGGGTTCGTGCTTCATATTCACGCTTCATTGGCAGCGCCGCCCTAGCGACCTTGGTGCCTTACCTGGTACGACAAGGTGCAGGCGGCGTCAAGCCAGTGCGACCGAGCGTATCGGTCACTTTCTCGTCGGAATGGTTGACCCGAGCCTCGTACATGCAGTGGCGGAGAGGAAACAAGCCTCGACTGTGGTGTGACAGTCGTCACACTCGTGATCCCGTGAAGCGGCGAGTCAGCAACTTTGAATGCGGAGATCAAATGCCCGAGTATCGCAGGAAGTACCTCCTACAGGCCAAGGCAGCCTGGTATTCTTCGGGGGTTCTGCGTCGTGTCCCCGTCGTGTCCCCATTCATGATAATCTTCCTCCCCGCTGCCCGGTGCAGAGCTTGCTCATCGCATTCAGACGGAATCAATCTTCCACGAGTAGTCCTTGTAGAGGCGATCCTCTACAGTCTCCCGAACAAATCCTTTGGGACGAGAGTCGTCCGCTTCATCGCCCATCGCGACGTCTCCATCCGGCCCAGGGGCAGTCATGTCCTGGCAGATGGACAGAGCACGGTCTCGAACCTGTTCCCAAGTGTCGAAATCAAATCGGCCCTCGCTCTCATTGAGAAGTAGGTGGTTCTTAGAAGAAAAGGCGAGGACGTGGAGAGACGCAGCGGCCTTTGCGTCAACAGCGGAGAGGTCGGTGATGATGGCGCCAGACTTGTTCACACCCACTAGGGTGGCTGAAAATGTCATCGACAGAGGCACGGCGGCCGATAGCAAGGCAAGGAGTGATGTATGGAGCAGGGCCGGAAGGATGGTAAGGTACTGTGAGCAAATATCAGTTAGAACGAGATCACACATGGAATCACTCCACGAGAAATTGCTCAGAGGGGTCTTACAGAATCACCACGGTCGACAGTCTCGCCTCCGACAATTGCCAGCGTGATCACTACGCCGCGACGAGGAAATCCTCGTTCGCGACCCAGAACGACCTTGCTCAGCACACTGCGGAGAATTCCCTCCACATGGCGTTCTCCAACACCTGCTGTAGTATTTCCTGGCTTGACGAAAACTTCCACGGTCGCTTCTTCGGGTTTCAGGGCGTCACGACGGGCGGGTAGCTCAATGGGGGCATTCACGGCACCGAGCAGATCGTAGCCGGTGGCAGGACATTTGTAGGAGGCCGAGCCGTCGGAACGGCTCAGGTTCGAGAGTGATGCTGTAAGGCCAACCATTCTGTAGCAGTAGAACCCAGGGGGGGTTGAAGAAGAGTTCAATTTGGTGGAGGAGATTGAGAGTAGACGTGAGGCAAAGCAAAGCAAAGCGTGGGAAAGCACCGGGGGGAGTTCAAGTTTGAAGCGCGGATTTTGCAGTGCGGGCCGCGCGCTGATTGGCCAGCTCCACAAGAAGATGATGAAAACAACAAAATACCAGTAGAGAAGATGTTGGTGAAATAGAAGTCAGTAGTTACGGGTAGAGGACCTATTTGAGGCATTAAATATGTGTACCTAAGAGTAGTGAAAGAGAGGGATTGTTTGGGTTTGCCTGGTGGTGTCTATGTTAACAGTCGTACTACTCATACCATTAGTATATTCCAGATTTACTTGTAGTACTTGTAGTACTCTACTAGCTAGTAGGTACCAAGTATAGATCCTTTACCTATGTCAGTAGAGGCATACCTACTAGTTACTAGATACTAGTAATACCACTGGCACTCCGCAGTACTCCGTACCGGCAAAAGACACGACCACCTTGTATCTTGGCGATAATCCCAAGACCAACGCTTCCAACTAATTGGTCCAAGTATTGCACTGACACTGACTGGCATTGACACACGACCCAAGACCTGTTCCGATGCGCCGAGATCTTGGAAAGTGGCGGAACAGGATTGGCAAGGCCTCCGCCTCAATGCAGTCATGAACTAGATGGAACCATGGATATCACCTTGAAGACGCGAGAACTTGACTATTGGCGAAATCCGTTTGGTCAACATGATTACCCTGTCAATATTTTGTTAGGGAAGTTGAGAATCCACGGCTGGAATCCATCCATCATCGATCGATCGACAAGAAGCTAGGATGAGAACCATCCGGATTGTGGCTGGTCATCCAACCCCCTCATGTCCAATGAATGCCCCGGTTAGCCTCGCTCCAAGACATCTAGCGGCTTGCCAACCGATGTTGTCGTAAGGTATCACATTAGGATAGGACCAGCCAAGCATCTCCGCAGGCATTCCCCAATGACATCCTCGTTTATCCCACCCCCCCACCGCCGCTCACGATACCATCCCCCTCTTTCGTTTGCATACAAATACAAACAGTCCATTGTCACTCCCTCCCTTTCCTATTTCCCAACTTATTCTGCATCTTGAGAGGTCTCTCTGGTATCACAGGGAAAGGAACCATCGGTTTAGTTTGGCTCGCAAGAATTAAAACATTTGCTTGTTATTATCCCTCCTTTCAGCTTCCTTTCAGCTTCCTTCTCCTTACACCTCCTTGAATGGGCATAGAGACAACTCCCGATGTCGAGGAATCGACTGAACCTCCTATATGTCCTTGTACGGAGCCCATTTCACATGAATCACCCACAACCTTAAGCCTTAAGCCGTGCGACCCGAAAGAAAAGCCGGCAACGCCGCTGGCCACCCATAGCTTGCCTGTCCGCTCTGAGCAGCGCACATCGACCGAAACGACTGAAAGAACAGACGATCGGCTCAAGAATGCCCATCTCTTGGAGCCTTTTCAACTCACGACCCTCCTCCAGACAGACCTACAGTACGTGGCTACTAGTTATTCTCTTTCTACTCTCACAGAAGAACTTCCATATTGACACTTTCTCCCCTCGCTTTTTGAAGTAATGGACTTTCCAGCTCCGAAGCAGAATTGCGCCTTGAGCGCGACGGTCCAAATGCGGTCCGCGAAATCGAGAGCATCTCCTTCTGGGGGATACTGCTAAGGCAGGTATCCAACAGCTTGACGATAGTGAGTGCGGGCCATCTTATAATATTCGCCCAGGAGTGGGGGAGAACTGGCAGCTAATGGAATTACCTTCTAGGTTCTTCTGATCACCATGGCTCTGTCCTTTGGAATCGATGATTACATCGAAGGTGGTGTCATAACAGCCGTGATCCTCCTGAACATCATCGTTGGGTACGTCGTAGGAATCACTTATGCCTCCCGGAGCTTGCTGACCAGAATAGCTTTGTCCAAGATTATAAAGCCGAGAAGACGATCCTTTCCCTCCACCGCTTGTCGGCGCCAGTTTGCAAGGTCACTCGGGATGGGAAGGTGATTTCTGTGAAAGCTGAATCACTAGTTGTCGGTGATATAGTCCGCTTGGCGGTTGGAGATGTCGTTCCTGCAGACTTGCGGCTATTGGAGGGCATGAACATTTCGACGGACGAAGCTCTTCTCACTGGGGAGTCTCTACCCGTTCAGAAAACTCCATACACCACACTGGTCTTACCGGATATACCTATCGGAGATAGAACCAATATGGCATACTCTGGTTGTAGTACAACACAGGGTCGAGCCACCGGCATCGTCGTTGCAATAGGAATGGCAACAGAAGTAGGCAAGATTGCCCAACTGCTCCAAGATCAGGGCAGTATGGGGAGTAGAAGCCCACTTCGTCAAGCCTTATACCGTGTCAAATCCTTCATCGCCAAGATGCTAGGACTAGTAGGCACACCACTGCAGGTTAAGCTGAGCAAGTTCGCACTTCTTCTCTTTGCATTAGCCATCCTGCTTGCCATCATCGTTTTCTCGGTCAACTTGTGGGATGTGCAAGGTGAGGTCTTGATTTACGGGATCTGCGTTGCAGTGGCTGTTATACCAGAGTCACTCATTGCAGTCTTGACCATTACTATTGCTGTGGGAACAAAGGAAATGGCGAAAGGAAATGTCATAGTTCGCAAACTGCAATGTCTCGAGGCTGTTGGTGGTGTCACCAATATTTGTTCCGACAAGACCGGAACTCTGACACAGGGAAAGATGATCGCTCGATCGGCATGGATCCCAGGAGCGGGCACCTTGACTGTTCGTCAAACGACCGATCCATACGACCCGACCAGTGGCCTGGTTCAACTGGACGAGATTGACTGGAATTCAAGCCACCCTATTGAAAAGCATCCCGCTTTACACACCTTTCTCTCTGCTCTTTCACTCTGTAACCTCTCGGTCGTGCAGCATGAAAATGATGTATGGTCCGCAGTTGGAGAACCGACCGAAATAGCTTTACATGTCTTGGCTATGCGATTCGACTTTGCCAAAAATACTGTGATCCGTGGGCGGAAACTTCAGCTCCACACAGAATATCCATTTGACTCCGCTATCAAAAAGATGACAATTGTGTATAGCAACGCGGAAGATGGTTTCAATGAGGTATACACCAAAGGTGCACCGGAGGCTGTCATTCCCTCCATATCAACTAGCGAAGGCGAAAAGCAGATCATCCGTGAAACCGCGGATAGAATGGCCGGAGAGGGACTTCGTGTTCTTTGCATTGCCTACAAAAAGACTGCTATCGACAATAACGACTTCGTCTCCCCTCGGGCGTCTGCAGAGAGCGATCTCCAATTCGGTGGGCTAGTTGGCCTGTATGATCCTCCACGCGTCGAAACGGCGGCGGCGGTGCGGAAATGCCAAATGGCAGGGATAACAGTGCACATGCTGACGGGTGATCACATCAAGACAGCCACAGCTATTGCTTCTGAAGTTGGCATCCTCGACCGTGTGGTTGCTTTGGCAAAATCAAGAAAACTAGTCATGGCCGCGGATGAGTTTGACAGACTTACCGACGCTGAGGTGGACGAAATTGAGGAGCTGCCGCTTGTCATTGCTCGTTGTAGCCCGGCCACCAAAGTGCGGATGGTTGATGCTATGCATCGCCGCCAGGCGTTTTGTGTGATGACTGGTGACGGGGTCAATGATTCTCCAGCTCTCAAACGAGCAGACGTGGGCATTGCCATGGGTAAGAATGGCAGTGATGTGGCCAAGGAAGCCGCAGATATGGTGCTCACCGATGACAACTTTTCTTCGATTGTCAAAGCCGTTGAGGAAGGCCGTCGTCTATTCGATAATATTCAGAAGGTACATAGTATCTCCATCGAAAATGCTCCAGTGAATACCAGCTGACCTTTGCTCAGTTTCTCATGCATCTTTTGATTTCAAATATCGCTCAGGTGATCCTACTTCTCATTGCCCTTGCATTCAAAGATACCGGAGGGGACTCTGTCTTCCCTCTTTCCCCACTAGAAATTCTATGGGCCAATCTTGTCACCTCATCCTTCTTAGCTGTTGGACTCGGCCTGGAAGAGGCGCAACCGGACATCATGTATCGTCCGCCGCATGACCTACGAGTCGGAGTCTTTACTCGGGAACTCATAGTTGACAAGATGATATACGGAACTTTCATGGGCTCGCTCTGTCTGGTCGCATTTGTTTGTGTTATCTATGCAGCCGGCGCAGGGACTTCCGATTTGGGAGATGGATGCAACCAAGGCTACAACCCGACTTGTGACGCTGTTTTTCGAGCCCGTGCAACAACATACGCAACTCTAACTTTTCTTCTTCTGGTAACAGCCTGGGAAGTGAAACATTTTTCATGGTCTTTGTTCAACATGGACCCGGTCAGATCTCCTAGGAAGTCCATCCTCTCCACACTTTGGCGCAACCAATTTCTCTTCTGGGCGGTCGTGGCTGGCTTTGTTATTGCCTTCCCAGTTATCTATCTTCCAGTAGTAAACCAAGTGGTTTTCAAACACCATTCTATAACATGGGAGTGGGGTGTTGTGTTTGGCTGCACAGTAACCTATTTGGCCTGTGTCGAGAGTTGGAAGGCTGTGAAGCGGGCGTTTGGAATCGGCAGTGGCATGACCGCGATCCTGACGCTGGAGGATGCAGAAACGAGAGCTGGTCTCGGTACACTTACTCCGCTATCTCTCAGTGCTAATGCAAGTGTGGAGATGAAGTGATACCTGTATGGTGAGTGATTCAACATCGTGGCTGAGAACCGTAAGATTCAACACAACGGGCAGCGACGGATGTGGCACACTTTCTTAGTTACCAACCAGAATGTCATTAGGTTTTTTATGTTCAGGACTGATAAAACAACTTGAAAATGGTTGATATCACTCGAAGACTTTATTGATCTCGGGATCTCTTTTGTTACTAGTACCGACCACTAGAATGAGGCTATCTCGCCCTTGCAAGGCCCCCCACGACCTCTTCGTACATAATATACCACAGCGCCAATGTGATTGAAAATTAGGAAAAGTAGATTTTTGATAATGCATAGTACAGATGTATTATCGAGACCCTTGGATGCCTAAACCTACACCGGTGTTTCCTCTGCTTGGCCCCTGGCAGTGAGACATGTCAGCTGGGAGGCCAGACATTCTGAAGCTTTTACCAGAGCGCCCTAACGACTCTAGCCCAATACTGGCTCTTTTTCAGACATAATTACCTAAAATTTTACATAGTAAAGCAAAATATAACAATTAATCAGCAGATGCGCGCCTGATGGGCGTAAGCCTTCACTGGCTAGGGAATACGATCTTCAAGAAGTGGGTCGGAGAACGGATCACGGTTAGCTCCGAGAGCTTGATCAAGATCTCTTGGATCTATTTTTGAATCTCAAAATATATCCAATATATTGGTAGTATTCCGAGTTCAGCAGAAGGAAAAGTATTTAAGAACCACGAACTGCTGTCAATCACATCATCAACAGCCTCTCAAACAACGGAAACAAAACACAGCAACTCCAAGTTCAATACATTGAAAATGCAGCTTATCACTCTTCTCACTTCTACAATTGCTCTCATTGGCGCTGTCTCCGCCGCTCCTGCTCAGGGGACTACTCGCTACGCGACCTTAGAGCTGATGAGCGATACTACCTGCACTGCTGCACTCGGCGAGATGGGCGTCTACGACACTGATATCAACAAGTGCAATATCATTCCGGATGGGGAGCATGTCCGATCCGTCGAGTTCCGTCTGCAGACGGGTAACTGTGTTTGTGGGTATTGCCGGTGTCCGAGACGATGAGCGCATTCTAACAGTGGACTAGTGCACACTTACAGCGATGTTACTTGCCACTTCGATGACCAGGTTTGGCAAGGGGGCGAGTGCGCTCGTGGCGAGAAGTACTATCGCAGCTACAAACTACTCTGCTAGGTACCGTATAATAGGATTAAACATGAGCGGCGTGGTTGTGTGATGTGTATAAATTTGTCTAGTCTCAATCCATAATACTTGTTTACTTATCAAGATTTTTCTTCCGTCGTTATTTTAGGCAGAAGACAACCAGACAGTAATATTTATATTGTAAATTTTTCTAATCCAAACTGGCTGACGATTGTGAAGATCTCTGTACTAACCATGACGATTCAATTCGGGCGAACGAGGCTGCATCGTGACCGTATAGATTGCACACCGTAGAAGAATCAATGCAACCCTAAATATTTTAATAAGTATCTAGACAGACTGCATTAATCAAAATAACTCCCTATCACAGAGTGGTTGAAATTGAAGTATGTTGGTTTTCTACTTCGCAGACACATGGCCACGTGACCCAGATATGAAACTATTTACGCGTGACGACGGTTCAACGATTTTCATCCTCTCACCAGCAACTAAATCCCCCAGAAATGCCGCCAGCTCCTCCGAAATCATTCACCCTACGCAGACTATGTCAGGCCTGTGCTAGGGGCAAGAGGCGATGCGATCAGCGCTCACCCAAATGCGGCAGATGCATTAGCAGGGGGCTGGATGGTGAATATACGAGCGCACCAATGACCGTTAGAAAAGCACCTCAGAAATGTATTGAAGGCCAAACTCCCCCAACTTCTGCCAGAGAATTACACTCCTATGGGTTAAATAAAATCCCCTTTGCGGTTAGAGATTGCAAAAGAATACGACCAATCGGCCATTCGGTTCTTAGTGAATGGAATACGAGAGCTCCCGAGAGTATTTGCAAAGAGCCAAAAAACACTCTTCATTCATCTTGATGTTAATGTGTCGGAGCCTCCAGCACCCATTCGCAATATACATTGGCTCTGCAAACTACAGTTACAAGCAGAGGAAGCAAATCTATGCCCTCTTTTACGAAGGAAATTGGTAGAGTATACGCAGCATCTTTCACACGCTTTGGGAATGAAGAGCTTCTTGGATATTCTCAGGCTTTGATTCTCACCCAGTGCATTTTAGCCTTGAATGAAGACGAATCGAATGAGTACTTTGAGGGAACGAGCGTGTTGCTAGAATGGGTCGCCGAGCGATTGTGGCAACAAGCTCATATTCAGCTTCCTCCATCGCTTAGTCCTCGACACGCCTGGTTACTAGCCGAGAGTGTCCGTCGTACCATCATCGTCAGCCTGATGCTTCGCAGTGCGTATTCATTGCACACTAGGAACTACTCTGTTCGGACGCCATATGTGGATGTCTTATCATTCGACGTGCATATGGAGCTATGGGATAATGGCTCTCAGCAGGCGTGGGCAGAAGCAGATACGGGATCTCGTGCTGCAATGATGCCAGTGAATGAATACTCCGATGCTCTAGAACACGGCCGAGTTTTTGATGTCTCTCCATTTGCTGCATTGATCCTGGCAGCCTGCAAAGGGAAAGAAGTATCGGGCAAACCCTTTCCACCGGTGAGCTCATATATCATGACATGATACAGACCAAGTTATAATGCAAAAGCCGCGGTTACTATGACATATCCAAGACAGAGAAAGCAGTCCACAAGCACAAACTCAAATGTGAGATAATGGTGTTCCGACGACTAACGTAGATCGCATAAAGGTGAACATCCATGCTAACGTACAAAAAGGGCTCCACGGAAAAAAAAAAAGAAAACAGTGCACGAGAGCTGTTGGCGCATGGGTTACTGTCGCTGAGGAAATTGTTGCTATGGGTACCGAAGTCGCTTGGGTTGCATATCCATTCGCCGTATTGAAAAGATAATTAAATCCGAAGCTTCCAGGTTTCAAATGCTGCTTTGGTCAGGGTCGCAGAGGGGAAATAGCCGGCATTGGAAACGAGACATAAATGCTGCACGGGCCAGTGCTGTCATCATTAGCTGCCCGGGTAGAGCATCCCCAGTGTCAATCAGACAAATCAATTGTCTTCATCGTCCTGGAACTCCACCCAGGTCTTCATTTTCGCTCGCACATGCTCACCGTATAAGACAAACCCCTCATCACCGTCGACAGAACGAACAAGACAGTTCTCTCCCGGCTCAAAGAAGAACGGGACACTGATCCTGCCTAGCGCCTGGCTTTCACCATTCTGTTGGCCAGTAACAGCAGACGCAGAGGTACTCATCGGGGGTGCACGCACACGGTGCATGGTGGCAATAAATCTTCCACCTGATACCTTGGTCATGAGATCTCCAATATTGACCACCAGCGACTCGGCAATATAGGGCGCGGCGACCCATTCTCCAGATGAGTTGCGTACTTCCAAGCCTCCGGTGGAATCTTGGTGCAGCAAAGTCAAAATTCCACTATCGGTGTGAGGAGTACAGCTCAGCTTGACATTATCTGATCCTGCAGGACCTGAACCTGAAGCGACCGATTCCACTGCAGGATAGTGGAGCAATCGAAGAGTGCTCAAGGAGTCCTCCAAATACGATCCGAAATAGTCCGCCGGTTTACCGAGAGACACAGCAAGGAGTGAGAGGAGCTTCGACGCAAGAATCTGAAGCTCGACATAAAGAGTCTCGAGCTTTGGTCGAGCTGGAAGCAGACTCTCCTCTGGCCAGACATTTTGCTCGGCGAGGTTGAACTTTGATGTCGACGAGGTGGTGGATTGTGTACGAATAGGCACGGCAGGGCCCATCTCAAACCCTTCTTTCAGATTGTCGGAGGCCAATTCGGGCTGGGTGGGAAAATATCTTTACAGAAATATGTGCGTTAGTTATGATGCTATTGAATAACCAGATGCAAGGGTAATGACCCTCGATATGTGTTCTGATGGCTGCGTCGGAAAGATCGTTTGGCGAGCTTCATTTTTTCCTCTTGGGGCAATGCAAAGAATTCTCGCGTCATGCTGAATACCTGCTCGTGATTGAAGCTCAGAGGGACATTGGTGAGGTATGCGAAGCCAGTCGTAGTGAACACATCATATAAACGCTGGCTGAGAGCCGTCAATTGCTCTTCGGATGCCCTCTCCGGGATTCCCGAGAGGACCAACATCGACAACGGGCAGCGAAGAAAAAGTGGTCGTCATTGTTATACGACTGTTTGTATGCTTGAATATTGGAGGAGAAATTGAAGGCGACACCGGCAATAATCGCGGGGCAGTGCGCAAGCTTTATAATGAAATTCAATTCCAAGGCAAACCCTCCCCGCTGACACAAGAGATCCACACAGATCCACCACGGGGAAGAGGTCGCGTGTCGTCTGTCTGCACCCCCCTTAGCCAACCATCGGTCACCAAAAAGCGGTGGCTCTAAAGTGTCAGAGACCAATGGACTACCCAGGTGGATGTATCGGGTTTGTGAACCTGGAGAGCGATTGGAAACATAGCGCCGCTAGAGCCTGCGGGTGTTGCAAATCCATGCAAAGGAATCTTGGAATATGCCCTCATGATTGAAACGCACAATCAATTTTTTACACTAATCTTAGCTCTTAGAGTAAATACACCATGGATCTCCCCACTGGCATCTACCCCCTTTCTATCTAGTAGCGGGGATATATCGCACTCGACATGCCCTTCTCGGCATGGGGCGGGGTGTCCCGATACGCGATCCACCGTGTGCCGTGTGGCTGGCGGTTATGATCGAAGGCGCAAGCCAGAGAAAGCCATTATCCATTCTGCTAGGCTCAAATTCCATGGTCTTAACTTGGTAGAATAGCGGAGTTAGCGTGGGGGATGTATTTGCTGTAGGTCCGTGCGTCATGCAGTGCCATGACGAAGCCGTGGCTATGCGATGTTGCCCATCAAGAAGTAATTTCACGGATTTTTGGTGTCTATACAATTGTTACCGGGCATCCTTTTAAACGTTGGAAGGATTGTAGTTTTAGATTTTGATTAAATATGTATTAGAGGATATGTACTAGAATTATCTCAGAACGTACTTGTCAGCAGCATCATGACAGAACGAAATTTATAAACAATCACCACGAGAACGCCTCTTCAAAAAGATCTACAGTCTTCTCGCCTTGCACATTGCGAACAGCTTCGCGAACACTATCTCCCAGGCCACCAGGGCCGCACACACTAACAGCCAATGCACCAACTTGCTCGGCCTTTTCATTTTCCAATAACGGCTGGAAAGACGGCCTGCCGTAGTGCACGTTGATGGGAACATTTGAGGGTGCGCATTGCGTCCATGGTGTCTCTGGCACAGGAATGTACTCCTCAAATGTCTCCTTGTGCTCCGTGACGTAGACACTTATTGAAAGCATGAGCCCGGGGAACTGGAAATATGTCTCTCCTTTAGGGTCAATTATGCTGCTGCTGAGGGAGTCGTGGCTGAAAATATCAGTCATCCAGTTGTGAATCCAGGCCAAATGATCTGATTTGTAGGATTAGTAAGTGTGTCCAAGCATGATATGATGGAATATTCAAGCTTACCTAAACTCCGAATCATCCAGACAAGATGCACCTTGCGAGTTGCCGTCTTGCGAGAGGCAAAGTTGGTTACAACCTCATGCAAATATGACATAGGATGAGTGATGCCAATTCCTCCAGCAACAAGCAGCAAGGTACCATATGAGGCCAGTGAATGAATGCCACCAAATGGTCCCTCTGCCAATGCTGTCACCTTAATCATCCCTTCTGGTGAATCTTCTACTTTCTCCAAAAGTTTCTTGGTGAACCCATCCTGTCCTTTGATGAGGACAGACATGGTGGTGGTCTCTGAACCTCCCAAGAGGGCCGCAATGGAGTCGCTTGAGCTTCGCTTCTCAGTTATGTTCAAAGTGTCTGTATCTGTAGATGACCAGGCAACCGTGAATGGATGAGAAGTCCAGAGACCCAGACCGGGCATGTAGAGATACATGTATTGACCAGGACGGAAATTCCATGCTCGGGAGACATCGACATCCACACGCGCGACCGAGCCTGGGAGTGCTTCCACAGTTGCCGTCGTACGGCGTTTGCCGCAGTTTCTCCATATCAGAATCCCAAGTCTGCTAGCACGCTGTATATGAGTCAGTATGATGTTCATGTACCTTGGAAAGTGATTGAAGAAACATACATCTAGAGACCCCAAAGAATGAGAGTTCCCAGAAGTACCCGCTGTTGCAGTAGGTTTTTCAAGTGATACCAAAGAGCGACAAGCGACATAACGGCAAGGGCAATATGGAGATGTAGAAAAAGCTCATAGAGGGAGTGTCGAGCCGGCGACAATGATTGCACGAAAATGAAAAGGAATCCAAGCAAAGCCTATGGAGACAGAGTTAGACAAGCGATAAGCTGTGGCGACCTAATTCAGTGTTGGACATACCACGAGGCCATAAATGTAGAAGGGCATATGCCATATTGTGTCAAGTATGTAGTTAATACCATCTGCCTTAGGTTAGATGAGTCTTGATCGCCGTAGGAAGATACGTACTCTCGCGTGCCAGACTTGCCAATACAGCAGCCATGTGAATGATTGCATTTGCAGCAATAGTACGCCCAACCCACCGATGCATAAAGTTGAAGGTATCGAAAGAGAGGCCGAGTAGCGGGATCAAGGGGTTATTCCTGCCAGCACTCAGAACCAAACCAGGCATGTTCATCACAGCCAAGTGTCCAGCAGCGTACTTAAGCTGGAACATCTTCTTGGGAAAGTTCTCCCACCAATCTACCGTGACAACCACAAAGATGAAGTTAAGTAAAAGATAGAGTACCAAGAGGATGACTTCCAACCGCAGTGGTACCGATCCCATATGGAGCCTTAAAAGCCGAAATTCGCGACTGTGGCGGGAGCCCCAGAGAGGTGCATAAAATATATGCTTCTTGAGACTCGCATTGGTAGCACCGATTTGAGCGAGCTGGCTCTGGTCATCGGTTTGTCTGGCTGTTTTTGATCTGCGACGGTGTCGAATTCGAATTGCTGTTCTCCAAAAGAATAGCAGGGCGATGAAGCCTCCAACGGAAAACAGAGGAACAGCCACGAATGGGTTCATTGGTGGCTCTCCGGGGCCATTTCCCTTGAGTTGGACGCCCATTGTTCCATTCGACGACCGGGTCTGGCTGTATAGCTCGGAGCAAGGGAGTTGTAAAGGATGCTATTGTCAGCCGCCCAACACCGTGGATGCGCAGTATCTCCTGGGAGGCTGATATCGGGAAGCAGGAGGTGGAAGGGAGGGAAGATTGGTCGATCTGGATGGAAAGATAAATCTTCACAGCGACGCGTGCCAGGGCATCGCCGCCATAAAGTTGTATTCAGTTGTCTTGGCCTATTGCCGCACCTGGATGCCGTCATCGACCCCTGGGGCCTTGAATCGGAAACATCGTCATTCTTCAAAAGACTGAGCCCCACACGAAAACGTGAGTGTAACCGACCGAATCGGGTAGGACTAGATCACAGGCTAGCTTAAGCTTATGCGGGTATTCACGCTGTCAGTGGCGGGTATGGCGTAAAGTCTAGATCTTAGGTTTTAGTTCCCGCGGACCCAGTCTACTCAAGGAGACGAATTGGCGTGCGCAATCCAGCTGATCTCACTGAATCCAGAAAGCTGGTTCTGATGGGTGATTTGCACTGCTAGTCTTGAAACAGTGGGATGGTTGTTTGTCGGCAACCCGAAAACGGATTCGCTGGAGATGCCGTCTTCGGCCTATCCCTTGTTTCCCTCCCCCGCGCATCCGGCCGCCCATCTACATCTATTCCGACCCCATCATTTTTACCCCTGGATTAACTTCAAAGTATTTTGAGATCTTAGGGTTTGCAATTCCAAGCTTTAGCTTATACAAATGGGTGACAATTGAGATCTAAACGTCATTTCCACCAGATCGTGCGGAGCCCCGGAGAACAGCGTGGGCGCAAACCCGATCTTCCTGAACGCAACTGCAACGCTGATAAACAATGGACCAGTTAAATAGTGGAGACAGGGTAGAATGTGACGTTATACTCTCCATCTTCAGTAGGGAAGAGATGGTTGTAAAACTTTAAGTCTAGACCCTGCTAGTACTTCTATGACAGCTTAGGGATCTGTTCGCCGAGGTGAAGAATGAGAGAAGAGAGTACCATTTCCTAATATGTATACAATTCCCTGATTGAGAATCGGAGTCGCCGACTTTAATTGCCCAAGCTGAACAGCCAGCCCTCATTCTATGGATCTTGCGATCAGGCCTTGACGTCGGGTCCGTCCTCGATGGGGCTCTGTCTCTTCCGTGATGCTTCCCATTCGTTTTCTCGTGATGCCCACAGGCGAGCGACAGCCACACTAGGGGCTAATGCGAGACCCATAGCAGTGTGGAAGAGCATCATGGAGCCCAAATTCTCGGAATTAGCATTTACTCTTCGGATATCCCACATGATAAACCACATAAAAGCCATTAGCATCAAATCCAGTAGTAACGCCTTGGCATCATCGCCTCCATACGGTTTCCCCGAGGACAATACCGAGCGTAGATCAATGAATCTCAGTATAGAGAGCCCTTTTCTAGAATCTCCAAAAAATGATACTAGGATCAGACTTAGTTGCAACAATGAGAAAAATTTGGAGATCGGCTTCTGATCTCGATCGCCCCATAGAAGGGCTGGACCACCATCACAGCTGGTGGGGTCCCGCCACAAAACCCCTTTCCTGACTAGCTGGATGGTGAGGGGTAGGGTGGCATGGGAAAGGGCCCATGGGAACGATGGAAACGTGGAGCAAGCAAATGTGTATGCTATGACTGGGAGGTAGTTGACGAGATAGGCAAGTTCAAGGGACCGAGCGGTGGCTAGATCGATCGCTCTTGGGGAGGGGTAGTAGTAGGATTTCATGCCCGTGAAGAAAGCGAATAGAGCCATGTATAGGGGCGCCACAAACTCCCAGCCGACGAACATGGCAGCTATTCCGAATGGAAGGGCACTGGTCCTGATTAGCTCCGAAACGAAATCAGAAGGGGGGTATGTAGTATAATGGGAGTACCCACCTGCGCAATGGGCTTATTGAGAAACATGTGCGATATGACTCGATGGATATAATAACCGTGAGGACTGTGACGGAAAGGTTGTAGTAGAGCTGGACGAATTTTGCCCGTTTCTCTAATGTCGACGTAGGCTTTGCTTGCTGCATGTGGGGATACAGGTAAAACAGGAACGTAGCAAGGAGCAAAGCAAAAAGCATAGTGACGGTGCCTGAGCGACGCTTAGGCTTGACTCGAACCTCATCAGCGAACGGCATAAAGCCACCGCGCGAAGAGAGAGGCAAATGCTTGAGGCGCGGGGTTTCCGCAAACATTTTACCAAGCGCATCAGCCATCACTTCCATGCCCGCGTATTTGATCAGTTTTAACTGAATGAACTTGGTCACCCGCGTTTCCAGAGCTTCCATTTTCTGTATGCCGTGAGACGTATCAACAACTTTGCTGGATAGCGATAGTCGAGCCTGTTGATAGTTCCGCAAGGCCGTGTCCAGACCAGCTTCGTTGGTATTTCCATCTTCTACTATAGCATCCTTCAACTCATTTGCTAGAACAGCAGCGGATTGTATTGCAGTGTTTCCGCCCAGCCCACCTAGGGGATTGACCTGAATTATTAGTTAGTATGGCACGTTTTTGTCACAGTTAGTGTTTTCTACCTTGTGCCAGGAATCGCCTAGCAGCACCATTCGTTTATAAAAAGAATGCTTCAGAATTCCCTCTTCAATGGGGACAATTGAAACTCGAATTCGGCGGTCATAGATATCTCCGAAGTTTAACCCGGGCCTCACCATATCATCACGAGCTAAGGCAACGATTCGGTTCAGATCATCTTCCGTGTAGCGCGGGATCGCTTTCCCCTGCGTCTTTTCTTCGTTTTTGAACGGTAAGAACCAATACAGAGTACCGCCAGGACCGGCTGCGCAGAGATGATTGTGTCCTTCTCCGAAACATTTGAATGCCTGGTCCGGGCGAATGCCCTCTGGGGGCGCCTTTGAGATACCAAACAGGCCGCCATAGTCACAAGTAAATGCTGGTTGAAGTAAGAATTCTGTATCAAGGAGGTGAGGCATAACCACTCACCATGTGCTTCTGGGAAAAGATCATTGCCAGGGCTGTGCTCAGCGGCAATACGCTGCATCTCCTGCCGAACATGACTATGAACGCCGTCCGCACCTACTACAAGGTCTCCATGGAACAAAGAGCCGTCGGCTGTCTCAACCTCTACCCCTTCCGAATGATAAAAGACTTTGACAACCGCGTGTGAGGTCTTGACTTTGGACCTCTCCCGGAGATTCTCAAAGAGCGTCTCGATCACCTTTCTCCGGTCCATAAACCGCATCTTAGAGCCGAACCTGCAACAAATTTTAGCTACCAAGAAAGCGGCCATCTACGCGAACTAGCAAATAGCTTACGATTCCTGAAACCAGCGCCCAAATTCAGCCAAATCGACTGCTGGACCTCCATACCGATCCGTCATAAGCAGAGAATTGACCGGCTCATTTGCGTCTTCGAGGGTCTGGTAACAACCTAGCTGATCAAGAATCCGAGCGCCATTTGGTTGAATCGCGAACCCTGCGCCAAGTTGCGGTGCAACAAGAGCGTGTTTTTCTAGTACCACAAAGTCAATGTCGTACTGCTCCAACATATTGGCCAAGGCCAGGCCAGCGATGCTGCCGCCGACAATGATCACCTTAAATGGCGCCATGGTATGGATGTCGTGAGCTGCAAAGTTTTGGTTGACCCAACGAGGGCTTTCCTGCTTTTTCAACCCCGATTTGGGACGGACTCCGTGCTTGTCCTTGTCCGTTCGTGCAGATTCTCTAGCGTCATATCACGAGAAATTCTGCTAGCTTGGGGGCCATGAAAAGCGGAGCTCTGTTTTGTTGTTGGGACCCGCTGATTTGTTATCGGCGGTCCTTCGTTGCTCCGTGACTCACGCGAGATGTGACAGCTCAGCATCGCCCCGTTTCATCCCGTCGGCATTACGGGGTTATGAGTAGGCAGCCAAGATGTGAATATAGCCCCGAAATACGATCGGGGTAGGTACCGGAGCTGGGGGTTTTCTATGTGGCGGCCAAGACCGATTAGTACACCATTCCACCTTACAATTCACAAACTATTTGGTCGAAATTTAATTTCAGAATGATACAATGCTTTACCACCGAAGGCTATGCTGTGTAGTAGATACAGCAATATCTAGACATCAAAGAATGTTTTTTGCCCAACAAAAGGCATCATAGCCCCAACCTTGAGAAACGCCACTATCCGCCTTGCTCGCAGTGGATTTCCAAAACGGCCCTAGTAACTAGTATCCCTTTCCCATGATTCTTCCTAAGATAATACAACCCATTCTCAAAACGCCAGATATTCGAATTCAAAAACCCATAACGCCAAACTATCATATGATCATCATGAACTGCAGCAGGCTTCAGCTTTAAGCAGAAACCTCCTGGACCTTCTCCGGAACATTAGGAATAGGAATACACTGAGCGTCATCCTCCAGGCTAAGGCTCCCATATCCAGTGTCATTGCTAGCAGACCGTTCCCTGCGCAAAGGCTTTCCGGAACGAGATCCGATCACGTCCTGATCAGCATCGCTCTGATGAGACTGGTCGGATGCACCGCGGCGACGACGTTGGCGTCGCTTTCTTGACTGAACCATCTCCGGCGGTGGCGTGTGCAGAAAGTCATCCACATTGATGCCTGCATTCGCACAGGCAGTAGAGCATGACTTAACTATCACATCAACAAGTGTGGGGGAAAAGCCGTAGAATGCTGGGTTGTAGGCATTCCGCGACCAGTAGATGAGCTCGGCGGCAACTCGGCCCAAGTTTGGGATATCGCGGGGGCACACCGCGAGCTTCCATGGGACACGAGGCTTTTCGTCGGCCTCATCATCTGCAGAGGCAGCCTCGGAAGGCGGCGCGGAAGGGGCAGAAGAATCTGATGAGACAATGTAATCGACATCGGAAGCAAGGAGGTGCATCAAATGATAGACCGCTGAGAAACCGAGCAAGCTTAGCTCGACGGGGTCAATGGGGAGTTGGTTGAACCAATTGATGGCTTTCTGAAGGGTAAAAGAAGCGGGTAGACTCGTGTCACCAGCAGATCGGGAGGTTACGACCGTGGCAATCATCGCACACCGCACCGCGATCGAGATTTCATCCCGAACCGAGACAGGCAGCGAGGAATCCAGGAAGTTTGCGGTCTGATTATGCTTGTCCTTTCGCTTATCTTTCGGAAGTGTGGCGAGAACTGCCCCGACGTTTTCAATACGGCCTTGCTCAAAGAAAACTGCCTTCATGACTAGAGCGCGGGCATAGGCAGCGGAGAGGCCGGGAGCCACATTGAGGGCCATACGGATCTTCTCCTTAAACGCGTCGCGGCTTGTTTTGGAAACAGGACCGCCTTCGCTGGCCTCCAGGTATTTCAGAAGGGCATTCTGCAGAAGATGACTAGACCACCAGGCTGCGAGTGCGTCGACGGAACACTGAATGGCGGGGTCTTCTTCAACCACATCAAGCATAACCTCGTCATCACCAGTGCCTTCCTGTGTAGGCCGGTTCCAGGTTAGGTTCACAGCACGTTGGATGATACTATCAGTCATGACATCTTCGCAGTCTATATCGACGAGAGTAGCGAGATGAGATGGAAGTCTGTCTGGATGTCCCCCGGGAAGTGCATCGTTGATATCTTTCGCGACGCCCCACTGGAATCGGGCAAGAGCACGAGCAATGTCGTTGGAAACTTGGAAACTCCAGGAACCAGGCTCGCCAACCCGCCACAAAAGAATTCGAACATGCAAAGCCTTAAGCATCATTCGCATTGGGCTTGAAGGAAGTGTCCCGGCAGCGAAAATGGTCAGCACGAGGCGGCTCTTGCTAATCTCCGCATCACCACCCGTAAGTTGAGCATCGATGGCGATGTCCCATGTCTTGACACGGCCTTTCTCATCCTCTTCGGTGATCCCAGTGACCCATGAGTAGATCTTCCAGCCCATGAAGCACCGCAAGACGTACTCAAAGCATCGCGATGTAACAACATACCATTCGCGGAAGAACCTGTGTCGTGGTACACCCACTCGTTGCATGCTTGTCAGCCAAGCCTGGCGACGAAAGTCACTTGATGTCGGGGCGGTCGTCTTTGCTTCAACTGCCTTGGCTGGGGTACGCTGTGTAACAGGCTCAGAGTTAAAGAGGTAGACAAAGACAATGAAGGCACTGCCAAAGACCATAATGGCAAGAATCAGGAAGTGCGAGATAGCCCGTGCATGCGGGGAGTACCAGAAACTGTTCATGTAGTACTGCCAGTGAGCAAGAGAAGACGGCTGGAGGCGGTTCAAGAGGTTCAGTGGCATCGCCAGTAAACCCTTTGCCTCCGATTCGGACTTGTCCGAGCCAAAGCCTTCCAGGACCATGAGTCCAGCAAGAGCCCCCAACATGTACTTATTCGGCATCTTTGATCGTCGACGGGATCCCTCCTCTCGAGCCAACGGGCCATTTGAGGGTGAGGCTGACAGGTATGATTCGGCGAAAATTCCTCGAGGTGCGTTCTCTTCTCGGAATCGTTTGAGAGAGTCGGGAATCTTGATCATGCCTTCGGGAGGGCTACCTGAAGTCGGCGGGCTGTCGAGTTCCTCCGGCTGAGAAAAAACACTTGGTGACGTGCCGGCGTTGGAATCACTGGACGCTGTGTAATTGCTGGGTGAGGAAACGGAGGCCGACGATGTCACTGCTTGATCGGCTGCTTTATCGACCTGGCGCAGACGGTTTTTTAGGCCAGTATTTTCGTCTTCGAGCCGCTTGTTGCGAATCTCGAGGTGCTTGATATACTCGGTAGCCTTGGATAGAATGGAAGCCTTGTTGAGCTTGTTGGCGGACTGAGCAGCATCTCCATCGTCTTCTTCCTCATTTGAATCGCCATTTGGATTCTTCGACGTCCGCAGACTCGGCACGCTGTCGCGGAGTTCGGCAATCTTCTCGTTGAGATTGGCTCGGTATCGTTTCTCAATGACATTGTGAGCACGCTTCTTTGCGGGCATCTTCTTGCCGGGCTGGACTGGTCCAGTCACAGTTGTAGCATCATCGTCGCTGCCCGTCTTTCGCTTCCGACCAACTCCCACGCTTGAGATCGGTGACACGAGGCCAATTTGTGAGGTTGGGAAGTTGGAGGCGATGGAGCTTCTCCCAGTTGCATTACGTTTGAATCCCTCGTGCTGGTGTGCTGGGATCTCCATCAATCCAAGCGGGAGGTGCGGAGAGAATTCCTGTTGCTGGAGATGACTGGGGGAACTGGAGACTGTATTTGGAGAGATAAATGGAAGATTGGCAGGCTTTTGATTATTTTCTTCCGAAAACATGGGCTCATCCCATCTCATCCACTGGGTCCAGTCCTGGTTGGAGTTCTCGGCGGTTGATTGGGGTTGGTTCGGCCATCCCCGCCAGAATGGCGGCGGGGAGAAAAGAGTTGGAAATCATTATCCATGTTGAATGTAGTTGATGTGGTGACCTGACGCACACGGCGTGGATACTAGACTCGTGGTGAGTATCAGATCGAATGGAAAGCAAAACCGCGCACGATTGCGAACACTAAGTCGGCTGTTAGTTCGGTATAGTGAGTCGGAGGAGGGCCGCCGAAATTGCCATGCACTGAGGACTGTCATGACAGATTCGACGACCAATAGCGATGAAAATCAATTCAAAAAAGGATCTGATGACTTACTGGGTGCTGGTACTCGTATCAATCAACGGGGATGGAATTAGATCAACCTCCAGGGCAGGGTAGGGAGATGTAGAAGCAAAACTGAACGAGGGAAAGGAGTTGTCAGAGTCATGACCGCAGAAGGTCCATGGGAACGGAGAGCTAGGCAAGGATACCCACATTGCAGGTCAGTAGCGTCGGCGGGCCCTTTCAGCGACCAGATTTGGGGGAGGAGGTGGATGGGAGGTGGGTTCTCGAAATCAATTGGTGTTTCCCTGCAAAGACGATCACTTCGTAAAAGCCGGTGGATCGCAGGAGATTTGGCGCCAAACGAAACGGTAACACGAGGCAGCGAAGATCGGTGTTTATTGAAGAGATGCAAAAGTCGCGGAAGTGAGACCAATCGAGGATCTCCCCAGGCTGTCAAAGTTGACGCCTGCTCACCTTGTCGTATGATTCCGGCTCGCCGCACTTCCGGGGGTATCGTATCGGTATTTGCCGGGATTTGAGAGGGCTGCCGGTGCTTCCAGGCGGGTTCCAGAAAGCATGGCCGTGTTTTACAGTGTAAAGTTACATGTTTTATTACCAGACCAGACCAGGCCCCCTGATGAGTCAGCCCGAGCATGTGACAAGACCAGAAAATGTTTCAAAGTGCCCAGTTGTACTTGACTCGGCAGGAAATGAATCATGATTTCTTCAATATATACTTTTTTTCTATCGATTTTCTGTTTTAATATCCTACTTTCCACTCACACTTCCACTGCCTCCTCCCACACCAAATCTGCGTAAAACCAGGATGCGTGCATTGCCAAGGAGGTGGCCCACTGCGGCGTCTCACGGCAGAATGGGCTGCGCGTTCTGATCTTATCTGATCGTGCACTGGCTCCACTCGCCCAGCCCCAATCCACGTCTACGGCGAGTCGCGCGAATAGGATCACACCGTCTCCCGCTAAAGAACCCTCTTGGTGGATCTCTAATTCAGTGTCGGCGGGTCCCAATTGAATCCGAAAATTCCCTCATTCACCAAGCAGACTACGACAACCGTCTCCAGGAAGCGGGGGCCCGGTAGAGGATGGAGACGAGGCGGCCCAATCTGCGTCATAATTGCTGCTGAATGGAAGACCGGCCCCATGTCGGAAATCCGCCGGTGAGAACTCGAGACTTCTTTTTCAGAACAATATCTCGTCCAAAATTCCAAACCATGGTCCGCGAGAATTCCTTTAGACGCCTCTCGATCTCTACCACCGGAACGCCCCTCGCCCCAGCTCCGCCGTTCTTTCGGTTCACTCGTGTGCCATTATTCGCATCCCCAATCCATAGCTCTCGGTTGATTATCACGGCTTTAAATTCCCGCAAGACTTGCCGATCCTCGCCATCAAAAGGTACAGCGCCGCTCGATGCGATCCCACCCGTGCACGGTCTATCGACAGACGGTCATCTCCATTGGACTTCGAATACCTTATTCGCCTTGCAGCGGTGAACGGAATATAGAATGGATACTGCGCCACGCCCGCCCAAAATAGTATTGCAAGCCCCGATCTACGGAATTTACCAGTAGAAGTGGATTGAGAAATTGTGAACTCCCTGGGAGAGAGGCTTTCTAGCGATACCGTTCCATGCTTCCTGGCTCTGCTGGGATTGAGAATTTCGTAACATTATCAGCAAATGCACAGAAATCCTGGGTGACGGTCTGGCAGTAAGGCTAATTGAATCGCTTGCCATGAGGTCATTGCAGACACAAATATAGTAACACTTGTACCTCTTCAAACACTGGTGAGAATATAGACTGCCAGTGGGCTTGGATTTTAACGCGACATTTATTTAGCATACGCGATAGAACTATAAGCTCGCATGATGTAACTCTACCTTCAGTTCATATGGCAACGCGGGGGGCAACGCCATGTTGGAGATCGGAGCTGGTCCGACTATCGGCGCTAGGGAAAATGTCGATCACGTCAGTTTTCAACTGCCACGAGGACCTTGAAGTCTACCTTGCTTGAATTTTATCTGATGCATATGTTTTTATTTCTTTTATATTCGAATACTAGCACCATTTATGCCTGATTTGTGGGCAACTCCTGGAAACATGCAACGAACCAGAATTAAACATGGAAAATAAAAAATGCCCGAAAGGAAATAAAAGTATTGCCTTCACCGCTGCTTGACGGGGGGAGCAAGCCCTGTTCAATGCTAAAACGGGGTTAGTATGATCGGAAATGGAACGGTCTGGAATAATGCTCACAGTGATATCCTCCCACTTCTCCCAGCCACGCCCCTTAACCTGAGCAAGCTCGTCCATCGTGAACTGCTTGCCGGTAGTGAAGTAGCCGGCATTGATCTTAGCATCGATCTCGACTCGGGAATCGCTGGGGATCATTTCCTCCGGAATAGGAATACGCTCGAGAATCTTGATACCAGAGTCGACGATCGCATCGTGCTTCATATTTGACATGGAAAGCATGCGATCGATCTTCTTTATACCGAGCCAGTGCAGAATGTCCGGCATCAAGGCTTGGAAACGCATCTGTTTGAAGAAAATGGTCAGAATGGCTTCACTTCAAGAAGAAAAAAGGGGCTTGGTATCATACATCCCGCACGCCGGCGATGTTCTCCGTTCGAGTGAAATACTTGTCAGCAGTGTCTCCTCCTCGCTTTCTCGCGTTGTACACGAGATACTTGATCACTTCTCCCAGTGCACGACCTTCCTTGCGGAAGTATATCACGACTCCTAAAAGATATGACGTTAGAAGAGATCAGGTATCCACCGAGGTAAGTACCTACCAGAACCTCCATTCTGGGCTTCTTTAATTGCCTCCTCGATGCCAAAGGCGAGATATGGCCGACAGGTACAGATATCTGATTGGAACACATCGCTACCGTTACACTCGTCATGAATGCGCAGTGCAAGCTTGACATTCTCATCTGAGACTCGTTCCGGTGGGCCAAAGATATAAACCGTCAGGCCTCCAATTGGCGGCAAAAAGACCTTTAGATCAGGGCGAGTGATTAACTCCGGGTAGCTGCCTCCAGTCTGCTCGAATAGAGTCCGGCGGAGAGTTCCTTCGTCCACGCCGAAGCGTTCAGCAACACCGGCTAAAAACCAAACTGGTTCAACCGCTACCTTGGTGACTCGAACCTCGCCGGAGGAATCGACAAGAATATTACCATCGACTTGCAGTCGATCTTCACGGATTGCCTCGCCAATCTCCGCCAGCTTCATATTAGCCCGAGTGATTGCCATAGTGGGCCGAATGTCCCATCCAGCCTCGAGCTCCTCGCGGTATTGGTTGACTATATCATGGCCGTACGGATCCATCGCGACGATTTTGGTCTTGTCGGCCCATGCAGGCTGCCAGTTAAAATCGAAGGTGGGTTGACTGTTCCGCAGGTCCGGCTGGAAATCAGCGTCCAAATCACCCGAGGCAATTGCCAGAGCATTGTAGATGCTATAGCTACCGCCATGAGCGCCGATGGCATTGCGGCGTTTCACGAGGTTATCTCTTCGAGAAACGACGATCGGCCCGCGAGCTTTGGCATCGGGCGCACCCCATTCCAGAGGAACTGGTTCGATTCCACTTTGGCCAGGGTAGGTGGTCAACTGCTGCTGGTTAACATTTCAATGGTTCTCTCGCCACTAGAGATAGGGAGGGGAGAAGGGAGAAGCTTCCCATCCTCTTGGGAGCCCTACGATGATATGCTTGCTGTAGCGATGGGCTGCAGACACCGGTTCGGGGGCTGGCATGGTAGAAGAAGATTCAGATTCAAGAGTCATTATATCCAGGAGATAATGACAAGAGAAGAGACCAGCGAGACTGATTTTACGGTGAAAGACTGGGCTGCAGCAGGCCCCGTGACATTCCATTCCCCCGCACGTTATCGCCTTATCTCTCTCTATCGGGGCCCCTCCAATGCTACGCTGAGTGGTTTGTTGTATCTTAAAATTAAATCTTACTCTATCATCTCCTCCATAGATAAGATAATGTCAAGAATGTCGAGAATTTCGAGAATGTTGATATAAAAACATCTAGAGGGGCTACTAACTATGACAATTCCCTCGAGATCCGCCTAGGTCCACTCCTCCAACCAACCATGGCATATTACTCGATTGGGACTAGCCTTCGAACAGGTGAATCAAAGACTGCGACTCTGTACCTCCGTCACTCCGTCACTCCGATCCACTTCGGAATTCTCGGCATTAAACTCGTATTTCGGAGTAATCTAGTGTAGCCAACGCCGAACCCGACTCTAGCACCTCACCTCAACTCCTCTCACTTCACCTCACGCGACAACATTCAATTATTTTTCTGCTAAATACATTCTGATTAAGTGCTCATACCCCTCGATATAACACACCAATGAGGTACGTGGCTTGATCCGATTGTAGAACTCAATATATGCCAAGGTTGACTTGGATGGGAATAGTTCGCGGCGCCGCAACGGCAAACGCCCCTCATGCGAGCCATGCCGGCGCAATAAGGTACGATGCGATCATCTAGGTGCCCCTTGTTCCCGATGCAAAGCTCGCGGAATTGCACCTGAATGCTTTTATCACCCAGCACCATTAACGCGGCTACGAGACCGGAGCTACGTGCCGCTCACTGAAGGTGTCCCGTTGGACCGAGCCTCGGAGATGCCCGCTGAGTCCGACACACAAGCTCAAGTTGAGCTGGCATACCGGAATAAACCATTTCTCACGGGGTACCTTGGTCCAACGAGCTTTGTGTCATCACTATGTGACGATGTGGACCTCTCCTCGGATGGCCGAAGTGTTGGAATGAAAAGTCCACCACGAGTTCTACCCTCTTTTTGGGTTCAGAAGGTCTCTGATCTACTACTTGCTTTGACAGACTTTGCTCCAATCGAAGCAGTCATCCGCGAATATTATGGATTGAGTCAGGCCTCTGTGATTCCTGGGCCATTCATCTTGAACAGTCTGGCTCCAATTGAAGATATGACCAAGGGTCTTCTTTCTGCCCACAAGGCAGGTGAATCCAGGTCTTTATTAACGACAAAAGTGATCCAGAACACGGCCAAGATTTTTGAAGTTCCATCGTCGGTGGCTGGGAAAGACTTTCACTCTTTATATACCGACCAGGCTATTCGTTTAGAGATACTCGGGGTGATTTGCTCATTGGCCGGGCGCGCAGCATATCTGGGACTCGCTGGGGAAAACTTTAACAGTGAGCAACAACGTTTACAATTTTCGAAGAAGATGCTCATCGCGAGCGATGCTGCACTTCACATTTGCAAAATCCTGACCCCCTTGAACGATCTTACCATTTGGCTGGTGCAAGAAAATTTATTCTTCTGCCTTGCTGCAGATGGTAATTCGAGTGAGTAAAGGCCTTATGCATTTGTCCAAGTCAATTTGTTTTTTCCCTAATTATTTCAAGGTCCCCAAACATGGAACAAACTCGGCGAGCTATCTACGGACATTTTCGCACTTGGCCTCCATCGCAATTCAAAAAATCCAACTCAAACACCGGAATTCCTTCTGGAATCCCGTCGGCGTACTTTTGCAGCAGCCTACAGAGTGGATAAAAGTATTGCAACATTTCTGGGCCGGCCACCTCGCATACCAGCGAGATATGCTGATTGCGGTCTACCGCTCGATGTTAGTGACGAGGCATTTTCAACAGATAATGGGACCTTGAGCTATTCCCTTGATCAACTTGACATAAATGGCTGGAGTACCTGCGGCTTCTTTTACCCTGCTTCTTGGATGCGAGCTCGTTCGATCATATGTGGGTTTCGTGATGAGATTCTCGAAGTTGCATTGCAGAAGGACACTCCTGAGACTGCGGCTACTCTACTGTAAGATCTAAACCCATCCCCGAGGGAAGTCTAATCATCTTACTGAAGTATTCAGTGGAATCTCCAAGAGATGCCATGCATCTTGGAATAAAATACCTGCCCATCTCAAATATACTCCCCAGTGTTGGGAGATGAATCTCCCAATCGCTACTCCGATCATGCTCGTTGTTTCATATTTAGCATATCTATACAACGAATTCTTGGTACACCAGTTCCTAGTCGGCAAACAAAACCCTAGAGCGAGTTGTGCACTATTGTCCGTCAGCTCGGATATCTTGTCTACAGTTCTAATAATCGGAACTCGACGTGATCACGCTGTGGACTTGCGACCAGACTTTACCTGGCTGGTATGCATTGGAGTTTACTTCCAACAAATCTATATCAAGCAAGCTAAATGTTCTTCTAGATTCTCCTTTATGGAATCCCCAGTGCTAGCATCCTTGTCAAAGCCCTCCAAAATCAAAATCGGTCTGGAGAACCACTATTATACGAAGGCTCGAGGCCTGCTCTGATTCGAAGTTTGAGCGTTTTCATCTCTCATTTGGACAGCGTTGCACAACCTGATAATTCTAACTATTCATTATTGCAACGGGCAAGTCAGGTATTTACGAAAATTATCGACGAAATTCTTGAACCACAGGCTTCACTGCCTCAGAATGAGCTGGACGATTTGGGTTTACTTGATTGTAATCAATTGATTGATATGAGTGACTTGGACCTGTTAAATACCATTGAAATTGGTGTCTCTTTTGACCAATGGTTGATTTAATACTATTGATATAATATCAACTACTTCTGTTCAAGATGATAAGATCCGCGGGTAGGCAATTTGACGACATCCTATAACTAGTTTCACCTGCCCACTTGATTCCCAAACTTAACAAAATGTGAAATTTAGTTTCCACTATCAGCAAGAAAGTCTGCAGCCCGATCTGCGACAGTGTAGATGCAGTATTGGTGATGGGCAGCAACTGAGGTTGGCAGTACACTGGCGTCGACAACTCGTAGCTCATCCACGCCATAGACACGCAATTCGGTATCCACGGCCTTGCCCATAGCACAACTGCCGACTGGATGGAAGAAAGTGTTCGCTACCCGTCGAGCACGAGCATCTATTTCGTCTTTTGAGGATTTTGTGGTTAACACAGGATACCCCTCTGGTGCGACCTCGGTCTCGACCACGTCTTTCAGCGCTGTGGACTCTTGGAAGACTTGCAAAGCCCGCCGTATACCAGCGCACATCATAGTTCGATCAACCTCGGTGGCATAATAGTTTGGATCAATCTGCGGAGGAGCGGTTGGATCATTCGAAGAAAGAGTAATTCTGCCTCGAGAAGTTGGAAGCATTCCCAATATAGATGTTGATATGTGAAGAGCATCGAACGGAATGTCCATCCCGGCGTGCACGGCACCCGCTGGCGCATACACGTTCAATGTTTCAGTGAAGCAGTTCCTCTCGTCAAGAAGATACTCTCTTTCTGGGTTAGATACCTCAATACCATCGCTAATTAAGGCATCGGATATCAATTTCTTATCTGAGATTATCAAGAATCACTGGTATGGGTTGGCAGCAAAGCCACGGGCACGCTGGTGATAGTTAGAATTAACCAGCTCAGCAATTGAGTTCATGTAAACGTACAATCTCGGGTCAGGTAAATGGCTACCAAGAGATGGAGGACTTTATAGTAGCCTTACAGGGGTCTGGAGCTATGAGGGTTTCAATCCCGCCCAGCGGCACCCAACTTAAAGTGGACCTTGCGACGATCAAGCGTGTCGACATGCAGTGCTCGAACCTTTTTCTTGTGGCTTGGTGGAAATTGGGAGAAATAAAAAAGTATTTCAAATAATTGAATTAATCATAATCAGGACATCGAAAGGGTATAACAGGAATTATGTGAGTCTCTCAAGGTTAACGATTCGATCAGTGACAAGGTCGAGGATAAGACAAGCCTTTCACTCAAGATACAACCAGCACACGCCGACGGCTACTGTGCCCTTTCATTTCGCTCAGCTTCATTAACAGCGATAGTCTTGGGCTCAGCATCCAGCTCCTCGCCTCTCGGCGTATCCGTTGACGCCTGCCCTTGGTGAGGAGACGGAGTACTCATAGGTGGAATGCCGTTCCCATCTGGTCCACCAGCTGGGGAATACACTTGGGTCTGATCCGGAGGCAGATATGATATATGAGCTGTCATTGGGGCGGTAATACCGAGGGTCTCAGCGGTTGGGTCGCGTCTCTTAAAGAAGCTATTCAACCAAGAGCTGAACTTCGTTCCGGATGACATCTCTGTCCAGCGGGCTGCTAGGAAAGCTTGTTGATCGGGGGTTTTGGCTGGGTATCTCTTCACCGAGAGCAGGGATAGACAGGAGAGGATTGGAAATGAACAGGCGAATGCGTATGGGAAACCGCGGCGAACTTTCCCACCGAGCATAGCGCGCCTGTAGATGAACCAGCTCTCGACGAAACCGATGATGGTGCATAGGCCGAACCAGCTGAAGATAACGGCCAAGGCAATAGCCCACGGTGTAATCCCCCAGGTGTAGTGACACCCGTCAAAGCAACAATAGCCGCCCCCAATAACAGAATTCCCAGCGTTCCAGGTGAACTCCTTGCAATTATAATAAGAGGAGTCTCCGCCGCTGCCATATCCAGTGCTGTCCGAGTCTCCCGAATTGGAATCAGAGTCGGCATAATAGCTGTAGCAGGACGTGTAATATGCCGGCATGTATTGCGAGCTTGCAGAGGAAAATATGCTCGCCGGAATAGCTGTAGGATCCAATAGCCCATTTACCTCTGTGTAGGCCCCCGTGATGTAGGAATAGTGCTCCGTTGTCGTTTTTATCCAGATTGGGTCCACAATGCCATTGGCGTCATATGGCACATACACAGGGATGGTTGTGGTCAGCGATTGCTTTGTTGTATAACTGCATGATGATGGAGCCGTGTATGTGACGCTGACATAGTAATCCACGTAGTGATTGGCTGTAACAGGGACGCCAGCTGTTGACTCCACGACCAAATTGAGAGCCGTGACCTCGCTACTGTAGCCTTCAGTCTCAGTGTATGAGGAGATCACAGATGGGTTTGTGACTGTCGGGGAGATTTCGACCGTCTTCGTGCGCATGATAGGGTCCTCTGTGAGATATTTCCCTGTATAGCCTTCTACTGCGACAGTCTCGACAACAGCAATATACTTAGTACCGAACCATGGCGAGGCTTTGGCTGGAGCCAGGAGCACCGAGACCAGAAGAAAGCAAGCTCTGGGTAGCTTCATAGTGCCAAATGCAGCAATCAATAGTGGGGGAACAGGAATGAGAAAGGAATTTGCGTACTAGTATTTAAACGGGCACCATCCCTTTCAAATAATATGACTCGGAAAACTCGACGTCTTGGCCAGGGGAGCTCGCGCGCCTGACTATACCCACTTCAGCGTTATTTCACGAAATGAAGCCCACAAGCCCAGTGATAAATCGGTCCTAATGGCAAAAGGAGGTAGTCTCAGATGCTCAATCCTCTAGATAGGCTATTGTGGACCCATTCAATCGATATCATTGGCCTCGATTTGTAGAACGAAGACCGCCTATTTCTCGGGCTCGTATTCAGAGCTCCGGGCGTTGGTCATTGGCCTAAACGCGGGTGAATACGAACAAGCCAAGAACCCCAGGAGCCGCTAGGCTTGTTACCAAAGGAACTCAGGGAGAATTTACTTTTAAGGCCGGGGGCTATTTTACACACAGAGTCGCGAGCCTGTGGTGCCCTCTTTTAACTCCAGAATGCCTCTTCGGAGAGTGGCATTTCACATGTGGACCGTATCCGACAGGGCTCAAACATTCGGCAAGTCAACGAAACGTGCTCGCTTCCTCGATGGCATGAATTACCTGGTTTTGTGATGTGACTTAACCCCGAATCATCATGATGCTCTTGTGAAATGACGAGCGCAAATGCCAAAAAGGTGGGGGAAAAAAGAGTAGACAAGGAGGAAATCGTAGAGGAAGCGGTTTTGGATTCGTGAATTGGTATCTATTATGGCAGCCATCCTCTGGGATCATGAAAAACAGATAATAATTCGTAATTCTTCATGCAAGACGTGAATCGACAAGTCCTTGCAGATATGTCATCAAAGGACGGAAGAAGGTAAAAAGCAAAGTACAGCTAGGTCTTTGGCGCTAGAAATTTATTGCTGGTTGGCGGCGAAGTTGGCCTGAGCGCGAGAGTTCTTAATGGTCTTCTTGATGACCTCTTCGACCTCGTCCCAGTCACCGGTATCAACGCGATCGATCTGGCAACCGAAGTGCTGCTGGATCTTGCGCAGCATGTTCCACTCTTCCTGGTTGGCAACGAATGAAATCGCAACGCCGATGCGACCAAAACGGCCAGTACGACCGATACGGTGCAAGTAGGTCTGAAAGTCGGGCTCGCGGGGACGGCCCGGGGTATGGTGGTCGGGGATGTCCTTGTAAAAGATAACGCGGTCAGCTCTGTCGTTGCATATAAGAATGGCCACGCTGGTGGGATAAATGAGGACATACATAGTTGACCACCAGGGAGACGGTTGAGACATCAATTCCACGAGCAAGAACATTGGTGGTGATGAGAACCTTGGCATCACCACTACGGAAAGCATCGATAACAGTGTCACGTTGGCTACCTTCAATACCTCCAGTCAACGACGCCACAGTGTGACCCTCTGCGACCATCCGCTTCTCTATTTCGGCGGCCGAGTTACGAGTCTAGTCATCGATCGTTAGCGAGAGTGTTTAAATCTGAGCAGAATTTGAATACGAACCCGGACGAAGATAATGGATGAGCCCACAGTCAGAAGACCATAGAGCTGAACGAGGTTGTTGTACTTCTCCTCCTCGTCGTTACAGTCAATATAGAGTTGTTTGATACCCTCCACTGTCAACTCCTCGTGCTGAAGTCTGATCTCGTTGGGGTCCTTGGCAAACTTCTTGGAGTACTCGCTAACATGTTCGGGGAAGGTGGCGGAGAAGAGGACGATCTGAGTAGTCGGGCGGAGCGCACTAGACGAACCATTAGCTGCGACCACAAAAAGAACAGAAATTCTTGGAACTTACGACTTGACACGGATACATTGGTCACCCATGCCTTGGAGATCGAGCATGTTGTCGGCCTCGTCCAGGACAAGAACGGCAATATCATTTGGCGCAAGGATGCGTTTCTTCATCATGTCCATCACAGTACCGGGGGTTCCAACAACAACAGAACAGGCCATTCTGGCAGGGCGAGTATTCGAGTCAGCAGGGACAGCGGTTCCGATAATTAGACCCTCAAGGAATTGACCCATGATTTGAATGACACCGACAATTTGACGTGCCAGTTCGCGCGTAGGGGCCAGGATGAGAGCCTGTGGCCTAGTCTGCATATCCGGGGAAAGGTCGAGACGGCTGAGGACGTTGAGGACAAAGGCTGCGGTCTTACCCGTGCCTGATTGGGATTGACCAACGAAGTTCTGCGCGGGGTTGGCCATTAGCAAGGGTAGGGCACGTTCCTGGACCTTGGAAGGTTTGCGAAAGCCCATCTTGGAAAGGCCCTTGAGGATGCGCTCATCGCTATTGTGTCGTAATTGTCAGTTGATTTCGCATTCATTTTGATGGAATTTAATAGTACTCACAGTCCTAGCTGCTCGAAAGTCTTCGCAGAGAACAGGGGGTTGTTGGGATCGGCTTGAAGATCGCTCAGTTTGACCTCCACGGTATAGTCCGGCTCGTTGAGCTCCGAGCCCTGGAGCTGAGCTCCGGCACCATCTTCCGTAGCAGCGGCTGAATAAAACGCGTCGGATATTAGCCATATATCTCATTTATCGGATTGGTTCGTCGCCAGGAGAGGCGTGTAGTAGGTGGGGGAGGGGATATCGACGGAAAAGTTGAAGAAGACTCGTACCGGGTTGGGTGTCAGGGGTGACATCAGGGTTGGTAATTCGGTCGGCAAGAGAGCCAGTGGTTTCGGGGGTCTCAGAAGACATTGTGAGGCGAGAAAGAAAGATGTATTCTTCAAAGACAACAGTCGAAAGGTATCGCGGGGTATTTACTGAAGCAAGCCCACGGCTCTATGGCTCTATTCAGTGGTTGAGCCTTCAAACGAATCAAGGAGAGTAGATGCGCCGCACCAGAAGAAAGTGCAAAGATGAGCACAGGGTGCCAATGGGTGGATTGACAGGCAGTAAAGGTGTAGGTGAGAGGTGAAAGGTGAAAGCTCAAAACTGTTTGGCGATGATGCCGCCAAGGCTTCTCTATGCTTGTCCAGGCAGGCGGTGAACTGTGAGTGCCGTATGGTATGGTATCGCTTTGAGCCCCCCTTTTCTGCTAGTACACCTGACCGCCCTAGTCTCCGCCTTTCGAAGAGGGACTACAAGTATTTATGTGTAGTATCTAACTAATGTAGTACTGTACCACAGGTACATAGAATAGATTGGCCAATCTATCCCATCTTAGGTAGATACTAGTCTGCCATCAGAATTCAGAAGGCGGTCAATAATAATGCAGTGAGCAATAGCCATGTACAGTACTGAGTACATAGTAATAGATCGGAGTATCGGCCGGGTAAAACCAACTTGGACCCCATATCTTACGGAGGTTAAATCCAAGAGAAATCACAAACCGGCGAGGCACGTCTAAAGTTAAACTTGAGAAGTATAAGCATGCTGGGGTACCATATTATAGATCTCCTCGGCCTGTTGTTTTTACTCGTATCAAAGTTGGCCATTGCTCGACTCCGCGGAGCGAGGGGATCTTAGTCAGCGATCCATTAACGCCCCGCTCTCGCCCTGGTGCGATCATCGCTTTCAATCTGATTCGAATTGGTCGATGCGCCTGCGTGACTCGTGGAGCTTCGAATTTCTCCTCATTACCGACAATCCTATTGCCGTACAGGACATACATCCTCCTCAATTCGTGTCCTCGGACCCAGAATCCCGGACTCCACCTCCCCTCGGCTCATGCGTGATTTGGCCTCAACACTATCACATCGGCCATGGCGGCAGCAGACGTGGCTCCCCAGTTTGGGACAGAGCTAAAGGTGAGTCTTGCAGGGTCCCCGTGGACAGTCTGTAGGACTTGACTAATCATTCTGGAACTTCATAGGATAACTTTAAACCAGTCAACGCTTGGGTAGGTCATCCATCCCCCCGGTTCCCCGCAAAGGGAGAGAGTATCATGTCATCGCGCGTAGGCCGAGCTAATGCGACCATGTCACACAGGTATCCAATGGCATCTCATGGTTGGAAGAAATACAACAATTCTATCGCGAGCGCAGTGCTATCGAAAAAGAATACTCCGCCAAGTTAAGCGCTCTGAGCAAGAAATACTACGACCGCAAATCGAAGAAGATTAGCCCGCTGAGCGTCGGCGACACCCCTACCTTGACCCCGGGCTCGCTCGAGAGCGCCTCCCTGACGACATGGACACATCAATTGAATGCCATTGAAGCCCATGCAACCGAACGAGACAAGTTCGCAACCGACTTGGTTGCGCAGGTAGCGGAACCCCTCAAACATGCGGCAACTCAGTACGAAGAGATCCGCAAATGTCATGTCGACTACCACGGGAAACTTGAGAAGGAGCGAGATGCATCATATGGGGAGCTTAAGAAAGCAAAGGGCAAATACGATGGATCTTGTCAGGAGGTCGAATCTCGACGTAAGAAAATGGAATCGGCCTTTGACCATGGTAAAGCCAAGGCGCAGACCGCATACCAACAACAAATATTGGAAATGAACAATTACAAGGTGGGTTCATATTTTTTGGTCTCTTGTGGCACCCATTGAATACTGACGAACATAAGAATCTGTATCTAATTAGCATCAACGTCACGAATAAGCTGAAGGAACGGTTCTTCCATGAATATGTTCCCGAAGTATTGAATGTAAGTCAAACAAACCCTACCCATGGTGGTCATGAGGGAGGCCTATATTTACCATGGTTATACCCAGGGCTTGCAAGATCTCAATCAAACTCGAGTCAAGCGGTTGAACGCGCTATGGACTCTTGCTGGTCAATTGGAAAAGTCATATCTTACAAATAGTGTGAATCACACTACGAATCTTCTCAACGAGATCCCTCGCAACGATCCTCGCCTGGACTCAATGATGTTCCTCCAACACAATGTCAGTCAAAGCCAAGAACCCGGCGATACGACTTTCGAGCCCAGCCCTGTATGGCATGACGACGCGACAATCATCACCGATGAGGCTGCCAAGGTATTTCTACGAAATGTGCTTGGTAAGAGCAAATCATTAGTTCGTGAGCTGCGGGTCGAGGCGGATAAGAAGAAACGTGAAGTGGAGACTGGCCAAAGAGTTCGAGAAAACATTCAACAGGGTAAAGACAATCGCAATGAGGTTGATATTGTCCGATCTATTTTCTATCTGCAAGAAACCTTGCATGAGGTGGAGCGTAAATGGCTGACAGCTGAGGTGGAAACATCCACTATCATATCTGTGGCCGGCGACTTGTCCATGGGAGCCAAGAATCACAACTTTAGGTCCCAAACATTCAAAATTCCCACCAACTGTGATCTTTGCGGAGAGCGCATCTGGGGCCTCTCTGCGAAGGGATTTGACTGTCGAGATTGTGGGTACACTTGTCACAGCAAGTGTCAAATGAAGGTGCCGGCAGAGTGTCCTGGCGAACAGACCAAGGAGGACAAGAAGAAACTCAAGACTGAGCGCCAAGAACAAGCTGGTGCTGTTCCAACCATCGACTTGGAATCACCTGCGACTTCTGCAGCTGCTCCGTCATTAACGCGACAAAACACTATGACCTCCTTGAGTTCAGGCTATGCTGCCAGTACAGCCCGATCAGTATCGGTCTCCAATGTCGCGACCCAGCCTACCCCCGAGAGTCCTGCGGAAGCACCCCCTGAGCCAGTTGCAGAGAACAAACCAGCGGCTGCGAAGAGGCATCGAGTGTTGGCTCCACCTCCGTCGGCTTATACTGCGCCACCTGTCAGCGCCCCCAGTCCTTCCAAGTCAAGCGATCCAAAGGGTAAGATGCTCTATGCCTACCAGGCCACTGGCGATGACGAAGTAACTGTCCAAGACGGGGACAATGTGACAATCGTCGAGCCTGATGGTAAGTAATTCCCTGCCTTCAATCGATATGTATTTCTCCCGCTTTTCATAATCTAACCGCATACTCAGATGGATCGGGCTGGCTACGCGTCCGAGCCGGCTCTCAAGAGGGACTAGTCCCATCTGCCTATGTCGAAGCTGCCCCAACCCCCTCCCCAGTGCCATCGGCTAGCCCCGGAGTTCCCGAAAGACCCGGATCAACCTACTCTAATTCATCAGCCTCCCTGGCGGGTAGCATCGCCAATAAACGCGTCGGGCCCGCGGTTGCGCCCCGCAGAGGTGCCAAGAAGCTACAGTATGTGGAGGCTCTGTACGACTACGAAGCGCGGAGTGACATGGAGTGGACCATGGCTGAGGGCGATCGCTTTGTCCTGGTTACTCGGAACGGTGGGGATGGGTGGGCCGATGTCGAGCGCGGTGGAGTTACGAAGAGCGTTCCAGCGAACTACATCCAGGAGGTGTAGGCTCGCAATTGTATAGTCTCATTGCACAGTACGGGCGGAGGTTGGTGGGTTGGTGAGTGCGGCTCACGTCATTGTGCTTTTTTTTTCCCTCGAGTTTGTTTGGCGCTGCTTTTTTTGCCCTCCAGTATGACCTGCATCAGCACGGAGCGGAGCGTTTGGTCTTGCATCATGGATACATATGCGAATTGAAATACGCCGAAGCAATTCAATTCGTTGTACATTGTTTTCAAAGGATCTTTCTAAACCCCCGGGGCCCTTCTTGGTCCTTTCGTGTCGTCCCACAGCACTATATTACCGAACCTCAGCATATGCGCAAGTCAACAGCTCGTGAGGTCTAGGTAAGCGAGTAATGCCAGTGTCTATACTGATCGGAAGTTTATCTTAATCATCAGTCATTGTTATTGCGTCACAGGTGGAAGTGTAGCAGGGGGGAATCCTGTATCTAGATGTTCAAAGCCGGTCTCAGGCGACCACATATACCGCGACCAGTCCTCGATATGAAAGACCTCATCTGACAATCCTTCTGTCACATCAATGTCCATACTTTCCAAATATCCACCCAGGGAATCATTCAATGTCAGCGAAGGATCCAAGGGGGTATCAAACGGATTGCTGCCCTCCAGAGGACTTATCATCGGCACAGTTTGGGCCATTTGAGCCCCCGATATGGTTGAGGGAAGAAGGCTATACATGGGATCAAAAGTATGCTCAACTAGTAGCGGGTCCAAGGCGAAATCCTCTGGCGCTGAGCGAGCAAACGATTGTATAGTGCTATCCTGTGGCGTGGAAAAATTCCGCGCCAGGAATGTAGTAGACTGCGTCCGAAGACTCGATTCAGGCCCCGACCCCTCTGATCCCGACCAATCTGCCGTCAACGCTGAGCCACGACGCGAAGATGACTCGTGATAAACGGGGGTATGTGACTCGGAGGCAGAGGCACTCGTCGAGCCGGAGCGAGAGATACGCGTCGACGACTGCGAAGATGCGCCTTGTGCGTCTTTGTCGCTCGGTCGAGGCGCGATGGGGAGGAAACCGTGAGGGTTGTGGTGGCGGGGATAGAGTCTGCCGTGCGCTGCTTTCTATAACCAAAAAAAGAAGCAATCAGCACCTTGCCGATCGCGCATCTCGATGGTCCTCGTTGCTTGCCCAGAATGCCCAGGCCGAGGGCGTCAAGATGTGTGTTATTCTCATGACTTCCCAGCTCCCTTTCATGGGTTGGGAGCTGGGTATGTTGTGTTTGCGTTACTTTTGAGGGAGTTTTGAGCTCTGCTTCGCGCTTTGCGCGGGCGTGCTCACTTGGTGCTGTGCACGGGGTTGAATGACAGACGGTGCAGGTAGCGAATGGTCGCCCCTTGCGTTTGATGCGAATCAACGGTCGATCTGAGGGGGTTGTTAGATTGATTTTAGAGGGTGGCTGGGGATTGCGACCACTTGTAGTAGCAAGTTGATAGTTAGGGTAAATGGAGGTATGGGGGAATATCAAAACACTGAGCCATTCCATGAAGATATTCCCAAGTTTCACATACCATGATGTTTGCAGCTGGTCACACGGTGTCCCCGTATGCAAGCTTCACAAGCCCACTTTTGACCGTCGATAAGCATCCCTCAAAGAGATGAAAGAAGTTGATGGTGGGAAGGGCCACCGAGCTTTTATACCTTAGCTACTAGTAGTACACCCATTGATCACCCAGGTCCACCCAACCCAATGACTTTACTGGGTTCATTGTTTCTAGATTTGGGAAAGAGAGATTTTTTATTTTATTTTATTTTCAATCGAGGTAGGACTGAGGGGTCGTGGGAGCTGGTGGGAGCTATGACATACCATGACACCGATCTGTACAGTTTGATTGATCTAGGACCTATAGGGCAAAAGGGAAGTCCCATCAATCTCGTTCGGGTCCACAGCCACAGGATCGCCTAGGTGGGACCAAGCTCATGCACTCGGAGGGTTCTGTCTTGTTTTAGCGGCATTTTTTTCCCTTTTTTTCCCTTTTTTTCCGTTTTTCCATTTTTCCATTATTTTATTTTATTAATTTTTATCTTTTCGTCCTTTTGTCACTAACTATTAGTACCATGGGAGCTTTGGCCAGCGAAAAATTGTGGCTAACATTTGGTCGTACTTTTAACCGGCAGAACGTGGGTCCCTCAGAAAAGCACGGAGCAACGGCTGTCCAGTTTCACAAGTCAAAAAAGTGTAGTGGCTAGTTCTATGAAAGAGGATAAAGAAATAGTTCTACCTAGGACCCAGTCTGTTCTCCCCGAGGGGGATCTGGATGTGTGATCAGGAATGGGACGAAAATTTGTGATTACTACCTCTTTCCCTCTACGAGTAGAAGTATGAGGCATTTTTTTCTCACCTCTCGGCTCGAATATTGCCAGTCCAGGTTCGACTACCGACTAGGAAAATGAAACGACCGGAAAATGACCCCTAACACATTGCTCCCACGGGATGAGGCCCCTCTGATACTCCCTCGGGCTGCCAAATTGGTGATAGACCTGTGTGTCAAATATCCCTCATACGGCTCGGTGCGCCCTCACTGCACCGAGGAGCCCTAAGCTGAGCTAGCCGTCATTTGATACCGGCCGCACGTCCGTCGCTCACCCGTTTTATTTTGTTTTGCTTCAATTGTCGATGGGGCTGGTGCACGGAGGCCATGATATCACCCAGCTGAAGGCCAAGGTAGAAGCCCCAGGCTCTCTCATCCGGCAAAGTTGAGCAAACTGTAAATGGAGGTGGCTGTGCTGTTGCTTTCAACTAGGTGGCGTTGCATTGCAGCCGATTTTCTCGGCAAGCATCGTAGCCTAGAGAGGCCAGGGCTTGTTTCACAAGCCAATCTCATGCACTATGTCATTCTTTTGTCGCAAAACTAAAACTTCAGCCTTGTTTGCCTGGGGTTCGGGGTAGAAAATTCCAATCTGTTTATGTATGTCTATGCGCACTTTCAGGAACCAAATGAACCGTTTCGGAACCTTCCCTGGTTTCCGATATCCTCAAAAAAAAATTGAAGCAAAAGGAAGGGAAACTAAGCTCCGATGCACACCAATCATAGTCATTAAATTACTCCCAAAGTGCGCTGTACCGCCAGATCTCCCACTGGGTCGCGGTGATTTTGTTCCCCACTGGTATGCGCTATTTTCAACATCCATCTGGTACCTGAGGCATTTTTCTTTACCAGTTACCCCCAATAATCATGACAATCCACCTCCAAGCGAGATGAGATCGTTCTCACCGTACCCTGCTAAGGAAATCCCGAGCGGATGCGACTAGTCAACTGCCGTGATGTGCGTTGTCACGATCGTGGCATGCGTGTGATCGAGGTGTGGAGGACAGGAATGTGGAATTTTTCGCTGATATTTCCTTGGAATCTTTTTGACAATTTGAAGGATATTACGTCGAGTCCATTCGCTATTGGGACGACGGCAGTGGCTCTCACTTTGCTGGTATACTGGCATTTTTCTTCTGTCATCTTCGTCGCTACTCGGTGGCATTTCATTAGTACTGGGATATGTATAATGCTTCGGGCAGGGATGGTTCACACTTACTTACGCAACTATCCAGCCAGTCCATTATCGGTTTCCAATACCTAGTGGGAGCTTCCGACCGAGGACACTGGAGTGGCTAAATGTGCAGTTGTAGCAGAATGTGATGATGATGCGAAGAGCACCTGATGGTCTGAAGATCGAGAACGATAGCCTTCGAGTCGCTGTACTGTCAATGCAGAGTCAACCCTTTCCTTGATTTATTCGTGAATCGCATGAAAATCAGACGTGGCAAACGACCCTTTTATATTTCTCATTCCCTCAAAAAGTCGACAATCGTTATCTGCTTCATTATCTCCGCCCCTGTCGGCACAATACTGACATGATTCGTTCTGTTTTGCAGAAAATATTGCTCATCTTCCTTTGTACTACCGGGCCTGTTCACCGACTGGCAGTTGGATGGCCCTGGATATTCCCGCTTGGCATCTTCCAATAGCAATTGTCCGAAAAAGCTTGGATCATTTATGATTTGCATCAACCCTTCTTCTTTCAGCCACAGTCTTTGCAATCTGGAATGCGCTCTTTGGTGAGTACAGATTAATCATATAAAAACATTGTCACATGGGATGTATATGCTGGAATGTATGCAAATTTTTGGCACATTGAGGGAGAGTACCAGTAGCTGCTCTAGGAGGTAATTCTTCTTATGCCTCCCCATACTGGATGCCTATGAAACAATTGCATGAGTAAATTCTCAGGCATAATAGGATACTTTTCCGATTGAATATCCCCTCAAGTATTCAGGTCGTATATCCATTCCACCACATCCACTGGTAATAAGTGTAGGTCATGCATCGCAACCCATTTGGGCTACGCCTACTAGGTGTAATACACAAACCGTCTCCGGCCATGCCCACCTGTACAACACCGCTAATGCTGCCTAATTCCTCTGCATTGTTGTAGTAGTAAATCTCTTCATTTTTGTTGGTGATCCTGCCATCCCGCGTAGGCGAGGCCAGAGGCATACTCTGAGCCCTGAATAACAGATTGATTCTGACAAGCTCAAGCCCGGATATTCAATCGAATCATTATAGCGCACTGGCTCTATTCCTTTTGTGCATAATATTTTTGAGGACATAGAGATACCCGTGCGGTTATAGCGCCTATTGGGGTCCATACAAACGCGATTGAAGCTATCATTTCACCATACTACTAGTATGAAGATCTTTGCCAAAGAGTGAAGACATCCTGGATAAAACTCACACTCGTGACACGGTTTCTAGCAAAGCCAGTCGGAGGGGTATTGTTCTACCTTCCGGTTGGCAAAAGGACAGGTCCTCGTGTTCTGCCAAGACGAATTCTAAGGATTTAGTAGGTCATGCCTTCAATTTTTGGTGTCGGTGAAGTAGTCTATAGTAGCTACTAGCAGCAGCAGAGTACACTATGGCATTATTTGATTTTGAAATTCAATTATCACGGGGCTTTTGCCATATTATCATCCTTGATACCATGCCTCACGAACAGTTCTAACCAACGTTGGAATGATTATGCACAGGTATATACTATATGCTAGAAACTTGTTATTAAAGATATTCATGATTTGGTGCCTGTTATAATTGAGGGTGATGATAGTACTGAAGAGGAACTGAAAGATATAGGATGGCACTTTAATATCATATGAGTGTTACATCCCACTCCGCAGTCTCTAACTGATATAGGAGCCCTGGAGAACGGCTGTCGGAACTCTATGTTTGTAAACATTATTTAAATCACGGTGACTAGTCTAAAGAGAAGACTGATGCGCCAACAGTGGCCGCTCTGGCTATTGCTCCATCTAGGAATCTATGACAGGCAATTGGGCGAGGAGTTTAAGCTGGACGTCTATGGCAAACCTTGGAAGAACCTGTCAGGAAAACACCAACTTCCTTGGAACATGGCAACGACATATGGATGGAGCTCGATACGAGATGGAAGTTAAGACTGGTCGAATGATCAGGAATTACCAAAAACCGCTTCATGAAGTTTTAATACATATTAAATGCACACAAAGCAACGCATGCCTACCCTCTGGCTAATACAAGTTCTACACAATGTATAAATGAACATGCAGTGAAAATTGAGGAAACTAGCCCCGGGATATCAAGATAAGAAAACATAAATACAACCTACCAAGCCAAAGCACCTTTCCGTAGTCTCCGGCTGCCTTAATTCTCTTTCAGTGTCTCCCTCACAATCTTGAGGATAGCCAAGACATCCTCATCCGACATTCGACCCTCCCGCTCTTCGATCACGGTATCAAAAAGTGCCATGGCACTTCCATCCTCCTCGTCCTCGCCTTCTTCCAGTTCCTCGCCATCACCGTTCACATGTTCTTCATCGACATCCATAGCACCATCACCATTAACCATTCCATCTTCCGCTGCAGCTCCGGTATCCCCACTGGGAACACCAAGCCCTAAATTTAAAATCATCACGAGCTCCGCTTTGGTGAGTTTGTAAGGCCGCAGCTTGACAATAAGGTCACGGATAGCATTGTCCATGGGCGTAGAATCTGCAGAATGAGGCGGTGCGACCACAGCGTGCTCGGAGTCTCTGGTACCGTTGGTTCTCAGGGTTCCTGTCATGGCTGCTTGAGACTGTGATTGCGAGGATGAGGGTCGGTTTGTGAAACGAGGGTATCGAAGGACATGGGGAGAAATTCGGGCGATATAGTTGTGGATCTGGGAATCTTTTGTCAGTTTAGGCGATCTAGGAAGCAATCGTCGAGTGGTACGGTGCGATGAGGTATTGTTCGGTGCCTTTCGCGAGGCATGATCGGGTAATGAAGATATACGCATTTGCGTAGCTCGAAACGCAATGATGTCTTACCTCTTTCACCACAGTATTATGGTCTCGTAGATCAGGGCTAGGAACCCAGTTTCGTCGCGCATTTGGAGGTGGGTTTGGAGGGCGGCGGGGTGGGTTGGCCGATAGGTAGGCCAACACCTCCACATTGGTGAGAACAGCAGCTTGGGGGTCGAGAATCTATGTATTTTGGTCAACATAAGCTTTCTATATCTCAGACAGGCCAACTTACCTTCATTGTGCTCTTCGTAGGCGAATATCGAGTAGCGGAGATGAGCTGCGGAGGGAAAATTACTCGCTCTGCCAGATAAATATGGCGGTCTGAAAAGCGGTCACTTGCCTAGTATTATTTTCACACTATTTTCACACTGGCAGAGATGTGCATCAACCTTAAGACTGCAGGTGCAAGGTACAAATATACATGGTCTAATATACTACCACTGCTACTGGGAAACGAATTGAAATATAAACAGATTATTCAGCTAAACTGAACTGCCTTGTACCATCGAGCACCGTCTGCGCCAAAAATAAAACGTTGAAATGCCCCAAAATGCGAGCAGGCCGCGAAACAAAAAGAAAGTGATATCATACAGATTCGCGAAGCCATCACATAGTACGAAACTTTTAAAGCAAACCTTTACTCGCCCTTGTTCTTCTTCTTCTTCTTCTTTTCGTCATCACCCTCGTCGGAGCGCTTGCGCTTCTTGCCGTCCTCCTTGTCGGCCTTCTTAGAATCCTTCTTGGCCTTCTTCATATCCTTCTTGCTGACCGATGACGGGTTTCCGGAGGCGTCAAAGGAAATCTCGCCACGCTCAAGCTTGCGTTGATAGCGCGCGACGCTAAGACCAGCCTTCTTGGCCATCTTCTCCAGCTCGGAGTCATCCTCGGATGACGAGTCCGAGTCATCGGAATCGCCATCGGCCATCTCCTCATCGGAGTCGACCTCCTCCACCAGCTTCTTCTCCTTCTTGGACTTCTTGTCCTTCTTGGCGGGGGTAGGCTCCTCCTCAGCCAGAGCGTCGGCATCAGGGTTGTACTTGCGGGCCTCGTTCAGGTCGAACTTCTGAGCCGCAGGAGTACCAGTGGGGGCAATGGTGACGCCACGGGGCTTGAGGGGTTTGCCCTCCATAGCTGCCAGCTTGCGCTCGAGGTTGAAGCGAGATTCGGTACCAAGAGCAGCCTTCTCCTCCTCGGTGACCTCCTCACCCCACTCGGCAAGGGCATCCACGCGGAGACCCAGGGAGGCCTTGGCAGCCAGAATACGGGCCATCTTGCCCTTGTTGCGACCAGTAGCCTGGCCGATCAGAGAAGCGTGGTAGATCAGACCGTACTTGGGAGTATCGTGCTTGGTCTTCAAAGCACGGAAAAGGGCCTTCTCGGCACCAAGAATCTGGATGGTAGAGGCGGGGCTCTTGGAGAGACTGGTCAGGCTACCAGCGTGGGCAATGAGACGGGCACCGACCAGGTCACCGACGAGGGCAGTCAGGTTGGGAGCAATGGCGTTCATGCGGGAGGTCAGGTAGCTGGCAAGACGCTGGCGGTACTCGTAGAACTCAACGACTTGGGTGGCGAGCGACTGGATGTTCTCCAGATCCTCGGGGCTGATCTCAGTACCCATGGAGCGGTCAGCAGCGAGCTTGACAGCAGTCTCGATCTCCTCGGGGAGGATCTCGGAGAGATCCACAGTCTCCCAGTTAGAGCGCATGCCCATCTTCAGGACAAGTCTAGCGTAGGCAATGTTGTCGTTCAGGATCTTAGCCAGCTCGGGGAAGTGCCAGCCGTACCATTCCTTAACACGCATGGCATAGGTGTTGAGCTCCTTGTCAAGATCATCCAGCAGGCCGATGGCCTGGACAATCATGGTATCAATCTTATCGGGAGAGAACTTGAGCTTGTGGCGTGCGAGAGAGTGCGAGAGACCAAGGGCCATGGCAGACATATCACTGGGCGCCAGGCCGGGAATGAGGGAGGTCAGGTTCTCACGAATGGCACGGAAGGCATCGTGGGTAGTAGAGTCGGCGATACACTCAATGGAGAGACCGGGAAGCTTGCCAATGGCATTACCTGTAAAATTTTACTGTTAGTTAAACGTCGATGGGAATGCAATGGGTTCGAACATACCGAGCTTGGGGTCGGCAACAGCCAGCGAAACCTTCTTCTCATCCTTGACACTGTCAAGGAGAGAGGCAAGGCGGGGGGTAACCTTGCCCTCGATGATGGAGGCAGCCTCCTCCACAGCTGCAGCGGCGCTGTCGAACTTCTGGAAACCCTTCAGCTTGAACCTGTAGGTAATGTTAGCGTCGCTGTCGCCCGTGACAAAAAATTTGCGCGTGGCCGCAAATCTTCCCCTCCCCACCAAGATTTCGTCCATTGCAAAAAAAAAAGAAACATGGATGCGACATACAGGTTAGAGACACCCTCAGCGGTGTTGGCATCCTCAGGCAGACCGTGCTTGAAGAGCTTCTTGTCCTTGGCCTTCAGCAGGGCGTAACCCGCGCTGGTTTCGGTCAAGATGAACAGCGACATGGTGGGCAACCACGGCTTTGGAGCTCGAAAATAAATTCAGCTAGTGTATTAAAAAAGCCCAGGTCGAAAGGCTAAAGAAAGACGGAAAGAGGGTGTGGGCCGTGGACGCTTTAACCGTTGAGGAGGAATCTAGAAATTTTGGCGCAGAAAAAGTGAAAAGTGAAAAAGCGACCCGGAAAGCCACTGTGGCTGTGGCTTAGTCATGACCTCCGCCATACAGCGATCGAGGGAGCTACAGCTGGTTCCTCCCCCCAAAACCATCTTTCCATTCTACACACCATGGAAGGCCTTTTCTTCAATGTGAATGGCGGGTAAGTGGATTTGTCTCTCTTGTGGATTAATTCCATGCTAACGGACCTAGGTACGTCGAGGGTATTGTCCGAGGGTATCGGAACAGCCTTCTGACCGGCCAGAACTACTCCAACTTGACACAATGCGAATCCATTGACGGTAGGCCAGTTCTCGTACCTCGAAACAACTCATCAGATTCTAATAAGCCTTTTCGCAGATGTAAAACTCCAGCTGGGCCCTTCCTATGGCGACTTCCTTGCCACTCTCCCCCCGAACCCCTCCACCTCAGCGCTTGCCGGCAAGATGACCGACAAGCTGGTCTCAGAGTTCCGCTACCTTATCGCGCAGTCGACCGGCTCAACTGCCAAATTCCTGGAATACCTGACGTATGGTTATATGATCGATAACATCGCCTTGCTGATTACCGGCACCTTGCACGAACGAGACACCCGAGAACTCCTGGAGCGATGCCACCCACTGGGTTGGTTTGAAACACTACCCGTGCTATGTGTCGCAACCAACATTGAGGAACTATACAACTCGGTGCTGATCGAGACCCCGCTCGCCCCATACTTCAAGGGCAGCCTGAGCCATCAGGACTTGGACGAGCTCAATATTGAGATTGTTCGTAACACTCTGTACAAGAACTATCTCGAGGACTTCTTCAACTTTGTCAACACCCACCCAGACTTTGCCGGTAGTCCCACGCAGGATGTCATGTCCGAGATTCTGCAGTTCGAGGCCGACCGCCGATCCATTAATATTACCCTGAACTCTTTCGGCACTGAGCTCTCCAAGCAAGAGCGAAGGAAGCTGTACCCCGAATTCGGCAAACTTTACCCGGAGGGAAGTCTAATGCTTTCCCGTGCTGAGGATGTTGAGGGTGTTGCTCTGGCAGTCAGCGCCGTCGCAGATTACAAGGCGTTCTTCGACGCTGTAGGCCTCAGCCAGGGTGGTAGCGGTATGGGCGGCATGGGTGGCGGCCCTGCTGATGGAAAGAGTCTGGAAGATCTATTCTATCAAAAGGAGATGGACATGTCGAAGTTGGTCTTCACTCGTCAATTCACCCCGGCGGTGGTTTACGGGTGGATGAAGCTGAAGGAGCAGGTAAGACCAGTCTCCTTTCGAACACTGATTTGTAGTATTTGATACTGACAACGGGCAGGAAATCCGGAACGTGACTTGGATCTCGGAATGCATTGCTCAGAACCAGAAGGAGAGAATTGGAAACTTTATCTCCGTCTTTTAAGCCCAGCCATCATGACCTCGCATCTCTTCTTATTCTTTGTATTTACCACTCTGGCTGTGCAAATTCGCTTTGGCGAACAGCTGATTTCGTTGTATCGAGTACCCAATTCGTTTTCTTTCCGAGTATCTAAGTGAGCGCACCACCTCCCTCGGCCGGAACAATGGCTACACCTGCTTTCGGCTATTCTTGACTTCTTAATTTCTAAGGCGTTGGGAAATTTCGTGGGTTATTTTTGTGATATAGAAGAACAAATCACATCGAACAGATGGATTTTTCTCTTGTTTTCCAGCCATAGACGCCAGATCACCAGTAAATGGATCCGAGGTAGTACTACTAGTACTACAATGCCGAATAGGGTTTTTTATCGCTGGATAGACTCCTCCCCAGTTCCAGCCCGCGTCCCACACGTTTGATCCCGAGGCCGAGTACGAGTAGTTTTACATGACTCAGACTAAGTATACGATCAATTCCTGAGGTCGGGAGGGATAGAAGGGGCAAAAGCACAAGTCAAGAGTAGGAAGATTTAGTTTTCGTTTTGATTCAGGCCGATATGTGCAGATGGTCGGCAGTAGCAGCAGCTAGGTTAACAGAAAATGACATCCAGAAACAAGCAAAGTCTCAAAGCAGCATGGAATCACAAAAAATACATACATGGGTTCTCAAGGCCACCAAGTCTACTTTGACCGTGGTTCTATATTGGAGGGGTTGGGGGGGGGGAAGTATGAGAAAATGACTTCATGTCGGAAACGCCAAGATAAAAAAAAAGTCTTCGGAAATTCATTGGAAATGATAGCTTGGAAAAGCGAATCCCACAGCGTCATATTTTTCGTTCATTTCTTATGAAATATATTCACCCATCACGGTCGCGGGGAAATCAATCATATTGGAACAGCACACTGATACTCTCACCGTGGTGAACACGACGGATAGCCTAGTTTAAGCGGTCAGCAAATGTGGCGCCAGGAAAAGGCAATTCAACTCATGTGACTCACCTCGCCGAAAACGTGGCCAACCTCTAGGACCTCAAGCTTCGGGCATCGGCGCAGGTGATCGCCCTGGTCCACGCTGTTGGTCACGACAACCTTGTCCAGCGCACTAGCATTGATGCGATCGATGGCGTCGCCGCTCAGGATACCGTGGGTCACCAGGGCATAAACCTGGGAGGCACCCTCCTTCTTCAGAAGCTTGGCAGCGCGAGTGATGGTGTTAGAGGTGTCCGCCAGATCATCAATCAGAATAGCTATGCGATCCTTGACATCCCCGACCAGCATCATGGTGGCATTCTGACGGTCTGTGATCTTTGTGGGGCGACGCTCCTGTGAAGAAAAGATGAATGGTCAGTCAGGCTAGTCATGATACAGAACTTTTTCGGACGTAATCGAGAGAGGAGGAAGAGGAAGAAATATAAATGGAAACATACCTTGTGAATGAGGGCGAATTCAATGCCCATCTGATCAGCAATTGCAGTCGCGCGCTTGGCACCGCCAGCATCGGGGCTGACAATAACAGACTGCTTGTAATTGGGAATAGTGCGTTGGATATAGCTCTTCAGAAGAGGACGGCCGTAGAGGTTGTCGACAGGGATGTCAAAGAAACCCTGGTACTGAGGGTCGTGCAGATCCATGGTGATGATGTGATCGGCGCCCGCACAGGTGAGCAGGTCAGCGACCAGAGTGCCCGCCTGCGCAACCCACTGCTTGTAACCGGGACGGGGCTGGAATGCATTGATCTTGGAAGCGTTGGTGCTAGATACAGTGCTCGCGGTATCCTCCGCGGCTCCGTTCGTAGTGGTGGACTTCAGCGAGTCGGTAGTCTCACTGCGTGGCAGTGCGTTGCCAGTGCGCCGTTTTACAGGGCTGGCATTGCTGTCATCTATCTGGGCCTTGGCCAGGCTTTTCTGGAGATTGTCGATGCCGTTCATCAAACCGAGTCCCTCGGGCTTGCCCGGACCCGGGGTGGGAGGGGTACTTTCAAAAGTGTAACCATTGTTGGGCCGGTTCACCACAGATGACTTGACGAGAGGGGCTCCGGCCTTATCGTAGGGGATATCACTTTGGCGAGAATAAGGGAAAAGAGGAAGGACAGCGGTGACTCGACGGGCAGAGGCCGTCTTGCAGGCGGAGATGGTAATGAGGAGCTCCAGCAAGTGGTCGTTAACCTTGCCACCTCCGGATTGAATGATGTAGACGTCTTTCTCACGGACGGACTCCTGGATCTCAACCCTGGTCTCGCCCACGGCGAACTTGGATAGCAGAACCTCCGCGGGTGGGATTCCCAGCACACCGCAGATGGATTCGGTCAGCTGCGGGTGGGAAGTTCCCCCGATGACAACAAGATTGCGAACCATAGCTTTGGATGGTCCTGACGGGGTGTCGGCAGGAATATTGGCGGTTTGGAGGGAGGTCGGTCAACGTTTGGAGAGGAAGGTGGAGGAGGATTGGAGAAATTTGGCGGGACGGAAAATCTGGGGAGCGATGTCGGAGGGGTAAAGGGACAAAGAGGAGGAGTCTGTGAGGAGTGGGAGTGGAGAGTGAAGCGATTACCACATTGCGGGGTGAGTAGACTTGACGAAGTCGAGAAGACCAGGATCTGAAAAGAAAAATGATGAAGCTCGTGTGAGTCCCGCGATTCGAAAAAAAGCCTCTTTGGAGAGTGGAACAAGATTTGGACTCGGGTTGGCTGCCGGATTTCTAGCCTCAGGTGTCAAATTGCCGTTTTCAGCCTAGCGTCGAGGGCAAAGCCAACCGCCCCGCAGAAAACGGCAATGCAATGCACGAAGATCCCCGGAATGTACTGCCTGAGACAAGAACACAAGCAATTCCATTTGTCGGTAGATACAAATATGTGAGCAAGAGCAGAGAAAATGCCAACAAGACGATTTAAAATGAAATAATTCAAGCGAAAAGGAAAAGAAAAAAAAGTGTCAACCGCTCCCATACTCCTGGTCCATGATAATAACTGGTTTTTGGTTCCTTTGGCCTTTTGATTTTCGAAAACATTGAATTGTTCCACCACTGTTTTCCGGCCCGCGACATGGACTCTCATCATTCTCCGGTACCGACCTCCCTAGACAGGTATTAGCATTGCCGATGGTCGTGATAAAAGGGTCTGAAATAGCTTTGAGGCTCACAAGTCAAGTTGTACTCCGTTGCTCACTCCGTAATCCTCTAACGTTAATTGGTCCTTGAAGGGACGCTCGCCCTGGCGTTTGAGAAGAATTTCATGAGGCTCACGACCTATGCGGGCAGCTACATAAGCCTTGAATAGTTCTAAGAAAGCGTTAGCGAGTCGTCTTGGTATATTCCTGGCCATCGCCAGTTTCCCGAAACAAGGTCCGGAAAGCAACATCAAGCCGGACTTACTGATTGGATCTGATGCCAGACAAGGGATTGCAGCCTTGGTACCCAGACGATCATTCACATGAACCACAATCATTGGCTCGCCGGATTGGGGAGAACCGGCTTCTTGTCCTTCTTCTTCTTTTCCTTCTTCTCCTTCTTCTCGCCGCCTTCCCGTGGTGCATCTCGGTCGTCGCGTCGTCGGTCGCGGTCACGGTCGCCATCTCTGTTCTTGTCGCCGTCGCGTTCTCTGCGCGGTGAGCGAGGACGATCGTTTCGGTCTCTGTAGCCTCGATCTAGTTTGCGCTCGTCACCGCGGTCATCGTCGTCGCGCCGCTTCTCCTTCCAGCGAAATCCTCCGGTCTTTTTCGGTCGACCTCGGTCGCCATCATCTCGCCGGTCAGGGGACCTACTGCGTGATCGGTCTCCCATCATCCAGTTTCGGTGTGGAGAAGAGTGAGGTTGATGTCTGACTGTCCCAGCAGCGATGCCAACGAAGATAGGCACATCGGAGACACGTGACGAGGGCCTGTACTCTGTAGTCAAGAACACGGAACCCACACACAGCGGGCAACGAATAGAATAGTAGCAGAACAAAAGGTGGGCCCTAAAGCAACACTTGGGACAACGATGATTGATTCAGTGGGAAGCTAACTTTGGCAACCCAGCTCACGTGAGAAACACCCTGGATGTTTCAAGCCTCAGGCTTTGTCTCCAAATTAGGCTAGCCTATATCTGTCTCCGATTTGAGCTTCGCGCAGGACGGGGCAGCGCTTCGGTCTCGTTCTAACTACTATCACTGCCAGTGTATACGCGCATCACCGTGGTTCCCCGACATTACAATGCCCGGCCGCTTAAGAGTCCAGCGGCCGTCGCCGACGACCGTCAGCTTCACCGTCTCCAACGCGTCACCGCGCTCCAGCTCCCCCCGCAAAGATCCTGTTTGGAATCCAAATCCTCCTGCGCGCACTCCTCTTTTGCTGTGTTGTCCTTGGCCTCACAGCACGACTTCGAAATTTAGTTTTACTCCAGGGTGAAAACTTGGCCCAATGGCAGGCCATTTGGTCCAGTCCATTTGGAGCTCATTTGTGCAGCCTAGTCGACAGATACAATCCGTGGGCAATGGCGGTGGTCAGCGTATTAGTGATCTATGGGGTATTCAAGAGAGGATACACCGGTATGTCAAAAGAATGAATCAGGAAGCTTCTACCAATGTATTGACTAATGCAATCATCTAGAGGAATCACTTCTCGTTATCCGAGGCTTTGGCATCCAGACCTCAACATCCTCCTCGACCTACCTTTCTTCGGCTGCGACAAGATTCATTCCAACCACACAGATTCAAGACATTGTCATTCATGAAGCCTTCAAGGGATTCGAGGTCCGCTTCTATCTGGCAGTGATTGTAGAAGGCGAGCCAGATGTTCTGGTGGTCTTTCCGGTAGGACCTACGTTCTCATTGTGTTGTACTCAGGCTAACGATGCGGGTGTTTAGCAATTACTACCGAAGCGGGAAATTCTAGAAGAAGTGTGGAGGGGTTCTCGGCGTTGTCTTTATGATGCAAAATCATGATAGAATATATTCTACGTTCAGGTCACGTTGAGGTTTGCCAGCACCTCAGAATTTAGCCTTGCACGGATGATGCGAATTGTGCATTTTTCTTGCTAGGAATGATCTATATCCAAATGAGTATGTGCCACGATCTTACAGGGACGCGCTCTGTTCCGCCGCTTCCTTGGCCGCCATTTTGCGCTCCTTTGATGCCAACCACTTGGCATTCTGAACCTCCACAGGCTCGTTCCTGGTTTTCTTCATGACAGGAACATATTTACCACCCGTGCGAGTGTCATCAGACCCCTGCCAGATCTTGGCGCCTCGGTTTTGCTTCTTACCGGTTCCATGCTTGATATCAATGTGCTCTATCAGACTCTGGCCACCTTGACCAACAGTCAAATCCAGCAGGGCACCAGCCAAAATTTCATCCATCTTGCGTTGTCTCCAAACGGCCCATAGTCCATCGACTACTCCCTTCATGCCGAACTTGCTATCGCTCTTGGGGCTGCGGTTCTTGTTATGTCGTGGGTCACCAGCGTACAGCCAGTTCAGGGCGTCATCTCGGCTGCCGGAACTTTCGTCGGGGAATATGCAGTCCCACAGTACCAGCGGGGCGTCAGATGCCATCTCATATGAAGGTTTCCGTGGGGTCTTTTCCACGTCCAACAAGTCTGCGACGATTGATGGGGCTTCAAGTCCCTGTCCGACCAGGAACAATATTGCGACCATATGCCGAACTTGGTGCCAGAGGAAGGCAGAGCCGTACAGGGTAAATGAATACACATGGGGAGGCGCCTCCGCAGACAGGTCTGAAGAAACCATGTCTACATCCTGTGGAGAGTCCTCTTGCGCTTGAAATCCAGGGCGGGTCACATATCCCAAAGGATTGGTCTTGGGGTCGACACGCTCAATGTCAGAGCGAAAAATCATTCGCTCAAAATTTTTGATTTGCTTGCTCGTGTCCAGCTTGCAGAAGTTCCGGAAATCGTGGGTACCTTCGAAGGACTTGGCTGCTTCGCGCATAGCTTCGATATCTAACCAACCCTCGCGTAGCTTCTCGCGGGGTCCCTGGCCATCTTGAGCCCGATTTTCAAACCCAAATGCTCCCGGGGTAGGAGAGAAAGCCGGCTGGGTGAAGAAGTACCGGTATCTGCGTTCGCGGCAGGAAAAGCGAGCATCGAATTCAGGTGGAGGGTTGGGACACCAAGCAAGAACCCGGATATCACCTGGTAGAACTCTGTTCAAAATCGATACATATTCAAGTTCATCGGCGACATCGTCCCAATCCTGATCGGTGGGCTGCTCCACCTGCATGCCATTATTCTCCGCCTCCTGCTCTGTAGTCTTGGGCGCGAGCTTGGGTCTAGCACTGCGGACTCGCACTCCAATAACTTGTCCAAACGCACTGACTCCGCGATCAGTCCTGCCCGCCTTCGAGTAGTCACACCCATCCCAATGAATACAATATGGGCGTAGCTCCCGCGGCTGGATATCATTCGGCTCGTCGGAAGAGCTCGTCTCGGGAAGGATCAAACGTGTTCGTCGCATGGCTTTCCACAAGATCTCTTCAATCGTAGGAAGTGGTGTAACGTTCCCATTCGTGTGTTCGAGGCCATTGTACTGCTGTCCAAGGTATGCGAATTTAAGCGCAATAAATCGGGTATTGTACTTGGAAGGATCAAACCCGCGAGACTCTTTGACTGTCTGGGATGGTGGCGCAGGTGTGTTGACAATGTCATCGGGGGAATGGGCTCTCTTCTTGTTCGGTTGGGCGGAGGATGGAGGAGCCGGAATGGCAGGCTCGTAGATGCCTTCTGCGACGGGCGCGCGTGACGACTCTTGTGTCGGGGGAATCGTATACTGCGTATTTTGTGAATGTAGCTGTCGCTCAAGCTCTGTGATCCGACTGATCAAGTTCGAATTGGACCAGGTCGTGTAGTCGGGCTGCCCCTCGGCACTGGCGACCGCCATATTTTGAAGCGTGAGCGAACGGTTCTGGGTCATTGAGCGCGCTTGTGACTTGATGGCGTGTTTAATGAAAGTACCCTGCGAAGACAATCTGACTGATTTACTCCACATACCACCTCTGGTGATCTGAAGAGAAATTTGTCTCGCTTGGGGTGGAGTTTTACTGGGCCGCAACTGGAGAAATTTAATGTCCGCGGAGGATCTGGTATTTGTCGTAATATTTACTGTATTGTACTGTAAATGCTCCTACCAACCGCCGTGTATTTTGCGGCGAGCATGTATTGGGTGGTTTTCGACTTTGATATATTCAATTGAAGTAGCAAACTAACCTTGAAGGGCTCTATATTGGTTTGAAACTAGTTTTACTGGTATAATCTGTGGTATTGGTGGTGTCGCCTGATTTCGTGGTCAATCATAAACCTTGACAACTGCCAGTGTGCCCCAGGCCAAGTTTATATATCGGTGTACATCCATGCCAATCTTTGATCTGCGGGCCGACAGTTGGATATGATAACTTGGAATTAACATCTCATTACCCCCCGCCATAATCTCATTTTATCTTGTGAACTCTTAGAATACTACTCAGGTAGCCTCCTGAATATAAAGAGCAGATAAAAGTGATAGGATGTCCGACATAGAAACTGATGAGAGGGTAACGTTGCTACTCGTGGGTGACGCTGAATGTGGAAAATCTACCTTCTTGTCGTGAGTCATGACTCCAATCTACGGCGCCTGTGTTCTCAGAGGGAGATATTTGCCCTTACATTCACAAACGCTGCCTGTGAGGAAATGGATGCTGACTCTAGGGCTGATTGTTGAACAGACGTCTCAAGAGTGGCAAGCGGCCTGCGCCATCACAAACCGGGGCGGCAACAGATACTAGCCTCCCCGAGACTTTACGCGATAGTGACCAGCCGTTTATCTATGATATTCGCTTTGCAAAGAAGAAATTCACTCTAGAGCTCTATGACACTGCGAGTCCTAACCAGCACTGGACGTCCCTTCAGCCAGACGTGGTCGTCGTAGCATTTGATATCTCCAACCGCAATACACTAGGTGGGCTTAAAGCGGTAACCAAACCTGTTAAAAATATCGGTTTCCCCTCAAAAAGCTAATATACTTGACTGACAGTGGCGAGATGAAATAACGCGACATTTTCAACATGGTCATGGTGAGCGCATCCCCGTGATGTTGCTGGGATTGAAACGAGATCTGCGGACCGAAGGGGAGGGTATCATCTACCCGCAAGAGGTACGTTCAGACAAAGAGAATATATAAGACGGCGCCCAAACTAACGATCTCGCGAAGGCATATCGAATTGCTCAGGAGCTCCGCTGCGATAGATATGCCGAGTGTTCGGCTGTGACAGGCGAGCTCCTTGCTGAAACATTTGAAGATCTGGCCCGGATGGCCGGGATGGCAACCACAACAAAAGGTGGCCAAACTGATGGGGGTTGTAGTATTCTTTGAGGGTTCATGCGAAACTGAAAAGGAACAACTTGGCCCAAGGCCGACGGCTGTGGATTCGGAATAATGGTTACTTGATAGTCCGGCGTTTGCATATACAGAATGTTATCTGAATAAAACTCCATTTGCCCGCGCTACTATTTACTTTACAGCAATTTGGGACCGAGATCACACAGGATCCATGACATCCATAGATCTTACAGAGATGTGTGGGCCGTGATTTACTAGTACCTCCAGACTAACCGTTTTGATGTCTCTGATATAGCAGCCAGTTACACTACATGCTCTACGCAGGACTTGAAATACCGAGCACACCTTTTTCCGAATACTAGATGATACATACAGGGAGAAACCAAGGTAACGATTAAGTCCACCTTGTAGATTGACAGCACAGGGCTTTCCCCCAGTCACATATCCGTGACTGGATCTCTTTCCCTCATAAGCGCCAGTCAATATTTGACGTCGCTATCCCTCCCGGATGCGAAAACAAGAAAATCATGAAGAGTGCTGGTAAATGAGACCACTGATGCAAAAAAAAGACTGGAAGTTTCCCGGTGAAAAGCTCTTTTTTCTTTTGCTGTTTTTCAGTTCTTTTTGTTTTTGAACACTTGAACAGAAACTAGGATAGACATGTCAAGGGGGGGGTTCGGGAGATAATTCGATTCCATTGTTGTCAATGGATGCGTCGAAAGAACAAACAAGAGCATTTTCCTTTTTTCCCTGTGACCCAAAGGGCATTAGGAATCGTCACAATCATCCCAGATCGCCATGGCTTTTTGGGTTGATATCACACTTTCCCCCTTTCAACACCATCCAAAGTTACCGCCTAGCGAATTTACCACTTGGTCTCGGTGGTAGCGGTGGTGGCAGCGGCCTGGGTGGTCTCAGCAGCCCACTCGGTGTTCTGCTGGGTGGAGCTGGCAGCCCAGTCAGCACCATCAGCCTCCCAGCTGGTAGCACCAACAGCGGCGGAAGCGGCAGCGAAGGCAGTGCCAGGGGCACCGGCACCGGGAGCGTTAACATCCCAGTTGTCACCAGCGAAGCCGGACTCGACGGCACCAGCGCCAATCTCATCAGCACCCGGGGCCTTGGCCTCCTCGGCGACCTCCTTGTTCTCCTCGGCCTCAGGGTCGCGGTAGAAGTACAGGTCGACAACGGAGTCCCACTCGGTCTCGCGGGTAGCGAGGGTACCGCGGAGACGGAGGATCTCACGGGCGAGCATCCACCAGACGAGACCGATGGAGTGACGACCCTTGTTGTTGGTGGGGATGGCAACATCGACGAAGTCGGTGGGGGAGTCAGTGTCGCAGAGGGCAATGACGGGGATGTTGACGAAGGAGGCCTCCTTGATGGCCTGGGCATCGGTGCGAGGGTCGGTCACGATGATGAGGCGGGGCTCCTTGAAAGAGCGGGTGATGTAGTTGGTGAAGTTACCGGGGGTGAAACGACCAGCAATGGCGGTGGCACCGGTGTGGTGGGCGAACTTCAGGACGGCACGCTGACCGTAGGGACGGGCAGAGACGACACAGACATCGGCGGGGTTGTCAATGGCGGCGATGATACGGGCGGCCAGGACGATCTTCTCCCTGTTCCATCGCAACACTGATTAGAATCTTTGTCGCAAAGTTTTCCTTGCATTATCCAACACGCATCCCCGGGGTCTTGTTGTTGCATACCAGGTCTTGCCAATGTTCAGGACGTTGACACCGTCGGCACGGGTCTTCCAGAGGTAGGGCTCCATGTGCACCTGAAGGTTCTTGGAACCAAGGTGGCACTGAGCAGCAAGGAGCATCTCAATGTCCTGCGCGGTAGGGTTGAAAACCGGGGGGAGCTGGGAGGGGGCCATGTTGGGCGATTGATTGATTGACGAAGGGGAAAAGATCAATCGTCTGGCTCTTGTCGTGGTGATAGAGGAAAAAGATTCAAAGGCGGAGTCACAAAAACCTCGCGGGCGGTTCGGGCGAATTTCGCTAAATGTGGGCTTGAGAGCTGTTAGGGCTAGGGCAGCGGATATTAGTCATCCAGCTTTCGCGGGTATCTCTAAGGCATCAACATATTAATGCCTGATACATGAGGCTTGAATATTACCATCAATGCGGACTAGCGTGATTGCTTCGGTCCGCAGGATTTCCCGGCCCAAAAGCTGGGAGCGCGAAGAACTTCAAACTGCAGACCGTTTGGAGAGCCATTGAACCGCACCTGCTCAAAATGCCTCCACGTCTATTTTTCCAGCCTTCAGTGAAGGCCCTGACCGGTACGATTGCGATTTTTAACTACCCAGTATCTCGGTCTTGCATTCTGATTCTGATTCTGATCAACTTTTGTCGCAGGTTCCATCTCCGGCCAGAGCCCGCTGGTGTCTTTGTCACACGCAACCAGGTCTACCGTGAGGGCAGCCTCCACCAAGTCCAAGCCTCAACAGAAAACCACAGACTTCTTCCGAGCCTCCCAGGCGCGTCAACGCAAGGCGGCCAACATCTCCCGCCAAAAGGACATCCAGGCTGAGCGGGAGGCCTCAGTCGGTGACCCCGTGGAAAGTCAACCGACACCTTTCATTCAAGAAATCCAAGCCATTCAGAATGGCACCCAAACCCCCCTCAAGCTCCGACCTCAACTACTACCTCAAGTCCGATGAATTGAGTGGGGCGTTTCAATTCTCCAAGGACTTGACCGAGCCGCTCCAGAACCCGGATCGCGATACCGCAGACCCTCAAGCCGAGAAGGAAATCACCGAGTTGCATCAGCAACAACACCACAATGCAGAGGAGGCTATTCAGCGCATTGTGAACCTCAACAATGGCAATACCAAAGATCGCCTCCGCCTCATCGTCCAAAAATGTATTGAACAATTTGGTCGACACAGCACCGATACGGTTTTACCACCCAAGCCTGCCAGTGTGCAAGAAGAGTCCGCGACCAACCACCTTGAGAAAGTTCCTCGTGTTGGACCCGACACCGGCTCCCCCGAGGTTCAGGCAGCTATCCTGACGGCCAAGATTATGAACCTCTCTCGACACCTGCAGTCCTCCAACAAGGATAAACACAACCGCCGCAACCTTCAGATCCTTGTCCACAAGCGACAGAAGCTTCTTCAGTATATCCGTAGGAAGGAGCGTGGTGGACCTAGATGGCAAAACTTGATGGGCACGTTGGGTCTTTCCGAGGCCGCATGGAAGGGAGAGATTTGCCTGTAGAGTGTTCTACTACCTTGTTCGGGGATGATTTCTCAGACTTATCATACCCCTGTATTTTGACTAGACCGTTCAGCGTGTTTCCTTGGATGCGGATTTGACACCGGAGGTTGGAGAAGACGAATCCCCTTTCGGTCTGAGCCTGAAGTTCTTGTCCCAATGGCCGGTATTATATGTACAAATAGTAGCATTGTATTCATTACTCATATTATTCTTCTCGCTTCATAACTACCTAGTTGAATGTTCCAGATGTGCTTGTATTACTTCCTACTAAGTAGCATTACTAGTACGGAGTATACTGCGGAGTATACTGCTGAATGGATTTCTGCCTCAGGATCCACTCCACATCCCAGGCGGTCAAGAAGGTAAATATTCTGCCTCTGCCCGAGTCAAGAAAACGCATGTCAACCATCGGAAGCAGCCCGGGCTAACCACACCAGCTTTCCGCGCAGCGATCGCACCTTCCCTCCAGAGCGAAAGTAACATCCCCGTTGCCCCTTCCGCTTCTGGAGTACACCAACACGTCTTGTCACGGCAACGCTGCCTAAACACAAAACAACAACACCACCTTCGTCTCTTCCTTCTCTTCTCTTCTCTCACCACCTTTCCTACGCGTTTCGATTCACTTGCTCCTAGACTTACAGTCTGAGTTCCTCTTGCATTGCGATCGAACCATTCTTTCACACACACCTCTCGACTTTCGTCCAAATTTCACTCTGCCTGTATCCGGCGCGTCATCATGCGCACCCGCTCCAAGCCGCTCTCCCCGAGCTCCTATCTGTCGCTCGACGACAACCCCATCACCCGCCGCCGCCGTACCACTCGAAGTGCCTCTGCCCAGCCACAGGAGCCACAGGTCTCCCAGCCTGCCGAGGCTGCCCCTGCTCCTAAGACCTCAAAGGCTCGTGGCCGAAAGAAGGGCTCTACCAAGGTTGCCAAGGGCAAAAAGGTAAGTGAATATGAAACCTCGAGTAGATCTGGCAGCTAATTAGCTTCACAAGCCCGGCCGTCCGTCAACCAGAGAAGCTGTTGAGATCGAACACCAAGATTCTGCATTGACCGGAGAATCTGCTGTCAATGGTGGGCCGACAGGCCCATGCCAGGACGCGGAAGCGGAAGCCGTAGAGCCCGCCGTCAACTCGTTTGAACAACCTACTTCCGTGCTCCCTTCTGTCGAAACAAACGACGACGACGAAATACCCGATACTGCCGCCAATAGTGAGTTGCATGACTTTTTTTTCTCGAGATTCTCCCATCGGATCTGTGCTTTCCCGATCTCCTTCCATTGGTCTCGCGCCCGTTCCCCGAAGATTTTCCCAATCTTCTCCCTATGGACTCACCCCCGAGCGACTGTCTCCTCTTCTCATCCCCTCATCCCCTGATGCGCCGGTTCTGTCTCCCTTTTTCTTTATCGAGGACCCTGATTTCGTTGAAATACCGGCCGCTGTTTCTCCATCGACTCGGGAATTTTCCCCCGTTTCATTCTACTCCCTCGTCACTTCGTTCTCTGATTCAATCATGGTTTCCGACTCCCCTGTCACTCGGCCCCTCCAACTTGAGCGCGGTTCCTCGGAACCTGACGTATGCCCACCAGGACCTGAGTATTCTTTGCAGCGTGTACCTCGGCTTCGCCTCGTACCAGGGGCTCCCTGGTTCGCTGGGTTCGCTGCAGGTCGTGATCCTGCGCCTGGACCTTTCATATTGCCCCAGGAAACCACTCACCGGGCGTCGGAACGAGGCTCAAGTTCCGACGGTTCTGATATTCATCCGCTGGAGCTACAGCATGAACCATCCGGACTTGAGCCTCGTTCTGACGAGCATGTGGCTCCTTTTGGCAGCCCACATGTCTCGACCCACCGCGTGGTTCCTGGTCGTAAAGGTGTCAGATCTTGTCTTTCTCGGGCCTTGCGAAAAGTTGCTTGTTTCTTCACACCTTCCCGTTGCCCTCGAAGCCCAGTTGCCGAGGAAGAATTCGAATGGCGATATTCCAATCTGGACCAAATGCTGATCAAAGCTCCTTCCCGCACAGGTACAAAATGGGGCCCCATCGGACCCAAACGCCAATTTCGCAAAGACAAACAACCAGCCTACCACATTATGAGCCCTTCGAATAGTCCCTCGAAGCACAACCGGGTAGAAAAGGCCTTCAAGACTACCCCGATCCGCCGAACCCGATCATCTTACGCCGCTATCTCTCGTCGTCGTCGCACTGAGGCCAGCGGCCGTATCGACCGGACTCTGTACCGCCTACCCGAGCTTTTGTCCCAGAATGAAACTGATGGAGACGTGGCTATGACTGCTAACCCAACAACCCCCCCAGACCGCACAGTCTGGTACTCCCATGACCGCCCCTGCAGCTCGCACTGCTCATTTGAACCAGGATGCTTTTACGACAGAGAACATTCCGACAGCCGGTGCAGAGTCCCTTACAGAGAACCCACCTGCTTCTCCTGGTATCGTGAGATGGGCATTTAATAATATCTCTCGACGATGGACGAATATTCGTGATCGATATGCTGGCAATCAGCCGACTGAGGCACAAAGCCCTGGTAAGTACTCATGCTTCGCATTGCTAGATCCAATGCTAATATCGATATCTTAGGTGCTCAAACGGCGAATGCCATGTTGTCTCCATCTCCGTCAAATTTGTCTGCTCCGCCGCAAACTGATTTGAAACCCTCAAACCGTCATGTACTCACCCCTAGACCGACTCGCTCATACTCTCTTTACTCAAGCGGACTTGACCCCGAGCTCAAAGCCCGTTGCTACGGGAGGAAGGATTCCAAACAGGATTCCAAACAGGATTCCAAAAAAGACTCTGACCAAAGCACATCTGAAAAGCGTAAGCGTGAGGTGTCCCCGACTGATATTCCAAACCCGAAGGGAAGTAGCTACGGTATGGACGATGACTTTTTTGTCTTCACTGAGGAAGAGTATGCCGAAGAGGAAAAGCGCCAGGCCGAGGAGCAAAAGCGCAAAGCCGAGGAGGAAGAACATGTCGAAGCTGGTGCACCTTCCGCTAAAAAAATCCGCGTTGATCAACCAAAGTGGCCCAATCGCCGTTCTACTCACCGTTCATCCACGAAAGTTCGCGCTGGAGCTTCATCACCTTCACAACAGCCTGGATTCCAACCAAACCGCCGGCATACATATGAAACAACCCCTCTGGAGACGATCGAATCCAGTCGTTTGCTAGAAGAGGCCGAGGCTCACGCCGAGGCCCAAACCGCCACAGATTCGAATGCTGTGCACCTGGATCCCAGTTCCGATACCGCTGGTGAGTACCAGGTCCCAGGATCATTTTCATACTATTTCCCACCCCTTCGCCCCCCAAGAATTACGCAGCGGGCCTCTCAGACTGCCACCCCGAATCAACATGGAATATTCGAACTCCCTCACAGTTCTTCACCTCCATCCTCCCCCCCCAAGGATTCCAGAGGGGATTACTCGAGGTCCAGGTTTCGTCCCGAATCCACATGGAACATTCGAAGTCCCCTACAGTTCTTCCCCTCCGTCTTCCCCCACAAGGATTTCGCAGGAGATCACTCGAGTTCCAGGTTTCTTCCCGAATCCACACGGGACATTTGAAGTGCCTTACAGCTCTTCAGATATTGAAATGATGGACGTCTCAGATACTGACCTTCCTACTCAAGTCTCGAATTCCGTGTCTCGTGACATGACGAACTGGCCCACACAAGCCGAGCCCGCCGAGGCAAGGGATCCCGGCCCCAGCATTGTCAACGGTATGTCCAACGCTTATATTTTTGCCATGTGGAATCGAAGGCGTCGCAGAGAGCGCGAAGAGCGCGAACACCCACCTATGAGACGAGCCCCTGGAACGATCAACAACCAAAGTGAAGATCCTACCAACTCGACATTGCTAGGTTCCTCTCAAATTTCTGGTGAAGATGATCTTCTCCCCCTCTATTACACGGGAGAAGGCATCAGAAATGCGACAGGCAACAATGAAACCTCAATCCCCCTTACGTCTGACCCTTTGGACGAATCTCCAGACGTCGTTGTGAATTTCAACCCAGACGGTACACTCGCTGATGATCAAGTTGCAGCCACAGTTTCCGACTCGGACGATGAATCGCCGTTGACCCGCGCTCGCACCAAGGCTGAACAATTCAAACCGAAGACCCCGAGTCGTCTGCGTGAAGCTCACCGCTTCTCTTCCAGCATGACTCGTACCTCGCCCTTTTCCCAGGCCGACATTGCCCCTCCTGTTTTCGATCGCCAAGAACCCGTTCCGCAGCCAGCATCTGATAACCAGCCAGCACCCGAGAACGAGCCAGCACCTGAGAGCTACCCAGAACCCGAGAACCCCCCCACGCTTTTTTGACACCCTTGAGGACATAGAGAGAGAAGCCGACGCCGATTGGCTCTACAGGCAATGCCCCAGTGGGGACTTGCGCCAGCTGAGATGGCCATCGAAGATCAGTCTCATCGATCAGATTCGCTCCCATGGAGTCGATCTCACTGATGAGGATATCGCCATTGCGGACGAAGCCTGGAATGATCCGGTTCAGCGAGAGATAGATTTGAATGCGATGCGGACTGTGCTCGCGACATCCATGAGCAAGCCTGACGGTGCTCCCGTTGACATGTCTGCATGGGATTCACGACTCCAATAATTGACTCGATTTTGGGCTGGGGCTCTTGTGCGCTTGCATGTACCATCAAAAGAATTTGTATTGAGTATTTGTGCGCTGATTTACTTCATGACTGATGACACCTGAGAAGTTGCATTCTTATCATTTGTGGCGGGTTTTATTAATTGTTTCAAATTCAATAGACTTCTCTTTCTTAAAATGAGAATTAGATGGACATGGTTTTGGGACGTAATCAATTCATTGTGGATATTGTAATTGTTTAATCGAAACCTGTAAATTCTTCCCCATTGCCATTTGCATTTGGAGCATCTTCCTTCGCTGCGATTCTTGCCTGTCGTTCCTGTTCATTCTTTGCCCTAATATCCTCAACCATGCGCTCTGTCTCACGCGCCTTTTGCTTCTCCTCCTCTGGCAGCTGTTCCCATCTCTCCAACTCCTTTCGTGACTTCTTGGCCTCTCTGCGTTTGAACTTCTTATCTCGTGCCTCTTGGTTTTGACTCCAAGAGGAATTCTCAACCGCACGTCGCTTTCGGGAGTCCTCCTGGGTACCCTGGGTTTGGGCCTGGGCCTGGGCTTGCGCATATTCTTCCATCATCTCCTTGCGCCGCTTCTCTTTCTGCTTATCCTTGTAGGTAAAGTTATCCCAGTCTAGACTAACGCCCAATGTGCGATCTCCAGTAAAACTGCGTAGCTCGGGCATCTTGGGCAACTTGAGCAGACCCCATGCCTTGCCGAGGGCTTCCCAGTCAAGATCTGCGACTCGGAAGATGCTGCTTGCCTGGTGCTTGCTATAACTTCGGAGCCAGCTAACGAATGCCTTTTGGCCCTTATCGTGATGATTGCGGTCTTGTCGCATAATCTTGCGGACGGCTTCCGTTGCAGCGGCAGCATCATCGTCCGAAGGAATAGGGAGATTATAGGGAGCTACTGGGGTCTTGCGAACCTCGAGGAATGAAACATAGTCTTCTTCCCGTCCCGGGTGAAGGAGGACGATACTCAGACCTCGGCGCCCGGCACGCCCGGCACGACCGCATCGGTGGATGAAAGTTTTCGGGTCAGATGGAGGATCGATTTGCACGACCAAGTCAACGGATGGAATATCTAGACCTCGAGAGGCGACATCGGTCGTAAGAAGGATGGAGGGGGTGGTGGCGGTGGTGAAGCGAGTAAAGTTCTTTTGGCGCACGTTGGAAGCATGTTTGCCATGAAGCGGAACGAGTGAAAACTCGTCTCCCAAGATTAGCGGAAGCATCATCGTAAGATAATCAACACTTGAGCATGTTGAAACAAAGAAGATTGTCTTCTGGGGTGTCGGTTGGACGGTTGAGAGGATTTGTTTCAGGATAGAGTATTTATGCGCCGGGGGTGTTGTCAGGTAAGTCATTTGCAGACTGATAGCAATGTCAGAACTGGGAAATTGAATAATGCTGAATAGTCACGATCAACATACCTTGCTGGTGTGCGCTTGTCTTCAACTCCGGAGCCGCCCCTGACCTTGACAGCTACTTTGACAGGATTCCGGAGACCCACACGGACGATTTGGTCAACTGCTTCGCTGATACTGGCACTAAAAAGACCCGTCCTTCGCTGCTTGGGCAGATGGCGGAGAATCCTCTGAAGATCATCCTTAAAGCCGAGATCTAGAAGTCTGTCCGCCTCATCAAGGACCAGCATTTCGAACGATGACTGCGGACAGTGTACATGGGGCGACGACAACAGTTCGAGGAGTCTTCCCGGGGTGGAAACCAAAACGTTCGGTGATCGCTTGAGGAATGAACTGAGATCCTCCGCAGGGGTTGTTGTACCGCCTAGCAAGAGCTGGGGGACCACTTTTAAGGTGGAAGATGAGGATTTGGGACGAGGCGCATCTCCTTCGGGTGGATTAATCGCCGCCGCAGATGCGGGGTGGAATTCGAGTAGTGATAAAAGGACTTGGTAGATCTGCGACGCAAGTTCTCTAAGAAAAGAATAAGAATTAGCAAGGAGTATCTTTTCACCAATCGCGCCGGAGCTTACCTTGTTGGGGAGATAATGATTGCTCCAATATGGTGCTTTTTAAGAGGCTCATCAAGGCGAAGAAGCTTTTCCACCACGGGGATTAGGAAGGATAGAGTCTTTCCACTACCAGTAACAGCCTCCACAACCACATCCTTGTGCGCCATGAATAGCGGAATGGCCGAGGCCTGAACTGGGGTCATGCGGGTGAAGCCCATAGAGGATACGGCGTCGAGACCCCATTGCGACAGTGGAGGGTTGAGGCCATCCCATGTCCGGGACGACGTGGTGGGCTTTTGCTTCGGCTTTGGGACCATTTTCACCCTAGTTTGATATGAAGTTCAAGGGCATTGGAAACGTTGATCGAGATCTCCATCTCCGCAGAAAAAAAAACCCGCCAAGAATGCAAATTGTTATCGATAAGACCCACACGTGACCCATAACCCCGGCCCCGAACTCTTCCTGGCCGCGGCACTGCCGGATGACTGCCCTTTCTTTTTTAACAAACTTCGCGCCTAACACTGCCTCGTTCATTCTCGGGCGTTATCTTCCCCTTTCTTGCGCACTCAATAATGCGCTACAATTATTCTCTGTGTTTCAACACCTATTGTCCCTGATCGACCTTGCGCGGGTGCCCAGAACGATCGCCCATCATTCCGTCGTTAGGAAGATCATTGATACCCTGTGGCAGTCTTACTAGCGACACCGTGAATCCGTGTGCTCGGCCATTGCTTGGCCTCATTCATACCCCGGCACTTCCACCATTCGCCGTACGATCGTCCAATATGCCTTCGACGCCAAATACCGTTCCGGAGACCCCCCCGAGTCATCTCTCCCTCACCCTCCCTCTCCGACAGATCTGACGCACGTGATGGATATCTTGCGCCCACAACACGCTCAGCAGCTCGCCGACAGAACCTTTCGGGGGTTTCAGAAGAGAGTTCGGGATCAGGGAGATCTCGTAGTCCACCTGAATCTACCCCTAGTCGGTCAACGCGGCAGCGTCGGTCCAACCCCATGATCCCAGCCTCGCCGCCCAACGGTAAAGCCTCCAATGGCTTTTTATCGCCCAAGCTTCCAGATGGCGCGCGCGATATATCACGATCACCATCACCGCTTGGTCTCATTCCTTTACACTCCCGCTATCGCAACTTCATTCACCGCCATGAAATCCCCCGCAAACTTCTCCACGTGTCAATCGGCTTCCTGACCCTGGGTCTGTATAGCCGCGGGGTTCAGACACTGCAGATTACCCCCGTGTTATTTTCTGCTCTTGTCCCGATCGCAGTGACTGATATTGTCCGTCATCGCTCGGAGAAGGTTAACAAACTTTACATCCGCTGCATGGGCGCTCTTATGCGTGAGACCGAGGTCTCTGGTTACAATGGCGTGATTTGGTATCTCCTCGGAGCATACGCCGTCCTGCGTTTCTTTCCCAAGGACGTTGGTGTCATGGGCGTGCTTCTTCTCAGCTGGTGTGACACTGCCGCATCTACATTTGGACGCCTTTACGGTCGCTACACTCCTCGCCTTCGACCTGGAAAGAGCTTGGCTGGAACTCTGGCTGCCTGGGCTGTTGGCGTTGCCACTGCTGCCTCATTCTGGGGCTGGTTCGTTCCCTACATGGGAGCTTTCCCCAACGACCCGCAAGACGCATTTATGTTCACAGGCCGTCTGAATTTGCTTCCCGACTGTGTTCGAGGTCTCATTGGCATGGAGCCCTCATCCGCTGGTGTCATCACTGGCCCACTGGCCCTTGGCGCGATGAGCGTCGTGTCTGGTGTTGTGGCTGCTGGCAGCGAGTTCATTGATCTGTGGGGCTGGGACGACAACCTGACCATCCCAGTTCTGAGTGGGCTGGGACTTTGGGGATTCCTCAAAGTATTTGGCTAAATACAGCATATTCCTTCTTTTTATTATATTTTCCCCCTTTATGGCGCAGCAGGCATATCTCTTCTCATGTATTGGCGTTGCATGCTTACATGATTGGATGTTTAGCTTTCTCGGGCATGGTATTGCATCGGATTCGAATGCTGGCTTAGACAGGGCGAACAGTCGATGTAGTTTCGCCACACTATAAATATTGTTATCCCCTTGTGATTAATCGTTTTCTCAGCTAGAGAAAGAAAATATTTGAACCACGAACCCAAAACTTGAATGTGACTAGTAGGCCCAGACGATTGCTCTCCCGATATTTGCCGAATAATCTCTTCGCATGTACTTTCCCATTAACCGCGGCAGTCATACGACAAGAGATATGATTACCAGGGAATGCCAAGCTAGGGCTCGATCGAACGGAAGCTCGGTCGGCGCTCGGAACTGGCGATCCGATCCCGATTAGAGGCTGGTAACTAAACAATGGCCCACCAAGCATTTCCAAGGTCACCAGGAGTATAAATAGTATTAGATAATGGGATAAAGAAATACTTGATCACTGAGGGAAGACTGTCTTCTCTACTCTAGAACTGCTGCCGATCATGCACGATTCCTCACTTAAATCTAGCCGTGATGGCTTCCAATGGACCGAAGAAACTGGCCTTGTCGCAGGCGTGCCTACTTTGGGCCTTATACAGCCATCCTCTCATTGCAGCAAAGAGAAGGTTTATGATGTGTTAGTTATTGGAGGCGGTTATGCTGGACTAACGGCCTCGCGCAATCTCGCGCTTGCCGACAATCAAGTCTTACTATTGGAGGCTCGTGATCGGATTGGAGGTCGTTCATGGTCTTCAAATATCGACGGATACCCCTATGAAATGGGCGGTACTTGGGTGCATTGGAATCAGCCCTTCGTCTGGAACGAGCTGCGACGATATGATCTGACGGGACAACTGGAAGTCTCGCCTAGGAAGAATGTGGAGGGTGGTGCGCGAGTCACTGTCAAGCTGAACGGAGAAATGCTTCATATTTCACATGATGAAGAGGTAGGTTCTCCTTCGTTCTAATTGAATTACCCCTTGCTAACTGAGTGGCAACTTAGGACGAGGTGATTGAGTCGGCATTCAAGAAGTTCATAAATGTCGACGGTCAATTCGCTCGTTCTATCATTCCATACCCACACGATATCGAATTCAATATGGAAGGTGTTCTTTCTTACGATAAGATGTCAATGGCTGACCGAATGGCCCAAGTCGCTTCTCAGTTGACACCCCTTGAAAAGAACATGTTCGAAGGGTTCCTGGCCATAACGCACGGTGCAAAATGGGACGAAGCATCATTTTTTGAGCTGCTGCGGTGGTGGGCATTGATGAACTACAACTATGCCGATTTCATGGCGATTGGGTTGACCTACAAGTTAAGATGTGGTCAATCAGCACTCGCAAGACACATCTTCGACGAAGCTCGGGGCACAGGAAAGGTCGATTACAGCTTTTCAATTGCTGTGGACACAGTGAATGACAATGGAGATTTGGTTGAAGTTACGAGCAGAGACGGATCTACTTTCAGAGCCAGGCGCATTGTGTGCACTATTCCACTGAATGTTCTACACACCATCAATTTTGTGCCAGCTTTACCGGCCCTGAAGACTGAAGCGTCCTTGATTGGGCATGCCAATCAGGTTGTCAAGTGTCATGCAGAGGTAGCAAACCCTGAAATGCGATCACTGGGTGCCACGAATTATCCAGATGGGAAGTTGACCTACACTTTTGGAGACGGAACCACTCCGGTAGGCAACACTCATCTTGTTGCATTTGGTAGCTCGCTACCCCATGTACACCTGAGCCCACAGACAGATGTGGAGACGACAAAAAAGGCCTTTGAGGCATTTCATCCTGGTATGCGAGTGAAAAGGCTGGTTTTTCACAATTGGCATGAAGATGAATTTGCCCGTGGTGCTTGGGAGTGGCTTCGACCAGGAATGACGACCAAATATCTACAGTCCCTACGTGAGAGGCATGGGAATATTCTATTTGCTAGTTCTGACTCTTCCTATGGTTGGAGAGGGTTTATTGATGGGGCAATCGAAGATGGTGGGAGAGTGTCAAGGGTTATTGATCAAGAGCTGAAAGCAGTGGTGCATCAGCACGAGTTTGTTTTCACTTCAAAGTTGTAATATATTTATGTTATTAAATTGGCACCATTGATAATAAGTCTAGTTTTTAAGATGCAATAATTCCAAGGTTCTAAGTGTAAATATCATGGATTTGGTTTCTATTCATTCTAGGTAATCAACTTGAAATACAGAGATAGAGCAGGATAATCGAACCAAGAGAATTGTTATAATAATGGAAATGGAAATCACGCATATTATCTCCCATTCCTGCAACTCATAAATTGTTTCCTTCAAGTTCCCTCGGCAAATTTAATGTTGGGGCAACGCCGATGTTTGGTTCACTCGGCCTCGGAATGCCCCATCCGAGCGCATTTCATCCACGGGAACAATTTATTCTGTTCCGATACCTGTATTTATTTTATCGCAACTTGACAGCCGAGCACCCTTCACTTTTACTCTACTCATATTCCATTTTCGATAGGAATTGCATTATCCAATATTGTCGATTGAACGACCTGCAGTTATCGTGAGGTGTCAGATTACCCAACGTGCAGCAAACGGAGACATCCCCGCAATTCCAACATGGATCAGTCACAGTTTCGGGCAGCTGCGCATTCTGCCATTGATGACAGTATGTTCACTTCTAACCCCTGAAAGACTACTTTATCGTGCTCTGTCTCACAAATTTGTGTATAGTCATCAGCCACTTTGATTCTATGCCTGAAAAGAGAGTCCTGCCAACTGTGGAACCAGGATATCTTCGTTCACTCGTACCAGAGAACCCCCCCTGACGAGCCGGAGGAATGGGCTGCCATCCAAAATGACATTGACTCCAAGATCAAGCCTGGCTTGACTCATTGGCAGTCCCCAAACTTCATGGCATATTTCCCGGCAGGAGTGACCTACCCCAGTATTTTGGGTGAGATGTACTCTGCTACATTCAATGCCCCCGCTTTTAATTGGCTTTGCTCTCCGGCATGTACGGAACTGGAAACTATCGTCATGGACTGGATGGCAAAAGCCTTCGGTCTTCCTGAGTGCTTTTTGAGCTCCTCTAAAGGTGGAGGCGTCATCCAAAACAGTGCTAGCGATGCCATTGCCACTGTTATTACCGCTGCCAGAGAAAGACGAGCACGCGAACTGGCACTGGGGGATGGCATGGAGGAAGATACTCCAGAATATGAGGACCGAAAAATCGAGCACCAGGGAAAGCTGGTTGCCATTGCTAGCGACCAGACACACAGCAGTGCTGCGAAGGGCGCATTGATTGCTGGTACTCGTTTCCGCAGTGTGCAGACCCAGCTGGCAGACAACATGGAGATGACTGCGCCACGCCTCCGAAAAGTCTTGGAGAAGTGTGAAGAGAGCGGACTCATTCCCTATCATTTGACAATGACCCTCGGAACCACAAACTCCTGCAGCATGGATCGGTACGCTGAGATCCTAGCTTTATTGAGAGAGAAGCCTGAATGGCAACGAATTTGGGTCCACGTCGATGCTGCCTATGCTGGCGCTTCTCTGATCACGGAGGAGTGTAGTCATATTGCGAAGAGTTTTGCGGAGGGTGTTGACAGCTTCAATATGAACATGCACAAGTGGCTTTTAGTCAACTTTGACGCGAGGTATGCTACTTGAACTGTATCCCAGGCTGATCGACTTGCAACTTCATCAAGCTAACTGCACTATAGTCTTCTTTTTGTTCGAAACCGGGTTGATCTAACCGACGCATTTGATATGACGCCAGCATACCTTCGCAACGCTTATTCGGACTCGGGAGCCGTGATTGACTATCGCAATTGGTCTTTCTCTTTGGGTCGTCGATTCCGCGCCCTCAAGATTTGGTTTGTGGTGCGCAGCTACGGCCTCAATGGTATGAAGGCATACATTCGCAAGACAATGGGCCTTGGTGATATCTTCGCGGATCTGATTCGTGGACGGTCTGACCTCTTTGAGATTGTCACAAAACCGGCATTCGGCTTGACTGTATTCCGCGTGAAGAACCCCCAGGCTACGTCCAACAATTCCCATGAAACAAACGGCAAGATTGCGTTGTGCAAGAGGGACAAGGAGTCTGATAGTCTGACCAAAAAGGTGTATGAGCTTGTCAACTCTAGGGGTGAGATATTCATCACTTCTACCGTGATTGATGGTGTCTATGTCATTCGGGTTGTCAGCACCAACCCCATGGCTGAGGAGAAGTATGTTCGCAATGCCTTCGACGTTATTGTTCGTACAACCGAGGAAGTACTTCGGCAGGAAAACTAGAGTGATTATTCTCTAGTTCAATAGGTAAATAAGATGATACATACAAAAGCACAAATAGAGATAGCCATGCCAATTCCAAGGTTTCTTTGCACATACATTGTCTTCCAAGCTCCTCCAATCGAATTTATTCCTATTTCTAAATTTATAAGTATCTGTTACTACGTTCTCAACTTAAAATTGATTCTATCCGGGCTAAATAGGGGCTGTCTCCGTTAATTCTAGATGGCCCCACCCATCACCTAATCTCGACCAATCGGAACTGATACGGAGACCTCGGCCTTAAATTCCGCGTTCCGAGCTGCACCTCACCTTTTTGCTTTTGCTGCATACATGAGTCGATATAATTGTCTGGTATCTACTATTGCCTTCAGAAAATGAGCTCCGGGGAGCATGCCTTTGAGGATGAGCCGCCATCATCGGAGCGAGCAAAGAAAAGAGCGAGATACACTCAAATCGCTTGGTATGGCCGAATCCCAATATTGAACTGGTCAGAATACTAACAATTATAGCAACGAATGTAAGCGGCGTAAGCTAAAATGTAGCGGCGGGGAAATTTGTACACGATGTGACCGAGATGGGGTGTCCTGTGTCTACGCTAATAACCGCGTATCGGCTCATCCGGGCGAGTTTAAGGATTCACGGTATGGTGTTCTTCAATTTGCCCGTACACAAGTGACGGTACTGAGCATGCATATAGAGTGGGCCCGCGATTCCACGCCGTGGATCAACAGCTGGAGAGTCTGCAGCGGCAAATACAACTGTTGTCGAATCGTTTGATTAAGCTCGAGTCTTCCAGTCCTCAATCGGCAGCCACGCCAAAGAATTCGGAACAGAGTGGCTTACATCGGATCTTAAATGCACCCAAATCGCCACATTACATCGGCCCTACCAGTGCTGAATTTGGGTTAAATCGACCGCAGAATGTCTCAGTCGAAGATACGCAGCACCAGGACGAGGATATGGGTATTTCCGACACACCAAGCCCCGTGGCATCAGGAGGGGAAGATTCTCTGCCAGTGGTCTCCACTGGAGATACACTAAGCCTGAGTCTTGAAGATACCTTAAATTTGGTCCAGGTCTATGAGGATAGTGTTGGAATAATGTATCCTTGTGTCGACCTGGATAGTGTTCGAGAATATGTCCATGAATATTACCGGTCGAATGGCATATATGAGATTAGCAGTGCATCAGAAGCCTTGGCGCAGGATGCACCAGATCAGGATTGGTTTACAGCCCGAGATATTCAAGTCTTGAAAATAATTCTTGCCACCGCTCTTTTGGCCGAGTCTCACGGCCGGAGTGAGTTCGCTGCCCAACTAGCGGATAGTGTGGAAGATCGATTTTCAGGCCGATTCAGGGTTGCAGAGGTGGATATGAAAGAAATTCTCATAATGACTTTATTGGTGTGTTTTCTACCTTTTACCCTGCTCTCCTTTGGTGACTACCCAGGTCCCACCAAAGCAATGGAGTAGCTGACTTCTTTTTCACTCCGTCAGTCCATTTTTCATTCATATCGCGATGATGAAGTCATCGCATGGCGATTTATACGAACTGCGTCTAGTGCAGCAATGGAGTTAGGCTTACATCGTCAGGATACCTGGCAGAGGACGGGTGGCGTCTTTCCGGGCGAGGTTGCTTGGACCTGGGCCAGAAGACTGTTTTGGTGCATCTATGTACTCGACCGCAAATGGTCTTTTGGCACTGGGCTTCCATTCGGCATTCAAGACATTGATATTGATACCAACCTGCCCGAGCCTGGCGATTCTACCCCTTATCTTACTTGTATGATATCTCATGCTCGGCTAAGCACAAAGATCTGGGGGCTTATTATGGATTGGCCGAATCGCTCACGGGTGGCCACGTCCGACCAGTGTGCTTACCTAGACACGCAAGTGCAGCAGTGGATCTGGTCTATCCCAAGCGAGCTAAGATTCGATCCGAACCAGACACCGAATTCTATAACTGGACCAGAAAAGTCGGAGCATCACGACCGCCTCATGATGCTCCAGGTACTACTTGCTTTGCAGGGAAATCAACTACGAATCCTGGTGTATCGACAAAATCTCCTTAGCAGTGAACACATCATGGAAGATCCCCAAGGCGCATCCACGGCAGTGGAAACAGCAAAGCGAACTATCCACATGCTTGAACATTTCAGTGGAGTATCGCATATTTACTTCCAGCGTCCAGAACCGTTCAATTACTTCCTGATATCAGCCTTAGCAGCCCTTTTTCTGGCTGTTATTCATGCACCGAATACATTTCGTCATGTCTGTCGGCCAGAATTCTATACGGCGACGGAGCTCGTGCGTCGCTCTGCCACTCGAGCCCAGACATCAAGACGTTTGCAGAAGATTATCCGCAGTTTGAAACAAATAAAACTGCACAAGTGCAATCCAAAGCGTGAAACAACCGGAAATCGACAGCCTATCTCGAGCCAGAAACATGGCGGAGGGAATAAAAATCCCGAACAGAATCATTTCACAAAATCACAATCTTCAACGCCCGGAGCTCAGAATATGTGGAATTTGACGTCGGCATCATCAGCTTCACAGAATGCCCTTGCGTCACATCAACCCTATGAGATGTCGAGTTCGTTCTGGGCAACGGGCTCAAATGCTGTTTCAGGAACTGAGCCGAACATGTGCGAGGACTTGAGTAGTTTCTTCGAAACTGCGGGGGACCTTTATTTTGACCCTCGGGCCTTTGATCTCCCTGGTGATGTGGATATGGGGTTTTTTGCCCCGACCGGGCTGCCTACCCCCAATGCTTTAGATATATTTGAAGCCGACAACGAGGCCTTGACACGTGTAATGGCTGACTTGCTTTAATACTGGGCCGGTGAAGATTTTTCAAGTCTTCAATCAAGCTTTGACGACAGAGTAACTACTAGTAGTTATCAGTGAGAGTTCTTTTCGGAAATAGTACTAGGACTGTACAGTGGACAGTGGAGCAAGCTTCAGCGAATCTCGGAAAACCATTGTATTGGATCAGTTCAAGTTACTTGTACCTGTGGGGTATGAAAGTACTAGTTAGTACTAGTATTATGCAGTGTACATACTAGTTAGAGTATTTTAGACTCATGAGGAGGTGATTGAATTCCTGATGCTGATGTACATATCTTCCAATGGTACATAACCGAATCCGATAATGCACCTGCTTTGGGCTTTCTTCAAAAACAGCGACTCGGTAATAAGCCAATGGTTCTGTCTTTCTTCGACTGACGCCAAACTTAGATGTTAAAAAAGCACGCTGCTGGGTATGCTGCTGGGTATATGAAGGCATTTCAAATCATATCAAGGATGCTAACGCGAGGGAGTCGCTTCTTTTTGCTTTGGTCTTTCTGACCATTTTGGGAGTGGCTCGTTGCCGTGGATGGCGCTTCTGGATCAACAGATGTATCGACTTTCCAAAAGCCATTTGAGGCTGTGACGTTTTCAATGTGCCCAATCTTTCGGGCGGGCTTTCTGCCAGCCCCCTTCGTCTTTTTGGGAGATCTGGAGATCTCTTTGGGATCATCGAATTTCTGTTTCAATGATAGACAACCAGTGTCGCGTTCGAGCTCTGACAGAATAGTAGACTTAGATGGGCTAGAATATTGGGGTTTTGGAGACAAAGGTCGACCGCCGCCAATGGCTGTTTTTTTGGGAGAAATAGTCCGCCGGGAATGACGAGATGTTGCATGCTCAAGATTTTCACAATTGGGAGGGACAACCAATGACAATGAACCAATTGCCTTTCCTACCTCGTCGATCTCATGAGCAAGCTCTTGCCGGATGTGTTTCTCCTGACATGGAGGGCGTTGGTCCAAGCCATTTGGTCTCATAGCTTCAGATTTCCTCTCCTTCGAAGCCGGAGTGCTAGTTTCAACTGCCCTGAGTCGTCTGGGTGGTGGTGGATCGATAGCATCGACAATTGAAATGTCTAGATCCTCTAATTCGACTTCTCTGGCACCTAGAACGCTGGTGCGCGATCGCATGCGTAATGGGTTTACCAAAGGGCGACGCTTGGATGTCGGTGTCGGTAATGTTGTGCATAGGTTTGAGAATGTCCCGACAAGGTCATCCACCTCCTGCGACAAAGCAGACATCTGAGCTGTAGTATCTTGCATCGAATACATACTGGGAGAGAGATCGTATCCTTCAAGGCCAATATGCTCCGGCAAAGAGGCAGTGTTGAGAGAGGATTTGCCATTTCCCGAGGCAGATGTGGCCGCTTCTAGTAACTGCGTTTTGAATGGGGGAGACAATTCGGATCTCTCCTTGGTAAGCGTACCATATTTTAAAATGCTACCTCGCTTCATCCCTGAGTCAATTGGACCCTTCTTTTTAGGCGCAGTTCGTCGAGTGGTGGGTTTCTTGGGAGCAGCCTTGCTGGCAGCCTTTTTAGCCTGTTCATCTTCCCATGTTTTAACGATTTCGGGAACCCCGAGTTTGGCTATTGTTTCGAAAACCCAGACCTTTTCAATGGCCAAAGGGTCAAAGCGTTTCGTCACTCGCGCCTTTGAAGAGGTTTGTGGCGGTGCCAGCTCGCCAATTGCCTCTCCGTTATCCTCTTCTTCGACTGCCTGTCCCGTACTTTGCGAAAGCCCGGTCTCTTCGGATGCTGGTTGAGGATTTGGTATCTCGGAAAGAAGGTCAATACCAACCACGTCGATGGGTAGCATGTCCGTTTGAAGTTCAGTCATTCCATCCGTGCCGAAGTTTGCACGGCTCCGGTGGATTTTTTGGAGCCATGGGGAGCCACAATCGGGAGCAAGTGTGCCATGCGTTAAACCCGAAACAGGTCGTTTAAGACGAAGTCTGTAGGAGACAAGGGGTTCGGCCAAGAGTTTAATTACCTTTCTGGCCCCAGAACGATAGTTCCATTCAAGATGCTCAGCGGCGAAACTTCTGATCGCCATTGGATCAATGTCCTGATCCCACTCCTCTCCTAAGCGGGCTTTCAAGCTTTCCATCTCACTTTTGGCAGAAACGCTCGGCTCGGCATAGTATTCGAGAATTGCACGATCGGGGAAATCAAGTGGGATTCGCACGGCCTTGTGCTTTGTGGTGAAATAGCCGCTCTCATTCTCTTCCAACTCGTACTGTAATCGTTCTCGCCAGTCATTCAAATCAGAGTCAAGGTCTGAAGACTTGGACTTGACTATATTTAAGAGATCTTCACCAAAGCCCGCCTTCGCGATTTCCGCGGCCAATTTGCTTCCGCATTTTAGTACACCAGATGGTAAGTAGTCCCCGCCACTAAGCATAGCAAACAAAATCATTCCAGGTCGATCGAATGGAATGTTTGAAACATGAAACTTATTGCTCATGTTGTAGCAAGTGACGTGAGTAGCGGCAGTTGTACCGGTACCACTCTCTTTTGAGAAATTCTTTATCATAAAGGTGGACCCAAACATCAATGTATCGATATCGTCGCTCATGACGGCGTCCACAATACCAGCCTGCTGCAACCGGGCGCATTCGGCCTCTGCCTCGCCTGGGGCCTCGTGCCAGGGAAACCTGAAGCGATTGATGAGATCTTTCGATCGTTGAATAATCGGTGCATTCCCGTGGCCGCGGGATGTTGTTGCCTTGCCTCTCTTGAAGGGGGGTTTTTTACTCCCATCGTAGACGAAAAGCGGATGAATTGGAAGCGCAAGGAGTTTGATCAATCGGTAGAACAGGGTCCGAATTTCAGGATTCTTGCCTCCACGGCCCGCTTGAACTTGAAACAGCCAGATTGAAATATCGACCGCAACGCGAATAGGCCTATTTTCACGCTCGAGATGTGAAACTGCTAGCTTTGACAGTGCGATGCGCTCGCCTGCGCCCAGGGCATTAATAAGTCTACTCTTGTTAGCAGGCGTGTTTTCATTCGTTCTGAACGATCGTATATCGTCGACCAGCTGCCGTTGCTAGGCACTTCGGATATAGGACGCACATCCCCGTTCTCCCTTTAGCAGAACTTACCCTGGGATTCCCATTATGCCAAAGACCCGAGATTTTGCGTAGATCGCCCTACCATGCAAACGGAAGAGCCATGTGAAGGAGGAAAAGGACGGGTAGTTGAGGTAAGGTGAGGTGAGCTTGCAAGGTTGACTAGACGGAAAGGAAAAGTAAATAAACCACGGCCCGATGAAGATCCGCGTTGCCCCCGGCTTTCAACCAGCTTTCACCACCCATCAGCTCCCACCATTTACTACTACTCCAATTGACGATTAGCGCTTCTCTTGAATATACCGAGTCCTCATCTGATGGCCGAGCAGAATTGTCCCATACGTCGCTAGAGCGAGTTCCTTACCGCGGCGGATCTCTTTGGCTCCGAGGGGCAAACACAACCGCGCAACGAAAGCGCAAGACGAAAGAGTATGACAAGCTCCACACCCACGACGAGCGACCACAAACACAATATGTCTGCGACATCCAATCTCCGCCATAGTCAGACAGCTCGGCCCTCCTCTCCCCACACACCACAGCAACCGCTCCGTTCAGCGAACACATCCTTCGCGAGCGCCTCATCACCAGGCTCGTCCTTTCGAAATGAGGACGATGCGATCATTTTCGAGATAGGAGCGCGATGGATCAGAGCTGGATTCGAGGGAAATGGTACTCCTGTATGCGTCAAACGCTTTGGACCTGAAGAAATGCGGCGAGCAGCGGACTACCGGGGATGGATTCATGGGGACATTGGCGCTGGGTCGCTACCCAAGCCTGTCAATGCGGAAGATTGGGTTCGTGATTATGAATTGTGGCAGCCCGACCTGAGGAAAATTGACTTGGGGCTAGTCGAGGATAAGATCGAACGCGTTTTCCGCGAAATCTACAACCAGTACCTGTTGACCGACGCGGGCACCTCCCGGCTGGTCCTGGCCCTCCCTGCGCTTATGCCACACCCACTACTATCGTCACTACTATCCATTATATTCGGTCGCTGGCGATTTCCTAGCATCACCCTTCTTCCGAGTGCCACAATGTCTGCGACAGCGGCAGGACTGCGATCCGCTCTGGTCGTGGACCTTGGATGGGCCGAAAGTACAGTGACAGGGATATACGAATACAGAGAGACCGTTACAAAACGGAGTACGAGAGCGATGCGCGCCTTGATGTTGGAAACGGGCCGTTTTCTCACTCGGTTGGCGTCCGGTAATGATGATGATGATGCTAAGGAGGAATCATTAGATGGTGATATCTCTGTGGGATTCACATACTGCGAAGAAGTCGTGAGTAAGTTTGCCTGGTGCAGGCAACAAGCTGAAGACCCCGACACACGGACTGCAACGGACCAGATGATCTCGATTCCCTCCCCCAAAAATCCAGAGCACGAGTACCAAGACCTCCCGCTCTCCGACATGGCAAAGTCTGTTGAAAAAGTCATGTTGGCGCCGGATGTCCCTGAGTGTGACTTGGATGATGAGGAGAAATCAATTCCCCTGCTTGTTTACAATTCTCTCCTCTCCCTGCCGCCTGATGCAAGAGGAACATGCATGGCACGCATTGTCTTCGTTGGCGGTGGAGCTCGAATTCCTGGCTTGCGCCAGCGAATTCTGAAAGAAGTACGACTGTTGATTGACCGACATGGATGGAGCCCGATTCGAGGCAAGGTCGTCGAGCGACAGCGGCAGCGATTGGAGGAATTGAAAATCACATCCCAGACCAACAATCATAGCCAGTCCCCAGATAATATCATAGCTGGCACGACGGACGATGATAAGGAGAAGTCTGATCCTTCCAATGAAGAGCCCGAGGTCGACTTCGTGGACCAAAAGTTGCGTCGACAGAACAAAGATACACCAGTACCCATCCAAGGAATTTTGCGCGAAATCGAGTCCCTGGGACCATGGGCTGGGGCTAGTCTAGTGACTAGCTTAAAGATTCGTGGAATGGTGGAAATCGAACGAGAGAAGTTTCTCCAATATGGGCTGGCCGGTGCGACTCGAGACCTGGAACAACCTGTCCCTGACCGTCGATCGGGACTTCGTGCTGGGGATCGATCCAGCTGGACCCTGGCCGGATGGGCATGAACCCCATGACTCTGCGTTTGATACTATGTTGACAGAACTTATTCTCTGTTGACCTGCTATGTCGCTCGGTAAATAGCATCTGGATACCCCCTATTATGAACATACACTTGAGATATTTATGCCTTCCCCGTAGCATGAGAGTTGGGCCCTACGGCTCTCGAGACCAAATCTCGCATGCGGTAGTTAGATGGCGAATCTGTTATCATGGAATATAGACACTTCATCGTCTTCAAGTTCTCAAGTCGCTGAGCCTCGGCTCGGGAACAAATTGAATGCGGGGGAAACGGACCCACTGGCGAACCCAATAGCTTTTGGCCTGCATTATCTTGAAGAACTCGATAAAGCTGAGGCAAGTGTGCAGGAAGTCTTGGAATGGCCCGGTTTAGCCCACCACCCTTAAGAGCACCGACAGCCTGCGTTGCTTGCAATAAGAAGAAAGTATGGATTAGCAGGTGACCCTCCGCAAAGAATCCCCTCGCTCACTGTACCAGGTTCGCTGCATATTCGAAGACAACACAAATACATGTTCGAACTGCCAGCGGCATCAATGGCCCTGCTTGTAAGTACTTCAGTATGACCTAATATCAAAATATCGAAATTAGGGTATATTCTGACGAGTATGCCAGTCAGCGTGAGCGCAAGAGGAAACGCCAGCGCAACCCCGATGGCGTGCCACATGTCACTACAAATGAAGACAGAATCCGCAGGCGTCGCCTGAGCCAGACCGAAGATCAACATGGAGACATCTCAGCCACAGGCGCGGCCGATAGATCCCTGGGAGAAATCTCGGATAATGATGCGACTCCTCTTGACTTGCTGCATGAACAAACGCCAACCACTTATGTGGAAAGTGGAAGTGCTTCTTCGGCCATCGCAGGGCAAACAGGAATATCTGATGAGACTGCATCAGAAAATCCATATCTATCGGCCCCAATTATGAGTTTCATGGCTAGATCCCGCTATTTCGATGATACTTTGATTATAAACGAGGACCAAGCCAGATCATATCCAATCGGAGATGCTGATGGACCGACAGAGGATGATAATCAACTGTTACGATTACAAGGAGCCTTCGAGCTACCACCAAGAGCGGTGCGTGATGGGCTGATCAATACCTTCATGGAGCGGTGCTCGCCTTGGATGCCTATTGTGGAGCGCAGTTGGTTAGAGGAAAGTGGCTCTCAGAAACCGTCGATGCTCCTTTTGCAAGCCATATTTGTCGCTGCGAGTAGAGTGACTTCTGCACCTGCAGTGACTGCATATGCTTCAACGCATCAATTTTATCGGCGTGCGAAAGCCTTGTTTTGGTCTGGATACGAGAAAAACCCATTGACCGTGGTCGCGGCTGTGTGTATCCTACATTGGTATAACCCAGAAGGTCCTGAACATGTTTCAACAAACACCAGTGGATTTTGGCGATACGTCGGAGTAGGACTGGCTCATCAAATTGGCCTTCAAAAGGAACCCATGGAGAGAAAAGATGCTGCGCTGAGACGTCGTCTTTGGTGGACATTATTCGTACGCATCATTCATTAGTCCCTTCTGAAATGACTATAATGACCACTTTTAGGCCAGGGATTGCTTGATATCAGCAGGGCAAGGCCGACCACTTGCGGTATGTAATGAAGATTGCGAGCTAGCACCTCCTTACATGAGAGACTTCCAGGATTCGAGTTCGAACGGGTCTCTTTTCATTGCCTATGTTGAAATAAGCTCCATACTGGGTCATCTCACACAGCATTGCCGTCGAAAGACCCTCACACGACAGATACGACAAAATATTGAGAATCAACTATATCGCTGGACACGAGAACTTCCGGCATCTTTACGACTTTACCAAGCGTCCACGGGGCCACAAGAGCTTAGAGAACAACCACAGAGCATACTGAGTCCTTACAGCTTTGAGGCGCGTCAGTTACATATCGCTTATTTTATCTGCCTCGCAATATTGTGTCGTCCCAACCAGGGGAGCTCTCCCTCCCCAGCGGTGGTGCTGGCTTCTTCATTCGTAGCAGGCATGTTCGAAGACTTCTTAGCAAGAGACGAGATACAATTTCTGGGGCCCATATTTACATTTCACTTGCTTGCTGCCGGTATTGGCTTGCTCTCAATTCGCAAAATACCGTCGCTATGGGAGAAAGCAGTCTACAGCTTGCAAACCATTTATCTTTCGCTGGAGGTTCTTGCTCAGCGCTGGTCATCTGCTAAAGGTAGCCTCAGAGCACTGAAGAGCATCGCCAGTGAGCAGGAGGGCACGATGAGGCCTGGCGATCAAACTCAGCTAGTGCTTCCACGAGAACATTACCCTTTCTTCCAAGACTTTGGTCCAGATATATCCTGGGCTTGGCCGTACTTTATGCATTCAACAACCGACTCAATGAGCGAAAACACTGCCAGTGCGTACCCTGCAGGTGACTCTGGGAATATTTCACTCGACAACTTCAACGAGACCCATGCTTCGACTACAAAGGAGTATCGGCCGCTCACGACGATATTAGATCCCCACACTGGGCTTGTTATGGGGGGGCATGACGCAGAGCATCGATGATGATTTCTTTCACAATCAATACCAGGGCATGGGAGACTGGCTGTTCAGAGATTTGAATTGGGCCGGTGATACTCCTTGGTAACTACAGTAAACGAAGCTCATACGCATAACTTCAAGATTTTATCGTGATTTTTATAGTAGGGAGAGATTTTTCTTTCGGGAACACTGATCGGAGTATGAAAAATGATGGCACTACCATGGTGTGACACGCCCAAGAACGGTCGATGCGTCTAGGTTTATATAGGGAATACCAGTGATTTATGATATTCCTATTCCTGGATTCCTGACCCTTCAAAGGTGGTCACTTCAATACCCAACGCATTCGCCCGGTGGCGTCTACTAGTATCAGGCCCCGGCCGGCATTCGGCAGTCGGTGAATTTCGGCAATGGATTCAACATTGAGTGGGCCCGGATGATCTGGGGATGCGGGGGACTCAAGCTAGCTTCAGAACACCAAAACAGATCTCAGGAGGCGAAACAAGACTTAGCAACGAGTGAACACTGAATCTTGCCTTAGTCTAAGCAAAATCAACAACATGTCGGATATCCCAACATTCAAGAACCTCTCTCTGGAGAGACATGGGAATGTCTTTGTCCTCACAATGCAGAAGCCCCCGAGAATCGACTCAACTCCTGGTACTGTCAGGAAATGATTCGAGCTTATCGTACAGTTGAGAAACTGTTGGGTCCTGATTCGGAGGGGGCTGTTATAACTCGCGGCAATGATGCCAAATTTTGGTGCACTGTAGGACGCTCAACGAAAGAACTAGATGTTTGACGGTTAGGCTAATATATATGACAACAGGGTCTGGAATTAGATGAGTCGGACAGCAATCCGTTTGCAAATACAGATGGATTCTATCCGGTTAGCCTCCTCGCTATGCCTCAAGGCAAAATTATGGAAAAGCACTGCGATCTAACAACGAGGATATAGCTCATTCATACGATCCTAGATTTCCCTTTTCCCACGATTGCATTGATTACCGGACACACATTTGGGGGTGCCTGTCCTCTTGCCCTAGCTCATGACTATCGCATCATGAACTCTCGCCGGGGGTTTATCTCGATGCCGCCTGTCAACCTAGGTTTACACTTTGATGGAATCGGGGCTCTCCCTCGACTCAAGTTGCGCCCTCATATAGCGCGAAAAATGCTCCTTGAAGCACACAAATGGACAGCAAAGGAGGCTTTGGAAGATGGTATTGTTGACGCTATCGCCGAGCCTGAGCAGATGCTGGATGCAGCGATTGAGCTTGGGGCTAAATGGGCACCAAAGGCGAAGATGGGGTAAGTCACATTCGACCATCAGACTGAATGATACTAACTTGCAATCATCTAAGTGTATATGCACTTCTTCGTCAAGAGCTTTGGGGAGAGGCGATTAAAAAGTTTCAGCGAATCAGTTACGTCCACAGCAGAATGACTTCTGCACCCGCCAAGGTTAAGATTTGACCCCTCGCTTGGATACTTGGTTAGTTCAGTATAGTCACATAATGATACATTTATCTGTCTTCGATGTAAACTACAGAAGCTAGTAATCAGTAACATGATATACTAGAGCAAGCTGCCAACTTTGGAAAGTTTTCCAAGTCGATCGCATACTATCTACCTGGGCAACCTTGGAATATCTGCTCGTACTAGTACACTCAGTTAGTAACTAGTTGATGCTCGTTGCTTGTACGCGATCTCATATTAATATCCATGGATGACTCGACAATATATTAAATTCAAAGTCTAGCTCTAAGTTCCTTGCTCCAAACTTGTATCTCAGGAATGTCCCGGTAGTTGGAAGGGAAAAATCGCGGCCCCAAGATCTTCTTCTGCACTTTCCCAGTCCCCGATTTGGGAAGTTCACCCTTGATCACACGTAGAATAGTCGGAATCTTATATCCCGTGAGCTTGTTCCTCAGATCATCCCTCAGCTCTGCCAAATTGAGTTCTTTGCGGGTCGTATTCTGGTCTGTCTTAAGGCTAATAGTCGCCGCAACTCGTTGGCCAAACTCTTCGTCCTCAACACCGACAACCATCACCTCGGAAACATAGTCGAGGCCTAGGATTTCACGCTCAATGTCAAGGGCCGAGATTTTGTATCCTCCTGATTTTATAATATCAATCGAGGCGCGACCTAGAATGAAGTAATAATCCCCTTCTTTCCGAGCGATATCTCCCGATTTAAAATAACCGTCCTGATCGTGGGCTTCTGAGGTCGCTCTTTCATCGTGAAGATATCTTTGAGAAGTTTTTTTTCAGATTAGTAAAGACCACCAACTGAAAAGGGTGCATAGACATACTTGGAGAACATGTATGGACACTTCACAAGAAGATGACCGTCGTCCTCAAGCTTGAGACAAACTCCCTCAGCCACACGACCGACACTGTTTCGCGGGGTTTTCCGAGTATCCAGATCGGTTTTGATGACCGCGCCAAACTCAGTTGCGCCATATCTTGTCAAGATTGGCTTCTGTCGCAAGTTTTCCCAGAAATTTTGGACGGGGCCGGGTAATGCGGATGAGCCACAAAGCATCGTGCGAATGCTTCTGGCTCCAGCAACATACTGATCGCGTACTTCGGGGGGTTTGGTTGCGATATTCTCTTCATAATATCGCATCATGCGCATATAAATGGTAGGCACGCCGGAGAAGAAGGTCAGGCCACCTTGCCGCCAACGTTCCCATGTCCAAGCCGTGCTGAAGCTTCCGCTTCGGAATTCAATGCATGCGCCGGCCGTAAGGAAAGGAAGAAAAGTGAGGCCCACGCCAGAAGCATGATGTACTGGTAATGTGTGGAGTACAACATCTTGTTCCGTGATACCGTAAAAGTCTCCGTCTGTTTCAGCATTTCCCGTTAGCCAAGTACGGCGCTGCACCGCGCCTTTTGGAGGACCCGTTGTGCCGGAGGTGAATATCACTGCACTCGCGCCATTCATGTCAAGCATCCGATTTGAAGATATCACGATTTCGCTCGCTGGAAATGGTACGGGTCGGAAGAAGGATGCGATCGGCGGTATGCAAGGAATATGGAAATTTTTCTTCTCTCCCATAAATTGAGCAATGGACTTTGCCAGGTCCTCACTGGTCGTACTGGCAACCAGAGAAACGCATCGGGCTTTGGAAAGGAAATATGTTGCTTCTTCCACAGGAAGTCCTGCAGCTGTTTTGATTTAGCTCTGGCTTCTTACTATTCGGTCGATTGCGAACTGACCCATTGGCAGTACTGCAGCACCAAGTGCAACAATAGCAATGAAACCAACTGTGTACTCATATCCCCCGGCTGCCAGTAAGCCAATATAAACTTCTTTATCCTCTGCTAGGTCCCGAAGTGTCTGAGTGCTCATCCTCCGCCTGAGCTCATTCCGAAATGTGAGCGCGTCGGATACAAGATCATGGTATGTCTTTTCGATATTTGCATTCACATCTCGGATTGCGACCCTCGATGGTTTGCGCTGGGCGTAACGAAGCAGTTTATGAAACCAAGGTGAGTTAGGGAGAACATTTTCTCCTTCGTGTGAAGGCACGTAGAGAGTACGGTCATTCATTGCCAAGTCGTGTTCCTTTGCCCACCTTCAGAGCAAAAAGTTGTCAACGATCAAGCTCCGATTATTCCTTCGACACAGTGGTTTATAGGCCATCGGAATTCATCCGTCTTTTATTTTCTCTGCCCTTGGATGTTATTTCATCTGAATCGGCTACTTACTTCCCCGCAATCTGCCCCGCGTTGCTCGTCGGGGTAAGTCTCAGCCGGCATTCGGCATTCGGCGAATTTGGCTAGACGCGGAATTGAAGCCTAGGTAAATGGAAAAATAATTGAGGGGTGGACATGGTAGCACGATGATATATCGGTCCATTCATATTAAAAGCTGATGGGCTACCAAAATATTCACTTGGGAGCGTTGAACAGATACAAGCACCATGCCCGACTTCACAGATAATCTTCGCCCGAGTCAACCAGATGGGCCTACTACACTTGCCCGCGAGCGAGCAGAGTCCAATATCTCACCGAAGGAGCTAAGCCACCATCTTCTTTCAGCTGATGGATTCTTGGAGCGACAAGCACGGATTCTGCCAATAGTGCAACGAGAGCCACTTTTCTCCAAGGAGAAGCAGCAGAACCTGTCTCGTCCCGAGCGATTCAAGCTGGGACTTGCGCGTGCGAAGCTTCTTCGCCGTTTGAAAGACCAGCATAAATGGAGCCATGATGAATATAAGATGGCTGAGTATTTGGTTGATGATGTCTCGCCTTATTTTTTGCACCTGGAAATGTTCATCACAACCATCCGTGAACAGGCCAGCGAGGCACAGCGGACAGAATGGATGCCACTCATTGATTCATGGGAGATTGTCGGCGCATATGCCCAGACCGAGCTGGGACATGGTAGCAACGTCCGAGGCTTGGAGCTGGAAGCACGTTGGGACGGCAAAACAAAGGAATTCGTTCTGCATAGCCCTACTCTGACCGCAAGTAAGTGGTGGAATGGGAGCCTAGGCCGTATTGCAAACCATGCCATTGTGGTCGCGCAGCTTCTGCTTCCAAAGGATGGCTCGGAAAATGAATATGTATCTCACGGCCCCCATCCATTTATTGTTCAGGTGAGGGATATGAAGACACATCTCCCCCTGAGCGGCGTAGTGGTTGGAGATATTGGCCCAAAGTATGGCTACATCACAATGGACAACGCCTACATGCTTTTTAATCATTTTCGGTAAGCCCCCAAGCACATTTGCAGGGACTGTGAAAATAAACGAGTGACATAGGATTCCTCATTCTGCCATGTTGTCGCGATATTCCAGCGTGAACCCGAACACTGGCATCTACACAAAGCCTGAACAGCCCGCTCTGGTCTACGGGTCTTTGACATACGTTCGTGCACAAATCGTGCATCATGCTAGACTCGTACTTGCACGCGCAGTCACAGTTGCGGTGCGCTATACCGCTATCCGGAGACAGTTTCAAGATCGAGATGGCGACAAACGTGGTCCAGAAATGGCAGTCCTTGACTACCCCACAGTTCAGATACGCATTTTGCCTTTGCTGGCCACTGCGTTTGCATTGCATTATACGGGGCAGTCGATGCGTGCTATCTATAAAAGTACCCGTGAAGATGTTGAGCAAGGAGATTTCCGTTCCTTGGCCCATATGCATAGTATGTCTTCCGGACTAAAGAGTCTCTGCACTATGCTTGCTGCGGACGGAGTTGAGACATGTCGTCGCGCAATGGGAGGGCACGGCTTTGGTGGTGGGAGCGGTCTTATTCAGTTAAATAATGACTACCTCTCAAAGCCAACGGTCGAAGGTGATAACTGGATGATCACTCAGCAAGTGGCAGCCTACTTGATCAAGAAAATGGCTGCGGCAGTCGACTCGCTAGCCAGTCCTGCAAGCGACAAGACCGATGCAATTTTCAAGGAATTTATCCGAAATCGTGGCAATGGACCCTCGCTTACTGGTTTTGATGTGCTAGCAAGTGATCGGGATATCGTCAAAAGCTTTGAGCTTCGTGCCACTGCCTTGGTGAGTGTTAAATCTTTAATGGCTGCCTTGTGTGACCAATGTAACTCAGATTTCCTAACAATCTACAGACATATGATGTGTATGAACAACGCGTGCTTAAAAAGGAGAGCTGGAACAGCCTACTCATCCAGCTTCACAAGCTGAGCAAGGGCAGGTCAAAAAATGCAACAATTAATCCGTTCATCGCTGATAAATTTATTTAGCTCAATCTCAGTCGATCTTAATTGCCAATTTTTTCGAATCGTTATCAACTGACAACTCTCTCTCGGATCCTACAAAGAGCGTCATGTGGGAACTCTTCCGGCTTTTTGCTTTTTATACCATGGAGAATGAAGCCTTCGAATGTGAGCTGAATTGAAATTCCTTCTTATGCCAGAGTCTGAGCTAATGCCGAGTTAACCAGTTTTCCGTTGCAATGCCGTCACGAAAATCGACCTTGACCGTCTCCCTGCTCGTGTTCAAGAACTGATGTCACGGATCCGACCACATGCGGTAAATCTAGTTGACGCATGGATGATACCAGACTATCTTCTGGACAGGTATGAAAATGATTTAATTCGATAAAAGATCCATAGTGCTAATCACATGGTTCACTAGTGCTCTTGGTCGGTATGACGGTCGAGTATACGAGGATCTTTATAATAGGGCCCACCGTCTAAATCCCTTGAACAAAATCACATTCAATCCCAATTATTGGGAAGATGAAATTGTTAAAGGTAGTGGAGAGAGTGGTGCGAGTATACTATCCAAGCTGTAAATATCGGAATCAAGCAACTTGGGGTCGCAAAGTCTTAGTGCGGACCTTTCTTGGGATGACCGACGATAACCTTTCCATCTTTCCCGTGGGCCGATCTATCTACCAACCATTTATTATGGAAGGCCAAGAAATGAAGCTGACATGATATGCTGACTTCTCAACGACGAGGACCGGAGGCATCGAGAGCTAGCAGAGGATGCAGATTACGATAAAATATTGAGTAGTTAAATTAACACATTGGGTCTATGTGTGTTATTTATGTACACGATCAAGCCGATTGCTTCGGCAATCACCTATTGACAACCCAAGCATGAATTAGTGCATCGTAATGTTTTGATGCTAGAACGAAAATTCTATTGCCATCTTAAAAAGTACCGAACTGGTAGGTGGCAAAGTTGACAACAGGGCCGTCGTCAGGTCCATAGATCTGGTCACGACCCCATTGGGGGTTGTTGATGCCGTCAATCCAGTCCTCGGTCTCAATAACAACGCAACCGTACTTGTTGACATGGGTGGCGCCAGAGTTGCCATTCTTGGCCTTGTTACGCTTGGCCTGCGACTCCTTGGTCGCGATGGTACCATTCTGGCCGTTGCAGGTGTAAATCTGGATGGCACCTTGGTTGGTAGCAACTTCCAGGCTGATACCGGTCTTGTCGGAGGCCAATCGCACGGACGGGACAACAGAGTCGGAGGCGGAATAGGCGGCCGGTCGGTCAGTGATCCAGCAGGTATCATAGCCAGTGCAGCCACCTCCACACAGGCCAGTTGTCTTCTCGATGTCCTTGCCGATCAACTTGGGCTCGGTGAAGTCCAGGGCGCCCTTGAAAGCGGTGTCAACATCAAGAATCTCGCCAGTGGGGATCAGGATGCTGTCTCCGCCGATGAAGCGCTTGGATAAGGGCAGTTGCAAGGTGGTATCCTTCAGAACATTATCGTTCTGGAAGGCGTTCAAGCTCCAATAGATGTGGTTGGCCAGCATGATTGGAGTCTTCTCAGTCAGGGAAAGTGACACCAGCTTCGTGGTCAACTGGGGAAGTCCCTTGGGGTTCTCAGCGGACTTCTCAGTAGAGACACTGAAGGTGGAGTGGGAGATGACATCGCCAGGGAAGTTTTCGAAGCCCTGATCCAGGAGGGTGAAAGTGACAGACGCGTCGGAGTGAGCGGTGACAGTCCAATTGCGCATATCATAACCGATGAAGCCACCGTGAAGAGTGTCTTTCCCGCCGTTCTCATTCTCGGGGATGTGATAGTCGTGACCATCAATGGAGAAAGTGCCATTCTTGATGCGGTTCGCGTAGCGGCCCACAGTTGCACCGAAGAAAGTGCGATTGGTCTCGCTATCGTGGACATAATACTTGGGATCATCATATCCAACGACAACATCTTGGATATCACCGTCACGGTCAGGGACCAGGAGGGAGGTCAGACGTGCACCGTAGGGGATGATCTTGGCGGTGATGTTCTCTGCCTTGATGGTGTATTCACGGAAGTGATCACCCGAGGCTGACCCGGACGAGGAAGCGGTTGAAGGCTGCGAGGTCGAAGCTGCTGAGGGAGCAGCATTCACCAGGGCTGGGATGCCATAAAGGGCAGCTGTGACGTAGGACTTGAGATGCATCCTGATGGCCAAGAAGGTGATTGCAGTGAGGAAGAAGAAGCAGTAAACGGCCAGGAGTCGAGGCGTAATCCGCGCAGGGCACAGGAATGTGCGGAGGTAACTGAGGGGAGGGCGCATTATAAGGTAACCAGCTCCTTTCCGATCCCAGTAACTATCGTCATTCAATCCTTCCAGACTAGCCTACCTCCGCATGGCTCGACGCTAGGGGGGCGGGGCTGGGGGACCGGGGTAGGCTACCGATTCACGAATTATCCGGCAGCAGTGGCGTGAGACAGGCCCAATGATTGGGGGGGAGACCTCGCGGGGGAGAGCACGGGAGAAAAAGCGGAGAGAGGAAGACCGAGCGGTACTTTTGGGGGGGGTTGAGGCTATGGGCAGAGCACGGCAGGGCACAACAAGTCACAACAAGGCTCTCGGGGCGTCGGTGGAGCAGAGACAAGCAATGGCTGAAAGGGTTGAATGGGTTGAAAGGGTGACGGAGGCAAAACTGCAATTCTCCGGTGGGGGAAGACCACATTCTTACCAACACAACAACACAATACAATTTCACGGGAATAACATGCCGATCGCTTATTCGGGTTTAATTAATTCTTACATTACGGATAAAATCAATACTGCAAGCGAGATCCAAAGATCGAGCTACCGTGTCCCTGGATGCTCCGTAGAGATATTGCGCTTTGATACACGCGGAGTAGTATCTCTTTAGTCCGGGTCGAACTTGGAATTCGAAATTCAAGTTCCAACCTTGGGAGATTCAAGTTCTTCTCCCGTTTCTTTGGTCTTCAATGTGATCCAATCTGGGAACTAGTATCAAATATATTACTACTAGTACCAGTGCTGCGCACTGCCTTGGGGAATCCCCGCTTGGAAGGTCGCCCCCCAGGACAAAGCCTACTACCTACAGGTCAGAAGAGCGAGGAAGAGAGTTGGGGCCAAAGGCAAAAGCAAAAGCAAAAGCAAAGAAAGAAAAAGAGGGGAAGCTCCCCAGCCCACCTAGTTGGGTATTCCGAGTTCTATCACGCCGACATACTAGTACTAGCACCCCGCGCACGTTTGTCTAATCCAGCTGGTTAGTGGTAGTATGATGCAGGTGATGCCCTTCATGAAAATTGACGATCGAATACCGCCAGTGGTCAAAGCACAACCAGCCAGTACAAGAAGTCACTTCAAGTTCAACGATCTAGTTATACCAACTTCGAGGGGACCGGGATTATTTCTATACTATCTTTGGCTGCCAGTGGAACTTGAACAGGATCCACTACAGTTAGATGAAAACTTGGAACTTCTATACTCATTTGAAAAGAGAAACTCCGCTACCAGATCTGGGATACGGCGACTTAACCATTTTCAGTCCAAGATCACCAGGGTCACCTGAGCCAAGCTTTCAAGTTTATCGATAAGCATGCAAGGAACAAGATCGGCAAGCTCTAGAGACACACTCGAGCGGTCGAAGATGGATGCTCTCTGTCATGGTACATAGGGTATGGAAGACCAAGGCTATTTGAGACCATGAGCCATCACTGGACTTTGTAAAATCCTATATTGCTAACTTAGAGACATAATGATGCCCTCGAGCTTCAACTGCCAACCAAGGTTCGGCTTCGTTGGACTTGAAGCCCGAGGTTTGCCACATTCTGAACCGATCACTACAACTCTGCGTCATTTCAAGAAGACAAAAGAATTATATTATTCACTACTGTAAAATCAGAGCTTGATCTTCAAACAAAACTTCTTCTAGAGAGAAAGATTCGTTCACTTCCATTGCGACCATAGCCGAGATCTATACCTTCCATCATGGACTCCAAGTCCCAGGGATCGACCGAGCCTTGGTTGAACCACGATGTGATGAATTTATCCGCGAAATTGAATCCAAATTCAAATCATCCGATATCTCTCCCGACAAATGGTACCTAACGACACTCAGTTCTATCACCACAACCTCAGAGCCCCGCCTGGCAGAACAGCTGTATCTCCACCTGATCAGCCAACCGGCCTTCTCATCAGCCGAAGCCCACCGAAGCCCTGATAGCGGGATCGCTATCAGTAGGGTGGAGGCTGAGGACGGCCTAGATCAGACATTCAGCCGCGAGGGTTGGAAGTGTGACGAAGATAATTACAACCATGGAATGGCATGGCTCACGAGGCTTTATGCACAAAATACCGATGGTCTGTTCAGTATTTTCAAAAGACACCGCGATTTTGAGGTTTGGGTTGCCAACATTGCCTACGGTCTCCATCTTGCAGACCGTCAAAATTTGGATGATGTTGATACCGAGCTGGTTGTGTTACCCGCAGTCATGGGCCAGAATATTCCACGTGAGACACATTGGCATATGAGAGGCATTCGACGATTAGGAGTCTAAGAAAGACATGGAGATGGTGTGTGATTGTGTACATCGGGTGGCTCAATTTTGTGGAACCAAGCTGGATCGAGTTCCTGCTGTGCATACTGTGGAGGAAGAATTATAAGAAGCTGTTTGTTCAATATCAGTACATTAGAATAGAATACTGGCATGATAATAGAATAGAATAAATGTAGATAAAAAGGGGGAGGTTCATATCAACAAGATTACCCCTTTGGGACACGATTACCTAATCCAATCTCCATACGTCGCCCGCGCCGCTTCGGGAGACTTGTTTATGCATTGCCCCGCTGTTTTGTTGGTGGTTGAACAGATTATCTGGCTGTTTGGTGGCCATTGTCCCTTCATTATCACTGCATTCCACGGGGTGCGCTCCCTCCACGCCCCCTCGCGGCACGCGTGCCGAGAATCCATCGCATCGCACCGAGCCCGTCATGTCCGCCATTACGCGCAGCTCAAGCTCCTCCCCCGATGTCCTAGGCCCGCCAGGCGACGCTGAATACCTGATTTCGTCTCCAGTCAAGCCCTTTACCGGTCGCCAAAGCTTCTACTCACCTGCATTCAGCGCACGCAAGCCAACTCCTGCCAAACGACCACGCGTGAGCCTCAGCCCGACGAAGAGTGCGCATTCGATCCGATTCGACGATGTCTTGCTTCCTGGCTCGCCTGCAATGAAACTCGCCGGTCGCCATAGATCTCCCTCGCCCTTGAAGGACCAACAGGATGGAAATGTGAGTCCGTGGCGCATTCGAGTCACACTCGAGGCGACGCAGGACGAGGAGAATGAGCGTGAAATGCAGCTCAGCCCTTCGCGCAAACGACACCAACCGACGACCATTACAACAATGGTTCCCTTGAAAGATGGCCGCAGTCCATTGGCGGAAAAAACACCGTCGAGATCGCGTGGGCGTCCGCGCAAGTCAGACACCAAACCGTTCAATGGATCACCTTGGCCAGCTAGCCCTGGAAATACACCAGGCCGACCAGGAGAAACACCGAAGAGAAAACCAGGCCGACCGCGGAAGAATACACCTAGGCCAGCTATACAGAATTCGCCCATGATTGAGGATGAGGCAACACCAGCTCTGGAGCCCATGCATCTTCTTGAGACCGAAGAGGAGCCTCAGATTCATTTCAGCCCAATGGATATTGTTGAAGATAGAAGCGTTGAGCCAGCGCGACATTGGAGCCCGCTCAATATTGCAGAAAACGGTGGCTTGGATAGCGACTCACTTGGAGCGGATGATTTGCCCGTCGCAGATCTAACTGGGCCAATGCAAACGAATAGGGCGCACTTGAATACAAGCGTCACTCGGGAATATGGAAGGATTACATACGACACGCCTATTATTACAGAACAGCAATATCTCGGCAATGAGGAAAACATAAACTCAACCCCGTCAAAAATGCCTTCGCCGACCCGAGAAAGGCGATCCTCGTCAGTCAGATCGGCACGCGATGCTGGCATGGCCTCATCGCCTCGAACGTATCCCACCCCAACCCCAACTTCCTCGCTGGCCGAAGAAGAAAACCAAGCGCAGGAGGCACAAGGACAACAAGAATGGGAGAATGATGATCACCGGCCTCTCTCCGACCCGATGGACGAACACGAAGAATATGATTCGATAATGGAAAGCGAGGGCTTTACCATGGTGTCTTTGGATACTCTCCCTTCAGCTCAACAGTTTGGATTAGGCAGTAATGCTAGCAGAGCGACAGACAATGCCGCGAGAGTCTTACAAGATCGACACAATGGACGGATTGGCGATCGGTTGAAACGCAAACTCCCAGGGATTAGTGATTTCCAGAGTGATTACCATAGCTCAACCAGGCCCAGCCCTGTGACCAATGGTTTGTCTCCAGGCTCTCGATTTCTCTCGCACGCCCGCCAGGAATCGAATCGTCCAGCCAAACTATCTCCTGCGGGTCCTGTCTCTTATCCTGATCTCCCTCCAACATCTTCACCAAGGAAAGAACAACCCCAACTCGAGGAAGAGGAAGAGGCGAGGTCAGAAATTTCCCTCAAAAATGAACCCACTCCCCTAGACGATATTGAGGAAGAGAATGAAGATATCGAAGAGGAGGATGAGGAGGACGAGGAAGAAGAATTGGACGAAGTGCATGTGATACCCAATTCGTCCCAAATTGAACGAGAAGAAAATCCTCAAATCGACCCGACAGATAGGATGAGATCGCAACGAGAGGCAAAATGGCACGAGGAGCGACTAGCTGTCAGCCGAAATGCTCAAGATGCTCTCGATTCCAACCGCATGATCTACATCGACAGTGACCAAAATGCCTCTGAAAATGAAGGATTGGAAGAGGACAATGAGCATAGCGATCACTTACACTCTGATTTCGGGTCCATCGGCGAGGAAGATCACAGGCAGCCTGAGAGATTTGAAGAAGACAATGCGTTTAGCGACCATCTACAGTCTGATTTCGGGTCCATCGGCGAGGAGGATCGCAGGCAGCCCGAAAGATTTGAAGAGGACGGACCTTTGAGCGATCATCTACAGTCCGATTTCGGGTCCGTCGGTGGAGAAGAGCGCCGGGAGCCGGAAATATTTGAAACCATAGATGAGCAGGGAGAGCCCGAGGACTTCGAGCAATTTGCCGATGAAGGGTTTGCTGGCTCTGTCGACCCTGAGAATATCGGTCCATCAAAACCGGGACCTGTTCTCTCCAGTCCCACTTCCACGAAACGGCCTTTATATGACGAACCCGAAGTTTCGGATGGCGAGGACAATGGCTACGATGATATTTGGCGCCAGGAACCCGAATATCCAAAGCTTGAAACACAACATGTACATGAGCCCAAGCCTGAGCCAGAGCCTGAGCCAATAGCCAACCATGAAATGGAAATGGAAGACGAAGAAGACGGCTTTGACGACATCTGGCAACAAGAAGCCCGTGACAACAGTTATCTCTCGCATCATTCGGACAACCAAAAACAGCGACCTGCCGAAGAGGATGCTAGCCCTTGGCGACATGTTGCGGGAAACCCTTCGTCTCAAAATCATCTCAGCCCCTCTCCAGCTTACGTGGACCTAGAAAAGGATGACCTGCGTCATTTGAACCAAACACAAATCCGCAAACTCCGTGAACGCGAAGTAGACCTTTCCGCCCTTCTCGCAGCGGATGATACGCCTAATCGCGCACGATACTACAACGGGACAAGCACCCCCCGAAGTATACTACGCTCCACTACACAGCACTCGTCTATCAATGGCTCCGCCCTGAAAAGCCAGTCAGGAAATTCTGGAAAACGAGTTCGCTTACAACCGCTCTCTCAATCCCCCGAGAGAGAGCCAGAAGCCGAACAGGAATCCCCCATTTTCCGACATAATTATTCCCAACAAGAAGCTCACATCAGTGATGTGGAGGAGATTGGTAGCGTTTCTGATGGAGCCTCCAACGAGGCCGAACCGGCACATGGGGATATAACCATGACCCCGGAACATCAGCGTCAGTCAGATGTGGAACCCCAGGGGTCATCCTGGTTCCAACGAATCACCAGTCTTACTCCTAGATGGCTCAAGGCCCCTGCCCATTCCGAAGATGACGAGTCTAGCTCTGCTTCTGAAGATGATCCTAGGGATGTTTCTGAAGATGAGCTGGAAGATGGTCAAGTTGACCAGGGCGAACTTTCCCTCCAATCACCTCAAAACGACCATCACTATCATGAGCACGCATCGGCTTCCGACCGTTTCTCGGATCATTCAGGCGAATCACCTCTCGAGGTTGAAAGGACACCTCAGTCAATAGGTCTCGAACAAGAGCATGGCGAGGCTGTCTCTTCAGTGGAAGAAGAAGACGAGGATGAGGGCGGGAGGATCCGGTTTGATCGGAGCATCTCAAGCGAACTTGTCGAAGATAACCCTGCAAATATGATCGAAGAGGAGCACGACTCGCCGAAAGGGCCGAGGCCACTCGCCGTGTTTGGCTACTTCTCCAATGACCACTACCTGGCTCTTCGGCGCGTCTACCGAATCGCGAAACGCCACCCCGAACGGTTCCCCTACTATGATGCACCGGGGCGGGCCCAAATTATCGGCGATTGGATCTGGACTTCAGATGGACTCCACGGAGTTCCGATCTCTGAAGCGCAGTTCTCGATTATTGATCGATTTGTACATGAACTTTCGCATGCTGATGTACAATATGGTGGATCGGGGCAAGTGGAGTGGACCGACGCAGATCTGCATAGGAGGTTGATCAGCATAATCATTGGCGAGCAAATCCGAGACGAGCAAAAGGCCCAGGCGAACCGTGGGGCCTCTGTCGATACATGGCGATGAACACATTCTGAATTTCTTTTGGCGTATACTTAGGAAAGATGATGATGAAGCCGGTAGTTTGTCTTCTAGCGGCTTTTCTTTCTTTAATGATTCCCTCACGGTTATTGGTCTGGAATTGTACTGAGATACCTTACTCATGTTGAATTCTGGCTTTTCATTTTCAGCGTGACCTCGATACCTTTTTAGCGTTTTTTGTATTCGCAGTCTCATTTATCTTGTTTATAAATGTAAAACTGTTACAACCTCCAGGTCTGGGCTCGGCCATAATTCTAGACTGTTTCAAGTACCTGGTTTAGCCGTCTGCAGCTGTGCTAGATGGAGGTCTTAGCGAACCACGCCCGACTCCTGCATAGTGATTCCTGGTTTTCCCGAAAGTTGACGCTGGTGGCGATGTATAGATCAGACGAAAACATCACGTCGATTTCACAACAACCCTGGGACATGGACTGCTTCCCTCCTGTCTTCAAGACTACCATGTTTGTCTATCCCCGCAAAAATCCCTCTTCATATCAATAAAACCCCGCGATATGTACGACTGCTTGCGTCCTCAGGTACACGAGCGCGACTCTAGAGCTGGCTCTGGTTGTATTCTCGACCAACGCCGCAGACCTCAACCGGCTGCACCAACCAGGACTCCCCGGTGAATTGGTGTCTCTCGCGTGGGCAGCCAAGCAGAATACGCATCTGAAGGACATCGGGCTCACACCCCCACCTCCGTGCGAGCGCCTCCTGCACGTTCGTTTTCGTTAGGCGGATTGCCGGTCTTAATGCATACAAAGTACAACCCCTCGTGGCGAGAAACTGAGCATATAAGAGCGCCAGGGGCGAACCGATAGACGAGGAATGAGAATAGCAGATCAAGTTGATCCCAGTACTTCTGTGGCCCTATTCGGTATTCGTTTTTATCTTTTTGTTTTCACTGCATCCATGTTCAACAGGTGCTGTCATGGCGGTTCTTACCCTCGTCTATCGCGCCTTGCCCTTCTCCCTCCTCTGGAAAAGGCGTCAGTCAACAAGCTCCGCCGGCAGTAAGGGAAAAGAAAAAGAAGATGAAGTTCAATCTCCGGACTCAGGGTATAGCTCACAAAGCGGTCCCCAAATTGATTATCACGATGCCGAAATCCCCGACGCATCCCTGCACTGTGACGTCTCGCACGCCCTGCATATAGCGGTGAAGCAACATCTAGACCCGAAAGCCATGAGGTACGACACACAGGGCGACGAGTCAGTAGAGGAGGATGCATCTTCCTCATATTTTGACTCAATCCCCGGCTGCAAGCCCGACCGGCTCGCAGAGAAGTGCGAACCTTCCGCACGGCCGCAGCTTGCTCGCGTGGTGAGCTGGGCGAGTATTGTTCGCAGCCAATGCCGCTGGACGAGTGGTCAGGAGAAAAAGCTCCAAGATGCAAGAAGGCAACTTGCAAGATGTCAGAAGGCTTGGAGTTCGGAGCAAGAGTTATGGTTAGCCTATGTATGTTTTGCTTTCCTTTTGTTATTCCGAGTTTTCATCGAGATTAGCGTATGGTTTTTTATCAAAAAAGCAATCATTTCAAACGATTCTAATATTATTTCCCACGAAGATACAAGCCCTCAGCGAAGAAAAGGAGGCGCATGGTGACTTTTTGCTCTTACGCACGAGACAGCAAGATGACGAGCAGCATCAATTTCGCAAGGCATGGAAACGACGGCGATCTTTCGAAACGACTTTGCAACTCAACAGCCCAACGGTGAATAGTAATGTGGGCATGAGTAACAAGTTTCGTCGACTACACCGACATGGATACCTGGAAACTCCTCTGGTAACAACAGATTCCACAGTACTAGCATGTCGAGGGTGATTTCCAAGATATTATTAAACCCCCGGAATTTAGTATACCAATTATAATGACACTTGAATGTAGAATATCTCCTCTTCCATTCAAATATCTCACTACTACGCAATATGAATAAACGAAATACCGTTATCTAGATACAGGCACATTTCCCTTCCTCTCCCTCGGCCACTTGCGAAACATGTCGGCCACCATATCAACCGGCGCCGTCAAAAGCCCCACAGCCGTTTCAAAGGGCGGCTTAGTCGGCGCCAACGGGTGCGAGCGAGACGGAAGAAACATCTTTGTTTGATTCAACCACCGCGTCAATGTCTCACTATCCTCTTTGGAAATCGTTGCCTCCAATCGCGCGAAGTCTTGATCTTCCTCTTTTCGAATATGATTCTCCAGATCACCTATTAACGCCCTTAGTGTCGGGATAAAGCGCGGATCCGTGGATCGTAGCCCTTGAAACATCTTCAATTGCTCTTTGATGTCCTGATGCTCTGCCCGGCCCTCGTCTGCAATCGCTTGTCCATTCTTAACATATTTGATCAGAGCAGGGTAGACGATGAGCTCTTCGCCTATCATATGACGGGCCAGCTCCCAGGTGAATTGGTTTTGGTAGCGGGTTTGCTCGTCAGGGCTTGAAGAATTTAGGATTTTATCAACGTCGGCTTCGAGCTCGCGATGTTCGTGTTTGATGGCTGTTAAGATGCGGCCGTCTCCAGATGGCGCGACAGTCTCAGCTGTATAGTTCCGCGGCGTGGAACATGTAGTATTGAGTTTGAGTAGAGGTCTTATAGAAGGGCCTGTTGAAGGAGTATAATTTTTTCCGGGACCAAGGGTGGCTCCCGTCGTCCTGGGAGGAATGGCGATGCTGGTCCGGCAGGCAATCGGGAGAGAGGAGTGCCGGATTGATGCGATGTGTCTGTACATAGGGAATCATTCAATCAATCTTGGACTTCAATGAGATGCTGAAAACTCGAACTTACTATTTTCCATTGGAATTAGGGCCGCGGGCCTTGATTCCGCCCGTGTCATTATGATCATACCTACGCCGAAAAATGCTTATACAGTGAGTGGCCAACAAGGTTCTGCGTGGCGATCAAATTTGTGGTTTCTAGGAAGAACTATGTTATTGTAAGTAAGCGCGGCTAGAATGATAAATCTTCGCTTAGTTACTTTTTGCTTGGGCATAAGTATGAAGGTTCACTGCATCTATGCCGGTGGCTTTCTGCAAACCCCATTTCATCTGCGTTGACATAGAAGAATTTAGATAATTTCAATTTTCAACCTTCTTTCTCTTCCTGTAGCTATTTAATCTAAAAATAGGTGTGAATAAAATAAAGTCTGGCCTGGTAAGCTGACTCTACATACGCGCATGCTAACCAGTCTTTGTAGTGGATATCCGCAAAGCCACCCTAATCACCCATCAATACAAAGACAGTTCTGGAATTTTGACAGGCGTCGGGATTTTCTTTTTTAGAATTGTCAAGATAAATTCCCCTCTCAAACAGGAAATGCTCAAGCCACCCCCTTCGCATGTCATCATTGCCGTGGCAAATATCTCAAATGAGAATTGACTCGGCCGAACTGTCGAGAAGGTTACAGCGGTAGACCCACTGATTCGGCAGCCTTTTGGGATTCGCACCTCTGCTGGTCCGACCTAATGCCGATGCTAGGGAGCAAGTATGGAGTCAGTTTTGTATGGAACTTATTATTACTACCAAGAGGAAGTGCTAACGGGTACATCGTTTCATTGACTCGTGTCTATGCTATACATTGGAAGAACAAGGATGCATATTAATAAGGTTATCCCCAAGTCGGCGTCGATCAATCACAGCAAATAAGCTAGAGCGCCCAAGCCAGCAGAGAGAATGAAAGAGGCCATCAGCATACGCTCGGTGGTCGACCCAGCAACGAACACCTTGGAATTGGCAGCGTTGCCTTTGCCAGACGCGGTGGAGGTAGCGCTGCCTGATCCAGAAGTCGAAGTGCCAGTTTGTTTTCCAGTAGTTGATTCCTTGGTATATGTTTGTCCCAGTGTCGGAAGCGGCGAGCTAGGATCAACTGCCCAGCCTCCTTTGGTTGAGGAAGGGCATTCGAGAGAAGGACTGCTAGATGACTTCTTGTAGTCGGAAAGCGCGACTCCAGTAGGGTGCAATGTTGCCCAATGCTTCTTCAAATTTCCGAAATCAGGCGAGACAGGTGTCGGAGTCCCTTTGCGTGTGTAGCCATCTTCGACAATAGTGGCGGTGGCGGCCTTGGCAGAGGGTCCGTAGCTGATAAGACCGTAGTCGTTGGTTTCTTCAATCCACTCATAGATGATGGCGCCGGACCAAGTGTCAGCCATGTCTTTGCCAAAAATAGCCGCTTGGTCGTCAAAAGTTCGGGGAGTGGGGGTATTGCACCCTGTCTCGGAGAAAAAGATCGGAATGGGGTAGTCGGTGGCATTCTTCTGCAACATGTTGTAACCAGAGACGGTGTAAGAAGAGTCACCACACCACTCGTATGCATTCAGCGAATAAAAGTCGAGACGATCTGAGGCATTTGGCTGGCAGGCGAGGTAGTTTTGAAGCATGGGGCGTAGATCAGCGATATCAGCGGCAGAATAACCGACAGGAATCTCTCGGTAGCCCTTGCGATCACGGTAGGCCTTGACATCACGAGCGGCAGCGAGGACGTAGGGCGCTGCAGCAGAGCCATCGGCTGTAGTCAGGACCTCGTTGCCAACTAATACACCGGCGGTGTTGTCAAATTGTTGAAATTCATCAAGAACTTCCTTGAAGCGATCAAACTGGGTTTGGTTCCAGTGGGGCTCGGTCTATTTACCATTAGGTTTCCTGTCAGTATGTCATGGAAGATGAACGGATGAACGGTGGAGTTCATACCTGCTCGATTTGGGTAGTGAAGGTATCGAGATCGACGAACAGATAGATCCCTGCATCCGCGAAAGCCGACATACAGCCCTTGTGGTCGGCCTTGGGATCGACGTGATATACACGAATAGCATTGGTGCCCAGCTCAGACATGCGAGCGATATCGCGCTCGCATTGGGCGGTATCGACGAGCGGGTCGTGGGGGGGTAAGCTGATAAGCAATGCCTGCCACGGTTTGATTAGCCTAGGCCCAGCCATGAGTAAACCAAGTCCCCACGAACCTTTCAGGTAGTACTGGGTGCCATTTTCGTAGAAAAATTTGGATCCTACGGCGGAGATGGTTGGAACTGCGTCCACTGTCACGGCCTGCAGACCAGCCAGGAGCAGGGGCGCCACGGAGAGCGCGAGCGAGGAAAACATGATCAATGTTGATGCCCAATGATAAGTGATGGTAATGGTAACACTAGAGCCAATGGGTAGAATGAAGATGGGGGACGATAGGGGAAGAAAGAGGGAGAAAGCTGGAGATGATGAGATGGCAGAAAGTCGCAGGTCTAATTGTAAACAGTGAGTGATGCGGCAAGAGGGCCGTCAACTCGAAGGGAAGGTGCGATCAATGCAAGCGAACTTGGAAATATACCAAAGAGTCTACGAGGTCTACGAGTCTACGAAATATGGTAACTGCCAGTGCTTCTAGGGCGGAAGAAGCAAGGCAAAATCAAATGAAACAAGAATTCCTGGACCTTGGTAACCTTGGACCTTGGGAACCGGTTTTCCTAGATTGCAGTGGCAGATGTGTGTGCTTTAGCGCCGAGTCGGACTCTTCATTCCACTGGCGCGACATGCCAAGGGGGCCAAAGAGAAATTACGAGTACGCGTTAAGGAATGGAGTCAACACAGAAATAAAATTAGAGACAGAGACAGAGACAGATGCAGTGTGAGTTGTGAGATGTGAGATCCTGCATATCTGTTTGCCAGACAAATTGGAAATTGGCAGGGGTAGCGTGAGGTCTGGTGGGTGGGGAGAGCAAAACAAAGAGCGGATGGGCTGCTGGGTTTAGCCCTACACTTGGACATGGAGTAGAGTCTGGTATACAAGTATGCAGAAGCACATACTACATGCTTTACTAGGTACTACATATAGATACTATACCTGGGTACTTATATATATATATATATATATGTTTCCAAGGTTCAAGTTCTGTGATATTTCAATCCGTTTACAGTCTTGCATAGCAAACAAAAACAACCCGGTTGGACACAGCCAAGAATGCCCGTGAGCTCCGAATCTCGCACTGGCACTGGCGCTGGCACTGGCACTGGCAACCCGGAGACTGCCGAGTCCCACCCTTTTCTCCCCTCCAACGGCCCCTATTTTATTTTTCAACCTTGGACTCGGAAGTTGGATGGAATCAATTTCTGATTTGTGGCGTCCTATTGACTCGGACCCTTGATCTTAGCTATCAAACCCCTGATCCAAAAATAATCCTCCAAGCTTTCAAGTTCCATCTCTCCTTATTTTGTCAAAGAAAATTTACGCTCGAAATCAATCTACTCCGTATGGAAGGCCCCCTCTGTCCGATCGGAGCCCTAACATCCTCCACCCTCCCCCAATACCCTGCCTATCCCTTCCACATCGCGATGCCACGATGGAGACCCCTAATTTACCCACTTCCTGCAGACGGGAGGGATCTCCCCCTCCTCTTCACGCACAGATAACGTTGCCGTGTTTTCGCCCGTGGCCTAGGTGTTGGGCACGGTGACTTGGGCGCTGATCGGTTGGCCGTATCAGAATAATGGATGGAATGGGAAATGGGGACATGATTGCGATACACCACTCGGTTCTTTCTCCCATTCCATCATGATCTCCGGTCATTTCCGGCCATGATATGAAGTAGAGGACAGTACTACCAGGGACTACCACCTTATTTAAGGTACTACCAGTAGGTACTATAGTACCATAACCATAGATAAACAACGACTTCTTCTTGGGACCAATTTAAGTCCCTACGAGTAAGGTTGGACCACCACACCGAGTTTCCACCAGATAGGGGCTAAAGATAGAGTAGCCCTGAACCTGAACCATATTGCGAAGAGCAAAGCGCAAGACCGCAGTCCAGACTCTCCAGACGGGCTCTCCCATCTCCACCAGTCCACTCATTCCGACCAACTCCGCCAATCGTGTGGCCTTCTGCCGTTGCGTTCGTCAGCAGTGGGGAACATCCATTGCGATCGACTGCGTCTACCCTGGACGCTGCCCCCCCAAGAGGCGAAGAAGGCCCTGTGCGATCTACACCCCATCCTGCTTCGTTCCCATGACGTTTCCGTAAAGGGGGTCTTATAATAAAGTCCGCATCCGGCCCTGTTCCCCACAGAGCTTCTTTTTCGTGTGATTTCAGTGATCTATAACATTTTATCGCTTCCTACGAGTACACCCGGCTACACTATGCTCCTCTAATCTGCCTCCCTGAAATAACTCCATCATCCGAATGATAGCTCTTTGAACCATCGACGAATTTGTCGACATCTCTCCACACCCTTCGAAATTCCACTATAAACATCACGATAATGGACGACGTCTCCTCCCCCTTTCGTATTTCCTTCCGTGACCAACTCGAGCTCGAGCGCAATGAAGCCTTCCGGGCTATGAGAGAACAACTTCGCCGCCAGGACTGCGGCATGGAGAGGCCAAGCTTCTGCTCAGACCACGGCGACCTGGGCTGCTCCGAACAAGAGTCCTTCCGCCTGCATCGCGACATCATCCACACTCTACTCGTCCCACTTTTCTTGATCAACCACCAAGCAGAGCGCATTGCTTCGCGTGCGCTGCCTAGCAAGCAGAGAGCCGAACCCGAACGAGCTTTTCGCGGCGAGGCACGCAGCGCCTTCGCTTGGCTGCATTGTATTCTCACGGAAGAGCACGACTGGTACCTCACTGCACGCTGCCCGGCCTGCATCGTCCTTCACGTCCTTCACTCCGAGCCCACTATTCGGTTTGTCACTGTCGCTGCCCAGCTGGCTGGTTCCCGCTCTGGCTTTGACTGCTGGCTTGCCGCCCTCGAAACCGCCGTGCGCCAGGACGCCTTTTGGGGCGACGCTTTCTGGCCCGATATCGAAGAGCGGGCGTCTCGCCTGACCGATGGCGTGCAACAGCTGGTTCGCCAATGCCACGAGCTCCGAACCACACTTGACAGCCCCGCTGTCACTATTCCTATGGCGAACCCTAATCCGATCTGCGACCGCGCGCCCAAGTGCACAATTGCTGTCAAGCCCTCCAGCTTTGCCCGTAAACAAGTCCGGCTTGGACGCGAGGAGCAGCGCTACCGGTCGCACATGGTCTGGAATTCATGGAACGATTGCTCCCGGGAGCTTCGTCAACCGCTCGGTGGTGTCGCCCCTACACAATCGCGCCGTCGCTCGATGACCTCGTGAAACTCTACACCGATTGAATGGTACTAGAATTTTTTTTCCAAAATTCCTGACCAATACCAAGCTCCTACACCACCCACCACGCTGGTGCATCAAAAGTGATGACACCATCCCCCCCGCCCAACCTTGGACTCGACCCCGCATCTCGAAGCTTCTTCGAAACCTTTGATAAGGGCCAGCCAATCCGGCATAGGAACCAGCCAGCGGGTTGAAAGAATCACATCAGTCCAAGTCCTCTTGATCAGATGCCACACAGGGCACAGGGTCCAACCCTTGCAGACGTGGCCAACGTGGCCAACGTGGACGACTGGCAATCAATCAACAGCTTGCGGATACTTCTTGCTTACTTCCAGGTGGCGTGTTTTGATTACATCCTCATCTGGGTCAAGCAACCGAATAAGTCCGGCAAGATATGTTTTTTTTTCAAGTTTACCAAGAGATGTCATTGATTGATTGGAGCGCCAATTTATCTATGCATATTTTCTGCAACACCCCCTCATGCGACCGAGATCTTCAGCGCCAGGATCCTCGGGTTCGCAGACCTGGACTCGTCGGAGGAGGATGAATGGCTTTCCCCGGGCCTGGTGCGGTCGCACTGCAGCCATCCAGACCCTTCTAGCTCTCTAGCTCTTTACTTCTTTTGAAGTTCTTCTTTCCCAACTTGAACTGGATAACTAAACAGCATGTCATGGCTTCGGCCGAAAAGCTTGAGTCTCGCCATCTGGCGTTCCGATTTCCGGTCTTTCAATATCAATTTTAATCTTAATATATGAATACAATCTCATAATAATACATTTTTCTGGAGCATTTCATTTGGCGTACCACCGATAACTCTTCAAAGTTCTGGGTATAATTTCCACATTGTGTACAGTACTATCTGCGCATAGTGTACTCCTCATCAAAGTGAGCGCCCCGCCCGACTCTCCTGCATAACAAGTATTAAGTATAGTAGGTCTATTGCGATTCGCTGGGTAAGATCATGACACGTTCAAGGAGACGACCAAAGTGGCAAAGGACGTACTTTAAGTGAGACTCGGGTGGGGGCATGGGAGATAAAACCGGACTGGGAACCAGACCGGGGCCAACGGTGGAAATTACAACGGGCCAACGGCCACGATGGAATGACCGGGCGTCCGATCTGATCTGGAGGGGGAGGGGAGGCGTCACCTGCTTGGTGCCAACCCCATATCATAACTAATCGGTATGATCGGAGCGAGGGGAGGGGCAAAGGGTCTGCCAGGGAGTATACTGGTAATAATATGTGGAAAAACCAAAAAACCCCTAAAGATTAAAAAATTTAGCTAATCCCATTGTAGATGGAGGAGGTAGCTTTACGGTGGCCTACATCCAGGTAAACTTGAATGAGGGTGCCCGATCTGTGTGCCCAGGTGATGCCCTACTACAAGTAATTTGAGTGTTTGCCGGACAAAACAGGGTTGGGAGAGTTGTGTGGTCTCGTGTGTCGAGCAAGGCCAGACGAGACCCCCTCTCTTTCTCAGTGGCAACAGCCCAAAGCCTAGAATTGTGCGGGAGTCCGGAAACGGTGATGAGAGGGGGTGTACTGGTACTTGTTCCCAGTACATTCCCCACGCATTGGCCCAAGTACCAGTACATTCACCCAAGACAGCCCTCCACCCAACTACCCACCGTCACCCACCATGGATGGATGAACCTCGGAAAGCCCTTTTTTATATGAGCAAAACGAAACATCCTACACCGGGATTCGACAGGAATTAATATCCAGAGGTCCAGAAAAATTTCAAGTATGTGACAGCGAAGAGGATCAGAGAGGATCAGGGAGAATCAGAGAGGCCTGGATTCATCAACTCGATGCAGAACCGAGAATGATCGCCCAGCCGCGTGGGGCCCGTCAGCCAGTCGTGGCCAGTTGTAGCCAGTCGCAGCTCCGTGGAGCGTCTAGACTTGCGGCAGCACATTTTTAGCACGGCGACGGGGCCTCGTCAACACCATAACAGAGATGAAGCTGGGGTCGTGAGTCGTTAAATGGTAAATATTAAATATTAAATTATTTGGAAAGGACGGTAGTCAATATCGCATATAAGCCCTCCTGACCCTACACTAGCACCTTCGAGAAGTCTTCTTCCTCTCTGCTAGGTACTTCTAGCTTTTTTCTTACCTTGGGCTACTCTCCTCCACCGATGACTCGACGACCGGTCTAGAACATTGTCTAGACCCCCAACAGCAGCCGCAGCAGCCCCAGCAGACGTACCCGGTACCTCCAATTCTCCCGGGGCCACCATAATCTTCCAAAGTACCCGATACACTGGGCCAACTCTGGACCATTTCCACTTTCCTCCCCTTACCTCCCCTCTTCTCATTCTCTTCTCGCCTCGTCTCCCCTTTGCCTCTGTCTTTGCCTTTCCGTCCTTCACACACACACGCACACCTGGTCGAATTCTCAAACCTCCCACCTCCTCTGCTCTCTACGGCGAATCCCATGCCGTCCGCCATTCTTCGCCCACCCGACTCGGCCTGGATGAATCGACAGTGCAATGGACGGTGTGGGCCAGTGACTTCCCCAGACAAATTAACCATGCATCCGACCACACTGAAACTTGACACCCAACGTCGTCTCTCCAACCACTCCCTCCCTGACTCCTCCCCCGCCGAACGTACCGGCCCAAGCCCAGCAAAACTCCGTCGACGAGCCTCGCAAGGATCCCTCCGCACCAAACCCTCCCCGGTCTCTCGGTTCCTCTCCAAGGGCAGTGTCGCGGTACATTTCCCTTCCTGGGAACACCGCAGTTCTTCGCCGGGCTCGCCGCTCCGGGTCGAGTCGCGAACCCGGTCTGTAGACTCTCGTCTTCGTCTGTCCACCACGGTGTCTCGCGGGCCGAGACCCTTGACGGCGCATTCGAACTCATCTACCTCTACCTCTTTCTGGAACTCTTCTCCTTCCTCCTTCCAGTCCGACTACCCTTCTGTTCTGCCCCTCACACCACCGGACGACGATAGCCACGTCGCCTGGAACCCAAAGTCCGAGATGATGCTCTTTGGTACCAATACCCACCAGGAGCCGAGCTCCGGTGCGATGATGGATGAGAGCCACAGCCTGGGAACCTCCCCCCCCAACTGGCCCATCAGATACCCTCAGTAGTCCGTCTGACGGCCTGTCGAATGGCTCTTCTAGCGCCGGGGGCAGCCCAGGCCCTCAGGACGAGATGGACTGCCAACAAGATATGGGATCGTGGCTAGACCAGGGCATCAACGTGACTGGTGAGTGATAACATCCGAACACATAATCACAGGCGTAAATTTCCAAGAATTCTAACCTCTCTCCACAGTGTCCTCCTTGGGAACATCAAATCCGCGAGGTGAGGCCGTCAAGATCGTCTCACAGACTCTTCCATACCCGAGGACTTCAGATCAGTCGATTTCGCTGCCGAGAAATGATACTATCTTCTGCTCTATCGTCCAGGCTGTCCACAGCCATCTGCAGCCTGGCCACTCGCCTTACATTAATGTCACACACGCAGTGCCCGAACAGTTCAGTCTGTCCAACCTGCCACATTCTCCTCCAAGCACTCCTCGCTCTCCAACCGCTGCCGATGACTATTTCAACGCCACTGTTTTCTCCAGCGCCGCAGTGGTGGGTGCGTACCACGATTTTCGTGGCCCTCTTCAGCGGCAACTTGCACATGCTCCGATGCACATCGTCCCCCCTCACAGTGTTCATATTTCCGTGCTAGAGCGATATCTCCCCCCGCCTTCCGCTCAGGAATATAGAGATCTGTTTTGCCCTACCCGTCCGTCGTTCCTTGTGGACCGACTCAGCGAGCTATCTCCAAACGGAGGCTCGCTTCTCTTCATCTACCCCACCAAGAAGGGTGCCTCCACATTCAAGTCCCAATATCTGGGACCCATTCTCGACCCTCTCCTGCGACAATTAGTCGTAGTGAACGGCTTGTCTGCTGACGTCGGTCGCTATTTGGGCAAGCTATCCACAGTATCCCAAATGGATGACTTTGCCACGATGAAGGCAAACATTGCCACACTCTGCGAGTCTCTAAGCTCCTCATCGTCACAGTTCCAGGTGGCTGATGCCGGTCGTGCCAATGCCGATCTGGACCGCAATCTGTGGGTGGAGTGGTTCATTCACCAAGAGAAGGCCCGGATGAAGGAAGTTCTCAACCTCTATTGGCAGAACGGCCGCCGGCCTCCCGCGAACAAGACCATGTCCAACGGTGGCTCGGGGCACATGTCTGACAAGGACATCTCGTCTTCCATGCTCCTCGGCGAGATCTTTGAAGGCATTCGCAAGCGGCCTTATGGCGAGGACAGCGAGCCTCACGAAGGGGTTGAGCTGGGTGTGTTCGTTATCCGACGAACCAACTGATCAACCCTGCGGAAATGACCACTTTCCCACCCAAAATACTTTCCTTTCTCACCCACCCTCATTTGAAACCATACAGTTTTTAAAAATGATTCTTCTATACGGACCTCTGGTATGTGTCCCTGGAGTTAGTTGGTCAGTGACTTTACCTTATTATATTTTATTATTTCGGCCGTGGTGTGCGCCGTCCTGCATTTTATTTTTGGCCGGATGGAAACGAACGTGAATACCCATGATGTTGGTCTTTTTTCTCTTTCTTTTTTGGCGATCAAGACTTGATGATTTTTTTTTTTATGATGGATATAAATTTTTACTGGGGTTGAAATCCAATACAAACAATCTTTTAGAGGTATTCGTTTCCTTTTGTGTAGCTAGTAAGAAGTCCCTCCTTAATACTATTCTGTTATAGTAGAGTTAGGCATTGTTTTAAGGGATTTTTGCCTTGCAGAGTCGGAATCTGCTACGGCATATTGTTTGCTCTACTTGCATATGGAATGGCAACCCCATGCCCCGTAATGAGGATTCTTCGAACATTATTGGCTCCAGCCATGGAGAGCTGGATCCGAGTGATCCGTGATACTCAGGCTTGAAGCTCATGCTGCTTGCATGCGAGCCATATACCGTGCTGCCGGGACGCACGTCATCAAAGAAGAAATGGGAAATTTGACCTCATTCCTGAGAGCTCTTGATCCAAAAAAAGCATGTTCACCCCATTATTTCTCTGCCTAACCCACTTAAATCTATGTAGTTTGTGTGGCAAGCGTCGCCAGTAGTTCGGGACGGTCAAACGTAGTGCCGGGCCTAAACCGCATCTGGCACTAGACAATACCGTCCGCTTTTCTGACGACAGGCCGGTCTACACATTACAGGCACTGAGCCCTCTATCGTGCTTCTTTTTGGTCTAGGTTATACTCCCAGAGCTGGTCTAAAAGGCGCGTCTTTATGCAACCTGTCTATCACTTCTCCTAAATCTACACACCCTCTCAATCCATGGCCTACTCTCCGGGGCCCCCATCACCCGGCACTGGGCCCGCCTACCATGGCGGACTACAACGAGGGCGTTCCACCAGCCCGACTGGCGGAGCGTCAGGTCCGATCTCGAAGCGCGACAAGAGAAGATCGGCTTTGCAAGAGCGTCTTCATGATCTGACCGCTACATTCAGCCAGAACCGTGACGCCCAATTCCGCCAGCAGCTTCACTCTCTCCAATGCGATATGACCCTCATTAATAATGCCGACCCTTACCAGACTGCCCTGCTGCAGGACTCATCTGAGGATATTGCGCAACTGATTGAGGATACTGTCGGCGGGGGAAAGTTCGCCAAGGAGATGGCAAGTCTGTCGGGGACTTGGTATGCGAAGTTTGTACAGGAGGTGAATAATGTCAAGGAGCAGAAGGATTCGGATTTGACTCAAGTCATGGTAAGTCTCGCACTGAGCTGCTTCAATATGGGCAAGTTTAAATGTGTTTGCTAACATGTTCGTTTTTGTGGTATAGAACCGACACCAAAATAGCCTTGATCGACACTGGAGGGAATACGACTGGCGAGTACACTTTGCTAAGGAGGAGTACAATCAGCTATCGGGCACCCTTCGCGAGCGCTTGATGCAAAGTATCTCGAGCAAGCGAACTCGTCTGATGCGCGAGAAGGAACAACTCGACATCGCCGACACGAACGCCCTACTGCTACATCCCAACCAATTCAGCATCACCAACCCCGCCAGCCCCGGTGGCATTCACAGCAACCGCAAAACTCGACACACCCGACATCGCGTGGATCTGGACGAGTTGGGCAACGGCATTGTCTCAGAGTTGAACAAGCGCAAGCGCAAGGCGCCCGAAGAGGATACTGGATCTCCCGTGCGGGACACGGGCGGCACGACCCCGGCCGAGCGCTCCAAGACATATCTTGAGAAACAAACTGCGCCCACATACTCGATGCATTCGCTCTTCACAGATAAGGAATTGAGCGCGCACGCAAACCAGGCGCATGTTGCGACCATGCACTTTTTCTCCACCTCCAAGCGCGCCGACCAGGGCTCCGGCGCCGTAACCAACGGCAACAACACTGACGCGGAGGATACCCCGGAAAACACTGGCCACGAAGACAATGGCACTCCCGCTGCATCGGACATGATTCGTACCGCCAGCCACAATTTCCACGTCACACGCTCGACCCGCACAACCGCGGCGCACAGCGCTCTCAGTGCCTTGGCCGATCTTGCCGACAAGCCCGCTACCCGCCCAAGCCTGCCCTACCACGTCCTCGCTGGTCACCAGGTCCGCACAACGGGCAACGCGCCGCCATTGACATCCCTGCTCAATGACGAGGCAGACGACGACTCTGCGCGCTTCGATCGTCTGCACAGCAGCAAGCCTGCTGGCTGGATCGATGCATCCTTGATCGAACTTGTTTCTGGGCCGCTCCCGTCAGAGCCTATCGATGGCCACCCACCTAACCCGGGTGAAATCTCCTCCTTGCATCCCGATTTCCCGCCTAGTATGAACATTCAACTCCAGCCCGCGCGCCAGCAGCCGGGGTTCGAGATGTTCCCTTCCATCATGATGGAGCGTGAGCGCAGCAGCAAACGGACTCGGAATCACTGAGGGCTACTTACTCCGGTGGCGTCTGACTACTTATCTAGCGTTTGGTTGTAAGTTAGGAGGGAACTGGTGTCTTTATTCGATATTTCTGTCTTTATCTGCTTCTTTTCAATTGGATGGGTCCGTGGATTGCAATTGCACGAGAGGACTGGCGTTAGGTATTCCAATTCGCATGTCTATTTTTTTCCCGCTCTTTCTTGAGCTGCATAATCAACTGAACTTGATTTCTTCCATTCGTTTTCGTTTCTCTTGGCTTTCCATTTGACCGAATCGCGTTACATGCGATGTCGATCTAGTTAGTACACTACGCGGTTCTTCCACTTTCAACCTCGTATGACTATGACGCCACCCGCTATGGTTGGTCATCAGCATCTACAAATCAACCAGGTAAGCTGTTTGACACTGTCATGAAATTCTTAGTAGAGCGTAGCATTGCATTGCAGGATGTATAGCGTGCTGGGCAGCATGAATGATGTGATCATGGTCAGAAATTGGGTCATCGCCACATCTGCAGCGCGTTGAGTGGTCGCTTCTCCGGAATTCTCGCCGAGATGACAAATGCCCCCAGCAACATCGAATGGTCATCTTGCTCACTAATTCATCATAGTCTCCGGAGACTTTTAAACTTCTGGCTCCGACTCTGCAGCGGTATAAAGAGTGTGCTCTGCATCTAGGATCATCATTTCGCATCGCATTGCATCGCATCGCATCGCATCACATCCACCCGCACTAGTATACTATAACTATACTCGGTATATAATCATACAAGATGGCCACCACCACCGAAACAATAGCCACCACTGGCACCACTACCACCAGCGGACCAAGCTACATCCCTCGGGGTCCCACAACCGCAGAGATAACCTTCTACGCATCACCACCCGACGGCTCCGCCCCATTCAACTACGTCGAAGCACCCCCTGCCAACCAACCACAACGCAACTACCTCGAGCAAACGCATCAAGTAAACATAAACGACATCCGCGGCGACGAAAAATCCTACAATCTAGACAAAGACGCCTTCCAAACCCTCTCCTCCGTCCCCACAAAAACAACCTCCTCAACCTTCGACTCGGACACCGCCGTCCGCGAAACATACTACCCGGAAGTCGAATCACTCCTTCTATCCTCCATCCCCGGCGCAGAGAAGATAGTCTTATTCGACCACACAATCCGCCGCGCAAAGCCAGACGCCCCCCGCCAACCCGTCAATCGCGCCCACGTGGATCAAACCCCCCCGCGCAGCAGCCGACAGAGTCAGACTTCATATCACCGACTCAGACGAGGCAGAGAGACTTCTCGCAGGCCGTTATCGCATCGTGAACGTTTGGCGACCTCTGACGGCCGAGCCTGTTCAGTCCGCGCCGTTGGCGTTTGCGTCGGCGCAGTCTGTGGATAAGGATGATCTCGTCCCTATTCAACACCGGTATCCGCATCGGACGGGTGAGACTATGGGGGTGAAGTTCAATCCGGAGCAGAAGTGGAAGTATTGGTCTGGGATGAGCCAAGATGAGAGGTTGTTGCTTAAGTGTTCGGATTCGAAGGGGTTGGAGGGTGGTGATGTTGCGCAGTGGGTGCCTCATACTGCGTTTTGGGATCCTAGGACGCCTGATGGTGCGAGGTTGAGGGAGAGTATTGAGGTTCGGGCTTTGGTTTTTGGATGATTTTAAGTATGTTATCATTTAGGGCTGGAGATGAGGAGAAGGGCATGATTGGTTAGATTTTTAGTGGTGTGTTATGGAATGTTTTGTTAGGCACTGTGGTAGTCAGTTACTGGTCTTGGATTTAGGTAATGTCTTTATGATTTTGCATTGGGTTAGCATAGTTAATAATGTTTTATGATACTAGTATATTTTTCAAATCTCAGGCTCTTTGAATACTAGTAGTCCCTGGAAATTGAGGTCTTTCCACATAAGACCAGCGTGAAATTGCAACCACATACCCGAGTACTTATATGGAGAGAGCTGGCGGGTTTTGTCTATTCTTCAAATAGAGAATTTTATACCTATGTAGACAGTAGCCGAACGTGATCAAGATTCATAATATTATAGCTTTAAAATGAGTGCCTCCGAAGTCTGTACAAACGAAATAATTAGAAATACTATGTAAACATGTCAAGTCATCGAGCCATTCAACGTTCCGTTCCATCTCGAATAAACAAACTCGTACATATCAATCGAACAATCAAAGACACACGCACGCACCAGTGCTAAGTACGAAAGGTCAACGCCTCAATCCCGGTGATGTTAGAATCAAGATCCGGTAATGATAATTGAGGCGACACTCGATCGACCGGTTCAATTGACTCAAAATCATCGAGAATAGAAGGATCAATCTCATCCTCAGCCCCATCCTGCAATTCCTCCGGATTGGTCTCACTATCACTAGCAGCCTCCGAAAACCCAAAGTCAAACTCAGAAACAGACGACGAGGAGAGAACAGAATCCGCTTTCGACTTCGTCAAGACAGGTACAGAAGCCTGCCTCTTAACCATGCTCGCTCTGTTGTTCTTCTTATCCATCCCCATTATGACTTCCGCCTCTTTCGGCCATGCCTTGTTGGGTGCGCTCTTCTCCTGCTTCGGAGGCGAGATGCAATGAAGTGAAACAGCAGGGCCACGTGTAGACGGGATTTCCTTAATCGCCGCCCCAAAACACTTCTTCACTCTGCTTGCGGACGGCCGTTTCTCCGGTTCGGAGGAGAGCATCGCGCGAAGTACAATGAGCATGCGAGGAACGGCGTAGAAGAATCGGTCACTGCCGCGATCTCGTCGGCATCGTTTCAACGCGTCACCTTCTAGCAGGGCAATCCAGGATTGTACCTGGACTGAATTGCGGGCGAGATGGAATGAGGCGTCTGCCATTCCGCCGCCACGACCGGCGGAGCGGTTGCGGGCACTGCGGTGGGAGACAAAGGATGCTGAGCTTCTCTTACAGAGGTGGGTAAGAATGTCGAGAATAATGGCGGCGAGGGAGAAGAGATCTGCAGATGATTGGGAGGTTTGGGTTGAGTGCCAGGTTGGGAGGATAGTTGAAGGAGTCGAGGGGGGGCGGAGCGATTAGAGAGGAGCTTGTTGAAGATAATGACGATGAGGAGGTCGATGATCTTAGTGATGGGATTGGGAAGAGGCTTCGAGGTCTTTTGGACCAGAGGGGACTGCTTTGTTTTGGGGAGCCGGTCGAAGCGGAGTTTGTGGAGGTGTAATTTGAGGATGCGCCAGACGAGGAGGAAGAAGATGAAAAAGCGAAGGAGAAGCGAGATGGGGATCTTGGGAGTCCAAGATGAATAACGGTTCCCTTGGATGCGGCAGAGTCTGGTCGAGGATTGTCTGGTGATGATGGTGGGCTCCCAGTTTCGTTGAGTGGTGCTAGGGCAGAGACGAACAGGCTTCTTCCGCCGCCCAGTTCGACCCCCCGAGGGAAGGATCACTTTGCTAGGGGCTTGCTGCACTGGATGAATGGGCGCAGTGGCAGTGTGAATCCAGCGTTCGGGAGCAGAGTATTGATAAGACTCGAGGTCGTTAACTCGTGGCGGTGCAAGAAGAGAATCGAGGGCTTGGAATTGGCCCAGAATGATATTGAAGTCTGGATCGACGAGAATGTTGGAAGGCCGAATTGCAGTATGAGAATGGCCACGAACATGCAGCCAGGACAATGCAGATACGAGACAATGAGGCCAGGTGATGAGAGTCTGACGGCGCTCCTCCTTGGGTAGGCGTTTGAAGGTCAGAGGTTCATCACTCAAGAAACTTTGCAGTGTGCGATCTGTTTCAGCCCCAGTAAAAAGCACACATACAGTATCGTCGACGAAATATGAAGCATAGATCGAGAAGAGATGCTGATGCGCGAGTTTCCTCAAAGATCGAATTTCTTCGAGTACTTCGTCCGAGGAGAAGAAATGTGGCGCACCACCAACTTGGACCCGGGTGCGCAAAAAGACACGACATACTGTCCCGGACAGAACAACTTTATCGACTGTCTCATCCCTGCCTTGTACTCCGCTGCTTGTCGTAGCTCGTGCCACCTCTACCGGAACACCTTCATTTGCTGTATAGGCAACGTGTTCGCCTTCGGAAATCCCGCGAACTAGAAAGCGCCATTGGGCATGGAAAAAGCTTGCATCGAGGGTAGGATCGTTGCCGTAGGGAGAAAGACACAGAAGATCGATGTTCTGTTCCGCCATTGGTAGGTCATCGTCATCGCGTGACTCGTCGACAAGAGCGAAGATACGATCGGGGATCCCTATCTCGTTGAGTATCAAGAAGAGGCGGCCAGCTTTGGTCATAATCCGTTCCATGTAGGTCTCGCTCGTCAGACCCTCGCCCCAACGGGGTAGATCAAAAAGCTGAGGAACACTCTCAGGTCGTAGACGGCTAATGATGTACTTGGTGTCGAGTGTGGCCGTGATTCTCTCCTCGGGCCACCAGAGAGAGGTGTATTCGTGGGGCCGGGCCATGGTCGGTGCATTGTTCATGAGGAAATACCTAGATTGAAAACTGGGATTTCTTCATTCTCTCCAAGTCGGATGGAGCAGAGGGGAGTTATAACATGGCTGTGGATCGTGTGACAGGCAGTCTTGAAAATAGGGCCGAGGATGATTATCAAAAAGTCCGCGAGTCCCCTGTGTCCTACGTCCAAGTCTGTTCAAGCAGCGGCGAACGCCTACTGGCGGAGGAGAACGCTTATCTCGACCTCCGCAAGGGGAGTTCAGCAACCAGTCAATAGTCCGGAGAAGCCATCTACCTGAGACCCAAACAATCGGGTGTCAGCAGCGTCATAATTAACGACAGCAAACGAACAATGGGCCCAACGGGGGGAGGGGTGCGGCGAAAGTCAAGATATGATGGATCGAACACTTGGGACTGCATTGTTGGAGGATCAACCAATCTAGATTCGCGAGCTTATCAGTAACCTGCCAGATGATTTTGTCCGGGCGCACGCCTCAATATTTAGGGTAACCGCTTCGAGCTTAGCACAAGAGAAATCAATACCATTCTGTCCAACGGGCAGTGCAATATCTGCAACTCTCAACCGAGATAAGCGATTGATCTTCCTCTGACAGCTGCACAGATCCTAGAATGATCGCAACTATTAAATTCTCGCATGAAACTGGCTCATTTATTGAATGGAATTCCTTAGGGTGCAGGCACCGGAAGAATCTGTATGAATAAATCTGTCATCTCACTCCACTGTTCATGCCGATGATCGCCATGGAGCGCATGTCCTCTTGACGCCCCACTAGTTAGTCGAGACGAGGCAATGGCTCGGTCGCAGCAAGCTAATGAACCCATCTGCGCCACTAGAGACAGTCGAAAAGGGAATCCCAGAATCTCAGCTGGCAATCAGTGATATTGCCGCATCGAGTTGCTTCTTTGGACATTTCCATGGTTGTGTTATCCAGAAACCAACCCTGGGCGGCTTGCGCGGAGATGGCTTGATAACAGCCTGAGGGTTCCCCCTAAAAGACATAATTGGCTCATAGACTCTCATCTGGGATCCTATTAACTTCCAATCGTTGAAATAGTTCCCCTATTGGATATTACATATGATAGAGACAATACCGGGAATTTCAGGAGAGTACATTGATGTGTACCGCAATTCCTCATTGGCCTTGCTGAAAATCTCCTAGCAAATGAGATATTCCATAGATCTCAAGACACGACTAAAATACGTTCTCGTCAAACTAGATATGACTTCGTTTTTTAAGCCTTATTATTCCTCTCAGCTGGTATTTGGCACGAAGGAACATGCTTTGTGTATGTAGATAGACGCGTCTGCCTTGCTGCAACGAGTTCGGTGACGGAGTTTATCGATATACAATAGATACTACCAGAGATATGTCCTATCATATGGTTTGGCAATCGATTAGAATTCGGTGGTCGTTTTGATATGCAAGGAAAACATCCTCATTGACTCGGAAATTGACCCAACGACATCGATAGAGTATTGGAACCTATTCTGGTAGTTCAAATTTGACATAATAGTTTTTGTCTAGGGCATTCAGAATTGAAGTTCCACCCCTGAGAGCCTGCATGAATAAATCTTGGTATGCGTACTAGGCTAAAAGGACCATTCCCAATGGACGTCCATGGGATCAGAGGACTGGTGAAATAATTCAAGACCCCTTTTCGAGCCCTGGAGTGTCAAGTTTTGATGTTACTCTTGAGTCTTTCCTAAAGGCCTTCCGAGTCGGGTGTAGCTCAATTCTCCAAATTTGTAGCAGAACTGCAGAGACAATAACTAGTATAGATACTAGCACTTAAGCCGTTTCATCATGTAGTTAATGATGCATTCCATCTCAGTTCACCCACCTCTCTATCCGAGGGGAGGCATGCGAACAGCGAATTGGATCAATAAGATACATTTTAATAAGAACTATACATCTCAGTTCTTGGTGGATAGTGTGAAAATCCATATCAATGTGTTTACTCATTACAAGAACTAAGGAAGTACAACGAATCATGGCCATGGCATTTCCACTCGCCTCTTGGTAGGTGGGTCTTGCCTCTTGAGATGGCGTTCGTTTTACCCCACAAAACTCCTGAGTGCAGGATCCCGTCGGCTGAAGTGAGTCCCGCCAGCGAGCGGGGTGAAATACTCTCCGATTTTCCGATCCAGCTCTTTCTTGCCTTTTCAACCTCCCTTTTTTTCCATCTACGGGATAAGACCAGTCGGAATGCACGATGTATGAGCGCCAGCGGGTTTGGCGGGCGTGCCAGGCATGCCGTCGCAAGAAGGTCAAATGCGATGGCGAACATCCGTGTCAGAGCTGTACTCGCAATAAGGCGGAATGTGTCTTTGAGCCGTATAATAACATGAGGCTAGTTGATCCACAGTTAGTTTTCACTCTTTGATGAATTTGGACTTCAAATATCTATTCCATGCCCGTCTTTAAGACCGTGCTGACAAGTTCGTGGACGCCGACAGATACGTGATCAAGCTCGAAAAGAGACTCGCACAAATGGAGAGAAATTTGAAAGCACAGTCTACTGCTCAAAGCGGCATCGGAGAGACAGAGACCCTTGTACATCCATTTACATCGACCTACGACGAAGACTCTCATCCTCACAAGGCGGCGCATCAGTCGGTTCCCGCTTCCGACGAGGGTGTCGTGTCCGATCCGCCCGACTTCTTGCAAGCGTGCTCAACAGATGCGACCGTTGAAAGACCAGCAAATTCCTCGAGGCCGGAAACAATTACAGGGCCACTCAACTTACAATTGCAACCCGAAGTAGATGACTGCGAATATTATGTCGTCCAGCCGAACGATGCGGAAGATGCACCAATTGGCACCGTATCGATTCCGATCGACATAACGCGACTTGAAGCATCGCTAACGCACGTCCTGGTTGACCTATTTTACCACTTTATATACCCTATATTTCCGATCATCCACTCCTACAATTTCCGACCGCAATATGCTCGCTGGCTCTGTGGCCAAGACATTGGTGGGAGTAACCACAACGACGACAATCAATTTTCGTTCCTCTTATATGCCTTGCTCGCAGCAGCAGCCTCAGTCATTCCGAAAGAACACCCGATATTTGATCAAGAAGAATGCAGGATCTATAAAGGGGCAGAACTGGGCAATCTCCTCTATTTGCATGCCTTATCTCTGAGCTCAGATAGAGCATATCAGCGGAATACAACATCTGCAATCAATACAGTTGCCGCACACGGGATTATGAGCTTATATTTAACAGAGTCAGGGAGAGTGAATGATGCTTGGGTAACTACCGGTCACGCAATGCGTCTTTATCAAGGCTTGGATGTGGAGGATGACGGTGACGGTGATGGTGATACTACGACAGCGGATGCTGCCGACACTTTCTCGACACGAAGCAACATATGGCGGTGCTTGTATATACTTGATCGATCTCTTTCAACAGCACTTCTAAAGCCGCTAGCAATGGACGATGTCGAAAGTGACACTGAGTCATTTGATGGCGAGAACGACCAAGCATCGGCCTTGGAGGCAAAAACAGACCCTTGGTTCTCAGTCGTGGCAGCCTTTCATGTTACCATGGGTCGAATCTATAGATCTGTTCGACAGATCCGAAAATCTCAGTCATCTCAAAACCCAAGACTGAGAGACACGCTGAGATCATATGTGAAAAAACATGATGCAGAGCTGGAGAAGTACTATACCAAGCAAGTACTGCCGAGAATAGAAACTGCAGACCGACAAGTAGAGTCTATTGCTTTGCAAACAATTGCAGTCTCATCATACTATATTGGGGTTGTTCTTCTATACCGAACCTTTATCGAACGACTGAACATTGCGGAGCCAGAAGCCTTTTTGCGCTGTGCCGAGGCTGCATCGAATTGCATCAAGGTTACTCCCGAAGTCATAGCCAAAGTCCCCGCGAGCCACTTTGTGATACAGCAAAGTCGGGCAATATATGCAAGCACAAAGGTGCTTTTACACTGCATGCGTCTCGCTCGGAACCCGACCTTCACCAACAAAGCATGGTCGGACGTCGAGACCGGCTTCAACATGCTTCGGGATTTTAAGATTCAATGGCCCGAGATCAATAAATACCAGTCACTTATAGAGAAAGACATGGAGCTCACACAAATTGATCTCAGCAAACACGACATTCTCAACAGGACTTTCGATCAATATGGCCAGCTCGCGACTTCCCAACAATCCAGGTCGAGCGAAACCATGGGCGTATCATATAATGGCAATTCTACCGATCGAATAAACATTGAGAAAAGTATCGGATCCCATCATCGAAAAGGGAAGAAGAGATCTTTTTGTACGGATGAGAGAATGCAATCTGACTCTGTCGTTCCGGCTTGTGAATCACGGCCAAAGCGAGGCAAACCCGTACCAAACGCAATTGTACCACCTTCACAACTCGACAGCAACATGCTGGGTATTCTTAACGAATCCGAGCCACTCGATAGCTATTATATGGCAGAGCAGTCGGCAATAGATGATGACCTCCTTCTTGGCGACTTGATTTCTCAGCCATCTACACTCGGGGACCCCTCATTGGACCTATTCAACGATGCAATGTTGATGGGCTCGATTGATAGTTTTTTCTCGCAATATGCAGATTAGTGCGTTTGATTGTTCTTATCCAACTGATTCTGTACTAGTTACTAAGTGAACATAATACTGCCTAGTGAGGAGGTGCAACTGTTCCACAAGCCCCACACTTCCGGCCTCCTTCATTATTTATCCAATCACTAACTACAGCCTTAACCTGTGTTTCAATATCCTCACAGTAAAATGAAACCTCCCGAATGATTGTCGGTTGGCTTTGGTGTGCCTCTTTATTTTCACAGTACCATCTAATGCGATCAATGCAGGTTGGTGGACGTGCGCGTTCCATGACCAGACCAACTGTATCCTCGTATCGCCTTGGAGAATGAGGCGTATTTCCTAAATTAAAAATTATCAGCAATATTCAGGCAAAAGTGGCAGCGAAGTGTTAGCTTGTACCAGGGACCAAGAATGTTTCTCCTTCTCGAATTATAACGTCTCGGAACTCCCCATCATCAACGATCTTTAGCAGCATATCACCTTTGATCTGGTAGAACCATTCCTATCAAAGAGACTGCTATTAGGATAAAAGTCCAAAGTGAAGATGCATTAGAGACACTATACTTCTGTCTCGTTGACTATATATCGGAAAGAAACCGGTATTAGGTTCAAGTCATATTTATGCGGTTTGTTGTTGCACCGCAAAAGCGGTTCTACTCACTGTGATAATCATTCCTTGTATTCGGGCCTCCGACCGCCATCAAAATAAAATCTTTCCCAGAGTATAAACATTTATTATTGATAGGAGGCTTCAAATTATTTGAATTTATTTCAAGCCAAGAAGATAGGGCGATTGGCCCTGGAATAGAGCCTTTGGGGATTGAGGATGATTCCATGATAAAGGCGAAGTCAAAATAACGGGGTAGTAAGATCTTGTCGACATAAATGATCGACTCTGTCTTTTAAATGTCACACCCGGGGGTAAGTGTATTTCTCCGCATGATCTTTTGAACGGCACGCAAGTCACATTCACCGGACTAAGTTCAAGCTTGGCGTGGAGAAGTACTAGTAGGACCCGCAACGCCTTCCGATTGATCAGTCGGATCTATCCGAGTGGGAAATATACCAGCTGAGAGCACTCGTGCAAGAAACTACTTGTGTCTTCGCAGAGCCCGGGGCCTGTTAATGAGAATACACATAAAATATAAATTGCCGATAAATATTTAATTCAAAGCAAAGGAATTTTTTTGTCTACATTACTACTAATATTGATCACAGCCGCGCTGTTTCAGCGGCCCGACTTGGTTTGTTTCTTGATCGGATACTTGATCGGAAACTACATTTCTCTTCTTCAGTATGACGGTCGTGTCGAATTGTTGCTCGTGCTCTGCTACCAAGCCACAATGGAGCACATCCAATGATACAAATGATAGGGATGGCCCTTTCCGAATCGACATGCACACCCATATTATGCCACCATCTTTGCCCGACTTTTCACTTCAATCTTCCGATGGGAAAAGCGAAGAATGGATCAATCTCCGACTGCGAGATGTATCAAAACTTGACAAGAATAATAAAATCGCTTTATCTTCCCAAAATGTCGATATGTTCGTGGGCGATAAATTCTTCCGAACCGTTGAGCCGAATTGTTTTGACCCGATAGTTCGCATGGAGGAAATGGATGCTACAGGCGTGAACCTTCAGGTGATCAGTACAGTGCCTATTCTATTTTCATACGACAAGCCTGTTAAACCGGCTACATTGTTAGTCCGCCACCTGAATGACCATATTGCGTCGGTCTGCCACGAATATCCCAAGCGTTTCGTGGGACTCGCAACTGTTCCATTGCAGGATATTGAAGCGTCAGTGGCTGAGCTAAAACGCGCAAAATTTGATCTTGGATTGAAGGGAGTGGAGATTGGTACAGAGATTAATGGAAAGCCGTTGGACTCTCCAGAATTTGACACATTTTGGAGTGCCTGTGAGGAATTGGACATGCCGATCTTCATTCATCCCTTGGGCTATGAACTGGAAAGGGAGAATAAGAGCCGGTGGGGTAGCTATTGGTCTGCTTGGCTAATAGGAATGTATGTGACCCTTGGGTTTAGTTTGGGATAATTTTGACCAACTTTGGTGAACAGGCCTAGCGAGACTGCACTCGCCATTCACGCAATTCTCTCATCGGGCGTCCTCGTGCGACACCCTAAGCTTCGACTATGTTTTGCACATGCCGGTGGTGCTTACGTGCCTCTTCTCGGGCGAATCCAACATGGCTATGACTGCCGACCTGATCTAGTCGCGCATAGTTCTCAAGGAGTATCCCCCCCAGAGCTATCTTCAGTCCCACCAACATAATATTTGGCTGGATAGTCTGGTACATGATCCGGACCTCCTGAAGCTGATCTGCAATAAGATAGGACCAGACAGGATTATCATGGGCAGTGATTATCCTTTCCCACTTGGTGAAATGCCTATTCCAGGTGAAATGTTGAGAAATGACAAGCTGGTGGGCGAAATGTTCTCGCAGGAGACGCGGGCGCGTATGCTCTCCGGAAACGCGATCGAATTTTTGGGGCTGCACAACATGTTCAAAAGCAAGGAATAGGGTGCCACTCTATAAACTTGGGCTTGGAGGGTAGATAATTGATTTCAACTTTCAAATGGGACAAATTTCGATGTATCTAGATCAAAGCTACACAAGAGGCTAGCAGACCGCAAGGGAATGTTACAAATAGTGTCAAAAATTATCTAGGGTGAATTAGGGAAGATCCTCGGAGAAGAGTGTATGTATAAAAAATTTTTTTTTGGAATATTACCCGACGGTGATTCGTAAAGTTCTAGTAGGTATTCGAGTTAAATGCATCCCCTAATTGAGTGCAGTGGCTTTAGCTAATATATGCACTCAGATTGCGGTATTGAAGTGGGTCGTTGAAGATCGGATTTGAACAGCACGCATAAGCGCTCAAATTCACTCAACTTTGTACACCGATTTTCAGAGATACTATGGATGAGCCGGCTACAAATGAGCTTTCAATCCTCCTCATTCCAACTTTTTCCCACGGTTACCAGCCAGGGTATTATTGCTAGGACGGATTTATAAGGTCTTTTTTTTGCCATCGATAAATGGATAACAACGACACGATGTACTAGCCAGACTGGAACCCGCTGGTACTACGCCATTATCATCTGCATCATTGATGTCTATGAAAGTGTACTGGCTGGTCGAAAATTAGCATGGTACCAGTAGGTCCCAATTTGGCTAGTACTTCGTGTCGTTGTTATCCACTCATTGATGACAAAGGAGAGAGCTGAATCCTCTTGATTTCAACCAGTCGACCGAACAGTTCTCCAAACACTCGAAAAATAGTATCCGAAATGGCTCTTGGTGCTAAATGCAAGCGAGGGCTTTTTATGGCGGCTTGAAAATGCGGTGGAAATGGGAAATGGTCGAATCGGATAGCGGTCCGATCGGAGAAAGATCTGCAATTTGTTAACTTGGCTAGTGACTGAAACCGAGCATCATAATTCTTCATCTTTCCATTTTCTAATATCCCTTTATACGGAACTTAGGTATTGGAACTTTGTCAATTTCAATATGGATTTGATTTCACAGCTATGGGAGATCGGTAGTCCAGAACGCGCCAGGGATTACTTGACAGGTCTTGCAGGAGAGCCAATGCGTTTGCAGAACTTTATTAACAATGATTTTCGAGACCAGTCAGACGCAAGCAGCTGGATAGATTCATTTGATCCTCGATCTGGAAAGCCCCTCGCTCAAATTCCGCGCAGTACCACTTCCGATGTGGACCTCGCTGCAGACGCAGCCGCCCAGGCATTCTCTTCCTGGTCTCAGGTTTCACGGCAAGAGAGATCGAACACTTTGTTGCGCATTGCGTCTGTCATTTGCAGCAAAAAGGAGGTATTTGCGACGTGGGAAAGCATTGACCAAGGAAAATCACTGGCTAGAGCCAGGGTTGAGGTAGAGCGTGCAATCTCCAACTTCCGGTTAGTATTAGATCCGAAGCTGCAGTGTTCATGACCTCAAAACTAATTCAGATCTTAGATACTTTGCTACTTATATTTTACATGATGAAGGATCTGTCCGTTTTATTGACGGCCAGCCAACTACTCTAACATACGAGCATCGATCACCCGTGGGAGTATTTGGACTTATTTCGCCATGGAACATGCCTCTATATCTCCTCACATGGAAAATTGCTCCCTGTATCGCATTTGGATGCACAGGAGTAGCTAAACCTAGCGAAGTCACAAGCATTTCTGCATTTTGTAAGTTCCAAGAAATAGCCGCGGGCTATACCCGGGACTGACTTCGTGATTAGTACTTGCCGAAGCGCTCCGACAGGCAAATTTGCCTCCGGGGGTAATGAACATCATATTCGGAGACGGCCCCGGTGCAGGCTCAGCACTCGTCAAGTGTCCTCGTGTGCGAGGAATTTCGTTTACCGGTGGAACTAGTACTGGTATTCAAATTCGACGGGAAACAGTCACTGATATCGGCAAACACATCTCACTAGAGCTTGGTGGGAAGAACCCAACGTTGATATTTGACGACGTCAATTTGGCCCAAGCCGTGCCTCTTGCCGCATCAGCTGCATTCGAGAATAGTGGTCAAATTTGTTTGTGTGGTTCGCGGATATATGTGCAGAGCAGCATCCTTGACAGCTTTTTATCTGCATTTGTGGAATACGTGAAGGAAAACTATCAACTTGGACAGACCATCGGACCTGTCGTTTCGCGAGAGCATTATGCCAAGGTCAGGTCCTATCTCAAACAAGCACAAGAAGAAGGTGCGGCTTTATTCACCGGTGGGGTCCCAGAGGCAGACCCCAAGCATGGCTACTGGATAGCTCCGACCGTGCTGGGTAATCTTCCTCATGATAATCGGGTGATGCGTGAGGAGATTTTCGGACCTGTCGTTTCGATTTGTTCATTTGAGACAGAGGAAGAAGCAATTCAATTGGCGAATGATAATCCAAATGGCCTCTCCAGCGTTCTCCTAACCCAGGATGTATCTCGGATGCGCCGAGTCGGAGAGCGAATCGATGCTGGATTAGTGTGGGTTAACTGTTGGTTAGTACGGGAGTTAAGCACTGCTTTCGGAGGAATGAAGTCATCTGGAGTTGGCAGAGAAGGGGGTGCCCATAGCCGGGATGTTTTCACTAATCTTCGCACCATTCATGTACGTTAGTGATGGCTTTTCCGTTAACAAGCTGAGTATGCTTCGCGATACAATGACGTCACCACGGGAGTCGGGCCGCTCGGATCTATCCGCACCCCGTGACTCGTTAAGCAGTGATTAGATCGAGGGAACACAATCGACTTTTATTAGGATATTACGCTCTTTTCAAATCAATTCGCTCTTCTTATACTTTGTGCATTGATAATTTGCGGTCTTTATAGCTCGACTCGACACCACACGGCTTCTCATGTCGCAAAGCATTCCTTACTTCCGCCCTGCCACCCACGCCCAAGGGCTGGCCAACTACCCACACGCGCGTACTGTGCAGTCTGCCGACGGAAAGGGCTCTTATGTCTACGTTTCAGGGACTTCATCTCGACGTGGCGATGGTACATTTGTGGGTGCTACCCCAGCCGCCGATGGCACTATTGCCTTAGACATCCGACAGCAGACCGCAGCCGTGTTGTCCAACATCGACGCAATCATCAAGGGGGCCTCGGATGGCCTGGCAAGCATTCACGATACGGTTGATGCAACAATTTTTCTCACGAACATGAAAGATGATTACACTGGAATGAACTCCGAATGGGATAAAGTTTGGCCCGATCGCAATACAGCCCCAGCGAGAACAACAGTCGAAGTGCGAGCATTGCCGAGAGAAGAGATAATCGTGGAAATCAAATGTACTGTTTATTATCTGCAATAGATACATTATATCATACGGTTTCAAAATGACGACAAAAGCAGGTTTGACGGGGTGTCGGAAGTGTCAGATCCGAGTCAACACTCAGATTTGTTTGTCTCTGTCGCGGCAATGCTTTGAAACGCAAAGCCCCACATACTTATCGGGGTGGGTAACTAGTAGTCTGTCTCGACTACATCATGCCGCTCGGAGATATGAGCTTTCTTGAGAATAGTTGATGAAATGAAGAGGCCCCCCCGCTTCTGCAAGCATGCGGTTAAATAATCATACAGCGCGAGAGGAAATCGCGGGGTGTCAATGTAACCCCAACCAGGGGAGCTCCGGCGGGATAACAGTCTCCGCCAATAGAGGCCTGCATGATTTTGTGAATGGTAGAAAATTCGAATTGCGGGGATAATACACGATTGCCCGAGAAATATACCTTTTCCCGGAAATCTACTCAATGACTTTGCCGTGAACATCAAACCTCCGGCTTTATTGTGGAGCACTGCTCGGGTAATACTCAGGGGTGATTTGCATCTTGTATTTCCTTTTAAGGAGATATATATCACTTCCAGAGGCTGCAGATCAATTTCAATTGCGAGTTGTTTCACGCTGAAGCATAATATGTTGCTTATAAAGGTGTTGAATCCGGGATCTCTGTTGAATCTTAGGAGAAACTTGAACATATTCATCACAAACCCTTGAATCGTCCACCATAAATGTGGACGAGAAGAAGATAAACAAGAACTTGCTTATCTTGGCAACACCATGTATTCTTCATCTTTTCTACTTGCTGTCCTGCCCCATATAGTCTCGGGATTGCCCGGAGAAAGACACGGCCTTGTGAAACGTGACAACACTCTTATCCCGACTTCATGCTTTGAGTCAACCTCATCACTCACGGAATACTTCAACTACAACTACCCCTGGGGTGATACTCATAATGGAGCCGCCATCATGAAAGAGTCCAATTCGGTTATCGCCGATGCCGGTATCCTAACTCTGAACGCGACATACACAGGGGCATCTGACTACGCGTATGACTCTGGTACTGTGTACGCGAAACAACAATTCACTGTCGAGGCCGGAGGTGGATTGGATTTCTCGGCTCAATTCATCGCGCCAGTTGAAACAGGTACTTGGCCAGCTTTCTGGCTGAATGGCGTGAACTCGTGGCCCCCGGAGATTGACGTCGCCGAATGGAAGGGGTCCGGTGACATTAGTTTCAACACTTTCAACTCTTCAAGTGAAGTTCAAGCTAAAGATGTGGAGTACCCAAGCCCGACAGACTATCACAGAGTTTTGGCAGAGCTACGTGATGAGGATGGAAGCAATGTCAGCGTCAATTTCTACTTAGATGGGACTCTGATAACAACCCAATATGCCTCCGGCCTTGTTGGTCAACCACTCAATTTAATTATTGATCTTCAGATGGAGGGAAGCAGTGGAAGTCCAGGTCCAACAGGCAGTAAGTTCTTCTCAAGGTCGACCCGTTTATTGCATACTCAAGCTTACACGAGAAATGCAGCAACACTTTTCCAAATCAAAAACCTCGAGGTCATAGATAAGAATGCTTAAGTTCACTATTTCACGGACTAGCCTTGTTTTACAATAGGCAAGATACCTGAAGCCTTGGAAGATTAGACCCATACTGGAGCTATAAATACAAGGATCTCCACAATTTCAATGGATATCAATGGGAGCCCATCTCAAAGCTCCTTCTATTCGCACCTATTCCTCCCCCGGGTTACCACCTTCTAGAAATTTAAAGAAGGTAAGTAGGTTTCCGTCAATATCCTTGATTGTAAATTGTCGAAATCCCCATGGTGTATCTTCGATCTCCTCGTCAAATTCGATTCCGGGTGTATTTTTCAGATAGGCGTGGAAGTCGTCCAGCTGAGATGTACCCAGAGCAACGTACGCATGAGATGATTTGAAGCTTTCAGCATTGACTTTCGAAAAATAGAAATTTGCTTCTGCTCTCTTGCCAATGAAGATAGAGCAGAAGTATTGCTCGGATTCTCCGTGCTCGGGCTTGACACTAGCAAGTTCGAATCCAAGTATCTTGGTATAAAAATCAACCGTCTGGGGGATGGACCGGGATTCGAACATCGGCATCACTTTCCATGCCGAATTGACGATTTGAGAAGCCATTTTAATTTTGCGACGAGTGAATCGAATCTTCACCGCGTGTCCCTGATAGGGCTTATGCTTTTGATGATAGTAGTTATTGCTGCCCCGTTTGAGGTTTGTGTTGGTGCGGGGGTAGGTTCAAGTTGGTGGGTAAGAGGGTGGGGTTCGCGTATTGTACTCGTAGACGCACATGGTATTTTAACAGGCGGTGAGATACCCAAACCATTGCATGGTTCTTTGTTTATATTCAAGTTGAAACACCTGAAAAAGATATCAAGTCCCCCATCCCTTGTGGGTAATAGGTGTACTGAAGCCCCAACCCCTATGACGTCATTGTTGATATAGAGCTCCTCTTTTCCTTTGTCGTAGATCAGTATTGAAGCGAGAGTTCTGGGATGAGGTAGGGGTAAATTATGATGGAAGGATCTTCACCTGGGCAAATCACTGGCAGGTGACAGTCGCATATGGAAAAACAGGCCTTGTGCTCCTTCCTGAACATCCCCGGCTCCGACATCCCCGAATGCAAGCTCCACATTTGCCCCGCAAAATCCCCGGGTTGCATGCATGTCTTGATAGAGTTGCGTGTTTGTGGCTCATTTTTAAGTCTGCGTTTTTTTATTTTCCCGTCTTCGGACTTTTCATCGGGTGGGCCTCTCCCCCGACCGGTCTTCTGCAGACTTGCGTCCACCTTGAACTTTAAGTAGTTACAAGGTGCCTCAATCAGTATATCCAGTTTTCGGCATTGTGGATACTGAACCATTTTTGACTCTTCTATTATCTTGCAAACAGGAATATTCTATCATCATGCCAGCTGTTTTCTCGAAGTTTGCTGGACTGGCCGTCTTTGTGTGGGCATTGGCTTTGCCCGTCGCCCAGGCGGACCAGCAAATCAGTATTACGACTACTACCTACTCTAGTACGTGGGAGGGCTGGGGCACATCTCTTGCCTGGTGGGCGAAGGCGTACGGAGATAGAGATGACTTGGCCGATATTGTCTTCACTCTAGACTCGACTTATTGGGAGCCCGGTGGTGCAACCTTACCGGGGCTAGGAATGAACATCGTCCGATATAATGCTGGGGCTTCTTCGTGGAACACAATCAATGGATCTGTTACCATGTCAGCATCAGCGAATATACCAGCCACGAAGCAGATTGAGGGATACTGGCTCGATGGACTGAGCACCGACCCCAGCTCTTCCAGTTGGAACTGGACGGTCGATGCCAAACAGAGAGCTATGATGTTAAAGGCACAAGACAGAGGTGCCAACATCTTCGAGCTTTTCTCTAACGCGCCAATGTGGTGGCAGCTCAACAACCACAACCCCAGTGGTGCCGACAATGGTGGCAGTAATTTGCCTTCCTCGCAGTATAAAAACCATGCTATTTACCTCGCTACAATTGCGAAGTACGCTCAGGACAACTGGGGTATTACTTTTGACTCTATCGAGCCCTTCAATGAGCCTTCGTCTACCTGGTGGAAATCTACAGGAACACAAGAGGGATGCTATATTGACGCCAACGCCCAGAAAGCGATCATTCCTATTCTTCACGATCAAATAAAGTCGCGTGGTCTCGATAAGACAACGATTGCTGCCTCCGATGAGAATGCATTCCAGGAAGCCGTGAACTCGTGGAATACCATTGGCAAAACCATACAACAGGCAAATGTCGGGCGGATGAATACGCATGGATACTCGGGCTCGAGTGGACCACGCGATCAGCTTCAACAGCTCGCCCGAGACATCGGCCAGAAAGTATGGGATAGTGAATACGGCGACAATGATGGCACCGGAGGCACCATGGTTAAAAACATCATGCTAGATCTAAGGCTGTTGAAACCTGATGCTTGGGTACAATGGCAAGTTCTTGATGGATCTGACTGGGGTCTTATCGCTGCCGACATTTCTGCCAGGACCCTTCAAAATGCGACGACAAAATACTATAACCTTGCCCAATTTACTCGCCATATTCGGCCTGGCATGAAGTTGCTTGAAACAAACTCAACTAATGCTGTCTCAGCAATTGATGAAAACAGCCATACCTTGGTCATCGTCGCTGCCAACTGGGATGACAACACGACTTTCAGCTTCGACCTCTCTAGTTTCTCCCAAGTCCCTGTCGATGGAACCGAAATTCGCAGCTGGGTGACAGACGGTACTGGTGACAGGCTTTATGCTTCTGTTAACGGTATTACTATCAATGGAAAGAGCGTGTCGACATCGCTTGAGAATGGTGCAGTTCAGACGTTTGAGATTGATGGGGTGTACTTGTAAATAATCGCAAGGAAAGGATATCGCACAAGTCTCATATCCAGCACGATGGTACTAGTTGAGAAGCAACAATCAATTCATTCCTTCTTTATGAAGTAGAAAAACTTGAAACTATAGACACTAAAAGTCAAGGTGAGCCCAATTCACCGTATAGAGACTCCGGCAATCCGGTCTAACACCCGGCCGACAACTATACCGAGGCCGATGAAACCCCCGGAAACGCGGGGTACAGGAAGGGAGCCCATTCCAAATTCTAATTGCCCCTAGCACTGACTAGTTTGAACTTGGGCTAAATTAGCCGGGAAAATTAGCCCAACTCGAAAGGCTCATGCAATGCTTGCTTCTCACCGTCTACCGCCAATTACTCGGACCGGAGCCCGCGTGATGTTTCGGGGTATCCACCATCGAGTCCCATTTGAATGATGTATATATCGCTAGGTGTATCCCCTCAAGAAATACCAATCCATGTGTTGTTTCTCTTATCAATAAAATGGATAAACACATCGATCTCGCAGGAGAGGGCACATTGCCCAACTACGACTTTACTGGTGTCGTCTTGAAAGATGTCATCCCAAAGCGCGACAAACCATGGTGGAGGGATTTGCGATTGGTCAAGCTTAATGCATTGCTTTTATGTGCCCTCCTTACTCAAACGGCTCAAGGCTTTGACGCCAGCATGATCAACGGCATGCAAGCACTTCCTGAATGGGTCAAATTCTTTGGACAACCGCAGGGAGCCCGGCTTGGTGCCATGACCTTTGGTCCAACAGGAGGAGTGTTGATTTCAATTCTCATATCCTCTCAGCTCTGTGACAAGTATGGACGGCGTTATCCCATTTGCGGTGGATCTATTCTCATTGTGATCGGCTCTGTTATCCAAGCCGCCTCGAAGAACTACGCGATGTTTGTGTTTTCTCGATTTATGGTGGGATTCGGCCTGGGAATCGTGTCTGTCGCCGCACCTCCTTTACTCTCTGAAGTTGCCTATCCAACTCACCGAGGAAAGCTCGTCTCCTTCTACTTGGTCTCATGGCCACTCGGGTCTTTGATCGCTGCGTGGGCCACGTACGGCACCTTTCGCATGGAATCTTCCTGGAGCTGGAGATTACCCAGTCTTCTTCAATGTGTCTTCTCTTTGGTGCAGGCAGTTCTTAGCCTGTTCGCTCCGGAGTCTCCTCGTTGGTTGATCTACAAAGAACGTGGCGACGAAGCCCTTGATATTTTTATTCGCTATCACGGCGACGGTGATCCCCAGTCTCGTCTCGCCCATTTTGAAATGGCCGAGATTACCGCAACTTTGCAAATGGAAAAGATTCAGAAGAAGTCGCGATGGGGAGAATGGATCTCAACCAAAGGAAACAGACATCGACTGTTCTTGGCGTTGTATATACCTGCTATGCTGCAATGGTCTGGCAATGCTTTGATCTCGTATTATCTTCCAGAGGTACTCAAGTCAATCGGAATTACGGATTCTAAGACCCAGCTCACTCTCAATGGCTGCATGTCTATCTGGAGTTTGGTTTCTGCTTGTTTCTTCGCAACGCTCGTCGATCGTGCCGGTCGCCGAGGCCTCTTTTTGTTCGGCATGGGGGGCATGGGGATTTCTTATATTATTTGGACAATCTGCTCTGCCATCAATGAGAAAAAAGGCTTCAAGGACCACAGCTACGCCGGTGCGGTTTTGGCAATGATTTTCATCTACCAAGCACTTTACCACGCGTGTTCCCCAGTCGCGCCCACATACATCATGGAAGTGGTTCCCTACTCCTTGCGTTCGAAAGCTGCCATGCTTTACCAGCTGACCGGAAACTTGGCCGGTCTCTACAACAGCTTCGCGAATCCTGTCGCGATGGAGGCCATCTCGTGGCGATACTACATCGTGTGGGTGGTGATGATTGCCTTGAATTTCACGTTGATATTCTTCTTTTTCCCCGAGACGAAGAATCGTGGTCTGGAAGAGGTTGCTGAGATTTTCGATGGCCCCAACGCTCTCTCTGGAACAAATGCCATGAAGCAATTGGGACTCGATGTCAACGCGGAGAATGCTGTAGCTATGGCGAGGGACACTAAATCAGCGGTGGAGCAGGTGGAACGCGTTTGATGACCTCATATTATGGACATAGCAGTTTGTTAGCAGTAACTAGTTAGCATATGACATCCTTCAAGGTCATTTGAGCTGTTCATACGACTACGATTAGACAGATACTTTGTAGATTTTCCATGATAGGTAAACGCCCGGCGGGGGTCGGGGCGACTCTCGGGAGGAGCTACGCCGAGTCCGGAGGAGCTCCCCCGCACTTCCACTGTGTGTACCCCATACTTCTCCCTCCAATCAATCCTCATCTTTCGTGGGTCATGCAAACGCCGATCTCGCGAAAGATGGGCTGCTTTCGTTTCTTGCTCACCACCCCTTTGTGTGATAGAAAATTGATGCATCATTGCCCTGGAAATAGCCCGACACTTCGGCTTGATGGACCCGACTAACTCAAATGAGGAGACCAGTACCACCGGAGCTGATCAAGAGCGACCATCGTGCCAAGGCTGTCGGCGGCGCAAATTGAAATGCTCCAGGGAATCTCCGACATGCTCACAATGCAACCGATTGGAATCTCCATGTATTTATGACACCAAAAGGAGCAAGCCAGGATTGAAAACCGGCGCAGTTGAGGGCTTGAGTCGTCGAATCGGTATGTTTTTCTGGCTTACCGCGCATTATACGGGGGATGATACCAATTAATGTGATTTCTAGAGGTACTCGAGGATACGCTTAGAGAGGTTCAGGCACGAGGTAGTGGCTCTTCAGGTGGTGGAAATCAACCATCGAGCCCCGAGAATGGTCGTTTAGATGGGGTGGTGAACCTGCTCTCTACAGTGTGTCTGGAACTGTGCAAATTCAACAGCCGAAATACTCGCGCAACAAACGACTCAACCTCCGAGCGGATCTATCAGCACTCGCCAGGCTCCGAACGCGATGGTTCATTGGATTCGCCGGTTACACACCAGCCCCGGAAGAGGCGAAGAGTTGATACTTGTGGCAATCCAAATATCGAACTACAACTGCCCTTGGAGGATCTGGAGGCTACATCAAGTCTGCCTGCACCGGACGTACTCGAAGAAATTGTGGATACATACTTTGAGAGAGTTCATCCTTGGATCCCCATTATCCACGAAACTCGATTTCGACGGCGAATGCATGATCCAGATCAAAGAGGATCTTTGGTTGTCATTCTTCATGCGATATTGGTGGCAGCTATCCGGTTCAAATGCTCCAGTAGTAGCACTGCATCTCAAGTTGACGCAGAGTCAAGGGCCAGGAGGTCGAGGAGTATCGTTGTATTGACAGCGATGGATAGTCTTTCAGTTGAGAATCTACAGGCTTTGATCATCATTGCTTTCGACGATGTAAGTTTGGCTTCTCCGAAGAAATCGCATCAGGATCATTAATCATTTCAAGATCGGGAATGGAAATACCTCTCGAGCGTGGTCAATTGTCGGATCACTGACGAGGACTGTGGAATACCTACGACTCAGCGTGGAAGACGAAGATCATGATACCCAAAGGCTACTCAAACCTTTACTTTCTCTGCCACCTTCTCGTAAGTGGGTAGAGGAAGAGGAGAGGAGGCGGGTGTTCTGGAATATATTTAATTTAGACCGATTCTGTTCGGTTGCAACGGGGTATGTGTGCATTTAAATCCCAGTAACTGCGATCATTTGCTACAGGATGTTTCAACAGATCTAACATTTCTTCTAAAAAGTTGGAACACGAGTCTTACTGCAGATGATGTCCATCGAAGACTGCCCGCAGACGGGGGGCTTTGGCATCGGGAAGAGCAAGTAACGACGCCATTCTTTGGAATCTGGGATCGATCAGAAGCCCGAATCGGAAATTCAATTGCTTTTCTACCAGCTCAGTACTCGAGTATCCCGAAGAGCCCCGAGTCGCCAACCGAATCCCCGGCACAATATGGATCCCCACAATTGGCGTCCCCGGGCACAACACAACCAGACATGTCAACTGTGGGGGCATTTGCCTATTGTGTAGAGGCAACGGAATCCCTAAGTCGAGTTACAACATTCTTTCTCCAACAGAAAATCAACTTTCATGACCGACGTGAGGTTAGCAGCTGGCTAACCCGGTTCAAAGAGTTGGACCTCCGCCTTGTACAGTAAGAAAGCGCATCTGTCGCGTCTTGAATAACGCTAACATCCAGTTCAGTTGGAAGATGTTTCTTCCCCAGAAATGGAGGGATTCAAATATTTCGCGCCAACCAACATTGGTTAATATGGATCCAAATCTTACACTTGCTCATGTCACTCACAACACATCGATGATTCTTCTGCATCAGCGTATAGGATATCCACCTGCAGAGTGGGCGAATATTGTTCGACTTCCCAGCGTCTGCAGTGCTGAGACATGCCAAAATGCCGCAATTGAGATACAGAATATGACGGCCAAATATTTGGACAATACTCATATAATCCATCCCGTGTCTAACCAATTCGTCTTCTGCGTATTTGTCGCGGCTCGTGTTCTGCTAGGTAAGAACATCCCTTTTTTTGAACTACAGCCGATAGTTGGTAAATATTAAGAGACTAATGAATTGATGTAGTTCACTGGCGATACTATAACACCGAGCTTACACAAGAGCTCTGGTATCTAGTTGATAGTCTTGAGGAGATGGCGAGAAGGTGGCGCGGATCTACTTCACTGGCTTCATTACAGAATCGTTGCCTGGCTAGCACCTATGCAGACCATCTCCGTGATCTTCATCGGCGCTGCTTAGCTGCTCCAAATTTTAACGTGGATGTACTGGGATACTCGACTGTTATTTCAAATCACCATGCCCCGTCTAGTACTGGGTCTGTGGTATCTCATCGTTCTCCGTTGGCTCAGCAACATCAGCAGTACCCAAGAAATTCGCCGCAAAACACCCCTCGCCCAAGTTTTCCTCAAGAGGTCAATACAGGAATATCACACTCTGCAACACAATGGACTCATACTGATGACTTTGTTGCTCCTCAACATGCAAATGCACAACTTGATCAAGCCATTAGGAACTACCCCGTCAATGGTCACAATCAAGCGGATGAACTCTCAAATATATCCTATCTCCTCCTTGATCAGCAATTTATGGATATGGATCGTGTTATAAGTTTGGATGACATGATGTTCACAAATACTATGGCATCCATGAATGCAGGAACGGAAGGTCAATTGTCAGGGGTGAATGGCCAGATGTAATACTAGTAAATACTACTACCCAATGCTTCATCGTTTACATACATATCCATACTACCAGTATCATATATGTGAAGATGAAGTTTCAAATTTATTCATTGCAAACGACCGGAAGTCTATCATGGCAACCATGGTTTATGTAGAGTTGCAACTCAAAGAAGCCCCATGCGAAGCAATCGATTTCCAAATTCGATCAGGTAATAATCCCCATAAACCAGTCCATGGTCCCAATAGCGGCGATGATCGAGTGCATTGTAGTTTGCAGTCGCATTTTTTAAAATGCTGTCAAATGTGGCATTTGGCTGGGCATCCTTCACTGATACCTGACCATCCTGGACTGTGATCGTTGCCTTCTCAGCTAGAGAAAAGGCCAGAGCATCTTCGACCAGTGCCAGCGCAGCGTCAAGATAGCGACGACCTTGTGCATACTCACCTCGGGCAATAAGGCTCTGTGCCAATACAAGCATCCCATTTGCGGCGATCGCTCCAGCCGATGAATCGCGAAGCGGATTTGTCTCGTCAATAGGGGCATCCCAGTCCCACAGCGGGACGAAGCGTCCACACGTACGGCTTGACGAGGAATCATTGTAACCCGCATCATCAGTTTTGACTTTCCGCTCGACACAGCTCGGGGACTTATCTAAACGGAGAAGAAAGTACTCGGCTAACCCACACGCAGCTGTGAGGAATTCTTTATGGCCTGTCCACTGGAATGTTTGTGCATAGCCGAGGATACCCCATGCTTGGCCGCGAGCCCAGGTTGAATCTTTCGCATATCCCTGACCGGTGCGAGCCTCTTTGAAGTCACCAGTCTTCGGATCGAAGTTGGTAACGTGGACAGTGCTGAACAGAGGACCGTCATACCCTTCTCGGTGTGAGTATGTGCCAGTCTCATGGCGAAGGTGGGCTCGCAGGAGCTTATGAGCATGCGTAGTCGCCGCAGAGGACATACTTTTATTCCCAGTATGTGCTGCTGCATAGTAGAGGAGATCAAGGTTACACATTGAGTCGATGATCACCAGAAAGTCTTGATCCATGGATGTGATATTGACGCCCTTTTGCGTCAGCTGGTCCCATGAGCGGAAGGCGCCCACTTTAGGATTGTACCGCGTATAGAGGCTTTCAGCGGCTGTAACTATGGTTGAAAGAGCGCGGTCGTCATGGAAGAGTTCCCAACGGGGTCGCATTGAAGGCTGGATAATGAACGACATGTCGTGGGTATCGGTACGGAGACTCATGTCGTGAATCGGCTCGGACCAGATCTCACCCAGTTTCTGCAACTCCTTCAGAACAGAGGGAATGCTTTGTTGGATACCCGTTGACTGTGGAAACTTAATCAAGCGCTCAATGAGAGAATAGATCGAGCCCGGGAAAAAGCCGCATGTCCAAAAGTCTGCTTCCCGGCAATAATACTTTCCAGAATCCGGGCCAGACTGTGGGACGTATTCCGGATAGGCAGTTATGGGATTCTGGGAAAGTGTCAATAAAGCAAATATTTGACAAATTAAGATGGAGGATGTGGCTATCTTACATTGTTTTCGAGACAGGTGTCAGCTGCCCGAAGAATCTTAGCCGTAATATTCTCGCTATAAAGTTCACGCAATCGAACTTGAATATCAAGAGCTTGTGACATATCATCTCTAGATAGCTGTGGCTTGCTGAAAACATCATCCTCGTTGGACGTGAAACTGTGGACTTCGGTCATTTCGGGGCTTTTCGAGTCCGAACTGTCACTGAGACGATCCACGAGATCGCAGACAGTCATAGTGGAAATTAAGAAGGAAAAGAAACAATAGATGGGTGTATTACCTTTCAGAAATCTGCGAGACCATGTCTATATAATTTTTCGTCAATGTTACCTTCCCAACGCAACCGATTGGATGCCCCGAGATCCGTTAGTGCTGGCGGCCGATACCTCGCCCGATGCCCGAGACTTCCCCCGAGCCCCGAAGGCTCGGTGGAATGATTTGCTTGGAGGGGTAAAATATCAATCACGACCGGAAGCTCTCTATCCTCATATTCGAGGAAACAATTACAATGCCTCGATTGACAGGTTTCTCAGATAATGCTTTTCGCACCAGGGAGGATGTGGCCACCGCAGCCCTTGCCTTGTTGCGTCCGCTCACGCCCTACTTCTCGATGAACAAGGGCCGTATCCGTCTACCAATCTCAACGGGCGTTCATTTCGATGAAACTGCTGCCCAGGTCGAAGGCTTCGTCCGACCATTGTGGGCTGTCGCATCACTCCTGCAATTTGCATCCTCCATTACGAGTAATGATCCGATCGATGCTGCCCTGGCGGAAGAAATCCATGAAGTGACCAATCCATGGATTTCGGGGTTCTCAGCGGCCACAGACCCTGAAAGCCCAGAATACTGGGGAACAATCGATGATATGGACCAGCGGATGGTTGAGGCTGAAGTCGTCAGCTTTGCGTTGTTAGCTGAGCCGGAGAAGCTGTTCCACAACCGCGACCAGAAGATACAACAAAACATCACAGCATGGCTTCGTGGAATGAATGGAAAGAAGATGCCACCAAACAACTGGCGATGGTTCCGCGTATTCTCCAACCTTGCACTGATCAAAGTGTGTGGAGTTCCAGCCAGCCAAGTGACTGGAGAGCTCAAGGCGGACCTCGCCGTGCTCGATTCTTTTTATCTTGAGGATGGATGGTCGGGCGACGGTCCTTGGCTGTCTACACAAGAGGAGAACGAACAGGAAGTGGAATTTCAACGATCGGGACGTCGAGATGCGATCGGCAAAGGTCGCCAGGTTGACTACTATTCCGGCAGCTTCGCGATTCAATTTAGCCAGTTGCTTTTCGCCAAATATGCCGAAGATATCGATCCCGATCGGGTTTCTCGATATAGACAACAAGCACGCGACTTCGGAGCGTCGTTCTGGAGGTATTTTGATGCAGGTGGTGTGTTCATTCCCCTAATATAATCACTTGCCCATTCTATCGCTAATGTATCTAGGGTCGGCCATCCCGTTTGGTCGATCTCTAACATATCGGTTCTCATGCGGCGCATTCTTTGCTGCACTGGCAGTTAGCCCTGTTCCGGATATGCCCTGGCCACTATCAACCCCGGGCCAAGTTAAAGGGTTTCTCTTGCGCCACCTGCGATGGTGGGCCGACCATTCAAGCGATATTTTCTACCCCGATGGAACATTGAGTGTCGGGTGGCTATATCCGTAAGTAGCCCCAATTCGATGTTAGAGGTGCCGCTAGTTGTAAGAGACTAATCATATCGATAGGAACATGTACATGAGCGAAGACTACAATTCTCCCCAATCTCCCTACTGGTGCTTGAAGACTCTAATCGCAGTCTCTCTCGCGAAAGACAGCGAGTTTTGGTCAGCAGAGGAAGAGCCTTATCCATCTTTCTTCCAGCCTCAACTTTCGCCTGCGCCCAAACAAATACTCAGTAATCATCCAGCGGGGAATCATCATTTCTGCTTGTCTCCTGCACAATTCGTTGCATGGCCAATGAAAGCAACACAGGCGAAGTATTCCAAATTCGAATACTCTTCGGCCTTTGCTTTCTCAGTTCCAACCGGTCCTCTAATTCAACAAATCGCGCCAGACTGTACATTGGCTCTAAGCAGAGATGGAGCTGAGACGTGGGCTGTGAAGTGGAAATGTTCCGAGCCGGAGTTCCCAACCCTTCATTTACGAACATCCACCGGGCTGCAGCCCATCTCTGCCGCATCGGTCAGGTGGTTCCCCTGGGGAGACAAACAAATCGAGGTGAAAACAACACTCATTCCACCCACTAATAGATGGCCCGACTGGCATGTTCGAATCCACCGTGTTCGTGTCAACGCTCCCCTACGCGCGTTGCATACGGTCGAAGGTGGATTTGCCTCTCCAGGTCGACGATTGAAAGACGGCGCAAAGATGCCAATTATCAATTCCGTGGGCGAAGATATGAATATTGGAGCAGAGGGTTTACTTGAAGATGCAGAATCTGTGTTGATTCTCTCATCGGCTGGTGCTAGTGGTCTTTCGAACCAACTAGCCGCTTCTTGCACGTCAAAGAGTCCTTCTATCAAGGCGCAGGCTCTCAAACCAGACGGTAACACCAACATCGCTTGTCAAAGGACTTTGATCCCTATTATCGAGCGCGATTCGATTCATGGTCTAGAAACCGGCGATGAAATGGTTTTCATCACACGCGTGTTTGCGATATCTGCATCCGCAAATTGTAACCGCAAGATCGAGCGTCTGGCAGATCGATGGAGAGACCAACCGAATATTTCTATGAAGGAAGAAACCCATGAAGATGACTGCATCTTTTGGGACGCTTGAACTGGGCCTAGAATAAGATAATCTAGACTTGCCGTTATGAATACGTTAAACCACCGATTACTTGAAAAATTTTACCTGAAATTTTAGATTTAATTTATCGGCTAAAAAAAGAACAAGATTCACGAGGTCTATCGCATGCGATTAGGGAATGAATATTACAGTACAAATCAAAATACCTCGTGGGGGCATTAAACCAGTCCGTTCACGGCTTGAATCGTGTATCGTGCCCGCTGTTACCGAACAACACGAGCGTGAAGGAAAACATGAGAATTGAAATAGGAAAGGCGCTCTGGGCACTTGACAGGGAAGAAATCTTGAACAGAAATAGAGTGTAGAAAGTCACAGGAGCCGCAGCGCAAAATGGCCCGGAAATCAAAGTCACACATTGAGGCGTCTAGAGGAGGAGGCTCAGGAAAGCAGCGAGGGATCCCATCAGGAGGCTGGAAGCGATCGAGATGCTTGAAGCCGAGTTGAAGACTGGAGTAGCACTGGCAGAGGGGACTGTGCTGGCAGTGGGCTGTCTGAAGGCACTGCTCAGGGTGGATGAAGCAGCAGCAGGCGCGGGGACCTTTCCAGTGTTGGCGGGAGAAGCGCCGCTAGGACCGGCCGGCACAAGGCCAACGGTCTGAGTGGCTCCAGCAACGGTATTAGTGTTGGTGATGAAGGTCACTTGAGGAACAGTAACAGTGCGAGTGCCGTAGGTGATGGTTGTGCAAGGGAGCGAAGGAGCAGAGGTAACCGCGCTCGAGGCTGCAGTGCCCCCAATAGCGTCAGCACCGCTGGTAGCGGTAGCAGCGGGCACTGAAACATGAGGTGCCAGGGTGATTGTTGAGGGAATGGCGGTCACAATACCAGGGTTCTTGTCAACCCACTGGGCGCAGATACCAGTGAAGTAGGACAGAGCAGAGGAAATCTCCGCCTTGGATCCTCCCCAGGCCTGGATGCAAGAGATAACCTTGTTGGTGAATTCCTTGTTGGGGCAGAAACAAGAGGCATCACTGTTGGAAGTACACTTGGGAGCCAGAGAGAGCCAGGTGTTGAGACACTGGGGCACAGTGTTGGGGCAAGGCGAAGAAGGAGCTGGAGTCGAGCCAGAGACGGGAGAGGTTCCAGAAGGAGCAGAGCCAGTCTCTCCAGCAGTCGCACTGGCAGAACACTTGGTGCAGACGGTGGAGGTAGAGGTCAAAGTCACCGTGGACACGGTGGTACCAGTAGAAACAACCGAGGAGCCACCGGTGGTGATCGTGCTGGTGACGGGGCAGGTCGTGACAGTAGTGTAGGTCACCACGGTAGTCGTGGAGTCCTCTGGGGCTGCGGGGGTAGAACCGGCATCAACGCTGGAAGGACCAGGTGTCTCGGAGGTAACAACAGTGACAGCAGGGGCGGTCTCAGTATCGGTCTCAGTAGCACCGGGGACAGTAGGGGTGCTCTGGGGAACACCAGGGGCAGTGGTAGAGCCAGTGCACTTGGTGCAAATAGTGGAGGTCGAGGTCAGAGTCACTGTAGAGACAGTAGTGCCAGTGGTAACGACAGAGGATCCTCCAGTAGTGATGGTGCTAGTCACTGGGCAAGTGGTAACTGTAGTATAAGTCACGACCGTAGTTGTGGAGTCTTCAGGCACGCCAGGGGTCGAGCCAGCATCAACACTAGAGGGGCCGGGTGTAGCCGAAGTGACAACAGTGACAGCTGGGGTGGTTTCACTACCGGCCGGAGCAGTCTCAGTAGTACCAGGAACAAGAGGGGTGCTCTGGGGCACACCGGGGGCGGTTGTCGCACCGGTGCATTTGGTACAGATAGTAGAGGTAGAAGTCAGAGTGACTGTAGAGACGGTGGTGCCAGTGCTGACAATAGATGAACCGGCAGTAGAGATCGTGCTAGTCACAGGGCAGGTGGTAACAGTGGTGTATGTGATGACAGTGACAGTCGAATCAGGAGGAACCGAGGAGCCGCCAGCAGGCACGGAGGGAGTGGAAGTACCGGCAGGAGGTGCAGGTGAGGTGACCGGCGAGCTTCCGCTGGGGACAGCCGGGGTTGACTCGGCAGGCGAAGTAGCAGCCGGGGGGAGTACCAGCGGGAGAGGACTCGGTAGGAGGAGTTCCAGCACCGGTGGTCTCAGTGACGGGGCAGACGGTGGTGTAAGCTGGAATGGTCGAAGTCACAACAGTAGTAGAGTCGGCAGGGCAGTCAGTCACCGTAGCCGCACAGCTAGTAATGGTGATCTCGCTAGTAGTGTAGACGGTCGATGTGGTGAACTTGCCCGGTGTGCCAGCAGCGGGAGTAGTAGTACCAACAACAACAGGAGTAGAGACACCAGCTGCCGAAGAGGGAACAGAGCCGGTGGGAACCGACACAGGAGAGCTGGCAGGAACCGAGATGCCCGGCTTTCCGGGGATTGACACAACAGTGCTTCCAGCAGGGACGGAGACCGTAGGAGACGAGATGCCAGGAACAGATGCCGCGGGAGTAGTGGCAGGGCCAGTAGGCAAAGTTGTCGCGGTGTTACCGGGGGTACAGTCAAAGCCAATTGTGTAGATGCCAAAGTCACAGCTATCGTGTTCACTGTCATCAGGCAGTTCGAACGAGACTGAAGTCGCACCACCACATTGGTCGTTCTCGATGGTGGTTCCAGAAGACGAGCAAGAAGCAGTGTTGCGGCAGGAAGAGCCGTCGGGCATGCCGTAGATGATGTGCAAGTCGGTCTCTTCGGAGGTGGAGATGTGGAAATGAGTGACGGAGAAGGCATTCTCATCCGAGCTGGAGCTGGAGCTGGAACCTGAGCCGGAACCGCAAGAAAACGAGGGGCTAGACGAGCTACCACCACTCGAACTGCTGGAGCTGCTACCGTAAGAGCCACCTAGAGAGCCGCTGCTGGAGCTGCTGCTAGATCCGCTACCCTTAGAGGCAGTACCAGTAATGCATTTTTCCTGCAATGAAGATGTCAGTATAAAAGTTGCAATGTTCGCAAGGCAACTATAAGTCACAACATACACCACGCTTGGCGAGACCAGCTCCGCCAAAGCTATTGCTGCAAGAAAAGCCAGAGAAGTCGAAGCCACCATATTGTGAGAACGATCCATCAGCCAGGCCCGACCAGTCGAAGCCGTTCTGCTGGTGCTCGTTACACTTGTTGGGGGAACGGCCCGGGCTGGAGTAGCATTTCTCGGAGCCCCAGTACTAGAGAGAGATGTTGATATTAGCAAAACACTCGAGAACCATATATATTTGGGCGCTTTTTGACATACCCCGGAAGTGGCCTGGGTCGCAGCCAGAAGCGTCGCAAAGACGAAAGAAGTAGCACCCTTCATGATGAGGAGCAGTCAACGAATGGAAGTGTTGGAAGTGTTGGAAGAAGAAAAGAGAAGATTGCGAGAGAGAGAGAGAGAGAGAGAAAGATATAGACAGAGAGTCCCAGTAAAGAGTCGACAGTAACAAGTGAATGTCAACAAGCCAGAACAGGCAGCGAGTGAAGTTGAACAACGAAGGGAAGGGAAGAGGCTCCCTTGGGCGGTTGAGGTTTGATAGTGAATAGTCTCAATAGACAGAACTAGGGAAAATAGAAATCCTGTAAGAAAGAAATGAAAAGAAAAAAAAAGAGGGTCCAAACAAGGACAAAACACAAACAATGGACCGGGGCCTTGGAACACAATACAATCCTGAGCAAAGCTGGTGGGCGAAGCCTTCTTTAAACTGCACGACCACGAGCAGAACTACTACTCCGTACAGCCGCCAAGGGTCCTTTGAACCCAGACCCGGCTTGTTCTTTCTGGCATTGTGACGAGCGAGTGGTAAGACATCTTGTCAGAGGATCCGTCGGCTCTTCCAATCGGCATAGACCTGGCCGACCATATGAAACGGGATGGCGCCCACCACCGTGCAGGGGTGAGAGGAGACTGGCTAGTGCAGGAACATACTAGAGTCAACTGGAGTCACTGCAGCCAAGGGGTCCGCTCCATTGACACCTCCACTGAGAATGGGACATCCTCCGGCGCGATCCGTTAACTAAAAGAGGAGGATGGGGGAATGGAATGGGCCAATGAACACGATGTGCGAGGGTCAAAAATAGCCCCCAATATTGGTGGCTCGTCTGAGAATAGGCTACGACGGTGCAGAAAGCCGCCGGATCGACAGCGTTTGCAGGGTAAGCAACAGCAGCAGCAGGATGAACAGGATACATCAGTTGTTCCCTGCAAGTCGACTCCCCACCTGTGTGGGTCACAGACTCTCAGCACGGAAGACACAGCTACTCGTCTCCCCATCCCCCCCCAAGTTCCATCACTGCAGATTGCGACCGCTAAGGGAAACCCTTCAAACGTTGGTCCCTGCAGGTGGGAACTGCAGACTGAGCAGAAAATAAAAATAAAAATATCCCCAAAAAGCAGCTGGAGTGCAGAAACCCAGTTTGGCGCCGGCGTGGCGCCCTGGCAGTCTCTGGGAGTTCTCTGGATGGAGAGTGGTCAGTATCAGATCAGGTCAGATCCCATCAGACTGGCCCTTTCTGATTTCTGACAGCGAACGTGACTGCCGACCGCCCCGTGCTTTATGGTTAACACCATTCAGTCAGCGATCAGCGAGATCGCTGATCGCATTGGAGCCCTACAGATGGTAGGGAGTACAGCGGTGGAGCTAAACGCCGGGCAACATTCCAATTGTCCAACCAACGCCCATCGCGCCGTGATTTATTCACCATGCGCCAGCAACCTGACCAGGCAGCGACCTTCAGTTTGCAACAATAATTCGATTATGGAGTATTGCAATAAAGCCTTTTCCTACCGCTGACTTGGGTTCATTATTTTTTCCTTTGCTTTTTCAGGGGTAAATCCCGACCCAGGGGGTTGTGGCGCCCAACCTGAAGCTTTCGCTTGTCTCGTGCCCCTGTGGCGTCGGAACCTGCACGGAGGTCTTGTCTTGTCTGGGCTTGATTTGAGCCAAGAGCAAACCTGTCAAGCCTCGGACGGTCCAGAAACTCCGTCGAATGGAAGCTACAAGAGCAGACACCTTACGGTGAATGGCTAGTCTGGTCATCTAGTGCCGACTAGGCTCGGGGTATAGGGTCTATAGGGTCTATTCTGTTAACCGATTTTATCCATCTCCAGCCTCCTAGTCCATTCTGACCCTTCCTTCACTGCCGAGCCTCTCCACTAAACCAGGATCTAGCCCTGGAGATCCTGGAGGAGCAGGTGAAAGACAGAAAAACAATAGTTAGGGTATCGTTGTCATTCGGCCGTAACTTGCTCCCTTCTGAGTACAAGATACTCACATACGGAGCTGGAAAGACAATTTGTTTCGCATGAATTGATTGAACCTTCAAGTTCCACGGTTTTCTTCTTGGGCTGCAAGGCTTGACTAGAATCCTCAAGGACCATGCGAGGAGAGTTCTTTGATCCCCCTGGTGGTGTTTCATGATGCCTTTGTAGAAATCCGAGCGGCTAAAAATATCAGCGAATGGGGACCACATGGACCTGACATTGAACCGCCAGCCTTGAAAGAAACCATGCAAAGTCTCGCAAACCTATCCAATGCACTATAAATGAATAATGTCACTTTTTTTTTTTCCTTTTTCAGTGCCTCTACATAGATGAGTCGTTCCACTTTGTACACAAGGTTGCATTGTTCGTAACCCTGCAGCGATGTGGCTTACGAGGTTCTGAGAACCCGTTTCAGGAGCGGCCTTGTTCGGCTTAGGGCTAGCGAGTGCATATTCTTTATGTAAGAAGACTAAGTCCAAGGTTGCCCTGTTTCATCATTTCTGTACTTCAGGTCTGGAATTGATGTATTCCTTCTCGGCCTGTCTCCTGCTGCCAGGGTAGCACATGAAGTAAAAGGTTATTACTAGTTGTCTTATGTTCAAAGGGTCTATCTATCTGGGTCAAGGTCTTCTGTTTCCGGGGGCATTGAGCCACTTGGCCCTAGCTTTCTGACACCACAAGTGTATCACCGTAGTCAAGCCCGGAACTCGGCAGACTTGAACCGTCTTGGGGAAGCTTGTGTGGAGAATGGAAGGATTGAAGGCTGTGAAGTGGTCGGTGCCAAGAACCTTGACTTGCCTTGACTGCCTCCAGCATTTCAATGTGGACACCCCATTGCTCTTTATGTGATACTCTCCGAAGCAGACAGCTACTGCGAGCTCCGCTGAGACGGACTGTCAAATACATCGGGATAAGGAAATAGTACGGAGTACATTCCCATCAACGACAGGGTAGCCCTACGCCACGCCCTTTGCATAGCCTCCTCCACCTAGCTCGGCGGGGGAGAATACCGAGCTGGGATGAACTAAGTACGGAGGCACACACTAACATACACTATTGATATGGCAAACACTAGTTGCGGGTTATTTACTATTCAGGGAAAAGATTATATTTGAAATGTTTTTGAGATTGACAACTAATTTGAATGGTCACAGCACATCCATCACTCATTGTAGAAAAAGATCAAGAAAACGCTGTAGAAAGACAAGAGGTATCACCCTCTCCCGGGTGCGGCTGGGGGGAACATGGCAAAAAAAAGACAAGGGGAGAAAGTAAAGGGAAAGGAAAGAAAGTTGGCAGCATAAACATCCAATGCATAGAACAACAATCGATCAACTTTTGGGTCATCAGAGCCCAGATCGATCAACTTTTGAAGACATAGAATGCGGGGTGCGCAGCAGATGGAATTCCCCATCTCCAACCACAGAAAGATAGATACAGGTTGGTCAAGAGATGAGGGCATTGGCTAGCACCTCGGGGAAATATCGGCTACGGCCCATGAGCCAAGTCTACCAGAGACTCAAAACATTTGAACGGCGTCCGTGTGTATCATGCGATCTTATTTTAATCGAAATTTCGTGATTCATCAGGTGCTGGGTAGCCCAGCCGGGTGTGGGGGGGGGTTGTCCAGTACAACACTAACAACAGTGTGTCAGGATCAAGCAAGTCAGGATGCAAGTTTCTTAGAGAGGAACTTGGGATTGGGTGCGGCGCTGGGCATCCATAAGCTTGCGTCGCACGGCCTCGCCGCCGGCGTAGCCGCTGAGACTTGCGCTTTCTCAGTTGGGGTACGCTGGTCGGTGGCCTTAGCGTGTCTAAAGACACTGGCAGGCCGGGCGGGAGAGTTGGCAGGCATAAATTCGCGATGCTGAGGCAGACGGAGAAGGGCCTGGTAGCGGTTATGGTTGCGCCGGAATGCAGTAACAATACCCTTGTCCAGGTGATTCAGGAAACGCTCCGCATTGCTGTCGTGCTGTTCGGAGTTCTTGCGGGTTGGCGTTGGTGTGCCCATGGGCTGCATTGTAGATCCGGTGGCCATTGGGGAAATAAGAGTATCGTCATCGAAAGCCTTGCCCATATCTTGCTCTTGTTCTTCTTGTTCGTCCTCGTCAGAAGAACCATCGCCGAAGTCGATGAAATCGTCAACATTAAGGGCAGACTCGGGATCATCCTCATCGTCATCCTCGAAAGAGCTGTCAACGGTAAATTCTTGTGACGGATAGAAGGCCTCAGGGGGGGCCCATGACTTGGCCGCCAGGAGTAAGGTCATTTCCAAGAGCGGTCATCATCAGGTTCGCGCTGGAAGCAAGCATGGGGCTGAAGTCTGTCTGGTTCGGAGAGGTCATGGCATCCGTATCGCTCTCATCAACCAAATGCAGAGTGGTCTGGCGAGGGCTATTGTTGGCAGTTCCGGGAACACTATTCGCAGCGGACTCAAGCCAGTCGTGACGTGAAGAGGCATAGGCAGGGATGATGACAAGGTGCTTGCCGGTGCAATCGACCAGGGCAACGGGTTTGTGAGGATCAGCCACGAAAGTTCCCATGATGGGGCCTCGGCGACGGGGGATGCTGTCGGGCTTGTCATCCCCGGTGACGGTCAAAGAATCGGTCGAGTCACGGCGGAGTAGGGATCGGGGGTGGGTGATGGTTGCTGGCGGGGGCAAGTCCTCGTCGGTGGTATCTCCATCGTCGGCTGTAAAGGGGAATTAGCATGCAACTTTGGTAAGTAAATAGACGTTTAACCAGCGTACTCTCGTAACCGCTGAGGCTACCCTCAGATGTTCCTTCGGACTCGACGTGGTAAATGTTGCCATGGCCATAGTCAGCATCACCATACATCTCTTCGGACTGTCGGCGATTGCTACGGTGATGTTCATGGTCGTTCTCGATCATCCGGCGCAACTGCGGATCCAGAGAATCCTGCTGAAGAAAGTCGCCCGAGATCTCATCGTCGGTGTGCGACTCGCTGTCGGAGGAGGAATCCGATCGCTCCTCGAAGTGCACACGCCTAGCGACTGGCGTTTCCACGGCTTCGCTGGCCATGTCGGTCTCTCCAAAGGTGTCCATGGCCGTGTAGAGCTGCTCCTCGTCGAAGAAGGAGGCAGCCGGGAGAAGCATAGAGTCTCCGAATATCTCGCTGCTGTGCCACTGGCTATCATTGGATTCGGATGGTGGCAGAATGCGGTGCTCAGATTCATCCAAAATCATCATCTCCTCTAGCTTCTCCATGTCTTGTTCATCGTCGCCGTCGCTAATGTAGTCCACGCCGGCGTAAATGTCGTCAGAGCTATCGATGGAGTCACTGCCATCACTCCCAAAGTCATATTCGTCATCGGAAGCTCGTCTGCGCTTCTTTTTTGCGGGTTGACGCCCCGTCTTACGGGAAGTGGTTGGGTGACGGCGGCCATAAGACAGGGCCAACGGCCTGTCCTCCTCGTCATCCGCATCGTCTTCGGATTCGTCCGCCTCCTCGCTCAAATCCTCGAGGGAGGAGACGCTTGAGACGCTTGAGACAGATGAGGAGGATGCCCGACGTTTTCGGTCAGACGAGCCAGGTCCGCCAGTTCGGCTGTTGGCTACTTTTTTGGACTGGGCCAAAGCCTTGGGTGTGATGTCCAGGTGTCGCATGATGTTAGATCCGGGGGTTGCGGGGCGAGCGTTGCTAGTTTTTGCAGATGTCTGGTGAGTCTGTTTGGAGGCGTAGTGACTTGGTTGTAGCATTTGAATCTTTGGAGTGAAGGTGGGATGTCGTAAATTGTTCTTCCTTCGGTTTCTCCGCGGGGGATTAGGAGGAATTTGAGGGTACGAGATCAAGAGGATGAGATATGTCGGCAGTGGAATGTACCACTGTACAATTGAAGAAAGAAGGGAGTTCGTCAAGGGCGGATGAAGAGAGGGGGGGGTGAGGGTGAGGGTGAGAGGGTGAGGGATCGGTGAGGGAGAGGGTCGGGAGGTTGATGGTGAATATTCGTAACCACGAAAACACCTCCGGTCCAACTGGGACGTCAAAGTGCTTCTTCTGGGAGTGTACTTGGGGGCAATTCCAACGCTTCAAAGCGGGCGTTGAAAGAGGAAACGATATCGTCAAGTGGAATTGAAGGATCGGAGCTGTAGGACTGGGGAACCAGGGAGGGTTCCCCAGCGAGGGAATTACAGCTGCACGGAAGCCATTTGGAATTCTCGACGGTATCAAAGTAGGATGTTTGGAGGTGAAGGGTAAAGATTGGGGGGGTAAAGTAGAAAGTGGTAGAGATTGTAGAGTGGTTGGTATGCGGAGGAAGAGGGAGTCTCTGAGTCTCTCTCACTTTTAGAAGGGATGTCGATTTTTCCCGCCAAACCACAAGTGGGGCCTTTCTGCCCGTCCATCATTCGCCCGCGTCACTCACCGCATTTTCTTGGTCCAATCACATCACGGCAGATGCAAGCAGTAGGATGTAGGATTACATAGAGGACTACAGAAGACCGAAGTACATTTGTACTGGTAGAACTAGACTAGAATATCAGATATAGACTATGCTAGATACATCCTCTGTTTACAGTTTACAGTAGTCAACACGAGTACATATACTTTATACTGCTTGGTCCGCGCATAAGGCATACTCCAAGCCAATCAGAAAGACCAACGCTAAATAAATTCTACAGCCAAAAAAAAGGGGGAGAAAAAACTAAAAACCCCCCCCTAAGCAACGGACAGGTGCATCATTAGCAAATCCTGCGGGTCCGGCACGGTTCCACGACCCGAATTGTCTGACCAGCCAGAAAATAAAGAAAGAAATGGAACAGGAGGGAGCCAGATGGAGACACGGGAACAAAAATAGTGGTGAATATTGCAGTTGGCTAAACCCTGCAGCAGTCCATTCAAAATCCTGTCTCTACATAGACTGACATGTGCTAGTGGCCTGCACCCAACGCTCAGGGCTGGCGTTGACCCGTGCATGATGATTCATAGCCAGATCAAGAGTCATAACGATACGATGAATCATATTGTTGACACGAAGGCAATTCGAACCCTTTGTCCCTCTGTCGTGCTTGCGATTGGCTGGATCCGACTCTCGTTTGGTTTTTTTCCTTCCTCGGTGGCAACAACTCGGGACTGTCTATTCCGCGGCACAGCTCTGGATCTGGAGCTGTTGGTCCCGGCCACCTGCGCCCCTCTTCACTCTCTAACACCACCCCCCCCCCCCCTCTTCGTCCCGCAATTCTCCCACCTCATTCTTTTTCTGGGGGAGGGGGAACTGAATGAAAGAAGCGGTAAGCAGGGGGGGACAACACGGCGGGATCCTACCTGCATGAGATAGATCGACCGGGCTGATAAGGTCAGCTTGGGCTCATCGCAGTTGAGTTGGGCGGCTATCTCCCCCGAATTCTACTGCAAGGGATGCTCCCTTTTGCCCCCCATCTCTCGTGGTGCCTGCAAGATCATCTCTCGCCCCGCAGTGGCTGGGTGGGGCTGAAAATTCTCCCCTTGCCAATGATATCAACCGTCGATCGGCGGCCGAAATCCGCTCGGCGCTAGCCTATTTTTATGCCGGCAGAGCGCTTCGGAGAACACCTGTCCTGCTCGTTCCGAGGCAAAAAAAAATCTCGAAGAACGGAGTGGGCCGAATTGCAACATCCAATGGTAGATAAAACTAGTTTTGAGCCTACAGTACATACTAAGCAACGTGTGATCTTCTGGACAAACGTGATGCTCCTAGACCGGTAATAAAGTGATTGGAGTCAATATCCGTTATCCTCATTCTGATACCTGTTTCTTTTCTCCGTTTTCGCCGCACCTTCAATTTACCTGCAAGGTGATATAAAAGATTGCCAATTTCTGACTAGCCAATGCCGCCCTTCTTTATTACCTCTTATGGCCGGGTCTATAATAGTAATACTTATAATAGCGGGGGTAAACGGTAATATCAAACATCATATAATTTCGTATGGAATCAACCTAGTTAAATCAATCTATGAGAACCAACAGCGATTATTGTGACAAGACGAAGGTATATCCATTATGTACCAGGGTATGGTGAAATATTAGGATTTGGCTCAGCGGGCAGCTTAGATCGACCGAAAATAGACAATCGAGACTTCGACCTAGTTGGAACAGGGCCTGGGCGAACATTTTCGATCTCGCCGTTGCCGCTCTGCGGAGATGAAACAGAAGCCACATCTGCAGTTGAGGCCCGGGCTTCCTCGGCCTTCTTCACTCCTTCGCGAACTTCCTCTGCTGAGGCACCCTGAGGAGCTGTCGTGGTCAGAGTCTCTGTGGCACGAATTCTACCCTCGGGGTTGTCTTCGTTAAGCTGATTGATTTCCTCCTCTGTGACCAAACGTTCGTTCTCTAGACGAACCTCCCGTCCGCGCTTATGGCAATACCACAAAACGAACAGCAAAACTAAAGGAGATAATAATTAGTATATAGCTCAAATTTGAGTCCTCTCACCACTTACTGAATAGTGCCAGCGACCAAAGAACATTCATGCCCAATACAGCCGGGAAACGAGCTCGCAGGAAGGTCATGATCGACCGAAGCATTCCAACGATCGCAGCGGGCTTGGAGACAAGTTCCTTCAGACTTGGAACATTAAGACCCATCTTCTCCGCCGCCGCCGCAGCCTTGCCCACATTTTCCATGTTGACGCCACTCTTGGACGCTCTTTCACCGGCCACGGCAATCATTTCGGGTGCCAAAGTCTCCGTCCATTTCTCTGGGAGCTTCTCGATCAACTTCTGCATTGGACCGGGTAGCTTGGTATAGGTATCTTGAAGTTGTCGATTCCCGTTGGTCAACAGCATTTCCAAATCGTGGTAGGCCGTTGGAACTCCATTGATAAGATCTTTGAAGATCAACTTGAACTTCCGAAGCAATTCCTGTGTCTCTTCGCTCATTGAGAACACCTTATTGTTCTCTGCTGACAGGTTCAAGTGCTCGAGTATATCCTTCATATCTTCTTCGTCCTTCGTGGCTTCTGTTCCGTTTCCGTTGGAGGCTGAGGTCGATGCGGTAGGTATATCGGACTTGTCTTTGCCTTCGGGACTAGAACTCTTTTTCTATAGGCAAAGTTATTATTAGCGTTGCGTAAGTACTCGTTTATCATCGATGCGCACCTTCTTGGAATCAGGGTCCTTCTTCCAAAACATCGCAGTCCAGCGCTTCTTCTTCTTGTCCGAGGCCTTCGAATCTTGTGGCTTTGGAAGTTCGGATTTCGTCTCAGTGATATCGGGGTTCTCGCGGGCCTCTTCTCCCAACTCCTTTCCAAATTCTTCTGCTGGTGACGCTGGAAGAGGAACATCCTGGGCAGATTCCTTCAGACCGGGGTGTACGGGGCTCCCTGCTGCGAAATCCTTTGTATTTCCACCGCTTGGTCCCGCTGAGTCAGGTGTATTTTCCTGTTGGGAGGTAACTTGTTGCAGGAAAGCTTCATCCTCGGAGGTCAGGACAGGGTTTGGAGTTTGCATGATCTGGGAGGAGCGGCGGCGATTCTTGACCTGATTCAAATAGTCCATGGCCATGGTGAAGTTTCACAACTTGTGTTTTTCCAGTTATTCCAAAGTTTTGTCGAGGAAGGAAGAGAGCAGGTGTATCGCAAACAAAGAACAAACGGCCGGTGAAACGCGATGGGCGCGTAGAGAGGTAGGGGGCTGAGCGCGTCGCCCTGGGTCGATAGATCACCCTGCGAGGCGGCAAGGGTTGCAGAAAGATCAATAGTAGTAGTTTTAAGCAACGTGAAATAGTACGGTGGACAAAGTTGTGAAGAAGGGTAAAATCAGCGATCTCAAGAGATCAGGCGCATTTTTTTGTTTTTTGGGGGGGGGGGGGAGCAGCTGTTGCGATCACCCGATGATATCACCGGTCGCTGGCATGCGGGACGAACCCCACACTGTCCAGTTCCAGTTCCACAAAAACTCCCCTCATGATGCACTGCCACACCTGTGCACCGCCACATCATCAGCCCTAGATCGCCACTGCTTCCATGGCTGAACTCCCAGCACATAGTAAGAAAATCAGAGTAAAGGTCACCTAGTGGAATAAACAAGTACTAGTATAATATCCGTAGAATTATAGCTACTAGTTCTATACTAGTACTACTAGTCCTACATTTGAAATATATACATCCCAACAGTGTGGTTCAAGTTGCAATATATACCCAGGGCTATTACTAACAACATCCATAGTATACGCCCAGCCTGAGGTGGACTGGTCGTGTCAAAAACTTGAACATTGAAAACTTGAAACGATAACCGACAACCCTGGAGCCTCTGTCAGAGTTGCCTTATAGTACTATTCTCAGCATCTCCAAGTTCTAAAGTCTTGTGTGACCTTAAGATGAAATCGAGGCTAACAACTTGAAGGCATGACCACTGGCACTGGCAGGTGAGGAGAATACTAGTAGTGTAAATGCGACTCGGAGATAGTACAAGATATGAACTACTAGTAGAGCTAATATCAAATTCTAGTATTAATTCACCAAAACTTGAACTCTCACAATGTCATAATTACCCCACCTTTCCAAGACTGAGGCGTAAGCCAAACCACCTGCATCGGTCTTTTTGCCTTCTTCAAACCCTTTGCATCGGAGGAATATCCCATCTCTGTTGTTTGTCCACACATACTATTTCAACCAGGAATACTGACCCGCGGGGAATTTCCTCTTTTGATCAATGGGAGGTGTCTCTAAAGCCTCAGCCTCGGCTTTGTAAGTGCCGAATCGCTAACTGCCGGCTCGGCATCTTGGTATTCTAAGATGTTTCGGGATCTCAGGCTAAGCTATCATGATCGAGACTCGCAGAGACCAGCTTGAGCAATGGATGTTTGCCAATCAAATCCTGAGAAAAGTTTCACTATTATCATGTCAACTCCGTATTATTCTCCTTTCCCAAGATTTGACGTGTACACTGCAAGGCTGGTCGGATTCGCCATAGTGACATGTAGTGAGAAAAGAAGATTTTGATTAATTCTAACCAGGGGTAATCAATCATCTCCGGATTCTTCCCTTCCCCGCATGACTTAGAGACGAAAATGCATCGCGGTACCGACGCCTTCTCTTGACGGAAAACCTTTTCCTAAAATCCTGCATGACCTTTGTCTTATCAACCATTTTCAAGCGTAGTAAGACTATGTATATTGTGAAAGACGCCTAAACCTTTACATCCTGATCTATGATAGAGTCTCTCAAAACGTTGATGAGCAGAGACGAATGGCGGGGTCGGACTTGCGACGAGATCGTCGACACTGAGAGGACTATGATCTGGAATATAACACGATTTTCCACTACTCAGACAAGTATTGATACGAAGTACAGGGTCTAATCCTCATTTTCGGGCTTGTCATCACCGCTAGTGTTCCCCGCAACGCCCGTTCCCCGGACTTGCCGAAGAGCCATGCAAGAGGGAAACCAGCTTGAAGGCTGGAAACCAAATCGGGAAAAACTGACCAAAATGATTAAATTTTGATTGTCCCTTCTCGAGATTATGGCTGCATATTCTCTTGGCTACCTCCTACTGCATGACTAGACCGCATCGCAAACTGCAACGGTAACGCATCTCGCCAGTTACTCGATGAATCTAAAATGAAAAGGGCCTTTCGAAACCCGAGAAGCTTCCCCAAGCCTCGGATGTTTCACTCGTCAAAATGCCAATCCGCTTTTGCGTCTTGCCCCAGCTATCATACATTTTCACCCTGCAACTCCCGATGCACACCAGAGCGGGCGTCACTCCATCGATCTGCATAGCATTGTTTTAGCTTTATGTTATTCCTTTTTCGTCGCGGAGCTCATATCTCGAATATTCTAACTAGCAGACAAATATCCCGAAGTATTGCATCCGAACTTTCCAACTCTTACCGAGGCCAATGTTGACGTTACGTATACTAGTAGTGGCAGAGAATATTTAAGCAGCATTTCTCCCCAGTGTTTTCTCTTGTAAAAAAACAACCAAATAAAACTTCAGTTACTACACCAATAAAAAGGACTTTACCTTATAAACTTTCTACATTATCTAAAAATGAAGGCATTCTGTCTCCTTGCCTTGATCTCCCAGGCCATTGCAGTCCCAACACTGCAATCGCGAGCTACAACTGGTTTGCGGATCCCACTCTCTATTACAATTGCCTTATGGGGATAAAGTCTCTGATACTTTTATCTAAACAGATACCAGTGCCTTCAGCCCCCTTGCCCGTGCCGCGAAGCTCTCTTCTGCTGCCTATACCGGCTGCATCGGGAAAGCTTTTGATGTGACAATCACTAAGCAGATCCGCGATACTTTGACCGACACCCAGGTGAGTTGATCACGGAAAAATAGAATTTGCTCCCAATTGACCTTTCTAGGGCTATGTGGGGTATTCGACAGATAATAAGAAAATTACTGTGGTGATGAGGGGGTCGACAACTGGTATTTCACCTCTTCCGTCGGAGATCATACATCCGTCTAATAATTACCATAGTTACGGATATTCTGAACGATGTTGATACTACTTTGGTTACTCCATCGTTGTCTGGAGTCACTTTTCCTGCAGGCGTACAAATCATGAGGGGTGTCAACCGCCCCTGGTCTGCTGTGCATGACGACGTGATCTCTGAGGTTAAGTCTCTAATCGCGAAGTATCCCGACTATACTCTGGAGTCAACGGGACACTCACTTGGTGGCGCCCTTACCTACATATCCTACGTGGCCCTCTCGCAGAACTTCCCCGACAAGGCAATCACTAGCAATGCTCTGGCTGCTTTTCCTATCGGGAACGAAGCCTGGGCCAATTTTGCAGGATCTCTCAAGGGAACCCTGAACCGCGGCAACAATGCTGCTGATGGTGTCCCCGTGAGTGCTTCTGAGTCTAATGCCTTGCTGTATTAGAGTTTATTTCTAACCGGATTCAAGAACATGTACATCACTATTCCATACAGTTTTAAGCATTACGGGACCGTGAGTTGCCCCAACCTCCGAATTCATGGAAATCTAATTCTAACACCCATTGTCTCAAACAGGAGTACTACAGCTCAGGCTTTGCGCTTACCTGTAAAAAGTGCGATGGCCAGCGCGATCTGTCGTGCTCTGCTGGAAATGGTATGATTGGCGTGACTGCTGGTCACTTTCAAAGCTTTGGTGTGACGCTTGGTGCTGCTGGGTGTGGCATTTTGTCTTAAGAGGATGCTTTGAGTAAGGCACTTCGCTTGGAGTCATTTTGATTCGACAAGGCAGTCGTGCTGAATCCCGAAGTGCCTGGTTTTTTTTTCTTGCGGGCAAGAAAGACTTGTTGTATCAATGACTTGTGGCTTGTCAGATGTGCCCCTAGAGGTGTTGGAGCATTCAACATGATCAATACCCTATGGCTCCTTTTGTATTTCGCAACTTCAGGTTCATTTTAACTATTGAATTCAATATATACCTTGATATATACTCCGTACCTCCACCGCCCCTCTTCGATGTGTATAGTGATCTAGCCTCCTCTAGGCAGAACCGACGTGCATATCGCAACGCCGATCGTGCAGCGGCCAGCCAATCCCACAATCACCTTAGGCGCCACACTCCGGACGCCCGTTGGCAAAGCACCCAGCGAGCTTGCAATGCGCCGCATCGCCTGCGCCCCGGTGATGGCGGCACCTGCAGTTGATATCACCTGACCCCGTGTCTTAAATATCACTGGTCTCCCCTCTTCCCCCGTGCTTTTCCTTTTCTCTTTACGCTTGCCAGAGTCGACAACCCGCGCCGTGAGTTTTGAACTCGCGAATGCAAAAGCCCAATCCGAAATCTGTCTCATCTCGTCTCTTGATGAAACGAGAAAGCCAGAGTCGGTACCGGCTTTCCAGGCTCTCTCACATGCTCCTGTGACCCGCAGCGTCGCTTTTTCCCTCATTTGACCAACTCTTATCATTCCTTCTGATCGCTCAGGGTTTCCTCGTCGGTTCGCACATATTCCAGGTCGAAATCCCCAAGTCCGCACCGTGAAAGTCCGCACCGTGATGTTCAGGCGTTCCTTTTCTTCGAAAAGCCGGGCGGGAAAGACCGTCAAGGCTGGCAAGAAGAGGTACGACGAACAGGCCAAAGAGAAGATGCAGGAGAAAGTGGACGGCAACACGGACACTCCTTCGGTGGGAAGGTGGTAAAGTTTCGAGTCTCAAAGCTGGGAATCACAATCACTAATCTAATAATTATAGCGCTCTGACTAGCCCTATCATAACAATGATAGTGGGTCAAGAGCAGCGTCTTTTCGCTGCACATGAGGATGTCCTGTCTCTTTCGCCGTATCTTCGTGCTATTTTGAAGGAAAAATCTCTGGATGAAGGCACAAAGCAACTGGAGCTGCCCACCGAGTAAGAACCCCCCTCGATGCAAATTCGGCCACGATGGTAGCCTAATACGATACACATAGGGAGCCCGAAATCCTGTCGTGCATTCTCGAGTTTTTGTACAAGGGTGATTACTACCCACGCTTGCTGCGTGGCAAGCGTCGGGACTCTTGGTACCTTGAGAATGCCCAGGAAACCAATAACAATGGTGGCCGCGGGTCGAGTGAGGCGACTTTCTTCCACCCAGGCGTGGGAGATATCGTTCTTCGGGATACGGTGGTGTATTGTACTGCCGAGAAGTACGGTCTGGAAGACTTGAAGCGCATTGCTCTCCGTAAGCAAGGTCTTCAAACTGATATCCCCGCTGATGTGATCTTACGGTCTGCTCGCTATGCGTACGACAACACTCCGGATTCCGAGTCTCGACTGCGCGCTCATTATCTGGCTCTCATTATCCGAAGTCGCAAGACTTTCAAGAGAAGTGGAACCATGCAGATGGAGATGGAGAGCGGTGGCAAGTTATTTTTCGACCTTTTTGTGGCTATGTGCAACCATATGGATGACCTTGCGGAGATCCGGTAGGATTCCTTCAACTTTCCTCGTTTGTTACCTGATCTTGTCAGGTTTCGTTGACTGCTACTTATATTGTCCCCAAATTATTGCATTGGAATGCTTATTCTATAACAGCCTCAGACGGACCCCGAAGCTGTTGTTCTAGTTGGTTGTCTCGTCGTCCTTACGGTTCTCGATTTTGTGGCATAAACAACACAAATTGACTTTGAATTGGATAGGAAGGATTGCTTATGAACCAGAATGACCATTCAACTGCGATTTTGGCCAGTCGCCCCTTTGCTTTGACAGCAGGTTGCCTCTTCTTTTCCATCGAGGTTGGTCGTCATTTGCTTGGTTTGAAGAAACCGCCGAATCATTTTTAATTGTACCCGCGGCCTTGAGGTTTTTGACATTGACTTGCGTTAATCTCTTCACTCCTTGACGTTCTAACCACCGACGAAATTTCCGCGTATTGTCTGTATTGTCTGTTCCGTTGTCTTGTCTGTTATTTTCTATCTATCGACACTATGTCTCCACTCCTTCTTCAGACAGTGCCTGCATCCATAGCCGATAGCCTCTTTAGCTATCAAGAAATCAGAAACGAGAAATCCGGCCACCTCAATCTTCTTCAAGTAAACCTGAAATGATAATTCTGTATGTCGTGTCCTTTTTTTTGTATCTGGGAAAAGCGTATCCTGGAAATTTCTCTCAGTTAGGCGGGTGTTGTGACGTCTACAATGATTCGTATAGTATTTGACCTTTATTCCCGTGATGTCTTTTTCTTCTTCAACTTATCTCTTTCATCACAATCTATCGTTCGAGTCTGTACGAAGAGTCCTTGACAGAATTTGACATATCAAAGTCGCTGAGTCTTTCCAACCTTCTTCTTTTAGCCACGGACTACCTTCTTCGATTACCTTACATCTTGCATTTCAACTTCTGCACGCTTCAAAGCCATGCCATTCTTCTTCTTCTTCATCTATTTATTTCCTTCATGATCTTTTCCTCGCACCATTACCTCTTTTACTTCTATTGCATTCGATGATCTTCACACCAACCAACGCAACGGTAAGCCTAAAGGGGTGTTTTTTCAATTTTGTACCATCACCATCGCGGCGTATTCTCCCTTTCAAAATACGCTTCATCTATTCGTTACCTCTTACTATATGCCTGGCTTATAATCCTTCTTACACGTCTTCTTCCTTCGTCTTACTTCTATTCTTCTACATCTCCCTTCTCCTTGAGAATCTTGCTGAAGTTTTTCGACCGCTTCAATCTCATAATCTACCCTTTCGCCTACATTCTCGCCAAATTAGGTACCTACCCAGTTCTCCACTTATCCGCCATACCTGTTCAGTTCTGTTCCCTACTCACTCCGTCTCACTGAACTAACACCTTCAATTATTCCGTTTTCAGGACGAAACACTTCCTTCAAATATGACACAGCGAGTTATGTTTGCGCAGGGCCTAAAGCCTGCCAATCGAATGGTAGAGCTGCACCCCGGCCAAGCCTACCTCCATCGCTTTAAAAGCGCTCGTCGGGACTACAAGACAGATATCTGGGTCGCTATCATTCTCCCGGACGACGAAATTGAGCGCCATGGACTTCATCGTCGGCCCTCCGAGGCGAAACCTGCCGACGGAACCTGGATTACGCCCACCAGCGAAAGGTGTTATCCGTGCTTCTTACCCGCAAGAAACACCTTGTAAGTTGGCTACTCCACTCAAGTTAGCTACTCTTGTATCGAAGGATCTTTCAAAGCACTCACCTACCTGAATGTCTGCTATAATAGAATAGCTACCTTTACTAACAAATTCGGTAGCCGTTACGCTTCTGTCAAAGAGCTCTTCAATCTGCCCGAGAAACCACCGGCCAGATACTCTGCTATCTTCGGAGAAGAAGATGAGAAGCTATTCCAGGAAGTTCTCAACCTGGCGAGGATGTCCCCCGAAATCGATTTCTGGCTTAAAATGGCCGATGATGAAGAAATCATGAAAGGTAAGCGTGGCAAGGAGATGGAGCTTATTCGACCAGATGGCTACGACCATGTCTTTGCCAAAATCTCTTCCGATTCGGATTCGGATGACCTTTCGTCGGATATAGAAGAAGCAAAGAGTGAAAGATCCGTACCCGCTGGCTCCAATATTGCTCGGTTCCCAGTAAGTCGTCTTACATCGGAAATATGCAAAAATCATGCATAATATTTACTAACAGGGCTAGGCCTTAACTGTCAATACACCCATGCTTTACATAAAGCAAGAGGAAGTAGAAGGCCCAGAAGAGAGCCAACAGAAAGAACTTGTTCTGGGAATGAACTTCCGACAGGTTCAGAATCATTTTCTTCTGCGCGATGAATACCGCTCTACAATCCGAAGAATTTTTCAACATAATCTTGATGTTGAGGATCAACCAGAAGCCGAACAGATCTGCATGTTTGTCAATTCTGGTCATTTCAACCCTCGGGTTGTCGAAGTCAAGGATCCAGTCCCTTTCGCGAATAACGCCGGAGAAGAAAATTCCAACGACGAAAGCCAAACGCGACAGATAGGTGATATCCTGAGAATTGGCCGGAAGCTCCAGCTGCAGGGTATACAGCTGCAGGGCAAGGACGATATCAAGGGTCTACAAAAGCTGATACTCAATCTCGGTCGGCTTTATAAACAGGCTCGGATTTTTGATATCAAGCTTTTGATGGTGGACATCATTCAGAAACTGCAAATTGCATGGAATTCATATCCGGGCATTTATCAGCTTCAGCCCCTGCTCGAAGTTATCCGCATCATTGATCCAGTACATTTGACTGCTGGCGATCTTTTTCAGGAGTGGATCGTGGCGTTCATCGCCGAAACAATTGATATTTTCCAGTACGACGATGGGAAGAAGTTTTGGAAAGTCATGAATTCGTACCCGCTTCTGCGTATGTCGGTTCAAGACAAGCGCAGGGAAGTTCTGAAAAATAACCAGGAAAGGTACATGGATGTCCAGGCTCTACTCTGGAGCCGGGGAGTGGATGGAAATTAAATTGAAGGCGATAGGAGAGGGATCTGTGGGGCCAATTTGATGACGGGATAGGAAGGCAAGGATGCTGGGACAAAGTGCAGGATTTGGGCGTTCATGATGCGTTCTAACAAGACCAGTAAGTGGGTGGTCACACATATTCTTACGAGTGGGGTGCAGTTCAAGTTGCTAGGATTGCTTTCTTTCTGGCTTGATTATGATTTTATAGTGATCTTTTATGTCAACTATCGGTATTGTTATGAGGTAGTTGAGCTTTTTGAGCTAAGTTTGATCTTTTTGCGTGATATCTGGCTAAGAATAAAACTTATCAAGTAGAGCAAACATGTGGTGATGAATCATTAAGTATGTGAGACATAGGTGCTAATCAAGTAGCCAGACAGGTAAATTAGGTATGTTGACTGAGTATGTTGACCTAATCAGCTTCCTGTCGCACTGCTGCCTTGCGACGGCCACGCTTGGGCTTCTCCGTGCTGTCAGCAGTCTTTCCCTCAGTATTTTTCTCTTGAGTAGTCTTCTTAGCACGACCTCCATTGGCCTTGGCAGCATTCCTAGCAGGGCGGGCTCGCTTCTCGACCTTGGTGTTCTCGTCGGCTTCTGCCTCAGCGACCACTTTCTTGGCACGGGTCGCTCTCTTGCGCTTGGGAGCAGGTTCATCTTCCTCGTTGCTGCGATCGCCATTGATAGGTGTATCGTCAGTGGCCACCTCAGCAGGAGCAGCCTTCTTGCGCTTTCCGGTGGGCTTCTTTTCATTGGACGAAGCTTTATCTGTAGTATCGGCCTCATTCTTGCCCTTGGCTTTGACACTTGCTTTGCTCTTGGCTTTGTGCTTTGGCTGGGCTGCTTTTTCTTTTTTGGCTTCGTCACTGGCCTCGGTCGTGACACCCTCGGCGGGCGCCGGGTTGGGTTTCTTCTAAAAGAAGGATCAGTCATCAACAGCACATCTCGAGGAATAGAAGTCATGAGATACTGGAGATGGAGTCTCAGATACAGCCTTAGCTCTGGGCTTGCGGGGAAACATGCCAGTCATGCCGGGGCGGTTGTGCGCGATGTCCTAGCAGGATTTTGTCAACGCACTGAAATGGAACCCAGGCGTTAGAGTACTTACACCCTTCCATTCATCATCTTCGATCTGGCCCTTTTCGAGGGCAGTCTTGATCTTCTCTTGATGCTCGGGAGAGAGCTCGTCGAAGCCATCCAAAGCATCGAAGTCAAGTTGCTTGTCGTCCTCTGAGTCGACGATGGAGGTTTTGATGTTCAAAAGCACACGAGGCGTGGTGCAGCCCCTAGAGAGGGTGTTAGAAAAGGGAATAGTCGGGATTAATCATAAGGGCTTACCAGTGGCGCCAGGACCAGTACTGGACTTTTTCGGTATCGATCCAGCTGCCGACGCGCAGCTCACCCTTCTTGATTTTGACCTTGTTGTCTTTGCATTCTTTGGTCTGGCAGCCCGCACGATTGTTGGCCGAGAGCTCTGTATTTTCAGTCAGCTACTGAAAATTCTAATTTTCCTTAGTGTGCTGGATGGCATCAGAAGATAGAAAGCAGCGTGGAGAGGGAGCGCAAGTGGACTGCTTCGGGCGCAAAGCGTGCTCTTGGAAATCTAAAGAATTTCGTCCATGGGTAGAGGAGCCGATAGAAAAGTAGAGCGAAAAATATTCTCTCCCTCGATAAACACGAGCTATTGTTTCATGCAAATGGTTGGTGTGGATGATGTGGCCATCAAGTCTCTTTGGACAACGGGCAGCACGAGATCGAGGGGGCAGTTTGGACTGACCGAAGCGGTACGGCATTGTGGTATGCGCGATCGATGAGAAATCGATGTTTAAAAAGAAATGTTGGGAAGTACTGTTAACAACCAGGAATGACTGGGAGGGAGGAGTGAGGAATGGGAGAGATTGGAAGTTGCCAGGTGAAAAGTTCCGTGGTGAAGGGTGAAGGGTGCAAGTGCAAGTGCAAGTGACGTTGGGGGAAACAGGCAGTTGCGACCAGCACTTCACCAGCACTTCACCAGTTACCACCAGTTACCAGCAGTTACCAGTATTTACTAGCACTATATACTATACTAGTATTATACCATTGATACCATTGATACGAGTATGGAATAGAATGTCATAGAAGACAAAGGTTATCCATCACCAGTACAATATTCACAAAGCCCTCGTCAAAGGGAAATGTGTACTACATGTACCCCAGCGGAAGAACCAAGCTCCGACTCAGCTGGGTCATTTCCCTATGCCGAAAGTTTACTTCTACATATCAACTACTAGACCATATTTATAGTCTATTCGTCGCTGAGTTGACGTATAGTCACGGTAAAATTTCAATGTCATATAAGTAGAAAGGGGATAATGATCAAGATAACTGATCAGGCTCCGACGCTTCCCAAGCTTAGCCTATACTTCAGCTGTCCGAAAACGGTTAGCGCATCGACATTTGACCAGCATCCGCCTCACCTTCAAAATCCATGACTACGAGTATCTAAACCAAGCACGGAATCCTCGTCTCGTGGACTCGATAGCACATCCAAACACTTGCGCTGCCCTCTCAATAATATACCGCCGCCCAATTCCCATTTGTGTCCTAGACCCGAACAACCTCCGGCGCCAATAAACGCCATATCAAAACCACCCATCCGAGCCTCGATTGCTCCGGAAAAAAAGAACAAGAGAACGCTACCACCCGCCAGAAACCTTTACGACCGGGGCAAACAGCTCTTCAAATATCGAATTACTCAACAAGATTCCTCACTTCGAAACTCCCTTCCAACGCCATCGCAATGTCCGAGCCTGGTCGCGAATCCATCCCAACAAGCGCTGACCCGCGCAGCCAGCGCCCGACCAAGCGTCGTGCCGTGACCCCCCGATCCGAACACGCAAGCCAGGTCGATACACTCTTCAAAGACCCGTCGAAGGAGGTCGCACTACCTGGCATCGGAAACAAGCGAAGCGCAAACTCCCTCGCACCGCCGCCAGAGATCGTCGCCAACGTACAGGGTTCCTCGGCCGGTGCGGGATCAGGCGAATTCCATGTCTACAAGGCTAGCCGGCGGCGCGAATATGAGCGATTGCGCCTGATGCAGTCGGAGGTTGATAAAGATCAGGGTGATAAGGATTGGGAGAAGGAGCGCGAGGATACGAAGCGCAAGGACGATGAGAAAACTGAGAAGAATCGGAGGAGGAGGGAGAAGAAGAAGGCTGCGAGGGGTAATAAGAAGGGTCCGGAGGAGGCCAAGGCCCCTGGTACGGTTACGGAGGTTGGTGGTAAAGGTGGCATGAAGGGCCCCCGAGCCCCGGGCCAGCAACAGGGCCAAGATGGGACTACTGATGGGCAGCCACAGTACGAGGAGGTCCCCGGTGTGATTATTCACGATGAGGATTGAACTGGTTCACAAAAGACGGCTATTAGACTACCCTAGGGACTAGCACGATCGCCATGTACTATAATTTTACAAAGATACCCATATGACAGTTCATTTTGGTCTAGGATATTTGTACATATAAGAAATACCCCAGAGGTAATCGTGTAGCATTATGTACGGACCTCAGGTCCAAATCATGGTCTTTTTTGGTTCTTGGTCATACTCATCTATTACTTACTCCTCACCACCACCGCCACCACCGCTGACCTGCTGGGCAGACTTACCACTGCAGATGTCGTCGACGCGAAGAAGCAGGCATGCGGACTGTGTTATTCGTTAGCAAAATGAAACTGAAAATTCTATTGGTGGGATCAGGAGAGCTTACCTCAACCGCCGTCTTGATGCTCTGAAGCTTAACGGCCTCGGGCTCCCACACACCGTACTCCTTCATATCAACCAGCTTGCCAGAGTCACCATCCAGACCCCAGGTGGAGTGGCCCTCGACATGCTTGGCGCGCAGCTGGGTCAGCACGCGAATAGGGCTGACGCCGGCGTTCTGAGCCAATGTGCGAGGAATGACCTCCATAGCGTCCGCAACAGCCTTGTAGGGCCATTGCTGAACACCCTCGATAGAGCGGGCAATCTGACTGAGCTTGACAGAGACAGCCATCTCGACGGCACCACCACCGGGAGCAAGGCGGGGGTGGAAGATCACGTTGCGGGCAACGGACATGGCGTCCTGCAGGTTACGCTCAATCTCGTTCAGGATATCCTTGGAGGGACCGCGCAGCAGGATAGTGCAGGCCTTGGGGGCCGTGCACTTGCGCATGAATGTGAAATACTCGTCACCAATCTTCTCAATCTCAAAGAGACCGCAGCGGGTACCAATGTCCGATTCTTGGATGTCGTCGACACGGTTAACGATAGTGGCACCAGTGGCACGGGCGATACGGTTGTTGTCGGTCTTACGGACGCGGCGGAGAGCAGTGATGTTGTGCTTCACCAGGAAGTGCTGTGCGAGATCTAGTGGAAGAATTATAGGTTAGAAAAATGATCACGGCTGTATACCGCTGAGATGCTTACCAGAAACACCCTTCTCGGTAATGACGAGATCAGGCTTGAATGCGATGATAGCATCGCAGATGTGCTTCACTTGTTCCTCCTCAATCTGCAGAATGCGGTTCCAGTCGTCCTCCTTGGAGACCTCAATGTTGGTCTGGGACTCGCCCTTCTTGTACTCGAGCGGGCAGTCAAGCAGAAGAACGCGGGGGTTCTCGATCCGCCTCCGCATCTTGGGGTGGGTGATATCCTTGTTGACCATGACACCATCGATAACCTCGGAGTCCTCAATTTGACCGCCGGGGATCTTCTCGATACGCGCGTAGCGCTTGATATCCACCTCCTGCTTTCCACCACCTGCATCAAAGGAAACTGTACGGACGGCGCTCAATGCCAGACCGCACATGAGCTCAGACCACCGGGAGACGAACTTGGTTCCGATGGAGGATTGGATCAGGTTATACATGGCCTTGTCATCGTGGATATCGACCGGGGTGGAGACTTCCTCGATAATGGTGAGAGCATCGGCGAGAGCGCGCTTGAAGGCAGAGATAATGACGACGGGGTGGATGTTACGTTCGAGCTGAGGGAGGGCCTGGGCAAGCATTTCACCGGCTACCATGTTATCAGTATATTTTTTTACCCGGGGGGATCTTCGAGATAGGGGAGAGTCGTACCGAGAATGATGACCGTTGTGGTTCCGTCACCGACTTCCTCATCTTGAGTACGGCTGAGCTCGATCATACTCTTAGCGGCGGGGTGAGACACCTCAATTTCACGCAGAATAGCGTGGCCATCGTTGGTGAGCACGATACCGCCCATTGGGTCGAGCAGCATCTTCAGCATCGCCTTGGGACCGAGACATGACCGAATGATGTCGGCCACACTAAGGGGTTATTCGATTAGTGTTATGCGGAGGATATCGCGAGGGGGCAAATTGAATCGTACGTCTTTGCAGCGGTAATGTTCGACAGTTGTGCCCGACGGCCGACTTGTCGGTCACCGGCATTGGTGTCTGTCGAGGGGTTAGCAATGTCATCGGCGCTACCGAAGAGGGGCACGAACTCATCACCACCACCGGAGCCTGCATATTTGCGGTAATATAACGGAGGGTTGATGGAAAGAATGAAGCGGGCTCAGGGACGATAAAATCGAAATAAGAAGAGCTCCCGAGAAAATGAACAGTCAGGAGAAGCCAACTCGGATCCACGTCGATGCCCGCCAAATTTCCAAAGTGGGAGCTTCTGGACTAACCACACTAAACCCGAACGGGTAACAGCAAACCAGTCAAACCGAAGGCGGTGGAAGATTATTTACTTCAATCTGTTGGAACAATAATACTATGTAGGACTAGTAATTACTACTAATGGTAATTCCAGGGATTAGTATGATGAGTAGATTCGGTAGTATAGATCACAATTCAAATGCTTATAGAGTTGGTGTATCTCAACCCGATCCGACTCTCTCCTATCGTACAGTATCTTCAACCCCTCCATGTAGTGTACACCGCGCTTGTTATGAACCTCTATATAAGTGCACCACGACAAAAAATCAATATCTGGGTAGATATTATCCCAAGATCAGTATTCCCGGCTCTGGCCAATCTCACACACGTCAAAGACACCCTTTTCAGGCATGCCGAATTTCTTCAGTGCGGTCTTCAGCTTCTCCGGGGGCTCAAGAACATCCTCCTCAGTAAGAACCCACGTTCCCCAGTGCATTCCAAGTGCGTTCTTGCACTTGGTATCCTGGAAAATATTAACGGCATCATGGGGATCCACATGTGCCGGGCTCCAGATATGACGAGGGGCATATGCTCCGATAGGAATCAAGCCCAGGTCAAAGGGACCTCGGAATTCGCCCACTTGTTTAAATGCGGGACAGGTAGGGTAGTCGTACTTGGCGTCGTGGTCATCTTCACCTTCGGGGAGCTCAGGAACTGCTTTGTAACCAGTGTCGCTGTTCGACCAGTTAGTTCACCTATATTCGACTCAATGGCATCGTAAATGACTGACCCTGTGAAATACACCTTGCTACCTCCAGACTCAATAGACCAAGAACCCCATAGAGTCTTGAAGCGGTCAAAGGGTGTGCGAGCGGTAACATGCTGAGAGGGCAAGAACCCAAGCCGAGCCCTAATCTCCGCCGGTCCAATTGTAGCTTTTCCTGTAACCTCCATTTGGGCATTCTCATCATTTGATGGGGACAGAGTGATGTCGCGCTCATCCCACCAATCCATTTCCGTCACCTTCTCGATTCCGCAACTATGGAACCAGGACTTATTACCCAGCGGAACGAAAAAAATGGCAGTTGGGGTGTAACTTGGCGATTTCAGTCACACCAGGGTGGGAGAGATGATCATAATGATTATGTGAAATGACCACAGCATCGATCAAGGGGATGTCTTTGATCTCACAGGGAGCGGGCGTGTATCGCTTCGGTCCCAGCAGGCCGTAAGGACCGCAGTGCTTGTCCAATACGGGATCGAAAAGAACCCGAAGACCACCAGGGAATTCAATATAATAGCAGGCGTGTCCTAGCCATGTTGCCCGAAGTTTTGTGGTATCTCGAGTTGGGAGGAATTCGGGCTTTCGAACCGTGACGGTTGGGCCTGTAGTGTCGGGTACATTGGCTTTGCCGGTCAAGCGACGCCTATCACAAAAAGAAGAGAAAACCGATTAGATCATCGACTTCCAGGTTTTCTTTTCTTTTCGGCTTTTCCAGAACACTTACATGAGCATTTCGCGGACATTACTGAAATCCACATCTTTCCATGAGCTGAACGAGGAAAATTTCGGGTTAGGATCATGCGACAACCGAAGGCGTCAGCAAACGCGACCACTCACTCCCAAGGGTTTCTGAATCCCGATTTTCCATGATGACTCTTTTCCAAGACATCCTCGGGGGCTGGCCTGGCTGGGGAGGTGGCCACTGTCAACGCGTACAGCACACCAGTCGTGGTCGAGCCCATATTGCGGACGGGCGAATAGAAAGTGGAAGTGAAGTAATTCGGCCGCCGACAAATTCGGGGACGCTGTAGAAAAGCAAGCATGAGGGGATGCTAACGCTTTTAAATACACCCCAATGCACTCGACCGCGAACCCTGCGCCAGGCCGCTATTATTGGGAAGAATGCGGAAGGTTTTGAAGAAGACCCAATCGATTTGGCCCCGATATCTCCGAGGCGGAGTTGGCCAGTCTCGCCCTCCGTCGGCTCCATGTGAAGGCCGTTCCCCCCCGCATGATCGACTCCGGAGAGGGGGAAGGGATGGAGCTCTCAGCCGATCAACAGTTTACCAGCCATAGTCCAAGATTGTAGTAACAGATAAATAACAGTGATCACCGATTAGCGTAGTCGAAGCACCCAAGGTCTAGGGTCTCCGTCACCGTCACGCCAGCCCGGCCCGTTATAACTCCGATATCGATAGTTTCTTATCGTCGACCCTTTCAACGGTACCTTCTCTCTGGAAGACAACACTTCCAGTCAATACTGCTTCTATATTACCCTTCGACTCGGCCAGCATGGAGCCAAATGGAGCTTCCAGTGCTGCGCCATCTGCAGGCGATCTGATCTTGCAGCAAAAGACACAGGCGGTCCAGAATGCGCAACAAGCGGCGCAAAATGGTGACGGCAGCCTTTTTTCCCAATTAACAAATAATCCTTTGTTCACGGCGGTATGCTTGGTCCAATTAGCTTCAATTGACATGGTTTTTTTTTGTCTAACGCGGATCTTTCCCTAGGGCTTTGGGCTAGCAGGTTTGGGTGCAGGTTTGACCTTTGCGCAAAAGGGTTTCCGTCACGGTGCAGCTCTACTCCGTCGCCGTATGCTAGTAGACGTCGAGATCAGCATTAAAGATGATTCATACCCATGGTTCCTACACTGGATGACCCTCTATCAACAATCACAACACTCCGCTACGCGTGCCGCCGCCCAAAATACCGGTCTCCTCGATCGCATGCTCCAGAAGATGACCCCCGGCATGCGACACCTCTCCATACAGACCTCCAAAGTCGAACGGGCAAACGGCGCGATCCAAACACACTTTTCTCTGGTACCAGGCCCTGGAAAACACGTCCTCCGTTACAAAAACGCATTCATCTTTGTCAACCGTATGCGGGAATCTAAGTCCCGCGACATTCAAACCGGCAAACCTTGGGAAACGATTACCTTGACCACTCTCTACTCCCACCGTCACATATTCGAGGATCTTTTTACCGAGGCCCATGATTACGCTGCGAAATCACACGAAGGAAAGACAACCATTTATAACAGCTGGGGAACGGAATGGCGGCCATTTGGACATCCACGACGGAAGCGTCCGCTCGAGTCAGTGGTCCTCGCCGAGGGGGTTAAAGAACGTATTGTTGATGACGTGCAAGACTTTATCGGGAGCGCTTCCTGGTATCACGATCGCGGCATTCCATACAGACGTGGATACTTGCTCTACGGACCCCCAGGTACCGGTAAAAGTTCATTCATCCAAGCGCTTGCTGGCGAGCTGGACTACGATATTGCCATCCTAAATCTCAGTGAGCGCGGGCTTACGGATGATCGGTTGAACCATCTCTTGACTATTGTCCCGAACCGAACTTTAGTTTTGCTGGAGGATGTCGATGCGGCCTTTTCCAACAGACGCACACAGTCTGAAGCCGATGGCTACCGTGGAGCCAATGTGACTTTCTCCGGTCTGTTGAATACACTTGATGGCGTTGCCAGTGCCGAGGAGCGTATCGTCTTTCTTACCACCAACCACGTCGAGCGACTGGACGAAGCCTTGGTCCGACCTGGCCGTGTCGACATGACTGTTCGCCTTGGCGAAATTACTCGCTATCAAGTTTCCCGCCTTTGGGATCGTTTTTACGAAGAAATAGATCCCGAGGGCACGCATCGCCAGATCTTCCTCAACCGACTCCAGGAGCTTGGTTTGATCGAGGATGAGAATGGCCAGAAGGCAGACCGTTCCAAGACTACTAGCGCGGCTGCTTTGCAAGGCCTATTCCTATATAATAAGGGTGATATGGAAGGTGCAATTGCGATGGCCGAGGGTCTGATGTATTCTGTGCATGACCAAGCCTCAGCTTGAGCACTTTCGAAGCAGTATACTGTACTATATGATGTAAATATAACGCTCAATAGACTGGTGTCTTTCTATTTCTTTCTATCGACTTATCCCCGCATTTACAGGTGGTGGGGGTCAGGATCTTGAACTAACCGGTTCGATTAATTGACAAACAGCCAACCAGCATCGCATACTGGGGACTACCGTTAATTGAAGAAACTAATTGTCTTTTTAGCTTCTTTTTCTACGTCAAGCACCTGGTTTGTATGCGTCGACTGCTCGGGGCGCTAACTTAGCCATGAGATTCCTACCGAGTCGACCGCCAATTAATATCCAGGAACGCCAGAGTCAAGACAGATTTGCAAAAAGGAAATGCCGTTCCCACCTGTGGCATAGATGAAACCAATCAGCAAGTATGCTCGACGCGCCGGTCGCTCAAGTCACTGTTCTCATCCCACTGCAGCAGCCAATCACGGCCGCTATACCCTAGGCGCCGCCCCTAAAAATAGGGCTTGTCACATTCGACGCGCTTTGGCTCATGGCTGCATTTCTGCAGCATGTAGGGCCCAGCGGTTGATATGGTCTATATGTCTTTCAAAACGCCCCCCTGGTCGGTTCTTGTTCGTAAATCCTATGTTTGCCCCGGGACTCCTACTCCAGTGCATTGATACTCAGCACGGAAGTGTATCCCATCGCAAATCAACACAATGAGTCAATTTCAATTGTTTCCGCCTCCTTCGCCTGAGGTTAGAGCACAAAGAAATCCATTTCGAAAAGGTGCCAAAAAGCCTGTTCCGAAGAATGAACCGCCATCTCCCATTCCGCTTGAGGAGATCAAGAGCTCAAGCAATACCGAGTCGGTATTGCTTCAAATTATCGAAGACACTCAACAATTTCCACCTCCACCGGCTTTACCTGCTACAAACTTCGCACGATCAAAGTCACCAGCCACGCAATCTTCCCAACGCTCGAGATCTCCGCAGTCTCCTCGCAACCGACGGCATCAAAACACCAGTCCGATGAGCCATCGGCCCTTGCCCTCACAAGGCAGCGCCGGCGATAGTAGTAGCAACAATGATCAGAATACGAATTCAACTACCTCACCTCAATCTTCCCAATCTTCCGTTTCTCCCCTGCCGATGAGGTCGATGTTCCCTCGTTTTGATCCAAAGACCTCGCTCAACACACAAAATAATGATTCACAAATGCCTACCGAAGCCCCCAAGCCCAAGCGTAATCGCAGGCCAAACCTCACACTAACTACAACTTCTGATATCGACCATGTTCTTGGGCCAAAGACTGTCCCTGCAAGCGTGTTCAACTTTCCAACTGGTGCCTTGGAGCCAGAGGAGATCCGATACTCCTCTGTCCAGGAATTGGAAATGCTTTGGGAAGCAGCCAACGGTCAAAGACCACGGAACCCGTGCGGTACAGTCAACCTTCGCTTGACAAGGTATTTCATGCCCAACGCTCTTTGCTGGTCAAGTCAACTTGCTAACTTCTACCCCAGAACCGGCCCAGCGACATTCACGTTCGGGAACTCTAGCCAACCATTTTATTCGCTGCAAACTTATTCGAATAACGAAATAGCTATTTCTCGTGGAGCGCCATCAAATCCAGAAAGTGATATCCCAATCATGGGTCTGAGTCTCGAAGAGCGCCGACGCAGAGAGCATCCCAACGACGGACTCGTGGCCCTTCTCTTTTCCAGACTAGCTGCTATGCTTGCCATCGAGCAAGCAGCTGAAGTCAGCAAAGAGCATCAACTTACCCCCTCCGAGGCTGGTGAAATAGAGAGAAATGCCCTTAAGCGAGCTGCCGCACAGGAGTCCTGTCGACTGTCCTGGAATCGTAATTTACGCCTTTACGAGCTTCGTCACCCATCACTGTCGAAACGCCAACCGCCGGCTTTGGTTGGAGCTGCGGGCATTCCTCTCTCCCCTGTACGATCTCAGTCTTCGGGTATGCTTCATATCGCTGTATCTGCGCCTTCGAGCGACGCAGTACTTACCCAACCGCCAACTATCATTGTCACTGGACCGGTCTCCATGGAGGCTGCGCAACAGGCTGCTACGGCACGAACATCCATACTGCCCGTTACCGACTCCGACGAACCGCTGGCGGCTCTTGATCTGGCAACCCGAACTCTTTCTATCTCCCCAGCTGCAGTCATCGCGACTATTCCCTCGCTCTATGCGATCGATTCACTCGTCGCGGCAATGCTTGCAGTCGCTGTCTCTGACGAGATCACCAATCCCATTCTTGCCGACATGGAGATTGGTAGTACCCACCACTCATTTGAGTCATCTATGAACAGTGAGCCGATGGTTGGAGTGCCTTACCGCGGGAGACTCGTCACGACTCTTGCCGAGCGCGAAGACTACGCAGAGAGTCTACATCTAGCATCTCAAATTGAAGATGCCAATGCAAAGGCCGAAGCCGCGGCGAAGCGGAAGAGCCTCTTCAAGTTCTGGGAACGAATTAAGCCGAGTTCCTCGTCATCTGTTGACGGACGCACGGCCAAGAAAGGCAAGAATAAAGACCAGCAGGTTGTTGTTGAAGAATTCGATCTCGAAAAATACGGTCGGTATGGCCCTGAATCTTCTCGTAAAGGCGAGAAAATGCCAGGGATTACTCGGACCATCCTGAAACTTCTGTTTTGGGGATTGGAGTTATTCGTCAAGGGGTTGACACTTGCCGTTAAGCTCTTGGCATGGCTGCTGGTGAGGGCGACGCGCTGTGTGACAAGCGAGAAGTTCTGAGCTGGCTTCGGAGCAATAGTTTGGAGTTTCTGTGTGGGGTTTAATGATCGGAACGTCTTTTTCTGTGTGGTTTTATTAGAGCGATGAGTGTTTTTCTTTGGACCCAGTATACCCAATGGATTTTGTTTGCAATTTTTATTCTTCTTGCGCCATCACACATTTGTTTCACCCTACAGCCAACTCGAAGAGTATCTGAAATTATTGTAGGTCGAATTTGATATTTTGAGGGTACGTACTCTGTATACTCATGGTTTTCGCTATTCACCCAGTCAGGTAGAATTGATATCTGGATTTTCACTTGTTTGGTTGTTGCCGAGCGAGTCAGACGAGCTTGGATTGGCTTACTCCAATCTACAGACTTCCAGACTGCTCACTGTTTGAGAAAAAAGCGATCATCCAATAAATATCCTGTTATGGATTAGTGCCAGGGTCCGGTTCTCGTCAACGAGGCTCTCCATGTGGGTGGAATGTTCCGATCGTTCTTGAACCGGAACAACAGTTCACAGTTTTGATCCCAATTCAACGAAAGAAACTATATACATTAGAATATGTCTAAGTTTTTAAAGCATCTCTTCAGTTGGTATTACTAAACTCTCAGTGTTATCACCAGAAACCTCGTCTCGTATTCCCCAATTCAGAGTTAGGTCTAGAAGCCACTGGCGCCGCCAAGCCCGACTCGTCTCCTTTATAAACCAGTAAAACCGATCTCACCAGCACAAAAAGTGGGTGCTCGATGGGCGAGGCCATTAGCTTGCTTACAGGGACCTGAGGCTGACAGGGTCGGTGCCCCTGATAGCGAGACATTGGGAGATTAAAATCTATGGATGTTTGAGGGGGGATGATCCGACTTTTACCCGATGTATATAGCGTACCGGCAAGGCGTCGTATCCGTAAAGCCTGAGCCTTTTTCCTCCCCAAACCTGCATCTTTCAAGTTTGCGTACGATTTGAATGATGGTGCTTTGGAGACGAACGATCGGCCTGTGCGGTCTTGCTTTTCTCCCTCTGACGTGGGCGATTACATTCCCGGGCACTGATCCCACTGCCACAGGCCATGCAGCCTTACAGCCGGATTACCCTGAGCCGACTGCCGCAGTGGATTACAGGAGGGGTTTTCTGCGCCGTGGTGATGATGAGGATGCATTTGTGAGCTCGTTCATTGCAGCTGAATCGAGCTTGCTCTATTTCCCGTCTGCTTCAACAACAGTTACCTCGTGGATGCCACAAAGTGTGTGTGGGTATATTGATGGTGTTTGGGATGACTGTAGGTGTCTAGTTAATCGTTTTTTCCCCCTATCTTAGTCGACGTCTCTTCAACAAAAGATGTAGGTAGCTAATATTCATGCTTTCCAGATTCATCGATTCGATGCCTGGACAACTACCAATGTGTCTTCCATACTTCCGATAGCAATTACCCTGGAATGGTAGGCTGTTGTGATGGTGGCAAACCAGAAGATTGCACCTGGGAGACAGTCTGCTACAACAGCAAACAGGTCTCTGCAACTCCTTCAGTCTTGAATTATCCCACGAACATATTCGCCCTGTATTGTACCGATTCAGACTACCCCGACTGTCGAACATGGGTATACCCCCAGCTAGACATAACCGACTACGGCTGCCACTACACCAAGACAACTCAAACCCTAGCATTGATTGCTGTAGTGGATACTTGGGATACAAACTCGGCTACTGGGGGTGGTCACTCGGTCACTCAGGCTGGCACCGCTACGACCACTGATTTAGAAGCCATCTATCCCACCGTCGCGGCCATAAGACCTCAGGTCGTTGATGCTAGCTGGATCGACATATATGTTTCAGGCACAGCTGCCACCTCCGAGAAGGTAGACAAGGCGACTTCAGTCCAAATTTCTGGGTCATCTTCTGCCTCAGAAACTGCAACATCTGAGTCAGACCTATCGTCTTCAAATTCAGGGTCAAAATCTGGAGGCTCCTCGAAGTCGACAAATACTGGTGCCATTATTGGCGGTGTGGTTGGCGGCGTCGTTGGTGCTGCTGGTATTGCAGCGGCGGGTTTTATGTTCTTCCTGCTCAAGAAGAAAAGAAAGCAAGCAGAGGCAGGAGCTTACCAACCTGGAGAAGGTAATGGTGGCACGATGCCGCCTCCTCCACCACCGCTTGAGGATGTGGCTATGACTATGCCGCAGCCGATGCATGAGGTCGAGGGAACTACACCGCAGAAGTACGCAGAGGTGGACGGTTACGCGGCAGAGCACAAGTTACCTTCGGAAGTTGTGGGTAGTGAGATCACGGGGAAACCCCACGAGATTGATTCCAGGAACTCTGTTGCAGAATTGCCTGGTGCGGATGGCGGGCTGCACAATCGTTAATGGTGACGGATGGGATTGCGATGACTTAATACTAGTATATACAAAAGATACCCTTTTCACTTCAAGGTTGAATTATTCATGGGCACGCAGTAACTAGCAGTTTGTAGTACACCACTATATTTCTTGATCATTTAGAATATATCAGCTGACCTCACCTGCCCGGTTCCAAGACCTTGGGATGATGTATTCTTGCTAGTACCAGTAGTACTTAGCATAAGGCATGGAGTATTCGTAGCCCTGAAGATCCAATGCTAATGTATGTCGTCTGCTGAACCTTGGCCAAGAGATAAGAGGTGGTTATCAATTCTTCGTTGGGCCAGTCGATCATTCCTGAGTAGTACTATGTGTGGATTCTATTCATAGACGACTGGATTTGCCACATAGCATGCTACTTCTGGGTTGCCGGGTGTCAGTGATAAGCAGATCAATCTCTCAATGTGTCAGTGAAAAATATTTCGCCTACGACGAATAGAAAGCAGAACAGGAAGTAATTTCTGGACACATCCAGAATCCGTTCAATACCAAATTAGGTATTCTGCATATGCCGGCGTAACGACACGAGATCATACTGAAGCTGAGGATGTTTCGACGTGAGTTAACTAACTACATGTCACTTGTAGATAATGGGAACGCCCGGCGTGTATGTGACCCGTGCTATGTAGTACACTATGCTCAAACCCTCAATTCTCGCAAATCAATTATCTTAGGTATTAAAGAACTAATACACTGCAGGTATGTATTTTGCTTTGTGTCAGATGTCAAGTCGTATTTTGCAGGTTACTTGGTGAGGTTTCCGTGAACCAGATTCCTTGTAGGAAGGGTTACTAGGGATACTGCCAGGCACGAAGAAAGGACATGGCAACTGGCACATTTTTGTGTCATTCCGCAGCGATCGGCAGGGGAGTTGTGCCCATGTAGACTGCAAAATGCACTGCACTGCACCTTGAGGCATGGTCAGATGCCAGTCGAATCTTATCCATACAGTGTGAGTGTCGTCTTCCTTCCCGTTCGAGTCAATTTCCAGAATGCCTGAACGTCACAAATGCCCGAACCAGTGTTCAAATGGTTGGCCTGGTCTAGGGAGCCAAGGGATACAGGGCTACGGACCATTGCTTGACCTTGTTTATTGACTTCGTTATTGTGTACTTAAAGTCGATTCCAAATCCTGGAGGCCCGGCGCCACCCTTGCCTCAAACCTTTCTCTAATATACTCTATCTTTGTTAAAGATACTGGACTCTCGTTTACCTAGTATCACTTCTCCCATTTCGATCAAAAAAAAAAAAAAGAGAAAAGCTTCAATTCCAAGATGCGCTCCTTCATTGCTACCGCCGTCTTCGTCGCTGGCGTCACTGCCAAGATGAGCGGCAACTACCTTGATTGTGCTGTAAGTTATACTGGTACATACTACTCTCAAATTCGGATCCAGCCCTAACTCCGCCAGACCGCCGCATTGGACGGCATCGATGTCTCCAAGTTCAACGACTGCACCAATCTGAGCGCCGAGGAGTGCTTCTGCAACAACAAGGATGCCATCGATAACCTGACCGAGTCCGCCGAAGCCATCTGCAAGGAAGCCGGCATTGGTACGTTCTCCCATCAACCTTTTCACTACCTTCACCTTCACCTTTGAAACATAGTCAAGACTAACCAACCCGAACACACAGACCTGAACTCCCTCGCCTCCTCCCTCTGCTCTAGCGACCGCGTCTCGGCACCAGCCCGCCACGCCTCCAAGCCCATGGAGCCCGCCAACATGAAGCGCGCATACTCCCCCTCCAGCGAGACCGAGCCCGAGATGCCCCAGCCCCGCGTGGTCTACGTGACCAAGACCGAGACCCACACTGAGTGCAGCTGCAAGACCACGCCCGCCCCGATGCACATCTCGCAGATCCCCGTCAATGTCCCCGTCAGCTCTAGCATGATTGGCATGCTTGCTGCCTCTTCGCCGGTTTACTCCAACGGCGTTCTCATTCCCGCCTCCTCTTCTTCTGTTCTCTTCGGCTCCCAGGCTTCTGCTGCTACTCCTTCCCCCAGTGGTGCGGATCCTAACCGCTTCCACGCCTTCCAGGGTGCTGCGCCTCAGGTTAGCGCTGCCCACGGTGGTATTGCTGCTCTTGGTGTTGCGGCTGTCATGGGTCTGATGATTGCCCTGTAAGAGGTTGATTCGTTGCGTGGAGTTGAGGGGTTGGTTATGTTTCTTATCTTTTGTCTTCTGTTTTCCCAAGTAATAGGGCTTACTTCTTTTGTCTCGGGGTCTATACCGGCGTCTTTTGCATTCGAACGGATTATTTAAAACATCGAAATTGTAATGATCAATGAAACGTCGTATGTTATTCCATGAATTGTCATGTTCCTTTGTAAAAATAAATATTATTTAGTATATACTTGCCTTATACCCATCAACTGCCCCGATAACTTGAAACTTCCTAGCTCCACCAGGCGGAGACGATCATCAGGGCAAGTTCGCAACATCTCATACCCCAACGATCTGCAGTATCTTAGGCATGAATTGCCTGCTGCACCTTGGGATACAACTCCACCAGCTTGTAGTAAATCTCCGGATGATCGTTAATCATGACCTGGGGATCCCAGCCCATAGCAACGAAGATGGTCTCGACACCACTTCCAATGGGCGTCATGAAGACTTGGCAGACCTGCAGTCCAATCAAGAAAGCAAAAGCCATGATCACCGCAGTGAAGTCCCCGTCATTGTTGTAGGCAGGCTTGGTGAACTGCAGATAAAGATAGGCCAGCAAGGCACATACGTAGGCCACAAATGTTGAACCCATAGTCAATACTGGCCCGATCAGACAGTCCTGGACCAAAGCATCGACACCACGATCGCGCATCATTTTCCAAGTATCCTTTGCGGCAGGAACATAGGCTTTCCCGTACAGTGCGATGTGGCAGAATGCGTAGCGATTGAACAATGTAACAAGCCAGTCCAAGAGCGAGATAAAGCAGCCCAAGACCCAAAACAATATACTGCCAACTATGTTCCCCTGGCCGGCTTCTTGGCGCTGTGCAATGGAGCATGCTTGGCGCAGCATCTGGACAAACGCAATGATCAAACTGCCCAAACTGATGCTTCCGAAGGAGTAAGTGGTCGCCCGTCGGAACGCACCACGGGTCGAACCCTTGGGCATACCATCGGCCGACTTGCTCCAGAAATACCACGATCCATAAAGACCGGCGATGGTGGTGTGCACGGTGTTCTTGATCCACTCGCTGAACCAGTACATAGCGAAAGTGACGTACACAACCAATCCAATGACTTTGGCGTTACTACAGCCGCCGTTTGCGCAGGATGGATTCACGCCCTTTGAGTCTGGTTCATAGGCGACGTAAATTGCGACAAGAGTCACGGAGAACCAGGCTGAGAAAGCGACGGTTACAAGTCCGCCTAGCGCACTGACGAGGAAGACATGGCCGTAGTTTCGCGCAACGTCCATGGTGGTCTGCAACATGAAGGCCGTGAATGGGATTCGCGGGATCCAGCTGATGAAGCATACAATGGCAAAGACACCGAAAAGAAGGAATACTATTCCACCGCCATACTGCTTGCGAGCGATGTAGTAGATGCCAGTTGCTAGCGCAAAGACGATATTCAGGATGCCGGTTACCCAGATGAAAGTCTTGGTGAAATACCGTGCGCCCATGAAGTATGCCAATGAAAGAACGAGGGCGACCACGAGGACGAAGATGAAGAGAACCAGCGTATTGGTGTTGAGGGAGAAATCATTGGCCGCACCATAGATGCCATCTCCGTTGAACCCTTTGTTTGTGGCATACTTGTGAATGGTGATTCCCGATACTGCAGCATATCCGAGGAAGACAGCGATCAACTGGAGGGGAGGGAAATTATTTGGTTAGCTGGGGTCATTGATTTTGGGGTTACCTCGGGAGTGGAGAACCAACCAGCAGTCCTGCCCAAAGATCATTGTACTTGGGCTTCTCGATCTTGAATGCCTGGTCGAAGGTGGTGTATGGGGGAGGGGGATTTTCGGGATATTGGGCTGGCGGAGGCTTAGACTCTGGAGGCTGCTGATAGTTGGGTTGTTGGTAATTTGGCTGTGGATAGTTTGGCTGCTGCTGCTGCTGCTGCTGATAGCCATTTTGTTGATAGTTCGGCTGAGCCCGCGGGTCAAAGCCCTGATTTTGGTCGTAATAACTAGCTGCTTGACCACTCATGACTGCATGCTCCGTGTAAGGGCGGATGATCAGGAGAATACAGGAAGATATCAAAGGGAGAGGAAAAGTCGGGGACTTAGAAAAGCAAGGAGCTGGTTTGCTTTTGAACTCCGCATTGGCAGGTGCATGACGACACGAACCAGGAAAGCGAGGAAGGAGCGATCACCGAGTTGACCCAGTTGCACCCAGTCGATCGAGCAACCACAGAAGGAAAGAACGATCGACCAATCCTGAACCCTGCCAAGCCCCGCGGTTCCTCTAGTTCTTTTAGTTCCTTAACTAGTCAACTACTGTAGTCAGCCCTGTAGGGAGATGGTTCACTCAACCCGGAAATTCATTCCACAAAATTGGGTTCAATTATGGGTGCCGAGAGTCCAAGTAGCGCTGCCTGCTTGGCGTGGCATTGATATGTATGTACAGTACATGTGCAAAAATGAATATGCGTCTATGATGCGAGTTCCCCCTTTTCCCAATCATTCCCTCCGCCTCCCAGTTCCTGAATAGACGCCGCCCAAAAAAAATGATAAAAATGCAAGGATGCCCCCCGTTCTCGCGGGTTGCTCTGTCGAAACCCGACAAAGACCGATTATGATTACAGAAATTAATGGCAGGCAAACGGGGCTAGCGGAATGCATGCTGCTTGAGTTGACGCCAGGAGTGCACCACCCGTTCCTCGACTCGGGGTGTCTGGTTGCGAGAACGGACTGTGAAATCGTCGGTCGCCGATGGGATCTGGCCCTTGCTGAATGCGACCGACCGGCGAAGCTTCTCTTGTCGAACGGCCACCCGGCGTGAAGCGCGCAGCTCTTCAATCCGGCCCTGGCCGACACGGTTCTTTCGAATGAAACAGTCTTCAAGTAGGGTGTTGACATCCAAAAGCCTCTTGGGGACGGTTTGTACCACCTGGAAGACCTCCATGGGGTCTGAAACAGCGAGAATATCGCGCTCGCATGCCTTGAAGATGGCTAGTGAGACGCGGAAAAATGTTTTCGAGCCCTCATAGAAGAAGATGTCCCAGACTCGTAGTGTGGTCTCCAAAGGTAAAGTCCCAATGAAAACCGACATAAGCCAGTTTGTGAGCCCCAAAGTGATGTCCGGCAGGCGGGAATTCACAGTGAGTGGTGGCAGTTTGCCCCTCGTGGACGGCGCTCCTTCCATACTGGCAATCTTGGAATAGATGCCCGGCATGGAGTCCCGTAAGAGAACCATCAAAATCCAAAGGTCGATATTCGCGCCCTCGAGACTGATCTCATGCGTTCCTGGGAGGTAAACCGAGGTCACGATATGCAGCATCCAGAACGCCTTCTCCTCCGGGAGGAAGAGGAGAAGCATGCCCGTGATGAAATTCAACGATTGTGTGTAGCCAACCTTGGGGTTGTGAAGCGAAAAAGCATATAGTACCCGGCGTAGGGATTGAATCATCGACGTCTCCATGGTGTCATTCTGATACTGGGGATTACTACTTCCAGAGTTTCCGGCAGCATCAGTCATGTCTGGTTTGAAGTGGAGGTTATCCGGAAAGGTACGATGAAGATCCCGCTCAATGTGCTCTTTATCATCGTTGCTAGGTGAAGCCATGACCTTCTCGACAAGTTGGTCATAGAGACCAGAATTGCGGTTCAAGAGCTCGTACCCGCCGGCATACCAGAACCAAGCCGCACCTCGAAACTCCGACGGGATGCCCTTTCGTACGAAACGCTTCATTTTGTTGGATTTTGCCGGGAAAGTAGTGACATCGGCAGTTGGCAACCCATTCTCTTTCATGAGGTCGTGCCATTTTGCGCGCCGTTGGGCCGCATAGTTGGAGTAGGGACCTTTCCAGGCTTCGTATTGTTCCAAGGTGACGTACTGTGTCGCTTTGCGAAAGCCATAGTCATCCCGCGTGTCAGTTCCAGAACTGAGTGGAGGAGGGACGGGACCGGGTATTGTAATTTTGGACGGCTGTCGCTGACGGGGCGACTGGGGAATAGGTGATGATTGGAATTGAGCTGGTGGAGGTGGTGGAGGTGGTGGTGGTGGTGGTGGTGATGGCGGCTGAGGCGGGAGTGATGGTGACGTAGGTGCTGCTTCGGGAACCACAACCTCTGGATGAGCTTCCTCGAATTGTACCTGTTCCATTGGATTGGCCATTGGCCACGGCGTTTCTGGTGGAGATTCTACAACCACGGCATCCAGGGCACTGCGCCCGAGAAGATAGAAGTCGGATGGTATCGATTCCAATGGGACAGGATCCGAAACCCCCGTCGGTGGTAGGGGAGAGATAGGTGGAATATCGTCCAGCGATGTCCGAATGGAAAGAGGGGGCTCTTCAAAGGTCGTATCCCGCGATGGTGGAGGGGTGATCGACGGCGCCTTGCTATCTGCCCGAGACTTTGGCGAGGCGGGCTCCTCTGTCACATCACTGAAGCCGTCAAGATACATGGAGATCGCATCTTCCACACTCATGCCTTCGTCCATTCCATAGGGAGCGCAGGGTGTGTCGGGCGATAGATCCGTGATGGAGCTGCTCTTCGTGAGTACACTGCTACGCTCAGTGCCACTCGTTTGTTCAATGCTGGACCGTGAAGTGAAATTGGAGTTGACACTAGACCGTGGAGCATCATCATCGGCCGGGCCATTTGAAGGGAAACGGGGCAGCGGCAGGCCATGGGCATTGACATGGACATGGACGTCTTGTCGGCGGTCCGGCGATTCCTGCGTTCTGGGCCGTCTGTTATGCAATCGGGAAGTTGACATTGAAATGCGTAGACCACCCCTCGGCGGCGGGGCCTTTCGGTGGTTGGGACGGTCGACATCGCTATCGTGAGGATACCATTTTGGGGGTTCGGGGGGTGGGGTGGTGAAAGGGGGAGCTGCCTGCGCAACGGGGCGGCGAACTCTCCAGTCGTCGTTTGTTTCTTGCTGCGGAGAACCGGCCCGAAGCGACATGGGCAACCATGGGCGCTCTTCTGTTGCGCTCGGTGGTTGTGCTGGTAAAGGGGAACGCGCGCGCGGCTGGTGATGCGGAGAGTGCGGAGAGCGCGGCGACGATCTTGGCGAGGGTTGTCTGGTTCGCGCGTGTGGATCAATCTTTAAAGAATCCAAACGCGGCGGCGGAAGGACCTTTCGGCGACCACGAAGGTCAGATTCAACCTGCGGCGGCGGATATCGAGGGGTTACAATGTCTGTGACCATGGCCACGATCTAGTACCCAGGACCCGCTGGACATTGGTTTCTGGCGAAGGGGAGAGAGTACGGAGAGGCCGGCGGCGGCTCAGAGGTGTGCAAATGAATGGACGGTTGATAGGGAGAATGGAAGAATCGGACGCGAATAGTCGAATAGTCGGAGGGTCGAATGTTGGGATAGTAACCAAATGAAGAATCAACGGGGCACAAAGAAGGTTACAGTGCGTGTACGCCGCACACGAGGGTCGGAGAAGGCCCGAAGGAGAAAAAAAAAGAAAAGGGTTGAGCGTGTGAGCGGATGACTCCGTAGGAGAATGTAGAGAAGATTGCGCAAAAACGCGAGAACCCAAAAACGAAGGACAAGGCCCGCCAGAACCTGCCGGCGATAATAAGAGAAAGGTAGGGGAAACGCCTGGAGGCAAAAAGCAAAAGTTCGATGCAGATGCAGAGGAAGCCAACGAGAGACGAGAAATGAAATGAGAAAAACAATGCCTCATTGGGTTAGCGTCACATGACGTAGAAGAAAGGGCGTTTCAGAATGTGATGAGTCGTGCATTTTACTGCATATTGCATTTAGTTACAGATGCTGTCATGTACATATACTGTATGTACGGAGGTAAATAGATTGATAGTCTTCATGGTTACCACAGTCCCCCGGCAACGTTGAAGTTGTAAGTGCGTTGACTATATGGACTACGTATATGGACTATTGCGGACGGGAGCGGATGCCGATGCGGATGCAGCGTCGATCAGGGCCTCATTTTTCTTTTCTTTTTTCTCTCTTTTTTCTATCCAATGGTTATTGCTTTACGAGTACAGTTATGTATAACGACCTCTACCGTGCCCGATGCATAGCTATCTATCTATCACATTTGTATACTCTATACTCCCTGTCTAACTATACTACTAGTACTTCGGCTAAGTTGTGTTGGGGTAGCCTACTACCCTAGGGTAGCAGCTGTGGTGCTCTTTCCCCGGACTGGGCACTCTCCGTCCTCGTCTTCTCTACCTCTCAATATCCGATGCAGCACCATCATCCTTCTCTCAATGGTTCAACAAATCCTCCTAGTCTCCTTTTCATGGGGTCTGATTCCCATCTTCTCTCTTTATGAAACACTCGCGTGCGCGACCAGTCCATTCTAGGTCCGACCGCGATCTTGTTTGCGCCCGCCATGGCTACTATTCGAGACCTGTCAGCCAAATTGCCTCCCACCCTGCTACGCTCCACCAGCTGGGCCGATGTACGTATCGACTTTGTTTATTGATGCTTGGTCTTGTGTCGTCATTGAGCTCTACTACTCGTATGCCAGGGAACTCCGTGGACCCTAAACTCCGACAGTGGAGATCCCGGAGATGACGAACCGAACACTAACCGTCTTCCTTTGTTCTAGGGCCTCCGTGGAATCGCCGCCATCTTCGTTGTAGCGAGTCATACTTCGCTATGCTTTGCAACCTTCCTGATCCCACCCTCCGTTGTGGAGACGGGCAAGTCCACCCTGTTTCAGCGACCCTTCTTCCGTTTGGTCATCCAAGGTCAGGCCTGGGTAGCCATGTTCTTCGTCCTGCTAGGCTTCGTCAACTCCCTCAAACCGCTCCAACTGGCCCGCTCGGGTGCCGTCTCCGAGGCTCTCGGGTCTTTGTCAACCGGCGCGTTCCGCCGTACCGGAAGATTGGTATTTCCCGCTGCGCTGGTGACTTTCCTTACTTGACTGGTGTGCCAATTCGGCGTTTTCCAGCTAGCTCGCAGAGTGGATGTTTTCTGGTTGAGATCGACGGCGCCGAAACCGAGTGTTTCGCTGGTGGCTGCCGTTGAGGACTTGGTTCGGGAGCTCGCCGGAACATGGCTGTACGGTGAAAATGCCTATGATCAGCCTCAGTGGGCATTGCTTCCGCTATTTCGCGGTTCATTGTATGTTTTCATGACTCTGCTTGCATTAATCAATGCCACGCCTCGGTTCCGACTATGTGCCGAGACTTTGCTCTATAGCTGGAGCTGGGCGACACTAGACGGTAAGTTAATATATATCACACGGTACCAGGCCTTCTAAATCTAACGACATGCAGGTGGTGTGGGGACGAACATATTCGCTGGCATGATGCTAGCCGAACTCTCCCTCAATAACTGTCAATTTTCAGCGTCTCTAAAACCCCGAGCATTATTTCAGACCGTACCTTACGGTCTTGTCGTTCTGGGTTTTTACCTCTGCTCGTTCCCGGATCAATATGCCGAGCAAACAGCCTGGTCTTCCCAGCTCGCCCACATTGGTGATGCCATATTCCCAAAGGGCTCCAACATAAGCCGCTACTTCGCTAGTATCGGTGCGCAGATAGTCTGTTTGGGAGCAATGCTTTCACCCACGCTTCGACGAATATTCTCAAGCCGAGTCTTGCTTTGGCTGGGATCTATCAGCTTTCCCCTCTACTTGATACACGGACCCCTGATGCGTTCTGTGCTGGTTTACCTCCTCTATTGGCCCATGTCCCTTGGCTTCATGCCTGCTCTGCTAGCGGATGGCACGCCAAACCCAGAGTCTTACATCCCCACGCCGAACACTTTCCGGCTTCGGGTTATCTTGAGCTTGTTCTTCGCATTCTTGCTGTTTATTGTTCGCCTGTGGTCAATTCATATCGAGCCCAAAATGGGAGCAGCCACAAATTATCTAGAGAGGGTGTCTCGCTCATGGGGGAATATACGAGATTTCCTAGGAAAGGGACACGGGCTTTTGCCGATTTCTATCTTCAAACAGGCAAGTGCATGATACGACAATCTTAAGATGAAGAAAAACCCTCTCGATATTTTAACTAAGAATACATCAATGTAAATTTGGTATTCGATTCTGATTCTGATCTCAACATTGACTTCATGCTATTCCAAGCCGTTAACGGGGCACCTCTTGTAAGTCGCGACGGGCCAACAAAACATCGATGCCCGTTTGTCGTACAAACCATGCATTGGTAGTCTTCCACTCCTTCTCCGGGTTCTTTAATCGAATCTGTAAAGTTGTTAGCATGCTTTCTCTGGCCTCATGGCTGTCTGTCATTCTCCTACATCATAGGCGAGAAATAGCGAAGGAATCAACTTGTAAATTTCCAGCAGGCTAATATTTTTCCCGATACAAGTCCTCGACCCGGCCCCAAATGTGAGTGTCGCACGGAGCATTTTCTGCTTCCGAGACTGGAACCCGGGACCGGATTCGCCGTTTGCTGGTAACCATCTCTCAGGACGAAATGAATCGACATGTTCACCGAAAAGAGCATGTCGGTGAATTATCCAGGGATTTGCACCGACTATTGTCCCTGCGGGCAGATATGGTCCGCCATTTGGGAGTTGGAGACCACCCTGAGGTACCTTTCGTTCCAGGAGTAGCCCCACAGCAGGATGTAGACGGAGTGCTTCTTTGATAACCGCGTCGAGATAAGGCAGTTGTTCTTGACTCTGCTTCCATGAGACCGGCAAGGTGATTCGATTCTCTTTCAAGGCAGTGTCTAGTTCATTTTGTAGCTTTGACGCAACCTGTGGGGTTTTGAGCGTGTAGTAAAGAACGGCTCGCAGCGATATAGCGGTGGTGTCTGATCCGGCATTCATATTGCTGATTGTGTAGGAGAAGACTTGGTTCTCATTCACAATATTGGGATGCTGATTTTTCGCTTCTAGAAATCTGGCAAGAAAGTCTCTTTGTTGGGGTACTGGGCTTTCTTTTTCGACTGTTCCTCCCAGCTTCGACTCTTGAAGTCTCTCGTCTAGCCGGGCACGGGCAAAGCGAGCCACCGCACCGGTGGAGCCCCCTTGAATAATCCCCCTGAGGGGATTTTTGATGAAGAGATAATCTAGCCAGGGGATCTGACCAATCTTTGTCTTTATTCAGTATATTTCATGTTCAAAGGCATGATATAATGGGTTCTTACCTTGCCAGAATAACTAAGCATTGCTTCAAGAGCTGCAATAATTCCATCCACGTCGGATCCTTTCTCCAAGAACCCCAGTGGTTTGCTAAAGGTCAATTCTCCAATAACATCAAAGGCATCTATCTCAGCTTGTTAGGAGTGGACTGATTGAAGTTGAGCATGGTCAAACATACAGTATTGCAACCAGGTAGCAATATCACAAACCTTATGATCATCCACAAATTCATCCAGTCTCTTGAAAAAAGCATGGATAGTTTTATCAACAAAAGGCTCAAACTCCGTCAGGGTACTCATAGAGTACGCAGAAGATATAGGTCGTTTTATCGCGGCATGGAACTCTTCGTCTGTGGTGGTGAAAAGAGTTGGCGTGGGCTTACCCTTGGCCAATTGCTGCTGGACTTTGTAGAAGTCGGTCTGGTAGAGAAAATTAAGAAGTGAGACAGTTGAAGTGAACAAGACTACCTACCTTGTTATATCCTTGGTTTATTCCATAAATGATTTTGACTGCGTCCAAGTCCCGAACGCTCACCACGTTCGGACCAAGTCGCACATAGTCACCGTGTTTGCGATGAAGCTTCAACAATGTCACCTCAGCATGACCTTTTGCAACATCCACGAATCTCCAAACATTCGATATCTTGGCTAGAAATGGCCCCGGTATAGCAGATACCCCCGATGTCAGATAATTGCGTGTAAAGTGAAGGACAAAAACAAGTAGAAGGATGCTCGTTATATTCTGTCCTATGAAGACGATTGAATCCGATACAGCGGCCATGGCTGCTCAAGTATTGTGAGCATGGGAAGAAAAGAGAAGAGAAGAGTGGATGAACGAGGTGGCTGTGGCTGTGGTGTGTGGTCCTGAGCAGTGACGTTATCACCCGGCGGTCAGTCAACTCCAACTCCAAACTTGACGTGAACTTGCGAATTTCATATACTTTGAGTCCAGAATTTCTTTTTCGCCCGGATCCGTTAACTTATACCCTATTCCGACGTCCTCTCATGGGTCAATCGGCTACATTGAAATGCCGGGGTTTAGACCCCGTGGGGTCATTTGCGGGGAAGCTGCCCAGGTGTAGGACCATCGAGGTAAGATTCCGCGAACGGTATCTTCGGAATTAGCTCAGGTCATACAGCCTGCTTGAAAGAACGAGGCCTGTGTAATAAGAAAATGGGATACCTAGTACAAAGCAGCTTTTGCACAGGCAACTACAAGGTATTTCACATTTACCAGCCGATGGTCATCAGCGAGCGTACGCTACTAGTACGAATAGACATCACGAAAATTGGAAATTTTCCTCAATTATCTGACCATGTCTCTGTGGAGTTGATCCGCCAGAGAGAGATTCCGTTCCCCGGGCGGAACATCCCCGCGCGGAGGAAGTAGTCTGCACAGTCGGATTGATAGCTAGTTTAGATTTGTGCGTGTTCTCGTTCATGTATATTCACATGCCAAGAGCCAGCCCTAAGGCGGGGTTTTCTGCTTCTTCTTCTTCTTCTTCTTCTTCTTCTCCTTGGGCCCATGGTGGTAATTGCCATTTCTCGATTTCATAAAGTATCAACGAAGCATTATCTCCACATCCGCAGTGCGAAGTCCCTAAGAAGCGTGTTTCCGAGTCCATTCCCGGGCAACTTCATCAAAGTGCTTGCGGTCATTCTTGTATTGCTCGGCGATCCTACCCTCGATAGCGTCGTCGGGCATTGGCTCTGATAGTAGCTGACGGGCGAATTCGAGAACAGCTCCAATCTTAGAGCTGGGTTTCCATTCGTCGGGTCGCAACATTCCCAGGCACATGCTCCCTTTATCATCATTTGTTACATTGGGGTGGTATATCTTGGTTGCGAAAGAGACAGTAGGCGGTTTAAAAGGGTATTCAGTTGGCAGGACGAGTTTGATTTGGAATTTTCCTTTCTAAAGGGGACGGCGATGTTAGTGAGGAACCACAAGGGCAAGTTTGACGGCGTGCACAAGACCACTCGCAATGCGATCGAATGGCATTTTGAGACACAGCTTCTGCTGCTTGGATAGACATACATGGTACGGCGAGCCTTCTGGGCCATCCATCAACACCTTCCACTCGTACAGGTTGGCTTCGTCCGCCAATTTGACCGTGATGCCTGCTGGAGGCGACTCGACGAGCTCAGCCAACTCCTGGCAGTGAACAGGATGTTAGTAGACTATTCAACAGCTAGGCGAAGGGGCCGGATTGCATACCTTGGCTATGCGCTTCTGGCTGCCCATGTTGTCTGGAGGTTGATCAAGCCGTAGGGTAGTGGGGGGGCGTGGTGGTGCGGGGTGTGTAGGAGGGTACCTGTGGGACAAAAGGAATATGCACGCGACAACACAATAAAGGTATCGTAGCAGAAGGAAACAAGCCACACGACGCTGAGATATGCCTAGGGGTTTGAAAGGAGAAAATCGTGAGTTGGTGCGGGTGAAACCTGGTAGCTCGAAGCTAGAACCACCCCGAGTGAAGTGGAGAACCACGGACGTCAGGCGGCGCCCCGTTCGCCCCGTTCGAAGCGTTCGTTAAACAAACCCCTTTGGCCAATATTATGCTGCTACAAAGAACCATTGGATTTTAAATGTACAGAAAATTGATCCACACAGCTTCAGCTTAGTTTGATATGATTCATGTCCATTGCTGTTCAAGTGTGCATCCTATATCGGACACTTGAAGTTTTGGGATTTTGAGGCATTTGAGAAGTATTTCAGATATTTGAGGTTAATCATTCGCCAATTATTCTCGTTGAAGCATGACCATCAAGCCCATCAAGCCAAGAAGAACTGTTTTCAGCCAAGGGTGTTCAGAGAGCATGATCGTCACGTATCCAACCATCGGAATATAGCCTCGCACACTTCCAACAATGTCCTCGGAACGGGAAAGATGGTCTTGGCCGCGTGCACTATGAGAGGAAACGAGTTAGAAAATGCTAGCCGTATTATCATATCAACCTAATCTTACTATAGTTCGGTATCATCTGCGAGGTTGTTATCGCCCTAAGGTAGAAGGAGAGGGTTAGCTTCCAGAGCGGCAAAAAACCTTGGGGGTTGGGTGATTTCCCACCTTGGTCAAGAGCATGTGGGTGCTTGGTGTCGCATCGCTATTTCTCATAGTCAGTATCCAACCTGTGTCATTTCACCCAGCATTTTCGTCATTTGAGTTGTAGACATACACTGTGATCTCCTTGGCCTTGTTGTTCTTTCCTTCAACCTCCGGGAATGTTCGTGATACGCGGTGCACAATAGGAATGTCTTTTCCTCTCTGCAAGTAAAAAAAAGAGACAGGTATGAGCTCTGAACGGACGGGAATCAAGGCAAATGCAACTCACCACATTGTAAACAACAATTTCACCGATCTCCGCGCGAGGAGCGCGGTTCCATAAGAACAGAAGATCACCCCTCTGAAAAGCCGGTTCCATAGAACCACTCAAAACGACCACGATGGGAGAGCTGCTAGCGGACAGGACGGACAGTGACTTCCAGATCATGAAGGCCTAGGCAAGACATTAGCGCGCTTAATGGAAATCAGGACCAAGAGCTCGCACAGTTCCTAGGACAAGGCCAAAGTTCATGACCTGGGCGATTGTTTGGCGGACATTTGTCCCTGAGAGTGCTGAAAGCATGGTGGGCGATGTGCTGGTGTCGGAGCTGGGGAAGAGGAGAGGAAAGCGAGGGCGCGTGCGACACGGCACGCTGGGGATAGAGTGATCTCGTCGGGAGCTGTAAAGAAAGAATCTGTGTGTGTTAGTTAAACCCCACAAAGCTCCTGTGTGGTGAAACTCACGAGTTCCCCGGGTGCTGGTCGAGCTCGAATGTGATGGCGAAGTCGAAGTTCGGAGATCTGGCCTCGGAGCGTCGATCAAGGCGGCCCGCCAGCTCCAATGAGAACGCGCTTCGGCCAACCACAAAGCGAAGTTGCAGTATACAATTATATGAACACGCGTTTCCCCAACCATGTGGAGAGAAATGACCTTTTTGAATGGGTTAAAGTACAGATGAAGTCATTAAGGGCTAGATCCAATAAAGCAGCATACTACACATATTTGTCTGTGCTAAGCTGCTGTCTATCCAGAACCTGGTACTAACAGTAGTACAACTAACCATTAGGAAAACACATCTAAAAGTCAAAAGCGACTGGGAAGGATAGTTTGATTCGATGCTTTATTCGAAGCTATGGATTCTCATAATATTCAGACATGACATTCGACATAACAAGTAGGACAGGACCACATGGTCCCTAACGGTATGTGGGCTGCGGAGATCGTACTATCATTGCACTTCAATTGCTTCTACTCACCATATAGTTCAGGTATTTTTTTGGAAATACGCGTGGTGAAACCCTTGGGGTTATATATATCTTTTAGCGTTTGCCATGCCATGCAGATATAGCGTTTGTTTCGTCACGTATAGTGGGCCATCTTCACAAAGTAGCTTAATAATCGCTATATCTGCATGGCATGGCAGACGCTAAAAGATATATATAACCCTAAGGGTTTCATCTCATGAATTCCTTCAGAGTCTCAAAAGCCAGAACTTGAGTGTCTCACTTTGAGCTCAATGCTCATAATTCCAGTCTGGGCGATTATTTTCAAATGGCAGGTCTGTCAGCTGGTTGGTTCACAAGACACTTCCATTTAAGTTGGTTCTGTCCCTTTTTATACTGGCTAGACAAGCAGCCACATGGCTTAATTCTGTGCATAGAAGCAGCTAGAGAGCTACGAAGGAACATCAGCTTGTCGCCACAATGAAGAATGTAAAGGTGGCTAAAAAGCCCTCGACTTGGATTCTTCCTAGACAAGCCAAAGTCAAACTGAACACCATCTTCAAACTTAGCTATTTTTATTGGTCAATCTTAGCGACCAGCGAATGATATCCCCAGAGATCGACAGGAGTCCAGCCCCCGGCTACCCTAGGAATGTGAAAGACATTCCACATCCCTAGATTCAAGGCCATGGGGCTGGTACCATGAATGACTGATACATAGGCTTCAATTGCATGGGATTTATTGGAAAAGAGCACTCCGTTTACGTGTGAAAGGCATCGAATACTGGCAAGTTTTTGGCAAATCATTCCTAGGTAATAAAAACTGGAAAGCGCCTGTTCAGTAACATCCAATTCAAGCACATTTCTACGTGGAAATTGGCTACGGCCCAAGCACAAATCGTTGAGGGGGGCTGTCATTCCACGAGGCTGGATGAATTGCCATGGTTGCTAGCCTGGAACAATTTATACCCAACTACATTTCACCTTCGAACTTTTGCCAAACAACTGTTTGTTTCCAAGCTCTCTTGACCTGCTGCTCCTCGTACACGGTATGAGTATTGGCTTGTTTGTTGCCAAAGATGGGTTTCCAAAATTTCGAGACATCTGATGAGCCCAAGTTCCCCATGCAAGAGTACTTGCAGGAGCACTACCTTGAGTTCGCACCCAATGGGAAATCTATAAGGTGGACACACGACAATCCAAGGCATCCTAGGAACTGGCCTATGTGGAGGAAGACATACGATGTTGGACTTATTTGCGCTCTGGACCTTTTTATGTTCGTTCACCTTCTCCAACCGCAAATTGCAAACTAATACTGACATCTCCCAGTACTGCGAGCAGCACTGCAGGGGCCGCTGCTGCCGCCCAAGCTCGACATGAATATGAACTCGACTATACCTATTCCACCTTTTGCTTTGTCACTTTGTAAGTTCGAAGCAACTCCTCCGACCAAGAACTACATCTGACTCAATTACAGGTTTCTGCTAGGACAATCCGTGGGAAATGTTGTCCTTCCACCTTGGACCGAATCATTTGGACGTAAAAAGATGTACATAATCAGCAGCGGGCTGAGCTGTGTTTGCTGCGCAGTCATTGGATTTGTCCACTCTCTCCCCGCAGCAATTGTGATGCGAATAATTGCAGGACTACTCTCTGCAGTCCCAGGCACAATTGTGGGTGGAAGCATCGAAGACATCTTCAACGCGCAGGCTCGCATCTGGGTGGTCTTCTTCTGGACCGTCGCATCGAACATTGGCTTGATCATTGGACCCATCATGAGCAGCCATATAATTGAAGCTCTTAACTGGTATGTTCAGCTCTCCCATGATTCTGACTCTCGAAGCCCAGTACTAATCACGAGAATAGGCGATGGGTCTTCTTTATATATGCCCTCATCATCGGCATCATCACTGGTCTCCTTTTCTTCATTCGCGAATCTCGATGCTCCCTTTTGTTAACCCACGAGGTGGACATGATGCGACAGGAGATTCCATCTCTTCCTCGTGCTCTTAATCACGACCACTCCCCCGATCTGCGCACCTTTGTGAAGGAGGCACTATTCCGCCCCGCTCAGCTCTTGTTCCAGGAGCCAATTATCTTTACCATCGCAATCATGATCTCAATCGCCATGTCTCTCATCTATATATTCACCGAAGCATTGCAGCCCATCTACATGGCAATGGGTTTCTCTGTTTCTCAATCTTCACTTATCTTCATGGCCATTGGTCTTGGTACTTGTTTCAGCGCCTTGACCCGTTTGTTAGACTGCCACATCTTCAACAAACGTCGAAACCAAGGAGTTGCTATCAAACCAGAGGACAAGCTTACCGGCTTGGCAATTGGTGCTCCCTGTCTAGCTATTGGGCTTTGGTGGTTCGGTTGGACTATTCCACCATTGGTTCAAGGACCGAACATCCCCTGGATTGTACCAACAATGTCGTTGGTTTTCGTCGGATATGCATTGACCGAGTTGGATAGTGTCCTGTACGGATACATCACAGACAGCTATCTGAGTTACTCGGCTAGTGCCACTGCTGCAGTAGCCTTTGTGCGGGGTATCATGTCTGGAATTGTCCCTCTTTTCACTCGACAAATGTTCGAAGGGCTGGGGGCAAACGTTGCAGTCTCTATCCTTGCTGGTGTTGCAAGTCTATTCTGCATCGTGCCACCATTGTTCCTCTGCTTTGGTGAGCGTATTCGCCAACGTAGCAAATTTGCAAGCTACAGCTGGCAGATTCATGAGGAACTTGGCAAGGATGTTGATGATATATGATCATCAGAAGCTGGATTGTAGATAGTTTTATAAAATAACAATAGTCTATAGCTGATACCAAATATAAATGACAATCGATACCCTAAATGTCTCTCACTGAAGTCAAAACGCTTAGAAAATATTGAGTCTCCCCCAAATCAAACAAATCAACGAAAGAAGCTCCGACGTCAATGACCTACGCAGTCTCGGGAGCTTTGGTAGCGGTCGACTGCTGCGCCTGAGTCTCCCAGTATTTTTCTTTCTTGCCCTTATTCACAATAAGGCCGTAGATATCGAACGGATCGAAGAAAGTGAGTATAAAGTTCCGAGGATCTTTGTATCCAGGACCCTCGATTTCCGTCACGCCATCTTGAGCCAAATAAATCTTGTTATTTCGGGGCAAGACTTGCATAGGATGGAAGACGTTCAACAGTGTACTATTGCTGTACATGAAAACGGTCTCAAAGAACCAGAAGAACCACTCTTGTTTTAGCACAGGGCTGATATGCTGGATGTCTGTCTGCGAGTTCAGGCTTGCGGCGGAAAAGTACTCGACCGTGCGGTAGATAGTGCGGACTGTAATGAGTGCACAGCTGATGTAAAGGACTATCAGGCAGCGTTTCATCTTGTGGTTCAGTACCCCGCCTCGCTTGCAGTTGATCTGGAACTTTGCAGCAAGTGCGGTGAAAGCCACCATAAGAGCAAGTTGTAAGATAAGAGCCGTCTTAAGCAAGGCTTTGCCAACGCTTTGCTCGTGTGGGGTAGAACCGGAGCTTGCAACTCGAACAGCTCCGTTGGCGGTGATAGCTTCGATAGCTATGCCCAGCGCAATGAATGTAGTGAAGACACGACCAGGATGGATAGGCGAATGGTAGGGAATGTAGTACAACATGCGGCCGAGTATGAAGAAATTGGCACCCTCGTAGACGGGTCTAGTGCATTGGTTAGCAACTGACTGTAATGCTCAGAAAGACCTAGGTAGGCCCCGACGGCGATCTTACGGTCCTGCCAACAGAAGAACAGTACTTGCAATGTAGAGGTTAAGATTGCCCCACTGTCCGAATGCACCGACGGTTCGTGTAATAAAACCTGCGGTGAAAAGAATCGCCGACCATGGGAGAAGACCGGTCACTTTCCAAGATTGATATCGACTGCAAAGGGTTAATAAGGGGATTTTGACTGCAAGAAGGTGACATACCGGCATTGGTAAAAGTGGATGCCCCCTGAAAGAGCAAAAAGTATTGCAAAAGCGATAGGTGCACCTTTGTTCGGTGCATAGAACCACAGGCTTCCCTCCTCTTCCGAGTGTCAGTGGATTATGTCAAGGAAGTACCAATAGTCTGCAAAGCTTACGATAAGTCATAGTTGCAGCGCAATCCACGTGATGTACGTATCCGAGTCTGATATAGAGAAGTAAATGGTAGATAATACCGGGTTTAAAAAGTGAGGTCTGGAAATTAGGCTTGTGTTGTTTCACGGGGTTTCTACCAAATGGACCAAGAAGATGGGATCTTGAGACTTAAATACTAGATGAAAGGATGTTTCCAACTCTACTGAGCCTCGATCTCAGCCAAAAGGCAAGCGAAAACGAAATTTCCTAATTGGGTCAGAAACAACGAGCTCACATAAACCAATCATAAAAGTGTAAATCGGGGGTCCTTGTTCCAAAGTGCGGATCCGTGACAGTGACTGGTTCAAGGTTCGCCGCTAAAACGCGTGGCGCAGTACCATCCGGGCCCCAATACGAGGTCAACGCTCGGTCCAGATGACGATCTTCGGGAGGCTTAACGGCCAACGATGCACATGCTTGGTTGTACGAGTAGGCATTTCTGGTGGCTGAAATACTGGAAAAAGGATGATGCGCCATATCTAACTGGCTTATCAATACGGGGTCCTCAAAGGAGCCAGTGGTCGGTAATGTCGTTCGTACTGCTAGATGCGCGTGGGTGCGCCCGACACGGAAAAACACGAACTCATTGCCACGTCCCCGGGAAAGACAAATGAGCCTTGCTTGTCAGAAGAGATGCGGTAAAATTATGTTCTCCAATTGACAAGAAAGAAAGCGTGAAGGTCAAGGTCACGGGACCTATAGATCGCGAGATTTGGCCTTTCCTCTTTGGGAAATGGTTGCTGGGTCAACAACATATGCATCCCAACAAGGAAGGCACGAGGGAGATCTGTAGACAAGGGAAGGCACGCACCTGGCGCGCGGTCTCGACTTGCTCGACTTGCGCAACTTTCCAACAGTGACGAGCCTCCACTTTTCTACTCTGGACACACTTCCAGACTCCGACCTCATCGTCGTCATCATGCCTTCCAAACAGCCCCAGGCGTCGCTGTTTCAAGTCTACCTCCGCTTGCGCCCTCCTCTCGCCCAGAAAATCGATGAATCCGACCGTTTCCTTGCCGTCGAGCCACCGGGGGCATCGCAGAATGAAACCGACATTGTCGCACCAGTTCCTACCCATATCACTCTTGAACCGCCTACCGATTCACGAAAGCGCGCCGTGGAGAAGTTTGGTTTTACCAAAGTCTTCGAAGAAACCTCCTCACAGCTCGACATTTTTCATGACACCGGAATGGAGTCCCTGGTGAGGGGAGTTCTAAAGGAAGGTCGTGATGGACTGGTCGCAACATTAGGAGTTACAGGAAGTGGAAAGGTCAGGCAATCGCTGTGTAAACACAAGGCGAACAAAACTAATCTGACAGAGCAATCCAGAGCCACACCATTCTAGGATCCAAATCCGAACGCGGCATCACCCAAATGGCCCTGGATGTTATCTTCCGGTCGCTGGAACCCACCGTGAAAACCAAGGACGGCAGCATCAGTCCCATGATGCTTGCATCACTGGCCGCAGCGGATGCCTCTGAAGCGCAGTTATTCGCCGCCCACACCTTCCTGGAAGCCGTCTATGGTGACCCCAATTCCGATCGTGGCCGAAGTTCTAGAGCCCAAACCCCCATGAGCCCATCCCGCGCGCACACCCCACTTACGGTACGGAGCCCCAATACCCTATATACCCTTGATGAATCGCCTGGGTACGGGACCTCGAGATTTCCCCCATTTCCACCTGGAGAAGACCTTCAAAAGGCCAGCCCAAATCTACAATCCAGTCCCATTCGCAAAGATCGATTCGGCCTTAGTCCACCGTCATCTGAGCCCTTTGGAAGGAAACCCTATGGATCCTTACATCCTCTCCCTTACACACGCCCCAACATGTACCAGGAACGTTTAGCTAAATCACGACTTTATGTCTTCAAGGAACCCACCCCCGCTCTAGCATTTCCCCGCCGGCAGCCTCGTGAACGGCCTGTTGTGTCTCCGCGACTCCCCGACGTTAGCCACCTCACCATCGATTTAAACTCAAACTCCGATTATGTCGTCCTGGTGTCGATGTACGAAGTTTACAATGATAGAATATTTGATCTTTTGTCGCCATCGATCGTCCCTGGGCAAGGGAACACTATGTCTCGCGGCGGTAACCCTCAAAAGGACCGTCGACGTCATTTGCTTTTTAAGCCAACTGAGGGATCGCCAGATCGAAAAGTGGTTGCTGGACTTCGCAAGATTGCCTGCAGCACCTATGAAGAGGCATTGGCAATTCTAGACGTTGGGCTCACGGAGCGAAAGGTAACAGGTACTGGATCAAACAGTGTCAGCTCCAGAAGCCACGGTTTCTTCTGCCTAGAGGTCAAGAAACAGGTGCATAAGCGTCACGGCGAGACAAATTGGGTGGGCAATACTTTGACCGTCGTGGATTTGGCCGGTAAGTTAAAAAATTGTACGTTTACTTCTCAGCTCATACTAAAATTCCCAGGATCTGAGCGTGCCAGAAATGCCAAAACAGCCGGTGCCACGCTGGCGGAGGCTGGAAAAATCAATGAGAGTTTGATGTATCTGGGTCAATGCCTACAGATGCAAAGCAGTGTCCAGGATGGTACAAAGGTAGGGAATCCTGTAGTTTCTACTCCTGATCTGATGCTAATACAATTCATAGACCGCTCTTGTACCATTCCGTCAGTGTAAGCTCACAGAGCTTCTCTTCTCGAATTCCTTCCCTTCTTCCAACCAAATGTCTCGGGGCCACCATCCTCAGAAGGCAATCATGGTGGTCACCGCTGACCCTTGGGGTGATTTCAATGCCACATCTCAAATATTGCGTTATTCTGCATTGGCTCGTGAGGTGACAGTTCCTCGCGTTCCCTCTTTAACTGGATCAATTGTCTCTACTACTTCCAGTCACCATCGATCTATCAGTGGACGTGCTTCGCCTAACTATGCCTCGGCCGAAGAACTGGAGCGTGCCGCAGCTGAAATTAACAGACTCAACAACGATTGTCACAGCATTGCTATTCGACTTGCCGAAGAAGAAATTGCACGGTCTGAGGTCGAATTCCGACTGAAGGCTGCCGAAGAAAGATGTGTCATGATTGAGCAAGAAGTTCGGGAGGAGTGCTGGGCCGAGATGGATGACATGATGGAGGAGGAGCGTCGACGCTGGCAGAAGGCCTGGGATGAACAGGTAAGAATATCCCAAAATCTGATTCGGCAAGTGTCTAATGATCCCTAGCTTGGTCACCATGATGAACACGTGGACAAGAAGATCGAACTCGTTTCTCGTGGATTCAGCAGTAAGTCAGTCGTCTGTGTGATGTATCAAAACATCAAGCTCACAGATTATTTAGTTTACGAAGATCCCGAGCAATCATCGAATGAAAGGGTAGAAGAACTAGAGGATGAGAATGAACGGCTTCGCCGGCGTCTTGCCACCCTCGAGCGAGAAATGAATTCTCAATCACCTACCCGAAAGCCCCGAGCAAAGCACACTTCGCCCAACAAGCCCTCGAATCTTTTGAGTCGAGAGAGTGATATCGAGAACGCACTTCAGCGCATGAACCAACTACATCTCACCGATAGCATGTTTACACCTTCTTCGCCTACCTCACCAGGTAAAAAACCGCGAAAAATATCGACGAGAAAATGGGATTTAGCCCCGGAGAGCCACATTTAGTTCGACTCACCCCTATCTATTCTGTCACGATCGTTATGATTTGAGCAAATGTTTCAGGCTTCGCGTTTTAGGGCTCATCTTTTGCGAGTTAGCGATTGGGTACCGCCTGTGGGCAAGGATAATCTTGGCTGAGGCGTTTTGTGGATTGCTTTCGAGGGTTATTCCCCAGTATCATTTTTTATTTTGCAGTCAATTTTTTCCCTTGTGGCCGAGTCTCTGGCCCCCTTTGGCCCTACGTACAAAATCTGATTACTGTTACGTTAAAGAGGGATCGGCATCGTGTAAGTGCATTGCAAGGTTCTTCGATAGAAGAAAATCATAGACCCTAAACGTCCTGGTATCAATGGTGAAAAACATAATAACGGGCACTGCTCCGACCCAACGCCCACTCCGTGGAACTAGACATCCTAAAAAGCAACCCTTGGAGGTATCCGGCAAAAGAAAGAAAAAATAGGAAGACGAATTGCCGAGAATCAATCGTACGAATCCTTATGCAGGGGTGGTATCCATGTCGGTATCTTTCTCGGCTTCCTCGTTCTTGATCATTGTGGCCGATCCTTCACGCTCATTATCGGTGGCCCTGGCAGACTCATCATTCTCACCGTACGCGATTTTGCTTTCGTTGGCAGTCTGATCTTCGTCATCTCCATCCTGCACGTCCTCGTCGATCGTATTATCGACCTCCTGCGCTTCTTCCCCGCCGGTTTCAACCTCGGTTGTTCCGATATCTCCTTCACCTTCACCTTCACCTTCACCTTCACCTTCACCCTCATCCTCATCCTCATCCTCATCCTCATCCTCATCGCCTTCATCTTCATCTTCATCGCCTTCGCCCTCCTCGACGCCTTCATCAGCCCCTTCATTGCCACTGCCGGCATCGTCCTCGTTCTCAGTTTCAGCGTCACCCGACTCATTCTTTCGTAGACCAGTCAGGGCACCATAATCCTTTGAAACTTTGTTCGATTTTGTGTCGTCCGTTTCATCCGCATTACTTTCATTGTCACTATCACGAGCGCTGTCGGCATTTTCCTTCTGAGCATTCGTGCTATCGTCTGCAGTTACTTGCTTGCTAGGGTCCTGGGGGGTGGATGTATAGCCAGATACGAGCGCGCGCGGTGTTGCTGGTGCTTGTTCGGCGTCCGTGGTAGCAGCGAACTTATTTGTAGCTGTGCGCGGACCAAGTTTGAGGTTGACAATCATATCCGCTCGTTTCTGAATGTCGCGACGAGCAATACCCTTGGTGCGACCACGAGGAGCAGGGGTATCAGAGGCCGGAACAGGAGTTGCGGGGTTTGAGGTCTCCGTTGTTCCTTCGCCTGCCATGAGAAGATGATCCACCTTCATCTTCTCTTTATTTTCTTCGTTGACCTGCTCGATAAGCTGAGGCATATTGAGTTCATAGACACGAGCATACAGATCCGCAATGAGATCCTCAAACATGGTGACCTTCATCAGGTTATTGTTGAGCTTTTTAAGCTCCAAGGAGTCTCGCATTAGTTCAAGGACTGGCGTGGTTTCGTCAGAGAGCTTGCTCAAGCTTTCAAGTCGAGCAGTCTTCGATGAGAACTCCTCCCAACCAATTGGCCGGAATACACCCTCCTCGTGGCCTTCATTGATACTTGCGGCCCTGCGGATCATTTTCGCGTAAGTCAAACAAACGTCTTCCCACAATTTCGTGTGGTTGATGAAATCGCCTTGCTTCTTTCTGACCCGACGCAGGAGCTGATCCAGACTCGCACGATCATCAAGTTGATCCAAAAGGCTGACGAAGAAATAAACATAGCGCGTTGTATATACAAAATGTCGTCCCGGGCGTTCGAATTCCGGTCGCCAAACCTGAATAGTAAGCGTCTTGGTGAATATTTGCGACATCTCGTGTTTGGCTGCGACCGCCGCTGTGGCATTCTTCTGGTCATCGTAAATCACATGGGCAGCCTAATAGAGTCAGAATTCATATCCGTGAAAATACTTTGTGGATGGATTGAACATACCTTTGCACTCATCCGGTGATGCCAATTCGATTTGTCGGCACTCTTGAACCGTTTGATGACTTCGAGCATATAAGATCTCCAGCCTTCAATATTATCGGGAGCATCGACTTTACGAGCCCAAGGTGAGACAGCGAGGGTTTTACTCGCCTCGGCAGGCTGGTTTGGTGTTAGTCAGGGTTAACTCTCAGTAAATGAAATAGAGCACTCACAGTCATACTGCCCCGGATGACAAGCTTGTGGACCACGGACAAGAGTTTGAAATGGGGTTCGAATATAGGGTCTGCCCTTGAATCCTTTCGCTGCGGCAGGGCTGCGATAGAATCAAGCAGCGCGTCTATCACATCCTGCATTTCGACCTTTCTTCGAGTCGTCCGCATGGAATCATCGCAGCTAAACATTTTCCAGAGGCATTTTCCGAGGAAGTAATTGGCCCTGCACGTATGTTAGCAAATTCGCCACGGCTCTCTTGATTGAGAGACAAAGCGACACTCACAACCAGCGCTGAGGCTTGTCATTTACTGCTCGCCTGAGCAGATTACTAGCGAAGTTCCAGACAGAGTAAAGCGACATTTCCTTAAAAGGTTGAGCTTTGTACATCTGCTGGCTTTCCTCGCTACTGAAGTGTCGCGAAAATTCTGATAATCCGAAAGCACCCATGGACAAAGGTTCTCTCGAAGATGCATACATGCGGATACCAAAGTCCGTATACAGCTCAGAGAGCAACATGCGCGTCTCCACTGTTGGTTCGGCGGTTCTGATCGCCACTGACACAGCCATGCAATAACAGTGAATAGCATATCGCTGAGTGGCTGCTAAATCACTGCGATTGTTGTTGATTTTGTCTGCCGACCACGTAATGTCTTCCTCCAACTGGGTGTCATATGCTTGCGCCAGTCGATACCAAGTCTCCCACCTTCCCGATCCGTGATCTAGGTCCTGTCTAAAGAAATTGATTGCATCATCCAACTCTGAAGTTGAGCCGGGGCTGAGGCGTTTTTGGGAGCGAAATTTTGTGAGGGCGGCATGACCGAGGAGGAAGTACCAGCCTTTGGTAGCGATTTGAGCATTCTCGCCAGGTACTGGTACCAGGGCAAGTTCCGCTACTCCTTGGACAGCTCGAAGAAGACTTGAAGGATTGATAGGCGCCTTCATGTAATTATTGAAAAGGCGGCGGTTGAAAGTCATCTGGGGTGACTGAGATGAGGGCTTCGCGGGTCCGATCGCTTGTTGCATTTTTTCGACTGTAGTCTTGAGCTCAGACTTTGAGAAATCTTTCATATTCATCTTCTGGGCTTGTTTCATCACGAAATCGATCATCATTATGGCTGTTGGTTTGTCTAACTTCTCAGGTGGGCAACCATGGTCCGCCGCGCCGTCAGCAGGGGAGAACCTGATTCCGTGGAGGTCAAAAAGAACTTGACAGATATCAAATTCATAATCGCCCTTGGTCTCAAGTGCAAGCAATTCGGATTTCAGGAGCTTCAAGAAACGTTTCTGTGAGTATCTGCACAATGAGCGAACCCCGAGAGCATTGTGCACGCTCCGAAGGACATGGATACGATCTTCCGCTGAATCAGGGAAAATATCCTTGTTCTGAGAAATCGCTTCCAAAAACATGGTATACAGCAGAACCCAACAGCGAACATATAATTCTCGCATTCTCTCTTTGAAGTTTTCCAGCGATTTAGCGAGTGTCGATTTAAGATCCCGCCCGGAAATTTGGCCTACCCGCATGGAATCTTCATAGAGAACGAAGCCATGGAGAATTCTGATCAGCCGAGCTACTGCAGACATGGATGCTTGCAAATGGTCCATATCGATACATTCGTAGGCTTTCTCAGTGTGCTGCGATATGAGAAGTACAGCCTTGGCGATTATTCCATCAAGTGACTTGAGCCAACCCAGCAAAGTAACTTGGCGATGACTGCTTGTTTCCTCGGCGTGCTTAACGTCTTCGACTTCAGTCATTATTGTCTCGATGCTGCGCAGGTAACAGGAAACAACTTTGGGCGGATAGTCGATGGACTGATACGCTTCCTGGAGTCTGCGCCATAGGAACAATCGCAAAGTAGCATCCCCACGGTCAAGGAAAGAGGCCATTTCACTAGCATGGGAAGATGGGTCGTTAAGGTCGTTCGATTCGAGAGTACCATCGGGGTACTCGATTGACGAGGGCTCCAGGATTGGCTCGATCGCTTCAATGAGCGATACTGGGTCCTCGTCATCAGGGTTGAACACCTTGGCGAAGAAATCCATGCACTTCAGTTTCAATACCTCTTGATCTATCGTCTCAGTGGATAATTCGGACATAGCAGAGTTGTTCACAAGGTTGATGCTGGGATAATTAAGAGACTGAAGCATGTGCTTCAGATCTTGAAGGCAGAGCAAAATGTGTTCACGTTGAGCCTCGCCCGCGAGATTGAGATGGAACACTGACGTCCACAGATGACGAAGACAAATGTTTTGTAGGCATTCTTCGGATGGACAGTTCTGGATGAAATACTCCAGGCACGAACGTGAGAGAATTCCCCATCTACCAAGACGGTCGCTTTGAGTAAGCTTTTTTTTCTCGGTCAACATCGCCCCTCATTCCATCGACAGAGGAGAATATGTCAAGGTGGAGCTCATATATGGACTGGATCATTTCAAGTTCAGAGTAATCACTTAACTCATACTCGAAAGGAGTTTCCGCACTAGAATCGAAGGCACGACGTTCGAGTCTTGCAACAATATCGCTCATCCTCGAGTACAGAAATTCGTCTTCTTGTATTAAGGCTTCCACGACAGCCTCTTTCAATTTCGCCGGCCATTGGAAAGATTCGTAAGCCGACTTCATCACGGACCATTCTGAAAGTTGCTCTCCAAATTCTGGCATGAGTAGACATTTCAACCACTCGCATAAGGCATGGTGTTGATGCAATAAGGATTCGTTCATTTTGCCACAAAAACTGTAAACCTTTTCTCCGGCAGGGATTTCTTGGAGGACAGGTTTTCTGGTAGCCTTCCTTGAATGCTCAAGGAAAACAGACAGGCCAGACCGATTGGTACCACGAATATCCTTAAGCGGAGAAATTTCATCCTTCTGCTGCAGGAGGCGAGATTTTTCATCGTTCCAGGTCTTGATGATATCGCGTAGATCTTTCAGCAATCGAGTCTCCGATTCATCCGGTACGTCGTCAGAGTCATTCACAACTACTACCTTGGCCTTGATACTCTCGATTGTACCTAACGACTCCATACCAAACTTGGAGAACAATGAATTCAGAGTGTTGAACATCCACTCGTCAGCGTTAACAAAGATCTCTAACCGATCTTCGTAATACTTTTCTTGATCAAATGCGATTTCGTCTAGTTGCACCAAACCATCCGCATTCGATTCTCGAGCCCGAGTTCGTCGACTTTTCATTCTGCCTCCTTCTAGCTGATCATCGTTGGCTACTGAAGTAGACGATCTCTTTCGGGATTCAGACGGAGATTTTGGGTCGATCCCTTCTGTATTTTTCTCATCTTCGGCCTCAACTTGTGGTTCCGGTGGCTGAGTGGATTCGCCTTCGAGGGATTCCATAAGCTGTTGCTCTGCGCTTTGGTCGATACTTGATTGCTCCTCGCCTGGCTCTGCCGTGGCTTTGGTGGTATCCGGCTGAAGGTTCTCGAGCTTTGTGCTGTGCTCGCCATTTTCAAGCATGTTAACATCACCGCTTTCGGGCTTGACTTGGGTATCGTCATTCTCAGGGGCACTCTCAGCGCCATCCATTTCCTCATCGTTGTCGGGTGTTGCGTCCCTAGCCGGCAGAATGACTCGAATTGAACGGCTAGGAATCGAAGAAGTATCCTCGTTATTGAAGGCTTCCAGTATGGATGTGCCAATTGATTCCCACGTCGCGTCAGGCGGAGTGACCTCCAAGGAAGAAGTTGAAAAAGCAAGGGGACCTCTTGACGGGTCCAGAGAGTGAAGGTCATCCGGTAAAGTTGGTAGATAAGAATATAGATCTTCGTGCCGTTGAAGATATTTGGCGAGAGCTTTGTTCGGTTTCTTGACTGGAACTTGAGAGGCAGACAATCCGTCAAATAGGGACTTGAGAGTGTTCCGTAGTCGCTCCTCCGAAAATATCTCCTCCAACCCAAGTTGTTCAGGTCGCACATCCAGTCGGTTATCATCATCCGCCAGCACACTTTCCAAACAAAATCGGTTCAACCTGTAGCTTTGTAGGGCACTGCCGAGTCGTGCGCTTTGCCTCCATAGATTGAGATCAGTGTCGTCCCGCTCTAGAGCTTCTGCAAAGGACGCAAGTGCCCTTTTGGATGCTTTAATCGTCTTTCGAGATATATCCTGTGCTGCTTCTTCGTTCGCGGGGGGTTCGCGAACGGCTTCGTGAAGGACGTCAAGTAGAAATTTGCCGTAGTTCTTGCGGGACAGGTAAAGAGTTTGGAAGAGGCTGGATGTCGAGTCGCTCACGTTATATTCCACAATGCCATCTGTGGGGGGGTTCGTCGATCGGTTCAGCAGCCTGCGCGTCTGGAAGAGCTGCCCTTTTGAAGTCGGAAATGGATTCGGGGTATCTAAAGATCTCCGAATTGAGGAGTGCATCATATGCCTCGGCCGCCTGCGTGTAGAAATTCGGGCCTTGGGAGTGAAGTTTTAGGGCATTGTGGTACAATTTCAGAGCTTCCTCAATCTGAAGTTCCTTGGTGTCATCGACCTCTTCTTCAACTGCATCGTCTGGTTCAAGATTCAGAGCTAGCCAGCTCGCCATGATTCAGGTTCAGGATCAGGGTCAGGATCCTCGGGAGACTCTGTCACGGATAAATTAGGGAATCGAAGAAAGGCGGCCGCATCGCCGAGGCCTGAAGATTCGAGCAACAATAGAAGGAGAGTGAACCCTGGTAATGTCAATGTTGAATGTCAACGTCAACGTCAATCGCGGGTGCGCGCAAGTCCACACGCGCGGAACCCAATCAGGCAAGGGCGGTCTCCGCCTTGTTGCCTGATGGCCTGAAGCTCCTTCGGACGGATCTCCTGCCATTCCCCAAATCCCCCCCTCCATCCTCAAAGCACCAGTCTCTCTTTCTATTTGACTCTTTACTTTTCGTTAAATACCCTTGTTTTTTTATCCTGCGACGCATGTGCAGGCGCCATGGTCGCGCCCGCTGTTCCTGAGTATGTGACTCCTGAAACGCCCCGGTCTACGTGTTCCCCGGTGATGCATGCGCTTGGCCATTGTCCGCTCTACGCGGGGTCTACAATTGCGCTATCTTTAGGAATTGTTACTGACCGTGTGCTTTTCAACTAGGATCCATGAGGAGGAGGATATTTATGTTGCCGTTGATGCGCGCTCAGACTCATTGCAGAGCCTTAGGGAACTGGGACCCCCAGACTTGGTGTACTTGGTGAAGCAACCAAAGGCCAATTCCACCCGCCAGGTATTTCCTTACAATGCCCCCTGCGTTGCTGTGTGGTATAATTACTAAACAAGATATGATCTTCTTTCTTTGTAGACTGGTGTGTACCACCATGTGACCGGAATCGATGCCTCCTCATCCGCCAGCCTTGCTGCCTACGTCAACACCCTCACCTTCTCCCCGCTGGATAAGACACACAAGGTTGTCTCGGGAATTTACTGGTCAGCATTCCTCGTATTCATCATTCGTGCCGAAGTTACTCCCGCTGACGTTGGTACAGCTGCTACAACGCATTCTCTCACCTGAGACATGCGCGTCGAGGTTAAGATTCCTGGGAGCTTGGAAAGTTATTGTATCGACGAGCGTGGGGACAAGCGAGTAGCTACGGAGGCTCTCTGGCTGGAAACCTTCCTCTGCTCCGTCTTGAGGGCTTATCAGTATGCTGATAATGGAGGTGGAGACGCCATCAAGAAGATTGTTGGTGTCAGGCGGTTCAACCCAGTCACGAACACAGAGATGGAACATAAGTTCTTGGATGCTGCCGAAAAGCTATTCTTCCTGGGTAAGCAGTTATTTCCTGGAACTCCTGTTTGATTTTTAACCATGCTACAGGCCGTCAACTCAGCTCCGACCCGGAAACACAGGTTCCTAATACCGTAACCAACCACCTGACATCCGGTATTCTCAAGTATATCTACACCACCGGACGCTACACATCTGGCATCAACCTCTTTGAGAAGCTACGCACACGGGATGTGGAGGTCTCATCTCTGCTGGCTCGTGTTCAATTGATGGCGGATGAGGAAGTGCAGGCAGTACGATTGATGTATGATGCCCTTCAAGATGTCCCCATGGACTATGCCCTCCTCGATTGCCAGGCCTCTTTCTGCCAAGAGAAGGGTGAGGGTCAAATGGCCTTGGAATGCGCCAAGCGGGCAGTCACCGCGGCGCCCAGTGAGTTCAGTACCTGGGCCCGACTGGCAGAGGTATATGTTGGCATGGAGCAATGGGACTTAGCCCTTCTGACTTTAAACTCCTGTCCTATGTTCACGTATCAGGACAAGGATACCCCGCGCATGCCTCAGCCGTCTCGCATTATGCTTCCAATCCTTTCTGAAAGCATTCTTGAAGAGATCGATGAGGGCCAGCCCAAGCAGGGCGACCCCCACGACTATATCCACCCTACTCTCCGCAAGCTGCATGCAGCCAACTACCAGGGAACATTCCTCAAGGCTTACAACCTGCTCACTAAGATTGCTGCGGCGATTGGCTGGGATCAGCTTCTGAGAGTCCGGAGTGAGGTTTTTGTCATGGAGGAGGAATACCGCGTTGAGCGTACACATGTCCCTAAGCCGGCCCAGTCTTTGGATGCCGAAACAAATGGGCAGGCCGTAGAGGATGATGAGGCTGGGGACGATGAAAATGACTCCGGCTCTGTCTCAGGTCCTGCAGAGAATGTGCCGAACGGGAATGCGGACGAAGCGGCCACTGGAAGTTCCATTGAACGCCCGGAACAAACCGTGGCCTCGGAAGTTGTCAAGTCGGGAAATGATGATGTGAGTTCCTGGTTGCAAAACCAAATTGCATAATGTACTAATGATCTTGGAAGCCCGATCCTTCCCACGGTGCCTACACTCAGTTCCACAACAAACGTCTGTGCGAGCGATGGCTGGATAATCTCTTTATGGTGCTCTACGAGGACCTGCGAGTCTATACAATCTGGCGCACTGAGATGGCCCAATCCCGCCAACAGGCGACGGAATACAAGAAGTCAGCCACCGAATGGGAAATTTTAGGCGAGCTTGCCGAACGCCTACACCACTTCGATGAGGGTATCGAGGCGTATCAGGCTTGTCTGGCGACCCGCTTCTCGCCCAAGGCTACAAGAGGTCTCCTCAAGCTCTACGAACAGAGAAATGACACTAGGGGCATGCTGGGTGCGCTGATTCGTCTGATCGCCTGGCAATATCGCTGGTATTCCGAGGTATGGATTGCTCTTTATGGATAAACTCACAAACCCATCCAGCTAATCTCGAATTATAGTTCTCGCCGGATCTTCTCTATCTGGTGCGCAAACTCATTGAAGATGAGGGGGCCGTCAAGGTCCGCAGCATCGTGCAGGCTACCAACCTACCTCAGCCGGTTCTAGATCTCACCCATCAGTACTGCCAGCTCTGTGCCACTTTCCGAAGCAGCGGCAGTGATACTTAAAAGGTCGGTTTGATAAATTGTGGGTGTTCAGTTAAAAAGGCGCTGGAAGGCGATAATGACCTCTTGATGAGCCCTGTTTTTTTTCTCATGAAAGCTCCTGTTGGTCTATTGTTACTATGCAGGTTAGAAGGTATATAGTATATATTTTATTATTTTCTCGATCGTTCCAGACCATCACACGGCGGGCAAGGAGCAACACTACTAGTAGTTAGTATACTTTTAATTGAGGCAGAGGCACCTGGGCAGGTGGGTCACGCCTCTCATGCTTCGGATGTAGGTATTTTGCAGACAATCATTCATACAATCTTTGCAACCATCCCGAGTCCATGAATGTATTTCCCCCAGGTTGCACCGGCGTAGAACAACTGCCCAGGTAGTCAAAGAACTATTAAGTAGTTAGTACGCTAGTGCAGGCATTCGGCAGTGTGGATTGACATACCAGCCGCAGAAACAAGCCCTAAGTCCAACCATTCGGTACAGTCGACAAAGGATACCGACTGCGAATCAAGCTGTCCACTTAGTTAGACCAGCATGAAGACATGATGGGAAATTCTATTTATAGCTAATCTCTAGAGATCCAGTCCATGTTTAACTTATACGAATGAAGATGATTCCAAGTGCGACGACACAGCAGTTCGCCTGGAATGGCGACTATTTTAGATTTGAATTCCAAGGTAAATCAAGCTATCCTAGCTACTTTATTTACTCCGCATCGTCAACCTCTGCGAGATCCGACTCCTTGGGGACCTCAGCACCCTTGGCCTTTGCCGCGGCCTCAGCAGGACCGCTGGTCTTCGCCGTATCAGCAGCAGCCTCAACTTCCTCATCTGCATCGTCGGCAGCCTCTGCTTCTTCATCATCATCATCTTCAACTTCGTCCTCCCCCTCGCCATCCTTGTCACCGTTGGCGCCGTTCTCGGTGACTTCGGTTTTGTCAGCGGCGGGGGCGGTTTTCTGCTTCTTGGCTGCTGGGGGACCTGCGCGAATAAATGAGCAAATGGGACTTGAGAGGGCAATTCAGGTGGAGCTGAGGGTAGGAATGGAGAAGATATTTGGGATGGAGACTAGGAGCAAACGAACCTTCAGCCTCGGCTTCAGCTTCCTCATCTTCATCTTCGTCGGACTCGGACTCGGCCTCGGCCTCTTCATCTACCTCTTCGCCCTCATCACTGACATTGGGCTCAGAGTCCTCATATCTGAGATCAATGCGCGCATCATGTCAGCCGCGGATCTTGCGGTAGTCGGCTGGCTGGGGAAGGCCATTGCGATTGATGCGAAAAGACCAGGCATAAGCCGAATCTGGCTGAAACTCTATGGAAATCGGCGCAAAGTGATGCGCCAGTAGAATTGAAGCAAGGCGCAAGGGCGTAGAGATGGTAGGGCTTACTCTTCCTCTTCTTCGCTATCGTCACTGGGGAGAGCCTGAAGCTCCTCCTCCGGGTCATTCTTTCTCTTGCGGGTGGACATGACGGAATCGGGGATGATGGGGATGGAAGATATGGGAAGATATGAGGGGAGGTGGTTGGGGGGAGGTTTGAGGGGGGGAAAGGAACGGAAGTACAGAGGGGGAGGGAAAGGAAGAGGATAGCCGAGGGCCTCCGATCTTAAATGGGAGAGCGCATGGAGCAAATGAACCCTTGGGGGGAGGGGGGGGAATGGAAAATGGAAAGGGAGGGGGCGGCGCAACCCTGGGAGGGTGACGACATGCGATAGCTTACACGGTTCGGTGGAGCTGGGGGGGGATGCGCGGATGGGGGAAGATGGGGGGAGATGGGGGAGACTCGTGTCCCCCCCCCCCCTCGATTTTCTTAGTCCTTAGTGAGAGACAGCTATGTACATTCCAATCCATGCTTACTGTGCCAAGAATTCGAAGTTGGCCATGCTCGGGTCTAACAGGTTCTCGTCGAGCCCGAACCCATAGGTGCCGACCATGTCGTAGATCAGGTCTGGTGGTGGAAATCCTTGCGCCATCGCATTGGCGCCCCCTGGTACATCCTGTCCATCCACCAACCCATTATTCGTTCCAATTTGCCAACCCGACTCCCAAGAGTCGAAACGCTCGAGCATCTTACCCAATCCTCGTGCGATGTGCCGTGTCAAGTGTCGCTCGCCCGCCGAGACGCAATTCATCAGCTCAATCACCCGCTCCACCAAGCGCCGCACTTGTCGAGCATTGATGCTTAGGTATGCCGAATTCCAGTTAATAGCGACCTTGAGTAGAAAAACCGCAGAGAATGTCACCATCGTGTGCGTGAAAATGGGAACCCCCACGATCGCGTCGCGGATATCGGGCTCCTCGAGGACCATATTCAGACAGGCCATCGCGGATGATATGGCAATGTTGGCAGACTCTTTGCGATCCATGGAGAATACCGGGGTATTGGAAGGGGAGAGGGCACGCAAAGACAGCGAGTTGAGTTGGAATTTGGCAAAGTGGTAGTGCAGTACCACACCCTTTGATGGATACGTTCGAACATACGAGCTGTCGCCTGCAAAGGTTTAGTATAGGTTCGTGGTTCATTGCATGCGTGGGCAATCCAAATAGAAAAAAAAAGAAAAGAAGGGGAAAGGCATTCCAAGTAGCACACACCTGATCGAGGCTGCCAAAGCAATCTCCATTGATCGACCGCAACGTTATATACCCTCAACTGCCCAAAATCCTCCTCCGTCACGGCTTGCTCCGTGTCGCTACCGAACGTCCGATAGGCTTCGGTCAAGATCATGAACAAAGCCACTTGGGCTAAGAGACGAATATCTCCCGGGGCAACCATCGGTAACTCAAGGAATGTCTCGTAGTTTCGAATGGCCACATCTTCATGTATAACAGGCGGTCGGCCATAGGCGATACTAAAATGGTGGTCGCAAACATATAGTAGATACCACAACTGGGCTCGCTCGTATTGATCAGTATTCCCACGAATCAAGCGCTGATAGCTCTGATGCAAGCCCATTTCGGTTGCAATGCGCACTGCGTGCCCTGATAGCTTCCAGCTCAACTCCGACAACCAGAATGCTCCAACACAGAGACCTCGAATATCGTCAAGCGTGTGAGCTCGGGTCAAGGCCATGCTTGATACCAAAGATACATATTCGCGATAGCATAAATTCAATGTGTCAGTCCGGTTAGGAATATGAAGCGCTGCAACCGTCAGAACAGCGGCGGAGAGAAGCGTTGATGCGCGTCGAACGGACGTCAAATCACGGTGGACGAGAATGATACCACCCCAAAGGAGTTGGTTCATAGTGCGACTGAAGTAGGCGAAAAGTTCCTCCGCCTCATGGAGTGAGATTAAGCCCCTTGAGATAAAATCCTCCTCTAAAAGCGTCGTCTTAGGTGCCTCTATATGATTATTCCGTAGATTGCGCAACTTGGTGACCTCGTATAAGCTGCGCATCGGTGCCGGAACGAGTTCCGGATCTTGAAGGTCAGGCTCTTGGGAGTGTTCCCGAGTGACGTCCATCACTACCCCCGGTCCCTCATGATGACTTGTATGTGTTTGTGCCGTATGTGACGCATCAATCGAGGGCCGGTGACTATGGTGCGAGGCAGCTGGGCTAAGACCATTACGGGCATCACCGGTCGTAAATGTTGAGAGATCGGGCAATCCCGCCTGTCGCAACAATTGCCCAACGGCAGTCTGCAATTGCTGCAGTGTCGTGGTCGCTTGTGACTTCCATCTGGATAATCAATCGAGTTAATAGCCATTCGTCTTGGCTTTCCGGTGCAATTGTGACCTGAAAGTAGGAGGCGGGGGGGGCCGACGGCGCACATACACTCCATCATCATCGACGAACTTCTGGGAGAAATCGTTCACCACGCACTTGATCCCGCTGCGAACACATTTCGTGCAATTGGTTTCACCAGCCCTGAATTCACAACGGATCTTATGGCGCTTGCATTCAGCGCCTAGGGCTTGTCAACGAGATGTGGATGGCTAATGTGGGGAAGGATGCAACTCACAGGCGCGGGCTTTCGATATCTTTGGTGCTGGTGCACGTGAATCCGAGCGATTCGATCCCTTTGGAGAATCCAACCCAGCGTCCGTTGACGACCGCTTCAGTGGAGGAGAGGCATCCATTGCAGAAGCAAGTCAAAGTCGGTGATGCTCCGGGAAACTGGCGATGGCGGGGGAAGCGGAGGAAAGAAAGTCGGGACAGCCCGAGTGGGTTCTTTGGCTTGTGATCCGCCCTTTGCAGGGACTGTGCACCACCGACAACAGCCGGTCTCGAGGCATTGCATGCCGATTCCGAGGCTTTCAGTGTTACATTGCTACAGGGGGCCGGTGCTACTGCTGCTGAATCTACTTGGGATTGATCTCGTTCCTAACGCCAATCCCCGCTGGCCCCATTAGATGACCATCACCTATCACGTCGCACTTCTCTCCAACTCGGCTTGCTTTCCGAGTTCCTGTGCCAGTGGTCCAGTCAAGCCTGGGAAATTATTTGACTTGGGGACTCCCGAGATTAGGAGCTGGAGTCAATTCGTGCAGCAGATCCACCCGGTACGTTCTTCAGGCCGGGCAAAGTCCGGTGCGGAGGATCCAACAGCGGATCGCCTCGGACTTGATGCGAATGCGGAGAACCACATCCTGGCCTCTTAAAGTCAAATATGCGGCAGCAACAAGAATCTCCCCCCGGTCTTGAATTTCCACTCAATGCCCTAATCGAATTCTGAAACTATGCACGTTCTCATCACCGGCGGTGCCGGCTTCATCGGCCAACTGCTGGCCAAGGAGCTGCTCAACGACTCCACCTACCGCGTTACTCTGACCGACATCAATCAACCTCCGATTCCCAAGGGTGTTCGCTATCCTGAAAATGCGACTGCAATCAAGTCAGATCTTCTTACCGGCGCCAAGGAGGTTGTCACTGCCTCCCTCGATGCAGTATACGCCTTCCACGGCATCATGTCATCCGGGTCCGAGGCGAACTTCGATCTAGGCATGAGCGTGAACATCGATGCCACTCGCAATCTTCTCGAGGAACTACGGCACACCTGCCCGGGCGTGCGAGTCATCTATTCTTCCAGTCAGGCTGTCTACGGTCAGCCACTACCAGAAATTGTGACTGACAGCGTCATTCCCACCCCCGAATCCTCCTACGGCGCCGAGAAGATTGTCTGTGAGACCCTGGTCAACGAATATACCCGCCGCAAGTTCATTACTGGATTTACTCTGCGATTCCCTACTATATCTGTTCGCCCTGGCGCCCCTACCGCCGCCGCTTCATCTTTTCTCTCGGGCATGATTCGCGAACCTCTTGATGGCAAGGAGTGCGTTATTCCTATTGAAGATCGGGCCTTCAAGTCATGGCTCTGCTCGCCGAAGACTTTAGTGAGCAACCTCATTCATACACTTAGTCTATCTGCGGAGTCTGTACCCCCGCATATCCGCCAGATCAACGTTCCTGGTATTTGTGCCACCGTCCAGGATATGATGGATGCACTGGAAGCTGTGGGCGGCAAGGACAAGCTTTCTCTGCTTCAAGAAAAGGAGGATCCAGCATTGATTCCCATCTTGAAGTCTTGGCCTACACAGTTTGACAATACCCAGGCTATCTCTCTGGGATTCAAACGCGATGAATCTTTTGAACAAGCCGTGCGTGACTATAAGCAGCAACACGAGCAGTCATGACCTCAGTGTGGAGAATCTCAGATAGATCATTATTTCAGAAACCTGGCCATAATTTCATACATCTTATATCAGTCGCATTGTAGTATGCTTTTGTTCATCACGACTTCTCTTTCAAGTAGGTCGTAGAGCCGGTCATTGCAGGAGTGCTTCTAATGTTGAAAGAATAATCGGATCTCATATCTGAATCTCGGAGTCTCCACTGATCAGAGGAGAGGCTTAATCGTTCACCCATTTCCCTTGCCGATTGATGGAAAGTGGAAAGCTTAGTTATTGGCAAGAGTAGAATGGCTATTGAAGGTGTCTGGATAATGCACTTTTGGTGAGATAGGACAGCATTAACCTTGGAGGCTACAAACTGAATCGTTTCTTTGCCACATTCTATGGAGATACACTTTACATGCAAGTTTTATTCGATGTGTCCCGCGGTCCCTTCATCTCAGAAGTTTGATTTGAAGAAAGTTTCTTCAGATACCCTGAAAGTCGATGATGTAATGTCCAAAGGGCGTATAACTCAGTTGGTAGAGTGTTCGCTTTGCATGCGAAAAGTCTGGCGTTCGAATCGCCATTCGTCCATCTTTTTGCTTCTCCTTCATTTTCTCTCTCCTCCGATCGATCTCTCTTGTTTCTGGCAGGAATTTCGGTTTTTTTCTTATTCTTTTCAGCCGACAAACCAATAAATAGCAAGCGGGATGTAGTGTCGCCATGACAAACTTGAAATTAGTGACACTACTAGTAGTATATAAAAACAATACTACTAGTGCTACTTACGGATATTCTGCAAGGATCTTGAAAAGTTTCCAAGGTTAGATTAAATTCATCATGGGGGTATTATTCTTATGAATTTTGAGATATCCATGTTGTAAAGACCGTCAATAGTACTCAAATCAGTAGATTATTTGTGCTGCCTTGCTCCTCTTCGCATCATAGACAGCTTCGACAGGAGTGGATATGCATAAGGCTGGCGTGTCCAATCACGACTGGCCCTGGGGCCAAGATGCCTTGAACCTGTGACCATGTACGCTCTCTACGTAAACAATTCACACAAGCAAAGTCTCTCACTTCCAAGGTTTTCGACCAGAACTGGTCGTATCCACCCTGCGCAGTTGAACGCATTCAGTCTAAACGCAAAGTGCTTCTTGACCGAAATCAGATCAGCACCGTGCCAGCAACACTCACGATCGCAGTCTTCCGCGGGGACCCCCCTCGACTGGGCGATTTACCGACACACAGCGCTTCACGTGGGATATATAGACGGCGAAGACCAGATATTGCACGTCGCCGGTGCGCATCCCTTTTTTGAATATTCACCCCAATCATGTATCCCAGCGGATACGGGATTGAAGATAGAAGCTCTTATTACGGTTGCCAATCCATCGGATGAGATCACCAAAAGTATGATCGAGAAGGCCTGTGCCCAAACGCCAGTGCGAAATGATCCTCACCACCAGGATTGGAATTGTCACAACTGGGTCGGCGAGGCCCTTACAGAATTGGTAGATATTGGTTTCCTTACCGAGGAGCAACGCTCACAGGGAATCACTCGGATGGTGGATGCTTGTCTTGAAGCCGAGGAGGAGGCCGAATGAGTGCTTTGTTGAAAGGCTTTTATATCGGTGATTAAGTAGAGCAAAAGTTTCCCCTCTATGATGAATGAAATTTGATGGAACACCTGGAAATGTAGCTCGAGATTTAAGAACTAATTTGAATGTGATAGAAGATTGAAATTTACTTCCAAACCTGAGATTGATTCAGCACACATTCAGCAGTCCATTCAGCAGCAAGCCCAAACCTGTCCATCAATAGCAATCAGCCGATTGAATAACTGATTCCGAGTTCCCATGGCCGTAAGTTGGAATGACTCCTTGGGGTCTTTGCCCACAATTTGTAAGCCATCAACAACTTCTTTGCTCCCCAACGCCCAGCCAACCACCAGTTTTCCTTTCCATCCTAGCCCTCCGAGCTTCTTCATTTCTCGAATATCGGTGACTGGAATCTGAAACAAGACAGAGCCCTTCTTCTGGTTTGTTAACCGAAGGTCGTCATCTTGGAGTGGATCAGTTGTGAAATAGAGCACTGGAGGTTCACTTGTAGAATCGATGATCACCGTGCCGCGTTTTCCCTTGTATCTGGCATCGAACTTGACTGGTCCGACTGGTGAGCTGAGTTTGCCTTTTGATCGAAGAACTCCAACCCGGTTTTTTGCATGGCGTGAACCGATCGTAGCCCTAATGCGGTCGAACCCTCGTTTCCCCTCCACTCCTGTCGCTGTGGTTCCTCTGAAGAAGCTGATAATACTGGAGGCTATCGTATTTGTCTGGGACGTATGCACTGGAGTATCCTCTGGTTTCTTGGAGGGCTCGGCTGATGCAGCATCTTCGATTTCTTCTCTGGAGGCCCCGAGTTCGAGCCCCTCGTGATGAAGAGAGATTGGGCGTGAGGAAGGCTTGTCTTGAGAGGTTGAAGGTGGGGGAAGTGGTGAAGCATTGGCCTCGCCGATTCGCAATAGTGTTAAGGTCAGTTGCGCATTCGTTGGAACGCCCTTGAGAAGAGAGCTTTGAAATCATTAGCAAATATATCCCGGATATGTATAAACGCGTGGGAACAACTTTTGTATCTGGAGAAGCTTCTGCCAATTTGGGTATTTCCGGCTCAAGAAAGAAAGGCCCCGCATGATGATGGGCCCCCCCGAAAAAGGCGAACCCTGCGAAGAGTCCTATCCCCTTTGAAGCAGCATAGACAGAGATTGATTTAGCCGCGAAGCAGGATGGAAGCAGGACAGATACTAGCCGCAAACGGGGTACCCATCGAGGGAATGGCGGGGTAGCGGACAAGGCACTATAAAGCATGATGGTTAGATAGTGACAGAGAAATAAGGCTCCATAAATTCAAAGATTTGTGAAAGGCATGTACTTGGAAAGTTTCTCGAAAGTGTCCGTGATGTCGTTGATCAATTGCATTCCCATATTGGCTGCTTGCATGACAGATTCTCTCATAGGCTGTCGAGTTTTGTCGTGTGATTCAGAAGGAACTCCTCCACTAGCAGCGCTTTGTGCATCGGCCGTGTTGGCGACAACATCCATGACATCTGGAACAGTACCCTCTAATGGTGCACCTTCAGGCACTCCTTGGTCATGTTTCCCGGCTGCACTTCCCACGGCGACACTAGCAACACTTGCGACAAGGTTGCTAGCTTCCTGCTCGGCTGCCTCTCCCTTGAACCTTTCAGGGGCACCAGTTATGCTATCCTCTGATCCAAGCACTCCCGCCTGGGGCTTTTGGATGCCGCCGGTGCTTTTATCCACTAGAGCGATCGGTGCGGGTGGGAACAAGATGGGTCGGCACGGTGGATATATCACCAAAGCGATCAAAGCGACGAATAATGAAGGGAGAATGATGTCTAGGAGCCATGCTAAGGAATAAACCTAAAATTTGTGAGCATAATGGCCAACATTTCCTGGGGTGGGGGACAAACGAGACAAAATATAGCTGTACGTCGAGGTTCTTTCCATGAGCGCAGTCGCGCAACATGTTTAACAAAACCCGCGAGTGCGACAATAACCGATGTATAGAATCGCTCGATCGTGGCGCGAAGCTTATCTGGGGTAAATTCATCGTCATCCGCGCGGGTCAAGTCCAAGTTTTGGAGTGGAGCGTCTGGAACAGCTTTGACGTTGTATACTTGCTTCAAGTTTGAATGGGGGCATCAGTCAACATATACAGCACGTCTTCGTTTTGAATCGTACCTTATCAAATCTTCGGATCAGCATCCAAAGGTTCTCGTTAGATAGACCGGCTATCAATCGCTCTTCGATTTGTTCAACAGGCTTGGTCCATCCGAGGTCGATGGTCTGTGTGCTGTCTCCGCCTAGTTGTGAGGCGCCCTTTTCGTCTGGCTCAATCTGGGAAAGAACATGACTATCGGTTGGCCCCTCTGGAGTCAAGGAATTGTTTGTGGACTTGTCCACAGCATTCGCCATACTGATGGCCTTGTTCTGAAAGTGCCCGAGTAGTTAGTATGTAGCCGATATTGGGCGTAAAAGAGCGAGAAGTGGCGTAGAAAGGAAAAGTATCAACAGGACTGATGAAAGTAGCCACGGAGGTGACCTATAAGTGATCATACCTTGGATCTTTCCACAGATTGGTTCATAACAGGTCTTCTGCAGGGTTTCTTGCCTGGTACTCCGCATGGCCGGGGTGTCGACGTCATCTTCGGCGCCGCCAAATCAGATCCAAACAACTCTCGAACTCTTGAAAGCTTGAACCTGATTTTGGCGTTCCATTCGAATTCCATGAAAAAATCAGACTGAAATTACTCATCAGATCCTCTTGCCTTGATCTGTTTGCGATGTTTCGTTTGCTCCTTAAAGTATGCTGCTGTGATCACATGACTAACTAGGATCGCGTTCCCAAAGAGGAAATCCGCGGCGCGTCCAAGTATCGCTGAACAACCATCCAACAATCCCGGCTAGCCCGATGGCCGCTGACCACCATGAGCGAGGATTGCGCGAACCCTCTGTTGCTAGACTGGATCAAGGAGTGGCTCGATCAAGCCCGTGAGAGGAACAGCAAAGGCGTGACTGTGTTCGTATTCCACTTCCTTCCAGTATAGCTGGCTCAACTAACAGACATTTAGTTACAAAAAGGCCTATGAGTCAATGAAAGCATGCCCGTTGGAATTCCAGCACCCATCACAAGCACAGCAATTAAATGGGCTAGGCCCTAAGCTATGCGACCGTTTAACGGACAAACTGAAGGCTTATTGTGGGGAACATGGTTTGCCTATGCCAGAGCCTCCTGGTCAAGGTCAGTGTTACTATCTCACCAAACCCTATGCCAATACCAGAACCATAGTTAATTGTGAGGAATAGCCAACAAGAGAACATCCGATACCGGTGTTGGGGACCAACCTGCTAAGAAGCCCCGCAAAGCCAAGCCATATGTTCCAGCTCTACGATCCGGTGCATATGCGTTGCTCTTAGGCTTGGCTACCATGGGAGAAAATGCTTCACAGGGAATGACCAAGGCCCACCTAGTAGACGTGGCTCAGCCTTACTGTGACAGCTCTTTCACGGCTCCTGCGGACCCAACGAAATTCTACACTGCATGGAATTCCATGAAGACGCTGATCCAGAGGGATCTGGTCTACGAACATGGCCGCCCTCTCAGGAAATACGCCCTCTCTGAGGATGGCTGGGAGGTTGCCAAACGTATTCAGAAGACTATCCCTGGGTCTTCCGAGTGTATGATGCCCTTTGCAGGTATTCAGGCATCCACCTCGCAACGAACTACAGCTCAGAATGACGACGATAACGACGAGTCCGAGACACCACAACATATCTTAGGCTGGGCCGCCAATACCGAAGGTCCTACCGAACCTATTACTCTACCCCCGGGCAGCTTCACGATTCAATTGGTACTCGATACGCGAGAAGTGCGCACTTCCACAGATCGTGACTACATCGCCAACGAGCTCATGAAACAAGGCATCACTCCGCAAGTGCGGGCCCTTGAACTTGGCGACGTTATGTGGGTGGCGAAATGCCACGATCCGGCGTTCATGTCGCGCCATGGTGAGGAGGGCGATGAAGTGATGCTAGACTGGATCATCGAACGAAAACGCCTAGATGATCTTATCGGCTCTATCAAAGATGGCCGATTTCACGAGCAGAAGTTCCGTCTGCGCCGGTCTGGTATCAAAAATATCATCTACCTCGTTGAGGAATTTACAGTCACTCACCCCGATGCTAGCAGCGGGAGCGGGCCGAAGTACCACGAGATGGTCGCTTCTGCAATTGCTTCGACGCAAGTCGTCAATGGGTATTTCATGAAAAAGACCAAAAACCTGGACGACTCTATTCGATATCTGGCCCGTATGACCCTGCTTCTTCGAAACATGTATGGTGCTCAAGAGTCCCCCTCAAACGGAGATATGAGCTCTTGCCTACCCACGGACACTTCAAACCCGAAAAAGGTTTCATTCATTCCAAGTCGACGACTCTCCTCCACACAATCCTACCTGACTCTTCTTGATGAACTTCGCGCCAAAGATCCTACCCTCACATACGGCGTCACATTTTCTACCTTCTCGGCGCTAACGTCGAAATCCGACGTCTTATCCCTCCGTGATATCTTCCTCAAAATGCTCATGTGTACTCGTGGCGTGAGCGGTGAAAAGGCGCTAGAAATCCAGCGACGATGGCAAACTCCTCGTGCATTTGTCGAGGCATACATGGCTCTGGAGCCTCAAAATCGAGACACAATGGTCTCGGAAAAACTACAATCTTTAGTGGGGAGGAAGAAGGTGGGCAAAGCCCAGAGCAAAAAAATTGCAGAAATTTGGGGCGAAGGCGGGAAATGAGGGGAATGTAGTTAATAATTGTATTGACTAATAAATACAGAAAGGGAACTCGCATCTGATGTGAGAGCCGCTATGCAGAACAAAATGAAAATCATCAATCATACAGTCTTATTTGCATACAAGATTACTTCTTCTGACTGAAAAGCCTCCGAATAGTCTGCCCATCAATTCTGAGTGCCAGGCTACTGGTCACAACAGAGATACTGCTCAGAGCCATAGCTAGGGCAGCCCACACAGGACTCAGTCTCCAGTGTTCGTTAACAGTGATTGTTTCATGCCCGATCATCTTCTCATGCTGACCACTGACGATGGGGTAAAAAACACCTGCTGCGACAGGGACAAGACATAGGTTGTAAATAACAGCCCAGCCAAAGTTCATCCGAACACGATTGAATACACGTCGACTGAGAAGAACAAGCTGCAGGATGGTGCTAAGATCCGAGTTGAGAAGAATGAAACTGGCAGAATTGATGGCGACGTCAGAGCCTGAGGCCATAGCAATACTCACGTCTGCGGCAGCAAGAGCCGGGGAATCGTTGACACCGTCTCCAACAAAGGCGACGATAGGGCGAGTTGCCTTTGAATTCTTCGATACCTTGACTTCGGTTCCGGGAGACAATGTCTTCACTGACCCTTCTTGGACCTGTCGGACGAAACTTGCCTTCTCTGCTGGCAGGACGTTGGCCATGACGTTGGAACGTGGGATTCCCAGCATGTCGGCAACTGCGTGGGCGGTTGTCTGGTTGTCACCCGTGCACATGAAGACCTCAACATGGCGACTATTGAGTTTGGAGATGACTTCAATAGACTCTGGCCGAATGGTGTCTGAAGTTGCGAAAATAATTGCGGGAATGAACGGAGATGTCTCTGCAGAATCCGAATCGATGCGGCGCAAGGAGAGAATAGCAGTTGATTTGCCTGCTGACTGGAACTTTGACAGCAGATTTGACACGAAGTAGGTGTCATTTTCAGAAGGTAGAATGCTGTGCAGAAGACGCTCGTTGCCGATGGCAGCTTCGTATTTCTCCAAGGGCCCAGATGCAGCAAGAGAAACAGTGAAAGTCCCCTTCATACCCTGGCCAGAAATCTCTTGGATATCAGAAGATTCAACGGTTGCTGTTGATTGAGTCTGGCAAAAAGTAGTGATAGCCTGTGCGATCGGATGGTTGCTGCTTTCTTCCATTTTCTGAGCAAGTGCCCATGCGATCGTCACTAGCCCGCCGTCAGTTGTCAAGACTTCATGGTCGGAAACTTTAAGGCTTCCACCCTCAGTCAAGGTACCGGTCTTATCGAAGACAATGGCATCAAGGCGGCTAGCTTCTTGGAAGGCTTCTCCGCCACCCTTGACGAGGATACCGTGCTTTGCAGCGAGACCACCTCCGACAAACAACGCAGTGGGAGCGGCGAGTGCCAGACCGCAAGGGCAAGCAACCACAAACACAGCAATCGCAAACTCCAGACTCCAAAAAGTCCAGCCACCGCGGACAATGTCAAGATAATCCTGGGACAGGACGCCCGCATGGCCCAGAGCGAGCCATATCACGAAAGTAAGTATGGCAATGAGAGTTATAACAGGAACAAAATGGGAGGTGAGCATATCAGCAACTCTTTCAAGAGGCGCACGCTTGCTTTGGCCTTCGCGTACAACGGCAATGATTCGATCAAGCATAGACGACCCACCAAGTTCAGTGATTTTAATATGCACCGGTTGGCCGACATTGACGGAGCCAGTATAAACGTTGTCACCAGCCGTTTTCTTGACAGGACGCGATTCCCCTGTCAAAGAGCTCTCATCAAATTGATAAGAGGCAGCGCCGACAACCACACCATCTGCAGGCGGAGAGGCACCATGAGGAATGCGTACTGTATCACCAACCTCCAAAAGGTCAACGCTGACTCGTGTCATTTGGTCTGAAACAGGACCGTCAGGCGTCTGAGCAGCTTCAAGAGCCTGGTTTTCAACCAGGAGTGCCTCGGAAGGCCGAAGTTTTCCCAAGGAGGAAACTGCATCTCCTGTTTTGGCTTTGCTGTATGCCTCCAAGAACCGACCACAAAGAATAAACAGGGTCAAGAAAACAACGGAGTCGAAGTAGGTCGTGCTGTGGGCACTTTTGTTACTTCCCGCAACAGCATCGACGATAAGTACAGCCAGCGATGAAAAGTATGCCACCGAAGTTCCTGCTGATATCAAGAGGTTCATGCTACCGAAGCGATAGAACCTCCGCATGATCGGCACTCGGCTGCCGGGGCGCCATAGAGCGTGGATCTCCTTTAGGGCTCGGGTGTGAAATACGTCGGTACCATAAATCATAACCGGAGTAGACATTATAAAAAGTGCCCATTCGATGCGAGTGACGCTACCAGACCAGATAGCTTGCTCAAGATACATGCGGATCGGGTTTTCTGATGATACAAGAGACATGAAGACGATACCAATAAGAAAAGTTGGGATGGCAGCAACAAAAACAAATAGTAGACGAGCGAGTAGTCTGCGTCGTTCATGCAGTTGCATCGCACGGGAGCGATCTTCGATAGTTGGAGGGTGGTGGATGCTAGCGGTGAATGCGACGTTAGCATCTGTAATGGCAGCGATTATCGAACGAATCGTCAAAGATGGCTGCGGAAGGTATGTGATTTTGAGAATAGGCTTGGCCTCGCAAATAGTGCCCTCCACTGTTACGCCCGGGAGCAATTCAATGGCGGAGAGAACCTTCTCTGGACAATGACGACAGAACATCCCATCAACATGGATCGAGACCACTCTGGGCTGAAGAGGTCTGGCTTCGTCCTTGACATCGTCCAGAGGATGGAAATTGTCGACAACGGCATCGTAGCCTAGATCCTCAATCTTTTCCACGATCTTGTCTAGATTTTCTTTTCCTTCGAATTCAATCCTGCCACTATGTGACAGAAGGTTGACAGAGATATTTCGAATAAATGGCAGCTCTTCCAATCCTCGGGTTACTGCTCCGACGCAAGATCCACAGGTCATTCCAGTTATCGCGATTTCTGTAACAAATCTTGACGGAATTTGGGTTTGCCCTGAGGTTGAATCGTGAGCGACCTGATTGACTTCGTCCAAAAAAGCATCAAATCCAATGTCCTCGATTTGTTCCGTGATTAAATCAACATTCTCCCGAGGACCAGTATATACCACTGTCGCACTATTGGTGAGGAGGTTGACTTGAATTCCTTTGACATAATCCAACTGCTCGACCGCAGCAGTGATGCCATTAGCACACGAGGCGCAACTCATCCCTCCAATACCGATTCGTGCGTTAAATTCATCGACTCTCGGTGATGATTGTGGGGTTTCAGAGGATTGATCATTCTCATTGGACTTCCCCGATGATGGCGTGTGGACTCCATCCCGTGGACCCGATGGGAAAGAAGATTCGATTTCTTTTTCCTCCGCGATATCTTTGGGGTACTTCTCAGAGGGAAATGGCTCGGTCTGGGTAGAGTGCAAAGAAAAATTATCGGCCTCTTCCTTTTGGCAGGCCTCACAATTGGCAATGTGTCGTTTTTCTCTGCTTGAATGCAGTCGCTCCTTAATGTTGGAAGAGATGCTGGAATAAGACGTTCGGGGCGTGGAAAATACATGTGAGCTCCGGTTATTCCATGAAGTGGTATCAAGCTCAGAAACGATAGAACCACGCTCATCAAAGGTCGTGGCATGGTATACTTCAAAGGCGGCCTGAATGAGGGCGACAACGAGGTCTGCTGGATGCGCTGAGGCACCATGGGAGACGCGGACTTCGTGTGTCAGGATTGAGACATCAATATCTGTCACGGTGGGAATTTCGGTGAGAACTTCGGTGATATAGGCGACACAAGACGAGCAATGAACATTGCTCACCCAAAACACGCTTCTTCGCGAGTGGGTCTCGGAACTTTGCGCCTGCATATTGTGCCGCGACAGGCTTTTTCAGCCTGCTGGGAGCGAAGTATATGAAAGGCGTGTAGCTGTGGAGGGAAAAGATAGGTCGATGACCGATGGGGGAATGACAGATCCAATCGAGATCTCGAAAATGTTGAAGCAAGATTTTCAATTCTCAATGTTCAGGGGGGTGGATATTGAGTACTAAGAACCCAGGGGTACCGCGCGGGTCCTAGCGATCAGCTTTGATGATGGCGGAATCGCAAAGCCGAGCGGCACATGCGACAGGAGAGGTTACAGAAAGAAGAAAAGATGGGAATCAAAGAATGAATCGGATTGTCATAACGTCACGGTTGTATTATAAAGAAAGAAAGAAAGATCCTGGAAGCCGGTGGAGGGGCCGCGAAGGGCGAAGATGCGCCATTTGTGCGTGGAGTTGCCTCTCTACGCACAAATACCGCAACCGCATTCCAGATGTCTCTCGAGCCATGGCCCTCGTGCAGTATGTGGCTAGGTTCGGGGTGGGGAACGGGGGAATGTTAAGGCTGTCGTCAAGGATATGTCCGAAGAAGGTGCAGGATTGAAAAGTGAGCCAGCTTCGTTGCAAGGTTGGCCTTGGCCATGGGAGCCATGTGCAACTGCTCCTTCCTTGTTCCCGTTGCTGGGACTGGGACTGGGACTGGGACAGGCAGGTACGACCCTCTCCCACATGACTCAATGCATTTGCATAATGTAAGCCTGAGAATATACTATATCTTACATACTATATACTACTGTATACCACTATATACTACTATAGTATTATGCATAGTATAGTATACTAGTTATGACCCACGGTTATAAGTTATAACCCATCTCCCGTAAATAATACAATCTCCAGGAATTGACCCCGAATTGAACGCGCGCCCCTCTTTGCGGTATGTCACGTGCCTGCGCCGCTGGACCACGCGGGGGACTTCACCCCGAAAAATCCCTTCACAACCTCGCCCCACACCACTTCGCGTTCTCCTCTTATCACTTATCTTTTTTATGCCCTTTAGGGTTACTTTATCAACTGTCTAGAAGCACCCTGAGTTCTTTCCGGACTACATTTCACCAAGACCGCCGGTATTGTGATCTGGGACTAGCAGGCTGGGACCCAGATCTTTCCCTCAATCCCGCCATATCTTGCCTCATCCTTAACCTCGCCCTCACTTCCAACTTCAACCATCAACCAACCTCCGACTTGTCAATTATCTCGATTCCTCCCTCTCTATGCTTATCGCAATCATTTCTGACGCCTTCTACTTGGGTTTCGATACCCACCGAGTCTGTCTGGCCCCGATTGCCTGTCACTAAACCCCGCGACACCTAAGGTAACAACCGAGACCTTTATACCTATCATCTACCTTCGTCTCAACCATGTCAACCTCGAAGCCCACCCCCAAACTCGGGGCAGCAAGACCTCCCACGCGTATCTCTATTACTCCCCGGAGAGGGCCAGTAGGACGTCTTGCTAGCACGAAACCCTCAAGTTCAACCCCGATCAAACGTCCCCAGCCCACTGGTCGCCCTCAACCTACCCGGCCAACAACTCATCCGAAGACTTCAAGCTGTCCCAACCCTGGTTGCCCAGCACCTCAAATTGTGGACGAAGAGGGACAGAAAGTCTGTACAGGATGTGGTACTGTCATCAGTGAATCCAATATCGTGTCAGAGGTCACATTCGGCGAAAGCTCATCTGGTGCTGCTGTCGTTCAGGGTACCTTTGTTGGTGAAGATCAGACCCATGTGCGCAGCTTTGGCCCCGGCTTTCAGCGGGGAGGTGGCATGGAAAGCCGAGAAATGACTGAACAAAATGGCAATCGATTTATCACCCAGCTCTCGCGGGCCTTAACTATCCCGGAGAGTGCCATGAAGGCTGCTGGCCAAGTCTTCAAGCTCGCTGTCGGGCTGAACTTTATCCAAGGTCGTCGCACGAAGACTGTGGCCGCAGTCTGTCTTTATATCGCTTGTCGTCGTCAGGACGGAAACACCGTCATGTTAATCGACTTCGCCGATGTGCTGATGATCAATGTCTTCAAACTGGGTCGCACCTACAAAGCTCTTCTCGATGAGTTGCGCCTAGGTGGCAATGTATTCATGATGAACCCTATCGACCCGGAAAGCTTGATCTATCGGTTCGCTAAACAACTGGAGTTCGGATCTTTGACAATGCCCGTGGCAGGTGAGGCTGTGCGCATCGTTCAGCGAATGAACCGTGACTGGATGACAACTGGTCGACGTCCTGCTGGTGTCTGTGGTGCAGCCCTGATCCTGGCCGCTCGGATGAACAATTTCCGCCGTACGATTCGTGAGGTTGTTTACGTTGTTAAAGTTACAGAGGTCACCATCAGCCAGCGTCTGAACGAGTTCAGCTCAACCGAAAGTGGTGAACTGACTGTGGACCAATTTCGATCAGTGCAACTGGAAAATGCCCACGACCCCCCATCTTTCACCCGGGCGCGCCAGGGTCACAAACCGAGTATAGTTTCCCGGAAACACCCCGAGACGGCAGCCGAACTTGAATATGATTCTGCAGCTGAAAGCGAGGCGGGATCTGTGCAGCCCCGGCGTGTCGATGCAGATGGCTTTACCATACCTAACCTCCCCATCGACCCTGCCCTCACGGAAAATCCCGTCCGACGTGGGTCTATCACAAAAGCCGTGAATGAAGTTATTGCGGAGGCAAAACAGGAAGGCCTTGAAGGCAAGAACAATGCGAAGCAGTCTCGAAAGGGCCCCTCTTTTCCTGCTCCATCTGCCGAACAAATTGCATCTGAAGATGCCCTGGAGGAAGAAATGCGCAACATGTTGGCTAAGGGCTCCACTATGGTCGAAAATGCTGCACTTCCTCCCCAGACTCAAGTCTCAGACAGTACGGAAATTACCGAGAATGAATTCGAAGATGACCCCGAAGTCGCCTACTGTCTCCTCTCGCCGGCTGAGGTTGACTTGAAGGAACGCGTTTGGGTCAGTGCAAACAAAGAATACCTCCGCACCCAACAGGCAAAGGCACTCAAGCGTGCGCTGGCCGAAGCTACCGGTGGCGCCTCTTCCTCCAAGCCTCGCAAGCGCCGCAAGGGCCGAATGGGTGATGTTGGCTACCTTGAGGATGGACAAGACGGCGAGGGCCGCAGCTCCCGTGCTTCCACCCCAGCCGAAGCGACTCGGCGTATGCTCGAGCGACGCGGATACAGCAAGAAAATTAACTATTCCCTTCTGGATACTCTATACGGTGGCGATAGTGTCCCCGAAGACCAGAAAACGAAGATGGAAAGTTTCAGCCGCAGCCAGAGCCGGAGTGAGAGCCGAGATATTATGGCCCGAGATGTGAGCCGCAGCCGCAGCCGAAGCCGAAGTGTTGTCTCCCGTCGCAGCGCCAGCATTCCTCCCGAAGCTGCCTCCTTTCGCCGAGCCGGCCAGGCCATACCAGCACCAGCTGCGAAGTCTGGTCACTCTCAGGCTGCAGGCCCCCCCTCCAACTCCCCCTCCAACAGCCCCCGAGACTGTTACCAATGATGCACCCAAGCAAGATGGTCGTCCAGACGACGCACCGCCTGACCCTGACGATTTGGAGGACGACGATGACGATGAAATGGACGACCATGTTGATGATGCTTTCGCCGGCAACTACGATGATTACTACGATCAGAATAGTGACTACGAATATGATAGTGACTAAATATGGGAATGGGCTCAAATTTCATCCTCACCCTGCCTAGCACTTGCTGACTATACCATGCCCTTCAATTTGACACGATCCAAAAGAAGATACCATGTATCATTATACTAGAACTTTTGCTTTGAGGCCCATAATATAAATCAATAGAACTCATCATTCGCATGGAGCCTCCTGGCTTTCCGAACCTTGAAATGCTCTTAGACATCTTAACGCTCAGGCACCGTAGCGCCACCATCCCACGCCCGATCCCACGTCTCTCACCAGCAACAAATCCGGAAGTCCGTAGCGCCGCATTTGAGCGATTCCTGCCCAGAAACACTAAGCTTCCCCGCCGATCACTGGCTTTACTTCGGTCTCCTCACCGACATATCACCCCCTCACATATCGAGGTGCGGGGAATCAAATCATTCATGTCACCATGTGGACTGCTTCTCCGGATTTGATGTCCCCATACCAGCAACGTGAGCAGAATCCCCGATACAATTCATTCTGCAACCATAGTTGGGGTATATTTTTTTTCGTTCAAGTTGAAAGAGCAGAAAACTTTAGCCATCTTATCTCCCTGGCCTACTTTTCCTTTGTTCCAATTTAGTCCTATTCCTAACTTCCACGCTAGAACCCCCCCCAATAGGATCTTTCTTTACGTTTCCCCCAGTCGACCCGGCGCTATTTTATGCCAGATTCGTCAACTAGGCCGTCGTTTGCCCGTGATTGATCAGTGAATAGTCTGGTCGGCCCTCGGCCGGCTAATATGTCACATCGACACCCAGTCCCATATAAAATCGTCTATAGCGCTCATGCGGTACAGGTTTCCCCTGGTTCGATTCGAGTTCCCCGCATCAATATTCCCTTACCTATCAACTTTTGATCTACCCCCCTCTCGCTTTCTCAGTAGTGTAGGCCGATCGACGGTGGTTCAGTATGGTAAAGCTCGATATCTACGGTCGAGGTCGACCACTACGGGTGGCTATCATGTTCACATGCCAGTTGTCCTTTATTTTATTTGGTTTGTGAAATAAAAGATGTTTTACCAGTCTAATTTAGGCTTGAACGGCTAATCAGATACAGGTTATGATCAGGGTGTTTTCTCCGGAATCGTGGGCAATGAAGACTTCTTGGAGGTGGTACAGAATCCCAGCGCGGGGATCCTGGGGATTATCGTTTCGATCTACAATCTAGGCTGCTTCACGGGCACAATTATCGCCTTCCTGATAACGGACCGTCTTGGACCACGGAAATCGTTGTGGTTTGCTATGACTTGGATTATTGTAAGAACTTGGAGAAAGTCACCATTAGTATATCAGTCTAACCCTCTTCTCATAGGTCGGTGCAATTTTACAGACAACTTCATTCTCAAGGGCACAGTTACTCGTTGCGCGCTTTGTAACCGGCATAGGAACCGGTATAGAAACAACTACTGTGCCGGTATACCAGTCCGAACTGTGCGAGGCAAAGAAGCGCGGAAAGTATGTCTGTAGCGAGCCACTGTTCGTGGGTGTGGGTATAGTAATTGCATATTGGTTTGACTATGGAATGAGCTATGTTCATGGGGCCATCAATTGGCGACTGCCCATTGCCTGCCAGATGATTTTTGCCATTATGGTAGTCTTTTTGGTATTCGGGTGAGTGAGCTATGAACTTTACTGGGAGTTAACAAAGGATGGTGACTGACAGTAATATTAATCTAGGTTACCGGAGAGCCCCCGCTGGCTTTATCGTCATAATAGGCATTCAGAGGCTCTGCAAGTTCTTTGTGATGTTTATGACAGGGAAGCGGAGGACCCCAAGATTATGTCAGAGTCGGCGGAAATTTTGCAAGCAATCGAGCTAGAGACTCTACGAGGCGAATACAAGTGGTCACAGATTCTAGAGAGAGACGAGGTACAGACTGGAAAGAGGGTGCTGCTGGCCTATGGAATGCAGTTCATGAACCAGATGGGTGGTATCAACTTGGTAGTGGTGAGTGATATCCCGGAACCGAAACTGGTGCTCACTAGTAGTAAGTACTAACATTTGTCAGTACTATGTCACTTCAGGTAGGTGGAGCAGACTAAATAAAATGATCTTCCATCCCGGTACTGATATATTTGAATAGTGCTGCAAGATAACGTTGGGCTGACCCGCAAATTGAGTCTACTCCTCGGGGGTGTGATTCAAATTATGTTTGTAATCGGTTCGCATCGCCGCCCTAAAACAAAAGTACGACATACTGACCGTCTGATATCTCAAAACAGGCTCATTCTACCCAACCTTTTTCTCCGATCGATTTGGTCGTCGCCAGCCAATGATGTGGGGCTCTTTTGGCCTCTTTATTTCAATGATGATGATTTCTATCCTTCTTTCCTTCAAGGGTAGGAGATCGTTTGCATCCGAGTCTCTCTTTTTTCAAAAACTATTCTGACCTAACTCATAGGAACATCCGTTGAAAAGCCTACTGCATCTGCGTCTGTGGCCTTCTTCTTTCTGTTCATGCTCATCTTTGGCGCATCCGTGAATTGCATTCCGTGGGTATATGGACCGGAAATTCTTCCGCTGCATGTTCGGGCTAAGGGGTGAGTAGTACTCTCTGGGGCGTCCAAGACGCAAATTTAACAATATTGCAGGCAGGCAATTGGCATCTCAGCAAATTGGTTGTGGAATTTCTTCGTGGTCATGATTACCCCAACATTGATTCAGAATCTTGCGTGGAAGGGGTACTTGATTTTCATGTGCTTAAACCTGGTTTTTGTTCCAGTAAGAAAAAGCACATATATCACAAGGTCTTTCGATTTTGGACTAACTTGAAAAGATCATATACTTCTTTTATCCCGAAACGGCAAATCTCACCCTCGAAGAGATTGATTTCCTTTTCACCGACCGCGCAAGACACCACTCCTTGCCCTCCTATGGCCCTTCGGAAACCGAGCCGAGAGCCACGGGAATTGAAACTGTCAGTATAAGCCAAATTGGAAGTTCTGATAAAACGAAAGAAGACTACGTGGAGAAGATTGACTAGAAGCCCGTCACGGAGGGTAATGTCAAATTGCCGATGGATGGATCTTCGCCGACTCGCGCATCGTGGTGAAAACTGCATTAGCCAGGCAATATAAATCAGTTCAAGTTAAGGCAATGCATTGTAATTCCACTTTCCCGGGTGGGTGTAGTACCAGTAGTTCCCAGCTCTCTTTTTTCCGCGAAAACAAGTTGTCAAGTGAAAAAAAACAACTGTACCTATCAAGACAACGTCTTATCATCACTGTTTTGCTTGCTGCTCTCAATCATACACTCCACCTCCTTCTTTGGCCGAGTATGTACGAACTCTCCATTTAAATACGGAGAACTCTCGCCCGCACTTCCAAATTCATATTTAGCAAATCCACTGCCCAAGAACCCGAATCGATTTTTTGAATGATACTGGATATCAAAATCTTCCCAAAGAGGTTCCTTGACTGCCTCAAAGAAAGCCAGTCGGGAACCTGGCCACATAACGATCGGCCCATCTGGTCTACCTTGTTTAAACCAGCTGGTACAAGGATCTGCCCAACAGGTACGAGGCAGATAGACACGAGCATGTTCCATGAAGTCCTGAATCACAGAGTCCTTAGGTATGACACGGCGGATATGATGCAGATACATCTTCTTGATTAGTTGCATAAAATAATTGCTCATTGCGGTTAAGATGGGCAAAATGGCGCCTTGTGCTACAGGCGTGAATGGCCCTGTGAACATAAAGTAATTTGGCATGTCCGGAGCTGCGATCCCAAGGTAGGATTCAGGGATCTCGGCCCAGCGCTCGCTAAGCCGGACACCATTCAATCCAATGACAGGGAATCGAGGACGATAAGAGGTGTCGAAGCCAGTGGCACATATAATAACATCGCACTCATGCTCTTGTCCAGACTGGCTCCGAAAGCCCTTTGGTCTGATTTCTTTGATTGTATCGGTAAAAACAGTAGTCTTTTCTCCTACAAGTGCTTCAAGATAGCCATTTCCCGGGGTTGGGCGCCGGCACCCGACGTTGAAGTCTTTCGGGATAATTTTGTCCACAAGGCGAGCATCCCCGCCGAGCTTTTTATGCATCTCGCTATATGAGAACTTGGAGTAGTCAGAAATTCTGCCTAACTACTATAGCTCGGCATCAACAAACTTACCTCGGCGCCCTTTTGAGATTCAGCAGTATTGCGTAAAACCGCCCGGTACCGTAGATTGATTTCATCCTCGATCATCTTCCTGTATTCACGGTATTTCTCAGGATCTTGACGCCATTCGGACTTTTCTTTCTCGGAATCTAAATAGATAAGCTACATGCACTCATGCAAATGATTATTACTCACACTCAAAATTTGCGCCATCCTTGCCAGCGTATTTCTGTGCAAATCCCGCCGTAATCCAAGTAGGGCTGCGTACCCAGGTATAAAGCTTCGATACATCTGAGTAAACAGAAGCTACTGCCTGGACGCCAGAGCTACCGGATCCAATTATGGCGACTCGTTTGTCTTTGAGGTCAAACCCTTCTTCGTATCGAGCTGTGTGGAAAAGACGCCCTTGAAAGGAATGTAGACCAGGAATGGTTGGCCATTTCCAAGCACTATTTCAGTAAGCCATTGCCCCATCATCCAAAATTATGATTCGGCAGCTCACTTCAGGAATCCCGTGCCATTCAAAAGCACATCGCAATGCTCTTTCCACGAAGCTGAATCATCCGCCCGGCATAGTGTCAATACCCACCTCCCGATCTTGTCATCCCATCTCGCCTCAGTGACTTCAGTTCGAAGTTGGATATATCGATCCAAACCTTCATCGAGAACAATACCTTTGAGATATTGCCATATCTCTGGGGAACTGCAATAATATTTCGACCAATCTGGATTCGGTCTCCAAGCAAATTGGTAACTGGGGGATGGGCCATCGCAGGCACAGCCAGGATACCGATTTTCAAACCATGTACCGCCCACATCAGTGTTCTTTTCAAAACATTTGACCTCAATATTCAAATCTGCCAATTCATTCGATGCATGATGTAGAAAATCAATGCCTGCAGCACCAGCACCAATAACGATCACTTTGAATGGGCGGTCGGTTTGCCAGGGCTCACCTAGGAGGTTCGTTCCCGCCGTGTATCCGGTCGGAGACTGAATATGCCATTCTGGATGATCTACCGGTCTTCTAGACGATGAAGGGTGGGGGCCTGGGCGATTACTACCGACCTGGACAGGGATACTGTGACTGGATTCCCCCATGGCTGAGTAAAATTTGCAGAAAGAGTTTAACTAGCGATCCAAAGGTAAGATGAGAAACTTGTATATAGGACTATACTACCTTGGGGACAGAACTCTTCCGAGGGATTTAGCTTGGATTTATCAGTGACTGGCATCTTTGATTTATGTACGTGTGCATGTGCTACGCTCGGACAGCCAGTCTCCGACTTCTTTCAAATACCTCTCGGCATACTCTCCGGGGTGTGTGTGTATGCAGTATCACATCACCCCGCATTACCACAATAATCCTATCAAATAATAGGCCCAATCGTTCTTCTAGTAGACCTAGAGCGAGGTCCTAGTTGCTAGCTGCAACTGGGGTCCGTAGGGAGGGGTAGTTACCAAACACGCACGCAATGCTTTCTTCACTTGATTTCTCTAGCTTTCAGCTCAGCACCTCTCTCTTGTGTCTTTGAGGTTTATCATCAAAATTACCCCCGAGGTTTGAAGCATATAACTCATCCTCAGACATGGCGCAAGAATACGCGTATATCACCGGCGGTGCTAGCGGACTCGGCAAAGCCGTTGCCATACAGCTAGCCTCCAAAGGTATCAAATCATTCATCGCAGACCGTAACACGGCCGGTGCGGAAGCAACAGCTCACGAGATCGGAGGAGACTATACCACTGTCGACGTAACTTCTTGGGAATCCCAAGCCGCTGGATTCAAGAAGGCAGTGGAGCTTTTTGGACGGGTAGACTATGTATTCGCCATCGCGGGGGTAGGGCAAAACGACTGGATGCCACCGACACAGATGGATGGCGATTTTCAGAAGCCCAATCTTTCAGTGATGGAAATCAATGTTCAGGGCATGTTGATGACGGTTTCGCTGGGAGTGCAGCAGTTCCGCCGACAGACGGTGAATTCACATGGTTTCCGTGGGAAAGGTGTGTATATCTATCTAAATTCCAGGACTTGCTATCCACACACCGCTAAAATAGTATAAATTCAACTTGAAAGTGATTGTCGCGGGCTCTGTCTGTGGAGTCTATCCAAGTCCTGGTCTATCAATCTACGCAGCATCCAAGCACGCCGTAACTGGCTTGGTACGCTCATGGGGACTGGAGCTACCGGCTGAAGAAATCACGTTGAACTGTCTGATTCCTAGTGTGATGAGAACGAAAATTTCTACGCCAGCGTTTTTTGACGCTTTGGAGAGCGAGGGCCTGCTTACCCCACTTCATGGCGCTGTCGATGCTTGTGAACAGCTCCTCGGTTCTAATCCCGTGAGCGGACAGTGTTTTGAGATTGGACCCGATTATGATAATGGACAGGGACTTACGCATCCTAAGTTTGCGACCTTTACGGATGAGAAGCATCGACTTGTATTTGACAGGTTGGCAGTGAGAGGTGTGTCGTTCAAATTGGGGGCTGAAAATTCGAAATATTAGTCACAGTAGATTTTTTATTCAGATGTGTCTACATACTAGCACCTGGAGTATAAGTCTACCATAAGCCCTCACTGAAACAAGCCTGTGTCTCATACTAGCCCTATATGATAGTAGCAGAAAATAGCTCGAAGCCCACCGACCGCACCGCATCACCTTCCAAGATTACCATCGAAGTTTAGGAAGAGGTTTTTAAATCAAGTCTTGTTCTTCATTTTCAGTCGTAATTCAAAATAGATAGAGTCCAAATCCAAAAAACATGCAGAAATAAAACTAAACCCGCATTTACGACGCCAGAACCAACCCCTGCCGGTGAAATCAGAAGAACACCACTACCCCCCATATGCCCACCCACCCGGGGCAAAAAGAGACTGGACGATGCTGCCGAACTGAGTAAGTTGGGCGCAAGCGATTCGAACTAAATCCAGTGAACAATCAGATAAATCAAGCAGAAACAAGAAGAAAAAATCGAGGTTTGATCGATCGGTCGATCGGAAATGGCGATGACGGCGAAGTGTCGGAGATCGACGGCAAATTCAATGTCGTGTGGTGATCGAACTTCTGAAGAATGAGGCATACGGAATTAGGAGTCGATGTCCATCCCCATTTCGACGCCTCCGTTCAGTCCCGGTCCCGCGTCCAAGCTCGTGGGCGCTTGCGGGTGACTTGAGAGAGCTTGCTGCAGGAGAGGTACGCCAGCGTCTGCATTGGAGGTAAAAGGATTGGAAGCAGGAGGAGATGCAGATCGAGCGGCTGCGATGAGAGGAGTTGCGCCTTCGAAAAGGATGGGTGTTTGGCGTAGATTCTGCAGGCAAGAGTCCCATGATGAAGCCACTAACTGGCACTGGGTGAGATCATCATTGAAGAGATAGAACGCCGGTGCAATGGCAGAAATAGGCGTCGCAGCAACAAGGAAAGCGTTCAATGCGCGGCTTTTCATAAGCATTTGAGAGTTCTGCAGATGGCTGGCGTATTGGTTGTCGATGTATTTCGTCCAGCCACGGATGGCGGGGGCCATATCATCGTCGGAATCGATGCGCTGCCAGCTGATGCCGAGGAGGAGAGTAGCTTCGTCGATGTGAGGTTCATTAGGTGGGGTAGACCCGGACTGGAGCGAGCGGTGTTGATCTTCAAGGCTGGGGCCATTGAGGCGCTGGTTGATCGAAGAAAGCGCAATGTCGTCGAGACCTGGGGCGGATTGGTCGAGCCGCTGGGACTTGCGGCTGATGTCGGCAGCATCGGACTGGAGCGCAATCGAACGCGACGAGATAGGATCCTCCTTAGCTTGTTGCGACTCGCTCTTCTCTTCATACCATGTGCCAGTCTGGCTCTCGGCGGAAATAGTCATGCCAGTATCGGGGTTCAGCAGGACCATTCCCTCGCCATAGATGGGTTCGACCTTTGGAGTCGGAGGAGGCTTTGGTTCGGAGGGAACGTTGAGAGAGAAAGATTCCTCGAAGGAAGCTTCGTCACGCGACCTCTTTCGAGACGGCTTGGGCGCGACAGGAGCAGAACTGATATTTGAGTCTGAGACAGGCTATGCAAGACCATTGCTGGCGAAAACCGAGCTTGAGCTGGTAGGGTAGCCATTGAAGTTACCGGAGGGATCCAGCAAAGACTGGGAGGGGAACTGAGCGAAGGCGTGTTCCTGGGAAGGAGAGAGAACCGAGGCGGGGCCCTCGGAGAGACGATTTAAGAGAATTGGAGACATGCTGTGTAGGGTTGAGATGCGAAGAGGAGGAGACTGTACTGTGAGGTTAGGTGAGCAGCAAACTATAAGCTATTACCACGTATAGATCACGAGTATAGAAGGCGTGAGGTAGAGGTAGAGGGAAGTAAGTAAGAAAGAAAGAAAAAAAAAAGTGACGGGGTGATAGTGAAGGAGGGAGGAAGAGGAAGAAGAAAGATTGAAGAAAGGGAAAAGTAGAAAATGACCCGAATTTGTGGGAAAGTAAGATGAAGAAGGGCAGAAGGAAAGAAGGAAAGAGAGGGAGGGAAAGCGCGAGGAAAGAGCGACTGGGAGGGATCTGAGGCGATCCGGACCCATCTGTTGCATTAATGCGGAGATGACCATACGAGACACCCTTATGCAGGCCACATAAAGCAGTTTAGAGCCAATGTGACAGTACGCTGTACGGAAACTTACCCTTGGCTGGAGCCAATCGGCGCTGGTGGTTACGCCGCGCAGTTTGGGGCGGTGGGGCGCTGTGCTGCGGGCGATTGGCCAATGGCGGAGGCCCAGCCCTGGGTCCGTGACGGCGACAGCTGCACTTGGCGTGGCCCGGGTTCAGCAGGGCGTGCCAGCTGATAGGCAATAGCTGACGTTCTAGGGACACCCTAGATGGCTTATTACAGCACACTAGTCGATCCTTTTACGAATGTGTGGTAGGATGGGCAGCCCTGAAAATTCTATTGTTTCAATAATATAGGGACATGAATGGGAAATGAAGACACCTGAACAGGTCCAAAGCAATCCGACACCAGAGCTCGTGCAAATTGAACACCAAATCAATGTTTGCTTGAAGGGGAGGGGAAAAAGGGGGCCGGAAAAAAAAACCAACGAGAGGAAAAGAAAGCAAAGGTGAAAGGGAGGGCAAATCGCCAACAACACCGAGTTCGTCGGCGTATCAATCAACGGGAATTGGTTCACAAAAAGAACGGTCAAAGACAGCCGGGGCCTCCGTTTTCCATCACACCGCAAGGACCCCGGAATCGAAGACCGGCCACAGGCGGGATTTCCTGCATGTCGCCGTGGCTGCCTCGGGAAGACCAGTAAGTACATACATAGGTCAGAAGAAAAAAAGAAGAGTATCGAGAGAGGGCTTTCCACCATTCCTCACGAACAGCGTAGTTTTCACTTCCGCCGAGAGGTTTCTACTCCACCACTTCAATTCTTACACAAAGAAACCTCCCATCTGCAGAATGATCTCCAGGCAATCTATTTCAGTAGATCACGTGCCCATTGAATTCCCCGGGGGAGTGCAATTTAGGCATTACCCGCGGTAGCACCGCCGAGCATACCCTTCACACGGTCAACCTGCTCGGGGGCGTAGCTGGGGGCCATGGAGCCGACGAAGAGGAAGAAGCTCAGAGCAGCAGCACCGAAGATCACAAACTTGCGCTGGGCAGGGTGAGTGTTGCCGTACTCGGCCCAAGCGCGATTGGCAGAGCCAGTGTACTCGCGGATCTTGTCACCACCAAGCTTGTAGTAGACAAGACCGAAGAGGGCAATAGAGTAACCGAAGAATTGGAGAGGGGTGACGGGGGTGTTCCAGATGAACATGGAAGCGGCAACCAGGAGAATATCCTTCAGAACACCACACAGAGTCATGACCAGAGACGAGGTCTTGCCAATCAGGAAAACAACGGAGACGTTGAGCAAGAAGGCAACCATGGCGTTGGCAAAAAGAGTCATTAAACCAACACCGTAGATGTGGTCCATGGTGACATGGGGAACCTCCAGGAAGAGGGCAACGGCACCGTTCATCACAGCGCAGATGGGGGCGAAGTAGTAGAGAGAAACCATGGGGTCCATCTTGTATTCAGCGGAGCTCAGCAGGCGCTGCACCATAACCAGACGAGTGGCCTCGAAGACAATACCACCCAGCTGGAACAGGAAACCAATGAGCTGGAATTGGATCTCACCAAACGAGGCAATGACAACACCGACAACAATGATCGAGACGTTCATGAGGACCTTGTAGTTGACAGGAGCCATGCCCATGCCCCAGGTAGCGAACAGAACAGCAACGGGGGTGGTAGCCTGTTAAAAAAGACATTGTTAGCGCAACTCGTCCAACATAGATCACAACTGGCTGGCCATCGGGTTTAAGACGTACCTTCAGCATCTGAATGAAAGCAACGCTCAGGTACAGATAAGTCATGTTACCGCAGATCAGACTCAGACTGAACATCAGACCGATGGGAACGATAGCGCGGAGGTAAACACGACCAGTCATCTTAACGGTCTTGCGTCCGTCCAGGACGGTGGTGAAGCGGGCCAGAATCTGGGTCATGATTGTCGCAAAGGTCAAGTGCCATGTTGTAAGGACGATAGCTATTTGTACGGTCAGTATTGGGGGTGGGGGGTCTGCGGGGGAGGGTTGCGGTCTTGGACATACGGAAACCTATGCAGCGAATCTGTTAGCAATCTGCAAGCGCGGAAGGCGGAACGCGGGGAATTCGAGTGAAGGTACTCACGGAAGTTGGCATAATCGAGGAGATGCTTGTTGAACAGAATGACGGTCGAACTCAGTGTAATCCAGACACTGTCGCATAACGGTTAGCCTCCAGATCTCGGGATCTTCGGGAGCCTCTTTTAGTGTCTCCAATTTCCACCTCACAGCTCGCAACTCACCTGACGTAGACAGCGGGGTGGAAAGAGGTCTTGGGAGCCTCTTGCTTCTCGGTCATTGGATTGACGGTGGGGAGAGCCTGCTCGCGCGGCGAGTCGCCGGAAGTGCGGACCTTCTCGCCTTCAGACATGGTGAATGTGCGAGTTTGATCGGAGATGAAACGTTTAAACTCGAATGGACGGGGCCGCGAAAGGCTTCCTTGGCCAAAAGCGGAGGAAGCCACGGGGGGTGAAGGATGAGGATTATTATCGGATCAGAAACACTAATAAGTGTTTGGGTGGTTAATGAGAGGGTATGCAAGAAATTGAAAGAAGACGAAGAAAGTAATGCGCGAGCAAAAGATAACGATTGTGGATGAAGAAATGATGATGGCAAGGTTCAGGCCTCGCAGACAAGAATAGGATCGAGAGACGACGTACTGCAACAGAAATTAAATTTCTTTTACGTTTCTGGTCGGCACCAAAGACTTGTTGTTCACGTTTAAGGGACTAGAACTGGACCAGGGAAATGAAAAGAGTAAATTGTAAAATCGACAGGCTCCGCAAACAGAAATGGACTAAAGGGACAGGAGCTGGTCTGATTGGGGCCAGTGGATGTATGGCCAGGAACGGTAACGGACGGTGACAGGCGGTGACAGGCGGTGACGGTGCTGCAGAGGCCACCTGTACCTGATTCTACTTTGAACTGTACCCTGTTCTGGTGGGGATGGTAACGTACAACCAGTATATACTATACCAAACAGGTCACTTATACATTACATACAGTACAGGCCCCAAAACCCCCAATTCCCCCCCCACTCCCCATACCCGCATCCCTCCATTACTCTAGTCTCTGTCCTGTGGCCATACTCATACACTATGAGTAGGTATGCGCATACACTCTCTCTTCCAGAAAGTACAGACACTCGACTCGTGGCAACTTCTAAAATGAGCCGCTCGCCAATGAGAACTGCCAGTGTCACCCACGCTCCACCGTCCCAGCGGTTGTGGCCTGCTTATTTCCTGCCTTTCCTATTCTTAGATCTCTGCAACACACGCGTCCTACCATAAGTACAATCTAGATTAATCCTTCTCCATCCGGACCCCCGAAATCAGAGGGTGCAATGTGACCGTCTTCGACAGGACTGGTTTGAGATAGAAGCCCACCACCCTCCTGAAGGCAAGGCCACCACAGTGCTGATCCCAAATTATCAGGTCGACACAGGTGGCATTACGCAAGCAGCTGTTGGGTTTGACCCACTTCAGACCCGCGTTCAGCGACCCTCTGGGCCATCGTCGCCGCCCTGGTCCCTTACGGGTGGAGAATGCGCCGATCGTCCTTCGGAGGCTGTGTCTGACGCCATTCTCCCCCATCCAAAGACTCTCTGGATGCCTCAGAAGGGGCCCACCCCTGGGAAAAAGGAAAAATTAAGCAAGCGACGCGTTGTGAGTGAGAATCCCTCACTACAGAGCCACCCCCTTTACGGAGTAGTGGCCGGTTAGACCCAAAGAAGCTTTTTTGACTTTCAGGGGAGGAGATAAAGGAGAGGAGGGACCGGCCGTGCGACCACGACAGGGTCCATCTCTATCGGATGGAAGGGCAACTGCTGGTTCGAGCAAGTCCAGCGGACAACCCGTCGACGATCAATGTGAATGGAGATCCGTACGAGTAGCTTCTTCCCTTCGCGAAGGGATCCTCGTCGTTCTTCCCGCCTTGGGGAGGACAATCAGTGGGACTGCCCCCTTCGCCTGTGCACATGTCCCTGGTCCGATGCCAATCCCGCCTCGAGACCGCCAGATAGATGGACGATCATCTCTCCGGATGATGGTCCGCGAGATTCAAGGATTTTCGCAGGCAGGCAGCCGAACTGATGGGTGACTTTCTACTCAGTTTACGGAGTATACGGAGTTCAATTGTAGTACTCGTACTCCGTACAGGCGAAACGAAACGGAGTCCGTTCGGAGAGCCTACTCCACGCCATCCTATCCAATCTGCGGCACCGCCGATTCAGATCCCAGGAACGATATACATACTGTACATGAAGATGTGGCCACGCAAACGTGCCCATCGACATCGGTGGCGTTTTTAGCCGTCGACGAGCCAAGAGTGGTCCTCTCCCTGCCTGGTCCCTGCCACTGCTCATCCACCCCCTTTCTTTCTTGTGGTGTCCATTTGCGAATCAAAATACTCCGAGATGCGCAGATGATAACGGCATTGTTGATTCGTGCATGGACCCTGAATCTATCCCGCCAAGGATTGTTTCGACCTGTGCGCATGCAAACAGAGTGTTCCTTTGGAGAACCAACGATAAGCCCCATTGAGGCCAACGCTATGTGTCCAATAACGGTTTTCCTCCAAGCTCCAACTTTGCAGAATAGATTGTGATAGATTCGATTAGTTTAAACACCACGCAGGTCAGGTTCCCCGAGGGTGGCGTTGTGATGGCGAATGAGCGTCAGCCTATGGTTTGAGTGGGAGAATTCAGAATTTTACATAGAAAGTTAGTAGTGTATGTACTCATAGGTAAGCATAGCCGAAGGCAAATCATAATACGAGTAATATAATATAAAATTCAGAATTCAAACAAACCCAAGTTCAGCCAAGTCCTAGGTGTACGTGTTCAATAATACCTGGGGCGGGGAGGATCTGTTCGCGGCCAAACAACAAACTTCCCCCTGGAAGCGGCCACCGCCAAAACAGCCACTGGGAATGAATGCTGGGACAATGTGAAAAGCGCTGAGCCTGAGAGGCCCAGATCGGGGGGGCGGGATTCCGTAATTTGACAATTTGGCAAATCAATTTGAATCGAAAAAGTAAAGTAAACCTGAAACAGACATGGGCAACTCCACTCCTGCGACACCGCTGAAGTGCCGGCTCCATTTACCCCTACCCACGGTAGCTGTGGCCTCCCACTTTCCTCTTCCTCCATCTTCCCTTTAACACCTCTCCCTCCCATCTTCCTGCAGTTTCTTGCTGCTCTTCATTTTCTATGCTGAGCATCGCCCGCAAGACTTTTAAACGCGTTCCCAGCTTTCAGGACCTTCTTCAAGGCAGGATGACCCACCCCGACATGTAAGGACAAAACACTCCCGCTTCCTCGCCATTGCCATCATCGTCGCTGACCTTTTTCTACTTCAGTTCCGTTGACGTCCTCGTCATTGGCGCTGGCCCTACTGGTTTGGGTGCCGCTAAGCGTCTTAACCAGATCGTAAGTCTTTCTCTCCTCCCCCTCCCCCCTCTGACCGATGGCTGGACTGCACTGGCAGAAAAAAATAAATAAGGGGGGGTTGATGGAGGGGTAGTGCAAGAACACTCAAGAACTAATCAATTGTACAGAATGGCCCCTCTTGGTTGATTATTGACTCGAACGAGACCCCCGGTGGTCTTGCCTCCACTGATGTGACCCCTGAAGGCTTCGTAAGTTACCCGAATCCCTTTGTTGTTGACAACACTCCCGCGGAACCCCCGATCTGACCCTTTTTTTCTTTTTTGGGAATAGCTGTACGATGTTGGTGGCCACGTTATCTTCTCCCACTACAAGTACTTCGACGACTGCATCGACGAGGCTCTCCCCAGGGATGAGGACTGGTTCACCCACGAGCGTATCTCCTACGTTCGTTGCCAGAACGAATGGGTCCCCTACCCCTTCCAGAACAACATCTCCATGCTTCCCAAGGCGGAGCAGGTCAAGTGCATTGACGGCATGATCGATGCTGCTCTTGAGGCTCGTGTTGCCGCCAACAAGCCCAAGAACTTCGACGAGTGGATCGTCCGCATGATGGGTACTGGTATCGCCGACCTTTTCATGCGCCCTTACAACTACAAGGTCTGGGCCGTTCCCACCACCAAGGTAAGACACACCCCATACCCCCTCTACCCCGCCAGGTCGAATGTCAATTCTAACGACTCCTCGCGTTTCAGATGCAATGCGCTTGGCTCGGTGAGCGTGTCGCTGCCCCCAACCTGAAGGCCGTGACCACCAATGTCATCCTGAACAAGACCGCCGGTAACTGGGGTCCCAACGCCACCTTCCGTTTCCCTGCCCGTGACGGTACCGGTGGTATCTGGATTGCTGTTGCCAACACCATCCCCAAGGAGAACACCCGCTTCGGTGAGCAGGGCAAGGTCTCCAAGGTCAACGCCGGCAACAAGACCGTCACCCTCGCCGATGGCACCGTCATCGGTTACCAGAAGCTGGTCTCCACTATGGCCGTTGACTTCCTGGCCGAGGCCATGGACGACAAGGAGCTGATGCCCCTCACCAAGCAGCTCTTCTACTCCTCCACTCACGTTATCGGTGTCGGTATTCGTGGTGCCCGCCCCGACCGCATTGGTGACAAGTGCTGGCTGTACTTCCCCGAGGATAACTGCCCCTTCTACCGCGCCACTATCTTCTCCAACTACTCCCCCCACAACCAGCCTGAGGAGTCTCAAGAAGCTTCCCACTCTCCAGCTGGCTGACGGCTCTAAGCCCGCCTCTTCCGAGGCCAAGGAGGGCCCCTACTGGTCCATCATGCTGGAGATCTCCGAGTCTTCCATGAAGGCCGTCAACCACGAGACGCTCCTCCAGGACTCCATCCAGGGTCTCGTCAACACTGAGATGCTGCAGGCCGGTGACGAGGTTGTCTCCACCTACCACCGCCGCTTCGACCACGGCTATCCCACCCCCAGCCTGGAGCGTGAGGGTGCCCTCACCCAGATCCTGCCCAAGCTGCAGGAGAAGGGTATCTGGTCCCGTGGCCGTTTCGGTAGCTGGCGCTACGAGGTCGGCAACCAGGATCACTCTTTCATGTTGGGTGTCGAGGCTGTCGACAACATTGTCAACGGTGCTGTTGAGCTGACCCTCAACTACCCTGACTTCGTCAACGGTCGCCAGAACACTGAGCGTCGCCTGGTTGATGGTGCTCAGGTCTTCGCCAAGAAGGCTCAGCAGTAGATAGCTCGATTTTGACGTTTTCCTTTCTTTTACTTTGTTCACACCCTTTCCTGGCTGTCCTTTTGGTACAATTGCACGAAGTCACACTATCACGGGGAAAAAATATACACACGCAGAGGGAGCATTTGAAGCGGCATCTGGGAGACAACGATCTTTGTTGGCGTTTCATGTGATTCAACCCCCAATTCTACCTTTCTTCCACTCATATCTCCGCCTTCTTTTCTGTCACCTAGAGCCGGATTTTGCTTGTGGCCTTCTTTTTGATACACACTTTTTAGACTTGCTTGACTCGGTGATTTGCCTATCTCAATAATGGAATAATGTCGGCTATCGACGTTCGGAATGACCTGTTTCTCCCAAATATCTCGTATTCAGCTCCCGATAGGGCGATATATCGTATTTCAACATTTTCATGCTCAAAATACCTTAATCTGCTGGTCAAATTGACAATAGTACTCCTCGATGCACCCCTGCTCGCAGATCCTCGAGAACCCTTACTCAAATCGCCACGCGAAGATCTTCCAAGGTTTGACTACCCCACTGCATGAGGCAGATCAAATCAACTGCCTGCATACATACTCGTAAATAGTATGTATGTGGCGACTCCAGTCAATGCCCGCCACACACCACAAGACCTATCATGTACAATTTACATACTTTGCAGGAAGAACGCCAAATAACTCTTATGTGTCACTGTCTACGTGTCTTAGACCCCTGAATTGTTTACCGCAAATTAACAGCCACAAGAAAGCAGAAATCACGGCCGCACCCACCTCGGCCGCGAATTTGGGTCTGCTGGGTCGACCATATTTGGGTTACTGGGGTGGCGTTTCTAGGTGGAGCCGAGAACCAAGCATCGTAGGGGCCACGAAGCGAGAAAAGGAAATTACAATATGAGGATTCTTTGCTGGATGGGCTCAGGGTGGCCTGAGACATTTCCTTGGTCTAGATCTTTCTGCTAAATTTTGAATATTCTGGGCTATGCGCATTTCTAGGATCGGAACTTGATCTAGGTTGTTCTTGGAATTTTTGGCTCCGAGTCGGACTGTACCATGCTGGTTTGGTTCCTGGATTTCAATGCTCGGTTCCTGGATCTGTTCGGTTCACTAGGGACTAATGTCTATTCTTAGACTAGAGAATTGTCACTGATCCCCATAGGATCGGGCCGAATTCGTTCGGGCTGGATTGTTACCCTCTGTGTCAAATTCACAAGGGATTGTTAGTGAGACGCCTCTTAAAAGGCATTGTGAGGGTGTGGGAAGAACGTAAATCTTTTTTTTTTTGTTTACTTCAAGTTGCTCATAACGTTAAATTTAGTATGGGTGTCAGTTGGCAGTGAGATTTTGTTTTCGACTCAAGTACTGAAGAAGCTTATTTTATGGTTTTGGAGCCTCAAACATCATCAAACAAACGGTCAATACATATCTAGGTAAGAACAGCTAGCCATGTTTTAAGGGACCCTATAAAAGGCAGGCAGCATGCACAAAATAGGGTGAGCTTGTGAATAGTGTGATTGACCAGATGTTTATGATCGCTGATCAGAATCAATCTACACAATAGGCTAATTATAAGGGAAGTTGACCATGTCAGTTGGACGAGTTTGCTTCAGCAATCAAACAGGCGATGTGGATGATCATTGTGAGGATTTTTTTTTTCAAGAAATGTGTTCATATTGTAGATGAGAAAATGTGTCTGAAGAATGAACTAGAGCTTTTGAAGGAGACAAGCCATCGCCTCCGGCATATTAGCGTCTATTGGGTCTCGTTGATGGAGATATTATTCGGACAACAAGAGGTGACTTCTATCGATGCTAGGTAGGTGGAGAAAATCGCGGGTTCCCGCTTGAGCTTCGAATCTGGATGCACTGAGACATTGGTATCCTGATTTAGATCTCGGGATGGGATGTTGTATCCACCTGGATCTAGACAACATCCAAATATGCCATGCTTCCTGGAATGCAACCAGAGACGGAGAAAAATTCTGACTATAAGAGAGGTCGATGGATAGAGACATAGAGTGAGGATCGATGATCTATTCATAGAGTGTTCCAGGCTGTGTATCACCGGCACTCAGCCCCAGGCGCTGGAGATTTTGATCTCAGCCAGGTCATGGTTACGAGAGACACTGCATACTAGTATGGCTCCTATCTTCAGACATCTGGGCTCACAATGGAATCTATTTGCACATAGTTTTATATCGAGCCTCTCACAACTATCGTACAGTGGATATCGCTGCCAGGTTTTTCTCCCGCCACAGTCCACCGTGCAAAGGCAAAGTAGCGGTGACTACGGGGAAGTGCGGGGTTAATAAGGTCAGGATTCCCGAGATCCCAAATCTATAATTATCAAAAAAAAAAAAATTAGCTTCGATAAATGTCATGTTGAAAGCTTGGCTGCAGCCTGGGAAGAGACGCGGGCAATGAGGTCGGGTGTGATGGATGGCAAGGCGGAGCCCACGCGGCAGGATGTGTTGGCAATTTTGACTCCAGAAAGGGCACAACTACTATTAGTAGTATCATACTCGTAGTGGAATGTTTCTACACCGTCAAAAGCGGGAAATGTGGTCTTCTTGAGGGGAGGGGCGAATGGCCAAAAGACGCGTCAGTTGCTGGGTCAGTCAAAGGCAGCCAAATTTTGGACCGAGGCCAATGGTTCAACTAGTTGCTCCCCCGCCCACGAACTGTAGTTGGCTTGGGGCTCGTCTTATTTACCGGTGCTGGGTTTCTAGAGTAGAGAGAAACGGAGATTCATAAAGAGAACATACGAGCATGCATAAAAGGAAATATAATACAAGCTAGTAACAAAGTGAGAACAAAAGGAGCGAGAAAGTAGACAGTAGTAAGAATCGGAATTTACTCCCGTCCATATCACAATATCGTATACATCCCGTGCTGCATGGATCACAATTGGGAAATTTCCCCACTCAGGTTGGGACCACAAAGACAGAGACAAACACCCTCAGTGTCGCAACGCCGGAACAATGATGATAAAAACTTCAGAAAAATAAAAACAATTATTAGCGTATTCAGCAGCTCCGGTCACAGGCCAGACCACATGGGTCAATCAAGCCACCACGGCAAGTTCACTCGCCATCTCGATCCGCACTAAGCTCATTAAATACCGACTCGGGTTGAATAGTGCCATATTCCTGTATGGGATCCGCTGCCACGGATGGCGAGACCATTGTCGCGGCCAGAACTGCCTCGTAAGACATTGTCGACGCTAAAGCTAGGTCCCGTAGTGGGACACTGCCCATGGTCATATCCGGAATGGCCCCGAGAGATAGACGTGGCTTTGGCATGGTGAAAAGCCATGATTTCACGTCTGGAATTGTTTGCTTGGTATGCCGGTGGTTTTCTGAATGGAACAAAGGTCAATGACAAGAAACCCAGATACCGAGGACGACTTTGTTTTGGAAGGGACCAACCTTTCTGTCTACATCGCCGAGAAGCAGTTGTCCGTGGACGATTCCGTGGAGCCACAACAAATGCCACTCGCCGTGGAAGTCGAATATTGAGACTCGAAGAAGGTCGGCCACGAGGTCGCAACGAAGGCAAATTTTGATTGGTAGTAGCAGCAGCAGTAGTAGTAGTAGGAGTAGTAGAGCTGGTGGACGGGTTGTTTGGGTCAGAAGCTAGGTGGGCCGACTCCGTCATCCCAGAAGCAAGGAACGAGGCGGTTGGAGTCAATGTTAAGAGGGAACCCGCAACGTCCTGAGAGGAGGCGGCTCCAGTACCGGATGATACTCCTGCTGAGGGGTAGAAAGTTGTGAGGATCTCGTCATGGGGGCTAGTAGAAGGGCTGCCACTGTTATCATTACCGTCGGCATCGCGGTAGTTCGGATCATCTAGATCATTCAAGTGTAGGTGATTGAATTCCAAAACCAGAGACTGCAGAAATTTGCGCTGGAGATATGGTTGCAGTTCGGCGTCCCCCAAGACAATGAGGGAGGGTGGCCGCCTCGCCATGAAAGCCATGACCATAACGAGATGTGAATGGTTGCACGAAAGGGAAGGGCGCGATGACGGGGTTTACTGCAAGACTATGAGACAGTCGGACGAACGGGGGCGACCCATGTTGGAAACAATGGAGGATTGTAATCGAGAGGGAGGAACTCACGAAGTTGAAGATACTCGCAGTATCAAGATGGGTAACTACTATCAGGTCACGGTATCATAGCTACCACAACTATACAATCGCATATACATGATCTTCGGAATATAGAATATACTATCTACGACTATACTAATATAGTACTTATAGTATTATTTATATCTACATTGACTCGAAATCTGTCAGGCTCAGCCCCCCTCGACACTAGACCTGATTCTGCTTTCTTCTACTACTACTACTTCTACTAGTAAGACCGAGCCTCCTGTTGATCCTTTCTGCCCCCCCCCCTCCTCTTTTCTGTCTCTCTTCTCCCTCCCTCCCTCCTCCCTCACTTTATTCTTCACTCCTCAACTCCTCAGTCCGATCATGTTAATTCGCCCTTTATCGCCGCCTTAATCGTCGATATTTGCACGTTTTGGCCTCGGGTTCTGGTGCTGCCTCACTAGCTTCCCCGGCCATTCTCCTTTTCCCCTTTCCTCCCGAAACTCTTCTCCCCCCCCCAACCATCCCTCGCCCATTCGTCGCCCAACGCCATGAACGGGGATCTCAGCCTGTCCCAGTCCCTGGGAGGGCTGCGGATCGCGAACCCCGATGATTCGCCTCTGCATACTGAGGATGCGCCCGATGGTTACATAGGATCCAGCCCAGCCGGACCCCCGGATGACTCGTTATCACAATATCCACAGAATCCCATGTCAAATGACGACCATCCAACACCTTTCCCGGCCGCACCCATCGAAGCGCCGATACCAAATGAGAACCGAACTTCCCTCATCAATCCCATTCCAGACGTCCCTCCACCATCTTCGGCCCAGTACCAGCCCTACTCGACACAACCACACTCCACGCCCCCAAATCCGAATCGGCCCCTTTCCTCCGTGTACACAAACGGCTCGGCCACCTCCGTTCTGCCCCGCGACAACTCATATCGTATAAGAACCGATTCGGGTGCCTCCTCAAACTCTACACAGCAATCACGGATAGATACGCGCGGCGGAAACTCAGCTCTCCTGGCCGGTGTCCCAACGCGCGATAATTCTCACAGCGACCGTTCCTACCGCACAACTCAGATTCCGGCCAATGGGCCGGCAGTGATGCGGCAAACATCACGAGCACACGCCAGAGCTGGAGTGGCACCACAGATGTCTCGCACTCCCTACGCGATGGAGAATGGCCCAGCGGCCAGCAGTGAGGAATGGCAGGATCGCGGAGCCGCGGTCTCGGTGAGGCAGGAGGTCGATGCCAACGGGAATACTGTGGCACGTTTCGTAAAGAAGGGAGTCCGGGACTTTTCATTTGGAAATACTCTTGGAGAGGGTTCCTACAGCACAGTGGTATCCGCGACAGACCGACAAACCTTGAAGGAATACGCGATCAAAATTCTGGATAAGCGACACATCATCAAGGAAAAGAAGGTTAAATACGTCAATATCGAGAAGGACACCTTGAACCGCCTCACTGACCACCCCGGCATCGTGCGACTCTACTATACTTTCCAAGATGAGCGATCACTATACTTTGTTCTAGACCTGTGCAAAGGAGGAGAACTTTTGGGCGTCCTGAAGCGCATGACCACATTTGACGAGGAGTGTACCAGATTCTATGGTGCCCAAATCCTCGACACAATAGACTATATGCACAAGCGGGGAGTCATTCATCGAGATCTGAAGCCAGAAAATGTCCTCCTCGACCACCAGATGTACGTCAAAATTACCGACTTCGGCACGGCCAAGATTCTCAAGACCCCTCCACGACGACCGGATGAGAGCTCAAGCTCTATCCCGATTGATATGGCCGATCTCCCGGAAGAGGAACGAGCGAGCTCTTTTGTCGGCACCGCGGAATATGTCAGCCCCGAGTTGTTGACGGAAAAGAATGCTTGCAAGGCTAGTGATTTGTGGGCATTCGGCTGCATTATCTATCAGCTTTTGGCGGGTCGCCCGCCTTTCAAAGCAGGCAACGAATACCAAACCTTTCAAAAGATCGTGGCTTTGGATTACGAATTTCCGGTTGGATTCCCGACCGTGGCTCGGGATCTTGTTGAGCGCCTCCTAGTTCTTGAGCCCACCCGGCGCTTGCAAATTGAACATATCAAGAATCACGAATTCTTTGAAGGCATTTCATGGGGTTCGGAACTGTGGAAGCAGAAAGCCCCACGACTGAAAGCATACGTACCGCCACCACGAGAACCCATCAAATTGAATGGTGCTGAAGGTGGCGATAACTTTCCCCCGGCAATCTCAACGGCTCCGTCTAATGCCACTCAAAGTTCTCGTGCACTGCCTCGTGTGGTCACAGAATTACCACCGCCAAGTCAACTTGATATTGAATGGTCTCCTGTGCTCAGCAAATCCAATGAGCGCATTCTCAAATTGGGGAACATGGTAGTCATATCTTCTCCTGCTTCCCACAGTCCGACGTCGAAGAACGGTAGCGGTGAGGTTGAGACACCCGGGAGATTCTCGCGATTTTTCTCTGGAACAGCAACTAAAAAGCGGAATCGATTGGTCATGGTCACTTCTTCGGGTCGCATTATCCTTGCTGCCTCTGGCGGTGATGAGAAGAAATCAAAGCTTGAAATTCCTCTTCTCGCAGCCGGAACGCACTATAGAAGCACAACAGATGCCAAGGGGCATTCCTCCTGGGTTGTTGATACGGTATGTCAAAATTCATCGTTCGATTAGCTCGAATTCTAACTTAATTTCACAGAGAGACAAACATTTCGTCTTCGAAGATTCGAAACCATCCTCAAGCAACATCGGATCTACTGCGCTATCGGCGCAAGAGTGGCTAGATGCCCTCGACCGAGCTAGGGAAATGGCTTTAGCACAACAAAGCGCTGGCCCTTATTCTGCGGAGGACGCTTTCCGTGACATGTCTTCTGGTTTCTCAAGCCATGCCAACACACTCGATCGCACCTCCGACCTACAGCAGAATGAGAACACGAACCACAATCACAACCATGGTCATTCCTCGGGACGCAATCATCTGGTGAAACACCAGGCCACCGATTCCGAGTCGACTAAAGGGAAAAAGCGTTTCAGCAGGCGCCATTCAAAGAACGGCCTCGCTGCCGTGTTTTAATCCCTCGGCTACGCTGATCTCGGCATCGCCTAATTTCAACCCCAGAATTCGCGTTCTGTGTCGAGCACCTCTCCTATAACTTATTCTTGTACCTCGCGCCTACTCACACAGAAGACGGGCGCCTTCTCTGCATACCTCGTGCCCTTTGCATTTTATCGTGACGAGCGTGTTTTGTCATGTTGGGTTATGTCTCTGCATTTAGAATCGGAAGGGAGCATGCGTTGTTTTCCCATCTTTTGTCTGCTTTCATTGCGTTCATTCAAGTTTGCCCTTTCTCCCGTCTCTTTCCTAGCTGTTATATATCCCTGATTTGATTCGAAGCATATCGTCGCGAACCTCATTGAGGCTCCTTGTTTCTTTCCACTTCTGGCGACTTTGGACCTTTCATTTCTTTTCAGATGTTGATCATTGACCTGCCGGTTCGCGGTAGAAAGCACTGCCCTGCGAATTCTTCAATTGTGATTTTTTTCCGACTCTTTCCTTTTTTCTCTTCTGTCTGTCATACCCTCCAGAAAAGGATTTGGATCAAGCGCTATACCGTTCATTGCCTTTTTTTCTCTTTCTTTTTTCTCTCCCTCATGTTCCTGTCCAGCTATCCCTCCCATCATTATTCCACCCTCTCCTCGCTACTTTGCTAGCTCGAACCCTTGATTCCTTATGCCCTTGACCCTAGGCGGGCACTCTTTCACTGTGAATGTTTCTCTCCTCTAACTTGTCTCCCTCTCTCTCCAATTCCTATACAAACTTCATCTTCCTTCTCCTTTACCCTCGGCCAGAACAAAAAAGAAAATTGATATACCCGATGGGCATCGGCTGCCCGCAGCATCTTCATTGGCGGCTTTGTTGCAGGTTTAATTTTGGTAGCCATTAGGATTGGGTACATTTAGCCACTAAGTACATATATGGATGAACCTGGAAAGTGTACAGATTCTGCGATAGCCCTCCGATTCGCAACTTCAATGGATGTGACACCAAGTAAACACTAAACAGGTACTAGTAGTATCCACTTGGGCATGGATGGATGGTAGTAGTACTACTAGAACTAGTAGCCCTGGAGTGTATAACTATGTAGTTACTTTGGGCTGAGTTTCATTTTCGTGGCAATCAAAGATCAACATCGATGAGATTATATACAAACATTATGACCGTTATTCGTGAGAAGCCAAAACATAACCGCCGATATGTGCACTGGAGGGCATATGTAAAAAGAAGAAAGGTATTATATGAAGAGCCAGTCAAGCCGAGATTCATCCAATTCATCGATCCAGTCGAATGTATCGTCGCCGTCTTCATTATCGTCACCATTGCCTACTTGTGAATCAAGATACCCATCACGCTCGCGTCGCTTTTGGTCTTTGGTTTGCCACATCAACCTTAGTACCCAAGCTGCATTGCGAACATTGACACTGGTAACGGCTTGGTAGAGTGTACCGAGTCTCTCGAGAACGAGCGCACGTTGCGATGGACGGCGGCATTCCGCGCCTGCTATGAACGTGGGCCAGATGAGGCATTTGAAGTGAGGATCGGAAGAAGGGATGGAGCATAGCTCGGCAATGAGCTTGTTCGCGATGATGGAGTGGTCGGCTGGAACTCCGACGTCTGTCCAGGGAGGGGAGAAGCCTTCCCTTGATCGAGAGAGTACGCGGCTAGTGTAAAGGTAGACGGCGGCTTGGTAGCAGCTGGCGAGAGTGATGCGGTGAGAGACGTCAGTCAAGAAGTGATTTTGTTGCATTTCGTGGGCCCAGGCGACTGGGTCGAAGCTGCGGATTCCTTGGAGGAGAGCCACATATGATTCCAGGGTGAGCGGTCTTCCTTGCTGCATGGACATTGGCAGGGCTGTTGGTCGTGGAATGGCGGCTGCGATTTCAGAGTCCGGGTACCAGAGGGTGTGTACGAAGAATATCACTTCAAGAAGATAGGCGGGACATCCGATCCAGGAGGTTACTTCGAGTCGTTTGAGCATAGCTGGACCCATGGCCGATGAGTAGAATGGCTTAGAGAGAGCGCCTGGACGTGCGAGTGTTGAGCCCATGATTTCCAAACTGAAATTTTGGTTAGTCTTTGGTACTTGAAGGTGGATGTACAATAATACTTACATCAAGCAGCCATCGACGGCAAATGACTCAAGTCCCTGTAGCATACCCTGGCCAAGTTCGTCTTCAGGTCGGTCTCTGAGAAGCTTCTTCGCGCCCTCAATGTGGTAGCTCCAGGCGCCACTGCCCGATTCGAATAAATCTAGGAGCGCGAGGACGATTATAGTAGCCAAAGTCCTGTCGTCTCTCTGCGAAAGTGGATTGGAGAGGTCTTTGGATAGTTGGCCAAGCGTTCGCTGCTTGAATTCCAAAAAGTGTTGAAATGCTTTTGAAGGTGGTCGGTTGGCGCCTGTTGGGGAAATGAAGTTTTCAATGTCCTCGGGGGTCAATTGAGTGTCGGCGGTTAGCAGGCTCTGCTTTGACCAGGGCATTGTGGCCGCTTCTGAGTTCGTCGTGAGTGAGAAATGGAGAGCTCCCATTGAAGATAGAGCTAGCCCAAGAAGCGGCGAGTCTCCGACTAAATTTATAATGTTTCGCCATGGGTTATTCGATCCGGCGTAGACAACGAAGTCTCCCGCCATGCATTGATTATAGTGGTGCAGATAGAATCGTGAAAGTCGTGACATATCTTTGAATAGCGGGTCGACAAGCCCCCACGGTGTTGGAGCGTCCTCTGTAGAGCTTCCGCGAGGTACTTGTACCAGTGCGGTATCTTTCTGCTCCGAAAGGTCCAACCCAAGCAGTGCATCTTCTTTCGCTGGTCCAAATATAGCAGTATCTAGTGTGTCTTGGATCCAGGCGTCGGCCTCCGGACTCGACTGAGTCCCGCAGCTAGATGAGTCATTCTCGGGCGAAGACTTCGCGATGGAGAAGAAGTTGAAGCCGGGGGTATTTTGCGGTGCAGTATCATTGGGTTCGGAGGCAGGTGGGGATTTCGCATCGCCGTCGGACTTGTTCACATCGTCAAAGGAACGACCCATCATCTTGCCACGACTGGCAACACCACCTTTGACCCAGACCAAAGGCTTCTGGTAGCCCAAACATTCTTTACCTGCATCTCGGCACTTCCTGCAAGTCGGCTGACCATTATCGCAGATGATGCGACGGCGGCGACAGGTATAGCAACCTTTTGTCATGATCGGCGGAGGGGATCTGGGATTCTCAAGGGGAGTATAAACGAGACTGGCGACTGCGGAGCTGTTTGACTCGCCATCGCGGTCAAATATTGTCGAATAATTTCCACGGTTCACGCAGTCATTGCTGAACGGGCACTGCAGTTGATAATATGGAGAAATTGGCGGAGTCAAAATGGCGGCGGCGAGCCTCCGCAGACAAATCAGTGCGGGGCTTACTAAGAGTGCAACTCCGACTCCGCCTGGCCAAATCCGCGAATGCTGAGCCGAGCACTTTTGCCTCTCGTTCTACGAGCTCAAGAAGATTCACCATGGTATATTTCCTCTTTGTGCGGCAGCTGGAGGTGAGTGCACATTCCACAATACCCTCTCAAGTCCTTCGTCGATAGATGATCGCTGACCCGGGTACTCCGTAGATCTGGATGACTGCCAGGGTAGGTTCGGTGTCTCTGCTGGTCGCAGATCCGGATACTAATTCGATTTCGTCTCCAGCTCTTGCGAAGTCCTATCTTCCACCAGATGGTTGGCAAGGTTCATCAACGTGTGCAGCAAGTTCGCCATGGTATCCCTCCGGAACCGTCGCGCACCTCGCTCGAGAGTGATCAAGGTAGGGAGCCTCCCAAAGAGTGGACCCAAGGGATTCCGACGAAATGCTGACCTCGTGATTTGCAGATCTTGGCTTGAAGAAATTCGTCAACTATTTCAAGGAAGAGATCAAAGACCAGATGAAGGGCAAACCGCCCAACAAGCTGTGATTCAAGAGATCGCTGGCGTTTTTGCATTATGTTTTCTGCTCTGACCGGATGATACCCAACATAACCCCCAATTGGATTTGTTTTTGCTTTACCTTTTTTGCCCTGTTGTCATTTCTTTTATTCATTTCTTTTTTGGTTTTGGTTTTGGTTTTGCTATTTCGGCCCCTCTGCTCTTTTCTTCTTCTTCTGAGCTGTCGAAATGGAATGCATTGTTTCCGCCATAAAATGGTTGATCTCTCAAAATCAAGACGTCATGTTCCACACACCTTTTCTTAGACTGTGATGTGCTGTTGCCCCGTGCGACTGGGAGTTGAGATGAGAATTGATACTCGTAGACTTGGCTACATACTAAGTTACTACCTAAATATTGGGGAGGTGCCCAGTGCCAAAGGCATGAAAAAGGGGAATGGGTCCGGATTGGCTCCTATAAGAGCGCATAGCGGACGAATCATATCCAGGCTCTTGAACAGGACCAGTGCCTTGGGCGAGAATAGAATTCAATTTCAGTCTTCCGTTGATCACGGCACTTCATAGCCGCAATCGACCCAGTGTGTCTCCCAGGGCGGCAGCGTACCAAAACCACTAGTGTTCACGTTCCCTATAAATCTCCGCAACCCCTCCAGCGAAGCTAGTATTCTACTAGTACCTAGTATACAAATTGCTTTAATCCTAACAATTCATGGTATTAACTCGGAGTATGTACTAGTAACTGCCAGTGGGTAGGATGCGAAGTTGTAAATATTTATATCTCTTGTACTGGTTATCTATATACACTACCACTGGCAGAAACACCGGGCCAAGCGCGGCTATGGAGCGTCGTACGTAAGGAGTACCTGATCTGCCCAAAGAAAGGCGAGCGGGTGAATATTTGGAGAATATTGTAAACAGAAACCCCAGGAGTGGTTCAGGCAGTACTCCGTTCCTGGCGTGAGGAACCGGGACCCGCGGGCGTTCTCCGGCACCGAACGGAAGATTGCAGAGCGTAACCCTTGTTACGGGTAGTTATGTATGGATTCGTTATAGGTAACTAGTAGTGTGTACTCCGTGCTGTACCGGACCTCCATAGATTGGCACAAAACAAATCCAATCAAAAGGACAGGCTGGGTTAAGCCAACGCGGCGGTGGAGATTCGGGCCGACGTCAGAGCTGATCTGTCAGCAGCAAAAGAAATAAATCAGAAATCCAGGCACGCCACAGTGACCCAGTTAGGGCTAGTCACCGAAGGCCCGGTTCAGTCGGCTGACAGCAAGGAATTTTCGAGTCGAAGGGTCGTTCCGAAATCCCCCTCGAGGCAGCTCAAGAGGCAAGAGAATGGTACTCTGTGCTTTCTGCGTCTGTATTCTTTCGGCGCGGAGTTGGCGCCAATATGGGCCAAGATCGACAAAAGGATGTGATGCACACAATCAATCCAGCAGGAGAGGTGCTAAATATGGTTCAGTGGAGCCGATCGATTGGCGCCAAAAATTGGGGTGAAAATATTGTACTCGTACTCGTAGGAGTATATGCATGGAAGTAAAGGTCGTGAGTGGTTGGATGCTGTGCTTTGCGGGATCTACAAAGTGCAGGGTGTAGAATACTCTGCACCTTGTTGTAAATAGCAAACCTCTTGTAACCCTAGCTCGTAACGGTGGTGGCCTAAAATGGCCCAAAAGGTGTCTGCGTGGCCAAGGAGACAACGGGTGAAACTAGGAGACAGTCAGACAGTAGTGCAGCCTCTTAAAATGGACCAAGTGGGTCCTCCAAGCCTCCATTTGTTCCCAATTGGGACTAGCCTTGTACACTGAATGTTTCCCACTTGCTTTCTCCCTTTCTCCCTCTTGACCTTTGGACTCCCACTGACTCTCGCTGACTCTCGACCCTTCCTTCCCTTTCATCTCGACTCTCGTTTCTAAAATCAACCCCTCCACGATCGTTTACTTTCTCATCTCGAGAACAAAACTACATCCCATCATGCGTCTCGCTCGACTCTCGTTCCTGGCTCACGCCCTTCTCCTGACCGCCGTTGCGGCTCAGTCTGTCGCAGTCACCGACCTTGTCAATTCTATCACCAGTGACACTAGTTCATCATCCGAACCTGCTACCTCCGCCGACCCGACCACCAGCAGCTCTTCCTCCTCCTCCTCCACTACTTCTTCCTCGTCGTCTTCCGAAGAGCCAACCACGACTTCCGCCGACCCAACCACCTCTTCTTCCTCTTCTTCGTCCAAACCCACCACCTCGGCTGAGAACACCGCAGACAACACCTCAAAGACCACTTCATCCAAGAACAATGAACCCACCAAGACCTCAAGTGAGGATAGTTCCTCTACATCGGACTCTCCGTCCACCACCCAGACTCCCGTCGTCGAGACCATCACTTCCTACCAAACGGTTAGCGGTAGCACCGTGCCCCATGTCATGACCTCCACTTCTACCCCCGCCGCGGCAACATCTCCCTCGCTCAGTGGTGATAGCAGCAGCAATTCCAGCAGCGGTGTCTCCGATTCCGACAAGAAGATCATCATCGGTGTCGTCGTTGGTGTCGGCGGTGCCATTGTCATTGGTGTTTTGGCTATCGTCATCTGGCGTATTCAGAAGAAGCGCAGCGGACAGTACAACGAGGAAGATGATGACCTGATGGGCGGCACTGCTGTTGGATCTGGTCCCCGCGAGAAGGCTCCCAGCCCCGCTGCCGGTGCCCAAGGTACCCCCTTCAAGAGCACACTCGACCAGTACCACAACCCTGGTCCCGTCAACGCTGCATCGAACTTCTAAGCCTAGGCTCCTCGATGTTTCGCATTAGTCGAAGTGTAAAAATCTCTTTTTTTTGTACGATCATCACGCAATTTTCAGGCGCTATGGACAGGGTTGGCGAATGTCACGATCGCGTTTTTTCTTCTTTTTGGTTGCAGATTTCCAAATTTTTCTGTCTTTTCGGGTGAACTTCGGCTGCCCCTCACTTTCCTTTTCGACATCATAGACTCGACATGCTGTTGTTTCTCACTCCTTTGAGCGTTCTTTGTCCGCAACCTCCACATTCCTTGTGATCCCATCTCTCGATCCTCGCGCTACAATTACCCACGGCAGCTGTGTCCTTCGGCTTTGCCTCGTTATCTCGTTATTTATTCCCCGTGCCGGAGCGCTTGGTTTTTCCCCAGGGTTTTCCGTCTCGAATATATCTATCCTGTTACTTAATACATCTCTACCTGCCCAGTCTCCCATAGGCTCATCTTTTGATGTCCCAGGGTGTACTGAGGCATGTAAACTTTAGCCTTATACTGAAAAGTTTCATTCAATTTTTCGTGTTCCTTACATCATTTAAGAGCTAGCATAACCTATACTGCTGCTTTGTCTTTCCTTGGAGGATGCTGGCCATCACAAAGAAAAGAATGACATGTGCCATGTATTGGCTCATTCTAGGATATCTAAGATCTGTGAGATCGGTCCACTGATCTCGAAGATGATGCATATTTTCGTGTTCCTTACATCATTTAAGAGCTAGCATAACCTATACTGCTGCTTTGTCTTTCCTTGGAGGATGCTGGCCATCACAAAGAAAAGAATGACATGTGCCATGTATTGGCTCATTCTAGGATATCTAAGATCTGTGAGATCGGTCCACTGATCTCGAAGATGATGCATATTCTCCACGTGGGCCATTCATCATAGACTAGATAACCCTACTCGTAGAAATTTGATCTTGATTTGGATTACACATCAAGAGTGGGTTCGATTGCCAACAACGAGTGCTTGTCCTTGAAAAAAAAAGCACTATGGCCACTTACTCTATACACTGCTAGTAGCACTAAACATCCGTCGTTTTCATCATTGAAAATATGTAGCCAATTCAAACGGATGAGTAGTATTCCATACTCCATACTCCATAGAGTAGCTATCTCAAAGGGCAATGGAATGTGCAGATCACCACGTCCGCCCCTGGCTGGCCTGTTGATCCATGCCGCCTCCGCCGCAGCGACGCGCTCCTCACGTGGCGGCCGGAATGCGCGTCGCGCAGTCAACGATACGATCGACAACCTTCCCCCAGCCTCTCACTCCATTTAAAAGAACTCCCAAAAGGCTAGGCAAAGATAACCTCACCTCACCTAAAACTATTCGAGTGGATCACGTCTCCAGAAACTCAAAACTACATCTATCCCAACCTCCAACTTCCATCCCGGACTCGGCGAAACCATAACAGACTTCCATATCCGAACCACGGAACCCACCTTGTCCCAACTTTCGTCTTCGTCTTCCAAATCTCCAACCTCCACCATGTTCGTGACACACCCGGTCCCATCCTCGCCAACCACGCCCTGTCGCCAAACCGGCCATTATACACCGGTGCGACCTTCTCCACTGGGCCAGCGCAACTCCAACATCGCCACACCCCCATGGACAATGGCCTCCGCGGGTCAGTCAAAGCCTGGCATGGATGAGAACCAGTTATCTCCCGTCCAATTCCCGAACTTCTCCATCCACAGCAACCAGTTCCAGCCGCAAACGCAGGTCCACGAAGGGCAAAAGCAGTCGTCATCAAACATCTTCAGCCCGCCTTCAACCTCGCCCTTCCAGCACCAAGCTTCTACTCTCATGTCTCCTACCTCCCCTTCGCCCTCCAACAGACCCAAATTCGCCGACCGCTACTCTGCTCAAATCGCCAACCCAATGAAGAATACCACATCGCTCGCTCGCTCCAAGACACGCAAGATGTTCCTGAACCGCGTCAAGAACGAGCGCGACTCGGGCCGCTTCGAGGCACGTGGCGAGCAGATGATGATGGCGGAGCACATGGCCGATAAACGGAAATGGGAGGAGTCGATGACCCGGGACGTGAATTCGATGACGCAAGGACTCGAGTTTGAGGATGATAATATGCTCCCCGAGCAAGATGCGGACATGCAAGCTCTGAATGAATTCGTCTCCCAGGAAGAGGCGATGGAGATGGCGCTTCAGGAATCTGCGGGCTCGCAACCTGGGATGAATACCTCTTTCAGTGATGACGATTATGATGATATCTTCATGGCCCTCCCTGACCCGGCTCAGTCGCAGGATATGGAAATGTCGTGAGAAGTGCTTGTGTTTATTGTCAACAATTTTGTCTGCGTTTCAGCGAGAGCGGTTGCTTTTTATGGCGTTTTTATCTGAGATGTGTGATCTGTGGATGTTATTACTATTGTGTGGATAGCTTAGGTCTTGTCTTGCCTCCTGTGGCTCGACCTAGTTGTGTGAATATGGCCTGGGGCCTTGTATAGAAAGCCGAATACTAAAAGAGTATCTGCAATCCATTCGTGAATCAAAAATCGAAATCAAACCATGCCAATTTCCAAAATTAAATTCCACGGGTCAATCAAAAAGGACGCCTGTCTTTTTTTATAGCAATATTGTAGTCAACGACTGGTCCCGAGTACGTCCACACTGCTGGAGCAGCCACAAACAGGACTTTCTAGGAGTAACTCATCACACTAATCACACCCTCCAGACAGCACGAATCATAAATGGTATGCTGGAGTGTATTGGGTATCGACGCAGTTACGTATATGTAAAGTACAAAGCAAGCCGATCAATGTGCAAAGTCTATATCAGGAATCATCTTATTGTTGGGGGCAATCGGGCATTCCCTCGGGCATCGCACCTCCAGCTGCACCTCCAATATCAGCCATGAGAGGGTTGGAAATGAGTTCCTCCGGCGGGCTCCCAGCTGCTTGCATCTGTAAAGTATTAGCACATTGGTCTGCAATGATTCAGGTGCTCCAACGAAAAAGAAAAGGGCTACACTGGACTTACCTCTTGCATGCGCTCCCAAATATACTCACGGCATTTCGGATCCTCATCCGAGTAGCCCGTCTCCTCGAACTTCGTCACAATCTGCTTGACAATGCGTGCTTGTGTTTCATAACGATCCATATCTGCCGCAGGGACCTTGTCCTCGGCCTTGTTCTTCTCGATCCAGGGACCGAATTTACCGTCCAGCTCCTTCATGGGCTCGTAAAGCATCTCCTTATTTGAGAGCTGCTCCATCATTCCCATGAACATTTTAGTGAGGTCACCGCCATCCTCACCTCCTCCCGACGCACCGGCCTCGACAGCCTTGAGTAATTGGGCGAGCATATCTTCCGATAGCCCATCGTCCGCAGACGCGGCCTCGGTAGCGCGATTTCCAGAGTCCTGCATCCGCTCCATGGTCCGCTGAATAGCTTCATTGAAAGACTCGGCAGGCTGGTCGGAGTTGGCACCCAATGCAGAAGACGCAGTCGCAGCGGGTGCAGATGAGGGCGCAGGCGAGGGTGTAGCACCGCTCAACCCAGCGGCAGCATCGATACCAGCACCGCTGCTACCCTCCTCGGCCATCACATCAGCAAGTAGTTGTTTCAGGAAATCACCAGGCGGGATCCCACTATCCTCGAGCTGTTTGGCAAAGGCATCAGCACCCCCTTCTAAGGATTGTTGGAAGTTTTGGAAGTCAGCTCCCCCAGCTGCACCATTCGGCCCAGCTCCAGCTCCAGTTCCAGCTCCAGCAGCAAGTCCGGCGGCGGCTCCGCCATCACCCATCATATTAGCCATGTTCTTCTCCAACTCTTTCAGGAAGGCATCTTCGTCGAAATCAGCCGGCGCCGCACCGGCGCCGCCGGTGGTGTTGGCCGATGGAGCAGGCGGTGCGGGCTGAGGAGCCTTTGGTTTGGAGAAATCATCTAGGACCTCTGTTGCGGGGGGGGTTGCAGTGGTTAGCATGCAGGTCCGCAGGAGAGTTTGCGGAGCCGACGTACCATCTAGTTCGTCAAAGTCCGAGTCCTCGTCATCCCTTGGTTGCGCAGTCGGCTGGTTCTGCGGGGTTTCTATGGGAGGTGCAGGAGCAGTCGCGGGGGCGGACTCCTTGTCAGCGGGGACAGAAGGGGTCGCCATGATGGATTTGACGAGGGAAGAGAAGAGTCAAGGGAATAAAGGAATCAAGGAACGGATGGAGACTCTCGGAGGCGCGTTTGATGCCGTTGTTGGTGCGATTGTTGTTCACTCTCTCGAGGGCATGTGACACGGCGAATTTGGCGGGGAACCGAATCGCCGATCGCCGAGATTCTTAGTTCTTAGGACTGCATATTGATTGCATTCTACAATGCCTAGGGTATACTCTGTCAAGGCCACAGACTTATCAGTGTGTGAATTGATGGACTAGTCTGAACTATGAATTCTGGGTACGAGTATGTATACTCAATTGTGAGATCTAATGCTAAAGTACGTGCCAGATCGCTGGGGTTGGTCTAGTCTGGTCCTTGCGCAGTCTCTGATCAATCCCCCCCCGCACGAGGCAGCATTGCATCATTGGATCGCCGCGTGACATGGTCATGCGTGACAGAAGATCGGACTTGCAGAGAGTACGAACAGGCCAGCCAAGAGGGCTATAGGAGCAATAATACACTGCTAGCGCGCCCCTGAAAGCCCCGCGGTGAGCAGAACCAGCATGGGGCGGAATCCACCGATACAGTATGTATTGTATACAGAATGCGTATGGTAATATATTGTATTAAATATGTAATTTACTCAAGTACCCACTGAGTATACTTCAGATTGGATGTACAGATAAAATCTGGAAAGTACAATACGCCCCGGTATCGGCTATTCGGCGTTGGACATTGGAGAAAGTTGGAGTCCTACCACCACACCACCAGTTGGTACCTCGTGTCCAGAACCAATGGAGCCGGGCTTTCTCCGCGGGTGGAGGGCATTTTCTCGGGTTTTCTCCTGTTGCTCTCGCTTCCCTCGTACGATGCGACCAGAACCACCTTGCGAAGTGGCCAACCAATGCCAAGCTGGTGGACCCGTGCCGTCACCCCGAGGAGGCCAAAAATGAAAATTTTTCCTGGGAAAGACGAGAAGAGGGGGGAAAAAAAGAAAAGAAAAAGAAACGGGGCAAAAGAATAAGAAAAGAAAAGCAAAAAGAAAAAAAAGAAAAAAGGCAAAGCGTAACAAGTTCCATAGGCGAGCCCCTCTCTGGTTGGACCCGTGGTGGACAACGGACAATAGGGATTATTCGTTTAGTCAATCGCTTTACCTCACAACTTCTCTTCCTCCCCCAGTTCCCCCCCGTTTATCTCGAATTCTCTGACTCTTTCTTTCTCCTAATCGAATTTTTTTTATGTCACTCGTCTCTCATTACTCGCACGTCCCCTCCGATCCGTCCTAGCCGCGCGGTTCCTGCGTCTGTTCTTGTCCTGTTCTATTTGCCCCCCCCTCCACCCCCAAGCCCGTGGTTGTGGCTCGGGATTGCCATCCTGGTCGGAGGATTTTTAAGAGAAGTGCGGCGCGATCACAAAGTAGGAGGGCGCGCTCTGTCGGGGATTTCCCACCGTGGCAGGGTCAGAAAGAGAGAAGAGGATTGAGGGAGTGAGGTCCGATCAATAATTATAGATCTGTGAGATCAATCATTTTCCCAATGGTCTCTATGGTCGAGACCTCCCACCCCGAGCACAATGACACGGTCATGGATCCGGTCGTGCCCAAGTCCGAACCGTTGCCTGATGGTTCGATCAGCTCAAATGTCTCAACCCCGGACCCTGAAGTCGAGCCTTTAACCCAAGAGGCCGCGCAGACTCAAAAGAGAAAGGGTGGTCGGAAACCTGTACGTAACATCTTTCCCAATCTTGCATCGAGATGCAATAAATCCGGGGCCCGCATTCCTATCACCACAACCCCCATCTTTGACACCATTTCACTCTGGCCTGACTAATTTGCTTTTTCTTATCTAGATATATGCCACCTCTGAAGAACGCAAGCAGCGCAACAGACAGGCACAAGCCGCCTTTCGCGAGCGCCGTACGGAATACATCCGTCAACTTGAGACCACCATCAAACGCAATGAAGAGCAACTACAGAGCCTCCAACAGAGCCACCGTAGCGCCGCCGACGAATGTCTGATGCTGCGCTACAAGAACTCTCTGCTGGAGCGCATCCTGCTCGAAAAGGGCATTGACGTTCAGGCGGAGTTGCGCCTAAAGACTGGTGCTCCCGGTGCCGTCGCCAAACCGGCTCCTAATCCCATGCCACCCAAGTCGGCGCCAGCTCCTCCGGGCCCTCGTCCGGGACAAAGGCACCCTGCCGGCATTGCCTCCAAGCCCGATGCGTTCGGCATCTCACAGCGTGAAGGTGCCTACGGAGTTTCATCACCGCAGTTTCAAGCCACCCCCACTTCTCACGTCTCCTCGCCGTCGCATGCCAAGTCTCCAGGCTTCGCATATCAGGGAGGCGGCATGTCTCCTGTCGGCGTGGAATCGCAGGCCGGGCGCCCGCAGTTACTGCCGCAGCCGCGAACCTTCAACAATCAGACTTCGCCGCCGGCTATCAGTATGCCCCATACTGATCCGTCAGATGCCAAGCCACGGAGGCCCGGGGCTGGACGAGTCCCATCAGCATACTACCCTTCTCCTTTCCAAAAGCACTATGATCAGCTCGGTAAGCATCCACAAGGAGTACTCTTTCTCGTCCTTCCCAAGAGTTTGGCTAACACTTTTAGAACAAGAATACGATGCTCAAGCAGATATGGTGGATGATGACCAAGATGGATCTATTCACAGTTCATTTGTCCCGGGGTTCACACCTCAATCGGTTGCTTCGGGCTCACACAGCTTGACCGGGTTCAATCCCCCTTCTGGCGGAGAGGGTTCAGCCGGAGACTTTGGAAATGCAAACCATCTGCTGGGACAGTATGAACCGATGCTGGACAACGATCCGTTTGGACTGAGTGCCAGTATGCATTTTCCGACCCCATTCAACTATGAACAGAACCATCCACGAAATTGAAGGAGAAAAAAAAGAAAAAGGAAAAGGAGAGCGATGACAAGGAGTTGGATTCCTTGTTACTAAAAAGTCTTCTGAGCATTGCCAGGCGTTACTCTGTTTTGGGGTGCTATTTATCTGATGGATACCAGGTAGAACAATGTACAGTCTATCATGAGATGAGATTAAAGTCATAGCCCTAAAGAGATACTCGTAGTACTCGTAGTACTCGTAGGATGTAGTAGGATGTAGGATCTATGATGCTGGCAGTGACGCCATGATACCCTAAGCCCTAGCCTGATTCGCTTAGTAAATCGCGCCTAACCGGATTCGTGCTCCACCACAATGGACCTTGGCCGCCTCCTTCCTCCCTTCGCATCTCCATCACGATAGCGATATTCAATCTTCATTTAAAAGGCCGGATCTGTTGAGGTTCTGCCTTGTGCCCCTCCCTATCCTCTCCGCGATCGTCGAGTGCCTTCCCAGTCGGAAGGACTCCGCAAGCAGGCGTCATGGCGGAAGCCATTCGGTCCAAGGTACGCTGATGAAGATGAACGAGCTTCGAAAGCTCCCACTCGCTCCGGAGCAATTGGGATCGAACAAAATGGCAGGCAGGATAGCTAACATCTGCTGTTTTTGTCTCTACAGAACCTTTACGAGCTCCTCGGTAATTTTCATCCTTTGTTTCACAATCTTCCCACTTCTACTGCGCTTTGGGGCATTTCCGATCGCCCGCACACAAATCGCTTCCGGCGACCACCGGCATCACCATCAGCTTCTTCGAGATGAATATCGTCCACTAATCATGGAGTTTTTTTTTTATCGTTACAGGTAACGACCCCGAGCTCGACCCCAGCAGACCTCCTGCTCCCCCCCGCCCGGGCCGTCGACCGACCGGCTCCCCGCCATGGCAAGCGTGATGGCCCTAAGGATGCCCCCGCTGCCGCCGCCACCACCACCCCCCGCGAGAACAACAACCGCCGTGGTGGCCGTGTGAACGCTGGCAACGACGCTGGTATGTGATCAATTGAGTTCGGGGATTTGCAAAAGAGGGGCATGAGAATAAAAATGTCCTGGAGCTGATATATTCGGGTAACACAGCTTTCCGTGACCGCAACGCCGGTCGCCAGAACAACCGCACCAAGCCCACCGATGAGGCCGAGCAGCCCGCTCGCCGTGGTGAGCGTCGCCCCCGTGGTGACCGTCAGTCCCGCACTGGCCAGACGTAAGCGGCCCCTCCCGATGAAACAATTACTGCAATATCGAGAAGATCTTTTGCAGTCAGAACATCAATCATGAATCATCAGACAAAAGGCTAACAATCATCTCACAGCGACACCCGCAAGCAGGTCCAGCAGGGCTGGGGTGCTGAGGGCGGTGAGAAGACCTGGGACGACGAGCGTGCCGGCGAGAAGATCGCCCAGGCCGACGAGAACGAGCCCCAGACTCCCGCTGAGGACGCCGAGGAGGCCGACAAGTCCGTCTCCTTCGATGCCTACCTCGCTGAGAAGGCTGCCAAGGCCAGCCTGGCTGCTAAGCCTGTCCGCACCGCCAACGAGGGCACCAAGGCCGACAAGAAGTGGGATGCCGCCAAGGAGCTCGCCCACGAGAACCAGCCCGAGTACATCTCCGCCTCGGCCGAGAAGTCCCAGCGCCAGAAGCAGCGCAAGGAGAAGAACTTCCTTGACGTCGACCTGCGCTTCGTCGAGCAGCCCCGCACCGGCCCCTCCAACGGCCCCCGTGGTGGCCGTGGTGGTGACCGCGCTCCCCGTGGCGACCGTGGCGACCGTGCCCCCCCGTGGTGGTGACCGTGCTCCTCGCGGTGACCGCGCTCCCCGTGGCGATCGTGCTCCTCGCGGTGGCCCCCGCGGTGGTGCTCCCCGTGGCGGTGCTGCTGCTGCCCCCCCGTGGCGGCCGTGCCCCTGCCGGCCCTACCGTCGACGAGAAGAACTTCCCCAGCCTGGGCGCATAAATGTACTCTCGCCAAAGAGCTGCGGCCCATATGAATGGAGGGTGACCTGCTGCCCAGACAGCGTGCCTTCAATTTATTTTCCACTGATTTAGTTTTCTGGGGAATATCTCTCTCTCGCCTTTTTTTAAAAAATTAGTCGGCCTTCTTTCCGCCTTGATCAAGGTGTTTGGAGGTCTATGTGTGACTTGACTCGTGCTTAACATGTTTTCTCGGATGTGGATGTGTGCAAACGTGAATTGGATGACTGAAATTCAACGGGCCCATGTAATTTGATTCGATCCAAACGTCATAAAAAATTAGGAATGCAATGAAATCCTTCATCTGAAATAGGACTTGCAATTGTAGTTCAAAATTAGAGAGGCCTTACGCTAGGAGCTTGACTTCCAAGGTTCTAAGGGCAGTATTTGACATATCAACCTTGGAAGCATGGGAGGTACCAGTAGGGCTAGCAACAGGTGAGCTTGCTACCCAGGTGTCATGTCAGTCCAGGATATCTGATCCGCTTTCAAGGATACTTTGTGTAGTTGGTACTACTTCCACAATTGAGATAGGCAAGAGGAAGTACTGACAGAGAATGATCATGAAATATGTGTAGGATGCAAGGCTAGCTGAGGCTATCAAAGAACTAGATCCTTGTAGCGGTGTGGACTGACCAAGCCTGTGTGAGGCTCTGTCCTTAATACTCCCATTAGGGAACACTGCCAGTGAGTGCTACAGCTATCAAAAAGCATACATGGAACAAACAAAAACTGGTGGTCATTATCTTGAAGGAATAATGATAGATATGGAAGTGAGAAATCCAGGGTCAACCTCATTTGATAGCATCTATGAGCCTGGTGACAGACACCAAACTTCACCCAAGGTCAGCCCAATTGGCCAAGATAGTAGTATATAATCAGCTATTTACGTATGAGTAGCACCAAGGAAGTGACGTGCAGATCTATCTACAACCCAGCCCGGAATCTACTTCAAACGAGGGACTACCACTCAAGCCGCCGCCATTTACAGCTCTCCAGAGCCGTGTCTCCACAGCTGCGACTCCTTAGCCGCAGCTTCAGCACTAGCAGACCACTCCTTGAACGTCTGCTCGTCAATCTCATCCAGGAATGACAGACCCTGCATGGCCTGCCCACCACAAGCGCGTTCCAGCGCCAAGAAAGCGAAATGACCACCGATGACAGGACGAGCGAAGAAATTCGGACCGGGGAAGTTTCCATCGCCCTCGGTCTTGTGGAGATCGGTGAACGGCCGGTCCGTGACAGTCTCATTGACCCATCGTGCAACGGATTCTAGAATCTCCGAACGAACGGGCTTCGAGGCAACCGCCATAGAGAAGAACTCCCAGTCTGTCTTGGTATACAAGTGTCGGCTGTCGAGTGGAAGTCCGTACTTCTGGCGGACGTAGTGGTACCAGATGGACTGCTTCTGGTAGATGTGTCGTGGGACGAAACCTGCGGATTCATTGGAGGAAAGGTTCGTTCCTTCCAGGTGGAAGCAGAGCTGGGCGTCCGCATAGAGGTTGTAGATCGTTGTCCAGGAACCGTACCAGTCGTAGGCGAGTTTGGCGTGTGACTTGTCTCGAGACATGCCATACTCTTCCCACTTGGCAACATACTTGTCGGCAATACCCTGTGTATTCGAAGTTAGAGGACTGAGCGTGTGGTTGAAAGTGATGTTTTTTCCTACCTTGAAGTACTTGGCGTCGGAGTCGTGTCCGGTCAGCTCGGCGAGCTTGCTCATCGCGTTGATGCCCACGATACCCTTCAAGGCAAGATTTGTCTGCAGAGCAAGCCAGCCAGCAAAATCGTCGGTAGACACTATAGCGAGGTTAGTTTTAAATCGATCGGGAGAGGGCATCGTCATATCACTCACGTTGGTTAGCGGGCTCAAGGGAGAACTCCACAAGATAACCAGTCCACTGCTTCCAGAGGGTGTAGCTTCGCTGCACCCACTTCTTGGCGAGGTGCTCGCCCTCGATACCGCCGCCCCATTTGCCGTCTTGGTGCGCGATTCCAGAGAATGTCTGAAGATCACTGAGAGGGAAGAGCGAATCCGAATCGCTTGAGGCGGTCCAAGGTGGCGAGCCTTGCGCAGACCAGAAAGAGGAGGCAGTAGATGAATCCTCGTACTGGAGCGAATTGGCAATTGCCAAGCCCATGATCAAGATGTTTCCGCATTCTTCCACCGGCATATACTCATCGTTTCCGTCAGGGTGGCCGGTGGCATTGGGGAAGTGGGTCCCCAGATCGTGCATGGCATAGGTGTTGGGGTATTGTCCACTAAGCATATGCTCGATAAGAGGCTCCAGAAGATACGCCAACCAACGTGGGTTGGTATACAAGAAGAATGGGAACGCCGGGAAGATGACATCGATGGTTTGGAAGTTTCCATTCGAGGAAATCTCCTTCAAGAACAGGATGGGGTCGTCTGGAGTTCCTGAGAAAGTGGTGGCGCCCATAACCTGGCGTGCCGAGAGAGCGACGATATCAACGTAGTCATCAGCACCGGAGAGGTAGGCATCCTTGGCCACTTGAATCGAGTAGTTAGATGCCAGGGACGCAGCCACGGCATGATCATTGTAGTGGAAAGTCAGCAGCTCCTCAGTGGTGGGGAACCAAGACTCCCACAGAGGGCGCATCATTGTCAGGCCGCGGGCAGCTGCATATTGCACAACGGGGATTTGAATCAGAGCAAGGGTAAATGTGACACTTTCCGAGCTCTTCTTCGCGGAGTGGCCCAAGCTGAATGATTGAGAAAATGAAAAGACAGGAGATCGATCATCGATGGAACGGAAATCATCATCGTTCTCGTTCGTCAGGGAGCCGGTCTTTGCGAAGCTTCGACGGACCTTGGCTGCCTCTCCGGATTGGTATCGAGAATTCTAGTTTCATGTCAGAGGGACAGGGTGTGAGATACTGGATACTGCATTACTTACAGCCGGGCCAGTGAAATGGAGGGTACCCCATTCGGCACGGTCGCGGATTTCCGACAGGTGAAGCTCTTGTTCTCTACGAATCTGCCAGCGTTGGAGGGCTGGATTCTTGCTTGTCTTGTCTTGGACATTGATAGTATCCCACGCCCAGTTTATTTTAGTTCCGTGATCCCCAGTGACCCAGCGGGCATCGATATCCATATACACATTGACATCGGTCTCTCCATGTACATCGATCGTGACGTAGGAGGCCGGGATCGACTGTCGCAAGGTCGAGGTTGGCGTAATAGGCGAGAGGAAGGAGATGGTAATGTCTAGGGGAGTAGAAGAGCCGGTATCGATACGATAGGTGAAGTTTGTGGTGGAGGCATCGTAGTTGTTGCCCAGGTATTCGGGGAACTGTACTTGGTCCGACGGCAGGGAGTCCTGCGGTTTACCGACTAGGGGATAAACGGCTCCCTGGCTCGGGACGTGGGCCATCAGGGAGAGACCAATCTCCTCCCCGGTATAGAACATAGGCCATTTGGACCATGGAGCCTCTCGGGCGTTCCCTAGCCATGTGCTCAGGTAGGGGTTACGCACGATTAACGGAAGGACTGGCGGTGTCAAGGAGGAGGCAGTGGTCAGGGCCGCCTGTGTGACGGCCGCAGCCAGAACTGCGAGAGGAAGCTGCATTGTGGTGCAGCTCGAAAAGGAATGAGGGGAATGCAAGAAATCTTTGGCCGGGGTCACCAGGAGCCAAAGATGTGACAAGAACAAGTTGAACCAAAGGGGCCGGAATGCGAACAGGCTGCCCCAGGGTGAAATGCGGGGAAGAAGTCGGGCTCAGCTGAGTTCGAGTTCTTCTTCACGTTGACCCCAGGTTTTCACCTTCAGATCTTACTAGTACAGGGGTTGTAAAAGGTAATATTGAAGTATCTGATTGGATGGGGAGAGGTTAAATGCAGCCCTGGTGAGTACCAAAGGACCAAAGTACGAGGTATATTCGGGTTCGCTGTTCAAGTTGAGGGTTATGTGATGATGTCATGCGGAGACTGTGCATCCGCGGATCTATTCAGTAGTAGTAGTGCAGTACCTGTAGTAGTTGTAGTATAATACTGTAATACTTCCAAGGTTTATTATCGAAAAGGTTGTTGTAATGATATTACTACTACAATTAACCATCCATGAATAATGTAGGTACTAGTATATTTATTTCTGTATGCCATCAATGGTACTCCCGAGGTCACCGCACTGTGATACTCCAGTACCATCCAGTAGTATTGTGTGATATTTACTACTAGTACTAGTCGTACTGACAACTTGAACACGGCAATTATATATTCCATAAATCTCCAAATCTGTAACAAGAATAAAACACCTAGATTATACCTAGCCACTGGCGTGAACTTGAGTATTCCAGGAGAGAACAGGTCACATGATCAGTTGACTACACCTTCCAAGGTTCTACTTGTATATTATATGCTGTACCATCTTAAGAATCATTAGTAATTGCTACTGTCACCACAAATTCAACCTTCTCTTTTTCGTTTACCTCTCCATACGTAGCATCCCTACGTATATTACTATTAATATAGTCTATCTTGCTAACCCCAAAGGTCTGAGACCGTGACACATGACTTAGAGAATTCCTGGCGAGACACGTGATAGGATTGTCACCAACTTTGAATGGACTGGCATTTAATACACGGATGTTCAAGAATGAAGTATGTACTAGTACAGGTAGTAGTAGATGGAATTAGCAAACAAAAAATCACAATTGGCTATATTGAAAGTTTTGGGCATGAAAAAGATCTTAAGCTACAGACGCAATATGATCAAGCTGCCTATTATTACCAGCAGTAGTAGTATGCACAGTACTACCAGATATCGGTTCATAAAATGTCTACAACCAGTTGTCACTATCATTTGGCCTATTTCCAGTAAGCAGAATTCCACCAAAACAAGCAGACCCAGACTCGGGAGCTCCGCAACTCGCGCAACCCGTGGACGCGTGCTCAACACGACCACACGCTGTGGAGCCGTGACCGTGACCGTGTCCGTGCTTCTATACAAAGCTAGTAATCGGGGGTCTATACGCGATTGACGCGACCGTTTTTTGTTAGTACCCTTGTTCTTCTCCAATTCATTCAATCCCGTCTTTCTCTTCCCACTTTCATTGTGTCTATTGATCTTTTCATTTACCTCCTCTTTCCTGTTGGTGTCCCTCACGCGTCTATTGCCCCGATTCCGCTCCCGGTCCCAGTCCCGAGCCCACTTCCCCCGCTACGGCGTGTATCTTTCGCTCTCTCTCGACCCCAACACCTCCCCCGACCTCAATTGATTTCACATACGCCTCATGATGCAGTCCACAACAATGCCTTTCAGTCCGATTAAGGATGGCCGCCGCATTCTAGGCGAGAAAGACACCAACGCGTGTCTCTCGCCGGCCCACCAGAGCAAACAGTCGCTCTCGGTCGTTGGCACGCCCACCAAGCGAACGCTGTTCACGAATGTTTCACCTAAAAAGCTCCTGCCCTCACCCATATTTGCCGGCCAAAAAAGGACTAGGGATCAGGTGGATGAGGTCGAAATCAACACTGGATGCGGGCAGGACCCGCTGGGCTCGCAAGAATCAAGTTCTCAATCCACCATCAAACAGAGCATTAACGAGGTTGGTTGTCCAATCAGTTGCTTCTAGCACATACCTCAATGTCAATTAACTAACAAACATATTTTATAATAGCCTGCCCAAGTACCAAACGCGACGGATGTCAATGTCAATGTTGGCGTCTCGACACCCACCTCAACCCAACCGGAACGCGACGAGACATCCGACGATCAGATGGAAACAGAGATACCCCCAACCGCGTCTCAGAGCCTGGAGAACGACACAAGATCCATGCCCGAGGATTCAAACGCGCGAAAAATGTTTATTCAGGAGGTCAGTCGAAACTGTTCCACCGTTTGGGTTGTCATGGCATTGGTCCTAACTATATCTTAGAAAGCGCTGCTTCTCCGAAACACCTTACAAACCGCCATGCGCAATGTTACTACTCACCAATTCGATCGCCGAGTATCCGAACTGGAAGCACACAGCCGCAAGTGCCCTCGGATCTCTCTCGCCGCTCTCTCATCCCCCTCCGTCTCCTTCAAAAACACCACGCCCTCTCAATTCCGTACTCCCCGCATTGGCACCATGGCCGACATGACCTCCACTCCTTTCCGAAGCACCCCTGATCTCCCCAGACACCGCTCCGCATTCGCCGACTCTTCTTCCTGCGTGAAGCCATCCCAACGCACTCCACCCCGCGCATTTGGATCTCCAATGCAACTGAGCAGCCCACCCGCTACTGTCGTCCGCCAAAGCCGCACCCGTGAGGTGAGCGAGGAACCAAGGCCAGAAGAAAAACCTGAAAAACACGAGGATCTATCACCGTCTCAAAGAGGGGACGCGGTGGATGGGTTACTCAAGCTCATGAGCACGGCAGGCAGTCAGGACAGTTCAGACGCATGGACCGGACAGGTTGATGGCCGTGGCTGATGTGCACTGACAACACAACACTTTCTTTTTCATTCTTCGGGTACTCTTTGCATTTTGCGAGGCATTCTGTTTTTCTACGGATATCAGTGAACTCGATGCTTGTGTTGACTGCGATAAACGAACTGTGCTTTGATGAACATACTTGCTGGCTGGCATATGGAGATGCGAAGGTGGTTTAATTTTGGGAGCATGCGGCGTCCTCTAGAATATTCTTATTACTCTTACTACCAATGATACCATTTGTACACTTTTGAATGTCTGGAATCAACCGAAGTCATACGTCATCGGTGGAAGATGGTGTCAGGGCAGTCTTTTCCACGGCAAGGATAAAAGTACGTACTAGAATTAGTGAGTACTAATGTACACATGGTTTAAAGGAGAAGTAAGTGAAGGGAAGTGGTCACCAGGGCCTGCTGGGAGTGAGAAAATGGGAATGCATGAATACATCATGGCATGGCTGTGTTACCCTGGCATATGGCTGATCGCCAGATCTGGCCACATTGGGAAAGGATCAGGTGTGCAGGATAACGAAAAGGGATGGCATTTGTTGACAAAGGGCTCTCTCATCCAAAATCAAAATCAAACCCAACAAAATGAACCAGCTTGTGTACTGACGATTGTCTTGGTCCTGATTCAGCGCAGTAGCCCAGAGACCAAATGGATCTGCCCCCTGAATTAATAGCCAATAGAGGCCTGCAGGCCGCGGTCTTGTGACGGTGAAATATGTCAGATATCTCCATATTGAATCGAATGGAATGGAATCGAAAGATGTACTGCGTTCAATAGGGACTGTATTGCGACACTGGCTGGATATTCATTGCCAGTGTGGAATACTAGTTGTGCCATGTACCCAGCGCGATGCGGAAGAGCATGCCATGGAGCATCATATCTGCTCTGTCAACTATCGATAAGCCTTTTCGTGCTATTGTCTCGGGGAGAGGGACTGAATAATGGCCAAATTACTGCCTACCAGGTCATTCGTACATGGAGATACTCCATACTCCGTACTCCGTAACCCAATGAATATGCTTCATCTAGCCAATTAAATCAGAAAGTGCTATGCAGGTCTAGAACTCAATCTATTGGATCGACATATACGGTCTAAAGAGCACCCATCAATAAAACTAGGCTGGACCCAACAGGGGCTCAGCGGCCTTAGGGGTTCAAGCCAAATCGAAACCCGGCTGTGCACCGCAGGCAGCACTTCTCCTACTACTGAACCCATAACCCATTTTGCATATCCATTTTCATGCACATTCATTAACCATCAAGAGTCCCGAATTAATCATGTCAATATACGCTATAAGTCACAACATGATCTGCAACCCTGCTTGTGGCCATTGTCGACAGGGAAGAGTATGCGAAACCAGACCAACGATAACATGGCGGCCCCAGCTAACTTCTTTGTGATATGTAGTTGCCAGAACAAATCATAGTTTCTTCTTCCCTGACACAAGAAACAGAATGCAACTCAAGGCATTGGAATTGCGATAGCCAGGGCACAAACATACATCAACCAACACGACGCTTATCCGACAATATCGGAACCAACACAGAGAGCAACGACCTGAATGGCACGATAGGTCCGATGGAACTCACTGCGCCAACATCGGAGCTTAGGTCTCCCAGCGTTTTCTTTGACCCTGCACTCGAAGAGGCTCTAGATTCTGTTCTGATGGGAACATCTCCACCTTCAATGGACGCATACGACCCATCAACTATAAGTCACGGTGGGCAGACACTCTACAGCGCACAATTAGCGATAGAATCATCCAAAGAACCATATACCTGGACAGAAAATCAAACTGCTCATCCATTCGCCATCTCCCAGCATCCCTCTTCAACCGGACTGTCCCCGACGTCTTTCTTGAATACTACTCAAGACGACTACCTCGAGCTTGATGAGCTGAGAACCGCAGGACTTGGTCCCAGTGGCCCTCTGTCTCCCACTCCTAATGATATATGGCTTGATAATACCGGCTGTTTCGCTGGACTGGCTAGCGCCGAGCAGGGAATGGAGCCGATAACAAATCCGTTGGGGCAGTCTGAAATGAGAAGCCCCAGAAAACAAGGCAATGAATTCGAATATGTCTTAGGGGGGGATAGGAGGAGAAGTACCCTTGATACAGTGATCTTAAATAAACTACTGATATGATTATGGATAGTTGAGATAGAAATATCGGTTGCAGATGACCATGACATGACAACGCTAAAAAAGTTCTCATAGATTCGGAATATGGTATCAGATAGAAATTTAAATATGAACAGAGTATTTAAAACACCCTTCACCGGACCTTCTTGAGCTTATTGCGCTTCCGTCCCAGTACATCACGGCCTTCGTCGATCTCACCCAGAGCCTCGCGCTTGGCAGCTCCAACCTCCTTCAATGCGCCGGTCCTCGTCACACGGCCCTCGATACTGACACCCTCCTCGGCGAACTCTTCCATCTGGCGGCCTACGCGCGCCTCGATTGCCAAAACGAGTTCCACATCACGCTGTCCCACGAGCGTAACAGCCTCACCGGTCCGACCCGCACGGGCAGTACGACCGACACGGTGGACGTAGTCATCGGGATTGCGAGGTACATCAAAGTTGATGACGAGGCTGACGGATGGAATATCCAAACCACGAGAAGCGACATCCGTAGCGACCAGGATTCGCGCAGCGCCAGCGCGGAATCGACCAAGATTGGAGGTGCGCTCAGACTGGGGGAGAATACTATGAAGAGAGGTGGCGCGGTGACCAAGTCGGCGCAAAGTGCGCTCGATCAGATCGGCGGTCTTAGTGTGATTGCAGAAGATGATGGCAGGTTTCGAGACATTCTCCTCTGTAGAGAGCAGAACATGCAAGAAGACTTCACGATGGGTCATGGGGACCTTGATGTATGTTTGCTTGAGGGTGGGAGGAATGTTGCCTTGGTTTTCGGTAGAGACTTCGGTCACGAAGATGGGAGGCTTATTAGGGGTGCGCGGCAGTGACTGTAATGCGCGCACTTCGGCAGTCAGGGTAGCCGTGAATAGCAGAGTTTGTCGTTCGGCTGAAGGAGGGAGCGCCGAAAGACAGGTCTCGACATCTGGCAACATGCTACCCTGTCCGCTGGCGAGTAGCCGGTCTGCCTCATCGAGAACGACCATTTTCACCCGACCCAGTCCAGCCACGGTATCTTTGCCGGACGTCCTGATGTGATCTGCCAGTCGGCCGGGTGTCGCAATAACGACGTGAGGCCGTTGTGCGAGGTCGATTGCCTGCTGTCGCATGTCTGTGCCGCCGGTGACAAGGATGGGCTTCATGCTCTGGGGTGCCGAGATGGCTTTGAATTGTTCAAAGATTTGCAGCGCAAGTTCTCTGTAGATGAAGAATTGAATTAGGAACTGACGTCTTTCGGATACTATAGTATGTTTTTTTCTCTTCTTTCTCTGAAGAAAAAGGAACTTACCTTGTCGGCGTCAACACGATCGCAAATATACCGAATGGGTCCTGGGCCCATTTCTGTAAGATAGGAACCGCAAATGCCATTGTTTTTCCTGAACCAGTTCGGCTACCACCAATGCAGTCTCTTCCCTTCAGGATCTCTGGGATACACGCCTTCTGAATAGCCGTGGGGCGACGAATAGCCATAGTCGACAAGGAGCCAACAAGCCATGGAGCTAAGTTCAAGGCACCGAATGTGGATGACTCGGCCCGAAGTCCAATTTCCAGAGCATCTTTGATCAAAACGGGTTCTTCCTCGTCGGTCACTTCGGGTTTCTTGGTATCATCTTTCTTCTTGATGCGAGAGAGGGTGGGGAGCGGTGCTGGGGCAACATATCCATCGTCTGAGGATTCGGAGAGGCGTCGGCGCTTTGGCGCACGGTCTTGAGTATCGTGTTGGCTTGTTTCAGATTGATCAGACTCATAAGAGTCCTCAGACCTCAGCTCGTCTTTGGGGGACGCCATTGTTGCTTGCTACTTTTTGGAAAATTTGCGGCAGAAAAAGTTACATTTCTGACGCGGTGAGATGTGACCGCCTTCCGGGTGGGCAAAACGGCTCCGATGTATACTAAGTCACGTGGATTTAGGGTTGGGAATGTATAGACAAAGTGAAGTCAACTTCATATAGGAGCATTGAATTTTAGACATTTACATGTCACTATGTATTAGACAGATAGTTAACTTGATGCCAGGAAACGCTAAATGACACAAGCCCTGGTCCCTAGCCGATGCGGCTAGTGGTGCTTCTTCTGCGAACGGAAGACCGAGATGTCATCTCGTATGCCTCGCCCCTCTCAAGATCATTACCATCGACGGCAGATTCTGAAGAGGAAGAAAGTCGACCTTCGAGAATATCATTTCCACCACTAGTCGAATTTTGGGCTCCGCTTGCGACTGCCTCGGTAGTATCCTCGTCAAGCCCGTAAGTGCCACCAACACTCTCCATGGTGAAGGGGCTAGCAGTAGGTCCATCCAATGCGCCTAGTTCCTCACGAGTAAACCAAAGTGGAAGTAGGAAGGTCCGCACAGGGACCAGAATGAGAATGATAACAGGGAAACCAATAGCTGCAATGGTTTGGGTGATGGCAAAGGTAGCGCCAAATCCAACCAATTCGAGGATAACAAATGCCCAGATAGCAGCACGGCGCTCGATTCGCTTCAGGGGATTAGACGCGGGAGTGAAGGCCTTGTCTTGAGCAAGGAAAATAAGTTTCTGGGTAATGCCGTTGCCTTGTAAAGCTTGGACACCCATGACAAAGAACAGACCTGCCATGACACCCTGTGGAATCAAATGCAGGACAATCAGGAGCGGACCGGTCATCGTACCGAGAGTCAGTAGGCCTTGGGCGAAATTGCTCACTCTCTGTTCCACGACATGGTCAGTGACCCGTATAGCCTTGCCCTTGTTAGCTTCATCCTCATCCGCTACCTGTCGAGTGACGCAGAGCGCAGCAGTGTGGAAGGGGGCTTGTGGGATGAGTCCATTAGGGAACGGAATTCCGAGAAGACCGCCAATAAAGGTTGTAAGACCGAGAAGCCAGAGATCCCAGTGAAAACCAGCAGGTTTCCTCAGAGGAAACTCGGTGCCTTGCGCAATCAGAGAAGAGACTGAAGATAAAGTGAGCAAGCAACTCTTGGAAATGAGAGTGGATGTTTTAGGAGAGAGACCAACCATTGTGATCGAAATAGAAAAGAATCGTCAGAAGAAGTGCAAAGGGAATGGCCAAGAAGATGTCGCCAACATCGATATTCCAAAAGTGCACCAGCCACGGACGATCGAGGGTAGGGAAGAATGCTTTGCTCGTGGGAAGGGTGGAAACATCAACATCCCGCATTTGACCAATGTGGACGAAACCAGTGAAGAAGATAATCGTCAAAGGAGTTCCGTAGTCCTCTAGGAATTTGCGAACAAATCTTTTAAAGAGGTTGCTGTTGCCCAACTCCCCGCAGATCCATGCGCTCATCAGGACAAGAAGAGCCACCATAATTGCAAGGTAAGCGGAAGTCTCTCCAACTTGTCCCCATTGCCTTGTTAAGACTTGAATGCCCTTTTGAAGATAAATACAAGCAACATAGAATCCAAAGATATCACACGAGAACCGAGTGACATACGTCAAAGCATTGCAGGAGTTTGTGATAGCCAACAACCAATGCATAATTAGAGACCAGCTAGAGAGCATGTTAATGAGTGTTGTGAATAGACGATGCCGGGACATAATCTAACGACTTACATGCCAATCCAGCACATGAACGGTAGATATGGAGTACCTCTGGGGGAAATAATATCATAGACCGTGTAATTGAACACGGTTATAGGACCTGAATTATTAGCATTTTAGCTCAAGTGAAATATCGCCCAACATAAGTCAGAACCCACCAGTGACACCGACAATGACCAAAGGCTGAGCGGCAAACAGCGAGAAGACAATTGCCCCAAGAACGGATGCAAGCAAAACTTCATTGACTCCGTAACTTTGATTCGTTTTTTCAAACATATCCAAAGAGAAGGCCAGAGCGGGTAGAATACTGCAGAGACGTAAGCAACTTGAAGGTTCCAAGGATTCAGCTGTACTGCTATTAATTTATATAGTAGATGGCCACAATTTCAACCGAAACCCTTCAAGATAGATCCACCCATTCCATTGCAAAGAAAAGGATAAAAAAGCCCGGATGCAAAAATGGGAAGGACATACTTAGCAAAATACATATAAACAGTTGCAGGTACGATGCGATAGTCCCATGCATCTGTCCAATCACTCCAATAGTATGGTGCTCTTCGCTTAACATCCTGAATCATGCCACGAAAGAGGCGAATCCGCCACCATTTTGGGGGAGACGAGGCGGTGGAAGTGGACATAGAGGCCCGACGCGTCGAGTCCTCGCGCGCAGATTCTCTTAAATTCGCAGAAGGAATTGAATGCCTTAGAGAGTGCCCATGACTGGATCTATCAGATTGACCAGATGGTTTACGTTGGGACTGCGAAGAAGGTTTACGCTGAGTGGGTGCGGCGGCAGCGTGCATGTTCGGTCCCGAAGGCAGGGAGCAGTCGCCGTACGACGGTCCCTGCAGATGCAATGTAGAATCGATGCGGTGATAGAATAAAACTTAGCCGGCTCCCGGTACTGGGAGGATATGGCGATTAGGAACCAAAGAAAACAAGGCAGTAACTGTAAGCGATTTGCGGGGGAAAGAAAAAGTTGCTGAGTTCAAGTTGTGATGACCCTAGCCAAGACTGGAGAGTGTGGGGCCTGAGGCAGCGGTGGAGCTCCCATGGCTTCTCATGGATTGACAAAGGTGTGCACTGTGCACAGTGCATTGTTCTAATAATTCTAGTTATTCGAGTAGTAAAGGTGTATTAACATACCAAAGCCCAAGGCATTTGGAGTTTACTCTAGCCAGGTTCACGATCATAATATAATAATTACTGATATCAAGATTCACTCTTAAACCAAACTGTATTACTTCACATAAAAAAAAGGAAAAGAGCTAAAGCCATCCCGTCGGTATTACTGATAGCAAGTACAAAGCGAACACATTTCTGATGACTTTTCTGGGGTAACCGCAATTTCGTTTATGCTGGGGGAGGCGGGGGCGGGGGCTGATCGCTGGGGGGTGGAGGTGGAGGTTGATCGCCTGGGGGAGGCGGCGGCGGAGGGCTTCCGGCACCATTATACATAGGGGGCATTCCGGGGGGGAGGGGGAGGAGCCGCCATGCCAGGAGGATAGGCATAGCCACCTCCATAAGCACCGTATCCATAGCCCGGCTGTCCACCGGGAGGGGCCTGTTGTTGCCAGGGGGCGGCGCCAGGAGCAGCGCCAGGAGCAGTCCCGGGAGCGGCATATCCAGTTTGCTGACCGTAACCGCCATAGTCGTTGCCACGGCTCTGAGAAGCCCAGGGAGGAGCAGCGCCCTGGTCGCGGGGAACATATTCGTCGCGAGTGCGGGTTTCGCGGCCTCTCTGTTGCCAGGGGGCCACATCGCTTGCCGGCGGGCCACGTTGCTGCCAGGGCTTCGCATCCCGATCATCAGGATATCCAGACTCGGGACCAGCCTCGATGCGGCGAGGCGGGTACTCACCAGGAGCACCTCCAGACAGCTCGTTCATAAGTTGCTAGCAGATGCGTTAGTATTTTATGGAGACATTTATAACGGACGAAAGAACTCACCTCCATTTCGCGATCCACAGCGTCACCAGTGCCAACGGCACGAGGTCCACGACCGCCAACGCCACCATTGTTGCGCCAATCGCTGCCTCTCTGTCGGTCGGGACAGTCACGAGCCATATGGCCAGCGTTACCACAGACACGGCAGATGATGTTGGTAGTGAAGTTTCGCTGCTCGGGGCAATCATACTTGCGGTGTCCGATTTGACCACCTATTCATCGTGGTCAGAAGTGATACTCGAGTATGGGGGAATGAATACTTACAGTTCTGGCAAGCTTGGTTCTCGTCGTCACGGAGAGTACCGTTAAGGGCGGCGAGCTCACGAAGCTGGTTGCGCTTGAGCTCGTTTTGGCCTTCAGGGATGGAAGCAGCCTGCAGATAGATGGTTAGCTTATACATCCCAAAAAATAAGGATTGGACGCGACATACAGTCTCGATAACGTTGTGGACAAGTTTCTTGGCTTTGTTCACCTTCTCTTCTGTATCTGCCATGATCAAGCAGTGAAGATCCTCCTCCTGGTTGCTACCGTGAGCCGCATCAGAGCGACCCTTTCCTTCCTTGACGGAACCTTTACCACGGATGGCAATTTTAGCACCGGATTCGGTCTCCATTTTCTTCAGAGTGTTTCCACGAGGTCCTATAAGTAAGCCAACTTAAAAAAGATAGCAAAGAGCTAAGTGTTAGTAATCCGGTAATTGTGAAATCGCGTCAAGCAATGTGCAGCATCAAGCACCAAGGGTTAGCAAGAAACGGGCCGACGGCATCCGAGGAAATGTCTCGTCAACTCGAGTCGAGCAGGAAGTCATGGCAGACACGATGGAGGGATAGTTCGGAGTTAGAGGGTTAGTTATCATACTGAAGTTAATCTCTGGATAGTCATTCACTGGCACGTAGACCTTCTCTTGAGTCTTGGTGGGTCGTCTATAGTCAGAGGGCGGGTGATAGTTAGGAATGGTCTTCATGGCCTTCTCGACCAGCTTGTGACGCTCATCCTCAAGACGCTTGCGGTAGCGGTACTCGCGGGTGTTTACACGGCGACCGAAGTTGTCATATTGAGGCGGGGGCGAGGGAGACCTGTTGAAGGAGTGAGTAGGAGGCAAAAACACAAAGAAGGATAAAATGGAAAGGCACATACCGATCACCGTCGCCTGGGACCACATCGTTGATCCGAAGCTTTTGGCTGATCTCCTCAATACGCAGGTGCAGAGTGTATGCCTCGAGCTGCTCGCTGGTGAAGTTGGCCATGATCATCGTGGGAAGACCCATGAGACCAGCAGCCTTGTTCTCCTGCTGGTCACCCCAGCGGTTACGCTTCTTGCGCCGCTTGACGCCATCGCTGTCGACTGGGGGGTCCGCTATTGATAATAAGAGAGAATGGTCAGAGAGAAATGGATTCCGGGATTTCATTAGTGTAGGGGAACTGACCTCGGACAGGGCTGCGACCACGCTTAGGGCCATCGGGTACGGAGGAAGGAGTCGCGGTGCGACTATCATCTTCTTCTCCTTCATCACCCGCGAACCGACGTCGGCCCAAGGGAATATTGTTGGAGCCGGTGATTCCTTGATTGCGCCAGGCCATAGCAGCGGTTTGAGGGCGAAGTCAAAGGATGGTTAGTGAACAAAGCTTGAGATCAAAGAAGGTGTCTTGTTCGCCCGTGAAAATAGTGGCAACCGAATCACGTGAGTGTATAATTGTTCCGGCGGGCGGTGAGATCTCGATTGGCGGTCGCGTTTGGAGATCTCTCAGTTTATTCTCATTGGACCTCTGTTTCTTTCGTGTACACTACATAATCGTATGCATGGAAGTGCTTTATGAGTGAATCATGGTTATTAAATTTTGGAATTGGATGCTTATTATTGCGTGCTACTGTCTACCATATGGTAGGGGTACTGCCTAAAGGTTGTTCTTAGCATCCTCCTTCATGCCCTGCTGGACCCATGCTCGCGACTCTGCAGCAGCCTTGTCGGTAGCGGCCTTATCCTTCAACACCTCTTTGATCGTGTGTGGTGAAGGAACGTGGCGTCCCTTCTCTGTGCCTGGGCGCTGTGCCATGCGCTCCTCCCACGCCTTCAGATGCGGGAACTCCTCGATATCGATGCCAGCCCAGCCGGCAGCGGCGATCCAACCCCAGTGTGAAATATCGGCGATGGAGACATGGTCTCCAACGAGATATCCAGAGTTGGATTTGGCCAGGTGTTTGTCGAGGACCCCGTAGAGTCGGCGCGACTCATTGACATACCGGTTCACACCATACTCAATGCGCTCGGGGGCGTAGCGAGAGAAATGATTGGCCTGGCCTTGCATGGGACCAACACCAGCGTTTTGGAAAAAGAGCCAGTTATTCATCTCGTAGTCTTCGCGGCTACCCTTAGGGAAAGAGATCTTGTGGTCGGGGTCGTACTGCTCAGCTAGATATTGTAGAATGCTACCGGATTCGAAGAGACGGATCTTCTGGCCATCACTGAAGGTGTCGGTCAGGGCTGGGATGCGGCCATTCGGGTTAATCTCCAAGAACCAGCTATTCATCAGGTTAGCTTACAAGCTTGGACGCCGGGGTATATAGGTGCGTACTCTTCTTTCTGTACATTCTTGGACATGTCGATCTTCTCAACCTTGTAAGGAAGGCTGTCGCCAACATGTCAGTCTCCGCCAAGGCCCGCTGTACACTGTGGTGACTTTGGATTACTTACCCCAGCTCCTCCAGGGCCATGGAGATTTTTATTCCATTGGGGGTCTGGGCAGTATAGAGTGTGATGTCCGGACGAGTCATTTTGGGCACTGGGCACTGAGCAATATTACAATGGGTTTTTGGGAGGGAGGAGAAAAGATGATGCTAAGATTGATCTTCCATCAGAAGTACTGCGGGGGGGAAGTCGCCCTGTTATACACCCCCGCCCGCCTCGGATGGATTTATAATCCCGCCGAAGCTTCTCGCCGCGTACAACTCCCATCTTAATAATCCATGTTCCATCCGAGTTTAACATGATTCCAAATCCATAAATGCCAGATGAAGTCGGTCAAATATACATGGAATACCGGGTTACCCGAAAATCAAATGAATCAGTTAGTGATGGTTAGCCGGTGGCAGTTCCCTGAAGCGAGCATTTACTGATTCCAACATCAGTTGGTACTATGTAAATGCCCAGGTGGAGAATCATTGATCTCTTTGCAAGTAGGCCCTCTCTAAGAATTTGAACCTTGTGGGACCCGTTGTCATCGTGCCAAATGGCATGGCCGTTATCTAGCTCTTTCAAGACGAAAACCTTGAAATATCATTAATCTATCATCGCCCATGGCTGAACAACACTATAAAAGACACCTCGCTGACGAGAGAAAACCAAGCAATTTGGTGCTCGGCAAGCAATTCGCTGATCGCGAGGATATCAGACTTATTCTCTAGGTTCTGAGCCAAACGACTTCGGGGTAGTATGAAGCCATTTTCTTTCATTCAAGCCGACTTTCTTCAAACCATGGGCTCACCTCGCACTAGTACTGATAAAACTTGGTCTTGCATGATATTGTCCAAATAGCCAGTCAAAGAAATATGGTATAATGCTTCAACCATTCTTTCGTGGATTTTGACTGACATCCCATCTCTTTGGAGGGTGATCAATAAAGCCGTCACCCTAACCAAAACCAGTCAGTCCGAGGACGATATTTTTGGACGAATCTTCTTTGTGTCTACTCGGTGCCTGTGGTGAAACTAGCAGGTCTTCATTGATCTCACTGGTGCCATTCTCAAGATGAAAGAAAAATAAATAGCCAACAAAGGATCAGAAGGGTCACACGGAGAGCCCAAATGAACCTGCCCAAGAATATTTGAAGGCCCGAGGGATCCCTTTTTGATGATGAATATATACCAACTTGAATATCCCTATCGGAAAACGCACTGGCAGAGGAATCGCCTAAAGAATTACCTTGGTAGCCACTTATAACTCAAACGATTTTGCTTTTCATCCTCTGCTTTCCGGTTCGTACCACACGATACAATGGCCATGGCACCTATGCAAAATTTCCCCTTGGATCTGCATCGCCAGCTTCTGCTGGTTTTGTTGAAGGAGGGAAGCCATTCTGGTCTGCATGCTCTGAACGATATCATGTTTAACGACTCCTTAGGACCAAGAATAGGGGCGGCCTATCGGGGGTTATGGGGAACTTTCGAAGACAGGTGGATAAGAGAGCGTTGGCTGATCAACCATAGTCACAGTTATGATAATGCGATGGATGCCGCCCGAATAGTAAATTTGAGGGGCCAGATGGCTGCGAGTCTAAGAGAGGGATGGTTGTCGCTTCAAAGATATAATCATTTGAGACAGAAAGCGCTCACACTCTCCCAGACGCTTGGGTTCGACAATATGGTAGCGCTTGCGGCCTTAGATGATGCTAATAATGAATGGAATGACAACGTTCTCCGTCTTCGAGAAATCACACGAGACGCTTATAGGGGAGTTCAACAACGCAAAACGTCAGCGCGCGAACGGTCAGCGCGTTCCTCCAGTCACCCAGCGCGTTGACCTCGAATACGATGATTTTGACGCTGATCCTCCGTGCGATACCCTTCAGCAGGTATTGGAAGCCGGCTGCCGTGGATGCTTGCACTTTCTCTATCGAAAAAAATTGATTAACCTACACGGGTTTGATAATATGGGACTGTCCTACGTCTGGCTCGCTACAAGAGAGTATTGGGGAAACAACCCTGGTCTATTACATTATATGGTACAACGTCTGCCCTGGGACCATCTAGTGGGCAGTTGTGCGGTCTTTGCTGGGCATCCTGATCAAACGCCGCGAACACCCGGTATTCTCCCACTCATAATAAAGTATGAGGCAGCAGCTCGAGAGTGGGAGAGACGAGTCAGACTCACTTTGACGCAACCGTTGGAGATACCGTCGGACTGGAAAAGACTCTGGGAGGCAGCAGAATCCTGCGATGTAGCAGTCTGGGCCGATATGGCCTTCTGCGGCAGACTCCTGGATTTAGGAATTAATGCCTATGAAGCCTACGTCACGAATCCCACTCGTGATGTAGTTCGCAACATGTGGACCCATTTGATTAAAAGGAAATTTGATATCGCCGCCCATGCGATTGTGTTCCATCTCCATACGAATGCAATACATGTTCATACGGAGATATCACGTTTAATGGATGATGAAGTTCTTCCCGGTATTAAAAAAATCCTTGCTCCACCCTGGTATCATGCCATAGCTCGGGACAACACCTATGTTGCCCATTGTCTTAGCGCGCCCGGGGAATATCGTGTGAATCCAATGCAAGAGTGCACCGTATTTGATGATGATGATGATTATATAGTTCTCATCGGCCATGCGGCCGCATATCAGCTCAATGAGCATGGATTGTGCATGCTTCGTCGGTGGGTGCAAGCAGCAAGCAATAACATAACACTTAGTAAAAAGGATCACGAGATGCCTTGTTGGATTCTTTTGGCAATCTGCGATTCTGCGCAAGAGGACCGCCGGAGAAGGTTGAATGAGAGCGCGGCTCGGATAGCTCGGTCGCCACAGACGAAGCATCGGATCCTGAAAGAAAGAGCTCAGGGTATCAAAAATATGATGGAGTTCGCCCGCCGGGTGATTCGATGTGTGTTGGATGAGAGCATTCGGGTTATTGAGACTACAGCTGACGGCCGGCCCGGGCCTCACCGGACTTTGTTCGATACCCCTGAATATCAAGCATGGCTTGTGGGTTTCCAGCAAGACCACGAGCCAGGAATGGGAGCAATTAAATCAGTCGTTCAGCAACTGCACTTACGAGAGCCTCGCAGAGCCACTCGTAATGCTCCTCCCCTGGACTTGATGGATACATCGTGGTAGATACGGCCAATAGTCAGTTTCGTATCTTACTGCCACTATATTCTTTGATTTAGATGAGTTAGTTTTGAATTTATTTATACCTAAATGGTTTACTATATCCCCTGAAAATCAGACTTACTTCAGCAAAGCGAAACATAAATGTGTTGAGTATGATATCAGACTCATTATTATCGGTTCTTATTTTTGATACTATTCTAAATGACTCCATCATGTCATGGCTCCATTCACTCTCAATATTTGACCAGACATCCAACTGCTATCCTTGCCACAAAGAAAAGCCATTACCCCAGCAATCTCTTCGGGCTCTCCAATCCGGTTGAAAGGACTATTTGAAGCCACAGCTCTGATTATTTGAACGGGTTTCCCAGTAAGAAAGAGCTCCGTGGTTGTTGGCCCAGGAGCAACGGCATTCACCAAAATACCCTTTCGAGCCAAGTCCTTGGCCATCACACGTGCCATTTGCTCGATTGCTCCCTTTGCAGAGGCATATAGAAGATATGCGGGTGCGATATTCGACAGATTGGTGACTCCAGTCGAGACAAAAATGATTCGTCCTCCAGATGGCATGTGCTTTGCGGCTTTCTATACACAGACCAGTATTATTAGCAACCATTCGCTATTGGAAGGAGGTATAGTCGAAGAAAATTTTGCAGATCGACATGGAGGTGAGGAAGCCAATGTTCTTTACTAACCTGGGCAAGGAAGTACGGCCCTTTTACCATGAGATTATAGGTATTGTCAAAGTCCACCTCACTGGTGTTCTCTAGGTCTTTCATCGGAAGTATTCCAGCATTGGGGATCAGGACATCAATTCGTCCAAACCTTGCGACCGCCGCATCGACAAGATGATCCAAGTCGGGAATCTTAGAGACATCGGCTTGTACAGCCAAAGCACGATCCGATCCGATCTCTTCGACTAGTGCGTTGGCTGCAGCTGCATCAGAAAGGTAGTTGATCACCAGGCTGGCGCCTTCGCTGGCAACACGGAGGGCGGCTGCTTTGCCAATTCCCCTAGAGGAACCGGTAATCAAAATCACTTTCCCAGATAGAGACATTATGAGAGCTGAAATTCTCGATAGCTGTTTGAAAATTAGAGATACTGTATTGACTGAATTTTATTTGGAAATGTTAATGCAAGAATCAGACAAGGCAGTGTGGGTCTTCTTATACTCTTGTCCCTGTGAGAATATAACGGATTAATTGGTGGGGATGCTGTTATTCCCGAGGGGGGGGTGGTCCGGGGTTAACTACGTGAAACGCCACACACACACACACTCTCTTGGAAGCCGGACATCTGACAACAAGATCGGAAGTTGAATCCATAGCGGAATTATGCAACTGGTGCTTAAAAAACCGTGCTGCATGTCGAAATCTGGCAGATAGGGTAAACCTTGCGGGTCGTTGACTATCAAAGGGTGAGCCGGACTTCGATGCTAAGCCGAAGCGAGTGGGGCGATTTCCGAAGCCAACGTTGAACGGATTTATCGCTAAGCCGCAGGGCCGCTTATACCGATGCGAGTACCACAGGAGTGGGCTTGGATTGGAAGATCCCAAGCTTAGAAGGAAACTCTTCGTGCCTCATGTGGAGTATAAACCCCCTCTTCATCTTGAAAGTTACTTTCGCTGTGTTCGAAATCCCGTTCAGTCCATCCCGATCCATCGAATCAGACAAACCTTTGTGGAACTGGAGGAGATCATACGAGAGCCTGCCCTGATGGCATTCAAAATAGTCAGGGTACCTGTTTCCAAGGCTATGCGTGGCCTTAGATCCGCCTTCAACTGAGAAACCTCTTGCTCAATCCTGAGAGGCGCCTAGAGTACGATGAGTTGGAAAATAATATATGAACCTAGAAGAAAGCACCTCATATCTTGCATTCGCAAAAAAGAAAGATATGTACAGCTCTCCGAAGCCCGCGATACATCAAAGATGACAGGCAAAACCGGAACAACCACGAAATATACAAAGAAAAGCCAGGTTCAGGGCTGATAGATCAAAAGGATAAAGTATACCCCCGAGAGAACACGGAGGATGTACCGCACCCAAAAAAGAAGAATCGAAAGAAAGAGGGGCTTAATGAAGCAAAGAAAAGAAAAGCGACCAAGACATGAGAGCTCTCCAACAGCATCCACCTGACGAAACAATCCATAACATGCTGCTCATCAACGCAAGACATAAAGAGGAGTCTGAATAGACTACCAGGAGAAGCTTTCCTCGACGTAGTCAACATTCGTCCGCTTTTGTCTTCTGCGGCAAACCTTGCGGACATCATCGCTCAGTCCTCCGTTACCACAGACCAGGACACCCATCGAGCCAACCTGGTTCTCCACTTCCATACCGACCAGAGTGTCGATGTTAGGACGGCCAGGGAACATCTGCACAGTCGCCGACGGGCTCTGGATTTCCTTGGTGTTACGTGGGCGGGTAACGAAGAGCATGATGCGGAGAACTTCGCGGCGACGGTCCATGGCCAGAATGCTGGTCATCCAAGGCCGGATCCACTCTAGGTGTTCAGGCGATTGGATGATCCAGACAAGTGTCAAACGACGGCAAGCGACAGTACCCTCGGCGAAACCAGCAACGAGATGGCGAACGAAAGGGACGTGATGGGTGATACCGACACCACCGGCAAAGAGCATTACTGTGCCATAGGAGTCCATGGTGTGGATATTGCCGTAAGGACCTTCGGCAAAGGCGCGCAGGGTGACACGGTTGCCAATGGCGTTGGAGGCGCGCTGGAACAGCTTGTCGGTCATACCGGTACGGCGACGGACCAACAGAGAGATGGTCTCTTTTTGAGGCGCGCCGACCAAATCTTGCTTCGACATGGGCAGTGATTTCTCGTCAGACATTGAGTCTTCAGTCTCACTCCAGCCAACGGAAAAGGGGTGGGAAGTCCACCAGCCAACAGCTGGGATGTACAGGTAGATGTGTTGACCAGGGCGGAAGGTCCATGGGCGGGCCATACGCAGAGTAATACGCATTGCATCTCCCGGCATCGCCTCGACAATGGCGGTGGTAGACTCGCGACCGAAGTTACGGTAGAAAATGATGAAGAATCGAACCGCGCGCTAGTGAGGGAAAGTGAGCCTTTTGACCATTTAGTAGAATAGCATCGGCGAAACTTACCTCGAGAGCCCACAGGACGATAGCGGCAATGAGATACGCCTTAGCAGTCAATCCATGCAAATGCACCCAGAGGAGACCGAAAGAAGCTGCTGCGAATATGAAATGCAGGTGGACGAAGGTTTCGTAGAATGCATGGCGAATCGGCGACGGAGAGTGCAACAGGAGGGCCACGAAGGCAGCAGTTGTCTAAAGTTCGAATAGGTTAGCGATGTACGCATAAAAGGAATAAATAGACTAAGACATACCCCCATGCCAGTGTACAGAAAGCTGCTAGACGACAGAGAAATCCCAACGACGTCCCAGCCCGCTATAACAATATTAGTATTGGGCTCATCATGTAAGAGGTATTTGGTATTTACCTTCTTGGGCCTTAGGAATCATCCATGCAAGTGTATGCGCAACACCCTCAAGCACAACGATACGGCCCAGCCACCGATGGAGCAAGTTCCAGGTATCGAAGGGGACATGCAGCATCTCGATAAGAGGGTTGTTACGGCCAGCCATAAGAACAAGGGGAATCAAGTTAACGGTGGCCATTGTACCTGTCCGGTTGCGAATGATACCCGACAGAGTATCTTCATCTGATGCGTAAGGCGTAGTCACCACACAGAGGATGACGTTCATGGCAACCACTCCGAAGACTAGAATACCGTGGAATCGGCTGGGAAGCGTGCCCATGTTGATGGCGGTGGAAAGTTGGAACTCGCGGTTGTGACGGACGCCGAATAACGGGGCATAAATCAAGTGCTCCTTGAACCAGGAGAAGGTACCATGAGCAGGTACGAAATATCGCTGTTTGTCATCGGTAAAGCTTGACAATCGTCGCAGATGGCCGGAGAATCGGAAGACGAGGGTCCATACCAGCATGGCCGCAGCCGCACAGCCAAGGGCGAGGATACAGTACCGAGCCAGATCATCATTCACTGCTTCATACCACAAATCTAAGGCGGACTTTGGTTTACCACCTCGTTTTTCAATTTCGGCTGCACTGCTCAACCCCGCGAGGGATAGAGCGAGAAGAAGGCGGAACATAATGTCGTATCGCAGATAGATCCGGTTCAAAGCCTAGCGGTAGGTTCTATATTTTGCTTTTTTGGTTTGCAAGACCAGCTTGCGTGGGGACGAACAGGTGGTGCACGAAGGATGTGCTACCAGGTCCCAAAAAGGAATGGAAGGATTGAGTTGGAAATTGTTGGAAATATGATCCAGGCTTGAACAACACCAGGTTGTTCGGCAATTGATGGTGAGCGCAAATGCTGTCGGAAGACGTGTTGATGGTTGCTGGTATCGGAGAAGGTCTCCTAGGCTGAACTGGTCGGTCGGAGTGAATAACTCGCAAGAACGGGCATCGACTGGAATACGGCTTTCCAAGTTAAAAAATTTCGCTCAGCAACAAGCCAAAGAATGTTAGCTCGGCCTCAATATTCTCCAGAGGCTTTTCTTGTTGGCGGGCAACGAAAAGAATGCTAGTGACCCAGTCACTGCTTGTAGAAAAAGGATAGACAAAAAAAGTGGTTGGTTCTAGCCCACCACTTGAATGACTATTGTCAATGAAAGAAAGTGCGACAAAAAATGAAAGACACAGGACAATGGGAATGTCGCGGTAGGAAGAGAAAAAAGAAGAAAGCAGAGACAAGCTCTTACAAGGGGAAGAAGAAAATGACAGTCTATTTTTTTCCCTGCGTCCACTCTTCCTGAAGGGTGGGGAGTAATGAGACAGCCAAGTACGTACGGCGCCGGGACCAGCGCGGCGGAATAAGTAGAATCAAGCAAGGCTGGGCCGACTGGCGTTTGTACGAATCGTAACTTCGTAAGTATCATATCGTCATGGAATTGATCATACTCTGAACTGTGTCGCAGGAGGAGGGGTTTTGGCGCTGCTCTCAAACTCCTCCGATCTGAGGAATGTCCATCCGTACCGATGAGAGGCCATATTCCAAGGGAAACCCAGGGCCGACTCAGGTCGGCAAATCCTAGATGGGGGATCATCAGATCGAATCAGGGGTAGGGAACGACCCGTTCGAGCGGCACTGCTAGTGCTGTCATCCTCAGTATTGTAACATGCGACATGCGACAGGTCGAGGGAGATCTTGGCGCTCGCAGCGGCGGGCCACAATGGACCACAATGGGCAGATGTGACTGGATCATACTGAAACACCCAGGGAACGGCCAGAAAGGAACAAGAGTCCATAGACGCCAGGTAGAAACTTGCGCCGATCCTAGTCAGCACGACGGATTGTTTGAGAATCGCCCTTGCTTCATTCGTAGACCAATCCGTTAGATGATAGTGGGGAAAGGGGGAGGCAAAGTGCGGAGGAGCTTGCCAATGGTGGATTCGCGGATGACCTTTCCATTGGACCATTCGGTGTGATCTTGTGTAGCCGGTGTTTGATGTTTGGTGTTTGGTGTGTGATGTGTGGGCACTGTAGGATTTAGCGCCCATCGCTAGACGATTCCATCACAGCGACAAAACAGCCTCGATTCTTCACAAACGTGAAACGCAGCAGGCAGAACCAAGCCGCCGTGCACACATGTCGATATCTCTTATCAACCCAAGACCAAAATTGCTGGTGGCTTGCGCGTGTCATTTGGAAGAACTCAGGCTTAAAGATCTTGGCACTTCATCTATGTCAGACCTTTAATCTCCCCAGCTCCATCACAAAAAAACCCCCATGCCCGCCATGTGGATAGTGTATTTAACCCACGAATAGAGCCGGCACCCACATCGCAGGCGGCTGAAACAATAGTAGATTGGCCGATAAGTATTTCCGGTGCCATTCTTTCCCTTGCTGACACTATAGAACAAATGCCATTGCCGAATCCAGTGTATGCGCCGATGGCTGATCCTGCATCCCGCAGATAGAATGGCATCGTCAACAAAAGAGAGCGTCTAGACGATTCGAACCCCCTCAGAAGTATTTTGACGGGTGTCACCCAGTAACCTTAGATCCGAAACTTACAGGGGATTGTTGACCCTAAGCATCAAACACAAGAGGGATCCAGAGAGATCCACAGCCATGAGCATGAGCAAGTAAACGGTATGCATGAGCAATTCAACAAATACAAGAGGTTAAAACAAAACACGAATGCAATCTAACGCCAATCATGGCCCAAGGGTATAATATCATAACAGGTCCCAAACACCGATTTTCCCCCAAGAAAGCTGAACCCCGCTATATCCACCGTTTCCTTGGAAAATCGAGCCGAGCAATCTCGACCACGCTCGGTCGAGCTCGGGTGATCCATTCTCCAAGATCACCTCAATTTACAGAAAGGTCCGTCCGCAATGTAAGACTTGATGGTCAACGTGAACCATGGATAGACAGTAGACCCTGAAAAGCAGTCAAACTTATCGAGTCAGTAAAGATTGGACCTTATTCCATTCTGAGCAAGCCCACGCGTGCTCATAGAAAGCTAAGCTCGTCATCGCTTTCATCGGAACAGGCAATGACCGTTCTCAAGCTCCGAGTAGGAACTTCGGGTACGGTCATTTTGGATACACCAGGAAGTTCTCGTCGCCCGGGCCTTCGTCGCTCCATTGTTCGGTGGACCTGCATCTGGACGGGTTCCGGAACAGGCCGTGGAGGCTCTTCGTTTGGTGCGCTCCCTCTTTGATTAATGATCACGACCTCGACCTTGTTTCTGGAGCTTATCCTCGTGGGGGCCAACCGATTGCCCTGGTGGTGATCGGTCATTTCACGCAAGATACGACGACGTGAGGGCTCCCGCTGCGAAACCGAGGACCGAGTCACAGTACTAGGAGCATCCCTGCTGGCTTCGGAATTTTCTATGATCACCGGGTCTGGTCGCCGACGTTTAGCTGGGCGAGTCGGCGACGATTCTGTCACCGCAATACTCCGTTTTACCCCAATAGAGGTGGACTCCGCCGATGTAGGGGAAGAAGTCAAGCTTGAAGCGGTCCTCACAGAGTTTTCTGAATCGGAAAAGCTGCTGTCGGTTGAGTAGGGAATGTATGGAAGTGGCTTCGCAGTCATTGAGTTGCGTCCTCTGATCACTTTAGGTACTGGGTTTGGTTTGGCTGCGGGGGTTCGGACTACCCATTCGCCAATGCTTTCTTCCCATCGATATCCTCTACTCTGATTTTGTACTTCTAGTTGATCCGAAGTATCGGGACTTGCTTTTTTTCCGTTGTGGAGAGCAATGACCGTTTCTTGAATCTCGATTGCCCACAGGTGGTCATCTGGATCATCGGTTCCTTCCGCAAAGTGCATGGCGGTTTCCACAGCGACTTGGCCGAGGAGTGCTGAAAGGTAAGGCAGCTTTCCCAAGTGAGGCATTCGAGAGACCATGCGGCGGACATCCCTACCCATGTCGGGGTCGTCACCTGAAGGAGCACCGCCAAAACAGCGAAAGGACTGTTGGACGAGTAATGCTAGTTCCTTGACAGAATCAGATCGGCTAGACAAGTATTCGCAAAGGCCCTCAAGACTAGGCGCTGGTGGGATCATATACTCGTCGTCGTTTTCGAGAATCGCGTCGTTACAGTGTAAAAGGCAATCTGCCATTATAATGCAACCCCGCCTGAATAATTGATGTGACGTGACTGCTGTCGGCTTTTGAAGTGGGTTCTGTTCCATGTCCCTCTCCACCATATAACAAGTACGGTTGATAATATGGCCGGCCTTGGTTCCGTCCACTTCTGCCCAATCGTCGAGTGCACGAGACCGTGATATGTGTATACCGCATAGTGCTGATAAAAGACTTGTGATATGGTTGCTGAATGCATCTTCTACAGACACCGGGCATGGGTTTACCATGTCGGGCCTGCCTGCTTGTCCTATGGATGAAGCCCGAGTGGCTCTTACTCGGCCTTTATCAGAGAGAGATCTTGTAGGCTGCGTGAAGCAAGCTGCCAATTGTACATCACTTGAAGATACCAAAACGGCCTCAATCAATCGTGAGGCAAAAGCACAGTCATTGTCTTCTTTAGAGAAAGATATTGTGGCTCGGGTCATCCAGCTCGTCCACAATTTAGTTGACATCCATTGTGGAGGCAGAATGCCTTGTTTCAGAAGTTTTGTTAGCTCATCAAAGATATATGAGCGATGCGCAGGGCCGTAAGACGCGTATTTGCGCAGTAACCGTAAAGGATCTCCAGATACGCTGCAGTCGACGGGAGGGTTGAGGGCGTGAGGGAAAGGGTAGGTATTGCACGTGGAGAGAAAAGTCGTCAGAAGGGCCTCGCATGCATCTGGTTCGTGATATCGGCATTTTTCTATCAGAGCACAGGAAATGGCATCTGTAATCCATTTGTTGTAAATCATCCTGGAAATCAGATATATGCCCTGAGCCCGAACAGCTTCACGTAGTGGCCTCCATCCTCTGCCATGGGGGGCATAAAACGACTCGAGTTCAGTGAAATACGCGCCGGTCATATCATCGTCCTTGTCATCTTCCATCTCATTCTGCAGTTCCTGCTCCTTTGCAATGAACTCCGGCAGACGTCGTGCAACCATGGACATCAACGAGCGCGCACCTCGTTCAGTCTTTTTCTTTGCCCCACTTGGCGCTTCTTTGTGAAGTCTGGTATTGCAAAGGAAGTTCTGAAGAACACGGTCCAGATTGTTTGCGATGTCGGCGAATCCTGTATCTCCTGACTGATCGAGCAGCTCCTGCCATGGACTCTTCTGGAGTTTGTATCTATCACGGAAAGCTTCAATTTGACCCTGAGATTTCCTGGTCTTAGGTTGTTCTGCAGAGCCCTGCGATTGTGCACTCGGTGGTGCCTCCCATCTCTTCCCAGTGATTAAGGGCGTCGCCAACTCAATTGCGCCGGGCAGGGTGCGACTTGCTTCCGGGCTGTGCACTGAAATACGCGTTCTTCTCCTTGCAGTCTTTGCACCTCGGTTCGAGAATTTATGTCTGACACGTCGTTGATCGGGCTGCTTCCCGGGTATCCAGACTGGGTCGTCTTCGTCTGCGTCTGATCCGAGAATACTACCATGGTCGGGCACAGTTTCAAGCCGATTTGGCATATGCGTGATGTTGATATGATTATTCACTGTATCCTCAAATTTCGATTCGGCGGCGATTATTGCCAGCGTCTCCTGATGTTTCTCAAGTCGACGATAAATTGAGGTCAGAGGGCGTAAGATGCGGTTTGCCCACTTGGCTGTCGCTTGTAGGTCGTCCATCTGCGGCATCGGGAGAAATATTATGGGCAAATGCTAGATCCGCGATTCAAACGTTAGATATGCAACAAGAGGGTTTAGAGCGCATCCGACTGTACTGCAAGAATAGGGTGGCTCAGCACGACTGCTGCTGCGAAGGTGCATAATCACCAAACGCGGTATCCAAGCATAGCTATTGATTGACGACGAAAGTGTCCATGGGAAAAAGATACCATAAGATGTACACTAAGTAGGTCCAAATAAGAGGCGCGATAAAATGCGATGCAAGGTGAGTGCAGGGAGATCGGAGGAGGCGGCAGAACAAAGTAAACAAGGGTGGGTCCCAATGCGGTCAAGCGGCGAGAGGCCGACTCCTCCGGGCCGCCTTGGCCTCTGACTACTGACTACTAGAGTAGAAGGTTCTGTGAAAGATACCAGTGATTTAAATCATGCATCAACGACCCCACTCACATTATCATATGCAAAATAAACTCGTAAGTATATAGACCTTCCATCATCATCATCCATCCACACCAAGGATTTGGGCCATATAGTTCAACCGAGTCCCTGAACTTCATCCCGCGCAGTGACCCAGGACAAAATCAACAGATCGAGAAAACATGAAACAAAAGATTTGAAGAGAGGAGAGAGATCTAAAAATAGTAAAACACTTTTCCGCTCAAGCTGGACCCCAGTCCCAACAGGAAACAAAATCATGGAGTATTTGATTGTTAAGACAAGATATGGCAAAAAAGAAGCCCGTAATTGACGGATCAAAATCCAATCAAGCTGAAAATAAAAAAGGAAATTTTAAGCCTTAGACTGCTTAGAGCCACGGAGCTTGGGGTTGGCAGTGCGCTTCTTCTGCTTGGTGCGCGAAGAACCGGCCTCACCACCCTCGATGAACTTCACCAGCTCGTCGATGCTGCGGTTTTGCATGTTGGGGTCAGCGGCGCCAGCGCCAGCGGTCTCAGGAGCAGTCTGGCCGACCTGAGGCTGGACACGAGTGCCCATGGTAGAGACACGGGGGTTGATGTTGACACGGCGCAGGCGGCGTGCCTGGATGTCCTTGGCGTGCTTGGCGATAGAGACAGCGTTCTGGGTAAGCTGCTCGAGCCAGGTCTCAGCCTCCTTGGTGTTGCGGTCCTCGGGACCGAGCTGAGCGAGGAAGATGTTGTAGGCCTCCCGCATCTTGCCAACAGCAGCCTTGGAGTCCTGGTCCAGGGCCAGAGCCTGGGCCAGCTGGAAGAGGATGGTGGCGGTATTGATAGACTCCTTGCCGAACAGATTCTCGCAGACGGTGAGCGAGGCCTCGAACCACTTGCGAGAGTCAGCATACTGCTTCAAGTGCTGCAGCATCACAGCGGCGTTGTTCATGGTGGTAATAGAATCGGGGTGGCTAGCACCGTAGATAATCTTCCAGAGATCCATAGCGTGCTTGATATATACCAGGGCAGTCTTGGTGTTGCCAGAGGCATGTTCGAACAGACTCAGGTTGAGGTAGGCAAGGATAGTGTCAGCAGAGTCGACACCAAGAGTGCGCTCCGTGACGATGACAGCCTTGCGGGCCAGCTCAACAGCAGCCTCCTTCTCGTCGGTCTGGTAGTAGAGCATGGAAAGCTGGTGATACAGCTTGGCAACCTCGGGGTGGAGGATACCGTAGATCTGCTCGTGCAGAGAAAGGGATTCCAGAATGAGCTCCTGGCCCAGTTGCTTCTGGTTCTGCATAAGAGAGATACGGCCAGCCTCAAGGGCCTCCTCTGCCAGAGCACTACGGGGCGAGGCATCCTTAACAAGAGGCACGATGTTCAGAATATCATCCGCAGAGATGGACAAGGCAGGCTTGGTCTCAACAGGAGCACGGCTAGGGGACTTGTTGTCGCCACCCTTCTTCTTCTTCTTGTTCTTGCTGCCGTCATCGTGGCCATTTCCGTTGGCGGCGGGGACGGGGACCGGAGCCTCCTTCACTTGGTCCTTGGTGAAAGCGAACTCGCGGGCACCGAGCTGGAGACCCAGCTTGATGGAGATATCACGCAGAACCTGCATGTGGCGAAGGGTGTTCGCCCAGCTCTTGTCCAAGGAGAATCGGTAACGGATAGTGACCTGCTTCTCGATCTCAGCGCGGAGAGAGGCGGGAGTGACCTTCTCGAAGGAGAGGTCACCCTCAGGGTAAACCTCACGCAACGACTCGTCAATTTCAGCGCGAGGAGCGGCGTTGACGTCGGCACCGAGCAAGCAGTTCAGCAGGTGCGCGATGCAGGGAGCGACAAATGGAGCCGGCACGTTGCGCAGGTACTTGTGAGAGACATGCTTGAAAGCACGAGCAACCATCTCCTGGATCACAAGGGTGGATAGAGCCGCAAGGCGAGGGCCCTTCTCGCTGGACAGCTCAGCCAGCTTACCCAAGTAGCGCATGTTGATACCACGCTTGTGCAGGAGCTGGGTCAGGGATTGGCCATCCATAGGGAAGCCAACGTCACCATCGTGCAGGTCCTTAACCAGATCAGGAATGATCTTGGAGCGCAGGTGGTCGCATGCACTGCGGACCTCCTTCTCGTCTTCAGCCCACTGCTCCTTCTCCTCCTTAGTCTGGGGAACCTGGCCGCTGAAGACATCGGGGTTGAGCGAAAGCTGGAATCCGGAGATGTCAACACGCTCCTGGTCCGCAGACTCCTCGGGCTTCTCCTCGGCGTCCTCTTCGGTCTTGCTGTCGGCCTTTTCGGCACGGCGGCGCTCGACCTCAGCCTTCACATACTCGCTCATCTTGAGGCGCCAGTATGACTCAACGAGTTCCAAACGCAAAACTGACATACGATGAGGGTAGACATCGCTGCCGTCTTCCTCTTGCCAGGTGGCGTCCATGGGGGCCACGCGGTAAAGGTCGAGGACATACTTGCGTCCATCAGTGCCCAAAAGACCCTTTGTCTCAACACTGCCCTCGAGGTCATGGCGCTTGCCATCCTTGTCCCAAACTGGGTGTTGCTTAACCCGAAGAGCTTTGGAAAGCTTCTCGAAAACGGGCTTGAAGTCAGGGTGGGTAGCCACAACCTCCTTGCCCTCAACACCACCGTAGTCGATCTGGTGCTCACCCGGCTCACGCTGCTTGAAAATACCAGGGACGATACTCTGTCCAACAATACGCTTGCCAAGGTAGTCAACAACTATGGTACCAGGGGTGAACAGACCCTGAATATCGAGCTGGTTCACGGCCTTGATACCCAGAACATCCTTGCCAACAGCAACGCGGGCGGCCTCGTCGCCACCCTCGGAGGTGAAAGTACCAACACCGTCAGCACCGAAGGAGTAGAAGATGTTGTTATAGACGAAGATCTGGGCCTCACGGGCCTCGGTAGGGTTCAGAGGAGCAACCTCGCCACGAGCAACCAGAACAGCACCACGGGCAGCAGCCTCATTATAATCAGCAAACAGCTTCGAGGTCAGACGCTCGCGGAAGACACGGTCCTGGACAGTCTCGCGAGGCAGCTCGCGGGTAGTTTGGAACTCCTCGTTCCAGTCACGCAGGGTCTCGGCGTTGTCCACGCCAGAGATCAGGTAACTCTCTTGAGAGCGGGTAAGGTCGGGCTGGTGAGCGTTCTGACTAGATGACACCGGGGCGACGAGCCATGGGCTGTTGGGGATGGCGTTCTGGAAGGGGAAGGTGGTCAGGAGGTCCTTCTGGTTGTTGGACTCCTGGAGGGCCTCGAAGGAAGTATTGAAAGAGGCGGACAACTGGGAGATCAAAGTAAGGAGAGAGTGGGCGCTGCCCTTGATTCCCTTGGGCATGGGCTTAGGGAAAGGATCGAATCTGGTGTTGGAGTTCTTGTTGACGAAGAATCCCGACACGTGCGCAGTAATCTGAAACTGCTCGCCCTCGTTGGTGAGGACCTGGAGGTAGAGCAGGTGCCCCTTCTGGCGGAGGTGGTAGGGCACCGGGTTCCATGCCGACAGCGAGATAGACTTGACAGTCTTCGGCAGAGGCGATTCGGGCTTGGGCAGAATGGTCTGCAGCGATGAGGGTCCAGTCAGGTCGTACTTGAGCAGCGAGTGGTCCTTCTCGGACTCGACTGCGAGGGCAGCCTCAGCAGAGATATCGTCATGCAGCGAGAGGCCGGCAGAGATACCATGTAGGCTGTCCACCCGGTCGCCCGCCGCACCGACAAGCTCCCTCAATCGCACAACATGCATGCGGGCCTCCTTCTCGGTGTAGGGATCCTCCACCAGAGTGATTTCGGAATCCGCCTGCAGGTCCGGCACCTCGGACAGCTCAATGAAGTCGTTGATGCGAGTTCCGTTGAATTCGAGGTGGAAGCATGTGTACTGGAAGGTGCCAGGCAGCTCGACGATAGATTGGCGGACATCTTGAACCTGTTCTTGGCTGGACACCTATGAAAGAAGAAAAAAACCACGGTGTCAGACGTCAATTTGCATCAACCCCTAGGGGAGAAACACTTACCATGACCTGAATCTTGTAAGGCTCATGGGGCAGCTTCACGGAGATCTGGAAAAGGCCTTGACACGAGTCAGAAAACCACAGCATCGGTTCGTCTCAAAATTGTGCCACATACCACCAGCATTATCATCCTCCACACCCTCGGGGTGGTCGCCATTGGTCTGGTCCTGGGAAGTCGGGGGAACCTCTATAAGATGGTTAGAAAAGTGCATCCGGAATTGCGGTCTGCCACGTTGTATGCTGCAATCCGATGTATCGTGTGACCGGGTCAGGGAAGGCTTCGAGGAGCGGGCGGACCTTTCGAGTGCTCCAACTCTCCATTGGATTGGGCCATTATGTCTGATTGATTATAAAAGATAGCTGTTGCAAAGTCAATTTGCGACAGACAGCTATCTCACGCGCGATGCGTAGTTGAGACGAATGGTGTCGGTGAGTGGGAAAAGAGGTGAGGACCGGGGATTGAGAAAAGGAAAAAAAGGTCGCTATAGTACAAAGAGGAAGCAGGGAAAATGAATCGAAAGTATCCAAAGCCCCCGTACCCCAGAGAATTGATGCAAATAGGAAAATCGTGTGGTGAAGAACTGAAGCGGTAGAACGGAGAAAATTTCGCGGGATGCGGCATACCCTCGGAAGTGCTCGGGCGGTGGGTTCGGGGAAGCCACCGCGGAGAGAATCTCCACAGATGTGTCATAACTCGGAATACTACTAGTAGTACAGAGTACGGAGTAGGGAGGAGGAAGTAGTGTAATAGTAATGGTAATAGTAATAGTAATGCAGTGATATTAGTCTCAAGTTAGACGAAATGGGTGTTACGGATTAATTCGGCAATGTTATTGCGATATCAGGTGTATCCTACGGTAGGAGGGAACAGTAGTAGGGAGTCTGACCGGGGGTTATGTTTCTTTATTTTTGTACAAGTAGTAGTTCTAGTCAGAGTACTCAGTCTAAGTGCAAAGGTAGGTTCTAGTCTGAGTTGACCTCGTACTACCAGTACGGCGTTGTTTCAACATCACGGGACTTCACCGGGTAGCTTCCCGACTCCAAGAGGTCAACTGTTGATAGGTAGTACGTACTAGGTATCCTATAGTACTGGTACTAGCATTACCAATGGGCTATATGTACTAGTAGTAGTCTTTTGATCAACAGTCCATAGGGCTAGGGATTTAGAATCCACTACTTTCCCTGGATATTTGGTCCTACTTATCATATATATTTTCAATCCACCAGGGCACTAAGCATACAATGTTCCCTGGTACTATTGTCCTCATTTCCAACAATAGTAGTAACCTTGTACTCCAGGGCTAACAGCCCCTCAGGTACTACTACCACTACAACATCTCGCACTAGTACCCTCATCTGGGAATGCAAACGCCCCCGAATACTACTACTAGTACTGGTAGTACTCCTCCACGTCACAGCTGAGCAACACGACCGCCAAGCCTATGAGAGCCCTGGATCGATCGAGGCTGGGGACTCCACCGCGACTAAGCCACAACATCTTCTCCCTTCTTCTCCTTCTCTTTCCCTTTCCCTATACCTTCCCATCATTCATTCCTTTTCATTTTTATCAAATTTGGTGCCTTTCGCACCCCTTTTTGGGTCATCTACCCGTCCATTCTCTTCCCCCAACACGTTCAAGTTACCCTCTGGTGGTGTGGCGCCCGAACGCATTTAGTGTCTTAGCTGGGAGATCGCCAAACCCCTGGTACGACTGTTACGAGAGGTGCATTGATCGACCTGACTTGCATCCTTTAACGGCTTTGCATCACTGAAAATTAAAATAAACTGAAACCAATAAAAAAAAAAAGTTGAAAAATTTGAAGTCTCTTTGGCAACCTTTCTTGATTGAAAGTCCAGACTTGGTGTATTCCCACCTAGCCACTGTTAAGACTTACAGCCAAGATGCTTTGGAATAGGCTCACGCAACCTCTGTCTCGCACTGCCAGGCAGGGTCTACCGAGGCCTTTTAGGTCTTCAACAAGATCTGTTCCACTTACAGTCCGCCGATTCAATTCATCGGATCCAAAGAACACAGGCCAATACAACCCGGACCCGACGGATCAGAATGACTCGGAAGAAGATCGTGGTCAGGGCCGTAAAAATGATGACCCTACCCTGAAATCAACGATTTTGAAGATGCTCGAGACAGCAGCCACAACTGCCGCGTCTATCGCCATCCTTGGGTACGTTTCCAATTTGCCCTGAATGATGGTAGTCTTGAACTAACTCTCTCTCTCCCCCTCTCCCTCAGTGCTGCGGGTTACTCGTACCATCAGTACTACAAGTACTTGATCCTGGATAAGATGGATAACGCTTTCAATCCGGGCGACCCTGCCCTCGAAGTTGCAGGTGTTGTATCTGGAAAGCACCAGTATGCTGGCGAGGAGCATTGGGTTGTACGAGATGAGCAAATGCGCATTGATGATATTATCGCTGGCCGACGTCGTGGCCATTACTATCTAGTCATCGGTGAAAAGGGCACCGGAAAGACCTCCATGCTTCTTGAGTCAATGCGCAAGATCAACGGCGATGGATGCGCCATGTTTGAGGCTCATGCCGACCTCGAAATATTTCGCATTCGACTGGGCAAGGCTCTCGACTACGAATTCCATGAAGAGTATGTCCTAGTCCACCATGCTTCTCTCCATGACTCTTTCTAATGCATTGCACAGCTACATTGGAAGCTTGTTCAGTATTCGCGGCCCGCGCGATACCACAGCCCTGCTGGACATTGAGCGAGCATTCAACAAATTGGAGAAAGTTGCTCTGACCAGAAGAAAGCAGGGCTCTTCACCTTTAGTCCTCATCGTTAACAGCACTCACTTGGTTCGGGATGACCATGACGGCCAGGATTTGCTTGAAATGATCCAACAGCGGGCCGAGCAATGGGCTGCCAGCGGCCTTGTCACAACGAGTAAGTCCCAAGACCGTTTAATCTATGCTAGGAGGCAACAAATACTCATCTCTTCCAACAGTCCTCAACAGCGACGATTACTGGGTATACGAGCGTCTCAAGCGTTATGCAACCCGAATGGAGGTCATTCCTGTCACCGATCTGCCCAAGGACAAGGCCATGACTGCTCTGAAAAGGTACCGCAATCGGTTCTACGGCGAGAACCTACCATCCAAGACCCTGGAGGAAGTTTACGATAAGGTGGGCGGTCGTCTCTCTTTTCTGAATCGAGTAGCCAAATCTCCGGACATCGTCAAGACTTGTAATGAGATTTGCCGGGCCGAAAAAACTTGGGTACTCAACAAGTGCTGGATCCTTGGAATGGAGATGGATGATGATGTGATGGACGAGCAAAAGTATTCGGTAAGTCGCTATCCTGGCGGAACCATCAACTTAGGAGGAGATCATAGTGGTATACTAATATTGCATCCAGTCCGCTGCCATGGTCCTGGCCAAGGCATTGGTGGATCGTGAGAAGGAGATGGAAAACACCTACGACCCCGAGAGAGGTCACATCTTGCCCGAGATTCCTCTCCACGAAGCGCGCGAAATTATGACGCGCGCCGACTTCATTCAAGCCTATGATCACGATAATATCTTTACCATCGATTCGCGTGCGATGGTACGCGCCGATTCCGTTCCTATGCAGCTCGCATTCCGAGAGATTTGCGCTGTTGAAGGATTCGACGAACATCTGGAAGGCACCTTGCAACGTATAGGTGACATCGAGAGTCTCGGCCGCACCAGAGAGCTTACCATTAAGGATCTCTGGAATCAAGGCAAATACCGCATTGTTGTGCGGGATAACAGAGGCAACGAGAGCGGAACAGTAGAATTCGCTGTGGCCGAGAGCGAGAAAGAAGAGGAGGATTAAGTCGAATTGACCGGGGCAACCTTTCTATGTAATTTTTTTCAGACACGGTTAAACAAATTTTTACCCAGTTTTTTGGTTTCGGATGTAAAATCGTAGTTGGCCTTGAAATTGGCGGACGCGACCTTGGAAGCTTCAAGTAGTGACATCATCACGCACTCACACCGCATTCCACGCCTGCCTTTTTCCTCCGTCGCTGCGTGCCACTTCACTTTCCTGCAGTTACTGCTTGCCATTGACAGTCTGAAGCTCGCTATGGCTCCGAAAAAGAGAACTTCGTCGGTAAACGATCTCGCAGTGCCCGCCTCTCAAGTGCGCGACCCCAAAGATGCCCTGACAGCAATGGCTCCTTCGCCGTCGTTGGCGCGCATCCCCTCACCAGCTCGCTTTGCCCTGGTCGTCTTTAGCAGCTTGGTCATGAGCTCCGTCCTATTTACCTTGACTGCAGACGTCACGCAGGGTGAGCTTGGTCTTGTCAGCAAACACCTAGAGGAATGGTGGGAAGTGGGGGGACTCGTGGCATGGAAAGCGGCAGAGGTCGGATTGGCCTGGGTTCTTGGTTTCGACAGTACGTGAATCATTCTTGACTTTGGATAGACACAGCAGGGGAAGTTGCAGCTTCTCAGTGTAAGGATTCGAGCTGACTGGAGATTTGCGATCGTAGGCTGGGATGTCGCATCATTCCTATACCTAACCCACCAACCCACCTTCTCGCTCCTCTCTTTCTTCTATGGCGTGCGACCAACTTCGACTCTCGCCTCATATTTGATCACAATTCTTTCAACTGTCGTCCCATTTGCGTTCCTACGTCGACCCACTTCGGTTCACGATCTCTCCCATGCGCCGTCTGGTGCAGTGGCCAACCGAGCTATCCTACAGGATACCCCCACCACTATCTATACCATCCTCGCCGCGACTTCGATATTTAGTGTTGTGTTATATGGTAGCTATGCGTCGTGGCTTCCTGCCCAGCTCGTCGTGCACTTCGAAAGTCTTCCGGATATCAGCGCCGCCCACGCTGGCCCTGCCGGTTTCCCCGCTCTTTTCTTGACGCTCATCCCCTCCGGCTATGCCGTGCGTGACTTTTTGTTCGTCAGCTCAACTGGCCACACTGAGAAGACCACCGAGGAAGAACATCCCACAAACCGCGAGGACGAGTACTTGCTTGTGGATTTCTACCGCAAGACCTGGGGTCAACTGTCTACCAAGACTCGTATCCTTGTCTCCCGAACCCTCATTCTTGCGACCAGCGTTTTGCTCAACACCACTGTGCAAATTGCCGGTACAATCCAGGAAGTCTCCATTCAAGGTGCGGCTACCTGGGGCAGTGTCTGGGCTGTATCCGCTTTGGTTATTGGTGCTACCTTTGGTTGGATCGAAGCCGTGGATGGCGTATGATTTGTGATGTTATAAGCCTGCAAGGTGCTGATGCCTCTTTCAAATGGCAACTGGAGTGGAACACGATTTGATTATGCTTAAGTTTTAATCCTACTACTTGGCGTTTTGAATAGATTCGTCGGAAGTGTTTACGGAGGCTATCCCCTCTACTTTATGTTGAGACGGTCACCTATTTTTACCCATATTGGACCTTCTTTGTGTCTTGCGCTTATCTTTATATCATGTTATTGTAGTTTTCAATCCGATACCTTACTTTATCTCGTGTAGTCTTTCTTGGCTGGAAAACTTAACGGTCGTCATCATCATCTTTAACAAGCTGAAAGCCCTTATATACTTGGTGCGTGATGCATCTATCTGCGTAACGGGTATTTGAAACAAACGCGAAAGGACTCGGATATAAAAAGTGAAGTAAGAACGAGACCCCCCTAAACGCCATGCTTCTGCTCGAAGGAATTGTTCAGCTCGACCTCATCAACAGAGGAAGCACCCCGCTTGTTCGAAGAATTCCGGTTTTGAGGAAGAAGCCAACCGGGGTGAAGAATGTTGAAGATCGCGACAGCAACAATCATCATAGCACCGTCCAGTGCAATAAAATAGCTTTCGTGGGTAATCAGATAGCCTGACCAACCCTGGGACAACTCGATCGTACGATATATGCTTCTGATATAGATGCAAACCACGGAGAGGATCGTCGCGGCGAAAAGAGGGATAGCGGAGCCGGTCAAGTTCTGCAGGAGACGGAGACGTATACAGCGACGGACGAAATCTGCAGCGCAAATAACGAAGATGGTTATGGAAAATAGTTGAAAGACGATACCGGCCACCATGGTGTGGGTTCCAGGGGCCGTGTTGCCGCCGATTTTACCTGCTTGGCCAGAGGCCAAGCCACCACCAATTGCTTGGACGACAAGCGATATCACATCACAGGTGCAGAAGATCCAGAGATATAGATTTGGTCGGAGGATGGAGGACTCGGGGCCTAGGATTTGAATGAACCGGCCGAGGATGACATAGATACCAGCGGTAAAGAATGTTGGAGCTGGAAGCATTCGAGTTAGTAGGGTTGGAAAGGTAGTAAGTAGTTCTACCATTACGACTCACCGATAATTAGGGTGGAAATTTGCATCAGGAACGCCGTCGAGTTGTATGGACACTCAGCGGACCAAGTTCGACCGGCCCATCCGATGACTTCCACAAGGCATCCGATGCTGAAGACAGATGCCCACCATGTTCGCGTCCAGCAGAACTGAGCCGTGTGTAAGATCATCGATACTCCGAAAAGAACGCAATAGGCGATTCCGGCTCCAAGGGTTGGGACATATCCGTAGGACGTGCCAATTCCTTCAATTTTGGCATGACAACCAATGAACAGGTTCTGTCTGTCCATGGTATAGTTACTCGGTCAAGCTTATGACGAGAGCCTCGATGGAGTTATATGTCGGCGAAAAGAATATGAGGTAACAGTAATGTGCGAGTTATTGCCAGTGTTATTATGAAAAGGACGTGATGCTTCGGATACCGGCGGATAGCCGTTTGTTTCGTCGTTCGTTTCCAGAGTGCAGCAATGGACTCAAAATTGGGAAAGAAAGAAACATCAACAGAGAGAATAAGGCGCAGAGGCGTTGAGAAAGTCACTGCCAGCATTTACCCGGGCAAAGTACTTAACAAAGAGGGTATGTTAGTAGTGTCAAGGCTGAGCGGCGGCGTAAGCCCTAGGTCAGCGAGTGGGCTCATAATCTCATGGAAATGGGCTGTCGCAAGATATTTGACTTGAGGCGCCCTCCACTACAACGGCGCCCGGCCATAAGCCATGCCCAACCGATGGGAAAGCCAATCATGACTCGCGATGACTCGAAAAATTCATGCTCGAGGGCGGATTTATGCACATAATCCCGGCGGAAATAGCACAGAGGGAAAAAATCATTACAAAGTGGGGGTTGAAGTACGAAGGAGTGGATCAGCCACGCCATGCGATATTGAATTTGTGCCCTATCAGATATAGCATCAAAGCACAGGAACCATACGAAAGCCAGATCTGGGTGGGAGTTCGGTCCGAAGAGCAGTTCCGCCGGTGTACACTTCGCCTTGACCTCGCAAGACCATCCCTAACAGGTTTAGCGTAGATGGGGCTCACGGTCCAACTGTCACCGAATCCTCCACGATTCGAGGCGATTGTCTGAGTTCTCCTTGTCCGATTCGATGAACCCCGTGTCCGTGTCCGACTGTAATGTCCGTATCCCGGGAGAGTAATGTGACTAGGCCCATTTCATGCATGTACATGAAATTGGAAGAAGAGGCTCCAGAAATGGGATATTTTAACTTTAGGCTTATCGCCAGTATCGCACGACTTGGGCTTAAGGTCATATCTCTTGGCCTCGCGTTCCACTACTTGCTGACTTATGGCTTGCGGCTACCGCTGGCGTAGTACGCCTTGATTTCCTCGTTTCCATGCGACGGTCATACATGAAATAAAACGAAACTTGGATTTGGAACCGATCGCAAGTACTTTCGAACAGGGCCGTAACCTGCGGATTGATTTGGTCAGATACGCTGTTTAGTAGACCCCTCGGCCTCTCACCAGCGATACTTGCTTGTTCTCATCTCGCAATCCCTTCCAATAGATTCCTCTGGGTTGGGGCAGCGCGCCTTTGGCTATTTAAATGCGGCTAGTCGTACATCTTTACTTATTGTCATTTATCGGCCTTACACTCCAAGACACTTTCGAAGTCGTGTCCACATTTGATTTCATGCAAAAGATCTTGACGCTCAAACCTTTCATATCTTCTTACACAATACGTGACAAGCTTCCCAATACAAAGGATGGAGAATGGGAATACGACACAGAGGAAAACGGAGAAGTTTTTCAGAAACGAGTTGAAGATGCAGTGACGGAAATGAGAGCTTGGGATTGGGGTGCTGCTGGAAATAACTTTGTGGACCTTGCTGAGGCTGTGGTGCGAGACTGTCGGTCTATTCCGCAGCTAACTAGTTGTTGGCGAAACGTAAATATTCCTCTTCCAGTGTAGCCCGGAGTAGAGGGCGGATAAAGCCTTTGTCTGATACAACTTGCGGACTGCAGAGAGGTGATAGTTCTCCGCCTCTTTGGGATAACCCTCAAAGTTTATTTTAACTCCATTTCTAGCGAGCCAATTTAGGAGCTCCTCAATGTTCTCCTCAATGTTCTCCATGTCGGTAGTTGCCTGTTCTATTCTCCAAGGGCGGGCAGACTCGGATATCAATGACCATCTCTTGATCATGGTCCGGATGAAGACGGATGGAGTCACGATAGGGACTATAATCGGACGATTGGCCGAACCTCGCTCTACTAGAGGATACAAAACCTGAAAGGCCACTCACTTCGGATCTCCTCAACACACATCGGCCGGTCAACTCGCAGTAAGAGTGAAAAAGGAAATGGACCCTGCGTCGGGAAATCTCAACTGGCCAGTGCTACCACTGCGAAGAAATTCAACTGCAATTTTTTGCGTCTCGGTTGTGAAGATCAGCTTGTTAGCCATGGTCAGTGAGAACCCGGAACACGCCCGAAGAAGCAGGTCTCTCGCGTCATTCGGATCTGCATCAATGATAACATGAATGTCCTGCAGGGTAGGCCAAATTAGCCAGAGCGATCGTGAGAAACGCTATATAAGAAAGGTGTACCTTTGCCATTCTCGCTCCGCCGGTAAGGGATGTCGCGTATTCGCCAATAAAGCCATGGCGGATATTTGCGCAAGCGAGAGCAGTCGTCGTCTCCTTCGCAGCTAAATCGAGAGCATGGAAAGGATCCGGAGGCCCCTGTTCCTGGGTTTGGTCCATCACTAGGGCGAACTCGTTAGAGTGTGGGCGAGATGGTAATAAGCGCGACCAGTGTCAAATTCTACCGGTTGAAACTACCGATAAACCAGCGACATGAAGTTGTGTTCGCCGGGTTAGTAGAGAGCAAATGGTTGTTAGAGATCCTATATGGTGCTGGTACTAATTGCCAGTGAATGGGAAACACTTAACTGGGGAAGAGCATCCCATAGTGGCTAACCGAACGGCAATATAGCAGCCGCTGGAAAACTCACGAAGGAACGATCAACGATCGTATACATTGGTAATAAATATTATACTACTCGGTATCCTACCCAGTCATATACTCAGTATCCTGAGCTGTTAGGATCAAGCAATTTATACGAAGTGGAATAGCCTCACCGAGGGGATGGCAGAGCCATATTTAATAGTACTAGTAGGTAAAACTATTAATTTTGAGACGCTGCTGCCCTGGCAGTTCTATCTGCGACAGAAAATTAAATTGACAGCATGGAGTTGTGATTGTTGACCTGGTACAACCTTTTTCATCCCGAAATCTAGAAGACCCAATAAAATATCTTAGCTAGTTCTGAATAGACATTGGCGCAAAGAAGACATAAAAAAGTGAAAGAGAAAAGTAAAAATGAAAAGTAAAAAAGAAATAACTCCCCAGAAGCCGGCTATGCGTTTCTTCATTTCTCATTTGATGCTAAATTGTATGACCCACATATTTCGTCTAACTAGCATTGCAGCTTGGCGGAAGTGAATTTGCTTTCGGCTGGTGAGCCCTTTCGTTCTTTTGTGTCTGGGGTGTTGTTTGATCGCAAAACAACGGATGGATGGAAGACATTCATCACTATCATGACCAAGAACATCATTGAGGCGTCAAACACGTAGAGAAAAACTTCATGGCTGATCACATAACCGTTGTTTCCTTGAACGAACTCGACGACACGGTAAATGGATCGAATCAAGATCAACAGACTAACAGTATATAGTGCGAAGAGAAGTCCTCGCCAGTCCCGCGGGATCAACCCACTGGCAACTGAAATTTGGGATTCTTCTGTGGGCGATCGGATAATTCGGCAATTGAAGATGATGGAAGTAATCAAGAAAGCGCCAAAGAAGACAAGTTGGACGCAGAGACCCCCGACAATGATCCACTGGCCTACCACCAGGAGGTTTTCAGATCCACTGCTACTAGTACTCATGACGCCACCACCTAAGGTAAATTAAAGTTAGTTCGATATAATCAATAATTAAGGGGACTTGTATCGTCAGCGCGTACCTGCACCTTGAAGGACGAAGGAGAGCACATCTCCCATGACGAAGATTTTGGTCACGAACCGAACAGGCACATAGCTCAAATGTTCTCCTTTTAGAGATGTGATAATTCTTCCTAGGACCATGTAGATGGATGCCGCATAGAGGGTCGGCGCCAACAGAATAAATAGGGTCTGCATGGCATATAGTGTGGTCGCGGTTGTATGGAAATGAGAGACGGCACGAGCTGCATAGCCGATAATCTGGACTGCGCTTGCAATTAGAACATGATAGGGATGGTGTTATGGCTGAGGACCGCTTTCGGCGTACATATTCCCCCGGCAATAAAAGGGTTGAAGTATTTAGCATGAGCTCGGATTCGTTGGTGAAGGTGGAAGGCCGTGGTTAAGAAAAATAGCGCAGCGAACAACACCGCACCGACCAGGGTAGGGGTATATTGGTAAAGCTCGAAGGTGGAAGGTGCCATGGCTAAAGATGAAAAAGGCTGACTCGGTGGATCTGGAAGTTCTCGAGTTCGGCTGGAATGGCTGAGGTCTGAATTCTAGAGGGTCTGGCAGACAACTCGATACTTAAGTATTTTGGGATGACAACAATTTTGCCCTAACGAAAATCTCAATGAGTAGGTATATTTCCAGGCATCATTAAATGAAGAACCTACTGCAAGAATTGGTTCTATGTTTATCCCGCCTAGTTTAGCTAGTATGTAGTGTGTAGGAAGGTTAAAGTAAGTTTTTAGATTTTAGTCCGAATCCGAGTACGAGTCCGAGGGCTTAGACTTAGCCTCAGCCCGGCCACGACTGCGACATCCCCACTGAATGGGCATGATCTTTATTTTAAGTCCCTGCAGTTGGAAAAGAATTTGAGATAGAAAAGAATGAAAAATGAAAATTTGAAAGTTGGTTTTCTCACCTGCAGTATACGCGAATCTTTACCTGACATCAGGGGAGCGAGTTGTGATAAGATACTTCAAGTTTCAATACAAGCCACCTACCAAATAATCCTGGGGCAGTATGGTGCTAAGCCGAAATATAGTTCGGCAGATAATCGGTTGGAGGTTACAAGTGATTGCTTGTTTCAAAGGTTAGAACGGGTTAATAGGCGGCATGAGGGGTTCTTTTTTGGTTGAAATAGGCTCCATCTTTCTCGCATCCGCTATCAGTGTTCTAGAGCTGCTACATGCTAGCGCAGCATATCCATAATGTAGGGTGGTAGAGGTGGGGACGTCTGGACTACCATATCCAATTAGATCTCATAAAGTCCGAACCCGAGCTCTGTTTCCTCCGCTGGAACAAAATAAGCTTGGCATCCCTCGAATTTTTGAAGATCAACGTAAAATCTGAGTTAAACAAGAAATTCACGGCTATAGCGTTATTTCCAGCCAATTCTTCATTTTGAAATAGGCATCTACATACCCTGAGGCTTAGCGCGTTTGTCGATCTCCAGCCTCGAGCAAGCAATGAAGATCTCGAGCTATGGAGAACGCCAATGTAAGACTCAAACATAAATCTCAAATTGAAAACCTGACCGCTGCACGTTTCTTAATATTGAACGTCCTTGAACTTTCCCCTTGTTCTATCCAATACTATATGTCTGCCTAAATCATTGCTGAATCTTTATAAAACGATTCTCGAATGACTGCAATCATTGCAATCGTTACAATTATTCGCCCACCTCCATCCCCCATATAACGGACTCTGGGTTACATATCTTTCTCTATGGAGATGGAACCTACGCAATGCGAGCTATACCTATATACACCCAGCTTTACTCTGGCATTGGTGGCTATCATCATCTTTTCGGTGTTGACGACGATTCATTTCCTCCGCATGACTAGAGCTGGGACATGGAGCGGTATATACTTTGTCTTTGGAGGCGTCGGTAGGTCCTGAGATCAAAAACATGACACCTAGTACCTAGGGTCGTATGCACTAGAACTAATTTCTAATTATTTACAGCACAAACATCGGGGTATATCGCCCGCTTATTTTCAACACAGAACCCTTGCAATCGAGTCGCCTACGATATCCAATCTGTTTTGCTACTAGTGGGACCAACTTTGATGATGTTCTCCGTCAATTTGGTCATGGCTGAATTTACTCGAGCTCTGAGAGCGGAGAGGTTCTGCTGGGTTCCGGTCAACTTACAGCGGCCACTATACCTCAGTATGAATACAATTTTGGCTCTCATTCAAGGCATTGGAGCTATTATGACTGTCTCGTCTACCAACCTCACGATCATCGCAACCGGAGCTAAAATCGGAATTGCAATGTTTGTAATCCAACTGGTGTTTTGGCTCTTTACTCTCGCAGAGAATACGTATATAACAATACGTTTGCGCCGTGGGCTGTCAGAGACCAGTAAATCGGCATTTCCAACTTGGAAGTATTGGAGCCAACTTTTTGGACTTGCAGTTTCTATCATCGCATTTGGTCGTAATATCATGCGATTGACCATGAATGGTGGGGTCGAATTTCTTGTTGTCAACGAATGGCCGTCATATGCATTTGATGGTTATCAAATGGCGGTAGTTCTGGGGGCGTGGGCAGTCTGGTATTTACCAGGGAAGTGCCGAGATGCATCAGAAATAGTGTCCAATAGTGTGAGTCTCTCTAGACTTCATACCGGATATTCGGAGGATTCCGGGGATTCAACGCAGAGCGGGGCTCAGAGGAGACATGATAGGATGCAGCGAAGAGAAGACAGACTCCGCAGAGGAAGATACGAAGCTTGCTGAAATGTATTTAGCTCTGATCCAATCTAGAGATGCTAGCTCTTTTTTTTTTCTTAACTCGGATTTATCGCCTCTCTCTACGTTCGTTTTTATCGTGCTGAACTAAAATAGACCATACGTGGCTCTAGATTCTTGATCGTATTGGAGAAAGTAGCTATCCATGGACTAGTAATATATTGGTTCTGACTGAAAGGTCTCAGAAGAGCGAAAACTCCATTTGAATAGTTCTATCTGAAAGTAGGCATATCGTAAATCTCATCCGGATCTAGAAATTGTGTTAGCTTGACAGAAAGTTCAAGCTGGATAGAATAGTAGGCCCAAGAACGGCAACTTACCCTCTTGATGTTCAATTATGTACTTCCGGATCTGAACAATATCATGCTGGAACTCAGCATCTAGTTCGTGCTGACGGACACGAACTTTTTCATTGTACTTCCCCGCGCCACGTAAAGCTGCCTGCGCAACATGATAGCGCGAGGTACGATTCACGAGCATCATATCAAAGGGAGTGGTCGTGCTGCCCTCTTCCATGTACCCGGCAATAGAGACTCGTTCAAGTCGGGGCCTACCGAATAGTAGGCCCTTCATTTCAGCTGGGTAGCCATGATAATTAATATGGATGGACCTGTCCTTGGTAAAAAGATTGTCAAATGCCTCCGTTTCTAGGGCATGAGGATGCTGTCCTTCGTTACTAAGGATCATGAGATCAGTCACATTTACCACGCGGACATGCAGGGATGGTATGCGTTGTCTGAGAAGGGCAGCAGCTTGAATAACTTCAAACATGAGCTCAACGCCAATACCCACTAGTACCACATCGGGATCTAGCCCATCTTCTGTGCTACAGAACTTCCAGACAGACGCTCCTGCGCGACAGTGGTTTTCTGCTTCCTCCGGCGTCAGGTATACGGGTGTCGGCTGCTTGGAGCCAATCATCAGATTGACATAATCCTTTGACTTCAAGCAGTGGTGGATTGTTGTGAGGAAAGTATTTGCGTCTGGCGGCAAATAGACGCGAGCAGCCGTATGTTTCAGGTTAAGGACAGAGCCAATGAACGAGGGATTTTGGTGAGAGAATCCGTTATGCTCCTGACGTGTCCAAGTGCTGGTCTCGATATAGTTGATACTGCTGATTGGACAACGCCATTGGGTTTCTTTGGCCTGGTCAGTAGGTTAGCGAGCGAGTCGAAAAGAGAAAAGCATGGCTTGAACTAACCATCTTAGTGAATTTAGCGTATTGCACCATCATAGTGTGAATTATATTGAGGAAACTCTCATATGATGGAAAGATGCTCGTGCGACCAGTCAAGGTATACCCCTGCAGGAAACCCTGACACAAGTGTTCGCTGAGAACCTCAATAACTCGGCCCCCACGTGCATTGGCGAATTCATCCCACTGGAAGTTGCGATTGGTACTCTCAAACACGGCGTCGAGCTTGTTGCTCTCCATCTCGTCAGGGGAGAAGAGTCGAACATTGCGGGGATTCTGGATAAATGTCTCATTGATGAATTTGCCAACTGCTTTCATAGCGCTCTCATCTGACCCCTTTTTGGCACAGAGCTTTTGCCAGTCTGGAAGCTTTGGTGCGATATAACTGTTGTAAGACTCAATTCGCTGGCCTAATTTCTTTGAATTATTGGTTGGGATAACGGATTTGATCTCGTCTACAATGTCACCCATCTCTGTGAAGAGTTCTCGTGGCTGATAACCGGAAAGCCAGCTCTGTAAGAGACGTAGCTGCTCTTTGTCGGTCTTGGCCTTTGGCAATGGTACTTGATGGGAGTGGAAAGAGCCTTCGATAAAGTGACCCTCAAGTTGTTTTGGTCCGGACCACCCCTATAAAAAGGTATCAGTTTTCAAGATCGTCGAAAGCTATTTGGATAAGTCTGTCTACCTTCGGAGTGCGCAAAACAAGCATCGGCCACCTGGGCTTAAGAATTGGCTTGTCGGATCGAGCAGCTTGCTGGATTTTGTGGATTTGGTCCAAGGCCCAGGCAAGGGAGTAGTGAAGATCCGTGTCAATATCATTAATATCTTCCACGATGCGGACCTGGTATCCGTATCCAGAAAACAGGGCTGCGAGCTCTTTGTTGTCCATGCAACCAAATATCGTGCGCTCGCTAATTTTGAAGCCATTGACGTGAAGTATAGGTAAAACAGCTCCAGATTCCTTAGGGTCCAGATACTTAATTGCATGCCAGGACCTACTCTAGTTAGAAATTGCAACCATGGAGATATGAAAGGTTGGACTTACGTAGCTGTAGGCCCGGTTTCAGCTTCGCCGTCCCCAATGACACAAGGAACAATAAGATCAGGGTTATCCATGGCAGCACCAAATGATACAGCCAAGGCATAACCCAGTTCCCCACCTTCATGGATAGCACCAGGCGTTTCGGCATTTATATGACTGCGAAAATGTTAGATGGCTCGGGGAGTGAGATGATATCTCAAAGATACCGACCGACCTCGGAAGCCCGGCTGTTGTGCTAAATGAGGATATGAGATTGTGAAGACCTTGAGAGTCTCGAGAATACTTTGGATAGAACTTCTCCAGGGAGCCTTCCAGCCATAAGGAGGCCAATATTGCAGGAGCGCCATGTCCTGGACCAACCACATAGAGCATATCAAGGTCTCTCGTTCTGATCAGATAATTGAGGTGTGAATATACCAAGATTAGACCAGGACATGTTCCCCAATGTCCTAAGTAGACTGTATAAATATCATATGATAATAGATTGAGAAAGCAGAAGATGGGCTTACCAAGCAAACGGGGCTTGATATCGTCCGCGCTGAGGTCTCTCTTCAAAAGAGTATTGTCACGCAAAAATATCATCGCTGCAAACTAGTCAGTTGGCTTCAAAGTTCTTTTCTTCTCTCTTTTTTTTTTTTAAAAAAAAAAAGAAAACAAAAAAGGTCTCTGTAATTTGATTTACCTGCTGCAATGTACGAAGCCGCTTTCCGGAATTTCAACAAGGCATCGCATGCTTCTTGATTAAGAGTCTCGGGGGGAAGTCGAACCTCCAACTTCTCTAAACAATCAAGCAGGTGCGAAGGTAACGGCGCCGGATTTGGATGGTCGATGACTTCTCCAGGCATAGTTGCGAGTGGTTAGGAAACCCGATGGTACGATATGATCGGCACGGGATCGACGGGAAAGACGGGATCCGCACGAAGTAATAAAAAATTTAGATGTAAAACGGCTCAAAGGGCAACAGATCGATTGAGTGATCGATTGTTGGGGATTGGGGAATGTGAAAACAAACCAGACGTATATATCAGACCATTACCACATTCGTGGGTCATGCCATGGGATCTGGCCATAAGCGGCTGATAGGGGGGTATTTTATCCGCCTTTTTCCTTCCGGTCGACGTCACAACGACCATCCTGACATCACCTTCACAACGTCGGTCGCCCAACCAGGCTCTAGTTGAACCACTCTCACCTCATTCTTGCGACAGAGAGCAGTTGTACCTGCTTGCCGTATAGCTGTTATGTCCAAGTCTATTCTGGCCGTCAACGCTGGCTCATCCTCGGTAAAGGTGACCTTCTATACATTCACGAACCCCCCGCGCGCTATCGCCGATGCGCAAGTGTCCGGCATCACAGCGCCCCCTGCCACCTTCAAATACCAGCGAGGCGAGTTTAAACAGAAGGAACAACCACAGGAAAATTTAGGCACACCGCAAGATGCCTTTAAGTACATCCTCCAGCGCTGCTTCAGCGATCCCGAATTATCCGAGGTCGCTAGTGACAGTGATCTCGCGTACATCTGTCACCGAGTCGTCCACGGCGGCGACTATTGCGAAGAGATTGAGATAAAGGACGATACACTTCATCGTCTCGAAGCACTAGAAGACCTGGCACCGCTGTACGTGGGGGAAACAACCCAACAAGACTGCGATGTGTATTATATTGACAATTTATCTGGGGCAACAGACACAACTTCTCCGCACTAGAAATCATTCGACTATGCAAGAAAGAACTTCCAAGTGTGGCAAGCATAACATTCTTCGATTCGGCCTTCCACCAGACAATGCCTCTTCATGTGAAGACATACCCAATTAACCAGCAAATCGCCAAAGCTAATGGACTGCGCAAGTACGGATTCCACGGAATCAGCTACTCTTTCATTCTTCGCTCCGTGGCTCAATTCTTGGGCAAGCCGGCGGAGAAAACCAATTTGATTGTTATGCACATTGGAAGTGGAGCTTCGATCTGTGCGATCAAGGAGGGCAAATCCATCGATACCTCGTAAGATACCCACTTCGGCAGACCCATGAGGATTAAACGCTAACAGACGGATAGAATGGGCCTCACACCCCTGGCAGGCTTGCCTGGAGCGACACGAAGTGGAGATATCGATCCCTCGTGAGTGCCATAGTGCTGACGCGGTAGATCTTCGTGCGGATAATAAGGCTGACTGTCCTCGTTCTTGTAGGTTAGTGTTCCATTATACAAACGAGGCCGGGAAATTGAGTCCCGCAAGCACCAAAGACATGCATCTAAGCACGGTAAGAAGTTAGCCCATTCGTTGTTCGCCATTTCCTGGCCACTAACTTGCGGCGTCATAATTAGGCAGAGGAAATTCTCAACAAGAAATCAGGCTGGAAGGCTCTGACCGGAACCACAGACTTCTCGCAAATTGCAGTTGAAAACCCGCCGTCGGAGGCTCACAAGCTTGCCTTTGATATCCTCGTTGATCGCATCTTGGGATACATTGGGAACTACTACGTCAAGCTGGGGGGGCGAGGTCGATGCACTCGTTTTCGCCGGTGGCATTGGCGAGAAGAGTGCACTATTACGGCGAATATTGGCCGAGAAATGTTCAAGTCTAGGCGTGGCGATTGACTCCGACGCTAATGACAAGGGGGTGGATGAGGATCAGACCGTGAAGGATATCTCCAAGGGCGGCGGCAAGGGGCCCCGCACGCTGATTTGCCAGACCAATGAACAGGTGAGTCAATCTCAAGACGGGGAGAAGGTTAAAGATATTGTTTGCTAATCGGAAATCCGCAGTTCGAAATGGCATACCACATCGTCTGCTCGTGGTCTTGATTCCCGGCGAGGAGGCGATTTCAAGAGAGGGACTAAAGGACGGCGACAGGACACAAGTACGATCATTGACTATGGCCTGTACATATTTAATTCCAAATCCAGATGTGACAGGTTCACATTTAGACTTCTTTTTGGGTGTTTGTGAAAGGTAACATGACTGGTGGGAAAGCAATCGACGCGTCAAGAAATGTAGTGTCTTGTAATAGGGTTCAGGAACGTAGCGCACAGTTCGTCAACTTTTTGCGCCTCACAGAAGTTCCAGTCTCTTCCTTTTTTTTGTCATTCTTGGGTAGGGGGGCTCGATAGGTCCCTGCATACCAATGCATCTTTCAGTCAAACCCGGTCGAAGATCAGGCGGTCGGGGTGTCCGCCCACCATGTCATTGGGCGGCAGCCCACCACCAGAGGAATGAATGTGATGTATCAATCGGGCTAAAGTGGGCAGATTCGACAGCTTGCGTCGGGGGGAATCTGCTTCCCCGATCCCCCTCAAGGTTGATCCCCTAGTGTAATGCACGATGCGGGTAGGGGAAGCAGAAATTCTTATCGGGAGCAACATGAGATTGGTCGATCGCTGAGTGAGATTAATCTGCTTTTCCGAGGAGATCAATGTGAACCACAAAGATAGCGCGGATCTGCAAGATAATAGAAGTCGGCAGATCCGAGTCTAACCTTAGCGGTGGGATCATTTAGGTCCTCCTCTCATGTACGGAGTGCAGGTTTAGGCTGCATAAGCGTCTCTCAGCCCTTCGTACTTCTGATCTCTCTCTGCACGGTTGTACAGAAGTGCATGGTGCAGTCGATCGAATGCAGCATGTATGTCACCTTCAGTCAATTTTGGAGGCGATGTGGCCCGGCACATTGGTTGGACATGTACGGAGATGTATTCCGTACTCCATGTCGAGTACTCTGTAGCCAGGATGCAGCATCCCAAGTCCTCTCGATCGACACTGCAATGCACCACCAAAGTGTCGTGCTTTGCAGTTTGGGTGTGTCATTCTGCATTTGGGCGCAATGCGCGCGACCGATCTGGCGTGACAGCCACTTCTTTCCTTTTTCCTTTTTCCTTGTTCCCAGGGGGTTGTTTTTTTGCCTCTCCCAACCTCTCATTTCCTCGGGTGCGCACATTTGGAAGCTGTGAATCTCCACTAGCGGGGTGGAAACATCAGGCGTTAGCATTCAACTGGTCGCGGAACCCCTAACGAAGGAGCCGGACCCTCTTTAGCTCTTTTCTGGCTCATTTGGTGGGTCGCACTGGCGTGAAGTGTATCCATATTGTACTGTGTATGGCTCGATCGAGGGCAAAGATACTGGTTGTAGCCCCCCCCCCCCCAATGCCTCGAGGCTGGACCTGCGTCACAGTACTTTAGGGCGACGCGATATGGAGAATGGAGAACGCAAGAGAGGGAAAGTCAGGGGCGGCTGACCCGGCAGGGAGGGAAAGGATGGACGATCGAACCCGACATGGTGGGTGTTGGGGCCGTGGAGAGGCAGCGATCATCATCATACTGCTCGCCTGGCATCTGGGAAGATTGGAGGATTGGAGGATTGGAGGCTGTCACTCGCTTCCCAAAATGGAACCACCAACTCCACTGGATGGTTTCCGGCTGGCTTGACGGAGAGCGGCGCGCAAACAAAGGATCTCCATCGCGGGTCTCGCCGCGGTGCGGTCTTCCGGTGATCTCAACTATCGAACTGGAAAGTCTTGAGGGGATTGGTCAACTCAAAAAAGGGGTGAATGAATGATGGTTTACTACCATCATGGGCGGAAGTAGAGGTGTGGTGAGTTCCAAAAGTTGCCCTACTTTATGGAGTAGCCAGCTTCGATCCCGGGCTATACGGCCTACAGATGCATCGTGGATCATAGTCTATACACGTTCCAGATACTCGGGTGGGCGCAGGTCCATTTCTTCCCTTTTACACTCTTTGCTTGTCTCTTTCCTTTCACGATTGCCGTTGCGGAGCACAGCGGACTTGTGAGCTCCAGGCCCAGCGACGATGGAGGAAAAGGTGGACTTGGGTGGACATGGTGGATCAAACTTGGTTTCCACTTGTTCCAGAATGCTTCTGTTTATGGAGCTGAATTTCCAGGAAAATCCTCGCTAGGATCGTCCGGCTTCACTTCCGCGCAGCCCTAGGTACGCCACTCTGAAATCACATCCCTGTGGTTGTAAATGGTCGGACGAATGACCCGTCTGGAACAAACAATGAAAGCAAAGTACGCGTACCTGTATACAAGGCCGCATTTTTGAGGGATTGACACATCGATCGACGGCTGTCAAAACAAAGAAGATCCAGGGTGGTTCCCTGCTTGATGATGCTCGATCTGCAAGGCGCGGCGTCGGCGTTGCTTCTTCGCTTCCAGTTGGTCCTGTCCCAGCGCCACCATGCAAGCGGACTGCATCTACGCACGGGACGGCAGCGCTGTTCTATATACGGTATCCCGATCGGAAAATTTTCATATCTGATTTCTATCTACGATGCTCTACTCCATACATACACTACGCCAAAGAGTTTTCTGTACGTTGTACATGTACTCCGTACTCCGCAGCTGTTTTGTGTACTTCATGCAGGCAAGGATCGACGATGATTTGGTGGGTTAAGGCTCCACGGAGTTGAACAAAGAAGAACGACAGTCCAGTTCATGCAATCCAGCTAAACCTTGTTTCAGCGGGAGAACTAATGCATCGAGCCGCACTCTGGAGACGCATCCAGGAACCCGCTGTGGCGAGCTCATCCGACAGGATCGGCTCGGGATAGAGCCTAGAAACCCAGGGAACCAACAGAACCAGAACCTTGGATCAAAGGACGGGCCGTTAGAGGCTGTCAGAAAACTGGGAACCTAGACCGACACAACAGACACAAAATAAAGAGACACAGGGTACCCAACGGGGAGAACGGAGTAAGAGCCCGGCGAGAGGAGCCTGGTCGATTAAGATTGAAAAGCCTTCCTATTTGAGCGATCGAAAAAACAGTTGGGTCTTCCGCTTAAGAGAGTTTTCTTTGGCTTTCGTTTCTTTCTAGCGTGATTCTAGCTGTAAGAGAAATGGGGCCTTCCCGAAGATGGAGACTTCCCCCAGTTGCCGGGTCCACCATGGACGAAGAGGAAGCTCGTTTTCCTGTAAATTTCGAGTCCGCTTTTTTTACGTACGAATACAAAACCCCCGACGGAACTGCGTGTCCTGCCCGCATTGAGTCGCCCTAGTGCAACGTAAATACCGCCGGGCCCATTATTTGGGGCGACTCTACCGCGTGCGCCCCACAGAGGATCATCGTCACTATCCCTCCAGGGCCAGTCTTTCGGGCACTGGTCCCATCATCGCGAATAGGAAATGGTCCCTTGGAAAAAAGGATGGGGGGAGAACTCCATAAGCGGCTGGGGACAACACGAGTGAGCACCCCAGCAACGGAAAAACGAATTCGCTAGACAGCTTTAGTACTCCGGACCTACTCCGTATGTACCATGTACATATTCGCGATCAACTTCCGCGTGGTGGAGCAAAGTTTCACCAGTATCGTCTCGATCTCGCTAACGGCTCCGGAGGATATTCCGCGGTAGATCACCGGTCCCGATTTTAATAGATTGATTCAATATCAGTGAGTATCTAGTTTCCCCGGGCTTGAGGAGTCAGTGGCACGGCTGAAACAGACTTACGAACCTAACTGTCTAAAGCCACCATCAGGGGGGAAAAAGGGCCCGGGGGGAAAGGGACACCTGGCGCGTTTGATCTGACGCAACGACTCAGCGACTGATCTATCCCGTCACACCCTCCACCGGAGGAAAGGATTGTGGCTGGATGCCCCGGTGCACGACGCGGCTACAGTGTGGCGAAATCCGTGATTTGCGTCAGCTGCAACCCTTAATATATCTTGGTATAACGGAGTACGGAGAGTACAGATGGAAACATAGTTACTCCATCCCTTGAGTGTAGACGGGACCAAAGATACCGCGTAGATGTACATGGCGAATACTGTAAAAGGGGGGACAGGATATGGGGGTGGAGCTGGGGCGTAACTGTTTTCTGCAGTGCTTGGACGGAGAAAGAAGGAGTCCAGAATGTTTCCATAGAGAATTTACGGCTAAACCTTTGGTAATGCTCATACTCCGTACCATGACCCAAGACCCTGGGAAACTAGAAAGGCTAGAAGGTGAGAAGAATGTTCATACGTAACCGAGACCGGGAGTGGGCTCGCTAGCGGCTCTGATTCATCGATACACTGGCGATGATGGGTCCCTCGGCTTGAGGGTGGCCGGGGGCCCACCCCCTATGATGGAGTCAAGTTCGGATCGATCGAATGTGAAAGAATGGGAAAGGAATAAAAGAGACAACTACGAGCGATGGAGTGATCCGTGGATGAGGAAAAAATGTGTAGTATCACCTAATATTCAAAGCTAAGCGTGATCAGGGGAAAGTCCGATGTCGATTGGCTTTATTTGGAGGTGTCTGCGACGAAAAGCGCCCAAGGGGGCCCTTGGGAGAGCGAAGCGACAAGCGATTGGAGGGAAAAGGGACCACAGCAAGGCTTCCGAGACTGTTTTCTCATTTATTGTTCCTCCGAGCCTGTTCGACTGGACAGGAGTACACAAGACGATTGCACGGCGGACCGCTCAGAAAGCCGAATGTCTGGTCTTGATTACTCGACAGATGGATCTTTGGATGAGCCTAGAGCTCCACGAGACAACCGGCGAAAGTACTCCGTACCTATGTACTTTACCTAGGTTGGCCAGGGGATGATACCGATTCTCTACACATCCAAAGTGGCTTCGATCTGTTGGTGACTAGTTACTGGCAATGGTCTCTCTGCCTAGGCATCATATGTCAGCGCCCAAAGGACCCCTGGCATTAGGGTTGAGAAGGTTGGGAGGGCTAGTGACGAGAACTTCATCCAGTAAGAAAAAAGGACCATCTGTCCCTATGGAGCCCGACCACGCGAGTCCCGATGTCCAGTTCGGATGGATCCGTTTCTGTTCCTGCGGCTGCTCCCCCTTCTCCACTTATGCAAGAGGGCAGCCCGGAGATTCGGTTCCTAGCCTCCCCTTCCAGTGGAGCACCAGAGCTCGTCTGGATCAGGGTGATGATCTCTGTCGGGAATCGTCCATCTGCACGGTACTTTCGTTTGTTGGGCCCGGGGGGAAGGGGAAGAGGAGGAGTTCCAAACACTTATGTACTCCGTAGTATGGATACATATCAAGGGGGAGGGAAAAGACTGGATAGATCCACAAACTAATTGTGATGGATCAGAGGGGAGAGGTGTACGGAGTACATCGATAGCAAAAATCAGGCCCCGATCCGCCCTGGCGCTACTGCAACACTACCGGGTTTAGCAGACGTTGGAGAACGCAGAAAGGGGGCGCGTTCCTGTTCCCCGGGACCAACGCGGGAGAGCCGCTCGCTGCTAAACAAAGAAAACCGGGGCCTATAAGCTTATGATCTGGATTAATTTCCTTTTTGCGTTGGTTTAGGTAATTTCGATTTATTGATTTTAGTCTGGTTTTATGTTTTTATTTATTCCAGAAAAAGGAACTGAGAAGATCATCCTAGTCTTTTTGCTCATTTCCATTTTTTTAAAAAAATTATCATTTTAATTGATTTTCCCTTTTCTTCTTTTTATTCCTTTTTTATTTTATTTTTTAATTTTCATTTCCATTTCCATAATTATTCTTTTTTCCTTTTCATTCATGCTATATCTACGCAATCGCTGCTCGTACACCCCTGTTACCCTAAGATAGTCTCTTCTTATTTAATTATCTCTTGCTCCCTCCGGACTTTTTTTTCCCTTCTTTTCGCATACTTGACTATCGTCAACAACTATCATAATCCTCCTCCTCCTCTTCCACCTCTTCCTCCCTGCGATCAAAACGCCCTCCCTGCTATCCGCCCTGTCTTCTCCCTTCTCCCTTGCGATAACATCCTTCTGGTTTTCAACCGGATCTACCGGACCCCAGTTCCGCAACTTTCTCCTTTCCAGGGTCTCCCTTGCCGACTTGGCTTCATATCCCTTCTCACCCGTTTTGCTGGGTCAGATCGCGATTTCATGGCCTTGATTCTGCAGCCACCCTCGCGCCTATCTTGTTGATTGAATATTCCTATTTTATTTTATTCTATTTTTTTTGGGAAGTACTTTCTGGTTACTTGCGGATCTATCGTTTCCTTGGGGGAAATCCGATTGACGCGATCTACCGGTGGAGCCCAAATAAAAGCAACCGACAACGACCTGTCGAAGCCTCTAAAACCAGCCATCCGCCATTCTCTATTTGTCGGTCTCTCAGTCGTCACATTCCTGCCCTACAACCTGCTGGTGCCCGCATTGTTCCAGTGAAGTCAGGTCTACTTTTAAAAAGGATCCGTCTTCCGATCTTGACTGCATCCGCATCCCATCGCCTGCACCGCCCGTCCCTGTCTAGACTCGGTACTTTTCGCTTTTCGCTTTTGCTACGGGGGGTGGATTGGGAGTTCGTTTGTCTACGATTCTCTGGCCGAGAAAGAAATAACTACTATTTAAGACCCGTTCGTGGTGTTTACCTGGTGAGTTATTCCATCTCATTCTTAACCCTGCCGTGTCGCATTCGCAATATCTTTGCCGCAATCGTCTTTTGCATCATCTTCGTCTCCAGCTTCTCTGACAATGATTGCCTCCGCAGACCTCAACATGATTCTCCGAGACCTATCAGCTTTCAACATGGGACGCGGCGCCTACGACACAACGGGCGTCAAGAAGCCTGGTGCTCCTCCCCCACCACCTAAATAATCACCTGCGATGATACCCTTATTCGGCACACATATCCTCCTGCTTTCTGGCGATGTTTTGGGATTTGTCAGGCGCCTATGCTTCCTGGGGGTTTGACGCCTCTACGTTCGGAGTTTGCTCTATCTTTCGGTGAGTACCCTAATGCAACCGCCTCGTTTTGGGCATCAAGGCTAACATTAGTTGCAGACATTTGTAACACTATTTTTCCTCCTGTGACTTTTTTTTTCACACCTCTCGGTCATATCTTTGCTACTGATTCGCCACTGGCCTTGCGCGACCTCATTATACCCTTTTTAATTTCTTCAATTCTGCATCGGGTTCGGATTTTCAGCGTCGACGTTTCTTCGGTTTTATCTTTTCTTCATTTTTTTCCGTCTTCGCACGTGCGCCTTACCGTTATCTCGGATGCCTTCACCTCTACTTCATTTCGATCACCTCTTCTTTCTCCTGTTACGACAAATACCGAGATGACCTCACTTCGACCTCTCAAAAGTGCCTTTTTGTTCTTTTTCATTTTTATTATCCTGCTTGTCTTGTGGTTATCTGCTTTTCGTTTGACTCTTTTTCCACGGCGTTATGGCATAGATGGGACGGAATTTATTGCATGGGATGCATGGACTGATACCAGAAGACTTAGACCTTCGGACCTCGCGGTCACAATAGTACGTTTATTGACGCGCAATTACTTTTTGACTTTATGTTTCTGTATTTGTATCTGGGTATATTCACGTCACGCCTGTATATTATGTTGCGCACAATCGCGAAATCGAAGCGGCTATCATTCGTTGTCTCTACTCCCTCTTTAACCCATGACGATCTGCTGAACGCAGAGATTCGTTTCTAGACCTCCGATTCGTGGCCAGATTCTCTACAGGTTCCGTCCCTGCCCTAGAACTCGAAAAGCACGGACATGTTCGTGTAGCCCAAATGTCGTGTCGCTCAGACTTGACAGCTGCGATTCGGGCGGTATACTAGACTGAGCGTCGGGCAGATTTGCTTGGGGACTAATGCCGAGCCAGGAACCACCAGGCTGATTTTCGATCCCCCGGCGCCTGTTGATGCATCGGCAGATAGATCCCGGGCCCGACTGGAGTCCCACTGGCGCCTGACATCATCTCGCATGCCCGTTGGGCACTAGTCCGTGAATCACGTCGTGCCAGGAACAAGAACTCCTCCACGGGGAGTTCTTCCCTGGACCCACAACCCCTCATCCAGCAAGGTCTGAGAACTTAATTGTCTTTCTCGACATTTCGTCTTGTGTTCTCTCAATTTTCTAGGTTGTGATGATTGACCGCCATTCAATAACAAGCCTCTTGGGGTCGAGACCCGCAAGTGCTGAGCTGTTGAGCTAAAGAAGATACAGTGCGATCTTAATAACCATCATTTTTCCATTGTGCTTCTGATGGAAAGAATCCCATCAAACTTTCCGTGACTAGGATTCTTCGTTTCGATCGCCATGTTATTTTAGTTTTTGGTTGCGCTTTGGCTGTGATCAAAACTTGAACGACTCTGGCATTTGGCCCTGGTGGTTAATTGCAAGGGCTGTAGTTTATGCGTATCCGGCGATGTTTCGGTCTGCACCAACCTTGAAGATCGCTTCCGTTATGTGGAATTTACTAGTATAACAGCCTATTCATGTTCGTCCATGTTCCTCCCCAAAGCAGTTATCAAGAACTACATCCTGACAGGGATATGTAACTAAAATATGCGATCTCCACATATGTTATATGACCTAACCTGTATTTTATATTTTCTGGATGCTTCACATGGATTCTAATAACTTGAACTGTACTGGGATTGCCTGCTCGCCTCGATCTAGGTCCATCTGCTAGGTAATAAATTTCAAGTTGAATATTAACGAAATAGTAGATTAAAAGGTTACTCCTTATTTGGGACTATTTACTATTATTTCCAGGACTTAACTAAAGATTTCATCCTTCAACTTGAGGGAACCTCATGTTCAAAATGTATTCAAGTTCTCAACCTTCAGGGCTTGGAAGCTAGTATCAAAAGTGGACCCGGAGGAGAGTTGAATATATCTTCGTGAGTTGAACCCTGATGGTCTCGTCAATGATACTTCAACTTTGATAAAATGCGTCTTAAATTTGGGAAATGAAATATTCCATGGTAGTAATGTTCCAAGGTTTCAGCCCATAAACTCGCGCACAATTAATAATCAGATTAAATGCAATTCAAATAAATTCAATTGCATATACCTCGGGGCCTGTACCAGAGATCCCGTGACCAAAGGAAGTACGGCTCACGCTAAACCGGAACAGGACCTCAACCATCATCATCAGCGCCGCAACCCCCCCTCAAGACCTTCTGCTTCCCCGTGGATTGCGACATCGAGCTTTTACTCATCCCAACAGCACGAGGAAATTGAGATTGTGAAACAGACCATCTCTCACTCATATAATCCTTGAATACCAGTTACCAGCATCGCAGCTGAACCTGCCGGCTCACCCGCCTGCCCGATCACCTAACTATTTGTCAGGCGTCGCTCTCTGCAGGACGGCCTAATCCTCGCCATCTTTCTATCTCACATCTTATTATACTGTCTCAGTCATGTCCGAGTCAGCCGGCGCAAACGCTCCGAAACCGAGCAGCAGCGTGAAGCTAGTTTTGCTGGGTGAGGCTGCCGTCGGCAAGGTACAGTTGTCCTTCCCAAGTTCCACGGGGTTTAGTTGCTGATGAACTTTCTTTTTACTTGCAGTCGTCACTCGTTCTTCGATTTGTCAACGATGATTTCCAGGAAAACAAGGAGCCCACCATCGGCGGTAAGGAACACCTCCAGATGAGCACTTTGGCTTGAGGGGAAGGCTGCTGCCTGCGTCCTCTGCGAAGCCTGTCTTAAAGATCGCGCTCTCTGCATACTAGGATTATGACATTTAGTCGAAATCCTCAAGCGTAACCTCGGAAAATTCCCGGCTAACCTCATTGCTCAGCTGCCTTCCTGACACAGAAATGCTCTCTTCCTACGCGCACAATCAAGTTTGAGATTTGGGATACTGCAGGCCAGGAACGATTCGCTTCTCTCGCTCCGATGTACTACCGCAACGCACAAGCCGCTCTCGTGGTCTACGATGTCACCAAGCCCTCGTCCCTGACGAAAGCAAAGCACTGGGTTGCCGAGCTCCAGCGCCAAGCAAGCCCCGGGATCGTCATCGCTCTTGTCGGTAACAAGCTGGACTTGACCAACGACGGCGGCGATACTTCTGCGGCAGCGGCCGCTGGATCCGAGAGCGAGCCCGTTAGAGATGATGGAGAGGAGGGTGCTGCGGAGGAAGGCGAAGAGCAGGACACGACCCCTGGCGATGCTCGAAAAGTGTCGACCCGTGAAGCGAGCTCGTATGCAGACGAGGAGGGTCTCTTGTTCTTTGAGACTAGTGCTAAGACCGGAACTAACGTGGTGGACGTTTTCACTGCCATCGCTAATGCCATTCCCGAGAGCAGCCTGAAAACCGGCCGTGGCGGTGCCGGCACGGGCCAGACTGCGCTGGGAGGCCGGTCGGCGGAGGACTCTCGAGTAAACCTTGGCGACCGAAGTGCAGCGACAGCAAAGGAAGGCTGTGCTTGTTGATCTGCCTTTTTTCTTTTTTTGAATCACCTTGCAAATTTCCCCATGGGTACAGGCGTCTCCCGTTCTGCTTGTTGGATTGCTCCTACGCAATGCTCATTGTTCACTTCTATATCCCTTTGCCGATAGCAATATTGAACTCTTGCAACTGTATACTGCTGCCATGTAGAGCATGTTCGCATCAGCAGAGTTTGTAATGCAAGCAACTGCAACTGCAATCATACTTCATGTATGTTCATACATCCCAAAGGAAGTAAGGATTACAATTTATGGTCAGCCAATCAGCGGCCACGCGAGGGCAGAGTAGTCACGTGACAGCCATCACCTAAGTGGAAAGAATAACGCTAATCCCCTTTGGGAAATAGTGCCCTCGCTTAAGCCGGATCCCACAGCTGGGCAAATTCCATTCCCACGTCTTGAACGCCGACCGACCTCACCCTCCGCCGACCTCAACCAGCAAATTCGCAGCACTCCCGTCGCTCGCAATCATGGCTGCCATCAACAAGATTGCCACCAACTCGCCCTCCCGGCAAAACCCCTCCGAGCTGGAGAACGCGATTGCCGGCGCTCTCTTCGACCTCGAGAGCAACACCCAGGACCTGAAGGCCAGCCTTCGTCCTCTGCAGTTCACCTCTGCCCGTGAGGTAAGAATTGCATTCGTCACGCCTATCGAACTCTTCCGGAACCGCATTGCAAGGGAATCTCGTCGTGGTGGTCTTATCGGAGAAAGAGGTGGAAATCTTTGTGGGCATTGTGGGATTGCATCAAATTCGCAATGTACATGCCCCAGTGCAACTGCAAAATGAATTGGGATCTTCCGAGAGACAAGGGACCTCCGACACGCACATTCCCTTGACGACAGTTCTGGCAGGGCGAGAATTGGTTTTTTTTTTTCTGCTTCCGCAATCATTCGGTGCGGATACCTCGACCGGAACAACAAAGTACTAACATACCCTCTCCAACAGGTCGAGGTCGGCCACGGCAAGAAGGCGATTGTTATCTTCGTCCCTGTCCCTCTCCTCCAGGGATTCCACAAGATCCAGCAGCGGTAAGACGACATCTCTCGACAATCTGGATTTTTTTTTTAAACCAAGGCCTGGAACAATGGGACTAATTTGGATTTTTTTTCCGCCAACAGTCTGACCCGCGAGCTCGAGAAGAAGTTCTCTGACCGCCACGTCCTCTTCGTTGCTCAGCGCCGCATCCTGCCCCGCCCCAAGCGCTCCGTCACCTCGCGCTCCAACCAGACCCAGAAGCGCCCCCGTTCGCGCACTCTGACCGCTGTCCACGAGTCCATCCTGTCCGACCTCGTCTACCCCGTCGAGATCGTTGGCAAGCGCACTCGTACCAAGGAGGATGGCTCCAAGACCCTGAAGGTCGTCCTGGACGAGAAGGAGAAGGGTGGTGTTGACCACCGTCTCGATGCCTACGGCGAGGTCTACCGTCGGTTGACCGGCCGTGCTGTTGTTTTCGAGTTCCCCCAGGGCGGTGCTGAGTACTAAGCTGCTCGTTTGCTGTTTGCGGGTGGGAAGGAAATGAGGTGTATTTTGGGTTGCTTGTTTCTAGGTCCGGATTCACTCTAGATTCAAGGAGAGCATGACGGGTGAAAGAACCAAAAAATGCATTACGGGTTTTTCTTTTGAGTTATGTGCCCCCCCATTGACTGGTGCATGGTTTTAAGGCCTCCGTTTCATACTACTGGGCGAGGCGACGGAGATGAGTTTCCATCCGAGCCGTGTTCCTCTTAATGAGGATGGGATGGGATATGTGATAATATTCCAATCGAACAATTCCGACTTTCAAAACACATGCCTGCGTAGTTAAGAGCAGCGCCCGGACCGCTCTAAGTTTGATCCTACCCAGTAGTGGCTACAGTCAGTTTGGCTTTCAGATGCCTCTTGTCTTTTATCTGGGTTCGATGCAACATTGTAGAACAATTTACAGCATTGAGTCAAGTATTTACTGAAACTAAATGCACAGGGGTATGGAAAGAAAGAAAGGAAAAATAAAATGTCAACAACAGCCATCTCTTCACCTGTCAACTACAACGACGCCGTGATTCTCCCCACACCAAGCACCATCCAGTAGGCCAATTCTCGAGCCACCAAGTCACCTGGCTTAGCTTCCTTTCCAACATTCTGCTGCTCGAGCTGTGCCTCGGCATCCCATTCCATATGCACAAACACTGGGATTTCGAGAACATCCTCATCTTGCTGCGAAGCAACTGCGAGCTCATCCTCATCGGCCCCTTCCTTTCCACCCTCAGCTTCTGAGCCAGGTAGTGTTCCCGGGATCACTTCAAGAACAACTGTAGTCCAATTGCGACCCTTGTCCCAGACCTTGCCGGCCTCAGGAATCTTCTCGGCAGCGCGGAGGCGAGGGTCGGTAGTGATAGGCGCCGACGCACCTTGTAAAGCCTCATCCCAGACATCGCTGTTGGGCCCAATGTCGAATTGAGGGGAAAGCACCGTCACTTTGCTTGCAACGCGGCCTGGAGTAACAGACGGAGTAGCCAAGGTAATGCGCACCGGATCAAACATGTGATTCTTCAATGTAAGCAGAACATGGACGGGACGCAACGGGGCCAGTGCATTCAGATCCGGAGCCGGAGACGGGGCCAGAGACGAAGATGGAAGCGTAAGGGGACGTAGTGTCGGGAGTGGGATGTAGCTGAGAGCAATAAGCCGAATACGGAAGCGTGTAGACTGTGGCTTGGTTTCGGGCTTGACGAGAATATGCTTGCAAGACTTGCATCGCTTAGCACGTTTCGTGCGAAGAAGCACCGGTAATGGCATTAGGTCATGGGAGAATCGGACATCAGGAGATTGTTCTGTGCGCTGGCTCAATGATGCAACGCCATCCCAACCGCAATCCGGGGAAGCAAGTCGCTCTATGATGGAGGCGTCGCCGTCTTCTGAGGCAATGCGAAGACCCTCGCTAGCATTTATTGCCTCGCGCATGACTGGTGGCTTCGGCTTTTGCTTCTTATTTCCGCCATATAGTCCGCTTAGACGTGACGATGAAGCATATAGAGACATGAGTCGGTTCAAGGCACCGGGCGACGAGAACCCAAAGTCCGAGCCCATAGCATCACTTGGAGAAGTCGATGTCTCAGAAATTTGTGATCGATAGAAGTTCTTTAGAGTCGCAAATCGGGCCTCTGCGCCTAGATTGGGCGTAACTTCCTGGTCATTCTGCGTGGGCTGCTCTCCGGCACCATCTTGGGTAGTAGCCGGCTCTTCAATAGACGCCAGATTGGACAAAGGTGATTTGAGATCGCCGAAAGCGCGGGATCCTTGTCTTGACCGAGTATCGAATGCTGGGCCAGATAGAGAGTCGGTCATCTTCTGTAGCTGATTGCGAATATTGGTGGGTTTGTCGAACTTGATACCGATGTCAAGCGTTGTCCAAAGACAATAACCACAGGATAAGACCCAAGGGCCTTGCTGATTACCATTTCCTGTGACATTTTCAATTGTACTGACAGATAGCGGAGCTGTACAGACGGGACAATTGAAGCAGTTCCGACCGCATCTGTGATGTCTTGGGTGAGCAACAGTGGTATTTGAACAGGGATGGGTGCACGTGTACATACCGGTTTGCATCTCCTCTCACCATGCTGCTGGGTGTCTCAAATAAGCAGTTCGGGCAGTACCAGCTCACAATCTCCTCTGTTATACATCGCGGGCATTTGATCTGGTGGCAATCTTCGCAGTAAAGGAGCTGTTCAGGTGGATATAGTGAAAAATTGGACCGAGGTGATCTCGGGTCGAAGGTTTGCTCCTCCTCCTCCTCCTCTTCATCTTGCTCATTTTGAGTGTGCGGCGGTTTCACTTCGTTTGTGTCTTGACCGCTGCTAGCTTTTGTGCGCTCGGGGGTTGATTTCTGCGGCGACTCCCTGGACCTGCGCTTTCTGGCTGGGTCGGGGACAGGTGTATCGGCACAGGGGCACGAGACATAGGTATAAGGAAATGGACAGGCCATCTTCTTTTGGTTTATAGGACGAGGATCTTGCTAATCGGGGGACGGGTGGTTGATATGAGGATTTATTGCTCGGTCAAGTCATGCTTCACGGTGGGGGGCTGTAACAATGGGAAGGACCAGGGTGGCCAGGGCGATTGGAGTATTGAGCGTGATGAAAGGTGATCCCCGAAAAATAGAGATGATCCCTATCGGGAGCAGGTGTTAGCATGTCTTTCTTGCAAGCCCCCGGGCTGCGACTTTGGGCCTCCCTCCTGGCTGGCGCATGTCGGGGGGGGGGGGGGTCGAAACTGCGTTGATGGCGCGATAACGAACCAGAGAAAGGATGAAGGCAGCAGTAGCTATTCCCGATAGACCTGTGGTTAACTGAGAGTAAGGAAGCTTGCAGAAATCGAGTTTGTTGAGCCGCAATTGCGGGCGCGACGGAGTGCACGAGCAGTCGCGGAGAGGAGCTGCGGAGGTTCCGCATCAACAATCGACGTCAGACAAAAATTAAGATTCGCCCTTCCCTTTCACCTTCACCTTCACCTTTACCTCCCACTCCACTCCACCCCCTCCGCGCAAAAGGTTCTAGGATATCTCTACCCTCGATTTGGACGTCAGCTAATTACGGAATATAGCGATTATACTTATGATACCTCTACACACATTCCGGGCCAATGTGCCACGACGGTGCTTCGCTGCAAGCGCCAACATCCGGACATACGCCAGCCAAACCCCCGGCAATCCGATGCTGGAGGTGTTCAACCGCAAGACCAAGCACCTCCAAAAAGAACGGGCGGCCCAGAATGTCGAAGAGAGCCGAAAAGTCGATTATTTGAAAGATGAGGTTGCAAGGCGGTTATGCGAGCGCTTATTGGTAAGACCCCAATGGAACGAGGGTTGTGTCACTGGAGAGCTTAAGCAGATACATTTGCTGACTCAAAGCTTCTTTTGGATCAATAGGATATCAAGCGCGAATTCCCGAATGTACTCGACCTAGGCGCAAACAGCTGCAACATTGCCCGGGCCCTAACAACAACTGATCTTGACCTGGCCGCGCCGGAGGGCCAATCGACTCCGCCACTAGCAGAACGTATCTCAAAATTAACATGCGTGGATACCTCACGAGCGCTTCTGTACCGAGATGAAGAGATGCCCTTTAATAAGGGGATCAATATCCACCGTGAGCTGATTCCGGACTTGGAGACACTACCTTACCAACCAAACACCTTTGACGCGGTGCTCTCATCGTTATCAATCCACTGGATCAATGACCTCCCTGCCTTACTCAACCAAGTCAACACAATGCTCAAGCCGGATGCTCCATTCATCGCGGCGATGTTCGGTGGCGATACCCTCTACGAACTACGTGGATCGCTCCAGCTGGCAGACATGGAGCGACGCGGCGGCGTGAGTCCGCATGTATCACCACTGGCAGATGTGAAGGATGTGGGCAGCTTGCTGAACCGTGCTGGGTTCAAGATGCTTACGGTCGATGTTGAGGATATTGTGGTCGAGTTCCCAGATACATTCGCGCTCATGCAGGACCTTCAAGCGATGGGCGAGAGCAATGCTATTCTGCATCGAGAGGCTGGACCTTTGTCGCGAGAGGTATTGCTAGCCAACGAAGCTATCTATCGATCTCTGCATATGGAAGATGGCGCGCCTGGTATCCCGGCCACATTCCGACTGATCTATATGATCGGCTGGAAGGAGGATAAGAACCAGCCGCAACCTTTGGAACGTGGAAGTGGTGAGACGAACCTCTCGGAGCTCCTAGGGGGCGGTGACTTCCAGAAGCCATAAATATAAGTCGCGAGAAGACCGCGCCAAAAAAAAAATAAATTGGGAGGCAGACAACCTGGGAATGGAAGGCCTACTATGGCCTATCAATAATTTTATAGTACATCAATTGTAAAATGGCTACGCTGAAAGAGTCGACACAAGAGAAAGACTGTTTAGCAGAAGAAAACTTTATGGAATGCAATCCACCCTCTACCAAGAGTAATAATATAGAAAAGAAAGTCACGATATTTGTTGCTTATTTCACGCTTAAACCGTCCGGCGGTCGGTCATGACTCGAACGATTGAACCGGTGCCTGCAATTTCGACTAGCTTTTCATGCCAGTTCAGTAGCACGCTCATTTGCTGACCACCACCACCTTCACCCAGGTTGCGACCTTGGATTTGCGAGAAGCCGCCGGTGCTCTGCGGGGAAACGGATTTGTTGCGTGGCGACTGGGATCCGCTGCCGGGGGCAGGGGAGGACATACCCTTGTAGCTGGTTCAAGTTAGCACAGTTGTCTCAGGCCTAGATGGGACACCGTCGGTCTGGAGAGGTTGGATCCTCGGGGGCACACATACAGGTACTTCATCAAGCAGTCTGCTCGCTCTGCCCCACCCTCTCCGGCACAGACGCCCTCTAGGACACGGGTCATTTCGCCCTGGCGAATACCCTGTAGCACCTCAGTCACGGTAGCAAGATGCACCTGCTTAGCACCCTCGTCGCCGCCAAGCGGCGCTGTGTCCAGGACGGCACGAAGCGCACCCTCGGCGTCACCACCGCGCAGCAGTTGTCGCACTTGGGTTGCGACATTAGCCGCCTCACTTGAGGTTCCGGGTTGGGGCAAAGTAGCTGGGAGGAGGGTCTCCATAGGGAAGTTGACCGACGACTCGGGGTCGAGCTGGTCGATATTGATGGTACGGTAGTTGATTTGCGACATCGTGGCGGGTTTGTGTTCGCTTGTAGAGCGGAGGAAGTAGACGGGGATAGGAATTGGTATTCAAGAGTAGTCGCGATCGACCACAGCGGTGTTGGTGGAGGCGTTGTACCTGGCGGGGTGCGGCGAGTGTGGCTTTGGTATGTCAACGGGAGAGCGGGGGAGGTCTCGAGGGGAGGAGTTGCTGACTCGAAGCGGTGGGGGGAATAGGTAGACGGGAATGGCGAGGTGAGGTTGGGCAAAGTCAAGTGAAACAGTAATTTCCTTGTTCAAATTCGAGGAGAAAGGAGCAGAGAGGAGGGAGAGAGGAATGAGGATCGAAGTGTCCACGAGTGACGGAGCTGCCGGTGGTGGAGGTGATGGGGGCTTGTTGATGGCCTCAGGCAGAAATCATCATCCCGCAGCGAAATATTTTGATGCCTAGCACGTATACTCCTACTAACTAGTATATACTCTAAATCTATTTTAATTGCAAAAAGGGAAGTCTATGTGTTTTCCTTACTCCCTTGACTTAAAAGAACCAGTGCTACTACCATTAATCAATGCTCAATTCTGTTCTATTGCAGCTTCAGTTTTAGTTGATAGAGACAAAGTAACATTTGAAGCAACCAATGTAGTAGCCCAAATCCAGAGGAAATTCAAAGTCCGTTTTTCTCAACACTGTTCTCATGATAAACCTCTAGGCTATATCGAGCAAACTTACTGCGAGCTCGAATTTGCTTGCCATATTTTGTGAACAGCGGTGGGACAACACAAAACAAAGTAGCTAGACCCGCGAGAATCGACGAGGCTACATTTGCACCAAGTCCTTCGAACATATCCGCAGCAAACAGTGGGAAGGCGGCTGACAGCAATGAGCGGAAGAGCGCAAGAGTTGCAAAACCACTGGCAGAGAAACTCAGATAACTGTCTGCTAGATATCCGCCAAGGACAGTGTCGAACTCATTCAATGAGTACCCAATAAAAACCAAGGATATGGCCGATACGATCCAATGAACATGGTCTACCAATGGAGGAATAGTCCAGGCAAACCACCAAAGCCCGCCAGCCAGCAAAGGTGCTCCGATTGAGAAGCCGATGAGTTTATGCTCCGGTTCTAGCACGATACCTTGCTCCTCGGCGTATGCGATTTTTCGATGATCATTGATGCGGGTTAGTAGTCCCAATACCAAACCAATGCATATCGCCAGGAATGGAAGAGTAGACGATTCATTAGAGAACCCCATAGACTGGTAGACCGGAGGCAAGGCCTCTGTGAAAAGATAGACCATAGCGAACGCGATCGCACTGATAGTAGAGACCAAGAAAATGATTGGCTCCGTAAAGAAGAGCTGAATTGGACGAAAGAGTGCGATGCGTATAAAAGTCATCAAGTCCGGTGTATGATCGGGGTTCAATGCTTTGAGTGTATCGATGCCGGTTTCACTTCGCACTTTGGCCACTTCTCGTACGAGAATTAAGGAGGGCCGTGACTCACGAATTCCGATGAGAAGAAAGCACACCACACCAGTTACAATTGCTGCAACATGAAACACCCATTGCCTATATATCCGACGTTGTTGAGTATCCATTCCATCAAAATCCAATAGGGGACCAGTTACTTACCATCCCAAATGCTCAGCGATATATGTGCTGATAATTGGCCCCATACACATGCCCATATTGGCAACCATAGCCCATAAAAAGATCATCCAGATGCGGTCTTTTGAATTATACAAATCTTCAATACTGCCGGCCACGACAATAGTCGGAATAGCCGACAAAAAACCCGAGAAAAAACGGCCGACTGCGATGCCGGTAAGAGAAGGCGAGACACCGACAACTACACAAAAGACACTGTACAGGCCAGTGCTAATGATGTATAGCCTTTTACGCCCAAAGGCTTCTGAGAACGATGGAAACATGATCCCCCCCAAGACATTGACCCAGTAGATATCTGCAATCACAACCGAAATTTAGTCAAATACAAGGTATGAGGAATCTGAAACTGACAGTGAAACGAATATAAAAAGGGCAAACTCTTTCCCAATATCATAATCATGTTGAGCACGATCAGCTGCGGCGCTCTATCGATGCATGGTTAGTTGTGGCCAATCGTACGAGATTCCAAACTACTCACGCCGGCAGTACTAATAGCAGTACTAATAAAAGACATATACATTAGCCGAGGCAATCCTTGAAAGAGAATTCAGCATAGAACTTGCGTGAAAAAATCAAGAAATATAATCAAACTGCTGTCGTATATCTTTCGGGGCATGTGCCAGTTGCGCGGGTGTTTGGGATTCGAGGCCGACCAGCGGATGAACCTTTCATCTGTGGTAAACTCTAGTCCATTCTTATCGAGGATGAACTGCAAGTAGCCCCTAGGGGAGGGTGACAATGAAGGTGACAAACCGTCGGGGCTTATTGTCGAAGTAGATTCCATGGTGTAAGAAGAACGGCGTTGAAGAGGATGGTGAAGGAGTTGTCAAGGAATAATCGTACGGGTCTAAATATAGAGAGAACAAGAGAAAAAAAAAACAGAAGAATGAAATGAAATGAAAGGCACCTGGGCAAGTATTACCTGAAATCAAATATAGAAGCAACTCATGACTTGAACGGTTTGACAAATGCACATGCACCTGCTTGGTTTTACGGTCGCGGGCGTAAGGATGGCCAGTATACTCGTCACCTACAGGTCTACTCATAGCAACTACTAGACAAAACTAGTGTAATTAAAGATGGAATCCATGCGGATCTCCCGCCATATTCTGGACCTCGATCACCTCAGTGGCCTAAAAATGGACTCGGGCACCCGAAAATGGCTAAGTTTTGTCCGGATCCGCGGACCAAGCTTTCCAGGAACCACCTCGCCAATCAATGGTCCGACACAGATCATGTTTTGAGCTCCAAGCTTTCCAATTTATGCAGTGCAAGGCACAAAGTCCCTCATGGGGCTTGAGTTCGTCTCCGCAGCCCCATGTGTTGTCGATCCTAGGCTAGGCGCAGATCCAACCGATGATGAAACCACTCCACCAGGGAGTGACAGAGCAGGAATCGAACAAATCAAGGGATTGACTCTAAATAGAATTGCACCAGAATGCAGGTTTTATCCAGTCTTGAACTAAGTAGATCACGAGCTAGACCCTGCAGTGTTGCAAATACTAAGTGGTACTGAACTCTTTATGATCCCCTTCATTGGAAAATTGTGCCAATGCATAAGGTGCACACGCAATCCTCGACCCCGGAACAACTGCAATTAATTTGATCTACAAGACTCAATATTGACAAACCTTATGCGCTATTCATATGATGGTGAGCCCCGTATCGTTTTCGCTATATTTCGGTGCGTAGAGAATTTCCATCGGGTATTTTCTAGTGCGTCTGCTTAGCAACTTTTGTTCTTCTTCATCAAGAATAGGAAGGACCAGTAGCTAGCTAATCACCCCGATGAATATGTAAGTCTCATGTTTATCCTATGCCTGGCCATACATGCCCAAAACATGCCCCTTGTTTCGATACTCGCAAGGCCCACAATGGCAATTCGGACGATGTGGCCATGTGGATATGACATGTGAAGTAGAAAAACACTTTGATTCTGATGTTAGATCGGGTAGCTCCTGATGAAAAAAATACCAAACTCGAGGTCGTATGGAGCCGGCGCAGCCTGCCTATTCCGGGCTTCAAATTCGAGTGGGATCTTTCATGGGGAAACTAAATCCATCAGCAGCAGCGTGGCTTTTTCATGGCAATACGTCACATGGACCTTATGAGTTTTACCGGTTTTATGCTCTATACTTTTTACTCCTTCGCAGTAACAGAATACCTAGAGCCAAGCCCATCTAATTCGCCACCTAGTCCTTTAAAAAGCCGAGCGGATACTAAGCAACGAGGTGCAATTGGGAAGTTAAAATATATAACGGAATTGTCTTTTAATTTCGATAATAATTGCCTGCAGCTTTAAATAGGTGATGGCGGTATAAACTTTTAAAAACATGACCCGAAGAAACCTAGGAATCAAAATGCGCAATAGCCGAGTAAGTATCTGCAAAAAAAGAAGCAGCGACATTTGATGTGAACTTCTATAATAAATATCAGACAGCGCGATACCATGAGATAAATCTTGTAGCTTATATTTCTCGCTACAGCGAATTTATGGCGGCGTGTCACGAAGCTTGATTCATCCACGTGTGAGATCCTCCACAACTACCAGGACCTTAAGGGACCGCCTGGGATCATATCTTTTTGAAATCATGCATCTCTCTTGGTCCTCCAAAATAAATCGATTCATTAAGTTATTGTAAAGATCCCTTATGCCATCAGTGTCTTCCGATTCAGAAGCATGCTCGTCCACGGCCTTATTAAAATTCTCCCATACCGCTTCGACCCATTCGGGACTCTTAGGAGGCTCAGCTAGATCTCGAGCTTCCCTTATCTCGCGTAGTAAGTCAATAACTTTAGATAGCAGTTTCTTGAAAGCAGTTAAAGCCTCAGGAGACTGTCTCGTATGGTCTTTGAGCAGGTTGACCTGACCATCCATGACATCAATCGCTGTGCCAGTGTTGATCTCGTCGATGTTCAGATTAGAGTTGGACTCAAGCATGGTCGAGATTATACCACAAATATGGATAATCTTAATAGGAATATCATTCTTTAACCCCCCCCGAGATGCCCGCACAGTGACAGGCGAGAATGTGAACGATCGAACGAAGGCGATCGGTGATAAATGGCATGACCATCAAAAATGGGGCCGAGCCAACGGAACTCATAGCTCGATAATATCCCAAAGAGATAACGGTATTTGATTCACCGGGATTTTAAGTCTCGGGCTTAAAATTTCAGGAAGACTTCGCGTAGTTTCGGATCTTTATATGTCTGATGTTGGTCCGTAAGTAAGTAAGTACTAGTAGTAGTCCTTTGATATTTGTTTCCCGAGACAACCATCAACATGAGGCACGAGTGAATAGAATTCTTCGTCAAAAAGGGGACTTTAAATAATGAAATTCTCTTAACATTTTCTAAAAAAGCCTTTTGGGGCTTTGTGTCCGAGTCTTTGTTCATCAATTCTGCACTTTGATTGACAAATTATCGTCTTTCAACAACCCATGTGCCTTTGGACTTGCTGCGAGGTACCCCCACAAGAGGTTCTCCTAAATATGGTGACTCTTCTTATCCTATTAACTCGAAAGACTGGAAGCATTATGAGGAATTTTCGAAATAATATGTTGTAGCTACCTGACTACAATAAAGTCATAGAAAAGCAATGTGATATTTACAAGGTCTTCTTCGCCCCAAGGAATTCCAATCCTTCGAGTGTTCCCCTTTGAGCGAACTTCATATCATCGAAATAGTTATCACGTGGCTGCCAAGGTCCCTGATCACCTGCCTTGGGGAAATTGTCTTTTGCCTTCATAACATATGTAGAGTTCAAATTCAATAGGCGACGAGGAGCCATAATTGCTGCAATGTCTGCCTCTACTCTTGGGACAGAAGCTTTGACACCGCGATCTTCCATCTCTTTCAACAGCCGGCAGATAAATTGTGATGTCGCATCTGCACCAAGGGTCCAAGATGCATTGACATAACCCAGAAGGAAGGCAAGATTGGGTAGATCCTGCAACATCATGCCGTGCCAAGTGAATTTGTCAGGAATATGTTGAGGCACACCATCGACGCAGAGAGAAATGCCACCCGCAGCTTGCAGACGGAGTCCCGTAGCAGTGACAATTATATCAGCATCAAGCGCCTCGCCAGAATTTAGTTCTATTGACGACGAAGAGACGTTGCGAATTGTGTCGGTCTTCACATCTGCTCGGCCTGTATGAAGACTTTTGAAGAAATCGCCATCTGGACACACGCAAAGACGTTGTTCCCATGGGTTGTAGCGAGGTTGGAAGTGCGGGTTTGAAGGAATGTGTTTAGGAAGTTGTCGAGTCATGGATCGACCAAGAAGCCAGCTGGAGAAGCTTGGGAAGGATTGACAAAATAGGAAGAAATATCGAGATATGTAGAGAAATCGAATTCGTTGAAGTCGGCGATGGAGCGACGTTGGGAGTATTGAGCTCAGCCAGGAATTGGCTCTGTTTGGCACGGACAGAATGTAGGTCGGGCTGCGCTGTAACATTGTCACATTTGCTTTCTCGGCCAGCTTCGGGAGAAGCGTCACAGCCGTGGCGCCACTTCCAATAATGACGATCTTTTTGTCACTATAGTCAAGATCCTCTGGCCAGAATTGCGGGTGGATGACTTGTCCTTGAAACTGATCTAGCCCCGGTATCTCAGTCTGTAGAGGAGTGTTGTAGTCATAATATCCAGTACCGAACACTAGAAACCTGGCTGTTAGGGATTTGGATTGCTGCTCGTGTTCAACGCTGAGTGACCATTTGTTGTCAACCGATGACCAGTCAGCACCAATAACGCGATGTTTGAAGAGAATGTTCTCTGCGATGCCATGTTCCTCAGCGGCATTTTTCAGATACTTGACAATCGAATGGCCATGAGCGATTGGATTGTCCTGATCCCAAGGGTGCCAGGCAAAGCCGAATGTAAAGAGGTCCGAGTCGGACCGGATGCCGGGATATTTGAAAAGATCCCAGGTACCTCCGACGTTTTCGCGTGCCTCTATAATAGCATAGCGAAGCTTCGGAAATTGAGATTGCAGGCGGTAGGCAGCGTTGATGCCAGAAATGCCGGCGCCAATGATGACCACGTCGTAATCCTCTTCCATGATGGTGAATGATTCAAACTTGGGAAAATATAGATGATGCAGCTGGAGTGGCGCGCCGAGTCTCTCTTATATTTGGATCTGGTAATCAGAATGGAATGCCTCGGTAAGTTTTCATCCCAGAGGTAGAAAGCAAGGGTCGATTTACCGGCCGTAAGAGTATGTTAGCCTGTTAGGGGAATGATTGCGGGGAAACCGAGGAACTGCATCTCAGCGAAAGCCACGCCATCGAGAAGAAAGACTAAAGTCCGGAACGGACCCGGGATAAGCTAGCGAAGAGCATACTCGACACGGACACCAGTACGAGCGAGCAAGTCCCACAGGAGAAACCCACTTCGATGAAAGGGGCGTCGTTTGCGAGCCCGACTCACCGCCTTGTTGAACCTCGGGCTGGGGAAATGAGGAAATGAGGAGTTTGATTGGTCGATCGAGAGGGGAGTGATAGGAGTGGCAAAACAAAATAAACTCATCTCCACAGGGGAATCTAGGGTCGAAACAAGATGCGATTATTCAACACTCGGCATAACCGAAAGCCCCGTCGGCATGGGGATCGTCCGCTAGGAGCTTCAACTCACGATAAAGATAGCCTATAGGTTTGGGTGGCTGGATTATTCCTTTCTATTCTTCCCATCTTCTTTTCTAAATCGACATGGCTGGCCTTTCAAACGTGATGGAGGCCCTGGTCGGGGATCGTTCAACTTTGACTCGACTTGCAAATTATGGTCTTGGAAAATCATCCGGCAGTGGAGTGAAGATCAAATCAATTCCCATTCCATCTATATCAGAGAACGAAGTCTTGGTTCGGGTAGCCTGGGTCGCACTTAACCCTACGGATTTTAAACATGTCGATATTCTCTCCCCACGAGGAGCTATCATCGGCTGCGATTTTGCGGGGACTGTGGCGAAAGTTGGGTCTCAAGCAGCCAATAAATGGGCTGTTGGTGACAGGATAGCTGGAATGGTTCATGGTGGATTGTTTCCCGATCGTGGATCATTCGCCCAATACCTCAAAACAAGTGGTGATTTGGCTTGGAAAGTTCCGCCTGGGGTTAGCGACGAAGATGCGACTACATTTGGTGTTTCGGCCATTACTGCGATGCTTGCATTGAACACGCGATTGGATGTTCCTTGGCTTGCAGAGAATGCGAATCAAGGGCAAGGTCCGAGTCGGGGAGACACGCCAATCCTGATATATTCAGGCGCAACTGCAGCCGGCATTTATTCCATCCAGCTTGCTAAGCTAGCGGGCCTGACAGTCGTGGCCACGGCATCACCACGCTCTTTTGACCTGGTGAAAAGATATGGCGCAGACGAGGTCTTCGATTATAGAGACCAAGCGGCTGTTGACCAGATAATTCGAGCATATCCCAACCTCGACCGGGCGATGGACTGCTTTTCTGAAGGCAATTCGACCGAGTTTTGCGCGAAATGTGTCCGGAAAAACAAGGGGAAGGTGGTAACATTACTTGACAGTGGAAAATCCACCATGGATGGAGTGCAAATCGAATTCATACTTGGATACACTGTTTTTGGGTCGGAATTTCAATGGCTTCCTCCCTTCGGACCAAAGTTCCAGAAAATACCGTCTGATAATGAAGCGCTACGTCGTTTTTATTCAACATTTCCCACTATTGTTACGCAGCTAAGACCGCCACCTTTGAAAATCATTGACCCAGGGCTAGAAAATTTGGCCACAGGACTTGAAATGCTTCGTCAGGGGCAGGTATCAGGAACCAAGTTGGTTGCGCGTCTGTGATGATAATATTGTATACTAGATACTATAAGAAGTTTTCAATTTTAGCGCAAATAGTGACCATGCAGTAACTTAGTCACACTTAACTAGTAGTTACCTGCAGCTCCAGCTCACTTACTACTCGTAAACTTCCTCAATCATATTCAAGATTTCGCTTTGTTATTATGTAGCTAACTCTACTTCATTGGTAAAAGGAGTAATACGTATTGAAAAAGGGCCGAAAAAACAAGTTTAAATTATCTTAACAAAGAGGAGGCTCTGTGACAATGAGGTGAGACCATCATGACAACTCCCTTCGAATTGTCTTGTCTTGTACTCAAGCAGACAATGAGTGAGCTCATATTCGAAAACAGTATAGAAAACAAAGAGTCTTCTATTGTAGAGTTTTACCCAGCCAATGCTTTTTCTAGTCCCATTCCCAGATGGTGCAACTATGTCTCAGTCGTTTTCTCTATCATCCATTGTTCCCCGAAGGGCTTTATGAGTAGTCTACATATGATAAGATCCTAGTGGGAGAAATATTTAAGGCCTCGAGCTTGGCCGCAGTGAATGGAGTAGACAAGCCACCACCACCACCACGATATTTGCTCACTTCAGCTCACTTTACTAACTTCCCCCAAAGCTCCCCCGTCTACTCTAGTACTCTTCACTCCCACTGACGTCTTGCACAGGTATCTATTCACCATGCCACTCAGCGAGTTCTCGTCCAACCTCGAGGGTTTCCTCACAAGGATCGAATCGGTCAACAGCGTGCTTATTGACATCAGTCGCACCAAGCTCTACGACGAGGCAGTCGCCATGCTCCACGGCATTGCCGACGATATCCAGCATTCTCGATTCAGCACCTCAGCACGTGCTTCTGTTACACCCGCTGAGATTGGCATGGCCAACAGCATGATCACCACCCTACGTTCCCAGGCTCGCATCCTCTCGTCGCATGCCGACAATGGGTATGGCGTTACTGCATCACTTCATGGCCTTGTGACTGGAGTCAGATCCAACCCTTCATTTGGTACCATCGACCCCGATATAAACCCTTCTCCGGGACAGACACCAATTGACTGAAGTGGCATACTAACGTGAATAGGAGAACCGTCCGGCATTTGTTTCCATCCCAGTCGTCGCTCATGACACACCTCCCTTTTCTTTGTGATATCCATTTATGATTGTGCGTTTGAATTTCTTTTTCTTGAAACAGCAGATGAGCTAATCATCTTTTTCTAGCATGACAAAAAGCCTCGAGAATTGATATTATACTTCATTTGACATTCTTTTGCTTCGATCCTTGTAGGTTCGAAGCTAAACTCGCCAAAAGTCAATGGACATATTGACGGTCAGAGGGCAGAAAGTGAGAATAAACATAGATGATTGTTGTAGAGTATCCTTAAAAGTACATATTCGAGGGGTATCCCATTCGTATATCTGTAAGTCCGTGATCTATGATGCAATTAAGTCAACGCTAATAGCCGCCCAATAACACCCGCTCTATGACAGGATCCAGAAGCATAAATACAAAGCCATATAAGAGGAAAAGAAAAAGAAAAACATTAAGGTGAAATCGTAACCGTAATCGGAGGTACAGCAAGCGCCGGTGGCGTTTGCGGACGCTCAGGACTTTCCTGCCGAGCCAGCTTCGCCGGAGCAGGAGCCGGGGCTTCTTCATCGATAACATGAGACATTTTGACAGCAGAGTTGTTGGACAACTCCTGCTCATTTTCGTTAGTCTGCTTTCCAGGTCGAGTGAACACCCGACGAGTCGTGCGCGCTAAAGGTCGGAAAGTAGCCTTTGTACCGCGGGCGAAAGCATTGAATCCTTTGGCAATAGGTCGCAGGACGAATGACATCGCATGGACAACAGCATTGAAAACAATACCAAAATGTCGGTCAGGTAGTATGCGCAGAACCACAGCCCACGGCAAGCAGCCCAGCGCGCAGATGATACAGATTCCCCAAAGAATGCCGCTCAGTCGGGTCACGCCGAAGGCTGCGCCGCCAACGTAGATGATCATGACTTGCCCGCCGACCATTACGGCGTTAATACCCAGGAACCAGTAGTTCCGTAGCATTCCCTCAAATATATTGAATTTATTATCAAGGCGACGGTTGTTGAATTCATTGAAGATTTGCATCCAGACGAATGTATTGAAAACAACTGTGGAGAGTTGCTTCGAGCGTAGTTCCAGATCATCGCTGTCCAGATGAGCCCCGAGAAGCTTGTCACCGGCAAAGTAGAGCATGAAGGTGATGGCGAGTTGGTAGACTGCTTGGCCAAGGATCATTTTCCACATCGTCAAGGTGAAGAGCGAAGCACTTTTGGGTACGGGTTTGCGGTCAAGGATCTTCTCTGTTGGAGCATCGGTTGCCCTATTTCTGGTTAGAAAGGGAGAGAAAAGAATAAGAAAGTTAGAAAGGAATACTCACAAAGCCAGGGCAGCGAATGTATCCATAATCAAGTTCACCCAGAGAAGCTGTACAGCACTAAGAACACTGCTGTTCGAGCTGCTGTAGACAGAAGAGACAAATGTCAACACGACAGCCGTGATATTGACGGTAATCTGAAATTGGAGAAATTTGGCAACGGCGTCGTTGACAGCTCGCCCCCAGGAAATAGCAGTGACAATGGACCGGAAGTTATCGTCAAGTAAGATTATTGAGCTGGCTTCCTTCGCGACCTCGGTACCGGCAATTCCCATTGAGAAGCCGACGTCCGCGGTGCGAAGAGCAGGGCCGTCATTAGTACCATCACCAGTGACAGCGACTGTCTCTCCAAGAGCCTTGAGGCGCTCAACCAAGATACGCTTGTCATCTGGCGAAGAACGCGCCAAGACTTGTAGACGGGGACCACGAGATCCATCTCCTCATTCGAAAGTTTTCGGAACTTGGGACCTTCCATGACCAGTCCATCTTCAGTCTTAATGCCACAGGAAGTTGCAATCGCGGTGGCAGTTGCAACATTATCACCGGTGACCATCTTCACCTGCACACCGGCAGAATGACACTTGCGAATCGCCTGGGGAACCTCAGGACGAAGGGGATCTTGGATTCCCACAACTCCGACCCAAGTCATGCCTCGGAAGACATCGTCAAAGTCGGCCGCAGAATTATCATCTTCATGTAATTTCGCCTCCTTTGGCGGCCACGAGGCAAAGTCCTTGTACACGATACCGATCGTGCGAAGAGACCTTGTGGCGTAATGGTCAATGGTTTCCAAAATCACCTGTCTCTCTTTCTCAGACAATGACACTGCACACAGATTCTTCTCAGTCATGTCAATGTCTGTGATCTGTGTATTGCAAGCGTCGACCATAATTTCCGATGCACCTTTAACAAGAAGTCTGTATCCAGAACCATGGTGACGGTATACGACGCCCATACACTTGCGCGAAGAATCGAAAGGAATAAGCTGGACAATCTCGGCAGACCCACGCTCAGAAGTGAGATCCATGCCTAGATAATCCTGGGCCATTTGGAGAAGTGCAACTTCAGTCTTGCTGCCGACGAACTGCTTCCGGCCTTCTCGTTCGTCCTCGAAGGCTGTTGAGTTCAAAGCAACGCTCTTGATAATCAGATCCCGTGTAGGAACTGAGCACAATTTGAAAAACTCGGCGGTCGATTTGGCAGAAATATCGACCTCGTCCTCCGATGGAGATTTGAAACTCTGCTTAGTGCCCAAGGTACCGGCGACAACAGTCATTTTGTTCTGTGTCAAAGTTCCCGTCTTATCCGAGCAAATCACAGTGGCATTTCCCATGGTTTCACAGGCGCGAAGAACACGGACCAGGTTGTTCTCCTTGACCATGCGAGTGGTAGCAAAGGCAAGGGCAAGTGTCACTGCCAGTGGAAGACCCTCTGCAAAGGGAAAAGGGTTAGCATGAGGACCAAAAGATTGGAGAAAAGGATACATACCAGGAATGGCTACAACGATAACGGTGACAGCAACAATCAAAATGTCAACGAATTCCTTTCCCTTTTCTGCAGGGCCTATGTCGGGGTGATTCGGGAGGTCCGCCACAAATCGGAACAAGAGGACGAGGAACAAAACAAGGGCGGCACTAGAATGATAGTTAGTTACCAGCCTAGGTGTTGATTGGACTGATAGTAAGACTTACGCTGAACCCAGATAACCAATCCAGTTCGCGAGACGACCCAGTTTAACCTGAAGCGGCGTAGGATCATTGGTAGTCTGTAGCGACATCATGATTCGACCATGAGAAGAGTAAGGTCCAACGCTAGTGACAACATAAGTACCGACGCCCTCGAGGACATTACTTCCAGATATCATGAATGGATCAATCTTTTTGGTTGCAGAGCCCTCGACAATTTGCTGCCAGACCTCATGGCCGTCTAGCTTTTTCATCTGATCGGATTCACCTGTGGCCGATGACTCGTCGCATTTCACGCCATGGCCCGATATGAGAACACCGTCCGCAGGAATTGAGTCACCAGGCTCAAGGTGAAGCACGTCGCCAACCATTACATCGTAGATAGATAGCTTCATAGACCTGCCAGACCTAATAAGCTTCACGTAACGATCGTCATTCTGTAAAAGGTTAGTCAGAGTTGACAGAGCAGGCGTTTTATTATCACATACCTTCTTATTGAGTTTGGAAAATTGTCGTTCTTTTTGCCAATCATTGACAGCCGTGACGACCGTGACAATGAGAATGGCCACGCAGATAGCCACACCTTCTACCCAGTCCACACCAGTCCCTGCATCCACAGTCTCATAGATACCCAAAGATAATGAGACAACCGCAGCGATAGTCAAAAGTATAATAATCTTATCGTTGTATGCAATCCAAAAAAGCTTCAAGAAGCCAGTGGACTTTCGAGCAGGCAGTCGATTTTCGCTGAAAACACGAATGCGATCCTCGAATGGTGAACCTTCACCAGCGGATGCTGGCGCCGGTGTGGCAACGTCCTTGTCAAGAGGCGGTTTGCTTATTGAAGGTCGTTTATTATATAAAGGAGGTGTCACTTGTTGGAAGTCGACTGTGCCTTCCAATCCAACTTCATCATTGGAGAGACCTGCACTGAGATCTGTCCGCAAGCCCCGCTCCAATCCTTGCAAGCCACCAAGTGCATGGAAGGCAGCAAGAGACTTTGGGTTCTGCATCTTATTCAGCTGACCGGGTGAGAAGGCGAAGCGATTGTTCTCGATCAGGAAATCAGCCTCATTCCGGGGATCCGGTGTCAGCGCCTCTGACAAGGGCACGTCATCATAAACGGCTTTGCTAGTATGTGAAGGATCGACATCTGAATTAGTTCTAGACCGGCTGGAGCCCATTGTAGGTGCAGTAGATGCAAAAGACTCTGATCGTGGACGTAATGTGTCTCCGTCTATTGACGATGAAGGCCGATGAAAGCCATTATGAACCATCAGGCGTGCCGGGTCCGGATGGCCAGGATTCCACGCCATACCTGGTGAAAGTGAATTTGTAGGGGATGCAGGGGATACAGGAGATGTGGGAGAGTGAGGTTGATCTGTCGGGCTATATGCAGCAGCAACAGGTGTGATAGATAAAGAACGCTGTATTGATTAGTACGAGTTTGCCGCCCATTATGTATTAGAATAGCTCACCTCTCTACCCGAAGGATCTGTTTCGATCACAGGAGTCAAGAACGAGCCCTGTTGAGGCGTATTGGAGTTTGATGATGAAGCCATGAGGTGTAAATTGCATTGATGGGGTGATCGGTATGAAATTAATGCAAAGGTGATATGCTCTCGTCAGGAGGCCCGTTCCAAAACTGGGGTGGAGGTCCTGTTATCCCCTCTCGAGGGGGGGCTGTGTTCATGCCCAGAGCCGCCGAGGAAATCAACATTGACCAAGTCTTTCAATCCACTATGGAAATTAAGAAGATGCCAAGTGAGGAATTTGTTTTATCCATAGGCTGTATCTGGATACGGAGTGGAGGGGCAACAATGCGTATTCTGTGCTGATCAATTCCCAACCCTTCTGACTTCACGGTCAAGACAATATTGAGGCTGTGCTCTATTATCAAAAGGCCCGGGCGACTGTGCCACGAAGTGCGAGGTACGCGAGGATGTAGATGGCAAATGTGGCGAGTGCAAGCTCAACCCAGCTGGAGATGTTTTAAACCCAGGGCGAAGTAGAAACAACCTGACACCCAGCACATGGTGACGGCTTTAGCGCTGTGATGAATCTAGATTCGATTGAGTGAGACGCTACCCATCATCATGACTCCCCAGAAACCTCTAGTTTCAGGACCCGCATGTTGAAGCGGTCCAATAAAGTGTGAATTATGAGGTTGGGCTTGCCGCCGCGACCCAGAGTGGGGTGCTGCGCCCCCTTGTATCATCGAAGTAAAGGGTAGATCCAATAAAATTGCATTCCGCTCTGATATTGCTGAACCTTCTTCGATCAGGTGGTGTATAGCATTGTCGAAGGTACTCTGGATGTATGGATTCTGGGCTCCGGACTCCGTGCGTGCACTCCAGCAAGGAACCATGAATGCCTCGGTGCGTCATTTGGCTTTGTTTCGGGCTGTGAAGCCGCAAGTAATGAAGGTCAAGGCCCCGAAAGTGAAAGCCTTTTGCGTCATGAAATAGGCATCATTGTGTAGAGTTGATCATACTAAGCGTTAGTGGAGCAATTCAGACTGACATGGGTAAAAGACTCCCTCAATCAAGTAAAGCTGCAGCAAGGCGATCATGATGTTCCGGGACCGTTGCCACAACTGAGCCACACTTGGTGTGGCAACGGTGGCGGTGCAGGTCCGTTTATACTATCACGTGATATAGGTAAGCTCGAGATCGCGTGGCTGAGGTATAGGCAGCAGATCGGGCAGGCTGCTGGCAACCTAAATTTACAGCCTCAAAAACACCACTCCAAGTAAATGCTACGTACGTACGTACGTACGTACGTCTTCACTGCCTCCTCTAGGCTCCTGCCCTGGGAGATCGACATTCAATATTCTTCGTTGATTTCAGGGTTCAATTAAGAATTAACTTAGACAGTAAGAATTGGAGCCCAAAGTGGCTCATAATCATATCAACACTCGCTCTTTTGAGCGATAAATGAACAGATCAACATATTTGCGACAAAATGAGGGGGAGGAAATAAGGGGTATCTATCAGACGAGGAGAGAAAATTGGAAAAGTGACAAATGAGAGCACTTTTCAAAGGACAGACACGCCAGCCCGGAAAGATCGTACAGCGCGACTTTTGGGGGCGTAGGCGAGGGGTTGAAAGATGGCTGAAAAACAGCAGCAAAAAAGCAAAAGCTAAGTAAAAAAAAATCAGCGACGCTATGATCCGTGGTCCGAATCACAACGTCCAAGAGAAAATATCGAAACATGTTGGCTAAAAATCAAAGCATTCGAAGAAATTCTCCGTCCCATAAAACGTCGGCTTTTTTTCGTATCACGTATTCCCATACAATGCACTCCAGCCCAGCTCACAGATCCAAGCTCTCCGTGAAACGGCTGCCGCGACTGTCGCGACTCCCATCAAAACTTGGAAAGCTGCGCCCCAGTGGATCCTTTCGAGGAGCCACCGGTACGGCACTCTGGGGTTGAGGAATTGGATGGGAAGGAGTGACGGTCGTTGGGCAACTAAAATTGACTGAGCTGGAGACTGGGATGTTGGCTTGTCGTGGTCGTGTCGGGGTGACGTTCTCTTCACCGGCTTCGCGTGTGACGTTGGTGTCGAGCGGCATGCCAAATGGCGTTGCCGTTGGTGGTGCGTGTGAAGGCGAGGAAAGAGGGCCGCCGGGAGATGAGGGAGACAGACCGATGAGAGAATCTGGTATGGTTGGGGAATCACCAGTCGACGCACCACCGAAGCCGTCACCCCCATGGGTGAGAACAGGAGCAATTTTGCGTCCGGATATCTTTTGAAAGCCTCGCTCACTTGGAGTGGAAGATACGGTACTCTCTGTTTTGGTACTCATTGTGGACTGGCGCCAGCGCTTCACGAAGGCGGGTGCAAGATATGACGCACCAAAGAGAGGATCTTTGCTTGTTCGTCGTTCGGCTACTTCTCGTGCACCAGAATCCGATGATGATGGCAGGGCTTGCGTGCCCTTTTGCTGGAGGCTGCGCCGGCGGAACAGGAACAAAATCAGCAACAAAAGTAGAGCAACTCCGGCAACACTACCAACAACACCGCCAACAATTTTTGGAGTTGTCGCGTCAGAGGCTGTGTCTGACCCTGATGAGGATTCTGAGTTGGTGCTGGTCGGTGATGATCCGCTGCTAGTGCCACCGATAGTCTGACCATAGCCTCCGTACCAGGTGGATGAACTTGTTGACGTACTTGAGCTGCTAGAAGATGTTGTTGAAGAAAACGCGGATGAAGTAGAGTAAATGCTCGCAATTTGAGAGGATGCAGTAGGCGACGATGTAGAATTGGATGCTGGCGAGACGAGAGGTATTGAGGATGTTGGTGTGGAGCTGATAGCGGATGAAATCTTTGGCGAAGAAACAGCCGCAGTTGGCTTGCTTGTATGTGATACAGCCTCGGACGTTGGGGTCGTTACATTCGTTTGTTGAGCGATGGGTAGAGCTGTTGGGGATGTAACGAGCAACGCAGCCTCCGATGCAAATGCAGTTTCGCCAGCCGATAGGGTAACAGTACCAAAAGCAGGGTCCGAAAGCGTCAACGGGAAATCAACCCCAGCGGATTGCCAAAGAGTATGAGAGTTGGTGTCCACCACTTGCAAAACCGTTTCTACGACCACACTCTGTGTCTGGTCGGCTTCTTGTCGTTTCATCAGGTTCGTATCTTCAGGGTATGGGGGGAGTTCCAGGAAGAATGACATCCTCCGGAGATGCCAGAGGCTCATTTTGAATTTCGCCTCCACTGATCAGTATACTCGGTGAGCCACTGTCGTCTTTCGCAGCTTCTTCGAGCACTTCCAAGCGGCGCTTGGCTCTGAGTAGCCTGCTGGTCCGGGAGTCGCGCCAATGGCCATGATGAGCCATTGCGCCAGGGCTTGTTCGAAATGGTAGGTAGGTTCAATGGTTAAACAGCCGATAATCGTGAATTCTCACAGAGTTTAAAGCTGGATCGACCAGCTAGACCACGAATATCAATGAAAGTAGAGGCTTTTTCTTTCTTTTTCTCGGCGTCGATTGAATGTCCAACACAGCGAGGGAAGGAAGAGAAAAAGGAAGCAGGAACTTGCCCGCGATGGTGGGCCGATTGGATAGAATTGGCCGATGGTTGAAAGGTTTGTGGCGATCAATTCAATCGCAATGGTAAAGAGTGGAAGTCCGCGAATTCAGTCGCGACAAAAATAAGAGATGGTAAAGAGTGAATGGCGTTTGAAGGTCGCAGGGACGTTTCGAAATGTCTAAGGGCGTTGGGTCGGTTTAGCGATGTGTTTCAAGTAGGCGATAGAGCCGCGCGGGCTCCCATGCGATGCCTTGCTGTTTCGCTACAGCAGAGAGGAAATTCTGGAACGCAACATACCAGATGAAAGGAGTGTCGGGAAGAAAGTTGATGGCAAATGTTGGAGGCCTAATCCATAGTGTCGTTGCAGGAAGGTCACCAAACAATGCACAGTTGAGGCGAGGCGATATCAGGTACCCGAGCAGCCAGCGGGTCCGATGGTAACGTCAGGCGCACGTTGTTCTCTGGAACAAGACGAAGCAGCTCTAGACGAACCCGTCCGACTTCAGAACTCTTGGTAGAGGGGAGAGGAGGGGGGTAGAGAGAAGACGGGGGGAAAGAGTGAGGAAAAAGCGAAACGGTTCTGGGTGGAACGGTGGAACAGTGGAACGAGCCAGACCGGACCCAAGCGTCTCCCCTATTAAAAGCCAAGTCTAGGCGACCCGCGTAGGTGACGAACTAGCCCGGGGGCCGAGATGCTCGTTTTTCGGGTCCAAACCCACTACTTCAAGTTTCCAGAAGCAGGTGGTGGGACATGAGATGGGAGGAGATGGGGAGTCGAGAAGATAGACCAACAATGGGCTCTGTTTCTCTGTTTATTTTGAGCCTTGAGCCATGACCCATAGCAGCGAGGGAGCAGCATCAGTGTCCAAAGAAAGGTTTCTCGCTGCAGGTACACAGCAGGGCACGGCGGATGATTGGATGGCTGTCAGGTGGAGCCCGAGGGTTCTGGCTAGCCGGACTAGTCCTAATTGGGTTAGTCTCGGTGCAGGTTTAATGAGGTCTTACTTTGGGGGAGACACCGTATGGTACCTTAAGGTATGGTATAGTATACATAGTATACTGGTGTACATACATAAGTCATAACTTATAAGTACATTACACCTAGGTATATTCCCGAGAATAGACAGAAATAAGGACTCGTGAGTCATAGGATAGTTACAGAGTAAAACTATGCACTTCCTCTCTACCCCGTCCTGAACATACTACGGTAAGATTACCTCCCATGTGGATCTACGCAAGGACGCCGCACTATAGCCGGCCCGCAGCCAATAGCTGGAGTATGTATTACATTGTACAATTAGGTACGGAGCATCTCCTCCGTACCAGGAACACATGACTTGTGAACTCGGGTCCTTGCTTAGTCTGAAATACTCGGTTCGGATCGCGTCACTTAGGGCAATGCGCGCTATTCACTATCTACGGTCTCGTGAAACACAAGTCGCGGGGGGGGTATAGTAATGGGACTCGTTTGCTCTCTCCCTGGCCCGACCGCTTAGAAGGTCTCCAGCTCATCAGCCACACCCTCTTCCGCCTCGGGGATCTCGAATCCATCCTGCAGCAATCATTTCCGTTAGCTTAGTTCCCGTCACGTTTCAACTTCTTCTCTTCCTCTTCTCCTTCTTCTTCTTCTCCTTCCGCCCCCACACAGATGTCAACATACCTCGGTCGAATACAGAATGCCCTGGATGTGTTTCACCAACGTATCCTCCTCCTTCTCCAGCTCCGGGTCAGCCTCAATGGCGTTCTGGAGCAGCAGCTCAATATCGCGCAGCTTAGCAAAGTAAAAGTCTCTTTCCTTCTCGAGGCCACCAATAGCTTCCTTCTGCGTCGCGAGTTCTTGCTGCAGTGCAGCGGTAGCGGCACCGGCACCAGCGCTCGCAACGCGAGGACCACGCACGGCGGCAGAGGTCGGGGTAACTCCGCGGCGTGAGCCAGCTGAGGGGGCACGCGCGGCGGCAATGGGGGCACCACCGGGGGCACCAGAAGCCTTGCGACGGCCGACGGCATCATAATCACCACCGGGGTAGTGCTGGTCCCAGTATCGCTTGGTCCATTGGAGGAACTCCAGGTTATCCTGCATGCGGCACTTGGTGAGGGATTGAACCGGAATGGGCTTTTCGACCGTGTGACGGGTGAAAATGTCTGGATGAGCGAGTATATATGTTAACAAGATTTTGTCATGGGGTCGACCGTTACGCGGCCCGATGGCGGGGAACGTACTTTGCAGAACCTTGAAGTTTTGAAGGTAGGCGTATTCGGTGTTGACGTTGAACTTAACCCGAGACATGGGCACGTCCACTGCAATGAGAAAACCATTGTATCAGTATCGTTGCCTCCCCGTATGTTCCCAGGCGGCTTGACCGCTTCTTGACAGTGTTCGCCAGGTCGCACTCACTAAATATCGAGTCGAAGATCTGGCATAGCGCAGCACTGTGTGTATCCACCAAAATCCCATGTCAGTTGAGTTCTCTTTCATGCTCTTCTAGCGCGCAGACTCTCCGGTGAGAGGGGGGCGAGGGGTCTTTGGCCGATCATACCCGGTTCCACACTGCTCGATCTTGGTAATGTTGAGCTGCAGCAGGTTGTTCAACCAAGCCAGCAATTCTTGTCTAGGAGATATCTTCCATCAGCGAATCGCTCCACGTTGTGCCTCGTCGAAGGGACATGTGTCGATAAGGGGAAAAAGCCGAACCTGGATTCACCCATGGCGGGGTAGCGATAGCCGCAATCGAAATTTCGGGGGGGGTAGGGTGGAGGAGAGTGGAGGACGTAGGATCAAGGGTGTGTCAATGAAGGACGAGGAGCACGATCAGGGCCTCTACTGGGAGTCTGCCTGTCTGTGTTGATGGGAAAAACACCCGATGGGATTGTTTTGATGCCAAAACCCACGGATCACAGTGGCGCTAGGCACTGCACGAACCAATCATGTGCGATTATGTAATATATTGCCTAAGGCAGACATGGACAATTGCTTCTTTGTTCATTTATGATGAACCATTTCGCATCATATATATGTACGAGAGCTGGATAATAGAAACTTGATCAAACGATTGTATATCCTTTTGCACCATGTATAGGTCTAGCCGTAAAAAAAAAGAATGAAACTTCTATGCCCAAATGTGCCAATCTTTGTTCCCCGTTCCGGTAGCCATTCCCCGAGCTCTAACTCCCCGCGATCCAATGCCAGCAAAATATCCCAAAAACAACGCTAAATAAAGAATGAAAATAATGAGAAATATTATAGGCAGTTTTCAGGTATAATCATTCCTCCAACAAGTCGATACCATCCAATCCGTAACCGAAATCCATGATAACGGCCCGGGAGTCCTGGCTAGTTGCGACAATTCGTCGGTAGTCTGACTGGACGTTGAGCATCCAGCTAGTAGTCCATCCAGGCAGATCGACGGACAATTGGCCTGACTCGGTATCAAACACCTTGACACTCATATCGTAGCTACCGCTAACAATACGCTTGTTCATGCTGTCCAGGTGAAGGGAGCGAATAAGGCCAGTGTGACCTCGGAGTTCCTTGACCAGCTCGCCGGTATTGGCATCGAACTGATAGATAGTCTTATCATTTCCACCAGTCAAAATGGTACGGCCGTCTTCGCTGAACTCAACACAGGCGAGACCGCGGTCCTTGCTTGGGAACTCCTTAACACAGGCGCCAGTGGTAACATTCCACAGCTTGGCAATGCCGTCGCCGCTTGCCGAAACCACAAGATCGCCGCGAAGCTGTACAGCGTTCACAGGGCCGTGGTGTCCAATGAGCTGCTTCAGCAGACCGCCTGTCTTACGGTCCCAGACGCAGATAGTACTATCCTTGGAGCACGACACGATGTACCGGTCATCGAAGCAAACATCCAAGACACCAGCGCGGTGGCCCACAAGTTGACGAATGGGACGGTAGTTATCCTTGATGTCCCAGACAATACAGGTATAATCCGAGGATCCAGTCACCATGATCTCCTCATCGAAACGAAGGCAAAGGATCGAGGCACTGTGATAGTCGGCTGGGTGCTCCATCGGGGTAACAATGCCAGCGGAGGGTGTTGATGGAGGGCAGATGGTCACAAAAGGAGACTTTCCGGTGGCCTGCTGCGCTGGGTTGTTTACGGGTCCAGAGCCAGACACATCGCCAGGAGGCGGGCCAATGATCTTGAGGCAAGACCAGGGATAGTGAGCATCCCACACGCGAATGGTACGATCACGAGATCCAGTGATAATTTTGTTTCTGGGAATGAATGATTAGTTAGGAATCAAGAGACTGGGGACTTTTGTGCTGAACTCACTCGTCGAATTGCGCACAGTACACGCTGTCTTTGTGTCCGTGGAGATAGATTGCCGCAGCTTTGCCCTGTTTCCAGCGTTGATCGAGGGCCCGGCGAACTAGAAACATTCGCTTCCAGTCCTGGTGGGGAACGGCCTTCCCCAGTCCAAGCTGCTGCCTTTTCTTGGTTGCTGTAGAGCTGATCGGTCGACGGGTATATACGCTGCGGAAAACATGTTTCCAAACATGGGGGGAGTTTGCCTGTCCGTTCCAGGTGTGAGAAACCAGCTCCGCCTGCATGAGAGAGGCGGGGTCCAGGTAGGAAAGCACTTGGGCCATGATCTCTGAGGGCAAGTATGAAACCGGATCAATGCGAGGGAGGTCTAGCTCAAAATCCGAGGCATCAGAGCGATCGCGAAGATCAATACCGATGCCACTCTCTGAGTCAAGTCTGACGTCAGATGCCTTGGGAAGAAGGTCACGCTCCAATTTGGCCATTTCCAATTTGGCCATTTCCAATTTGACCATTTCCATGCGTTCATTCTGAGCAGCGGCAGCGGCACGTGCCGCCGACCCAGCAAACTTGTCATTGGGAAGAATTGGGGGCTCCAAACCATGTCCAGGGATGGGGGCTGGAACCGATGCGGTGGGCGCATAAAAGCCATGCAGAGCAGTCACGCTGTTGAGAGAGGGACGTCGATTGATGCTATGGCTGTTGGACCAAGCGCGCGACCGCTTGTCCCAATTTTGTGAGGCAACATTGCGCTTGTGGCTGGAGTGGCCCGCAACTTGGTAGTGGCGAGAGTCATCTTCGGCCTCTCCGGGTACCTGAAGATTGTTCTTGGAGGACTTGTGGCATAGAGTGACAGATAAACGGCGGCCCAGGGCCACTAGCCCATCCATCGGGTGTCGCAGGCTTGAAAAGCTTTTGGCTGAACGCCTGCGAGGCACTGCCTCTGGAAAGGGCTCCATCTCTTCCAGTGCCGATCCCTCGAGGTCATGGCATAGTTCTGTGCAGGGGGTCTCTCGCCACTGATCGATAGCATACTCCTTCGGGTGGGTAATTGGATGCGCCGCGGTCCGGGGGCGTAGGCGAAGTGATAGCGAGGGGCGTCGCCGAGTGGAGGTCTCTCGTGGCGACATGGCGTTCAGTATAGAGATTGCGCGCAAAGGAAGGAAGGTAATCAACGATCGGGGTTTCGAAGAGTCGAAGTCCTCGATAGAATCGTTGAAAGAAGAGTGAAAAACGACAGAACTTTTCCCGGTCCTGGTCTATTGTATAATGTCGATGGTGGTTCAATGCGAAGTTCTTTCAGTAGTCGCCAGGGGGTGATGGGCGAAGTCGATGAGTCTAGTGGATAGAGGGATTGTATAACAAAAAACACCGAGGAACCGAGAAAAAAGAGAGAGTATAATGAATGCAGTGATAAATAACAAAACAAAAAGAAAGCGCAAGGAGAGAATACAAATAGGGAGTAGAATTTCCAAAGAATGAATCGACTGCGGTCTGAGAGTCGGGCGGTGAATTGCGGCGGAGTGATTGGCCGCCGGCACAGATACCGGTCGGTAACGGTTACCTCAATGATCTCATAATTAAAGTGGCAATTGAGGTATTCGGTACTTGGGCCACTACCTATCTGCAGGGATTAGATTTTTCTAGCGTCCGGGGGGGGGGCAAATTATGGGGGATTTGCATTTGTCTGACAGGGATGGACCGTATTGCGGAGTATCGACTACTTACAATCCGGGGCAATTTGCCTGACGCCTCATGTATTCTATACTTGGCCCAAGGTACTGCTGGACCAAACCGTCAGCCCCGAGTGGCGGTTTTAGGCCTCCTGATCCAGGGTTCCGCCCAACTTTGACGATAATCGGGAAGATTAGGGGCTTCTACAAAGCCGAATTCGATTCAAGCAACCTTTCTGGGGGGGGGGGGGATTTACATCAATAAGCCAGAAAAAGAAATCCTCCAGGGCTTGAATTGGGCAGACTGCCAGTGGAAAGGGAGGAAAGGGATAGGTAGTAGCAGTCCGGGGCGTCGATCCCGTTCGTATACTCCAAGAACAGCCTTGTGGAGTGATCCACTCTGTTTGTCAATGCCATCCAAGTGAAGAACAAAGAGCCTTGGAAATAGTCCTAAAATACTAGTAATTTGTTTGTGCGCATTCTTATACTAGTTCGATTTATAATAGGAATGAATAGTACTACTAGTATACTAGTACTGGAACACTAGTGAATACCTAGTAGTAGGTAGTAGTACTGGGTAGCCGAACCCAACTCGAACGACTGGTACTACTAGTATATACATCCACCACCTGGGCGTTCACGAAACATCGTCAAAACTTGAAGAAACCAAATTTGACACCCTACTATTAAACCACTGGCAATAAATTTGAACCATTCGATTAACTGCTTAAGTTATCGATCTATAGACATAATAAAATAGCACACCCCTAGCCTCTTATAACCTTGGGACACCACGACTAGGGTCGCCGAACACCCCATCCTTCAGAGCTTGCCTCTCTTTAATGCGCCGTACTAGTAGTATCAACATCCTTTTAACCGAAAATCTTTTCATATCCAGTCAGGGTAAACCGGTAGTGGACATCACCCTTCTTCATACGCAGCATAGCGTCCTTCAGACCCTCCTCACCGATAGCGATCTCCTCAACCCAACCCTTAAGTCCCTTGTCCGCAGCCAGCTGCAGCATCTCAAGCATCTCCCGACGGCTACCCAGATGGCTAGCACCGATGAGCACACCGTTGGAAATCAAGTTTTGGGCCTTGATAACCTGACCTTCTTCCTCAGGCAGACCAACACTGACCCAGCGACCATGCACATCCATCATAGACAGATAGCGAGCCAGATCAAAGCCCTCCGAAGAATTGGCGCAGTTAATAATCAAATCAAACGAGAACTTGTGCGGCTCATCCCAGCCCTCCTCTGCAGTAGCGATATATCCATCAGCACCCAACTTCAAGGCATCAGCCTCCTTCGCCCGAGACCGGGAAATAGCCCAAACCTCCGCACCAAGCGCCTTTGCAAACATCACGCCGAAATGACCAATGCCGCCCAGACCAACAATTCCAACCTTCTTGCCGGGTCCAGCCCCATTGCGCACTAGCGGCGAGTAGGCAGTGAGACCAGCGCAAAGCATTGGCGCAACAGTGACGGAGTCGAGGGCATCGGGGATCGGGAATACCCAGTGCTCGTGGGTGCGCACATGCGATGAGTATCCACCCTGGCTGACGATGCCGGTCTCCGGCCACTCGGCTCCGTATGTGTCCATGATCTGGACGGGGCAGTACGTTTCGTTGTCGTTCTTGCACTGCTTGCACTCTCCGCAGGAGTAGGACTGGGCGCCGACGCCGACACGTTCGCCCTCCTTGATCAGGGTCACCTTGGGACCGACGCGGATGGCAGTACCGACAATCTCTGGAATGTGTGTTAATTATTGGACTGGTCTGTCATTGGAATGATTGATCGTGGATACGAACCGTGTCCCACACACAGAGGGAACTTTTGGGATCCCCATCCTCCGCTGATGGTGTGCACGTCACTGCCGCAAATGCCGCATGCTTCGATCTTGACGTCGACGTCTGTTGTTTGCGAATTCAGTTAGAGATAGTTGAGGACATGGAGTTTGATTAGCTGGAGCACACCATAATCACCAAATGGCTTCAGCTGAAACTGTAGATTCCCAAATAATTTCGCGTTAGAAAAAAAGTCCACCCGGAGAACGGGAGTAGCCGACTTACGAAGCGCTTGTGGAACTGGGTGAAAGAGTTAGGTCCATCGACCTGGAATCCCTCAGCTTCATCAGGGTACGGCATTGTGATGAATATATGTATATGTGAATAGAAGAGAAGAAGATTATTGTATGAATATTCTCCAGAAAAAGTGGGATGTAGAGGAAATAAGAAGAAGAAGAAAAAGTTAGAGAGAGCGGGGGAAGAGAGGGGTATATCAAAGCTGCTCCAAAAAAAATTAAATTCTATTCGTAGCAGGTCCAAACTCGGCCGGTAGATGATGGTCCTGAATGGCGTGGGATAGCCTCGCGAGGCCCCCATCGTGAGGCGGGGCGTCTCGCATACTAATCCCCGAGTCGGGATATTGATACCGCATGCTTTGAGGGTTGTCTCCACTAGATAACAAAACGGGTCATTTCCCGGAACAGTAATGCACCGAGGTATTGATCCAGAATGAAATGTCTATATTATTGTCATTGTAGTAGGTATACGAGCAAGAAAAAAGCAGAAAACCAAGTCCTGCTTTGCGTGGGGGGATCTTGAGTCTCTTCTTCTTCTTTTTTCGTTCTTGATCAGATGGAACTAGTATTCAACGGGCGGTAGTAGATGGTTGAAGGCGGCCTGGGCTCGCAACAACTCCGAATTATGAGTTTTTCCGCCTATCACCTTCGCGGAACAACCATTGGAATACTACGCCAGTCCCAGAAAAGCAGACAAGATGGACCATCATTTTGAGAGACATTTGATTTCTTTGTATGGAGCACAATATGGCTGTTTCAATGTTAGTTTACTCCGTACAGCACAAATCTGCACTCATTGGACAGATGGAATAGACTTGGGGACCCTCAGGGAATCGGACCCATTTATCGGGTACTTTCCTAATCGGGATCTAGCGATCGGGTATTCGATTGGTTTTCAGTCATAATAATATGTATAGTATGCGATTCATGTACAGCGTTGATAATCCTATGTGCGTCTTAATTTACTTTGAACTTTTCTCCCTGGCCATTATGCGACATCCTTCAGAGAGAGCTCCACATCCAATGCGCCCTTGATCTTGTCTGCAAGAGCCTTGGCCTGGTCATCGCTGAGACGACCAAGCGGGCGGCGGGGGTATCCACCATATCCGTAATAAGACTGGATGGCAGACTTGGTGCCGGGGATAGCAGCCTTGGTCAGAACCCAATCCGCAGCACTGAGTTGCTGCTGAGCCTCAATGGCCTCGGCCAAACGGCCCTCGGACCAGAGAGTGAAGATACGCACGCAGAGACGGGGAATGACATTGGCACCACCGGCCAGAATGGCAGTTCCGCCAGAGACGAGAGTCTGCAAAGTGAAGTCGGCGATACCACCGAAAGCAATGTAGGGGTGCTTCGCATCAGGCTTGGAAACAGTTGGTGCGGGGCGATTGGCATTAGCCAGTGGAGATGCGGGGGTGACTGCGCCCAGGGCATTGGCAACGCGGGTGAGCTTGCCAGTGTTGGCACAGGTGAACTTGGTGCCAACAACGTTGGGGTGCTCAGAGATGCGAATGATGAGGTCAGAGTCCATGTCAATACCGGCCACGGCGCCAGGGTAGTTGTACAGGATCAGAGGAATAGGCGAGCCGTCGGCGACGGATGTGAAGTACTCATAAATGGTCTCGTCGTTGCCAACGGCACCGCGGTAGTAGCTGGGAGGCACAATGAGAGCGTACTCGCCGCCTGCAGCAGCGACCTCCTTGCACAGATCAATGGTACCGCGAATACTGTTTTCGCTGGCACCGGCGATGACGGGCACGTTCTGAAATCCGGCCTCGTCGAGAGCAGAGCGAGTCTCGCGAGTCACAGTGGCACGCTCCTCGCGGGTCAGATGCACGGCTTCACCGTTTGAGCCCATGGTCACCAGGCCGACAAGCCCAGCCTTGGCCAAGCGGACGGCGTGGCGGCGGATTGTAGGAACATCAAGGTCTTCGGTGTTGGGGTTGAAGAAGGTCATGGTCGGCGCATAAACGCCGGGGCGGAGTGGAGTCGGCGACATGATTATGGTGATGCTACAGCACGGTTAGTTGCTTGGATTCGGATGTTGAACAGGTAGGTACATACGTATGAGGGTTTTGGGTATATTTGAAGATGGAAAATGTCAAGACTCAAAAGAGGAGAAGGGAAAAGTCAAGAGCCTGCCCTCTTTTTAAGGAAGCGCACTCATGGTTGCACTCCAAACAGTCCTCCTATGCATTCCCCACGTCGGGGAATCCTCCGAGAGCCTGTGAATGGCGGAGGAATAAATCCCACCAATAGCCGACAAGGGGCAGAATGTGGGGGTGGTACACTTTGGCATTTGCTGAGCTGTGGAGGCGGCATTGGCGATGGAGGGGCAGCGGATGCGACTCGGGGATTCATTGCTGCGTGAACCGAGTTGGATTGGCCCTGGAGAAAGAATACATATTTGAATTGCATTCTCTATCTATACGCACTATATTATATTATATTATATTATATTATATTATATTATATTATATCATATACTATACTAATAACTATTATTACTACTATATAGAAATAGCATATCTAATGCACCCCGCAATAGATCGGCTATTGACTGCCCCAGCATGACGTTTGGAGGGGCTTTCAAACGCCGGAAGAATTACGTCCAGCAACGAAAGTCCCCCCATTGCCCCAGCTTTCTTCTTTTTATTCCTCTCTCCTCCCAATTTTCTCTCTTGTCTTGTCTTGTCTCTCATTTCTATTATCGTAATTGACAAATACTGTTCATCATGGCTCCTCCAAGTGTATTGATGGTAAGCTCCGTCGTACCCTTCACCTATACAGCATCAGCTCACAGAACTCCACTAGGTCGGCACTGGCGAGTACACCACTGGCTTCGTCGGCGGTGGTGCCTCGGGCTCGGACAAGAAGGTTGGCGTCGTGGGCCTCACATTGTTCGACTTGCGCCGCCGCGGTAAGGTCGGTGACTTGAGCATGGTCGGCGTGTCGGGCAAGAAATTCCCTGGCATTCGTAAGTCAAACAGAGAGAGGCAACGAGGGGAACTTGGATGTGAGAGGCTAACTAGAAGAATCTAGGTGATCACCTGCACCGCAATATCTCCCAGGTTTACAATGGCCTCGACACTTCCTTCGCCTCTTTCCCTGCCGACGACCAGACCGACCCCGACGCCTACAAGTCGGCAATTGACGCCCTGCCCAAGGGCTCTGCCATCACAATCTTCACCCCAGACTCAACACACTACCCAATTGCCCTGTACGCTATTGAGCGCGGACACCACGTCCTGATCACCAAGCCCGCCACCCAGCGATTGGGGGATCACCTGGCATTGGTAGAAGCCGCGCGCAAGCACGGCGTCTTCGTCTTCGTCGAGCACCATAAGCGCTTCGACCCAGCCTACTCGGATGCTCGCGCTAAGGCGAAGAACCTAGGCGACTTCAACTATTTCTACAGCTACATGAGCCAACCGAAGAGTCAGCTGGAGACCTTCAAGGCATGGGCTGGTCGGGACTCAGATATCTCGTACTATCTCAACTCGCACCACATTGATATCAATGAGAGCATGGTGCCCGACTATAAGCCTGTTCGTGTCACAGCTACTGCATCTCAGGGAACTGCTGCTTCCCTAGGCTGTGTTCCTGAAACCGAGGATACTATCACCCTATTGGTAGAGTGGCGACGCAAGGATGACCCTGCTAAGATTGCGACGGGTGTGTACACGGCCAGCTGGACGGCGCCGCAGAATGCGGGTGTGCACTCCAACCAGTACTTCCACTGTACGTATTTTTTTTGGTTTCTTTGTCGAATTTTGATCCGATACTAATCTTGTGAAATAGATATGGCGGCCAATGGTGAGGTTCGCGTCAACCAGGCTAAGCGAGGCTACGATGTGACTGGCGATGACCAGGGTTTGATCTGGGTGAACCCGTAAGTCACGCATAATCCCTTTGATGAACTGAAGTCCATACGGATAAAACAACTTACTAACACTATCTCGAAACTAGCTTCTACATGAAGTATGCTCCCGACGAGGAAGGTAACTTTGGTGGCCAGACTGGCTACGGCTACATTAGCTTTGAGAAGTTCATTGATGCCGTGACGGGCGTCAACGAGGGTCGTTTGACACTCGACCAGCTGGACGCTCGCCCTCTGCCTACCTTGAAGAACACCATTGCCACCACTGCCATCTTAGATGCCGGTCGCAAGTCGCTGGACGAGAGGCGGCCGGTTGAGATCGTGTCAGAGGGCGACAAGTGGGAACTGAAGTAAATGATGCAAAGTATTATTATATAGTTGTACAGAATGTGAAACGAACCAGATCTTGAGCAAAGAAATAAAATAACTCCTATGAATAAGAGATACCTGTAGAGCTAAAAGTAACATGGGGGAATCATCGAAATATTGTAGATGTCAGATTCGCTGGCTAAAAAAAAGCTCGATTGTTCCCCTGCTGTGATAACGCCGAAACCGACAAACTCCTTACCTGCTAGCAGACCGAATTCCAATAATTGCAGAGAATCTCTCGTGGTATCATGCAAGTACTTCCATCTCTAAAGTCTCATTTATCGCCTTCCGCCTTTGACGATGCCATCCTGGCCTTTGTGGAATCTCACCCGGCATTCAGGACAGTACCATTTCGCGGTACGAGAGGGAACCTCTGAAAGGCCGACGCAGTCGAGATGGAACCATTCGCGGTCACACTGCGCATGATATTAGTATCACGGAAAGAATAACAGAAAAAAAGAAGAAGTGGGGAACGGGAAAGACATACATCTGGGTTCTCGCAACAAATCATAGTACCGAAGCTCACGTCGCCGCATAGACAATAACGAGGCTCATTGGAATCTATTTCTTCTAGGACTCCATCTTCATCGACACGGGTCTCCTGGGATTTTCCAGTACTGATACGTTTCTTGCCTGGCTTGGCCTTGCGACGACCGTAACTAACGGCCGCACCACCATCTTGACCGGTGGAAACAGGGCCAGGAGCGGGCCGCTTGCGCCGTCGGACTGGAGCAGGAACACTTGGCGCGTGAGACGGCTCTCGAACAGGTGTTTTTCGGGCCGGGGTGGCACTCTTAATGCGGAAATCTCGCCCGCCGACTGTAGCACTGGCAGAGAATCCTCCCAGAGCTCCAAGTTCGATGGAAGCGGCGGCAGATCGTCTCGACGTGGGTCGTGTAACGGGAGGAGTTGGCGTACCAGCAGGCTGGACAATCGACCGTATTGATCGTCGTGAGCCAGTTGGGGATGGCGGAGGTGGAGATGCCTTTTCTTCAACCGCGGGGGGATTCTCGGGTCGAAATCGGGGCGATGGGAGCACTAGTTCCATCTGCCGATCCACCGGTAGCGGCTCCCCGACTGGATCGGCGGCGTGACGAGCTAGACTTTGACGATACCTTCACCGGTAAAGGCACGGGAGTGGGATCTATGGCGACTTCTTCTTCTGCCTCCACTCGGTCTTCAATGGCCTCCTCAGCCGCAATCTCATCTCGCTTTCTCTTCCGCGAGGACCGACTTGCTGGAGTCGCTTGGACGGGGCTGGGAATAGGCTTGATTGGTGTCTCTCCATTGAGCAAGGCTTCTCGTGCCATCATCTCGCGCTTCAATTTCTTGGCTTCGTTCAGCTTCATACCACGGTTGCTGAGCTTTGTCTCCTCGGCATCCTTCACCATTTCCTCATGACGAGTTTCCTCCAGGTTATCGCAGTCGATGAATTCAGACCCGGCCTCAATCGCGGCGGTCTTAGCAACGCGATAGGCTTCCCAGCCACGGCCAGAAAGGGCAAGCTCGCGGTGTATCATAACCTCGCTGGGCTGCCACACGGCGTTCTTCTTCATCTTCTTCCTCAATTTGGTCATCTCCCATTCCGTCAGTCGCAGCCATGGCAAATCCTGACTGCCAACCTTTGCATCTGCTGGGGGTGGTTTGAGAAGCGCGAGAGCATTGCTTGTGGAAAATCCATTGCCGGAACTTGGTCGTCGTGCCTTCTCCCTCTCCTTCTTCGGTGGTTTGGCGGGCTTGCGTGAAGGTTGCGGTTCGGCATCAGCATCGGAATGTTCGGTACTATCGATGGGGGAATCCGGGTTGAAGTTGGCCAAATGTTCCGCTGTAAGTCCCGGGCGGCGCGATCTTGACTTCTGATTGCTACTGCGCTTGCGATTGTCCAGCCGGAGAGTGATTCGTGTTGTGGACGCATTTTCTTTCTTGCGGGAACGTTTGGGTGTAGGCTCTGGAGGAGGAGTCGGTTCTTCAGAGGGAGGTCTAGGGAGCGCATCGAGCTTCTGACGGATACAGCTCAAGCGGTCGAAGTGGCGATCAACGACATCGTAAAGGCGGCAAGATTCAGCATAGGAGGATTCGCGAGCATTGATGGCACGGTCGAGTTGTAGAGATATATGCTTGCGCATTTCAATGGCGCTAGGACGCTCGTCAGACGCGGCATCAGGGAGGCGACCGTAGCTCTTGCTGAGGTCGTGTACGGATTGCGCCGATTCGAGATAGCGTTCATCCAAGCCGCGAATGAGGGTGAGGGAACGGATGATGTCGGCGGGGAGGTATTCGGTATAGTCAATGTAATCAGTGACAGTGGCTTGGGCATCTGGATCAAAAGGTCCATCCAAGATAACCCCGCCGCTGTGGTCTGTTTCGTCGGTCATGGGCATCTTGCGGGTCAGGAGACGCGTCTACCAAAGTCCACGCAGATACGCCAGGGAAATGACGGGAACTCTTGAAAGACGGTGAACTGGATGAGAGCACACCCTTTATGCCACAGTCATGAAACGAAAAACAAAGGCAAAGGCGGCGATGCGACAGCCGCAACTCTAGCCGTACGTGCCAGTGCCAGTGCCAAACATGCGGGCGATCGTTGTTCCGCAGTAACGTCACGTGTGTCCCAAAGAGGTAATCTGCTTAGAACTGCCTGGTGTTGTCGTATGTAGATCATCCAATATATTTATGATTGTAGAAAATGTAAGCTTCTGCATATTTGAAAGACCTTCACTTGCCCGCATACATAATTTCTACTCTATTCTATTCTATTCCTTTTTGGGGGGAGGATATCCACCTCACTCCAAAGTCGGCCAAAACCGCTCCTCTAACCAAACCACTTGCCTCCACCACTCCAAACATCTCCGGCGCATCGCCTCCGCCTCCTCCACGCCCTTCGTCTGCTCAGCCATACTATCCAAAACATCACCAATGCGACCGACAAAGCCTTCAAACTCCTTACTAGACCAATTAGGAATAAACTTATCCCTCAACGAACCTCCATCCGCATCATCCTCTGCAGGACCCTCTCTCCCCTGCAAAAATGTCGCCGCATATTTCCAAGACCGGAGATAACACACCTCAGTCGCCCAGAGAACAGCCATTCCCTCCATAACCGACACCCCCGAGCTTGCCGAAGACATAAACATATCAATATAAGCACGCGTGATCGTCGTCGGCCCAAAGTAAACCGTACCACCAGGCTCCACAGGCGCCACAGACGAAGGGTATCCTGGAGTGGGCTGCGGACCAGACTCGCATTTCGAAGATGTTGTCGGCATCTGCGCCGCACCCGCATCCTCCTTCGAAGGCTGCTGAGAAAGCGGGTAACACGTTTGACTCCTATCCTGCATCTGACACTCACCCTGCGCATTGCATAGGCGATGCAGATCCGGTTCATAAGTCGTAGTCAGACCAGGCGGCTGAACCTCGTCTTCGAATTCGCCGCTCTGCAACGCCGCCGCAGAATACCCTTTACCCTGACACGCCGACCCCGTGAACCCGGGACACGAGCCCGAGCCCATGGTAGAAATGCCCGCGGACGTCGCAATACTGCCGCTCTTTGTAAGACCCGCGCCGCATTCTTCCGAGGCAATGGCCGTTAGATCGAGGTTGTATTCTGCAGCGGTGGCTTCAAAGAATTGGAGCTCTGTGCGGATATTTACGAGGGCGTCGATGAGGACGTTGACGGCTTGGGCGTCTGTGGATTGCGGAAGGTTAGGGTTGGGATTGTAGGCTTCGGCGGGGAGTCGAATTTTCGCGAGCAGGAAGCCGATGAAGCGGATATAGGATTGTGCGTAGAGTCTATCCTGTGAGAGCCATTGGGAGAGAGTGCTTTTTGGGAGGGTGCCTTGGCCTGCGGAGGCGAGGAATGGGTGTGTTGTGGCGCGCTTGAAGGATTTCGGAGTGCTGGCGAGGAGCCAGGAAGTGAGAGGGCTTTGACTGGTCATTTTAAGAACGGGAGCTTGGTCAATTGGTGTCAGGCAATTGATTGCTTCGCGGGGGATGGGGGGATTTCTTTTTGGAGGGGTCGAAAGAAAGATACGAGGAGCTGAGGTGGGGGCGCGGGATGCCCGTCAAATCGATGTGCTTAGTATGGCGTCAGTACCAAGGTAGCCCCAAGTGTTTATTGGGTGAGCATAAAGGATTATCCTGATCCACTATTTTGGCACTATGTACTTCAATTGGGATATACCTATTGATTCGAAAGCAAACCGGGGGGGGGGGGGGTAGATTGAACTAATTGACTATCAAGTAATCTACACATTCCATAAAACAAGGCTTAGAGCCGGTCGTGGGGAAAAAGTATAAAGCAGTAATAATAAAAAACCTTTCCGTCAAGACTTCCATTGAATGTAATTCCATACCTGTTCCACATCACCAGTTCTTCCGCGCCGTGACACGATTCAGATGTTTGAACCCGGGGGCGACTCCTTGGCCACAGCGGCTTTGTGTTCTCCTGCTGCCTCTAAAGCAATAATAATCAATGCCACCATGGTATACCGTGCATCATTTCCACCATTGTGTAAGTCCCGTGTCCAGGTACTCAGACCAGCCATCATATTCTCTAATGAGGTTAGTTGGGCATCGTTTCGCAAGCCCTGGTAGAGTGAGGCAGTATCAAGCGTCTCTTCGAAGATGGCCTCGGGCCCGTTGAACAAGATCTTCCTGAAAGACTCACTTCCGGCGGAGGCAAGTTGTTCGAGGTCTTGTTTGGTATTGTGGCCTAGGTAAATAAGGTTGCGTTTCTTTGATTTCGGAGAACGGTCGATTGGACTGCCATCGTACGGCGGCGAGAAAAAAATCGTCTATCCTCTTCCCGAGATTTGCGAAATCAATAAACTCACTCTTGCCGTAGTTGAAATTGTTCGGGCAACCCGAGCAAAAGTCCTTGTTTATGTGGAACCGGTACTCCGATACACGCAAATGATGCGATCGAATCTTGCTCATCCACTTTGTACCATGGAGTCCCGGATGGTGACCCCGTAGCTCCTGTGTGTCCAGAATCGAGATGCCTATTTCCGTCACATGAGTTGCGTTTCTTTCTTTCCACTCGACATCCACGCTGAAAAAGATCGGTCCATCTGGATACACCCATGGGGCAGGGCTGTCCACGTCTACCGGTGAGATGCTTATCCCGATTCCTGCACCTGTGGGTCGTAGTCCGAAATACTGCTGGAGGCGATCTATGCATTCAGCCCCCGCACGTGCGTATTCCAGTACGTTGAGTCGCTTCTTCTTCCCCTTCTTCCCCTTGCGTCCCAAATTCTTCTCTGCGTAAAGGGCATCGCCGATCTTCGCTTCAAGGTCTTTCAGTACCGCCGGTTGGTGACTGGACATCCAATCCGCCCAAGAGCCCGTGATTCTGCGAGACTTGTCGATTACAAGCCCCTCCATTGTCTTGAGTGAGCTTGAAACCCCTAGAAGCGTAGGCCTGGGGAAATCCGAATCGTCAAATTGAAGAAAGAAACCCTCACCCTTGTCTTCCGTTATAGCCACTTCGCATGACAGGGACGTGTTGACCTCTTGCAGGTAGTCGTATGCCTCTTTCAGAGGCACCAAAAGTAGCAGCCTTTTGCCGCGACATCCCGGTGGAAGTGAAAGATAATGGCTAGTGAATACTGCAGTTAGAACCGGTTTCAATATCTGGATACTTGGGTCAGCAACAACTTACAGCGTCCAGGTTCTGTCAAAGAGGGTTTTTGTTTCAAAGAACTTGGCGAGAGCTTTGTTACGGGCTTCATCATCAAAAAACTTGTGGGGAATGTTTCTCAACGCAAGTACCGGACAATAAGATGAGGCGAGATCGATGGTCTTTGGAAAGATTCCTTGAGCGGAGCACCATGAAGGGCTGTTGTCCGGTGAGCTTGCGATTGCCTCTTCCTGTGTCCATTCAATCCATTGGTTAGCTCTCGTATTTTGGCCCTTGGGAATTTTCCGGACCTAGGAAGAATTGTTAGTTAGCTTACGTATCCCTTGCTCAATTGAGATCCAGCAAGGATTGGCTCGAGAGTGCTCACCTTAGTTTCTTCGTCTTGGAGACCCGGTGCGGAAACTTTCTTTCTGGCCTTCATTCTCGTGCTGATTTGAGTGTTCACATGTTGAAGGTCCTCATCGCCCTGTAGCAAGAGATTCAGTCGATTGAATTTCTCGTCCATAGCCTTATCCATGGTGGGAAAGTGAAGAGAGAAAAACGGGTTGGATGGGTTGAAGATGGAGAGAGGAGAGGAAGCAGGCCGAGGAAGTAAACATCAAAAAAGTAAAACTCGTTGAATTTCCGAGAAAGTGTGAAAATTTGAAAGTTAGGAAGTTGCGTTTTCATTTTTTTCGGATCGATAGTTCCTTCCCTGCGTGTTACATATGAGCTCAACGTGGCAGGAAGGCACGACTAACTCGAGTATTCGTAGGTACCGAGGGAGGAGGGTCATTTTGTAAGGTAAGCCTTCAGGATGGAGCCTTCCCGATTGGTGAATCTAATCTCAACTAGAATCGATCTCGCCTTTTTTGGTACTAGTGAAGCCTAAATGCCCCTGTCCCTGCTATGGGACCGGTGGGTCCACTAGGCAACCTCCAAGGCGATCATCAGGGTATACATACCTAATTACTTGTGCATCGTACGAGATCGGGAAAGTATTGTCTTTTTGCAAGCTAATTGCATTGTATGGATGTATCATACATTGATGGCTTTGACCCATGAATACAGAGCCATCGAGTCCAGGATGGCATACACATAAAAACTAAATGACAAGCAAACCGAGATAATAAGAATCCAACAAATTAACAAATGCCCATACCTCAAATCGGAACTCCTTTCTTTGCTCCGTGTCGTTGAACAAGAAACAAAAATGAGATTGTAAAGGGAAAAGAAAATCAAAAGATAACAATACCAAAAAAAATAAAGCCAGCCAACGCCAGTGCATGCGAAGCGCAACAGCAAGAAATACAATCTGTTTCAAACATGTTGTACATCATAAGTGGTAAATGGTCCTAGGTAGCAGTGGCCCTGGCAGCATTGCTCAGCTGTCGATGATAAGAGCCAATGGGTTGGAAGCCCCTGTATATATAGTTAGCCTCTGTTCAATGATTTCAAAGGGAGACCTAGGTCGCGAGGAGAGAACCATACCGAGCAAGATCGAAACCACCTGTATCCTCTTCATCCTCTTCTTCCATACGATCCTCTTTGTGTGCCCCACTAGGGTTTATATCTGGACCATCTGACTGCAGAGGGGGGTAGCGTGCGGCTCGATCCGAGACCGTTAGATGTTCCCGGCTTGCTCGGGCTAACCAGATTAGGCGGGGGCGGGCTGCTGCTCGGAAAGCCCCCAATGATGCGATCCTCGGGTTCACCCTTCAGAGGACTCATGTCCGGGACAGGGCGTGCCGGTGTGCTGCCAATGTCGGCGAATTTCCAAAATTGAGCCGGCGAGCTCATTGGCATAAACTTCGACGGAATCTGCGCCGTGCTGGGGGGGTGGCAGACGGGGCTGCTGGCGCTGTGGGGCAGGCGTGATCATAGACGAAGGACCGTCATCATAATACGATGAGGACAGGACTGGCGGGGAGCCAGCTGCATTATCCGACAGTCCGTAGGCACGGCTCAGGTTATTGCTGCTGTTCTGCGCTTGGCTAGAGTTGACGGTGCTGTGATTGCGAGCTGGTAAGGGGGATGGCTCGTCGTAATCCCGCGGATTCATATGTCGCAATGGGTGGTCGGAGCCAACACCACGCCCGGCCCGAGAGCCTCGTTCTGGAGTATAAGCTTCCACTGGAGCTACCGGGAAGGAACTGAAGCCAGGCGAAGAGACAGGCGGAGATTTCTTGGCCGTCGCCGAAAATGATGTATCTAGTTTAGAGACATGGGTGCCGCGTGCCGAAGATGGGGGCTCTTTCGTCGCGGGAGACGATGGCGCGGAGGACTGGGGGCCACCCTTGCGCATCTGCTTTTTGCGGTACTCTTCGCGGTGCTCCGCGGCAATCTGCCATTTCATGCCTTTGCCTGGTTCATCCGTTCGACGCGGTACCTTTTGGAATGCCTTATTGAGTGACAGGTTGTGGCGGATGGAGTTTTGCCAACCGCTTTGGGAGTGACGATAAAAGGCGTATTTGTCCATGATCCAGTTATAAATGCTGTTCAAGGTGAGCTTCTCTTCCTCGCTAGAGAAGATGGCCTGCGCAATAAGTGTAGCATAGCTATACGGCGGCTTCAGATCCTTCGCCGCATCCTTGCTATAGTCGATCTCTTCAGTGCTCTCCATCATCATACCTCGGTTGTAAAGCGGAGATTGCTTGGTCGTGCGCTGACCGTCAGTTCCAGGCGAACGCGGAGGGGGCGTCACCTGTCGCTGGCGGAGGTTGGGAGCAGGAGCCAGCGAAGGGCCGCCAGAAGATGATGGCCGCGCGGGTTCGGTGGCCTGTGAGACCTGTGGGTGAGCGTGCTGCGAAGCGTCCCATGCGACGGAAGCAGGGTCCGGTTCCTGGCCACTGGCGATGCGCTGGGCGCGCTCAATGAAGCTGGGGTGAACGTTGGGGTCGTCGCCTGGTGTAACAAACATCATCTGAGAGTTGGCGACTTCTATAATATCACCACAGTGAAGAACAGCGTCGGCTCCACGTTTGAGGATTCCATTGTTCAGTCGGACACCGTTGCGGCCATTGACCCGGATATGCCAGGCGGGCGCCTGCTCCCCATCATAAAAGATCTCAGCATGCAGGCGCGAAACGAATTTGCTCGGGCCTAGGTCGACATGCACATCGGGGAGCGCACGAGCGGCAATCGTAACGGGGCTAGACTGCTCTGTAGACTTCTGTTCGCGATCGGGTTCGCGGCCAATATTGACATGTAGAGTTTTGACGTAGTAGGTCCAGTTGCGGCCAGCGATTTTGGCGTAGGCCTCGATACTTTGTTTGTTCTCGGTCTTTTGATTGGAGTGGTCGCGCGAGACGCGGATTTCTTGCGGTGGCGTGTTCAAGTAGGAGATCACTAGGTCGGTCACATCCTGGTGCGTGAACTGGTCATGGTCACCAACTGAGTCTTCGGCATCGTCGCCGGACTCCGCCTTCACGGCACTTCGAGGCGGGGAGGTTCGACGATCAACCTGTAAACAATGGGATTCTATTTTAGCCTTCTGATTCTCGCGCACGGGGCGATTCGGTTTCGGACCAAACGACCGTAGTGGACTTTCGAACTAACCTTGCGCTTCTTTGCGGACGGGCGAGTGGGCGACGAGTCTGGTGCTTCCACATCGGACGTTTCCTGCAGTTGAATTTCCTTGCGCCGCGCGCGACGGCGGTTTGAGAGAGGCATTTTGGATGTCGGTCCAGCGGATCGGGTTTGATTTGGAGTATCAACAGATCGGCGCAATGATGGGCGCAGAAATCGAATTTTCTTCGCGAATGTGGGCAATCAAGCCGAGGCGTCGAGGAGATGCGCACGCACTAGTGAGGAGAGACGCGGGGGGGGAGTGGTAAATGAGGAGAGAGGAGAGGGAGTCCACAATGAATGAACCCAGGGAGTGAGTAAGAGGCGACAAGGCGAAAGAAAAACACAACAAGAGGGATCAACTTTGGATCGGGATTCAACGGTCGCCCCAGTCTCGGAGACACTCTCAGAGGCAGAACCAGAGAACGACGGCGTCAGACCCAAATAGATGGATTTGCCACCGGGACAAGAAAGCGGGAATGTGGAAAAAAAAGAGAGAAAAGACTAATGCCAAAAAATAAGAGCGGCAAAGCCAGACGAAAGGAAGAAACAAACAAGCCGAATCAAGACAAAGGCGATGACGCCGAAGTCGCAAAGTTGTGTGGCTGGATGTTGATTATCGATAATCCCTACGATCGACACGCGCGAGTCTGTTTGGCCTGACCGCCTTGTCGCGTGGGGAGCGTGTGTTCCTTTTTTTTTTTTTGATTTGCAACCACCAAAGCTACTGGATTATTGGGCCAGGAACATCGAGGAGAGGAGGGGAAAAGAAGAAAGTAAAAGAGGAAAGTGGAAAAGAGGATCCAGGAATAATAAAGAAGCCACCGAAGAATCAAAGTGAAAAGTGCGCCCAGTTTGACCGTAAACAGTGGTGGAGTCTGTCATAGGATGTATGATACAGTGATAAATGGCGGGGGTGGATGGGGGGAGATAGGGGAGATGGGTGTATTACAATTACGCATCATTACGTGCTCAGCGTGGGATTGAGGATGCTTCCGAGTGCAGAGTTGGGCAGACCGGTCCATTTCACATCCTACGCTGGAGGAGGGGCCGATGGGATCCAAGGGGGGCCATTCTGCAATCGATGACCATACTAGGTAGTACCTAGATGTCTTGAAGCTCCCTAGGTAATGGTTTGCCCTTGATCGTTATTTGTTTAGTTTACTACAGTATGGATACGAACTATATGGGGTTGATCACCATCGCCACATATCCTCTCCAATCTTCCCCATGATCTATAGATCCATTCCAATTCGCCCCTCCTCCCTCATACCTGGAAGTTTCACCTGACAAGCAATTCTCACATACCAGGGCCCCTCGATCTCAGATCTACCACCGAGCCTGCCCCATCTCCCGCCTGGGGTCGTTTGCGTCAGAGGGGTCCCGGATGCAGTTTAGCCTCGCCCGTTGGAATGTCGCGTTGCCTTATTGGGGCTTGACGTGTCGATCAAATATCGATACCCTCGCCAACTCCGGCGATGCAAAATCGTGAAATCAAGATTGAATCAAGATTGGAAATCTCCGATCCATGTAACCTTACAACTCTACTGAAGCTTAGGTAGACTTAACTCTGTCTGGGACAAGTGGATAGTGGACGCAAACATTACTGTAAATAAACAGCGTGTAGACGCAGTCCTATTCATACAGATGGAAACAGTTCTCGAAAAGGGGAGAGATCTCATGGATCCTACCCTAATGGTAGAAAAGAGAACAAAAGAGAGAATATAAATATAAAAATCACAGAGATGTTCCAAGCGATGGAAACTGTCAAAGTATAGATAGAAAAAAGGGGTCTTTGCGAGAGAGAAAGGCAAACATAAGAAACAAGCCTAGACAAGAATAACGGGAGAGAAGATCCCACCAAAGGATGAACTTGAAGAACCGAGTAGAGAAATGATAAATAGTCGTGACGGCGTTAAGAAATTGGGGAGAAGCGAAAGAAGCACACCACCTATGCCTCGCTGGGCATTTTAGCGTCTCCGTCCTCATCCAGCCCGCGCAGAGTCGGGTAGGAGACCGGCTCGTCTTCGGACTTGGTAGGCTCCTCTTTGGCAACTGCAGGAGAAGCCCGCGTGCTGGCAGTCTCAACACCCTCCATAGCGCTGGGTGCGGGAGAACCCGAGCCGCTGCGGGTCAAAGCCTCGGGGTCGAATTGGCCCTCCTCCAACAATTCGGAGACAAGACGACGAAGGTTCTCCAGAAGACGGACCTTTTCTACCCATGCGACATTGACATCTCGCTCAGCCACCTCGGTGGCTGCGCGGGCTGTGCGCTGGGCGGCCTCTTGGTCAGGATCTGGGGAACCACTGGACAGAGCAGGGTCAATCAAGCTCTCGGCGAACTGAGGGCTCTTCTTGGTAGGAGTACGGTCGCCGTCCTGAGGCTTGTTATCTTGCTCAGTGTCCATGCGATCCAGGCTCATTGCGCGTTCGGCAGGTCGCGCGCGCTGTAGGGTGCCTCCGGTGTAGCGGCGGCGGTCATCGTGCTCAAAGGCCCCGCTGAGGGTAGATGGAGGTGCCGCACTGGTGGCAGTTGGGTAGCCTGCAGTCATGTTATCCGCCATCGTCGCCGAGGGCAGACGAGGGTACATGCCCGCGCCGCTCTCATGGGGCGGAGAGACGCGGTGGGTCTGAGGCAGGGAGATTGGTGAGCGCTGCGATGTATAAGACTGGGCACTGGACGGCGGTGTCAGGGCGGGGGTTCCAGTCGAAGGAGAGTGGGCAGTGGCCATCATCGGAGCGGAAGTGGCCGCAGTGACATGGTGAGGTGGAAGCTGGCTTGGGGGCGAGTTAGTGGTGCGGTAGCTCATGCCGCCCTGGACGTAGTGAGCTCCGGGTTGAGCGACGCCAGCAGCAGCTACATTTTCATCACTTTCGTAGATGGTGTTCTGCATCTGCTCTAGGAATTGATCGATGTTGATCAAGTCACTCTTGGTCCGAACATTCGACATGGGAGGCAGGTGGTATCCAGGGGCATGGCCGCCACCGGGGCTGTAGCCACCGCCGCCGCCAGCAACGGGTACCGCAGCGGGCATGGGCTGGTACTCGGGCACGGGACCATTAAGAATGGGAAGCTGGAGTGCTTGGAGACCAAGTAGGCGTTGGCCCACGGCGGCATAAGAGTTGGGATCGAATTGGCGACGTTTCAAGTCACCAAAGAACTCGTTCAGAGCATCATATCCGCGCTTGCGATCGTACGACTGAGCACCCTCGTGACCTTGACTCAAGGCGTAGTAGACATTGCCATATGAGTGAGGGTTGGGAGCAGGAGGCGGTGCGTGAGCTGCTTGATAATACTGAGGGGCTCCGTGGGCGTATCCACCACCGGAGACAGCGTGAATTGGACTATCAAAATAAGGAGCCGCTGCAGCGTATCCTGAAAATTCTCGAAATCAGGTTAGCCAAAGCCCAGGGCCCAAAAAAGACGAGAGGTTAAAAGAGCGATTGACTCGCAAGACATGGGAAGATGGAAACAAAAGAACCAGGAAGAAACGAACCTTTGGGGTTCTGATTGAACATCATATCGTGGTGATGCTTCAGCCCAGGCTCGGGAGAGCGAATCTCCGAGTCGTCGGCATGAGTCTTGACATGTTTCTTCAGATCCTGGGGACGCTTGAAAGCTTTGCCACAGAAATCACACTTGTGCGGCTTAAGGGGCACATGCACACGAATGTGCGAGGTGATGTGGTCGCGCTTGACAGTCGTGGTGTTGCAGGTTCCCCATTGGCAGGTCAAGTTCAAGTTGTTGGTGCTCTTGCGACCGACATGGCGTTCACAAACGTGTTCCTGTCGCGGGGTAATGGTTAGGTTGGACTGGTTCAATCTGCGTTGCCATGGTCATCACGCGACATATCCTGAATATTGCTTACATAGAGTGACTCGGCTGTTGGGGACTTCTCGCTACAACCCACCCACTGGCAGGGCAGTTGCTCGCCTGCGCCGTTGAGCGAGTTGTTGACGGCAGCGGTCGCGGCGGCGGCGGTCGCAGTCACCGAGGCCGTCGACGGGGTGGTGACTTGCGGAACAGCGTGGGCAGCGGTGTCAGTAACGACAGGCGCTGGTGCTGCGGCAGTTTGGGAAGGTGATGTTTGAGAAAGAGTGTTGTCGGCCATGATGCCAAGAAATGGATCTTGTCGAGCTGGCGGGATGCCCAGGCACGACGTTTGTTAGGGGAGAGTAGTAGAACGAGAAAACCAGACACAAAGTTGGATATTCCCCAGCACAGTCCAATATGTGCGAGAGATTGAGTCCAGGCGAAAGGAAAAGAAGTTTTTCTTTTCTTTTGAGTTTCTTTCTTCTTAAATTCCAATAAATCCAAGCCAAAGACAGAGGAGATGGGAAAGTTGAAGTGTAGAAGGGAAGAGAGAATGAGAAAACTGGGGGAGAACTCCGCACGGGGGGGAATCACAAGGGAGGAAATAAAGAGCCGAGCCTTTGCCCAGAAAAAACCGCTTTGCTGGGCCGGGCGGAGGCATGGCAAAGGGACAAGACAAGACAAGACGACAAGACCGGGCCAAGACTCTGCGGGCCCAGAATCCCCGATGGCGTTTGGCTCAGGCTTTCTAACTGGTTGCCACTACCAGGTTTCCCCCTCTCTAACGAGGGGCTGTGCATTCCATGCTGCCTGTGGTCCCCCTGCAAAGTCAATACGAAGTTGTTCTCCGTACAGAACTCTGTACGCTTGTACGAGTACCCTATAGGAGGAATGACCCCAAGCGCTTGCCCCTCCAAATCTGGCAGCAATCCCGGTATATTCTACGGTGAGGGTAATTTAATTCCAAGTTCCTATCTCTCGGGCATCGATGGCCGATTGGATGGACCTATTAAAAGCCGGACCCCGTGAGCTCCGTACAGTTCCGGCTTTCGGTGGAATCCCCTCAATTCATTCGTCGAAATGTGGTGAAAGGAGTGAAAGAGTGGCGATGCTACAACCTGCCAAGAATCCTTAGCCATGGCGATGTTTCTTGGCAGCCAAGGTATTCCTCTTTGCCAATTCCCGCTCCGAGGCCCAAGAGTTGAGGGGTCTTGGTGTCTTGGTATCTTGGGATTTCTCGGCGTCACTCGTACTTGGCACTGGACTGACCACATTTTCTTTCATCCGGTATCTGGTTTTATGCGGTTGCCTGAATTTGAAGTGCATCATCCCTGGCTTGGGTGTTTGCCCCAGAAAGTGTGGTAGGTGAGATTGGTACTCCATAGATGAGGGGGCACAAAGGCGGCTAGTGAAGCAGGAAGCAGGAAGCAGCCAGTCGCCCTTCGCTTCTCCCATGTCTCCCCCCTGGTCGGGCATTCATTGATTGCTATGTCTCTCTATTGAATTGTACAGTCTATTCTATTTTGGAGGATCAAGTCAGCCAGTGTGACCCAAACACTGTGTGCACAGTGACACCGCACCACCCGGTCTTGGCCGGGGTAACCCCCTACACCAACGCCAACGCCAACTCCAACTCGACCCAAGCCTTCCAATCTCGTCAGCCCAGACTCCTCCGCCGAGTCCGCCGAATCTCTCAGCTCCGGGACTGCTGCTGCTCCTCATCCTCGTCTCCTCTTCGGAGGCTGATACCAACTCCAAATATTCAACCCAACCTTGGTCCCGGATGTGACGGGGTACGCAGCGTGCCAGGTCTCGGTATACCCAGTCCCATCGGCCCGAAGATTCTCCCAAAAGACCGCATTCCCCTTAATCGGCTTGACCGTGATTCCATCCTTCTTTGACCGCGCCAAGCGACCGTCCTCTCCTGTCCCTGTCCCGGCCCCTGGCCCCGACCCCCCTTCGCCCGTCGCGCCCGCCTGGGCCTCTTCTTCTCTCGTCTTCGCATTCCAGAAATCGGCACCATTGCTTTCCGACCGGCATCTGCAGACGCGGGAAGTTCGTTCCTCCGCCCTCACAGTCCGCACCCAGGTAGACCATGAAGGTACTGAGGCGGTCGCCGCCGCGCGCCAGCGACCCCGTCCAGTCATAATGATGCCGGTAATGGCCGGAAGCATTGTAGCGTTGCGCCCACATGCGCTCGATATACAGGTGTGGACGCCAGCCCTGGAATGCGCGGGCGCGCTCTTCGAGGCAGCGGACTGTATCGTCGCGGTCGAGTAGGGCTCGGTCGGAGAGGCGCTTGGTTGGGTCGACTCGTTCGGTTATACCGTCGTAGACGATGGAGGGGGTGTATTTGTTCAGACTGGACGAATTCTCTCCGTGTTAGCTAGTCCATTCCCATCCTTGGGATTTTCGTGACGTAGTATTGAGCTGGGGTAGCTTGGAAGGTAAGGAACGGGCTGGTCTTGCCTTATATCGACTAGATGGTCTGCTTCCTCGGCGCCGAGGAAGTTCTCAATGTATAAGATGAGTGGCGCCCGCGAGAGTAGATGCACCCGGTACCCTTCCGGCTCGCTGGCGCAATTGAGCGGGACGCCATCCTCTGGGCTGATGAAGCTGTCGTCTGTGATGTTGATTCCCGGGACTTCGTCGTCCCAGTGCCCAAATGCGTCGCTGGTTTCCCAGGGGTTGAAGGCGCCTGGGAAGAACTGTTGTAGGAGCGGGTTGAGGACGAAGATGTACACGGGCACGAGGTATATCAGCCACGAAATCACGGTTGACAACTTCGGCATCGACGCCATTTGGATCGTGGTAATGGGTTGTCTTGATATAATACCCTGGTGATAAATAAATAAAGAATGTATAGTATGGATTGGACAGCTAGTGATCCATGCGACCGCGGTGTCGTGCAGCCCGCGAGGTCGGAGGAGCGGATAGTAGCAGCCCTCTGTCGCTGCGTTTCCCTACTAGTATTACCGTAGGTGTTGCGGATTGGAGTGTCCAGCAGAAAGCTTGTCTGGCTGGGCCATGTCGTTCTTACAGAGTGTCAAGAGTCAAAAGTGTCGGCGCACTCGGGACCAGAAGTCTCTAAGTGGGTCTCTTGTCTGATCTAAACCGATCATGGTAGCCCGAGACAAGGAGATCGTCGAGCGTTCTACGGAGTATGTATCCAAGGTACGCTGAAGATAATCAGATCTAATCCGTGCCATTCTGCTAGAAGGTAAAATTATGATTCGGAGCATTCAAAGGTTATATCGAAGTCATCTACAGCGATCAAAGAATCGCATACTCGTTATCTCACAAAGATCACATAAAAATTATCAAAAGTCTCATTGCAAACAAGAAACGCCAGCCAGGTATACATATCCCGTTTTCTTTTTTTATTTCAACTTCCATCGTTATTGCATGTCATCATGAGGGAAAGACTAGCTCAGGAGCCTGCATTCATCCACTGAGTCCAGTCATCGTTAGGAGCCAAGTTGCCTGGGTTGTAGGCAGCATTGTTCCCGAAGAGATCGTCGAAGGATATTCCTTCCATTTTCAAGCCCATGGAATTCTCGTCCAGACCCATATTGAAATCTAGAATGCCGTTGCCGTTGCCGTTGCCATTGGGGGCCGGATTTTCTTGTGATTGGGAAGTCGGAGGCTGGGGTGCGATATTGCTCGGTTGGAAATTGTACCCTTGCCAAACGAAGTTCTGATTCGGAATGGAAACCAAATCCGGGCTGCTGAGAGCTTCGCTGGGCGACTGCACCTGCGAAATGGGCGAGTTCAGTCGCGAGGAGTTCATGGATTGAGTGTTGCTAGCCTGGAGGCGGTTAGGTACCGAAGATTTGATGCCACCGTGTGTTCCGACAGAGAAGCCAGGGAGGTTGCTGAAGCTATCAAAATTGGGCGACGGCATATTCGGGTCGCCTGGAGTACTAGGAGGTCTTCCTGCAGACTGATCGAAAGGGAAAGAAGGTTGGGGAATGCCTGCTCGGTCATGTCGGAAGTGGTCGTCTTCTAATGTTGACATCGGCTGCGTGGGATAAGCAAAGGGATCGTCGGACGGGAACATCATAGGCATGAGATCAGGGAGATTGTTCGGGTTGCTAAATTGCTGGGCCCATGCCAAGCTTGATGGATCTTGGTTGGAGAATGAGGAGCCAAGAGAGGTCGCGGAAACAGGCTCAGGTGTGGACATAGCTTCCGTTAACAATTCTGGCGAAGCAGCCATCCAGGCCGACTGAGTACCGCTCTCAGTGGGCCGGTTGTTGAACTGAGTAGTAGTGTCCATACTCTTCTGTCGACGGCTTGTCGGATTGAGTTTGGGGTTGTTTGACATCATTTGTGCCGGGAAAGTACTTGAACGATGAGGCAAAGTCATCTGCTCCGCTTTTATTTGGACAGGCTCGGCCTCAGCAGGAACACCGGAGGGGGCCGATCGCTTGAGGTTAACAGGGGTCTTAGAGCTCTGGCGGTTCTTCAACATCTCTGGTAAGGTCTTGAAGAGGCACTGCAGATTTCTAGTCAGTTGAGTGCATTGGATGTGCCGGGCAGGGGAAGTACATACGTTCAGACTCTGGGAGCACCTGTCTGCTGCCATGCTCTTCTTAGCTAGTCCAGCCAGCGTATTCTTGCCTTCCATGGCATCTTTAAGAACACCGTCCTTTGCCGTGGGCGAGTCAGGGTTCTCGAGAACGAAAAATATCAAGGAGAGAATGGCAAAGTATGTCGTGTACATCGTAAACCAGAATGAGCCGTTGAGTAGGGCCCTCTTATGCATTCCAGTCGTGATGTGAACGATGTTTCGGGACACACTGACACACGCCGCTGCACAAGCATATGATCGCTTGTCGACGCCACGCGCCTGTGACCCTCCAGAGACGTAGTGTAGGAATGGGCGATACATGACCATCTGCACATGCGCATAGCTGATTCGGAGCAGTTGGCGAATTCTGGGATATGAATTAATTATCTTTTCTCGACATTGGAAGTGGGAATTAAAACTAGAAGAGGACTGACCGTTCCAGTTGGGGTGACACCTCAGTGCCGGGCCGCAAAGCTGCTGGTAGCTCCTCCATCCAAGTCTGAAGATCGCGCTCAATTTCACGAATCTTAGAATGGCTGACCATGTACCGATGATTGGATTTTGAGCGATGGCGAGCATTCTTCACGGGGTAGATGTACTTGACTACCTTCAAAATGACATTGCATAGGCGTGTGTGCGCATTGCATCCTGCCATTAATGGAGTGTAATCGGAAGGCATTTGAAGGATGCCCTGGCTAGTGATGAAATCGCCATCAACTTCCAAAGGATATTCCTGGTCAATGTCATCCTCGCTCAACATCTGAGGGAGGCCTAGAAGGGTGCTGACGTAGACATCCATCTTGCGGACGACCCAGAAAATACGCTTTCGTAAGTCTCGCTCGATGGGGTTAAAATCGGCAGTCACTGCACGATGCAGACCCAAGCGTAGAGCTGAACGAAGTGCAATTCCGACGTAAGAGTAGCAAGTGCTCAGTTTAGCAGAAGACTGTAGGAAAAGAATCATGAAGCAAATGGCTTGTAGCGAGGTCAGATCACGGCAATCGGTGACTTCAAGCAACTGCCGACCTGCTTTGAAGAAGACAAAACTGAATATTGGTTAGCTAACCAGGACAGAGTGCATTTCCTCGAGTGTTATGAAGTGATTCTACATACCCTTGGCCAATGGCTCCTTCGTATCCAGCAAAATCCAGGGTGCCAGCCCCATCGTCAGAGAATAGGCACCCAACAGCCATTACAATGTACAGAAGTGGTATGAATGAGTTTTCTTCGTTGGTGTATTGTTCCGGGGGCGTCTCGTAGATGCGATCGAGGTTGGCAAAGAAAGAAGGCTCGTGCACGAACCGCATCAGTGAGCATGCATGGTCGATCGCATTGTGACACAGGCGGCGAGCTACTTCACGGTCTGGCAAATCGTTGGTTGGTGTAAATGCTGCATCCTGTGGTGACCCTGTTACGGACTTGGGACTCTCGAGTATCTGGGACATGCCGCGAGGCTGGGCAAGGGGGATATCGGCGCCGAGTTGTTTGCGCAGGCGTCGCGCGAAGATGATGCCGGAGGTATGTCCATGGTAATCCCAGTGTCCTTGATCGTCGCGGTCAAGGAAGCCTGAGTTGTCCACCATTGTCTCCAACAGCGATTCTTCCCCTCCTTCTTGCCCGGTCTCTGGAGGGGCGGTTGGGGCCGTCGGGGGCTTGGGTAGAGGGCCCGATGGTGTTTGCTTCTCTTTCTGGGCATTCTTCAATCGCTGCTCTGTCGCACGCATGTCCAGTTGAGGGTCATCAAGATTGATATCGGGGATTACACTTCGTAGAAGGGCTTCGGCCTTGTGCATACGTGCTTCGAGGGCTTCGACATATTGAGGGGCGGGGTTACGGCGGCGATTAGAGGGTTGGTCATAGGTACAATCTAACGAATGGAATGTTAGCCACGTGCGATACCGGTATGTAGCGGGGAAGCGGAGGGTTGAAGGGAATATCCCACCATAGCTATAAACTGTACAGTGGGTACAGGGCTGTTTGCCATCACATTTGATTTTCTTTCGACGGCACTCGTCACAAGCGCGACCTACTCGTCTGCGCTTCTGCATCGGCAAGGACTGAGAGCCAAGCTTGGAGTCCGAGGGGGACCCCTCATGCATGGAGCCCTGAGAGGGGTCGTCATCATTCAGATAGTCGTTCAGAGCGGGATCATCGTCCTCACTGTGAACGCCGGAGGTGGTGGCCATGGTGACGGAGGATGGGATTCATGTACAGAGTAAGGAGAACGGGCTTGGCGGGCGATCCGATATTTAGTGTGATCTGATCGATCGCCCTCCTTGCGGGAACATTAGAGAGAAAGATATAAAGTCAAAGTCAAAGATTTGGGTAATAGTGAGCAATACGACGAATGAAAGGCGGACTAAATGGTCGAGCTCACGGGCCTTTTCGATGATGAAATGATTGCGGCCGAAAGCGGTGGAGGAGGAGGAGGAGGAAGAAGAGAGGGGGGGGGGGATGGAGAGATGGAGAGGTGATCAAGTTAGGAAAAATAGAGACAGTTTTCTAGAAGGCTTCTTCTTTCTTTCCATCTAAAGGTACGAACTAGTAAATCGCGCCCTGCTACGTAACTGGGGCATTTGGGAGGGGGGCACTAGTCGGACCTTCGTTGTGTGCGAGTCCGAGTTCTGCGCACGTTCGACGAGGTATTTTTCGATCACCTCGGCTTTAAGTCCGATGTAGAATTTTCCGGGTCCCCACAAGGGTTTAAGTGCAAATTGAATCAACTCCGTACCAGTTCGGCGCCATCTGCTCGAAATGCCGAGGGGAATTGATGAGATGATCTGCCGAGTGATCTTCTTCAGGCCGATTAGGGCCCGAGTGGTACTAGCCAGTTGGTTTTTAGTTTGATGTGCACAAGTGGTGAGTTCCCAAGTTACGATATTAGTTATACTTCAAGTTCATCTGGCACGTCTTTGACCTGTAGATATGTAGCAACTGTCCCGTATACTTGTATACTTCCACTCCGGAGCTTTCTCCGGGATTTGAATCCTAACGGTCGCGTGTGATGTATGTAGGTGCCCCAATACCTGCATGCATCGGCGATGCGTTCTGGTTCGCCGAATGCTCTTTGGCGATTAATAATAGCCATGTCGGTGTTGACGTGGTGACCGAAATACGAAGTACGGAGGAGTATGCCAATCAAAGTGAGATCCACTGGGTATTAAGAGTCATAATTCCCCGAATTTGTATGTTCATAGGCATAGTGGCATAGTTCTGTACAGTAGGTCAACTGCAGACCCTCGAGGTGTTCAAGTTCCTCGTCGGTCGGGTATTAGCAGTCAAAAGATTAGCCCGTTCGTGATACCGAAACTTGAACATACTGAATATCCTTGAAATTCGGAATTCAATATTTCAGATCGAATGATGCCCAGGTGGTGTGTCATATTCATCATGCAGAAATTGGCCCAAGGGGAGATGTTTTCAAGTTATTATAGGGTAGTATTGGAGTACTAGTAAGTACTAGTAACTATCCCTCGCACGCCATGGATTCCACCTGGGCAAGGTTAGTATGAATTAGTTATATACTGTCACCCTCACGAGGAAGGTTCTGGCCGACACTACCTTTTGAACCTCGTTTCATGTCACCCTCAAGGTTCTTTTTCTTTCTCCGCTCCTGTCGCTGACGCTGACGCTGACACCTCCGATCATCACTCAAGCAGGACAGTGCAGATCCCCCAAGCACTAGCGAACCTATTACATTATAGTACTATTCCGTAACTAGTGATCCATGATGACTGAAAGCCAGACACGGCCTGCATAGTCCGCATCAGCTTGCTAGTGTACTACATAAGATGATAGTAGCACCGAGAGTGTACACCGCACTTCGAACACGCTGCCTACCATTCCGTACCTGTGACTCCTCTCCTCTCCTCTCTGCAATGCTTTCCCTTCCTGCATGATAGAAGCGTCGTCATGAAGGGATTCGACATACACCTAGGAGCTGATTCCCGCATATCCGCCCTGTGACGCGACCAGGAATGTCGGTCGTGAAACCACTGGCACATAGCTGGTCCATTTATTCTGTACCCTGTACCCAATAATTCGAAACAATTCCAGACTCAGCTGCCTTTTCGAGGCTAGCCTGCCAAATTTATCTCAGCCGAGCCCAGAAAAATAGATTTGGCCCCAGTGGGCTTGGTCTCGGCATTGGTAGATCGGAGGATGACTGGGTCCACGACAGAAAGGGTTACCGTCTGCGAGGGGAGCGATTAAGCTCATCGTCAGCCCTGCATATTGGTCCGTCAGCCCTGATTTTGAGCTCGAAGGGTCTCCTTTTCGCCTTCATTCCGTTTGATTCGCTTCTTCGCTTCTCGGCAGGCGGGTCCCTCACTTCCCGCATGGCTTTTTTCGCATTTTTTGCAAGTTTCGCGATCGCTTACCCCCCTTTGGCACGTCCCACTTCTTTCCCCAGGACAAGGACACCAGGGTGGATCGCCACATTCTATCGACGCGCTTGTCAATAAGCGTTAGCCATATATGGATCTTTTCGCTGTCTGTTCCGGAGCATCTTCGTCTCTCCAGTCTCTGTCTTTTGCCTCTGTCTTAGCCTACTACTTTGTTTCCAGCGATGCAGCTGTGCTGCAATGAATCATGGCTTTCATTCTTGTCACGCTCTGCTGCGTCTTCGCAGCTATCGGTTCGTTCTTATTTGGCTATGACTCTGGTGTGATATCTTCCAGTATCGAGCAAGATGCTTTTCTGGACCGATTTGGGTCTCCTGGCCTGTCCGATGCCGCTAGTGGCGGCATCATCTCTTCATACACTGGTATGGCTCTGCTTCGGTTCAAATTTTGCAACCTTTTCGAACCAGAGTCAGGTGGCTAATATTTATCTCTAGGCGGTGCAATTGTGGGATCATTGCTTGCCTCCTATATATCCGATAGCTGGGGCCGTAGAATGGTCATCTTTATCGGTGGACTACTCGCCACCCTCGGGGCTGCCCTTCAGGGAGGAGCCATCACCATCGCGATGCTCATCGCTGGCCGATTCATCGCCGGTTTCGCCATCGGTCTCATGTCAGCAACTATACCCGTATACTGCAGCGAGATTGCACCGCCCCATATCCGGGCTTCGCTCGCTAGCATGCAGCAGTGGATGATCGGTCTCGGAATCATGGTTGCCCAATGGGTTGGATACGGCTGCTCTCTACATACGAGTGCCTTCTCCTGGCGATTCCCCCTATCATTGCAGACGGCACCGGCTATTATTTTAACCTGCGGTGTCTGGTTTATTCCGGAATCTCCTCGCTGGCTCATCGAAACGGGCAAGGAGGGTGCGGGTCGCTCGGTATTGGCCCGTTTACATTTGAACCGCGATGCGACAAACAGCCAACTTGTTGAGCATGAACTGGCCCAAATACACGAGAGCGTCGCTTACGAGCATCAGTCTGTCGTCCGGTCTTGGCGTCATATCCTGTTCTCTAAGCAATGGCGCTGTCGGATCCTTCTGGCTTGCGGTTTGCAAGCATTCACTCAAACGTCTGGAACCAACGTAATTCAAAATTATGGACCTAGGATTTACAAAGCACTTGGCTTGTCTACATCAACCTCTCTGATGATCATCGGTGTCTGGGGCGCGCTGGCGTTGTTCTGGAATACCGTGTTCATGTTTTTCGTCGACAAGGTCGGTCGGCGCAAGCTACTCATCCCATCGCTAGTCGGCATGGGTGCAGTGATGTGCGTGGAAGCTACACTCGCCCGTTATGTTGACTTAAGCGACCCAAACGCCAATGAGGATACACTCCGTGCTGCGATTGCCATGTTCTTCGCCTTCTCATTATTCTTCACGTCCCTCGGTATCATATCATGGGTCTACCAATCCGAGATCTTCCCTACCTCCATCCGATCTCGAGGCTCATCAATCGCAACCGCCACAAATTGGAGCTTGAACTTAATTTTTGCCCAGTGCTCGCCAATCGCGTTGACAAATATGGGCTCCAATTATTTCTACGTCTTTGTAGGCTTCAACTGGGCTGCTGCTTTTGTCGTTTTCTTCTTCTACCCGGAAACAGCTGGGTATTCCCTTGAGGAGGTTGATGAGGCATTTTCCCGTCGGTATCAGACCGAGCAAGCAGAGGTCACTCTTACGACTTCCGCTAGCCCTGAAACTGTGGAATCACGTTCTCGGGTTAGGCATAAGGGGATGCATCCTCTATCTATGCACCCGACTCACAGCGGGAGCTGGAGTAGCATTGTTGGTTCATCTCCCAAGCTGTGGAGTAAAAAAATGGCGGATGTATAGCTCATCTACTATTAAATTTTCGAATGCATAAAGCTTTATTCTTGATTGTTCTAGATCTTGATATACATCTTTGTTAAGCTAAGATTATCTCATAGCTGAAACGACAGTCCCCCCATTGCCGTGCCTCACAATTGGGTTTGTTGCAAAACATCCCGCATTAGATCACCGATAGCCTCAGCACCACCATCACCACCCAACAACTTTTCATTCGTTGTTTGGATGATGACTCGGCGATAACTGATGAGAGCCGGGGACCCATTATCCTTCACCTCAAGGATAAGATGTAGTATCTGGCCTTTGGGAATTGCCGCCCGACTGATCAACTCTACACAGCACTTATCCGGAGGAGGGATCTTGACCTCAACCTTGCTACTGGCTTCATTGAGTGGCTTGATATCCAGCCAGCCTACCTCATGGTGAACAGACCATTGTGACGCGCTCGGGTCCTGGTACTGGTACCACTTGAAAGTGAGAGTATCGTTGGGGTCGGGATCATACGATGCAGAAGCATCTAGCTGGAAAGTGGCACCGGCCTCCAGCTCGAAATGAAGCGGCTGCAGACCCTTATTACCGTTGATATCAACGACCGGGTGATGGTTTGCTTTGCTCAGATCTGGTGAGAGAGACCATTGCATTCGAGCGGCGAAGTCTGTCTGGAAGGCATCGCGCCAGCGCCAAATCGTTGCATGGTTGGATTTGTGTTTCCGACCATCAAGGCCTACGACTTCGTCCACTGTGTCACTAAAATGACCATTGGAAACACCCTTGCCGCTGATATCCGTGGGAATGTATCGTCCGCCCCAGGATCCATATTCCGGGCGCTCTGGCACACCGAGACCATTCTGAATAATATACAAGAAAGTCGGGGTATCGCCCTCGGGAATGAACATGTAGTCCGGGTACGTAGATCCAAGTGGACCGATCTGGATGTTCTCCTTGATCCACTGCTTGCTGATCTTGGACGGGTCCGGCCCACCCTTGTCGAAGCCATACCAGCCGTCGCCGGAGATGCCGCACCAAGCGGCCATACCATACTGGTTCCAGCCGTGAACGGAGCAAATATAGAAGATTTCAGGGAAGTTGTAGCGGATCCAAGTGCCCGTGTCGTCTTGGTCTGAGATGGTGTAGATGCGCAGTTTCGAGCGCATTTTGGCGGCATCGGCGGCGGAATGAGTGTTTTGGATCTTCAGGAGGACAGAGGCGAGTACATTGGTTCCACCCCAGCAGAGAACCCAGAGAGGATCTTCCGAGGGTGCTTCGATGCGATCCAGAAGTAGCTGGCCGCCTTCGCTGAGGGGGATGTTGTCGCCCACGGCGGTCATACCATATGTCTGAGGGTATAGAGTTAGGAGATTCTGTTAGTTGTGACTCGTGGATCAATGTCACTTTACCTCTGCGCCCCTCTTAATTAGGGATCTCATATACTGGGCAGTCGGGTATGGGTCATTGGGGTGTGCGTGAGCGTTGAGATTGCCGACTACTTTCTCGTAGCCATCGACAATCTTGTGCATGTCTTGTGGGCAGACCTTGTTCTTCATCCAGGTTGAGGTGCACGCAACCAACCCCTCCGTTCGGAACTGGTTAGAGTAGAGAAGATAGCGCACCAAAGACTCGGCATCATCAGGCTCATTGGATATGTCGCTGAGAATGAAGACACGCGGCTTAGATTGAAAGGTTTGGAGCTGTGTTGGAGAGGCCATGATGAACGGAAATGGTGTGAATGAACATCATTCTCATGGTGATGATGGCTATATTTGAATTACCCCTCCTCATCAGGCTGCGACAGAAGACGCAACTCGAGCCACGCAGTCCCCAAAGTAGACGAGTGGAGGAGATGCGGGGGGTAGGTGGAGGCAAGCATTGCCGATGTTTAACCGGCCCCCTTCGGCCACCTCCCAAGATGCAGCTGCAACCACCAGGCACTTAATTAGCTTTGACACCATCCAAGCCTTTCTCCACCCGCTTAGCTTAGCCCTCATTGAGAGACGCACACTAAGAAAGATATCCGAAGCGACGCGTTCCCTCTTGGCTATCGGGCCATTTGGGTTTCCCGTGTTTCCATTGCGGGGCCCCGGGGTTTTGGGAGCTACTTCCCTGGTCTCTACCCCGAGGATGAGGCATTCGCAAACACCATATACTGTCTATATAAGTGACATTCCCGGAACCGAGAAAGGAGAATGGCACTCATGCCTGGACTTGGTATGATTAACCTCATTATACAAGATGTTCGATTCAATCAAGCGGTCGGCGCTGTACCAGGAGCTGAGCCTTCGCTTGGTCTTTATTGGGTGCTTGGTCTCTCTCAGGGGCCATGGGATTTGGATTTGATAATTCTTGGTGGGGAGATGCTCTTGGATTGTCGCCATTTGGCAAGAAGTATGGCGAATGGGATGATGCCCAGAATGACTAACCATACAACCTTCTACAGTGCGTCGAGATGGCCAGAGAATCCGCAAAGGGCCACTTAGAAAACTTGGCTAGTGCGAGCAACTCCTTTTTGTAATCGATGTTGCAGTCTTGCATTCGATGCTTGCTGATGACCTTGACAGCGCGCATGGCGCGCACGGCATCTTCTTTCTGTCTGCTTTCTAACCAAACATCCCCGAAGGCGCCACTTCCGATGATTTTATCCTCGGATCCATCGTGTTCCCACTTGAACCTGACGTCTTCCCTGGCTCCGGTAGGTCCGTAGCTCGATGTGAGTAGTATGCTGCTCCGTCACGACAGCCTCTTGGCGGAAATGGTCCAGCAGGTCGCGAGATTCAAAATGAGTCATGGCGAGCCTTCACTGATCGAGTTGAGACCCGTGGACTTTACCTAGAGGTGTCTGTCTGACAACATCAAGTGGCTCGCCCCAAAACTCCCCAAGCCTGGGGTCCGTCGAGCGCCAAGGGCCGCCACAGTCATTGGGCAGAGCATGCGCCTCTCTCATCTCGCCAATATATACCGCCTTCTGCCCATCACTACTTGTACTTGGTCGCATAGTTTTCTATTTACCTTCAAGTTGTTCGTTCACCGGCATAATTTCCATAATGGATCCGGCTTCCCTCGGCTTCGCGTCTGCTTCCATGGTTGAGCTGTGTATCAAGTGGGGTTCCCCGCGCCCGCAACCATTCATCGTCTAATTGCCTCGACAGAACTGGAAAGCAATTCTACATACACTGCAAAACGTACAGAAATGCCGAAACAGAGCTACGCCAGGTCATTCTGGAGATCGAGGGTTATTGGTTGAAAATTGAAGACCAAGTCATATTTCTTCGCGATCACTGGGATTCCCTCAGCGAACGGTACCAAGTCCACCAAGACCAAGTCCTTCAAGAGCTTCAAGGTACTCTGCAAACCGCAATATATACCCTCGACAATGTTCTAGGAAAGACAGAAGGTATTTCTCAATGGGAGAAGGTCCTGGCGAAGAAAGGAGAGGCAAAGCGTGTAAAATACGTGGTATACACGAAGGGCAAGCTCGAGCGCATCATCACCCAGCTAGATCGATGGCTCCGTCAATTCGATCCCTCGTGGTTCCTGTTATCTCGTATGTCAAATATGATCATCGGTCGCGATTTTGAGAGCGGTCGAGATAGCGACAGTAGTGCCATTTCAACAGTCGCAAAACTCCGCGAGGCACACGAGGAAAGCCAAACGACCTTAGTCCCTCCCTCTTCATCGTCTATCTTTCTTGGGAAATACCATCAGCTGAAGGATATAGAAAGGATTCCATTTGCGCACTCATCAATGGGACTGACGAGTGAAGGCAGACGAGTCATCATCGACCACTACTCCCTGCGGAATGCAGTCGACGTTGGCACTGCTAGAAAGGACGTGCGGGATCTCGCCTCGATTCTTTCCAAGGTTGACCCGGCGTTTTCATCTCTACTTCCGTGTGAAGGAGTCATAAAAGCCGAGAGCCCCTCGGCATCCGAACCTCATTTCCGCATGATTTTTACCATTCCTCCGACAATGAGCCATGCCATCCCGCGCAGTCTGCGATACCTCCTTCTAGAAAACAAGAAGAATTATGAGCTGAACGAGCGCATTAATTTGGCTGTCTCTTTGGCCCGGTCGGTCGTGTTCTTGCACGCATCGCGGATCGTGCACAAGAATATCACGCCGGAAAACATCGTTTTGCTTCATACCGAAAACGAAGCCCTCGGCACCCCATTCCTGGTAGGGTTCGAGCGTTTCCGATTCGACGAGCGACGAACAAACATGACCGGTGATGATAACTGGGAAAAGAACATTTACCGTCATCCTCAGCGGCAAGGCCTGCAGCCCGAGGAAGTGTATTCTATGCGTCACGACATTTATAGTGTTGGGGTCTGTCTTCTTGAAATTGGACTTTGGACTTCGTTCGTTCACTATACCGAGGATTTCCAAGTGGCGGGACCGGACTCAGAACTCCCTATCGACAGTCTAGTTGCGGCGAAGAATAAACGGAAGGCTGCAGCAGATATAAAAGCAATCCTTAGCAAAAAGGCTTTGGCCCATTTACCTCAGCTTATGGGTAAGATCTACACGGATGTCGCTGTATCATGTTTAACCTGCATCGATCGTGATAGTCAGTTCTTTAAAGAGGCTAGTGACTTTGAAGACGACGATGGAATTATAGTTGGAGTGCGATATATCGAGAAGGTAAACCAAGCCCCTTGGGCCCCCTGAGTTATCAAAGTCCTGGGTATACCTAGCTGACTATTTATCTCAGATTTTGTATGAAATTGAGAAGATACGTGTCTGAGCACACGCACTGCGATCTCGGGGTCACTATTTTGCTTTTCCAAGGCCACGGTGTTTCAGCGTCTCAAAATTACTTGTGCTCCCAATACAAATTTAGACACAGATTATTATATTGTGTAAATAGCCTTAGAAGACCTAGAATCAGGCCAAGAAGTACTTAGTTGGCGATAGTACTATGTCCGTGATGGTGTAGATAGCCAGTAATAGAGACGCAATCATTATGCTATTTGGTATCCTACCTCGTTATTTACTCAGTAGTACCCTGAGCTATTCGGGCGGATGAAGGAATTTCTCAAGGTAGAATCTTGGAATACTAGTCGCTTCACTGAGGGTGTGGCAGAGCCCCATAGCAGAGAACACTACTAGTACTAGAAGTAATTTATTTTGGGACGCTGGCAGAAACTTGAACACCAGGTCGATTGCGGCTATGGAGCGCCGTAGATACATGATGTTCTAAAGTTACTCCAGCTTCGTGATTCACCGGAGCATAAGGCATTAAGATAAAGTGGAATAGTATAAATTAGTAAGACCTATAGAAAACAAATCAGTGCCTTTGGGTCTCCTAACCCACCAAATCACCACCAGAAACGATTATACTACATAGTTGAAAGTATACACAAGAATATGGGGATTGATTCAACGCAGGCTTTCACTCAAGTAGCGAGGGCATGCTATAACTGGTCAACGGCGCTTCCAAGATTTCACGGCGCAGTTCAGGCTCCCAGGAATGAACAGTATGTTCAGAAACCTGTAACGTCAAGCAAGAGAAAAAGAGATCACTGATTTGATGCCATGAATCCGCGCTTAAACGTTTCGCAATTTTCAACATACGACCCGCAAACCATGGCCGTGCGGATGGAGAAGATGTTACCGAGGAATACTGTGTGAAATCAGGCATTTCATCTGACAGAGAAGACGATACGATGTCGTCTACGCTCACGTAGCCATCATTGCACGTCAGGAGAATTTGCAAGATGGCCTCGACTGAGCCGCTCATGCTGACTTCGCTGTCGATCAAGGCATATTCGAGGGTCCTGAGGAAAGTTCCCTCGTGTATGGGTGCATAGCGGTAATCCCAGAGAGCTGCGTTCAATATCATCAGCGCAGTGAAACGGGCGACCATCTGTTTTCGGTCTCCTGACGCCGTGAAACGAGCTCCTGGTGGCGCGGCTAGAATTTGAAAGAGGAGAGAAGATTCTTGGACAGATGTATGGCGGGATAGGTCGCACAATTCGGGGTTCGCTTTTTGGTAGAGAGCAAGCTGCTCACAGCGCCGGAGAAAATCGAGGAATTCTTCGCACTGGAGCCGAATTTCATCGATTGGGGATAACTGTATGAGGCTACTTGTAGCAGCAGCAGAAGTCGGCTCGGAACAGGGCGCAACATCTGACAAGGAGGAGGTGGAGTATGGCGGAGAGGGCATGGATTGGGAAATTTGAGAAGGCTGAACCAGAGGCTCGGCTGAAACATTCGGAGTGAAGGAGGGAGTTGGTTCGAATGAGAAGCTGAGCCCGCGCGTCTCGTAGCCAGACAGTATATAATCTTGCCAGTTAATCAACATTCCTAATCGAGTATTTGCAAAGGCAGCAGGGCCACCACGCGCGCGGATCATGTCACGAGCTGCGCGCATATGCATCCAGCTAAATTCTTTGCGACCAGGGCGGGGATCAAAGTCTTCAAGAGCGGCTGCACTTAAACATGATATGATTGCAACATCTGAGGTATCGCCGGGGTTTTTGTGCATATGTTCACGAAGCATCCTGATGGCACGATCTCGATGCAAGAGGCCATCGGCTGTTTCTCCCTCATTTCTGACCCAAGCCCAAGTATTTGCAGCATGGACGAGAATAGTGTTTTGAAACGCGACAGCACCTTTCATTGCCTCGGGGACAAAAACGGCCGTATACCAATTATGGGCTTTGAGCGATCGAAAATGTGTACCATAAGAGCACGCTGGCATATCATTGACATAGAAATCGAAGAGCCTCTGGCCATCGAGATCCAGCTCGACGGGGAGGGTATTGAATGGATCTGTTCTTGCGGCGCTCATAATGGATCTTGGCGATTGTGTAAACTCAAGGGGGGGTCGTCGGCGCGGACGACCAGGAAGCTAGGCTGCTGCTCAAGTCTGTCGGATAACTATGGGGTTGTGGGGATATATTCATAAGACGTTGTGGTTCAAAGGGATTGTAGGGCTGAATGGAAGAGGTTCGATAAGGCAAGTGGGTGATGCTTTGAGCCTGGGCCGGTAGCTTAGATCGGTTGGATGATGTAGTGACAGCCACAATCCGGTCCTGGCCGCTATCTTCAATATCTGCCAGAGCATCTTGTTTGGATACTGCTGGAGGTTGATTTGTCGCATTCGTGGATTGAGGGTCTTGCGGCGTGAAGTGAGTTGCTTTTCTGGTCGACTTGCGCTTGGCTGCACGATTCGACTTCGGCCGGCCACGCTTCGCCGGGCGAATAGGTGCGTTCTCCTCTTCTTCTTCATCCTCACCTTGCTGCGAATCGCCCTTTTTCTGGCGCATATACTCCTGCATAACATGACGTTTGACTTGCGTTAAGTTGCTTCGACGGTTATTCGAAGAGTCGATGAATTGCCACCGCACGTTGGACGCTTGGGGGTTATCGGTGGAGGCTTTATCGCTGGAGCCCGCGGGGCCTGAATCTGACATGGCTAACGCGGGGGAGGTGAGAAGAACACGCATACGTATCTCAGCCGCTCGCGCGCAGTTGTCCTCGATATGAAAGAGAGAGCGCTGGGCAGTTGGGTGGAGGATATTAAATGGACTTGGAACTTCGGGATTGATCGATCGACGAGCCGTGCGTGCCTAACGGCTGTGCTTGCAGGGCGGAAGGATTGGATTTGAAGCGGATGGCGAGCAGTTCAATGATGACGCTCCAAGCCGCTCGAATAAGTCCAAAAAAGTAGGCGGGATAAGAATAGGAACAAGGTACTCCGTTGACGGTCAGCGCGAGTAGTGTGCATCAGCGTGCATCAGCGCAGATCCACTGGACGCTCGTGCATTGGACCCGATGATGCAAACTGAGAACCCCACTCAGCAAGGCTATCTGATTTCGACAGAGAACGGGATGGGGCGTCAGCGAACGACTACTAGTACAAGGCCTTCGGCACGAGTGGGCCAGCGGTGACCCCTGGGATTAGAGATGATCTTTCAGGCCAAGCAGATGGTATTCCACCATAGAGGGTTGGGCATGGGGGCGAAAGCACAAATGTGAAGGAGAGCGACGAACGAGAAACGGCGAGGGGACTGGGGAGGGTCCACTGTGCGATCAGTACTTGTTCAGGACAAAGAGTAGATCACATCAGTGGGTGGTGGGTTGCTGAAAAGTTTGGCTGAGCTCGCACAGGTCAAACTGTTTTTGGTTAGCCGCTGCGATGCACTGCAGACTCCCTAGCGGATTGGGTCGTACCGTGGAGAAGAGGTCCATTAGGGGATTTCGGGTGTGTTCCGAGACATTGATAGGAGGAGAGAGAGAGGAGACCAGAGGGTATTAGAGAAAAGCAGGGAGTAGGAAGATTGGTAATGGTAGAGTGGTAGGAGTAGGAGTAGGAGTAGCCGTACTACTAACTACTACTACTACTACTACTACTACTACTACTAGTCAAAGTATGTCTGCATCCAAGTTTCAGACTAGGACTATATTAGATGACTGTCCCCTCGAAACATCCTAGGATCCGTCGGCAATGCTTTTATGCAATCGGCTCATCCTGCACTTTAATTCTCGATCCACCGTTCCTGCAAATGCGCTTGGATCTTGTTCTCCGCTGTGCATTCTCTCATTCTCTTATTCTCTCCGGCCCTCGCCCAGCCCTATGCCCGGCAAACTCTAAGACAAGTATGACGTTGAAATCATGAGGGTAAGAACACGAATCAGAGGTCAATGGGAATTTAAGTTAACAACCTGAATCTAAATGTACCTTACCCACCCCATCTCACAGTCTGGTCTCCACAACTTGTCAGCGACATACCATCTTCGGCATAGTCTTAGCTGATCACTCTTGGGGCCATATTCGCATTGGAGAACCCCTTAATTTATTATAATTGAAATGCACAGCGGGCGTCAGATTCCTAATTCCTGGGGGCTGATAGGCGTCGAAGATGGATGGCCCTACCCGGAGGACCCGGACAATGGGAATCGCACAGGCCTCCTAGTTCAAACACCAAGTAAGTAGTACTACGTACTCCGTATTCGTACTCCGTACATTGTACGATAGTCCCACAGTCAGACCCCGGACAGTCGGGGCATAATTATCCCCCGACAACGGCAAACCCGACACCAGGGGACTGTCGATGATCGCCAACGGCTAGCTTAATCTTACTTCGTACGTATGTAGTACTTCTTGAAGACATAGCCCCACGGAGCGTGCAAATGTATAGTGTGCCTCGTGGTCCTCCTGCCTCGTGGTCCTCCTGCCTCGTGGTCCTCCTGCCTTGTTTCACAATGCCTGACGGCTCATCGTATGCATTGTTTCGCTGCAGCTAACTGGTGGTTGCATTGTCATGATCTATCTGCACATTCTCTTCTTGGGATAGATGGTTTCGCTGGCGTCGGAATCCTTCAATTTAACCGCACGTTCTGACCAGTCGGACCGGCCGTATGTATGGAATTCTCGGCAAAATGGATGATCAAAATGACATCTATCGTCTGCATCTTCATTATCCAGTCTGGAAGCCCCTGAGATGTTCCACTGAAGAACCCCTACGCAGATGAATTTGGGGGCCAGAATCGCAACAATGTATCTTACACCTTCCCAGCCTGGACAAGTGGCGACTGCATGTATATGTCGAGAGTTGTCTGAAATGAGATGGGAAGGTGAATTTTCGACTTGGCGGGATTCCCGAGACACGATGTATGGTCCGTACTTTCAGAGGTGGATCGCTGTAGGTTTGGGCGTCGTAGTGTTTTCGTCCCATCCCAGCCCAGAAATTGCAGAAGGATCAAAGCTAGGTAATGGTGTGTCAAGAGATATGCCTATATGCAACGAGACTGAATTGCATTTGCCGTCATTGATATCCAGACGATCCAGGATTGTGATTGAAGGGGGTTAGTGAGTGCTCAGAGCGTTGTCGTAAGTCCGATCTAGCTACTGCAAGGCAGAATGGTTAGTAATCTTTAAAACCTGTGCTGTGAGACCATTTGCACCCAATGCCTCGCAGAGTGTCGTGGATAGTGCAAGTGCAAGTACAAGTGCGCGCTGTCGCGTGGAGATCCGCCTTCACCGCCTTCCTAGCTTGAGTGATCGCAGACCGGACCGCGGAGTTTTGGCACAAAGCGACGACAATCAAGGGACGCCAACACGCTGAATATTGGGGGTTTGCATGATCCAAACTTGCTCTTGGATTTATCCCACCTTCTTCATCACTTCAAATTACCCCCAGATCGCCCATTGGACGAGCGCCGCTGCCTGGTATCAGCTCTGCAGAATCCGCGCAAACCTCCGTGAGAAATCCGCCCAGTCGACATAAACCCCCTCGATCCGCCCCTGAGGCGTGTATCCCTCGTCGCGTGAGCATAAGGAATCTGCGACCGGGAGCCTGGAGCACCAAACGGGTTCATGCAAGTCCCATTATGCCGGAAGCATTCTCGTTCGGACTTCGCATTTAGCCCAGCCTTCCCATCCTTCGATCGATAAGCTGTGAACCGGCCTCGTCTGACCAGGCGCGCGAACTCTCCCAGTCTGCGCAAATATTCGGGATATACAGAGAACCTCATTCCCACATTTATCGGTGCCTCAAATACCCTAACTGTCGTTATGGCGCCGGACATGGAGGTCGGCGCGATTCATACCAACGGGTTCACCGAAGGCGCAGAAGCCTCCAATTCAACGATCAACCCTTACGAAACAAACCCAGCTAGGATCCCCCGCGATGACCCGTTTCTCGCCCAGAGCGTGCAATATGGCCGCTACGCCCCGCATCCCACTGATTTCACCCCGCGCTATCAGAACTGGCATCAGTCTGATCCCGAGACGAACACTTTTTGGCAAGAGGTGGCGCAGAGATTCTGCACCCCGGAATATTCACTCAAGATATCGGGGCCGAGGGAGATATTCGCTGCTGGTAGTGTGATCATCCGAGTCGACCATGATCCTGTCGACGTCAGTGTCGCGGAGCGATACTCGTGCGCCAATGCGAACGAACTTTCCGCGGCCCGGAAAGTGGAGGAATCGCTGCGTGAAATCGGAGTCACGGTTCCGGTCATACATTTCTGTGGTACAATTGAGGGTAAGAATGTGACGGTGGAATCACGAGTACCGGGCGTCTCTCTGGACGTGGCGTGGCGTTATTTAAGCACCGAGCAAGTGGCTACCTTCAAAAACCAGTGCCGTCAACTCTTGCAGCATATTTCAACGATCGATCCCTCTCCTACCGAACCTTCCTACATTTGCCGCGGTCTCAATACACAAACACCACCCCCAGGGCGCGAGACGGAACAGTCAATACTCCTGGCTGAGAAGGGCGGCGAGGAGAATCTTTCCTTCACGCACAATAATTTGATACCGGCAAACGTCATCGTCAAGGACGATCGGATCGTGGGTCTCACGGGATGGCGGGAAAGTGGATATTTTGGCATCGCTCGAGCTCAAAAAGTGCACAAGTCATTGAGGGATCTCCAGCTTGGCCCACAAATAAGCGGAAATGATGCATGGCTTGATCTTTATGATGAGGACTATGATTCTAGCAAAAGCGCGCCATTGGTTGCAAGCAAAGACATCGCTCTGCCATCCGTGAAAACAGAACCTACAAGTTCAACACTAGAAAAATTCCCTATCAGCGACGACTTGGACACCAAATCGCTAGGATTCGACGGAACCAGCGATTATCCGACATCGAAGAAACTTGCCAACTTGAAGAATGGAACAGCTTCTCGTGCCTCGTCCTCCGACCGGTCATCACCCGCAACATCAGTCAAGCCCGCATCAAATAAAAAAGCGGGATCCGCTACTACGAAGAAAGGCACGGCAAAGAAACCGGCTGCTAAGAAGCGCAAGGTGAATGATGTAGATGCAGACAGTGCTGATGGGCGTCGATCAAATACACCCGCATCTCGTGCCAGCAAAGGCCCAGGCAAAAAGCAAGACTCTGTCTCCATCGCAGGGTCCCCGGCACCCGAGGAAAAGAAGAAGAAAAAGAAAGGGGCGAGGAGACGCCTTGTAAATGAAGATGAAGAGGATGTCGAAGATCCGAACGAGCTCTTTTGCATCTGCAGACGACCCGATAACCACACATGGATGATTGGGTGTGATGGCAATTGCGAAGACTGGTATCATGGAAAATGTGTCAATATCCATGCTAGAGATGAAGAGTTGATCGAGAGATACATCTGTAAGTTCCCATTCATCTATATCTTTCACTGGCCGCGAATCCGATCTAACCAGATAAATGACAGGTCCGAACTGTGAAGAGAGAGGACAAGGTCGCACAACATGGAAACCGATGTGCCGTCTCCCCGAATGTCGTAAACCGGCACGCGCCACTCCCAAGAACCCTAGCAAGTACTGCTCCGACGACCATGGCCAGGAATTCATGCGACAGCAGACTCGCCAGTTTAAGCTTGGATCAGCCCGAAAGGGAGTGGAGGATCTAGGTAGCATGGGCGGTATTCTCACGGCCGGCGACCTCAAAGCTGCTATACTCGGCGTGACCTCGGTTGAAGAATTTCGCAGATTAGGTGATCGGATCATTTCCCCGTCAGCTTCTACAAAGGAGAATACTCCCAATTCTGAGGTGAAGAGCGAAACAGTGCTGCAGGTCGGCAATGGATTTGACATCAACCCCAAAGGCGTGGAGTATTCCCCCGAGGAAGCCGCACAAATGGCGAGGTTGCGCAAGCTGCGCGACGACCTTCTTCACCGCAAGGAGATGCTTGCCGCACGCTCGAAGTTCGTGGGGCTTCTGCGACCGCGAGCCAAGGGAGTGGTGGAAAAGCTAAAGCAGAAGGAGCCGAAAGGCGGATGGAAGGATATCTGTGGGTTCGATTCACGGGTTTCGTGGTCGGACGAGGAATTCGACGAGTGGCGGTTGTCAGAAGCTGGGAAGAAGGCGCTCGCAGAGGGCACGATCGAGGCTATGGCTGCTAATTTGCCTGGCAACACCGACGCAGATGGCGATACAGCCATGGATGGAGAGGGTGAGGATGAATTGGCCTTCTTGACTCGTGGTGTCTGCACGAAGAAACGTTGCGAGCGACACAAGCAGTGGGTCAAAGTGCAGCAGCAAGATATTTTGTTTGAAGAGACCACTGCAGACGAGGATCTTGCCAGATACGAGGAAGAGGCACGTTATGTCGCCGAAAGCGCCGTTCTAAGAAGATGGGCTGAGAAAGAGAATATTCCTTCTGGGTCCGGGTAGAACACGCTGGTTTTTCTTCTCTCCTTTTCTCCTTTGGTGGGTATGTGTTTAGTGAATGGTGACAAAGAAAAAAGCTTGATACCCCCCTTTTTAAACTGAGTCAAAAAACATGGCTCATGGCTTGGAGTTGGTATTTTGTACGAGGTAGCTCTGGGGAGAAATATTGAATACAGGACAACCGGGAAACTTGTCCCAATTTGCATTGGCATCGGTATGGCGCTTTGCGAGGGTGGATCTAGTGTCGCGATTATTGAATAGCGAATCATTTATGTAACAATAGCAGCAATTGCATGGATTGAATTAGAAGTCGACGCCATGGTAACTAATATCATTCACGTACTAGGGGTCCATACGCTCCATTTTCCGAGCCCAGGTCCGACTCGGGATTTGATCACTTCGGCAACCTGAGAGGTCTTGATGTCTGATATGAGAATATGTGTATCGATACCTTGGTCGAGTGTTTTCATGAGAAGAGTAGAAAGAAGCGTCGATCCTGGTGTTTGAAAGACCGAGTGAATGCCATCATCCCACGACGGACGAGTATCTTCGTCCTGGAGCTTGATCAGGTTTGGACCCTGTTGATGGGTTGATTCAAAAGCCGCAGGACCAATTCCATTGGTGTTGACGAGGATAGTTGAGAGGTAGGGAGCGTGGGCCCGGGACATGCGGTTTAAATTACGGAGAGTGGCCGACAATAAAGCCGTTCCTCTGACTGGATTTGATGCTCGAATGACGCCTTCGGCGAGGGTGTCGAGTCCAACCACGATCAGAATCACGGGCTGACTGTTTCGTGTATTATCTGCCTGCTGCTGCCTTGACCTTTCAATTTTTTGTAGTGACCCCGAGACCTGGCCGATGGCCTGGGCTGCATTTGGAAGATTATGCACCGGTAGTAATTGCACGGTGTCGAGTCTTTTGATTGCTTCTTCCCGAGAAAGCTTTGGCTCGGTTGGGCTCGATTGCAGGACACCGAGTAAAGTTCTAGGAGCGAAAGCTTCGAACCCACGCGGAAATATAATAAAGGCGCGTGGCTCGGATGAAGCGGGGTTCTCAGATAAACTCTTTATGAGCAGATGTCGGGGAATCTGGCATGCCTGAGTAAGATGATGTGCATGCAGCTGGGTGGAGTGGAAGATACCTGAGCGACATAATCATCGTTGTTTTTGTCCCTGGATCTTAGTCTGGAGAATCCGATTATAGTTCCGCATTTGAAGATCGTTGATTGGGAGGATTGAATGCCTTCGTCCCAGTGTCTTTTGAGGCCCCAGTCATTGCTGTCTGCGCTGACATGCAAAGGCGCGCTGGGGGGTGTTGGACTGCGTGGCTGCGAGAGAAGAGAATGGGCTAGGATAGGGAAAGCTGGCTCTGCGGAATAGGCGTTCGATGCCAATGCCATTACTGACCATGGTTTAGTAGTAAACCCTGTGAATTGAACCTTGGAGAGTTCATGATAGAAGAAAGCGGTGGGGTGGCGGCTGTTCAAGTAAGTTATTGTATTACCACTTCATGTGACTTGTATTGCTCTCGGTGGTTACCAACTCATAGGCATCATAATAGGAAAACAGCATATATGGGAGAGAAGATCAATACTTATCTATTATCAACGCGTAGTTGATCAATTTTAAATTGTTTATTCAATCATGGCGGCCGGCTGTGATTCGCAATTTCGCAATGGGGGTTAGTTGTGTAATGCGTCCGGAGCCGTAAGAAGCTTCAATTTCTTTTGGTGACAACTCAGGGACCGAAACCATCGCATAAAAACAATGGAATTAGATGCATAACCTTGGAATGACTTTCAAATTTCGCTAGTTAGAAATGTTTTACGTGTTGGTTTTTTAATAATTGCATTGCAATTTGATCGTATTCAAACTCAATCTGCGTCATCAGGGACCGTACTGTACTGAGTGCCCTGACTATGTTCATTTGTTATTCACAAGAGATCTTGCTGAGCTTATATTATTGATACGTCTCTGCTCATTCATTTGACCGGTGGTAAATTCCGTCTCCATGTCCCACTCCCATCATATGTCCATTTGGTTCCCATGTTATCCTGCAAGACCCTGATCAAATCCTCGCGTACCGCCTCGACGTGAAGATCTCGACTGCGAAATTCGACGATAGACGGATGTTGATCAATATGCCATCCTATGATAGAATACGCACTCTCCAATTCCATCCAAGGGTCATTTGGATCGAGTGAACCACGTTGCTCCAGTTCAGTAGCGTGGTTGTTGACATCGGGGGGCCAACTGAATAGTCAGTTGGTGCAGATTGGCCATTTTGGAAATGGTATTTAATATGAGCTCCATATGGTTGAAGAACGGGAAGACTGCGACATAGGAGAAGGAGACAAAGTTCTCTAATATCATCGTCAAATCCGGCACAGCCGGGGGTTCTGGGTCGACATCCGGCCAGTGTGCCGGTGGCTGGAGGTGAAACCCCCCATTCACCAACAAATGAGGGGACGCGACCCAAGAAATATTCATAATGGTGATATGCCTTGAGAGAAGAGGATTCATTGAAGGCTATTGAAGTCCATGGACGAGCCGTGAGAAGGTTAGTACAATATTCTAAGTTTTGCAACGAGGATAGATCACGCGATGGGCAGGCATCTCGTTCCAGTTGCAAAATCTGAAGGTCGATTTCAAATGCCCAGTTGAAACCACCTTGAACGGATGCATTCAGCGTTTCTCCTATAAAGACTGGTGGGGCTAGAAGGGCGATGCGATCTGGATCTAGATAGCGGAGGACTCTACGCCACCATGATGGATCATCCGGATATACTGGGGTCGGTGGAGAGATGGCGACAAGAGAAGTGACATAGCGGTTCAGGTTCGAGCGAACCAGGAAGGTGCGGAAATCAGGCTCATCTTTCAACTCTAAACAAGCATGTGAAAAGAGTATCGGCCTGACCAAATCTAGAAATTGGCTCGAGGTGAGAGCAAGGTGCTTGAGATTTTTATCTTGCTCCGATCGAACAAGATGAAGATTGGGAGTCAGATAGAGCTGGGCCCGAGACGGCGGTTCGGGGGCCAATATAGTGATGATATGATGCAACAACTCATTTGGAAGTTGTAGCAGGGGACACGGCATGATAGGAAGGTCGTCTCACAGTGGCAATGGCATGGGAGGGGAACTCGGGAAGAAGAAGCCTGTCGAAGTGCCGGAGGGTCCCCACTTGAGCACCGCTGCAGCCCACTTGGCTTCTTGGTCAGCGGTGACTCAGCTGGAACCAATTAGTTAAGAGTATTCACCGTCGGAATGGCTATATTGAATACACGATCTGGAGTATACAGATACATTAGAAGAGATGGTGAAATAGACATTTATAGACCGACCCAGTCACAGAGCTAACATTATCAAGCTCAAGCTCAAGCTCAAGCGTTGATGAATGTTTAATTTTAGACCGAGCCCCAACCGGGAATCCCCCCCCAAAGGTGGAGTACTGCAGCCAAATCTGCAAGTTCAATCAGACTGCATACGAGTACCCCAGACGAGTACTAGTAGTATGCATAGGTACTACTTCCAAGTTAAGGAGGATGAGTGCTTCTACCTTCGTGCTCTATCATATCATCTATACTGCATACTCGTAATTTATACGAGTATAAATCCATACCGTACCATGTCCTCCAGGCTACCCCGAGTCAACGCCAAGCAACGCCCCGCAATCGTCTTTTTCTTTTATACTTCAGTTTCAGTTTCAGACCTAGAGAGCCTTCTTTAGCAATCCAATCTGTCAATTAGCCCGAGTTTCGATTCTCACCGGCCAAGTCCATTGCTAAAAAATGAATTTTCTAGCTTAGGATGAGTGCTGATCGGCATTGAGGCAACTGAACAATTGCCTGGTTCCGATAGGCGTGTAGAATGTGGAGATGTCTATCTTTTTTGCCTGGTGGGGCATCATCGCATTCGGACTGGACTGAATTGAATTGAACGGCAGTCCAGTGCGCGCGATGGCGATGTGTTGGTTCTGCCCCTCTTTCTTGTCCCTCTCTCCGTCTCCCCGACTTTTCTTTTTCTCCCCTCTCCTCCATCTCCAACTTTGTCTTTCACGTATCTTTCACTGCTGTAAGTCCACGAGCTCCCCCCTACAGGAACCTCCTCCTCCTCCTCCTCCTCCTCCTCATCGTCGTCGAATACTCATCTCATTGCAATTAGCACTGCCTCCATAATGGCTCCTCAGCTTCATCAAAGACCCCCCTTTCCGTGCGGAGCACTTGGGCTCCCTGCTCCGCCCCCAGGAGCTCCTGGATGTTAAGATTGCCTCTGAGAAGGGCGAGGTCCCCGAGTCTCAGCTCATTCCCGTCGAAGACAAGGCCATCAACGATATTGTCGATACCCAGAAGAAGCTCGGCTACTCTGGTATCTCGGATGGCGAGTACCGCCGCCACAGTAAGTGTCCCTAAGTGTGCCACAGGCGGGTTGCGTAGAGCTTATTGCAGGGTGATTGCTGACAACGGTGTAGTGTTCTGGGGTACCTTTTTCCCCGGCCTTGACGGTTTCGACGAGGTCACCGACTTTGAGACCGACATCTTCCGCCCTTACGCCCCCGATATCGCTGCTTTCCTTGAGGCTGGCCACAAGCCCGGCGAGACCGTTCTCTGCACCGGAAAGATCAAGCACGTCGGAAGCACCTATGTCGACCAGTTCAAGTATCTGGCTAGCCGTGTATCCCCAGACGAGGTTAAGAACCTGAAGATTACTCTAGCTGCCCCTAACTGGTACCACCTGCGTTACCGTGAGGGTAAGGCCTACCCCAAGGATGTGTACAGCTCCGACGAGGAGTACTTCGGTGATATCGCCAAGGCCTACCAGGCCGAGCTGAAGATCCTGTACGATGCTGGATGCCGCAACGTGCAGTACGATGACCCTAACCTGGCCTGTAAGTCACCACTCAAGCACATTTCATCAAAGAACACAAAACTCACATGGAATCACAGACTTCTGCTCCGAGAAGTTCTTGGACGGCTTCAAGGCCGACAAGGGCAACGTTTACTCCGCGGATGACATGTTCGAGAAGTACATCAAGCTGTACAACGATAGCTTCATCGGTCTGCCCGAGGACATGCACGTCGGTGTTCACCTGTGCCGCGGCAACTTCGTCGGAAGCCGTCACTTCTCTGAGGGTGGTTATGACCGCATTGCCATCAAGCTGTTCCAGGAGCTGAACGTGCACACCTACTACTTGGAGTACGACACTGAACGTTCCGGCGGCTTCGAGCCCCTCAAGCACCTGCCTACTCACAAGAATGTCATTCTCGGCGTTGTGACTAGCAAGTTCGCCACCATGGAAGACAAGGAGGAGATGAAGCAGCGCGTCATCAATGCTGCCAAAATCATCGCTGAGGGCAACAAGATCTCCGTCGAGGCTGCCCTAAACCAGGTTGGCGTTAGCCCCCAGTGTGGCTTCGCTTCCCATCGTGAGGGTAACGCTATTGACTGGAATGGCATGATTAACAAGCTTCAGCTTGTCCGTGACATTGCCAACGACATCTGGCCCAACCAGGCTTAAAAGTCTTGCTCTGTGAGGCAGGACCTGTATTGCATGACCTCAACAGATACCCATCTTGTACATTTGCCATCTGCCACGTCCATTCTCTGTTCGCCTTCTCAACAAGGCAATCCGGTCTGGGTTTTCCTTTCTTTTGTGTATAGCCCGTTGGCGGGGGTGTCTGGAATACCAACTCAACGTATGATTCTTGAAAATAGTCAATATACTCGTGTTCATGATAATTTTGGTCCCAGAAAGATTAAGAGAGAAAAGAGAGAAGATTTAGGATGAGTGCAGGAATGCACGAACGGACTCATCTCCTCGTTCAAAGGCCACCAAGGTTTTCCTGCAAGGTCCTCCCGCTAGACGACGTGGTCCAAATCAGTCCCCACGAGGGCCAGGGACTCAGATCTCTCATAAGATGCCCGGTAATATGACAAGCATCCTCATCTAGTAGCTCCATGGCTTCTCGAAAAATTGAGCTAGCCGTTTTCGACAATGCCCCACACTTCATGCTGACATGCCAAACATCAAAGTTGTCTGTACTGCACCTTGCTCTATCAATGTCATGTACAACTGAGACTTAGTGGTATCCAGTCATGATGATGAGCTTTATCTCCAAGTATACTTGAAAGACACAACAAAATGTCAGGTCTCGAAGTGATTGGTGTCATCGCAAGCATAGCCCAGATCGCCGATCTTGGTATCAAACTCTCAATTAAGCTCTGCTCCTTCTACCGCCGAGTCAAAGATGCAAATTAGCCCATGCAGAGCCGTTCTAGTGAAGTATACCTCACATGCGCGATACTTCAAGAGCTGGGAGCGACTCTTCGTCAGGACGCGCAAGCCAAAGTTTGTTCCGAGAAAGCATTCAAGACAGCACAAGAAGTGCTAGACGAGTGCAACATTATATTCAACCGCATCGATGAGGCAATTGAGAAAGAAAATGCTCGATCTGGAAAAGGTCGCTTCCAACTCCGAGCTCAAAAGCTCACCATTGCTTTTCTTGGCTCAGATATAGATCTGCTGAAAAGCAATCTAGAGAGATTGAAGTCCACAATGCGGCTCATACCCAATGTGATCATGCTTGCTGGGCAGCTTCGCAGGTAAAACTTATCCCCAGGGCTTGACATCGAAGTTGCTATGACTAATGAGATTTAAACAGGACTAATGATGCTTCTGTACTCGGAGACCAGCGTGAGATGATTCAATCACTTCCCAAAGACAAGCAAGAGAGTGAGGCAAAATATCATGATCTGACCAGATCTATTCAGATGGTCCACATCAACGACCGTGCAAATTTAGAAGACAAGGGTACAGCAGCAATGGTCACGGCAGCACAGTCAACAGACGTCCCAAAATTCAAGACTGGAGCAATATTTCCGGGGATGTCTCGAGCTGATCGAGTAGCCATGCAGAAGGATTTGAAATCCTACCGTCAGCTAATCCAAAGTTTTATCAATTATATTGACATGTGCCAGTCGAGTTTGGAGGACACTCGGTATCTGAGAATAAGAAATGACGTGATGAACCTGCATCTAGTCGAAATTGAGGAATACCGGGAAAATCAAGATCCTCGCGTAGTACAGGCACTCGAGAGAATGGTTTCCACCACCCAGAGCCCAAACTACGCGGTATTACAGAGTTATGAAGAAGATGATGAAGAAGATGATGGGGAGGATGAAGATGGAGACGAGCCAGAATTGCTAAAAGGGTCTGATTCCAATCCAGAAAAGAGTCAAAGTCGCTACTGCAGACTCTCTTTGTCTCTCGCCAGCCACTACCCTAATCTGGCTGAATCTGTGAATGAAGAAATCATTCGGGGTCGACCCCGAAACAGATCGCCACCAGGCTTGATCAGTGCCTACCGTCCTGGCTTCGTCGAGCGGCAGCGAACTCGGTCACGGTCACCGCGTTCTCGGAGCCGAGTCAATAGAAAAGCTCCCGTGGCTGCGGCGGGTCTAGGTACTGCTGCTATAGCCGGTTTATACGAGAGAAGGAAAGAACAGAAGCCTGTCTTCGAAACAGTGGAAGAGTTGATTTTATATTGGACAACATTGACAGTAGATGAAATATAGAGAGAGCGAGGGTGGAGCCTAAACTAGCAATTCACGAGGTTGCTTGGGCACGGGAGTATGCTTTCAGCCTATGTACCTCAAGTTAGTATCAACAATTCGGCATAATCAGCCAGTTCAGTGCACAATATCATTCGGCGGGCCCAATGATGTTCTTCTCTTTAACGGCAGATCTCTTGTGTGTGTTCACATTCTCGACCTGCGCCAAGCCATGAGCATTGAATCCAAGAGTATTGAGAGTCGAACCCCAGCATCGGCTTCCTGGTCAGGCGTACCTCGTAGCACGGCTCTGTTTCCGATGCCTCCACGATGCGGCCGGTCAAACTAGACTTTGAGGTGCAGACATTGTGAATCACGCCAGTACTCTTGTTGGTATTAGAGTTTGGTCCTATTCGCGAAAAGAATAACCGTCAGCTAGTGTAGAGACCTGGCTTTAATCTCATCGGAATCATACCGCCGACAGGCTTGTAGTTGACTCGCTGTCCTTCCTTGAAGTGAGGCATTTTGGTTGATAGAGACCTCGGGAGATTTCTTTGGTTCTTGGGACAAATTCTCGGAAAAGACGACCGACTCTTGGACCACCAAATAAAAGAATATTGTTGAAGACAGAATATTGCAGCATGAATCGATTGGTGGAAGACGATGTTATATCAAAGATTTGCTCCTCGGTTTATATTTGCTAAGTGGCAAGTATTTAGGAGGTTGATCTCCGGATTTCTTCGTCATATTGACATGACATGTAGGGGTCTAATGGCGATGAGTTGGGTCTACTATTTGAGTTGTGGCGGCAACATCGTCAGAAAATCTGGTTGTCACTTTGGGATAGACATCATCACGTAACAATGAGAACAGATCGTGTCCCGTCGGGAAGGTTGGGGAGGTTGGGGATACCAGGTCCGCCGGGCACCGGAGGTTGATTCCGTGGAATGCAATTAATACTAAGCAAGTTGGCCAATTGAGTGAAACGCTGTCACATTCAATCAAATGTATGTCATTTTAGTCCAAGTTGATTCTCTATCTCAGCTCCAAAAGTCAACTCCCCTCCGCCTCTGAAAACCAGTCAATTCTATACACATCGGCAATCCACAATAATGACAAGGGAATCGAACAATGGAAACGCTGCTGATATAAACCACTTGTGGAGAATTAAATAATTAAGGCGGAGCTCCGGCGAGTCCGTCCGTGTAGCAACAGAGGGGATATCATAGAAGGAAAATGGGACCATAGGGGGGTAAAGAAGAAGAAAGATAAAAGCGGTTGCGCACAAAGGAAATGAAAGCAAAAGCAGAAAGCATAAATGAAGTAGAAAGCCCAAATGCTGCGTCGTATTGTCATGAAACACGGGACATGAGTCGAAAAGCGAAATTGCTTCACGGACGGTGCAAGGTGTTATACACGAGGCTGGGGAGGGGAGCCTCTCGATATCGCAGCGGGGCGGATTTATTTTTGCGGCTGGGTCTTGACATTGTTGGAGAGCCATGCCTGGAAGTGGAGACGTGCGGGTCAGCTATTGTTTTGGTCCCGGTCAAGCAAGACAGGGAAGGAGACTTACCAGGCCTTCAAAAATACCGGTTCCGTCTGTCGCCACACTAGGCGCGACATACCACAGCTTGTCCTTGAGCTTGGTGAGTTGAAGTTGTTGAGTAACCTCCTCAGGGCTCAGATCTGGTGAATTGGTCAGTTTGGGAAGGGGTCCAGGGACACGGTAATTTGGTTCGCGAAAGAACAAGAAGAATACGTACGGCCACCGATATCTTGCTTGTTGGCGAACACCAACAAAAGGGCATCCTTCATTTCGCGATCGTTGATAATCTTGTGTAGCTCCGAACGGGCCTCCTCCATACGCGCGGTGTCGCTTGAGTCCACCACGAAAATCAGACCTTGTGTGCCGGAGTAGTAGTGTCGCCAGAGAGGACGAATCTTGTCCTGACCACCGACATCCCAGACGTTGAACTTGACATTCTTATAGGTGACGCTTTCGACGTTGAAGCCGACGGTGGGGATCGTGGTGACGTCCTGGTTGCTGAGTTTCAATTTGTAAAGAATAGCTGGGATGTTGTCAGCAACCGCATGAGATATACTATAAATCACCCAAATCAGCTCCAGGGGTATCCTTACTGGTCTTTCCAGCAGCATCCAAACCCAGCATCAGGATCCGCATCTCCTTCGTGCCGAAGATCTTCCCCATCATCTTGGATACTTGGCCACCCATCTTGGCGACGCGTCAATTAAAAATGGGCGAGAGAGAGAGATAAAAGTGTGCAACAGCACAAGAACGAGAATGGAAGGAGTCGATTGGGGTCGAGCAACAGGAGTGAGAATGAGAATCGAATCAAGACCAGACAGGACAAGACAAGACAAGAAAACAGAATCGCGGGGAGGGGAAAAGGGGCAGCAACTCAGCTGACTCAGCCACCCCCGGCGTTTCGTTTCGCGGGCTCCACTGCTAATTTACTACGGTGGCTCCTGTCGAATTTCCTCCAGTGTGTACGAGTACGGAGTACAGAGTATGGATGAAGTATGAAGTACAAAGTCCTTGGTACATACTCTGTACTCCAGGGAGTCGGCGCAGGAACCGTGGCTGGTGAGAGTTTGCGACGTCATGATCACACACGGTACACTTCTCTCCAGCATCTTCATATTTGTATAACTTGTACACCCAGATACTCTCCTGCCTACACTTTCAATCTATTTCTCTTCACGAGTGCTTCCCTTCTCTTTTATCTCCAAACCGAAATAGCTCAAGATGCCTCGCAACGGAAATGAATTTTCACGTCCTCCCTCAGTAACGCGGCAACACCGACTATCACACCAGTTTCATCGGAATGCTTGGCTAGCACCTCTGCCTGATGTATGCGCAGCTGAGACACAGTGGATGTTTTCTACAGCCAGGTCAAAGCTGACAGGTCAAGACTATCTATGCAGGAGTTTCAGGCTTCTTCTCCGACGACCATACCTCGACGATCGCGATCGCAATCCGAGACCCTACATACCTGCTGGATTTCATTCAGACGACCATCAAATCCGATTCCGATGGCAAGCTAGCGACCGACTTCATCATTTCCCAATTGAAGCAATACGCCGAAACCCACTTGGAGAAGATCATGGGGCTAGCTATGCCCCGGCATGTCGCAACCTTTTGCAAATTCCTCTGTTCCCGAGTCTGGGCTGATATCGATGTGATTCCTCTCGTTCTGCCAGAATGTAAATTGGGGAATGGTTTCACACTTTGCCAGCCAGACACTACACATGCATGGGATTGCAAGAACCTCGATGAACAAGCGGAGTCCATGTCGCGAAAATCTGTTAGGTTCGTACCGATCGGCAACCTTGTGGATCACGGATGCTGATCCTTGCGCAGGTTGTTTGGTCCGGAAAACATCCCCTTACTGCAGGTCGGTTTAAATGGCCTCGTGGAAGTCGACACAGCCTTCCACGTGCAATTGACGAATCTGAATGACTTCCAAAAAACCGTCTCCGAGAGGACCTGGTCTGCGGTACTACATTATGCGGCTGACCTCAAGGAACGCAATGTGAAAATTGCTTTTTTCAGCGCGACTCCGCAAGGTGGAGGTGTAGCTTTAATGAGACATGCCCTCGTACGATTTTCACATTCCCTGGGCACGGACATCAAATGGTGGGTCCCATAGTATACCTTCCCTCACGAGGAGACAAAGACTAAATGAGCTTGTCTAATCCCTTCGTTAGGTACGTTCCGAAGCCACGACCAGGTGTGTTTCGAGTAACGAAGAATAATCACAATATTCTCCAAGGCATCGCTCGCCCGGAAGAGCGACTGACCTCAGCGAATAAGCAATTGCTAGAGGATTGGATTCAGGAAAACGCCAAGCGATATTGGACCTGTTCTGGGGGTCCTCTTTGCCCACCCTCGCAGGGAGGCGCAGATGTCCTGATCGTAGATGACCCTCAGATGCCGGGACTAATCCCGCTAGCCAAAGAAGCAGCTCCGGACCGGCCGATCATTTTTCGAAGCCACATTCAGATTCGAAGTGACTTGGTCGAGGAGGCCGGGACGCCTCAGGCCGAATGCTGGGATTTCGTATGGAATCATGCCAAGTTATCCGATTGCTTCATCAGCCATCCAGTAAGTGATTTCGTACCACAGGATGTGCCGCCGGAGATAGTGGGGTATATGCCAGCTTCAACCGATTGGTAAGTGGTCTGATGAGCAAGGATCCTGTGATACTTACTGATATGACGCAGGCTAGATGGGTTGAACAAGAATATGCGAGATTGGGACGTGGCACATTACGGTCGTATCTTTAATGCTGCATGCAAGAACGCGGATATGACCACGATCCAATACCCAGAAGGTAAGGCCATTGATAAGCATGCATGGGCTAGATAACTATCTGACCCCGTCGCATTTTGACATCTACTAGATCAGTACATCGTGCAGATAGCGCGATTCGACCCATCCAAGGGTATATTTGATGTGTTAGACTCATATGAAAAATTCCACGACCGACTGACTCGTGAACGGCCTCATATGACTCCCCCGAAGCTGCTGATCGGCGGACATGGCTCAGTGGATGACCCGGATGGGGCAATTATCTACGATGAAGTGATGTATCATATCGCACACGGCATCCCGCACCTACGAAATCAGATTTGCGTCATGCGGCTGAGGCCAATGGATCAGGTTTTGAACGCGCTCATGTCCAAGGCAACCGTCGCATTGCAGCTGTCGACGCGAGAAGGATTCGAAGTAAAGGTTTCAGAAGCTATCCACAAGGGCAAGCCTGTGATTGCTACGCGCGCTGGGGGCATTCCACTACAGATTTCCCACGGCCAGAACGGGTTTCTCGTGGATGTCGGTGATTCCGATGCGGTTGCACGTCATCTATTTGACTTGTGGACGGACAAGGCCCTCTACCACCGTATGTCAAAATATGCCCTCAGCCACGTCTGCGATGAGGTGAGTACAGTGGGGAATGCACTCAATTGGTTGTATCTCGCATCGAAGTTGTCCAAGGGTCAGCCTGTGCAACCTCATGGTCGCTGGATCAACGATCTAGCCTTTGAGGAGCTCGGAGTGCCCGTTACGAGGGTGCGCCACGGCTAACTCGTGAGGTGCAGGTGGACAAGATGGGGTAGTGATGTGCATTGTTGGGAACTGTTCGTTTGTATTGAGCTTTTGATCTCTGATGCCCAGTGAACGGGTCAAATAGTATGTAATGGTAATATGTAGTATCTATGATGATATCCAATCAACAGCTGCTGCCTTAAAACCGGGGCAAGCGCGGCTCATGCGATTTTGACAATAAAAGAAAACAAGGGTATCATTCGGCGACAAATCAGAAAAGAAGAAAAGAAGAAAAGAAAAAAGCTGCACAATAAACGATATTTCAGACCTTACGGTCTCCCCACAGCCCGATATCTTTCTCTTGCCAGTCCACCCTCTGCCCCCTCAACGCCATACCCCTCGCCAACCTCGCCAACAATCCTGGCAGGCTTACCGCCAACCACGGACCAACTTGGCACAACCATAGCCGGAGGAACAACCGCACCATCAAGCACGACGGAAAAATCTTTTATGATAGCCATACTTCCAATTGTAGCCCTGGCCCCAACATGAACATGGTTCCCAAGCGATGCAGCTTCGATAACAGCTGATTCGCCGACAAAGACGTGATCGCCAATCTTGAGAGGATAGAAAGAGTGTACACCGCGGTGCAGTCTGCTCGGAGGGCGCAGGATTGCACACTTGGAGATGTAGGTGTATCGGCCGACGGTGATTGAGACGCTCGGCGTGTTTGACGGTGGAGGGGGGTTGTTTGGGTCTGTTGAGGCGGGGGTAGCAGGGATTCGGTAGAGATCCCCTCGGATGACAGCTTCGGCTTGAATGACGGTCTTTCCACCGAGAATAATGTGTTGTGTGCCATGGATTTGGGACCGGCGTGAGATCTTGTTTCCCGTGTCCTTGAAGCGCGTTAGCTGGGTTTCTTTTCCTTGCCGTTGATGGGTTTAACAAGGGTAGCCTGCCATGCCATTAAATGGATAGTGTGACACCAGTTACATACAGTCTCGATGTACTCGCCCTTGGCAGCTTTGGGAGGCATGTTGGGTGCGTGTGGTTTTGAAGCTGGTGATGGTCTTCCCCCGTTGTTGATGCAGATGGCGGAGGAAGGCGGTCAGCGTTGCTACATGGAAAAGGTAACCATCAACCAAACTATGTATGCTCCAACTAGCCAATGAATTTCCTACACTTCATTCTTTGTTTCGCTTTCTCCGAAAGTATTGTGCTGCCTATAATTGCTTCTCGAAGCACTAACAAAGAAAGAACATAGTCTTGTCTTGATCCTGTAGGGTACCTCCGAAGAAATCGAGGCCGGTATCAATCCCATCATTTATCTTGACCAGAAGGTCTCATACTACAAAACACACGTGGTTAAATCATAATTACGCCAATTAGAAATAAAAATCAGAGGTTCGGGCCATATTCTACCCTATATACTCGTTAACTTTAAAGGTATTAATACCTCTCTCCTCTTGAGTTGAATTCAAGAAACTGTCTAGATCTCAAACAACTGTCCTTGGCAACCCGCTGGTCATAGATTCAAAGGATTATCCAATGTCTTTCAAAGACGTCCTTCCACCATCTACGAGCCAAAATATAAGTATCAGGGAATTCGACAATGCTTGAACATTATAGAGAGAGAATCGATTCAATATGCACAAGAGAAAGGCTTATCAAACCCCTATATCATCATGGATATTGACGAATATTCCTTCCTTAACTGTTTTGTTAAATCAGACGAAAAACTCCTTACATTTTTATGGAGATGTTATGACTACATCTCTCAGTCTGTTCTTATTGAGATGGAGTCAAATGCGCACGCAGCTGCAATTGGCGCATTTAGTGCTATCTTCAGTACCTGGGCACGACCCGTCACGGATACCCCTCTGGCCGACACGGCTTCGATGAATGTCTGCGAGGAGTCAAAAGTGAAGAAGCCGGATTTTTCATGGACACCTCTTCATTCTCCTGGCGGTCGGTTAGCAGATTGACCAATCTTGGCTGGCGAAGTAGCCTGGTCTGAGCCGCGTCAGAAGTTGGTCCAAGGTATGAAGTTTTGGTTACAGGATTGCCACGACCAAGTCAAAGTCGCCTTACCTATCACTATACATGGTTGTGGTCCAATAAGCATCGAAATGTGGAGTACCAATGTTGGTGACAAAAACGATTCTCCATTTGTGACACAGAAAATCAAAATTGTTCGGAAGCCCGCGCCAAATTGTTCAAGGGTTACTGGAGAAATTACAATCGAGTTTGAAGACGTTTTTATGCGGAGAGAAGAAAGGGACCGAGACTGACTTTATTCTAACTAAGAATTATCTGGAAGAGATAGCAGAGAAAATATGGACTCTTCAGTTTTCGGAGGTGCCTGAGGAAGATGTTGAAGAATTTACATGAGGGCTACTAGTAATTTTATGGCATAAAGCAAAAACAGGAACTCGAAAGAAAAGGAAAATAGCCTTGTCAGGAATTAACTTCAAATTTGAACTATACACTAAAGCTACAAAGCCTTCGATAACTAAAAGCACAATTTCTGGATATCTTGGAGAACGAAGTAGTCCCTGAAAACAAAGCCAAAACGTAAACCATGGCCACCCACAAGGGATGCCGCACATTAATCCTCGTCCAGACCTCATAAGCTCGGTCGTGATAGGGGTATATTTTAGGCGACTCGGGGAGTCGCTTATTGCTTGAAGGTGTAATCGCCATCCCAGTGAAGTTTGAGTGCTATAGTAGAAAATTTCGATCAGTACAATGTGATGGCAGTCGGAGAACAGGTGGAACATACTCATAGGGAAGGGGAAGTACGAAGAACCGTCCTGGCGAAGGTAGACATAGTAACCACCCTCCTGGGGGATCTTCTTAAGCTGGCCCTGAGCACCAGCAGCACGGCGGAGGTTCTGCAGGCGACCGACGACACGGAGCATAGAGACGAGAGCGATCTTGGTGATCTCCTGGCCGAAACCAGTGTTGGCTCCCGCGCCCTGGCTAAGGTAGGAGTCAAGCGGGCGGTCGAGGTTGACCTCCTTGGGCTCGGGGAAGATGCTAGGATCGTGGTTGGCCTGAACGTAAGAAGCGAAAACCTCCTGGCCGGCCTTGATCTCAATAGTCTTGCCATTCTCCTCAACGGAGATGTCGCGCTCAGCCTGGCGGTAAGCGCCGAAGGTGCCGTTGATACGGATGGCCTCCAGGCAGTAACGGAAGAGCTTCTCATCGTTCTCCTTAGACTCCTCCTTGGATAGACGGTTGATCTCAGAGAGATGCTTCTTACCCTCCTCGCCGGTGTAGTACTCAATGACCTGGGTGAAAGCCTGGCCCTGGTGGGGGACCAATCCAACAATAGTAGGGATGATCTGGGACCAGGTGATCTCCTTGGAGTTCAGACCAGCCTCCTCCAGACGGCGGAGGGCACTGGTTCCGTACTCACGAAGAGCGTTGTCATGGGGACGGAAGCTGTTCATCAGGCCGGACAGAAGTCCGCTGTTGGTGTCAGCCTTGACGGTGGCCTCAACAACCTGGCCGAGCTGCTGAGCAACAGCAGTGGCAGCACGGTTCAGGGAATACGATTTGGTAGCATCAACGTCGAAGAACAGAGCGGAGAAGACGGTAGTCAAGACCATGTACATCTCGTGCTCGGTGAACAGTCCGTTGGAGTTCTCCTCAGTCTTCAGGGGAAGACCGAAAAGGGTGGAGGCAAAGTGAATGTGGGCCAGATTGCCGACATCACGAGTAATATCAATTTGGTTGATGTTGGCAAGCTTGGCACCCTTCTGAGAGATGAGACGGGTGGTGACATCCTCGTAGAACTTCTTTACCAGAGCAGGGAACTCCTCGGTGTTGAATGCCTTGCCCATAGCCTGCTGCTGCTCAGGATTGAAGTCACCCTTGCCAAAGAGCCCCTCCATAGAGCTGCTCCAAGAGGAGGTGAAATCCTTGGGGTTGCTGAGGACCAGCTTAGCGTTCTGGTGGGAAGACAGATTGACGCGACTAGGCAGGAAGGAGGGTGCCTCGTAAGAGTAGTCCTGCTCACGGCCCAGGTTCTTCATGATGTTACGGTTCTCGCTGGGAATGGTCATGGGGTAGTGGGCATAGATGGAGTCAGGCTTGTAGTAGTTGGGGAAAGCACGAGTGGCCAGCTTGTAGAAGACGCAACCCTGGTTGATGTTCAGGTCGTAACGGCACTCGTTGTAACCCCAGTTGGTCAAATTACGGGGGTTGTAGTCAATGGTGTAGTGACGATCACCGCGAACCAGAGCGACGGCATCTGACAGCACGGCACGGGAGACGGTGTAAGTCGGGGCAATACCGACACCTGGGACCATGGGCTCCTTCGCCTCCTCAGACACGATACCAGGGTACAGCTCAACGTTGTCAGGGTGATCATACAGGTGACGAAGGGAGTTGGCGATCTCGGGGTCAGAGTTGATTTCTTCAAATGTATCGTAGGTCTTCAGGCCAAAGTGCTTACGGAACTCGTTGAGGGAACCGACCTGCCATCTGCGGGCAGCCTCCATACCAAGAATTTCGATGGAACGGAGCGCCTTGGGAACGTTGCGAGGACCGAAGGAGCTAGCAACATCTTCAGTCGCGTGACTCAGAATTGCGACCAGCTCCTCATCCTTGAAGGTACCGTCCTCCTGGCGCTCCAGCTTGGCGAAGGTACGCTTGGAGGGATCGGCGTCGAGCGTGCCTTCAACCTTCTTCATGCCCATGAGAAGCTCCTGCATAGAGACCTCTTCAGCAGGCTTGCCCATGAGATCATAGTAGATCTGCTCAACCCACTTCTCATCTCCCTGACTGATGGCCGAGTGCCAGCGGTAGGCGAGGTTAAATTCGACTGAGCACGAGTTGCCGAGACCAGAAGGAGTGGCACCGGCCTTCTCCATCTGGGCGCGAGGGTCCAGGCACCAAGTTGAGTTGGTACGGTTCAAGTTGACAATAGTGCGAAGGTAATCATACAGGGTGATGTTGATGTACAGACCGCAAGTGATCAGACGACCAGTCTGGAAAAGATCCTCATCACGCTTAGCCCATGCCTGTTTCTGTTGCTCTTCGGTCAACTTAGTAGCATCAGGCTTGGAGAAGCGGTTGTTCTCGTTAACTTCAGCTAATTGCTCGACGACATTATTGTGGAAACGGTTGAGCATAACAAGCAACACACCACAAGCGGCGGGGAGAGCTTGCAGACGGCCTTCGGAAAAGCAATCAGGCTTGAGCTTTCCGTCCTGGTGGGAACGGATCAGGTCCTGCTGCTCCTTGACGTCACCGTAAAGAATGGAAAGATCTAGGTAGGCAGACGTCTTGTTAAGATGAGGCTCGCGGTAGTCGGTCTGGAAAATGTCTATAGTCCACATTAATAAAGTTCACTTCCAAGGGAATTGTTGCGCAATGATGATTACCGTGGATGATAAGAGAAGCCCAATCGAAGAAAACACTGGACACCTTGTTGGGGTGAGGGGTAAACTCCTGACGAGCGAAGAGGCTGTCGAAGATCAGGCCAGGGTCGGGCAAACCGCTAGGCTGGATGGTGAGAGGAGGAATGGTCCGGCAGTAGGGAGTATTAGCCGCACCCAACTGAGGTTGGGTAGGGTTGTTCTTAGAACCGTCTGCGGTACGGTATTTATAATCATCGCCCATAATGCTGTTCAGTCATGTCAGTAATCCAAAGACACCATCTACCATGCGTTTGCATCATGCAACTCACGAGAGAGGAGGGTGTGGCAATGAGTTCCACAACTCATCAAGGAATTGGTTTGTGAGCTCAGTGCGGTTCTTGGAGTGGCCAGGCATGTCGGCGACGAGCTACAATTTATCACCGTGTCAGTCATTCGTCCGCGGCTATTTGTACATGCAATTGGCTCCAATTGAAGTCGATTGCATGGTCCAAGTTTATTCCATACCTGAATGATGCGCTCCATGATGTAGGTCTTGTCGTCAATGAGCTCGCCGGAGGCCTTTTGTTTGATCAGGTCTCTCACGGTGTTCAAGTCGCGGAATCCAAGCGACTTGATATCATTGAACAGTCCTGAGGACTGGTCATGCTTCAGGTAGGTGCCATCGCCGGTCTGGTTAGGCAGAGGCTCGCGCGAAGCGTGGATAGCCTGCGCGTACTTGTCGAAAATGGCTTCGACCTCCTCGCGCTTCACAGGCTGGCTCTCCTCTTGGGAAGAAGCTTTCCGAGGTGCGGCCGATTTGGAGAAGCGCTTACTGCTGCTCTCCTTGGCGCTCTTTGGCTCGGCGTCGCCATTGCCATCCTTGTTCCGCTTGAACTGCGTAGAGATTCTCCGCAGCATCGACATGGTGACGGGAGTCTGAAATGCTTGATACAGACTAAGTCACTGTGTGAAAGTGGAATTGGGTCAAAGGAAGAAAATAAAACAAGGTATTAAGATGGCTACGTCGGGCCAGATCAGGGGAGAAAAGAAAAATCGCGACCGCAGCTGCGTGCACACTGGATTTAAAAACGAGCTGTGCGGGATGGCCCAGGTGAGGACCAGCTGCAAGACTGTGGAGCATCCGCGGTGGCGGATTTGTTATCACCAATAGTTGATTGACTGAGGCCCAGATCTCATTGAAAATGGTTAGACCAGCACGACACTAGCCTCGATCTGCCCCGGGCCACTGGCTCAGAGCTGACAGTCAGCTGCCAATCAGCTCGACAGCCCCGCGTGGGACAAACCAGATGAAGCTGATTCGAGCGCAGATCCGACCAAAAAGCATGAGCTTCCCATGATGACGAACCACTAAACCAAGTAATTGACCACCATGCAGGCCTACCAGAGTGGGGAGCTTTGTTGCTTGGGAAAGGGGGTGGGCCAGCAATTGGACGCGGCACGTCACTCGGGGCAGCAGCGCTGAAACTGTTCACGGGGCGGACAATTGGCTTCTCGAATGTGATCGTCACACGATTGCCGGGATAATCTTGTCGAGAGGTGACATTCGTGTACATTACCAGGTACAAGAACGCCCGCGTATTGACTTCACGTCTCTAGGTGTATGTACCCCTTGCTATGCCCAGGCGTTTTGATGGACATGCATGGGGAGCTATGAATGTGATTGATGTCAAATGGGCAATAGCGGTGTACGAGGGACCCGAATCTCGGAAGTCACCATGATCCGCTGGTACACAGGAGATCCAGAGATCCAGCCATCGAGCCCGACGGAGCGATATGGACCGTGGCAGCACGATGTGGGGGTAAATGAGGGGCGATTGGGTCTTGCGCTTGACCTTTTGATGGGAAAGCAGTGGCTGGCTGTGACGATCGCCGGAGCAACCGGTTGTGCACTCCATTTGTGTGCATATCCAGAGTACTTGGTAGCATCGAGGTGTATTCGGGAGGGGGCTGTCATACCCACCCTTGATGTTAGCCCATTGTTGTAATCTTCTTGGGAGGAAGGGCTGGTCCGGCTCGATACGGATGTACACGGACGCAAGGGAAGGGATAAGGGAACCAAAAAAGAACAGCAGGTCTCTTTTGGTTCAGCTGCAGCTGCAGGTTCCCATCTCATTCAAACCTCAGATCGGCAAGGCCCACCCGTTCGCCCACTTCGCCCACTTCGCCCACTCGCTAGGAGTTCCTAGTTTACGCTAAGGCCGTGGACGGGCCACCCGCATTAGCTCTGCTGTCATTGGCTAGCTGAGTTATCCAGTCGTCAGGAAGTAATTAATCAAAATTTGATCTATCATGCCTTCCCCCACCCTTCTCAGGGTCCTTTTGGACGCATGGGTCTTTCGCTCCTCGTGGTGAATGGGGCTGTCATGTATGTATGCAAGGAGGACAACATCAGGAGAGTCCCATAAAGCCCCGTCTTCACTTTGCAGAGCCTCCTTTTTTTTTGACAGGAAAGATAAGCCAACCTGTCAACCTGTCAACCTGTCAACCACGGAACGCCCGTGGCATTTCTGGGGGGAACGCGGCCACTCCCGCTACTGCCGTCATCAAGCCAGATATGTATGGACGAGAATACTTCGTACTCCGTAGTGTGAGCAGAATGCACAGTGTGCTCAGTGTCTCGTACACTATTGTCCAGATTCAAGGGCAAATAGTGGCGAGCAACTATTGTTGGCCTGCAGATGAGCCTTGACAGCCATGTCCATCTTTCCCATGTGATCGAGGATCGTGCATTGTTTCCCTCCTCAGCCCCTAGAAAGATCGATTCGATAATGAGATGGAAAAAGCGCCTCCCCAGAGCTGAACTGGGTTCCACCAGGAGGAGAAGTCTCTGCTCCCCAACCTCGCATTTTCTTTTCCGCTTGGTAATTTGAAGGTTTCGGACCGCGTCACACCCAAAACTGTGGCGACAAATCTTCAGCCGAGCAGACAGGTGGATCCTGTCACCGAACCCGGTCCGGGTTGGGGAAGCCAGTCCTCGTACGGGTGTATAGTTCGTCTTAGTGGTTTTAGCGCTCGAGACTAGCCAGTAGCCTCGATCCACGGCCGAACTGGATGGCATGCCCCTTGCCCAAAGCCCGTGCTGTCGGAGGTGACGTGGAGAATGATCAGCGGTAATGTCCCGAGTCCATGAACCGCTTGGCTGGGCATGTGTTATCTCATAGGTTCAGCTGTGCCATCGGACCCCAAAGGGTCTCCAGTATTGCGTCGTCAATGCAAAAAAGAAGAGAAAAAAACCTGGACCGGCTGATGTTTGTATTTTTGAATTTTTCTTTTTGGTCTTTCATCTTTAGTCTTTAGGGGGAGTGGAACAGCGAAGGAAACCCCCGTCCCCCACTGACAGGGATCTGAATGAAGGTTTTTGGCGAGTCAAGGTCAGGCTGGATCGAAACGCCAAAGCAACGAGGATCGGAAACCTTACGATTGGCCGGGATGCGCCCCCGTTGGAATGCGAAGGTTCAGATAGGGCTCAGGTTGTGTAACATGCAAATCAAGAGAGTGGAAGGGAGAGGGAGAGGGAAGCACGGGAGTGACCAGTATGGTGGGAGTAGGGAGTAGCTACCTCAGTAAGTGCTTCGTACAGACTCCGTACAAACCACCACAACCACAGATCGCGAATGGCGGGCAGATCTTTGCCCCCCCACCACCATCACCCCGAGCTTGACGTATCTTGCAGCGATCGTCTCGGTGCGTGTCACCCTTTTAGGGCCTTCCAATCATGCTAGTCCAGCGCCATTTTCCAGGGCCCCTCCCCCTCCCTGATTCGTGGCCCCGGCTGCATCGCGTCGTGCCGTGCAGTGCAAGCATCCGACTTGTTTTTCTCTTCGCTCCGTATATACTTGATCCCGTCCCCCCTTGAGGCCTCAGGAGACTATTTCCCTCCCCCGCTCTCCCATTGTGCCTCTGCAGAATATTATGGCGCAACCGATTCCACATCACATCGCCCCCTCGGCGAACCCGAAGCAGTTCGTGCTCTGCTTCGATGGCACTGGAAACAAGTTCGCCGGTGACGATTCCGACAGCAATGTCTTGAAAATCTTTCGCGTACGTTATACGAGCTCAGCTTGTGTACCTGCCAATGTTTGTTTGGATCTTGGTAGCTAACAGGGATCCATGATTAGATGCTGGACCGCAGCCAAAGTCACCAATACCATTACTATCAACCAGGTATCGGTACCTACGTGACGACCAAGTCGCTCAGCAGCCATGGTCGAGTTCAGCGCCTTAAGTCCTGGTATCAAAAGGCTAAGGACTCTGCTATTGGCTCTTCCTTCGATGAGCACGTTATGGGTGGTTACAAGTTCTTAATGCGATACTACTCTCCTGGCGACGAGATCTTTTTTATCGGCTTCAGTCGCGGCTCTTACATCGCGCGATTCCTCGCCGAGATGCTGGACTATATTGGTCTGCTTGAAGCCGGGAACGAAGAGCTGGTCCGCTTTGCCTGGAAGACGTTTGCCAAGTGGCAGCAGCGCTCAGGCGACACCGAGGAGGAACAGGAGGAAAAGAAGAAGCTCTTCGAGTACATGAAGGCCTTCCGTGAAACCTTCAGTCGTCCAATCTCAAGGATCCGTTTCATGGGTCTCTTCGATACTGTCAATAGTGTACCGCGCTTCGAGAATGCTTGGATGCAGCGCAGCAAGTTCCCCTACACCGCGCGCAGTTCCGCTCGCGTCATTCGACACGCTGTCGGTATCGATGAGCGTCGCGCAAAGTTCCGCCAAGATTTGATTTCGGGTGCACGTCCAAAGGAAAATCGACACAAGCACCGTCGCCATCACTTCGGTCCTCACCGACTCGAGCAGCACCTCCATCGCCACGAAGATACCAACCACCACTTACATATCCGACACCAAGACCACCCAAATGGCAAGGCCAATGCCAATGCCAATACAAATGCCGACCAAGTCCCCTCGATCCGCCTGGATGATGGCACGAATGGTGTCCCCACCGAAGTGAATGCCCCGGAAACCCCAGTCGATGCTCCAGCTTTCCAAACCCCCGGGTGGGGACCTGGTCCTGGCGAAACCTACTACCACCCCGCGCATTCATCTCATGCTGGAAGCGAGGCTAATCATGGCGAGAAGCACAATCGCTATCGTGCCCCCTCTCCCCGACGCAACAGCCTTCTTGTTCCCAACCCGAACCAATCGACCGACGACGTGACATCTGTTCGTAGCGGACATTCGGGACTCTCCATCGTAGTTCCCAGCCACGACGGGGACTATGATAGCGATGAGGATGAACAAGATATCCACGAGGTCTGGTTCCCTGGCTGCCACGCTGATATTGGTGGAGGATGGAAGTTGGATAATGGCGAGCGGTGGGCGCTGAGCCATGCGCCCTTGGTCTGGATGGTGCAGGAAGCTCACAAGGCCGGTCTGGAGCTAGACGAGCGCAAAATGAAGCATTTCCAGTGCTTGGAAGAATATGACGGCGACTATAGTCCCATCCGCGCCGAAATTGCCGCCCGTCGGCCAAGCCAACAGCCCCAGGAGGACCCTGACGCTTTCCGTGAGACCCCCAACGAGAAGCAGCGCTCTGCTGCAAGCCGCGACTTCTGGAATGCCCTGCACACTTCCAGTACCGCGGGTCTTCTCCACGACTGCTTGGAATTCAACCAAGGTCTTCCACCCATGTCGGTTCTCTCCTGGCGCATCATGGAATGGCTGCCATTCCGCCGTATGGACCTTCAGTCTGACGGATCCTGGAAGCCGATCTGCTGGCCGCTGCCTCGTGGTGAGGTCCGTGATGTCCCGCTCGACGCGGAGATTCACGTTTCCGCCATTCGTCGCATGCAACATAACCCCCAGTACCGTCCTGGCAACGTGATTGTTGGTGGCGGTGGCCGCGGTGTGCGTTTTGCACCTGAGGAGCACGGCATGGGCGATTGGGTGATTTTCCGCAATGAGGGTGACAAGGTGCGCGAGACATACGTACGAAAGGACCAGGCGACCAAATGCCAGGAGAAGCTTGAGTCCGATCATGAGCACCCATAACTGCATAAGCGGATCTGGTTTTTGATTCCCACTTGGTCTCATGGGTCCATTCCTAATTCCCACCTCCACAATTGGTCAACTACTATATAATTCCCTCTTTCTATACCTCGCCCTATTACGTACTATACCTAGTACCTGAGTCTTATGTATCAAGTGCAATGTACCATTTCAAGCCAGAACCCCCCCGGTATCCTCTTAGATCACTTGTCATAATCTACTAGAATGTTGTAGCCTGCCAGCCGTAAAGATCGCACCTGCAACGAAACCCTACGTACTACTCAAGTCAGGTGAACCCTGGCTCTGTCCTTGCCGGGCGAACCTGCTTCGGAAAATGGAAATCAAGGCGATCCATGGATTTACAGAGAATTCCATGTCATCTGCGCCAAGCTTGACAGGGTAACCTTGTATTACAATCGTAAACTCACCTTCTACTGTGTTTGTACTATCGTTAGGTGAATGGTCTGTCGAGAGCTTAGGTTTACTGACAACCGTTCTATCTAGTGCGCTTCACGCCATGATAGTAATTTCCATAGCCACTGCGTTCATCCAAATCCACCTATTTTACCATTTTAAGCACCCGAATCTGAAATTATCTGGATCCATCTAGAGCCGCCTATGTAGAATGATGTAGCTCAGATCGAAATTGTAGACAATCCCACTTGAGTTGGACGAATCAAGGTCCGATGAGCATGGAACGATGATTCCCCTTGTTCCACTGCAACGAAGATGAGATTGATCAGGCCCCAAGTCTCGATGGTGAAGACAGAGACGTAGGGGAGTACATGGAGGCAAAACGATGATTGTGTCATAAATGGAAGAGTGAGGGATATCTGAGTTTTGCTATTCTTAGTAGTACGTACACTGGTGGACGAAACCCAGTGACAATGGTCTGGATGCGGCCTGTGGGGTTATTTGTTTGGGCCTGGTTTCCAAGTGTCCAGAAACCTTACATCAATGGTCCTTTGATCTTGATGGCCAAGCAGAGATCTGTTCTGTTCAGTGTAGTAGTATGTGTACATTTGGCTACCATGGTAGGTACTTCGGTAGATGTCAACCTGGGTATCTATTCCGGTACCCCCTGGACATGCATAGGTGTAGGTGAGATTGAAGAGATTTTATTCACTCACAACGAATGTAGATCCTTTAGGTGTTGTGTTTCATGGTGCCCACTCCTCGTTCTGTCCTCCTCTGATGCTACAGAGTAGTACGTACTTGTAATCTTGTGGCCCAAAGCGCCGAGAAAACCCCGGCTCGGGCAGGGAACCGAGGTCTGGCAGCTGGCAGATGCAGGCCCGATGTCAAGCATCGAGGTTTAGATAGACTGTGGGCATGCATATCTTTCATTGGATGAGAGACTACTATCTCCGCCAGGTCGGGAGCCGATCCATGGATGCAGAGGTTCGCAATATGGGACCCATCTCGGGGGAACAGGGAGAGTGAGACCCGGTTCAAAGGGTGATTCATCTTCAATCTCACTTCCACAAGATGTAGACACAATTTTTTGGTTTAAAAATAAAAGAATGTAAAGAACGTAGGCAAAGGCAAACGCGAAACGGACAGAAATGAAAAAGGAGTATAGCACCGCCCTGGCAGGGTCCACGGGTCTGGGCCGCGTCTTTTCGCCGCATCTTTTTCTTCCGACCCCCATCTCACTTCTTCTTCTTTCCCAACGACCAAAACTCTGTTCATCTCTGTCGAGTCTGTCGAAGCCTGGCAGGCCCACGGTTTTCGATTTTGATTTTCGAATTTTCACCCTCTCCCCTTTATCATAATGCGCCCGGCGTAGGCGTAACCTCTTGCTATCGCCTCTTCTTCCTCTCTCCGTCTCGAGCCACAACCGCCCCCCCCCCCCTCCCCCTTTCCTCGCCGATCATCTGGATTCACAGTCATGGGAGAGTCACAGTCGCAGTCTCTGCCACAGTCACTGCCGCAGCGACCTGAGAAGAGGCGCTCCTCGCCCTCACACTCCAGTGAAGCCTCGTCCGCGGTCGCGTCCAACTCCGGAGCTGTTCCGGAACGGGTGGGAAAGGAGGACGTCATGATCACTTTGTCGCTCTCTCCCGAACCACCAGCACCCCCCCGGGCCCGATCTCCTTTGACCCGATTGCATTCACGCTCCCGGTCACTGGTGGGAATTCCCGGCATGCCATCGATGACGCGCGCCTACTCGTCCCCAGGACTGGACTCCCGAGGCCGATATATCTTCGTCAATGGCCGCGGTTTGCCCGCGCATCCTCCCGTCGACGGCGTCAAACGGCCCATGCCTCTGCAGATGCGCGCGGACGATCATATCGAGACCCGTCTGGGCTCGCTCAACATATCGGAGACTATCTCGGAGAATGCAGAACTCCACACTACCCCAAGATCGCCATCCTCCCATACCAACGGCTCTCCCGTCTTGATGCCGCAGGCATTCCCCCGCATCGGTCGTATGCGCTCAACATCGCCCCTCCATTTCCAAAACCCCGTGAGCAGTCCGCCCCCGATTCATACCTCGCCTCTCCTCGGCGGCAAATACAACGAATCCTACCCCATCCACTCTTCCTCGTCCACCTCCTCTGTGCCCTCGACTCCCACCAGTCTCCGCTCCCGAAGCCCCAGTATCTCGTCACTGGAAACAATTCCCGATATCCCTGATGCAGAAGCAGAGGCTCTCGAGGATGAGGATCGCATTGCGGAGCTCAAAGCCGCCGCCGACGCGGCCGATGCGGCAAGCAACGCCAACCGCCGGCGCGGTACCTCCGATGCCTCAAGTCCATCCAGTTCTTTTGGCGTGGTCCGGGGTGGTTCCAGCGCATATGCCCCACGCAGTGATAAGCGGAAGCGATGGAGTGTCTGTGGTGCCGAGCGTCGCCAGGATCTTGATTTAGAGACCATCTGGGAAGACTGAGGTCGGACAACTTCAGCTGCATCAGCTTATTGATGCCTTTCTTCATCCTATCCTGCACCGACATAATGCTTTCGTCATATGTCTCCATTCGAGCTTTCAGGCTCCTCGTCTCAGGAGTTTCCGTCTTTTACCGCGGAGTTGACATCCTATTTTTGAGTTCGATTCTGAGCTTTCTTCGCATCACGAATTGGCTCCTATGCCACAGTCTGCAACATCGACCCAACCCCCCATCAGATGCACCGAGTATCTGACCAGTACATATCTACTAGCATCATCGTCATCTTCATCATCTTCATCACACCCAGGAGTTTACTTCCGGTGGCGCATTTTTCTTTTTTTGTCTCGTTTTACCAGGTAGTACATGGGAAGGATAACGGGGCAAATGGCTCGGTGTTTTCCTGATTATTATGCTGGTCATAATCCTTGCGTTTCTGGAGGTCCTGCTGCTTTTCCATCCATGCTTTCTCTGCCTCTTCGTTTTGCTTGATACCATCCAGTGTATTCCACACACTGGTCTTTCCTTTTCTATCACCAGGGACATCCCGAGTTTATGCTTGAATCGAAATGATTGTGCCAATTTTCGGCAATTTAACATAGGCTGTTGTGCAATTTCTTTTTTCAGAAAATAATAGTATCCCACACTCTAGGCTGTAGACTGTCACACGGGTCAGAATTTTCCATGGATATACTACTGCACCTTCTGTCATCATGCAATCCACTATCCGATACCCATTGTTCACTGTCTATGATCGTCGGATAACCTTGGAACGCCTGCGATCGCCAGAGCGAATCAGCCGTGCCTAAGCGTCCCATAGATCCACTGACAGCCAATCACCCACGCACAAGTTCCCCCGCCTTGAATCAACGACATCAACCACTTCGCTTGGGCCCATTCGCTTGAATCGCTTCCACAGGAAGGAATTCAATGATTCGGGCTATTATTGGTAAACACATTCGAAGGTTTTCAAGCCAGAATATCGGCTCCATCTTCCGCTCCCTCCATACTATGGAGTCGAAACCTCACATCGGTGTTGTGGGCTCGGGAATTTCAGGCTTGCGCTGTGCCGACATTCTCGTCCAGAGTGGTGCCCGGGTGACTATTCTAGAAGCGAGAGATCGTATTGGGGGAAGGGTATGTTTGTATTCCCCCGATGCTAGGCTTTGTTGGACATGATACCTGGCATGCTCAAGTAACTCTTGATGATTTGCTCTCTTATGGATACGGGCTAAGCAAATTTCCTTTTTAGGTACATCAAAACGATCTTGCCGGTCATTTGGTAGATCTGTAAGTATACTATATCTGTCTCGGGCTTCCTGGATTACAGGCCCATGCATCGTAATATCCGTGGCTGACAATAAGCAGGGGGCCTAATTGGATCCATGGCACGGGAGAAAATCCAATCATGTCCATCGCTGAGGTAACTCAGACTGTGGCCCATGATCCAGAAGGGAGAAATATCTCAATATCCTGTGACGGGAAGCTAGTCAATGAAGAAAGAGCTACCAAGTCGGCAGAGTTTGTCTGGACAACTATCGAGCAAGCCTTCGAGTATAGCAATCTGCATGGAGACAGTATCCCCTCGGAGCAGAGCCTCTTCGACTTCATCCAGGAGAAATTGCAGAAAACTGATTTTTCCGATGAAGATAAAAAACTTTGTTTGGATTCCTGCAAGCTCTGGGGTGCTTATGTTGGGGATCCTATCGAAAGACAGAGTCTCAAATTTTTCCGATTGGAAGAATGCATCGATGGGAGTATGTTGCTCCTAGCACTTTTGGTCACACAGCCATCATCCATGTGCATTCATAATCATGGCTTCAAGGACTTTCCACGCTGACATGCCTCCTCAGACAACTATTTTGTAGCATCGACCTACCAGCGCATCTTGCAACATGTTGCCAAGACAGCACTGGCCCAAGCTGATATTCGCTTCAAGCAGCCTGTCGTCAAAGTCGAAACACCGCCCAGAAACAAGCAGGAACCGAATCAGCATCAGGTCATTGTAACCACAGCTTCAGGGGAAATTTACACTTTTGATCAATTGGTCATTACTTGTCCTCTCGGCTGGCTGAAACGCAATACAGAAGCCTTCGAACCACAGCTCCCATGCCGTTTCCTCCAGGCGGTTAACAACATCTCCTACGGCCGGTTGGAGAAAATCTTTGTCAAGTTCCCCGAAGCTTTCTGGCACAGCGAGTCAACGAAGACCACGCAGGCGAGCAAGACCCAACCCACCAGCCCAGTCTTCGCTCAATTTCTTGAACCAACTTATACATCCCATCCGAAAGATATCCAATGGAATCAAGAATGTCTCTCCTTAGCGAACCTCCCAAGCCCTTGCGCCCAGCCAACCCTCCTATTCTACACCTACGGACCCTGCGGTACAAACATAGTCAACCAAATAGCCGACCTTGACGAAACATCAACGGAATACAAACAGATCCTCACAAACATACTGGAACCCTTCTACTCAAAGCTTCCGGGCTATGACCCCTCCTCCCCATCCTGCAAGCCAAGCTCCATCCTCGCTACACGTTGGCAATTGGATCCTTACGCGGGGAACGGCTCCTATTGTAATTTCCAGATTGGGCTGACAGCCGGTGACGAAGATATCGAGGTTTTGCGCTCGGGTGATGGACTTGGTGCTGAGCGTGGTATTTGGTTTGCGGGGGAGCATACTGCACCGTTTGTGGCGTTGGGTACGACGACTGGTGCTTATTGGAGTGGGGAACGAGCTGCTGCTCAGGTTTGTGAAAGGGTTGGGTTAGGGAGTGTTGGGGTTGAGAGTATGAGAAATGATTCTTTGCCTTCGGGTAGTGAGAAGTGAGTGCGCTACTTGGACCTCTAGCGACGCTTTGAATGTAAATTGGGCCCGTGGATTGGGATTTGTTAAGTGTTATGACTAGCATTGACGGTTGATTTGGTCGAAGCGGTCTTCAGTCCGCTTGCAGCCAATGAACTATTCTTTTTGCCAAATTAACTTTCTTTACTTGATTACTCTTAAGTTCTTCTATTGCTCGAAGTTCAAATGGTCGTTAGGGTTTCATTCCAGGATTAGTTGATCTATACTGGGAGGCACTCCCGTTGTCAAGTCCTTGACAGCATTCTGCCCTTCATCGGTCCAGTGGACCTCTTAACAGGAAACAACTGACAGGAGCCACAAAAAAAGTCCAAATATCTGGCCAGGATACAAAGGGGGCCAGAAATCTGCGAGGCCCGACGGCACTTAAGAACAAGGGATCATGTAGTTCACGTGACAGATAGATGTGGCGAGGAACCGCTTTCCAGGCTCACATCACGAATCATGACAGACAAGAAAAAGGGAGAGGACCAAATACAGAAAGGCTGAACAAAAGAGAACAAAAGAGAACAAAAAGGTGTGTTTAAATGACAACGGCCAAAAACACTTTTCTGTACTGGTGCCTTCTCCCCCCTCTCTCAAGGGCTACCTCCATGCCCCTTGGCTGAGGGACAGGAGACCCTGAACGCAGTCCAGGTCGTCTTCTTGGCTGGCTCCAGGGCCACCTGTCATAAAGGCCGAAACATCTGCACTCAATTCCCCTGGAGCTTTGCCTTGGGTCCCTGATGCGAATGGCCTGTTGCGTTTGCCGTTGGATGATATCCCTAATCCCCGATTGCGGTTGGCTTCTCGCAAGGCAGGTCGTGGTGCATGAGAAGTTGTGCGGCGACGAACTGGTGTTGCTCGTGTACCCGGGACCCAGTTCTCTTTGTCAGAGTCGCCGGCATCTAGTTCCAAGTCATGTTTGGACGAAAGCGACTTGGAAAGTTTGGAAGATTGGTTCGAGGACCGGTTCCTTTCGGTCTCAAGTCTGCCCATAGAGGAGACAGTGCGTGAAAGCTTTCGCCTCTTCTCCCCCATTGCTTGTGAGATAGGTGTGCGGCTTGCATCTGCATGGACTGAGACAAGACTCTGTCTGCCTGATACAGTTCGGGGTAGTGTGCGGTTGGAACGGGATTGGAAGAGACCGGGAGAGGCGTGGGCGTTGGGGGCGGTTTGAGAGCTGGCAGGTGTGGACAATGCACTTCGTGCATCTGTATCAAAAAATGATTCCCAGTTACGAGGATCACGAGATCGGCCAAAGTTTCGATCTTTCTCGGTCGTGCCCGCCCGCGGGGTGGCCGGGAAGATTGCACTGCTGCTGCGACGAAGGCCCGAGAGTTTTGTGCGGCGGACAGAAAACATCGCTGCCCGGTTCTTGGACGGTGACGGCTCATTCTCTCCACGGATGACGGCCTTTCCATCTGACGACATAGCGATACGCAACGCGTTCCGACCCTTTGGCGGTGACGGTGTCATCTCATCCTCTTTCCGAACCATAGCCTCCCCATCAAACGACATCGACAGCCGCAGTGAAGGAGGTGATTTGACTGGCGTCGTGTTCACTTCCTTCGCTGGCTGGTTGGAATTCTTTTCCCCTCGAATATCTTCCGTCGGCCGTTTCCGTTTTGGCGCCTGCAACAAGGACTCCTCTTGGTTGTTTTGCTCACTCATGCTTTGTCCGGAATCCGGCCCGTGAAATTCCTCTTGTGTGGTCGGCGGGGTATCCTCCATCGCTTCTGTCGCCACACTCGTCTGTGTGCTTAGCGGCGGCAGTTCAGGCTCTTCCTTGTCACCAGTCACCGGCTCTGGTGTATCGGACAACTGCAACAAATCGCCACCCCACGATTTCGGTCGCGTTTCCTCGGGTCGGTCCTGACCCTCTGTTTGCTCCGCCCCATTCGAGAACCCTAGCTCCCCGGACGCGTTATCATCGCTAGGTAAAAGTCCGGACGAATCGGACATGCTTGATCGCGGCGCAAGCAGCTCGTGTGGTTGTAGAGGCTTCGATTTACGACGGTCGTTTTGGCGGCGGTTCTGGAACCAGATCTGCAAGAATCAGTCATACGGGTCACACGGTTAAAGAGAGAATTTTAGACCGTGAGGTCTTGGCATCACGTACCTGGACCTCTTTCTCGCCGAGCGAGACGCGATTCACAATCTCAGTTCGAGCCACCTTGTCCGGCTTGGGATTCCTTTGATATTCCGTCTCCAGAATTGCATGGTCCTCAGGGCTGTACCGATGTGGCGATAATGGTTAATAACGACGCGTATCGGAGCTATTGGAGCTCACGGAACCAACATACCTCGTTCGACGCCGTTTTTGACGAGCCAGGAGCTTGTTATCGACGCGAGGTGGCAGATTCTGAGTCAGGGTTTTCTGCGAGTGCACCAGGAATGCATAGCTGAGGGGATTGGAGTCGACGGCCGGCAGAGACGGTGAGGAGGAGGCGGCGATGGCCGAGCACTCCAAGTCGGACATAATAGACTCTTGACTAGAAGAGCATGGATGGTAGAAGGGGAAAGAGAGGGGAAAGGGAGAATCCAACAAAAAACACACCCAGCCGGACCAGAGAAAAAAGGAAAGGTGAAATCCTAAAGAAGACGGGGCTGGTGCAGAGTAGAGTATGCAAATGCAAATGCGCGTCGCGATGCGGACGCGGAGGGTAGCAGGAACGTGGCCGCGCTAGTCTCGCCCGCCGTCTCCGAGGTACCTACTACTTACAACATATGCTCTGCTCTACCTGGCGAATTTCACTGGAGGATTCGATTTTCAACTAATCACCCTTGCTCCCAAGTGGCTACTCATTTTACACTATTTGCCCGAGTCGTGTTCTCGATCAGCTCAAATCCCTCTCGGACAATATGGACGCGCCGTGGAGTCGGAGGTAATTCGGGAGGTCCCCACTACAACCTGGACCCTCGCGTGTCCCACGTCACCCCTGCTGGAATGCGCGCGATTCTAGGAGTCCCAAGTCTCTCGTCGGGGTTTTTACGCCTGCCTTTGGTATCCAGCATTTCACATGTCATCATTGACACCCAGTTTCCGTTGGTCTGAAAAGCCCCAAACGCGGTGTGACACGAACTCACGTGATTATCAAAATCCACGTGATGCAGGCCTGTGGAAGAGCTACAGTAACCAACACGCAATTTAAAAGATCAGGCCCCGTGTATATATGTAGAGACGTGTCGAGATGAATTACTTTTAGTCTATTCTCAGATTCCAGAATTCTCAGACCCCAAATTTTGTTTCTCGTTCATCGTGGGCATGTTGCACCTGATATATCCTGCCAGCCTGGATGCTCAGGTGGGTCCATTCAAACCTTGGACTCGGAACTATATCGAAAAGGAAATAAACATAAGCTTGGAAATAAAACTACTACTTAGGTAGTACTAGCTACTATACCTTAGACTGTCTGCTCAGATCAGCGATGCTTTCGACTAACTCTTTCCATTCTGGCTGGAAGCTAGATTTCTCTTTTCCAGACCACTCCCTCCAGCCATCAGCAACTCGAGCCTCATCCTCTTGCCAACGTTGGAGCTTTTGGCTAAGCCAAGATCCCAGTATATGTCCAGTATCTATCACCTTCTCTTGCGGAAGAAAGTGGTCTGCTTTCTGGATTACCGAATATTGCACGCGTCCAGATTCCAAGCCGCCACTGCCGCCAAATCCAGTTCCTGTGAGTTTTGCGGCAGCCAAGTGCACACCTGTCTTGCCAAGTGTACTATCCAAGGCACCGAGATAGAGCACGGAAGGTCTTATATGCGGGAGTAACTTAAATCCCAGACTCGACTCTGGACGGTATGATTTTTGAGTTGGCGATAACGCGCCCAAAACGTCGGGAAACAGGAGGGAGTCATGCGGGGGCCCGATTTCGCTAGAGCTGAGATCTGTGTAATTCTTGCCCTCCGGCGCTCCTCGCTGGGTGTGTCGCTTGACATTTGGCCGAGTATACATCATTGTTTCTTGGCGCTTGGTTGTGGTCAAGGTTACTGGACGTGTGCCGTTGGCTGGCTTTTCGGGATATAGGCACGTGGGTAAGTCTCGATATTCAAATCTCTTCCACAGCTCGAATACGCGACGATCCCATGTCTTGAAAGCCTTTCCAGCCTTTTCGATAGCAGCCTCTCGAGACGGCTATGCGTTGCGTTTCTTATTCGACATGTACACAAGCATTGGACCACCCCCAGCTAGGGGGTCGTCAGTCATATGCGGCTCGATCAGTGCTAGGGATGTGAAAAGTCGTGGATGGAAAAGAGACGCAAATAGTCTACGGTATTGAGTGTCAGTCTCGATAGATAGCGCGATCAACGATATAAAAGACACTTACAGTTGTGTGGCGCCTAGACTATGACCTACGCCCACAATAGGCCGTGGCATCTGGTCGCGAAAGTGATTGATCATGTGAATTACATCGCGGCTAATGTCATACCAGGATGCTTTGATATATCAGTGAGGCCAAAAATTGAAGATCAAGTCATGCCCCACTTACGATCATTTTCTAGATCTTGCTCATTGAGAACACCACTGGCACCCTGGTTGGCAGCATCTGCGATCCAGATTGAACGGATCCGAGCCCCATGTTTGTTGGAGCTAGTTAATAAATCGTCCCAGAGGGGCTCATATAGTTCCTAAGCCAGCAAATTAGTCAATTTTTCCCATTCTTCAAGTCTGTATCCGTGCTGAAAGAACTCGAAATTACCTTTGGAAATCCAGTTCCATGAATAGCTATGATCGTGATGTATTAACGAAATAATGCGACTTGCCCATCAGTTGCCACTACGATCCCACGTACCGTGTTGAGCGGAGGCTTGGTGGTCGATCGAGAGCTTATCCCTGAGGGAACTATGGTTGGCACAACGACTTACGCAACCCAGCGTAATGCGAGCTATTTCCCATCCCCAGACGAGTACCGTCCAGATAGGTGGATAGTCAATCCGGAGATGGGGGTAGACGAGGAAAGTATCAAAATTGCCAATCAGGCATTTTGTCCATTCAGCATTGGAGCGCGCTCTTGCGTGGGATGGAAACTTGCTTGGACCGAGCTGAATGTGACCATTGCCCGGATCCTATTTCGATATGATATGCGGTTACCACCTGACTCTCGATACTGCGGCGGAAAACGTGATGATTGTGACTTTTGATTGAAAGGTTGGGTGACCTCGGCGGTGGAGGGGCCTTGGGTGTAGTTCCGACCTCGGACTTGAAAAACCACTAGTAGTAAAACTCATTTTGTGATGAAAAAAAGCAGACTAGCAAAGTTTATTCTTTTCTAGAAAAAAAAAAAACCTTAGAATTATTGATTAGACCCGATTTGAGATTCGTGAGGTCAAGTCACCCCTGACGCCCATACTATAGACAGATGAGAATCTACGGAGTGCAGCATCTGGCGTTCTGCTAGGCCATAAAAGGCGAAACAGGTAGTATTTCAAGCCACAGAATGTCGAAATAAATCTTCCGGGAAATGATGGCACAAAAAGAGACTGGTGGGCAGGTTCTGTCGGGCCCCTAAGCGAGCAGCACTCTATTCTAGACACGGGGTTAACGAATGCGGGGGATGCCGTCGGCACACCGGGGAACCCATCGGGCTACAGCGGGCCGTGATAGGCTGGACACTCGGCTCGTGGAGATAAATCGAAGCTTGGAAAGACACCACGCCACTGTCACCCCCGGATTTTCCCCTCGCTTCTTATTCACCCCCCCCCCTGTCATTGTTCAGAGACTTGCGCCTGTTGCCCCGCTTTTTGGGAATCAATGCACCTCGCGCGATAAAAGGGGGCATACAGGACGGGGTCACCATTCTATATACCATGTAGAGCCCGGCCGAGTCGAGTTTAACACGCTTTTCCCCTCTTCCAAGGTGGTGAGCCATATAATACTACTGTGGGCATACGATATTTATCCCTTAACCCGCCATGGGTCGACCTTTTACTATCTTCGTGGCCTGCCTAGCTGCCACCGGCTCGTTCCTGTTCGGCTATGATAGTGGAGTCATGACAGATGTGATCGAGTCGCCGAATTTCCTGGCGTACTTCCAGACCACGCAGACATCTGCGATTATCGGAGCAATCAACAGTACTTTTTCAGGTGGAGGTAGGGGACCAATACAGAAGACAAGCACTCCGAGAGGGGAAATAGTATTCGCTGACCGTCGCCAACAGCTGTCATCGGGTCCTTGCAGGGCGGCCTCACCATGGACCGCTTTGGCCGCAAAATTACCATCCAGATGGGTGCCTGCATTTGCCTCGTAGGTGCGATCCTGCAGGCAGCTGCACAGAATCTCTCAATGATCCTGGTCGGCCGAATCCTGGCTGGGTGGGCCGTCGGGCTCATGTCCATGTCCGTACCAGTCTACCAAGCCGAGCTTGCGCATCCCAAATCTCGAGGTATGATAGTTGGACTAGCACAACAAATGATTGGGATTGGATTTATCGTTAGCACGTATGCATTCCCAAATGTTACCCGGCATTTAAAACGATTGACAACAGTCACTAATTCGGTGTGAACCATAGGTGGATTGGGTACGGGTCCCTGCATGCCCCCGCAACTAGCCAATTCCAATGGAGGTTTCCTCTCGCCTTTCAGGTCGTACCAGCTCTAGTTTTGGTCATCGGTATGATCTTCCTTCCCGAGTCACCACGATATCTCATCGAGAAAGAGCATTATGTCGAGGGCATGCGCGTGCTCCGAAAGTTACACTTCGATGGGACAAATGGAGATTGGATCGAGGCCGAATTTAGTGAGATTCGTCGCACCATCGAGGCTGAGAAGAGTATTGCAGTGCAAGGGTGGAGCGCCTTGTTTACGGTTCCGCAATGGCGTACTCGCATGCTGTATGTGCAGCCCCCTCCTTTGCCCACAATGCTCCCATTTCAACTGTGAAAATTGGGGTTGACTGACGATTTCTCTAGACATGGTCTCGCAGTCCAGATATTTACCCAAATGACAGGCATCAATGTGATCGGGTACTATCAAACAATCATGTACAGGGCTCTGGGCTTTACCGGGAATCGGAACACGCTGGTGGCAGGCTTATACAACTGCGTGGGCCCAATTGCCAACCTCATATTCGTGGTATTTCTTCTCGATCGAGTTGGTCGCCGGCGACCGATGCTTTTCGGCAGCGTGGCTATCTCTCTCGCGCTGATCTGCGAGGCAGCGCTCAACTCTCAAAATGCAGATGGTCAGCGCATTGGATACAGCATCGGCGGTGTTTTCTTCTTGTTTGCCGTATCGGTAATATTTTCAATGTCCTTTGGACCTTGTAGCTGGTAAGTTTCGAGCTTTGATCCTTCATTCTAAGCCCCCCCAAGCATCTTCAAGTGGATCTGGAAGACTGATCACTGAACAGGGTCTATATGGCCGAGGTCATGCCTATGCAAATTCGTGGGAAGGGCAATGCTTTTGCTGTCGCCTTTGGAAATTGGGCAGTCAGCACACTTTGGAATCAAGTGTCACCCATCGCTTTGGGCAAAATCCAGTGGAAATTCTATTTTATTTTTGTGGCGTGGAGTGAGTTGTCGATTCGGTGCCCCGAAAGTTGTCTCCCAAAGCTGACCCAGTTGACCTTACGTAGACCTGTGCGTGTCCTTTCCCGTGATATATTTCTTCTTTCCAGAAACCAAGCAAAAGACGTTGGAGGAAATCGACCTGTTGTTTGGGCAGCGCATGTTAGAGGCAACGCCTGATGGGGCGGTGCAGATGGAGAAGGAAGAGGCGGGGGTCTCGGCGACGAATGTAGAGAACATGGCGATCCACTAGACAAGTTAGCTGTTAGCTGTTAGCTGTCAGCTGAATAGAACTTGAACCAAGGTAAATCCATCAAAGTAAAGTTAAGTGGAGATCAGAAAGCGGGGGTGGAGTACTCCGTAGTCCGCGGGCCTTTCCTTTTCTATGGGAAATCCACTCTGCGTATACCGCGTATACTCGGCTCGAATCGAAACACCTCGGGGAGTCGGACAGACTACTCGTATGAAATCAAACTGTCAACCTCCCCTCCACATGACCAGCTGTGGTTCCACAACGGAAAGATTAAGAGGGAAGAAAGACGCAAAAAATGGGACAATTCAGCCGATCAGCATTCCCAGCCGCTCAAAACTTGGCCCGCCCATCCCTTTGGGCGCCACACACTGCGATTGGCTCTTGGATCCCCTCACAGAAGGCCATGATCGCATCGCACAGTCGCTGCTTCAGTGGATCTTCTGCCCCCCGCTTTGGTCGATCATCTTTCCCCTGCGGGCAGGAGGAGCTCTTTTATCTGAGGGCTGCGCAGGGTTTCCCAAGTTTTCTTGTCTGATCCCCTGAGCCGCACGGGGTGCTCGTTTTTCTTGTTCAGGTGTGTCTCGTTTGCCCCTTTGAGAACTTCATTGAGCTGGGATGCTGGATGTTGGGGGGAAATAAAGAAATGAATCAACTAGGGTGGGCATGATCCACTAACTGACTGTCGCGCGACAGGACATATCCACCCCGGCAAGAAAGATGGGAGACGACCATAGCCTCAAGACGAGCCATATGGCCATCGTGCTGGGGATTGGTCTCGGTGTGGTGATGCTTATTGTACTCAGTCTGCTGTGAGTATTACCTTTCCTTTGAAAGGCGATGGAAAATCGGGTGGAATCTCCAGATCTCTGTCACCCCACTGTACAGACATTGTCTCGTCGATTATGATTCCCCAGATCGCGTCACAAGAGCCCCCTGCGCTAATGCCAGCACGTTCAGTCTCACCATCGTCGTCAATCGCCGTGATCGCCAGTCATTAATGCGCCAGAGGAAGAATCCGGACGAAAGATTGCGCCATTTGGATGCCGTCTCGCCCACCCGCACACTGGAGCAGTGGTGGACCAATACAAAGGGCAAAATGGGGCTGTCCGAGGCCGTTGACGGGCAATTTGTTTGGTAGGATCAACTTTTTTTCTTCTTTATTCCAACTTTATGAAGACGCATTAGTGCTAACCCTGGCCCCAGTGCTGTCTGTCTGGAACAGGTGGACCGCTCCGAGGAAATCAGAGAGTTGAAATGCCTGCACGTCTTCCACCGAGAGTGTTTGGAAAAATGGTACCTGGGCGATCATTACAATTGTCCTTTATGCCATCGACCCTATTTTGTGGCGGACAATCCCCCAAGAAACGACTATGTGTGGATGGTATGACATGATGAACGATCTAATGATCCCGGCGTTGGTGTTCGGCTTCTGAAGGGTGGCAGGTGGGCCGAAATATTGGCATGCGGCCTCAGTTATTTTCCATATTTGCATGGCGCGAACTTTATTCCCCCAATTATTATGATTATATGATTGAAGATGGCTACGCGTACAATTATAGCGTAAAACATTCATCAACAAACTGACTAGCTTGATATTTCACGGCGCGAGTCCATCTGCCGCCGGAAACAACTCCGTGCTGAAATCCCAAGTATTGTAATTTGACCAGTCAAGAAAGCTGGACAGACCGGAGGTGACATCGTGCACCGTTTCTGCGGGGACGGGCTGCGGATCGAGCAATTGGTCGAGGATCCGCGAGAGCTTCTTCTCGGCTTCTTTGCATGTATGATAATTCCCATGACCAGGACGTGATACCCAAGATAGGACAGATATAAAGACACTTAAGTTCCGAATGAGCTCAGATCGAGGAAGCTCGATATTGTGCGGGCCAGGCTTGTGAGACTGGTGCAATAATTCTAGTAGAAGAACGCTGGCCGTGGGGAGACCATAGGTGAGGGCCTGAAAATTGGCTGTTACTAGAACCGAACTGACATCTCGTGTAATACGACCGGGACCGAGGAAGAACTTACTATCCAAGAATAATGTCTGTCGAGATCCACCATAGGGCTGCGGACCGAGGTAAGATTGATGACAATGGCCAAGGTTTGGCGGGAAATATCACAGAGTGCCTTCTGTCCAGTATTCGTGTGCTTTATCAAGGTCCTCTGGAGCAGAAAGCATGTATAGAGGTAGTTGAGATACATGTAGACGATGGTCAGAAAGCCGTCATGAAAATCATCGTTATTTCGGCGGTCATAACAAATTTGATCTGGAGTAGACTCCCAAACAGCGCATATCTTCTCCTTTATTTCTCTGTACAGTCACATGAGATGTCAATTCAAGCAATTCCAATACAAGGTCGAGAACTTACTGTGTTTTCTGTACCAGATCTTGCGGTTGGTGGGTTCCGAGAGCCAGCTCGAGAGTTTGCTCTCTGCAAATTGCCATCTTGAAACGTAGCCTTGAAGGAGTCATGCGGTAGCGTCCCCCATGGGTATTCCAGCCATTACTGTCAAGCTCTGAAATCGCTTTGTTCAGAGCGTCGCCTCCTTCGATGAGAACTTCGTCACTCAAATCTAGAGGAGGTTCCATGGTACAATATCGATAATTCATTAAAGGTGGTCGACCAACGAAGCATGCTTGCATCTTGTCCATATAGAAGACACTGATTAAACACCCTTTTCGCCACTGGCGCAGGAAAAATGGACGATTGTCGTCCTCTCCATCTGTATGAAGACCCGCAGCATAAACCGTGGCTATCAGGTCGCCTAGACGACGCCACGCTTGATAGCCTAAATCGTTTCTGTTAGTTATAGCAAAATATCAAGACATCGGGGATCAAAGGACAGACTTGAATCTCCGTATTGCTGGGTCTGTAGCATAACGTCGTTAAACTGCAGATAGGCTAGCATTTCATTGGCCGAGGAAGCTTGATCACAAAAGTTGATGCAAATAGTGGTAGCCACAACGACCTGCTCCAGGAGACGGTCTTTTGCTCGAGGATCGTCTGATCCTTGGGAGAAATCAGGGTCATTGTCTGGGGTTATCACCAATTGCTGACCAAATATTGAAAAAAGATTGCCAATAGGCTCCCATCGAAGGTTTTCCCCAGTGAATGAGTCACAGTATTCGTGTATTGTCATGGATTGATGAGTAGCCATTGGTCGTGAAGTATTCCGAAATATTTGGGTGGCGAGCTTTTGTAACTGGGGCATCAAGTTATTGCCATCAAAATCGTTAAAGATTCTGTCGATCGACATTAGTGTAGCCTGTAGAACAGCCTCTGGGGCAATCGCATTCCATGTTCGAGAATAAAATCGATCCAATAACTTTTGGCGATTCTTGAAGCTGTAGAGGAATAGTAGGACCTCCGCTCCGGACTGGACGCGGTCAGGCTCCACTGTTAAAACGGGACAGGAATCGAGGTTCTCCTCGGGGTCGAACGGAATTTCATTTCGATGCTCGGTAAGGACTGCAGTGAAACTTGTAGAGCCCAAGTAGCCCGGAAGAGCAGAATGGGGCTCCGGGGGCGCAAAGATGCGTCCGCTACCCAATGAGCCGGGACTCGAAGCACTAAATTGTGGTCGTTAGGCTAGGGAGCGATACTTGGACGAACAGATAGCATTCTTACTTAGACGTTGGCTGGCTTGTCAATCGGCTAGAGGAGACAGGTGGTGGATTGGCCTGGTCCAACGACGTCCGCCTGGTCATTGGGGCAGGATGATAGAAGCATTGGCCGTCGATGCGCTTCCCCGCACATCTGCGGCAAACGGGCCTCTCATGGCCACAACGCTGCTTTGACCGTCTGCAGGGCTCACAGGATTGAGGTGCCCCATTCCGGCGGGTCGCTGGGAGATATGAGCGCCGATCATCGTTCCTCATCTCATCGGCAAGTTTCCAAGGCTGGAGAGAGTTGGGAGTTGCGAAGGGCAGAAAACGGGCAGCGCAACCCAAAGAGGTTAGCGTCGCGTTTATAGTAGGCGACGGCGATTAGAGAGCCTCGTATAGATCGGTAGGCACGCTAGTTGGATGTTTCACGAAATCAACGATCATTATGCTCATCCCGATATTCACAGTGGCCCGAGGAGTGGTCTGACAGCTGATGCCGAGAATCTGGTGGGTCCTACCAATGGTGTCTTTGGACCTGAACTTGAACTTTCAGACCCTCGGCTAATTGCCCCGGACTGTCATATTTTTGCCATTTGAGAACGTAAGGGGCGACCTACAAAGTAGCAATGATCAGTTTTATTCTATGATGTACTCCGTATGTACTCCCTAATGGCCAATAACCAATTAGACACACATCAATTAATCGAAGCGTTGGTTCATCGACATCTTGATTTAAATGCTAGCTATTGTTCACTACTCCAGCTACTTCTCTAGAGAATAAACTATTGGCCGTAGTGTGTTCCCGTCTACTCTACCTCTATGCATTCATTCATTCTTTAATCTCACGGAAAGACGCATCGGGTAACCCGATGTTTTAATTTAATATTTTTTTTCTTTTCCCTTTGCCTCGATGCGTCAAGCCAGCCAGCCCTGTGGACAACATGCCACACCTTACATGATATTTGCATGCCCTCGTTTTTGTAGAAGATTCGTAGTCAGAGCCACCCCACGAGGGGTAGCTTCCCAGTCCCGGCACGGCGTTGGCTCGGGACACGACCGAGCGAAAACCTTTGGGCGAGGACGCTTCAAGGTTATTTGACTGTCATCTCATCCTACATTCCCACTTGTCCACTCGCCCCCCCGTCAGATGGCCATTCTTAGACCGACGGCACCAGTCTGCATGATGTCGGTCTCCAATGGCAAGAAGTGAACGCCCGCTGACTTCATGTCTTATCCACCAACAGCACTTCCCGTCCTTTAAGCCAAGCCACCAACAGAGCAAGTCCCTCCAAGAACCACCGTTTAAACTCGGGAGCAGCTTGGCGTCATTTATCGGCGTATCCATTGGCTCGCTTCGGCGGGTCGTCAGTTCTCAGGGTCCAAACTCAATGCCCAGAGAGCGTTCTTGACTTGTTTTCCTCCCGTTAGTATTCTATTAATATGCGTGGCTTTAGGAAACTTCTCCATCCCACATCCATCTGCACGGGCCAAAGAAATCAGTACGCCAAAGTTGCCCGGGACAAACAACCGTTAGATCGCTAGAGCCCCATTTGACTGATTCAATCCCGGACCCATTTTTGGTGCTGTGAAAGCATTTGCTGGTTATTTCAGCCGTTAAGGACCTGTCTTTCTTGGTACTTACCTCCGAATGCTTACGTCGCATTCTTGCTGGTAGCGACGTGAAGATCTCTACCCTCCTCGCACGATGATCTTCAGTCACGGCTGAAGAAACCGAGATAAAGACACGAACCGAGAGGGTAGTAGTACTAAGCTGTGCAGCAACTTCCATCTAGGAATGTCAAGCACAACGTCTCAACGGCTTTCTTGAAGATGGTTGGCGTCCCCAAGAGTAAAGGATGCCAGACCTGCATCCAGCGACGAGTGAAGGTAAGTTTTGAGCCCTTATCTGCTCGCCATTACAATAACCGTCCACTTGTCAACAATCATCCAACATACTCATCATACCAGTGTGACCTAGCCCGCCCAGAATGCACCCAATGCCAAAGATATGGCGCCGACTGCCCAGGATACGCAAAGTTTCACAAATTTATGGACGAAGGAGAAAAGCTCCATCAACGATTCGGCAAGAGGCGAATTAACCCCACCACCTTGCCTCCCGTATCGATTGACGAGCGCATCGTACCGTCTCTCGCAGCCCGCTCAACAGACAAGCAACAGCCCGTCATATTCGGCTCCTTCGTTCTCTCCGCTTTCACCCGCTGGTTTGGACTGAACAAATACCGAGTTCACGTTCCATGGACTCAATATATCGCCCAGCGTATAGGCCAGAGCCCCGCATTCGATGCGGCTGTCTACTGTGTCAATTCAATGCACATGGGCCATGTACATGAGGATACAAGGCTTCAACGCTCTAGCCGCGAGGTATACAGCAAGGCGCTGCGGCTATTTGGAGATCGAATCTGCGACCCCGATTCGATGAAATCCTCTGAGAGCGTGAGCATCACCATCGCACTCAGTCTTTTCGAAGCATACTCCCGTACAGATTCCGACTCTTGGGCCCGCCATGCCGCCGGTACAGCCCTGCTCATGGCGCATCGCGGTCCTGCCGCCCATCTCACCGGTTTCGATCGTTGCCTGTACCTATCCTTCCGTAGCTTCCTCGTTGCCGAAGCCTTCGTCAATGGCCGACGATGTATCTTCGAGAGACCAGAGTGGCAGGCGCATATTGACCAAGTGAGATGGGAGGATATGGCTTCTCCACGGGTTGATGAAGCCATTGCATTATTTATCGACCTACAAGACCGTATCTTTATGGAAGTCTCCAAGGTGCCCGGTCTCCTGTACCTGGCGCGCAGACTGCATACTACGCCAAATCCTCAGAAAGCAGCTCGCCGACTAGCAGCCCAAGTACAGTGCAGTGACCAGGCACTGCATGCACTTTCTGCACAGCTGCGTCTAGCTGCGACGGTGGAAACTTATCAGTGCGTCAACAACGCAACCGCCGACGACAGTGACAAGGGTGCTTTCATCGGCCCCATCCCATCCACCTTCCCGCAGGATTTTGCCAATAGTGTCCTACGTGGCACAGATAACTGTTCCTATATACTTCGCCTCGTGCTCGATTTTCTCCAAAACTATGAAGTGCAGAACTTTACGTCTAGTCCAGAGTGTAAAACAGAGACCCAAATATCAGACCCTTTGCCGTTCCGCTTCGTCTCGAAATTGGCGTATGGGAATGCGGACTCGGGGTCGTCGGGTCATGGGCATGATCTGCCCCCTCCAGAAAAATGGCTCGACTTGGTGGCTGCGTCGATGGGACTGGAGGCATTTGTGGTGGTCACATGTGCAATTGAGACACCTGGCTCGACTGACGGGTTAGAGGAGACGGGGTCGTGGAGTGGGACTGTGATGTTACGATGATACGACACTGGGCAATACGAACTCCTACCTATATCATAGATTGAACAATAGAGAGAGGATGAGAGAGGACTTCTGCTGCAATATCTCCCTCTCGAGTTAACGAGACTCATGATCTACTTTGAGAAACGACACAAGTACGAATGAAGTTGAGCGAATTCGTGAGATCAAATTGTCGTATCGCCGTAGAACTGACAAAAAGCAATTCGTAACAGAACACCACACCTGAGCGCGAAAACAGTGAAATGATTGAAAAGAAAGCAAGTCGATCAGAATCTACAGCAAAGCAGACCCTGCTCCGGATCATGACAATCCTCCAATTAATCCAGCCATTCACGGATCAATAGTAGTGCGACCAAAAACGCCGTGCGAAACATGCCCAGAACCCATCCCACGCCATAAAAACCCGAAGATGAAAATTGAAAGCAAAAAGACGAAGAGGTAAAACATTAAAGCATTTGAATGCAGAAGAAAAATGGGGTATGCACAAGGTTTCCCAATAGGAACGAAGAAGAATAGTAGGAGGCGAGACCGCAACACGGCTGCGGAGGATGCACGGAGCTAAAGGCACAGACCATTACTGGACAGTGCGTGCAACTCGGTTGGGGCTAGAGGCGCTGCCAACCCGGCCACTGGGCTTGCGCACACCTCGAGATTCACACTTGTTGCTGTCTGTTGCCCGCCGGGGGCTGGAGCGAACTTTGCTGACCGAGATTGGGCCATTGGCACTCTTCCGACTCGAGGGGGTCTTAGGTGCGGCAGTCTCAACCCAGTTTTCCCTGTCCTCGTGAATGTCGTCTGCTAATGTGTAGCTAGCAGTGACGGTTGCCGAGTAGCTGATAGACCGCGAGGTTGGTGATGCAACTGGGGATCGCGATGCTCGCTGCTTGGCGAGCATACGTAATTGAATCTCTTCGTCGCTTTCGCTGCTTTCATTGCTCAGGCGGTGACCCCGGTGGCTTCGGTCTCCATTCTGTTCAACAGCTAGAGAACCCGATGCGGTCCTGGAGTAAGGGTGGTGCCGGGAATCTTTGCGGTGGGATTTACGAGGCTGCCCGGGGGTAGGGGCGGGAAGGTTTTCCTCGTGCTGGTTAGCCGCGCCTTCATTGTGATCAATTTCCCCCAGGGCCGCGCGCTTAGAATGGCTGTTATTGGGGGGGAGTCGCCACTTGACCATTGCTAGGACGCTTCTTTGTGGAAACCCGAGCAGGAGTAGCCGGGACAGACTGGGCGAGCTTTTCCTTCATGCTGTCCTCGAACCACCACTCTCGGAAAGCCATCTGGTTCAAATGGAGCCAGTGTTGTTGGGGTCCCACAACCATACCGGGACGCATGAAACGCATGAAAGCAATCACCTCGTTGGCAGTGAAGCCGTAACGGTAAATCAGATAGGCACCGATCAAGCAGCCAGTGCGACCCAGTCCAGCCTTGCAGTGCACAGCAATGCCCTTCTTCTTAATAGTGATCATGTCATGGGCCATCTTGATGAACTTGCGAACGAGCTGAAGAGGGGGACATGTACCATCCTCGAAGATCATGTCGATGTGCGAGATTCCCATGGCGGTAAAATATGAGGGGCTATAAAGTTCGGAGTTCAATCGCACCACGAGGCCAATGTTGCGGGAAGAGAAATGGGCGAGAACATTTTTGAAAGGAAGAGGGAGCTTAGACGAAAAGACTTCGGAAATGGTGGATGGGAGCGCATCGTATTCGGGGGTGTTCACAGGAACGGGCGCGATGGGTTGGTGTTGTGGAGAGGCGAAGGCGAGGAAGTCTTGAGTGACCCAGTTGAAATCGCCCATATCAACTCGCTCGAACTTCTCGTATCTATACCAGATATCAGTACCAATCATGTTATAAGAGGCTAGCGGCAATTGAGAACATACTCTTCGAGATTGAAATCGCGCAGGCCACACAGACCTTGCTCCTTGGCCCTCCACACGCCATAGACAACATCTTGAATGTTTAAAATGAAGTCCGCCTGGCTGTAACCAGCGTCGCGGAATGGCATATAAGGAGGGTCAGCCTGCGCAATGGGTGCAAGAGCCAAGTGGGGCGGCCATGATTGGATCAGAACCATGTAGCAGGCAACAAGGCAGGCCGCGTTGGCACGACTGCGTGCGTCTGTCTTGCTATAAAATACAACTGGGCGATCACTGTTTGCTGGATCTCCCAAGATCTCGTGGAACAGCACAGCGAAGCGGTACAGGTGACCAATGTGGAGAGGGCCGAAATCAGCATGGAAAGCATTGTAAAGAAGGGTGTCATCGACCGTGAAGTACACGGGGGAGCGGCGCTTGCTCGTCGGCGTAGTAGGTTGGACCCGGGCCGATCGCTTGCTGGGAGACTTGGCTGTATCGAGCGGGAAAGGGAAAGGCGTTCTTGAAGATGGCGCCGAGTCATAAGAGCCCAGGTAAAGGCGGTCTGTTGTTGTTTTGATGCGTTGTTAGACCCCGCTTGAAGACGCACAGTAAATTGAATACGATATCAGCGCGATACGACTAACCTTGGATGTACTCGATCATCTGACCTCCGCGACCAGTATCGACTGTCATGTTGTTGTCACTGTCTGCTTGTCGAAACTGCAGGTATAAGAGATTCGGTGGGAAAGAAGGTCACGGCGAGAGCTTGGATCACAGGGGCAATGAATAATGATCAACTCGGCGAACGCAGGCCAGGACAATTTCTGCGATTGGAATCGCAGGTCGTCGACAAAGAAAAGATGGAAGATCTCAAACGCTCATGATCTGATGGATCGGAAGTGCGCGAGTGAGATGATTGTGGTGGGGGAAGGGGAAGCCTCGAAAGGATGAAGATAAGAATAGAGACGAGAGTAAGAAGAGAAGAGAAGAGAAGAAGTCAAAGTCCAGGCTGTACAGGACGAGAGATGGGGAAGAGGGGTGGGATATGGAAAACAGAGAAGAATCTCATATGGGCAGCTGCCATGCCACGCTAAGCCGATGTTATGTTTGGCCTGGACCGTGCATGCCCATTCTGGGGTTAGCGTGGAGCGTTGGCTCGACAACAGTGGATGCCTGCACTTGAAGGCATCAACACCGTTGACACCTTAGTCATCAGGGCACGACCCGACGGCAATTAGTTATTCTTATTGTATGCACCAGCTTCATGGTAACTGCAATAACCGAATAGTCATCTTGAACTATTCATCTTGTTTTGAGCCCCCTCTAGACTCTCTGTTTGGAATCTCGGAAATTCTGTACCACATATCCTCTCCGGTCTCCGTCTCCGCATTGTAGACGCCTGAAAGGGGCAACCCTAGGCATAGTATGAACATTCCGTATGACCACCACAGAATTGTCACAGTGTGTTGTTTGCCGTCTTGGCTATGTTGGGACAGTTGCCTTGAGAGGCAGAGGTCAACCCATTGTGCCATTGTCTCGTCACACCAAATCATTGATGCTCGTCGAAATGGGCCCTCTTGCTCTTCCCTCAATTTCACCCCTTTCCGCGGCATCTCCCTTTCTTATGCCATCTTGGACTCTAGCCCTCGCACCGAGTCATGCGAGTCACGGTACCCTCTTAACTTTACACAGTGATGCAACATCATGCTCAAAGGCAATCACCATCCCTTGAAACTGCGACCGTGAGATCAGACAGCAAGCCCCATCTGGGCGGGGTGCCGTCATCCCCCGAGCCCAGGCGGTTAGGGTTGTTGCCACCCGGCGCTTGTCGTCCTTCACGACGGTGTTATTGTTTAGTTGTTTGGTTGTTTGTATACAATCCAACAAACTTGGCAGATCGGCAAGCATCCAATCTCCACCACTCCGACTTGATTGGTCCCAGCAGGTCAGAGCTTGATTGATCGCAGTCGAGCACAAGTCCTACCATTCGACATTGACCATATTCCTTCCTTCCCTGAAAGGTCTCGAGTCTTCAGGCGGCATAAAATCAATACCATGGTCTCGTATGTCTCAATGGACCGTGTTTAGATTTTAGTCGGTGTTCTGAAAAAGGGGTAAATGAGTCTCGGCGGTCTCGGTCGGGCCAATGTGATGGATGCAAGGATATTCAACGGTCGAGCTTCCCTTCAACGTTGACCACAGCGAATAAATCTCCTGAGCTTGTTAAGAGTTTGAGATGAGTTTTTAGTGATCGGCATGGCACTATGGAAGCTATTCATGGACCTGCGCATTAAGTGCGACCCTTGCCTACACCTCCACCGGATAGGTCGGTACGGTGGACCGCGCTGCATCCCTCGCATGCAAAACAAAATGAGGTCTCAGTTCTGTGTTCACGAGCTTGGTCTTCTGGGCTAGCGACAATATACACAAAATGTGTATTATGAGAGTCCCGGTCAACCATTCCGGCTGCAGACTGGCAGTCGAGACGTTATCCCTCTCAAGTGATAGCGCTTGACATCCACGATGCACAATGCTATTAGCAAAGCCCAGTACAAGCTTCCATCAGCTAATAGTTAGCCAGTTCAATTTCGCACCTTGCCGATAGACAGTTGAGCTTATCCATATCGAGTAGACCGCCTGCTCTGAAACTTTCGACTGCCAGACCGGGAGTTTGTATTGGGGGCCCATGTGGAAACATCCCTTGAGCCTGGATATGGACCACCCATATTACCTGTCCAGTGCGGCGGATGGCTTGGAGCTCATGCAGATCGTGATTTGTTGCGGAAATAACGAACGAAATTATCGCCTCGGAGGAACTCTGTTCCCCTGATGATCGCAGCTGCATTGCATGCGAGGAGTTGATGCAGCAGGTGGGAGCTCATAAACAACAACGAGCAGAAGTTGTATATAATCTGCAATTAATCCAGCCCTCTGGCCTTATTCCCCAGCTCCAGTCATTCATTCAATCTCGAGTCACTCTTTCAACTTCCCACTCTTCCCTGTACACATTCATTCCCAACCAAGTCATTCTTTCGAATCTTTTATTTCACAAAACGCAAACATGAAGTTCACTGGAATCGCCGTTTCTTTCGCCCTTGCTGGCGTCGTCTACTCTGCTGCCCTTCCTGCTGTCGGTCTTCCTGACATGTCCGGCCCTGAGGGAGCCATTGGAGGGCTCGAGCGTACCGCTGGTGGTATCATCACCGGCGCTGCCAAGCGCCAGCTCCAATACCTACAGCCAGTCACTGAAGGTGTGGCTAGCTCCATGAACGGCGGTACTGGTGTTGTTGGCAGTGCCGTGGGCACTGTCGAGACCACTGTCGGGGGTGCCGCCGGCACCGCTGAGAACAGCGTCACTGGCGTTCTGGGTGGTAAGCTTTCTTGTGTTCGACTAGAATCCTAGCTTACAACTAACCTGTTATCTAGCTGCTAAGCGTCAGCTTCAAAATACCGTCGAGGAGGCCGTGCGCCCTTTGAAAGATGATCTCTTGCGTCGACAGGATCCCATTCAGCCCGTCTCTGAGGCTGTTGCAAGTACCCTTAACGGCGGAACAGGTGTCGTTGGTGGTGCCGTCGGTACCGTTGAGTCCACTACTGGTGGTGTTGCTGGCACTGCTGAGAATACTGTCTCCAATGGCCTGGCTCGTACGTTTTGAAACCTCCAACTCTCATTACTCTACTAACCTCTCCCAGACGTCAAGCGTCAATTCGGCAACCTTCCTGCCACCATGCAGCAGACCGGGACCGATGTTCTCGCAGGCCTCAGCGGCAGTATGTACCTTCTCTAATAGCCTATTGGGCCCCTTTCTGACCTTATATTTAGACCCCAGCGGCATCTACGGTGCTCTCGCCAACCTCCAAATGATCGTCGCCGCCGGCAAGCTCAACCCTTCCGATATTAACGACCCTACCGGTGCTGTCCAGCGCGTCATTGCCAACCTTGCTGTCGCATAAATCCCGAAATTTTTCCTAGGGCGAAATATTTTCGCGGGGTTTAATATGCATTAAAAGGTGTCATGACTTCATTTGGTCGGCGCGATATTTACATTCTTGTTTTCATTTCTTCCATCTACCATGGGTCGATATCCCAGGTGTTTGCCTTCGAGAGACGTTGTATAATACTTTCACGAGTGCTTTTGCTATTTCTATATGACCCGTGCTCAATGAGCTGGGAAGTTACTTCTACGAGAGAATGTCTTGCCTTTTTTTCCCTCTAATTCCAAACTTGCATTGTTTATACTTATATTCAAAATAATCCGTCGTAGTAAATATCTAGTTGTCTTTCTTTCCCGGTCACAAACATATGAGGTTCCCTTCTCTATGGGTACATGGGTACACGTCTCCGCGACGGGCACGCCGGTCTTGCGGTGAGACGACCACACTCGCACCAGCAGACGTAACACCTGGTTTCCCTGGCGCAAAGGCTCATGTACGCGCGGCTTCAATTAGACACTGTCATCATACTTGTATAGTCAAAGGAAATGCTAGACTCTATTGAACGAGTACAGGATGTGCAGCTGTCAATCTAACCGCGTACCTAGTAGGCTAGTACCTAACACATCGGAATATCATCGTACTCAATCCTCGGAGCTGAAATTGATACCTTCCAGAATCCATGTTGGTATTGGGGGTGCTAGTAGTGCCAACGGTAGTACCTCTAGCCCTGGAGGGACTTCTGAGTCGGATCATTGTTCATTGGAATATATTTTGCCAGTGTGGAGTGGTGCTACTCCGTAATATATATCCGCACCATACCCTGGTAGATCAGAGTCTGCCAAGGACTCGAAGCCTCGCACTAGCACTTTTGGATACTACTTCTCGACTGATTGATTAACAGGTATATGTACCACCTAGACATCTTCGGCTACAATAATTCAATTATAATAAAATCCATCCCACAAGTTCCAAACACCATCGTAATAGTAGTAATCCTTCTCGATGCCCCAGGCCTCAGGTCTTGGCGGGCCTGGTGATCAAGATTAGACAAAATTTCTATGACTTGGTATGGAGTAATAAGTGATTCTCGGCAGTCGCCCAATAAAGGGGCAATTTTGCCGAGTGGTCTGACGCGTTCGACTCAAAGGATGAGGTCCTTATATCTGAGGTAAATGCTTCTCTTCTGAGGTATCGAATCTCTTCAGAGCGCGTCTCTTTTAGTCACGTGACTTCATCCGAGCCCATTATTGATTTCGAGTCACATGATCACGGCCCCTCGATTTGGTGAACGAAATGTTCAAGACAAGCAGATTTAACACAAGCATTCCTCTCGGTCTATCCTCAAAATTCGTCACCTCGATAAACCAACAAAACTTTGTTATTGGGCTGTATAAAGCTACGGGATCATCATGGCCGTCACTCAACTTTCTGACTCTGAATTCCCCTACTCTTTGTATGTGCCACCCCACCTTCATGGCCGCACATTGATCCACAGATGGGATACCCATGCGACATGGGCGATGCTGATACATGATTTAGAACCATCTCCCTCCCGTTGCCGACCCACCGTCTCGCATTGTCTGCTCTACAAACCCTCGAAGTCGACGCTGAATTGTCACCATTCGTACGACGCACCTTCGCCCTCGCAGCTCTCACTCCGAACGCCTCCGCCGAGCCCCAGGAGAAGAAACAGAAACAAGAACCCGAAGAGTCCAATACTGTTCTGCAGACCACATACCGCGCCACAACAAACCGTATGCTTCGTGTTGCCGTCAATGGATTCATGGAGAGTATCGGTGTTGTCCTTGGCGTGATGGCAGAGCTGGATGTTGATGTGCTTAAGGCCGAAAGGGAAGGATGAATCAAGCAAGGACACTGGCTATTCGGTATCTAAATATACCAACAACTTCAACTGGCTTGCATACATGGTGGCTGGGATTGGTCTAATTTGCCATGCAAAATGACACCAACGTGGTGTCCAGCAGCAACATTGAAAATGATTTGTGACCGAGTTGCAAGTCTTCCAGAACTGAGAGTTTCGAGTGATTTGGAAGTTGCGACTCGGCCCTCGTTGGCCATTCCTGGGATTTTTGGGGAGCTCAGGCCACGACTGGTGGAAACCCTGGACCAAGACGCCTCCTCAGAAATCGCCAAGACGGACGGAATGGAATTGAAGTGACCCAGAAGTAGTATACATACAGATCGGGGATGTCCCTCACAATGGCGTACGATTTGATCGTAGCTGCAGAATTTGGTGGACTAGAAGAAGCAGGGACTTGAGGTGGATTCTCTTCTTCAGCAGAACGCGTGGCAACACATGTTCCGAAGGGTCTACAAGCTAGGGCCAGCCTTATTTCTTTCAAAGAAGGAAATCGAGCTTCGATAGAGCTTCTAGAAAACCAGACCAGAGATACATACTGCACTCTGGTACTACATAATCCAATCAAATAGTTATGCATTGCCATTGTTATCCGCACAAAGCGTCGATCTAGACCGGATAAGCTTAATAATGGGCCATCGTATGGGATCCCATTGCTGGGTCAGGTCATTCGGTGCTTAACCCTGCTGGGTAAATGCACCGCCCTCGATGATTTTCCATCCTCCAATTAGCAAACGTCTAATTCATTCGGACCCCCCCGGCGTCAGAAAGCACCCGTCGGCTCATCACCCCTCCGGAATCTGGACCTGTGATCATTGGTAATACCTACGAGTAATTCCAAATTATTGCCTCCGCAATGGCACCTCGGCTGGTCCTACAAAACCACGGCCTGCGCGCCATTCGAGTTCAACTCCACCCTAAATTACCGCGGTTCCTCTCATATCTCCCCGCTTCCTCGTCGACGTCATTGCGATCGTGCCACCCGAGCTTCAAATCCAAATCCAAAGCCGTCACCTCCGCACTCACCCTCTCACCCTTTTCAACCCCCCTCCAACACCGTCAAATCAGAACCATGGCCGCCGCCACCACTTTCTACGACTTTGAGCCCGTCGACAGTACGTGTTCCATGTTCTTCCCCCTCGCTTTCCCCCTCTGAGCGCGCGAGTCTCAGCCGGCGCAAACAGAGATACATTAGCTAACTTGACATGATAGAGAAGGGCGAGACTTTCCCTCTCACCTCCCTCCAGGGCAAGGTCGTTCTCGTCGTGAACACCGCGTCCAAGTGCGGCTTCACCCCGCAGTTCGAGGGCCTCGAAAAGCTCTACCAGACCTTGAAGGAGCGCTACCCCGAACAATTCACCATCCTCGGATTCCCCTGCAACCAGTTCGGCAGCCAAGACCCCGGCTCCAACGATGACATCCAATCCTTTTGCCAGCTCAACTATGGCGTGACATTCCCCGTACTCGGCAAGCTCGATGTTAATGGCAACGAGGCCGCCCCCATTTTCAGTTGGTTGAAGGAGCAGCAGCCTGGCCTTATGGGCTACAAGCCCGTCAAGTGGAACTTTGAGAAGTTCCTGGTTTCTGCCGACGGAAAGGTCGTCGGTCGCTGGAGCAGTCTCACCAAGCCCGAGTCTCTGCAAGACCCTATCGAGAAGGAGATCGCGAAGGCTAAGGCGGCTGGCACTCTTGCCTCAGGAGAGCAGGCCAAGTTGTCCTAGGCGTTTGGTCGGCCTCGAGCCCTGTCTTTTATACCAACTATATACCTGTACCTACCCCTGATCTGTTTAATTATTGTACGAACTAGGCTCGTCATCTATGCAGCATGCCGCATGAATAATATCCAGTAATTCATATCTCAATCCTCGCAAATCGGTACTGATGAAGTAAATGGTCGTGCGCAACATATTAAGCTAACGCAAGCGAGACCTTCCCCTTTACGTTCTCACGAGCCGGTTCGTTTTGACTAATAATGACAGCTTTGTGATTCCACTCTATCTTGTTTAGGTCGTTGCTTTAATTTCCGCCCCCGACCCCGACCCCGGCCCCAATACTGCCCCGCTCCTCGGGTTAGGCGTGCTACGCTGTGACCAATCGGGTTAGAACTTGCGACGTTTGACGATTGTATATCATGGCCTCAAGGTTTAAACTGTATATAAGAGTGCATACGGAGGGAGGTCTTTCTCTTTCACTTGCAAGTGCTCAATTATTTCCAGTCTCAGGCCTCACTTAATTCCAGCCAACAGGTATTAATAACAACCCATAATGTGTGGAATTAGTGCTGTTCTTTCTCTTGGGAGCCATCCTGCATCTTCGAATGAGGAACACTCATTGCCCCTGGATGGTAAACTTGATGCAAGCTTGGATCTTGTTCAGCACCGTGGACCCGATGCCCGTGGTACATGGACCAGCGATAATGGCAAAGTTGGTAAGTGTTTGATATGAATTGGACTCTCGTGGACAGGGAAGATCACACTCGCACACGCACACTAAAATACTGATTTCTTTAATTTCTTTCAGCCCTCGGACATGTCAGATTATCTATCGTCGACCTTAGCCCGGAAGCAAATCAACCATTCCATGACAGCGTTGATGATGTCCATGCAATCGTGAATGGGGAGCTTTATGACGATGAATACTACCGAAATCTCCTGGGTACCGAATACGATTTCCGTAGTCGAAGTGACTGCGAGATTGTCCTGGCTCTTTATAAGCACTACGGTTTATCGTTTCTATCCCACCTCCGAGGTGAATTCGCTTTGATCTTGTGGGATGCTCGCAGAAAGGTATTCATCGGCGCGAGAGACCGATATGGAGTGAAGTCGCTCTACTATACAATCGTGAACAATCAGCTACTTGTAGCAACCGAGATGAAATGTTTTCTACCATTTGGTTGGAAACCCGAGTGGGATGTCCAAGGTCTTCGAGAGTGTGGTTGGGTGTTTGGTACTGGGACAATGTTCAAAGGGGTTCAATCGGTTTGTTGCCCCTCCATACTACCAATCCCTCAAGACTTTCTGATGATTTTCAGGTTGCTCCGGGTCATTATATATCAAGCCGCAACTTCAGTGCTATTAGAGATGCAGTCTACTGGGACGCGGAATATCCAGACAAGGTAGGCCAAAACCTTTTAAGATTTTACATGCCCTGACCGCTAATATTTATCCAGAATACTCCCGAGCTTCGCTCAGAATCTGAGATGACCGAGGGCGTGCGAAACCGTCTCATGGAAGCCATCAAAGTTCGACTTCGTGCCGACGTGCCTGTGGGGATCTATCTCAGTGGTGGAATTGATTCCTCGGCGGTCGCTGGAATGGTAGCTCACCTCGTTAAAGAGGAAGGAGCTCGAGTGGGTAACGACCAGAGTCATCTTGTTTCTCGGATGAAGTGCTTTACCGTACAGTTTGATAAAGATAGTGGAGCTGACGAGTCAGGTATGAATTCCTCCATATTTCGTTATTTCTGTCATCGGGATATTGACTTTATCAGATATTGCACAGCGTACCGCTGAGTGGCTCGGTGTCGAATTTCATCCCGTGCCTATCACCGAAGAAATTATCGCATCTAAATTTGAAGATACCATCTGGCACAGTGAAGTGCCCCTTCCCGACACAAACGGTATCGGGAGACTAGCCATGGCCGAAGCCGCGAAATCTCACGGTATCAAAGTGATATTAACAGGTTTGTCTGTTTCATGTGCACTGGCCGCTTTCTAAAAACTAAAAAATCTTGCGTCCACAGGAGAAGGATCCGACGAGCATTTTGGTGGATACAAAGAGTTGGCAAACGACTTTTTGCTTGAAAGCGATCCCTCATGGTCCCCCTCGCTGTCCGAGGCAGAGCTCGCAGAATTATCACAGCAACAATGCGGTCCCGATCATGCAGCATACCTAGCCATCAAAACTGTCAGATCGCTACCAGAGTCAACCTGTAAAATGCTCAACAACATCTCGGTTCTTACCAAACTCGCATTAGTCTCCCGCCTACCATTCGCTCCGTGGACTGAAACTTTTGCGGCGACGCACCCGGAAACCGCACAGGTAGAAGGTCTCGACGGACGAGTTCGCGACTCAATCATCAATCGCTGGCATCCACTGCATACGGCGGAGTATATTCTTACGAAAGGCCTTTTCCCCAATTTGCTGCTTCGGTATCTTGGAGATAACGTCGATATGGTCCACCATATTGAAACTAGACCCCCGTTTCTAGATCACCACCTCACTGCATATGTCAACAGCCTACCGCCTAGCTTGAAGATCAAATGTTCCTTGCCGGATAAGTCTTTGACCGAGAAGTATATCCTTCGAGAGGCGGTGCGGCCCTTCGTTACGGATGAGATCTACAAGCGGCCAAAGAAACCGTATGTTGGACCAACGAAATTTCCCGAGAACGGGCCTTTGCATCAGTTGTTCATGCGCCTGATTTCTCAAGAGAACGTAGAGGCTCTTGGGTTTTTGGACTGGAGTGCAACTGAACAGCTTGTTAGTAAGGCATTCAAGGATCAGAACCCACTGTCCTTTCGAGCTGCATTCCAAATTTGTCAAATCGTGATCATCTCGCAAAGATTTGGAGTTGCCAGAGCCAGAGCCTGAATTTTTCGAAAATGACCAGCCGACTCTGTTTTTCTATCTTTACACGTGCACCCGAGAGGGGGATGTTTGCATTCATGCACGAAGACAAAGGAGTCGCAATGCAACCGCCCAATAAGTAGCAAATTGGACCCGTCCTCATCCACAAGCTACGAATCATCTCATTTCTATCAAGTACATGTATTGAAAATTATCGTATAATCCTTTGGCACCTGGGCAAGAATCAAAAAAGAAGTCTATTATTGTCATTTTAAATATTTCTCATAGCGTAATATCTCAATGTTTTGATAATCCAGGAGCCTTCGACCTCCTAATAAAGTAAATTAGTTTGGAATTAGTCCAAGTCCATCCGCTAATCCAGCAACAATCTCGTGGAATGCCCAGGCTCCCGGGTCTGGCAGTTCTTGGCTCGATGCCTCTCCAACATATGTCGCTCGCCCGAACTTGGCCTTGAGATATCTTGTTGCTTCTGCCTTCTCTGCAGCTAAATTAACTGCAGCAACAAAGTCATTGGTCTCGGAAAATTTTGCGTCAAAGGGTAGGAGAACATCCATGACAGTTCTGTCTCCTTCCCGTGCTCCAGTGTGTGACTTTAAAGCTGTCACCGCGGATGTCAAGGCTGCGGCATAGAAATGTGATGTGGAAGGGCTTATCTTTCCCTCAGACAGGTTGGTCCTCAGAGCTGTTGCGAGAGCTGATAGTAGAACTCCAAAGATTGCACCAAGGGTTCCTCCCATGTCGTCAACGTCTTGTAAAATTGAGCGAATGACATCCAGAACATCACCAGATTGTGTGCATCCTTTATCAACTCTGAGCAAGATAGATTCGGCCAGGCCTAGAACGGCCTCACCACAGTCTCCATCGCCCATGACCATGTCCCACTGTGTCAACTTTGGCTCGGCCGAAATGGCTCTCTCGCATGCAACCCTTAAACCCTTCTCTAGTCGAGAAGAGTCGAATTTAATGCTGGCAGATGCCGCTTTCTGTCCGCTTTCTTGGGCATCGATATATTCGAGAGATATCTTCTTTTGAGAAGAAGAGGGGCGAGTTGTATTGGGCCAAGAGACGGCAGTTGTGGCGCTATCAAATTGACGAATCAAGGTAGCAACGGATTCATTCGATTGCTGAGCTGCGGTAGTAAGGTTGCATAGAGAGATCGAGAAGCCCGGTGCGTTCAGAGAGGTCTCGAATGCACCAAATAAGGCCCTGCAAGGTTTGATGTTCCAGCGTGAGTTCAACTGGATTTGGATTTCATCGGCCCGAGCAGATAGTTCAAGAACGGAAAGACCGCCATAGTTGTTGATCAACAGTCCGATTTCATCGTTTGTCGCAAACTTGGCGAATGCTCTTTCTGTGTCGGTTGCATCACACAGAAGTTTGAGGCACCGCTCGATGATCTCTTCAACCGATGGGGCGGGAGAAATGTGAAGTTGTCCAGGCTCGTTGTGGATGCCGGCGCCAATAACGACCACATTGTCTGGCACGGTCGATTGTTGATGTCTTCCTGGAACATGGCAGTGGTCGAGCGCCGAGGCAATAGTGACTGTGTGGCTATTGACGGCTTGTCCAAGCGCAAGGCATTGCTCGAAGGAGTAGCCTTCCGCGGCGGCAGCACCGATTATCTTCATTGCTACAGTCCATCAGTCGACAGTAAATATTGGACTCAAAAGGAAAAGAACTTACTGAAGACATTACCGGGGAGGCCTCTCCTTCCCATGTGGCTATTCTTGCTTCTTCCAATTGAAACATCGTCAGTCGCATGTAAAATGGCTATGTTTTCAACTAGGCCTTCGGCTTTTGCCCTTTCCGCCGCGAGGCCGAAGTGAAGACGATCACCGGTATAGTTGGTGATCAATAGAATAACCCCCTTCTTGGAGGGTGCCATTCGAATAGCAGTAATAACCTGCTTCGCACTGGGTGATGCAAAAATATCACCACATGCAACGGCCGAGATTAAACCGTCGCCGACATAGCCACTCCATGCTGGTTCGTGCCCCGATCCTCCACCACTGATGATACTCACTTTTGAATCATCATGATAGGCATTGGCAACGACTCGCTCACCATAGTTCAAACTAAGATGCTCATTTGCAGATACAAGGGCTCGCAGCCCTCTGGGAACCAATGAGTTGGCACTTGTTGAAGGAAAGTAGTGTTTGTCAGACATTGTTTAATGGCACGCCAGAATCAGCCTTTGTTGATTTTAGACTGAACAAAGGTGAAATAAATTGTGATCAGTTAAGCTTCGACTTGCAAGTTCCATGCTATTTCTAATAACTAAATTACCCACGCACAATGGAGTGTCTCGGCTTGAGGCAAAGCATCATCGTGGCTTCTCCGAGCCTGGCAACTCCGTAGGCTCATTATCACAAGTAGGAGATCCCGTGCCGAGCTGAATGAGATTCAAGACCAGACTGAATTATTATTGAGAGTCCTTTCGTCACTTGATCCGTTCTGGTCGACGGCCGCCCCACCACAGAACTACGGGCGATGGAAACCTCGTGTCGAGGTCGTTCGAAACAATCCAGCCCACTTAAGCAACGTCGGGTCTCAATCCCCATATTGAATGCTGCTTCGCCAATTCTAATATCACTCCACATGTTTGACCCTCTCATCCCCATATTTTGAACCCCGGGCTGAAAGAACGAAGCTCTCGAGAGGCCGAATGAGGCACTACCGTTGATCACCTGGGGTAGTAAGTGCCGCATTACCTTTCTTTTAAAAATACTCGATACGAGGTATTCTTTCTCTCGGCTCTAATGTAAGCCGTTTCATTTGGAAAAGAGAGCTATTGTGATGAGTAGGTAACAGCCGAGATCCAAGTCCACTGGCCTGGGTGGCTCGCGAATTTCACGATCATTCGAATCGAGGAATGTGACTTGGAGGGGCTTACATCTGAACTACAGGTCCTGGCCGAACACGAGCTTGAAGGAAATCATTGCATCTTTGGTAATTTAATATCTTGAGGTGATTCAGAATTGATAGTCCGTTCATATTGCCTGTTGCTAAATCGGAATTACTACCTCCCTTTCCCTTTTAGTGGCCCTGGTGGGATTTGCCATATCTTTTGGCCTTCCTCGAAGTCCATTCCCTCACAATATTGGACGGCCTTATGCGGTAGCACCACCCTTGGGGATCAGGTTTCGCAATGAAAGGTCGTAGACGACATCTTCGACCTTCTTAACCTGTAGGTAGAGCGGCGAGTTAGTATCTTGTTGCCGAAATAGCTCTAGTAACAACAGAGACTAACGCTGTATTTGATGCCATCGCTGCGCTTGCGTAGAATATCATTCTTCAGATTGAGAAGCTGGAATCCAGAGAAGAGGTCCTTGATGAAGTTGCCGATCTGAAGGGGACGCTCGTAGTCGCCTAGAGTTACGGAGTTCACCGCCAGGCGAGACTGTGGAGAAGTTAGACAAGATGACTCCCGACAACCGTGGGGGAAAGATACTGACCAATTCCTCAACCATGGCAATCAGGGCCAGGAGATATTCCTCGATGGTCAGGTGGAACGCATCTTGTTCCTTCAGGTTGATGGGGACTGTGACAACACAGCACCGTAAGTTTCTTTTCAAACCAAATCGATACGGAAATCATGGCAAAACGGTGTGAACATACCATCCAGGAACTTTCCCACGTCTTCGATTGTCATGAATGAAGCCGAAACTGGGCCCTTGTGCTCTGGGAGTCCACCTAGCCAAGCACACAGTTCAATCGAGGCGACCTGTATGTTCGAATTAATACCATGCAGAGATTGACAGCTTGGGGTTAGACGAACCAGATTTTGGAGTTCGCGCGACCACACCCCATTGTACTTGTAGAATGGGTGTTTATCGGCAACACTTCTCAAGCGAGCAACTTCCTCTTTCTGTGCAATAATGCTGGCGGTGGCATCGTCAAGGACGGATTGCACTATTGTTGTTATATCAGCCACGCTGGGGTCCCAGAGATCACACCAACACGCACTACCCGGGAAGGTAGGGGTGAATTAGGGGAGAATGTTAAAGAAGCAAAGTTTCGCAACAAAATCACGATCGATTCGTACGTACATTTATCACTGGGGGTCGAGTGCGCCCTGGCGAGGATAGCTTGCGTCGAGCGCCCTACAGAAATCGGTCATCAGTATCCGGTCTTGATTTGGTGGAGCCGCGCATAGCTCGATCAGCCCTTCAGTCTTGGAGTGAGGAGCTCCAGAACATCAACCCCATAGTGCTGAAAGAAACTACCTTTCCTAGCGAGCGTCTGGACAATGTCGTGCAGTTCCTGTTCACGAAGATGAGTTTCTGATGACTGTTGTGCGCAACGGCTTCAGGCTTGGCACGGAAAAAATCCGTGGACAAGCACGTCGCAGGCGCGGGTGCGGGCGACTTACATCACGAACGGTGGTCTCCTCGTCGATCTTCGTCTGGAGATCCTCGAAAATACGTTGGTCAATCATCTTCGCGGGCTGTGTGGGTGTGAAAAGTGAGATGAAGGTGACGTTAAGTTGTTGCGGCGGGTTGAGTGCGGTGTTGAAGTCGAGCGCCTTACGTCAAATTTCAGGCAAATAACCACCATGCGGGATATGCTTAGCAAGAAATATATGGATCTTTCAAGAATTCTAATTTTGTAGGCACTAAAGTGAATCTTCAAAAATTTCTCACAAGGCGCTACTGCTACGCAGAATGGATAGCATTCGAAACCCTTCCTACTCTCTACTGGGGGATATGACTTCTTTTGCGAATTATATTGAAAGTTCGGCGAACCGCTGTATAAGAAGCCTTGACTCTGGTGCAAGGGCTAGTCTGCGATTATTTTTGGGGGTGTCGTCGTAGCCATGTGAGCTGCTAATGCCAGATTTCCCTCGGCCTTCGCCATAGGCTCGCGGGGCAGCAATCGCAAAGCACAGGTATTGAGTTTTAGTTGCTCACTAGCTCATTTCTAGCGTTGTCTATCGTAAATATCATAATATGGAAGACAGCCATGAGAGAAGCACATCCAGTGCCACCGCCCTCCTAAACAAGCCTCCTTTAGTACCGCTTTCTCTAATACCGGTATCTCGTAGAGTAATCTGCAAGCCGTTAGCCTCTGAAGCACTATTGCGTAAAGAGTTGAAGAGATCGTACCCTTGGGACTGACGACGAGACCGCGACCCTTCTTCGCACCCTTGTAAATGGTCTCGATGATGTCGATCAGTTCCTGTTTATCCTCCAGCACCCAATTCAACTTGTTATTGTTTCCCGTTCCGAAATCGCACATCATATGTTTATTGCGATAAAAGAACATCATTGTCATTGTATCGTAGAGCTCATACATCTGGTTGAAATCGGGTACTTCGTCGATGTCGCACAGGTAGATAACCGCGAAGTCTGTCAAAAAGGCGCATTAGCATTCGGGTCTTCTTCTCGATAGGCAGAATCGGGTAGGTTACTCTTAACACGTTCGGCAATCTTATAGAGCAGTTCATCTTGGCGAATACCTGTTCGCGGAATATTAGCTCTTGTTGCGACCACAACACAGAGGAGGTCTCTTACAGTCCGGGTCGTGATCACGACCAAAGCGGATCACCACGAGGCGCTCCTCCTCCGATAGAATGGCCTGGTCCACGTGCCAGGCACTGCGAAGGTGAGGTAGAACAATAGAACCCATGACGGAGGGACTTTAGAATATGAGCAAGACCCGGGGGGGGGGTTCGTAGCTGAGAAAATTGGGGTGGCTTCAATTTGTTGGAGAGCTTGAGCTTATCGCGAGGCGGGACAGGCGATAAAGTCTACTCACGTGACTTTCCACGGCAGGCGCCTCACGAATTTACAAGCCATGACCTCTACGTGAGCAATCGAGCTGGCATACGGCATACGGTACACATACGTGAGGGATAAAGCTGTTCGCCTTGAGGGACATGTGCTGGTGGAAGTAGTATATGCACAATATTCAGGCTTGAAGATGCTATAACTTGGTCCGAGGGTACATACAGGTAAAATCAAGACATGACTTAACATGGCACTCACTACCCACAATGTGAGAGCTATTTACAACTAGTTGTTAAGAATTGAACAACCCGGTCTTCTCCAAGCGGTCAGACAAGCCGACGCAATTGATGAAAAAGGGTGTTCGCGTCGATCGGAGATAGTGTAAGCCCGATGACACGGTGCGGCGAGACATGCGCAAGCACAGAGGCCAAGCCGCGGGATCCAAAAATGAGAATAATCAAAGTTGTTTTCCATTGGAAAACTTTCAGAGATTAAACTGAAAAGAACAGATACTACACTTGATCTAAGCCAATTGGCAAAGAGAGCTGGAAAAGAAAAAAAAGAAGAGGAAGGTGGCGGGAGGGAGAAAGCATTTATACCTTCAGGGCAGGGCACAGGGCGGTCAGTTGGGCAATTCTGCCCCCTTAGCTTCGTTTATGCGACCCAATCAGGGCGATCTGGAAAGTGGATCCAGAATCGACAGCAGAGGTCACCTGACACAGGCCAAGACACATGCTTGCCTGCTGCCCTTGCCCTAAGTCTATCCGAAACAGGAATAGCGCACACAACGCTCCGCGGGCGCTGGCGAATTTTCATGTTGCAGGTGGGCTCCACTCGGCGAGATCTTCTCCCCATCACTCTCGACGGCGCAGGATATTCACCTCTTTGCGACCCTTTTCACCAAAGTCCAATCCATCCCCCTCACAGTCACAATGGCTCCCGCTGCTGTACGTTGAAAATATACTGCGAACCGCTTTGCTGTTCCCCCTGTGGGCATGCCTCGACGGACTCTTACTTCGCTCTCCGGCCGATACTAGATATTGAAATATCTATCTATGTCGCTGCCTCGATCTAAGCAAGATTCCTCGAGACTGCCATGGGGATTTCGACCTTATGGAGCAGTAGGCTAATTCAATCTTTCATCCAATAGACCCGTGGTCGCAAGGCCCAGAAGGTCACCCACAAGGTATGTCAACAGTTACACAATCTACAACCCAACCCATTGCGGCCCGATGATACTAACGGCACTTGCGCAGTTCATCATCAACGCTTCCCAGCCCGCTAGCGACAAGATCTTCGATGTCTCCGCTTTCGAGAAGTTCCTTCACGACCGCATCAAGGTCGAGGGCCGTGTCGGTAACCTCGGTGACCAGGTTGTCATCTCCCAGGCTGGCGATGGCAAGGTTGAGGTTGTTGCCCACATCCCCTTCTCCGGCCGCTACCTGAAGTACCTGTGAGTCCTTTCCCTCCGCGCATACGATTGCACGCCGTTCCCAGCAGCCCGCTGACCATCATTCCCTTCAGCACCAAGAAGTACCTCAAGAAGCAGCAGCTCCGTGACTGGCTCCGCGTCGTCTCCACCTCCAAGGGTGTTTACGAGCTCCGCTTCTACAACGTCGTCAACGACGAGGCTGAGGAGGATGAGGAGTAAATTCGCTCCATGGGCTTTGGATGACTAGCCCGAGAGGCTACGAAATAAAAAAAAGTTCATACCTTCCATATCTGCTCTTTCCTAGTCGTGTTCTAGCTATTGGAAACAATTGCTAGCGGAATACGTAGATTCTCGAGCTGTATATCGTGGGGCTCTATTTCCTGCTATGGCCAAGACGAAACTTGCAGAATCACATTCCTCTGTGCGTAATTCTTTAAGGTTGGCAGATCTGCCCAGGTGCAAGGCTTCCACGGACGTACCGTTATTTTACCCACCGTAGGTATTTTATACTACTTAACCTTGCTCGGCCAAGTTTTAACTGATATGGCACGACCGAGGGCGCGCCACTTTCCAATGGGATCTACTTCATTGTCTCTCGGGAGCGGGAACCTTGACAGTAGCCTTCGCAACACTATATTCAACCTCCAGGTTGGAAATAGTCATCACTTAGTAGAGTAGTAGGTAGTACCGGAATATATGTACATTAATATAAAAATTTCAATGTTATATACTACCAATATAGACGCGGATGAAGACAGTCCTTGAAAAGGCATAGGTGTTGTATCATAAGATTTGATAGCATAGTAGTATAAAAGGATCTCTTGCTTCTCTATTTGTTGCATTTAGTTGCGAAGCCCCAAGTTACCCCTCGGTGCTGTTATTTGGGGAACAGTTCAGATGGGAGGCTTTTTTCTCTTAAAACCGGCACCAGGACTAACGCTCATCCCTATATTATGTGCTTGGAGACTTTGAGTGTCTTCACCAGCTGGAGGGATCAGTTCATTATTCTCAAATTTCCATCCCTTTGCCTTAAGACGCTTCCATAATTCGCGCACTTTGACTCGCACAAGATCTCCCGTTGCGATGGAATCCTCTTTAGAATCATGGCCTTGGTTCCCTCCGGTTTGGATGTCGCGCTCAAGGAATCTGCGAGCGAGAGCCTTCAAACCAACACGTAGAGGGAGACCGCCGGCCGGGTGGGGGTAGAGAATCACCGTGTCGATGACAGTGGGGTGGATGATCCGGCAAGCATTGAGATCGTTGTCTATTGCGTGTGCGATCAATGGCGTATCCGGTTGAAGAAGGTTCAATAGAAGTTCCCGTGCCGCAGCAGGTGACTCGACAACATGCATCGATTTGGATTTCTCAGGCTGACTATCTGACGAAGCTGCGTTCGGTATCGGGGACCCGTAGGGCACAGCGGAGGCATAATGCTCAGGAAAGACGCCCGAGAAACGCGAGTTCAGATCCAACACCTCTCCCATAGGCTTGACGAGGACATCAAGCAGCTCCCGGCCTTCTGGCCAGCTGACAGCAGTGAGGCGAATGAGTTCTAGGCCCAGGGTTGTATATCCCATTTCGCAATCGAAAGAAACCGGATTCATTCGTCCTTTTTCAGGCTGAGCGGGAGTTGTTTTGAATTGAAGTACCGATGCCAGTCGTTTGGTCTCTGATACTTTGAAAACATGTGTGTTGGCCTTGGTGCATCCGGATGAGGTACCCACAGTTTCGCTGCAGCAGGGAAAGTATGTCTCCGAGGAACCGGTAACATTGTCGGTCCTCTTGCGAGGGGGATGAAATGGCCGGCTGGGATGGTAAGTACACTGGCCTCCAGACGCCAATGCCCCATCTTCGCGGCGACCGGGGAAGACTTGGAATCGCCCACCGCATCGTTCGCATTTCTCCCAGCCTTTTGAACCGGAAACGCCTTGCTTGGCTGTTTCTATGGCTGCCTCTGAAGGTGCCTTTGTGACATAGCCATACTCTTCGAGGCCGTCAAGTGAGGTTATGAGATGAGCAGCGATGGCTATTTCCTCTTTGACAGAGAGGCCGGTGTCAATGGGTGTTGAGGTTGGGGCGGCTTGGGTAGGTCCTTCGGGCTTGATCTTGTAATAGCGGGTATTCAGATGGGTCTTCACTTCATCGGTCCAATCTTCCAATTTCATTTTTGTCAATTTGACAATTCGAAGTTTGATAATGTTGGAATAAACACTGTAATGATCTCGTGCCACTTTTTCCTCCTCATCCAAGGCCATAGTCACAAGTTCATATGGATTGAGAACAAAGCACTTGTTCGATTCATCTTTGGAATTAACTAACTTCGTGTTGAGCGTGGACATAGCCCCGTGGAGTTTATCCAAAATGGCAGACCGAACGGCATGGGTAGCTGGGGCTTTGGTGAGCATACGAGGATTCAAGCTTTCCTTCCGCACTTTTCGAGGGGGGGAGCTTCTTTGACGTGTCTCCTGGAGGGGGGGCCGTGGAACTGCTGGCAGAAGCTTCATTCTTGGCGGGCCTAGATTCTGATATAGCCCGAGGTGGAGGAGATACATTTCGAAAGGCTGATAGCAGCTTAACGCCGTCGCCGCGAGTGCCTTGAGAAGGAGGTTTTGAACTCAATGTCGGCAAGGAGATTTCCGCAGGTAGCTTCGGAGATTGCTGATTTCCGAGAGAAATTGGAAGGCCCCTCTGAGCTGAGTTGACCTCGCCTAATCTTTGCTTCTTAGAGACATGCCCACTCTCGTCGCTGAGGATGGCGGCAGTGTTAGAGGGTCTGCTGGTTGTCGCTAGGGTGCGCTTATCGTGGTTGAACATGCATGTGAAGAGAGCACATTCTTGACCCCGAGGACAAGGTATTTCGGCAAATAGACCGAGTGGTTGAAACATGCTGAAAGCCACTAATCAGAATGATGACTTTCGGCCCAACCTTCTTTGGGAAAGAGGTTGGTTGAACTCAAGAGCTAACAAGAACTATCTTTCATCCTTGACGCTGCATATGATGCTGCATGTGTCCAATAGATTCCACCGCGAGGGAAAATAAACGTCTTGAAGTTTGCGTGGTGATTTGGTTCAGACCAGGAGTAGCATTATCACGGCCTGTCTGTAAGGTAGGGTCGGGCAAACAATCAGATAAACACCAGGCCCGCCGACTTCGGATGTGATTAGCGGGGATCGAATGGACAATGGAAGGTTGACGATGTGTCTTTAAGAGTGACAAATCTGGCTAGTCGCAGATATTGCGAGTCGTCATCAATGAATGAAATGGCCTGGACAGCGAAGCCACGGGCGCAGGCTGGGGGAGAAATTGCCAAGAATCAATATTGTCGCCTGAGTTATCGGGCAGTAAGGTAGCCACACATTCTCGGGGGATTGGGCAATCACAAAAGCCGCAGTTGGCGGTATGCAGTGGAGTAAAGTAAGACTGAGGCTGAGCAGGCTGGGCTGAGGCACGGAGTCGGGACCATCGGGACCCGGCGTGCTTATCTGCTCCGACGGGCTTAATCGGCGATGAAGTGCAACAAAGAGGGACATGGCATGTCTTAACTCCGGAACACGAAGTCTTTTTAACTACTTCGCCCCCCGCCCTGCCCCTACCCCTAGATTTTCCCCATGTCAAACATCTGATTTGATTTTACACAAAAATGAGCGACACATCTTTGAAAGCCGACCATCTGTGTGTTCTGGTCCATGGGTAAGCTTCTAATTCCCAACCACCGCGAATGTCGTCGGGCCGCCATCGCGCGTAAGCATGAACCAAACTGATCGCTTTGGGGGGGACAGACTGTGGGGCAATCCATCTCACTTGGATCAAGTAGCCACTGCACTCGAAGAACGACATGGCGAGAAGTTGCATATCCTTTGTGCCAAAGAAAACAGTGGCAATTTCACCTACGACGGCATCGAGTTGGGCGGCGAGCGCTTAGCGCACGAAATCGAGGACACGCTAGATACCCTGGAGAAAGAGGGCCAGAAGATTCGAAGAATTAGCGTTGTCGGCTACTCCCTTGGAGGTCTTGTCGCAAGATATGCCATTGGACTATTAGAAGCTCAAGGTTGGCTTGACAAAGTGGAGCCTGTCAACTTCACGACATTCGCCTCTCCACATGTCGGAGTGAGAGCACCGCTAAAGGGCTGGTGGGGCAAGTTCTGGAATGTGATGGGAGCTCGCACAGTCTCTATGTCTGGCCAGCAATTATTCATGGTTGACTCTTTCCGTGATACTGGTCGACCACTCCTGAGCGTCCTCGCAGACCCAGAGAGCATTTTCATCAAAGGCTTGAAAAAGTTCCAGAACCGTTCTACCTATGGCAACATTCTAAACGACCGAACGACCGCATTCTATACGACGACCCTCTCCAAAGTGGATCCTTTCCAGGATCTCGACAATATCAATATCAATTACGTTGATGGCTATGAGCAAGTTATTATCGATCCTAACGACTACCTACTACCTTCGGTATCGAGTGATTCGGACTCTGTGACTGCGACAACATGCGATAGACACAAAGCATTTATGAGGGATGCGCCTTTCTGGATGCTCGTTCTCGTTCTGATCGGGCCCGCCTCAACATTATTCCTTGCCAACTCTGCCATACAAACCTTTCGCAGTCAGCGAAGAATAAAATTGCACGCGGAAGGAGATAATGGGCTACGCTTCGGAAGATACAAGATACCTTTGCTCATACGTGATGCTCAAAGCGCCCTTGAAGAGGTCTTTGAGCATGCAAATGCCCACCAGGAGCCAGCTTATCTCTCGAGCACCGAATCCGATATGTCTGATCTATCCGAGAGCAAAGGACAAAGATTTTCAAAGTCAGGCAAACGGAGCAGGTCACCATTTGGCTCAATTTCGTCTAAGAAGACCCACCGTGCCAGCGTTGAACACACGCATCATCATCCAAAACTCGCCTTGACACCTGAACAATTTGCTATCATCGATAATTTGAATGATGTGGGCTTCACCAAATACCCCGTCTACATTCACAACCACCGGCATACCCACGCAGCGATTATTGTTCGCTCACCAAAAGACGGCTTCTACGAGGGCAAAATCGTTATGAAGCATTGGCTGGATCAAGGATTCGTCATCTAATCTGATATTTTGTGTCTTAATCGAAGTTATTAGCGGGTCCAACGCCAACCATGCGGTTTTCACCAATGTTTCATGGAAGTTAATATTGCATATCGCATACTCAGAACGTTTTAGATAGATAGTATCTAATACCAGTAGATACAAAATAATTTACATTCATGTTTAATATCAAGGACCCAGTCTATTTCTTCTCAGGAACTTCGTACGAGACCCTGCTAATCCCTTTTTGCCGACTGACTTTGCGAATAGTTATAGGCCCAGCCAAACTGGCCCGGTCGACATGGGTACCACCGCAAGGATTCTGATCAAGTCCACCAATACTTGCGACCCGAATTGGACCTTCGCGATTTTTCCCACGGCCCTCTAGATCGGAACCATCTTCTACCCATGAGATGAGAATGGGCAGATCCTGATTTACCAGCTCGTCCACCTTTGCCTGAATCAGCGGCTTTTGCTCATTATACAGCAAGCCTTCGTACTCCATGCAGGCTTCTCCAGGGGCATGATTGGCCTTGACCTTTTTCATATCGGGAAAGAGAAGCTCCATCGCTAGCCCGACGATGTGGCCTCCCGTATGCAGGCGAGAATGATAATCTCGGCGATCGCCATCGACATTCTGAATAACACGCTGGCCTTCAACAAAGAAGGTATCGGTATTGACGGGCTTCCCGAAGTGCAGGATTCTTCCATCCTGTGTTTTGCGGACTAGAAACACGTCGAACGTCGGCTCCTGGTCCTCCAGAGCAAGAGTGCCCGTATCGCTAGGCTGTCCGCCCCCACGCGGATACAAGATTGTCTGGCGCATAACTATAGCTGAATCCTCTGGGGAGAGAGATTTGGCTAGACATTTTTCATTTTCTGAGAGCGACGAAATCGATTGAAAGGATACCACCTCCGTAGTCAGAGTTCTCAGAGAGGCATCGTGGAGGTATACTGCCTCTGTGCATTGAGCCTAGTCTAATTAGGAGTTGAAATTCCCCACCAGATAGTGCGCGACATACCATTATTGACCGATGAGAACTGAGATGGCTGCGTGATATTTGTTTTCAACCTTGAAGAAAATCTACCCACCCAGGGGGTCATTCTCCCCCGCGGTGGGTCGATGTCATCTCAAGGGCGGAGTTACCGCCCGGAATATCAGGCTCAAATATCTACCGTATCGAGTCGATACGAAGACTTGCTAAATAATTCTATCAGTCCTGTACTCTGTTATTTCCTGGACAAGGTAGACGTACACAGATGTAAACTTCGGTTGACGTTAGTTCGCTATGGTATCCAATGGATGCACAGCAGACAATGGACTGACGAAATGTGTCACGTTTATCTGAAAAAGTTACACCTAATATAACAGATCCAGAAGTGATAATAGGTGACACGTAATTCCTTCCCAAATATCCAGGAATGTAACTTAGATCCCGCGACTGCCGCGACTCCACCCCCAGATTTGATCCCCGCATATACATACCCTGTAACCCAAGAGCACATGAAGCGAGGGGATGATCTCGAATCAGACATCAACATTATCACTTCTCCCCGGGCTGCCTAATCCGTCACTTCCGTGACCTCGTACTGCCATGTGGACCACCGCTATGGGACTTGTTTGATTTGCTCACGCTTTCGAATTCAAAGGGCAGGACAAGGATTGCGAGAAATGGCATTAATCCAGTTCAGGTCTACTTCTTTGTTTGTTTAATCTGGCACCCGAAGGGCTAAGATATCTTTGTCCCGCTGACTACTACGTCACCGTATTTAGCATTCCGCTAGGTAGAAAGCTGAGGGATTCGGGAGAGTCTGGGCATTTTGCCCGTGAGATGTGGCTTTGGTCATATTGAACGAAGACTGACCGCGGATTTCTTAATGTTATAGGATAAGACATAGTACTAGTACCCTTCTTGATCAACCTAGGTAGTGTTGCTTTGCATGGAATTTCGAGTCAGGCCTGACAAAGGAATTTGAATTTATAGATCTCATTTCATTTCATCATCTAGTAAAAGTAAATCGCTTCGACGATGTGGATTGAGAAGTCTACCACTGAGATTACTCCAGGCCACAAAGTAGAATGAACAGAACTATGTGTGGAATTCGGTCGTTGTATGGGAATCATTCAAAGTCAGGTCGCGTAATAGACATCAAACTTATGATCAAGCATATTTGATCAAGTAAACTCTATTGTAAGACACATAATGTCAAATAGTCTAGGGAGGGTTTAGTTTTTCAACCCTTCTTTCTTCTTTTGTATATTCTGAATTGTAGTGCCACTGTTGATCGACTTTTGCTGCTCGCGTTCGATTGCAAATTTAATGGCATCGTAGACATTGTCGCAAATTTTGCGAGGTGGGTAGCGAGGAATGGTTTTATCCTGCCAGACACCAGTTTTGACAAGGATTGAATACCAATCGATCTCACTTTTATTGTTGAATTCATTGGTTCCTCGAATATCCGACTCGGGGGGTGTCTCCGATGAAGTACACCGTTGAGGGAGGTTTATCAATGCCATGAGAGTCCTGGCGCCAGTCTTGGAGGAGCCGAGTGGCAAACTTGAAGGTGCTCATTTGGGGCTTTCCGAAAGCAAAGGTATTCAAATCCTTCCCCGTTATAGCATTGTACACGGCTTCCAGTGAAGCCTTCAAGGCACCCATGCCGATACGCGAGTGTTCATGGGATGTGGACCAAATCACATCACTGTGAGAAAAGAAGCATGGTGGGCCTTCGTTGAAGACCTCCGAGCGAGTGCCCAGCTTGCCTTCCACGGTCATGAGGATGTCCAGGATAATCTGCTGGTCTCCAGCCCAATCACGACTATCGGCAAAGACAAAAATCGCTTCAATTTGGGTATTTTCCAGATCGATCAGATGCGAATTCTCATTCTCTTCGTCTGTAAGTCTGCGCCAAGGCGTCGTATCGTTCCTTGTTTTGATGATATCTCCGGGGGTGATGACATTCTTGAATCCATAGCCCTCGGCGACGGCGCGACACTTTTCGCCCTCGCCACCAACGACTAGAACAGTGTTGTATTGTTCCGCCATTTCGCGCATGGGCGTATGGCCGCAAATGAATTGGCCAGGACAGATCTCCATTTCGAGTTGGCGACTGAGATCCGCGCATCGTTCCTCCTCGGACTTGCCGCCGCCGTTTGTAAGGAAAACGTATGGTCTGTTTCAATTGTAAGTTAATATTTACCGCTACCGAGCTGAAGTACGGGAAGCTAGTAAACTTACACTTTCACCCCGTACGGATTCTCGCCATTGATATACTTCATAGCCTCGACGGCCTCCGGGATGGGCTCGCCACCCCGAACCAAGACGCCATCAATGTCGAATGCGAACGCGAAGTCGCTGCTTGTTACCGTTGATGGTGTTGACAAGGGCGTGGTCACTTGGGAAGAGTCTCCCTCGTATGAAGAGGTGGTATCAGAGCTAACGGGGTCGGTCACCATTGTGTTGTTGAAGTTGAATTTAAAGTTGCAACTCGGGTCTGTTAAGTGTTTCGGAGGAGCTATGACGTTGGGGCCCCCATAAAGGTCGGCCCGATCGGCGTCTAGGCTTGAATCTCGGCGAAGCCTCTGGGACTCGAATGCATCGGCCGTAGGCATGTTGAAAGGGAGAAAGAAACAGGGAATAAGCGGGTCAATTAAAGCGGGTCTGGGGCACTGTGACGATCACCGCCAACGGAGTACAGTAGTACAATCGCTTCAATCCTGTTTCTAATGATAATGCCGGAGTTGTCCTTTCGCTACCCTAGAGTAGCTTTGGCGGTTCGATTAAGCCTCGTTTTTGGTGGCTGATGTGCAGACTGCTCGCAGGAGGTTTGAATAGATGGGCGCAAATCGTGACGAAAGTCAGTTAGACTGATGGAGCATGTGGGGGGTGTCAGGCCATTAATATAGCCTTCTAAGGCCAAGCGAGTCGTGTCGCAGAGGATCATACCGCTGGCTGCGTCCTGGTGGATCCACTCCATGTGTTCAGACCCCAGCGTCATTATCCGGATATTGACTCTCGAGGGACAACACCGTGCGTGTCTCTGTATGGTCCACAATACAGCGTGCCCTGGGTGCAAGAGAAAAGTGACGCTTGCGTCTCCAGGTGCGAGACTGTGGAGTAGAGTGCACCGAGTAGTAAATTAAGTTTATCTCATGAGGAGGGCAATGATGGGCCTCGCCGTAATCATTCCGAACCAGACTATAGTGTTACCATAGAGTGCTCACGATTCGGTTCACAAGGTACGCCAGGCCACTAGAGGGGCCCAAACATCACTCCTTTCCATCACTAACCCGTACAGAGTATCCCGAGTTTGTAGCGGTAACAAATCATGGAAGGCTGCCACGCCCCTTGACGTCATGCAGTCACGTTGGCTGACCTAAGCCTCAGGAACTAAAATATTGGATGAAATACTTTGTACTAGAGTTCGGATCAGTAATCCAGGGAGAAGCCAAGATCGAACTCCACCCAAAGAAAAGCATTAAGTGAACACCGTCTGAGTGGTTGACTATTGTGGTCGACGGCTCGAAGCGGCATGTGGCGTCGCTAACCAGAACACGAAATTTACCACCATTTCCGTCATTACAACCACCCACCGAATCTAGAATAATAGCCATTTGCAGATCACTAGGAGAATATCCACGGTCAATTTGAATCTAGTATATAGCAATTTTTGTTTAGAAGCCGACGGTGCAACGAATAGTAATACTGGCAGTGGGGAAACAGAGAGGAAGAAGACCTTCCTTCCCGCTATGTTTGCCTTGCTGTTTCGACCTACTAGTACGAGCCTGAACAATAGAAATTATGCTTAAATGCTGTTCAACAGCAGAAATAGTTCCATATAGTATCACAGTATATAAATGGCTTTGTACAAAAACAGAACAAATCTAATTTACAAGAGAAAGGGTAAATAAGGTGACAGGACAATAGAAAGGGATCTCAATCAACCCTCAGTATCAAATCAGTTCCTCTCTTCGACGGTGTCAAATTCCTTCCCGTTGGCGATACTCCCTGTGGCATACCTAGAGCCCTCTTCTTCGGACTGGACGGGTATAAAACCACACCAGGACATCTTTCAGATGGATAAGGTAGCTCCGATGATGTTTGTGGAGACGATGCATTGGTACGGCCACGCTGAAGCCAAAGGTCTTCTGGGCCCCAAGGTGCACTTCCCTCACTTGGTGGACGTGGGCGAGGGCTGCTCCCAATATGAACGCGTTTGATATCATCACCACGGACGATACGCGGCCGCGAGACAATCTCAGCCGAGGGCGCGAGTGTTGCGGTGCCTGGTGATGGTTTTCGAGCTATCGGGTCTGGCCTTCCCGGCGTTGTGAGGAGAGTATTTGATGTTGTGTCTTGAGAGCAGTCAGAGCTATAGTTCGGGGTGCCGCTGCTATTTGAGGTATAGGAGGCTCGTTGTGTGTTTTTGGGGTTATAGAGCGGTGCTGGAGTTCTTCCCCTGGGCTCGGGTTTTACACCGGGTGGGTATCGAGAGTGAGCGTCGTCGTGGGTATTTAGCCGGGGGCCTGCAGGGGCACGACGGAACCTATCTGCTGGGAAGCCATCTTTCAGAGCTCGAGGATTGGCCGGCAATCCTGCCATAAGGCGTGGAGACCCTGGTTTTTGAGTCATGTTGGGCTTTTTATATGCCGCTGCAACGATGCTGGGCATTTGATTCTCTTCCTCTTCTTCGAACAAGGTCTCTCCACTGGTTGGTCGGTGGCTCCATTTCAGAGGTTTGGGATATAGCCCAGGCCCCCGATTAGGTATGGTATCTGGGAATGGGGCTTGTGGTGTCTGTGATCGGGGTGAATCTGCCCAGTCCGAAGCAGAGCTAACAGCAAATCCTATACGTTCTCGCTTCCTTTGCGCGACCTGTTCCCAGGAAGAAGTAGTTGGGAAGGCCGCAAATGTTGGTGGATATTGCGATCCTGGTCGGAAGCTACGCTGAGGTTCTGAAATTTCTGGCTGCTTGTCGGAAGTGTTGAACGAAGACGGCCCAGGGCCAGGGCCAGGGCCAGGGCCAGGGCCAGGACCAGGGTCTGGTGTGGATCGTCGGGAAGATGTCTCTGAGAACCCAGGAGGCTCAGTCATGGTGCCTCCAATTTCAAAGAAATCCGAGTCCGGCTCGGAAGAGTTTCGTCGCTGTTGCCGCCATCGCTTGCACCAGAAAAATACGGCGACGGCGATTAAGAAAGATCCAGCCACGCCTGATGCAACCGAGACACCGATGACCGTTCCTGCGCTAACTCCGTGATGACCTCCATTGTCATTTGGCTCGGATGTATTGGTGGGCGTAGGCGACATTTGCGTCTGGCTGGGGCTTGAAGAGTGTTCCAAGCTGGTGGCTTTTGGCGTCGAGTCTAAATCGGGATCTGAGGTTGAGGTTGAGGTCAATTTCGGCTCTGATGTTGTAGTCGTTGGATCAAATGTAGTGATTCCTGGGGCTTCGCCCGCGGTAATTGAGGTTGGGTTATCTTTATTCGTTATTTTTGTCGTTGGTTGGGTCTTTGTGGTGGTCTTTTTAGGGAACGTGGTTGCTGTGATCGTGGCATGAGTTTCTGAGATAGCACCGGACACCGAGTCACAGATTCGATAGGCATTGGCGTCCTTCATAGTCTTGTCATCGCACAGGGCATATGTACAGCTCAAAGCCGCCTCTCCCAATGTCAGCCCACTGGGAGTTTTGTGCCGACATAGACATTTTATATTTGTCGAGTCCGGGCATTCGCTCTCCGTATATTGCGCATCGATGAAGTTGCTCACGCAAGTTCGGGCGCAGTCCGGAACCATGTCCCAAAGTGAAGAGTCATCGCTTGCGGTATTCGAATTATCTGCCGAGACCAAGGCGACTGAAAGAACGCCCACGAGGAGGATGTAGATTAAATGGACGATCATGCTGTGGCGACTCTGCACTTACTTGTAAGCAATGAATAGATGATGAATTTGCCAGTGCTGCTTCGCAAGGAGCGTACCTCTACTGATAATACATGGGGGTGACTACCCTCGAATCCATATGTTCTTCGAGGTTACCATCATCGGCCAATGCGTGTATGTAGTTGTTCGAGAACGATTCGATTCAGTCTTTCGAAAATTGGCCAAAGGTATGATGACACCAAGAAGTCAAAGAGATTAGAAAAGAGAAGAAAAGCCACCTGCCCATTCCAAGAGCGGCCATGGCTTGATTAAAACCAAAACACCAAAACTTCGCGCATCGCGAATTTACGCGCGAGGCAACATAACCTCGCTATGACGCTGATCTACTGCCCGAGGGACCAAACAGATTGGGTTCGACGTGGTTCTGAAACACAGATGATGAGGCGGAGCACCTGTAGGCGCCCCGGTGAAACGAAATGACATCGGCCCCTTAGCTCTTGTTGAATTTTGGCGAATGATGAGGGAGGTGAAGCGCTGTGCTCTTTGGGTGCTGGTTGGATGGTGCAGCTGTAAGCGCCGAGGGGTACGCGCCAGGGCACAATGAGGGCGCTTCCAGGTCAGCGCGAATGAGCCAAAACGGGGGAATGGTGTTTCAGGATTCCTCAAACATCTTTTAATCGATCGATCATGCTCTACTAATCATTTTGGGGGCTAGAAATTGCGGCGAAAGATTGAATTGAACGCATTTAGATCGGGCCAAGATCTTCCCTGTTTTTGAATCACCCGAGACTTTTAGAAAGCGCCAGAGCCTCTTGAAATGGAACAGGGGACATTTTCTAAAACCTAACGAGCTGTGTAGTCCTGTCAGCATGAAGTATGAACGATCCATCTCATGCATGGGGGGGGCTGCGTTTTTCTGGGGCAGGATGTTGTAGATGGCAAATTCCCTAGCCGTCTCATCCGATAGGATCGCCCGCCACTAGGATGCTTCGCAGTCTCCACAGAGCTTCATGTCGCCTATCAACTAATACGTACTACCCTACTATCGGACTTCCGAGGAAATATGCAGTGAAGCGATATTCGAACAATTGCCATTCCCATCGTAAAAATAACTAGCGCGCGCGGATTAGACGCGAGACAAACCCGCGGGTCCTTAACACTATGAGGAGGTATCACTTGACATAAAAAAAAGAAAAAAACAGAACTCGTGAGATGGAAAGCAAAGAACATCGAACAAAGAAATACAAAGGAGATTCCGACGATATGCAACATCGCCCGAAATTAGGGAAATTATGGACATCTTCGATGCCAAGTATTGGGGGGTGAATAGCTGCACAAGGTTAGGCGAACCCGGACCTTTGCGGAAGCATGTTGGCGCCGGCACTCGAAGGAATCCGCTCCGTTACACTCGTGACCCGAATCAGACATGGCAAGCAAGAGAGTAAGTGGGCTTGTTGAGCAAGGTTATCTTTCCCTGCCGGGAGGGTCGGAAAGAGCTCATTCGAAGGGCGGCGACGCGGGATTGTCAGAATGAACGGGGTCGCTAGTATTTGAAGATAATGTACCTAAGGGATAGGGTTAGCGAGCTGCGATCCAGGGGGAATGGGGAATGACGATGATCTCCAATGAGGAGAAAAAGTGGAGTACATACAGAGCGTGGATAATACCAGGGACCCAACCCAGAATGGTCAAACAGACGTTGATCAGCAGGTCGGCACCACAGCCGCGCTCCAGGAAGACACCCAGAGGGGGCAGGATGATGGCAAAGATGATTTTGCAGATATCACTACGGAGAGTCAGCAATGGTGATCATAGTCATATGGTCTGATTGGAAGTGTGACGAGTGCAGTCAGATCACCCAAGCTAACCTCCTACTCGGGAAAATGCAAAAAAGGGTGCACGGAGAGAAAAGAGGATGGGGACTCACGAAGCGGTAAAAGGCATGATGGCGGTTGTTTTCCTAGGAATCGGGAAATCGAGAGGGAGAGAGATCGAGATCGAGAGGGAGAGGGAAAGGGAGAGTCAGAATCAAGAGAAGAGTGGGAACAAGGCAGGTGCAGCAGACTGGCTCTTTTAAAAGGCAGGGAAGGAGCTCCCGACTGTGTTGCGTCATTGACCGCCACCCTGTGGCTCAGTTTGATGTACCTGCCACAGTTACCTGTGATTGGCAGATGAACCCTAGGGTACTGCAAATCTGGCTGCCTGTGGCTGTGCTACTTCTCTTGGCACTGATTGCCCTATGGAGTACCCTATGGAGTACTTTCACTTTCACTTTCACTTTCTGTGTAATTGCGATGAGCGCTGGGTTCCTGGTTGACAGTCATCACATCTTTCAACCATTGTCAACCCTCCTTTTCCTCCAGGATTATCACTGCAGGATCTGCTGCAAGCTGCAGCCATCCCCAATCATTCCCGGTCTCGGCCCTGGATCTTCATTCCCAACCGCCCTATCCCAACCGCCCGTTTCCTCGTTGCCTGGCAAGAAGCTTGGCATTGGCCTAACGTGGCTGGGAACTCGGTTCGGTGTGACACCAATTTGCTTCAGAAAGATCTCCAGATACATGCATAGCATGATACTTTACTTCCCGTACGGAGTACATTCTACTCAAAGTCATCTGAGGAGGGTCCAGGTACCGGGTCTTCCTCATGACTATGTACTCCATACATGATTATACATACTGTACAACTCCGTACACCGTACGTAAATATGTACTAGCCCGGAATCCTTGATTCCTTGCGACTCTCGGGAGAACACACTCGTCACTGTGGCGCTTGCTCAACGACCAGCCCTACACGCCCTATCCCCTTGCCTCCCCCCACTTGCCAAGGTGATGCCCAGTCCTCCTGATACCATTGGTCACTCATGACTTCACTCATCGCTTGGCTAGTTCGAGTCCTGTCCTCGTGCGACATTCGTTGTGGCTGAATTTTAATTTCGCAAAGCAGGTTCCTGTACTCCGTACATTTCGCTACTGACGCAAGTTGAGTGACCTGAAGAATCTCGGTCTCGGAATCGGCTTTCTAATTTTGGGTTGGGGGCGCAACAAACTCACGCCTACCCCGTAAATAAAACTACCTAGGTCGAAAGGGGATTGTGTTCTTGATTTAGAATCTGAACTTGTCCGCCTATTTAGTATGCGTCCAGCTGCGGGTTGAAATCAACGTCCTCCAGTAATGAGCTCCATTGTGGAACGTCCAGCTCCGGCGCAACAGCCACAAATTCCGACCAGAGCTGCTCCCAACCTTCCTGGTCCAAGTCATTAACCATGCCGAGGTCTAACCCTTCATCCACCGCCATCGTGGAGCCAGGCTGTACACTGATCCCGTCTCCACCACCCTCGTGAGTTGTCGACGATTCGCCAAGTCGGGCGGGCGCTTGGCCTGTCTCGGCGAATATACCACTTTGCACAACACTGGACCCTGCGCCAGAAGTCTGTGGCCGAGTTTTGTGGAGGGTCGACATGAGCGTCTGCAAATTCTTCTGGATTCCTTCCATGAGATAATTTGATTCTTGCTTCGACTTCTCCAATGTCTGATACGCCGCGAGTACTTTTGTTTTGCGAGACTCGGCATCGGGTGCGTGGGGGTTGAACGAAACGTCCATGGCCAGAATTAGCGCCGCGAAAAACACATGGTGCATGACAGTCCAGAAACGCGATGGGCTGAGTCCAATACCAACTGCAATTTCGTCCATCGAGCGTCGCAGCTCCAGGACTTTCTGCGCGGATCGAATACAACTTTTGTGAGAGTAGGCGTATTTCGGATTTGTTATACCTTCAAGATGATATGGCCTGTGGAGTCGACAGAGGCGCGTATGGAGACTGAAATGAATACTGACCCGTTGCCAGGCAATGTATGGTCGTTCCTGACATATTTGTCGGCTTTGCTCGATGCTAGCCGTATCAAGCTTGAAGAAGAAGGGGAGATCGTCCATATGCTTCTGGTACTTGGCATCTAGCTCCAAGATGGTCTCATAATCACACTCCTGGGAGTCCAACATAATGGACGGCAAGGCATCAATAACATCACGGCAAAGTTCAGATCCCTGGACTCGGGCAAAAAATGCCGACATGGCCGTGGGAACAGACAAGGGGAATTCCTGCTGAACTCCCGATGCCGTTATTAATTCATCATCCGTATTGCTGGGTAGGTTCACGTTCATATGCTTAGACTGGAAAGTGTATGCACCCTCTTGGGGATCACCGGAGAATGAGAGAAGCCTTTCGGGGTCAGCGTGGTTGCAATGGCTGGATTCTATGAATGGTGACTTACCAGTCAGACGCAACCATATTCCACCAAACGCGCCTCTGAACCTCAACATCTATCATATTGCATCCTTCAATCCGTCGCTCTTCGCGAGCTCTAACGGTATCTAAACGATGTATTTGCAGATCTCGCGACATTAACAAACACCGGTGTCGAATGAGATGAACTTTGATCGGGAACCCATCGGTATTCATGAGCAAATGTCCGAGGATTCCCATGCCAACAAGAGATGTAGTGGATGGTTGAATTATTTGATCGGGATGTTCAAGTATTGCAAGTGCAGTGCGGGCATAAGCCATGAAAGCCGCCTTCACCCCGGCCTTCGTAGTAGTCATTTTTTCAAGAAGTCGAGGCGTCCAAATGAGTGCCGAGCCGGCAAAAATGCTAAAGACTAACAGTAAGTTAGATGCCGGGGGCTCTTCGCCTTCGAGCATGCATTGGTAGGTTTTCTCCATTAGTGTTCGTGCAGTGGGGATGTGCAAAACTCCAAAGGTCGGCTGCAATGTGGTTGCGAAGTGGTCAAATAATTCATTGGCTTGATGGAAAGGAGGCAGTCGTCTTGTTATATGATATATGCTCAGGCCTCGTTCTTCTGTATTCCAAGTAGAGAGTAGATGAGCACTGAAAGGAGTGACATAGTGGGAGCCAAAAGTCTAAAACAGGTGTCAATATTTTGCAATGTTGATGGTTTAAAAGTGCCAGGAATCATACCAGGTTTTCTGTAACTCCAACTGAAGCTGGATTTTGATGAGTGTTGAAGAACTCTTGAGCTGTACTTGGTCTTCTGGAAACTGATTCTTCCAGCCTGCAGATTCGATATAGGAGTTCGTCGGAATTACTTGAGAAATCAGCGAACAGAATCACGGGATCTACCAATAGGTGCAAAGAACTTACTGGGCAGAGGGCTTCAATTGAGGTATATGCTCTTCTGTATGGTTGATCTCACAAGAAGTGGACCTTTGCGGTGCATCTGAACAAACCGCCGCATGTGAACGGGGCCTGGAGTATTCGCATGGAATGCGCCTTTGGACACAATTGGAACATGGCTGAGCACGGTCACACCGACGTTTCTTCTCACGGCATGCAAAGCATGATAAAGTTGGTTGAGACCATCTACTAACCGTCGTGATTGGGTTACCTTTATTGTCACGCTTCATTTTGTTGGCAGCATGGACAACCGCGGACGTCCGCGGAGGGTCAGCTTATATAGTATCAAAGGGCCCCCACTCAGTTCCAGAGAGCTTGTTGGAGACCCAATTGTGAGTACTGAAAATCAAAGCGTGATAATTGGCTTCACGCGAAGACATCCATTCAGATGTGAAGACAAAACATAAATGAAGCTGCGCCATCCGCGGAGGTCCGCGGACTAGCCTGCCTAATTAGGTTAGATCATATGTATTACAGTACACGTATATTACCTAAGTCTACATATATAGTGTATATGTATTACCTACAAATTTACCCTCTCGAATTCCAGCCGCGCAGCGATTGTCCTCAACTCACAGCGCCCGCCACGTTCACTTTCAGTAATGTCCTATTGCCGGTGATATTTGGCATGCTATAACAATAGACATGCCTTTCCGATCAAATCCGGTGACACTGCGCCTGGCGTGCAGCTCACCCCAAGCTCTGTCAAGGTCAATTTGCGCGAACAGATGGATTGCGACAAAGAGCTTCGGTGACGCGCCTTTCGCCCATACCTGGCTCACAAAAAAACCAGAAACAATTGTACGCTAATCAAATTCTGTCTTCTTGGAAAAATCTAATCATCGAGTAAAGACGGTAGATGATATCCTGTCAAGCCTTTCTTCCTCGCCCGCCAAAGACACCACTCCCCTCCTCCTTGTTACTCCCAAATTCGCACACTGGCTCGACCCGACCGATGAATTCCTCCCGAAACTACTTGGTCGATTGTATACCGGCTCGGATCCCATATATGCCGTTGCAGCTATCGTCGACAAACTCCCAAACACATCCGCATTTCCCACCGCGCCCTCTCAAACAAGCGCCGCTTTTGAAGGCGCAGAGCCTGAAGGACTGTCTCTACTTGTTGTACCGCAGCTCAATGTACAAGGGAAAGCTGCACCTCCTCGTCGCTTTGGGGGGCCTGCATTGGAGGAGGCTGATCTTGGAATTTCGGTAGACGCCGCCGATCTCTCAACTCATCAAATTGGTCTGCGACTTGCCCATACCATATTCGTCAACGGCAAGGAATCGACGCTGTTTGGAATGCGCTGGACTTGGGATAAAACTGTTGGAGATAATGGTGCATTCGCCTTGAACGACTCTATAGATTTGACAAACTGTATTGTCAGGTCTTCGTCATCCGTTGCCGACGTTCAATCTACACTGACATTGCCGCTTCATCCTGTGGGTCAGCGACGGAAAGTCATCTCAAGCATGGGTAACATCTTGCGACAAGTATCGAAATCCACAGACCCGGATTCGGTTGCACCTATGCCCGCCTCAACCGAGTTAGAGAAGGAGCTCCCTCGCTATATCTCTGAGAATAACATCGTCGACCAAAGAGTCTCTGTATGGGCTTTGATTGAGAAACCCACGGCGACTGTCTCATGCTCGCAACATGGCCTTTTAGAATCTGTTTCTCACGGGGGCAAATTACATCGAGTCATAAGCGGCGGAGGTGGATGGGGAAAGAAACAGGGACTGCTTTCTCTAGATCCAGAAATCGCCTTTCCTGGCACCGCTGGTAAGGTGGAGCTTGATCATTTAGATGATCTCTTCAGTCACAACACAAGCAAGGTGTCAGACCTGCCGCCGGCTTTCCTAGATAGTTTTGTTGGAGATGATCTCTCAATACTGTCGCAAGTCGCAACGGAAGGCGACTTCATCCAATTCTACGTGTCGACGGAATCAACACCTTCTCCCCAGAATGAGACGAGGCAGAACAACGCGCCTCCAGACGCAATCTCTTACTGTTTTGGAATAGTGTCTGATGCCGAGCAGCTTGATACGCAATCAAACGAGATTCAAGCTCTTACCTCGCTCCCAAATACCTTCGGAGCACTCTCCGAGAAAGGGATCACCTATTCTCGGTCTCTGCCTATGGACGAAGACCAGCAGGAGACAATGAAATGGGCGTCTGGTCTCAATACGAAACTCGATATACCGGGATGTCAGGTCATTCTCAGCCCCGCAGTAGACTCTGAGTGAGACTCTGCCAGGAAAATGTATATTTAATTAGGAAAACCCAACTGTACAACAAAGATAACAACAGACGATTTGAAGTCCAAATGACCCCTTCGTCGCTTATGACTTGATATGATTGATCTCTCTATACACTGTAATACCACCGAGGAGATAACTTGAATACTCCATTTTCTTAGCTAGAATACAGAGTTGAGCCATTTTGTGATGATACTCTAGAAGAAACGGCAAAGGTGATGTATAGAATGGGTGGGGTGCCAACCTGGGAAAACACGTGACTACGGACCGGCGTGGCCTCTGACTGACCTCGTAGCACTCTCCATCCTCCCCGATTACCGCATCCTCCTCCTTCACGGCTTGAGCTTGCACCAACCGGGTCTTCTACCATCAATCTTAAGCTTCGAGCTTTTCTTGATCACCTTTTTGGGTCACTTGCTCCGTCAAAATGGCCACTGAACTCTGGTGAGTCGTCCTGGAGACGCCTTCAGCCCCCTGGGTTGCTTGACAGCTATCGAACCCCGGCCCGCCGTCGCATCTGTCAAGGAATTGCTTGCAATCGTGAATTATAGCTAACATGAACTTCAAAACAGCCCCGTCTATGCGGTGAGTCTATCTCCCTCGATAGGCATCCTTGTTCCCGTTCCCGTCTACACCCCCGTGTTCCAGCCCCCCGATCCCCAATCATAATCACACTTGTCGAATTCGTCTTGGCCCGATGACTGACGTCTCCTCTCTCTAGCCCTTCTTCGGTGCGCTGGGCTGCACGTCCGCCATCGTCTTCACCTGCTTCGGCGCCGCCTATGGCACTGCTAAGGCTGGTGTCGGTGTTTGCAGCATGGCTGTCCTCCGCCCCGACCTGATCGTTAAGAGTACGTCGACCTCAGAAACTGAAGCATCGGCTCAGGGCAATGCTTCTCTTTTCTCTGAACAGCAGTTTACTAATTCGCTACAGACATTGTCCCCATTGTCATGGCTGGTATCATTGGTATCTACGGTCTGGTCGTGTCCGTCCTGGTCGCCAACGACCTGACCCAGAAGCTCCCTCTGTACACTGGGTTCATTCAACTCGGTGCTGGTCTCGCTGTCGGTCTGGCCGGTCTTGCTGCTGGGTATGTATACCTTTCTCGGGTCTTCCGGGTCTCTGGCTCGTTTATGCGCTAACATCATCCAGCTTCGCTATTGGTATTGTCGGTGATGCTGGTGTGCGAGGAACTGCTCAGCAACCTCGCCTTTACGTCGGAATGATTCTGATTCTCATTTTCGCTGAAGTCTTGGGTAAGCTTGTGCCTCGGCGTCTAGTCCTTGCCGTATCATTCTAACTCGTCTCTCTCCTCAACACAGGTCTTTACGGCTTGATTGTCGCTCTGCTCATGAATTCCCGCTCAAAGGCCGTCTGCTAAGCAATAAGCGTATTGTCGCGCTCGGAAATTGGACCAATTGGACCCTATACCTTTCCACCGTTTGGGATACGGGTTTACATACTTCGTTTTTCCGGCGTGCCTTTCCTCAACACCCCGACACAAATAAAGCACGTCTTCCTCAATGCCGTGTCGGGACCGAGGAAGGAATGTGATGCAGAAAAGGAAAAGATTTCGGCTATGATAAATTCATTTTGTTTTGTGAAAGGGATATCTTCTCTTTGATCAAATGTGGTATGTAGAGATCCGGGAACAACAAGCATCTGGACCCGGAATAGGTGGAATGAGTTGGTAGATATCGGATTTGCTTATATTTGCATGAATGCGCGCTGGATATTGTACTTTACTTTTTATGGGGTCTTGCTGATCTGAGATCGGATCTCCTCCCCCTTCTTCTCCTTTGGTGACAATTGCGAGGTTTCTCGCTTGTCCCGTTGTTACCCTCCCTCTATTTTGACCTCTCGGTTTCGTTCTTTCATGTGTCTTTTCTTTGGTTTGTCGGGTTTTTGTGTACTTGATATGTGATCGTAACCCTAAATTTGTGCATTACGTATCAATTTCCCATGAACAATCCAGTCTACTGCTACTGTAGAAGAATGGTAACCACCTGGGTGCCCACTTGAAGAACTACTGAAGATACTACTAGTACTGGTTTCAGGTTTTGTCTTATCTTCAATACGAAGAAAGCGCCATGGCAAAAGATTTTCAATCATCCAGATTGAGAGTTCGAAGCCAAGCCATTACTCTTGTCAAAAAGTCTTCATTGTCGTTCTAGCTACCTGTAGAGCGGTAGGATATAAGCCGACTAGAACAGCAAATAGCCGTTCAACAAAAATCAAGACAGATCTATCGAGTATTCCGCGATGGATGCAGGCCAGCAGAATGCCCACACATTGGAAAAGCAACCATTGCACCGAAAAGGCCAAAACCAGAGATGGGGCGATGATTGGATATTTGGATAGAGTATGTAGGGTGGAAGAGGAGAGGAAACGAACAAGAAATCAGAAGAGAGAGAGAGAGAGAGAGAGAGAGAAAAAGAAAAAGTGAAATGTACGAAGTAACACAAAAAGCAGGATATATGCCTTGGGCGAATAAGACAATACTACACCTCAACCCAAAGATGCAAGACGCAAGCCAGATATGCATCAAAGAGACCCATATAGGAGAATTAGGAAAGCAGAGAAGTAGAAAAGTGACTAAGGGCGAGTCTAAGCCTTGTCGAGCTTGCGTCTAAGAGTGCGTGTCCTCCGCATAAGCTTCTTGAACTTGTGCTTCTTCATCTTGACCTTGCGGCGTCGCTTAGTGCTGATGGCATGCATGGAGTTGTTGTGGCGAAGGCGCTCAACATAGGTCATGCCAGCGGTGTCGCTCGGTGCGTCGATTGTGAGACCCTCGTGTTCACCAGCGGGTGCCTCCATGTCACCCCGGACGAAAGGACCAGTGGATGCTTCGTAGGTCTTGCGACCGTCAGCAGAGCGAGACTCCCGAATGGTCAGAACAGTCGAATATGTAGAAAGTTCCTCCTGGTTCTCTGCTTCGTAGGCCTCCATAGACTCAACGTTGGCGTTCATATCCATAGGGACCGGAGCCGGGGGCGGGTGGAATGGACGAAGACGACGAGTGTACTCCTCCACGGTCATCTTGGGCTCCGGGCCATCGAGCATACGGAGCTCACCATCGGCATCGCTTGTGAAGCTGCGCTGGAGCTGGCCGAATTGGTCCTCCGATTCCATACCGTGCGCCATGCTCTCCATCGACTGGGCGGTGTTGGAAAGAGTGAAGATGACGTCCTCCGGGTCATTCTTCATGAACTTCCTCGTAGAAAAGAGAGCATCGAAAGCTTCGGAAGACGAGGTCGGGGGAACCGTAGTGGTCACGGAGATAGGCCGATGGATAGAGAAGAAAGAAGCGACGTGGACATCTGCCGGGAAACAAGAGTGAGTAAGAATATAGTGATTACTTATTTTGCTCAAGGAACATACCGTGTGGCTGTCTGTGTTGTGTAGAAGGGACGCTCGGAAGGTTCGAAAATGCCGCATCCTGCTGGCCGTTCTTCGAGGCGTTGCGAGCGCCATTTTCCTTTCCACGGCGGCGGGAAACCTTGCCCTTCTCACCAGTAGAGTTCACATTCTTCGCCGGAGTGGAGGTGTCCATGCGCCGAGGCCCATCGCTGGGCGGAACTGGAGGTTTGGAGGAAGACGAAGAGTAGCGGCGCTGGTGCATTCGGCGGGTGGCACCAAGGAGGCCGGCTGAGGGCACAGTTTGGGCGGAACGAGCTATGCCAGACAAAGGCGTCCAAGCAGCCCGACTTAATGATGTCGACAACATGATTGACGTGAGACCCAGCAACTGGGAAGACAGTGACGGTGAGTCTGAATCGGAGGCGAAATCGTCGGGTCGGAAGTCGGCGCCTCTGATCATGCGGATCTTATGTAATATAGACACCTGAGGCATACAGCATCACCACGTGCGGAACACTTGATCGGCATCTCCTTCATCTTGACCATGTTGGAAGAGACAATGGTGATAATATCATTACCATGGAAGAGATTATGTAGAAATTTTTATTTGGGAAAAGGCAGTTACAGATATATGCAGTGGTAGGAGAGTTAATTCAACGGACTAGAGTAGGAGAGCGTACAGTGTGTAGTACAGTAAATCACCAAGCCGATCGTACCAATAAGGAGATACAAGTATAGACTTGATAAGTCATTCCAAGATAAAGAAAAATGGAAGGAAAATGTGATAATACAGACGCATCATTAGATAAATCAAATCCGCAGAGACAAAACAAATGGTATCATCCCGTGGGGTCGAGTACAGAGAGAAAGAAAAAAAAAATAGGACCGTCGCTGGAAATCGAAGCGTGGCATGAGCTAACGAAATCGAATGGGCTTTTGAATGCAACGTAACAGACCCAAGGATGTAGCAGAAAGCCAGCTACTCCTCTATCAAGACGCCTCATGAAAGTAAAGAATGGAAAAAGAAAGATATGGTATGACAAGATCGCGGGGACCAGAAGGACAATTGGAGCCGCCGGAGAATGCAACACAGAAAAGGGTAGGCTAGAGAGCTCGACTGAAAGGAAGGAATCGACTTCGTGGCAAACAATGGTATCATGAAGGCCACAGAGGGCGTGGAGATTGGGGCCTTATAGTATGAGAGTGTGGAGGTTCTTCTGAATGATCATGTCCTGGACAGAGTCCATGGTGACCTTCAATAGCTGAGTGTCGGTAGCGTTGGTCTTATGAATGTAGATTTCACGATCAGGAATTCGGTTGATTCCGCGGAATCGTTCGGAAAAGTATCGGTAGGCGGCCTCGAAGTCGGTGTCGGGACCCGTGTAGTCAGGGAAATGTTTTGAGATCGAGGAGATGGCTAGTTTGTCTTTGAACAAATCCATCTTGTTTAAGAAGAGAATGATGGGCTTGCGCTTGAACCACTCGCCATTGACAAGTGACTCAAACAGCATCATGGCCTCGTGCATTTGGTTCTGCGGGGGGGGGATTAGCAGCTGCGGTAGGTGAAAATGGCTCAGGAAAGGCATGACATACAGCATTTTGGTCCTCAACTAGACATTGGTCATAACCGGAAAGAGCCACCATGAAAAGAAGACATTGAACGCCTTCAAAGCAATGGATCCACTTCTTTCGCTCCGACCGTTGTCCGCCCACGTCCATCATGCGGAAGTTCATCTGCCCAAGTTCAAACAATGTTTCTGTAATTCCCGTTGTCCGAAGTCGTGCTTGCAGCATATCCTGGTTGTCGGGAAGCCATCCCGGGGTGAATATTCGGTCCAAGGACTCATAGAAGCTAGGGATATTTATTAGTATCTCGCCGTTGTGGTGGGTGCTTCGGAGACAACTTACTAAACCAAGTTATCATGTAGCGCGAACTCATGTCCACGTGCAACGGCTTTCTGCACTCCGGAGTCTTTCCACATTCCTCTCATAGCATCTCGAATCTTCAGATTAGAGAAAGCCTCATCTGATCCTACATCCGCTTCTGTACTATCCAGTAGATCCGCCAATGACTATCAATGATTGTGAGCAAACTGCATAAAGAAAATGAATAGGGCATGTGGGATAGAATACCTTTGTGTCATCGTTGTCGAACTTGATGTTTTCAGAGTTCATGATATCCAAAAGGACCTTAAACGCGATTACAATATTGGAGTAAATGACGGCTCGTGTTTGGTGACGCTCCTCCTCCGGGAAGCCTCGGCTGTGAATGATGCGCATCTGCTTGATAATGGTCGACTTTCCAGACTCTCCAGCACCTGGTTCTCTTGTCAGCAACCACTTTTGCCATGCGGCAGGTGTTGTCGACCGCCATATGTCACTTACCTAGTAGCAATATCTTGATCGTACGATCCATCGTCTTCTTGTCGTTTTTGAGGTTCCGGTCAATGCGAGCATTTTGCTGGAAAGCCTCTCTATCCGCCTCAGCCGGCTTAGAATTGATGCAGCCCATGCTTCAGGAACTAAATGAAAATGGTCCGGTTAGTATAACGATTATCAACAACGCTGAAGAACATGAAGAAATTGTAGAACAGGAGGTGATAACGGCGCCGAGTCGAGTCGAGTCGATCTGAATCAGGGATGCGACGGGAATGCGCGGCCGCAGCTCGCACTCAGAGACATTAGGACCCGGCTAGGAGATGACCGCGATCGCGCTGGGAGACATAAAGGGGGATGTCCTACCCAAAAGGATATACCCTTGTCCGAGCTTAAACCCAGGGTGAGACAGCAAATCAACGGCTGTGAGTTCGAGTATTCCGGGCGATCGTGGGAGCTTCGATCAGTTCGTTCCCCACACCCAAGCCAGGCACGTTGTGTTGTGAATTGCGCCGCCGAGTTTGCAATTGGGCGAAAATTATCCTCCGGGGCCACCTTGGGATCACCGAGTCCGTTAACGTGGCGAGTGCGACGTCGGTTTGTAGATCGATTCGAAGGGAGAGGGAGGGGTGAAGGGAGTACGAGTAGAGGCGAGGCGAGGCTAGCTCGGCGCGCGGTTGCGGGCGTGACTTTTGGATGCGGGAGAGGCCCAGACTTTCGAGTCGCGGGGGTAATGCAAAAGTCTATTGGGGAGTGAATTGGATCCTTTGAAGTCGTTGGTTTCGGGATCTTCCAGGGCCCGGGTGTCGCCTAACGAAAAGAGCGAAGGGAGAGGGAGCTCCAACAACAGGAGAATGGGATCGCCACAGAGAGGCCGAAGAGTCCCACGAACGAGAAGGATCGAAGGACTGCGAATTGGGGAAAGAAAAAGAGAGAAAGGAAAGGAGTTAGAGAGAAGAAGCGAAGCATCAGCGAGACCGGTAGTACATCTCTGCCGTCCCACAAGAGAAGGGAAAGCCCACAAGCGGGGGGGAGAAAGGCCGTGACTACTCGTAATCGCGCGATGGGGGTTTATCCTCAGTTCCGAGCCGCTTCAATGCGGAGGATAGTTTTAGTCTACTTTCCCCCTCCAAAAAAAGAAAACATTCAATCCTCTGACCTTTAGAATTGGAATGTGGCTTACAGGAGGTACTTTTTTCATCCCCTCAATTTATCTACATTTTCTGGCTTTTGGTCTCTTTCTCTCTGGAGAGACAGAAAGGGTGTCGTACAGTACTCACAGTACACCCAGCAGACACGCTAAGAAGATCCACCAGGGAAATGGATCCGACCCCTGTTTTGATTTGCCTAAATAATACAACGATCAGATACTCCCGTACGGAGTACAGAGCACAATGCCCTCGAACGGTGGACATTCCGTCAAGCTGGTGCATCTGCACCTCGATGGAGAACCCCCTGATTCTCACACATGTCGACGTACGAGTATGTACATATGTACGAGTACTTCGTACATTAGGTATGTAGTAGTTACATTACTTACTTACATACCAGTTCACATCCTCCCACGCGCAAAGAAGGATTCTCGAATTCGGTGAATCGTGGCCCTTCAGGCTTGACGCAGGGGCTGAGGATCCGACTGACCTACCTCCGGCGCTATTGAAGTCGCCTCGGGGCGTCCCTTGCAATGGAGCCAATCAGAATGCTATCGCACTCTTGCTATTGAAGCTCAGACTCCTTGCATCTAGCCCTGTACAAGTACCTGCAGAGACTACCTCCAATCGTCAACATCGAGTCCAATCTTGGTACTCCCGTCCCTGACCCGGTTGTTCTCGGAAGGGTAATGTGTATGATGGGCCACGGTGGGGAATTTTCGATGGTTCTTCGCTGCGTGCCAAGCCGCCATGCGGTATGCGTGCTGCAGCGATCGGCATGAATTCACTGAAACCGCGCGGGCGGTGCGTATCACCAAACGCAGGGATTTTTCTGAAACGTCGGGGGAATCCTGTCCCTGCGCACCGCTGAGCCCACATGCTTTGACCACCTTTAGGCCCTCCTATCCGTCTTGTGTCTAGCTCCCCACACAAAAAGGTATCTGCTCCGGCCATCACTCCATCCTTCTTCGTCATGGGCGATCTCCTTGAATTATGTACTGTACGTTATTTACGGAGTACCCCTGACCTTGTACAGTACATCTGGAGTACAGAAGAACTCAAAATCGTCTCCATCGATCCCACTTATTCGTAAGCTATGTATACTTACTGCCGAGGTTCCAGCGGCTGAGTATCTTGATTTAGTCTCGCTACGAAGTACATATTCTGCTACTCCGTACACTACGAGTAGAAAGCTCTACCGAAATGGGTCGGAGACCCCGTAGCGGAGCGTCTTTTGCCCGACTACCCAATATGTATTTTTTTTGAAGACGGCCCCCGCTGCCAGGCGTGATCCATCCAGTACTGCAAGTTAAGTTCGTCGATACGTTGGTGGAGCATGTCATAGACGGCAACTCCACACCACAAAAGCCTCGCCATTGCTAGATTTTTGATTTGTACGCCATGCGAGCTAGCTCTCGGTTCCAAAGAAAATCCGAGTCCCTTCTTGTATCCGTACTCCGTACAAGCTTCGGAAACACAAAGCCATGTGCTTAAGGGACCCAGTGGCCAGGTGGAGCACCGTTCTATCTCTTTTTTTCTCTGGCTCGATCGCGTGGTAAGCCGTATCTGCACCCCACAATACCACGAGTTGTTTACCATGTGGCCCGTACGACCCGCACTCGAGGCTCGTGGCCCCCTCTTCGGTTGGTCATTTCCGGTTTTATGAAAAAAAAAAAAAAAGGTCAGCAAGATATGGAAATCTGCCGTCTTGCTCCGGAGTACTACTCGTAAGGCAGGCGTGATCCTTTGTAAACCATGCTGTGGATACCAGATGTGCCTATCAGAGGAATTGGCCGACTTTGATTTCAGATGGCCGATTGGCGAGCAAATTTTCTCCGAGCCTAGCCATCAAGTTGGTCGAAATCAGGTGGTTGGGCGTCGATATTACGGAGTATACCTAGAAGAAGGTATGGAGTAGATACGAGTATGTATAAGTCAGAAATCAAATAGGGCGAACCGTTATGGCTGAAACTTGGCACGCGGGGTGGAACTATGATACCGTTCGATCTGAATTTATTAAATATACATTCACGGGTGGCTCACCTGGGCAAAATACCTAGGTATAGTATATAAACTTCCACAAGTTGAACCTTAGTCTAACATTTACGGCTAAACAAAACATGAAAACTATAACTTGAAGCCCTCCCACCTGCAGTCTTCTAAAATAGGACACGAGATTAAGGACCTGTCAATTTTCGAACCTGATAGATATGATGTATCTTTCTTCAACCTTAGAAGATCATGACAGCCCGGAGTTCAAGTTGGCAAAGTAACTCACCAGTCATGATGGCCAGTCCATCATGCAATCCTCCGGGGCTTCATTTTAATGTCGATCGCCAGCCTTTAACTTCGCCTAATAGACCACACTGTGTCAATTGATGCGCAATTTTGATGCCTCCGACCTCGGGATCAGCCAAATCTAAAGTAACGCACAGGCGAATTTTCAGGAGAACAAGGTAACTTACCGGAAGTGACAGCCGCTACGCCGCTAGAAGGTAATCAAACTTATTTTAACCAGGTTTTCCCTGCCTAAGGAAGGTGGCGGTTTGAATGGGGATTGGAAAATGGCCCAACGGGCAAACGGACCTAAAACGGTGGCTGGTGGAATAGGGCAAATTAAACGTTGTCGATCAGCATTTGACAGAAGACCAGATCATGTCCTTCAGGGGTGCCCGCCGCCCAGAGTTAGCCCCGGCTTCTCGGGATTTGCTCCGGTACGGAGTACACAGGTACCAGGTTCCCTGAAAAATGACCCCGTAGGAGGGTCCAATCTTTTATGCTTTTTAATTCACGCCTGGTGCTTTTGACCCTGGCCCCCGGGGCGGCTTTGTTGCTATCTTTAGGCGAGACAGGTATCTTTGCTTGCGGTCGAATTATGACGCGACGCACACTGATAATCCACATGGACTGACACCTTCTCCATATTATATTATTCTCGGCAATCCTTTCAAAAAATGATGAAAATTCATTACGGAGTACCGCTAGTTTTATCCACCTTGTGGTGTGCACGTTCAAACCCACTCCGTCATCTGGGGTTCGGCATTTATCGCACCACTTCAAGTTTCCACACTTCACCAGTCAACATTAGACGCTCACTTAGAATCTAAACTCTGAATACAATTAAGCAATGATTCATTGAATCATCCAAACTACTATATCATAGAATCGCATTGTACGGCTTTGAATGCGTGGGAAATGAAATTCTTTATCAATTAATAGCTCTGGCTGCTCTGTGGTTTCTCGGTCGCCTCAAATCGAGGGGCCAGACATAGTGTGCGGAGATAAGCTGTGATTGCTCTAGTGTGTGCCAAAGGGAGTCTTTCGACATGCAAATGAAGTTCGTACTCGAATTGAGAAATTTCCTTAAATTATACTATTCACTGTAATCAAACATAAGGCTCATGGTGTGGATTTACTAGAACTCGCGACCGACAAGAAACGTTCACGATCTCGTGGGGAAAGCTACAAACTTATCCTCGGATACTACATTTCGAGTGACCTGTGTTAGAGCTTGAACCCATTCGCATGTGATAGAAGTGATTCTATTAATGGCTTTGTCTGTCTTCCTAGTGGTGCCTGTCTGTGCTGGAAAGATAGAAATTCCTGTCGTACCCTTCATTGATCAAATCTTTCGAGCTGACCCTATCATCTCATACCGGCAGTATTCCCCGTTATTTCTTCCTGTGCGAGGAGCAATATCCAGGCCAAGTCCCTTTTACCCTCTCCTTACTCCGTAGAGGACCTGATGTAGGGGAGATTCATTTCCCCAAGAACTGATTCAATCTACACGCGGAGAGAAATGCGAACCACCCGGGCGATGGAGAGGAGAGAGAATGAACTAGCTTTTCAACTAGGTTTGATGATATTCTTATCGTGAATCGCACTCTCATTTGCCAACTTCTCAAATGGTTGTCTCGAATTAACCGTAGTTCCTCCGATGAGTTACCGCTTCTCGGTTCCAACATAGACGTACGGATCGAAGAGACTGAGATTTTTCGTGTAGAACTTGTATGTGATCCACCTGTGCAACTATAAACTTGGATGTGTTGTTAATCTGAGTCTGAAGACAATCTTTGTAACACGCTACTTCAAGACGTTATACTATTCGGAGTGCCAAATATTAGGTGTACTATCGGCGTAGTACTACTAGTAGATATGCAAATGCCGACTACCATATAGTAGTATATTGATTACCTTGGAGTGCTTGAGCCGTACTATCCGAACACTTAGAAGAGGACCTTGAAAAAAAGGGATGACCCCGGATTATGCCGTCTTACAGCATAGAAAAAGGAAATAAAGAGACATAATGCATGCTACCCCATTAGAATGCCTCTGTATCGCTTGTTGCTGCTGCATTGCAGCATTTGTTTTGACTAGTTCGTGCAACCTCACTTGCCTAATTTAGATGTGATGTAATGTGCATGACTCAGCATATTGGGCATGTGATGACTGTCTCAGCTTTCCCCAAATCCCTGTGCGGAGTCGTCTCTCTGCTTGTCCAACACAGCCGAGAAGCTCAAGACATTATCATTTATACACTCATACTGGGTTGTTACCAGTGATTCTCAACATGGCGCAGCCACTTGGCAGGTTAGTCAAGTCAATACCGCCGGATCAAGGGTAGTGCTGATAGCTCTCCAGCAAGACCGAGCAACCGGGGAGGATCTACCAGGAAGAGATCGAGTTGGAGGAGAAGCAAGGATTTCTCAATGATGAAGAACGAGCTGCAAATTTCAATGATGCTTCCGTTTCAAGCAGTCGTCGTGACAGTCCTAGAGCCCACCCCTTGCGAGACCTGTTGAAGAGTGCGGTGACAATTTGCTGGGTTGCCCTTTTGATCTATATGGTAGTTGGCTTTTTCCACGGTACGTCCCATGGTATATTTCGTGATTGATCGGAGTAAAGTGAAATGACTCTGATTGCGGTTCCAACTACCAGGAAATACATCGGAGTCTGTCGAGGACCCCACCCCACGTCCACAATCCCCACCAGCCGTCTGCCAAACCCCGGAATGTATCCACGCGGCATCAGAGATCCTATATAACCTCGACCCTAAATACAATGAGATCGACCCCTGCACTGATTTCGACCAATATGTTTGCGGTGGATGGAGAGAGCGTCATGACATGCGTGCCGACCAGGGTTCCATTTTCGCTGGGACAATCATGGAAGAAAATGCCGAAACTACCCTTCGACATATATTGGAGCAGCCCAAGGCTCCCGATTCGGCTGATGTCAACAACTTCGAGAAGATAAAAGCCGCCTACGATGCTTGCCTGGACGAGTCTGTAATCAAACAGCGCGGCAGCAAGCCACTGGACGACCTGCTCGCCGGACTGCAGAATATCTATCCCTCTAAGAGTGGACTAATCGCCGGAACTCAAGATCATCTTACCAGTGCCCTCTTATTCCTGATGAAATCCGGAGTTGAGGCTCTTGTCTCACCCGGCGTTTCTGTAAGTCTCACCAAAAGTCTCTCGTGCGAAAAGCTGCAATCTAATACGAAGAGCCACAGGCTGATGATCGGGACCCTGACAATGTCATTATTCTTGTGACACCACCGCGTGAGATTGGGCTTCCTGCACTCGAATATTACAACAATACAGAGGTTGTGAGAAAGTATACCGAAGTTCTAAAGCAGGTGCTCCAAGGGTTTGGAGGCAACGACAAAATCGCCGAGAACATTGTTACTTTTGAAAAAAAGATTGCCAATGTGACGCCTGATACCCAGACACAGGAGGATGTCACCAAATATTACAATCCGCGAACCATCAAGGAGACTGAATTGCTGCTTCCCGAGGTCTCCTTCGCCGACATAATTACAGAGTTGGCCCCTCATGAATATAATGGAGACCGCTTGATTATTGGCTCACCGACATATATGAAAGCCTTGTCTGACATTTTGAATGATGCATCGCGAGAGACTGTTTCGTTCTTCCTGCAATGGAAGCTTATCCAGCGATATGCTAGCTATATCGAAGATGACAAAGTCAGCTCGATACATCATTTTGAGAATGAGTTGGCCGGTAAAGACCCGCAGGCGACCGAGGAGCGCTGGCGTAAGTGCATCAATCATCTCGACGAAAGTCTCGGCTGGAGCCTTAGCCGATTCTACGTCCTGAGCTCATTCTCCGAGGAGTCCAAGAAGCTCGGCGACCAGATTGTTTCCGATATTAAGGAGCGATTTGTTTTTACACTGGACCAGACTTCTTGGATGTCTTCGGAGGTCCGCAAGCTCGGTATCAAGAAAGTAGAGAACATTGTCCAGAAGATCGGGTTTCCCACCAAGAGTCCTAATGTTCTGAATGCACAAGATGTTGAGAAATACTACCGTGACCTAAAGGTGGCCAATTCTACTTACTTTGAGAATGCACTGGCCACTTCCAAATTCGATCTTCACGGTGAATGGTCAAAGCTGGGAAAGCCAACAAACCGCGATGAATGGGATATGACTGCCTCGACGGTCAATGCCTACTACAACCCACCTGGAAATGAGATTGTCTTCCCTGCTGGTATCATGCAGCCACCGGCGTTCTACGGACCGAATGCCCCGTTGTATCTGGCCTATGGTGCATTTGGCTCTGTCAGCGGCCATGAGCTTTCGCACGGTATGTATCACTGTTTTAACATGTCAAAATTTTCTAATAGTTTGTAGCATTTGACTCGACCGGTCGCCATTACGACGAGATCGGAAATTATACGGACTGGTGGGATGACAAGACCGTCGAAGAATTTGAGAAGCGAGCCCAGTGTTTTGTTGACCAGTATTCCGATTATACCGTGGAGGGCCCAGGGAATAAGATTCTCCATGTCAATGGACGCTTGACCCTAGGTGAGAACATTGCTGACGCTGGTGGACTCACTGCATCATTCCACGCCTGGAAGAAACACGACGATGCCAAGCCTGATCTTCACCTCCCCGGCCTATCGAATTTCAGCAAGGAACAACTATTCTTCGTTTCTTATGCCAACTGGTGGTGCGGCAAGAACACCAAAGAGGCCGCGGAGCAGGCCATCTATAATGATCCACATGCGCCCAAGTCGGCACGGGTCATCCTGAGCATGGCCAACTCCCGGGAGTTCAAAGATGCATTCCAATGCCCCGAGAAGAAACCGGCTTGTAAGCTTTGGTAGTTAATTTTTGGTGACACCATACATGGTTTAGATTGATCATTCTTTAATTTGGCCTTTGTTTGGCTGTTTCGGGAATTTTTTTAGTTTGCCGCCTTGTGCGATTTTACGATTAGCATCAATCAACAGCGATCCCTTCGCAGAGGTATTGGATTGGGATTTCTTGGTTCCCGAAGTCATTGCCCTCAGACATTAAATCTGATTTTGCCTGCAGGTGGTACTGCCCTCCGAGGTATCATCTGCAGAGTCGTAATGGAGAGTTGAGAGCCGAGTTTCTTCCACATCAGGCCAGTCAGATCTGGTGCTGCATTGAGTTGAAGCTCAAGTCAAGAAAGGCGATCCCGCGTCGAAAGCGAACCTCCGTTGCAGATCATGGAGGGGCTCAGGGGTCTGAGAGTCGATGGGGTCGATGGGATCGACTTGAGATGGGATCGCTGGGAATTGTGAAAAAAGGGAGATCCCGGTGGATCATGTGAAAGGCGCAAAATGGCGAATTGCAGCGCCAACCAAAATTAATTAGTTGATTTTAAAAAAAAGAGAGCACACGGACTAGGCCCGGTCGTGGAACGGGGAGGTTAAATGAAGCGAGCAAGGGCTTCTTCAGTTGAATGATCTGAACTCCGAAATCTGAAATGCGAAGGAGTGACACAGATGAGGACAGGTGGAACCATCTCCCCTCCCCTTCCATCGCCCCGGGTCCGCATGAGACAAGCGCACCGGAAATCAGGATCAAAGTGACAGGGCGAGCTGAGAGCTCCATTCATCAGCTCATCAGCTCGCGGGTTCCGGCGTCGCGGAGTGGAGACGGGATAACGGCGGCAACACTATCGACCAACCAAGACCGGAGGAGGTCCGCTTCACCGGGGCGAATGTTCGAGGGACTAGTGGGGGCAATGACCTATCACCTGGAATCATGTCACTGGAGATCTTCAGCTGATGGGATGGGGGGAGAGGGAGGGGGGGAGGGAAGGTGAAAAGGATGAAGTTATTCAGGTAGTAAAACTGGTAGATGTAAGTAGAAGTATGGAGTATACTTGTATACTCCGGATACTCCAGTGGAGGAAGGCACGACCATGGACATGGACCATGGACCATGGAAAGAGGAAAGAACGGTTACCCAGCGTTCGCCTGCACCTGACTGGTTCCGCCGCGTCGGGACCGTTCCCCAACTCCACTTTGGCAAAAACAGAGCTGTCGCCCTCCCTTTCACTTTCCTGCGTCATGTCCATATCGCCCTATTCTAATCTTCGTCTTCGTCTTCGTCTTCATCTTCATTCTCATCCTCATCCCCACACCCTCCATGCCGTGATTCGGGCTCTGCTCCTAGGCTGCTGATGCATTCGTGTTTCTTGAAGCCTGGAACTTCTCTTCGTTTCGCGACGGGGCTTGAACGGTTCGCTGCAGAGCTGTTACCCAGGCCTCTCGCGTCCGCCCGCAATGGAACCGATGGAACCGTTCCTGCGAGCATCGACCCGCCGCTGCATTCCAAAAGCAAGGTCGGCGAGCCTCGAGTCCATGTTGATGAACTACCCGCCTTGTATCGAACGCGCAGCGGAGGGACCCCCCAAGACGATATCAACCTTACGACGTGCCAATACCGTCGCACAAAGTGGCAATACAATTAAAAGGAATTTAGAACTGAAGGCTTCCCGAGATCGGACAGCTACGACAGGCCTGCGAGCCAAGGATAGTCATGAATTGTTACGAAAGACCCCATTGCAACGATCCCAGACACACCGGGGCCCGCTGGAGGCGCGTCCTGCCCCGAGGAAAGCAGGTCATTTTACGGTTGGCAGTGTCGGCCAGAATGGGAAGATCTTTCTCAGGTACGATCGATCGATAATCTCAGTGACATGGTCTCGTGTCACATTTGCTGCAGTAAGCTAACGATGTTTCCCCCGTAATTAGGCCGATTGTAAACCCCCAACAGAAACCCTCCCAGACAGTTCCATTCGCCCCGATCGATACAGTGACGAATGATCGTCTCAAACCACCCCATCACGCGCATGTTCGAGACGATCCATCGCGATGGTCCAGTTCGCAGCTCTCCGAACTACGTCCGCGTGGGGGTGTACACGAGGACAATAAGTCGGCCGTTACTGAATACACCAATCCCGAGGCAACTGGCCGCATCCTCCAGAAATCCACCTCTTTCTCGACATTACCAGAGCAGCAATCTGTGGCAGGAGCGGGGAAACGTGGGGAGCTGCGCATTGTCATTGATAGATCTGATGACCGGCCCAAATCTGCAGATGAGAAGACCCCCAACACTGCTTTGGGGGTTCCTTTGACCCATTACCGACTGGGATCGCCACGGTTTAACAGAGAGGGCAGTGCGGCCCTGCATAGTTCCGTCTATACGCGGACTTCAATGTCCGATAATTTTCGGAATTCAACCTGGTTGGGTAGCATGGCGGACCCGCTGCCGACTCATCTGTCCAGTGCATATGGCAGGGAATCATTTTCACGCTATCGGCCATCCTTCGCGGTCTCTATGTTCTCGGGGCCTGCAGCCATTGATCTTAGCCGGGCTTCTCCAGCGCCAAGGAACTCGATGGTTTATGAATTGAAAGGACCAGTAAAGCCCTCAATTTACGAAACCTTGGTGTCGGATATGGATGGCGAAACCGTTGTACGATATATTTCCGGTACCAAGGATATATGTGCTGCTACGCCTGCTCGTATTGTTGCCCAGATTTCTTCAGAATCATTCATGGACTATGAGCTGGTTTCTGACTTTTTTCTGACATTCCGCTCTTATCTCTCTCCTAACCATCTTCTTGCCTTGCTTCTTGCACGCTTGGAATGGGCTATCAATCGACCGCAGGAGGATGGAAGGATTATTCGTATCCGTACCTTTGCCGCTCTCCGCCACTGGATCTTGAACTATTTCATCGATGACTTCGTCACGAACTACGATCTCCGGACTCATTTTTGCGAAGCGATCAACAATTTGTACCAAAATGTCAAGTCTCGAGAAAATGGTGGTATGAGCGACTTGAAAATCCTTCTCGACTTGAAAAGATGTTGGAATGGCAAGTGTTCAGTCTACTGGACCGCCGCCGACTATTCCCGTACCTACAATGACCCGGATAGTCACATCTTGCCGGGAAGCACTCATGTCGACATGCCCAGTGGTGATGCACTTCCACAGCAAGATGCTTCCCCCCCCCAGGAATGGCCTCTCAACCAGAACCAAGTTTTCTAGACAACACTACCGTTTATGTCCAGCATGATCGAAATCATTCTGCTGCCACTGCTCACAGTATACCCCTCTCCACTACAAGTGAACAAAGCATGGTGGCACTATCTTGTTCACTACCTCCCAAATCTCCGAAACGCTTTTCCTTTTCCCACTCAAAGGGGAAAGGGCCACGTCCCGTTCAATTAGGTCTTGCAAAAACAACATCTCCTCATGATCAACCACCATCATCGCCCATGATATCGCGCCATCCGTTCCAAGTACATGGTCACAAGAGAAGTGCAAGCTTCTCGGATTCAGTCCGATATGACCGGGTCCTCATGGTCGGTATGGACGCAGGATCAACAGGAACAGGGCCCAAAGAAATTCTAGATCCTGTCAGCTTCATTAGAGGGGCGCTTTACCCACCCGTGGAATCTTACATGACTATGATGGCACCGGAATCACCTCCATTGGCTCCTCCATTATCGAATGCCAATCCAGACCGGAGAAGCACACCAGACGGAGGACCCAAAACAGGAGCCTCAAACTCGGGGATGAGAACCATCATTGGTTCAATCAAACGTGCCCTCCACACAAGGAACGGCGGGCAAAGTGTTTCCGCACGAATGACAAATGCTTCGGAGACTATTTCGTTGCCTAGCCGAGGGAAAACATCTGCGATGCCGAATAACATTTCTCTGGGGTCTGAGTTTTACCGTGAGAGAAAAATGGCTGCGGCCCCCAGGCAACCGGCACGGCTTGATGTGCTCTGTGAGGAGTCTCTCAAACAGTATCGCTTGCTTATGGACGCGAATAATGTTCCGAAAGACCACCAATCCCCTGGTGGTGCTCCTGGACCTCGAATTACGTTCCAGCAATCCTCTCCAGACTTGGGTGAATCTTCTACTCTTCACATACCTAGAGCTGGGGAATCGAAGATACAAAGCGGAATTACTACTGGAAGTGGGTCGATTGTCATCGTCGATGACACTGGATTCGAATTCCCTACGATGTCTGGGGCCGTGCAGGAACAGGATGTTACCAGTAATACGAACCAGAAGGCTCATTCAACTGCCAACGGGAGAGTTAATTCAGATTCAGAGTCGATTGCGAAGGAAGGAGAGTATCTCCTTCCGATAGTCTATAACGGCGAAAGTCCCCCGTCTACAGTTGAGGATACCCCCGTCCGCCACCCCTCTGTCATTTCAGCTCAACGAAGATCCTACACGGAACATCCAACACCGCCTACAAAAAGAGTATCACTTTCTCTTCGTCTTAGGAAGTATGCATCCTTCCATAGTGGGATTTCTAAGCATCGCCAGTCAATGGGCAGCGACGCAGGCAGATCTATTGAAAGCTCCAGCATTGTACAAGAATCATCAGATAAACAGTTTGGCCCATCACTCCGCAGAAGACCCGGCGGAAACTTGCGACAGATGCAGTTTGTGGACGATCTTGATCCAATTTCGGGACGTGGATCATTTATGTCTAGCCATTCATATGACAACTCTCTGGCAGAAACAACCACTACCACCACAGATGACATCGTGTCAAGACCACCAACTGCTCTTGTTCCGCCAAATCCCCGTTATTCTTTGGTTCATGGTAAACCCAATCGCAATGTCCGGCGTTCGTTTGAGGCGGCCATTGCCCGCTTTGCGGAAATCCCTGACGATGACGATGGAGGAATTGAATCAACTTTACTCAAGCTCGAGGGTAAATGGAGCCCCCCCGGCAACAAATGAAGACCCCGACCTCACCGACGGACATAATGATGGACATCAGTTGCCCATGGCGAGGGACGGATTTGGATGGGACACCGTTTCTCGAAGACGACAGACCGACAAATCGGCATATTCTACCACCAGAGGTCGATTAGCACCACCACCACGGCCCTACTCGGACTCGGTAGCGGAGTCCGAAGAATCATATAATTCGATTCCTCTTTTGGAAAGAGGGTTGTCCGACGAGTCAATGAAGCGGCCTCCTACAATCAGGACCGCTGAACGCGATGCCCACGGCGCTCCTTTGAGTCTCATATCGAGCAGAGATACCTCCGAACTTGCGTCTTCACACCCCTCGATTCAGATTATTCAGAAGACAGAAAGTCTGCGGCGGATTCCTCGCGGCTCGACAAACCCCGAATCGGCTTATCTCAGTGCCGGACAGGTGACACCGAGGCGCCTTTCGGCCCTGTCCTCTGAGCTATCTGTCGAAATGATTGATCCGCGTGAAGCCATGCAGGGTCGTACCTCAATCGATACTCGTAGCCTCACAGCGTCAACTTTCGATATTCCGCCTCATCCTTTGGCGCACCCACCCTCGCCTCCGATGACCATCCAACACCCTGGCTCCTTCGGCTCCTGTACCTCGCCGATGGACAAGGTACTTTTCCAGGCTCAACCTCTCACACCGGACACCTCCCCTCGACGCCGGGAAGGTGATACACCTACCCAGATATCCAGACACGTACCTCAATTTTCGAGTGATGTCCTCTCGAATTCCGAGAAGAACCGTCCTGCTCTCAACCCGCTCAACTCTGGCCCTAGCCATGTCCCCTTTGTGCTTGCCTGCGAGTCCCAAGTCTTGGCCCAGCAACTCACTCTAGTCGAGATGGCGGCCCTAAGCGAGGTTGATTGGCGTGATTTGGTCGATATGAGATGGGGCAGTGGCTCGCCCTGCATCCTCGGCTGGGTACAGTTCCTCGCCGCAGAAGAACGCAAGGGCATTGATCTAGTTGTCGGTCGCTTTAATCTTATGGTGAAATGGGTTGTATCTGAAATCATTCTGACCGTTGATATCCATGAGCGGGCACGAACGATCATCAAGTATATTCACACCGCCGCTCATGCCCGCCGCATCTGCAACTATGCCACTATGCTTCAGATCGCCATCGCTTTGGCTTCATCCGACTGTTCTCGGCTATCAAAGACCTGGGAACTGGTTCCCCAGGAAGACAAACGTCTGTTCAAGGATATGGAGTGTCTGATTCAGCCTGTTCGCAATTTCCACGATCTTCGGGTCGAGATGGAGACAGCCAATCTCCAGGAAGGCTGCATTCCATTTATCGGTAAGGCTACTGTTTCAATCCTATCCCCTTTAACAGATCTTTTGCTAATCCATTGGCTATAGGCTTGTATGTACATGACCTTACCTATAATGCGCAAAAGCCTGCTCAAGTCAACAGCAGTTCGGGTGGCTTGTTGGTTAACTTTGAACGTTACCGCACTGCTGCCCGTATCGTCAAGAGCTTGCTTCGCTTGATCGATGCCAGCACCAAGTACCGCTTTGAGCCCGTGCAAGGCATCATTGAGCGGTGCTTATGGATCGCGTCCTTGTCCGAAGATGACGTTCAAGCCCGCAGCAAGCGCCTTGAGTGATCTCGCATCACATGTTCTCTAATATTTTTTTCCATTTTTCCATTTTTTTTTTCTATGATTGGATATTTCATACCCCCCCTTCGCTACGAAATTTTAAACCCCGTCCTGCCATATATCCTGTATCTATACTTGCATTGTTTTTGGATGTCTTTTTTTTTCTTTTTCTTTTTTGGATTGACCCATTACGCGTTTAAAGCGATCATTTGCATACAAGCTGGTCACCTGGAAATATCATGGCCGGAGGAAAGTCTATACAATTGCTTTACTCTTTCTATGTATGTATGCTCAGGTACAGCTAGCTGGTGCCTGAATACGTTTCAATGTAGCAATCCCTCACCCACGAAGCGAAAATTCTTTGTTTATTAAATCCGACAGCTCGATGAATGAAGATCTTCCCGAATATTACTAGCATTCTTTTCCGGGAGACCGTATAATCACCGGGTAGTTCAGTTTCATCTAAAGTATGGACAGTTGAAGTGCGTCATCAAGCTGGCTTTATTGGCGGTGGTTGATCTACGGGCCGGACCACCATTTTCACTTCCGACCCATCTCACTCCCGACAACACCAACTTCGACCGCGGAGGTCCCTCCATTTTCGCGCCGCTTCCCTCAGGGATCATCATAGACATCTTTTACCCTTTGGATGTCCACCTTCCAACACCCTCGATTGTAGGCCCGCCACGATGGACACGGCCGAGTCACCGCGCGGGGCTTCAGAGGAGGTCGACCCCAGTCACAACCATAGCCCCGCGTCTCCAGGAAGCCCGAAGGAACTCCCCGAGGACCTACCCAAGTCGCTGGACGACCGCCGGTCGGTACCTGTCTTTCAACAGGAGACAGAGATGTACGATGCGTGGCAAGGTGAGATCTTCCCCTCTCCCTTGTCCTTTCGGCCATCCCAGCATGTGCCCAAAGGACTTCCATCCCGTTCAGCCCTTTTTCACTTTAAATTTACTTAAACTCGTTGCCTGGCAGGACAATCGCAATTCCTCACCACCCCCGTTGCCGCGAAACCCTTGAGCTTTAGCCTCGCCCTCGATGATCACACACACGACTCGGAGCATGAGCTGCGGAACCGCGACATTGAAGATAGCGATGCCCGATTGATGGAGATGCTAGCTGCACAGGCCGCCCACCGAGAAGTCGACTCCCTTGGAGCTGATGAAGAGACCATCGCAGCCGACGAGAAATTCACCGTCGTGGAGAAGCGGGACATTCTGCAGAAGAGTCTGAATATGGCTGCGAGTAACGGCGACGTGGAGCGCGTGCGAAAGCTCGTCCAGGGATCCGCTAAGACATATATCGATGTAAATATGCCAGACGAAGAAGGAACAGTGCCCTTGATCTACGCCAGCTGCTTTGTAAGTAGCCTTTGCCGCTTTATCTGGGGTGGACACGACCCTGGGGCAGGGATAGCCTCTAGCCTCTACTCCAAGTGAAGGGGATACTCTGCCTAACAAGGACAGGACTGACGTGTCATTCTAGGGACATCAAGATGTCGTTGGAGCACTTCTCGATGCGGGTGCTTTTGTCGACCAGCAGGATCGGAATCAGTGGAGTGCGTTGATGTGGGCCATGACCAATCGACACAAGACGATCGCGAAAATCCTCCTCGATCATGGAGCTTCGCCGGACATGAAATCTTCTTCGGGAGGTACGGCTTTCGACTTTGCGCAACCGGGCAGCGAGATCTCCGAGTATCTCCATGAAAATGGCTATAGCCTCGGATCTGGTGCCATTGAAGATGACTTTTATGACGCCGGATTAGCACATGGCAGATTCGAGGAGGAAATCGCGGAAAATGAGATGAAGCGCCGCATGATGATGGAAGAGAGTGCTATCAATCTTGAGGTAGACCTGTCTAGCCTCGGGTTGGATGAGAAATTCGAAGTGAGTATGTCATATCTAAATTGCGAGTAATACTAACTTTTGAAAAGCCTGATGATGAGGAGTATATTGAAGAAGAGCAGCAAGAATTCGTGTGGGATCGATGTTTAAATGATCAGATGTTTGTGTTCCAAGACCACGAGCTGGAGCGTATCTTGGACATTATCATTACCAATATGGCACCACAGCGATCGCCTTCTCAAAAGCCAGTACCAGCAAATCTCCTCTTTCTGAGTGCGCGTTATGCGCATTACCATGCCAGTCCTGAGCTTTTAGCGACACTGCTCACGTCGGCCACAGAAAAGATCAATGACGTTGTCGAGCGATACCAGTGGGATATGACGATGCAGGCATTTTGGCTGTCCAATGCAACTCTTCTTCTCCACTATCTCAAAAAAGACGGCGAGCTGCAAGAAGCAACAGTACAGTTCCAGCTTCATTTGGCGGAACTGATCAACGAAATCTTCGTTCTCATCATTCGTGACGCAGAGCGACGTATGAACAAAGTCCTTGATGCGGCAATGCTGGACCATGAAACCATCCCTGGACTAGAGGATATCGCTTTCCAGAATGAATGGAAGCTCTTCCGGAAGAAGAAGTCTGAGGTCCCGGAGCCCGCAGAAAAACGATTTCGTCCGCCATCACCACGGCGCCGAGCGCAGATCTCTCCGCGCAATATTACCTCGTTGCTATCATCGACACTGTTCGTGCTCGACCTCTATGATGTCCACTCCGTTATCACTACGCAAATTCTTTCTCAACTCCTCTACTGGCTCAGTGCAGAGATCTTCAACAGGATCATGAGTACAAGACGGTACCTAGCGCGGACAAAGGCCATGCAAATCCGCATGAATGTCTCAGCTTTGGAAGATTGGGCTCGGAACAACAATCGCCAACCAGAGCATTACGATAACGGGTCTATGTCAGCCACGGGAGAAAATACGGTGGATGCTGCACGTCAACATCTGGCTCCGGTCATCCAATTACTTCAATGGCTGCAGTGCTTTTCCTCACTAGGCGAGGACCACGAATCCCTAGTGACAACTCTTCTTCAACTACAACAGCTTATACCACTTCAGCTTATCCACGCTGTAAAATCATACAGAGCGGAAGTGGGCGAGAAAGGCTTAACAAAACAGGCCATGAAATTTCTGCTAGATATGCAACGTGATCCTGAGATCCTATTCCGTGAACAACATCGCATTCAAGCGGTGAAAGAGGCGGCAGCAGCTGCGCCTACATCAGATGCACCCCAAGATCGACCGCAGACACCTTCTAGGGATGAAACCCAACAATCAACCCCGGCCACGCCCGATCCTAACCTCGCATCACCTGGATCTGTCGGCACATCTTCTCGGCCAGCCAGCATGGCCCTGCCATATAGGGAGGACCGTCCAGGCAGGGAGAGTGTTTTCCTCGACCCAACTCTCTTCCTCCCCTTCTCTCTACCAACCAGCACGGACATGCTTATTTCTTACGGAGCTGGTCTTGGCGGCACCAACCGCGAGCGAGCACGCAAGTACATTCCCACTGTTCCACCGGAGGTCCTCAGTCGTTTCGATCGCGGGAATGAGGCATAAAAACACCGACTTGAAAGGTGTTTGTTCTCTCTGTTTGGTTTCCAGTGGTGGCCCTCATACATCCTTCTGTTTTATATGCTCAGTTCCTGGCTGCGACGTCGATATTTCAGTTTGCCAAGGACGCATGCGATTTCGGAAGATCATCGGAAGAATTACGGGCAATGTTATACCCTTCTCGCTCCTGGCTTTTTCTTAGCTTAATGCTAGACAGAGAGTTCGGATAGGAACATCTCAGTATATATACATTTTCTAAATGAAAAACAATTCTCAGAATAGTATGATGTTGAGGTGCCAGACGAAGGTGGGGAGCCCTGGAGTACTCGGTGCAGGTATAGTTAGTAGTAGTAAACCGTGCTTTATTTAAATATGGTTCAATTTGCAGACCGATTAATCCAACATCCTTGGTGGGTCTTAAAGTACTGACTATACTAGTACTATTTCGTGTGCTCGTACAAAGAGGTGGTTGAGCGTCACCGCCTAAAGGACTCAGTGCCCCCCCCCCCCCGCCTTAGCCTGGGATTACGGCTTGAATCTTTTCTCTACCAACCTTGGAGCCTCCCTAGCTATTACAAACCTCGCTTCATGTCGACATGGGCTCTAAGACACCTGATCAAGAGAGACAGTCGAACGGCAGTAAGTATCGATTACACAAACCCGCACGGGCGGTGTTAACTTTCACCAGATGAGTCGTCCGGCTCAAGCAAAGCCACTTCAGCTGGCGGAGAACCACTCGGCGCCCATCTTTCCCGAGATGGAGATGGCAGCCTGGGAGATGGAGGCGATGGCGGGGATGATGAGGATGGCGATGCCACCCTAAGCGGGCCGGATGGCGCTGTTGACCCCGAGGCAACAGCACAGCCAGCATCAGCCAATGCCTCCCAAAAGAAGAAACGAAAGAAGTCGAAAAAGAAGAAGACTTCTGGACCGAAACAGTCGTCTCCACCCCGGATTCCTCTGACCAAGCTCTTTCCCACTGGCAAATACCCAGTGGGCGAAATTCAAAGCTACGTTCAAGTTGATAACACGGCTCGGACTACTGCTGAGGAAACTCGCCTCAAGTTTCGTACTCAGCTCGAAGACCCAGACTTCCTTGAGCCCTACCGCAAAGCAGCTGAGATTCATCGTCAGGTCAGACGTCACACACAGGAGTCTGTTCGGCCCGGTCAGACCCTCACTGAGATTGCCTTGGGTATCGAGGATGGCGTGCGAGCGCTCCTGGATAATCCTGGCCTCGAACAGGGCAGCTGTTTGATATCTGGAATGGGATTTCCGACAGGACTCGCGCTCAATAATTGTGTTGCACATTACACCCCTAATCCCGGTCAAAAGGAGATTGCTTTGAAATCGAGCGATGTGATGAAAGTTGACTTCGGCGTCCATATCAATGGATGGATTGTCGATAGTGCTTTCACAATGTCGTTTGACCCCACCTATGACAATCTTCTGACCGCGGTGAAGGAGTCGACCAACACCGGTATCAAGGTACGAAATAACCCCAGCTCTCCAAACTTGCTCTCGATGAAGCACATCTGACGAAGAATAGGCTTCTGGGATCGATGTTCGCATTAGCGATATCAGTGCCGCTATCCAGGAAGTGATGGAAAGCTATGAGGTCGAGATCAACGGTAAAACGTTCCCTGTGAAGCCAGTGAGAAGTATCTCTGGACACAACATCAAACGCTGGGAAATCCACGGTGGAAAATCGATTCCGTTTGTCAAGAACAATGACCAGACCAAAATGGAGGAGGGAGAAATCTTTGCTCTTGAAACCTTTGGATCAACGGGCCGCGGCCGTACAGTGGAAGGCGTAAGTCACTCGCCCATTTGTCCACTTTTAACAAAAGCTGAACCTTGCTAGTCCGGAGTCTATGGATATGGAAAGGATCCTTCTGCGCCAAGCAGAATCTCGGCCCCTCTCACCAGCGCCCGGACGCTTTACAAGACAATCAATGATAATTTCAATTCGATTGTCTTTGCCCGCCGCTACCTGGAGCGCTTGGGTGTTGAGCGGTACTTGGCCGGTGTAAGTGCCCTCGTCCCTGTTAGTCACTGGTGGTTGAGAAACTTACGTGAGTAGATGAATTATCTTGTGTCCCAGGGAGTGGTGGAATCTTACCCTCCTCTCATGGATATCGAGGGGTCATACTCGGCCCAATTCGAGCATGTAAGTCATTTGCCCTCTTAGAAATATTCATCTCAGCTCTAACATCGAAATTTAAAGACATTCTTGTTGCGAGAAAACGGCAAGGAGATCATCAGTCGCGGTGACGACTACTAACTCCTCCCGGGGCGAAGTGAGTGACTTATGCACTCGTCCACTCTTTTTTACCAGATATCGTTCTATTCTTTAGGACATCCAACATATCTTATGACATCGATTTCTGGATCGGCTCGACCATTCAACATGGTCTGTATTGAATATCAATTATATTTCGCCGACATATTGTTCAACTTGACCGAAGCCTTTGCGTCTTGGTTTATTGGGATATTCGTATCTATGTGGGCGGCTCACATTAAAGCCAGATACAGACAGAAATGCCATCTAAGTTTTTGTTCTTAAAGCATTGCTTTACTGTAGTCGCATTTCGTTCTCTGAAAAGTCAAAATCCGATCTCTTATTAGAAATTATTCTCAGGTATTTCCATAGCATTTAATGCTTGTTTATATAATTTTCGGAACAACCACCCAACACCGATAAGATAATAGTACTTGCTAGTAGCATCACCAAAGAGGGAACAAAGAAAGAAAAAAGGTGCTGCTCATCGAGCAGCGGACTAGCTCAGTAAACTGGTCTAGAATTCAATGATCTTGAAGGAACGTGTATTCTCTGGGGGCTGCGGAAAGCATCGTGCACGGTTCATGATTCTTTAGAGCCAGAAAGTCCTCCCCAATTAGGTATCCAGTTGTCTCACTTGAGCTCCGTTGTGTTCAATTGACTCTTCCTGTGTGGTGGTGATTCCTGGCTCACTTTGGATGCTTTGAGCGCTGCTTCCCTCCTTGTGGGCTTGCAAAGTGATTGCCTCTCCATTATAAGTGTCGGAAGTGTCATCAGAGTGCTGGTAGCTGGAGCTGATACGAACAAAGAGGATGCGAAGGGAGGGAATCGATGCGGCAAAGATTGTGCAGCCTGTTTCGGCAGAGGCCCAGATTGTAATAGTGGAGCAGAACCCTATGAATTCATCTTTTGTTAAATCGGTAGTATAACAAACAAATAGACGAGACTTACAGGTGAAATCCTGGACCTGAGAAACGTTGACAAGTTTTGAAGTCTTGACAAATGCGGTAACGGCCGCGCTGTGTGGCCATCAGAAACTGCTCTCTGTTTGCGGTCCTTTGGAAAACTTACAAAACTCCCATACTCATAGCAAGGGCAATACCGGCCTTCTCTCGCTTCTTCATTTCCAAGTTCCACAGAACCACCCATGGCAGGAGCGCAAGGATGAAATCCATGCATCCAGAGTAAGCTATAATATTCCACTGTTAGAGTCGTCCTTAGCGGATGGTGAGTGCCATCTTACCTCCAGCAACAAGAGCAATCGTTTCGAAGACATAACTTGGCCAGCACTTCGCAGTTGCCAGAAGACTGGCATCCCAAAGTGCTGCTGCTGGGCGGCACTGTGCCAGGTAGCAAATAGCGCAGAGCCACATGACAGCATTCATGGTGATGATAATAAACCAAAGCAAAGCTTTCATCCACGTCTTGGTCACGATTCGCATGAGCGTAAAGGCAAAAGAAGTCTTGCTGAACACGCAACTGATGATAATAATCACGTAGCTGATGTATACAAGTTTGAGTGCCGGTGGGATGAGTTCTGGGTCCTCGATGGCAAACACGTGCTTGCCGACTACTCCCATTTGCACGGCCTTCGTGTTGAGGGCTGTATAGACCAATTGCAGAGCCTGGTTCCAACCTATGTCAGCGAATCGGAGCGAGATAGCATATCTGAAGCGCCGAAACTTACCCATGCAAGACAGATGAGAAGGTCATCCCAACCAAAGCCTCTTCTGCTTAGCACAAGCTTACACCACAATCGCAGAGCAACAATAAGACCCGGAATGACCACCAGAATCCAGCATGCTGCCAGAATGGTTGGTCCCTGGGTCTGGGCGTCAATAGCAGCCGATTCCGTTGCCATGGTGCTTGAAGCAAACCCCTTGTCAGAGTACAAAGAATGAAAGAGAGATTAACAAAAGGCAATTGCCCGAGACGCAAATTTGGATGGTAGAACAAGGTTAATATAGTATATCAGAATTTTATAGCCCCTTAAAAACAAGACTCCCTCAAAACAAAACTGTGGAGTATAAACGTAGTAGCAAAGAGAAGCCACCGTCGATCATCCCAAGCAGGCGAGACCTCAAGTATGTGATCATCCAATCAGCAATGTATGAGCCGGCGCGGCAGGGATCCCTTCCGCTCCGGAGATGACAGATGTGTATGCGATGTTGGGGATTGACGATCAAAGCTCAGCGTCGGCCATTAAGAATTGTTGACCCAGTCCAGAACGGCGTACCCCGTAGTTGGGACTCGATCTATTGAAATCCCTCACTCTGCGTACTACTCAATTTGCCCAAAGTGTAGGCTTCAGCTTAACAATTGACCAACAGAAGCGCAGTACGAGGGCAATTTGACATATCGCGCGTGCATCTTGCAGGATGCAAGACAAGGCAATGGTGATCTGCAAAGCCGATCAAAATGACAGATCAGTAGACTAGTTCCCAGAACAAGCCGCCATGGTGGTCAGTAGCGGATAATTTAGACAAAGATCAGCCCTAAACCGGATTTCGGAGGTGATCGTTCATGCTTTTGGGTCCGAATGGAGTTGGCCATTAAGTCTGCTTCACGTATGGAGTAAAAGTTAGAAACTCTACAGGAGCGGACATCGTTTTTACAGACCTAGCGCTATGACTTTCGGGATCGAGTTAAGAATCCCCCGTCGCGGCAATCCTTGCATTTTCCGGCAAACCCGATGGGGCAAATTAAATATGCAAAAAATTTTCGTTGGCTTGGTTGATGTTTCCCATGCATGGCAAAGAACGTTGCGGCCCCTGCGCGGGAACGCCCAGCTCCACAATGATGGCTCAGTCTTGATAAATTCTACCCTGTACTCGGTACATTTACTCAACTCGAGTAGAGTGAATAGTTCAAGAGCTTTGATTTTAGAGGAAACGATTTTAAATCTATTACATATTGGCTCTCGGCCAGAGGGGTGTAACCGAACGGCCCCTCTAATAAAAGCCCGGCCACATGGATTCGCGGCCCGTTCTCACACTAGCCGTGTTAGTGCTTAGTTTGCTGTACTGTATTGTATCTTCAAGGTCAGAGGATTATTATTTTGCTTTTTTCAGATGTGTTTGCAAAAGTGTGTTTGATCAATGATATTTGCAATATTTCAGCTTGAAATTATGATAGATGACCACTAAAATACAAGTGGGGATAAGCTGTGAGTTCATGTAGCAAAGGGGTGTAACTACTAGTACACAGTACACAGGACGGATATGCACATGAGGTCCGTACATACATGGCTTCTCCACAAATGGCTGAACTGAAAGTCAGCCGGCTGCAGAAAATGTGATCTATCACGGTGACCGGACCCCGATGGTTCATGTGATAGGTACATTGTCCCGGACAAATATTCAGTGCGGATAGGCATTAGCCAATGGCCCAGTAAACCTGCAGAATATGATCTTACCGTTCTCCATGTCTGTAGTAAAATACGACAGACCTTGGAAATTGAAACCATTTGCCATCCATACAGGTTGCCTGGTGAGCTTCTAGGCCGTCTCACAATGGACCCATTGCGCAAAGGTGCATACCTAAAAGTATTATACTCCGTAGGCCCCCTCCTTATAACGGGCCCTTCTACAAAAGTACACAGATTCGATCGTACTCCATACTCGTAGACCCCCTCTTTCTTCTCAAATTGCCACTTTCTTGTCCGTGCGAATGGCCCCTATCGGCGTGCTTCTCTGATTCCCCTCCTTTGTGGGGCCCAGAGGAGCTCAAGCGAACTTTAGTGCTCAGATGGACTTATTTATGAAGTAAGAGGTGCCCGTCCCAGAGAAATCCAGCCTGCAGATATCATAAAATCTGTCAGAGTCGAACTTGCACAAGAAGCATGTTTTCTGCGGTCGATCTAGCAACGAATATAGCCCTCTCGGTGGCGATTCTCTTTGCCTCTCGCTTTCTCTGGAATTATGTCCGGTCTCCATTGAAGTCCTTTCCAGGCCCTCTTGCCACCAGCTGCACCAATATTTGGCGCTTTTGGGATGTGTTTCGTGGACGCTGTGATATAACACAACTCGCCTTGCACCGTAAATATGGCTCTGCTGTTCGAGTGGGACCGAATGTTCTCAGTCTTTCCGATCCGAAATTGATTGGCCTGGTTTATAACACCAGAAGCCCATGGATCAAGGTAAATTGACTCTCCTCCTTTCTTTGATCGAGACAGACAGTAAAATTTGTTGAATTATATCTCTAGAGTTCAATGTACAACGTCAATGATGTTGTCATCGGTGGTGTTCGCCTGAGCAACCTGTTCTCTTCTCGGGACGAGAAGTGGCACTCAACCTTCATTCGCCCTGTCAAAAATATGTACTCGATGAGTAGAGTTCAGGAGGTCGAGGGTACTATGGATGTTACTATCAAGTTGCTTTTTGACAAACTCCGTGCGAAGTTTGTTGGCACTGGCCAGACTTGTGAGATGTCGGATTGGATCAACTTCTGTGAGTATCTTTGCACAATTCCTTTACTAGCAGATCATGTCGACATGATACTTTTCTGGCTATCCCTTTTTCGCTTATGTCCTGTTTGATGGGTGGTTACGGTTTGCCTTTGGTTATTGTATATAGGCTAATAACTCGTACTAAAGTTGCCTGGGACACAATGAGCCAAGCCACCTTTTCTCAAGACCTTGGAATCCTTGAGGCTGGAAGTGACGACAAAGGCTTCCTAAGAAACTCCGACCGGACACTTGATTACTTCGCTTCTGTGAGTTCTCATGACGCAGAGCAAGGAGGTAACTTACTAATTTACACTAGATTTGCCAAATTCCTCTATTGGACTGGTTCCTCGATAAAAACCCCATCATGCGTATTGGTCCTCCAACCTTCGCTTGGGCTAATATTTTCAGCCTGGGGCAACTTCAAAAACGCTATCAGGAGGAAAAAAAGGACACCAAGCAGGACTACCTTGCTAAATTCCTCGAGATCAAAGAAAAGAACCCAGAATTGGTCGACGACAACGTCATTATCCTGTGGCTTTTGTCAAATGTCCTGGCGGGCAGTGACTCCACTGGTTATACCATGAGTGCGGCAATCTACTATATTCTGAAAAATCCCGAGGTTCATAAAAAACTCTGTGCTGAGCTCCGTGGTGCTAATTTATCCCTCCCGGCAAAATGGAAGGACATCCAAGGGCTTAAGTATCTTGAGGCAGTGATGCGTGAGTCTATGCGTGTACACCCTGGCGTTGGCCTGATACTCGAGCGTGTTGTTCCTAAGGGCGGATTGTCTCTCCCGGACGGGCGCTTTGTGCCAGAGGGAGTCGTCGTGGGAATGAATCCATGGGTGATCAACAAGAACGAAGCGGTCTTTGGTGCCAATCCTGATGATTTTATTCCGGAACGCTGGCTCCAAGCCTCCGGTGAATCCGCCGAGATATACCAGACACGCTTTTCTAAGATGAAAGGTACAGATATGACCTTTGGAGCTGGATCACGCGCTTGCCTAGGGCAATATTTGTCCCAACTTGAGAGTTACAAGCTCATTGCAACCTTGTTCAGCACTTTTGACGTGAGTGACACCTAATTTTAGGCCCTCAGATTGGGTTCTATGTGCATTTTGACTAATGTTCTCTGCAGGTGGAGCTCTCGAGTCCGGATCACGAAATGAAGATTATAAACTCTTGGTTTGTAAGAACTGAAAACTTGCCGGTCCGGCTGTCAGAGCGTAAGGATGGGGCCGTGTTTGTTTGAAGAGTTTAAGTTCGATCGATGTGGAGATGATGGATGGTATGGGTTATCTGTAAAAGCGGTATTGAATATAAGAATTCCAAGTTGCGCATAACAATGCTAGCAAGCCTAGTATGGATGTACGTAGTACGAGTACCCCTCAGTCAGCATTACTCAACCCTGGTTCTGGCACCCTTCACCGCCCAATGACGCTCGTTTACCAGCGAATCAGCGGCTCGGGAGAAGGTAGTTCCGACGCGCTAAGCCGAGTCTGGCAAGCGCCCCTCCGAACGCAGAAAAAAAAAGGAAGCAGCCGTCGCTCGAACTTTTTCTTCTTCTTTCTTTTCTTTGGGAAAGCTGGACTCTCTCCATCAACAGAAGGTTTCTTCCCTGTTGATTTGATTCCCCTCTGATCCATTCGACTCCTTACCTCCTTGGATCCAGAGTTTCTCTCTTTTTGTTATAAACAAAAAATCACCATGCCTATCACTAACAAGGAGGCTGCTCCCGGTGCTGCCATGAAGGCCGAGATCGAGGACTACACCAAGGCCCTGGAGGTCGTGAAGACCTACACCGTTCGGGATGGTCTTGATATCGATACTCTGCTGGACTCGGACAAGCACGGAGCTCTGACTTACAATGACTTCCTCGTCCTGCCCGGCTATATCGGTAAGCCGAATTTGCTTCGGATTCTGGCAAGGCCCCATTAATAACCTTGACCATCAGGCTTTGCCGCCTCCGACGTTAGCCTGGACAGCCCCGTCACCAAGCGCATCTCCCTGAAGGCTCCCCTCCTGTCCTCGCCCATGGACACTGTCACTGAGCACAACATGGCCATCCACATGGCTCTGCTCGGTGGTCTGGGTGTCATTCACCACAACTGTGCCCCCAACGACCAGGCCGAGATGGTCCGCAAGGTTAAGAGATACGAGAACGGCTTCATTCTGGACCCCGTCGTTCTTGCTCCTACTGCCACTGTCGGTGAGGCTAAGGACCTCAAGGCCAAGTGGGGATTCGGTGGCTTCCCAGTCACTGGTGAGTCAATTCTCGATTTTCCCCCCCTCGTACCCAACCACACCCCCTGCTATTGCATGATGAACAACCTACTTTTTTTATAACTTTCGTTCCACTGCCAGCAGCGAGAGCTGCCATGTAGAGAACCAGTTTTTATCTGAACTTCTGCCGTCACAACTCTTTCTTGTCACATCACTTTGTTTAACATGGATGCTAATGACGATTCTGTGACAGAGAACGGAACCCTTCGTTCCAAGCTTATTGGTATGGTCACCTCTCGTGACATTCAGTTCCACCATGAACTGAACGACCCCGTCACCTCTATCATGGCCACTGATCTGGTCACCGCCCCCGCTGGCACTACTCTGGCTGAGGCCAACCAGGTTCTCCGTCAGTCCAAGAAGGGCAAGCTGCCTATTGTCGATGAGGCTGGTAACATTGTCTCCCTGCTGTCTCGCTCGGACTTGATGAAGAACCTGCACTACCCTCTGGCCTCCAAGCTCCCCGACTCTAAACAGCTCATCTGTGCTGCTGCGATCGGCACCCGCGAGGAGGACAAGGCTCGTCTTAAGCTCCTTGTTGAGGCTGGTCTGGACATTGTTATCCTGGACAGCAGCAACGGTAGCAGTATGTACCAAGTTCAGATGGTCAAGTACATCAAGGAGACATTCCCCGACATTGATGTTATTGCCGGTAACGTTGTTACCCGTGAGCAGGCTGCTGTTCTGATTTCTGCCGGTGCCGATGGCCTGAGAATTGGCATGGGTAGCGGTAGTGCCTGTATCACCCAGGAGGTCATGGCTTGTGGCCGTCCCCAGGCTGCTGCTGTCCGCAGTGTCTCTGCCTTCGCTGCTCGTTTTGGCGTTCCCTGCATTGCTGATGGTGGTATCCAAAACGTTGGTCACATCGTTAAGGGTCTGGCCATGGGTGCTAGCACTGTCATGATGGGCGGTCTCCTTGCCGGTACCACCGAGTCCCCTGGCGAGTACTACGTTAGTAACGAAGGCCAGCTCGTCAAGGCCTACCGTGGTATGGGCTCCATCGCCGCCATGGAGGACAAGAAGGCCGGTGCCAACAGCAAGGATAGCAAGGCTTCCAACGCCGGCACTGCCCGTTACTTCTCTGAGAAGAGCAACGTTCTGGTCGCCCAGGGTGTTGCTGGCTCCGTCCTTGACCGCGGTTCCGTTACCAAGTTCATCCCTTACCTCATGGCTGGTGTCCAGCACTCTCTTCAGGATATGGGTATCGAGAGCCTGGACAGCCTGCACCAGGGTGTTAACAACGGCATTGTCCGCTTTGAGATGCGTAGTGCAAGTGCTATGACCGAGGGTAATGTCCACGGTCTGCACAGCTACGACAAGAAGCTTTACTCGTAGGATCCAAGCTTTCTTGAATGAAGGATTCCCCAATGTGAAATTTGAATGGGAACTCCCGGACGATGATACGTGGCCTTGGAAATAAAAAAATGGGGTATGATAGGACAGGAGTTAGACATGAGGAGTTTAATTTTTCAATTAATCAGTACATTATTCCGATTATATTCTCAGAAATTTGCGTAGCACATGTATCAATATCGCAGTATTCCGTACTCGTACTTCTTTGTGGTTATGCGTGTGGCACATGGTGCGGCTGTCGGCTAACTGGAAGCGGCCAAGCCGGACGCGGGGTACAGGGAGAAGCCTAGGCATCTCGGGTCGGTTCTTGCTATAAACTCCTTCAGTCGACCAAAAACCAACGGGGCGTATATAATATGCTCCCAGAGTATATTTGCAACCGTTGGTTAGCCCCTGTATTTGCCGGCCCCTACTTTACACGAACAACTCCTACATCCTTCCACGTCGCACGATTTTGGCTTCCCCCGGGCCCACGCCGAGGCAACTCCAAAAGGAATTATTCGGCGAATTCACAGTCACCGTCAACTACCCAGTCTGCCAGGATGCCACGCGCAAAGGAAGACGGCCAAAAAAAGAAACAGCCTGCTGTGGCTAGACCGAGTTCGAGGTGTGTTGACTTCCGGCGTGTGATGCCTAAAGCCTAACGGATTCGACCAAATCTGGACCATTGTAGAAGCATTCGATGAATGTTTGTCAAAAAAGACATCACCGCTAACAATAGTCCAGCGTAATTCTTGTTTCCCCAAAGAACGAGATTCTTCTGCTGCATCGAGTGCAGACATCCAGCTCTTTCGCCTCCGCCCATGTCTTTCCCGGCGGAAATCTATCCAGCCAAGATGGGCCATGCCCTCCCCCCGGAAGATCATGCCCACCACGATGATGGTCCTTCGTATCGACATGCAGCAATCAGAGAGCTCTTCGAAGAAAGTGGCATTCTACTTGCTACAGACCAAGCCTCTGGGAAGATGCTTGTAGTCGACGAAGCAACACGGGAGAAAGGCCGACGCCTTATTCATCAAAACCAAGTTACTTTTGGCGACTGGCTAAGGCAGCAGAATGCAGCAGCTGAGCCTGATATAGGTCAGTCTATCTTGATGACTTTCGAACCCCTCAGATCCCAGTGCTAACTCGAGAGAAGACCCGTTGATTCCGTTCACGCATTGGATTACCCCAATTCATAACCCCAAGCGCTATACAACCCAGATGTACCTGTATTTTATGCCACTTCCTGTCAATTTAGACAAGAAATTGCTGGAAGGTCTCCCTACTGAGGGCGAGCGGGATGAGATCCAAGTTCCGACCAGCGATGGTGGCGTTGAAGTCACCGAGGCCCAATTTCTCCCAGCTGCTGCATGGCTTGACCGTGCACAGAAAGGAGAAATCATTCTCTTCCCTCCGCAGTTTTTACTTCTACATTTGGTATCGGGATTTCTTGATCAGAATCCTCATTCGACTGTCTCCAATGAAGAAATGGAGAAACGCCGGGCGGCACTGATCGAATTTGTACATTCGGGCTCTCCCCCATGGACGGACAAGTATATTTCACCCAAGATGCTGAAAGCGACCGAGGATGGCCGGGTGGTTCTGGCTTTAGATGATGCCGGGCCCGAACTGAAGGGCTCCGACAAGCGAGGCGAGTCTGATCGAGTTGTCCTTGTACGATTCACAAAGGGAAGTGCGAGAGAAGTGACTGTGGCATGGAAGAAAGATGCCCTGCGTGAAGGAAAAGAAGGTCGGAGCAGTCTCTAGATATTATAGATAACGACTATATACGTGGCACATCAAATGTTGTGTCCTACCATAACAGCAATCTGAATAATATGCATCCAAGCAACGGCAACTGGATTATGTGGTTCCGGTGGTTCCCAGGGTTCCTGGGCGGGAGATGAAGCGTAGTATTGCCACGGCCAAAGATATGGCTCGGGTATAAGCCCACGCACGTTGCATTTCCACCACGCCAGCCCTCGACAAAGAGTCACATGACCCACACAAATCATTTGAGTCCCGATTTGTGCGGACCGAAAAACCCTCCACCTCCAACCTCACCGTCGCCCGTCCAATCCTCTACATCAAACCCGCCAAAATGGAGAACGAGAAGGGAGAGATCGTCGATCTGTATGTGTTTCCGCCATCCGACTCACCTTCGCTACAATCTATCCGGTGTCCTGTGTCTTGTCTGCCTACATTCGCCATACCGCATTGAATTCCCGACCACAAAAGAGACGGACCTTTTCGAGGCTTGGTCGGAATAAAATTCGAATTCCAAAGCCAGTGGACTCATGCGCGCTGTCTTGTTGGCGACAAAATTCAGGACACCGGTCGATTGGAGGGGAAGCGAATTTCGATACTCAATATGAGTCGAAACGAAAAAAAATACAAAGGATACTAACTGTACTTCCCTTGATAGCTACGTGCCCCGCAAGTGCAGCGCCACCAACCGCATCATCAAGGCCAACGACCACGCCTCTGTCCAGCTCTCCGTTGGCAAGGTTGACGAGAACGGCCGCTACACCGGCGAGAACGAGACCTACGCTCTCTGCGGCTTCATCCGTGCCCGCGGCGAGTCCGACGACTCCTTCAACCGCCTTGCCCAGAAGGACGGCTACCTCAAGAACGTCTGGTCCGCCAACCGTCAGCGTTAAATCGTCATGAAGTTTGCGCACTAGGGTGGTGTTGACGGGTTGATATTATGGTTAGCTTTCCCACCTCGCTTCATCTCGATTGAACATGCAACTAACTGGCAACACAGAGACGAACCGTGGCTAGATGGTCCAGGTTCGGGGATTGGAATAAGAGAAAAATGGATGAGGGTGTACTGGTAGTCTCCTTCGCCTAAATTTTGAAACCCTGTTTTCCTATCTATCAAAAAATGAGAATGGAATAACGACTTTAAATGGGTCCGGCCTTGTAATACTACAATGCCGCCTATTCAAATCCTCTATTTTACGCCTTTGCGATAGACCAAGGGGGAATTTCTTCGCAAGAGAAATACCCTTTCTTCCCTTCAGGCCTTTGTTCCTTTCTTGCAGCCCTCTTCCTCACGATCATGAAACAAAAGCCCCAAAATCAAATTTCAAAAACTTGAATAATTCCTCATTTCCCCATCCCACTTCCCCATTCCCTATCTCATCGGCATATCAAGGCTTCCTCATTCTTGTGGACTTTGAAAACCGGATCGTAACCCGGTCTGTGTTTTTGTTGTCTGCGTCTCCATGAGCGAGGGAGTAGAAACAGCTGTTTCACTATCCATCGCCGAAGATTACCTTCTTCCCCGCCTACTGAAGAGCCACTGTTGCAGAGTTTAATGCACTGGGGCACAGATACGGGTGGGACATTCGGATCCATAAACTTAGACCAAGGGACAACTCCCTCAACGTAAAACCTGGTTACTACTACTATACCAATGTGATCCGTTGGCCATTTCGGCTTCAAAACTATGACCTCTACCTTGTCAAAAAAAAAAAAAAACTTTTACGTGGCCTTTTCCTGGCTTGTTGTGTTTCTCCACGGTATAAGGCTGTTGATTTAGAGACATAATTGATTTTTTATTCGTTTCTCCTCGTCCATTTCATTGACATGCAAACATGACCTTCCGCATGAACTCGTCATTCCAGAAAAAGGGCCATGAGTCTTAACTTCAAGGCCTCTTTGGGCAAAACACAACATAGAACAGAAAATTTTGTCTATAAACAATTGATGCAATCCAGGCGTGCTAATTTTGGAGTTTAGTTTTATTTCTCCAGGCGCACAGCCGGGTTAGACTCGATGAAGTTCAAGTCGACCTTGTGACCAAGCAGCTCGCGGATGTTGCTGACACCATACCTAGAAACGATATGTCAGTAGTTAATTCGGAAATATAAAGCAATTCGGTTTAGACTCACTTGATCATAGTAGGACGCTCCAGACTCAGACCCCAACCGTAGACCTGCATACCCTTGGGGATGCCCATCGACTCCAGCATCTCAGGTCGGAACATACCACTGTTACCGATCTCCACCCACTTACCCAGACCTTCGTGGTAGCCGAAGATCTCCATACTAGGCTCGGTGTAGGGGTTGTAAGCAGGCTTGAAACGAAGCTGGTGGATGTTCATCTTGGCGAAGAAAACCTCCATAAATCCAATCAGACCACCCAAAGTGAGACCGAAGTCAGCAATCACACCCTCAATTTGGTGGAACTCTGCCAAGTGAGTAGCATCGACGGCCTCGTTTCGGAAGACACGGTCGATACTGAAGAAGCGGGCCGGCCGCGGGTTGGCAGCGAGCTTGTGCAGCATGTACGCCGAAATGGAGGTGGTGTGCGTACGGAGGACAAGACGCAGGGACTCGTCCGCGCTCCACGGGTAACGGTAACCAATTGAACCAAACTTGCCCTTCTCGTGGACATCGTGCACGTTGTCCCAGTATTTCTTGTAGTCGAGCGGCTTATCTTGGGTATTCTTGGGGCAGTGGGGGTCGTTGGCGGGGTCCTCGCGAGGTCCATCGGCGGTAAGGGGATCAGCGATGTAGAAGGTGTCCTGGAGATCACGGGCAGGGTGTTGCTGGGGCACGAAAAGAGCATCGAAGTTCCAGAAACCAGTCTCAACGAAGCGGTTGGTGGGCATCTCCTCGAAACCCATCTCAAAGAAAATGTTGCGGAACTCCGCGCGCACCTTGCTCAGTGGGTGCAGGGCACCGGAGGGCGTTAGGGCACCCTTGGCACTAAAGTTATAGGCTTTGAATTCGATATCTTTCCACGCTCCATTGGAAAGCATGTCGAAGGTAAGATCGGTCTCCTCCTTGACGAACTCGCGGGCATACTTGGGGCCCTTGGTGATCTTGAAGGTGATAGCCTTGGACAGGGTAATCAATTTCCTCCGCTTCAGGTCCGCAATGGCTTTGGTATCCTCCAGGGTGTTTGTCCGCTGCACGGTGAGCAGGGTTTCGCGGGTCAGATCGACGATCGACTCGCGGGTTGCCCGCAGCAAGTCCTTGTCCTTCTTGATCCAGCCTTGCTTGAAGGCATTGCCCTGGCCAACCTTGGCGTTATCCTTCCCCACAATGGCGGGCAAGTCGGCAATCTTCAGACCATCCAGGGCCTTGACGACGGCGTCGAAAACCTTGGCCTCGTGACTGCCATTGGTCGCAATTTCTTCACCCTCGGGGGTAAGTTCGATGATCTCCTTGTCGATAGTCTCATATTCGACCATCTGCCGGGTGGCCAGGCGGTCCAGCGCACTTTTGACCTTCAATGAGGGGTCGGAGGGGAAGGCTTCGCTAGAGAGGATAGGGGTATCGGAGGCGGATAGAGCGTCCAGGATCGGGGCTGTCAGGTCGGACGCCATGGCTGCGGCCTTTTCCTGCAGGAAAATTGTCAAAATCTGAGCGGGGGAGCGTATGGGAATGAGGTCGGACTTTGGGACTGGTGCCCGCCAAAATTACGATGACTCTTTTCCAGTGATGGTGCGGCGGGCACAGCGACCACTTGCGCTGTTTCACCCCCACCATTCAAGCAGCCGCTACGTTTGTACATATGTACTCCGTACATTGGATTGATTGATTGATTGATTCGATGTCTAATCATTCACCACTCAACTCGTGACTCAGTGATCATCCGATTCGCTCGGCAGATTAGTCTTGCGTACTCGTATACGGACTCGGGGTACTTCCACTATCATCCGGAGAAACCTTCAATACTTATGTCGCTTATCCTGCTCTACAGCTCATATGGAATATCTTGGCTCGCTGCTCGCCAGTCGCGTCTTTTTCCCTCCGGTGCTTTCGTGTACTTTTTAAGTGGCGTGGCCGTTTCATCAACGGGCTACTCGTACATTGTACTTGTACTCGTACGCGTGCAGCGGAGGCAATATCGAACGTCAGTGCGTCTGGGTTAAGACCTTTCATCCTGACGTGTGCTTTGAGAATGCCTTGACCGGTTTAATATCTGTGAGGTGGTGATCTCTTGGCACCCGCAGCTGGGATGACCTGCAATCATGCAGCCATGGTGTCATTATCTCGTGGCCATTTCGCAAAACCCTGCCCCCCCCCCCCGCCAGGTGATGTGATACCGAATTAGTGGATACCAGCAACCAAGTACCCTGGCAGCGACCGTTGAACCTTCTCCTCCACCGCTGTCCAGGACTACTACAGAGTATTCGGCGCACGAGACCAGGAGGAGGCCAGGAGGACACCGTCTCAGCCACCCAAATAGAGGCCAGTATCCTTAGCGAGTGTGGACATCAAACAACTCCGGAACGGTGGCAGACTCGCCCCGAGACAACGAAGCACCGCTATTTCTTACTGGTTGGGACTAAGGTTCGGACCCAGTAGAGTCCACCCGCAAGAACCGTTCCTTGAAGTCTCGGGGCTACAGACTATTCGAACCTCTCAAAAGCCCATGTGGAATTTATTGGGCCGCGCGGTGATCACGGAGGATTTTTGAGGATTTAGAGGAGGAGGGGGGTAGTTTAGGAATAAACTATTGACAACTCAAACAACGAACTTGCCGGGATGACGAGTTGGACTTGCGATCGGCCCTAGTTCCAGCGGCGATCATCACGCTTTCAAGGTTACTCGTTCGATAGCCAGCGGATCAAGGGAGATGAAACGGCTCAGGGCCTTATTCCCTTATTCCCCAGTATCCTGGTCTCTTGGGAACTCTATCGCCTGCACTTGTCCGTGCGAGCCAAATCCATGATTCCGTTTCTGCCGGGATGTAAGCTGCTGTTGGTTGGGCGTGCATGCTATGGTGTACGAGTCGAGTACGGGAGTGCCAGCGTCTGTCTGCTTTGCGTAGTTTTTACCTATTAGAAAAGGCAGCGAAATAGAGACAGTAGAAGAGACAGAGAGAGACAGAGAGAGACAGACAGAGAGACAGAGAGAGAGAGAGAGAGAGAGAGAGAGAGAGAGAGAGAGAGAGAGAGAGAGAGAGAGAGAGAGAGAGAGAGAGAGAGAAATCAGTCGGCATCGCCGCCCCTTTTGAAATCCTCAATCATGCCCTTCCCCTTCCCCTTCCCCCTCCCCCCCTTCTCTCTCTCTCTGACTCTCTCCTCAATTTTCACATCTTTCTCCCCATCACCCCCTTAAAAAACCTTAAAAGCTTCTTCTCTCTCATTTTCTGGGGATTTATAATTTGTGCATCTCTCTATCCCTCCGTCCTTTTCCTCCCCCGCAAAAAAAAAAAAGGAAGAGCGTGGTGATTACATAACCGGGCGCTCCCCCCTTTGGTCTCCTTCGTCTCCCCGACTCAAACCTTTTGCAGTGTTGCTATCTATCATCTAACCCCCCCCCCCCTCTGCCCGAATATTTCGGGCTGTGTCAACTCTCTCTTTCTTGGTCCCGGATCCTCCTTTTTTTACATCGCCCCATGTCGTCCTAGATCCCTTCGTCTATCTTTTGTGGCAGAACCCCCCGTCCGGTAAGCTTGAACTCCCGCATCGATACCCTCCCAAGTTCCTCCTCCCCCCCCTCTCCCCCCGAATAACTCCCTATTCGGGGTTCATTTCGGCCATTTTTTGGAATCATCGTTTCTTCCCCTGGGGGTCTTTCGTTGGTTTTTGGGTCAAGGGTCGCTTGGTTTCTCGTTATCATGGAAACGTTCTCGCTCGCTAACGATCGTAGGGCATAATGACTGGTGCGGACGAGACTCTTGTGGCCGCGACTGCGGTCTTGCAGTCTCTGGCCAGAGACGAGCCTACCGCTGGCTCATCTTCCCCTCCTTTTGATTTTCAATTTCCATCAAGCAATGGTGCCAAATCTTCCACACTCCCCGGAGATCCGAGTCCTGCAAAGGCTGCCTTCGAGGCCGAGTTGGAGGCCTTGGTGCGCCGAGTGCACCACCTGGAATTCCAAGCTGTCAGTCATCACACGTTCCCCGACAATCCCCAGCAGACCACCCTGACTGCTCTCGGATCCAACGAGAAGAACCCAGACTTTTTGTGGACCTTTGGGCTCGATCGCTTGTCGTCCGGTCAAGGTTCTGACTCTCATTGCCTCACACAGCAGCAAAACCTGAATCAACCCAATCGGCGGCAGCGAACCCCCCTCGGGCCCCGAAGAGCAAGTGCAAGTGCAAGAGCAACCGCCCCCGACTGTGGACCTTGACGATGACGAAACCGACGAGGAGGACGAAACTGGAGCCCGCACCCGGGTCGTCCGCGAAGAAGATATCAGCATCCTGCGAAACCATGTGCAAAAGCAGGCCGAGGAAATCAGCTTCCAGAAGGACATCATTGCGCAGGTCCGCGACGAACTGTTGAAACAAGAGGAGCACACCCGCCGTGCCCTCACCAAGGTTGAAAATGAGGATGTCGTCCTCCTGGAACGCGAATTACGCAAACATCAACAGGCAAACGAGGCCTTTCAGAAGGCCTTGCGAGAAATCGGTGGTATTATCACGCAGGTCGCCAACGGTGACCTCTCGATGAAGGTCCAAATTCACCCCCTGGAGATGGACCCGGAAATCGCTACTTTCAAACGAACGATTAACACCATGATGGACCAGCTACAAGTTTTCGGTAGTGAAGTATCTCGAGTCGCCCGTGAGGTCGGAACTGAAGGAATACTAGGTGGACAGGCACAAATCACTGGTGTCCATGGTATCTGGAAGGAGCTTACTGAAAACGTGAACATTATGGCCAAAAACTTAACGGATCAGGTGCGAGAAATCGCTACTGTTACAACTGCTGTCGCGCACGGTGATCTCAGTCAGAAGATTGAAAGCCGTGCTCAAGGTGAAATTCTCGAACTGCAACAAACGATTAATACCATGGTGGACCAGCTTAGAACATTCGCAACTGAAGTCACACGAGTCGCTCGTGATGTCGGTACGGAAGGTGTGCTGGGAGGTCAAGCTCAAATAGAAGGTGTCCAGGGCATGTGGAACGAACTCACGGTCAACGTCAACGCAATGGCCAATAATCTGACAACGCAAGTACGAGATATCGCAACTGTCACCAAGGCCGTCGCCAAGGGTGACCTGACGCAAAAGGTGCAAGCCAACTGCCGAGGTGAAATTGCTGAGCTCAAGGACATTATCAATTCCATGGTGGACCAGCTGCGACAATTTGCGCAGGAAGTCACCAAGATCGCCAAGGAGGTCGGTACGGACGGTGTACTTGGTGGTCAGGCCACAGTGAATGACGTCGAAGGCACTTGGAAGGATCTCACTGAGAACGTTAATCGAATGGCTAATAACCTGACGACCCAAGTTCGTGAGATTGCTGATGTCACTACGGCTGTTGCCAAGGGTGACCTGACCAAGAAAGTCACAGCCAATGTCCAGGGTGAAATTCTTGACCTGAAGAGCACTATCAACGGCATGGTTGACCGTCTAAACACCTTCGCTTTCGAGGTCAGCAAGGTCGCCCGTGAAGTCGGTACCGATGGTACTTTAGGAGGCCAAGCAAAGGTCGACAATGTGGAAGGAAAATGGAAGGATCTTACCGACAACGTCAACACCATGGCCCAAAACCTGACATCTCAAGTGCGAAGTATATCCGACGTCACTCAGGCCATTGCTAAGGGTGACCTGAGCAAGAAGATTGAAGTGCACGCGCAAGGAGAGATTCTTACCCTCAAGGTCACCATCAATCACATGGTGGGTCGGCTGGCTAAGTTCGCCATGGAACTCAAAAAGGTCGCCCGCGATGTCGGTGTCGATGGTAAAATGGGTGGACAAGCCAATGTTGAAGGAATTGCAGGTACCTGGAAAGAGATCACGGAGGACGTCAACACCATGGCCGAGAATCTCACATCCCAAGTGCGTGCTTTTGGTGAAATTACGGATGCCGCGACAGATGGAGATTTCACCAAACTTATTACTGTCAATGCTTCCGGTGAGATGGACGAACTGAAGCGCAAGATCAACAAGATGGTTTCCAATCTGCGTGATAGTATTCAGCGAAACACTGCCGCCAGGGAGGCTGCCGAACTTGCCAATCGCACCAAGTCCGAGTTCCTGGCCAATATGTCGCACGAGATCAGAACCCCGATGAATGGTATCATCGGAATGACGCAACTCACGTTGGATACCGACGACTTGAAACCATACACTCGAGAGATGCTGAATGTGGTGCACAATCTGGCCAACAGTTTGCTCACGATCATCGACGATATACTAGATATCTCAAAGATTGAAGCCAACCGAATGGTCATTGAAAGCATTCCGTTCACCGTGCGTGGCACTGTTTTCAATGCTCTGAAAACACTGGCTGTCAAGGCAAATGAGAAATTCCTGAGCCTGACGTATCAAGTCGACAATACGGTACCGGACTATGTCATTGGTGATCCATTCCGTCTACGCCAAATTATTCTCAATCTGGTTGGAAATGCCATCAAATTCACAGAGCATGGTGAAGTCAAACTCACCATCCGCAAATCGGATCGTGAGCAATGCACCACCAACGAATATGCCTTCGAATTTTCCGTCTCCGACACGGGTATTGGTATTGAGGAAGACAAGTTGGACCTGATCTTTGATACCTTCCAACAGGCTGATGGTTCCACAACTCGTCGATTCGGTGGCACAGGCCTTGGTTTGTCCATCTCCAAGCGATTGGTCAATCTCATGGGCGGTGATGTCTGGGTCACATCCGAGTACGGTCATGGAAGTACATTCCACTTCACCTGCGTCGTCAAGCTTGCCGACCAATCATTGAAGGTTATTGCATCTCAACTTATGCCGTATCGTGACCACCGAGTCCTCTTCATCGACAAAGGACAGAATGGAATCCAGGCGGCTAATGTCTTGAAAATGCTGAAGCAAATTGACTTGGAGCCACTGGTTGTGCGGAATGAAGAACATGTTCCACCACCTGAAATTCAGGACCCCTCTGGAAAGGAGTCGGGCCATGCGTACGATGTCATCATTGTGGACTCCGTCGACACCGCTCGGATTTTACGAACTTTCGATGAGTTCAAGTATATTCCCATTGTGTTAGTCTGTCCCTTGGTATGCGTGAGCCTGAAGTCCGCTCTGGATCTTGGTATCAGCTCATATATGACGACACCTTGCCAACCCATCGATCTGGGCAATGGCATGCTACCAGCTCTTGAAGGCCGCTCGACCCCGATCACTACCGACAACTCCCGCTCCTTCGACATTCTTCTTGCTGAGGATAACGATGTGAATCAGCAACTTGCGATGAAGATTCTTCAAAAACACAACCACAACGTCTTTGTCGTCGGCAACGGTCTTGAGGCCGTTGAGGCCGTCAAGAAGCGCCGCTATGACGTTATCCTCATGGACGTTCAAATGCCTGTCATGGGTGGATTTGAAGCCACAGGCAAGATTCGCGAGTATGAACGGGAGAGCGCATTGCAGCGGACACCAATCATTGCTCTTACGGCACATGCCATGTTAGGAGATCGTGAAAAGTGCATCCAGGCCCAAATGGACGAATATCTGTCCAAACCACTCAAGCAGAATCAAATGATGCAGACCATTCTCAAGTGTGCTACGCTTGGTGGTTCTCTTCTCGAAAAGAGCAAGGAGTCTCGGATTTCCAGCAGCGGAGAAATGCACCCGATCCACTCCTCCGTTTCGTCCGACAATCAGAATCAGCAACTGCAGCAACAGTCTCAAAATAAGAAGCCGTTGCCAGCTCCCACGCGGCCGAGTGCTGAGACTCGCTCCATCACCTCCTCCGGTCCGATCGCTCGGGGAAGCGTAGTGAGTCCAACAGAGGACAAAGACGAAGAGATGATCGATGATCGGGTACGTTAAAAGCATTGTATGTTGAAGAGGAAAACACATTCGAACACCCTGGCTAATTCTTATTGTATTCTCAAACAGTCATTACTGCGATCCAACAGTACCTGAGCTTATTTGCATCTCTTGAACAATGTACTTTCTCGCCATGCAAATCTGCCTCTATGGCTTGATGTGGCCCTTGATACCCTGTCTATATTGAGTCTTTTTGAGCGCTTCTTCTTAAAGACCTCTTTTGAGAGGGCCCCGTGAGCACCTCCTCCATTTCCTACTTCCGACATTTTGTTCATCTCATACCCACCTACCTCATTCTCCTGTCATTTTCTCGCTTCACAAAGTGACCCCGTTTCTGCATTCGTTTACCATGGTACCTATCCCTGGTGGTGTTTGGCGTATCATTTTTATTTTCAACAAGGGCCTGGGCAGTCAAGTGGGTGACTGAAGGTGGAGTTTGCAACAAGAAGGCGTGCTTTTACTTTTGATCTATCCCATTGGGGTTTCCAGTGTCGTCACATTTGCTTTGCCATCTATTCTCTCGCTTGCAATCTTGCCTTGGAGCCTGTTTCTGTCATCATTTCTATTTTTGTATTGTACCTATTTGTTCCCTCCACGTTCTTGTCGAGCCATCTTTTTTGGTGCTAGAGAGGACGCCCAAGGTTCCGAGGCTTCTCTTTTTTTTTCCTACTGCCACTGGTGGTGTTTACTGGTTCTTGTTTGGGATGTTTCATCTCAGGCGAGGCTACAAGGCAAGAATTCATTCCATACTATCTATCCTTCCTTGACTTGCCCTGATTGTACTAGTAGTAGTACTAATGTTGTAGAATAAAGGCAATGAGCGCAGGTAGTCCCCCAGCACACTCACTCCCTCCCTCAGAAAGAAGATCATAAAAACGAGCAATCATATTATTAGATCTATATAAGGCTGAAACTATCAACCAGATCCTAAAATTATTCAGCTTAACGCCCTCCCCTCGCTTCAAGTTCTAAAAATACCAACCCCCAAAAACTCAACGACCAAATAACCAGCAAATTAATTCCAAATACGACCCCAGTGCGGCCTTGAAGGGTGAACATTCGTCCCCGTCGCGGTGAATTGAGTCGAGGCATGGGTTACGTTAAGAGCAGTCGTCGCATTCGAGAAAATACTGCTCGTGTTAGTGAACGGCGCGGTTATATTCCTCAGCACTCCCCGTGTAACGATACCGGGCTCCCGTCGAATCACATTGGAGTCTCGTCGTTGAAAATGACTTCCTTTCTCTTTGACTTTTTCTGTGGGCGACGCTTCGGGGCTGGTGCTGGATTCGCCAGTGGACGTCGACTCTTCGGAAGTCGTAGATGGAGACGTCTCTGGAGTCGTGGATGGAGATGCCTTTGGAGTCGTGGATGGAGATGCCTTTGGAGTCGTGGATGGAGATGCCTTTGGAGTCGTGGATGGAGATGTCTCTGGAGTCGTGGATGGAGATGCCTTTGGAGTCGTGGATGGAGATGTCTCTGGGGTGGTGGATGGAGATTTCTCTGGGGTGGTGGATGGAGATTTCTCTGGGGTTGTAGATGGAGACGATTCCGAGGGTGTGGTGGTCGAGGAAGGTACTGTTATCAAGGTGCTGGGACTAGAGCCTGGGTTTGAGCTTGAAGTAGAAGCTGTGGAAGCTGTGGAAGTTATGGAAGCTCTGGAAACTGGCCCGCTGGTTGTACTGGATGTACTGGATGTACTGGTTATACTGGTTGTACTGGTTGTACTGGTTGTACGGGTGCTGGGGATGAAGGGAGTCGAGCTCTTGGAAGTAGTTTGCGATCCGGGGTTGGTTGTGCTTGCGCTGCCACTTCCACTTCCAGATGAACTTCCAGATCCGCCGCCAGTTGCACTTCTCGAAGGATTGCCCGATCCTCCTCCACCTGAGGAGCCTCCGCCAGAGGTTGAGGGTCCTCTACCTCCTCCACCGCCAGCACCACCAGCGCTGCTGCTTCCTCCGCCAGCACCTCCACCCGCTCCACCTGATGGGCCACCGCCAGACAGACCACCGCCAGATGGGCCTCCTCCAGATGGGCCTCCTCCAGATGGGCCTCCTCCAGATGGGCCTCCTCCAGATGGGCCACCTCCGGCTCCACCACCGCCAGATGTTGGACAGCTAGTCACTGTCACTGTCACTGTAGACACAGTTGCAGTGGGACAAAATGGGGCACAGATAGAAGAGACCCCAGGGCAGATAGATCCACCGGAGTTGCCACCTCCAGAAGAAGTGCCTCCGCCGGGGCTTGTACCTCCACCACCAGGGGAAGTACCACCACCGGGTGAAGTGCCGCCGCCAGGAGAGGTACTGCCGCCAGGAGAAGTGCCACCACCAGGAGAAGTGCCACCACCAGGAGAAGTGCCACCACCAGGAGAAGTGCCACCACCAGGAGAGGTGCCGCCGCCAGGAGAGGTGCCGCCGCCAGGAGAGGTGCCGCCGCCAGGAGAGGTGCCGCCGCCAGGACTACCGGTAGAGCTTGGGCTAGCACCACCACTACTAGGGCTAGTTCCTCCTCCGGGAGATATACCACCGCCAGGGGAAGTGCCACCGCCAGGGCTTGTACCTCCTCCAGGGGACGTACCACCACCAGGAGAAGTGCCACCACCAGGAGAAGTGCCACCGCCAGGATTACCGGTAGAGCTAGGGCTAGCACTACCACCACCACCAGGGCCTGTACCGCCGCCGGGGGATGTGCCTCCACTAGGGCTAGTTCCTCCTCCAGGGGAGGTACCGCCACCAGGTGCACCAGTAGACCCAGGTGAAGTTGAGCAGGGAATTCCGGTCTCTTCACCAGGGAATGTTTCGGTAGCGGAAGCAACGGCTGAACTCAGGGCGCCCGTGTTGGCGATATTATGACGTTCTACCAAGTGACGGTTCTCGTCGCGGTCAACAAGGATAGCCAGCTCGTCTGCACTCGCTGGGAGACACTGCAATAGTATGCAAGAAGCGGCGGCCAGCAAAGCCATGCATCTATTAGGATACATGATGGCAGATCAAAGAGTCTGGGCGTGAAAACAATCAAGCGAGTGAGTGTTCAGTCAAGAGGACAATTGATCATAGAAAGGTTGACACGTTCCGGGGCCACTCAAATTTGTAATGGCGGGATTGGATGGATAAGTAGCAAGAAAAGAGAATGTAAAACAAAGTCAATCGGATCGAAGCAAAGTCCACGCAACAGCCAACTTGATGCAGATCACAGCGTTGCACGAACCGCCGGACAGGAGCAAGACAACACACAGCGAAGCAATCTGGACAGCAAGCAAAAGCGAAGATGGAAGCAAGGTAGAAGGACAGAGGGTGCAGAGACAAAGACCTTGTAATATGTAGCGCATAGCCAGAAACCTTGAAGGGTAGTGATGATCGAGCGATGTCATTGACTTAGTTTCCAGGTATGGGCTGATGACCATATATGGTTGGTCTTGCTGAGGGGAGCCCTATGTTTACCAAGTTCCATGGTCCTCGCAGCACTTCCGGCCGTTCCTCTTGGAAATATATTCCGCAGGTTCCTCGGGCTTTGACAGAATCAGGTACCATCATTGTGACTGCCAAATTACATAGATCTGGACCTGAACCTGGTTCTTGTTCCCCTCGGAGATATTATGCGATCTCCTAGCGGATGAGATCATTGTATCGTGAATTGAACTATCGAGATGACCATGCGAAACCCCCCCCCCGATGGATTTAACGATGAAAAATCGATTAGCATTAGTAAACTAGAAACTTTTTAACCTATGATAAGATGCATGCGAAATTGACGCGTTTGTTTGTTGGGTCGCTAATATGGTCGTGGAGAGAAAAATAAGTTCAAACCGCCTGGCACTCAATATGGCGGTGTCTTCAAAATTCAAAATGTATATATATAAATATATAAATTCAATCTCTGTGCAATTTTAGTCGCTTTTATTCTGCGAGGTCATGAAGTCGTGTCGTTGGTATTCAAAGGGTGGGTATTTCTTGCATTTGCAACTTTTTCAAGTAAACATGGGCGCGTAGCCTATGTGACCTAGTAAATAGCGAGAGGACGACGCCAGCCGACCTGTATGACCTTTACGGCGGTACAGCAAGCAAGACCAGCCGCATAGCACACTGTAGTGAAAGCAATAAGGCCCCAGTATTCACCATTGCAGCGCGATAGGATTTCTCCGGCAATGGGGATACCGGTCAGGGTGCTAGTAGCGAATATGTCAGTCATGAGTACAAATGACATCAGAAACTGTGTTCAATAACTGATACTTACCCAAAGCTCACAATCGTGTATGCGGTTGCGTAATAACGACCGTAGTTTTCGGTCTTGCACAGCTGACCGACGCAGACAGGCGTCAAACTGATGTTACTTCCACTGGAGAAGCCGAAGAGGACGGCATATACGATGAGCAATGCCAGACTGTTCCCGGCAGGAAGCCAGAGGCATGCATTGCACAGCAAGCAGAGAGCCACAGTCGCAATCAAGGTGTTGAATCGGCCAAGATAATCAGCAAAGAATCCTGGAAGCCATCTTCCGAAGAACGAACCAACGTTCAAAATGGCTACCATCTGGTATGAAAGTTTCGTGGAGAAGCCTTGATCCAGAGCATAAGAGGAGATGTAACTGATAGGCACGAAGAGACCCCACTCAATAAAGAACACGCTGGCGGTAGTCAATGCAAATCGAGGCTCGCGGAAAACCTTGAAATCCGGAAGGATGTTTTCTCTGGAGAAAGGCCGTTGTGGTAGGCGAGATTTGATGAGTAGGTTTGCGAATCCAAAAGCGATTAGGCATATCAGGGCGATCACACGGGTTGCCCAGGCCCATCCAATTTTGGGGAAAAGGCTTTCCAGAATGAGCGGAAAGGCAATTCCCCCAATCGAGCCACCGGTAGCAGCAATACCGGTTGCGACTCCACGTTTTTCAAAGAAGAAATGACCGATTGCTGAGATGGCTGGGGTGAATATCAAAGACGCGCCCACTCCGCCCAGAACACCGATCACAAGCATAAAATGCCAGTACTTGGTGCAAAACCCCAGAAGGATCATCATCGCCATCTCACAGATGGAGCCTGCCAGGACAAGAAAACGCGGCCCGCGGGCATCGAAGATGGGGCCGATCTGAACACCGCAGAAGAAGGTCAAGAAGGCATACATGCCAAAGATCCACCCGATGTTACCGGAGCTATAGTCTTTCAGCTGGTGATTCTCGATGTAGGCCTGGAAAGTACCAATGGTGTTGACGAGTCCCAGGGAGCCAAAAAGACCCAGGAAGCTCCCGAGCACCACCAGCCATGCTTCAAGCCCACCCTCTGGGTAAGTGTTCCCTCCGCATCAGTCGTCACCCGGCTCATAGGGTCCCTACGAACGGAGCGGTGCGAAGGGGCTACCGTAGAAGCCGTGCGATAGAGCTCATCGTTGTTGTCTGACTTGTTTGCGGTAGCTGGCTCATGTTCGGCATCCTGGTTGGGGTTGTGGGTTTGGTCCTGCTTTTCAAAATCGGAGACATGCGTACCAGTCTTTTCCAGATCAGCTCCGGTCACCTGGTCCTCTGTCTCGTAGATTTCAGACACGACCGTGTGGTCGAGAGTAGGGTCGATACCATGTTGATGGCGACCCGATGCATTAGATGTTGTGGTGGTGAGGCCCGAAAAAGTGGACATTATATGTTGAGGGTAGCTCCGCTCTCCGTAAGTTGCTTTGGATATTTTTCCCCTTATTATGGAGGTGACAAATTTCCGTCGAGGAAGTGCCCTCTCACGCTGCCTTTGGTGTACTTGAAGGCTGAGATATTGTGGGGATCTGGGGGAAGATGAAATGGGTTTGAAGATGGAGAGGGGTCATTAGCAATCCAAAAGTTGGGGGTTCACCTCATTCTGTGGAGTTCTCCCCGATTGGCTTTGAGCATGGTTCATGGGTCTTTGTAGGCCCGTTTTCATAACGTGGAAAATTCGGTCACGAGCGGCTATTGGTGGCGGGTAAGTGGGCCATTCTCGCCCGAGTACGAAGTACTCCATTTCTCTATTTGCTTATTACGAACTGGACACTTCAACTCCGAACTCCGATCGATATAAGACGCCGGTATAGGATCGAAGCACTCAAGGGAGGGCCATGAAAACGTGGAGATTCGGAGAATTTACCCAATCACCCCCATCAACCACATGCGTTGCCGGAAGATCGGCATGGACCGACAGGAAGCTTGCCTTGTGTAACCAAGCCATATGTTTGCCCAATGAAAGCGGGACCATGTGGCAAGTAAATCTTAGTCTCGATAAAGAGGGTCGCAGGCTTAATCGCCACTTACTACTCCGTAGTGAGTCCACTCAAGCAAGATCCGCGGTGGATTTTATGGACTTGGGAGTGGATGCCTTCTTGGGTGAGATATCGGCTCTTTTAGTTCATATAACCTAAAGTGAGGCCACCTTTCATCCAATTGGGCTTGTGGTTTAGTGGTATAATACTCCCTTAGCATGGGAGTGGTCCGGGGTTCGATTCCCCGCGAGTCCATTTTTTGCTGAATCCCGCAAGGATCTTGGCAGCCGGCCACCTACTCTTTCATCTAGCTTTGATCCTTCCAGTTTGAGACGAAGGATAGATGGTATTTCTCTTTTTTTTGAAGAGATTTCGGAGTGTTTTTTTGGTTCCAGCGGGGTTTATTTCAATCCAAGTTCTTTAGGATGTTCAAGTTCTGTCCCGGTCTGTTGGCGGGGAGCAGGCGGGCGGGTATATATAACTGCGAATACTACGCACTAATTAGCCTGGCTTCCAAGCCCTAGAGGATCCCTCCCCTTCAAGTTCCAAGTTCTGGATAAATCCTGCAGCGGTCCATGTACCTCGGGACTGCAGCGAGTCAAAGGCTAATCCAGAGCTTATCACCCGAAACAAGCAATTTCAGCTCATGTACGGAGTACTATCGCAGCCAATACCCATCCCGCAATCACGTTCATCGCAAGCCACGGCGGGTCCTGATAGTCAGGGGCCCTTTGTTATCTTTGAGATAAACCGAGATAAACCGAGTTATCCCTCTACTAGGTAGAGGCTTCATTTTAAAGAAAGACTTTTAAGGCACCTGGGCATGACTCAGTAGCTCACTAACAATGACATATGCAACATGTAAGCTACGTACATGAATAACCCGAGTGTCAACACAGATTTTGTAATGGTAGCCGTATGATCCGAGCGGGGAGGGGTCACAATGGGCGTAGCCTAGTTGATGTCACCGCGCGAGGGAAGAGGAGAAAGGAGAAGCTAGATCGAGCTTTGTCACTAATCTCCGGGCGCAATAAGCCTATTTGTCGGAATCCCGTCGCGGTCCCGGGAAGCCCTAATCTACTGAATAACATCCACCCGGAGACAGAAATTGACACACCAAGAGAGAACAGTAGGCTGGAAAAATGGGAGTTTCCAACATGAAAGGCAGCCATGTCTGCCCGCTAGATAGATTCAGCTCTGTCCAGGGAAATGGGGAACCAGAAACAAAGGGACGCAGATCGGTTAAAGCTGGGGTGAGCGATTTGCATGAGATTTACCATTTCCGGGGCTGGCGGAGATTCTGAACCCCGCTTGGGCAGTGCAAATTGACCTCAGTGGCTCACTGGTATCGAAGAGGGGGACCCAGTAATGGCACAAGAAGAAGCATTGCCTTGCCGGCCGCTAATCAATTTATGGGGTAACATGAAAAGTCTCGAGGGCACGGAGGACATATTTAGTTTGCATTCACCCGCTCCAGTTTGTTTACTCCGCAGAGTGAATATTTTCATGGGTTCTCACCGAATCACACCCATTTTCTCCCATAGCCTAAAATGCTGTTGAAATCTGTTTTGACCTCCGGTCTCCTAGCCCTTGCAGTGGGCTCGGAGACCGTCGCCGCATCCAAGCATGGTCGTTTTGCTGAGCACGCCCGTGCTCCGTTGGAGAACGCCAAGCGGGCAGCGGAGGCTGCTCAGGCGAAGCATGTGCGATCCGAAAAGGATTTTCGATTCTCGAACAAGAAGACTGAGAGTGAGTAGTATCTCATTATTTACCGATTTGCTTTGCTGACCATTCGCCCAGAGTATCTGGTTAACCACTTGCCTGATGTACCTTTCGATATCGGAGAGATGTATTCCGGCCTCATGCCGATTGACATGAGTAATAGCTCCCGGGCGTTGTTTTTCATTTACCAACCGACCATTGGAAAGCCTGTGGACGAGGTGACTATCTGGCTGAATGGTGGACCTGGCTGCAGTTCCATGGAGAGCTTCCTCCAGGAAACCGGTCGTTTCCTGTGGCAACCTGGTACCTTTGCGCCAGTAGAGAATCCATATTCCTGGGTGAACCTCACCAATGTATTGTGGTTAGTATCAAGCACCGTCGTTGGATACATTAGCAGAAGCAGTGTGTTAACTCTCACCCCAGGGTCGACCAGCCGGTTGGAACCGGCTACTCTATCGGTACACCAACTGCCACCACCCAAGAAGAAACAGCACAGGACTTTGTCAAGTTCTTCAAGAACTTCCAAAAGACCTTCGGTATCAAAAACTTCAAGATCTATGTCACCGGTGAAAGTTATGCTGGTCGCTATGTCCCTTACATCTCAGCTGCAATGCTGGACGAGAATGACAAGGAGTACTTCGACCTACAAGGTTAGTGAGAATGGGAACTATCAATATAACATCATTAACCGTCAACAGGTGCACTTGCTTATGACCCATGCATTGGTCAATTCGACTACGTCCAAGAACAAGTCCCAGTGGTGCCGCTCGTTCAGAATAATGCAAACCTGTTCAACTTCAACGAGTCATTCATGAACGAGCTCGAGCACTTGCACAAGACCTGTGGATACAGCGACTTCATCGAAAAGTACCTGACCTTCCCTCCACCCGAGGAGCAACCGACCAAGATTTTCAACTACACCACAGACGCCAAGTGTGATGTTTTCGACATGGTTTACAACGAGATCTTCAGCATAAACCCATGTTTTGATCTGTACGAGATTAACCTGATGTGTCCCTTGCTGTGGGATGTACTGGCCTTCCCTACTTCGCTCGTCTACCAGGCCGAAGGTTCGACCGTCTATTTTGACAGGAAGGATGTCAAGCATGCCTTGCATGCACCCAATGTAACTTGGGCCGAATGCTCAGCTGAGCCCGTTTTCGTGGGCGGCAGCGCAGGTCCTGAGCAAGAAGGTGATACATCAGCAAACCCTATCGAAAAGGTTTTGCCTCAGGTGATCGAGGCGACGAACCGTGTTCTCATCAGCAATGGCGATTATGACATGGTCATTATCACCAATGGTACACTGCTATCCATTCAGAACATGACTTGGAATGGCCACCTCGGATTCCAGGAGAAGCCCGAAACCCCCATCGACATTGAAATCCCCGACCTCATGTACAAGAGTGTTTTCGAGGAAAATGGCGCATCGAGTCTTGACGGACCCCAGGGCATCATGGGTATTCAGCACTTCGAACGTGGGTTGATGTGGGCAGAGACCTATATGTCTGGCCACATGCAGCCACAGTACCAGCCACGTGTTGCCTATCGCCATCTAGAATGGCTACTCAAGCGGACTGACTCACTTTGAAAGTGCGCATCGAAGCGAAAGCCCTGTGATTAAACAGAAGCAGCATGGTGTATGGGCAGTAGCAATCTCGTACATAGCAACAAAGAAGTCTACTGAAACAGCAAATGAAATTGCACATATGACAAAGCCCTCTTCTCTCGGCAATATTAAGGATAGAAAAAGCAGTAGATTCTCAAGAACGGTGGTTGGTAGGACTGACAGCAACTCTGATAGCATTTCATCTACAGCGTCAGATTGACCAGGAATTCAGGTATTTTTGATTAGCCCAGTAAACATGAAACCGGCCCGGATCAGCCTTGCATTCGGACCGTGTGGCCCATCTCCGCATTATCAGTCCCCCATAAGTCAGTCATAAGCACCCGCAATAGCCGTGCATACAGGAGCCTATCTGGCTAGAGTTTTCCGCGGGAAACCTTGATCCCGTTATCCCCCCTATTGTATTCGAGATGATAAATTCGATCTACACAGATAACCGCCAAAGAATTATCTTGTGATGTCAGCCGTCACCGCCACCTGGACTGGATTTCCGTTTTAAGTTATTTTTCACAGCGCCGCCCCTGTCTTGCCTTCGAAAGTGATTGCTAACCCAGGTGTATTAGAGTCGGGTCTACCAGCTCTTGGGGATTTCAATTATCGTGCCGAGAAAGTTTTCAACAGGGGGTTGGAACAAAGTGACCAGTGAGATACTTTATATTCCCGGTCTATGGACGAGACATGGCATTAAGGTTTTAGTCCAGATATTTCGGGATTATATGGTGCTAGGGTGGAGCCGCAGGGTGTTCACTACTAATATGTAATCTGTGAATTGGTATCTGACTCATTTCGGAGGGAATTGTAGGCGTTTGATGACTCGTATCGTCATGGATCCTCTCCGCACGGCCGTATGGGAAGCGGTAGGTACGCGGGGGTTATACTGAAGCGGGTCATGGACGCATAGTACTAGCTCTCTTTCAGCCATATGATTCCACATATGTAGCAAAACTAGGTTTATCCAGATAAGAATGATGAGGCATTTTCTTGACAATGATGCCCGATCTACAGCATGCCTGTCTCCTGTTCTATTCTGTGAAGCGGAGATGCTCCGAAAAAGCAGCTATGGACTATCCCATTGGTCTATGTCTGGGCTGAAGACTGCAAGATAGTTTGATCCCTGTTTGACACCCTAGTCATTCAATTACAATGATGTAGATTATGCAAGAGCATAAGCAGAGTTGCGACGACAGTTATGCTTCATGATGGCCTGGGCTACCCCGGGAATACCAAAAATGGGAATTCCTTTCCCACCTCCTAAATGCAAGGGCTCCTATGCAGAGCGAGCATGCAATTGTCGCGTGGAGAGCATGATTTATGATGATCTACCCTCCAGATGTTCATTTGCATCGAGTCGCCTTCTTATTTGAGCGGCAGCTTACGACCAGGCCAGCCTCGGCCAGCCCGCGAGCCAAGACATAGGGCTACCGCCTGTTACCCGCACTCTTGGTTGTAAAATTCAATATGACAAGTTGGGGCTGAAAAGATATGCCTCAGTGGAGCGTTCGTTCTGAATAGTATTACGTTCTTTCTCGCACCCTCTCTTGTTCTTGTTTTTGCCATGGAGTCCAGACGCCCGAATAATTCGATTGATTCCCATTGGGTATTGTTATGGTAGGTACCGAGTCCGCAAGGGAGTCGGGAATTGCCGAGGGACCACCCCAGTCTCCACGTAATAAAAAAAAAAGGAAAGAAAAAGAAACCGGGACCACCGACCCACGTCTCACACAAGTGTAGGATCGGGGGCGTCGCGACAAGCAGTGTCGGGTGGCGGCGCCCACGTTACAAGGGGGATACCTGGGATAAATTACCATCGGCCGATGAAAAAAAGCACTGGTCGCCAGGGCGGACACTCTGATTCGTGCAGTGAGCTACGCGAAGGTAGACCTGACCAGTCATATTGCCCGTATCCTGTTATTAGGGGGGGTCGTTCATCAAAAATCTTTCGCCTCTCCAGAGTGATTATGTACCCATGGCTCCGGAGAGGTCAGTCCCGAATGCGGTCAAGATGAAGCGCCACCAGGTTTCGTTGAGAAGGTCGTGCTCGTTGTGAAATCAGATCTTCCCTACAGGACCATCCTCTTTTGAACTTGCGGGGGATCGGCATCGGCACGTTGAGACGGTACAAGTATCGACATGTAATGGAGTCAGTCATTTTGCAGACGATGGACAGAGAGAACCAGAAATTGCGATTGGATGAGCAGGATTCATCGGCAGAGAAGGGCGATGACGTCGTCCTGAGCACGTGGAGACTCTCGAATGCGGTCTACATATGGCTAAAGGACCATTTTGATACGGTTCCAATTGGCTCTCACTCCCACCCTCGGTCTTCTTGAGGCTGTGCAAAGAGAGGGTACCCCTACGGAGTATGCCCGCGCAACATTCTAGCCCTGGGAAGTTTCCATCCACCACTGTACCGTCTATCTCGATCCTTGATAGATGATAGGGAAGTTGAATGGGAAACTTCACGGACCGTATAGACGGACCGGCCACCCAAAGCGGCCCGAGACGAGCAGCCAGTCAAGAGTTGAAGAAGACGCCTCTGAGTGATCGCCCGCCAGGGTGTGGCTGCGCTATGCCGTGTTCGGCAGCTCGTCGTGTTCAGGGGCGCCGAGCCTTGTTTCTTTTCCTCGAGTATTTTTTCTTTCTTTTTTCTCTTTCCGATATCCTTGACATCACAACGTTTTTGATTTCTTTAAATTCAAATTCCCTATGAACATTGTCGAGGCTCCGGGATCAACCGTACTCTGTACTCGGTACCCCAGTCTTGTAATACCAATACAGGTCAACCCCAGACGGGATGGGCAAACCCGAAATGCACTTTGTCTTTCGCGCTAGTCCCCTTTTGGCGCTAGCTAAGAGAGGGTCCCCCGGCCTTGTCGCAATTTGGAAACAACTGGACATCCCGTAATTTAATACCATCGTTACTTCTTTGCGGAGAGAAAAAAAAAAGGTGAAAAAAAAGGGAAGGGAAAGCGCGATACTGGGTTTCCGTGGTTTCTATTTTCTATATTAGACCTCTCCCATCGGCTTCCTTTTCTCTCTTCTTTTCTTCTTCCTCTCTTCAACCTTCCAACTCCCCATCTCCTCTCCACCCTTTCAACCACTCAACTCCACTCTTCCTCTGGGTTCGAGGTAGAGCTATCTTCAGCTTCCCTCGGTTTTTCCCACTGGGAATCATCCTACCTTACCTACACTTCTTTATTTTCCAACTTTCTGAGAAAAAGACAAAAAAAGACAGAATTCTTCTGTTCCTTCGACTATACTATACCATCCAACCCAGTTCACGACTCGACTCAAATACTAGGAAACCCCCCGTGCGCACCTTCCAGCGATCACAGCCTGCATATCTCGACCTAGATCTTCCAGAAAATTCCCCGTGCGAACTTGCCCACCATTGATGAGACCCTCCGACAATCTTTCACTCTCGATTGCACCAGCTGTAGCCTTGCCCTAAACCAACGACTTACGAAACCTTCACCTCGATCTTCGCAGTAGCGCCAACTGTTCCATTTCCAAAGCGACTTGCCCGTAAACCGTCATAATGGGCATTGAGAAATTTAACCCCTTCAAGGAGGATAGACAGAACTTCCCGGGCGTTGTCATCCCGCTGGCTGATGCCCCGGCTCGCCCGAAGCCCGCACTGACCGACGATGAGAAGAAGGCCGCGGATGCAAATAAGCCCCTGGAGCGGGCTTCTTCGTCCGAGAATGGCTCCTCTGGCGGTTCTGTAAATGAACCTTCTCATCGGACCATCGAGTCTTTACGTGCGGAGGTTGAGTCTGATGTTGCCGCATCGGCACACGACTCTGTATATGATCGTATGTCTAACTCTTATCCGAGATTACACAGTCCCAGAAGCGCCCGTTACTATGATATAGTGAATTTTATGTTTTGTTATTCAAAATCTAACTGGTTTAATCATCTAGGCAAGGCGAAGGTTATCAACAGTGCCCTCATGGATATCGGCATGGGCCGTTACCAGTGGCAACTGTTCTTCCTTTGCGGCTTTGGTTGGCTTGCAGACAAGTAAGTGCTTTCTGTCCTAAACTCCATTTTCCTTCTCATCGAATAACTGGCTAACATATTTTCTAGCCTCTGGCTCCAGGTAAGAAGGCAAAATAATACCAAATTCGGTTGTGTTGCATTCAACAAAACTAACTCTACTAGGGTGTTGCCCTTACTCTGACCCCTATCTCTTATGAGTTTGGGATCTCGGAATCCGAGGTCCGCTTCACCACCTGTGCTCTTTTCTTGGGTCTCTGCATCGGCGCGTCAAGTTGGGGTATTGCTTCTGATATTCTTGGTCGTCGCGTCGCCTTCAACACCACTCTGTTTTTGGCCGGCGCCTTTGGCTTGGCCGCAGGTGGTGCTCCCAACTGGATTGGGTATGTTTTATCTGACAAAACTGATTTAGTATTGTTCGTGGCTAACTATTCATCAGTGTCTCCGCCTTGTACGCTTGTTTGGGCCTTGGTGTCGGTGGTAACTTGCCTGTCGATGGCGCTCTTTTCTTGGAGTTCCTGCCCATGGCCTCTGGAAATATGCTGACCATGCTGAGTGTGTGGTGGCCCATTGGCCAGCTAATTTCTAGTCTGCTTGCTTGGGCTTTCATTCCAACTTTCAGTTGCGAGAGTGCAGAGAACTGCACCAAAGAGCAGAACATGGGCTGGCGTTATCTGGTCTTGACTCTGGGTGCTATCACCTTTTGCATGTTCATCGCCCGCTTCTTCTTTTTCCATCTCTACGAGTCGCCAAAGTTCCTGCTGTCCCGCGGCCGTCAGGACGAGGCTGTCGCTTCCGTCCACGGTATCGCCTACAAGAACAAGACTAAGACTTGGCTGACTACTGAGATCCTGAACGAGATTGGTGGATACCCCGAGACAAAGGAGGAAGAGAAGCTTGGTTTTATTGACATTATCAAGCGCTTCTTTTCCAAGTTCTCTATGGAGCGCATCGGACCCCTGTTCAATAACAAGCGCTTGGGAATTACCACCGTCATCCTCTGGTTCTGCTGGGCCACTATTGGTATGGGATATCCTCTATTCAACGCTTTCCTGCCCCAGTACCTGGGCAGCTCCGGCGGCCAGACCAATTCGGCCTACATCACCTACCGCAACTATGCCATCACCTCCATCGTCGGTGTCCCTGGCTCCCTTCTGGCTTGCTACACCGTGGAAATCAAGTACATCGGTCGTAAGGGAACTATGGCTATCGCTTCCCTGATCACTGGAGTGTTATTATTCTGCTTTACTGCCTCTACCAACGCCAGCGTGCAGCTTGCTTGCACTTGCCTCGAAGCCTTTTTCCAAAACATCATGTACGGTGTTCTCTACGCCTACACGCCCGAGGTCTTCCCTGCGCCGAATCGCGGTACTGGCACCGGTATCTGCAGCTGCTTGAACCGTATTGCTGGCCTATGTGCTCCACTGGTCGCCATCTACGCTTCAACTTCCAGTGCTGATGCGCCCATCTACGCATCTGGAGCTCTGATCTTGGCTGCATTTGTAGCCATGGTCTTCCTCCCCATCGAGACTCGTGGAAAACAGACTCTGTAAAAGCAAAATATCATTTTCGCTGTGTCAGCGACGCATCCCCCTTCCGAAAGTTCAGAGGCCTTGTTTTACTATACCTTCGAATCTATGTTTATATTTATGGCTTAAAGGTGACGAAACTCGCCGCAACTGAGCCTGGTGCCTTTCTGCGAGATGAAATGAGGCGGGTCCTTTTCTTTTTCTTTTTTCTATTTCGGAGCATTTTGATTTTTCTTGTATGCTTGAGTGAGCGACAAGGCTCCCGAGTGGATATGTGTGATACCATCGTGACTTTTGAATTGTATATCAGATTTGAATCTAGTATATCATCATTCTTAAAACCTCTTCCCCCCTCGTATCATCCGAGCGACTGCCCAGGTGAGTGAGGTATGATTCTAGCCTTCTATGAAACTGGGCCTGAGAGCAACACATTGAAGTCAGTCTACTCGACAGTACTACTAATACGAATGATCAAAGAGAGAAGAACTTGAACAGACAAGACGAGCAAAGGCGCTAAGTAGGTATACAAACCCGACAAGCGTTTCCACCGCCCATAGGTCCAGGTTGAAATGCAATTGAGAGGGGGTTTCCTCAAGGTACAACAAGGAAACGAGGAATATGTGATAAAGACTGATAAAGCCCCTTGAAGATAAAGCCTAATAGACAGGAGAAGGCAAGAGGCACAAGAAGAACTCCGACCAGAATCCAATAAACCACTCGAACGAAAGAAACGAAGGAATAACGCAAAACGACCGTCACCAGTCGAACCCATCGTTCACCGTTGCCCATTTCCCAGATTCCCAGTCAAACAAAGCCTTGGAGTATATATGCTCTTCTTCGCCGGTTGATCCGATAACGCACAGTTCCGAAATGAGAGATAGATAGATGAGAGATAGGAGGAAAGATATGCGAGGAGAGAAAATAAGTCATGAGGTGAACTGCGTATAAGAAGGTAGGAGGTAAAAATAGATGAGAGAAGAAAATATCATGCGACGTCGCTCGTGAAAAGAGAAAGACAAAGAGAAAAAAGAAAACAAATATGAATGAGGGGCTGAAGCGAACCAAAGGACTGCTGAAGCACAATAAACTTGTATGTTGTACATAAAAGATCATGATCAGATGACCGGTTGATTGCGGCGACCGCGCTTTTCTAGCAGCGTTGCGCCGTTCAAGGTGAGTTCGAACGGTTGTTGGGCTCTCTGACTGATGCTGCTCTTGGCAGCGGCGGCAACATTCGCATCATGCTGACCATACCCTTGCTTGCGAGGAGGTTGTCGGTGAGCTTGTCGCGCTTGCGCGGCACTGCTCTGGGCACCGAGGTTGGTGGAGCGAAGCTTAGCTTCCATGCCGGCCATTTCACCACCATTGCTGGGCTTGGCAACCTTGAGAGGCGGTTGGCCTGCAGCTGCATCAAGTCCGGCGCGGTAATCAGGTTCGTCGTCATAACCTTCATTGAGATCTCCAAGTGCGGACTGGAAACCGGCCACCGAGTTGCCGCTTTGGGCTGCCTGTTGGCGAACGTGTCGGCGGCGTTTGGTTTCTTCCTCCTGTCTGTGGACTGCGTAACCGACATCGAACACTTCACGCAGATTGAATGCACCGGGTGAACGGAAGTCCATTCGGCGGTCTATGCCAACAGAGGGAACATCCAGGGAGGCACGAGAGCTGGTGGGTTGGTATGGAGCTTGATCGGCGCCGATAGGGTCGAATTTCGGGCCTTGTTGCTGGACTGGGCCAAGGGGTGTGGCCAGAGGCGGCGCATCAGCAGCCGCGGTGGTTTCCTCGTCTGTCCCTCGGATCCAAGGGTGGGCAAGGAACTCTTTGATGGTGAACCGTTTCTCGGGGTCGACAGTCAATAGGTGCGAAATGAGATCTTGGGCCGACTTGGAGATGTCGTCCCACCATGGTGACAGGAACGTGTATTGACCTCTCGCAACCTTCTCCGTGAGGACCTGGATACTCTCGTCGTAGAATGGAGGGAAACCACACAAAAGTGTGTAGAGGACGCAGCCCATAGCCCACATGTCCACACTCTTTGAATACCGTTCATCCTTCACGATCTCGGGCGCAGTATATCCAACAGTACCACAAGGGGTCATCGTTTGGCTGTCCCAGATTACCTTGGATAGACCAAAATCGGCGATCTTAATTGTACCGATACCGCCAGAGCCAACTCCCGGAGTGAATTCTCCTTCATCCTCCTTCTCTTCATCACCCGGTTGTTGGGCCTTGGGATTTTTGCTGGGAACGTGAGGGACAGGGTAGAAAAGGAGGTTCTCGGGTTTGATATCACTGTTCTGCTAGTTAGCTCAATTCAAACCTCGCAATCAAGAGGATGGACGAACCGATGCACCACACCAGATGTCTCGTGGAGGTATTCAATCGCTTCCGCAACTTGCAAAATCACGTGTCGGCTCAGGTTTTCGCTGAAGTATGTCAATCGCACGATCTGGTGGAAAAGCTCGCCACCGGGGCAAAGCTCAAGAATGATGTAGTAATATTGGCGGGATTCGGAAAAGTCGACCAGTTTGACGATGTTGGGGTGATCCAAATTGCGCATGATCTGGACTTCCTTGAGGATGTTTGCTCGCTGCGGGGTAGAGATAAGACGTTAGTAAATGATCGACACAACCATATCAGGTGAAGGAAAGGATTTAAAAAAAACCAAATCCGCAGCGGCCAGGTAGCGGACCGGCCACGACACCACATGAAGCGTTGATGAGAAAATTGCGCACCTCTGCAGCCTTGGGAACCTTGATGCTCGGATGAAGATGATCGGACTACAGAATAGATATTGGCGATGTGTTGCCACCTTCCCCTCCCGGACCAGAAACAATTGACAGGCAAGAAAAGACAAGACAAGACAAGACAAGGAAAGGAAAGGAAAGGAAGATGCAATAGGGAAAAGAGGGTGAGGAAGAAAGGAAGACCATCGGGTCACCCTACCTGATTGCTATTCATTTCAAATTTGCGGACAACCTTGATGGCGACTTCGTCACGCTGGCCTGTCGAGTCCTTGGCACGATAGACGTTACTGAAGGCGCCATCGCCCATTTTCTCAACGAGGATCCAGCGCTCGAGGCCGGGGTATGTAGGCATCTTGGAGCGGGTTTCCTTCTCTTCGGCGACGATACGTTCAATTTCGACGGAGCGATCGCGGTGGGACTGGGAATCTGAAGGAGGTTGTGCGGTCGCGTGGGTATTCCCACGAGTATCCCCTGTGTCAAAGGCCTCCAGAGCGGGGGAGAATTGACCCTGGGGTTGTGGTTGTTGCTCGGCGTGAATGGCAGATACGTCGGTGGTGGGTTCGGAATGAGGTGTTACAAAGCGAGCTTGTTTCCCATGCCGAATGAAGTTTTTGATGTTCTGTATTGTGCTCATGATGGAGAGTCGGGAGAGGTGGAAGAAGTGCTGGAGTGGGAGGGGATTGAGGAGAGAGGAGAGAGAGGGAGAGAGAGAGAGGGGGGGGGGAGCCGATAAAGACGTTGGTCCCGCTCAAAAAAAAGTTGGCAGAGTGGGAGGGGAAAAGATGAGATTGGATAGGAGGGAGACAAGAAATGAAAGGAAAGGAAAGGAAAAGCACCACAGCACACACTGCAGCTTATTTTCTCTGGGATTTGAGAAAAAAGGGTGTGGGAGAGGAAGAGGAGGGTAAAAGGGGGAAACCGGGATGAGGTCAGAATGGGCTTGGGACTTGGACTTGGACGTGGAGGGGTTGACGGGTTGACGCCTATGACGCGGTAGGATCTTCGCCGATGTCATCGTAGTACTTAGTACTAGTACACTAGTACGAAGTGTCCTGAGTAGTATTAGGGCATCTTCCATTAGATTAATGGTGATATTACCTTGGCCCAGGTGAGTACTGGATACTCATACCCAGGATATCCCATTCCTTGAATCTACGATATTCAATCTCTCGCATGGTCTCCCCTCTGATTCAGAGGGAGCGTCATGCTCGCCACACACCCCCCTGATGCCCACCTTTCCCCCAGTTGATTGCTTGTTCTGAATTGAAATCATCAATGGCATCATACATATTCCCCCCCAGTAACTGCGGAACCCAAGCCTGATTCTGTTTGATCATGATAGGATGGCTCGACTCCATCCATTCACTTCATCTAGCGCTACCCCATGCCCCGATAGGACGATAGGATAGCTCTGAAGCAAACCTGAGACGTGCATTTTCTCGACTCCATACAGCAGTGGAATGTGAGTGTGGCGCGTTGCGAAGAGACCTGCATCAAGTCAAGGGGCCAAACATGCTGGCAGTAAGGAGAAGAGGCGCAACAATCTGAAACATGCCAAAATTGATTTCCAGTTCCTTTTACTCCGTAGATTTCGATCAGATCGGAGGGTACGGAGTAGCCTAAGGAGAGTTCCAGAATCCAGGAACTCCCCCCACATGGGGGTGGATGTCGACGTGGACGGAGATACGTAGATACGTAAGGCTAGACTACAGTAGACTACTGTAGACTACTGTAGACGACAGTAGACAGCACAGATCAACAGGAGAGAGGGGCCAAAGAGACGAAACACCTTTCATCTCCTTTCATCTCCCAGTGATCCTACACTCAATACTCAATACTCTGTTGCTGTCGGTCTCCGTCGCTGCCTCCATCTCCATCTCAGCCCAGCCACTCACATTCACCCACCACCTCGAGGCTTGCCTTTTCCTTCGCCTAGGCCTTTACTGTCCTTTTGATCGACTCCCTTGCGTCTTGCAGAAACATCCGGCGATCCATCATTTTGCCATCCTTATCTATCACCTTTGTCATCTCGTCTCTTCTTTATACCCTTCTTTGACCCATCACGTCTGCCTATTCACTGTGAGACGCCTCTGAACATTGTCCCGCGATGGGATCCCTGCGACCGTTGACGGCCGAGCCATTCATCTGAAGAAGAATCGTCGGAAAGGAAATGGTCATGCCATAAACCTCCCATTATTCTGATCGCATCTCACATCCTCATCCCCCTCACCTTTCACCTTTTGAGATGCCTGGCCTGGAAGTGATGAGCGGCCCGTCGGTGGATTCATCAGGGCGACCGCTCTTCAGGTCCCACAAGGCTCTCCCGCGGAGGGGTATTAGTACTATCATCGCTTCCCATGATTCTATCGCCCTTGCCCAACCGGCCTCTCCGGATCAAAATGCCACAGTTACGCCGGCTCCTCCGTTGACTCCGCCTGGTGCGATCCCGGACCAAAACATGGACGACCACAACCACAACCACGATCGCGATCGCGATCGCACTCCCCGCAAGACCGACTCGTCCGCCTCAGAGAATCACTCGACCGGTATGGTGACGCCTCGCCGACCATCAAAGCCCCCGACCCCCGATGTGACGCCACCTCGCACGACTTCGACAAAACGACCGACCCTTAATCAGCTTGGGAATTTCCTATCCTCTTCCTCGCGGGCCGAGTCCTTTCAAACTGCGTGCGAGAATATCTCATCAGATGGCGATATGGACACACCGGTGCGAACCCCTCGATCTCGGAGCGTTTCGCAAAAGACTGGACGGAGGATTCCATCTTCCTCAAGGCAGCCCCTCGCAAATGGGGCGACTATGTTGCGGGCAACACTTGCCGGTCCCAAAGACAAAGACACCCCTCAATCCGCCTCCCAGCCACTCAGCGAAACGGATTACGAGACAGGATTCGAGTCGTTCGATGGAGAATGGGCGAACCCGGCGGATGGATCACCGACTCCACTTCCTGGCAAGCGCAGAGCCTCGAAAGCCACCGCATCTCAAAGTCGGCAAAGTTCTAAATTGGCTTCGGATAATGACACGCTGGACGTGCTGAATCTGAATGCCTCGCTGATGCGCGAACAGACCCTACGTGGTAGACTCAAAGAACCCTCCAACCTATCAGCAAGCCCTTCCATGGAGCGTTTCCGGGCAGAAATCGGTTGGCCATCCCAGGAAGACCCGGACTCCCGCCGGTTATCAGGTATCTCTTCGACATCTACCGTGGAGGCCGTGATCATCGACTCTCCTAAACGAGCGCAGAGACTACTGCGGCATACCGAGAAGAGGGGTTCCCTTAGATCGGCGAGCTCGCCTGTCACAACTTCAGGACGCACGTCCACGCTATCAAACCCTGATTCGCAACAGCATCGTCTTGTCCATAAGGCGGGTCGCATATCCGAGCAGGACCGCCGCAGTATATCATCAGACGTCTCCTTCTCCTCAAAGACCACAACAAGCGCGCCTCACGCCTCGGTTGACATTATCCCCGTCGTCGTTGTACCCGAGAGACGTTCTTCCTTGAGGTCGGGACCAAATAGTCATATTTCGTCGAAGCCTACGTCTCAGCGATCAAGCCAGCGGGCCCCAGTGCCATCGAAGGGATCGGGTTCCATAGACGTTCCTCGGCAGCGAAAGCGAACCATGTCGGATTCAGCATCTGCACGGTCCCGAGACACTAGCTCTCGAGGCCGCCCCGTTGGTCGCCCTGTCATTCCGCCTCGTAGCTCGTCGCTCTCTGCTCCGACAAGCCGTAACAATTCGCGGGCAACATCTCTCACGTCGGATAGCTTGCGTAGTCACACAATTGCCATGGACCTGGAGATGCAGAAACGACTCGAGCAGCAGCCCGTCTCTCCGCCACGCCACAATGTTCTTGACTCTCAACACCAGCCATCGTGCCCACCCCAAAGAAAGAGCCTGCTGGCGGCACCCAATCTGCCAGCCCTTAGGGTCAGCTCGACTGACGATATGGCGACCCTGCGCCCTCCATCGTTACCGTATACGCAATGGTCGATTCCGTCTTCGTCTCCTGGACCTGTCGAAATTCGAGAAGCAACCGCCATCAGCCTCTTTCCGCACAATAACCGGTCGCTGCTCCTGGTCAACCAGCCTCGAATGGCCCCTGAGACATGCGTGCTCCAGGCTTTCCACAATCCCGGATTCTACCCACGAACACCAGAGATGCCCACCGGAGCAGCTGATGATCCGTTGATCGGTCTGTCTTCTCACCTAGCAACTCCCCTCGTCGACTCCCCACTGAAGAATCCACGCCCACCACCGAAGCCTCCAGTTTCCAAGCCTCTGCCACCGATTCCCACCCACCAGCAAGCTGGAGATGTCAACCAGGACAAAGATGGTGGTGCACGCTTAGGTCGTCGTTGGAACTCGGTTCGCCGCCCTTGGAGCGCCAGGCCACGATCGGAATCTTTCAATACTATCACACGGACACTGTCCATGCGATCAGCCAAAAACCGGACAGCAGGATTAGAGATGGACAGTAACCTGCACCCTTTCTGGCGACCGCGTGGATTCTGGGATGATATCCCCGGGTCCCCCGAAAAGGGAAGATCCGCTCGTCAAAGCGTCCACGGCCCTGACAGTTCTTTGGTCGTCAACAACTCACTCGGTCTGCCCCAGCAACGAATTATCTTCGACGGACCACCTTCGCTGGCACGCCGCAGCCCCGAGATGAGACGAGTACTGGACTATAACGCCAGTCGCGGCAGTCTGGTCGATCGGGGTATGATTCGGTCCCCATTGTATCAGCACCGCTACCGTGTCCTTCCTCAGGTTAGTCGATGGGGCCTACGTCTTCGATCAATGTCGTTGCGCAATGTGCGGATCCGTCTCCGGCGTCTGCGTCTGCGACGTGATGAGAGGAAACGAGCTGCTCGCCGCGAGACCCTTAAGCAGAGCATTGGGGGGCCGGTCTATGTGGCGTCCAGCACCACCAATGAAGTCGCCCGCTGATTTGCTATATCCACGCCACGTTAAACCATGCATTTTGCCTGGATATGTTCCACATGACTGAAATCTTTTACAATGATCCTGCATCTGGGAGTCAATCGCTCTGCTTTGCCCCTGTTTCTCTGTTATGGATGTTTGATGTTTATGTTTTATGTCCCTGTTTCTGTTTCTGTTGTCTCTGCGCCCCCCCCCCCTCTCCCACTCTGCGTGCATGGGTTGAAGCCTTTCCGATACGAGATCTACGAATTATTTACGACTCAAGCTGACGACTCGATGACTTATGCTTATGCCCACCTGCGCCTGTTATGTTTTGGCCTACTTGGAAGATGTACCATAAGCAACTCCGCGTTATCTGAACACGCATTTCTAGCCCACGATGAAATATAGCCCTGTTTTCTTCTATGCAAATATGCGCCTTTGTAGACTGATTACTAGTACCCTGCAAGAGATAGAACTCCAGCTGCTCCTCCTGGTATGACAGTACAGCCTCCGTATCACTGTCGCCCTCCCCAATATCCCCCTCTCCCGACCCCTCGCCCTCGTTTCCCACGCCCAGATATACTCGACCGTCCCCGGATCGCGAGAGAGTTGTATTCCGCCTCCCTTTCCCTTCGAACCCTTTGGTCTTGGGGAGTCTCAGAGCCCCCACTCGCCCTTCCCTCTCCTTCGCCCTCTCCCGCGCCCCCGGCACGGTTCTCCTCACCAGATGAGCTCTTCGTCCGTGACCGCTTCAGCATCGCCTCCCAGGCAGGTGGATCGAGAAATGGTTGCGGGGGCGCTGCGAAGTCGAACTCAATGCGCGTGAGATTACTTGATCCGTCATCTCCGCTCCCTGGATGGCTCGCAGGCTCGTCTTCGGGTTCCGGGTTGCGGGGCTCTTTTATGCACGTCTCAGCCGCCACGGCGCTCGGATTGAGGAGTTGATATGTGCGGGTTTGAGGGGAGATGCTATTCGTCCTTGGAGGGAATAGGGCCCGCTTTTGGGGAATTATCAGAGGGCGGGAGGAGGGCATTTCCAAGGGGGGGGCTTGGGCTTGACTGGGATGGTTGAAGGAGTTTAGTCTGGCTTGGAGAAGCTTCTGAGGAATGATGTCGATGTGGGGAGCTCCCGATGGACCCAGTGAGACCCAGTCATTCCTACAGAGTAGCGGTCCACACTTGACCGCTTATCATCGCCCTAGGTGTAAGCTTCAACTTGGTGGGGTACAGGTTAAATAAACTTTCATCTTGAAGCTAGGTTACAAAAATAGTTCCGAGTCCATGGTTCTCGACCATACTATCTGCCACATTTCCCTTTATACCCGCGGACGGAGACGAACTTTCAGCCCAAAGTTGGGCACATAGAACTCTTCGAAGGAGAGAGATCCGATCAATGGACCCTGCGAGGATCCTTCGGCTTCGGGAAGAATGTCAAAGCGAATCAATAACTCGGCAATAACTAGCTTCATTAGAGCACTTGCCATCCACCGGCCGGGACTGCAATAAGCATGAACGAGTCAGCCGAGGATTCTCGGGCGGTTGGTATTAAAATGATGAAATACAAGGATATTAGTATGGTGGACATGAGCTTAAGGACTTACCAGGCATGAACACCCATTCCAAAGACAAGATAATCGGGGCTTAGGTCGACTAGGCTGGTGTTTGTTACCCCAGCCGCTGCGCGTTTCACAAATCGATATCCATCGAAAGTCTCTGGATCCTCGTAATATGCGCTTGACCGCTGGATCCAGCTGCTCGGTACGCCGACATGGGTTCCAGGTTTGAGAGTTATCCCTGTATGCATGTTGGGTCCAAACGTATCAGCCACATAATCAAATAATGCAAAAAGAAAGAGAGGATATAACGTGGCCCGGGATTAGTTGAAAGTTGAAGGTGACCGACCATTGGAGAATTCAAGTGCGTTGACACAGACCCGGTGGGCGGATACTGCAGCAATTGATCTTTTATTAGCCTATGGACTGGTCGTCCCGGGGCGGGGGCGCTAGTCAGGTGGACATACTAGCTGCAGGCGGGTGCAGGCGTTGGCATTCCTTCAGAAAGCTATCAAGAAGTATCATTCGATCACAGGCTGGGACGGTGGCTCCAAATCCGGCGAGGGCAGCTTCAGCCTCCTCTCGCAGTGGTTGAAGGTACTCTGGTTGCCGGGCTAGCTCGGCCAAAGCGCCGTAGAGAGCCTGTTGATGATCAGCGCCTCGGAGTTTCATTGCAAGATTGTGTGTTAGGGTTAGGACCCACGTAGCCGGTCGTATATACGAAGGCAAACTGGAGCAACAGCATCTCCCCAAGGACCTCAGGGTAGCTCCATCGATGACGAAGTACCGAGCTTTCGAACAGCCACCGAAAGATCTCAACCTATGAGCCACGGTCAAGAGAGCTCAGTTTTTGTATAAAGCTTGAGGCTATTAGATTAGCCATCTCGAAGGAAATACTGACTGGCTTATCTGTCCACTTAGCATCGTCTTTATCATTTATATCCCCAGGACATGCCATTTCATCGCGGTACTCAGCCGCCCGAGCGTCGAAATGCTTGAGCAAAACTTTACGTGATGCGTGCATATCCCAGCGTGTACCTATTGTGGCCAGGCGGCTGATAAAGCCGCCTATATATCTGAAGATTGAACGTATCAGTCTCAAATCTAGGATCATAGACAGCGAATAGGGTTACCTTTTCAACCAATCTGGGACAAGAAATTGCACTCGGGTAGTCATAATCATTCCCAGAATATGTTCTTTAACGGCTTTGAGGTATTCTTCATTGCTGGCGAGACGTTCGCCTACCATGGCATAGCTACCACTGCGGGCGACGACCGAGTATGCGAATTCGAAACAACTGATTGTACATTCTGGAATGAGAGCATTTAAACATATACAAAATTTAAGATAAATGGCAGAATTGAGCTTACCACCGCTCTCGTCAAAGGGTAGAGCACGCAGTTGGGTTAGTATCGCCTCGTTCATTGCCGGAATATACCGATCCAAATGCTTGTGCACAGTTCCACGAATGACACCTGGAGTAGTCTTCGCAACCGCAGGCCACCCTTCACCAGAGGGGAAATACCCAGGCATGACGTGAGAAATCTGAAGGAGCTTTTGCGAAATTTAGTCCCGAGACCAGAGCCCAAGGCAAGCTCAAGTGGGAAGGGAGCGCGAGGCCCTCACCTGGTCAATCCATGGCTCCGGAGATGCGACGGCGCTTCCGGTATTCTTCAACTCCTCAATTAACTCAGGCTTGCAAACGATAACCTGGCCAAATCGGAATGTACGCGGGATTTCGAAGAGTCCGTCACAGAACCGGTCGTATCCTCTTTTGATGAGTCCCGGTCCGTCCACAAGGAACCGGTAGTGCTGGTAGATAATCGCACAAGGGCGTGCAGCTATCACAAAAGGAACATTACTCTGTCAAAACACGTTTTTAAGATCAGTCTTGGAGGTTTCTCGTTGATTTCATAGGGTACGGTTTTATTGGACCTGGATATGAAATGAGAATACTCACGTTGGCCAGTTGACTCGACGTAAAGATTAAAAAAAAATATAATCACACAGCCAAAGATAACATAGGCACCGATAAAGACAGTCAGGATTCCAACTGGAGGCTCAAACCATCCAGAACATACAAACTGTAATAGAGCCATTGGGAGCCTCATACCTGAAGTCAGAAGAAGAGGGGCCTAGCAAGAGTGAAAGGGGAGGGGAGGGCGTTATAATGGCGTAGCAGAAAATATGCCGCAGGGGAATCCATTACAAGATGACTAGGCAACCAGGGTGTAATTGAGTCGATGGCGGCATGGTCCCCACACTTCAGACTATGTAAATCGACAAGGGAGCCCACTGCCGTGAATAGCAAAATAAGCGTGTAACTTCAAGGCAATACATGTGCAATGGCCAATCTAACGTGGCGGACCTGATAATGTGACTTTCAATTGCAGCTGTACAGGGCTTTTATTTCAATATTGCATGCAGCTACTGTCGAATCGGGCCAGAAAAAGAAGTAAATTGACATAGGGCTTCATATACTCTGACACGGCTCCATCGCCAGAATGCCGAGTAGGAAACTCGTTAAAAAATCATAAACAAGGAAACGTCAGACCACAATGACCTGTAGTAAGGCGGGGGAAAGAAGAAGAAAAGAAAAGAAAACTCCCAGTGAGGTATCAACGATTGGGTCCGTGTGGTATAGTAGTACAAACAGAGACGTGCACAAATTACTCCCGCAAAATAACAACGCCAGAGAATCAGAAGCGCCAAGCAATTGCTTTATGCAATGCCCTGTGGCTCCATTCCGCCCATAGCGGAGTATGAGTAAGGCAAGTCGACCAGGCCGTCGAGCAGCCAGTTAAGCGGGTCGAAAACCTCGTAATTCGGTTCCATGAACCCACTAGGAAGTCCGCCAACGCCAGTACCTGGCGCCTGGACCCCCAGATTGGCTGGGATCATTGGTGCTGGTGCAAGGCTTGGATCGCCACCGGATATACCAGGCGTGGATGTAGAGGTGTGTAGAGGGCCGACGGATGACGTTGCGGAAGAATCGGCGGCTGAATCGGGATTGGTCGGGTTTTTGAGATAGGCTTTGCGAAATTAGTTTGATTTCTAGACATGATATGGGGACCAAGTACTGACCTTCAATGTTTCGACCCTTGGTTCTGGCATCCTCTCGCCATCGCCAGACAGAGTCGAAGAGTAGAGACATGCTCATTCGGCAGCGAACCTTCAGTCTCAGAGAATCATCCACGTCGGATCCGCTTGTTACCTGGGGGGCGCCGCCCAATCTCCACATCTGGGCCAGAACCTCGGCAAGACGTTCTGGCAGGTCATTGCTCGATACAGACACACCGCGGACAGCCCAAATGGTGCGGTTAAATAGACTCTTCGTGTATTCCATGTCAATGTGGGTGGCAAAGAAACTCTTGCTCAATTTGAGAAGGGTGCAACCGGCAGCGACCATCATTTGGTAAATGTAGTAGGGGGTATAGGATAGAACGGGTCCAACTTCAGTCTCAAGCTTCATTGCCACCTCAAGGAATGATGTGGTTGCAACGTAAAGAGAAAGGAGACGCTCCCGGTAATCTTTCGCGGAAGGGTCATCCAAGAACGCTGACAGATGGAGATGAAGATTTGAAGCACGAAGAAATAGATCGGTGATACCTAGTTGTAAATTAGTTTTGCATAACGGGAGGTGAGACGAGTCTGGTCTTACAATCGTTTTGTCCTTTGAAGTGTTCTTCAAGTTCGTCAAAATCCCGCGAAAGGAACGAAAGCAAGGTGCTTCTCTCCCGATCGCTAGTCAAACCGACAGGATCACGTCGGTTTGTATATAGTGCTCTGGTGATCTTATCGCAGAATTCCTCGATCTCCAACCTAGATCGAATTTCCCCGGGTAGTTTGAAGTTGGGATCCGAGGAATCATTCGAGGATAATGTCCAGTCGTAGATTGTTGACGGTGGTTGACCGTATCCAGTAGAAACTCTGAAAAGGAAATGAGAAGATGTTTCAAGGGGGAAGTGAGTAGTGTAGCATACCTTTGTGCAACTATGTTACAAATAGCCCACGTGCGTACTTTATCTCTAAGCTCATCTTCAATAAGTTCCACACGGAATTTGCTGAAGTCTTGGCTGTGGGATGGTCGATGAAGTCCAAGCTGCATGGCAACCTGAATCATCATTCCGCAAAGCATAAACGTCGGATCAGTGGACGTACTGCTCGTGGGAAATGGCCACGAGCACAGCAAACAGAGCGCCTTAACAACATGATAGCTTTGAGGAATGTCTGCTAGCGTGCTCCATACTAGGCGAGTGACAGGGCCTGCAAGAGAGTTCAACAATCCAGTGTCACCCTGATATCGCCTAGCACCAACACTGATAATCGTCCAAAACAGCAAAGGTGAAGCAGTATAGTAATCGTCCGGGGATTGCTGTCGGTCTAAGAACGGTAGAAAAGGATGGCTGTAGGTGAAGAACCTATTTTTCCAAAGAGTTAGATCCGGTCGTGAATACGAGTGTAATCGTCAGTGTCTTACATGTTGAACAGCTCCGTTACTTTCTCCGGAGCGATCATAACATCTTCGAGTCGCTTGAATTGTTGGTTTCCATTCCGCATATAATTTGACCCGTCAAATCCTGATCGCAGGTCAAGTAGCGATGCTACGGCTTCCTGGGAACCCATGTATTGGTCCGACGATACGGCCGAGGGGGTTTGATAAACGCCAGCGGGGCTGACCTGGCTGGACTCCTGCTTGGGCGTCAATTGGCCTGCCGGTAGAGGTTGTTGAGGAAGGGGTGTCGATGAAGGGTTGGTTAAGATTTTTTTTTCTCAATTCAATAATCTCTCGTTCCATCTCGGCATTGCGGCTGCGTTTCCCAACCCGCTTGAAATTCGACTCGATTTTGCAGTCCAGTTTCAGCCGACGGCATCGAGAACAATCACCCCACGGATCTTGGACAACATCGCAACGGAGCTGCGAAAATGAAGAAGTCAGTTTAAGGGATTGTTCTTGTTTGGAAAAGACCGGAACATGTCATCACCGCCACTCCAACAGATGTCGGCCAGCGTCGCATGGTTTCGCGCGAACTGGGCTGCACATACCTTTTGTTGTCGACATTCATTACAGGCACGCTTCACGGGTTGGCGCCTCTTGTCATCACGACCGTCGATATCGTCCGCCTCGTCAATACTCCCCGGTGAGCTGTCGATCCCCGCTATGGTCACGTTGCGTTTGCGATTCTGCATGTCGGAAGCAGCCATGGAGACTGGCGCATGATTAACGCCCGCCATTACGGGATTTATGACAGCTGTAGCATTATCGATCCCCACTGTTGGATCGAAGGTAGGGTTCTGGGACCCTCCGATTCCGCTTGATCGGCCAAAAGACGCCAGGCTGATGACGTTGATGCAGGCCGAATCGAGTTTTTCGAGCGAGACTAGGGTGACTTGTCCGGTGAGGCACAGATGATGCAGGCAAGTCGCTTAAAGGTACAGACACGACAGTCGATTTGTTCCAAGTCAAATTGGACCGCAAGCTCTCCGCACGGCGATTGCAGACTTGGAACTGGAACTTTGAGCGCGGCGCTCTGGTGGGTGACTCAGCGCGGGGAGGTATCAGGTGACTCCGGCAAGGCGGTAAATCGGATTCCCTACACCAGATTTCAGATTTGATCCTTGGGATTGAATTTTTGAGAAAGATATTGTAGTATCTCGTGTTTGAAGAATTAATATTTCTTGGCAAATACTTCTCAAGCTCATTATTATCCCAATGACTTCCATTCATGCAGCTAGCTCGTCTTGAAAAGTCATAGCTCACGTGCAGCATGGCCCTTTCGCAACGACCGCTCGATGATCCACCGTGGAAGGTGGGTAGCTCATTTCGACTAGCGGCTGATCGATTCGCCCGGAGAAGTCGAGACTGGTTCTCGCTTAAAGGAATTTCATCTAGAAGATGACGTGCTCAGGGAGGTGGAGCCGTGCGGTGAACAACTGTTTTCTTTATCCCTGCAGGGCTGTGCAACTTGAAGGAGAGATATACATAATTTTGGAACAATCAATAGAATATCCATGGATACTAGTACCTACCTAGGTACCCAGAGGACTCGGAATGAATAAACCTGTAGCTAGTCATTAAATTTACCGTAGCCTATTTGATTATTTCCTAGAACTTCAAGTTCATTTGATGCGGTATCATCCAGCCTTAAAGAACTTGAACCCAAAGGCTTTTTTTAGCGGTAGCCCCCATGGCCACTGCCCTTCTCTTATACCACTGGCATGTACGAATGCCGCTCTCATGTAATCAAGGTCAATTACTGAAACTTATAGATGAAGATAGTTAAGTAATACTAGATAATAAATAGACAAGCTACTAGCAATGAACGCACCACTAAAGTTTCTATCTCCAACGTCTGTCTGTACCCCAAGGACCCGGACTGTTTCGAAAAACGAGCTCGCGTATACTGCTCTATAACGGCGCAACAAACAAAATATCATTATGATATTTCCATGGAAATGTGATGAGCACTGGCAGATACCTCGGCCCGGGCGTAATCTCTATTCAACTCGGGCGAGGACTCAGAGCCCCGGGTTACATTGAACTCGTGGGCTGAGCCCGGAGAAGGCTTAACGCCCCTTCTCGTATAAACAATGATTGTACTAGTAGTAGTACTACTACCAGTCAAGCTAGGTATGGAATCGGTGAATATTGGACCTTTGATTGGGAAGACCCCGAGGTCACCCACCAATTTATACTACTCCCGAGATCGTAGATAGTAGTAGATGTATAATGTACAGTACTAGGTATAGTAGCTCAACTTGTTTGCCACAGTCGGACTCGGCCACTCGGAGATCAACATGTTCTTTAATTAGCAAAGGAATTTCCAAAATCGAACTTGAAGTGTACTATGTATTGCTATGCTAAAGATGAGGTCACTCTAGATGGGGGCGGAGAACCCTTGGGAAGCTGCGAGGCAGTGCAGGCGTATTTGATTGGTCCCTCCACGCCCCTTCCCCGCCCCTCCCCGCCCCGACTGTGCCTTCCCCTCAAGGAAATCGCATGGAACCTTCTGCTACGGAGTCACATGTACTTCACCCCGGAATTCTATTGGCTTGCTGGAAGCTTGGAAGCTTGAATCTCATCATCAGCAAGGCTTAGCTAGGCGTTTTTCTCGGCTCATTTCCAGGCCCCTTAGATGCAACTGTTTCCCTCATCATTGGTCCTGTCTAGTGCCCCGGCCACGCCAACTCGGCCCCGATTGCCATAGGGTACCATAAACACTGATTGGATGACTCTGGCAAGACCTGATATGATAGGATTCTTCATCCATGGGAGCCGCTCTGATCCGGAATTGATTTAAATCCCCCAGGCTCCTCAGGATCATCTGGCTCCCTCAACACAAAATCTCACCACATCACTCTACCCACCCTCACTCAAAGCTGACATCTCCGCCATCTGCCGTTCCTTGTCTGTGATTCCTTTCAACATCCATCATCACTGATTCTACCAACCGCAACCATGGGCATGTCCACGGACATCAAGTCCCAGGAAGCGCCCTCCAAAGGCGCCGCCAGCAACGTTGACGCCAAGGAGAGGCCGCCCTCCTATACTCAAGAGGAGGAACTACTCCTCAACTTCCCCAAGTTGAACCTCAGCGACACAAAGAACCTACCCTCTCTCCCCAGTACGGTGACGCGCGACCAATGTGTTGCCCACCTCAAGTTTCTGGCTGTTCTAGCCGATCTGCGTGACATGGTCTCAAATAACGATGGTCTCTTCGGTATTTTCGACAAGCAAGCCGACATCCATCGGGACATGCCCCAAGCACTCAACGAGTCCCGGGCTCGTATTCGCGAGAAACGCTGGGCCATATACACAGCTCGCGCCGTCGAGCGATATCGGAAGTGGTGGTTCACATGCGTTCCCATGTCTCGACCACATGTGACGATTTCCGATCTAGAAAGCCCCGAATATGAAAACATTCTCGATAGCGAAACCCTGGTTTTGTGGAGCGAAGACAATCTGCCCCCACTCGGTGAGTCGGAAATTATATCCATCAAAGTATAACACAGGCGATACTGATTGAAACCTAGATATCCTGATGGTATGGCATTCTCATATGCTTAATCCCAGGGATTTCCTCGAGGACTGTATTCGTTATGGAAAGATGAGCACCTGGAGAACTGGATTCCCTTTTGAAGCGATAAATCGCTCCATTAACGACCGAACACTGGTGTACACTGTCAGCGAAAAGAGCATCCAAATGTTCAAGACACAGCTTCATATGGAATGGGATAACTTGGAAGATCCTCCTGGATTGGAAATTGAATGTCCCTCCTGTAAAAAGCCGCTCACTGTGTTATGGACCGAAGGCAAGATGAGACCCGAGCTCAAAGAGCCATTCAATGAATGCACGGGCTATGCAGACGCATCATTTAAGATCAAGTGTAGCTCCTGTTCACATGTTCTTGACCATGATCGACTTCGAGTTGCCAAGTTTCGCAAAGACCTTACGGAGCTGATCACCTTCAATCGACCGGTGCCAGGAACGATTTATAACTTGCACGGTATCCCCGCGGGCCCAACTCAAATGAAGACTTACCTGATTCATCGATCTATGATGTTTCCCAACCGTTTGATGGAGGCTGCCTCTAAAGATTTGCTCGCCTTTACCGATGCTAGAGTGGATTGGTGCAAGAACATTGATGATCTTCGCTCTCATTTGGAACTCCAGATCCGCGACGCCGCCATTCTCAAAAAGGCACACAGTGCTGGCCGTGGGAGTAAACCGGGAGAGAAAATTCATTTCCGTCGCATGATGTCCCATTATTGGGAGAACTTCGGTCCCTTCGGCCTTGACCTCGTTGGTGCAGTGATCCGCCAGGGGACTTTCGTCCAGAAGATGGATAACATCGACTGGCTACATTCACCCACTGTGATGGATACGGCCGAGCGTCTTATCAAGAAGTATGAGGTATTTTTTGATATTATGCTATCAAACCCGAAGAACATGGCTGTCCCTACACTAGACGTTGATTTGGCCTGGCACACCCATCAACTACAGCCACGTCGGTACTACCGGCATAGTATTCGTACCCTGCCCGGTGCCCAACGCCGATTCATCGACCATGACGACAAAGTCGATGAAAATAAACTTTCCGAGGCCTTCGAATGGACGACCAAGATGTACCGCCGAGCCACAAACGGCGGAATCTACAGCGAATGTACCTGCTGGTACTGCGAAGCTACCCGCGCACCAGACCTCTACGATCGCCTTTTCAACCTAGGCTCGGCATCTCGTGCCCGTGACGCCGCGGACACGCTACATGATCGCAATGATATCTCCTCTAACCCAGACAAGAACCCTCATATTTCGGCGCACAATGCTGTCCGACCGACCACGTTGGCGGCCGAAGATTATCGTGTCGGGACTCTTCAGCGGATTCGCCTGCATCAGAACTATGAGAAGTCTGTTCGTCGGGCTGAAAAGCGTGGCCGTTCTCGCTCTGATGGCAAGAGATCTAATGATGGTGGCGTTGAGCCTTATTACTATACACCACTTGTCTGGGGTTACCCCATGTATGTACCTTACTACGGTCCATATATGTGTGACCCTGGAATCAGCGCAGGCTCATACCCGTGCAACCCGAGCTGCATGAATGTCAGTGCAGGTGGTGTTGGAAATTGTTGCTCGGGCACCTGTGGTGGAGGTGTTGCTGCTGGATCTTGTGGTGGCTTTGGCGCTGCTGGCTGTGCTGGAGGAACAGGTTCTGGCTGCGGAGGTGGTGGTGGAGGATGCGGAGGCGGAGGCGGAGGCGGAGGGGGAGGATGCGGTGGTGGTGGTGGCGGAGGAGGTGGAGGATGTGGTGGTGGAGGAGGTAAGTTTTATCCCTTCGTATTCAACTGGGTATATATGCTAATCAAAAACAGGTGGTGGCTGTTAATTATGTTGGCTTTTGGAAGTTATGAAATACCTTGATATGACTCCGGTTACTTCGCAGCGTTGCTTTCAATAATTCGAGTTTGAACGCCTCAGTCTTTGCTAGCTTGGAAGTTGCTAATATCGCTTTATTCTGGTCTATGGCTACTGAGTTCATTAGAATTTTCTTCCCGTATTTTTCCTAGAGTGTAGACTTTATACCCGGGTGTCACAATTGAATATTCTGCACCAATTAATGCATCCATACCCATATACCGGCCTCATAAACCTGTAGCTGCCCAGGTGCTATGCAGGGTTTCCTTGTCATGAGACTTGTTTTCCGAAAGGAATCTTGGAAAACCAGGCAATTCCATACAAGGGTCAGATTACAACAAAACAAGATTAGGAAGAGATTTGATGCAGTTTTTATTCAACATGTTATGAACTTTCTAACGAGGGTATAATGGTCTGTCTAGACACAGCTACAAAACGCTTGCTACATAATGATGCACTTATTTCGTCGTTTCCGACTTCGTTCCCGGATGGTATGTTCGTTCCAATCCTCGATGCGCCGCCGCCACTCTACATTCTCGGAGGGCGGTAGGCTGGTTGGCTCTGTCGAGACCCGCCGGCGGAAAGATCGTTGTCGTTCCGGTATTTGCGCTTCGTCCTCCGCAGCTGAAATGTCCAATGCATTACCACTTGGTTGCGGGATGTGGAGCAGATTCGGAGATGACACCGAGTATGGCAGGTAGGCCTCCCCGAGCATGGTAGCTCCCAGTGAAGGCATAGGCATGATTGGTTCTCGGGTGGCCTCCTCGGCTGGGTGAACTGCTAGTTGCGGAAGTGGTTGGAGATAAGGATGTTGACCCGTCACGATTGGAACCACATGTCCTGCAGTTTGGGGTCGAGGCCAAGTGTTGACTGGGGAGCTCTCCGTGACAAGAATTTGTTGCGAAGCTTGGGAAACATCCAATCTAGGAACATCAATATGATCCTGGGCTGGGCCATCAACTTGAGATGCACCAGACTCTCGTCGAGCTCTTGCAGGGCGTATAGAAATGGGGCCCAGTCGCTGGAGGATGGCTGATTGTGGGCGTGGGCGATCCTCTGAGGTTGGTCGTGGAACACGGGCAGTTTGGGCTCTCTGTATTTGCTGGGATGCCGAGTCATCAGACCGAAGATTGTTACCCGGTGTGCTACCAAGAAGAGTTTGCCGTAAATGGTCTGGCAAAGGTCCATCGGCATCGCGCTTGTATGGGGAGGCGGTGGTACCCAGTTGTCGGCGTCACTTTCATGGGGTACGTAACGGCGGCTGGGAACATTACGATACCGTGGGTCATACCTTCCCCGGGTTGAGGCTGCGGCTGTAGCAGCCCGGTGAAGTGTATCTTGGGAGCGTGGCAGGGTGTTATCATAGGGAATCTCTGGCACATTCCCCGCTGTGACTTCCTCGGGTGATATAGGCACAGATAGACTGTTGCGACGAAGGATGGGTACCAATGTCTGGCTTGTAGACCGTGGATGCATTCGTGAAGGTCGGTGACTGAGGGCCGTCGAGTCAGTATCACCACGGTGCAAGCGAGTTCTTCTCCTTTCTAGCTCGACTTCCGTATCCAAGGACGAGTCTGGCTCCATCAGCATTTTTGCTTCTGTTTCTCCAACTTCAATATCAAGTTCGACTTCCTCGCCATTGGCAGTCGAACGCTCAAAGTCCAGGACAAGCATGCGTCCGCCGTCCACGGGGACATCCTCTTCGCCAAATAACTGTGGACGTACACCACCCGGTGCCACAGTAACCAATCGACGTCGGTAGGTCGTTTTCTCTGTCGAGTGTACCCATTTAGCGGCAGTCATACCGTGCATGTCAGTTACTTGACGGCCACGAATCAATGCCTTAGGCTGTTGAATGATCTTGTGTAACTGCACCAAATTATCACGTGGAGGAGATCGACCCTCATAATGATGATCACCACTGAAACGAGTTTCCGTGCTCTCATCTGGATCAGGAGTCGAACTTGTTGAAGGAATATCAAGGCGCTTCGGTATGCCATAAACCCATACTTCCGAGTCTTGAAAACCCAAAGCAGCAAGTTCGCCAGCCTCATCTGTTGTAGGAAGCATAATGGGCTGCATTTCTCGTGGCTCCTCTGCCGAAAATGGGCTGGCAAAGTAGACACCACTCATTCCAACATTGTTAGTTTTGATTGCTCTGAAAGCTGCCAGTTGAATATCGTATCCGAGGATCCAGCTATCATCTGATTCGTCATGGCCATCTATTAGACATGCATGTGTGAAGCCAGGCGTGATTTCTGGGAATAGGATCTGTGTTGTCCACATTCGCATTTGCACTTCTTGGGGCGTTGCGTCGATTCCTGGTTCGGTATAGAACGGAGCTGTGATTGTCACAATGCCATCTAGTTCGGGGTCCACTGGCGATCCAAGCACCATGGAACCATCTGGGGAGAATGAGATTGCATCGACTCGTGGGCAACGAGCTGCTCGACGTTCTGTCGGTAGAGCTGCTTCCCCGACGGAATGTACTTCGATACAGTCCCCAAAGGACAAAGCTAGTACACTTCCTGTGGGGGAGAAAATTAAGTCACGGGGCGCATCATTGAGTGCAATTGTCTGTATCAATTTCACGTCTTCATCCGAGAGCGAGTAGATATTGATCTTGTGTGTAGATGACAATACCGCAAGGAGAGAGCCATCATTGTGAATGGTAGCCCCCAAAGGTCGGCGACGGGTTTTTAATTCGTATTTTAAAGTCACCGAATCTGCAGCCAAGTCCAAGATCACGATGCGGGATGAACTGATGCAGAGTACCAGATGGCCATTTGCTGAGAAAGAGAAACGAAATACTTCACCTTGGGGGAAGGCGGTAGACGAGCTCATTGAGCTTGAAATTAAGCGGACCAGAGTCCGACGGGGTCGCAGAAATACGTCAAAGGCATTTCGTCTGATTTCTTCCTGAAATAGGTGCTTGAGGGTGGATAGGCTGTCCTTGTCCGTCTCACCAGACGTGAGAGTCGTGCCCCGCGCCCAAGCAAAGGAGGGACAACGCGACAACTGATGTGTATACAGTGCTGGTGATTCTGATGATCGCCTCCATTGTCGCGTTAATAGAGATAGAGAGGCAAAGGTATTCGCATCGGCGGCATAAAGAATGCTGGGGTCGTCAGATCACGCATTCCACGTAGCAGCCGCAGCCGCAGCAGCAGCACAGCAGCCTCGGAGAACAAAGGGTCAAGATACTTACAGCTCGATTACTTTGGGCGGCAGCCGGTCAAAGACGCCGGTCTCTCGTGGGGAAGAGGCATCCTCCTCCATGATCACCAGCGATCCACGACATGCGGAATTGGCGGCATCCGAGTTGAAGATGCCCTTGGAGAGTGGCTGTGCGTCCCAACCTCTCCACATGACGCCGCTCGTCGATCGCTTGGATTCCTATTTATAGAAATGCACGTGGAATGACTCAGCATTTCCAGGGTCTTACAATGCGGTCTTGAATGTGCAAATTTGCACTGCCGTTCCCGCCAGTTTTGAAAATTTGCAGATCGGGCCAACTGCGGGAAACGGTAACTGCAAATTTGCAATTCCAACATTTTGCAGCTTCCAATTGGCAAATTGGCAAGTTGCGGCTGGGCAGGGCCGATCCGACATCGCTAGATCACCTTGATTCACCTTCCAGCTTCCTCCTCTCCCTCTCTCCATTCGAACACATCGTCAAAAGTCACGCGCCATGCACTTTAACTCACCTTGACCCACGGTCGCTCGCACCGTTTCGCCCCCAGATCCCCCGATCGCTAATTACGCTTCGCAGTCGGCCGGGTACCCCTCATTTTGACAAACTAAGATCGGCCGACTCCGAAAACTCCCCGGGAACTTTTCCCCAGATTGTTCCTACATTCCCCCTCCCCCAATTGTCGGCAGCTAGTACATACTTGGGTTGCGCATCATGTCGCCTGCAACCGTTCAAGTCAATACCTCTTCCAAATTGCCCTCGCCTGGGTTCAACGCCGGTGCGCGACCTTACCGATCCCACAAAGTTCGTGCCTGTGATCTCTGTCGCAAGCGCAAGTCCCGATGCACGGTTGATATCCCTGGTCAGTCTTGCCTGCTGTGTCGTGTGCAGGGGGCCGATTGTCATTATCAGGAGGAGCAGAACCAGGAGAATGCCTTGGTCCTGAGCACATCAGAATCCAAGCCATGGCCCGCAGGACCGTCCCCAGTCGATCCTATGCCAGGTCAGAAACGCAAGCGCAGTCCTGATCCCAATTCGCATCAATCACCCATCGGACCTAGTCCGCAAGGTACGACTTCGTCTGCTTCAGGGCGGCGCAAAGACGAGGATCCCCATAATGAGTCAGTACTCATCGTCGGACCTATGGTGGCGGAGGACGCGCAGGTCATTGAGAAACACATGCCTCCTGAGCGGACCACCCTCTCCGAAGAGCCCAGTAACAACCCATACAATATCTATTCGAGTGATCCCAGGAAGCCCGTCCTCTACACTACTATCTCCCGTCGGAGGAAAGGCATGCGGCGCGGAGTTCCTCCGGGCGAGAACCAGAAAGAAATTCTGGAGCAGATACTAGGTCCATTTAGACATGATCTTGTGCGACTGTAAGTAATAACCGATGGCAAAGCTCTTCTGCTAGAATTTGGGCACTGACTCTATTTTTTTTTCCTCCCGCCAGCTTCATCGACCGCTTCAATGTTGCTTTCCCTATTTTTGACGGCGAGGCATTCTGGGAGTCTTACATTACCGAGGGCTTGGAGGATCCGCCAGCTTCCTTACTCTGCCAAGTTTACTCCATGTCGCTTGTTTATTGGAAGCATACTCCAAAGCTTGCGTGCCACCCTAAGCCTGACGTCCGGTACGCCGTCAACATGACAGTCGCTGCATTACACGAGGAGTTTTCTGCACCTGGTCTTTCGACCATTAGTGCTGCGCTGATTGATCTGACGGGGCGGCCGATTTTCTCCATGACTGGAAATGCCGTTAGCTGTGGACGAATGCTCTCACTCGCAAACTGCCTTGGATTGAACCGAGATCCATGCTTGTGGAAGCTCTCCCAACAAGAGAAAGACCAGCGCATTCGTCTTTGGTGGGGAGTTGTGATTCATGATCGATGGTATGAAATATTGCACAGCAATTATTATCTGGTTTATTATGTACTAATGTATTCCACAGGGGAAGTTTCGGTCACGGTGTCCCACCACAGATTGCGAAGTCTCAATACGATGTACCCTTGCCTACTATCGATAGTCTGGTACCCCCTCATGCTCGTAGTACCGAGCGCGTGCGTGCGGCTCGTTGCCATATCGCTCTCTGCAGGTTGACGGAAATTCTGGGCGAGTTGCTTCCACTGGTCTATGGCCTGCAAGTAAAACTGGCGCGCGAGAGCTCGAAGAAACTGCGACAAATCCGAACTGATCTAGACTTGTGGGAGGACTCTCTACCTGACTGGCTTCGGTCTCCAACGCAAAACCGTGGGGATCAGCTACATGCGTCAAGCAGCTTGCAGCTTGCTTTTTTGGCCGTAAAGATGCTCATCAGCCGAGTCGAGCTGAATGTAAGTAGTACCTCAACGATGATTTTGATAGTTGTTAGGCTCACAATCTTTTACACAGGAGGTCAACAATGCGGAAGCTGAAAACCCCGAAGCTCGTCGGTATTTCCAGACAGAGTGTCGCAAATCGGCAGAGGATATCGTGCGGTTTATTTCATCTTTGCGCAAAGAACACTTCAAGGAGTTCTGGCTCCCTTGTATGGCACCCCATATCTGCCCAATGAACTCCTTCTCGAATCCCAGGAGCTAACTATCTCTTCAGACAGTGCCTTTCACCTGACCTCGACTGCGACCCTCCTCGTCCGATGCGCTCTAGAGACAAATGATACTGAAGTAGCTCGGTCGTGTCTTTCCAACGTTGAGACCCTCCGCACTGTCCTACGTCGCGTTCAAGAAGAGGAGGACTGGGAAGTTGCGGACATGTGCCTGGACCACTGTGAGCATATCATGCACAGGCTCCCGGGGACTGGAGCCCCAATGGACCAGGATAGCATGGCTGCCTCGCTGGCCGATAACGGCCTGGTCAACCCAGCCGCAATTTCATTGCCCGAGACGCAAACCAACAATGACATTGTGGACGACATGATGTCTATCTCCAATACATTCGGAACGATGGACGGCTTCCCATTCGACATGACAGGCATCTGGGATGTTTCTGTCTTTCAAGATGTCAACCTGTCTTGAAGCTTTCGATTAATCAAAATTTTGGTTTCTCCAGTTTTGCTTGGGGGGTTGGTAGTAGGCGTGTACGCTATTGAGAATGACAAGCTACAAACAACGTATATATATACCCTGGGGGTTTGACTTGGAACCCTGTCTATTCATTACTAATCCAGTCTATCAATCTGATTTTTTTGATTTTGAATTAAACATCTGACTTATAAATTTTGTACATCGAGAAACAACAAGAGAATCGGACACCAAACGCTATTTTACAAGTTGTTCCGGTGAAATGGAATGATCAGAACAAACCCAAGAAACCATCTAATGCCCCGCCCTTGCCCATAAATGACAACAAATAAACAATTCGCAGCGACGAGGAGTTGGGAGGAACCAAAGAAAAGTAAGTAGGGTCTTTCAAGCAAGCTTACTCCTTGCCGCCACCGGCGCCAAAGACACCGGTGAAGGAGCCCTTCATGCTGGCCATCTGCTCTTGGCGAGCCTTCTCCTCCTCGGCAGCCATCTCAGCAAGCCACTTCTCGCCATTTTCACGGATCTCACGGTCAATCATCTCGTAGTTCTTCTGGCCACGCTCGCGAATCTGATCCCACAGCATCTTGCCCTGGGCCAGACCCTCGGAGGGAGATACCTCGCCATCCATGGTACGGCCAGACTTCAGGCCAAGAGCACCAGCAAGGCTGCCCATGGAGAGAGAAGGCTTCTTCTTCTTCTCTTCGGCAAGATCGGCTTCGAAACGCTCACGCATGGCCTTCTCACGCTTGGCGAACTCGGCGGGGATGACAGTACCCTCGAACGACTTCAACACAGGTCGGACATCCTCCACACCCATACCGGCAAGGTACTCCAGGAAGGGAATGAGAGCGACGAGGGTCTTGTCCTTGGGGTCACCGGTCCACTTATCCAGGACGACGGCGTTCTCAGGCTGCAGGCGGGCGTGCTCTTCCTTGGTATCGAGGAGAATGACCTTCGACAGGTCTCGGTTCAAGTATTCCAGATCCTAGTAAAAATATGGTCAGTAAGATCGAAAGCTGGAATGCGCGCCACTTCGAACATACCTTGATATACTCGCCATCCTTATAACGGGTAGCTTCACGGAACAAGGGCCAGCGGATAATACGGTAGGGGTCGAGCTTGCGGAGAACCTGGTCGGCCATCATGCTGGGCACGGTGGTGAAGAGAACGAGTTCGTAGTACTGGTTGAGGTAGCGAAGGAAGTAATCGACACCAGGACGCTTCGCAACGCGCCACCCGTGCTCACGGCTCCACTCGCTGTGAACGAGAAGATCCTCAAGACTGAGCACCAGGGTGTAGGGCTGGCGCATGGCAGGGTCCTCATCCGGAAGCAACTTAGGGAAGGCAGGGTCCTTGTAGTAGCTGGTGAGATCACTGGTGCGAGCCGTGGCACGGTTCCACCAGGAACCCAAGCCCCATCCAGATGGTTGCTGAGGGTGAGCGCGCTCCTCCTCATCGGATTCCCAGTTGCGGCCGAGATAGCCTATTCCAGCGACACCGGCGGCCAGCATCACGGCGTACATGATGTTGGCCATGCGGGCCTTGCGACGATCCATAGATGTTTCATATCCGCCCTTGGGGATCTCACCACCACCCCCTCGCTTCTCCTCGCTATATTCCTCTGATGTTGGATCCTCGGTGAGGTTGAGCTGTGACTTCTTGGAACGGCCTTCGAGCTCTGCAAATAGTGTCGATGGGATACCCTGGGTGAGGTCAGGGAGCGGCTTCGAGGGGAATTCTTCGGCTTCAGACTATAGGCAAAAACAGATTAGAAAGGGAGGTCCAATTCAATTTGATAAATTGCAATGCAGATAGGTGTCGGTAGCTCACGGGTTTGGTAGATTCCGCGTCAGTCTCGGGCTGAGCCTTAGTATCGAACTCGGGTTGTTCCGCGGCATGTTGTGCGGGTTGGGTATCCTTTGTAGCCTTGCGCTTCTTCGTTTTGGACTCCTGTGACTGCATAGACTCGGGGAGAGTGTACGGCGTACTGCCCTTGCCCTGAGCGTACCACCGGGGCCGCTGGGCAGACAGGGCCGAAGAGGCCCTAAAGGCAGAGGCGAGGACGTTGGGCCTCGTCAGAGGCAGAACGGCACGACTCAGCATGACGAGAGAGTGAAAGGGTAAAGTGATGGAAGAACAGGAAACAAAAATGTCCTGCTGGGTCTCTCGATCCTGGGGCTGGCGGGTCGAGTTTCCCGTAGAAAAGTCAGGCGCGTGGCTCGGGTGACCTACAGGGGCCTGTTGCGCAGTTTATGCATCGACAGAACGTAGTTTGGAGTAGCAAGGGACGATACCTTTGCTACTTTTGTACTTTAACATCCGCTAGAAATTGAAAATAAAGCTTCTATTATCCTATGTTCGACTCACATCTTCAATTGAATCCCATTCGGAAAGACTAAGATATTTCTACGCAGTCGGCTACGTCAGTAGCTAACCAATACCCTACATAGTTAGTAGTAACCTAACTAGTCACTAATTGTTGCCTAACTGGCCACTGTCGACCACCGTAGCAGTCCCGTTTTATGGCGATTCGAATCGTCGGTTTCTTTCCTTTCCTCAGTTATGAAAGTCCACCCGGCAAATAATTTGACCCAACACGCCTTTTCTCTATGCGTGTTGGACTGAAATCGCTGGGGAGACCGAAAGAAGTTTCTTCTTTTCCCACATCCAAGAGCCGCAGCAAAGGCCTCCAGTGAAGCTACAGCTCCAATTGTGGGAAACAGTCCCCTATTTTTCTTACTTTCAAGTTTTCTCTTTGTTCAAAACTGCCAAAGTGAATGGCAGACGAGGTTGAGTCTCATGTTGATATTCTTACTTGACTCCAATCTCCGCGAAGAATGCAATCATTCATGAAATTTTCCCTCCATCTTTTTAGATCCCGTGCCGCGTACTTATAGATCTTTTCGCCTCTCCCTTTTTTTTTCCCTTCCCCTCAACATGGCCCCCAAGAAGACGCGAAAGCCCATCGAGGAACCAGAGTTATCATATGAGTTGGAGCTGGAGCCTGAGCCCGAACCGCAACGAGGACCATTCCCTTTCCTCGAATTGCCATCCGAAATTCGCCTGCGCGTGTACCATTTCGTTCTCTTCACACCAACCCGGAAGAGTGGCGCGAAGAAAAATGCAGGCACCGTCGGCTCCTCCGCGAAGAAAAGCAAGCATGTCGCCCCGACATCGCATCGTATAGCACTGTTTCTTACCTCACATCGCATTCACGATGAGGCCAGTCATATGTTCTATTCGTCCCAAATCTTCCGACTCTTCCCCGTGCAAGACTTCTCTCGCCGGCCGACCGTTCGCACCCTTCCACGTCGTCACCGTTCGTCCGTCACCACAATAGAGTTGATTTTGGGCAATAGTTGGACTGCACCACCACGGTCATGGATTGTAAACCAGGGACTTGGCTTGCACGATATGGCTCACACGCGCACACTGAAGATTTTCATAGAGTGTGACCCTTCGCAGCCAATCTTCGAGGGGTTCCGCGTCTCGAAAGAGTACTATACGGAATTTGCGGGCAATTTGATGCGGCAAATCCTTGAGCGCCTCCCTGCCTCAGTCCAGGTGGAGTTTGATGGTTATCCCTCCGTGCGCAAGACAGGTGATCTGATGGTACGGCTACTGCAGGAGACGCAGATGGCAAACAAGAAGGTCTTGTGGGGCCCGGAGAGAGGCTGGACAGACACCGAGGACAACTATGTCCCAGAAGCGGAAGATCCAGCAGACGCTGCCATTGATGGTTTGCGGGCCAGTATACCGCTCTGCGTTGACACTTTGACAACCACACTCCAGGCCGTCAGACTGGAGACATGAGGCCCGTTGGCACATCACTTGCAATCGGTGTTGGACGTGACATGACTTTAATTAGTTTACATATACATTGCGCGGCGTTGATAGAGTGGCTCGAACTCAATACATTCTTGATCCACATTTAGACAATCTACGGTCCAAGGATTTATCGTACCCAGGTATTAATTTCCCAGGTTTACCTTTTGAGTTTCAAGAGAGTAGATTCCTCATTCTTCGTATAAAGCATAGATGGATCCTCTGAGAAGAAGAAAACAAATATTCGTAATTAGAGCATGTAGGTTTCAAATGCTTCCATCTAGAGTTCCTCATCCACATCCATGTTGGTACCGTTGGCGCCTTCTTTCGAGCTTGATTGCCGGGCTACTGAAGCTTCCTTATCAATCATTTGGCGGGACACGGCGACAATGTTGTCCTCGATCAATTGCTGGCTGACATCCTCAATGTCTAAATAAAAAGGTTAGCATGTTATGACAAGGTCAATGGAGACGAACGACACATACGCTTCTTGGGGTCAACCTTGCCGACGTATCGTGTCTTCAGTTGATCCTTGCTCAGCTCTGTCTCCTCCTTCACCCGCTTCTCGTAGCCCTCGGCAAGGCTAACGAGCTGCTTCATCTGCTCCACGTTGTGATGACCGTCTTCGTGGAAATCGTTCATTTGCAGGGCCTCGGTCCATACGTGCTTGTGCAAGTTCATCAGCATATTCTCCTCCAGGCCGGTCTTTCGGTAGTTGATTCCAATGCTATAGTAGTGACGGTTTAGGCCGTGAATGAGAGCCTGGATTGAGGGCTTGTTCAGGTGACCCAAGTTTGAGGTTGTTTGACGGGGCTCCTGGCCCATGACAACGGTCTGTGGCTGAATAAGGCGGAAGGCGTCAATAACAACCTTGCCCTTCACCGACTGAATGGGATCGACGACGACGGCCACTGCGCGGGGGGTGAGTTGTTCGAAAGATTGCTGGGTGTTGATATCGACGGATGAAAGCCAGCAACCGAAACCAGGGTGAGAGTGATACCATCCAACGACAGTCTCTGGCCTATTGTTTCATCATGATTAGCACAGTTCTCCCAGTGTCCGCAAATGCAGATCATAGAACATACCGTCCCGTTTGCCGGAGCATCTCCATCATCTTGGTTTGGAATACGGGATCCACGGCCTCGACACTGACACCAGTACCACTCTGGGGCATGGCAAAGACATCCACAACGCGGACTGTGTATTCATCGACAAATTCACCCAGCATCAGACCCATGACTTCCATCGGAACACCTGCGCGGCCGTGTCGCAGCATCTTCAGCAGGGCCAGAGAGGAAATATGAACGGTTTCGGAGTTATCAATCAGGTTCGGGGTGTCCTAGAAGAAGATTGCGAGTTAGAATCGGCATTGCTCGTTGATAGCAGCAGCTTCGGAGGGCGGACAAATGGCGAGTAGCCACGGCTTCCGATCACTTACACCACCGGGGGCAGCGCTTCCCATTCCCATGCCCTGTGCGGCCTGCAGCATTCTGTTGAGGCGGTCCATGATGGCTGATCACAATGAGTGGAAGGTTGTAGAAGGAGTGATGAGAGAGATAGCTTCCTAGATGGAAGCTCCCAAAAGGTCGATCGGTCTCTGTCGAACTGAGTTCGTCACGGAAGAGCAGCAATAAGATGCAATTCAAACTTTGCAGGCAAGTAAGTGAGTTACTTTAGCAACCTTGAGGACTGATGTTGGAGGACTCTTGTTGATGCTTGGTCAGAGAACCAGTCCGGCTGGGAGCTCGACTGACGAAGGCGGTGTGGGTGATCTGCCGTTGCCCTTCCCACGCGGCGATCGATTCTCCCACGCCTCTCCCGTCTTGATTCAGTGCGCCATGGGCTTGTCGGAACTTGTGAACTTCTGTGTCTAAATATTCCGACAGTCTCCTCGCGGTGGTGCTTGGTATACAAGTGCCTTGCCCCTCCCGTGCACCGACACCCTACTTCACACGGTCCTCCCCCTCACCGCAAACCACCTTTCTCCCTCACTCCTCTCGACCGACAATCCCACCGAGAGTCCGCCAGGAAAACCGGCTCGACACGCGTCGTTCAATCGCCAAGGATGGCCGTTGAACCGCTCTCCAATGGCGTCGGCGCTACCAACAAGAAGGTTGCCTACTTCTACGACTCTGATGTTGGAAACTATGCCTACGTATCTGGTCACCCTATGAAGCCGCACCGGATACGCATGACGCACAGCTTGGTTATGAACTATGGGCTCTACAAGAAGATGGAGATTTACGTGAGATTCCATAAACCACTCCGATAGGAGGATGGAATAAGATTACCAATGCTAATGCGAAACCCCGACACAGCGTGCCAAACCAGCCTCCAAATACGAAATGACGCAGTTCCATACCGATGAATATATTGACTTCTTGTCCAAGGTCACGCCGGATAATATGGATCAGTTTTCAAAGGAACAAAGCCGGTACAATGTCGGTGATGATTGCCCTGTATTCGACGGTCTCTTCGAATTCTGCGGTATCAGCGCTGGTGGCAGTATGGAGGGCGCGGCGCGTTTGAATCGCAACAAATGTGACGTCGCCGTCAACTGGGCTGGAGGTCTGCACCACGCCAAAAAGAGCGAAGCTAGTGGCTTCTGCTACGTGAATGGTGAGAGTTACGAAACCCGAATAATCGTTCACTCATGTATTAACAACTGCTAGATATTGTTCTCGGCATTCTAGAACTTTTGCGTTTCAAGCAGCGAGTATTGTATGTCGACATTGATGTGCATCACGGCGATGGTGTTGAAGAGGCCTTTTACACGACAGATCGTGTGATGACTGTGTCTTTCCACAAGTACGGCGAGTACTTCCCCGGTACAGGTGAGCTGCGTGATATTGGTGTGGGTAATGGAAAGTATTATGCCGTCAACTTCCCTCTTCGAGACGGTATCAATGATCTCTCCTATAAGAGCATCTTTGAACCTGTGATCAAAAGTGTGATGGAATGGTACCGCCCCGAGGCTATTGTACTGCAGTGTGGTGGTGATAGCTTATCTGGCGATCGCTTGGGTTGTTTCAATCTGAGTATGCGCGGCCATGCCAATTGTGTCAACTTCATTAAAAGCTTTGATCTTCCCACCATGATCCTTGGCGGTGGTGGTTACACGATGCGCAACGTTGCGCGTACCTGGGCTTTTGAGACAGGTATCCTGGTCGGAGACAGCCTGGGCTCCGACTTGCCATACAATGACTACTACGAGGTACAGTTCCCCGCAAATTTGAACACTGGGTTTTATGTATTAACAATGACCCTAGTACTTTGCTCCCGATTACGAGCTTGATGTTCGTCCCTCCAACATGGACAATGCCAACACCAAGGACTACCTCGACAAGATTCGTAGTCAGGTTGTTGAGAATCTCAAACGCACCGCATTCGCGCCTTCCGTTCAGATGACTGATGTTCCTCGCAACCCGCTTCTCGAGGGCATGGATGATGATGCTGATGACGTCCTTGATGATCTCGACGAGGACGAAAACAAGGACAAGCGATTCACCCAACGTCGTTTCGACCAGTATGTTGAGAAACCTGGAGAACTTAGTGAAAGTGAGGACGAGGAAGAGAATGCCGCCAATGGCGTTCGCCGCCAACCTGGAGCCATTCGCCGTCGAAACATAACCAACTACAGGGATCTCGATCCTGCAGACTCCGGTCTCGACAGCGGCATGGCTACTCCGGCAAATGCCTCGTCTGTTGCTGACGGTGACCTGGATGTCGGTCTGGATACCAAGATGGCCGACGCCCCCCGAACAGAACCCGATGTGTCGGCCACGGCATCAAATGATCAAGATACCCCAGCCGATGTCGATGAAATGGTCCTTGAGGCTGAAGATAAGGATTTCTCCGCTGCTGCCTCCCGGCAACCTTCCCCTCCTCAAGATGACGACGATACAGCCATGGAGGATGCTGCCCCGGCTCCCGAGACTGACCAGTCTGCACCTGCGACTGACGCCCAGGAAGAAAAGAAGCCAGAGATATCACCTGGAGTCGAGGGCTCGGCCAATACTCCTCTGTCTCCTCAGGCTCAATCCGCCTCGGACGAGCCATCTGCATCTGTAATGGACAAGGGGGGGTGAGGCACAGGAGTCTGCGCCCGCTGGGGGCTCGGAAGCCAAAGCTACAACTACAGAGTCTGCTGTGGAGCCTACCGCAAAGAACGAGGAGTAAACGGAAGCAACTCCAGCAACAATATCGGATCTGGCGTAATGGGAAATGGGAAGAATGGTGTTATTGGTTTGGCAGCATGTTCACATCTTATTCGACCATGGGGGCGGGCTGTTTCTCTGCACGACGGAAAGGCGGGACAGATGTTTCACGATTTGAGAGCCATTTTTATTATTTGTCTCCTGTTTCAATTTGTCAAAACAGAAAGACCATGTGAAATACTTCTCATCCGTGAATTTGCACTCCGTTTCGGACGAGTTGATATGCCCGCGTCCTATGTTTTTAGTTTCTATTTTTAAACTGATAACCTTCGTTCTACTGCGAATCACTGCGAATGAAATATGTACAATTGAGCATTTAAGTTCAAGTTCCTCTCCTACTAGTACTACCTGATAGTTGTGGATTCCATCTACTGTAGTACATCTCTAAGTTGCCCTTGATCATTTCAAGGCGCCGCCTTTGAAAAAGTCAGTCCCAGATATGGAACCCAAATCATAGTATTAGAGCCATGTATATACTATCAACCTCAATATGGCCTTTTTGCTTAGCCCCGAAAACCGTCATGAGCCAGCCATCCATTCCAGTTGTATTGTCTAGGGCCCGGCGAATATAGTTAGACAGTCACGTGACAGGACTTAACTTAGGTCATCTGGTCAGGCTAGTCCCGAAGGGGGCTAGTGCTAGGGCAACCCAATCCACCAATGCGGTGCCAAGATTTTACGCACCGCACCCGCACACTAAGCGAGAAAGAAAGCACCGTGGATTCTTTGACCTTCGTCTCGCCTTCTCGCCAACCCACTTCGACTTCACTCGACAACCCCGTGTGATACTCGCCATCATGTCTACCAGAGGGTAAGTCTATTCGCTCTATACCCAGATAAACGAAAAAGAGAACCATGGGAGGAATTTGCCGACGATCTCGACGACCGAATGTGCACATTGAATGTTCATATTGAATGTTGAACATCTCGAGCGGGGAAGACGAACCGGGCAACATGGAACTGGGATATACAACCGGAATGAAAGAAATAGCCCAGCTAACGGTTATCGCATTACAGTCGTGCCGGTGCCTCGGGCAACAAGCTCAAGATGACCCTCGGTCTGCCTACGTAAGAATTTCCCACAAAGTCGTGTCCCTCTCGTCCAGTGAAGCTTTCGATGAACGCCTTTCGCCAACTACTCCGGTCCAATCAATTCTTGTCGACAATCATGGAAAATGGAAGCGAGGAGGGAAAAGAAGAAATCCTCGACAAGAGAACATACGCCATACGCTTCGGAACCACTACGCCAAATATCAGTACGATATGGAAGAATCGAAAAGCATTACTTGGACGAGGGAACTGGACACGACGCAAATGACGCTCTTTGAGAAAGAAATTACGGAAATACTAACGGTCGTCTTCAATTAGTGGCGCCGTGATGAACTGCTGCGACAACTCCGGTGCTCGCAACCTGTACATCATTGCCGTCGCCGGTACCGGTGCCCGCCTGAACCGTCTGCCCGCTGCTGGTGTCGGTGACATGGTCATGGCCACCGTCAAGAAGGGTAAGCCCGAGCTGCGCAAGAAGGTCATGCCCGCCGTTGTCGTCCGTCAGAGCAAGCCCTGGCGCCGCCCCGACGGTATCTTCCTGTACTTCGAGGACAATGCCGGTGTTATCGTCAACAACAAGGGTGAGATGAAGGGATCCGCCATCACCGGCCCTGTCGGTAAGGAGGCTGCTGAGCTTTGGCCCGTGAGTGTTCCCCCAACCCCGCATCAGATGTGCATGGCACGATCTGGAATAGACCTTGATACTAACCATATCACAGCGTATTGCCTCCAACTCCGGTGTCGTCATGTAAAGAGAGGAAACCGAATAAAAACAAAAATCAACGATACCATACCTGAAACTCCTTGGGACCTGGGAACACGGGGTGCATACGACACATTGTGGAAGAAAAAGGGGGGGGGTCCAACTGACGAGACGAATTCACCTGTGTTATTTCGAGCCGGTTTTCCTCCCATTCGTGTTTTTTTCTTTGAACACTGGCGATCTTCGGAAGTACTTGAAAAATACAACTTTTCATGAAAACATCCAACCGCTTTTCCTCTGTTGTATGTGATATAGGAGTTTGGGAGTATGGATTCTGCCACCATGGCGTCTTCATATTCTTTAACTCTGCCTAGACTCCCTGGGATATAGGCAGATTTATTAAATCTGATCCCCTTGTTCCTGTCATGGGTTTGTAGTTGGTTTTGTGTAAATTAGCAATGTGTACCTGAGGGTTGTTTCTAGCTGGACTGCATCATGATGTTCGATCAGCTATGACATTCTCATGATGAATTTCGTTGCAGCAATCTTTTTAAAAAAACAAGGTCACTGGCTGTTACTAGTAGATTGCTATTGTTACAATCAAGTGAAGGGAAACAATTTATTTGCAAGACCTAAAGCTAAATTTACTGCTGAAACCCTATGCTATTGTACAATGAACAAGCTATCTATCAATCTATCACTCCATCGTCTTTTCCTGCTTCTCCTGTTTGGGTATATTTTGCGCAGGACTCTGGTCCTTCTGCATCGGACTTGAGCCTATCTGCACTGCATCCTTTGTAGACGCTTTAACGGATCCAGTCAACTGGACCACCACCCAAAGCAAACTAACAATCAGCGTGACGAGAGCGAGAACATGCACAGCCCACCAAACATGCTGTACACCGGCAGGGCACATCATGATCTCGTAATCCCATTCGCCCGCATCAACATCGAACCAAGCTGACAGAAGCCCGGCGTTTCCACCAAACTCCCCCCATCATCGACCGAAGTGTGACTTCGCGGATAGATGGAGTTTCTGACGGCACATTGGACTCATTATATCTCTTTGCAGCCCACTTCCAGCTCTGCGAGGGAGTATCATCGGAAGTGTCCTCTTCCTGTTTCTTTTCCTCGACTTCATTGGTGTGGTTGACAAAATGGACGGCATCACAGCCAGTGTGGTCATGGCCCGTGAGAATGAGTCCTTTCCGACCTTGGCCACCACCAAAGGCATTCACATTGCCAGTCATGCCAAAGATGCCCTCCAATATCCCCGATGCACTGATAAAGTCACTCAAATGGTTCTGCTCCCTCAATCCACCTTCCTTCCAGCGCGGGATGCCATCAGGTCCATCCTCATCATCTTCTTCATGGAACGTGAAATATGGCCCATCGGTGCAGACTCCTTCCTTCTTGTGCAAAGGCAAGTGTGTGAGGAGGAGAGTAAACGTAGACCGGTCCTCAACTGGGTAGAGGCGCTTGCTAATAAGGTCGTTGAGATAAGTGTAACTATGAGACTGAGCGGCCTCAGACAAGGCTGGAGTGTCGAATATAAGGGTGTTGAGGTTAATCAGATGCAGAGTTGGAGTAATGACCGACTTATCAGTCTCAGCTGCAACCTCCGATCCATTAGACCCAGGAACGATGGGAGGGTGCTGGAAGCGAATATCCCAATTGGCACGGCCAAACTCGCGCTCAAAACGCTCCATCCGCGATTCGCTAGCATCGCCTGCGTAGCCGATATCGTGGTTCCCCGCGATATTTATCACTCGTCGAGGCCAAGCAGGGTCGGAGTTCGGTCCCAGGGGCTCGAGTTCCTGCTTCTCGACGATGTCGCCCGCAACGGCTCCCGTTCTCGTGATCTTGTCGTCAACCCTTTCTCCACCACGGAAAACACGGGTCCAATAGCGTTCGCTACGCCAGGAGAATTCGTCGTCGTCGATCCACTGGCTTCCCAGAAGATCTCCCAGCACGGTCGTATGCGTGGGTCGAGTCCACCAGAACAAGGTGCGGTAGATGTGCGCGAGGTAGTAGTCGTTACCCAGTAGGTCGACGCGCTTTTGAACTGCCCGAAGTGATCGTGGGATATCCTCGCTTATAAGATCCCGTAGCCCTGAGGTGAAACTGGAGAGAACCTCCGGGTTCAGGAGAGACCTTGGAAAGGGCGTAGTAGCTGAGGCATCCTCCACCGCATCCTGTACATCCTGCCAATGTTTGCGTGCACGCGCGGCTAGTTTCCACTCCGGCAAAGGCAGAGACGTGTCTCCCTCGAGCTGAGGGTCTGCGAGGACTAGGAGACGGAAGAGTGCTGGCTGGGTGTTCGCCGCGGAGTCTGAGGCTCGGAGGTGTTGTAGGAGGGTGTTGGCGGAAGGGTTTTGCCGTAAGGGCTCGAGGAAGGAACGATCTCCTGCTATTGGCGACTTCGATCGAGGCAGGGGGAACGCACAGCCGTTGAAGACGGGGTAAAGGTAGAGGTAGACTGTAGCGGAGAGAGCGAGCGGGAGAAGCAGCGCAAGAATGCGAGAAAGGAGCGAACGAAGGAACATGAGGGTCGGGGTATTAGGAATAATCTTATGGGGAGAAAATATACATCGTAACGAATATATAAAAGAATATCAGAGCGCGTTGTGGGATGGTGAAGGGCAAAAAGTCGGTGCCCCGAGGGGGTAAACAGTGTGGGCAGCGGAGATCACGCCGCGCCCCATGGGCGGCATAAGGCAAGGGAACTATATCATGACATATCATCCGAGGCTATTCCGTCAGAAATAGCCAAATGGAGCCTGAGCCACCTGGTATAGCTACGAGTGGGTTTTAAAGAAAAATTCGCATTCTTCTTAGCTACCTAAATATGCAATGAGTTGGAGAACTTGAATACATTAATATTGTTTTCACCCCTAATGGTCATCTATAAGTATCATGATGTTGATTGATAAACAACCCAGAGATTTTAGATTTCATAGTTAACTGCACCCTAGTACTAGTAGATATCACAGGGGGCTCTTAAACCCGACCTACTTATTACATAGCGCCCTAATTTGCTTGCTCAAATCTGCATATATCTCGAGATCGGACCAACCTTGGAATTCCGTGGGTTGGATCAGGTACCAGCCAACTTGAACCCCCTTAGACCCCAAAATCTATGGATATTAGATACATATTGATCTATAATCCCCAAGTCATGATATGTAGCACTAGACGACTCGGGATAAGAGGGCGATATAGTTTAGGACATAATAAATCAAGGAGAGAAAACATCCAATGCATATAAAGACAGGGAACAAGAATAGCAAGTCATACCAACCTCGCACGAAGCCATCCGGTGTGCGGATGCTTAGACACTCACAGAGATCAGACGTAGCGATCAGGCAAAGGAATGGTAGCGGTTCGACGAAAGTAATAGCCTGAGGAGAAGGAAGCAGGAAGCTGAGACGGACGCTGGCTAGGCAGTGGATGCCTAAGTGGATGCCACATTCTTAAGGCATCAACACCAAATGGTGACGACGACCTAGTTCATCCATGTCCACGCAGTGCTCCCTAGTGTAGAATCTTCAACAATAGTACTACTTGAAGCATATGGCGATGAGATAAAGGTATGCATGAAGGAAATCAGGTCCAATAATACTAGAAATCCAAATGCATCATGTATATGAAAGCCATGTGATTATAATTATCTACACACTCGTAAAGAATCAACTCGTCCCCAAAATCTAGCTAGGAAAAAGTCCAAGATCAGATGAAGCAACGACTGGTTCACTCCTCCACAAAGCCAAACTCATCAAACACACACACACACACACACACACAGCCCACATAAACCCTTCGTGTCCACATAACAAACAAAAACTGGCCAAGGCCAGGAAAGAATGGAACAGAAGTCGGTACGAGGGGTATATCACATCAAACGCCAAACGGTCGGGGGGATGATAAATGGTCCAAAAGTCAAAGAAAAAAGAAATGAAAAGAAGAGAGGTGAAAGAAGATTAATCGCAGTGGTTTCTCAAAATTAGAGGTCCGTCTGCCAAAATTGTAGCAGTAGTATCATGGTAAAGCAAGAAGACTACTGCGATTCCATCTTAGCCAAGGGGCTAGGAAGGAGGGATATATGTCCGGTGTCGATTTCTCCAAGGGGGTTGGACATGGGCCGATCGTTGGCCGTAGGCGTGTTGTCTTGGATGTCCACCTTTGCATCAACGAACGAACTGGAATCGGTTGATGGTGCCTTGGCCAAATTCAAGCCTTCGATCCGAAGTCCATGCTCTTCTTCGTCTTCCTCTTCAATTGATTCGTCAGGAAGACGGTCGGACTCTGGACCGGAGGCATTGGCCATCAAGGCGGGTGGGCGTTGGTTCATCAGCCGGGCTTGTTTCAAACTGATCGTCTTTTGTTTGTTGGTACTCTCCGCCACTTGGGACAAATCACGTTCAATGGTTGCCTTCATCAGGGCCGCCATCCACAAACGGCCTTCCTGAACATTATCAACCTGGAAGTAGTGGGTGGTGGGTTTGGTGAATTGGACAGTTCGTGAGTTACCCGACTTTGGCGGCACGAGCTTGAAGAAGAAAGGACCACTCCCATCCTTGCTAGCAAGTGAGGCAAGGACTGCAGGCGTGGTGAGCTTGGAAGCTTCGCTGGCGTTGGCGTTGGCAGGCTGCGAGGTGGAACCGGTCACCGTGGCGTGCAGCGCGATTATAGGATCATTATCTGCCCGCAGCACACGGTGAGCTGTGATGTCGATGAGGCCTCGCTCTTCGGTGTCTTCTTCGGAATAGTAGTAAGATAGACGACGGCCACGCAGGACAAAAAGTCGAGGCTTCCATGTTGTCATGAGATTGGATGATCTCTTCTTCATCCATCCGCTGTAGTCGCAGCCAGCCATCTGCTCCTTTGGCGCCTTCTTCTCTAGACCGCGAGTATATGCACTAGTGTCCTTTTTGGATTTGACGGTCCGGGGGCGAACCATTATGCCGCCGGCGTTTTCAGCAGCTTTACCTGACCCATCGGTACTGTGGCGTTCAGAGCTCTTAGAGGTCGCCGAAGGAGTTGTAGAACCAGTGCGACCAGACGTAGGATCGTAATCACGGGGTGAGACCGGAGCTGAGCTATCAGTGCTGCCCTTTCCAACAACATCTGAAATAGCGCGAAGGCCAACGGCCCGTCGAACTCTTTGACTTGCACCGCCGATTTTCGGGAGAGTGAAGGGTAATGGCGAGGAACGTGCGGAACTATCCGAATCACCACCCTTCTTCATGAAGGGACCGAGGCTTGAAAAGAAACCGGTCTTGCTATCCTGGGAATCATTACCACTTCGCTCAGAGACACGGGTACTCAAACTTCGAAAACGACTCTTTGGTGGTGTACCGTGATAATTCTCGGCCGCAGTAGAGACATGCCTAGATGCATCACGTATAGAGTCAACACTGGCGATGCGCGATTGACGTTTGCCAGTGGCCTTGGTGACCCTGTCATCCGCGTAGCTTGACTTTCGGGAATGACTGAGGCTCCCACTGGCTGATGACCGCTTCTGCAGAACGCGTCGAGTTCGACGGGAATCCACCTCAGTTCCGGAGAAGTAGCCTCGATCGAGGTCATCCATGTGCTCGGGCGTGTTGGGCTCTGATTCCGTAGAGGCGAACTGTGGACCGCGGTATGCTGTTGTACCTAGTGAAGTCCCCGGGCGAGCTGGTAGAGCGTGACCCCCACTGTTGAGAGTCCAGGCCCGATCGAATGAGGGCTTTTTCTTATGGCCATTCATCGAGGAGTCGGGGAGACCGCGATGAGTTGTGTCGATCGAGGAATGTCGTCGTGTATGATTGAGGTCACGAATGGAGGCCGCGGAGATTCGTCTTGGCGAATCAAGGCCGTAGGGAGGAGTGTGGGGAGTGACAGGAGAACTAGCATTGCTGGCTAATCTTGGGTGTTGGCCAGGACGGCGGAAACTCGGGAGTAGCCTGCGCCAGTCTTCTCCGACACGGTTGGGATGCGTGGCAAGAAGGGTCCAGTATGACCAGCACGAGAGAGCGATCGTTCTTCGGGGCCATTGGAGAAGCCGGCGACGGAAGCTCTTGTGGGGGCCTGATTCTGGGGTTGTTTCAGACCCCGGACTTCTTCTTGAAATGCCTTGACCTTGTGCCAGGTCTTGAGCCGTTTGCCCATAACACCAAAGTCGAACTCCTTCATGAAAATGAAATCTTGGTCCATATCAAGGAGTACATCACCTGTGATTTCTTGTTCCTCGAAGATCTCACAGTGTTTGGGATCCATTCCGAGCTCTCGCATTTGCTTGGCGGTTTCAGTTTGATTCCATTGCCGAACCTGTTCTTCAGTGGGGCCGTCGCCCTCCTCCTCGTCTGTCTCATTCCCATTAATGTATGAGATTCGATGGCTGAAATGGCTACTGTATTCACTGCCCGAGTCATTGATTGTCTTTGCGTCTTGGGTCGACACGCTGTGACGAGGCGTGTTCATATCGGTGATATGCTCGTCAATGACGCTCAAAGTTTCGTTCATGACGGGGCTTTCCTCGCCATTCGCATGGCTATCGATGGATCGTCGGAAAGTTTGCTGAATATCCGCCAGCAGACTTGGTAGGGGCAGTGGAGAAGAGGCCGATCGATTTTGTTGGGGGGAGTCCACCGATTCGTAGACATCGGAGGTGCTTGCGTGTCGCGATGCCTGGGGGGTTGTTTGTTCGCTGCCGGTTGAGATGAAAGAAGAATCCACCGGTGTTGAGGGTTCGATTTGTAAAGGCGATTCGGTATTTTCGGAAGCGATCACGCCCTGGGGGGAGGGGCCGGTATTAATGGCACCTAAATTAGCTGGGCGCACATGAGCCCGAGGGAGATCGTGAGCCTCGGCCTTGCGAGTGAAACCTATGATGATGAGCGATCAGTTTCCGGGAGACGATTGCGATTGTTCATTGAGGTGGGCGCATACATGCAGGGAAGAGGCCCTTTTGGCCGGAGCGGGTGTGCTCTCCCAGCCACCATCCATCTTGAAATTCCTCATCCATCTCCTCCAGATGGATGACATCGCCGCGCATCATCTGCAATTCATCGTCGTTACGCTTAAAGTGATCGTCTGGATTTGGGGTTAGCGCATGGTCGGGGAGGACGACCGAGAGGGGTACTTTGCGCTCACACTCACGCTCACGCGATTGCGGCAATCGCAATCGCGCAAAGCGCAAGGTCGGGTCGCACAGAGGAAGACGTACGAAAGGCGACCAGATAATCCCCCCCCGCTGGACGTTTTTAGGGGGGGGCGGGCGAGGCCAGCGAAAGGTCGGCCATTTCGCGATGATTTTTTGTTGGGGGGGGGGGACCCAGATCCTCTCCGATCGAAGGAAAGTGGAAACAAGCCGAGGCGAGGATTATGGCAGGTCAGTTGTAGGGCATGGGGGCCCCAGACAGCCCTTTCGAGGGGAGAGAAGGCAGCGGATTGGAATCTCGCGATGAAGAGAGTAATGTGAACTCAATATCAATGTCTCGGGGGGGGGAGGAAGGGGAGGGAATGCCAGAAGGTCGAGGAATCTAGCGCGCAAGAAGGTCGGGCTTAGGTCATTAGCCCGCGGGGTTCGCAAGGAACTAAGCTGGAACTGTCGGAAGCTTTGTTTGTACCTCTTGAGGCGTGGCGAGATAGACGGAGTAACGGCGTAGTGGCAGACCCGATCACCCATGCCACGATAGCAAATGACGGGAGAGACGGGGGAGAGAAGGGTCGAAGGTGCAGAATCGTAGATTCCAGGAATCTGATGTGGAATGGTGTGGGAATGGAGTCGGAGTCCCACTGGCACCACGACAGGAAAAGGAAAGATAAAGGTGCCAAGGACAAGGTGTAGTGAAAAGAGAAAAGAAGCAAAGAAAAGAGAAGCAAAAGAGCCGAGATCGCACGATGGAAAATCAATCCACTCAATGGAACTTGAATAAAATCCAATCCAATATCGAATATGGAGATGAGCCGAAGTGACGTGTGCGGTCGTCAAGTGTTCTGGACCAGAGCATCCACGGTAGGGAAGTGGGACAGTTGAACTGTAGGGAGAAAGGAAGGAGAGAAACAAAAAGAAACAAAAGTTGACAAGTGAGTATGGAGTACCCTAATGTAAACAAGAGAAGTAGGGGGAAAGGGGAACTTGAAAGGAAAGGGAAAGTGGGATTTGGCTGAACACGGCCATTTTGAGGCCCAATTGGGTGATGGATCTATCGACTGAGGAGAGTATGTCCTGTGTGTACAGTACACTGTGTACACTGTATACACTGTATACACATGGATATTATGATTACACTATAACTATAATGAAGTACGATCTATGGTATACCATAGATCATCTCTGTACTCCGTATACTCGACCACATGCTAGTATAGTACTTATGATCCTAGTATACAATAGTACTCGTATACCAGTATGCACAGTCAGCCTAATGCGGTCAGTCGATCATGGCATGTCCCTTTCTGTTTGCTAACAGTATACAGGGGTATGATTATACTATTACTATTACAATTACTATTACTATTATTATTACTATTACTATGACCTGTCGAGTCCCGAAGACTGAAGCGTTGAAAACGGCGAGGGCTTGCAGACTGCAGTAGACCCGTGGGTCTCTTTGTTTCGAGCAAACATCCTGGCGCTTCTCTCGGCCCACGACTAGTACTGTTCTGTTCCTACTCTGCTCTCGTTCTCTCTCTCTCTCTCTCTCTCTCTCTCTCTCTGTATTCCCATAAACCATGGAATTTCCGCAACCATGACTTCCCTTCGGCGACACTCGCGTGGTGCCGACAATATTGAACTCTCCAACTCCACTGCCAGCCTCTTTATGGGTGCGGGGGCGCGGAAGAACTGGATGCTTCAGTCTCCAACTTCAACTTCAACTTCTCTCCCGACCTGCTCAGTGCACGCGATGCGTCCCACACGGGCCACTACTCCTACTATTCCTCTTCCTGATTCTGATTCTAATTCTAATTACCATTCTGCTCCGGATTCCAATAAATTTGCTCATCCTCAACAGCCCACTCTTAATCCTGCAGGCGCGTTGATGTCTCCCGTTACCCCGGGCGCAAATCTGCCCGCTTCCTTGCAGGTTGCCACACAGCACCAACCGCAACCGCAACCTCAACCTCAACCTCAACCTCAAACACAATCCCAATCAGATATTTCACCACCCAGCCTACCCTCACCCGTCCTAAGCGCGAGCTCTCACGCCAGCCCCGATATCCCTCACCCGCTGGCTACAGAAACAACGCTGTCCGACAACGACCCGAGCGAGAACGCGAATGAAAATGAAAATGAAAATGAGACCTCCAGGCCAGACCAACTCGAAATTACACCTCCCACCCAGCCCTCTCCCATAGCGACACCTACCCCAATAAATACAAATGTGCCATCCAATACACACTCCCCTCCTGGGCCTCGACAGGAGCCTATGGTTGCGACTCACCAACCTCAAAATACCGCCCGCGATCTTACCCCAGGCCATTCAATGTGGCTGGGATGGCAGCCTGGGTTGGATATTCTTCTGGAAATCGGTCAGAAATCAACAACGGCTGTTAATGCAAGGGCAATGCTGCTGCAAAAGGCCTTCCAATACCGGGATCATTTCTACCTCGTCTTGCACCAGGTACACTGCCGATGGGCTGCCTCTGGATATCAAGACTTCCCGGAATTTCAATCACCAGCCATTCGACAAGGATTTAGGAAATTAAACGAGCTTCTGACGGATAACACACTAATACCTCATGATGTCATGTCCAGATTTGTCGCCTTTCCGCAAAAATATGAGGATCTAAAGGACGCGGATTGGTATCGCATGGACTTCGGATTGTTAACCAACCTACTCCCACGCCTCCCAAATCACTTTGTACACCTTGTGGACCGAATCAACAGAGGTTACTATCATTATCGGCGTTATCCACCGCTCATAGTTGAGATGAGGACGGATTTGCAACTTACATCACCAGTCCTATTGAGCGTGATCTTTACATCGACATGTCGCCATATCTATCCGGACGTGTATCTTCCACTTCTGCAGGGGCTGTTTGAAAAAGATCTTGCGATGAATCATGCCGATTCCGAAAAATTCAGATATGTCTTGATCGAGAATTTTCAACGCATTCCTATGAAGCCGTTTGGCTCGGCGCCACAATTCCAACCTGCGCCACGAGCCCGGCCACCAAGTACCTCTACGTCTCCGGTTCCCGTCTTACCTAGTCAAATGAACCCTTCCACGACACCTCAAAATTCAACAGCAGCCAGTGCGCCTCAGAATCATCAGCCGCCGACTGTCCCATCTAGGAGGCCCTCGTGTGCGTCGCCATATGCGTCGCCAACCCCTATAGGGAGTCCTCTAATGTGGCAGGCACCCTCACAGCTGCAACAACCGACGCAGATGCAAAGATTAGGGCCCATGCACTACTCTAACGGACAGTCCCGGTCTGGCCCCATGCAGCAGCTTGTAAATATGCCAACACAAGCCCAATCTGTCTCACCTCTGTCACAAAACCCCCATTACCTTCAACTGCATAATGGGCAAATTAGGCAGAACCATCAGTCCCAAATGGGCCAGGTTCCCCAGGCGCACCATGCCATTCAGGCCTCGACCCAGCGGGTTGCCTCCGTCCCGAATATGTCCTACCCGCAACAAGGTGTCCCACACGCGCCTTTTCTCGCGTCTCAGCCACAAGCACACTCTACTGCACCACATCAGCCTCATATGCCGTTTAACTCCAATAGTCCGCAGCAGATGAGCTCGATGGGTCACCCTCAGCTACAATCGCCTATCCAACCGTACTATGGTCACCAGGGCTCACCACAATTCCCCCATTCCCAGCCAGTTCGACAGCAGAGAGTAGCATCTGTACCCGTAATTAATACGCCCACGGTGCCTTTCGTTCCACCTCCTCCATCCCGGCAGCCATCCACTTCCTTTCTTCCACCTTTGGGATATAGAGTGCCGCAGTTGGTGCATCCGAACCCGATGCGGCTAAGCCTGCATCAGGTTGATCTTCGTGACCCGATCAAGAAACTGGTCCATTGGGACTCCAACGTGATGGTTGAGAAAGAATTGTTCTTTTATATGAATGGATTTGCCATCCCACCGAAGTTCATGGACTTGGAAGAAACGTCCTGCAACTGGAGCTTCCAAGTGTCGCCAACGGATCTGCTGAGAGCCACACGCCTTGTAAAAGGCAAATCAGGGAAACGACCGACCGCTTGGTATCAAGAAGGCTGCCTATCTCTTCGCTTACGAGCGATCGCACTGGGGAGCCTTGAAAAAGACAAAGTTTATGACACCTGGCCGACTGCAAATACCGCTTGGCCTAGTGTGTTTTACATCCACGTCAACGGCACGGAACTCTTTGTCCGCCGCAAAACCCACAATGGCAAGGACCTCCCATTGGATATTACTCAACATCTCAAAGAAGGCGAGAATACCCTCTCGCTTCACTTTCTTTTGGAGCCTAGCGAATTCAAGAAATACCGTTATGTGTTCGGAATTGAACGTGTGGAAACCCACGGGTTCGATCAAGTGCGACAACAAGCGTGCTCCTCACCTGCCAGAGACACCCTCCAGAAAATCCAGAAACGCCTATGTCCAAAAACAGGTGATGACGACGAACTGGCCGTTGTGTCAGATAGTCTGACTGTCAGTCTGATTGACCCATTCATGGCACAGGTCTACAACGTCCCCGCTCGTTCCGTGCATTGCGACCATTTAGAATGTTTCGACATCGACACATTCATAAACACACGGAAATCAGAGTCAGGACCCGCGCCAATGAATGACAATTGGCAGTGCCCGATATGTAAAGCAGATGCTCGCCCAATGCACCTGATCATTGACGAATATTTCGTCGATGTCCGCGAGAAGCTCATCTCTAGCAACAAACTAGAGGGCACTGTAGCGATCGACGTCCGACCTGATGGATCGTGGACTTCAAAGGCTGTCAGCGACGAGCATTCCGACAAACATGCCTCCGGCACAGTGCCAGCTAAACGCAAGGCCACTAGTCCCCTGGACCGGGAAGCGTCGCGTGCCAAGCAGGAGCCCTCACCCCCAATCAGGAATACGGAACACACAGTCATTGAAATAGACTAATGATGTGTTTAATGACCATGGTATGGTGCCAATTTTTCTAGAGCTTTCGTTTTGCCTCTGCTAGACAGAAATACCCTGGATGCCCACAGTGTCGTCTTATCCTTCTTTCTTGTTTTGATTTTTTTTGCTACGAAGCAATAGATACCCCAGCCTTTACCTATTTATTTTGACTATTGTTTTTTCTTCTCTTCTCTTCACTTTCCTTTTCCTTACAAGCTTTAAATCCACCAAAGTCAAGATGGCTGCAGGCGTTTTGTTTTGTTGTCGTGCTCTTGTTAGTCCCGGAAGGATTTACACATTTTACCACCTGGAAAGGAAAAGCAAAAGCAAAAGCAATTCTATTCATTGTACAGTCTCTTACCCAGCAACCTGTCTACGAACGGACGTTTCTGTTTGAGTTGTTGATCAGATCAAAAATGAAATTTTATCAAAATTCTTTCTTATTTCTCTCCATGGTCTACACATGTGCTTTCCATCATTTGAAGGGGAAAACTTATTCGCGTGATACTATTATGATGGGCAAAGCCCTCTCTCCGTTGAAGAATGCTCTATCAAGGTTGTTTGTTGGCATTTCGGATCTAGCTTCTCCCAGTCCATACGGGGTAGAGAGAACACTGTTTACACTCTGATGCCCAGATGATGAGGAAGAGGTAATTATGTAGGTGACCAGAGGGGAAAAAAGAGATCATGCTCATTCAGCGGAGAGGTAATCCCACTTTCAACATTAGATTATACAAAGATTTCGGATATAGATATTTAGATGGCTTCTATTCGAGGCATCATTTCCTTACACGCCGAACATGGCTGACAAGGTTTTCAATGACACCCTCGAAGGCCTCTTTTTCACTGACAAGACCATCCCGCCGCTTAAGCCAATACTCCAAAACCGCGCTGGCGTGCAGGGTGACATTTTCTAGCTCCTTGACGTGAGATTTCAATTCCTCATCAGTCAAGCCGCCGATGGCAGCGTCGGTGGTCGCACACAGTCGGTGGACGGAGGAGAGTTCGATTGCTGGGGGTGGGGCCGCGCCGCGGCGGGCAGCCTTTTGACGCGAAGGGGCCTGCCCTGTCGTGGCTGTAATTTCGGCACTGTTTTGTGAGTCTTCGCCTTCTTTACGATTTTGGCTGCGGGCTCGGCCGTTGGGGGTTGTGGCGCCTGAGCCGTCGAGGTCAATGGAGGGGAGGACGAGCTTCTTTTGTTTAGAGGCGGGGAGGATCTCATCTCAGGTCGACGGGGACACCGAGGGATACGAGGAAGAGTCGTCGAATGCGGGATTTGACCCAGTTTTGTGGTTGGAGGGGTGGTGGGGCGACGAGTTGGGACCATAGTGAGAGAGAACGCTCTGTGCTGAAGATTGCGGCAGAGTCGGGGATAGGTTCGACGGGAGAGAGAGAACTGAGGTCTTGCGACGCGGGGAATAGGTTATCAAGGGTGCCCTCAAGGGCACTGAGAAGTTCGCTTGTGGACGTGTATGCGTCGAAGTCGATAAGTGGAGGCTGTCAGGGTGAAATTGTTAGCTGTTTGCAGCACGAAAATAATTGTCGGGGTGTTAAACTCACGGCAGAGGGAAGATAGTAAGGTTGCTGAGATGCAGTGGTGTCTCCTGTAGGGGCATCATAAATGGTAGCCTCTTGGAAGCCATCATCGAAATCTCCAAAGTCATCGTCAACCATGTCATTCTGCTCTTCGACGAAGTCATCAAAGTCATCTGCGCCACCTTCTCCTTGATTCACTTCTCCGAAATCATCTTCCTCTATGTCTTGTGGAGCTTGTTCGTGCTCAGTAAAGGGGATTTCTGGGGTGATTGTGGTGTCGGGCACCGTTTCTATGACATCAGGTGTGGCGTCGCTCGGAGACCTTCGGTGGTGGGCTCGCAGCTGTGGTGACGATTCTTCGTCCATGGGCAAGGAATTGACTCGCGAGATATGCGTTTCCGGGATTGGTTGGCTTGGGGGGGCTAACATCAGGGGATGCATCTTCCGAAGATGGTGGCGGTTGGACACTTTCGGGGTCGGAGGTGGACTTCACGAAATCTGGCACCGCATCCGCTTGACGCTTTTCGAATGCTTCTGTTCCTGGGACTTCGCCATAGCTGGGCGAGTCTGGGTCGACCTTCTCGACCATTGTTCGCGGGATTGGCGAGTCACCTGGGGTTGTCGGCCGGTCATTCAACCCCGCGGGCGAGGGATCACGACTTGGTGAGCCCTCTGGGATGACTTCGACCTGATCTGGAACTGCATCTTGGTCTCTTATGTTGTATGCTTCTGTACCGGGCACCTCGCCATGCTGGGGGTTACTGTCGACTCGTTCCACTCGAGTGCGTGGGACAGGGGAAGTGCGAGTAGAATGTGGGCTTGATGGTTGTTGTTCTTGACCTTCACTGGCATCTGAAAAATGTTCTTCGTCGCTATCCGAGACTAGATTATTGTAGATGATCCAATTAGTACTCCAAGTGGGACATTAATCTGGGGTATTGGAAGCAAACATACGGGTATCCTCAGCTCCAGGGTCGTCCCTCTCTGTAGTCTTGCTGGGGGGTTCAAGGTGTGTGGGGGGGATCTGGCGACACCTCCGACATGGTTGCAGGTGAACTCAAGTCGGGGGGCATGGAGAGAGAGAGAGAGAAATGGAGGGGGGAGGAAAGAGAGAGGAAAGGAAACGGGAAGAATGACGATGTAAATGTAGTGTGTAGCGCGGTTGTCGACGTCTTCCTTGCGATCGACCGAGTCCAGAACGTTTGTGGCCTAAGGCAGAAATAGTCCCGTTGATGCCTGAAAGTGCTGGCGGTAACGAGCGCGTGAAACCCAAACTCACTCGCCCGATTTATTATTGCTTCACTCTTTCTACCCCAAGCTTCCCCCTCACTCTCCGCTGGGTTGAATCTTTCATTGGTTTGAAGAGACTGTCTCTCTTATTTCACCTACCGCGATCCATCTCGCAGGATTACCTATCCCCTGATCCGTCGCCAATCGACTCTCTGTCTGCTTTTTTCCCACCCACCAAGCTTGCCAATTCCCTTGATCGCGAGATCGCTTCGCCATGTCTTTTTCTTTCGGCGCCCCAGCATCTAGCGGAGCCTCAAGTGGTGGTCTCTTTGGCACATCCGGCAATGCATTCGGATCCAACCAGAATAGTTCGACTCCCAGCTCTGGCGGTGGTCTTTTCGGAAATGTAGGAGCTTCGTCCGCCAGCGGAGGTGCGGCCGCTTCACCATTCGGCGCAACCCCAACTGGTGGTGGCTCTGCCGCTGCTAAGCCCTCGATGTTTGGGTCCAACAACGCTGCGTCTAACCCCGCAGGTTCACAGACCTTGTTTGGTGGTGGTGGTGGTGGTACTGCTAATGCTGCTCCATCCAGTGGTGGCAGTACAGGCTTCAGTTTCGGAAACCTGGGAACCAACAACAGCAACAGCACACCTAGCGGTACCTCACCTCTGTTCGGCAATGCTCAGACCCCAAACAAGACAACGGAATCGACAGCATCTGGACAGCCAGCCACCAGTGGAATGTTTGGAGGCGCCAGCAAGCCAGCCGCGGGTGGCAGCTTGTTCGGAGCCAATGCGTCCGCCACCCCTGCTCCAGCTGGCAATTCTCTGTTTGGTAACACTTCAACCACTCCTGCTGGTCCTCCTCCAGCATCTAAACCTAGTATGTTTGGTGGAATGAATGCAGCTTCGTCAAATACGCCTGCGCCTTCTGGTCTCTCGACCACCCCAGCAGCCACACAGTCGCAACCATCTGGTGGCTTATTTGCGCCCAACACTGGCGCCGCCGCCACCAAGCCTATGTTTGGAGGTGCACCCTCTGCTCCACCTGGTGGAGGCCTGTTCGGAAATACCCCCAAGCCCGCCGAGTCTACAACCCCATCTATGACCACCGCCCCGGCCTCTAGCGGCGCACCATCCATGTTCAAGATGCCTTCTGCCGGCGGCGACGCGGCTTCTAAGCCCGCATTCCCTTCCCTCGGAGGTGCTTCCACTACTCCGACATCCACCACAGCTGCTCCCCTGGGCGCTTTGGGAGCACCCGCTGCCTCATCCTCTACTCCTCAGAAGTCCCTCTTTCCTACCCCTGGAGGTACCACATCCTCAGAAAATCAATCGTCTACGCCGGCGGCAGCTCCAGCCGGAGGCTCGCTCTTCGCGGGGCTGGGTGGAGCCAAGACCACCTCGGCTGCTGCTCCCTCCACGACCGCGACCAGTGCTGCGCCTGCCTCAACATCTGCCTCTCAGCCAGCTGCACCAGGCTTGTTCGGCAAACCAGCTACATCCACAGCCTCAACTCAACCTCCTACTGGCGCTGCAGCTACGTCGACCGCCGCTCCAGCTACTGGCGCCGCGCCGAGCTCCGGCACAAACCCTGCCCTTGGTCAGTCGACCACTGGTCCGGCGCCTCCGGCCCAGTCGCGCCTTAAGAATAAGACTATGGATGAGATCATCACCCGTTGGGCTACAGATCTGAACCAGCACCAGAAAAAGTTCCGTGACAACGCTGAGAAGGTCGCAGAATGGGATCGGATGCTGGTTGAGAATGGAACAAAGGTTCAAAAATTGTACGGTAGCACTGTCGATGCAGAGCGAGCTACACAAGAGGTGGAACGCCAGCTGGCATCTGTTGAAGGTCAGCAGGATGAGCTGAGCTCGTGGCTGGATCGCTATGAACGGGAAGTCGACGAGATGGTTTCCAAGCAGGTGGGCTCTGGTGACGCCTTGCAGGGACCAGACCAGGAGCGTGAGAGAACGTAAGTGACCAACAATCTCCCATCGAGGTTGATTCGTTTGACTAACCTGATCCTATAGTTACAAGCTTGCCGAGAAGCTCTCGGAGCGTTTGGATGAGATGGGCAAGGATCTGACCAGCATGATTGAGGAGGTCAATGGTGCTTCATCGAGCCTGAGCAAGACCAACCGGGCAGATGAGCCGGTAAGTTTTGGTTCAAATTTGTTGTTTTCTGGGTGCAAGAGACGAATACTAATATTCATTTTCTTCTCAAAGATTTCCCAGATTGTCCGCATCCTCAACTCGCATTTGTCTCAACTGCAAGTTATTGACCAGGGCACCTCCGAGCTGCAATCCAAGGTGTCTTCTGCCCAGAAGGCCGGACAATCCATTTCCTCTCGACTTGGATATGGCTACAATAGCCCTGGAATGGGTGGAGGAAATGCCGCCTCTGACTTCTATCGCTCTTACATGGGTAGACGTTAGAATATGATCGTGCTGGATGTGTAATGATTCGAATTTTGCGGGAATAGTGCAATGGGACACCATGGGGAAACATGTATTCCCGTTAGCGCCTCTTGCGGGTGTTGTTATGCGTTTATCTTGTTCATCTTTAGCCAAAGCCCTAGGACAAGAAGCATCTAGAGGTAGGCTCGATTGTTTTGTGTATATCATCGGTCTGGGCTTGGATGGTTTGCCTCTGGTTTACGAGGTAGAATGGCGTAATTCAATAACGTGTGTTTGCTCAATCCCTCAGCCTGTGCCAGTGCTTTATGCTTTGGCAGTAAGGGACTAAATGTAGAGCCACTCTACGGTATCAGGCTTTTTTCCAAAGATCATCGACAGCGTAGCTCATAGTATTGACTGTATTTTTATTGGGTTCATGGTATCATGCCACTTATGTGGTTCCACGGGGGCATTCAATGGATCTCGTTGCACCGTCAAAGTGACCAAAGTCATTCAAAAGTTTCTACTTAAGAACGTTGGGAACATAGATTAATGGATCTTCGTCAATCTTTTGGTTGTTCAAAGTCCAAGGTCGAAGTCTGGAAGGACCAATGCCACTTGTTGGTCCGATATAAAATAAATTTGGGCGCTGGAGTCCTCGAAGATTCTGGTCCAGCTAAACCGATTTCTGTTTGAAATTCATTATTCCTGGTCCTTGAGTCATATTCAATATGCAGCTTGAATGACGCATTCAAGAGCCCCTCAGAGCAATTGCGCCTACCAATGACATCTCAAGTTGGCGCTTGGCATTGGTATCCTGGGTGCCGCTGGTCTTGTCGCCTGGCGATGGTAGAGCACCAAGCTTGAACATTTTCTTGATCCTGGTGACATCTGAAATCTCGGATAATGTTTGGTCATCAAAGGTGACAGGAGTTCCTTGAACAGAAGCTTCCAGATGCGCGGCGACGGAGTCACGAGTTATCTCCGGAGATACAGAGACTTTAACGGCCAGTAGGTCCTTAGTGGAGTCGGCAACACCAAACTTCCGAAATGAATCGGCAATCTATTGAAATGAGTCAATTGCTTTCGAAAAATGGAAATGTCATGGTAGAACAAACATTGTTCGCCGGATTCAAGGAGAACACAATCTCCGAGTGCACATTGTGGGACTTGAGCCGATCATTTTTGTAGTCATTGATAGCTCTAAAGATAGCTGCGGTGGCATGTGCTCTCGAGAAGACCTAGTATTCTGAATGAGCGCTCCATTTCCTCATCATATTACAATTTATGAAGCTTCTCAGCGCACCATGCTTGCATCAATAAAGGCATATTCGAATTCCTTGTTGCCAGAAAGCAATTGCTGTCTCAGGAAGGCGGCATTCTGGACGTCCCGATACAGTGCCACGTATACCGAAAGTGATTTGGGCAGATGAGGGATATCAAGGGTTTCCAGACACGACGCCATATTCAAAAAGAGCGCTTGCGACGATCCAGCATGACGTATCTGTATCCTCTTCAAAACCGGCGGCGCTGATATCCCACCTCATCACGTGCCTCTTCAGTTCTGGAAGATTCGGACTTAAGAGGTGCCGGCATCCGCGGTGAGTAATCCGCATCGCATTACTTATGCACTCGGTCAGTCCCATATAAATTGCTCCCCTCTCTCCACCCTCAACGACATCATCGTCATTATGGCATTCTTCCTTCGGCGCCCGTTCGCCGTGTCATCGGCACTTCACCAAGTTCCGAAGCTCTCGAACACCGCTCGTTTCATCCACAGCTCTCCATTCAAGCCCGCCCAGGCAACTAAGCCTTTCGGAGCCCAGTCCTCAGTCTTCACCAAATCTCGTCAGACCTTCCAAAATGCCTTCCGCCGGACATATATGCAGCCTACCTACAACGCGCAGTCTGGAAACCTCTCTCAAAAGCTGATATATGGTGCCGCCATCGTTGGAGGTACCGTCCTGGCAACCAACTTCATCTTCAACCGTGAGACCCGCGAGGATGGCGGCATGCCCGCTTACGAGCGAAGCTTCCTGAATGAGACTTTCATGCACACTGGTCTTGGTATCGGTATTATTGGTGTTGCTGCCCGCGCACTGCACATGAGTGGCTGGTCCTATCGTCTCATGGCCATGAACCCGTGGCTCGTGATGGGTGTCGGCCTGGTCGGCAGCATTGGCTCGATGTACGGAACTTTCTACACTTCCCCGGATAAGTAAGTATCAATATATTCCCTCTTTGTAGCTTCGGTATCATGTTACTAACTGCTGCATCAGCTACGTTGTGAAATACGGCTGCTGGACTCTGTTCAACCTGACCCAGGCTGCTCTTCTGTCCCCGCTGATGTTCATGCACCCCGCCATTCTCGCTCGCGCTGGTCTCTACACTGTCGGCATGATGGGCTCGATCGCTTTCGTCGGTGCCACCGCCAAGCAAGAGAAGTACCTGTACCTCGGTGGACCTCTCCTCGCTGGTGTCGTTCTTGTCGCTCTCTCGGGTCTTGCCCCTATGGTTCTCCCCGCCACTGCCGCTCGTACTCTGATGTGGTCTGAGCGTGTCTGGCTGTACGGTGGTCTTGCCGTCTTCGGTGGTTTCACTCTCTATGATGTTCAGAAGATCCTGCACCACGCACGTCTGGCCGAGCGTGGCTACATGAAGCGCGACGTCGTCAACGAGAGTGTCAGCCTCGAGCTTGACTTCATCAACATCTTTGTCCGCATGGTGCAGATTCTTGCCTTGCGGAACAACAACCGCAAATAAGCTTGCGATATGAGGTGTTAGCTGCAACAGCGCCCTTCGATTTCTTTTCTTTTTCCCCTTAAATAACCCCTGTACTTTAACGATTTCCTACTACCTTTACCCTACGTTTTTTTTTCTTGAAAAGCGTACATAAACATCTAGTTCTAACAACCATTTGGGGAATGCACATCTCCACTCTCTCGCATGTGCTCAAAGTAAACCGGTTCAACGACCATCTAATCAACTTTTTTGGACATTTTTATTCATCAAAGTAAAATCTTGCTCTCAGAATTTTACCTTCTAGCTCGAGTCTAGCTTTGCATGGAAACCATTGGTCCGAACCGATTCTTGTACCGAATCTCCCAATCCCTAACCCCAGTTCAGTTCCTGTACTGTTCTCACCTCGCCATAGATGTCCCGTCCCGTATTCCCAGCGTCTATTAATCTTGCCTGCTCTTGTGTTTCCATATCTTCTTCTTTCCTTGTTCTTGTCCCTGTTTCCCATCGGCACAGTCGATTCACTTTTGTAGATTTTGGCAGATGTGTCTCCAGTCAAAGCCAGCAACATCCAGAAGACTCTTACTGATCACCATCCTGTACCAAGTCTTCGGTGTAATCTTGCGGTATGTGAGGAGGACGAGAGCAATTGTTTTCCAGCCATGATGACAATCCTCTGGGACGCGTAAGTAAAAGATGCGATTCTCGCTGCTGTGGTCAAGGATAACTTTGCAGAGCGGGCTGTCAACGGTATGGTGGATAAAGTCGTGACTTTGTTGACAGTGTCTGATTTTCTTAGCCAATTCAGCTTTGATGGCTGGTTTTGGTCTAAAGGATAGGAGAAGTGAATTGTCGTTCAATCCTTCCAGGTTTAGGAAGCTGCTGTTGGACTGGTTGAGGAAAATAGCTTCTTTGTGTCGTGTCTCTCGCCCGGCTTCTTGGTTGCGAACCTTTTCCAGGAGACGAAAGTTGCCTTTGAAAATGTCGAAGGTCGCTTCTAGCTCATAGTCATTGCCGTGAAGTCGACGTACCTCGCCCGATTCTTCATCGTGTGAGACTAGTTCGACTGATTGGAGGTTTGGATCCATTGGTTCAGGCAGTCAAGGCGTAATATGAGAGTGGCTGGATCATGGAAGTGGAAATGTGTGCCTGGGAGAAGAGTGAATCTTGAATTGTTGAAGTTTCCCTAGGTTGCAATGTGGTTGACCTCGACCTTACTTTCCATCTAGGGTCGTCTTGCTCCTGCCACCTGGGCACATGCGATGAGAAATCTCAAGGCCAACATGAAGAATACTAGTATTACCGAATTAATGAAATTTTACCTTCAAGTTGTCAGTATGCTTCTTCTGGCTTATCATTTGCCGTTGTTGGTCATACAAATTTCATACTTTACTTAGAGTGATTTTTTTTTTCGAGTGTTCTCCATTCATCTTATCCTTCAACCCATATACCTAAGTAATATGTGCAAATCTCTTAATTATGGTTAAATCAAGTACAATTCTAGTCCAGTAAGCCATAGAAAGTACCAACCAATCGCTCATGAATTAACAATTTTCTAGTTCTGGTATTGACCACTAGCAGCTCACCGCGCTAGCCGAAACGGGCAGAGTGAGAGCCCAGAGCTTTTCCCCATCCGCGTTCGAACTTCAATGTCAGACCGCAGCCCTTCCGCCCCCCATTGAACCACATATCTCAATTCATTCTCAGACCGCAGCGAACCACCGAACCTTGTCACCACACCTCCACAATGTCGAATGAAATGGAAGTTGACCCTCCCGTCGCCCAGGACGATGCCCCCGCACAGTCTGAAGGCTTCGAGCCACAAACTCAATCAGGCGCAGTTGCCGTGCGCAGTATTGAGGGATGGATTGTGATCGTGTCGAACATTCACGAAGAAGCTTCCGAGGAGGATATCACCGATCTCTTCGCAGAGCATGGCGAGATCAAGAACTTCAGTTTGAACCTGGATCGACGAACAGGTTATGTCAAGGTAGGTCGCATACTGCGATCTTTTACGCCCATACGTTACAGCAGGCGCTTCCGATTGCTCTTTTGCAACTTTTTGCGCTGCTGATATTTAAAGGAGGATGTTTGCTAACACGATTCGTGCTAGGGATACGCCTTGATTGAATACGCAACCCTCCCCCGAAGCCGGCGAGGCTATCAAGGCCCTCAACGGCTCTAAGCTGCTCGATCAGACCCTTTCAGTTGACTACGCTTTCGTCCGTCCGCCACCAGCTAGCAAGAACAAGGGAGGACAGAAGGGAGGCCGTGGCGGTGGTGGTCGGGGTCGAAGCCGCAGCCGCAGCCCTGGCCGCAGTCGTAGCCCGGATGCCGACCGGAGCTAAATTTCTGGACTGATACGACCGATAAAATGTTCACGGGGATGCATATTATAGCCCCCTTTTTTGCTTGATACCTGGGTACTTTGTTTTCATCCTCTGCGCCGCAGCGCTTTTTCCCTCGACCTCTTCACCTCATGCCCAACGACACTCTGCTGAACGACGCCGTACGAGTACCCTCCATTTAAGCCGGCTCCTGCCTCCTCTATGGCTGCTCCTAAATATTCTCCTCGTCTTTATATCACTTGAGAGATTACGGAGTAAAGCCTGGGGGGGGCTGCGGGCCGGCATCCTGATACATTGTTCCTCTGGTAGGATTCCACGTTACATACATAATCTATCACCCCCGGATGCTGATCTAGCTTCAGAATAAAGAACGTCAATGAAATTTGGAACTTGGTCTTCGAAGACCACTTGGCATAAAAATGTCTTTCAGCATAATGAAATTGAAGGTTGCCTTGCCTCATTATGGGCCCCCCAGCCGTGTCCAAAATACTGAGGGCTTCGGGCCACTATCTCGTAGATATCTGTAAATATAGTTCTACCACTGCATTTGACACTCTGATGATCTTTCATATGAGAAATTCTAGAGCCTGCCTATTGTCAATTGATTGGCCTGGGAGTTTACGCTACTAAAGGTGGGAGCTTCGAGATGAATTGCTGGAGCCATGGTTCCGAATTGAGAGACAAGGATACTGTAATGTATGGATGCTTGTGTATTAATGAGCATACCATTGAAAACGGGGTCTCGCATTCCATTTGCATGGTCCCATGCTCGTGGATGTTCCATTCTATGTACAATGTCTATAGTTACTTAGTAGTAACCTTCTCTCCACACTAAGTAGCATTGACCTGATCTAATCCCTTCGAGTCTACATCACACGACATCAGATGTGGCGCACAATATGTCTCCGAGTGGCTACCTGCGGTACGCCCAGGGCTCTTACCACACTGATCTCGTGCCCTGAAGATCGAAATGGACCAACCAGTGGCAGTGGCTGAACGGGACTTTCTTCTCCAAGGACGAGTGGGTCAATGACTAAGCTGCGGACCCCAACTTTGGGAAGGCTCCCCCGCATCCGAGGCTGAGCAACCACCCAGACCCTTTCATTCTTGCCATTGATTGCATTTGGGTGAGAAGCAGTTGGTGTGCTTCTATTCTCATGAAGGAGACTGGTGCTCTGCTATCCGGATAGTTGATCCTCCGGAAGGATGGCTTCTCGCTCCTTATTTCAGTCCCCTTCTGGGCCCTCCTACTCTCTGTATACCATCCTGTGGATATTCTTCCTTTCTCTTTCAGCCGTGGCCAATGCGCTGGCGTACCCGCCCCAGAAACCGCTTGCAGAGACACGGCCAGTCGAAGAAAGCCTGTCTAGCTCCCTCGATGATCTCTCAGATGATGCCAGTCACAGGGACAGCAATGCGACTCCCGCTGAGACGCTGCAAGATCTTCTCAGCGCGCTACGTGGTATGCAAGACCACTACTTCGTGATGTGGATGGGAACTTGGCCAAGCAGCATTGACTGGACCGCTGCGGTGTTGGGAACCCACGTTGTCGCCACTTTGTCGTCTTATACCTCCTCCAAGCTCGATGTTGTCGACCCCACAGAGTCGCACCAATCAGTCGCCCTTGCAGTCGAGAACACTGTCAATCAATTCTTCACCCAGATGAATACCTTTTATTTTGGAGAGAATGCTTTCAGTCTGAGAAACCAGGCTTACGACGATATGCTTTGGGTCGTACTAGACTGGCTGGAAAATGTCAAGTTCCAGGACCTGCACACGGATCTTCACTTTCCCTCGTCCGACCCAGCTTCAGAAAATTCATGGTATGGGACTCAGTTTCGGCAACCAGCTGCACATCGAGCACGAATCTTCTACGAGCTGGCCTCAGCCGGGTGGGACAAGACTCTCTGTGGTGGGGGGGATGATTTGGAACCCGGTTTTGATCCCCTATAAAAACGCCATTACGAACGAGCTTTATATATCGGCAAGCATTGCCATGTACCTATACTTTCCAGGGGACCCCATTGACTCCCCGTTCATTGCCAACGCGCAAGCCAATGGAACCTATCCACACAACCCTGCCCACCTCAAGGCAGCAGTCGATGCTTATGCGTGGCTCAAGAACTCCAACATGACGGGGGCCGGTGGGCTATATGCAGACGGGTTTCATATCAGCGGCTGGCGAAGTGCATCCGATCCAGGAACGGGCAAGTGTGACGAGCTCAACAAAATGGTATACACCTACAACCAAGGAGTCGTTCTCAGCGGGCTGAGAGGACTCTGGATTGGAACAGGTGACCAGAGCTACCTTCGCGACGGCCATGAGCTTGTCCACAAGGTTCTCCGTGCTACGGGTTGGCCGCAAACATCTTCAAAGAAATGGGCTGGCCTTGGACGTGGCGGTGTGCTGGAAGAAGCGTGCGACTCATACTCCAGCTGCTCCCAAAACGGACAGACCTTCAAGGGAATTTTCTTCCACCACTTGGCTGAGTTCTGTCGGCCACTCCGCCCACAAGAAGAGCGCTTCCTAGCGGCTGAGAAACGCCAGCCGATTGCGGACGAGAGCTGGGAGAATGTCTACACCCGTCATCTCAAACGTTGCCGTACTTACGGGCCCTGGATCGAACACAATGCTCGCGCTGCACTGATCACTCGCGATGACGATGGGAAATTCGGTACATGGTGGGGAATTGAATTCCAGCAGCCACCCTCCGTTGTCTCTGCGGAGACTGTAAATAGTAGTACTTTGCCGGCTGGGGCTGTGGACTACCGCAATGTCGAGTTTGAGACTGATGCCTCTACCTTTGACGGCGTGCCGCGGGACTTCAACGATCGTGGACGGGGTCGCACAGTTGAGACACAGTCTGGTGGAATTGCAGTGCTGAGGGCTCTGTATCAGTGGCAGACCTCTGTCCTTTTATGAACCGCAACGGTATCATTCTCGGTTTGGTGTTTGGGAATTGGGTATTTTTTTATCATTATCATCATTGGTTTTTGGAGTTAGGCTGTAAAATTCATTACGGTTCTTCAGACTTATTATCTTTCTGCAATCGACTAGTATATATACTCCGTTCCCTTGCCGACTCGGAGGTAAAGCCACTGGCACTGGCAGATTGGTGGGGGGAAGGAGGCTAGTACGATCTATTCTACTATATCATGGACAAGCTTCAAGTTTAATCCATCATTTCAAGTTTCGATCGAAAGACGTCAATCCCGACAGAAATGCACTGTGAGATGGGCTCGGATCCATCGGGAAACGAATTCATACTAGGCATTCAATATCTGGTCTCTGCTGTCAGGAATGATGATAGAGGACTTGGTTTCCTGCAGAAGGACACGGCCGAGTCCACAAGATATACTACTAGCTAGTACTAGTCTTGAGAGCTATTCTGGAGCCAATTAGCAATCTATAGACATCGATTCATGTAGATGTCTCTGATGGTAGTTTCCGTAGCTACCTTACCATGGAACCCTTACCATCAACAAAATATACCTTAACATGGTACCAAATCGACCAATGCTTGAACAATTGACCCTCGCCTTTCCCATCCGCCCGTGCATGGGACAAGACCTCGGCTCTAACCCACTTAGTCTGCGATAATCCTCCGGATCGTCTTGCGGAGCCAATCGCTCCACAAAGAGAGGCAACCAGCGCGAAACAAGAAATGTATGGATCTGAAAACCGGATTGCTATGTAGATCGATAGATCGACACATGTGGATCGATACTGATCCGCAGTTGTTCGGGGCTATCCAACAGAAGTTGGTATGACACCGGGCGAGGAGCCTCTTGATCGGAACTGGGAGATGATGACTGCAGCCCCGTTGTACTTGAGTTGGGTGGTTCTACAAGCATAAGCTGTTCGTTGTCACTTTGACTAGCTCACTGGTCGGTCAAGTGAGATCAAGTGATACGGTAGACTCCAGGAACTATCAGATTGGCGTGAAATCCTTTTTTGGAGATTGCTACTAGTTAACTAGTAGGTGGGATAGGATGCCTGGGGCTAGCATGGGATGCAGGGTGTACAGAACTATACTCGTAGGCAATTTATCAAGGTTTGAGTTGGCTATGTATGTACATAAATGCATACTATCCATGTTTTTTATGTGTACATATTAAGTACCCTTTGGTAATTTTGGATCTTATCCTAAGCAGGCTCCCACAGCTCTTTGACAATACGACTGGAAAAAAAAAAAAACAAGGCAAGTTCCACGACAACACGATCACGGCCTCTCGTGATGGGTAGCATGCCTCAGTGCTATGGATGGTGGGGGGACCTGCAGCTGTGACCGCTGTGACCTCTCACCATGGAACAGACTACAGTAAGAGACTAAGATGCTTTTGACAAGCACGACATGCTCCACTTCTAAGCTGTGCGGCCTAAGAAAAACTCCGGCAACTCGAACCGATTCTATAGTACTCCATACAAGACACATAGTCTCGGACAAGGTCCTGTAGTTGTGGCGAGGATACTCCGAGAGAGAAGTTTCTGTTCTCTAGCACCCACCCTAAGGGACGTCCCACCAAAGGCCAAAGCTGAGAGGGAACTTTACTATCGATACCCTCCAAATATGAGCCCTATGATTGGTTCTCTAATCTGGTAATATCCCGCGGCAGTGAGAAAGAAAAAAAGCGACTAATTGAACACAGCGGACACGAAACCCACTCACACTAACCCAAAGCTCGCGCGCCATCCGCAGCTTAGCGTTGGAAACTTCCTGTTAGCTTGCCCCCTCTCTGCCCCTCCTTGTAAGATGAAACATGTTCGTACGGGGAAAAGCCTCCGAATGGGACGGTGGAGGGGTCAGGTAAATCAGCTAAAAGGCGTGTAGATCAGCGACCCCTCATTGAGGCACTGAGGGCACTATCTCAAGAAAAGAAAGAAGAAATTAAAAGAAATTAAAAGAAAGAAAAAAAGAAGGAAAAAAGAACATCCCGAGGGTCCGCCTCTGCCGAATTACGTGGCAATCGCCTCATTTTGTCTCACTTGCCCCGGATCTCACCACCTCGAGGCTCTCTTCCATTCTACGGCGGTAATGCACACTTCTGTATACCATCCGGTGGCTACATTTTGTGAGCTAAACGTACAGCTCGCGTTGGTGGACCGGTGCAGTCACACGGCCAAGGTCTGAGCGTCCCATCTGACTCTGCGGGGATCCAGGAACGAATACCACTGGTTCTACATCTTCTGCGCAGTGGAGGGGTCGAGGACTGTACATGCGGCGGTGGTGTACCTGCCATACTGCGCGATGTCTCCGAGTCGAAGCAAGGTCTTCACCGGTGGAGGTTGGGAATTATCCGATCGGTCACATTGGGAACCCGCCAGCTCGGCCTAGCACTACTAGTCGCAGATTACATCCAGAGATGGGCTAGGAAGACTCGAAGGGGTCGGGTTTCAGCACCATCTCAGTTGCCGTCATTCAACAATGCTCCATGCACTGAGCTGGCGTTTCAACGTGCAGCGGAATGCGATCCCCGGAAAACTCGTGCGCAAGTGATGGAGTGGCGTCGGCAGTTTTGATTCAAAAGTCTTCTCCGACAAGCCACTGCCGGGACGTGGAACCCATGGGTGACAATGTCGGGTCCGGGTACCTGGGAGGGTGTCCCAGGATTGACTTGATGCCCAACTGGCGAGCGTAGCGCGACACAGTACAGCAGGACTACTCGTAGCAGCAGTTGCACTGCAGAGTGCTTTGTACGTACATGCTGACACCACCATTGATTCCTGACACAGCTATCGCAGCATAGGGAGTAATAGCTATTGATGATTCTGTGCCGCTTGTGGGCACGATTACCACAAGCGAGGCTATACTCCGTACAGCCACAAGAGATGCTTTCAGCCGTTGCATTCCTGAGAGATCGACATGATGATGGCCCTGCCTGGTTTCACCTCCTTTTAGTAGGGTTCCGATCCGTCAAATAGCAGTCAAACTGTCGAATCCACGGGAATGGATCGTCTGTCCAAGCGGTCAATGACTTCGGATTGGTTCAAATGACGGGTTGAGGTCCAGTAATGTGGGTAATAAAGCTCACGACTGCGAGAAAAAAGGGAGTGAGCTGGTACTGCATCATGATATAGATACAGTACGTATACTACACCCCATCATTTGGGATCTTTCAGATATGTATTCGTAGATAACTTTGTAGGACCCTCCTTTGCTTCGGATTCTACAGTGCTATTTAGTGTCTATGTACTTGAACCGAGGGAATGTGATTCGGAAATGAACTCCATGGCTCCACGGGGCGGGCGTAAGGATCGTCCTTCTAAAGATTTGGATCCAACAAAATTCGATTTCCAGCTCCATTTTCTGCATGGGAGATTACAGAGGTTCCTCTTTCTCGAGTTTTTGTACTGTATATACATATCCCGCGGAGGCGTCCGAACCAAGAAAACCAACACAGTCAACTCACTCACCGCGGTTGCCGTGTTCATCCCTTGCCCTTGTTTGCCACACCAGGCCATGGGCGAATGGAGGTCCCCCCAAGGGGGACTATCAAGACCCGTGTCAATGATCGGAGCCAGTGATATGGCGTCATATCCACCAGTTGCGGCTCGATCGACATTGCATGGGACCCCCCTCCCCTGAGAGGCGGAGGACGAGGCGCTTTCCCCATACCGCCATGAAGAAGCGCCAATAAAGATGCGGTCAAAAATACATGTGACCAGCTTTAGGGTAAGTATCGAGGCGATCCATAGAGGTAAACTGAGTATTGAGTCTGGAGAGTATGTATGTAGGGTCTAGTTACCTACGTGGACAAAGGAAAGTGTGCGCCAGGAGGTATACAATAATAAAGGTGATGAGGTCATCTGCTCATGGGGGAAGGTGACAAATTAGGATTTCCTCTCCCACCATTAGGATGAGGATGAGTAAAGGGACCCCGAAAAATATACAACATTAAAAGGGAATTAAATTAATACGTGTTCTTCAAGGTTTGGTACAAACTCCCACCGAAATTCTGCCCTGGAGATGGAGGTGGGCTCCTGTTGGTTAGGAGAGGCTCCTGTTTGGTGGAGGCGAGTGGATCCGGAACTCCGCTCCTATGGGCCAGTGAAGATTGGCGATGGCCCTAAACCAGGACTAAACCGGGTCTAGGGAGAAGTTCCGGTGGTGGTAAACGGAGTACCCAGTACGCAGTACTTTGTTCGGTTCCTCGACGGTGGGGGGGGGGGAAGCGGTGTACCGGATACTTGGAGAGGAAAGGGGGGGGGGGGGGTGTCCCACCATCTCTGCCAGTTTCTGCAGTCTCCTCGTACAGTGTACATCCGTTCCCTGCCATTTTTTATGGTTTCATGGTTTTCAATGGTTCCTGCCTTTCACTGCTATATTGGTATATAAAATGTATGGTATGCATAGTTATCACGTAATATGTCTGGTTCTAATATATAAGTACTCAAAAAATACACTCGGCCAGGTACCTTTATACGGCTAAAGGGGTTCAGTACTCCGTAACTGGGTACTCGTTATGTGGCTGCCACGCGCCTACGGTTTCTTTTCGGACGATCCCTCTGGTCCCAAGGGACGCCCTGCTCCACCGGCCGAAAAGGTACAAAGATAGTCCTAGTTCGGTATGAGGAAGGTACGGTGTATTGCGGGTACAGAAATGTATCAGTAAGTACTTTTGACTACTAAGAAGTACTGGGGATTTAGTAGTACCCAGATGTACCCATAGGTATTTAATCGTAACTGATGGTATCTCATGGGTCCCTATTCTTCCCTGCGACTGTCCCCGAGTGTACCGACAGTACCAACAATACCAACAGTACCATCCATACTCGGATTGTACCACCACCCCAAAACCCACCACTGGCCGTAACGCCGATACCCTCCTTCCTCCCTTTGAACTCATCTGGGAGCTTCTTTCCTTTCCCAACGCCCTCGACCGATTTCCAACTTTTCCTCTCGCGCCCTTTCGACCTTTCGATCCCTCGACGCCTTCTCCCTTCTCGCTCTCACACCCCCCATCTCGATCTCGACCTGTCCTCCCTAACAATTTTCGACCGTTGTCCCTTTTACCCGCAACTCCTCCGATTCTTCACCCGTTATCACTCTCTTCAACTCACCCACCGACCCCGGTAGCTACCTCAAGCGTAACACAGATCTCTCGTCTGGGGTACATCGCTAGGGGTAGACCGTGGTCGTTCACCGTTCGTCCCGACCTACGATTCTAAAATCCAAAAATCCCGAACGCCGAAAGCAGCGTGCTGGCTGCACACTCGTCCAAAAAAAAATCCACTTCTCTCATCCTAAATCGCCACGCTGGACCTCGCAAATTCCTCCCTGTTCGACTGCGTCTGCTGTGAAAAACCTCCCCTATGTCTGATACAGAGATGAATGAAGCCTCACCTGTGCCCACCTTGCCGCAACCAAACGACGGTGGCCGCATGCACATGTCATCCCTGTCATCTTCTTCGTCTATATCTGACGCCGAGACTGAACGTCGGGGTCGATCTGAACGTCCAAGAATGGCGAGCCGCAAACCCAGCGCATCTATCCTAGTCCCTCGGGACCACCCTGAAATCGAGATTGAGGAGGAGGAATTCCCTCCCGACGACGCCCGTGCCATGAGTCCCCGCCGAAATTCCGCTGATTTAGAACGATTGGGCAAAGAAGCCCGCCAAACACTTCAAGAGTGAGTCTCCTCCCTCTTTTCTCGATACTTGTCGAGAAATTCGTCATTCTCCCTTCCTTTCTGCCCTCTGGGCTTCCGAAAGAAGGGCGTCTCCAAAACCACCCGCTAACATGCAATGAAAAACTTTAGGCAAGCCAAGGCCCTCCAATCGTCCCTTCAAGCCATCGCAGAGCGCATTGATGTGGTCAAATCAGACCATGACAAGCTGGAGAATGAGAACAAAATTCTGCAAGATTACATAGGTGGCCTTACACGCAACATGACCAAGACCGAAATGAGCCGCAGTACGAAAGCACGCAAGGCGCAGAAGTAACTACATGGCCGATGGAATCAGAAGCGTCGTAGGACGGTGGGTGGTGTCCCACCGTATCTGTGACCCCAAGATGGATATCTAAGGTTTCCACACGAAGCTTTCTGAGAGCCGCCACTACATCGCGATTCATGCCGCATGCCGCATGCCGATTCTCGATTCTCGATTCCCTTCAACCCTTTAACGACAACATCCTTCATCACACGCTTTTCTCTTCTCACACGAAGACCCGATCACCCCTTTTCAGTGTCGAATTACGAGAATGCACATCACACGCCTTGGTTGACACTGTTGCATACAACATGACGTGTTATGACCCCTTTGGACCGTTGACAGGCCTCTTCCATTTACGAGACCAGATATTGTTTCGCAGGGGTATATACAGCCGCTTATTGTCACATTGTCACCATACCTCGTTCCCCCCCTAATTCTCTGGCCACCCGGCTTACTTCGAGTGGCTACCCAGACACCCTCTTTCTCTCTCAGTCCAAGCCACAACTCGTCACAGGGCTCCACCGCTCATTCAGCACCGGGATCAACCGTTGAACCAGTGATGGTCATGACCACGCAGCGCTTATTTACTCCAGGGGACCAATGGATGCTCAGTGACATCATCGGATATTGATCCTCGCCCAGTGGTCCGCCACTTGGTCTTGGCATCCTCGAACCACTCATGATCATCCACCCTCAGCCACTCACAAGTGTCACACCAGTGTCATGGCCAGCGGGACTGACCAACCTCTTCTCATCATTGTCGATATCATCGGGCGTCTTCATTTCCTCTTTCTTTACACGTCTCCTCATTTGGCGTTTTTTTCATCACCTGTTTTTTCTACTCGGCGGCTCTTTGCGGACTCATCTTTACCACTGTATTTTTTTTTTAACGGATGCATAGCACTTTCGGGGACTGGGACCTAGACTCGATTTGATTGAATGACTCTTTACAGGAGCCGCAACTTGAAATGTTTTCGTCGTCATAAGGCATTGCATATGGTCATGGTCATGTCAACCGCAGGACGGCGCGGAAAGTGGAAAGCATCTAGGGGGTCATTTATGGAGCAGTCCATTGTTCATTTATTTCTTTCCATTCTTCTCTCTTCATTTCTATTATCTTCCTTTTTAACACCTGGGACGATGAAAGATGGCAACTTCTGTACATCTGCCCATTTCTCTTCACTTCTTTTCTTTTCGATCGTGGACTGGCTTCTCGCGAAAATGAACCCCCATTTTTCAAATTACGGGAGATTCCATTTTTCTCGCCGCATCTCAATATTTCTTCTTCTCTATCACAGCTTTGTTTTGCTTACTTGCTTCCCCTCTGGCCTTTGTCATACCCTGGGTCTCCTGTGCATGTCTCAAGTCCCCCTCCCTTGTCTCTACCTTTTCTATTATTTCCCTTGCTTGCATGGTGGGGAGAATGATAGTTCAATCGTAGCAATTGAAATATTCCAATCAATTTTCCCATACAAGTAAAGACGCACAACTAGGTGTACGTATTCAAAACAGTATTCTAATTTTTAGCTCGAGTCATGACGTCCAAAGTGGCTGTGGAGAGACATGAAGATCTGAGACATTCCCCATCTGATCTACGAAAACGACGTATTCTGTGGGGCTCTTGAAACAGTGCAGCTGAAGGATTCATGCAGAGCAGGCATACCCTGGTAGTACATCATTATCTAGTGGGGAGCAGCACTCAACCATAGCCATCTAGTAGCGACCTGGTACGCCATACTAGCGTGGATCAGGATTTCTTCCCCCTCCCAGTGACGCAAGGCTCTTTCGTCGGATTCGAGCTGCTGATGGCGGGAGTGGAGGCATTTTCTATATTTGGATTATTTACAACACAAAAACTCCCGGTTTAGCTACACGAGAGTGATGTCCTAAGACCGGGGACCGGTAGATTCTCGGATCTTGCCAAAATAAGCAATTCGCAGGAATGAGACCTCTAAACGGGACGGTGAGCTCACATGAACTTGAACGCCATGCTTATCCATTTTAAACAGAACGGTCGATATCAAAATATACGTCTCGGTAGGCTTATCCTTCGAGGACTGTGACGGCTAAATATTGGCGAGGAAAGGCAATGCTGCTTTTATTGGATTGCCTTGTTTTTTCACGAGACCCGAAGCTTCCGGTTCCTCATCACGGGGGGTTAGCGTTAGCCCCTCCACGTGGCCTACGGGATTTCCTGAGGATTAGCTAGTTTGACTTAATTAATAGAGTATGTGATGATGACAGAAGGTAACACGAAGTCTTAATCAGCGTCCAGAAATGGAAGGATTAAGGACTCTAAACCTACACTCAAGCGGCTTCGTCGGGAATGGTGTATAACAGCCTGTGATTTCTTTAAGTGGCATGGAAGTAAGACATAGGAACAGTTTGATTTGGCAGTCATCGATACAGAGAAAGCAACGTGGTATGGGTACTAGTATGTTCGGAGGTGGGGTCCCATGAGAGCTATCAGTGGATTAGACAATGACACAGCTTCCATGGTACAATTTCATATTGTACTTAAGCACTAACACATTCAAGTTCAAGATGTTTAGTATGCTATTTTCAATGTGTTAGTATCTGTCACATATTTCATCCATGGATGGATTTGCTCCTTGATATTTCGCGTACCTGTCGAAGCCCTCTACTGTCAAGGCATGCTTAGCATTATTTGCCCGAATAAGCCCATTGAATAGTGACTATCACGTTGAGTGACTATTACTATGCATGCGGTAGCTCCCCATAAACTCTGGGTTGGACCTTGTCCCCTCCTTGGTAGCTTCGATACCTCGCATCAAAGGGGTTCCTCTTTCAACTGTAGCAAAGTAATACCCTATATTCCGCCTACAGAGGAGAGAATATGGATAGGCCGAGATATCTCGTAAAAGATCAGATTACACCTTCGTAAGAAATGAACTGAACTCAAGTTGACCCTGGGGCAAAGAACTTAATGCAAGCGCCTGTATTCTTGGATCCTGATAGCATACTATTGGCTATACTTGAAGGTGTGATGTCGATGATAGTAATTGAGGAGAATCTCACATGGTTTCTACATTACTAACCGCCTCAGGAGAGTCTACAATGGACTCAATGACGAATTTCTCAGACTTGGGGATGCCTAGAAGTCGAAATCTTTTCAAAGGGTAATTATATGATACTTCCGGTTCTCCACCTTGTACAGAAAGCCCTGGCAAGTCTATAGCGTTGGCAGTACTGTTTCTATTTATTTTACGAGGATCTTTGATACACGTTTACATTAAGTATATATACATCGTCATTATTTATCTTTTCTCTAGCTTTGTTATCTTCACGATATACTGTCAAAGTGTTACCTGTGCCGCTGCTAATCCCTTGGCTACAATTACTACTAGTAGAAGCTCAACTCACTAAAGAGCTTTAGGGAATACCCTCTGTGGATTGATTGCCTCCAGCTATATCCGACACTTGGAGGCTATGATTTTCACATTATTTTAAAGTTAAGGAAATCTCGAAGCGTGTGAAGTATGTCGCCCTTGGGCGATGTACTATCTGGATAGAGCACCAGTCAGATCCATGAATGCATCATATGGATAGATAAATTCATTTCACTCAAATATTGAGCCACTCTCCTACTAATCTGCGGTAACTTCTCAGGGGGTGGTAAGGGAGATTTTATAGTGCGAGAAACTAGGAAGGGTAGACAAGTGGCGGGGTGTCTTTATTCACTCGGTAAATGCCATGACCAGACTTGAACGACAATAATAAAATACCAGTACTTATCTATTGGTATGATAGGATTGCATCTCCAAGTGTTCCAGAACAATCAGCCTACGCCCGGATACATATGACATGTGGTTCTAATGCTATCATCATGGATGGTATAGAAGCGACGTGAAGGCACGAAATTGAATAGACAGGCTCTGCCTGGGAAGGAATACATGTCGAGCATATGGGACATGTTCTGCCATTTGTACCATTTTCTGAGGCCGAATCACACCATAATCCTTAGGTCGCCGGTTTGGTAGGGGCTGTGCGGGGGCATTTCCACCAGCACCGCCGCCTCCTCCCCATTTGGGCTGCTCCACCCGTATCACTCATCGTGGGCGAAGTTGAGGCAAAATTAAACTGGATGAGTTTTAGCATGAGCTCACGTAAACTTATGTAGGATACTCGCCCTAGGCGACGCTCTCCTTACCAGTAGGTCAATCGATTAGATCGATAAGCGTGGAGTTGACCAAATATATTCAGCAAACTAGAACACAGACACGTTACTGGAAGGCGGTTCCTCATGCGCCTAGTATTCGCTGTCTAAATAGGGATTGTGTTAATTTAGAACCCATTCAAGTTTTCTCTGAAGATGAGGATAAGCATAAGCATCAAGAAATCAGTGAATGCCAGGAAGACAGTCGATTTCGTCTAACAGGGAAAAACAAGATACCCTGAAAATTGAGACGAGGGCTTTTTCGACCCTGGAGAACATATGTGACAGCTTTATGCCTTGATGATTGACATTAATTGTCGTTTTCGCAGAAAATTCCCGTCTTGTATGGTCATCTGCTCAACTATCATTCCACCACACCGATTCCCTATCCATTCATCTCCAGGGCTCTGGATGTGACTGAATTATGTGGCACCCTGCGATTGTACTATTTTCGCTCCGTGCATAGAGCTGAGCTAGGGCTAGAAATGTGAATTTACATTATTAGCGCCTTGAAATTATTCCTGCCGCTTCAAGTCATGGACCGTGCACTAATGAGGCACCTAGTCTAAGGTCAGGGCGCGTAGGCACGGCGATTTGTATGTACCTGGGCCTCATGGCCTTTCTTTGGCTCCAGCCCCTGTAGATTGAGGCTGCCCCGCATGTGAGTCGCACAGTTTCAGAGATACGTATAAAATGAAGCGCCAAATGATTGGTCGGATGATTTCCGTGAGAAATCGGACGCAGGATGTCTGCCTCGTATGCCCAGCCACTGACCCGGGCGTAGCAGTGCCTACGCGCACTACTCATAGCCAATTATGCAGTCAATCTTAAACGCCTACATAGGCACAGCGGAATAAAGTACTTCTGCATACTGCGACAGCTGACTGCGTGAGGCTCTACCATAGTGCTGTCAGCTATTCATATGCCTGATAAGTTATAACTACCTCGAGTCTGCCTCGTCCCCTTTGCCGCCAGAGCCCCCATAAATACGAAGCAATTTCTGGCAAGCTAATTGCCGATATTAACTCCGAGTCCCCTTCGCATATCTTCATATCCGACTCAGTACCAAATTTCTGTCAAAAAATGTCCGTCTTAGCTTCTACAGATTCTATTTCTCAGTCCGCTTCACCCAAAGAGACCCCTTCCAAGAACGATCTCTGTCAGAGACCATGGCAATATCTTGGATATCGGGCTTTCTGCGAATGGTCTTCCTCCGATGATGACCTTTTCGTTCTGCGTCGTTTCAAAGCCCTCAATACCAGAATTCTATTGAGAATGCAGGACTCAATAGTTCAGCTCGAGGATGAACTGAGTGCCCTAGATGTTGAGAACTCACAACTAGGCTGTCAACCTGTGAATAACGGGTCATTCAGACATGATATGATTGAAAGAAGAGAAGAAATTCTCATTAAGGCACAAGCCGAGTTAAAAGAATATAGTTAGTATTTTTCTCTTCTGGTTTTCCTCCTTTTTTTTTTTTTTTTTTTTTTTTTCTTGTTCTCTCACCTCAAGCTCTCAGATTCAACCTGGAGGGGCATTTTATATCGACTTACCATAAGAACATAGATGAATATGTGACCAAATACTCAGAGCTAAGATCACGCCAGCCAGCCGAGGAGCATGAAATATTAAATGTGGAAAATTGGCTTTTACGCCGCTTTTCAAATGCTATATTTCCGGCAGAAAGCGAGTATATCACGAAAATAGATGACTTAATACGGGTTGTGCCAGGAAAGAAATCTCCTTTGGTGAAGATGATGGAAAAATGTTCTGGCATAACGCGCAGTATGTTCTTCAGAAAGCAAGCTGTTAGAGTAAGTTTTCTTGCCTTAGAAGCAAACCCTCCTCACAATCACGGAGAGAAAGTACCTTGACTGATTTCTAAAGGAAGGAGAACATAAGGGGTATGACCCAGAGTCCCTTTTCTACTATAATGATGATTCCTTGGAATCCTGCGCTCGAGCCAGTATTATCCTCTGTGGCTTAATTATGCTGGTTGCGCCACCGTGGTGGCTACTCTTCGTCCAGGATAAAACAAAGCAGCTTGCAATTATCACTGGCTTTATAGTACTTTTCCTCACACTTCTTGCAACACTTTCGGCCGCAACCTCATTTGAAAGCTTGGCCGCTACTGCTGCGTATGTACATTTGGTTTCAAAGTTATTTGTCTATGTGCTAATTCCAAGTTCCAGCTACTCTGCAGTTCTTATGGTGTTTATGCAAGTTGGGAATGGCGCATAGTAGTGGTCATGCCCAAGGAAGAAAAGTCTTTCCCTGAATAACCAGGTGCTTATGTCCCCGTAAGACGTGTTTACTGCCTGTATAGTGGATGCATAGAATTCCTATAGAGCTTAGAGAAACGGAGGCATGTAACATTATAGCTATTCAATATTTGCAATGACCTGCCAAGCACTATGTAACGCGCTGCAGCGTCAATTTAATTGCTCGAGTGGCGTTGAGGTGAATTCCGGTTTTTAATACTACTAGTAGCACTGATCATACTGAGCTTGCCACCGAATAAAGTAAACTACTACTGGCACACACCCAGTCTATAGCATAGGGAGGGAAGGAAGAACCGACTAGCCGTACTAGTAGTAAGCCTGCAAGATCTGGATCGCAAGATGCCCTATCATGATATTACTTGTCGCCAATTAGTACCGAGAATACAGGCAGACCATTGATGTTTTGACCCAAGGGGATCACGGCAATACTATGTAGCGAGCCAAATACTGCAAGGCAAATATACTACCGTTGGTTGACCCTTAAACCATATCTAGCGGGGAGAACGCCGATTGGCAAAATACGAGAGGTATAAGATAGAAAAGACGAAGGAAAAAGAAGAGAAGAAAAGATGAAGCCAGATAGGGGATCAGTACGAGGCCCTGATTGTAGTCCTGATAAGGAGCTGATTTAAAAAAGTTCTGTTCGTGTGTATGTGTTGTTGGTGGGGGATTTGGAGAGTGCGCGCAAAGGGGACTCTTTGGGTAGTGAAGAGGCAAGTAGACAAAATAACAAGGAGAATGAAGAAACGAAAAAGGGGGGTGGAGATTGGACTGGTCCCAGGGCAAGGAAAGCACCGTCCTCAAAAAGTGAAAGGGGACGCCAGAAAGTCTGAGTCGGGGGTCTCGGAGGGGAAGGGATTCCGAAAGCGCACCAGAAAACAAATTTCGTTTCCCCCATCCCTAGGCCGCGAGGCCCTGGGTCCGAAGAATTGAAAATGTATAACCAATGCATCTTGACCATCCTTTTCCGTTCTTGCCCTGCTTAACTTCCTTGCACCGGGAGACCCATCGCGCAGCTCCCTCTTGGTTGTCCCATCCACCCCAAGGACGTGAGTCCATCATCAAGGTCTTTTTAAATTTCCGTTTACTCGGCGGGCTTCTCACCCTCCTGGGCGGGAGCCTCCTCCTTCTTCTCGGCGGGGGCACCCTCCTGGGAAGGCTCGGCCTCGGAAGAGGTCCAGAGGGTCTATTAAAGAGTTAGACAGGCAGATCTAGGAAACGCGACATCAAGGATAACCTACCAGGTTGTCACGGAGGAGCTGCATGATAAGAGTGGAGTCCTTGTAGCTCTCCTCGCTCAGGGTGTCAAGCTCTGTAGGAATGAGTTAGTCACATGGACGTTGCTAGGGATCAATGGAGTTGGCGCAAACTGACCAGCAATGGCATCATCGAAAGCCAGCTTAGCGAGGTGGCAGGCCTGGTCGGGGGAGTTCAGGATCTCGTAGTAGAAGACCGAGAAGTTCAAGGCCAGTCCGAGGCGGATGGGGTGGGTAGGGGCGAGGTCAGTGGAAGCGATCTCGGTAGCGGCCTTGTAGGCCTCAAGGGAGTAATCGGCGGCACCCTTGCGGCGGTCGCCGATGGCGAACTCGGCAAGGTAACGGTGGTAGTCACCCTTCATCTTGTGGTAGAAGACCTTGGACTCGCCGGTCTGGGCAGACTTAATCAGGTGGTCGTCGAGAACCTCGAGGATGTCGTCACAGATCTTGGCCAGCTCAGCCTCGATCTTTTGGCGGTACTCCTTGATCAGAGTGACCTGGCCCTCGTTACCCTTGGACTCCTCCTTCTGCTCAATGGAGGTGACGATTCTCCAGGACGCACGGCGGGCACCGATGACGTTCTTGTAGGCGACGGACAGGAGATTGCGCTCCTCAACGGTGAGCTCAACATCGGCCGAAGCAACGATCTTCATGTTCTCAACCATCTCTAGAGTGAGCGTCAGTCATCTGCCTTTGCGAGACGGGATTTCTTTTCCCTTGAAGTTGAAAATGAGAGGCATAACATACCCTCATAGCGCTCGGCCTGCTCGGCCAGCTTGGCGAGATAAACAGCGTCTTCTTGACCCATTGTGAAATTTTCTAGAATTAACAGAATTTCAGATTAGTCTTTATCCTGATTATGAGCAACAACAGCAAATATGAATGTGGTTGTAGTGATGGAACTGGAATCACGCCATCGACATCATCGCCAGCGACCGGGAGGGGTAGAGTCCGCTGACGGCCCTCGATCAGGGATGAGGGGCCATATGCGCTCCATTTTGCATCCCCGAGTGTTTCTGATCCAATCGAGATCCCTTTGGACTTCAGTGGTGAATATCATAACGATCATGGTTTGTTGAGGTACTGGGTGTCGCTGACGTGCGTCGGGGGCTGTGGGTGTTTTTGAAGGGGATCACAATGTAGCGGTCGCGGCAGCGGACCCGCAAGTAAACATGGGAACGAGGACGAATGAAGTTCTCTTGCCAGGGAGAAGCGATGCGATCCCAGCGAGAGAGGTATTTCGGGAAATTTGAATGCCCCTCTTGGTCTTGCAGAGGGCAGGAATGTCCCAGTTCCAATGAAGCCCGAGTCGAGTGGTTGTGTGGGTTTTGGGGGGGGGGAGGGGAGTTGTGTGGTGATTTCCAAGGCGGGGGAAGAGGCAAAAAGAAGGAAACAAATTGGGACGAGACAAACTCACCTAAAATTGAAAGAGAGAGAGAAAAGGTATAGAGAAGTAGATAGGGGGAGTGGATGGAGTAGGAAGAGAAGGGGAAAGTTGAGGGAGGAAGATGAGTGACAGTCTGGGAAAGGAGGGGGAGGGCGGTGGGTGTTGTTTGGTGTTGGGATTGGGTTGACCTTACACTATTACTATTGCTATTGCTGGACTATTACCACTACCACTACCCCTGTGGCCCATGTGCCATCTTCTATTGCTCTCTGTCTCTCTGTCCCTCTATAGCTCTCTTTACTTTCTCAGGTAGAGGCTGTGTTCTTACCCATCGTGCTCCTGCTACGCCTACTGCTGGCGACTGTACCTCACCTTCTGTGTGGTTCGGTGGACCTAGCGTCATCGTGGCTACCATAATCCCCCCCATCCCGCGCCAATCGCCCCCCCTTAACCACTTGTTACTCCCCGGGTACATCCAAGGCAGATAGAGCCCTACTTCCATCATTTCTATGAAACACATCCATCTACCCACTAGCAACCGAGAGCCTCCCTGGTCCAGACCTGATCGATTCCGATCTTCGTATGAGTAGATCCTATAGCCTTCTTCCGTACAGAATATTAAAATGTGGTGTGTAGTATTGGTATCTGAGGAGTATATTCGGTTGCAATTCACACAATGTACACAATTGTACACACTGAACCCCGTATGCTAATCCCCGTCATGATCTGCCTTGCCGAGTCGAATGAGAGAGCCTGAACTTATCGCAGAGATTTCTGCTGACATAATGCATTATCTAATCGCACCCCGGATAGATCACCTGACAAGTCTTGGCATATGTCGTCATGTGTGGTGAGGTCAAGGTCACCTGTCAAGTTGCCCTGCTTACTTCCCGAGCTTGAATACCATCCAATACTTCCTCTCCCTTCCAATCCTTCTCTTTGATTTTAAGATATCACCACCATTCACCATTCACCATTCACAATGCTCCGCCAATCCATCACCCGACCGGCTGTTCTCGCCAACCGTGCCCTCTGCCAGCGCTCGTTCTCTGCTATCGCCCCTCGAATGGGTGAGGGTGACACCGGTGCTCCTCGAACCGGAGGCGGCGGCACCTCAGGGTACGTGGCCAATCCCCCAAATACCTCATTCACTGCATCATATCTCCCTTATGGCGTGGATGCTGTGGCGTTATCTGCGTTGTCGACCGCATGGCGTGTCCGCTTTGTCGCTGCTGGATGACATCATTAATCGCTGACATTCGTTGCCTTACAGCGATGCGTTCACCAAGCGTGAGGCTGCCCAGGAAGCCTTGTACATCCGTGAGAAGGAACTTGAGAAGTAAGTCGCTCAGGTGGAAGTCATTTCGGAATCCGTCAACAAAAGACATGGAGTTAATGACCCTCGGGTGGATAGGCTCCACGCCCTGAAGAATAAGATCACCGATCAGCGCGCTCATCTGGACGAACTTGAGAATCACATGTATGTCCTTGCTTCGCCTTGCCTCCCCTCTATTTGGCTACCTTATACCCCCTTCCATTACTCGCGCCATCTTGTTGGAACAAATGCTAATCTCCATCCAGCAACCAGTTGACCAAGGACCAGGGCAAGAAATAAAGCTCTTGCACTGAATAATCGCATCATGAGCCTTGCCTGTTGTAACATAACATCTCCTCTCCAGTTACCGGGCCTCCTTTGATTTTGTGATTGTGTTCGTGTTAAAGCGGCATATGACTAGACAAGACCGAATATTTGTTATAGCATATCAGGAGTCCCTCCATTCATGAAATTTTTTCCTGTACCTCTCTTTATAGGCCACCTGGGCATGTAGGGATACACTTTCGAAGCCCCCCACAAATGCACTGAGTAGTATCATGCTCGATCTCATGCGGGTGGATGATATTGCCGGTAAGCTAGTACTAGGTTCACGCCGAATCCACCTGCAAGTAACTTGAACTACTACGCCTACTAGTATTGATAGGGTGAAAGTACCTAGTAACCATTGGTCTTGGGCGATTAGGAGTAATAATAGGGACAAGATCATGGAAACCAACTTCAAAACTTCCAGGGTTGAAATGGATGTTTTGTGGTATATATCACCGTGACCCTATCCATCTACTAGTAGTACTAGTTATCTGAGACTTGCGACGCTCACCTGGGCAAGATGCTCCATATGCAGGTCAACATCGAAAACCCGGGTAGCATGGTCTCTTTTTTGATTTCACTTTTACCTAGGTATCACCTTGAAAAAGCTGCCAGTTTGAAACTCTCTAAATATTGAAAATACATGCATTGAGGTTGATAAGATGGAATGCAAAGAGTGCAAATGGCATGCGTTCCGACGGTTGCCCGGCCCAACTGCTTGTTGGTAAACGTTGCCAAGACGCGCTGGATCGTCATTTTCGACCTCACTTGCCCTCATCCCACCTTGAAAACATTACTTTTAGTCCGCGTCGCTCAATCACTAAGCCAATCCTTCGACGATTGCTTCCCTGCTGTTATGAAGAATGTCTCACGCTATTCCTTAATTCAACTAAGCCTCTAGCGCGACGTGACTATCCTGCCCTCTGACTTGAAACGCGTCGCTGGCCACGATGGCGAGCTCTGCCGAAGTGATCGTGCTTTCCTCCTCTCCCAACCCTCCCTCACGAACTCCGACAAGGCCACTGCGAAATTCCGAGAAGCTCCTTGATAGATCGCCACGAGGGGCGTCGCCACCATGTCTTCCGTCACCTTCAGAGCTGTTCAATCCGCCGTCACGCTCTCGATTCTTCCCCACTCCAAAGGCGGCAGATATTGCGACCAAGAAGAAGCCACGGGCGACGAAAAAAATCTGCCGCTTCACCTTCCAACGACCAAAATGACCCAGCCAAGCCGAAATCAATGGGAGCGAGCATAGCGTCGAAGACGGACTCCACCAGAAATGTCGATCCTGAGATCCAAGATACCGCAGACCCCGGGCAGAGAAAAGCAAAGCACCACGGAAAAGTCGCACTACAAAAAGCACCAAGAAAAAAGACACCGGCAACATGACGTTAACTGGGAAGGTTACCAAAGGAGGAAGCGGTGCTCAAGTAAAGGAACCGAACAAACAGAAGAAGACGACTGCACCGAGCAAGAAGCCCGACGAGCCTATGGATTCAATTACTCTCCAGGGATCCGAAGCCGACATGAAAGATAGAGAGCTACATCTAGGCAAAGCTTTGGGGAGGAGAATAGATTGGACCCCACCGAGAGATACTTCCCCCAAGATAGGGTTGACGATGGAAGGCGAGGGAGATACGGAGAAAACTCTGACGCCAGCCATCACAGGGGGGATTTGACAAGTTGCTGTCCAATTATAATTACTCTGGAGCAGCTTCAGCTGTCCACGAAATGCCCCCAAATGTGGGTAACGGGGGTCCCACCAAAAGACGACGTATCGAGCTGGTTGATCCTTTACTTCAGCCATACCAAGTATATCAAGCTGATTCAAATGGGGAAAGCTCGGCCCAGGGCACAGATTCATCAATATCTGGTCCTAAGTCGAAAAAGAAATCAAAAGGCCCGAAACGATTAACGACATTGACCGCACGAATGACGGCGCAATATACCTCAAAAAATGCAAATGACGATGGCTCCGCTAGTGATGGACTTCAGCCCACCAGAAAGACTATTTCTAAACGACGAGGCAAAGGCAAAATGGCGGAGGATGAAGTTTTGTTTACCGTTCTTTCACCCGAAACAGCTTTCAGGTCTTTGGAGAATCAAGATCTCGTCTTTGGTACTTGCAGTCAACTCGAACGAGAGGATTCACCGCACACACTGGACGAAATGCAACAAGCTATTCGTGCATCCGAGAAGCTTGCTTTTGACGGAAGCCAGCAGACTGCAACAGCCAAGGCCGTTTCGAAGGGCCATGTGTCCTACCTGCCCGGTACAAGGAACCTTTGGCAGTCTGCCGCGCGGAGTACTGAAGGGTCACTGGTCCAGGCTCAAAGGATGGACGGCGTTAAGCTGGCAGGTTCAGCAGGAGCGTGCAAGGAACTAAATGCCCAAACAAAAAGATCATTGAACTGGGAAGATGATGATGACTGGTTTGAGCTTGACTATGGCAAGTCCAAGCCTTCCCCAAAGCAGAAGACGCCATTGAGGGTCAATAAATCAAAGTCTACAGCCGTTCCTGTGCCCTTGGAGCCCCAGGCGCCGCCGGTACAGGCTGATGAAGCTACTAGTGCGAAGACGAATCCTAACCAGGAGGCAGTCTCTCAACAGCCACCGATGCCTCACTATAGCGGATTCACAGACGCTGAGCTCACCAAACAGGTTGCGGCCTTTGGCTTCAAGTCAGTAAGGGGTCGTAAGAAGATGATTGAGCTGTTACAGAAGTGCTGGGAGTCGAAACATCGCAATGGTAGTAGAACTACCCTTGTGCAGTCACAGCCCCAGCCTTCGTCACAAACCGACAATGATACGAGGCTCCCCAATTCTACCCAGCCGCATAGCCAGGATCTTGCCCCGCAATCGGAGACACTGAAAGCAGCTACTCGGCCCAAAGGCCAGACCAAGAAAAAACCAGCATCAGCACCAAGTGCATCTTCACGCTCAGTACAAACCGATACACGAACAGAAACCTCGGTCTCTGCCAACCCCAAGAAAGCTTCCAATCATACGGGCAGAAGCTCTCATGTTTGGACATCGTCATTCATAGATGTCAAAGAGATTCAAGACTCCGAGGACGAGACCGCTCCGTCGCCTAGTCAAGTCCCAAAGCGTTACCGGGAGATATTGTTCACCACTTCTGATCTTGCTCCCGAACCATCTCTGGAAATTCGAACCAAGGAATTGACTACAGGTCCCAAAGCGGTTGTCTCTAAATCTAAATTCAAAACCAAGTCCTCTTCATCTGTCCCCGTCAAGTCCGACAAACCGGCTCTTTCGAAGTGCAGCAGTTTACCCGATCTCGCTTTCCAGATCACTAAAGCCGTACGCTCCCAACATCTGCTGTCGCCCCTCTCATCTTCAACTGGAAGCCGAAGCCGCCCAACGTGGCACGAGAAGATCCTCATGTACGACTCAGTTATTCTGGAAGATTTCACAACATGGCTAAATGTCGAAGGACTTGGGCTTGTTGGGGAGGACAGGGAAGTTCATGCTGCAGCGGCTAGGGAATGGTGTGAAAACAAGGGGATCTGCTGTTGCTGGAAGAATAATGCTAGTTGGTGAGATACCTGTGCTTTGGAGCACTGGTGACCCCTTTTTTCATTCGAATTTTATGATACCCAATATTTGTACATTACTCAAGCAAATATGCAGTCCTGACACGCCTGAATTTTCTGAGTCGAATATCTACACATTTGTTTCGACGCTACTATCATGACAACCAAAGCCTCACTCGCACACACATGCCACCCCATAAACCTGACCATTATGGAGCTATTCAGGGAATGACATCCGATGGGCTACCTTTTCCATCAAGCCACCTTTTCAAACCATTCTAGGACAACGCAGAAAGGACATCAGAACAAACGAAAGAAAAACAATACGGATCAAATTGAGAATGGAATCACAGGAAACGGCCTTGGGAAAACCCGACAGCTGGGGCAACTATACCAGATCTTGTCCGGACATGTATGGGCTTTGAAGTTCAAGTTGCTGTGGAGTGATTCCTTGATCCTGGCAATGAATGTATCGTTCAGCCAACATGATTCATAAATGAAGTTTCATAGAAAGGCAAGAAGATATCAGTGTGTCCCACCGCGTGCGTATGGAATGCTCCAGTTTGTGGCGCCAGGTCCAAATTCTGGGAAGGAGTACTCACCAAACGCATAATCCCACTGTCCTGAGAAGGTTGGTACTCGCTCGGATTCTCGAGTTGTGCTCCTGGGGATTGGTGATAATACAACAAATTCTGGATCTGTTGATTCAGGGTATGGATCTGGTGATCCTTTTCTTGCAACTGACGCTGGAGTTTTCCGATATCCCGAGTCAGTTGCCTGATGATGTTTCGAGGATGGGTTTGACCGGTGCTCGTATCGGTCATGTTGCACTCTGTGCCCTGTCGGACGCAGTTGTTGCAGCTTTCTGGGTTCCCGTCGCAGGGAAGCTTTCGACACTAGAGATGAGACAGTTAGTCTTTGGCCAATAGTATGAATAGGGATGAGATGAGGGGCGCTAGGTAGCTTGATGAGAGGAGAAAGAAAGAAGTCATCACACACCTTGCATCTATCACAAGCTCGTGAGGTGCGCTTCCCCCCGGGGTTTTCATGGAATCGTCGTCGCAATTCTGCAGAGTAGTCACGCTCCGGGTCATATTTTCCTCGGCGGCTTTTCTTGGGGCGTGGTAGCATGGGAACATCTGGCATGGAAAGGACCATCGAATCGGGAGACGAATGGTCAGTAGAAGCGAAAAGATATCGAAGTGGAAGGAAATCTTCCATGTTGTCGAAGTATAGCAAGATATGACAGGAGAGACAATCCACTAGATAGTGGATTTGGAAAAGAAAGGGCTTAAATAGAGAGGGAGAAACGAAGTGGAAGAGGTTTGGATGGAGGTATTTCGGGCGTCACTTTCAAGTTCTTAGACGTATTGTAATCTAACAACACTTCGCTCCTTTAACACAGAGAATCGTTTAAACTACTAGTAGATGAACAGGTTCACCTCTACCAGGCATTTCAAGACACCAACACCAACACCAGCTCCAGGGAAGTGGATAAGAAGAAGGATTTATAGAGCTAGACCCAGTTATCCTTTCCATTGAATTCTGTTGCGAGATCTGATACCTCAAAATCCAAATAACCATAGGTAGAATTACACGTTGAAAAGAAATATTTTACAATGAAGTCCCTTTACCAAGAGCTTGTCAAACATACTTAGGTATAGCTTTTCAGTGAGATGGTTCGAGATGCCCATATCAATTGCATTGTAGAGGAACAAAGAATCTAGGGATGACAAAGCCGTCAAACAATCTTGGTCCCACCTAGGCAGCGAGAACCTAGACAATGAACTACCTCCACGAATAGCTGGAAAAAGTGCAAGTTATGGAAACATTACTGTAGCCCTTTACTAGCAGGTGGAAGGTCTAAATCAAAAGCACTGGGTAGATTTAATATCAGGATATGTAGAGTACAGGACCCCGGAGACCCAACCAAAGAAAGAATCAGAAAATAGCTTGAAAAGGATAGACAGTGAAGCATTATTTCATAATAAAAATCCAGAAGAAAGACCACCAGGCATTATTAAATCAAACCAAACCACAGCATATGCTTTCAATCTTTGAACTCCTGCCATGCTCGACCAGCCCAAGAACCAGATAATCCGTAACCCGAATCCGGAACCAGCAGCGCGCACCTTCCGCTGTCTGGAGTCATTCTAAACGGGTCAAGCAAACAAGAAAAAAGGAAAAAGTGCCCTAGAAAACCCGGAACTCCCAAATTATAAGACATCGTCCTTAGCACTTCCTATGGTTGTGATAGAAACTAAACGAAAGGGGAATGCAAATGGATCCAGAATATGAACGAGGAAATCAGAAGGATGCTATATAGCAGTTGGAGAAGTAGACAAGCTGTATCAGTCTGAGAGGTATGTCATAGACAGGGGACTTCTACGTCCCTGAACGCGTTGTCAAGTGGCAACACTCATGATGGCTGAGGGTGCTACCTCATCGAAAGTTTCTGCCATTTGTGGCAACCCTCTCAAATTCAAGTCGGGGTTGATATCGCATTGGTCCATTATCATCGAGCCAGGGAGCGAGGTTCTTGCATTGGCTGACGTCAAAGGTTCGGAGCTGATGGCAGCCTTCAGCCACTGCTTCAACACCCACTCCGGTGACTCGAACACAACCTCGCACAGATAGGTGTTGGAGGGAGAGAAGGTGAAGACCGATACTTCGAAGGGATGGATCGGAAATCGCGGACCCGCAAAACGACATGTTGAGATATTTCAATTGCGAGCATTGAAGGGCAAGAACTTCGGTGGCTGTGTCGGACAATGCACAGCAAAATGACTGATAGGGTATATTAGTATTCGATACTCAAGCTCGGTAGGAAGTGTCAAATCTCTTACCAGATCTAGTTCTTGCAGATTTTTGGCGGCATTCGTCAAATGCACGATGGCGTTGTCGGTCAGGTATGTGCAGTCCGCTAAGCACAGTCTTCGCAGGTTGGTGAAGCGAGCATTTCCCCAGTACTGGAATCCTTGGTCCGTAATGGTGGTACAGCGAGTCAAGTCCATTTCTTCAATTCGACCCGCTGCATGTGACGCAATGTGGTGCATTGAGCGATCAGTTACATGCTTGCAATATGAGAGCGTGAGCTTTCTTAGCCGCGGACAGCCATATACCAAACCATCTTCTGTCTGCATGGTTGGCTTAATGGATGCATTTTTGCCTTCGGTAGGCTTCTGACCCCCAGGCAACACCCACCCAATAATCCGGGCCATAAGAGTATCGCCTACTTTGCGGCAATTGCTCAAGTCCACTTCCTTTAACTCTGTTGCTTTGCTAGTCATTTCGAGGATAGCAGAAGCCGTCACATCCCAAACGCTCTTCATCTTCCATGTCGTGGCATTGGGTGCGCATGTATTGGCTAATGCGTTGAAGCCCTCATCTGTGATATGAAAGCAGTTATTGACATTCACCGAGTTGGGGCGATTGCCAACAAATGGGCAAATGATTTTCACAAGAGCGTCATCGGTGAGTTGGCGGTTATATACACTCAAGTCGAGATCACGAATCACTTCAGGAGACCTGGTGAGAATTTCAGACCAGTGAGAAGACACTGCACGTAGTCGAAGCAAGTGATGGAGTTCAAGAAATTTGAAAATGTTCAGAAGGACACTGTCAGGGAAGATTCCGTGGTGACCGTCACTGGAAGGGCGCGGCACTTGATGTGGTTTTGACAGGCCAAGCGTGTCTGGAAGTGCAAGAGAAGACGAGCCAGCCGACCGCGGTTCCGTCGGAGATTGCCTTTGGTACTCACCAGTGACTTCTTCTGGTGTCAAAGGTGCTACTGAGCCTCGGCGACTTCGAAGTCGGACTTTGTCCAAACCAAGACTGAGATATGGATCGGGATCTGATGGTCGCAGTACTGCTTGCTCTTGATCTTCGACCGGCGAAGACTGATGCGGACCATCTAATTCAGTCTCTGTCAGGGTCAATAACGGCATTGACTTTCTCCGAGAAGAGGCTCGATCGTCGAATTCCAAGTCACCCAAAGGAGGCTGTTCGTTTGTTGCATCTGTCATGACTACATCGCCGTCGGCAGTAGTCTGAAGTCTTTCTTGAGCGGTGCGCTCTACTGATTCACGGATGTCACTCGGGCACATTTCCCAAAACTGAGAGAGGACCTCCCCACTGAGCATCAAACATTCGACCGACGTGACTGAGCGAACGGTCGCTGTTCTTCGAGGCGCAAGTGACAAGCTGACCACTTCACCAAAGTATTGCCCTTGTTTAAGCCGAGCCTTGATTTCTGTCCTCGTACGATCGGACCCATTCGGTTTGTGATTTAAGTCGTCATTGGGTTCGGCTTTTTCGGTAACGACCTCTACCTCACCTCGTACGATGAAGTAGAGTTCGCGTCCTTTGGAGTCCTGTCGGATGATATCCGTAAATGGAGAGAATGAGCGCGGTTGCGCATTGAGGCCCAAGAAGTGGAGTATATCGGGTGGTAGACCGGAGAATAGAGGCAGCTCTTTGAGAAGGAGACGAACGTTCACTAGGCCATTTGCAAGAGCACTGGAAGCATCTCGCCGGCCCGGACTCGGTGATTTTCGCTTTTTATGTACTGAATTGACGCTTAAGTCTTCCTCGGCAGCGATCAGGTCTTTGGCGTGGTTCTCCCTCAATCGCTTCGACCCTCTTCGCATCGGGCTCGGGATTCTTGGGGGATCTAGATCCACGGCGGGCGCGGATGTCTCTTTCTTTTTCTTTTCTAGAATCATGAGCCGCTCCTGAGCTTCTTCTCTGATTGCCTGTTCGACCTCGGGGAAGCGCGGTAAAATATTGCGAAAATCTTCCTTGGTGAGCACGACCAGCATGCACCGTGTCCGGGCGATGATTGTTGCTGTGCGTGGACGATCCATCAACACACCAATTTCTCCAAAAAAGGCACCGGGCTGGAGCTCAGCATATATGCTCTCACCGTCTCGTGATGTGACCGAGACGGCACCGCGCACCAACCAGTACATCGCCTTTGCATCATCACCTTCGGTCAAGATATAGTCGTTGGGGGCGTGGAGTTGTGGGCGCAAGTGTTGACCGACCTCAAACAAGAAGGATTCTGGGACGGCCTGGAAGAGGGGGAAGGAGCGCAACCTATCGACTAGTTCGAGTGGGAGAGCTTTGATGTTGGAGGAGGCTAAAGGTGAAGGTCGCGCAGGACGATTGGGGTTCAAGACTGAGTCGAAGGAATGGATCAGAGAGACGGTGTCGGACATGGCTGAAACGGCCTTGGTCGGGCCTCCAGATCTGCCATGGCGACGCATCGTGGGCAGTTGGCACTGCGGAGGGGGAAGTTCAGATGAAAGAGGCGACCGGGGCTTCCAGCTCCAGCATCAATAGAACGATGACGTCGACGAGAATAGCAGCAGCAGAGTCGAGCTCCGCGTCGGCATCGCATCCACACCCAATGGGTAGATCGTCGGCGCTAGCAGAACGGCATGTGCGCAGGGGGGAAGAGCTGGAGGGGTAGTTGACAACGGTGAAGGATGTCGGAGCTGGGGGGGATCCCTTCAGGTGAAGGTGGGGGGGCCGACTCTGCGACGTCAAATGCGGTTGAGCTCCACCGATCATCTGGAAAGCTTCGGAAACTCTATGACAACCCTCATAGTGCTCCACCTTGGCCAGATCGGATTTCTTCACTCTCTTCTTTGTCCACCGATGGGACTTGCTATTCGATGGAGGGTGGCTCTGTTAATGGCAATCCAGTCAATCTTGATCGGTTTATTGCATTGTGGTGGCTTACTACGGAGTACAAAAGGGTTAGGAAGAGCTTGAAGAAGCAAATATCATTACGGTATGGTACAATTGATAAAAATATTCTGGTAGGGGTTTCTCCTTCATAAATCTCCCTTCCTAAAGCTAGGTACGATCTAATACTGTGTACGCACAGAAGCCATCGACATCATTCCTCAGGGTTTGGCTTCACCTAACAAGTTCAAACTGACAAAAAAGCAATTAACACGGGTAGGAAAAAAGCCACGCTCAGCCCTGTACCTAACCAAAGCAGATCATTTCGTGGCCTTGTGCAGTACTTTTGACAGCTATGGTCGCCAGATCGATTGGGTTCGCAGCTCGCTGGGAACAGGCAGATGCAATGCAAGAGGTCACGTGCCATCAATACTCTACCTGGGAGGCAGAGCTGAACAGAGCTGGCCTGGCTAGGAGGAAATAAAAATGAATAAAGAGAAGAGTTCTTCAAATAATATAGTACAATAGGGTATCAAAATGTAGATAGTACATCGGAAAATAGAAAGATGTGAAGCCCGGGCACCCATGAACTCTGGCCCGGAACTCACCGATCAGGGTTTCCGCGGGAGTTAAAAGACACCAAATAGGAATGTCTGGCACTCGAAAGGGGCCTCCTAAGGTTTAGTTGCGGGGAGCTTTGAGACTGTCCTCAATTCGTATTCCCAGCATAGATGCAGCGGCGTGCATGGTTGTTTGATCCATGTCTCGGTTCACAACCAGAAACGCGTGGACAAAACGGATTCCAAGGGATTGTCTGCAATAGCGACACTATCTTTCAGCTGGGAGTTCAATGGGCCGAGATAGGTGTTGTCCAACTGCAAGACAAAGCAGCCTAGGAGGTTGAAGGTGGAAGGTGCATGTATGGGGTTGTTCCAGCTCAGACAGGGTTTCCATCCGTAGCTTGTGGTCGCCGCTTGCCCAGGAGAAAATCCATATATGCAGGGTGGTTTCCTTTCAGTGATTCCAAGGCATCTTGCACCAATCCATAACCAAGTCCAAACTTCAATCCGAGCTTCGCCGTACGGGCGGCAGTGTACACATCGTGACGAGCTGGGGGACAAATCAAGTTAGCTCTGCTCCATGGGCCAGAAATGGAAAAAAGAGGTCATCGCCCTAGCATTAACACTTACACAGCAAACTGTATACTCCAGAGAGTGACAAGCCCGCCGTCACGGTCGAGAGAAAGTCCCGCTTCTCGTGGCGAGCATAGTCCACGGTTTCCTCAAAAAGACAAAACAGGAGCGAACCAGCCCCTAGCCTAGATGCTAATTTAACACCGTCTTTCACACCGCCGACAATTGAGATATAGTTCTTCGTTTTGTGGTACTGCCACCAGCCGGTTGAGGTTGTGGGAAATCGATGTGCGTTTTCTGCTCGAAATTGAAGGCCTGTCTTCTTGCTTCCGTGAACATAACCTAGCGCCACGCCGACCGATATTCCGGACAAGGTCGCATAAGGTATACGCCTGCTGACATCAATGCCTAAACGTGGAGGGCTGTCGGATTCGAAGAGCTTGTCCCAGTGAATGAGCCTCATAAGCACAGCGCCGCGCATAGTGGGCGCGGATGATGGCGAAGAAGACTCATTTTGCGGCTGGCTGTCCTCCATGTCGGGGACTGGTGGCATTGGGAGAACAACTTGTTGAGGATGAATGATCAATCGTCTAGGTGGATCACAAGTGAGAGGGAGGTTCCATAATTCAGAGATGGGCAAGGCAGCACGAGCGGCAATAATCCGCCGTCCCGCCGCTCTCCTCTCCGCCTCCGTCACCGTCTCCAGCTGTGCAGGTCTAGTTCAACGCAAGTTTGCCAATTTCGAATACGTTCTACAATATGGTATGCTATATGCTTGCCTTTGATTTAACCCTGGATAACTTCCTCATGAACCAAGCTAACTTGCTACACGCCAGCCACCCAAAAAGACTAATCCGGACTCAAGGTCTGTGACCATCCTCTTCAAGAAGAACAAAACCACGATTCTCCTCTCCCTGCAGCCCCACGAACAGCTCCAAGCCGTGAAACGGAAGGTGCTACAAGCTCTAAAGGAGCGCGATGTCCGTGAAATCAACGGCGATATCGTCCCCGACGACCCAGCTGAGATCGAGTTCGGCATTCCGATTGACCGCAGTGATCTGGAGAAAGGATGGACACGCCTGAAGACGAATACATCAAATGAAGAGACTGGGAAGAACAGCGGCAGCGCTCTGGCAGATACAGTCTTAGATGCTGATCTTGGAAATGGAAATTGGGTGGCATTCCGCTTTGGCAAGGATATTAAACCAGAGGAAACTAAGGAGGACGAAACCGCGATGAGCCTTGATCTAGATGACCCTGGCTGGGATGTGGTTGTGCCAAGCTTTGACGATGAAGAGGAGGGACTTGAGGAGGCATAGCGGAAGCAGTCTCTGATAATATTTATCATTTTCGACAAAAGAAAAACGATTGAGGGCGAGGACTCATGGCGCGGGGAGGTCTATTTGCTATCTATGTTGATGGGGTTTCTTTTCCTTTTTCGGGATGGCGTTATGGTCACTCTAGGAACTCACGAACACGTCAATAGACTTTCAGAACAAGCATACAATTTGCTGCTCTAATTATCTAGGTCCTTAGAGTAAGGTAGATAGATGTACGAACCTCGACGGCGGACCTCGCGAGAACCAACCCAACGGCTATCCAAAGCAGCTCCTCCAATAGCCTCCTGGGAAAGGCAGTTAATGCAAGGGGTCTGCCAAAAACAATCGTGGAGCAATCCAAGTATCTTCCACACAACATCTATGGATCAAGATCTCGCTGTCATCGCAGCCAAATACCCCACACTGGTCACGGCCAAGACAAAATGGTGCGTGGTCACTAGCAAAGGGGTGCTGTGTCAATAGTCTGAAACACCCTAGTGCCGCCTTAATACTATACAGAACTGACCGCCAAGCTATAACACCACGGCGAAATAAGGACAATCACCACCTTCAACCCTGGTTGCTCGTAGCAACGGAGGATCATTTGTTGACAAATTAGATCGACGCCAGGAGCCTCTTCGGAGAATACTGCATCCCATCTCGTACCCCATACGATACACCTTGAGATCCACACATTCTTCTCTTCATTATCATCGACAACCTCAACCCCCTGCCTTCGTCGACGCAGGGTGTCGCCCAGCTTATCTGGCACGGCTACAAACACAACACGACACGACACAAACACGACAACGACACACGAAATACGACACGATACAACACGATACGACACGACACCACCACCACCATGCCCGTCTCCGATGGCGCTTCCTCAATCAATGTTGCGGTTCGAGTTCGACCCTTCACTATTCGAGAGGCAGCGCAGATCGCCAAAACCGATGACGGGCCTCTCTTTCTCGGCGATGGGTCGCTGGCTGGTGCCCCAACCCCGAAGCTCAATCAGAAAGGGATTCGCTCCATTGTCAAGGTGATTGACGACCGATGCCTGTGAGTTTCGATGCGACACCACCCCTCTCTATACACACAGGTCAATCCACTGACACTCTGTTTTTCTAGGGTATTCGATCCCCCAGAGGACAACCCCGTCCAGAAGTTCTCCAGGAGTGTCGTACCCAACGGCAAGCGAGTCAAGGACCAGACATTTGCCTTCGATCGCATTTTCGACCAAAATGCCTCTCAGGGAGAGGTATACGAATCCACCACTCGCTCTCTTCTCGACAATGTCCTCGATGGCTACAATGCCACTGTCTTCGCATATGGTGCGACTGGTTGCGGAAAGACACACACAATTACCGGTACAGCACAGCAACCCGGAATTATTTTCATGACCATGCAAGAACTATTTGAGCGAATCGACGAGCGATCTAACGAGAAGAGCACCGAAATTTCCCTCTCATACCTCGAAATCTACAACGAAACCATCCGTGACTTGCTTGTTCCCGGGGTGTCTAAGGGTGGTCTCATGCTTCGCGAAGACGTGAACCAGGCGGTTTCGGTGGCTGGGCTCTCTAGCCACCACCCTCAAAATGTACAGGAAGTCATGGATATGATTGTACGCGGCAACGAATGCCGTACTATGTCCCCAACAGAGGCGAATGCCACCTCCTCCCGATCCCACGCGGTTCTTCAGATCAATGTTGCTCAAAAGGATAGAAATGCGGACGTGAATGAGCCCACCACCATGGCTACTCTCAGTATCATTGATCTTGCGGGAAGTGAACGTGCGAGTGCGACTAAGAACAGAGGCGAACGGCTACTCGAAGGTGCCAACATCAACAAGTCTCTCCTTGCCTTGGGCAGCTGTATCAACGCCCTCTGTGATCCTCGGAAGCGCAACCACATCCCTTATCGCAATTCCAAACTCACTCGACTTCTCAAATTTGCTCTTGGCGGAAACTGCAAGACTGTGATGATTGTCTGCGTGAGTCCATCAAGCCAGCACTTTGACGAGACACAGAACACGTTGCGATATGCAAACCGAGCCAAGAACATTCAAACCAAGGTTACTCGCAATGTTTTCAATGTTAACCGACACGTCAAGGACTTCTTGGTCAAGATTGACGAACAAATGAAGATGATCACTGAGCTCAAAGCACAGCAGAAGGATGCGGAGCAGCTAGCCTTCGCCAAGTTCAAGAAACAGACTGAGAAGAAGGATGCTGTTGTACGTGAAGCTGTCGCTCGTATTCGCAATGCTTACGAGCACACTCTTCCGGAACGACAGGAGAAGACTAGCAATATGCTCAAGTTGAGACAAATCAGCCGCCGTATAGGGATCTTGTCGTCTTGGATCGCCGCTTTCGATAACGTCTGCGCTTCGCGAGATGGCGAGGAGGACTTGGTCAACCTATGGCGGATTCGAAAGACAGCGCAAGGCATCTTGCTCGAACTTGAAGACAGCCGACACCATTATAATCAGCGGTTGTCGAAGAACACCTGGGACCGAGCGATGAATTCGGCAGTTGAGAACGCGACCAAGCAATTACGAGAGTTCGAAATCAGTGACAACAGCGACTTCGCCAACCTGGACCGTGAGGCTGAGGTGTTACGGTCAAATGCAGAGCGTGAGGCCTTATCCGCGGTTGTGGATCAGGACAAGGCTGGCGAGGCAGTTGCTGTGCAGGTTCTCTTGCAGGCCCAATTTGAGTTGATGGCATCCATCGAGGATATCATGGAACTCAACGCATCCGAAGCCATCAGAAAGGGTCGCGTTATACTCACCAAGATGCTGGATAGCTGCGAAACAACAGTATCCAGCCTTGTCAAACCGGATGGTAGCCTACCTGCACTCCAGATACCCCCCCAGTCCTGTTAAGCCAGCGAGCCCCCCAAAGCCCAAGAAAAGATTCAGTATGACCAGCATGCCACCCCCCAGAACTTCTCTCGCCCCAGCTATACAACTTGCCCCGGTAGCACCGCCCTCTCCTACCAAAGGCTCTCCACGGCGCCGAAAGGCTGCTGCTGGTCGGAAGAGCGTCAGCTTCACGCCAAAGAAAACACAGGCGAAGGCTGTCAAACGATCAGTCCGCTGGAAGGATGACGAAGAAGATGGCACCCTAACGGAATGGCAGAAGACCCCTCAAAAGACTGTCGATTCTGCCGATGAAGTTAGTAGCTTCGAAGAGCCGACACTACCCCGGGGGGCGTCACCAATCCCGCGAAACATTCCACGGATATCTACTTCATCAGGCTCAACTTCACCACCGCCCGCACCCTCTGAAGAGCCCTTAAATATCCCGAAGAATAGTGGCCGCTTCAAGGCAGGGTTCTTGTCAAAGCGAGCAGGCAGCTCTCCTTTGGCACCGCCGCCTACGACGAGTCTACCTATCTCCTCAGACAACGAGAACTCTCCACTTCGAGACATTGAAGGAAGCAGCTTCCTAAACCGAGCCTCCGCGGATCGGCCATCACGAATTGCCGTCCGCAGCCCGAGCGCAACCTTTTCAAGCAGCCCAGCATCCGAGAACAAGGAATGGAAATCCGATAAGGAAGATGCTCTTCAGATCAATTCGGCCATGCGTCGCATCTCCACTTCGCACTTTGGTCCTTCGTCCAGCAATTCTCTGCGAGTCCATCGCCGCCGCAGCCCCACCTCGAATACATATGGCAGTTCCCCTAATGATGGCAACATGTTCACCGCATCCCAAGCACGCCGTATGGTCAAGAGTGATAAGGAACTCGAAGGCAAGCACCGCGTCCTGAGCCCTCACACTTTACCTGTGATGAAGAACACCGGTCGGCGCACCACCTTGGGAGGTGAAATTCGACCTCGACACGCAAGCCTCTCAGGCCGAGACGCTCTTCGTCTCAGCGCAATTGCTGCACCTCCAATAGACCGAAGCCAGGACTTCTCCTCTGTCGGTCTGCGGTAGACGATTTATTTGACGTTTCTCCGGTACTCCCCCCTGATGTATCGAAGCTCGGCATCCCATGGCGTTGGCGCAAAAGATACCATCCATTTTTTTCTTTTCTTTTCTTTCTTTTTCAAGCCGGCAGTTCTTTTTTTCGGCACGGTTACTCATGGATCTCACGGTGTTTATTTCCACTTTCTTCCTTCACTCTTGTTGTTTTATTATGCTCCCTTGATACTGGATGCGTTGCTCGCCCAGTTGTTAAGGATTCTTTATTTTTTCTTCTTTCGTTTGACATATTCTTCTCGTTGTGTACATTACTGAACTTGGAGTTACTCCAATGTGGTCTCTACTATCATTTGAATCAGTTCAGATTTATTATTATTACCATGCTGGTGTCAAAGTAGCTGTTTGTAGTGCGGGTAGGCCGGATCAACATAGCCCAATGCGGCAGTTGACAGTTTCGGCAGTTTCCCCGCTGCTTTGCTTTGTCAGATAGGATGACGCCATCTACATACCCCCGACCTACTTCAACTGAAATATTTCTCTTTCTACGCAAAGCTACAGGTAGCTCTACTAAATCCCCATTTCTCAGCGCTGGGACTCATAACCTCCGCGATCGCAGTCCTACCGACCTCGCCCCGTCGCGTCTGCTCCCACTTTCCCCCCCACTTTTATATCGAGTTCCCCACCTAGACACCAGAAATTCCAGAAATTCCACAGAAATTCCGATGCCCTCCGCTGCACCGATTGCCTCGACTCTTTTCTCACGCCTTCTCCGTCCATTCTCTACCGCTGCATCGGCCGAGTCTCAATCGCGCAACATGTCCACTCAAACCGCAACCGTAGCAGCTGGCTGCTTCTGGGGCGTCGAGCACCTCTTCCGCAAGAACTTTGGCAATGGAAAGGGACTTCTGGACGCTAAGGTCGGCTACTCCGGTGGTCAGACTAATTCGCCCTCCTACCGCGCTGTGTGCAGTGGCTCTACTGGACGTAAGTCTCCAACAAATTATTCTGCGCCGATTTCGCATAGGGTCGCGTGTCGCTATCAAAACCGAGTACTGACCTTCCACTCTTTTCGTTCAACAGACGCCGAAGCTCTTCAGATGACCTTTGATCCTTCCCTCGTCACCTATCGCCAGCTCCTTGAGTTTTTCTATCGCATGCACGATGCTTCAACCCTGAACCAACAGGGCCCCGATGTCGGCACCCAGTACCGCAGTGTCATCTTCACCCACGGCGAGGAGCAGCAACAGATCGCAGAGAGCATTACCGATAAGGTTAGCAAGGAGTGGTATAAAAAGCCTGTCTCGACCGATGTCGTACCCGCTGGTCAGTGGTGGGATGCCGAGGAGTACCACCAGCTGTATCTGAAGAATAACCCCGCCGGATATGAATGCCCTGCTCAGTAAGTGATTTTACGACCCTCATGGGAAACAACTCCGCGATTTTCATGATTTGATCGATTGCTAATCTTATCTCCAGCTTTATTCGGGACTTTCCGCCTCTTTCCGATTGACTAGGATCCAAATTTTGAGAACATATGTATATGTGGTCCCCAGTCGCTCGTGTGATGACAGAGCGCCATGAGAATAAATTCTCAAATCTGGCATGTGTCACGACTTATGTACCTTTTGATAGAATAAGGGCAACCCATTCATTAATAAGTCCTAAATTGTTTATTTCAAAGGATACTAATGTTTTCCCTTTTTTGTTTTCCTTCTTAGACATCTAAACCCCATTTCTCAGTCGTAGGCTTTCTATCTCAAGATGATGCCACCGAAAAGTCCATTGAGGCTTCTCGGACGCACCTCGCCCAATTAATTTGACTTAGATATAGCCACTGGGCAACGAGAATGCAGAAAAAGCCAGACAGTGCACCGATCCAAAGTCCCCACACTGTCCAATCCAGACCAAAGGTTAACCCGAATTGAAGAGGGAGGGCGACGATGGCGAAGATACTCGTCTGCAGATAGCTAGCATCCTCCGGTTTGCCAATGCCACCCAGAATTCCATTTGAACTCAAAACCATGCATTCAATAAAATGGGCCGCTGCACAGAGGGGCATCACTTGAGCGACTAATTCAATCACTTCGGATTCAGTCGAAAATATCTTCGCAATCGGGTATCGGAGCAAGGATAGCAATACGATATGCGCTGAAGCGATGCCAAAAGCAACAGACATCGCAACTTTGCACACTTTCCAGGCCGCATTGCCGAAGCCGAAAGCCAGCAAGTTATCAACACGGGCTCGGGTAGTAACTGACAGGGAGTATGGAGCTTGCCATACTATATTGCTCGCCGTCACAAGGATTGTTTGTGTGGCTAGAACGACTGGCCCAAGGTATGAGGAAGCGAGAGTGGTGATTCCGTAAATCAATGACTCGGCTTCAACAGTGAGCACATTGATAACAGCCAGTCGGATCATCGGGCCCCAATTTGTAAAGGCTCTGCGAGTAAACCCATTCCAACACTCGTCGTGAGATCCCCAGTAGACGTATAAAAAGAGCGTGCTCGGGAGTAAGTAGTCGGTTATCGTCAAGGCAATAGGAGCACCGATGAAGCCCAATTCGCAGTACTAGTAGGATTTGCGGTTAGCGCAGTTAGAAATGTTGTGCTTGATGAACATACCCAAACTAAGAACCAATTCAGAAACGCATTGATAGGTGCGCAGACACTCAATACATATGACGATGCCGAGTACACACCCTGGGCCTGAATGTAGCGCTTCGCCGCCTCAAAAAGTGCGTAACCGGGCGTCCCCCATGCAACGATGCGGAGGTATCGACCAGCAAGAATGGCGGTTTCTTCATTGGAGAGAATGTTGGGGAGGATCTGTTCGGCATAGCTCCAAAGAATTATGATAGGCACGGTGATGGCCAAAAGGAGATATACCATCCTTTGAAAATGGATAGCAACCAGATGAAGCATGCCAGTGTCAAATTCTTGCATACACAATGTATCAAGAGCTGCCGCAAGGCCATGGTAAATCATATATCCCGTAAAATTGGCCAGCATGCTAGCCATACTCGCAGCTCCGAGCTCGATTGTCCCAAGACGCCCCACCGCAATGATGCTTACTGTGGAGAGAGAACATTCAAGTAAAGCTGATAGAGCCAGTGGGGAAGTGTCTCGAATTAGACGTTTCGATTCGCCTCTCCATGACACCTCATCGCCATCGCCATCACCATCACCACTATGATCACCATCCGGGAAAACATCCCCTAGCGAGTCATTGTGAATCAAGGGTGTCGTCTCGTTGAATATTTGGTCGGTTGATTGTTTGACCTTGGGAGGGCTTTTTTCAGAGCAGAATATTCCACCAGCATCAGAGGGACCATACACAAGGTTGGAGGAGCTGTTGGTTGTGATTGTATATTCGTTAAATGTGTGATCGACTCTCCGCTTGCCGCCCGCACCACTCCCTTCAGCATGGAAAAAGGTTTCGTCGATCGGCAAGTGGCTTCTTTTCGATGGTGTGTATGTCCGCACGGAATCTCTATCAAAATCCGTTGGGCTCGCCATTTAGACAAAAAGAGAATTCTAGGCACCAGGTTGGAAATGGTCAAAGGTGTGTAGGAGGTTTGTCTGGTGTTGACCAGCACGAGGATGAGTTCGGCCGCTAAGGTGAGAAGCCGGAAACAAATTCAGTCTGGTGAAAGGAGGCAAGAAAAAGAGCTGGCTAAAAAAAAAACAAGCAACTTCGATTCTCACTCCCGCTGTGTCTATTTTGATTGTTGCAGGTAAGGGATCATCTACGCAAGGGAAACCTGCGTGTCTGATTGGTTCAACTGAGACTTTGCTTTTTCTTGTGCTCCTAGCTCTCCGATTTATCGATTTGAATGTGTACTGCCTGCCAGATGGTGGATCTTATGCAGTGCGACCGTAATTCGATAGCGTAATTCTTTCTGCATATCCATATTTGTATTCGGTGTATTGTACTATATTGTATCGGTCCTGCCATTTTGATCAAGTCTTCATACAATATCTAGGTTTGAATTTCGTACATTCCAACCAGAGTAGATAGTGGGGGAATTAGGCACAATTTAATGATGTCACGGAGAGTACAAACATATGGATTGAGGATGCAGGGACATTTGAACTACATAAAATACGAAGTGCCCTTGTATGTAGATATTACTCCGTACCAAATATCGTGGTTTCATCAGTGTTGACACGGCCAAAAGATGATTTAAAAATACAACAAGCAGAGCAAATAAATCGCATTGGTATCCAAATCTATCTTGAAACATGCACAAAGTAAACCATCACTAGGGATTATTCTCTCCGCGGAACTAGCCACATTAGCTTCATCCTCGGAAGCAGATAATGCATGTCCAATGGCCAGAATAAGCTAGTATCCCACGATAGCCTTCGGGGTGTATAGCTCTTCCAGGTACTTCAAGTCTTCCTTGCTCAAGAGTCCATCTTCGAACAGTTCGATGGCTTGAACTGCCTCATCGACTCTTTTGGTACTGGAAAGCCCGACAATGGGGTTCACACCCTTGGCCAGGCACCACACGATGCCGACCTGCGCCATACTGCAATTCTTTCTGCGCGCCAGCTCTTCGACACGACCGATGATAGCGATATCAATGTCCGTGGTTTTGCCGATCATCATTTCTGCAGTAATGTCATCCCCTTCCCGCACAGTCTTTTCTCCAGCCGCAGTGAAAGGTCGAGTCAGAAGGCCACGTGCCAGTGGTGACCAAGGAATAATACCGATTCCTGCGTCGCGGCAGTAGGGGAACATTTCACGCTCTTCCTCTCGATAGAGAAGCGAATGATGGTCTTGCATGCTGATAAACTTGTGCCAGCCGTTCTTCTCAGCGATATTGTTCAAGGCTTGGAACTCCCAAGTAGCCATCTGTCCCAAAAAGCGTTAATTCTCCATCTCAGGTATGTTGGATGGAAAAAAGTCACTGACCGAGCTTGCGCCAAGGTATCGAACTTTGCCGCTCTCGACAACATCATTGAGTGCTCGCATGATTTCCTCGCCGGGAGTTTCGCGGTCGAATCGATGAATCTGAAGGACATCCAGATAAGTACCTAGTCTCGCGACGCTAGCATCTACCGCATCGAATATGTGTTTGCGAGATAGTCCAACACGGTTCGCCATGACACCCTCGTTGATAGCTAGCCGGGCAATCGTTTCAAATTCCGACAAGCCATCAAGCTCTCCCGGAGCTGGAACTCCACCATAGCATTTGGAAAGAATCACAACCCGTTCACGAGGAATGTTATATGTCTTGAGTGCTTTGCCAAGGATGCGCTCAGATTCCCCGAAGGCGTAGACATCGGCCTAGACAATAATGGGTGAGCTTCTACCGGGGCAAAAGAATACAAGGTTATAGTACCGTATCCCATGTGTTGAGTCCATTGTCAAAGGCATGCTTGATAATTGGCAATGCTTGTTCTTCGGGGATCGTCCACTTGTCGACTGAACCAAACGACATGGCACCTAGAACAACTTGAGAGATCTTAAGACCGGATTTCCCAAGACTTTTTGAATATTGTTAGCAAGGTAAGTATTTGAAAAGTTGGAGACGTACTTGGTGTGCTTGATGCCCTTGTGGGCTTGATGTAGAGAAGAAAAATCCATTGCTGCTATTAGGAGGATATTCGATTGAATGATTGATTGTTCTAATGTGTGTGCTGGAAACTGAATAGGAATTCAGTGCCACTTATATATGTTTTGGAATCGCTATGATTTATATCCTCCATGTCACCAGATGCACGAGTATGTAGGCTGAGTTGAGCAAGATGGAAATGTATGGCCCGGAGTTAACTTTTGCGACCATCCGATTGGTCGGACTTTACGGATGCTCAACTCAGCATGCATTAGCGCCGCACGCACGTGGTGTCCATTGGACAACAATTAACATGGGTGGGGCACTTTCGATGGCAGTTTCTAAAGTGAAGGGTGAAACCAGTGATATGTAGTAGGACTCCATTATGATGACAATGATCTGATGTGCAAGCCCATGAAGTGGATTTGTGGGTCCGGCCAATACTTTCTTCCAGAAATGACTCCGATATCTCTCACCAAAAATAGGGCAGCTGATCGCCTCTGCTTTCATGCCACCATCGGCTTTGCTGGAAAAATCCGCCCTCCTCTCCACCAAGAACGAACCACCATTTCTTAAGAAACCAAGGTTGAGCCTCCCAGCTTCGCATATCCCAAGGTGCTCCTGATCCACTCGCGTCGTGCCTCTCCCCCCGAGTGCGAACCCCAACAAATGAGGCCACCGTTCTGGAGGTCCATGCAGAACTCGTCGGCGTTGAATACTGAGGAGCCCATAGCTACCAGGCGAATATATCTGTCGCGGAAAATGGGACACGGGAAAATATCGAGCCAAGGATGATGAGGATAGCTCAACTGTGTCTCGGTTGGTCGTAGATGTGGCTTTATCCCTTGAAACCCAGCTGAGCAAATAATCTGGTATTGGTCTTTTGCAAGAGCGCTAGGGTGGTAGAATGGTGATATCGATTTAGGATGGGTGATCTCTTCAAAAGTTAATCCAATAGATTCAGCATTTGCTCGAATTGCAGCCACGGTAGAGAATTGCTTCCAGCGGAAATTATTAGCGTAAATGTCTGGTAGTGAATGAGAATGCACCTGCATGCTGTTATTTGGAACCAGAATTTTGTCCGTCCGTGGACCAGGGATCCACGATCGATTTGAGGGACTTTCTGCACGAGCTAATGTGGTTTGTGTTGGTTGCCGATCGAGTTCATCCAGCCCAGCCTGAAGAATATCCCCGATGGTGATTTCTCCGGATTCCACTCTTGCTCGGGTAGTTTCATTGGTATGAGCAGCATATTTTGAAATTAATGCCAAAGCCTCCGATTGGCTTGAAGGGTCGAGTCTTGAGGGAGAGCGTCTAGTGTCCTGGGAAGGGCTGATTGCGGTCATAGCGCCAGGATTTGATGGCGAACATCCACTTTTTACCAATATTGCTTCGTCATGAGCCAGGTGGTTTTGAGCAGCCAGAAGCGTCTCAAGTGCTTGCATATGCTGCTTCTGCCTTTCCCCTAGCCTAGAATGAGACCTGATGCTTCAGTTGGAATGCGGGCCACATACTGTAGTTTTTCTGAGCTCGTACATTCTGCTGTCGCCGTCGGTCGCTGACGGGCCTTTTAGGCTGTAACTTGTCGGCCATTGTAACCGTCGATCTGTTCATAGGACGCCTCAAACGGATATCAGATGGATAACCACAAGGAGCATCGATAGTGAAGGTAGGTGAGAAAGGGGAGTTCAAGAGGTGTTGGACGGTGGACCGTAATTGGCCACCGCGGGGGCGGGCGGTGTCTGGTCAGCATTATCTACGTACAGCCAAGTACTACTTCAACGTCGGGATCATTGAGACCTCGAGTCAATTTGATCTGGGTGTCGGGTGGTGTTTAATCATTTGATTTTGTAGCTAAATTGCTTTTTGCAATCAACTATGTTACCGAGTTTCTGTATAGCCAACTTGAGACACAGCCTATAAAGTGAGGGTCTATGTGAGGAGGTTGTATTACATGCACAACCTTAGTTGACCAGGGCATATTTCTCCAGCGCATCATGTAACTTTCCAAATACACCTTCATGCCAAGTTTTTGCCTCTTTCCACTCATGTGCCGGCAGCGTCCCATGCATCATCCGCAACCATGCGCCAACAATGATATCGGCATAACTAGCCTGCTGCCCAAGCAAGAATGGACCCGTATTATCCTTTCGAAAAAGCTTGGCCAGTCCACCCAGTGTATCATGAAGAGATACTTTCAATTCCTCTCGTTTTTCGCCGCCTACGGTTAGATCGTCCCAAGATGCCACCCCTGAGCGTCGAACGAATTCTGCCCTCGTTTTCTCGGTCGTATCAGGATTAAATGGGAGACCATGTACCATGAGCAGAACGTGTGTGCTGAGGGCTGCGTCAACGTTCATGTTAAACCGAGCGTACTCAGCATATTCCTTTTCATTGAACTCAGACAATGGCGCAAACACCGCGAGGTCCTTCGTGTAGACATAGTCCAGCGTTTGCTGAGGGAAAAGATTCCCCGCGCCAGTTTTCGGATACACACTTTGAAGGTAGACTGCAATATCGAACGAGTCTCCGATTTTAGAGCCATGTTTTGAGTCTGTCATAACCGGTAAAGTGTGGTAATCCGTGCCATCGGCAAACTTGCGTGAGGCTGGCACGCCAAGATCACAGCGAGTTTTGGTAATATCTGGCATGTCCACCCATGTCGTTGAGTAAGAAACACCTTTGAAATTAAGTGCGTACCGGGCCTTCCAGGGATTCGGTGCGCACGGAGGACGCATGTCAATGTCGTACAACACAATAGTGGGAGAAGGGGTTGTGGCCCCCATGCTGGGTGGGTATGAAGAGTAGACGTTGATCTCGGTGATTCAATTGGTCAAACGGCATGCGTTTGAAACACGCAAGGCACACGGTGATTCAAAATATTTTTTTTTAAAAAAATATGAGAATGTGCCTTCAACTGCTGGCAAGCCAAGGCGATGGTGGCGGCCCCTCGCTCACACACCGCTTTTCAGCTCTCTCAGGGAGCAGGGTTACCGCCCATAATATTTCCCTAATCATAGAGAGATTTTTAGGGTTCAGATAATCTGAAATGACTGGCTTTCCAAGGCCATTCCATTATGGCTGTTTCTGATATTGCAAATTGAAATTAGGACTTTACTGGAGCTCCACAAGTGATCAGAGTCCAACGTGATCCCGGTCGTTGGAATCGTCAGAACAAGGATATTTCAGACCAATCACATTGAGACAAAAATGGTTATAAAGAATAAGATCGTGTATTGTGATACAGTATCTACTCATCACCTTGAATCTGTATCGTAATTTCCAATCTTTGCCTTCATTAACGGGGAGAGAAGAATATCAGGATATACCCAATAATGAAGATTTCACCATGGTGAGAACATGGATACGAACATAAAAGTGTAACTCAGCACGTATCCACTCGATCAGCCACCAAGCCACTGAATGGATTCAAAGAAGGCTCGGGAGTCTCCGGTGAATGTCGATCTAGTGGATCCGAAGTCATTATCAGTGGGGATCATATTGGATCTACACCATCGTCACGGCCTAGTGTTTGAAGTCCGTCTATAATGAGGTCCGGCAACTCCAAATGAGCTGCGGGTCTTGTCGGTGGAGGAATGCTTTGTTAGCAAGCTCATATGCCTAAAGGTAAATGTTCCATTTACTAGTATTGTTCACAGATCTCGTCGACTGGGTCATTAGATGATGAAAGAGTTCAATTGGATCATTATCAGATTTCGTATTAGTATGAAAATTTTTAAAAGCAAGTCTATCGGAAGGGTATGTGCAAATTCTAAGTCTAGCACTTAATCACGAACCACCAGGCCGTAGAATGAGACGGCTGTCGGAATCAAAACGCCCCAGAAAATAGCCTGCATAGTACCTCCATCGTCCCATCCGGCTTTTGAAGCCGTCATTCGCCCGAGGGTTCCACCAACGATGCCCATCCAGACGACGAAGAATCCAAGATCGTTCCATCTTTTCCAAGCTTGTCCGCGCTTGGTCATCTCGCTAGTCGATCGCATGGAGGTTCCCCATCCGTCTTGGAAAACGGTTATCAAACTCCAAAGATGGATCATCGGGAGAGGAATATTGTAGAACAGAAGACCGGGAACTATCCAAATCCACGAGTTCTTGGGGCCACGGTCTGGGTTGCGGCAATAATTATAGATGAGAGTATAAGCAATGCGAATACCGACATCGTACCAGTTGAAGTAGGCAAAGCATTCTCCTGTGATCAGATAGTAGAGAATATAGGCGAGTCCCAGGAGAGGTCCGGCCTCCCGCTTGACAGCAGCCCAGAAAAAGAGTGGGTTGGTAATAAGATAGAGCTTGGGTTGTTGGAAGGATTCAATGTGACCGGCTCGGCTCCAGCGGACCTGCTGCATGATCCAGCGACTCAATGTGGTTGGGGTATCTGTTGCTGCCAATGTATCAGACGCGTAGGTCACGGTCCATCCTCGCATGAGAAGGTTTGTGGTGAGGTGGCGATCCTCGTTGACAATCTAATTCACGATGTTAGAAAATTGCATGTAAGTGACGAGAAACAGGAAAGCATACCATTCGATGGCCCAGGACAGTTTGAGTGTACCAAGGGTACAGAACCGCAGACAGAGCGGAAACACGGAAAGCCGTGCTGGGACCACTTTGACAATCGCTAGTACCGGAAAGTGTTGAAACAGAGCGCGTCATGTATAGCTCAGACCAGTACACAACGCTACCAAGCTTGGTGCAGATAGAATCATCCTCATTATGGACAATCAGACCAGAGCTACCGCCACCAACATGCGGATCTCCAGCGATAGTATCGATGGTACATCTCAGTGAGTCGGGTAACACAATTGTGTCAGAGTCAGAGGACCACATGTATTCGATTCCCAGCATCTCAGAAATGACGATGGAAAAAATGAATGAAGTGAACATAATGCCCTTCTTGTGCAAGTGTGGCTGGTAGAGACATAGCTTTGTCACACCACCATGTTGGCCAAGCTTGAAATCATGCTCTGCGAGGATTTCTCTGGCAAGTTGACAGCAATGAGCGATGGTAGCTTCCATGTAGGCCTCCGGGGCCCGCGAGTTTCCATCGATGGTGGATGTCTTCTCGTAAGTATGCATGGCGACCTCTCCAAAGGGCTCGTCAATGTGAATGACCGCCGAATCTTCTGGGAAGACCTGTAATCGATTAGTATGGAAAGTTCAGTCTCGTTTATTTTTCTACTTACCTGTTGAAAAACTCGGATCATTTCCATGTCGGGTACATCCTCTCCATCGACTCCCACAAGTACTAATCGACACTCGGGGATATTTTTGTAACTTTCTAAAGCTCTAGCAAATAGCTCAGGGTTTTCACGGTAGCCCACAATAGTGGCCATGCATTCTGCACCTTCATTCACCTTGGGTGACGAAATGCTAGCCTTTTCTAGGTCTTGGCCCTTCTGCGGAAGATCCTGCAGCTTTTGCCGACGACCCTCATTCATGAAGCGATTAAACTCCGCCGAGAATATTGTCAAGAGGATATCAAGCGTCAAAGGATGGCGCGCGTAGCCCGTGATGACCGAGTAAATAGGAAGTACAATTAGACATCCTAATAAATTAAGGATTTGTCGTAAACGAGAGACTTCTGGCCCTCTCTCATGAAACGAGGAGAGGCGAGGATACAACTTTTCACTAAAGGAATCCATGGTGATGGTTTAACGAAAGTCGATACAGAAAAACACACTTGCCGACTCACTCACGTACCCCGTTAGCTACCCAAGTGCTGGTGGGGTTAGGAGAGAGAGAGAGAGTGCGAGTGCGTGGTTATGTGTGCAAGTCAATATTTTGGATAATGAAATTTCCCTCCAATACCGAGAAGATAAATCTCGAGATGGTAATCAAGGAACGAATGAGGATAAAAATAGCGAAAACGAATGTGGTGAGAAAAACGAATGTAAATAAAATTTTAAGGCGTCCATGGAAGTACGGCACCCCTCCAATCTTTTTAGGGCCCAGGGTCAAGCGGCTGAGTAAATTCTTCTCTCACGCCAGCACACACCGTCTAGTTAGCATCGCGTTAGTTCCATTTATTCTTCAGGGGCTTGTGATTTAAATTTCCCGGTCAGGCCGGCCAGGCAGTGAGACCTTGCTCGTGTTTTCGGAAGGAAGAAGCACGACCGGCGAATGAGCGTGCAGAAAAAGGAGCCGCATGGCTCGGTTCCGGTCCGCTCCAACCTGAAAAGTGAGATCTTGGCTCGGAGATGTCTTCTAGGGCTGGCTAGGCTGGCTAGGCTGGCTAGTGGCTACCCAGACCCTCGGTAGTCGAGAAAACCTCGTGAGACAGTGGAGGCTTAGTGGGGTTGTGTTGCAGCTTTACAGGGGCAATCCCCGTTTAGCCGATCCTTGGCGAGTTGCTAAGATCTGAGATACTCCGAAACTAAAGAGAAAAAAAGGAGGGGCTCATCTTTTTTATCTTGGAATCTCCATTCTTCTGTGAGGAACACGCTGCCAGCATGTTCCGCGCATTCTATAGAGACAACCGTATGGTCCCATTGGGGATCATGCTGTTGACCTTTATTATTTTTGTCTATCATTTCGAACTCGACCGCCAGGGTCCACTGGGAGAGATCCCCGCTGCAGCCATTCCAGACAAGCTTGTCATCGATACCCCACGAACACATTCCAACCCGATCGTGGAAATCGTGGACTCTGTGGACGAAACTGCTGAGCAGTTGTCGCACCCTGCCATTCCTTCTGCAATCCCTTCTAAACCGAAAGCGCCCTCCAGCAGCAGCAGCAACAGCAAAAGCACCAGCCATTCTTTACATTTACCCAAAGCCGTCACCGCTGACGATGTCATCCTTATGTTCAAAACTGGCGCCACAGTCTTGTGGAAGCGAGTCCCCATTCATTTAGCTACCAGCCTTTCTCCTAATCGCATCAACCATGATAATGTCCTTCTTTACTCCGACTATCCCGAAACCATCGGCGATTGGGATATCATCGATGTCCTCGCCAACACATCCGATTCAATGCGCAGTTCGGAGAACTTCAAGCCATATCTTCAACAAGAAGATTATGAATCGCGCCAAAACTACGCCGAGATGTCCAATGTCCCTGGTGATGCTGCTGGGCCTGCGGGTGGCTGGAAACTCGACAAATACAAATTCCTACCGATTGTTCAACACGCCGGGGTGAACAAACCCGATGCAAAGTGGTACATCTTTATGGAAGATGACTCGTACATTTTCCTCCCCAATCTGCTCCGTCATTTGGAACGCTTCGATTACAAGGACTCTTGGTACCTGGGAAGCCTGGCCTGGATCCACGGCGACTATTTCGCCCACGGTGGTTCCGGTTTTGCCCTCTCCAGGGGGGCATGGGAACAGAGCTTTGGAAAGGATCCTAAAATTGTGGAGAAATTCCAGGTTTTCACCGAAGAGCATGGCTGCGGAGACCACATCCTTGGGCATGTTCTCAAGGAGTATGGCGTGCAGTTTGGCGAGACCTATGATGAAGCCCGTTTCCGATATGGGTTCAATCCTGAATCGCACTGGTCTACATGGTTTGAACAGGCCAATTGGTGTTCGCCGGTCTATAGCTGGCACCATACCCACGGAAAAGACGTGGCCCGGTTCTACAACCTCGAGCGATCCTGGGACTTTGAACAGGTACGCTATCTATTGACCTTTCCCCCCCGAGTGATAACTCAGACGCTAACATCTAATAGGGTCCTTTGAGATTCCGTGACGTTTTCAAGGCGCTGGTCGCCCCCTACCTTCATTCGCGAGTGGAATGGTGGGACAACTGGTCCTCGAAGTATGAGATCCGGTCAAACAACGCCAAAGATGCCGAGCCTCCAAGTTCGGTCAAGGGAACAGATGTTTGGCGTAGTGCCTGGGAATCAGTAGATTCCTGTGAGGCGGCCTGTAAATCTTGGGCCGAGTGCATGCAGTGGTCTTTCTACGAGGATCGCTGCAAGATGGATAGTATGGTTTTGCTGGGTAGTGGGATTCCTGAGGGCGACTCCCGCCGCCAAACCACCTTGCCCTGGGTAAGTGGATGGCTGTCTGAACGAGTCGAGAACTGGGAGTGCCAAGGATAGAATCGTACGATATACAGAGTACGAAGTAGAGTGCACATAGTGGCTATGACTAAATCATAATATTTCTCCTTCTTCAAATCAGGATTTGATCAGTATTCAAGACAAAAGTCAAAAATTCAAGACAGATGGATCCTCGATATAGCCCGGATGGGTGCATATGGGGCAGTGGCTTTGTAGATCCCGCAAGCTTGCGAGGCTCTAAATTTATCTCCCCACTATACGCGGAGTAAGACCGGTGTGACTCTCGAGAAGCTGAAAATTTATTTTCGCCTTCATGGCTATGTACTCCGTACTGTCTCAGAAATCATTGGCCTAGTGGGTCAGTCAGCTGTGCAGGGTTTGAAGAGTTGCAATCCACCCCGCTCAGACATACGCTAGGCCTCCCACGGATTGCTAACCCCATCTAGACATCCTCTTTTTTTGGGGGGGGAGAGTTGTTTTTCATCACTTCTCTCTCTTCTCCGTTTGGAGATGAGGACAATGGATCGCACTACCTGGCTCGATGGCCTTCGAGGCATCGCAGCGGCCATCGTCGCTACAGATCACTACTTCATGGGCGGCGTGCTTGACTCTGCCTTTCTATCCTTCTGGGCTGACCCGCCGGAGGAAAATCGCCGTTTAATTCAACTGCCTCCCATTCGCCTCCTTTTCGCCGCACATGCAATGGTGCCACTTTTCCTAGTAATTTCGGGATATGCCATATCTATCAATCTTCTCAGATTGCGGAAAAGCAGCCCTGCCGACTTTGTACGCCGGTTGTCTTCCGCTGTCACCCGACGCATTTTTCGCATCTACCTACCCGTCTTTGTTATCAGTGTGATTTCACAATTACTTTACCTTTTTAATATTTACAACTGGACCTTCGGCGATGATGCTCTATGGGGTCGGAAGCCCTGGACTGCGCCATGGCTGCACATCACATTTGTCTTTCGCTACATGATTGACAACATGAATATCATCAACTTTCAGGCAAACCCAGGCCTCAATGGCCAGCTTTGGACCATGCCTTTTGAGTTCCGAGGGTCTTTGGTTGTCTATATCACGGTCCTAGGACTGGCCTTCTGGCGTCCGCAGATGAGACGTATTGCGATTGCATCGCTGGCCGCATATTGGTTCTACTTTGGACAGTGGGACCTATTTGCTTTCCTGGCCGGTCTCTATCTTGCCGAAATGCGCATTTTGTCCTCGATTTCAACAGAGGACGAGACCAGTTTGCCTTTATACAACGAGAAACTCTGGGCATCGATCCACTTCAAGGGGATCAATCTTGCCATGATCCAAACATTCTTTTGTTTTACATTTGGTTTTTGGCTGGTTTGTCTTAGTGACGATGGCTTTTTGCCACCAGGGTATCAATTCCTCAGTTTCTTCGAGTCGTCTCGCTGGGAGGGTGACTGGGCGATAGTGAGCAAAACCTGGAAAACTACAGGCTCATTGCTGGTCGTTTACGGGATAAGCAGATCCCCAGCTCTTCAACGGCCGTTGGATTCTCGTCCTATTCAATACTTGGGCAAGATCTCGTTCTCTCTTTATTTGGTCCACCAGTCTGTGTACCATCTTGTGCGTGACCCCGTCTTGGGCTTTCTGTGGTATGTGGCTACGAGAGAGTCATATCCCGGAACCCCGGAGGCGAGTAAATACACGGTTCCCTTTGCATTTTCGTGGATTGTCGGGTTCGCTATAATTTCTGTTATCAATTTGTACGTCTCGAGTTTATTCACAAAGTTCGTCGATGAACGATGTGTACAGATTGCCAAAAGGTTTGATGGTTGGCTTACACGATAGACTGTTACGATTTTGATATACTTTTAATCTAAAAGAATTCTTCTCATATGTTCAAAAGTGATGTTTCTCCTTTATTATTCCTAAAATGATGGATACCATGAATAGATTCTTTCCGTGGATGAAAAATGTGTTTGGTCGGTCTGGACAACCAGGACCAAACCACACGGGAATATATAGCAGCGCAGTTAAAACTCAATAAAGATATGGGGGCAATGATGCTTTCTTACTGGGATGAATTGACCGAATTGAGCACTCGGGTGGTTATGTTACCATAATAGCATATCGAGCGGTTCTTTAAGAACAGCATCTACTAATTTCGAGCCCGAATAAGATGTGAATCCACAACATCGAAGGTCATTAACTTGGATAATCCAGGAGAAAGGCAGGATCTTAAGGCTTTCAGCAGAATAAATTTCAGAACTTCGATCATAACCCAGTTTTTCTCGCGAGGGCGAGAGTATACTACCAAATCCCCTCAAAGTCGGTTGACTATGAGAATTGTTCGATCAGCCTTCTCTAGGTGCGGACATCATTACTCAACCAGATCCAGACGCCAATTTGATCAAGCCACATCTATGAATGACAGCCGCTGGCTAGTCCGGATCTCAACCTGGCAGGCAAAGTTGAAAGGCCCCAAACCCCCAACTTACAATTTCAGAGAAAGAATAGCAACAAAGATCGCAGTAGAAAACCGATAAAGGAAAACCTTAATTCCAAGAAGTAGCCTCATTTATCTACTCAAGATCTGTTGCTAGGTTGAGAATATCATTCGCAGCGATTCGCAGCAGAGAGCTATGTTGTTAATAGGCAAGCCGGGGCGATCTCACTATAATATCGTCTGCTCATTGGCGTCTTCTGCTCAGTCCCGTCTGCCGTCAGCGATCACGGAGTGGTTTTTACTAGGAAAAATTTGTATCTCGGTATTAGTGCTCAATGAACAGGGAATATTAAGAAGCAGCTTCGATTTGAGGGTAATCAAGCCGCCGAGAAAGAATACATCAGTGTCGCCAAAGCCCTTCCAGGGCATGAGATGAAATCAAACAGAACCCAATTGAGAGTTTCGAAATGCCCAGTTGCTACAGATGAAGGAAAGTACTTTCTGAGGCCTACAATTGAATGACTTCTCTGTGTACGGCAGATTCTTCTAGATAATGTTAGCGGTACCCTAGGGTAGTCATAAGCAGTTTTCGAATATTGCACTGAGAAGGCTACCAGCGGGGGAAATCATCCTCTCATAATCTTTGCTTGAATACTTATTGTCTGAAGGAAGATGATCTGAATACTCCGTACATGTACGAAGTCCGAGAAATTTGAAATCTCGGCACTCACTTACCGAGACGAACGTCTCCCCGACGAATAACTAGTCAGCTGACTCTCATTAATTTCAGAGGGCGCGATGATAGCAAATAACTCTGTGAGATCCATTCATTTGCTATCTTGACCGCCACTTATTCCACGGTATCTTTAATCACTCGATAGCAGCCAATAGATTAGATGGTTTCAGGTAAGATGGTGATATTCATGACACTCCTTGAAAGCCTACTTGTTCGCCAATTAAGATGGCGCGGGCTTCATTTCCACCAACTAGCGTGTTAGCCTGCATGTGGATAAGCAATCACACCGTACGATACCCCGTACAAAGTGGTGTGGGTTGTACAATTCGTGGGGCGCGTGCAACTGCAGCGCCATTCTGTCTGACGCGTCTGTCTAGAATTACTGCAGGTGGCACAGATCCAATTTCTGCTTTCATGTGCATGCATATGTACGGAGTACATACTCTACAGACATGCTATATGCTGTATGCTGTACACGCATACACACGGTCTGTATGCAGGTCCAATTTTGATGAATACGTATGCCATGCATACAATTGATACTTACATCATACGTGCTCTCCTCTTTTCTCTGTACAGATAGTTCCCACCCCCTCCTTTCTTCCCTTACCTCTAGGTGACACATTCCGGGGCTCGGACATAAACAGCCACCGATGTAAACAAAAATCGAGAGTTCACATTTCTTCCAGAAGGAATGTGGTTGCCGCGCAAAAAGAGCTAATCTTGGCTCTAACTATGGTTCTATTGATGGCACCTGACCCTGGGCAACAATCTGCAAAGTACGGAGTATAGAGTAACTGGCTTGGACCCCCTGACTTTTGGCCCCCCGAAGGAGCAAAGTCAAAGAAAAGCAGAGCTGTTGCTCCCCAAGCGATCAGCGGCGCAGCTCCGGGTGGATGCGCGACCGTAGGCGCCCAGTGGTCAGTTGGACAGGACAAGGTTCCGTTGCACTGGATCGGCAGCTGCTCGTTCCTGAGCTGGATTTCTGTTGCTCGGGGGCAGCAGTCGATCTCCAGGGCCGAGCACGTTGGGGAGGTATTCACACCCTTGCAATGCTTGGCCGAGCCTGAGGGTACTTGGCTGATGCTGGGCAATACTGGGCAATACTGGGCAAGGTCCTTACGCGATCTGGGCTAATTGGCGCCCAGAATGAGGAGCTTGGAAATTACCTACGGGTAAGGCTCCGGGACCTTCAATGAAAGGAAATTGGGAAATACATCAGGGAAGAAGCTAGGCGAGTGTAGCCTGGTCGGTTAGCGCCGTGGAGAGCTCCGGAGGGGAAAGGGGGGGCGAACGACCGTGGCGAACTTGGTCGGGTGTGGGCGACCTACCAGAGAACGCATGAATAGCCAGGGTATTTAATGTATTAATGGTTCCGGTCAGGCAGAGAAATTCGCTTGGATCGGATTATATGGAGCACAGAGTACCCATGGGGTTCATCCGAGGGTGGAGAAGGACAAGACTGAATTTTTCGATGATGTCTGTACGGAGTACATAATCTTGATGGTAGGGTACTCCGTACTACTCGCCTCAATGGTTATCGGCACAAACACCTGGGGTGGAAAATGTCTCAAGTGGCGTCCAGTGGGAGCACGGGCATGGGTCGGGTTCGGTCATAGGAGATGGGAACCTTGATGTGTGATACTGATATTGTACTGATATTGTACTGATATTGTACTGACATTGTACTAATACTGATACTATTGAATTTCAATATTCGTCTCATTTGCAGGGTACGAGGGTACGAGTAAGAGTATCTATAATTGAGAATCAGGGTCCAACCTAATATTTCAGTCCAAGTACTCCGTACGAGTACTCTTGAATACTCTTGAGTGTAGTTGAATACTCTGTACTCGTACTATATCCGTACCGTACATGTACCCAAATGACACTCGCACAGACTCCGTGGACCGGTGGAGCAGCCAATGTCAATGGTCTGCACTTTCCAAGTCCAATCCATCTTCTTGGCCCACTTCCCAAGGGTTATCCCTAACTGTCATTGGCTACTGTGATAAGGGTTTTCCCTTTGAGGTTAGCATCACCCGCAATGAATCCCTGGTTGTTTACCAGGGCTCTCAGGTCACCAGTGAAGGCCCTGGTAATCCCATTACCATCTCCTACTAAAGCAGATGCTCCCCCTCCCAGGGGCGAAGATCTTCTTTTCTTTCTTCCCTCAACGCCAATACAGTTTTGTGCTGTCCTTCGTTCGTCTTCTTTTCTCTTTCGTTTTCCCACTTTTCACTTCATCCCACAGTTCGCTCGTTTGTCTGTGGTGTTTATTCGAAATCCGCCAACTCCCCTCCCCCCCTTTCATTGTACATTCTGTGGTTTCATTGAAACGCACATACCCACCTGCCACATACCCAAACCAAACCGAAGTACATAAAATAATCTAAGACAATGGTCCGTTTCGTGACCTCTCTCCTGGCCCTGTCGGCTACCGCCTGGGCTGCTTCTTCCTGCAGTGCCAGCAGCCAGTGCCCCAAGGACAAGCCTTGCTGCTCTCGTGAGTACCATACAATACCCGATCCGCCTATGTTCAATCGCATTCACATTCGCTGACCTTCTTTTCGCGATACAGAATATGGCGAGTGTGGAACTGGCGCATACTGTCTGGGTGGTTGCGACCCCCAGGCTTCCTTCTCCGTGGGCTCTTGTGCCCCCATGCCCGTCTGTGAGAGCAAGAGCTACAAGTGGGACGACCTCGACGACACCATCCTGAACACCAAGTATCTGGGTAACGCAACCAAGTCCGACTGGACCTACAGCGGTTTCCCCAAGATCGACGATGGCAACCTGGTCATGACCATGCCCAAGAACAGTGTCGGTACCCTCTTCGCCAACAACCACTATATCTGGTACGGCAAGATCTCCGGCAAGATCAAGTCCAGCCGTGGAAAGGGTGTTGTCACTGCTTTCATCCTGCTTTCCGACGTCAAGGACGAGATCGACTACGAGTGGGTTGGTGCCGACCTGACTGATGTGCAGACCAACTACTACTGGCAGGGTGTTCTGGACTGGCACAACAGCGGCAACGCCTCCATTGACGGCGCCGACACCTTTGACACCTGGCACACCTACGAGATCGACTGGCAACCCGAGCAGACCCAGTGGATCGTTGACGGCGATGTCAAGCGCACCCTGAAGAAGTCCGACACCTGGAACGAGACCGCCAACCGCTACCAGTACCCCCAGACCCCCGCCCGCCTGCAGATGTCTCTCTGGCCCGCTGGCCAAGCCAGCAATGCTCAGGGTACCATTGACTGGGCTGGTGGTGAGATCGACTGGGACTCCGAGGACATCAAGGACAAGGGTTACTACTACGCTAGCATCGCCGAGGTCGACGTTGAGTGCTACGATCCTCCCTCCGAGGCCAAGAAGTCCGGCAACACCTCCTACATCTATACCAGCGATTCCGCCATGGAGGCTGATATCGCTATCACCGGCAACGACACCGTCCTGGGCTCCCTGGGTGCCACTGGTCTCGACATGGACCTTGGTGCCGGTAGCAGCAGCACTGCCACCGCTTCTGGCAGTGACAGCGTCCCTAGCAGCAACGGTGGTGGCTCTGGCGGTATGTCCGGCAACAGCTCCACCAGCAGCAGCAGCAGCAGCAGTGGCAGTGGTAGCGGTAGCTCAACCACCAGTGGCGGCGGTGCCGCTGCTACCACCACTGGCTTCAGCCAGGGTGGTGATGGCAACGGTGCCACCACTGTGAACGAGCGTGCCCTGAGTGGATCGCTCTTCGCTGTCCTGGTTGCTGTTGTCGTTCTGGTGACGCTGTAAATTTACCCATCGGGTCAAAGTTCTTGCTTCTCTCTCTTTTGCATATCGAGTGTATCTTTTTCCTTCTCCTGCATGTCCTTTTGCGTGCCCCGCTTCTCGACTTGTCCCTTTTTGAACAAACCTAATGAACACCATCTTTGGCACTCTTGCCTTGTTCTTTTTCCTTTTCATTTTCATTTCTGACTCTGTCTCATGGCTTGATCCCATATATGTCCCCACTTTATATCCTTATGTCCTTCTGAATACCTCGGCGTTCTTCCCGTCCACGGTCACGCTGTTTGATTATGTTCCTGCTGATGTACTTCTACTCCCCCAATCGGGGATTTCCTGCACATGTTTGGAAAAATGTCTTTCCACAGGCGGGATTCGTATATCCCGTCCTGGGTCTGTGATAATGGGTGGTCTTAACTCAATTCAATATCTTTCGTTAACTCCGCTCTTCCCCTACTACCGGTAGATCGTACACTAGTCCAAACTTTGCAATCCCTGCCCCTTTTCATATACGGAGTATACTCGACCTACATACTCCACCCCCGTAGAGCAGACGTTCAGTCAAGCTACTTGATATGCAGGGGTATTGCCTGGTGTGGATTTCTGCACGGGAAGGGTTCGTCTGGTTGGATGTTGTGGCATTGCCCCTGCAGGATCATCCCAGCTCCACTGTTTCACCCGTCTCTCGTATTCTAACATCCACGTGGGGGCCATTGCGGAGAGGGAATGCTGATGGATCTCGTGTAACATCTATGGGGTACTCGGTACGGATCTCGTACTCTGTACCTGTATTCTGGGGTTGTGATATCGGCGACGCCAGAGTATTTCTCCAAGCACTGTGCCTTACCCAGATAGTATACCAGTATCATATCATTCGCTTAATATTGGTGATCTATCCTGCTAGCAACACACTACCTACTGCTTAGAACTTCACAGAACAAAGTCTTGTTCTCAATCGGCCTGGGCAGCTTCGGTCTAGAGACGGAAGTAGGGGCAGCAGTAATATCCCACTGATCGAAGTTGGAGGTGTGCGAGCTTTGTACCATTGCAGGGTCGAGTGAACAGAATGATACTCCAAACTAGGTCCACATAGAAGATAGCTCGCTCATACTACTACCTAAGCAACAAAAAAATGAGCCCCTAAGTTGAAGTGTCTAGCATACCAAATGACTCCAGGAACCAGAAAAAAGATGATATGCGTACCGTGGTAGCTGATAGCTCATGAGAAGGGAAGTTCTATGCCTTGTCAAGATGTATAGTGTCCATGGATGACTGAGCCAACCCGCTCTAATGCAAGTCCAAAGTCTCTAATGATTGAACTATATTGATGGTGGAAGGTTTAACATAGATAAGAAAATCAAAACCAAGCGTTGCGTATTATTGTTCACGGTGTATGTATGTGGATTTGTTTGACAAACCGCCTACAAACCAGCCTAGGTTTGATACCAGTACTGCCTTCCCTTCTGTGAAACCTCATAAAGGTCCCAGAAAATATGAATCTTTGAGTATGCAGGATCAAACTAATGATATCCGCTATTTTGTGACATTCATGTGCGGAAGCTTTTAATCGGAGACTGCACCTTTGTGACTTATTGGTGAATACTGAGGTGAACTCTTTCCATGAAGTAATTTAGACAATCTCAGGTACAGCATTGCAGAAAGTTCCGTAACAGAATAGTCCCAATACAATCATTTCTCAATGCTTATAAGCTATTCATCTACTCTTCGCCATCAACACACAGTGCATAATCAAGCTTCCGTATCTCTAGATCAGCCGTCTCCGCGACGAAGCAACGATTATCTGCTCTCTTGACTCCTCTGAAAACTACTAGCAGTAAGTGTTTCTAAATACAGCAAAATCATCGATGTATACCGTGACCCACACCCAGCCTCCGGTGGATAGCATCTAACGAATTTAGAATCATGTGTTTTTACAAAGGCTATACATACACGTGCCAGCACACCTGCTTTAAAATCCACCTCTTCTGCCCCCAAACTCTACGCCAACTAAACCGCATCAATGATCCCGTCGAGCGAGAAGCCTACGATCTGCCATTTGACCCTAACATCCCCGGTTGCAACCCACGGTATATAAAGGATACTAGGACGGGGCGGCCAGTCACAAGTTTCTCTCTTAGTAGGGGTAAACCACTGGAGATGACGAACATTGATTCTTGGCATTTCAATATTGAAGAAGCCTGTCCTTCTTGCAAGGATCATCGGGGCAGTTGGGTCCATTAGTATTGGCATCGCTGGAGCTATCACTAGGTCTAGTATGACTTGGCTTGGTTCAAGTGGGTGAGACCGTGCTAAGATGGGTAAATGGGATTGGTAGGCAGAGCAGTAACTACCTGGTTTCCATGGGTACTTCTTTTTCCTCTGGTGCACTATGCGTAGAGCTATCTGGAAATACAAACCTCGTTACGTAGTTCATTGAAATCAATATTGTGATCCTTGTACATCGCCCCAGCTCTGAAAGTCTAGCTCTGACTCAAGAGGGGAAAAAACCATATAAATGGAGCTGACAATATCCAATGTGTAATCAGGTTGAGAATTTTGATGCTACTAACACAGGAGTTGTATTCGTGTTGTTTACTATTCCCATGGCTACTACTTACTGCTACTACTTGTTGTTACATAGCAGAGAACCATATTTTTAATAAATGTTCATTGTATATCGAGAATATTCCAAGTAGATCGAATGCACCGCCCAAAACGCCAGTTGTAACAATAAAAACCCGAAAGCCCAAAAGCAAAGACTCATTCCTAGTGAAGTCCACCACACCCGCAATCATCTAAAGATCGCTTCTTGAATTCGTGGTGGTACGTGTCCAGCCCATCGGTCTCCTCATCGGAGCCGAGAGGATCACCCATCCAACTATATTTCTCCAGATCAGGGGACTCCTCTGCCTCTGTGGTCCAATAGGCAGAAGACCGGAGTTTCTTGGTGACGGCACCGACATCGAGATCAAGATAATCTGCGAGGAATTGACCGACTTCAATGTTCTCATGGTTACCTGTTAATGGCCAGGCATTCTTGGAGGAGGATGCATAGATGTTGACATCGGCAGCTGGGGAAGTTGAATGTTAGCACATGGGTCTTTCCCAAGCCTCAAACCGGGACTATTTGCTTACCTGAGTGACCGTGGGTGGACCAGCCAATCTGGGCTCTACGGCTAATGATGTCTGCAAAGATGTATTGCGTGGAAACGTCAGGGTGGAGCAAGTGTTCTACCTCTTCATCTGAGGCATCAGTCACGCCCAGGTCCGTCTTCAGAATGTCGAGGATATATTCTTTCTTCTTCTTGTCGCTCTTGTCCTTTCCTTTTCCTGATGTGTACTCGTTGAGTTTATTACCAGCATACTCACTGGAGTGCTTGGAATCAGCCAGAACCTGCGGGTACCATAGGTAGTCCGGGTAGTCCTTGTTGAGTTGTCGAGCAGCAGCCAGACCGCCAGTTTCGTGGTCAGAGGTACCGACAAGAACACCAGGTGTACTGTCCTTCTCCAGGAATTCGAGCACAGCGTTGAAAGCCCTGTCATATGCCATAACCTCATGCACTTGAGCAGCAGGGTCATTACCGTGGCCGGCGTGATCAATACGCGATCCCTCAATCATCAAGAAGAACCCTTGCTCACTGTCCCGGGTTGCCTCGCTCAGTGCAGTCAGCGCAGTGCGGGCCATCTCCTCCAACGATGGGTAGACATCGTTCTGGTGACGGCGATCGACCTCATAGGGGATGTCCTTTTCGGCAAAGAGACCCATCAACGGCAGCTTAACTCCAGCACCGCCATTCAGGGCATCAAAGCTAGCTCGGTCGTCCAAGTAGTTGAATCCTTTCTCCGCGGCCAGTCCCACGATATCCCTGTCATCAGCGCGGCAGCTTCCCTCGGTAGAGTTGGGCAAGAAATGGCATCGGCCGCCGCCCATCAATAGATCGACTACCCGGCCCAGAGGATGCTCGCCCACCTCCTGTTGGGCGATGCTGTCTTCGTATTGTCGCAGATTGGCATGCGAAGCAAAGCAGGCCGGAGTCGCATCCGTCAGACGAGTCGTCACAACCAATCCAGTCTTGTATCCAGCCAGAGCAGCAGCCTCGAGGACAGTTCCGCATGGAGAGTGGTCGGGGAGCACCGAGATGGCTCCATTGTAGCTCTTGTGTCCGCACGAGAAGGCCGTCGCTCCGGCGGCGGAATCCGTTACCAGGCTGTTGCTGGATCGTGTGCGGGACTGACCAATGAGGTGCTGGTCCAGGATGAGGGTATCGTCGATAGGCAGGCCTTCGGTATGCTGTCGGAAGCTTCGCGTCATCGAAAGACTAGTCGGTCCCATTCCATCCGACACCATGAAGATCAAGTTGCGCTTGCCGGTCGGCTTTGCACCAGGACCCCAGTGATCCTTCGGCGGGCCGGCGTGGTTCTTCGACGAGTCATGCTGGTAAACTACCGCAAGTATGATCACAATAATTGTGGCGATTAGTGCCCAGGCAAAGAGACCGATCTCTGTCCAACGGCGCCAGCCTCGTCGAGGGACTTCATTATGCCCTGTCGCCTCCCCCGTAAGCAGGGCATCTTCCTCCTCGGCATATCGAATAGATGAGCGCTCAGATGAAACGCGCGGAGCCAGAAGTGGCTCTTCCCGCGACATTATGATTGATGATAAAGTCGTCAAGAGCTCAGGCACAGCTCTAAACTCCCTGATGGTTCCCCGACAAGTGTGGAGTAGTCGAGGACCGGGCGAGGGGGACCCTTGATTATCACGTGATCTTGGATGAAGTTACTATGTTTAGGCACTGTCAATTAACTATGCCACTAATGTACATGAAATTGGAGATTTCTCCGTTCGTAACCTAGGTATATGATCGTCTCTTTGCCTTATTTACGCGGCTTCCACCCAGTGGGGATCATAGCCGCGGCGACCTCCTCGACACCTCGCTCCGTAGCCAGCAAGTTAAACTGTCCAGCAGCATTCCGGGTATCCTGAATCTCCACCCGAATGCCCAGGGCATTGATATGACGCTTAGTCTCAGGCGACAAAGGCATCGCGGTGTCACCGAGGCCAAGAATGAGCATATCTGTTCCAAAAAGTCAGCGTCAGTCCTCAAAAAAAGGCAACCGATACATATAGTTTCGCCTTAACTCTAGCGTCGTAGCACCGGGGAAAAACGAGCTTTATCACCCGATACGCCTAAGCAAGGCGACCCATGACTGAGTGACTAACTGACGCTCTAGTTCGAACTCTCTCACATACCTGGACGAGGCCACACGACACTCAGTAAACCCCACACTTCTTCGGGCAGCTCAAACTGGCCCTTGGCGTTGACCATCGCCGCCTTGGCCGCCTGGTCATTCGCCACGCCTTTAATGGCTCTCCAAGGCCGCCACGCAAATGGCTCGCCACCGATGAGGAGCAGCGCATCGCCATTCCTGATTCGGACCCCGTTGCTCAGATCAAAGCCCGTGTCTAGTGTGGCGTCGATCGCTGCTGCAGGGGCTGCTGCATTTGCTAGTACGTCGAGGGTGTCAAAATCCGTCTGGGTCTCTTCTTCCGACTCTGGGCCGCGGTCGGGTGAGGTAGGCTTGAGCGTGTGGGAACGTGAGACTAGCCGGGATGGGCGGCTAACTGAGCTATTGTTGCGGTATGTGGATGGGATGGAAAACGACGTGTTGACAGAGGCGCAGAGCGAGCCATATGACGACGAGGTGGCGCGAGGAAATCGAGATGCGCTACCTCCGAGGCTGAGAGGACTTGGGGCGCTGGAGAGAGATGTGCGCAGGGCGCGGAGGAGCTGAGGCGAGGGAGAATGCATTGCGGGGGGAGGTAGCCAGATTCTAGGTCCCGGGTGAAGCGTATCTTGGGCGATAATCAATGGAGTTGGGGAATGGGGGAAAGAAGTTGGGGAAATCTTGGCTGAAGAGAGCTGGAACTACCGGGGCTTGGCATCCACACCCGGCGCCAACTGCTGCCAGTACTCCGTAGGTGCCTACCACCTTAATGAATATTTATCATCATGACTTTTACTGCTCCAGAAATCCGAATTGCTCGCGCATAGTTAATTGAATGTCCTTTATATTAATATATCCGTGTCGGCGGCCCTAGTGATTAATCTAGTTTTTTTTTCCGGGTGTCCCAATCGTGACCGTACTGCACCAGGTTGATATGAAACAGGAACAAGGACCATGTCATACGCTTCGTAAATCCCTCAACGCCAAGAATTGCAAATGAAAAATAGAATGAATCGCAAGGCGAAAAACAAACCAGACACCAAAAGATGAAATATCCGAAAAGAAAACAAAAGAGGGCGACAAAAAAGAAAGGGCTTGTGTCGAAACAGCCCAGGACTCACGCCATCCCAATTTCTCCAAAAGAAAAACATTACATTCCCACTTTTTTGTTTTCCTCGGTCAAAAGTATTATAGAAAAGGGCATATGCACACATTGAAAGACAGAATCAGTGTGGAAGGGCGAGTGGTTGCAAATTGTGGAGTCTGTACAGGCCGACCACGAAAGGTCTTAGTGAGCGGGACGGGCGCTGCCATTCCGGTCTTCGTCCGATTGACTGGAGCTATCGTCGCTATTGGTTGCGTTTCGTATACGCTCCGCACGGTCTTGAAGGACTTGGGCCTCTGCAGCGGCTTTCTGTGCCCGAATTTGCTTCCGCCACATACTGGCGTAACGACCCTTCAAGGCCAGGAGCTCCTCATGAGTACCGCTCTCGGAAACTTGGCCGTCCGCCAGGACAAGGATCTTATCCGCTGTCGTGATGGTACTGAGACGGTGGGCAATGACGAGCATAGTTCGGCCATGAGAGAGAGTGGAGAGCGCCCGCTGGATATGCTCTTCCGTATCGGTATCAAGTGCCGCAGTCGCTTCGTCAAGAAGAATAATTCGAGGGTTTTTGAGAATAGTACGGGCGATCGCGACACGCTGTTTCTCACCGCCACTGAGTCGAAGACCACGCTCTCCGACCTTGGTGCTGTAGCCATCCGGGAATGCCATAATTTTGTCATGGATGCTAGCGGCACGGCAGGCCTGGTAGACAGCTTCATCAGAAACGCCCGGGTTCGCGTACTTCAGGTTATACATCAGTGTCTCGTTGAATAGCACTGTATCTTGCGGAACCACTCCAATATGTTGACGCAAAGAATCGATGGTGATGTCTTGGACATCATGGCCGTCGACACGCAATGAGCCCTTCTCGGCATTGTAAAAGCGGAACAAGAGTCGGAACACAGTTGACTTGCCTCCGCCAGATTCTCCAACCAAGGCGGTGGTAGTTCCTGGTTCGCAGTGGAATGACAACTGATTCAACGCAGGCTTCCGTGCGTCATAAGCGAACTCAACATTCTGGAACCTGATGTCACCCTTGCACATACTCAACGGGGTGGCACATTCGTTGTCAACCACAGTAGGCTGTTCCCGGAAAAGCTCCAGCATACGCTCAGCATTGATCAGGGCAGATTGAATGGAGCGGTAGAAAGTGCCGAAGAAGTTCAAGGGGCCTTGCAGTTGGGCCATGTAGATCAACAGAGATACAAAACGGCCAACATCCTGCTGGCCAGTTGCAACCTGGTAAGCGGCGATGAAACAAGTGAGGAGTAGACCAATCATGAAGACAGTGTTCTGACAGGTGTTGAGTAGTGTCAGTGAGAATAGAACATGGTATTCCGCCTTTTGATACTCATGAACGGCGTCACGGTATCGGTTGAATTCGTATTGCTCCGCGTTGAAGTACTTCACCGTTTCATAAGACACCATTGAATCGTTCCTGGATTGTGAGTGAAATGTTAGTAGTGCTCAGCTAGGTAGAAAAGAAACCAGAAAAAATCGCAAACTAATAAACTTACTTGACAGCATCCTCTTGCCTGGAAGCATTGACCATTTGTCTTCTGATCTCAGCTCTCCACTGCGCCATGCGAACGGTGACATAAAGATAGCCAAAAGTGGAAATTCCGACAACTAGGGCGTAGTAGACATCGAAATAAATCAGGAAATACCCAATAGCGATGATCAGATCGAACAACATGGGGACAACCTGGAATGTGACTTGTTCCAAAAACGTATTGATGGAGCTGCCCTTGCTCAGTGCCGAAAGCACTTCACCAGTCTTCTTTCCCAAATGGAAGTCCAGACTCAACCCATGAACGTGCTCAAAGGCAGCGGTGGAAAGCTCCATATAAGAATACTGACTGACCGGAATCCAGAGGCTGGAGCGCAAAGAACTCAGCGATCCCTGGCCACCCTGGAGCCATCGAGAGAAGACGTATAAAAAGATTTCAATCCACGGGACGTGGAATGAGCTTGACCCTTGCTGGTCCACCAGAGCTGTTGTGATATTTCCGACTTGTATCGGGACCAAAACATTGACAACTCGCTGAAGGATCACCAGGGTGAAGCAAGCCACCACGACGATCTGAAGACGCCGCGACTTGGATGGCCACAGATATGGGAAGAACAGGGAGTAACCCCTAAGATATTCCCACCAACTTGTAGAGGGCATCGTTGTTGGGCGTACCCAGGGATCTTGGGGTTTCGCTTCTGAGCGAGGAGCCCCATTTGTCGAGCCGTAAGTGTGGCCATTGGTGTGGCCATCGGTATGACCATTCTCTGCTCCGGCGGGATCCAGAAGCCCGGTGGTTTCGGAAGCACCATTCACACCGCGATGGGCATGCTCATCATGACTCTTGAAGTTGATGGAGTTGCAGACGTAAAGGAGGACCAAGGCGAAGAGGAAGAATATACGGATACTGTTGGAGACTACCTCCATACTCTCCCAGGCGGTCATACTCCTACGAAGTCGACCGCCCTTGGGATCTCCAACAATGGGTTCATGGTGGGGCGAGGTATAAAACGACAGGGAGGTGCCCAGGATAACCAATTCGATGGGGATGGCGACGGACCAGCAAACGAGTTGAGCGGGAGTAGGGGATGGGGTAGTATCGAGTAGGGTCATGAGAATGACAGCGTAGTCGAAAAAAGAGCCGACGATGTAGATCTGCGATAGGGTTGGTTAGCTTTGGTATCTTTGAAAACGCCGGCAGATTTCGCCCGCATGAACCCCCCCGAGAGGGGCGGCTTCCCAACTTACCACCACCGACTGACCCCGCCACCATTGCTCCGATCTAGCAAGCACCACATGGGTAATATAGATGGAGGCATCGGCGAGGAATGTCAGTAGAACTCCAACTGAGAGCCAGTTGAAGCAATGCTTGACGGTCCGGGAGAAACTCTGCGTCTTCTTCAGGGAAGAGCTACGGGCCCGTCGGGGGAGAGCACGTCCACCAGGACCGACATTCTCTGCATCTTCCTGGTTCGCATTGCGAGCGATGACCATAGTATTGGCGACAAAAGCCACGACGAAGAGGAGGAGGAGGATGACCGGGTAACATGATCGTAGGTAGTCGAGCAGCTCGCGAGCTGCTTCGGGATCCATGATGGCCGAGCCGTATTATTTTCTCTTTCTTTTTTTTGGCTCTTCTTTTTCCCCGGAATCAGAAAAGGAAAAAAGAAAAGAAAAGAAAACAAGGAAAGGAAATGAAGGGAAAAAAAGAAAGAGATATTCAGACGAGTTCCATGACACAGCGGTGTCCCCGACGATCCGGAAGGAGGAAGAGAAAGAACGGGTTCGGGATCGGAAACGACCTTTTTGGTGGCCAAAAGGATCGACGCGAGGAATGCGGACGGACGCGGGGAGATGGCGAAAATGGCCAAGTCACACTTCAAACCCCACGAGTATCGGAGCTTTTTGAGAGCAATCGAATTTCAAGCTAATCAAGGTTGCAGGGTTAATTTCTTTCTGGTTTATTTGATTTTTTGCTTTTTTTTTCTTGCTCTTTTTTGTTGTTGATGTTTTGGGGTTGAGAAAGAAAGGAGGGCGGGGGGGGGTGCAGACGGAGGTGGCTGGGGGAGAGACAGAGGGAGATAGAGAGAGGAGAGAGGAGAGAGAAGAGAGAAGAGAGAAGAGAGAAGAGAGAGGGGAAAGGAGGATGGATGGATGGCCTTTTCTGGCTTTTCTGGAAGTGGAAACACACTCCAGGAAAGAGTGGCGAATCCACCAAGAATCAAAAATGGAGGTGTCCAGAAGGTGCTTTCAGGTGTGTACAGTATGGAGTACACTGCAGTACTGCACTGGAGTATAGACAACACCCAAAATGACGGTGTGGATGCAGGTGCTGCAGCTAATACGGCTCCACTTGGGGGGGGTCTAGTACGTACTGTAGAAAAAAAAAAGAACCCAGCTCACCAACTGCCAGTATGATCCCGAGTGTCTTTTTATAATCGGATCCGAGCATGCATTTCCCTAACTCCGAGATGTTTGCCAAATGTCCAAGGTTCGAAGCCGCGTCGGAAATCAAATGCGATGCCGCAAGAGAGCAAGGTTGAGAAATTGTGCCCGATGGACCAGGTTGGAATTTCCCAGGATAGTACTATTCCTAGTACTTCTGTAGGAAGAGATGAAGTTGGGTAGAGGTGATTGTACTGCAGGTAGTAAGTCCTGGAGGTATGTTAAAAAGTACTACTAGTACCGTGACCGGAGACCATTAGATTCAAGTTCCAGGGCCAACTCGGACCTAGGTACTATACGAACTACTACCAGTAGTAGTAGTAGTAGTAGTAGTAGTAGTAGTAGTAGTAGTAGTAGTAGTGGTAGTAGTTCGGGATCAACCACTAGCACTGGACATGAGGATACCGAGGTATAGATGGAACTGAAAGAGCAGAGCGGAAGACAGAAAAGGAAAAGAGGAAATCTCATGGGCCACAACCCCCCCCATGTGATATGTTATATATCATGATATCAACGAAGAATATTTACTACTATATGTGCTACTAATAGTAGTCGTACTCGGTCTGCATACGTCAAGACTTCAAGTTCCAAGGTTCTGGATGAGCATCAACCTAAAGAAAGTAACACTAGTAGCACCGTGACCTAAATCATATTATTATTATTATAAATAGTATTTATGTATCCTAAGGTTGTGGTAGACCATGGAATGAACCCCCCCCTCCTCCAACCAAAAATAATCGGAATAAATATCTGGTTCTACACATGCCTATTACATACTTCTCACTGGTACTTTCTTTGCGATCAGATGCACCATCGACCTCGATCTAGATCCAAGTGATGTGCAACGCCCTAACCTACCCTTGGACCTGTCCGATGAGATTCGTTGGATTGTAACTGCGCCCCCTCTCCCCCCCCCCTAGTCAACTAGTCAACTTTGATTTTCAAGTTGCCATCAGGGGCGATGACCAGAGGATACTCCAGGGCTGTCCCATCATTGGACTCCCGCAAATCCGAAAACTGAGACATGAGCTGATCAAACCGGTCCATGGGAATCTATCGTGGGTCCGCCGTCCGTGTCCTCATCCGCGTCTATGCCTGCTTGACATGACATGATTGTGGAGGGTACCTTTGATACTTACTCTCCAATTCCACCCTTTCATGCCTCACATCTCAGACCCGAACTGGCCGGGCCGTCCTGCAGTGAAAAGTGTCCAACAAATTCCAATCTGATCTCTTGTGTGTTGGCGTCTAGACCGCTCCTGGCCATGCCCAACGGGCGCCCAAGGGAGAAGCTGGTGAATCTACACAAAGCATCCTTCACCGCTTGCGCAACTCCGTTCGGCGCATTCACCTTTCCCCCCCCCCCCCTCCACTCCGTTCAGGACAACTGGTCGTGTGCCCCCCCATGGCCACCTGAGGAGCAATGTCAGACCTCTCAGGGGCACGTTCGCCCGCCCCTCCTCCCCCGCCGCCGCCGACCCAGAAGTACTCACGCGCTGCGAACGCGTTAGCCCGCTTCGCCCAACCCTTCTTTTCGGGATCGAGACCCCCCCAGTCCTCAGAATAGCCGGGTCGATGGCCCTAGACCGATCAGGTCCAAATCTCTGTACGTGCTGCATGTCATTCCACACCGCTCGTGCTTTCAATCGCACAATCAATCAGCTTCCTTCGATTTGATATTCACCTTCTGGTCCACGATCCCTCCTCCGGCCCCCCATATCTCTCCTCTTCTCCTCATTCCCCGCTTCTGCCAGATCGGATCACATCAACTTTCCTGCTACATCACATTGAGATCGACCAATGACATTCTAACGTCACCAGACCAGGAGAACCTCAGACAGTCACTCACCGAACCGGCATTGCGATCGCCGCACTTGATATCTCGCCGCAGCGGACACATGCGGTGATCGGAGGCAAGGATATTCTCAAAACCATCCGCGTCTCGCCTGATCATTCATCGGAGGAATTTAATATTCGCAACACTGTCATCAGCTATGCATCCACCCACCATGATGCGGGCGTGTCGATGCCGCATAAGGACCAGTTGAATGTGAAGGACGTCAAGTGGTCACATGGTAATTACGACCGAACAATCGCTACGGCTGTCGCCAATGGCCGGGTCGTCATTTACGACCTGCAGCGGCCCGGCCTCCAATTATGTCGTTTCCAGGGCCACAACCGCCAGGTTCACCGACTGGCCTTCAACCCTCACCTCGCATCTTGGCTGCTGTCCGGCAGCCAAGATGGTACAATTCGGATGTGGGATTTACGATCCGCCTCTGCGAATCGGGGGCCTTCCACGTGCGGCAGCAAGCATGTTTATCAGGGTAATAGCGATGCCATCCGGGACGTCCGGTGGTCTCCCACCGACGGCGTCGTGTTTGCGACCGCCTCGGACAGCGGCGCCATTCAGATGTGGGATTCGCGCAAGACCAACGCCCCGCTCATGAGGATTGCGGCTCACGATCGTCCGTGTTTCGCTGTTGATTGGCATCCTGATGGCAAGCATATCGTCAGTGGTGGTACAGACCGCCAAGTCAAGGTCTGGGATTTCTCCTCCTCCGCCGAGCGCCGACAGAAACCTGCGTTTCAGTTCCGGACCCCCCCAGGCCGTTACCAACGTCCGCTGGCGGCCACCTTCATGGGTGGGTGACTCGCCCGCCTCGGGAGAGTGGCAGTCCTCCCAGATTGTCACGGCCTATGACAAAGAGGACCCGCGCATCCACCTATGGGATCTCCGCCGCCCACATATGCCATTCCGGGAGTTTGACCGATATGATGCACCGGCCACGGACCTGCTCTGGCATTCCAAGGACTTGCTATGGACCGTCGGAGAGGCCGGGGCATTCACACAAACAGATGTTCGGTATTCTCCAACGGTCATCAAGCGTCGCCCCATGTGCTCGGTCGCTTGGAGTCCCAATGGTGAGTTTGTGGCCTTTGGCCAGAGACGACTGAGGCGGCAACCTCCCAACGTCAACGCCACTCAATCTCTTCCCTTCGATGATGACGACCAGTTTAGCACTGGTGATAAATCATTGAGCCAAAGCCCAGCAGACGATTTCCTTGACGAAGCTGTCCTTGCATCGTCCTATCGGCCGCGGCAAGTCAAACCTCCCACGACGATCTCCGGATCGAAATCGCTCGGCAACACCCCACCCGGAACCGTGGACAACATCCCCGTTCTCGACCTCGAAGAAGCTTTAGCCAAGATCTCCACCCCCACCCCCAGTCAGATTGGGACTATCGGAAGCATTCCTGGTGCCACGAACAATGCATCCGTCTTCCGATTCTTGGCGCGGAACTACTCGCCGCTGATGGATGGAAACATTCATAACCAAACTCATGTAGACGTATTGAATTCTCTAATGGAGTCTCTCGACCATAATGCGGAGCGTGCGGATGACGTTTCTCTCCCGAAGCTCGCCCAGACCTGGCGGATTGTAAAATTCGCCGTCATCCAAGAGCTCCAACGCAGGTCGAGGGAGCAACCTGCAGGGAAAGGTACCACGAACAGCAGGCAATCCAAAGATGGACTCTTGTCAGAGAAGGCCCAATTGACAGTAGATGAAAACCGACAAGGGAAAGTCAAGAGTCGGTTGTTCAAGGGTGTTATGGAAACGGAGGGCCAGAGAGGACTCACTCCAGAAGCCGAAAGTACATCGAACATGACTACACCACTTGCGCAACCGTTACCCGATTCACCAATGGACTCTTGGACGGACAGTGATTCTCAAATTCCGTCCATCAGTGAAAATGCCATCGATCTCGATCCACTCCCACCGTCCGTTTTAAGCTCTCATAACGGCTGGGGCATGTCGGGCCCCGAAGTCCCCGCCCCTGCAGATCTCCGACAAGAACAATCCGTAACTTCTAGCGAAGGGATATATGCTTCGGGTCAACCTATTGACTACCTGCGGGAGCCAGGGCTGACAGACCCGGAGAGTGATCAAAGATCTGCACCCAGAGCTATCGCGGGGAGATCAGACTGGCGCCGTCGAGATACTCCGGGGTTGCTACGACAAGCATCGGAAGACGACTATGACCAGCAGATGGAAGACAAACGGGCCGCAATCCGCGACTTCAAGCAAACCCCAAAGAAAGTTTTGACGTTGGAATCGAACCGCCCCCCCCACCACAGACCGCTACCAGCGGCATGACTCCTCGGAGAGCTTTCCAATGTTCTCCGCTTCTACGGACAGTTCACAGCCCTCCAAATCTCTAGGAGGCTCGTTCTCCTCTAATGTGCAATTTTCTGACCGCCGAATATCGGATGGAGGCCAAGCTAGTGGTTCCTTTAACGGTAGACGGCTTTCTTCTCTCGTGAGACGAGAATCTACTCTAGAGCCTACCCAGGAGGAGCTTGAGGATAGTTTGGAACTTGAAGAATGTGTCCTGGAGGAGGATGGTGGCCATCTTGAGCGACCGTCTAGCCCTGCACCGCTAATGAAGGAGTCGACCCCCTTCAAACACCCGGAAAGCGATGATTACTTCAAATCTTCAAGAAATGGTCTTTCCACAGGCGCAGCGGCCTATCCTGCTGTTGCCGGGATTCGCGAAGATATTTCTCAAGTGAGACTTCCGCTTACGCTCGATGCATCGGACCCAAAGCCATGGAGCATCGAAGCTATTTTGAAGGAGGCAGTGCGCTATTATCATAGCAGCAGTAGCTCTGTGGACATCCAAACCGCTGCCCATTTGCTCCACAAGCTTCATATCATATTCGAAGACTGCGATGACATCCTTCCATATGAAGAGAGCGAGATGATCTTCAAAACCTACAATGATTTCCTGATCCGCCACTCACTGGACCTGGAGGCTGCAGAGCTTCGTCTGTCATGTGTGTCCAAGTATTCTGCTGTCTATGACTATGCCCAGGCGGACACTTTCATAAATGTCTTTTGCCACTCCTGCCGTCGACCTTACGAGAACCCCACACGCGACAACACACGATGCCATCGTTGCAACACCCCACAATCACCTTGCGCCATCTGTTCAAGCATCGACCCGCCTCCTGAATGGGTTGCAGCTGAATCCCAGCAACGCTCAACTCAAGGCCCAAGCATGACCACTTCTGAAACCGACGCCGATACTATTTCACGCCTCTCATCAGTATCTTCAGTCCCCACTGAGCCTGTTCCTGCCAACGAGCTCGATGCTCTCAATCATTTCGCCACGCCTAGGCCAAAAGGCTCGGCTCTTTGGTCATGGTGTCAAGGTTGTGGTCATGGCGGCCATGTCACCTGCATCACCACCTGGCTCAGCGATCTTTCTATGAGTGAGGGCGGCTGCGCCACACCCGGCTGCATGCATGACTGCGGGCCCGGGCCGCGTCGCGAATCCAACCGGCAGATCCTCCTTACCGAGTCAAAGCGTCGCGACTCCGTCAGCCGTTCTTCCGGCGTGGGTCTCGTGAAACGAGATCCTTGGTCGAAGGGTGAGAGCAAGGCCGTTGAGAAGGTTCGAGGCATGCTCGGGGCGGCAGGTATCGCTGCCGCGACAGGCCAAAACAGTGCTGTGTCCAATGCATCGGGAAACTCCGCTGCTACTAGCCAGAGCGCTCTTTCTTCTGGTGCTGTTTCGCCCAAAAAGGTGAGGCTTGTCACGCCTGACGAACATGGAAGACGAAGAGGGCCTTCAAGTCGAACCAATGCTGCACCGCAAGAGTAGTAGCACAGAGCTTTGCCTGGATAATCTGTTCCTCGGCAATCTCGCTTTCGAAGTCTGCAACTTATCTGGTTATATGTTGCATGATTTGTATTTTATCAACTTCCCCCACCGCATTGCTTCAAAGAAGCCCGGAGTATGGGAGTTCGGTTTTCGTTCCCCTTTTTTTGTTCTTTACAGCGAGTCTTTTCTTGTCCAGTTTCGTTTATGAAACTTATTTTTGATTCCCCCTGTCGGAAGACAATTTATTTCTTTCAATCCAATCAGTCTACAAGGAATCCAATACTTCCAATATGATGTTTTCATTTACTTCCGCACGTCTCGTATTAATCCAAATAGATCAAAACCTCCGCTTCTTCTTCGCTGGTGCTTTACTCTGAGCTTCCATTTGTCGTTTCAGTTCCTCCCGTCGCCGACGCGCCTTCTCCTCCTCCGTCTCCGGGACTTCGGGAGGTGCTTTAACAGGTGGGTCGGCAGATTTCTCTTTCTTTGAAGGACCCTTAACTGTTCGTTCTGGGGACACATACTCGCGCTTAGGTGGTTTGGTCGGCGATTGATGAGCTGGCGGCAGAGTGGGAGGCTCGGGCGGCGGTGTTTCCTGACGCTTTGCTTTACTTTTGCCGCCTATAACGCCCAGTCTTGAGGGCTTCTTCACCTTAGCTGGCGAGGGCAGAGCCGCGGTCTCGTGAGCGGGTTCGCTATCTTTGACCGGGCTCGCGGGTGCTGGAGTTGGGGCTTGTGGTGGAGAGGGTGGCCGTGGCTCCACTTGTTGCCTTTTCTTGCCCCCGATGACACCTAGCTTACCGATAGCCTTTTTGGGTGGCTTTGCAGTAGGTTTTGGTTCCGGAGAGCTGCTTGGTGCTTTGGTTGTTTGCGGAGCGGGGGCTGAATCGAGTTCTTTCTCGACTTGTCTTTTGATAGGACTGAGTTCCTTTGAGCTTGGGTTTGGCTGTGGTGAAGAGCCTTTGGTATTTATGGCTGGGGACTTTCCTCGAGGAGGTTCTTCATATCGCTAGATTATGTGAGCATATAAATAAATTTAGAATGAAATGTCCACAAACCTCAAATTCAGAGTCGGTGGTTCCCGCTGTATCTTCCCCGTCATCTAAAACCAGCTCCGTGTGTTTAGTCGGCTCTTCTGTTAAGTTCCTGGAGGCTTTTTCTTTGGGGGCTAGATCAGCTTCCTCTTGGGAGGTAGTATTTGAAAGTGTGCCAAGCTCATCCCACCAGTGATCTCGCACTGGGTTGAAGCTCATGAGACTCTTCTTCGAATTCGAACCAAAAATTTCATGCACTAGATTTGAAGCCAAACTGAAGGTACTGGAAGAACCGCCTAGCTGGGCGAGCCAGGCTTTCTCGTCAAACGGCGCAACACCTTTGACCAGCTTCGCAAGCTCAGACCGCATGTCACCTTTTCGAGTGGAGCGTATTCCCGAAGCACTGGGAAATATAGTGCTCATATCCACGCCAAGAGCTTCTATCCGGTCAAATAGTTTGTCCAAAACCCAGTCTTTTTGTTGAAGTTGATCCGAAAGCGCTTGCTGGCGGGATTCCCAAACCGCCTCATCTTTCAACAGTGGGAGAAGGATGCGACTTGTCAAAGATGCCGTAGGCTCCTTCGATAATTGAAATGTCCATTTCAACGGCCTCAGCGGAGCAGGGAGTTTGGCACTGATATTGATGTCGATTGAATTGGCTTTGGATCCACTGTTTAGTGCTGACTTGCCGCCAGCACCACTGAGTGCCTCGCCGATCTTTGTGAGTAGAAGTTCCAGCTGATCATCTCCTTCACTGGGGTCAATAGTGGTGAGTCCCCGTTCGGCGCGTTTGAAGATATCCTGGCGACCAAGTTGCTCTGACCAAATAGAAGTGAGGTCGGTGAGGTAGAGCTCATAGCCTTCGCGAGTCCAGGTGTACTGGAAAAGTAGCGACGGTAGTGATTCCGTCTGTAAAGATAACCTGTGCCACGTTGAAGACATCTCTGATAACCATCTGTGGTAGATGGAGAAGGTCGTGCCCCGGACCTGTCATATACGAAGGTTGAGCTCTGGCCGGGGGTTGCCTGGAGCTGCCTTAATTTCGCCGCACCCGCCGATCACCCGCATCACTTTTCTCAACTTTGCTTTGCGACCAGCGCAGCATCACCACCACGACCCCCTACACTCCCTGCTACCACCGCGAACGCCCAACCGAGACCATATCCACACATCCGCGCAGAATGTCCGCGCGACTACCCGACCGGGGCGCGAAGCGCAGCCGATCGCGATCCCCATCATCCTGGCGTCAACCCCAGAAGCATCCCCGCGGACCTGACGACCGGCAAGACTCAAACCGAGGATGGGATCAAGGCCGATCGCGCCAGTCCAACCAGCCCCGAGACATGCGCGATCAATTGCGGCTCAACCAGATCCAAGAAGACGAGCAGGCGCGGGAATGGGTGGCGCAGGAGGATATCTTTGTGTTGAAGCAAGCCAAGAAGAAGGCCGAGATCCGAGTGAAGGAAGGGCGCGCGAAGCCCATCGACTGGCTCACAGTTACACTCCGAGTGATCGATCCTACGCGTGATCCTATGGACGACGAGATTGCCGACTCGGAGATTGATGTTGTGGATCCAGATGGGGTGTTTGAAGGATTGTCAGAAGCCGAGCTTCAGGATCTGGAGCATGAAATCGAGACATTCCTTAAATTGGAATCAAATGCGCAGAATCGCGATTTCTGGCAGGTAAGGAAGACTTCATCCCCCCCGCTCAATTTATACACTCGTGCTAACATTCCCTTACACAGACTATGAAAGTTATCTGTCGAGATCGCCAAAAGACCTCAGCACCTGAAGGGCGGGCCCTCAGCTCCGTGGCGGCTGACATCAATCGGCTTCTGAGCCCAAAGACATACGAGCAGCTCCAAAATCTGGAGGTCCAAGTAAGGAGAAAATTAAACTCAAATGAGCCCATCGATACGGACTATTGGGAAGAGTTGCTACGCAGCTTAACAGTCTGGAAAGCCCGGGCCAGACTGAGGAATGTCTATCAAGCTGTGATCGATGAACGCGTTCGTGATTTACGAAAGCAGCAGCGAGAAGAGGCGGAGTCTGTTCGGGAAAAGCTAGCTCCCCTTGCACCGGCTGTCGTTCAGGGCGAGGGTTACCAAGACTCCGCCCAATCGACCGGGTTCGAAGGCTTAGATCCGGATCCATTACTACACGTGCGCGCGGAAGATAAAGGATTGGATATTATGGACGAATCTAGCCTTCTTCGCCAAGTGGTAAGTGCTCAAAATATGCTCTCCAAAGCCTCTGTACTAAACCACTTTTCCCCCTATAGGCCAAAGAACGCCAAAAGATTCTGCGCATGGGATTTGTTCCTTTGCGACAGCGACAAGCTGACAGGCCTGCAACAGCCTTTGCCAACCCTGCGTCTAGCGTGACCCTTGCTCCTGCTACTGGAAGTAGATTCTCATCTCTTCCCAACGATGATTTCTCGCAAGCGACTAAGGCTTTGTATGAAAAGGAATTAGCCAAGGGTGTCAGCGAGAACGAAGAGATTTTCACTGGAGAAGAGTCTGTTCGAACTGGTACGCAGCCCCAATGGGCTGGCAAGCACAGGCCCCGCAAACCCCGATACTTTAACCGAGTACAAATGGGTTATGAGTGGAATAAATACAACCAGACACATTACGATCATGATAATCCGCCCCCAAAGGTCGTGCAAGGGTATAAATTCAACATCTTCTATCCTGATCTTATTGACAAGGTCAAAGCTCCAACATATCGCATTGAGCGAGAGAATGGTCGCAAGCGTGGAGAGTCCTCTGCAGAAGCAGGAGAGGAAGATACCTGCCTTATTCGGTTTATGGCAGGGGCCCCATATGAAGATATTGCCTTCCGAATTGTTGATAAGGAATGGGATTATAGCGCGAAGCGCGAACGGGGATTCAAGAGCACATTTGACAAGGTAAGAAAAATCGTGCTCCTCTGACCGCTCTTTCAACAGGAAACACTAACGTCTTTTGTGTGACAGGGTATTCTCCAGCTTCATTTCCAGTTCAAAAGGGTAAGCGACTTCAATGACCCCCCAAGACACGACAGGAACAATACTGATAATTTTGTCTCAGATCTATTACCGGAAGTAACACACGTCACTCCCACATGGGCGTTTTATCGGGATGGAGGTGGAGGTGGAGATGTGTGGTGTGTAGAGTACATGCAGTAGGGCAGAAGCGGTTGTGTCTTCCGGAGAGCGGAGACCCTTTTGAATCAAAACACCCCCAATTGATTAGGCTGGAAATAGTTTCCCCTCCGTTTCTTCTTGCTCCCGCATTCAATAAGCCCAAACTCTGAGCACCTTCCACGTGTGGAGTCTACATCTGATGCTTAATCTAACCACCAAATAAGCTTCTTCCCCCTTCAACTTTCTTTGTTTATGACCATCTTTCAGTTTGAGCCCCATTTAGATCACATACCACCTGGGAGGCGAACCAGCATCCTGCATGGGAGGAACCTAGTGGCTACCTCCACGAGAAGTCACGGTACTTGGGCCTTCTTGTTAGCCTGCAGAAATTCTTTCTACTTCCGGAACCGTGGAGACGTTGAAGTCTCTAGTGTCGTGGTGACACCATGCCGGCCTGCAGTAAGTTCAGCAATTCAAGACTTCCGGCTGGCTGGAAGCGGTCAACCAGAAAGAAACGCCCGGCACTGCCAGACAGGGTATAAATCTGGAGGGTAGAGTTTTCCAGAAAGCTCACACGCTCGCTTTCAGGCCAATGCATGATGGCTGGTGAGAGTCTGCAGGTGTCCGCTACCAAAAAATCATCCCCTTATGACCATTTTCTCTACACAACTCTTTGTAGCACCAGATCGAGCCGCCTTGGGTCACCTGTGAGATAATTGGTTAACACCTGTGCTATGAAGTGTTGTTGCACCAGTTAGAGACTTGGGCACTTTTGACAGGATGAGAATCCCCATAACCTGAAGCTGTTATGGCTGTGGGTGCCGTCCCACTCCCACACCCACGCCGTTCGCCTCTTGTCGCCTTCTCTACCTAATAGTACGGCCCTGACCCACATATTCCATGTTTGCTTAGGTCAAGGCTATTTGCAGCTGCTGAAGCATGTGCTAAATGAGCTGGTAGGAAAAAAAAATCATAATTTTATTAATTTATTATTATTAATTTATTTTATATTTTCACAGACCAAGAAGAGAAAGAAGACGAAGAAGAAAAAAATTGTACAGCTCAAATTCTGTCTGGAGTCTTGAATGGCGACGCCGAGCCATGACGGTCACCCTAGCTACTTTTATGTTGGCCTTGCCTTTATCTCCCACCGGAGATTTTCTTCTTCTACATCTTGTTCCTCTTTTGAACTAGATACATGTCTGAGATTCTCCTCACGCTCGATCCAAAGTCCTCCACGCAAGCCGGATATTTTGAGAGAAATTCATCCAGGATGGAAAATTATTTACCATACTCCAATGAGCTGGGTCAGATGGGAACTGACCAGCAGGAGCACGAGCAATGCCAACCTTCGGTACAAACGAGGTCTCAATCTTCCGATACTAGGGCCCTTATCCAAATGAATTACCCCCAGTCTCACCCCTGGCCCCAGGGCGAGAATGAGAGCTGGGCGGTTTGCTCACAACCGCCAGGATCTGTGATGCCTTATTCGTTCTCTTATTATAGCCCTCGGTGGGATGGCTCGGTGTTCGGTACTGAGGAAACGACTGCATCGCAAGTGTCTCGCCTTTTAGTGGCAGATCAGCCATACCACACCTCCTCCATCAGCTTAGTTTCTCCAAAGGTGAGTACTAATTGCTACCTTTTTACTTCGACTACATAGGTCATAGACTCATCCATTACACACAGAGAAGCTTTGATCAGGAAATCTTCACAGGCTGGAACAACAAATCTGTCTTTAGTCCATCTCCATTCTGCGTTCAGGAGAACTTCTATCCTAGACATTTAGATGTTTCTGAGAACATAGCCCAACCAGTGAAATTTTGTCCAACACCATCACGATCTGTTTCAATGTCTCCTCATCGGTCACCATCACAATCTGTCGATGGTATCAGCCCCGCCACCAACAATGTCGTTGGTGATGATAGCTCGCCGAGAACTAGCTTCGGAGAAAACAGCGAAGAAGATCCCATTACTGAACCGCCTTATTCCGCCCTGATCTATGACGCCTTAAAAGATGCTCCCCAAAGGAAGTTGACCCTCAAAGACGTCTATGGATGGTTTCAACGCAATACCAACAAGGACAGGGATCCAAATTCGAAAGGTTGGCAGAACAGCATCCGCCACAATCTGTCTATGAATGCAGTATGTTTCGCCTGCTTCTTGACTCCTTCCCCTTGAGGGATTCCCTCAAGGAGATCAATATCCAATTTTAGAATGAGAGGGAAATCAATACTAATGTGGCTTTTTTAGGGGTTCGAGGCCATCAAGGGTGAAGACAAAGACAATAAACCAGTCAATTACTGGCGTCTTACAGATGAAGCGTATCAAGATGGCATTCAATCGACGACCCGATATCGCAAGGCCAACCATCGCAAGGGGAACAGTTCAGACCACACAGCCCGCGAGCGTCGCCGCTCTGGGTCCAAAGGTGGAAAGGCAGCGAAAAATGCGGCTAGGATGCGCAATAGTCCGCATTACGAGCAGTTTAGGGACCAGAAGTACGAGCATTCGACGCTACATACACCCCGCTCGCTGGGTCAGCCTCATCGGCAACAGCTACGCCCCCCAATTCGCGCTCCGCAAATCAATGCTAGCATTTCGCCCTACCAGATGACTCTAGGGCCGACCCCGTCCGGACTTCCTAGCACGAACTCATCTCAAAACCACGCTCCCGATGATGTGATCAGCTGCACAACCCCTCCTCCCGGAAACTATCCTGTATTTTATGGCACTGGAGGATTGGAATCTTTAGTCTTGGGCATGGGCCAAGTGGGCTATCATGGACCGGTCTACACCCACCATGGACTTCGTATTAGCCCCGATACTACAAGTGATCTCCAATTTGTGCGAGGATAAGAAGGAGGCGGGCGCATCGAAAGGGGAGGGGGCGAGGGCAAAAGGAGAGATGCACGGTAAGCCGTGCATGACATTTCATTATTTGTGGTGTTTTTCCTTCCATGTCTTTTCCATCTAAATTGTCCATTTGTCTACGAGTTATGGATTTCTCTGGTTGGGGTCTATCTGGTCATTGAATAGAGAGGCACGGTGCATCGCATTTCTTTTTTTCAATCTGAGCTGGCTGCTTTCTGGTGTCAAAAAAGGGTGGTCATCATCTTGCGAGCCATTCACTTTCGGTGTTCGGAGGTTTGCTTTTTTTTTATTCTGTGACTTGGGGTTCTGAATTCAACTTCGCTTGCATTAGTGGTTGTTATCAATTTTGCTATTTCCGTGCTTGGGCTAGTCAAGTGTATTGACTATCATATCAAAAGTACTACATATTATCCATGCAGCGCAGATCTGCCTTCCCGTAATTGATTTACCCGCTAAGCTTAGATCTATGTATTGTTCATTCCCCACGTTGCCCACGGCTGTAATTTCCATATTCCTTAGTCCCCACGATTGGGCAGCACCGTTCACCTCTTCGACATCTCCCATCGGATATGTACATGTACTTGCAGATCACCCGTTCTATTGGGTCGGGAATATTGCCGATTCAAACCCCGAATTAGAAAAGAGTGCCGGCTTCTCTTTCGCGTGATCGGATCGACAGTGACAGGGGATCCTGGTGCTACTCGAAGCGACAATTGCTGCCTGTTTTGGATACGATATGCCCCTGGGTGAGTCGCCATCAATCAACGCTTGATCTGTACTGCGTACAGGGAATAAGCTGAAGGGTTGGTTTGTTTAGACGTGCATGGGACTGCAGTAGCAGCTCGGCCGAAACCGTGTTAGTCTCGCTTGAGCTCCCCCCCCACTCCCATCCAGCCCGTCTTCACTTTCTTCTCAATTTTGGTATGTGGATCTTAAATATGTTCTGATGTTCTTCGGTTCCCACTTTCAGTCTGTGCTACCTGCGCGGAATCGTGGAGATGGCGTTTTTTGTACTCCGTACTCCATTATAAAATTACAGTTGACTGCTGTAGTGCCGTTCACAAAACACCTGGACATGGCGATTCGCACTCAGGTAGCGCGGACCGTGCCATCCAAGGCCCCTTGAGGAACCTATCGTGGTGGAAGATAAGGTCATTTGCAGCCTAGGGTCCCATTCATTAATTTACCCTAAACCGCTCAATACCCTACCACACATGTACAACCAAGTTGCCATATTTAAGACGAGGTATGATATCGAACTCGCAGCTTTCTGTTATTGATTGACCTCATGAAGCAGACTTCCCACATCGAGGGATCTTCTGTCTCAATGTCCTCGGCTAATGTCCATCTTGCCAAGGGTTATGACTGGTTTGAACGGGATCATACTCTAGTATCCTAGGGGCTGGAGAAAATCCCGAGTGGGACCTTTGGTACTTCTCTTCCCTAGTAGAGCCTGGATGATACAGCTAGTAACTGTATTAGCCTGTTCTCTAGATCTCTTGTGTGAATCTGTGTCGTACATAACAGGCCCCGGGGCAGTTAAACCGATGTGATGCGGGGCCCCACTCAGATCACTGGCCGAGGTTTTGACAGATCGCAAGTCCATCACCATACATACCCTATTGTTGGGGGACTGCCCAGGTTCTGCACCTAGAATGATCGGCTGGTCAGTTAGACTGCCGTCCCATGATCGTTTTTCTCCCCGCTCGAATTGGCCAAAGAAACCTTGGAATTCTTTCTAATTTATTTTTCTATTATGTTCGCCGTTGTTGACTTTTTCGTTAATATTTCTTTCCTCACTTACTATATACCTATCTTTTGGAATTGAAATTTTCTCCATGTTCTTGTGTGCTTTTCCATCAGTGTTTTAGCTCGGGAGCCGGCCGATGCAGCCTAGCGAGGGTTCATCGGCTGCCACGTACTCGCTATTATGTATGTACATATGTAGGTATGCATATATATGCAGAGAGCAATTTCCAGTCTGTACTTGCAGCTAGACTAATGAATGTCCTACGGTTCCCGTGTCCAAGGATCCCTAGGTCCTCGATATGACGTGTTGGCAATAAGGGGGAAATTAGGGGCCGAAAGGACAATGGCTAGAAGGATTTTGTTTCCGGTTTGTTGTGCATACATACATGGACAATGCACTTTCTTCCTTCGAGCCAGTGATCTGGTAAAATTTGGCTTCAAATAAGAAGGTCCGAGGCAAACTCTCCTGTCAAGGTTGCATTATGCATCACGATTGTTGGAACGTGGGCTTGGGAACCCCCTTCAATACACGTACTTGAAGTTATTTGGTCTATGGGGGTTTCTGTTATTCTCTGCTTCTTTTTTTTTTTTTATTTTTCTCCCCTAGTACATCCATCGTGTGCAGACTTTCGGCAGGCTCCATATTTGGCTCTGACGGGTGTCAGGCGTGGCCTTGGGTTAGAAACAATGTACTTAGTACTCCGTACCCCTACAGGGAACAGGGGAGACTCGTGTTCCCAAAGGGGTAATAGTACTAAGTACTGTCAGAACTTGAATGCAACTTGAAATTTTAGGTAATATTACTTGGTTTTATGCAGTTAGGAAACTCTACCTAGGCCCGGGGTATTCTAGGGTTCGTATCTGCCCCGGGAAATAAATCCGACCCTGCCCAGATGGGTACCTAGGTAGTAGTTAGTATTTAAGGGGACTTCCGCAAACCTTGGAACTAGTATACTATCTGGTTGCTCCTGAGGTCTACTCTGTATCGGGCACGACTAGTAATACTATCCACCCTGGGTGCCTAGGTACCTGACCAAAAGTACCTTTAATGAAAAGAGATACGAGGCTGGCGCTGACAGGCATCTTCTGAGATATTCAGATCCTGTCGTTCTGATTCCTAGTTTCTGTCAATTCCCCACTCCCCCTAGCAGACGCCTGTGGCCACCCCCAGGACCCGCGAAGCGATTCATCGCCAGACCGGCAACAGGCTCGAGCCAGCCTTGGAACTACTTTCGCACCTAGTGGCATTCTTTCTAGAACCTTGAAATACAGATCGACCACCTGGGATGCAACTTGAAGGTCGTGGAAAGTCTAATGCAATCTGAATATGCCCATGTCTTTGACAGCATCCCAAGCCACTAGCAGGTGCCGGTGGCCTGTGACAAATATTTTCCGAGTCTACGATAGCCATCTCGGATATCAAGATCCAGAAACCTGGGAAAGAAGCGGTGTCAGGGGCAACAGCGAGTTTTCAGCTCCCGTATTACCCCCTATTCGCGCGCGCACTACATATATAACCCCCAATGCTTGCATGACCAGACGTGATTCGAACATAATGCCCAGGTAGGAGGGTCTCGGAAGCCCTCTCCAGCCACCGGGGTTGAAAATATTACCTCCCCGGATACTAGCACAGTGCAATATACATTCATACTATGGTTGATTCTGCGTAGCGTTATCCAACTGCGTCACCCGGGTTTTGCAAGTCAATCTGCAGGGCGCCTGGCGACGACATTACTCCCGAGGTTCTGTCGCTGGCTGGCTGGTTCTCAGCCAGCTCTCGAGACAAGGATAAGGTCTAGCCCATGTCACAAGGGGAAACTTTGAATTTCATTGCACATTGAAGTTCTTGGCGATCGATCTGCTAAAGTCACTGGAGACGAGACCCGGGTCTAGACACTGAATCATGAGTGAATATTCTACCTTGAGTTTTGGCGAGCGAGCTGTAGCTGCTGGTTTGTTTTGAATCCGTCCCTGCGGAGCCAAAGAAGTATGTAGATACGGATTCGCCAGGACAAATGTGGCGGTGGATAGTCAGGCTGTCCGCATAGCCTAGCTATTCAAGATCGAACTACCGCTGATGCAATCGCCTGGTAATTTGAGCGATGTGGGTGGCTACGAGTATTATGAGATCCCGGGCTAGCCTCGAGGTGTTTCGAAGGTTATGGAAACCACGAGGACAAAGCAAGATGAAATGCGACTCGCGCGGGGAGAAACAATGTGCCTCAATTAAGGGCGAAGCCAGCAAAAATCCAGAACGATTCAAACGAAATTCGTAGAAAAATCTCGTGAAGATAGAATAAATTGGGTTTCATTTGTCTAGTCATGACCCAGATCATGAGTTCATGCTAGCGGTTCCTGTTCATCATTTTTAGATTCTAAAAGAAAACCGTTCCCATCACTTTTCCGTAACGTTCGCTCTCCAAAAGACAACACCGACGAGGGACAAGGCTTTGTTTAGCGCTTGCCAGCCTTCTCCTGGGACTCCTTGAGGACCTTCTTGACGATCTTCTGCTCCTCGATCAGGAAAGCACGGACAATGCGGTCCTTGACGCAGCCAGCGCAGCGCGAGCCACCGTAGGCACGGCTAACGTTCTTCTTGGGGCGGGAGATCTGAGCATACTCGCGGGGGCGGAGGGCGGGGACCTATGCGACAAAAATTGTAAGTAACCCGAATTGATGGGAACAAAAATGCAGGGACTGCGAGTGTCGTGTGAATGTTGGTTTCGATTGCCGGTGGTTCACGAGTTTGAGCCGATGTAATCCAGATGAGAATTTTTTCAATGCCCTTCACTCGGTTCCCCCACGGTTGCCGTCCCGCGCACACACACGACACCACACATTGCCGGGGAAAAAAAAAATCAATCGAGGGCTACTCACACCGGGGAGCTTGATGCCGCAGTCACCGCACTTGGGAGCAGTGCCCTTCTTCTTCAGGTGAAGGTAACGGAGCTCACCACCAGGGGTCTTGATGATGCGAACCTTGTTGGACCGCGTGTTGTACCTGTCGAAGGGAAAAAATAACCGTCAATATATCGTTCCAAAATCACTGGCAGCCGTTCCTAGTTGTTCGCAATATCGACTGGAGCGTAAAGGAGGCATTATGGGTGGCAGGGAATTTTTTTCAAACGTACGGGTTCCGGCGGCGCTGGAGATAAATCGGGTCAGAACTTTTTCAAATACAATAGCGATAAAATGAATGAAACTCACGAATGTCAGTCTGTTGTTCACCATTTTGTCGTGCTTGATCCTCTGCGATGGTCAAGAGCGGCGTCGTCGGTCGGGTTGCGAGAAGGAAATGTTCGAGGTTGGCCGGGTTTGTGGGTTTCTAGCGTATTCTCGTTAAATCGGGCGCTAACCCTCATTAGGAACCGGAGCGGAGACAAGTCACATGATCCAGACCCACCTCAAACTTCGCCAGTTCTGGCGAAAGGAGCAACTTTGCGTCTAGCAGAGGAGCACCGGCTGTTGGCGTTCATTTCCATTGTCAATCGGTCTTAATAGCTATCTCAATATACTTGAGCCGGCCGGCTGCTGCCACATCACCTACTTTCGTGTCCCATGTCGATGATTTTCGACGTGATTTGACGCGACTTTGAGACCAACCTACGCCTAGGGTGGGCTTTCTCCCCATCAACGACCACAATTATGGCATCTCTGCCTCCTCCTCCCCCTCCTCCGGGATGGGGTGCTGCTCCCCCATCCATGCCGATGGCGCCGCCACCCCCGGGCTATCAGCCGCCCGCCGACCCGAACGTCGCAAAATTTGCACAGAAGAAGAATGAATGGCTGCGCACCCAGCGCAATCGCTTCGGCGAGAAGCGGAAGGGAGGATTCGTCGAGACACAGAAAGCGGACATGCCACCCGAGCATTTACGAAAAATTGTGAAGGATATTGGCGATGTTTCGCAGCGAAAATTCACCAACGAAAAACGAAGCTATCTCGGCGCGCTGAAGTTCATGCCCCATGCAGTTCTCAAGCTCCTTGAAAACATGCCAATGCCTTGGGAATCAGCTAGAGAAGTTAAGGTCCTATACCACGTTAATGGGTGCTTGACCATGGTCAATGAGACCCCCCCGCGTTATCGAGCCAGTCTTCCATGCCCAATGGGCCACAATGTGGATGTCCATGCGCCGAGAGAAGAGTGACCGCAGACACTTTAAGCGCATGCGATTCCCTCCCTTCGATGATGAAGAACCTCCACTTTCGTGGTCTGAAAATATTGAGGACGTCGAACCGCTGGAGCCGATCCAGATGGAGCTCGACGAAGAAGAGGATGCGGCAGTCTACGAATGGTTCTACGATCACCGACCCCTTCTAGATACGCCCCACGTCAACGGACCGAGCTATAAGACCTGGAACCTATCACTCCCGCAAATGGCGACTCTTCATCGACTGAGTCACCAACTGTTGAGCGATGTGGTCGATGAAAATTACTTCCACATGTTCGATCTTAACAGTTTCTTTACTGCCAAGGCCCTCAACGTTGCTATCCCAGGTGGCCCTCGCTTCGAGCCCCTGTACAAAGATATCGACCCGAATGACGAGGATTTCAGCGAGTTCAACGCCATTGACCGCATCATTTTCCGCGCCCCCATCCGAACCGAATACCGCGTTACCTTCCCCTTCCTGTATAATACCCTTCCCCGAAGCGTGAAGCTTGCCTGGTACTCTCACCCCCAGGTGGTTTACGTTCGCACTGAAGACCCGAACCTCCCCGCGTTCTACTTTGATCCTGTCATCAACCCAATCTCCTCTCGTTCTGTTGCGCCGAAGAACATCACCGTCAGTCACGAAGATGAGATATTTGGTCCCGACAATGAAGATGACTTTGAACTTCCTGGAGAGGTTGAGCCATTCTTCGAGGATGAGGAACTTTACACCACAGAGACTGCCTCTGCGATCGCCCTTTGGTGGGCCCCCCACCCCTTCGACAAGCGGTCCGGTAAGATGGTTCGCGCTCAGGATGTGCCACTGGTGAAGCAATGGTACCTGGAGCACTGCCCTCAGGGCCAGCCGGTCAAGGTCCGCGTGTCGTACCAAAAGCTGCTCAAGACCTTTGTTCTCAACGAGCTGCATAAGAACAAGCCGAAAGCCCAGAACAAACAGAGTCTGTTGAAGACCTTGAAGACGACCAAATTCTTCCAGCAAACAACAATTGACTGGGTAGAAGCTGGCTTGCAGGTTTGCCGCCAAGGTTTCAATATGTTGAACCTGCTTATCCACCGCAAGAACTTGACTTACCTGCATCTCGATTACAACTTCAACCTGAAGCCCGTCAAGACTTTGACCACCAAAGAGCGAAAGAAGTCTCGTTTCGGAAATGCTTTCCACCTCATGAGAGAAATTCTCCGCCTCACGAAGTTGATCGTCGACGCTCAGGTGCAGTACCGTCTCGGCAACATTGACGCTTTCCAGTTGGCCGACGGTATCATGTATGCTTTCAACCATGTTGGCCAGCTGACCGGTATGTACCGATACAAGTACAAGTTGATGCACCAGATCCGCTCCTGCAAGGATCTCAAGCATCTGATTTACTACCGTTTCAATTCCGGTCCTGTCGGCAAAGGACCTGGCTGTGGATTCTGGGCCCCCGCGTGGCGTGTCTGGCTGTTCTTCATGCGTGGTATCATTCCTCTGCTTGAGAGATGGCTTGGAAACTTGCTATCTCGTCAGTTCGAGGGCCGTCACAGCAAAGGTGTTGCGAAGACCGTTACTAAGCAGCGTGTGGAATCTCACTTCGACCTGGAACTTCGTGCCTCCGTCATGGCGGATCTTATGGATATGATGCCCGAGGGTATCAAGCAGAACAAGGTCAATGTTGTCCTGCAACACTTGTCAGAGGCCTGGAGATGCTGGAAGAGTAACATTCCCTGGAAGGTTCCTGGCCTGCCTGCACCTATCGAGAACATTATTCTTCGCTATGTGAAAAGCAAGGCTGACTGGTGGATTTCTGTCGCTCACTACAACCGAGAGAGAATTCGCCGTGGTGCTACCGTTGATAAAACCGTCGCTAAGAAGAACTTGGGCCGACTTACTCGTCTTTGGCTCAAGTCGGAACAAGAGCGCCAGCATAACTACCTCAAGGATGGCCCCTATGTCTCCTCTGAGGAGGCCGTGGCTATCTACACCACCATGGTCCACTGGTTGGAGTCACGCAAGTTCTCGCCCATTCCATTTCCCAGCGTCTCATATAAGCACGACACAAAGATTCTGATTCTTGCTCTGGAGCGACTTCGTGAATCTTATTCCGTCAAAGGCAGACTGAACCAGAGCCAGCGTGAAGAGCTTGCTCTTATTGAGCAGGCATATGATTCTCCCGGAACCACTCTGGCCCGCATCAAGCGATTCCTCTTGACCCAACGAGCTTTCAAGGAGGTTGGAATCGACATGAATGATAATTACAACAACATCAATCCTGTCTACGACATCGAGCCCATTGAGAAGATTACAGATGCCTACCTGGACCAGTATCTCTGGTACCAGGCTGAACAGCGCCACCTGTTCCCCGCTTGGATCAAACCCTCCGATTCAGAAGTACCGCCGCTGTTGACCTATAAGTGGACCCAAGGAATTAACAACCTTTCTAATGTCTGGGAGACCGCGGAGGGCGAAACCAACGTCATGATTGAAACTGAGCTGTCCAAGGTCTACGAGAAGATTGATCTGACCCTGCTTAATCGAATGCTTCGTCTGATCATGGACCACAACCTGGCTGACTACATCACCTCCAAGAACAATGTCCAGCTTAGCTACAAGGACATGAATCACACCAACAGCTACGGTATGATTCGTGGTCTTCAGTTCTCTGGTTTCGTGTTCCAGTACTACGGATTGATGATCGATCTTCTACTTCTCGGTCTGCAGCGCGCTAGCGAGATGGCTGGCCCACCCCAGAGCCCCAACGACTTCTTGCAGTTCCGGGACCGGGCTACTGAGACCCGACACCCTATCCGACTTTACACCCGCTATGTCGACAAGATTTGGGTTTTCTTCCGATTCGATGCCGACGAGTCTCGCGATCTGATCCAGCGATTCTTGACCGAGAACCCCGATCCTAACTTCGAGAATGTTATTGGTTACAAGAACAAGAAGTGCTGGCCTCGCGATTGCCGTATGCGTTTGATGCGTCACGATGTCAATCTAGGCCGTGCTGTTTTCTGGGATTTGAAGAATCGTCTTCCCCGTTCCATCACGACTATTGACTGGGACGACACATTTGCCAGCGTGTACAGTAAGGACAATCCCAACCTGTTGTTCTCAATGAACGGCTTCGAGGTCCGCATTCTCCCCAAGTGCCGCAACCAGAATGAAGAGTTCAATGTTAAGGATAGCGTGTGGTCTTTGGTCGATAACTCTACCAAGGAGCGCACTGCCCATGCCTTCCTTCAGGTTACAGAGGAAGATATCCAGAAGTTCAACAACCGCATCCGCCAAATTCTCATGTCTTCAGGATCTACTACCTTCACCAAGATCGCCAACAAATGGAACACGGCGCTCATTGCTCTCTTCACATACTACCGCGAGGCGGCAGTGTCTACTGTGAATTTGCTCGACACCATCGTCAAATGTGAGACGAAGATTCAGACTCGTGTCAAGATCGGGTTGAATTCCAAGATGCCTTCTCGTTTCCCTCCTGCTGTGTTCTACACTCCCAAGGAGCTTGGAGGTCTTGGTATGATTTCGGGATCCCATATTCTCATTCCTACCAGTGACAAGCGTTGGTCCAAACAGACCGATACCGGAATCACCCACTTCCGGGCCGGTATGTCCCATGATGAGGAAACTCTGATCCCGAACATCTTCCGATACATTGTTCCCTGGGAGTCTGAGTTCATTGATTCTCAAAGAGTCTGGATGGAATACTCCCAAAAGCGCATGGAAGCTCAGCAACAGAACCGTCGTTTGACCCTTGAGGATCTTGAGGACAGCTGGGATCGCGGTCTGCCGCGTATCAACACTCTCTTCCAGAAGGACCGAAGCACTCTCAGTTTTGACAAGGGTTTCCGTCTTCGTGCTGAGTTTAAACAGTATCAGTTGATGAAGAGCAATCCGTTCTGGTGGACCAGCCAGCGCCATGATGGTAAATTGTGGAATCTAAATGCTTACCGAACGGATGTTATCCAAGCATTGGGTGGTGTGGAAACCATCCTGGAGCACACCTTGTTCAAGGCCACTGCCTTCCCCTCTTGGGAGGGTCTGTTCTGGGAGAAAGCTAGTGGTTTCGAGGTTCGTTATCATCCCCCTTTGGCCCTTACCCTCGCAAACGATAACTGACTCAAAACAATTATAGGAAAGCATGAAATTTAAGAAGCTCACGAACGCTCAGCGTTCCGGTCTTAACCAAATTCCCAACCGTCGGTTCACCCTCTGGTGGTCACCAACCATTAACCGAGCCAATGTCTATGTTGGTTTCCAAGTGCAACTGGATTTGACTGGTATTTTCTTGCACGGCAAGATTCCTACTCTGAAAATTTCCCTTATTCAGATCTTCCGTGCTCATTTGTGGCAGAAGATCCACGAATCTGTGGTTATGGACTTGTGCCAGGTGTTTGACCAAGAACTCGAGCAACTTGGCATCGAGGCTGTTCAGAAGGAAACGATTCACCCACGTAAATCGTACAAGATGAACAGTTCTTGTGCGGATATCCTTCTTTTTGCCACCAACAAGTGGAATGTCACCCGACCTTCCTTGCTGTTCGATACCAAGGATGTATACGAGCCCACGACCACTAACAAGTTCTGGATTGATGTGCAGCTGAGATATGGTGACTACGACTCTCATGACATTGAGCGATATGTTCGTGCCAAGTATCTTGACTACACCACCGACAGTATGAGTATCTATCCCTCGGCCACCGGATTGATGATCGGCATCGATCTTTCCTACAACTTGTACTCGGCTTATGGCCAGTACTTCCCCGGCCTGAAGACTCTTGCCCAACAGGCCATGGCTAAGATCATGAAGGCCAACCCTGCCTTGTACGTTCTACGTGAACGTATTCGCAAGGGTCTGCAGCTGTACGCCTCGGAGAGCAACCAGGAGTTTTTGAACTCTCAGAATTACTCCGAGCTTTTCAGCCCTCAGATTCAACTGTTCATTGATGACACCAACGTTTACCGTGTGACAATTCACAAAACCTTCGAGGGTAACTTGACCACAAAGCCCATCAACGGTGCCATTTTCATCTTCAATCCTCGAACCGGCCAGCTGTTCTTGAAGATCATCCACACCAGTGTCTGGGCGGGACAGAAGCGTCTGGGTCAATTGGCCAAGTGGAAGACGGCTGAAGAAGTCGCTGCCCTCATTCGGTCTCTACCTGTTGAAGAACAGCCGAAGCAGCTGATTGTTACTCGAAAGGGTCTTTTGGATCCTCTTGAAGTCCATTTGCTCGACTTCCCCAATATCTCCATCCGCGCCTCTGAGCTTCAACTGCCATTCCAGGCTGCCATGAAGGTTGAGAAGCTGGCGGATATGATCCTCCGTGCCACCGAGCCTCAAATGGTTCTCTTCAACCTGTATGATGAGTGGTTGAAGTCCATTTCGCCATACACCGCCTTCTCCCGTCTGATTCTCATTCTCCGTGCCCTGCATGTAAATATCGACAAGGCTAAGATCATTCTTCGCCCCGACAAGAGCGTGATCACCCAGGAGCATCACATCTGGCCTTCGTTGTCTGACGAGGATTGGATCAAGGTCGAAGTGCAACTACGTGATTTGATCCTGAACGACTACGGCAAGAAGAACAATGTCAACGTGCAAAGTTTGACCGGCAGTGAAGTTCGAGATATCATCCTAGGTATGGAAATCAGCGCGCCCTCGCTGCAACGACAGCAGGCTGCCGAGATTGAAAAGCAGCAGGAGGAAGCGAAGCAACTTACTGCTGTTACTACCAAGACTCAAAATGTGCGGGGAGAGGACATGATTGTCACGACGACTTCGCAGTACGAGCAACAGTCATTCGCGTCGAAGACCGAGTGGCGCACTCGCGCTATCGCGACCTCCAACCTGCGGACCAGATCGAACAACATTTACGTGTCGTCTGACGACATCCGCGATGCTGGATTCACTTACATTATGCCAAAGAACATCCTCAAGCGGTTCATCACGATCGCTGATCTTCGCGTCCAAGTTACTGGTTTCATTTACGGTAGCTCGCCCCCCGATAACGATCAAGTTAAAGAGGTCCGCACAATTGTCATGGTCCCTCAAGTTGGAAACACTCGGGATGTCCAGCTCCCCCACCAACTCCCTCAGCATGACTACCTCAACGGCCTTGAGCCGCTGGGCGTCATCCACACCGTTTCAGGCAACGAGCCACCCTACATGTCTGCGGCGGATGTCACACAACACGCCCGCCTAATGAACTCGCATTCCTCGTGGGACAAGAAGACGGTTACTATGACCGTCTCCTTTACCCCTGGTTCCGTGTCACTTTCTGCCTGGAGCCTGACCCCCAACGGGTACAAGTGGGGTGCTGAGAACAAGGATATGAGCTCAGATCAGCCTCAGGGCTTCTCCACTAGCATGGGTCAAAAGTGTCAGCTGCTTCTCAGTGATCGCGTTCGCGGTTATTTCCTTGTTCCCGAGGATAACCTCTGGAACTATAGTTTCATGGGTAGCTCCTTCGGCAGTGTTGAGAAGAGACCCATCTACGTGAAGATCGATACCCCCCTTCGTTTCTACGATGACCAGCATCGTCCTCTGCACTTCCAGAACTTCGCCGAACTGGAAGACATCTGGGTCGATCGCTCGGATAACTTTGAGTAGAGTTATATTTGATGGGCGTTTTTACATCCACTTGGTTGATTTATTTGGGCGAATGTATTCTTATCATGTACCTTTTCTTCTCTTTATTTTTTTTGTGTTCGTGTATCATGACAATCATAATCTCATTTATTGAAGCGAAAAAAAGCAATACGCAGTCATTATGGATCTAGCTATCTCAACGTTCCGTTCAGTAATTTCTTTTGTAGAATGTGGTCGTCACCGATTGGAACATCTGATGCTCACTACTACTAATTACGTATACTTAACCATAGTATTAGTACTGGTCTCCCATGTTAGCTCATGCTTCAGTGGTCCTTGAACACTTCGAGTCACATTATCATAAAATTATAAAGCAAGAGTCACCTACCAAGTTGTTGTGAAATGATTTTTTCTACGCCCTGTTGTCGCCTGATTGACCGCTTTATACGAGCATGCAGTCAGCTTTGTAATGCACAGATCGACCCCCAGCCACGAAGCCACGCGGCTCTTGCCATTTCCATCGCTTCGAAAGTGACAAAGAAAGAAGGTTCCATCGCCTCCAAGGATCGCATGACGGTGATTGTGTGGTGTTGCTTCAGGGGACGGGTGGAGGTCACCGGCCTTGCGCCACCATTTCGGCCAGAGGCCCGAACCCGACATCTTATACCTCTCTGGGAAAGACATGTTTCTCCGAGGGCCAGTACTGCTCGACGAGGAAAGAAGGCGACATCCCGCATACCAGGGGGTAAAGTGCAAAGAAAAATGACAACAGTGTCCTTGCCACTTGTTTCCAAGCGACTATGGCAAATCTCGAGGACTTGTTTGTTCGGGTGGGGTTGCAATGGGCCCCCCCGGTGTGCCAGAAAACAGCCCCTTCTGCAGCTAATGCTTTACGGCACTTGCAGTGATCCTCCTGTCCTTTTCCCCATCTGTCCGGTCTCGGAATAACAGTAGGATGGCATGGCATGTACGAAGTAGGGGCTTCCTGTATCCGACGTGAATGACACCCAGGTTTCCAGAATGCAATATCGATCAAGATGAAGAAGAGAGAAAAAGAGACCCAAATAACACACAGACATTGACAATCCAAAATTATGCAATACAGAAACTCATTGGTATAGTTCAAGTTTGCCTCCTTAGCCACTTTGGCCGCAAAGCCGGTCAAGCGTATGTACAGTATGTATGTGACAATCTAAACCGTATAAGGACCATTGGTTTTAATAACTCTCTTGGTCACTCTCGGGACATCTGGGATCTCTGTGATTGACCATTTGCATAGCCTTGGCACCGAAAGTGCCTAAATCACCCCTCAGCTCCTCGACGAATCGCTGGTTTAGTTGCCTCTTTGGCTTACCATGACGGGGGTTGATTGGCCTAACAGGAGTTTCATCTCCTCTCCAGTATTGACAGCTTGCAGGAGTCTGCACCCAGCGAATAACATCCCTGTCGGTGACATTCCACTCGTCCTAGATGCCAAATCTTACGGGCGTTGAGGGGCTCTTGTTGGGCGCGTTATCCCGATTCTCGCTTTCTCGCTTCTGATGGGCCCCTCGTCCTGATCCTGGAAAGCTTCTCGACCATGATCTGCCTCGCCGTTTTAGTGAGAGACAATAATATATGTTGTATAATTAATCCTGTCATATAGCATAATAGCTTTAAGGACTTTGAAAGCTTGGTTAAAAGAAATATAAAAGCCATTGGTAGAAGACACGAAACAAAACGAAAACTGCGCGCTTTGGGTCAATACCCCCTGAGGGGGCTGCGCGCCGGGGACAATTCTTTCAATTTTCTCCCCAATAAAGCCAGAGAAGCCAATCCCTGAAAGATGCATGATTCAGCTGATGAGGAGGTTCGGCATAGGTTCCTTGCCCGGGCGGCCTGCAACCCAACTGGGCCTATATGCGTATCCGGCGAGAGACTTATAGAGGCAGCCATGTCCGCCGTCGCATTTATGTTTTTCTTTTCCCGTATGACACTCAAACCGCCCCCTATATCACACAATATGCGAGTGATACTTATTGGGCTCCGACTGCTTGCTCCTCTCTGATATTGGAAGGCCTTCCAGTTTGCCCTCGTCACTCGGCACGTGAAGCATTTCGAGACAGGTTGCAGCCATTGGCACCGTTTGTTTTTGCCATCGCAAGGATCTTTCTGAATCGTGCTTCTTTATGTGACACATAACGGGCCTTAAGGAGTCCCCCTGTTCCTCTGCAGAGGAAAAGTCTTGGGTTCGGATAGTCCCCTTCTTGACAAGCTTATTCATCGGCCGGAATTTCCTGGCGGTTTTGATGCATGTCCGTGACACTGGCGGACACTTACCGCAGCCATGCCATCAACTTTCCCTCACCGGCTAAGCATGATGACCATGGCTTGATTGCATATGATTCATCCGAGTCGGAGCTGCGTGACAAGCTGAGCGGAGCTGTGTATGGAACCGACAATATCCCCTCTCTGTTTAATGGACAACCGCCTACGACAGATTCGATACTCCCTCATCCCATACCTCAAACTAGAGATGACCCTTTACCCCATTCAACATATTCGCCTTCATCGTCGCAACAGCTGCCTCAACTCCCGACGTACGGCTACGATTTATCAGGTCCACTTAACAGCCCCAGAGGCCAATTTCGATCAAGAAGCACTCGAAACGATGGTCACATCCCACCGCAGTTTCCGGCTTTGGCATCTCTCCTTATAAATACTAACTCTTCGGTTACAGAACCTGGCATTCTACTTGATCCTTCGTTGCACCAGCCTCCTAGCTCGATATATGACCCAGCGATGTCCCATAACACCCTCTTGAAAATTTCTCTACCAGAGAAGCATCATCACACGCTCCCACAGTCAATGGATTCTGACAATATGGATGATGATATTGCTAGACAAACAAGGCCACCGAATGTAGTGGGATATATGGGAATGCCCGCACCTGCTCCTCGCCCCAAAGCTCCCAAGACAAGATTTACCGCAGCAGAGGATGCGTTACTCGTGCATCTCAAGGAGGACAAGAAATTGACCTGGCTACAAATCCAAGACTTCTTTCCGGGTCGAACGCACAATACTTTGCAGGTCCGCTACTGCCAAAGATTAAAAACGAAGGATGTAAGCTGGACGGATGAGAAGGTCAGTGTTTTACTCCACCCAACGACCGCAACCCTTTCCAATCCATCGAACAAGATGTACTGAGCAGCGTCCAGGTACAACGCCTCCAGCGTGCAATATCCCAGTACGAACAGGACCGATGGAGAATTATCTCCGGCAAAGTTGGCAAGGGATTCGGTCCTGAGGCGTGTCGGGAACGGGCCGCCATGTTAGTACGAAGCCCTTCTCGTGGATTGTAAATAATGTATGACTGTGGGACATCGGAGTATTCGGATTTCTTAGGTTTCATCGGAGCAGGATCAGGATCTTTGGTCGTAACTGTGATGGTTCTTCATGTTGGTAGTTCATCAAGTATGTTCGAACCATAGTACACAGTTATAGTACACCATTGTTTTTCTACCGGCCCTAGCCCTAATTCCCTAATCTGGAACTTCCCGTGACGGCCAATCATCGCTGAGTCATCCGAAATCCGCGTCCTTTATTGGTAGTAGCTTCAACCAATCATAAGGCACTCGGGCGGAAGCGGCATCTTCCAACTTCAATCCTCGAACCAGACTCTACCCAACCTCCTCTCTACTCCCCCCCCATTCAACCATTCTCCCCGGAGCAATGTTCCTTCAACGCACTGCCTCCGCCCTCGCGCGGCGCACTCCCGCTCGCGCCTTTGCTGTCGCTCGCCCATTCTCCTCGTCCGTCGTGCGCAGTACGTGACTCCCCCCCCAGGTGGCATGATCCGACATCCCCCCGACCTCGGCCCTGCACACCCTCCCCCAGAGCTCAATTGACTCCAAGTATACTGTTTTTTGGAGGCCGCTTAGGCTCCATATGTATTATCGCCAGCTAACGCGAATGTTGTTTGAACAGGCAACGCGAACAAGTGGACCCCCAAGGAAGAGACCCCGATCCGCCAATTCGATGGTCAGTACCCTTCTCGCCCTACCGCGGTCAATTGCTCGACTGTGCTCAATATTTTGGAGATGGAACACTGCAACGTCTCGTTGTCCCTTGTTCGATGCCAATAAGTGGCGTTAAATGTCGGGACCGTTGATTGTGCACTTCACCTTCACAAAATGAGACACAAGTTGCCCGCGGTAGTTATCACAAAGTAGTCCAAAGCAGCTAACGTATCTCCATTCTCCCTACAGAGATCAAGTCTGAGGATGACCTGATTCCCCCCCGGTGCCAAGCCCGGTACCATCCCTACCGACTTCAGCCAGGCCACCGGTCTCGAGCGTCTGGAGCTCATCGGAAAGATGCAGGGCATCGATATCTTCGACATGCGTCCCCTGGACGCCTCCCGCAAGGGTATGTTGAGCTTTAATACGCGATTGTCGTACCAGATAGACTACAAATCGCTCCATGATATCTTTCTCATTTTGGCGTGAGTCAACGGCTGATCGATGAACTTTTCTCGACCACAGGAACGATCGACAACCCCATCATGGTCAACGGTGCCGGTGATGAGCAATACGCCGGTTGCACTGGCTACCCCGTCGACTCCCACCAGGTTAACTGGCTGACCGTATGACGAACTCGAGAATCTACAAGCCATCCACAGCAACACTAACCCTGCCTGCTTCTAGGTCTCCCGTGAGCGCCCCATTGAGCGTTGCCTCGAGTGCGGCAACGTCGTTAAGCTGAACTACATTGGCCCTGAGGAGGACCCCCACGCTCGTATGTCTCTTTTGAATCCACCCCCAACCCCACCCCTCTTATTTCCTCCCGATACCGTGAGCACAGAATACTGACCCCTCATAGACGAGCACGACCACGGTCACCACCACCCTCCCCACGAGGAGCCCAAGACCTTCGCCGACTACGTCAAGCCCGAGTACTGGTACCGGTAAATCCGCGTCGCGCAAAACCTCTTGATATAGAGTAATCGTGCGAAGTTGTCTGTCTGTCTGTCTGTCTGTCCCTGTATCAGATCTATACTTGGCCTGTTTCCCGTCTTTTTTGTAGAATAGTTCTCAAGTGGATGAAAATGAGAGTGCTTATTGGGGTGTATTTTTGAGTCAATATTTTCTCATTATTTCTTGGCTGATTGGAACTTGGGTGATGTTGTTCCCAAGGTCGTAGGTAGTCTCCATCATTTTAATTCTGTCAGGGCATGCGGTCCGCTTCTCACTCTAATTCGAGTCATTGGTCGAACATTTACGACACAGAGGTTACGTTTATGCTTGATTTTCACAATTATTTACTTTATGGCTGGTTGACAAGATAGGTTAATAGGTTACCTCGTGCTGCAGCATACAATGGAAACCTTGGAGTTTAAATCTGGAGAGGATTATTGGAAATATGTACTTTACTATGTATGGATAAAACAAACTATAGGTATTGATGCAATCATACTATGCAATGCAATGCAATGCACACTGATAACTTTTGGGAACATGACAGAACTTGAAGCGTATCCTCGTCATGTGCACCGAGGATGTGACCTCAAAATGCAAACGTGTGAGAGTCGGTATATTAATATACAGAATGTACTCCGTAGTAAAAAAGAAGATGGGCATGTTGAAAATAAGCCCGAAACGGTTGGAACAGTGGGTCCGACCACAGCGAGAGGTGGTCCATTTCTCTACCGGCCCACAAAATGCAGCTCCAAGTACCTCAGAGGCGGGTAAACAAGCGCAGCCCAAGAGAAACCAATATAGTTGCCCATCTATGGAATCAGCCAGATTAGTATCACATTTTGAAGGGGGGGTGGGGGAGATATAAGGCCAGGTTGAAAGCTTACATCAGCACCATAGTCTCCCACTAGCTTCGCAATAGGGCCAATATACCACACCTGAGCCATACACAGGATAGCACCGACCCATCCAACGACGAATGCGATAAAGCTCGCGATTCCGATAGGGAGCTTGGACGGGTCTCGCCAGGCGGCCCAATTATAGCCCGTTCGGAACCGGAAGATCAGGAACTCTTCAAGGATGATAGCGGTCCAGATCGCAACCCAGTAGCCCATCAAGGCCAAGAAGTTTGTAAAGATCTCCGAGAGATAGCTGCGGCCGACGAGCGCACACACGGTATAGATAATTACACCGACGGTATTCCAGATCACGCGGGGGATCTTCTCAGCGTAGCGGCCGAGAATTTGGAAATCAACGCCGGCGGAGTATGTTGGCGCGACAGTATTGGCGATAAGGCCGAGGGCGATGACGACAGAACAGAACTTTCCGAAGCCATGGAGAGGACCAAACCCCTCGACGATGAGGGCGCCTTGGCCCTTGTTGTAGGCGGTTGCGTACTCGGGGTAAGCATTGATGCCGGAGGCGAGACCAATACCGCAGATGATTGCCATGGTGAAGGAACATATCAGGCCAATGAGGGTAAGGGAGAAGATTGAGGTGCGGGAGGTATGTTCCGGGTAATATACAAAGAAGTCTGCTGCTAGGGGGGGCGTAGGTGATTGCTGCACTAACACATATGGAAAAGAAGGATAGCCTTGGTAGATGGTAAGCCAGTTGTACTTTTCATAAATTGGGGGAATCGTGGAGTTTTACCTGTTCCCGGCTACTGTGCGTGCGTCGCCAGCGGAGGTAGTAGACAAGTCGAATTTGCTGGATGAAACACCAAATAGAATGCAAATGACGATTAACTGAGGCAAGAATGCAAATCGTTCATAGTAGTGGAACACTTGGATACCAAATGTAGCCACAACCCAGCTGATAATAGCAATGATGACAATCCCTATTGCAGCAATGTTAGGACAGTGGGTCACACGGGCATCTCCTTCTCACTTTCTACATACCGACAGCAACGGACATGCCACCTGGCGAAACCGCCGAAAGGATCTGGCCGCCAACGACACAGTCGATCAGACAGTATCCGATCATTTGGATAAGGTTCAGCAAGACGATAATCTTGCTGGGCCACCAACCCATCGAGTATCTACCAAATGCCTGCGCATTTATAAGTTAACTGGCCACTATGGATGAAACGACTTGACATACCATGGTACGAATACCAGAAATTGGGCCCCATGTGGCCATCCAAGAGGCAACTAGAGCACCAACAAGGCACCCAAAAAAAGCACATAGTGCAGAGTCCTTGAAGCTAAGCCCATATACGGCAGGCCCTAACATGCCCAGAGTCACATTGTTGGCAGCAAGGTTGATGGATACCCAGAGCAAGAGTGCCTGGGCGTATGACACCCATGAAAGCTTCTTCATGCGCTCATCTGGCGCAACACGCTCAATGCCTCGCGCCTCAAAATTATATTCGACGAGCTGCTGCTCAAACATGCGAATCAACGAGCCCAGGCGTGTGCCGACGGGGTTGTTGCGAGAGGTTTGTTCAGGAGGATATGTGCTGTTATTTTTGCTATCCTGTTCATACGAAACAGGCTCTTCGGTCTGTTTAATCGAGTCTGCTTTCTCGTTCCGCGCCGCTACGGTGGCGATTTCATTTTCCGAGGCCATGCTGCCAATTGTCAGTATTTGTATGGACAATCCCAGGAAGGGAAAAGCAGGTAATCAGAAGCGTGCATGAGTTTCTTTCGCTGGAATTATCCAGATCAAGTTCGACCGTATAATCTCAGAACGACGGCGCAAAACACCCGGAGCGAGTGTTGCACGGCCGAACACCGGTTCTCCATGCAGGCGGTTTACCACTGGATGTACCTTGATCACTGAATAAAACCTGGCTACTCGTCTTCATGATAGCCGTCCCTAGGAGGTGAGGTGGGTTCTGTACTCGAACATTCACAAGAGGTCTATGTCACCTTCCAGATGAGTCACTATGAAGCAAAGAGTCGATGTTAGCAGAGTGGCGCGAAGGGCAAGGCGCATAGGGAAGCGAGATAGGCAAAAGGTTCACCTGGAAATGGACTAATGAGGCGAAACACGGGTGCAACCTTGCGCGGACTAGGCAGAGAACTGCAAATGTGGGGGATTGCAAAGTGGAAAAAGTGTGTGCGGAGGTGGGAAAGAAATCGCCGCGGGGAAAAAAAAGATCGGCCGCGATCGCGGCCGGTTTTCCGTCTCCGCTCGGGTCCAGCGAACGAGGATGCCTTATTTTTAAGTGCCGAGCGGTGGTAATAGGCATCTCGTAGATCACTAGTATTTCGTATAAAAGTTTGGACACAAATCTTTACTTATTCCTACTATAACAGTGAGCTGAGGGAACGTATATGTAGGGTATGCATAACCTTGGAAGGAGAGGGTTGTAACTAGTACTAGGCAAATTGTTAGGCAACTGGCTGCTTACTGCTAGTAGTATAAACAGAATCTTGCTACTAGTATTCCAAGTTTGTATTGTAATCCATTTGTTTGGTGGAAATACATGGTAATCGCCTTAAAACATTGTCAGCATAATACTCAAAGTACTCAAACAACTTGAAGACATGAACCCGTTGGTGTCTCTCGTTCGACGTAGCTCAGGATCTGCAAGGATCGGCATCTCAATCGATTTCAAGTCTTGCTTGTCATGAGCTACTTGGGACTGGAAAATCATATAGTATTGATCAAGGAAATGAAGATGGAGAAGGGAGACATCAAAAAATAAACCGCGTCACTGGCACCCAACGTAGAAAACAACGCCAAAAAAAGTCCACAAAATTGAATATAAAAATACGCGTATCAGACGCTCACCACAACAAAAAAACCCAATCAGAAGAATAAGTAAAATCACCAAAAAGAGACCAGATCACCAACTCCATCTGCCTTGTAAAATCAATGGCTTCCAGTGGCCATTGATGAACCTTGCATCGCTGTGGAATTGCAGAATCCGGGAGAATGCCAAATTCGTAAAAGATGCTTAGAAACAAATCATCACTTCATCAATGGTCATCGGACCCTCTAATATTAGAGGTTCTTGAAGTGCTCCTTGGCATATTGTTCACAAGCCTAATAGCCAAAAAGAGTCAGTCTTGATCAGAGCGAGTATGGGATTTTTTCATTTTTTTTTTCAGATTGTAACGCACCTTGGCCGGCTTGCCAACTTTCTGCCCGATGACCTTCCATTTGTTCGCTTCGTAATCCTTGATTGCTTCGCGAAGTTTTATAGACTGTGGTAATTTAGTTAGCTATTCGCGAAACAGCAAAAAAAGGTATATATAGCCTAAAGGTGGGGAGGGAGAAAATGATACCTCATCCTCAGCGAATTCGGCGTAATGCATATCCTGTGGCACGTGGCGTTAGTAAATGTCAAATCAACAGCCAAGGACTATCAGTACACACCTTATACCAGTGCTTCTTTACACTGCCCTCAGTTCGCGTAGGGAAAGTCTGTGACGCGTCATCCGACGCAAGTTAGCCAGGAAATTCGCGCAATATAGCGTTCGGACGAAATGCGCGCACCTTGGCGATCTCGCTCCAACTGCGACCCGCGTCGCGCATCGTTTTCAATCGTTGCTCCTCCTCTGCGGTCCATGGGGTATTCGTGCGGCCTTTCTTCTTAGGTGTTGATTCCACTGGAGGAGGCATAGCGCCAGGATCACCCTCCATCGTGCCCCCCGCCGGGTTCATTGACGCGGCCATCATGGTGGATGAACCGGGAATGGGGGAGGGGGGACGTTTGCGCGATGTTGATTGTTGTTGCTGCGGTTGCGGTTGCTGCTGTTGTTGGGGAATCGGAGCGGTAGGGATTGGGATGCCTTCAAATCCCTGTACGCGGTGGTGGAAGGGGTGAAGTTGTTGTTGGGCGAGGAGATGTGGCGGCGCGCTGGTTGTAGCCGAGGTCTTAATCCGCTTGGAAGTCGGAGGGGAGCTATTCCGATCGACGCGATCAGTTATCAGCAACGAGCCGAGCAGCAAGCCAGAGACGACGAGCAAGAACAAGAAAGAATATAAGAAGGAAACGCAGAACGCGACCCAGTGGCAGTCCAGCCCAGGTCTCTCTCCTGCGGAGCAGAGATCACAGAGACGAGGGACTTACGACATGGTGAAAGACACACGCAGTTCTCAATCATGCGGTGTCGATTCATCTGTTCAAACACAAAGGCCGCGTCGGGGATTAGCAGGTCTGCTATAGGCGCGCCTTGGAGGGGGTTGACTTCTGGGAAGACAGGCCTCGTTACACTAAAAATGACACAGGCGCATCCCAGGCAGAACCGGATCGGACAAGGGAAACAGAGAACAAAGAGTTTCGGTAGCGCCGACCGGAGCGTTTAGCTCTGTATCCAGGGGAGGTGAAAGAAGACAAATGGGGGGGGGTTGTGTTTTATTCTTTTGGGTGGGATTTATTGTATAGGTGTGATGGGGTTGGACCGGGCTGGGTGGTAGGGGGGAGGGGGGGGGAGCTCACAGATCAAAATCGCATGGTCGAAGCGTCGAATCGGGAACCTCGAATTCCTCCGTGTACGGGGAGAACATGAGGCTGGAGAGGAGGGAGAACAAAGGGAACAAGTGGATGTGGCGTGAGGGGAAAGGGAGAGGGGAAGGGGGGGGGGGGAGAGAAAGGTGGAAGTGAAGGGAAAGGAGATCACAGGAAGAGAGAAGAGAGAGAAGCGAAGGAGGAGAAGGAAGAGAGGAAGGTGAGCGGGGATGGAGTCACCTCATATCACAACAAGCCCAAAAGTCCAACCTTCCTAATGTGTTGACTAGCGCCCCCCCTCCCCTCTCCCTCCCTCCCTTTCTCTCTCTCTCTAGTATTATGATGTTAATTTGGTTTGATTTGGTTTGGGTTGTTTTCATTTTTCATTTTTTATTTTATATCAAATATGATAGCTTATTTCTATCTTACTTTGGTCTTTAGTATTACCTTTAGCATTACCTTTAGCATTATGTTTTACTACAGTTTATAGGTTACCCCCCCTCTCTCCCCGAGGAAACATGACATTCTGTTTAAGTATTTAGTATATTCTTCTAGGTTACCTAGGTAATTGGGATTTTGTTATGGGGACTCAAGAAATGGGTCAAAAAGTGGAGGGGGGCTAGAAAAGAAGAAGGCCTTGGGTCTAGACCCTGTAACTCCTCTTCTAGACTTGCCCCCTCGATGCTGCTCCTAGTATACATGATTCCCCTTCATCCACCGACCCAATCGGGAAATGGGCCAACTTCAATCTCTTGAGGAACCTATTGTCCTCCCTCTCTCCCCTAAAAAAAGGACCTGCAAATCTGCTGCTTGCCTGCTAGACCTCCGGTGCATTCCACCCACCGTTCGTCACTTGGCCTAGGAACAGATGTCCCGGGCAGGGGCCTTCCCACTGATGTGCTTGTGCTGCCCTCTAATTCGGCCGATGAGCACTCTGCAGAAGCATGATGGCCCACGTCCGGCAGCTTCCATGAGACATTTGGGCCGAAGACACACGCGAGTGGCCTGTTCCAGAATCCGGTGACCCGGCGAACTCTCACAATCCGTACCAGGATGGTAACAAAGATCCAGCAACGCCCCGGGCGTTCTATTGCAAAGGCATCCAATGATCTGGAAGCGCGAGCCGCAAGCATGTCTGCTCCGGATTTCGACCTCTTGAAGTCTGTCCCCGTCCAACCCGAGTCTTGGCGGGCTAGTTCAAGCCACAGGTCGGTTTCGTGTGCAGCCACTCTCTGCTCCCCTCTCCATTTCCCCTCTATCCTGCTGCTCGCTGCTGGACGCGATCGCTTGTTTGGGGAGGTGCTGACCCTCTCCCGTGTTTCAGGCGGCCCCTCTTCCCCGGGGAGAACGGGGTTCCATGGTAATGGGTAGCAGCTTGAAACATGGATGCTTAAACGGAGATCCCCCGTCAATTGTAGATAGCCAAAAATGGCAGCATACGTGGTGCTCAAGGAGACCAGCGTGAGCGAAAGAAGGAGCAATGCGGGCCTGTCAAAGCAATATTCTTCGATGATTGTACCAATGAACGGTCTGGGTCGGAGGCGCCGCACTGCAGTCATGTATTGCCGACCCGGGATCGTGCGTTTTCTCAACATTAGGTGGCTTTCTTTTACATCATGATGAGGATTGATGGGGCCCGTTTATTATAAAACCCTTTGGAGGAGATCACGAAGTGATTTCAACTCCTCTTGTCGTTGTTGATGCCACGACCGAATCAGAGGTCATCTTATCAATCAATTCAGATACCGTCGGATCATGTGCTCGTTAACCAGGGTAGAACCTCGGCCGGCCGTTATATCATAATTTGATTCTGACTGCGTCATCCTGGAGATGCCTCGCGTGGTTACCAAGCCCTCCACTGGGTTTCATCACCTTGCAGAAAGTTGACGTGTATACTAGCACAAAATATTTGCTACGCCTAGATCCGTGTTGTCTCTATGCAAATATCGATGGACTGTATCATTTACCTATAGCTTAGATATTGATCGAGATATTGGCCTATGAATCTCTATTGTAGATATACTAGGTTCGGTTTATCGCCTTGGTAAAGAATACTGGCATCTACTTCCATATATCTACCTTTGCATTTCACTAGCTTTCTTTTACCACGTTGGTAACACTACTTAATTATCGCCACTTGCTGCTCATTGAGGAAAATAGGACATAGCTAGCTAGCTCTAAATGGCCGGAGCTACTGTCCGGTCCATGCTTGGTTTAGACCTCGGCTTTGATTGGTAGTACTAGTTCCAAAGCTGACAGAGGAACAAAAATACCACAGCCGTCCTTATTGTGCTAGAAGTTGATGATAAGCGGAGGGAGATAGATAAATAAGTAGCAAGATAATAGATATTTCCCATGGTATTTTTATATTAAACAAGATTGCTTATTATGAGATAATTTACAGATGCCAGCCACAAATAAGCGATCAAGAACCAGGCAGTCTCCATAGCGGTTGTAGTTCATCCTTCAACTTTGAGCATGGCCACCCAAGATGGGACTGCGTAGGTACGCAGCTCCAAGAGTACTTCAGTTTCACTTATGCCGTAAAATAATTATCCGAGCATAGAAATAACCAACCCTGCTGTGGAACGTGTCGGCATATACTGTCTATTAGCTAATGCCACCCCACATATTAGTCGGACCGATATCCTGATAGCATCGTCACTGAGAGTCCCCGGGGACCTTGACTTTTGGTATGTAGAGGTATCGCGTAAATACGGTAAATGATCCCGGGTGGGCTGAGGCTCAGGCCACAAGTTATTTGTTTGACTTATGCCTTTGAAGGCTACTAGTAGAGGACCATTTGGGTCTTTGAGAACGTGTTGCCGAGTATGGTGGGGGATTGGAGGTAGGAGGTTCGTCATTTGGTGTTAGCCTTTCATGTAGCTTTGAAAAGTAGGCATCCGCCATATACATGAGAAAGGCCGGATGGTCACTCTCCAGGGCATCCTTATACTGTTTTCCAATAATGGCCTCCTCGTTGGCTTTCGGATAGAACCTCTTTCCTTTCATACAGCAAGGACAGGCCCGCAAGCAATGTCCGTTCATATCCGAGTGTAGCAACGTATTTAGTCGCTTTTCACAGTAGTTGCATTCCTGACCACAGCAGCCACCAGTCTCGGCACATTGGCTCTTAAGTGTGGTCCGGAGATACCACTTTTTATCCTTTCGGATAGTCATGTAGATCTGTCTCGGAGTCGAAGGTAGGGCAAGTACTTTCACAGAGAGATTTGCTTCGCGTAAAACATCCTCAACGTCAATGTTTTCCAAGCTGGGGAGCTCCATGTTTTTGGTTGACTTTAATTCCATGTAGCCCTCTTTGAGTTGAGTAATCGCCCGAAATTCGTACTCGGCGAATAAAAGATCACTGATTATACTTGACGGGCATTGGTATTCCTTTCCACCATGGTCATAGTCAAAGCACTCAGAGAAGGTTCCATTTTCGAGTTCGTAGTAGACACTCTTAATAAAGCCGGCGCTCTGCGGTAGGCCCATTTTGCGAATGTCCATCTTGTTTGGGGTCGACATGGGTATATTCTCGAGTGGCATGATATTGTAAATTGGATGGGAGATATAAAAGTAATCAGAAGAGTGAGAAGAAAATTTGTTTATATATTCTTGGAAATTTGAACGACATGATGATAAGTATATTTTCCAGCCGCCGTCAAAAAGGGCGGCTCTGTTTATGTCGCGTTCTTCCCAAAACAAACTAGTTCCAACTAGATGAGTTCTCACCACGAAGAGTATCGTGCCACATTGCTTAGCCTGGCCTTATTTTTAGTACCCTCATTCGAATATTATTTTAATGTAGAAAGCTTTATGTAGAACATGACACTCGCTTGTACGTTTCTGCATCTGCAAGATATTAAACACCTGAGGTGTCGGGTGTCGACGCTGACGTCAAGTCTCACGTGAGGACACGCGGCCCGAGCTCTACGGCGCCGATAGCGTGAAGCTCCCGTGATGACTGGGAGCTTCCTCCACGTCAACTGCTGTGGTTTGCAAACCTGGAAGGATCGGGACCAGCAGGACTGTGACCTCGACCTAACAGCTACCGCTGAATACCCGGAACAGAGTCAATCCGGGCTTCTTCCAGAAGTGATCTCCTTTGATCGAACTCGAACACCTCTCTCCCCGCACCCAGCCATCCCTTCCGCGCCATGGCAGTATTCAACGTATTCCGTGTCATCGCCGACATCTCGCATCTTGCATCTGTCTGTGTACTGGTATGGGCAATTCATAGGAATAAGAGTGCTGAGGGTAGGGGATATGGCCCTTTCATGATTCCGTCCGATAACATGATCCGCTGACTCAAGACCTTGTTCTCTCTAGGCGTTTCGCTCCTCACGCAGTTGCTTTATGCCCTCGTCTTTTTCACACGCTATTTGGACTTGTTTTCGAGCTACTCATGGTCGTTCAGCTACTATGGAGCCGGGGTACTTTGGAACACCCCTTTCAAGCTTGTGTTCCTTGCCTCCTCTTCCTATCTCATTTTCCTGATGATGCGGGTCTATCCACGGACAAGAGAGAGAGAACGTGCTTGGAAGCTCGGTATATGGTCGGTAATTGGCTCGGTGGTCATTGCTCCAATTGCTATCGCCATTACGTACCGGGGATTTCCTTCTTTCTGGCTGAGCGAGGTAAGTGGAGACGTCCCCGCGAGCTTAAATGTACCGTGTCGAGCACATTATTGACCGATTGATAGTTATTCTGGGCATTCTCGATTGTTCTTGAATCGGTATGTGTTCTGCCGCAGCTCCTTCTTCTGCGCCAAACTACGGTTCCCACCGTGATCGACTCCTACTATCTTGCGTGCCTGGGATCTTATCGAGCACTCTATATTCTCAACTGGATGGTGCGTGGATTCGGCTCCGAGAAGCACTGGGATCCCATTGCATTGACCTTTGGTATCATTCAAACCGCTTTCTATGTCGACTTCGCCTGGGTGTATTATTCACGCCAGCGCGTGAAACTCCGCAATGGTGGTGTGGTGGACTCGGATGACTATAACAAGAGCTGGATAGTCAACCGTGTGGTCAATTTCCGTGCTCGGCGCACGTCGACCGATGAGGAGCAATATCTCCGGGAAGAGGAGACGGAAGGAGACGGTCAGCCCAACACCAACAGATGGGGCGCGCGCGGTATCTCTGTGGCGGCCGATGACACCTTGGAAAATCACGGGCACGATCATGACGATGGTCTAGAAGGATTCTCGGATGAAGATGACCTCGTTCCAGATGCTCGCCAAGGTCGTTGATCGTTCATGCTCATGATTTGCAGCCTTCTGACACGGAACTGCCTAGAAAATGAGATCGACGCATCTTTGTTCATGTGCAATGTTTCTATTTTCCACTATCTGGCTTCCGTATTCATTTCTGGAGCGATCGTATCTAGTACGGAAGGGGCCGCGACCCACCCTGAACCTTGGAACGCGTTGAGTATGTCATATTAGCCAGTATTTCGGTGTTTCTTTTTCTATGGCCCCAATATCACTCTGAATATTCAAGATCTCCACTGTTGGACTGCGCCGTTGGACTCGGGATGATGGTATTGATTAGCTCGTATGATTTCTTTTGGCCCCAATTGCTCAGCCAAGCTAGGTGATTTACGGGGAAACTTGACTGTGCATCGGTCATTCCATTCATATTATCGGACCCCAGCCCGCATCTTTTCCCTCATATTCGGTGCCAACTAATGGGTTCGCCCCCGCGTTATGACGCCCATTCTGTTTCACAGGCGAGGCAGTTTTCGAAATCTCCGGAGATATACCGAGATCGTCCAGGGAGCGTGGGAGTTCGCTTCCCATCACCCTTGAAGTTCTTTTTGTTCTATCATTCTTTGATCGATCTAGTCCAGGGGCGACGTGATGAGCACATACTACTAGACATCCCCAGACCAAGAGACTTCGGGGGCGCTTAGATTATGGAAATTGACATGTCCACGTAGGACAAAGCATGGTCCGTTCATCGACGCGATGTGGGGACACAAAGGCCGATGAAGTGACGGGCCTATTCTACAGGCTACTCGTACATTTTAAGGTGGTAGCCCGTCACTAAACTGGAAATCGGATTTCGCCTTGTGATTGAAAATGGCTGTGTTCTCCATGTTGATTGGCGAGACACCAGAAGAAGATTTCTTGTCGCAGGGAGAATGCATGGTGAAAGATGTGGTGGGGGAGAATCCCTGCCAGCGCTTAACCAGCGGTCCTGAATCCCCCGATACAAGCCACCAAGGCACTGCGCGCGGGTACAGCAGTTGTTGCTTTCAGCCTCACCAGACCAGGATGTGTTTCCGAACCAGTCAAGAGCCGCTGAGGAAGTCTGGGCTGGAAAATGAGGATGGATGGATGCATGGATCACTCCAAGCACTCCGGGCCGGGGGGGGGGGGGGGATTTCCCATGGTCTTTTGACTTTGACCACTCTAGCCGCTCTCAGCCATTGACTCTCGTATATGACAAATCTTCTAGAGTCTCCTCGGTAGGCCTTGAAATTTAAAATATACATACCGTGGCTGTGTGATCCTCTACTAAAAATGACATGTTAATGGGGAGAGTGAATCTCTTTGAAACAACTTTATCGCAAGGCTGCATCGGTTTGGACTGGGATTGTGCAGAAGCGGCGGTGAATCAAGCGAGCACGAATGGGAAACCAGAAATTAAAAGCGGAGAAGGATAAGTATGTATCGGAGAAAGAAGAAAGAAACCAGAAAATCGAAGATAAACGAGGGGGCCAATGGGTTTGATGATCCTGTTCTGCTGCCCCAGCGAAGATCCGGAATCTCTCGAACCGCATACCTGTGCATCGCCAACCCAGAATCGATTATTATCATTATTAATCCCTCGGAGGGGCTCTAGCAGCGCTAATCAGAAGCTGTCAATTTGGCCCTAAAGATCCCACTCCACTCTCCCGGGTGCTTCCTTCTGGGGCCCGGCAATGTGGATCTGTTGGCCTGCTTGCTCCACCCTTCTTGGTCGTCGGCCCCTACTTCTCGTCAGGCTGTCATGATGATTTCGGACACTGCTGAACAAGGACGGTGTGGGCCTGGGATCATTCATCATTCCAAGCTGCAGACTCAGAGTCTGTGCCCACCCCTTCTTTGGGGGCTTGGATGGAGCTTGGGGGCCGGAATCGATATGGAGCTGCTGGCACTATTGGTTTCGAAGGCGCTTAAATATAGGCTACCGACGAGCCTACACTTTCCCTCCCCCCGAGCGCTTCGATGCAGCACGTCCGCCAGCGTTACTGATTCCAGCTTCTGGTGCGTTCTGAGCCTATGGTTTTTCAAGCCAAACTGCTTGTTCATCCTGCCTCGCGAGGCATTCCGGCGTGGGCTGTGATATCTCGATATTGCGTCTAGAGAAGAGGGGAATTGACTCTATATCTTTGTTCGTTTCTGCCCCTCTGTTTCTCTTCAGGATTCTCATCTTATGGTACCTTGGATCAAAGTTACAAGTTGCTAAACGGATTGTGGTGGACGATAGCCATATTTTGATCGCTTTTAAACGCCTGTGTTTGTATACACGCCATCTCCGCAACCCACCACCCACTATACACTTCCAACCGCCGCCTTCGTACGCCTACTCCTGCACGGAGTTGTTTCGTGTTTCATCTTCTGCCACCTGAACATTTTGTTCCAATCAACTGCGTCCTGGGCCGCAGAATCATAAACCTACTACTACATACATGGTAGTTACTTTCTGCACGCCTAATATCATGTCCCTACGTCAAGGCCATGGGATCTCCAGCTCTGGGGAAGAGATGCAGGGGTACTATCAGACTCTTGGTCCTGAATGGACTGGAGTTGATACAGTATGTCAACCGAGACCGAGACCGGTCCCGGCCCCAACCCCAGGTTGGGGCCATAGTTGCCCACACTGAAACGACTCGCTGATCAAAGATATTTTTAGCCTTCGTTTCAAACACCCTTTATGGATGTAAATCAACCATATTGTTCCGAGCCTATAGTACATCCGAATATCCTCACGCCAATTAGCCTTCCAGACAGTTCATTCCACCCAAGTCCGATAGCCAGCCACCGAGCGCAAGAGTATCACCCTCAGGAATACCGCTACGTCAACGACCCAATTGTTCAACCGCAAGGCCTTGGAATTTGCGCACCCTTTCCAAGTGAATATCCTCGAACAACTGCGCCAAGCTCCGCCAACTATGCATATGCTCCTGACCACCTGCACTATGGCCTGGGCCAAACTCCAGCCGCGTCACCGCGAGCTCCACCTCCAAAACGTATGAAACGAACACCCTCCAAAACGCCATCAAGAGATACCCCAATCAATATTCTCCCAGACCCAGAGGGTATGGAGCGCATGGAGCGTGATCGCGAGCGTAGGAGCAATCGGCCGTCTCCGCCGATCATGCCACCCAAACCTCGTGCACCAGGTCGCGGTCGTCGTGACCCGCAAGCAGAGGCAGAAGATCTTTTTGTGGAAAGCTTGCGCGAGCAGGGCTATGCGTGGAAAGTCATTCGTGACATGTTTTGTGAGCACTTCGAAAAAGATGCCACCGAGGCCCGACTTCAGATGCGACTCGGACGTCGGAAAAAGGAACGGACATCGCGCTGGGAAGATGCCGAAGTGAGTACGTGAGCCTCATACTACACGAGTCCATTTCCGAGGACATAGGTAGATTTAGATATTCAAGAATGTGTGCTAACTATTGATTGCTGTTTAGATACAACTTCTGACCAGCGCTCATGAATCATGGGAACAGGAGAAGTATAGATTTATTGCAAATAAGGTGAGCATTACAGCTTCTGCATCGATTTGGTTTTCTGAGTCTCATAGCTCTCTAGATGAAAGAACTGGGCTCTACGAAGGGCTATACACCCGAGGAATGTAAATTACAACTATTCCTTTTAAATACGAAACAAGATCTAGCAGAGGAGCAAGGGTCACCTTCCACGACATCTGAACCCCCAAGTTCACCCCCCCGCGGCGTCTACTTCTCGAAAACGTCGGCGCAATTCACCGAAGTAATCAACACCCTATATCATCGTTATCATTGGCAGCATTTTCGCATCATCACAGCTATATTCCCCATCTCACGAGCACATGAGCAGCCTCGGCATCCTGTGGATTTCTCTACTATTATTCTTTTGCATATTACATACACACTTTCTCAAAACCTGTATTTCGAAAATAGCGCAATTCCAATCAAATCAGAGCCATAGAAGCGAACACTTGCGACTCAGCTGAAGATATACTTAGAACTTGAAACTTTTGAACCCCTTAGTAACTAGTTGGGCCCCCACCTGCAAGTACATAGTGTAACGCTTACCCTGATTAAGTGCTTACGCAGTGTTAAGGTAGTACGGCGGCCGCCTATGGGCGGCCCAAGATCAACCAATTCGGAGAGAAGCCACACAATATCGGTTATTTAGATACACCGTACGGGCCGCGACAAATGATTCGCCAAGTATACCGAGCAATTTCTAACTATTCCTCGGCCATACTAGTAGTAAGCACTAAATCCGAACAATAGCCCTTGGGGTTCAAGTTGTGAACAATTTCCCAATTCTACCATTTGGCCCCAACGATGTTGCGCCCGGAGCCGACCACAGCGCGCAGCATATTTATTCCTTTTGCAGTCAAGTTGAACGAGTAACCACTAAAAAGAAGTGAGGCGACGCTAATTTGCTAGTGCTCTTCACTCCACATTTGCCCCTGCTGATATTCAAGGTTCGGAATTCCCCCACCCAACAATCTTCTTTATAAATAGTTCTAACGGCCCTCGCAAGCACCGACATTCCGGTTCTTGGGGAATGTTTTGGCCCCATCAAACAGCCACCTCCTCAAATCCTTATAATGCAGCTGTGTAGATGACTTCGGGTCAAACTGCCCAGGCCTGCCCGGGCTAAAGATCGGGTCATCAGGCCATGATAGTCTGTGTGCCTAAAAAAAACATTGGACCATTTCCACAGGCACATGCTGATCCACAGCAAATAGCACTAGAAACCCCACGGTCAAAGGATTGATTGTGGATCATCAAGGTCTGTTCTATGGGATCCCATGGTAGTAGATCAATACCGGTTCTATTACTGACATGAAAAATAACCGTTCGGATTGTAATTTTTGGCGAAGGGGCAGCTCTATTCATGATTCATATTTCGTTATTCTGACTCTAAATATCAAGTTTCTTCCTCGGAATCCAAGTCATCTTCGATGATAGGGAATGTCAAGAGTGCTGCTATGCCGCCAAGTCCATCGAGACGTCGCCCACTCTCATGATCCGAACTGAGAATTCGTACTTCTCCGCCCTCGACATCTCGTACTCGATCCACGAGAGACACCCATCGCTTCCGCTCAGCAACATCTTGGGATCGGAATAAGCGATTGGACATAATGAGAATACCGCCACCGCGCCCGACAGCGCCTTGGTCCACAGCAGACTCTACCTCACGCGGGCCATAGGTCGCTTTGTTGGTCTCTTTCCGGAGCTGGTCCAGAAAATCATCCATCAATCTTGTCTCACGCGCATACTTAGTGTCTGATAACATATTCTTGACCGCGGGAGATTGCAGAACCTCTGATAAGGAGTTCAAGTAGCCAGAGGCGGAGTGAACGACCACGACGCTGGGGAGTAATCGCTTGAGACCAGGCATTGTGGTAGAAGCCTCAGATTGAATGTATTTCTGGAAACCGGCAGCGACAAACCCAGGTGAAGCGAGTAAGACTGGTCGTACAGATTCGTTGTTAGAAGCGGACGTTATGCTGGTATTAAAGTCCATCTGCCGAAGGAGAGTTTCTAGTGTCACGCGATAGAACTTGTTCATCCCCTGCCCATAAAATTAGCCATGGCTCCTGTGGGGATGATTTTATTGCAACAACAGTACTCACCTTATCATGATCACTGCCGCCCTGCCGTTTTCGCGGCACGGACATCTCTACTTTCTGCTTCATTATTGTCTGGAATTGTCCAATAAAGCAGATGTGCGCCAGTCCTTCCTGCATAACGACAGCAATAGCCTCGGCGCGTCGCTTGCCGCCTTCGTCCACGGCATCCTTCAGCATCTCCACAGCGATACTATCCCAACCGACACCCTCGCCATTTGCGCCGACCTCTTTTTCGAGTGTGAAGTTACGGTTCAGCTCCAGGTCGAGGGTATGGAATTGTCCAATCTTAGTGTGAGCGGTTTCGTTCATGATTTGTCCAGATACATGGAGCTGCGAGCTTTTTGGGTCGAAATCCAAGTTTTTGACGCGAATCTCGAGGCTAAGGTGCACGCGTGCGGAGGAAGTCGAGCCGGTTTCTTGGGTTGATGTGATGCGGCGAATTGCGCTGGCACGGAGGACGTCACTTGGCCGGATCAAGTTGTAGGCGTGCCACTATTATAATCAAATCTGATTAGACATTGTCGGCGGAGTAGCTGGTAGAGGATTGGTCGGAAATACCATATCTTCGGGCTCATCGGGGCACAGGGTAACTGTGCCTGAGCCATTATGCTCGATCTTATTCTTGATGAGACGCATTGGAGAAGTGGCTTTGCGGATCCCACTTGTGTTGAAAGATATGCAAGGTAGCGGGCGGATCGAGCTATGCGGAATTTGTGATTGATCCTCAGAAAGAACGAGGTAATGATCCTCAACAGCCAGTCAATCTAGTCGTAGTGAGTTGATCTCAACCAATTGTTCGCGGTAACCTGCTGAGGACAGGTATGAATGAAACTCGATAAATACCTGGCGCTGCCCTGATGACCGCGTCCCTGCCCCGCGCCTGATACTGCCACTCGGGACCGCCTACTCGGCCGTTTGGCAGATATATTCAAGTTCAAGTTCCAAGTCTTTTCTAATTAGTTCATATCTGAATATCTAAATGTGCAATTGAGTAAATGGCAAGTGGCACAGACGACTAAGAACTAGAAGTTTCAAGGCATTTAAGTGAAAGAATCGCTCGACAGACCTAGAACTTTAGCATATACCATATACACTTAGTGTGGACATACCACGGAATACTGTAGGATGACGCACACTTAAAGTATTGACTAGATGACCCATACTGACGACTGACAATCTCAATATAAAATTTGATGTACGTACTCGTCGTATCTACTTCCCACTTTGCTCAATTGATGGATACCAAATTTGCATCGGGAACTCTTTTGGGAAAATGCGTGCACTTGCTCCAATTTAAACCCTAACCCATTCCAGTTGAGTTCCGATGCCCTGGGATGGAATGCCCCGCGGCTTATCGATAACAAAGTCTCGATCCTACCTTACCTTGCCCTCCATGACGGTCCTATCGCGTGCCACTTTCCCAAATTGGATTCAATGGTTGTATGACAATTGAGAGAGAACGAACTGTGGCAGCTGCAAGCCCATCTATAAATTACTAATAGCCTTGGGCCAGCACTGGAGATATTAATATCATAACATATACCTATACATAACTACGAGTAGTCCATGATTCATTCCTATAGTAATGGGGTTCCAGCACACCTGAAGAACCCACATCGGCATGGACCAGCCAGTGATCGGTCCAGATGGAGGCGAGACCCGGCGGGAATTACGCAATGGTCCGTGAAGTGGACGGTTTAGGTATCATTATCAATCAACGCGGTCCGTGGCTGTCAAAAGTGGCACTTTACGCTTTCCAAGTTCTGCTTCTTCATTCTCCCCTCTCTGTTCAATAGTACTCCCTTGCACATTATCTGCTTCAGAATGGCCGGCCTCTCTCTCAAGTCTACTTACAAGCTTGTCTCGGGCTACAAGATCCCCGTCGTCGGTTTCGGTGTAAGCTACTACCCCCACATTTGACATCAGAGCTCCATATCCCTGCTTCAATTCTGACAAGCTTTGCTCCTTTAGGTCTACCAGACGTATGTCTCTAATATTCCATTTGGGCTCACCCTCAACGTCAACTGACACTCATGCGATTAGGCCTCCCGATGTTACTGAGCGAGTGACCCTCAAGGCTCTGGAGCTGGGATACCATCATGTAGGTGGACATGCACAGCCCAAAATTGTCAAGGATAATTCTAAACTGACCACATCGCTAGGTCGACAGCGCCAAGGTCTACCGGAATGAAGTCGAAAGTGCCGCCGCTATCCGCAAGTCCGGACTTGATCGGTCGCAGATTTTCTACACGACCAAGGTCCCCACCACTATGATGGGTTACGACAATGCGAAGCAAGCTATCACAGAGAGCATTGCTGCCGCCAACCTTGGCTATATCGACCTGTGCGCCAGATTCTGCCTTGCATCTTATTTTCGATCCTCGTATATGCTAACATTTCTCTTAGAGTCTTGATTCACGCGCCCTATGGCGGCAAGGAGGCACGCCTTGGTACATGGCGCGCCCTGGTTGAGGCCCAAAAGGCAGGCCATATCCGTTCCATTGGTGTCTCCAATTTTGGCATCAAGCAGCTGGAAGAATTGGAGGAGTATATCAAGGGCGGTGGTGGTGGTGAAATTTCCGTCGGCCAGTATGAGATTCACCCTTGGTGCCCGCGTGATGATGTCGCCGAGTGGCTGCAGAAGCGTAATGTTATCGTCGAGGCGTACTCGCCCCTTGTTCAGGGTACTCGTATGAAGGAGCCGGTTCTCCAGAAGCTGTCCAAGAAGCACGGAAAGAGCCCCGCCCAGATTTTGATTCGCTGGAGCTTGCAGAAGGTATGTGTTGCTATTTCATCGTGTCAATGGTAGGGTACTAATGCCTTTTTAATAGGGATATGTTCCCCTGCCCAAGTCCGTCACTGACTCGCGTATTGCTGAGAACTCGCAAGTCTTCGATTTCACCTTGTCGGAGGAGGACATGGCGAGTCTGAAGCTGGATGAGTATGCGCCTGTGTGCTGGGACCCGGTTCGCGACTGCAAGATCTAGATTAGCCTCGAAGGATGAATATTAGCACAAGATATTCAATAGATCTTTTCTTCCTTTAATTTAAAAGAAAGAAATTGTTTTCAAGATGCGAGGTCGAGTGTGGAGGCAGGACAAAAAGTAGAGCAAAGCAAGTGCAGCCCAAACGGGCAGTCTGTTGATCTCGGCACAACGTATCCCCGCGAGCAACAAACGGAAACCCGCCAGCCAACACCCAACCCAACAATCTTCAATGAACCCACGCCCGTCCCTCATGACTTGGATATCGGTAGGCAGTCGCCGGAACGGTTGCCTCCAACATGCCGGACGAGCCGCGGCGTATCGTTATTGAGAAATCCAGCACCGTGCGTCGCCGGTATCAACGCAGCAACAAGCAATTCCGGTTCACGGCCGCCGAACTCAAACGGATCGAACGCGAAGAGGAACTCGACCGCCGTGCCAAAAGTATACGAGAGAAGGAAAAGAAACGCGTTGCCAACAAGAAAAAGAAGGACGAGCAGGAGCGGGAAAGGAAGCGACTTGGCCTGCCCGATCCCAATGCCCGCAAGGTTTCTTCGAGTCAACCGCTGCTTTCGAACTTCCTAGGCCTTGCTCGACAACCCCAGCCCATTCCGGAAGCACGGCCAGCGCAGGATACAACCGGTTCCGGTATCGATAGTGTGGCGGGAGATACGGAGGAAGACTCAGATGGACCGGACGACTTGGACGAGGAGTTGGAAAATGAATTATCCTGTCTACAAGAGGCACTCGTCCCTGAGAACTTCGATGATCATGCTGCAGTCATTAAAAATGACGAGCCTGGCGCAGAATCAGAGAATGATCCGCCCCGTCCCCCAGAGGCGGCGGCCTCGAAAGAAGTCGATGGACATGGTGCAAGAGACGAAAGGTCAGGGAACGATGTACTCTGTCTAGAAATGGCAGTGGTCCCCGATGAAGTTAATGGGCTTGGTGCAAACCTTGGAAGAGACCAAGCTGACGGAGATACGGACCCTTTTGACGACTTGGATGAAGAATTGGAGCGAGAGCTTTATTGTCTCCAGGATGCAGGCATTCCAGAGAAGAATAAACTCGATATTATTACAAACGACACAAGCAATGAGACACTGGCATTATGTTATGATGACCGAGACGATGATGAATTCTCAGACTGCTCTGCATTTAATGATGAAGACATTCTTAAAGCAGCCGAAGCTGTGATAGAGCCGCCCTCCATCCAACTCGGCCCGAGAGACCATCCGCCATCCAAACCTGCCATCATCGTGCACCCTCCTTCAAATGACCGTCCCAAACCAGTCATTAACACCATTCCTACGGCTAATGATTCATTTCGGGATGACACGGCAGACTATATGGAAGAAGTCTTTGAGCGAGGTACTGGCGATTCATTTTGCGAGATCTATGAGTAGTTGGTTTCGAAAGCACAATTATCATTCCATTGCGCCATTTGCCCGGATAGAAGAATGCTAGAGTTGGTTCTTTTACATGCCTCTCTTCCCGGCTACAGAGTTGCCTGCCGGTTCTCATTTCCAAGACTCATCATATGCGCCTGGTTATTCCTCAGTTGTCTATACTTTTTTTGACTGCATTTAGGGTTCTGGGCAGTGCTAAACATGAAATTGATATGCCCTTTTCTCTCTCTTTTCAGGAACATGTATACCCGTAAAGCCGAAACCATGTAAATTTTAATAAAATGCTCATTCTCCAGAGATCCGAAATAGTCAGGTCTTCTAAATCATTGCGCAAAACGGTTCCCGAACCCCCCAGCGCATTGGAGATCGGGCGCCAGCCGACGGTCGGGAGAGGCGGACCCGCCCTCGGATGCCGCAATGCAATGCCCCTCATTCGGGTTCACGCCTGGACGGGTTTGGGGTAGCTGTAGCTTATCAGAACTAGTCAATTCCGACGGATAAAAATGCTCTTTGGCAAAATAAGGGGCAGACAGAAAATAGAAGCCGCTAAGAAGTCGAAGAGAAAACCGGTGTCTGCCTTATCGGTAATGACGACACTCCCCTTGAATTTATAGATCAGCTTCCGAACTCAACGCCCGGGCACTTTACTCTTCCTCCAGCCTTCTCGCGGAGATCTGACCTTCTACCCAAATCAACCTTGGAACATCTTGAGCGCTCTTCAAGTTCCTGGCCTTTCTTGACAGATAGACGAAAATGCCTTTCGTACAAGCCAACAGCCACCGTCTCAACTATGCCGATTCCCACCCGGACGGCGCCCCAGCAAACGGCCACACCATAATCTTCATTCATGGTCTGGGATCCTCGCAGAATTACTATTATCCCGTCATCCCTCACCTTACAGAGAAGCACCGCTGCATCACCGTTGACACTTATGGCGCCGCCCGGTCACCTTACACCAATGACTCGGTTTCGATTCCGGGGATCGCAGACGAGGTCATCGGCGTGCTTGACGCGCTTCGGGTCCCAAAAGCGATCGTCGTCGGTCATTCAATGGGCGGATTAGTCGTGACAGAACTTGGGTCGCGTCACACAGATCGTGTGCAAGGTGTCGTTGCCATTGGACCGACACACCCATCAGAGCTTCTCGTCAAGGTGATGAACAAGAGGTCCGAGACGGTCTTGGAAGGTAGGCCGATTATCCCATCTTATGATAGTCTTACATCTTGCGGACGGCACTAACTTTCTCACTCGTCACAGCCGGCATGGAACCAATGGCTAATACCATTCCTTTCGCCGCGGTTGGCTCTCGCAGTACCGCGCTGCAAAAGGCGTTTATTCGGGAGTTGCTGTCAGGTCAGGACCCTAAGGGATATGCCGCGCTCTGCCGAGCTATTGCCTCTGCGAAGGCATCGGATTATGCCGCTATTCAATCGCCTTTCCTACTTATTGCAGGTGAAGAAGACAAATCGGCTTCAATGGAGGGATGCCAGCACATCTTTGACCATGTCTCGAGCCAGAGCAAGTCTCTTGAGGTACTGAAGGGAGTCGGTCATTGGCATTGTATTGAGGCTGGTGATGAGGTCGGCGGATTGATCGCAAAGTTTGCGCATGGTGTCTCAGTATAATAAGTAGAAATCTTACGATTTGTGCGATAGACAAGCTTTGATGCACGTAAATGAGAAAGGATCGAAATTGAAGCTAAAGGCATAATATTTTCAAGAATCTTAATCCAAACAGGTATGGAGAACGCTTTCATATAGACATTACAAAAGTCCACAATAAACGCAATGCGCGCTATGTTCATGCGTCTTTTACGAGCTTGACATCGTAGTTGAGCTCAAGACCAGCTTGAGGATCATCCTTGCGCTCGATAAAGTCCACAATCAGGGAGTCTTTGACGGCGAATACAGAATCATTGTCTAGATATTTGTCCTTGCGGTCGAAGATCTGAGTTGTTAGAGGGCGGTATCCGTCGCGGGTGGCCTATTCAATAATTAGTTCTGTAAATCGCGACGCTGGCAGCGAGTTAAAGAAGAAACTTACAAGAATGTGGATGTGAGCAGGGCGGAAGGGGTGGCGGTCCATCAGCTGGAGCATCTTGCCAGCAGGTCCTGTAAAACTAATTAGTCCATGTTCCATGCGATAAACCTCGCACCTTCGGGGTATTCTCACCATCGTCGGGGACAGGATAAGGTGTCGGTCGCAAGCAGTAGAAGTAATAACGGCCATCGGCATCGGTCTTAAACTTGCCACGCAGATTAAACTCGACCTGGTTGTCGTCTTGTTGCTCGTAGAGTCCATTTGTGGAAGCTTGCCACACCTCGACCGTCGCATCGACGAGGGGCTTCTTAGTCTCAAAGTCCATAACACGGCCTTGCATGAAAGTCATCTCGGCGTCCTTGGGCTTGGTGACCACAATGTCGCTGCCATTTTCACGGTATGGGGTATCGGCGCGGAAGAACGGGCCCAGAATAGCGGTTGCGGTGGGCGCATCTGGGGCTTCATCGGCAAGCTTGAATGTAATTTCATCAACGAGACTGCAAATAAAGTCAGTCAGGGAACTCATTTTTTTAACTTGTTCAGGTTGTATATTAAGCTGGAAATAGCTTACGACTCCAGTCCGATCACGTCGCAAACGAGTTGCCCCTCATTGCGCTTATCGTCACTCATCTGGCCAGCCCAGTTCAGCATCTTCACACCAGCCATCCACTCATCCACGGTAAGCTCGTTCTCGCGCGCAAAGTCATGAACATGCTGAATAAGGCCGGTCATGAGCTGGCGTAGACGCGGTGAAGTCTTAGGACCCATTGCACCGATGACATTGTCGGTGAAGTTGGGGTCAAACCGGTGTGTCGCCATGTTGAGTATAGTTATGGGGGGTGTTGAATTTGAGATTAGAAAATAAGCTGTGTAAGATTCGCGACGAGAGGAATGTCCCTAACGAACGATTATATATGGATCGCCTTATTGCGCGCACCTGATCCGACGGGATTATTTTTTGCTGCTTGAGCGGCAATCAACGGATCGACAGCAGATGTTTCCGTAATGCCCCAGGCCCGTTGACCAACGAATCGATGCTTATTCGAGGGCGACCCCGCATAGCCATGGCGCGGTGGCATGATTGGGTTGGGGCGAGAGGCGTCGGATGCTGCTTGATGTCGGGTCCCGGGGAAAGGCCATCGGATGGGCTGAAGTACGCTTCCGATCCCCCGCAGTCGGATGTCCCCTGCAGTAGGTAAATCCGGGCGACGGATCTTCTTCCGTGATATCAACTCGTACCTACTACCATGGGTAATTGATATGAATGAGATCTTCCTATTAACTTTGCCTTGCCACCGATTTCCCGAAAATCAAGTCCCTTGAGAGTGTCCTTTGGAATACTGTTGAGTAGCTCTCCCCATTATAATAGTTATCTGCTTCCGAAAAGATCTAGTACAGAGCCCAGCTGGGGATTCAATTCATAGACCGGCAGTTCTTGATGCTTAAAGAACAGAATTTAGTATATTAACAATTGCATTCAATTCATATCAACAGTATTAAGGAGTGGTCGAAGCTCTATAATGCTTCCAGCTATGTCTCTTCAAGTTCTGACCTATTCAAATATTTCGCAGTGATTTCGGGATCCCTTTTCCTCAGCCTGAATGGCCTTTGGGCAGTTTGGAGTATCAACTCATATCTTGCAAGTGTCCTTCCACTATCTACGATAGCTATCGCTGTCCGTGAGATTATCCAATTTTTCTTCACGACTGGCACTTACCTTGGACTTGGCTTGTGTTTCTGGAGGTTTCCATTGCAGGTAGCCATTGATCAGGAAGACGACCCCGCGATCAATCCCACGAGGCTTTTGGGTCCAGTTGAGGCAGATTCCCGCAAGGTTCTCCCAGAGGCCGATGCCTCGCGGCCTGTCGTTGAAGCCGATGGAACTAACCCGATCTTGGAGGCTGATTCGACGACTACCCATAAGAAGCCGTGATTAGATCTCGAGGAATACGACTATTATGGTTTAACATAATAAATATGCAGGTACTTGGGATCAAGAACGGCACCACGCAAACATAGGCAACGAATCATGTGTAGATACAGAGAACAGCTGATCGCCTTGGACGGGCAAAGCAGATTTCACAGAGCATTGAGAAAATCGCTGGAGGTCGGTGGAAGGAGTTGGCAGAGCTTTCGGCGATTCTGGACAATAGCATATTTGCGTCAACTGCAAGAGCAAGGAAGCAGATACAAAGAATTTTGGGGGCTGTTGGATCAAGGGGCTGATGGAATTACATTACGAAAGTTAATTGTGTGTGTAGGTAAATATGGATAAACAACCAATAGTTACAGTGTGTTACAGTAAGCAAGCACTCATACATATTGATCTTTTCCATTAATTGCTTTCTCCACGTTAGCTCTGGGTGATCATCCCGGGCCGGCTGTCTGACTGGCAATTAAGGCAGTGAATAGAGAACCTCCCTATGCGATCATCCTAAGATTTGTCTCCAAGAAACACAATGTACATAAGATGTGAGACTAGCGATAACTTCTGTTAAGGAACTTCGCCATCAAAGGAATTACATATGCTTGATCGTGGTGGGTGATCGCATTGTCCATCACATATCTAGATGAAGTTTGTTAAATGAGAAGAGTGATTACAGTCCTTTCACAGAATTGTTTACAGTGGGCTCGTACGGCCGTACTGCTTCTTTCTTTACCAAGATGCGTTCTATTCACCGCAACAATCAAAAACCATCACAGATTCTAGCCAAAACGACAAACTTTAATCCATCAAACCTCTTAGCAAGTTGAATACTCCCCGAAGATTTTCCATAGTGCCATTGCATTTTCGGCTGGAAGAAATATCTTTCAGAAGGACACTGGGACTAAGATAGTTGTTTGGGTTAATGTCTAGATCCAACGGATCAGTTTTGAATGCCCCGGGGTCCGCAATCCCCACATCTCTAACCCCCGCATCAAGATGCGGTAAAAATTATAAAATCGATCTGCGCCTCCGGCGGCGTCGAGAAGAGCAGCAAGGTTCGGCTCTGAGTCGCCCATGATACCGGTCCAAGTGATGGTCATCCGGAGACTGGGGATCATGAAGTTATTTTGCAGCACCGCACCAGCCATTGCATAAAGATCATTGGGAGCGGTACGAATGAAATGACGATCGTAAGTCTGTGCCAATGGAAGATTCGCGCCTGTACATGGTTTCGCTTCGTTGGTCCAGAAGGAGTAACCCTAGCAAGGATTTTTGTGGCTCGATTTCGATACCACAGAGACCTAATCCGAAAAGAGAACTTGCTGGCCATTCTAAGAACCAAAGTTCTGCAAAACCAGACCAAGTTTCGCGAGATCTTTAGGTTGGATATAAAGGCCAGAAACTCCGTAAGTATTTCCAGACCGATCTCGGAGCCAGAAAAATGCGTTATTGACAATACGAATTGGACCAAAAAGATTTTTTTGAGTAAACATCTGAAGATCCTCCCCAACAGCTCGCTGTATGATGAAGCTTAACAGATCGGATGCCCTTTCGCTGTACTCAAATCTGGACCCTGGTGGGTATTTTAGGGGCTGAGCTAGAGCCTTACGTGGAGCACTAGCATTAAGTCCGTTTGTAGTATTTCTCAGAGAAAGCTGCTTCATCAAATCCAGAAGCCTGGGTAAGAAGTTGTTCGATAGTAATTGCGCGGTGAGCTTGATCGCCCCATCCCGGTCCTGTTGGAAGAAATTTATCAATCGAATCGTCGAGAGCAAGCAGTTTCCGATCATATGCTAGCCCAGCAATTATAGCAATGATAGATTTGGTGACGCTGAAAACATTGCTCGGAACCCCATCTGTCAATGAATCGAATGGGCCGTCAGCGACTCGACAATTATGGCGAAAAACTGAACTGAAAGGCGCCCTGCTGCTGTGGCGTACTCAATCGCCTCTCTAACAGCATTTGGATCCAGGTTCACATCTGCAGCTGCCGCTGTTTCAAAATTCCCCCCCTGAACTAGGTAGATGACACTTTCTGATAATGGCGTCCGTCTCGTGTCGGGTCAGTACGGGTGCCGCAGGTGTAGCCGTCACTTGTGTCAATAAAAGGATTGTGTTCAAAACTGAGAATAGGAAAAAAAAATGACATGGCGTGTATGATTGGGTCAGGGTGAAGTGTGCATCTGGCCTATGGAAAGAAGTAAATACTAATTAAGGAATCCAAAATGATTAAAAGAAAAATCCGGTCCCTAAGTCTCCATGTCGCTTGCGTGAGCTCTTTCCTGAATGTCGATCTCGATTTCCCGCAGCTCGGCTTTCAGACGCTAGGAATGCTATGTGGAAACGTTCTTCCGCTGGCTTCGATTGAGTTCCCATTCCGATATCGATGATCTCCACTGGCGATCGATTGTGATTAGTAAGGCCGATGTGCACATTGTCTTACCTCGTTGGTTATTTCGTTGATCATACTCAAGAGCTGTTTTTTGTAATTACTAGATCGTACGGAGGAAATGAACTGTGGATTGAATGTTGCTATCCGAGAATCCTCTTGATGGCTCATGGAGATGCGTCCGGCTAATACGGTAACTGCTTCTGTAAAAAATCTCCACCTGTACGTAGATCCTTCTGGTATCTTTTCTTTCCTATAGGATAGGGGTAGATAAGGGTAGATTTCAGAACTCCGATGCCACCTGCATGCGAAGGACAAAGTATGAGAGCTGAAATAATTAGATGGGTTTGTAGATCCTACCCAGCGATCAACTTGTGACAAATTTGATTGGGCATTCGGTGAGCTGAACTTTGACGCTACGGCCCAATAAACCTTATTCTCGACCCACCGCGTAGATGATCTCAAATGCCCATGCGTGATTACCTCCATTAGTTTAGCGATCTTCATTATGTGGTAATTAAAACCAATTTCAAGCGCAAACAATATTTGATACCTCGTCAAAACGTGTAGCGTTGTTTCTGCAAAGCAGTAGTTTGAATTGGCATGTTCCCTGCGACCAAGGCCTAATCAATATTACAGTTCCCTGTGCTATTATCTGCCATGCACGATTCACGAGTCTCTCTTGCTATGGCACTATCCATATACACGATCATTTTTCTTTTCATTTACTATGTCTTCACCAAAGTACGGCCTGCAGACAAAGCACCTAGAGTACCATCCCCTCCTGGCTTGCCTCTGATCGGGAACACTTTACAACTCTCCTCTCAACCACACCGTCAATTCCAGAAATGGGCCCGGCAATACGGCGAGATATATCGCGTCCGCCTGGGGCTGATGAACTGGTTCATGCTCAACTCTCCTGAAGCAGTAAAGGAAATACTTGATAAGCAGTCCGCCCTGACCTCGTCGCGACCCCCAATGCCTGTTGTATCCGATGCTTTATCGGGAGGAATGCGGTTTCTCTTTATGCCATATGGCATAGAATGGCGACGTTCAAGAACAATTAGCCACAAATTGCTGACACCGCGAATGGCGGAGTCAATTCAGCCCTCACAAGAATTTGAAGCGAAGCAATTGCTGCATGATCTACTGACAGATAATGCCAGCATGACCGAATTTTATATGCATATACGTAGATACACTGTATCTGTGCTTATGACATCGACCTACGGAAAGAGAATACCGCAATGGGTACGTCGAAATTCTCTCAATAACAAAATAGGGCTAAGTAATACGGTAGGATTGCGATGACGTAAAGGGAATTTATCAGATTCTCAAGGACTTTTCATACGTTTCTACCCCGGGACGTTATATTGCCGACGGCGCACCAAACCTGGCCAATCTCCTTCCAGACCAATTGAAATGGTGGCGTCGATCTCTTCGGCCGATGTTTGCTCGGCAAAAGACCATTTGGATGGGTTTTTGGTCTCGTCTACAAAGACAGATGGACACGGGAGACGCGCCCCAGTGTTTTGTCAAGCAATTCATCCAGTCACAATATCATAACTTTGGGTTTACAGAAGTCCAGGCTGCATTTCTGGCAGGGTGTAAGTTTCCCTGTATATCTAACGATACTATTAAAGAGCTAACACGGCATAATCAGCGCTTATAGAAGCCGGCGCGGAATCCACTTCGGCAGCAATGAATAGTTGCATGCTCTATCTCTCAGGGCACCCTGAGGTTCAGCAACGTGCGCACGAAGAACTTGATTCAGTGGTAGGCTCCGCCCACTCTCCTACTTTCAGTGACATGGAACGGCTCCCCTACATCCGAGCTATCGTCAAGGAGATTCTCCGTATCCGCCCACTCGCCAGCATGGGTATACCGCATTATGCCACCGCCGATGTCACTTATAAGGGGTTTACGATTCCCAAGGGAAGCGTTATTGCCATACAACAATATGCTGTTCATCGCGATCCAAGCATGTTTCCAGACCCAGATATTTTCATGCCGGAGCGATACCTTGGCCATCCTTACAGATCTGGTGTTTATGCAGCCTCAGCAAACCCACGTGAGCGTGACCACTGGAACTTTGGGGCCGGCCGACGTATTTGTCCCGGTATGTATCTTGCTGAAAATAGTCTTTTCATCACGATTGCCAAGATATTATGGGCATTTCAAGTGATGGCACCTGATAAGGTGGACATGTCGGACGATGCGTATGAGGCTGGCTCGATGACCATTCCAAAGCCATTCTTAGCGCAATTTATCCCGCGTAGTCAAGCCATTGAAAATGTCTTGAAGATGGAGTGGCAGAACGCAGAGCTCGAAATTCATACATCGTGAGACGTGGACGTCTAGGTAACCGGAATGACTGTATTCTTATGAACCTGGTTGCGCAGCAAGCCGCCGGACCATTGTAGAAAATGTCATGAAGTTGTTTCAATGTTTGCAGGCACCTCCAAATTAGGAGCTTGTTGATTCTATTTCCTTTTCCGTGTGGAGGCTTTAAAAAGTCTACAGAAGGTAATTTATGCGAGTAAGCTCTAGATCTTCACCATCCATCCAATGGAGTCAAAGTGGCCAAGACCCCGTCAGCCGGCACAAGGGTTAAGGTCTCATGAGTCTGCAACTTATCATCTGGGTACCTCAGCACCATCTGGAAGCGACCAACCATGGCAGCTACCAAGCAGGCCAGCTCCGCTTTAGCAAAGCCTTGAGCAATGCAGCTAGGGGGGGCCATGTAGGAAAGATAAGTTGGCAAAATTGTTCGCCGCACCTCCAGTATGAGCCTTACCAGGCTTGAGGAAGCGTTCTGGATCAAACTTATCCGCATCAGGGCCCCACAACTCGGTCAGATGGTTGGTGATCTCCGGCGACAGGACAATCAGCGTACCCTTTGGGATAAATTTACCTACTAAAGTAGTATCCACCACGGCTTCGCGAACAGTTTTGGGAATGGCGGGATAGAAACGAAGAACCTCGTTGCAGAAAGCGCTCAAATACCGGAGATTTTCTAATGCGGAAACGCTCGCTTGCTTCTCTCCTGTAAATGAGATACCCGGGAGATGTGTGCGTACTTCATCACGTAGCCTCTTTTGAATACCCGGATGCTTGCATAATGCGTAAATTGCCCATTGCAATGCAGCTGCTGTTGTATCATGACCAGCCCCCAGGAAGGTCATTGCTTGGTCGATCAGATTCTCTTCGTCAAACATGCCGCTTTGTAGAGCGACTGATATTATGTCAATATCTCTCCCGGTATCTTGCTTTTTGGCTATTCTCTGACGGATTACTGCCCGTGCCGCTCCACGAATACGGGCATTACACTCCCTGATTTCTCTGTTTCTTGCTGTCGGAAGATTCATTGTGTATCTTGGGTGGGTAAGAACTCCCATCAGAAATAGAAGCTTCTCGCTAAGGGGTTGCGAGATCAATGTCTTATAAGACTGATGTAAAATGTTACCCGGTCTTGTCAAAGCCTCGAAGTCACAGCCCATACCTGCGAGGCCAATAATGTCGAGCGTTGCACGTCTTGCCCAATCCCCAATCCGAATGGTATTGTGTTCAACGCTGCCTGAATTCAATTCTTTCTCAATGAGTCTGACCATGTCAACACTTTTAGCCCAAAATAAAGGGTAAAGATTCTTGATGTGACGGTAAGAAAAAGCTGGCAATAGGTTCTTGCGGTGCATCTGAAGTAGAGGTGTTAGGATGAATAAGAAAACTCCCACCAAATTTACGTACCCTATGCTCGTCGCCTTCGACAAGAAGTATACCACGACCGAGGGACTTCTGTAGGGGATATTTCATGATCTCTGGCTTTTCGAACTCGTAAGCCTTCGTAACCAGTATCTCCTTCAAAGCCTCAGAACTTGTCGGCATGACCCATTCAAGATTTCCGACAATATAATAGCGTAGAAGACCTTCAGTTGGAAATTCTTTGAGCCAGGTCTTGATTAATGCATAAGGCGTCTCTACCAGGAACGAATTCGAGTTCCCGGTGAGCCAATTTCGTGACTAAGATTTCTTAGACTATATCCAGGCTAAACACTAGGCACTTTGGGCATATATCAAAATCACTTACAGGTAGTGTCTTTATATGTTTCAGAGGCGAGAAAAATTCAGGATATAGGAACAGCCGATAAACCATCGTACAGAAGGCCAGAACCCCGCAGAAGACAACACTGGTCCAGATTTTCGTTTCCCAGATAGGATATTCTCGCCTGAAGTAGACTGCAGTAAGTCCGAGAAAGAGATACCCTAAGGCCCCCATGATTCGCGATTTGATGAATGCAAATGTTGCGGAAATATGAGCGATCTTGTCTGATTTGAGGGTGGCGCTACGGTGGAAATATGCCTTCTGATAAGGATTAGCGAAAGGTTTGACCAAGCAAGTAGCTCTTCGCCTCTCCCCCTTTTCCCCCCCGACAGAAGACGAAGATCCACGCATGGGTGGGGATTATTCTGCAAGTTCCGTCAAATCCCCACCCACTACTCCGTAATCATTATTTGAATGGCCCACACGATGTTGGTCGGTGAGTTCAGTAAGTTGACTGCCTCGTATTTGCTTCTGTGGGCCCCCATTCTAATAGGGGCAGTACCAGTAGTTCTAAAGCCAATCACGACGATCGCACGGGTCGCAGATGATGGGAGATACCAACGCAGAAAACTTTGATGTGACCTGGCGGATGAACACTGCCTCGGTCGGCATGAAAGGGGTCCTCTCTACGGAGTACGTAACAACGCATTTGCACTCGCAACCACCATTCTGGCTGTAGGTGGCACATGTAGGGCACCAAGACGGTCAATCCAGCGAACTAATGAGCCTATTTGGGCCTCATTTAGACGAGTGTAGGCCATTTGGCGAGTGCGACGAGACTTGCGGCTAGCAAAACGCGCCGCAACCGTCCGACAGGAACGTCATATTCGCGTGCTAAAACTGTGAAATTGGTCTTTTTTGGTGTTTCTAGCGACTGCGTAAGCGGCTACAATACGTCGTTCGACGTCTGAACAGGGCTTAGAGATGGTTGTGGTGGAGGTGGTTGTTAAAATAGTAAAAAAAACATCGTTGACGAGCGAACTCCGTTGATAGCCGGTTGACAACACCTCTGGGAACGAAACCTTAGGGTAGGCACTCGAGGTCCGCCGCCTCAGGTGACCAGATCCCATCATAAGGGGGGCAACCCTGAGTAGGGTTACCACCAACAGCGTAATGTTTTGAAAAATATATTTACTAGTAATCAAATACTAGTCAGGACCAAATCTTCTTTTATACCTATTTATCTGTTTATGATAGTACTTAACCAACAGAATAATACTAGTAATTCCTATATTTTATCCTATTAGAGATTCTAGGACTTCTAGCTATCTGAATTAATTTAAGAACTAATACAGAAACTCATGTCCACCACTGAGTAAGGCTCTGTCTCATCTTGCCTTTGTTGTTTCCGATCGTTCAGACCTATTTCTTAATTTATAAGCATCCCCCAAAAATGCAAAAGTAGCTGTCAAAAGGATCGAATTTCGTGAATGAAGATTTCCTTCCTTGCGAGCGAATCTAAGCATGGCAGGTACCCTCAATCTGGGTCTGAGGAGGGCCGACATCAACAGTTGCGGGTCCAGTGAGAGAGGTAACGGAGTCATCAATGCCATTGAAGGTGCAAGAGACACCGGCCTGGTTAATCTGGATGTGAGAGATGCTCAGAGGGTTCCCTATTGCAGTTAGTCCTGATCTCATCTGCAAGTAATCTCTGAGATCATGGGATGGACATACAGATCTTGGTGGGAGTACCGTCAGTAGGGAAGTACTGGCTAAATTCGGCATCAGCAGCACCCTCGAATGTGACGAAGACGGTGTTGCGGCGCTGGGGCTGGGCATTACGGCGCCACAGCTTGCTGCAGTGTCCAGAGACCTGAGTCTGAGGAGGGCCGACATCAACGGATCCAGCTCCACTCAGCGAAGTCACACTGTTGTCAACGCCTTCGAAGGTGCAAGTGACACCGTTGGTGCTGGAGGTGATGTGCGAAATGCTCAGCACGTTGGCTAAGGAAATCGATTAGTATTCGTTATAGGTATATCATAGCAAAATGTGTAAGGAATAGCTTACCGATGGTAACATCGGAGCCATCGGTAGGGAAGGACTGAGTAAATGAGGCATCGGCAGCACCAACGAAGGTGATGTCGACGTTATCGGGAGCCGAACGCTTCGCGGGGCTGGCACTGGCGGAGGTAGCAAGGGCAGCGGAGAAGGTGATGATCTCGGAGAACTTCATTTTGAAAGATGGATAATCAAGGAGATTATTGAGAAGACTGATAGTATGTTGTTGGGAGTGTTTGCTGATTTGTTGTTTCTTGTGATTTTGAATGATGTCTTTTCTGGAAATCCACAGACCTTTATATACCTCTCGACATCGTCCATGATGCACCTGGGCAGCTGTAAACAGCCCTACATGATAATCCTGGTAACAGACGACAGCCTCGCAGAATACGAATATGATGACGCTGAGATGTAGAGTATCCTGGGGCTGTCTTAGAATTGTCAGCCTATGACAACAACGACTGATCTCTACTCGGGAGGCTGAGTCTTGGGCAAGTATAGTGAAATCTAATACACATAGATGCACTAGCCTGAGATGGTGGCGGGCCTTAGCTTATTCCTTAGCCTATTCTAAGGGCTGTTCCATAGTTGAAGATCACTAATAATAGTCGACCGTAGAATCATTCAGTCACGAGAGAATGAAGACCGTGTACATAATTCGGGACGAGGCGGTCAACTCCCATGGTACCGGCAAGTTGTCTCAGGCGTGCCAGCTACGACTACTCGCTAGTACGAGGTAATTGGGGACTTCTACGACAGTTTCTCGGAACTTGCCATCTCCACTCTTGGCATCGGGCGATTCTAGTTGGCCCAAGAGTTCAACTGCTGGCAGTGCAGTGCATTGCGTCTTCCCCGCAATTCGCTCTCCTCTTCCCCACACGGAGGATCGACCTATCGTTGACTATATCAGGCGACCTTGACCACCCGCATGAGGCTCAGAGATGACATACCCGGTGCGCTGGCTCTAAAAGTATAGCCGGGCTGTACCGGGCTCAGATCTATAGTTAGATGCAGTCGACTCGGCCAATCATAATAAACTATCTGACTGAAATAATACCGCAGCTTGCGCAGTGTAGCGCGATTTTGTACAAAAGAAGCAATGTTGCTTTTTTCTCATTGGTCATAGTCATGTAGTAATGTCATTCAATGCAATGTCATCCAAGGTTGTGATTCTATCACCGCTTGCCCTTGGGGTTTCCCTTTTTAGCGAGATGCGCTGGTAACTCCTGTAGAGTCTCTCCTCGCTCCCAGATCTTCCCAAGTCCAGCCTTGCGTTCAACCACCACTTCAAAAAAGTCGACCGACACAACCCTCTTCGGTTGCCCATCAGGACCCTCACGGTCACCCCGGATGGGAAGACCTTCACTCAAAATGACGTTATTCTCACTGCGCCAGAAAGGACATCCAGCTGCGAGAGCCTTGCGAAGGTCAATATAGATGAGTACCTGGGCGTCCCATCGCATGCCCGAAATGACCTTCTTTTCGCCTTTCCCTTGTACAGCTACATCCGGCTGCGTCCCGAGAACAGACTCCAAGGATGGTCCCGTTGCAAAGTGAACATGATTACGACCCATGCATTGAAGGCCGCCCGACTGCAAAATAGCGGGCCATGCGCCATGGAATGTGCCGTGGACGACAGTTTCTGGAAGTTTGGATGCATCATCCAGTGATAATGGCTCGAGGAAGGATGCCGCATCCACACTTTTGATACTGTGCCCTTGAGTTGCGCGAATGAGGAAATTGGAGGGATCGGCGTCTGTGACGGATAGAGCTTGCTCTGTTGCATTTTGCTGCTCTTCGGTTGAGACGGGGGCCTGGAGTATCGCAGGGGAAGAAGGCTGACCATCATCCTCAGCCGCGGGCTGCGCGGCCTCGTGTTCTGATGCCGGCCTCGTAGTGGGGACGGTCGTGGCCGCTGTCGTTGTTTCGGTTGGCTGGGCTGAGGGAATGTGCAGGAGAGCAAAGCGTTTCTTGTCCGAAGAGCCCACGGCGTGCCGGACCTCGTCGAAGGTGACTTTGATGGACTTGAGCTTTCTCCATTGTAGCTATATGATAGGCAATAGGTAAGCAGGGGGCCTCGACGTGAAGAGTTATAGCCTTCGGAAAGGCACCAACATACCACATCTGCTACATTTGCATATCCCTGGTCATTCATCTTCAGTCCCTCCTTCTCGGCAGCATGTCGCAAGAGCAAGCTCATCGCCTTGGAAATCTGCACATCGCGGGACACAGGGCCACCGCGGCCTCGCTTGCCCTTGTCTCTTGGTTGATCAGGCATGGTAAGATTTTCACATAAAATGCTGAATTGCAAGCGTGTGGTCTGGAACGCGGTGCGCATGCGAAATTGGAGCTGTTGGAGAACCTTGCGGAGCTTTAAATTAATTTGGCGGGGCAGCAGTGCGGCGGCGTCAGACCGAACAAAGCCCGTCCAGCCAAAGTGACTCACGAGATGATTCACCACATTTCATTCCGAGCCAGAGTCGGGGTCTCTAATAGGGATCAGAATAGCAGTCTCACCGTTCAGCTCTATTTTTACTAGTTGTATTTACCCTTGTTACATGTAATCCAAAAATATTCGAGCACTATCTTAAGGGTAAATTTTGGCTGGTGACGATAACGATAAGTAAGGTGGGGCAGCCCCGGGTATGACAGGGCGCATTAGGGTAGTGGAATGCGTAGCTTACGAAAAGTATGGATGTTAAGAGTTTGGGTCATCTCAAATGCGCAACTTGAACTTGATATGCTCAAACCATGTTGCTTGAATATGCTAATAAATGGGTATCGGGTATCGAAGACAAGCATTGAACTCCTCGGCCCATCTTCGAATAAATCTGCAAACAGACTCCAACCAGTCGAGCCGACCACAACCGAACAGCCAAAGCAAGCGAGGGGAAAAAAGACCAAAACTGAAAGGCTCAACGATCACAAATGCAGTTGCACTCCGCAACAGGGCATACTCGATGTCGCACAAACCAGTCGTGCGCGTGGTGTGCGTGAAATCCATGATTACAATTGATGCAAAATACAACGAACCGCCGCATTATATCGGCCTGGGTGGGTTTGCGAGCGTCAGTTTCGGCATCAGCGGCAATACCAGAGCGGGACATCGGATCTGGTGACCCCAGCCAGAGATTGCAAACGCCGCAACGAGGCATATGCCGACCGCAACGAGGACAGACTGTTCCGGCCAGGGCGCTAGGTCCAAGAGGGTTGCCAATGGTGGAATGCACAGTTTCCCCTGTAGCTGATGGAGATATTTGGGATGAGGCGTCGTTTTGAGTGAGCGGTTGCGTGCAATAATTACAGGTCAAGCTGACCTGCTGTGGCGGTGGAGGAACGAGTTTGCGTCCATCGACGGTTACTGCGAAGCGACGAGAGTTCACATCGAAGCGGGCACGTTCGAGTTGGAGTTTCCAGGAATTCAGTGATCGCCGATAAGTCTCGCGCCAGGCTTCGAATCTGGCAATGTATGTTTCGTTGCTGATGATTCTGGGGACGGTATAGCTCATGGCTAGAACTGGTGTTTGGACATCGCTGAACTTGTCAATGTATGATTGGAACAAATCAATAGCCATATGGCCTAACCCAGTGAGCACGATTCCTTCAACATCGCCCTCTTTGACGGCTTCTGCGGTGGCATCTTTTAAATAGATAGTCAACTCATCATCGGGCAGCCAGCGAAGTGCGACTTCGATCCGATACTTCAAGGGCAGCGTTGTCTCTTTAATTACTGCGTGCCAGTCACCCTTACTCACGAGTGCGAGGATCGCGCGTGAATATGGATCAGTGAGCTCCGTGGAAATCTCTGCGCATGTCTCTTCCCAATCCCTGCTGCTGTCACCTTTTGTCGCACCGGCAGCACCAGCGATAGCCATGGCTAATAGCTTATGAGCTTGTGTAGGTTGATTGCTACGTAGCCCAAGATATGCCAGCTTGGGCTCATCCTGGAAAATAGCCAGTGCGGCGGCTTTGGTATGCTGACTCTCCGCAGAGAGAGTTTTGACTGTTTCCTCAAGTTCTTTGTATGACTGCGCCGCTCCACAGAGACGGAGTGAGAGACGGCGGTGCTCTGGGAATGCTGTTTCACAGCCCTTGATCTCTGGAAGATTGAGTTGATCGACTAGCTGTTTGATAATCTCCTTTGGATCATTAGAGGCCGAAATTCGCCGGCGCTCAAAGTCATCACCTGTCATTTTGTCAGCAATTCCTGTTTTTTCAGAAAGCGCGCGGAGACCGACCCAGTTCATTGGCCCAGATACTGCTGACGCCTATATAATTCATGTCGACTCCTTCGATCACCATTGCTGTTCCTGAAGAATCGACCCGAGCCCCTGCAAATGTATTAGAAACTTCTCACAAAGACAATCGTCTATATCACTTACGTTTCACCCAGGCCCATAAGTCTCGCAGAGCAGAGTCATCTGCCCAAATATTCTGGTTCCGCCCTTCGTCAAAAAGGTAGCCCTCTTTAGCACGATACTGGTTGAGTGAGGACAAAGTCAAAGCCTCCTTCGCAGTGAGGAGAGTGCCTTGTGTACCGAGAGACAATACCCGCTCCCGATTTTCTCGGCTAGCGACGGGTTCGGTGCCCAGAACTCTGGGATCAGAGGAACCCCCCCGAGCTGGACAAAACACGAGCTCGAATGCTGTTGACAAGCTCAGATACAGGTGATATGTGTTCGGAAAGAGGATGGATAGTTCGGAAATCCGCACCATCGCCAGCCGGAGCACCACAAGCCAAGACACTCTGAGAGGATACCGCAATTGGCGGGCAAGGTGGCCGACTGGTGACGATTTGGGGGTTTCCTTTGCCGTCCAATGCAATTGCACTGGCCTGTGAGGAGAATCTGAAATTCAAGAAATCAAATGAAACCATTCGTTCTTTCTCTTTTGTGCCTCTAGTCGGATGGTCGAACGGCATACAGACGTCCCGCACGTGTTTTGTGTAGACTGGCTCGGGGTAGTTCTTAAAAGAGCCCTGTCCTAGGGTTTCGTCAATTGAAGAACGGAATTCCTCAGACAAATGATCCTTTGCGATGTCGAAGGTTTTGAAGTGCCCAGTGTTGGATAGTGCGCCCAAACAGCCGCGATTCGTCTTGGAAAATCGTAAGCTCCAAATGGATGCCTTGGGGTTGAACACGCTCTTGAACTGGAGCGACGCTACTGTCTGATTCGAGTCGGGGCTGCTCGTCGATGATCCCACTGTTGGAGAAGCCAGCCTGGTGCCTACACGTCGGTCCCACACGCTGATCGTACTTTCATTTGAAGTTGTGCACGATGCGATATAATTCTCATCCAGCCAGTCAATTGCCAAATTGTGAACACAACGGGTTGGGAACTGTATAGAAGGATTGCCCGGTCCCTCTAATTGAGATAAACGAGTTAGTTCATCTATCCATTGTAATGCCCGAATCCTTTTATGGACAGGTGATACTAACCTCTGAGATCATAGATCCGGACGAATTGGCCTTTTACTCCCGTTACCAATGTATCCGGCTGATCTCGAAAGAACTTGATACTCGTAATGGGCTCTGAGCTGGCCAGCTTTCTCAGCGGTTCAGGAAACCCTCTACTGCCCCCCGAAGGACCCAGCCGCTGATTCACATCCCAGATGTTCAAGCAGAAATCGTTGCGCACGCGATCAAGACCAGAAGCCACCAATCCATGTGTACTGAAAGCGACTGCATTACAGTAGCGCTGGTTTCGAACTGGAAATGATAGCGATTCTTTGGGGTCGGCGTCTAATCGTAGGATCGTAGCTTCGCCAGACGACTGGCCGACGGCAATGAGGTTCTCGTTGGAGGTGGACCAATCGAAGGCGCGGAAAGAAGGTGTATTGGTCAAGGTCGAGACGACTTCATGACGGACTTTCTTGCTATCGAACCCCGTGACTCTGCAGAGACGAAACGATTTGCCTGTCACATCGACAGAGAGGAACCGCTGCTCCGCTGCGGTTGAGCTCGGGGACCATCGAATTGCAGACTCCATTGTGCCAGAATCTCACTCAGAAATGGGCGATCGAGCTTTTGGAGAGGCCGTAGCCTCAAGTTGGTGTCTTGTAACGCAATGGGAGAAGCTGTCAGGGCGGAATGTAGCTGTCGTGAGGGGACGAGGGGACGCGGTGTTATCGTCATGCGAACCGGCCTGCTGCTCATTGGCCGCCCAATCTGGGGGGGATTCAGATTGACGCCCCGGTATTCAGGCAGTTAATAGGTGAATAGATTATCCGCTACCGAGGTATATCTACGTTGTCCATCGTATTACGTTTAGGAAGGATTTACACTAACATTATTTGTCGAATTTCGCTATAGTAAATAAGTAATTTCAGCGCATAGTTTTCAGTTTGTCTCTACACTACACCATACTTCACAGGGCGCCTCCAGTAGGCATTTATATGTCATTGAACTCGATTCAGATGAGTCAGCAGGAAAAGAGGTCCCCACAGCGGAAGATCAGGCGGTCAGCCCGACCTCCGCGCCTATCTACTTTTTTTTTTTGCGAGCTGGAGTTGGAGTGATTATCTGCTCCATCCATAGCAACCACACCACACCACATCACAATGTCACTAGATATTCGCCGTGAACGCAGCTCCTCAAAGCGCAAGGGCCGCGACGGCCCGGAGGAATCTTCCGCGCCTCGGAAAAAGCAAAGCCGAAAGGCCGCAGACAGCGACGACGAAGACATTCAAATGGAGGATGCTGGCAGTGGTGACGAGAAGCGGTCCAAATCTACCCACAAGCCCAAGGGTAAATCTGCAGCACCGCGGGAGGAGAAGGAATTCCCTTCTATCAATGATTTGAAGAAGCGTATCCGGGACGTGAAGCGTCTTCTCAATAAGCAGAATCTGCCGGCCGATGCTCGCATTGTGCAGGAGCGTGCGTTGGCGGGCTATGAAGAGGATCTTGCCGAGGAGACGGCGCGGCGAGAACGGTCATCCATGATCAGTAAATACCATTTTGTGCGATTCCTCGGTATGTTATATGAAAAGCCCCCGGGCGGGACATGTGTGTCTGTATCTTGGATACATAACTAATCACTTTTTATTTTACCTAAACACAGACCGCAAGACCGCGAATAAACAATTAAACCGCCTCGTCCGCCACGAGAAGGACGACAAACTCGATTCCAAGAAGAAGAAGAAATCTCTCGAGCGAAAGATCCATGCCGCCCAGGTCAACCTCAACTACACCATCTACTACCCCCTCACCGAAAAATACATCTCGCTCTACCCCAAGTCGAAGGGCAAGACCTCGGACGATGCAGGTGCCGAATCGGGGTCCGAGTCAGATAGCAAGAACAAGAAGGATCTGCCGGAGGGAGAGAAGCCGGCTCTTTGGTCCGTTGTTGAGAAATGCATGAAGGAGAAGACTCTTGACTCTCTCCGTGAAGGCAAACTGAACATTGGAGCCGATGGCAAATCGGTCACTAAGCCCGTCGCCAAACCGGCCCCCGCTCCGGCCAAGAAATCGAAATCGACTTCGGGTACAGACAACAAGAAGACGAAGAAGACAACGAAGCAAGAGCCAAAGGAAGAAGAGCCCGAGCCTGAGTTCGCTTCGAGGAGGGAACGGCGTGCCTACAAGCGTGACCAGCTGGGTCAACGCGAACACCAGCGGGGACAAGGCAAGGGTCAGCATGTCGCCGCGCCTGCTGATGGCAACGAGAGTGATGGTGGTTTCTTCGAGTAATGCGTTTGTACGATTTTCATTTGTTTCTTTTATCTTCTACCTGATATCCCATGTAGCATTGCATGAAACGCAGCCCAATATGAAAAGGATTTTCAAGCGAAAGAGTACGATGGTAGAAATGTAGGATGACTATGGGGTTTGAATTTGGATTCAATTTGAAAGATATCTCGCAGACTAGAGCGGGGGAAAGAAATAATAGAAAAACTCCGATGTCCTCGCCATTCTAGTATGCTAAAATGAATCAAAACAATGAGCAAGATGATTGCAAAAGGCCGAGAAGAAAAAAGAAAAGAAAGAAAAGAAATCTGCTCCACAGAGGGGATAAAAGATGGATGAGCATGGTAGTTGTGTTTCATCGAGAAACGGTACCCATCGGGAAAGTGAAATCGTCTCATGCATGTCTCGTAATATTTGAGTTCTGTCGTCGTGGCCAGCGATCCAGCGCTGGCATCGTTATTCGCAGAAAAGGAGATTGGCTGGAGGTTGAGCGACTCGAGGGCCGGAGTCATTGCATGTCGTTCCATGGTCAAGAATCGTGCTACATCACTGTGCAACTACTGCCGCTTTGGGCGCGGCGACGACGAGTACCACCCAGAGCAGACAAACCAATGCCATAACTCTCTTCCTCAGAATCATCGGCATTGTACAATCGCTCTGCTTCGCGGGCCCGGCGTCTTCTCCGTCGAGCACCTGCACCCGCCGCACCAGCTTCTTCTGTGGCCATCATATAATCGGTCCATTTGCGGTCCAAACGACTCGCCGCGGCAAGATCGCCACGCTTGACGCGTTTTGTGTGCTCGTCGACTGTCATCTGCCAACCGTAAAAGCACTTGAGTTGGATGATCTCGCTAGGGTAGGTGGCTACCGGAGGCGGAGTCGAGCTCGGAGTAACGAAGGCAGTGGTTGTGGGGGACGAATCATCTTCCGAAGTTTGGGTGACTGTAACTACTGCCGTCACTGGTTTGCGAACTCGGGGAAGGTAGGCGTTGCTGGAGAGTATTTCTCTCACGCCAGCCCAGGTGACGTTGGCACAGTCGAACACAACAAGGCGTAATCCGACCTTGGGAACTTCTTCGCCGTAGCCACGCCTGCGGACCCGGTAACTAGCTTCCATCAGGGTTAAATCTGACACTCGCGTATTATCCATCTCGACGGAGCGAAGCTTGGGGCAGCTCTTCATGACTTGCAACATGCCAGTGTCGCCAAGGCTTTCGCAGTAGCTGATGTTCAAGTGCTCGAGCTTGGGGGCTGACTTGGCAAGCTCAGTCAAGGTCAAGTTGGTCAGATTTTCGAGGTCCTCCAATTCCAGATGAGAGAGATTGGGCGTTGTGCGAATCACCTCGATGACTGAATCGTCGGTTAGTTCCGGACACTGCGAAACTTGCAAACCCTCCAGGTCAGGTACGTTATGTGCTAAACTCTTAAGTCCACTATCAGTCAAGTCGTGACAGTGGTGAACATCGAGATGGCGAAAACGACGTGGAGGGACAATCGGTCGATCAGTGAGAAGGTCGACTGTTGGATTGACACCATGCATCAGGACCTTCAAACTCTCATCGTTTAGATCTGTGCGACTCATGACCAATCGATCCAATGTATTTCGTTCGTACAGCGCCAGCATGAAGTCCTCATCATCAAAACCTTGGATCTCGCTCGCACGGAGATCCTTAAGCTGTTGGCAGGCCTGGACCACTTGAAGAAGCGCCGTGGTCTTGACGTGTTTGCAAAATGAGATGTTGAAAGATTCGAGCTCTGGGCAGGATTGCGCGATGACCTTCATTGCGTAATTTGTTACGCTGTTCAACCCCGAAATGTTGATGTATCTCAGGCGCGGGTTGCGAGTCAGGAAATGATGCATCGAAATTCTATCAATGCGACAACCCTCGAGGGAAAAGTTAACCACATTTCGGCACAGGTTGGAGATGCGCTCGCCCTCCGAAGACCACTTATCCTGCATCTGCGCGCAGCCTCTCAGGTTGAGATCCCGTACGAAGGGACCACCCGACGTGATGAGTTTTACCAGAATATCGCCCGGGATTCGCTGGTAAAACTCGGTTGTGTCAACCTTTGACCACAGCTGCCCGTCAAAACACATGGCATTCCATGACTTCGATACAGCAGAACATCGGACGATTTCGCGAGGGTCGAGGTAGCGAAAGACCTCAACCTTGAGCTCTTGGGGTAGTTCGCCCCAGAAGTCCAGCTCTCTGACCAACCGTGGCTCTGGCAGCGCTATTTCTGTCTCTGTCTCTGTCTCTGTCTCTGTCTCTTCCTTTGCACCATCAGGAGTCAGACTGCGAGGCGAACCGCGCGAAGCAGGTCGTACGTCGAATGGCAAGGGAATCGTGCGTGGTTGGGGGGTGTTGGGGGAGTCTGTGCCGACCAAACGGATTCGATTGTTGATGCTTTGGGCGTCACCCGATGGCCCGGGGTAGCCCGGGGTCGCCGGTCGGGGGTTGAGACCTCCATATAGTTGCGAACTGCTCTCATTGCCCAGACATGGAGAGTATGCAGTGGATGATAACGAGACACACGATAAGGAGGCCTTGTGGTCCCGCCGATAACCGGTGGATGCAGATCGGCCGCGGCGGGTCAACGTCGGACTGAGACGACATGCGCTGGAGATTCTGCAAGAATTTCTTGCGACCCTTTACTTTCGGTGGTTGTTCGAGGGGGATCTGACCAGTGGAGGAGGTGGGAGACCCTGGTGTGTTTTCGGAAGAGGGCATGATCTCGTCGGCCATTTGGGTGGCCATGGTAGAATCGGGAAAGGAGGAAGTAGATAATCACGGGGAGAGAATAAAGAAGGCCGCTACTGCGGGAAGGGGAGTTGAGGGAGCACCAAGAAATTGACTTGTAGCTAGATGGTCATAGTGGTGCCGGTTCGTGATCATCCAGTCGGTCGCGGGAGGGGAGTCTCTTCAGATGGAAAGCAAAGCAAAGGAGGAACTTGAACGCCTTGAAAGAAGTCGAGGACGCGGAGCAGACTGGAACTCGGGGGCACTCGGCCGTTTCAACCGTGGCACTCACCGACTTCGACCACCGGCACTTGGACCGGCTCGAAGTGAAAGGTGCCGAGGGCGTCCGGGTGTCCAAGAGGGAGGACTATTGGAAGTATTGAAGAAGAAGGAGGAGGAGGACGAAGAGAGAGAAGTGAGAGGAGAAGGAGAGAGGAAGAGAGAGGGAGAGAAAAAGTACCCGTGACATTCCAGTCGGCACACCGAGCATCCTCGTACCCTCTGCCCAGGTACTACGATTACTACAGAGAGTACAAATTGTACTCTGATTGGGGTATAGGGATACGTCAGGTACCTTTCAAAAGGTAGAGCAATACAGCACATTGGATGTACCAGATAGAACAAATGGGACCAAATGGGACCATTCGGCTTATCGCCTTTGCCCCGCCTAGACCAACCCACCCTCGAGGCACCATTCTAGAATAAAATAACGCACTTACCTGCAGCACACCCAGCACACACAGCACCACAGCACTAGGTGGCAGGGTGACAGGGTGGCACACGACCCCATCGGCTGACGACGCCTTGACTGGTCTCCTCAATCTGGGTCAGCCTCCTCCTTTTACCTTTTCCAACGACATAGTTTAGTCTAGTGGACATTCAGTTTCCCGTTCCTGAGGGCACCCACGTCGCTATCGCCCAAGCGGGGGGGGGGGAAGGGAGAGGGGCGTTTTCTTGTGGTGCGGGGGACATGGCGCGATCCGTGGGACAAGAGAGTATCATTCCACTTATCTCGGTGGAGGTGGAGGCGAAGGCGAAGGCGAATCCAAAGGTCAATTCGAATGGTCTCTGGTGCAAAAACCAAGAGACCCAAACTAGCCGAGACATACGAGTAGACGGCTACCACCGTCAGATACAACCAAAGAGTGAAGTGAGACGTAGCGACAGGACAAGGGTAGCCATCGACTTACAGTTGACCGCGCTAAACTACTCCCGATTATCTCCAGACTCTTAGATTAAACTAGACCGATTTTGCCAAGGAGCCTGTCGCCTATTCCCCCCACACACGCTATACCTAGACTAAATCTGTTGAATCCACTGCCACATGGTGAGAATGCATCTAGATTGTTGATGTGTGTGATCTAAGTACAGACATGATTGTGGGAAAGCCAAAAAAAAATGTATAAATAAAAATGTAGTGTTGTGCGAGTAGGGTGTTGTCCAAAAGCAAAATGCGACACAAACACACACTGCCATGACAAAATGCATTAGAGACAGTTAGTTTTTTTTGTGCAATGCCCCCATTTCCAACCCCATCTGAGATACACAGAAATAAACACCCCCTAAAAAAAAAAAGAGAAAATGGAAAAAAAAGAGATAATAGTCACTCCTCCCCCTCTCTCCTTCGTCCATGATATTCATGATATTCAATGGGTCAAGCAAAACGTCGTGGGGTATCGTGTGTGTTTTTTAAATTTATTGGCTGGTCATGACATTGGCGTGAGAGCATGCAGGAGCACAAGCAAAAGCAAGAGCAAGAGTAAGATTCGGTTTCAAGTCGCGGTCATCCAAGGGTGATCGACAATTTCCGTGATGGTCAGTCGGTTGTCGACGTCGCGGTCGAGCATCTTGCGGATCAGATCGATACACTCTTCCGAAAAGGGGAGGAAAGGGATGCGAAGTGGGTGGTCGAGAATTTCATCAACATTATAGAACGGGTTTTCCTTATACACAATTGTGTACAGCAGGATGCCCAGGGCCCATATGTCTTGTTCCTTGCCTCGGTATGACTTTCCCTGCAACACCTCCGGAGCGGCATAGTCGATCGTGCCCACAAAGACGTCAAAGGGGCCGTTCTTGATATAAGCTGCGCTGCCAAAGTCGATCAATTTGATCCGTCCCTCGCCATCAAGAACCACGTTCTCATCCTTGATGTCGCGATGGACCACCAATGCCTTGGTATGTAAATGGTGGATAGCGTCTACCACCTGCTTGAATATGTTTCGACATTCCGATTCGTCCATGTTGGCCTTGAGTTCGATATAATCAAAAAGGTCCATCCCCGGAAGCCCATGCGGGACCATCTCAATGTAATAGTTGACATCATCCTCAAAGAAGCCATCCATCTCCACGATGTTTGGATGCTTATAACCATCCCGACGAAGAAAGTCCAGAACGTGGATCTCAAGGGGCACGGTTCCGAGTCGGCGATCCCTTGTCCAGGTATCCACCAAGATCCGCTTTTTCGTGACATATTTCAACACCATCTTCTTGTTGGGTTGTTTCTTCAGACGGGCTAATTTCACCTGTCCATAGGCACCTTGTCCCATTTCCTCGATGATAACATAGTCATCGATGGTGCGTTTCTGCGGAATTTCCTTCTTGGCATTGGAGTTGACTTCGGGTACAGGTTGAACTGGGCGGTCCGTGAGAGGCTGTGATGCTGCTTCACTGAGCTGTTGACTGAGAGTTGAGCTCGGGGCCTGAACTTCCACCGCGGTATTGACAGTGGCGGAGTTTGTCTTCTCGGTGGAAGTCGTTGCCGAATCATCTGTGGAAGGTTTGGTCGTTGGGGAGCTTGGCTTTGAGCTCGGCAGCGAAGATGATGAGAGGTTGGCTGCGGCGCCCGCGGCGTGTAGTTGTCGCGAGTATGTGATCCACAGGGCATATACCAGCTCGGTGACTGCCACTGTATCATCGCTGTCCTCCGAGTCGCTTGAGCGCTCTTCAATTCTCTCTACTTGTTCCTTGGAGAAGAAAGTACCGCTATTGACCACTCGCAATTGTATGTCAACCACAATCGTGGAGCCGTCCCGGTGCTTTGCCAGCAAGCCACTGGGCTCTGTGAAGACAGATGCGGCGTTCGCCTTTCCGTCGCGCAAAATGGACAGGGTTCGTGCCCGACGGAAGCTATGTTCAGGAATCACGATGCCGTCGACCAATGGCACATTATCTTCTTCCGTTAAAACATCCAGAAACTCGTCAAATCCTGGCACAAGTTCTGTGATATGGTGTCCTTCGGGGCGTTCCTGGCCAAAAAGAGCCGATGAAAATACCGAGTTCGAGCTGATCACATTCAATGTGGAGGAAGATAGCACCATCATTCCTGCGACATGCGGGAAACTCGATACTTGCAAAATACGGTTCTCTTCTGCTCGGGCCACTGTCACGGGAATGCAGACGCCGGCCGATGTAAGCGCAGCGAAGTGCTTCAACCCCGCGATTTTGGCAAGCCCCTTTTCGAGCGAGGTATTGAGGGACTCCGATGGCAGACGAGGCAGAAGCTCAGTTATCGACTGACCCGATCGGACTACATGCGAGCCCCAAATCTTGTCAACGTCTCCTTTGGCGTCAACAACATTCCAAGATTCATCACAGCGGACAGACGCAATGTTCTCTGTAATCTCCTCAAGCACCCAGATCAGGCCACCCCGCTTCTCCATGACCCAAACACTAGCGGAGCCTTTAGTGCCGTTGCGCTTCTGGATCGGAACAACGTCGCCACATAACAAAACGCCGCGCGATTTATTTGCTGGGTGGTTGGGATTGCGAGGGTTCCTCTTGCTTGAACCATATCCATCATCGGTCTGTGCTCTCCGAGATTTTTCGCGTGAGGAGGGTTTACTAAGTAATTGCGCCGTCACTCCGTTCCCCAGACCCCGATACTTTGGATTGACCGCTCGGATGTTGGGCCTTTCCGCTTGGAGTGGCGTGCGGGCTGCAGCATCAGTACTAGGGTCTTTAAGCTTGGCTTCGAGCCACTGCCTGTGCTCTGTCTGTACAACCTCTAGGATACTCAGTCGACGGACCTCGGACTGTGTGACTCCAAATACAAGGCATGAGAGATCATTAGCTGCAATGATAGTCCATGGCGCCTGGGCTTCAGTCCGGAAAACGGCCTGGGAAACGGGAGTCCATTTGCTGCTATGGGTATGCAAGGCCGGCATGGGGAATCCCAATCCAGCGGATGATGAACCAAGAGAAGCGAAGGGATCCACGGACGAATATGGTTGCGCTAGAGTTTCCATCAGCTTGCTTTTGAGCGACGCAGAGTTGAGATCCGTGTATGTACGTTTTAAGCTTACGCGCCGGGATGTCGGAGCCGATATCAAGTCCTTCCTGGATTGCGGGATGCGGTCGCTTGGGATGGGGCTGAGAATTTGCGAATTGCTAGATGTCGCCTGTGACCCAGGGGGAAGTGGCATATCCTGGAACGCATCTCTAGTTGCTGGGGGAGAACCATGGTCTGAAAAGGCTTTCTCGAAAATGTTGTCACCATTGACATCCGCAGGGCCTGTAAGGGGAGCTCGCGCATTGGCTCGCTCTTCCTCTAAAACGTTGGCCCGGGTCAAAAGGTCCATCATACTCTGCAAGTCCGAATCACCGCTGGCGTTTGCCTGGGCATTGGCGAGTCCTGGGTGGTTGGCGGCCCATCCCATGCGGTCGCGCATGAAATCAATCGACCTCTTAAGAATGTTTTGTCTGCTGTGGAGAAGCTCTTCTGATTGTTGTGCGAAGGAAAAAGAGTGTAACGATTCCAAGGGGAATCGGTGGAGATCTTCGAGATCTCCAAAGGCCTGGCTCATGGACATACGGCCAGTATGCGCACGGGATGAAGATCTCGAGCGGGGAGATGGGGAGGTACGCGAGGTAGTCATCGGAGCCAACGACGAAGTTGACAGGTTTGGAAGCGTCAGTACCCGTGAAGGCTGGTGCCGTATACGATCCAGACCGGTTGGGCCGAGTCCATGCTCATTCTCGAACAGCGGAGATCTACTGAAGATGCGGTGAATACGTCAGTCTCTTAACATCCCGCATGGAGGGGTAGAAGGAAGGGGGGAAACAAGAACGAACCTTGAAAGAGGGTCATATCCCGACGAGAGACTATCCACCGAGCTTCTCATCGGTTGGTCTGTGTACAATGAAAGTTTGTGAATACCCGACTCCGACTCCGACTCGGGAGATTCGGACAGCGGACCCAACGGCGACGACAGAGGACTCGGTTCGCCTAGATAAAGAAGATCAGCATGCTGCGCCGGCTATTACTTCATCACGATGCAGGTCGCAAATTCCATGCCACGAGAGAGTTCCAGCAAATGTGATGTTCTCAAGTGATGCGGGAAGGGGGGAGGAAGGTCGATCTCCGCGGGTCAGATGCGTCCCGAAGCATGCAAACTCTGTATTGGTCTCTTCTCTGACATTTGATTCTTTTTTTTTGACGGTTCAGAAAACCCGTGAGGAAATCATCCACCCAAGTGTCTTGTTCCCTCCGAGCTTTTTGAGTTGCTTGTTTGCTTCCCTGTGGGGTACACGGCAACTGTTCCTCGCGACGATACCTCGTACTCGACTTCCCCCCTCTCTCCTTCGGATGGCATGTGAAACCGCCAGAAAAAGGCAGCGCATGACTTACCATCGGGGTTGTATGCCGCCCCCATTCTCTTAGACTCGGAAAGATCCCAACCCAGGGGGGGCAAGGGTAGACGAGGCTCAAGAGGAGCGACGAGTCGAATGCGACATGGGAAGGGAAGGGAAGGGAACGGTCATTCGCTCGAGTCAGCGGGGCGGGTCGATGAGAGGGCAGCTGCCTCGAAACGCGCCCAGCATATGTGGCGTCGCAGACGAGAGGAGAGCGCGATGAGCTGGGGCTCTTTTCTTCTTTTCTCTTTCTCTCTCTCAAGGGAGAAGGAGAAGAAGAAGACGAAGAGAGAAGAAAGGATGCGAAGAATACAGCGGTGGGGGGGGGGGGTCTTCGGTGGGGAGAAAGAGAAAAAGGGAAAGGGGCGGGGGTGATGTAATGAGCGAGATGGCCTCTCCACCGTGTAAGGAAAAATTATATAGAGGATTGAAAGGGGAGGAGGGGAAGAAAGAGAGAGAGGGTCAGGATTTTACCTCTCATAGAGATCTACCGATCGACACGGCAGTCACCTTTACTATGAAGCCTTTTTTTCCACTTGGGCATATATTGAATAGCTCGAGAAGAATGGCCCCCAAGATACCACGTACTCGTATTGCCAAGTATGGATGATCCAAACCTGTCCTCGTACACACTACGAGTATACAACGCTATGAGCACCCAACGCACAGCCCTTTCCTTCTCCACTCTGCATCATGTAAACATACTCTGTACAGATTACTTCCGCTTCCTCTTTTTGCCGTTCCAATTACAAAAGTGGTTCTTTTCTTGCCCGACAGATCCGAGGCCCCACCGCTATCTCGCACTAGGGCCCAATGACAGCCCGGCGAAATCCAGTTTACGAACTTGACCGTGCTGCGAGAAACGGAGGTGGCGGTTCCTGATGCACAACACCCTTGGCGAAGACAGTCTAGTTCTTTGTTGAAACATGCCATGTTATCAGATCATTAATCCGGGGTAGCTTGGCCCGTCCTATGACCGGGAGGCATAGTTACAGTACTCCGGGAATCATGGCCATCACGATGAACAGTCAACCATCTCCATCGCTGGTAAATATCAGAAATCTCAGCAGTATAGGTAATATTGTGCATGGCTAAAATGGAAAACCCCCACTTGCGCCAACTGGACAATTAAATCCAAAAATAGTTATGATACTGAAAAAGCCAACACTCGACCAACACCTGACTCTATACACCGACGGCAAACCCGCAAGACTGTTCGAGGGCTAGCTCAGATTTTCAACTTATCTGGCGTATCACAGCCATGGGGTCCTTCATACCGCTCTGCTCGCATATGCGACTTCGACCAGGATACATCCCCCTTATCCCTGCCGTTTAGAGCGGACCTCGGAGACTACGCAAGGCCAATTCGTCGTGTTCGGCATCGGAGCCTGGCTTCTCCTCCCCGTTGTTTCCGAACAAGGGACTGCCTTTCGTTCGGGGTGACTCCTGATGTCGAGTCTGTTCCGGGGGCACCGATGCCGAGCTCACGAAACCGGAGAGGTTTCGGCTGCCTTCTAGCATCCACGAGAACCCTGCATCGGACAGGGAGGGTCGCAGATTCAGCCGCTGTGCCTCCCGCCTTGCTTCGGGCGGGCCGCCAGCATTCGTTTCTCCTGCGCCGTTCCCTGGTTCTGGGGGATCGTCCTTGGCGTTAGACTGGAGATTGTCCACATGGTCGTTAACTGTATTTTGCTGGTCGCTAGCGGTCGCATCTGTTTCACTCTCTGTGGGTTTGGGGTCCTTGGGCGGTGGAATAGGTGATCGTTCTGCTTCATTCTTCTCATCGGCTTCCTCGACTGGTGTCAAATCTGGAGTCAAGATTGGCAATGGGAGCGAAGGGTCTTGAAGACAGCTTTGTACCGACACTGCCCTGTTCAAGGTCTGTTTCAGGGCACCATGTGCATTTGAATCAAGATCCTTGACGGTGGCTAGCTGTAAATAAAGGTCCTTTAATGCGTCGCCCAAAGCATTCGCCAATTCTTGATTTCTCTCTTCCAGGCGGCCGATGTGTGCTTTCAGGCCTAGCTCAGTGGCTGTTGGTATCTTAGGGATTCTCGGCGACATCGTAGCGGTCGGTTGTCGGTCTGTGCTGTGTGCCCGCAGCCCCGGCTCATAGTTCATTGTCTGCATGTTCTTTCTGGCTTCGGTGACAGCCCCTCGGACAGCTTTGGCCACACCCCAAGACTCAGTGCGTCGTTGGATCCCCTGAGATACGTCTTGAAACAGCGACTCGAGGCTCTTTGGGCTGTTTCTGGTTGGTGATTGTGTAGAAGATTTACCACCACTTCTAGTTGTAAAATCATCCCACAGATGTGCTCGTCGCGCAGGCCGTAGACGGGATTGACTGTGGCGCTTCGACGACTCTGGCTCTTTGCCTGAATATTTCGAAATAATGAAACTGCCTCGTTCCGCAGTGGGATTCTGCTCAAGATACAGTGCATCATAAATGAAAGTCCGAGGTTCGTGTGGTTCCGGAGAGGGGTAGCGCAGTAACAATGACAATGCACCTGTGTAATCTGCGTTGAGCACTACATGATATTAATATTCCATTGTAATCAAACAATTATCCTTCAGATACTCACGATCCCAGCGAATTCGAAGCAGCATTGCAATGCAGGTAAAGTCCACAAGATCAGATCTTAGGCCATTGGCGAACAAAACATCCCACATCATCAGCACATCGTCAAATGGGAATTCACGTCCAAAGAGTAAACGCATCCAACGGCTTCAGCCTCAATCAGCTAAGTCTTCTTTCAGGCCAATCACACCATTAACTCACGTTAAGAAAATTTGAGGTAGCACTTCTATCGCTTGTAGATGATCTGCTAACTCATGGTCTATAGTTCCCAGAGCTTCTTTGTGAAGATAATCACACCTGCTGACAATTGGAATGACATCCACTTGACCGTCGGAAGACCGGGTCTCGCCATGCTCATAGTATGTACGAGCCGTCTGCATTACACAGAGAAACAGCGTGAACGAGTCATGCTCAATGAACTGCTCATCAAGAAGGCCCAACATTAAACTGTCATCGTCAGCTCCAGCAGTGCTTGCAGAACTTTCTGAAGGCGGGGTGATAGCATCTCGGTCGATCACCCAAAGAATCGGAGCTAGGAGCTCATGCATGCCTTGCCGGTAGCCCACATCAGGATTGAGTTTCGAGTAAATAAATAGAACATCAGTCAGTTTTGACTTGGTTGCTGGCTCTTGAAAAAAGTAATTTTCTTGCAAGCATCGGTCAACGTCTTGTAAAATCTCCACTCGAAGTTTCTCATCCTGGCGAAGTGTTTGCCAAGGAGACTATAGATGCGCGATGGTTAGAGAGCTTGGTTATCAAGGATGACTCGGGTGGCGTTGGAGGGCCTCTTCATTCACCACAGGCCGAGCCAAACATACCTCTTCATCGTCCGCCAGCGGATCAGCACTTGACTCTAGATCGTCTGGGTGTTCAATATATTTCAAAAAGTGGGCGCGGAGTGCGCTGTATGCGTCACGCGACTCGTCTAATTTCTTGGACCATTGTTCGCGATCGAGACCCTCTAGGAGTAAAAACACCTGCAGGCGGAGTGAGTGCTTGAAATAAAAGCTGCAGTCGTTCTTTTGCCACGGACCTTCCAGCAGATCGACCTCAGCCCATCGTTGCACAGCTTCCCTCCCTGCTCCGCTCGGAGCGCAGCTCGAAAATCGGAGGGAGCGTCGCTATTGAACAGTATCGCCCATCTCTTTCTACAGGGGGTCAGTCATGCAAGTGGTCCCTGTATATTGGAGTAAGTACCTGGTCTCCTCAATGGTTCTCATTTCATGTGTTTTTGTGGCTGGGAAATGGCGGAGGGAAGATGCGGGTGAGGGGAAGGGCGATAATGTAATCCGCACTTCTTATCGTGCGCACCTCCAACTTCCACTCCAAACCCTACCTTGAACCCCGAAGCCGACAAAACTCCAAGTTGGTATCTGGTCGGCCTCCCGGTCCTATACTACATCTCCACATATCCCTTAATGTCACGCAGCACTCGGATATAATGTCCGCAGACTTATTTGCAGAGTTTGGGCAGGGTCCCGCCCCGACTCAAAGCACTTTAGGCAGACCACAGACGACCAAGCAACCACAGCCACAAGCAAACCCATTGATTGACGATTTTGATCAATCTGATGATTTATTTTTCGCTGGACCCACGAATTCTCAGTCGGGCGTGAATCAACAATTCAGTTCAAGCTCAGCCTCTGGCCAATACGTCACTCAGGCACCAGCCGTCCAACAACAAGTGCCAAGCTTGCCAGCATTCAATCTGCCTCGGCAAAATAATAGCGATGTATTGTTTGATGCTACAGAAGAAATCCCTGCAAGTGACACGGAAGACGACTGGGGTGATTTTGAGGGACCAGATGTCAGCAATGCGCGGTCATATCAGTCACAGTATTCAACGCCCGTCGCTCCAGAAACCAAAGTCTCCAAACCACCACCAAAAGTCCAGCAAGTGACAGACACGTTTGACTTGCTTGACTCACTGTCAATCGAAGACGTGACCTCATCTGCAAATAAGTCTCCTAGAAGCTTTGAAAGCAAGCCGCCTATAGAAACCGTCAATCATTTGCCAGACTCCAATCCAACATGGGAAGACGACTCATTTGGGGACTGGGGGGGAATTCACGGATGCACCTTCCACGAAACAAAGTGCTCCAGCCCCAGCTTCTAAAGCGACCCCTGAATCAGTCCCAAAAGCAAAGCCGAAGTCAAAATCCCCCTTGAAGAAGAAAGCAACTACAACAAGGCCCGCGCCTCAACAACCAGGTTGGGACGACAAGGCCTTTGATGACTGGGGTGACTTCAATGACGGGCCATTGTCGACCCCAGCGCCAGCACCAGCACCAGCACCCACAAGACAAAAATCAACACCGACAAGCCCACCCCCAGCAAGTTTCACGTCAGGAAACACCGCCCCATCTTCAACCGTCCGACCAACCAACATCCCCCCCACCATCCGTCCTCCTAGAACTCCTCGTCGAACTAATGAACAACCTCCAAAAAGAAGTCGCAACAACCAGCAGTAAAACAGCCCGCCAACCCCCTACCACCGCACAAAGCACCAGCGCTTCCAAAATTCACACAATAACCTCAACAGCAGCCCGCATCATAGCCGGCCGCCACCTCCGCTGGAAACGCGATACAATCTTAAGCCAAAGCATGCGCATCGGACCCGCCCGCGCCGGCAAATCAAGCGGCATGAAACTAAATGCTGTAAATAAACACGAAGACGTCAAGGAAGAGCAAGATGCCGTTGATGTCCTGGCTCTTTGGCGTGAGCGTGCGGCGCTCTTCAACGCTGTGGTCCAGAGCGCTGGCCTTCGGCCCATTCCCACTGTGGCCGGGCCGGCGGCTTTAAAAGTTATTACTGCGAAGTCGGGGCAGGGGGCGTTGAAGGCTGCGCATGCTTGTGCGCTTTGTGCGCTTAAGAGGGATGAGAGAGTTCTTAGGGTTGATGAGGAGGATGTGCAGGATAGTTTTGGGGAGTGGTGGACGGATCATTGGGGGCATACGGGGTGTCGGTTGTTCTGGGAGGCGAATCATGGAATGCTTGGGCAGAGATGAAGGGTTTTTTACTGTTTATATTGTATATAGAATATTCCAAAATATGAACGCATTCACAATGAGGACTACAGGTAATTTGAAAATGGGCAGCGTTAAGAGGGAAGACACAGGGATAGAAGAAGGGAGACAGAGTGCAAATTAGAATCATGGCTGTTGTAACGGACTCGGTAAAAGAGAGCTCCAAACACCGACTAATGAGAAGAGAGTAAATACATGGATACAGAAGAAATAATCAACCAGAGTGGAGAAAGTGCCCAGTGGCGCAGCCTAGGGCGTGCCCAACCAGCGGGGGCTGGAGGAACATGTCGTACGGACCCCGGAAGGAGTAGATTTCGGGTACCAGAAACTACACCGGGTCCTTTAGATATTCCATTTAGGCAGCTTCCTGCGCTGTCTCTCTGGCTCGCATGGAATCCACATGCAAATGAGAAACCCAAGGCTCCCAAGCACGGAACGGATCGAACGGAGTTTCTGTACCACTGGCTCCAATGAAGTATTCGAAGATAAATCGTGGCCGTGGAGGCAACACAGACGCGCCTTGACAGATGGCTCAACCTTCAACCATGCTCTAATGAAGAGAGAAATGGCCTGCACGTGGCTGGTAGAGGGCAAATTGTGGTAAGTTTCTGTTGGTATCTGTGGTCATTGTACTGGAAGATGAAATGTCTCGCAGGTAATGGCAATAGGGCGAATCGAACTAAAGGTAGCAAGTAACCTTAGAAACTTTGGGCGGATGGGATTGCAGGCTGTGCAACGCTGGTTAGTACTTGAGGAACAGATCGCATGGCGAGGGGTGTCTCGGCATCGTCGCACAGCGATTGGGGGCGATCGCTTGGCACGAGGTAAGAGGAACACACGCAAGGGGGTGAAAAGACATACCGGACTGCTCAACAAGCTGTTTCGCTTGTTGCGACCCTTCTTGATGTGATTCTTCAATGCGGTCGAATCCAAGGGCTTCAATAGCTCGAAACTACAGAGGAGCTCACCCGAGACCGACATAATTGCACCCCAGTTGTCGAACTCGCCGCAATACTAAAGAGAGAGAAAAGCATGTCAGTATTCACCCCCACGTCACAAAAAAGCAAACAGATGCCCAAGCGGGGTAGGTAGGACACTTACATTGGGTGCTGAGAACACAGTCACGAGGACCCGGTCCTGATAGAATTCATACCCGTCCTCTACTACCATGTGTGCACGGCACACAAGATCAAAGTCATGGCGTTGCAAAAAGTTCATAATGACTTTCTTTCCAAAGCAATAGCTCACACCGCGCTCGTTGGGCTCCCAGTCCTCCTCCATATCTGCAGGATCACTCCAAAGAAGATCGTTTAGCAACCCATAATCGGGTACATCGGTGGGCCGTGCGATTCCTCGAATATCATCCATGTGCGAGAGACTTGGTGAAAGACCGCCATGAACACAGAAAATCTTTCCTGCGACGATGGATGCAATAGGAAGGCAGTTGAATGTATCAATGAAACCCTTCCAAACCTTGATATTGCAGCGTCGCTTACATTCATCATAGAACCCATAAACTCGGGTAACATTAGCACACTCATGGTTGCCGCGAAGCAAAAAGAAATTCTCGGGGTATTTCAGCTTATAGCACAGCAAAAGCAGAATAGTTTCAAGACTCTGCTTTCCACGGTCGACATAATCGCCCAAGAAGAGGTAATTGGATTGAGGTGGAAATCCACACATCTCGAAAAGACGAATCAGATCGGTATATTGACCATGAACATCACCAACGATCTTGACAGGGGCAGCCAATTCCAACAGCGCAGGTTGAGATAGAAAAGTCTCCCGGGCTGCCGAACAGATAGCAGTGATCTCAGCGTTCTTCAAGCAAACGGTCTTTGTGACCTTGGTGGAGTAGCCTGCGTCCAGGAGCCGCGAAATCATATCGTCGAGATCAATGGACTTCAGAGCGCCCATACCCATGCCGGGGGATCCGGATGTCTCAAGTGGCGCATTGAGGATGAAATCCAATATCGGATTTACCTGGTTCGGCTTCTTAATCAAGATGGATTCGCCAGCCACACCTCCAGGGCCTGAGGGCGGACCGCCCTGAGGAGGACCTTCCGAAACATGGTCGACCTCGCCACTCTGTTGCATTGCATTCACATCTTTATGACCACGCTGCAGGCTGGTTGACAGCGATGGCGATGGTGGGGGTTCGGGAGAGCCTGTTCGCGAAGGGCCTTCCGAGCCTGGTGAGGAAAGGCCGGCGTTGGAGCCGGGGCGACTACCGGACGATTTAGCGGACCTGATTGAACCGGCATCGGAGCGGTCACCTTGGCTGTCGGTCTGAGAGAGGGCGGTAGTCGATCCCCGAGGGCTGTCGGAGCTCCGGATTTTGGAGCGAATGGATCCACGGAAGGAACGGATTGATTCTTTCGTGTCGGATTTCGAAAAGGACGGGTACGACTGCAACGGGTCGCCCGCGGCGTTTCCCTTGGAATGCGACTGACCCATCACTGCAAGGCTGGGATATCTGCCAAGCTCGATCTGGGGGAAAGCGCACGAAGCGGACGTTCAAACCGCTACGCCGAGAAAATGCCCCCTGGATGTCGGAATGTCTTGGCTCTTAACTCCTGAGGTTGCGACCCAAGCACAGTATATTAGGCTTGCAGAACCCCTGCGCACAGAGTCCAAAGTGGTCCTTGCAGCCGTTTCGACAAACTAGTGATATCTTCGTCGATTTCTCAGGTAGAGTCGGGCAACGAAGGGAACGACAGGAGGACAGCCGGACAACGTATGGACTGACGAGGGCCAGACTGGAAGCGAGAGAAAATGGGGCGCTGACGAAAGCGACTACGCGGGAAAGGGGTGGTCGAAAAAAAGGAGCTGGCGAAGAAAGCTGAGAGGGCCGGGGGAGGGGGTGGGAGGGCTGAAGCTTCAGCACGGAAAAAAGCTCCTTCTGCACGCGGGATTAGTCTTGCCCATACACAGCACGAGGGCAGGAAGAAAGGGCGACGACAGGGCTGAACTCCACGAAGTTCAAATGGTATGTGGAGGTGGGCAAGGCAAGGGAGGAATTGGGAAGTTTGGTTATGGTGGATTTGGGGTGTGGACGGGGCGGGAAGAGGAATGCGTCATGATAAGACAGGGCTGTCTCTTGAGGTATTTTGAGGCCGCGAGAATCCTAACAGCAAAGGAGATATAGTCGAACTCACCGAGAAGTATATTGTGGTTAGCAGGAGGAGAGAAGAGGAAGAGCAATAGAGATAGAGGGGGGGATGTAAACGAGGAAAGTACTCCGCCACCGCTAGTACGTGAGAAGGTACTTGGAGTGCTTTTCGGCGGCGGAAGCTGCGTCGCCCGCTTCTGGCCAGATTAGGTCAGCCGGATCATCTGCGGGCCGAGGTGTTGCCTAGAAGGGGGTCTGGACCCAGTTGATATTGATATTTATAGTTTCCATTGATGTCTTGATATAGTCAATGACATTTACGACCGGTATGACATTTTGTATTTTTATTTTACTTTCCATAATCATGTTTACTGTCCATCTAGAGTAGCTGTAGGTGTCGGTGGCGGAGAGAAACGAGCAGGGCAGCATATGCGCCACTCCACTCTCCCCCCCAGGCTGCCACTTACAAACCGGGCCTACCATAGAGGCAAGTCTAGCATTGCGAACTAGTATCCAATCTGGAGAGTGACCCCCCACCGATAAGCGAACAAAAGCGAACAAAAGCGAACAAAACCGACACATTCTATTCCAGATTTTAATTTGGTCCGACGAGCTGGAACAGTCGGTGCGAATAATTGCTGCACGCTAATGCCTATCGTAAACTTTTCCTTTGATGACCCAGCCAGTAACATAGCCCGTGGGTTGGAACTTAGACCCCACCTGCGTTCCTATCACAAGCCGCGGGGGAGGCCCTTGGGAAAGGCTGACCTGCTGGGAAGCATCCCGTTCACCATCCTGACGCCACCATCTCGTCAACCCCGCCTCACACACTAAAACAAGGTCAACAAGATCGGTTACAGGCCCTAAGTCGTCCCCAGTGGTCCGTTGGTTTTTCTTGTTTTTCTTTTTGATTCTTTCTTTCTTCTCCCGTGTGCCCGCCAGCCTACATTCAACGGTACAGATCCAGCCCCGAGCTGCGGATTGAGTGAATAGGAGCCGCAGATAGTCTTGGTTCTGCACGAAAGCCGCTACATGCTATACCGCCAAGACATCAATCTCCATGTGGCGGAGACACCGCCCTTTGCATCCCCTCCTCCCACAGTGCAGGACCTTCGCGAGGCCATCTAGAGCTGACACAAAGAATTTCCCAACTGGTCGATCGTTCGCAGCGGACCTGCTGGCCAAGCCCGCCTGATGCCGCGATGCAGATGCGGTGTTCTCCCTGCCACGTTGATTGTGAGGGGACGAGCATAGGTCCGCTAGGAATTCATTCTTGGCAGCCCCACGTATGGCGGAAAAGCAAGGATAGTATCTCTGGGCATGTAGTGCAGAACCCAGGTTTACCGAGAAGCTGGGATCTTTCTTGGGAGGGCAATATCCCAAGGCGTGATCTCACCGAGGCAGTCGTATCCATTGTCGGCCAGAGGTAAATTCTCACTGGGGAGTAAACAGTAAGACGCCACCTTATAAAAATGCAGAACGTGCACCATGTTTCGGGTCGGGCCTTTACTCCAGCTCAACCTTTGTAATATGTCTGCCCGGGATCACAATCAGGCCGATAAGACGGCTGGTCATATTGACTTTGACGGTGGCCTTTGAGGCTTCGGAGGCGTTGTCCCAGGATTCGTGCTCCTTCGCAGCCGCTTCAACGGCAGAGGGGGTGGGGAAGCGGTACTCAAGTGAGTTGGCCAGGATGAGGTTTCGTTCCTGATGCATTTATTCTGTCAGCATGGAATGCAGGAAATGGGGAGGTATATGAGGCAACCACACAGAGAGAAGGGTGGGTGTGGTTGGCGAAAGCTGCTTACCGCATCAGTGCATTTGAAGATGCCAACAAACATACGACTGTCTGTGGTGTGTACACGCAAAGAGCGACCAAGAAGTCCTTCCAGATATTGCACAGCGTGTCCGGTCTCCATGGTGCAGCCTCGATGTTGTTGTGGGTAATCGACAGGGTATTGTCGTCGGAGGGGTAGTCAATGTCGGGTAGTCAAGGTCGGAGTTGCGTCGCTTTTCCGATGACTGCGGGAGGCTTGTGGTATGAAATTGATTGTGTGATGTTTGATATTGGGGTGTAGCGTAAATCTCTTATCCCAGAGACTCTTGTCTTCGAGTTTCCCGCAAATTGTCGGTGGGAGCTTTGAGAGAAGGTGCGCGGCGGTTACAAAGCGTCAGGCAGGCAGTATTGTGGCCTCAGGCGTCAAATGTGGATCTGGGGCAGAGCAGCCATAAAGCAGGAACATCTGCACAAAAACATTCTCACTTCGAAGAAGTATATCTTACTTCTACGGAAGCCAAATCAGAGGTACAAACTAGTTACTTATCTTTGGTATGCTCAACTTGAACTACGCAATGCCAGTGTAGACGGCAATGGAAAAAAGGCTCTTCCTCAAGCCAGAGAGAACAAACGACGTCAATACAAGCTATCTGCATAGCTGAATATGAATCTTAAAATCTCATATATTTCACTTTTTTATACTCAAGGTCTCCAATGTGGAAGCTAAGTATGCCTCAGACTTTTCCTTTCGGCTGAAGAGAAGGATATCTCTTTTAAGATCGCTAGATGACACCATTTTCAATGCCACATTTTCAACTCCATAGTAAAAGGGAGCAATACACTTCAATTCGAATGATACAATATTCTTGCCGTTCTATTATGGAAGTCTTGACTTTCGAAGTAGCCTAAAGAGATATCCTCCGAGGGGCAGATAACAAGATCAGCGGCCGCTAGCCCTTGAGAAGCCCCTCCCCCGCCATCAGCGCATGGGCGTATCAAAATGGGTTCCGCAGGATTGCATCAGGTGGAATTATCTTTCGACTCACAACTTCTACTCCCTGTACATACGAGGACATCGGTATCGCCCGCCATTTTGAGTGAAATGGGTGGGTATCTGAGTAAGCTGTGGAGCAGGAATTTCGAGATCAGTCGAATACTCGTATGTGGTCTTATCCCAAGGCCGAGGTTGGATTGTGGTGTCGATATACCGGTGCGGAGTAGGGCTTACATATCCACCAGAAAATACTACATATCAGCACCAACGTATGATGCCAAAATTCCAAGTCACCCTCATCCCTGACATAAATTGAAACTACCATCCCCTCTATATTTTATCTGCATATTTGTATATCCACCATTATGACAATCTTGGAGACAGATGCGCTGATCGTCGGAGCGGGGTTCTCGGGCATCTACCTTCTACATCGACTCCGCGACCAACTGCACCTCAATGTGAAAATTGTTGAAGCGGGGTCGGATGTGGGCGGGACCTGGCACGCCAACGTGTACCCTGGCGCCAGAGTGGATGTTCCTTCGCCTATCTACTCCTTCAATATCGAGGAGACTTGGAAGGATTGGAGCTGGTCTGAAGCGTACCCGGGGCAAAAAGAGCTCCAGGCTTACTTCCAACATGTCGACAAAGCGTTGTCCGTGGGAAAAGACACTTTTTTCAACTCACGTGTAAACTCCGCCCGGTTTGATACCACTACTGCTCGCTGGACTGTCAAGACAGAGGACGGCAAAACTTTCGTCGCCAAGTACTTCCTTCCTGCCGTGGGCTTTGCCTCGCAGAATTATCTACCGACCTGGAAGGGATATGAATCTTATCAGGGTAGCATCAACCACACTGCTCACTGGCCCCGTAATGGGGTCGACGTACGAGGCAAGCGAGTCGCTATTATCGGCACTGGCGCAACTGGTGTACAAGTCACGCAGGAGTGGGCCAAAGAAGCCGCTGAAACATTCGTTTTCCAACGCACGCCTAACTATGCTTTGCCCATGAACAATAAGACTCTAGATCCGGCTAGTCAAAAGCAGATGCAGAAAGATACCAGTGACCTGATCGCCCACGCCACGAGCACAACGGGTGGTATGCACTTTCACAGCACGACAAAGGCACTGGCAGACTGGGAGAACTTGGACGACGCCGCGAAACACGTGAATCAAATGTATGATGAAGGTGGCTTCAAGTTTTGGAGTGCCAGTCTTGCCGACATCACCATCAACGAAGACGCCAACAAGTTCGCTTATGATATCTGGGCGAAGAGAGTTCGCGAAAGAGTCCATGATCCGGTGAAGGCTGAATTATTGGCACCATTAGAGGCCCCACACCCATGGGGTACGAAACGCCCATCATTGGAACAGGATTATTACGAACAGTTCAATAAGCCGAACGTCCACATTGTGAACACCAAGGAGCACCCAATTGTCGAGTTTACTCCCAAGGGGATCATGACCGATGATGGGAAGATTTACGAAGTAGATGCTATTGCTGTGGCTACGGGCTTTGACGCAAGTACGGGAAGCTTGTCCAGGACAGGTATTCACGATCTAGATGGTGTTGACCTGGGGACTCGTTGGAAAGATGGAATTATCAGTCTCCACGGAATGACTGTCCCAGGGTTCCCAAACATGTTCCTGCCTTACTCTATCCAGTCTCCAACCCCATTCACCAACGGGCCTGTTTTCATCCAATTCCAGACCGACTGGATCCGAAGTATGATTGAGAAAATGGAGAAGACTGGCATTCGTTACATTGACCCTCAACTTAAGGCTGCGCAGGAATGGCGGGCAGAGGTACAGGCAATTGCCAACATGACGCTGTTCCCTAAGGCCAAGTCCTGGTACCAGGGTGCTAACATACCCGGAAAACCCGTCGAGCAGATGTACTATCTTGCAGGAATGCGGATGTATTTCGAGAGATGTGAAGCAGCTCGTGACGAGAAGTTCGCAGAGTCGTTTGTCAGTGCTTAGATGTGAATGCCAGTGGTGATTGTCTCCTCGGATGTAAATAATATACTAGGTACCAATCGTACACATGGAGAAGTTTAGTACTGCCCAAGTACCTAGGTCGCAAGTGTCTATTATTGCTGCCCCTTTCCACCGAGCTTTCTTTGACATGGTGAGCCTTCTTCCTTGTGAAAGTAATGTGTGATTCAGATATAATTGATAATAGATAGTATGTCCACATGATTATGCTGTGCCAGGCCCTGGCACGAAAAAGAAAACTCCGGGACCATCACCCAAGGTCCCATATTGTAAATCACAGGCCCCCTCTCTTGAAGAGATTCTGAAGAGAGCCCCTCTAACTCCTTAGAAAGAAACGACGCCGACAAATGAAATGACCATAGAGCAGTATCAACTCAGAAAGCGGCCCGCGCTCAGTTGAGGAAGCTCTGGTCATCCGTATATCTGAACATTACATCCAACCCGTCACACCCATATTGGTACCAGGGGTTGAGATCTCGCAGCTTTCATCGGTATCCATATCCATGTCGACATCCATCTGGTTGAACCCAGGACTCGTGGACTCGCTCCCACTGGCGCTGCCCACCGAGTTTATCCGTTCGAAGGCCTCGCGTCGCAAAGCATCATCGTTGCCCATGGCAGTCTCGTTGGCTCGGGGAGCTAATGCTTCGCGGGATGGTTTGAAGGAGGGACCCGATTGAGTGCGCGGCTGGAAGAATCGAAGTAGCGATTGCTGTCGCGGATCAATCGTTTCGGTAGGCTCGGAGTCCATGATTTCGTCGCATGCATCAACTAAAGTTTCATCTTGCTGTTTCTGGGCCGAAAATATCCAGCGGAGGGTTTTCGCTGCTGCTTGTTAGCTCTCATGTTCGCGTTTGTGACTAGTGACTAGCCGAGCTTGGTTGGTTGCTCGCCTGACAGTCTTGGGGTGCGGTTAAGAAGGATAAAAAGCGATGAACACACCATATACTGCCTCCTCATTGGGACGGCCATCACGAAAGCGCTTTCTGGTCCGACTGTGGAGGTGTTTGGAGCTGTCGGTCATCTCCCAGTCACTGGACGCGGGGACGAATGGGCTAGACAGCATTGCCGAGAAAGAGGCTTTCCGCTTGAGCGACATTATAACAATGTAGGTGTAAAGAAAAGATTATAGGACTTGATCAAGGTGTCTCCTGCACTCTCTCTGGGAGGAAGTCCAGTCGAGTTCCTGGGTTGCACTGGGCGAAGAAGGCTGGGGATGAACCGGGGAAATGCGATTGGCCGCGTCGCGTTGCTAGGGACACGCTAGACCGGAAGAGGTAACATTGAACAAGTACGCGCGACACGATGCTACTAGTATGCTCTGGAGGAAATGATTGCTGAGGCTTAAAGTGATGGTCATTGGTGTTCAATGTTCATAGTCTGTACTCCGTGATATCTTGGATCTGACACAAGGGACAGGAAATCGTATGACTGTTGTTGTGCAGCCTACCACAACCCTGCGGCATCATCAGCCCAGCAGTGTAGCTAGATCATCAGTCTGTGACCACACTTTGCTCTCCCGGGCCCTTCAAGCTCGTATTCCAATAAATTGCGATTTCCACATAAAAATTAAAAAATCTTATGTTTCTAACCAGCTTAGACACTCGGCATGCCGTACTAGTAGCTACTACTAGTTCGTAGTGGTGTTCGGTATCCCGCACTGCACCTGCTCCACCAGTGACGCTGCTCTTCCCCCGCCTCTCCTCCTACCGAAGCTCTCCAGTTGTTTTCCCCAACTACAGCTACGGCGACTTTCTTCATCCATACATCAACACCGCTCAAGACATCACTATGCCATCCAGAGAAGCTTCGCACGCGGGATCATGGTACTCGAACAACGCCAATACCTTGGCCGGGCAGTTGGACGGCTGGTTAGGCCAGGTGCCTGATACAATGGACCACGCAGGTCCCCTTCCTGTACCAGGAGCGCGAATAGTGATAGCCCCGTATGTCTTATTCCTTGCGAGGTCAAATTATTACTGCTGGCAATCATCATACTGACCAAACAGACATGCGGGGTTTTCGTACTCGGGGCCCTGCGCAGCCTACGCATACAAGGCACTTGATCTATCTAAAGCGTGAGCTTATCTTAATTGTCTGGATGGTACGGTGTATCTCATACCATTCTTTCACAGGAAGAGGATCTTCGTCCTAGGCCCATCGCATCACTATCCGCTGTCAACGCTGGCCCTTCCGCAGGTCACCTCATACTATACCCCGCTCTCCGATGACCCTCTCCCTCTAGATACGGAGCTCATCGCGAATCTCCTGGCGACCCCCGCAAGGAAGTCAAATGGAACCAGTATTAAATTCACGACCATGACCCAGTCTGTCGATGAAGAAGAGCACAGCATTGAGATGCATCTGCCTTACATCCACCGTCTTCTTCAACGGCAGCTTCCCACTACTCCAACCGCGCAGTACCCTCCGCTGGTCCCAATCATGGTCGGAAGTACCTCTGCTGAGACCGAGAAAGCATTCGGCACACTATTAGCTCCATACTTGGCTGACCCCTCTAATGCTTTTGTCATAAGCTCAGATTTCTGCCACTGGGGCCTCCGCTTCCGATACACATATTATGTTCCCCAGGCCCCGACACCTGGACCTCAATTGCCTCTATCCAGTGACGGTCTGCCACAGCCGGGCATGAATGCCGATGATGTGTTGGGAAATATTGACTCAGTTTCCGCCGGACACTCTTTACAGCGTCGAGATCGTATCCCAAGCAAAGAACCCACTATCCATGAAAGCATCTCAGCATTCGATATTGCTACCATGGCTGCCATCACCACCGGATCATCCCATGCTTTCCTTGACACCATTGATCGCACAGGAAACACTGTCTGTGGCCGCCACCCCATTGGCGTGATCATGGCAGCCCTTGAAGTGGCCACTGCCAATCAGTCCGCAGGCAACCAAGGCCGATTCCATTTTTTGAGATACGAGCGGAGTTCCGATATAGAAGATGTGTCAGATAGCTCTGTGAGCTATGTCTCTGCCTTTGCAGTGCTATAGGACTTCAGGCCTTTTCACGACGCAAGTCTCCTTAATTCCCTCATGGTGTTCAACGAAGTAGGGTTTAGATATTCGGATTGAATCATTCAATCGCATTCAGTTCCATTTCTATGAACAATGCCTCTCGGCTAGTGACTGTACAGGTAAGGGCTATGATAGAAAGACATGGATCTCATGAGGCGCCTCCGTAGGGACCTAACCATAATAATAATTTAGGCGTTAGAGGCGCAGGAGAACGGACGACCTGCAGACTTGGCATTGATTCGAATGCTTGTTCCTGTAGCCCAAAGACCCATTCCACACTGTTTCACGATTAGTAAATGTAACTCTAAACGAGTCGGAAAGAAACTTACAATCAAGCAACACACGACAACAAGGAAGATATTCAACGCAGTCAAGGCCATTTTTTTGTAATTCGCAGTGTACTGCCCACGATTCATCTTCAACCAGAAAAGGCCCTCTAGGCCAAACGAGAACCAGCTGCAGAATGCAGCCGCAATCATGTTGAGAAGGTCGTTGAAAACAGGGATTGCCTCGGCGATCAACCATGCAACGACCCACATGAGGAAAGTGATGAGAACCCAGCTTCCATAGGAACGGAAGGATCTTTCGCTCATAGTGTGGGTGCCACGGAACAATCTCACGTAGATGCACTTTGCACCTACATGGCAAATGACGACTCCAGCAATAACAATTGTTCCGATGGATATACCAAAAGCAATCTTAGAGACGAGCGCGCTGGTGCTGAGCAAAGCGGGGCTCGCTACGTTTGGCCCGCCATATCGGTAGATGACTAGGGCAGTGACAAGATATAGCGAAGTATCGGTGGCTTGGAAAGCAATCAGAGCTTTCGGATAATCAGCCGGGTTAGCCAGCTCCGACTGGAAGCTGAAGAAGGACATATGACCCGAATAGGCCAGAACGATATTCAGAGTTGCCTGGAATCCGTTCATAAGGCTTGGGTGTGTAATGGCATAGGCTCGAGGATCAGGTGCTTCAATGCCAATCGCGATCATGGTGATCATGACGGCCGTGAAGATCGAGGCCGAAGCTAAGATATGTCAGCAGGATTCAGTACATATAGAAACAGAACGTGATCTTCATACAGATGATTCCAAGCCAAGACACTTCCTCCAAGCGCCTCGAGAGCGTCAGGACGAAGCAGAGAATGGCTCCCACCACACAAAAGATGATAGTGCAGGCACCGTGGTTGGAAAGAGTGTTCATCATGATGGAGAATGTCAAGATGTGAGCACCCATAAGGAAAATGAAGCAAAGAATCTGGGCGACTCCGAAGATCTCGCGGCCCCAAGGGCCGAACAAAATCTCTGACGCATCAGCCATGTTGTGGACTTGAGGGTATCGCAGTTTGAATTGACCGACGACATATCCGGTGTAAGTCGTCATGGCTCCAATTCCAACAATGATAATACAGCCGCTGCTTAAATTAGTACGGGTTCATCGTATGCTAGTTCGAGAAGTGACTCATTGGACGTACGGGACCAGACCCAAGACTGCCATTGAAGAGGGCAAAGAAAGAACACCCAATGAGACAGACTGGGCAATCATCACTATGATTTGGTTAGCTTTCCCACTGCATTGCTAGTCAAAAGGACTGGGTAGTATGTACAAACTGCGCATTGCCTTATAAATGAATATCATTAGTTTTTTTGCATTGGGACAGCGATCTCTGAAAATGAGAACTTACCACCACTTCATACTCCTATACTGCACTCCACCAGCCTCCTCCCCAGCGAAGGGGTCTAGCGATTTCTCCGGATCCATAACTTTCTCCATGTTGGCGATGTAAGGTCGAAAGGGTTGTTGTAACGTGAATGTTGAGAATCGCCTCCGCCGAGGAAAAATCTCTTATCGAGGTCGCCCCACTCTGGTTTCGTCTCCGATGAGTTGTTCGGCACGGAAACGAGAAGCAAAGAAATACTCGGGAAAAGGTTATAATTGATTTAATGTAGTACTCCTCGTGGGCGGAATTGCCCCGAATCCTTGTTCGGTTACACAGTTTCTGCCTCCATCAGGCATCTCTGTGAGAGGGAGGGGGAGGAACAATGACAGGCAGTCCCGGCATAGATGCCTGGTCCTTGAGCTCGTTGGCCATCACATCACGATCACACCCCGGATTATATGACAACTATTTCCCCGCATTGAGTGGAGTGCATCTGGAGCGAGTAATCTGTCAATGCCCCTTGTTGAAAGTTCTGACGGCGTCTTAGAAGGAGCACGGAACAGGAACTGCTTGTTCCGGGCCCACTCCGTGTTCTAGGCTGGAAAAGAGCTTTGCCTGGTTTTTAGTGGGAATACCCTCAATTAATCATATTTGAAAGGAGATTTTTCTTTGGCTAGGTGTATTAGGGCCATTTGATTCATAAAACAAACTGGCTGTGGGCTGTTTGAAGTTTCTATTCACTTCCGCGACGAAGATACGCAAGGTCGATAGCTATCACAACACGGGGCCTCGAGTGGTCCAACATAGTTAAGTCCAAGGCCTTCGTATCCCATGGAATAGGAACCGAAATGCCTAGGTAGTGAGTGAGTGATTAAAACACTAGAGAATCTGAAACAGGAAGAGTGTGGCAGGGAAACTTTTAAGCTAGAGATCTACGGCGTGTCGGGCCTGATCCTGAACAATCGTCCGGAAGCGGAGACGGGAACATCCGCTTCCGTCTCGAATTCTGCTCATGAGCCTCAAGGTCAGACGTAATTCTTCTCTAGCTTATACTTATTCATTAAACTATTTTCTTATACTATCGCAGCTTAGAGATGCCTCAACTAAACTAGAATCCAAAAAAAAATAGAGCCATGGAGGATTTGTATAAATAGATAAAGATATTTAGGTAACGACTGGCATGCCTGACGGCGACAGCATTCGGCTTCACTGACCAACTTCCCCTATGTACTTAATAGTATACTATACTATAATAGATCGATAAACCTACCCATATATAATCATAGCCGCAGATTTAACTCGTGGCCTAGGTTCTGGTGTGGACCAGCTTTCCCTGAACCCACACGTTCTTGACGTTTCGATCGTCACCATCCCACATCCACTTCTGGACCTGCTCCTGCCAGGTCTCATTTCCAAAGATATCAACATTGCCGACGGGGCCAGTCTCGACAGCTCGGCCAGCGAGAGTAGCGACATCAAGGGGGCTGGTAGTGCTGTTCTTTGCGGTACCCAACTCAATCAGCTGCGCATCCCAGATCATTCCCTTGTCGAAGCCGCCAATGTCATCCGGCATGTCCACGACTGCTGCGCCACCGCGGGTGGCCAAGTAGAGAGCCTCATCCACGAGAAGCTTCTCACTTCCATCAGAGGTCTTGTTTCCGGTCAGTGCTTGGTACTCGGAACTATACTGAACAACTCGGGACACCAGGCTGGCCTGTCGGGCGACTTCGAGGATACTGGGGCTGTATCCTCCGGCAACATCCGTGCCCAGGCCAACGGTGACACCTTGGTCGAGCATGAAGCGGACAGGGGCAAGACCGGAGCCCAGGGCAGAGTTCGATGCAGGGCAGTGAGCAACCTTCGAGCCACGCTCTCTGATAAGAGTCATCTCATCCTTGGTGAGGTGGACACCGTGGGCCAGGATAGTACGGTTGGTAAGCAGGCCATGCGTATCATAGACATTAGCATAGCTAGTGGAATCCGGGAACAGCTGCTGGACGAGAGCAACCTCGTCATTGTTCTCAGAGATATGCGTTTGGATACGCAGAGGCGGGCTATAGGATGCGGCAAGCTCGCCGAGACCCGTAAGAGAGTGGTTGGAGCAACTGGGAGCAAATCTGGGGGTGACAATGGGGTTGATCAAAGTTCCGTTGGGGTCAAGGGTGTGGATATAATCGATAGTCCTCTTAGTCGCATTGAATCCTTCATCAGCGGATGAATCAACGTAGTAGGATGGGCATTGCTCCTTGTTATCCATGCAGACACGGCCAATGAAAGCACGTTGGCCGTGCTTGTGGCAAAGAGCAGCGAGGGCATTGGTAGCCGGGACGTGGATAGTAGCAAAGTAGGATGCGGTTGTTGTGCCGTGGGAAAGGGTCTTGACCACCACTTCGTCGTAGACGCGCAGGCCCTCGTGGGGTGTATCCTTGGGGTCGGTGTCCTTGTTCTCTGGGTCGGACTTGGAGCCGAAGCTAGCTTCCATTGGGAAGGTATACTCATTCAGCCAGTCCAGAAGGCCTTTGGAGCCAAAAAGACCCTCATTGGGATACTGCGGCGCATGAATATGGGTGTCGATGAACCCAGGGAAGAAGAACTCGTTCCGTTCATCGTCGGATTTCACGACGGTGACATCGGATTCGGTCCAGCCCTGGCTGAGACAGCCACGATTGAAAGCTGGCGTCATCATTGACCTTCCAATCATAGCCCTTGATGCGGCCATCGTTGGAAGAGACCCACAGGACTCCTTGGGTTCTAGCAAGCTGCGGCGTCGAGTTATCCGAATCAAGTTGAGGAAGCTGAATGAATGTTCCACGATAGACCGTGTAAGGAGTTGCTGCAGCCATAGTGCCGCAGGCATTCAACACTGCTGAAGACAGCCATAGTGCAGACACTCCCAGCGAGGAGCTGAAGAATTTTTGAAACATGGTAAAACGAACGTAGATTGATGCTCTGGATCACCTCACCATCTCGAGGACAACGCGGATTCATATATCTTGATAAAATCCAGGAAATGAAGGGCCGTAAGACCGGTGATACCGGTATCAGAAGCCGGCTTCTAGATGCATTACACTTGTGAAGATTGTGGGGACGCCACTTCTGAACGGTCTCCGCCGCGGTGGCATCCTCTGACGAATGTAGAATTCCTGTAGAACAACGAGATAACGGGATCAACAGGGGCTGACGATCGCACCCATTTGCGAATATTCTGGGTTCGGTGTTCGGCTGATTCCGATTGTTGCGCATTGACGAGATATAAGAAGGGCAGGTACAAGAATGAGGGCAGTCCTCCCGAGATCGCGACTTTTTCACTTCTCTTCGGGATTCCTCGGGCTTGTCACCGCCAGACAGGGACGCATGAGTGGCCGATCCCTGTCTCATGGCTCGATGTGATGGGATGAGATGTGATATCGAATGCTGCTTTGGAGTCGAAAAATCAGACTCAAGAAAAAGCAATGTGGCCGATATAACTTCTTATCAGGGCCAAGGCTCAGACATCGAGATTCTTGTCTAGGCGACTCGTCGCGGGATATTTCGCCTAGATCAACTTTTCTGGCCTGGGTTTGTTTCCATTCACCTTTTGGGCGAATATACCCGCGCTAAAGGCGCTTTGAAATCAAGAAATTGTGAGATGGTGGCTTCCCGTTGTGAGATGGTGGACGGAAGCCACCCGTGGGCGGAAAGTATCGCATTGATGCATTTGGCGAAAACAAACATCAAACTCGACTTGCTCGGTTGGATTTAATCTTAGGTTAAACCTCAGATTTTGATTTCTTGTCTTCGAAAATTATGACCCTGTTCATTTTCGTCGGGTTCAAAAGAATCAATGCCTGTCCGCCGGGGGATGCCCCGACTGCCGCTTGTACCTCGACACGAACAGCCAGTCAGTGGCCTACGATGAACTCGCCATACACATACAGGGATCCTCCAGTGGCCAATTTCTAGACCTGTAACCCCACGGTAACCGCCGATGACCGACATTCTAACCCCAGGATTTCGACCCCGGATTCCCAAGCGAACATCCACGAAGCACCAATGCTCACCACCTTGCATAGGGACGCCAAGTAGCAATATTACTGATATAATAGCAGGCGGACAGTTATTACACGGAGTTAATTTTACATTCACTTCTTTCAATCCACTCTCTTCAATTTGTCGTGTTTTTCTTCTATTCCAATATGGGTTTGAGTCCATATCTTGGCCTTCGCGGCAATTCACTTCTCAGAGCGGCTGTCGCACTGGTCGTCTTCCCAACCTTTACCTGCTATGGATACAATATGAGTGTGGCCGGTGGTCTTTTGACCCTGCCTGCCTTCAATGAGCAGTTCCCCCGAATGGACACTATCAACACTACGGGAGCCTTGAATAAGGAGAACTCCACGATTCAAGGTGGGTCCTGATTTTGAAGCGATAGTCCTGACTCCTCTAACAAATGATTTAAAAAAAAATAGGCACGGTTATTGCTCTCTATACGGTCGGTGGTATCTTCGGGGCCTTGTCATGCGCTCATCTAGGTGATAAACTGGGACGGAAGAAGATCATGTTTGCGACAAACTTGATCTGTATGATTGGCTGCATTCTCATGGCCACTTCCTTTCAATTTGTCCAGTTTATTATCGCAAGATTGATCCTTGGCGTGGGAATTGGTGGATATACAGCAACTGTGCCAGTTTGGCAGTCAGAGATCTCACCACCCAGCAAGCGAGGTTCAAATGTCGTGACGGATGGCGTCTTTGTCGGCGCTGGTGTCACGCTAGGGCTCTGGATTGATCTCGGCTTTTACTTTGTCAAAGACAACTCTGCATCATGGCGTGTGCCTTTTGCTTTGCCCTCGCTGTTCTGCATTATGGCCATGGCTGCTATTCCATTTATGCCAGAATCGCCACGTTGGTTGATCATGACTGGTCAACTTGACAAGGCTCGCCATGTGATGGCAGCTCTCCAAGATCTTGAGCCTGACTGTGCTGAGATTTCCGATGTTATCAATGAAGTTCAAACGACTCTTGCCGTCTGTGGAAACACTAATTGGACTGCCATGTTTACAAATGGAGAGCAACGTCTCTTCCATCGTGCATACCTCGCAGCCACCGGCCAATTCTTCCAGCAAATGTGTGGTGTTAATCTGATTACCTACTATGCAACCAGTATCTTCCAGGTAAGTTAATTCTACTGAAACACTGGTCTTGGCTTCTTTGGGCGTTAGACTGCCGGGATGTCAAATTATAGGTTTTTTACTAACACATCTCTAGCAATATCTCGGCATGGACGATGTAAAGTCCCGTATTTTGGCAGCAGCAATGGGTTTGATGCAGCCTTTTGGTGGTCTCTTTGCCTTCTTTACTATCGACAGGCTCGGTCGTCGACCACTCATGCTCTGGAGCGCAGCAGCCATGTCCGTTTGCATGGCCGTCCTTGCTGGTACAACGTCGCCCTCGGCTCAAAACAGCACTGGCGCCTTGATCGTAGCTGTCATCGCACTCTTCTGCTTTCAGTTTATCTTCACAGTCGGATACTCAGGCCTGACCTTCCTCTACGCTGCTGAACTGGCTCCTCTGCAAGTCCGTGCTGCTGTCAGCGCCGTCTCGACCGCCACTGTCTGGGTTTTCAATTTCCTGCTCGCAGAGGTGACTCCTATCGGATTTGCTACTATTGGAAACCAGTATTATATTGTTTTCGCGGTGATCAATGCTATCATCGTTCCGTCGGTATACTTCTTCTTCCCCGAGACCAAGGGGCGGACACTTGAGGAAATTGATGAAATTTTCGCCCAGTCGAAGAACATCTTTGACCCTCCTCGCGTGGCACGCCGCATGCAAAACACCATCCGAGCGGACCAGCCCGTTGGTCTACGTGACTCTGAGAGTGGGGGCGAGACTAGCGATTATGTCAAGGAAGAGGTCAAGTCTTAAATGCTGTCTGGGAAGTGTTCTCATCAACACTTACAAAATCGACATGGATATACGACACGGTAAATTTCTCATAGGTCCTGTTTATAGATTGAAGTCGGATAGACTGGTCACCAAAACAGCTTTTGTAATTGGATCCTCCATAACAATTAAGATGCTTGCTTCAAGCATGATGCAGAATGAAATACGAATGAAACATTCACAAAATAAACGCAGTATCGTTCCTGATTGATATAGACATGCTTAGCCTGAATATCAGTGATTTCGATTTTGTTGGGAGCCTTAGTATGTTGATCGACTTCAACGGCCGTTGGTTCAGGTTCGAGATACTCTTTGGCGATATGTTCCAAAGTATTTGAATTGTTTTTTCCAATAGCTGCTCCCATAAACACTCTAGCGTTTTCAGGGACATGCCACCGCTCTTATGTAATTGATGCATCAGGAAGTCATGGCCATGGGTAGTGGCCAGGCCCAGAGGGTTTATGTCCCGATTTTGTGGGGTTTGGGGAGGCGCGTGCCCATGGCGGGGGTGAAACCCAGCTTAGCGGATTTTAATCTACGATGCCACGCGGGGTTTGCGCTCCCACATGTAAATATTGCGTTGTCTTGTCTGTCGTTTGCTTTCAATGGCTCCATCCACTGCTTTGTTTATTTCATTCGCCTATAAAAACCGTTTTTGCCACAAGGAGCTCATCAAAACGTATACCACTATCAATACCTACCATTCCGGGGAGGTTCGGCAACTCTAGAATCGAAATGTTGAAAGGATCATCTTCATTTCAATCATAATCAGTTCGTTAACTTCAAACTGCGCCCGATTTCTACCTTTTTGTCTAATCAGGTTTATTTTAAATTACTGCAACCCTAAAATGCACACCCATCAATTACCGATGGCCCCCGTTATTCACAAGAAGTCGTAACCTTGGAAGGGGCATGAAACAAATTGAACCCTTTCATTTGGCCCCCTACCACTAATGATAGAAAGTGGCTGTTTCATATATCAAGGGACTCTCAGCATCCTTTATTCCTTTTCGATGTCAAAATTTCCAGGGAACAGCCCTTCGGTGCGACCCGGGCCAATAAGCGCATTAGATCTCGTGTCGGTGGAGTCAACCTGACTCGACGAGAACCTAAGCGCTTGCGCATGCTTCATGATGCGCCACCAGATCTCCTCAACACCCTTGGGCCTTCACCACTTCGCGCCGTGACGCTCTCGCATATATTCTCGTCCCCGTCATAGATCCAAACTCTATCCGCATTGTCTATAATTTTAAATTAACTAAAGGAATAGAAAGAAGAAATTAAGGAACTAGAAGGATCGCGAGAGAGATCCTGACGAGGACAAAGAACATTCTTAAATAATCTGCAATCTCCCAACTCGGTATGTGTCTCGTTGATGCCAAAGAGAGACCCGCGCCAATTGATTTGTCCGTTATCCCATCATCTACTCGGTCATCACCCAGTTGTCTGCTTAGTCGTCTGCTTCATCTCTCACTTGCTCCTTCCCCCCTCCTTCTACCTCGACTCTCTCTTCCTTTCTCCTCTCCTTCATCCTTTCCTTCATCCTCCATCTTGTCCTCCCTTCTTCTTGCCTCTCTTCTGTTCACCCCTCTTCACCTCGTCTCTCTCCGTCTGATCTGCCATCCAATCTCACTACTGATCAAACTCAACATGCTTCAGAGGCTTCTCTCGCTTCTCTTGCTGGCCCTCATGGCGTCACTTACCATGACCAGCCCCGTGGGTACGGGCAGTACCTCACCGTCCTCTGCTGTCTCTTCGTCGAGTGCTTCCGGTGGTGAAAAGCTCGTCTTCTGTCACTTCATGGTGAGTCTCGAAACAAACTCATGGAACCTCATTGTATCCAACTTAACTTGTTTCTCACCCCAGGTCGGCATCTGTGGCGGCCGCAAGAGTGCCAACGACTATGATGCTGACATGAAAAGAGCCAAGGAGTCGGGTATCGACGCCTTCGCTCTGAACATTGGCACCGATCCTTACACCGACGAACAGCTGCGTTTTGCGTACATTTCTGCTGCTCGAAATGGCATGAAAGTATTCCTGTCCTTCGACTTCAACTGGTGGACTCCTTCCAACGGTGCTGGCGTTGGAGCTAAAGTCAGAGAATATGCCGGCTACGAGGCGCAACTCAACGTCGACAACAAGGTCTTTGTCTCCTCCTTTGCAGGTGATGGCGTCGATGTCCAGTCTATCGTCTCTGCGGCAGGAAGTGACATCTTCTTTGCCCCCAACTTCCACCCCGGTCAGGGGAAACTTCGGTTCTATCCAAGGTGCTCTCAACTGGATGGCGTGGCCTAGTAATGGCTACAACAAGGCACCGACTCCTGGGCAGAATGTAACCGTTTCGGCTGGTGATGAGGCATACGTCAATGCCCTCGGTGGAAAGCCTTATATCGCACGTGAGTTGGAACATATATTGACAAGGACACATCTTTGGCATGGTGCAAGGCTGACCTATCTTTCTAGCTGTCTCTCCCTGGTTTTCCACCCACTATGGTAGTGAGGTGTCTTACAGCAAGAACTGGGTCTTTCCCTCGGACCTTCTGTGGTACGAGCGTTGGCAGGAAATCCTGCAGCTAGGTCCTCGCTTCGTTGAGATCATCACCTGGAATGACTACGGCGAGTCGCACTACGTTGGTCCTCTTTCATCGCCCCATGGGGACGATGGTAATTCCAAGTGGGCTATGGACATGTGCGTTTTCACTTGTGATATCATCAACACCTTTCACGTCAACAATTACTGACAGAAGACAGGCCCCACAATGGATGGTTGGACATGGCGAAGCCCTTCATCGCTGCCTTCAAGGCAGGATCCACCTCGCCTGAGCATTTTGTCCAGGAAGACCAGCTCGTTTACTGGTACCGGCCGACGAAACGGGACGTCAACTGCGATGCTACCGACACCACAATGGGCGGCGCGAACAACGCCAGTGGTAACTTCTTCATTGGGCGCCCAAATGGCTGGGAGTCGATGAAAGATGAAGTCTTTGTAGTCTCGCTGCTCAAGTCCGCGGCGCAGGTCCATGTGCAGTCTGGTGACCAGTCACAGACCTTCCAAGCCCCAGCCGGTATCAGCGCCCACTCCGTCCCGATGGGAGTTGGGAAGCAGAAGTTCGCCGTCACCCGGGGTGGAAGCACTGTCTTGTCAGGAATCAGTCTCAAGGACGTTTCGGATGCCTGCATTTTCGGAATCTACAACTTCAACGCATATGTTGGGACTCTGCCGGCGCCAGCCACCATCGACCGACTGCAGCCCGAGGGGTTGGCAATGTTGTCAAAGGGGCTGAAGGTCGCGTGCCCGACAAACACTCTCAATGCGGCTCTTGCTACTTCGACTAGCACTTAGGTGTGTTGTGAATGGACTCAATCGAATGCATGCAGTGCCGTATGCCTAGCGCTGCGGTTTCTACGGAGTTATCTGGGGACTCACAGTTAGGGAACAACATCTGTACATAGAATCAATCAATTTTCCCTCTTAACAATCTGCAAGTCTGCATGGATCGACGGAGTAAGTAGGCTGAACTGAGTGGAGCCGAGTGATTATCTTGTCTCCCTGTCGTTATCTTGCAGGGATCCTTTATCGCCTTCTCCTGGCCACAGGTACACACCGTACAAGTACTAGTCCTCCCAGCACTCAGGGCTCACCGACTCTCGAAGAAAAGGTGTATCGACTTGGCATAAACATATGCAAAAAGCCCCGGATTTTCCGGATCAAATGGATTTCTTCCCAGCGGCCCGGTTGAGCTCAGAGCTTTGATCAGCAGGACAGGCCGGATACGAAGGCATTTACCCCGGGTTCATATAAAGGTACCAACTGCTACAGCCTATTAGTATACTACGGAGTACCTTTCAGCCCAACAACCAACACCAGCACAACATGGCGCGCATGAAACACGGTGTCTTCTCCTGGGAGGACGTACTCGCCCAACGATACCAGAGTCAGTGTGATCTCCCACTCAATGGCTTCCAGTTACCTACTAATCACCTACCCCCATGGCTTCTCCATTCTAATCTCCAATCTCTGCGCACGCGACAGGTAACAAACCAGCTCCCCTCCAACATCGTTATCGAACCATCTCAACTCCCGAGTCCCCCGCACAACAACCCCAATGCCGATTACTCTCCCTCTCCCCGGAGCTACGCATGATAATCTGGGGATATGCCCTAAGCCACCTCCGTCTTCACATCATCCAACGAAGTCCCCAACGCCTCGGCTACATCATCTGCCCACTGAGCGCGACAGGAATCCCCGATAAAGCAGCGCATGCGGGGAGTCCTTTCTGTGAGATCTGCCAAGGCGGGGGAATCCCCCCAGCCCGCAAAGGAAGCCGATCTAGTTCGGGCGGGACGAGGTGCGAATGGAACCAAGCTTCTTGCGCTGTCATTGACATGCCGACAAATGTACAGTTGACAAAAACAACAACAAAAAAGCCTATACTACCCACTGACTTGAAGAGTTCCCCCCCCCTCCTCGCGGGTTAACTGTACTTGTCTCCGGGTGAGGATCGTTTTCTAATTGACCTCTGCGGATTAGATCTCTCGAATCCACCCACCTACTCTACACGCTCAATACCTTCGAATTTAGCAACCCGTGGACGCTACCTTATTTCCGCCCCACCCTCCCGCTCGATTCCTGGGAAGCGATCCGCTCCGTCGAGCTACGCTGGGCGTTCCCGGGTCACTGGCTACCGACGAAAGACCCTGTTCGCGCGGTATATGTGGCCGCAGGTCGAGCGCAGTGGCTCGAGACGTGTCGCACTTTAAACCGATTACCGAGCCTGCGGTCATTTGTGTTGGTGCTGGGGAATAACTGGTTCAGCGAGCCTGTGGAAAAACTACCCATCTTTCTCGAACCATTGCGTGGCCTGCGTGTTCAGCATCAACGGCATTGCGGGTGGAGTGATGGGCCACTCTCATTAAAGCCAGGGCTGCGGAAAGACTCAAGTTTCCCCTCCGGCGAGGAATTGGGTTTGATAAGTATTACACATGGTTCTGAAAGCAGTCTGCGCTCGTCGCCAGCGTCGTCCTCCTCCTGTGTTCGTCCGTTAGTTTCAGCCGAGGTTGGGTCGGATATTCCCGCGCCGTTGGGACCGCTGCCATCGTGGGAATTGCGATTGCAGGGTCAATCGTATTATTTGCATGAGATGGGGCGAGCAGGCGAAGATCTGCGACGGAGAGGGATCGACTGTGTTATTTCCATGGTGTGAGGGGGAAGGAGAGTCGAGGCCAATGAGTAACGTCACGATTGCGTTGGAGAGAGAGAAGGAGGGATTCGCGTTCTCCTCATTAATACAACTCTAGTCTGCCCTGTTTTACGGGGTCGGGAATCACAGCCAGCAAATATGCATTGTGCGATCGGAGGGTCGTCCGGGAAGCGTTGCATCTAGCCCACATTCTTCGGAGTGAATCATGCAGCCGGGCCAGTTCGCTTTCGCTTTCGCTTTCCTTTTTTCTCTCTGCTTCTTCTCCTTTTGTGTGTGTGTGTGTGTGTGTGTGTGTGTGTGTGTGTGTCTTGTTTTCTTTTTGGGCATTGGGCATTGGGCATTGTGCTGATCCCTATCCTTCGCTTCCTACATTTGTCCTAGGTCGGAATGAAACCTCCGAGTCCACGCCATTAGATAACTATTGTAGTCCAGCTCACCATCTAGTAGAACCATTCTAGCTGGTGCGGAGATAACAACCAAATTATGTAGTAAATTAGTAATCTGGTCGATTCGTTACAGTGCAAGATTCCGGCTTCAACATTGCAACCACACCCTCGCATAAAAGGGGACATATTCCCCGCCATGTGTGCCGAGTACATACTCGTACGTATGTTTGTAGATCAAGGGACACCCCTCCGCCCAATCCAGCCCCAGCCACAGACCGACAGAACTATGATACTCCCCCATACTATGGACTACTAGAGTAGTTCTGGTCCTGGCGATGGAACAAACCAGGGCTCCAGAATGGACATGGGGGCATATACTTTATTCGGCACAGGGCCGACACGACCCCAGCACACGCGTCGCGTTGCGGTCGCAAACCTAAATTTCGAGATCCTTCAAGTTGTGAGAGAACTTGAATGCTCGTATCCGTACATACGTAGAAAACGGACTTAAGTGCGAGGACTCGTATAGTAGATACTACTGTCTACACATACTACTACTACTAGTGCTAGTATTGCCCCTATCTTGCAAACAAGCCCTAACCCGATTTCAAAGACCCTGGACCCACTTTGTGTTCCATGGGTCGCATCTAAAAATATCCCCCTTTTCTGGACCCTCCAGAGTCCCCATCAGGCCCGTGCTGCCCGAGTTTAACTCGGCCTTATCCAGCCCTATTCAATGTACTTTGGGGCAGAATTTATCTTGGTATGGAATGTATGAATATACATCTGATTCGGATTTTCACATCCTTCATCTCAAATAGAGTATCACTTCTCGTGCAGACGAAGACGCAATGGAAGCGGGGCGACGACACGCAGCGTGGCAGTGATTCTCGAGAACACGCAGCCCGGTGCGGGAGGTCGCCAGGGGCTCCACGGCTGAGTCCACGGTGGACCCACTCGCAGGGTTGTGGCAGGCGCTAGCAAAGTCATCGCGGGGGGATGATCGCACATCATAATCAAACAGGTAATTTATGTATTACTCGGTAGAAACAGGGTCCAGGCGGAGTTTGCCAAGCGGACTCGGATTTTGAAAGCGGAGTTTACGAGAGATACACTGATTGAAGCTGGAGTGATGATAGTTGTGAAAAAAAAAAATTAATAAGATTGTGGTATCAATATAATAGTGTTATAGAAAGTAAAGCAACCATTGGAAGCAAGAAGGGTAGAAGAAGAGAAAGTGAAGAGAAAAAGGAAAGGGAGGATTGATATATCCCCAAGACAAGAAGTGGGAGAATGGTCGCTCCCCGGAGAGGGGAGGTATCTTGCGACCAGAGATCAGAAGAAACGTAAAGGAAAAAGATCTGCTGCCGTGTTCTCGTACAACATGTGCCGTCTGGCAAAGAGAAAATGGAAATGCAAAACCCCGTATTAGAGGAAGTGTCAAGGGAAAGAAACCGTGACCTCTGGCGCCGTGCAAAATGAAACAAAAAAAATGCCCAAGCCATTGCCATGATGTGAGAAGGGGGAGGGCTCTGGGTGAAACCCAGCCAAGATGCAAAAGTTGCTCTGGTCCGTGCTATTCGGAATGATGTTCAAATATAATGAAATATGTGTTCGTGTCTATGACATTTATCGGTCATTGTGGTGAATAGTTTGGATGGTTTGAGTGGTTGTGATGAACCAGTGGGCTGCTTGGAGCTCAGCATCACCGAAACTTCAGGTGAGCGATTCAATCGGAAGGCTCGGGGGTCCCGGGCCTTGAAAGTCGCGGTCGCAGTGGAGTTTCACCAGTAACGCCGGTTTCAAGCTGTTGTGGCTGCTGTGGGATGCCGGGCGCAAAGGTTACCCGGTGCGACCGTGTTGGCTCCGATCGGGAACAAGCGAGTCCACGTTGCGAGAGGTTGGGAGGTCGAGGCGCCCGACCAGAACTCTAGTCAGTTCAACTGAGAAGCATGGTCATAGGGTCGCTCAAATGTTTCGACAGTCAAAGAGTTCAGGGCTCTACTGGAGAACCCCTAGGAGAGAATGTAATAAGACCGACGGCTTAACGATTACCGTCCATCGCGCGACCGGTCAGGTCCAGAGTGACCGTGTCCTCGAGCACTGAGCCACTCACTCTGTGCCTCCTGGATAGCATCGGCGTGCTTCTGGGCATCGGGGCGACCAACAAGGCTCCGTGGGAGGATGTTGTTGATCTCGGCCGCGAGGGCGGAGGCAGTGTAGCCTCGCAGCTCTCTTTCTTCGCGCTCGTCCTCCTTGACGAGGCGAGCCTGGTCGGTCTTGGACATGTTTTCGCGGCGTTTACGTCGAATTTCGTGGATGGACCACAGAACGACCTCCTCTGATGCACGTTGACGAGGTTCGCCGTGCTTGTTGAAGTTGCGAACGTAGCGGCGGGTCACGTCGGTGGCACCATCAATCCCGAAGGCGACACAGTAGGAGATCTTTCGGCGCCATCCTTCGGCGTAGAGACGGGGGTTATCGAATGCCTCCTCGCAAGCATCCACATGCACCCATCGTCGTTGGTGTTCAGAGTACACCTCTGTCCAGACATGGTCCTCTGCATTCCAGACCCAACGAACACGAGCACCGACCGCGCGGCAGAACATGCTGAAGCAGTTGGCCCACTCGCCTGCTCGGCCACGGCGGGTCTGAAGGAGTTGCCAGACGTCGGAGTAACGGGGGAATCGCTCGTAGGCGCCGCATCGGGGTTCGGAACAACGATAGAGTTCAACGCGGGTGGCGCCACGGGCGGTCTCGTCGGGGAAGGGGGAGTCATGCCTTGGGCGATGGTGGGCATGCAGCATTGCGTGCATGGGGGGTTGTTGACGAATTTGAAGAAAGATCGCTTGAACCATCTGTAAAACAAGGGATGTAAGTCAATATGGGTACGGTCGATTGGGGTCTGGATGGTTCTGTGGCGCACCTTAGCAATGCCTTGATGACACAATCTTGGTATCCCCATTCGGGTTTTCCGCCCACGCTGGCTGCTTGGGCCTGAATGATTTGGAACTCATCCTCGGCTTCGGAGTAAAGGCGATCGAGAGGGATGACACACAGGGCCTCGTCGAGGAGACCGGGGTTCTCGTATTTCGTAGGGGTTACCGAAAGGCCCTTCAGCAGGTTGAAGAATTTCAAAGAGGCGGGATCCTGAGGCGGGGATGGAATGATCGGAAGAGTGCGCATCGCAGCTGATGGAGATGGAGACGATGGCTGTGTGGCTGCGGGCACGGCTGCGCCCGTGGAAGGAGGCGGTGGTGGAGGAGCTCGTGAGGGTGGCGGGATGGGATAGTTGTTGGCGGAAGGAGCGGGCGACTGCGAGGCGGATCGTGATCGAGCATTCTCTTGGAGCTGGTTAAAGCGCTTGGTGCGCATCAGCTGTTCGAACTGATATGTGAGTGAGTTGGCGTCGTAGTTGTTGGTCGAGGCCGGCTGAGGCGACCGGTGCTGGGGTTTGCCGTCCGCCATGGTCGGAATGAAGGAGGAAACGCCGGCGGCAAGGCGAGATCGATGCTCCAGGATGGGGGGAGAGAGACGAGGGCGACGACCCTAGAGAGATGTGGTGGAAGATGGATGGGTGGAAGGGAGAGGAGGAGGAGTAGTAAAGAAGGCCAGTACAAGTTGAAAGTGGAAGTGGACTGGCAGTGGTAATACTGGGGGATACTGCGACTGCGTATTACGAGCGTCGTCAGCCGTCCGCCGCCCAATCACGGGCCCCGCGCCCCCGGCCGCGTGTGCGAAACGAAAAAGGCCAAGACAAGACCCTTTTTCCGTATTTTTGCCTATTTTTCCCTTGCACACGTATGCTGCTTGGCATGAGAATAAGGGTCTTCTACAAGAAGATCACTCGTATTAATTATTGAGTCTAATTTCTGATTCTGATTCTGATTCTGAGTATGAGTACCAGTAGCAGTCCTCTGTAGTATGTATTGTTGAGCTTATACATATCGTGTACTAGAATCTGTAAGAAGAAGTCGTACTCATCATCAAAGTATGCACATCACCATCCCGTGTACGCGTTTCGAAGCCTCTCCAATTTCCTAGAGGGCCTCGACGGGGACAGAGCCAGCACTGGTGGCGGAGACGCGCAAGCGTCCGTCTTGGCGGTCAACGCGATCGGGCTAGAAGCCTCGCTGGGGGACCCACCGGGGCTAACTACTTTCGTGGTCATCTCTGTCGATTACTGAGAGGTCTTACCTAGAGGGTACTTCTCGACAGTATGTAGTTCCCATACTGTTACCAAGTACCCCATGCTGACACACCCGCTAAGCTGTGTGGCTCAACTGGGCTCTCCCAAACTCTCCAATGACTGACCCCAGGGGTTTCTTGGCGTATGCTCCAGTCACACTCTAGAATAGATTCTTGTCGCTCTTGGTATGGCTCGATGTTCCTGTCGATCGTAGCACTCATTATTTCAATCTTCCAGATCGAAATTAGGGGGAATCTCTCCCTTCCAGAATATGTCCAGTATGTACATCTGTACGGACCTCGTAGTAGATAGCCACACCACATTGTGTACCCTGGTGACGCAGCCCTGCGATCGCCAATCATCGCCCGTGGAAATCCTCCGAACGGTCAAGAGACCCTGACAAGAAAATTCAAAATAAAATAAGGATTAAATTAAAAAATTGATAATAATTTCCAAAACAGAAAATGAATCAATCAAAAGGGCCACACAGACAAGAAAAGCGGAGCCCAGCCTGTCCCGTGATCTGAAGATTCGCAAGATTCGCAAGCCTGCGCTTCAAGCCGATACTTTCTCCCCCACCGACACGTCTCACGTTGGAGGCTCTCCCGAAGATTTACCAAGCTCTTCCCCACTCCCGAGGCAGCCGGGAACCGTCACTCCAATCATATCCCATCTTGGATTCTGTACTCCGTATGCCTACCGTCACCTGCTGGGAAAACGGCTCCCTATTTACCCTTTTTTCAATTAGGTTCTTCGAAGTCTGCCCAACTTGAAACAGCGGCGCCTGGGTTCACAGCCTCCCTCGAACGAAGCTCGAGTCAACCACTTGTGGCTATGCAAACCATTCCAGTCACATCGAATCGTTCATACTGAGCATTTATTTAAGTATGCTGTGCTGAGGCCCCAAAAATCGGATGAACTATGTCAGTGCTGTGCAGAAAAATCGATCATGAAGCACGATCCATTTAGTTTGATACCACCGAACCGGTGGTCGTGGTCAACACACTACCGCATCGAGCACCTAATTACGTATGTACTACATTCATCTCCCCCGTACAACCATTGGACGGTATGGACGTTACGATCATCCTATCCTTATTTCACTCTCTATCTATGGTACCCCGTACTTGGCGACGACTCCCCCACCCCCCGTCAATAAAATTGACTGGTCTGCGACAATGCAAGGAACCCGTCTCTTGGTGACTTGGTCACTCTGGGCAGGATCATTGAGCCGAGCAAACGAGCCAATTCCGTCAGTGCTTGCTTTGCCAAGATCCCAGAGCCGTCATCGTCCGCGCATGGGCCAAAAAGCAAAGGAAGCTAGGGCGCTGCTTATCCCCGTGCTCTGACGTATCACCGTCCGCATCCTCGCGTCCCCAGGACTCAAGAAAAAAAAGCTCCTGTCATCTCCACTCCAGAGAAAATCGCTAACAAACAATCTTTAATAACGGATGCACCTGCTCTTCGCATCAATAACCTTGACTGGGTATCACGAGAAACATTAGGGGGACTCAAGCTTGAGGATCCCGCGCACGCGGCTTTCTCCTCCTCCCGTCGGGCCATCCTACCAATCTGCTACGTTCGCCGCCGTCAGCCAAGAAAAGATATACGCAAGTCGGCGGTGATGAGCAAAGTCTTCTTTCGGTGATCCATCCGCATTCGCAGGTCCTTCGCCAGATCTCGGCAAAGATGTTTATCGAGCTCCTCCCAAGATCCATGAAGCGTCGTCGAAGCACGCACCACCTCTTCGCTTCGTTCCGCTCGATTTTCACTGGGAACGAATCCATGACGTAGAAAGAGAAGCTATGTACAGATGAAAATAGCTGTACTCAAGCTCGTCGGGATTTCTTTTTATCCTGGTCCACCCATAGCGCGCACTACCGCACGTTAGCTTCACCTTCCGCGTCAGCCTCGAGTCCGCTCAGCGACTTACGTTTCGCCCGATTACCCTGTGATTTGAGGATCTAACCGACAACTTTTCCTACCTCTTTTGTGGAAAAAATGATGATTTTCACTTTTTTCACTCAGCCTTGTGACTGCAAGCTCGTTTGGCTGAACCCCGCTTATCACGCTCCTTCGCTTCGCTGCGTCGTCGCAAGTATACCGGGCCGATGATACTATGTAGCGGGTCTATCTAACCGAAAGGTCTACTGACCTCGCAGAAAACATTTTCTTTCCCAAGAGGGGCCGGACGAAAAGGCGCGGCGCCTCGTCAGCGAATGCAGCGTGATGCCGGCACTGATGCGACTTTTAGGATCGACGCTGCAAGACGACAATGCCGATGCTGATCGGGTTGATCATTGCGAAAGATGTTTCTCCTTCCAGTGATCCTTTATCTCAGCTGACGAATCTCTTTTGCCTCTACTCCGTATGCTCCCTTCGATAGCGGTGTTAGCGTCGGCTTTTTCAATCCTAATTTATATGCGCGATTTTTTAGTGTCGGGGGCTTGCCGGTTTAGGACGAACTTTTCTGTTCTTCATATCCAAAGTCTGTCACCAGCGGCCGACCGTGATCTAAAAATCGATAGCTGCGTGGTTTGTATGCGCCTATTTCGCGATACCTAATGCCTTGTTATATATAGCACTGCCTGGCAATATGGGAGCAAGAGCTTCGTCATTGTGGTCGTTTTAGGCTATTGGAATAGCGTGTGAGCTCAGACATTTGCTGTAACATAATTGACAGTCCTTGGTTCTAGAAGCTAAATAATTACTAAGTCTCGTGCCGGAGCCCCAAGAAACATATGATCAAAGCTAAAAACTGTGTTCATTAAACTTAGAAGCATAAGGAGATCAGATGTTGGATGATCTGCGCCAGCGATCCTATAGTTCAAAGTTTATTCGAAACAACTTGGAATCGTCAATGTTCCACGGGACAATATTGTGTGACCAACTACGACGTACTACTAGTATTTAATCCAGTTCTACAGAGACTGTCGGTCTAGGAGAGCATCCATCCTTGTCGAGGAACCGTGACCAGCAATGAAATGGGCTCGCCCGGAACGCAATGGAAACCTGGTGACTCGATACTGCGTTCAGAGAGCGCTGTGAAGGAGTACAAGCCGAATATGAAGAGAGAGAACTGGAATAATTGGTTAAATCAGACCGTGGTATAGCCGAACATGACGGGAAGCTACGAGTTGGTGATCTATACTAAACACCAACCACACCACTCGGCTGCCTCGAGCCCTCGGCTAGCAGTGAACGCTTTCACCTCCCAACACTTCATCAACAGTTCCCTATCCATCATATCTACGCGACACCAGCTGTGATACTTTCATTGTCACGGTTCGTCTCAAGCTCACGCCACCCAACCATGACGGTTTTCATTGCATCGCTGTATGTAGCATGTCCCCCTTCTCGCTGACCACCACCTCACATCCCGCCATCCAGTTTTCTCCCTTATACCATTGACTTTGAATCTTCCCGTCGAATTGGCAGGCGTCAGCGGAAACCTTCGCCCAGCTATTCCGCTGTGGACAACTCGGGCCTCGGCCCTATAGATGGGCGACAGCCCGATCCCCGGCGCAAGCTTCGCCCCAGATCCAGCAGCCTGTCACTGACTCCCGGAGCGACAACTGATGATGAGAAGATCTTCAAGGGCTACGACTCACGATCCGCAGGCGAAATCCTCACAGCCGATGATCCAGTCGGACCCGGGCCCAGTGAGCCTCGGGCTGTGTCCTGGGGCCAAAGTCGCAAATTCAACCAGCCCCGTTCAAAGGCAACATTTTCCCCCCAGCCATCTATTCTAAGTCGTCCATGCTCACACCAGGAGTCCCGAGACTCCTTCCTAGATGGCGCTCCAGGTATTGTGAACAAGGACCCATTTGGAAGCCCTCGGGCAATGCTGGCGGATGATGATTGGGCTGTCAAGGCTGCTGAGCAAGGTCACGGCGGTCTTCAGAATGCCATCCATGCCGCAGAGGAGGCGGGTGTCCTGCAGGATAAAATGTGGGTAGGAACGCTGGGCATGCCAACCGACTCCCTCAAGCCGAAGACTTGGAAGGTCATCGAGGAAGCCCTAAGAGAAGAATTTGAATCGCTAAGCGTATTCGTCAGCGACAGTGAGTTTGAAGGCCATTATGCCCATTTTTGTCGAGCAGTGCTTTGGCCTGCTCTGCATTATCAGATGCAGGAGAGTCCTCGACACACAGAGTATGATGATTACTCTTGGAAGCAGTACCTCCGAGTCAACGAGGCGTTTGCTGATACGATAGCAAGGAACTGGCGGCCTGGAGACTGCATATGGATACATGACTATCATCTACTTACCCTACCCGGTTTGCTGAGAAAGAGATTGCCCACCGCGGAGATCGGGTTCTTCTTGCATGCGGCATTCCCTTCCTCGGAAGTCTTTCGCTGCTTGAATTCCCGGGAGGCCCTATTAGATGGACTTCTTGGTGCAGATCTAATTGGGTTCCAAACAAAGGAATACTGTCATCATTTTCTTCATTCTTGCAGTCGGCTTCGGAGGCTGGAGGTTTCGGTCAATGGAGTTCAAATCGATAACCGCTTCGTGTATGTCAAGAGCCAACCGCTAGGTATCGACTATGAGTCTCTTAATCTGCTGCGTCAGTCTATCGAAGTCAAGGCTTGGATTTCGAGTATTGCTCAGAGGTACAAGGGGAAACATTTGATTGTGGCGCGAGATCGCCTGGATGCTCCTGGGGGGGATCAAGCAGAAACTCATGGCCTACGAGCTGTTCTTGAATACGTACCCTCGATGGAGAGACGAGGTGAGCTTGTTCTCAATTTTATTTTTTAACACGAGCTGACGGCAAATTAGGTGGTACTAGTACAGGTCACAGCTTCAGTCTCCGACATACCAGAGCTCGAAGCGCAAGTCTCGAAGATCGCGATGAGAATCAATTCGGTATATTCAACCCTCACTCATCAACCTCTGGTCCTGCTCCAGCAAGATATCAGCTACGCCCAATTTCTGGCTTTACTGAGTGTTGCCGAAATTTTCATGGCTACTAACCTCCGCGAAGGTATGAACTTGACAAGCCATGACTTCATCCATTGCCAAGACGGCGAAATATCCTTACAGAAATACGGCTCCCTTATCCTCAGCGAGTTCACCGGCAGTGCAGCTATATTCCAAGGTCACGAACTCATCGTCAATCCATGGGATTATAAGCAATGCGCTGAGGCCATCAACAAAGCCCTCGAAATGACTCCAGAGCAAAAGAAGCGCAACTGGAAGTATCTTGAAGAGCGTAAAACGCCATTTACAGCCTTGGCCTGGTACTCGTCCCTACAAACCGCACTTGTCGAAGCTCACGGCATGCAACAGTCACGCTTTGCTCATGCTATCCACCCACTCGAGATCACAAACCTCCAAAATACCTACAATGCCTCCCAATCCCGCCTCCTCCTCATAGAAGACGGCGCAGCTTTTGTCACATCGACACATACAGATCTTACTTACACCTCAGAGGAAGTGATCACCGTTCTCGAGTCGTTAGTCAGTGACCCTAAGAACACGGTCTATTTGACCAGTAACCGCAGCCCAGAACAACTAGACTCCACTTCCAACCGCCTACCAAAGACTCTCGGAATCATCGCGGAAAATGGCTGCTTCGTCAAGTTACCAGGTACAACCACCTGGTCTTCACTAGTAGACACGACACGCACCCAACACTGGCATGCCGGGATCCGAAGAGTAATCGCATACTTCGCCGAGCGCACAGAAGGAAGCATCATCGAAGAACGCCGGTGCACACTAACATTTCACTTCGCCCACGCAGAAGACAAAGACACCGCCTCAAGAAAAGCTTCCGAACTCGCAGACCAAATCAACGGCGCGCGAGGCCGTGAAGCAATCCGTGTTATACGCGATGTTGGAGCCGTCAGTGTCGAACCACTTTACGCATCTAAAGCCGCGGCCGCATCTTGGATCCTGAATCATTCTCCCATTGATAGGAAAACAGAATTTTTCGAGCTTGTCTTTGTGGCTGGTGGTGCCAGGGCCGATGAGGCGTTGTTCCGTTGGGCTAATCGCTTGGTGTTGAAGCGGGATGCTGCACCGGTGGCGGTTACTATTTTGACTGCAGGGGCCCATGCTACTGAGGCGAAAGTTAGGTTGCCGGATGCGTATTCTTTATTGGATGTACTCCGTTCTCTTGCCTCTACATAGTGACCGAGAGGAAAGATCTTCAAGCTGGTGGCGGTGGTGATCAGCTATGCCTTTCTTAGCTAGATCATATAGTTAGCCTGGCCAGCATCCTCCCGGGTCTTACTAGTAGTTAGCATTAAGCAATATTTTGTGTTAGCATTATCCTATGGTGATTACATGCAGAAATGGAGAAAATTATTTCAAGGGGTTTTTTTTTCCTCTCGTTTTTTACTAGTCAATCTCAATATCACTCACACCGTTAGATCCGAACCGGAAGATGAAATCCGACAGCGACCCGAGGAGAGGGGGGCAGAGGGCAAAGTACATAATATTTGTTGAAACAAAGGGAGCTGAGGAATTGAAACATCATATCCTTCTAAAATGAAAATGAACATGAACATGATCGCACAAAACAAAACGATAGAACACTCATCAGGAGCTAAAACAATCAAAAGCAATGATGATCGCGCCGCGCCAGAACTTCATGGGGATGGGAAAAAAGAGAAACAAATGTGAAATGAGGTAGGAGATTGGAAAAGGAAATTACGAAAATGAGATACAATCGCAGGATAAATGTGAGCAAACAGGATCAAATGGTTTGAAATATAGCACATCATGCGCGATTGGGTTCAGAGAGCTCGCAGATCAAAGCATAAGGTTGTCAGATACATGGATGGAGAGCGAGATGAGGGCCTAGAATGATAGAATTCCAGGCTTGCGTAGTAGGAAAGGGGCGCGGGGAGGAGGGAGGTGTGAACATGATTCATGAAAGTAGCCGTAATCAGCTGGAAGGACTATGCTTCGTTGTCGAGTCAATGCATTCGACTAAGATCGAGGGTTTTTGAAGACTATCCGAGAAAAGTCATTCGGAATTTTGTGGGTTTTAACTGGGATCCTTTGAAGTTGAGGCCGAGTCGGTTCCTGCGGTTCCTGCAGAAATGAGGGTTGGTGCAATACGGCGTTTCTTCGGTTGCTGGGCTGAAGCGTCGGATTCAGTACCCTTGCTCTCATCTTTCTCGGATTCGCTGGCAGTTCGGGTTTCACGCTTGCCTAGGACACTGCTTGTACTAGTCGCCGTTCCGCTTGGGGTTGCGGTCGGCATGGGTGTTTGGGGCGGGGTGGTGAGTGGAAGTGGTTGCGCGGAGTGAGTAGCTGTCACGAGAGGAACAGACCCAAGGGTCGGTGTCGGGTTGTTGACCACATTCGCTTGCTGTTGAGATGATTGGGAACACGCCGAGTTGGAACGAGCAGGGCTAGCTGGTGGTGCTTGAGCTGCAGGCGCTGAAGGCGTTCCACTGCGTACTGGTACATGTGTGGCCTTGATGGGAGACGGAAGGTGTGTAGGGGTAGCGAGGGGAGTGACGTTCGTCGGAGTTGCAGAGCCGACTTGGGTAGGATCCCTTGAAGCTGGCCCCGTAGGTCCTGTGTAGATCTGACCCAACTCCCCGGGTGCGAAGGATAGAGTAGAACAGAAGCCATCAGATGAGCTCATGATCAACGTCAAGCCATCATTTGACCTATGTTTTGTTAGATAAGAGAATTCCTAGACACATTAAATGAAGTGCTTACCATGTCAAGTCTGTGAAGGTCGCAAAATGCAGGTTACTGACAACGCATAAGGGGGTGTGCTGTTGAGTATCGTATACTAGAATAGCATCCTGTGTAGCTACGGCGTAAATCATGCGGTATGGAAGCGCGAATACAGGACCCGCCGTGCTTTCATTGCCCTGCGTTTCGGCTGTCTTGGAAGTTTGTTGGGCCTTTTCACCACCTATCGGTGTGGAGGCCGGTGGATCCATAGCTGGCTGGCTGGTGGACGACGCAGCAGCGGGAACAACCGAGTCTGGCAACGGGGGGAACATGTCTCCCTCGGATGATGTATCCAAGGTGATGTGCTTGGCAGGTAGAGTACTCTGCTTCAAAGTGTAGAAGATCGGAGAGCACTTGACAGCGACTGACGGCTTCTTGTGGCCTGGAAGGTGAGAGATTGGAGGTTTGTTGAAACCGGCTCGTGTGTACACATACACTGTGTTGATGATTTCGTCTGTCGTCTTTGAAGGATCCGTCGCTGACACATGGCTGGTCTTGTATTGACCAGCCGGCGTGAACAACAAACTTCCGTCGGGGGCAAAGGTCAGTCGCCGAAAGAAGGATGTAAAAGTTTCGTTGGCGTAAATGCTGGCATTTTTCACTCCGAGTCCACCCAGAAGGCTGGGAGACGAAACCTCAAGAGGTTTCACTGCGGGCAATGGCAGGGATGGCGCAGGAGAGGCGGAGCGTCGAATGGAGGGAGAGGATCCAAAGGATGAACGGCGACTGTGGGAGACTGGGGGAGGATCCATTGGCAGATTTGATGCCATTGGGGTTCCTGGAGTAGACGGGGCAGGCGAAGCAATAGCAAATGAATTTGTGTTGCTCTGTGGTCTGTTTGTCGGCTCCGGGGGAGCAGGGCTGCTGGAGGCTAAACGTTTCGCTGGCAGATCCATCTTAAGAACCTTGCCATGCGGGGTCAATGTAAATTGACCATCTTTAGTCTTCAGGTTGTAGATATGAACCGATCGATCTGATGACTGAGTTGCCACAAATTCATTCAGCGGATCCCACGCGACGCCTTGGACATAGTGAGAGTGCTCGGCAATCTGCCGTACCATTTGCCCTGCAAAGCTCACTGTTAGCTGCTAAGTTTAGTATTATTTAATAACATCGGAGACACCAACCATTTTGAGCATTGTAGATCCGAGCGATATTGTCCATACTCCCTGTCATGATAAAAACACCGTCGGGCGACCAGGCCAAGTCGTAGATCTCCGCCCCGGACGAACGGCACATGTGTTTCACTCGCCAGGTTTCCTTGTCATCCGATCGGTCTTCTCCAAGTCCGGGCTGTGTTTGCATCTCAGATGGAACCCAAAGTAGAACATTGCCGTCGTCTCCAGCAGATGCTAACATCTCGCCTAGGTATGTGGTGTCAGATCTGGTGTGGCTTTGATGATGTCGGATTTGGGGGAGTCCTACCTTTGGGACAAAAACGAACCACATTGACAGCCTGTGTATGCTTCAAGAGCGTGCTCAAGTATGTAACATTTCGTTCCTCCCCGGTCGATTCGACTCGCCATAGCTGTAAAGTGTCAGACAAGGAGGGCATAAATAGGATATCGGGGAACTATGGGGGCGTACTCGAACGTTATTGTCACTAATGAATGTAAGTCAGTGAATGGTTTCCAGCGATGTATTCTTTGTGCACTTACTTTCCAGCCGTCGCGAGGCGGCCCTTGCCATTGGGATCGAAATGCACGGAGTAAATGGGAGCATTGTCATTGTGCCACGAGATAAGCAACGGGGAGGCCTTCATGGTGGGCACCGTAGCTCCGTGAGCTGCTTTCAAGGACCGTTGTATCGAGGAGATCTATCGTCAAGAGGTGTTTAGGGACGATTTCGACCGCGGGTTCGGCGAATTCAATGGGGGTTTCGCTCGTGCCAGTCGGTTGATGGGGGGTTGTTTGGCAGATCCACGACCTGGATAGGCGAGGGGAATCGGTAAGGGGTTGACAGAGGAAGAAGAATAGGTTGAGAGGGTATTTTTGGGAGAAGAAGGGGGAAGGAAAAGAGAAAGAAGGGCGAGGGAGTGAGTGACAGTGATGATGCCTCGAGTTTGGTTTGCGCGGGCTGGGAACGCGACCGGAACACGATTAGATAGCCACCACCACTGACGAGCCCCCGATTTGATGGCGATCGACAACGCCTCCACGAGGTAGAATTTGCCTTAAATTACGATCTAGTTAGGTTATAACTAGAAGCAGCAGACCCTATTTATCAGCTTAAGTGATACCAGTATCCTGAAGGTAAGGTTTATGGAGTGGAGTCTATTAAAAGTCAACCGGAACGTGATGGATGATGTGTTGTGACTGGACTATGAGTGATATATATGTATCCTACCTAGGTAGTGTAGCTATAGCTTGCCCAGGTGGGCATGAACACCCACAAGACTGAATTGTACTACTACTAGGCAGTAGTCTATACTACATGTAGAACATACCTAGGTAGAAAATAATTTACCTGGGTATCTAGTACTAGTAATATCTACCAGGGAATCCGACTGCTCAAAGACTACTACTAGTAGGGGCTTTGGATTTAAAGCGGCAAATAGCCACAACGCCCCCGGTTACCATGGTGAATCATCCGAGGTCATAAGTTACAAAATAATAATTGGAGCTTCAAGTTTAAGATAAAAATACACTTCACGTAAAATTCCCTCAATTGATCATCCGAGCCACTTTCCAATGCTCTCGCCGAACCAACTGGTCATCTTCTCCTTCCGCTTAGCCCGGCTTTCCTCGTGAGACCTCATGAAGGGTGCGGCCTCCTCCGCATAGAGCTTGTGTTGTTCTAATTGTGCATTGTGGGCTCGAATCTCTAGCTCTCGCTCGTGTGGTGTTAACTGGTGGATTGGTTTCGAAGGTTTGAACCCTTCCGGAACGGCGACACCACTTGGGATATCGATATCAGATCGCTTGCCACTGGTCTTGGGTGCCTGCTTGGGATCGAAGAGCGACATGAGAGGTGGTGGTTCTTGACCAGCAGCCTTGGCCTCCTCTACACGTTTCTCATAGTTGAGCATCTGGTGGTAAAGTTTGTCCGCGTGCATCTGGATCCGCTCCTCCTTTTCGGCATCCTGTTGGAAGGACGAGGCGTAGCCTAGAGCCTGGAGGAATTTCTTCGCATAGTTAGTATTGTATCAAGACCATAGAACATGGCATATCGGTCAGAGATCCACTTACACTCTGGGTGACGAAGCATCGCGAAAATGTTCCGTTCTCCGCGGCGCAATTCGTTAACCGGGACTCAATTTGCTTGCGCCAATTGCCCGTTTGGAAGCATAGTGTCAAGGCTTCATGCTCAAGCGCACAATTTTCCATCGCCGCCCGCTGCACTGTATCTCCACGCTCCTTGAATTTCTCGATCACTCGACTCGCCCCGCCAGCGGCAGCGTCCTCCTCCGCACCAGCCAGCGGTTTATAGGTCTTCCACAGGTGCGCGTAGCGACCATCTTGGTATAATGAAGCGGCCGGCAATTTATCCTCCGTCTGATCGCTCTGTTCGGAGGTTTGCGTCTGCGTCTGCGTCTGGGTTTGCGTGGGGGGAGGTGTTGGCTGCTTCAGATTGGGCGCAGGTTCATATTTGCTGGGCGTCTCTTGCTCCAGGTACTCACGAAGGCCCGGGTCAAGCTTGTTGACAGGGTCATCTTTATTGTTTCCCCAGAACCAGCCCATTGTTGAAAAAGTATAGTTGCGGGCGTCTGAATTTGAGAAGTGAAGAAAGGCGCAAAGCAAAGCGTTGCGGAGAAGTCGGCACAAAAATGGATCGGCCCCGATCGACTTGGGCCCCGACCGCCGTTGGCGCTTCTATCTTTACTCTTTTACTCTTCACCACCACGACGCGTCTTTCTCGGCGCCGTTCCTCAACAATGGACTCCAGTACGTGCGCGATATGTGAAATGCCGTGTGAACTATAGCTAATGGTTTATAGCGCGCGAGGAGCGGCAACAAATGCGCCAGCGCGGAGCTGCGTACGCGCCCCTCCCCCGCGAGACCATAACACAGAGGCTTTGGCTAACCTCCTCGGACATAGGACGCGCAAAACCAAGGAGATCAACTTTGGATTTTCATTTGGAGGACCAAGCCTTGGATTCCCAGAGCCTGAACAGCCTGCTATCATACCTGAGACCATAATACCGCCGCAAACCGAACCTGCTCCCATAGCTTCAACTCTGCCGCCCCAGGGAGCTTCGTCGCAACCCCAGTCGCAGACACACAACCCTCAGCGCACACCAGGTAGTGCGCGTAATAATCGCCCGCAGCGTCCTTCTGCATATGACATACCACCTGACGACGTCCCTGAGCAAATTCGCAGTAACAAGCGACGGAAGATTAGTAGGTTACGCCATGATTCATTATTTACTGGTTGATTCCCGAATTGACCATATCGAAGACCCCCCCTAGCGCGAAAAAAGACACACCTTCACAAATTGTTGAAAATATCCCGCATGGAAACTTGCCACCTACAGCGAACTCAGAAACACAAGCCGGGCGTGTGAAAGCCCTAACGGAGGCACCCCAGCAGGAAACTGCGGACAATGTGCCCGTACCATCTCCACCTGTTCCAGAGACGCATGTACCTGAGAGAACCGAAGAGGCTGGAACCTCGACTGTCAATGGCAAAGAGATAGAGACTCCCACCCCCGATATAGCACCCAGCCGGACCCGATTATCAAAGTCCAAATCCCCACAGATCGAAGCAGAAGCTCAACCCAATGAGCCATCGTCAAGGAAACGACAGAAACCTAAATCGCCAATCCGACCTGACCAAGAAACTGCAGACAACCAGCCAGAGCAAGCCCCGCGGAAATCTATCTCGCCTCGGTCCAAGAGGGAAAAACAACCTAAGTCAAATGTGCAAGAAACGCCCAATGATTCTGTAGAGGCACCCGAGGCTAGCCACGCCTCTACGGCAAATTCTACAGCCGACCGCGATGCATCTGTCGCTGCCGTAAATGGCAAGCGGACACGCACAAAGGCGGCGACAGGGAGGAAGGCCACGAGAGAAGTGGCGGCTCAGGTCAATAGCAATCGCTCCAAATCACCAAGCATAGAGGGGGCACCACCGGATACGGCATCTGAGTCTCAAGATCAGAAAGATCAGCAAGATCAGCAAGTCCAGCCCAACAATATCGCCAAAGGCAAGCGCCCCCGCAGACAACCTTCACCTGCGAAGGATTCGAATGATATCGAGACAGAATCACAATCTCAGAGCCCAGCGGATTCTGCGCCAACTGCCGGTGAATCATTTACAACAGCTGCACGCCAAACGCGGAAGCCAGCAAAGAGGAAGAAGACCCAGCCTGAACCTGAGCCCAACCCCGAGGTTGATGAAGAACCAGAGGCGGGGTCTGCAAAGTCGAAGTCCCGCAAGGGTAGATCTGGGGGCAAATCCAAACGTGCTCTCGAGCAACAGGCAGAGCCAGAGACGCAACAAGAAGAGGCGCCCCAGGAGCCGGAACGAGCGGCGGAACCCGAACCACCAAAGCAGCGTCGCGGCCAAGGAAAGAAAGCCAACCGAAGAACAGGAACAGAAGCGCCTCCTCCACAAGAGCTACCGGAGGCAGAGGCCGAGACAGAGGCCGAAATATCACGCCCAACACAGCGAAAGCCAAGGGAACCTCGTGGAGAGACTGTTCCTGTTACCATTCATCGACTTGTTAATGCCTCTGCACTGGGTGCCTTTGATATTTCCGAAAATGACCCTGGAGAGGAAGGAGACAGGCCTACCGATGAGTCCTCGACCCACCAGAAGGCCAGGCTTCCAAATCGCGGAGGCGTCAATCCTGCCGATGTCTTGAGCCAGATTTGTCGCGAGACCTTAGAAAAGACGCTCACGACGCTGAAAACAGGAATTGAGAACGAAACAAACGCCGCGCGACGTGCTGAATGGTCACGCAAACGCAAAGCTGTCGAGACCTTTGGCATGGAGCTGGACGGCCGCCTGTTAGACTTGAGTGAAATTTTGGACAGCAATTTCGTGCTTGGTGTGCAACTCAAGAAGGCGAAGCGCGACATGATGGAAATGCGGAGCCACCTACACCAGGTGCGGCGGGAGCGAGAAGGTATCGCTCTACAGATGGACCGGGTGCGCAGCAGGCACATGCAGAAGGAGAATGAGAAAACGGTAAGTTGTTGCTGCTATTCACCTGGATATTACCAGGAACTCTGACTGACGATTGAACTACAGACACGTTCTACTATCAACAATTCCATCCACAGCCTCGAGCTTGCACTCGACCGCAGCCAATATCGCGGGTCACCATCGACCGAGTCATCTTCAACGGAGCTCGAATTCTTACTTCGGAGTGTGGCTGAGGAAGTAAGCTGCCGCGCCCCTGGATCACAAGGTGGTCTCCTCCACCAAATCCAGAGTTTCAATGCGCAACTAGAATCGACGGCACGACAGCTGGAGAGATCATGATGGATTTGTAATCGGAGTATTTTTAGCCATATTTGTCAATTTCGTGATACCACCTACCTGGCCGGGCCAGGGAAATCAGCGTTGCAGGGATTAGCGATTAGTGATTGTGTTACTTTATTCTTTCCTTCGCAAGTTCGGGGGTGGAAGTATGAGTATAACCTTGCATGTGCATTGTACAGTGTGACGACGGTTTGTCAGCGTCGCTTTTAGTCCCGGTATCCCCGAAATAAATCCAATTGCTTCTTCCCGCGAGTCATAACAGTGATACCTATTCTCAAGTTAGAAGCCTATCGAAGACTCAACTCTCTTTACGGATAGACGGTCGGGATTGAATCTGCCGATTCTCCACTTCGGAGACTTTTTGTGGGTGAATTCTTCGCAACTCGCGGCTCAGGGCTGCTTGGAAATCAGCCATGTGGGTCTGGGTACCATTTTAAAATCTAGAGATAACTTTGAACCTTGGAACATTTATCGAATATAAGAACTCCGTGTGCACCTCAATATCTACTACTTCAGCTCATTCTTCATTGGCGTCAATTGACATACTAAAGCATACACTCAATCTACCCCATACCCATTGCAGTATATCTACGGAGTACAAATTTCCAGATCACAACTTGAACAAAAACACCTCACAATGAGCAAGCTCTTCAAACCCATCCAGGTCGGGCGCATGGAGCTCTCCACCCGCCTGGCCATGGCCCCGATGACTCGTTTTCGTGTCGACGAGGACCACAACCCGCTGCCCATGGTGAAGGAATACTACGAGCAGCGCGGCTCAACACCAGGAACCCTTCTTATCACCGAAGCCACCATCATCTCCCCCCAAGCCGGCGGCTACAGAGCCGTACCAGGCATCTATACCGACTCCCAGATCGCCGCCTGGAAGGAAGTCACCGACGCCGTCCACGCTAAGGGCTCCTACATCTACCTCCAGCTCTGGGCACTCGGCCGCGTCACAGACCCAACTTACCTCCCCGAACTAGGCGACTACGACGTCGTCTCCGCAAGCGACATCCCTGCCGGCGAGGGCGCAGCCAAGCCGCGCCCACTCTCCGAGTCCGAGATCCAGACCTACATCCAAGACTATGCGCAAGCCGCGCGTAATGCCGTCGCCGCTGGTTTCGACGGTGTCGAGATCCACGGTGCAAATGGATACCTGATCGACCAGTTTATCCAGGATGTCTCGAATAAGCGCATCGACGCTTGGGGCGGCAGCGTCGAAAACCGCGCTCGCTTCGCGCTGGAGACCACTCGGGCCGTGGTTGATGCCATTGGCGCAGACCGTACGGGTATCCGATTCTCGCCCTTCAGTACCTTCCAGGAATGCGCATGGCCGACCCGATTCCTCAATTCACCTATCTGGCCTCGGAGATGGCTAAGCTGAAGCTTGCCTATACGCATATTGTCGAGTCCCGGGTTGCGGGTAATGCCGACATCGAGGAGACCTCCGATGGACTGGAGTTCTTCCTGGAGGCGTATGGAAATGCCACGCCGGTTATTATTGCTGGTGGTTATAAGGCTGATACGGCTCTGGAGGCTATTGATGGCAAGTATCAGCAGTATGATGCTATTATTGGGTTTGGTCGGCCGTGGACGTCGAACCCGGATCTGCCTTTCCGACTCAAGGCTAATGTCCCGCTTGTGCCTTATGACCGGGATACGTTCTATAATGCCGGGTCATCTAAGGGCTATATAGATTGGGACTTTAGCCCTGAGTTTAAGACTACCCAAGTAGGGGCTTAGGGGCCTCTCGTGGGTTAGATTTAAATGTGCTTCTTGCATAGCGTTGAGTGGATCACTGTTTGGCTAAGGCTAAATCTGTTGTTCTTGTTATATACCTAGTATAAATTAAATGAATGCATGATATAAACTGCTTCTCGAGTTCATCTTTCTACCAAGTATGACAAGTTCGTTATCTACGTCGATCCAAAGAAGACTGTGATCCTGTCTAAGACGAAAGAAAGTATAGACCACCCAAACGACCCCCCAGTCAAAGCTTATACTAGAGGCAAGTCAGCAACCACAGTCTAAATCGCAAACAGCCCCATCAAGGGAAAGGAAGAAAGGAATAAAATACCCGAAATTCCCTATTCTGCCGATCCGTCAAATCCAAGAATTCCGAATTCTCCTGATGCACCTCACCCTCATGGCGCGCATCTCTACGCCGGTTCTCCCACCCATAATAGAAGCGCAACAAAAATGCAAATATAATAGCCAGCGCAACGGTAACGACAAGCGCAATCTTCGCAGGGATGTAAGTCGGCTCGTCCTTCGTGCGGAACGTGAGCGGGCCCAGAATATTACCCAGACAGAAGGCCATCAAGAGAATGGCGTTCATGGTGACTTTCTTAGTGTGGCCGGCGGCATTGGCGCCGGCGAGGGAGTATAATATTGGCAAGGCGGATCCGATGACTTGTGTTAGGTAATTACCTGCTAACTGAGCTGCTTTCATATCCTTTGGCGAGAAGGCGAGGAGACAGCCGCCGAGTAGACCGATTGTCAGCGAAGCGATGACGCAGAGACAGCGCTGATCATATCGCGAGGCGCAGTATGAGGCCGTCACGATACTGACAATGCTCACTGCTCCATTGGGGATATTCAAGAGCTCTGTTTCCTTCGTCGTGAAGCCAATGTTCTTGATTATGAGTGAGGTGAAGCTGCTCACGGCTGCGTTGGAGATATTCATTGAGGCCACGACGATGACGATCAGGTATGTTTGCGGATCACAGAATATCTCGACGAATTGGTGCCATTTGAAATGCTTGTTTTCGATACCTGTGCGGTTCTCGCGGAGGCGTTCGATGGCGAGGACCTTCTCGGCGTGGGTTAGGCGCGATGTCATGGGGTTATCTGGAAGGAAGATGACGATGCAGATTCCTACGACGATGGTTATGAGGCCGAAGATTAGGAACATTATTTGCCAGGCTTTGAATTGGTCGTTTGTGTAGAAGAGGAGGCCGTAGGCGACTAGTGCGCCCATTATTGAGGCGGTTCCTGTACCTAGGTACCAAGTTCCCATTCGTTTGGGTTGTTCTGTTCAGTTCAGAGTGTTAGAGGATGTATGGGTGATGGGTATGGAAGAGGTATACCGTTTCGTTTGTACCACATGGAGGTGATGAGGATGAGCCTGGAAGGGTGTTAGAAGATGATAGTCTCTTAAATGCTGAATTATAGATTTTGCTCACGCTGGTGCAATTGAACTTTCAAAACATCCCAGCAGCACCCGGAGAGTCATCAATCCTCCGAAATTCTTCGCGGTGCAGTTCAACGTGGTCATCAGACCCCACAAGGTGACTAGATCGATCGGTCAATTTCCATTTCCATTTTAACAATGTCTGGGCTCGTAGTACCGTTCAGTCCCAAATATTTCGCTGTTGGTAGCCGCTGCATGAGAAAACCAGTGGGTAATTCGAAGACGAGGTATGTCACGTAGAAGGCCAAGGTCAGGTCAGAGAACTCATTGGTGCGCATATTTGTATCGCTCAACAGCCCCATGACTGAGGCATAGTTGACTTTTGAAACCGACGTATTAGAATGAGAAGGTGGCATCTTTGTTGATCCTATTGAGCACCTACTGAGCACTTTGTCTAGATACTGCAGATTATACGCCGCCCACATGAGCGGCATAATCATCCAGTCAATCTTGCGAACGAGGGCCTTCTCATCTACCTCTGTCGCATCGATATTATCCTCCGCGCGGAGAAAGTCGAGGGCAGCGTCTGCCTTTTCATCTTGGATGATCCCATTCTTCACGTCAATGTCCATACCATCATTGCGGACCGGGTGGTCGTGTTTCTCTGCGGGGACTCCCATGTTTCAAAAATGTAGACTCATTCAATTGCTGTCTTCGAGCTAAAGAAACTATTCGAACGCTCAAAAAAAGAAGCTCATCTCGGCCAGTGCGAGGGCAACCCATTTTGATATCCCCCCTCCTTCCCCGCTCCATCGTCAGTGCATCTTTAGAGTAGCATTATCACTATCCTCGGTTGAGCTCAATTACAACCCTGGGCCATCCAACGACTGATAACAGCCGCGGCGATTCCTCATGTAGAAGCTTGTTCCCGGACAGATAGAGCGAGAACGCGGGGAAGACGGGATATTCCGCCATTGAGAGAGGTGCACAGACAGGGGAGAACATCCCAGATCATGGTTGGCTGCGATTATCCTCTCGATGCCAAATCTGAGAGGGCAGAGCGGCAGATAGTGTGACCAGGTACCCTAGGGTATGCTAAATATACCAGAGGTGGCAGATATGGTAGATATGGTAGATATGGAAGATATGGTAGATATCCGAGGTGCTTCTCAATGGTCGACGCGTCGTGGTTATTAGGCCTGATGAGGAAGGTGCGGCAGATGAAGCGACGGTTGCTGCAAACCCCGCACGACGAGTTGCTGCGAGGGGGTTGAGTCAGTGATAAATCAAGCTGGAGGAATTCATAAAATCTTTCAGCTATAATGAAGTGAGCGGTTTCTGTGAGTACGAGTGTTGTTTAGATCAATGATCAGAGTGAAGTTGCAATAGTTGAGTAGGGTGGGTTGATCAAGTTGGACTGTGTTGACAAGAGGATGGCTAGCTCGATACATAGAATGAACAGACTCAGGATTGATGTGATGGATTGTGATGGATTGTCATGGATTGTCATCGCTGTTGTGACCTCATCCAAGACCTGTTTTTGAGACCAGAGCTCACCGCAGGATGAGCGATTTCCCTGGTGCGCTGCAAAGAGCGATGATCATCGCAGGATCCAGAGCTCCACGACTCTGTTTTTGGGAGCTGAGCTGAGCTGAGCTGCATTTTTATTAGCTTTACTTGGTAGCTTGTGCTACAGCTGTCCAGGCATTGGGCACAATCGTCACCGAGTGTGTCTGCAGATGCACAGACTACTGAGTAGTCTCCATACGTAGGTTGAGTCTGTATTTGACCTGGCCTATCCCAATTCATTAGCTTTAGTAATTCCCCCGCATGACACCATCGACCCCAACACTTTCTTTTGCCAGTAAGAATTCTGCATATCTCGGCCGTACCAAATAATCATTCTTCGTTTTGCTTTGTCTGGGGGATATCCGGTGCGGCCGGGGGATCCACCATTTGTGGCTCATCAGCAGACATTGGAAAATCATGGCATAACCATAACCGTGGGATAGTCAGCCCAGAGTTCCGCTCCGCCGAGCCGAAAACGAGCAACTTTCTAGCAATATTCTCGGCATCGGTAAAGGTGAAAAACCTGCCTCACGGGCTTTCCATCCACAGTTCCACGGTTCGTGGGGATGGAGTCCCCGTGATCCCGGATCTGGTTAAGGTGGCGGGGGAAAAGATACCCCCCGGGTCCTATTCATGACCCCAGACGGGGTATTCATGGTGCCGAGTATACTGTTCCATTCCATTGGTTCTACTGGCTCGCCGGGAATACGTACGTCGCATGTTGCTCAAACGCCGGATAGACGGACAGGCGTGGCACCACACGCACATGTACATGGCACGGCTCGCGGCGGCGGCGTGCAGCCACTGTCGTGCCGTCAATGATGTCAAGTCGGACTCGGCTTGTGCGGTCGCAGACTGTGGTTCGTTGGTGAGGAGGCAGAGGGGAACTCAATGGGCTCATTCCCCCCGCACAGAGGATCGGTCAGATGAGATAAATGTGGGGAAAACAGTGGTTCTGTTCAATAATTCTGGAGTTGTCGCCAATACCATGCATGTTGATCTTGCTCGGTGCAGAGCCGGAAGAGCTCTCCCCGCACATGGCCTGATCGCACCGCATGTGGGGAGAAGGATGGCTGAAGATCGTGAGGATTCCTAAAATCTGGTTCGTAAGCGGGAGAACGGAAGTTGTGGCATGAGGAGGCTTGGATGCTTAGAGGCTTGGAGGCTTGGAGGCTTGGACTGGAGAGTAGGTTTTTATTCGATTTTTCTTCTTTTCATTCTACTATTGCTAGATCCGGGGGTGGCGATTAATTAGAAACCTTAAGGGCCATCGCCCATTATTGAAAGTCAAATACCGTATTTTCCGTCATGATTCGGTTCTTTCTCGAACTTTGGTAAGGCTGGAATAGAGAGTTCGGTAGCTACGAACAGGTGAGTTTTCCACGTGGGAAGCTCCGCAAGCAGAGATGAATTTGCGTCATCGTGAAGAATCTGTACAAAGTATAGAACGGTGGATAACTAACCGAGTACTGTCTACTCCGCACTCCTAAGCGATGTTAGCTAGATTTACCCCAACTTCCATCAAAGACAAGCAATCTGGGGTTGACCTTAAAACAAGTATGTCTCATTGCGGAGAGGATGCGGAGAGATTATGTATGAACAATGATCGACTGGGGGCCGCAAGGGCGGCCTGCAATCCTGATCCTGATCCTTCAGCCCTGTGCACAAGTACCTCCATAATCACTCCTAAGTCATGTGTTAACGCGTACGGAGCACTAGTTAGCATGTATAGACTTCGACCCCAGCTACCGAACCGGATAAATGCGAAAACGAAATTGGGTTGTTTGAAGTGAGGCTAATGTTGACAATTAGTGATAATATCTTCTACTACTGTACTAATGCAGGGTACGGAGCAGAAATTAATTTATCTGAATCTTAGCTTGTACACTTCCACAATAGTTACGGAACAATGCTTGTTAATTTCATGGCAAGCCACTGGGCGGCCGCCACCTGCTGACTACTTTGGTGGGCTGACTAGGCTAATTATTGCAGTAGTCTGATGCGCCATCTAATGCGTGTATCAATAGTCTTGAAACTCCATCAATCATATCTGGTGAACCATTAGCCAAGGAAGGGAAGTTTGTAATTGCACCTCCGGCGTGCCAATGAACACCCGATGAAGAGATTTCTATTCTCGACAATCTCGATCTAGTTCGTCTCGCTAACGGGTGGTTTGAGGTTGAGGTGTGTCTACGGGTAGACTAGCGATTTGTAGATGGCCCACGTCTGACGGCGTGCATGGCTATGTAACAGCTCCTGACACGACATTCTCACCGTAGCCACGTTGAGAAAGGGACAACTGGCCGCATTCGCATGGCATTAACCCAAAAGATTTTTTTTTCCCATTTCTCCCGCGAGCCTCGTCCTCGTGTTCGTGTGGAACTAGGAGCTTACGAGGACCCATTCGAAATCAAGCTCTCTTTGTTATGGAGTGAGCCAATCTGATACACGGTCGGTGTCACAACAATGGAGCAAGCTCCTTTGCTGGGGAGCCTAGGGCGGGCCGAATCCGTAGCATGTGTGCAACACCCACCATGGGAATCCACAAGTGGTTCAAGGTCGAGTCCACCGACTGTCCACAGCATGATCTAGGTCCTGCACAAGAGCATTTTGGGATTGAACTGTCCCACCGGAATCGCGTCTCCGGGACAATCACGATGGGGATACGGAATGGAGGACGCACACAAATAAAGGATGATGAAAGTAAAAAAAAGAAAAGAAAAACAAGACACTGGCTAGGTCAATTAGTGTGCATCAAGGTCCACGTCGATCTCCATGTGTGGCTCTCCGCCAGTTTGTGTGTGAGGATCTCTTTCGAGAAAGAGAAAAAAAAAACACAGCCTAGTTACCGGACCGATGGCCTGTCATGGCCTAGTGGCAGCGCCGAAGTTGAATGGTGCGACATCCCGGCCGTGTCGTGCAAAGTCTATCAAGGACCATCTCAATCAAAGCAAGCGCGAGACCAGGACCAGTTTAATGAGGATTTCCGCTGTCGCTGTCGCGGTCGGAAGGGCCGCGAGGGGCCGCGACGTTGCTACTCCACGCGTGATGGGACGAGACGATTTAGTGCTGGAGCTACATCTCTTTTTCGTAGGGACCTGGTGCACCGTGCGATAAGCCGTGTTCCATCTGCCCCTCTCCGTTTTGCCCCTTTTTTTGGGGGGGTGGATGGGGGTGGTTCGAATGATGTCGAGCAAGGGCCAGGTCGGCGATGAAAGTGTGGTGAGAGGGGATTGGTGCATAAACCAAGGGATTCCACATGTAATTCCACTGCCAAGCACAACAGAAATCAATTGGGACTAGCAAGGAGTGCAGTGTGGAGTCGGTGATGGATTTTTAGCCGGGAAGGTGTTGGACAGGTTCGAGTTTAACCATAATTCATGAGTAATCAATAATACAGAACATCAGTATAGGGTGTATAGTGGTGTATCGCAATACCGCGCCACAGGTTCTCCCCGAGCTAGCAGGCCTGCCATTGCCAAGTACCACCTTAACACCTTTTCCTTTTCTTTTTCCTTTCTAGCACTGGCAATGACCCTGGGGCCCACCTGCCCGAAGATCTGTGATCACCAGAGGGAGCTGAACCAGTGAACCCCGCTGCTCCATGCCTTCTGAACCAGTCTTATTCTTCTCTGGAAGGGTTTGCCCCCCACACTCACTCTATTCTCTCCGGGTTACTGTTGCCATCCTTAACTCCGTGACCAGTTAATGTTTAGTCTCGTACCCGCGGATTGACCTCCCCATGCCCCAGTGCCAATCCAATCCCCGGTCTATCCGCTGTGCCGTCTCCCCGGATGTATGAGGTCTCTCTCCTGTGTGTGTGAGCCCTCAAGCTAAGCCCATGTAAAACCTGTAAACTAAAACCCTTGTCCCTCCGTACCCTGGACCAAAGACCTAGGCCTGTCGCAAACAAAAGCACCACGCTGTTAGTCATTAATTAATTAATTTTTTTTTCTTTTTGCCTTCATGCAGAAAAGTGTCTGTCCATGGGTGTGTTAGCTGTCAGTGGCTGCGTATATAATAAACCCCGTCAGGTTTCCGTTTACCTTGATCCTCTTTTTTTTTTTCTCTCTGTTTCCTCTCTGTTTCTGCCTTGTTCCGACTCTCGAACCCATCTCCTCTTGAATTAACCTCTGTTAGTGTCGGTGGGACCTGCTCATCCAACTGCACATCATTGCAATTTATTGAGACCATCCTTCTCAGCGGGTCAACAGCAACAGGTAACTTTGTCTCCACTTTTTCCCTTTCGTCCATGCTCCTTTCGCTCCCTTCGCCCCTGCTCTTCCCCAACGGTGTTTTTCTTTTTTTTGGGCCAGTGATTTTTCGGCGAGGGTCCCGAGTCCTTCAGCCGAGCTTCCAATGGCAAAGACGGTTTTGTTGTCGTTCTCGGGCCAAGAACTTATATTAGCTCTTGCCCCCTGACCTTTGACATCCTTCCTCCTGTTCTTCATCTCTATTTCCATCCTTTCCAGCAGCGCTGATTGGCTTTTGGATTTGATCGCTTTTCTTCCCCTTCACACCTCTTTTCGATTTAACTGTGTTATCTCCAATTGAGACTTTCTTCCCATTGTTCAGCAAGCTGAACCTTTTTTGTTTTGCTCAATTCACCTTTTTTTTTCACCTCCACCACCTCACCTTTTACCAACCCTCTCAATTAATACCTTTTGTGAACTCTTTTTAGAATTTCACATATCATCATGTCTACCACTGAGACTACCAACAACGGCTCCCTCGAGAAGGACGTCGGTGCTGCCTCCGCGCCCGGCGCAACCAACCTTCAGCCGCAGATGTCGGCCGAGGAGCACGAGGTCGCTCGCCAGGCTGCGCGCTTCGGCTACGGCCCTCTCTCTCACGTCAACACCACTGAGGCTCGTCTCCCCGCCTTCGGTGGTGAGTTCCAGCCCGGTCTGTACAAGCCCGTCGAGGGCCGCAAGTTCGCCAACCCTGCTCCTCTGGGTCTGTGCGCTTTCGCCTTGACCACTTTCGTGCTGAGCGCCATCAACATGGGTGCTCGCGACCTCACCGCGCCCAACATCGTTTGCGGTCTTGCTTTCGGTTACGGTGGTCTGGTTCAGCTGCTTGCCGGCATGTGGTATGTTGTTGTTGAAACCCCCCCGAGTCGTGAAACGAAGCATCCACTAACGATATCCCAGGGAAATGGCCGTTGGTAACACCTTCGGTGCCACTGCTCTCTCCTCGTACGGCGGTTTCTGGCTCGCGTTTGCCATTGTTTTGACTCCTGGTGGCTTCGAAATCGAGAAAAGTTTGACGGCCACGGCTGCTGATGGAACTACGACCCTGGCCCCGTTCGCAAACTCCATGGGTCTTTTCCTGTTGGGCTGGTTCATCTTCACCACCATCCTGGTCTTCTGCACCCTCCGTTCCACCGTTGCCTTCTTCACCCTGTTCTTCACCCTGGATCTGACCTTCCTTCTGCTGGGTATCGCTTACCTCTACCACGACGAGGCCGGCACCCCCAACGCCAGCATCCAGAAGGCTGGTGGTTTCTTCGGTTTCCTGGCTGCTTTCGCCGCCTGGTACAACGCCCTGGCTGGTCTGGCCGACAACAGCAACAGCTTCTTCATCATCCCCGTTGCCCACTTCCCCTGGTCTGCCACTGGCCGCGAGCGCCGCCAGAAGACCGACCGTGAGCTGGCATAAATTTCGTCCCCTGTGTCGTCTCGATCATGACGGAATGAAGGGATGGTCGATAATGCCGCGTTGTGTTGCGCGTTTGTAATGTTTTCTGATACCCCTCGTGCCATCTAGGGTTATGGTTGAAAAGTGATGGGGTTTTCCTTGTCATTTTGACTTGGTAACTTGAATATGGGCGGATTTCCTCTTTCGAAGGCTTTTATTAGTCGGCGTCAATGGAATCGCAGTACCGTTTGAGCGTGTCCGTTTCTCATTTTTCTTTTTCGGCTGTATTCCTCATAGCTTTGCTTTTCTTTTCTTCGTTGATGATCGATGGATTGTCTTTCGAGAGGGAAGCATTTGCACAAATGCTCGTGACTCGAAGAAGAACAAAAAGTGTCTTTTGTCGGACTCGAGTACATAATTAGGGGTGGTTCGCGTTGCGTTCCCCTCATATTTCCTTGTTGTATTTAGTCTCCTTGCCTGTTATCGCGTGGCTTGTAATAATTCACCCTATATGGTTAATTCTCTCCGAATCCACGTACCTGGTAGCCCGTAGCTCTTCCATCCTTGTCCCTGTCCCTGTCTTTGCCTTGTGCCGCCCTATTGTTTGAACAGGGCTGTGATGGTTTGCGAACTGGTTCGTCGAGGGCGGATCACGGACTGCCATGACTTAACGGAGATCAACCTGGTCTAGGCAGTTAGTAGAAAAGGAAGATCAAGTTAGTCTTTATGATTGTTTGTTCATTGCGTAAAAGCAGTGACCAGGTGCGCACCAGTGCTGGCAGACCCGGATCTCATGACAGAGACGATAAACACACTTCTTAATGTGTATGTACTCTGTATAATCGAGAGAAATGAGCTGCAGATCAGCCATTGGAGCAGGTGAATGGGAACAATCACCCAAGAACCATCCAAAGATTCTGTCAGTCGAAAAAAGTAAACATTGCTGACCAGCCAGAGATGCGTGGGAATGGGCAGCTATAAGTAAGTGTAGATCAGGTACGAGTACTCCGTACCCAACTAGATCTACTCCCCCTCGAAAAGCAAGAAGAGTATGTACCTCCGTTTCGACTCGGTTTTAGGTACACCCTAATATCCAATAGAAGGTGGGTAATAACTAAAATTATCACTGAGACACCGGGAATTTGGCCTGAAAGGGGGACTGGAGGGCAAGTCTGCTGCGCGAAGGTCAAGTCAACTCTAATTTCAGACGCAAATAGTGGATGGGGAATGGAATGTAGTTACCGAATTGGGGTTGGGTCCGTTACTCAAACATAGTAAGGGGTAATCTTTCTATTCCAAGTTTTCGAGGGGGAAAAGGGCAAAGGAATAGAGGGAAAGAGAAAAAGAGAAAACAAGAAAATATTGGCCCTGGATGAAGGGTCTCTTTTGACTTACGGCCCGACTGTCAGACTACTAGCTGAAACACACCCCAAGCTCCCTACTATTCCGTCCCGAGCTTGCCGACCTCCACCCGATCTTTTCTCGGTCTACTCTCGGCATTCAGGGGTCGGCGATAGTTCGGTCGGCATTTGTGGAGTCCCTGCCGAGCAATTCTTTGATTTATTTATGGGCCGGGGACTTTGGTGCATGATTCACGTTCGCATTGATCGCGATACATAGGTCCTTGTAGAGTGTTGTTGGTTAAAAGGGGGAAGTTTTGGTGGAATGGTATTGCTGGGAGGTCTGCGCCTTCGGCAATTGCTCGGGGGGGGAGGGGGGGGGGGGACTTTGTTCTTGAACACCATGACCCTTATCTCTAGCTAGGCTGACTGGGTAAATATGCACCCGGTGATCTGGCTAGCTCCTCATTCGCAGCCCAGGGAGTAATCTATAGCCTGGTGGATCGCACGGCTGGCAAGTGCTGATTGAACCGCGCCAGCCGGCGTTTGCCTAGTTCTGTGCTTTTGATACGTTGATTGAGTGCTACTCACTACTCGTACAGTTGAGGCAGATACTTTTTTCAATAGACTGTTTCATTTGGTCATTACTCGTGTAGTATTCAGCATGCAGTATGTGCCAATTATTGTATCTGGTTTCATTCACATGTCATGAGAGGGGTGATGGTAGAGTGGTGAGAGTTTCCATGGGTTTCAATGGTTCCAATAGTTCCAGTAGGTTTAAAACTTCCGTCTCAATGAGGAGAAAAATGCTCATGTATCATCGCGCAGCCGAGAGATCCGACTGTAGCTGAACCTCCTGCCATATCTGACGTAGCATATGAAGGTGGGCACGATCGACGTAGAAGAAACCCAGGAGAATGGACCGGGCTTCCTGCCAAGACGTCACGCCATGTAGACGGCAAGCCGTTGCGAGCTCCGAAACAAAAAATGCGCGTTCCGACGGCATCACTTGGCTGCATGCCGCACCAATGAAGAGTAGCCATATCAGCAGATCGCGACAGAGGGCAAAGACGCCGGATGGGATGGTGGCTTCCAGCGCCGCACGGAGGGCAGTGATGGGTTTTGGTAGCAGCGGTGCGATCATTGGATAGAAAGTCCAGATTGCACTGTTGTGGAAACACAGGCAGGCTAGGCGAACACAGCCCTCCATGGAATTATCGCCCTTGGCTTGGCCAGTGGGTGTGTACCGGTCTGAATGGAGTGCGTACTCCACATACACCACTTCAAAATTGAAGTAGTCCTCGGTCTCTTCGTTGAAATTTTTGTATCCAGTGCTTCCCTTGATCCATTCCGCATACCAGGTGAGTTCGAGAAGGTCATAGATGATTTTGGCAAATACATCACTAAAAATTCCTGGGATTTTGACCAGGGGGAGGAGGCGGGTGGCGAGCAAAGCGATATCATCATTAGGCGGCGAGAGGGTGAGCCCCATCGGTCGACTTGATCGGACAAAAGGAAATATTGGTCTTGTCATTGCCATACAGGCGACTCGAATATCCGTCCTGTGTAATTTGATTAGCTAGTGACATGGTCCCCGGGATGAAGGTACTAACCATGATATCTGGAAGCGGACATCAGGTGGGACATCCGCAAAGTTCTTACGCAGTCCGATCATTTGTCGCAAGCCCGCCAGGTGAATTTTGAGATAATCGGGATTTCCCGATGCGATCTAAGGTTGTAAGTGCGATGCTTATCTTGAAGTGTTGATTTGAGACTCACCTCGATCGTCAGAAGAGCAGAGACCGCAGCAATCAGCTCGTCACTTGAGGCCTTGACGGGATCCGACAATCCCTCATTCACCAATCGAATAGTTTCACCGCGGTGATGAAAAGTGTCCACCACCAAGTCGCTGCGTGTCTGATTCGGATCTCGAACTGGCAACTCCCCCCCGCTGCATAGCCGCATTGGAAGTGGCCACGCATATTGAGGCGTGCAGGACAGCGGGATCGCGCTGGATCAGTGATGCCCAGTGCGCCTGCAATTTGGGCTTATATCGGGTTTGTAATGGATGTGCTTCTTGTGTTAGATCCCAAAGGACTATCCATGAGAATCGTTAGTCAATTGAGTCAAAAGATACCCAGAGGACGTAGTATATAGCGTGATAACTCACAATTTTGCAAATGTCGCAACATTCGATCTGTGAGCTGCGTGTGTCCGGTATTGAATGGATCATGGGCGCCTGACCCTAGCACCGACCATGTTGCAAGCGAGGTCGATTGGTCTTGGTATTCCACTACTTCGTCATTAAACCACCCTTGCTGCGATGCATTTGCATAGTAGTCGATAGGAGGAGTGGTCTCCGGTGTCAATTCCTGCTTTGTATCTGACTCGTCGATAAACTGGGAGCCATGCGAGGACGAAGACGACGACGAGGGTGGAGGAGGGGACGGCCCTATGGTACCGGGTACTGTCTCGGGGGTTTGGAAGGAAAGATGCTTCCAAGATTTGCCCTTATACCGCTTGGTGCTTTCCAGACGCTTTTTCCGATTGTGTTCTGACATGACGTGAGACCGAATCCGCTTCAACGTCTCCTCCTTCGTGCCCCCCGACGCTGACTCCGGGTCCGTATGGACCCAGAACAGCGTCGACTTCCCCGCGGATGCATTTGCAGCCCTGCGAGGCTTGCGGACCTTAGCAGGCGCATTGCGCTCTGTCTTTTCCGACGGCGCGGCTTGCGATGATTGTGGATCCGACGGTTGAGACGCGGGCGGCGCGGCCGGACTGATCGGCAAGGGCTCAGCTGGGGGAAGAGTACTCGTACTCGTAGTCGGAAGGACGGTAAGAGGATCAGGTTGAGAATTATCGTGGGTGGCGGGCCAAGGCGCAGTCGCGGGGGATCGTGATAGCACAGGCAGTGCTTGCTCATAACCCCCGGAGAAGGAATCCTTAGCGTCCATGATACGAGCTTATCCAACGGCCGTGGGTAAGAAGGCGAGAACAAGCTTCCCTGCCTCTGAAAGCTGAGGGTGAAAAGGTCGGAATAGAAATGCGGCCGGCTCGTCCCTCGTGCACTGGGTCCGCTTAGGATATTCCGCTTGGTAAATTCTTCACGCTGATGATAGCATGGCCGGGTGAAGCATGGCCCCCGCTAACGTCGCTAGTGGGATGTGAGACTGCGCCCGGTGGGAATCGCTAGGAGGTGGTGGTACTCGAGGAGGCGAGGGGGAGATGAGAGAGAAAGATGAGAGGCGGCGATGACTGATACAAAAGTCCGAAAGAAAGTACGGGAGCAAAAGGTTAATAAACTTCTAGGCCCACGGCGGAAGGTGGAGGATGGGAAGGTCTGATCTCAACTTGAACCTAGTACGGAGTAATAGATCCAAGACAAGCAATCCTGTGGGGAGCCCACTCCATGACTCTTCTTGGTTCTTGGTTCTTGGTTCTTGGTTCTTGGTTCTTGGGGTAAGGCCATTCTTGGGGTAAGGCCATGGCCATGGCCCAATGCAAGGCCGATCAAGAGCTTAATACTTTTGACGGTCCCACTGATCTTGATACCCTGCAGAAAGTATGAACCTTGAACCTCGAATACGGGGCGGAGTGGAATTGCCCGCTTGATGCCGATCGGCTATTTCATCTGTCATTCTGTACTCGTACTCCATACCCCGTTCTAGTCCGAGCTACTTTATTCTCGAAATAACTATGCGTAGGTTAACCCACTCCTGTTCAGAGTATAATTTTCATTTGCTTGAATTTAATGGTTCTTCTATCATCACTACAGAGCCCAAGGGAATGATTATCGGGTCCGGCTCGCAACTTGTGTTTCACGTACTGGCAGCTCGCACCGCGAGCCGTCAGATGCAATATGATCAGGGGGGGTAGCAAGAGAAATTGAAGTACAACATGAATGAAGAGAGGAAAAAAAGAAGAAGAGAAATAGTGGACCATTATAGGGACTCGCGTCTCAGATCATCCCCGGTCGTGGGAAGACAGGAACCGTGCCCATTTGTTCTAAGCCACCCATTGTACCGGCCTGTCCGCTACTCTGCCAGCCCTGGCCAGTCTGTTGATTGATAAACTGACTCTGGCGGAAAGGGTTAGTGCTTCCCGTGGGGGTGGGTTGAAGAGGCTGTAGCCCCGTGTTCTGTGGGGGGGACGGACGAGCTCCGAGCAAACGGATTAGTTCCCGTTCGCTGCGGCTGAAGCGCTTGCGGCTGTTGTGGCTGCTGTGGAACTGGTGGGACCGGTTCAGTCGGGGGTGCATTGAGCTGGTGAGCAACAGAGAGACGCTTCGCAAACGGATTCGTGTTCTGCCTTTGTAGTGGACTTGCCGGGGCCGCCCCATTGCCAGTAGTTGTTGCATTAAGCATCATCGACTGCCGGAAAGGATTCGTTCCGGTGGTCTGCGGCTGCAACTGATTTGCCACAGGTGGTTGTTGCTGCTGGGGGAATGAGGGAACGCCGTTCTGAGGGACAGGTGCTAGCTGCGATTGATATCCATATTGTTGAGGCTGGGGAGTGTATCCCCCGAATCCTGCCCCTGTAGGTGTGGCCTGGAGCGGTTGTGCTTGCTGTTGCGCTTGCTGTTGTCCAAAGGGATTTCCAGTATTCTGTTGCTGGAAGCCTCCATATGGGTTTTGTAGGCCGTATCCTGTCATTTGAGGTTGCTGCGGCTGCTGTTGCTGCGGCTGGGGCTGCTGCGGGAACCCAGTTTGCTGGGGGTAGAATGCCTGCTGGGGCTGCTGCTGAAAGCCCGTTTGTTGGTATTGCACCGGATTCTGCTGAGCCATCGGCTGTTGGTTTCCTTCGATCGAATCGAAGAAATCAATGAGATCCGTTGGTGGCGGCTTCTGCTGCTGGGGTTTCTGGGCCGGGGCTTGCGCGGGTGGGTCAAACGCAGATGTGGCAGCTGGCTTAGGTGCGGCCGAAGAGGTTGCTGCCGAGGACGGTCCATCTAGATCTTTCTTGATTCCTTTCTGGGCCAGATATTCTCGACGGCGTAGTTCAAAGTCCGGGTCATTCAAGTCGTCTTCCAAAAGGCGCGCCAGGTTGGTGTTGGCATGCTTGAGATTCGGAATCTCTAAACGGGTGGCAGACTGGAAATGCCTGGCGACGCCCAGAAATTCCACCACTTCTTCCGTCTGTTTAGTAAATGTCTTATAGATGGCCAATGCACGTTCGCTATCCGGTCTTGACATCTCGAAGTAATGCTCTATCAAATCCATTCTTGTTAGTGACAAGGGTGCTCGACTAAAACTTTGAGAGACATACCTAGGACGTTGATGGTACCCTCATTCATGACCGAATACAGTGTCATGAGATCGAGGGTCAAGAGGCGAAATGCAGTCAAGCTAATCTCGTTCTCGGGCTCATCCGTCAATAACTATTTGAGTTGTTAGTCACAGAAAAGTCAGCCTACAGCAAATATCACCTACATCAGCCCTCAACAGCGCACGGATCTGCTTCTGTACATATTCCGTTTCTCTCAAAAGACCCTTTTCCACGCTTAATCGCTTCAGGCGCCCCGGTCCGTTCCGTACATAATCCGTCTGAGTGGCTTCGAACGCTCTTGCGCGAGTGATAAGATACTCGGCATAGCGGCGAATATTGCGTCCCTGTGACTGGGCTAGACTTTTTATCAGCCAATTGTCATTGTGAACCACAATGCACCCCACGACTTGAACTCACCTTCGGAGAAGTTGCTGGGTGCGATCTTCTTCGGGTTGTCGGAGAGATATGTCAAGGCCGCATCCTGTTGGCCCTCTCGGATCAAGAGATGCACAATTATAAGAGCCTTGAAGACAATTGTCCATGCTGAATCGCGAAGTCGGTGTTGTAATGTTCGGAACACCTCGGCAACGCCCGCCTCGCCAGTATGGGTCGCCACCAGGATGTTTTCAACGTATTTGGATTTAGGGGCCGCGAGCTTTTGCGCACAGGGTAAGTTAATGTCTTTTCAGATGCCAATATTCATTGATTTTAGGGAGACTCACCTTGAGCTTTGTGGCCCCCTTGACCGATTTCTCGAAGTTGGTCATCGTGTTTTGAGGGGGTTGTTTCGGGGGATGGTGATCGGCGCGCGGTTCTCAAGTATTTGTTTTCGAGGGTTTGGTGATATACAGGGCCGGGTTGAGAAGAGACGAAATAACCGAAGAACCTGCTTCAGGAGCCAATGCCTTCGTAGTGGCCGTGTAGGGTTTCAATCATCACTGGTGCTGTTCATGCAGTGCTTCATTGGCGCATGGCGGATGCCTAAATGGAAAGGGTCACGGGATAGATTCGCAGGTTTAAAGATATATGAATCCAAGCGAGTAGGAGAGTCGATCTGGTGATTGAAAGTCGGGAAAGCCCTTGAGGGCGGATAGGGAGGTTGCTCGAGGGGGGCAAGGGACAAGCCAAGGTTGGGCGTAGGCGGAGCTTCTGGGCAACGCGGATGTCCAGCGACCGATCGGGTTTAGCGCCGCATTGCCGCACGAGGCGCTGTCATTCGCTGTAGCGGGGGAGTATACATACAGTAGGGAGGGAAACAGAGTGATTTGAATAAATTGGGTTTGGTTCTTATTTTTAATGATTTGCTATTACTAGTAGCAGTGCAGATTGTACTTTAAGCATTTTGAGCTATGCAACATAGCCTTGGAGTAGTAGGGAGTAGTAGTAGATATATATACTCGTGGACAGCATAGTAAACTGCAGTATAACCTGGTAGTACCTAGTTAGGTGCACCTTCCACCTGGGCAAGACTTCAAGTTTCCGAGTCCGAGTCTAGAGCTCGGAGTCAAGGTTTGCTCTTCCTGACCTCGGAGGTCTTACTAACTAATATACTACTAACCAATGTCTTCAAATACACTTAGTGAATAGTAACTTAAAAAGGAGGTATAATGGCCTACAAGTACTACTACTAGTGAATAGTGGTACTAGTAAGCTTCAAGTTGACAAGAACTTGTAGCCACAGCCCAGCGAGCCCTCCGGGGCCATAATCACTGGCAGTGAATGTTACTCCTGCTACTCTGGTCCTTCCAAGTTCCCACCTTCAACCTTCAAGTTGTTTGTTCCGTCGCGTGGTCCTGTTCTCCTCTTTCTGCTCACTCCACCTCCCTCACTTCCATCTTGTCTTTTTATCCTCGTCCTGACCAAGATGGGGGCAAACCAGACCAGAACGCCCATCGAACCACGCTACGAGAGGAGGTTCGGGGAGTATCTTGAATCCATTCTCCGCGCGGTGAGCTAAGTTTCAACTCTACTTGCATGATTCCAGGACTTGGATCTAATCTACATATTATTTATCCCACAGAATCCCAGCCAGCCAAGCAGCGATTCCGTCGAGGTTGTCATCCTCACCCCCAACTCTCTCTCAGATCCACTTCCCATGCAGGAGAGCATAGAGGAATCTGATTACAATGAGCTGTCCGATGCCGAAGCAACTTCGATCGACGAGTGCGATCCTTTGGTTCCGAGCTATGACAAGACATGCATCTGGTGCGAGTGGGAAAAGGCCGAGGCCAAGGAATACACGGGGACTCCATGTCCATCTCACCACAACGAATCAACAGGCGTCAACTTCAACGAGAATACACCTGACCTGTTTCCCCGTAACAGCCAAATGAGAGATTTTCTAGGGAGTCGCGCCAGCTTCCCTTATGGCAAGTGCTCAGATCGTCCCGGCCGATGTTTGCCCCAAGAGCTTCCGCCTCTCCTATTCCGTTGGTGGAACAAGAATTCGCATGGCCTGAACACTCGGACATTATTAATGGCTGCAGCATTCGCTAAAGCTGAGTCGCCAGTAGAGCGCGTCATGCTAGAAGGCATGGGGCGCGAGGATTTCTTGTTAGCCTTCAAGAACCATGTCACAAAAGCGCGAGTCGATAGCCCATTCATCTCCCTGTTCAAATCTCCGTTGTCACCGATACACAGAGCCGTCCGTCACCAAGATGGCGCAGTAATCTCTGTTATTGACCCGTCTAAGCTGGAGAGAGATGTGTTCAAAGCCGTCCCCCCTGGTTGAGATGACAAATACCACACTCAGGAACTGGAAGGGATTCGGCGAATACGAGGTTTGGGAGAAGATCGAGGGACCTGCCATTGTGTGTACATTCGACATCCGCACGCTGATGAATATCGATCATGACAATCCGGTCATCGGTGGATTCCTGCAACTTCTCATAATCCGCGGATATGACTCAGGCAGCAACGCCCTACATGTCAGGCTTAAGAGTATCCTTAAGTCTCACCACGATCATGACATGGCATTGTCACGGCTCATGGAGCTACTTGAGGTTCCCGAGCAGTACCGGGCTTCAATGTGTCACTGCTTCAAGAAATCGTGGTTCGAGAATACCATTGAAAACTGGACACAGGGAGAACTTGAAGCATCTCGAAGTGTATCTCCACGGAACGAAGTGTACATTCACCCAGTGGATATACCCGTGCTCTCATACCCACTTCCATTCACCCCCCCGGAAAGATATCGGAGATCCGTATCAGAAAAATCCTACAAACCTCCGAGACGCGACGAGGAAACTGAAGGGGAATCGAGCGAAGAAGAGAAGAGCTCCCAGTCCCCCGCAGCGCGATGCCCTCGCCATGACACCCCAAGCTCTGGATATTCGGTTCGGGACGAAAGTGATGACGAAGATGCTTACCGGAAATTCAATGCGAAGCAATTCAGAGCTCATCCGCCCATCCCAATCAATTTTGCGGGACGAGATGAGATCGAACAAACACCAGATGTGTCGGATATGGAGATGGTCAATGAGTGGCCATCGGAAGGAGAGCACTATCAAGTTTAGTTTGTGAGAAGTACTTGTCAGACTATCCTGAAGAGGACTCAGAAGCAAAAGGGGTATGTAAGAAATGGAGAATTGAGATAGGAAGAACAAATTACGGAGGCACACTACAATGTGCTGTGTTGATGTCATTCAGTCGTTCACTTAAGAAGTAGGACGAGAGATAGTAGTATGGTGTATCTCTCTCGTATATATCCACTCATTTAAGATTGATAGTATGGTAATAGAGAGATGTGCCCGTCGAGGTACCTATTGACCGTGGTGACAGGATTTCCAGTTGCTTTTGTGATGCATTAATATCCGAATTGTACAGCCACTTGCGTCCCTGATCGAAGCATTCCAAGGCTTCGAACAAATGTCCACTAGTACTAGCGCATGTTAAGTTGTTCAAACTGGAAGACCCAATTGGCAATTGAGTTCGCAGTGCATTCCTCTTCGAATCAGCGATGCTTACTGTGGACACGCGGCTGTAGGCTACTTTGAATTGATTTGCCCAACGCTGCATTGTTGGGACCAACTAGTGCTTAGTAAGGATTCAACGCTGCCAACGCTCATACAATAACACTGGAATTCCTGCTAATGTGTAGTTCTGAAAGTTTTCTTGGTGCGCCGCTTGTAGACAAACTCCTAATCTGCAAAAATGGTTGTTGGCGGCTGTTTCTGTGGTAGGGTCCGAGTCGAATATACCCAGCCTATAGTGTCTGTAAGTATGATCTAGTGAATCGTTTACTGACACAACATGACCTTATTTTCTTTCTACTAGGCCCTATGTCACTGTCTTGACTGTCGCAAACTCACTGGGTCTCCTTTCTCCTACAATATCATCGTCCGCACTGCCGAACTACATGTCTCCGGCAACCCAAAGGAAGTGCCAAAAACAGCAGATAGCGGGAATGACATCAGGAATTATTTCTGTCCTGACTGTGGTATGTATCATGAGCGGTCGATTGTACTTGAGAAGGTAGTATCTAATCAATGTGATAGGCACGCCGCTTTTTGGACGGAAGATTAACTCCGCCGGAGAACCTGAGGAGACTACCGTTGTCCGGGCAGGGATATTGGACGATGTTGGAAAATTGAATGAACAGAAGCCGCAGGTGGAGATATACACTGACTCCCGATTGGAGTGGATCAGTCCCATCGAGGGGGCTAGTCAATTCAAAGGCATGTTGTCGCAATAGTTTAAAGCTTGAGATCTACGGAAGCGCCGAGTTCGAGTTATTAAAGATGTATCAATAAACGGAGGCAAAGTTGTTTATCAATAGCTCTACATGAAAGAATCGAAATTCTCGTCATCATCTCCTTCTCACGTAGTGCAGCTCAAACTGGATGTGCAAGCGTCGAAAAGGCTTGCCGCCCTGATGGCCCTTGGCATGACCTGTGAGCCAGGGCGAGTTGTACGGGACTGTACGTTTCCATGGCACGAGGATGATGAAATATTTTTGCTTTTTGTGTGGATACACATTCTTCAGCAAGGTATCTGGGACATTGAAACTCGTAAACTATCCCGACCCCGTACAAGAAAATCCCTGATATCCAATTCAAACCGCTTCCTTCGCCGTATCCGAGCACCCAACCTCTATTCAACGTTTAGAACTTGGCGAAAGACTTGACAGCCTTGCCGGTGCGGGGCAGAACGCGCAGGACGTTGAAGCGGACCTATAAAGTATATTAGTTAGACGCAATTCGGGGAAAACAAGTGTTGTGAAAATGCGATTGTGGTGAAAAGGCAGGATTTCCAAGGCGGTTCCAGGAATGCAATGCCATCAAATTCGCAGTTTCGATATGGATTTCAACGTACGGTCTTGGAAAGGGGACGGCACTGGCCGACGGTAACCCAGTCACCCTCAGCGACACGGAAAGCGGGGGAAACGTGGGCGGACAGGTTCTTGTGGCGCTTCTCGTAACTGTTGAATCAAGTTAGTCAAATGGTCGATTAGTTGACTGGGGGGGGTCGATTGAGGCGCAATGGCACTGACCGGTTGTACTTGGGGACGTAGTGGAGGTATTCACGGCGGATGACCAGAGTACGGTGCATCTTGGTGGAGACAACGCGACCGGTCAGAATACGGCCACGGATGGAGACCTGGCCGACGAAGGGGCACTTCTTGTCTGTTGGAATTGTTAGCCACCGTGTTCGATATTGTTGCCGGGAGAGTCGGAGATCTTCGATGTGGCGCAGGTCATTTTTTTTTTTTCGAGGTTGGAAGGAGGAAGACAATTCAAGACATCCAGCAAAGCATCAGGACCGCCAGAAGAAAGGTAAGCCTGGTCGAGACTCTTCTGCGTATCCCGACCCTCAACCGCACACTCGATTCCTGTCCCTTGTCTTGATATCGTTGTCCCGTTTCCACCACCAAAAAATGACCATAACTTCGTAGATCTCCTCGCTCCTGGCGTAGAATTTTATCGTAGGTCGTGCATACCGATGTAGGAGCCCTCGATAGCGGTCTTGGGGGTACGGAAGCCCAGACCGACTTCCTTGTACCAGCGGCGGCCAGAGCCAACCTTCTTGGACTTGGACTTGGTCTTCGAGTTAAGGAAGATGTGAGGCTGCTTCTGGAAAGCGCGCTCGGACTGGACGTTCAACTCGGTCGCCATGGCTGCGGTGTGTTGGTCGACGGGGAAGCGATGGTCGAACTGCGGATGAAAAGATTGGCGGGTCTCGTTCGTCGAAGTTGAGGAAGACTTCGCTAAGTGCGCAGATGGTTGTGTGTGGCCACTAGTCCGCATTTGGGCTAGTGTGGGCGGGTTAGGGCTTTTGAGCCAAAACGGGTTTGTTTACAATCACGTGATTCAAGACGCGCCTCGGGGAAGGCGTGACGGGGGTGGCTCCAATAGGAAGGAGAGGGGAATGCGACTATCGAAGTTACCCTACCCGTCGGGGATCATCTGCGCTGTAGCTTCAACCTCCCTTTAACACGCTATGCTTGGGTGATTACACCCCTGCTATCTTTGTCGCCAACATGTCTTCTCGCGACACAGGTGCTGCGCGAGTACGCTCTCGCCGCTCTATTGCACATGTACCACGATCTCGGATGACGTCTGGCCTGGATAAGGAGAATGCGACAACAGACATCGGCGCAGTACCACCTTTTGAACCCAACACGAAGCCCACCATGAAAGATAAGAAGTCACGAAGTAAGAGTTTAGGGCCTGGTGGACTGGACGCTCTGCAGAACTCCAATGGCAATCGACGCAAGGTAGGCAGCTCTTTCTTTGTTGTCTTAAAAAGCTTTCTTTCCACGCGCGCGCGGAGAAGTATGGTGACATTAACGCAATCGTCCCATAGTCCACGGCCTCGTTTCCTCTCAAATCGATTCTTAAACCTACCGTTCCCGTATCTCCAGTGCGAAACATCCCATCGTTCGAGGAAACTCGTCGTCGCACTCCGGCTCGTAATGCGCAAAGCCAGGAATCCAGCTGGGAATCTAGCAGTCAGAACCAGGAGGGCCTTTTGATCGACTTTGCAACGCCCCCTCGACCCGCCGCTGAAGGGGATGATACCGCCAATCCATTCGACACTTTCAACGCAACAACTGCGATCCGCGAGGAAATGGCAGCCACCAAGGAGCGCGATGACAAGGAGCGTCGGGAGCGCGAACGCCAAGCTATCTTAGAGAAACGAGCGGCGCGACGGAAGTCTATGGGTATGTCCCCTATTCCATATTGGACGACAGCATCCAATTTGACTTTTACTAACACTCTATACAGCGAATCGTCGCGTATCATTTGCCCCGGAGGCTACACTGCACACCTGGAATGTCGTGGAGATTCCCGACGAGTCGACATCTTCCTCTGCAGCAAACTCTACCCGACGCGCCTCTAATGTGAACAACTCAGAAGCCAAGGCCCAAGCACCCACTCCTGCCAAAGAGGCCCCATCGTCACCTGAAACAGATGCTGGCTCAGACTTCGGTTTCTCACCTGTTCGTCAGCAAGATCTTGAGCAGATGCGAGGCCGCTCTGGATCTTCAGGCGAAGATGAAGGCCCAACGGAAATGTCCTCCAGTCCGTTTAACGGAAGCTCGCCAGGCAGCGAAGATACCGGCGCACAAAGCTTGGGAGAAGTGGAGGAAGATGATGGCCAGTCCTCAGAGTCAGACGATGGCTTTGATGTCGAAAGTACTGCTATGAGTATGGATGACATGACGGCCCGTTCCGGCGTCAGTGTACAGTCGGACGTTTCTTCTAGTTCGAGTTCCAGTGCCAGACTGAATGACGCATTGCGACAAGCTGCAAAGGAAGCTGGAACACAAGCTGTTGATGAAGAGGATGGAGAAATGTCAATGGAGATTGCAGACCAAGAAATCACTGGCGCCTTCCAACCCTGGATCAAGAAGGGCCAAAGACAAAGCTTCGACTGGTCAGATATTAGTGCTCGACATGACCAAGAAAACATGGACCCGTCCAAGGTTGCTTCAGAAAATAATGCTCCCGGGTCAGATGAGATGGACGAAGATGAAGAGATGAGCATGGACGTGACGAATGCGATCGGACAGATACTCGGTAAATCATCTGGTCATCGGAAGAGTGCCGTGCGTCGCCAGTCCACTGCACAGCAAAGCGAATACGACGATCAAACCATGGAGATGACAAACGTTGTCGGGGGAGGAATTGAAAGGGTCGATTTCGCCCAACCCGATGACAACGACAATGCCGACGAGGATGAAGAGATGACCATGGAGTTCACTTCGGCCATTGGAAAAGTCCTCAGCAAAGGACCGTCCTATGAACAAGGTGCAGATGTTGAAGCTGAACAGCTTGCTACTGACACACCCAAGTCGGACCGCATGACCGACGATCAAGGTAATGGATCGGATTATGGGATGGAAATGGAAATGACTGGTGCAGTTGGTGGCATCCTTCCGTCGGGGCAAGAAATCCTGGACAAATTTCAAGCAAAGAGGCTCATGGAACTGGAAGCCGAGTCAGGGCAATTGAACAGCTCTCCCTTTCAAGAGAACACTCAAAAGTCCCCAGCCAAATCACCTCTGTCATTCAATGTGGCGGCGGTGGCCTCGGAGCATGGAAGCCCTAGCTTGACGAGTGTCAAATCTCGGACTCCTCGACGTAGTTCTCTTTTGGGGGTATCGAATACACCAGAGTCCCACACCCCACGCCGTTCGCCACGCAAATCACCGACGAAGAAACCATTAACCCCTCCTAAGCAGTCTACACCTCAGACGAAGCCGACCACACCAAGCAAGACACCCCCATCTGCAAATGTATCATTCCGAAGTGCTTCTCCAAAGAAGCTTTTCCGGCCTGAACTCCAAAATCAACGTTCCGCGGACAAGAAGAAATCACCACGTCTCAGTATATTCGAACAGGACACAAATGGTGGATCGTCTACTCCTCGAATTGTATTCCAACCCCGAGAGGCACGGCGCTCCTCCGGCCTGGGAATTGACAAAGAAGGGCTTGGGTCTCCCCGCGTAGTTGCTCTACTTGACAAACGCCTGTCACTCGGTGAAAACACGCCACAGTTTGTCCCTCAGCAACAGCCGCGAGGTGGTGTGCGCTTTGAAAATCCGCTGAAGATGCAGGCGGACGAGGAAAGAGACCGCGAGGAAGAGGAGCTTAGAGAGGATGGGCATATTCAGCCTTCCAGCTCCATGAACAGCGATATTGGCTCAAACCTGAGGAATATGATTTCTAGCATGAGCCCGAAGAAGGGCAAAATTGGAAGTCGGAAAAGCCTCCATGTTGGTGCGGCGCGTGGCATCCTTGGCAAGCGACCAGCTGAACTTGACGAAGACGAAGACGAAATCGAGAATTCTCCCAAACGCCTCCGTGGCCATGACGTGAGCCCTGTCAAGGCAGTGCGACTTCCGGCCCCATCATCGGCCAAGAAAGATCCCACCCGGCGGTCGATTCTCTCTCCTGTCCGTAGGGCTCGGAGCTCCTCGCCGCTCAAGGGTAGCACTACTCCCACCCAGCCGCCGCAGAGTGCCTCGAAGAAGGGAATCACTCCTCTGAAGGAAGGTGTGGATTCTCTTCATATTGCTTCAGATCCTCAACAGCCAGAGCCAGAAGAGGGCCTCCCAGATCAAGAGCTCGAGCCTGAGGTAGAGCCTATTCAGCTGCAGGATTTCCTGAACATGACCAATATTCATTTCATGGAACTCACCACCACGAAGAGACGACACACGACCGCGCCTGGAAGTGCCACTAGGAGGTTGAGCAGACGGTCTGGGGAGCACGTTCCCAAGACAGGAACGTTCACCTTTGGTGACTGCGTGGCTGCTGGACTGTGCACAGTGCCCATGCTGGAGTTGTATCAACACGTGAGCTCTTTCCCACTTCCTAGATTTTGAATTCCACTAATCTCAAACTCATTTAGTCTTGCCGCGAGCTGAAGTCATATATCTCCGAAGGCCGCCAAGTCATTCGATCCATTGAGGCCGAAACCTATACCGAGAACCCTCCCCTATTCCGGGAATATGTGACTGCCCCGCCAGACATCCGAGTGATCATGGACAACCAGTTCCGGAATGTGAAGACGCACGCGCGATTGTTGAGTAAGGCGACGTGGTATGAATGGCGAATGAAGTTGCTTGAAGGTCTCAAAGAAGGGCTTATCCGTCACGTGGATGACATGAAAGCCGATGATGCTTTATTGTCTAAACGCGAGGAGATTCTCAACAATATCGTTCCTCCACTGGTAGAGAAGCAAGCATTCCTTGAACAAGAAGCGGAAAACCTGAGGCAGCTGGTTGAAGAAATGGAGAGTTGTGATCAAGATGAGCTGCGCGGCACGCGTGAGAAGCTTTCGACTATTGATGATGAAATCGAGGCCAAGCAACGAGAACTTGAGCAGCTCCAGGCAGAGGCTCAGGAAAAGACTGAGATCATCGATGCAGGAACCGAGATGAGTAATGAGTTCTTGGGTGAAATCCAGGAAGCGGAGCGTATCAAGGAGGAGTGTCGTGGGTGGAGTGCTCGCGACATCAATGAGCTGAAGAACTCCGTTCAACGTATCGAGCGCCAGACCGGTTGGTCAATCCTCTCTGCCTCCTTCTTGCCGGAGAAATCCGTCGATCCAATATTGGTCATGTCCTACCGAGGCCAACTCCAGATCAAGTTTCACCCCGGCGCATTTGCGACGAAGACATCCCACGACGCAGAGAAGACCAACCAGCTTCTCGAACTGAGCTCCGTGAAAGGCAAAACAACTTCACCGATCGCATCTTTCGCTCTCCAATCAATGCAGCAACATCTCTCCACAATAAACCAATCCAAAACCGCCCCGAACGAACTGCTCCGCTTTATCTCCTCCGCCTGGGATCGCACCGTGGGCCTGAGAGAACGAGGCCCGCATGCTCGAATTCTGCGGCGTCACTCGTCTTACCCTTTCTGAGCCAAAGAATTCGTCTCTCTTCCTACGTGCCCGCTGCACCCTCCTCGGCAATGCAGCTGTCCCCTCCACTCCTAGCCGTAAGGCTTCCGCGGCGAAGAAGACCGGCGCCAAGCGAATCGACGTGGACTTTAACGTCCGCACGCGCGTCAATACCGGAAGCGACGAGACCAAAGAAATTGGCACCCTTGATTTCCACATCGATGCCATCGCAACGAAAGTCTACGGCTTCGGCACGGGCAATAAGTCGGGGTTGTCGGGCAAGGAAATGGAGGGTATCCTTGGCAAAGGACTCACCCCTGGGGACGGGGCACAGCTTGGCAATGGTGTTTGGTGCAAGGCTGTGCGCATGCTTACCGGATCTGCTTTTTGAGTTTTATACCTAGGTGACTTTCATTTTTTACGTTATTCTTTATTCTTCGGTTTTCGTTTGGGGTGGATGGGATCATATGGTGGGAACTGGGATGTCGGACTGGATATGGAATGGAATGGGATCCGGATGGAGACTAGGAGTTTGGTATTGGGATTCTTCACTTGCGATTCAGCGATCATTTCCATGATTATTTTATTCATTCTATTCACTTGATATATCAATCACCCCCTATTTCAGCAACCCCAGCTTGATATTGGAGTCCATAGTCTTTTTGACATGCAACGGGTAACTAGTTGACTAGCCTGGTAGCGGGTTTCTGAAGTTTGTGTTGTAGCTCGCCAAGTGTTATATGCGAAACCATGGACAGAGTCGATTGTCCAATCGATAAGAAAAAAGAGATGTGAAAGAGAAGCGCTAGGGGAGAATTTCGTGAAAGTCATCACACGCAGCGCCAAATTGAAGCGCGGGTCGAGAAGACAAGATATTGTCACCATCCAGGAAGAATCCATCTGCAAACCCACTTGCAGGAAGGAAAGTCTATCAAAAAAGACCCAAAAACCCCTGCGGCCAATGATCAGGATCCTGACTAGAACCCTGCGTCGCAGAAGAAGGCATTTGCGCGTAATCCATGCTATCCGTACCGAAGGGGAGTTCCGGATTCATGGTCGCTGTGTGGAGGTCATTCTGCGACGGGCCCTGGTTTAGAAATGATTCGGCGTCGAGGATCGGCATGGGAATTTCCTGGCCGGTGCCGGCTGCTGCGATTGCTTCTGTGGGGAAGAGTCCGGACCAAAGGTTATCGCCATACTCCCAATCCGCTGTCAGAGGGACCTGCCAGGATTCTGGGATCGATGCGCTTTGAGCGCTTGTTTGGGAGAAAGGGGATTGGTTTGGGTCTAGTGGGGAGGAGTTGGTGTTGCCTTGTTGGTCGGGTAGGTGGGTCTGGGTCTGCGGCCAGGGCATTGCATTTAAGTTGGAGACGTTGGGGTTCATGTTGCTCAGGCCGAGTCCTGTGTAGTTTGTTGTTAGGGGGGAAGGATGCGGTGGTTGATTGGGGAAAGTTGAAGTGGAAAAGTCGGTTTCAATGGGGCTCATGGGTACGACGTAGCCCGAGGAGTTTACTGGTGGTAGGCCATCGATGGATTCTGGAATTCCAAAGTCTGCCATGTAGGAGCTGGCTGTTGCGGACGGGTTTGAGGCGCGCGGCGTGTCGGATGTGTGGTAATGGTAGGAGCCTGTAGAATCGGTGTTCATTGATGTTCGTAGGGTTGTGGGACGCTGACGAGGTTTGGACTTTGATGCTGATGCCGGGCGAGAGAGATGCCTTTTTGAGGTGGGTGGGTGCTGGGCCTGGTCTTTATCTTCTGGGCTACGAGCCCGCTTCTCATGCTTGGCTACTACTAGCCGGGCAGTGCGCTCCAGATGCCCGCAGACTTTGGCCATGAAACCGGCGTAATTGGCAGGCCCGTCACCCGGGACGAGAGTTGCGAAGAACGTTGAGGCCATATTGAGAGCCTGGAGGTCATCGCGCACCGACAAGGAGTGGGTGTCTCGGAGGATATTCGAGAAGATGGTTGCGGCGGAAAGAAAGACGTAGTATAGCAGGGACCTGTTATAGTTCACGGTTAGGGTTGGGCGAACTTTTGCGGAAGAGGATAGCCGCTTACCAGATCCATGCAATATCTCCCCATGGCATGTTATTGACGAGTTTCAGCGTATCTCGCGCAGCCGTTACACAAATGACAGCCGCTTTCGATGCTCTCGCCTTGCTGAAAGACTTGAGATCCTCTGGCTCATCCTCTCGAGAAGATATTAAGAAGCTGAGAAGGAGGGGTATTCGATGAATCATGATCAAGGCATTATAATAAACCAAGTGGAGACCGATGGCTCCAAAGCCAAATAGAAAATCGGTCTGGGCAATTTTTCGCTCGGGTGCTTCGAGAGGATAGTCCTTTCTCCACTCTTCGAGCTCTGCATGTAGTTCCTTCACGACCTTGTAGGTTTCATGGGGTGGCTTCAGCATTGCTTTGGCGGCATACAGTCGACAGAAAATGCGGCTCTTGATTACTGACATGCGACAAAGTTGGCGGAAAAATGTGATGCTGGTGGCCATCTCGGGGTTCTTTTTCTCTTCCTCCAGTTCCTGTGGAAGAGGCACATCGAAGTCATCGGGGTGTTGCGATGGAGCATTTCCAGCCCTCAAGCATGTACTGTGAGTCATTCTTTAGTATATAATTCGGCATTCATTTCATCTTTGATCGTCTCGTACCTTTGGTCCACTGTAAAGGCAACCCAGAATACGCGTCGTCGCTGTTCCTGGTCTGTGAGGCTCAAATCTGGTCGGTGGATGTTTCGGTGTAGACCCATCCGCTGACAGGACCGCATGGCTGCGGTGGTGAACGGCATTGCGGACTGGGTGCCGGAGTTTCCGCGTAGAAAAAAGGCCTGTAATTGTTGTTAGCGCCCAAAGACCGTGGTGAAACCTGAGCAATGTGCAAACTCACCATGCTCATCAACGCCTGGACACTCAAAAGATCAGTCCGTCGCAAGGCCAGCTCTGTAAAAACGGACATGGCATTCTTGAAATACATCCGAGCCCTTTCACGGTCTTTCTCCGGTTTCAAGCTGTTCGAGTATCGAAATTCATATGCTAGGCAGATAACCATATTGATACTGGCCCATCGCGCTGCATCGTCACAGGTTTGCTGAGTATATTGCCACTCGACCATTTTCATAAAAGAACCCTCGTGGAAGATCGGAAACAGTCTATTCGCTGACCGAAAGTAGTCATTAATGAGCGAGAACACCTCCAACCGCGATGGTAGAGGTCGGTAAACCTGGGAGGCGAAGAGGTCGTGAAATACATCTGGCCGCCATGTGCCCCACGGACTATCGTGAACAGAGTCAGTGGAGAGAAGACGCAAGAAACTGAGATCGCCAGTTTTGCTCTTAATCCACTCGATGCCTCCTCTTGAAAGAATTGACAATGAGCAGGACCTTCCAAGATAACGTGGATCGTCACTATTATGCGCTCGGAAAATGGGCGTACCCTCGAGGTCACCGCCGGCATCATGTTTATTCAATTGGTGGTCGGTATCTGATGAAGTATTTGACTCAAACGAAGGGCGGGAAGCGCTTTCTGAAGATCCTTGGGGTTGATCAGGCACTTCCCAGTTATCATTTGGGTAGCCATCATCATCAGAATAATAATCATCAGCAACACCGTTGCCATCGCCGTCGACATAATCATCACCAACATCATCTTCATCTTCATCGAGATGATAATTATTCATGTCGTCCTGGGGCAGGACACCAGCCATTTTCAGCAGCGCCTCGACTTTCTCCAGACGAGTCTTCAAAGAGTGCACGTATTCGTCTCTGTTGATGATAAGCAAAATATCCCTTTCATATATGGTTGGAAATAGAGAGACCTACCGTTGCTCCTCCCGCTGCGGCTGCGGCTGTGGCTGGATGCCGGGAAAGACGCATTGCGAGCCACGCCGGGTGCACTGTACACAGACTAGATACGAGTCATCGAGTTCACATTTCGTCTTCTTCCGATAGCACATATCACAGGCCTGGATAAAGTCATCCGGTTAGCACAGTCACCACCAAAGCCACCATCACCATCACCATCACCATCACCATCACCATCACCATCACCGCGGCCACGGCATCTCCGGATTGGGAGGCGAGACACAATGCCGTTTCTCTCTTTTTCACAGGCCTAAGAATGCGACGTACCCTTTGACTTCGTCTCCGCCCAGAGGAGCTGGAGACTGTGGGGGTGGAGAATGCATCCATGCCACCGGAGGTTATGCCATGAGATTGTAGCATTGCGTTGTGCATTTTACCCGGCAACTCCGCGATTTACGCCAAGACTTGCCTAGCGGGCGCCAAAGGGAATTCGGGAAAGCGCTTTAGCGCGAATATATTAGACGCTGGATCATGGAAATATCCCCTGGAGATATTCAGGGACTTATTGGGGCTCTGGTTTAAATTGCGGAAGTGCTGGTGAAGACTTAACTCCGGTTGCCACCATGCTCGGAGGTTGGCCCCCTCGGAGTCCGGCTGTGCCGATTCCCGACATCCGTTTGGTGGGGGAAACTGCTGAACGAGGTACACTGTGGGTATTATTTACATGGATGTCAGGTTTGCTTTATAGTACTACTCTGGGTATTATTAGGCTCTATCTTAAATTTATTCAAGATGTTCCTTGAAAGTTGGTTGTATCATTGTCAATTATATACAAACCTTGGAATATATGGTAGTACTGCCTCCAGTGCTGTAGTACTTAGGTATATATCCAAGTTGTACTAAGCCCTAGAGGCGACAAGTAAAAGTGAGGATATTAGTACAGTGTATAATGACAAAATTCAGCGTTCTTATTAGCAGAGAGCATGAGGTTTTATTCCATTAAATCGAGGACAGTGGATGTTGGTCCTAGCACCTTGTATTAGCGATCGCTGCTCGGCTAATGTTGGAACTATTGCTGTCAAAAAGCCAAGGTGGTGCAGTGGTAGCACGCGTGAGTCACATCCTTCTGGGGTGCCTTCAAGCTTTTCCTTTTTGGCCGAATTTCTACATCTTGGTTAATTCCATAGGCCTTGAATTACCTTAGCCGATTCTGACAAACTATATAAATACCCTGTGGACATTCTCTCGCCCATCCTAGAGGCCAGGTCTCTCCATGGCCAACCTTCTTTATCCTATCTTTACAAAGGAGACCGCCTCCGCTGATGCTAATCTACATCGATCGACTGTTAGTGAGCATACTCCCGTACGCGCATCAACCCAACCGCTGGTATGTCAGTAGTGAAGATAGCCAGTATTAGACGTAAATAATATGCTACTGGGTATCCTACCCAGTTATATACTCAGTATCCTGAATGCCTAGATCAGACAATTCGTTTGGGTAGCAGAGCTTCACTGGGGAAGTGCTAGGGCCGTATAGGGAATACTTGTCATCCTGGGACTGGCAGAAACACTGGGTTGATTGCGGCTATGGAGGCTGTATATAGCGGGGTTAGAAACAAATGGGATCAAAAGAAAACATAACCTGCACCGACCACTCCAATACCCCCAGTCCAATCTAATCTCCATCCCACGGATCTACATGAGCTTGTTATCAGTAGTCTGACGAGACCTAACCCCGCAAGCACGCGCGGCTTACAAATGGCTCCTCCCCGCAGCAGCCAACCTTAGGAGAACGTTGATAAAAGGCATTGGGAGACCATAGTAAGACTGCCGACACCTCTTCTGTAATTATCATGCGCGCAACGACCGTGGGGATTATCTCCATTGGAGATATGGGACTGGGGATAGCCAAGCTGCTCCAATCCCACGGCTTTCGCGTAGTCACCGTCACTCAAGGCCGGAGGTACTGTTAACTTGATCTTTTACATATTACCTGACGCCTGGCACCTTGCCATCTTACATATACTTGCATCTTACCACTGGAGACAGTCCCTACTAATGCTAATCTACATTGACTGTTAGTGAGCACACTCTTACGCGGATCCGCGCAGCCGCCATCGAGGCATTCCCATCCGTTCACGAACTGGTCGTTCAGGCCGACTACATTCTCTCCATTGTACCACCCCGCAATGCGTTTGCGACGGCTGAACGTGTCGCGGAAGCTTGCAGACAGCCCGAGACGCAATCACAGAGAGAATTATTGGAAGACGTCAACGGACAGCCCAGCCGAAGCCCACTCTACTTTCTCGAGCTCAATGCTACGCCCGCCCGATCGGCCGAGGAGGCAGCGACTCTGTTCCAGACCCAGACCCAGGATCAGGACCAGGCACCACGGAGATTCGTTCCAAATATCTTTCTCGATGGTGGAATTATTGGGGCTCCACCGACGCAGCGGCCGGATGGATCGTGGAAAAGGCCTAGCGTGGTAGTCTCGGGGACAGTGGAGAACTCTACGCCAGCAACTTTCACCGAGTTGGCGAAAGCGCTGAATATAAAAGTAGTATCGGAACGAATCGGGGCGGCGTCGACGCTGAAATTGACGTTCGCGGCGCTGACGAAGGGACTCACGGCGTTGTCGATATTGTCCTTCTCCACGGCGGAGCGGGAGGCGGTGCTCCCGGAATTACTGGCACACTTGGAAGAATATTCGCCCGCGACGGCGGGATTGGCTAGGTCTGGGGTGGTGGGGATGAGTCCGAAGGCATATCGGTGGGAGGAGGAGATGCGTGGGATTGGAGAGACGTTGGATCGGGAGGGAGGATGGGAGGGAGTGGGAGAGAGGGTGTACGGCGGGATCGCGGAAATCTACCGTACGGTGGCGGAGGAGACGATCCTCGGCCAAGAACGAGTTGGTCAGCGGGAGCGAGGGACCAGTGTCGAGGACGCGGCACAGATTATTGCCAGACGTAAAGACTAGAAGGTGGATAGTGCTGGGTAAGTGGATCGCGATCGGTGCAAGTTGTCGGCTCGGGGAGAAGAAGCTTGTCAGCTGGGGGAGGGTCGTATATCAAAGCTACTACGACTACGAAGTACTAATAGTACAATACATCTCTAAGTGTCCGGATTATCGGTACTTACTACTTAGTCAAGACCATGTGGAAAGCCACTTTACTTAAGACTCTAGACTCTAGGACCGCGTCATCTTCGGGAAGTAGGCTTTGGTAGCGTAGCGTGGGTACCTGTTACAATAGGGACGGTGGAGACGGGGCCGAGGCACTGGGACGCAGTCAGGAGAGGTAGGGGAGTCTGGGGATGGAGATGGGATAGGCTATGTAAATCATGTACATGCGCATCTACTAGTATAATACTTATAAGTTATAATCTAGTCTACTACATACTGTACTACACTAAGCCAACTATACTATACTATGCTATGCTATGCTATGCTATGCTATATAGTATAGTATAGTTACTACCACTACAGTATACAGTATACTGTACACTGCCAGGCGGTCAATCAGCGTCCCGATGTCGTGATTTCGCCCATCTATCAGATCATCGACTAGCAGATCTCTTGCGTCCGCCATCGTCACGCCTTCTCCTCTTCGCTCGTGGCTTTCCCCCTGTCACGCCTGGTTCGGTCTCCCCCTTTTGCCTTTTTTCTGATCATCTCTTCTCTGATTCGTGGTACGGGTGGCGCGTTATGCGACTGGCAATGGAGTAGCCCATCGGGATTACCTGTGCCATTACACATTGCACACTGTCTCAACACTCCCACTCCCACTCCCCCCCGCCAGTACCTTGGTCACTACGTATTCACTGCCCACTTCTTGAATCGTGTACACGGAAAGACCTAGGGCATACGGCATATTCTCTTCTCTGGCTCTGCTGATCGGGAGATCAACCCTAAGCATCCCCATTCCTCTCCTCTTTTACTCTTTCCCTTTTCCCCTTCCCTTTCCCATTTTTAACTCTTCCCTCCCCCATCCATCCCCATCGCCTGTGTCCCTCCAATATCATGCCGGAGGAACAACCAAGGCCTGCGGGCCCCGGCTTCGACAAAATTGAAAATTTCAATTTCCTACTGTCGCGCACTGATCCATCAGCTAAGGGTCGGCAATATTCCTTTGACGGAGATACTGGGCTGGTCCCGTTCGCCAATGTGAACATAGATTACGATCAGACTGAAGGCATGGGCGGTCTGTCTGTCAGTTCCTACGACAGCATTGATGATGACCGCGCCTCTCTGGATCTCCGAGGATATCCCTATCACGGTATGTTATGATTGATCTTCTTTTTATTTTTTATTTTTTTTATACTTTTTATGGGATGGGAAATTGCATTTGCATTTCTTGTGTTGCCAGAGGTTGCATCTCTTGCGCCATCGCAAGGCTTGATGGTTCGTGCCAGTTAGGCTGGGCGCGCTTCTCGGTCGGCACTTTCGATGCTGGGACTGCAAGTCATGTCTTATTCTGAATTCCATTCTGCGTATTCTTGTGGTCTTTCAATCCCCCCCCCCGGGTCAGGGACATGGACCATGCCCTGGGTCTTAACGGTTTAACGGTCAGCGGTTCCCCTTAACCGCTAACCCGTTCAAACCTTTGACCACCACTCCCACTCCCAACCATCAAAGCTGCCACCACCAGCTGCCTCCGATCTCCCTGCACGATCGTATACGATCTACCCCGGACAGTCCAACTGCTCCATTTTTGCATTATGCGAGCTCGTGCTCATCGAGGCAGCCGGGATCATCATCAGCTAGCGAGCACGCAATCCCGCATGCAAATGACACGCGCAGCGTCATGGCTGTGGATGGCTGGCAGCCAACCTGAACCCTTATTACCTATTCCCTCTTTTCCCTTATTTCCCCATTTTCTGGCCTATTCGCGAGATGCCCATCTCCTCAGCCTCGGAGGGCCCTGCCTCATCTCTATTTTCACTTCCATCACCTCCTTGAACCTTTGCAATTATCTCCTCCCCTCTTGCTCTTCTCTTCTCTTCTCTTGTTTCTTCTCGACGACTTCCTCCTACTGCCTGACGAACCCCTTCTCCCCTCCATCATGTCGTCCTCTCGAGGGTATCGTCGACCAGACCGCTTACTCCCCCCCAGGTCCAGCTGGCGACAAGTCTATCAACTATTCTATTCCCGACCACATGATGCCCTATTCGGCTCACTCTATATATCCTCCTGTCCCCTTTGCGCCCGATGAGCTCGGTCACGCTCCAGGACAGTTGACTCCATCGGATGTCTCATCGTCCATCTCCCCGCCCAACGGCATCATGGGCAACTCCAAGTACTCCACCTCCATTCCCGGGGACCGCATCGCGGCAGCCCTGGGCCAAGAGGAAGGTGTACGGGGGGCCGCAGAAGAAGACCGTCGCCGCCGCAATACAGCTGCGTCGGCTCGCTTCCGCCAAAAAAAGAAACAACGCGAACAGGTCCTCGAACGTACCGTTCGCGAGACAACTGAGAAGAACGCCTCCCTCGAGGCCCGCGTCGCCCAGCTCGAGATGGAGAACCGCTGGTTGAAGAATCTCCTCACAGAAAAAACACGAGGCAACCGCTCCGCGCTTGCCAGGCGCTCCGCAAGATAGTTCTGCCTGGAGAATTCCAAAGGAAGCACTACTCGCGGCGGCCAAAAACATATTCAGCCAAAAAAGAAGGGTGTCGGCACTGATGAGTAAGACTCAAAATCAAAGCTGGCGTCCCTTTTTTTTTGTTAAGTTTTTTGAGCTTCTCCATTTTTCTCTCTCTTTTGCCGTCGTTCTTCTCTCTTGATTGCTGTCTGCGAACTGCTCGAGTCTGATCCCGTTGCGCGTTTCATGTATCATCTCCTTCTTACCTTACACGCCCTCCCCCCGTCTGGTATGACGGGTCTTCTTTCGGTTTTACCTATTTGCGCGGCTCTGCTCCACAGATGGCGTGGTAGCGGGCCATGACGATGTCACGACCTTTCTCCAATTCTCGTTCTCCACTCGGCCCTTGCCGACCGTGGCTTCTGCGATTCTCAGGGATGGTCCTCTTGTGCTCAGAATCGGAGTCTTTCTTTTCCTTTCTTTTTGGGTTGGTTTGGTTTGGTAAAACCTTTGATCCTTTACTTTCGCCTTCCTCTATCTCTCTCCCATCCTTCTGCCCGGGCTTTCCTGTCTCTTCTATCTCCCATCTCTCCTCTGCCTGGGTCTTCCTCCACCCTATAAGGAAATACTATAGGATCTGTTTCGCCTTGCCTTGCCTTCCTTACATTTCTCTCGTTGTGGATTTCTTTCCCCGGCATGCCCTATCCAGGCCAGGATAGGTGACGATAAGATGCGATGTGGGTGATATGGATGTGGTGTGTGTGGTGTGGTGTTAATGTTGTTTTGGATTGTGTCGGTGCCGATGGGCTTTAGCTATCGGTTTGCGATGTTTCTTGCGGGTCTGTTTTGTTCTCTGTTCTTTTTTCTCCTTTTTTCCTATCCTACCGGGTTGGATTCGCAGTTTGCACACAGAAATGATTGCTCTGGACCGGCGTGTCCTCTTCTTTTCATTATAGTCCCTCGTAATGGTTACCCCTTGTAGTTCGCAAAGTATGAACTACTGCAACCACAGTAACTATCATACATAGCAGACTCAGAAGGTACTACTAACTAGTTACTCGAAACTAATCCACATCACTAGTACTACATACCCTAGACCTGGGTATAAAAACAAACTTTAAACTAGTCCGCTAGTTACTAGTTAGTATATCATGTTGAAGATAGAGATCAATTGAACAAATTCATTAACACCTAATTGATTACCCATCCATCCACAAACAAAACCCCAACACGAGATGGTATTACATTAAAAAAAACACAACAGGCAAAAAGAAAAAAAAAAAAAAAAGCACACAGACACAAGCGCACATTCAAAATCAGATGAATTGTCAGCACAAAAAACCCGTTGCGTATTCCGGCCATGAGTTGACGCCATCCCCGCCCTGAAAGAGGTAATGAGGCACTAGGGCAACAGGGTAAGAGAGGTAATAGGACCAATATTTCATCAACCCTTTTTCAATCAAACCTTACCGAGCGTTGTCGCCGGGGGGTCGGTGATTGCCAGAAGATCATTTCCTTTTTTCTTCTTCTCTTTTCTTTTCAAATAACTCAAAGTTCAAAAAACCAATTGGTTGGAACCCGGGCGACTTGAACTTGAACTTGACTTGACAACCTCGACCCCCCGGCCCGCCCTGATTATTCCCCAACGGGTCTAGAGCCGAACGAGCACGACCAACGGATGTTATATCACGACATTGCAACGGTCATCATGTGGAGGTGCACACAAGGAGCGGAGGCAACCGACCATTACATCAAGCGTGATAGGCTCGAATAGAGAGGACTTGACAGAATTGCGTGACCACTTTAACTTGGACACTCCACGCCACATCCTTCCGCCCCGCGATAGTTCGATAGTTTCTTGAATGATCTAGTCGCCAAGACGCCTAGCACCTGGTATGTATAGACCGGAAGTCTTATATTCACGGACTAGCCGGCTGCATGGGCTGCATGTTACCCACATCTGGTGATCCTGGTGATTTCCCGGAGCGGAAAAATGCAGGTGCAGGTGTAGGTGCAGGTGCAGACGCCGGAATAGTCCCTTTGAGAGATATCCGCATACCGATGTCTATGCGATACGATGACACCATCGGGAAGGCAGGAGAGACGTGGGAAAAATGAGTGTGGGGGTGGATGTATGGTGGAGGATCTGTGTGCAGGTGGAGTTGGAGGCACAGACAAGACGTGATAGTAGAGCACAAGCGAAGCCGTGAGATTCGTGACAACAAAGAAAAAGAAAAAAAAAGAGAAGGAGAAAGGGACGAGAAGGGTTTAAGGGAAATAAGACACCAAGACAGATCGAGTAGGAGAGAAACAAACGCATTAACAAACTCAGTGACAGAACAGAAACAAAGATTCTGATCGCGTCACCTAAGCAGCAATGGGCTCCCGCTCCTCCTCACGTCCTCGTGCCTCACCGTCCATAGTGCTGAGACCATCCTCGTCTACATAGTCGGGGTGCTGGTCAGCGGGGAGCCAGGAGTCACGGTCTCCAGTCATGGGCTGGTCCTGGGTAGAGAGATCAACGCCCTCGCGGCTCTTAATGGCGTTGCGGTGGCGCTGGGAGAGAGTGCGCGAGCGCTGCGACAGGCCGGACTTGACGACGGACTTGGAGGTAACCCAGTTGCTAAGCGCATCCTCGCAATCCTGGATGATGGCCTTGCTGGCATCGTAACCGTCATAGGCGTGGCGGGTCTCGCCGGGGGTTACGGGGGTGTCGTCGATCAGGTCCAGGAGGTGCTTGCCGTAGCCGGCGATGATGGCGACCTTCTCGCAGTGTTCGCGGAGAGCGTCGAATTGGTACTGGAAGGCTGCCTTGACCTTTTCGCGGGTGATGTTTGACAGCTGGGCTTCGGCGACTAGGGATTCGGCCTCGGCGCGGACGAGTTCCTGCTCCAGGACGACGATGCGCGGCGAGTTGGGGTCCTTGTACTTCAGCTTGGCGATCTCATCGGTGATCTTTTGCTTGCCTGGATTGGGGTTAGCTTTTTTTGCGGCTGAAAGAAAGGGTCATGATTCATGCATGATTGCTGGGGTGCGCATACGGTCTCGGCTGGGCTGTACGGAGGCCTCGATGTTGCGGATGCTCTTGATGGTCACGCGGTACTGGTCGTAGCGGTCGACGAACTGATCCTCCAGCTCACCGATCTCATAGATCAGGACACCGAGCTTGTCGGTGACATCCGATACGTCCTCATCACAGGCTTCACCCCAGATTGACAATTGTTGCTAGCGGATCGGTTAGCATTCTCTTCTCCATTCCTGCCCGGCAATTCCCCGGATTAATGGATGATCAATGATCGACATACGGCGACTTCCATGCGCTCGCGCGCGACGAGCTCCATACTGCGCATGGCGTTCTTCTCCATCTTGACGAGTTGCGACAGCTTGCGGGCGAGATCAGGTCCGAAGGCACCCGCGGCATTCTTGCGGAAGGCATGGCCTAGATTGTGGACGTATTAGCGATGGCGCATTCGAATTGGAATTCAATCTCTATGTGTTCTCGTCTTTCTCAACCGTCTGCGCAAATTTGATCCGCCGAAATCCACTTGGAATTGGGGGTGGAGCGGAGCGGGAGCGCGGGAGAGGCTGGAGATCCCGACCCGATCAGGCAGCATTCAGGAATCATCCCCCTCATGGTCCAGCGCTCTGGTCGCACAGGGTAGGAGTGTCGGAGTCACAACAGATATCTCATCTCACTCACCGATGCCTCCCTTTCCGAGCCAGCGGTTCGATTTGGTGGTGGACATGGGTGGTGGGGGGGTTCTCGACCTGAGCGGCGGTCGGAACGCGCGACTGGCGCATAGAATAGGTGCGATGCATGGTGGTGAGTTAATGCGAGGTTGAGTCGGGTACAAAGGTGGAGGACTCGAAGTGGTACGGGTGATGGATAACGAAGCGAGGTACCTGCAGAGTGGACGGAGGTTAAAGGTCTTGGATCGTCAAAGGCGCAGGGCAATAGGAGAAAAAAGAGAGAGAGAGAGAGAGAGAGAGAGAGAGAGAGAGAGAGAGAGAGAGAGAAGGAATCTTGCGCAGTAGTGACGTGAGATGAAAAAAAAAGAGAAAAAGGAGGGAACTCACGTTGAGCGGAGCAGGGCGGAAATCGAGCTGCAACCGGAGATCGACACAGGGGTTTTCAGGAGGAGAATTGTCGAGGGAAGAAGCGTGGGGAGTAGATTATTAGATTATTAGGGGTGGTGAGGATGAGATCCCCTAGTGACGTCGTAGAACTTGACCGTGGAAGTGCCTAGTCTACTCATCCAGTACTAGGAGTGCGAGAGTGCTGGGTTGCCCCGGAGAAGGCGGATCAACTGGTCCCCTCCTCAACCACTAATGCGAACGCTAGAAAACCTTCAATTGACCTTGCTAGACCTTCCAATGGTTCGATCGGGGCCCGCAGACCCGCAGTAGCACCAGCTTGTTCTTCTTTTCATGTTGCTGCAATTTTGCGCCACGATCGCCGACGTCATCGAATTGGGCCTGATGTCATGCGCTTGGGACTGACGGCTGTTCCTGCAGAAATCAACCATGTCATCGAGTCATTGGCGTTGCAGTAAGAAAAAGACAGGAGAAAACCTTTTATGACATTGAGATGGATCAGGTTCAGATCAGAGGGGTTCCTGTCAGGCCGTGGATCTTCGTGGGGAACTACAGAGCTAGAGCTGGAGCTGGAGCTGGAATGCAGGTCACCACTGCTTATCAGGAAGATCAGTGGGGGATGGCCCAGTCGACAATTCTCGGTTCGCCGCTATCAGTGGCCAGTTCATCTGCCATAACCACTCGTTCGGGTCATCGACATTCAACTTTACTCGGACCCGAGACTCCTTCAAGTTACCGAGTGATGTCGATCGGGACGTGCATTCGATATTATGCTGCACCACTTGGCCCTATCTATCATATAACTATACATATCACCCTTTCTCAAGAGCCTTGTGTTTTACGTTTCTTGCTGCTTCCTCGGCTCTTACCATCTCCCTTCTTCGTAGCGGGTGCCACACGCTTGCCTTGGCTTGTAGCAGCACCCCCAGCCTCAGGTTCGAGCCCTGGACTTTCTAAAGGCTCACCGCCACGAGATTGTCTCCCCGTCAGAGTTTGCGCTTCTTGTCGGAGTCGCCCAAATGCTTTCTCCATCCGACTGGGCCCAGCACCACGCACACGTGGCGCAAATGCTCCAGCCCCTTGTGGGCCTGCCATGAACTGTGTAATATTCGACTGCGTACCTTCTTGCTCTCGTCGATTCATATCCCGAATGACCGGCACAAGAACCTCATCTGTGCGTTCCGGATTCCAGCCGATTGTCGCCATGAGGAAATTCCGTAGTCCATTCAAGTCCGGAACTCCCCACTGGAAGGGCGAGGCGTCTGCATCGACCTCGGGCTCGAGGTACGCCTCGTCTACCCGTAGGTCGGGAAATGCAGGAGGCAGGAAGATCTTGGACGCTTTCTTTCGGAACTTCTTTCTAAACGCAAGGTGGGCATCGTCAGGGTTGTTGACCCCCATCTGCACCTGCGACCACCAGTCGCGGAACTCCTCCAGGCTGCCAAACTCGGTGATGATCTCCAATGCGGTGACTGGTCCAATGCCGGGAATACCCTCGGTATAATCACTGCCTAGAAGGTGTGCAAAATTAATGAGTTTTTGCCGGTGGAGGGCATACTCCTTCTCCAGGTCGGAGGTTAGATAGCATTCCACAAACTTGCTTTGGTTGAACATGTTCTTGTAGACTCGGTTCCCACCAAAGAGGAAAATATCGCTATCGTCCGTCACAATACCATCCACAAGTCCCAGGGTAACAAGCTTCGCACACTGTGCTTCCGCTTCCATGGGCGCGGTGACATAGGGCAGCCCAAATAGCCGTAGTAATTGCTGGCACTCGTTGATCATGATTTGGGTCACCTCATCTGCATCACGTTGGTCCTTGCGGTGCTGATTACGCAGCTGCTTGAGCTCTTGTTCATAATCAAGTGCGTCCTGGATGGGCGCCGCCGAGTTCAAAACTTGGGCAAATCGGACGTGCTCCTCCGACTCGGCCGCAAGCTGCCTGAGAAGTTCTTCATCTTCCGGGTCGCTGTATTCGCCATCGTCTTCCATCACAATCGGGGGTTGAACCGGCCCTTGAGACTCGTAGTGCTGGTTGGAGACCACGACGATTTCCGGCGCAGGTGCAGGTGCAGGTGCGGGTGTAGCAGAAACCGGCACAGGTGCCTCAGTTAACACATCCTCAAACTCGGGTTCGGGGGATGGCTCGGGAGATGGCTCAATATTGACGGGTTGTCTTTGCTGTTGAGGCACTCCCGCTTGTTCAGGAATCGATTTTTGGAATGCTTTAATGCCATTTGCCTCTTGAGTATCAGAGGGTTTGGTCGCTGTCTCGGATTTTGCTCTTTCCACCAATGGTTCAAAGACTGGCTCCTCTTTGGTAGTCTCCAGTTGGTCAGTTGGAGGGATCTCGAAATGCGTTTGAGACACGGGTTCTTCCTTTTCAGGTTTGTCCGCCTCGAGCGTAATCACTTCTTTTGTTTCGGAGAGGTCGTCAACATCGATAATTTCTGGTGATCGACGATTGGACAGAAAGAAATGATCAGGTTCATCTGCATCATGGCCGTCTTCATCTTGAGCCTCCTCGCGTGTGGTATCTATGAAGAATTTTTCATTTAGGCGTTCGCCAACAAACCAAGGGGGAGGCGGTTCAGTCTTTTTCTTCGCCTTGTCGGAGTCTTTCATGAAGCCACCGGCATGTTCATCGGGCTTTGCTTGCTTGGCTGGCCGAGGGGCCTTATTAAGCTGAACAGACTCAAATGGGAGAGGGCCGTTGAATGGGTTCTCCACACGCGGACGAGGTTTGTCCTTGACGAGCTTTGTCTGCGCGATGGCGGCTGTGAAATCCATTCCATCGTCATCATCGTCGCTTTCAATTGGCATGTCCATCATAGGTGCAGGAGCGGCTGCTGAGGTGGTCGGTCGGTTGATCGGAATATCAGGCATATCCTCATCATGTTCCTCATGAGGTTGCAACGAGAGTGCGATTGCTTCTCTGAGTTCATCGTCATCTTCCTCGAACAATCCGGTGTCCGATTGCGGGAGGACGTTATCATCACCCTGGACAAAAAGCGCGTCCTCCTCGGCCTCAGCTCGTGCTCGCCCGGCCTCAGATTTGCGTGATTCCCACAGTACTCTTTGCATGCGAGCGTCCTCCTGCGCTTGCTCAAGAGACTGATCAAAGGCACCTTCTTGCAAGAAAGGGAGTTTGGGAAGTCTGTTGAGGCCTTCAATCGGAACATCCTCGAACTCGTCTTCGTCCGACACGTCCTCGGACCCCGAGAGAAACTCTGGTTGGCCATATTGATCAACATCAATGGGTTTGTCTTCATAGCCTTCATTCTTGTTCCCAACAACACCCAGAACCCAGCCACCTTCGTGCTGGCTATCTTTGACGAGAACGTATTCCCTGCCACGCTCTCCGGCGATTCTCTGGCCAGAGTTGTAGAATGCCTCTTCGCCATTCATCCCGTTGATATTCATTAGTCGCTGGGTTAAATCGTTGCGCTCTTTTACTCTTTCGATTTGAAACCTCGAGAAGTCCATACGGTTTGGAAACATGGTATCAAGCTGCTCCTTCGAATAACCCATTCGTAGTCGACTCCGAAGTCGTGCCGCGTTCAAGATATTATAACGATCGGTAGCCGGTAGACTAAGAAAAAATTGGCTATCAAAGTCGATCTTTGAGAAATCGTAGAGATTGATATCCTGGCCCTGATGGAATTGCCTCGCATATTCCTCGAGCTCGTCTTGTGACATAATGCGGGGGTCATTTGGAGCACCCATCTCTTCCAAGGAGACGTCAAGATTTGGCAGATGATAGGCGTCTTTCTTCTTGAACTTGCGAGTCTGTTGTTTCTCTTTCTCGTTCATCATAGCTTCATCTACATAGACGGGTGCTTCAGTGACCTCTTCTTCCTCTTGTTGGCGTTTCTTTTCTCGGCGTCGCGTTTCAGCTTCTTCCTCGGCGCTACGCTGCATCTGCACAGCGAGCAACTTTCCTGCTGTCCGCGTCGCATCTTCTCGGCGACCTTCCCGTCTTTTTTTTCTGCCCGCGATGGTTTGTCGTTTTAAGGCCGGGGCGCCGCCATCGAAGACGAAGACCGGTCGAATTCCGAAATATAATAGTTTGCATATCCGGCGGAAGAAGCCGACAACGTGTGAATTGCGCAGTGCGTTTCCCTCCTTATCACGCACTGCCTTGAGGAATTGGTAGATCCATATAGACGCGTCGACGGCCAGGCGCTTTTTATTAAGAGTTTCGAGTTTGATGGGTCGAGCGCAAGGTTGCACTACGGTCCAAAGACCGGTGACACCCATTGTTGTTCAGGGTAAGGAGTCATTCGATCTCGATCCCGATCCGACCTGCTGACCACGACGGGAGGGGTGGAAGCTTGTTAGTGAGGTGAGCATGGATCCAGGATCAAGATCGCTGGTCCGCGCGATGACGGCACCGATGGAGCCTAGCTGACGGGGGTTGAAAAGAGTGGAACCGCCAAGGCCGTCCGGAATTACTAATAATCCGGCTCTCAGTCCGCGTTGAGTATTATTAAGCAAAGAGGTGCGTTATAATTGGCCGATGGGACTAATGCAGATTCCGCCCTAATTGACTGACCAACACCAATATCCTGCATTTAGCATATAAAGCACCTCAAAGATCGTTTATATATATATATATGAACAGTGACTTTTTAATAAAGAATTGAAAGGAAGGATTGTTTACTGAGCGTCTCCTTGTTTTATAGAACATGCTGGCCGTATCTGGTGATCGCATGGAACGTATACTATGAACCAAAAACGGGCACTATATATTTAAGTCTAGGCTGTCGTCGATTATATCTTGCCATATAAAAGCGTCGCCCTATTTAGATTTTGCTCGATCGCTTTCTAGCCGTCAACGATTTACTTTTGCATGCAAAAAAGAGGTGCGTTTTAGCCATCGCCCACCTCGCGGAATCACGTGGACAATATGACCACTTTGGGCCTAGTGCGGGACAAACGGGGATGACATAATATTTTCTGGGAGGGCAGCAATTTTGAGGCGCCTTCCTGTTTAGTGGGCTGGCATTGATCACGCAGGGTTAAACGGGGAGAGAATCTATATTTGATACTTCATGTCCTTCATGCAGGAAATATGTCGGAGCTAATGGGAATGTCGACGTCTCTTGAGGTTTGCATGCCCCTCGTCACATTCCTTCTACATGAAATTGTTCCGCTGACTCTAATCGCAGCACGTGGATGCTTGTGTCCCAATTACAGCCCTGAAAACCTTTGAATGGGGTGACAAACTGTTCGTATTTAAAGGACAAGGTCCCTTTTTCCGGGTCATTGATGACCAGACTGGAGATGTTGTTGCTCAAATCCAGGGCTTCAAAAGAAACAATGTCCATGGTTTCATTCCCCTGCCCCAAAAAGAACATGATCGTGTTCAAGTGGTTATCTGGGGTAGTTCTTCAGTTCGAACTGTTGAACTTGTCTTTGGCAAAGATCCCAATGAAGCCATTGCGATATCCGCAGCCACCGCCGAATTTCTTGCTCCGGACTGGATCTTGAATGGGTGTGCAGCAGTCCCAGGTGGATCTAACTCGGTATATCTTATGACTGCAAACAATGCTCTTCTAGGCCTGAAGCTCTCAACGGATACTGCTTCTAGCCATTATGATGCATCAATTTGCATGCGTCAATTGACAACAAGCGTCAAATCCATTTTATATACGGGAGATTTGGTCGCGCTGTCCGCTTCCCATGTCCTGATCGTGTCCGGTACCGCCTTTGGAGAGATAATTGTCTGGTCTTGTTTTATCAATGACAAAGATCCATCTAAACCAGAAGCAATTGGATCTATCCATCACTTCTTCACAGGACACGAAGGGTCGATATACGGTGTGCGTATTTCACCCAAGATCCAATCTTTGAACGATGGCCAACCCGGTCGTCTCTTAGCAAGCTGCAGCGATGATCGGACGATGCGCATTTGGGACATATCGGACTGTGAAAACAAGTCCGTCCAGGATCACTCCGCGTACTCCACGGATGGATTCGAGCTTCGAAGTACCGGATTTGGAAGCACCGCAACAGAACATTCCGAGCTTGGATCGGAATCGTGCGTTGCACAGGCCTATGGACACACAGCTCGTATCTGGGCCGTGAAATTCCGATCAATGAGAGAAAATAACCCGAACAAATTAGGCCTGGTAACCCGCGGTGAGGACTCTACTTCTGTGCAATGGGATCTGAACTGGGAGACATCATCACCTGGTAATTCCAAATATCACCTTCAGCAAACATCTTCGATGCACTCTCATGCTGGCAAACATATCTGGTCCATGGATCTTTGCAGCCGAGGTGAAGAAACCGTGGTGTTTACTGGAGGAGCTGATGGCGCATTAAAAAGCTATCGTATCCAGGAAATAAACTCTCCAAAAAAGCCCGATCCTCCAGTGAACCTGAAGCTAGCAAGACTCCATGGCCCTAAATGTTTTGGTTTGGTGGCACCCGACTGTTTCCTTTCTTGTTCGGTGCGCAGCGAAGTCCAGCTCGGGCATTTGGGACCTGAAGAGTATCCCGAAATCGCATGGGAGCAGCTTTCTGTCCTGGACGATCTCTCCAAGTTTGCAACAATGGCAGGATCGCCTGAACTAGGACTAGCTTTGATTGGCAATTCCAAGGGTCTTGTTCGACTATACAACCATAACACGAAGTCATTCTATGAGTTGGTTGATCTGGGCGAGCGGGCTCTGGGTTTCTTTATCCTTGAGCCCTCTGTGCAGTCTGGATCTTTTTCGTTTATTGCGACCTATCTCAAAGATGACAAGGCGACAATGGTGACTGTGAATGAGTGGAGAACTGGTAGCCCACGAGTTGAAACCACCACATTTTCACTGCCAAGGAGACCATTCGAACTATCTTCGGCAGGCCTAACCCACGATGGCCAATATCTGGTCATTGGATCTAAGCTTGGCGGATTGGCGATATACCGAGTGTCGGGCCTGCACATGTCATCGGAGCCTCTTATGCTAGACCGGCGTGCACATGGCAAGGAAGGCACTCATCACATCCAGGCACTACCAGCTGCAAATGGGCTGCAAAACCCACCCTCTCAATTCATTCTCACATGTGGGCGTGATGGTAACTACTGTATTCATGAGATCAAGGCCAACGGCGGCGGCGACGAAGGATTATCCTTTGAAACTCTGCATCGAACATCCTCGGCGCTAGGCACCCACTTGCAAGGGGTATATTTTGATGAAGACACTGGGGATCTTATGATATATGGATTCAGGGGACAAACATTTGTCCTCCGAAACGAGTCTAAACAAGCCGATGTCGATCACATCCCCTCCGGTGGTTTCCGTCGTACTTGGACCTTTCACCCCGGCATCAAGGGCAGCGGCGAAGCTCTTTTTATGTTCCAAGAAGGCGCGCAAATATTGCCCGTCCGCATTCAAATGAATCGCAAACGATCTGTTCGAGCTGGTGTCCATGGACGAGAAATCAAATCCCTGGATTGCCGAAATGCCGTTGAGGGAAGACCAGTGCTCTTCGCTACGGGAGCAGAGGACACCACCTTGCGTATCATGTCACCGTCTAATTATGCAGATAAAGCGCCTTGGGGGTCGTTCAGAACCCATTTGATTCTCAAAGAACATAAAAGTGGAGTCCAGCAAGTCACCTGGTCCAAGAATGGGCAGTATCTCTTCACTAGTGCTGGGTATGAAGACTTTTTTGTCTGGAAGGTTGGATTGCTCCCTTCTTTTGGCATCACGGCAGTCCTAATTGCTACCTGCCCAACGTCCGAGGTGGATTCGGAGCTCCGCGTCACCAGTTTTGATACGGTGGAAGTGGGAGAATCCGGCTCTGAGGGTCACCTCATTTGTTTGACCCTTTCCAACTCGAAAATCAGGGTATGTTAACCGCCAAGGAGTCATCGAGAATTTTGCTAACGAAATAATAGATATTCCACTTTTCCCCGAATGAAGGTGGCCGCTTCACCCTATTGGCCCAAGGGCGATACATGACGAACTGCCTGACACAAGCCAAATTCGTGATGAAAGGCTCTTCAGTCAGTCTGATCACTGCAGCGACCGATGGATACTTCACTCTATGGGACTTGACCAGCACCCTTGAACCATTCTATGCAATCAGCTCGTCAGAACTAAAACTCAAGAAACCCCTCGATGGCTCTCAGATCTCACCTGAGAGCATTACTTGCGAGAACCGTTACCAGATCACCTCCAATAGCATCAAAGCGATGGAGCTGGTGCAAATATTCGATAATGTCAATGCCTTGTTGACTGGAAGCGACGACAACTCGATGACGGTGTCTTTATTGAAGACATCGCCTACAAACCCATACCGAAATGCGGAAGTAGTGACGGTTTCGATTCCGGGCGCCCACGCGGCTTCAGTGACAACTCTTCAAATCATCGAATGCAAGAAGAGTAAGACTTCTAGCTCTGGACCCGAAACAACAATCCTGACGGTCGCAACCTCTGGCAACGACCACAGGGTCAAGATCTGGTCAATCGCCATCGACCCCACTCAAATTGGTACGGCTGGGATAAAGATCGATCTCCTGCTAGATCGATATAGCTCTGTTGCCGATATTTCGTCCATTGGAATTCTTCGGGATCCCGCTTCGGCAGAGACTCAGTTGTTGATTGGAGGTGTGGGATTGGAATTGTTGCAACTCAAATCGCGATGAACCTCTAAACGCGCATTTGAACCATGAAATAGAAACGTACATATAAAATACAGACAAAGGATTTCGAATCATAACAAGTTTCAAGTTCAACTTTCAGCTGAAGAAGTAAAAGAAACTGGTACTAGTTATAAATGACTCTTAGTATGCTCCCATCCCACCTGCTACCACGCTTTGCGCTGCCTGGGATTTCCCCTCCCGAATGCACAGCTAGTGCCATGAGGAGGCCCTTTCAACTCCGTGCTGAAATTGGCAAGGCCCTACTACCCCGCGAACAATCGTGAAGAAAATCATACGACGTACAGGGGATTAAAGCACGAGTGTTGATCAAGCACCGGATATTATGAGAGGGGGAGACTGACCCCGCAGTGGTTTCGGAGGTTTCTCCTTGCACGAAACGTCATCTGGGTCAATAGGTGGAAATACGGAAAAAGAGAGGAGATCGGGGAGATTAATTTGCCTGATTCTTTGCAGGGGCGGTGCTTATGGGGAAATTTTGGACATTGGAGAAGATGTCAGGGTATATATGAAAGGGACTGGTGCCTTCCTACCGTTGGATCTCCGGAGGCCCTTGGGGTTCCTGAAGATCGACAAAACAACCTTGGAAGCTCCCTCCCCCCATATTTAGATCTGCCAGTTTGCAGCTTTACAACTCGCGCGATACTATGCGAAGCTCTTTGGTTTGTCTGGTTGGTGCTGCTGCCATGGCAGCTGCCAGACCTGCAGCGCCGCGGTCTAACCCGACGTATTTCTTTACCTTGTGAGTTGCGCTCTGTGCGAAAAACCGACACAGACAAGCAGGGGGGTCATGTACTGACTTTCTCAGTGGCGACTCTTATTCGCAGACTAATTTCAACGTCAATGGCACGCAACCATCAGCTTCGAACCCGATGGGCAACCCGACTCTGGGTGAGTACATTGTGCTCGAGTGAATCAATATACCATCGGCTGATGTCCATATCTAGGAACCGGAACAACCGGCAATGGGGTAAACTGGATCGGGTACCTCACAACTGCCGATAATGCCTCGCTTGTGCTGAACTATAACCTGGCCGTTGGAGGTGCTACAATCAGCAACAACTTGGTCCCCGTCCCTTACGAGGACATGACCTCGCAAGTGGCTACGTTCGAGAGCTCATATAGCAGCAAACCTGCCTCTGCACCGTGGAGATCCGACGACTCGGTATTTGGATTCTGGATTGGTATCAACGAGTAAGACCTGTCCCGTCTGAGTACTGTGAACGCATCGCTGACAAGCCCCAAACATGAAGTTGCGGAAATGCATTCTGGCAAAACGAGTCCAGCGTCCTTGTTCCGAAGCTCATGACTCAATATGAAAGCTTGGTTCTAGATATCTACGCGAATGGCGGGCGCAAGTTCCTGTTCGTGAATGTTCCGCCCACGGATCGGAGTCCCTATTTCATTGAGCAGGGCACGGCAACGACAACCCAGCTTGCCGCTTGGATCAAGGCGTATAACGAGGGAATAAGGACTATGATTACTACGCTCAAGTCGAAGCATAAGGATGTAAGTTGAGATTTCGGCGGCAGGAACTATTCAACGAGAAATGAAAGCTAATGCGTGTTTGAATAGGTGACCACGGTGGTATACGATGCGAACACTTTCATGGGCAAAGTCCTTGATAACCCGAAAGAATATGGATTCCCCTCCGACAGCTGTATCGATGCTGATGGCACATCGTGTGTCTGGTGGAATAATTATCATCCTGGTACCAAGTATCACAAACTTCAGGCGGCGGATATGAAGTCGCATCTGTCATCGTTGGGCGCGTGGTAGTTAGTGGTCTAATTCTACAACGGAATATTATTAGTCTGTCAATAAATGAAGAGATCAAAGTCCATCAGATACCTTTGAACGAATTCAACATCAATTACTTCAGCAGACCGATCGATTTCTAGTCTAGGGGGGGGGGTTTCATGTGAAGCAGGTCCCTGTTTCAGCATGCCATCAATCTGCATCAGACAGGATGCGTTCTAGGTCAGACATCCAGCCCCACTTACGAGTTCAAGTTATGTAGCTGCCTCAAATGCCCAAATCAGATCTTTGGAAAGAAGTTTACATTTGAAAGAAAGAGGCGAGCTCTCGGGGTTGCCACGTCCGTCATACGTCGCTGATCGATTCCCAAACCGCCACGGGGTTCGCCGTCCACCGATCTACATGGCACACGGCACATGGTTTAACTAAGGCACGGTGCCTGAAGCAAGTTGACAGGGGTTGGTTCTGCAGAAAACTATCGGACCCCTAAATAGGAGGCAGGGTCTAGTTGTAGTGTCGGTAGAAAGGAATCTCAGCACGATCCGTTCCGTTTCATAATTGGCTTCAGCCAAGGACAACCGTGCTCCTTGCAATTAGACAATTGAACAGACCCCATACTTTTCCTTGGTGGGGAATGTCATCTCTGCAGATGGGCATCGGGACCCCGCATTATACCAAGAGTCCTTTCTCGGCGGCACTGCCATCTAGGGTCGCGGAATGATGTGCCGAAGCTTTATGCTCCGTGTCTTTTTGCGACTCCGTCTAAGTGTAGCCAAAAGGAGTTGGGTAGTTGCTGGGCGCATTGGGGTTGCTGGACGAGCGTAGAATGCTCAACTCGTATAAATATCAAGTATTACGCACGGGAATCAGGTTGTAGATGGCTTTGGGTGTCAAAGTAGCCTTTCCTATCAACTGATCAACAAGCAACTGAGAAATGAGGTTCGGCCATTTGATCCTTCTGGCTGCCGCGGCTGGGTCAGCGGTGGCAGCTCCGCTTAGGAGCCATGCGAAGAGAGCATCTCCTTTCCAATGTATGGTTTCTTTTTACCAGTCCGCATCTATGCAGAACCAAGACAGGCTGATTGAGACTGGATAGGGTTCGGGACGAACGAGTCGGGCGCTGAATTTGGAGAAACTGTTCTCCCGGGTGTGTGGGTGCGTACAATCTGTGAGATTGCGACTTTTCATTCAGCTGATTGTCGTGTATAGGGAACCCAATATATCTTCCCTGACACCAGTAAGATCCAAACATTGATCGATAAAGGAATGAATATTTTCCGGGTTCCGTTTAGGATGGAGCGGCTGGCGCAGAGTTCCATGACGGGGTCACTGGATGCTGCTTATCTGAAGAATCTAACGACGGTGAGTACAAAGTGATCTTTCCGACCTCGGGAGGATTGACTGGTAGGATGAATGCTGACGGGGTTAGGTCGTGAACTATATCACGAACGCAGGAGCCTATGCGGTGCTTGACCCCCATAATTATGGTAGATAGTAAGTTGTCAGCCCCAGCAGCCCCCAAGACCTGATAGATCAGAGACGACTATATATTTACCAGCCACAGCAATGGTGCTATCATGACCAGCACCTCAGACTTCCAGACGTTCTGGAAGAATGTCGCGAGTCAATTCGCATCGAACAACCATGTCATCTTTGACACGAGTAGGTCCATGCCACAGATTCCTTGAAATAAACAAGCAGTACTGAGAGGGGAAAAGACAACGAGTACCATGACATGGACCAGACGCTAGTCCTGAACCTCAACCAAGCCGCCATCAACGGCATCCGGGCCGCTGGGGCAACATCGCAATACATCTTCGTTGAGGGAAACTCATGGACTGGCGCTTGGACCTGGGCGTCGATCAACGACAACATGAAGGCCCTAACGGACCCGCAGAACAAGATTGTATATCAGATGCACCAGTACCTGGATAGCGATGGGTCTGGTACAAGCGCGACGTGCGTGTCAAGCACGATCGGGGCCGAGCGGGTGAGCTCCGCGACGGCATGGCTGAAGGCGAACGGCAAGAAGGGTATTTTGGGGGAATTTGCTGGGGGAGTGAATGATCAATGCAAGACAGCGGTGACGGGGATGTTGAAGGCATTGGCGGCGGACTCTGAAGTGTGGCTGGGGGCGATGTGGTGGGCGGCCGGGCCTTGGTGGGGAGATTATATCTTCAGTATGGAGCCGACGAGTGGGACGGCCTATACTGGGATGCTGGCGACGTTGGAGCCATACTTGTGATGTGAGTATAGAGGGTACGGAGTGCCAGGAGTTAGTACTCGTACACCGACTCGGAGTATGTCAGCGTGTTGCAGGATGGAAGTGATTGCCGTCTTGGCTAATATGCAGGTATATACGTGGCTGAGGCTGGTGACTTGAATGACTAGGCAGATTGATTTTTATCTCGGCTGCGATCCGATTTTCCTGTAGTTGACTATCATCTCTATGGAGGAGATGTCCAGATCATATCCATAGTTCTCCCCGGAAAAGTTTATCTTTTTAAGATACAAAATTAGAAACAGGCACGGCAGTGCAGTGCACCGGGTAATGCGGGTGGGGCCTAATGCCAAGCGGGAAATGAAGAAGCCTGGGAGGGCTTGGGGAGGGCTTACGTAGGGCAGAGGCATCCCTTGGTTGGGTCCCTGCAAAGTACTTAGTAGTACTTTCGGAGCTGGCACTAGTCACGAAAGGGGTTAAGTGGGGGTACAAGTTGGTAAAAAATTCGGCGATCCACAAGGCTGCGATGACGACGCTGGACAGGGTAACTATTGGGCGTACCTACACGTAACCTATGATAGTAGAGATAGACTATAGTGTGCTGCAGTATACTCATAGCAAATACTACATAGAATAACTATATAACAGAATTGTGCCTGTTCCAGTAAATCAACGAAGATACAGGAAAGTATACTGCTTACTGTACAGTACCTACGTGCGTAGCCACGAATAGAAACAAGCGCGTTCCGCACAAATTGGCGTGGCGGTGGGTCCAACGCGGGTGCTGCGCCGCTGGGGCTGGGGCCATTCGCACTCCCAGGCTGTGTACACGAGGTACGGAGTACCCTAGGTACTGTCTACTCGGGATAGGCACTTCGTCCTCCCTCTGGTAATCTCAATCTGCCGATCCCCAAGGTTAAAAACCATTCGGCCCCCCGTGAGATCATCTCTCCTTCACTTCATCACTTCACCCCTTTCTCATCTTCCTTCCCACCCACCCTCAATATCACCCTCAATTTACCACCACCACTATGGGTAAAGCCGGTCGCATCGCCTGTATCTTCACGCCTTATGTCCTCACTCTCGCCTCCTTGATCTGTATCATTATTGTGGGCTTGGGCTGCACCAAATCGAGCGACAGCAACCTGTCCGATCTCTACTTCCTGCGGGTGAGTTTCTTCCGAGTCTCTCTTAATCACCTCCACTGGGAATGCGCCACTGACAATCCCTCTCTGTAGATCAATCTGCAAAATATCAGCAGTAATGGTACCAAAACGGTTTCCGAAATCCAGAGCTTCCTGAGCGAGCACGACATCTCCACCGTCACTGCCGATGAGGTCTCCAAAACCTTGAAAACCATTCAGGATGACTCCACTCTCGCCGACTTCTACTCAATCGGTCTCTGGGGCTACTGCGAGGGCAGCATCAAGAACGGTGACTACAAGACCACCAAGTGCTCCAAGCCCAAGTCCGAGTACTACTTCGATCCTCTCGACGTCTGGGGCCTGAGCGACAACGACACTATCAAGGATGAGCTGCCTTCCGACTACAACAAGATCATGAAGATCTACAAGGCCGTCTCCAAGTGGATGTTCATCGCCTACCTGATCGCCTTCATCTTGGGTATCGCTGAGCTGCTCGTCGGCATGTTCGCCATCTGCAGCCGCTGGGGCAGCTGCGTCACTACTCTCGTCGCCATTGTTTTTTTCATCTTCACCGCCGCCGCCTCTATTACCGCGACCGTTCTCTTCTCCGTCGTTGACGGCAGCGCCGGCACTCTCCTCAAGGCCTACGGAATCTCCGTGAGCGTCGGCAAGAACATGCTTGCCGCGACCTGGTTGGCTGTCGCCTTCGCCCTCGTCGGTGCCATCTTCTGGACTTTCAGCGTCTGCTGCTGCTCCGGCCGCTCCCCTTACAACCACAAGGACCGCCGCAACCGTGGCGTCACTGCTGAAAAGGCCCCTTACACCTACGAGCCCGTCGGTGCTGGTGCCCAACCTTACGGTGCCCACCACACCTCTTACCCGGCTCCCGTTGCCCACGGTGGTGAATACCCAATGACCCACACCAACAACCAGCAGACTAGCGCCTACGAGCCCTTCCGTCACGTCTAAGCAATCAGTATGAAAAGGATACGCGTCTTGTTTTGCATTGATTCTGTACAATCCTTCTGAAGCGTTCTTAGACTTGGGATACCAAAGGCGTTTGGGCTTGGTTATTTGCGATTTTTACCTTTCTTATTATTTTTGTGGCATGCCTTATGACCTTCCTTTTTTGATGACTCGGATTATGTCTCGCGATTCGCGAACGAAATAGCATCGCATTTTTGTCTTTATAATATCATGTCCAGATGTTAATGACAATGAATCAAACAGCAAAAAAAAAATACGAAGCACATGTAAACAATAAACAAGCCCGAAACGTGCCAAGGACTCGGAATCAATCAATCCCCCAGCCACACAAACTCAAATCCCCGCTCCAAACTACAATGATGTAAACATTCTCCCGGTGCCCAGCCTGTTCGCTTCCCAGCCATTCATTTCCGATCGCTGGATGATTGTGGTCAACTTAAAAGAGATTACTCAAGGATTTCCCTGCTTGGGTTGATGACATCGCAGTGTTATCCCGAATCGGTACAGTGCAATTTAGCGCGTCGCCCCGTGCGTTGGGAGCCACACGCCACATTGTTCCGGAATCTGACAGGGAGCTGAGGAGCTGACCTACGTAGCCCTAACAGTTGTGGATCCGACGATCGGAAACTTGAAGACAAGGTTGTCATATCGATGTCAATGGCGTTGGGCTGAGTGAGATGCTTGCGCGGATTCGGGTTGTTTTGGCTTTGTGCTTTGTTGTGTTATGTACGGAATACGGAGCATGGTTATGTGATGGATGTTCATGGCTCATGTCGAGTTTGATTGATGCTTTTCTTCTTTCTGCTGATCGTAGTTTTTCTTTCTTCACTCTTGTCAGATTGTTAAAATAGTGAGTTTGTGGTGGATGTAGGGGGGGGTGGGGGGGGGGATTCATCTCAGCCTTGTTCTCTCGTGTCTAGTGGAGATTGACAGCGAGGCTGAGGTCTAGATACGAAAACCAGTCGGCCAGTGCTCCTAGAGCTCGTTGGGAACTTTGCATGTCGATTCTTCCGAGTCATCGCATCGCATGAACTGTAGGCACTGTAAATATGATATACGATAATATACAAGATTTCGGAATTGGAGTATGTCATGGTAATATGACAGACAGAGAAAGCAGAAGCGGAAGTAAGAATAACCAGTACTCCGCCTGAGCAATAAGTAATAATCAAGAACGAATATAAATTCATACCACGCGGTGTTGAGCAATCCCCACAATCGACGCCAGCGCCGCACCGCTAAATGAGCTCGCATCAAGCCATCCCCGATGAAGAAACCGGTGCGAAGCTTCGGTTTCCGCCCCCATACTCGTATTGATCACACGAGAGATTGTGTCAACGATGAATAGGCCGTTGAACTACCCCTTTCGCATCAAGGAGGATTTTAGTTCCTCCGCGCCGTCGTCGTTCGCTTAGGATATTCTGGTCTGCTTCAGCCCAGCGCTTGAATGGCGTGTCCGGATCGTCGGACCAGTTTGGTACGGGAATCTTTGAACGCCGGAGTGCTAAGAACCAATTTTCCTCGTCGCTCTCCGCTTCGGAGGCTAAATCAGTGTCGGCGTGCCCATTTGTAGACGCCTCAGGCTTCGAAGTGAATGTTTCATCGCCTAATTCGACGCTGGCTGTTTCGTGACAGGGGTCGTCATCGTCGGCTTCCTCGTCATCGTCGACCTCGTCATCGTCGACCTCGTCATCGTCGGATTTCTCTTCCTCCTTCCTATCGTCTTCCACTTCTTCTGCTGCTGCTGCTGCTGCTGCTGCTTCTTCTTCTTCCTCATTTTCTTCACCGGACGGCATTTCCCTAGCATCTTCCATGACGATATCATTTGTCTCTTGCGTGTTGGCGATACACGAACCAAGTGATAGAAAATTTTCAGTATCTGGATCGTGCTTCACGATAGTGTGGGCCCCCGGGTTCTCGTAGCTGCTCAACGGAAGTGCCTGCGTATACACCCATTCAGATGGTTCTTCAGAATGCTCCATCTTGATCTTAACAGATGGCTCACGCGAGGGTTGTTCCATAAATCTAGCACCGATATCCACCGAGGGAAGCCCACTTGGCGAAATGTCGCTAAAAGAATGCGCGGTGAACTTTGAGAACTGGTTGACTAGGCTTGCAGTGAAAGATTGCCCCAGATTCTCGTTCTGGGTAGCCGGCGGATCTGGGGGAGACTGGTGGTCGCTGATAACCTGGGAAGCCATCTCGGCTGGGAAAGTTTGGGATGCAGCTATATCGATGGCAGGAAGTGTCAAGCAGCGCTTCTTGTGGACTGGTTGGGAGTGGTGCAATAAAAAGTATTCCTCGTAGCTCAATGGGTTTGTCTCCTGGGACGGGTATTGTTCGACGTGAAGTGGAAACTGGGTGAGATGCATGATAATAAAATCATCCCAGAGAAATGACCGTTGCAACTGGCCCCGGGACCTGGTGGCTCGTAGTTTTGAGCAAAGCTCTACAAAATGAGCGAAGTCTCCTGTGTAGTGTGGAAGGTATTGGGTCCGGAATATTTCATAGACCCCGTGCGCTTCGAGAAAATGCATCGGGTTGTTGATATATCCCAGACGGCGAGTAATCAGCTCAGCACTTTGGGGCAAGAGTGAAGCTTGGCTGGAATCCGTGGGTCCAGTCGATGGTTCTCTGGGCGCTTTGGATGGCGAGGAGTCGTCGTTTTCTGCTGGCATGAATCGCGCGAGAGGGGAGATCTGCGAGCCCACGGAGGGGCCGAGAGAAGAAAGGCCTGCCATAGAGTCTTGAGTGGGCTGCATGGGCTGCGATGCTTCTGGGTGATGAGAAGCTGTAATTTGATGGGAGGATGACTCAGTGGTAGATTTTGACTCGGACTGGGGGATATCCTGATGACGCTGAACCGGTCCTGATGAATCAAGCACAACCTCCGGTTGTGTTTGGTTTTGAGTACCCTCATGAGCCGACTGGTTTTGATTGTCTGGTTGTGGTTGGGTTCTTTTGACTTGGACAGACCCCTTAGAAGAAATAGGGGAATGAGGTTCCCCGTTCGAAGACTGGGTTTGTTCGTGGCTTCCATGAACAGGGTAGGTATTAAGAACCCGAGATTGCGAGGAACTCTTGTTATGCTGGTTGGAAGACGATGTTTCATCTGCGACGTTGGGGTTGCCAGGTTCTTTTGTTGCTTGAACGGGAGGCAACAGGTCATTGTTTACCGCGGGGGTTTCGAAAACCTGCACGCACCCGGCGTTTGCTGATGGAAGTGAATGACCCGAGCTTGTAGGTTCCTGCTCATGCTGTGTATTTTGCGAAGGTTCTGGAAAGCCTCCACCTAATGCTGTAGGAAGCGAAGTATCCATCATTGAATCATCACTCTCGCCGCCTGAATCATGAGCATCAAGGTGTTCGGCAGAAGCATGTGGGCCATTTACAGCAGCTGGAGGCGATCTTCCCTCTTCTGCAATATGATGTTGGGCCGGGTTTGACGCTGCAGGCACCCTGCCAGATACCCTCGGCGGGCGCTTTTCGTTCTCATCACCCAACTCACTTCGAGCATTCTGTGTCGAAGCAATACCAGCTACTCTGCCACTATCATCATTTCCGACTTGAGTAGAAGAGCCGGACGCTGATATCTCACGAGAGGGTTGCGAAACGTCATTTTCGACGACCTCTGGCTGGATCGTATGATTCGCTACGTTGAAGCGCTGGCTAGATTCGACTTGATTTGCTTCCTTTTCTACTTCACCCGAAGGCGGCTGTCGCCTTTCTGGAGTCCTTCCTTTCAAAGGACTGCTGTCGGCAGGTAGGCGTCGAAGTGCCCGCCAGTTCGGGGATGGGGTCGCAGACCAGGGAAGCTCTTCTTCGTCCGATTCGGAAGACGAGGAAGAGTCTCGAAGAGGAGTCACATGCCGCGCTGGGCTTGCGTTGTCCTTTTCAACTGATTGGTGTCTTCGCTCGACAATGCTATTCCACTGCCTCAGAAGCGAGGGCGGCACATGTCCTTGGAAAGAAAGGTCGCCAATTGCAGATGGAATCCATCGTATTCTGTGGCTCTCAAGTAGTTCCTTTTGCTCATGTTCAATATGGATCTCGTGTGGCGGAATATCGCCCCGCCACTTCCATGGATTGACCCGGCTTGATTTGGTAGCAGGCGAGGGATTCGCAAGAGCATGAAGACTCCCATCTCTCTGATTAGTAGCCTCTGTCGCATTGGTCGTTGAAGGCTCAGCATGAGATGGATCAGTGGGGTCGTCCTGGGCAGTATGTGTCTTCTGCCTTTTCGGAGATGGATGGCCATCGATCGACTGTTCGACCACTTTTTCGCTGAGATCGGATGCTGGCGCATTGCTGGGGCTCCGACGCCGACGCTTCCGTGGAGAAGATCTACCGGCTGTGTGAGTTTCAATTTCAATTGCGGCATTACTTTCGGAACCAAGCTCTGCTGGTTTATCAATTTCCTTTGAAGGAAGATCTTTTTGTGGCTTCCTTCTGGGGGAAGTCTCCAATTCTTCAGAGTTCAGGTCAGGAGGGTTGATGCGAGTGATATCACCAACAGTATCATTTCCAGTCTGTGACTCAATTGAAGCTCGACGCGTGCTCTTCAAGGTCGTATGATCGAAAATTTCATGTGTTGTCTTCCCAGGCGCTGTTAACCCATTCGAACTATCCGAGGGTTGATTTGGCGATAATATCCCACTGACTGAAATAGCTGAAAAGGGGTTCAGGTGACGGAGTAGCGAGTCTCCGGCGGTTTTCAAGAAGGATTTGGGCTTAGGGTTGCCTTCCAATGGGCCATGCTGGCTGGCTGGTACCTGAGAGAAAAGCTGGGATCCATCGTTGTTCACCGAGCTGCTTTGGTGAATGCTTGCTTCAACTTCAGACCGCATGGGCTTGGCTGAAGGAGTATCATGTGCAACAAGTTGGCGCGTTTTTCGGGAGTCTCGAACTCTTTGAAGAACTTTATCCAATAGCTTCTTGATCGTATTAATCTTTTTCAGTTTCTTTTTGGGCGTAAAACTGTGCTCTTTCCCCTGCCAGTCAATGCGACAGCGGTTGATACATAAGCGGACGTCGGGAGAGGGGTCTGAGTATGTGACGACTAGCGTGAAGTCCAGAAGTTCGATGCAGCGTTTCTGGGGGGATTTGGAGGCCGAAGAGACAGGGTTGGATACGATCAAGGATTCATTCGATATAGTTCCAGAGATTTGGTTATTCGCATCTATCAACAACACGGTGCCGTCGCCAGTAGGTCCTATGCTCCACTAGTAGCCAACCCGTCAGCATTCTAAAGGCAGAAAGGGTATAGAAAGTGGCTTACCTCTGCAACGAGCGCCATGCATGAAGGCTGATTGATGCGAAAGCTCAGACAAGCCCCATTGTCCTCCACTTCAATCCCACTGCCCGATGTCTGGTCAATGTAGAAACCTAGACAGCGCTCGACGAGGCTTGCGATCCAAGAGGGTATGAGGTTGTTGGAAGCCATGATGCGCTCCCAGATCTGTATTGGACCGGATGGAGCGCAGCCCAGGTCACATCTGACCAGAAAGGATCAGGATCAGGATCAGGACATTCGCAAAAGAAATGTGATCACAAACCGGGGAAATGGGATTGACTGAGCGCAAAAACCCCCGATAAGCGATAAGACGCGACGCGCCGCCTCGACTTTTAAGGTACTAAGGTCTCACCGCCAAACGTCATTGGGCTCGGTGCCGCCAGTGCGGAGAATGACCTTAGGGAAGCTTCACTTCCAACTCCACTGCGCTATTTAAATCGCCTCTGGAGACCCTGCAATCCCCCAGGACTGGGTGACATACCCCTAGTGCAAGGCCACCCTAGACTTCAATATCCTATTCGATCTCCAAAATACCGCCTATACCCACCCCGCCTTCCTTCGACTTGTCAGAATCATGATCTACGAACTTTGGGGCTGACTGCAATAGCGCACGCATGGAACATAAATCGCCTCGATCGCCGAGCCCCTCCGCGTCGTCTGGGTTTCTCCGACTCGGTCGACGCGGGTCTAAGGCCTCACTAGCGACTACACGAACCGAACGAGAAAATAAAGATGCAGCTCTAGACCAGATCCATAACGCTGCGTATCAGTCCGACTCACTGACACATTTCAACGACTTCACCAGCCCCCCGACCCCTATATCGGCCCACGATGATAAAGGCCTATCAGAGGAGCTACAGGGAGGGTTGAGTGGACTTTACACTCGGTTCAGAACCTCCGTTGGTGGTATGAGAGATATCGTTAGTGGCGGGACAAGGCCGATGGACAAGAATGTGGTGGAGAGCCCCCCCAGTGAAAAGTCCGGTCCCAGAACGCTCGATGACGAAGTCGGTTTCGGATCTCGCAGCTCACCATGGAGATCTCGCATCGTCGCATCCCGCCTCGTCTCAAGGCTCCAGGCTTCATTCGCCGGTTATGACTAATTTCCAGCATCCGCAAGAGTCTGCCCCGCCCACCAATAACGGCAAGAGCTCCAAGATATCTTCCAAAAGTGCCAGTATATCTTCGAAGGCGTCTGTTCCGCCGTCTCCAGGTATCAAAGGCAGTATTGCGCCTTTGACAAAGTCCAACACCGGCTCCAGTGCGGTTGATCCCACCATCACGCAGCTCCATGCAAATGCGGACCACCGCTCCCGAAGTAGCTCTGTTAACGTTCCTTCACATGGACTTAAGAATGCCGAGTCAGCAAGCATTGGAAGCAGAGACGGTCCCGTAGATCTGTCCTTGAGCCAATCGTCTTCTGCACTAGACCAAATTCACCCACACTCGCCCGTCTTATCGACAAAGACACACGAGAGCATCCATGAAGACCACGATTCGGTAGATGCAGGCGGACCGGCCATGTCAGCAAGCCAAGCCTCGGGAATTCATGCCAGGAAGTCATCCGCATCTGCTGATCTGCCGAGGCTTCCAGAGAGCATGTCTCAGTCTGCGTTATCACGAAGTTCAAAGCAATCTGACCCTCTCAAAGAAACGGCTTCTCAAGCTCAAGAAGCTAGATCAAATTCTCGAATGTCTTTCAACCAGGGCGAGCCAGCAACCATCGCACCCACACCCGCAAACGCCCATTCTAAATTCTTTCCCCAGGATGGCGGATCGTTTCGTACAGACCCTTCTGCTGAGAATATTGGCCATATAAATCGCGAGGAGACAGGGAAGAAATTGCCGTCGGAGGCTCCTGGCCTAACTATGCTTAGCGACAGACTCAAGCCAACCACAGTCAACGCCAAGAATAGACTCCCTGGGTATGTGATGTCTCGAGCTTCCACGGCAGAGTCGGCGACCACGGTTTCTTCCTTGCCTCCAATTAATACGGCCGTGCCACGAGTACCAGCCCCGCTAGATAGCCGGGCCGCAGCACCTGGCTCCGATGGTGTCATATCACAGCTACGAAGTAGATTAATGAGCAGAGACTTTTGGATGCGTGATGAGAATGCGAAGGACTGTTTTCATTGCGGTGAACCTTTTACAACATTTCGCAGAAAGCATCACTGCCGTACTTGCGGCCAGATCTTTGACTCAAAATGCACCCTTTTGATCCCCGGTACTCAATTTGGACAGCCTGGATCTATTCGCGTTTGCAAGCCTTGTGAACGAATGATAAATGCTCATGAGGATGATTCTTCTGATTTTTCAGATAGCGAGCAGAGCCCCGTTCTTATGAACCCCCGGATATCTGAGCTCAGCTGGGGCAGTGCCCGTCCATCTGTCGACGATGATGATACTTCGTCCGTCATATCACAATCAATCGATCATGTGCTCAGAACTCCAACCATGGCTATCCCAGCCACACGGCGTGCAGGCGAGGGACATAATCGCCGATCGGCAGTGCTTGAAATCAACCCCGAACGTTCTTTGGCACGGCCGACATCTTCCCGATCCCTTAGATCCTCCCTCGGAACTAGGCCCCATTCAATTAGCCACAAGCGCCACCATTCTCGCCAACAATTCATTCGGAGCTTTAAGCCTTACCATGACGATCGAGCGCCATTTCAGCGTCGCCATGTTGATGATCTGAGCACAGAGTCTCGCCTTCCCGCTTTCCACAAAGACAATATCATTGATCCCGACCTTGCTCAATACCTTTCAGATGACGCATCAAGTGGTGACGAACAGCCCAGTCTTTTGTCCGCGGTAACAGATACCAACCTGTCTAAAAGTGGCGGTGACAGTGAAAAAGCCACTTTCGGTGGACTTCTTGCGGCTATGAAAAAGGGCCGATCAGCCTTCGGAGAACGCGGTATCCCGAGCACCGCCCAACCCACTCGTGATGCGGATGATGCTAGTATAAGCAGCTCTAGAGCAGTGAATCTGCCTCGTCCCTCACGTCGTCGGAATCTAAGCGTTGCTAGCAGTGTCCACCAACGCCAGTCTCCCCGAGCTTCCAAAGACAGCATGTTCCCACAGGATACATCCGTCCCGCCTGTCCCATTCCCTGTCAAATTAAGAGAAGCTGGATTCAAGATGACTAGAAGTTCATCGATGAGGAGAACCGGGGTCCCGCCAGTGGAACTGAACAAAGCTAGCTTGGAGCACGTTCGTAAGCTCCTGCGTCAGCTTCTGATTGCGGCCTCTGTCCCGAACGAGGAGAGCTGGGAGAACGCTCTGGTGCCAATTTTACTGAAGACAGCTGATGAAGTGGACCCGGATGTGCAGCGCGGAGATGACATGGATATCCGCCATTACATCAAATTGAAGAAGATACCAGGTGGGAGACCGGGAGACACCTCTTATGTTTCAGGGCTGGTTTTCACGAAAAATCTAGCTTTGAAAAGCATGTCCCGAAGTATCCCCTGTCCAAATATCTTGATCCTCACATTTCCATTGGAGTATGCTCGTCAGCAACAACATTTCATGAGTCTTGAGCCTGTCATTCGACAGGAACGTGAATTCCTGGAAAACCTTGTCAGTCGGATTACGGCACTGAGGCCAAATCTACTACTCGTTGAGAACAACGTCTCCGGTCTAGCTCTTGATCTTCTTGAGAGAGCCCGCATCGCAACCGCCTACAACGTGAAACCTTCCGTCCTCGAAGCTGTATCAAGATGTACTCAAACCAGAATTGTGACTTCTATGGACAAGCTCTTGACGACTGAACTGCGCAGTGAATGCAGCAGCTTTGATGTCAAAACATACGTTCATTCGGGCAGGAGGAAAACATACATGTACATTTCCGGCTGTCCGAAAGAACTAGGGTGCACAATTGTCCTTCGTGGTGCCGAAGAGGATGTGTTAGCCCAAGTCAAGCAAATTACCGAGTTCATGGTTTATGTCGTGTACAATCTGCGCCTTGAGACATGCCTGATGCGCGATGAATTTGCAAAGATACCAGCATCGCCGGTGGAGCACGTCAAGGTCGCACCTCATACTGAGAAGAAGGCCGGCGCCGACAATGAAGGTGCCAATGAAAGTGACCCAGCTTTGGTAGGACTGGAATCTTCACAGACAACCGAAAAGTCGGCCGAAGATCCAGAGAACCAGAAATTGGCCGCTACTGAGACGATCGAAGTTCCCGAAAATGTTCCAATGCCAACGTACTATGACGACCTTGTCCAAGATTACCAAATGAAGATCTTGTCTACTTCTCCTTTCGTCAAATTCGAACCGCCGTACTTGCTGATGCGTACCAGAGAAATGGAACGAAGATTGGCGTATCTGAAAGGTCTCCGAGACAACGATGGATCCACGGGGGATATTTCAGATGAAAAAGTAAAGCCACAGAAATTCATACTGATCACACCTGAAATGGTCCATGAATCACCGCGTGATGCACCCTCCAAGGTCAAGGAAATTTTGCGTGCAGCGCATGATGCAGAATATGACAGAGTCTTCTACCATTACCAAACTCAGAAACGGCAGTGGGAAGCCTATGTGGCGGGCAATTCAAACATGTTTGACCCGTATTCTCATCAGAACATTGTCGTCCTTTACAGCCTTGTCTGTACGACAACGTCGGTCCCGTGTGCTGGGCCAGATGTATTTGCCCTGGAGTTTTACAATGAGCACGGAGACGACGTCATGTATGAAGAGGATTGCACGCTTGGCCATTTTGTGCAGGCACTCTGTGGATCAGCGAACCATGCTTGTGGGGTGAATGGCTGTGAGAAGCTCATGTTCGAGCATCATCGCCAATACGTCCATGGTGACGCCCAACTGAGCGTGATGCTCCAGCCTCATGCCTCCAAGCTCCGAGGACTGCAAGACGCAGTCCTGATGTGGAGTGTTTGCAAAATTTGCGGACATGAGACTCAAGCTACCTTGATGTCGGAAAGTACTTTCAAATATTCTTTCGGCAAGTATCTTGAGCTCTCGTTCTGGGGAAGAAATCTGCACGCGCGTGCCGGTGTTTGTCCGCACGATCTCCAGAGAGACCATCTCCGTTACTTTGGCTTTAAAGACGTTGCTGTGCGCATCCAATACGATAAAATTCATCTCCTCGAGATAATTGTTCCACGACCTCGAGTCACCTGGAAGGTGGATAATGATTTGAAGCTGCGAAATGAAGTCTATACACGCACAGAGCAACGACTCGGCAAGTTCATGACATCAGTTGTCGCGCGTCTGAAGGGAATCAACGTTGAGAGTGTCGTTCCCGAGCTGTTAGATGCTAGCAAAAAAGAGATAGATGACTTGATCAAGAAGGCTCATGAGGATCACGCTTTCTTGGTACGACAATTGCAAGACAAATACAACGGTTCACGCTACTGGGAGGTCATACCTTTGAATGAGGTATTCCGTGCGGTTCAGGAAAAGGTTGTCGAATGGGACACCATCTTCGCAGACTTTGAGCGAAATTTCTTCCCATCGGAGAAAGACATCAAAAGACTGGCGACTCTACAACTCAAGAAGATCTTCCTTGATAAAGATGCAACAGAGGTTACGGATGACCCCCCTACATACGCCAACTGATGTGGAGGACGGCAGTACCCCAGTGAGCAAAAAACCAAGATTCACGCGACGTATGACTCTGTCTCCTGAAAAGGCTCAGGATGTCTTGGTTTCTGTGGTTGAGGAGCATGCTGGGAAAAAGCACCGAGAAATGTCGCAGGCAGTTGATACACCTCCAGTGCTCACTCCAAGCGAGGGAATAAATTCGACCATTGGTCCCGGGGACGGCAAACAGGCTTCCCATCAGGATAAAGCTGTCTCACAAGATGAAGTTCGCCATCTCGACCTGGCTGTTTCAAGTGGTCACTCTGAAATTTCGCCACCAGGCGCAGCTTCTTCTCCGAATTTGCACCTGTCTAGCCCGGATGCGACAGAAGAACCCGCTGAAACCAAATCCAGAAACGACTGTACCGAGTTATCCACTCCCGAGGGAACGGATTGCTCTGTTCTAGCGAGTGATACAGGGAAGGACGAAACTTCTGCTGATCTACCAGCCACGCCGCCTAATAAACCTTCAGCTATCCCAAGACTCACTGAAGGGGCTTTCCGACGGTCTGGTAAAGCTCGCTCACCTCCTTTACTGCGCACTCAATCACAACCGGCCCACCTTGTCCGGGACAGATCCTTTGGAGGGAAGACAAGTCCATTGAATTTGAATGATGCTAGCAGTTCACGAGGCGAGCCTGTCAAAGCATCTGACAAGAAGTTGACCGATCGTTTGGGTTTATCCGCGCTCAAGAATGCTCGTTTCGCTTCAGGGCACTCTCTCATTCCACGTTCAACACCCAAACGGGGTAGTACACATGTCTCAACCCTTGCCAAGCATTTCGAGCAGCTAAGTCGTGAATTCGAGATGGAACGGCAGCGCGAGAGACGGCAGCGGGCTAGTGGTGCCCAATCGCGCGCTTTCCCGCTAGCATCGTCGAAACCCATCGTGGAGGTTTATCGGAACGTCCGAGAAGCCGTGGAAGAGCGTGAACCCCCGGTTGATGGAGAAGAGCACATGTCATCAGCAACGCGACACTCAATGGATGACTCCAGTCGGAGAAGCGATGAATTTATGGACCGGACAGACCAGCAGCCATCGGCAGAGCCCTTACCAGAGTCCCCAACTGAGTCCTTTGAGCCAGGAAGGATTGTACGATCCGATTCCCAGCTCATGTCAGAAGGTGAGCCTGAGGATAATGCTAGCGATGAGGATCGAAACACGGCGGAGGGACTTCACCCGGTTGATTCTCATGATGAGGTCAAGCTGCCCGATGACGACTCACTCGAATTCAAGGATCTTGCAAAGCATGAGCGCACAACACTCCTCAAAATGTTGACAAACTTCTGGTCTGAGCGATCTGCCAGTGGATGGACAGCTCTTGATTATCCCCTCACGGTCATGGACCACGTCTTCGCAGACTGTGACATTATCGTACGAGAAGATGAGCCTAGCTCCTTGATTTCCTTTGCATTGGACTCGCCCGACTATAAAGAGAAGCTTCTGAGTATTCAGCAGCGTTACGACGAAAAGGAAGAGTATCAAGAGAAACCTGACAGCGGACCGGAAGCTCTGGAAGAATCTCGAGTGGAACATGCCCTCCTGCGAGCAACTGGCACTCACCTCAAATACCAGTTTCAGGAAGGCCAGGCCAAGATGCTGTGCAAAGTATTCTATGCCGAACAATTCGATGCTCTGCGCAAAAAATGCGGTGTTGCTGATCGAATTGTGGAATCGCTTTCCCGGTGCGCCAAGTGGGATTCGAAGGGTGGCAAAACTAAATCACTGTTCCTCAAGACGTTGGACGATCGATTCATCCTCAAGTCTCTCTCTCCGATTGAGACCCAAGCCTTCCTCAAATTCGCCCCTGCATACTTCCAAATCATGTCCGAGGCGTTATTCCATGAGTTGCCGTCCGCGATCGCCAAGATGTTCGGCTTCTACCAGGTTATCATCAAGAACCCATCTACAGGAACGGAATTCAATTGGTTCCTGTTGTTGATGGAGAACCTGTTCTATGACCGCGTGCCTAATCGGATCTTCGATCTGAAAGGTTCGATGCGCAACCGCAAGGTACAAAGTACCGGTGAGCGCGACGAGGTCTTGCTCGACGAGAACATGGTCGATTTCATCTACGAAACTCCATTGTTTGCACGAGAGCATTCGAAGAAGCTGCTTGGTCAAAGTGTATGGAATGACACGCTTTTCCTGGCTCGACAAAATGTCATGGACTATTCGCTCATGATTGCCATTGACGACAAGCGCAGCGAGCTGGTGGTGGGTATAATTGACTGTATCCGCACCTATACCTGGGACAAGAAGCTTGAGTCCTGGATCAAAGATCGCGGCTTCGCTGGCAGTAGTCGCAACCGTCCTACCGTCACCAGTCCCAAGGAGTACAAGGGCCGATTCCGAGAAGCGATGGCTAGATACGTACTTCAAGCTCCAAGGTATGTTCCCTATTCCCCACTGCCCTTCTTAAGACTCAGGATGAGCGCTAACTGAGACAGCTGCTGGCACCAATTTCAACCTAGTGCAATGTACCGGCAACCCCACGGCGATCCCCAGGCCAGCCATCTCACGGAATTCGAAGCCTTTGATGGCAGTGGGGAAGCCGGTCCCCTTCTATGATTACAATGACCCACAATATGCATTTTCTTTGCGATAACGAGTAACGAGACCATGACCGAGATCTGATGTTGTTGCAGCTGTCCCAGAGGGGTTGCGGGATTGACCCTGCACATGATATAAACCGCAATCCTCCCTGGTGGCCGTTGCTTTATTTTTATCTCCCAGAGGATAATGAATACGTGAGCAGATAGATGCATTGTAACATTGCTATTTTCTGTGGAATTTATCATTTATCATTGCTCACAAGCATATGCTGATTCGATTTTTTAATACATCTGATGTTTTGGTAAATCACACTGCGCATATAGTCCGGCTTGAGAACATAGGCTATGAAGCCCTGGTGGAGGCTCTCATGAATTCTTACATTCACTTTAGAATATTGGGGAACTAGATGCCGTCCTACTTATTCGAATGTATCAAGGTGTTTCTAATCTTGTACTTTATCGATGAGCAGACTCTTCAAATTGGCCTGGGGGAAGGTTCCCGAGATCTGTTGTATGTTTTTTTCCCGCGCCTGGCAAATACAGCCTGAGTAGACCGGCGGGGCTAGGTGACCTTCGGGTCAGTGGGCTACTTGGGAAACGCATGACGGGTTAAACAAAAACAAGACGCTTCCTACACAATTTTTTTTTTCTTTTTTCCACTGCGGGAGTGCGAACTACGCAGGATTCATTCTAGTTCTTCTATCTCTATTTCTATTTCTATTCACTGATTGATATTGAATGCCATATGCTTCCAAGGACTTGGTTAACCAGCTTACTGGGGAGGGAAAGAACTACACAGCGACAGAACAGGAAGGCACGGCTCATCATGCTCAGAAGAGCACGTGCAGGTGAAATTGCAAGTGCAAGTGCAAGTGATAGTACCAATACTGAAGACTCACGCAATATGTAATACTCTCTGGGCTCATCGTAGTTCGACTCAACGGGGAAGCCTTCGAGGCATCACCTCACTTCCTCTCCTTCCCATCTCTTTCAATTTCAATTTCAACTTCATTTTGAATTTGAATTTTGAATTCTCATAAAACAAGCTTCTATGTCACCAGTCATGAGTCTCATCCAAAACAGCTATGAGGTCCTCGTCATCGGAGGAGGCCCAGCAGGACTCGCAGCCGCAACATCTCTCGCAAGAGCCTGCCGGCGCGTGGCAGTTTTCGACTCACACGAATACCGCAACGATGTAACGGACCAGATACACAATGTTCTCATTCACGACGGACAACACCCTGAGCGATTCCGAGCCCTGGCCAGACGAGAGATCGTCAATTTATTTGAGACGGTCACTTTCATCGAAACTACCATCATTCGCGCGTGGACCTTCAAGACCAGAGACTCGCGCCATGAATTCAAGGTTCGCGATCGGAATGGGACTATCCACAGGGGCAAGAAGTTGATTCTTGCTACTGGGTCCGTGGATATTCTTCCTGATATCCCCGGGTTTCAGGATCTTTGGGGGGATGTCATGTACGTTCCTTTTTCCCTTTTCTTTCAGCTCTGGAGCCTTCATCTAACTAACGCGTTATACATACATGTCCAGTGTCCATGGGATTTTCTGCGACGGATTCGAAAAGAGAGGCAAAGCAGCTGGCGTCCTCGGACTATCCTCCCTCGACGATATCGCCCCCACGCTAATGGCCTACTTCCTCTCGCAAAACGACCTAACAATATACACGAATGGCGAAGATCCCTCCAAATACCGATTCCAGGATAGCCTCGACATGGCACTGGCGCGCGGCTGCAGACTCGATTCACGCAAAATTCGACATTTCACACGCATGGAGGATGATTCAATCATGATCCAGTTCAGGCATGGGGGTGTCAGTCACCTGGGCTTTCTCATGTTTACGCCTCCTACGCGAAATCGGGCGCAGAATCTTATTTCTCGGCTTGGGATTCAGACTTCTCACCGAGACGGGTATGCTATGGCGAGGGGACCTCATGGAGAGACGAATGTTCGGGGTTGCTTTGTGGCTGGGGATACTTCGACGGTGAATAAGTCCATTGCTGTTGCTTTAAGCTCTGGTATGTGGAAGAGGAGAGAGGGACCTTTCTTTTTGAGAAGAAAGAATAAGCTAACACCGTCATCTACTAGGCACGATTGCTGGTACTGGGGCGGCGAGACAATTGGCAATTGATGAAGGGTTGGAGGCAACTAACCCGCGCTTTGCGATGGAAAACGAAGACGAAGATAACGAGGAAGGCGACGACGACGGCGAGGATGACGGCGAGGACGACTTGGACGACAACGAATACTGATCTGATTTTATTCGAAGTTAGGCGAAAATGATGGAATGACAGGCATAGTTCACCATCTTTCGGATCTCGGCAGATACGCCTTTACTTAGATTCATCTGAAGTCATGATACCATCCTATCCCATCGCCTTTCATCTCATTAACTTTAATCTGTATAGTTCACTAACTAACGTAATTCACCACCGAGTGAGCCACTGCAGAACACCAGATAAAATGCTGTTTATTACAATCTCATATCTCAACTATCAGGGCTCGTATAGATGGCAAATTTCAAGATCGCTTTCTATATGGGTAGCGTAGTACCTAAGTGGAATTTAGGGACTTTTGGGGCGAAAGTATCTGCATTGTATATATTTCTAGTTCATAGGGCTAAAATGCGACATAATTTATGTATCATACTAGTAGTTATGCGATATTTAGATTTCTTTGAAATTCATATATATTGTAGAGAAAGCGTATCCCTAGTAGTATACTTATGTTAGAATAGATTAAAGTGGTAGTTGTTGAGATATAAGATTTTTAAAAACAGCATTTAATATGGTGTTCTGCGGTGGCTCACTCGGTGGTGAATTACGTTAAATCGACAGCGCAGCCTGAAGCCTCAGGCGACAACCCGGAGACACTCGGCGAAAACCGGGAGCCGAATGGGGTTGCCGTCGGGAATTGCTTTTAGCCAGACGAGCTTTTTCCCAATCGCAGATCTAATCTTTTTCTTTTATCCTTGGGTGGGAGTTTCTTCCTCTTGACACTCTGGTATACCGCATTGAACCTGTGGCGGCGAGATCTGAACGACTGCGTTGTCTATAATGGCCGGGTCATGCAGGGAGAGGGTACCACAACGGGCAGCCGGACACATGGAGCCTCGGCCTCGGAGAGAGACATTTCGTTTTCGTCCCCGCAATTGAGGGCAGGTGGCAGGTCTTTCCGACAACCTTCTTCTGCTCTTCTCCTTCTTCTCCTTCTTCATCTGCTTCTGCCTCGTTTGTGTCGTGGAAATCATGCGCAACCCAAGAAAAGTGCCCTTGTGCATGTCTCTTTGAGAATACAGCACCAGCTGGATAGCGCAGTACACCTGCAGCAAACCATCCCGCGCATGACGTGCAGTTGAAAGACTGGGCTCACTCGCAGAATGTTGCGAATAGGACTAATCATCTTCATGAACATGGTGGACACACTAATCTCCCTAGGTCTATGTCTATTGATTTCTCTTTAGGGATATCTAGGCTAGCTAACAACGCACTTGACCTGAAGGCATTAAATTCGTTCTCATTTACATCACATGCATTAACCTTCCCCCCAAAGCAATGGTCCTGACCATGGCACAGCAACGATCTTTGGCTTCGAAGGAGCAAGAAAACAGGGAGAGAAAAAAAAAAGATAAGAAAGGTATGTAAACCCCACCCGCGCACCAGCGTGAAACAGTTTAAAAAATAAGAAAAGCAAGAAATGTTATCGGGGGCATAGATCTGTTCGCTGACTTTTTGTTGTCTTCGACGCAGAGCAGATTTACTCTTCGGCGAGACCAAGGTTCTCCTCTGCGGGGACCACACGAACGGTGTTGGTGTGGCCCATACCGCCACGCCATCCCTGGACGCAGACGATGGGGTCGCCCTTGTTAACGATGCCGAGCTTGAGGCCGTGGTTAATGGCCCACTTAAGACGGCGGTCGACATCCTCCTGCCAGATCTTAACGTTGAAGTCGGGCTTCTTCTCAGAGAAGTAGAAGGGCCAGACACCGCGGTACAGGTGAGAGTACCGGGAAGCGGTAGCGTTACGAGTGACCATGATGATAGGGCAGACAGGGCGGTACTTGGACAGAAGGCGGGCAGTTTTACCACTGCAAATTTGGTCAGTACGCAATCAAACACGTCAATACTCGACAAACAACAATGTTCGACATACCTGGTGGTCAGGACGACAATGGCGCCGGCATTCAGCTCCAGACTGGCGCTAACAGCGGCCATGGCAATGGACTCGGAGGTCTCAGTGGGGCGAGGAGCCAGGTTGCGGAGCTCATCGAAGATCTGGAAGTGGGGGATGGTGACCTCGGCCAGAAGGCAGGTCTCGTGCATCATCTTGACGGCCTCGCAAGGGTAGTTACCCTTGGCAGTCTCACCCGACAGCATGACACAGTCAGCACCGTCAAGGACGGCGTTGGCAACGTCTGAAACCTCGGCACGGGTAGGACGGGGGTTGTATGTCATGGACTCCAGCATCTGGGTGGCACAGATAACGGGCTTGCCCTTGATGTTGCACTTGGCGATCATCATCTTCTGGGCGATGAAGACCTTGGGGGGCGGGGATCTCGATACCCAGGTCACCACGGGCGACCATGACACCGTCAGTCTCCTGGAGGATCTCATCGAAGTTGTTAACACCCTGCTGGTTCTCAACCTTGGCAATGATCTGGATCTCCTTGCCCTCCTCGCCGAGGACCTCACGAATGCGAGTAATGTCGCTGCCGCGGCGGATAAATGAAGCGAAGACCATGTCAACGTTGTTCTTGACACCGAACCTCAGGTCGGCGATATCCTTCTCAGAGAGAGCGGGCAGGTCTACGTCGGTACCGGGCAGGTTGACACCCTTGCGGGAAGAGATGTTGCCGTTGTTCAAGCACTTGACGCGCAGGGTCTTATCATCCACAACCTCGATCACCTCGAACGACAGAATACCATCGTCAACATAGATGAGCTTGCCGGGGGAGATCACCTTGGTGATGTTCTTATAGTCAAGGTACCTGTTGTTGCACGCCAGTCAGAAAACGATTGTTCGTGATCGCCACCATTGCGGTCGGGCAGGCTCAGCGGTTCTGAACAACCTCCGAGGAACGGGAATGAGTTCTTACATGTTCTTATCGTCACAGGCGGCGGCGTAGGCATCGTCGGTGGTGATGTTGAGCTCGTGGCCAATCTTGATGGGGATGTCGGCATCGTCAACGGTGTTACCAGTACGGATCTCAGGGCCCTTGGTGTCAAGGGCGATGGCCAGAGGACGGCCAGTCTGGACGCGAGCAGCTTCACGGGCGTGATCGATCACAGATTGGTGGTACTGGTGGCAAGGTCAATCGGATTATCCTTGGATGGTAATCTTACTGATAAGTTACTCACCTCATAAGAGCCGTGGGAGAAGTTCATGCGAACAACGTTGAGACCCACTACAATCCAGTCAGTCCTATCCGATCAGTTTGCTACGGAGGAGCTTCGCGCCGTACCTGTGCGGAGGGCGTTGATCTTCTCGACGGAGTTGGTCTTGGGACCTGCGGAGGGAATCTGGTCAGCAAAAAGATTTTTTTTTGTCACCCCATCTTGCCTTGTGGATGGGTATATGGGCTCCTCTTTCGAGACTATCCTTGGGGGAGAGAATAAAAAGGAGTGGCCTTGGGGCAGACACATACCAATGGTGCCGATGATAGAGGTGCGGCGGAAGTTCTTGGCCGGCACCATCTCGGTGTTAAGCTTGGAGTGCCATTCCAGCTTCATGCGGTTGCTCAGGTGGTCAAGGGAAGAAGTGGCCGCCATTTTGTATTGCTAGATAAACTGTTGGATAGTTTAGGGTAGCAGAAGGGGAGGATCAATTGGACTTAAAAGAGGAGGAAGGATGGGGAGGGAAGCGAGGAGGGGGGAGAAAAGGTGGGTGAGGGGCGGGAGGGAAAATGTTGGCCGCCGACAGTCTCATCCCCGGTGGACGTGGATTCCTCCGCCCCAGCTTTTTACGGTGAATGGAGTACGGTCTACGGTGAGTCGCCTTGGCTAGCTTTGCTTTTGTCTTTGCCTTTGCCTTTGGTTTTGGTTTTCATTCCTCCCGTTTTACATTTATTACATTACATTTATGATATCATTTGTGCCTGCCCAACTCTACGGAGTACTGTGCACCCTGCTGCCCTCGCCTTGCTGTAACCCATTGGACATATCGGAACCGGCGGCAGCCCTGTCGGCTAACAATTGGGAGAGAAAAAAAAAAGGGAAAAAAAACAATCAATGTACTGTAGACCTCCGCAAGTGGAGGATCGTGCTGGCATAACCAGCGTAGATTGGGTCCCATTTATCATGGAATGTGACAAATAGCGACACCCAATTGACTGAATCTCGAACCCCTCCTCCTGGACAAAAATGGCATTTCGGTGGGCTCAACTTGGTCCAACGCCACGCCACTACCGATAACGCTAGCTATCGATACCGAGACAGGGAGCACCGTAGCGTAAGGTAGGGTAGCAGATCATTGCTGGGAGAGCAACCCCCACTTTCATTTTTATCCTCACCGCTTTAGGCAGAACAATATACTGATTCATGAGAGATATCAGGTGATATCAGGTGATCCTGATCGACCAGCCACTTTAATTACGTAACATCACAGCCACCGTCATGTGAAAGAGACCCACGTGAGGCTTAGAGTCCCCGTCCGCTGCCTGACCTGCTAACTCGACCGCTTCGTCCTCACGATCTACGATTTCTGATGCTCCTCGGTCTTCTATTCCCATTCTACCCATTCCTCAAAATGGTGCGTGTCATATACTCTCTTTCCACCGGTCCACAACCCCCAACCATCTCGACAGCCCGAACTAACCTCAACCATGTCCAAACAGTTCGGCCGTATCACTCACTACGCATTTGATGCGGTACTCTGTAAGTCCTCCTTTCTCGACCCCACTCAAATTCAGAAACGCGTCAATACTGACTGTGAACCTCGCAGTCTCCGCCTTCCTGGCTGGTGTCAAGCGCTCTACAGGTCTCACGTAAATACCACCCCACTCTATCCTCCGACCTCGGTTCCTTCCTCTTTATACCATACGCCCCCCTCTCGGGCACCGAACAAGCAGGCTAACTCGGTTGACCTCGCCGCACCTCCCTTTTGAGGGTTGTGTGTGTGCGGGGACGTTTGATAGCCCCAGTCTCGACTCTGATAAGATCTCCGACAGCAAAGACGTCAAGAAGTGGATCGACAGCTACCTCGGTGTTGGGGAGTGGGTTATGGATCAATCGGTGGTGGTGATGGGTTCATCAGGCTGGTTCGAGCGGAGACGGTGATTCTGATTTGACCATGTAAATTGGCAAGCGACGACAATTTCTTCGATCCAACTCTTCTCGACTTGACATCCGGCCCATTGTGGTGACTGTACGACTTCTTCGACGGCATTTGTGCATATCATATGCATGGCATGTCCTATGCATATTCTCTTCACGCTTGAAAGTGGACTTGCAATGAGGCCATGGCTGGATTCACGAGTGACGAACAACTCTTCTCTTCTCGCGCTGTGCTGTGCTGTGCTGCACTCCAGCCTCTACTTTTGACATCCTGTTCAGAGCTACGGCGTCTTTGGCTTCCTTCCTTCCTTCCTTTCGATACCTTTTGTACCTGTATCTATTCTATCTGCGCCTCGTGGAATCCATTGCATCTTACCTCACATTCAGACAGGGTTCAATTCAATCAGTAGTCTACACCACTTTTAAGAAGCTATCTATCACATAGTATGTGAGCTCTATGGGGTGGATCGGCTTCTGCCTATGTGGAGCCCGTTATTATTCCAATGATTGGTGCAGGAAGAGGCAAAAAATTAATCGACAATCCTATTAGACTTTGCAATGGTTGCCTATGGAAGTGCAAGCAAACAGAAGGGGTATGTAAACAGGAGAGACACAGGATGACATGGTGGTATCCACAAAAGAAACACGCGATTTATGTTTTCAGGAGGGTGTCAATATCCACGCGGCGGTAATAAGAGATGTGGCCCATCTCCTGCCAATAATGGGCAATGTACTCCGTAGACACAAGAATGAGCTGAGATGATATGTAGGTGTCTGCGAGCGATGATTTTATTAGCTGGTCATTTTTACATGCTAGTCTGGTCGGGGAAATGATAACTTACCATCATGGAAGCCAAGGCCAGCGACGTGTCCCTGGGCCCGTACAATGCGAGCACCCTTGAAGGGCTCCTCGTTTCCTACTTTGATGAGACCCTTTGGTCCAATATCGCTCGAGAGAAATGTGGTTTCTCCTCGGGGCACATTGGGGTCTCCCGTCAATTTGAGGGCATGCAAACTTCCGCTCGGGACTTCGTCCGTATTATCCTCAACCTCCTCATCTTCCGGTGGGTCACCCTGAATTATAAGAAGAAATTCACACCCGTGAGCTGAATAGTCCCCGACCCAAATACCTTGATAGGGCTTTGCTTTAGTTGGTGTGTACAAAGTCGGATCGAGCGTGGAATACGTAATCATAGCTGAGTTGTGGCCCGGCGATACCATCAATCGAAAGTTTGTCCATCGACGAATGCGAAATGCTTCTTGGGATGCTTCAGACCAATGCCCAGGATCTGTTACATCCACGTCTTCAGTCGATCTGACTACACGACTTTTGCTGGGAATAGTCGGTGGTGGCCAAAGGTGATCAGACTCTTGGACATCGGTATCCTGATTGGAGCACAGAATAAGCGAATTAAACAGATGATTGGCCTCAGCAGGCATGTGCATCTTGCGCTCTGCCATCCAAGTTTGGCATTCAGATGTCGGCTCTGAAGGCTCCATATCCTTGAGGAGTAGCACGGGGTCATCTAACCACAGGCTGACAGTGGGGTGGAATGACTGGATCATCACATCTGGGTGTGCTTCCCAAACCTGGAATTCAGGGGAGCCTCGATCCGCAATTAAACGGTATGCCTCGATCACGCCCCGTCGGTTATCGTAGCGGGCTAGAATCAAATTTCCAGTGTGTTCGTTGTCTGCGAACCAGATTTTGTTCTGAGGTATGAACCAGTAGGGCAGATGGGCGAGGTACAATCGGCGAAATGTGTCAAAGGGGCCCGAATCGTGGATCGGAAATGGAAGATGGGAGTTGAGTAGTCGGTTCCACAAAAGGTCGTTGGAGGCATGTTCGCCGAGGGCACGGCACGTAGCGGACACGCGGGCAAGATCGTGCGGGGAAAGGAATGAAAGGATCGAATGAAGGATCTCGGCGGGTAGTTTATCGATTATTGATGATGCATGAGTAGTATGGGTCCACTGTTGGTCATGGAGAATATCGTCGATGTACTTTCGGCGTTTCAGAAGCGCAGAAGCCTGTCCAACCAGTCAGTTCAAATGCCCCTCACCGGCCGGTAGACGAGATCGCCTTGCCATACACGATTCTAGCTTTCGGTGGGACATACCTCGTTCGAAGACACCACGTCTGCCATGATTCCCGTCAACCTCCCAGTGTTGGTCTTGAAGAGAGGAGGAAGTGTGTGGGTATTGATGCTAGCTCGAACCCCTTCGGCGACGCAGATGACATCACATGAGAGCAAGCGGGTGAAGGAGCATTTGGTGATGTGGGGGAGGGGGTTGCAACAAAGAGTAAACTAAAGAGGAAGCTCCGCCCTAGACGGATTCCAACTAGACGGGCTCTAATGCCGGGGCAAAGTGTGTGCGTTGGAGAGGAGGGGACCAGGGAGGCACACCTGGATGTCAAAGGTGAGTGGTTGGCCAAGCTGATAAGATAATGAGACCCCAAATGAAAATGGAGCCAATTCCGCAAATGAAAACAGGGCGTGGGGTGAACCTGAAATTCGACAGCGGCTGGCTGGGACGGATTTCAAGGACGACGATCTTCGGGACCAAACTGGGAGAAGTTGGTTCCCCGCGAGTGGCGATGGAGATCCTTCGGCCCGGCTGCGGTTAAGCTTCCAATCCCCATCACGTTGAGAAAAGTATGTACATATGGGTATGGATCACTGCGAGGGTTGTACCATTAAATGTTTGGCATTTCAGTGTGTAGGACAAGCCTTTGAGGTCTCAGTGGAATCGATAGTAGTACTGGATTATTCATGGTTTTTTTTTTTTTTTAACAAAGTTGGGTATGCCAAGTGATGAATATTAACGATCCATGGATGTATAAATAGTATTCAAGTTTTGAGGTTAACTGACCGCGACCAGCCAATCTCACAGAAAGAGTAACCCTTAATTTACACCTGGGCACCTGATTATTAGAAGCTCAATAATTTACATCGACGATGCTATGGTCTAACAGCGCTGGGCAAACATGAATATTATGATGTTTACCGGCATTGGGGATCACGTGACCCACCATTCCTAAAACGGTAGGTTGTTTACCATCCGGAGTAGGTAAGCACATATCAGCCCAGACACGCGCAGGCGCGACTTTGCTGCCTGTATCTGTGCCTGCCTAGTATGCCTCTGCCAGGAAAAGCGCCACTGGCCCCACCTGCGCGTCTGAATGTTTGTTTATGTTGTGATGTATACAATTCCTTCTCTTTTATAAGCGTGGTGCATTAAATCCCTTTCTCTCTGATTTGTTGTTGTCCTGCTACATTGCATTTCTATTCGGCCCAACTCTTTGATATTCTAAACAACTACTTTGTTGTACTACCCAGTCCTCTATATTCTATTCCCTTTTCTTTGATATTGCTTCGCTCTTCAATCACGACGCAAATATGGAGACGCGATCATCCTGCCGAAAGCGCAGGAATAGTGCCATATCAATCTTAGCCAGCGAGCCTCCTGTTTCCCATCGGACGAGACAAGCTGCAGCTGCAGCAACAGAATTTGTCGAATCCAAGCAGCAAGAGACAAGTACGCCTCGGAAGTCTAGGAAGCGAGTACGTTTTTCGGACCCCGGTCCTTTGCTGCATGACACTACGGTAGGCTCCACCGGCTTGACTCCGGCAATGAAACGCACCTCATTTGAGCCTTCCAGCAAGTTTTCTCGGCGTGGAAATCAGACCCCGAGCCGCAGTGCACGCCGGAGATCGGCACCATTGCCTCGTTTCCAATGGGCTTTTGACCCAGTCGAAGAACATGACGAATTCTCTTCAGAACGAGTCTACCAGTTCACTCCTCTACGCCAGATCTTGGATTGCCGTACACAACGGAGAATCCGCCGGATTGGATTGAGTGATGAGATTACTCAGATCGAGCGAGAGAAACGTGAGAGCCGCAATTTTGAGAAGACGCTATACACACTCCGCCAGGAGCGAGACGACTTGCAACGTGAACTGGATTCTATGAAACAAAGCGATGATGTTGATAGTCGTCTGCCATCCTACGAATCATTTTGGATGTCGTCACAGGCTGGCGTTCATCAAACTGAGCCCCAGCGAGCGATCTCTCACGAGGGAATCTCTGTGGCTTCCGACAGGGACCAGAACGAGACGTTCCAAATTGCCGATGGAGATACCTTCACGCTCAATGACAGTGCCATAATTGTCTCTAATTCGCCAGACTTTCGTGCTATGCGTGAATACAACACGCCAGTGCCGGAAAGTCTGATGTATGACGAGGAATCAACTATAGCAAACGTCGCGACCCAGACATCATTTGCTGATAACCACGCAAATTCGGATATGTACAACTTGACCCTGGACTTGGAGATGGCTCGATCGGAAAAAGAGAAACTGTTCAATAGATGTCGCTCACAAATATCCGCTTTCGAGGACGCTAGTGTGGGCGATATCCTTCGCTTACCTTCACCCCCTCAAGACTTCTTCGATAATATTGTCAGCACCTTGACAACTGCTCTGTCCCGTGCCGCTGAAGCCACGGAGGCCCTTAAAGGTATCAACGAAGAATGCTCTAGTCTAGGCTTCTCTGGCGCCAGTGCGGAAGAAGTGGTCTCTGACATAAAAAGCCACTTCCATTCGGCACGCCTGGAGCTCGAGCGGGCTATCCCGGGTGAGACCGCTGGTGTCAGCCTAGCGAACGGGAAAGCAACACTAGGTGCCTTAGTACAGCGAGTGCGGTCATTGGCAAAAGACCTTCAGGCGGAACGAAAACACCACCATGGCTCGCTTGGCCGAGAAAAGGCGCTCCGAGGACAGTTCGACAACCTTTTGTATCGGTATGAAGCGACAGCAAACAAAATCGGCAACCTCGAAGATTCTATCGCGTCCTCTGCCGGCGACATGTTACATACCAGAATGCGACTTCAGGACCTCGAAAACGAAGACCAGGAAAAAACCATCGGGATTGACAGATTAAACACCGCCCTGGATAAATATCACGAGGATATGAAGAGTCTTGAAAACTTGGTCAGCAGGCTGGAAGATGAAAACGTCGCCGTAAAGGCGAAGTACAAACAGCAGATTGCGAAACTTAAGCAACAAGTCGCTAGTGAGCGGCAACAGCGCTCTGAAACCGAAAGCTCTGCTTCCGAGTATGAGACGCGAATCCGGCTACTCGAAGAAACCGTGGAGCAGAATCGGATCAAAGCATGTGATCTGATGGCGCAGGTGGAATGCCTTGAGAAAGAACAACGCGTTGCCTCCAATGCTCTTGGCAAAACGGCCTCGGAGGAACTGCAACAACACGAGCAAGAAACGGGGACCCTCAATGTTCGTATCTCTGAGCTTAATACATCACTTGATGAAGCAAAGTGCGAAGCAGATCGTCTGCGTCAGGTCAATATCGGCCTGGAGGAACAGCTACGGATCGAAACTGAGGCTCGTGACGAAATGCTCGATAAATGGGCTGCTGAGCAAGCGCGATCATTTGCTTTCATGAAAGAGAGCGTGGGGTTGGAGCGACGGCGAGCAAAGGCTCGTGCCGCTAATTGGGAGCTCAAATCCGACGATCTTATGTCTGATGGAACTACTGTTATGGGTAGTGAACCTATTACGCCTGTCAGCATGACTCGTTTCGTTGATGTCGAGTACGGACGTGGCAAGAACCGCAAGCGTATCGACAGCGGTGTTAGAATTCTCACGAAGGAGGATCTTTTGAGTGAGGATGTCCCTGATCTGCGAACTGAGCTGGACTCAGATCCTGATTTGCCCACTATGGATTTGATCGATGTGTAGATGGCGTACCCCAATTCACTCTTTTCTAATTCTTTTTTTTGTCGTGATCTGGATTCTATCCGTTGGTCAATCTTTCTTGTCTAAGATTTCTTTTCAATAGTTTTTGCAAATACGGAATTAAAGCTAATCAGCTAATTGCACATCTTTTATTTTTGATTCTCCTTGCTGCCCTGCTTGACCGGCGGGGTTCCCGTAACCGGATTGGATGGCGCTTTGAGACTGAAGGGGGCGCGTCGCCCTCGGACGAACATGATACTAATGCTGCATATGGTATAATATAAACCCCCTGGAAGGTGAAGATGCCAAATCTCGTCCAGTGCGGGGCTGAGAGCCTCGTCGGGCTCACCCGCCTGCAAGATACTCGTACGAGATGCGCTCGCACGTCGCAAAGTGGGGACATCAACACGGATTGAAACGCAGATCTCAGCGAGAATGCAACATTGTTACAACTCCCTCGGATTGCAGTCAATGTTCAAGCAGCCCCATGAACTTGACATATATCTCTTAAGGAATGGTCATCCTAAGTTTGCTCTGTTGCAGCCTCAAAATATTATTCCAAGATGCGATTTCAAGCTGCGGCCACCATCGGCCTCATCACCTCATTCCTCTCATTCGCAGCAGCCGCAGACCGTGTTTTGAGAGGCGGTTCGCCAGAGTCTGTCGGTCTTCTGCCGGAGCCACTTGCACAAATGCAGATGAATCTGAGCCAATATACTCGCCCAGCAAACTATGGATCCCACTCGTACGATGAAGTACATCCCATTTTACCGGGAGGCTCTGTTATCGTCGGCCACAAGGCAGCCGTCGTGAGCTCATTCGCCTTCGGCAATGCCAGTTTATATGCTGATGCAAATGGCACGCTTCTTCCACCGGACGCGTGGGTCTCGACAAGAATGGACACGATTTATGACATGGCTAGCTTAACGAAGGTATTTACGGCTATCACAGCATTACGAGTCATCGATGACGGGAAATTGGATCTACACAAACCAGTCGCGTCCTATATTCCCGAGTTCGCAACAAATGGGAAAGGAAATGTCACCGTCCTGATGCTGCTCACTCATACCAGCGGGTTCCCTCCTGATCCCGAACCAGGGCTATACGACCCGAGCTATGAGAATATGCAGCAGCGCGTCGAAGCAATCATTCAACATAAGCTGGTCAATCCTCCTGGGTCAACCTATACGTACTCGGACCTCAATTTTATGAACCTGCGCTTCATGTTAGAGAAAGTCACCGGAACGCCATTTGAAGATCTTGTGCATTCTTGGACTCGAAATTTGGGAATGACTAGTACCTTCTTCAATAAGGGTAATATCAGAGCTGAGTCATTGGGATTTTATTCACGCATGGCACCGACCGAGTACCAAATTGAAGTCCTCGGCTCCTCTGAGCCTAAACGTCCCCAACCGGTGCGGGGCACTGTACACGACGAGAATGCCTGGGCTTTGAATGGAGTGAGTGGACATGCGGGTCTTTTTGCTTCCGCGGGCGATGTGGCCATTTTGTGTCAGATGGTCTTAAATAACGGGACATATAACGGTAGGAGAATCTTGACTTCGAAAAGCGTTGACTTGATGTTCACCAACTTCAACGGGAAGTTTCCCGGCGATGAACATGGCGTTGGGTTTGAATTGAACCAGTCTTACTTCTCTGGGCCTATGGCTAATATCCAGGCCGGTGGCCATACTGGGTTTACAGGGACATCACTTGTGGTTGATAGGGCCTCCGATACATTCATGGTTCTTCTGGCTCATGCTGTGCACCCGAATCGGACTTGGTCTAGTAATAATATCGTTCGGCAGGCACTAGGTTACTGGGTGGCTCGGTCGCTTGGTCGGGATGTTGCTTTCCCGCTCTGATCTATACTACGTACCAGTAGCAAAGCAAACATTTGTGAAATATGATTAAATTTAACATTGTTTAAAACGCAAAAGGCCTTTCAGACCATGACATGAATTGGTATCTCTAAAAACAAATGCAATCCCGCAGTCTCCATATAACGAAATTTAAATAGCCGAATGAAGATCGGCCCCAGAAGCAAGTTGCGCAGTGGCGGGGGTCTGAGACTGTCTAGTTTCAAAGGAAGCCCGAGGAGACGAGAAGGGAGCAGTCTTGTGGCCTGGACCACGAGTCTTGGGTTCGTGGCCAGGGCGAGCAAAGAGAGCCCCGACAAGACTCAACAGATTACCCGTCCGCAAAGCCATTTGATAGCCCAAAGTCAAGGAAGTCACCACCAGTTCCTCCTGCAATTCCTGGTTCTGCTCCGCCAGACCCATAAACTCGATCCGGGCAATCTTCTTTAGACCCCAAATGTTCATTGTGAGCTTGGCCACGGGTAGTTGCTGCTCATCGCAGCAGACGAAGTCCCATGTGGTGAAATTGCTATCGCTGGACCAGGTCAGGGTGACCGGCGCGTCAATAGTAGATGCGGCAGTGGAGCGATGGGCATAGGAAGTCTTCAGACGACTCTGCGCAACGATTTGGTCTTTGCGTCCGTGGACTTCGTAGTCGGCATCGATGCTGATTACGTTCAAATCGCCGAGGCCGAATACCTCGCCAGTGGAATAGCGCTTGAACTTGAGACGCTTCTTGGCGAGTTGGTACTCGAGGATGTATAGAGGCTCTGCTTTGGGACTATTCTCGTCGGAAAGGAGCGATTTGAATTTCCGCCAGCCAAAGTCAACGCTGAGTCGAGGTGGTACCGATGAGCTTTGAGGACCTCGAGACTCGGCCGTAGTAGTATCAGGTTGTGCGCGGCGGGTGAGTTCGATGGAAGGCTCCATGGTGAAGAAAATGGATATCTTTGGGTATGAATTGGACAGATCAAAAGATAAAATTCAAGCAATTCACCTCCTGAACTGGCCCCCAGGCTCCTTTATACGAGTTGCGGTGCCGTATTGATAGATTCGGCCCACATTCCTTTTTTTTTTGGTTCGGGGCGGCCCTCACGCCCAGCACGCCCAGCATCCCGCCTCTGGGAGAGAGGGGCGCAGTTGGACGATTTAGGAGGTTCTGAGCGCAACAGCCAATAGAAATGGAAATAGAAATGGTGATCGGGCGGTCTCCGTGCTGGTACGTGATGTCATATGGCCCCCAACTTTGGCCCCCAAACTCAACCGCGATAAATCAAATCGGTGGGTGTATTATGGAGATGTTTCGGGTTTAACAGTTCTTCATAGTTTAGACTATGTAGTTTAAAGCGGCTTAGACTGTGGTTCCGAATGGTCTGAGAGAGGTTCTACGCGCTACTCTCACCAACCATGGTACGGTAGAGGAGAGAGAGAAAGAGAGTTCAAGTTGGACTCGATGTGAGCAGCCACGATCTGCAGTCCCCCACGGATGATGCTGTCACGACGTCAAATTATATAACAGGTACTACTAGTATGTAGAAAGGCCCCAGCACGATCCCGGTCTTACCAACTTGAACCTCCCATTCCCTACAACTACTACAACACAACACAGCTACCCGATCAGCTACCCGATAATATTTACCTCGAGAGCCATGCCCAGCCAAACCGAGCCCCCCCAAATACCGCCTGAGAGTGACGGCGGGTCCGGACTATGACCGATCAACACATCAACAGGTTGCGGTCAACGATAAGACGCTACATTTCGACGGCGACCGAGCAGCAGTGGACGTGGGCGTCCATATCCAGAACTTCTCCGGTACACACACACACACTCTCTCTCTCACACACACACACATCGATCCAGACCAGAGACGAAGTAGGTACTAACAACGGAGACAGGATACCCTGAGAATTCCCCGGAGACCAGCCCGTATTTCTCACAACCACTACACGCCCATGATCAGTACTCAATATCTTGCTCGTTCACTCCGAAACAGAATATCAATGGCAACGACCTAGTCTTCGGGAATGACTTCGACCATCCTATCCGCGATCGCCTACCAATGGGCTTCAACGCCGCATTGAAGACGGTCAAATGGGCGATCGACCCGTCTATCGACGGTGACGCCTATGCCGACAAACCATATCTCTACAGCCCCGCCCTGGCAACGTGGAACCAATTCCGCATCGGCGGAAAGAGTAATGCGGCTACTCCCAAATTAACGACCGAATATGTTGTGGAGGAGGGCGCTGATGGAGATGGCGTGGAGAGTCGCGCTTCAATCAACATCTCCGGCGATACGGCAAAGGCTCGTCGAAGCCATTTTCAAAATGAGAAGCACCGCAAGGCATTTGATTTCGAAGCTGGTAGGACATACTTGGCTGATTTTGGCAACGGGTACCTCTCTTTCAGCGGTAAGCGATTGTCGACTTCTCTCAAATTGCTAGTACTATCTTAGCTATCAAGGGAGTTTGGCTAATCTCATTTTCTGGCAGATATGTCGATTCATCTTCCAGGATTCACCATTCCCGTGATCAGTATGGTCGATGATACAATGAATGAATTGCGCTATGTTCTCAAGAATGTGAAAACCGGTGAGGTGTATCTGGCTGTCCTTTTCACTGTTGTCTGGGACCAACTTGAACGTGAAAATGCGCAAAACGGCGAGCAGACTGGAGAGCAGACTGGAGATCAAGACGTGGACTAGCCTCCCAGAATACACCCCAGAATTCACTAGTAGTATATTACTAGTGCCACTACGTCTACTAGAGGTGCTCACTAATCAAATACTCGAATGGCTTTTATTCAAACACCTATGGAACACCGGCTCGTCCCAAATCTATATACAATCTCATTTCTTACAGGCGCTTCAGGACATCGTCCAGAACCTCAGTGGTAGAGGCCTTGCCACCCATGTCGGGGGACAGGAACTTGCCCGCGTCGAGGTTACCGTCGACGGCAGCGTAAATCTTAGCAGCGGCGGCCTCCTCGCCGAGGAACTCCAGCATCAGAGCAACGGAGCGCAGGGTAGCGATGGGGTTGGCAATGTTCTGGCCCTCGATGTCGGGGGCACTACCGTGGCAGGGCTCACCAATAGCGAAGTTATCGCCAACGTTGGCGCTAGGAACCAGACCCAGAGAGCCGACCAGAGCAGCGGCACCGTCGGACAGAATGTCACCGTACAGGTTGGGGGCGACGATCACGTCGTAGTACTCGGGCTGACGGAAGAGCTTGTAGACCATGGAGTCGACGATCTGCTCCTCGACCAGAACGGAGGAGAACTTGTCGGCGGCCAGGGCCTTGCGGGCAGTCTCACGGAACAGACCGTCGGTCTGGGACAGGACGTTCGACTTGTGGGTGATGGTAACCATGGGCTGGTCGCGAATGGAGGTGGGGGCGGCGGAGCGGATCTTCTGGCGGCGCAGAGCGATTTCACCAGCAATGGTGGAGATGCGCGAGGAGGCACGCTCGGAGATGCGCTTGATGGCCTCGGCAACCTTGCCGTCGGGGCCCTCGTAGGTCTTCTCCTCCTTCACGTACAAGTCCTCGGTGTTCTCACGGACGATGACAAGGTCAATGGGGTTACCGTTGCTGCTGCCGATGGTAGTCTTGACGGGGCGGACGTTGGCGTACAGGTCGAGCTTCTTGCGAAGGGCGACGATGGGGGAGGAGTAGCCGGCAACCTTGCTGGAGGGGGAGCTGGAGGCGAATAGTGTTGGTGACTTTCTCATTGGATCTGGACTGGCAGTACAGAAGTTGAGTGCTTACCTGACGGCACCGAACAGAGCACCATCGCACTCCTTCTTCAGGGTCTCGACGGTCTTGTCCGGGAGAGCGGTACCGGTCTTCTTGAAGGTGTCATAACCAGCCTCCAGGTCAACGAAGTTGAATTTGAGGTTCAGGGACGAAGGGAGGGATTCAAGAATCCGACGGCCGGCCTGTATTTTGTCAATTGATTGCTCAGGGAGGACGATAACTCGGGTTTGTCTAGTTGCATACCGGGATGACCTCCCGTCCGATACCGTCACCGGGGATGAGACCTATAAGGGGGTGATGAGCATGCGTCCGCGGCAGATTGAATACAAGGACAGCAATTTCACTTACCAATGCGAAGAGTCCGAGCAGCAGCCATGGTGAATTGTTATGGGAATGCTTCCTGTCTTCGAGGACTCGCCGTCATCGGAGCTTTTTCGTTTTATGCCCGGCTCCGGGTGATCATTGATCCGGGTATACTTGTCTCCGGTTTTCGCCAGGGCAAAATGTACAAGATAATAGTAAAGGTAGGAGGTAGAATGGAATTGAGTAAAGCAGGGTTGTCCTTCTGGAACGCAGTACCGTTGTCTAGGACTATATTAGCGATTTAAGCCGCGAAACATTCACCCCGACGCAGCCTTGTAGAAAATCTGCCACAGGGTAAGCGAATCAGCAAGCATTGCCTAATTGGGACTGTTCTCGCGAGCATGGACTGTGTGGCTGACCCATGCTCAGGCCCCTTTAGAGCCCCTCTAGGGCCCCTCTTTGGCACCGGAATTGTAGGTTCCATCCTTCTTTTCACTATTTCTTTGTTCCACGCTACCTCAGCGATTTTTCAGCTGCAGAAAATTAAGTTTGAGAGCTGTTGAATATCCACGCTAAACCCAAAGTGGTCACTAACCGCGATGTACTCCAGACTGTAGAGATCTATACACTCGCGAAATGTGACCAACTATTATCAGCAGTTGAATATTTAAAGATGTGGCAGCCCAAGATTAATCTTCTAGTACACTCTTCACCCTTGCTGCTCATCCTTGAATCGCCTCTTTATCTACTCTGCAACTTTAAACTGTTTCGGATGCAACACCCCATCACCATGGTAGTGGACCACCTCTCATCCCGGGCGGAAAATGGATCCATCTCGACGGCCAGACGAAATATCGCAATTGCTGAACTTGTCATTTTCTCCGCCATTCACTTGATCCAAATCCCAATTCGCTTTGCACAAGAATGGCGATACTGGCACAATCGGAAAAAAAGGCATATCGCACGCTGCTTCATTTACTCTTGGTTCAGTATGATTGGAATTTTATCGCAACGTGAGTGGAAATTTTCCTGAGTAGGCTCGAATTATCGAAAGCTAAAAGAAAACCCGCTTTACAACAGTTCGCATTGCTAGCTCTGCGATGATAATTTCTAAAAGTAACCCCGATAAATCGATGCTCATTGCCGAGGCTTGCTTGCAAAGCGTGGGCCTTTCACCTCTTTTGTTTGAGGTTAGCCTGGTTCTTTTGCGAAGGTATGTATATCGTTCTCAATCTTCGATGACGAGAGGTTCTGCTGCTCGTTCTTGGATTTGCAAGACTAATGTGCGCCTTCCTGCAGTGGCCAAGCAGGAGAATACGGGAGGGGAAACTCGAAATGGTCCCTGCCCATTCGCATCGCACTTCATGGTTTCCGATTTCCAATATTTATCGCCATTGTGCTTGCGGTTGTCGGTGGAATTATCAACATCCGACCCTACGGAGAGGCTGGTTCGGTGGTGCTGGTCGTCACATTTGTGTTCGTCTGTGGCTTGGTCGGATGGCTGTCGTTTAAATGTCGATCTATTCTTCCTGCAACGGGCCGCCGAGGCGTCATGTTAACGATGTTAACTCTTCCTTTCTTGTTGGTGCGAGTCATTTATTTCCTTTTACAGGAGTATGGGCCACCAGCATTCAACCCGGCTTCCGGGAGCGTGGGGGTTCTTGCTTGCATGGGATTATTGATGGAACTCATCATCATTGGAATTTTCTTTCTGGCACGCACAGTGATAGAGCCGCTTTCGGGACCGAGCGAAAACAAGAGGCACATCACAACAAACGACGCAGAGTGGACTGAAAACTGAAGAGGCCAGGGAAGGCCTCTGCTCGGAAGGCAAATATCTTGATGTTCTGGATCTCTTGAAAATTTGAATGAATCATAGTAATTTCGTCGTATGATTTTCGGGCTTTGCTGCAGCGTAGGTCTTTGAAAGCTCGCCTAGGCGAGCTAGAAGCCACGTCCTCGTTGCAGGATCGGCAACTTCCATAGCCACTCGTAGTGGAAACCCCATTCTATAAGGGCCGAGAAGTCCAGCACTGCAATACTCGACCGATCGGCAAATTTGATCCCGATAGTAGATCACCATGGCTTCGTGGGGGCCTGGATAGGAGAAAGTTTTCAGAGTCTCGTGGACGATCACCATGCAAGAGTAATACCCGCAGTATATAGTGGCGTAGATCATGTCGGAGTAAGTTAAGATGACGGGGAACAAGGGATCATTTCTCCCAGACAAAGCCTCGGTGGGAGGGGGAGCGAATTTAATGTATTGCTCGTACCAGACATCGATTCTGCTTTGTAGTATCAGGGTTTCTTCTAGAGCAGCTGAAATGACCTGTAGGGCTTGTGGGGTTGACACGTCCATCTCTTTCAAGTGGTAGAGCTTATGGACAATGCTGGGGGTATATGTGAAGAAGGCAAAAAACTCCTCAACGATGTCGTGTAGATGTGTTGGTAAGCCTGGCGTATATTGCTGTCGCATCATCTGATGCCAATCTTCCGAGGCTAAGAAGCATTCTTCCCCGGAGAACATTGCGTGCATGACCTGGGCCATGGTTAGAACTTGGAACTCGGGCTTTAAGAGAATGTGTTGAGGGGCAATGATCGAGAATAACTTACGACCAGCCCTCGAGAATTCTTTAGTAAAGTGATATCAATTTCGTTTCGATAACGATCGGGACCTCTGGCCTTGATCAATTGCCCGAGACCTTTCGCATGTTGCATCCAAGACTCCGGGTTCTCAGTGTCGGTGAAAAGCTGTCTATGAATCAGGTTTTGGATATAACAAAGCGAAAGAATGCTCCCATAATCTTACCTCGTAGGTACAAAGTAGTACTACCGCACAAAATATGTGGGTTGAAAGACATTCGGAAGGATTTGTCAGGGCTTTGCGTAATCGAGACAATGCCTCCCCGTAGGAATAGCGAGCGTAGACAATCATTTCTTTATTCTGGAGGGATTTTCCAAAATGGTGTGCAACAAAGGATTTGATGGTAGCATCCAATGTCTGGTTATATCCATAGACAGATGGCAGGAGACTAAACCAATGGGAAACACGATTGTTCTGAGTAGCCGGGGCCGGCAGGGCGAAGTCGTCAATGAGAGTATTGATACTCTGCAATATGTTTAGATCTGCAGAGACCAAATTCGAAGGCCCTTCTTTTGAAAAGAGGATGAGTCCAGAATCCGAGGAATCACTCCCGAGGTTGGGTGATGATGAGGATGTATTGGAGGATGCGGAGCTGGACTGTTGCCGCCCAGAAGTAGCCTCATCATGCAGGGCCGGCTGTTTCCGCTTACTCCGATAGGGCTTTCCTGCTATGAACTTGAACCCTTTATCGTATCCAGGGCAAGGTTGGCCATATGTCTCACACTTGGCACATCCAGGTAGTCTTTCATCACACTGCCTGTGGCGTTAGTACAGGTGAGATCATTGAACTCACTTCCCACGGCGCATACCTTGACCCTGCGCTTTACACAGCGGCGGCAGCCACTGCTACGAGGCACTCCGACCATTTTCCAGCATATCGGATTATTAGTTGGGGAATTGATGGGATCCTAAAGATGCTCGTATTCCCACGCCGCAGCACAGGCGAAATGCTGACTAACATGGCGGGGCCTTGTTAAACCGCTCCGACAGTCTGTCTGAGCCCTACAAACAAACACAACACATTCATAACAGCCATGGTATTTTTGCTACATTCGATGTATATGGAAGAGATCATGAGATTTGAATTCCCAGCAGTGCTTTCCGAGTCAGATTCTGATGAGTAATTCTCAAATTCCTCATGGTTTGGACTGTTGACAAGGGTAAGCACTTAGCTGGCCCAAGCTCGGACCAGACCGAGGTCCTACAGATCAGAGGGGTAAGACACGGAGCTGAAATCTGGGGGTTTGATGTGTGTATGAGATGCATCGGGTGAGATAGCGCGACGCTGGTTGCTGCAGGCCATTCCACACGCGACTGATCGCCAATGGACCATGGACCACGGATTCCTGCGATCGGAGTGTGGCGCAGATCGATTTGCTGGGCCCAAGGGATATCATTTACATGTCAGATGTACCATGGTAGTTACCATATGACCTTTGATCGTTTGATGTATACACTGTCCTATGTACTATGTACTCTGCCGTCACACAAAGGAACATCTATTCCTTTTACTCCATAAACGAGATGACTAGGATGGCATTCAGGGGGCGTATTTTCGGGTATGAAATCATTGGCAATCCACTTTGTCACAGACAGATGGAAACTGGCCACTGCCCCTGAACCCGGAAGGCCAATGCTACTCGTAGAAGTGCAACTCCATAAGGTAAGGTAAGGCGCCGGCAGCCCCGTTGGCCACGCTAATCATTCACTAGTGGGCTTAGTTTCCCTGATCGGCCCTTCTTCACCCCCCTTCGACGTTTCTCAACACCGTGTTCACTCTCTTCAAACAAACGTTCTGTACAGCAATCTGTTTGTATAGCTTCGTTCTACCTCCGTCGCGCCCTCGGTGCGCTCAACGCGTTTTGACCTCTTCTTCCCACCACAATTGCGCCTGCCGGCCACCTTCCCCTGACCGCTTCGCCTGATCAACAATGTCCGACAACAACGCCCACCCTGGGGTCCGCAGCCTGCTGGCCAAATTCGAAACTGGCGACAGCCCTATCACCTCGCCTCCGTCGCGTGGAAGAACACCTGTGCCTTCTGATACTCCGGGATCCTCTGCACCAGGGTCCTCTGCAACGCGTCCACTTTCTCGCGTCCGCGCCAGCTTCGTGACCGTCGAGGGGGCCATCCAGTCAAACCCGGGTTCGCCATTGCGAAAGACTAGTGGACGAAGTGACAGCCCCGGAATCTTCGGGCCGAAGATCAACCAGGAAGAGGTGGAGGCACGTCGACAGAACGTGATCTCCCCAACACCCGACGGGAATAATAACAACGGCCAGGTCAGCATCATGGACCGAACTGTCAATGGAATCCAAGAAGGAACCGCGGCTTTGAGCCTAGATGGGAATGTTAGTGCCAAGGAACAGCCTTCATCTCGGGTCGTGAGCACGTCTTCCGTGGAGTCTGCATCCTCGAAGAAAGAGGAGCCTGCTGCATCTACGTCTGTGCCTGCGGCTACTTCTAACCACGCGGCGCAGCCAGAGAAACCGGCACCGAAGACGATGACCAAGAAGCCGTCGACTGTCCACGCCACAAAAACTACTACACCGAATAAGCCTGCCTCCGCCGCAACGTCAACCACCGCGAAACCCACGGCCAGTGCTACCGCAAAGCCTACCTCGGCGCGCGAATTAGCCAAGGAACGATCCAATGCGATTGCTCATAAGTCAAGCCGGGCCTCCCTCAACCCGGCTACCAAGACCGCTACGCGAACAGCTCGTGGTACAACCCCCTCTCAAGACGGCCCCAAGACATCATCTACCACCGCCCCGAGCAGCAAGCCCAGATCGAAATCGCCTACCAGGCCGGCTCGCCTACCATCCTCTGCGACTGCATCAACCACGGCGTCTTCTGGTAGATTGGGTGCTGCGGGTCCCTCAAACGGACGCACCACGACCACTGCTTCAACCCTCACACGCAAGCCGTCATCCCTCAAGAGTGCGGTTAATGCGCCCCCCAGCTCGGGGATCTACTACTTCTGGTGTTCGAAGACAGTCGTCTCGACCCTCTCTTGCCGCGCAGCCCGCACAAGAGCGCCCGAGCTCTCGGACTAGCGACCACGGCTCTAAGCCCGTTAACGAGGGATTCCTCGCCAGGATGATGCGTCCGACAGCCAGCTCGGCCAGCAAGACCCATGAAAGGCCCGAGGCTAAGAGCCCGCCAAAGACCAACCCTGCTCCATCCAAGACCACTACCCGGCGAGTCTCAGGCCATGGCGCCGTCCAGCCGAAAGCCCAGCCCGCAGCTCTTCGTCCCCGCAGCGAGAAGTCTCAGCCTGTCACCAAGGAGACTCCTGTCCCTTTTAAGGATGAGGCAAAGCCTGCGGAGAAGAGACAGGATAGCGAAAGCGAGAAGGAGAATGTGGACTCTGTTGCCCCCAAGGTTGAAGAACCGGCCGTGGAAGCACAGGAGGATACTATTGTCGAGCAACCTGAGCTCGAAAATCCCGTGGAAGAAGTCACCAAGAAGGCCGAACCCGCTGAAGCAAAGGAAATTGAAGTTTCTGCTAAAACTGTTCCTCAGCCCGCCGCCGAGCCCGTCTCTGAGTCGATTGAGTCGTCCAGCACCAAGGAGGACGTCACAAAGGCCCCTGTTGAGGCTCCCGTTGAGGCTCCCGTTGAGGCTCCCGTTGAGGCTCCCGTTGAGGCTCCCGTTGAGGCTCCCGTTGAGGCTCCCGTTGAGGCTCCTGTTGAGGCTCCCGTTGAGGCTCAAGCCCCCGTAGAGAGCAAAGAGAAGGCGATTGTGGAATCCCCGGCACAGCCAGAGGCAACACCAATCAAGGAACCCCAACCTGAGGCTGAGGTGAACGCTAACGGTGCTGAAGAGACTTCTAAGGTTCACGCCAAGGAAGCTATCGAGGATATCGCCAAGCCCAATGCCGTGGAGCCGGAGAAGCTCGAGGCCGAGATCACTGAGGTCCCTGAGGTCCCTAAGCCCACTGAAACACCTGTCCAGGTTGAGGAGGTCGTCCCCGAACCGATCAAGGATGCTATCGTGCCGGAGCTCACAGCTCAGTCTGCCGATGAGATACCCACGAAAGATTCTCCGGCCACGATTGAGCCTACTGCTCCCGCCGAGGAACCTGTCGTCCAGGCTAAGTCGGATACCGTTGATATCGACTTTGCCAACCAACTCAGTTAGATAATATCTTTCGTCCTCACTTGCATCATTACGTTCTCATCCGCCTGGGCAGCCCGTTTTTTCTAATCCTCTTGTGCTATACCCTTGACCTTTCTCCTCCCTTGTTGATTTTGTCTTCTCTCCTCTCTGAGCTGTGTGACATCTCTATTCTTTCGTGGGAGTTCATTTTCTTCTTTCAACCCAGTCAACATTCTGGATTATCTTTTGATGTCTAGGATATTGGTGTGGCTTGCATTCTAACTTTTTTTTCCGTGAGCATATGGCTTTTCTTGAGCGTTTCAGAGCATTATTCGGTTTCAGCATACTATTGTATTGTATTCTTGTCATTTACTACCAAGAGACGGGCTTTTTACGTTAGCACAATGCTAGTTTCTTGATATTTTCCGACCTCTCATGTCTTATGGGTAGTAGAGCCAGCCTAGCCATTGCCCAGATTTTTGCACAACTGGTAGCATTTACAATCAGAGACAAGATTTTCCTTCACAACAAATCATGCATATTTCTCATCATTTCTATCTTAGCCATAACCGTCCTGCGGTTAAGCAGACCACAAGCATAAGTCTACATTTCACACCTCAGGGCTAGCCTCAAGGAATAAATTCCAAAGAGAGCCTCAATACCGCATAACATGGAACAGGTAGATCGAACAATTTGATCAACAACAACGCTTTCAAAGAACCTGCACAGGAAATTTCCTCCAGGATATGGTGACAGAATGCTGATCAGCTTGAGTGAGCAAAGCCTTCCTTCCGCTTTAAAACTTCTTTTCCAACTTCTTAAAGAAGCGATTCATCCCGCTCTCCAGTTTATCCGCCTTGTCCTCCAGCTTGCGGCCCCGGGTTCCGGAGTTCTTCATGGACTTTTGCGCGTGTTGGTATACATGCGAGTTGGCCTCTGTTTCGGTTGGTCTGTAGAGTTGGTTGTGGACATCGTACTCTGACGCACCGGGCTGTGTCTGCTGCTGTGGTTGTTGTGATTTATCATATGAGAAGTTCGAGTATCCGGCGATTTGTACGGCTTGGTTGGGTTGGTGAGCTGGTGGTGATTGTGGTGAGCCATAGAGTTGCTGCTGCTGCTGCGCCTGCTGCGCCTGCTGCTGAGCATAAAGGTGGGCGTTGGGATCTTGCGGTGGCGGGGCAAAAGACATTGATCCCGGCGTGCTAGGCTGGAAGGATTGTTGATACGAGGGTATTCCTGGGCTTTGGATCGAGCCACGACTCGAGAGCGTTGCTGGGTTTGTTAGGCCTGCACTTGGCGGGGGCGAAGCGTATCCTGTTGCTCCAGTTACTGATGGGCCATTGTATGAGATACCCTGTGAAGCTTGCGGGCTTGTGAGAGCGGCCATTCCCACAGCTCCGCCTACCTGCGACGGCGGGGTATATGGGACGCCATGGTCAGCTGCCACCGCCGCTGCGAGACCGGTGCCATTAGCTCCATCTTCTGGGGGCGGAGTCTTCTCGCGATGTTTGATCGGTTCTGGGGCTGCAGGTGCGGCTGGGTTATAGGGCAGAGGTGCAAAGCTCTCTGGTGTTTTCTGTTCCAATACTGGGGATTGCTGTACCGAGCTGGGTTGTTGTTCGTCGGCTGTTGGTCCGCTTGGAGGCGGTGGTGGGAAGCTAGGAACTTGTTGGATCCCTTGTATAGCGGGCGCAGTTCCTGATGGGATCTCGGAACGCGAGTTGCGTGTCTGGCCATTCTGGTAGGCTGGATCAGTCACGGCGACATTCTCAAGCTGCTGTACGACCGAGCTCATGGGTTGTTCTGACTGAGCAGGGCGATCTGTTTCCAATTGATGTGTAGCCAGAACCCGGCCAACTACGTCTCAGGAATTGATTTGCATCCTCCAGAGTCCAGAAATAGATGTCGAGTGTGTGCAGACGTAGGAGGCTATGACGCTCGTTGCGGGGATCTCCACTGGGGAGGCGCCATTCATAATGGGCAGGTTGGTGCGGCGAACCAAGCCCATCCACTGTCAGAGTGCATTGGGTAGGGAACTGGGTTGAATGACGGATATGGACATTCTCCAAGCCTCCATGGAATGCATCTTGATCAGATGTTCCTGGATTGTTGGCAACCTCGATTCTTGCCTTGTTGTCGGCATCATCGTGGTAGATATATAGATACGAGCCCTTATCAAACCGGTGGTGTAAAGGCTTTGGGGTTGGCACCGTGAAATAAGAATGAATATCGGCGAAACTAGAGTGTTGCCTTGTCAGAACCCCTCCACATCACTGCGTCCTATGCGGGGAACGTTAGCCTCGACTCACACGGTTAGTAGACGCTCTTCGCCCGGTAGCGGAGGCATAGTTGCGGTGGTTTATTTAACCAAGATAGTCGAAATGCCAGGGGGGGAGGGGATTATATGCGAAGGGAGAAAAAAAAGAACTCACGAAATAATGCTGCCTTTTTAATGCACCTGGAGGGGCCAGTGTTCCTCCTCTGAGAGGGCTTCTGCAGCCGCCGAGTAGGTGTGTGATTAGCAGGCGCTAAGATGTGTGACAAGGCTAAGTCGCAAGTACTTGTATATAGCAGTGAATTTCCATAGTGGATTAAGTACCTGATACTTTCTGGAGCTGTACCTGCTGGGCTTGGCGCGTGTATACGTCGGAGCCCGGAGCCAGGTTTGTCCGAAAATTTCCATCCCAACAGCGCGCTGTGTCGACCAGCTCTCCACATCTCCATTCCGTTGCCCATCCACGTCGAGGTGCTATTTCGAAAACCTCGAGCCCATTCTTGTAACAGAAGGGTCCGAATTCTTGCCTGGTTCACGCGGCGTGTATTGCCAGCCCCCCCGACCTTTGACCTCCGATCTCCGCAACTTTTCTCTCTTCCCCGAACCACCCGTTCTAAAAGGGCCAATTGCGCCTACAATCGATCAAAATGTCTCTCGTCAACCTCTCCCACGTGTGTTCGCACTTGAACAATGCCACCAAGGCCCGTCTCAGTCTTACCTCCATCCCCAACAGCAACCTCCACCTGAAGCTGTGCAACGCCCTTCAGAACTCCGGCTACATTTCCTCTGTCGTCCGCGGAGGTCCTACTCCTCCCCCCCGCCCACCCGATCCTGGGATACCCTGCCGCCAACGATGAGGTGGAAGGCATTGAGCCCGTCACTCTGGATAACGTTGCGTCGCGACGCCTCTGGCTGGGTCTTAAGTACTGGCGCAACGAGTCAGTCCTTGGAAAGGTGAAGATGGTCAGCAAGCCCACACGACGAGTTACGATCGACGTCGAAGGCCTGCGACGAGTCGTGCGTGGCGAGGATTCCGGTTATGTGGGTGGTCTGCGTTCGCCAGGCGAGAGTCTCTTCCTCTCGACAGACCGTGGTATTCTGGAGGCCCGCGAGTGTGTGGAGAAGAAGCTCGGTGGTCTGGTTCTGTGCCGCGTGCTCTAAGCGTGTCATATCCTGCGCCTTGCAACGGTACAATTACGCCCGTTCTCGTGGGCGGGAGAAGTGGATACACCCATCCCGATGTTTCTTTTCTTTGCATTTACCCTGGAGTTTATTGGTTTGTCGCAGCGGGGCCCTCTCTTGAAGCCCGATTCATTTTGATGCGACTGGAATAATTGCCTCGATCGAGGATCTGTATATTAGATGTTTGCGTTTATCGCAGTCCCCGCATGATGTGGGGTGGTCGCGGAGCTTTGAGGCGACGCCATGTATAGACTATGACTTGAAACAGGTTCAGATTCGTTCTTCTCAGTTTTAGGCCGGTTCAATTCGGTTCCCGGTTGTGCTATGTACTCTACTATTGTCACGGCTTTTCAGCAGCCTGTAGTTGTGATGCGGAATGTGACGGCGCATAGTTCTCAGCGAGTCACGGGCCTAGTCGATCTCTTGTTAGCCGCCAGGTGCCAGCTTCCTTAACCTCAAGCAGAAATCCGCCCCCCCAGAGTTGTGCACTCTTGCAACTCATCTCGCAATGGCTGCAGATATCTTGAATTCGAAGAAAGTCCTTATCTCTGGGGGCACCGGTTTTGTCGGCTCCGCCACGGTACGTGCCCTTGCTGCAAGGCATCCTGGCTGCGCCATCACCGTCATTGATCGGAGTCCGCCCCGGGCAGAACATGCTCTCCCGAAAACGATCCAATGCATGCAAGTTGATGTTGCGTCAGCCGAAGAAGTGAACAAGGTTCTTCAAATTGTTAAGCCCAATATCATTGTCCATGCTGCGGGCATTGTACCATCTGTGGTAGACCGTTTCAGCCGGAGGCTGGAGCGTGAGGTGTGGAAAACCAATGTCGAGGGCACCCGGAACATGCTAAGCGCAGCTTTGGAAAACGATGTTGAGGCTTTCATTTACACCAGCTCTTGTTGTGTGGTGACAGACGATTTGACCACGCCCTATTGCAATATCGATGAAGAGTGGCCAGTGTCTCATACATCCCTCATCTATGGTGAATCTAAGGTAGTATAACAATCCTATTAAGGCCTCGGTTCAAACCAAAGAAATCGAACATTTGTTAACAAAAACGAACAGGCTGCAGCGGAGGCCCTGGCTCTCGAGGCAGATAGCAGCCAAATGGCTACCTGCTCCCTCCGCCCCTCAGTCCTGTGCGGGGAAGGAGACCATCAGCTGGTCCCTGCCATTCACGCTTGCATTGCCAAGTATGAAACGCCCTTTATTATCGGAGATGGGCAGAACTTGTGGGATGTTACTCATGTGAGCAATGTCGCCGACGCCCATATCCTAGCCATGGAGAACCTGATGACTTCGCGCACGGCTGCTGGCGAGGCATTCTTCATTCAGAATAATGAACCGATCACTTTTCGTGATTTCTGCCTTGCTATCTGGAGTCATTTCGGACATAACCCGCCCTTCGAAATTCGAATCCCGGAAACATTGGCCTACGTCGCAGGGTTTCTGTGTGAGATGGTAACCTGGGTGTCAGGCACCTCCACCACCTTAAGTCGGGGAAGCGTTCGAGATGCGTGCGCCGTTAGATACGCCAGTGGTGAAAAGGCCAAGGCGATTTTGGGATACGAGGCTCGGATTGGGATGGAAGACGCGATTCGTTTGAGCTGTGAGGTAAGCAAGACAGAGAAAAGACCCCAAAAACGAATGGCCCGCTATCTTGCGGCTACCAAAGTATCCGAGATGGACAGCTGACAATAGGTATTCAGGAATATGCCCGGCGCATCGGAGTTGTACTTCCCGCTCGCCGTTAACAATTCCAACAGACCGGGGGCTACTGGGGCGTTGGTTGATCAAGTGCATGACGAACTTCCAGATAAACTTTCTCGCTCTCAGCAATGTTTGAGGAATAATACCCTGCCATTAAAACCGATCCCTATAGGTACCCAGCCTCCATTGACTTCAGAGGCGCTCCTTAGCCCTTTTTGGTCCTGTCTTGCCGCCACCCGCCCCATTGCTCGACATCTAGAAACCGGGCTTGCGCAGAATGTAAGACATTGGGCCGTCCATTGGGCTGCAAGCTGATCCCGATCCAGACATACCCCAGGCGGCTCTCCACCGAAAGTAATATGGAGAAGGTCGATCGCGGCCGGAATATCTACATGGTCCATGCGTTGATTGGGCGACAACACTATTGCCTGCCCGATCATCGCGACCCGGCGGAAGAGAACCCAGTCAAAGTTGAGGTTAGGTAGTATGTACAATATCACTTACCTGCCGAGGTGGATGTTATGCCCGTCTGAAGGTGTGCATCTGAGTTCCCTCGACGTCACGGGATTCTTGCATATGCTTCGCCTCCACCTTCAGGCTCACTCCATATCTTCTTCGTTGCAGATCCCGCACGTCGCAGTCAAGCCATAATGAGCCAACGAGAATCGACGCCCGACCCCTAATCTACGCTCTCATACCCAACTGCTGCCCAAGCCCATCTTTCTAGTGACATTATAGCACCTAGGTCAAAGTGGCGCGGCCTGCAGTTTGTATCTGCACCCCCCAAATCATGAAGATCAGCGCCGTGAAGAGTGATTCCACTCCCTTCGATCACAGGTGGGTAATTAATGGTGGATACAGCCCCCCTCAACGTTCCAGAGCCGCCATAGGACATCCTAGTCACGTCGAATCAATGCGTCTTGCGGACCGGACTCCAACCTCGATCGATCCAGATCTGCCCTGTTGAATGTATGCATTTTGTGGCACAGGGAGGAGTCGGGGATGGCCCCTGTCAACATTATGCAATTGGTGTCTGCCAAAGACCAACGCCTAGGCTACGGAAGTACTATTTGCTGAGATTGGCATCTCCACTCTGGGTCTGAAAGCTTCCAGCGCGGCTCTCCATCCACTTACGGAACCGGATTTGCCATACCAGTCCAGAAGCAGGCGTCAGGCACACCTACCAGAAATGATTGCCCGGGCTCTCCTGTCCATATATTATTCCGGACTCGACCACCCTGCGCTTCTTTTACGTCTGCAGATTCGTCCACCTGCACCCTACTACTTACTTTCTTCTTCTGCCTATATTTCCCCGTCTGGTTCCCACACTTCCTTGATCTATTATTATTCATTGCCACGGCTACCCAACGTCTACTCAGTCAATCCTCATGGTGCCTGCCCCCCCTTTTGACGGCCGTACCAGCAGGCTTCCAACCATTTCCCGTAACTCCAGCACATTTTGGTACTCGGGTCGGTTCAGTTGGCAGTAAATTGGATATTCTGTCTCGTCACAGGTCAGCACCAAGCAACTATTGCCCCGTTTTCACTTACTCTTCCTCTATGCGCGCCTATCTATTTTTGGTGCAACAACTCGCTCATACATCCCAGCAGCACTATGGCTCAGCAATCCATGTACGCGGCACCGGGAAATCCCCCCCCGTCATTCATCGGCAAAGGTACTTCCATACCATAAAAATTTGTCTTTCCCTCCTGGTCTCTGAAGGAGGAATGCGATCCCCAGTTACTCTTGCTAAGCGATATAAAAGGGCACCCTCGGCACCTCGAGCGTACGGCCTTGATCACAACCGTCAACTCCTCCTTGGACCCATAGAATTCGACCCTCGGACCCCATACCCTGGAACCCCCCTGGACAGCCACGGCCATCTTGTGAACCAGCCCATGGGACGTTTATCTTACCCTCCTACCGGACATGCTCTTGCACCAGTACCGGTGTACCCGGAATGGAACCACCCATCGCATATGCCCCGTGAGGCTCTTCGCCATGATGTCAGGCCAATCAACCCACCGGAGAGCCCAGAATACATAGTGGAAAGGAACAGCCGTCGAGCTGCCGATGTAACTCGAGGAAGCCCGCAGTACCATTCCCAGAGAAGGACCTCCAACCGAGATGAATTTGATGGCCCGCACCAAATTCTGGACGTTCCTGCTACACGGAGCCTCCCTTCCCGGGAGGAGGAGCTGCCCCAGCTTCCCACTAATCTTGACGCCGCAGATCAGGACAGAATCCTGCACAAAGTTAATGATCGTCTTTCTCAGTGTGCCTTTGACTTCTTTGCACGATACCAATTCCCCATTCCACTGGAACAGGATAAGAGGCGAGTCCAGGTCCCCTCGGACCGTGAATGGAATGAGTGGGTGCATCTCTTACGGAGACTGGCTACTCGACGACGCATCCCGCGCCATGCCCTCCACAACGGTCAAATCAAGCAGTTGATCACTGTTCTCGAGAACTCTTTAGAGATGCGTCATGCTGCCAAGCACAGCTCTCGACCTGTCAAGGATGACCGTAACGTGCTGCAGCTCATCTCTGCCGGTACACAGGTGGCCAAGATTCTCAAAGATTCCGATGCCATGCAGTTTTTCGATGTTCTTTATGTTGACACGGAGAAACTGATTCATGACCGCCGGCGCCGCGTGAGATTTGCAAACCCTTGAATCCACAGGAGGAATGGCCACTTTGACCCAGGTTTTGAGGCCGATGGATAATCCTTTTTTTTTGTTTAACCGTGGATATTATTACCCCCTGGACCAACCCTTTTGCTGTTACCCCCTTGATCACCTACATGGAACCCGCGGAGAGCCTCGCCGTTGATGAGGCTCATGGAAATTACCTTGTTGGAATGGCTGCTATCTTTTTTTGCGCCCGCCGCTGATGGAATTTTGCTCTGGGTATTATCGGTAGTGTGATTCGCTTTCTCCTTTGATAGTGGATTGAGGATATCATGACCCTGCCGGGCCTCGCTTTTGGGTAGACGATTTATGCGTCTGGAAGAACGACAATCACGCACTGCTATGAGCAAGCTTCTCAAGTCTTGCATCCCCTCTCATCTTGATGAGCTGTTTTTAAGAACACGTTCCCCTTACGGGGCGTCACATCCCTTTGAGCAGCATGGATACAATTGGTTTACGAAACTACGACTTAATGTGTGTTCGGTTCTTAATGTTATTCCGCTTTGTTTTTGTTTGTGAATTACGAATTCTTGCTTTTGTCACGAATCTTGTTTTGTTTTGGGTTTGGCTGTCTTCAATATATTATTTTTCGCTATTTTTCGACGATTTAACATTGTGAGGAAGGTTGGTTGTTTTATTTTGGAGCTGCTATCTGTCATGTATGAATCTTTTTGGGTCTCTATTCATTCCGATGAACTAATTTCTTAAGTGGCTTTGGGCTGCGAAATAGTCCATCCCCCCCAAGCTTAGTATTTATGAGGCCAGGATATTACATTCATGGAGACCAACCCAAAAGCTATGACTTGAATATAGCTTTCACAACTTCGTTTGGTTTGTCACCTCGCTTCATATACAGCCGCGCACTACTATTTGAAGCCCAGCGATCCGCCCTGCCGCCCCAGTTTCTCTGACCTTCGAAAGTTGTTCCGAATTTTTCGCAGTGCAATCAAATTACTCTCAAACTGAAGAATACTATAAGCACCGCAAAATGATATTTGTCGTAAGAAACAATGACTTTTTTCGTCACAATACTAATTCAGGGAGAAAACAAATATGGCGTGCCTGGGATTTGCTAGGAGTAATACAGAGTGGACACATCTTGCTGTTTCTCTGTAACTTCCCTCATGCTGACAATTACGCAAGTATAGTTGGGAGCCCGAGTAGGACTTCAATCAATAATCAAAACTCGCTGAGTGAGCATAGAAGGCCTGCATCCAAGGTTCTAGACAATGATGATTTCCGAGCTGTTCCCAACCGAACTTCACAAGCCGAGGCCAATTAGTTATGGCTTAGTGAGAAACAACTTTTCCAATATAATTTTATTGTTGCGGAATATAGTCCAATCGCCCTGGAGCCCCAGTACTTTGCATCTCAAACGATTACCTCTGAAGAGATGGGCCGTCATATCTAAGATGAATCTGTTTGGTGACAATTTTTAAAACGAGGGAGAATTCAACTTGTGTCATTTCGGGAACGAGAATGGCCCTAGATAGCTTACATGTTTTCAAGTTGGCTAGAAGAGCAATGTGTCGTTAGTACACTGGGATTTTACTAGTGTTCCAGGAAGAGCCGGAGTCCTTGCGTGGACTCAGATGATAAGAAGATTCACGCTTGATACAAAGATGAACTAGAAGAGCGCTTGTGTTTAGAAATTACCGAGATACTTTGAATAAATGGGTTTGAAAGTAGTAGGTAGTAGAAAAGTCATGTCTCGGTATAATCAAGAAGGTGAAACTCGATAGAATATACGTCCGAACTAGAAAGAAAAGGTAAAAAGAACCATTCTGGGCCCTATTTCACTGCCGCAGTATAGACCTTACACAAGGCCCTTGGAAAGGCAGTATCCACACCACTACAACCATTGTCAGACCCAGTCATTCCCTCTCCTGCGTCGTCAAAGTCATCCGTGCACTGGACTTCGTGCTCCCAGCCCAAACAAATAAACGTTCCAGGTCCATCATCGCCCTCTGTATAGGCACATGGATATTTCTTGGCCTTATCGTTGTTTCCTTCATTGAGTTCTTCGAACTTGATAGTTGGTGGCCATGAGTTTCGGCTCACATCATCGTCGGCGTCAATTTCCCCATTAGAGTGGCACCACTTGAAAGATTTTCCAACATCATCGCCATCCCTATTATCGCGTACGTAGACATTCCAAGTAGTAGAAAGTGCATTTGAAATATCAGTGTGGTCGATCATGCCGATATATATTTCTAAATCAGGGGCTCCTGTAGTTGCCGCCGACGTATCTGAGGTGGTCGTCTTTGTCTCCTTTTCTTCGGTGGTAGTAGTTGCAGAAGTCGTTGTGGCCTCAGACGTTGAGGATGTCGTTTCAGTCTCACTCTTTTCAGTGGCAGTGGAAGAAGCTGTTGTTTTTGTGGATTCTGAGGTAGACCCGGTAGTTCTTGTTCCGGTGGTCTTTCCGGTTGTCGTGGCAGACCCCATTGTTGTCCCCTCAGTGGTCTTTCCGGTTGTCGCGGAAGAGGCAGCTGAAGCATACAATTTTCTTTGTTCATCCGCAATAGATTTAGCCACACTATCGTCCGGAATATTATCTATATCGTCCAGATAGATTATGTATTCGGGGCCAAGAGTTGCAATTGAACCGTCAGATGTTGATGAGACAACAGTAGTGGATGTAGTTCCTGTTGCAGAGCAAGCCGCGGCTTGTGAGCATGAAGTTTGGCAAGTAGTTGAAGCACCAGATTGTCCTGTGGCTGTTACTGTGCTGCAGGTGACAGCACAATCTGTAATTGTTTGAGATGTGGCGCAAGATGTTGACGAAGATTCCGAGGTGGTCGTTGATTTAGCAGTAGTTTGAGTACCCTGTGTGGTAGGCTCGGTGCTCTTCTTGGGGTCATCTTCCGGGTTGTCATTAGGCGTATCATCAGGATCAACATCACTGCCAGAATTGTCTGAGCTAGTATGGCTATCACCACAAAGGAACTTGAGTATACTGGGACATTTGGGGCCTTTGGGCTCTGGCACTTTAATTGGGTCGGATATCGCAATCCCTCCACCTCCAGAACCAGGGCTAATTGTAGCTGGGGGCCAATGCTGATAGACGATTCCACCAGCGTGTACAAAAATAAACCCAGAGGTGGTCTTTGTTCCAGAGATAATATAGGTAGTCGAGATTGATGTTGGACTCGCCAATGTCGCAAGGTCTGTCAGACTCATGGTCCCGTACAAACCAGTCGTAGACGAATCTGACAAGGTAACCCAGCCTTCTGTAGATGTTGATGTCTGTTTTGCCGTCTGTGTATTATCTTTTGTTCCTTTTGTGAGGGGAACTGTACTTCCATCCACAAGCAGCGTGCCACCTGTCTCTAGCGCCATGGTATCTTCGCCAACTGTGAGTTCACCACCAGGTGTTAGGCTAGTCGTGCCAACCAAAAAGCCGGTGGGATCTGCAGTAACAGTCTGGTCCTTTAAAGTAATAACCTGCTCTGCAGATTTACTTGCAGTTGCTGGCTTGGGGGTTGCCCTGGAGGAGGGAGTATTCGAGCCGGTAGGATTGGTACTCGTGTCGATGGGAGAATCGGTTGTTTCGGGGGATAGAGAAAGAGTGGTTTCGTCGGCAACGATAGCACCACCGTCGGTTTTGAAGGAGATAGTCTCTGTTCCCACAGTAACCTCGCCGCCCCTAGTCAGGTGAGCGGTGCCAATTTGAGCACTGGTACCGTGAACAGTAAAAGTGATGCTGTCCAATGTCAAAACACGGCTCTCAGTCGAGCTTGGGTGTAGGCCACTCCTGGTGCCGGTCTTCGACCCCTGGCCATTGGTTCCAGGTGTGGTTGGCGATGTATTGCTCCTGGTGCCGGTCTTCGACCCCTGGCCATTGGTTCCAGGTGTGGTTGGGGATGTATTGCTCTTGGTTCCGCTCTTTGACCCCTGGCCAGTGGTTCCAGGCGCAGTTGGGGATGTATTGCTTTTGGTTCCAGTGGTTCCAGGTGTGGTTGGCGATGTATTGCTCCTGGTGCCGGCCTTCGACCCCTGGCCATTGGTTCCAGGCGCAGTTGGGGATGTATTGCTCTTGGTCCCAGTCTTTGAGCCCTGGCCAGTGCTTCCTGGCGCGGTCGGGGATGTATTGCTCCTGATTTCGGTTTTTGATTCCTGGGCAGACCCCCCGGGCGAAATTGGAGGTGTGCTGGCAATAGTGCTTCCTCCCCGACCTGCGCTACCGGGTGATGTTGGAGGTTTATTGCTCTTAGTGGCGGTGTTTTCTCCCTGGCCAGTGCCTTTCGGTGTGGTTAGGGGTGTATTGCTAACACTAGTATCCGTTGCTTGAGTAGAGCCCCAAACTGTGGAAGTACCCGGACCGCCATTGCCACTATCCAAAGTGCCGCTGCTGCTCGTACTACCGCAAAAGGGAGGCAATAAGTGGATATATTGAGTTGGAGTGCCGTCTATGGACAGGCCTCCACTTGTGTCTAGCGATAGGGTATGTGGGCCAGCACCGATGACTTGTGCACCCGGGGTAAGCGGTTGTCCTCCAACATTGAATGAGGTAGGATTTGGTGTGATGGTTTCTGACTCAAGTTTTATTGGGTCGTAAGTAGCCAAGGTAGAGAGCGCGCTCTTGATACACTTTGGAGAGTGTTTGCCGCTACTCCGTGGCCCTGCCAAAGTCGCATAACACGCTGAAATGCCCTTTTCACCGGTTTGACTTAGAGGAGTAACGGGAGATAGAAACGGAGGGATGGTATAGGCAGTTGAGTGACCAGACATAAACAATGTTGTCACCAAGGTAGGCGTGGCTTTGCGATCGAATGATTCAATCAAAATTCGCTGCCATTGTTTTGGAGCATAAGTTGCATTGAACCCTTGCATAATGGGAAGACCATCAAAGGAGACTTTGCACGTCTCATCTCGTGGTCGGATGACTTGATTTGCGGTGGAATCAGAAGTACCAGGACCAAGAGGAAACGCAAAGGCAGGCCCGATGGCTGCCGCCAGAAGCACGGTCAGATATTGCGAAAGACCTAACATGGTGGTCTTCTACAATGTCGTAGCGCAATAGAGAATAAAGTGAATATTTTTTTTTTATAAACGGACGTTCGATAGTGAGACTGCGAGCCTGATATATCGTACTAATCACCAGGGGTAACTTGCTGGTCGACGCGCTGTTTGCGTCGCGACTCTTGCGCATAATCAATCCTGGCCCCATGAGGCGTCGTCATTCTAGGGGGCCATAATTTGCAAATGAAACCATGAAAGTCTAGAAGATGGCCTAAAGGAGTTGCGATAAAACTTTTAGTCATGGTGACATACCTCTCTGCAAAAGTTCGAAGAATAGTATACAATCCATACTCCATGCTCTATACTCCATAGAAGTGGCCCCACCCGCCCCCCTCCGCCCCCGGGATTCCTGCAGGAAGGACGGGGGTTGCAGGAATCCCGGGGCGCTACGAAGGCAGATTTTATTGCGCCTGGAGTACACTATCTACCTCTTCCAGATGTCCGAGGTCCTAAAATTGGTCGACCATTCAGTTACAAGCCGACACGAATTAATTATTCAATAGATATACCTCGTGAAAATTGGTTATCTGCAGCTGTCGTACTTAATTAGTTTAACTGTTAGTAGTTAGTTAGTAGTTGGCAGTACACACCGTGGCTTCACTTTTCTGGAATTGACCATTTGAATTTTTTCATGCAGGTGCAATTTGTCACAATCAGCAAATCCTGCCCATGGGACTCATAACGCACGGGCTTTGTACTCTGGAATTTGGGCCTCCTTTCAGGGACTGTTGGCTAACTCATTTGACAAGGCTTTCTATCATATTGGGGCCACAGGCAGCAATCTAGATATCAAGTATATTGTATGTACATTCAAAGTCAGGGCCCCGTGTAGATGAGTATCAGCCAATTACAGTTTTCTCTTTTCGGGATCTATTTCAGTTTCCGCCCTCCCAGTTGTTTCAGGATCCTGGCTGCATCGCAGGGGTTCATCTGACCATACCTCACACTCCGGCCCCAGCCAAGCCCGAGATCGAGCGGTCGGCCCTCCATCTTCGCAGTTGTTTATCATTATAGATGCTGCTTACTTTTAAAGCAATCTACGTCATACGTAGGCCCAGATCTATCTGGAAATTAATGGCGCATGGGGGCGGTAGCTTCGCATCAGTACGAGCCTTCTTGACCTGGGGCCGGATTTTTACCCAGAAGTTCCTCTAATAAATTTTTTTTTTCAACTTCTCCTCATTAATAAAGTTACGTGGATCCATCCGATAATCAAGGAGAATTTTTAATTCAACTTGAAGCTTTCCACTTTGTTTGGGCGACCACTCCTTAATCCAAGATGCTGTTTTCGTCGTCCCGGTGGCAGGTCTTGCTGTGCGCAACTGTTTTGATACTCGGCTATCTGACACCAGCAGTGCATACCCAAGGGATTTTCGACAAAGATATCAAAACAAGCAAAGTTTACAAGGTTTTGACAGATGATATGGGCGTGGGTGGTAGCTGCGACACTCGGATCAAAGCCGCAAAGGAAGACTCAAGCAAACCCAACCCCGAGGAAGCCATGAACCAGATTTTAAGGATGTCTCAAGCTGCCATTGAGGCACTTAAATCGGCAGAAGAAAATGTCAATGAAAGGCAGATGAAGAAGGAGAAATACCGGCAAAACAGAAAACGCATTACCTATATGGCGAATCAAGTCTGGGGCGCAAGGGTCTCTCTAGATACGTTGGCCCATAACGAAAACTTCGACAGTGCCGATAGGTTGAAAAATGTCAGAGGTGTGCCCCCCTATCATCGTATACCAAGATCTATTATTCCATGATGCTGATTCAATGATTATATGATAGAGCGGTACGAAAAGTTGGTTGCCTACATCAATAAGAAACCAAAGGAGTGGGCGTTCGCCTGTGATGATTCGTGGGCAGAGTCGGTCACAGAATTGAAAACAGCGTTTGGTGGTTTCAAGAAAGGCACAGCCATAAAAGACATACCGTGTAGGTAGATGACTCAGTTATCGCCCATACTTGATGTCTAGACTAATCTGTTCTATAGTCCTCAACGAGAAGAATCTCGGTCGGGCCTGGTATGACCGGACAAAAAAGGAAGACAATGCACCAAATGCGTACTGGTCTTCGAGTAGATGGTCAGAGGAAGGACCCTGTGTCAAGGTAGGCACCTCTACTCAAGTTGAAGCCGAAACAGTGTTTTTCACCAAGGTGATCTACACCTGTCCCAGACTTTGGGACCTACAATTTACAGATGGAGTGAACCTGAAGGCCGATATCACACCGTATGGGCCCAAGGGCAAAAAGGATGTCGATCTTGAAAAGTTCCCAGATCTTGGTTACTATCAGTCCCCTGCGTCAACCATTTTCCATGAAATGGTTCACCAAATTCTTGGAGGACGTATGTAGCCCTTGAAGGCTTGCATTACTGGAAAATCTAGGCTAACATTTGAGATACAGAGGACGGAGCAGCCGGACAGAGAGGACTTGGCTACGGATGGGAAAACGTGGCCAGGGGCATAACTGACTCAGCAAATGCGCTGGAAAACCCAGACTCATTCACCTATTTTGCCATGGCAATGTATCTTAGCAAATATGACTGGAGCACTGGCAAGGCCCGCAAGCTTGACGAGATGCCTGGTGAGAAGAATGCCAAGTAGAGGTATTCCGTTTGAAACGTGGGGTGGTTTAGCAAGAAAATAGGCGTTATCATTCTAGCAGTATATTATTCTGTTTTGCAACTAGAACAATTTGCCTAGTGTACGAGCTGTACGAGCCTCTTTTAAATTTTAGATGTAAGCTACATAATAACACATGGTTTTGGCCTCTGTTGTTCCTTTTCATAGCTCCATCCGAAGTAAACGCCGTTCATCAGTCTAGCTGTGACGAGTTGACTGTGAATGCTCGTCGCTCCGTTGCTGAGGAAGAAAAGGGAGTAGCTCTTCCTCCCAGGAAATATTGTCATCTGTCTTTCCCCATTTCTTGAGGATACGCCCCCGCTCCTCTTGATCGCATCCGACTTTTAATAGATAAATTGACCTCGTATCTGAAAATACAGGAATACGATCCTGGAAGCTTTTCCACCAAATGCAGTAGATGGTGGTATTTCCTGAGTCAAGGAGATCGATCGTGTAATTCGTGATTGGGCATGGAGGCTCCCTCGAATTGCACTCCCCGTCCATACTCATATTTCGGTGTAAAACCTGAGGGCCAATGAAAATACGTCCGGCGGCAGACTCTGGCTCTGCCCAGTGAACCCGCAAGAATTCTATGCATTTAGGGGCAGGAGGGTCTAGCCGAGAATTCCCTGAATAACCAAGCTCAAGCCGGGAGGGAAGTCTTGTGATACATGCAGCCGTTAGGGGCTCATTCAAAAGAGGTGAAAGAGTTTGACTCAGAGTTGACTTTTTGGAATCACAGCTGCGTTTGAGAACTTTGAAGTTTTCCTCTGCGAAGCTATCTTAACACATCTATTCATTAGCTAGAGACCCAGTTCAGGTTTAAAATTCCAGTACACTCACGATAGATATAGATAGCACGATCAGGGTGGTCTTTGTCCACACCAAGATAGCCTTGCTCACAGTCGGAAATGAAGTCCTTGGACCTCCACATTCGGTCGAGGGCCATTCTGCGCAATAGTACGAGGCTAGCACGCCACGGCTCAAAGAAAGGATGAGAGGGATTTTCCATTTCTAGGACGGGCTCCCGCAAGCTCAAAGCGACGGTACAAGCCATTCTGGGCTGTAATTATAAACTCAGGAAGGCACTCAGAGCTGTCAGCGTGTTTTTGTAACTTGGTTGAAGCAGAGATTCTTGTTGAAATCAGGCCACGGATGTGCGGTGAATGTCTTTTGGCGCTGGCCCCCACAAGGATCACCACCGTCGTCACGGGCCAGATTTGATACCGCAGGCGGAAGAATCAAGGATTTGTGTTACAGTACAGAGTACCTGCATCCTGCCAATAGGCTCAGGCTGTTGCCTATTCTTCTAGGGACTCGGAGTCAGGAAAATATAACACCTCTCGGTGTTTTCTTACTCACGTGATTTGTTTGCATTTGTTACCCTTATAGATCATAATTTGGTAATACAATGCTGTATGTCAAAAATACTAGTACCTTTGAGCATTCATTAGTACCTAGGTATTAACCGAAGAGGAAGTGGCTTTTGGGCTTTGTTGTTGTAAGATATCGTTATTTTGGAAAAGAATTTCGATTTAAGCAATTGTTGTTTGTCGGTCGGATCCATTTTATACATCTTTATGGAAGATAATATGTGCAATTTCGAGACAGAAGAATTAAACCTGAACGACTGCGTAGGAATTTAAACACCCCCGGAGTAAGTGGTGTCTCTTGTCAGTCCAGGTGTTGTCACCTGGCTGGTGCTACTCTTGTCGGCTCCTGCTTTTTTCTTTTCCTCCTCCTTCTCCCTATTTTCCTTCTTGGCAGCGATTTCTGCGGCCTCCTTCTCTGTGGGCCTACGGGCCCAAATTCGCCGACTGGTTCTGCATTAGTATGACACGATACCCCCAAAATGCAACATCACAGGAAGATACTTACGAAAAGTGATAGATATGGTGTTTGGGGTCGTTAATCTCAGCACGAGCTTTTGCGACATAAACCTGAACTTCCTCGATACTCCATGGCTCGGGGAGGCCGAATTTGGTGAGCAAATATGTGGCATATCCGTCCATCCCAGTCTTCCACATATGCCAATTAAGACGACCAGCTTCCTTCAACACAGGGTCCTTTGGCCAAGGGCCAATAGGCCATTTGTATACCTTTTCGTGAAGATCAATGAAGCCCGCCTTCTCAATTTCCTTGCGCATAGTATCGAGGGTGTCGACAGGGCGGCCAGATAGCGCAGCTGCACCGATGATGTTCGATCCCCAGCTTGCCAAGATACTGTCCTTGGGCAAGCTACGGTCGTCAGAAAGTACTTCACAGCCTCCTTCAAACTGCTCGAACCAGCCTCCTGGCTCCAAGTTTCTACACAAGAAGAGGTTATTAATTTGTTTTTCCTCACATTCCATCGCAGCTTACTCGTAGCACTGTCTGTAGACATTATCCCACTCAGGCGCATTGAAAGAGCCCAGCATGAGACTCATGTGAATCAGATCAAACTTTTCACGCCATGTCCATTCTTGGAGAACGTCGTCGACTTCAAGAATGCAGTTGGGTGGCATCCAATCAATGGGCGGAGGGTAAAGATCGACGCCGCGAACCTGGGCTGTGGGGGGTTAGCATAAGTTCTCATAAAGCCAGAAGAGATAGGATATATTTACTTTCTGGAAACATGTCCGCTACATCGCTGGATTTTGGTAGAGTTAGCCGGGCGTACTACTGCCGTGGTATAGGATAGGGCTGATACTCACACTGCCCAGCTTCCTCTGCCAGTACCGACATCAAGAATGCGCTAAATTCAAGGAGTTTCAGAACATGGAAAAAGGGAAGACAGCAACATTGTAAAGAGATACCTTCGGATTTTTGATTGGGGCTTGAAATAGGGGATTATTTGTTTCCGAATCCATGACCAAGGATACCAAATGCCTGGAGCTGTCAGCATATATACCATGACTCTAGAGGGTTGAATGACTGACCCTGCCTCAAGTGCCTCGAATTGCTTCTCATCGGAGGGACCCCTGCGCCGAAATTAGAATGTCGTGTTGGTGACTTTGCTTTTAAGACGCTGCAAGTACCAGTATTTGCCTTCCCGAAGGGTTTGGTATCTGGACATAATCATGAGTATATAGTAGATTCGACTCGCTGCTAAGTCACGTACCGTCGGCCATGATCCATCACTCCCTTATAGATGGAGGAAGCGAGAGATGTGGTTTCTCTATCGTTTAATAAGATCAGCTGGTCAAGACGGGATAACCAGGATAGTGTAATCAGAGAACATACGATTGGAAGTCGCTAGGCTCATATTCATTTTCGAGCTGGTAAAAGTCGGGATCCTAGAGCGACCGTGGAAATAAGCTAAATGTGCTCGGTCAATTCGCTCGGACTGCACTTACGACCGCTATTTTCTCATCGGTCTCCGACATCTTGAGGGCGGGGATGGCGGAAGCCAGGGAACACGACTCTAAGTGATGAGCGTAAAGGACCAATAAATCGGGAGGTTCCTCAAGTTATCGCGACCAAAACACAAAGAGGATGAGAAGATCCGAGATGGCCGATGGAATGCGGGGAGCGGATTCATCATTTAAAAGCAAGGAGAACCACGGCCCCGAGAAGTGGGCAGACAAGTGGGCCCTCACGTCTTTCTGGGATTTCAATGCAGGTTCGACCCGCCACTAACGTAGAATTCTTTTTCACTGGAACAGGAAACGATCCAGTAGCCGATCCCTCCTTCATCAAGCTCTAGGGAAGAGAGCTGTGATACGCTTGAAGGCAACCTGTCGCGCACAGAGTCCTTTGCTCGCACCGGCACAAAAGCAAGGCTAGCTTTTTCCGACCGCGCCCCTTTCCTCTTTGGGCCTCGACTTTCCTTCGTGTTTTGACAGAAATCCGAGCACGAGCAAGCGGGCAAACGGACAAGTGGATTCTCTGATTTGCGGGTGCGCCCGCTGGATCCATTCGACAAGAAACGTGTCATGGCGTGCCAGTGAAGAGCGCAGGCGAATCGACAGAGATCCCTGTCATGCCGGATAATACACTCACAACGATGCTATTCAAATTGTTTCGAGGTTATCGTGCACGTACTCCGGTCCCATCCGGGTGGACTGCAAAACTTCGGACGGTCTGAAAGTGCATAGTGGCGCACAAAATTTCAAACTGACCGCACAAGACGCACGCGCCGTCTATCCGTGGGTCCCGATGTCTCTTTTGTGAAGATAAGTACATACGGAGTAGGCCGAGCTGCATGACCAAAGTACATATTAGTTCGTTCCACTCTGCCACGTTTGGGTTGGTCCCCCGCGGCTCCGGAACGTCAAAAGTACGTTAGAGTCCTGTTGAATTTTGCGATTTTTCGCCAAATTCTTGCTCACACAGGATCTATCTACATCATGCAGGGGAGTCCACGTGTCGTGGGATTTAACTATTGATTTAGGGCGGCTACTGTTTGTCGGGCTGAGTTGCATCTGATCTACGGCATTTGTCGTTGTTATGGGCTAGCTTGCTTGATTCTCACCCCTCCGGTTCACGTTCGACCTGATAATGCGTTTGACTGCTTGATGTACGGCAAGCCTGGGAGCTATTGGCATTCCCGGTATTCTTAATATCCCTCAACCTCCTGACGTTTCTGGCAGAGTCTCCGAGTCGAGCCCAGGTGGTCCTCGGAAATGTTTACACTCAATCTGACACAATCAAGATATTTCTCACCGCGGAAAGGTCAAGAGTAGTATTGAAAAAATAGTTTTCTCCAGGGCTGGGCTGATCAGCAAAGCAGATCTTATGCGTGCCTGAGTGATTGCAGATAGATCCCTGGCTAGCAATCTATCCCCTGGAGGCATTTTGGTTGCATGACCTCACTCAAGAAACCCCTAGGATCGACTAAGATCTGCCAAAAGCTTGTCATATCATCTACAGATAGATGAGAAAGGTCGCATGATTAGGAGGATTCCATATTGAAAAAGAAATAGCTGGTTGGGTATCCTTGAAGCTAGTTGAATAATTTGCCTGTCTATATTCAGAGAGGCAAACAGAAAGGCAAGAATCTAAATAATACTATCATACTATCTCCGGCTGCCAGTGCCAGAAACAGAAATTACCATGGCCACAACTCGCTCATGCGAGAATTAATTTAGCTCTCATCACTGTCAAACTTCTCACCAGCAACGTGAACCGTAGCGCTTTGACGTCGGATAGCTTCCTCAAGATATTCCGGTTTGAGGTTTCCGTGCTTGTCGTAGCGGTATGGCTCATGAATGGAAATGCTAACGCAGTCGAAGATGTTTGAGGACTTCTTGAAGATGGCATCCATTTCTTCCAGGGAACGATAGCGAGTCTCAGGGAAGAAGAAGTAGACACAAGGGAACATGAATGCGTTGCTATCATAGTTAGTTTAAGCTCTGGATTGAGGAAGCTCTGGCCTGAAGCTGGGAACTTACATAACGGCGAAAATAACATAGGTCTTATATCCAATACTGTCGAACGCAACTGGGGTAATCATGACGACCATGAAGTTGAAGATCCAATTGGCACTATTGAAAAGAAAATGATTAGACGTTATTGGGAGATATTGCCGAAGAAATATGAAAAGAGCTTTCATACCTAGTAGCCAACGCATTGGTCGGGGCACGGATTCGCAGGGGCACAATCTCAGCGGGATACAGCCAGGTCATTCCAAGCCAACCGATAGCGAAGAAGGTGTTGAAGACGAAGAGGAAAATCGCCTGTCCAATTCCGGCCCGCTTATCGTCGAGATGTGTCAAGCGGTAGTTGCAGCCTGCAAGAATAGCCATTGAAATCGACATGCCAGCAGCCTGAGGCTCCAAATTAGCTCCGGCCACGAATCAAATAGGAATACGAGGAATGACTTACTCCGATAAGCATCAGAGGACGACGTCCAGCCTTTTCAATAATGTAAATGGGAATAAAGGAAGCCATGAAATATTCGGTACCGTTGCAGGCGGCCAGTAGCTTCGGAAGGCTAGTACCGCCCAGACCAATTTGGGCATAGAGATCAGGAGCCTAAAAGATGTTAATTAAGACCTTTTCTTACCCGCAGACCGGGAAGCTGGCACGGTAGTACTGACATAGTAGGTGATGAGATTGATTCCAGAGATCTGCTGGAACATCTGGTTGACGTAGGCGAGTGCGACACGATGAAACTCTCGGTATTCGCTCATCTTGAACAGACTTCTAAAAGAGCCCTTATTCATTTCCTTGACGGTTTCTTTGATAGCAATGAGTTCGTTTCTGATAAAAGGGTCGTCGCGATCTTTTTCGTTGAGAGCCTCGAGGATCTCCAGCGCCTCGTCATCTCGACCTTCCATAACAAGCCAACGTGGTGACTCTGGAAGATTCATGATGGAGATAAAGATAATGACGGCAAAGAGAATTTGGAACGCAAGTGGGAACCGCCAAGCGACTTCCTTTTCTCCAATGAACGACATGCCTATTTACTAGCTTTCAGCATTCTTGCTAGACTAGAGCCATTGAGGAATTCGAATTACCGTAGTTGATCCAGTAACTGAGGGTAATGCCACCAGTAATAAGGGCACCCTCAATCATCACCATCTTTCCACGATCGTGGGCCTTTGATGACTCGGACTGCCATGTCGGAACAGTACTTGTATTCATGCCGTTTCCAACGCCGGTGACAATTCGACCAATGATAAATTGTGGGAGATCATATGAGGTTGATTGCAACAGCGCCCCAGTAGCCATCGTGACACAACCGCAGAAGATAGTCTTTCGTCGACCGAGGGGGTTACCGATAAAGATAGTCAAGATAGCGCCGAAAAAACATCCTAAATTGTATGCTGCGACGGCGATTCCTTTGTTGGTACTGCGCGTAGAGATGAGGCTTGAATTGCCCGCAATAGCCGGGTCGTCGGGGTTGATATCTGGGAAGTACTTGATGAAGGACGGCAGGTCAAGGATACCGCCAGTCACACCCTGGTCATAACCGAAAAGCCTTGTTCGGAAATTGTTAGTTGCAAAGAAATAGAATTGAAACTAGATATTCCAGAAATGACATACAGGAAATCAAGACTACCAAGAGAACTGATAGCCAAGTTCAGAGAACGGCCTCTGAAGCCGAAGAACCTCGGCCAGTTAAACATGTTGAAACACAGCACGCCAGGCGAGAGTCAAAGGAAGCATTGAGAAGGGGAAAAATGAGCCTGACAGAGACAACAGGTTATATACTATATCCACCGCTCCATTTAAGCCCCCCGGATTAACAAATGTAGTAACCCGAGGTGACCGGGGTTCTACAGGGCATGGGGGAAGCCAAGACGCTTGGAGGCCATCGTGCGCAGCGGGGATGGGCGATTCCACGGTAATAGGATTTGGGGGCGGCTCAGCCGTCAGATTGTAACTGGTCCAAATGCCCAGACATTCACCTGCTGGTCAAAGTACGAAACACTTGGCGGTGATATGCCACTGCTTGGCAAGCGGCATGGCACAACTTGGCGGCCTTACTTGGAAGGGAATTTGCCAATGACTAGCTTTGATGGATTTCATTTTCGGCTATGATCGGAAAATGAAATGAATTTGGAGACCCTCGCAATCCATACTCCGTAGAGTAATTTGAGTTGATGGAAGCTCTCCGGCTCTCCAGCTCTCCAGGGCTGTCGTTGCCTAGGACTGAAGTCAAAAAAATAACCAATGGAAAGTGTAGATATAGAGTGGGCCCAGCCAACCAAACACCCGCCCAGGTGACAATGAACTGCTCGTAAAAATGGATAGAGCTGAACATGGAAAATGTGACGCAACACCAATCAAGTTGAGCCAACATTGGCCTCATCCCATCAATTCATGGCGTTGGTCGATGACATACGCCAAAGGGTGGTGGTGTCGCGCGGGGGCCACACGATCGAGTGAGGCCAAGACGTTGCAACCGGGGGGGTTTTCTGGGCAAAAGCCACGCGAAGGGCGCCTGGTCTTGGCTCAGCCATGGCACCCGGGGAAATGATCCATTCTGCCCACGGGGAAATGGATCATTCGGCCCATCACCAAGGTCTCGGTCCAATTGAAAACAAGAGAAAGACTCTTGGAAGACACAAGGCAGCTTGAATCAGGCAATGAGGTACGTCGGATGAGGCGCATGTTCCTCCATGCTAATGCCAGATGGATTGCTTGATTCTCTCGACGATGATTCTAGGCGTTTGAGATTCTGCGATGGCCATGCGGGCGAGTCGGACTCTGGCGATTGGTCTAGACAGTGGACTGCAGTAGCGACAGCTGCTAACCTAGATCTGTTCGCTGGATTCCACCCTAGGCTCGCTAGCCTCACTCGTACTCCCCTTCCGGGATTCTCATTCTTTTTCGGAATTTACCCGGGTACCGTAGAAGAAGAGTCATCTGAGGTCAATCGACTATTTTGAGAGAGCTCCGATGAGAGTATACCGATTAGCGCCCAGCGCCCCAATGCGCCCCAATGCGCCCCCAGGGCCGTGGCATCCCGGGAAAGGCGCTTTGTGATGCGATTGAGATTTCCGAAGCCGGCTAGGCGCACCATGGGTAAAGCTAAAGAGCTTCCGTTTTCTCTCAACCCGACCGGAGAACCATCCTCCCCGGCGCCAGAGTCTCGAGCCCACGGGTGGTATTATACCTCCGGGTGGCGGTCCTTTGGCCAAAGCCACGCTGGCTCGGCGTCGTCACTGGCAAAATCCCTGGAACGTGCACCCGCCCTACAAGTTACGAGTGTCTGAGTCTCAAGTCTCAAGATCTCGTCGCCAATGCGAACCAGGCGGCTTTCTCGTTCGAGTCACACAGCGCGTCTTAAATTTCTCGGCACCGGGAGATGGACCAGCCTAAAATAACATCTGGCCCTCTGCATCGTTGAGACACTCCGCCGAGTCAACTTCAAGGTTGAATGGAACCAGTTAAATGCAAGGATCGGCCCTTTAAATGTCCGTCGCAGGTGCTCCTGCGAATCTCAACAAAGAAAGGAGACCCACGTATTGTTGGATTTGATCAAGACATATGATAGGTCGCCGGCAATCACTTTTAGACGCGGCCGATATTAGACCAGATGACTTTGATGCGCTCTTTCTCTCGGCGAAACTTCCTAATGACATATGTGGATCGAAGTGAAAGGTAGCTAGCTCCTCGCTTGGTGCCGCTGGTCTGGAAAAACAAGCGACTCGGTGTCTGAGCGCATACCTGCGGTGGCAGCCCAGATAGGAAACCCGCACCTGTCAGGATTTTTCCGCTTTTAGTAGTACTTGTATGTATATTCAAGGGGATAGGAATAGCGTAGCAAATTAGGGTGCTTAGGAGTGGATCTCAAACGGGGCAGTACTGTGAAAGGATGCGGTAGATCCTCAACGGCCTGGACTGGTGACTGGGTTAATCCGTGGAAGAATTTGGCTAATGTACAGGGCTTCTTCCACTGCCTAATCATTCAGAAGACAGTGACGTCAGTGGACACAGCAAAAAAGAATACTTTATCCGATGGTGCAGAGAATTTGAGCAGGTAGCTACGGCTACATGCCATCAGAATTACCCTGGACATAAGTGCCACTAGTTCTGGAGCGATTGCCGGGCGATAAGCAAGTCACAAAGGTTAATAATCACGGTGATCTACGTTTTTGGCGACCGCTGTGGATTAGACTTTCAAAGTGGGCTACTCGAGGGTTTATCATAATAATGACCACAGGACCGAGGATGGGTATACCCTTACGAGTAAAAATGGGCCATCGCTGTCTAGCAAAAGATCCTGAAAACAGATTTGAAGCACATCAGTTTTTATTTCTAGTAACTCCCAGGCAGAAATTCATGTTGAGACTCGTACGAGTATACGAGTAGTTTTTGACTTCGGAGATTAGACGAAGGCTCCGAAATTGGATGACAATGAAATAGCGGTGACTCTAGGATATAATGTGCACTCGGCGAGGGATTCCAAATCAATCGGACATAGCTCGGAGCTAACAACTAATCTTAATAAGTGGCTTATTGATGACTGCAACTGCAGCCCACTAGAAGCGCCACTAGAAGCGCCATTGTGAACTATGATCTGACTGTTAGTGTGATCTTAAATTTATAACTTCTAGGTACATGAACTACAGTCCAAATAAAGTCCTGATCTGGGACCAGAACCGTGTTTCGAAGATGCTGACAACGGGCCGATCTATCCGCAGTGGCCAAAAAGAAGAAAAGTCGCCGAAAAACCTCGGCTCGGGCAGGCATTGCACCGTTGGTCCTTGCAGAAAATCTGGGTTTGGCGGGTCCGTTTCCAACGGCTCAGGATCATTATAGGCGCATACACTGCTCGATCTGGAATTCTCCGACTCAGGGGACCCTTACGGAATCTACTCGATCCTATAGAGGTTAAGCTTATCCTGATAGTGTGGAATTCTCTCGAACATTTTTTGATGACGGGCGAGCTCCACCTCCAATTTTTTTTTTCCGCGCGCGACAACTCAGGCCCACCGAAGAATCCTGATCGCTGGAAACGCGGCACATCTTAAAAAATATGATGAGAAATCGAGGTCTAGAAACGTGGTGCCACTGAAGATCTTGAAAATATTTAAAAGCAAGGATGGAGAACTGGAGCTGTATCTTAATTCTTTCCAACAACTTGAATCAATCAATTCTATTCATATACCCCAAATTTCATAATCGTCCTTTTCTACAATCAAAATGAGCGTCACATTTGGAGTTTTCCGCGGTTCCCAGGAGGGCCAAATTGTTGCGGACAAGACTACTCGCGAACTGCAGCCCAATGAGGTCTATATCGAAACTACCCACTCCGGTCTCTGCGGTACCGATGAGCACTACCTGAAGTCGGGACAAGTTCTGGGTCACGAGGGTGTTGGTGTTGTTCGCCAGCTCGGACGTGACGTTAAGAATGTCAAGGTTGGCGAGCGTGTTGGATTCGGATATACTCACTATGTCTGTGGTACCTGTGAGAAGTGCCTGACTGGTAAGTGAACAAGAGAAAACCCACAAAACCAAAGGAATCATGGCTGATAGATCTTCACAGGCTGGGATCAGTACTGCGAGAACAAGAAGGAGTACGGTTCTCACGACCACGACCTCGGATCCTTCAGCCAGGGTGTCGTCTGGGACGCCGGCTGCGTCGTTCCCATTCCTGATGGATATGACTCTGCCGATGCTGCTCCCCTGATGTGCGCTGGCGCCACTGTTTGGACCTGCTTGACTGAATACGGTGTTCGTCCTACCGACCGCGTTGCTGTGATGGGAATCGGTGGCCTGGGTCACCTGGCTATCAAGCTCGCCTCTGCCATGGGCTGCCACGTCGTGGTCTTCTCTAGCTCCGAGGCCAAGCGCGAGGAGGCTTTCAGCTTTGGTGCCTCCGAGTACCACGTCTTCCGTGCTGGCGAGGAGCTCAAGGACTGCAAGCCTGTCAACCACCTTCTCCTCTGCGGTAGCGCCAATGTGGATTACCCATCGTAAGTTGACAAGCTCATGGCTATTAGAAAATTTTGGGCTTTGCTAACATTTTAACTTCAGCCTCATTCCCCTGATGGACGTCCACGGATCTATCTACCCTCTTACCGTTGACTTCGCGCCCTCTCCCGTCCCTCTGCTCTTCATGAACATCAAGGGTATCCGTATCCAGGGATCCCTTGTCGCTTCCCGCCGTAGCTTGCGAACCTTGGTTCAATTTGCTGCGGATAAGAAGATCACCCCTACCAAGATGACCTTCCCCTTGAACAAGGAGGGTGTCGAGGAGGCCATGCAGACCCTCCGTGATGGAAAGATGAGATATCGCGGTGTTCTGGTTCGCCAGTAGGCGAATTATTCCTGGCAAAGGTTTTTGAAATGAAATAGATATATGAAAATAGCATAATAGATCATAGAAACGTTGAGCGTTTGAAATTTACCATCATTTGGAACATTTTTAAGAGTCACATTGATCGGGGATGGGAAGCCAATTGCAATGCACCAACATTTAAGGCTTCCAAGTATTGTCATTTAGAAAAAGACGCTATGTAGAAGCTAATGCAAGTACCCGACACACTTCTTCATGTGATCAATCCGATCGAACTTTGAACTGAGGAGCCGTCCTCCCCGTCACAACGCCCACCGTATTCTTAACCTCAAATGAATGAAACTTATCCAACGCCCTGCGCATATCCGGCTCACCAACACGCAATTGCTCCAAAATTTCCGCAACTGCAGAATACAAAATCGGAATACTGCCATCCTCAATCTTAACCGCAATCCCAATACCCCCCCGTGGCTCCGATCTCTCTCGTCCACGATGAATCCTTCACGCCAATACCATAGCACCCATCGGCACCAAGTTTACCAATCACCTCCCCTCCAAACGCCCTCATGAGGATTGTGCAAAACCGATCGTCACCTGCCACGTTCTCAGGATACCGCGCCATAGCATGAAACACCCGACTCATAGATCTCAATCTCGTAATTTCACCATCACCACCATCACCATCCAAAGCCGGGATCCGAGTCACGGCATCCGCAAAAGCAGCATACATGCGCGCAAGATAATTCAGCGGAAATGCCGGCGCAGGAAGATTACACCCGTCCAGGCCCCATTTCGAATCTCCAGGATTCAAACCACAAATCTCATCCACGGTCCGCATGATGCGTTTCTGAAGCGGGTGTGCAGGTAAATGATAACTCTGTACATCAGTATCCAACGCCTTAGCCGCAGCGATCATACCAGCATGCTTGCCAGAACAATTACTGCAGACAGGAGTCGGGGTGAAATCCGCTTTAATCCACTTCTTGTGAACAGTGTCTGAGACTGGAACGTGTCCGCCGCATTGGAGATCATCTTCCGAAGCGGAGATTTGGGCGAGGATATTTCTCGCCCGCGCGATGTGGTGCCCCTCGCTGCTGTGTGAGGCGCACATTAGGGCCAGATCAGATTCGGTGAGATCATATTTCTCCAAGGCCCCTGTTTCAAGGATGGATACTGCTTGTGCGGGCTTTGCGGCTGAGCGCGCCAGGGTTATTCGTGTTGGGTCGCCGACGCTGTATAGAATGTTACCTGTGCTGTCGACGATGGCGGCGTGGACGGCGTGGCGGTTTTCGATTACGCCTCCGCGCTCTGTGATCACGAAATCTGTTGATAAGGGCGTTCGCATGATGGCGATGTGTGTTTGGTTCCAAGGTTGTGCTGACGGCGTGCGGCGCAGTGGTGGGAGTTTAGAGAAGCGGGCGGAAGGGCCGTGGAGCACTGAGATGGGCGAGACTTATGAGATGACGCTATTTGTGTGTATTAATACCCTTGGCAGTTTGAAAGGGGTAGCGTATGGCCTATGTCACATTCAGTCGAGCTTGAAGATATGACTCGATATGACTCTGAACTCTGATATTTTTGTCTGGCACGGGCCGCTACCCGTTCAAGTTGTGTGTCGAGGTGGGATCGGCAGGTCCCGAGCCCAGCGGAACGGATCTCGTCTAATCCCATTTTCTTCAAATTGCAGACCATGGCTGATCGAGATGCGGAGGTGTACTAGTATATTCTATTACTTAGGCATTCCTGGAAGCTAGGGTAAATTGAGTGGGAAGCAATGGTAGAAGGTAGTTGTGGACAGATAAGAAATCTTGTGTTCTATGTGAATGATCGAAGCTTCTAAATGACAGAAATATCCCCCTCTAAGTGTATGGTGTAGGGCAAAACCAAAAACAAGAACAAACAAGAACAAGAACGCTCATGTAGTAACGAACAAAAGGTTTTCGAAAACGCCGATAGAAATCGCTCAGTAAATCGCTTCAATGACAGACCAAAATGAGAACATTAAATGTGTGCGAGTGCATGGAGATCTAAATGTGACAAGAGAATGGTAGAAGATGAAACAAGAGTAGGAAATGTCGAAAGTGTAGAAGACTAGAAGCTGAAAAGACCAGTACGCTTCTTGCCATAAGGGTAGACAATGAGGGCAGCAATGAACAAGCCGACAGTAATGCCGATGGCGACCTGGATCATACCGAAGCCGAGACTGGCGACGGAAGACGCGGATAAACTGCTGCTAGAGGAGCTGTTGCCGGACGTTTGGAGATTGTGTCGGACTTCATCGGCATACTTAATGCCAGCGATGAGGGAGCCACTTGAGGCGAGACCAGAGGGAACCAGGACGAAGATACCGGGCAGAATGGCGGTGGCGGCGTGACCGTGCCAAAGACGACTGTACAGATTGCCGAGAACACCGATGGTGAATGCGCCGACGGTATTCGCGACCTCGGAGTTGGAGCCAAGTTTTGTCGTGCTGAAATAATTTGTGATGTAACCCGAGACAGCGATGACAACCATGACCGGCATTTGCTTCCACTTTCCTTGATTGACGATTGCGAGAAAAATTGCGTAAATTGCGACGAAAGGAAACTGTCGTGTGTATTCAGATCCGTAGATACTGAGATTGGAACATGTAGATGATGATGTGGCGTTACCATCCATGAGGCCATATATCGTGGTCCCCACGGTGATACCGTAGCCAAGGAAAAGTGAATAGATGATAGCGTAGACCATGCGAATCGACCCAGCGATCATCTGGTGTGACTGCAGTTCCAAACTGCTACAGAGAACCATAAAGCCGGGAAGAATAAGCGCGATGGATGATTGTGCCAAAGCAGAGAAGCAGAAAAGCTCCTCTTGAACCCCATTGCGGGTGATTTTGATACTCCCAAAAGCACGAGCGAGGAAAGAAGTGAGCACCGCGGCAGTCACCTCGAAGACGTTGGAATACAAGACAGAGCGTGGGGCGAGGACGTGTTGCATTAGACCGACCAGGCATCCCAGAATGAAGATGATGGGCATATCGATCGGACGCGCCTTGAAAGCGAAGGGTCCAACAGCAGCACTCGCTAGACCATACATTCCAACGAGAATCCACCTGTTAAATCGAGGCTTCCGTTGCATGATCTCATCCAGCTCCTGGCTTGCTTCTTCAACCCCAATAAGATCATGTACAACATTTTTGTAGACGTTGTGCGTGTCGGCAAGACGGCCCAGGTCAACACCCTGAACCATACGGACCAGCTTGACCTCGGCGGTGCGAGTAACCGGATCATCGAAAGACATCATCATGCAACCCGGGAGGTACAGAAACTGACCGGAAACCTCAAGAACACGGGCAGTCATCTGCATGTACTCCTCCAAACGGTGAGTGGGCGCACCGTAGCGCATAAGCGCCCGGCAGAGCTGCATGATGTAACGCTGGCGAGCCAAGATCTCGGCGATATGAACAGTAACACGGATCTCATCTTCAAGGCGAGTCTTGCGCTTATTTTTCCTGTGTTTCTTGCCTGGCTGAATAGGAGCAATCCCGGGCAAAGTGGTGCTGCTGAGATTCATGGAAGCGTCGACCAGCGACGAGGTCGATCGATGATTCGACTTCTTATACCATTTGAGCTTCTCCCTGCGTGGGGTAGCAGCACCAGATGCCAGGGCAGACGGGGGAATCGATGGAGAGAGAGAGCCCTTCTTCGGAGTCGTCGCACCGGACGAGAATTGGGTGTCGCTATCCGAGTCATCGGTGATAACACTGCCTGGGCGAGACGATCCGTTTGTCGAAACAGCTTGGAGCTTCAGGAGCTGCGAGAGGATACCGCTACCGCCAGCCAATCCACTAGATCGTCGGCGTGCAAATCCACGCAGGACACCCTCCGGAGTTGTTTGGCCCGACCGCTGGTATGCGCCACGCGGCCGACGTTTGCGCTCCTGGGCCTGGGTCATGCTGCGCACCAGGCGATGGGCCTCGGCGGTCGGGGCTGCCTCGATGGGCTGAACACCGCTCTCCAACGATCGGAGTCGGTCTGCATCATGACGGGCGCGTCGTGCTTGAAGCTCCTCCAGAGGAATACCATTGTCGAAATCATCGGGGAAGTAGGAGGCGTTCAGGGCCTCGCCTTCATCGGGAGGACGACCCAGACGTTCCGTGAGACGAACGGTCTTCTGGCGCAGCAGCTGACCAGCAGCCCGAAAGCGCTCTCTTGCGGAAGCAGTTCGCTCGATGAGGCTTTGCTTTTCCTCCTCGGCGGGCTCGGCAGGCGATCCCTCCTCGTCTGGCATGCGGCGACCGGTGAGGCCGCGTGAATAAGAATGTGCGGGGACTGGCGGGGTGACGGTTCCGGAAGGCACTTCGCTCAACTCTGGTGGCGGCAACAAATGCTGTGAGGGATCGGATCGGTCGGAGGAGTTTCGACGAGAGCCATCACGACTGTGGCCACGACCATGGCCATGACTGTGAAATCTCTCGCTTACCGAGCGGCTGATTGAACGGAAACGCACTCGCGGCGAACGAATTGGTGGGGTGGACTGCGTTGGCGGCGTCTGCGTGTCGTGCAGCCCCGCATCATACTGATGCACATCTGCAGTATCTTCTCGCTGGAGGCTGGGACGAGTCGGACTGAGGGTTGGACTGAGAAGTGGACTGGGGAGAGTTGTCGCAGGAAGGGAAGTTGGAAAGGGAATTTCATCGAATTCTTCGGTCGGGCTTGGGTGAGGGCCAACGATCGGGGAGGACATCAGAGCGAGAGAGGAGGGACCAAATGGCCCAGTCTATTGGAAAAGAAACACGATAGAGAAAGTGGGAAGAATAAAGGATAAAGGAGTTGAATTGGATAAAAGAAGGAATCAAACACAAGACAAAGTAGAAAGTAGAAAGCAGAAAGCAGAAAGCAGAGGGAAAATATTTAGTAGAAAGCAGCCAGTGGAGCAAGCCAGATGGAGTACAAAGTATTTACTTGGCTCGACTCGGCACTTTTGAGAGAGTCTAGATTGATGATCGACCGAAGATCAGATCCAGCGATAAGGCACAGTACAGTATACTGTCCTTACAGTATACTCTGTAGTCTGTAGTATCTATGGGATGTAGTTACTTGGGGCACCTGACTTCCTCACCTTCCTCACTTCCCTCAACTTCCCTTCTTACTTCACACCACTACATCGATTCTTCGCGACTCTTCCTTTTCCCTTCTTTTCCTTCTTTCCCTTCTTTTTTTTGCCTCTTCCGCTTCTCCTGACAGGAGTCAAATCCCTTCTGCCAATGATGGCGCCTAGCCGGACACACGTACCACCTGTACATCACCCAAGGGTGGGTCGGTGGCGAGCTTGGACCGAGTCTTCCGTCGTCCGATGGTTCGTTCCAGCTTCTATCTCTTCTTTCTTGTAGGGTCCTGCGAACCCTAATACGTTCTAGCCTCACACCGTTCGACTTTTATCTCCTGCTCACCATGGGAAATATCTGAAATCCCTGAAAATGGTCGACCCTAAAAACGCCCGTGCTATTTTCCACATCCACTGTTGGGCACAATCTTGCTTTGCGTGATTTCCTTTCGGGACCTCCGTCTGACGATCGGGATCCACGGAGTTCCATCACGGCCCTCCATGGATTTTCTTTTCCAATCGAGATATAGCCACCTCCTGAGCTCAGGAGCTGATGTGGACTCTTCGCAAGGAGGTATGTCAGCGCCATGGTCCACCACGATGTGATCATCCAGCCATGACATTGACAACTTGTGACAAGTGGAGACCGCAAACATGGCCGAAAAAGCTCCCAGCCAAGCGCCCCCCCCGGTTAAACATAGAAACAGGCCCACTCGCCGAGAAATAAGGGCGACACACTATTCACCATTACGAATCCCCGAGACATGAGAATGAGAAGATGTGCTCAATACTGTACCCGCGCCACTCGCAGGAAGTGGAAGTGGGCCCCTGGATAGTGGGTGGATGAAATGAATTCCATTTCCATTTCCTAAACGCCTGTGATATGATGCTATGATGCTCGAGTCCAGAACGCCTATCTCATCCCCCATACCCCATCCATCTACCCCCACCACCCTTCGTCACACATTGCATATGTATTTCACATTTGTTTTGCTTTTGCATTTGCATTTGCATCGACCATCGGTCATTGCGCATATGCGATGCATGAAACAAACAACATGTGGCAACTTGGCCCCTGCTTTATTCCTCCGAGCGCTTCTTCTTATCGGGCAAAGCCCAGCCATTCAAATATCCCACGCCCACATTGAGATATGAAGCGTATCCCAACCACGCGTAGTACGGAGTCATCAACCAAAAGGCTGTCCGGTCGGCCGTCCACCAATTGGCCAACAGGAAGGTCAGGTTGCCTACCAAGAGGGCCATATCGCCCAGAGCCGCGGCCGGCCGCCCCGCCCCGAAGAAAAGCGGCATCCAGAGGAAGTTGAGTGCCAGCTGCGTTGTGTACAGCGTCTGGGCCGTTTCGTTTGCGTCACGAACCGCCAGTGAGAGCGACCCGGCTGCTGTTTCGGTTGCGTGGTGCGCGGCATAACCCATCATTCCGTACAAGACGGTCCAGGCAGGGGCGAAGAGCCATGCCGGCGGACTGAACGGCGGTTGGCGGAGGTCGCGGTAAGTTGTTTTGGTGTTTTTCTCTGTAGATGCGGTGTGAGCGGGTGTATTTCGGGATTTGAGTCGGATTCATGCATGGTTGGGGGGGAGATTTCACTCACGGTTGACGGCCAGCGCGACGGCCATTCCGCCGACAATGGGCGTGGCGATCGATAGCAGCGGAGAGGTGAACACCCCCTGGGGAGCGCAAAGGACCACGGCATGGTTATTGACCTAGACCTTGGATCTGTGTTTGTTCTATTTTTTCTCGCCTCTTCTCTAATCTGGAGATTCTGATCCTTTTTTTGCGGAGAAGGGGGGGGATCAACTTTAAGGACGCGCATGAAGCCGGCCGATCGCGATCTGGCGATTCCCATCCGCCACTACGTCACCGGCTCACTTTTGCCGATGCCGCGAGCCACTTCGCTTAGGCGACATTCCAAAAGCCAGGAAAAAAATAGAAAGCTATCCCATTCTCAGTCGGCTGTTCGGACCTCGATCTGGATGAAATAGGATGAGGTTGTAATCCAAGGTTTGATTGCTGGTGCCTGGTCGCTCATGCGCGTTCTAGAGCATCCCGGTCATCCCTGTGCGACTTACGCTCCATCAGAAATGGTCTTCCTTCGACGGGGACTTTTTATCATCTTAGCCTGCTAGTTCAGCCATTGCCACTGGCGAAAGGGGCTGATATGACTGCTAAGTGACCGGTTAGAAAAGTTTCAGCAACTATATAAAATGATGAGAGGGAGGGCAACCTAAAGGGTCTAGCTTTGTCCAGTATCGGTGACTTATTTTGATTCCTTCCTCTGATTCGCAATCGACAAGATGCGATTGCGTCTTTTGTGCCTCCATGGATGGGGCACAAGTGAAAAGGTTAGCTTTTTATTTGCTAAAAGAGGCGCGAGACTGAGTTGCGTTACGACTGACCCAACTACTGTATCGTAGATTCTACGCTCGCAATTGAGTATGGATAAATTCGATACCATTGCATCGGGCTCAACCCCCTGATTGATAACCCATTGATAGGTGGACTCATCGGTGACCTGCAGAAAGACAACAAGGCCACATTTCATTTCCTAGAAGGCGAGGTCGACTCCGATGCTGGACCGGGCATCGCCGGTTATTACGACGGGCCCTACTATAGCTATTATCGTTTCCCACGGACATTTTCCCTTGAAGATGCAGACGAGACAGATATTCTAGAGGCGTACGAGCTGCTGTACGAAACAATCTCCTTCCATGGCCCTTTCGATGGCGTGTTGGGATTTTCTCACGGTGGCACACTGGCCGCTGGTTTCCTGATCCATCATGCCAAACAACAGCGCGCCGGAATATTGCCGCCGGAGGCTCCGCCGTTCCGCTGTGCTATCTTTGTCAATTCCCTGCCTCCTTTTCACATGAATCCCGGGGAACATCCTGTTATAGACGAAGACCTGGATGGGTACATTACCATACCCTGTGTAAGCATTGCAGGCGCACAAGATCCACTTTTCAACTGTTCTCTGGCCCTACATCAAATTTGCGACTCACGTTCTTCAACATTCGTGGTGCATGGGAAAGGTCATGATGTCCCCACAGATCAGAGAAACGTAGCCATCATGACATCTGCAATTCGCAAGTTGTCTATCCAGATTTCTGGAATATGAGCTGAGGCATTGGTGGGAATTCCGAGCTCGAGCCAGCAGTGAGCAGGGAGGGAGAAAGAAACAGAAAGTTGAAAACAGCCAGATATCGATACTCTTCTGTGCATGACTCGGCGATTTATATGTCAACTCCACTCGATTCTAGGGTTGCAAATCTTCTGGGTTGGCAATCATCTACAAATGACCCGAGGATATTACCAAGTGCAAAGCTCTGCAGCTATAGTCAGGTCAGAAGCTCGGTAGTTTGGCAATTTAGACCATTTTGTTTCTTTTTTTTCCCTTTTTCACATAAGTCAGTCCTTCGTGTCAGATACTTCGGCATCGGGACCCAACATGAAAGAAATTCCCATCACGCTTGAGGCATCCAACTCCAGGTTGTTGATGGAATGCACCAACATAGGTGAAACAAGAGACTCTGAGCAATCAGCTCAAAATATGCATGATGGGTTTTCAATCTTGGCCGACGATGCTTCAATGCCGATAGCGGTTATAGGAATGGGGTTTAGAGGCCCCGGAGACGCAACTAATGTGGAAAGACTGTGGAAGGCTCTACTGGAGCAACGTGAAGAATGGTCACCCATCCCAGCAAAACGATGGAATAGCTCCGCATTCTATCATCCCGACCACGCGAGACATGGCACGGTGAGGATCCAAGATGACTCAAGTCAGCGGCCCATTTTATGCTTAGTGACTTTATTATCCAGATCAACGTAGAAGGCGGTCACTTCCTCGAAGAAGATATATCGTTATTCGACGCGCCATTTTTCAACATGTCCAGCGACGAGGCGGCAGCTATGGATCCTCAACAGAGGTTATTGCTGGAGGTTACATATGAGGGGCTAGAAAACGGTAGGCCCCCTCCCCTCCCCCCAATCGGATGATCAACAAACACACCACTGAAATTTTTAGCTGGACTGTCTCTGCACCAGGTTGCCGGGAGCAGGACTTCATGTTTTGTTGGATCATTTTGTGCCGACTATACCGATTTACTTCTTCGGGATCCTGAAGCAGTGCCGATATACCAGTGCACGAATGCCGGACAGTCTCGCGCTATGACTGCAAATCGCATATCCTACTTTTACGATTTGAAAGGGCCCAGCGTCACAGTTGACACGGCTTGCTCTGGTAGTTTGGTTGCCTTGCATCTTGCATGTCAAAGTCTTCAAACTGGGGATGCGACAATGGCAATTGCGGCTGGGGTTAATGTTATTTTGAGTCATGAGTTCATGTCCACGATGAGTATGATGAGGTATTAAATATAGTATTTACAACAATCTTTTGGTAGTATATACGCTTACCCTTTCACAGATTTTTATCGCCAGATGGACGCTGCCATACCTTTGATGAAAAGGCCAATGGCTACGCAAGGGGCGAAGCAATAGGTTGCGTTCTTCTAAAACCCCTGGATCAAGCATTACGAGATGGGAACACTATAAGAGCAATTGTCCGCGGAACTGGGTCAAACCAGGATGGCCGAACACCAGGAATCACTTTGCCCAGTGGTGCCGCTCAAGAAGCGTTGATTCGAGACGTTTATGACAGATGTGGGCTGTGTCCAGGTCAAACGGACGTTGTGGAGGCCCACGGCACCGGTACGCAGGCAGGTGATCCTCTAGAAACAGGTGCGATATCGCGAGTATTTGGCCATAGGCGTTCTCCAGACAACCCCGTATATATTGGATCCATCAAGACAAATGTCGGACACCTGGAAGGGACTAGTGGAGTTGCGGGGGTTATCAAAGCCGTGCTGATGCTGGAAAATCAAACAATTCTTCCTAGTCGGAACTTCGATACGCCAAACCCACGCATCCCCCTCGAAGAATGGAGGCTGAAAGTAGGTATATAGGATATTTCCTATATCCACAGACTAATGTGAACAGGTACCCCGATATCCGGAGGACTGGAATAACCCCGGTCCGCGTCGAGTGTCAGTAAATAGCTTCGGCTATGGAGGGAGTAACGCTCATGCTATTCTCGAAGAGGCCTCCGGTTATCTATCTTCACGGGGTCTGGCCATATGGCATAAACAGCCGTCAAAAGCTAGCTGGAGAAAAAGAATTGGAAATGACACATTTTCAGTCGCTTCGACTCCCAGACAGAGAATATTCCTAATGTCTGGATTTGACGAGCACTCATGCAAGGCGCAAGCCAAGTCTCTCTATGGGTATTTGTTAAAGAACGAAAGTATCATTGACAATATCTTCCTCGGTGATGTCGCTTCTACCTTGAGCGAAGGTCGATCCCGGTTCATGTGGAAGACAGCAGTTACTGGGAGTTCAGTCCAAGATTTGGCCGAATCGCTTTCAAACGAAATAAAACCTCGGATTTCATTGAAAAGGCCAATCTTGGCCTTTATCTTCACAGGACAAGGGGCGCAGTGGGCTGGCATGGGAAAAGAATTGTTAGACACGTATCCAATATTTTGTGAATCTGTTTCTCGAATTGACGTTTATTTGGCGGAAATGGGAGCGTCGTTCAAGGTTTATGGTACGCATTAACATTTAACCCCTCCCTCAATTGAGATAGGACCAGATGGGCTGATAGTAACAATTTCTCAGACGAAATATCCAAAAGCCCTCAAGACTCCCAGCTCAACTATCCCCTTCTCAGTCAAACGGTGTGCTCAGCGCTGCAAATAGCTCTCGTTGACCTTCTTTGGTCCTGGAAGGTATATCCAAACTCGGTGACGGGTCATTCCAGCGGTGAAATTGCTGCTGCGTATGCGAGTGGTGTGCTGAGCATGGAAGATGCTATGAAAGTCGCTTATTACAGAGGGTTGTGCGCTAGCAAGATTTTAGCATCGAATGAGGTTCGAGGCTCCATGATAGCTGTAGGAGTTTCGGAGGAGGCGATAGAACCATACCTCTCGAGCCTTGTTTCTGGGAAAGCTGATGTGGCTTGCATTAATAGCCCTTCGAGCGTCACGGTGTCGGGCGATACAGAGGCGATTGCCGAATTAGCCGACAAGTTGAAGGCGAAGTCCATCTTTTATCGGCGCCTCGCTGTGGACGTTGCATATCACTCTCATCATATGAAGGTTTTTGCTGATGAGTATCTAAGTGCGATTGCAACTATCGCCCCCCGAGACCAACGTGTGGCCACAGATGAAACTTGTCAGCCTTTTGCGGTATCTATATTTTCCTCTGTGACTGGCAAATGCATTCTACCAGAAGAGTTAGGCCCCCGATATTGGGTCTCAAATTTGCTTCAGCAAGTCAAGTTTTCAGACTCCCTCAAAGCTCTATGCTTCGAAACAAATCCATGGCATCATCGCACAAGTCTATTGAATGGACGGAAAGGAAAGAGAATAGGATCCGCTCAAAAGGCAAGCGTGGGCTGCCTTGTTGAGATTGGTCCCCACTCGGCGCTTTCTGGTCCCGTGAAGCAGATCATACAATCCAATGTCAAGCTTAGCACTGCCGATATTTCATATCTCAGCATCCTCACACGAAACAAAGACGCAGTTAAATCGGCGCTGGGTGCTGCTTCGACCCTTGTCTCTATGAATTACCCGCTAGATCTGAATGCTATCAATTTTGCGAAAGGAGCAGCAACCCAAAGACGACCCAGACTTCTTATCGATATGCCTCCATATTGCTGGAACCATACCAGATCTTACTGGATTGAACCACGCTTGAGCCAAGCATTTCGGAGTAGAAGCCAACCGCGAACAGATCTACTTGGCACATCAGACAATATCGCATGTCCTTTTGAACCTCGATGGCGAAATTTCATCAGGGTTTCAGAGATTCCTTGGATCATGGATCATAGGATTCAATCGGTCATTGTTTTTCCTGCTGCAGGATATTTGTGCATGGCGACTGAGGCCGCAACGCAGGTATTAGGAAACTCACAAATAATGTCTGCCATCATCATGAGGAATGTTTATATTCACTCGGCTCTCATCGTTACCGAAGCTAGCGAAGTTGAAGTATTGACTTCACTTACACCACATGGAGAAAGCCGGATGCATGATTCACGAGAATGGTATAGATTCCATATATATTCGGTTTCAAGGGAGAATAAGTGGACGGAACATTGCTCGGGGGATATCAACGTCGAATCGCAACCCAATCGTGCAGAGGAAGTGACAATTCACTATTCAGAAAGTTCGAATATCCATCCCCCCAGTTCCAAGCCCCAAGGCATTCGGGTAGTCAATGTTGACCGTCTTTACGACCTACTACGGAAGGCAGGGCTTGAGTACGGGCCTTACTTTGCTAATTTGACATCCGCCCACGCAACAGAAACTGGAACATGCTTCGCTGAGATCACGATACCGAATACCGCAACAGCCATGCCGATGAATTTCCAATATCCCCTCCTCATTCATCCCTGTACGCTGGACAGTGTTTTCCACACGATATTTGCTGCGCTGCCGCAGGACATGGGGGTAGAAAAGGGTCCTATTATCCCAGTGTCACTCGACTATATGCGCTTGTCTTATCAGATGACTTCTTTGCCCGGAGACAGATTAAGCGTTTGTACGGATGTTCGGCCTGGCTCGCGGGGACAGATCGTCGCGTCGATAGTCGTTGCTGAGAATGATTCCAAGATGTGCAGTCTGAACCCGAAAATATCAATCAGCGGGTTGAGGGGTACCCGGCTTGAAGTTGCACCAAACATGAGCGAAAGTTCAAAGAATGTTCCCATTGCATACGGAATTGAGTGGCGAGCAGACCCCATGTTTATCACCAAGGGTGAATTGTCACCCCTTCATCAAAATAATGGTAGCTCGAGAGAGAGTCTCACTTCGCGAGACGAATACGACTACTATGTCACAGTCCTAATACAAAATGCGATCGAAGCTTTCAAAGAAGAACATAGTCGGAAACCAGATTTAATCTACGACAAGTACAAATCGTCGTTGTCGGAAATACTTCGAGTACATGCAATCGACGAGAACAAATCACTTGATCAGATAATACTAACCAACAAAGCTCCTTCGAGTTCGATGGGAAGGCTAATCAACATGATAGATGCCTACCTTGCTTCATTATCCCAGGTCGAAGACGAATCTTTTACCCAACTTCACGAAGAGCTTTCCAACGCTCATCACGAAGTTCTTTCAATGGATAAAGCATACATTGCTGCCTTGGATCATATCAAGCTTATTGGATTTAAGAAGCCAGACATGTCAATTCTACAACTCTGTGATGGAATAGTTCGGCCATTGACACTCTTTCTCGAGGCTCTGTTGGCCGATATCAGCAGCGAGGAGTTTGCTTTCCCTCCCTTCTCAAGATACACTTTTACATACCACGACGAGGAAGACCACGAGCGAGCACAGTTGTACTTGGAAAAATGGACAAAGTGGATCGATCTTGTGAAGCTCGGAGATCCGCGCGGAATTTCCGATTCTTCTGCGCCTCGACCCGACGATTTTTCCTATGACCTTATCATCGTACCAAATGGATTTCACCAATTCCATTCCAGTCTCGAGGCGCTTCAAATATGTCGCTCCATGCTGAAGCCGTCTGGAACTTTGATTATCGTCGACCCGCTTCGTCCCAAAGAGAGCATTCTAGATAATTTCCTGACCACCGCTTTATATCTATGGCCCGTGGGAAATTTCGAGCCACCGAGGGGATTTGAAGATGAGGGAGGTGACCTCGATGATATGATTTATAAAGCTGGGCTTACGTCGAATCGAGACGCTGGCAGCATTGACAGTGACCGGAAGATGAATCTCGTGGAAGGCTTCATAATTTGCCAGCCAGAACATGAGGCAAAGCTCATCGACAGGGAATTCTTGATAATCCAAGCAGATGGTGACGAAATATCCATGACTGAATGCTTGAGATATGATCTCTTGGGCACATGCCCGAAGGTTGACACATCATGTCTAGCTGCAGCAAATGCGATAGGAAAGGTTTGCATTGTGTTCAATGACGTACATGAGAATGTCCTTGCAAGCCCAGATTTCGAGACTCTTTCAAAACTGAAAGAAATATTTCTTTACAGCAGCGGTGTACTTTGGATCAGCCGCGGTGGAGCTATTGATCCAACATTCCCTGGATACGGACTTGATGTTGGCTTTGCCAGAACGGCTAGATCCGAGTCTGCCGTGAAGCCGATTATCACGCTTGACCTAGACGCACAAAATCCGTTGACGAATCAGAGATCTGCGAAATTAATCACGACGTTGATTCAGAAATGCTTTTCTCAGATGAACTCTGGAGACATGGATACGGAATATGCTGAAAGGAATGGAGTTATTATGATACCACGAGCAATGGAGCGGTCAGATATCAACCAAGACTTGGGTCACATCAAGGAGACCGAGATCCAATGCGAACAGCATTTCCGACAAGTCGAAAAACCAATCCGGGTTTGTAGACCGAATGGTCACAATACTATACACCCGCATCTCGCAGCAGACTTTGAAATGACCAGTCCGCCACCAACAGGATATGCGAGGATCGAAGTAATGGCATTTGGACTGGGCGAATGGGATATGCAAGAAGATGCAGATGAATTCCAGTCGAGAGGAACATTGGGTTTAGAATGCAGCGGCCGAGTCCTGGCAATCGGGCCAGGGGTACACTCTCTTTCTATCGGTGATCGTGTCGCTTGTCTTGGGACCGGAACAGCAAGGAGCTACTATCAAGACAGAGATACCTCTTTTCAAAGAGTTAGCGATTTCATAACTTATGAAATGGCTGCCGCTGTACCTGTCGAATATACGACTGCATACTACATTATACACTATTTGACAAGGACCAGGCCGGACGAATTGGTTCTGATTCAGGATGCTGCCAGCTTGCTTGGGCAGGCGATGCTTGAGATGTGTTTTACTCGTGAAACTAGGATACTAGCAACCGTGACTGACCCCTCGCAAAAAGACCTCCTGTTGAGCAGATTTGCCATTCCACCTGAGCGGGTCTTCATCGAGGGCGTGGACGATATTGTTATGAATATCGTCGAGCTCACCAGCGGCAAGAAGGCTCGAGTTGTCATTTCGACTGCAAAAAGAACGCATCGAATATATCGAGAATTGGTCAAGTGTGTTGCATCATTCGGACATTTTGTTCAAATGTCATGTCACAACGACGAAAGAGAAGAAGATAACACCTGGAGCACTACAAAAAATATTTCATTCTCGTCTTTCAACGTCCTCGATTTTCAGAAAGATAGGACAGATCTGACACGACAACTATGGCCAAAGGTTGTTCAACTCTTCAACGAGGGAAAGCTTCACGGCCCCTCGTCACTATCCGTCTACAAAATCTCAGACCTGGATCAGGCACTGGGTGAAGTTTCCACTAAGAAGCACGTGGTAGTGACCGCTGTAGACAACGAAATAATTCAGGTAAGCGCATCACCCGTTCTATTCTCGAAGGGGAAAACACAAACTTACTTCCCACTGGCAGTTGAAACGACCGAAAGTCTCAAAGGATATATTCCAACCAGACGCATCATACCTCCTAGTTGGCGGACTTGGAGGTATAGGACGCGCAATAGCCTTATGGATGGCCGAAAGGGGTGCAAAGAACCTCATCCTGCTCAACCGAAGCGGTCTAGCAAAGGTATCCGCTCAGTCCACTGTCCAGGAACTTACCGAGAAAGGCGTGCAAGTCGACATTCATGCGTGCGATATATCAAATGAGTCAGAAATCAGACAAATGTTCCTCGATATTTCGTGGGGGGCACCGCCAGTCCGTGGAATTGTGCATGGGGCTATGGTTCTCAAGGTCAGTGAGGTATATCCCATCGTCCAGTCGTTTACCAGCTAACCGGTCCTTGATCACAGGATATACATATCGAAAAAATGACGACTGAAGACTACCTCGATGTGCTACAACCCCGGTACAATGGGACATGGAATCTTCACAATCACGCTCCAACCGATCTAGATTTCTTCCTCATGCTCTCGTCGATTAGCGGGGTGATCGGAAATGCGACGCAGGCTGCCTACGCCGCCGGCTCGGCATTCATGGACTCGTTCGCTGCCTACCGGAATACGCTGGGTCTCCCAGCTACATCCTTGGACCTAGGTACGGTCACAGATGTGGGATATTTGGCCGAGAATGAAGGGATTGCGAGTAAGATGATCACACAGGGGTTTCAGAGTACAGATACTCAGACACTTCTGTCGCTTGTCCAGGTTGCTATTGAGCAGCAGCGAAAGCATCAGACTGTGAGCACTGGGAATTCTCAAATTATAACAGGACTGGGCGAGTGGAAGACAGGTCAGTCATTAGGGAATTTCGAGGCGCCACTATTCGCGCATTTTCGAAGGAGGTTTCGTTCTGATGGAGCTGCCGGGGCGACGGAGGATGAAGATGCTTTTCAGATGGTGCGAGATGCCTTGCGGGTGTCGAAGACGCAGGATGATGCTATTTCTATTGTTTTTGAGGCTCTGAGTGCGAGGATTGCTTCCCAGTTGGGCATCTCGGTGGAAAGGATTGATCCTGCTAGTCCGTTGTCTGAGTTTGGGGTCGATTCGCATGTTGCGGTTGAGTTACGCAATTGGGTTAATAAGACGATGGATAGTGCTGTATCTATTTTGGAGATCTTGGCTACTGATTCGGTGCTGCAGTTGGCTAGTCATATTTTGAGTCGATCTCAGTTGATTGATATTCGTGGTGATAGTATTTAGTCTTTTATACTACGAATGATAGGAAGCATTCTTGTTCAAACTTCATTAACTTTTAACTGAGCGGGGTGATAGTAAATTATTTTAAGTTATGTGCATAATCAGATAATTCATGACAGAAATAACTCCTGGAAATGCTGATAAGATGGTAGTAGTCTATTGTATGTGTTTCAGTTCGGGCGCAGTATTGTATGAGAGAACCGTAAGAAATCATCACTCGGCCTTCTTGGAGGCCTTGGTTCGCAGCTTCATCAGACCGTACACAAGGGCATACGAGCTGAGAGCGAAGATGGCAACGATACCAGTGTCTCTCCATCCGTAGTAATACTCTTTCAGGTTGATGGTGTACAAGTAGTCAGCACCCTTGGTGTACTGACAGACGCGGCAGCTCTCGGTTGCGTCGGGGTTGACGAGGTTCATGCGTGCACCGATGGTTTGCATGTAGTTGGCGAGGTACTCGCCGCAGCTCTTTCCACTGGGAGGGTCAAATATGGCAAATTCACTATTTTTGCACTTGACATCCGTGTCCCAGACGTTGAAGACTAGCATGCTGCCCATGAGATAGTTGAATGGGTTCAAATAGTACATCCAGTAGCGCCAGAAGGCCTGGATCTGGGCGTATGGGACTAAAACACCACAGAAGGAAACCAGGGTACCGATGAAAACTGGATTCACCAAGGCGGCGAAGGTGGCATTAGGAGCGTAGGCAGCGATGAACTGACCGATACCGGTGTAGACGAACTCGTAGAGAAGCATGACAAGGAATGTCGCACCCGCTTTGCTCGACTCGTTGGGGAATCCAACAGTGTAGTACCAGCAGACGAAGTACAACACCGCGCACAGGCAAAGATAAGGAAGCTCAGAGACAACCAAAGAGGTGACGAATGCAATCCACGAATACATCTTGGACTTCTTTTCGCGCTGCTCGTAAATAGAACGGCGCTCAATAAACAGCGGTTGGAGTTGGTTGATCACACCGGGTGCAACGAAGATGAAGTTGAAAATGGTGAAAAGACGAAGCTGCATATCGCCGACCCTATCGCCGATCATCCAGAAGGAAAAGCCATTGAAGAGAGCAGAGCCGATATGTAGGGCAAGCTTGTTATTGACATAGTCAGTGTTGCGGTAAAGAGCCTTGTTCATACGGTTAGTAACCAGCTTAGTCTGCTCCCAGAGTGAAGTAGCAAACTCGCGGCCATCATCGAAAGTGCCAGGGGGATTTGCGGCGGCAGTGCTGATAATATCTTCAAGCTCCTTGAATGACTTGGCATGCTCAGGGGACTGCAGCCAGACCTGGTTCCAATCCTTGCCTTGGCTTAGTTGACCAGAGACAACATCAATCATGTGCTCAGCAGGGTTCGTATTAGCCGGGCACGGGGCTCCATAGCGAGTGAAGTAGTTCTTGACTGTCTGACCATTGTCACCGATATCTCCGAAGTAAACTGTCTTGCCGCCCTTAGCAAGCAAGAGAAGTGTATCGAATTCGGCGAATAGTTGAGCAGAGGGTTGATGAATAGTGACAAGGACAGCTTGGCCGACGTCGGCAAGCTTGCGCAGGAATCGCACGGTGTTGTAGGCAGACTGTCCGTCAAGGCCAGAGGTTGGTTCATCCAGGAAAATCAGGATACTGGGCTTGGACACAAGCTCGACACCGATAGTGACACGCTTACGTTGCTCAACGCTCAGACCGGCGCCCACATAGCCGACCAAAGTATCCGCAAGGTCATGCAATTCAAGAAGATCAATAATTGTGTCGACATATTTGAGCTTCTCCTCACGTGGAACATCGCTAGCTTGACGGAGAAGAGCAGAAAATTCCAGGGATTCACGAACGGTAGCGAAGGGCTCCAAAACATCAAGTTGCTCACAATATCCGGCGGAACGTTGGAATGAGACAGGAAGCTCGCGACCGTCTACCAGAATAGAACCACGAATGGTTCCTTCGGTCTTGCGCTGCGCAAGAACATCAAGCAGTGTCGTCTTTCCAGCACCGGAAGAACCCATCAGAGCTCCCAGCATACCCGGCTTTACCCATCCGTAGACATTATCTAACAGAACGCGGTCGCCAGAGGGGGTCTTGACTGTGTATTGTAGGTCCTTCCAAGTGAAAACAGATGTGTTGCGAACAAGCTGCTGATCGATTTCCTCATCACTTTGGGTACCACTCTCGACAGGTGTCTTGGTTTTTTCCTGCACCTGGGACTCCTCGTCTTTGCCAGGCTTCAGGGCGGTTTGGTCCAGTCGCTCACGAGGAATAACAAGGCAGTTGCCGCTCTCGCCGGGAGATTGCCAGCGCGAGGTGGCGATCACGGTAACGGCGACGAAGAGAACCCACCAAGCCCAGTTGATGCCAAAGTTGCGCCACAGGTGAGCGTGGCTATAAGAGAGCGAGCTGAGGTACTCTTCGCCAGTTACAACAGTAGCACCAACCTGAGCACCACCGACACCAGCACAGGCGGCATATGTGGAGTCCTCGTAGCCGGGTCCCATGGGAATAAGGTTGTTTCCGACGCAAGGGATGATTTTCTTGTGAAATTCGTTGGAGAGAAGGGCTTCGAAGCCGTAAGCCAGAGGGTCGATCCAGAAAATCCAGCCCAACCATGGGTGCATCTGAGGCTTCTGGATCATGTAGCCGGTATACATAATCAGAGCGGAGATGAGGAATCCGGAAACCTTGGAGGCACCGTCGAACGTAGAGAAAAGGGCGCCGATAGCTCGGAAAAGAGCGGTCATGGTCTATTGAATCGTTAGTTGAGCAATGCAGGGTGAATGACCAGGGCATCTTACCATTGTGGTACCAAAGACCAAAATCCAGTAAGTGAAGAAAGCTCCAGCAGACATAGTAAGGCCGACCATGAAGTACACTACCAGGGCAAACATGCTGATCTGGAAAAGGAGTACGGGGATATCGGCGGCGATTTGAGCAAGGCAGAAAGCGGCGGGATGGAACATGGCAAAGCCCTTGTGTTTAATCAAGACAGGGCGGCCGTGGAAAGAATCCGTTACCTCAGACATGGCAAGCAAACTGTTGTAAAGGAGGGAGAAGAAAAGGGCACCGGACTTGACAAACAAGCCACCAGAGTTGTTAGGCGCATTGTAGAAGAGGGAACCGGCAATCAGAGCTTGAATCAAAGTAGCCACCTGCTTGATGATAAAGGTGGCCTTGTCACCCCAAATGATTTGGTATTGACGAGAAACACACGCCTTCACCTGCTCGTTGAAGCTGACAGTTAGAGGGCTGTTCTTCGGTAGACCGTTTGACGTTTCGAAAGCAACCCCATCCTTGAAGTCCTGGGTCCTTTGAAGCGCGACATCAGAAGTAGGGTAGTTGTATTCATTCTTCATCTCCGAGTAGACAGGGGACTTCTCATACTCTGCTCGCAGAGCCTCCTTAGTGCGAGGGAAGCGGCTTTCATAGCCTTCGCGAATGCGACGTTCCGTAGGAACTGTAACCCCAGTAAGGAAATCAGCAACGTTAGAACCCTCGCGGCAGATGAAGCCAGCCTCCTCCATGAACGGACGGGCCTGGGCACGAGTTCCGTAGAAGACCTGCTCGCCCTCATCGAGAACCAAGACCTTATCGAAGAGGTCATAGATTCCATTACCTGCTTGGTAGAGGGTGACGATAGTGGAAAGGCCCAAGGTATCTGTCATGGCGCGAATTGCCTTGGTCCACTCCAATGCAGTGCTAGCATCCAGACCGCGGGTACTGTTGTCCCAGCAGAAAACAGATCCACGAGTGGCCAGGCATTCGATGATAGAGACACGCTTGCGCTCACCACCGGAAACTCCGCGGACGTATTCGTTTCCAACCTTTGTATCCTCGGTGTGGGAGATGTTCATCGCTTCCATAAGGAACTTCTTCGAGTCATCGGCGTAGGTGGTAGCGGAGTCAACGCCGTTGGGGAGCTTGTAGGGAACCTTGAGACGGGTAGCGAAGTCCATAGTTTCACCAACTGTAAGGGTCGGGAAGAAAAGCTCTTCCTCTGTATTCATCACGATCTGGCCTCGGTAGTTGTTGGCCTCATCTGGGGATAACGAGCCAAAGCGCACGTCTCCCTCCACGGACTTGTAACCTCCACGGCGATTGGCAAGCATTTTGAGCAAGGTGGTACAGCCGGAACCGGGGCGACCGAGGACCAGCAGCATCTCGCCGGGCTTAACACATCCATGACTGTCTCGGAGGATGGTGCGGAGTGGGGCCCTGTTGCGGGATTCTTTGATGTGTTGTGGGATGTTGAATTGGGAGAAGAAGTTCTCGTTGACAGCAGCTTCAGAGCTAATGACGTCCACATTGAGGTTTTGCCAAGTGACACCCAACTCCTGGGCCTTGAAACCCGAATCTAATTCACGTTGATGTTGTTCCTGGACGCGGGAGAGTAGGCTCCAATCGTTGTGAATGCTAGGCACAGGACTGGTTTTTTGGCTGGTTTTGCGAGGGGTTTCCTCTCCGTAAACAGTGGCAGCACTGGCGGTTTCATCATGAATATCATCCATCGACCCAGGTTGGGACGACGGATGAAGTGAACCCTCCATGTTTACCGTGGGGGAGGGGAGGGGAAAGAAAGAGGGTGAGTCAATTCGGCAACTTCGGCGGGAAGAGAGGCAGGAGGGTCATCGATGGTTCTTATGCAAAGACAAACGAGTGTTTACCAACTACGGTTACTCCATTTATTTACATAGTAGCACTACGCCTCGGGAGAATCATTCTAATCTTAATCTGCTCAGTGAGTGGGTCAAACCCGTCGGTCAGTGGTCCAGCCGACTTTCCGAATCCAATGGGAAATGGCCGGTGTCGAATATCACAAGGCTATCCCGAGCCGCAGACAAAGGCCGACAGATCAACTTTTTCGGGAATTGCCCCTAATATGGAGAGAAGTGAGATTTAATGAGACTCAACAGCTCGCCCCACGCGGGAAATGGATGAATGGGGTCGAAATTTCTGCGAACCCAAACTGTAGTGACTAGAAAGTGGAGCCTTGCGGGCGATCTAAAGACGACAAGTTCCGCTGACACATCGGGACCCTGAGATTGACAAGAGTAATTGGACTCTTCTGCTGAACAAATAGTGGGGACGCATATACGTGATGCGGTCGAGAACAGGATCTGGAACTGCTGATTGATAAGAAGCAGCCACCAGAGGGACCGGATAAGGAGAATGTGCCGAGTCCGAGTTGACAAGTTCGAAAGATTCCAAAGATTCCAAAGATTCCATCGGACGTCGCAGTGCCAAGACCTCCGATGCCACGCGGTCGGCGATTAAAATCCCCGCTGAGTAAGCGGGTGCACGGCGTCAGGCAAGCCCGAATTAGGCATCCTGTCAAAAGATAGAAAGGATATCCTAGGATACGTTTCCTAAAGTTTGGTTTTACTAACAGTCGGTGTATCTATCTGCCCGATTACTGCCGGTGATTCGGGACTGTTTCATCTCGATCGTTTCCGAACTAGGGGACCTATGTACTGGAGTGCCCACTTGGTTACCTACTTGGTCGGAGAGTTGGTTACCTTACGGTAGCTACTAACCTGCCATTCAGTTACCAAACGTTTTGCCTACTAGAATCCCCACTAGAATACCCATTCGAACACCTTCAACTTATCACATTCTGTCTCTAAAAAATACTATACTCGCACCTTCTTTCCCGCAAACGCCGTCGATTTCAACAAATCAGTGAACGCACAACACCAGGAAAGACCGCAACGATATCATATGCATATCCCCAGAACGATCGAACCAACCAAATCACCAGAATATCAAAACGCCTATCACCACCACACCGCTCATTCGATTTGGATATCGATCTCAGTCTTCATCTCCTCCATCTTCACCAACTTCTCCCGGCAATCGTTGCAAACGTCATACTCGTTGCCGTCCTCGTCGAAAAACTCATTCTGATCAGTCTCGTGATCACCCGGTACGCAGAACTGTTGTTTTTTTTCAAAGCAGTACACGCAGATGTCGTCATACCGAAGGCCGATACTCCGCGCTTTTGCGCAATGCATACAGACAAAGTGACTGGGACCAGAGATATCGCTGCCTACGTCGTCGCTTGATTCGTATTGGCTACTCAGAGATTCGGACTTAATCGAATTTTCTATTGATTCCACGCTATTGTGCGAGCTGGGATCGGCGGACGGTTGGCGGCTGGTGGCACAACTCCCCTTCTTCACCAACGAAACGAACGTGTCAAGTGCTTTCCTCATGCTCTCGGCTGCTGCGAAGATTGCGCTTTTTCCATGAATCGGCGACATCTCTTTTTGAGTATCTGATGCCACTGGGTTCGACGCCAGGTTAGAGGTAAAGGGTCCATCGGGTTCGATGGTGCTGGATGGCGTGTTAGTGCTGATGTACGGCGGATTCGATGAAAGCTCCATTGGGTCACATGTCTCTCTAATGGGATTTTCAACGAGCATCCGGTTCAGCATTGGGTTTTGCTTCAATTGGGCATTGATCTCGGCAATTTTCCTTCTTCCCGCACGCTTTCTCTAGGATACTCTGATTAGCCGAACTGCGTTCATACCGAATTTGACTAAAGTTACTCACAATTTGACAGGAAGATCGGCAATCGAAGCACGCTTTGAGAGCTGCTCCATTTTTCATGTACCAATCAATCGGGAGGATTCTCTTGCACTTGCGGCACATCTGGTGGATTGTGTTGGGTTCGGAAGAGGTTGTGGTGGCAGCACGGAAACCTGAGTTCGCCATTTCGGGAGTTGGTGGAAGGTATACGTATGTATGTGAGGTATCCCGGGTGATAGGGAGTCACTGAATGCTGTGAAAGTCTGACTTTGGTCCTGATATTTTCAGGGCAGGGGTCTTGGAAGAATCGGTAAGGATGAAGTATTGAGGTGTCTTCGTCGGAGTTCGATATCGGGGAGTGAGAGATGCCCCTCTAGTGATTTATAGTGTTAGTATCAGATCATTGGAGAATGTCACTGGGGGGGATTGACAAACCGGAAGTATGAAAGGGATGGTCAGGTTGGATGAGGGTTGGAGTTTTGGGAGAATGGAGGTCGAAGATGATGATTGTTTGGGCAGCTCCCTGATCACAGAGGCCGCGTGGAGAGAGTCGGTGTAAAGGTCGATTCACGGTGTTGGTCTGCAGATATGGACTTTTTGGAAGTCTGCCGAGAGTGTGGAAGCTGGTGCAATGCTGCGAGTGACATGCAAGAAAGGTTCAGGTTTTCTTCGCCCTAAATGTGTTCGAAAGGATGCTTCGGGAGTAGACGCGGAAGAGAAGATTGAAACTATAGATACTGAGATATTTATAGTCCAGGCCAGGAGTGAAGTGAAATTCCCTTGAACCTTCAAGCCTGGAACTTGGCCGAGTGCCAAAAAGTACTAGCGTCATATTTTGATGCAATGGCAAATTCCCAAGTACATACCTCCAACAGAGAGGGAGAACATAAAAATATGGTGAAAGAGCCTTGGGCGATATTCCATTCACTATTCAGATAGCTGTCATTGGATTCCATGGCTGCAACCAGAATCCTCGAGATACCTGCTGATCATGCGCCGATATCAGAAATTTAAGAGCAGATCTCAATCATGGAGAATCGACACTGGGCGTAGGTTGAATCGGCACGCTGGAGCGGGTAGGAAAACACGCGAGCCCTGGAGTCAAGTGATTGGGGGAATCAAAGTGAGAGAATATGGCAGTCAATCGGGTTGGAGCCTCAGGGTAGAAGTGAGTAGTATCCTATCTGATGCGCTGGCGTTTGATGAAGAAATAGGCTTCGCTTCACTTGACGTCGAGGCGTCAAGAAAAGTGATGGGTTGCGGCAGAAAGACATTTAAGAAGGGGGCCAGAATGAGAGAGGAATAGCATGCGCGTGGAATAAATATCGATCCATGCCCATGGATGGCAGGAAGATCGCGGTGGCGGGTCAAAACAAAATTATGTGCGGGACTAGTAGGAAAGAGCGATGCGGGATTTGAGGACCTCAAGAAGGAACAAGCCTCATGCTTGAAAGCCAGTGGGAGGTCCCATGATACTAGGAACCTCAGTGGAAGAAGGTGAACTAGGGAGATGATGGAGGCTTGAAAGAATCTGGTACTAGTAAAAGTCACATTTCTCGAATCTGCTGAAAACATATATATCGGGCGAATTCACCCTTCCGACTCGCTCTCTCCAGTTCCTCCACGGCTTCCTCCAATGACCTCATATCCCATGCTTCCTCATCCGACATGTATAGTTCGTCACAGCCAGGAAGTAGTGGTATCGTTTGTGTGGGCAATGCACTTTGCAAAGCGTCAAGTCGATGAAGAAGATCTTCCTGGGCGAGCCGTTGCATCGATGTGCAAGCGAGAACGTGCCTGAGATCCGGTTCAGAGGCCCGGGCTTCTTTTTGGATTTTCTGTAGCGAGAGTTCGCAGAGTCGGTATGCGAGCTGATCGGAGTCTGTGGAGGGGTTTGGCGTTGAGAGAGGGGGGGTGACTGCCACGGTGGATATTTGGGTGCAGAGAGGAGAAGGTCTCTTGCGTGGTTTGATTGCCGTTGAGACGTTCCTGACGAGGAGTCTTGTGCAATGCATAATTGTGGTGGTGGGTTTCAGAGCGATGGCTTTGTGGTGGTAGTGGTAGTGGTACTAGATGGATGGATAAGGTTGTGGTGAGGGGTCGGCGATGACCCTCATATATACTCTGACCCTCAATCGGCCAAATCGTAATTCTGAATCATAGATCGAAATGCTTGTAGATCATGGGGCCATTGTGTCTAAACTGCCAATGCAGGATCACCCCACCATTGCTGGGAAAGCCCGGGTGCTTCTCTTCTTTCTTGAGGTGTCGAGTGTCGCCACTGGATCATGCCACCACCAACCACCCGAGCGCGTCACACCGGCAGGTCGAACGATGCACCCGCGCAAAAGTCTCCAATCCTGGCTTTAATCGAGGTCTCAATGAACAGATAAATAATGTGATATACGCTGCAGATATGGACTCATCAATCGGCATTTTTGCATAAAGGGTGGTTGCCTGATCCTGCATATTCCTTTTATGCATCCAGCTGCCTCCTTAGTTAAATGCCGACGACACGACATGTCCAATGGTTGAAAAAAATCAACACATATATCTCTAGCGTTTGAATATAATGCGAGGGGCTATGGGGTTAATATTATACCATTTGAATGATGAATTGCGCAAATATTGATTTCTTTGATCGCATCATAGGTACGAAGGTGTCCAGGTAGTAGAGATCTGATCAATTCAAGTTAACTAGTGGGCTCAAGTGGAATAACGGCAGCTAAACCATATTATAAGGCTAATTTTCATAATTAATAGCTAATATTCTACTAATGTCCCCGTGATGTGCTCGAAATAGATAAAAAACCCCCCCTCCGACTTTTTATCGATAATGCTCTGTCAAAATCATCACCAGGCCACTTGACCACCCGATTACGAAGTAAACACATTTGCACATATTTACCAGAATGACCATCATTTTCCAAGGTTGTTTTACGGATAATCCTGGGCCAGCTCAGCCTATGCGAATTGAATTTTCGGGCAATCACCCGATGATCAGTGCCCGCGTCAACAAAGTATATCGACTGCACGATATCTGAGTCGTATATCTCCCCCAAGGATTCTCGACTCTCCCAGACAGGGCTGCCCCGTTCAAATAAAGTCCAACAATATCTCCTCCATACTTCAGACACCCCGCCAACCCTAGTGGGTCATCAGCTGCCCGTTCCCCACCTCCCACGCCCTACAGCCATTTCCCGAGGGGGCGTCGGGTTCTTTCCCGACGCAAAAACTCCATAAATTGGAGAGGAAAAGGGTCCACGCACGAATCAAAATATTGCTGCAACACACTTTGCTATCAAAGATGACTCACCACCATCGGACCGGCCAGCCGACTATCGAAAAATGGTCAATGAATCCGACCACCACTTGAAAGGCGGGGTTCGCTGCTTTCCACCTACTCTTCCCAAAATTTCAGTTCTATTTCTCTCGATCTAACAGCTCGTAACAACCCACACCACACAAACAGGAAACGGAAACGGAAACAAACTCGCTAGTCCGATTCTTGCTAGATCCTATACCGAAGCGACATGGTCTCGGATGTCAAAACTACCGTCCTAGCCACAGAAAGACCAGCGTTGGGTCCGGCACATGACACTCCAGGCCCAAGCATTGCGCCAAGCATCAATCTCAGCCGAACAACAACCGCCCAGAGCAGCAATGATGGCATCAGAGGTGGAGGAATTCGCGACGAAGAAGAAGGAGGAGGCACAGTTCCACACTCCGCTTTCTCGATCATCGAGCCTCCAGCCGCATTATCAGCCATAACAACACACACAACGCACGTCCGGGACCCGAATGTCGACGACACATTCCCAGACGGCGGAACCCGGTCCTGGCTCGTTGTATTGGGCTGTTTCTTCTTGTTGATGAGTAGTTACGGAATGATGAATTCGACCGGTGTATTGCAGAGTTATTTCGCCACACACCAACTGGCTGATTACTCGACCAGTGCCGTTGGCTGGATTCCCGGAGTCTTCACTTTCTTCGGACTAGCGCTCAGCGTGCAGATCGGGCCTATGTTTGATCGGTATGGACCGACAGGCATTTTGATCTTCGGGACTGTGACTTATGTGGCGGGCCTGTTGCTACTGGCCGAGTGTCGGCTCTATTGGCATTTTGTTCTCACGTTGGGTGTTTTGACAGGGACCGGGGCTGCGTTTTTGAGTACGGCTGCTATGGCGGCGGTGCCGCATTGGTTTGATCGAAAGGTTGGGATGGCGATGGGGACGGCGATGGCTGGGGCCGGTCTTGGGGGTGTGACTTTTCCGCTTGTTTTGAGGGCCGGGTTCACGCGGTTTGGGTATAAGTGGGCGATTCGGTTGATTGCATTGATCGTGGGGGTTTTGTGTTCGTTGGGGATTATGTTGGTTCGATCGAGGTTGCCGAAGGGGCAGAGTCGGTCGAGTATCAATTTGAGGGCGTTTCAGGATACCAGATTTACTTGGTTGACTCTGGGGACTTTCAGTGAGTGGCATGTGGTGGCCAATGGCGAATCGGTTGGCCGGAATATAATATTGATGCTAATTCTTATTAGGCCTGGAGCTGGAGGTCTTCGCTGGACTGGGTTTATACCCGACCTACGTTGTGATGCAGGGGTTCAGCACGTCGACCAGTGTGATTCTTCTCTCACTTTTGAACGTGTAGGTTATTTTATCAAAGATCGTGATACTGAAGCAGAATGATAGCTGACTAACATGACCGACCAGATGCTCTACAATCGGCCGACTGATCGCAGGAGGCGTTGCAGACAAGTACGGCCGTATTAACACCCAGACAGCACTAATTGCAGTCGGGGTCTTTGCCGTATTTGTGATCTGGCTCCCCTTTGGCAACACACTTCCAGGGCTATATGTCTTTAGCTGCGTCTTCGGGTTGGCCTCGGGGTCGTTTTTGAGTCTTGCGCCAGCTTGCATTGGACAGATCTCGAAGGCGAGCGAGGTAGGAGGTAGATTCGGAATCTGCTACTCGATTGTCAGTCTGGCGTATGTGGTCCTTTTCCCGTGATACCTCTTTCAAATCAATGTTCGATCAAATGTGCCCTTTTCTAATCATCGCAGAACCCTCATCTGTATCCCAATCGGGGGTGAAATGCTTGAGAAAGTGGGCAAGCAGGCCATGGTGGCCTATCTGGGCAGTGTCCTGATCGTTGGATTGGGAATGTTCATCATGGCGCGCTGGGCATGTCTGAGCTATCGGTGGCGATGGCAGGCAAAGATTTAATGATTGAACGACGAACGAAAGCATCTGCTTATGAAGGGCATGGTATATAATAGCATAGCGCGGGACAAGGATAGAATGCAGTGGGAAAAATTGGTAATTTCGGTATCTTCATTTTGGACGTGGTATGATCGCATACATGAATTATGGCTTCTGAAAGTTCTCAACCATCGAAGAAAGAATATGTAATAGGCATGCAATATGACTTGATTAGAATTCAAGAATCGAAGGGATTGAAGGAATTCGGGCCCACTCCCCATCGATCGTGCGGAGTTGGTGAGGAGGAGTGGAGAAAGGTGCGAACGCGCTTAGTTCTGCTCGCCACCCTGGCCCTTGATATAGTCCTCCCTTCGATAAGTTAGCTCTGAGTGATAGGACTGCAGTGTGATTTTGTATGATGTTTTTGAAAGGGATGAGGGTTAAGACGTACAGGTGCTTGTCCAGCTCGTCCATGTGCTTGCGCTGTTCCTTCAGCTTTGTTCGGAGAGCTTCGAGCCTGGGTAATTTTTTAGCGGATTCCTTCTCCAAATGCTTTTCTCTTCTTGAAATGAGATAACACCTACTTCTCCCGCTCCTGCTGTTTAATCCACAGACCCTCCTGGGCAGCCTCGCGACGCTGAAACTGGTCCTTTCTGCCCGCTGTTAGTGATGACGTCACGTATTGGGAAGCTGTCAAGGCTCACTCGGCCAAAAAGCCCCGCGGCTTAGGGGCGCCCGTGTCTCCTGCTCCCATGATGGCCGGCGTAGTAGCGAAGGATCGGAGGGCTGCTGGTGCGGTAGCACGAAGGATGGGGCGCGTAAGTGCGGATTGCATTGCGGATGGAGGTGGGGATGAAAGGAGTTCGATCAGAGGTTGGACGGAACTAGGGCTGTCGCAGTTCAATTAACAGCGACCGGGGAGGTTTGGTGTGGGAAAGCTATTCAGGGTGAAATTGATTAATGTCGGGGGCGGCAGGGGAATTCGAGGCCAACTCGTAATTTGGGGGTCGCAGGCGCCTTTATAACCCCGCGGTCGCTTGCTAAATCCGGTCGTGATGGCACGACCCAAAAACGCCAAAGATACTTTGCGTCGGCACTGGAGGTCTCCGAGTCATCGCGCCACTGCAGGGATGGTTGGTAGCCCCCGCTCTGTTTTGTACGCGGGAGACTTCTGAAATTGTTTACATGCATGATGGCTTAGTCCGTAGAAAATACTAAGTACATTATGGGCTGGGCCTTTCCCTCATGCTCTTAGGTATGGGGCGGGGCGACTTTTAAGAATGTGAAGGAGTACAGGAATGTGAAGGTTTGAACAGTCATTCATGTCAAATTGGAACTGATAAAATATGTCTTTGGTACATGAAATGGAATACCAGAACTCTACAACACATATCGGAAGTCTTTCTGCAACCTCCTCGCTGCAGCAATATCGATACCTTCGCTGTCAGCTGTGAGCTGCAATCGCCTCAAATCCTTCGGTGTAAGCTGGACATCCTCATTCGCCATACGTTCCTGTCGCTTGTTCAGTGAGCGCAGATTGAAGTACATAAAGATACCGCAAGCGCCACCAACAACCTGTAGCCCGATGTTAACTGCCAGGGCTGTCCAGTAGTGTGGCGCCTCGTGGTCGAGATAAGTGTAAGGTGTCCAAATACTTGCGGAATTTCCGATCGAGTTGATAAAGGCATAGGCAGCGGCACGCTTCGCAGGTGGTCGAGGCAGCGCACCCGCGATCCATGAGTAAAGAGTACCGTTCTGCGCGAATACGAAGACCATCAGGAACATCGCGAAGTAGCGCGGGCCGAACGTCTCCGGCGCAGCCATGAAGATGACGAAACCAATAATAGTGATCGGAATAGGGTAGAAGAAGAACCAGAATCGGACTCCCATTTTGTCGGAAAACCAGGAATGTCCCAGACTCCAGATCACCATGAAGATATAGGGAGGTGCCACCAGCAGCAGTGAGATTATGGGGTCGGGGTTCAATGTCTTCGTCAGAGTCGGGAAAAAGTTTTGGAAACCAGCCGCTCCGGTGATACACATGTAAGCCAGAGCCAAGACGTAGGTTTTAATGTCGGTCATGGCCAGCTTCAGACCCTTGATCTGGCTCATGCCGCCTCCCTCGTCCTGATCAGCTTCAGCCGCGTCGACCGCCAGACGCCGGACAGCAATCTTGCGCATTTCGGGCGTTAGAAGTTTCCAAGTTTCAGGAAAGTCGGGAAGCACGAAGCAGATCACGATACCAACGAAGACAGTAATAACGCCCTCAATGATATAAAGCCATTGCCACGCCGACATTCCCCGTTTTCCAGCGAGACCGCTCAAAATGCCAGCCGCGATTAAATTGCCGAAGGCACCGCTGAGCAAAGAACCAGAATAGAATATGCTCATGCGGAAAGCCAACTCCTTCTTAGTGTACCATTTGGAGAGATAGAAGAGTACGCCGGCGAAGAATGGAGCCTCTATAAATAAGATTATACGTTAGTCGAGATGCTTTAGCGATCATTTGCGACTGGAATTTACTAACCGACGAAACCCAGGAGGAACCGACAGGCCACCAAACCGCCATATCCCTTGACCTGGCTCGTCAAAGCGGAGACCAGACCCCAGGCAGTAACGAAAAACCCAAGATATAGAGACGGCCGTCCCATGTAGTTGAGAATCAAGTTACTTGGAACTTGCATCAGAATGTATGCCACGAATAGAATTGATAGACCGGTCTGATATTCGGTTGGGGTGAGGCTAAGGTCTGCTTCCAGACCTTGCAACCTGGCTGCGGCATAGTTATTACTGTTGTAGATTTAGTGCACTGTGCCACAAGCTTTATCAAGGTTATCACCTACCGGTCAATATAGTTTAACAAGTATACCAACACGACCATTGGCATGATCAAAGAGTCAATGCGAAGACGCAATTTCTTCTCGAGCACCAACTCTTCCTCTGTCAAGCGTGTGATATGCACGACCTCATCATGGGAGATATCCGCCTTCTCCCCCATCGCCTCCGAGTCAGTGATGCCTCTTTCCGCGTCCGCCATGATGGAAAACGAAAGAGCGAAAAGGGTTTGGAATTGGGTTGATAATTAGCAAGTGGGGAGGGGAAATGGAGCTGTATTCTCATCTACTCCGTAGACCGGGGAGGGTGAGCTCTTTATGGGGGACAGCAAGGGGACAGAGCCCCGTATGAAAAACAGGCTCGTGTCACAACGCATTTCTGAATGGCCACGCGCATTGGATGCGGGTGGTATCATTCCTTCCAGCTTGTGGCGATCACATACTTGATTTCTGGGGGAAGCAAGAGGACGTGGGGGGATTTCCGCGTTGCCGGTTCCAATAAGGGAAGGGGGGAGGAGGTATGCGGAGAGACACGAGGGTGGTGGCTAGGTATGTTGATGGTGATAGGCAGAGCCGGCCGCGACGGACCCCTCACGGTGGAGGCGGCAGCCATGGGGTTTGCGGAGAGGAGGCCACTGATATCCGGGGTGAGTGGATCACGGGCAGTCTAAAGTTTGTTCCCCCACGAAATCTTGCTGCTGCATATTGAGGCTTGGTCGGGTCAAGCCTCTTTTTGCTTAGGTGCTGAGGAGTTCGGAGTAAGTCCGGGGCAGATGGTTGAGGAGAAGAGATCAGCCGTGGGCCTGCGTCCTTTTGAGTTTCACCTCCTGATTTGACTTCATCCCCGCCTATCGCCTTCTTTGTCTGGTGGCTCGCCCGAGAGAGCACTGGAAGGAAACCGAGTCCGAGCCCCGTGTGGAATGTCTTGGCTGGGCTCGCCCCCTTGGACCATGCGATGCGGGTGTTGCATGTTACATCATGGTGGATGAGGTGAGATTTGGTGAGTCCTGGATCGAGTCACCTGATCCTCCTTTTGCACTGCAGCGGAAAGTGACCGATGTCATTAACTGTCAAGCTACCCCAAGACATGGCTGGTATTCAACAAACTCCCGCCTCCAAGCCACAGACCTCGCAGTTACTCCGTGCGAAGCTTTCCACTATACTTTCACCTCGGCTTTCCTCCTGGTCTTCTACGATTCTGGAAAAGAATCCCTTCCACAATGGGGTCACCCATTCTCCTTGGCAATCGCACTGTCCCCTAGTTTCACTACATTTTAGTATCTTGGCGATCGCATTCTGGCTAAATGCACGGGTAAATTCTCAACTCGAGGGCCCTGTACCCACGCGAGCTTTTACATAGGGGCTTCGTCGACACACTGGGTTATTTCGGGAAGCTTGCATATCAACTTGAGACTCATTCACTCGCTTGACTTGCTCTGTAATCAAAACAGGGGGTATATAAGGTGCTGAGCGACGCAGGCCTTAAACGATAGAAGTTAAGAGACGTGTCCTATTGTCAGGAATGCTTTTTAGTCAATGTCCACACTTTCCAAGTCTTCATCTTCCGCTTCTTCCACCTTTCGTGCAAACAAAACCTCCATCCAATCCGGTACAGAGAGCCCACAAAACTCTAGTCCAATCCCAATGTTTCTTGCGCCCGTAATATGTTGCTCTTCGCTGTCCTGTGGCGTCAGAAGGTGGTCTTTGACATGCCTGTACCAATAACCGGCCAGGAATTCCCTCAACGGAAGGCGAAGCTCGTTGGACTTTCGTTCTAATTCTTCCACTAGGCTCTCAAATTCAACTAGTGATGATTCGGGGTCAGAATTGTCGTTGAGAAATTCCTCTTCATCTGGATATTCATTTCTCTGAGTAACTTGACCCTTTTTGGCTTTGCTGAAGCAACTGTGGCTGAGGTCCAACGCGTTGGACGTCAAAGATCTGATGAATGCTAGTGGATCTTGCAAGGATTTTCCCTCCCACTCGTGTAGATAGTTTAAAAAAACGAGTATAGCAGTCGTGACAAGTACTGAATGCGCCACACATGCGCCTGGAAGTCATCTCTCGAAGAATGGACGAGAGTGCCGTGCATCCGCCCGGGAGCAAGGACATGAGGATCCATCCGAGACCTCTGGCTGCGAAAGGAAAATTGTACCCATTGCTGCAAATTGATTCAAAGCCTCTTCTTCCCCGCTGACATGCTCCGAATGAGAGTGTGGCAACGATCGGTACCTGAAAATTCCTTGTTCAAGTACCTTCAAGATCGGAAAATAAACAATTGGTTCATTCAAGTTTGTCCAAGGCCGCTTTCGGTGGATATTAGCCCCTTTAGAGATATGCCACTGAATGACTTCTAGTAGTGACCGAAGTGTAAACCAATAGTCGATTTATTTTAAAGAGCCAAGTGGTGAATCTCCATGCAGATCAAGTTGATCAGAACCACGAAATCCTGCGCTGTATAATGCTTCTGCGCACTGCCTTTTGTACAAGCCATGGTAAAAGAGATCCCCCCCAATGTCTCTTTGAATGGAACATAGTATTCCCTTGATTGGAGAGAATGTTTATATCTGTTTTGCGAGAGACGAGTAACTCATAAACTTTGAGGGCCTTCCGGCCATCAAGAAGCGACCCCACAGCACAGCTGCTTATGACTGACGACGGCAAAAAGGCCTCTGCGAGGTCTCGCAACCTTTTACGTCTTGCTGCCAGTTCATCAACTAATAGCAAAATTCTCTCTCCTTTGTCAGGGTCAGGCAACTTCAAGCTCTCGGTGAGCTGATACCGGGAGGAAATACATCCCTCTCTTAGCAATATCCTGGCTGAGGAATGATACCCTGTACCAGGGTATGGAAGAGAGGTGAAGTATTGCCTCGCATCTGCTCCAAGCTCAAGAAGAACCTTCAAGCCCTCGGGTCACCCAATGGCCAGGTTCAATAAGGAAAACTTCTGATACTGTTCATTGACCAAAATCCGACGATGACGAAGGGCTCCCCTGAGCTCTGCAGCATTCTCGCGACAAATTATCCTTGCGAAAATGATACATAGCCCTTTTGAGTTGGTCTCGTGCCTTGCCAGGAAAGCTATCCGAGGCACCGGTAGGTCCATATCGTTTGAGTATTTCCCGAAGTCGGGTTATGGACGCATTGATGGACATCGCTTGTTCTGAAAGATCGGCGGAAGTTTCGGGTTGAGTAATGCGAGTCTCTTCGATCATCTCTCGTAGAGCTTTCAGGGGGAGGCACAAGGATTCGGCTTTGGCCATCATATTTCGAATATCCTCGCCATAGTCTCGATAGGCACGACCTTATGCGACGATTTCCCCGCATACAACCAGACCCAAGGATATCACCCCTACCGCACTTCCAGTAACAGATTAAGGGTCTGACATGGCGCACCTTAGGAAATTTGTGCTCGAGATGGGTCGGGTTCGATAAGTGAGATGGGAACATCGATCGTGACGCGAAAAATTCGTAGTGACTATGGAGCTGACGCCACAGTCTCGATTTGAGAGCACATCAAAGCAATCAAAATGCAATCCATCATCGTACGTGGTGCTAATCAATGTTCATACCGCAGGGCAGCGTGCATCTACATGAGTGGCACATTACAGGGGTCTCTAGGCCAATCATTACGCGAGGTGGTATACGAGCGCTTCATTCCTGCTCGAACTTCGCCTCGTTTTTCAAGATTCACCTGCCATACTATGTACATCATAATAGTCTGAATCTATTCGTTTCAGGCGAGCTTGGACGGCGCTTAAGCAATTGCTTTCAGGTCACATGGCTTCCAGTGTATGTAGCATAACTAACTATAGCTGTGGTCGCGAACAATAATCACTGGTGACTATTTGCTTTTTGAATTTATTTTAGGACAATACGTCTTTGTAGTATCCATGGATATAATGCTATTTGATGGTGAAAAAAGGGTCTCTACTTGTAGAGAGCCCCGTGAGGTTAGTACTTACTATACTACCCAGTATACTCGTACTCACCTGGGCAGGCCCCACTAAACTAGTCTCACATCGGTCGTTTTCTTCCATCTCAACTCTGCAGTTTGAGATCATCATAAACTTAGAATACTGGCACCTTGGGTAGTATTCTTCTGCGAGCCTCATGGCAGAAAACCTGGAGGTGGAGCCGGCAACGCAGCCGCTGCATGCACGTTAATGTTAGGGGGGGGGCATTGAAGTCCAGGCGCCAGCTGGCCGTCCGTGCCTCCGGAGAACTTCGGTCGTCGTCCAAGCTTCTACGGAGTACTCGTATGGAGTCCAGAATTGATTCTCAAGTATTGCATGGTTTCTTTTGCTGTTCTAACTAACCGGTTTTTTGTAGACCTCTGATTGCACCGAGTGACCAGTTCTGCGGACCAATCGCATGCTCAGGTTTCCCATCAGACCACATTTCGTCCACCTCTCTCAAGACTCCTCACTTTTGGTCCTTTTGCTCTGTCCCAACGTTCTGGACCCTCATTACCACTTCGAGCGACTGACAGAGCTACACCGTCTCATCACTCAGCGTTACGCCAATAGTATCGTCGCGAGGGTGGCCCCGGTCGCAACGGGCGGAACAAGGTCCCGCACCCACCACCTATCAGCATCGACGATGGACCAAGCTACAGAGTCCAAGACTGGTCCGGAGGGGCTATGATCCACCAGACTCAGCTGGAGATCTCGGACGCCCACGTCGGCAATCTGACCGTCGAAATTCCCGCAGCGCCGTTGGTCCGCGATGTTTCCTCCTCCTCCTCCATCTCTCCATATGCCGCGTCCTGATGGCCGGCGATACGCGACAAGTTGCCAACGACTCACGAGTCAGGAAGGCGTCCAACCGCCAGTCGCGATCCTGTAAAGTCTGCCGGCTCCGCAAAGTCAAGGTACCGTGCTCTCAGATCGCCCCTGGCCGAACGGGAGGGACCGTTCGTGCCGTACCCAGAACGTCCCACTGGCTCTTGAAGAGAAGCCCTTTGTATAGCTTCCGATCCCGCTGAGGCTAACACATTTCGTTGCGTGTCGCCAGTGTGACCGCGTCAAGCCATGCCATGCATGCTGCGCGCATGGATACCCCTCCAAATGTGTGTACGAGAGTGTCCCCGACGAGGATGCTCGTCCGATTAGCCAAGCCGAGGAGATTCGCAACTTGCGCGATGAGATCAAGGATCTCCGCACTCGAGTAAATGATAGACAGGACGGTACGTGACAAGGCTCCGTTCCCCGACCCCGGATTCTATCTCGGTGGATGCTTAGCCTCCGATGGCGCTGGTGAAACATCCGCTAACGCATTTCGATGCAGGGTCCCAGACTCAGCACCTCCAGCGGCTGGACCAGCTGGCGAGCTTATTTGAGTCTATTCGTTCGGCCCCGCTTAGTGTCGTCGACGACTTGGTCCGTGATATTCGGACGACACAAGGTGGATTGAAGAAGGATCTGACCCCTGTTGGGCCGTGGGAGGGCCTCGAAGGTGAGCCTCCCAAAGCTTTGGTGATTCCCATACCATCGTCATATACTAACTATCTGTCATTTGTAGCGTACGAGCAATATGACTACCAGCGGCACAGCTCGCCTGTTTCCGTTATCCCCATTCGCAAGACGATTTGCAACGGTAGCCCCGAACAAGATTTCAATGACCCAATTATACTCGGAAATGACGAGGATGACGACGACGACGAGGAGGAGCGTATGTCGATTGGCAGCGGTTCAGACTCGTCTGGTACGGTCTCTATCATGAGCGTGCAGCGTCCGGCTGTCGATGTATTCGTTGAACGTTTCGTCGACGCTTTCAGCCCACAAGTCGATCTCAAATCGGGCAAAGCAGGAGCCATACGGGCTGCCGCGGGAATTCGAATGTTCTCGCCATTGATCTCGGATGCGTTCGAGGCAGTGTCTGTCGCCTTCTTTGGTCGTTCCGTCCAGAATAAACAGATTGAAGCCTCTGGCTTTAGACTTTATCCGCGTGTGCTGCGCGGACTGCAAGATGCTTTAAATGACCCGGAGCGTTGCAAGGCAGAGTCAACTCTCGTTACTGTAACTCTTCTGCTTGCGTTTGAGGTGTGTTTGCTTCCCTCCTAGTTTTTGTTCGCCGCTAATCCTTGCAGAGCGTGGAACGTACTACTCAACGCGGTGTCCCGGCTCATGTTCGAGGTGCAGTGCGCCTCATTGAGCATCGAGGTCCAGAGAATCACATATACGGAGTTGAACATCTGTTATTCACAGAGCTGCGTCCGTACTGGGTATGTTTAAATTAATCTGCTTTATTTGCATGGCCATAATTCTAACCATCCACAGATTGCCGGTGCACTGGCTGCGCGACAACCGTCGTTCCTCGCCCGCGAAGAATGGAAAACCATCCCATGGTCGGCTGGAACGACTAATAAAGATATCAACCACCATCTGTTGGATCTCGCCGCGGAAGTTCCCGGCCTTCTCGCCCAATCAGACATATTCCAAGAAGAACAACGATCATCCCTGATGGGCGCACAAGAAATCGCCGTCAAGCAGGCGGCCCTTTGGAATGGAATCACCAATCTGACAGCTCGCTTCGAAGAGTGGTACAGTGAATGGGTTATGAACTACCCAGATGGTGCTCCGCAGGAAGTTGAGCAAAGCGCCGACCAGGAATTCCCGATTTTCAAACAGCGCGACCTGCGTACTGGGGCAATCTTCATCCCAACTATCCTCTCCTATCCTAATCTCCTCCTTGCACAAACAATGGCTCTTTACTACTCATTTCGGCTCATTCTTTCCTCGATCGATACCCGGCCCGAAGATCGGGTCACACCGATCCAGCAATATGGGTTCGGATGTGGAATCTGTCGAACACTGCAGTGGTATATCCAAACTGCCCCTGGAAATATGATTAACCGTCTTGCCTTCCCGACGCGGGTTGCTTGGGAGGCACTCCCGGACAACGGCCCCGAACGGGGATTCATGCTTGAAGTCCTACAGCTCGTGGAGCGACGCCACGCGCTAGGCCTTTGGGGCAGTGGGATGGCGGAGCTTTCAGTCCGGGAGAACTCGCCTCTGAACACGGCCGAATCATGATTCAATGCTTCTCGTATATCTAAATCTGTTGGTATGGGTGGTCTGTTACCTTTTTATGTATGACGAGCGATATCCTTCTGAGCGTGTCATAGCCTGGCGATTGGTTTTCAAAAGTTGAAGATGATTTTGTTTGAGTGTATGGAGTATCCTTTTCCTATCTGTAAATTTGTGCATTCCTAACGAGGGCTGCTATTTGGACCACTCTTCTTACCAATTGGACCACATTTTTGCTACTTGGACCATGGTCCTCCTTGATCTAGGTTAATATGTATTCCCAACACAAATTTAGATATACCGCTGTCACACAATATCATAGTAAATGCTTGAATCCTTTCGTTGACTGTCTTAGACTTCGCCTTTGAATAGCAGACTAGTAGCTACCTATGACATGTAGAAGAGATTAGCCTATTTATTATAGCTTAGGTAGCTACTACTAGTCTACTATTCAAAGGTAGTCAATGATAGTGGGCAATAAGGGGTTGCAAACTTTAGGTGTGCCACTGTATATCCAAATTTGTATAGGAAATACATACTAATCAGGATTCCGAAGGACCATGGTCTATTTAGCAAAAAATGGTGGTCCAACTAGCAGCTCTCTACCTAACGGACAAATTTTGCGAAAGCTTTCGACAGGTCCATTCCGACAACAAAGCGGAAGCCTCGAGGGAAAACCCACGCGAGTCCGATTGGGCGGGGATCCACTCAGCCACGATGCTGCCACGCCCAAACAAGACTAGCTGCACCCCATCTGGTCTCCGCAATGACATCGCTGCACCAGTCACAGCTCCGTATCTGAATCACAATCGATAGTTCAGGAACGGATGGGCCTGATGTGTCCGATCGGGAAATGAAGAGAAAAAGGAGGCTGATGCTTTGCAGCTGAAGACCCCCGAGATCTCTCATAAAACTCCGACGTGACACTTCCATGGTTCATGTTCTTTAGATCCTTTAGCCTTGATCTATCTAGAGGCTGATATATCAAATTATCTCTCCATCAATAGATACCCCAGGATCCCCCCCCCCTCACCATCACCATGCCTTCTCTCCGCCAGGCACTTGCCTCTACCCTCGCGTGCGCCTCCGCCGCCTGGGCCACCGGGATCAACGATTTCTCCTGCAAAAGTGATGGAAACCCGATCGTGCTCCTGCACGGACTGGGCGCTACCTACTACGAGGACCTCAACGTCCTGCAATACTGGCTGCAGAACGAGGGCTACTGCACCTACTCCAAGACCTACGGTGCCTACGACGGTTTCCCATTCGTGGGCGGCCTGAAGCCCATCGCAGAGTCCGCGGCCGAAATCGCCGACTACATCAAGGAAGTGACCGAGAAGACCGGCAAGAGCAAGGTTGACCTGGTCGGTCACTCCGAGGGTGCCTTCCAGAGTCTGTATGTGCCCAAATTCGAGGGTGTTTCCGACAAGGTCGATAAGATTGTTGCGATCGCGCCCCCCACGCACGCTACCACTTTCGCCAATCTTTATAAACTCGCGTACCTGCTCGGTAACACGTCCCGGGAGGTTGTTGGTGATGTCCTGCAGACGGTTGGCTGTGGTGCCTGTGACGACGTCGGTCCCGACGGTGCGGCGGTTCTCCGATTGAATGATGGCAAGCCGATTGTGCAGAAAGGAAACACTGTGACTATTATCGCGTCGAAGTATGATGAGCTGGTTACACCGCCCAATACTGCGTTTGTGGAGGAGGATGGAGTCTCCAACTGGTGGATTCAGGATACATGCAAGTTTGACCCGGTCGGACACATTGGCGAGGCCTATGATCTCAACGTGTGGAACCTGGTGAAGAATGCGTTGGACTCGACTCCGGACCGCAAGTTTGTTTGCCTGCTTGGCTCGCCCGGGAAATAATGGGAGAGGGGGGAAGGTGGGAGAAAGACGGTGAAGTCCCAAAGTGGATGGAGTGGATTATAAGGGCGATTGCTCCGTACGCGGTCAGTCTCGGATATTAATTGTACATATATACATAATAATAGCTAATGTTTCAAACCCTTGTCCAGTGTGGCGGTTGCAATCAGCCACTCGCGTAGGATATTCAGTACATTCAGTGCATTCAGTGCATTCAGTACGGAGGGTAGCACTTATGCCCCCCCCGACCAGTTCAGCCCTAAGTGGCACATATTACGATACGGAAATCGGTCTACTGCACACGTGTCACCGCAGGGGAAATAAATACCGTATACAAATCGGGAATTGGGCGCTATTCTCAGCAGCCTATCGCCAAGCGTCACACTGGTCAGAGTGGATACTCCCCGCCTACCCGGCCCAGCTTGGCTAGGAAGCTTAGCCCTCTTTGCACGCACATCACCTACCCCATCGCTCTCCTCATCGCCAATGATAGCTCGAATTGCCCAATGATTGGTCTTGGATCCACCGCCACACTCCTCCCAATTTGACCTACCCTTGGTTGCGCCACTCAATTAATAGGCAACCCCGGTGGTCCTGACCCAGTCAAGAGAGCCCTGGACCAAGTGGCACAGCAAATGGCGTTGTTTCACTCATGCTTGATGGGCCTATCTGATGCCATGTGTGTCCACAAGGTTGCCCATCCCTAGACGGGTTTCAGAGAGAGGGGTCGAGCAATGATGTTGACCTGGCTCTGGTCTGTTCTGGAGGGGTTATAAGTAGCTATTGTCAGCCCCCTGCCCCTCCTCTTCCTTTCTTCTTCTCCATCATCTCTCTCTATCTCTCTTCTCCCTCAAGTTACTTCACACTTTACATCTTTCACCATGGGTTGGTTCGACAGTAAGTCTTAAGCTTTCTCATCCCATTGCAATGCAGCCCCATGCAGCTGCCTCTGCCTATCCTGCATACACGTGCATCCGTGCTGACGCCTCCCTCCTACAGACGATTCCGATGAGTCTCAGCACTACGACAACTACCAACAGTACTCCCAGAACCCCGAGGAGCACAAGGCCAAGTTCTCCCATGAGCTGATCGGTGGTGCCGCCGCCTTCGAGGCCATGAAGGCCTACGAGGACCACGAGGCCCGCAACGGTAAGCCCCTCCTAGCTGTCACCATTCTTCATTCACCATTCACCACCCACCCCCATCTCCTAATACCTCAATGGCTAATCTCTCCATAGGCCAGGTTGACGACCACCGCAAGGCCAAGGAGATCGCCGCCGGTCTTGCTGGTGCCTTCATTGACCGTGAGTTCGAGACCAAGGGTCTGGACTTCATGGACCGTGAGAAGGCCAAGCGCCACGCCGAGCAGAGCATCCAGAACCAGTTCGAGCAGAGCGGCCGCTGGTAAATCCGGCATATCCGAATTCTTCAGGAAAGCATCAGGCCATGCCTCGGTTTTCATATGATTATGAACTTAGTGAGACGAAATGAATACTAGCGATCTCCAATGACCCCTTGCCTTGCATACTCCGTAAATAGCCTAGGGTAGGCAGCATCCACATCCACATCCACATTCACCGTAGATGAAAATTGTAGGCTGCAAACGAGCCAAATGGCAAACGGCACGGGAGTCGGGAGTCATCTACAATCAAGCGGATGAGAATGAGTGGGTCAGGGGAAGAACCTCTCCTCCGCCACAGATCGCTGCCAAACCCTGCCACGCTAAAATCTTGGCGATCGAACACACCGCGTCTTGCTCTGTGGAGAGAGAAAAAAAGGGTTAACGAAACCAGAGAGCTGCTCACACTCTGGTCATGGTGAGAGGATAGCCTAGTCAATCATTCCTTCACTCTAAACTCCCCCCTCCTCCCCCCACCCCCCACCCTCCCAAACAAATCGCCCCCAATAGGGCACACACGAGGGCTCCACAATGGCAGACAAAGATACGGACGTGAACAGTCGCCTGGATGAGCAGATCCAGCAGATGCGCCAGAATATCGTGGAGGTACGCAAGCGCCGTGAGCTGGCCGAATTGCAAGCGGAATTTGAATCGGAGAATAGACTCTTTGAAGAGGCTCAGCGCAGGCTAGAGGCTATGCGCGCGCCGGCGCCGGAGAGTCACGGTGCACCTGCTCACGCTAATTCCAATATCAATTCCAATGCCAATGTGGTCACGCAGACCCCGTCGAAACAGTTAACGACTACGAATGGGGCATCTGCTCTTCTCAGTCCGCAGATGAGTACTGGTGGGTTCACCATCAAGGGCACAGCGCACACTAAGGCTGTGGATCAATTCATGGATTCTCTACACGGTGAGATGGGTAGAGCAGAGCCTATATTACCTCCGGTACATGACGAGGGAGCCGCGAATGGCGGGTTGCGGTCTACTTCACAATCTGCTCCTACCCCTATCCAAGCTCCCCAGACGCCGGGACATCGGCCTCAAAGTCAACATTCGCGTCGCCCTAGTGAACCAGCCAATCCTCTCTCGCCCATCACTGAACAGGAGCCTTGTCTTACGGTAATACCCCCAAGGACTCGTTCGCAAGTCTCCGAAGCGGAGTCGGGCTCAGAACACTCGACAGTGATAAGCGAGGAGCACGAAAGTGATCAATCGGACGGTAGCCACAGCAGAAACTCCGATCCAGATGAGTCGATGGACATGGACCAGAGCAGCTCGCCCCAAATCCCGTCGAATACGCCCAGAGGCCCGTCACGTTCCATGACAACAGCCCCGTTGAGCCGGGGTGCTCAACGCTTGCAACACCCTGCACCGGATCCATCGATGCCTAAATACCAAGCCGATAGCTGGCAGTCATGCTTGAAGCTGATGCAGGCCCTGGAAACGCACTTTTCGATACACCCAGAATTCTACAGCTTCGAGGATCGCAAAGTACAGCTCGGTGAAAAATATCTCAACGCAGCCTTGGCTTCTGAATGGGATGATCGGCGCCGCAAGTTGCGGGGGCCGTCCTGGGTGGCATTCTGTCTTTTCCTCGCGGAGCAGCTTGCGGAATTTGTCAAACCCGATGTGGCGCGGCGCAAGTATACCGGTACCTATCAGAGGCAAGGTGAGGGGATTCTCAACTTTGCGATGTATTTGCAGCAATATGCGCCACATTTCAATTCGGCACATCATAACCGAGTGCGTCATTTCCATGACAGAGTTCTACCGAAATTCAGGAACCGAGCAGGAAGGAAGTGGCACAACTTTGATGGGCTTCATGAGATTGTGGAGTGCATGGTTAAGGTTGAGCAGTCACTTCCCAATTATGACGGATTAGGCCCGCGCAAACGAGTGCGGGCGAATAGTTGAGGTCGAGAGATTTAACATTTGTGGAGCGGCATGCATCAGGAGTTTTTTTTTTTTTTTTCTCTTTCCTTTCGTTTTCGGTCTACTGGGCAATGCATGGAAGTGGACATTGTGATACCGGCATCATCGGGCTAGCGGAGTTATCCATTATTGTTCTTCTTTCTCCATTCCTTTTCTTTGTGCGCTTTACCAATCTTAGCTAGAGTCAGCAAATTAAAGTATCTTTTTCTCCCCGAGTACTAGTACTACTAGTAGTATCATGAAATAAACAAAGGCAGCCTCGGCTCCACTTCGGGCTGCATAAGTCGATTTCTCCAAATCGCAAGGATATCCGATCACACCGACATAATACGACCCGAGACCAACTCCATCGTCGATCGCGTTCGTCGATGCACACAAAAGGTGGAAGTGGGGGAATCCACCCAAGGATATTGGCTCTCCTGACTGCAGGATGACCACGACGAGGGTAGTGCATCGGGCTTGCATCCCTGGCCCTCCACCAGCCCATCACAACCCTCCGATTTCTCAGCGCAAACCCTTGCGAACCGGGGCCTGCATGCTCACCATTCCCAATGGATCCTGGTTTTATCGATTGTATCGTGATCGATCAACCTCAGCCATTCACATCGGGGCCCCCAAGGATTCTGATAGGCTTCACTGCCAGTCGCTCCCCCACCCGCGGGACCCTTTGATCGGCACTGCCCACCGTTCACTCGCTGTCAACCCCCAAACACGCCGCTCTTATCTGATTCTCTTTTCTCTCCTTCGTCAACTCCAGGGGTGGGAGAGTGTGTTCTGGAAATTTTGACTTCTCTTGCACTGCCCATCGCGAGCTAGGTTTCTCGCTTAATCGTATACTCTCCGACGAGTGTCGCGTTATTTATGAAGAGGGGTGTGGACCCTCCCCTCCGCGGCATCCTTTGTTGATTCTCTTATCGGCCCATTGTCTGAGCCATGGACGATTGGAAATCCCTCGACCCACGCCCGCTGCCGCACCGCCGGACTCCTTCGTCGAGGAGGAGGCCTTGGACTGCGATCTTGCTACTCGGGGCATCCGGCTTTTTTGCGTGGACAACATGGTCATCTACTGGATCGTCAAGTCCAGCGCCAGAGCCACAGCTTACACCGAGTGGGTCTGAGGCCCCTTTCAGCTGGGACGAGATTGACCCCTCGCCTGTGCTGGACTACCAGGACTGCGGCGATGGCTTCCAGTGTGCACGCCTGCAAGTCCCCATGGATTATAATCGCACCGAGGCGGGCGATCGAACATTTTCGCTTGCAATAGTTCGTATCCCGGCCAAGGTGCCTGTCTCGGATGCCCGATACGGTGGCGCTGTTTTGATTAACCCAGGTGAGTCCGTTCTATAAATACAACGCCCCGAAATCGCAACTTATGCAAGCAACTAGGTGGCCCTGGTGGCTCTGGGACATTGTCAGCGTTGTTATCCGGTCGTAATCTGCAGACCATTGTTGATGCAGAGAACGATCCGTATCGAGCCGCTTTTGATGAAAATGACAGGTATTTCGATATAATTGGATTTGATCCGCGTGGTGTTGGCGCAACCACGCCTGCGGTGATGTGTTTTCCCGATCCTGCATCTCAAAAAGAGATGGGAACTACAATTAGAAGCAGAGGGGATGCTGGGGAGTTGTCCAAATGCCCTGCAAAGAAACTGGCAGCGGACTCAGGCCTTGAATCAAGGTTGTTCTGTTTTTGATATGAACGCTGGCGCTGATGCAGCTAACGGTGACGACTCCATGCTGTCTTATCTAAATACCCGCCTCGTTGCCCAGGACTTGGTCACCATAATCGAGCGCCAAGGCGAGTGGCGCGAGAAACAGGGTCAAAAAGCACAGGTTGCCTATGATAACTGCCACGGTGTGGATGAGTCGCGCGCTATTCTGAGACGCACGCAATGGCGTGTTGATAAAGAACCTTTATTATACTGGGGCCGATCCTACGGTACCGTCCTCGGCGCGACCTTTGCAGCATTATTCCCGAATCGAGTTTCACGAGCGCTGCTGGATGGCGTCGTGAATATGGATAAATATTACGAAGGGAGAGGGCCCAATGTTATCACGGATGCAGATGCGATCTTTGACAAATTCGGTCAATACTGTGATGTTGCCGGGCCAGACGGTTGTCCCTTCTATGTCGAAGGCGGCCCTGGGGTAATTAAGGATGCGTATTGGACACTCGAAAACCAGATCCTGAACAATTCCATTCCGGTTATGGCTTCTAGGACCCACGGGCCGGAGGTCGTGACCTGGACTGACTTGAAGGCCATTCTCCGCATCTCCATGTACCAACCTTTACTTGCGTTCCACACTTTTGCAACTCTTATGGGGTCGCTTTCAAGGGGTAACCCAGAGCCAATGGCCGTTTTCAAGCATAGCAGGCATGTCGAAACCTGTCCATCGAAGGCGTGCAAAATCGCTGGCCCTTGGTCTCCGGAATGTAGCCTGGGTCAAGACAACACCCTATACGCGAGTGCCGCTATTCTTTGCTCTGATGCTAGTTATATGACACACCATGATCAAGAGACTTTCGAGGAATTATGGACTCAGCTCAAGTCCGATAGTGCTACTCTTGGCGACTACTGGGCTCAGCTACAAATGGCTTGTGTAGGATGGCAAGCTAAGGCCAAGTACAAGTTTACAGGTATGCTTCAGCTTTACGAAATTGGATTGCTTGCCTGGTTAACACAATATAGGGCCTTGGGGTGGTGTCACGGCGCATCCTATTCTATTTGTCTCTAATAAACTGGACCCCGTGACCCCTCTTCGCAGGTATGCATATCGTCTATGAGTTATCTACTTGTTTGGGGAGGACAAAACACACTAACATCCATCAGTGCACAACACATGTCCAAACAATTCCCTGGGTCGGCAGTTCTTGAGCAAAATTCAGAAGGCGTAAGTGCTCTCGTTGCTTTTGCTTTGTTTCCTTGACTTCCCAGCTCATTGCCGGAATAGCATACCACGATTGCAGCACCTTCGCTTTGCGTAGCCAAGGCGATTCGAAACTATTTCCAGACCGGTGCTCTCCCGAACGCGGGGACTATCTGTGAGGCTGATCTAAAGCCGCTAGTCGGTGCGCCAGATGGCATTCACAGTCTCGGCAGGGATCTAAGCCCTGGGGACCGCAAGCTATTGGAGGCGTCGCTAGCCGAAGCGATGCGAGGACATTTCCCGCATATATCTTTCGACTGGAGTCTGTCTTAGACCATAGAGTACGCTCAGGTTTTGTCGTCAGCTATTTATCATGAGATCACGCCACCTCAGCCGTTTATTTCGGATCGTTTGGTCTATTATTTTTCCTCTCTTCCATTGCATTTGCTGTTATATATGAGCGACTCGGACTATTCTGTGTGCATCCGGCGAATCAAATCAATCCATTTAACCGAATTCCCCCTCCTCTACGTAACCTCGGACATTTCCCCGTAATCTCCATCCAAAGTTCGGTAGATGCTTGCTAAAGCGGAGACCCCGCCAGACCTCGGCATGCCCAAACGTCCAATCTGCGTGCTCGGATCGATAATCAACATGAACCCCGCTCGTCGATCGCATATGCATTGCTTACTGTGTAAGATAACAAATATCTCATTCTCCCTTTTCACACCATCTTGAGGTCTCTGATTATCGATATCAATTAATCACCCATCATGGCTCCCCCCCACAGCAACCGAGACCGCCAGCTCCATCACTGTGCAAGCGCCACAGTCTTCACAGGCAGCTGGGCTCGAGAAAGCCAAGGTGAAGATGCAGATGCCGGCAATGCCCAAGTTCGAGGATAAGCTGGAAGAACGAAAGTATCTCAAGGGCCGACTGGCTGCGGCTTTCCGGATCTTCGGCAAGAATGGCTACGATGAGGGTATGTATAACTGCCAATCATGAATCCGTTTCGTTCTCTTGCTGCTGTATCTACCATATGGTGTCCCCATGCCCATGTGTACAAACGTACTTACCTTACCCTAAGCATAGTTACTGATTTCCATATTCTTATCTTGCAGGTGTTGCTGGCCATATTACCCTCCGCGACCCCGTTGATCCCACCACATTCTGGGTGAATCCCTTCGGAACGGCCTTTTCGCTCATGAAAGCGTCGGATTTAATCCAGGTCGATCATTCCGGTAAAGTCATTGACGGCGGCCCGAATCGCATGCTCAATGCCGCGGCCTTTATGATCCACTCTGCCATTCACACTGCGCGCCCGGATGTACTCTGCGCTGCTCATAGTCACAGTCTTCATGGTCGGGCGTTCTGCTCTCTGGGTCGACCGCTTGATATTACGACGCAAGATTCCTGCGCTTTCCATAATGTGAGTTTGACTCGCCCCACGGATCTTGTTTCAGCTATTTCAAGGGGAAAGCATTGCTAATCCAACCCGTTCAGGACCACGTCGTATATAAGCAGTTCAACGGCGTTGTTCTCGCTGAGGAAGAAGGTCATAATATCGCCAGAGAGCTGGGCGATAAGAAGGCCGCGCTCCTGCAGAATCACGGCCTTTTGACTGTCGGACAATCGATCGAGGAGACGGTATTTTGGTTCGTGAGTTTGGACAAGTGCTGCTACGCACAGCTTCTCGCGGATGCGGCGGCGACCGGACGTGGAGGGCAAACGGTGAAAATTGACGAAGCAGATGCTGCATTTACTTACAAAACGGTTGGTACGCCGATGGCAGGTTGGTTCAGCGCGAAGCCCTTGTTTGATGTCATTCATCACGAGACGAAGGGGGAGTACCTGGAATAGGCCGAGTAGTAGAAATACCAAGTATAGCTACTATGCCGCATATACTCAATAGGTTGGAATAAAGCTACAAGTGCATAAAAATTTCCCCATTGGTTGATAAGTTATGAATTGGAATCTAGTCCAGGTAGAGCTAAGATTTTGTCTGTACAAGAACGACTAGCAAGCTCTGAAACAATTCTTCAACACCACAACCTGTCATCCCATTCATTCGGGCATCGATGGATTGGTCTTAGTGGATGGGTCTTCAGCCTTATTCGGTCAAGGTTTTTGGTGGAACGGGTTTGATGCCGAAACTATTCAGGTTTTCCGCGCTAACGTTCGTTGCAGATATTAATGCGCCAATCAATGGTTCGGGGGATTGAGTACTTGTGAGGGAGTCGCCGTTTCACTTGTGGGCTTTCTTCAATTTATTTTCCTCCGAAGTGAAACATCATGGGGACTCGGGCTTATAGTGGATAAATTGATTGTTTCAACTACGAACCTGCCAAGGAAAGCTCTCCTTAACATGAATAGAAAGCAAACCAAACTTTAGAAGTTTGTATAAATAGTGGGCAATGGCTCACATTTCTGGTAATGATAGACAGCATTCTGAAGATAGTATCCAATTCTCCAATAACTCAAATCACCATGCAGCTTTTTCTTTCCCTGATCGCCGGCGCAAGTCTGGCGAGCGCCAACCTGCTCTCCACGGAAGGTTTGCTAGCCAAGCGCGACAGCTGGGGTGGAAGTGTTTCGCTGGGCCCAACTAAATCAACCATCGTGAATGCCGTTACCACTCTCATCCCCGGCACTGCACCATCTACTCAGAATGGAGTACTGTTCCTTTGGCCCGGTATGTCCAATGGTACTGGCGACCTGGTCCAGACTACTCTCGAGAGCTGGCCGGACAACTCCTGGTGTGGAGCTTCTACTGGGCAATGGTGCGTTCGCGCTAGTGTCTTCGGATCTTTTGGCCAGTTAGATGGCACTGGCAGCCCCGTCAGTGGCTCTGACAAGGTCCGCATCGAATACAACCTAGAGAGTGATGGAGAAACTTGGAAGCAGTATGTATTCGCGAGCTCTTGGACTTGAAGAGCCATGAAGAGCTAATATTCTTGCAGGACTGTCACCAATGCGGCCACTGGTGCTGCTCTTTCTTCCTACTCTCACGCCTCAGGTCCCTACATGACTGGGTAAGCATTGCTAGCAAAACTCCTTTTGAAAATGATTTTGATTGACTAACTGTGTATAGCTACGGTACTGGTACGGAATGCAATGATGGCTGCTCAGGCACCATCGCTGCCCAGCAGTACGTTGATACAACTATCACCCTGGCCTCAGCAGACACCACCTTCGGCGATACCATTGCCAGCGCATCTGGAGCCACATACACTGGTCTGAGCTCAAGCTCTGGTGGCAAAGTGTGGAAAATCAGCGCCATCAACGTGCCCGCAATGTCATAATGGGGGACGATAGTAGCATGAAAATGAGATTCGTGTATTGTATGAAATAGTTCAAAGCTCAACGCAGCAAAAATGAATATGAAAATTCAAGCAACAAGCCGCTGGCTATGCAAGTTCCCCGAATATTAAACATTATTCCGTATAGTCCAGGTCGACAGCCAACCGGACCGGTCCCGGCGGCGCTGCACCACCAATACCATCATGGTGCTTCTTTGACTCGGTATATGCATTAATGACCTTCTTCGCGCCCGGGGTGAGTATAGAGCATCCTTTCCCATCAGCCATGCATATCCGCATCCCCTCTACCTTCTGCTTCGCAATTTGCGCTTGGATGGCAGATACATCCCAACCAGACCAGCCATTATTCTCGATATCGCCGAAACTAAACTCGCCCCAGGTAGAGGTATATCCACCAAAATCGTCCGTCGGAAGGCCCTTTGTTCCGGGTGCAGCGCCCCATGCACCGATGGAATCTTCGTCAAAGGCGATGTACTTCGTCTCGTCGGGTGCCAGGATAAAAGTCAGGGCAGAGTTACCATACCACCCGTCCATCTTGCCGTCGGGCCCGATCTTGTTCCAGACAATCACTGTCCAGGGCTCAGTGTTGGAGCCGGTGAATTGAGCCACGTACTTGTACCGGTGGGCCTCTGTTGGACTGACTTCGATGATGTTGCTGCCCCAGGGTACTCCGACATTCCCGTGATATTCGATGAGTGTTCCGGCTGGCTTGCTGTGACCACCGAAACGGCGGGTCGAGAAGTCGTTGTTGGCGGGAAGGTCTGTCCATTGCATACCTTCTGGAATGGCGGGTCCATCGGGGTGGAGGACGTTGTCGAGTCCAGAAACGGGAAGGTGGGGGAGTATGTCTGTCGGGTTGTCTGGCAAGATTTTCGGAATCGATTGGAGAAGGTTGGGATTATGGGGGGCCGAGTCTGTTTTAGGACCATTGGGTAATGGACGCTCCTCTGCCGAGGTCTCGGATGGTGAGGGTGCTTCAAGGTTGGAAGACGAGGCTGGCTTGCTATTGGAGACGCTTGGGGCGGCTGTTTCCATGTCTGTGATTGTCTTGGTCATGTGTATGGTGGTTGTCTCCTCATGAGCTAGTGTTTGAGACACGGATGCCTCGATATGGTTGGACTGGAGGTCCATAGGTTCGAACTGGGAGGCGGTTTCTGATGTAATTGAAGAGACTGGCTGCTGCGGTGCTTCAATCGCAGAGAACTTCGGCGGAATAGCTTGGATTGTAGCTGTTGCTGGTTCGAGAACACTTTCAACTGGCAACGGCCGAGGGATAGCGGCCATTGGCAACTCTTGGGAAGCAATGGGCTTGGGAGGAATAGCAGTAGGCTCGGGATAGTCCTCGAAAATAGTCGTAGTAACATATCTAGTGTTGGTGGGAATACAGTCTTTAAAGACAGTGGTCGTCAGGGTGCGAATCTCCACATTCATATCTGCGGGAACGTGGTCGATCCAGTTCAAGTCTCTAGGCTCCATTTGAACATGCGGCTTGATCTTTCCATGGTGATGTTTGTGGTGGTTGTGGGCTCCCAAGACGAGGGTGGCGCCCATGGCCAGGATTAGTGGTGTATAGATGCTCTCGCGCATCATGAAATGAGTGTATAGTAACGCAGGACAGGTAGTTTAGTTTGGTTATAAGGAGAGTACTCGAGACTGAGTGAGCTTTGCTCGAAAATTAAGTTAAAGAAAGACTTTCGTGGCTTTAAAGAAAGAGATATAGAGAGAGGTTGAAGTTGGATAGCGATGGTGACCACGTTTACTGCGTGGTGGAAATTGTTGTCGGCTTCATGGTTGTCGTGTTGTCGATGAACTCAAGAAACGCGAAGGGGAACGCGCCCCCATCTTATAATCTGACGCGATGGTCTGGCCCTTGAAGATCAGGAATGTTATTTCGCGCCGGATCTTGGAAGGGCGATCTGATATGGACAGTAGCAGCCCCGAATTCCTTTCCGCTTGGCCAGATGCGAACGCGTTCCCCATGAAAAGATCCTGCTTTCTGAAGTTCAATTTATTAAGGCACCGAGATTTAAATTCTAAATCACTCTGATTTTCTATCATAGATGTAAATGAATGAAATTGCAGTCGGCGATTTGATGGTAGGTCCGGTCGCGTGTGGTCTCGCCCTGGTAGCGCGACCCCTCGCATACCAACCCTAGATTGCCGACAAGGCACCTCCACACGTGAGGTAAAACGTGGGGACTGTAGCACAGAAGAAAACAAGAAATTGAGTTTGACAAACCTATTTATTGAGGTTGTTGAGGGTGTCCAGATTCGGTGGGAGTACATAGTTCGGGCCAACAGCCGAGCCTGTCCAGGTACGACAATCCCAATATTAACTCTATGGGATAGACTTGACTAAATAAAGCCCCATCAAGGAATCAGTAAACAAGTGTTCTGCGGCTGCCATTGGGCAAATCCTTGTTATTGATGTTAAACCTCGGACGTTAAAGATACTAAAAATGGCTGGATACGAGAATGCAACCTCGGATAAATCGCGCTCTTTGCCTATGAATAGCGAGAACACGAGGAAGTGGGCTGGGCAATACGAGGATATGGAAATTCCAATATATAAGTACACCATTATTCTGCAAGGGTCTCTCACCATAGATCAAGTGTTAGTTAAAAACGAATCAAGATGAAGTTCCCTCAGTCTCGCAGTTACCTTCCTCCCCCTCCTGGCCGCCGCTGCGCCCGTCGCAGACCCCGAAATCGAAGCAGATGGAGAGCTGGACCTTGAGAAGCGCGCATCAGCGCAGACTTGCAAAATCGTCAATGTAGACCACTATGTCAATTGCCGGTACGATGCGAAGTTAGATGCGGGTGCAATCTTTGGGTTTCCCAAGGGAGACAAACTTACCTTTGCGTGCTGGAAGCATGGCGATTGCTATAATGGGGTTTGGTAGGTTTGATACTGTATTATAACGAGCTAGATGCTAATAGGAGTAGCTCCTGGGATCAAGTTACATATCTGAAGACAACGTGCTACGTCAATGGGTACTTCACAGATAGTAATTGCTCGAGCAGTATGTCACCTCTTGCTGGTATTTGGACATGACTGATGATGTTAGAAAAACTCCCCAAATGCAAATAGGCTGCGACGGCCCTCGATGTCGCTGTGATATGCTGCTAGAGACTTGATATAGCTTTTGAAGATGGATTAGAAGTCACCGTGATCGTTGTATTAATATGCAGGTCTTTTTGTGGTCCATCCTTCCCGCCCGCCACCAAGTCTAAAATACAGCCAGAATACCATATAGCCATATCGCAGTTCAATACTATATTTATTTAGGGCTATAGTATTCTAGTGGTCACTACTAGTATTTATTATATTTACAAAACAACACACACGTGACGGCAATAACACACGCGACAAAGTAATGCGTGTTGTCAAAGTTATATGTGCCACCAAACCAACGTATGCCACCAAAGCAAAACCTAGAGATCTAAGTTAGCAAAAAGAATAATGGTATACAGAGCAAAGTTATAGCTACTGCCAAAGAAAAACCTAGATATCCAAGTTAGTAAGAAAAGTAAAGAGATATTTAGAGCAAAGTAACGTATACTACTAGTAGTACTACAAAACCTCAGAAGGACTCGGAACTTGAACTTGAACGTGAAGAGGATATTCAAGTTTGTAAAGGTAACTTGAAAATAGTATTAGTAACGTGTACCACAGACCGAGTTGGAGTAATATATATTTAAGGCAAGAGCGTTCATATGGCCCAGGTGCTGGACGTATCCTAATTATACTCAACCTTGGAAATACTACTATATTGAAGCTAACAAAATACAATATTGATGGAGTAATATGCTCGTCCCGACCGTAAAGTTTCTATATATTCTAGACTTAGTGGCGGGCAGGATGGATGTTCTTATTGTACGTACCTGGTATAGTACCAGTCATATCCTAACAATATCTTTCACGAGGAAATGCTAATAGTATAGGGAAACATCTTAAATGATCTGGAGGTATGTAGCACCATTGAGTTTGGGTGGCCAATTAAACAGCGGCAGCGCCAACAACTTCAATCCTTGGGGCGATCGGCACTTGAAGGAGCGCCCATCACAAACCAGCGCTCACAGCCCCCACATTAATCCATCGCAATGCTGCCTCTAAATGGCGAGGAACGCGATTCACATATTTCTTTGTATTTCAGATTATAAGGAGTTTTCTGTGCAAAGAAGTATTGCAAACTATTCTATTACTACTGAATTTGGGGAGCTGAAAGAGTTCTCGTATGCCATACACCTCCACCCCCAGCACACAGCCACATAGAATCTGAAACCAAAGGAGAAGTTTGCTTCCCCCAAGGCTGGCCCTCCTGAAGATGATGAGTCAGGCATGAAGGAGAAGGGAAAAAAGGGGGGGGCCTTTCGAGCAAGACCCAGTCCGCGATTAATTTGCATTCATAGCACCAAGAACACTCGACAAGGTCTCGGCATTTGAACGAATCTGGACCTCTGATTTGTCGAATGCCCAAAAATGAGCATTGGCAGCACTGCCACTTTGTGGTTTTTAATTTCCAACCGATTGCGCGCATCTTGGCGCTTAGACAATTGCTTGGCACTTGGCGCCAGGGATTTATTTTTATTTTTGATTCATCACTTCAAATCAGGCAGCAGCCTCGTCTCCACTGCCTCGTCTGTTCCTTTGCACTATTGATTGCCCTTTTGGTGGGGCTTCATGGATGCATTCAGGAATCAGGATCATTCAAGGCAAGATTTATGTACGGATACACTCTCCGCGTATTCCATATCCCTTATACTCCGTACTATATGCCTTGATCCATTAGAAATTAGGTAGCAACAAAACCGGATTTCTGCATGAACATGGATGTCTCGAATATGTGATCGTTTTAGCGCCCGATCTCTTTGATCATCAGACAGGTTTCATGTGCGCTGGGGGCGGGCTGGTGATCAAGCTGGAATGAATGGCTCATATGGTACTTCGTACTCGCTACTCCGTACCTATCAGATTGCAATACGCCTAGTCAGCAGCCACAATAGCGTCCAGATATAGACAATGTAAAGACATTCGGAACAAAAGCCAAACAAAAAGAAGAACAGGAAAACTGCCAAAAGAAATGGGCCAAGCGGGTCCGCTCTCTTGCGCTGTCTTGGCCACCAACGACAGCATGCGACCGGATGGGGGCGGACGGGGTTTCTGCTCGGCGCCCAGAGGCCCTGGACCCTTTAGGACGCCCCCGTCTTTGCTTTGGTGCTTCCTGCCCGATAACTCGAGTTTTGTCTTCTGCAACCCCTTTGTCATCCATGGGGATACCAGAAAACACCAGATTCTGAACTCATGAGGCTTTTCAAAGGGCCGATCGCCCTGGTGGGCGGTATCCTTGCCCTACGAGGTGCCTTTGCGATCGACGTCGATCCCGAGAATGAAGGTATGTCAATGTCAATCACCCTAGATCGAGCTCGGTTCAGTTCAATTCACCTCCCCGGCCCAGGTCTTTCTAACATTCATTTCTTTGCGTTGGGGGATAGATTCTATCAAAAGCGCGGCTAAGACCGTCGCGACCTCTATGGTCGATTACTACAATGCTCGCGATTCCAAAGACATTCCCGGAAAATTCGACGATACCTGGTGGGAGGGTGGATCCATGTTCATGACCCTGATTCAGTATTGGTACTTGACAGGTGACGATCAATTCAACGACATCATTCAGGAGGGCATGTACTGGCAGAAAGGTGCCGACGACAATTATTTCCCGAGCAATTCCTCTTCATACCTCGGAAATGACGATCAAATGTTTTGGGGCATGGCGGCGATCATCGCGGCAGAGTTCAATTTCCCCCAGCGAAGTGATGAGCCCTCGTGGGTCACACTGGCTCAGGGTGTCTTTGATGCACAGGTTGCTCGTTGGGATAAAACGAGTTGCAATGGTGGTCTGCGCTGGCAAATTTGGCCATATCAAAATGGATATGAAATCAAGAATGCCATCTCCAATGGTGGATTGTTCCAGTTGGCGGCCCGCCTGGCTCTGTACACTAAGAATGAGACTTTTGCCAACTGGGCGGAGACGATTTGGGATTGGAGTTTGACGACTCCTCTTTTGAAGAAAAAGAATTGGAATATTGCCGATACCACGAATGTTGATGCGAACTGCAAGGATCACGGCGATTGGCAATGGACTTACAACTATGCTACTTACATTGCCGGTGCTGGGTATATGTATAACTACGTGAGTTGCGAAAAGGACCCCCCCACCTCCAACCTTCTGGCAGATACTACGAGATTCTAATCATTATGATTTTACAGACCGAAGGCAAAGATTATAAATACCTCGAAGGCATCACTGGATTAATCACGACCTCCAACCAATTCTTCCCAAAGAGTGGCAACGGCCAAATTATGTCCGAAATTACCTGCGAAGCAACTGAAAACTGTGATCGCAACCAAAAAACTTTCAAGGCATATTATGCATCCTGGCTTGGATTTATGTCGCTTATTGTTCCCAGCAATGTGACGGAATCAACCATGGCGAAATTCAAGACATCCGCAGTCGCTGCTGGTCAGCAATGCTCGGGTGGAAAGGATGGGAAACACTGTGGAATCCGGTGGACGATGCAGACTAAGTGGGATAAATCCACGGGATTGGAGCAAGAGATGGCTGTTTTGGGTGTCTTGAACGCCATCATGGTCCCGTTCAAGCAACAGGGTCCTTATAATGTGGACAATGGTGGAGAATCCAAGTCAGATCCGAACGCAGGAGTAGATCATGATCCCAAGACCAGAACGATTACTTCGGGAGACCGAGCTGGTGCTGGAATTTTGACGGCTGTCTTTATTGCGACTTGGGTGGCTGGTCTTGCATGGGCCATTTGGGGCTAGAATATACTGAGTATACTATTTCTTCGGCGTTCAAGTTGGTATATATATTATTTTCTTTCAAATATTCATTCATGTACCAGTAACCTAATCCAACCGCTCATACCCAACCATCTGAACCTCAACATCTCCTTCCCGTTTCCACTCCCCAGTAACATCTTCCCCAACCCATTCTGTCACCTCTTCCTCACTAACACTGCGCCACCCATTCTCCGCTGTAAACTTTTCCACCGGGAAGAACGTATCACACTCAAACGGTTCCTCAATCCCTTCCTCGCCACTCTCAGTCACCGGCTTCCGCACCACATGCGTCATAACAATCCGCACAGGCCTCTTCATCAAAGCCTCAGACCCGCCCCGCAACGAAGCACCATAGATCTCCGCACCACCAATAACAAAAACTTTACCCAGGCGTCCCTCCGCCCCGTAAACGGTATCCAGCTGATCCAACGCAGCGTCCAGACTAGGCGTAACAATCGCATCGGTAGTGGGTTCCTCTGCGGAGGATTGACCTGGACCTGGAGCTGGAGCTGTAGCTTGCCCCGCCTCCGCCGCAGCCTCAGCCTTAGCTTTAGCCGTAGCAGCCATCTTCACCTTCCTAGCCGCAAGTTCCTGCAACACACCCTCACGCACCGAACCCGTCTGATCACGCGTAACCACCACACTAATTCGTTTACCCAATGGGCGGAGGTGTTTCGGGACAGAGTCGTAGGTTTTCCGTCCCATGATGATCGCATTGGTAGTGCCTTGCTTTGGTGGACGTGAGGTGACGCGCGCGAAAAAGCTCATGTCGGCTTTTATGCGTGGCCATGGGAGAGTTCCTTTTAGACCGATTCCTAGGCGTGTGGCGTTTTGGTCGGAGGGTGGGGTGGTTGTGGTTGTGGTTGCGGACGCGGACGCGGACGCGACGCGTATCGGGGTTGTTGCGACGATTAGGGTGAGGGGGAGAGAGGGGGGGAATTGAGTGGGTTGTTGGTGGTGGCATTTTGGATTCTGGATTTTAGACCTCTCTGTTTGGATTGAGTTGAGGTGAGTTGAGTTGAGTAGGGAGGGAGGGAGGAGTTTGAGTGGTTGGCGGAATTGGAAGTTTGGGGTTCCCAGTGAGTGCCGAGCTTATCGCCGCGCTTATCACCGTTCTTTAGGGCGGGGCGGGTACCTTAGGGTACGAAGGTAGTTGGGAACCCTCCCATGGGAAACTACTAAATACTACTAACTACTACCAACTACTAGTATACCTAGGCTATGCGTACCATATTTCCTCTGCAAGGTGGGGCTCTTCTATTCTAGGTGCCGCCGCTTTAATGAGGGTGTTTAGAATCATACGATTAGAACTTACTGAGCAGCTCAGATCAGATCACGTGATATGGTAAGACGGAAATGGTAATAGTGATCTGTATATGAAAACGGAATTAACAAAGGCAACGTTCTATTAACAAAATAGAAAGATCTTACTCAAACACCCTACATTCTTCGAAAACACGCCTTGATGGAAACGGAAGGCACCGTCTACGTAATGATGGAGAAGAATAAGAGTAAAGAATCGTGCAAAATTCGAAAAAATGAATAAATTAAAATAGATACAAGGGCAGATTTAAGGAACTTTCGAGGTAAGGACGAACAACATGAACGTATAAGGGAGGTGATGCTTACCACTTAGTAATAAATTTTGTGCCTAAGAAATGAAGATGAATGTGAAGTGAAAACCACATTCCGCTATTGGCAAATAGCGACTCGGAAGAGCCAGAACACAAATTTTATGCAATATACAAACTGGGAATCCCATTCATTTGAGTTTGAAATGCACTAACAGCAGAAGGAAAAGTATGCCTACTACTCGAAAAGACGTATTGAATCCATATAATCAAAACGAAGGGAAAACAGAAATCAGCAATGTCAACTTACTAGTATTGCTACGGGAGGACGCTGAGGATCAGAATGGAGCGCTCCTAGAGAACGACATGATCCAGGGGAATGAGAAAGAGTTGAATCGGATAGTTTCAGCCATGGAAGGGTTCATACAATAACTTGAATATAAACAGAAACCCTTGTACAGCATATGAAGGGAGCCTTAGGGATGGCATATACGTAGCGCACGCATGCGGCAGATCGCGAGCGAAGACCTCCGGGAAGACGCATTCGGAGAGCCAGGCCAAGACTTAATTGTGAGGGCGAATCAGTCTTAGTTACTATAGTGGATAAAGGCCAAAAACGGGCTTTTTTTCGGGAGTATATAAAGAAAAGCCACTCCCGATATCTGCGTCCAAAGAATGTGAACGTTAAACTAGGCGCCGTCCGCCATGATTCGTCCCAGTTTCAAGTTTTCGCGCACAAGGGGGATTTTTTTCTTGATTATTAGTTTTGCCTTGTGTATTGCATTGTTCAGTTTTCCTCAGCACTCACCGATCTCAGCGGTATACCGAATGCGCGAGGGCCATACTCATCCTGACGACCAGGCCCAGCATTCCTCGAATCGAAATTCAGCTGTTACTCCGATTGACACTTCAATTCACCAAACTATAAAGAAACTCCCGCAGAGCCGCTATGCTGTCGCGCTATTTCTCGGAACAGAATTTGATGCAAAGGAAGGTTCCGAGGACGACGAACATTTATACTATGTGGGAGCTCGGACGTTGATTTATCAGCTGCTTCATGCTCCGCGCACGAAATTCAGGAGTCCAGTTTCTGTTGTGATTCTGGTCACCAAGGGAGTACACGAAAGTAAGCGTCAGCGACTACGGGAAGACGGTGCGATAATAGTCGAGGTTGCGGATATAGAACACTCGGTCGAAATTGCCGTTGGGCGTTATGCCGAAGTGTTCAACAAGTTACGAGTCTTCGATCCTAGCATTATGCCATTTGAAAAGGTTGTCTTGCTAGATTCGGATATGGTCATTACTCGCCCTCTCGACGCAATCTTTGACGACCCTGCTTCTCAGCGCTCCCTAGTTAATAAAACTGCGACAAGTGCACTTGCCCCCGACTTGCCCCCGATACCTGATAGCTATGTTCTAGCATCGACTCCCGACATCGCTTATAGGCCAGTTGGCTTTCCTCCTAATCTAACCGCCGAGGACAAGCGCGACTATTTCAATGCTGGTGTGATCGTGCTGTCACCTTCGACAGAACTTTTCAACCTTTATCTTGCCGTCCTCAGCCGCACAGAACTATTCGATGGCTGGTGGCCTGAGCAAAATCTGCTCAACTACGTCCACAGCCGGGATGGGCCGATGCCTTGGGGAAGTCTTGATTTGTTATGGCATCTTATATCACCGAATGCGGCTGATTTTGAGGCTGGCATGGCTATCCTTCACTGCAAGTTTTGGGAGCCAGCATTGAATCCGTGTCACCAGAGTGCGGTTTCCCGACGGTGGGAAATGCAGGGATACTGGAGCGGTAGGGAGGAAAGATAGACGGAAAGCTCGGAGGGAGAATAGGAGGACTTGATCAGATTGGTACGATCATTCTCACTGTACAGACTGGAAACAAAAAAAGATGACTTATACGCATTAGTATGTCCAGCGAACGATTCTATACAATTCACACTGCCTAACCATTGGTCGGGGCTCTGGGAGGAACTAAAACGCAAGAGGGGAATATGCAATGTGCAAAGCTATGCAAAATATCAACAAGAAGCGAAAAGCACATGTGAAACATTCAATAGATGATCAACGCCAGCCAAAATATGGCCCCAAATGGCATGAAAAACAGTGATGCAAGATGCATGGCGAGTCGACTTATTCGTTCGTCTTCATGTATTTCACAAAAGACTTCTTATGCACGAGACCAACATATTGTCCATTTTGTAGGACACAGAGGTAGCGGAGACCAAGCTTGGCGAAGCATTGGTAGACAAGATCGATAGGAGAATGGACGTCAAGGGCGATAGGAGACTAGTTGGGATTGCATTAGCACCGGAAGAAATCCCGAAAAATGGAAATCAAGGTCATGGCTTACTGGGTCAATATAACGAGTGAAATCGTCCTGCAGGAGATCTTCATTCTCGCTGTCATAAATTGCGATGGAAGAGTCCATCGACATTAGGCAGATAGTGTGATCTTCGTCTGCGCCGAGAGTGTCGAGGGCGTATTCTAGGTCCGGTGCCGGGATTAACCCGGTGAGGACGCCGTCCCGTAGAATGGGAAGACCGCTGTCCAGCTCGCCAGCCATCAGTAAATCTTCGAGTTTTGAGCGGAGTTCTGAAGCTGGAACGAAGGGTGAGCCAGAGATGTCAATGGTACGCTTCTTTCGAGCGGGCCGAACGATATCTCCTAGCTCGGCGTCGGAAACCGGTTGCAACTTGCTATCCAGGAAGGGATAGGCGTTCATGTCGGTGAGGAAGTCCTAGGTTTCATTAGTATTTGCGGCGAAACGGAGAAGGGGTGCATCTTACGTAGATACTGCGTGGCTCGATGGCATCAGCAGTCCACTTGGCGCATAGGATTGCCAGAGAGAAAGGGAGCACATGGTCCAGACTCCCCGTGAGCTCGAAGAGAATGACGGCGAGGGTTACCGACAGGCGTGTAACGCCACACATTGTAGCTCCGGCGGCGACCAATGCATACACACCCGGGGTAACGCATGATTCCATGCCACTGATGTCGCAGGAGTTGAATAGAAACATGGTTGGATTCTTTGCTGCCCAGTATTGAACCACATGTCCAACAATGCGACCCATCAGGCCGCCCACAACCATGGAGGGAACGTAGATGCCGGCAGGGACCTTGATTCCAAATGTGACTACAGTCAAGAAGCTCTTAATCACAAAGGCACCGAGAAGATATTGCACGACTTCAAGGATATTGTCTTCTTGAGGACATAGGCCGGTGCGTGACCTCGATTCTCCTGTACAAGGGCTTGTGAGCTCAAAGAGAAGTTCGGTAACCGGCAACTTGGTGTATCGATTCCAGAAGCTAATCAAACCGGTGATCAATGCGACGAGCAAAACCTCAAACATGGGAGAGCGTTTGATGAGAGGGATGCGGCGGAAAGACCGAGCCCACAAACTGGACGCTTTGATAAAAAGTGCTCCTAGTGCGCCACCCATAATGCCGAGCAAGATGAAGATGAAAACCTCAAAAAACTCCCAGTCTGATAAATATCGAACTTCAAACAAGACAATCTTCCCGGTGCCGTATGGGTTAAGAAACTTCAGGGACAAGGCTGCCGCAATGCAGCAAAAGAACGTTCTGAATAGGGTCTTTGGCGGAAAATAATAGCTGACCTCTTCTAAACTGAAGAGGACGCCGCCGATTGGTGCGCCGAAAGCGACTGCTACGCCACTGGCGGCACTGGCACTCAAAACCTCTCGCCTTTTACCATCATTTTGGTTGTACTTTGCGAATAGGCGACAGCAAATGTTGCCCACGCAAGTGGCGATGTGAACATACGGGCCTTCTTTGCCTAAGCTCAGACCAGATGAAATACTGAAGATAAGGGCAATCGTCTTGATAATCAAAGTCTTCAGGCCGAGATAGCCATGAAGCACGAAGCCACTATTGATGACTTTCACCTCGGCCACGCCACTACCAGCAGCTGAATAGTAGATCATAGCCGGCTGTGCCGGATTGTTGGGGAAGGTTCCGTGGGGGGGTCGTATCAGACGAAGGAGATCCGGTCCCGGCACTGCCATTGTTTGGCTTGGTGCCTCGCGACTCCGCGCCAAGATTCTCATCCAGGGTGGTCAAGTGGATAGATGATGGAACAACCGTCTTCGTGAGCAATGTAAGAGCACAGGCGATAGCGGCGAGGCCTACGCTCCAAGCAACAAACATGACGAAGTCGATTGGTTCATTGTCATCGGCAGAGGATTTGAATAGTTGTGACCACGTTCGCCAGCGGCCTGGGCTGCAGTCGCTATGACTAGAAAATAGATGCGAAGAGCAGTATCCAAATTTCATGTCGAAGATCGCGTCCTCGGTGACATCCACGAAGTAAGCTATGGCAGCTGTGATGCATCCAATGAGCGCCACGAGGATCCATCCTTGTGCGCCGTCAAACCATGCTAGCAATCGCCCTCTAATATCCTTCCGCTGCCGAAGCTGTCGTAGACGTACTCCATCGGCGATACTGTCATGCACCCAATCAGTGGAGGTAAATTGATCATACCAAGTCCGCTCGTCGAGGAAGGAAGAAGCGGTCAAGCCGTCTTTGGTGGAAGGCGGCACACTGGCCGGCCTGCCCTCCGGGTCATCCGCGGTGACACTCGGTCGTCGACTGAGCCGTCGACTCTGTGAGTTCGCTCTGCTATGATTCCGGGTCCGGCGTAGACTGCCTGTCGCGAGTAAATATCGTAGAGAGTCGGGACCGGAGATACCAGAGGCGCTGGTATATGAGCGACGAGGGATTCTTCGCTGAGCTTCAGATCCTAGTAAGCTGGTGGTTTCGTTGATGTCCAGCTGGGCCTCCAGAGACTGGTAGCCGGTATGCGGTTCGGAGAGGTAACTTTGCGATCTTCGGTAGGCGGTTGGGGAAGGAGGAGCTGTGCGAGTTGTGGGGGCCATTTCTGGATCGTTATAATCCCCTTCCCCGCGTGATGAGGAGCGAAACTGGGGGACGGAGCGAGGCATGACGGGGGATTATTTTGGCCTTCAGACTTCACTCGTGGGAGTGGCGGGCCTGAGGAATTCCGTCAGTTTGGAGGTGGAGGCCTTGGGGAGGTCGGGGATTGACCCGGGGAGGCCCACATTGACGCAAGGTAGCGACAGTGATAGCGTTCTGCCAACGTGAGCGGCGCGGCTAGGGAGGCGAAGACGAAGACAAACTGTTGATAGAGAAGAATAAAATAAGATGAGGATAGTAATAAAAGGGATCCGCCATGGCGGAGTTCATGAAGAGGGGAAAAAGGCAACGGTGAAGGAGTCTCCAGAAAAAGAGGAGTGGCGGATGATCGATGGGCAACCGCGTCAGGTGCAGCGCTGAGCACGAGCTTCTTCAACATCAACCATCATCCCTTTGTCCCCTTCATCCCCTTAATTCCTCTTTTGAGTTCAATATTAATCTACTGATTCAATTTTACTGGCATCTTTGACTGCGCCGAGACCGTACAGAGGGGTATCTGCATATGACATATATTACATCTGTTTCTCGTCTTTAAAAGCCCCCGCGATTCCCGCCGATCGACAGCCGTTTCAATATCCTGAGCAGTGCTGATCGCCTTCAACGGTGCATTCTTCGCATGTCATTCGCCAGACTACCATCACCACCCGGGCAGTACAGATGATACAGATCCGAGTCCTGGGATATAGAGGACAGTGCGGCGCCTGACTTGACTCTGGCTGACTCTGACTGGGGTTAACGGGGCCACCTGCTTACGAATGGTCAGCGATCATGGACTCACACTCGAACTCACGGACATTGTCTCGGGAAAAGGTTGACCTCGATTTCCACCATCTTGGAGGTACCTAAGCGTGCTTCAGGTGGCGTTGCGGGGATGCATCTGGCTTACGAGTGAGTCCTGAGTCCTGACAATAGTACGAGGTCTTCGGGGAACTGTGATCTCTCGGAGATGGCTCGGCGATAACAGCTGTTCAGTGCTTATGTACTAGAGTACTCCGTAACTCTGTGTGTAGAATGTAGAAGCTGATCAAGGCTTGGGTTATGCAAGAATGGATAGCATTGGTGGATAAATAGAGGAATCCGGGAACCATGAGGGTCCTGGGCACCCTAAGATACCAAGGTAGCCTAAGGTAAACTGCATTGCCCGATAAGCTTGCGCGATCGCAGTGGGATGAAAAGCTTCCCATCGAGCTCCACTTCCACTTCCATTTCCCTTTTGTCCACGGAGCTCACCCCACCTTAAAACTCATTGCCTTCCACTTTGTCTTGAAATCTTCGACTTGCCTGTTTCTTTTTATCAATCCCTCGCCTCGAACATCTCTACTTTTGCGCAATGTCGGCCCTTGATACCCCGCCCGCCATTGAAGGTGTGGCTAAGCCGTATGACCAATTGATCCTCTTCGGCGACTCCATCACCCAGATGTCCTATAACCAGGAAGTTGGGTTTGGATTCGGTGCTCAGCTGCAAGAAGGTATATCAATTTTCCGGGGATGCAATTAATCCAAACCCTAACCGATTTTCCCCAATAGTTTACGCCCGCAAGCTGGATGTCATCAACCGAGGCTTTTCGTGAGTAATGAGAGCCACTGGAATTGGATTCCAAGGTTTGTGATGTTCGAGAGGTATATTCTTTCTGACCTCCTGCAGCGGATATACCACGGCGCATGCGATCAAGATTTTCCATCAATTCTTTCCTTCGCCCCAGACCGCCAACGTTCGATTGATGGTAAACAAACCCGGACCTCCCTCTATACTATCTGGCCCAGAGATAGATACTATGTGATATATTGACTGGGACTCTTCATAGACTATCTTTTTTGGTGCTAACGACGCATGTGTTCCCGGTCATAACCAACATGTTCCTTTGGAAACCTACAAAGAGAACCTGAAGAAGATCATCCAACACCCCGCTACGCGAGCTCAGAACCCTCGCATTATCATCATCACCATTCCACCCGTCAATGAGTACCAACTTGAGAAATTCGATAATGATAAGGACACGCCGCACCCTAGTCGAACTGCTAGCCTTGCCAAAACATATGCGACGGCGGCCCGTGAAGTTGGGGCCTCACTGAATGTCCCCGTAGCAGATGTCTGGTCTGCATTCATGGCTACCACTGGTTGGAAAGAGGGCCAACCGTTAGCTGGATCTCGGGATCTACCCAACAGTGAAGAATTTAGCGGCCTATTCACCGACGGTATGTTGATTCTCCCAAGCTGATATGATATGTATTCGCAGAGTGCTGACGATATGCTCTAGGTCTGCATCTCACTTCTGCAGGCTACCGCATTGTCTTCGAAGAAGTTATCAAGACAATCCAAACCAGTTGGCCTGATCAGGACCCTGAGACTCTTCCTATGAACTTCCCTCCTTGGTCTGAAGCCCCGAAATGAAAGATTCCAATAGATCGATGTTTTGGCTTTGCAGCGTAGAATAGCGAACTTTTAGGATAGTAAATTCCAAATAAATCAGCACGACATAAAGAAAAAAAAAACCAATTCATATCTCGCAACTCACATCTCGTAATGTACCCCTGATCCAATGCATACTCGTATGAGTAACTGTGGTGGATGAACCGTTGGTGGAGCACGGGCGGTCTAGATCCGCTTTCCCCTCTACTCTGCATGACGCCCTCCCCAGATTGTGATTGTGCATCACCAACCTCCAAACCCAATTCACCTCATCCTCTCCTCCTCAACTCAACTCGACTGCCGCCCCTAGAACCACAGTCCCACATTCACTCCCATTCTCTCGCCCTCTCGTTTTACCAACGAGTGTGTCACAAGCTCATCAGCGCTGTAATCCAAATCACCTTCAAAACAAGGCAGCACTCATTCTCTTGCACTCGCCGATTCTTTCGACTCATCCCCCTCGACCTTAGGCTGTCACCCTTCTCTCACTCGAACTATTTCCAACTGCACACCTCCAAAACAGCCACCTTCCCACTCCAACTCCCGCTCTTCGACCCACTGTCCAAGCTTCCTGACCTCATCAGCGGATGCTTCAAGTCGATAAACAAAGACCCTGCAACACGCAACTCGGTGGACGGCCCCGTGGGCCGTCACACTCATTGAAGGAGGGAGGTGATTTTCGGTGGTAGAGGAGACTTACAGCCCGTGTTGATGATAGGTGGTGTGGGGTCTTGTGCTTCAAGGGTTGAAACGGTCGCTTGTCCAGTGTTGCATACTTGATTTGATATTGCTTTCCTCCTGCCATGGATGCGCAGTACCCGTTTGCCTCGCGTGACGATATCTGGCGAGTCTTCGAGGAGTTGAAAGACATCCGCCTTAGCCAGATCGACCAAAGTGAGCGTCTGGGTCGACTCGAGCGTCGCCGGGACGAGGATGTGAGGATGAGAAACGTATGGGGTCCCGCGCCGCTCTCTCCTTTCCCCGCTGCTGCGGGTGCTTCGTTGTCTACAGGTATGTATTCGCCACTCTGCTTTTCGATCACAATTTGACCCAATGCTCATTATTATTACGTTGCAGAAACTACCTACAATTCGCCCCCGGACGCCTTCAAGGGCTTTGATCAAGGTCAGCATCACGCTATGACGAGCTCGTCGGTCGGACTCGAAGGGGAGGATGAGCCGCGGCGCGGTACGTCGCGTGCGAATAGTGTTCGCTTTGATGAGAGTGCGATTCACGGCTCCTACGGCCAAGCGGGACGCTCGAGTACCGATCTCCCTCTGCGAACTGGTAGTGGTTTGGGAAGTCACCCGCTTTTAGAACGTTCTCTTTCTCATCGATCTGATGGACGGCAGAGCTCATCCGGACAATCACACCACTCTGCACGCACCAACAGCCTGGGACTGGATACTAGCCGCTTGATGAGTTCATCCTCCTTTAGCGAGTCTGGTTTTATCGCCCCACCTGTTGGCCTTTTCCTTCTTGGTCCGGTGCCCGGTATCATCCGGTGCTGGCTGACGACGAATTTCTCGAACGATTCCCTGCTATACGCAGCTGTCTGCTCGGGGTCGTATGTTTCGTCCGTTAGTGCGTCACTGATCCGCAAGCTGGGTCTGCAGGCGGAAGTCACACAGGAAGACGGTCAATCCCAAATCAAGCTTCCCTTTTACCTCCCAGATGCCAGTGTTCACCAGTCGCCCTCCTCACGCTCTTCTAGTCCCGAGACCCATCTTCCCTCTTTGACAGTTCGATTCATAGTGCGCGAGACAGATACTCTCGATGACTCCATCCAGATCATTATTGGAAGCGACGTTTTACGAACCCACAACGCCGATATCCTCTTTTCGCAGGACAAAATAACCATGGTTGATGATGAACGCAACCGTCTCTCTCTTCCCCTGGTCCGTCCTGAAAAGGATAGTGTCTTTAGGTCATTGTGGACTGTGCCAGAACCATCCCACATGGACCCGGCAAGTCACATAAACGGACATCAGCCCGCCGGAGTAATTGGCCAACCCACTCATCAACAATCATCATCTGCTCCCGCGTCAGCCCGCGTATCTATCAGCGAGGCCAGCAAGCCTACCCAGCAGGCACGAGACTCGGCCTCAGACGCTGGAACCCACTCTACGATACCAACCGCCGCCAGTGACACGTCCTCCATTTCCGGCACCAAGTCCGAAGGTGCATGGAGCTCCTGGCGCCGTGAATCAAAGCCAGTTTCCAAAAAGCAGGCAAATGAAAAACGCCCTATGAAAGTCCTCCGTCCCGCAAAGGCTTCTAGCCGGGTTCCATCCTCAACTTCTATGGCCACGACTGGCGCCGTTGATACGGATGTTTTGGCAACCTCTCTTCCCGATTTGACACGCGCTACGGGGCAAGCACCTCGCTCGTCTTCGGACGGAAGCAATAAGACACGATCAAGTAATCCAGTTGGAGGTGCCTCGGCCTTTGGCTGGCTAAATCCAGCGGTGTCCGCGTCAGGGACCCAGACCGTATCGCAGCCGAAGTAAAAGCAACGTGGTAGCTTTTTGACTTTTATGTGTCACTGTAAGCACATACCCTAATATCATGGGTAAAGAGGCTTCTTTTTCAGATCTGTAGCGGGCGTTAGGTGGAATATTTGCAGCTTTTCTTGTTTTCTTTATCTTCATTCACTTTGATTTTGATACTCAAATCCAAAGGAAAATAGCAATGACCAGATAGGAATGAACCCATTTCCGCTCATTATTTGCCAGAATACTAGATTGTCATATTACAACTAGTATACTAGTATTTGAAGCCTTGCTCGTACGATAAAGAACCTTTTACAGTAGTAGTAGAAGCGATACATTTTGCGAATCTGCAGGGCTCTCGTGGATGGTACGCATACTACTACTATCTGATGTGATTCACGCAAGATTAAATAGAACTAGTTTGGTATATTCAAGCCCAAATCTGGATAGACAATTCACTGAATATAACATGCTAAACACTATTCCTCTCGAAAGCCGGAGATACTAGTTACCTTCGACCTAAATCTTCGAAAAGGCCCCAAGAGCACTCTTAGTAACCTCACTAGTCTCCTTAACAAGGCCAGTAACAGCCTTAAACTGCGCATGACCCGCATCACCCAGTATCTCAAACAATACACTCTCACTACTAGTAACAATAGCACCGGCATCCCTCAATCTCGCCAGCGCAATCCCCCTCTCTTCAGGATTAATCGAACTAACCCCATCAACAAGGACATAAACGCGATGACCGCGCTCCAAAAGATCAAGTGTAGTCTGCGTCACGCAGATATGCGTCTCAATGCCGACGATAATCACGTCCAAAGGCCGCGCCGGAAGCTGGCGCTCGAATTCGGGGGTTATCATTGAGAAGAGGGTTTTGTCGATGTCGGCGCGGACGTTGGGGCCTGTTAGGTTTGCGGCGAGCTCTGGGACGGTGTTGCCGAGTTTGGAGCGGGATTGGGTGGTTATGTAGATTGGGAGTTGGAGGGCGTTGGAGGCTCGGATCATTTTGTCTGTTGTTGAGACGCTGTGGGGAGTTGAGGTTTGTTAGTTGTTTGGTTTGTTGGTTGGTTGGTTGGGGGTGTTGTGTTGTGGTTATTGGGGATCCCCTTACAGCTTTGGGAATTCGTAGATTTTACTACGGAATTTGTCTTGGATGTCGCATATGCTGGAAATTGAGATTTGTTAGATCGGCCATGGCATGGAGAGCGAGGGTGATGGTCGAGTTGTTTGCTAGTACGTACAACAATGCGGGGTTCTCTGATTCTTGTTAGAAAATGTGATTGAGAATTGGAGGTTGGGACTTACTGATTCGACTCGCGCGAGTAAGAGAAGCCATCTTGACGATTGGAATGTATCCTTTGAGAAATTTGGGAGTTGTTGAAGAGGGATGAATTGATGAGGCGGGCGGGGAACTCGGAGAGTCGGAGATGCGGGGAAGCGGCCGAGGGGAACCATCGGCTTGTTTTGTGGAGGGCATATATACTACTCGTACAACAAAAAACAACCATTCTTCTAGGTAAATTCATTCATGGCATTCTAATTTTGGTTATATACAGCCTGTCACAAGTCGTGCACCATATTTTTTATAAATTGATTTCCTGCACCTTGGCTCGGCCGGTAAACCAGCTGTCATCGCCTTTGCCCGCCGCGGTACGGATGGCGTAAAGCTCGTCGAGGAAAGCAGGCACGAAGCTACCAGGTCCGCGAACATACTCCTTGCTCGCCGCATTTTCGGCTGCGATCTCGTACATCAAGATACCCGACAGAACTGCCAGAAGTCGATCGGAGCGGTGGGCTGTGAGGAAACATCCTGAGATAGAACCAACGGCGCAGCCAGTCTGTAATATCATCGTTAGTCGAGTATGGCCAATAGAAATCGTGACATGGAAAAGGAACATACGCCTGTAACCTGACCGAGGAAGGGATGACCGTTCTCCACAGCGATGACTCGTTCGCCATCACTAAGATAATCAACAGCTCCGGTCATTAGAACGACATTTTCTGGACCGTGTTAGTAAAAGCACATAGTTATACTCATACATAGACTTCTTACTTTCGCGTCGGGCTAAGTCTCGGGCCAGACGAGCCCTTTGTTGCCCATCAAGGGTACTCGGTCCGCTATCCACACCACGCTGTTGGACTCCACTGCTGCCCCATACCTGGCGGATTTCGCCCTCGTTGCCCTTGATGAGGTCAAAGTAACCTCCGGCCATGAGATCCGATACTGCATTGCGTCGAATACCAGTTGCACCGGCACCAACCGGGTCGTAAATGACTGGGTTTCCTCGTCCGTTGTATGCTGTGATGGCCTTGAGGTAGTTCGAAATACTCTCGCTGGTCAAAGTCCCCATATTGATGAGAAGAGCTCCATCGAACTTGCACAGATCCTTAGCTTCATCACCGTACGGCGACATGATAGGTGATGCGCCACTGCGTGTTGTTAGCTCTGGAGACGCCCCAGATAGTGGACAAAGCACTTACATGGAAAGCACGACGTTGGCAACAAAATTAGCCACGACAAAGTTGATCATGTTGTGGACAAGCGGGTGTACTTCGACCATTTTACGGACAACGGCCGGTACCTCTTGCAGCAAGGCTTCGGTCTCTTTAGTTCGAGTGACGTGACGAGCCAGTGCAAATGCAGGGGGGGTTCTTGATTAGTTTGGCGAGCTCTTCCGCTGCAGCCCTGGGGTCATCAGCAGCCATTATGGCGCTGACAATAGCGACACCGTCCAGGGCCTTCTTGGGTGACTCTGATTGGTAGATCACGCGCTGCACATTCGAGTGGTTGATACCGCCAATGGCAACAGTGTTCACCGAGGTAGTGCTGATAGCATCCAAGATTGCTTGAGTGCCGGCAGTTCCGAGAACATATCGAGTATTGGTTTTACTACGGGGTTTTTAGTTTGCAATTTTAGGTAAAGCCGGAGTTGGAACTCACGTTGGAGTGGTGAACATCGTGCCGATGCCTAGGTAATCTGCCCCGTCGGCAATCGCCTTCTGAGCCTCCTCAAGCGTTGAGGCACTGATACCAATGATGGCATCCTTGGGGAGAATCTTTTTGGCTTCCGCGAATTCTGATATCTGAAGTCAGCGGTTTGAATCGGGAAGCGAGAATGCTTGCTGCGGGGGTATCGGGAAACAGTACTCATATCATCCTGACCCAGGTGCACACCCTCAGCTCCGACAGCAAGAGCCACATCAACTCGGTCATTGATTAATAGTGGTACTCCATATTTCTGGCAGATCTGGTGTAGCTTTCTAGCAGTGGCAATCTGATCTCCAGTGTCGCTCTTTTTGTCACGGTATTGCACCACGGTGACACCTGGTGATGTGGATTAGTCAATTATTCAGGGTAGATTGTTGCCGTAGCTCGAGAATACTCCTGGCATACCTCCTTTCAAGGCCTCCTCCACGACCGTGCAGATATCGCGACCTTTGAGGATGGCGGGGGTCGAGTCCGTGACTAGATAGAGCGACAGGTCAACCGCCATGGTGTGTGGAAAATCTGCACTCAATGCCTTCGAAACTCGATGAGACAGAAGGATAAACCACACGAAGTAGTCCGCCTATCACACACAGAGAGGGACAGAGTTGGTGGGAATAAGAATGCCTAAGCGCAGACGATCGCGAACCAGCATTTCGGCCGTTGGGAGGTGGTGGGGCCGTGGTTGACCTCATCGCGCAGTGAGGCTGGACTGCGCTGTGGTATTCGTATGGTGGCGTTGATAAGAAATCTTATTGGCCATAATATCAACGGATCAATTGATATAATTCTGTCAATATATGCCAATATATCCAAGACTATTACTATATCTATGGCCAAAAATTGCCCTCGTTAAGTCCGACCCAACGCCGAGACCACGTGCCGGCTGAGTCATCCGACGAATTTTATTAAGCGGGCACTTCCACTGCCACTTCCGACTTGTTTTTCTCTTCTCTTCCATCCACAATCATCCATCATCTCAGGTTTCCACACAGTGAAACCAACCTGCGTTAACTGTTCCAACAGTTCACGCTTTTTCGACTACTCCGTTAGTTTATTTGGTATCGCCATCATCACTCTACTCAACTTTTCATACCAGGGTCTCCGGCCTTTTACTCGGATTCCCTTAAAAAAGGTCGCTCTCGTTTCAAAGAGAAAACCTCCAAAGAAGTTCCCCGCGAACTCGTCTATGTATTCGTCCTCCGTGCAACATTTCGAACACCATCTGCCGCCCAAGCTGCAAAAGTTTCGCCTGTCGAAACTCAGCGGTATACACCTTAGATCTTGTGGCTGAACCGCTGCCTGATTCTTTTATCCTCATTTCGTGAGAAAATCCAATCCCCTGTGCACCCGTGCAACAGAATTCATCGAAAATCGAAAAAATCAACCTCGACACGCATGTCTTGTTCCACCGACAAGATTCCCGTCCAAATTACTTCCCGCTTCCTCTTCCGCAAGCATACCGTTCCGTTCTCTTGAGCAAAATATCAATCAACCCAACCACCAACCGCAATCATGGCCACCGTCAACATTCGCCGGGATGTCACCGACCCCTTCTATCGTTACAAGATGGAGAAGCTCCAGTCCAAGATCGAGGGCAAGGGTAACGGCATTAAGACCGTTATCGTTAACCTTGACTCTGTCGCTAAATCCCTGAGCCGTCCTCCTGCATACCTGATCAAGTACTTCGGTTTCGAACTGGGTGCCCAGGCCAACGCCAAGCCCACTGACGAACGCTGGATCATCAACGGCGCCCATGACGCTGCTAAGCTCCAGGACTACCTGGATGGCTTCATCTCCAAGTTCGTTCTCTGCAAGAAGTGCAAGAACCCCGAGACCGATGTCCAAATCAAGGACGAGAAGATCACCCTTGACTGCAAGGCCTGTGGTCAGCGTTCTGACGTCGATCCTCGCCTCAAGCTGAGCACCTTCATTGTTCGTAACAACCCCAAGGGTGGCAAGAAGGAGAAGAAGGACAAGAAAGCTCGCCGTGAAGCGAAGAAGGAGAGGGCCGCCAACGGCGAGCAGGACGCTAGCCCCGCTGATAGCAACGGCTCTGAGAACGGTGAAGAAGAGAATGGTGACGTTGGTATTGAAGCTGGCAGCGACGACGAGTTGACTCGCCGCATCAACTCCGAGGCCAAGGAGATTGATGTCGAGGAAGTTGAGGACGACAGCTGGGCTGTCGATATGTCCGAGGCCGCTATCAAGGCCCGTGCTCGTGACCTGTCCGATGACCTGAAGCGCTCTCTTGTGCTCGAGAACGGCGACGACGAGCAGGCCGATGGCCCCTCCTCTTACGAGCAGCTGGGTAGCTGGATTGTCGCCGCCGCCGCCGAGGCCGGTGATGTGACCAAGGTCACTGATATCGATATTTACAAGAAGGCTCGTGATTTCGGCATCGAGACCAAGCACAAGACTCTCGCCGTTCTGGCCCAGAGCATCTTCGATGACAAGATTGTTAAGCAGATCGAGGATCGTGCTCCCCTTCTCAAGAAGCTCATCACTTCCGAGCGTCACGAGAAGTCCTTCCTCGGTGGTACCGAACGTTTCGTCGGCCAGGACCGCCCGGCTCTGCTGACCCAGATCCCTGCCATCCTGCTCGGTTACTTCCAAAACGACCTCGTCTCCGAGGAAACCCTCAAGACTTGGGGCGCTAAGACCAGCAAGAAGTACGTCGACATCTCGACCAGCAAGAAAATCCACAAGGCTGCCCAGCCTTTCATTGAGTGGCTCGAGAACGCCGAGAGTGACGAAGAGAGCGAGGAGGAGAGCGAGTAGATTCTCGGGATATCTCTACCAGATTGTCTTGCTGTGATCCCTTTGGATGTTGACTTGATTGCTATGTCTTTGTTAGCTTTATCTTGAGTCCATCTCTGATCAAGGTCCATTCTACATAGGTCTAGGTAATTAGTATGTATCTTAGCCGACCAATCGCCACTCCTTTATGCTTGAAAACTTTTATACCTCTAGCCTCGGACGAGTAGACAACTGGCCGGCGCTACCTGGGCTCGGTCTCCGACGACGAGTCCACGTGGGAATCTCGCTAGGTGCTTTGAATTGAGCATTTCGAGGGAGCAGGGATCTTAGTAATGATGTATCAGAGGTTAGCCACTTGGAATGAGGCTCCTGTCATTTTTCTTAAAGCATAATAGGCTCTTCATTTAGTGTCGTAAACATTTGCGACACATAAAACATCAGTTTCGTATTGCCTCGCAGCGGGATGAGCGGCAAAATTCATTTTTCCCCATTGTCCAATTATTCATTGATTTCCGATGATCCTCTCGCGTTGCGCATGCCACGTAGTTCCTTCGTGGGAGATGAATAATGGTGTCTAGTCGTTTTAGCGCCGGGGCGTGGTAGTTCGAGGCTCAGCCTCGAGGGACAGCAAAATTTAGTCATATGTACGAATATCTTGAAGGTATAAAGACCTAGTAGTATTCAGTAATTCTTCTCATCCCAAAATTTCGTTTTGGAAACTTCGTCATTATTTCGGTCCTTGTTAGGAAAATCACTTCCCAAAACACTGCCCCCATCAAATCGACGGTCCCATCTATTGGAGACTCGAAGATAAAGACCTCCGGTATAGCTCATTAGGCAGTTTCGAAACCATGCATTGCTGAAACTTAGACCTTTTTGTCCCAAATCTCAAACAAGTCAGCCTTCAAGGGTCCCTACACCATGGCAGCCAACGCAACCACCGATATCGACGAAATCGCCAAGCGTATAGCTTCCATTACAATCGGAAGCTCATCGGTGGGAACAGGCTCCTATTGGAACCCAGAAGGACGAACAGACAACCGCGTCTTTAACTCTCTGGCGGTCTTGCTCAATATGCCTACGCCCGAACTCTCGCGCAGGACTGGGGTAGCTCAGCCTCGAAATGGGTCTGGGGGTATGTCGAGGCATGAAATTTCGAAGCTACTGAGGAGAACGAGAGAGCTGGGATTTGTTGCCACATTTAGAATATCGAATGTACCATTCGACTATAAAGGATTGAGCAGTGGGGAAATGTTCAAGCGGTGCAACCAAATGGTTTTGTATCTCCATCCACCTGGTCCAGATGGACACCGGTACGGCCATTATGTTGTTGGTGCTTCCGGTATACCTATCCGGGATTTCCAGAGCTCTGCGGGTCGCGAGAGACGAGTGATTGACGAGGAGGTGTACCCAAATGGGAGACAAGGCCGCGGTTCTAGTATTGTAAGTACTATCGTGGTTCTAGAGCCAGGTCCACCAGGCTGGTCTCCCTAGAACGTACTACTAATATATCTTTCACGTTTGAATATTATATGCACAGATAGTTTTAAGACTCTTGTGCCTGTTGCCAATCTCCTCCTGTCGCCAAACCTCTTTCGTCATTCAATTCCTTTCGTTGACTCTGGCACAGTTTGTCGGAATACCCAGTTCAGCTTCAAGGGTGATACCGTTTGACCCGGTCTCGAAATGATCTACAATTTCCAGGTGGTAAGAAGGCATTTGAATGGTCTATTTCTTGAAAATGAACCTAATATTCTGCTTATATAGTAGAGTAGGCTAACTGCGGGGGATTATAGGGCGACCTGGCCACTCGAGAGGGTAAAAACTAGCAATCGCATCCATCGATGGTGTCAAAAAACCATCACCATTAACATCCATAATAAACCCTCGTCTAGCCGAAAGTTCCTAAGCTCTCATAGTTTTCAATACATATCCAAAAGATTCATCCAATATTTGAAGACCTTCTTCAATCTCTTCAGCTGTCACGGTGACTGCAGGCGCGAGTCGGAAAACACCACCCATCCCCGGCAAATTGACAATATTGCAAGATAGGCCGCGAGCCATGGCACGGTCAGATACAAGCTGACCCAGTTCAGTGCCCGGAGCCTTAGTCTTAGCATCCGAGATAATCTCAATACCCTGCAGAAGGCCACGGCCACGAATATCACCGATGCACCAATACTTCTTCTGGAGCTTGGCAAGACCTTCACGGAGCTGGGCACCACGCTCAGTTGCACGCTGACAGATATTATCGCGTTCCACAATCTCGAGTACCTTGTTACCAACAGCAGCCGTAAGAGGATCGTTCAGATGAGTAGTAAGCCACAGGAAACCGGCCTCCTTGCAACCACGCTCAATCTCGACAGTGGTGCTGACGGAGGCGAGAGGAAGACCACAGCCAAGAGTCTTTGACAGAGCGAGAATGTCTGGTACAACGCCATCTTTTTCGAATGCGAACATTTGTCCGGTCCGTCCAACGCCCGTCTGGGCCTCATCCATGATGACGAGCATGCCACGCTTGCGACATTCGGTGAACATACGTTGCAGGTATCCCTCTGGGAGGTCCAGGATACCACCAGTCGACAGGATAGGCTCCATGATAAAGGCTGCAAGAGATCCCACGCTCTGGCGGTCAATCATGCCCCAGGCAAAGTCGAGTTCAGTCTCCCAGTCATAAGACCCATCGGGCTTCCGGAAGGGAGAACGGTAGGCATAAGGCGACGGGAAAGCGAGCTGGCCAGGTGTGACGGGACCTCCGTTCTTACGGCCGGCCGAGTATGTAGCAGATCCAGAGCCCTGGGTTAAGCCGTGGTAGCTGGCGGCAAAGGCGACAATCTCGAACTTGCCCGTATAGCACTTTGCCATTTTGATAGCGGCCTCGGTCGATTCGGAACCGGTATTTAAAAAGAAGGACTTCTCGAGCGGGGCTGGAAGAAAGCGGGCAAGGCGCTCGGCCAAATCAACCACGGGGTGGGTGATCATGTTGCTGAGAAGATGGTCGAGTTCAGAAACATAGTGCTTGACGACTTCGACGATTTCAGGGTGAGAGTGGCCGAGAAGAGAGCTCATTTGGCCGGAGGTGAAATCGAGAATGGATCGACCGCTCTCATCATAGAGACGAGTACCCTTGGCCTTGGTGATCACGACAGGGGAGAAAGGTACACCAGTTGTCATAAGGTACTTGTCAGCCTTTGACCAGAAGGTGGCGGAGGTTTTATCGACGGAGCCCATTTTGAAGGTGGAGAGTTGAATGAATTGGACTGGATGCGCTTGGGCAGAGGTACTGATGAACAGGAATGGATATAAAAGAAGAAAGACATCTTAAATAAAGAAGATTTACCACATGTAACCTTCTATGTCAAGGATTGTGGAGGGAGGTATACCCAAGGTATACCCAAGCTGAGCAGTGGTACTTCTACCCGCGGCGAAGTGGTGGGTCTTGACCGCGGCTAACTTGAACCCATGCAACCCCGCATGAGGATAAGGATGATTTGTTTCATTGGATGATTTGGCATACTACTCACTATTCAGGAAGCTGATGGGAAGACAGACTATTATCAGAAAAATCGAGTAAGAAATAAAGTATAGTAGACTCTAAATAAACGTCCGTGCGCACTATACGAATCCAAGATGTGTGAGAGAGTCTTGATGTTGGCTGGCGGAGGATGAACTAAATAGTGGGCAAATCATCAGTTACAGAGTCAAACAGGTTTCTTAGGTCAATAAGCCTCCGAATGGTCTAAGGGTATTGGCCTTGATCATTCGGAGGGAAAGAGTGAGGAGGCTTTGAAGAGACGCACAGGGACCGATGCGTGCCTACCTTGTCTTTTTGCTTTTTTTTCAGATAAGGATCAAAACCTGGCCAGGGCATTTGACATGCCTTACTTTTGCTTTCTTCTCTTTTTGTTTCGTTTGTTGTGGTCGTTTGTGGTCGTTTGCTGTTTACAGGTCTACCTAGTCAAAGCCAATGACAACATCATAGCAGCTCCCAACCCATACTGCATTCTTAAATATTGAGCAAAGCCTTAACCCAAGCATATCAAGGTCTTAGTGTGGCAGAGCTATTCAACATGAAATTAGTGAATGTTGTCCAGAGTTCTGGGAGGAAAATATTGGGCGTATACAGTACACAGTAAACAGTATAATCACGTGCGCGGAGTTTGCCGCGGAGTTGGCCGGTTGAAGAGAGAGAACTACTAACTACTAGTGTACGGAGTCATTGCCATTTCCCACAGCACTCCAATTTCAACGATTGATCGAGAAATTGAAATGGAGGCTGAATCGCATTCCCAGAGCACAAAGAAGAATGAGGGAAGACCATATCGGTCCCACCTGCACCCAGCATGTTTCGCGTGCAGAAAGCGCAAATCGCGCTGCAAGACAAGAAATACATCGGCCACATGTATCATGTGCCAGGCGCATGGAACAGACTGCAGATTCCCACGCCCGGACGATCCATTCCAGGCGACAACCCAGAAATCTCACCCGCGGAAATCAGTGGCCAATGCTCAAGCTCGTTTTATCGGAGATCCACATGGCTCCCTGCGCCCCAGATCGTATAACCCACAGGCATTGGGACAACATGCAGATCTATCTGGCCCTTCTCCGGAGAACCTAATTCAATTTGACTCGTCGAGAAGCACCCCGGCGTTTCATGCTGATCGGCACTTGTCTGGCTCGAGAAATGATAGTGAAAGGGACGGCTTTCCAGATCTTATCGGTATTGTTGCCGAGGCCGGAGATGACAGCTCTCATATTATCAGCCCGGCTGTTGCAGACGACAATGATATTTTGGACAGTTATCTGTCTACAGCACAGACCGAGAAACGAAGATGCTTGGCTCGCTCTAGCTCCACATCGAATGGCCCGTTGAGACCTGTACGGTTCAATGTTGTCCCTAGGAGACCATTGGGTGTTAGTGTTAAACAGTCTGTTGCAGAGTCGAAGCTAGAAGTCATTGAACGATACATGGACCCGCATATTGATGAGTTCTTGAACCTGTGAGCATTGCGTGCAAGGTACTCGAAGCCGTCAAATTTATAAATTGCTAATGAAATGAAAATTAGTTTCTTCCACAAAGCAAATCTTTGCTTTCCTCTGTTAGACGAAGCTTCATTCAGAAATGCTTATTCAAATCACAAGGAAAAGATATCCCCAGCACTATTATGCTGTCTCTACGCCAACTCGCTCATTTATTGGAAAGGCTCATCGAAGCTGATATACACCGGCCGCGTTCCAGACAGCCATTTCATCTGGAATCAGGCTAACGAGGCCCTCAACTCCGAGCTGTTCCTCTCCCCGGGAATTTCAACGGTTCTTGCTATATTGATAAATGTTTGTGGAAGGCCTAGTACTTCTATGTTTGGCAATGGTGGTATGGTGGGCACTGCAGTTGCTTTATCGAATGCACTTGGTCTGAATCGTGACCCCTCTAGCTGGACGATATCTCCATTAGAGAAAAGCTTGCGCATTAGGATATGGTGGCTTGTTTTAATACATGATCGATGGTATGCTCGAAGTCCAAAGGCTCTTGTGGAAATTGACTGACATCCATTTTAGGTGCAGCTTGGCTTACGGGACACCTTTGCAGGTCCACCGAGCCCAGTACGATGTACCATTTCCAACGATAGAAGACTTATGCCACCCAACAGCCGAGCCATATCAGAAAGGAGCAGCATCGGTGTTCATAGCTTTAACTACCTTGACCGATGTACTGGCTCGATATCTAGAGCATGTTTACAGCGTGTCCAAAGAATTCCCACATTCGAACGCACATACTCTGGAACAGATCCTGAGCGACTGGGAGGAATCCTTGAGTGATGACATCCGCCGCATCGTACTGAGGGGTACACATCTTGATATTCCGGGGGCAGCAAATTTTCGGTTGGCATATTTAGCGGTCAAGCTACTGCTACGTCGAATTCAATTAGACCTCAATAAAGGATCTGATCTCACAGCCAAAGACGATACAAAGGCCCCATTCTTTATGCAAGCACAACGAGCCGCCGAAGACATCGCGCACCTGATACAGGAACTAGACGCCACTCAACTCAACGGCTTTTGGATTCCAGTGCATTCTTTCTCGATAACATCGGCCACGATGTTCCTGCTGCGTAGTGGGCTGCGGATGAAAGACCAGGGCCGAAATATGCCTCTGAGTATTGCCAAAGACATGATCAATGTTCTCCATACACACCGGCAGAATTTCTGTTGGGACCTTGCCGATAATTGCCTCGCAGATTGCGGGGAGCTGGTTGAAAAGATTGGCATGGCAGTGGCAGATTCTGATTTGTCAGTTGGTGCAGCTGGGCCTGACTTTCCGGATTTCTCGGAAGATTTGGACATCGATCCGGCTATATTAGAGGAGTTATTTTTTGGAATCTCGGGCTTTCCACAAGGGTTCGAGATTTGAAATTGTATGATGCGAGGTGGTGATATGGGGTGGGATTTTGTCCAATGGGCAATGGCTATGATATATGAATTGCTCTATGTACCTAGAAGACAACCCCTGCAAACTGCATTTTCTCCCCCCGAAAGTCTGCAAGCATACTAGGTGCATGCGTTCTATGCGCGGGGACAGAGTTCCCTCGCACTCGATTGAGTTGGTCAACAAATATAAACCAAGTAAGGTCCGCGTTCCAAGTCTCCATAGCTTGAATCGTATTCTCAACAGACTGGAGAATACTCTGTTTGGCAGAATCTTCCGAGTGGGCAGTATCTCTCCTGGATGGGAGGAAATAGTACTCGGATCCAACATATAGTGCAATCCAAGAACCAAGCATTCCGCAGATTCGATCACCCACTTCGGGTTGTAAACGCACATGGGACAGGACGGTGAGGAATAAGGATATCAACGCGCGCCATAGAGCATGGTGAGGAGTAAATGCCCTTGACCCGGAGGACCCGGATGCGGTTGAAGAAAGAGCCAGTGATGATGCGATGGAAACACTGGACTCAGTTGTTCGAGCAGTCGATTGGATATCAAGCTTGCCTTTTTGCTGCTGTGCACGTCGCTCATTCACATGTTCGGAATCTTGACGCACCCTTGCCCAGACAGTATTGTATAGCCGTTCCCAGCGGGGGAACTCGGTCTCAATTCGCGAGCCCATGAAGTCACCAGCTCCCTTGCACATCGCTTCCATAGCCTGGCAAGCCGTAGTTATGACGAAAGTTTCCTCTTGGAATGCATGAGTGTTAGACGTTGACGAGGTATCTCCGGTAGACGACCGGGAAATGAGTGAATTTGAAGACGAATCACTTCCCAGCGACGAGGGAAAGACCACTCGTGATGCTACCGAGGTCCAAAGATCGTTGATCAGGGGGAGGAAGCTATTTTCGTTTTGCGAGAGGGTTGGAAGAACATCGATGAGGATAGTAAGGAGGGAGCGTCGGAGATAAGGTGATGGGGATGAAAGATGGGTTGGGATGGATTTCACGATGTGTAGAAGAAGAGAATGGGTTTTGCTCAACGGCTTTTCGGTGTCTTCTGGTTCTTTAGGAGGTGGAAGTGGCTCGTCAGATTCGGCCTTGTTGAGAAGCTCTTCGATGGTCTCTCGCTCGGGCGCTGGCTTGTCGTACGTCTCTGACCACGGCTTCTTCGGATGCAAAATGGTGACATCAGCTTCCACGTCCTCATTCACAACAATTGAAAGTTTTTCTCTCCGCCTCGCAATATCCGCAACAAGAGTGGCAATTGAAAGGTGCTGGTGTTGGACCTTGCGAGAGTCAAACGAACCATTTTTTCGACCGTCATCGATTGTCAAAAGGGATGGCTTCTTGGATCCCTCTTGGACTATAGCCGCCAGGGTCTTGAACATCATTTCGACCAGCTTCGGATAGCCATGATACATATCCAAGATCCCAAAGACGGAATCAACCAAATCATCCAAGTATGGGATGAGGGGCGCACCACACAATTTGACCATCATAAAAAGAACCTGTGGGGGGGTATGGTGATACGTCGAACGTGTTCAGCTTCAGAGCCACCGAGTTCACCAAGTAGTCGACATTCTCAATGATCATAGAGCCGGTATTTTGGTAGTTGCAGGCGATTGTCAAGATGTTTAAACATGTCATGGCGTGGCGTTGCAAGTTGGGGTTATTGGACGCAAGAAGTTGCAGTGTTGGATAAAGCGCATCTATAAGTTCTGGTCGGAAGTCTTCTCCAAGCTGCTGGGCTTGAAGAGCCACTGCTTCTAGCGCAAGTGCAGATGTTCGCCAGTCACCGGAGCCGTCGGCGGGTATGTCGTTGAGGGTTGACAAAGCAACAAAGTAGAGCTCCTCAATCATGCCCGCATGATTGGGGCCCGCAAGGGAGTTTTCCAATTGATCATCAGAGATAAAGTCATCAAATGCACTTGCATGCTGCTTTTGAGCCCGAAGAGAGTTTAGGGCAAGCCAGAATGGGGCAATTATGGTGTTTTCAGCACTGGAATGCAGGCGGTTGACAATGGAACGCGTAATTTCATTGCCAGATTCGGAAAGATTTAACCTTGTCAGCAAAGCGCGTAGATCCTTCAAGGTTGCTTGTTGACTGCGGTGCTCCAATAGGACCGGTGGGAATACCATAGACTCGGCGTCCGACCCGAGTATTTCTGAGTTCATATTTCCAACATTGGCCGATGTCAAAGGCTGGAGAGCCGTGGTGTCTTGTTTAACGACAGCGCTCACGCTGTCACAAAGTCCAGTGGCCAGACTCGCCGTCAGCAAGTCCGACTGCGATTGAACTTGGGACAGAATCTGGAAGACAGTCGAGATTTGTCTGATGCCCCATTGTTTAGCCGACTCGTCGTTGCTTTGCATGATTCGTGGAAAGGACGTAAGCCACGTATGCAGTGACTCCTTCAGAGTCTCCAACACAATTGGGTATGATGTCGCCAGATGATAGACCGTATTGTATGCATGATTAGATCCCTCTTCTTCTTTATCTGCAAGAACCACAGCGGTCTCGGTCATGATCTGAAGAGATTCCTTCAATGTTTCAGGGCAGTCTTCAATGATCATGACACAAAGATCCAACATTGCTGTTTGAACCTCTAACCGCTGGTGACGCCTTATCTGAATAATGTTTGCTAATGCCAGCTTGATCTGGGTCGTCGTCGCTTTCAGCCAAGAGTTATCCAAGACTAGGCCATCGTTTTTGGTGAGAGAAGGGCGAGGTTCCTCCACACTGGCAACGCGATCGCTGAGGACAGACTTTAGTAGGTAGTTGAGAATCTGAATGGAAACTTCCAATAGTTTATAAGATCGTCGGGCTTGTGTTGTCGGCCTCACAACCTTCGCCAAAGCGGAGACAGTGCGTGGCATAATACTTGCAAGAACTACCCGGTCTGTGATACGGGCATAAAGCGCTTTCAAGGCCTTTGCAGCAGCTAGACACACATCGTCCGATCGTTCATCGACCAATCCCTCCAGTAACATATAGACCGTTTGATCAACAACGGTGGCCGTTCCGATTTCATGGAAGATGGTCTTTTCGGCGACGGGACCCTCGAGAACATTGAAAATCGATCGCATGCAATCAAAGCCAGCAATGGCAAGCTCTTCGGATGCCTGTGCTTTAGGCAGATCCTGTTTTCCTTCAACCTTGTTCGGAGACCCGGCCACGACTAGCGTCAAAAGTATAATCAACTGCTTTCCCAAAGCCGGCGACAATTGTTTCCGATATCCACTGTCGACGAGGATTTGAAGAGAGTGGACTGCAATTTCGAGACATCTTGCGGGGAGGCGTTGTGTTTGATTGAAGATATGGGTGAGTGGGAAGAAGGCGTATTCGGCAAGCTTCTCGTCCAGTGCATTCTTCTCCGCAAGCACGTCCAATACATCGTGGAGTGGCTGCAGAGCTCGAATGACATCTTGAGCCGAGGCTTGATTACCTCGAAAGCTGAGTCCTATCGAGCTTAGCTCCACACATGGTGGGCGGAGCTTGGTTGGATGTTAGTTTGGAAGATTGTCCAGCCCGCATTATTCAGCCGAACATACCTGTTTGAAGGCTTCCTGCCGTTGGGTTTCCATTGTAGGAGGAACTCAATTATTCGGCGACAAGAGAAGAAAAAGCCAGCTTAGCCATCAAGTGCGAGCTAAATTATAGAAGTGGCCAAAGAGAGGGCAGTGGAATTATCTTGGGGGAATGACCAATAGCTTGTCGGCGGCGTGATGATAACGAACGGCGGGCCAGCTCGAAACATGCACCGCCTTGGATTCTGCTGGGGAATGGGAAGGCGGTGTCACCTTCCCACTTTTTGAACTTCTGAGCGCCTTCCCGATTGGGATAGATAACTGAATCATGTGACCAGCGCGTCACGTCGCGTCCAGAAAGACGCAGGTGGCAGGTGCGGCAGCCTGGACAAGTGCGACTGCTGCCTCTTCGTGCCTGCCGAGTTTATTAAGTTGATGTAATTGTTAGTTCTGGCGAGGAAGTCACAGTCACAGTCAACCTCTGATATTCTCAACTCCTCCTAAATATCTACGAGTATTTTAGTCGGCCTCTTCCCCCTCGCCTATCCACTCGAGTTGAGTTGTTTGCCTATGCGCGCCTTGCAGATCGCATCCGCGCCGTCATCACTTTCGCGCCTCCGGTTCAGTACCCGCATTTCAAGCCCAAGATTTATCCGCACCACGCCCAGAACAACCTCTCTCCAAAGCTACTCCTACTCAACATTCAATTCAAGTCCACCTTTGCGCAACACAAAGGCGGCTCCGTTACGCCCACTACAGAGCATCATGTCTGACGACAAAGGCAGGAAGCAAGCTACTCTGGGGTATGTTCCCGACTCTCAATTGACCATTGGGTGCGTCAATAGAATCGCATCCGCCCCTTGCAATGGAAACTAACAATTTATATTCAACAGGCGATTTTTCGGTGGTAATGCCAATGGCGAGCAAGCTCCAAAGAAGCAGACCACTCTCGCATTCGGCGGGAAGCGACAAAGAGCCAGCAGCGGCGCCGATCCGGAACCCCAAGAGCAAGAAGCAAAGACCACCAAGACTGAGAACAAAGAAGCCACCAGTGCGAATGGGACCGAGTCAGCCAAGGATCTGAAACGGGAAAAGACCGACGAGGCCGAGGACAGTGATGGTTCCGATGTCCAACCGGTTTCAAAACGGAGGCGCAGAACGGTAAAGAGTGAATCATCAACTCCCAAGAAAGCCGCATCTTCGCCGAAGAAATCAAAATCTCCCTCTCCCAAAAAGTCACCTGTCAAACCCAAGGATAAGTCCACTTCTCCACGGACGGCTGTAAAGGAGGGCAAGGATGGAGAAGAGGAGGATGAAGAGTTGGTGAGCGAAGACGAAGAAGAGGTAAAGCCCGACGCTAAGAAGAAGACCATGGAAAAGGTCCAAGCGACCCTGGAGGCCAGTGGGAAAGATCCGTATCCAGACTGGAAAGCTGGGGAACCTGTCCCTTATGCTGCGATGTGTACGACTTTCTCTCTAGTTGAGATGACTTCAAAACGCTTGGTGATCATGGCCCATTGCTCTCTTTTCCTTCAACAAGTTATGCGCCTGACCCCCAATGATCTCCTCCCTACTGTTCAGCTTATGATCAACAAGCTTGCTGCGGACTATGCCGGTATTGAACTGGGAATCGGCGAATCATTGATCATGAAGGCCATTGGTGAAACCACCGGTCGCAGCCTTGCTGTCATCAAAACCGATCAACATGAGATCGGTGACCTCGGATTGGTTGCTGCCAAGAGTCGCGGCAATCAGCCAACCATGTTCAAGCCCAAGCCTTTGACCGTTCGTGGAGTACATGAAGGCCTTCTTGCCATTGCTAAGGTCCAGGGACATGGCTCCCAGGACAAGAAGATTTCGGGCATCAAAAAGCTTCTATCAGCGGCTGACTCCGCGACTGCCGGTAAGGGCGGCAAGGGTATTGATATTACCAAAGACAAGGGCGGTCCAAGTGAGGCCAAATTTATTGTCCGCTTTTTGGAGGGAAAGTTGAGACTGGGTCTTGCAGAGAAGACTATTCTTGTGGCTCTTGCGCAGGCCGTCGTAACACACGAGGCCGCAGTCAAGGGCGAGAAACCTCCTTCGCCCGAGAAGATGGCGGAGGGTGAGGCTGTCCTCAAGACAGTGTACAGCCAAATGCCTACCTACGAGGAAATTGTTCCCGCAATGATCAAAGGGGGCATTTTCAACCTGCCTGAAGTCTGCAAGCTGTCTCCAGGTATTCCCCTCAAGCCCATGCTGGCCAACCCCACAAAGTCAATTACGGAAGTGCTCGACCGCTTCGAAGGGAAGGAGTTTACCTGCGAATACAAATATGATGGAGAACGTGCCCAGATCCATTTTGTTGCCCCTGATTCTATCCGCAAGTATCCGGCAGCTACAGCAACGCTACAAAAGGATAGTAAAGGCCTTAGTGCAATCTTCTCCCGCAATTCGGAAAATCTGTCCAAGAAGTACCCCGATGTGCTTGCGAGGCTTGATGGATGGATTAAGGAAGGCGTCGACAGCTTTGTTCTAGACTGTGAGACAGTTGCGTGGGATACAGTCAACAAAAAGGTCCTGCCGTTCCAGCAACTCATGACTCGGAAGCGCAAGGACGTCAAGGAAGAAGACATCAAAGTCAAGGTTTGCGTGTTCGCATTTGACCTACTCTTTTTCAATGGAGAGGTAAGTTCGCAAGAGACTTTAAAGAAGCAACTCGTTTACAAATACTAACTCATCCTTCAGCCCGTTGTTAAGAAGAGTCTCCGCGAGCGCCGTCAACTACTGCACGAGTATTTCCAGCCGGTGGAGGGCGAGCTCCAGTTCGCACAATTCGGCAACACCAACGTTCTCGATGAGATCCAAACCATGTTGGAAGACAGTGTGAAGGCTTCTTGCGAGGGACTGATGGTGAAGATGTTGGACACTGATCAGAGTGGGTACGAGCCGAGTAAGCGAAGTCGCAACTGGCTCAAGGTACGTGATTCCGTTTCGTCATGCTCTCCGAGTTACGCTTACTGACAATTCGCAGGTTAAAAAGGATTATTTGGCTGGTGTTGGCGATTCCCTTGACCTGGTAGTCCTTGGTGCATACTACGGCCGCGGCAAGCGTACATCTGTGTATGGCGCTTTCCTTCTGGCCGCCTATAACCCTAATAACGACACATATGAGACAATTTGCAATATCGGAACGGGCTTTTCCGAGGCAGTGCTAGAGGAGATGCACAAAGCGCTCACTCCGCTGATCATCGATCGACCGAAGCCCTTCTATGCACACTCTAGTGTTCCCAAAGACCAACCGGATGTGTGGTTTGAGCCCCGGCTAGTGTGGGAAGTCAAGACGGCCGATCTGACGCTTAGCCCGCGGTACAAGGCGGCTGCCGATGAGTTCGAAGGTACCACAGGTGGCGGAAAGGGTGTCTCACTTCGATTCCCTCGCTACATCAAATCGCGCGATGATAAGACTCCGGACCAGGCTACGACCACTCGTGCAGTCGCGGAGATGTATCGCAAACAGGAAGCTGTGGCCAAGGAGTCAGCGGGTAAGCGTGGCGTGGATGATGACTTTGAGTACTGAATGATTGAATCATGGTCATGGCGCATTGTGGAGATTTGGTCTGGGCACTTGTTGGATAATTTCTGTGTAATTTAGTTATTACGTTCTTAGCATCACATCATTTGCGGCTAAGCTGCATCATTGAGTTATTAAGATTACTGATGGCCTACTGGTATGCCTTGCATGGTATCCCAATTCATCAGAATTCTTCTCCCACAACACCAATGCCTTGATCCCTATAACTGTATCCTTTATACTCTAGATACTACTATAATGGAGATCATTCTATTCTATCTACCCATTATCTATATCCATTATCTATAACTCCCTGAAATCCCCGGCTATCAGCGGCCCGCTTAGCCCTGCTTGGCGCTGCAACCCAAGGCGGCAGCAGCGTATGAGGCCATTTCTTTGTTTGCATACTCTATTAGCGGCCTCTTAGTGTCCCCAGTTTCCCCTCAACTTGCTCTGCATCATGGCTGCTCACAGCTTCTCCTCCCTGTTTATCACTCTTGGCATACAGGAATGTAACATTTCCCCCCTTCGGCGGGAAGCTGCGATTGCTCATGGCCCCGCTGTGGACGGCCTGGATTCCCTGAAATACAAATACTCCTCCCCGCAGCTCCCTTCAGGCATTGATCTGTATCATCGTCTACGGTGGAGTGTGTGTGTATCTCTTTGACACCATGCGGACTTTTCAATGGCTGGCTCTTGGCTCGGTGGTGGGTTCGGCCGTTGCGCTTACTCCGGAGTATGTTTCTTGTTTATCGCCATTGATGTATCTTCTCTACTTGTTGCATGGACTAATTCTGGTATAGAAAGTTGATTACAGCTCCCCGACGTGATAATGCCGTTCCGAATCGTTCGGGCGTAAGTCTTCTTTTTTAATTGATGCCTCTATTACTATATGCCGGCATTGGTCGTACGATGGATATTTGCTGACTGCTCCGCAGAAAGTCGCGCTGTTCTCAACTGCACAATACTCTTTCAATACTCACTCCTCCTCGGCGTGGTGGAGCTTAATTGATCTGAAGAGTGGCAAGGTTTCCCAGCTCACGAATGACAGCAATGTCTCTGAATTGACCTGGTTGGGGCCAACCGACTCCAGTTTGCTCTATATCAATGGGACCAATGCCAATGTTCCCGGCGGCGTTGAGCTGTGGATAGCTGATTCTTCTGACTTCTCCAATTCGTAAGCATCCCCCAAATGCTGAAGCTGATTTTGATTTTGACTGACAAATTTTGAAGCCGGTACAAGGCTGCTTCTCTACCAGCCTCTTTTTCCGGGCTTAAGACTGCAGTGACCAAGTCTGGCGACATCAATTTCCTTGTTTATGGCCAGTCCTACGGCAATGGCACAGCTTATAATGAAGAGCTGGCCGTCACCCCTCTAAGCTCTGCTCGCATCTACGACAGCATCTACGTCCGGCATTGGGACAGCTGGCTGAGCACTAACTTCAATGTCGTCTTCTCAGGAACCCTCAAGAAGAAAGGCTCAAAGTCAGGTTCTCACTATGCCCTCGACGGCGCGCTGAAGAACCTCGTCGCGGGTACCAAGAATCTCGAGTCGCCATATCCCCCTTTCGGCGACTCGGGCGACTACGACATCTCACCAAACGGAAGATGGGTCGCCTTCAAGAGCAAGGCTCCTGAGCTGCCGCGCGCAAATCACACTGCTTCGTACATTTATCTTGTTCCTCACGACGGTTCGAAGAAGGCCGAGGCAATCAATGGCCCCGATAGCCCGGGCACGCCGAAGGACGTTAAGGGTGACTCTAGTGCCCCTGCCTTTTCTCCCGATAGCAAGAAGCTTGCGTATTTCCAGATGACGGATATCTCGTATGAAGCGGACCGACGCACCTTATATGTTTATACCCTTGGGTCGGAAAAGACGATTGCGACTTTGGCTAAAGATTGGGATCGTTCCCCTGATGCCGTGAAGTGGAATGCTAAGGGCAACAGCCTCATCTTAGGCACTGAGGATCATGGCCGCGAGAAGCTCTTCACTCTCCCGGCTGATGCGGGTGATGACTACAAGCCCAAGAATTTCACCGATGGTGGTTCTGTCAAGGGATTTTATAACCTGCCCGGTGGAAAGGTTCTTGTCACTGGATCTGCTATCTGGACGAGTTGGACGGTGTATACGGCTAGTCCAGAGAAGGGTGTTATTGATACTCTCTTCTCCGCGAATGAAGTGGACCCTGGTCTAAAGGGCATTGGCCCCGATGATTTCGATGAGTTTACTTATAAAGGAAACTGGACTGACGTGAGTATTTCCCTTGGACCTTCTTGAAATAACTCGCATGCTAATTTAACTCAGATCCACTCTTGGATCATTTATCCGACCGGCTTTGATAAGTCCAAGACTTACCCGCTGCTATTCTATATCCACGGTGGACCTCAGAGCGCGTGGACGGATTCCTGGAGTAGCCGATGGAACTACAAGGTGTGGGCCGACCAGGGTTATGTGGTCGTTGCCCCGAACCCAACCGGCAGCACTGGATATGGTGAAAAACTGACCGATGCGATTCAGAACAACTGGGGTATGTCGTTAGCCTTGCTTTGAAATAGCAGCTCTAACATTTTTGCAGGAAGCTACCCCTATGACGATTTCGTCAAGGGCTGGGAATATGTGCGTGATAACTTTGACTTCATTGATACCGATAATGGCGTGGCTGCTGGAGCCAGTTACGGTGGCTTCATGGTCAACTGGATTCAGGGTAACCCATTGGGTCGGGAGTTTAAGGCACTCGTCAGCCACGACGGTACCTTTGTGGCCGATTCAAAGGTCGCCACTGAGGAGCTGTGGTTTATTGAGCATGACGTGGGTTCCTCGTGATAATTTCTTCTTGCCCTTTTTCTAACACTTTGTACAGTTCAATGGCACATTCTGGGCCAATCGGGATAACTATCGTCGTTGGGATCCATCTGCCCCGGAGCACATCCTGCAATTCGATACCCCAATGCTGCTTGTTCACAGCTCCAAGGACTACCGTCTTCCTGTCTCGGATGGGCTCGCTCTTTTCAACATCCTTCAGGAACGAGGTGTTCCGAGCCGCTTGTTGAACTTCCCGGATGAGAACCACTGGTCAGTCCCCTTTCAGTATGTTTAGCATTAGACCCTCACTAATATGTTGGCAGGGTTCTCAAACAGGAGAATAGTTTAGTGTGGCACCAACAGGTTCTTGGCTGGATCAACCATTATTCTGGCGTTGGGGCGAAGAATCCTGATGCTGTGAGTCTGGACGACACGACAGTGCCGGTTGTAGATTTCAACCCCTAAATACGGGCATAGACAATTGTTCGGCTGGTTGCAGAAGAATGGATAAATTTTGACTCGGATTTATGTTCTTTCTTTTAAGTCTTTGTTCTCGCTCGTATTGTGAATTGTAAGTGGCTTCCTGGTGAGACATTGGCTTTGTCCTAGACATGAATTACCTAGAATGCTCCAAGTCCTCTATTATCAGCTCATAAGGCCGTCAGGGGAATATACTCCTAATGAAAATGGCCTATTAATACAGAAGAGCCTGGAAATGAAAAAAAAAAAAAAAAAAAGTTTAGTTTCATTGTGAATTTTATTGCCAATGTGGTTCATGGATTACATCTGGTTCCTCTGGGTGTTGGCCATCTTGGTGTGCGTCCCGCGACAACAGTGCCGGAGAGTGAGACTTGACTGTGAAAAAGTCTTTTATCATTCTGCTAGAATGGCTCTCAAGTGACAAAAGGCTCTGTCAATGTCATGGGAAGTCCCAATTGTGTGGACGTTTGCCGTTCACTGTTCCATAAAAAGGGCAGCTCCCTCCTTCTCCTCCTCCTTCCCACTATCCTTCACGTCCTTCACACCTCTCACTTCCCTAGCCATATTTCACCCCACAATACACTCACACGCCTCGTCTCATTCATTCAATTCCACATTCGAAATTTCGCCATCGATTTTACTATGTCGACTTCAACCTCGACCGCGAATTCAAAGGGGAGCACCACCCCGACTGTGACTGCTGACAAGTCTCTCGTCGACACAAAGGCACACAGCACCCCTGCCACATCCGAAGGTACGCTCCGAAATATGCCATTGATCACTCAAATATCTATAACTAACATGCTATTTCATTCACAGATGAGGATGAGGACACGGATTCCGGCTCGGAGACCGGGCCTGTCCTATCAGCCTACCTCATCGAAAGCGACGACGACGAAGACGACGGTCACAGATACCCTGTCATCAACGACACGATCCGTGCAATCACGGCGTTCAAAAACACCGACCTATCCAAGTACCCGATCGACATTAAGATCCAGCCCCTCCGGGACGAACCCTACGGCTACGGAGAACACGAGCAATTCGACACCTGGAAAGCGGGTATTGAGGTCATTCTCCGACTATACCAGGTTTGGCCGGTGGTTGACTTTGAAGCCGAACGGCTTCCCAAGAAGGGACAGGCCTGCGTTCACATTCGGGACTGCTATCCTCGCCTCCCTCAATGGCGGGTGCATGAGGACCGCATGCTCAATGTGGCCGTCGCTCTGATCTATGCGAATCTTGACGAGCAGGTCCGCGCTAACGACGATGTCATCCAGGACCTTGAGTATCATGATCCTCGAATTTTGATGAGTCTTCTTGTTGTCATATACGGGCCCGATCATGATGACACTGACGATGACGCTGGAGATGACACTGAAAATGCAGTGAAGACTGACTCCAAGTGAGACTGTTTGTTTGTGGAGTATGTTGATGGGATCTGCTGGGCTGGCGAAATCCTTTTTTTTCCCTTTTTAATGGCGACGATGTTAAATCAGTTAACGACTGGGTGCAAGAACTTGTTGTTGATTTCATTGTTATTTTCGAGGGGGAGCGAGCGTTTACTTCGTGTTCTATGTGTATGGAATTAGGTTAAGCATGGAAGTTACGAGAAGCTTCTGACCATTATGCATTTCTACTCAAAGTAGTAAGCTTTTTTGAGGAATTTATCCATTCATTGTTTGAAGGTATTCATACGAAGGTATTGGCATAGCTACAGAATGGTCCTTTGTATGAGAAACCTTCCATCTAGATCGGAACCTACCTTGATAGTTATCCCAAACCACCCATTTCCCCATAAATTCCACTGTCCGACATTGAGAAATGAACTCCTCTAAATCTGGCCGGGAGGATTGAGGAAGCATCCACAACCAGAAGAGTTAGCGACTTCTTTTCCTAGGGACATCTTTGTTCTCTGTCTCCTCCGAACCTACCAAGTGTTAGATTCTACAAGAGCACTTGGAAAGGATGTAAGAGCACCTACCCCAAAACTCCTTCCGCGTCCTTTGCCAAACGGGCCCGTCGCCGAAGATCAATTCGTGCCTGGAAGGCACTGTCGATAGCATCCAGCCTAGCACCCAGCCTCCCGCCGAGGGCCATTTCCTGGTCGCTGGCGAAAGGCATGTTGGGGAAAAGGCTTTTGACTTGGCTGACATGAATGGAAATCTCCCGTAGGAGTTTCTCGAACTGCTTGGTCTTCTGTTTATCGGCCTGTGTCTCTTGCTCAATTTCAACCACTCTCGCTTTCAGTCGGTGGATCTCTCGGCGAGCTTGATTTTTCTCTTCGAGAAGGTTGGAGTTTTCCCGTTGTAGCGCGTCGATCTTGACTTGCTGCCCTGCTTCGAGCATCTTCGGTCTCAGGAGAGATGCTGTTCGGAGATCCGATATCTTGCCAATGAGTTCTTCTATGAGTTCCATGTTCCGGAGGCTCGTCTCGATTTTCTCCTCAGTCAAGGCCAGAGGATGCTCGTCCGGAGTAGTCTGCGCACTGCTTCTTGGCAGATTCACGGCCAGGCTGTCTGGGGCTTGTGCACTCAATGGGGTTTCAATGGGGGTGCCGATCGAAGGGCTCTGGAGGGGAGTTCTGCGGTATTCGCTGTCTTTGCTGGTCACCATTTCCTTGGTATTTGGCGCAGTCTCGTCATCGAGGGATGTAACAACTGGCTCGTTTGAGGGGTTTATTTGGGGGTTTGTTCCGGCTGAATCAGTTGTCGTGGTGGGTTTGCCAAACAGAGATTTTGCGGCGAGTTCTGCCCATGATAGAGTTGAGGATGGATTTTCTGCAGGGAGGGATTTGGCTAAGCCATCCGTGAAGGTGGCTTTGGCAAATGGATTATTCACGAGATCCGCAAAGCTTGACTTGGCTTGAATATTCGCGCCGAGAATGCTGGGAGGACTGGTTGAGAGGGTCGATTGATCTAAATCAAATTTGACAGCGCGCGGATGAAGAGGCTGGACCGGAATGGCCGTGTCGGTTGAATCAAGCGTAGTCTTGGAATCATGAAAGATTTCCTTCTCCAAGTCTTGATCTTCAATCTTTACGTTAGATTGATCTTCTTGTTGAATCTCGCCAAGTGCTCTTCTCTTTAGGACGATGTTAGCTATGGTATAGTTGCAGGAATTTGTATCTCTCGTCGGGACACTTACCACGTGCATCGGTGCTAATCGTATTTTTGTACGTCGATTCAGTTTGAAAGGACGCTCGTCGCAATTGTCCGGCTTTTCCTTCGCGGCAACACCGGGCTGATCATGTTCGGGATGTCCGGGGATGCTCACCGTGCCAGTTCCTAGGTTGAGTGTGTTGGATGGCAGAAGGCTGAGACCAAGGTTCGATAGGTCTCCGGGGAGGATCCAGAACGGACTTCTGTGATTTGGTTAGTCAAGCACGAGAAATAGAAAGAAATTATTGTGACAGCTTACTCGATCTGCGAATTTTGAAGATTATTTCTGAATGCATTCCGCGCGTTCTCGAAGGGGATGAGGCTGAGGTCGGTGATGGAGGGGGCATCGCTTGGTGCACGACAAACATCAGCAGGGATACCTTTGGCTCTTGCGGACTTTCTGGCAGATCTCGGGGTAGAGTCATGGCTCGGGGTGTCCGACAGGACTTTGGGGGCTGAGTTTGCCGATGCCATGGGGGGGCTGCAGCTTTCTCTTGGCCTCGGTAGGTGGGGCGATGGGTGGACCGAGGTAGTCGAAGAGAAGCTGGTCAAGTTCGTCACCTGAGTCGAATTCAGAGACTGGCACTTCGAATCGCATACTGATCGATGGTGGAGTTGGGAGTGGTGAGGTGAAAGAGGGATATGGTAGAGGGATTGGCGGAGGTTGAAGTAGATGGGGACCACCACGCTCCAAAGAGGCAAACAATAAAGTCGAGACCGGGTCAGGGTGAATTTTATTTCTCTGAAATGGGGGTTTCAGAAATGATTTAAGTCAGGAAGCTGCCAGAGTTGATTTTCATGGGATATCAAGTGTACTCTTCGGCCCCGAGACCCTTCAGTTGTGGTCTACAACGGTCTTTCAGGCAGTGCACTATACTTCGATTTCTTCAAGTTCCTACAGGCCTCCCTACAGGCGGTACATAGATTATAGGTTTACAAAAAAGAATAGGTGCAAACTATTTTAAATTTCCAGAAAACACCCCTCAAACATCAGAACAAACAACGCCGATAAACCATCGAAACAACTCCTCGTTAGCCCTAAAGCACCAACAATGCAAGGTCGAACCCGAAAATACGACACAGATTCGAGATCTTCCTCGAAATTGCCCAGAGCTCCATAGATAAATTCAGCAATAAAACCATACATATGGAAACTGCAGGCACCGGCATGCAATGAGACATCGATGCAATGCAGGCAACGCCATCCGCTCAATAAATCAACAAACAACAGATTCCCAAATGGCCAAGAGTATTTCCCTGAGATCCATTCCCTTCTTGTGCGGCGTTCCTTCGATTAAATTTCAAGTAGGTCATTTATTTTCTTATCGTTCGTGCCTAAGTTTATCCAACAACATATGCATCATGCTCAGCGAAGACTGGAGGCAGCAGAGCAGCGATTCTGTCATACTCTGGAGTTTCGCGTTCGAGACACGCTGCTTGGCCAACTTCCCCTTCATCTGTTCGTAGTCTGAACTTAATTCGTCGACACTGTGAATCATTCAATCAACACTGCGAGCCTATGGCCAGGAGGGTAGGCACACAAGCCTGAGATATATACCGTTGGGAGAGCGAAGCAAAAACATTTCCATCACTCGAATCTCTGCGTTTTGATTCAGTTGTGATATCCTCACTGGAGGAATTGTGCGTTATAGGCAGCGGGGACGACGAGACTCGTTTCAGGCGCTTTTGACGCGGGTGGCCACTCAGGATGAGCTCGAAATCCATTTCATCGGAAATCTTTGACACTTGGGAGCAATAACGTTTGGGCATGATTGCCGTTTTCGAGTGATGATTTTGGTAAAATGAGTATTAGGAGTGGAGAGAAGTAGCAGGGATGTTGTGGTGGCGGGACAAATTGTAAACAGCAACCGCGGGACAGCGCAGAGAAACTGGGCATTGAACACAAACGCGATCTGTAGATCGTAGAACATCTTCTTTTGGCTTTCTTCGAAATACTCAGAAATTAACTTGCTTGGAACAAATTCGAGTCTGCCATGGCAAATATTATAACTTTTGAAACTAATTTGTCCTTGCTATTTATTCCCGTTGAGTAAGTCCATGCGTTTGATAAATCATACAGGCCTAAGCCGACGTCCGCCGCCGAGTATAATAATACCTTAAAATCAAGTGGAAACGAAATAAGAATCATGCTATATCACCCCATCCCTCAGATTCCATCCGGTCAAGTGGTCAATAAAACCCCAGCATCCCTACCCATTCGCAGTACAACCATTCATATCCTGCTGGGTTAAAAAGTCAGAATCTCCATCCCAGAAGCGCCAGGGCCGCCATGCCCGAACATGGTAGAGAATAGACTGACCTTGGTTATAGTTGTAACCCCTTCTTGAGAACAAAAGATGTCAACGTAAGTGGAATCAATGGTGGCGCAGTGCAGTGTCGATATTCCACTCCGGTGCTTCCATATATTCGTTGTCGTTGTGACCTCCTGAGGTCTCGACCCATTTATTCTCCAGCTCGAAAAGGTCGATCGAGGTCATGTTTTCCGTGATTGTCTCGCTGGAAGTCTCGGTTTGGGACGGGCCTCTCTCCATCTGCAGCTCGATCTGCAGTGCGGAATTCTCGGAAAGAAGAAGGTCTCGCTCGTTCTGGAGCTCGGTGTTCTTCGCCCGTGAGACATCCCGCTCACTTTTTAGCCTGGCGATTTCGACTTCAAGGGCTTTAAAAATCGGTGTTCTTTGCCTTCAATGTCTTCAGCTCCATATTCAGCTTGGTCTTTAACGTATCCCGCTCCCTTTTCAACTCGATGTTCTCGCTTTTGAGAGGTCCCACTTTTTGGTTGCAATGGGCCTCCCACTGAGACGCTACAGCCGCGTAGGATGCAGATCTCTGTTCAAGTGCTGCTTTATCCTGCTGGCAACAGACAAGGCTTTGCTGGGCAGTCGCTAGACTTGCAGTAAGTGAGGCGTTCTTCTGCTGCTCTGCCTCAATAGTCTGCCGGCGTTTAGTCAGACATGATTCTAGGTGTCGTTTTTCCTGTATGTAGTTTTCGCATCTGTCGCAGTCGTAGTCGTCGTAGTCATGATCGTCCTCATCGTAGTCGTGATTTGCGGTTATGTGATTGTGGTAGACGAACGTCATGTGGACATTTTCAGCACTGTAACTTTATCTTATTAGTTCGATGAAGTTGGTGGGAAATTCGGATTGGAGTTGTCACTTACTGGTGATGGTTGGTAACATCCACAACACCGTTCCACATCAGCGCCATGGCGAGGTTGGGATGATTCGTGTACGAATCACCAAAATAACAAACAGAATTAGGTAAGTGCAGAGTTGAGGTAAAGGGATTGATCAGGTGGAAGGAAAGACAGGTCTGAGTTGGAAGAAGGAGAGGTGAAGGTCGGAAGCGGTGGGAAGCGGAGGGAAATTCAGAAGTGGGATGGAAGAAAGGAAGGAAGAAAGTAGTACGCTGCCGCGACTTTATAGCGGCAACCCTCAGTAGGTATGCAATATATTGTAGAGCCAGAGATGATTTGAAAACTGGATGGATATTCTGATGATGTTTGTAATGAGATTGTAATGAGATAGTACCCTAGGTCATAAAGCCTTTGCTTGAATACAGTAACTACCGCTAAGCTATTCGACGCTACGGAGCATACGATATCCTTCCACATGCCATCAAGTCGGGTGGTCTAAAGTCTCAGCATCACAGGAGATTCGAGGTACAGTCATCCACATCTCATGCGAGTCACAGGTCACAGTCTCTGTCACAAGTACCATTGCCCTATTAGAATTGGTCGAAGAATGGCCCAAATTCATCAAATGATGGGCTTTTCCGGGTCTGTGAGGCAATCTTAATGGGTATAATTGAACTACTCGTTGCGCAGTGCCTGAAAATCCACAATGTCTGGCATCGGCGAGTCAAATTCTCCGTCAGAGAGTTGCTCAGCTTTAATCCATGTGTTCTCCAAGTCGAAAAGGTCAATTGGAATGTTTTCAAGCTTGGGAATAGGGTTGGTGATCTCGACCAGACGTGTATCCTTCTTGCGCTGCTGCTCAGCGATCCGGTTTCGAAGTATGTCCATCTCACGCCTGTATCCGGCGATCTGGTCTCGAAGTATGTCCAGCTCACGCTTCTGTTCAACGATCCGGTCTCGAAGTTCCTCTCGCTCAGACTTCAGCGCCACATTGTTGCTTCGAAGATTGTGCACCTCGTTTTTCAGTTCAATTTCCCACTGAGAGGATCGATCCAGGGCGAATTGGTGACGAAGGCCTTCGGCCTTGATCCTCTCTTCCTGTCGCTTTTCAAGGGTTTTTTGGGCCTCCTGGTAATTCTTGGCGGTGGCAGCACGTTCGCCTATAATCCCCTCTCGCATTTGGGCTAGCTGAGAGTTCAATTGACCCTTTTCGCACAGCAGGGATTGAACCTTTTCGTAGTTCCGGGTGTTTTCTTTTCTCTCGGTTTCGCGGATCTTGCGTTCGGTGTTGAGGGTTTCTTCTAGTTTCTTGGTTTTCTGCACCCATTCGTTGAGATGTTGCTGCAAGCTGTTTGCCCTGGGGGAAGTATTTCCTGTTAGAATCATCAAGTGGGTGGGTATTTTGGCTGAGTTTTGACTCTCTTACTGAGAAGGGGCTTTGGCGCCAGAACCACCGCCAGTGCTTTTGAAGCCAGGGCCACTGCTGTTCTTGGCGTTCTTGGGAGGCGCCATATTGAGGTTGAAATGGCTCGTACACGAATGATAGCGGCGTTGAGTGGACGAAATGCACAGAATGTATTCGATTGAATCGGTTGAATGAAAGAAATTGATCGATTCAAATGTATGGGAGGAGAGGTGAATGTGGGAAGAAAAGTGCAGAAGGCAGACGAAAAGCCGCTTCGGAAGGCACGCCCACTTACTACCAATAGCAGTACTAGTACGAGTAGTAGCAAGAGGAGGAGGAGATAGACTGGCTAAGAGCCATACGAAGAACCTCTAGATAAATCACACAGGTGACCAGTCGCCTAATGACAGCAGAAAAGAACGAAACCCCCCCCAAAACAACCTGACTTGTAGCTGTACATAACGAACCCCATGCGCCCCAGCCCCATGAACAACAACAACAGGTGTCCAGCATCACCTCTCATTCAGATGCTCACACCCCTTCTTCAGCTTCAGCAACTCTTCTTGCATTATCCCACAGTACTTCACAACGTCCTCGAACATCGGCTCAACTACTCGAGCCGGGACTATTTCCTCCGTGGGTTGCTGCTGTTCATTCAACGCGGCGAGCTCGGCGCGAAGCGCATCTCGTTCATTCGTCAATGCGGCATTTTCGGCATGGATGGCAGCGTAGGCGTCTCTCAGTTGACGCTCCGTCTCGATTATCATGCCGTTGGGTGTGGAGGTGAGTTTCATCTGCACGGTTGATATGTATATCACGCGGAGGATCCATTCGGTCTCGGTGTCGAGCGGTGCGAGGGTGAGCCCTTGTTGGGTTAGGGTCTCTGCGAATGTTTTGGCTTCGCGGAGCCAGGTATCGCAGCCGGCGAGGAGCTTGTTGGTTCTGGGGGGGCTGGTGGTTAGTTGAGTTCCATCAAAGATGCTAAGCTTTCTAGCTCGGTGTAGGATTGTTGTTGCTCACAGAGTCGCATACTCGTTTGACAGGTCAAGTGTGGTCGCCATGGTGGTTCGTGTCGAGGGAAGGATATCGGATTTGCAGCAGTGTAGTCGCAAGGATATTTTCAAAGAATAGATTTGCAGAGTTTCAGATAGGCATGAAGGAGTGGAAAAGGCGACATCACTGGGGAAGAAAGAAGAAAGAAGGTCTACCCACCCCAACCGTGCGGCAGGCCCCGTCCTTCGGGAATGACAACAATCTACGATTCGTGTCAGCCGCTCTTCAACTGTAGTATACAGACGCTGATTATCTTAGACTGTACTATAAGTCTAAATGATGACCATGTACGGTGCTCCATAGCAATGGACCCAGTGTTAGCAGCCCTGGAGTATTCCAAAATTACTACCAAGGCTATTCACACTAATACGATTCTGTGTCTAATTTGTATAGAGAATACTAGTGATTCTGGGACACTGCTGCCCTGGTGGACTTATACTATCAGGCGTAGTGGTTGCCTGGCCACTTGTTAGGTTCGAGAAATTTAGATCGGTACTGGATGGCCTCGCTGGGGGAGGGGCGGAGCCTTACAGTAGGGGATAATAGTAATTCCGCAACGCTGTCGCAATATAAATAGTAGAATTCTTGAAATGCTGGGTCGATTGGGACATACTTGGCTTGGACAAGGTTGAGATATTGCTCCACTGCCGGAGGGTTGTGTTGAACAACCAGAAAATGGTAGATTCAACTATCCCATAAGAAGTCCTTCCCGGAAAAAAACGAATGAAATCCACCCTCCCTTCCAGATGTGAACCTGGAAAAAAAAAAGAATTTATCCCATGGAAAATTCCCCAGCAACGATGCCTAGATCCAGCAAAAATCCCTAGAAATGATTTTTCTTCCAGTTCGTTCCGCGCAAATGGTCCTCCTGTAACTCCCATAAAAATAAGTTAGTACTTGATCAGCCATAGTGAATGGTATCATAGTAAGAGGTAGAGGGGAGATCATTACCATCAAGATCTCTCTCTCCTTTTGCATTTTGGACACATCATATGCAAAGTAGTTCAGGTCCGAGTGGATAGACTCTCGCATTCTCTCAAGGGCGGCTTCCTTGTGTCGAGTTAGAGTGAGCTTGGCTTGAATACTTTTGAACCGAGAAGAGATATCCTCAAGGGAAACTCTTCCAAGAGCAAACTCTTTGTCCTCTAGGACGGCCATCTCCCTCTCGAAATTATCCGCTATGTGCTCGCCTCAATGCTGTCTATATTGATAAGATTGATTCAACATGGATTCTGAGCGCCTAATATACTGTAATGGCAGCAATCTTACTTATATTAAGCGCCTTGAATTGCTCGTTGCTGCGCTAGAGAGAATTCTCGAGGTTCGCGGTCGCCAACGATCCGCAAACCCCCGCAAGCGGTGCGATGTCTGTCAGAATCCTCAGCAGTATCTTCAAGGGACACCTAACCACAGCGTAGGGCCGGTAACTGAAAGCCATGCCCTGTTAATTTCACATAATAATGCAGATGGGGATACCCTCGAAAATAAACAATACCAACTGCTAGGGAATAAGAGCACATCTGCCACATTAAGTCAATCCGCAATCAGACAAGATGGAAATAGGGATATCCCCATAACCAAAGAATATCAACTACTAGGGAATAAAGACACACACGTCACACTAAGTCAATCGGCAAAAAAAAGAGAGAAAGCCTTCACCAGATTTACATCCGCTGTTAGCAGTTTGCCTCATTCAGACAAATGGAAAGAACTGGCACCCACTGGTGAAGTTCATCGCGGAGAAGTCCTTCGTCGATTGATTTCGGGCTTGGCTCCATCAAGGAGTAAAATCTTAACACCGAAAACTCCACATTGGACGCCGGAGATATCGATTCTGAATAATTACAGCGAATCCATGCAATCTACGGCGACGGAGAACTACCAAACTACAGAGCATGGATATTACATGGTTGGCCCTCTTCAATGATTATAACTCATTACCCAATATTGAGCGGGATGCTAGGATCAAATGTTAAATCAAAAACCAAATTGTCGTAAAAATTCATTATTCCAAATGATCCAGGTCTCGATGTGGCGCATGGTGAGCCACCCACCGATGGGAACAGTAGTTCGGAGTCCAGTGACCTCCATGGCCCAGGTCTTTCATCTGAAATGAAACATGAGAAACTTATCACAATCGAATGTTGATATATCGTAGCAATTACCCATCATACCTTTTCACTTATAATATCCCATTTCAGATCTACCCAATGTGAATAAGCCTGAAATAAGGCAGACACATCATCGTCAATACTCAGACGTAGGCGTTTTTGCAGTCGCACATATCTCATCTGCAGAGCTGGAGCACGGTATCTTCTTCCAAACACATTTTCGAATGTAGCGCTGATCTCTCTCCATGTTTTGCTTCTGTCGTCCCTTAAGGTAAGAAGAAGCTCCTCTTCAAAACTCAATTGGATGTCGCGTTTGCTTGTTTTATTCTCGGAATTGGAAGGGCTGGAAGAGGGCGAGAGTTCCATGGACTGAGGAAGACAAGTTGGAATATTACCTATGCAGGGAAAGGCAACTGGGTCAAGAGAAAAGGGCTCGGAGTTTACACTGAGTGTGGGTGTATCTCCTGGCCATAGGTGAGTATTCGAAAGATCCTTGAATTGCTGGAGGATATCTTCGCTTGGCACGGAGAGAATACTAAGCATGTCCGGTGCCTGATTGTCATGAGACATGATTATAGAAAGGGATCTGGAACAAGGTTGATATCTTGATACAGACACTCTGGCGAAGTGGAGTGATTAGACACTCATATAGTCATGTCTTCCCTAGAATTTAAATCATAGCTGAAGGAATGACGCATCCCGGACCCTTATTTTCAGCCCTCATTATAGTACCACAAGAAGCACTGAATATGTTATTTGCTTTCACTGTTGGTCCTACTCAATTGGTAGTTGCAGCGCCACATCCATCATTGGTCTGCAAACTATTCTTATACCGACCCTATCAATCCTGGTCACATTTTTGTATTGTTATGACGCTCAGAGAAAGCTCTAATGCGTTCTCATATCCCCTGATATAGTGAATAGGATCGGATCAATGTTAATGCTATCCAATGAAAGATGAATCAATGTCAATTCACTGCCTTTTGATTGACCTTTTGAGCATAGTGATCCTAATATTCAGAAAGCGATACCAGGGCCTGGAGGAATGAAACAGTCTATTTCGTAATCGTATTTCCTTAATATGCCTTGACTCCTCACAAGAAGAATTTGGACCCTGCCAAGTGCCAAGGAAATTGATTAAGGATCCTGTAGCGATCCTTCGTCTGAGCATGCAACAGCTGCGGGGGGCGGTTGCATCTGCTAGATGGGGCCAACTTGCTCCTCAAGTAAAGTCTGCCTCGGCTAGGATTAAATTCTTCCAACAGAAAGTGACAAAATACGCACATGCCCCTCAAACCGGCCTTGGCGGCTATCAAGCTCACTTGGTCAAATCTTGTTCTTTTTTTGATTTCTGTTGGAAGGTCACGATAGATCTCAGATTTTATTGGCTGAATCTGAGTAAGCGCTGGACTCCTTTTTCTCAATTTGGATGTTACATGAGACATGTCGCTGTATGATATCATCCATCCTTCACCAGGAAGAAAAACGTTTATGTATTCAACTTAAGCGAGTTGTGATTACCCAAACCATCGAAGCAATCAAAGTCCATCATTAAGCGCTACGTGAAAAGGGTAATTTCATACGGAAACAAAACATAGATGATTCCTTTGACCGTGATGATAGCCAACAGGCATAGATAGGTTCAGGCTTCAGGCATAGATTGCGACCTAATCAATGACAACGGACACGGAGTGATTTTACATGGGTTGCCCCTTTAGTTCTGGACAATGCAAGACTTAGTTTTCGTCGGCGTTGAATTGAGCCCCGGCCCGGGGTGACCTAGGAGGCTGAGCGGACCCGCCCCATTGATATGCATCACTCTGCATGTACCCCTCCTCATGACAAAGAAATGCCTCATTCAAGTTCTCGCCCCGCACTGTGCATAACCTGAACAACCATCTTCTGGGTCGATGTCATATCTTCTCCAAGATCCGGACCAGCCACTCTGATTCTTGAACATCGCAACTGATTAATTTCCGCTTTCTCCCATTCCTCCAATTCTTTTTTCAATATCTCACAACAATCAACAAGAAATAACAACATGGCAGCCACAGATGCACAGAACCTCGAGGACCTAGTGAGAACAGAGCTAGCGTCTCCACCGAGCATATCGCTGCAGATTCTCGGAGTACACATGAATGGGGAACAAAGTGAAATCGACTTTGATCTGCGGATCGAATACTCAAATGAAGCGAAAATAAAGTGTGGAAAGCTTTTGACCAGAGATCAAAATGAATTCCATTCCTGGAGCCAGCAGCAAGACCCCGAAGGTGATTTTTTGGCAACTTCACGTGGCTGGATTGAGACATGGTTAAGTGATGGTGATGAGAGAAAAAGGTATACAGTCTAAATCTATCGTTTAAGGAAATTCAACTAACATAAGCAAAGCTGGATTATCCAAAATTCATGCTATGTCCAAGAGGAAGATCTCACTGCTATTAAAGGTCATCTCGAAGCACTTGCACGCAGAACTGGATATGGCGGAGATGTAACCTGTAAGGTCCACACTCCACTCTTTGAGGAAATTATCCCCGAGAGCACTGCAGTACTTCAAATAGAATGGACACCTGATAATCTTTTCATTCCTATGGACAAGGATTGGGACTCTAAGGTAATGAATGCAATGGTCGACAAATGGAAAGGATCCATATCCTTCGATGAGCCAAAGCCATCTCATGGCCATTCGCCATTTCGCAGAGCCATGAAATCAAATGATACAGCCAATCTTGTGTCTCATGATCAAAATAAGGATGGCTCAAAGTATACAGTGCTGAAGTATTCGAAGTGGGGATCTAGTACCTGAGAAACAGGAACTTAAAGTTCCCGTGTTTCAAGGTCAATTTATCCTATCAATGTGCAATTTCTGTATGAGTTCTTAGCTCTCTTAAGAGGAAAGATCTCTTTTGGTAAGAAATAACAGTTTTGGATTTATCTTTGAGCGCAGCAACGATGACTTTTACGATCTGCTTTTGTACAATGCCGTTGAATTACACTTATCTTCTATCTTTCTGAACGATAACTGCCTGCAAAGTTGCCTACTTTTCAGTCTCACCCGATTTGATCTACTAAATCGCCGTTCGAGTTCTCACAAAATGTAATAGATGCTAACTCAATTGAAATACCAGAGAAATAAATACTTAAATGATGAGTTCATCTCATTTCATCCCCTTGTGTGCATTCACAAAACAGCAACGAAACATTCAAAGCAATACAGAAACAAGCGCAGAGATCCAGTAAACCCCTTAATCAACACTGGTAGGGAGGCAACTCATCTCCGGAGTGCTCAATCCCAACTTCAAAATTGTCCGCGGATGGATCGAAGGCATACCCACTCTCGCCGTTACCAACGCACTGTTCAATAAGGGCATGATGAACCCGAGCCCAATCGTCTGAATCTATGGTAATCTGCTCGCACTTGGCGCAAACATAGGCGAGGCAGGTTCCAAAGCTTGCTTGGTGGCAATAGCCAGGGTCCACCAAAATATCAGATTTGTAGTTTGCAAGCTGGTCTGCCAGTCGCTTGCAGTCATCCCAAATAGGAGGGTGTCCAGAGTGCTGTTATGAATGTTAGTCAAACTTGACTTAAATTGGACTCTAGGATCTGGGACGGTATTTTGCTATTTAGCACTCACTCCCGAGCAATCTATGGTCACAGCTCGCTTTTGAAGACCGTCAGATCGAGAATTCAATGTCTTTGAAGATGTTTTGGTCCTTGTATCATCGCCCTTGGGTCGGTTTTTGATGTCCCAGGTAAAACCCTCTGGAAGCTTGGGAATATCTTCAAGGGTGGATATCTGGGGGCGTTTGCTGGAGCGAGTGGTTGGAATTGATACAGCATTGCCAACACCAAGTAGGGTTGCGAAAATGGCGATGTTAACAAGTAGTCTCATAATGGGATGTTTGAAATAGTCTTGAATAATATAGTTCAATGTTGTTCTTTGTGAAGATTTAATCATTCATTTTTTTGGACTTATATAGATCTTGCAGCAGTTATTACCTTCGTATATTGCTACGGGCTATGCTGCAGATAATGACGTTGGTTATACTGTGGGTTATACTGTGGGTTATACTGTGGGTTATACTGTGGGTTATATGGATGGTTGTATGAATGGTTATTCTGCGAGTTGTACCCCTTGTTATATTGAAGGTTATACTGCGACCTACACTCCTAGTAACCTAGCATGATATCAGACTTCTCCAGCCTAATATAAGTAGTACCTCTTTTCCTCACAATCTGAGTAATATCATTTTCGGATCCTCACACCATAATAAGTCTTTTGAACCTTCCTTCAACCAACGGAAACAAATATTGACTCTTCCACAATGCGTCTCGCCCTGAACCTATCCGTCTTCTTCCTCGTTTCTGGAATTGTAGCAGCCTCTGAGAAAAACCACTGTCACAACACGTGAGTCCTATCGGGAAAGAGTGTATGGAATCTACCACTAATATCGATATAGGGCCGATCCCCATGAAGGCCTCCCCAAGAATATTTGCATGTGCCCGGATGGTAAGTACAATCTCACAGTCTTATTCCATTTCTGGCGTTGCTAGACTTTGCCATGATTCTCATGATCATCTGTAGGTCGTTGCTACAACGATATAGATGGTGGAGTTTGCGAGGATCTGAGTGAGGAGACTGTTTGTATTACGTAACTTCGCCAGAGCTATCTTTCTTTTGAATTTACACAGTATTGTACTTTGCTCCCTATAATCCAGTACCCATAGCCGGGTATGCTTTTGCTCTACCATTTAGGAGTAATAGTGGCTTAAGGGAAGAAGCGCTTGGATAATAACAATATTGTCTGATATATAGTCGAAGTCGTACAAATAATGTGGCATGCGTCAGATTTTTTGGGCGTATGCTGAGGTATATGCTCAGGTAAGTAGTAAGCGAACTCGCGCGCAACCTCCGATGAAAACAGCTTCTGGACAGTGTGGGACAAAAACGCCAACCCATGGATTTATTCGATAGAGACAGCCTAGAAAAGATGAGTAATGATAATTCGGAGAAGACTGGGGACGGAAATGGGCCTACTAAACATATTTTACCATATATCCACCCTGTTATCGGTATCATGTATGCAGGACTCGAGGCACGGGGCTTAGGCACAGATCCGACCGTAACTACTGGGCTAATGACTCATTATTGCCAGTTGGCTTGGAACCTCTTGAATCACTCTATTTTCAATGATTGTTATTACTGGTAGATACCCTATACAGACTGTGTGTTTCCAAGAATGACTGTGTAGTGAGCTGGATTCATTTATAATGAACATACTAGTACGCTGCTGCTATATAGACTGGGTACTGCTTTAAATATGATGCTATCGATGGCCAAACTACTCTATAGGACACAATAGTGACTATTCGAATCTACTAGCAGCAAGGACACCTAGTCGCCGAGATTTTTCTGATCCGAATTTAAGAGAAGAACTTTATATTTTTGAACAAGAATATCAGGAAGATGCTACTCTATTAACGGACTGTGAGGATAACATAGATTATCTCCTATCGAGGCTAGCTAAATCTGGATATGTACACGAGAAAAATTTCATTTGAAGAAGATACCAATTTTTAGCCGAAGCTACTTATAAGTCTTAGATCAAGGTGAGTGAGGTATCTACCCCATAACGAGGTGTTTTTGATTTCTACTCCACTCGGGGCCGTCAACTGGAGGCTCCTTGCCGCCAACTGGTCAGCCTGGGCCGCCAAGTGGCGGGTCTCCCCCGGGCCGCTGGGGATGGGCCGCTCGTTAATTATTTATCTGGGAAAATCTTTTTCTTAACATGGTACTAAATCCATAGTATTCTATCTATAACGCTATGTTTTCTAGTGTGACTATGTTAAAGTACTTTATTCTTTTATTAGTCTGAGCTTAGCTGCGAAGAACGAAAAAAATGCTCGTATCCTATGTCGCTCGAACCCGCACCGCTGGGGGCGATTCGCTAAAGGCATTTGTAACTCATTGAAATACGTGAGAGCTCAACTTCCTACCTAGGTTGCCAAGCTTCATCATGCTTGGAAAAATTGAATCATAACAAAAACATACAACAGCAGGGATTCGCATGTGGTCACCCACCATACTACTAACCTGCCGGCGTGTGGCTTAAGTACGGCTGAGCGGACGGGAAGCCCTGTTCTCCACACCCTATGGTCGTATGTGCTAGATTCAGCAGAAACAGGAAATATATACTATTCAGAGAACGTATTCATAAGGTGAAGACAGAACGTATTTGTACCTTCTCCGTGTCAAAAGCATGATCCTGTACTAGAAACCTAGGCTAAAGGTGATTTTGAAAGAGATGAAATCTGCTGTTCGGCACAATAGCACCTTCTCAATCATTCAGCTGCGAGGAGGCTATTGTATTGCTACAAACTACTTTTCTGTTGAATAATTCGAATATATGTAGATCTAATTGGAAGCTGTAGAAGATTGGCTCCCTATACTCTCTGGCCTTTGACCTCTGTAAGAAGCAGCATACTAAGACAAACTAGACGAATTGCTCCCAGGAGCTTGCGGAATTTCAGCGGTTGAATCAGGCCGCTGGCTTTTATGTAAGCAATGCTCAGAGAGCAAATCAGAGTGCTCAGATTAGGCTCACTGAACAGATCAGAGGGATCAGAGAGTCGCTTAGAGTAATCATGTGATGAACACTGATCCGGTCAGCGCGCTCAGAGACGTGCTCAGACCTACTCAGTGAGCAAAAGCGGCGCTCACTGAGCACCAACGCGGAAAGGGAAAGCCAAGACCTTGCATGGGAAATCCGGTACCTAGGTACTAGTAGATAGTACTAGTATTCGTGGAAGGGTCACGGTGGAGAGCGAGACGGAAGAACGACCAGGCAGGTGGCCAAACAACCAAACAAACCTTCGGCGGGGAGGTCTCAGCTTGGAAATTGGACATCTAGCTCGGAGGATTGAAGAAGCGCCTTACTAGCACCCCTGGAGTGCCCCCATCCTCCTGCTAAGACACCAAAATACGACAATCATCCACCTGGGCAAGTTCCAACATTGCATCATGCTATCGAACTACTGCTGATCTCAAAAGCCCATAGATAGACGCACCAATATATATTCAACTATACAGCCAACTCCTCTAAAACGCCTATACCAACAGACGTGGCTAACAAGATCAAGATCCGACCTCCGACAGAAGATAAACAGCAAAGATACATCCAAGCTAGATGGGCAACTTCAAATTCAACCCCCGTGGGCGGTAAGTGATCAGAGAGAAAAAGTGAAAAGCGTGAGAAAAAAAGAGATGAAAGAAAAAATCACACGCTTCATGCATGAACACAATCTTACAATTCATCACCATGCTTCATAGTTCTATTCCCATTCCCGGGGATAGGAAGGGGACCACCACCGATGGGGTCCTTGGAAATAAATCCACCCTTGTGAATGCGCATACCGAAATTGATCAGTACGACAACGACAAGACCAACAGAGACTATGGTCGGTCCCCACTTCTCGTAATACACACGCTTGACATCGCGGCGTTTCCGAATCTTGTCCACGCGCCAGATATACAGGAAGAGACTGTAGATCAGAGCGCCAGCGGCCAATATGGTAAATGCCCATGAGGAAGCCAGGGCGACGTAGTCAGCGCCAAAATTGAGTAGTGTCGCCGCGATACCGCCGAGGATGATGGAGAATTCGAGCCAGGAGAGGAATGTGCGCTCCGCGGCAAAGTAGACCTTTGGCTCGACGCGGACGGGGACGAAGATTCGCTTGCCGGGGGGGTGCTTGGAAGCGTTTGAAGGTGCGTTGAGTGCCCTGGAGGACGGCGATGCCGCGCTGTTCGGGTGGGGGCATTGGGGTGGCGCGGGGTCGGGGGATGATTGCAAGTAGGCCCTGGGTGAGAAGATGGCCAGTCTTTTGGAGGTAGTATTTTGACAGCTGTTTGGCGTAGTATGTGCCGCCGACGCGTCGGGCTTCTTCAAGTTCGTCAGAGTAGACGGATTCGTCGTCTGAGTCGTAGAGTGGGTAGTCCTCGTCGCCGGCGAGGGGCTGTGCAGCGATACGTTCTTCGATGTCGAGCTCATTGCCGTTTGTCTCGGTGAAGAGGCGACTATCGTCGCCGATATGATGAGCAAACCCGTTCTCCTGGTTTTGGGCTGATTGTGGGGAATCTTCGTCGTCTGAGTCATCCTCATCATTGGCGGACAATGATGTGCTGGCCAACGGCCGTTGAATACCGTAGTGTCGGGTGGCGGGCTTGCGAATGTCGACATCCATCTGTGGGTACCAGAAGGGAAGCAGGTTGATTCGGGTCGGGAAAAGGGTGGCAGTACCGTGAATGAACTTGCTGAACTTCGGAACAGCTTCAACCAAGTGACTCGCGGTCAATTCACGAATCCATTGTGGAGGTTCCTGGCCAGCCTGGGTCTGCAGCTTCACCTCCAGCACGGCGTAGGGAAAGCGGTCGATATCTTCCGGGGGCAATTGTGAGAATGGGAAGTCCACGCCAATATCCATGCGGCGCCAGTTGCTGCCGGCCCGCCGGCGGCCATCCAGATTGTCCTCTCGAATCATGGTGAGCTCCGTATCAAGAGAAATACGGACACGGGCATCTCCTGGAAGCTGGAAGGCCGTTCGGTGGTAGAAAGTGCGAGTAACCGGGACCAGACGGCGGGTGATGACTCGATATTGGATCTCCCGGGCCAGCTGCTCGAGGTCGGCAATCTCCTCGGGGCTCTTCTTGCCCTCCTTGCGCATCTTCTCAAATGCCTGCTCCACGGTCATACGGCCCTCCAGGAACGCATTGACATTCTTCTCCTTCAAGGAGAAACGGGCCTTGACAGATTTCTCTCCAGTCCAGTCCTCGCGGTGAGTCTTTCGCTCCAAGAAAATCTGGTCGCTTTCCATCCTTCCATACCAACGGAGACGAATGGCCTCGGCGCCCTCGGTCTTCTTCAGACGACCTTGGTACAGCTCCCAGGTATCGGTGTTGTCATAATAAATGGACGAAATCGCGGTATCCTTCTCCTCGAACTCCTTATTGGCATTGAAGACCAAGACCGGCAGGTGCTTCAGGACGACCAGCTTCAGTTCGGTGATGTTATCCCGGTGAACCCAGTATTTGGTTGTTTGACGAACAAAGTTTTGCTGGTTTCCACCAGCGGACGCATCGCCCTTGACCGGGTTACCCTTGGTGCGGACCAGGTCATACAACTTGGAGAGATTGATCACGAAGGCATCGTAGTTGTCCTTGAAGAAAGGCTTGGCATTGAGGCGGGCGGCAAAGACCGGCTTGAGGTACCATTGCGTTTGTTTCTATTTCTCAGCGGTTAGTTGATGGTCATAGGTTCTCGGAGCTCCATTGTGAATCCTCCGGGTGAATATTGTAACATACGTCGTGCTTCTTAATAATCTTCTGGAACCCGGTGTAGTTCAGCTGGGTGAATTTGGCGAGATCGTGGACGTCGGCAATGATATCGCTGAGAATCTCCTCCAGCTGCAAGAAATCCTCGTCGTCAGGCGGGGGCATACGAACGCTATCCCGGCGATTGCCAGCGGAGCGCTCGAGGCGAGACACGACATCACTGACTTCGAGCTCACTAGCCTGGATGCGCTCGACAATCTCCTCACTCTTCCGCTTCTGGAAAGTAAAGACCTTCTCCAACTCGCTCTCGAGCAGAGTGACGAAGGTCTTCTCGTCATCCTCGGTCCATTCGCGACGAGGGGGTTTGGGGTTTTCGGGGGTAGGTGGAGTAACGTAATCGGTCTTGAGACTTTTCTTCAGCTCGTCGTAGGCGATATAGAAGGGGTGGTAGTCCTGGATCATGGACAAGCGGAGGTGTTCACCGAACCTGAAGACATTGGGAGGAAGGGCGTCAGTACCATGCGGGGAAGCATTCCTCGCAACGATTGGGGGGGGGGGGGGATCGATAGGGAGGGCGGAAGCTCAAGCAGGAATGCAGGGACTCACCTCATGCTGGGCGGTTGATTTTAGACAGGGACGAGTAGAAAGGGTCAATTGCTCATGTCGGAGGAAAGAGGCGAAAAAAGAGCAGGATGCAAGAGGAGGCTTGGGATGCTTTATCGGTCGCCCGAGAACGGCTAGGCTGGGGCGGGTCCGATCCGGGGCCAGTGCAACAACGGGTACTGTGGAAGAGTGGAACTGTGGCAGAGATTGAACGTATGGCAACAGGGTATGAACATCAGAATTTACCGGTAGGGTGTACCAAGTCGACGGAGATATGGAGCTCCTCAGGTTTTATTGTGCAACCAGAACGACACTCGCAGGGAGTGGCTGGAACTAACAAAACTAACAAAACTAACAGATGTACACTCTGCCGATGGTGAGTTGTGATTGGTTCCCATTGGGTGGATCCCTGCTAGCTGCTCGCTGACTCATCCGACCCCACTGACGTCGATTGCCAGTCACAACGGCACGTGCTGCGCTTGTTCTTGACGGTGGAGTCTAGATTTACTTTAGTTGAGTGTTTACATAGTATCACTAGAACTACTAGGATTTGTGGTAGAAAGTTAGTAGGTGAATATTCGTATGGGTATACGAGTCGTACTCTCGGAGGAGTATCGATACGGTGTGTATACTCCACCCCTGCTGTGCCTGTCCCAGCTCACAGACTTTGTGTAACAGCCATAACAGCCAGCCATGTGCACTACCAACCCAGCCCTCCCTACTCCCTACTCCTCCTTACTCCAATTGATATTGCTTATTTCACATAGCCCAGATTGATATTTTAAATTTTTGTTATATGTAAAAGGTTTATAGTATTGACCTTAAAATCAACACTACCATTTGTACACATCCACATATACGATGGAGTACTATCTACACAGCCTACGAGTACAGCCTAAACACTTCAAGTTCCAATTCAACTGCCACATCCGGGAAAGCTTAGATGCTGGCTCGCCACCCTACCACTCCCGACTCGTCTCGCTAATCTTAGTGCGAAATATGCATCTCGAACATGTGCCGGCTGGGGACGAAGAAAAAAGAAAAAGAAATTATTGACGTGATAACTGTATCAGATTATTCAATGTTTTTACATTATGCAGCCAAATGACGACGGCGCCGTCGATCCCTCCCACTCCGGAAGGACCTCACGCGACCACCGCATAGCTCAGGATGTACTCTTTAGAAACATGCAGCGACACCCCCAATTAACGCCGAATTACTTGCAAAAACCGGGTCGGTTCGTAACAGCTCCGCGCACTGGAGAAGGCAAGCAGGAAAGAAAATAGAAAACAACCCAGAGAAGAAGAGGGGGCGAAAAAGAAGAGAAGAAGAAGAAAAAAAAAACAAATATGCTACCCGGTCGATCATTTCATCGTAGATCTCTCACTCAGATCATCGCCGTATCCTCTTAAGACAACCCCATGGCCGCCCGGCGAATACTTCGGCGTGGGCCTTCTCCAGAGACGTGCACGGCACCCTCTTGTTCCAGCGATCGCACCGCATCGCCAAACTGGTTGTGGTCTATAGGCACATCGCTCTGTTCACCCATGTCGCGGAACAAGTCAGTCCAGCGAACGGCTGCACCACCAACGCCACCGCGGTCGTCCACCCGAGCGAGCACTGCCTTCTTGAGATCCTCGCGCATGCGTCGCTCACTGGCACTAGTACCCTCCGTGAGAAGACCCATGTCGATCAGACCCGTGCGCGCGTCCGTCGCAGCCTGCTTGATGGCCGAGCGAATCAGTCGCACGGCTTCGTCAACATCGCCCACCGTCACCTCGGGAGAGAGGCGCATACGGGCGTGGGCTTCAGACAGACGGATCATCGACTCCAATTGACGGGTCGTGGCCGTGATGCGGCGCTCCGTGGCCCGGATGTCATCACCTAGTTGGCGCATGGCAACGTAGGCGTCTGCGAGGGCCGTACCCGCGGCAGGAGTCAGGACGGGGTGGATCTGGGTCTTCGCGTAGGTGATATAGGCTGTGAGGAACTCGACTGGCAGAATCTCCTGCGAGCTGGCATTGTCGGGGGTATCTTCAAGATACATGTTAACCAAGTGCTTTGCCATGCGGCGATCCTCGGTTTCGTCGACGCGGTCGAGAACCAGGTAGACCAGGTCGAAACGGGAGAGCAGGGTTGGGGGGAGGTCAATGTTCTGAGGCACGGGGAGACGGGGGTTGTAGCGACTGCCGATTGGGTTGGCGGAAGCCAGAATGGATGTGCGAGCGTTGAGGGTTGTGATGATACCGGCCTTGGCGATGGACACAGTCTGTTGTTCCATAACTTCATGAAGGACGGAGCGGGTGGCTTCGTTCATCTTGTCGAATTCGTCAATACAGCAAGTACCGCCATCGGACAAAACTAAAGCACCAGATTCGAGAACCATCTGCTTGGTTTCGGGATCGCGAGTCACGTAGGCTGTCAGACCGACTGCTGAAGAACCCTTACCGCTGGTATACACACCACGCGGGGCGATCTTGTGAACGTAGCGCAGCAATTGAGACTTAGCGGTAGATGGGTCACCACAGAGGAGAATGTTGATGTCTCCACGGTACCGGGGGTTACCACCCTTCTGGAAAGTCTTGTTGGTACCGCCAAACATCTGCAGCAGGATACCCTTCTTCACATCGTCCATCTCATAGATACTAGGCGCGAGCGAGCGAGAAAGTAGTTCGTAGAGATCAGGGCGCGAGGCAGTGCGCTTAATCTTCTCCTCCTCCTCCGCGGAGATCTTGCGGGTCTGGTCAGCTTCAGCTGCCTGCTCTGACATTTCCTGCTCAACTGTGGACACGTCGATGCCCATCTTCTTCTTGTCAACCTTCTGCACATGCAGAACATCAACGTAGGTCTTGAAAAGAGCCTTCTGAGAACGCTGGCGAGCGCTCACTCGCATGGGGTTGCAACGGAAGATACCAGTCACCTCGACGCGGTCACCAGCCTTGCAAATGTCGACCAGTTCATCGTAGACGCAGAGAGAGACTGAGTGAGGTGTCTGGCCATCGGGGACGTTGTCGGGGGTTTCTTGTAGCTTAATGACTTGTTTGTCGGAGAATGAGCAACGGTTGTGGATGAGTTGCATAGAATTCTTCTCCTTGCACGAATCGCGGGGGCAAACAGTAGGCTCCGAGATACGGCCACGGTCAATGTCGACCTGAACACCGTAGCTGCAGACGTGGCAGCGGAAGAATGCTTCTTTCATATCCGGAATGATAGGGGTGGTACGGATGACGAGACCCTTGATGCTAACCAATTTATCCATATCTATCATGATGTCAGTATCCCTCTGAAATGAGCGCATGCTAATATCAACATACCAGCTGGGTCGAGATCTCTCATGTTCACAGTCTGGTCCAGTCCGAACGGAAGCACCTTGTATGACATGGCCTCAACTTCACCCACGAGGTCGGGTACTTCCGCAGTGGGAGCAACACCATCCGATGTAAGAATAGACTGGCCACGGCGATCACGGGATGGAATTCCACGCTGGTTCTCAGAACGCAGGATGTCCATTTCCTTCAGAGCCAAGTCCACCATCACATCCTTCACGGTCTGATCCATCAACGGAATGATTTCCTGAGGGTACGCAAGCAATTGGTGCCATAGCTTCTGGGTCAGGGGGTATGACTTCAGGTTGCGGGCATCCAAGTTGAAAGTCGTCATACCAAGTCGGCGCATATCGTTAAGCATGGTAATATACTCGCGCTTCTCAGCGGCATCCCCAAGGAATCGGGTTTCGTCCTCTGAGGCTCCATCCCCCCACAAACGGTACTTGGTAGCGAAATTGTAGAGGAAGTTCTTGAAAGCGGACATGGAGTCCTGGATCGAAATGTTGGTACCCCAAATGACACGCGAGGAGTTACCAGCCATCGCCTCCGCCTCGGAAGTTCCGGGGTTGATGTTCGAGAAAGTGGCATCCGAGCGGGCCACATTATCACCAGAGGGCATGCCATTGGCGTCAACGAAAAGTCTGGCTCGGCGAGCAGGAGTCGATCCAAATACGCCCGAGTGGAGGTCACTACGACGGGGTCCTGTACTGCGACCTTGGCGGTTCGGGGAGACAAACAAGCCGCTGCTTATACTGTTGGCATCTGAGCGGATGTCGGAACGAATATCATTGCGGGCGAAGCCCCGGGTTGGTGAGGAGCTGGGGATGTAATTGATGGGGAAGAGTCTGGACGAGTTAGCTTGAGCAACGCTGAGAATCGACCGTGTCGGGATGGTCGGATCTTTGATTTTCGATTTTTTCGGCATACCTCTAATACCGCCATTGTTGGCCCTTGGTGTCCTCTCGCCATCATCGACTGTTGAACTAGCCTCGGCCATGCGGACATCGGGAGTTTCAGCGCCTCTGTTTGATCTGGTAGGTGATGATTGGAAGAACATTGGGGATGATGATGGGACAGCTCGTTCGGCAGCAAGGCGTCGGGCGGCGCGGGGGGTAGTCTGTTGTTGACTTGGGCTGCTAGGAGGCTCACGAGCGGACGAGGCAGGCGATGCGGTCGCTTTCTTTGCGGAGCGACCCCTCCGACTGGCCGGTGAAGACATGATGAATGTGTATGACTTCGGGTGGGATGGGGGGTTGGATGGTTGATGGTGGGTGAGGATGGGGCGGACCTGGACTTGGAGAAAGGGAGGAACACGAATCGTCCCTGCGACTTTTTCCTGCGGTCCCTGCGACGCGCTGCGACGCGCCCACGCGTTAAGTGGTTCCTCTTTGGGATAGCGTGTTTGATTGGATGTCATGTGATATGCTTCAGTGAAGGCTGTGATCACGTGCTACAGAGCAGGTAAAGCTGGCCCACGCGGGAGCGGCACTTCCCGAAGGTACAGAACATAGAGTACTACAGAGTACAGAACGCCTACTCCGTAATTGCAGGATGTGGCGTTGTACAACATCCACGCTTATATGCTGGACTTGTTGACATGAAGAACCGCAGAGTCCAGAGTCCAGACACACGCCCACAATTTCAAGACCTAGAACAGAACGGTGATGCATCTCAAGTCTTTTGGCCCACTCTGGGTATAGCTCGTTAGAGCCGATCTCAATTGATAGGATGCGGAAATCCACCTACTGCTTCAAGCGCTGGCATCACAAAGAAGGCCCGTCGCAGACTTAGTCACTGCATAATTAGCGTGTCGCGTATGTTGAAGACGCTATTTAGGGGCCATTTCCCCTCGAAAGCCCTCTCCACCTTGTCTACCTATGCATACGGGCGCAGCTGGACATCATGTCGGCCACCACTGACAGTCCTATACCCTTAATCACAACATTCGCCCCTCCAGCAGCATGTTTCACCAACACGTGGCTGATCGAATACGTCTCCGGAACCGACTACTACGACAAGATCGGAACCGGAACCGATACTAGCTGGTGGATGAGTCTGGGTCCTAGAGAACAGGATCTTGTTATCCTTCGAGCTATCAGGCCAGTAGCACAGACTTCTACTACTCCCCAGGGATATGTCCCTCGGGGTATTGGGCTGCTAAAGACCAGACGATGACATCTGATGGTGAGGCGGAAACACAGGCTATGTGCTGTCCCGAGTAAGTGGATTCTGCAAGCGTAGCGACCGGTTTCCTCTGGTCGGGGCTACTAGAGTACTCTCGGGAATTCTAACTCTAACTGGTGATCTGGTGCAGTAACTATACAGCCAATCCGGATACTACCAGGCTGGCCTAATATACACACAATGTGTGTACATCCTACAATGCTTACTCGGATCAACTTTGGACCTTCACAAAAGCCGGCACGACCTCGAGCACGGTGAGAGCAGATGGGATCAACGCTCAGGGTATCTCCATATATTGGAAATCTGGCGATTTTGCACCTAAAACAACGACAGCCGGCACCATTACCAGCAGTCCCAGCAGCGAATCTACAACAGGAGCTGCTGCGCAAGGTGTAACACACGGGACCAGCGACACACTTTCCACGGGTGCTAAGGCCGGAATTGGGGTAGCTGCGGCAGTGGGGGCAATTATGATGGTCACAATCGCGATTTTGTGCTGGATGGTCCGGCGCAAGAAGAAGAACTCGAAGTTCGAGGAGACAGATAAAGCTGATGCCATACATGTGGCCCCGTCTGCCAGTGGGGGGATGCAAGGACCAGCGGAATTGAATGGTGAGTATAGTATTAGTATGCGCTGTGCAGAGCTACATCCACAGTGGCGGCAGATACCGGTAGAATTAGATACCAGGACTCGAGCTGAGAAGTTCTAAGCTCAGCTGCCGCCTGAGCAGTGGGCAACGCTATCCAACTGCACTGGCAGGTTTATACTACTATATAATACTAATACTAGTGCTGGTCCTAGTACTACTTAATTCAACGAGATCATGAATCTTGAAAAGAGGCCACTGCTAACTTAGGTAGTTTCTGGGTCTCTCACTGCCTTCACTGGCACTGGCAGCCGGGAGCGCCTATCAAGTTGTGTTGTAGTCCGCTGGTGTTTTCTTTCTTCGACCCGGAGTTGCTTGCCAATTCAAATTTAATCTCAGAGCCTTCTAGGTTGGAATGTACTGGCATAAACCTGCTGGGATGGATAGCTCGTTCTAGAGCTTCTCATCTAGTACCTCTAAACTGCTAGTGGTTCCAAGGTTGAATGATATATATCTGCGCACTTAAGCTGGCAATCATTGACACTGAGATGATTCAACTTTCAAGCTCTCATCCAGGGATATCGCCGTCGGTTACTCAAATCCTAATCAAGATGGCCTAGTATACCTACTAGAAAAATCGGAGTATAAAGCAGCTCCGAGCAACGTGACAATGCGACATCCCGATTGGGAGTGAAGAGTGGCTTGTGTCCCTGAAAGACACCCCCACCGCCACCGCCACCCTCGATCAACCAATCACAATCGTCCATCCAATGGCGCCTTCCCCTTTCCGGCGTGTTTACCCTTTCACTACGTAGAGTGCAACAGGAGAATCTTCGGTGTTCAAGTTCGATCCGAATCGGGAAGAGTTCTTTCCACTTACAATTAAGCGATGCACCAAGTGGGAACCTTCGAATTTGTCTGCATCAACAACCTAATCACCTTGGCTGATCGCTCCCGGGAAAAAGAAATAAGCCAACGCTACTGCAATCTCTCTGAAGCCGCCGGCATCTGCTTGGCTGTTTCACCAGGCGCCTGATGTCATCCCACATCCGATCGGCGCTTCCACGATTCCTCCAATCATCCCTGTCCTCGCTTTGCCAGACAAACAGGGCAGGCTGATATCAGTCCGCTGGGCGCCAGCTCAAACACCAGCACACAACCAGCCACTGTTGTCATTTTGTCACGGACAAAGACCGCGCTTCTGAACCATAGGGCCACTCCACCGCCGATCACCCCCTTCCCCGTTCATCCATTGGCACCTTTGTTTTCCATGCTCTTTTTCTTGTTTCTGCTCCCTCAACACTTGCTTCCTCCCCAGATCATGCTGAACCCCCCTCGAATCCCTGGAAAATACGTCTTGACCTGGGAGACACCTGCTAAGGAGTACGCCAGATGCTCCTGGGGACGACCCATAAAAATACATCCTCTCACGTTTTTCTACCCCGGCATCAAATTCACCGCCGATCATCATGACCCTGACCTCCGAGCTTGAACAGGCTCTGGAGCATACTGGCGGCCATGGCAAAACGGCCTCCGGGGTCTCAATCCAGACGTTTCTGGCCTCGCTGGCGACAGCCATGGTCGTCTTTGCTGTCGAAGTCTTATGCTTCATGCTCCTGAAAGGGAAACTGACCCGCATTTAGTATGTGTTGGCCGGTGAAGAAATTATGGAACCATTAAGCTAATCCTCTCCTACGCAGTCAACCCCGTACCTACCTAGTCCCTGATCGTGAACGAACAGCGCCATCACCGCCGGGTCTCTTCCGCTGGATTGGCCCGGTGTTTCGAACCTCCAGCTCCGAATTCATTCAGAAATGTGGGCTTGATGCTTACTTCTTCCTCCGATATCTACGGATGCTGCTGAAAATATTCTTCCCCCTCGGAGTTTTAATTCTACCAGTCCTAATTCCTCTCAACCGTGTCGGTGGAAAGGGCAAGACTTCCATGAATGGCACCGAGAATGGCAATCACTGGGATGTGTCCGGTCTGGATCAACTAGCCTGGGGTAATGTGAAACCCGAGCACACCCATCGATACTGGGCTCATCTAGTCATGGCCGTTATCGTGGTTTTCTATGTTTGTGCAATCTTTTTCGATGAACTTCGCGGCTATATTCGCATGCGACAGGCCTATATGACCTCCCCACAGCACCGACTACGTGCCTCAGCAACCACCGTTCTGGTGACTGCTATTCCACCAAGCTGGCTGAACCTCGACTCTCTGGATACTCTGTTCGATGTTTTCCCGGGAGGGGTTCGGAATATCTGGATTAATCGCAACTTTGATGACTTGAATGAGAAAGTGAAGGAACGGACTGAACTCGCCTTGAAACTCGAGGCTGGAGAAACGGATCTCATTGTTAAATGCAAGAAGGCCGCGCTCAAACAAGCCAAGGCCGAGGCCAAACGCGCTGGCAAGAGCAAATCCAAGGTGGTAGATCGTGAGAAGGAAGCCACAGACCAACGCGCATCCCAGATGGCCATGGGTCCTGGTGTCAGTTCTGGTAACCCCCACCAAGCTCATACACTCAGTGAAATTCTGCACCGAAAACCAGAAGGTGTAGAGGGTCATTCGAGAAACGAGTCGGGAGAAAGTGCACGAGTGGGTGGTGTCTTCAATCCCGCCATTGCAGCAGCTGGGGCTGTCGGGTTAGGTGTTGAAAAGCTGGGCAAGACTGTCCTGGGCGGTTTCAAGAAAGTTGAGAATGGTCTGGACGGCAAATTGACTCGGACTGGGGGCTTTATAGCCACTGACGACGATACGGGAGCAGGGGGAAGAAATGCGCCCTCTATAAACGAGGAGGATTCCCCAACCGATCAGGTCATGGCCGGGCCCATGCACTCCGTTCCTGTCCCCCGAACCCCCGAAGATCAGACGCTGCAATCGACATTCCCCGAGCGCACAGCACCACCGAAGCGACCCTCCTGGAAATCCCGTGTCTCCTCCCATCGGTCCAAAGGCTCTGTGCCTGAGCCTGATGAATATCCACTCACGGCCCCAGATACGCCCGTCGAGGATTCGAATCGGCGCGGATCTGCGAAAACCAAAAGCAGCAAAGACAAGAGCAAGTGCAAGAGCCTCAAGGAAGGGGAGAAAGTTGAGGGCGAAGAATATCCGATTGCTTATAACGAGGATTTTGTTAACGAGGACTATGGAGAACCAGTTTGGGAAAAGTACATTCGAGCAAAGGACCGAGACACTATGCGTCTTCCCATCTTCGGATGGAAGTGGATGCCAGCTCTCTGGTTGATTGGCAAGAAAGTCGACACCATTGATCATTGTCGAAAGGAGCTGGCTCGTTTGAATTTGGAGATCGAAGTTGATCAGCAAAACCCGGAGCGATTCCCGCTGATGAACTCGGCATTCATTCAATTCAATCACCAAGTCGCTGCGCATATGGCCTGTCAAGCAGTTGCTCACCACGTGCCCAAACAGATGGCACCCCGTGTCGTGGAGATTTCTCCCGACGATGTCATCTGGGATAACATGTCTATCAAGTGGTGGGAGCGATATCTGCGCACATTTGGAATCGTCGTTCTGGTCTGTGCCATGGTTGTTGGCTGGGCCTTCCCCGTTGCCTTTACCGGTCTCCTCTCACAATTGTCCTATCTCAAGAACACATTCACATGGTTAGAGTGGCTGAGTAAACTCCCAGACTGGTTCATTTCTGCCATCCAGGGTATTCTTCCTGCCCTCTTCTTGGCCATTCTCATGGCACTCCTTCCTTTGATTCTTCGATTCCTCAGTCGCGCCCAGGGTCTCCACACGGGCATGGCTATTGAGTTGACTGTACAAAACTATTTCTTTGCGTTCCTGTTCGTGCAGCTGTTCTTGGTTGTCACCATCGCCTCCAGTTTCTCCACGATCCTCGAAAACATCACCAACGTGACCAGCTGGCCCGAGCTCTTGGCCCAGAATATTCCCAAGTCTAGCAACTACTTTTTCTCCTACATGATTCTTCAAGCGATGTCCGTGAGTGCTGGTGCGCTTGTCCAAATCTTCGGTTTGATCAGCTGGTTCATTCTCGCTCCCATCTTGGACTCCACTGCCAGAAAGAAGTGGGCTCGAACGACCAATTTGAATCAAATGCAATGGGGTACTTTCTTCCCGGTTTATACCACATTGGCATCTATCGGTAAGTCAACCTGCTATATAGATAATAACATGACCGACTGACGTTCCTCTTAGGACTGATTTATTGCGTTGTTGCCCCTCTTATTTTGGTTTTCAACATTCTCACATTCAGCCTTTTCTGGTTTGTCTACCGCTATAACACTTTGTATGTCACAAAGTTCCGCTTCGATACCGGTGGTCTTCTTTTCCCTCGCGCGATTAACCAGCTCTTCACCGGCCTTTACGTTATGGAGGTGTGCTTGATTGGATTGTTCTTCCTCGTCCGAGACGACAAGGGCGACGTTGCTTGCGAAGGCCAGGCTATTTGCATGATTATCGTCCTCATCCTGACTGTCGGGTATCAAATTCTTCTCAATGAGGCGTTTGGTCCTCTCCTTCGATACCTGCCTATCACGCTAGAAGATGCGGCGATTAAACGTGATGAGGAGTTCGAGCGTGCCCAGCATGCCCGCCTAGGCTTGACTGTTGACGAAGACGAAGACGACGAAGCTGAAGAAAACGATGTCAAGAGTCTCGAGCGTCGTCTATCCGAGCATGAACGCCAAGAACGTCGCCAGGGTCAAAATGAGAAGGATATTGAGCTGAAGAGCCTTGATACCGACCCAGAACATCGCAAAAATAAACTTGCGGGAGGCCTACTATCCACACCAAAGCTTGGCAAAAAGCGGCCATCCTGGGCTGACCGTTCCCCGAAGGCCAATCGGAGGTCTAAATACTTTGGTGTCAGTTCAGCCACCGCAAGCCCGACTATCAAGAATCTCCGAGAAAAGATGGCACAGGATGCCGAGGCCCAAGGACCGGAATCCAACAAGATGGGCCAGGCTCTGTTCGCCGGTATTCACGACGAATTGGAAGATCTCACCCCCGATGAACGTGATCAGCTAGTACAACGCGCTTTCCAACATGAGGCTCTCCGTGCTAAACGGCCCGTGATTTGGATTCCTCGTGATGACACTGGAGTCAGCAATGACGAAGTGTATCGAACACAACGATTCAGCAAACATATCTGGATCAGCAATGAATACCAAGCACTTGATGGGAAGTGCCGGACAATATTCAGTCGCAGTCCGCCCGACTTTTCCGAGGTGGACTTGATCCAGTTGTAATTTATTGCATTCCATGAGCGTTTGTTTTACTTGGAGGACTTTCTTGTTTTTTTCTTCTTCTTGCATAGCATATTTTGAGCGTCACATACTTTGTCTCATAAAAACAATCATTTCCCTGGTGGGAATCTATACCATGGCAACACTGCCCAGGCTGTCTTTTAGACCTCTCGTAACTCGTAGATCAAACTTCCTTCAGCTCAAATAAATGCAAATATAAAGAATATAGTTTTGAAAGCTAAATTTACCCCCTCAATCCCTCAATCCATAAATCGACACAGCGGCAGACGATAGTTGTCCACCACCCAGTAAGCCCGCTTCACACCTTTCCACTCACCATCCAACTTAGGCACAGGAATATCCTCCCAATCAACATCAAACCCAGCCTCAAACAAATCCATCTCAGCAACTTTCTGATAGACATCATAGGAGATTTGCCGATCCGCCCCCATTCCATTAAAGAACCCCCACTTGCCCCCCCTCCTGCTCAAGCAACCCAATAACCTGCTCAGAAAAGAAGTCCCGGAAATCCGCATAAGATTCGGCAAAGGTATCATAGTAGATCGCATCAAAGGTAACACCCTCACCCACAAGTCCAGGCAAAATATCCTGCCACCTACCCTCGTGAATAGTGACACCGGGCTTAGAATCCCAACCACGCTTCTTCATCTCAGCAACAACATCCGCATGCGCCTCGATAATATGGTGCTCGGAAGGTTCCCGTTCCTGAAAAAAACCATCCACAATCCCCATCCCGTGCCCGATATTAAGCACCTTCAACCCGGGCCGCGGGAGCAGCGCAACGGCAGATTTCTTCATGATATCACTCTCCCACTCCATCATGACACCATTCTGATCCGAGTCCAGAATCTTATCTTGTTGAATATTCAAGTTCGAGTCGAGGTATCGCGCATTCGTGACGCCGGGGTTAGCCTCTTCGGCGGCTTCGGCGGTCTCAGCTTCGGCCGTTGCGAGGATTGCTGCTGCTTGTTCGGCGGATACTTCGACTAATTCAGGCGCTGTCTCGTCGTCGGCTTGGGCCCCGCTCTCTTTCACGTCGTCTTCTTCGTCGTCCTCGTCTTCCGAGAGTTCTTCGTACCCGTCCAATCGGTTTAGAAGCATTTCCGCACGCACGCCTGCGTCAACGATGAGTTCGTATAGCTCTGTTGCGCCGATGCGACGCGCGAGACAGCCGGGCGTTTCGTTATTGTTGTCTAGATCGTTCCAAATAGCGCCTTCCTCGAGCAAGAGCTTGACAGTATTGACGCCGGACTTGAGAGTCTCGGGGTCGATTGGTGGTTTAGCTGCGCCATTGGTCTCTGTCTCGTCGGTATCGGGCTCGCAGGCCGCGATTGCGGAGTGGAGGGGTGTATAGCCTGTCTCGGGGTCTTTGACGTTTGCGGCATCCGGGAGAGAGGATTGTGTGCGGACGAGACGGCGGAGTTGTGCGAGATCGTGTTGTGAGGAGGCGAGGAGGATTCCTTGGATGTCTAGGTCGACGTCGATTTGGCCGAAGGTTATCTCAGGTCCTGCGTCGGTCATTTTGGTGGTGGGGTTCTGGGGGTTGGGGGTTAGTTTAGCGGGGAATCGGATTTGAAAGCGAGAAAAGGGTGTCAATTATGTTCTTGGGCTACTGGTACTTACCGAGTGGTCCCCGAATTAGGTATATTTAAGCCTTGGGAGTGTCTGTGAGACCGAATATCAAAAAGTGGCGGGCGATTAAAAAAAGCTGGTGGAGACCCGCTCGCCGCCTTCGTCCCCGCGTCAGGCGGAATGCGTGCATGAAATATGCATGGATATACTATATCTACGGCTTTGGAGAGTTTGGAGCTTGGATGATACAAGAATAATGCATACTTAATTCGAACTTGAAAAAAAAATGAGAGAAGAATCAAATGGAAGAGAAGAGACCGCGTCCCAATGCTCTGATAAAGCTATTTGTACATGATTTGACGATTTGACCACTCCGGCGCCCAATTAATGTGATTTATTTGTTATCGTCGCTCCCCGCGTTGACGTTCAGGCCGAGACCCTCGTTGTCCAAGTAAAGCTTGTTCTTACCACCGTTCTCCTGGAGGATCTGGGCGATCTGGCGGGCGTTCTCGATCTTGCGCAGCTCAATATAACTCTTGCTCTTCTTGATAGCGTCACCAATCAGCTCGGCGGAGCGTGCCTCACCCTGGGCGCGGACAATGAAGGCCTGCTTCTCTTGGCGGGCCTTGTCGACCACGAAGGCGGCACGCTGGGCGTCCTGCTGGGCGACTTGCTTGGCCTCAACAGCGGCGGTAAATTCGGGGGAGAAGGTCAGGTGCTGTAGAGCGCATACATGTTAGCTAAATTCTATCTCGAGTTGGGGGCGCAGGGCATCTCATACAGTCAGAGAGACATCGTCAAGGGCGATGTTGAAGCGGGCGGCACGGCGAGCCAAGTTCTCGCGGACCAGACGGGCGACGTTCTCACGTTGCGTAATCAGCTGGCTGGCGTTGAACTGAGCCACGACGCTCTTCAGGACCTCGTTGACAATCGAGGGAAGCACACGCTCGTCAAAGTCTTGACCGAGGGTACGGTAGATCTGGGGTAGTGCGTCCACACGGGGTCTGGACAGAACACGGCAGGTGATGTTGACCATCTGCAAATCCTTGGTGCCGGTCAAGGAGGCAATGTTGCGCGGTTTCGCGCGGACATCGTAGATGATGGGGGTCTCGAGCCAGGGAATCTGAATGTGGGTTCCTGTAATAATGCCGAGATGTTAGACTGGCTCGTCGTGCTAGCTTTCCCGGGGAATCGGGGCTTACCTTCGGCGTAGATCTCCTTCCGCACACCACTTACTCGCGAGTACTTGATAGCACGGTGACCACCGTCAACTGTAGATTTGGTCAAAAAACTGGTTCGATCGAGCATGGTACAGATTGCATACCGTTGAAAAGAGCGTTGGAAGCTGCCCAGGTTCCGACACCAAGCAGGATGAGAGTACCGGCCAGACCAAAGCTGCCACGACCACCACCTCCAGGGAAACTGCCCTTGCGCTTTTGCAGCATGAGCTGCACGCGCTCCCAAGCCTCTCGTTGATTCTGAGACATGATGTGTGAGTGTGAATAGAGACGGGGTGTTGGTTGAGTGGATGCGTCCGGGAAGGTTGCAGAGCAAAGGTCAGCAGTAGGCGGTCAGATGGAAAGTCCGGCAGAATCATCTTTCACAAGTTAGCTGAGCGAGACTCGTCCTTCCTTCTTCAATCACTCGACCTTGTCGCCATCAACTAAGAAACATGGCGCCAGATCGCTCAGGAAAGAGTGTGTTCCTGGGGAACATCCCCTACAGTGCGTACAATTCACAGGAATCCGGAACCTTGGTTGCCTATGCTAACTCAATGTGCTTTCAGACCTCACTGAGGAGCAAGTCAAAGACATCCTCACCACAGCAGGCACTGTCACAAAGTTTCGCCTTATGATGAACCCTGAGACGGGAAAACCAAAAGGATATGGATTTGCCGACTTCTCCGACGCTGATGCTGCAGCGTCAGCCGTGCGCAACCTGAACGACTACGAGATCATGGGCCGCAAGATTCGGGTCGACTGGCCGCATAACAATGAAAAGGACTCAGTACCTACAGACTATCCGGAAGATTCGCAACCCATGACCCAAGACCCATCACAACAGATGCAACAGATTCCCGGATCTGTACCCCTCCCTCCTCTTCCGCCGGGAGTTGAGGTCCCGCCCCATCTCGAAACCCCAGGTGTCATTTCTCACACTCTTGCAACTCTTTCACCGGACCGGCTCCTCGATGTCCTCACCCAGATGAAGGCTCTCGCAGTGGCCGACCCTGCTCGCGCAACAGAGCTCCTGCGCCAAGCTCCCCAGCTCGCGTTTGCGATCTTTCAGGCCATGCTGCTGATGAACCTGGTGGAATATCAACTCTTGGGATCAATTGTGGAACAGGCATCCCAGTCAGCGCCGCCTCCTCAACCTGCACCCCAGTACCAAGGATACGGAGCTATGCCAGGTCACATTGGGACTCCCCCTGTGGCTGGCGGACCTTTCGCCCCGCCTCCACCACAACCAGCTGCTCCTCAGATCCCAAACCAAGATGAACTTCTGCAGCAGGTTCTTAGCATGCCACAGGCTGCAATTGATGCCCTGCCTCCGAACGAGAGGAATCAGATCATGATCCTCCGCCAGCAGTTAATGCAGGGCGGTATGCGGTAATCGCAACCGAGCTTCGACAGCATGAGTGCGAGGAGAAACAATCGAAATCTAATCACCAACTACCCGAAAATCCATCAGAACCCCGAAAGACAGAACGAAAACATCCTTCATTTCCGCTACTCCATTCATCCACCGAACCTGGCCCCGAAAGGCCTATCTCGCCTCCCCCTCAATGCATCCATCAGAGAGCTGTCTTCCTATTTGAATGACGTCTGGACCTATCTTGCTTTTTTCCCCCCTGGATGACTTTTGCCACGGCGAAGGACGGCGTAACTGGAGTTGTCTGTTTCAATCATAACATTCCGCATATCAGCTATTTTACTGTTCGAATACTTTACAATATGAAATCTACAATTTAAATGTTTACTTCGAGGATCATCCCCTTTATCCATGTATTGCTGATCATTATCCCATGCGGCGTCCCATCTTTGCCGTTCAAATGCTTAACTTCAGAAATGACTGTTTGTTATTGACAACGGATAGTCCCGACAGACAGTTAAAGGCATTCACAGTAGGTTTGTGCATGCATTATTATTTCGAATATTCATTCTCAAAAGACAATTAATTCCTGCACTCTCTTATGAAAAATGCGTGATCCTGGCTTTTTAGATAAAAGGTCACAAATAAGTTATAGTGAAGGAAGAAGGTATTTTGTGAAGAATCAAAAGATGACCATAAACTGCAGGAATACAATAGTTACGATGCCCTCTAGCCTTTCAGAACACTGTTGCAAGAGACAGGGCGTCGCGTCACGTACTATGGTTAAATACACGCACCCTTACCGCAGGTGACATTAACTGCCACGCCCCGCTCCCCCTACCCCAACCCTGTTTCTCATTTTCCACGCATGTCTGAATCTTGACCACGCACATCCACTTAGCAACACACACCACACGTGACCAGCAGTGCCCTCAACGGCACCTATCCCAGGTATGACCAACATAAGAGAAATGAAAGCCATATGAGAGAGAATAAGATGATCAGACCGAGGGCTCAGTTCATTTGGTCTTGAGATTCTCCATTCTGTCTTCGGAGTAAAGGAGAACGCAGTTGGATCTTGTCGCTGACGGTACTATATTAGACCTCCAAGAATTTGCAAAGAAAAAAAGACAAAGAGTTTCTTGCTAGACTTTCTAGTCTTCGGGCCCGTGAAAATATGGCGCAACGTGAAGGGGCTATGTCTCCGGAGGAGATGAGAGGGTCATCCTCTTCGGACAAAACCTACTTCGACTACGACCAGCCTCCCCTGTATCGCCTCGAAGACATCTTCGTAGACTTGACTCAAAATGCATTGTCGAATGATCTTGGAAAAGCCTTGAGAATATTGAAGGATCGACCTTTGCGTGTTGCAACCGTATGTTCGGGTACTGAGAGCCCGCTGTTGGCTATGAACATGGTCAAGAAAGGCGAGTATCAAGTCACCCTTCAAAATATTGTTCCATGCATTGCGAGATGCACATAGTTCTGACCACGCTAGCTGCAGCCCTGGAGAAACTCCAAACCGGCTTGGATTTGGAATTCGAACATGTTTTCAGTTGTGAGATTGTTGCTTACCGACAAGCGTACATTGAACGCACCTGCCGCCCTCCGCTCCTCTTTCGAGATATAAAAGAGCTGAAAGAGCCAAAGGCGTAGGTTCTCCAAAGTCTTGAATTGATCTAGTGAAAATTTCTCACACCTTACAGCTACACAGCCTATGGGGTCCACGCGGACGTACCTGACAGCGTTGATCTTTTGATCGCTGGCACTTCCTGCGTAGACTTCTCAAACCTGAACAACAACAAAAAGGAACTTGCCGAAACGGGCAAAGGCGAATCTTCGAAAACATTTTTTGGCCTTTTGAACTACGTGAGAAAGCACAAACCTGCAATCCTCATCCTGGAGAATGTGAAAGCCAAGCCGAAAGTTTGGGAGGCTATGGCGGACCACTACAACACGCATGGTTATGCAACAGAGATCATCGATGTTGACACCAAAAACTTTTATCTGCCGCAAACACGCCAGCGAAGATACATGGTGTGCATCAGGAAGGAGAATGGTCCCAAGGGATCAGTTGAGCAAAAACTTACTCAGGTGAAGACCCTGGTCAACAGTCTGAAGCGACAAGCAAGTTGCCCGGGCGGATTCTTCTTGCTTGACGAGAACAGCAAACAGATGAACCAGATCGTCAACGATCGCGACATTGTGACGAAAAAGAACAGTTCGACCGAATGGACCAAAGCACAGAATTTGCACCGAAACCAACGTCAGGAATTCGATCTAGGTCAGCAAAAGCCTATCAGCAACCCCGGGTCGAAAATGGATGCCCGTAAAGGACCCGACTTTTACATGCATACGTGGTTCAATTCAAGAGGTGAACGAGAGAAGGACCTCCTTGATATCATATTCCTAAAGGCAATGACACCCACCGGTCGTGGTAAGAGTACATTTGACATGAGCTTCAAGGAAAGATGGATGAATATTTCACAAGCTGTCGATCGGCAGAGAAAGGGGACCAAAGGATTCGGCAATGTGGCATGCGTAACACCGAAGGGCATTCACTTTTGTTCTACTCGTGGCGGCCCACTTACAGGACAAGAGGCGCTTGCAATGCAAGGACTGCCACTTTCGCAAATGATCTTCACTCGAGAGACACAAGACGAGCTCCAGCAACTAGCTGGTAATGCGATGACTTCAACCGTTGTATGCGCAGTCACATTGGCGACGCTTATCCATGGCCATCAATTTCTGAAGGAGAGAGAAACTGACGATCCTGAAAACAAAGAGAAGACGAATGCTTTAGACTTTGAGGCCGAGCTTAAGAAAGCAAAGTTTGACGAGAAAGAGATGTTTTGCAGTGAAGTTGCAAAGCCCTCAGAGGTTTTAGACCCCGAAGAACAGGTGTCTAACCTGTGCAATGATATGGGTAGGATGCAGAAATGGGCAAGAGGCAGTTCTCGATACTGCTACTGTGAAAAGCAATCCGAGACTCGGTCGGAAATCTTCATGTGTAATCTTTGTGGACACACCTCATGCAACTCCTGTAACAGGGACCCTCCTCATGGCCCAACGGCTATGGCCTCGATACAGCGCCTTGAACCACTTGAATTCATCAAGAGCTTGCGGAAAGATCTGCCGATGAGGCTCCGCTTGCCGGGGCTCGATGGAAGTATGTTTGATCAATTTCTCGATCCAACCCTGAGTGAGAACGGCGGTATCGACATTAATGATGGCGCAAGCGAAGGCGAAGAAAGCAACGGAGAAGAAAAGACAAAAAAATGTAAAAGGGGCAATGGTACCGCCAAAAAGAGCTACGCCAAAAAAGCTATCGTCAGACAGACCGTCGCCAAGAAGACCACCGGCAACGAGACCACTAGCACCAGAAGCAGCAATATTATCCCCAAACCCGATGATCGGGAAAAATACAGAAGTGTGATTGGAGCTGCTGTCGCAGATACCGTTAATTTTGTTAACATTAAGCGTGCAGAATCCTGGGCTGTCTTTTACGAGGGACCCAATAGCACGCTGCAGCTAGTAATCGGCAGGAAATCAATCCAATGGCTTTTCTTCGCTAAGCCGCCAGCCGATTACCCTGCCCGATGCTTGCTCCGAGAGATATTTGCGAAACCAATTGCAAAAATGACACCAAGAATGACACCAGACCGAACGATTCTTCAAGGTCGGTGGAAGATCAGCCAGCCAATCAGTACTCAATCGTCGGTCACGATCAGTGGGATAGACAACACATTGAGCTCTCGGCTTCCAGTATACCCTGTTCGCTGTGGAATTTCCGAAAATTCCATTACCCGCCAAAAGGTTTATGAAAGGATTTCGGTGAAGTCGAATGGAAATGAATATCTGGAGGATCTATGCGGCACCTACGAACTTTTGCCTAACTGCGGTACGGCCTTTGGCGCCCTCTACAAGAGGGTAGAGACCGAGGCGAGTATAGATGGATACGAGGATACACCCATCTTCCTCTTCTTTGATCCCCAGAAATGTAGCGATGTTAAACATGATTCGTTTGTATTTGCGTTCGAACATGATCGCATTTCAGGATATGCCCCTCGCATTACAATTGCCGAATTATCTCATGAATGGAGGCCGGAGAGTGTCACAGCCACCGACAAGCCTGTCAACCTTTTCTATCGAGCATGGCTAACTAAGCCGGAGGTTATGCTGATGGAATTCATCGATTCTGAAGTGTCATGTCAACCACTGATCCCTCGGCCGACTGTGACTTTTGATGGCGGAGACAACGGCCATAGTTTCAGCCGTCTACTGATTGCCAGCGGTCCCATGGCGGTTTTCAACCTTCCTCCCCAGGACTCCACGCTCTGGAAACATCATAATATTGAAAGGTCCCCTGAGATATTGAAAGAAGCTGCCTGGGCTTTTGAAAGATCTTCTTTGCAGATGGGGCTTGAGGGATGGAGAGACGTCACCGTCGATGGAGATATTCAGCACCAACAGGGTACGATCTGCGAAATTTGCCATCCTAAAATGCCTGAACCTGGAAATGATCAAGAAGCAATTGCCTACGAGCGCCTGATGAAAACAAAGTGGCCAAAATGGATTATTCGAACTCGCGAGCTCGAAAATGACAACCTAGAACTCCAATTCGCTCTCAACATTCGGGCCATGGCCCACACAGCCTGTCAAAACATGCTTCCTTTGCTGAAAGGCAAGGCCCCTCAAATCAGCTGGCGGCTCGAGTCGAACTACTTCGACGTGGGCAGAAAATACCATGGGAAGTTCCGGCTCAAGAATACTGAGGAGGTCTCTCCTCGCAGGGGTCTACCAGCTTTTCTTCGCGAAGAGCAACAAAGATCGTTGGATTGGATGATTGACCAGGAAAGACCAAACATTGAACCGTTCGTCGAGATGGAAGTGGATGAAGCCCCATTGTCCGCACTTGCCTGGCGAGCTGAAGTTAGAGTTACTGTTGAGACGGTTATTCGAGGCGGTCTCTGCGCCGATGAAGTCGGCTTCGGTAAAACGGCGCTCATGCTAGGACTGATTTCCAGTCAGTGGGAGAATGGGTGGAATGACAGAATTCCAAATACAGAGTCTGGACTGAAGCAAACCAATGCAACTATCATCATCGCTCCATCGAACATCATCGGGCAGTGGTCAGAGGAGACCGAGAAATTTCTCACAAAAGACTATCGGAAAAAGAACTTTGTTGTTGATATTAAAACGGCTGCCGACTTCAAAAATCCCAAGGGTAAAAAGAAGAGAAAATCTCAAATTGCAGGGGCCAGAATTGTTCTTGTGAGCCTCAGTGCTCTGGATCATTCTGAATGTGTCGAGTTTCTGAAAAAATACAGCTGGGCTCGGCTTGTCGTCGATGAATACCATCTCTTATGGGACAATGGGAAGGGATCCCGATCGGAAGCCATACTTTGTCTAAATGCCTATACGAAATGGATTTTGTCAGGCACGCCGGGGTTGGAGGACTTTGCTGATGTCAAGACAATTGCGAGGCTACTGGGGGCACACCTGGGGATCGACGACGATGGTGATATCGCATCAGCCAACAAACGATTGGCCTACACTCGAGAAAAGTACTCCCACTTGCAAAAACTTGAGAGGTTTCAACCCGTTCACAGCGAGGCCTGGTACAAGAACAGACGGAATCATGCCCAAGAGTTTCTTAATCGATTCGCGCGCCAGAATTATGTCGAGGAGAGGATTCCATTTGATGCCTTCTATGGCGGGTTCCAGCAATCTGCAGATGAACGACATGTGTATCTGATCCTTGAAAGATTCCTTAGGGAGCAGGGCAATGGCGACATCTCCGACCGGAGCAATCGAGTACCCCCCCCAGCCTACAAGATTGCTTTAAGGAACTCATGAAGTGTGCAATTGAGGCAGGCGGATACGAGCATGCGCCTTTGCTCTGCTCTCTCTCAGCCACATACAAAAGCTCGCCCTACAGCTTTGATATCTGTAAATACAGGATGAAAGAGTCCGAAGACAGATTTAAGACGAACTGGCAAAAGTTGAGGGAGGAGTGCAAAGGCTTCATGGAAATGTACGACGAGTGTCACAAGGACTTGTTCAAGGACTTGTCCGAGTTGATCATGGCGAAATTGCAAGATAAAGATGAAATCCGCGGATTCGGAGATCCGGAATTCTCGATTCGCGTGACTGGAGTCCTTGGGTACCTGCTAAAGTCAATCCACGACGTCCAGCATGGAGTAAAGGTCATGACGATGGCAGATAAGTGGGATGAATGGGAGGCGAGTACAGGAAGCGAAGAGAATCAACAGAATGAACAGGTCGGTCAGATTGAACATGCAGATGAAGGAGATGAGGAAGGAGATGAGGAAGGGGATGAGGAAGAACGCTCGGTATATGACGAGCCAGATGATGAACCAGATGACAGGCAATATGACGAGCCAGATGACGAGCAAGAAATGAATGACGAAGACTCAGAGGAAGACAGGAAGAAGGAAGCAGAATCGAAAGAAGAATCTCGTGAGGGTAATCAGAACCCTTCTCAGATGAATTCTCCTGAAGAAGTCACTGATCAAATTGTGTGTCGCTTTGAGCACCTGGCCAAGATGAACCAAGATATCCGATTCTGGACCACAGCCTGTCGACTACACCCCGACGCAAATGAACCAGTTGAATCAAACTGTCATTGCTCATTGCTCATCTTGCCGGGAGACAATTGAAAAATCAGCAATCATCATCTTGCGATCATGCGGACATATTCTTTGCCAGACGTGCTTGGATAAGGTCCAACATGAGACTCGGACATGCCGGGTACATCAATGCTCAGGATCAGCAGCAATATCCGACCAGGTTCAAATAAAGGACTTCGGTAAAGACGAAGAAGACAAAGAAACTGTATCGAAGTACAGTTCGAAGCTGCAAAATCTTATCCGGATCATCAAGCACACCCTCCGGACGATCAGGTGTTAGTGTTCTGCCAATACGAGCCTATGTTCGAGACGATCAAAAGCTTGCTCCAGGAAAACTTGGAAGACAACTTTGAGTGTATCTGTGCAAAGGGAAAACCAGTGGTCAGCTCGATTGAGACATTCAAAAAGAAGCAGGGGAAAGCGAAGGACTTCAAATTCAACAAAGTTCTTATTTTGCTTCTTGGGGGCGAGGACATGGCTGGACAGTAAGTGGATTCAGCCAATTGCAAGATCCGAAAGAGAAAAAGCCTTGGAAATGAAGTTGAACTAACAAAAATATGTTTTGCAGGAATCTCCAGTGCGCAAATCATGTCATTTTTGTCAATCCACGCCTGGCCGAAACCCATGACCAGTGGAAAGATGATATGGAACAAGCTATCGGTCGTGTCCGTCGTCCAGGACAGACTAAGCAAGTCTACGTGCATCACTTGATAGCTGAGGAAACTGCAGATGTCACCGTCCTCGAGAAGTGGGAAGGCCACGTCGTACGCAGAAGGGACCCCATCCTCGCGCTAGTGAAGAGGCCAAGCGACGACTGGTTGGGAGAAGAGCGGCGTGTCCGTCAAAGAACCAGCTAAGACGCGACCGAGCTGCTATCCTCCAGAGCTATGGCGATCCTTGCCAAGCGTACATGATGAGAAGTTCATCAAGAATGGTGTAGTGTTCGGGTAGTATCATCTTGAAAGCGGAGAAAGTCTGAAGAATCCGGAAGCAATGATAGTACAACGTATGCTGTGAACTGAAAAGAATTGAAGTATGTTGTCGCATTCGATTGCCTACTTAACCATAATCTCGTTAAACAATGGCCTGGGCTTACCCTTGAAACCCTTACAGGCTTAAAACAAATATCCCATGGAAGAAAAACTAAAGAGATTGAACTGCATTGATGCCTATAGTGACTCAACAGATCTGCTCCCAAAAAGCAGGAGCCACGTACTGTACATGGTAAAAGAACAAAGGGGCGCTTGACAGGAAACCCGACTTGTCTTCTATCCTTTTCGCTCCGCATCGAAAGCGCCGGGCCCGACCAAAGTAGAAGCCCTCATTATGAGAAAAAAAAAAAAGGAAACTCATTCCGTTAGGAAAATAAAAAACAAAGAACAGTGGGGGCGTTGCTGGGATGGCCCCTCTATTGCTGCGGTTGCTCGTCCAGGGCGTTGTCCTTGCGCATCATCGTCTCCGGGTTCCAGACGGGGGGCTCGGTCAGGTTGGTCAGGCCGGCGCTGTTCTCGCAGGTGTCGCGGCCGGTCAGAGGGCCAGGGGCTGGGACCTTGGTGCCGGTGGTGGAGGCGGAGTCCTTGAGCGCGGTCAGGAGGGTCTTGATGGACTCGGGGGTCAGGTCCTCGTAGTAGTCATCGTTGATCTGGACCATGGGGGCGTTGACGCAGGCACCGAGGCACTCGACCTCAATGTAGGTGAAGAGGCCGTCCTCGGTGGTGTGGCCGGGGGTGATGCCGAGGTGCTCGTTGATAGCCTTGACAATAGCGTCGCTGCCGCAGCCGCCTAGTTGGCAGGGAGTCTGTTGTGGGGAAACCAATTGTTAGACTCTAGTAACCAGGAGTGACGGGGAGGTAGATGTGAGGATCCGGGACTTACGGTTGTGCAGATCTGCAAGAAGTACTTGCCGACGGGGTCGCGGTTGTACATGGTGTAGAAAGTGGCGACCTCATAAACACGCATGGGGGGCATCTCGAGCATGCGGGCAACCTCGTTCATGACGCTGATGCTGGTGAAGCCGTGTTGACGCTGGCCGAGATCCAGGAGGGGCATGACGGCGGCCTTCTTGTACTGGGGAGGGTAACGCTTGAGGATCTCATCGGCAAGCGTGAGGTTCTGGTCGGAAAACTTGAAGGGGAGGGAAGGGTTGTTGGTCGGCTTGTTGCGGTGCTATTCAATTGAGTTGAGATTAGTCGATTGGCCTTCTTGGGATAATTCTCGAAGGTGGTCTGGAGTAGCCCATGCCAGCCAGAACGGAGGGGTTTCGAAAGATCACGTACGATCATCAACACATCGCTGCACCGTTGGGGGGCGGCGGAAAAGGATCTGTAGGGGGTAGGAGTAGGGAATCGGCGCAGGGCGCGAGTGGCGCGCGAAACGGGGAATAGTTTCGAGGCCATTGTGGGAGAGGATTGGGGGGGGGGTAAAGGGAGTAGAGTGACGGAGTGAAGATGGAAGAAGAAGCGGATGAAGTTGGAGTTGGGCTTTGCGGGTGGCTGACCAATCAGCGTCGACAGATTACTTCCACCTTGACCCTCCACCCTTTTCCTCTACAATTCTACACTCTACACTCCTCACAATATCACAATCTTATCATACCATTGACATTGGCCGCAACTAACTGAAATGCTTTGATTACACATTCTCCATTCGATATACCTCATAGGGGACTTCCTCATACGGGTGCGCATCGACTAGGGCATCCACCGCGCTAAGCATCACCTCACGTCCCAAACACATCACCTCGATCCGAGCCTCTTCGCACTTCTCCACGATGCCAACTGCCCCAATCGCCGGATTTGCACCATCGTTGGGAAGGAACTGGCCTGTTCCGATGGTCTGGAAACAGCATTTGGTATATCTTCCACCTGGGAATGAGCCCGCGCCCGCCGCGAAGATGGCCTCTTTGCAGGTCTCCGTGTTCTCGGTCGGCACGAAGAAAACGAGTTTGTAGCGATCCGCACGAGCACCTGAGTCCTTTCTGGTCTCGCCAGAGTGAGGCGTAGATGTAGACATCCTTCGGTCGGGCAACACGGCAAGGCCTGTGCTGCGCAGTGCAGATGTTGTAGTAGACGTAGCACCCGATCGACACGAGGGAATGTGAGCTTTGCGCAATGGATATGAGGCGTAGTGGATGAGCTGATGCCGATTGGGACCTCTGGCGATAGACCAGGTTGAGAGGAGAAGCCGGGACATGCGGGGTGGTCCAACTTGCCTGGTCGGTTGCAGGGATTATGGTTGTCGTCTTGGCTAAGCTTGCTGACCTATAGTTATGCTCTGGATGCCAGGTTCCTGAGGCATTAGCATGAAACTTGGTGAACAAGGCACTTGTGCTGAGGATATAATGGAAAATATAATGATATACTCATTGAATTCGCCAATCGAGAGCTTTCCTTCTCGAATGTATAGGTTGAAAATATGGAATAAGGGTGGTATATACACAAAATGTTGAATCACCGGGTATCAGATATGTCAATCACCAGCACAATCATATCACATAGCTCTTCGAACTTAGACCTCCACGACCATGTGCTGCTTCACATGGCTCTCAATCTTCTCCAGCAGCTCCGCCTTGCGTGAATCCTCAATCCAACTCTGCTGCACGCTATTCTCCGCAATGATCCGCCACTCCAGAACCGACAGCTTATGAGCCTCCTGCACCGCGCAGTAATTATCCAGGATATACCCGCCAAAGTAAGCTGGATCATCACTGTTAATCGAGAATTTGACTCCAGCCTCCAGGAACCGACGAATAGGAACATGTTCCACCGATGGAACGCAGCGCAGCCGCACATTCGACAGCGGACACACAGTCAACAAAGTCCCCTCCCTCGCAACACGCTTCATCAATTCCGGATCCTCAATCAGGCGAATCCCATGGTCGATACGGGTAGCGCCGAGTTCCAGCGCCGTGCTAATATAGGTCGGGTCACCCTCTTCACCAGCATGCGCAGTGAGCGGAATACCCTTCTGCACGGCATCGGCATATTGGGCCCGGAACATGTCCTTGGGCGGTCCAACCTCGGTAGAAGACCAACCAAGACCATGCACGACACCCGCCTCGAAGTGACCGCTAGAAATGAACTTCTCGTAAACATCCGCGGCAGAAGGAACAGGCAGATGGCGCACGAAGCAGAGGATCAGCCGCGTGCTGAGACCTAGTTCGCTTTCGGCGCGCTTGCAGCCCTGGGAGAATCCGTTGACGACGGTCTCGTAGGGGATACCCCGGTCGATGTGGACCTGCGGGTCGAAGAAGACTTCAGCGTGGTGGACGCCGTCGGCGTGGGCTTTGCTGAAATACCACCAGGCGAGATCGGCGAAGTCGGCTTCATTCATCAGGACGGCCATTCCTTGGAAGTAGAAGGCGAGGAAGTCGTCCAGGGAGCTGAAGTGCTCATATCGGGCTGTCAGGGCGGCGATGGAGCCGTAGGCTGGGTTTGTTGCTGGGTCTGGGAGAGTGATGTTGTTGCGCTCAGCCAGGGTGAAGATCAACTCTGGTGACATGCAGCCTTCCAGGTGAACGTGGTGTTCACATTTGGGAAGACCATGGAGGAAGTCGTGGAGCGGAGATTTGCACATTGTGAAATATAAAGTAGATTGAGACTTGAGAGATGAAAAAGCAGCCCAGGGGTAGATTATTTGGATTTGGATTTGGATTTGAACTTGTACGTGTACTTATGGGGCGGGTGGGTTTGCCTATTTGGTCCGCCGCCGAGATGAAGATTTGAATGCCCCAAGATATTCAAGTTTAGGTGGCATGTGGGTAGGGTAATTGGTTCTCCTAATCGAGCGGGGCCGTGGCTCTGCTTTCTTATCTCGACACCCACATGTTTCCCCGCCCAAACCCAGTGAATACTGGCCGTTTCGTGGCTCAGGCACGTTGATAAGCTTTGTCTTAGTTGGCTCGGAGGTCTCCGACTGGCCTCCACAGTTGCAGACCAGCTGCATTAGCTGGGTATACTCCGCATAGACTGAACTGGAAAGTCCAGGAGAATATGCAGGGCATCAAAGCTATGTATTTACAATCAGATTTTACCATAATCAAACACTATGGCAGCCAGTCTGATAGGTATCACACCGTTAGATTAGGTGCCGATACCGAATGCATGGTTCTGTATTTCTGAGAAGACTGGAGCTGTGTCAGAACTCTACATCCGCCTTCCTTGTTCAAGGACCTGTTCCAGTACAACGAACGACATGACAAAATCCAGTGGGATTGCTCATAGAAGGCCTATCATGGACCAACCTCCTGGGGTCCCATGGCAGTTCTCTATAGGCAGTCGCGTCATGGGATTTTTTCGCATCGATCTTTGGAACTCGGTATGATGATTTGAGTATTCGGGCGGCCGTTCTTAATAGCATTGCCTCTATGCTGGCAGTACTGCTTGGGTAGTATCGATGAAAATGTCATTTTATGTGGTTCTTGAAGACTTTGCCCACATCGCTGCAGCCCATCTGTTTTTTTCCCCTCCTTATACAATTCCTTTATTCTTTTCTTTGGAAGGATGGACATGAGGAAGATGGAAAAGGAGAGATGAAGCTAAAGGAGGTAGAGCGAAGGACTAATAAAGGCTGGTAACAGGCGCCCAGCTCAGCAACCCCAACTTTGAAGGTATTTAGTAAATAGAAGGCGAGGCTGCGCTTTTGTCCCGCACTCAGTATATGTTGATCTTCAGCAAGTTTCAAATGACAGCACTTGAACATGCCCAACGGATCGGGCCAGCCAATACGAAGTCAAGTCCATGCTAGACCAGTCATGTCAAGCATGACTAATGCTCAATGATCATTGGGCGCTTAAATCAACCCCTGAATTTTGTCCAATCAGCATTTGTATTTTACTAAATCTTTAGCTGTTTCTGAATTGCTATGGTTATAAAGTCATATATTTTGTCACAACTACGAATAGCACGCTCATACCTGTACATCTAGTGCGTACTACTAGTAGTTATCACTCATGAAGGTGTTCCTTTGAGTGTTCTTATACTGCATGGCAAAGAAAATGGTGTCTTAAAAACCAAGGTCTGTATCACATGACTACCGTAGAGAATGGTACTCCCAGTAGATTGGGTAGGCCACTGCAGTCCAGATCTATGCCACTGACGCGATGACCTTTGAATTCCCGCCCGCATCTTCGGAACGTGGAAAGCTTCCAGTGGAATGTGGGGGATTCGCCCCTTGAGAGCCCACACCACAAACTATGGGGAGAGCTTAAATTCCCGGTAGAAAAGGGTCTCATCATATCCACTTGCCGAGCTTCTTCACCTTGATTAAAGCGCAGAAACTGTCCCGGCCTTTTTTCAGGCTAGCTATATAACTACATATCTGCACCTTGTGACAAACAATTTATCTCAACGTTGCCAACACATCGAGTCTCCGGGGAAAATCTGACTCCTCAGTTCGAATACCCGGAAGTGCCCATCGCTCGTACTTCATGCCGTCACTGTGCGGTATTGCCTCCCCACGCTGCAACAACAAAAAAGGCAAAAATCGACATCAAGTCAAGAACTATTCAATCGTGTACATTTTTGAACAGGATCGACGCTGGTAGACGATTAAATGCAACAAAAATCCATACCTTCAACCTCCCTAGAGGGATCGAAAGTGGCAAGTATCATCAGCTGCAACGCAGTCTGCATTTCGCTGGCTACTGCTGGTGTTTGTGCTCGGATGATAGCCCAAACATACGCACGTCGTTTTGATGTCGATGACGGTACGTGGCTCCGGTATTGAAACGGGTTATAGTCTCCTTAGGCTCATCTTCCATGATCCAGGTTTTTTACTACTAAGCTGGGTAAGTAATTGCCAGAAAAGTAACGCACATTCATACCGGACACTTCTAATGTTGCTGTTGTCGATAATCCCCTAGGTATTTGCCTTTGTTTTATGTTTCACCTCCATGTGGTGTGAGTCATGGATTTCCTATCTAAGCCTCCCAGTCAACCACGTATCTCATCGCTTTGCAGTGACTCGCTACGGCTATGGAAGACGATTTGCACTTATCGAGGCCGACGTGACGAAGGTGACTATGTTATTGAAGGTATAAAATCAAATCGAGGTCGCATAATCATTTTTATCGCTGACAAATGCTGTATAGCTTGATTTCGTTCTCGAAATCTCTTACCTCATCTCCTTAGCATCGATAAAGATCTCTTTCTGTCTCCTATACCTCAAGGTATTTTCGATTACCAAATTAAGGTGGTTATACTACTTGGTCATTGTGATCGTGACTTGCCAATTCATCGAAGAATTATTTGTTGTCATTTTTCAATGTTCACCAGTCAGCAAGTTTTTCCACCCTACAACAGTAGCGGGCAGCTGTATCGATCTTTATGTTTTCTACTTCATCTCCTTCGCTACGAGGCTGGCTACTGACATACTTCTTTTTCTTTTACCTATCCCACATGTGCTAAGGCTTCAAATGCCTTTTGGTGTAAAAGCTGGCCTGGTAGTGATGTTCGGCTTGGGATTGCTGTAAGTCATTATATATCTACTCTTGTCTTTGCTTTCATGTGGGATCTGCTCTAAGTATGATACAGGGTATGTGTAACGAGCATAGTTCGTGTCGCTTATATACGGCATTTTGAGAAGGATCTGACTTGTTAGCTTTCTCTTCCCTTGCATCTTTCCTCCCTCTATTTCCAGGCTAATTCTCGCCAGGGGACCTTGTAGAGGCCTTGAATTGGTCATCCATCGAAGTTTGCATTGCCATCCTTATCGCATGCATTCCATCTTTCCGCAATCTCGTTGTTCGAACCTGTCCTGTCTTACAAAAGACACTTGGACTAGGAAGCAGCCATAAGCCTAGCCAAGAAACTGATACTTTACATACCAGTCCATTGGACCAGAATTATTTCACTCTTCCTATAGCAGCGAAACCCTCTGGGCCCCGTGACTGCTTCCCTTTGCCATCGCCGTTAGTAGAGGAAGGCATCACTCCGATAACTGATATGAGCGGCGCCCTGGAGCCGGAGATAACAGAGCCGGTAGTCAGGACATCTCAGCCAGCTGAGCCATATCTACGGACAATGGATTGCGTGGGACTTACAGGGCTTTCATTGGCCCTAAAGCACCCTGGGAAAAGGGAAGATCAGCTTTAAAAAGTGTTGCGGGCTTATGTTTCAAACTTTTCTCTAACTGTGTATAACGTTATAATACCTATCAAGTCATATTATGTTACCTTTTAGTCCTTTATAGTATGGATGGAGATTAGGATTGATTGGCACATCTTGACTCATGCACGCTAGTAGGTCCTACTCTGTTCACCCCATGGAGATATGCATTTGGAATTTCCATATGACTTCCTATCTATTGGGATTGATATCAACGCTGAAAATGTACAATAAATCCATATTTCTCCTTCTATCTGCAACCCAAGTAGTCATGTATGTAAACATCCGCAAAGCCAAAGCCATTCCATTTAAACCTTCAATTCAGACCCAGCCGCCTTGCGAAGTCTATTCATAACGGCAGCAGCAAGATCACCATCCCGGTCATTAATGCCTTCCACATAGATAACGTCAACGTCGAATTCATCCAACGCCCGCAGCGCAGCAAATAGACCATGAGCAATAGATTCCGTCTCCAAACCAAGGTGGTAATCATACGCCATCTTGGTCCGGCTATTCGAACTACCGGTCTGCTGCACGGGTATAGAGAAACTGGTCAAGTTATCAATGGCCGCACCATCAACCGGTTTCACCGTACTAGCGATCACATCATCCGGAGCAAGACCAAGACCTTGTTTCCAGTTTCTCGTGCGCACAATACCGATGGTGTGTGCGCCGACAGCCGAGTCGGACAGATCTTTCCGAACACGTTTCGTGACGCACTCTTCCTTGGACCCACTCCCGAAGAGAACGACTCGCGCCTTTGGCGAGTAGTGTCGATATTTCATGCCGGGGGCCCGAGGGATGTCCTTGATATCCAACGTGCCGTCCTTGTAAGCGACGGTGACATTTTCCCACCCCGCGCACTGGCGCAGCTCATCGATACCTATCCCGCCCGGTCGTAGGATAGCGGGTGGAGAGCAAAGACCGTCGACGACGGTGCTTTCGACGCCGACGCCTGAGGCCCCACCGTCGAGAATTAGGTCGATGCGGTTCTTCAGGTCGTGGTGGACGTGCTGCGCTGTTGTGGGCGAGGGCTTTGTCGAGGCGTTGGCTGAGGGAGCGGCGAGGGGCCGGTCCGTTGCGTGAATTAGAAGGCGGGCTAGTGGGGATGAGGGCATGCGTGCGCCAAAGGTTGTTAGTTTGGAGGTTACCTCCGGCGCGAGTTCGGAGCCTGAAGGGTTGGGCAAGATGATTGTTAGGGGTCCGGGCCAGAAGCGGTCGATGAGGGGCTTGTAGATTTCTGGAATCGAGATGCGGGGGGTCTTTGTGATGCTGGGACTGGTTGAGGCTGGGTTGAGGAGGCGGTCCAGCATCTCTAGTGAGTCGATGTGGATGATCAGTGGGTTATCAGATGGTCGTTGCTTGGCTTTATAGATGCCCTGGACGGCGGTGCTGCGTGTCGCATCAGCGCCCAGACCGTAGACGGTCTCCGTGGGGAATGCGACGGGGATATCGCTGGTGCGGAGGAGGTTGGCGGCTTCTTCGACGGCTTTGGATTCGGGCGTGGAGTTCTTGCGCTCGTCGGCCCACCATTCTGATAGTGAGCGTGAGCCCGGGCCGGAGTTTAGTCGCTGCACGGAGACGACTCTTGTGTCGGAGGTGGCCATTGTGGTGAAGTTGAGACGGCTGGCTAGTCTGCGCTGACTGCTGCCAGCGAGGATTCGGGAAAACAGCAGTTTGATATGAAGTATGAGGTATTTGAGGGAGAGGAGGAACCGAGGAGGGTCAATGACGCAGTTGGGTGGTTGCGCGCACACGCAAAATGACCTTCGAGGGGCGAAAAGACTGATCCCTTTGGGAGGCCTGAGTCACCACAGATGTTGGATGGATGATGCCAATTAGATTTGTCTGCGCGCGTGGCCTGCTCTTAGCCCTCAGTCGTTCTTCCTGCTCAACTCTTTTTCTTTTCTTTCCTTGAAGTCGCAGAAAAGACGAAAAAAATCGCGCGCCATGACGTCGGATGACTCAGCTTTTCAGGCACGAACATCGCCCTACGACAGTTCAAGCTAACTTTTAACTAGCATTTAATATTTAATACTAGTGGTTAGTGGCTAGTATAGGAAGAATAAAACGGGAGAAGAAAAAATCCAAGCGATTTGAGTGCAGCTTGGGAATTTCAGATGGGGTTTGCGCTTTAGTATGTATTAGTACGGAGTAGTAAAGCATCCATTGAGGAATATACTGCGAGTATACAAACTAACTTCCAAGATGAACTTGAAGTAAGCTCGGTTGATCTCTAATTTATTCCGAGTAGCTAGTACTACTAGGTAGTACAAGCCCAGGTGGTGGACTTCCGAGGTCTGCAGGCACTTCAAATTTTCAGCAGGGTATGGATCTGATATATAACTATCCACCAAGGCATCTAACAGTAGCAGGGGCATACAACGGGCGAGGTTGTACTACGACCAAGCAAATGGATACTACATAGTACTAGTAACCCTTGGAAACTTGGATAGGTCCGAGTCAATTCAATATACATCTAAAGTTCGAGTACCTATAGAAGTCTATCTATTTCTTCTTGCCACCCTTTCCTCCCTTTGCACCACCACCTCCACCCTTGCCCTTCCCCTTATCACCACCACCCCCAGCACTACCAGGTGTCATAATGCGCACCTTACCAACGACCATCGTATTGATAATCTCAGACTCCTTCCACCCCTTAATAAGCTCTCCCTCCTTAGCCCGAAGTTCCTCAGCCACAGCACGCGGAACGCCCGCATCCTCCGCATGATCCTTCTTAACCTTGCCGGTCGTCGTCTCAGAAACCCACCGATGATGAATCTCCTTGACAGCCTTCCCCTTCTTAACCGTACCCGGCTGCAGCTTAACCTTGTACTTATACCGCGTCAAAGCCGCCCACGGCGCGCAAACCGGAAGTGCACCTAGGAGATCATCCTCTGGCGTCGGCGTGCCGATGAGCGCGGGCAACCAACTCAGGTCAGCTGCTTCAGCTGCAGCAGTCTCCTCGTTATAGTCGTCTGCGCCTTCGGCGAATTGGGCTTGGCGCTTGCGCTCTGCCTCGGCGGCTCGTTCGTGCTGTGCGCGGCGGCGGGCTCTTTGTTGTTCTGCTTCACGTTCACGCTGCTCTTTGGATTCGGCGGCTTTGACGGCCTTTGCTGCTTTGCCTTTGTTGGATCCCAGGAGGCGGAGAGCAAGTTCGCGCTCTTCGTCGTCTTGGTGGGCGTATTTGGCGGCCGCTCGCTTCTCCTTGGCCTTCTTGCCTCGGGTGGGTGCGATTCGTGCGTGTGCGGGCTCTGCCTTGCCGGGTAGATCGACGGGCTTGCCCTGGCGTAAAGCGCGTCTCTCTCGCGCTGTCAGCTGTTTCCGTGCATCCTCGGGGGATGTAGGTTCTTGGTTTGCAGTTGCTTGTTGTGCCGTCTCGTCTCCTTCGGGTTCGTCACCGGATTGCTCGAGTTCTTCGTCTTCTTGGACGACGTCGGGCTCTGATTTTGTCTCTTCTTCGAATTCGCTTTCAGGAGATTGCTCGTCCTTATCAACAGGGCCCTCGGAGTCACCTCGCTGCAGAGGATTCCCGGCAGGCTTTGTGTCCTCATCGTCTTCTTGGTCGGATGCATTGCCTTCTTGTGGGGTCTCGATTGCGGGCTCCTCGGCTGACTTTTCTTCCACGGCTTCCTCAGTAGGCTCTGCAGGCTTCGTGGTCTCTTGCTCGGCAGCAGGCTGTGTAACTGGCGCAATACTACCGAACTCGTCAGGAGCATCTCCCTCAAATCGCTGCTTGTGGTTCCGAACACTCTCCTGGCTAACCTGGAACAGAATGGCAAACCCAAGCACCAATTGCGACGGGGCTAAAAAATTCTTCTCGCCTTTGACTTCGAAACTACCCGTGGGCAGAATCCCACCACCATTTGCCGCAGTCTTGGTCACTTGATTCGCATGCACCCACCAGGCAGACATAACAGCCTTGGAGTCCCAAGCCGCCGATGTTGAGACACACATAGTGCCGGCTTGAGAAAGTGTGCTGGGCGAAATGGGCGCATCGGGATTGCCGGGTCGGTTCTTGACAACGATGGGAAGTGCACCCTCGAGGTTGGCGTGGATAAATATGTCGCCCTTGTTCAAGTAGCGTCGGTAGAGCTGCTCGCTTTGCATGGCATCACGCGCACTAGGAGCGAAAATTAGTTAAACCACAGATGAAGTATGAAGAGCTATAACACCTACCCCAGAACCAAATATCCCTCGGAGGAAATAAAAAACTCAAATTTTTCAAACCAGAATGGCACACGAGCCTGTCGCAAGACCTGTTTCTCTTGCTTGAGACCTTTCTTGAGATCGGCCGTAACCTTCTTCTCGTGGCTCTTAAGCGCCTTGCTCGAAGACTGGACAGTTCTCTGCTGCTTCTCCGAGGCAGTCTTCTTCTGGTCATAGTATTGAGAGGCATTAGCCCAAGGTGTAAGACCGAGATCGATATCAATCTTAAGCATGCGTGAAGTTGCATCTGCACGTCTCTGTTGCTCTTGGTGCTCATCCTCAGAATCCGAAGCGGAGTCCGATTCATCAGTAGACTCGGCGTCTTCTTCTTCTTCTTCCTCCTCTTCTTCCTCCCCAAGCATCAGCGTGACGGTATTCTCGTAGAGCTTGAGAGGAAGCTTGATAATCTGTGCCACGGGGTTTCCTCGAGCTTGTTCCATCTCAATTAGACGGGCAATCTCACCCCAATCCATTCCCTGAGCCACAAGACCATTCACAGCGTCCATGGCCTCTTGAACGCGGTACACATTGTCTTGAATAGCGGCAGCCTTGCGAATGTGGATTTCCTGCGCATCTTTCAAGGCATCGATGCGCTTTCTATGCTCCTCTCGGACAGAGTCCAGCTTGCGCTTGGCCGCGTCTTCACGTTCCGTGAGTCGGGACTCTAGGCGTTGGGACTCCAGGGAAGAGAAATACTCGTCGACAGTGGCATTGAACCGCTCGAATTCAAGAATCGAGATTCCCGGCTTCCCTTCAAACTGGCGCGGTCTGAAAGGGTGGAAATCCTCATACAAAAGACCTGGGGTCTTTGATGTGTTCTCCTCTTCTTTCGAGGCTCGTTCGTCCTTCTTCGCCACGATATATCCCTTGTGACTTTCGCCAACATTGAAGCTATCCGACACCGAAGCGGCCTCTCGCAAGGTCTCCTCCACCCTCTTTAAGAGAGCTTCGTCTCCGAGAACCTGGTCGAGCGGGGTGGTAGTATCGAACTCCTTGACAGCAAAAGCATGATCAAGCAATAGGGGCGGATACTCGGGAAACCCCTGAGACAAAGCCTTTCGCAAGATATCCGTAGCCTTCTTCTTGGACTTTTTCGGCGCCCCGCCCTCCTGGGAGAACGATGCTTGCGCCTTCTCAATCACACTCTTCACCCGCTCTGGGGTGATATCTGGGATCCCCACATAATTCTGCTTGTTGGTAAGGTTATATTGGAGGCCGAGTTTCATTTCCTCCTCGCCGGCGCTGGCGGGGACATTTCGGAACAATGCGATCACGGTATAATCGCGGTCGGTGAGGATGATGTTGCCGCCGGCGAAGAACTCGAGAAACATGTGGTAGGCGCCATCGCTGAAGGAGATGTCGATGATTCGATCTGTGCCGATCTGCGCGACGCCAGTGATACGGCGCGATTTGAGAAATTTGCGTAGGCGTGTCACGAATGGTGAGGGGGCGGTCGCGGCTGTGCGGGAGTATTGGGTTACATGGGTGCGGAAGCCGGAATCGACGATGAGTTGGCGGCGGTGGTCTGGTTTGGCGAGTTTGAAGAGGAAGATTCGCTAGAAGAAGAGATGCTATTTTAGCATAGGTCTTGAGGTAGAGTAGAGTATAGGGTAGGGCGTACGGATGATAGGTCGTAGATGTTGGAGACTCGCAGGTTGACTAGCTCCGAGGCCAGCTCCTGGGTGATGACCTGGGGGAAATCGTTAGTAATGTTCTCTTTAGATAGTCTAAGATCATAATTGCGGTCCATACCTTGACATCTATGGACGAGAATCTCTGCTTCATCGTGGGCTGATGTTGGAGAAGAAAGGAATTTTCGAGCGTGACGTATGCGGGGCAGGAACCGAAGTCGGGCTCCTTTCTGGGAAGTTCCATACTTGACTACACTAACTAGTAGTTAAAGCTATTAGGCATTACATTTACACAATGTTAGCACTAGTGGACCTATTATTGGATCTTTCATGGTAGCCATCATCGTTTCAGTTTCAGCCACAGAATATCACAGGCTTTTGGCAAAATGCAGAGAGAAACACAAAGGATCTATGATATGATGCCCCCGACCCGACATTGGGAAACAGTCAGACTGGAACCAACAAGGAAAAGATTATAAGAAAATGAAATGAACCGTATCACGCCATGGCCAGCCAGGAACGAGTAAAGAAAACAAGGAAATAAAAAACAAAAGCAGAAAACATGGGCATGCTGATGATAAAGACAAGAATCACAATCACAATCCAGCCCTACACGCAACCCCCCTCCCTCGCAAATGATCTGATCGCAAAAGAGAGCCCGCAGCTTCAGCCCTACATCTGCCGCAGACTATCAGCAAGTCGGCGCTTGCCAAACTCCCACGCATTCATCAGACCCTGCTCTGTCAGATCGATGTTCTTCATGTTAGGCGCATCTTGGGCGGGAGCGCGGCTAACCCGCGAGGCGATGAGTACGGGGTCGGTCTCGAGGATGATTCCGTCGTCGATGATTTCATCAATAGTGAGGGAAACAAGGTCGTAGTTCTCGACGATAGTGCGCTTGTCGGTGGCGCCCCTGTAAAAAGGATCTAGATTAGTTTTCTCTTCTTGTCTCAAATAATTGTCCCTCGCAGCCCCAATTCCGATTCCCATAAGAACAAGAAAAATAATGGAACATACTTGAACAATATTCCGAGAGCATCGCGCAGCGACAGAACAACGTTATACAGCAAGACCTCGTTCTCATCGGCGCTGCCCACCACGTAGAGCATCACATCGCTCTCCATCTTGAACACGACAATGCGGTTGTCGTAGAGGATCACATCGCCGGTCGACTTGTTGGTCTTTTCGAGGAGACCCTTTTCGAAAGCTCGCTGCTCCTTCACGGTAGGGTACGGGTTGGCACCGGGGTAATCGGTCGAGTTGGGCGCTGTGCCCGCGGGGGCATGTGGTGCTGAGTAGTATTTCGCGAAAATGCGGGATCCGTCGTCGGCGGACATGACGAGGACCGCGTTGACGGAAAATAGAGATAGAGGACCAGGCATGGTGAATTGGATTGTTATTTGAGGACTCGGAGCAATGCAATTATGAGAATGCGAACTCGAGTTGGTTGTTGATTGTAGGAGCCAGTCTGGCCGCTCGCCGCAGGCGGAGACGCACTAATGTTATTCCGCGGGTGTGCTCCGCCCTACTACGAGTATGTACATGTACAGTAGTAGTATGCAGGTAACGAACTACGCATGAAGTCGATTAGTTCTATTATCGTGTCTTGATTATGGCTAGGATTATATTATCATGCGAGGCAGCTTATAAATGGCATAAGATATAATTCACGTAGCAGAAAGATGGGGTATAAATCATCTACAGATCATTTGGGTACAACCACAAGCGCGTAAGGGGGAATACATTGACGGGCATTAGTTCGATAGGGTAGTCTCTGGTCCAAAGAGATAACAAAATAAAATCCAAACGAGAAATACAAAAAATCTCGGCTCCACCAATATTCATCACGTATTCAAGAGAAAGGGGGCGAAAAAGAAGAAGAGAAAAAGCAATTCAAATTGTGCAGCACAACACCGCGGTATCCTCGCTCGATCCTGAGCCATACGTTCCATGACATGAGTCGCGTTATGTGCATCACAAAAGGGGTATGAAAAATATGGTAAAGACGGTTCCAATATTACATCAAATCATGCAGTAGCGTGAGGGCAACCCAGTTTAGAGCTGCGAAGGCTGGGAAGTCGGAGCAGATGGAGGAGGCGATTGCTGCTGGGGCTGAGACTGGGGTTCTTCAGCATTGGCGGGGCGGTTGAACCAACCGGGAATCCAGCTCGCGCGGTTCGCTTTCTTCCGAGCAGTCTCTTCTTCTTCCAGTTTCGCAGCATCACTAACTAGTCGCAAGGGGCGCAGCTTGTTCTGGGTCATCACTGCTCCAGTATAGTTGTTCATACCGCTGCTTGACCGGGGCGGGCTGGAAGTCGCCCCAGTAGAGCTGGTATCGGGGTGAATGTCACTGGTGACACTCGGGGAGCTGCTGCGGTTGGCACGATCCGTTTGGCTGGACATGGAAGGAGCCCGGCTCACTCCAGAGATATAACTAGCTGCCCCAGAGAACATGCTTTGTCGCGAGCCTGGGCCCATACCAGTTGGACTCATAGGCCCGCCTCCAGAGTTACGGCCACGGTACATCGCTCCAACGACGGAAGCAGCGTTCGGGTCAACCTGTTCAGAGCGGGTACGGCGGTGGCTAGCCCGGACAGATTGAGTTCTGAACGGAATGCTGGGGGCGGTCTCTGGGTTCTCATTGACGATGCTGTGGGGAAGTGGCGGGGGCATCATGCTGGTCGGGCGAGACCGAGGCTGGCCTGAGGGCCGGGCAGGGCCCGCAACCACGGACTTGGCTCTCTGCAAGAGGGTTTGACTTGGTGAGTCGTCCTTCTCCGGAGGCGTGGGAGGCAGGTCCTTTTCATTACCACCCGAGGACTGGGTTACGCTGGTTTCATCATCATTGCGATCCAGAACGTGTTCGAATCCGTCATGTTGAAGAACACGGCTAATGATGCGCTCGATGTAGAGCGTCAGGGCCTTATTTTGATCTCTGAGGCTCTTGAGTTCACCACCATCTGGCTTGCCGGTCGAATCCGACTCTGGTGCTTCATCCACCGACTCAAGCTCATCCGCCAAGGATCCTAGACCACTGCTGGACTGCTTATCAGGATGGACGTGCTGCATGAAATCGCCTTTAGTGAAGTCGCCAGTGAGCGTCTTTTCGCTGAGAAGTAGCTGGTAACTCTCGTTGTCCTCCATGAGGCGGGCATTAGCCATGCGAGCCTCCAGCAAGTCTTTCTCCAACTCGCGTTGCCGACCACCACCTGCATTTTCCATCTCGACCAGTTTGATCTGATGTTCGGCCAACTCCAGACGAAGGGACTCGATGACCTTATCTTTCTGAAGCAAGAGGTTCGAGTTATTGCGAGAGGGGCTGCGTTCAAGGTGCGAGGATGGCGCAAACTGGGCATCCAGATCCGGGGAAGCTCGATTGCGGAAACTGGCTGTAGAAATAGTTAGCATCACGGAACATATTGGTTTAGATTAGACGAAATCATACAAGATCGGGAGACCTGATGGCGTTCGCCGTCGGCAGTGATCCGATCCTTCTGGGCAGCGGATTCCTTCAAACGATGGATGGTCGCCTGCAACTCTTCCTCCCGGCTGTTCTGTTGTTCCTTCTGTTGTAGCATGGCATTGCGTTCTAATTCATGATTCTGCTCGAGGTCACGGATCTGACGTGCCTGTTCTCGAATCTCAACACTGAGCGTTTCAATCCGGTTGTCTCGCTCGTGGGCTTGATCCTCCAACTTTCCTTGTTCGCTGACGGATTCGTCGAGGCGCATCTGCAGCACGCCTAGTTGTTTCTGATATTGTTCGGAGGCAGTTTCGGCCTTCTGAAGCTGCTCTCGCAACTCCTCGATGAGGGAGGCACTTTGGGCCCGCGCCTCCTCCTCGGAGGGGTCATTCGAGATGCGCGGGACGTTGGACATGCTCAGGTTGGAACGACCGGGTTTTCTAGCAGCGGCGCGCGCGGAGACGGGGGTTGAACCTCGAAGGGAGGGAGAACGGTTGAGACCGTTGGTAGCGGTGCTGGGCGAACGTGCATGTCCTCGTGTGGTGGAACCGTTGGTCGAGGGCGGATCTACGGTCGATGATTTGCTGGAATTGCCCGGGGTTCCAGGCTTGCGAGGCGTCGTTGCTGACATCGTGCAGGTTCCCAAGGCCCGTGGACTCGGCGTGGGAGGGGAAGTGCGAAGTATATAATAGGGGATGGGGAGGAGTCGAAATTCAAATGGCGGAGTGTCCACTCCAGGGTCAAGAGAAGGTTGGGAGAAGAGAGTCCAGGTGTGAATCAGTGGCGGTCAGAAAGCGGAAATTGGTGGACACGGGTGGAGATGGGGTGAGGAAGTATGTAATGAAGGTTGTCATAGGTTGAGTGATCGCCACATGGCTAATGGAAGCGTGGAACAATCATCGAAGACGAGAACAGACTGGAATGGAGGAAAGAGGAATGGAAATGGCCGATTGCAAAAGGAGAGCGCGCCGGGAGCGAGTCTTATTTTTGTAAGGAATGCGGGCGGACACTCGCACTCCCTTACTCTAATCTAAAAATACGCTGGGCAGACTCGGTGGTCTTGGGGGCCAACATTAAGGACACGAGACACGAGACTTATAGTTGGGGCCGAGTAATAATAGCACATGAACCATATAAATAAACTCCTGTAGAACAAAGCAAACACGAGGGAGATACGAAGCAATGCTATGCGATGCGAAACAGGGTGAAGTGATGCCTGAGGTTGACTGTTTACCGTTTCAGATACATGTCAGGTGATATCCCGTCAGGTGATGTCAGTGATCCGGCATGGTTCTGGCAGGCGGTGGGCATTGGCAGTACCCAGCATGGAGGAGCCCACCGCAACGGGAAGCAACGGGCAACCGCCAATGAATCGACCAGTACGGAGTACTCAACTTGAAGTCTCCGCTCTATCCACATCCACCGGAACGCATTCCAGTCTACCCCACCAGTTGAACTCAAGTCGACTTACATCACAATGGCTGGCAAGAAGAACAAGAAAGGTGCCGATAATGTGAGTCTGGTCGCACTTACCCTATACATATGGAGATAATTGCCACTAACATATAATCTTCTAGATCAATGCCCGGCTCGCCCTGGTCATGAAATCCGGCAAGGTCACTTTGGGCACAAAGTCGACTATGAAATGACTCCGTCCGGGCAAAACCAAGCTGGTTATTATTGCGGGAAATGCTCCCCCTCTGCGCATTTCAGTATGCCATGTTTGGCCAAGACGCCTGTCCACCACTTTGCGGGAAATAATGTGAGTATGAGTAACACGTCTATGTACTTACAAATCATCTGGAACCAACGAGATGCCAACCATCAACCTGATGCTGATGTTGATTACAAATAGATCGAGCTGGGAACTGCTTGTGGCAAGCTCTTCCACTATGGCCATTCTCGATGCTGGTGACTCGGATATCCTGGCCGACCAGGGAGCAGGAGGGCGGAATATGTACTCCGTGATGATATGCATGACGATCTTCTGAATGAATTATGGACCAAATGGACCCAATTGACCCAATCAGTCCCACTTTTCTTCTTATCCCGTACTTCCTCCAGTACTGCCACCTTGTATTTCAGGCTCTAATCGCTAGGCGATGACTCAGCTGATCAGCTCGCCTCGGAACGTGGTTGGCCCGATCACTAGGGCTTAGGGCTTTTTGCCACTGAACTGCTTGGAAATCAAACAATCCCGTGACCCGCTGGCCCTTTTCTTTTCTTTCCCTTCGATCCCTCGACACCAACCGACATCCAACACCTAGTTCGCAGGAAGTGCCCGTCACCTCATTTCCGCACTCAAAATGGCTCGCCGTCCCGCACGTTGCTACCGTTACTGCAAGAACAAGGTGCGTTGCGACTTTTCGTGCCCCCGGAGGATTTTGTGTGCGCAAGCTCGGTTGTGGGGGAAAATTTGGGAATCACCACGACCACCATCACCACCACGCTCGCCACCCTCGTTATCGATCAAATCCCGTCTTCCAAGCAAAGGAAAATTGTGAACGACTCGAATATACCATCACCATGCTCGCCAGTCCCGTTGACGCGCAGGTTGCGCCACGGCGAGACGTCACCTCGCTAGTTTTGCGGTCCGAGTCGTTCACAAGTTTCCTTTATTTGGAAGGGGAAATTCGTTCGATGATGAAATGGAAAATCCCAGGCACACATCGAACTTCAATATACTGACTTGCTTCTCCTTTAGCCGTACCCCAAGTCGCGCTTCAACCGTGGTGTCCCCGATGCCAAGATCCGCATCTTCGACCTCGGTCGCAAGAAGGCTTCCGTCGATGACTTCCCCGCCTGCATTCACCTTGTCTCCAACGAGTACGAGCAGCTGTCCTCCGAGGCTCTTGAGGCCGCCCGTATCTGTGCCAACAAGTATGTTACGCCACTATGCGCTGGAACTATCCCGCACCCTTGAACCAGTCAACCCGCAGTATCCTAACGTTATTTCTTCTCTCCAGGTACCTCGTGAAGACCGCCGGTAAGGAAGGTTTCCACCTCCGCGTCCGTGTCCACCCCTTCCACGTCGTCCGTATCAACAAGATGTTGTCGTGCGCTGGTGCCGATCGTCTGCAGACCGGTATGCGTGGTGCCTTCGGAAAGCCCCAGGGTCTCGTCGCCCGTGTGAACATTGGCCAGATTCTTCTGTCCGTCCGCACCCGTGACTCCAACCGGGCCAACGCCATCGAGGCTCTCCGCCGCTCCATGTACAAGTTCCCTGGCCGCCAAAAGATCATCGAGTCCAAGAACTGGGGTTTCACCCCCGTTCGCCGCGAGGAGTACGCCGAGCTCCGCCAGGCTGGCAAGCTCCGCCAGGACGGTGCCTACGTTCAGTTCCTCCGTGGTCACGGTACCATCGCTGAGAACATGAAGCGTTTCCCCGAAGCCTACGAGAACCTCTCTCAGGCTTAGATGGTTATGGGTTGAATCCAGAATACGAATTCAAGAACGAAAAAAAAATACATGGATGTTCTCTTAACTGTCTTTCTGTTCCTCCCAGCTTGATATCTCGTGTGCAATCTTAATGGAGTTATTCCATGGGTATAATTTGTTCTTTCGTACTAGTAATCTTGTCTGGGGTACCCCCATAGTAGATTTATAGACATTGATACTAATTTCTATCTGGAATCCTCGTATTCTAAATGAGATAAAGTATTTTGCGATCTTCGGTGACGTATGCCCAAGCTGTCAGTGCCTAGGCTTCCAAATTGAAATTAGCTCCCACTGGACGGGAGAGATGTGATCTCCATCGACGGCTTCCACCTGGGCACGCGCATGGCTATGTAATACTTTGAGGAACCAACAAAATTCTGCTTTGCTTTTACAACTACGCTAGAATGAAAAGATTGGTTCGATGAGGATGAAAATGCCTATGTGAGAACAATGGTCATCTAACAGGCTAGTTCTTCGTGCCCAGGTGAGTCGAACTTTGTGCAAAAATGTATATACGATACCTACTAGTACTGAAGGGGCAAAAGCTAAACGTTGGAGCACCCAATTTCCAACTTCGAGCTAGGAATTGTTCCAGCTGAAAAAAGACTGGAAAGAAATATCGAATTCGATGAATGACAGATTGCATATTATTTCTCGATTATTACAGTGAATATTAAGTAGTACTTCAGCTAGGTATAAACAGCGAGAGCTATTAAAGTTGAGGCGCGGGTGTTCCACATCGTTCCACATGTAATTGTCCAGCGACTGGGGAGCATAATTAGTCAAATCCCGTCGAGAGGAAGGGTGCAGTAAAGCTTCAAAGAGCCTAGACTTACCTTGTGCATCTTCCGGGGTACAAGCCACTTTCAGACAGACCGTCAATGTGTCCTTGAAAGCCGGCGACGGGCAGGTGCATTTATTGTCGTAGGCCGAGATACAGCCTGCAACAGCAGCAGCTTCCGACAGACATCGAAACTTCAGACAAGATATAGTAATGAGTATCATTCTGGAAATAGAGAAAATATACCAATGCAAGGAACATGGCACATCGAGATGTGGAACTTACCAGGCAGTTGCTGATGTCGTCAGGGTTCACGGTAGAACCGCTTGTTTCGGCGGCAACGAAGGACAGGAAAGCTGCAAGAGGGACGAAGATTGAGAGCTTCATTTTGGAAGATGGATTCAAGGTTTCAATTCAAGACTAGGATGTGGGGGTGGTTGTGTATAGGGAGGAAGTATGAGTAGGAAGTGACTTCATGAAGACCTTGTCGACACTCCTAGATAATAAATCATTCTCTCAGGGCTACATTCTTTGTTGTCGATGATGTTGTTGTAAACAAGTCTGCCACTAGGGTGATCTGCGGTATGGGGGGTTGATCCGCAGGAATGTGAAGCACCAAACAACTGGCCGTGGCTTTTGGAACGCAAAAAAATAATAATTCATGGGACAATCGGCAGGGAAATATAATTGATTTCAATTGAATTTATGATATGTTGGCTAGAGGCTCTTTGAAGAAGCAGCCTGATAATTGTATATCTCAATCTTTCAAAGCATCCAGGACCCTTCGTCCCCATGATCTTGATTTTGTTGACGTTTCATCAAGGGTCCAGTGGCGTCTGCCCGAGAAGTCAATCTGATCGAGTGGCACCCTAAGAAAATGTGAGCCAAGTAACCATAGAAGTTCACAATAGGACTCGGACTCACCACTTTGTTTCAAACCACCATTTATAGCCAAAGAAGAGGGCGAAGAAAACCGGATTACTGATGTATGAAGCAATGAATGACTGGTAGTTGAACGGGGTTTCAAAGACAGTGAATCCTTGGATCAAGAACAGAAAATAATTAAAGAAGTCCCCCCAATAAATTAGAGTATGTCCAGGGGCAGTAAACGGGAATGCTTGGATATCAATATTCTGCTTCTTGGCGGCGGCGCGAACTCTTAATTGGACAAAGGTGATTGTCGCCCACGCAATGTAGGCTGCTGTACCACCGAAGGAGGTGAAATACGAGAAGAGGCTCCCGGCGGTCGTTGTTAGGGACATCAAGCCCAGGAAACCCCACATGTTGGAGAATATGATCGCAGGATATGGGACTAGATCATCGTTTGCTCACTGGGCGAAACTGATTTTTCTGCTTGATAAACTCACCTCCCCTGGAGCTCGTGATCGCAAAAAGCGAGGGCGCTTTGAGTTTCAGAGCTAGAGAGTAAAGAGTGTGAGATTGAATGTAGACGACTCCATTGGCGGCTGAAACAAAGGCAATCAATATAATGGCGTTGACAAAATGACCAGATGATTTCCATCCTGCGAGCGTGAAGCCGATCGTGAATGGAGAAGATGCTGTTTTGGAGTCTGGGCGTACTAGGTCATCTGAAGCCGAGGGGCAAATCAAGCCTTGGAGGAAGGACATGCCAATGAAGACAATTAAGATTCGATACAGAATGGACTTGGTAGCCTTTGAAAAGGGTCAGCCTTTGCTTTTGATGTGAATTCAGTGACTTACGCGAGGGACGTCGCGCTGGGGATTTTTCGACTCGCCAGCTGCAACTGAGACGATTTCTGTACCGACATAGTACGCCGCAGCAAGAACAAGCACTTGACCAAACCCATTGATCCCATTTTGGATTGGACCTGTGATAATTTGCAAGACGTCAGTGGAGAGTAAAGAAAGGGAGCTTTAAGGAAAACACTGACCATAAGGTGGTGTCCAGTACCTGAATCCGATATAGCCATTGCCAAATGCACCGACATCGGCAAGGATGCAGATGAAAAATAGTACAATAAGGGATATGAATTTGAACATGCCAAAATAGTACTCCGTCTCTCCGTAGAAGTTGACACCGAGGGTGGTGAAGATAATGAAAAAGACGAAGAACAGGGTATACCATGCCCAAACAGGAAATTTAGTGTCAGGGATCCAAAACTGCAGGAATACCGTCGCATTATTCCAGTCTAGTACCATGTCAGCCAACAGCCAAGCTAAGCTAGATAATAGCGCATTTACCAGAAGCTAAGAAAACGCTCCACATAAGGTAGTAAAGCCATGACATAGAAAAACTGAGTGTTGGATCCACAAATCGATCACAATGCTATATCCGGATATGAGAATGATAGAATGGCCACCAGAGAGCGGAATTATTTACCTCGACAAACTCCCCATGAACTGGAAATAAGGTAGCTACCTCGCCCACACTTTGCATGAGAATCCACACAATAGCACCTATTCATTCCAAGGTTGGTCAGTTCGAAAATTCGATAAATATCTTCACGTCGATTGATAAAAATACCAACTACGGAGAAGCCAATCAATAGGCCTAGAGGGCCGGCCTCGTATATACCATATCCAAGTCCGTAAAAACAGCCAGGTACAATGATGCTGCCCAAAGCAATGATCATAAACTGGCGGCCCTTAGACCTCGACGAAGACCATCGTCGATAACATCTCCAAAAACATCACGGATCGGTTCATCATAGTCATGAGTCTCGATCACAGTCGTACCATTTTTGGACAATGCTGGCACCTCAATCGAAGAATCTGAACTTGCCACCATCTTGTTCGTACAATATCCCAACCTGAGGGAAGCGATACCGGGAGGCGCAAATTTTATACCAATGTGTCGAAGCCATGAAAAAGGACACCTGCCAAGCACGTCATGAAGCTCGTTAAATTGAACTGATTTAGCTAGTCATCTTTTAATAGAGGCTTGTACTAGCTGTCAGGATGGATCTATCGGAGGATTTCCAGGCCGTAGATTGCCTGTCTCTGAGGGCGTCGCGATTGTTAGCACACCATAGAGGAGCCCAATTCGCGCAAAATAGGCAGAAGCATCGGGACTTAAAATCGATATGGAGTGAACACCTTCTAAATATCAATAGGTATTGCTATTTCCTGCTGCATTAGGAAGGAGGATATTCATCATGCTCGTCTACACTCTAATCCTTTGAGTGGATGCACCAAGTCTAAATTCGAAGGGCCAGTGACACAGACTGGTGTGCGTTATCTATCAATTGAAGCTCGATACTAAAATACAGTCAAATATTTCCTCATAAAGATCCGGGTCAGTATAGCACAATCCATAACTGATTGTTGATTAAGAAATGTCGGTCCAATAGACTAAGACCTATCGCTCTGACACAAGCGGATTCTGATTCTCATGCTTTAGCAGTTCAAACTTTCGCACCACCTGCAAGGTTGCATAAAAGCTGAAAGGCAATGCCAGGAACCACAAGCCGAAATTGATACCAGCAGTAATGATTAATGCCGTGGGCACAGCTTGCACACCAAATCCCACGGCCACTCCAGCCGTCTCGATCCCCCGTAACAACGAACTATATCGAATCTGGTCACCAGGAGAGTCCGAAAGATTTCCAATGCACCAGTATATATAGTTCTCGACTATACCCAGACTAATGCGTTCAAACAGGAAAAGGCCGAATCCGCGACCGAATGCACGTTGGTCGGACCAATCTAGGACAGGCTTAGTGCGCCTGTATTCATCCTGAATGATAACTGCCCAGATCCAGGTTGCACTGTTAAGCACCGCAATCAAAATAAATGTGGTGATAGCTCGTACTTTGCGGCTCTTGTGCCATGGCAGGTCAACAAGTGAGCCGCCAAGCCACGTCGCAAACGTGCCTACCACGGCATTCATGAAGCTGCCCAGTGATCGCGACCTGACGGTGAAATAGGTCGCCAGATATGTACCAGGATATGCCTGAATCCACCCAAAGTACCAAAATAATGGAACCAGGAGAAGAATTGACTTGCTCATACCCAGTCTCCACATTGCTTTCATCTCATCCCGCCAATGGATATTGCGAGGTGCTTCGATCTTAGTGTGATCATCTCGTTGGACCTTATCAGGGTTTGAAAGAAGCAGACCAATGAATAAACCCAAGCATTGAATCGCGATGAAAGCAAGGTAGGTCTGGTAGCCAACTTGTCCTCGCTGATTAACTTTGTGGTTGATCCCAAGGGCAACAGCGCCTCCGATAATATTGCCAAAGTTGCGGAATGTAAACCATGTAGCAATGTAGCGACCCCGCTTGTGTTGCTCCGGATACCCTGTCGCGACGGCCCCTTCAACACTCCAGAAGAAGCCAGCACTAATACCGCATGTTACAGAACCGAGATAGACAAGCCACGTAGCACCGGTTCGATTGTTCAGATACAGACCAGCGGCGTAAAGTGGATAGCCTATTGAACCTAAAGAGAGGGTCCAACGGAAGCCAATGGCATTTGTTATCCACGGGCCAGCAAAGCAGGTGATGGTCATGAATGCATAGAGAAGGGCATTGGCGGCGTTAACTAGGTCGGGGCTCTGGGAACCGCCGACACCGAGTCCGTTCATCGCGCTCCATATTCCCGGTGCACAAAAGGCACATAGCCCGACGACTAAAATTTGGAAAAGAGTACTGCGAAAAAAGGGTGGCCGGTCTTTATGCTCTGTCGACGTTTCTGATACTGGTTGAATATCAGTTTCGATATCAACAATTCCTTCTGGTTTTGATGCAGTCACCATCGTGAGAAGGATATGTCGAAAATAACACGGAGAAAAATAGTCTAGAAATCAAAATTTAATGAATGGATATGGAATCGCTAATATAGCTTCATAATTATCTGGGCGTCCGATTGCCTAAGGTCTTGTGTCCCCGCAAGCACGTATGCGCATGGTAAAATGACACAATATGCTGTTGCCTCGGATTGAACTTGGACGATAGTCGCCCCCAAGAAAACTATTACCGAAGGTTGTATTTAACTGGTCCATTATCGTCATCCAATAGTATATTTTGGATATCGTCATCTTGGCGTGAATGAGGAGGTTCTCCTCACTTGGGTTGGAATATGCATCTCGGCTATTTAATAGGAGAGCCCGGACCGAATTATAATCCCTCTCCATACTACTGCATACTACCAGTCTACGAGAAAGATTCATCATGGGCACAGTTACAGAGCAGATAAATATTGAAAAGCTGCACCTCGGCGATACAGAAGCCACCGCAGTCTCTTTCGAGCCCTTTGAGCTTCCCCTCCTCTAACCAGCGTGTGCTTGGGCGTCCACACCCTCCTAACACAGTGATCCCTCTCGCCCTGCGTCTCACAAACGAAGATTCCCCACCAAAGTTAGACACTATTGTGGATACTATCAAGACTCTTCAAGAGCGGGAGGGAATTTTCACCAAAAAGCTCGCGCGCCACGGCACGTTACTATTTCGAGGCCTCCCCATTCACAATGCCGAAGACTTTAGCAAGTTTGCCCTTGCCTTTGGGTACAAGCCACACGAGATTATTGGGATAGTTGTTGACAGACCTTTACTGGCACCTAATGTCGCACCGGCGAACGAAGCACCGAAAGAAGTACTCATTTACAACCACAATGAATCCCCACAAGTTCCTCACGCACCGGAGTATATTTTTTTCTATGGCCATAATGCTCCGAAGAGTGGAGGCGAATCACCCGTTTCATCTTCGCTTGAGCTATTCAATCGCGCCCAGCAAGAAATCCCGGATTTTATCGCAGAGATCACAGAGAAAGGCATCCTCAGCAGGGTGACCTACAAAACCGATAAGCAATACGAGGGAGGCTCGACTCTTCGACAAGCTTTCGGTAAACAAATTGTGGAAGGAGACGACGAGGAGACCAAAAAGCGAAAAATAGAAGCGCAGATTGAACGATATGGACGGGGAAAATATACGACCTGGGAGTGGACAGATGATGGGTTGGTGCTCACACATCGCTTACCTGTGATCCGTACCCAACCTGGAACCAATCTGCCCTCTTTATTCACAGGACTGGCATCCTATTGGAAGAGGGCGCAGGTTGATCTTGACGCGCGACGAAACGTTACACAGCAACTGTACGGTGATGGGTCGGTAATCCCAGAGAAGTATGTTGCGCATCTGGCCAAGATCACAGACGAGATTCGTGTGTTGCATCGTTGGCAGGAGGGTGATGTGCTGGTCTACGATAATATTATTGCTCAACATGGTAGGGAGCCGTGGCAAGGAGACCAGAGTGATCGGGTTGTTATGGCTAGCTTGTTCGATGGCGAGAATGTTCCTGGCCCATATGGGTTTGGTGACTGGGCACGGGTTGTGCAGGCTTCAGTGTGATGTTTCTCATGGTATATGATAGCATTTGAATTAAATCGCTAGTATTATTGATGATTGCTCGATAACTTCACTCATTTTCCATATTACAGACTGCTGCTATTATAAAGAACAGTTTCATTTGTTGTATCGGCTAGGCCACCCTTCATGCAGGGACCCGGTTAGACTGGTTGACTATGAAATACATATGCCGATTGTGTTGGTGATTTGATGTTGAATTTCGGAGAATCTTCATTGATCAGGCAAAAGCCCAATCGTTCTTCGCGAGCCTGGAGGGAGCTTCGTTCTAGCGAGTCTCGTTGACGATTGCCTGGATCATGCGGCAGCGATTGTGAGGTGTCATCAGAAAAGGAAAAGTTGGCTGGTTGAATTGGAAATTGTGGATATGTTTGACACTCGCCACTCTGTCAAGACAACTGCCGATATCGATGCAAAGAATTCTGGAAGACCAGAAATTATTATTCAATCCTGCTAGATAGAGGAGATCCAGGTAAAATCTCTATCTATCAATACCCTGCGGCCTTGCGGGGAGATCGACATGCGTGGTCATGTGTATAGATACAGGGCGAGCAAGTCTCGACGAAGAGGCAAGTATCCGCGCACCAATTATCTCACCAATACCAAGGGGCAAAAGAGGCAGGCTTTGCCTATCGCCCCACATGATCTCAATCCCCCGCAAACTCAACCGCAAACCTGCTCGGAGGCACCCCGATGATATTCTGCAGCTTGTACTCGTACGATGCATCTCTACACCTGAGTTGACCATGTCGAATGGTCTTGGTCGTGCAGAGCTGGGATCGCACACGCGCTCGTTTACAGGATGTTCAACGGTATGGCGTCCATGAGATAAACCGGAATCATCGCTCTAACTCATTCAGTGTCGAAGCCGCCATGTCAAATGCGACGAAGGCCGACCGACCTGCTCTATGTGCACATACTTTGGGCTGGAATGTGCTGGCTATAAGAAAGATATCTTCTTTGACTCGAAAAACCCTGACAGCCGGATTCGCTTTCGCCGACCTTTGTTTACGGAGGAGGAACGCATTCACATGAGCGAGTGGCTGGTATCAGCTGCGCCGCCTAAATCGACACATAAGCTTTTAGCACAAATAGACGAAGAGTGTGAGAATGCAGCTGTGTCGGAGGAAGTTGACATATCCTATGGACCATTTGGGGCATTTCGAGCGCAACCGCCTCAAACAGTCTTAGTTGTCTCTCCATCTCCGTGCGACCGACAACCACCTGTCGAGGGATCAGATACAACGACCGAATTGAGTCCTCCAGAAGATGTAGTACCGATGATAGATCCATTTCCGGCTGCATCTGGAATTGCGGCATGGTCTCCAGGGTTTATGCAATCGATTCTGGGGCAGCCTGACGGAGATCCGAGCTCGTCATCCCCAGATCTTTTGGATATGATCATGGACCAAGTTCCTTTTGATAATCACACTATAGATCCAGCCGACTGTCAACTAACTTCCATAATGTCGGACTCATATTGCAATGCTCCCATCTCTCCCCCTTCTCTTATTTCTGTGCCGGGTGGGACCGATGCCCTTCCACAAGACGCGGTGTTCCTCCTCAAACATTACTCTTCCACCGTTATCAGTCTGATGACACCCGTCAGACATAAGAAGACACCATGGCATGTTCTATTCATCCCGCATGCGAAAGACTGCCTTGCCGCACTCGCACTGGGTGAGGAACTTAATAATGCCAGTCTATGCGCATTCTATGGCACCCTGGCTACCAGTGCTTTTAGTCTCGGTGGAGTCTCCCGGTCTCAGTCATGGCTTGATCAAGGACATCAATATCTTCGCCAAGCACAGGAGCATTCCCGAAAGATGCTCATGGCTGCCTACAACGTCCCCAAGCCGGCCAAATACAAGTCGATATTAATGGCCCTGCTTACTATGGTGCAGCTGTCAAATTTCTGTGGAGATCGAAATGAAGCGGAAGGGTATTTCTTGGAAGCAGAGAAATTTATCCGCTTGAAAGGACTGAAGCGGAAGAAGTCGCGAAAAGTCCGACTTCTCCATCACTGCTACGTCTTTGAGCGGATGTTCCACGAGAGCATCTTTCTTGGTGGAGCAAATTCAAATCAACGAAGGCACATTCGTCGAGCTATTGAGTCTAGTGGACTAGCTCCGGCAAGTGTCGATGGATTGTCTTTCCGTCTTTATAAATACAATAATTTACACCAAGAGATGCTGCGCGTCAGAGGCAGGGAAGAAGGAGAAAATGATCTTCATCTCGAGCGACCTGGAATATTCTCAGCAACACTATACCCAGAGATATTTGGAATTCCAGAAACTTGGATGATTCTCTTATCGATGATTATTCGACTCGGAACCGAGAAAGATGCCGCAGAACAGCAGAACAATCCGAACGAGTTAAACCTCAAAGATTTTATCAATCGTGCAAAGGCACTTGAAGACTATATTAATCACCTTGAAAGGCCAAGCCAAATCGCACCTGGTCTCGGAACCCATCAGTCGTCCGTCGATCAGCATATTCTGGAAAATATGCTCGAGGCCATGCGACAGGCCTTGGCTATCTACTTCTATCGCCGAATTTACGATCTGGATGCATCAATGCTGCAAAAGAAGGTAGCCGATGTACGTGACTGCCTACTTCAATGTGAATATGCCGATTCGAGCGTGGTGCACGGCTCCGCTGGCTTCATCTGGCCAGCATTTATTGCAGCCTGCGAAGCAGAAGATCGTAAGGTACAGGAATCGTTTTCTGCTTGGTTTGAGGTTTCAGCACAGCGCAGTGGGCTTTTATCCTTTGCTGAAACCCAGGCTTCGATTGAAAAAGTATGGGAGGAGAAACGCAACTCAAATGGCAGTAGCACGACCTGGGTCGACTTAATGAAGAGGTCGGTAGCTTTACAACAATGATAATTGTTACCACTAGGGATTAGAAATCTTCCTACACTTAGAATTATTAATTTGCTTGATAATTAACTTAAAGGAAAAACTGATAATCGTGTTCCGCAAAAGATGCCCGGGTGATATCTCAAAATTTGTTGTCTTCTCTCCATTCAGTAATGTGACTACCATCCTAACCGCGCTTCCCCTCAGTATTCACTTTTTTTTTTTAAAGATTTTTCGAGCGAACAGCGTGTCACCTGGTGCACCTGCCGACTGCCTAATTTACTGGATCCCGATAAAGCAATGATAGGTGGAGATTGGCCAATATTCCGCGGCCCTGTGGTGGCTGCAAATTTAGGAAGGCTTCCCCGACAAGCTCCACAGGCAGTAGAGGAGTATGGGAGCTCTCCTCATTTACTTATTATCAGCTGCCCACCAGAAATTATGGAAGGAAAAAGATTAATTTCGTCCATCTCTTCTCATTTCTTCTCAATTATTCCTCCCCTTCATCCTCACACCTAAAATGGACGTTCCCGGCATCGCATTGGTCACAGGCAGTGCCTCTGGTATTGGCCGTGCCTGTGCACTCGGACTGATCAGAGATGGAGTTTCTGGCATTGCCCTCCTAGACCTGAACCAACAAGCATTGGAGCAAATCAAGACCGAAATCCAATCAAAGCAACGAGAACTCCGCCACACTCGCCCTGCCCGAGTCGAAATTTTCCCTACAGACGTCGGAAATGAAGCACGCGTGAATGAGGTCGTCGAGAGCGTCGCAAGAACATTCGGACGTCTCGACTATGTCGTTAATGCTGCTGGAGTTGCCATGAAACACCCCGGAGGCACAGCGTTTGTGGAAACTGCCGACTGGGACCGTATCCTGAACATCAACCTGAATGGCACATTCTTTATCCTCCGAGCTGCCGCCAAGATCATGCTGAAGCAAGAGCCTATCCGATCAAACATTGATGGTCGAGCTTTGTCAAGGGGCTCGATTGTCAACTTTTCCTCTATTCAGGGTGTGGTTGGAATCCCTCTATCAACGGCCTACACAGTTTCGAAGCATGCCATTATTGGTCTCACAAGGACGGCCTCTGAGGACTACGCAAAGGATGGACTACGGATCAACGCGGTCTGCCCCGGTTATACAGAGACACCTCTGACTACGAAGTCTCCTCAGATCCTCCAGGCGATGATGGAGAGAATTGGGACAGCGGTGCCGATGGAGCGGATGGGCCGACCGGAGGAGATCGCAGATGGTGTGATTTACCTGTGTGGTGGAAGGAGCTCCTTTGTAACTGGAACTGCCTTGATGGTGGACGGTGGATATACACAGCGCTGAAAGGATTGCATGTCAGATTGTTAGATTCGAATGATTAAATGACCGTGTCAAATTGAATATACTATCTTCACTTGGAATTGCATTATTCGTAGACGTCCTAAGACCTTTAGTGTCGGGAACGGAAGAGTATCAATATTTACCTGGAAATCAACTCCGATTTTTATCTTATTTTGATTTCTTCTAGAAGTTGAGTGCCTTTATAGTGTTGGCACCGCTTCCGGATGTGTGACCTCATCACCCGTCCAAAGCCGTCATCATCGACTACATTACTATGTTATAGCGGGAGGACCAATGGTTCCGACCAATAGAGAAATACGTTTAAATAATCAATGGGACCTCAAGTGGTTTTTACAAATTTATCAGACGTGGGATAGAGATTGTCGTTTTAAGATTCGCTCCGACAACGATGCGCAGTGCTAGAATTGGGACATTGACGTTTCTCAAAATAACCAGCCAGCCATTATCCCTCCTAGGAGTGCAAATGAGCCATACCGGGAGAAGTCCGGCTTCCTCATTACTCAAAGCTTTACAACGACCTGTTTCATCCCAAGCTAAGCAACGAACAATCTCGGCAACGCATCAAAATAGCCACCCCCAAGGGATAATCCAATTATCGAAGGCAAATATGAACAGCCAACGGGTACCAATTGAACCACAGCGAGTCGACGCTCCTCTTACCCAGTCAGCAACATTTCTGGTCGTGACTGCGACGAAGAAGCCAGATTCAATCACCACAATCCGTTCAACGCTTGCCGGTTTAGATAGTCTAGCGAAAAATGTCTCTATTCGAGATCTGAGTGCGCAATTCGCATGCACAGTCGGGATAGGCAGCGACATATGGGATGATCTCACAAGCCTCCCTCGTCCTGCAGAGCTGCACTCTTTCCGTGAGGTGAAAGGCGAAAAGCATATCGCTGTCTCTACGCCTGGCGATTTGTTATTCCATATTCGTTCCGACCGGCGGGATATCTGTTTCGAGTTCGAACGCCAATTGATGAACCAACTGGGTGATGCAGTCTCAGTGGTCGATGAGACAGTCGGCTTCCGATACTTCGATGTGCGTGATCTGTTGGGCTTTGTTGACGGTACAGCAAACCCCGTCGGTCCATCCGTGCCAGCTTCCGTTCTAGTCGCCGGAGAAGATACATCTGCAGAAGGCGGAAGCTATATAGTTGTGCAAAAATACACACATGATCTGCCTGGATGGGGACACCTTTCTACCGAGCAGCAGGAGAAAATCATCGGTCGGACGAAGATTGATAATGTCGAGTTGGATGATGCTGAGTCCGGTCAGCGATCGCATAAGACGTTGAACACAATCGAAGATGAAAATGGGGATGAGCATGACATTCTACGCGATAATATGCCGTTTGGATCGCCTGGATCTGCAGAATTTGGAACATACTTCATCGGGTATACTCGACGACTGTGGGTGATTGAGAAGATGCTGGAGCGAATGTTCCTCGGAGACCCGCCGGGATTGCATGATCGTATTCTGGATTTCTCGAAACCGTTAACGGGGACAACATTTTTTGCCCCATCGGCGAGTTTCCTAGCGAATCTTGACTCGGAGTGAAATCCTGGGACAGATGTGGATGGCTTCTAGATGGAAGGAAGCTAGGGTGACGAGCAAAAGCTACCACTTGCCGGTATTTTTAGGGCAGAATACAAAAAGAAATTTATTTTCAATAAAAAAGCATACAATGTCTAAATTCTAGCAAGCACTTGTGGTTGGTCGGTCTCGAAGTTGAATCCCTTCCAACCCCTCTCCTTACATTCGGCGCATCTCCGGCGGTACTCAACTGCGTGGCCAGAGTACCTAGCAACACTGCGAACAGTCTTTCCTTTAATGTTTTTGTTCACACCGGTCATCCAGCTGTCAACTTCGTTGGACAAGGATCCTTTGCTGCATTCCACCACATGCTCTGTCCACTCCTCGACAGCTCTCTCTGTCGGCTCCACATATGTGTAGTTGTTATCCTTGCAGTGTTGGAGAAGATCGGACACCACCGCAACGGCGTGCTCTATAGTCCGAGGAGCGTTTCCAAATGGCTGGTGAGGGCCGAGGATCATAAACATATTGGGCATGGAATTAGCCGTCAAACCGAGATAGGTGCGTGGTCGGTGGTCGACCCAAATAGCCTGAGAGCCTTGCTGGGAGTCGCTGCTACCGACAAGGGGTCGGCCATCCTTGGCACGCCAATCGATAGCGCTAAAGGCACCGGTAATGGCATCGAATCCAGTAGCGTAGATAAGTACGTCGAGATCATGGTGTTTGCCGTCATTGGTTCTGATGCCGGTTTCGGTGATGCTCTCAACGGGTGTCTGCTGCAAGTCCACGAGATGAACATTCGGCTTATTGTAGACATCAAAGTACCCGCTTTCTAGAGGAACTCGTCGAGTGCCGAAGCCATGGTTCTTGGGGATGAGGCTGTCCGCAACCCTTGGGTCGTGCACGCGTTGGCGAATCTTGTCTGCGATGAAATCCGAGTAGAGCTTGTTGGCCAGCCTGTCGGTGTATGTGTCGCTAAAAGCACCTAGCCACTTCGAAAAGCCTGGCTTAGCATAAATCTCCTCCCAAAGAGCGTATCGCTCCTCCTGGGATACTTCCATTGATTTCCGAGGGTCAGCCTGGTGCATAAAACACCCAGGGGTCTCGGCACAGAGCTGGAAGATATCATCATAGTTTTCCCAGTGTGTTTTCATTTGCTCAAGACTGATTGACTCGTTTCGAAGAGGCGCGGACCAATTTGCCGTTCTTTGAAAAACAGTCACCGATTTCACACTAGGCTCCTTAGAGACTGCTGTGATTGTCTGAATGCCCGTGGCGCCCGTTCCGATGACACCGATGCGTTTGTTGGCGAAGTCACGCGACATATTGAAATTCCTTGGCCACCGAGAAGTATGGAAGGATTCGCCTTTGAAGCTTTCGACGCCAGGAATCGCCGGGAGCTGAGGCTTAGAGAGGAAGCCCATGCAACTAACGAAGAAGCGGCATTGGTATTGAGCCCCAGTTTCATCGGTGAAGAGCCACTTTCGGCTATTTTCCTGCCAGTGGGCTGACTTAATGCTTGTTTGGAATTGGACATGTTTCGCAAGATCGTGCTTTTCGGAGATGCGCTCGACGTAGCGGAGGATCTCCGACGCAGGCGCAAACGACTCCTTCCAGTGCCACTCGTCGCGTAGCTCTTTGTCAAAGGAGAAGGCGTAAGACAAAGACTCCGAGTCAACACGAGCGCCAGGGTAGCGATTCCAGTACCAAGTTCCACCGACGCTTTCAGCGGCCTCTAGCACGCGGATGCGCCACGAAGGAAAGCGCTTTCGCAAGTGATAAAGACTGCAGACTCCAGAAAGACCGGCACCGATGATAATGACATCGTAGTTCTCGACGTTGGTGGAACCCATGGCGAAGACCTGATGGAACGATGTGGTTTGGGATTACTTTGGAAGTAGCTGATAGTAGTATCTGCGGTCTTTATAGAGCACAGATACCAACGTTCCCGCCGTGATGTCGTATATGGTGGAGGAAAGGGTAGAATCGGAAGATTGACAAGGATCGGCGAGACCTTCCTAGCGACTGGGCTACATACTGCCCAGGTGTGAGTAGTACGTAGTATGTACTATGTAAGTAGTAAATATTATCTCTTGCCAATCGCGTGCGTCGCAGTCGTTCTTCCCCGCAAGTGTCAACTCCACGTGACGGCAAGACTTTCCTAAATCAACAACAGTCGATAAGGAAGGTGATGTTCAGTCTAACTTAGACTGAACAGGGAAAGTACCTTACTTCCAATGGGATAACTAGACGGGGGACCTTAAGACCTATCTGATAAGTGGTAATTCGGGCCCCGGGCAGATGGAACAGGACGAGAGCGAAGCTATAGCCTATCAACCAAAAGGGGAACCCCGCCCTAAGGTGGCTGTGAATGCCCCAGGCATCACACCTCAACATCAGCAGCTCTGCTTATCTGGCTATGAACCCCCCAGAGGCGCAACTGTCAATCACCCGGGTGGAAATCTCGCATGAAAGGGTGCTTTGTCACAAATACTCGTCACCACCTTTCAACTGGCAGTTTGGTTTGGTTCCATATCCACACAGATCAGTATTCTGACGATCTGTTGGAAATCCGTTCTCTTCCGATATTCACTATATTGTCAACTGAACACTTTCTAGCCTTCGAGTCACACTATAAGGAACTGACGATCAAGAGATTTTCATTGAACCGTTCGAGAGATCGCCAATTCTCTCTTTGGGGACCGGGAAAAGATGTGAGCACAGATCCATCATCCGACAAAGCAGCTTTGGGAATAATTTCCTGAACAGCCAGAACTGGCATAGTTACACTTTCGATGCGCTCATCAGGCTGGGTTTCTTTTTTATTAGATGATTAAGTAGTATACTTGGCGTCGATTCACGTAGCACATGGGCCCATTAAAACGGAAACAGAAAAGGGTCTACCCCGGATTGGCCATCTGTCAAATAGTCCGCTGTCCATGGTGCGATGCCGCCGTCTAGTATGTCCATGACGGCTAAATCGCCTGGGTCCCAAGTCCCACCAAGGCCAGCGGCCATGGGAGCTAAGTTCGCCATTTCTAGTGATGGGTCCTCCCTATGTTGTGGCAAGTAGAAATTTTCCATGCCTTGGTATATATTAGATCCAGGAAATTCGTTAAGCGTTTGGCCTGAAGTTGGGGAAGGCATTTGTATAACATCGACTCTTGACTGATCGCGGTGTCGAGTCCGACCAAGGCGTGAACGTGTCGCCACGGGTGAAGCAGTGTTTTGAGTAGATGGAGAATTCGACGCAGACGATTGTGCGCCTTTTTCGTGCAGGGCTGTTCGTGCCATTCGGTAGATGGCAAGTGGGTTTAGCACGTTTTCTGGGGATTCTTGCATTGGGGATCCTTGAGCGGAGGGTCTGAAGAGTGCAATTTAGCAAAGAATATTTGGGAAGCTGAAGCTCAACATACGCTGCCTCGGTTTCATTGGGAGCTCGGGGAGCAGAAATAGCACCGTGAGAAATCTGGGGCTGAATGCCAGCAGCAATCATCATCTTAAGGACAGACAAGTACTGACAAGTATGTGATTAGCAGATTGTTCTAGAGATGCAGTGTGTACCTCTGGGCCATTTAGCTTACACAGTGTTCCGCAGTTGCAACCATAGGTCTCATTTGCAGTAGTCCTTCAAGGTTTCGCTGCGCCAACGCTATTGTGTTGTCGACTTCTCTCTGATCCAGTGTGCGTGAGCGTTCGTTTAGCTTCAAGTAGTAAAGCATGACCTTGGTGCTGTCATGGGCAATGATGCAGAGCCAAGTATCCGCAAGCACCTTAATTCCGTGTTTGAATGCCTCGGATAGGATGGTAGACACCTCCCGGGCATTATCAAAGCAAGCTCTGCGGCAATTGTCCAGAAACTCTTGTTGTTCGGGAGGGAAATCGATGTCTTTCTGTATTCGGAACAGAATTGGCATTCCGATACGGTATAGATCAACCAATGTTTGATGGAAAGTGCACCAGAGTAGTGTTAACGCGCCAAGTTGAGATGATTCTTTGCGGGCATATATGGCACCCGGACTCCACGTCAGGCTCTGCGGGAGTGACCGGCGCCATGCGTCAAATTCGGCTGACAGTAATAGAAATTCGGAGCGAGGTTGCCAAGGGGGCTCAGAGGTATCCAGATGCTTAACATATCTAAGATTAAGTCAGCTATCAGTTCATAACATCATTTATAGTGGAGGAGAAGCTCACCGCAATACCTTCTTCCGACTGCTCACAAGACGAATGAAATATGACTCTATTCCCATATTTTGAGACGGATCTGGAGGAATCTGATTATCGGAAACGAAGTTTAGGACCTTGCCAGCATCGAGCGTTTCTGTGATGCAGGGGATACCCAGGATAAAGTTATGACTATGGCATGGCAGCTGGATTTTGACATCTCGATCTTCCAGTAGAGTGAGTTGATTAACGCCACTGCCTACCCAACTATCCATGACATAACAACTCCACATTAAACGACGTCGCGCTTCATTGACGACGGGTGATGAGTCTGACTTTGAACAAAGCACATCCGCCGAGCTTTCTAGACTTAATTGCAATGCTTGTGACATTCGGGCGGTCATCCCGCTGAGCATGAATGCGCTCGCATAGCTTCCGATTCGAAGATCGTGGTCATAGAGAAGAATTGCTGTCTGCGAAAGTTTCGAGTTTGAAGTATTAGTGTCAATAAATTCTCAAAAAGGGATCTCCTTTAAGTATATCGAGATACTGACCATCAACTTTTCAATGGAAAGATCATCTAGGTCGACAAATATTCGAGCTTTGGCGATCTTGGCCCATTGATTTCCCGCGGTCAGCATTAGCTCAGGAGACAATTGAGGCGCATAATTCAAAGCAATAAACCTGTAAAGTTGGTTAAATCGGGAATTTTAGTGCAGGTTCTGCGACAACGTACTTCGCACCAAGCGCACATATTACGTGGAGCAATGATTCTTCGTCACGGAACGATCCAACATCCTCATCTATTCGTTGCATGAATGAAGGCTTATGCACAAATCCAAAGCATCGCAGGGGATGGATGTGAGAGAAGTATTCTTCGATCAAGGCCCAAAGTTTGTTACCGTCGGGAAGTTCTGGGGTATAAAGCCTTTTGGGTGTCAGTGATGGCACCGGTGAGTGCGGTTATTTTCAAAGGGAAGAATTACCAAGACCAAGGGGTTTCGGCTGAGCTCTCAGAACCATGAGTAAGATTGGATGCCGAAGACAAGGTATTTCCCGCGAGTTGCCTAGTAGAATTGGCGACCGCTTGATCATCCCGTTGTTCCGAGCCCATAGACCTGTTCCCCCCTGATTTCGCGCGATTTGGCTCGGGATGATAAATGCAATCCACGCCCTTACGAGAGCAACGGTCACAACATGTACCACCTGTACACCTTGACTTTGCATAGCGGCAAGGTAAGCAGGACTTGGCTACCCGTTGCCGTACTGTTCCAGCCTGAGTGAATTCGGCATCACGGATCGATGCTTTGCGAATGTTTGGGTGGGATGGGTGGCCTCGGCCAGGTGGCCCAGGGCAATCCAGCTTCAGACGCTCGCAATGTAGACAAACCGGCCATCTCTCGTCACATTTTACCTTTCTGGCACGGCAGAGTGTACATCCTAGGAAACGAGATTAGAATGGATAGGACTATACTCTAAAGGCTGGACCATGTAGCATCCACCAATGACAGACCTGATCGAGACCTTCGAGGACCAGCAGAACTCGTCTCCTGCAAGGAAGGATTCGGACTATCATCTCCACTTGGCGACATGATTTGCCCGGGGAATGCAGAGAAGAATGCAAGAAGAAGCGGCTCTCGCACGGCAGTCGGCTACGTTCAGGGCGGTGGGCCCCGGCAGATTCAGTCTCGTATCGCCACGGCAAGCTTTGGAACGCCTCTTTATTTTTTCTCTTCACCAAAAAAAGTGAATGTCTGATCGCGCATGGCCTGTGGAGTTTGCGCCTTGGATGGCACCATCCGCCATCCAGTTGACGAACGGGCTGTGACAAGTGCAAAATACGACCCTCAGTCGGTTGTCGGCCCTCGTCGGATGTCGGCTACAGTTCTTTTGCCATTCGTCTTCTAGCTTGGACTTCTTGCTGAGCTCGAGACCTGGTGGAGTACATAAAAATCCGGGGCCCCGGACATACAACCTGCTTTGTTTGCTCAGTATTTCACCAGCTTCCTTTTTTTAAAATTTGACTGGAACAATTCGCCGCTGTTCACCATGGGCAAGCTTCCGAGCTTCAGCAATGTATACTTGATCAGTGGACTAACAACCATCGGAGGCCTTATTCAGGGCTTTGATGTGTCGAGTATGTCTGCGATCATTGGTACCAATCAGTATAAGGAATACTTCCATAAGCCTAATGCAGTCTTGCAGGGTGGAATCACTGCAAGTATGGCAGGTGGTTCTTTACTCGGCTCATTGGTTTCCTCGTGGACCAGTGACCGATTTGGCCGTCGTGATTCTCTGTTTATTGCATGCATCATCTGGTTGGTTGGGTCTACATTGATGTGTGCTGTTCAAAATGTGCCTATGTTGATTGTCGCCCGGATCATCAATGGCTTCTCTGTCGGCATGCTCACTAGTCAAGGGTAAATAAAGTTGCCCCCGCCATACAAACTATCTTGAATTCGCCACTGACACACTTTCGAACAGTCCTATCCTGATAGCTGAAATCAGCCTTCCTCACCAACGAGGCCGTCTACTTTCTTTACAACAATGGATGATCACTTGGGGTGTAGGTTATCACATTGACTCCGGCATTTGTATCGGATGCTGACCGTCGCCAGATCATGATCATGTACTTTATCAGCTACGGCGCATCTTTCATGGGAAATAATGGTGTATTTCGTCTCCCTTGGGCTATTCAGATGTTGCCAGCAATCCTGCTACTATTTTGCCTTCCCTTGATGCCGCGGTCCCCTCGTTGGTTAGCGGCACAAGATCGATGGGAGGAAGCAGTCGAGGTTCTTGCCAGGCTACACGCCAAGGGAAATACTTTAGACCCTATCGTCATTGCACAAACTACCGAGATTCGGGAGAAGATTGAGTCAGCCCCCTACGTCTCCCTCTTGCATATCCTTCTCAGCACTGATTGGTTTTCTCTCATAGCGCGGAAAAGAAATACCAGAGCACGTCCTGGATGGAGCTGTTCAACTCTCGCAACATCATTCGTGTTCACTGTGGCATTTTCACCCACGTATGGTCCCAATTGTCGGGCACCAACGCTCTGATGTACTACATCGTTTATATCTTCCAGGTAAGTTCAAAAGATCCCCGCATTTTGAATCTCGACTAATAAAGACAAGATGGCTGGTTTATCTGGAAACAAAACTCTCATCTCCGCCTCTATCCAGTATATTATTAATGTTGTCATGACATTACCGGCCCTGATCTTCATCGACAAGCTTCCTCGCCGCCAGCTGTTTATCTTTGGGGCCCTTGGTATGGCTGTCTTTCAGTTCACACAGGCTGGTATCATGGCCACCTATGGCCACTATGTTCCAGGTGGCTTGCCTGGGTCGCCTACTGTCACCTGGAAAGTCACGAATCCGAAGGCGTCGAAGGCGCTCATTGCTTGTTCATACTTGTTCATTGCAACATATGCGCCCACATGGGGGTCAGTCTCCTCGGCCAATACTTTCAATATCGCACAAGCTAACAGATCTCAACTCTAGTCCACTCGGGTGGTTCGTGAATCTCAAGACAAAGTCCCACGTTTTCTTAACTCAAATATTGACCCAGTCTTAATACAGGGCTTACCCTCCGGAAATCATTCCCCTCTACATTCGTAGCAAGGCTGTCTCTCTTGCCACCTTTTTCAACTGGGGATGCAACTTCGCCCTCACGTTTTTTACCCCGCCTGGGTTTCAAAACATCCAGTGGAAGGTAATCTCTCGAATTGGTTCATACATTCTCATAACATCTCTAACAGCATACAGCTATATTGTATCTTCGGCACCTTCTGCCTTCTTGCCGCCTTGCACGTCTTTCTCCTTTTCCAGGAAACATGTGGCAAGTCTTTAGAAGAAATTGACGACGTTTTCAACAATCAAAGTATCTGGGCCTTCAAGGCTAAGAAGGAGCCTAGCCGTTTTGTGGCTGATATTGAGCAAGCGAAGGAAGATCTCGATGCTGGGAAGGTCGATATCAATCATGTCGAGGCTGAAAAGTCTTCAACTGTATAATAGGTACATTTGATTTTGATCCATTCAAACCCAGAATATTGCAGCTAGTACTTAATAATCACAAATATATTTTCATCGAACACTTCAAGGTCCTAGCCAAGTTATCACTGTATTTGAGTCATTAGGCAACTGATGGATGTAACCTCCCCACGCCTACTATGCATTTGCGTATTCAAAAACGGTATAATATAAAACACACGGGTTTTATCACTAAGTCAAACCCCTTCTTGATGATTTAATCATACATAAATGGCTGTCACTCCGTTTCGACATCTCACTTCGGAGTTCGCGTGGAGAGGGTCCCAATCTACAAGTCTTTTGGTATCCACTGGCATTTCCCGACAAGGACAGACATCTGTCTACCACCCCGCCACTCAAAGCAACCATTCGGGGCCACATGCCTCTTCCACAATTATTGACTAAGATTATATCGCGAAATAAAGTCACAAGATGGCGCAAAGCATAATCAACCCCACAAAATACGCCAAACCCCGACATCCGAACCGACATCCATGCCTGTCCCATGCGCGTCTCTATAGCCGACACCCGGCAGCACCAACATCATAGATAAGAAACGTCGGGCAGAAGCCCAGTCTATAATTCTAGCATAAAATCAATCGCATATAACACGTGTGATTGGCCTCTTGCAAGAAAATTCATCAATTTCACTCAGAGCACACCATTCCCACCAATATGGCGAAGCGAAACATCCTCCTCATGGTCGCCGACGACCTAGGCAAGCAACTGGGCTGCTATGGAAACACCAAGATCCAAACGCCCAACCTGGACCAACTCGCCGCCGAAGGAACAAGATTCGACCAGGCGTATACCAGCACCGCCTCCTGCAGCGCCAGTCGCTCGGTCATTTACACCGGACTGCACACCCACCAGAACGGCCAGTATGGACTGCACAATGGTAGACATCACTTCACGACCTTCGACCACGTCGAGACGGCACCAGCTCTGTTCTCACAGCACGGCTATACAACCGGTCTGATCGGCAAAGTCCATGTCGGTCCCTCGTCCGTCTATCCATGGGATATGCGCGCGGAGAGTGACAGCCGCGACGTCGCCAAAGTAGCAGACCAAGCCTCCGCCTTCTTCCAAGACTGCAAGAAGGACGAGAAACCCTTCTTCCTGACAATCGGATACATCGATCCGCACCGAGACCTCACACGCTCGGGCTTCGGTAATACGGAAGACTATGACCCGCGCGTGAAGAAAACCCCCCTACACGAGTGAAGACGTCGCTGTCGAACCATTCGTGAACGACCTTCCCGGCGTCCGATTCGAGTTCGCAGAATACTACCAGTCCATTTCACGACTGGATCAAGGCGTGGGCATGGTACTGGGCGAACTGAAAAAGAACGGATTAGCAGACGACACGCTGATCATCTTCATGAGCGATAACGGGCCTCCGTTCATCAATTCCAAAACAACCCTCTACGACGCAGGCGTTTGTCTCCCCTCCCTAATGAAATGTCCCGGATCACCACCCTCAATCCAAAACCCGAATATGGTCTCCTACGTCGATATTCTACCAACTATACTAGACTGGTCTTCGCACCCGTCAGCACCAACGGATGCCAATCCCCACCCAACTCGAGTAGGCCGCTCCCTCCTACCCATCCTTTCGCAGTCCTCACTCCAAGATTCATGGAAGCGAGTCTTCGGCTCACACACCTTCCACGAAATAACAAACTACTGGCCAACACGCTTCATGCGCAATGACCGATTCAAATATCACCGCAATATCGCCTGGCGATTGGATTTCCCTTTTGCGGCCGATATCTACGGCTCGTTGACTTGGGAGGATATTCGTAATTCGGACGCCAAGATGATTGGTTCGCGGCCTTTGAAGGATTATTTCTTTCGTCCTGCGGAGGAATTGTATGATGTTCTTGCTGATCCGCATGAGGTGCGGAATCTTGCTAAGGATCCGGAGTACGCGGGCGTTTTGGATGATATGCGGGAGCAGGTTGAGGCGTGGCAGCGCAGGACGGAGGATCCTTGGTTGTATCGGGATGGGGTGTCGATGTTGCTTGTTAGACATCATTTTGAGGGTGGACTTGAGGTTCCGGATCGGTTTGATTTTGATGAGAATTCGCCGCGGGGGAAAGGGTTGGGTAAGTTTGATGAGAAGGTCGCTTGGGGGGGCTGAGGTTGAGAAGTACTAGTGACTAGTAACTAGCACTATTGCTATGCTTTAGTATCTGCTTTTTTTGCCCATATGATAAGACTCAAGCTCCAACTTGAAGGGACTTCCCAACCAAAAGGGGGATCTGGGAGTCATTTGTGTATGCATTTATATGATTGTATCCAGTGATGGGTTCCAAAATGGTTGACAAGATGAGTATAAAACAGAGATGAGAGTACCAAGCCCGGACATGAACATGAACATACAGACGCCAAACTCAGGTATAAACAAAGCCATGCAAAAAACAGATTATCAAAAAATTATCAAAAAATGTTCATCCATCGTCGCCGTCAAAATGTCGTTTCTTCAGATTATATGTAAAATTCCAATGCCATAAACACCAACCCAATAGTACGGTTCGAGGTGTTGCTAATGAGATACTGAGGTAAGTTGGGCTCATCATACTTCACCCCACGTCCCAAGTCCAGCTCCAACCCCAATCCCAATCGCACTGCCACTATCCACGCTCCCACCGATATCCCAATAGTTCCGGCTAGACCCCGTCAGCGTGCGCCGACTGGATAAAGCAGAGAGTTTGGCACTCTGGCTTGCACAGCTAGAACTCGGCCTCCTCATATGCGGGCGAAGAAGAGGCGACGAGACACCCGCAGGCCCAGAGATACCGGAATACTGAGATGCACGGCGCGGCTGATTTTGAGAACGTGAATGGGCGCGAGCCACGAGCGGGTGATGTTGGCGGATCATGGCAGCGCGACGGGAGGCGTCTTGCGTGTGGCGGGGAGGTTGAGTCGGCGTGTACTTGTCGTTTGGCATGTAGCCACGACGACTAAAGCGTGTGCGAAGGTAGCGGAAAACCATCATGACATCTAGGCCGCGCTCCCAGTACTCTTGTTCCTGGTGGATGCGGGTTGATTCGGATACGGGGTCTGCGCCTGGACCTGCTGGGTCGTCGTCTTCGATTCCCCAGTGCGCTTCGTGCTCGCGATTTGCGTCGCGGAGCGTTGGGATGAAGTGTGGTGATGGCATAGAGTCTGATGTGGTGGGTTCGGTAGAGAGCTGGACAGTGGACTGGGTGTTTCGTTGGGCGGCGCTGCTCTCGGCGAGCCTATCTAGTGACATGCCTGCATATTCACTGGAGATGCTCTTCGTCATTTGGTAATAGCTTGTGAATGCTCCCGGGTGCTCGCAGAGCTGGTGGACTAGCATACCCAGCTCGCGGGTGATGCGTTGCAAGACATGGCTCTGCCAGAGAGGTGAGTCTGCGTGCTCCGGTTCTGCCTCACGAGCTAGCACAGTTTCCATATCCAGCTCTTCTGAGTGTTTAGAGGAGGCTTGGTCGTCTTGCGGTAGGGATTCCCCGAAAATGACGCTCAATAGCTCGTCATCGATACCGATGAGGTCTCGAATGACTCTTCTTGTGATGCGACGCCAGAACGACTCATCAATTTCCTTGATATCCTTGATATCATTGACCTCCTCATCTGCCTGAGATGAGGAGATCACCTCTGAATGGGCCTCCACGATTCGGGCAGGTGAGAGATCCTCCACGGACCGCGGAATGCTAAATTGCGAGGCCCGGCTGCCCCGGCGTCGACGGGTCTCCCGCTGAATCTCCTGCAGCAGGGCCCGACTCTGATCCATCCGCCACTCCTCGATGCGCTGCCATCGATCACGCTCGACATCCGCTACCCCTTCATCGACAGTATCGAGGTGTCGCTGAACACTGGAATGACGATGAGGTCGAGAGGATTGCCGTCGGTGTGGATTATACTGCTCATGCTGCCACAGTTGGTCTTGGGCTAACTGGCTCGAAGCCTGGAAGCTCCCCAGACCATCATGGGCCGGGAGGAGAGCCGGCTGCCCTTGATCCACCCGTGCGGGGGATGTGGGGGACAAAGATGGGGCGCGGAAAGCATGCAGCCCATCATCCAAGCTGTCCAGCTCGGTACCATCCTCGTCGAGCTGGTCATCTAGAGCCTCGTCTCCCTGGGCGTCAATCTCTGGACCCGCAGCGGATTGCGTTGCAGTACCCAGGGAGTCGAAGTCACTTAGATGTGTGCGTGTTCTATCTGTGGATGTCGTGTGAGTGCGAGCGGTCGGCGAGAACAGAACCCATTGTGCTGTATCTTCCTCTTGCTGCTCAGTTGGGGAGGGAGGGATATCGAGAGGAGTCGGGCGCTGGGGGGGTTGAGTAGGATGTCCGTCGTCGCGGCGCCTGCGCTGGAACGCGGAAGGCCATGGTGATCGATATGGAGGATCAGACCGAGCTTTAGGGCCAGATAACCGTAGGACCAAGATGAATGACGTGGGAGATCCCCGCTATGAAAGACCGCACGGGCGGTCAGAAGCGGAGGATCGGTCAAGTAGAAGGGTTGAATAAGTGCAGAGAGAAGGGTGGTAAGGGTAAAAGTAAAGGGTTGGGAAAGTATACAAGGAAACAGGGGAGAATGGAGGGAAATAAACTCGCAAGGTTGGAGGATGATGCGTTGATAAGAAAGAGTGGAGGTTCCTGGAGGTTCCTATAGGAAGGTGGCCCTGGTGGAGTCCCGGATGATGCAAGACGCGGTATCGGACCACTGCAGTACAACAGGGTACAACTGTAGAGTCTAGTCACGATAGTGCGGATTGTTTGAATACTTGTTGGGCTGTTTACAGACCTGAAGGGGGAAATAAAATAAAAGATATCATCATCTCAGCCTGATAACGCGAGGAACACCCCTGGCCCCAATGTGACTGCTCGCGTGTGATGGCCTCGCTGCCCTGCGCACAACCCATTTGGGACTAGACAAGTCTGACGTGGAGAGATTGTGGCGACGGATCGACCAAGTATGTCGATCGTTTCATCCTGACCGACGTTGACCGACGTTTCCCCGTTTGCCTCCTGTTGGGGCTGGAGGAGGATGCAAGGTGGACTACGCTCAGATCCCAGGAACAAACAGACTTAGTTAGGGTATCGTCTAGGGCTATGATGTGTAGATTTGATGGAATATAGGCACTCGTTAACTCATCGGGGTATATACTGCTACTTCTCCTATAGACAACTTGACCAAAGTGGCCTGGCCATGGACTTCAACCACTGGCAGCCAAGGCCTCCCCAACCCAATCCATCTGCACGGCGCTAACTCCGCGTGCGTAGGTGCGATTCGTAAAAACAAACTCGTTATACATAATCGCCTCTACCTTCTTGCCAAATAGTACACTAGATGGGTGAATCGCAACGGTCTGGTTGCCAACTACCGTCCGATAGCTGCCATCCGGCACCAGGCGAGCAGTGTTGGTCGCAAAGCCACCAAGGAAGCTTTGCAGAATGAGAATCGGCGAGGGGTCCGGGAAGTGGTCATTTCTTTGGTCGGCCGGCAGCATTTTGGCCTGTCGGCATTGCGTGCGCAGTTGCTTGCGGACGTCCTAAGTGGTCGGGTTAGCGTCGACTCTTTCCTTTCGATGTCAAGCCATCCATCAATCAACAAAGGACAAAGGAAAGAAAACATACCATGACAGACTGCATCGCCCGATGCGAGACCAGATGCCGCTCTGCCCACGCTTTCCGGTCAGCGTTCTCGGCTGCGTAGGCACGCACTGTCGCTAACATTGTCAGATGATCACCCTCGCGTCGGTAAAGATCGCGTCGGGCCGTCTCGGCGGCTTCCTTCTTTTCTTCCGAGTTAGCGTTTAGGAAGATATTCTCCACACTGAGACATGAGATGATGTCGATGACATCTGTCAGGCAATCGCTGCCATGTTCCGCTGCCGCAAGAAGTACACGACCCAGCGTCGGTGTCAGCGGCAACTTGGCGATGTGTTGGCCAATCTTGCTAATCGAGCCAGTGTCATCGAGGGCTTGGATATTGAGGAGTTGGAGGAGAGCTTTCTCAAGTGTCTCGCGCGGTGGGCGAGTGAGAAAGGGGAAGCGGACAATGTCGTCGACACCTCGCGCTTTCATGTTCAGGAGCGCCTGGCTCAGATCGCATCGCAGGATTTCGGGGGTATTCGTTTCGTCGAGGGTCAGATAGTCCTTTTCAGTATATAGACGGAAACACTGGCCGGCGGCTTCACGACCCGCACGACCCTTTCGCTGTATGGCTGCGGATTTGGAAATCGGCTTCACCAGCAAAGAGTCCAGTCCCAGTCGCGACCGGAATTGCTTAACCTTTGCCTTTCCGCAATCCACCACAAATCGCACCCCCGAAACAGTGACGGAAGTCTCAGCGATGTTAGTCGAGAGCACAATCTTTCGTGTGCGAGGTGGTGCGGGCATGAACACTCGCTGTTGAGCAGCTTGGGGGAGAGCTGCAAAGAGTGGAAGAACCAGGATCTTGGGTAGACCCGGATCCATGCCAATAGCGTATTCATTGACCAAATGTTCGAGGGCCTCGACGGTTTCTTGACCAGTCAGGAAGACCAAAATGTCACCAGGCATGGGCTCCTTGTAGTGGATCTGGAAGATCACTTTAAGAGCGGCGTCCACGAAATCATGCACGGGCTCGGGAGAGTAGATTGTTTTGACGGGAAATTGGCGACCCTTGATATGACAAACCGAAATATCTTTGATCTTCTCGTCTTCCTTCTCAGCCTTCGCGAACCCGTTCTGTATGCGCTTTTGTTCCTCCACTTCCAACTTGAAGCCTTCTTGGAAGAAGCCCTGGAGACTTTCCATATCTGCCGTAGCACTCATAACCACCACCTTGAGCGGCACACCACCTCTGCCCTCTTTGTCTCCGGATACCAAATTGCGCAAAAATCCAGTCACCAGATCGACATTCACACCTCGTTCGTGGACCTCGTCAACCACGATCGCGCTGTACTTGGTGAGCCACGGGTCGTGGAGCATCTCCTGTAGCAGCATTCCCTCTGTCAAAAACTTGACCCGGGTACTCGGCGAAGTCGACGTATCGAATCGTACCGAATATCCAACCTTGCTTGCCGGCGATGATGAGCCAAGCGGTGTCCCCATTTCCTCGGCGACACGGCGGGCAAGCGTGATGGCAGCGACTCGACGAGGCTGCGTGATAGCGATGCAGCCACCAACCTTAACTGATCTCTCCGAACCATCCTTCTTTGTAATTTTCGTATCGGTCGGTCGACACCAAAACTCATTGACCAAGAACTGCGGGATCTGCGTACTCTTTCCGCTACCCGTTTCACCGACCAGCAGCATCACATCTTGATCCCGGAGCTTCTGCCGTATCTCGTCGGCATGGCCAAAAATGGGGAGTTTCTTGCGTTGTTCGTAAAGGGTAGCTGCCTTCTCGCGGAGGGAGGAGAAATTCGTCTTGGAATCGAAGGTCTTGGGTTTGGACTGGTATGTTGATTTAGGCTTTTGTTGGGATTTGCTGGGTAGTTCTTGCTGGATCATGTCGCCGTTGGCTTCCGCTGGCTCTGATGCGACATTATCAACCACTGGCGAAGGGGCTTTAACGGGTTCTTTGTGAATTGACTCGTTGCGCGGTGAGTGTTCGTCGGAGGGTTGATCGCGCTTCCGCTTGCTGCGCTTTTTCTTCCGGTCGGCCTCCTCGGGCGCGGGGTCGGGGACAGCCTTTGAGACCTGCTGGGCAGGCTCGTTGTCGGCGTCGCCGAAGTATGTCTTCAGCCGCTCCGGCATTGTTGGTGTGAATAATTGGCAAAGGTTCAAGTTGGAAACAGTTGGAGATCGAAAAATCCAAATTTCCGTTGTTATCGATAAGGAAGGCTTGGCACCCTCACCCATGGAAAACATTGCGGGGCGGCCATAAACTTAGTACTACAGACTACATACCAACACTGCCAGTTGATTTACAAGCAACGAAGATATATATCAATATACAAAGTCTCGTGTTCAAGTATGATCAGCAGCGTCGTCAAAATGCTTACATAGTATCTTCTCATACTCCTCCTTATCTCGGAACTTGGCCGTTGTAACGTTCTCCGTGTCAACAGCCCAGTATTCTGACAACCCTCGCGAGAACTCCGAGCTAACACCATGAACTGACGCAAAGATAATTATGAAAATGCTGATTGAAAAGATTGAATAGCCCTTTCGGACTGTCTAACGCCTGAAAGTACCAGAAATTGCCAGTTTGCCAACTAATACTATCACTGCACACCTGGGCAGTACTACTAATATTACTAGTATCATCTCCAACTTGGAATAGATACATCAAAATAGCTAACACAATATATTATCCATGGCTTCAAACCCTAGGCCTAACATATTATATATAAGGATATCGAAAAAAAAATTCACTATGCTGCTATCATAGAAAATGGGGTTTCCCACATTGAACCAAGAGTCATGGTTCTATGGCTCGTGGGTGGCTGCCAGTGGCCCGATTTGGCATCTGAGATCGATTGAGAAAACAATGTACTGCAGCCACCCGGTGGACGAGCATTTCAAGCCCCCGACTTTATAATGATTCATACGCAAGAAGGAATGAAGACAACGGTACTCAGATAGAGTTTCGACCTGACATCCCTAGGTGCTGCGATGCTAACAGCACTGACGACTTAGTGCTAGGACACTTCGGTGGAGCGATTAACTTTCATATAGAGTCATCCAAATATCTCAATCGTTCTATTATGTGTTATCTGATGTGTACCGAGGATAATCTCCAACCCGATTTTGGAAAGGTTATAACTAATTCCTTGACGGAAGTAGCATTTTTTATGATGAAGAGCTTTGAAAGCTCGAGCATATTAATATACTGTATTTAGATGGCTGGGCTCAGCTCCAAACCATTTGAGTTAGCTCACTCGACATAAGGAAGAATAAATGCGCACCATCGAGGCTCAAGGACGGCAATCCAGGCGATTGAGACGTTGGAGCACCAAGCGAGATTACCTGTCAGGACGGAGGAAAAAGGGGAGTGATATAGGTATAGAGTACAAATAGAGTTACGGAGTACACTAGACCTACCAGGATAGTCCAATATACGGTCTTATTGAGCAGATTGACAGGGCAGATTCGAGAAGATCACCACGCCACAACCTTTCAGCTCGAGGCTGGAAGGCAATAAAGAGACTGTCAATTTGGTTAGTACACAGAATATGAGAAAGGGCGCCAGCTTCCCAGGCCGTCGGGAGTAGTTAGAGGGCGATCTGGACCACACTGCGGTCAGATCACAGTGAAAAGGACGATCTTATCTGAGCGAAGGGGTTTACCTGCCGACCATATGGTCAATGACACGACGCGACGCAATGTATACCATCCACCGTTTACCATTTACAGATTTATTGCAAGCCTTGTGTCCCCACTGCTACCGATAATCAAAGTAAGCCCCGGGTTCGCCGCATGGCTGCCTTCCAGCGTAATGGATGTATCAAATCCAAACGGCCCAAAACAGAGGAACCCAATCAGCTTTGATGCGGCGCTACGACAGGGAACACCTTAAGTCCCATCCGCGAACGCAAAAATCAATAGACTTGCCGCTGATCACCGAGTCCTCTTCACGCCAACAGCTTGACAGATTCCGCCCCTGCGCCATTGCATCACCGGTCTGGGATCGGCCCCGATCTCGTGGGGTGTTTGCCGCGACCCACATCGATCGAGCGTTCGATCGTGAGGTCCGTTTGTGACCTACCTATTTCTACACTCTTTGTTTCTTTTTTTCTTGCCCACAATCGCATGGTTCTCCGGTAAAAATGCAGAGGATAAAAAAATTTAGCAAAAGTCCTAGTAAATTTCGTCGATCACTTGATGCATCAATCCGAGACAGTTCCATTGGTCGTAAGCTGATGTGGGAGGTGGGAGATCTATTAAATACGGTGAGGTGAGCCCTTCCCCAGCTTTTACCCTCCATTTCTTTTGCGTGTGTGCTGCAGGTCGCATTGTCTCTTTCTTTGCTTTGTTCTTCCGGCTTTTTTCCTTTACTCAAGTATGGATCGCACGGATTTGAACGAAGGATTGACCAGCCTCGATGCCGAATCGCTGCGTTCGTTTTCAGAGAGTTTGCCTGACGAGTATCACGAATGGGTGTCAGAATCTGGAAGGACTTCACGGTGGGTTAGCATGGAATAAGGGAAGAAGATAATAGAGAGCACAGGAGCTAATGAGACTAGACATGATGAGCAACTTCTCGACGACTTTCCTCGGCCGCCAAGTCGATCTGGGAACTTGAACGGGAAGAACCTTGACGCAATCGTTGAAGAGGAAATAAATCCTACTCCCAAAACATCAGTAAAGAACCTGCGTCGACATATCACAGCCAGTGAACTGGTCACTACAGATAACGACTATCCCCTCCTCCAGGAGCTCAATCCTCATGACGGCGCAGAAGAATTCAACCCCATTAATGAAGAAGGAGCTTGCTACGACCTAATCGCACCATGGGACGGTGTCGATGCGCCTCTACACAAGCTTGAACGTCTCACAGACGTCATGTTTGGAGCGGAGCATATGTTATCCATTTTGAATAACCCACGGTATCTCGTGCGATTTCGCGAATTCTTACTCGAAGAGCGTCCCCGCTCCATTTCCACCCTTACATACTTCCTCAATGCAGCCAAGGCGCTCAAAGCGATTGAATATGCCAATGCGCTCGTGCGTTTGTCCACCGATATTCCACCCCCAGCTGTACAGATCGTCCAGGAATCGAATGAAGCTGTCGGTACCACTGTCAATAAGGTTCTCGAACAACGAGTCGCAGATGCGCTTAGAGCGTTGACGGCAGAGGAACTTCCTGCATTCATCACTTCGAGATGTATCACCATTACCAGCAAGATTGTTGAAGAGCGAGTGCGTGGCACATTGCCACTGAAGTTTCGCGAGACGTCGAACGCGCTGGCGGAAGTCTTCTGTTTGACTGATCCGTCTAGACCAGATAATCCTATTATTTTTGCATCAGAAGGTATGTCCTCAGCTTTATTCTTTGATTCGTCACCGGCAAATTCTCACCATTACAGAATTCCATCGCACAACGCAGTACGGCATGGATTATGTCCTCGGACGAAACTGCCGTTTCCTCCAGGGTCCGAAGACAAACCCTAATAGTGTTCGGAGAATCAGAGAGGCTCTTCGAGATTGCCGACATCATTCTGAACTTTTCCTCAACTAGTATGTCAGCCCGTGTCAGCCCGTGTCATATCTACAGAAGGTCAAAGCTAACTCATTCACCAGTCGCCGAGATGGTTCTCCATTCATGAATCTCCTCCAATGCGCCCCTCTCTGCGACAGCAAAGGCCGCGTGAAGTATTTCATCGGCGCACAAATCGATGTCTCAGGTCTCGCCCTAGATGGTGCACAGATGGAGTCACTGATCGAACTGCAATCCCGCTACAGAGACCCAGAAGAGGAAAGCGTGGCTGAACTGCCAGCTAAGAAACACAAGGACGAGTTTCAAGAAATGTGCGAATTATTCAGTCCGCGTGAGCTCAACGCTGTACAGGAGCATGGCGGCGATCTCTTCCAACCGATGAATAACAGAACTTCTGTGCGCGGGGGACGACAGTGGTTACAGCGTGGTGGCTCGCTTGATAGTGAGTCGGAGGCAATTCGTCTTCGAGATCTCAAGTCGCCATTACTGCGTGGGTCTTTGACTGGTGTTTATGAGAATGTAAGTCTTTCTTTGTCTCTCTCCCTATCTACCATGCCCAAGATGTCGATGAACAGTTTGCTAACAGCTCTTATCTTGAACAGTACCTCCTCGTCCGACCCTACCCTTCCTTAAAAGTCCTCTTCACATCACCCTCTCTCCAAATCCCCGGCATGCTCCAGTCGTCCTTCCTCTCTCGAATCGGTAGTTCGAACGCAGTCAAAGATGAACTCGTACAAGCGATGGAGCAAGGGCGCAGTGTGACAGCACGAATCAAGTGGGTTACGCGGTTCAGCACCGAGGGCCGTAATCGCTGGGTTCACTGTACACCTTTGTATGCGAGTAATGGTGAGGTTGGTGTGTGGATGGTTGTTATTGTTGACGATGATGAGGAACAGATTATCAATTGGCGCACTTAGATGGATCCGTGCCTAGACAGACTTTTTTCTTTCTTTCGATGTTATTTTGTGTATATATCCCTTTTCCCTTTTGCACCATGTGAATACTTAGCCTGTTTTATTTAATCCGAACCATAGCCTTGAGAACTTTGAAACTTTTGTTGAAGATGGTATGAGAGGTGATACGATAAAACTTCGCCGACATTGCTTCAACGAGGCACTTGGCTTGCAGGAATACCTTTAAGTAAAGTAATCTATTCTCTGTATTCTGGTGTATGTATCCGCCAGAACCTATTTTCGTTGTACGTAGAAATCATCAGTCATAATTTAATACAGCCCCCAGCCCCTAACTCGGCGAAACACAAATGGCCGGTCATTACGAAGAGTGAACTCGCCTATATCGTCAGTAATCGTATTGTAGCTCCAAAATCCCTGCCAAACAAGTTTGGTATTCTTCGACGGGTTCACGTGCGACTTAGATGCTGTCGGCGATCGCAGTGACAGATGCATCATGTAGACGTAGTGTGAGGCCGGCCCCTCCGTCTCAATGACGAGATTGCGAGGATCAATTGATGTAGGTTCCTGGCCCGGTCTGGGGGAGAACTCTGTTTCCTCAGGACCATCCTCGGGAGGAACTGGAGGTGTCAGACGCCAGCGCCCACGAAGGCAGTATTTCAGCGCATCCATGGCAACTGGAGGAACATAGTCGGCTGTTTCGGGTTGAGTCTTGGCAATCTCGGAGGCCCGTAGATGGTGGCCACCCTTTTTGATAGCCCTCGCCGCCATCATGTTCTCTTTACTGATGTGCGGTACGACATCCACTGGTTCAGTTGTCGTGAGTAGTGAGACCACTGATCCGTCTGGATAGAAGCGTAGGTAGCGATAGTACGTCACAATATGGATGGGACTACTCCATGAGACGGTCTGGAAGACCGAGGCCGCTCCGGGTCGCATATAGTTGACCGTGCTAATGTATATACCCGTGAACCGGATTCGTGGGTAGGACTGGAACACCTGGCTCCAGGAGGATAGCGGTTGCGGGATATCCAAAGAGGCCCCTATCGGGAAAGGTGTGTAGCGTTGTCCACTGAGGGTGTATATGGGCTGTCCAAGAGTATCGCAAGAGAATGCATACTGCATCCCGTCGAAGCCAAACTCGGGCCGCTGGCAGAGATGTTTCCAGATATTTTGTTGGTGCGCGAAGTGATAAGCAAATTGCTTACACACCAAAGCCATTCGCCCGAAGGTCGCAGGGTCGCGCACAGCAACATGTCTTAGTATCTCGATCAATACCTCCGAGGGGACCTTCGCGATAGGACATGGAGGCGGAGGCGTGTTTTCTACCAAGGGTTCGGCTTGCGGAATGGGTAGATGAGCAAATGAAGCGATCAGTTCGGCAGTAGAAAGGTTCTCGGCGTCAGCAGCAGCAGAAGCAGCAGCAGCAGGCGCTGGGGCCGTCACGGGCACTGCAGCTGACTCGTTGGGAGGGGGTTGAGCGGGCTTCTTCCACACATGGGAATAGTGCTTATTGCGGTAGGTCTTATCGACGGCTGAGTCGAGCTGATCAAGGCATTAGTATATATAGGATGGATCACGCCTGAGCCCACCCCTCCAGCTCGACTCACTCGGTATGCCCGGCGGTAGTGCTGGAGGCTGTCGCCAAGATTGCCTGCAGCCTCCTTCTCAACCGCCCGCTCGAAGTGCTCCAAGGCTGAGTTGGGCTCCTCCTCCACCCCTCGGGTGAAGATATCTTCCTCCGCTTTCTTTCTTGAGTTCACACTCAGCTCTCCGACCTGCTGTGCCAGCCCATCCGGATCGAATGCAGCCGATGGGGGTCCATCTTCCTCTTCCCCCTCCGCCTCTTCCTCCAAATCTTTGTGGTGAGAAGCTTCATGGTACGGAGGCAGTCGGGATGGGGCGGGCGCAGCGGATGGAGGGGCGGACGCAGTGGGCGCAGTGGACTGGGTGGATTGAGTGGACTGGGTGGTAGGTTGAGACCTTGGCTTTGATCGACGAGAAACCTCCTCGCGCCACTCGCGACGAAACGACTCAAGCTCCGCGTTGTCTGTCATGGCGGGGGACCCGATGTCCGGTGTCGGAGATCGATTAGACAGATAAGCCCCTCGAGGGATCCACCAGATCGAAGGGATAAAACAATTAAGAAAGAGCGATCAAAGGATTTCCGAGCGCCATTGACTCTGAATATCTCAGTTGTGATTGCTTGAGCTTGGTGAAGTGTGAAGTGTGAAGTGTGAAAGGGAAGAGTTGGAGAGTATCAGAACATCCCGGCTTATCTCCTCCGGCCTCCGCCCTCCGCCCTTCGTCCTCCGCCACCCGCCAATCCCCGAAAAACTTCCCGGTGACGCACTCTTCCCTCTTCATCGCCCATCTCCCATCTCTGTACTACCCCAAACCTCTCTCGATCTCACGATCTCACGATCGGCTTTGTCTGATCGAATGCCAGTCGGGCTGGATATCTCGTCTTCTACACGTTCCCAAGCTGGCCCTGGACCTCATCTTCGGAACCGGCCCGAGATAGATTCCTCTGCGGGGGCGTTATGGACGTCGCATTTTGACGACCCTTCAACAATGGCGGCGACAGCAGGGAATGGCTCCGTGCCTCCTGCAAATGCCTCTTCTTCAAATGGTGGTATTTCAGCTAGCCAGCGCATGATATCTGCATCCGCGGGCAACATATTAACCGGTCTGCTCGGTGAGTCTGCATTTTCCCGATCGCGATCGCGATACTTTCCTCCGAGGCTTTTCACTGACCCCTAATCAGTCACTCCTCTCGATGTCGTTCGCGTCCGTTTACAGTCTCAAGCCGTTAAGAGCGTCAACCCATCCCAATATACCACCTCAACGCTGAAGAATCTTCCCCCGAACATTGGAATAACGGCCTGCTGCCGAGAGGTCTTCTGGGTTGGAGAGAATGCGCAAATGTGTATGCTGGGTCCGCAGGGCGGGGCACTCAGCGCCCAGGCCATGGATTGCGCCGTCGAGGAAACACAAAGGCGGACATTCACATCAACTTTCGATGGACTGCGCAAAATCGCCCGCAACGAGGGCATGGTTGCCCTGTGGCGAGGTCTCAGCCCAACTCTGATGATGGGCATTCCGGCAAACATTATCTACTTCGCTGGGTATGATTGGCTACGTACCGACGAGCGGAGTCCTATTAAGCAACGCGTTTCGGATGTTTATGCGCCATTTGTCGCTGGCGCGATAGCTCGAACAGCGGCTGCATCAGCCACAAGTCCCGTGGAAATGTTCAGGACTCGTCTCCAAGCCACGCCGGGAACTGGCGCTGGACACTTCAAGGAAACATTAGAAGGCTTGTACCAAATGACCCAGGTGAAAGGATATACATCTCTCTGGCGAGGTCTGTCCCTTACCATGTGGCGCGATGTGCCCTTCTCGGGCCTCTACTGGTGGGGTTATGAGAAGGTCAAGGAAGGCCTGGAAGGAGCGCGGCAAAGCGCCCCTCATCTTTCTGGCTCTGAGGCAGAGCACGTCTCGACCGCGACTGCCTTTGTCGATAGCTTCATTGCCGGTGCCACTTCAGGATCAGTAGCGGCGCTGGTAACAACGCCTTTTGATGTTGGAAAGACACGGCAACAAGTTTTCCGGCATATGGATGACCATATCTCTCCCTCCCCCCGATCCACTCTCATTCCGAAGGCTATTGTCCCGGAACAGCTCTCTCTACCCAAGTTTCTCATGCACATATTCCGCGAGGAAGGCCTCGCCGGACTCTTCAGTGGATGGGCAGCCCGCTGCTTGAAAGTGGCGCCCGCCTGCGCTATCATGATATCGACATATGAGCTCGGAAAACGCATGGCTCGTGATGTCAACGAGCGACGACACCCCGAAGACTCCTAATCCTATCGCCCCTTATCTCCTCTCTGTAATTTTATAATGCATGCGCTCGACCATTGAACGCTCTCTCACAGCTCTTGTTTTGCCTCGTTTTGTTCTGTCTTCGGCGTTCGCATTTTGATGATACTGCATCGACTGAACTATAGAACTTGCATTTGGTGGTTTTTTTTCTTCGTCTCTCTTCCAAGGACACCGGTGGAGTGATTTTTGGGATCAAAAGCACCCCCCCTTGCTGTACATGTGGTGTTCGTGAATAATCTACTACAAAAATACAACTACTCTCCAATATCTCTACACTTCGCTCTTCCATATAGTTTGCTCAAAGTCGAGGTCACGCAATCGTAAGTTTAGAGCATGCTATACCTCTACAGCTAACTATTTCAAGAAGGCTTAGCTGCCCCGCAGAATCATGAGAATCACCGAACTCCAAGCAAAAAAGACATGCTCTTTGCTTTCCAACTTCTTTTCTTGACGACTGATCTATTCTAGCAAACAGAGAGAGCACTTTCCGAAACATCCTGTTCCTCCCGAGACTCGATGGCAGTGAGAATCAAATAATCAAACTGGAGAATAAGACACAAGAAACACCCGACCTATCCCGTTTATACGATGTGCACTGACTCATGATCGGCGCGCACAGCCGACCTGGGGGGCGCAAACCGGGGTTTGCGCACCGGGCGCGAGCAGATGATCAGATTATGAGGCTGAAGAGCCATATTTCCCCCCTTTAAGGCGCCCCCATCCTATCGAGCTTCTTTCCTTCAAGCTACGATTCAGTTAGGTTCGCGTCGAGAGCGCGATTCAAATGAACCATGTCTCGGTCCACGACGGGGCCGACGCGTCCACCATACTTCGATCACATACTTGCGACTCCTGAGACCAACGTTGAGTAAGATTCCCCGCAGGAACAAAACTTGAAAACAACAGCCTACTAACTGAGTCTTCTTAGCATCGTCGCCGTCCCACCCATTGGTGCGCATCATAAGAAATCCTGGACGGCGCAAGGCTCGCGATCACCATGGCTAGGAAGTGGATTTTTGGGTTATATGCCGAGAGCGCGGGTGCTGCTGTATAACCATGGCGAGCTACGAGAGCATGACAAAATCGAGGCTTTGGGACAGCGACTACTAAACACTCTTTTGACTGAACGCAAAAGTTACAGCCCGAGCCGACCTATCTTTTTTATCTGTCATAGTACAGGTGGCCTCGTGGTAAAGGCTTGCCTGGCTTTAGCTTCACGGGCCGAGCCGAACCAGGCCATCCTCACCAGCTGCCATGGAATCGCCTTCTTCGCAACCCCCCATCAAGGGTCGAGCTATCTCTCGGCTAATGAATATGCTCCGAGTATTCGCCGACTCCTGCACCTCGAATGGGATCTCCCCTTGTCTCTGAGGGAACAATTTCGCCCACGATCCGCTCGATTATGGCACCTTTCCAACATGTTCAAAGCCCTGTCTGCTGATATGAAGGTTTGGTCTTTCCTTGAGACGGTCGATTCTACGCTACGTGTTCAAGACCCGGAAACCTCCAAGTATATGGAGTTACATGCTCCGATCACATCGATTCGATCGGGGTTGTTGAGCATTGAACATGAGACCGAGATCCCTATGGCAACAGACCACGCGGGGACTGCTAAATTTCAAGGCCAGGACGCTGCCCGCATCACGTTTCTGCGCGAACTGAAGGAAGCGGTAACTGGAGCAGTGAGACTATCCAAGGACCCAGATACCCCTCTACGCGTTGAACGGGAAGTCATCGTTCAGGTGAATGGTTTCTTCGAGGATACGGCACTTGGGGTTAGCGATGAAACTCCACTCAAGATGTGGTCAGCACGAGTCTCTCTTGAGGACTATCTGGCACGTGGTCCGTCGGCATGTCTTCGAGAACGTTTGAAGCGTATTCAGCCTGGTGGCTTTGATGACTCCTCCATCAGTAGCTTTGACAGCCGTCACTCATTTCCGCATATCGTCCCGGGCCCGGATGAGATGGATGGTGATGAGACTCATGAAAGCACAGAGCAGCCCCAAGTTCCCCAAGAAGCCAACGTGAGACAACCACGACCGAAAATGAGACAGAGTCGAAGTTTCATAGACCCTTCACATCAATCTCCTATTATCCATATTACCGAGGCGGCAATGGATGGGTATTTCGACACAGGCAGCTCGCCAAGTGAAACTTCACCGCCGCCAGAAGAAAGCCCACGCCGCAACTCTATCAGCAGAGCTCTAGGGTTGATCCCATTTACTAGAGCTCATAAGCGTAGTAGATCTGATAGTAGCTCACAAGCAAGTAGCTCTCGGCCTCCATCGAGCTCAGCATCCCCACCGCGACAATCGGCTTTCTTAGCCATACCACCCTCGACTCGAGACCGCATAAACCAAGATGCAGAGGCTCCAGATATACCCCGCTCTATTCCTCGCTTTGACCGTCCGGAACCTGACACGGAAAAGTTACTCTGGATTCACGTCCCTTATACCCATACCGGTTGGGTTTCACAAGTGATCCGGCGTGCATGTGAAGATCGCGATGAACCAAATTTGTATGCACATTCTGCTTCATCGAATTAAATAATCGGAGCTAATGACAAATACAGCGTAAGAAAGTTTATTAATGATGAGAATTGGTACCTGAATCTGAACAGGGCTCGCCACCTCGAGCCCCATGCACGATTTGTGAGACCACAATGCATACATTCGAGACAGATGGATATCTCCCACGGAACTGATTCTGATGAATCAGAGGATCCTCAGCTTGCTTTATATGTAAGTCCAATAGTGATCACCATTCTCGTTCCTAACTAACGTGGCACTTTCTAGTCTCCATATGTATGTCAGCCTTTCGAGAACAGCTTACACTGCTAATATTCTGTAGCTTCATTGGGATACATATCGAAACTTAATTCAGCGACGAAAGGTGGTGGAAGACCGGCTTCGACAAGGACGTTCCCGACCGGTGCCCAGCCGAGTTGCGAGGTCAAGTCTAGAAGCCCAACTTATCTGGCAGTATCTAGGCTGTGAACCACCAATTCACTTTCGACGGACGCTTGATCAATTCGGATACCCTAACCTTCGCTCTACAGTCGCTAGAGATGATGACCAAATGCTCTGGAAACGAACTCGGAAGCCGGCTCGGCTTGACGCACAACTTCGAGCTTATCTGGAAGCTGCAGAAGAAGATGGAGAGGACGCCGAGCCTACTGAGTTCATGGACGGCAATGTGTTGATGGTCGATCAACTTTGGATATGGATTGTTGACCGGAAGACTGTTGTCACATTCTTTCCTAATCAGGAGGCTACAACATCTGAAGGCAAACTCTACGAGCAGTCGAACCTTCATAGCAGCATTTATAATGAGTTAAATGGGGATCTCGCACGCCGATTTGAGACAGCGGGTGATCTTGCGGCTCTTATCATGTTGCACGCTACGACAGTTCTTCTCGATAAGACTCTTCATCACGACTTGCAGGTGCTGCGTATCTTCGAAGAATCTATCAGTATACTAGTAAGTACCGCACCTACAAAAGACTTCCGAGCCTGCCTTTCAAGTTCTAATCAAAACAGACCGAATCCGTCACAAAGTCTTTCAAGCGTTTCCGAAATCGAGGCTTCACGAATCGGCCAGCTGATCACGACAGAAATCCAGATGGTAGGATAATGACGGCAGGCCAGCGCGATCAGCGAGACCGCCAAGTCGCACGGCGAAACCGAGACGATTTATCTGTTCTGCTTGAGCTCCGGGATATTGAGGATGAACTTTCGACCATCTTGAGGCTTCTCGAACAGCAAGACTCTGTCATAAAAAGTATGAAAAAGTATTTCGACCGCAAAACCTACGGCAAGGTATTCTTGGACATGGCGCAGTCTAGGATCGATGAATATCGCACCCAGATTGAAGATATGAAGTCAAATAGTCATACCGCGCAAAAGGCTGTACGTACTAATTACCCCCGGGGCGTGTGATTGACTGTCAATTTTTCTGACTCTGTCAGGTGGAAACTCTCCTTGATCTCAAGCAAAAACAGGCAAATGTAGACGAGGCTAAGATGGCCCGGTGGCAGGCTGAGGTAACTCAGAATCAGTCGAGATCCGTTATGGTCTTTACCATCTTCACTGTCATGTAAGACAATGTCTCTTTGGTTCAATTTAGTTCTACTGCTGACCTTGGAAGATTTCTCCCACTGTCCTTTTTCACATCTTTGTTCGGTATAAACGCCCGTGAATGGAGTGGTGAAGCTACCAATCTGACTTTGGCAACAATGCTGGAGATAGCTGGTAAGGCAATGACTTTTATTCGACTTTATTGTTATTTAACGCGGACTGACACTCCCTTCTTCAAGCACCCGCATCCTTTGCCATCATCGGCTTATCTCTTCTCATGGCATTCAGTGAGAAACTGCGTGGAGCGGTAAGAAAGTTGCATAAAATAGGCTCAGGGTTATTCAAGGACTTCTTGGTCCTGCCTGCAAAGTCTTTCCTGCATTGGCAATCCTTTAAGAGCAAAGTACCCAATGTGGCAGTCTCTGACGACTCGAGTATGCGGGAAAGACTCGATCGATATATGGGCTATGAGCGCCATAGGGTGAAGTTTGACGAGGACTTTTGGCAGCGACGCCAGAAAAATGACATTCCCCTTGCTATATTGGAGCGACAGACCCGCGGAGTAGGAGACTCTAAGGAGCCTGATATTATGCTTTCCGTTCTTGCTGAAAAGGCGAGGCGGAAGAAAGAGGGTGTCTGAAGTTGTAACTAGTAGTGCATAGATTTTTCCAGGAACGCAAAGTCAAAATGAACTATACTATTTTATCGAACGCATTTTCTGCCACGGTTTAATTTCATTCCCTTCGACTTCTTTTAATTTCCCTGGAGTTTCATAGTTCTGAGGCCTGCGGCTCAGGCAGCCCACACTGCTTTGTGGCCTTTGTTGCGTTTGTCCTTTGTAGTAGCATTAGTATTTAGTGTTAGCTATTGCTCTGAGAGAGTTTCCCTCTTACATCATTCCATCCATCGATTTCCATCTCATTTTGGTTCCGCTCCCGCCACTATATAGCTATGGAGCCGATTTTCCCTATCGAGTACAACGATCTAATGTATCGGGACTACCCGCCGCCAAATTCACCAGAGGGTTCTTCATCAGCAAACGAAGGAAGTATTTAGGAAACAGGCATGCAAAGTTTTCAGAAATCATTCCCTTAGGCTTTTGGCTGCTGCGCCAAAGGTATCGCGCAGCTAATGGAAGACCTCTACAGCTTGAATGGCCCAAAGTAAGCGGACATGACGCCCGTTGGCCAGAACATAAGCTAATACCAGTAGTGGCGAACGCAGTTTCGAAAATTTGCGAAATGCAGAAAGAATACCAAGTAAACGTATTAAAAGGGCGCAGAGAATTATCTAGACCAGGAAATGCAAGAATTGATCCTCCAGGAGAAAACCAATTCTTTGAGTCTGAGTCAACTGAAATTCTACTAAGCACGGGGATTCACCGAAGCGAGAATTCCCCGAGTTTCCCGCATTTCCCGCATTCCACCCCGAACTCGCCGATCATCATTCACGCATTCTCGGATGAAAAGTAATTGTAATTGATTTGCAGCTTAATCATGAACTTGCCGCTTATCACGGGATTGCCAGGAAGATTCAAAAATGGTGCCGGCTCAGAACATGACACACATACTAGGATTTCTTTTATTGCATGTCATCAATCTTGAAAGTTATATCGTATGTAGTCAGTAAGCTATCTCGAATCACCACTAGATACGGTTGAGGTATCTCATTGACTACTGGTATTTTCAAACGTTTGAGATTATAATCCAGATTCAAATCGCAATCGTAACCCATGATATCTGGGCCCGAGTATGACCATGAGCCGTTTGAAAAGGCGAAATAGATGGGTTAGAAATAAGTATGCATTGAATTGATAGCAAAGGAGGGATAACACGGTACCGGTTGATTCAATGGCTACGTGAGAACAAGGAACGCACAAGCACCCTTTTACTGGAGATATTCAATCTGGCGGCTAGGCGGCAAGGCTGCATGGAAGGCTTACGTATAATAACCCCGCAAAGATGGACATATGCCGTAGCCACCAAGTTCAATTACGCACCGGATTGCACAAATTAGGAGTCCAGCTAGGGGGGATCTTCTTTGGCGGTGGAGACACATGAATGCCACTACCTGATTAAGGAATCGGGGTTTGGATGATAAGACCAGTGATAACAAGGGATAAATTCAATGGGAAGATTGAAAATCTACCCGAAGTCAATAAATACAGTAGTAGTTCTTCATAATGTTTTGCTTCTCCTGGATGTGGTTGTCTTGAAGCACACAATAGGTATTTGAATGAGCATAGGCAATACAAACTCACATCTGTTGTCCGTGAATCCCTTGATCATCTATCATACTAACTTTGGGATTTTTGGTTCCGAATACAGCCCTCCCCGTAAATGCGATCCATGGATACGCGTCATCAGTGAACTTGAATTCAATGATTGGGTCTCGGGGCCTGGCATGCCGACAGGCTTGGGAAGATCCCATGCCACAGGGACCTCCAGACTGACGTACTACTACTAAAATTGCTCTTGGTATTTTCCATATATTATCTCGCAAGATCTATCACAAATGGCGTGATATTTTCGAGTCGGATAGAAAACTTGTTCTACTTCAGTTTCCATATCATGGCAGCCTGCATAGTATGTACTACTCTTCTCTATCAGCTTCCAAATCCGAAACCTGACTCTTTTTTAATTAGGAGAAATCCGACATTTCAATCAACTCTGATTCAAGTGGCTACACTGATAGCAATGGTCATCCCGAAAAAGTTCCTTCCGAGTCTGTTAAAGACAGCTCGGCTTCATGGGCCCATGCATTGCTAGCCTTTCTAGTGGTCTTCTCCACACAAGGATACTTTAATTCTTTCGGGACCTACCAAGCAGTCTACACAACTCTATTACCCGACATTCCCGCCACGCAAATATCATGGATCGGGTCTGTTCAAGTCTGCCTTGTCAACTTTCTTGGGGTCTTTGCTGGCCACATGGCCGACGCTGGTCATTTTCGTGCAGTATTCATTGCCGGCATGGTCCTTGAAGTTTTTGGGCTTTTTGCAGCCAGTTTCGCGATCAATTTCTGGCAGATATTTATCTCACATGGCCTCTGTGTCGGAATTGGCGCTGGTTTGATGTTCGCTCCTACAATTGCGGTATTATCATCCTACTTCGAGCGACATGGCTCATTCGCTATTGCACTGGCCACTTGCGGTGGTGCTTCTGGGGGCACTGTGTTCCCAGCACTCCTCCGAGAGCTAATTCCCCGTCTGGGACTTCCGTGGTCTATACGTATAGCAGGCTTTATAGTTTCTACGTTATTGATCATTGGACTGGCCTTCCTGCGACCGATTCCGACTTCTGGGAAGAAAGTAAAAACATTTCCATTCCGTACCCTCAAGGACCTCCACTACATTCTTTTTGCCATCTCCGTTTTTTTCGCCTTTTGGCCAGTCTATTTTGGCTTTTATTATGTGAGTTCTGTTGACACACCATTTCATAACGCGGAATTTCCTAATGGTTGTCCACAGATCTCACAATACGCCAAGGACTTTCTGCATTTTAACTCCAAACAAACTTTCAATATCGTGATTCTAGTGAATGCAGTTGGAATACCGGCACGTATTACCACATCACTATTGGCTGATAGATATCGGATCGTCAAAGAAATTTTCATGTGTGGTGTTGCTTTGGCAGCAGTCATTTTTTACAGTTGGTCGAGAGTTGAGACTCCTGGTAGCCTATATGCTTTATGCACCGCATTTGGTCTTGTCATTGGTACCCTTCAAACTCTTTTCCTGGCAGTTTCTTCTTCGTTCGCGAAGGACGATCACACAAGGGGTGTCCGAATCGGCGTTCTATGCACGGTCTCCTCCTTCTCCACTTTGACAGGGCCCCCGTTAGGGGGAGCAATTATCCACCTTTCCCATGAGCAATACACACCAGCTGCTATGTGGGCAGGTACCTCATCCCTGGTAGCCTTCCTGGTACTACTCGGTGGTAAGATCTACGAGCGTACGACTTCAACGCGAAGCAATTAGACAGCTTCGAATTAATATTAAACGCGACTGAACGAGAACTTCTTCTTCAATCTCATATTTATCTAACTCTCGGTAACAGTCTCGTGTTCAATCATCGAGAAAGTATGACAAGTTAATCTCATGTTTCTACAATCGCAGGTTTGTAGATAGGCATAACAAATTTCTTAGATTCAAAACATAACCCCGAATAACCGAGGGATTCCTTTCTGTTAGTTATTTAAGGGTGTTTATCACTGGCAATTTTTGGCCCCCATTACAAACTTCTATTAACGTAATTCCAAAGCGAGCTGGCCACCCACCCGAGCTGGCCACCCCAAAACACATAGTAAATACGATAAATTACAACTTCATATCTTAACAACCAGGTGTAACTTAAGTCGGGAAATAAACTTATTAAGTCTGAGTTGTATTTAAAAATCCTTGTTAGAGTATGAAAGTACTAGGACAATTAACGGACGAGGTATGTATATTTTTCGCTTAACTGTCTAAATTACATGGTATTTTATGGTAATATAATAAAATATTAAACTGAGTAGCTCAATACCTAAATATATTATGTCTGATGTAGAGAAAAGCCAGTATCCTAAAAACTAGACAACATTAAAAATTGGTGGCTGAAATATAGAGGGGCAGAGAATGGTATTTACTATGTGTTTTGGGGTGGCCAGCTCGGGTGGGTGGCCAGCTCGCTTTGGAATTACGTTATTAGTTAACGTAATTCCCGGCCGGTCTGCGCACCCGGTCGAGCTGCGCACCCTAAAACACATAGTAAATGCAATAAATTACTACTTCATATCTCAACAACCATATCTATTTATGATAAGATGTTAACATAATATGATCAAGATAGTGTTTCTAACCTATTGGCGAGGTATGAGGAAATTGTTGGAACTAATAATAGAGATAAATATATTTTTATTACCCACGTCAAAATTACGCTGTATTTTATGGTAACGCATCGAAATAGCCTTCTGAATTGCTTAAAACTAAGACATGTTATTTCATATGCTAGGGAAAGCCTATATTCTTATATTTAAGTAAAAATAAACTATGGTTGTTGAGATATGAAGTGGTGATTTATTGCATTTACTATATGTTTTGGGGTGCGCAGCTCGACCGGGTGCGCAGACCGGCCGGGAATTACGTTAGTTTGTTTGGGCCAGGGTCGCTCGATTGCCTCAGGCAGCAATGACTGACTGCAGGTGAGGCTCTCACTCTCCGTCCCCTCTAACATGGCCATCCCTCTCACTATCTCTGTACTCCAGATTCCCCTGCTATTTGTTCATGTTTCCTCGCCTCGGCAGTCATGACGCCGACAGCACATTGCCAAGCTGTGAAGAACGGGGCTTCCCCTATCTAAGCCACGGCGCGAGCACACCATTCGATGAGAAGTCGGATCCCTGCTGGGGGTTCTAAATAATCTCGATACGAGTCATGATTGTTGGTCTAAGAGCTGCCTCTCACCACCAGCTCCTGTTCAAACAAGCCTGGTCCTCATATTTTGCCAAAGCAAGATTTTTTGATATTTTCTGGATCTTCATCCCGGATACCCGGTACATTTGGCTGGGACAACATGTTGACATTCAGTCACCTAGATGCAAACGCAGACGAGTCAACATCTTGCACCATTTCTTTCCTCTTTGATTCATCCGCGTAGGAGCTTAATGTATCACCTAGGCAGGTTGGCAGGAAACTTGAAAGACACTTTATTGGAGAATGGAGGCAAAATACAATCCTACTACTATTTCATAGATATCTTCATAACCTACATCGTATGTTGAAAGAGAGACAGAAAATTCAAAACATTCAGAAGAACCCCACAACACCATCCATGCGCATATCAACTTGAAGTTTTCTTGGAAAGAGCTTTTCCCATTCCCACACAGCACCAGGCACCACGTATGGGAATTAACAAAAGAAAAATCCCTAGATAAAAGAGATCAAAGTCACGATAAGGATATAAATATTGATGAATAGGACGAAAACAATGCTTGGTTTTGCTGATCGGTGGAAATATCGGTGACAAACCGAGAGAGAAAAGGGGTGAAAATGAAACGAGACGAAAGGATAGATTTGATATGATTCCCAGATGATGTGATGTGGTGTGGAGTGGCGATGACGAGATTCATTGTTGCATTATGTCGGACGGTTCGGTCGCTTGCGAAGGCAGAGATGTGATGTTCATAGCCGCGCACTTGAGAATCGTCTGCATCATTATATTACCATTCAACGGTTTGGAGAGATAATCATCCATGCCCGCCGATAGACACTTATCCCTATCGCCCATCATGGCGTGGGCCGTGAGTGCAATAATAGGCGTGCGTGGTAACGTGTTCACTTTCTCGTATTGCCTGATTTTGTTCGTTGCCTCGAAACCACCCATCACGGGCATTTGGATGTCCATGAGGATCACGTCGTACCGGTGGAGCTTTACCTCTTTGACCGCTTGTAAGCCGTTTTCAACGACAGTCACGTTGTGGTTGTCCTTTTGTAGGATTCGCACGGCGACCTTTTGGTTGACGTCGTTGTCTTCGGCGAGGAGGATGGCTAGGGATCGGGTGAAGCCTGATGAAATGCGGCTGGCGCGATTACCCAGGGCGGGCAGGATGCCGTTCCAGAGGTCTATCGATCGGCAGGGGGTGGTTATGTAGGAGGCGATGCCGAGCTCGCCGGCTGATTTCAGGAGAATTGAGATGGCCGGCGCCATAATTGCTAGGGGTATTGAGGAGAGATTTGAGCAGATGCGTAGTTTAATTGCTGTGTCGACGGTTGATACGATGATTGCATCGATGGCGCAGTTCCAGTCTGCTCCTGGTTGGCCTGGAAGTTGTGAATCGGGTATGATTACTGGCTGGAGGCCGAGTTCCGATAGCATGTGAGCAGCGGGGAAGTCTGGCAGTTGACCATCGTCAACGTATAAGACCCGGCGATTTTTGTAAGGAAGTAGTTGCTCTGCAAATCCGGCTGGTTGTTCGGCAACTTTGACCCGACAAGTGAAGGAAAACTTGCTGCCCTGGCCTAGTGTTGAGGTAACCCATATATCACCGCCCATTAGAGAAACAAGGCGCTTCGAGATTGCAAGTCCTAGGCCTGTTCCTCCAAAACGGCGAGTCATCGAGCCATCCGCTTGCTGAAATTTGTCGAAGATGAGACCAAGCTTGCTTTCCTCGATCCCAATACCTGGGTCTGCAACCGAGAACTCGAACATAGCCTCGTCTGGCTGGAGGTCATGATTCTGAACACGCCTAACACACACCTTGATCTCTCCGTGGTCAGTAAACTTGATTGCATTGCCAACCAAGTTCAACATTACTTGGCGTAGCCGATAAGCATCGCCCAGAAGGTAATCAGGCACGTTTCCATCAACAATGCATGCCAAGCTCAATGCCTTTTCATTAGTCTCCACTGTTAGGGCTTTGAGTACGCCGAACACGGTGGAGCCAAGACTGAAGGGCATCTTCTCGATATTCATGTGGTTGGCCTCAATCTTTGAAATATCAAGAATGTCATCGATGATGGTCAACAAGCTTATGGCAAGATTGTGTACCATATCCAAGGTCTCTCGAACAGGGGCCTGAAGGTCATCTGTATCGAGGGCCAGACTAGAAAGACCAATAATTCCATTCATCGGAGTTCGGATTTCGTGACTAATGGGCTTGTTAGCATGGCTTGCATCATTTACTTTGATCAACTCTCTACCACATACCTCATATTTGCAAGGAACTCTGATTTACTGCGATTCGCCAACTCCGCGGCTTCACGGGCTGCCTGGTTCCGTTGGATACTGTCACGCAAACTGTTGATCATCTTATTGATCTTCTGTTTCAGATCATCCATTTCGCCCGAGGCCGATACGGTAATCAACTTTGTGAAATCACCGCTCATCGCTGCTTCGGTGATCTCTCCAAAGGCTCGGACCTGCGAGGTGAGGTTGTCTGCCATGGTATTCACGTCTTCGCTGATAGATCTCCATATACCCAGGGAACCGTCGACATTGGCCTGGCCACCAAGTTTACCCCTGACACCCACATCTCTCGCCACGACTTTCACCTCCCTTGCGAATTGGCCGAGACCATCAACCATGCTATTGATTGTCTCTTTCAAGGTCAATATTTCACCCTGGGCATGGACCTCGATCTTGGTACTCAGATCTCCGCAGGCGATTGCCTGTGTCACGTTCGAGATCTGTCTGACCTGCAGCGTGAGATTTTGCGCCATCGTATTAACATTATCCGTCAGGTCGCGCCATCTACCCTCGACGTTTTCGACCTGAGCCTGTCCACCCAGTGTGCCGTCCGTTCCCACTTCCCGCGCCACACGGCTCACCTCAAAGGCGAATTGATTGAGCCGGTCGACCATGGCGTTGATGGTTAGTTTTAAATCCAAGATCTCCCCTTTCACATCGGCAGTCACCTTCATCGTCAAATTACCACGAGCAACGGCCGTCGTGACCTTCGCAATCTCACGCACCTGCTGCGTGAGATTCGAAGCCATGATATTCACATTATCAGTCAAACTCTTCCACGTCCCCTCGACTCCATGAACAACCGCCTGACCACCAAGCGTCCCATCCGACCCAACCTCCCGCGCAACCCGACTAACCTCAAAGGCAAATTCCCGCAGCTGATCAACCATCGAATTGATAATGTTCTTCAGCAACAAGATCTCCCCTTTGCAGTCCGCTTGCACCTTCCTCGTCAGATCTCCCTTCGCCACAGCCGTGGTCACAGTCGTGATATCGCGAACTTGGGTCGTCAAATTATTCGCCATGGCATTCACATTAACCGTCAATTCGTGCCAAATTCCCTGAATACCCTCGATCCTCGCCTGACCACCCAACACCCCTTCCGTGCCAACTTCCCTCGCGACCTTCGACACCTCCTGACTGAAAATCTGCAGCTGGTCCATCATGGTGTTGATAGTTTGCTTGAAGGCCGCGATATCGGGCGACATTTCGAGCGGGTGCATGCGTGCGCGCTGGGATAAGTCACCGTGGGCTACTTGGGTGACGATTTCACCGATGGCGCGGAGTTCCTTGTGGAATGCTTCATTGATGTGTGTGGACTTTCGGAGCTCGTTGCGGAGGGCGGAGCATTCGTGCTCGACCTCGGCGATTGCGCTGTGGGATTCGCGGCGGTAGATCAGCTCGTCCACGATTAGTGAGATGAATTCTCGCGGTACGGAGACTTCGGGTGTTTGTTGGTGTTGGAGGGCTGCGCGCGCTTGAGATAGGTCTGCGTCGCTGACCAGAGTTGGTCGGCCCATGTCCACCAGTGCCGCCATGGTGACGGGGAGACTGGGAACTGAACTGAGCTGGGGATTATGACAAAAGCAGAGTCGAGCAGAGTCGGCCGGAATAGATCGAATTGAATCAATAAAGTGACGACCTCTGCGTCTTTGTTTCAGCTGCAAGAGGGTCAGGTGGGGGAGTACAAGACAAGAGCTTTGATTCAACTGAGGGGGAGGGGGAGGGGGTTTGAAGTGGAAGCTGACTTTGTGAAGGAATGAAACCTGGGGGTGGGCCGATCGAAACGCACGATGAATGGAGAGCAGGCCCTAAAAGCAGAAGGTTTGGTGTGGTCTGGTTCGGTCTGGAGTAGAGTGGAGTGGAGCGGATAGACAAGCGATCTGACACATGAGCATTAAAGAAGTACTTGTGAGTACTGATCAGTACTGCAGTCTCACGCGCTGTCTCCACAAGGCACAGGTCACCGGTTACCAGTCTTTTAAAGAAGAGATAGCGGAGTGGAGAGGAAGCAAGTGTGACGAAGGGGGGGTGAGAAGGTAAAGGAAGAGAGAAACGAGGAATGAGGCCGAGTGGCAATGCCAGATTAAGTCTAGACCGCAGCGGGCACTCCGCACTCTCCAGGCTGGAATTGCCGACGGGCGTGACCAATGACCCCACGCCAGACCCATCACATTGAGAAAACTTGAATTCCATCGTAGCTATGAGTCGCAGTTAGGTACATACGAGGTCCGGAGTACAGTACAGTCAAACTAGACTACTAGACTATTTGTATGCTTCACAACGTTGCAGATCGGGCGGGTCGATCTGGTCCACCAAGAACCGCACAAAGCGTGAAGATCCACCATACCCAATAGGAGACAAATGAGAATGCCGATCAGAGATGCATTAGACGTAGATAAAACAGTATGATACATAGTTGCGCCGGAACCTTTTTTCGAGCCCCAGGAGAAGAGTGGAGAGGAATAAGAAACAGCACACAACACACACAAGAATACAGGTATAGGAAAAGATCAAAATAAAACACATTACAAAGTTCCGGGGCCGTCTAGGGTCAAACGGCGATGCAAGAGATCAGGGGGATCGGAAATCATCATGGATACACATGGAGACACGAGGAAGATGGGGATGAGGGATGAGGGACGAAGGCGCTTAGAACATACCACCGCCCATGCCGCCCATACCACCCATACCACCCATGCCACCAGCAGGGGCAGCAGGGCCCTTCTCCTCGGGAGCATCGACGATGACAACCTCGGTCGTACCGAGCAGGGAGGCAACACCGCTGGCATCAACCAGACCAGTGCGGACAACCTTGAGGGGGTCGACGATACCGCTGGCGATCATATCAACGTACTCGCCCTTGGAGCTGTCGAATCCACGGTTGAAGTCCTTGGCGAACTCGTCGGTGAGCTTGCCGACAATGACGCTACCCTCAAGACCGGCGTTCTCGACGATGGTGCGGGCGGGGCGGGTGATAGCGCTCTTGATGATGGAGACACCGAGCTGCTGATCGAAGTTGGCAGGCTTGACGTTCTCCAGGGCGTTGGCGGAGGCCTTCAGAAGAGCGGTACCACCACCGGGGAGGATACCCTCCTCAACGGCAGCGCGGGTGGCGTTCAGGGCATCCACGACACGGTCCTTCTTCTCACCAACCTCAACCTCGGAGGAGCCACCGACCTTGATGACGGCGACACCACCAGAGAGCTTGGCGAGACGCTCCTGGAGCTTCTCCTTCTCGTACTCGGAGGTACCGGGGTCGGCCATGACGCCGCGGATCTGCTCGCAGCGCTGGGCAATGCTGTCCTTGCTGCCCTCACCGTTGAGAATGATGGTGTCCTCCTTGGTGATGGTAATGGCACCGGTGGTACCGAGCATCTCGGGAGTGAGCTTCTCGAGCTTGATGTCGAGCTCGTCAGTGAAGACGGTACCGTTGGTCAGAACAGCCAGATCACCCAGAATGCTCTTGCGGTTGTCACCGAAGCCGGGGGCCTTGACGGCGGCGACCTGGAGCTGTCCGCGCAGCTTGTTCAGGATGCAGACAGCAAGAGCCTCACCCTCGATGTCCTCGGCGATGATGACCAGGGGGCGGCGAAGGGTGGTGGAGGCCTCCAGGGCAGGGATAATGTCCTGGACAGCAGAGATCTTCTTCTCAGAGAGCAGGATCAGGGGCTTCTCGAACTCGACCTTCTGGGACTTGGGATCGGTGATGAAGTAAGGGAGGTGTAGCCACGGTCGAATCGCATACCCTCGGTGACCTCGAGCTCGTCCTCCACGGTCTTGCCCTCCTTGACGGTGATGACACCTTCCTTTCCGACGCGCTCCATGGCGGTGGAGATGAGCTTACCGATGGCAGTGTCGCCGTTGGCGGAGATGGTGGCGACCTGAGCGATCTCCTCACCGGTGGTGATGGCACGCTTGTTCTCGACGAGGTACTGGACGGTGGCCTCGACGGCGGCCTGGATACCGCGGCGCAGATCCATGGGGTTGCAGCCAGCGGCGACGTTCTTCACGGTCTCGGAGAAGATGGCACGGGCCAGAACGGTAGCGGTGGTGGTACCGTCACCGGCAGTCTCGTTGGTCTTGGAGGCGACATCCTGGAGGAGACGGGCACCGAGGTTCTCGAACTTGTCCTGCAGAGTAACAGCCTTGGCGACAGTCACGCCATCTAACCGAGTTAGCCTTTTGTTTTTGGTTTCTCTTCTTCGGTTCGCGATAACACCGAATTGCGCCGAATGAGTGACATACCCTTGGTGATCTTGGGGGAGCCGTAGGGGGATTCGATCAAGACGTTGCGACCCTTAGGACCCAGAGTGGAGGTGACGGCCTTGGCCAGGGTGTCAACACCCTTGAGGAGGTTGGCACGGGCTTCAACACCGAACTTGAGCTCCTAGTCGAGAAGTTAGCTAGAATCCACCTAAGGGCTTTCGGAATCGACGGAAGATGGAATCGGGAGCCATCGTAATATCGGACCGAGGATGATTGGAATTAACGGAGTATCACGCAGAGTATCACGTACCTTGTGAGCAAAACGCTGCTGTTGGAGGTTCAAACCGGAGCGGTAGAAAGGGGCACGCTTGGAAGCGGCGGAAAGGACCGAAGTCCGGGTAGACAGAGCGCGCTGCATTATGAAGAAACAAAACAATGAAAATAGATGAGCAAAGAGAAAAAGAACAACCCGATTGGGGATGAAGGGTTGGGAGGGGGATGGAAAGAAGAGGTAGGTAGCTGGGGAGATGAAGCCAAAGTCTCGAAAATTTTCCCGGCGCTTCTTCCCCATCCCCGGACTTGGCGGCAGAAAGAGCTAGAAGGTCACGTGAATTGTTCCCGAGGTATCGGGCGGGCGGCTGTATGGGATAGGACAACATAACCATGAGCTTATCTAGGGTAATACATATAGGGAAAAGACTCGGATATTTGAAATGGACTTGGTAAAATCTTCAATCATTTGAATCTTCTCATGGTTGGGCTTCAATCTGCGGTGGGAGAACCGTAGTAGTATCGGAAGTAGAAGCCGATTCGACACGATAGTATATACAGTGGCAAATTCTAGGATGAAACTCGCATTATAACCGTGAAGGCACACCACCTTTTAGGTGTGCCCACCTGGGCACGGGGCTCCTGAGAATTAAATCAAGAGCCCATTCAATTGAATAAAACAAGGCCTTCCTAGTAAATCAACTGCCAGTCTAGACTGCCTTTAGTCACCTGGTGTTCGGAGCAAGACCGGGCCGGCACAGCCCGCCCAACAACTTTCGGTGGAGCCGGTCCTTCTTAGTCTGCCCGTCAACTCACCTTCTTGCCCAGCTTCACTAGTAAACGTCACGGTACTACTCCTAGTAATAACTACAGGCAAGAACGAATAATGTCCACTTGAAGATCAGTCAATTCATTCCCATATTCATCTTCATATCTAAGCCTCTGATTTTTCATGCTTTATCTCGCTTTCCTAAATTTCCGTACTGCCTGCACCCCAAACCAAAATGACTTGATCTCGTCTTCCCCGCCCCTTCTCCTAAAAGAGGCCCAAAATCCCTCGTCTTCTGCGTCTCCTGCACTTTCTGATCGGACGGAAGCTTCCATGGACCCGGTCATTCACAGCAAAGGAAGGCCGGGTTAGAAGGACCCTGCACCGGGATCATCTTCATAACCCACTAGCTCCTCAAAGCCCCGGGAAGATATGTTGCCAGCATTGATGAGCAGGTCTTGCGGATTGATCACGTTCGCATTTGGCGACGAAGGTGGGAGACCATACCCAGGACTCGGCATGTTAATCTCCATCTCGAGAGATCGATGATTCTCGGGCAAGTAAAAGAATCCACCCGGGGAAAATGGCGGCTTTTGAGAGTTTACCGGGCTAAGAGGATATTGCTGACCACGTGCAGCATATCTCCAGCTTTGTGGTTGAGTCGGATATTGTGCATACCTGGAACTCGGATTCTCTTGGAATGCTGCGCGCTGCACATATGTCTTCGGATCGAAGAAGTCGGGGCTTTGTAGCGCGCCTTGAAACGTTGCGGGTTTGTGGTTCAAAGGTTGCAGCAGCAGTGGGTTCGGCTGCATTGGATATTGTGACGGCGATCGCATGAACTCCTGTACCCTACTAGGAGTACCGCCCTGGCTACTATCGCCAGTCATCTGCAAAGCCTCGGGGCTCCAGAAACGGTCGATATTGGCTTGGAGTCTCGGGGTCTTTGGTGAGTTTCTCCCCATGGATGCCGGGGTCGACGAGTGCTCGTCGACAGCCTCGGATGAAAGCATGCTAGCGGTCCGACTCTTGAAGCTAACACGGAGTTTCTGCCTTGCTACAGGACTGGGAGACTTTTCCTCGAAGATCTCGCTCTTCTGGATATCCGCAATCGCAGGACTTGCAAATCTGTTCAGGCCGGTCATTTCTTCTTTCTCGGAGCTCAGAGTATCGTCTAATTCCTCTGACGAAGACTCGGGTGCATCACTGGGTGCGTCAGTTGGATTTTCTGACTTAGCAGGGAGGAATTGGAGGAAAGGGGCATACACGCACGCTTTCTCTTCCTTGGGGCTGATTTTCCGGCCACACAGCTTGGTGCGTTTCTTCGCACTTGCACTTGAACTTGCACGACGGGTCAATGGGCGCTTTTGCTTGCGCGGGGTTGGAGCCCCATACTCGGGGTCCGAACCGCCGGAAGAGAGATCATCGACTTCTTCTTTGGAGAGAGCATCGACCACACCACTCTGCTGAACAGAGCCCTTCGAACCTCCTTTGTGGGAGCCAGCAGCAGCACGTCGGAGTGGAGGCGGGACTATCTTTCCATCCCTGACCCGACGACTACGCAACTTGGATAGGTGCTGCACGATTGCACCTTCCGTGTACTTTGGGCCCATGGTGGAAGCCACCAGGTCCCATGGTATCTTCGTGTTGCTCGAGTTGCAGGCAGCCTGGATGGCGAGCAACAGGTGTGTATCAATATCGGCTATTCCGGTTAGTACAAGAACGTGGTATGTGAAGGCTGAACGCCGGAAGTAACATATAACCATGCAAGATGAAGCACAATGGAAGAACTTCCAAAGATTCATGGAAAAGGCAGCAACCTAAATGCACGGGCAATTCCAGATGAAAGCAGGGGAAGCACTTACTATCCCAGCGCACCAGATTGCGCTTCTCCTTTCTGGACTGAGCGGGTGCCTTTCCTGGTGCCATTTTGGTTGCATCAGCAAACGGAACCTTTGCTGTTGGAGTCGATGGATTGTTTGGGTAATCGGAAGGTGAGGTGATAATTCTGTTGACTTTGGATCGGAACTTTAGTTCTTCGAGACTATATGACTGCCTTGTTTCTTGACTGCCCAGAGGAACCGTCAAAAAGCGCAGACATACCGTGCAAGCTGCATGAGTGTTACCGTCAGTAGCAGACCAATTTGGTTGCGAAAATGGGCCTGAAAGATGGGGGTCGAAGGTGTGCACAGCTTCCATGATTGATACTATGCGATGATGGAGAGGTGGCGTATGTGGAAGCCCAAGAGAAGCCCATGTAGAGTGTATACGACCAAGAGAGAAAGCAAGAATTCACGAACAAGAAGTGCACTGCTCATCAAGCTTCGCTTTGGTTCAGACCAAGCAAGCAGGCTTGGATGCACTAAAAACAACGATGCAAGTGGTGTTTGGACTTACTATGTTCAGGGGTGTTTAAGTGTGTTCACGAATACCATGAGGCATGGGTGCAGGAGCAAAGAGAAGAGAGAAAGGGCGAAGGTGAGAGGTGAAGTGGGAAGTGGGAAGGGGAAAGGAAAAGGAAAAAGGCGGGGGGTGAGGGGCGAGGGGAAAAGTTGGGGAAGAGTGAGCAGTGAATGGTGAATGGTGAATGGTGTAGGTGGTATGGGTGGTGTGGGTGGTTGCCAAAGATGGAAGGTGCCTCTACTTTCTGAGACTCGGAAGCGTAGTAGAAGTCCATAGTAGTGTCCAGTGTCCATGAATTGTCTGTTAAACCCCCATATTTCCACTCAATCGAGCCAACAGGTGAGCTAAATAGATGGAACATGTTGCAATTGTAGTTGTTATTATACCAAGGAGTGTATATAGTGCCAGTGGCTCTTACTAGCTAGGGGGGATGGTGATCTGACTGGAAATGTACTACTTAGTATTTTAGAGGAAGCTTTATAGGCTGTAAGAGGGTCCAGGTTACATGCTTCAAGCAATGGACCTTTCCACTGGATAGCCGGGCCCTCTATATATATTGAAGAAGAAAAAGAAACCTTCAATGCAAATACAAATACATCTATCTGCTGATATTGCTTGGTTGCCAATGGTGTATACTTACAGTATGCATAATACCACGTGACTGATATCCTTCCATTCACGTGACACTGGAAAGAGACAAAGATAACACGTGACCTGAGACTCCCGAAACTCCGGATCGAATGCTTCCAAACTCACCCGAGCCCGTTTTCACCCCCTTCAATTCAATCCACCCACCTCCCCCATCCACATTCAAAATGACTGCCGCCTGGAAGGCCGCTGGCCTCACGTATGTTTCTCGGTTCCCGAATTTCTAAACTTCCGCTCACCCCGATTACCAGTTACAACCGCTACCTGGCCATTGCCGCCCGCACCGTGCGCCGCTCTCTGAAGGAGACTCCCCGCCTGAACTCCGAGCGCCGCGGCCAGATGGACCTTCGTTTTGCCAAGTGGGAGGTTAGTTGACTCGCCCGAATACGATACTTGAAACCGCCGGGAAACTAACGGAGGATTCGCGATTGTTTAGAACGGCAAGCAGGGTGAGGGCAAGTCCCTCGCACAGGCCAACAACGAGGCTCTCGCCCAGGCCGAGAAATAAACGGATCGACCAGTCATCTCCAATTACAAGCGATTGAGAAACCAGGAGATTCGTCATGTTGGGAGGAGCGATGGACCCGGCGGAAACCAGAAAGCGGAGGAGTAGCGCGGACCCCGGGGAGACATTGAACTTTTGTACATGTGTAGCAATACAGGCACACGCGTCTGGGTAGACCGAGCCTAGAAATCGCACTCGTCCTTTTTTGACCATCTTCGTATTCCTATATTGTCCAGCTTTGTCGTAGAAATTATCTTGATGTTGTGGCTTGAGCTGGGAATTGGAGCTTTGTCGGTAAAGCATCGCTGCACGTCAGAGGTCTTACTCTTGTCGCCTGCCACTGCCACACCTGCTGCCCGAATCGCCTTTTTCCGCCCACCCCCCACCAACCCCTCGATTCATTGGACTCCAACCATTCCCCTCGGCGATCCTCGACCTGACGATTTTCCTTCCTTCCATGAGATCGACCGGCCGCGGATTGCAGAGCCTCGAATCTCTGTGCGATGCTCCCGAATAATGAGGTGCGCTTGCCCCCTCTGCGGGCTGCGCAGCCTACAGCAGTGCTTCGCGACATCACCGCCGAATTCACCGAGGCTGCTTCCAGTAAGTTGATGTATTCCTCGAGTGGGCTATGCTTCAGATCTAACTGTTGGACTCCCTATACTAGAGCTTAAGACTGGACAACTCGTCAAGGATGAATTATTTACCCTGTTCGAGGCAGTGGGCGCATTGGAGGTGCGTCATCGTCACACAGTGACCCCAAAGATATACTGGAGGGAAGCAATTGAAGACTGATCATGGATCGAAATGGTAACAGATTATGGACTCGAAAATGGATAGTGGTTATATCGCACCCGGCGAAAACCACGTACAAGCGTTGGAGGACGATTACGATGTGCGACAGGCCTTGACACCAGAGCAGGTTATAGGGTTGATGGATCAACTTCTTTGCCATGAAGTAAGTGTGCAGTCCCACTGCTATGGGGGAAAACATTCAGCTTATCCGATTGCAGATGGCATGGCACATGGGCCACCCTCTCTCCCAAACCCTCTTCACCTCGATCTACCTTGATAAGTTACTTTGGCCAGTTCCGAAAACCATGGGAGATGCCCGTTTTGATCGCATATCGAGCGAATCCCCTCTCATCAGTCTCGTTCTCCGAGCATATTGTCTGGCTCTCGTCAAGGCTTGCGACTTCGTCCATGCTCGCATAGCGACCGAATATTACTATGAGGTAGTGTGGAAGAAGGTCCGATCTTGGGTGGAAGTCTATTGCTGACAGCTTTCGCTTCATAGGAAGAAGACTTTGTCTCCCAATTGTACAATCGCAACCTGCTGTCAGGATTGGACCCGTCACACTTCTTTCGCCTGCTGGATCAGGCGGTAGAGTGGGTAGATGCCCAAGAAACGATAGATCGGAAGCTTCGAGACGCTATTCGATGCAGACTGCTGTTTCGGCACGAGTTCCTCAGTGCGCTTGACGAAGACCTCGAAGTTCTTGACACCAGGTCAACAGACAATTTTGTGTCCTGCCTATCTACCTTGAGTGATATTACAGAAACTGTTGCTCATGGCACACCTGTACCAGAGGCATTTAGCCTAAAAATCCAACGGAAGCTGGCCAGCACGGTGCCTCCTCGTCCTATTGTTCAAATTAGCCCCGAGGATGCTCTTGCTCATCTCAAACGACTTTGCCAAGATGCAATCGATATGCAGCAGATGCTGGACTATAAGGGACCGAGCAACTTCAAGGTACAGCAACCTTTCTTTTCCTTGATTTTTTCTTTCTTTTATCTTTGCGATTGTTAACCCCTGTCTAGACCGCAATCTGGAGTCTGCTATCCCGGAAACCCCAACCGTCTGTTTACATCCGTTGTCTCCTTCAAGCCCTGATTGTGAGCGACATGACCATCCTGGGCGCGGTCCCAGTCAAGCAATTTCTGTATGACGATCTGGCGGAGCTGGTCTTGCCATCCAGTGTGTTACTCCAAGCGAACACCGACGAAGTAGAATTGCCGTCCGACCCTCGGTTCCAGATTGCCCAAAAGATGGAAGGGTTTGTGAAACGATTTTCCCAGGTATGTTGCCCAAACTGGCTTGAATGGCCAGATGCTAATCCATGCAGCCCTTTGTGGATACTGTGCGAGCTGCCTGTCTGAACCGCTGTCGAATCCGTCGAACCGTGTGTCATACCGTGGTGGATTGGGACAATTTACAAATGGAGGTATGCGAGTACGCTAGGAACCACACTAGGAACCACAACCCCCAGCAACGCATAGTAACTGACCTGACCACTATGACTAGGCCGAGGAGCTGGATCTAGATCTGCAACGGTTGAGCGACGAACACCCGCTGCAAATGAAAGGAGGTGAAACCACATTTTCTTTCCCACTCAGCAGCTGGGCCTACCACCAAAAACTCATTCAGATCCGACGTATCATCCAGATGGGCTTCGAACTGTCGATCTACGCACCCGAGGAATTGGCGGGGATGTATTGGTACCTGTCGTACATCTGTTCCACCCACCTCGGCCATCTCGACCGCATCCGCACCTTCACTGTCGCGGCGCGCAAACGAGATCTCATTTCCGCCGGTGATCGCTCGGTCGACTCGCAAAAGTCAGCGGCCTTCCACCGCTCATTCCGGACCCTGGAGAGAATGACCACCCAGCTAATAGCAGTCGACGCATTTGCAATCGCTCTACACGCTCTATTCGTGCTTCTCACGCGACATGGGGTTCTTCCTTGCGCTGCAGGTGCGGACGCTTACTCCACCGATCGACTGCGCTACGAACTGCGCATGAAACCGTTTATCCCAATCTCTCTTCCCGAGCTGGTTCCCTTTGAGGAGTTCCAACGGGAATCGGCGCTAGAGGGCGATTCCGATGCGATCATTCTGGATCGCGCTAGCAAGGCGATTACGGAAGCTCGGAAGGCGTGGGATGTGTTGCATTCTCAAGGGGCTTTCCTCGAGGAAGCTGGGTCTGGGTCTGGGTCTGGCGCTGGTAAAGAACCGCCTAGCGCAATTGAGGAGGACTGGAAGCGGGATGTCAAGGATGCGATGCGGGCGTGCATTGGAGCGAGCATTTCGATTGAAACGGTGCGGAAGGCGCTAGGGAGCAACCCGTCGCCGTCGGCCGGGCAGCCGTTGAACCTTGAGGTGACGATCCCTGAGATCGGCAGTAAATCGCGATGGCATGAGTGGTGGGTTGTGCCGCAAGTGAGCGAGAAGAAGAACCAGTGATAGATGGGATGATTACTACACTTCTATCATGATCTACTAGTAGTATTAGTATATATATTACTTGGGTACTGTACCCGACATCCCGGTATAAACGCACTAGACTCGTACTAATATTACTGCGAACTACCGACATGGGTGTAGATTAATATATCGTGGTGGAGACAAGGTGATCCTCCACGGAGAAAAACCGAGAACTCGAACTCATCACACTGAAACTTCAAGTTGAACTTAAATAAATAATCGCTAGAGAATACTCTCGTCACTAGTATAAACAGCTCTACTACTAAAATGCCGCATCGGGCGTGGTGTACCAAGGACCGTGACCACAGCTTATGAAATCATCGACTTCACTTCACCCACTCGCACCTTCGACCTTCACTTTGACCCCCCCACAGCTTTCCTCTCTTGCTACACTGGCAGGTACCAGTACGTTCTACTTGACCATAGGGGGACATCCTCATCTCATCCCCCCCCAGGCTCTCGCTATAACACATCACATTCTCCTCCCCCAACCCCCGGACCTCATCGGCTGCGGCTCCGCTTCGACCTCCCTCAATCTGCCTCGGAATATCCTACGAGATCCTTCCTATGCCACCCTCTGCCTCTCAGCTCCACGGCCCCTGTCCGCCCAGCCAAGGACTCGATCTCGATCTTGATCTTGATCTCCATTAACCGGAATACTCCCTCCTCCAACCCCCTTCTGCACCTACAAGTTGCGAAAAATGCCAACATACCCCATCCGTCGCCGACCGCGCGAGTGTAAGACCTGTCTACCGTGCCGCGCCAGCAAAGTCCGCTGCGATCGCAACGTCCCCTGCTCCAATTGTGTCAAACGCAACTTCACCTGTTCCTACGGCCGACCCTCATCCAACCGACTTCCCATCTCTTCCTCCTCCACCACCCCGCTTCATTCCTCCTTCCTCTCCCCGGCTTTTCCACCCACCTACCCGGGAGCAACAGCGGCATCAGCAGCAGCAGCGCCACAACCACCGTCGCTGCTCTACGATGATACCGATGCAGTCTCCACCATCACCGATCGGCCCTCCCAGGCCAGCGACGATGCCGATCTCCCCGAGCTAATCGACATGTCCCAGGGCGAATGGGACGAGATAAATAATAAGATGGCTGCGATGGAGCAGATCATCGGGAGCTTGAATTCGATCTTCCAATCCCACTCTTCCCGCCGCCGTGTCGATCATCACCCACCCCCGCTCCAGCCACCACTGGAGTCGGAAGAAGCGCCGGAGCGCAAATACTCGTCTCGGTCGGAGGGTGTATATGGAGCCAACTCATCTCGTACCGGCGCGGTTCATTTGGGATCCCGTTCGGCGCTGGTCGATATCTTGGATAAAGCGAGGAGCTCAACGGATATGGCGCAGGTGCTACCTCAGGAGGATCTACTTGCGGATCTTGCGTTGGGAAATGAATCGGCTGCATACCCTTTTGTAGATCTGTGGTCGTCGGACCCTTATACTTTCAATATTGCGGGCGTGTGTTCGGTGATTCCCGAGGATGATCTGTGTAAACGGTATGTGCTGATGATATGCTGTTGTTGTGAGATTGTGTTGTGCTGTAGAACGCGGGTTCTTGCGCAGGCATTGTGAATTTGCAGGATAATATGGCTGACATTTTTCTCCTTCCCTTTGACTCAGATTCTTGGGCTTCTATAAAAAGATTGGCGCGGTGTTGTACCCGGTGTTATCGGACCTAGACGAACTGGAGTACAAGACGAATTGCTTACTCCAGGGCCGGCGACGCGCGGGAGGTATCTATAAGCCGGATGCCAGTGGGTTAGTCAAACCGTTTGGAATGGATTTGCCCTTTCTGAGCCTGCTTTTTGCGGTTCTCGCTTCCGGCTGCCAATTGTCCGATATTTCGGAGCGAGAGCGCGAGTTGACCTCGTGGGTATACGGTGCGTTTGAAGACGAGCTGCTGCGCTGCGTTCGCAGTGTAGCTGCACCAGCAGCAGCAATGGCAGCAAGAGACTCATGATAATGTGGAATATCTTACTGACCACTTCCCTTAGTTTCTTGTGCATATCAATGTCTTCGGATGTTGAATTATGTTTCGCAGCCCACGGTGGAAGTGATTCAAATCCTTCTTATTATCAGCAATGTCTTATCATATAATATGAATGCCGGTGCTTCATACACTTTGCTAGGTATGTTCCATTCTCAAATAGAACCCTTTGATTTGACGCTCAACTGATCTGGTATTTAGGCATGACGGAGCGCATGTGTCTTGTTCTTGGTCTTCATGTTGAATCCACGGGATTTTCACTCAAGGAGCAGGCGATCCGGCGCCGCGTCTGGTAAGATGGGATGGTTTTTTCTTCCACGCAGTTCCGATTTGCTAATATCAGTAGGTGGACAATGGCTTTCCAGAATAGTCATTTCTCGCTTGCCTATGATCGACCCTCCATCACCATGGTCAGCCAACCCGAAATACCCTTCGATCGTAAATCCATGCCGGGACATCGAACATACTTCGAGACCCTGTGTCGCGTGGTCTCCCTCGCACTCGAGATTCTCCGATCCCGAATGTATCCAGAGTCTTCCCAGCCCCGATTCCACGAGATCCGCGAATGCAAGCAGCGCATCCAGCGCATGATCGCCGAAGCTACCCCCCCACCTCCGCTACAAAGAGCAGTGCCACTCGCTGGTCGAGCACATCGAACGAACAGAACTGCGCCTGCATTCATCGTACCTCCTCTCCATCCTATGTCGTGTCTCCCTCGACCCACACTCCCACTTGGACGAGCACCGCCGCGCCATAGTCCGCGAAGACTGCATAGCAAGCCTAATCGACACGGTCGATGCATTCGTAGAACTGCACGAAATTAACTCCCACTGCTCCCGCTCATGGATAAGTCTGCAGCGCTCCATCGCCTCCGCTTTCCTGCTCGTCGCCAACGACGACAGCACTCAGACCTGGATCCTAATCGACCGCCTGGAAACGGTCCTGGCTGACCACGTCTATGCGGACGGTGACGCGGACCTGAACAACCGCACTGACTCGGCGAAGCATCTTTCCTCGTCCCTGCGCGCGTTGCGCGAGATCCGCGAATCTTTCCGCGCGCGCAAGGTTGTTTCCCTTCCCTCGGCTGGTGTTGGTCCGACGGTCCCGATCCAGAATTCCTCGCCTTTGGTGTGGCGCTCGCCGCCTTCCTTCGAAGCCGAGTTGGAGATCCCGACTACTATGGTTATGGGCAGTGATGGTGCCGGCGTGCCTGTGCCGGCGGCCGCGCTCCCGATTGAAGATTGGAGTATGCGAAATATCTTGGGGAGGGTTCCGGATGTTATGCTGTTCCCGACTCTGAATGGGCAAAGTCCGGCGGTATGAGCGTTCGTTTTGGGGATTCGATTCGAATATTCGCATTGCATGACGGCGTTATTTTATTCTGGGTCTGGAATCTGGAGCTTCATCTTGTTTTCATCTTATTTTATTTGTTCAAGACGGAGAAGGAGGAGGCATGGGAGGAAGAGGATCGGTATGGACGGACGTCTGACAATTTTCGCGAACAGTCAGCCTTTTTGGTTCCCTTTTTGGCATTTTATTTCGTATACCCTGTCAGTCAACGGGCGACTCCGGCCCAGCCCAGCCCAGCCCAACCCAGCCGAGTCGAAGCCGATGAAACGCGGCGTGTTGCGGCTCCATGTTTATTCATATACATACATATCAATCGTCCACAGGACAGAACATAATACGGCCATTTATCGCAATCGAGCCACTAAGCGTCATCGAAGAGAGGGGCTCCAGCCCAGTCGACAGACCGCAGCTGTGATCAAGATATCATTCCGCATTGATCTCGGCGCTCAATTTCAAGTAGACCAATCAAGCAAGCAGACAGGCAGGCAGGTGAGTAGGCGTGCAGACAGACAAGGTAATTTGAAGAAGGAGAAGAAAAAAATAGTCTTCAGAACCTTGGAACTTTATCGCACCGCTCGCGCGACGAGCGCGGCGGACGAGGACATTATATCATTTTCGCTCTCCCTGGCTCTAGTCACACGCTCACTTCGTCCCATTAGTCGTATGCACTCCGTCTACCTCCGCCGGCCGAACATCTTTATCCGGACACATCCGGCTCATTTAATTCGCAGCTCACGGTTTTGCGCCGTGCAAAGTGGATTCTTGGGTTCAAGTTCGTGTTGGATTGGAAGGGAAGGGGGGTGGGCACCGTTCGGCCGGCCGAGAAATCACCGCGGGCCATGGCCATGTCTTTTCGGTGGATCAGGCGATCGACGCCTTGCTTTGCTTTGCTTTGCTTTGCTCTTTGCCTTTCCCCACTGCTTACTTACATCAATACTCCTGTCGGCTACGTATGCTGTTGCTGTTTGCAGCGTCGAGCTGGGAGGAATATTGGAATGTGGGAGTTTCATGCGAGGGAGGATTCGGGTTGGCTTTTGGGATACTCCTGCTGCTGGTCTGTGATGAGTTGATCCTTTCCTTTCCGGAATGAGTTCGATGGAATATTCTTGATCCGGGGCTGATTGGCTTGGACTCGGGTTTAAGATCGGCGTTGTGATTGTGGTTGTGATGGTGCGGTGTTCTTGCACTGCACTGGACTGCACTGGACTGCACTGTACTAGGGCGAGTCGTAGGTAGAGCACGGCCTTTCTTTCTTTGCAGGATGCGGAATAAATGAGATGACTATTATATGGCTGCACATAACTTACGATCTGATCCTGGCACCGAATCTGTGCCTGATCTGACGGGCAAGGATGGGGGCTGCGCTGATGGCCTAAGCCTGTCTTGTCTTGTATCGGCATGCCCAGCGAACATCACTGAGGATGGATGGCATGTTTTGCTTTAGTCTAGATATCATGCTGCATACATGGCACTATACAGCTCGGAAGGATCTGAGTCCTATGACTAACTAGCGTCTTCAACTCCCGAGATAATCTCTGTATTAGTACCTATGTCGCTGGTCTCTAGTTCCACGTCTATGTCCAGGTGATTCAGAAAACACTTTTATTTGTGTTTCAATCCATAGACGCCCATAGCATCCATCATGCCACCCCGGGCGGCGCTTTACCTGAGCGGCATCTGTCATATTTCTACGTAGCTCGCTCGGCCTCGCCGTGATCAAATTCTCGCTCCGGGATCTGCAGTGCCATCGCTCGGGATGTACATACTAGGTTGGCTAGCGTAACGGGACTTGCTCATGTTTGGAAGTTGGCAGTTGGCAGTTGGCAGTTGGCATTTTGATTTTGATGTTTTAGCCATTTCTTTCTAAAGGAGGCATGCGCGCTGCTGTTTGTGAGTTGTGATTACTTCAGTTTAGTTCTTAGTAGTGATTAGTTTACATTTTGCTTAGAATTATACGAGATGGGTGCATTCAAACAGTAGCAGACTCAATCTTGCAATCCATAGGGGAAATACTCTTGAGAGAAGGATAACCCCTAAAACATGCCGTATTAATCTAGACCCTATCAAAACAACTCCTCATTCCACCGGCATTTCCGACCTAAGAACTATGTCATAATGCAACGCATAAATTAGGGGAAGGTAAATGCCGGGGTGAAAGCGATGACCCTTAAAATGTGAAACGGGCTAAAGGTAGCGTGGTTTGAGGTGGGAGTGCTACGTTGAATAGTACGGATTATACCGAGTACTACGGATTACTGCGTTGATCTATTTTAACAAATAAAATCGGAATCTGTTCTTTCGTGAGATAACTCCACTCATTTTCTACTCTAGCGGAGCAAATGACCGACACAATGCTCATGGTCCACTCTTCTTGAAGTGCCAGGTCGACGAAATCGGGTTAGTTAACTTTTCGCCCCCAACTGCCGCGTCGCATCGTCATTTCCCCTGATGTAATCTTCACGTTGAAGTAAGCTCTACGAGCCTACAGCCACAATGAGCCCCATGAGACAACCCGGGCCGAATTGTTGCAGTTTGTCGTACTCGTTTAACTACGACTACGCGATGCGGAGTACAGAAACTAAAGTTGCACCGCATTCTGATCACAAAACGCCATGTGGACCACAATCGACGCTAGCTTCTCGGATTCATGAATGATTGGAATACTAAATACCCTTGATCACTTTTAATGAGGTGTTTAAGATAACCGTGAAGTAACCAGAGACAGAGCTACCCTCATCGTAAAGTCAAATCAAGGAATATGTTCAAGGGCAGTTACCCGAAAAGGAAATTCCTCGATTCTGAGACGTGCACATCTTTGCTCTTCTTGTGGCGGTTCAAATCGGAGTTCTGCAAGCTGGTTACATCCCCTGAGCTAGTTAAGCTCCACCTGAAGATCTCTGGGCATTTTCCAGAAATATTCTGGGGTACTGCATCCGCCCTCCATCGCTAATGGTATTTAGATAGCTCAGGGGTCTTGCCGACCTCGAAAATAATCACTGTCAGTTTTCCCTTCAGTCAATCAAACGAAGTGATCTTTCACTCTTCCTTACAATGGGCGTTCTTTCAAAAGTAGCCGCACTAGGTGCCTTTGCCGGTCTAGCCACAGCCTGGCTACCCGAAACCAACAAGAAGATCCAGTCCAACAACGGAAACAACCTCTTCACCTCATCGAACGGCAAAATCCGAGGTGTAAATCTCGGCTCGCAATTCATCTTCGAGCCATGGATTGGAACAAGCGAATGGAACTCCATGGGATGTGGCTCCACGGGCTCCGAATTCGACTGCGTGAGCTCACTAGGTCAAGACGCCGCCAACACCGCATTCCAAAAGCACTGGGGTGACTGGATTACCCAGGACGATATCTCGGAAATGGTCAGCTACAGCCTAAACACCATTCGAGTCCCCGTGGGATACTGGCTCCGCGAAGATCTGGTTTACTCGGACAGCGAGCACTTCCCCCAGGGTGGATTGGACTTTGTCAAGAAGGTGTGCGGGTGGGCTAGTGATGCCGGCATGTATATTATTATGGATCTGCATGGTGCGCCTGGTGCGCAGACTGCTAGTAATGCGTTTACTGGACAGTTGGCATCGGAACCGGGGTTCTATCAGGACTATCAGTATGAGCGGGCGTTGAAGTTTTTGGAGTGGATGACTGGGCTGATTCATAGTACGGATGAGTTTCGGAATGTGGGTATGTTGGAGGTTGTCAATGAGCCTGTTCAGGATGATGATAAGGCTTCGTCGATGAGGGAGAATTACTATCCTAAGGCTTTTGAGGTGCGATCTATTTTTCCTTCATTTCTTTCTTTAATGCTCGTGGGAAATTGTGCATGGTTAACACAGAATCATACAGCGAATCCGCGCGAATGAAACTAGCGCCGGCATCGACAAGGCCGATTATCTCCACATCCAAATGATGGACAAGCTCTGGGGCTCCGGTGATCCGAACCAGTACATTGATGACTTGTACTACGCTGCATATGACGACCACCGCTATCTGAAGTGGGATACCAGTGTTGATGCATCCCACGATAGCTATATCAGCGAGTCTTGCAGCGATAATCGCGATAGTAACACGCCGACGATTGTGGGAGAATGGAGCTTGGCAGTTCCCGATGACGTTGAGTCAGACTCGGACTGGGATCCGCAGTCTCAAACGGACTTTTATGGCAAGTGGTTTGCGGCTCAGGTGCATTCGTACGAGAAGCAGCAGGGTTGGGTGTTTTGGACGTGGAAGGCTCAGTTGAATGATTATCGGTGGTCTTATCAGGGTGAGTTGACGAGCCTTGTTTCGCATTCCTCGTGGATGAAGTTGGATTGTTGCTGACTATTTGATAGATGCGGTTAAAGCGGGTGTCATTCCCAAGGATCTTAGTACCCTGCAGGATGTTTGCAATTAAGCATTCAAGTTGGTACTATGATCGACCAAGTGGGACCTAGGGATTCATTCACGTTGACTTTGCTCCCTGGAAGGTAGTAATAATTTGAAATCTACTATTGAGCCATATATTTGTGCCCGCATGGACGTTGCACATGTACATTTATTTCTATGAAAGCTACCTAGCAACAATCAACGTACCCGACAGGTTCTCCTTCTCAGTGAGGTATGCAAAAAACACAGCCAGGTAATGAGCCTGCTTCACAGAAAGCCCATGTCAAAAGTCTTTTCAAAGTGAAGAGTAGAGATAATGAAACGAATGACGACTTGAGAGAAGTAATATAAGGATCACGATTTAGGGGCGTGCTCCGACGACTCTGGCCACCACACCATTGCCCAGAGTGAGACTCCAGGGCCGCCAGGCTGGATGCTAGCATCGGGAGCAACCTTGCCTTTTCCCAAGATAATCTCTTCGATTTCTTGGAATCCAAGAGAGACGTATAAATGGCGCGAACTTGGAGTGGTTGCCTCGAGCCAAATGGGGAGGTTTTCGGAGCGGGCGATGTTTTGATGGTATCGCATAATCTCTTTGGCAAGGCCTGCGAATTTCTTGTTAGTAGAAGGGATACAGGAGTAAGACTGATACTCCTTAAGCCACTCGGTGGTGGGCTCACCTTTTCCGCGATGATCGTGCTCGGTTCCAATACTGAAGACGTAGTAGTATCGCTTTTCACCGTGAAGACCCTTCCGCTTAGCGTTATCTGTCATGCCGGAGAATTCAGTCCACAGACGCTGGCCATGTTTAGCCATTTTTTGTCTTCTCTTGCAGGTCGAACACATATAAAGTTGCCAGTGCTTACCTTCGAGCCGGAGATGCCAATCTTCCATAGAACACAAAGGAAGCCTGCGTACAGAAGCGTCCAGACATTATCGATACCCTTGCCCGGTGGAATAATCACAGATGCTGCTTTCCACCCATCAGCTTCGGTGATGAGTGCACCGTTCATCAGGGCAGACCGGACGAGTGTGGACCAGTATGTCGGGAGATACGCAAGTCGCTCTTCCAGAGACATGTCCAGCAGCATGTAGGCGATGACGGGATCGGTGTCAAAGACACGGCCATTTAGGCCGGCAACTTTGCCGAGTAAATCTGTATGATAGTGAGTGACTGAGTGAGGGAGAGCTTGAAGGTGGGAGCGGACCGTGTTTGCCATGGGTGAGAGGAACTAGCGCCTGCGCCATGGTGGGAAGTAGGAAGTGTTATTGCCGAGTCATCAGCTCGTAAAGATAAGATATGGAATATGGCCTTGAGGGGGTTGGGCCATGACTGGAGATATGGAATGGATAGAAGAGGTGTTAGACTCGAAGTAGACGCGGAAGTGATAGTAGAAGTGGAAGTGGTGCGACGACGTAACCAGTTCCTTATGTAATCGGAAGTATAATAGCTTCCTCTTCTCTGGAAAGGTAATCCGGATATCTATATCCCATTGTATATCAGCATGATCTTAGGCATATATGTATGTATCTTATGGTACTTTCAGAAGAATAAGCAATGAGCATTGAAATGCTTGGTTGCCAAGCGATGATCTCAGTGGGTCTACACTAGTTAACTCTGTAACTATACGAACGAGTACAAACAACTCCATGTTGGCTCCTCATAGCTGTATAGGTCTATCTAGGCTAGTATCCCAGGGGGTACAGGCACATGTAATCTCTCATACCTTGTATTAATCTGATTATCTCCTACAGCCCCGATACTCCTTCATATCATGAAGTGCCAGTTGTAGTTGTAGTCGGGTGGGCCTGCTCATGCCGGTACCGGGATGGGCTGCCCGGAACCGCAACACCCAACACCAAAAGACTAAACAACTTCTTTGCCTTCCTCTTCCCTTCTACTTTTCCATCTTTCCACCTCTTTTCCTCGGATAAAGTACTCTTCAATTCTATATCATTCCCACAAAACTAATCATCATGGGAGCCACCACCCTCCTCATCCTCGACATCCAAAATGGGATCATCAACAACTTCGACCAGTCCATCACAGAGCCATACCTACAACGCCTGGTCAAAACCATCGCCGCAGCTAGATATGGGTCTATCAATATCATCCACGTCGTTACAGCCTTCCGCCAAGGTTACCCAGACATCCATTCACTGAATGCATCATCCAGCCCAATCACGGCCACTGGCAAATACCAAGAGGGTAGCGCCGATGTCCAGATCCACCCAGCTGTAAATCCTCTCCCAACAGAGCCGATTGTCACCAAACGCCGAGTTTCAGCATTTGTTGGCACCGATCTGGATCTTCTTCTCCGCTGCTCGGCTACGGACCATCTGGTCGTGGCGGGAATCGCGACTAGCGGTGCCGTCCTCTCAACCATTCGCCAGGCACAGGATCTGGACCTCCACATTACTGTCTTGCGGGATCTGTGCTTGGACCGTGATGAAGAGGTTCACCGTGTTTTGATCGATAAGGTCTTTGGACGGAAGACGGATGTCTTCAATGCGGAGGAGTGGGTGGATCGGATCAAGGGACAGGCGTCTTCTTAAAGGCTGGCCTTGTGTTCAAATTCGAATTCGAATTCGGATTGTGAATTAATATGTGCGTGGAACTGGCTTTTCTTCACGCTTAGTCGCCCTTGATTTGAGATCTCGCCTGGTCGAACTATGTATGGCAAGCCAGAATAAGCATTTTCGGCTCTTCGCTTAGGGAGCAGAGTGTTCCACTCCATTAATAGCAGGCCATGATTTAGTTTCCGGAATAACAGTGACATGGATCAACTATTCAATCATTCAGATACTTTAATCGTGTCACCATCCTTTGTCTTTGTGTAATCAAGGCAGGATCGTGCAAGTGGCTATTTGAAAAGCACTTTCATCTCCTGAGTGTATATTGGCTATTGCAAGGAAATTTGGAGATCAAACAATTCATTCGTACCAACCAGCTAATATTAAACTCAACCTTTAATCGCAAGACCGGCCTCCAGGTTTTGTGGACATCAGTGGTGGGTCGACTGACTCGCGGGGTTGTCTAGTTTATGGTTGAATGAATCATGTTGCTCCTCCCCGCCATCCCACCGATTACCCATCCCACCTCCGCATCCCACCTCACAATTGGGGGCCGATCTGATTTTCTCCTCTTTGGCTGCAGTTCAAATGATTTCAAATCAAGTCAGCCCTTACAACTCATAAATATACGACATCTGGAGATTCCCTCCCTCTTCTGATGAAACCTATATTCATCATGCCACCAAAAACATCACCAGCGTGGATTTTGTCCGAACAAAAGGGTATCGACAGTCTCCAGCTAGTCCAAGACAATCCCATTCCCGAGGTTGGAGAGTATGATGTATTGGTCAAGATCCATGCTGCCTCGCTTAACTACCGGGACATAGTCGTGGCCAAGGTACATGTCGGGAGCCTTTGAAGCGCCCCTACGAACCACGCTCTTGGCAACATCCACTAACAGCTGACTACTGACAGGGCGAGCCTGCACTGCCATACTTCCGACCCGGCGTAATCCCCGGCTCTGATGGTGCCGGGACCGTTAGGGCTGTTGGCGCGAATGTGAACGGGTTCCAAGTAGGAGATCGAGTTTGCACGCACCTTACTTCAGGACTGCCGGCCAACCAGCCAACGACAATGGTTGATATCTGTCAATCTGGACTGGGACACAGCTATGACGGCACACTTGCCGCTTATGCAGTTCTTCATGAAACTGCCCTCGTTCCTATGCCTGCCAACCTTGACTTTATCCAGGCTAGTACCTTGACTTGCTCGGGGTTGACCGCTTGGAATGCTCTTTTTGGAATCGACAGTCTGAAGCCCAAGAAGGGAGATTGGGTTCTGGTTCAGGGGACCGGGGGTGTTTCAATCGCGGCGCTACAGGCGAGTCATTGCTAAAATGTACTTCGAGCAATACCGTCTCAATTTACTAATGAGCTGTGCCGTAGTTCGCCTTGGCTGCAGGAGCCACGATCATAGCAACAACAAGTTCAAACGCCAAGGCCGATCGTCTCAAATTTCTCGGCGCTCACCATGTTCTCAATTACCACGAGGACGCGAATTGGGGACAAACAGCTAAAAATTTGACTCCAAACGACCAGGGTGTGAACATCGTTCTAGATGTCGGCGGTTTGTCTACGTTGACACAGTCGCTGAAAGCAGTTCGCACCGATGGACTCATTGCCCTCGCTGGAATGCTAGGTAGTGTACCTGATGGAACTCCAGTGCCGACATTGATGGATTGCTTGTCCAATTCCTGCACGGTTCGGGGGTTTCTGCTTGGTACCCGCGATCAGTATCGTGAGATGAACAGGTTCATTGTGGAGAAGGGAGTCGAGCCAGTTGTCGATGATCACGTTTTTGATTTTACGGAGACAAAGCAGGCCTATGAACTTTTGCAGCAGCAGCGGCATTTTTCGAAGGTTTGTATTCGAATTTAGCCAAGTGTTCCCCTCTAGGTTTGTGGGAAGAGTAGATTTCAATGAATAGATGGTAGCGATTCTATGTTCAGATGGAATGGAATTTCATCATTGACATTCTTGTTGTATGTCGTTCAATCTTATTATCATGATATGTACATGTTACTGGTCTAGTCAACTATCTATAGCTTCAGCTGGCTTCGATCCTGGGGCCCAGAGCAGCAAGAAGGCTCAGGGTGCTGGGTCGATCTGTTGAAGGACTGGGATGACTGCGGAACGTCCAATGCTGGGTTCTTGGTGAAGAATCCATCGGGCTTGAGCATGACGCTGACACGCTCCATGGGCATAACTGGGAAATCCTCAATGCGAGGGTTGTGGGTAAGGCCGAATGCTACAAATATTGTCAGTAACAGCAAAGGGCAGCAATCTGAGAAGGGAAAAGACTTACTGTGCCAGAGAACAAGATCCTCATCCTCAACGGTATCGTTTCGGGCAGCCCACTTCTCCACGCCTTGAGATTCCTTGCTCTGGTTTGTGAATTCACCGGCTGCGAACAGCTCATCATCCTGGTACTTCGTCACCCAGATTGGACGAGTCGCGAATTGTGCACGCTTCAAGCCGAAAGACTTGGGGTTGGCCAGGATCATCTGACTAGGCGATGTTTGTAATTTATAAGCAATTGGGTGGTGTGTGATTGGGTTGATGATGTGGTCGTTGCGAATCTTGAAGACACGGTGCTTTTCCACGCTTGTGGACGCACTGCCACTGTTCCGAATGGTATTCTGCTCGGTAATATAGCCGACTCCATAAGGGTTGTTATCATCCTCAGGCATGGGGACACTGTCCTCATAATAGACAGTGTTCTTGAAGCCGTCCAGAGCAGGATCAATACGCAAAGAGAACATATGCTGGTGGAATGGGGCCATAACACCAGGCCCGACGTTGGTTCCCCATGGCACAGTTTGGCCGTTCTCGTTGTCGAATGGAACGGTGGACAGGATACCAGTTGCACGGACCTCGAGCTCGATGTTGGCGGCCTGATCCAGAATAAAGGCGAAGATATACTCGTAATTGGCGACCGTGCAGATCATCTGAACGACTAGCTGACGGTTACGAACGACCGTTGCTGCACCAGTGCGGTAGTTGGTGTGCTTGTGCTGGAGACCGGCATCCTGCTCGTGCATACAGATGACGTTCTGAAGATGGACCGGAGCACCCTGTGCATCAGTACGGTAGCCATCGAAATACTTGATGTGACCGAGACAGTCGCAGCCCAAGGCGAGCTGGTTAGCAGTAATACCGAAACCGACGTCTCCAACATCAAAGGCTTGCTTGCGGTGATAAGGTGCGCGAGGGTCTGTTTTGTAAAAGTTAGATCACTGAAAATTTGGGGGGTCTGTATACAGAGTCGTACCTCCATAGGGGACAGTCATTTCTGAGAATGACAGACGGTAGAATGTGTTACGGCCGTCATAAGTCAGATTGTGCAACACCAGACCCTCCCGGTTGTTGAAGCCCACACGGAACCGCCATTTCTGCCATGAGACGGCATTGCCAATGACATTGAAAGATGCACCCTCAGGCTGCTGGACGATATAAGGCTTTAAATCAGTGCGGATCGGATCGTCCAGCAAATCGTGCGCATATTGAATAGCCTTGACTGGCTTCCAAGGCTGGGTTTGCGAGGTCTGGGAGTCGGCCCCGTCGGGAAGGTAATCAATGCGCACCAGCTCGCGCGTAATACCATCAAAGACGGGCGAGAATTTGAGAGGGAGAGAGTATTGGTTGTGTTGCGCGTGATCAGTCGACACGACGTACATGTAGCACTGAGTCAAACGTCGGGACTCGTTGATGTCCTCGGTACCGTAGATCCAAGGGTCCATGCACACAGTCATGCCCTGCGGCAAGTTCAATTTCTCAATCTCTGCCTTGACAGCCGGGTGGCTCAGGCACGTTGTCTCCATTTCCATCATCTCGTCCACATCTGCAGGCCCTTGAACATCTTTAGGAAGCTCCTTGGCGGAGATGATAGACTTGGTGTTGGCATTCAACAGGGCCTTGTAAAAAGAACCATTGTCCAGGCGGTGGAACAGAGCAAACAACAAACGAGCAGGCTTGGCTGGCCGTGGCTTGCCTTGGCGTTCGGCTTCAAGGTAAGGAACGACTTCATGCTTGTAAGGCTCTTGAAGATCAATTCGCTTATAACGCAACTTGACACCAGGGAAGGCAGATTCCAGGATGCGCACAGCCAACTGGATCTCCCCAGCAGTGATAGGGTCGAAGGGGTGGAGGCTCGCCATAATGAAGATGATAAGATGAGAATCAGGCAGGTGGAAGCAGCGGAGCCATTGCAACCCTTTTATATTCGCCGTGTCCGTGGGCGGCCTGAACCCGATTTGGTAAATCTTTCGACCCGGCGGGGATGTCGTTGGTGATTGGTTGAAGTTCAAATCCACTCAGCGCAACTTTACCCGAAAGTGGTTTGGTGTCAAAGAAACTCGTGGACTAAAGACCGCTGGGGTCAAACGACAATTGGAGAAGTGTGGAGAGACGACGAATAATATGCAGATTGTTGAGATAAGAGCCAAGGGAGAGTTCGATGATGTAGGGTAGACCTCAGATAGGCTGTGTGTGTCCTGTCTCGGTGATCACAAGTACAAAACGGCCGTGCATTGCATTGCATTGCATTGCATGAATCGCATGCAGCAATTATCGGAGAATAAACACAAGTGAGGTTGGAGAAACATTGTGCATTCCCAGTCAAGTCTACAACACACGGAAAATAATTTATATCCAAATATCTACATCAGCTCCGAAAGGATTAATGAACTAGGACTAAACACAGCCAAATCGAACAATATTGCGCCATTTCTCGCACACAAAATCAGTGGGCCGCTAAATGATGAACTTTTAGTATGTTTCCACATTGAACATCCCTTGAGAGGTGATGTCTTTTAGACATCCCGAATTCCACAAGTAGCTACTTGGGTACAATTCAAACTGTTTTACTGGAGCCTAGAGTATGGGAGCAAAGATCGACAAAAAATGTACAGGTGGTTGGAAATTCTCTAATGATCATCACGGAATGCCAAGAATTCCACGTCAGGAACCATCGATCTCACTCAAATGAAGCGAAGCCACATTGCCTCTAGAAAATTTCTGGCTTTTTTCTGACGCCATTCGACTGCATCAAGCTCAGCCTTCCCGGTGAAAAGATCTGCGTCTTCCGATCGGATCCATTTCGTTTTCTTGAAGAGCTTCCAAAACAAAATGAACCCGAAGAAAAGAGGGAATCCAATGTAGGATGTGATAAACCCGGGTGTACTCCATCCACCGGCAATGTAATCAAAACCATTGAAGAAGGTGATGATGCACAGATATCCCAGAGTAAAGTATGTTGAGTATGGCTGTAGTGGGAAGCTCAAAGGTAGAGAGGATCTGTCAACATGTTGGGATTGAATAGCGGCACGGAATCTGAGGTAGGCAATACAAATGGAGCCCCAAGTGTATCTGAGACAGCAGATTAGTTTAACGATTCCAATATTGTGCAGGAGAACTTGAAGGAATCGTGCAAAACTCACACGGTCGCAACAGTTTCCAGATTCTGGAACCACTGGAATGTCGTACTCGAGTCTGAACCCATCGACATGAATGAGATAAGAGATATAGACATTGTGATCAGAAGACACCATATCGGAATTCCTTGTTTGGTACAACGCAGAAAAACCCTGGGCGCTTTTCGATTTTGCGCTAAGGCGTAAAGATACCGAGTCCCCATGAATGCATACGAATTTCCGAATGAAATGGCGGAAATGAGAATGAGAGAGTTGATGACTGACGGCAAAGCCTTGATACCTGCTATGTTGACGGCAATTACCCAGGGTGACTGGGCCGTCCTATCCCCGCCCATCAAGTTAGGGTTGCCACTAGGACAGATCATGCTCAAAGCAAATGCAGCGAAGACGTAAAAATAAGAAGTCACCAGAAAACACGTTTGATAGCCCTGGGAATGTTCCGGCGAGGATTCTCGGCTTCACCTGCGGCGACAACGACAGTCTCGCAACCGTTGATCGCAAATTGAGCATCAGCGATATCTGGCCATAAGTCATTTTGTTTCTTCTAGAATGTTTGTTAAACATGATGTTCTCCTCTTAGGGTATTTTCTTACTATCCTAGCACGGGTAAAATCTCAAAAAAAAAAGTCGGACGCACCATCAGTTCATTATCCCCCAACTCCAGGTCATCATTTTTTTTTTTTGGTTTTCTGTTCTGGCTCAGAGATAACCATGATGATTGATGAAATATAGCAAAAACTTGCGCGCCCATTCACATTTTACCCCGGACACCAGATAGTATAAATATTGGACAAACTCATCTGATGTTCTCCCCGGATTTTGGCCGCGGGCAAATCCGCGGGTGGGGAATTCTCAACCGAGTGAGTGAATAAATGCCATGCCCACCCAGGGCATTCAACTCAGATAACCTTAGGCTCCATTGTGGATATCCAGAAGAAAATCTGTGGATAAGTAGTACTGACTACTCCGTACTAGCCATCTCTATGTGTTAGTGGAAGGCCATATCCCGGGTCTGTGGTCCTCTCCACCGTCACCTGCTCGAGGGCATCGACCCCCGGGGACTCGCCAATTGGCAGGGCCCATCATCGGACCCCGGGCGGAGAATTAGGAAGGGTACCTTAAGGTAACCACAGATTGCTGTTGTGGTTAACCGCGGTTAACCTCTGATGACTGCACAGCCTTGGAAGGTATAACTTTTATCTTGAAATTCAACTGATAGTCTTTATTGCGCTTAATTCGATCTGGTGCAAAGTTAAAATATTTCCGACCTGTGGAAGATAAGGTATTTTGATTTTGGTGTCGGGGTTTTTCCAAGTCAGGATCCCCTAAGTTTGATACAGGGGCGTTGCAAAGGTTTGAAACCATATTGCCCACCATGATTTACCGCCTTCTAATGGGAAACTAGTAGCTACCTGAGATGGAATAGATTGGCTTACCTATTCCATCTCAGGTAGCTACTTAGTCCGCCATTAGAAGGCGGAGAGAAGAACAGTTAACATGGGGTTTCAAACCTTTGCAACCGTAGTATACAGTCTCCAAGAGAGCAATCGTTTGAAATACCGGTGTAGTACGGCCAGGCTACGGTCAGCCGTACTTCGAACATAAATATTTTCATATCGTATTTATATAGTATTGCTTGATAATATCAGTGTCTTGCTCTCAACACACGTTGCTTTGCCCTTATTTCCTTATCCTTATTGTTTTTCCCTCTAAACACATGATCTCTACTAACACGATTTGCTATTGCCCTAACGAATTTAGTCGGCAGAGCTTCCTAGGGGCTGCACCAACAAAAGTGCAGTAAAAACCACCAAATTGAAGAGAGCAAACTAGTATGCATAACGAGTATCTGCGCCAAGTATACGTCCTTGGTCGATCTTGCGATTGGTATGCTGTAGCCACAATCGCAACACCCAAGCACTAGCGATTGTTGCTACGCCGAAGGCAGCATTCGATGACATGGCAGTAAGATAACGAGGGCCATCGCTCTTGGGGTAGAGATATGCCGTATAGATATAAGATGCATTTGCAACCACGTTGATGAACGACAAAGAAGCAGCTTTCTTTTCAGGAGTTTGACCCAGTGTTGCTGAAACCCATCCCAAAATGACCGAGTTAACTGCATAAGCTCCGCTAGCGAATAGGAAACAAGCAACATATCTTGCTCCAATGTTCAGAGTTGTGCATGAAATGATGTACCCCACAACTGCTAGACCCATAGAGATGGTGATGTGCCAAGTTCGCTCGTTGTACCGACCAGAAGTTATTCCAACCACAACACAGCAGATGCCGGAGAAAATGTAGGGAGGGCAAGTCAGAACAAGGGTGATGGTGTTATTAAATCCCAAGCTTCCGATCACGGTAGGGAAAAAGTTGTTGAAACCACAGGCACTAAGGTGCATGTTTTGCATGAAGGCTAGGAGGAACAGGCGTGGGTCACACATGGCTTGCTTCAAGCCGGCAAGAGCACCTTTAGACTCTTCACCCCCGACGGTGTCCTTTTGGATGCGATCGTGGGCAAGCTGTCGCTCCTCGGGCGTGAGCCATTTTGTATTCAAAGGATGGTCGGGAAGCATGAAGATTCCAAGACCTGCGACACCAAATGTAACCGCACCCTCGATGATGAAGAGCCATTGCCATCCCTTGAGACCAAGATGATGATCTAAAGTAGCGAACGTAGCGGCCGCAATCAAACCGGCAACTGCAGTCGCGACGATGTTGCCGGAGTATAGAATGGAGATGCGGAAAGCAATCTCTTTTCGTGTATAGAACAGCGATAGAAGAAAGAGTGCCCGGGATAAAATGGGGCTTCGGTGATACCCAAGAAAAAGCGGACAGCAACGAGACCCCTATAGCTCTTGGTCAAGGCTGTACAAGCTGATACAATTGCCCAGCTTGCCATACATATACTCATATAGAGAGAAGGTCTGATCTTCTTCGATGACATGAGCATGTTGGACGGGATTTGCATCAAGAGATAACTATGGAAATGTTTGCGTCAGTTTCCAGTGTTCCTATTATGGTATGAACGATCTTCTCGCTTACCCAACAAACAAAATCGAGATACAGGTGTTGTATTGAGTGCCTACCAGCCCGAGATCCTCCTCGATTCCATCGAGACGTGCGTTGGCAATGGCATTGCGATCAATCTAATTTCGATATGAGAATACATTTCAGTTAACGCGAACCCATCTATATCACTCACATAGTTCAGAAAATACATGGCCCACATGATAGGCATGATTCTCATGTCTAGCTTGCGCACAAGGGCAATCTCTCTGGCATCAGTCTTGGCTGTCGCACCAGAGTAGTCTCCCTTCTCATCCCCCAACTTGAGTGAGCTAGCATACTCGATTTGAGTGTGTCCGGATTCCTTTTCGATGCCAGAATCCGACGGAGTGGTTGTTTTTGAAGTTGTCATATTGTCTAGTCAAAGCCGTTGGCTTCCTGGTTTCGGAAAAAACACGGGGTTGACGATGTGGTTTGAAAAAAAAATACTTTCACAGAAATTGACAGGTATCCCATCGGCGAGGAAAGCACAAACTTATAGCCCATAATTTTTGCCCAAGACGGACTTAGAAGAGCCCGCCTCGATCCCAGATCACATATCCTGGACTGTGGCAAGAGGAAGATTAGTTGACAGTCCCGGTTTTAGTCCGGAAGCAGCCAAGACTTTCCGCGATGCCAAGAAGGCCAGTAAAGCCACGAGAGTGCACATACCCCAGGTTTCCGCTAATCATAACGAACCCCAGATTTCCCCCGCGCTGTCACTGGGTCCGGATGCGGGGGACATAGAACCAGAACCTATCGACGGCCAATAAGCACAATGTGGAACTTCAAGCCAAATCAGCCACTCGTCCTCCAGTGGGATTAGTGTCGGCTCTATGACCCTTGCGGACTATAGAAATACCGTTAGCGTGAACAAAAACGGTCTTGTCAAAGTCCGGGCTCGAGTCATGAGGAATTATCGTGAAGCGTACAATTCGTGAGTCCATTTCGTTTGACTCTGACAAAGTTAGGAACTTCTCTAAATGATGTCCTGCACTGGTAGCGCTGGTAGTTGAATAGCTATTCACTATAATTTTCCGAAGGGAATTATTCATCTATTCAGTTTGATATGATACAGGACTCATTGAGGCCATGTGAGGGTAAAACCTATCGCCGATAATTATATCAACATCAAGAGGAACTATCAACTTTAAATTAAGCCAATTAGCTGTTTAAGAGTGGACATTACATTATTTTACTGCATGTATCCCACGTAGTGGAGGCTATGCTTTTTCAAAGGGTGAAATAACAGCCTAACATGATCCGGCCCAACATTCAGCCTCATTACTCCCAATCTCAAGTCTCACAAATAAATGACGAATTATCTACCCCCACAACTACCGGAGTAGCGATAGGCGGACTCATTGCTGGGGAGGCCGGCTTCGCCGCTCTGCTTGCGCTTATTTGGCTGCTGGTACATCGCTGAAACAAACGAGATAAGAGTTTTGAGGCGTCTATGCAAAATACGCTTATGAGCGCAAACAATTTTACAAGTATGAGTGAAACCCAGATTGAAGAGCTGGACGGCAAGAACAATATTGCGGAGTTGCCGAGTCAGCACACTTAAAGATAATCTCAGTTTCTAAAACTTGAATACAACCTTTGGGTGTTCAGGACATCTGCTTTTTATTTTTGCTTCCACACAAAGAGCGATCATGTCCTTGCCCCACCAAGCCCAGACCCCTGTCGCAAATTTCAATCCAAAAACCTGAACAGAAGTTTGGGATATGGTCTCAAAATGGAATCTAAAGTCCTTGGAAACCACCCATTATGGGTCTTTGACTCTGATTTTGTAGGGAGATAGCAATGGATTCGAATGGGGTGCAACAAGCCGCGGCCGCATTTTGGCATAATGATCCTTACTACCCACGACCAGGGAAAGAGTTTGAGGGTGACAATTCATTGTGGAATGCGTTTCGAGAGCATTACTTACGGAACAGTGTGGAATGCATTAATATTGGGTCTCGGGAGCCACAAGAAGCAGAAAAGAGGCGCTCTTTGTCGGAACAGTTTATCTATCTCGAAGAGCATGAAGGAGACACCTGAAATCATGATACTAGGAAGCTCACTTGAGTTAATGTCAATACCCACCTAATTGCCCAAATTAGACTCTCAATCTACATCGCGTCTGGTTGATCACAGAAACACGATCGAAAGGCATTTAGTATTGGACTTTGCTTTGCCATACCTCTTAGCTTAGGGTAACCCACTTCCGCTATGTGAGGTTTTGCTGGGCGATAACTTTCGCACATACAAACCGCGAAATCGGTTGCCAAATGACAGTGATAGCATGGTTTTATTTGTAAGAAGTTAATCTCTTGACACTTAGATCCTTATGGTCTAGAGGAACAATTGGTTCCTCTAGGAAAGTCCATATGCGGGATAGGAGAAGCCGAGTTGCGGCTGATCTTTTTGCCTTTTTTGCAGAATTTCCAGAATCTCCGGGTCTCGAATCTGTCGACCGGCAACCAACTTCCTTTTTCTTTTTTCTTTTGCCTGTGACAAACGCTCTCTGTTTGACTTTTTATGTTGTCGATGTGCGGACTGATGCCTGAATACCTGAGCGCCTTCCATGTCAGGTATCTATTTGCTCTTTCAGTTGCATTGCCTTGGCCGATATTGCTGATGGCCAGAAGAGCAGTGGCTATTGACTTTTGCGCAGTGACAAGAATCACACACGAACAGTGGCCATATCGTACATCAATGAATGATACTCAGTGCCGGGCCCTTTTCCATTGGATAATTACACGGCAAACAAAGCAAATGCCGATTAAACAAGAAATGACGAAGAAAATGAAGCTCAGATTCGCAAGAATCAACCCTATCATTAGAGCGGGTTGGGCGCACGTGTCAGCCTCGTTCTCCCCGGGAATATCGCAGACCCTTGAAGGATGTGACAAGTAAAGTAATACGTAGGAACGATTATCAAAGCACAAGGGGTCAAGCTGGAGGTAAATCTTAGTATGCGTTTTCAATTTGATGGGACCAGGTAGTCAGTGTGACCAAACATACATCTTGGAAATCACGAAACACCAGTCCTTCACACTTCTCAGGATAGACCAGGGCCGCGAAAGCTGTTGAGCCGAGCTATCGCATTGGGATGGAGACGTTGTCGGCAAGAGTGTTGTCTTCGATTCCGTGTACTTTGTGCAGATCATGTTAGTCTCGACAGTTAAGAGAAACCGCACAAATCATAGCGAGGAAGGGTAGGTAGAATTGGTTCCAATAATGGGGATTTTGTGATTTGTGCCTTACCTGGGATGTCGCACGCCGAGTCGTACGCAGCGTATTACATCTAATCCACATCATGCAAAAAGCAAAAGTAATGAAAGGATTCAAAGAAATAGTCTGCCAAAACTTCACGGCGTAAGTCATATTTTGATTGGATAGCCAAGGGTCACGGCAGGCAAGATGAACCTCCCACGCCACAGAAAAGGCTATGCCGCCAAAAACGAGATTCGTTAACCTCTTGATACGGCTATTGAGGACATGCTCCTCGGCTAAGGGATGTATCTTGTGACTCCAGTACCAGTATAGTACCCAGATGCCCAAGGCGAGCAATAATATCCTAGGGGGGGGTTTTCAGCTTCATATGTAAAGCGTGGAGTTTTGAGTAGGCGGGAAACGGACATGATATGCATGAGGCGCATCTTTGACGAAATACTGCTAGTGCAATGTTCTGTGACTGATATAAGCACACCGATTGAAGTTTTAGTAGGTTTCCTGGCTTGCAGATGTGTAAGGAGTTTGAGTCGGGAAACTTGAATAGGGCATATTCATATGGCCAAGTACCTAGGTTCGATCGGCGAGATGTTATAATTGACAGTAGTCTTGGGAAGGACCCAGGGTTCCCTGTAGGCGAGGAAAGGCGTCGATAGACAGTTATGGGGGTATATGGATAGAAGGCACCTAAGGGTGAATGGTAGAAATAAAATTGGTGCCAGAACCGTCAATTATGTTAGAGGAAGGTATGATCAATCCTGAAAAACCTAGCACAGCCCCTCTTCTATTATTATTGCTGCCAAGGGCTGGGGCTAAAAAGCTCGGGGGCCAAAGGGTCGGGGGTCAAAAAGGTCGGGGCCATTCTGATTCGTTTCGCAACAAGATAATCGGTACGGAGTATATGCGTTCCTCTTTTCAAACTTCTTTTGTCTAGCTTCAAGAAGAATTTTCTTTTAACTGGCGAAGTAAGGATAAAAAGGTAATAACTGACCAGATATACGCCATTAAGCTATTATTTGCCATTATATACTAGGGGTAAAGGCGGGCGTGCCTAGGTGGGTTTCTCACCCTGCTCTCACCCTTCTCTCCCTTCTCGCCCCATTCTCGCCATCAAAAAAATCGAGTTAGTCTTAAAGTGCTTTAATTGGATTTAATTAAGTAAGACCTCAGTTGAGCAAGTCCGCATACCCGCGGGGAGGCCTCGGACGTAAAATAATACTATCATCACCACCACCCCGTCCTCACCTCTCTCACCTCTAGTCTTCAGAATTCTCACCCATATCACCCGAACTTACCTTGAAGCAAAACGCGACGCTATTTTAAATCCAAGGTCTCATTGATAACTGAACGAGTTTGGTGTGTTAAGTACGGCTGAGCGGACGGGAAGCCCTGTTCTCCACATCTTAAAGTCGTATGTGCTTAAATTAGCAAACTTACGGATCATGAAGTACATTCCATCGACAATAAGCCAGATCTACTGTCGTGGGAAGATGGACATACTCCGAATTATGGCTGCGCCTTATTTTACCGAAAACCTATTTCAAGTTCAGCGCGTTGCAAAAATAAACATTTAGTAGTAGTTTGCGAGGTCCCAGACTGAGAGGAAATTTCAACCAGCGCCCATCTCATTCTAAGATTGAATACTTGTAGTTCATTGTTTAGAATTGGGGGTGTCAATACTATATACCTTCACAGACTCCTACTAGTTGGTACTAGCATCTACTGAGCTGCCACTGGCAGTCGAGTTGAGATGTAGTTTCCGAAATGCAGAAAGCCAGTCAGCGTTATCGGCAATAGTTTGATCCCAGGCATCCTCGGTATGAAAGAGCACCTTTCGTGCCTCCTTTTGAAACATTTCGTCCGTTGGTATGACGCCGAGTTCCATCTGCTTCCGACCGTATTGACTCAGATGGCGGGTAAATACATCCAAGAATCCTGGAAGTTGCGGCAATGTTTGGTCATCATGTGCGAGGGAGGGTTCTGGCTTTAGGCATTCGGGATATCCAGCATCTTCATTGGTCATATTGGTCCCTGACATTAGCAAAGAATACTGATCGCGAACGTCCTTGCTTGTTGCAGAAAATGGGACGATACACTCTGATTCCCATCCAAGAAGATAAGGCGGGTACGCGTTTTGGAGCTGGGCTGTAATGTGCGGGGCAAAATCATGATCCCCCTTCCAATCCTTCATTGTAGATCCTTTGCGGAAGTGCTTGGCTAGATGCGAGACGCGATCATCCCAATCATCTAGGATCACATCACAAAATCCACATCTTGACGTGAAACTCTTCATTTCCTTCTTCCAGTCGTCCAAGAACGGTGTATTATGTACTTGATGCACATGACGAAGATGCTGTACCAGATGGTCTTTTCTATGGAATGAGCGTAGTTCATTGGATAGGTCTTTGCAAGCGTCATAGTTGTGCATTGAGAGGTGTTCTTGCGATGGCTCCAACATATTGCAGAAGGCACACAGCATCTTTCCTGTGATCGAGGAGAAGACCGAAGGCCCGAGTGGTGCGCAATACCATGTTTCTAGATTCAGATGTAGCGATTTTTCATGCCGAACCCATTCGTATTTGGTCCCGAAGCGATCACAGCAAAACGTACAACAAAATATACGAGGCTTGCCGTTGTTAGACTGAGATTTGGTCACAAGCGCTTTTGATCGACGATTTCGAGTACGCGATGAGCGGGCACCAGATGACCAGGCTGAATCTGCAGATGACACACTGGATTCGCGGCTTGTGTTAGAATATGATCGACGAGATCGAGCAGAAGTCTTTCCACGGCCGCGGTATTGTTGATCGGTGCGATAGGGTGCCGGTGTCTCTTGCATCGCATTCATGATGGCTGCAACTGAGGCTGGTTCGTCCTCGGGCTGAAATGACTGCCATCGTTGCATTGGGTCTAGTTCGTTTGTATTTGAATTTTGTGACGGTGTGTTTCTAACCTCCGAATTTGACACAAAATACCGACTCCTCCGTCGGGGAAGACCGAATTGGTTGCTGTGGATTTGAAGAGACGTCTTCTGAAACCTGGCATCGCCTGTGGGCGGCGCACTAGCAGTAGCTGCGACGCCTAGTGCAGTGCTTATTAGAGCCTCACTTTCGACCGGAGGGAAGTTCCCCGCTAAGAGTGGCGAATTGAAGATGTCTGAAAAGCCCTCGATGGAAGATGACGCCGAAAAGTTACTGATTGCCGGATCTTCTTCATAACTCAACGATTCCGGCGCGGGCGTATTGCAAGAATCGATATTCCATAGCCCGCAGTCTTCTAAGTCTTGATTATTGAATATATTGGTATCAAAAGTAGCGTCATTTGTCGCAAAGTCTATTGGTGGTATCGGTGTTTCCGTACTTTCGCCCTCATTGGGGCAAACATAAATATCGCCGGGGGTTTGAGTATATGTTAAATCAAAAAAGGTTGACTCGAAATTATCTTGATCGTGGGTCATATTGTATGTGCTGCAACTCGCACATGTTCATTGACGCAACTTCTGAGTCGAAAGCCGGGGCCAAAGCCTCCACCCGAATAATTTTAAGGGCGGGTTCCAGCTGACGAGGTGGAAATCTTACATAAACGCCAAGGCTGGCCGGCATAATAATAGTCCGGGCTCCCAAACTGCACGCCAGTTTGACGGGTATTCATAATCATTTCACGAGCTTTTATTGGTCGATGGAGCCCACCACACTGTAGGGTTTAGAGCAGCTCAAAGATCACTGCAAAGATCATAGCAGTGGTATTCTGGGACAAGGGATATTTCAGCCCTTGATGAGACCCAGCTGTGGAGGGAAATAAGTTAAAGTTATAACTACTCGCTCGCAGTACATAAGTCACCACCTGACTACTACTACCTCACCTCCGTAGCTACCTCCTACACCTCTTGCACGTAGTACTCTATGTTACACTTCTGAACATTCCTCTAGTCTTATTCCCGTCATTATTGCTGCTCTTGTCAAGTGTTTTGTGTTGAAATGGAACCATGAGCTGGACCAAATCTTATACCACGATTTGCTTTTGAGAATGTACCTTTTGATGACCTAGGTAGTGAGACATTTTCTCAAATCAACAGTCTTTTGAAAAGAGCTTCTATTATGGTGGTGGTGATGATTCACCCAGTGTAGTATAAGAGTATGTATATGACCTTTTGTATAATATAGGATAGTAATGCACAGCAAATATCAAATACAAAGACACTACCTTGATCCATTGGGAATAATCAGCTCGATAAATCCCCACTCACAAAGACAACCAAAACAGCTGCATAAGCAGCAGACGCAGCAAATACTTCTGCACGACGAGCATTCGTCAGAAGTCCAACGAACAGTGAAAACACTACAGTATAAGCAGCTAGAATTGATAGCCTTTTATTCGGGCCTTTCACGTAGTATAGATTGAAAATTGAACCGAACAACATCGCAGCAGCAAGAACGATGTTAAGAATAGTCGCAATGGCTGTGATCCGATTGGAAGAGAGATAGGCTATTGGACTGTTCCCTCTTCTTTTCCGTTTCCTGTCCATAAAGAGCACTGAGCAGTGGTCTCGCAGGAAAGATGAGATTCGATCCTCCCCTGGAGGACGAACCAGCGACAACAAGTCGTCGTGGTCATCGTAGATAGTTTCACTGTTTCCCTGCAAAATTGGTACGCGACTAGAATTTTCATCACACAAATTTTGGATGTGAGAGTGATTTTTGAGTGCTTCGTATGTTCGTTTCGATGGTCTCGGCAGTGAGAGAAGGGCTGAATCCAATAAGATGGCCTTCTTATACTCCTTCAGCGTCTTTCTAATATTGAGTGCTAGTTCCATTCGCTTTTGATCTTCCGGAAATTCTCCATTGGTGAGATCTGCCCTGCTCTTGAATTTTTCCCAGTCTCGCCGACCTTCCTTTGCCTCCCATGAGGTCTTAATATCCTCTCGATCGTATTTGTCTTGGAGCGCTTGAAGGTCCGCAAGCTCGCTTTGGAGATAAAGGAGATTCCGGGCTGACAGTTGGTCAAAGCGTTTAAAAATAAATGTAGTGTGGTCATAGTCATTTGCGATGAATTGGGCCAGTGAGGGAAAACCCTTGACATAGTGTAGTTCAGACCCATCCTTCTCCAGGTCCAGACTCATTACTGAGAGTTCGAAATAGAATAATATAGGTGTATCTCGAGAAGATAGGAAGCCATGTAAAGAGAGAGATGAAAATGAAGCAAAATGGGATTATTTGGGCGCATGAACAAGGCGGCTCGAGTTGGGCGTCATCTCACATGCTTGGCAGAGGCTGAGCTATTCAAAGTGAGGCTGAGCACGTTGTATTCCCTTCAAATATTCCCCCTCTCTTGAACTTCGCCAAATTGTGCCATCGCTATTCATTTGGAGTTGAATTAGAGTAGCCCCATTGTGTCTGGATTTCTGATCGAAACCGACACTTCCCGAATTACGATTCCACTCAGGTACAAACATGTGTTCATCAGTCCCCCAGGCTTACAAGAGGACGGACTGACTAAATTACATTGCACTATGCAGAACCATCCACTCCGCGGATAATCGCGAAATATTTCACCTACCATTTTCTGAGCGAACCACCCAGACATTCTCCACTGAGAATCCGCTTGAAAAATAGTGAGACTGGATAGAGCTGGCTACCATTCCTCCCCAGCTACACAGGATGTCACGGCCCCAGGGTCCGGTGGCACCTGAGCTGTCAAGTAGGCATGATCCCCCATACTCTAGCCCCTGGGATGGTATGCATGAGAATTTCATTCGCACAAACAGAAGACGGGAGTCGGAGTTGGGGTTTGTCGCGGAGAACAATCCATTCGCTTTCTCTCCCGGTCAGCTTAGCAAGCTATTAAACCCAAAGAGTCTTGCCGCATTCCATGCCTTGGGCGGACTTTCTGGGTTAGAAAAGGGTTTACGGACAAATTTAATGCGAGGTCTTAGCCTTGCTCAAGCAGATTTTGAGGGCAATGTTAGTTTTGAAAATGAAAGTGAACCAACCTCCCAGAATCTGGATTCAGGCAGATCGAGTCCCAGGTTGTCGGGAACAAGCATTGAACCAAGCAGCACCGATGAAGCATATTCGGATCGGAAGCGAGTATTTGGACAGAACAAGCTGCTTGAAAAGTCACCAAAGAGTTTCCTTCATTTTGCACTGATGGCGATCAATGGTAAAATCGTGGGGCTGTTAACAATACTAGCTCTGGCGATCCTTGCGCTGGAGCTTTACGATTCGACGACGGCACGTTCAACTGCTCAATCCTATCGGGTCGAGGGGATGACTATATTCGTTGCCATTTTAACAGTGATGCTAGTAGGCGCCGCCCATGATATACAAAAGGAACGATACTCCTTGGAACTTACAAGAAGGAAGGAAGTCCGGTTTGTTAAGGTCATGCGTTCTGGCAAAACGGTCTTGATTTCTGTCTATGACATTTTGGTGGGTGATGTGATACATCTGGAGCCTGGAGACCTTGTGCCAGTCGATGGAATCTTGGTCGAGGGCTACGGTTTGAAGTGCGATGAAAGCTCTGCGACAGGAGAGTCAGACACGGCGCGCAAAACATCTGCACATGACGTTTCTTATTCAGTCGAGACACAAGAGCAACCTTCGAAAATCGACCCATTTATCTTATCCGGGTCCAAGATCATGGAAGGCGTAGGGACCTGCCTGGTCACAGCTGTTGGGGTTCATTCAACATGGGGTAGGATAATGATGAGTATCCACGACGGTGATGGCAAAATCAAGATCAGAAGGGATTTCCTTGCTAGTGAGATTCTTCGATCTGGAATTTCTATTGGCCTGCTGCTTTTCATTATGCTCTCTGGCATGTTGCTCGCTCAACGGAGCAACGTCATCGACGCCATTACGGATGTCGCCCAAATACTTAAGCACGTCCAAATCGTGACTACGAAAATACTTTCCGGGCAAGAGAATTTCTCAAGGGTCACCACATTTGCCTTTGAATCAGCAAGCAGATTCGTGACCCCATTGAAAACCCACAAGGCCACCAAGGTCACCACTATCAGCTCCGATAAGACGACCACTCTGAGGAATTATTTGTGGAGCAATTTTCCTGTAGCTTTTACGCTTCCTTGGAGCCATGGAGATGGTTTACAAAAGATCGCCCACGGGGCAGTGTACTCTGGACCAGCCATACATTGCAGATCAAGATTCGTCCTTCCACTAAGAATTAGCAATACCGAAGTGGATGCCCTGCCGGATACTGGGGCTGATGAAAATGCCATATCGTTTGACTGTGCACGCCGCCTTGGAATCAAAATCGAGCGCGGTCTCGACTCTGAGAGTAGCGCCGCATTTCGTCTCGCCAATGGCCGGATGGTCAAGAGCTGCGGTATTGTAAGGATCCCACTGTCATTTGCTAAGGGGAACAAGAAACCCTTCAAAAGGCCAATTTCTTTCACGGTTTTTTACGCCCTCGCTGTACCGATGATTCTGGGTCGGGAGTTTCTAAAAGACACGGAAACCTTGAGTCGCTATACTAATCGCCTAAAAAGGACGACGACTACCCTGTCATCTTCCATCCCCCGCATCATGCATCTCAACGTGGCCAAGGAAAGGATGCTTTGCTATGTCAATGGTGTCCCGGTGTACGCTAACGCCGACACGGGAGCTGAAATGAACCTCGCATCACCAGAGTGGGCAAAGCGGCACGGTGCAGTTATTTCAAAGCCCGATCCAGGTTACGAAGAAGTTATGTTGGCGGATCGTAGCTGTGCGCGGATACTTGGACAGTTCAATGCTCGCTTCCAAGTGCACGATGAATCCAAGCCCCGGGGGAAAAGTCGCTCTAGAGTATCGACAAGGACATTCTTCATTCTTGGGGGCTTGACATCAGAAATTCTGTTGTGTCAAGACTTGCTATTTGATGTTCGCGCTTTCAAAGAGCGAAAGAAATCTTTTGTTCTATGCAATGCTCCGACTTCTGGCTCGTTCTTGGATGTCAACTTCGTCACCTGGCTTTCCAAACGAGAGAAAAGATTTCTCGGGTTCTTTAAGGCGCACAAGGAACCGAACAAAATTGCCGCAGCGGTCCAAAGTGAAGCAGAGTTCCGGCTAAAACTTGATGATGACGATGCTCGCGAACAACACATACATAAACATGCCAAGCTTGCGGTGTACCACTTTCAGGAGCCAGAGAGATCCAGGCGTCTCGAAGCGGAAAACAAAAGACACCGCGAATATATTCAAGGCAGAGAGAGAAGAGAACGCGAATATTATTATAGACTGGCAGTAGCGGCTGCACCGCAAAACACGATCTCCAGTTGCTAGGTCGGTTGACCTTATCGGCCACATTTTCTTTCCTTTCAGGATTGTCCAACTACTCGGAGTTTGTCTTTTCTCTACTGCACATTTCTAAGGGTTTCTTTCGGCAAAATCATTTCATAAATACTTCAGGCCTGGAGGAATATGTTTCACCTTCATTAAATTATATAAAATACTTTGAAATAAATCAGGACTAGCACATCAATTTAAGTCATATACCTGACATTCATGGGCTTGGTAACTAGTAGCAGAGCAACATTATTCTTTCCATCTACTCACAAGAGCTACTATTCAAATTTATGTACTACGAGTAGGTAGAAGACAGGAAAGCCTCAATTCAGGCTGGCAACTACCTAGGTATTGTCTATCTATTCCTACTTCATAGCTTTCTGTCTGTAGTTATATAAAAACCTTTTTGACGATATTCTGGCTGACATATTATGTTCCGGGTTTGTGAGTACTAATAGAAGTATCGATCATCGGATGCAGACCCATCTTATCATGTTTTGGACCTGTTCTTCTTTGCTGACGTCGCCTATAATGCAAATTACACGCCGTCCTATATTATCCTTTTAGTACATAGATAGAAATAAATTACTGAGAAGCTCTGTCGTATTTGCCTCTCTTCTCGATCTCCTCGCTCAGCAACTTCAAGTCTGAAATCTGCTCTTCGACACCATTTACCTATTCCGGTGGTGAAAAGTTAGAAGTCATTTAAAAGGAGATGTTGCACTATGGAATGGAACTCACCGCGACAGCCATACCATCATTCGCTAGCTGAAGGGCGATGGTTCTGCCAAGTCCTCTCGAGGCATCAGTTATGATAGCAACAACCATTATGGTGAATAAGCGATTTTCTTGATACAACAGTGACCTGACGTAGACTGAACAATTGTTACACAAGTGGAAATCTCTGTTGCATTAAATACCATCTCAGCTACATGTATGTCTGCCTCGGAATGCTGATTCTGTGTCTCTTTCTTGGATTACCAGGGCTGTGCACGGCATTCGGTAGACGCCGGGATCATAGTCGGCCGTAGCTAAATCTCAAAAGAGAGCCGAGGAACAACACTCTGGAAGTTTTCTGCTATTGTTTCAAAAAGTTCAGAATGAAAATATATCATATTTGAGAAGATTTAGTAGGAGATAAATTTCGAAACCGCCAAGCCACCGTCAACTGAAGATATCTAGATCAAGTTGCTGCCGGTACAAGGTCTTGAAGGAATTTCCAGAGTGTTTTCTCCCGCCAATTTCTTTTTTTCCACTCATTGGCCGATAAGGGAAATAGGTCAACAATTCCTAGCAAGCTGGAGTCATGAGCATATATGAACCAGACGTTACTTTCCGCATCCGCTTCTTGTGCTTTCTCAATAGTGTCCATTGCCTGTTTGATATCCAAGCCCATGTTCGGTCGGAAAAATGGCATTTCTATAGACCCAGTCCGCTCTATCAGCAGCTCCTGATATACGAGAGCTCCGGGGCATGGAAGTGAAGTTGGAATAGTTGAGCTTAGTTGAATATCCTGAGGAATGTGCATGTGTTTAGAGGGCCTGATTTCTCCGCTATGGTGGCAGAGATCCCCTCCCATAAAGATAAATGTGTCTGGATTGGTTGTTGTACGTGCTAATGCACCAAGGTGGCCAATGGCGTGACCGGGACTATCTATGATGTAGAATGAACCATCACCAAAGAAATCGTGTCCTTGGAACTGGCCAACTTGGACCGAATCTCGAAAGTCAATTTCGCGTAAATTGCGTCCACTTTCGTACAACGAAGGTCAGCCGAGGACGAGATTACTATGATAAATCACAGCGCAGTTAAGAAAAAAAAAAGTCATTTCAAGACTTACGCAAAGTCACTCTGGCGGACTGGAGAATCTGGCTTCGCCGGATATCCAGGAAGAAACTCGGCCTTGAAACCAGGCCCGACAATGAGCTCAGTAGAGCCAGGAAATCGCGAGGGATCTCCAATATGGTCCCAGTGCCAGTGGCTGTCGCAAATAAACTATTAGCCTCTTGTTGACCTTTATTTGAAAGTTGTTTCATGAAGGAAAGGAAATTGAAGTTTCTTACCTCCAAATAATACTTGAAATTTCGCTTGCCGCGATTCCTCCTTTCTCGAGAATGTCGATTACCTCTTCCTCGACTTCAATTTTCCATCCTCTTCCCTTGAGAGGTTCTGCGACTGCTGGCGCAAATGTGTGCCAGTCTCGAGGAACACCAAGGTCATAGAGAATCTTCTGACCCGACGGATGTTCGATCAAGAATGACCAGGCAGGAAGGATAGGCATGTGTTTCATAGATTCCATGGGAGGTTCCATTAAAAATTCCAACAGTATATTGCCAATTCGGGTTGTGGAATCTATTATGCGAACCTGGACGCTCTGGAAGCCCGGAGGCACGTTGAAGGTGGTGGATTGGTGTGACATGATTAGATAGCCTCAAAAATTTGACGCAGACTCGCGCTGAATGTTCTCTAGGCGCGAAAATAGAGCCTGACGTTTTTCTATTCAAACAGTGGTGAGATTCTGAAGACTTAGGATGCCGAGAGCCGATTGATAGCGGAGAAGGGCTGAGGTAACCGAAATGCGGGGAACTCTCGCGGCAGTCAAGAGGCACTTGTTGCCATCAGGATACGCTCTGTTCTACCCAATTCCTGAATTTCCTTGCAAAAATGCCGGATTCTTATGTGCGACGGCGTGCATGCCTAGTGTGTGTTCAATGTCATGCGCGAAAGGTAAGCGAGATCATGGAAATTCGACACAGAAGGCTTGGCAGCTTGGTGAATCGACAGATCAAATGCGATCTGCAACAGCAAACAGCCAGGATCATGTCTTAATTGCAAGAGGACAAACATAGAGTGTCGGTGAGTGTCTAACCAGGGATTTGATTCTCTCCTTGATTTACTGTCTTCTCGAAATGGAAGCACTTATTTTTAGATTTGCTTGGAAATGTCAATCATGTTTCAAGGGAAATAAGCCAGAATTCTTCCGCTAGCTCCAAATTAAGAGTAAAGCTAGATCTAATTATGTTAAAAGCTGTTGTTGTATTTCCTGGCCTACTCAAGCGACGCCCGATAGGTTTCAGTATCGCCGTCGGGTTTCAGTTCACGTTCCACACAGCGAGAGGGCACAGCCTTACGTGTGAGCCAAGAAGTATGTTGCTTACCTATTTATAGATTAAGATGAAAACATTCGCCAAATAAATGTATTCTATATTTCCCCCTACTAGTAGAACCCCCATAGGCCAAAAGCCTGACGGTTGCTATTGCCGAATTCTAATATACAAAATCGTGTCTTCTATATACAAACCCAGCCTCCCTTTCATAATCCAAAATCTAGGCATTTTAGCTCCAAAAAAATCGCCATTTACTTTCTCCCGCGTAACAAAGAAATATCACCCTGGGCAGTTCCAATAGAAGTCTCGACCTGAAGTTTCCACCACTCGACGGATTCACGATTCTCCATGAAAGTGGAAAACTGGGTGAGAGACGAGGAAGGGTGATCCCAAACTTTTCCCGCCGTAGACGACAAGTCCTTTCGGACGAGGTAGCTGCCATTAAACGTCTTCTGGTGGTCGTCGCTTAGTAGCCAGCTCATGAACAATTTGGCACTTTCGGGACGAGGGGTCGAAGCAAAGATAGCACCGGTTTGAGGCCAATACATTAGAGAGTCCTTAGGATCGATGCTGTCTAGGTTTCCCCCGACTGAGGTGGTAAAGGACAGAGACCGGGTTGAATTCTTTCGCTCGATTTCGGCTGCTGGCTCACCGGTGCCACGGACCCATTTCACATTCTGTTGGAGAAGGGCATCGAACCATTCCCAACCGTATTGGTTTATGATTATAGAGAATAGATACAGCACAGCATCATCGTCATTGGGGTAAGTCAGAACGAGCTTGTTCTTCCACTCTGGGCGAGTGAATTCCTCCCAGGTTGACGGAACATTGGATTTCTTGAGGAGCTTGGGGTTGTAGACAATACTGCCGAAGTTGACTAACATAAATTGTGATTAGCAAGCGAAGTATAAGATATTCCGTGAGCTCTTGCTTACAGATAAAAGCTGGCACAAATGCGGCATCAGGATCTCTGATAGTTGACCAGATATCCTCCCAATGGGCCGGTTTATAGGGGTACAGTCTACCCTCCTTCTTCCAACGAGGATAGTCATGGACGGTTTGCAAGACTGCAATATCGGCGCCAGCAGACCCGGTACGTTGAAACTGGCGATTGACGCGGCTATCGTGATATTTCGAGACATCGACAGTGAGGTTTAGCTCAATATCCGGGAAACGGGCTTTCCATGCATCGATGGTAGATTGGCCCTGGCTCACATCTACATCATGTCAGCTTTGCTTCTTTATACATATTCTATAATACGCACCATCTCCTCCCCAAAGAACAACGAGGCTACCGTGTTCTCTCTTGGCAGCGGCGTAAATTTGGTCCAGTGAACGGTTTTCAATGGCAGGAGAGTGTCCTGGGAAAGAGTTCCATTCTGGCAATACTGCGGCAGCCAGGCCGAGGAAGCCCCAAAGAGAGATTGCAGTTTTCATATCGAGCAAAAGTACAAAGTTCCTGCGGGTAGTAAAATGGACCGGATGATGTGCTGAGTTAGCTACTCTTCGGACAACAGATATAGGAGAATGATAAAGGATAATAACAACGGTACAGTTCCGCGCCGATGACCAACCCTCCTTGCTGCCCGAACCCATAGTCCTGGTACGAAAAGTTGATCTTTACCCAATAAGATTAAGGGAAGTCTTGGAGGTATGGTGCGATCCGAGACATGGACCCACTCTGGACAGGCTACAATACTTTATTACCCTGCAAGAACAGCCTCGTGAAACAAGCTTAATCTAAGCTGACTATTCCAGCATCTATTTTCCGTCATGATGCAGACATGCTGAGCAATATGGTCTGAAACAAACACCTCACCCGGCACGATCTAGATAGTGCCCGCTAGGCCTACCCTTTCTCCTCGGCTATATTCAAACCTACACGTTTATCTCGATTTCATTTCGATGATCCCGCGTCTTTTCACTCCGGGTCATACGATTCGCCCTGGGATTTGCCAAGTCTAGGTAGCAACACAGCCACATTTGAGTATGGTTACTAGTTACTATTCTTGGACATGCAGACCGCTGATCAGTACTACTAGATTATGCCCATGGCTGTTATAATTGATTTCATGACCAATTATCATTCGAAGAGGGTATGTTACTAGTACCACGAAGGCTAGACTGGGAGGTCAACTGCCACTTCTCGTTTGTTAGTAGTCGTTAGAGCTCGCTCCCAAAATATTTTTCTCTTTCCTCCCTGATGAAATGTGCGAAATTGTCTCCAGAGAAAACAATATCCTGCCAGAGTTGCATTCGGATTAGAATATTAACTGCGATGAGGGTATTCTTGAGAAGAGATGAGGCCTGGAGCTGAAAAATAAGGAAAAACTGGGGAATCGGGGAATCTCGAAAAAGAACTGCGGCTTTGCAATTTCTCATGAGATTAAAATCCCCGCAAATTTGAATCATGCTTAGTAGCCCTGGTAAAAGTGTACTTAGCTTTAATGACTTCATTTGATGGATTGCCTCTTAGTTCTTAATTCTACGGCAGTGGTAGGACGTTGTCTAGAGACAAACATGACGATCACAGCCTCAGGTCGCTGTATACACGCAAGAGGTTTCGGCTCAACCCTATACGCAAGTCATGTTGGGCTGGGCGCGGTGCCTCAGGCAGCCATATCGAGATGCTGGTAACTATAGCATTTGAATAAGACTTGGTTAGGTAGAGCCCGACTCCCTTGTGTAGAGGGGGGGATATAGAGTTGTAGATCTGGTCTTGCCCTATATTACAGGCAGTACAGATCTATTTAACTTGAGGTCAATCCAAATCATCAACCTGGAAAGCCCAGCGATCATGGCCCAATCCTACTGGTGATCCTACTGATGACCGGGATGGATCAAAGGACCAAGTGATAAGAGCGGGAATGGAGGTACCGTATCCCAGCTGGCATGATAGGATAGAGTTGACCATGCCCTATGATAAGGATCAGCTACAAGGTAATGAGGTATCCGGTAAAGAAGAATTGTAGTCATCAAATGAATCAAAGAAACGTTATGTCCAGGCAGTATGTCAACACAAACAACGAAAATAAAGACATAAGCAACCCAGACGGGTTTATTATGTATTATCTAATCAAAAAATAGACATAAAACATACGCAAAAGCGTAATCAGTTAGTGAATAAGATATCAAGAAAAAGAAAAAAAAAACGAGACCCTTAACCCTGGCCGTCAACGCCTGGTGTCGACAGCGACCCGGTACAACCAGTCCAAACCGTGCGATAAACGAACGGGATGGGAGATGGTTGGCGGGAAATTGCCAACACCGTCGATGCGCTAGCGCTCAAAACGCACCGAAAACACATTCAGATTCGCATTGGAAGTGAAGGGGTTTACAGCAGCAGAACGGCGGCACCGAGGACGGCGGCCAGACCGGCACCAGCGCCAGCGGCGTTCATGGCACCGGCGTTGAAGGCAGGCTGGGAAGGAGCGGGGGTGGAGCCGGAGCCGGAGGCAGCGGGGACACCGGTGGCATCGGCGCCCGAGGGGACATAGGGGGGTCGAGACGGAGGCCGGGGCGCTGGAGGAGGCAGCGGGGGAGGTGGGGACAGCGGAGGAAGTGCTGGATTGTGTGTTAGTTTTGTGTTTTGGGTTGGTGGTGATCATAATCTTTTCTGATATTCAGATTGATCTTGATGAGATGGATACTTACCACTTGTTGCACTGGGTGACGGTCTGGGTCACGAGGGGACGGGTGACAGTGAAAGAACCGGTCAGGGTGACGCTTCCGGGCTGTTGAGGAGTTAGTTATGTTCGATTAATAGCGATGGGTGGATATATAGGATTGGGATGTTGGTGGTCGGTCCGAGTGATGCGACGGATGATTCATCTCATCTGTCATCACCCAGGGTGACATCCAAACAAGGTATTTGATGCAAAAACATTGATAGAAAATCGATAGAAAATTGAACAAAAAACGTACAGTGGAGACGCTGTAGGTCGAGCCGCCGTGGACGATGGAGGTAGCCTCGGGGCAGAAGGTGGTGTAGTCGGTAACAGTCTCAGTGACAACACCGGCGAAGGCACCAGCGGCCAGGGTAAGAGCGGTAGCAATGGAGAAACGCATTTTGAATGGTTTGGGAGATAAAGTTGATCGAGGAATGTTCCTTGAAAAGATCCGACAAAAGTCTAAAGAGTGACTGGAGTTGTTTAAAGAATGTAATCGGTCAAGAAGAACCGGAGTGAGCAAGAGAATGTGGATGGAGAACGAGAAGGGGAAGAAGACGGGGGCGAGGAGGTTTATAGGGTGAACAGGGACGGGATTGGGACCATGGGCCACTCTCAGGTACCCGGGGCCACTAGCGCAGGAGAAATGAGAAAAAAGGGGCGGTGGTGGCAGTACGGGAAATTAACTGCTGTTGTTGGGCTTATTTCCACAATCTAGCCCCATTGACCCAATATGCTCCAATCAGAGAAGGCATCTCCTTAAGAACACGCCCACGAACCGGTTTGTGTGGTCCGGGGATCTTTACCCGCTTGGGCCGCAGTGGAGGCTAGGGCTTTGTCTGGAGGGTCTAGATTCGTCATGCCCAAGTGAAGGTACTCTACTCGTACGCAGACAGTACTTGGGTGTTGACATAGAAGAAGTATACCGAGTATGCATAACTTAACGGTATAGCTTATTACTTTGAGTGAATCTTCATACTCAGATGCTAAGATACTCCTACCACTATGTATATAGAACATCATTTTGGTGCCACCGTTCCAGTCTACGCCATGAAGGTCATTTCCACAGTGGACCCTGATGATTTTTACACAGCCCAAAGTACTATGATTGGGCCGTCCTGGCTAACATCAAGGATTTCCATCGCTCATGTGTAGACACGATCGTCGCAAGGGCTGGATGCAGGGTCGGTGGGGTTTCACTCTGCGACATGGGGAGAGGTGTAATTAGACCTCCGCAAGGGACGACTAGAGATGATGATGGGAATCGTCAGTCTATGCGAGGGCTTTATTATGATATCCCCAGTTGACCGATGCGCTGCCTAGCTGTACCACGTGCAGTTCTAATCCTGCCTGGTTCCCGGGGCTACAATGTAGGCAAGCTACCGATGCCGTGGGTTGACGAGGGATCATAGTTTTATAGCGTGTTTGGGGTTAGGTCTAGGATCGACCTGTTTTTGGGGCATCGGAACTAACTGATTGCCAGAAAAATGGTGGGGTTTACTGAAATCAGATGCAAGTCGCCAGTCATTATCGTCTACTAGTAATTGTTGCGAATAGTACATACTAGTACTGGTACGGAGTAGATGTGGTTTATTTCATAGTCAAATTCAATATGGACTGCCCATATACGATCTACATCAAGTCTTTATTTTAGAGTGAACATAAACTTAGTTTCACGTTATTCCTAGCCAGGTAACTGTTCTTGTTTCGTGGTCTTGGCGAGGAACTCGGTCGGGGACGTTCTCCGAAATATATTTAGAACGACCGATAGGGAAACACCTGGGCACCTGAGTTGATACTAGTACCACCACTACCTCCCAGTAACTCAATTCGCTATGAACTTAAGACCGACCGGAGCAACCAAGCATCTCGGACACCAAACTTCTTACTACAGGGCTGGATCGCCGGGCACTAAGCCTGACAAAACCATGGGAGACTCGCGACTGCAACTTGAACTACTCTCATCCGGCCGTACCTGTGTGGCCTCAGGATAGATAAGAGCAACCCATGAGAACCCTCGGGGCAACCATTCTCGTCTTGCAACGGAGTTGGTACAGCTACGAGCTACTAGTACGAGTAGGTAATATTTTATGATGTTTCCAAATAGTTTAATTGAATACGCCCGTAAACAAACAGGTGACTATAGGGATCTGGATTTACTGGGAGTGACACGGTCGGGTCGGGGGCGGGGCGGAATGGGACGCGTGAAGCAGGCCACGTCTTGAGAATCATCTTGATGATAACTCCGAGTGAAGTTAATCAAGATAATTGATCAAGACCAGAGCTCCCTCGCTGTCCCTTCCATCTACCCATCCCCCCCATCTCCTTGTGTCATCTCCTCTATCCTCATTATCCAAGCTGAACTTGAAGCTGAGCTCAAGCAACAGCAACACAACCTCCAATCAGACAAAAACTGATCCCTAAAGGATGGTGACGGGGCGCGGGACCTCTCAGCAGCGCCCGTCCAACGTCGGCCCAGAGGGCCAACACCGACGAGTGCTGATACAGATTGGACGCCAACTCTTCATCTTGGATTTAGTTGTGTAAAGAAGAGAAAGGAGGCTGAGGGATTGTGCGCTTAAAACTTTCCGCGGCGGGGCACGGACCACGCAACAGTCAGGTGACTCGATAGATGACTTAGCAGGGTGACTACCATTTTAGGAATAGTGTCCTTTTCCGCTTTCCGCGGGTAACGGGGAAGGTGCGACCGCCGGGTTCCACGATATAAAACGCTACCCCGGCCGACTTTTCTATCCGCGTGGATTTTGTCGGAATCGTTGCTTGTTTGTGTACAATGTCTCTCTCTCGCTGTGGGCGTCTTGCCCGTCTCTCTCTGGCGGGTGCCCGCCCTGTGGTTGCGGCCCCCCGTGCCTTCATCGCCGGATCCATCCCCCTCGTGCGGGGAGTATCCTCCACCAGCCGCGATGCGCAGCACAAGGTGAGATTCGTGTCAATGGGTGATCGGAATACGAATTAGACCATTCTAACAGTCTCTACAGCTTCTCGCTAGCTCTCTAAAGGACTCCGACCCCGCCGTGTTCAGCATCCTGGAGAAGGTACGTCATGCAATCGAGCTTCACAGCGCCGGGCAACCGACCGCACCGCACGGCCACGGCAACGGCAACGGCAACATGCTAATACCAATCGCAGGAGAAAACCCGTCAGCAGCACTTCATCAACCTGATCCCCTCTGAGAACTTCACATCCCAAGCCGTTCTCGATGCCCTCGGCAGTGTTATGCAAAGTAGGTGGCTTTCCGGGCCCCCGACAGATAAGCGGATCCTAATCGCATGATAGACAAGTACTCGGAGGGATACCCCGGCGCCCGTTACTATGGTGGTAATGAACACATTGATGCCTCGGAGCGTCTGTGCCAGCAGCGTGCGCTTGAGACTTTCCGTCTCAACCCCGAGGAATGGGGTGTCAACGTTCAGCGTATGTCAATTCGTCCCTCATCCCTAGCAACAGAGTATTAACCAGATGCGCAGCTCTCTCCGGCTCCCCCGCCAACCTCATGGCCTACTCCGCCGTGCTCAACACTCACGATCGCCTGATGGGTCTGGATCTCCCCCACGGTGGCCACCTGTCGCACGGCTACCAGACCCCTACCAAGAAGATCTCTGCCATCTCTAAATACTTCGAGACCCTACCCTACCGCCTGGATGAGTCCACCGGTCTGATCGACTATGATGCTCTGGAGAAGCAGGCTCTACTGTACCGCCCTAAGTTGATTGTCGCCGGTACCTCCGCCTACAGCCGTCTAGTTGACTACCCTCGCATGCGCGCTATTGCCGACAATGTTGGCGCTTACCTCTTGACCGATATGGCCCACATCTCCGGTCTCGTGGCCGCCGATGTCCTCCCCTCGCCCTTCCCATACTCTGATATCGTTACCACCACCACCCACAAGTCTCTGCGTGGTCCCCGTGGTGCCATGATCTTCTACCGCAAGGGTCTCCGTCGCACCGACAAGAAGGGTAACAAGGAGATGTACGATTTGGAGAACCCCATCAACGCCTCGGTCTTCCCCGGCCACCAGGGCGGTCCCCACAACCACACTATCACCGCGCTGGCCGTGGCCCTCAAGCAGGCGCAGTCTTCCGAGTTCCAGGAATACCAGAAGACCGTCCTTGCCAACTCCGCAGCCCTGGCCGAGCGCCTGGGCGAGTCCACCAGCAACGGTGGTCTCGGATATAACATCGTCTCCGGAGGCACCGACAACCACCTGGTCCTTGTTGACCTGAAGAACCGTGGTGTCGACGGTGCTCGTGTCGAGCGCGTTCTCGAGCTGTGCGGTGTCGCCAGTAACAAGAACACCGTGCCCGGTGACAAGTCCGCTCTCAAGCCCGGCGGTCTTCGTCTGGGTACCCCCGCCATGACCTCTCGTGGCTTCCAGCCCGAGGACTTCCGCCGCGTTGCGGAGATTGTCGACCGCGTTGTTATCCTGACACAGAAGCTGGACAAGGCTGCGCGGGAGCAGGCGCAGGCCCGCGGTGCCAAGAACCCCGGCACTGTCAAGGCGTTCCACGAGTATCTGGGCGAGGGCGAGGAGATTTCAGAGATTGTGCTTCTCCGCCAGGAGGTGGAGGACTGGGTGGGCACATTCAGTCTGCCTTGGGCTAAGGATCAGTAGATAGTAGACCTTTCTTGACGTTTTTCATTTTTTTTATGTATATTTCCCAGCATGATTCAACACGAATAGGATTGACAACATTTCATTGATACGCACTCTTAAACAAGCCAGCCATATAACCCTATTCAAAGGATAGGAGTCCTTTGAATAGGGTTATCGCAAAATATTCCCTTATCTGACTATTGTTAGCGATCCTAGTCCGCAATGATGTCATTGGGACATGGGAGCCTCGGGTGCGTTGCCGGTAGCCGCTGCCGATCACGGAGTCAAGACCGACAGACCCCCCCTCAATTGGATTGAGTTACTTATCTACAAGTCGTCTGATAGTGTAAATATTCATTCTCCACCGAGTCCACCCTTGACTAGAGGCTCAGCTGGAATTGCCATTTCCATTCGGCATACTCGTACAGCACAATCCGATCGCCGCTATGCAGATCAGCCAGGTACGTCCAAACTACCCCGCCTCCATCTATCTTACCATGGTAACTAATCCCAATATCCCACACACAGCTCTACGTATACCCCATCAAGTCCCTACGAGCAACACCCGTAAGTGAGGGCGTTCTATCACCGCTCGGTCTAAAATATGACCGACGCTTCATGCTCCTCAAAGTCGAGGACGGGGAAGATGGCAAAGGAACCCTAAAGAATATGCATGTCCCACATTTCCCCGAAATGGCCCTCTTCGAAACAGCTTTGGACATGCCAACTGCAGAAGATAAAGGTCGAGTGAGGGTTACATATCACTCTCCTCCAAACGCAGAAAACCCCGGACCACATGAAACGAAACACTTGGAGATCCCCCTCGAACCAAACGTGGACTCTCTGTCCCGCTTCACGGTAACGATGCACCAAAGCCCCACGACGGGGTATAACATGGGCTCCGCGTATAACGACTGGTTCAGTGAGTGTTTCGGATACCCCGTTGTCCTGGCTTATCTGGGTGTCAACACTCGCGGGGTACTAGGGACTCTGGCGCCGGCCAAAGCCAAACATAACGGAAAAAAGAAGACAAGTGGATGGGCGTGGCAGGAAATTTTGTTGCGGGGCTTGGAGTCAGCAGGCAGTGGGACTGGACCGACTGTTTTGGAGAAATTCCTTGTTCCGATTTGTGCTCTTGCGATTGGCGCTTCTGGGGTGTCGTATGCTGTTGGACAATTCGAGCATGGGATCGCTAACAACGCGAGTTCTACTCCATCATCGATGGTTATTCTAGCCGGTGCAATTGCTATGGTGCTAGCGGGTAGTATTATGATTTACGTCCTTGGAAAAAGGGTTTTCGCAACCAAATACGAAGACCGGATTACATTCGCCGACTGTGCGCCGTTTCTCGTTATATCCGAGACTTCGGTGAATAATGTCTCGGGGAGATTACCGGCAGGCGAAGAAATGGATCGAACGAAGTTCCGGCCGAACATTGTTGTATCTGGCGCCGAGTCTGCGTTTGAAGAGGACTTTTGGACGGAGTTGGCTATTGGTTCGAAGCGAGTTCGGTTATTGTTGACGGGGAATTGTGTTCGGTGTCAAAGTCTTAATGTGGATTATCAGACGGGGCAGATGGGGACTGGTGAGTCCGGGACTGTGTTGAAGAAGTTGATGAAGGATCGTCGGGTAGATCGTGGGGCGAGGTTTAGTCCTGTGTTTGGACGGTATTCGTTTTTGGATCGTGGGTTTGATGGGGAGGAGGTAAGGGTGGGTGATGTGGTTGAGGTGGTGGCGCGGGGTGCGGAACGTTCGGTGCTAGGTGAGTCGTGTTTGGGTTTCTTTTGGGTTCAAGTTCAAGCTATTTGTGGAATTGGTTGAATGGTGGTTCATGGCTGACGGTGTTTCTACTAGATTGGCCCGGTCTCACTAATTAGTGCCCGACGGCAGGACAGAGCATGGCAGGGCAGCAGGCTGGAAAAATTTACAGTTGTGTCTGACCAATTCTCACTAAGCATTTATGATATTCAGTGTGGGCTTGATTTGAATGGTGTATTGTATGGAAAATGAAAATCATTCATGACTTTAGTCATCGTTATACATGGCACAAGTAGACATAGACATACACAGATGCCCAAGCTGCTGCTTTTTCAGCTGGCAGTGTACCGAACGGACCTCTAGACCCTTTTTCAGCCCTATGATAGGTGAACTTGCATCGATCCACTCTCTTCCACACAAATCATCATCTTTCCTCGCCTTCCAGAAAATTCCACTGCAATGCAATAGTACAGTACTATGCAGGGCAGCCCACAGTTGACTCACACAGCCACAATTACGTCAGACTCTCGCACCGCCACTAGTCACATGACCCAGCTTGTTCCATGGAAGCCCCGGTGGATTCAGTTTCCAAGAATAACATTACATTCTTTTTCTTCTGATTCGATTTGATTGTGAGCTCTCTCTTCATTCAGATCTGTCAGAGAAAATAATCGAAGTACATACAGCAAAAGGGATTGATCGCGCTTTCATCCGCTGAATTGCACCAAATTGTGGCTTGCCAGGCCAAGCCGCACCCCTCCAATCGATCTTACGCCGCTGCCTATTCGGAACTCGACTGTATACCAAACTCTCCCGTTGACTTCATCACACATCCCCAAACAGCGCCGCATTTGACCGCGTGTGGTGTCACCAGTGTCACGCCGCCAGAAGACCTCTGATCGGACCGGTCAGGCGTCCGCGACCTCGCTGCATAAGGCGCCGCTCAGCCCCGCGCGGGTAAGGTTGCCGCTGGCTGCAGGAGGAAACCAAAAAAAAAGTTGAAGACAACCTCGATCTCCCAAACACACAAACCCCGCCGCCACAATGGACGAGGTTAATTTACGTCGCAAAGACACCACCAAGGGTCCGCCGTTACGGATCCTCTCCCTCGGTAAGCGCATCCATGGCTCCCCCCTCTCTCCCCCTCGGAGCTGAGCAACGCTGACAATGAAATAGATGGAGGCGGTGTCCGCGGCTACTCCATGCTCATTATTCTTCAGGAACTTATGTACCGAACCTATGTCGAGTGCGAGGGCAAACCACCTCGTCGCGACCAGATCCCTAAGCCCTGCGACCATTTCGACTTGATCGCGGGTACTGGCACTGGCGGTTTGATCGCGATCATGCTCGGCCGGCTCCGCCTGGACCTCGAAACCAGTAAAGAAGTCTACGTCCGCATGACTCGCAAAGTTTTCGAAACCGATAAGACAATTGCCGGTATCCCCTATCGCTCGACTTTATTCAAGGCCTCAAAGCTAGAAGAGGCGATTCGAGAATGCGTGCGCGAACATACGGTGTGGGAGGCGGAGGGGAATGATATGCCCGGCAACACCAACCATAACAACGCCGACCCCAGATCCTCGATGGCGAGTCTTCCATATAGTCCTCCCAACTCTGTTCCTCAGCGCTCGGTGAGCAGAGGAAGTTTCAGTACTTCGGGCCAGTCATATTCTCAAGCGCAGAACAATAACCAGAGAGGTTCCACTTTTCTGAACGGTTTACGCTGGGGGAATCCGGAGGCGTTATTATATGATAACCGGGAAAACCGGACGAAAACGTGAGTTTTGATGCATTGGCATCTGGCCAGAGCGAGAAATCGAAAATCGCTAACCCTTTTATACTAGTGCCGTTACGGCTCTCTATAAGGGCACCCCGAAGAATTCGCCTGCGGTGCTTTTACGTTCCTACGACTCTCGCCGCGAACCCCCGCCGGAGTTTGACTGTACGATCTGGCAAGCCGGCCGTGCTACATCGGCCACTGGTCTTGCCTTCAAGCCAATCCGAATTGGACAACACAACTTTATCGACGAGGGCCCCGGAACCTACAATCCGGCACCACAAATTCTCGAAGAGGCAGTTGTCAACGAGTGGCCTGGTCGTGAGGTCGGAGTTTTCGTTAGTATCGGCACCGGTAGACGGCCGTCAGGAACCAATAACCGACAACATGAATGGTGGGAGGATTTCTTTGGCGACGCGCTAGGTACATTTGCCGAGGCGCGGCGACGACTTATCACGAAGATCGAGGGTTGCGAGGATATTCACCAGCAAATGCTGCAAGACATTCTTGCTAAGCGCCACGTCAGTAAGGACGTCTACTGCCGTCTCAATGTCGAGGTGGGCGTTGGAGAATTCGGCATGAACGAGTGGAACCGACTGGCGGATATCAGCACCAACACCCGACGATACCTCTCTCGACCGGAGGTCAAGAAGCAGATCCTAGATTCGAGCGTCCGCTTCGCCAAGATCGAGCGCATGAACAAGCGCATGGCTGCACACGCGGCGGCGGGCGGAGATCGGGATGACATGTCGTTTGACCTCGAGCGCGAGGAGATCTCCGTCTCAACCCACGCCGAGGAGTATACCGTACCGCCGCCCTCGAATCATTTCGCGGTTGAATTACCCGCCGAGCCTGTGGAGTACCCGCTGGATCATTTCCCCCGTCCACCTAACCATGGCGCGCCCCCGATCCCGACCAGTGTTACGGTAACAGCACCACCGGGCGACGACTCGCTCCCAGTTCATCCCACACCCCATGATAGCAGTAACAACCACAACCACAATCACATGCCAACATCTCCGACTCGACACTCCAGTGGCGAGGTTGGTAGTTTCCGCCCTAGCCACGAGTACTCTCGGCCCTCGTCGCAACAACAGCAGAGCTCCCCGCATCAAAGCGCAGAGCAATTCTCCGCGCTCAATGGGATGCCTCCTCCCGTACCACCCAAGACGCCTATTCCGTACCCATCAACCGATGATAACGGGGGAGTGTCGATGCCAGCGCCGCTCTTCTCTCAACCATCACCTCATTTGTCGAGTGGCAAGGTCCGACCGCCGTACCCTGTTGATGAGGCACCGCCGGTGGTCAACCGCCAACGAAAGCCAAGCTACCACGTGGGGTAAAGGGTGATGCCGTCATGGGAGGGCATGAGTTTACTTTAGTATTTTTGTTTCCTTGCGTTTAGTAGTTCCGGTTAGGCATTTTCTCATTTTCTTGGGACTGTTTCAGTTCTAGTTCTCCTTTCCTGCTGGATACCCTTTATTTGAGGTGAAAGGATGGAATGAGTGACGAGTTATGATCAAGGTATACAGTAATGAACAAATATCTAAATATCACCAAGTACTCCCTAATTTAAAGTACATATCCCCTGATTCCCTAATTCCCCCAGTACCTGACATTGACATCTCATCGTCTCATCGCCCCACCGACCCGCACTTCCCCACAGGCCCAACCTCTTTGTTTTCTCCCCTTCCCCTATTTCTATTCTAGAGAGTCGCTAATCTCCTGTTCAGCTCTGCTCCTGTTTTATCTTGATTATTCTTGTTCTTTCTCTCCTTCCTCTTTAAACTACCTTGAATTCGACAATTCCTCCAACCAATTCCCCCCCCTGTCGCACGTCCACGCAGCCACTGACGAGTGTTGATCTTTCGCCCCCGCCTTGTTTTTCTCCTCGTGGCTCTTCCAGAAGCATTCCAGATCACCATTCCTCCTGTCGCATCGCATTCACCATCTATTCAGCAATATTGTCGCTATTTTCGCTGTCTTACCTCGCCTCTCTCACCTCTCACAAATCATCCAACCACTCTGTGCTTACCTCTCAGGCGATACGCCGTACAACGCAGTGGCCTGAACCGGAGTGTCTCATTAGTCGCCGAGTAACGTCTTCGGACGACTCCGTCCCAGCGACACCCACTGCTGGCCGGTGATCTTCTATTTTCTCTCTTCTTTCTCTCTTCTTTTCCCTCGCGACTCATTTTCACCCCCACCCATCATGGACACCCACGAATATACCATGGCGCACGCCTCGACACTCCTCGCCCGCGCCGACTCCAGCGGCCGCCCACCCGTCTACAAAGTGATCGGAATCTGCCTAGCCGTCGCATCAGGCGTCTTCATCGGAATATCCTTCGTCATCAAGAAAATCGGCCTTCTCAAAGCCAACGTCAAATACAACGAGGAGGCCGGCGAGGGCTACGGATATCTGAAGAATTTCTGGTGGTGGTGCGGAATGACCCTGATGATCCTCGGAGAGATCTGTAACTTTGTCGCCTACGCCTTTGTCGATGCGATTCTGGTAACGCCCCTGGGTGCCCTATCCGTCGTGATAACAACGATTCTGTCGGCGATTTTCTTGAAAGAACGACTCAGTTTCGTCGGCAAGGTCGGCTGTTTCTCGTGCATTGTTGGGTCCGTTGTTATTGCGATGAATGCACCTGAACAGTCCTCCGTCAGCAATATCCAGGAGATGCAGCATTTTGTCATTACGCCGGGCTTTTTGACGTACGCTGGTGTGATTTTGGTCGGGGCGCTGGTTACGGCTGTTTGGGTTGCGCCGAGATATGCGAAGCAGAGCATGTTTGTTTATATTGGGATTTGCAGTTTGGTTGGTGGGCTGAGTGTGGTTGCGACGCAGGGTCTGGGCTCCGCTATTCTGGCTCAGATTAATGGTGAACCGCAGTTTAAGCAGTGGTTTCTTTATGTCTTGTTTGTGTTTGTTGTTGGGACTCTCCTTACGGAGATTATTTATCTCAATGTACGTCCGACTCTGGTGATGGCGATGATATACGATGGCCCGAGTTCTTGTTTTGCTAACCACGCTTTATTTACAGAAAGCTTTGAATATATTCAACGCCGCTCTAGTCACCCCTACTTACTACGTCATGTTCACCACCGCGACCATCGTGACTTCTGCCGTCTTGTTCCAGGGTTTCAAGGGTACCGCGATCCAGATTACCACCGTGATCATGGGATTCTTGCAGATCTGTGCTGGCGTTGTTCTGTTACAACTGTCCAAGTCTGCCAAGGACGTCCCTGATGCCGCTGTGTTCAAGGGTGACCTGGATCAGATTCGTGAGGTTGCTACACAGGAAGAGCCCGAGTATGAGCCCAAAGCAGACTCTATCCGCGGCGCGGCATCTATCATTCGCCGTATCTCGACCACCCGTCGCACTGCAGAGGCCGACGAGGCCAAGCGATATGTTCACGAGAAGCATGAAGATTTCCTCAAGCCGCCCGGTGACAATGAGATAATCGAATGGGATGGTATTCGCCGCCGCAGGACAGTTGTCGGCGAAGGCCCAACAATGTCTCGACCGCATACTCCGCGCTCCCCTTCAATTAGACAACAGCTGCCGCCACTAGGCATGTCTCGGTTCCCAGACCACGAGGATGAAGACGAAACCCGACCTACCACCAAGCAAAGCGGCCGCTCATTCTTTAGTGATGTCCGATCTCGCACTTCAAGCGTTCGCCACCCGCACTTCACCCCGTTAAACGAGCAAGACGAGAACGAGAAAAGCATGAGTGGCGGCCTCACTGATACCGAGTATCATGGCGCTGACCAGGCAGGACTCCAACTTCCAACGCACCGCATAGGCCGCGAGCGCAGCGACACACCCCGATCAATCTCCTGGGCCGATGAAAAAGGCGATGAAGGCACCGACTCACGACCAGGTAGTGCCCGCCGCCAATTCTCCTTCAACAACATGGTCAGCCGGATGATAGGACAACACCGTGAGACCTCCCCCAAGCGCTCCACCAGTCCACCCCGGGGTATCCTCCGCAGATCCCAGCTCGTTCCAGGCGGCGACCTCCGCCGAACAGCGACAGAAGAAGAACAACTCGGTCTAGTAAAGGGTGACTCACGCACCGCCCACCCCGAAGCTGGGGAATCTCTCGGCGAGAAACTAGAGCGCTGGTCCAGCAGTGAATCCGAAATCAGCGAAACCCAGCCCATGGCCCCTCTCCCTGCCCGTGCCTCTGCCTCTGCGCCTACCCTCTCCCTGGCCCCTCCTGGCCCTATCCCGGCCAGTCGACCCCACGGCGACTCGGTCTCCAGCATGTCAACAGCAGCCTTCCCACCCTACGAAGATCACCATGCATTCTACGCCCAGGGAAACTCCTCAAACCCATACTACCTACCCCCTCCCTATCAAGCCGCAACCTCTCCAGAGCGAATGGGATCGGGATCGGGTCCTGAACACGACGGCTGGCAATACCCCCGCGGCCAACGATCACGCACACGAACCAATTCTTCCTCTCACGCTCATGCTCGCGCTCCTCCGCCCTCGCAGTCTTCTTTCTCGACGCACCGCCACCCAAATCCCCTTCCCCCTCTACCGGATAGAGAGGAGCCCGCTACTGGCGAAGCAGGCGTGAGATCTGTTTCGTCTGATTCCGATCTCGGCGTGACGTCGATTTCGTCTACTTATGATCATAATGGTCACAATGACAACGCTCATAGTGCCCGTCCTATCAGTCTCGCCCGTCAACAAAGTGGTTGGCGCAGACACATGTCTGAAGCTAGCAGCGATGACGGCTCGACGTATGAAGAGCGCAGCAGACCGGGACAAAGAGGCGGTTAAGGTCAAGGTCCAGGTCCAGGCTGGCATTTATGCGAGACCGTTTTGAAGTTATTTGGACATATTACTTTATTTGTTTGTATTTGATGCATCTGCAATGGCGATGGCGTTTGGGATTATTGGATTTTTATTTCGATCTATGCGTGTACTACTAGTGTGTAACACTATTTCCACTGGATGTGGAATGGAATTATGGGAATGGGAATGGAAACTGGAGGATGTGATGTGATGTGATGTTGACTTCGTTTTGCGTGGCTCAGTGGTGAATGGATGAGCGCGCTGGTTTTGTACATATATGACCGTGGCATCATGTCAAGATGATATTAGATGCCAGTGATGATGATAATGAGAATTATGGATGATGGTTATCTGAAATTATGAATTACAGTAATATCACCAAAGTCATACAGAATGGAACGGTTTCATTGCAGTGACTGTTTTGCAATTTGCTAGTCTCCATACTAGGTACTATATGAAACGATCCTGGAGCCGTAACTGCCACTATACACTGGCCATCTCCGTGACTGTCCGTTCCCATCCATGGCAACCTGGTTTCGTCTTCTTTCCATAACCCTTATATAATAGCGCCTCTGAAGGCCACATAATCACACAAAACCCCAGACACAACCCACCTGGGCACATAGTGTTCAATCTGACGGCCCGGGAATAGGATACTCGGACGTATGCTCCAAGGGAAAGGGAATAAAAGCAAATTCGGGGCATTGAGGGGATTGATATACTGAGCCAAAACACTCACCACGGCGAGCAAATCCTCCCGTGCCTCCTCCTGATTAGCGTTTGTCTCCACCTTGCATTTAATGAGCTCGTCAATCTTTCTGTGACTGTCGCGTAGGGATTCAGTGCCGACGTATCCTAGAAACTCAGCCGGGGCGGAGACAAGTTCTCTGTAAAGAACGACCAAATGTCGAAGGTCGAACTCAGGGTGTGTTGCGGCTATTTTGAGGATATTGTCTAAGACGTAATATCCCAGTGTCCGAACCTCACTATTTGCGAAGAGCATGGCAGCAAAGTAGGAGCTTTTAGATCCCGGGTGGTCTGGTGCTTGGCCGCGGTGAATTGCATTGACATTGTCGGATATTCCAGACCAAGACTTGTCCATCTATGTATGATTTAATTAACCCCCGGTGTATTAGATAATTTTTTGGGGCTATGGAGTTTACCTCATTGTGGATTTCTTGGACGATGCTTTTGATATCTTTCGTGACGCCGACTCGCAGGGGTGGCCGACTCGTGGGTAAAACACGTTATACTGGAGCTATCTTTTATCTACATTTGAAACTACTGAGTTCTTGGTACACAAGGGGCCCTTTTTGGTGACAAACATAGGAAGGAAGGATGATATTTAAAGTTCACATATTATCCACAACCTCCTGCAAACTATTCTTAGACCAGCCCTATCAATCCTGGTCACATTTTTGTATTGTTATAACGCTCAGAGAAAGCTCTAATACCCCACAACGAGGTGTTATTTATTCAGTGTTGAGCTTTCTACTACAATGAACGACTCAAAGCAGAATAGCAGAATATTAGATAAAGTACATATCCTATGTCGCTCGAACCCGCACCGCTGGGGGCGATTCGCTAAAGGCATCCGTAACTCATTGAAATACGTGAGAGCTTAACTTCCTACCTAGGTAGCCAAGCTTCATCATGCTTGGAAGAATTGAATCAAAACAAAAACATACAACAGCAGGGATTCGCATGTGGTCACCCACCATACTACTAACCTGCCGGCGTGTGGCTTAAGTACGGCTGAGCGGACGGGAAGCCCTGTTCTCCACACCCTATGGTCGTATGTACTAAATAGTCCCTAATAGAGAAATACATCATAAATTCCTGGAAGTAGTGTGCACAAGATCAAATCTGCTCAAAATTCGCAGTGCCAGTGACTCCAATTATCCTAGTTTCATTTCATACCATGACCCTGACGAGCAGCCTTCTCCACAATCGAATGCAAATCATTGAGCCGGAGAATCAGAAAATGAATCGCGCCAGCTAAAATTTGGGAAATATGACCAAACAGCACAAGAAACGTGAACAGAAAGACATCCCCGCTAGGATCAATAGGTCTTGGATAATCGATTCTTTCATGCGGAGGGCCGAAATTTGGATCATTTGGTGGAGCAGTCGGCCTGTCCTCTGTGATCGATGGGGTCGGTTCCTCCCTTCCTATGGTCCTACTCACCCCCATCGGTTCCACAAGCGTGGTACTGGAGCTCACTGAAGGCGTTGATCTGGTGGACTCTGGAGGACAGGGCCTTTTCTGGTCAACCAGAGTCCCCACTAACAATGAGAAGTCTTCACTTGGGCTTTCCAATGCGTAATCGCTCAACTCAGTTCCAATATCGCCGGCTCGGCTATCAAGCTTTGGATATCGGATCTCTGTAGACTTTTGTTAATAAAGAACGCTACTGCCAGAGGCTCTGTAAAACCTACCTGGTACTGGATGGAGGTTCTTGTCAATCATAGCCTGTTCGAGACCGAGAACAGTCTCGCGAAACGATTCATCGCTTTCGATTTCCTTTCTTGGCTCTATCAACGATCTCGTATACGACTTTCGACTCCTCGGCGGCAGAATAAATGATTGCTTGATTCGATCCCGCCATCGATGCATCTTAGCCTCGATTTTCAGATCCAGCAGAAAGGGCTGTGAACCATGATGAATAGTGACGGCTGAGTGAACCGTAGGTTGTTGAACGGCTTGATCATCCAGTTTGTTCTCCTCTAGATGCCAGATAAGCCGTCGAAAACAGCTCCGTCGTGTCTGACTTTTGTCCGGTGTTTCTTCCGGATGTCTTGTACCGGTAAACATCCATCTGGATGTGTGAATAACCTCGGATGTCCTGGAGAGACCACCTGCCTCAGCAGTAATACCAACTGGTGTCCCGATTTTGGGATTCAAAGACGCATTTCTCGAGACCTTGTACTCACGCCTTGGTCCCGTCATGATTCGAGGGCCAAAGTATTCTGTAATTTCCGGTCCATTGGGGCTGGATTGAGACGCTGTTGGATTGAGCTCAGAGAAGTCCATGGTAATCGTCGCTTCTGACAATTTGCACTCTCCTGGCTGATGAAATGTCAAATCCACGTACATAACGCCACTCTCCTGATTGTTGAATTGGCCCCATCGCGATTTTGACATGAGGAAACAACAGTCTACTCGGAGATTCTCCACTTGGAGGTCACAAAGACTGGCGCTTGTTTTGCTTTGGGACAAGTCAACATATCGAAAAGGCTTGGAAGCCGAGCGACTGAATCCCATGCTTATGCCAGTGGATGGGGGGAGGGGGAAAAAGGGGGAATTCGGTTGAATAGACGGCAGTTCACGTCTCAAATAGGGCAGTCCGTAGCCGCCAGTGGGTAAAAATTAGTAACTCAGCCCCCCGCCTACCTGCCGCCGAGGTGATCACGCCAACTTTTTTGTTTACAAGCAGGGTCATGCTCAAACAGATACTCATTAATAACTTATAAGATACAGAGTATACTGACTTTTGTGTAGAAAAAGCAAGCAGGTAATAATCATTGAGTCTCAGTGTTTAATATACAAAAAGGTAGCACCCGTGAACGGGACCCAGGTAATGGCTCAAATGCCTCCTCGTTGCTTTTACGTACTTTTGCGCGCTCTGTGGCTGAGCCGCGCACTGCCCCATGTCTTCCCCCTCATCTTTCAGCTGCTCAACTCTGGTTCACACATAGACACCTCCAGAATCACCATGACTTATAATATTTCAACCGGTCGCCTTGATTCGGATGAGGAAACCGAATATTTGTCGGACCGGGATAATTCGCCTGTACATGTGTTGCGCCCCATGAACGAGGATGAGGATATTCATCATCGGGATTGGAGCTATACGCCGCCTCGAAGTCGTCGCAGAGGACGAGGACTGACAGTACACCGCCCTGAAAGATCCTTGAGTCACGATCGGTCTCGCAAATTCTATACTGATAGTCGAGACCCAGAGGGCTCTATATACCCTACCTCTGTGGAGAGACCATCTAGATCAGTGCATTGGAAGCATCCTGCTCCGGCTAGTTCCGAAACAAAGGATTTGGCCCCGGAGACTGGAGAGAAGTCGGATAGCAGCATCAAAAGTCAAAAGAATACATTCGACACGGTATTGTGTTCTGCGGATGAAGCAAAAGATATCACCGTGCATCTCGATCTTGGTGCCTCACTCGATCTCTCCGATGAATTGTCACACTTATCGAGATTGAATCGCTTGGGCCATTTCAAAGCCGGGATATCCTTTTTCGAATCTCGACTCGCTCAACATATGGACTTTTTTCCGGTTGTAGCAGAATACGCTGATCTTCTGCAGCAACAAGGAGCCTTCGGCAATATGTCCCGGTTTGTTCATACCCGATGCCATGATTCTTCAGTAAGTTACTCTCACAATGAGATGACTTTGTTGAAATTGCTGGAGTGTGTTGCAAACATTCATACCAAGGGTGCACTTCTCCCAGCTCTTGAGATGGCAAAGTCGGTTCTAGGACAAAGCGAGGAACTTGATGACGGTTCAAACCAAGAGAATCTGTCTCGGTATCGGTCCCATTCTCTACCGAAAACAACTTCACAACACCTGTCGGAAGATGTGCAGATGAAAAAGTCAACGGAAAAGTCAAAATTTGGGCCAGAGGGATCTTTTCGCATACAAAAATGTTCATGGTTTCACTCATCTATTGGGATGCGGGTATGACCCTTAATATGTCTCATTTGACCCGAAATATCACTAAGAATGACTCAGATTCAAATTATTGAGCTATCTTTGGAAATTATCTCCTTGGCGCACAGCCTGTCCAGTTACCTAGAAACTGAGCAGTTTCGACCTCTCCTGAATTGGGGCGTGACTGAAGATGAGTTAGTTTCCTTAACTAGAGACCACAAGTCTCCACTCGAGATGAAAGGGTCTCGGCATCGAACTGCAGGTCAAAATTATTATCCCTCAATCAAAGCAAGGGCATCGAACTTGCCACCAGCCTCAGACTCGGACGAGTCAGTTTCGGAGGCTTCATGGAGAGCGGGATCAGACACAGCATTTCCTCGGCTTGGCCCCTGGTACGACTTTCTTGTCAAAGAGGGATATCACTGGGAATCACACAGGTTATTGAGTTTTATATTAACTCTTATTTGTGACGAATACGGCTCCTATCCTCAGGATGGATCCTTTGAATTAGCCTTCGGCCTTGAGAAATTGCAAGACGCAGTCGATAAGTTCTGTGAGCGCAAACCTAACAAGGGAAAAGACGAGCAGATTCTCCTCACAAATTTTGCAAATGCAACAATGCTCATCGCTTTTCTAAACGTCCCTTCAAACGACAAAGTTCTTGCCGTCCAAGACCAGTTTCGGAAAATAGCAAAATCAATAGCAGGCAAGATCTTCACAGATCATTGGGAACTAATCAATAGTAGAATATACTTCGGGTGGTTATTGGCAGAATCCAATCCGAGGTCGTTTCTCTTTGATGAGCCACAATTTAGAAGGACTCCTCCCTCAACAAGCGACCTTTGTCGAAAAAACGCGAATGAGCAATCATCTGCGGACAAAACAAAGAAACAACCCGAAACACGATCTGTTCCAGATACTTTGGAAAGCAAGCTAAGACTGATCGAAAGAAACGCCGCGGCACTTGGGGATCTTTGCACTAGGTATGACGCTTTTGTTAGGCTTGCAAACATGTCTGAGGATGACCAAAGAGCGGTCTACACAGCAAAGGATTTATCCTTGCTGTGCCATGAAGAAATGAATGACACTATTGGATATGCATTTTGTCTGGAAAGTGAGACTCGCATGCTTCAAAAATCCTCCAACAACATCCCAAATTTGACAGATAGGCGTCAAGACCTCTATCTTCGTTTCAAAAAGTTTGAGGAAATGTTTCCTTGTCACTTTGATTACACCCCCTTCGATAAAAGGCGACATTACCGAAATATCACATTTTTCGACGTACCCGCCGCATGTGACGAAAAGAAGCGAGGCCTTTCACGGCTTCTCTTGGCCATGGATCTCCCTGTTGGAGCACAGTTTGCTTTGTCAAACATGGACAGTATTGGAGAACATCTGCCGAAGAAGAACCCCATAAAAGGCCACTTTGGTCGATATCGTTGTTCGGGATGCGAATATTGTGACAATACGAACCATGATGTATACCACTTGTCCCGGCCTAGCCATTATAGTGCTGCTCCCTTGACTACTGGTACTAGTACTAATACACGTAACCGACAGTGGGGTGAGGCGGGGCCCTATTATCAGCGTCCGCCACGAGCACCCAGGGCATATTCAGAGCCCGGAAACATGAACAATTCGGGAGAACGTTTGCCACTTCACAGGCAGCCTGAAATATCGTCTGATGTCTGGGACATTGACGAGATGCTCCCTGAGAAGCTGCGAATGAAGGACCAAAAATCGGCCCGAAAGCCCGAAACTGCAAAGGATACCACGACTGCCAATGAGAGGTCTTCTGCAAGCCCGGATACACCTCGAGTTCGGCGAGCCAGTCCAGTCACATCTGCGGAACCTAGCAGGATGCTTGATGAGAATGACAGGGCATTCCTGGTTCCACATGCTGCGTGCGAAAGCTTCACAGTAATTTCCAGCCCTCCCCTTTGATTCGCTAAATGAATTCTAATATTCCCTTTTCAGGAGTTAAAGTCACAAATTCGAGCCAAATTTCGGGATAATCACATCGTGAGGCCCGACATGGAGGAAGGGTCATATGAAATCATGGACATGGATGGGACTCCAGTCACTGAGCAAAATTGGAGAACTTTGGTGTCCGCCGGATCGACGCTGAGAATTCGCTTGCTCGATACTGGCTTGGGGGATGAGAAGGACCAACAAGAAAATGATCTTTCGAGAGCTCAGGATCAACCTCCTCAAAATGCGGAAGACGTTTCACTTGCGGAGTCTATCGATGTCTTTGAAGCGGATTCTGGGCCAGAAAATCAAGACTACGACGAGTCTGCTGGAAACCCGAGCCGTGACGCTTGATGAATATGTACCCAGAGCCAAGCGGCTTTAAATTCTCTTGGGTCTCTTTCCTTGGCTGTTGTTGCCAACATGTGACATAGTGGACTTAAGAGACATTAACAATTTTGAAGCTGCTTGTATTGAATGTAATAGTAGCAACTTGAAGACACTAGTAGCTCTCCATGAAGGAATGAGTTACTAGTATGAGCCTCTATTTGCCGAGCGAGCTCAGACAGCTTTTCAACGGAGATTATCCCAGCCCTGATCCAAAAAATAGGTGTATGATACAAAGTTAGGCCTCCATGGTAAGCTCATCTTCAGTATCCTCGGAGTTTATTACCACATCCTCCTCAAGAGCTGTCTCTTCATGCTGCCCCTGTCCTGCCAAATTGACAAGCTGCTCTTCGGGCTTGATATTCTCCACGGTACTTTCTTCAGTTGTTGGCTCCTTCTTGGTCTTTTAAGACCTTGGGTTGGGTGAAGTAGCTGCTTTCTTCCTATTCGCCGAAGGCGAGGCAGGGACCGGGCTAGAGGCAAGGGTAGACTGATTTCCGTCATGCCCATCATTATCACCAGGAGAAGCTGCTGCTGCTACTGCTGCTGCTGGATCCAAATTGCCCACTCTAATTATGTGTATCTCTATTAAGAATATACGGAGTTTGTGTAGTATGCAATAATTTATTAACGTATACTGATTAGGAAATTTGCCGTTTTATCGATAATCTGACGATTTGCCTATCTCACCCATATCACCCGCACTCACCCCAACACAGAGACTAACGATAATTTAGGATCCAGGGCTCTATGGCTATTGACCACGTTTAGTATGTGGCTTAAGTACGGCTGAGCGGACGGGAAGCCCTGTTCTCCACACCCTATGGTCGTATGTAGTAGACACAGCAGAAACAGGAAATATATACTATTCAGAGAATGTATTCATAAGGTGAAGACAGAACGTATTTTGTACCTTCTCCGTGTCAAAAGCATGATCCTGTACTAGAAACCTAGGCTAAAGGTGATTTTGTAAGAGATGAAATCTGCTGTCCGGCACGATAGCACCTTCTCAATCACTATCAACGCGTTCTTTTTAATTTAGCGACTGGTTTGCTAAAGTTGTTGATTCGATCGATCTGAAATAGAGAGCAGACAGCCGCTATGGACACGGTATGGTGAAGTTGTTCGGTTTTGGTTGGTTCGCCTATTTGGCACACTTGGTGGCAGGACTCGCCTTGGGATCGGGCTGGAAAATCACACAAATATTCCAAGGGCCTTTGCCTGCTTGACAGCATGTGCACTCTTGAGCGGGGATGCGACTGACTGCCTGAATTTTCTCGAAGTCGATATTACTGGGTCTGGATCTGATAAGCTGCTTCAGACGTGCGTCGGTGGAATTCTTTTCGGGCTGGAGCAGCTGCTCCCGGAGTCTCGGGGCAGCATTGAGTTGGGCCATGATTCGCGGGGACAATAAAAGGGACGAGAGCATAAATATGACTATGGGCAATAACTTGCTCTTATCGATCAGCGGCAGCGTGATTCTGTTATCCAGACAGGCCGATCCAGAGGAGCAGCTCGATGACTGCAACATGGGGACAGTCTCTCAACGAAGGATGTACTGAGCGAAGAAGTGTCTCTTCATCCGAGTTCTCTATTTGGGTCACCATCGACACCTTGGCCTTGACACTAGCTGCATCGGGGTAAGCTGCCTTGTTGACCATCCGAATGGTCGGAAAGGTCACAGCGGACATTTCAAACGGACCGCTAGCAGCCAGACATGTGGTATCCTGGGGACCTCGAACAGAAGGGGCCAAACCTGGACAGCTGGAAGCGCTACCTTCTGGTGAGAGTGCTTCGGGAGTGAGAGGAAGCGCAAACGTAGAAAGCTCTGCCAGATCTGATTTGGCCAACGGCCACGATTCCGAAGGCCCGAGCAAAATCATCGATTAGTCGGGCGGCGAATATTTCTAGCAATCTGAGAGGTAATGCACCCAACCATTCTAGAGGCGGACGTGTCCCATGAGTAGGAATTTCGCTGTGGGTTTGAGCACAGTGACGGTGTCGGTGAGGATCTCCTCGATGTTTCGAACAAGTTATTCAGTCCGATTGGTGGCGGTTGAGGGATGATGACTGGAAGTTTCTAGATCCATTCTCCCAAGATGGGGCTCAAAAGTAGGACGACGACGAGACAAATGTGGGACGCGATGTCTCCCAGTTCCATCTCAGATAGAATGGAGTGAGAAGAGAAATTCTATCTGCTTATAAGGGTCGTTTCCAAAAGAATAAACGTTCATTTGGATGATGCGATCTTCAAAAAATCAGATCTACGCGATCTATGGACTTCTGAGGTAGAGATTTGCCACTTATATGAGTGGGAAAGAACGATGAATTAACCTAGTGTAGCGGGGAACCGCTACCTGTTCGCTCAAGACGAGATTTGATTGGTCGGTAGATTGTATAATGAGATTGTTCCTATAAAAGGACATCTCCAAACAGAATACAGGCTTCCATCCTACCTAATACATTCCTTTGGCCTCATCTACCTTGCACTATGAACTCTATCAATTTAAGCCTATTCGTCTTGAAATGCTCTATAGTGTGTTTGATACAGTATAGCTTTGTGAATTGACACAGTCTTCACTGTCAAGCTAATTATTCGTATTAGTCAGCTCCCTCAAAAGCCTAACTAACTTTAATCTCCACCTCCTTCCCTGACCAACACACACCCCAATATCATTATCTTCATCCATACGTACTGTTTAGAGGACTGGAAGTACCTAGTGTACTGGGGAAGAACGGTCATTATTGGCAAAATGCTTTGATTGATGGATTCTAGAACAGCAGGCTAAGCCCTTTTTGGAAGGCTGGCGAATACCTTCAACTCGAAGGACTAGAATAGTTTCAATATACACCCATCTCGTTGCTCCCTCTGTCCTATAGCGCTCTGCTATATATGCTGTCTTTGGTGGTGGTTTTGGCGCCTGTCCCAACGCTATTTCACATCGCACGTTCCGATCGTGCTGCTTCGAGCATTCTACCCCGTCTCACTAGGCATTCCTATATTAAGCATAAACGATACAGAGTAAAGAAAGGCAAGAGATACGATTTTGTCACTTTGAATTAAGTTAGGTTTATCATTTCTTGAACTCCAGGGTATCCAGCCAAAACAGAAACTTAAATCCTGCCAATGCCATACCATGCAATATGTAATTTACCCATGTAACGAACGCCATGCCGATGCGAACAGAAGGTTGAAAAAAAGGGGAGTGAAATAATGTATCAATCAGAATCAAGCACCGCCAAAAAACCCAGTAACACTCCTCTGTCCCTTAGGCGCGATAGTCAGAACAGAGAATTTCGACTCCGCAAGCCGTTTTCCTACCTTGATACTTTCCAATGCCCTGATATTACTAAAGTTAGCCTCCACAGCACAACGCTAATCTAGACCAGCATCCATATCGATGAATACCGGAAATGTTTATATAGAGACAGAGAGACCCGGAGGGAGAAACAGAAACATACCACTCAACTCCAACAATCTTAACCCCCTTCCACCCACCCCTAGAAATCTCCGTCTGCAATTTTCTCGCCGCGAGACCACCGCCCGCACCGGCGCCTGTTGTTCCCGGTGGTGCAACGATGATGTGTGTTACGCCCTTCCGCGCCATGAAGGAGGCGACGTTGGCGCCGTGCGCGACGAGGAGGTGTTTTAGTTTGTGGTCGGAGATTTGTGGGAGGGTTGTGCCGTTTATGTAGATTGATGTTCCGGTTAGGAGGGTGGATTTGCATTCGGATTTGGGATCGGGGTTGAGATTAGGATTCGGGTTGGAGGTTTGGTTTTGGTTTTGGTTTTGGTTTTCGTCTTTGGGGGTAGATAATGTCGGTGTCGGGTTTGGTGTCGGCTCTGCGGGTTCGAGGTTTGTTTTTGATGATGATGCAGGTGCGGATGCGGGTATGGATGCAGAAGTAGAAGCAGAGGCAGAGGCAGGCTCGGAAGTATAAGCAGATGTAGAAGCGGACGCAGGCGTTGATGCAGATGAAGATAAAAATCCATACGAATCCCTGGGCAAAGACATACCCTCCACCCCCATCCTTCCTGTCGAGATATCTCTATCTCTATTTCCATCTCTATCACTCTCTTGCCTTTTCTTCTTCAATTCCTCCTCCACAGTATGAAGCCACTTCAACTTCTTCTCCGTCCAATGCACCTTATCATCCGCCTTGCGTTTACTAACCCCCATAAAGCTCCGAATATCCCGAACACCCATTTGCGAGCGCTTGGCCTCCGCATCCGAAACCCATCGATATTCGCCACCGGGTCTCGGCCTGGAAGATTTCTGTACAGGCTGGCGTCCCTCTCCGGCTCCGGCTCCGGCTCCAGCATCAGTCTCCGGTGAATCAGGTCCCAGTGTTCCGTCAAAAGCACCAGCACCACTCCCAGTCCCAGTCCCACCGCTGAGCTGCTCTTGCCCCCGCTTCCACTCCCCCGAGCTTCGCAGAAGACAGTCCCCAGTGCGGTACTGGTTCCGGAGTTTTTTTGCTCGCGTGTCGCGCCATGCGGTTGTGTTTGAGTACGGGCTATCGGCTACTTGGTGGCCTGTTGAGTGTGAGACCCAGTTATCGTAGATATTGGAATTTTGGAGGGTCGGCTGCCTAGGTTTGGAGGGCGCCATTGGCGTTGGTTGTCCGGTCGCTGGCTCAGGCTCCAGTCAAGTCGCTGGCGCTGCGATGTTTCAAATTCTGTAGTTCGGTGGTGGGGAAGGTGCCGGATTCTGCTTTCATTTTTTATTTCATTTTTTGGATTGCGCGCGTCGCGGTGTTTCGTTGGTGGTCACTGCATTTGTGGGCGGGGGCAGTTCCTGCCAGAGTTAATGAAGGGATTTTCTTTTCTCGCTTTGTCGATGTTGAATGACGTTGGCGTGGGGAGAAACTGAACCGTGGTTGGCGTGTTTGGGTTTTGCCGTTTTGGGATAGGGTTGGTCAGTCACGTGGGCAACCGTTGGCATGTAGAGATTTATGTCTTTGTAGGAGGAAATGGGTTATTTGAAGCTATTTGGATGTAAATTATGGCTCGGTATTCTTGAAAGTGCTGTTCATACTGGCAGTAATGTTTATAGCTGGATTTAATGCTTATGTGGTGAGTTCGGGGAAAGAGTTGGTCATATATATTTTGCGGAACAAGAACAGTACCAGTAACAAAGTATATACGAGGACCATAAGCTGAAAAAACCCAGAAGCTATTTTTCTTTTTCTTTTTCTTTTCTTTTTCTTTTTTTTTTTTTGGATCAGGGCCCCCTCAACTCTAGAATGCCTAGATAGACAGTATGAAATCTGTGATGACAATATTCAATTTGAACCTGGGATGGCCGTTCATCTTCCACATGGCTCACATCTCAATACCCAGAGACTGTTTTTCAACAAACCGGAAGATATTAAGCAGACTCTGCTCAACACCCCCCCGGGTCAATTATGGGATAGAGCATCAGTTTCAGCTAAGCTAGAGTATTGTTGAATATCCTACAAGAATGAATTAGAGTCTTGGATGCTGTACGAGATTTTTCCCTAGCAAGTAGCTTAGAAACGGCCAATTTTAAGATTCAAGTTCCTTGGCTCCTCTAGATCACGAGGGCGTCCCATACTAGCAAATGAATTACAGGGAGATGAATGAAATTCAGATGTACGTTCCTTGTTCAACAAAGTTAAAGGTACATGTATGGAAGTATATGATCCGATTATAAACGGTTGAGCTCGTAGCATCCGATGGTTGACAACAGTACACGCCCTGCTTAAGTCGATAGAATCCGAGCAGAAACACATTTACATTTAATTGTAGAATGACCTCCTGTGGCCGTGAAGGTGAGAAGGTACTAACGAGAACTAAAAGACCCTGATCAGTCTAATTCTGCCTGAGATCGCTGGCTCTGGCTATGCATGTATGTACTACGCGCCCACCTTAGATAAACCTAAGACTAAAACTCAACGCGAAATATAGATCCAGGAACACACATACAGAGTGAGTACTCTGCAGTTCGCCTATTATTCAAACCAAGCCAGCGGCATTCACATAGTTGCCAAACAAAAAACAAAGAAACAGAGAGAGACATGCAGACCTCCCTGGGTACGGGACATAAAATCTACGCCTCAATCTCGGAATCACCCGTGTTCAAATGCACTACACTTCCAGAAGCCTGCCGCAACCCGCCTCGGAGATCTCTGTCTGCACAGTCTCTGTACACCGTGCCAGGACCCGATGCATTGTGGCTAACCGGTCCGCTGTGCGTATGGTGATCCGGCATTATTTCATCGGAGAGTTCGTAGCTAACACGCAGTGTGTACGGAGTACATGCATAGTATACATAGTTACTAGGTGATGATATCAGAGCCAACCATCGCAACCGCAACCGCATCTGCTAAGTTCCCGCCCCAACACGAGCAAGCGAGACAAAACGCTCCTCTCCTCTCCTCAAAAGGGTCGGTCTACAATCAGGGAATTAATCTGCGCAAATCCAATGCAGGCTACGCAAGACTTACATTCCACTTGGTCTTACTTAGCTCGGTCCGGTCGGGAGGGGCGGGGAAGAAAGAAAAAGAAAAGAAGGGAGGAATTAAAAATAATAATAAAAAACGCAAAAAAGAAAAGACACGAGGTGGGTGATACCAAGCACCACAAGCCACAAGGGATGGGATGGGGGAGTAAGAGAGGGGTGCACCTGAGCACAAGCACAAGCCTAAGTCGAAGCCCAAGCCGAACGAAGCCCAAGCTCAAACCCGGGTTCTTAGGACTGAAGGAGGAGGAGGAGGAGGGTGGGTGTCTGAGACGAGACGAGAGTGGCAGGGCAGAAACGAAAAGGCGCGAGCCTGAAACCAGCGGTGTGCAACAGTAGTCGCCATATCCCAGCAAGACAAGACAAGACAGGCTAAGACCTATCCTGTCTGGCTCACGATTCTGCGACGGGGTCTCGTTCTCTCTCTGGACCATCGGGCCCAGAACGAGCAAGACACGCATGGCATGCTTCGAGAATGTGGCGACCCACGCGTTTCGGACAGGAAGGGATACAGTAATTCGCGCGCGCTACGGCGACGATAGAGGACGGGACAGGTCAGGATAGGACGGAACAGTGGAACAGGATCGACATCAGCATCAGCATCAGCGTCAATCTATGAATTCGGCGGTAAGTCATGTCATGGCCTTCTACCTCTATGCTGTATGTATGCAGTAACTATTGATGGTGTCTCTTGCAGAATTGTGTGTGGACATAGAGATACATGCAGGCGAGGGAAGATGTCTGTGCATGCATTCTTCGATCGTCCGGGGGAGTGTCTGACAAGACGGTGAAGCGTGCAGAAACGCTGCTCTGTTCTGCTAAGCTCGTACGGGGAAGTGGCACTGTGGCACCCCGAGCAACCAAAGGGGAAAAATAAAAAGAAAAAAGAAAAAGCAAAAAAAGGCAGAACAGGAAAGAGCTGGAGCAGAGCAGAACAGAGCGATAGAGCAGATCCGGGCACAAGCTAAGCAGATCAGATCAGAGAGCACGGCCGGTCGGCCGGGTGGATGGGTGGGTGTATGCACGGGTCTGTGAAGTGCATTAGGGGGGGGCAGGGCCGAATGTCGTACATCAACTCTGGTTCCTCGGCCCTACCATTTAGAAGGAAGTTTCTTGGGAGCCATGCATCGGCATAGAATATCCAAAGTTAGCTAGGGGAGGGAACTCCGTAATTCCGTCGAGCCGGGGCCGAAGGGAGGGAAGGGTAAAGGACAGGACAGGACAGGCGCGGAAAAGCAAAAGAATTGGGACCACACCAGTCCACACGGTAATCTGGAACGCTGACGTCGTGCCGATCATTGGAGGTTTCAGAAGATTGAAGATGAATTTTGATTTTGATTTGAATTCTATGGGCCTGTCTCGCTTCGGTCCGTGGACATTTGCCCCAATGGATATGGATATGGATCCGGGCACAAGACTGATACGGAGTATCCGTACTGAAGTACTGGGAATATAGTATATAGGGCGTGGGAATTGGCATTAGCATTAGTATTAGCATTGGCATTGTCATTGATTGGCACAAGCATTGACAATCGGAATCTCAATTCCAAGATTTTATTTCGAACCGGCCCTGAGCGGGCAAAGGTCACATCTCTTCCTCTCTCGGACAGCTAGAGAGAAAAGAGAGAGAAAAAAAAATTAGAGGGCCCAGAGCATCCAGCTGAGAGTGACTAGAGGGTGAGGAGAAAATCATAGCGTGGGCGTGCAAATAACCCCATTCGCGATAGGGGAGGGGGGACGAGCATCCCCCGAACAACTCCACTCACAAGAAACCCACCTGGGACCAACGGCCAGTGGATCATCCTGTGCCACGTCTGCACGCAAGGGGGCAACTGGCGGTGAAATCCACCACGATCTAGGCCGCCCGCTACGTGGTCGTGGCCACCGCCAGTCATTGTCCGGTCGGATCGTCGATCGGCGGGCGCTTGCAGCTCATCCTCCCCCCTCCTCCCCTCCGGAGTATCCAATAGGGGAGGCTGTTGAGAATTTAGCGTCGTTACACCTTTGACGCCCCCTCCGTTCAGCCTGCGAAGCTGATCATGATGGGGTTTTGTTCTCGGAGGAGAGACCCGACATGGAATGGCCGGATCCTGACCTGGGTGAAATGGAAAAGAAAAGAAAAAGGGAAATTGTTCAGCACAGCGGAGAAAGGGGAGAAGAGGAGGAGCAGGAAAGAAGCAGAGCATAGAGCACATAGCAGTAACGCTAGGCGAGCAAGATGAACGTGCAGTCGATCTCTCACGGGACAATGCAATGCGAGGTTAAATCGGGGTCGCACGGCCCCGCGGCTTTCCAGATCCTGGTCTTGTCGTGGTGTGCTGTCATTCGTGGCAAAGTTGAAAACCTGGCCGGTAAGATAGAGGAATGTGCGTGAGGTGAGGGAAAGGGAAGGGAAGGGGAGGGGCGTGGAAATGTGGTGATAGTAGTAATTAACAGCGACAGCAGTACGGAGTAACCGGGGTAGAGTAAGTGTACTCCGTAGTATCCCATAACAAGATCATGCTAACTACGGAGTACGAGTACTCATACTCGTACCTAGCCAGACTCACGACTACAGAGTATGGAGTATGGAGTAAGTACTTCGTACCTCAAGCTGCAAGAGATGCACTCTGTACTCCATACGGATTACTCTATACAGACAGACCATCGGAGAGAATCCCCACTAAATCCTCCTGTACGACCCCGGCGGCCCGCGGAGACAGGGTATCCTTGTACGAAAAGCCCGCTAGTTTCTCCTCAACCGACCAAAAGTCCCATTTCCTCCGTCCCACCGAGGAATCTCCTGGCAAATGCCTGTGATCCAATAATTGCTGATCCTACGGAGGAATCAACTCAAATCATTTCATATATCAAATCATATCAAAAGGACGTCGATTCCGGGGATTGCTAAATGAGGTGCTGTGCTCCGTAGTCCAGTCATGGTGATCATCTTAGTTCGACACCAATGCCAGTGCCAGCGCCAGTGCAACCTGTCACTGTCGTCGCTCTGCACGGACGGGCCTGCAGGGTCTTTCGCTCTGCAAGGTACGGGCGAACCCGTCGATCGATGGTCTATGTTGGTCAACAGGCATAGCGTAAAAAAGACTCAGTGGAGAACTCGCCAGAGGCACCGTTGTTCCGAGCTGAACCTAACTTACCACTAGGAACCCCGGGGGGAGGGAAGAGTGGAGGAGGGAGAATCAGGGCTGCGGAGGACAATGGTCCTGCTCATTAAACCAAGACCGAACTATGGAGCCAGGGTCTATCACATTACGAGTATCCGTAGGGATACGGACAAAAAGAAGATATTACTGGTAATTTGGGAGACTGTGTCCGTATCGGGTACTCCGTAGTGAGATTAAGTATCAGGGTGAGATGAGATGAGATGGGATTAATTAAGGAAAAATGCTTCGAATAAGGATTGTCATGGATGATCTGTGCCGTGGCCGTGGCCGTAGTACCTCGATCCCCTTGCTTATCTTCACGGTTCAACGGTTCCTACGTTCAGACGCAATTTGATAGATTACATCGTGTGGGTGTGTGATGGGGCGCTAGACTGGGCTAGCGAGTCCCACACCTGGTCCAAGCTTGGGAAAATGTGATTGTGATTCGATTTGATTTCGGTGACCCCCGCCCAGGTTACAGTAGTCGGAGGTTGGGTACGGAGGATTGCTGGAGAAATTTGAGAAAAAGAAAAAAAAATAAAGAAATAAATCAAAACCTGGCAAAGGGAGAGAAAAAGCAAAAAGAAGAAAAGAAGAAGAAAAAAAAAAAGCCAAAGCCAATGAATCCAGCCGTTCCTCAGCTGGTTGGATACTTGTAGTTTCAGACTCCACCCAGCCCCCAATTGCAATCCGCCATCTCATCCCCCTCCCCTCTTCTTGTTCGGATTTGCATTTCTTTTTTCCATTGTCGACAAGCGGATCCCCCCTACTGTACGCTGCGCAGCGGGTATCGGGCCGTCGATAGCGAGCTGCGGTGCAGGGATCAGAGTGGCCCATGGACGAGGATGCTGACTCGAGCTGGGTGAAGAAATTAGAGTGCTGTCAATGGATGTATTCTGCAAGCATCCACGGGGAGGAGGCAGGAGGAGGCAGGAGACAGCATACATTATAACTATGTACCTTATAAGATACTACATAGTAATAGCAAGAGTACTTCAAGTTTTTCTCGAACTATCTTTCCTACATCTTTTTTCTCATTCCCAAAAGAATGAAAACAGGGAGGGAATATTCTCACCACCACCAACCACCACCACCACACCAGAGGATCACACCAGCCAACCCCAACCCCAACCCTAACCCCACCGCTGCCTAAGCTAAGCCCCGTTTCTTCCCGAGGAGAGCCAAGGGTCTGTGTGGAAGAGAGGATTGGCCAGGACGCCACTGAAGAAACCCACTGCACATGACGAGCAGAAGGAATCGATAATCGATGGTCGGTCTGATCATAGCCAGGGCTATCGGGGAGCCGGGGAGGCCCCATCGGACCCGGACCCCCGTTCATCCATCCACTAATTCTTCACCGGGCTTAGCATTATTGAATTCAGACGAGATGGACATGGATGATTCCAGAGGGAGAGAGGGGAGAGGGGAGGATGAGGGAAATAATGCCAATAATATCCGATAGCGTGGAGGGTCCATTAGCAGACACGTCAGTTCAGGGTAGTCCGGTTGAGTGAAGTCAAGTCAAGCTGGGAATCGCGGCCCCTGTCATGTTTTGACATCTGTCAACCTTGTTCGAGACTGTGAAGCAAGGGCGACTGGCGGTGAATTGGAAGTCGTCAGAGAAGGAGGAGAGTATTCCGAGGGAGGAGATTTGTAACAGAGTCTGCTCCCCTTGCTGCTGCTGTTACCGCTGCCACTGCTGCTCTCTCTTGTGCTCTGCTCTATGGAGGACTCTGATCTGCCCTGGTCTGGTCTATTCCGTACTACTCGGATATGCTCCGCTTCACTGCTCACTGTTCACTGTTCACTGCTCTCTGCTCGGCTGTTTCTATCCCACGTCATGACTAGCACGCAAGTTGAGCTAGCCTTGTCGAGCAAGAGCAGCTCGTCACGGGGCTAGACTTGCGATCCGGTCGGTGAATGCCCAGCCGTCGTACTGGCAGGGATGGTGGAGAGAACAGACCCTCGATCGACCCAAGCCACCCGTGCGTGGTGGCCTCTGGACCAGTGGATTATCCCTTGACGCTCAGACGGGGTGGGAGAGACCGTAGTGTGTAGTGTAGTACTATCGCAGTACTCTGACGAAGTCCATAGTACTCAGAGTGCTGCCATAGAGTAATGAGTACGCAGTACTCGTACAGAGAGGGAGAGTACGGAGTACTTCCACTCTCTCCGTTCTCTGTTCTCTTCTCTCGTACCCGCACGATCGACGGGCCGCCTCAGCATATCCGGGCGGGAGTCCGTGTTGATCGATCACTCGCTCCACTTGCGACTAGACTGTGACTAGTTTCTGGGATAGGGTGTGCTGGTCTGGCCAGGACAGGAGTACGGAGTAATAGTATTATGGTGTGGGCGAGTACTAACTGTATGCTAGTACTAGTTCACTGAGTGTATACACTGAGTATATACTGAGTATACAGTGTACTCCACGCTCAACCATGGTACTCTGGCAATCGACCATGGGAGTAGCAACAACCGTTGTAGTAGTTGTAGTGGTTGTTTCTTGTAGTAACTGCAAGAGTAGCTATACAGTAGCTATACAGGGTATAGCTACTTCTTACTGCTCTGTATCTACAGAGTACTTCGTACTCTGTAGATACTCTATACTGACAGTGCGTGCACCCACCATCCGTGCGTGGCGACAGATGTTCCCCTCTCGTCCCTGCATTTTCTCATTTTCTCATTTTCGCTTTTCCCATTTTCTCCTCTCTTTTTCTCTGATTTTCCCAATTCAATTTCCCAATTCTTTTCTTTTTTTTATTCCCCATTTATTCCCACTTCCTTTTTTCTCGGTCCTTGCTTCTGGTGGCGGTTGACTCGATCGACCATCTCTCCTCCTCCCCCCCCCCCACCCCCCACTGAAATGATTCGATGCTATTTCTGTTGAGCACAACACTCAAAAGGGCCCGGGATTGTCTTTGCATTCCCAGCCTTCTTTTTCTATTTCCCTCCACATCCACACTCCCACAGTCTCCCACTCGAGACTTAGTCATCTCTGCGGCTCCTTGAATGTGTTCCTGCTCCTCCCCCTTCCTGTAAACTGCAGAGGGATGCGTTTGCTGCACGCCAGCCTTCTGTAAAACCTCTTCTTTTTAGGTCTTCCCCCTTGACTCCGACCTGATTCTTATTTCTTCGTGATTGCCTGCTTTTTACTACCGACTACTTGCATACTTTTTCATGTTTGTCACGACCTCATGAAACTTGATGACCTGGAGCATTGCACTTGATTGAATTCACAAAAGCCTGCCTACTGCTATCTGCTACCTGCATTGCCAACCCCTCTTCACGCCGTGCAACATCACACTTCCACTTCCACTTCCACACTTTACTTCCCTTTGACTTCACACTCCTCACACCCACACTCACCTCCCCCGTTTGATCACTCGTTGTCGGATTTCCCCATCCGTCAGCCGTCTTCCCTCTTCTTCCTCCAGTTCTCCCCGTGAAACCGAAAAGCTGGAGCTGCCGTCGATCTCGCAGGTCCACACCCGCGGTCCTGCTGACGCCCCCTGGTACAATCACCACGCCGTCGATCGTCCATTATTGCCAGGCGACAAGCTCCCCGCACTCAGCCTACCGACGGCCTCTCAGATTCCATCGCGCTTCGTCTATCCAGACCCGAGCTCCGTCAGCTCAAGCGCCCGTACAAGCTTGTCCAGCGCCGCTTCCCTTCACGAGCCCAGAAGCCCCCCTCCATCTGAATTGGGGGCCCAAGGTCGCCTCTCACTGGATTCGGAGTACCAAGTCGCCCAAGAGGGCTATTACCCCAGCCCAACCTCGCTTGGCACTATGAATCAGGCTCAACCCTACATGGATGTTCATTCCCATATGTCCTCCGCTCAACCTTACGCTTCGCAAGCCCCCACCGCTGGTGCCATGTCGCACTACCCTTATCACCAGCAGCCCCCGGTGCTGCAGCCTGCATCATCCTATGCTCCGCACTCCTACCCGCAGTACGGCTATCCCAATGGCGTGACGTCCCCGCCGACTGGACACCCACCTCCTGCGAGCTCCATGGCCGGTCAGATGCCCGCTCAGTTGTTGCCTCTCCCTGGTATGTTCATCGCATCGGAATCGCGGGATAACCGAGCTTTCCCATGTTTCCGAACGTAAAAACCAAGCTAACCGCCCCACCAGTGAACCATTCCGCGGCCCCACCGGGATACGGGAACAACACCGGAGCACCGTTGCAAGGCTTCGTCTACGATTCCACGGGTCAGGTGGCACCTCCAGGAGCCAAGCCTCGCGTCACAGCGACTCTGTGGGAGGATGAGGGTAGTCTCTGCTACCAAGTGGAAGCCAAGGGAGTCTGCGTCGCTCGGAGAGAGGGTGAGTGAAATTCTTCCGCTGGGACACCCAGCAAATTCTTAACTAACTTGCCCCCAGACAACCACATGATCAACGGTACAAAACTACTGAACGTGGCTGGCATGACCCGTGGCCGTCGCGATGGGATCCTGAAGAGCGAGAAGTTGCGCCATGTCGTGAAAATTGGCCCGATGCATTTGAAGGGTGTCTGGTAAGTTGAACTGTTATGTTGAAGCAGCAACAGCAACAGCAACAACAAGGTTGATAGCGATGCTAATATCTTGCAGGATTCCGTTCGAGCGCGCATTGGAGTTTGCAAACAAGGAGAAAATCACGGATCTTTTGTATCCGCTCTTCGTGCATAATATTGGTGGTCTGCTGTACCACCCGGCAAATCAGACTCGGACCAACTTGGTGGTGCAAGAATCCCAGGCTCGACGCATGGAAGGTCCCCCCCACAGGACCCCAGCGTACTCCGACCGCACCTCAGCCCTCGACTCTGCATCACCACGCGATGCAGACCCCAATGTCCTCGCACATGTCTCAACCATCGTCCATGGGCGGTGGCCCGCGCCCAGGCATTGACCGCGCGAACACCTTTCCCACCCCGCCCGCTAGTGCATCGAGTTTGATGGGAGTGACCAACCAGGGGAGCTCATATGAATGGGGTGGCCAGGGAATGAACTCGGGAGTGCCACAACAACAGCAGCCTCTGTCAATTGACACCGCGCTGAGCAACCAACGTTCCATGCCGACCACCCCGGCCACTACTCCCCCCCGGTAACAACATGCAGGCCATGCCCCCATATCAAGCTCAGTCAGGCTATGAAAGCAAGCCCTACTACTCAGCCGCGCCTCCAAACCACTCCCAGTACGCACCGCAGACGCCGATGACACAGTCCGGCCTCTCCAGCTATGGACAAACGCTGCCAAATGTGAACTACTTGAAGAACGACATGGCGCCTCCAACAGGTCGGGCTCCTGGTGCTCCTGAGAGCGATAACACTGATCTCAAATCTGATCGCTACTCCCAGAGCAATGGTCCCGGTGATTCAGTCTCGGAGCAGGAACCGGAGTACCTGCAAGATCAAGGGACCGGCTATAACCCCAACCGTGGCTCGTATACCTACACCACGAATCCTTCCGTCGGATCTCTTGCTGGTGAACACCCACAGCTGACCCCCGAGATGACGGGATCCCCCCCAGCAAAACGGCTCAGGCCGAATGACCCCCCGAACCAGCGGTGGTCCTCCACCTCACTGGGCCTCTGGGTATAACACTCCCCCTCGGCCCCCGGCCGCCACTACCCTGTATAATGCAGTCAGCGATACCCGTGGCACGCCCGCGAATGGTGCCTCTGACCCATACTCCATGGCGTCCACTACCACCCCGGTATACTCTACCTCGATGGGTGGCTCCCTGGGCTCAGGCAGCAAGCGCATGCGCGAGGACGACGATGTGATCCGACCCGAAAGCGGCGGCGAGTATGAAAGCAAGCGCCGCAAGACCATCACTGACGCAAGCCTTGGTGGTCCCGTAGGCGCTGCCCCGATCTTGCAGCCCATGAAGACTGGTGCAGTCATGGCGCGCCGTCGATAAGCTGTGCCCCCGTTTCCTCCTCTTCAACCACCTCTCTTTCACGAGAGTGATGATGAAGCTTTTCTCACTGGTCCGGAGTTTTGTTTCTAATAGTTCTTCGGTGTTTATGTCGACATAATCCCACATCACCGCAGACTATGGACGTTCGACAAGAAATTTCTTTTGCTATTTTAGCACTCACCTTTCACCCTATTATTATTTTCTTGAAGTTTCCACCACGGCAACCCTTATCCAATATGGGCTTCAAGGAGTGAGAAAAAAAGACGACATTGCATGAAAAGCTTTTGGTTATATCTGATCTCACTCCACGCCACGACACGCCTCGCCTCGCCTTGCCTCTTGCATTTTGCTTTGCCTCGTTCTGCGATGCACTCCTTTTACGAAACTTCCTGGGAAAATATCTCGGGTGTTTGACACGACCGCGCCACATCATCAAATCGCTTTTTTTTTCCGACCTGAGAGATATAACGGCCCCCCCATTCTAGCGCGCTCTTTCCATTCCAGCATGATGAAACGGGCCCGACGAGAGAGAGGAGTTCTGATCGATCGATTTTTGTTTTTCTTTTCTTCTTTTTTCAACATCAAATAACTGGACCCCTCTCCTCTCGCACCTTGACGACAATGATGTAACGAATCTCTTATGACGAATCTTCTATGTGTGCGATTTCTACATCGCCATGGCTTCTGGTTTTGGTTTTGGTTTTTTTTTCTTGCTTGATTTTCATTGATCACCCCCCTTTTCCTCTCTCGCTTTTCTGCAAAGCTGGAAGATAGCGGGAAAAGGAACGGGGGGTTGGTTATCGCGGCGACGTCTGCTATTTGTTTGTTTCGTTTTGGTTGTTTTTATTTCATTTCATATTTATTTCCGCGCAGAAAAGGTGCTGCCAGCGGCTGTGTTGTGTGATTGTCTTTACCGGCATTCCGGTTTTGGGGGCTTCTCTTTTTTTTTTTCCCTCTTTAAATCAACTCGAGCTTTGGTTAGGTTTTAGAGAGACGATATGATGGTAATGAATGATCATGATTTGATTTCTTCTGATTTGATTCGCACTTGCACTTGCTATGGATTTTAAATTTTGGGTTTGCACGGAATGAACGGGAATGGGTTTAAGGAACTGGGTATGACTTTCATAGCGATATACAATTCCCTGCCTGGTTTTTCTTCGATTTCTCTTAAGTACAGGGCACTTGCTAGTAGCAGTAGTATTATGACCTCAGGAATAGTAGTTATTGACTGCTGGTATGGTTTATTCGAACCAACCCCGCATCTTCTCCCTCCCTTTCTTCCTTCGGCCTGATATCTTCGTTGGTTAGCACAGAATGAAGACATCTGTTCCTATCTCGATTGGCACGTAGTACTAGTAACACCCTCCCATGGTTCATCAGTAAGGAAAGTAATTATTTCACTAAATGATGAATATGAACTTGATTGCCCCAACCTAATTAACATGATATCATACACTCCCGCATTCGCGCATCGGGTGTGGGAAAACCATTCAGGGACAAAAGCCACGACCGGAGCAATATGGTCCATATATTTCAATTTCCAACCAAGACCTCGGAGATGATTCACTTGGGTTGGCAGTACCTTGGACTCCAAGGAATTCATCTGGATATGAAAGGAAGCCTCTAGCAAAGGAACTCGCAGATGACGCACTTTTTCGGCCAGAGGTATCCAGGTTAGCTCTCAATCTCGAAACAATCGCCACATGTGAGTTACTTACGCTAAAGATGCCGTCATTGCAATAGTTGTTGTTTGTACAGCAATTTCCGTCGGGAGTGATAGGTCGTGGTGCAGGCAAGGTGGCACCTGCTGAGCAAAACTGGGAATTATCTTTCTATAAATTAAAAAGGTTTAAGTTAGTCTCATAAAGGTAATTGAGTGGCTAAAACGGGAGTGGGAGAATTGTGCATTGGCAGTTCATACCAGGATGCGAAGGGCTTCCACCGCGCTGATAGTGATGTTTCCCACGCCCTGCTGTTTGATGACGGTTCCTGGTGCCATCTGAGTCGTTGCGATAGCAAGACTCGCGATGGAAAGGATTGCGGCGAAGTACTTCATTTTGGAAGGTAATAAAGCTGTAGTATAAAAGAGGAGTAATTGATGTTTGGACTGTGATCACGAACAGGTTTTTGAGTAGTTGGGTTGAAAGCAAAGTGGTCACTGGCAGTTTTCGGACTTTTATATCTTTGTTCTTAAAGCTTATACCTCTTAGCCAATACAAGCTTTAAATCTTCCGAGAGGTACCTGCCTAGGTATGTCAAGTAATACTATTTGGTTAACTTTGAAGCAGGGTCGTATTCTGCATACTCAATAAGATATTATTCAGTAGAATTCCAAGGTCAAAAAGTTAGCAAGTTTAGCCGATCCGCAACTTGACCTAGGTAGAATAGTCAGTCTTCTACTATAGTTAAGAAATCCACGAATTGCTTCTCTCTGGGGATGACTAGAGAGTTGCTATCGTCGAGCCCGCGCATCGAAAATCTAAAGTCACTCCAAGATGTCAGATTTTACTATACTAGTATTTTGATAATTTGCAAACTATACCAAAACTATTTGCGCGCACATGTGAACTGAGCCATAATTTTGTTTCTAGCAGCGTGGAATCTTAGTTTAACTTTTTGTTCATTCTAGCAAAATATCATCTGATCAAAATTATTTTGCGTTTGCGACATATACAAAAGTACAGCAGCTAAATGCCCTCGGTATTTGTGGCGATTCAAATTCCATTATCAGAATGGTAGTTAAGGTTTCCATTGTTACGTAAGACTCATAAGGTTATTCGCGGCCGTAATTGCCGTCAATGGGAAGGCTGGCTTTCACATACTATAATCAAAATACCTTGGCGGGATGGCTTACATATCATTCGTCTGCATATTCACACTAGATTCCAAAGCCCTTCAATAAGCCACTAACTTAACTTTTTGGTCTGAGAATGAGATCTATAACCAGCCTTGTACAGAAGAAGCAGAAGGAGTAGGTTGTAGGTCGCCAAAAGTACATCATTCTTCTAGGTGTGCAGAAGAAAGGGAGTCGTAACTTATCGTTACATCAATACTTCGTTTAGGATGATAAATTTGAATTATAACATATATATAGCACTTCCAGGGTATATTTTTCTGTCTTACTGCATCTCCTTCTCGAATTTCATCAGATTACTGACACCGGTGGTTAAGATTATCACAGCCGCAATCTGTATTTGGCCGCTTTCTGCCACTATGAAGTCCTTTGTCTACATATCTGCGGGTTTTCTGTCACTTGTTTCAAGCACAGAGGCTTATAGGCCCAGTCGGCCGAACGATCTTGACTTCACTCAAGCCCAGGCCGAGGCCCATAATTGTGGCCTGGTTTGCCAGCAAAATCTACGACAATATGAAGTATTGGACCGTCAGGTGTTTGGCGATGTTCCCTTCGACTATGAATTCTACGAGACGGCGGCCAATTTCAGCCACTCACGGCCTGGTGACATGCTGAAACTTCGGCAACAAAATGCATCTGCGTATGACATCCCCCCTGGGACTTCATTGTGGACTATGCAGTACACATCCGTCGGAGTTAATGGGACGAATGTACCGGCGACTGCTTTCATTGCCCTTCCCTATACGAAAGTTCCGGAACACAAGACCCCTCTAGTCGCATATGCCCATGGGACCATTGGAGTTGTCTCTGCCTGCGCTGCATCCTCATCCTACAACGGATTTGATTATCACAGCTGGCAGCTCCTCACTGGTCCCGGGTATGCTGTGGTTGCTACAGACTACGCTGGCCTGGGAAACAACTATACTTCTCACAAGTACGGCAATCCAGTACTCAACTCCGAGGACACCTACTTCTCAGTGGTTGCTGCTCGCAAGGCCTTTCCAGGAGCTTTCACAGATAAATGGGCTGCTGTTGGCCATTCGCAAGGCGCTGGAACTGTTTGGGGACTGAGTGAGAACCCCCGTGTCGTTTCCAAAGAGAGCGGCGATTACCTAGGGGGTGTTTCAATTGCTCCTAGCTCCAGATTGAATGATATTCTCACAGCTGTGCCGCTTAATGTGGGATGGGGCTTTGGTAATGAGGTCGTGAATATATTTCAGGCCTTGAAATTCCCGATCCAGCCGATCGTGTTAACCCCGGAAGCCCTGAAACGTTATCCCCTTATGTATGAGCTTCAGCTTTGCGACACCTCGCAAGCTGAATTGAATGCAGACCTTCCAAACCATGGCATTGTGGACTTTACACCTTCCATTACTCAACACAATCATGAAGCCTATATCGCATTTCAAAACAAATACGGCGCAGCTACTGGGAGAAAAGGGTACAAGGAGCTTCTCGTTATTCAAGCAATCGATGATGAGGTTATAAATGTTAATGCTACAAAGGCTGCGTACGAAGATGCATGCAAAATAGGCAATATCGTTCACCTGAGTTTATATCCGGGCCTTGATCATGATTCTTCAGTCGCAGCATCATCTCCGGAATGGCTAGAATGGCTCGACAACAAGTTTACGGGTGTGGCAACTCGGGACTCTCACAAATGTGTCATGGAGACGAGGAGTGTTTTGCTTGATACTTCGAGATGATGCAATCTCGCTTGACCTGAAGACGTTTTGCTGGAAGTTTGCTCTTGAATCTCAACCCTCTTATCATTTATGCTTGGTTTTTTTATCCGTCGTCTGCCAAACGTGTGCTATGCTTAACTTGCCATAATTCATAATCTACTTGATTCTATTTTCTTTTGAAAATGAAAGCTACTTTCCGGAAACTAACTAAATTCTTCCTATCTCAAGCCCTTGCCTACTCAAGCCTATTACCCAACGATACTGAGCTCCATAGAATAGGCCCAATGGTAGCAGCGTGGGAAGAGTATTTATATTGAAATACCTTAAAATCTGGTCTTGGATTATCATTGTTTCCAATCCCTTGTCATTCTGATTCATTCACATAGTACTATCTTATCAAACTCGAATAATTTCACCTTGGCGAGAATCCTGCCGTATCATCTTATGCTGATATTTGGGTCATAATCTTGTCTGTTCGCAACGAGTGGTTTGTTTGCGGGGTCTGTATGCGGCTCCGGCTTCTCGGTAGGTGACCACGCAGGCTCATTCTTAGTAGACGAGTCACTCAATTCCGCAGCCATTCCAGAGAGTATCTTGGTCCGCAGTATGACTCGGAGGACAGGATAGACTTCGGGTATTTCCTATAAATATGGTCAAAGTAAACTTGTGGGAACCCAGGAGTACATTTTAGTCCATTGACTTGAAGCCCCCTCTCATGGGGCTGAAAAGGGTCCAAGCAGTGGCGCCAAATGCCACTGTTAAAGGTTCCACCCGTCTCTCTTAGCGTGCATTGCATCTCGGGATAGAGGATAACTCGGGGCGCCCCTTGTAGGTATCCGTATCGAGCAGCGGCTTTCTTACCTACTATACGATGATGATTGGCGAAAACAGCCAACAGGGTCAGGCGAAGCGCTCGAGCTGCATAATTTTGGTGTGTGCTACCTATGCCGATCCTTTGGGAGGGTTTGGCCCCGGCATGAAGCTGACTGTATATTGCTTTTTCCATGTTAACCCGAGAGAGCATTCCCATTTAGGTACAGTGTCTGGCCAGTATATTGAAGCCGCATTAGTGTGCATTAGCGCTTGACAATGTAATTTTACAGTATCAAACAGCTGAGCTCTCATACAAATAGTGGTGACAGCGACGAGAGATATTGGCGGGGTATCTATAATACGTAGTGAGAATTGTGATCTCAACCAGGGCTACCCTACCGCATTCTCTCGCGTCTAGAATAGCATTGCCCCAGCCAATTAATCAACCCAACAACCTTGAAAACCACAGACCTCCAGTTGCCCCGCAGGGAAACCTACATATAGCCTTGCCAGCTATACCATCCGAGCTAAGTCCATCAACAGAGGCACGTCGCTGCTGCCACTGGTTCCCGCAGGAGGGATCCAATATACTGGCCAGAGGGTGTAATTTCTCTATGCCACCGGGTTAAAAGTCAATTGAGTACTTGTCAGGGATTGCCATTTGAGAGTCCGTTAGTATAGAGTTATTGTACTGTGTGAAGGCTCAAGTGGTCGACATGTGACATAATTCCCGGTGGATTTATTTACAGTGCCTCAAATCAAATTCTCACTTAACCAATACAGGTAATCTTTAAGTTTCGGAGACTGTGACCTGGGTGCTTAATCTGTATAGAAAAGGAATTCTTTATCTATCCATCCATCTACTAGTATCTATCTACCACCTGGGCATCTATCTATCTAGGTTTCCACTCAAACCCTTGAATTGAAGCCTAAGTATAGTATATCTAATGGAAATTCACCGGGAATTATGTCACATGTTGGCTGGAACGAAAGAGAGCGCTTTGAATAAATACCCTTGAAAGAAATTTCTATGGGCAGGTATTAGGGGCAAAACTAATAACAAAGAGATCTTTTGTTCTTGTACAAGCAGCTACAATCGGACAACCGAGAAGAGAGGTACCGATGATATACCTGTTCGTTATAAAAGTACTAGGGAACAATTCAGGAACGCTCAATTTACCATCACTTAGTGTTGTGGTGTAGGTATAGGTAGTTGATTGGTCGTTCTAGAACAACTTTAATCATATAGCATTTGGAAAGTCTGCAATAAAACCGTTCCATTCGATGTATGTCCAAGTCTATTCTATGACGCCGCAATCCTAACCCAGGAATTTGAAACCTTGTCTATAAAAACCATCATCATAACTGACCATTCCATACATACCGTTCATCGATAATCATAAACCATATCATACCCAGTTTCCAATCGTTAGCGTACCGTAACTAACCCCGTCAAACCCAAACTAGCCAAAGATAGATAGATAGCATGGCATATCCAGAACGAACAGAAGAGAAAAGAAGAAAGAAGAAAGAAAAAAACAAAGAATGAAAGAACAGATACAAAAGCAAAAGAAATAGCCAGACTATAACCAGGAACATGCGTATATACCCAATCTGCGAGTGATCAAGATAAACAAAGTCTCGCAGATGAAATGATAGTATGTGACGTGATAAGTGAGACCGAGAGAATAAAAGAGACGGGAAAGAAAAGCAAGGTTGGGATAATACAGCCCAGCCCATCCTAACGCTTCCCAGCCTGCGCAAAAACCAACTGCCAAATCTCCAGCCACTGCTGCTGCTTATACGACAAAGGCCGATGAGGATTGCGGAAGGTAGAAGCAAGAAGATCGCGCAGCCGATTATTAAGAATCTTCAACGCAAGCATAGACTTCCAGTCCCGCACACTGAACCGAATGCGATTGGCATCGATCGAGATAACGCCAGAGTACATTTTGAACTCGGCCTCACCGCACAGCAACGCGATCGCGAAGTCGTCCACGGCGCTCGTATCGTGCGCGTTTAGGTTTCGGTTCCGCGCTTGCATGATGTGGTAGTAGGATAGCCATTTTACCGAGTAATCGGCGTGCTTGTTCATGGATGTCGGGTGTAAGGAGACGGTTTGGTTGTTTGTCACATTGCGCCAGCCTTTGCCTTCGCGGGTGAGGAGTTTTGGGTAGAAGCTCCAGGCGACGACGGAGTTTACGACTGTGTCGTTGGCGCTGTTTAGGTCGTGTTCTTCTGGTATGGTGAAGAATTGGCGTTGGCGGCCGCCGGATCGGGCGCTGTGATGGGAGTGTTGTTAGCTTGTATGGCCTGGCTTGCAATTTGGAAGCATTGATATGCTATGTAGGAAGAATAAGATTTACCGGTTGAGAGCGGTCTTCTGTGCGCCGTCCAGGTTTAATAGACCCGTATCCGCGATCGATACGACTAGCTGCATCTTGACATCTTCGATGCTTTGTAGCGTCTGTGGGTTGAGGAAGTTTTTGCGGCAGAAGCTGAACTCGCTGGTACCGGGTGTGCTTCTTGCGCGCTTCCAGCAGCAGTAGGCGTTGTAGATGGTCAAAAGATCCGAGTCGCCTGGAACAGTTTAGTATGGAGTTGAAGACGGAGGATACTTGAGGGTACAGACCTCTTTGGAATGACGCGCGTGCTGCATCACGCTGGGTGTTGGAACCCATTGAGTTGACGAATGGCGACTTGGAGGACAGAATGGCCGCAATACTAACTGCCGCATCGAGACATTTGAAGAATGCACCGTGGATAATTAGCTTGCCCAGGAATACATCTAAGGGGAGCTTCGCCAGTTGCGAGCCTAAAGGTGTCAAGCTCTCGTTGCTGGTGAGAGCCTTGACCTCCTTGAGAGAGTCAATGGCACGTCGGATGTTCTTTGAAGATGGCGGGTCCAGGGCTTCGAGCAGTGTTGGCTCCACTTCACCCAGTTTGCAGATCTTGACTCGCAGCACTAAGTCTTGCAACGACAGTCGGAGCATTTCTGGCGTTTGTTGTCCAGCGAGCTGATAGCAGTTAGTATAATTTATAGAACGCATTGGGGGGAAATCCACGTACCAATTTATCATGACGGTGTTTGGTGAAAAGGTGGAAACAAATGCCGTTCTGGACACGACCAGCTCGACCCCGCCTCTGTTTGGCGTTGGCTCGGGAGATGAATGACTCGACGAGTCGCGAAAGTTGTCTCCTTTCGTCGAATCTGATTAAAATGATTAGCAGTCCGTAACGATGCATAGAATTTTGAAACATACCGCATGGTCTTTTCGGTTCCTACGTCGACAACTGCTGTGATGTCGGGAATAGTGATACCTAGAGGAGGTCAGAACTAATTCTCACTAGTTTCCATCGATGTTACATACCAGTCTCTGCGATGTTGGTAGCAATGACAATTTTCCTGAAGCCTTCGGGAGGTATGTTGAAGGCCTTTTCTTGATCTTCACTGGCGATAGAGGAGTGCAAAGCATGGATAATCCATCCCTTTTGGAAAGTTGGCTCCGCTAAGACCTCGTCATTCAGGCGACGAATCTCAGCCAAACCAGGCATGAACACCAAGATTGCCTTGCTGTAATGCTCCATCTCCGGCGCTGTAGCAATCTTCAACAGAAGCCTTTTGATAAGTTGATAATCAATCCGGTATTCATCGAAATTGACGATAGTCTCCCGAGTTTGCTTGGAGTAACCCTCGAGACTTGCTTGAAGTCCTCCTGTGTTGTCTCCGGTGTTGTCTGAAATCTCGTCTGGATCATCATCGAGCACGGTGTTTTTCTCGTCTTCAGACAGGCGATAGCCAGTCAGCTCTACTGCATCTTCGAGATACTTCATTTCAACAGGGAATGTTCGACCAGGGATGTTCAGCACCGGAACACCGCCTAGATAAGTGGAGAAGCGCTGTGCTTCAAGCGTGGCAGACATGAGGATAAGTTTCAAGTCGGGACGCTTCAACATCAGCCTGCGGAGAACGACAAGTAGGAAATCACTATCAATAGTGCGTTCGTGGACCTCATCCAAAACAACGTGGGTGATGTCCTGGAAGTCATCTGGTCGCTCCAACATCCGCACGACAACACCAGTAGTTCTAGGTTCAGTTAGCCAACTGGGCAAAAAAGGTCTGGACGGGAAGTGAAGCCACTTACGCATATACTAGACGAGTCGTCGAACTGATCTTACTTTCCAATCTTACCGCAAAGCCGACAAGGGATCGGGTAGTTCCAACGTCGTTTTTGCTTTCTCCGAGCTCTTCGCTAACTCGTCTTGCCAGTGAGATTGCCGAAATACGACGAGGCTCCGTCACATACACTTTGCAGGGACGGCCTTGGAGCATCTCATGCTCTAGAATGTATGACGGAATCTGCGTACTCTTTCCACTTCCGGTCTCACTGCAGATGATGAGGACGCGATGAGTTTCCAGGGTATCGAGGATTTCATCTTTGAAATGCCAAATAGGAAGATTCATTCTGCCTTGCATCATCCGATGGAATGAAGGAGTTGACGATTTCGCTGCCCATGCTTCAGGCAGTTGATCATCATGACCAAGGTAGCCAACATCTCTAGTGGGTCCTCTCATAGGACTGCCCGGCTTGCTGCCAACTCCGTTTCGCTTTCGGAAATTGTCCAGAAGTACGACATCATCTTCAAGGGTACTTTGATTCTCCTGAACAAGGCGCTTGAGATCTCTAACCGCCTCCTTGTCAATTTCATCCTCCTGTGTCTTCTTAAGACTGGAAAACTCTGTCCAAAGATCTCTCCAGACGGCGGGAAGCCGCAAGAACGCTTTGCCTTCTTTCGAGTTTTGAGGGAAGATGATGAAGAGAGCAAGTGATGATACGTATCCCTCAGCCTGCTGTGAATTTGGTGTTGCGAGCGCATCCATGGATACAAAAGTAGCAAAGGCATTGGACTTGTGAGTGATTGATTCCACCGCCAACGAGAAAGGCACCTCCTGGGGCTTCGACCATCGCACCTCCACGGCCTTCCTGTTTTGATGACTTGAGGACGAGATATCCTGGAAGACGATTTTACATGCAGTGTCCCTTGCCTTGCAAGTCTCCTCGAGAATACGCCGAGGGCTAAGACCGGAGAACTTTCCAAAGTCTCGAATAGTGACAGCAGCAACATTCGAGGGTGTGGGCAGACCTAGTATTGAACCGTTCTCGGGCTCATCTTGGAACATATCCCCGAGAAGTCCGTCATCCATCTCCTCCAATGAGGGGACGGTCAGGTTGGGGTCCTCTTCCGCAGCCGCCGCTTCTTGTTGCTTCTTGCGATCAGATGTCTGACGCAGAAACGTAGCATCTTTTCGGAGCTCCTCCAGTTTGTCTTTCCAGATATACTCAGCCTCTCGCCGTTCAAAGAGGACGTCCCGTTCAATTTTTGCGATCTTCCATTGCATCTTCGCCGCCTCTGGGTCGTCTGACTGACCGGATGCAGCAATGCCCCGGCCTTTCTTGCCCTTACCTGGGCGATCGAATAGGTCTGGTTGAAGTGTGTAAAGTCGTGTTTGAAGATCCAGCCACTCTGGGACCATTGAATCGGGATCAATGGAGCTATCTGAGTCGTAAGAAATGGGAGGCGCAACCTTGGCAGATTTCCAGTCATCCTTTGGTTTATCCTGTTTGTTCTGGCTCTTTGGAGTCGAAGACCGCGATGGCTCCGCTTCTGAGTGATCATCAGCAACATTATTGGCAGAAATATTGATATCGATGTTCAACCCTACCAATCATCCATGAAGTAACACTATCCGCATCCTTCTGGGGCCTTGTGCCGGCGTTTTGAGTATATGAAGGAAGCTCCTTCTTCTCACTATGCATGGCCAGCCACTCTAGCGACTCGTCCAAGTTCCATACCGCCTCACGACTGGCGCTGGCCGGAGCACCGGCAAAGTATTGGAGTATATGTTTTAATGCTTCCTCTGTTCGGTTTTCGGGGAAGCCAAGTTTCAGAAGCGTTTCTTTCAAGGTCCAGAGTCTGGTGTATAGATCTTCCTCCGAGCCCGCCTGCTTTGCGCTCGCGCCTCGGGCACCCGATGTGAGATATTCATGTTCCTCCCCATGGGCCAGTTCCAGAATCCTATCCTGAACCTCGACCGGAAGCCATTCGAGAAGGGTCAATGTCGCCGCTTGTTGTCGAAACACCCGCTTCTCAGTATCAAGCTTGGTGACCTGACGCGCCGCATCACTTTTGCACCTGGCAGAGAATTTATCCACTAAAATTTGTAATTCCGATTCCTCCAGATGTTTTTCTAGTTCTTCGGGGGAAAGGTTTTTTAATGAAGCATCGGCTGGTGTTGCGCCGGCTGTGGTAGTAGGTAGTGAACGATCTTCGGTGGTAGGAGTGGCCTGCGATTCACTTGGCGGCGTCGGAGTTGCTGCTCCGGGAGTCGAGGAAGGAGTCTCGGTAGTCTCTGGTTTGGGTTTCGAAGGCACTGAGACAGTGGCAAAGCCACGAGCTGGGTTTGAGGCGGGCTTCTTCTTCTTTTTGTTATTCGGAGGCATTGTAGGACGGATGAGGGGGGTCTTTTGGACGAGTACCAACAAATATCGAATTAGCAAATATATCATTAAAGGAAAAGAGTAATTGAAAAGTGATCAATCATGAAGACTCACCGGGAAAATGTGGGAGAGGGGAGAGAGGAGAGAAGGAGGAGGAGGAAGAAAGAGAAGTGCAGAGAGGATGGAATGGTGGAGGAAAGGGCACCTCCCCACACAAAATTCTTATGACAGCATTCGAGCGATCCCAGCCCACCTTTCCACTTCCACTTTCTACCCTTCATCTTTCCTTCACTCACCTCCCCTCCCCCTCCCACCTCTCCTCCTCCTTCCCCCCCTGTATTGACCTTCCCCATAATGGATCCAATTCCATGGGATCAGGTCAAGACTGGGGACCTGGATGTCTTGCGGGTCGCACTCTTCTCGAGTTCGACCTCGCGCAGGCTCCGGGCCCTTCAAGAACTTCGCGACAAGGGTAAGTTGGACCTGGATCTGGCCTCGCTATTAAAGACGGGATACTGATCTATCTGGCTTATAGGGACCGATATACCTGTGGAATTCCACCAAGATCTCCTCGCCCTACTCTTCCAAACCTATCCCCTCTACATTGATCGACCATCCCGACATGCAGTTCAACAATGCATCCGCACACTTCTCCGAACCCCGAATGCCGCGGAATCCGTCAAATACCTCACTCAGCAGTTAAAGGTGGAGGCCATCAAGCCCGGTCTGGCCTCGTCGTCCGCATTTGTTCTGCTGGAATGGTGCTCTATCCTCTTGCAGCAAGTGAGCGAGGATCAGGCCACGCCGTTATCGACTGTGCTGGATCTGATCAATGTCGACGCCAAGGCGCTGGAGAATTGCTTTGCGCACACACCAAAGATCCCAGTAAAGCAATCGGCTCTCCGGGTCACCAGACGTGCTCTCCGTGCAGTATTCTCGTCCCCGGCCTTCGGTGAAGAGGCCATTCGCCAGTCGGTCACCCAATTGACGACGGACTCGGTCGCCGGAAACAAGAATGCGCTCTTCCTAGGCGTCATCTCTGGGGTATGCGCACGTCTCCCCGCCAGACAACCTGTCTTGAAGGAGTCCAAGAAGGCCATTCTGGATTACTATGTCAAGGAGATCGTCAGCTCAAAAACTGTAGTGCCCGCCCACGTCGCCGAGGGAATGTCGGATTTCTTTACCTCGTTTGTGACATCCGAGGATGTGGCCACCGAATTGGTGCCTCCAATGGAGAAGTCCATGCTGCGAGCACCAGAGGTGGTCTTGACTGGTGTCATTGCACCTTGGTGTACTGCTCTACCAGAAGAAATTGACCTCTCCGAGGTGGTTCAGGCTCGCTTTTCAAAGCACCTTTTAGCCAGTATGAAGTCGAATAACCCGGCCATCCGACAAGGGGCCGCTGACTCCTTTGCATCTTTGCTTTCACGATGCAAGAACGACATTCTGGTCCTAAAGATCTCGAGTGAAATCGTCGGTCCTTTGAAATCGCAAAAACTCACCGCCCCCGAGCACCGAGTTGCGTACGCTCAAACGGTTGGCGCAATCCCATTCTCGATTGATGTCTCGAAAGAGATTGTCCATGGGTTTGGCCCGCTCTTCAGCAGAGAGTCAAACGAGACTGCGCTTGAGGAGGAGCTCAAGGCTTTCAGCAAGCACCTCGTTTTCCTGATTCAATCAACGGTCAAGGTCAGCGATGACATTATCAATGCTATGGTCAAAGGTATCTCCGACAAGCGAATCCCCTTTAGAAAGCTTTGGCAGCTTAATATCGGTGAGGTGCTCTGGAAGGCTGATGTCGCTTCCCTAAAGAGCTCCGAGGTCGAGCAGCTCGTCTTCAAGTTGCTCGCAAAGATGAAGGACCTGTTTAACGAGGTCGCCTCTTACCCCCTACCCTCGGCCCAGAGCGGTGCACTGTCATCGGCATATATCTTCTTAGCTCTCTTCCACCGAATTTCAGAAATCGAAGGATCAGAAAAGTCCACTTGGGAAGAAAAGGTTTCACAGGCCATGACCATGGGCTCAAAACCTTCATTCCTTCTCAACCCGAGGGCCTATTCGAAGGTGACAACACAGGCAGAGATGCAATGGCTCGTCCGGTCTCTGGCTGCTGTTTCCTCAAGCCCCAAGTTCACTGATGCCGAAGATGCGGCCAAGACTGCCTGGGGACAGACCTTTATTTTCGCCATTACCGTCCCGACGATGCCCACAAACCTCCGTGACAATGCAGTGGAAACATTGTCCAGTGTTCATGTGAAGGATGTGGCATCCATCGGGCGCGTTGTTATCGACGCAATCTGGGCTTGGATCCTTTCTTCGCGTCTCCAGGAGAAGGAATCCGCCGCTGTTTTTGCCGGTCCTGGCAGCGAGCGTCATCTTCACCAAGTTTTGAAGGCCTTGTGTCCCACGTCGGCTATCAAGGATGGCTTGGAGAATGTTTCTGATCTCGAGAACCAGCTGATCAAGATGCTGGTTCTCAGTCGGCCAGAGATGGTACCAAATGCCTCTTGGATTGGTCTATGCCTCAAGGCAGGTATCGATCCCGGAAACTTGGTTCGTGGCCACCAGACAGAGTGCATCGAGCAATTAGTCCATGTCAATGCCGACCCCGTTCAGTCAATCGTGCCTGATGTGAATCCTGCTGTTTGGGGGGCTGCAGCTGACCTGGCCTTTGTGGCCCCCGAGGTCATGATTCCTCGTCTCGTTGGTCAAATTCAAGAAGATCTGAACGGTGCTCGTCTTTCCAAGTTCACCGCGACAGATGCCGCCATTGCTCGTACCCCCGAGGGAACTGCCTTTATCGATGTGCTGAGCAGCAAATCCAAGCAGCCCGCCTTCGACAAGAATACTAAAGACTATGACACTCTGAAGTGGGAAGAGGAGCTGCGGGCACAGCTTGCGGAGAAGAATGGTCAGAAGCAAAAGAAGCTTACCCCCGAGGAGCAATCTAAGGTCAAGGCACAGCTGGCCAAGGAAGCCGACATCCGGAAAGAGGTGCTCGAAGAAGTCAAGCGCATCGAACGAGGCGCTGGGCTTATCCACGGCTTGGCAACCGGTCCCGCCAACGATGCCGAGGGCTGGATCAACAGTGCTGTCGGATGCCTTCTGTCTCTTTCCCGCGCTGGTGCTGGCTTGTTCGTCGGTGATATTGTTTCTCGAACATATGTCACTTGTTCTAATGAGCTAACATCGCGCCTGGGCAACCTTCGTTCTTTTGTAGGTGTTGCGACCCTGCGAGCCATTGGGAAGACCAACCTTCCCCCGTCCATGGAATTGGAGAATTTGGGAGAGCTCGTCACTAGAATTCTTTACAAGCTGCGATTTACGTCTGAGCAGCGCCCTCTGGATATCCCATCTATTGCCTACATCCTGCCCCTTCTTTCTTTGGTTTTGAGCCAAAATGGAATCGAGGAAGTCAAGGGCGAACAAGAAGGCGAGCAAGTCCTGCTTGCCCTCGACATTCTATCCTTCCACACGAGTGCCTTCGCCGACACTCGTATGCCCCGAAATGAAGTTCTTCAGCAGCTGCTTACAGCTATGCAAAGATATACTCAGCACTATAAGCTGATCAAGGATATCTTATTTAACTTCTGCCGGTGCATCTCTCCCAACATCAGCAGCGAAGAATTGCAGACTCTTCTGGAGGGCACCATTGTTACCGATTCATCAGTTAGAGGCTCCGTTCTCCAGGTTATCGAGGATGAGATCGACTTGACTGACCTTGACTTCTCGGAACATATCTGGCTTGGCTGTCACGATCATGTGGAGGAGAATGTCGAGATCGCGGAAACAATCTGGGAAGATAATGCTTTGGAAGTCGACGACTCCGCCTTTGCCAAGATTATGAAGTACTTGGATTCCAAGGACTCTCAACTCCGGGGTGCGGCTGCCCGTGCTCTGGCTCATGCCATCGAATTCGACAAGGAGAAGTTCGCCGGTATCGTTTCTGAACTTGAAGCCAAATACTCTGATGACATCAAACCTAAGGCACCCGAAAAGGATGCTTATGGTATGCCAATGAAGGTGGAAAACGCTGATAACTGGGAGAGCCGGAGTGGTATCGCACTTGCGTTCAATGCGATGACTAGCCTCTTTGACGGCGACCAGATCATCGATTTCTTGCAATTCCTGATTGAACGAGGCCCACTTATCGACAAGAACTCCTCCGTTCGTGCCCAGATGGCAGAGAGTGGTAAATCGATCATCGCCCAGCGAGGCCAGCAAAAGGTTGAGGATCTCATGAAGCTTCTCGAAACAGTGCTGGAAACTTCTGACAAGGCTACCCAAACCTCCGATCTTCTCAACGAGGCGGTTGTTGTTCTCTATGGATCATTGGCAAGACATTTGAAAGCCGATGACCCTCGCTTGCAAACAGTCCTCAAGAAGCTTCTTGCGACTCTTCCTACTCCCTCGGAATCCGTGCAGTCTGCTGTTTCTGAGTGCCTGCCTCCCCTTATCCGACTGTCTGGTCCTAAGACGTCGGAATACGTCAAAGAAATGCTTGATCAGCTGCTCAATGTCAAGAGCTATGCCACCCAACGTGGTGCCGCGTACGGCCTGGCTGGTATTGTGAGTGGCAAGGGTATCTCAACCCTACGGGAGTTCCGCATCATGAGCTTGCTCACGGATGCACTTGATGACAAGAAGGAGCCTCACCGGCGTCAGGGTGCCGTCTTGGCATATGAACTTCTCGCCACCGTTCTGGGACGTACCTTCGAGCCCTATGTCATCCAAATCGTTCCGCAATTGCTTGCTGGTTTCGGTGACATGAGCCTTGATGTCCGTGACTCCTGTCTGGATGCTTCGAAGGCTTGCTTCCAAAACCTCAGTTCGTATGGTGTGAAGAAGATTCTGCCTACCCTTTTGGACGGCTTGGACGATAACCAGTGGCGCAGTCAGAAGGGAGCTTGCGAGCTCTTGGGTGCCATGGCTTATCTTGATCCGCAACAATTGGCCGCCAGTCTACCTGATATCATCCCTCCGCTTACTATTGTCCTCAATGATACCCATAAGGAGGTTCGCAATGCTGCCAACCGCAGTCTTAAGCGCTTCGGCGAGGTTATCAGCAACCCCGAGGTCAAGAGCCTGGTCAACGTGCTCCTGAAGGCTCTTAGCGACCCAACCAAATATACTGACGAGGCTCTGGATGCCCTGATCAAGGTGTCGTTTGTTCACTACTTGGACGCGCCCTCGCTGGCTCTTGTGGTGCGCATTCTCGAGCGTGGCCTGGGCGATCGTTCGGCTACCAAGCGCAAGTCTGCCCAGATTATTGGCAGCTTGGCGCATCTTACTGAGCGTAAGGATCTTACTGCGCATTTGCCAATCATCATCGCTGGTCTCAACCTGGCCATTGTCGACCCTGTCCCTACTACCCGGGCCACCGCTTCCAAGGCTATGGGTTCGCTTATCGAGAAGCTTGGAGAGGATGCCCTGCCCGATCTCATTCCCAACCTCATGAACACTCTCAAGTCGGATACAGGCGCTGGCGACAGACTTGGATCTGCTCAAGCCCTTGCCGAGGTGCTTGCCGGTCTGGGTACCACCAGACTCGAGGAGACACTGCCAACTATCCTGCAGAACGTTTCCAGCTCCAAGGCCGCTGTTCGCGAGGGCTTCATGACTCTCTTCATTTTCTTGCCCGCTTGCTTCGGAAACAGCTTCGCCAACTATCTCAGCAAGATCATTCCGCCTATCCTTTCTGGTTTGGCTGACGACATTGAGTCCATTCGGGAGACCTCTCTCCGTGCTGGTCGTCTCCTCGTCAAGAACTTCGCCACCAAGGCCATCGATCTTCTGCTTCCCGAGTTGGAGCGTGGTCTTGCCGATGACAGTTACCGCATTCGTCTCAGTTCCGTCGAGCTGGTTGGAGATCTTCTCTTCAGTCTTACTGGTGTTACTGGAAAGGCTGAAGCCGATGAAGAGGAAGAGGAAGCCCAGCAGGCCGGACAGTCTTTGCTCGAGGTCCTCGGAGAAGAGCGCAGAGACAAGGTTCTTTCGGCCCTGTTCATCTGCCGCTGCGATACCTCGGGTATGGTCAAGAGTGCCGCCATGGCCGTATGGAAGGCTTTGGTTGCCTCTCCGAAAACCCTCAAGGATATGCTGCCGACTCTGGCTCAGCTTATCATTCGCCGCCTTGGATCCTCCAACATGGAGCAAAAGGTCATTGCCAGCAACGCCCTTGGCGACCTTATCAAGAAGGCTGGCGAATCTGTGCTCTCCACCTTGCTGCCCTTGCTCGAAGATGGTCTGCAAACCTCGCCCGATGTGGACGTCAAGCAAGGTATCTGTATCGCCTTGCGTGAGCTCATCACATCGGCCACCCCAGAGGGTCTGGAGGACTACGAGAAGGTTCTTATCTCTACTGTCCGTGTCGCTCTGGTCGATCACGATGAGGATGTGCGGGAGGCTGCTGCCGAAGCCTTCGACGCCCTCCAACAGATCCTGGGCAAGAAGGCTGTCGACCAGGTTCTGCCTTACCTGCTCCACCTGCTCCGCAACGACGAAGATGCCGAGCAAGCACTGTCTGCCCTCTTGACCCTTCTGACAGAGCAGACCCGTGCCAACATCATCCTCCCCAACCTCATTCCTACTCTCCTCACGCCACCCATCTCCGCTTTCAACGCCAGAGCCCTGGCGTCGCTGGCCGAGGTTGCTGGTTCCGCCATGACGAGGAGATTGCCAAGTATCCTCAACTCTCTTATGGACGGTATCATTCAGACCACCGACGACGAGCTTCGATCGGAGCTCGAGAATGCCTTCGATACTGTGTTGGTCTCTGTGGATGAGTTCGATGGTCTTAATGTGGCCATGAACGTAATGATCACCCTCATGAAGCATGACGACCACCACCGCCGTACCAAGGCTGCTCTTCATCTCGCCAAATTCTTCTCCGAAGCCGATCTCGACTTCTCGCGTTACTACCAGGATCTTATCCGCATCCTGCTCATTTCGTTCGACGACCGAGACAAGGATGTTGTCAAGGCTGCGTGGACCGCTCTTAGTGGTCTCACCTCCAGCATGCGCAAGGAAGAGATGGAGGTACTGGTCATCCCCACTCGCCAGATGCTCAAGCAGGTTGGAGTCCCTGGTGCGGACTTGGCTGGCTTCAGTTTGCCAAAGGGTATCATGGCTATCTTGCCCATCTTCTTGCAAGGTCTTCTCAACGGAAGTGTCGACCAGCGTACTCAATCTGCTCTCGCCATGTCTGATATCATTGATCGCACAGGCTCGAACTCTCTCAAGCCTTTCGTCACCCAGATCACTGGTCCTCTCATTCGTGTCGTATCTGAGCGTTCGGTTGACATCAAGTGTAAGCTCCACAAGCCCCATTGAATACTAAAAACGATACTAATTACGGATCTAGGTGCCATTTTCTACACTCTCAACAAGCTCCTGGAGAAGATCCCGTTGGCTGTCAAACCCTTCTTGCCTCAGCTCCAGCGTACCTTTGCCCGTGGTCTGGCGGACACTTCCAGCGAGACCCTGCGCAACCGTGCCGCGAAGGGTCTTGGTATCCTGATCACACTGACTCCCAGGGTTGACCCACTTATTGCCGAGCTTATTGCCGGTTCGAAGACCTCTGATCTCGGCGTCAAGAATGCTATGATGAAGGCTCTTCAAGAGGTGGTTGGCAAGGCCGGTGCTAGCATGAGCGAGGCATCGCGGACTTCCATTCTTGGACTCATCGATGATGACTCCAGCGACCAGAACGGTCAGTTCGATATCAGTCAAGCGCATACATTTTGCAAATCACTAACGTTATTCACAGACTCTGTTGCCATTACCAACGCACGACTGCTCGGCCTACTCGTCAAGGTCCTTCCGGCCGCAGCTGCAGTCCCTGTCATTAAGTACGTTCATCTTAGACCATCACTCCGTTGAGACCTTACTTACAATGCATAATAGGAACCGCGTTCTCAGTGGCCAATTCTCGCACGCTTCTGTTCTTGGTCTGAACGCTCTTTTGGCCGAGTCGCCCGATACCATGATTGAACACTTCGCCGAAGAGACACCCTCGATCATCTGCCAGGGAATTGCACACAAGGATGTGAGTACCAAATCAGCCCGATCATCCACCACGATTGTTGAGCCTTGAAACTAACTGCCTATAGCCTTTCATTTCCGACAACAGCGTTCTCGCTGCTGGTAAATTCCTTCTCACAGAAGATGGAAACCACAGCTTCGAGACACACAAGACTCTCTTCGAGGCTCTGGCATCCGTTGTTCAGCCCGGCAGCCCATCCGATACCCGTCGTTTGACGCTGGTTGTGATCCGGACTGTGAGCCGCCTCCACCCCGAGCTGACCCGCCCTCACCTGGCCCTCCTCGCGCCCCCAATCTTCGCCAGCGTGCGCGACCTGGTCATTCCCGTGAAGCTTGCCGCGGAAGCGGCATTCTTGTCTATCTTCTCCGTGGTGGAGTCTGATAGCGAGGTCTTCGACAAGTACATGGCCGGTCCTGGTGCTTCGCTGCCGCCTGGACCGAAGCGCAGTATGGCCGAATACTTCAAGCGCATTGGTATGCGTCTTGCCAGTCAAGCGCGTGAGCGCCGCACCGCTGAAGGTGGAGAGGGTGGACTGGGACTGTCGAATGATGAAGTGGATGATGAGAAGGAATTGTGGAGTATTGGCAAGGTGGACCTGGGGGAGGATGGATTTGGGGATGAGTGATTGATGATCGATTGAGCATCTCAAGGTTGCATCTACGTGTCTGTATAGATATACCCTTGGGCCTACATATTTTCTATTTTTTATCGTACAAAAGTTTCAAGAGTTTATGACGTGTTGATGAATTGATTGTTCGAGAGTACTTGTATTTGTACTAGTAGATGGGATGAAAAGGGGGGGAGGTTGAAGCAAGAGAACATGGGTTATTAAGTCGTGCATGAAGTATTTAACCATTGGCCGGGTCTTTCACTTCAATTATCCTGACATTATAATAAAGTCAGGTATATGTACTACTCGGCGTGGAGTACTAGTTTACCTTGCCTTCCCAAAAGGGTTACATTTGATATCATGTGATCTTGGCAGACTTCGCCAGTCACGTGCTTCGTAGATCTTTAGATACCAGCATCATGAATGGCACTTGCACGATTGCACCAGGGAGGAAGCCAGAAGAAAAGAAACTCTGCAGTTTATCCTAGACTTAATTCATTTCTTTTATCGTCCCCGATCTATTCATTCCCTGGCAAATCATTGAAACATGGCCTTCTTGAAATGGATTACCCGATCGGGCCCTAGGGCTAGGGGTGCAGCCCTAATGTGGATTTCGCTTACGGCAGATTAGCTAATCCGATTGTGCCCCAAACTCCTCACCGTCTGGAATTCCACGTTTGAGCGCTACGAACATCATCCGCCAAAGACCGTCGATACGCCGACATCAAGATGTGAGTGCCACCTCCTACGGTCATTTCCTGAGAATACCCGACATTCGATTTCATCACCCCCCCTCGTCCTCGTCGAAATCAACCCCCCGCGGTGGAAGAATGGAAACGATCCATGATATTGTGTGTGTGCAAAGGCTGACCTCGACTTTTTCCTTCTATCCAGGGTCAACCTTCGCACCCAGAAGCGCCTCGCCGCCTCCGTGGTCGGCTGCGGCAAGCGCAAGATTTGGCTCGACCCCAATGAGATGACCGAGATCTCCAACGCCAACTCCCGCCAGACCGTCCGCAAGCTCGTCAGCGATGGCCTCATCATCCGCAAGCCCGTCACCATGCACTCCCGCTCCCGCGCCCGTGAGCTGAACGAGGCCCGCCGCATCGGTCGTCACCGCGGTCTGGGTAAGCGTAAGGGTACCAAGGACGCCCGTATGCCCAGGTATGCAACAATTTCTCGAATCACCCGTTGCTCCCCGGGTTTTCCCCCCCTCCTTCCTCGCATGGAGGGGAGGGGAAGACAAGCCCGGTGGACAATACAAGCTGGAGGAATCACCGGTTGCTAACAGATATCGCCCCTCTACAGCCAAGTCCTCTGGATGCGCCGCATGCGTGTTCTCCGTCGTCTCCTCGTCCGTTACCGTGCCGCTGGCAAGATCGACAAGCACCTGTACCACGAGCTCTACCACCTGAGCAAGGGTAACACCTTCAAGCACAAGCGTGCCCTCGTCGAGCACGTAAGTCATTCCGCATGAATACCGTTCCCCGCCACCACCACACACCCAAACCCACACAATCCTTCTCTCCCTCTCCCACTGGGAATCCGATCCATCGTACCCCACGATGCACAAGAAAGAAAAAAAGACTGACTCGCTCTCTTCTCTACACTATAGATCCAGAAGGCTAAGGCTGAGCGCGCCCGTGAGCGTGTCCTCAAGGAGGAGATGGACGCCAAGCGTGCCAAGAACAAGGCTCTCCGTGAGCGCCGTGCCGAGCGCGTTGAGGCCAAGCGCAACGCCCTGGCCGCTGAGGAGTAAATCCTTTTCCAACAATAACCAAAAACATCTTTTTTGCGAATTGTTTGAAAAAGGCTCTCTTGTTCGGCGAAGCGGAAATCTAAAGGGGGAAAAAAGGGGTTGTTGTGCTTAAAAAAAGCGGTTATTCGAATCTTCTGGGGGTTTCTTCATTATTTTCCGGGATTTTCCAAAAAAGCAAAACGGCTCATGCTGTTTTCTTTTTCTCTCTCTTCACCCCCCAAATCATTCTCACCCACACTACCCAAATCGAAATGAATCCATGGAAATTCCTACTACGTTCGGGCCAAGCTGCTTTTTTTAATCCCTCCAACAAACTTCTTCCTCTCGCCGGGCTTTGTCTCTGTGTCGAAGTGTCGGCGGGGGGGATGCGATGATGACGTGATACTCAAACCAACCCTTTTTTTATCTTGTTGATAACGAGAACTTGAAGGCGAAAGGAAATTCTTTTTTTCAAAAAACAAAAAAACACTAAAAAACTTTCCTTTCTTCGGCGTATAGTAACATTTGATCAACTGGTTTTCTCCGGACCTTGCGGTCATGCCCATCCGATGCCGTAGAACTGGAGAGATTGTAGATTTCGCCTGCCAGTGGATGAAGTAGTATGTTCAGGGTCTGGGGTAATCTGATCTCGCATAAAATTATACCAAGTCTGATGATCTGTATATGGTATCTGCACCGTCTATCCTGAAAAGGGATTGGCAGCTACCTACTATGGAGGCTCTTTACAAACTACATACCAGTAATAGTACATAGTAGTAGCATCATCTCATGCAAGATCTCATTATAGTACCTATGCAGGTGGATCCCCACGCGTATCATTTTCTACGCCAAGCTCACGTGAAGCACTTAAGGGCCCTGAGGCTATATTCTCTGTCACGTATCTAGCAGCGCATACTTGTGTATATTTCCTCATAGCATTGGAGGTTATAGGTACCTATTCAAAGAACATCCAGTGGCAACTACTAGTACTAGTACTGTTTAACCTCTAGGCAAGTCGTGTTGTATAGTACTACTACCTAGGTACTATCAAGTGCCTCGATATATATGTCTACAAACCCGACTGATGACCCCCGAGTTGTACTTAGGCCCACTCAACACGCCCACCACCAGTACCGGCCAGTAACCTCAGCAACACTTGTGAACTAGTCAAAGATACGATATATTTTTCAAATTGAAGACCTTGGCCGAGTGAACTACTAGCAAAATTCAAGTTCAAGGTTATAGGTCACTAAGCCAGTGATGTCACATCCACAACCTAAAATCGAGAGTAAAGCACAGACCCTTCGAAGGCTTTTCACGTAGTCATTGACAACTTGAACCACGCTTGCTATAGACATGGACATGTTTCCTAATTGAGGTATAAAGGAAAAAGAGCCCGAGTATAAAGCTGAAACACTTCTGCGGCATGTATGGATATGCTTAGGGTTCCAAGGTTTACAGGGGTGGATGATAGCCCTGGGGTTGGGTAAGTTTCGGCCCGCCCATAACCCGTACACTCAGGAATGCAGGCAAGTGCGCCATGGGGCTGGATAGTGCATATTACTGCTAGTTACTAAATCCTACTACTAGTAGTAAGGAGGAAGAATTAAAAGATAAAATCAGAATTTAATTGTGCAATCCTATTACACGAAATCGAATCCTCTCCGACTCCGAGTAAAATGCGTAGACATCAAATGCGGGCCCACCGTGATGCATCGCACAAAGTATTTCAGAATAAATCAAATGTCGACAATCGTAAAACGTAGGAAGTACGGAAGGGGGTATTTGGAAAAATCGCTTGAGACCGCCGCCGCCGAGTAGAACAATGAAAAGGAAAGAGATTGGAAGTAAGTGTAAGAGGGGGGTTAATTTCACCACCACACAGACCATGCGATCATCAAGGAAGGTGCGGACGCAGAGAATAGAGCGGCGAATCGAGAGGCTGCCCATTAATACCTTCCAGACATCGTTACGGTGCCCACCACTAGTATCGTCCACCCCATGGAGAATTCGGGAATTCAGTTGGTGGGAGCGGGTGCTGAAGCCCCGACTCTGGATATTCCCAGGAGGCCGCGCTTGCTGGGAATTCCAGATCGAACGGATTGCTGCGGATACTCGCGCGCCTCTTGGGTGTAGCGAGGTGCTTGGTGCCAGGCGTCTCATATCCGGCTTCGGGAAGTGTTGTCGTACTTCCACCACTGGGATAGTACGTATTTGTGGCACCCATTCCATCCAGGCAGCCACGAGCGAGATTTTTGACAGTAGAACTTTCGGCCGCTCGATTACGATTTGCTTCCACACTTCCACCGTGATGGTAGGTGGTATTTGCGTCCGGGAGGGTAAGCTCGCCATTGTGATAGAACTCGAGAGATTCCAGTCTATCTTCCCACGACTGGCGTGAATAGATCGACGCACTGCGTGATGGAGGTGAAACTTCAATCGTGGGCCTTGAGCTCAACCCAGTCCAGGGTGCCCCGATGGAGTGTTGATGGTCCCCATTCTGGATGTAGCTGTCCAGTGCGAGCTTTTTGTTCGCAGCGGATAATCCATAGTTGGGCCCAGTTCCCGTGCCTGACAACTTTCGCGCCGGAGTAGAGAAAGACCCTGAAGGTGTGGTCGCATATGCGTAGTGGATTGGCCACGAAGGCTGAGGGTTGTGGCCATCAAGGAAGGCACGGGCAGAGTTATCGGAGTCGCTTCGCAACAGCGTCTGCCGACTGTGTAGACGTCGATGCGGACTGTTTCGTCGTCTACGACGAACGAACAGGATGCATGCCAATAGGGCAAAAAATGAAACAGCCATCCCGCCCACGACACAGCCGACGATCGTGCCCACCGTGTGGGACGCGTTTCTATGGGTGTCATCTGACGACGAGCCGGATTGACCACCCACTGGAGAGGAAGAAGTTGTTGTTGTGACAAATGATGGAGTCGAAAGTGTAGAAGAAGATTGGGTGCTAGTGCCTTCTAGGCTACTCGTGACCATTTGAAGTCCCGGGTCACTGCCGGAAACCGGGCTTTGCGACGGCGAATGAGTGGTCATTGCCGCGCCGGCAGTTGCTGAGCTTGGCCGAATTGAGGTTGGTGTGATGGTGAACAGTGGCATGGGATGTGCTTCACTGGTGTGAGTATTGGGGTCTTTTGATCCCACCGGTGATGCTTCCGCCTGCGATTCTGAACTGGGGAAGATTGTAGTATCACTGGTCCATGATGGGACCGAGGAGGCGAGATGAGTTGGAGAAGGCGTTTGCAGCGTGGTTCCCTGTTTGGTTTCAGACTGGGTGTTCTCTGCCCAGGGTGTCTCTGGGAGATGAGATTGTGGTAGGTTGGTGAAAGTGACCGTCACCGATTGAACACTCTCCGAGTGTGTGGTCGTGACCAACTCCGAGGTCACGAACTGTGTGACAGGATCATTGGAGATGGTGGTTTGTTTGGTGTAGGTCAAAACTGGATGAATCGTCTCGGTCAGGAAAGAAGTGAAGTCGACCAGGCTGGCTGCATTGGTCGAGGTGCCCAGCTGGGCGCCAGTGAATTCCGCGATGGAAGTGGTCGACGAAAGTGAATAGTCATTCAACATGTCGAACTAGCCCGTAGGCTAAGGATGAGGGAAGAGATCAATGGAAATCGAGTTTGGTAGAGAAGTTTTGTCAAAAGAGTCAAAAGGTGGTCGAGGGGTGTAGAAGACAAAGGCAGAAGTGAAGTGAAGCAAGTGAAAAGCAAATAAAGCAAGCGTTTGTGTTTGTATATGGGGGAACCTTGGGGAACAAAGGGAAGGAGCTACCCAGGCTGGAGTCAACAGAGTGCGAGCCCCCACACTTTCCACTCTTTCACTTTGTTTCTACAACAAAGCAGTTGATCTACCACGAGAATCACCATAATCACGACCAGGACTTGAAGAAGTTTACTTGGAGATGCAGAAGGGGCCAAAAAAGAATTCGATAAAGTTTCTAGAGAATGGGATACTTTATACGGAGCCGGGGTCATGGGGACTCAGGGTATCATCTAGTATCATTTAGTATCATCTATTGTTTCAAGTTGGACCGTTGGCGCTTCCCCGTGTGTGAGGGTAGGCAGCGCTTAATAGAGTGTTGTGGGCCTGGACCAATGAGAGGGCAGGATACCGGGCACCATGGATGATCCAGACCCCTGCTCGTGTGAAAATGTGATAGTCTGCAGAAAGTAGCCGTTTCTGCTTGTTTCTGTGTCGATCGAGTAATTGGGCGAAACAGAGGTGATTTGGAAGCACTGTGTAATGGACTGGTCCAACCTGGGCGTTTCAGCTGGGGACAGCTGGGGAGGGGGGTTCGTAAGGATGGTGACTCGGGGTGCTGGATGAATGTGAGGAGTCCAAAGGAGTGAAGGGAAGAAGGGAGTGAAGAGCGTGAGTTGATGTTGATGACTGTCGTTGTTGCTGCTGATGTTGGCAGGTGCTCTCCCGGGGCAGGTGCAGAGTGCAGAGTTGAGAGTCGCACTTGCCAAAAGTACCCAGTTGACCCAGAGCCCAGTTGACGTCCCCTCCAAATAACATTCCACTCCCACTGCCACTTCCACTCCACTCCACTCCCACTACCATCCATCCGCCACCTCCCACCTCCATTCTCCCCCGACCTCTTCTCCCAGAGCATGTGAGTGCGTTTGTATGCCCTCTTTGCAGATTATCTAACCATGTTCGGCTGGGGCCCTGGCTTGGGTAAGTGGCGGTCCCTGTTCCTGTTCCTGTCCCCGTACCGGTACCGGTGAATGTACCTGTACCCTCCCCTGCTGCTTGCTGAAGCAATGCAGGCGCTCGTTCCAATCTGGTGCATTTGCAGACTTATCACGGTGTCCTATGATCATTCGATGATCCTTGCTAACTTCTCCCCCCTCTAAACAGCCTTACCTTCAGCCTCCTCGGAGCCCGAGAAAGAACGCAAGCCTCCCGCCGCCGCAACCCCGCTTGACTTCCCCGTATACAACCTCCCCGATCCGGTATCCGAAGAACAATGCTCTCTCCAAGAACTCCTCGGCCAGTTGGCCTCCATCAAGCGACCCCAGGATATCTCCCTCAACAGGTTTAAACCATTGAATCTGCAACTCGAGACCGATGTCGATGTCAAACAAATGTTCCCCGAGGACCAGGCTCCGTCTGTCGCTCCGCTGCCCTGGGAAAATGATTCGGAGATCCTGCCCGGTGGTGAGGCACCCCCACGGCCAGTCATGAGCAATGGCCTCCCTTATCCGCCCAAGGAACGCTTCGAGACCCTCCAAGGTGAATTGATGCTGGACAATGACGATACCTTCCGCGAGATGGCCCGACTGCCCGCACGTGAGGGGCGCCCACGGGTTCGCATCACCCAGACCAGGAAATTTTGGACGGGATTGGAGCGAATGGCTCAGTACTGGGACACCAGTCTTGATCAATACTTCGATCGTCCTGCTAGCCCGACACCGCCGCCATCGGATACCGAAGCCAACGAGGACAAGATGCAGACGGACAAAGCCGCCGACTCAACGGATTCAGCGATGGACGTGGATAAATCAGAGGCCCCCGCGGATACCAATGGAGTGTCTCATCCCACTGTGATGAGGTATACCGGCCGCCGTATCGGATCTGGCACGGAGATGCCCGACGACGTGCGGGACGAGGCCATTCGAGCCTTTGTGGAGATGGCGGCTTGGCCCTTCGGATGCCAGGTCTGTGTACCTACATTGCCGCCACGATTGACGGTCAAGAGCTTGCTCTTCCCGGTGCGGCAGTCCTTTCAGGCAGCTCGATCCCCACGAGACCGCACAATTGCCCGCAGCGGCATTCTGGAGGGACCCCTCCTCATCGCCCAGTGTCGCCCGGAGACGACTTTCCGAGCCATGGGCGATGAGCCGGGCTCAGGGATCGGCGAGGTCTGTGATTTGTTCCGTGAAGTCGGTGGGATGCTATTGGCGGCCCAGGAACGGGCTCGCCAAGGAGAGGTTGAGATGCGCCCCGGAGAAGGGAAGTGGTGGACAACCACCCCACGTTTTGGCGGCGCGTCCCATGACGAGATACTGGACGACCTCGTCAAGGGACAGGGATTGGGAATGCACGGGATGCCCTTGCCGGAAGAGATACTCGAGGAAAGCAGGCCTCCGCCCCCAGTACCTGTCCCCGATGTCGAGAGTGCTCGCAAACGCCACAAGTTCGAGCACCCATTCGTGACATCGTTGTCACGCCGCCCGAGTGCAATGCGCAAGCTCTCTAGTGGTGAAAAATGGCAGATTCTGCAACCCGGAGCCAGTCTGTGGGATAAGCGCATGCGATACCAACAGATTGGAAAGTCTCCGGACAGCGTTTATGATGATGTATGTTCTGGCAGCCCTCGAATTTTTGCATCAATTAACTAACATTCCTTCGCACTAGATCTACATGGTTTCGTCAATCAACCACCACATCTCCATCCTGCACCTCCGAGTCCACAAACGGTACCTGGAGATTCTCACCTTCGGCAAGAGTGACATCCCTGCCGACTCCGCCGACGCAGAGCACCCCTGGCACGTTCTGAAGCTCCAACGCAGCAGATGGTACGACCTCTTCGATTCCACCGAGCGCGTGGAGGGATTGAAGTGTGTCTGGGCTCTTTTCCACTACCAGCTAAGAACGATCTAGCGGATCACGTGTTGAAGATTTTCAGGGTTTCATTATCTTTTCATGTTGATTTTTCTTTTTCAAAGCGGCACTGCCCAGCTTATTTCACACACATATTTCCCCCTCCCATATGCGGCGCATCATGTACATAGAGAAGAGAAAAGACTCGCGACGGCTCGGCTTCGGCTTCGATTTTAGATAGCACCCCCCTTCCCCAGTCAGTGCGAGCTTGGGGACTGTCATCGGCGTTTACTTCGAGTATGTCGCCTCGAGGTCCCGATGATGCCGTGGTACATAGATCAAATTTCTAAATTCAATTTTTTCCGCACTACCATTGATTTTGACAGTCCAAGGTTCCTTAGGGCAAGTCTGCGGCTGGAGTGATTACTTTTTGTATGATCACGACAGTCGCAGTTGGCCTTCTATTTACTAATTTACTAGTGCTGCAGGTATACTGGTATCATTGAAAGGTGCCCGGTGGGTTTCAAGTTATTTGATCTAAGCTAAATGTATGACCTGGAATCCAAGAATGTGTTGAGGTCTGTGTATCGGAGGGCGAATAGCATGAAAGTGTGCTGGAGAGAGCGGCTGCTACTATCTAGGGCAAAAGGATGGCATTCTGGATGCTTGAGGCTTGCCGGCTTCAACGGAATGTTATGTACAATGCTCATTACTATGGTCTCTCTTCCTCTCTCCCTAAGATCCTCTATTCTGAAAGTTCAACTATAAATCGCTAGCGGCAATGGGTGTACTTGATTCCCTATTTCCAAAAAAAGGAAAAGGAAAAGGGAAAGGAAAAGTATATGCTGCCAAAAATGCAGGGGTGCCCAAAACCAACTCCACCAGAGTCGGGAGTTGACTGAACCCCGAAAAGCAGTGAATGTGTCACGTAGAATCGACTAGAGAAAATATTTTCTTACGAGTAAGCGAGGATTGAATTTCGCAGAAAGGACATGGCTATGGATGGCCTTGGCCATCGGGAATACCCGTTCCTGAAGTGCTAGCATTCTTGATACTAGGTCTGCACTGTTACTACCTACTAACTAGTATATGTGGACTCTAACTACCTGGCGACGGATCCGATTGGTGACAGTAAATACCTTAGGTTAAGGCAGTTGAGCATTATCTATTAGTTATAGAAAACAATCATCGGCGAGGAAATAATTCCGTCTAGTTGACGCTATTCCAAGATTGTAAATTAAATCCAGCCCGGATGTCGGAATAAACCGTCAAGACTCCATCCTAGTGAATATATGACTATAGCTTCTCGGGCTAAATCGAGTTAATATCCCTGTGATAACTAGCAGATGATCCATCAGCAAACCGTGATAGGTAAACACCCGGTGGAGCCCAGATGTTCATTCTGGGGCTACGTTTTTGCAAAAGCCATTACTAGCCCGTGAAAAAGTTAAAAATGCCGCGGCTATCTGAAAATCCATGGTGTTGTCTTAAGCTTGAATGGTTTGTCTGATTTGACCAATATTAAATAAAATGCACCGCGCCCTACCGCGCCCTACAGCAACCCTACAGCGCCCTATGCTCCACGCCCGTTCGGGTTGCGCATCCGGTATGGCATGTTTCAGTACTTTGAACAAGACCACCCCGTATCATTTTTCTTTCTAAGTAGGTAAATGCACATCGACGCTCATTACAGTGGCATATTTCTTGAGTCATAAGTTGGAGATGAATGTGCGAGTTCCGTTCTCTCCGTATTGGCTAAGGATCTCAGATCAGGCGTGGAAGTGTCCAGATCGTTCCAAAATGTTGATGATGGTCATAGCTCTGAGTTCTACTATTCGTTCTTTGATTTCGGTATTTCATATTTTTACTAAAGAGCATGGCAATGCGTGTCCAGCCCAAGGTTGGACACGCCAAGTAGTAAAACACGAATTGAGGAGGACAATAGAGGTGCACGAAGCCCCATAGATTATCATGTCTTAGCGCCCCAAGGCGTTTTCAGTCACAAAGGAAGTGATATTGACCACCAATATCTTGGCCTAGTGTCCGATTCTTGCCCTGAGATGAATAGCAGACAGCCTAGAGAATGAATTACCCATCCAGGTATGCACTCCGGGGAGATACTCTCACGGCCAACCTCCGAGACGGTGTCATAATTGAAAGACGGTTTCTCAGCGGGAGGCTTGACGCCCCTTTAACGCCAAGCAAGCTGAACAAAATGAAAATTACAAGTTTTCCCTAATGTCGCGATGGACCCACACAGAAATGTAACGTTGACCACCGAAATTGAGCTTAAAGAGGTTTAAGCAAGAACCACATGTTCAGAGCCAAGACTTATAAGATAATCTGATCATCTGATAAGGGTCAACGGCCCGAGATGTTGTGGAGTAAAGCGTGCGTTAAGTCACACTAAGGGGGCGATGCTGTAAATTTGGTCATGTAATACGTTGACTGCAGTATTCGAATAGTCTGGTCCATCTAGTTAGTGCTAGTGCGTACCTAATAGCTGAATGGCGACAACAATGCAAGGGTAAATTCCATGCCGCGGGAAAAAAAGAAAGCGCCCATTTGTGGTTTCGTATTAGGAAGGCTTTATTTTCTCACTCAAGTTCAAGCCCATGCATTGACCTCTACGACATCTGCGTCCAGAATAATTTGCAACCATCGGAGACTCTTCAGTCCCTACCGTATAGGAAGATGGGGTTCGGAGGACGAGTGAAAACAGAGGTACTAATTCACTCTTTGGATGTTCTAGAAATTGGCTAACACCGCAATAGCGTGAGCGAGTGGTCAATTTCCTTCCTAAATGGAAGGACTTGAAAACTGCTTTCAAATTCGTCCGCCTGCTTTTCTCGCTGAATTACACCCGCATCGACGTTCTCCTCATTACAGTCGGAACCTTCTTCGCCATCGCTGCAGGTGTTCCGGAACCACTACTCGGTGTGGTTTTGGGTCAGCTCATCAACGAGCTCAACGAAGTCGCATGCTCGACAACGGTCTACGACCCATCCTCCGTTCGAAAAAAGGTCCTATACCTGATCTACATCACCATTTTCAATTTCGCCGCCATCTACATTTACGCATCATGTTGGGCCCTTGTGAGCGAACGACTAGTGCGTCGTTACCGCAAGTCATACTTCCGCAGCTTGATTCGTCAGGAGGCAGCATTTCACGACAATCTGCCTTCGGGCCAAGTCATCTCGCGACTTGTCAGTGACATCGAAACATTGCAATCCGGTACCTCTGAAAAAGTTGGCATTTACATTGCTACTATCTCATACTTTGTCACTGCGTACGTTGTGGCCTTTATCAAGGTGCCCGTCATTGCGGGTATATTGATCGCGGCGATTCCATGCTTTTTCGCAATGGCTATGATTGGAGGGCATCTTGCATCACGGTATGGGACGCGAGTGGGTAAGAATGTTGATTTGGCAACTTCGATCGCGTCGTCCAGTTTGTCGCACATGAAGATTGTACATGCGTTCAACGCCCAGAGACGATTGGAAGACCTTTTTTCTTCGCATCTATCGAAGTCTCGAAAGGATGCCTTGAAGAAAGCTGCTGTGCACGCGGCGCAGATGGGTACGCTTTTCTTTATAGTCTATTCGTCGAATGCATTGGCGTATTGGAAAGGTGCGCATTTGATTGCGGACTCGATTGATGGTCTGAACGACGGTGTCTCTGTCGGTGCTGTGTATACTGTCATATTTGTCTTGATCGATGGTGAGTTCTTTTTGTTTCGGTCGCTGGAATATCCCAAAGATGTTACCAACCTAGGCCAGAGCTCATTGACTAATTTCACGCATAGCAACCTTCATCTTCAGCCAGGTATCTCCTTATATGCATGTCTTCAGTGCGGCTACGGCTGCATCCGGTCGTCTATTAAATGTGATCAACCGGGGTTCTAATATCGACGGGACATCAACTGCTGGCGAGCGCAGTGCCAATCTAGAGGACCACGATATCACTTTCAAAGATGTTCATTTCACCTACCCTGCACGAGCGGAAATACCAATCTTACAAGGATTGAGCTTCTCAATTCCTGCAAAGCAGCATACCGCTATCGTCGGGCCATCTGGTGGTGGAAAGTCTACAATTGTCGCTCTTTTAGAACGGTTCTATGACCCACTCGAAGGCAGTGTTTGTATCGGCGAGCAAGACATTCGACAAGTCAACGTGGCGAATCTAAGAGGCCAGATGGGATTCGTGCAACAGGAGTCGCAACTTTTGGACCGCTCGATTCTGGAGAATATTGCGTATGGTCTAGTTGGATCTGTTGGACATGAAAATCTCGCTGAAGTCATTTTGGACATGAGCTTGACTGATTTCGTCGACAAAGTTCAATCCGGATGTTCTGAAGAGCAGGCCCTTACTGAATGCGAGCCTAGAGTTGCCGAAGTCGTTCGGTTGGTGAAAGGCGCAGCGGGAAGAGCCAATGCACTCGATTTCATCCAGGCCTTGCAGTTTGGAATCTCGAGTCAGGTGGGCACATCAGGTGGCAGACTTAGCGGTGGCCAGAGACAGCGTATTGCTCTAGCAGGTGCTCTTGTTCGCGAGCCTAAAGTGCTGATTTTGGATGAGGCGACTGCGGCATTGGATTCGATGAGTGAGAAGTTAATCCAGGCTGCTTTAGCGAAACTATCTGGAGTGGTTACAATCGTGTCTATTGCACACCGTCTCGCTACTGTCAAGGATGCAGATCAAATTGTTGTTATACAGCAAGGTCGCTTGGTGGAAATAGGTCCTCCTCGGGTACTGTTGGAGAGTGACAGCGCTTACGCGGCCATGGTCAGTCAACAAAAGGTGGATAATGAGGATATCGGTTCTTCAAGGTCTACCTCTGTTAGCAGGGATTGTGATCCAACTTCCGAAGACCCAATACGGATGTTATCGAAAGAGACGATATTGGAAAGGAATCAGCCTCCTTTCCTGGAAGATGAGAAGGAAGCGGCTGCGGTTGAAACGGAGAAAAGCATCACCGATTCAAAGATAGGAAAATCCCCTCAAATATCAAAACGTTTGTCTGCAAAGACTTGCTTCGCATTCGTTCGACCCAACCTCCTTTTGATCGTGCTTGGCCTATTCATGTCGGTGATAATCGGAGCTAGTCATAGCTCAAACGCGATTTTGTTCGGAAATACTGTTGGAGGACTCAGTCCATGCAAGGGCACCGCAAACATTCGGCACAGTGGAAATCTCTTCGGCCTCATGTTCTTTATTGTCGGAATCGTTGAACTCTTTGCAAATGTTATCGGCGGCTGTGCATACGGCTGGGCTGCAGACCAAATACTATATCGAACCCGAGTCGCTTCACTCCGATCGCTCCTCAGTCAAACGATAACGTGGCATACTTCAGAGGGAAGAAGCTCCGGAGCTCTGGTCGCATTTATTACAGGCGATGCATCGGCATTGAGTGGAATCACCGGTACCACAATCGGCCTTCTCCTTGCAACTGCCGTTAATCTTTTCGCGGGTATCATCATCTCGTTTGTGGTCGCATGGAAAATATCAATTGTCCTTGTACCAACCATACCTATTCTCCTCGTGGCCGGAGTGATGAAGCTGCGGACACAAAGTCAGTTTGCGGAACGACACAAGAAAGCCTTCTCCAAGGCCACGGAGATCACCGTGGAGGCACTGGGAAATTTACGCTTCGTTGCGGGATTTTCGCTGGAGCAACAACTTTACAAAGAATTCCTCTTGTCAATGCAGAAGCCACACCAGGACACAAATAAAGCAATTGTTTGGGGTAATTTCTGGCTGGCGTCCGCGTTCAGTGTGAGCAACCTCATCAGTGCTCTTGCATACTGGTGGGGCTCCAAGCAAATTGCCTCGGGACTATATTCCCAGACTCAATTCTTCATCGTTCTGCCAGCTTTGCTGTTCAGCACGCAATCTTGCGGGCAGATGCTTGCTCTCGCGCCAGATCTTTCAAAAGCAGGCAAGGCTACATCCCGGATCGTTGAACTTGTCAATACAAATTCTGCTGAAGAAAGCCTTGGTGATAGCTATGCTCTCACACCATCAAAGACAGGGATGGCTTTGATTTCAGACATTGAAGCAAACAAATTCCCCGAAACCTCATCAACTGGGAATAAGAATGACTATACAGCAGTTAGCGTCGCACTGTCCCAGGTAGACTTTTCCTACCCCAGCTCACCACATATCCCGGCCCTCAAGAAGATGAACATTACCTTCAAACCAGGTGGATTTTATGCTCTAGTAGGCCCAAGTGGATCTGGAAAGTCGACCATCTTCAGCATGATCGAAAGATTTTATTACCCCTCTTCTGGATCCATCTTCATCAACGACCAAGATATAACACAAATTGCATCATCCGATTTCCGAGATGACATTGCCATAGTTCCGCAAGAAAACGTTCTCTTCGAGGGAACTGTAGCTTTCAACATCGGCCTAGGTGCAAGACCAGGCTATACACCGACGCAAACCGAGATTGAAGAAGCCTGCAAACTAGCCCAGATCCACGACGTGATAACATCATTACCTGAACAATACCAAACCATTTGTGCACACCACGGGAAGCAATTTTCAGGAGGTCAACGTCAACGTCTATCAATCGCCAGGGCACTTGTTCGACGACCGGGATTGTTGTTACTTGATGAGTCGACGAGTGCTCTTGATGGCGAATCCGAGCAGAAAATTCAAGACGCGTTGGCTGGGCTTGCTGGGAAAACTACCGTTATTGCTATTGCGCATCGGCTGAGGACTATTTACCGGGCGGATCAGATTTTCCTCATTCAGGATGGTTGTTGTGTTGATAAGGGGAGTCATGCCCAGCTTTTTGAGCGGAGCGAGATGTATCGCGAGGCTGTGGTTCATCAGTCACTTGACAGCTAGATGAAGCTGAAATATATTGTCTGCAGTGTTTTGCAAGGCTTTGTTATATTTTCTACCTATTTATTTATTCGGCTTCGTCTTTCCTTTCAACTAGAAAATGCCTTGATTGGAAATATTTACTAGTATATCACTTGCTTACTTCCACCACTAGAGATAAAATTGACGACTAGACTCCTGAGCGCTACTAAACACTCCACTGATAGTAATCAAATTACCCAGACCTACTATATCCGAGGATCAGTTGACTTAGTCACGGCATGAGCTTAGTCTTTCACTCCTCGTAGACGATGTGACGCTGAGCACCTATTTGAACTTTTCGTTCATTCCAGCCTGGCCGGTACCACATACAAGATAACTACAAAAGGGAAAGAGAAATACTAGAAAAATCTACTAACTGCGTAAAGGTTTAAGCAAAGCGCCTCTATTAAAGCATCTATAATAATATTATGCTCACACAGAAACTATTATGTAGTATAGTATAAACAGTAGAGTCATCCGAGTCCGCGTCGCATCGTCCACATGGAGTGAAAGAGTAGACGCATTAGAGTACTGTTCCGGGAACCTGCTTTTTATCCACATTCACATTCTTCCAAATGGCAATAAATGGAAAGCCCAGTGCAACGACCGCCGTGGTTGCAATGCAGCTATACTTTTGGCTATCACCCCAAGCCTTGTTAATGGCATTGCGGATTTCCGATCCAATCGGGTATACCATCTGGGCAGGATAGCCACCAATATAGATGTCCGCCCAGTCTGCTTTAGCACTTTCCGGTAGATTGGCCACAAGCGTTTTCGGGAAAACATTTGTATATACAGCAGATGCAAGTGTGGCACCTGCCGCTCCACCGAGGCTGGCAAAAAGACCGAGGATCGAGAGCATCATAGGCACACCGTCATGATCTGCCGCGCTCATGACTGCCATATCCTGTCCAATGACTAGAGTGCCACCAGCAAAGGCAATGAAGATCTGGCACATGACGACGTATCCGATGCCGTCGTCTTGGCCACGGAAGTGGATCATGAGACCGGAGCCGAGAAGCATCAATGGTAGGCCGAAGAAAAGACATGCTTTCTTGAAGTGTTTTGTTTGTCTGATGTATAGTCCAAACAGGGGCGCCCAGAAACATGATCCAATGTTGTATATCTGGTTCATGTAGCCCGAATTGGAGACGCTAAGGTCATACACAACCATAGCAAAGTTGACGAAGTAGCTATCCCAGGCCATATATCCGAAGTTCAAGAGAGTTGACAGGACGCAGGCACCAAGGACGGTTCGTTGCTTAAGAAGGTCATACCGAATAAACTGCTTGCGTGCGAAGAACTTTTCCCATGCCACGAAGACGAAGAAAAGACAGAATCCAACGACTAGCATGGCGATGAAAGATGCAGAGCTGTATTGGGCTCGACCATAAGCTGAAAGGCTAAAGGGGAGAAGAAGTAGAATAAAAGCTGCCATCAATAGGACTGCCCCAACAACTGAAAATTAAAGCTCAGCATTGTGCATATCCAAATGTTGTGATACAGGAAGACTCACCATCGAATTCGTGAATATAATGCAAAAGCGACTGAACCCAGGTTCGGTCGCTTTTGACCTTTTGATAAAGCCCCATCTTCTCTGCTTTACGCTCGTAGAATTTGAAAACAACGGCGAGCGGCAAAAGAACGAATGGGAAGACAATCGCAAATATACCATATGCCCAACGCCATGAAGTCATTCTCAACAAGGCTTGCGCTGCCAATGGGCCCGTAAATGCCGTGCAGATGAAGGGTGTGCTCGAGAATGCAAATGCAAATGCTCGATTGCGGAGACCCGAAGTATCGGCAATAAACACATCAAGAATGAGGTAGATTGCATTATATCCAACATAGTAGAGAACGTATCCCGCGGCGTATCCACTGGGCCCAGTGCAAGATGCCAACACAATAATTCCTAACAAGAACAAACAAGTAAAAACCACAAGAGCTTCGGCTCGTCCCCAGATATTCACGATTTTGGCGACGGGAAGTTTCACCACACCGCCCACAACACTGCCCAGGATTGCTGAAGTCGGAACCTCAGGAGCGGTTTGGAAGTTGGCATATGCGTAGAAGATCACGTTGCTTTGAATGGATGAATGAAAGGCCAGCATAAAGAAGCAGACCCAAATCCTAGATGGCAGAAAATAATTATTAGAACTCGATGCCTCGGAAATATCTCTTAAAAGGGGCAGTTTCAGTTCAAAAGATTTGGATCGCATACCAGGCGTAGACTGCCCACACAGCGTTCTTATCCCACGCAAGAACTACTGCTTCGGCCTTTTTGACGCCAGCAGCATCGTCTGACATAATAGAGTCTGTTTCCGTTCTTTCACGGTCTGACTTTCCGAAAATGCGCTGCGAGTGAAGCTCGTCGTCCCTCGGTATGGGCGCCGAGTCCGCGCCCCTGGATGGTGATTTTGCGCCATCCAGAGGCGGACTGGCTGAAGGATTATCCATCATGGTAGAAGTAGGGCAGACTTTAACCCGTGGATGGAATTGAGAGAGCAAGAAATGTTGATATCCAGACAGAGAAAAAGATCGTCGGATTTTGACGGAGCTTTTAGTAGTTATATTGACCCCCGGGCCTTAGGGACAAAGTACTTTTCACATAAAATCTAACCAAAATGGTACTCATAGTCCGTCGCATTTTTTCGACTCGCTCTAGTCAAATGATGTGGGCCGAAGAATTGTATTTGCGACAAGGGTAGACGATTGGTCAAGAAGCATTTCTAGCGCCGTCCAGCGTGCGAAGAAATCGAAGCAGGTTTGCCGCTATAGGAATTTGCTTGAAAGTTATGGCGTGATTCGGTGATTCCTTCTCCGTTCGAAGTTACATTACTTTTCCTTTCCTTGCTCTAATGCTAATACGGCTAGGGGAGTCTCGCTTGGGATATCAAGATCTTATCGATCAATTTGTGGCGCCTACCACGGCAGAAAATTAAATGGACCCAATACCCATGAATAAGTTTGAACATTAGAGGTTATATTTGCTACCTTACTTAATTTTGAGATTCAAAATGGTCTTACTTGCCATCTAGTCTTATACATAAAGGAATTGCACTTGGGTGCACAACTTTCTCCAGGGAGTCATTTTCTACTTCCTCTGGAGTAGTCTCGGGGGTCTTCCAGCTATTAATTTTGCCAAGAATCATGTCTCAGAATCAACAAGGAAAAAACGGAGCTACTCGGTTTCAAGGCTCCGATGTTCCATGCTGGATCCTTGCTTTCAGGATTCCGAGTTTTGAAAATTACTAGATGTAATTTCATGAATCACAGTGGGTCAAAACGGAGAATCCCGAAGTTAGCTCAAATCACTCACACGGGCCTCGCCGCCAAGACACATCGATACTATGTAGTAACGGGTCCATATGAGTATAGAGAAGAATCTTGGAGATTATCATTGCCAACCTATTTACTGTGTCGCAGTAGAGTCTCCAAAAGTTTTGCCAGCCAAGGGTCTTCCCGTTTGGCCGGATCGAAGATGTCGTCTAAAACCACACGATGGAAGTGCTTTCTACAGCCATCAGCTCGATTGCCAGATGAAAGTATTCCAGCGACGTTGCTTCCTGTTCCATCCGGTGAGACCGTGACTGAATATCTCTCGCTTGGAGGTCTGAAATCACTTGATCGTACTTTCCTTCAGGGAGTTGAGAATCAGGAGGGCCTCAAATCCTTGATCAATGGCTACTCACGTTGGATCATGGAAGTGACTGCACAAAACCGGGTTGCATTCTTAGTAACTGAACAGAGCGATGATCTAGCTCTCAGATGTGCAGTTGTCTCCTCGAACCGCCTCTCTGAAGATGAGATGTTGGAGTGGGAGATATATGAAATTTCCTTGGAAAGCCTTACTGGGGATTTGGAGACCTTGGAGTTTGCATTATGTCTGAGATACGAAGCTGGAATCGAAGAATCCCTCAAAATTTCGGTAAGATAGAAATATAAATGTCCTCTTGTGGCCTGATGGCGAGCATCCTACTGGTAGCTAACTCCTTACAGATCCGAGTGGCGTTGTGTATAGATCTGCAATCATCGACAGCAATTTTCGCGCACCGAGTCGAGTCGACAAATGATGGTTATCTCTCGGATATTGAAAAACGACTAGGGACAATTTTAGAACACGAGGAGGACCAGAATGAGAAAATAGGTGTTTGGGAAAGGGAGTTGAAGGAGTTTGTCGGCCTTGGTGATATTCACTTCCCAACGCTCTCCTGCACACGGTCGTTGGAGCCTCCAGCTAGCCCCACTTGCACCCAAACAAAGCTCACTTTGCAAGTGTCATGGGAGAAATTGGCCAACCTCGCCCAGCAGCTGGGTCTGAAATCTGGCGTCTCTGTGGTCCGTGGAGCATTTGCATACACCTTGGCCGAGTATACGGAGACGGACAAGATAATTTTGGGGGATCAAGACCTACCAGATCTGACCCAAGACAATTCAGTCAACCTGGTCCCAGTCAGTGTTTTGCCACAAGATACCTCTGAGGAGTTCTTATGTCGACTTGACAAATTCGAGCGAAGCACGTCTATCATACCAAGTCCTACTGCGCAGAACCTTCGAGACATTCTCAAAATTCCCTCGTCTCAGACTCCATACAATGCTTTATTCGCGTATCAGCAGCGCGCCGTCCATGAATCTGATCCGGAGTCCTCACACAGTGCATCCCGGACATCTCTCGAAGCCCCGATGGAGCTCACTCTTCAAAGGTCAGAAAAGGACCAACCGATATGCAAACTTTCATGTCGGTCGCTATTGATGGATGTCCCTCATTCAGAAATGGTCATGAAGCAAATCGATGCTTTGGTCACCTCGATGTGCTCCGCGCCCACCGAGCGGATTCAAGAACTCACCCATCTATTTCCAAAAGAACTTCTCTCTATCCACTCCCCGATGGTGAGCGATGATGTTAAAAGGGCTCCATTGCTATCCCCAGCTCACTGGGTTGACCATTGGGCTTCTTCCAACCCCTCTTGGGTTGGGCTTGAGATCATCGATGCGATCAGCGAAAACGATACAGCATCCCGAACATGGACTTATCGCGAACTTTCCGAAACCTCTGACCGGCTCTGCACATGGATCGTGAACCGCGGATGGCACAATAGGTCAATAGCGGTGTGCTTAGATCGCTCATTCATGGCGTACTGTCTGGTGCTAGCTATCTGGAAAAGTGGCAACTGCTATGTGCCAATCGCCGAAGATCTTCCCGAGGCACGTCAACTATTTCTTCTCTCAGATAGTGGTGCGACAGCCTTTTTTGCCGATAAGAATGTCACAAAACTCCTTCTCTCCGCTGAAAATTGCGAAGTGGTCGATATTGCCGGCCTTGAGATCTGTGGAAACTCCGAAGTTGTCAGAGATAAACAATTAATTGATCCGAAACCGACAGATGATTGCTATCTTCTTTATACTTCTGGGTCTACTGGAGCTCCGAAGGGTGTTCTCGTTAGTCGAGGAAATCTATCCGCATTTGCCGAGGCACAGTCTAATTATATCTGTCGCGATGTTCCAGACACACCAAAGTTGAAGGGTGTTGGGAGTTACCTTGCGCATGCCAGTCGAGCCTTTGATGTGCACATTTGTGAGATGGTGCTCGGATGGAGGCATGGGCTTCGTCTAGTCACAGGCCAGCGAAGCATGCTTCTGGACAATTTGTTCCTAGTCCTGAGGCGCTTCAAAATCACTCATGCTGGCTTCGTACCCTCGCTTCTCGAACATGCGGGTGTTAGTGCGGAATCATTGCCTGATCTACGCTATCTTGGAGTCGGAGGAGAGAAGATTTCGGAGACAATCATTGAACGATTTGTCGGCAAACGATCGATTTCTCTCGTCAACGCATACGGACCAACCGAAGCCACGATAGGCTTCACTAGCCATACCGTGAAGCCCTGGTCAACGGTACGCAATATTGGCACCGCTGTGGGAAATATCACCGTCCACGTCCTGGAATCGAATTCATCAAAATACGTGAAGCGAGGGCAAGCAGGAGAACTCTGTGTGACAGGTGATCTGGTCGCCAGCGGTTATCATCGGAGGCCCGATGCGGCGGGCTTCACAGATCATAATGGACAGCGAATGTACCGGACGGGAGACATCGTACGCCTGATGGCCAATGATTGTATTGAATATCTTGGGCGACGAGATAGTCAGGCTAAGATACGTGGCCAGCGTCTGGAGCTTGAAGAGGTTTCCATTGCAATTCGTCGTTGCGCGGGATTTCCGGTCAATGTGACTTCTATGATTACTCCTTCTCCAATTACGAAACGACCTCAGTTGGTCTCCTTCATCAGCCCATCCAGTGACAGACTAGATTCTTCAAGCACCAAGGTCACTTTCATGAAGAACCAATACCAGGAATGGGTTCCAAAGATTTTGATCAGGTGCCGGGTTGAATTGCCTGCCTACATGGTACCTAGTGTTCTACTTCCGGTCTCCTCTATACCTATCCAAATATCTGGAAAAGCAGACAGTCGTCGTCTTGTTGCATTATATGGAAGTATTCCTATTTCAGACCTGCTGTTAGGACATGGGGTAGTGGATCTGGAGCCTAGTTCAGAAACTGACCTAGAATCTAACCAAGAAACAAACCCGGAGAATCCCTATTCGGAACCAGGTGGTGCAGATATGACAGCAGATGAGATGCAAGTTTGTGATATAATCTGCTCTCAGATAGAAACAGACCCAAAATCTGTCACTAGAGCAACGAGTATCTTCCAATTGGGGATTGATAGCCTGGGTGCCCTCAGTGTGGCGGCAAAATTGCGTCAGGCAGGATACACCTGCTCAGCAGTCGATGTCCTCAGCAAGGGTACAATTCAAAAAATTGCCTTGTTACCAAACTCAAGTAGCGATTTGTGTCGAAAGCAAATGAGGAGCTTTTCCGAGGACCAAGGCGCCGAAGTTTCGCACAGATTAGCGCAGATTGACCAGAACTTCCGGAATTCCCAGACACAAATTCCAAATTCTTCAATTTCCGTCATCCGTCCATGTCTGCCTCTACAGGAAAGCATTGTTTCTAGCTCCGTGGGCAGTCCGATACCCTTATATGTCAATCATATCATGTGCCGTCTTGGAAATTCTATCAAACTTACAAGCCTGAAGTCAGCATTCGAGGACTTGATGCAGCAAAATGAAATTCTCCGCACGTGCTTCCAGGTCGTGGACAGAAAGGTATTACAAGTTGTTCTAAAACCTCGCGTGTTGACTATCCGCTGGGACGAAGTTGTTGTTTCTGATGAAAACGTCGCCCGGGGTCTTTTCGATATGCGTCAAGCCGGAATTGCCTCCAGAATTATCCAAAAAATCGACAAAGAACCCCCGTTCCATATCCTTGCTGCTTCTCCGATATGCGAGGATGACCCAGGATGGTTCATGCTGTCTATTCATCATTCTATCTTTGACGGTGCTAGCATGGGCATCTTCCTCAAACAACTTCACCATCATTATACTGGCAATGCAGCAATGTGTCCGGTCGATCTCGCTCCTCTTTATCATTACATGGTGGCAAACGCCGAAGCAGATACTGAGCGCTTCTGGTCCCGTTATCTCGATGGCTACTCTCCGGGTATTGTCGAGGATCAAGAAAGCGATGGTGGATCTTATTCCATCATGACAAAGACTCTACCTTTCGGATTATCATCACTCTCTAAAAACGCTGCTCAGGCATTTTCGACTGCTCCAATTATCGTTGAAACAGCATGGGCGATTGTTCTTGCGGAGTGTCTAGGCCAAAAAGATGTTATATTTGGGCGTGTGATGAATGGCAGGACTATCCCGGTGGATTCAGTGGAAGAAATGCTTGTTCCGCTCGTGACAACCATCCCGGGCAGGTTTAGACTTCCTTCTCTCAGATCGAGTCTGATAGAGCTAGCCAAGATTCATACACAGGCTATGCTTGAGTCTCTTCCTCATCAGCATACACCCCTTCGCACAATTCAGCGATATACTCGGGTGCCAGGTCCATTGTTCAACACATTGATATCATACATCGTCACGAGCCCCCAGTCACCTTGGGCGGATATGTTGACTGAAATGGAAAGCATTATGCCAGCAGATTATCCACTTGCTCTCGAGGTCAATGCGGAGCCTGGTGCCGACAGAGTTACGTTGCGTTTGCGAATTTCCAAAGCCCTCTCTTCCAATCAAAGATATGCATCCCTCGTGGACAGGATTTCTAACCTTCTCACTGGCCTGATTTCAGATGGAGATGCTATGATTGATGCCCCAGAGCCATTAATAGAGCGAGAGAAAAAGCAGCCTGTCTGGGACGAGATTCAGTGGACTGATATCGAAAGAAAGATCCAACGGGCCGTGGCTGAGGTATCAGGTCTTTCGGACTCGCAAATTTCCAAGAATGCATCATTTTTTGCATTGGGAATTGACTCCGTCGTTTCCATTCATCTGGCTCGTTGCTTGAAGGTAGAAAATATTGATGCCTCTCCAAGTGATATCTTAAGGTATCCATCCATCGGAGCTCTACACAATTATCTCGGAAAGCCTCGTGTTGTATCTCGTCAAACGGAAGCCCTCGAAAGGCCTTTGGACCACGATTTGGGCGCAGAACTGTTTCATCCAGATGACTCAATTGTTAAGACTTATCCTTGCACACCTCTGCAGACCGCAATGATTGGTCAATGCTTAAGTTCGGCGGGCAAGGGATACCTTCATCACCATGTGATAACTCTCAGTGGCTCACTCGAATCGGAGAGACTACTTCATGCGTGGAAAGAAACGGTGAAAAATGCCGATATTCTTCGCACGTCGTTCCATCGCCACGCAACCAATAGCCAATTTCATGCTGCAGCTCACAAGTATCCTCTCATCCAATGGTCGCACCAGTCAAACGTCGCATCGCTATCCCAGGCCATCGAGGCGATATCTCAAGAAGCATCCTACCCCAGTATTGCGAGTTTCAGCAAGCCTCCATGGAAAGTTACTTTGCTCACTGGGAGTTCCCAACAATTGATGGTTGTCTCCATGCATCACTGTCTTTACGACGGATTTTCGCTTCCCCTCCTCTTCAGCAGCCTAGAGAAAAGTTATCTCGGACACACAGAACATCTAGGCTCGTTCGCACTTGCCGCGCAGAAAGTATCATCCATGCAATTATCATCCATAAAGTTTTGGACTGATGTGGTGGCCGGCTACCAATACTTTGGATTGCCGATCTCGCAGCCCTCCACTCAGCCCGACGTTCAGTGGACAGAGATCAAGATAGAGACTGGAGTTCCTGAATTGCAGCGTCTTTGTGGCGCAGCCAACGTCACCTTACAGACTGTGGCCCTGCTTGCTTTTGGGCGCTCTTTGATGCCCATTGTTGGTCAGCGTGACGTTGTGTTCGGACATGTAGTCTCCGGCCGCAGCTTCGATATCGACGATTCGATGAATGTGATAGGGCCCCTTTTCAACACTGTCCCTTTCCGCCTCAAGCTTGAATCCGCTCATAAAAGCACTCGCTCCGTCTTGGAAGATATTCAGCGTTTCTCAATCGATTGTCAACGCTTCCAGCATGCCCCATTAAGTCTTGTGCAAAAGGATTGGCGGATGGCAAAGAACAGCAATGGATCTTCATTATTCGATGCACTTTTCACATTCAATAAGTCGGAAAAGTTTGATGCTCATTCAATCTTCCAGCCATATGAGTCGTCTCGCAAACCGGATATCCCTCACTACAGACTCAATGTGGAATTTGATCAATCTCCGGATTCCCTTGTTGTCCGGGTAGTAACCCGTGATTTGCTGACCAAAAAGAGCGACCTCGAGACTTGGACTCAAAGCCTTGCCCTAGCGATCGAAGATATTCCTTCTTCTTGCGAGCCAGCTCTGAGTTATCCCCGGGAATTAATCACTTGCCCATGGTCAAAGTCCCTCTGTGCATGGCAGATGACGCTTCTCCAGATGACTCTGTTTTCAGAACCTACGTGGAAGGGCTGAAGCTTATTCTGTCTCAGGTTACACATACAAAGCCGGAGAATATCCATGAGAGTAACAGTGTATTTACGCTAGGTCTGGATTCAATTCTGGCACTTGATGTCAGCTCTCAGTGCCGCAATGCTGGGCTTGAGGTTTCAGTCACTGAGATCCTTCAAGGAGAAACTATTCGAGGTATCGCAAACCTCGCATCAAAGAAGCAGAGTGTATCCTGTAAGCCCGCAGGGTCTACTTTGACCGATAACTTTGCTATCACCTCACATGCTAGAAGCAAGGCATTATCGCTTTTGTCTCTCTCGGATGACAAGGTCGAGGTTGTTATTCCTTGCCTCAGCGGCCAGAACTTCTACATAGCTTCTTGGCTCCGCAGTCAACGACAGCTTTGGGAGTTCACATTCCCACTCATGTCACAATCTAAGCTCGATCCGCAGCGACTCCAGCATGCTTGGCAACAGCTTCAACAAAGACATAGCATCCTTCGTACAACATTCGCTGCGATACTTCCAGATCAAATCGTGCAAGTCGTGCAAAAGCCCTGCCAAGTTGTACCACAAACCCAGATTCACATTGAACAAGCTTCTGGAGATCTGAAACCATTCATCCATGGCTTGATGCAAAGTATTAGACGCAAATCATCTAATCTTTTTACGCCTCCTATCCGCCTCCGGCTGGTTCAATATGCTGGGTCTGATGTTCTTCTGTTGACTTTACACCATGCTTTGTATGATGCAAGAACCATCTCCATTCTGGTGCATGATCTGGAAGCTTTGTACCAGAGCAAGCCCATGAGCCCCTCTTCAAACTTCACATCCTTCGTGCTTGACACACGACAAAGGTATCATTCTGGCTTTGCAGATGACTACTGGAAGAAAGCACTCCTCATGGGTCAACGCACACTTCTTGGGCCACAGCCCGCCAGTGACCCAACTCCTTTAAGTGTGCAGTCTTCTCAGGCCATTTTTCCCCCAGAGCTTACCATACTGGAGGGTCAATGTCGCGAAAAGAACATCTCCATGCCTTCTCTCATGATATTGGCCGTCGCGCGCAGTTTGGCACGTACCGCAGACGTTTCTCACCCAATCCTTGGCCTTTTCCAAAATGGTCGCTCGAATGACTATCCCGAAATCGAGCAGATGGTGGGACCTACTGTTAATATGCTTCCGTTGGTGGTCCCGGATGCCTTGGTATCCCCTTCTCGAGAGGCTCTGCTAGACATGCAGCAGAGGTTGGCCCAGCGTACTCTCTATGACCAAACTGACCTTCAATCCCTATGTCAAAAAATGAAGGCTCTTGGTCAAGAGATAGAGTTCAACCTTCTTGTCAATATTCTTTGGCGTCAACTGAACAGCACACCTAGTAAGGAAGTGGACACCATCTTTACTCCGCTGTCTCTAGACTCTGATATTAAGGTTGACTCTGACAATCTGATTACCGGAGAAACTGCGGTTGATCACTTCGACTGGAAGCACTTCCCAGGGGGTAGTGGCATCTATCTGGAGATTAGTTACAATGAGGAACATGATGCTCTCCTTTGGAAACTTGACTACTCCTCTGTCTTAATTTCGAAGCTGGAAGCGGAGGAATTCTTGCAGAGGTTGGAGGATGAGATGAACACTATATTGGGACATCTTTGAGCTATGTAGTTCTTCTCTGGATGCTGATTATATTCCTTTTCATATTGTGTTGGTAGTGAAAATTTTCATTATATTGAAGCAAAACTCAACTAAAACGGCCCATCACAGTATATAAAGCCAGCTAATTGTAGACTAACAAAAACTTGAATATGAAACAAGAATAGCACTAGATATTTCTTCTTTTTGTTAGAGACGCGGTTTTACTTCAGTAACAAAGATTCAACCCGGGGTAGAAACTTGAATATCTAACTGAAGCATGTCGTGCAAAAATCAACACAGATCCCCTTCTGCCTAGCGTTGGCGGCTTCCCCAGAAGTTTCCGGCCAGCTGGTACGCCCTACCCGGGGAACTGGCAACACAAGGAGGCGGATCTAGGGACGACTTCCGCGGTGGTAACCTGATCTATGGTTTTGCCCAGCAACATCTTTAACTTGACGGTTGCCAACCCCATCCCCTTGTCATGTCTCACACAAAATTCACTCATCAGAGACACCAAACAAAAACCGAGAACAATGCCTTGTAACAACCCTTCCATTCAAAACACGTACAAACACCGTAAAAAAGACAACTGGAAAGTATTGCCACGCAAACCAAGTCAGCCCCGTAATTCAACCTCTACTAGTGCAAATTTGTTAGAACAAAAGTACCGACGAACTTGATCCATCACCGTTCCAAAGAAAACAACTGCATCATCGCACAATCAGTAATCCCCGATCTCCCAATAAAATAATGTACCACCGATATAAACGCCCTGAAACTCAACAGACCCCCTCGCCCGACGGCCAACCAAGCCGCAACGACACTCCCTCTACTTTTTACCGCGGCTCAAAACCTTCATCACCCACATGACTCCATCTTTTTAGCCGGAGATATTCGGACCAACGAGCGACAGTAATGGTAGCTAATCACATCAATCACACACGAAAGCCGCTGAAAAAGTCGTTTTAGACCGGTAGCAAAATGTGATGGATCGAGTTTGCTTCCGGACTCTTCGCCCAAAGTAGCAGTGGTGGGGGAGGAGGGGGGGGCTGGATGGGGGCTGATTGGCGGCGCAGGGCCCTCCCCACGCTGGCGATTATTTTCCGAATTGCGCGTGCGAACTGGCAAAAAGGCTGACGCTGGTGTGTCTGCGTGGTCGAAACCAAGCCAAATAATCTACATTGACTAAGAAAGAAAAGGGGGAAGCAGCCTAAGCGAGAGCGATCACGAACATTCGGTAGTCATAGACGTACTTTGGCACTTCGTTACTTGTAGTTACTGCATACTCCGTACCGAGCTGGGCTATGATTACAAGACAAGGACTTTGTCAGTTTAGTTACGGTAAATATCGTAGAGAACGCCAGAACGCTAGAATGGCCCTCCCCTCAGTCCCCAAACCTCGGGCCCTTGGAGATGGAAGTGGGGCATGTTGCAGTCTACCTCAGCAGATCCGATTTCTCCCCCCGTAACTTTCCAGTTTATGGGGTTTCGCTTATCTAGACGAGCGGTCTGCGGTCCGGGGCTGCCGTTTTCCCGGTTTTGAATGTCCCTGGATCGGGTGTGTACATGCTGATGTACATACATGGGCGCTCTGTTTTGCGTACTCGTACTTATCGAGACACTGGCATGCGACCGCCACATGTATGGTAGATCGGTTAGGCGAGGGTCGGTGAGATCTTTGAGGTGGGTTGATGCAGCCGCTGTGGATCTATGTATTGTGATATCAACTGGCATTCAAGGATCATTTGGTGAGGGAGTTTGCTGCAGGTAGAGCGGAGGTGGAGTGAGGGGATCGAATGATGAATGATGAAGTGAGGGAGTTGTGCATGTGCGAGTCCTGCCGGGTGAATCTATGGGGGAGTGTACAGTACAAATGGTTAAGTAACCATATGGCTCATGATATGTTTTGCTGAGTTATTACAATCGTCATTATAGTAGGACTACATAGTAACTCGGGTCCCTCAGCTAGAAATTTGGGCAAGCACTGAAGTCACGGTAGTTACTACGAGTCGGGTAGTTGGGAAGTCTTGCTGGATTTTAGACGGACAACTTGAGGTCATTATTATCCCCTACTAAATATTAGTAGATTCTGGGCCACAAGACCGTGTCGGAGGAGCCTTGTTAGATTTGCTCTTTTTGTAGATGGTTTCTCCAGGCTCGGCCTCGGGACATATGTATATCGATTGTTGCTACTGCCAGTCTTGTCTCGAAAGAGACCCCAGCAGCTACCCAGAATGCAGGACAACAAATTAAGAAAATTGGAATAATGTTTGCTATATTTTCCCAGCTCCTGAAGCTGAATGTCAATAGCCGAATGCTATGCCACGCGTGGTTATCACATCACACGAAGATCCGATCGAACTGCCGAGCTTTTGACCGATATCATGACAAACAACCCAGTTTAGAATTTAGATTGGAGTCGAAGTGAACCTTCAGTTCATCTCCGGTAAGTCATGGTCAATATTGAAAGTTGCCCTGTCTCGTATAGATTACAATTAAGGAATGATCAACTGTGGTACACTTCTAACACTTCCAATGATAACCTCCAACACAAGAATAAAATGCGGATCTCGGTACTTAGACTTTATGAAATAATACAAAGGTCCCCATATAGTGAATGAAATTACGATAACCGGGCTTCACGGGGACCATTTTATCCAAAGTGGGATAGTTCGTACTTTTGCACTTTCCACCTTCCAGTAACGGGTCGCACAGATCCAGTGTCCTGGGAGGGGGGGCAGAGCAGGAGATTGGAGTGGTAAAAAAGTGAAACCGACAGCCGAATTCTCAATCAAACTGATGTAAAAATATACTATGCAGGATCCTCTTTTTAGCAACAAAAAAAGTGACTGTAGTTCACGGAAATGACTTGCGTGAATCATCTGCAGCGTTCCCGAGGGACGGGATTTGGGTGTGGGTGGTGGGTGGATTACACCCAAACTAGTTTGACTTTGGAGCAAAACTCACCCTATTCCCACTTCGGCAAGGGAATCTGGAGAAGTCGATGGATTGGATAGAAGAAAGGACCGGTGTGGGAAAAATATACTCTATTATAGTTTTTACAGTTTAGACAGAGCTCACTCTGGCGGGGATCTTCATACTGGCAAGTTATTCTTTTTTTTCTTTTCTCTTCTCTTCTCTGCCTTCCAGTTATTTCCCTAAACTCAAGTTGATGATTCGCAATAGGACCAGGTGTGGGAGTTTTACTTTCCCGTGACGAATCTGCACCTGGACAATCGTGGAATCGGATATTCGCATCTCATCAACAGGGTGCAATGCAAGATCCCCGATTGAGTTGCTGGGAGGCCCAGCAACCCAAAATCCTGAGTTCCCTTGCATATGGGAACAGACCATCCGTTCCTGCGAGACTCCGTAAATGTATACATGGATCCCTTTATCTTGGTTTGTTTTTGCCGGGGTTTGTTATCGCACTTGATCAAGGGGGCATGGGGATGGATGCCAGCGTAAGGGGAGCCTCACTCCATATGCAAAAAGCCTAATTTGAATGACTTTGTTTTCACAAGGCTGGGAAGGGTCCCAGCCGACCGGTACAGCAGAAGTCCCAAATACGAGTAGCAGGCTCAACGAATAGCCACGGTTCAGAGATAAATTTGGTATTAATTGAGCGCAGTCGATATTAGACCATTAAAGGATCCTTCCATGGGAAGAAATGCAAGTCCAAACCACATGGAACCCCGATATCCCACGTGGAGGACGTGCTCTTCGGGTCTCCGCCTGCTGTATGTATGTAAATTGAGTACATCTGTACTGGATGTATGTATGTACATACATACATACAGGGACACCCATAGATGTGACGTGCGGGTGTCATATCGATATCGTGCGACGTATCAATTCAAGTGGCGACAAGATACCGAAACAAACAAGAAGTGTCAGGGTTCCAGCCACCCAGGGTGGGCGAGTTCCTGCGCTGTGCAACGTGTATAGATCACATTTCTGTGTGGGGTTGAAAGCGTATTTCAAGAAAGACAATACAGGCATTCGTTCCAGTTCGGAGACTGTCGTAACAGTAACAACCAGTAATCAATAACCAACCCCGTGGCCAGAGCTTCCCAGTTCTCATTGCTTTTCGGCTGGGAGCTGCCAGCTGGAGCTCCATGTGTGGATCATCGTTCCCGCAAGGACAGACATAGGCACAGACCAGGGCGAGGAGGGTTGTTTTTGTTTTTGTTGTTTCTTAAGTTTTCAGTTTTAATCAATGCGGAATCCACCAAAACGGTAGACTCGCCGTTCATGCCGCCGTCATTGGCTGACTGACACAAGCTGAGATGAGAGAGGCGCGCTTTGCGAGAGGGTATTGGGGTATTGGGGGCGCGCTCGAGTCCGTAGATCAACCGTGCGACTATTTTCAGCTCGGTCTACGCTCGGCCCCGCATCTGATCCATTCGTGGCGCACGAATCAGTGCACTTCATCGCCGATGAATAGTATGTTATTTCTTGTACATTTGTCGGCGAATATGGTCATATGGTTGGCGACTGGGTCGCGTATTGGCTGGTTCATCATGCCAGAGCGGACGATGTATGTGCATAACAGGATGAGCCAGTTCCACCCCCAGCATTCTTTGCACGACAGCCCTGGAGAGCCGGTACACCTGGACGGAGATGCAAATCCGAGATTCTTCCGAGGATAGTTGACCAGTTGACCACTCCTTGATCCACACTGGCATCTGGTAAAAGTGGAGGTTGATGGTGTTTAGTCTTTCTTCAATGCTACAGTACACTACGCCCGACTATAACAACTGGTGTATTGAGCCAGCCACCTTCTCTCAAAAAACTGCATTCCAGTGAATACTCTCTCCCCCTATTCACAAGACACCTCTTTCCAAGAATTTGTCATACAGTCAGCCGCCCTGCTCGATCTCCGCAGAACTGGATGTGTCCCCATCTGCGACCGGTAGAAATCTGCATCAGCCGCAGCCGCAGCCGCGTTGATTGACAATAGTCAAGTCGTATTATGCCTGATCTAGTTATACTACGGACTATATATGTAAATACAGTATACTGGTCAGTGCTTGGAGCATGATAGCGCGGAAAATGTTTAGTATTCAATGCAGTCGAGCTCTCATACGCTTCATCCTGGGATATACCGTCTGCAAAGACAACGAACTAACTATCTAGCCGACGCCAACCGGGGTTGAATGGATGGATGGATACTCCGTAGATAGATACCAGACCAGACCAAGGGGGAAAGCAGATCATCTTCTCCATATGGAGTCATTCCACTAGTCCCGTGAACCCCACGACTGCCATTCATTGGACGGGCGTGGAGGGAGGGAAGGGGAAAGGGCTCTCGTATGTACATACATGGGCGTTGTCTTGCATATTTTGACTCCGGGGTCCTGCGCGAATGCGATCATGCGCGCATTAATCGCGACGACCAAGATGTAAACAGAACATGTCAAGTGAACTTGAACCTTGGAAGTGAGTGTTGGCCTATCGTCGCGTCCCCACAGACATACTTTACATACAAACGATGTCAAGATCCAGGCACCAGGAATCCAGTCCAATTCAGTCCAGCCTGGTCCAGTTCAATCCAATACAATTCGTTCGTAGGAGCCGCCTGTGAGCCTACGGAGTACTCCAGGTCCTGTTCCTTGTCAAAATAGCCACCCCCTTGCATGTGCGCATCAGTCATCTCCCAAACTCTATCGTCACTAGAAATCTGTGCCTTGGGGAGTGTTTCATGCATGGTGTGCGGGGCGACATATGAGATTATTGGGAAGAGTGCGCGTTGGATATTCACCTGCTTGATCGCCATTGCCATTGCCAGCGAGACAGATCAGGACAGGACAGGAGAGGACGCGCCGCGCCGCGCCGTGCCCCGCCCTGAGCTCGTATGCATTAACAAACGCAAGTGAGTGGTGGATTTCGAATGATGTCTATCAATTTACTTTCGTGGGGGGGCGAGGGTTAATTAATGGATCGTCTACAGTCTAAATGGTGGATGAGGGCGGGAAGCTGGTTGGGTTGGAAAGTCGGCCAGATGTGTTTTGTATAAACCCCTCTATATAGAGTTAGGTGGTGGCCCAACGACCGGTTCACGTCGGGCAGACTGCGCCCAACCGGACCCAAGGGACTGGGCAGGTACGAGAGTACGAGAGTACGAGAGCATTGTACATAGAAGGGGAGCGTGGAAGATTTCGATGGGACCTGGAGGGGGGCAAAGGAGAGGGGATGTTTTGATGTTTCACTCTTGTGTCTGTATGCATGTCAATATGTATTGTACGTGACCCTCTGACTCTGACTCTGCCTTCCCCTCCCCCTTCGAAGAATCGATAAATAGTGATTTGATTTGCCCAATAAAACCCGCGCCTCACATCGAGAATGGAGATCTGGAGATAATTCGGACCCGAAGAGTGGTAGATCAGTAAGTATGCAAAAGATGGAGTATTGAATTTGGAATTTGCTTCTTTGTTATTTTCTTTTGTTGCTTCCCGCGGAATATACGGAGCATCTCTGATTTATGCTCCGTATGGAGTGTATGGAGGTGTACCATACCCCGGTCGAACTAAATTGTCCGTTGGCTGAGTCCCGATCCGACGGCAAGAAATTTAGGCCATCGAGTCGGGTCAGAACTGGAACTGGAATTTGAACTTGAACAGGTGAACCTGAATTGGAACTGGAACTATTGTACGGAGTACTGTAACTAACCGCTCCATCGGGTTCGCCTTCGACTCCACACCGATTCCACTTTCATTCCGTCCCGGGCCCGTCAAAACTGTTCAGATGACAGGGTATCTACGGTATCTGCGCCGCGACGGGCGAAAACGGTCGGTCCAAACAAAAAAAAGCAAAGAAGAGACGAATAGAACAGAGCAATGCTTCTGCTAGCGCGGCACTATCGCTCTTTTGACTGCTTTCTGTACGACTCTCAACGGCCATGAATGTGCCGGACAGACGGGGACGGGAGCTTTGTACCACAGTTGCGTCCTGTGGCTTCTAAGGTTTATCCCCCTCGAAGGCTTGCCCTTTTCTAATTATTTCGGCGGTGTGGTGTGGGATCGCCCGAGTCTCCGGCAGGTTTTTCTGGAATGAGAGACATTCATGATCGTTGGACAGTTGGTTTCCGTCTCTGATATCATTTGCCGGTCGGGAGCATCAGGGAACCAATGACGGTGGGTGAAGCGGGTGCCACTTGGGCCCGTGGCTGGTGATGAAGTCATTCCTTCAGGATCGGGACCATTTGGTTTGTGTTTGGAACAGTGGACGAATGGGAGGGAATGAATTGTGGTAACCTTGGAATTAATCTACTCGTAGTCAATCTATCTACTGAGAAACCTAGAACGTAGGTTCAAAGTCAATCTACGGAGTAGCGAGTACGGTTTCAGTTGATACTAGTACTACTCGTCACTACTACTATGCACCGATTGAACTCCAGATATAACCCCACTAGAAACAATGGACCCGTGTCAGACTGAAAATCGGGTGGACATTTCTCATCTCTCCAATTTCCACGGTGGAGCCTGGCTATTCCCGTGCTTGTCCCATGGACGAGACAACGGGAGTCCCCTGATGCTACCGTGGATCATGATGGGATGTGGAAGGGGGTGGTAACTGAATTACCCGTACTTTGAATCTGATCTTTTGACTCCGTACATATATCTGCCTTGTTAACACGCGTCGTCAACGAGCGCATGTTAACCACTGTTCCGGGTCAGCCCATGATCATTGATCTACCGGAGGACCAGAGTCCTGGGAAGACCGGAACTGTTCTCCCCTTTCACGGCGCGGGATCCTCGGGCTCTGGAGTCTTCTCGAACACGAATCCGGAGAGTCGTCTCCACCTTGGAAGACAGTGGCATTAATGCAATAGAGTTCGAAGGCGGCGATTGTCTGGTACCCCTTGCAAGCTGAGCTGCCGAAGTCAAAGTTTAAGTGCGCGGGCGAGAGGTCAATAGAAGGAAGGAGGCACTTGGGTATTCGTACACCGTACAGAGTACAGAGTAGATCGAGAGGAGATAGGAGACAGAGAAGGAAGGATGGACAGCATTGGACGCGTGGTAGTTAAGATTTCCCGAGGATTGGGTGCTGGGGAGCGATCCCTGCCCGGGCTTTGCCTCTTTTTCGCGTAGTGTGGTGTTAGTGGAGACGGATCTGGATCGGCTGGAAGACGGAGTACTCGGAGTATTCCGTGGATGGAATAGGGTGCTTGTACTCAGAACTAGTCCATGACTACTGAGTAGAACAGCATGATATGGATGCTGTGCAGCAGAGCAGAACATAATGTGAATGAATGCTGTACGAGTGCTCTGTACTGTGCCCTCCGTAGTGCTAGCACTCTGTACATGAACATGGACAGACTCTGATCAGCATGACCCACTCGTTCATTCCGAAAGAAAGGAAACCGACCTGTCACCTCATGATGAAAGACCCAGGAGGCAAAGTAGGTGGAAATGGGGATATGTAGTCATAACAGGCTGCGATATAACTTGGCCAGCCTGCCAGCCTGCCAGCCCAGCCCTAACTCGACAGTGGACAGTGGTATCGACAGTGGTCAACCAGTGTATCCATACCAAGCATTACCGTACAGACTGTAAGTTACCATACTCCATACCGTACACCATACCATACCATATACACCATCGCTCCTTCCCCTCCATTGTCATTGCGCATTCAGACCAGTCGACTTCTTCTTGCACGATCTATCTGATACGCGGCTTCTTCTTCTTCTTCCTCTTCTCACTTCCTCTCTCACACTTCACTTCCACTTCATCTCTCTCTCTTTTCTACCACTTATTCTACCACTTATTCCATCTCATCTTCCCTCCCTCGATATGGGTCCCTGGTCCGATCTTCGCCGCATCTGATTATTTCTTTGTTCTAGTCGCTCCACCCAACCCCCCTCAGAGCTTCTCCATCGGCGCGTCCGTTTGCTCTCTCACATTTGTGGCGGTCCTATTCCTTACAATACTTATTCCTTCTTCCTGGTTGCTGCAGCCTCCCTGCTGAGCTTACCTACCTTGGCGACTTCGTTCCTTTCACCAACGCGCGCTGCACTTTTCCCTCCCCGACTCCAACCCGGTTCCTTTTTCTCCCACTCGAATCCTACCGGTACTCGCCATGTCCATTTAAATCCCGGCGCCTTTTCTCTAAATTTTTGTCTCCTTGTTAATACATGACCTCGGTCCAGTTGCACGGCTTCTCATCGGTATATTGACGCGCTTCCCTTCACATCTCGTCCTATCCTATCCTGATCCTGTTTGTACTGACCCCGTCTCCAAGAGCTCTCGCGATCCCGTTCCGACGCGGACTTCACCCTCCTCCGATGAGTCGCATGCCGCCGCCCGAGGGGCATCATGGCCCGCCCCCGGTCCCGCATGCCTATGAACCTGCCTCTGCCTGGCGGCCTCCATATGCGCCGCATTATGACAGTCATGCTCACCATCACGCCCATCCCCATGCTCCCGCCCCGGAACGCCGTCCCCCCCCACCACCCAGGCCACGCTCCCACCGCCAAACTACCCTGCCATGCATGGCCGCGAACTGCCACAGCTACACCTCGATGGTCCCTATAGTCGCCCCGGCAGCTTGCCAGGTTCAGCCGGCCCTGACCCTCACCCCTCACAACATCCTTTTCGTCCACCTATGAACGGAACCCCCCACGAAGCCTCGCCGCATTCCGCCCCGCCAGAGTACCGTGCGCCGCGCATAGGCTATCAACCAGAACCCCCCCGGTCCGGGCGAGACGACGCCTACTTCCGGTCCTCTGCCTCCGCCCTCGCAGTTTATGTCTCCTGCTCCAGTTTCCGCTCCAACCCCTGCACCTTACGGCCCTGACTACTATCAGAGCGCGGCCTATGGGCTGCGTCAGCGCAAGGCAGCTAGAGCGCAACAAGTATGTTTAACAACATGTGTATTGGAGGATTATACACGTATACGCATCCTCTGTGTGTAGGGTTGACTAACGATGTCCGACAGGCATGTGATCAATGTCGAGCGAGGAAAGCCAAGTGCGACGAAGGACGCCCAGAGTGTAGCCACTGCAAGGAGAATGGGTTGAAGTGTGTCTACAAAGAAGTGCCAACTCACAAGTCTGTCTCTCCTGTTGGAAAATGATGTGGAATCGAGTAATCCAGAATACTGACCCCAAGACCAGACAGGAGAAATCTATTCAGCCTATCATGACCCAGCTCATGCATTTTAAGGATGAGGTCCTACAAGATCTCAAGAGAATTCATAACGAACAGGAACATAACGCCAACCTTCTCTCGCGACTTATCAGCGGACATGGTTCAACCGTGCCCGATCAAAATCGATTAAGTCAATCAGCTATCCCGGCCCCAGCTCGTGAGCTTCCGGTGAAGATGGAATCGCAGGTCTTAGCGCCGATGGATCCGATGACAGAGAAGAGCCCTTATGGACAGCAGCAGAGGTTAGACCCAGCTACCGTCAGTTTCGATGAAACAGGAATGAAGGGGGATAATGAGGGCGAGCTTTCAATCCCGCTGGAACATACGACCGCGGCTCACAAGCTGTTGATGTGGCCTTCAATCAAGAAGTTGTTAAACCCCCCACGACTACGATAAGGACTATGTGATGGGATTGGAAGGACAGCGTGGTGTTACCAGCATCTTCGATCGCGGCGAAGACTCCTTCTCGGCCGACGGCTCATTCTTGCCGTGGAACCAGAGCACACCAAATGGAGACCTGAACGCTCACATGCAATCCGGATTACCAAGCTGGGCAGGCTCAGCATTACAAGACTCGGACGCAGATATCTCTCGATTTGGTTTGCTGCGGTTGGATGGGAAAACTGTCAAACGCTACTTCCACAGCTATCTAGACCAGATGCACCTGCTGCATCCTTTCCTCGACCAGAGAGAGCTCGAACTCAAAGTGGAGGCGTTTATTCGGTGCTATTGCCCTACCGATGCTAACTCACTCTGCCGTGAGAAGAAGCGCAAGCGCTCAGTCGAGGATGTGGATGGCAGTGGCAGGGATGGTTCGACAAAGCCACCCGTGGGATTGAATATAGATTGTGCGATTGTTTTGCTGGCCCTTGCCGTCGGCGCCATTTGCGAGACCAAATCTCCGCTCCCGGGACCCGTGATGGAGAAGGAACCCGATTACCGACATCAATTCATCCCCGGTCCAAGGCAAACCATCCCAACACCCGCTAACGGCACCAACACGATCAATGGTTTCCTTTCTCCCGCAAACTCAGACTCTGCTCTCCCATCGAATACATCTTTCTACGCCCCATTTGAGGCGGCGAGTCATTCTTTCCCATCCTCAGCAACAGAGTCACGGCCCGATAAAGCTCCGATACGACGGTCTACCATTCATGATAGCCAGCCTAAGAACTACCAAGTGATCCCAGGGCTAGCCTTATATGGATATGCGATACAATCTCTGGCATTACTTCACTCTGGTATCCATCTGGAGCATGTACAAGCGAACCTGCTTGCGGGTATCTATGCTGGACAGCTTGCACACCCATTCTCAAGCCATAGCCATATTCATAAGGCTGCTTGGGCGTGCCAAGTTCTTGTTGCCTCAAAAGAGTACAAAGCACTGGAAGGAGGTCCAACACAGGATCTCTTTAACTTTGTATATTGGACTTGTTTGCAGTTGGAGAGTGATCTTCTGGCAGAATTGGATATTCCCGCCAGTGGCATATCCCGCTCCGAGTCTATGATCCCTCTTCCGAAGGGAAGGTGGACGATCATACCCATGCCGAACGACATGAAAGATCCTCATGTTTTGATGATGATGTTCTATTCAGCCCAGATTCATCTCCGCAAGGTTCTTAACCGTGTCCACACGGATCTTTACAAGGTTGAAAAGGAAGGTCAATCTCGGTGGTCATCCAGCGTCCAAGAAGCTCTTAGTCAGAATCTGGATCTCTGGCGTTTCAGCCTTCCCGATATTATGATCTGGAAAGACGAGGATCCACCTGCCAAGGAGATCAATGCAGCTCGAATGCGAGCTAAATATTACGGAGCTCGGTACATCATTCACAGACCGCTATTATACCATGCTCTCCATTATGGCGGATCTGGTGCGCGTGTGGATGCGGTGGGTCAAACGTCTGCTGTGGACTCCCCCACGGGATCAGTGGGCAATTCCCAGCCACAGCAAATGTCTCCTTCTATAACCAATACCTCCCACCGGGCGCAAAATATGACACGGATGCTCAGCGACATCGGTACAGTCTCAAGCAACCCTGCCGCTGCTTTCCCGAATGGTTGGACGCCACCAACCGTCAACTTGCGAGACCTCCCTTCCAAACTTCGACGTGCCTGCAAGGTCTGCGTGGACTCCGCCATTCTTAGTACAAAGGCCTTCGACGGCATCGAGGATCCGTTCGACGCTCTCAGCAACGCATCATTTAAAGAGGAGCCGTACAAGAACATGCAGGATCCACTAGAGGGCCACCGTATGGAGGATCCATTCACCATGGACCCGAACTTTACCTCAAAGGATGAGAAGAATCGACTTGTGGTTACTAATATCTTTGGTACAGCCCATGCGTAAGTCTACAACAACCAAACCCTCAACCAGACAGTCCCCGTCTCCGCTTACTCTTACTAACCTCCATTCTAGTCAATTCGGAAACCTGCTCGTCCTGTCGGCAACGTACATGTCCACCCTCTCCGAGCTCGTCGATCGCGACGAGCTGAAAACACTCCTCAAACGAACCATTCGCTTCCTCCTGCGCAGTGAACACATCTCTCCAACCCTCCGCGCTGACGCCCGAATTTTGACGGAAATCTACAAGAAGATCTTCCACCACTCCCCCACGCTGGAGAAACCCAGTACCCCTTGAGGAAAATTCCTCAGTCTCATGATGACATTTTCATATTCCCATCCTGGCCAAGATTGCCTTGACCACGGTTGTTGGTGTTCAATTGGCGCGATACGACATTTTTGTTGGATTTTGGATTTTAGCCCCATCCCCCTGTCTTGTCCAGGTATTTACCCCGAGCATGGTATAAAACCCAACACCCAGCGTATTTAGGATTGGTATCCTACCTGGACGAATGACAGGGCGGACTGTGTTTTATTTGCTGCGAAATTGCATTTAGTGGTTTCAATTACGGTCTATCTAACGGATATATGCACTTCTTGATTCCGGGAGTTCCGGTGTGGCCATCACTTTGTTTTGCATGATAAACCGTCCATCGCTCATCTTTCTTCGATCGTTAACTTTGGGGCTTTGGTCCCCCACAGCCACTTTTTTTCACTCTGATGCATATTCCTTTTCTCCGGTTGGCCTGGTGTTCCATTTGATTTTTGATCTATCTATATCCATATCCATATCATCCACAATGAACGAAGTGGCTTTGCCGTTCCCGAATTATTATATTGTCTTGTGACTACTTGTATCCTACTCTACCACCACTTCCTACTATCATATTACAACCATTTGTAGTACCGTGGCCATATAGCTCTAGGTCCAGAAACTTGAAGTCCCATTGATCATTGAAATCATGTCATTATTCATCAGTATGTGCTAGAACTACTAGTACAAATGTGCATCCCGAAGTATCCTCCAGGACTCCTCTCTTCTAATCTACTAGACGCAAACCATGGAATCTAAACAAAAACCCTTCCTCCAACGCCAACCATTAAAGCCAAACCCCACAACCACCCACCCCAAACCTGCGTACTACTACTAGTGATAATCCTCGCAGCCACATTCTTCTCAACCCCCCCTCGACCCCGTCTGACTTGCACTCGCACTCGCAGACGAAGAATTCGTCAAACTCCCACCCCCACTAAAAGCAACCTGCGCCCCCTGCACACCATCATTCCAAAACTCCCGAACAACCGCCGCCCCAATTTCCGCAACGCCATACGTGGACGCCATCAGGTGCGTTGAAAGCGCGATGGGCGGGACACTCGCGTCGATTACGCGGACGTTCTTTAGGCCGTGGACGCGGAGGTTGGCGTCTACGACGCCGCCTTGGGATTGCGGGAGCATGGCGCAAGATGAGGAAGGATGGTATTCTGTTCCGGCGTTTTTGCGGATCCAGGATTCCCAGTCGGTGTCTGATTGGGTTGATTGGCCTGGGGAGGATTCGGAGGTGAAGTTTGTTGACAGGGGGGGTTGTGTTTCCGAGGCTACGGGCGAGTTTTAGGGCTGTTGTTAGGATTGATGTGTCTAGATATCAAAGTTAGAATTGAGTCTAGTATTTTCGAGTCGGTGAGGAAACGCACCGGCGGAATTGGAAAGATAATTCGGATCGATGACGGGATAATCCATCGGATCTGATGAATTGATATAAACCCGTCCATGGGAGTAAGGGTGCTGAAGGGCAGCTGTGATGCCGACGTCGCCATTTCCGTCACTGTTCATAAAGAGTAGTTCGACCAGGCCGGTGGGGCTGTTGAATATTTTGGCCGTCGTGTTGTAGATGGCTTTGTAGCCTTCCAGGACTGTGTCTTCGTAAGTGGTGTTTGGGGCGCAGGAGTCCATTTTCGATTGGATGCTTGTTAGTTCGGATTGTAGGGTATCCGCGTAGATGTTGCTTGCGTTTACGTAGGCCACGGCTGAGTCGATGTAGGTTAGGAAGAGGGGGTTGTTCTGGGGTTTGTTAGATGTTGTTCAAGTTCAAGTTCAAATTCTACAGATTGATGGAGGTTGGTGTGGTGTTAGCTTACCCTTTCACTGCCGTTATCGTAGAAGATTGATCCGGCTGTTTCGACGTCTGTGGTCCATTTTATGGTAGCGCTCTGGTTGGGGTTAGTTATGGATTGGATTTTTGGCGAGAGGAGCGAGCCCTGGAGTCAAAGCACATACGAGGTGGTCCTGGAGATGCTGGCCAACGCCAGGAAGTTCGTGGACAAGATCAACACCAGCACTGGAGAGGACATCCTTCGGTCCAACTCCACTGTGAAGAAGAACTGCCGGACTACCGATAGAGCCCGCGGCTAAGATGACTTCCTTGGTAACGCTGATGGTCTTTTTCGTCGTGCCGTTGTCAGGCGTGTACTCGACCGCGTTGGCGGTCAGGTTGGACGAGCTGTCGAAGATAATGCGTGTGACGTGCGCGTTGGCTAGGACATCATAGTTGCCACGATCAGGGAGCGGATCGAGATAGCCGGTTCGACTGTACGAGCGGGTCCAATTGCTCGGGTTGATGCAGGATGTCGAGACTTCTGCACCCCAGTTTGAGCCTCCGTACATATCGTCGGAGATGGGGATGCCGATGTTTGCACAAGCTTCTGACCATTGGCCGACTTGGTCGAATGAGCTGAGGTAGAGTTAGCGTTTCCACTCGTCTTGTGTAAATATGTACGTGGGTGTTATTGTGAACATACAATCCAGGATACGAGGCGTGGATCGGACCATCGCTACCGTGCGTGGATGAATCCCATGTGATATCCGCCTGTGTCTTGACATCGTCTGTTGGCGGCGAGAAAGTCTCACTCTTCTTCATAGCAGAATAGAAAGAGTCCCACGACCAGTTCTCCGCACCGTCCATATCGCCCAGCATACTCTGCCACGCGTTAATCTCATTCTCGCCCGGCCGAGTCATGTACAGCCCATTGATGGCAGAACTACCACCCAGCACTTTCCCGCGGGGCCAGTAGATCTCACGATCATTTGCATTGGGTTGCGCGACGGTATAGAAGCCCCAATTCAACGGTGTTGTCCAAAGGGAGTCGAAATATGAGTATGCCGGGGTATCTAGATGAGTTGTTAGACGGTGCGATAAGGGCAAGAAGGAGTATTTTGTCCCAAGGTAGTGCTGAAGATGGAATGGACCTACCAATTCGATTCCGATATTCATCTCCATTGCCACCGGATTCCAGTACCAACACTGTGTGGTTTGTATCTTCTGCCAGGCGTCCTCCAAGCACGAGGCCAGCCTGACCTCCGCCGATCACGACAAAATCGTACGAATCGGCGATTTCCGTGCGCGGAGATAATGCGAGCGCGAAAGGCGCGACAAGGCCCGCGAGAAGCTGAGCAGACAGCACCACACGCATTATGATGAGGGCGATGTGCGAGAGAGATTGGCAAAAGTGGACATCAAACAGGCAAGAAAGAGGAGCAGTCAAGTAGGTCGGAGAGGAGAGAAGAGAGCTGAATTAGTAGAGTGCTGCTGCTGCTGCTGGTGCTGATCTACAGCACTACGACAGGAAAAGGAAAAATGGCAAAGGGAATAAAGAAAAAAGAGAGGGGGAAAAAAAAAAAAAAAAGGAAATATGATATCAAGAAACTGCGCTATCGAAATAAACACCGACGCCTAGCCCCTCCTCCCAAGGTTAAACTATGAATGGAGGAGTACCCGTAGCTTGTCGCTGTTGCGCTCCGCGGTCGTGCAGGAGTCCACCAGACCAGCACGCGACGATATTGGCCGGGCCCTGAAGCCCCCGAGACAAGGCGGGGGCCATGATTCAAGATCTCCAGCTATCATTGTCCAATGGGCAAATTAGATCTCGATAAGGTGAAACAGACCTGACGCAATCCGTGGTAAGGATTTGATATCATGTCGAAACCACGGCTCTATCGCAGATTTTTCAGGGGTATCCGATTCGATTCGATTGCCGCGTGGTATCCAGCACGATCGATCGGGGGAATGGTAGATGCACAATGCACATGCAGCAGTCGAATCCACGGGAAAGTACTCGGCAAAGGCAACTAGTAAATTATTAGTGCTGCATTTAGTGAAGTGTGGACGGTCGCACAGAGGGATCACCACGTTGCTAGGCAGGTCCGTGTGTTGCTATGTCCCATCCACCGCCTTTTGTCAGCCCATTATCGCAAGCCTGAGAACCTGAGAACAGCAGAGGGAAGAGACCGAGACTGTGTGCCCAGGTGGGCTGGGAGTGGGTTGGTGGGTTGGTTGGTCGGTGGTTGATTCTTCCCCGATGGCCCACACGGATAGGAAGGTCGCTAGTTGATCATCATCAAAAACAGGGAAGCCTGGAGCCCCGCCAGGATGGAAATTCCGATTCTAGATGTTCCGATTCTAAATTCTCCGCTTAATGATGTCTTCTTTGTTTCTTTTACGGTGCCACATTCCACATTTTTGATTTTTTTTTTCTTTTCGACGGAGGCCGGTGGGTACTCCGTACTAGAAGTACAGCAGGAAAATCAGGATATAAATGCTTAATTATGGAACACTCATCTTGACCGATACTAAAAAGGAAGTAGTAATTCTGCCTCTGGGATTTCTTGCCTTCTACTAATATGTAAATATTTTCTATAATTATGCGACTGCCGCGCTGCAGGTGAGCCTCAACCTCGCCACACCACTGGCCGTTTTTTGCAGGGATTTTAGACCAATCATAGTTAGACATTCGCACTGCCACGTAGACGGCCACCTCATCGCAAATTCGACTCTGCGAGGTGCAAGACAACTTGAATGCTAAAGCAGTTTTTACATTATTGAGCACTGGTTTATACTGTACACTCGTCAAAATGACCCACCGCAGACAACCCTATGACGACCCCGCTCAAACTCAGAATGACGACCGCGTCACCGAGCTCAAGGAGAAGCTGTCCAGTTCAATCGAGGGATCAAAGAGCAACGGGCGAGATACTGAAGATCGATTATCTCCATTCCTTCGGTTTGGACCCTCCTGGGCAGAGATACGTCAGGAATGGCAGGATGGGTCGCGGGCCAAAGTGATCGTCTGGTTTGCCGTGGTTTCCCTCTTTGGTTGGTGTTTGGGTCAAGGGATTAGCAAGATGATCTAGACACACAGGAGTCCTCTGTTTCTCGTGCGGGGATTGACGGGCCAAATTGTATTGGGATTGAGGAAAGCGGGGGGAGGTGGAGTGGGGGATCATTCGCTTGGGTCAACGTCTATTCAAAGTCTGTTGGGGACTCGGATACGCTCTTTTTACGATTAAATGTCCATCGTTTACTATTTGTTTTATACTAGTACTACTCAGACTACACATCTACAACTTGCGGGTCTACTGTTTATCTCTTTCATCTTCCAGTGCAAATACGATTGATTTCTTCTCTCTTAAACTCTCAGTCTCAATAAAACAATATCAGTCAATAAACATGCGAAAACCAACCTGCCTAGTAAGTCAAATCTCTATGCCGCGGGAACGGGTTCAATATCAAACCGAATCTGAAGCCGATTATCGTGATTCAGAGGGTCGACTGCCCATGTAGCGACCCGTGTAATGCGCCGAGTGCCCCGGGAAATGCACCCAAGACCAAGTATGCGACAACTTTCCCAATACGAGAGCCTAATAGGCCATCGTATTCCGGGGTACGATAATCCCAGGTCTCGGGCTCCTGTTTTGGCCATGCTAGTCTAGGCCGAGTCTTCTCGGTATATAATCCCCTCCTCACGAAGGGATTTGTCTCTGCATTTACAACATGTTGAACATAAACATGTCGCAAAGTATGCATCTCGAAGTTCCGGGTATAAAGGGCCTGTGTTAATTCAGAAATCTGATAAGCATCCGACCTTCTATTACGGCGAACGGCACATAGAACAATCACACCTGGACCAGTATCTCCAACCCAAAGAAAGTTGGTGGCTCGAATCTGAAGTGACCAGTATACTGGGCCCGGAGCTATTCCAAGATCACTTACCTGGTCCGCGAAATCCTCACCCATAACATTACGTCTAGGTGGTAGCGCATAAGGAAAGTTCGCTTCTACCTGTTGCATTGTCAATGTTGATGGGTTAATAGGGCAGTCTGGCGCTTCGGGGTCATCTATCCACTGGCGTCGCAGCCCTCCATGTGCTTGCAGTCGTCCATATGGGAGAGGATACTCGGCAGTCGGATTCCATGGATCATCATCACGCGTTATTCCTATAGTTCCAGGCTGCGGTCCACTAAATGATGGTGCTGCTGCTGATGGAAACCCTGGGAGTTGCTGCCACATAATAGGGGGTGTGATAGTCGACGGACCAGCTAATGGGACGAGAACAGGTGTTGACGGAGGGGGGGGGCAGGAGATGCCCCAGTGAAACCAGGAGATGATGCCGCATCCTCTTCTTCTTCATCTTCTTCTTCCTCCTCCTCAGGAATAGGAGCTAGTGGAGCAGGACCAGGGTTCAAAGCAGCTGTAATTCTAGCCGCCTGTTGAGCTTGGTGCCGTGCCCCTGTCGGCATCTCTTGCAGTTCAATATTCTCAGTTCCTGTCTGGGTTGCAATCTCATGCTGGGCGAATCTGCAAAAGGCAAGAGAACAAACGTTAGTGCAAGCAGCACACAAACCATCGAAGATAGCCTCGCCAACACCTCTGGCTTGCTCATTGCCTTGCTCACCTTCACGGGCTCTATCCATGCCCCGGCGGGCAGCTCCTATGCATGATCCGCACAGGCAATCGAACATAGCATCGCTCAAGCGTCGTGCCATGACGAAGTGATGTAAGTAGTGGTAGTGGTAGTAGTAATGATAGTAGCAATGGTAGTAACAATGGGCGTACAAGTAGCAGTACTGTGCGTGAGTGGTAGACTATTCTATATCCAACAGCTAGGAGCTGTTGAATGGGTGAAATAGCCCGTAGTACTCGCGGTGGAGTACTGAATGCTGCTAGTAAGCTTGATACATCTATAATTCGTGTTATTCGAGGCATATTTATATCTCGAACTCGATGAGTTTGTGGCGAGAAATTTTACAAGTAAGAGGCCCTATCTTTCAAAGAATGTGATTGTTAGTCTTCGGGTTCAAGTTCAATTCATACAAGTTCCAATAAAACAATGTTGGCAAGATGTCCTATAAAGACAAAGAACTTGGAACTTGAAAAAAAATCTGACTGAGAACAAAAAAGCTTAAAATTAGATATAGATCAAAGGTGTCAAGGTATAATCTTATTGCAGACAATGAGATAAGAGAATTTCTTTGGAAACGTGCTTGGCAGAGTTGTGCAGTCACCAAGTTGGGATTACTCGCGCATAGGGCTGGAGGGTAGTCAAGGAGCCCCTGACTGACTAGCGACAGCGGCAAACTCCCTCAGCCCAAATTGACTCTGATCAATGCATAACGGAGCTCACCCCGGTCAATGCAGTCAATGCAGTCAATGCAGGATCAAATGCATTTGTGTGCGCGGACCTCGGCTTCCCCGCAGAATGGCGGCCCCATGCAGATCAGCAGGAGCTGCTTCATTTACTGCGAACACCCACGTCCTCGAGTCTGCGTTGCAGCATACTCAATCCACTCTCAGCAGTGAGACAGTACTACAGAGCCCCTGTACTCCATTGCCCCACTATTTTAACTACTTGATTTATCATGGCATCGCCAGCAAAGAAGTGGTTTTCCAATGAAGGTAAGCAGGGCTGACCGTCTCCACCAAGGGAAGAGCTGAGAAGACTAACTCTCCACAGGCTTCACAGCAGATGTTCTGGGCAAGCTTATATCCCGAACACTCCTGAGTCCCTGGAAAATTGTCCCAATATTGGCATTAGCCCAATACACCATCAAGGGCCGAGAAATCATCGAGTCACGCCCTCACCTCCTCAAAGCGCTCCGGGCCCTCGCTACCCTAGCCGTCCTAGGCCGAATCGGCGCCTGGCTCGACCACCGCGCCATCAACAACGGGCTAAAAGATCACTATGACTGGAACCGCGAAGTGGTCATCCTAACCGGCGGCAGCGGAGGCATCGGCCGACATGTGGCGCAAATGCTCGGCGAGCGCGGTATCAAAGTTGCCATTCTAGATATCACCGCGCCAGACACCGCTCTGCCCAACAGCGTGCGCTATTTCAAGTGCGACATCACTTCCGCGGCGGATATCAAAGAAGTCGGCGCCGCGATCCGGGCCTCATTCGGTCGGCCAACGATCCTGATCAATAACGCGGGCATTCTGACCGGTAAAACGATCCTCGGGACGACCGAGGCGACCACGCGACGCATGTTTGAAGTCAACACGCTCGCGCACTACTGGCTCGCGCAGGAATTTCTGCCCGATATGATTGCGCAGAATCACGGGATGGTGGTGACGGTTGCTTCACAGGCGGGATATACGACGACGCCCAATATGGTGGATTACTCTGCTTCGAAGGCCGGGGCGATTTCGTTCCATGAGGGTCTTGCGGCAGAGTTGGTAACGAGGTATGATGCGCCGCGGGTGCGGACTGTGTTGGTTACGCAGGGTTTTACGAGGACGCCGCTTATTGGGGTGTTGACGCCGGAGGATACGTGGTTTAATCCGTTGCTAGAGCCGGAAACGGTGGCTTGGGGGATTGTTCGGCAGGTTCTTAGTGGGGAGAGTGGGAGTGTGGTTGTGCCTGGGTCGGCGGGTTATTTGTGTCATCGTCTCCGTGGATATCCACTGTGGCTTCAGCATGGATTGCGGTGTCGATTGGAGAGGTTGGTTCGGGCTGGTAAATAGGGGGGGGTAGTGGTAGTGAGGGTGCAAGTAAATAGTAGGTAGTAATTGTCAATATCTGTCCAATTTTGTGTACTACTTTGAGTCCTCATAGTGGCACAGGTAACCGCCCGGGGCATAGTAGCCATGGGTACGTCAACTTTAATGTATATAAAGTGCCATTGGCAGCCCTGGAGTGCATCATGACCTCGGGATGTATATAGTTACCTACCCAACTGGCAGTATCTATATCCACCACCACTCGCAACACAATTCCCCTAGGTACTACCCCTTATTAAGTACCACTAGTATATTCCCTCAGGTGTAGGGACTAACTGAGTAATTAATTGATACTCATACAGTATAGTACTATACTAGGGATACTATGTGTACCATAGTTACTGTATGTACTTATGCACTGCTCTGTTGTCGTGGCACGTGCACTCTCCTCACCGCGATTTGATTCGCTCCACTCGTTCGCTTCAGCTCCCACCTCTCTTTTGCCATCTGCATTCCTGCCATCTGCATTCTTCGGACTCGGACTCTGCACAATTTGACAGCATTACCTAGGTAATCTTTGAGTTGGAAGTAGTACTACTACTATTGATGTACTAGGTACGAGTCCCTCCGAGTCACTGTGTGGTTCCCCGATCTCACCCACCTCAGCCATCTCTCAGTGGGTTCACCAGTCCCGCTTGGGCCGAAGATCCACGGTTCAGCTCCGTTGTTTACTCCCCCCCCAAACAAACCATAACATCCTCCACCTTTTACTTCCACCTATCTTCACCAACCTCCAACTTTACCTTCAATCGACATTCCATTCACCCCCCCCCCCCCTCTCACATTCCCCCACATGGTGTCTCTCTCCCTCCTAATTAATTGCCCACCATGTTCAAAGCCCTCATGGGCGGGGGCAACCGGTCATCCTCCGATGTCCGAAGCACCACCAGCTCCAGCTCCAAGTCCAGCCGTCGCAAGACCGATTCCAAGTCCACACATAGCCGCAAGTCCTCACGGGGTGACGACCGTGATCGCGGCCTGGGTGACTTGGTTGACTATGAGCCCTCTGCGTCGGGGAGCCGCCGTACTGCTTCAAGCGCCGCTGGTGATTCTGTCGCTTCCTTCGTGACCGCCGAACCCGAATCCTACGATTCCCCCGATCGCATCATCGAGCGGACCCCCAAGCGCAGAGATAGCGATCGAGAGAGCAAGACCTCTCGCCGCCGCGACCGCGACCGTTCCGAGAGTCGCGACCGTGACCGTGAGCGTGAAAAGAGAAAAAGCCGCCGAGCGACCGATGACGATTTGGATCGCGAGGACCGCCGTGAGCGCCGGCGCACACATTCGGGAGACCCCTATATGCCATCCAGTGCTCCCGGCGCTCAATTTGCCGCCGACGTGGCAGCGCCTGGCTTTTCGCAATTTCCCGGCCAATACGACAGTGGAATGCCGCCGGCGGCCTCCTCGCCCGCCCACGACTCTAATCCATCGCCGTATGACCCTCATGTACAACAGCAATTCCCTGGCCAATTCCCCACCGGAACTGCAGAGCCATATATGCCCCCGAATCCCGCCGGTGCTGCCGCGGATTATTATGGTGACCAAGGCCAGTCCGTCGAGCAGCAACCTGGCATCCGGCCGCCTGACCCTCTGGTAATCCCCGCCCATCAAGCGCACTTGCAAGCCGCCTCTCCTACATCCAACCCCCCGCCGGAGCCTAGCAGTGTTGGTGCAGTCGGTGCGGCCGCCTCTTATTTCGATGACGCGGGTCCCGTTGAGTCGCAAGCCGTTCCTTCAAAACCCTCCAAGCCCTCAAAACCTACCAAGCCTAGCAATAGCAAGCCTTCTGCCAGCGCAGTCCCTGCAGCAGCACTAGCAGCCACCGCGGGAGCTGCAACATACGGATTGGGACACACGTCGTCCTCTTACGAAAACACCCAGTCCCAGCATTCCAACTCTGCCTATCACCAATCGGCTTCGTACTCGCAGCCGGCTGCCACTAGTACCAGCAAGCCGCCAAAGCCTTCTACATATGGTATTGGTTCCGGCGTTGGAGTTGCAGCAGCAGGTGCAGCAGCAGGATATATGCTCGGCCATCAGCATCACTCCTCAAGCCCGGAGAGCGCGTCTCAATATGCTCATCAGCATCAGCATCAGCATCAGCATCAGCATCAGTCTCAGCACTACGAGGAATATTCCCAGACTGGTCTGCCCCCATATGCTTCTGGCTCTCATAATGCCATGATGGCAACAGGAGCTGCAGGTGCAGCGGCGTATGCTGCCCATGCTGGTCATTCTCATTCTCATTCGCATCCGATCTCGCACCGTCCTGGATACTACCCCTACGCGCCCGGTGGTCTTGCCTACCAGCAGCGTCAGCGAGGTCCTCTCTCGAAGTTCGTGGACTTCTGGCGCGATCCGGAAGCTGTAGGACGGTTCGAGGATTACACCGAAACCATTGGTGTCTGCAAGTACTGCTTTGATCCGCATACCTCCTCAATTGATGCGCCGCGCAAGCATCACTATGATCGGCGTCGACACTCTGCCGATCGCTACAGCGCTAGCGGTTCTTCCCGAGTGAGCAAACTCAGTCGATACCATTCTTCGGAAGATGAAAGTCGGCGCAAGCGATCGAGCAAGAAGTCGTCCTCGTGGTTGCCGGGCATGCTGGCTGGCTACGCCACAAAGTCAATCTTTGCCGGTAAGGATTTTGATGACTCCTACAGTGTTCGCTCTGGTCGTATGGCTGGTGACCGTGTCTCTCACGATGGTGATGATGTCTCAAACTCCGACCGCAGAAGCTATACTTCGCGTGGTGTTGTCCGCCGGACCGAACGCAGCCCACAGCGAGAGTACCACTCAGACAGCAAGCATTCTCGACGGACCCGTTCTCGCTCGCGATCTTCCTCCCGATCTGGTCGCCATTCGTTTGTCAAGAAGGCTGCCTTGGGTGCCGCTGTTGGTGCCGGTGCTCTTGCTGTCGCGAAACATCACAACCGAAGCCGTAGCCGTTCTCCCTCGCGGACTCAACGCCGCAAGGAATCTTCTTCCGACTCCTCCTTTGTTGACTTTTCCCAACCTGCTCCCAAGTCTGTTGGAGGCTTTACCTCTTTCTTTACATCCAACTCTGAAAATCGCGCGAGGAAGCGAGAGTTGAAGAAGACTAGCAAGAAGAAGAAGACCAAGCGCGGATTTTTCTCATTCAATAGTTCCTCGTCTTCCGATCTTGATGCCGACCTCGCTTTTGGAATTGGATTTTCGAAGAAGTCCAAGTCTAAGAAGGAGAAGAAGAAGAAGAAGGGCAAGAAGGACGAAGATATTAATGCAGCACTTCTTGGCTTGGGTGCTACCGCCACTGCCCTTGCGGCTTCATCTCCCAATCGTCGCAGCACCGGTCAAATGCTAACTGGCAGGGAATCTCGTTCTCGGCACTCCCAGTACGCTTCGTCTGCGAACGAGGATGCAGAGTGGATTGACGCTGATTCAGCTGAAGACTCCCCATCGAGCGTTAGCTCCGCCCTGGCTTTCGGTGGTGCTCACAGCAGCGATTCTCATTCCGATTCCAGTAGCAGCCGTGGAGGCTGGGGTTGGAGATGGGGAAGCAAGAAAGACAAGAAAAAGAAGGAGAAGAATTCTGCCGCCAATGCTGCTATGGCTGTTGGTGCTGGTGTTCTCGGTAGTGCTGCTATTGCTTCTGTTGCTCACCAACGCGATAGTCGTCCATCTAGCCAGGCTGGTAGCCTGCAGCAGGTTTATCCTGTGCCTACCTCCGATCCTTCTCGCTTTGACGTTGCCAACATGTCTCCATCTGTTGTCTCCGGTGGTCAAACTCCTCTCGTCCGCCCCGGACCAATTCCTCTTCAGCAGCCACAGCCTTTCACGCCTGTCTCTCAAGCCATTTACACCTCTCAAGGCACCATGCCAGGCTCTATTCCCGCGTACAGCGCACCTGTTGTTCCTGCTATCTTTGCCAATGAACATGATCAGTACGACCCTCGATTCCAAGGCTCTCGGGATGCTGCCTGGAGTCGAGATGATGTCGATATTCGCAAACCCCGCCGAAGCGACTCCTCTCCGGTTTTCCCTACTCAAGAGACTGCATCAAGTCTCAAGCGCCGCTCTACGGCTAAAGATCAAGCCTCTGTTTCTTTCAACCTGACTGACGAGCAGGCCGAGCGCGAACGCCGTCTCAACCGTCGTAACCAGAGATCGCGCGAAGATTTCCACGACGACCAATCGGTTCAGTTGGTCGACCGCGAAGAAGAGGATGCTCGGCGAGAAGCAGACCGTCGCGAGCACCGTCGCAAGGACCTAGAGGACGAAGAGCGTCGCGAGAGCGAAAAGAACAAGAGCTCTTCCTCATGGGTTGAAGCAGCTGCCGTTGGAGCCATTGGCGCAGTTGCGGTCGGTGCCCTTGCCTCCTCTCATAAGTCGGACAACGCCTCTGAGATTAGCTCTCAGCGCGTTTCTCGTAGTGAGAAGCGTCGAGCGGAAAGAAGACAGCGAGGGGATGCCGAATCGTCGATTGTGTCAAGATCTGACATCCGGGAGCCTGTTGAGAGGGTATCATCAGTGGAAACCCGTGATGCACCAGGCAAGCGTTCATCTCGGAAGACCGCCTCTCCATCCCCTGTCTATGATAGCTACGCTGAATTCTACGCGCCTTCCGAAATTCGTCACAGTGCAGATGAACAAAAGACTCGCGATGTTGCTGAGCAGCCTTCGATCGTTGAAGTCGTCCCTGCTTCTGTCCGCAAGGCCCGCGGAGAATTGCGCGATGAAGACATGTCACGATTCGGACAAGAACCTTATGCAAATCACGAAGGACTGCCGTGGCCGGTTCCACGACTTAATTACATTGATCCCACCCCCCCCTGTTAGCGTGAATGGATCTGCTCTGGGCATGTCGACCCCTACCTCCGCAGCGCGAGCCCCCGAAACCGAACAACTCGTCGAGTATGTCGAACCCGAAGAGCATGTTGAGCATGCCGAAAATGTCGAGCCCCCCGAACCCGTTGCGCGTAAGCAGCGTGAGCGTCCATCAACTGGCTCTCGTGTTTCCTGGGGCGAGCACTCAACCCACGAGTACGAAGTGCCTTCTTCCTCCGAGCAAGATCCGCTTGAGCATGATATCTCTCCCATGGAAGACAATGCCAGAGACCTTTCTCTGGGCGACCTGGAAAAATCCAAGTCCAAGTCCAAGAATGTCAGCTCCAAGTCTGGTTACGGCGATGACATCGAATTTGCTGCCATAGTTGCCGCTGGAACTGAAGCAGCCGGCTTCGATCCCTCCTTCATCATCGATGATCCGAAATACCACACCCGCACTTCCCCACCCGGCTCAGGCGACGAAGGAACATTCTCTCCGCGATCGAACTGGGCTAGTCAAAATCCCGAACGCCACGGCTATGTCGAGGGCGAAGTCGGCAGCTATGATCACCAGTCCAGAGATATCGGTCCCGTCAACGAGCCATTCTTGGCTAAAGACAATGATATTTCTTCATCCCCAACTCGTGAGCGCAGTTCCATTGCCCAGGAGGTAATTGAACAATTAAACGGCAAGCAGTCTCGACACGAATCTCTCGATGACCACGATGTTTTCTCCATGCCTGGTGGATTTGGTGATGATGAGCCTCGCCATGTTGAACCTCGCGATGACTCCTACTCGGCTGTGTCTGCTCCCGTTTCAAAGGAAGATAAAAAGAAGTCGAAATCTAAAAAGTCTCGTCGTAGCGGCGATGATATTGATTTCTCTCGGGAACTGCCTGGCGATGTTCAGCCTTTTGCGGAGGAGACTCCTGATGCTTCCCGCGATGTCGAGGTTCCGTTTGATACCTACTCGGCTGTTTCTGCTCCCGTTTCAAAGGAAGATAAGAAGAAGTCGAAATCTAAAAAGTCTCGTCGTAGCGGCGATGATATTGATTTCTCTCGGGAACTGCCTCGTGATGTTCAGCCTTTTGCAGAGGAGACTCCTGATGCTTCCCGCGACGTCGAGGTTCCGTTTGATACCTACTCGGCGATTTCTGCTCCCGTTAGCAAGCAGGACGAGAAGAAGTCGAAATCCAAGAAGTCTCGTCGCAGCGGCGATGATATTGATTTCTCTAGGGAACTGCCTCGCGATGTCCAACCCTTCGGAGAGGAGACTCTTGCTGATGTCCCCCGAGATGTCGAGGTTCCATATGATACATACTCGGCTGTTTCCGTACCCGTTGGGAAAGATTATGAGAAGGCAAAGTCTAAGAAGTCTCGTCGCAGTGGCGATGATTTCGATATCTCTCGTGATCAGTCTCGCGATGTCGAACCTTATTCCGAGGCTCCCCGTGTTGATTCTCCTCGGGATGTTTTTGACGACCGATATGATTCGCGTTCGGCTGTCTCTGCTCCTCTCGAGAGAGACTCGGAGAAATCGTCCAAGTCAAAGAAGTCGCGCCGCAGCGGTGATGATTTCGACCTGCCTCGTGACTTGCCCGTTGACCTGACTCGTGAAAATGTTTCTCCTCCTGAAGACGATGAAGGTAGTGACGAGAAGAAGAAGCGGCGCAAGCATCGCTCCAAGCGTGATAGCGATACTTTCTCCGTTGATGACGATGCCCGATCCGCCGTGACCTCCTATGAGGATGCGGATAAGTCTGAGCGCCGCAAACACCGCCATCGTTCTTCTGGCCTTCGCGACTTTGATGACAATGCTTCAATCACCTCCTCTCCCGCAAACATTGACGAGACGCGTGAGAAGCGCCGCAGTAAGGACAAGGATGAGAAGCGATCCAAGCATGAGAGTGACACTTTCTCCGTTGACGATGATGCCCGATCTGTTGTGACCGCTTATGAAGAAGGAGACAAGTCTGAGCGTCGCAAGCACCACCGCCGCCACCGCTCCTCTGGCAATGACTTTGATGACAATGCTTCCATTACATCTTCTCCCGCACGCATTGATGAAACGCGAGAGAAGAGTCGGAGCACTAGCAAGGAAGACAAGGAAAAGAATCCTGCTGGGTTTCTGCGCAACCTCTTCGGTTCCCGCGTCTCGGCACCTGCTGATGACAGAAATCGCTCTACCTCCTCCTTAGAGAAGCGTTCATCTCGGGAGGCAATATCAGAGGCTGGCGTTGACGACGAACGGCACCGCCGCAAGAAGCGTTCTTCCAAGTCGCGCAGCTCCAGCCGTGGATCGAAGCGGGATGATTTTGATTCGGACAAGGATGCAGAGCTCCGGGATGGTACCAATCTGGAAGAATATCGATCACGTCGGCAAGAGAAGGAAGAGCGCCGTCGCCATCGGTACGAGGAGATCGTCGAATCTGGGAAGCGAAGGGATAATGAGAAGGTATAGCATCTGAAATTTTTCTTTTCTTTTTCTTGTTGACATGTTTGAATTTGATTCTTGTACACTGTTATGTGCCATATTTAGTTGCCCCTTTTGTTGGGTTGGTCTTTGATGGCCTTCCCCAATGCATATGATGACCATGTTTCCCACAAAAACAACGAATATTATGCTAAGCATTTCTTTTGGTATTATTCCATGTGCAGGACGGAAAGCCTTCCGATTATAATGACGCCCGCGACGACTCTTTTTTAGGGGAGCGCCCCGAAATGCCAGCCGCCGCTGAGCGCGATGACCGTGGTGCTTCGGGGCTTGAATCGTTTGCAAAGGGAGCAGCTATCTCAGCAGCTGGTCTAGCATTAGGCGAGAACCTCTTTCACCAACGACCTCGCAGTCGCTCCACCTCCCCTCCAGCCGCAGACAAAACCGCCCTCGATCTGGCCCCGAAGTCCCAGAGTAGACCCTCCTCCCCAGAAGCCATAAGAAATGCAGCAGCAGCAGCAGCAGCATCAGGAGAAGACGACATCACTCGCGGCCGCAGCCACTCCACTGCACGATCCATCACCGAATCACCCACAGCAGTCCCCTTGCACTTCCGCCGCCCGCCGCTATCCCCCGGTCTCTCGCGTGCTGTGCCAGTGCCAGTGCCAACGACAGAATCACCACCACCAGCCGTACCATCACCAGGATCGCCCACCCAGCGCCACCGCCGCTTGAACTCCGTCGAGTTCCGCAACTCGCGTGAGATCCGTCCTCTCTGGCTCGTCGAGCGTCACGGCTCAAGTAAAGCCGAGCCCGAAGCAGATGAACCACTCCCCTCCCTGCCCTCCAGCAAAACTTCCTCCCGCGCCCCCTCTGTCGAAGACCTCCGCGCCCTAAACGAGGAGGATGGAGTCCGGAGCTGGGAAAATGTCGACCTTAGCCACTCCATTATGGAGAATCGTCGACCGGCTGGTCTGACCATCTCAACTGACCATCACCGAGACGTCGACGTCGACCGAGAACTCGACGTTCTCGATTCCCAACAGGCAACGCCGACAGCGGAGGACTTCGTACATGTTTCTGAATCAGCCAAGAAGGAGAAGTTGAAGTATGAATTCCATTCTCCGTCTGAATTGCTGCAGGATCCGAACTCTTATCCTGAAATTCCTTCGTCGCCTACGATGGAGAATTTGCCTTCGGCTGAGGGGTCGATGGTTGGTGGTAAGCAGCATGATGAATCTGAATCTGCCGTTGAAGGTGGTGGGCATAAGAATACTCATGAACTTGCTCTTGAACAACCTGCTCAACTAGATGTCGATGTGAATGTGAGTATGGCCGACCAGCAGCTCGGAGAACCTGGTACCGCCATCGAAGAAAAGGGTCCTCAAATTTTCGCTCCTGAAGAGGCCATTGAGGAAGGAATAGCTAAGGATATTGTTCCCGAGTCTGTAGAGCCAGAGCAACCCGTTGAGCTAGTTCAAGAGCAACCGACAGCCACAGAGGAACCGGTTGCGGAGGAGCCGGCGACTACGTCTTCTTCGAAGAAGAAAAAGAAGAAGAATAGGAAGGGTAAGAAGGATCAAGTTAGCGATAGCGTTGATTTGCCTTCTGAGTCTGCTCCGGTTGTTGAGGAACAGGTTCCTGTTCCTGTTCTGGAGACTGGGGGTGGGTCTCGTTCTATTGAGCCTGAAGCTATGCCTGCTCCTATCGAAGAGGTTACAGCTCCCGTGGAAGAGGCTCCAGTTCCTTTCGAAGCGGTTCCTGTTCCCGTGGAAGAATTTTCTGCTCCTGCTATGCCAGAGCCAGAGGCTGAGCCAAAAGAAGTCTCTAGGGAAATCGAGGCTGAGCCCGTTCCCGCCATCACCGAGCCCGTTGACTCCGCTGTCATTGAGTCTACACGAGAGATCGATACTACTCCCGTCGAGCCCGCTGATACTGTTTTCGAAGAGCCCGCTGTTGAAGCTCACCCTGAGCCTGAAGTCCCCATGACTGCGGCGCAGAAGAAGAAAGCCAAGAAGGACAAGAAAAAGAAGGCGAAGGGTTTCTCCATTGCAGAGCCGACAGAAGGTGCTGTCACAGATATTGCTTCTGAGCAATCCCCAGAGCAGGCCCAAGACCAACAAGAAACCATTCTTGAGCCTGTCTCGGAGTCTACCCCTGCTGCTGAGACCGAGTCTACGGAAAAAGAAATTCCCCAGGATACCAATATCCCTGAGCCTCCAGCCCCAGCTGAAGAAGTGCCTTCTGACGCCCAAGAGACTCGTGAAATTGTCGATGCTGCCGAACCAGTTATCGACGAGAACCTTGAGAATGATGTTCCCAATTTTACCGAGCAGTCAGAGCCAGTGGTGGAGGACGCTGAAAAGTCTACCGAAGTGGCTGCATCTGACTCTCGTGACATCGAAGAGTCAGAGCCCGTCTTCTCTGAGGCCCAAGAATCAGCGCTGCCGGAGCAAAATGTCGACACCGCTCCAGCCCCCATCGAGCTTACAGACAGGACCGCCGAATCAGACGAAGACATGTTCCACGAGACTTTCCAGGAGCAACCTGCCACCGCTGAGGATATCAAAGATATCCCCTCCGATCAGCGAATTGAAGAGCAGCCTACGGTTCCAGCAGAGCAGCCCGAGGAGCCTAAGCCTGAAGAAGCAGTGGAAGAAGCAGGTTCAAAGAAGAAGAACAAAAAGAAGAAGAAGAACAAGAAGTCTGCTACTGAAGAGACGGATCTTCCTTCTGAGTCTAAACCTGCTGATCTCGAGCCTGAACAGGAACAGGAACAGGAACAGGTTGCCGAAGATGTCAAGCCTGAGCAATCTGCTTTCGGTAAACCTGCTGATTCCCAGGATGTTTCAGCTGCTGCTGATATTCAGCCTGGGCTTGAACCTGAACAGCTTAGTAAGGAAGTTGTTGAGCCTTCTTTTGAGGAGTCTCCTGCTGTTCAGGAACCCGAGTCTGTCCTTGATCACGTCGAGCCTGTTCCCGAGTCTATCCAGCCTGTCGAACCTACTTCCGAATCATTTTTGCCCATCGCTGAGCCTACTAAGTCTATCTCCGAGCCCATTAATGCTGCCTCGGAGCCTCAACCCACCGAGGAGACTCGCGAAATTCCAGTCGAACCTGCTTCTGAAACTTCCCCCAACGCCGAGGCTGAGGCTGAATCTGAAGTTCCTATGACCGCTGCGCAGAGGAAGAAGGCCAAGAAAGACAAGAAAAAGAAGGCCAAGCAGAGTGTTTCTTCTATTCCCGAGGAAGAGAAACCTGTTGAAGCCCAGCCTGAGTCTCAACCTGTTGAATCTGAGCCTGTTGAGTCCGCTGAACCCGCTGAACCCGTTGAGCCTTCCGAGCCAGTTGAGTCTGTTCCGCCAGTCGAATTCGCCGAGCCCATTGAAGCATCTCCGATTGTCGAGGACACCCCTCCTGTTGAATCTCCAGCCGAAGATATTGCCAAAGAAATCGAAGTTGCCCCTGAAGCAGTAGCAGAGGAAGTCGCTGCTGCCGAAGAGAAACTAGATGATTCAGTCGAGGTAGAGCAGCCAAAGATACTTGAACAGGAACTCTCTGTCCCTGCCGATGAGACAACTGTCAACGTTCCCGGTGACGTTCAAATCGCTGAGCCTGCACAAGAGCAGCCCGAAGTGCCTCAAGAGCCCCAAGAGCAGTCTGCTGAACAAGAACCTGCTGGCGAGCCTGAGGCGGAGGTTCCTATGACAGCAGCTGAGAGAAGAAAGGCCAAGAAGGCTAAGAAGAAGCAGCAGCAAAAAGAACAAGAAATTGTTGATGTGGTTGCCGACGACGCACAAGCCGTTGAGACTGTGCCTGCTCCCAACCCTGAGACTGAAGCAACCAAGGAAACAGAGGCCACCACTGATGCCGAAATTCCTGTTGCTGAAGATTCTGCCGTCCCTGCCGCTGCTGTTGAGACCGAGGAGACCAGCAGAGATATTCAGACTGAAACCGAGGCACCTATTGAGGAGACCCTTGCTGATACTCCTGCTCCCTCTGAAGTTATTCTTGCCTCAAATGAATCTCAAGAGGAAGAGCCGAACTATGAGCCTCTTGAAACCAATACCCCCATTGAAGAGGACTCCGCCCATGTTTCCGCCGAACCACTTCCTGAAGTCCCAGAGGCAGAGGCAGAGGCACCTCAAGAAGAGTCTCAAACTCCTGCAACCGACCCTGAGTTTGAAGTTCCTATGACAGCTGCCCAAAAGAAGAAGGCCAAGAAGGACAAGAAAAAGAAGCGCCAATCTGTGGTTGAAGAGCAATCTGTACCTGAGACGGATCCCACTCCCGCCGAAAAGGAGACTGAGCCAACCACAGAAGCACCCACTGAGACTGTCCCTGCCACTTCTGAAGAGATCGCGCCTGAACCTGTGACAGAATCAACTGAACAACAAGTTGAAGCTCCTATTGAGCCGTCTGCAGATGATGCTGCCCCTCCCAGTGAGCCTATGTCTGAAGAACCAACTGCAGATTCCACTGTGATCGATTCTACCGTCCAGGATGTTCCTGCCGAAGAAACTCCTGCCTTGGAGAAGTCCCTTGATCATCAACCCCAAGGAGAACAGGCTGTTACTGAGCCTTCTCCTGAAGAGACCCCCAAGCCAGAGGAACAGGTTTCGGAGGAGCCACCTGTCGAGAGTATTCCTGTCGAGCGTGCCCCTGCCGAGGACCCTGAGCAGACTTCTTCCAAGTCGAAGAAAAAGAAGAAGAAGAACAAGAAGAATCAGTCCGTTTCCGAAGCTGTCACTCCGGAGGTTCAGCCTGAGCCTGCTAAGGAGGAGTCTACTGAGCCTGCTGCTGAGCCTACTGCTGAGTCTACTGAGCCTGCTGCTGATCCTATTGCTGAGCCTACTGCCGAGCCTGCTATTGAGCCTACTGCCGAGCCTGCTGTTGAGCCTACTGCCGAGCCTGCTATTGAGCCTACTGCTGAGCCTGCTGTTGAGCCTACTGCTGAGCGCTCCTCCGAATCTGCTGCAGGATCTGCTCCTGAACTCATCGGTGAAGCTTCTACTGCCGAGCCTGTCGTTGTCGACTTTACTGTGCCCGAAGAACAACTTGAAGTGTCCGAGCCAGTTGCCGCTGAGAACACCGAGCCAGCTGTGCCAACTGAAGTTGTAGAAGCTCCCCCCCGCAACAGAAGATATACCCAACACAGAAGAGCCCGCCTCTGAAGAGACTCCGAAGGATGCCACTGTCGCCGAGCAAGAAAGCGTCGAGGCTGAGCCAGAGGCCCCTATGACTGCGGCACAAAAGAAGAAGGCGAAGAAAGACAAGAAGAAAAACCGCAAGTCTGTGGCCTTCGACGAGTCGCCTGCTTCCCCAGCCGAGCCCCTCGCAGAAGAGTCTACCTCTGCCCCCCCCTGCAGATGTGGAATCAAGCAATACACCTGCCGAGGATCTTGTAAGCCAAGACACCACTCAGCCAACGACAGATTCCGCAGTTGCCGATGTTTCGGCAGACAAGGAGATCCCAAATCCCGAGGAAGCAGCTGTAGATCAACCTGAAGTTTCCCAAGATGTCTCTGAGCATTCCGGGGAGACAATTGAGAAAACGCAGGAGATAATTGCACCCGAGCCAACCCTGGAGACTTCGGAAGAGCCATCGACAACTGCCCAAGCTGACGACCAATCTGAGCCGTCGCCAGAAAGCCAAGTCCCTTCCGATGAAAAGCCCGCTGAGAGCACCGAGTCGGCTGAACCCATTGCTGATGCTACATTAACTGCCGCTGAGCGTCGCAAGCTCAAGAAGAAGGAGAAAAAGAAGAAGGGCAAGTCCGTGGACTTGACTGAAGAAGAACCTTCCGCTCCTTCCACTCCCGTCGAGGCACCCCAGGAGCCTGAGGCTGCCGCAGAGTCTCAGACAGAAGCTCCCAAGGACATCAATCTAAATTTTCCCCAAACAGAGGAGGCTTCTGTCTCCACCCCGGAGATTGTGGAAGCTTCAAAGGTGGAGGAACCTGAAATGAAGGAACTGGACGATAAAGCTGATGCCCCTGCGACCACACAGCCCGAGGAGCCTGAATCGACAATCGCCGAGACCGAGAAGCCTATCGACGACGAGGTTGCACCTCCCATCGAGGAGCCCGCCGAGACAGAGGCCACTCCTTCGACTGATGCACCAGCACAGCCAGACTCCGCTTCTCCCGAAATCGATGTTGCCATGTCAGCCAAGGAGAAGCGGAAAGCGAAGAAGGATAAGAAGAAGCGCCAGTCCAAGAACCTCGAAGCCGACACCCCCACGACCGATGATGCCGCCGTCCCTGCCGAGCCAGTCACCCAAGACTCTGACAAGACCGTCCCTTCCGAAGACACGCGGGATTCTTCCATACCCGTGACGGCAACCTCGCCTGCAGAGCATGACGGTAAAGATCATCAGTCCCACGACATAGAAACGCCCGACGCCCCGGCAAATGATTTGGCTCCGACTGATGAATTCGTGTTTACGCAGGTAGAGCAGCCAGAGATAGAGAGTCGTTCATCAGATTATCCTCCCCAGCCCGTGCTTGAGCGTTCGATGAGTTTTAGCGAGTCGACGGAGCGAGATGTGCAGAAAGAGGGGGAAACTCCAGCCACCGAAGAAGTTGAGGCAGCGAACGTCGCCGAAGACCATGTTATTGATGAAGTTGTGAAGGAGGATGCAGAGGAGCAGTATAAGGTTGTTGTTGATGATGTTGCTGCTGATATTGCTCGTGTCGAAGAGGAGATTACGGGAGAGGAGATTATTGAGCCTGTGACTGCGGAGGAAGAGTCTGTGCCGAAGGAGGAAGATATTACTGAAAAAGCTATCGTCGAGGAAGCTCCCGCTGAGGAGTTTACTGAGACCGCACTGGATGTCAGTGCCCCCGCCGAACAGGAGCTGCCTGTTGAGGAGCCCCTCCAGCCAGCCTTGTCCAAGAAAGAAAGGAAAAAGAATAAAAAGAAGCAGCAGCAGCAGGAGGCGCAAAGCGAAGAAGTCCCTGTCGCTGAGCCGGAGGAAGTGGTTGAAGAGAATACCGAGCAGGCAGAAGCTGAGCCCGCCATTGTTGAAGAAGCCCGCGACAGGTCGATCCCTGATCCTGAGTTCGAGCCAGTTGCAGAGCAAGAGGAGGCTGTACCTGCGGAAGAGCCGATACAGTCGACAGAAGATGTTGTTGAGACTTCCGCATCTCAGCCGCTTGAAGAGATGGAATATTCCAAGGAGGTCGAACCAGCCGAAGAAGAGCCTGCTCCTGCTCCTGCTCCTGAGCCCGAGGCAGAGGAAGATGTACCAGTGCCAAAGAAGATGAGCAAGAAAGAGAAGAAGAAAGCTGCTGCTGCTGCCGCCGCAGCCGCCGCAGCCGCGGAAGAGAAGGCCACCGAGGAGGTCTTGCCCGAGGCAGTTGAAGAGCCTGCTGCTCATACACAAGATATCAATGTTCCTGCCACTACTTCCCAACAAGAAGGCCCGCCCCCTCTCGATACGATTGAGCCCGAATCTCAGCTTTCCGACCTTCCCATTGATTTGCCAAAAGATATCGACTCGCCTCTGATCAAGGAACAACCGCTTGCTATCGACGAGGCCGGCGAAGAGCAACCTGCTATTGAAGTGCCCTCTACAGAGAACAATACGGAGGAGCCTGAAACCGCCCTTGAATCGACCAAGGAAGCTGCTCTCAATGTTCCCTCCACAGATCCCCCTGTCGAAGAGACTTCTGTCGAACCGGCAGTAGAGCCTGAGAATGAGTGGCCTACCGTATCGAAGAAGATGAGTAAGAAGGAGAAGAAGAAGGCTGCTGCTGCTGCTGCTGCCGCCGCCGCCGCTCTTGAAAGTGAAATGCCTGCCGAGCCTGAGCCAGAGTCCACTGTGGAAGAACCATCCGTGTCCCCAGAGGAAACCATGGAGATTTCAAGACAACTGCCCACAGTGGAAGATAATCAAGGCGTAGTTGAGCAGCAGGATGAATCCCAACAAGTGGAGTCGACCGAAAAAGAGCTCATTGAACCGTCGACACAGGAGACAGTTGTGGCAATCCAAACTGAGCCTGTGGTAGGAGAATCGCCTGCTGAACCTATGACTCGCAAGTTGTCGAAGAAGGAAAAGAAGAAGGCCAAGAAGCAGGGAAAGACAGAGCCTACCGATCTGGCTGCCACTTCCACTGAAGAGCTCCCGACGGAATATGCACCTGTAGACGCTGTCAATGAAGATGTCCCGACAGCTTCTGAAGCGACTGGTATCGAAACGACCCGCGAAATTGTTCCAGAGTCAGAGCCCGTCCACGAGGTGTTAGCTGAGGAGACAACGGAGACTCAACCCGAATCCTATGATATCCCTGCTGCGATTGAGCCAGAGAACCAAGAGACATCCGAGCAAGTCGAGAAGGATGAGCCTGTTGTCTCCCTCGACCCCTTCGATGGCCCTTCGCCCGCCGAAGCGAAGGATCAAGGACTCCCTGCCGAGCAAATCGATGAAGCTACTCTCTATCAAACCCGTTCTCCGGAAGAGCAAGAACAGAAAAAAGAAGAGGAAGAGACAAAACTCCAAATCCAAGCTCTTGAGAAGGCGGCAGACCTCGAAGTAGCTGGTGATTTGTTCGAAGACAGACCACGGGAACCAGAAGCCGCTGCCCCTCTTTCAAAGAAGCTTTCCAAAAAGGAGAAGCGCAATTCCAAGAAGAAGGGTGCAGTTGAAGAACCGGTTGAAGAAAACCAAGAACAATCTACCCCAGAGGTACCTTTTACCCAGTCTAGAGAAGAAGAGCAATTGACTACGACTACGCCTGCGCCTTTACCCGAAGTTCAGTCTACAGTTGAGCCGGGGCCCGAGGTCCAAAATGAGCCCCAGATCGAAACTGAATCAACAAGGGAGCTCCAGCCTGAGCCAGAGATGTCCAGGGAGATTGAGCCTATAATCGAATCTCCCCTTCCTACTGAAACCGAGACTGCTCCAGACGCTATCCCATCAGAGCCAGTCGAAACCGTCGAACCCGTTGAACCCGTCACAGAAACACCACTCTCAAGCAAGGCTTCGAAGAAAAAATCAAAAAAGGCCAAGAAAGCGGCCCAAGCCTTCGATGTGGAAGCATCTCCCGCCACTACGACTGAGGAACAAGAGCCTGCCGCCCCTGGTCAGGAAGAGTCTAGCCATGACCGTGAGCTTTCGGAATCGACTCCCAAGGAGAAGAAACCGGGGGATGACGAATTCCCTACAATCGAGTGGGAGCATGGCCGGTCTCCCAAGCGCGAGACCTTCGAGGCAGAATCACCCGAGCTCCAGGTAAAGATTCCTGAGCCGGTTCCCCAAACCATTGAGGAATATGATGAGTCTGCAATCCCCGTTGCTCTGCAAGAGGCCAAGGAGCAGTCCCAAGAGGCGACCGAGGAAGAAGCCTGGGCTGCCCCATTGAGCAAAAAGGACAAGAAAAAAGCCAAGAAAAACAAGAGAAAGTCCGAACAGGCAAGCCTTGCAGAGCCTGAGGCGGAGGAGCCCTTGCACAAAAGAGTCGAATTGGCGACTGACTTCCCCGAGCCACCAATTGACACTGTTCTCTCCAAAGAGATCGAAACTCAGCCACCGGCGAGAACTACGACTCCCGGCGGCTCCAAGATTGCCAATCTCTTTCCCGGTCTCGAGCGAGGCGGGTTCAAACGATCGGCTCTGGACAACAAGACTCCGTCGCTAAAAGATAGTGCTGAGGATGAGACTGAAGCGGACATGGAAGCTAATCGCGATATCGCGATCCCCGTCTCGGAAGCACCCCAAGCGACCCCCAAATCCAGAGAAATTACTGAGAGCAGTCGTGAACTGTCTATTCCTGCTGAAGATGTACCAGGCTTGCCAGATTCACCCGTCGCTTTCCATGAAGCGCCGATCGAAGAACCAGAGCCAGAACCAGAACCAGAGCTCCCGGTTCAAAGTGAGCGGCCCATGCAGTCTGCCTCTAAGGAACGATCCTCAATTCTATTCGACTCATCTCCATCTACACGTACAGAGGAGGCATCTACACCCCGGCGTTTATTGCCATCCCAGATGGAAGCCCCCGATCTATCCCCCTCCCCCTCCCTCTCTGGACTACGCCGAACTCCCTCCGTGATCCACGGGCGTCATCAGCAAACGCCGCGAACGTGGACCCTTGACGAAGAGTCTATCCCTGCGACCAGTGGCCCATCACCACCGCGATCCCTCTTTGGAGGGCCTTTTGGAGATCATGATGCTCTATCGCGACCCCGGACTCCGCTCGATCCCATTGCGGAGCAAGAACCAGCGGATGGGGAGAAAGCGACCATGGCTCGCTCCGGGACGCCCCGTCTGGAGATCAAACCGGAGCATGTCCTTCCACGACCAGTGACTCCAGTGCGAAAATTCACCGACAATGCGATGGCACGAGAGAGGTGGCCCACCCCTGAAAATGAGAATACTCGCAGTCAGGACAGCCTCAAGAGTGGCAGTGGCAGTGGATCAGGACTGTCACCATTAAAAACTCCGGAGCAGGGGATGCCAGTACTCAAGCCCAGTGGGAGCAAGGGCAAGCTACGACGCACGAATCGTAGCACGAGCAGCGATCTGCGGGCGGCTAGTCGGGCTTTAGACGAGGACGAGTCAGAGTCTCAGCTCCAGCCCCATCCCCAGTCTCAGTCTCAGTTCTCCCAGCCTCCACCCAATCTCGATCTCGATCAACTTCCTTCTTCTTCATCCTACGACCCCGTCAATGACAAGGGCAAACGCCCCCTGCGAAATATGGATGTCTATGTAAGTTTTGACCATAAATTTTCATTCCATGGCCATTTCTTTGTTTGTTTACTAACTTGCGCAGGAGGGTTGGGGTGAAACACCCAGTTCCCCGCGGTCGCCCAGCCGACCGCCTAGCGTCCGTCGTCGCCGCAGCATGCAACACCTCCAGGATATGGAAACCCGTCTCGACCAACTCATCTCAGAGAATCGTTTACTCATTGCCTCTCGCGATGACGCCGAAGATAAATTGCGCAATGCCAGCGTCTCTCGTCGCAAGAGCGACCGCGCCCTCAACAGTAGTAGCGCCGACCTGAGGGATCGCGAAGCCGAGGTGGAACAACTCAAGAACTCGGTGGATTGGCTTCAGAAAGAAATGAGTCGTGTCACCCAGGAGAATGAGGGTCTCGCAGCTTCCAATGCTGCCCTCGCTGCCGCCCATGCCACCGAAGTCACTACCGTGCGCGAATCATCCACGCGCGAATTGGATGACTTGCGATCGCAACACAATGCCCTCTCATCTGAGATGGACGATCGGGTCCGACAAGAAATCGAGTCGGCTCTCGCTCAAAAGGATGCTGAGTTGCGACGCCTACGGGAAGAGCTGGAAGAAGCCCGCGACAAAGTGAAGGAGCTGCAACAGCAGATCGCCTCGTCGGTCAATGACAACGCTCTCGTCTTCCGCGACGAGGACTACTTCGACGCTGCGTGCCAAAAGCTGTGCGGCCACGTTCAACAGTGGGTGTTGCGCTTCTCCAAGCACTCTGATCACCGTCGCTGCCGCCGCTTGGTCGACATCACCGATGAGAAAATTGCCGACCGGTTCGAAAACGCCTTCCTCGATGGCTCCGACGCCGACGCGTACCTGTCCGATCGTGTCCGTCGTCGCGACGTCTTTATGTCGGTGGTCATGACGATGGTATGGGAGTATATCTTCACTCGCTACCTCTTCGGCATGGACCGTGAACAACGTCAAAAACTCAAGTCCCTTGAAAAGCAATTGGGCGAGGTCGGTCCACGCCGCGCAGTTCATCGCTGGCGCGCTACTACCTTGACCCTTCTGTCACGGCGACCAGCTTTCGCCTCACAGCGCCAGAGCGACACTGAAGCGGTCGCACTTGAGATTTTCGGTACTCTGTCGCGAATCCTTCCACCCCCCTCTCAAAACGAGGGCCAACTCCTCGACTCCCTCCGCAAGGTCCTCCGTGTTGCTGTCAACCTCTCCTTGGAGATGCGCACCCAACTGGCAGAGTTCATCATGCTGCCCCCTCTCCAGCCCGAGTATGACACCAACGGCGACCTTGCCCGTCAAGTCTTCTTCAACGCCGCGCTGATGAATGAGCGCAGCGGCGAAACCACCTCCAACGACGAGCTCGAATCCTCCCAGGCCGTCGTCCGCATCGTGCTCTTCCCTCTCGTCGTCAAAAAGGGCAACGATGTCGGCGAAGGCGAGGAGGAAGTCGTCGTCTGCCCTGCTCAAGTCCTTATCGCTCGCTCCGGCAAAGACAAGAGAGTGTCTCGGATGATGAGTGGTGATCGCATGTCGTTTGATGCATCCCGCTCCGTCCATAGTGTGGCACCATCCATGGCACCCTCAATGGCCCCCTCTACGATGGACATGAGCAATGTGATTTGAGGCGTCACACTCTTATCATGATTGCTCATGCTCTGATCTGTAGCGTGTGGGTCAATGTCTTCCGAATTCCTCCCCTTTCCCCCGTTTTTTTTTTCTTCTACTTCTTCCTACGTTTTCTACATCTGGTGAACATGGCGGGTTTTGGCGTCTGGCCTGTGGTCTCGGATATTCCCTCGCGCTGACGACCGATTGGAGTTGATCTGTTTCATTTGATTTGATTTGATTTTGTTGTTTAATTCGTTTTTTCCCTTTTTTCCCTTTTTCTTATAACGGCCGCTGCACATGTATTTACTATCTTTGATGTCTGATGATTCACGACTTGTACTCTGGCATGCCATGTAATAGAATCATTTACATATTCAAGTTTTCGATCCGAGATACCTAACTAAGTAGTAGTAATGTAAATGTAAATGTAAATATAATGTAGTTCTACTAGTAATAACATGTACTACTCCTACTACTACTAGTCCTGATACTAAATTGTGTGGTTCATGGCTGACCTCATCATGTCTGTTTTAGGCAATCGACTTCTCCAACTATCCAAGGTTGAGTGACCTTTGACCTTTGAACCTCACTCTTTGTCACCCTAACTCTGCCTCACAGTGCACAGCATATACCCTGTCAAGACTTTTATAACCGAGTCTGTCCTTGTGCCCTTTTTCTACTGCGCACTGACACACTCTTATCGAGATTTCCACATTCCTGGATTCCCTGATGTTCGTCTTGGTTTCGCCACACGCGTCATCCGCAGCGGCAAGCTCCAGCTCTAGCTCCAGCGCCAACTCCGATTCGAGGCTGATCTCCCTCTGGAACATGCCGGGTGCTGTTCCCCGATCCCAAAGATACCATTAAATCCTTCCCCCCGTTCCCACTGTACGGGTAGTCCCTGTTCATCTCACAATTCTCCTGCTGCGCACTGGCTAGTGCCGCAGATGGTGCCCGTGCTTGTGCCGAAATCACCATCTCCCTCCAGCCCTCCAGGGCTGCCACCCTTTTCTTTAGTGTATAATTTCCGCAGCCATGGACCCCCCATTGACCCCAACGCCTGGCATCGAGGCCCTGCGACAGCCCACTTCGCCTTCCTCCTCAACAGCTAGCCCGCGAAAACGCCCTCAGCGCACCGATTATCCACTTCAAACCGATACAAAACCTGGGAACGGTCCAATGGGCGGTCGCCTTCAAGACCGAGGACCTGCTACGACATCGGAGACCCAGACCCGCTTCGAAGCGGCCCCCGCGCCTGATAACGAACCTGGCAAGTCAAAGTCTGCCAAACGCAAGAAGAATCGCAATCGCAAGCGTCGCAACCGCCAGGAGTCATTCCTTACTCCCGCCAAAGAAGAATCCCACCGGCCTGCCTCCGGCTCGGGGTCCGGCGGTGTGAGAGGAGATTCAATGGAGGGCGATAGGCCAACTTCCAAGGATAACTCGTACTTCAAATTGGGCAGGAATCTGAGTAATACTAGTCTCGAGAGTGATGCTCTTCTTGACCATCGGTACGTGGCTTTCGTGGTTGGTTGGGATGGGAATCCCTGAGATCTTTGGTGTTCTTTCTAACTTCTTGCGTAATCGAACAGGGACCAGCCGATGATGAGGCCCCGTCGCGATAGCCGAGTCGGTTCATCGTTTCGCCCTAGCTCGCTACTTTCAAGCGGATTCCGAGGATCCGAAGGTCGCCAGCGCAATACACCTGGTCCTGGCGGAGGACGCAATCAGCAATATCAGGATGGGGATAGCGATGGAGACGAGACGAACGACCGAACGCCGTTGATCCGTGGCTCATCAGGGCATGCCTCTGCAACTACTCGCTATGGAGCAGACTCAAGGACTAGCCCCTTCTCTTCTCGTCCACGACGACCATCTGTCCAGACCGCATCCTCGGGAATCTCTCCAGGAAGCCACCCAAGCCCGATATACTCGCCAGACGCAGACCGGGACTATGATGTCAATAACCCGCCATCCATCCCCGGGTCGCCGAAATTGGGCCCGGATATGAACTACGACGATGCCCTGATGACCGGTGCTGAATTTGATTTTGTTTTAGCTCGTTCAGCAGAGCTTCGGAGGGGGTCATCGGGTCCATTGAGTGAGAGCTTAATCAACATTGAAGGAGGTCCTCCACCGAACCATTCAGCCCCGTCGTCTCCTCAATCTGGGTTCTTCTCTCCTCAGGATTTGCGCCGTCGCCGTACAGTTGCTCTGCCAGTTGAAGAAGACGTTTGCTTTCCTAACGAGAATATATCCGAGCTGGGTGATGAGGGTTCGCGCATCCATCGTGATGAACTTGTTGAACGTCGACGACGTAGGCATCGACGGTGGCCCGATCTTTCTGTGTTGGAAGAATGGAGTCGTGAGGAGAAAGAGGATCGCAGTGGTGATCTCCGTGTTAAGAAGATTAGTGAGCCTATGCTTATTGAAGGCCGTCTTCGTCCTCAGTATAAGCTATGGCGGCGCGAGGAAGATGAGGCTCCTTACCGATTTACCTACTTCAACGAGGAATTCCAAAGCACGATCCACGCCCAAACAATATCAGAACTGGTGCAGCCTGGAAGTAGCTTCAAAGAGCTATTCATCCCCGACCCTCCTGAATTGGACGAGTCGTCCGATGATTCTGATTTGGAAGATCACTTTGGACATGAGCATGACTACTTCGCCGCTGGTGGTGGACTTCGGAGTCAGAGCTCCCAGAACGATCTTAAAACTCAACATCCAGATCCACGAAGTGATACAGCCACTCCTATATTACATACTACAACCAAAAATGGCCAGGACTTTGTCCAAGCTTCGGCAACAACCAATGGTTCCCGTGGCCAGTCTCGCCTGTCAGTCATCAGCGAAGGACACCCAGATTCCCACCGAGAGCTTTCGCCTTCCCATTCGAATCTTGCGCCCAAGCCCAAGAAATTCGGCCCTCGACCAACATTCTGGCTAGATGTGCTTTCGCCAACCGACGCCGAGATGCGCGTCATCGCGAAGACCTTTGGAATTCACGCGTTGACAGCGGAGGATATCATGATGCAAGAAGCGCGCGAGAAGGTGGAGCTGTTCCGCAGTTACTACTTTGTCAACTATCGGACCTTCGAACAAGATACAAACAGCGAAGACTATCTGGAACCCGTGAACATGTACGTGGTAGTATTCCGGGAAGGAGTGATCTCATTTCATTTTTCGCAAACCCCGCACCCAGCCAACGTGCGACGACGCATTCGCCAACTTATGGACTACCTGATTCTGAGCTCGGACTGGATTTCCTACGCTTTGATTGATGACATTACCGACGTATTCGGACCTCTCATCCAAGCCATCGAGGACGAAGTCGACGACATTGACGAAATGATTATGCAGATGCACCCTTCCAGCAAAGACGCATCCAATGGAAGTCTGCAACCCTCCTTTGCACCGGGTGAAATGCTGCGGCGAACAGGCGAGTGCCGAAAGAAGGTCATGGGACTATACCGTCTACTCAGTAACAAGGCAGATGTCGTCAAGGGGTTCGCCAAGCGCTGTAATGAGCAGTGGGAGGTGGCGCCCAAGTCGGAGATTGGTCTGTACCTTGGCGATATTCAAGATCACATCATGACCATGACAGGAAATTTAACACACTACGAAACGTAAGTTTGACATTCAATTCAGGTTTTGCCTTTTTTATGGTTTTAAGTTGGTCGGTGACAACTTACTAATTCTTCTTATAGGCTTCTGTCTCGTGCGCATTCCAACTACTTAGCGCAGATCAATATCCTGATGAATGAGCGTCAGGAGCAGACTGCCGATGTCTTGGGAAAACTTACTGTGCTTGGTACCATCGTGCTCCCCATGAATATCATCTGTGGTATGTGGGGAATGAATGTCAAAGTACCCGGTCAGGATATAGAGAGCCTTTCTTGGTTTTGGTCGAGTGAGTCCTTCCCTTTCCTTCCCCGTTCCTGTTTGGGTGCATCGCAGTGAAGATCCTTCCACTGCAACCCGTCAGTGCTCATGCAAACGCTAATGCTATCTAGTCACGGGTGGTTTGGTATTTTTCGGCCTTGCCTCGTTCCTGATTGCCAAGCGAGTCTATAAAATTGTTTAGATTGGATACCATGTGGTGTGTGCTTGTGTTGGGGTGACCCCCCGCCTTTGGATTAGACTGATACCCTTGCCTTGTTTTGGACCCTGACTCTTCCCCAGCTGCCTGTTACTTGTCATATCCATGCTTTTGCTTCCTTCTTCGTGTTTCTATCGTTTTTTTTATCAAAGTTTCTCCCTCTGGCTTCATATACGGTGTGCCTCGGGCGGTGGCGTTCAGGTTGGATTTTGATTTGTTTTGATCGTGATTGGACGATATACGGGTCATGGTCATGCATGTTTGGGAAGCATGTTCTTTTCTTCTATTTCTCGTTCACTTTATCTTGGGTGTATATACCACTAACTCTATGGCTGTCAATAGATATGTACAATGTTGTGCACTGAATAATTGGAAGTTGCATATAGTAGTATTAGTTAAGTATACGAGTACTTACAGAGGTACTGCCCCTTGTATCTGATTCTTCCAAAGACCCTCGTACCTAATAGAAAGTAGTTGCCAACTATGATGTGTTTATTCAATCACTATATCCAGATTTATCTCTTGTGAAACTGGGTTACTTGATGAGGTCATGAGGCTTGTCACTAAAATACCACTGTATTGACGGCTTCCCGCCTCTTTACTATGTGAAATGGCCTTGTTTTATTACCGGCTTGTGTCACCACCATATCCGGTTCCAAGGTTCCCCAGGTTTCTCAACTTCCCCCAACGTCTTTTGTCTTTCTTCATCTTCATCCTTTCATTCCCTTTCTTCCATTTCACTTTCTCCATTCCCACCTGCCACTTTTCTTCCCTTCTTTATTCTTTAATTCCCCTCCCCCATTCTCTCTACCGAGTCCTGGGTGGCTTCGTCATCCTATCCCTTCTAGACCCTCCGCGTGCTCCTGGTCCCCTGCAGTCTAAAGGCCCGCCCATTCCACCCTGACGTGGGCTGCTGTCATTGGTCTCTTCGGTGGCTGGCCCTGACCTCTCCACTTCGCTTTCACCCGAGGTCTTGGTCCTAGTCTCTGGCTTCTGGTCACCGACATCTCTGCAGGCGCACTGCACTTCGGCACCCTAGCACCCTAACCGGACGGACGCCACATCTCCTCATTTCATGGGCGAAAAACAAGTCAAGCCCAAACGTTGAGCCGGATCGGCGGTCTCCATCATCCCCCCAATTCCGCCAACCACAGTCCTTCTTTTTTCGTCGGCTGCGTTCTAGACGTTCTTCGTGTGCCTGTGTCCCCCGGAGACAAAGCATCAGCCTGTGATCACTAGCCCTGTGTGTTGTGCTTGATCGTCCGATCGTCTTTCAGAGACCTCTCTTCAAACAAACACTTCACCTCTTCCTCTTCCACACCACACACGCATACCCCTGCGAGCGCCTGCAGCAAACGCTCCCCCCCCCCATCGTTCTTGGCCTTTTTTTTTTACATCAGCATGTGGACTTCGGCTATTCGCCCTGCTGTACCGTCACCTGTGTAACGACCCGTTTTCTGCGCAACATACCTCGCTCGATCGCTGCCATTTACTCATCCGTCGTTGATTTGCTGCGACAACTCATTTCTTCACCGTCGAGCCCTCCCTGTCCTGCCTCGCACCTTGCTTTTTCGATTCCCTTTCCGGACTTCATTCCTGCCCAACTGTCCGGCTTCCTCTCGGGTCTCCTGACTTGTCTGCATCGCGTCAGCGTAATCTGACTCGATAGGAGACCATGACTGCGGAGTCCGAGAGGCCGCCTTACCTCAACGGTGTCTCTGGACACTCCGGGGGGGGCCAACAATGCGGAGGTGGCATCGGATCCCGCGCATCGGTCGGCCAACGAGGGCGACATGAAGGAACCGCCGCGCCCGACAGTTAAATCACACGCCCAGGCCATGGCCCAAATGCCTAAACTCTCACCTAGTCCTTCCAACACCACCTCTTACTCTCCGTCCGCCCCCAACTCCGCCGTTTCCTCTCGCGAGTCCTCTCCGGTCCGATTCTCCTCTCGCGCCGTCAATTCCTCCTACTCCAACACTACTACCGCAAGCCGAGCGCACTCCCAATCACGGCGAACTAGTCAAGAACGAAGTAGCCCGGCGAGGTCCTCAAACGGTCTGCCGTCAGCCTTACCAATACCTGCGTCCACGTCATCAGGCCAGCGCGCGCAATCGCTACCAGGAAACACACCCCTTCTCTCTCCTCCTGCTTTCGAACCACCAGCCAATGTTCTCAGTCCGGAAAAGTCCAATATGCCATCATGGGCGGGGAATCGTCGCACGGAGCAGGAGTCTACTCCACCGAATACCTCCCACAAGAGAGCCTCCTTGCCGCCATCAGAAGAACAGGGAACAGTGGACCGAAGCACTCCCCGTGCGGTCACGAGGGGCGTCAGTGGACAAGGCCCATCCTTGGAAACAGTCCAGGAGATGGCCAGTAATCCGTCTACTCCATCGAGTGACACGATCACTAAGCCGGTCACCCCGGACGACTCTCGGTTACACACAATCGATGAGGATCCGACACCTAGAGCCGCAAAACAAAATACAGAAAGTGGAAGCGATAGCGGTGGCAATCGCAGCTCAGATCCCAAGGAAGAATGCCGGCCAAATGCTGCTGGAACCCCAAAGCCCGCCGCAACCATCATGCCAAAACGCTCCACCACTTCACTTAGCGCTGGAGCCCGTGGGAAACCGGCCGATGGGTCAGTTCGCAATATGATCGTTGAGACCGAGACTGTCAGCTCCATACCACAAGTGTCTTTGGGGGTTGGCGCTGGCGAGCGAGGCAGCGCTAGCCGTGCGGAACCTGGCACTTTGCGCATGAAGCCCTCAACAGAAACAATTCGGCCTCGCAAAGAGAAGAAAAAGAATCATCGACGACCGAATCATTTGACCACCGGCCCTGCCTCTACCAAAGCTGATATCTTCGAGGCGAAGGTGGCCAGCGCGGTGGATGAAGCTGACGTTTCTGACTCTGATGAAACCTTTGTTTATGAATCAAATCCACCAGATCCATTCCCCGCTCGACAATCCCGTTACCACTCTCGGACACCCAGTGCCACTTCCATGGCAAGCCAAGTAGACCAGCTGGCTGGTCGCGCACGAGGCCTGCGGGATGGTTCTCACAGCGTCACCGGTAAGCGGAGCATGAAATTCACCAACAATCCAAACCCATTCAACCCCAGCTTGGATGGTGAGATGGCCGAGCAGGATGGGAGCCGGAATCCCTCTCGAGTCGATGGCAGTGGATCTGTCACCCCGCGCCACAACATTGGACGTCATGGACGCAATGGTGTATTACCATCACTCTTCGACAACGACTCTACGCTCTCGCCGCAACAGTCTCAACTCAAATCACCACGACACTTTATTGGAAGCGGATATCGGCACTCGCGAAATAGTAATGCTCGATCTTCGCCCAACTATAAAACGATGGGTAGCTCCAAAAAGTCAAACGAAATGTTCGACTTCGATGCTGAAGGCGCTGATGATGAACGTACACCACTGGTTGGCAATGCTCGAGTTCCTCGAAGCCGCGGTCATGGCGCCAGTCGCAGGCCAAATAGCGCGAGTTTGCGACAGATGGAATATATGCGACGGCAGCGTGGGTGTCTGACACGATATGGTTCATGTGCTATAATACTCTTCCTTTTGATGATTATCGCTGGTGGGGCCACTACATTTGTGCTTTCCGCGACCAAGACTCTTCAAGATGTCAAAGTCCTCGCGATCCAAAACGTGCTCGCATCAGAGCAGGAAATCATGCTGGATCTAAACGTTCAAGCGATGAATCCTAATATATTCCCGGTGACAATTGACGACACGGATGTCAACATCTTTGCCAGGAGTCGATATGTTGGTACCGACAAACTTTGGCGCGACCATGACTCCGATGAACTTGATCACTTCCCGCGGGTGAAGCAAAGCCAGCGTCGCTGGCACTTGTCGCAGATTGTCCGATGTCTAGGAAATATGGATTGTGTTCGGGAGGCGGAGTCTCGTCAGAACTCAAAGCCTCACGCAGAAGATGGCGTTGATCATGGTACGGACCCTATCTCCGATCCCGAGGGAGACCAGCAAACGATGCTACTTGGCCGTGTTTTCCGCTTTGACTCGCCTCTTTCCTTTGACGCATCTCCATGGGAAAATCTACCATCCACATCAAAGGGACAGATCCGCCTCCCACGTCCTGGCAACAAGACAGAGGAAGGCGGCACAGAGCGTTGGGAACGAGTACTCCAGCATCCATTTGAACTCATCGTGCGTGGTGTAGTCAAATATCAGCTCCCGCTAAGCTCTCGTTATTACTCTGCGCCCATCAGTTCCCGCGTCAAAGTGGTCCCAGATGAAGATGGCGGTGATGGAAATGGTGATGATGATCCAGACACCACGCCTCCAAGCAATGAGACCGCTCATGTCTCCTTCATCAAGAGAGTCCCATCTACCTCAGTCCGCCTTTTGGACACCGTTGCCCACCCCGAGCCACGATCGGGATTTTCGACACGACAGTTTACGGCATAATCCTTTTTCTCTCCTTTCCTTCCTTTCCTTTCCTTTCTTTCCTTCTCTCTTTCGTCTTCGATACTTTAGCGATAGAATTATGTCCACTACTTACGACAGCCACCATTTTTGAACCACCATTTTTTTCACTCCCCTCCTCTGCCACCCCCCTTTTTTTTATTCTTCTATTACTATTTGATCCCCATGTAATGAGAAGAGACGCGACGTGACGTGATACGAGGGGGAAAAAACCGCCTTTGTTAATTAGGCATCACCAAACGCATGGTTGGCTTGGCTGGGCTGGGCTGGGCTGGGCTGAGCTATCTTATATCCCTTCCTCCTTCCCCTTGCTTTCTCCCCGCTGTATACCCATTCGCAATGACTTTTATTGCTTTGATTTTATCTCATCGTTCCACTACTGCTTAGAGATGCGTCAAGACTAGCGGTGCAGGAAATACTACGAATTACGAACCACCCCTTTTCTACGTCCCCCTTTCGGCTTATCACATCCTGTACAGAAATGAGTTGACAACTATTGATTCATTAATTGATTGCCTGGGTCGGGTTCCGGTGGAGTGGAATGGAGTTTGTTCTATTCTATTCTACTGAACTACCTAGTTTGGAATGGTAACATTCTGTTCTGGCACGTCTGCCACACACCCTTTTTCCCTTGTTAGGTACTGATACCTTGTATTTATATTATATTATATTATACTGTACTCAATGGTCGACTATCTTCTACATTATTCATAGATGTTTAGATTTCGGAGTCTTGCAGTGGCTTTTCGGTTGATGGTTGGAGAGGGTAGCATTCATGCCAGTTTCAGATTGAAGAGAACTGGTACTAAGTAGTAAATAGCACACTTCCTACTAGTACTAGTAGAATACATGGTTCATTCTAGTAGTAGTACTGTGACTTGAATGGATTTAAAAAGTTGCTAGTAGGTAATAGTTCCCAGGGCCTATCTCTCAATGATCGCTTTAAAGCTCTTCTCTTGCCCTTCAACTTCCTCATATTTCCCTCATCTGTCATCCATGGACATTCTTATACGTTCCATTCGTCTGGTATTCTCTTTTTTTCGACACAATCCCAGTAACCTCACTTCATCGGTATCAAGAATAGCAGTTTCCATTCCAAGGTTCTTTTCAGAGTGCACTAGTCGGACAAAGAACCTTGGAAGGTACCATATATAATTGAAAGGCCTTCCTGGGGCAGGAATGACAATTGATCCATCTTGCTGCATTCCTTTCCCTTTTGCTCCTCTGTTTCTGCCTCTGTTCGATGCGAAGCGACGCCCACAATGGCTCGATATCTTTCCTTCTGTCGTCAGTTCGGTTCTCATACCACTTCTTCTGCAGTTCTTCCCCGGATAGAGATTTGCTTGATCCTCTGTTTCCGCATCCCTTTTGGCCCTGTACTATGCTGCTTGTCTTTCTTTGCGGATCTTCCTTTGTTTCGTTGTCACGTTTTTCTCTCTGGCTTTGGCTCTTTCCCGTCGTAGTCTTTTATACTCCTCTGTCTCTTTGGCAAAGCTTCTTATCTTCGGCATCGGCTACACCGCATTGAGGTCAGTGTTCTCCTCTTTGAGCTCGGTGATTTCATTCTCTCGCGCTCATCGATCACCTCATCTTTAGACTGTTCCATGATCCTGTCCCACATGTTGATATTGCCGGTGCCCGATGTGCTCGACTTGGCTATCTTCAGAACCTCATGGGCGGAGTGGAGTTCCAGTATGTATATGGAAGCCGTGGAACACGAGGCTTAACAGGAGCCAGGGTATGGGTTGAAAGGGCGTCGACATGACGGGATGGCCGTAGAGATCATGCAGCTTTCAACCGGTCTCAGCACTTCCATGACGCCGATGACCCCAAAGGCGCAGACCAGGCGGTTTTTGAATAGGTAGTTCAAGTATGTGGCGCCGAGGGGGGACTCCTCCGCGATGTTTCGCTCCCATTCTGCCTCGGGGTAAGTATACTCAGTCTTGCCCATCTGCTTGCACTCTCGTCGGCGAGTGAAGATCGGCAGCCGAAAACCCTTCAGCAGGGAGAGCACTTTGTCGAACAAGAATTGGGTGAAAGCCTCGCCATGGGCCGGATTCCCATCCGTATCGTGGTCGAAATGGGATCGAACGCACTCAATCAGCACACGGGCGTCGAACATGTCATTTTGGATCAGGGCTCTGATCTGCAAAAAGGTTAGAAAAGAGCACAAAAAGGGACTGAAGACCCGACATACCAAGTCTCGAGATGTACTGCTGGTACTTGGTTGATTTGACCGACCAAATGCAGGGCACTGCAGACATCGGCGGCCTCGTTTCCCAAGTTGTAGATCCACGAACAAAGAAGGGAAGGAGAAACTCGCCAGGCATCCCGAATAGTGCAGCAAAAGAAGCGCAAGAAGCTTCTTGGGCTACACTATTCAGGATGTTTGGCGTGCTGCATGCCAGTTTGGTATTTGAGGTGCTGGTGCAGAGTCACTGTGCTGGTTAGTTGAGTCTGTACACCTCTCGCTGATGTTTTTGTAGTTCCTCACATGAAAAGAATGGACAAATCCACTGACCGAACCTTGCTTTAGCCTGAAGAGGCTTCTTCCTTTTTGACGCGTCTTGACTCTGGGTTCATATTCAGACAAGTCTGAGGTGATTTGATGTGAGGTATATGAAGATGATGCAAATAGATGAAAGCCCAAAAACACGCAAGATGTGGCGTGAGAAGAGATGGCGATGAAGAAGGACGAAGGGTAAATTTCCTAAAATATGATCTGGAAGGAAGAAGATACGACGGTGAAGAGTGATGGTTGAAGAACAAGAGGAAGTGAGAGCGGAAGCGGAAGGAGGCACAGCGGTCACATCCACACGTGAACACCGCCTGACTAGACAGATATCTACTAGTACTAGTATGGCGTGCAAGGGCATTCAAATGTATCAAACATGTGATTCAATCCCACAGAAACGGAATTTTCAGAACGATGTGTACCACAAAGATAAAACAGCTTCTCTGCTGTCTGGCACTGAACATGCACAGGCCATATTATGTTTGAATTTCCTTTGTGCTTATTGTGTTCCAAAGCCGCCAGATGATGGTTTCTTGAAAAGATTTGGGTCTTGTGTATTTTGATCTTGTGGTAGGTCACACTCACTGGCCAGAACTTGAAGTTTCTCAAGTCTACGTAGATGAAGGCCTAGGCTGGCATGCCAAATATGGATCACCGTGCTCAAATCACAGAAAGAAAAGCAGAGATAAAAGAAAGCAAGGGAAACCTCCATCGAAGGAATTTGGAACATGACGTTGTTGGTAACCGTGGAAATAATGTACTCGGAGATCCCAGGATATTCCTGATGAACGACGCGGAGCCGAGTACGTAAATGGAATTTGATATCAATGACGGCGAATTTCGCATATATTTACGCGTAGACGACCGCCAAGGAAATCCTCAACACCTCAAGCCCAAAGTCGAGTGAAACAAAAAATGGGGATAACAATCATACTACCTATATGGCATTCCGATGTTCGACCATTTCCGAACTCAGCCATATCTCCGAATAAGCATTTCCGGACCTCAATCTATAGCCGTCAGATGCGGGGTTGAACAATATATCGTAACATTTATAACTTAGTTGGTCATTAGATTGATCGCGGTATCGATCTGTGGGACTCTCTTACTATCTCCGAGTCTTCTCCAAGTTAGTAATCCATTTAACTTATCTCGTTTCGAACTTTCGAGTCCTTCTAAGAGGCAAGATGGCAACTACAGCCTTGCAACATTCACCGATGGTTTTTGCAGACCAAGACTTGGACAATTCAAAGGCTAGCAATGGGGATGTTCTCCCGGAAATAGGCCTTATGAAGTCTTCAAGTCCGGATCTTCCCATTGAAGAGCTTCGTAGGCGCTACGAGGAAGACGGCTATCTATGGGTATGACAGAAAGGACTCAGATGCCCCAAATGCACGAGCAGATTTCATATGCTGACTACCTTTTTTTGGTTCAGATGAAAGACATCCTCGATAAAGAAAAGGTTCTGGGCATGCGAGAGCAATACTTTAGGTTCATGACCGAAAATGGCGATTCAGGGATCCTCAAGCAAGGAACGAACCCTCGCGAGGGGATCTTTTCCGGCGAGGACTGGAGACAACTCCTGCTACCTGGCGCAATTCGCGTTGCCAATGGACTCAAATATGAAGGAATATGTGTCGAAAAGACTCTCACAGCACATGTTGCCGACTTTTATTCCAAGTTTAAGTCCAACATGGCAGTATCACTGGAATCTTTTGTTGAAAAACTCGCTCAGTTCCAAGATCCCATGCTATTGAAACGAACCTTACCCCAGTGCAATGTTCCAGGTGGCGAGACTACACCAGTTCATTATGACCAGATCTATCTACTAGCAGGACCACCTACCTCAGCTACAGCATGGATTCCACTCAACGACTGCGCTCTGACGGGTGGGGGGTTGATGCATCTTGAGAATTCGGTCGAGATAGGGAAGAGATTTGAAGCAGACTTTTCTGAGAAGAGTAAGGATCTCGTCTCTCTGCTTTCGATAAGAATATGATAACTGATGGCTTTTTGGATCGGAATGCGGCTATATTTGGCAAGTTTTGGAGCCGATGGTGGCTTGTAGCGCCGTATGAGGCTGGGATATGGTATTTCATAGTCCATTTATGATTCATGCAAGGTGAGTACTTTCCCTTTTTTAGAATGTAATTCTTCGCCCTAACACGATTTTCTAAGCGCTCGGAACGAGAGCCCAGAACAAGCTGTTAGACTCGCGACGGATTTGAGATTTGTTGATAAGACTGAGCCCTTTGATGAGAGATGGCTTTTCGAGGCCTACCAGGAGGCTGATCCGAATGTTGCCAGTCGACAGCCTCTAGGTTCTGAGAAGAAGACTCATATGTGAAATATGTGTTTTTTACTTGTACTGTCTCGACACATTTGATTTGATACTATTCTGAATAGCTTGGAAATCCCATGGAAGTGTCCCTTGGTGGCCACAGTAAAGCCGTGGCTTCTATCCAGAACGAAGACTCTGCTGGTCACTTTGTTTAACAGGCAGGATTTTCGTAATGTAACCGCCTGGGCAGATTGGAGATCGTTATCATTTACGTTGATACGTTCTCGGCTGACTGAACAAACCCTACGCACGCAGGAGTATACAAAAAAGGTATTGAAAACTATCAAATGGAAATACAGTCATGAATCATCATCATATCGCGCGGGCATAAGTCATCAAGTGAGAATCAAGAACATCAAAACAATAGCAGGAAATCCATAGACATAGACGGGCATAAGAAAGTACAGTGGCTGCTTGCGAGAAAAGAGGACGGGGCGAAAGGATGGAGAAAAGCCTGCGCATCAAGCGCAAGAGCAACAAACCCCAACCAAACACACAAAATCTCCAGAATTAAGTGCAGACCAACCATGTAGATATAGAGGAGAACAAGTCAAGCCGAATGGCCAGCGAGGCCGAAGCAAGAGAGGAAAAAACTAGAACAAGACCTTGGTGACTTTGTTCAAAAAGTCCTCTAGTTTCTCGGTCGAGCTGTCACTCTTCTCCTTGATAAGACGGCCTTTTGAGTCGAAGCGGTCGGGGAGATCGATTGTGGAGTCTGACTCATCTGGAGAGGACCTGGAGCGAGAGTGGGAGGACTTATGGCGTTGATGAGAGTCATGATAGGAATCATTGTTGACTGTGGAATCGCTGTCATCCGACTCATATCCCTTTAAATTGAAGGCAACGGACTTAGAAGATGCGTTGCCGCTGGGTATCGGGGCGGATCGCTCTAGACCTGCTATGTGTTAGTCGTGTATATGAGCAAGACGGGATGGTTTGCAATGGACGAACACACCATCGTGCGCATGCTGGGGGGTTGAGCTTGAACTACTCACATTGTCTTCTGCTCTCCGCGGTCGGGGGCGTACGTCTCTGGACCCGGCCCCGCGGCCCCATAGCTGTATGGCTGGGGTGGGGGCGCAGCACCTGGAGGTGGGGGATAGTCTGACGGGTTGTAGGGTTGGGGAGTCGCGTTCAGGTTAGGGGTCGAGCCACCTGGGGGTGGGGGAAAGTAGTTGTTGTTCGGGTAGTAGCCCGCGGGTGGAGCAGCCGACGCAGGCGGGTATGGCTCTGGGTCATAGGCCTCCTCATAGGGGTCACGGTGGATGTCGTCGTTATGGCCTGGTAAACAGTGGTTAGTAACATTGTCATTAGGATTGAAAACCAAATCATAAACTCACGCGTCCGGCTGCGGCTACGACTCCGACTCCGACTGCGACTTCTACCCTCTTTCTCGGAATTCTTGCGGTCCCGATGTTGGTTGAATCGGTGCGCGGCGTATCCGAGACCGGTTGCACCTAGGGCTGCAGAGGCGATTTCACGCGAGCGACTGCGGTGCTTCTTGTCCTTGCCACGACGGTCGTCCCGGTCCGAGCCTGACGAACTATAGCGTCCTGCGCCGCGGCTGCGGCTGCGGCTGTGGCGCCGAGCACCATAGGCGTCCTGGCCATCGGAGTAGTAAGCCCCAGGGCTGGCGGGTTGACCATAGTAGTGCTCTGCGGGAATGCTACCAGCAACCGGGTTGCTTCCATACTCAATCAGGCCTGCAGAATCACGGGAAGGGTCGGGATAGACCTCAGATCCATGGCGGCTGCGGGATCTGGTGCGAGATCGGCGTCGCTCACGGCTAACCGGGTCTTTGCCTTCCTTTTCAGCCTTCTTCTTTTCATAGAAGCCGGTCGCAGCGGCGGTACCGGCACCGGCAGCCAGAATAGGAAGGGCTTTTCGCAGCCGGCTCTGAGAGCGCTCTCCTTTGCGTGAACGAGATTTGCTGCGGTGATGTTCAACCAGACCAGCGATCGCAGCACCGGCGAGACCTGCACTGGCCATATGCTGGCGACGCTTGGACTCGCTTTGAGCGTCATCGCCTCCCTTCTCAGAGCGAGTGGAGCTGAGTGCGCGGCCACGAGAGCGGGAGCGAGTGCGGGAGCGACTCTTACGGTCACTGCCATCTTTTTCTTTGTTGGCCTTGTTGTTGCGTAGGGCAGCGACACCGGCAGCAACGGCAGCAGCACCGAGACCGAGTTCCATGAGGGTCTTGGCCCGTGAGCGAGAGTGAGAACGGCTGCGGCTGCGACTGCGACCATGACGGCCACGGCTGCTGTGATGGCTATGGTGACTATAGCGGTGAGATCGATCGTCATCGAAAGAGCTTGCACGATGACGGCTGCGGCTCTTGCTTCGGTAGTAATCTCGGACATGGCCTGCAGCATTGACAGCCACAGCACCCAGGGCACCAGCACCGGCCGTCTTAGCGGCGTGGCTCAAGCCATGGCTAACATCCTCACCATCGCGCTTACGGCGACTGCGAAAGAACTCGGCACCGGCGGCACCAACAAGAGCACCTTCTGCCAAATGGCGTTTGTGGTGGTGACCATTTTCATCTTCGTAGTTGCGGGTTTCCTTGCGGACATAGACCATGCTGTCATCACTACTGTAATCACGGTCACGGTCACTGTGGCGGCGGCTTGCCTGCGAGATCGAGTCACCGGGGCTCAACTCTCGACGAGGACGGTCATCATATTCACGAACCCGTCGGCGATGTTGATAATAATAGGGGTCCTCTTCGGCGTCCGATCGGCGGACCACATCGTACTCGGATTCGCGGGGGCTGGCGTAAACATTGCGGGCTGAATGAACGATTATTGGCTGATCGTGAATGATGATAGTAGGGGCCGGGTTGGGAACCGGTGCACGAAGCAGCTCTGCGGACCGGGAGATGTGGCGATGTGTGTAGGGATCTGGGTACTCACGCTCATAGTAGTCTCTCTCGCTGTATTCGTAGCGGCGAGCGGGCGGGTCGTATTCAACATCACGCTCATAGCGCCGAACGGACAAAGGCTCGTCCGACTCGGTCTTGCGACGGATGACGAGCTCTCGCTCGTTGTAAGGATCGTCACGACTCATGGAGAACTCGCGACGCTCTTCTCGTTCGTCTGATGGAATGACGTAACGTTTGATAGTGACGGGGCGGTCGTCGTGGCCTCCATCTCGGTAGTACGACATTGTACTCGGGATTCGGAGGAAGATATAGGAATGAGGGGAGACGGGAAAGGGAATGGAGGGGAAGAGGGGAGATAAGGAAGGAAAAAAAGGATGAAGGTGGAGGAGGGGCCACAGATGTCAGAGACAGAGGGGCACGGGAGGCAGGATGCACTCTGCACAGCACTGTACTGCACTGCACAGAATTTGGGGGGGGCGCAGGGAAGTGGGGTTGTGCAAGAGGCTGTGATCGACTAGTGTCTGAGGGGGAAACCCAGGCGGAATCCGATTGGGGATTTCCAGAAGGCAATGGAAGGAATGAGAGGAGACGATGGAGACGATTCAGGCAGTTCAACAGTCGTCAGGGGCGTAGAGCCGTTGAGTCGGGTTGGGCTGATGCCTGAAACTGTGAGGCTCTCAGATCGGCAGAGCTAGCAGTAGCAGATGGAGGAGTGGAGTGAGCAAAAGAGGGAGGAGCAAGAGAGGAGAGGAATCAGATGAGATGAAGGAAGAAGAAAGGATTGAGTCGAGTTAAGAGTGATGAGTGATGGAGGTTCAGGGTAAAGAAAAGATGGTAGAGGTGAAGGTGAAAGTGAAAGAGGCAAAGAAGCGAAGCGCCACGTGAGGCTCCTTCTACTTCACCTTCACCTTCACCCTCAACCCTCAACCACCACACCGAGTATATCCTCACATACCCACTGTTTTGCCTACTCACTTTGTGGCGAACTATCGGTCTGCAATGGCTGACATCTGAATCAACGACTCTCTGGATTTGTTTACTTTCTACACATGCCCCGTCTGGTTCGCTCCCGTTCGCGCCCATGGATGCCCTGCCCAGTCTTTGGTACAGTGGAACCCATCTACATCAATGCAGACATCCATACATCCATACATGTGTGAAAGCACTTTGACTCGATCGCCTTATAGAACTTGCTGCAAGCCGGGCGCAACCTGCAACAAAACAGGGCGCTGCACTGCGCCTCTCTTCCCCACTGACCTTGGCCTTGACCTTGGCCTTTGCCACAACCTCGGGGCTCGGGGTGGAATGGTTGAAAGGCTGCGACACTGCGACACTGCGACACCTGCCTTTCGAGTCCTGCCCCTTGGCCATGTTGTACACAGGGACGGATATCTGCCGCTATGCAACCGCCTCGGCCGGTTAGCAATCAAGTTTGTCCAGCCCTGTCCCTGATGGGCAACGGGCGACTCGTTGCACCAATGACGTCAGGCGCGGGGCATTGTGGATGACAAACAGATACGAGCACATCGTGTGGCCATGATAATGACCATAATACACCCTGATACGCCATAATACACCATATACATCCATACACCGATTAGCTGCGGACTCCAGCACTGCCGAGCGGTTGTCTCTGCACAAGTCTCAACGCTAGAAAAGTACGGAAAGGCTAGAATACCCGAGGAGACTTTCTCCGGTCTCCATTCTCTCCAGCCCTATGCACCATAATGGACCTCAGGACCCAAGTGGCACACGCGGCTCTTTTTGCCTCCGGTCACAAGTACTGTCGATGCATACACGAGTAATACGAGGCACGGCAGCAGGCCGGTTCAAAATCTTGATGGCCCCAGCTGACGTCAACCTCTCTTCCCTCAAAAGTCCCAAAAGTGAGATGGGAATACGGAGTATGGAGTACTCGGCATCTATATGATGCTAAATCCATTCTTTTTTCGGGGGCTAGTTTCCCCTTTATCCCGTGTGCGAGCAATGTCGTTGACCAGGGTTGGTATCAGGTATGAAACGTCTCATACAGGATTGGGATACAAAGAGCAGCCCGACTTCCCTTGTCCAGTCCCACTTTAGGCTCCTTCAATAAACATTACGCATTATGACTGGCTTTTGACTTTGTGTCGAAAACAAAGAGCGCGAGTACGGTTGCATTAATCGCATCTCGAAAGGAGAGTTTGCTATTATCCATTATACTACGGTCGGGCAAGCATCCAATCGACTCCACACGCTTCAGTCGGAAGATGGGCATTTGTTGGGTCTATACTTCAAGAGGCTATGAGAATTATGCCTCGATTCTCAGCTTCCCTTCGTATATCAGTATATGGACAAAGTGAATATCATAAACCTAAATTTTGAAAAGGCAGCCGACCCTCGTTGTGATAGCGTACTTTTCGTATTCAATCATACGCCATTGGACGCCCAGTTAAAGACTCGCATCGATGACTCGCTCAATATATTCATAAGCATTGCGTGAAACTCAAAAGAGTTCCCATTACCGCCGGGACACTCGAAGCAATGTATGTTTCCCATTCGCTGTTGTTGATAACCTGGCGTCACATTTGCCATTCTCTGAAGAGGGAGATGGGACGCTACCAATGAAACGAGTGTGACAACTTGGAACATCAAAAGCTTGAAACTCAATCTGCGTGAGAAGTACAGGCTATGATTAACTATCGAGTCGCTGACACTAGTGCTCGTACTCCCCTCTAGCTCTGTTGCTGAAGTATGGACTATGACCTATTTGCAAGAGTTATCCGCAGCCTTTATAGCTATGAAAGACTCGGACTCGATGAGAAAGGTTCACAGTATAATAAAATGCTTTGAACTTTCGCTCAAATCGCCGATAAAGCGTCTCCATCGGTCAGACCTTTGTATGCCTCCGAAGGATTTGCCCGGGTGATCCTGATAATCACAGCCATTTCCTCGTCCACAGGCGTGTGCGACCTCTCACTCGTCAGTGCAAACTTCGACTTTGCCCGGGTCGAATATAGAGTGTATGGAAATTTAAAGCACTGCCACGCCTATAATAAGCGATCCAGCATATACTGCGTGTAGATGGGAGCCGCACAGGAAGCCGCAGGATGGCATTTGCGCCGATAGCCGATGCTGCGTACATTGAATATGAGTCAATGATCTAATCTATTAGAGTGACAAGACCGACTAGAATTATTCTATTCTGTGAGAAACTTTTCCGCTACGGTAATTGCATTGATACAGTCCTCCCGGGGTGCAAAGACAAAGGATACTGTTGGATTTTCATCATCACAGTCTCTGCACACTCATCCAGCACCCCTTAAACCGTCTTCAATACACGTGTCCCAACTGTTCAAACAATCAAGATACAAAGGGGGCTTGGTTCAAATATCCAAAATGACTGAGGCTCGTGCCTACTTTGCTGCTAGATTCAAATGTCACATACGAAGCCATCTCTCCTGCAACTGTCGGGCCATGTCCATCCTTCCATTGGCGCAATATAGGTCTACAAGATTAGTGACCGTCTCTGATGTCGAGGGGTGATCCGGACCCAGATCCTTCGCAGCACCATCCAGCGCCCGCAAATACATTCGTTCTGGCATCCCCAAATTTCCACGCGCATTATACAGTTTTCCGAGGCTATTGAGAGTTTCCACGGTTAAGGGGTGACCCTTTCCAAAGGCCTTCTCGGTACCCGCTAGCGCTCGCGTGTACATCTGCTTTGCCTTGTCGAATTCTCTTTGGGAATAATACAGATTTCCAAGATTGTTGGCAGTATTGAGGGTTGCGACGTCGTCGTCCCCTTCCAGCGTCTCTTTCCTAGCCAGGACCTGTAGATATATTGTTTCCGCCTTGTTCAGCTTTTTCTGTGCGATGTATAGGTTTCCCAGATTGTTGAGGGTATCGATGGTTGACGCATGATTTTCTCCAAGTTGCTTCCCCCGCCCAGATAGGACTCGAAGGAAGATCTTTTCCGACTTGTCTACCTGTCCCTGTAAGCAGTAGACAATCGCAAGGTTATTGACCGTGTCGAGAGTTGCCGTATGCTCTGACCCTAGATCGTTCTCTCTTCCGGCCAGAGCCCTGGTATACATTTGCTCCGCCTCGTCGAGTCTGCCCTTCCTGCAGTAGATGACACCCAGGTTGTTGACGGTGTCGATGGTCGAGGCGTGCTCTGGTCCAAGCTTTGCCTCTCTTTCGGCTAAGGCCTGGGTGTACATCTGTTCAGCCTCGTTTAGTAGTCCTTTGTCGCGATGTGCGTTGCCTAGAATGTGGGGGTCGGTGGGAGTCGATGATGGATTTGAAGATGCCATGTTTGTTGCTGAGAAAAGGCGGATGCAGATCCACCATATCACAAAGAGCGCAGATGCCAGCAGTAGATGGGAAGGGGTATATATAAATGGTCTAACTTCCATTGGTCGAAGGAGAATACGGTTTTTATATCTCAAATCCTTCAGTCTGCCTGGAGGGGATACCCATCATAAGTTGCCCCTTCCATCGTGGGGTTGTGTGTTAGCGCGTGTTCAATACGAGAATGACGGGATCCATCGCGCTTGAAATTAAAGTTAAGATCTAGATTGGTCTTAGTGCTTAGTATTATGTACTGAAATATTCGATGCCTAAGTAAAATCATTGAAACATCGATATAGAATGCCCTGGATCTGCATGTTAGTCAGGTTAAATCATTTTTCCAGCCTGGAGCAGTTATTCATTCTTCGAAAATTGACGCGAGATGGCGTGCTTCCTATGGAGAGAGCCATAAGAGTACTGGTCACCGGGCTAGCGATTTATTTGATACTAACGAGCTAAGTTCGGGTCGTTCGTTGAATAATGTCAAGCAAAACACTCAATTTTCAAAGTTTTTCAAGCAATCTCAAGGCTCGCAAAGTATAAACGTTGAAAAAAAATAACTAGCTAAAATACTCCACATTGTAGTACCGGAAATACTTTGAACTGCATCAAGCCCTGGAGAATATAAATGTTGCTTAGCCTATCCCAACCCCCCAACATTATCGCCAGAATTGCAAGTCCGTTAGTTCAAACATTCATCCATCGCTCAGCTGCATACATGGGATTCGTTGCAAATTTTGCGTGCTCGCTCGCCTGACGGGTACTCACGCGTGCCTTCAGGAGAAGTATTGGGTCACCATCCACCGAAAGCTTATAAAGGGCCTGTGAAAGGGTGTAGTCAACCACAATGTCCGCGCCAGACTGTCCGCCAAAGCTGATCATTTTCTTTTCGTTAAATGAAGTGCTAGGTCGGAACTGTCCAATCATATATCGATTGACTTGGCATTCCAATCTTGCTTTAAATTCCACAAACTTCCATATCAAAGTCTTCAACTGCTCTCTCCGCTTCTGTTGACATGTAGGTGATTGATTCCCGACTTTAGACTCAACCAATTCAGCCAGGTAATCGACGCTAGCACGTAGGGATTCGTTGTTGATTGAGACCGCCGCCTTGCTAATTGCAGCAAAAAAATGCTGTCTGATGTATGATGGGACTTGATAGATCTATCAGCAAAAGTAGGGTATGTACTCGATGGCTTCGGGAATTTACTCACACATTTTTTGGACCTCTGCGCTGATTGATTGGATTTTGTGGCTCGCGATCAGCTCTTCCTCAGTGTTGCTCATACCAATCCAGAACTTCAGCAAGTAAAAGCTGAAAATCAGGCAGGATACTGCTCCATATATCCAGCAGGAATTTTGAGCATGAGTATCTCCCTGAGGAAAATGGCGATTCGCCCATCCTTCAAGCTCTTGGTAAAGACCATTCAAAACTTGACTGAGCTCGTCGTCGTCGGCTTGGTCCGTTGATTTCTGGATTTTCCTTTGCCGCAAAAGGAGCATTGTGTTTTCTTGCTGTAGTTCACTTATCTTTGCAGTCTGCTGCTCCATGATCTCGGTCTGCCGGCGAAATTTCTCTTCTGCAGCAATCTGGGCAATATTTGCAGCTTTGCCCTTTCGCATGACTTCGTCTAACCGTTTATGAATGTCATATCGGGCTTGAGTGCTCCATTTAAGGTCATTTTCAAGTTCACTACACCTTGCCACTTGCTTTTCCAAGGCTTTCATGAGCAAACTCCTTTGCACTTTCGCCTCTTTACACTTCCCACAATCTCTTTTCAGGTTGGTGACGGAAATTTCTACTGTATTAGAACCTTTTTATGCATCAGCGGGTTTAAAGCTCACATAAGGAAAAGTTATCATAGAAATCATGATGTATCCTAACCTTCCTTTGATTCTTCATTCAACTGACGACTGAAACAGATATGTTCGGCATCACGGGTATCAACATCATTGAAATCAAGATTCCTGATGGCGATATCACCGGTATTGGCATCACCGGTATATTTGTTTGAAAGCCAGGAGTTTAGAACCCAATCATGTATCATGGTGGTGGACTAGTCTTTGCAAAGGTTTCGGACAAATTTGACGTCTTCCTGCAGCAACAGATCTGATTGAAGGAAGATGGTAGAAGTGGGCTATGAGAGTGGGTATTTCAAGACGTAGGCTGGTCTGCAGGTAGGAAGAACTTCAGAATATGTGAGAAAACTTGATAAAAAAAGAATATCAAAGTTGGTTCGGCGAAAGCCGCAGCGGGCTCTTTGTCCTGATTACTATTTAATGACCCGCTCTATGGTGAAAGCTGTAACCGCCACTCATTTTGGATCGGGCATACATCATCGACCATCAATATTAAACAGAATTCTTGGGCGCATTCGTAATTCATGTTCAAACTGGAATCCACCCTTTCCTTGCAGCACACTTCACTCAAGCATCATGGCAGACATCACAGTTCCTATGCTCGACAAGCGCATCAAACTTGTGGTAGGAATAGATTTTGGCACCACTTTTAGCGGGTATTTTTACGTCAGTATCCATAAATAGATGGGCTCTTCGCTGATTGCTGCAGCATCTGCTGGGGGCTGGAGGGTGATGATGATATTGAGGTTATTCAGGAATGGCCTGGAAAGTTTAATGGTGAGTCGCTAACTTCTATTTATGGACTACTATCGTTCTAAGTTGTACAAGTCACCTCACCAAAGGCTCCTTCTGTTCTTGCATACCAATATGACCATGTTAGATGGGGGTATCAGGTCGACGAAATGAAAGAAGCAGTGAGGGGCGTAAAACTGTTGCTGGATAAGAGTAAGGAGCTGAAGTTTGGGCCTGCTATCGAAAGCGAGCATATTATCGAGAAGATGTTTCGAACCCCCGTTGATGTTGCAGCTGAATATCTGAAGGAGATCTTCACACATGCCAAATGCATTCTCGAACGACGAGGAATTGCCAGTTTGATGAAGAACATGGATGTTCAGTACATCTTGACCGTGCCAGCAATATGGTCCGACAAGGCCAAAGATTTGACCATGCAAGCCGCCCATCGCGCTGGCATCCCGGAGTCTGGTCTCCTTCTCCTCTCTGAGCCTGAGGCAGCCGCAATTTATACTATTCGCACAATCCAGGCAAACTCCATCGCCGTACGTATCGAAATATTATATGAGAACTTAGCTAATCAGTATTAGAAAGGTGATTCTTTCATAGTCTGTGACGCGGGCGGCGGAACCGTGGTATGTTTTCACCAAAGTAATTGATTTACGCATTAACGATTCTCCATCTAATAGGACCTTATCACCTATCGGATTACGCAAACGGAACCGATCAGGATGGAGGAAATCGTAGAGGGCACAGGTTGTTCTCTAGAATACATATTTATTTGCTTTGCTGATCCACCATTTCCTAGGAGAGGTATGTGGCTCAGTAATGCTGGATGAGCGATTCGAGGCTTTCTTGTCCAATGCAGTTGGGGAAACGCGATACCTAGGATTGCCCGATTCTAGTAAGCGCCATGCGCTCCTGAAGTGGCAGAACGACATTAAGCCTTCGTATTCGGGTCCTGAAAAAGACGAATTCCTTGACGCGGGTTACACGGTACCCATTCCGGGTGTTCCAGATTTCCCGGAGAAGCAAATTTATCAGGGTATGCTTCATTTGGAAAAGTAATTACAGGACTACCAACTAGAGAAATAAATGCTGATGAGTTTATAGCGAGGATGTTCAGCAGATCTTTGACGCTGTGGTGGAGAAAATTGAGATTCTGATCTACGGCCAGCAAGAAAAGGCCATCAAGGCCGGTGCAGCTCCAAAGGTGAGTTGCAACTATAGTTCCATGATAAATAGTGCTGATATCTAGCAGGCTATTTTCCTTGTTGGCGGTCTTGGTGCATCGGAGTATCTCTACAAGAGGCTATCAAAACGATTTGACGGGCTTGATATCATGCAACCAAAGAATGCGTACGTGACCTATTGCGATAATGTTATGTCCCGTCACTAATCTCACTTGGCGCATCTTTAGCTGGTCTGCTGTTGTTCGGTGAGTCGTGAAATTGCTTGCATATAGACCCCTTGGGAAGTAGGAAAGTACTGACGATTGCAGTGGTGCTGTTTACCGTGGGTTTGAAGGAAACCAAATCCAAGAACGTAAATCTCGCTGTCACTACGGCGTGATATATCACACCTATTTTGATTCCAATCTTCACAAAAAGAAAGATAGATTTTGGTGTCCATACGAAGAGAGATGGAAAGCTAATGGTAATATGCGGTGGTACATTCACAGAGTAAGAAACCACTCTATTTGCACCAACTACGAAATTAAAATCTCAAATTGACAACTCTCAAAGGGCGATGCTTTTTCTGAGGGAAAGCCAGTATCCTTTCCTTTTTACAGAACTGTTCCTCTGGATGGTTCATTCGTGTTCCACGATTATCTGCATGTCTGTGTAATGGAGAAAGCGCCAGCCCTTTTTGGAAATGGTGAGTTCTTCCAAAAGAGTATGTATCTTAAGAAAATCATGATACTAATTTGTAAATAGGTGTGGCTCAGCATTGTAGGCTCGAATCAGACTTGAGCAAGATCCCAAAGAAATTATTTAAGATTCATACGAATTCTCGGGGAATTCAGTACTATCGTGTCAACTACAATATGGTTCTGACGCCTCAAAGCATAACTTTGCTCTTTGAAGTGCAAATGAACTCCATGAGCTACGGAACCGTACGAGCTCAATACTACTAGGTAGCCTTTTTGGAGCCTCATGGCAAAATGGGTTGCTGGCATGGACGATTCTTTTTTCCTTTGCTAAAATTGATGATATTCTACATAGCTTTTCTTTGCTGATGGCTTGAAATACAAATGGAAACTTTTATTGCTATCTTATACTACTCTCTAATCACTCAAGTGAATTTATTCATCTTTGATGGTTTGTTAAAGAGTGCCCAGCAACCCAATAGTCAGAACCTTGATCAGGTTCGGTTCTTCAACATAGATAGTAGTACAAGGGCCTGACCTTTTTCAACAAGCTAGCACGATCAGAAAAATATCTCATCTGGGCCCCTTTTCCGGGCCTCCAAAGCATATCTTTCCAAGTCATGAGCTCTGTCATAAGAACCCTTCCATTATTGATTATTGCCAAGATCTACAAAACATGTACATAGAGCTTCTCTGCTTGCGCTAAATGCCCTCGGCTCGACACAATTCCCCGAGTAACGTACTAGTAGTATCGCTGGAGATTTTCTCATCGACTGTATAGACCAAAAGTCATTATTCATGAAGTTTTCATTCATAAGTCTATAATTATTCATCTATCTCCAACCATCTCACCATCGACCCAGTGAATGTAAGCCTTCACTTCTTAAAGGCCTTTGGCTCAGGCAGAGCCTGCGGGGTATCATCGCGCTTAGAAGAGCGAATCAAATGATCAAAAGAAGCAGAGCCACCAACACGGGGCGTAAAAGGATCGAAATCCCAAAGATAACCCAGAGTCCTGAGAATCGACGAAGCAGAGTACGATACAGTCTTGCCATTCGAGTTAGTTCCCTTCTGCTCAACAAGGCCCTTTCCAACCCAGGGGGAAATAAGGATAGTAGGAACACGTCCGCCGAGTCGGTTGAACTCGAACTCGTACTTCGAGCCATCCGGCGCGGTCTCGGTGTAGGTGAGGTTATCCGGGCGCGGGGCCAGAGGCGGCGGGACGTGGTCGTGGAAACCACCAGTCTCGTCGAAGGTCAGGATGAAGAGGGTTTCATTCCACTGGGGGCTGGCGCGGAGGGCGTCGTAGACGTCTTTGATGAACTTTTCGCCGTCGGAGATTAAGCCTGTTGGGTGCATGGAATTGGTGCCGGTGCCACAGCAGGATGGGTCGAGGAAGCTGAATTCAGGGAGGGTGCCGGCTGCGGCATCGGAATAGAAGTCCTTCATTGGTACGGCGAGCTTGTCGTTGCCGCTGGTGAAGGGCCAGTCGAAGAACCACAAGTCGACCATGCCGGTGTCGGCGTCTGTGTAGTAGTTCTTCCAGGTGTGGTCTGTTTCGGAGAGTTGTTGGAAGATAGTGCGCTGAGTCAGACTGTGGGTGTCGGCATCAAATCCGTCATCGTTTGTGCCATGACCAGCTGAGGTTCCTGAGAGAACATAGGCACGGTTGGGGTTGGTGGGCTAGGGTGTGTAAGTTGATATCCTGGATGTTTTTTCGCGCTTCAGAGAAGATATAAGACTTACACCAGGGTGGTCTGAGTGCCAGTGGTTAAAGGTGAGGTAGTTCTGGACCAGGCTTGTCAAGACTGGTACCTCATCCTCAGTGTAGTAGTTGAGAACCTGCTTGGCAAGATCTTTATTGGCGAGGTCGCCCGCATGGCTGCGCAGTTGCTCGTGCACAAAGCCTTTCTGACCTGGGATCAGCTTGCCACTGGCGATGTCTTCGTTGTTAGGGCTGAAAGTGCCGTAGAATTCAATGTTGTTGCCGGTGACCGAGTGATCAGGGTCGTCGAGAATGGAATCGAAGTCCTTAGCGGCGCTGCAAACCTGGCCCTGGGAGGCGTCGGTCAAGTTATAAGGGTTGCAGAAGGGACCATTGTTGATGGGATTCTCAAGTCCTTTGATAGTCTGGCCACCGAGCAAGTTATCCAGGGAGCGGTTCTCCAGCTCCAGAACAACAACATTCTTGATAACGCTCTTCAAGTTCTTGATGGAGCTTTGCGAATGCGCGTTGGAGCGACCACCCTTGGGCACCGCAGCAGCAGCGGACGCAAAGGCCAGTAGACCAACAAGAGCACTAGGATGCATGATGAGATCCTGGTATGAGAAGATGTGCGTTTGAAAGAAGAGATTGTTTCGAAATCCCTCCGACTTTTATACTTATCACGGACGGAGCCCATGTGCAACGCCGGCCTTCGCTCCGATGAAGCCAGCACCTGTTCGCATCCCACGTGTAGCTTCTCTGATCATCGTCTCGCTCGATCGCGGTGTAGGCCAGCTCCGACCCTCCTGCGTGCTGCGGGGTAGGCAGGCATGGAAGCTTCGATAGAGTATCCATTAAGGATGGGTCAGGTGGAAATATAGACCACCCGATTGGATCACGCATATTCATTCCATGGAGAGGATGGTGCGATTTACGTAGATTGACAGGTACCCTGGCATGCCGAAGGCACAAGGTACACGCAGTGACCGGTTGGATGTGAAGGGATGTGAAGGGACGGACCAAACAGATCCACTAGAGCAAAGTCCTGCACGCTAAGGTGGGCCGTGATGATCGAAAGTAGAATGATCGACGACTCAAATCAGCGACCGCATGGCCTGCACGCGCAGGCTATAGCGGGTCAAGTGGTGGTCTCCGTCTCCGCACTGGTGTTGCGCTGGGGCTTTCCATGGTGTCTTCACAGTGTGTTGTTTATCATGATTAAGTTTTTGGTCGGATTAAAGCGCACGCAATTTTAAGAGTGGATGATCATGTAACGATGACTTCGCTTAGAGATGAGGGTTTGGGAAGTGGATGGGAAGGGAAGAAGTGGGAGAAGGAGAGAAGTGGAAGACAAGAAGAGATCGGCACGCGTGGCTGGACCTGCGGGCGTGATTGGCGGGTGTGGCTGGAGGGCTTAACCAGCCTTGGCGGGCTTTAACTGGCTTTAACTGGCTTTAGTTAAGTAGCACGGAGTACAGCAGTACTTGGGTAGTATCGCCTAGTAGCTGGTATTTCTTTCACTTAATGGATTTTTTAAATAAAGAACCTTGGAAATAGAAATAATAAAACACACATTCATCATGGTCTCATCAAGCATCAATCTAAAGACAAAGCCACCACCCAGACAGATCCATATCCATATTCGTATCCGCGCCAGAAAGACTTTTCCGGAAAATTAAAATGCAGAAAAAAAAAAAAAAAAAAGAAGGGGAAAATATGAAGACTCCTCCACCTGGCTGGAGAAGATCCCTTACATAGTAGCATCAGACTCAAACCCATAATGGCCAACCGAAGAACCAAGAGAGTCCCACGGAACAGAAGTAGGAGCAAGCCAATTTTGCGGATGTAGATGGACTCCAAAGCTTGATTGCATGGTCGGGTCACTGCAGGAGGAAGAAACAGTCGGGACAGGAGAGAGGGACTGCGAGTGAGAGAAGGCGTAGTTGTCAGGGATTGCGATGGATGAAAGGGATGGCGGGAGAGTAGTAAACATTTGAGGGTGATGGATGGGTGTTTGAGATTGAATAGGAGTCTGAGACTGAGCCCGGGCTTCGGTTTGGGCTTGCTGTTTCTGAAGTTGGGTATACTGTGTTGATGCAACCTCACTATAAACCATTAGCAACCACTCTTCATACCCAGTGAAATGGGAATGTGAGATAGGAGAAACATACACAATCTGTCGTACGACGGGAACCGCCTTACTGCAAAAGATACTTCTCACGGACAATGATGCAAATAGATCCAGCGCTTTGCTGAGAGTTTCCTTCATCTCGTCGAATTCAGACGAGCTCTCCGGGTTCATGAGGCCAATGGCTAGAACCACGGCGGCATGGAATGCATGGAAACTACCCAATCCGCTTGTATACCATTTATACGGCGCTGTAAACTGTGGAGATTCCAATAGAGTCTGGAAATTAGATAGTGACCTCTTGGCCATGGACATGCATTTTCCCCGCGCGGTAATTGTTTCGGTCGTGACTTCGCCTTGCAAGAAGCGGCAAAGCTTAGGCCGGAGAAGGAGTAAGAAGAGTTGGTCGATGTGGCTGTGGAGAATGCGGAGGTTTGCTTGGTGGTGTACTGGAAGCGACTCTTGGCTACCGTTGCTATCTTGGTAGCGTGCGTCACAGATTTCACGGATGGAGTAGAGCTCGGCTTCGAGCTGGGAGGAGCTAAATCTTGATTGCGGGTAGGTAAAGATGGTTTCGCAGATTCTGTTGGAGACTTTGTGAAGACGGGTAGAGAGGAGAAGGTAGGTCATTTGAGTTGGGCGTGCGAGAGAGGGTGATGAGGTTGATGAGAGACCGGAGCCAGTGAGGAGGTCAACGTCGTCGACATCAATGGGCATCTTCACATCTTGGGGAAGCATCGACTGATCCAGGCTTCCGAATGAGGAATTTTGAATGGTATATAGCATCATCATTCCGGCCCAGGCTCGTCGTCGTTCTTCTCGCTCTATAGGACCCAGTGGGAATCTCTCTGGATCAATATGACATCCCATGGAAATCGCGACGTGGTGAGTAAAGCCCAATAGTGTCCAGAAGGGCAGACCACGGTGGAGACGTGCATAGCTGATCAAAACTAACGCTTGGAGGGAGTTAATCGAGTGACGAGTCATAACCCCATCAGAAGCCAGGCATCTGAGTGCAGCAGAGCGATACCGTGCTGAAAGCACTTTGATATTTCGACTGACCGTTCTCTCACGGCCAAGATCAGATAGAAGAGGATCATCGTCCTCCAATGCGCTAACGGCAATAGCGAGCATCGCAAACATCAGGGCCAGCCATGATGTCGAGACACTTCCCGGGTCATGGTAAAATTGCTGATACTCCGCCTCAAACGTCAAGTCATGAAGAATATGGAAGACCTAGTCAGATCCAGAGTTAGCCATGCACTTTCCATTTTTACTTTATTCACCGCTAGTTATTTTCTTACCGGTGAGAAGACACGGAAATAAACTTCTTTCAAATTATCACAATACCGACTCGGCGGAAGAAGAGCCAAAATTTCCGCGCGCGAGATACTCCCATTTTTCGCCAGCGGGATCTGCAGATCGTCATCGTCCGCGATATCCGCCTCGGAACTCCGCAAACACTCCGCCGCGGGGCTCTTCGCAACAACAGATTCCCACTGCGAAGCCAGTGGGACATACCGCACATGACCAGAAGGCGAGGTCTGCAGATTTCCAATATTCCCGAGCATGGGACTACCCCACGCTTCGAAGGCACCGACATCAGACTCGGAAAATGAGCCCGTGACACTGGGGGCACCACCACCTAGCGGGGAAGTGGCGCCACCCGTGGGCGTTCCAGCTTGTGAGCTGACCTGTTTTTGAAGCAAGCCTTCTAGGTTTCTTATGCGGGCTAATAGTTCGTTCTGAACTGTTTGGTCGGTGGTGGATGATTGTTCTGTTGACAGTCGGGGTTGGCCGAGATAGATGCAGTCCTCGGCGCCGAGACCTCTTCGCACACAGGTCTGGCAGGGTCTTCCATCACGAGAACAGCGGATCTTTCGCGTTCTGCACGCTTGACAGCTGATGGGGAGACGTTTCCCGGTGGAGCGGGATGATGAAGACATTGGAGCTCAGACGTTGATGTAGTTCGTAGATGGAATGATGACCGAATTCGTGGATCAAGCACCGACAACGACCCAGTGGAAGGAGATTTCTTCCGCACTGAATCAAGATCTCTGTGAATGGCAAAATCCTTTTTTTCTCAAGTGGACATGGCACGATGTCACGGGCTTCGGACGGAGATAAACGTGGCGATGGGGGCGTTTGGGTGGACCAGGGTCTTGATTGGACAAGTCTGATTTCTCGCTTCTCCGTTCTAGAAAGATGGGCCCATAGATCTGAAAAAATGGATCACTGTAAAAAGAGGATGACGATGGACCAAGATGATATAAAAAACCCACTTTTCAGATGAGCGGGGTGGGAAATCGAGATCTTTAAAGAATACAGAATGGGGAAGGTGATGCCTCATTTGTATAAACCCTCTTGACCCAATCCACACTCGCGGTCAAGTTAAATGAGAGGAGGCAACCCTTTGAGCATGGCGAGTGTTTAGCCGGACGAGCTGAAGCGCCGCCGCCCCTTTCTTCACTCCGAAAGTAGCTAAAATGCACCGGAAGAGTGACAGCATACCTCAATGAAACTAGGAGACTCGAATAGCGCGGAACGCCCGAAGAGTGGGGCGCATAGAAGGCTTCTAGAAGACCCATCGAATGGGTCTGTGGATCAAGGTTTTTTTTATTATTATTTCATTTTATTTGCTTTTATTTTGGTGCTTGGGTGCAGGGGGTAGTATGGGGATAGCAAATGGCATGGCATGCTTCCATGCTTCTAGTTGCCGAAGAACCAACCGAGACATCAAAATTGTAAAATTGTAGAGTGCGATCGTGTCACCTTGCATATCATCGTCATCACCCCTTGGTCCGATGCTGTTGATGCAGGGAGTCGCTCGGGCCTGTATTCGGATGGCCGGAGTCAAGGTCGGCTTGGAGAAGGGTGGAGGAGACCGAAAGACACGCCAAGACGGCACAACACGCGTTGTTGTGCTTATGCCGTGATGACTACGGGCGATTATTATTGTTGTTTTGTGCAATGATTGGGGGTTGATGCGAGAAGGTTTGCCACCGCGGTCCAAGCGTCGATCATACTAGTTTGTGATTCACTGCGTTACGATGGCAGTTGGAGACGCACTAACTTGATAGAGATGGCATGCGCCTCCATGAGCCACATTCCTGCATCTACGGAGTAGTTGAGCCATAATTAAGCATGTCACTCGAGGCAGCTCTGTTACCTGTTGAAAACTCTGACGCTTACCGGTCCCCCGGAGACGTCACCTTCCCCTTGGGGATTTGAAACCACACTGCTGGCTCAGGCTAGGGCTGGGGCTGGGGCTGAACTGGGGCTGGAACTATCGAGAGTGATCCAACGGTAGCCCTACACCTAGTCCCAGTACGGATACCTAGACAGAGTATCCATCTGTGCATGAATCAGTGTAGCTACACCGTATCTGTGTAGGAGTACATGGTTACGTATGTGGATGAAAACAGACTACCCTATTGGGCCTCCCGCGGGCGGTGATGTTGGAGGTGTACATACTACATTTACAAAACTACCGTGAATACCTCTTCGTCTCATGGCTCGGACTTTTTAATATTGTTCTTTTTGTCATGAAAGACCTGAAGATCTTCCATTGCGGATCAATAGACGGCAGTTAGACTCTTTGTCCGTTTCCGATCAGCAAGGGATCCCCCATCGCACACATGGTGTCCCCCGGAATGTGTGCGAACTATCGACGTTAGCGAGGGCTCGGGCCTCGTGTTCCTGGCGATAAAGTTTGAAGGGGGATGAGCGCAGAGCCGACGCTTTGCCGACGACTGACATTCTAGAGCAAGAATTCTCTATGAAAAATATCAATTCAAGCACAGTGTCCCTACATAAATCCACAGTAGGGAATATGTAGTACTCCGTACTACTCCGGGCAGCATCCAGAATGTACTAGAGACAGACGGGGAAGAGATTGACAGAGCAGTATGAAATCAGTCGTGGCGAATAGCGTAGCGTTACCCGCCGATCGGACTCTTTTTCCCACTTACAAAACACGAGACTAGCGATCACCAACATGAGCATGGTACGGGAACAGACGCGTGGTGATAGAGTTTTTCGGATGGAAGAGACAAGACTAGTTGATCGGGCAAAACACTATGATCCATAGCAGCCAAACAATTTGACCTTACCGAGCCCATGTCGTGTCCGCGTGTTTCCATCTGGAAATTCCCCAGGGCGATCGCGTTTCAGGAGGATCAGAGGCCCTGGAGTCAGATCTCCGATCTTCCCGAGGAAATCCCGTGGGCCAGCCTCCCTTCCGAAAGTTGACCTGTCCAGTCCAAGGGGCCATTCTACCTCTTCCTAATAGAGCTACAGTCGATCTAGTTCAGGGCGGCTGAATTGAAACCTGTATGTGTTTATGCGTGTAGGTGTGCTTCCTTTTGTCCGTCGCCACGTACTTTGTGTATTTTACATATTCTCCTCGATGCTATGCAGGTGCAGTGTTCTGCATCCGAATTCTAAATCAATATTACGTTTATGCCTCGTGGCTTCTTCTCAACTAGGAAGGACTCTCTTGACACATAGATTCTATGTTCACATTCCACATTTCTCATTGGTTTTGCTCAATAAAGTACTAGTAATTTCCTACAGAGCTGCAAATGGTCAATACTCACCATCGACATCGGTGAGGCACGCTCAGGGCTCCGCCTTCCGGGCCGATTCAACGTGTTGAGCTTCACCGACTTGCGACACTCGCTTGGCACTATCATCAGCGGCAATAACACGGTCGCCGAATGCCGCAGCGACTTCTTCGAGAGTTTTTTGTTTGGTTTCCCTGGATAAAAATAAATTAGCTGGTTTGATGCCTTGGATGCCTGGGGCGAAAAGCAATCATTTTAACATACGGGAAGAAGAAGTATGCGATCACCAAGAAAAATGCCGAACAAACCACAAAAACGTAGTAATAGTTTTCATGGATATTGGCAAATGCACTAGGTCCCGCTTCGGTGACTTGAATAAAAATTAGCAGCGGGTCTTTCATAAACTTGAATGTGGACATGATAAGATCGCAAACTCACTCGCGACATTAACAATAAAGTGTGACGCAGCCGCCAACCCCATAACTTTACTTCGCAGGGCTATGGGCAAGACCTCCGCTCCATACAGCCAAGTCGTACTATTAAGCATACCATCTAAGCAAGCGCGACGCAGGCATGTCAGTCAATCATCCACAGCTAGCATTCTCCACCCTTCGACAGCTTCCCTTCTCAAGTGGAGCCAAAGTCAAACTCACAGTAGCACACGACAAACAGATATATACCGAGAATGGCAAATCCCTTGCCGACGCGGTTATCCGTGTTCTGGAACACTCGCTGCATGACAGCCGCATAGATCTCGATCAGCACGATTCCGGCTAGACCCGTAATTATCATCCTGCGGTGCGTGACGTTAGCATGTGGGGAAAGGCAAAGCGAATAGAGGGAGGAAAGGGAAAAGGTTAAGCTCCAGTTCCAACGGCTCACGTACTTGCGTCGTCCCCACTGATCTGTCAGGTACTTTGTCGTTAGGGCGTTGGAGACGAAGGCGATGGTCCCATAAGCGGCGGCCAGTGCGAGAATCGAGTGGGAATTGATGCCGAGGGATTTATACAAGATTGCTGAAACAGTTAGTCTGGATCTTTACCTGTGAATGCCCTTATACTGGGTAAAATAGAGATCTGGCTCACTTTGATAATACTGTACGGTGAAATGTTAGTACACATCTGACTGCCTGCATCTCGACAGTTCGATTTAACATACCTGGATAACGTTCACGCCCGTCAAACTAGTCATTGTCTGCACGGCAATAGACCTAGTGGAGTAACCTGATCAGCAATAATTCCAATCAAATTCCCCCCGTTGAGCCCCTAATACGCCCCATAATCAAGCTTCAAAAAACGGAAATAGCGCAATGCGGAGCGCGGGTGGGGGTGGGGGATAAGGAGTTAAAAACATACACCAAGACCCGAGACCGGAACAACTTGTAGATCTCTTTATAAGAAGTGATTTCCCTCTCCATCTCATACTCAATCTGAGCCTGCATAAGCGCAAACTCCTGCTGAACCTCCTGTTCCTCGAAACCACGTCGAATCCTCGTAAACTCCCTCGCGGCATCCTCAACCTTCCCGTTACGAATCAGCTGCCGCGGCGAGTTCGGCATAAACGTCGACAATCCGATAAACATGATCACGCCCCAGGGGATCTGGATGCCGAGTGGGAGTCGCCATTGCACAGGGCCGTAGGGGGCATAACTACACGCGAACCCGACCCAATTCGACATCATTGTACCGAAGGAGATACCGCAGCCGGATATTCCGCCGATTAGGCCTCGGACGCGTGGGTCGGAGATTTCACTCAGGTAGATCGGGACTGTGGCGACCATTCCGCTGTCATCGTCGTGGTGTCAGTGATCTTTCTGCAGTTGGCGTGGGCCTAGCTACTAGTAGGCTTGAGTCTGTGTTTGTAGAGAGCTTACCCCACAGCGTATCCGGCTAGAACTCGGCCGGCGAGGAACATGCCGATATTCACGGAGGCGGTTTGGATGACGGTCCCGATTGTCACGATTATACACATCAGCTGCATGAAGCGGATACGGCCGAGTTTATCACCGATGAATGTTTGTGTTAAGGCGCCGAGGGCTTCGCCGGCGATATATACTGCGACGACCTGTGCGTGCTTGTTAGCGGGGTTTGACAAAGGGCCCCGGGACGGGTGCCCAGGTGGGATTGGATTGGATTGGACCTACGGCACCGGTCAGCCCCTTGGAGGGTTGGGCCATATAATCGATCCAGCTTTGGTGAGCGATTGCTATTCATCATTAGAATTGCTGATTCAATTTGCAGTCTCGGGTCGGGGGCTCATACTCGTTGTCGCGATCCCGGTATCGAATCCCTGGTCTTTATCAGCTGATATTTCAAGGTATACATGGTATAGCACAGCCAGTAACTAGCAACAGGCTATGTCATGGTGAATACATACGAAGAGGAATGTGCCGATGGCAGCGAAGAACGCTACCCCGAGCGAGTACCACATCGTCATGGTGTGTAGTGTCGTGCAGTCAAATCGCTAGAGGGAGATTTGATTGAGATCCGGGGAAAAGAGAAAAGGTGGAGGTGGAGTGTGGGGAATTCTGCATTCCAGACAGCGGCTGGCTTAGACATTATCTATCACCATGACACACGGTCCTTGTCCGATAGCCCGAGGTAGGTGACACGGTTGGTGCCAGCCATCTTTCTCGGAGGAGAGCCGAGATGGCAATGATATTCTGTCAAATGCGGGGGTGCGCTCGCTGTCCGGGGAAGCGAGATACGAGCAGATCAGCTCCGGTTGGTGCTGCTCCTGGACGAGTGAAACTTTGGGTAAATCATCCTTGGGCGTGTTCTCTGGGGTATTCGGTTTTCTTGGCTTTTTATTGGGTCGATGGCGATGGTTGGTCTTAGCTTTGGGAGGGTCTCGGCGTGGGGGTGTGGGTGTGGGGAGGAGAATGGCATGACTGGTGAGGTGAGTTGCCGCGTTGGGTATAGGCTACGCCCTTTGTCTTTCGCATCTCATCGCCAGGATTAGTTAGGTAGGTGATCTGGAGGAAGTCCGATGCTTGGCTGTGGCTTGAAGAACTTGTTTCTGCGACCGCTAAGGTCTTCAAATGAATATAATGAATATCATACGCATCTCCGAAGAGCGCCGAGTATATCAGGGAACTTTGGTCCAGCGTCACTGTCACTGAAAATGGGGGTTTTCTAAATTCTTTTCTTTTCTTCTCAATGACACGCTGCTGCTTTCGCTTTCCGTCACATCGTATATAGTTTCTTTGTGCTCTTTCGAAAGATTTCTCAAATCCAGCACCGTGATGGTATCTTGCCTGTGATGTTCAACCTCATAATTCCACCAAATCTCGCGAAATGGGGCAGCAAACCCGAAACCACATCGTTCCAAACAAATAGCATCGTTCTAAACAAATAAAAACATCTTGGGTCCAAAGAAACCGCTCCCAGTTCTTCAAATGAGTAAAGATCCTCGCGGCTGAACAAGCAATAAGCACCCCATAATATATGGATCAGGTATCCATGCCCCCTTGTCCACAATATGGAAGACATCTGATAGCTTGTTTGACATAGAACTCTGAAAGTAGTTCAGATTCGTTCAGAGAGATGAAGCAATAGGCTGGGCCAAAAACCTTGTCTGTCGAGGGTATGCATGTGTTCAGTTCACCATGGGTGTATGTCGGCAGCTCTGCTTCGATATTGCCGTTCGGGCTGATCTGCATTAAGGGGTCCAGGTGCTTCTTCTTGAGTACCAGTCGCGAAACTTTGATTACCATGACCATCAAATAGTGGATAAGCTTTTTGGTTCGCGGACTCTCCCTCGTGGTAATTTCGGCGTTTGGGTGTAGACCCTAACACCGTATGTCGAAGTCAAAATGATCGAAAAAACGCACCCACTGTACTATGCCGCGTCCTTTGGCCTATTTCCAGTCTTCAACAAGGCTATCATTGAGTCACCCTTGACATCGATGTGCACTTTTCTCAACTGTCCCGATCCGAAGACTTTCAAGCTCAAAGCAGACTGGGTGCGACATGAAATGGAAAGTCACCGGCAACCGGGAGTTTGGACCTGCTATTTCCCAGAGTGTGGGCTAGCTTCCGCGCGCAAGGATAACTTCATCCAACACTTGATACGAGAGCACAAGGCTGTCAGAAACGAATATGGAAATTTCATGGGTAGTGATTGAGCAGTGTTACCGAAAAGAACCACCACGTGAAGAACGTTGTCGATTCTGTGGAGATAGCCTGGAAAGTGAGAAAAAACTTATTGTCCTTGGGAAAGCATTTGCAAGAAATGATAAAGCCGGTTCTAGAGATAATTAAGAAGAGCGCCGGGTTTTGATATCGCCTTCGACTTTCGACTTCTTGGATTTATTATAGATAAAGCTTTTCAACCCAAATGAGGCAAGCTCCGGTGAGCCTAGTGCTAGTGACTGTCGTGGCGCACTTCGCTCTTCATTTCACTGTACCTACTAACTAGTAGATAGTAGGTACATATCTCCGAGCTTACCCTGAACAGGTTTGACCTGGTACCTTCACATCGGGAATAGGACATAGATTAATGAAAGCACTCCAGGGCTCCGTCATTCCTAGGAGAGTCGGGACATTGGAAACACCTCGGTAGTCTACACCAAACACCCATCTACAGTCGAGTATGCAAACATCATATGGTAATCATTGAGTTGTTTTGAAGGTATGAAATCCTATTTCCTTTTTTCCATTGCCATCATATTTCCTCCGCAAACACAGCGAAGGATGCAATGCGAAACCCACAAGCCGAACAAGGAACTTCCACGCTTAGAAAACCAGAGCAGCACCCTTGGTCTTCTTGTCACCACTGTAGAAGAAAGAATATTAGTACCAATCGCACATAAAAACAAATATACACTCGACCCGGTACATCTCCAGAGGAGGTAATGCGGACGGAAGAGGCGGGGGAAGAGAAAAAACGTACCCAAGCTCGAAGTGCTTGCAGCGCTTCAGGGCGAGTTGCTTCTTGGCCTTGCAAGCAGTGCACTCAAGACGCAGGACGACCTTCTTGGTGGTCTTGGCCTTCTTGTGGAAGACGGGCTTGGTCTGACCACCGTAACCACTCTGCTTTCTATCGTAACGACGCTTACCCTGGGCGAAAAGGGAGGCCTGGGGGAAGGGGAATGAATATCAGTGCGCTGGTTCTCACGGATCACGGGGTGGGGGGGTTTTTTGCTCACCTTGCCAGCCTTGTACTGGGTGACCTTGTGCTGGGTGTGCTTGTGGCACTCCTTGGACTTGCAGTAAGTCCGGCGGGTCTTAGGAATGTTGACCTAGACGTAGAGTATGAGCTTCGGGTCAAGCGTGAGTGGGAAGGTTCAGGTTGCAGTGTCTCCGAGTCTGGGTTCGAAATCGCGATCGCAGGTGGGATGTGTGATGTGTGATGTGTGGGATATGTGTGTGCATGCGTGTAGGTCGTGCGGGTGCGGGACCGAGAGAAGGGAAGCCAGAGAGAGAAGGGAAGCCAGAGCAAGAGAAAAACGAGCACCAAATTAACCATTGGTCATTCGTGGTAGATTTTGATTCCATGTCTCTGGCTCCCTTTGTCCCCCAGTCAGCCGGTCGCACCTCTCCAAGTTTTTACCAGCTTGGTCTTTCGCCTCGGGTCTGGATCCATCTGGTCTGGTCGATTTGAGTCGGTATCGAATTGTGGTATCTTTCCCACCGAGCGCTCTCTCAATTCATTCATTTTCTCGGCGACGGTAGGAGGCTATGACGGGTTGCGAGGGACTCGGTCCGGGGGTTGGATTGGTGAAATTAAATTCGAGGTTGGCCGCACACATTGAACGCACACACATATTTCGAGATTCCGGGCGCACAATATATTCACGACCTAGAGGTCCCAGAGGTCCCAGGTATTTCGAACGGAGACTGGATGACACGGAAACCTGAAGGAAAGTGTCTTACCATTTTGACTGAACTTGCCGGCTTGCGTGGTGGGTGTCGTTAGTTGTCGCTGGTCGGAGAAGATCGAGCGGATAACTTGGGTTGTGGGATTCGTTTCGCTTAGGCCCTATTCGGGTACGCGCTAAGCCGTTTTGGGTGGCTCAGAGTGGTCATTGCTGAGTCATGGTCACGTGATTCAGCATCCCGCAGTGTATACTTAGTACCCGTATCTATAGAACTACTATATTCTAATTTCAATTATCAGGATATGATGTTTCAAGTTGGTTCTAGAACTAGTTCCTTGGTATTATTTAAGGTGATAGTATATTGTAGTTGCATTACCTTCCAATATTGACAATGGACGTTGAATAGTAAGTCCCCGGGGTCATGCGTCCGAGTCCCTTCCCGATATATATTCAAGTACTACTAATTACTACTACTAGTATCTTTAGTGCTACGCTGGGCAACTCTACAAATTTGACTGCAGTTCTTAAGGGGTTAAGTTACAACAAAATCCTATATTCGAACCATCTCTAGAAGATCAAAGGAGATAACCTTGGAACGTTCTCAAATTACCCCAAAGAAGAACAGACATCTCCAACTATAGCCACCTCGGCACTCTCGGAGAATATCCTAGCCCGCACGTCAGACCCCCTGCAGTACTAAGAGCCACCAGCTATATTCGGACTTGCTTTAAGATATTTTAAGTATTCCAAGTTTAAGAATAAGGCCTTCTGTCCATTCCAGAGAAATTTGAAATACACCTGGGATCACTATATCCCACTTGTGCACGAGTAGCCTCAATATCAATCAGGCAATCAGGCTTCCGCCGCCCCACCAGACCCCGCCAACGCGGCTCTCTCTTCCTCCCCCGTTCCAGTTCCATTTCCAGTCACAGTCCACTCTTCCCACCAGCAACCTTGCCGTCCTTGCCACTTCGTTCTACCTCCTAATACAAAAGTGATCACCCAGCCAAGATGCTGATCAAGTGAGCCTCCACTTTTCCTTTCTCTCGCCATTGCACCATCCGATCATCACCCGCTAACACCCACCTCCAGAGTCCGCACCCTCACCGGCAAGGAAATCGAGCTCGACATCGAGCCCGACTACAAGGTGAGTACACATCCGCCTGCCTACCTACCCTCCTCGTCTACCCGTCTGCACGCAAGCCACCTGCGACGTCCGAAAATGCACCGGAATATTTCCACCCAAGTCCCACCACACCACCAATCAGCCTACCAGATAACTAATCCATATAAACACCAGGTTGCCCGGATAAAGGAGCGCGTCGAAGAAAAAGAGGGCATCCCCCCTGTCCAACAACGACTTATCTTTGGCGGAAAACAAATGTATGCTCCTCATCCACCCACCCTTCACTCCCACTTCACACTTCCTCTTCCGCTCGCGCTACAGCACAGCACCCATCCACACCAACAGAAAGACAAGAGACAAGCTAACCAGCCCCCTCTTCTCAACAACAGGGCAGACGACAAGACAGCATCCGAATACTCCCTAACCGGTGGCGCGACCTTGCACCTTGTTCTCGCCCTGCGCGGTGGCCTGTAAACAGATAAAGAACAAATAGCCGGTACCTACTAGTTAGTGGACTAGTAGGACCTACGACACCACAGGCTAGAGGCGAAGAAGTTGAAATGGAAGTTGCAAGCAACTTGAAGCAGTTCCCCGAGATACGATACCAATACCGATACCATTTGTTATGTGTTCAAGTTTCCTTTTAGCAATGCGATTGAGTTAAGTTAAAAGCAGACCAGACCTCGTCATCCGAGTATGAAATAAAGTTAGGTAAGGCGCGAGCGAAACGTGCATCTTTTATCTTTGTTAAGCGATTTTTCTTTTCTATTCCGATCTTGAAGTTCTTGTTTCTCTAGTTTTATCGCTCTCGCTCGCTCTTGCTTTCCTTTCCCCAATTCTATTCGTGGCTTGGCTTGGCATGGGGAGTTGGTAATTTGAAGTTGACTCTACCCTATCAACCGTGTCTGACATTTCAGGGTCCCTTTCCACTTCACTTCATTTATCAGGGTTATCGGGTAGTTGGATGTCACATTAGTGCCTTGTGTACGTAGATGAAAGAAAGAGTCAAGGTCATCTCGATTGTAAAATTGTACATATACCCTTCTCATCCATCCTGCTATCAACGTCTATCTAGATTCCAAAATGTATTCGAGAGAAGATACGATACTTTTCGGAGGGGTACATGTACATGTACATGGGTGATGACTGCACCGGCGATGCGATGCGATGCGATGAGAGAGCAGTCACGTTGAATGATCGATCGCAAGAGGACGTCAGCTAGCTAGACTAGCTAGCGGTAAACGCGGCGCGATGAGATTGGTCCTGGCTGGGATTTGTACTCCCTTGCCGTGCGCGGTGAGACTTTTTGCTGAACTTTATCATTGATGACAATGATTATAATCGAATAAGCCGAGCGGTGGTATACCATATGAACCCCATATCTCTAATGCGAGTGGTGAGTGAGTGAAGGATGTCGATGCTCGGGAGCCGGTATTCGCAGAGCAGCAGCAGCAGCTACGACGGCATATTTCACATTCAAGTCATTCTGTCGCGTGGAGTTGTGATGGTCTCTGTCAGTGAGATATAATGACCCGGTACGACGACGGGGTTTTTGGCAAATGATTGCCTCTTCTCCAACACAGAGGGGAAGGGCTTATAGTCGTCAAAGACCACAGGCCTTCCTTCCTTCAGAGAAGGACATATCTGATATCCAACTGGAAAAATTCAGCCCAATATGATAAAAGTATCACAAAAAACCTCTTCACCCAACACGTTTCCGCTTCGGCTGAATAAAAACATTATCCGGACGTTTCCGTATAACAGCCGGACGAGGCGCCGGCGGCGGTGGCGGCGAGGCCTGGGAAGTCGCAGCCACGGGTGACGGCGGAGAAACAGCGCGACGTTTAAGAATCGGCCGCTTAGCCGGCGTTGAAGGACTATCTCCCGATGAAGCGGGTTTCTTTGAATCGGCATTGCCATGGGAGGGGAGAGGTTTGCCTGAAGCGATAGCTTGCAAACGGGCCTCTCGTTCCGCTAACGCGGCACTTTTGGGACCGAAGGCGGGATTGGATGGAACGGGTTTGCTGCCCTGCCTTATTCGTCCGTTTGATTGGGTTAGAACGCCTGCATTTCTGTCATGTCGCGATGCTGAGGATGAGGCTGATGCTGATGCTGACGCGGGTGGGTCCATAGGCCGTCGATGCTCTTCGATCAGGGATCGTGGAGCCTGCTTCACGCGGGAGGCGCGGGTGCTGAGGTGTTTTGTCGGGATTGCGAGGGCATTATTTCTGCGCTGGGGCGCGAAAATGGATTTTTTGGGTGGTTTGGAACCCGCGGAGCCGAAGCCGGAGACACGGGAGGAGCCGCCGAAGGTGAAGCTCGAGGACGAGTCTGAGACCGAGGCTGAGGCTGAGGAGGTGTTGCTGGATTTATTGAAGGGTGGGGGGATACCTCCCATTTTGCGATCTTTGGAGGCGTAGATTTGTCTCATGCTTGGTCTGTGTTTGCCTCGGGGTCCGGCGATGATTTTGGGCGTGAGACGGGCCTTTTGGGATTGGATGCCGTCGATGGCCATCTTGAGTTTCTCGGCATCGGCGTCGAGGGAGCGTTGGACTTCTTCGCGGAGGTCGCAGTAGATGTCGTACCACTGGTTGGTGTGTCGTGGGATATCGTAGGTATCCCATTGGGGGATGTCGCGTTTTATGAACTCGAGCCATATTTCTTGGTCTTCTTCGGCGAGGTGTGGGGAGAGGAGTTCCATTGAGTGCTAGATTGGAGGAAAGGGGGAGGGTATTAGCGTGGGATTATAAGAAGTGGTGTATAAAATGGGATATATGTATCAAGATCATGGGAGGAAAGGAGATGTTCCTTGGTTATGGTACCACTTACCAGCTTCTCGGGGTTGTCGACTTTAAGCAGCATGGGACGAGCAAGGGCATAGGGTAGGCTGCCGATATCGTCCAGCACTAAACGAGGGTAGAAACAGATTAGATTGTAAGAACAGATGGCTTGATAGAAGAGCATATGCAAACCACTTACTCTTAACATGCTTGATCGCTGTCGCTGTCGCCAGCTGTTTGAGGGTTGGGGCTGGCATGGCCGGCGTAAGACAGCAAACTCGACCGGGTTATGCAAGGTATAAAGGTGACATTGGAAGTATAGAATGATATGAAAACAACCTGACGGAAAAGAACTGTGGATGGGTTTTATAATTGATGAGGGTTCTTTGACGCGGGCGAAGTGGAGCGAGCAGCGCAGAGCAGGGCCGGGCAAGGAGCTTCGAGGCGGCCGCTTATTGGCCGTGGCTGCGGCCAGATGACCATGTCGGGTGGCTGAGGTGGTTTGAAGTGAACAATGAGATGGGAGAGGGAGTATTACTATTACTAGTCTTGTTGAGAGCCTAAACAAGGAAGATATTGAAATGTATTTGGCCTATCATTTATGTAGCAGATACTACTTGTCTGCCTAGTACTTACTCCCGTGGTCTCTATTATATTACTGTGTTGCATTGTCTGCCATGGCGACTACCAGCTTTACACCAATTAATGAACAATATCTGATGCTTGATTTGAAGACTGCAAGGTAGATGTAATATTTGTAGACCCTCGACATTTCAGAATTTCTATCATAAGGTTGCATTCAAGTTTCTTTGCATTTCGATTCATCTTATACTGTAGTACATAAGAGTAACCCATCACATGATCTACACATGTGACTTAGACGATCAGTGCAAACAAGACAAACTTGACATCACGCATCACGTGCCATCAGAGGGGCACGCTTCAACGAGTCTTGGCCATATTCAATCAACATTACCAATTGCCCGTGACACAAGAAAACGGAAAGAAAATTAACGAGTTCTAAAATGTGAGTGTTCGTATCTGATTTCACATATTTGACTTTCAGTCCAGAGGCTTGAGGTGGGCCTTGATCTTGTACATTACAATATCTCGAGACCCCGCGGCATGCTGCATGGATCATCCTCGCCAGCTGCTATTTGCATGGCCCATGCTAGCAGGCTGATTGAACCGGATGCCCCTGTGCCTGAATTCAAACGCAGTGAAACCAGCCTCGTTTGGATCCACGGCTAGCCTCAGCACTCGAAATCGATTGCATTTTCAACCATACTGACTACCCACTAGCTCTATCTCGATCACTATGGCTCCTCGCTCTCAACTTGAAATCACCACCTCCTCGGTCATTCGCCTGGTCAAGGAAGAGGCTTCCTATAAAAACGAGCTGATCCAACAGGAGGCGCGTATCAAGAAGCTGGAGAATGCGCAGGGCGGCGAAGATGAGAACCAGGAGTACATGATTAAGCAAGAGGTATGTCTGCATCATGGTGTCCTCACCCTCCAATGGACCTCCTTTTTATGAGAAAGCTTTGTGGCTGGTGCCATGTATCGTATTATTGAAAAGAAGCTGACTGAAAATTTCTAGCATCGGGCTCTTGAGGAAACCAAGAAGGTCTTGCCTACCCTGAAGGCCAAGCTTGTCAACACCGTGGCAGACCTGCAGACTTTGATCGTGAGTGAAAGCTGTTTTTCCCGGGTTTGAATTCCTGATATTGATCAATACTGACCCTGCTATAGACCGAGGAGGGCCAGAAGGGCGCCGAGAGCAACGTTGAACACATCACCGCTGCGAAGGAAGCCATCGCGAAGGCCAAGACCGCTGAGCGGGAGCTTTCTTGAGCAGACTTGAAGTCCCTCATGGATCCAAACTGATTGAATCAAGAAAATACCCAGATGCTTCTAGGCATCCATAATAACTCAAATTGAATGCATGTATTTTGAAAACTCCGGATCACCAGTGACCAATGACCAATGACGACCAACGCCCTACTCAGACCCTAAACTCCATGCTAGTAGTAATATACATTTAGATTGAAATCTTCAAGTGGTATCCATGTGCTCTCCCCCCATTCGGTCATCGGGCAATTCTTCGCCTTCCTCCAGCTCATCAGAGTCATTGCCCGCCTCTTCGTCTCTCACCTCACCCTCATCCAGCATATTCGTATCCTCCTGATCAGACCGAGACTTTTCGCCTTGCGCACTAGTTGCATTTCGCAGCGGTGACACCCCCCTCGTACTCCCAGCTCCCTTCTCAACCTGCAACCGCCCACTTTCATCCTGACTCTGCGACGGAGTTGACCCCCCCTCCGCCTCAGGACGAGGACTATTAGCAGCACTAATCTTCCCTTTAGAATTGACATCCCCCTCGTCCCCATCTTCACCTTCCTGCATACCCTCCCTTCGCTCAACCTCCTCCTTCTCATCGCGAATCAGCCGGCGAAGCTGCATACCTTCCTCGACAATACGGCCAAATTGCTCGCGACGCTCAGACCAAGTCATAGCGTAATCCTTGCTTTCCTTCTCCAGCTCGGTAATTTCCGACTCAAGCTTGTGCAAATTGGCCTGCTGGTCTTCGCGCGGCTTGAGCAATCGGTTACTGGTGATCTTCTCGGCGAGTTCGTCGTAGCTTTTCCGTAATGCGAGTAATCGCTGCGCTTCGTCTAGTTGGGCGCGTAGTTCGGCTGTGTTGCCCCGGACGGATTGCATGGTGTCGAGGATGCGCAGTTTTTCTGTCGCGTAGCGCTCGCGTTCTTTTTCATTGCTTGTGAGGAGGAATTGGATTCGTGCGATGCTGCCTTCAAAGGCGACGAAATCTAGGGTCACATCTTCGCGGAAATGGCGCCATTCGTCGAGGCGTTTTTGCTTTTCGGTGGATGTGGAGGGTGAGGAGGAGGAGTCTTCTGGTGGAGGGGTTGCGGTTTGGGCGTTGGAGACGACGAGAGATTCTGGGTTGAGGATGCGCTTGGAGATGCGCTTAAAGGGCTTTTCTTCAACGTTTAGAAGGCGCGACTTGTGAAGGGCGTCTAGTTGGTGTTAGCTTGGGGAATGTTGCTGTTGCTGTTGGCTCGGGGTTGGCGGGATCAGAACTCGACCTTCTTCTTGTTGGCCCAGCAGGCCGTAGGAAGCCATGACTGGAGATTGAGATGTACAAAGAGACAATAAAGGCGAGATTGCAGCTTAATTAAGGAGAAGGCGCAGTGAACCCGACTGCGGTGGTTGTATAAGAAGTGCAGTTGCGACTTCCAAAGGGCAGTGAAGAGTGAAAGTGAGGAGTGAAAGAGAAAGAAGGCGAGCGGTCTGCAGTTTCCCCGACCTTTTGGCTCTTTGCTTTCCCCAGAGTTCAAACTCCTCACACAACCTCATTCACTTCCTCCCTGGTCTAGCTTTCAATCTTAATCCAGGGCAGTGTTGGATAAACATTCCTTACATCGCTAATTTTACTCGATGACAGGCTAAACATTCCTCAGCGCGCGCTCCGCTACGCTCTGCATTTGAACGAGCACGCGTCCCTGAGGTCCTTAAGCTCGTGAACTCGAGGCTGTGCGATTCACGCTCCAAACCCTGATGGAAGTTGTCCCCTGCGCCGTCGCGGCTGAAACTTCAGTTGCTCTGTCGTTCTCCTCCTTGCTGCGTGCTCCGCCGTCGCCGTCGCCGACATGACTGAGATGTACTCCGGGCTCCACGTGGGCCAGCGATTCTCTTCTCTTGACGAGTTCAAGACGGTGATTCGGAGTATATCGGTCAGACAACACTGGGAGCTTCGAGTTATGCGAAGCAACAAAAAGAGCGTGGTGATTGGTTGTCGCTCGGGCACGAATTGCTACTTCCGCGTGGTCTGCCGTTCGAACAAGAACGCGACCTATATCACAAGTCTACAAGACAGTCACAGCTGTCGAAGGAGTGCAGAGACACCGGCAGCGACCCCCGCGCGCTCCGAAGCCTCTCATGTTCGCTTCTTGTTGACAGAAATCCCAAAGCTCTTTGACATGAAAAGCAAGATTACAGGACAGGAGGTCGTCGATGCCGTCAAGCGTTATCACGGATACGATATCTCCATGAGACAGGCGCAACGGGCCTTGATCAAGCTGCAGCCTCGACAAGCTGATGGTCAGGCCGATAACAGTCTGGACCTGGAAATGAGCGTAGGTGATCAGCAATCGTCATCTCAATCCCAACCCGAATCACAGGAAGACCCCGAACCAGCGTACCGGGCCATATCTGAGACTCGCTGGCTCCCAGCGACACTCCCTCCAACATTAATGGACGATGAAGCTATGGATCCGACTCCTTCTCCACAGAACCATGCATCTCAATTACCACATCCACCACCACAGCCCCACGGCACCGCCCAAGCCATTCGCCCACAGATACCGCAACCACCGCCGATTGGAACCCCCAATCAAACTCCATTGAATAATGATACACAGCCCATGGTATCACAAACAGCACTTGGCTACCAAGCTGTCCCCCTTGCCTTGCCCCTGGCTGGACCAGAGCATCATCCCAAACCATCCGGCTATCCCCATCCATCACGCAGCGACCACCCCCCTGCCGTTCCTACCCAGATGCTTATGACGAATTTCAAGATTGAATTCACTTGCACCAGCTGCGGGTCTCTGAACCAGAGTTTCTTCCCGAACCAAGGGAATGTCACTGGTGGTGCATATATGGGTCACCATCCAGTTCCAACCCAGAGCCCTGTCGCTAGACACTCTGTTCCTCACCCTCCGGCTGGGCCGGGCGGAAACCCCAATGATGTCGCCGAGGACAATACTTTTAACGTTAATGCCCTCAACGCTCGTGTAATGCAGAATCCGTGGGCGGCTGGAGGTCTAGGGGTTCCGATAGGTCCGCCGAATACTTGAAGAAGGAATGGATGAGACAGTTAACTTTCTTGTGATAATCACCTTTGTGGTACAGTGTCCTCTTCACTGACGGATAAAACCATTGTTTGAGGTGAGAATCGTTGCAGTACCTGTGAATGATCCACTGCTTGCTTTGGCATGGTGTCGTTCAGGTTTGCTTTCGATGCTATTTTATCTTGTTTGGACGAGGTGTTTTGGCATGGTCTGGGCTGCAGGAAACTTCCCAGAACATCAGCGCGTATCAAGATTCTTTGGATGCAAAACCTGCCTCATAATCCGGTACTAGTAGCTGTTGGATACAGGGAACAAGTGGGATTTGGCTGGGGTTTACGAAGATGATGAGATATGACCGCTGCTAGTTATTCTATTCGATTCGATATTCTACTTTCGTTGCCTCTGCTGGCTCCAATTTCCTACTCACCGAGTCCATTCTTCATTGCGTACATGTACGGAGTCCAGGTCGACAGTTTGAAAGGAGACAGGACTAAAGTCGCCTGCCTGCAGAGCCTCAATCCCCGTTGGAACTACATAGCCTCGTACGGCCTCTAATAATAGGTGTTGGCCATTATGATCATTCCCTTACCTGACGTAACTTTGCATTAGTTAGAATGCACCGCCTCCCCTGAGGGATGAGACCCTCGGACCCCCGCAATACTCGTGTTTGTTCATGTTTGGATGTCAAATTTTCTGGACCCTTTTTTCTTTCTCTTATATATTGCCAAGACAATCAGGTACATCTCCACAGTATTCGGAATAAATCATAACAAATTATGATGGACGGCATCAGCGCAGCCGCGGCTATACTCCAAGTCGCTCAAATGGCTGGCCAAGCCGCCATGACAGCGCACGATTTATTTTCCACCATCAAGAATGCCCCTAATGAAATTAATGCGATCAAAAACGATATTTTGTCCTTCCAGATACTAGTCAGCAGCCTCGAAAGATCATTGAGCAGCAGCGATGTCTTCGATATGGTCAACGAGGATTCAGAGATAAGCCACGCCATTCTGACTCTGCTTAGCCCTATTGAGAACTGCAAAATTGCCCTGGACCGCATACTGCAAAAGATGAAGCCGTATCTCAAAACTGAGACCTCGTCCCCGGATCCGAAAACTGGCAGTACGTATTCGCCCCGAACTGGCGAAACTCGCATGAATGGCGTACTGTGGTATTTTAGACGGAGGGAGGTATTTGCGTTGTCGTTGGAGCTTGAACGGACGAAATCTACGTTTGGTAATGCTATGGGCCATGTAACTTTGTATGTGGACAGTCGAGCACACATGCACGCATACCTATTCATCGCTCACGGTTGATTCAACCTGAATGAGACTAACCAGTGGACAGGATAATTTCGACAAAATCAGCTCTAGGATTTGGAGATAGGACCTTTCAAGGAAAAATCGAGTTTAATCCAGATGTTGGCACTTCCCTGTTCGAATATGCTAGCACGGTGAAAGCTGCCGAGCACCCAGACGATGAAGCAACGCCATTCCCTAGACACTTAGCCGACCACGAGGAGACAAGCAGGCCAAATCTACCATCTGGCCCCGAGGCGGCTAAGGACATTAAAGCCGCTATGATGCAAGGGGGTGGATTGCTCCTAAAAGCTATATTGGCCCATGCTCATGTTGATGCACGCGACAAAAAAGGCCGCACGGCGTTGTCGCACGCTGCCGAAAAGGGTCAACTTGAGAGTGTGAAAATTCTGCTCAAACACGGGGCGTCGGTATCCGCTCGTCAGTGGAGTGTTACCGGGTGGGCTGGAGGTAAAAGCCCCTATCGTCATAGTGGCGCAACCGCGCTGTGGCAGGCAACGGAGTACGGCCATTTGGAGATTGTGAAGTTGCTTTTAGAGCATGGAGCAAATCCGGAAGTAAGGACGACCGCGGGGGGGTACTCCGCTCTCGGTGGCATGTCGACATGGCTATACCGAGATAGTTAAGCTACTGCTATCAAAAGGGGTGGATGTGAATGTCAGAACCTTTAAAGATGTTCGTTCTTCGCCCCCTCCAAGTCTCTTAAGGATGTGTCAGATGCTAATTTTTTTTATCGGGAAAGGGCTGGGCACCTATACATGGAGCAGTATGTCGGGATTCTGTAGAGGTATTGCAACTCCTCATTGATCATGGGGCTTTGATCGAGCTTCCTACCACACAACCTGAAGGAAAGACCCCGCTTCACTATTCCGTCGCGCATAAGACAATGCAATGCATGAAGATGCTTCTACAGCATGGCGCGGATCCGAATAGCCTCATGCTCGAAAGTGTGACTCCTTTACATCTAGCTGCTGCAGGAGGATGGATCCCTGGTATCAAATTACTGATGGAACAAGACGTCTTTATCGATGCTAGGGATGCCCTTCTTTTCGAGACAGCTCTACACAAAGCAGCACGGAATTGTGAGCATAGCGCGATTGCAAAACTGCGTGAACTAGGGGCGAACCAGGAAGCGAAGAACGTGGATGGTTTGACTTATCAGGAAATTCTGGAATTCGCAACAGAAGCGCCAAAGGAGTGGAGAGTTGCTTCGCACTTAGGGGTTTATATTAGCCAGGGTGTATGGCAATTGACTCATGACGCATGAATGGCGGTAGAAGCTATATTCGCAATTTTTAATATCTTATATATAATACAATTTCTCCTACAAAGTCATAGATTCTCCGTTGGTTCAATACAACCTGTTTCATGTCTGAATCAACTGCAACTTTCGGTCGAAATGTGAATCTGATACGAGTTTCAATACTCACCAGGTGGGTCATTCCCCAGAAGTCTTCCAGGAAAGCACTCTCCTCCGCCAGCTCAATCTAGTCTGTAAAAATCAGAGCTACTAAGTCAATGTAAGCTGTTCGTCCCGTGAAACCCTCCACTTCCCCAGATTACCAGAAATGCCCGCGGCCCGCTTCTCCACATTCTGTCGCTGATCTTCCCCACAACCTGCCGTTCAAATGACAGTTTGAGCAAAGTGAACACATGAATTGATGACCCACATCTCCAGAAGACTAGTATTGAACAAGAGGAATACGATAGAAACCGGGATCAACAGAATAACCCAACTGCCGGTGTAGCTACAATCCCAGGGAGCCCAAGCTCCTTTCTTCACGCAGCCACGACGCCCAAAGCCATCCTGGCGCCAAAGATGCGAGAGGGGTTGGATCGGCAATGAGCTGCTTCAAACGCTCCGGAAATTGGCAAAAACAAGTTACAAGTCAATACGTCCTAATCACCACGTCGGTTGAATCCACCCGCGCATCCCCTCCTCCACAATCAACCACTCAGCGCCTGCTTCGGTTGATTGCAAGAAGCAGTCATGGGACTGACAGGTTCATTTCCACCCGTCTTTACAGAGACAAGACCTTAAATCTCCGCATGGCCCCACAGATGATCTGGCGAAGGCCTCGATCGTAATACGCCACCACTGGGGCAGGCCAGCAATGCGACGCATTCGGTGTATTCCCCGGCATGAGGCGTTTATCTCATTGAAACCAATCAGGAATGATCGTATTATACTTATCTGAAAGCCGGCTTGGAGCTCTGTCTCCTATTTATCATCCTCGCCGGTCACTGTTGATTTTGGTCACATTTACAGACTATACACACCATGGGCGATAATCAAGAGAAAAATGGGCTGCGGCTCCATTGGAAGTCATTGATGGCTTGCTCATTGATTACCATGTCTCCCTTTCAGTATGGTGTCGATTTCACTCTCATTGGAGGTTTCCAGGCAATGGTTGGGTTCTTGAAGGTGAGAATGGCCGGCTTTTTATCCGCGATCGATGGCTCGCTGACAAGGGTTATGAAATTTAGGTCTTTGGAGAGCCGGCTCCAAACACCTCTCTTGGATGGAATATCCCTCACGAGCGTCAGCAACTGATATCTTCGTTGATGACCCTCGGTGCATTTGTGGGATCGTGCTCAGCGGGTAGGTTTTCCCAGAAGGAGTAGACACTAGTAGAAATTGACAGGAGAGAATTTGAATAGGTCCTACCGCCACTTATATTGGAAGAAAGACTTGTCTTTGGATTGCGGTTGTCTTGATTTACGTCGCTAACGTGGTGATGATGACTACGGATTCAATCGCAGGCCTTTACGCTGGTCGTCTGGTTATCGGGCTAGGCAATGGATTCTTGATGACCTTTTCACAGCTGTACATCCAAGTTTGTCTCCCGTGTCGATAAAGAGGATTGGTTCCAAGCTAAATTAAAATTTCCAGGAATGCTCGCCGGCTCGATACCGTGGACTCATGCTAGGCTTGTTTCAATTCTGGACGTCCTTCGGCTCCCTACTCGGAACGATTATCGACAATTTCACAGCAAAGATAGATGGAAAAAACAGCTATATCATTCCGCTCGGTCTGATATTTATCATACCTGCGGTTCTATGTATCGGAATGCTTTTCATTCCTGAATCGCCCCGATGGTTACTGCAGCACAAGAAAGAAGCGGAAGCTCGCAAGGCACTAGTATGGCTGAGGCCCGATCAGGAAACAGTTGAGAAGGAAATGCAGGAGATCAACGACGCGATAAGGCTGGAGCTAGATCTGGCTAGCGGTGTGTCAGTTTGGGATATGTTTTCGAATCCCGTCGATCGCCGGAGAACATTATTGTCCGTTGCGGCTGTGAGTACGCAGGCAGCTTCCGGCGCAATGTTTATGATTGGTATGTTCAATTTTCCATGTCCGCAACTACAAGGGAGAAAATCACTAATTTTCTTTTGCTGATAGCATACGGAACTTACTTCTTTGAAATGGCGAATGTTGGCAATGCGTTCGAGAACAGCTGCATACTAACTGCTCTGGGCGTCGTGGCCATCATGATCAACATTGCAGTCATCACTAAAATTGGAAGCAGAAGGCTATTTTTGACAGTTGGTCTTATAATTTGTGGCTTTAGCCAGTTGATCATTGCCGCGTTGTACACTGTTCATCCGGGTACTCAGGCCACTGGTAAGGCAATTGTTGGGTTGTCCGTCATCTTCATTTTTGGATACAATGTAGGCCAATTCTTGTCGATATACAGGACCGAGGCAAGGAAGTTTTGACATGGAATACTAGGGAATGATCTCAACATATGCATGGGTTTCTGGTGGAGAGCTCCCTTCTCAGCGCCTTCGATCCTATACATTTGGCCTGGCAGCCGCCATTGGGTTCCTCGGAGCAGTGAGTCCCATCTAAAAACACATGGAAGTCTCACAAAAGTCAGATTTTTGACTGAGGATTTAGTGGCTATGCACGTTCACGGCTCCATATTTCATCAATCCAGACTCGCTAAACTGGGGGTAAGAAGATCGCTCGATTGATCACTCTAGATATTACGAGTGGAAACTAATTATGATTCCTAGGCCAAAATACGGTTACATCTGGTTCCCGTCATGTCTCATCGCCGCTGCATTTATTTTCTTTTATCTACCTGAAGTAAAAGGTCGCACACTGGAAGAGATTGATGAAATGGTAAGCTTGATTTTCTTTGATTTTATAGATTGCGTGGTGCTAATGACAGTTTCAGTTTGAACTACAACTTCCAGCTCGAAAGTTTGCTACTTACAAATGCGTTGGCTCTGCGAATTTGGAAATGACCCTAAAGGATACGGGTATTCCAAGTGAGAATGTCGACGCAAGACTTTCTGTAGATTCGGAAAAGGCTACCACGGAGACAGTTGAGAATAAGGCATGAGGTACTCGGATGTTGAGTGGTTAGCTGAATATGAAATGTGGTCAACTTTTGTGGCATCCGGATGATTTTAGGAGAGGAGATGTTTGAAGATGCCCCTTTTGCGTTTAATGGTTTTTTCCAATTACCAGAGAAGGCGAGACAGTAGTGATGTTGCACGAAGCTAATATAATTGTGGCATATAATTACGGCCAAATATTTAAGGCATCAATATTTCCTGCCACTCAACATTTGTATTACTAATCGCTTTTCGACCTGACAACTTCCGATTGCCACGTTGGTAACGCCTCGTGTCTCTAGTTATATCTGTAACTCCTGTTTGAAGGGACAGAGACTTCAAAAAGGCTCGAAGTAAGACATATGCCAGACTTTGAAGTCGGGTAGCCTGGTTAATCCGCCCAACCAACATTGCTCCTCTGGTCTTATCCGGGACACAATGACGGAGAAACGCAGGAGGAGGACGGGCTGTCTGACATGCCGCACCAGACGAGTGAAATGCGACGAGAGAAAGCCAGATTGTGAACGCTGCGAGGTTGCCAATATAGAGTGTTCTGGATACGCGGAGAAGCGGCGGCTGAAGACCAGACATCCGGGACAAAGCACAACCACAACGGAGACACATAACGGTGTTGCGCCACCCCCGGCAAGTCTCATTAATCATGAATATTTGCAGCCAAAACCTCGCGAAGATGGATTGCCCTTGATGGCGTTACCGGTCAATCCTAATCCATTTCAGCGGCCTCACTCCCGAGCGCGCGATATGTTGGGATACCACCAATATCTATACCGAACATCAACGATCTTGTTCGCACCGAAGAGCTTTCATTTCTGGAGAGATTACTTGTGTGAAGCGGCATGGGAGACTGAATGGGTTTTCGACGCTATCGTCGCCCTGGGTTCTATGCATCGCGCAACCTTGTTATTGTCGAAACAAGGTGGTAGCGACCGCGACCGCGGATTAGACACGAAAATCGCTGCCATCCAGACGTACATCAGAGCCCTTGAAGGGGTATCAAGGGAAATAAACCAGACAAAGAGCCCTACACCTCTGGCAGTAGGCGTTTTGATTCTTATGGCGTATATCGAGGTATGTCGAGACTCTTCCTAATTGGCGTCCTTGGAAATTAATGACAGGTATTAGTGCATTTCCGGAAATATTCTGGCCGCCATTCGCCATACTCAAGTCACCCAATATTATTCGCATTCAATGCAATCGCATGACAACCACCCGACCAGCTACTTCATCTTGCCGGTTGAGTCCTCCCTTCGCGACTTGGAGTTGATATGTCGCATCGTGAGACCATTTCCTAGCCCATTGGAACCAAACTTTCTGTCGAACGCAGAAAAGCTGACGGTCAATCTTCCTGCTTCCTTCTTTGAATTGGGAGCAAGCTCTTCTTCGATATTGATCCAACAACTTCTGGAGTTCACCTCCGCAGATCTTGACCTCAAGCACCTAATATGGTGTGTTTATGCCGCACATTACAAGACTGCGTCGAGAGAAAAGATCCTAGCGTTCTTACAAGCTCTAGATGATTGGAAGACATACAACTCAACACTCTTCCAAACGATGAAAGCAGATGACTTCCAACCGGACCTTGATGAGTTCTCGTACCAGGGGCTGGGTAAATTCCCATTTCCGCCACTGCCCCACAAGCATACATCGTGGGAGTCTTGCCTTGTCTTAGCGCTGTACAGCTTTTACAAGGCGCGTCTCCTCTGGGCGTTATGTCTTCTAGGAGACCAAGACCGCAAAATTGAATTAGATTCATACTTCCATGTCTATGAGTTGCTGCGGTACACAAGAACCGCCTTGACGATCTCGCATCGATCCTCTTCCCTATCAATGGTAATGTGCGAGAACTTGAGAATTGGGTTTTCACCGTTGCTCTATCTAGCGGGCCGTTGTTGTCCTTCAGCCCCGTGGCTTCGTTGGATCATCCAGGAGCTCGAAAATGTTGGCCCCGAGGGAATCTTCCAAAACAAACAATTTGCGGCAACACTTGATCTTCTGTTATCGCTCGAAGAACTCAAAACGAGAGATTTGCATTTATCCTCCGATGGGGCAAATTTCGTACACCCCTCCATGCGAACGATCGCCGTTTTTATCCCTGATATCGACGGTCGAAGCTTCGAAGCATATTATGGACGTCTCAGAGGCTCTTCAAGTGACAATGGCAACGACACGCAATTCGCTCTTTCTAAAGTTGCGCACTGGTTACAGACAACCAAGGATTCTGAGCCTTCTATTGAGGATTATGAGATATACCCGCAGCCCTTTTCTCCTAATTGGCTTATGGAACAGCCTATTGTGAAGAAGTGGTTGGATTGGAGTTGTGTCACAGAGTTTGATTTGAACCAAGTGATCCAGGACCACATTGCTGGGAATCGTCTTCTGCTTGAAATTGGTGTTGAAGCATGATGTTTTCATTAAGCAGATTGGGAAGTTGATTTTGAATGCATGATATAAATTACTTTTCATTATTAATGGGCATCATTTAATTAATAGAAGCTGGATAATTAGTAGAACCCCTCCCGTTGTATTCTCTCCAAAGACACGCCAGCGGCTTGCAATCCTTCCGTCGCCGAGTCTCCGAACCCGCCCGGACCACAAATAAGTACATTCTTATTCTCAGCAGTCTTAATCCAGTACTCAGCGGGGATCCGACCGTGGTGAATAAACAGTCTCTGGCTTTCCCTTTGAGTTATATCCTCTGGCAGCTGAAAGCCATTCACGTGCGTGAAAATATCAATCACGATTCGAATGTCCGACGCTAGATGGGCAAGGAGCGGCCTCAGTAGGTCCACCATGAGGGCTGGCTCTTTTGTTGCCAGAGCCAGTGTTATACTATCACACCCGCCCGACCGATTTCGCGTCGAAAGCGCACTCAGCATTGACAAAAAAGGCGTTATACCGATTCCTCCAGCTACCCACAGTGCATTGACATTATTTTGCCTAAGATAGAAGTCGCCCGTGATGCCCACAACTTCGGCGACGACAGGTTTCCTTGGGGTGATTGGTGTGCCATATTGCGTATTGGATTGCCTCAAGATATCAAAGAGAGCGCCTGTTACCGCACCATTTTTCAGTTCGCGCATGGTCAATTCGAACCAAGATGCTTCACCGTCTTCGTGGGCACTTGAGACTGTCCAGGTACGTATTCGGTCATCATTGATGAGACTTGGCTTGGCGTTGGACATGTGTTGGTATTTTGGCGGTCCAATCCAATCCATAAAGTCCAGAACGACGGCCTGTCCGGGTCGGATTTCAAGCCTTTTTGATCCTTTGTGCGGAGGAACCTTGAATTTGAAAACGGCCAAATTTTCAGATAGCTGTACCGCACTATCCAATACAGCTTTATAATCTGCATTCTCGCTTGATCCTTCTCCAGACTCTTCAACAAGGTACTTGACCTTGGGACTGTAAGGACTTCGCTCGACCGAGGTTCCGGCTTGTTGACGAAGAGGCAGGGCATCTTTCACGAAAGTGAAGCCGGAAACCTGCATAACCGTGATTGCAGCATGTTTTTTCATTATTTTGAGAGCCTCTTGGCCGATGATATTCTTGGCTGTGCCGGTCATGTAGAGGACATCTCCCGTTGTAAATGAGACTATAGTGAATCCAACCAGACCCGTGGCCTCGATGTTTCCAAGACTTGATACGAATCGATTGCCGGAGTAGTCAGGCAGCACGATGGTTCGCCCATCAGATGGGCTTACCCGGAGGAATCCAGGTAGGCCACCTCGGGCATTCATTCCTGCGTGTGACGGAAACTGAGATGCTGTAGACTTCTGAGATTTGTAAATAGACCCCACGAATATAGTATCTGCGTTCAAGATAAAATCAACCAAATCCTGCGGAAGCCTCTGGGATGGTTGCAGATGCTCGACTTGATAAATGATCTTTGGTCGTGCGTGTGCGAATGGGACCAATTTGCGAACATTGATGTATTTAGGACAGTTTCTGCGGATGGTCTAGTTAGTCAAAGCCAAACAAAAATCGGATATTGTTCAGAGGATTAATAGGTTATGACTCACCCTAGAGCTTCATTCACATTGATTTCAAATCGAAAATTCGAGTTCCCAAGGGGTGGATGTCATCAATCCTTCCAGCGAATTTGTTGCGCCTCCTCGTCGAGAACTCAATACCCAAACCAGCAATCAGGTGATTGTCAGTCTCATATATACCAGAATCTTTCATCCACGCAGCTACAGTTTCCAGTATTGGGTCACCATCCCATAAACTAGCGACGATTGATAATGTTTGGCGACTTGGGCTCGTCACAAAGCCGATTTCGCCACCTGGCCCGGCCATAATAGAAGCCCAAGGACGGCCATGTTTATCGATTGCGGTGACAGGTATGAAATTCAAATTCGACGTGTGGAAAAGACGATGCTGATCTGGCATACTTCTTGCGACGATTGGCCAGCTATCGCTGACCGCATCTGCAAAGCCGAGGTGGCGCTGTATGGCGACCTCACCGGGGTGCCACCCATGAAGTGCGACAGCCATCGGAGAAATTTCTGTGGGAGCAAAAAGGTGTTCTCAGTCAGCTTATGAAAAAAAGAGATCGGTCGGATTATTTGGGGAAGAAAAAGAGTAAAAGGCGATGAGATCATGATTTTTAGCAGGGGCGCGGCCCATCATTTATAGAAACGCCACCACGGCCTGGAACCCCATGGTGTAGTAATTGACTAAATTACCAACCCCGAGGTCTACAAGCTCGAGTTGCGCAATCAGCGGACATTCGGTTTTTCTATTTTTGTATCTTATGTTCAAGGTTTCGACAGATCGGGCCTTGGGTTACATTATCTGCTCTGCGCCTGATGAGAATTCTCCCCCATTCCCCATTCACCACACATTGCGATTGTGATTCCTTATCCGACCAAATTGAACAGAAGTTCCAATAAATTCAACACGCCAAAAGTTTGCTTGAAATAGGCGTACAGCACTCAGTCCATCCATCTGGTTCCTTCCGCGGGCTAGAGGTCTTCGATAATCCCTATGCAGCCAGATTCCTGTGAACTTTGCCAGCTTCAATCACCGACTCTCTCCTCAAAAGGCTATTTACATACAAAGTGTACTTGGGGTAGGTATTTTCCATCTCAATATTCAATCTTCCTGCCCAAAGATAAAGTAGAACGAGAAATGGATCAACAACTGTGAAAGAGCTTCCCACTGCATAGTTCGAGTCACTCTCCGCAAGCTTTCCCTCGATCAGTGCATACACATCCCTGACGTTCTCCACTCCTCGGGACTGGATTGAAGGATACAGATTGGGATCATTTGTGAATCTCTCTGTTCTCCAGACGCTCGCGAATGATTGCGCATGGGCAGTGGTAGACAAATAATTCAGCCACTCGTATACGCGAATAGTCTCCAATGAGCTTTGTCCAAGAGAGATGTGCCTCTGGCGCGAGTGAAGATATGCCAGTCAGCACGGCTGACATTTCAGTGATAATATCATCGCCAATCGCTAAAACTGGCACGCGGCCCTTTGGGTTCAGCGATTTGAATTCTTTCGCCCCCACCTCGGCGAGAATGAGCTCTGCCTTAAGCCCGGCTTCACACAGAGCAACATGCGGGACAAAGGAGCAAGCCCGGGGTGAGAACCACAGTTTCAATTCCGGGTTTCTTGCTGAGGCCATTCTATTTTGCGGTAAGAATGTAAGCCACAGTGGGAAGGAGGATTGACCACTTACGTGCTTATGCGGTGATGCTGTGCGATGATACTTGAGCTCTCAAGGTTTTTTTCTGTGCTTGTCAAAGTGGAAAATAATCAAGCCTTTATTTGGAATAAAAACCGTGAAGTTCTGAAGTAATTGATGCTAAATCCTTTGCCTGTTGCGAATGGTCGCTTTCCTCGCTTTCCTCGCTTTCCTCGCTTTCCTCGCTTTCCTCGCTTTCCTCGCTTTCCTCGTTTTCCTCGTTTTCCTAGCTTCCCTCAGTTCCCTCGTTCTTCTCGCTTTTCTCGCGTAACTCGCTTATCTCGCTCAACAATGCTCAGCACCCAAAACAACAACATTACAGCTGGAGAAGAATGCGCGATTTGTAATGAGAGTCCACGCATGATGGCACCAACCGAATTTTGTAGACTTATTACCCAGAAATATAAAGCGGGTAACAGTTTCTGGCCATTGACTTTCCCAATCCTGAGACTCCTCACCTTTATATAGCAGTTTCTGTTTCCCCAACCCCTCATAGCATTTCTCATCATTGCCCCTCTCACCTTTTCCCAAGGATCTCTTTTGCAGAACAAACTATGGCTACGATTAAGGATCTAGTCTACCATTACCTCGACATTGGCCGATTAGGGCGTGGTGAAGTTGTCAAGTGAGTTCGCCCAAGTACCCCAATAGTCACCCCATCGCGACCGGAGCTTCGTGCTGATCATAACATTCGAAATCAAGTCTTTTCCTCAAAGATGCGGGTGTTGAATTTAAGACCGTTCTTTATCCGTGGGATGCGACATGGCCTCAGCAAAGCGAGACCTTGAAAAACCAGGGCCTCACTCGGACAGGCAAGCTTCCTGCGCTCGAATACAAGGGCCAGAACCTCATACAGGTAAGCTAAAAGTTCAACCCATGCATTGGAGAAATAACTGACAGTAATAGCACATTCCCATTCTACGATACCTCGCACGTGACCTGGGCGGATATGACGGGGAAACAAGCCAGGAGAAATATATCGTGGACGCTGTTTCGGATATCTATGTTGATTGGAGAGTAAGTCTGCTGTTTCAGATGTGACTACTAGTTAGTAGTGTGCGACCAAAAGTTCTAATTGAAACAGGCGAAATGGGCTGCGAACCTAGGCGAAAAGAAGCCCGAGTACAAGGATAAATACGTGCCGGAGTATTACAGCCTTGTCGCACAGTACTACTCGGATTCTGAGGGGCCATATCTATTGGGTGATAAGATCACCTACGTCGACTTCGCGATATACCAGTCTATCGATAACGATCGTAGAACTGGAACGCTTCCGGTATGACAACTTTGGCTTTTGATCTAAACCGCTTGCTAACTATGGTGCTTTTAGTCGGTCCTGCCAGAGGCTCTAGCTAAGCTCGAGGCGGTCTTTGAGAAAAGACCCAGAATCGCCGACTACATCAAAAAGAATAAGTGAAGCCGACAGGGTATTGCCACCGGGTTTGCTGCGAGTAGCGACTATTGTGCAAGGCTCGATGAAGTTACTTTCTGTCGTTCATTGGAGGACCACCTATGAATATGGATTTTGACAAAGAAATACCGATGGACCATGGATACGATATATCTCTACGGTTATCTATAAGTCAAGATATTCCAATATGTCGAGACATACTAGTAATTCTTACTTCATTTATCGGATTTCATATCAACACCTTTTGGTACACCAAGTAAAGACCCTGAATATCTATCTTAACAAGGAAAATGCTCGGTCAGCCCTCGACTTTATCCCAAGCTATTAAGCTCTCTACTCATACTTAACTTAGTACTAATTGATCCTTCTGATAGCCCATATTGAGTTATGATTTACGAGCAAGTAGAAGGCGATTAAAATGTGGTCTGGAACTTGATTCTTGCACCTGATGTATAATATAAAATCGTGAAATGGGCGGAAACCTGGGAAAGCACTCGGGTCCGGAGTAAAAAAGTTCAGTTCACCTCAACAACCTTAGAAAAAACCTCTTCCGCATTTCTTTCCGCATCAAATCGGAAAATCCAATCCTCACGAGGCATCTGGATTGACGCAGGATCCTTTGCCACCTTTTCCCAGTCTGCCTTATGCCACAGGTCGCGGGTAGTCTCGCCTGTCTTCTGGACAGCACAGACTCGTTCATACCGAATATCCTGATACGCTCTAACGGAAGCTGGCACACCATTTTTTCCACCGCGCTTCAGACATACGGCCAGGACTACTCCATCTTCCATTGCTTGCGTTGCTCCTTGCGCTGAGGTTGGGAGGAACGGATGTGCGGAGTCTCCAAGCAACGCAATGCGTCCGTGTTCACTCACCCAACGTGGTAGTGGATCGCGATAAACAAGCTTCCAGTCAACTATCGAAGGAGTCTTCTCAACAATTGCCTTGCAAATCGGGTCCCATCCTTCAATAACTTTGTATACATCCTCTAGCTTGCCTGGGAAAGACCATGACTCTTCAATGTCGGCGTCATCCTGAAATTTCACTCTGTTAATGACTTTCTACGGCCCAGACAGATAAACAACTCACTTTGTGCGTTAAAACCCAACAACAGTCTTGTCCATTCTTGATAGTGGAAAACAAAAAGTGTACATCCGGGCCAATCCAACCATTGAATGTGTCTCCGTTCTCGCAAAAATGCTTCGTTCGTGGATCCCGAATCATATCTTCATTAGAGAACCTTTGAGAATGATAAAGGTCAGTATTGAAAAAAAAGAAATTGGTCTCAGTTACAACAAACCATGCTCTGAAAACGGCGTATCCACTTGACTTGGGCTTATCAACATAGCCCAATACCAACTCGCGTGCTTTGGAGCGCACACCATCTGCACCGATAACCATATCGCCGATGACCTAATGGAATGAGTCAAAATGGCCATACTTTAGGGGTCTGTATGGCCGCACCTTTATTCCACTTTCCAGAACTATACCTGCTTGATTCTCATCCTCAAAATATTCCAGAACTCTCTGGCCGAGATGGATTGGAATACCGAGCTCGTCCTTGGCATAATTGAAAACCACCGTGTGCAGCTCACCACGATGACCGTTGAAAACCGGTGCATCTGGGTCCGGGTTATGTGCTTTCTGTGTATGAACCAGCTCGCCGGTCCATTTGTGGATCTTAAAGCCATGACCTTCTAGGTCAATACTGAGGGGCTTCAAACGATCCGCAATCTTTCCATTTGACCAACGGCGGAATATGCGACCAGCATTAGGTCCGAAAGAGATGATGTCGCCAAGTGATTTAAGTTCTGCAAATACCAAAATCTGTTAAAGCGCGATCTTTCTCAATGCAGGTCGACCAGACTAACCAGGAAATGACTCATATATTTCCACATCATGCCCTTGTCGATGGCATTCAATTGCAGCGGTTAGACCACCGAAACCTTTACCCAAGTTAGAAATTGTCGCCAAGAACACCGTAAAAGCTCATACCCGCCCCGACAACGATCACCTTGATGCCAGAAGGCTCCGATCCTACTTCGCTTGGAGGTTTTGAGGTCTCCATGATATGTGATCAATCTGTTGGAAATTATGTGATTATTGATCGCTGAGTATGAACAGAGACTGTCTTGCGATAAGCCGCACATCCGGACTTTAAATTGGATGATAGCGTAATGATCTTCCTCCAGTCGACTGGAATAACCCCAACTTCAGGCGGGACTGGAAAAATCGCAACTGCCGGACACTATACCAAAAGCGCTCAGAGGTAAGGGCTCCGGCCATCTTTACCGAGTTCAAACGCCAATAAATCTTCTGCATTGTAGCCGAAGTAGATGATGTGGAGCATCGTTCTGCGGGGCTATGGGGGCAAAGCCACCTTGTGGCCTTTGATGCATAACACCCCGCACCCCCGCAAATACTAGTGCCATTCACCATATTCAATTGCTTGAATACCAGATAGCATATGCCGTTTCGACCTCACATGCACCGGGGAGAAGAGCGTTGCAGCTTGTGGGGCTTTTGAATGGGCTTGGCAGCTCCTTGCGGGGTCTCTCAATAGGGAATATATCTCTTTTGGAAAAAGAAAAGATATAGATGCCATTATAATACCATTATAATCCCATGAAATATGGCAGAAAAGGTTATTACCAGTTACAGAAGATAGAAACAGCAAGATGGCTACCTCACACCCTGAATTCAATGAGAAAACCACCGCGACAGAAGTCGCGGAGACCTTCGCGAGCAATATCCGAGGCAAAAATGGTAAGCACCGAATGAATTAGCCTCTTCAGGACATGAAAATTAATAAAATTTACCCTAGTCATCATTACGGGCGTTGGTCCCAATAGTCTGGGCGAAGCACTCGCTCTTGCCATAGGAAAACAAAATCCGGCGAACCTGATTCTTGCCTCGCGCACAGAGACTAAAGTCGAAGAGGTGGCCAAGACTGTCCGAGAACAGAATCCAGATATTTCCATAGTGGTGATTGCCTTGAATCTCGCCTCTCAGAAATCAATTCGTGCGGCGGCATCGAAAATCCAGGGTCTAGTCGATCGAATCGACACCTTAATCAACAATGCCGGAATGATGGTACTTGACCGCGAGACAACAGAAGAGGGAATCGAGATGCAGTTTGGGACAAACCATATCGGACACTTTCTCTTTACAAATTTGCTCATGACCCAACTGAAGAATGCTGCGAAAGCTTCTGGCAGGGGATCCACTCGCGTCGTCAACGTGACTAGTGCCGGTCATCGACTATCTCCTATTCGGTTCCATGATTATAACTTTGAGGGCAAAGAAATCCCTGTTGATGAAAGACCCCCGGATGGCTTGCCGCCCATGTTTAGCCCCACGGCCGATGGGTATAATGGATGGCTAGCATATGGACAGTCCAAAGCGGCCAATATCCTCTTCACGGTTTATCTGACAAGACACCTAGCCACTGCCGGGATTGTTTCGTACAGTGTACACCCTGGCTGTGAGTTAAACCTTGGAATAGCTTAATCCGTAGATTCCATTCCCTCCGATGCTGATAAATATATAGCTATATGGACTGGCTTAAGTCGGGGCCTTGATGATGCCGGCCATGATACGATGTCGAAGACCAGCAATGTCTGGAAATCAGCAGATCAAGGTGGAGCTACAATGCTTGTAGCTGCATTTGACCCCGCTTTGACAGGTATGTTCCAAGGTTCTAGACCTTCAAGTTGGAAGGAAGATCCCTAGATAACTATATCCACTGCTAATAACGCAATAGAGGTCTCCGAACCATCGGCTATATATCTAAGTGATTGTCAATTCGCCAAAACTGCACCCCATGCGGTAAATATGGATGCCGCTGAGAGACTCTTTCAATTGAGCGAAGAGCTAGTAGGATCGAAGTTTGATCTGTGAGGTCCGAAGATCTAGATTGGGCATATCGGATGCTCCGACGCATTGTTCGCGTGGCCCGCAACGCATGGTCGTGGTCAAATGAGAGAATCAACACAAATGTCTCATCTTACACCGCTTCGCTTTCCATCTCCTAATTACTAAGAAGTGCTAGTAGCTGCTATCTCCCTGCCGAGAAATTGACAATGATGAGTATGAGTACTTCGGTGCTTTAGTAGATCCATGGCTTTTTGCTCGTTCAGCAATAGCATCGCATATAGTTAGGCACTGCTAAGCACATTTCAATTCACCCTTTGCCAACAACAATCTAGAATGTAGTTAAAAGGTCCTTTTCATTGTCGCGTGAGAATTATTCCGTAATGACTCAATGCGGATGTCCGACCGGAGGTCCGAAGTGGCGACTCCACTTCGGTGTTTTTGGCGCGCCAACCATATCGGAGATGACGCGGAATTAAACCGACGGCGGCTGGCCTGTAGTCCACCGGTGCAGATTTGGGACAAGATGCAGGGGCTTTTTGCCCGCATCGGAGGCATATCCGACTCAAATCCTGTTGAGCGGCGCGAATCTCCAATTGAGACTAAGAACGAGTTGCCGATGTGCCGGATGCCACTGGTGACTGCAACATGACGGGAATTATTTTCTTCAAATCTCAATTTCTCTTATTCGAACAGATTCCCACTACGAAGTAATGCAATTCTCGCCTACCTCGCCCATCGGAGCTGTATGCAGAGATCTTTGAGCTCCACCTTCAACATTCATTCGCTACGTTCCGTCTCGAAGGTCTTTTGTGGATTCTTTCGCGTGTTTGGAATCTGCCACAGCACTGGATATCTGAAGCCAACCTACCAGGATCGCCGACAATAGGGCCAAACTTTCAATCATGAATCGACAACGCGAGGCCGAAAAGGCCTTGCACGACCAAACAAACATTCTCCCATTCGCCCAGCTCATGGTTGTTTTCACTGGCTTAGCTACCTCCCTACTTATTATGTGCATGGATCAGAATGGTATCAGCGTCACATTACCCACAATCGCACGGGATTTGGGGCGCCCAGGACACTATTTCCTGGGCGGGAACCTCCTCATTGATCGCGAATACCATGTTCACGGTCCTATATGGCCGGCTGTCGGATATTTTTGGACGCAAGGTTGTCTACATATCGGCGCTAGTGTTGCTGTGCATAGCAGATTTGTTGTGTGGCTTATCGCAAAACCCAGCCATGTTCTACGTTTTTCGAGGATTGGCAGGTGTGGCAGGTGGGGGCGTTGCTTCATTAACAATGATCATTGTGTCAGACGTCGTCACCCTCGAGCAGCGAGGAAAGTACCAAGGCATACTCGGCGCGTCACTTGGCGTGGGAAATATCATGGGTCCTTTCATTGCCGCAGCATTTATTGAGCGATCAACATGGCGTGGCTTTTTCTGGTTGATCTCGCCTCTGGCAGCGATTTCAGCTATTGTGGGATATTTTCTGATCCCGAATAACGCCAAAAAGGGCGACTTTCGCCAGAATTTATATCGAATTGACTGGTTCGGTGTCCTGGCATCATCTATCGGAATTATCTTTGTTTTGATTCCCGTCTCGGGAGGAGGGTCCTACTTTCCGTGGGATTCGCCGATGGTGATAGCAATGCTTGTCATCGGAGGCTGTGCATTCGTCGCTTTTGCTTTCATTGAATGGAAGGTGGCAACATTGCCAATGCTGCCAGGTACGTTATAAGACCCTCTTGATTTGAATGGCCCCGCTGACACCAATGTAGTTGTCTTTTTCAAAAGCAAAGTCATCACTGCCCTGTTCTTACAGAGTTTCCTTCTCGGGGCAGTGTATCAAGCGTACCTCTACTACCTACCGCTCTACTACCAGAATGCCCGTGGCTGGTCTCCCATCGTATCCGCTGCTTTGACCTCGCCGATGGTGGCCTGCCAGGCTATTGCCTCTATCTGCTCTGGCCAGTATATTTCCCGACTAAAGCGTTATGGAGAAATCATATGGATGGGGTTTGGTCTCTGGACTTTGTGAGTGCCCATTCACTGGAACAATACTATTCTCGAATATGCTCTAATAGCCACCATAGAGGAGCTGGCCTCATGCTTCGCTTCGACGACAAAACACACCCGGCTGTCATCGCTGTCTGCGTTGGGATCACTGGTATCGGGATTGGTTTCACCTTTCAACCCACACTCGTCGCTTTGCAGGCGCACTGTACCAAGTCGCATCGCGCCATATCCATCTCCAACCGCAATTTCTTCCGATGCATGGGGGGAGCATGCGGTCTCGCTATCTCCGCCGCCATTTTGCAGGCTACTCTGCGCTCACAACTTCCTGCCGAATTTTCCTATCTGACCGAGTCCACCTATTCGCTCCCTTCGCGATCCAGTCTCACTGATACTCAATGGGCACAAATCCTGCTTGCTTATAGCAAGGCCTCCCATTCTGTCTTTATTCTCCAGGTTCCTCTTATCGGGGTGTGCTTCCTTGCATGTGCGTTCATTCGTGACCGTGGCCTCGAACGCGTCAAGTCACCCGAGGAGATTGAAGAGGAGAAGCGAAAGGTCGAGGCCGAGCGAGATGCAGAGGCTTCCCTTACAGATCAGCAACCCAAAGGAAATGAAGTCCACCAGGGCGAGGAGGTAATGACAAGGCAGAACTCCATGACTTCTGCAGCCGACTCTCATACGCTGCATCCATCTCGTGCTGAGTCCCTCGCCGGGCGGGACGAGAAAATTAACCCGGACCAAAATTAAGACAAAAGAGAAACATGCACCTGCGTATTGGTTGTCGTATGTTTTATTGCTTGAAGTTCTGTTGCTTTTCTTCCATCATTTGATAGTTACACAGCGTTCGATACCATAAAAGCGCATAGTATTAGTTTACACCTAAAACCGCATTTGAATATAGAATAATACGATATTGATTGGCTCTACATAAATAATTTACCTGATCAAAGGTAGGCGAATACTAATGTTCTCTATATGATATTTATAAGCATGGTGATTATTCATTTTATTTTGGCTGATGGTTGCTGTTTGTCTTGGCGCTCTCCGCATTTCCAACGTCGCCGCTTCAAACCTCCAGGGCTTCCATCATTGCCGTTGCCACATTGAGATACTCTCAGCCCAGCGAAGTTTGTCTGTCCCGACTGAAAAAAGATTGGGCCTCTCACATCTAGACAATGCGACATTATGTATCCTGTCGGCCCTAGCCCGGAGTCATCCAGGCAGACCAGTCCTGCTTCGAAGGACTTCAATCCCCGCAAGCGCGGACGAACAGCCTGCACACGCTGCAAGACTAGGAAACAAAAGGTTTGCTAAGCACCCTGGCCCTGGAATAGACCAAACCAATAGCTGATAATTTCGGTGCAGTGCGACAACGAATATCCGACCTGCTCAAACTGTCGGAAAGCAGGGGTCACGTGCGACAAGTCGAGCGTGCGCGAAGATGCAGACCGTCAGAACGAGTGAGTTGGGAATGAACAAGAACGAGACTGACAGGGTTTAATTGCTAATGAGATACCCAAGCTACACACGTGCACTGGAAGAAAGAGTGGCATTCCTCGAGGGCAAGCTGGTCCAGCCTGACCCATCGTCCTCCAGCCACAATGCAGCCCCAAATGTACCAGCCTCTGTTTGGTCTCCGCAGGGTAGTCACACAACACCACAAACAACGGCCTCTGGCCTGGATAATAACCCAGTAGGAGAGATTGTGGGACTCCTTGCCTTGAGTTCATCCGAAGCACCCGCCTATGTGGGCTCAAGCTCCGGTCTGTCCCTAGCCGCCAACTTGGGTGAAATGGTACAAACAAGCGTCTGGAATCAGTTTATTTCACGGATGCAGCCCCAGCAAAGCTCAGCAATAAATAGCAACCCGCAAAATAATCGCGGGTTGAGTCCTGCGGCAACCCCTCCGGCCGGTGGCCCTCGAATGCGAGACCGATGTAAAAGAGCAGACGAGCTTTTGCCCGAACCGCCAACAGAAGAAATGGGAAATAGGATGCTAGAAACTTATTTCATAAGACTGCACTCTCGTTATCCATTTTTGGACCGCAAGCAGATATGGACTCTTCACGAAGAACGTTGGCGGTTAGCAAAGACAAAACGTGGAGATCTCACGAGATCGGATCGATTTGCAATCTTTAAACTGAATCTGGTTTACGCTATTGGCGCAACGATGCTTCAATTTAGTGAGAAGTACAAATATGCATACACCGCACCAGAGGTACAATCCAAATGCCGCAACTTCGGCCACATTCAAGCTCTTTATGACTAACAACCTTGGAATTGATAGCGATTTTATACATCTGCGCTACAGTATGTGCCCACAATGTGCGACGCTCGCTCTATTGAGAACATCGAGGCAATGCTTCTCCTCGTTGTATACCACCTCCGTACTGCCTCTAGCCATGGCATGTGGTACATGATCGGGCTGGCAATGCGTACAGCTATTGATCTCGGTCTCCACCGAAAGGCAAACGAAATTAACATGGATCCATTCACCACTCAGATGCGAAGGAGACTATTCTGGACAGTCTACTATTTAGAAAGGGTGGTCTCGATGTCTCTTGGACGTCCTTTTAGTATCTCCGACCGCCACATCGACCTCGATTTACCAATAGACGTGGATGATGACATCCAAGATCCCGCCCTTCTAACCGCATCGCAAGTACCGGGAAAGACAACCACTCTCACATTTGCAATCTACCTCTTCAAACTCCGCCGCATCGACTCCCGAATTCAACATAAGATATACCGCGCCGACAGACCGCTCTCCTCCCTCCGCCTCAAAATGGACCCCTTATACCTCGAGCTTGAAGAATGGAAAGAGTCCGCTCTCCTCCGATTCTCTGGCTCGGATCTCGACTATCCTATGCTTCACTACAACCGCGCCGTTCGGCTCCTAATTCAACCGTTCCTCCCTCTTCTCCCGATCACAGACCCATACTACAAGATCTGTCTCGAGGCCGCAGGGGAAATCTGTCAGTCCCACAAACGTCTCCACCAAACCCTTGAATACGGCCACTCATTCCTCGCCGTACAAACCGTCTTCATGGCTGGTATCACTCTCCTATACGCGTTATGGACACACACAGATCAAGTTTGGACTGTCCGCATGAGTAATGATATCCGGGCCTGTTCAACAGTGCTCTTCGTCATGGGTGAAAGAGCGGCCTGGGTAAAGAAATACCGCGATGCATTCGAGCTCCTCGTTAATGCAGCCATGGAGAAGCTGCAAGGCAACGAAACTGCTCGGAACGCAGGTATGGCTGAGCTCATGACAGCACAACATGGTGGTGCGTCTCTAAACCCTACTTTTCCCGGAATGTCAAGTGGGGAAAGGCTCCCCGCGGAAAACCCGACCGGGTTAGCGCCAGATACCGCCGGCTTTGGGACACAGGTCTATCCCGACGATGATAGTGACCATGCCGTTAGGATGGCGTTGCAACTTGCACCGTGGATTGACCAGAACCAGAGCGATCCGTTGTGGATGCCGGATTTTGAGACACTAGAGAGCTTGTCCGGAACGTTCTGGAATGGTGCTGATTCTACTCTTTTTGATGCATTATGATGAGAAGTGAGATGTGTAATTCAAATAAAGAGGTAGTTCTCTTCCCTATCATTTAAGAACCCCTGTGCTATGCCTGATGCACAGTATCATGATAACATATCTGGCACGTCAGAAAACCAGGTCGCAAGATCAGGAAGATCAAATCTGCCCAAAAATCCCAGATCCTCCTGACCAAGACCCATTTCATCCCAACTCATGAACGGATTAATGGCTGGACCAGTGGACTCAGAGTCACGCACTCCAGACTCTTCTGAAATTCCCTCGGCAAGATGAGAAGTTACATCTGACCGATCGGCATTTTTGTTACTTCTGTGTACTTGGTTCGGGGCAAAAGCGTTATCATCGTTACGGGGGGCACCTGTATCTGTATTAGACAGCCATTCTAAATAATCGAAGAAAAATCGAGGCGGTGGTTTCCATTACCTGTATAATTCTGAACAATATGTTGGTGCGTAACCTGCAGGAACTGTAGCGAATTGCGGGCAGAGAGACTGAATGAGGACATTGTTGTCAGAACCTCCTCGCATTTCCGCCATGTCTCGTCCACGGCATGCACGTCGATCTGGTCGAGGATAGAGCGACACGAATACGACATGATCAGAACGAATCCTGCAGTCGATGTATCTGTGGTTCGTACATTAGAAGGTGAATTCTTGCCAGGGCAGGGTCAAGGGAAGGACATACAAAAGCCATTATACCACCACGCGTCTGTTAATGATGTCCTGTACGTGGCGTGGACATGTGACACCAGTTCCACAGCTGCCCTGACACAAGCAGCTGCACAATTTACAGACATGGAATTGTAAATGACATTTTTCTCCAGTCCGATCGTGGGTTTTTCCGAGTCCGAGCCTGAACCTGTCTGCCGAGCGAAGTCCATGCGATCGTCAGAGCAGAGTTGTGTGAACATGGGGCGATAAAGGAGAAGACGAAGATGTATAAATCTGGTATAGTTGATTAGGTTATTTTGTTGTAGCTTTCTACCGGGAAGGAAGGGCTGTGAATACCTTGCTCGCAAGACGTTACGCTGGCGTTTGAAGATTGGATCTTGATGGCTATTTGGGCTGAGTGGTGGGTGTATACCCGTCCAGTTAAGTACGGGGGGAATGTTGGCTTCGTATGTGGAAAGCTTGTCGTCGAGTTCCATAATGACATCAAGGCTGCTATGCTTCGTTCCCCGATGAGACAAGGGTCGATGGTGGTTCGATCGACTTTGCCATGCATTGTATATGTCGGACAGGATAGCTTCGAGAATTTTGTAAAGCTCAATTGTGGAGACATAGAATGTCATGTAACCCGATTTATGATCGCAAGGTTGCCCGGCAAGTGCACAAGGGTCATCGGACTGCAGGTCGGGTTTCATGACCGGGGGAGAAGCAGGTGAAATATGAGATGTCATGCTTGGGCGACCGTAAGTCATACTCACGATCCTAGGTTTCAATGTCAGATACGAAACTGAAAATTAGGCGGATTGGAGGCTCATACATATCCATGATCACACATCCGTGCCAGGTACGGCGCCTGGTTTCTTGCTCCAAGGGGTTGATGGATTGCTGCGTTGCAGTTTCATGCAGGCCCAGTCCTTGGGCCACCCGACAAGCAAGCCCGATCGCATTCCAACATCTATTAGGATAGGGTGTGCTTTGTAAAAGAAGGGAGATAATGAGGAGTGTCTGTACAACGCCGATAGTACCTATGTCTAGGAGGTCAAGACCGACGAACCGCTTCGATCGGAGAAAAAATGAGTATGCGGCTGCCTCGCGCTCAGCGGCAGGTATGTCAGAAAAATGGCAACTTAAGCCGAAGATAGCGTTCAGTGCACAATGAAAGACAATTGACTGATGACCAGAATCAAATGAGCCACCAAGGCCAATGTTTAGTTCTGGCAGCTGAGGCTTGGGCCATTTGCTAGATCCCCACAGATTCTCATAAGCTTGCTCAAAACTTGGTCGATGGAAAAAGGGATATAGACAATGCACTCGGTTCCAATAGCATTCCAAAAGGTGGTCCGCCAGGGGGCGAGGAGGCAGTGAAAAATCATCGAATTGTAGTCCCAGCGTTGGCGTCAGGCAGTCTCGCCACAGCCCTGTGTCCCGGTAAGAAGAACCACTCGGCGTGCTGCCTTCCATCTGTTTGAGGGTTTGAAGGTAAGATCGTATTGGCATTGAGTCCTTTGCAAGGCGCATAAAGGAAGCTACAGAAGAGTTACCGTAGTATTGCTCCCTGGGTGACTCGTTACTCTCCCCATCTTCTCCCACAGATATTGCTCCCATGGCTGTGACATTATGGGAATTGATAGACGGGGAAGGAAATGGATTTGCCGAAGATGCCCTCCCAGTTTCATAAGGAGCAAGTGATCGATGAGGTGAGATTGGATCAGCATCTGGATGTCCCAGGCTTGAATGTGTCGATGGTATAGAAGGCCGATGTCTCAGCTGAGCACCCATTTGCGGCACCGTGGGTACCGTAGAGGGACGTAGCTGATTGAGTATTTCGGTATTGGAGCCTAGGCCTAGCAGACCCTCCACGGCCACAGATGTTCTAGACTCATGGTCCAGCGTGTCTGCACTAGGTTGTCTCTCTTGGCCATCATCAGATCCCCTCTCCTCATCATCAGGGATTCGGGCCGGGACAGCAACTCCATTTTGTGCGCAAATATTCTCTAATTCTCGGATGCGTTTGTGCAGCACCTTGAGATAAGCATTATTGCTTGCTGACCGAGCATTCTCAATCTTGTATACGCACCGGTCTATCGGATACGCCCGTCGAGCACATGGCCCACAGATCGGCTTCGCCCCGTCGCATCGGACCTTTTTGTCCCTGCATGATTCACATGCTAAAGCGATCTTGCGGCGCTGCGGGGTCTCTTTTTTGATTGTTCTTCTTCGCGAAGACATTTTGGCTTAGGTCACCGAGGCTCAAGGTCGAGGCTCAAGTATGAATGCCCTGCCATTCGGGACCGGGACAACCATTAGTTGCACAGCCAAGGATCGCCCGGGGCCGATCATGCGATTTCTGTAGCCCCGGAATGTTGGGGAACACGAATCCAGCTGCCTGAAAAATATATGGATCTGTTTTCCAAGGTTTAGGCCCTCATTGTGAAGATCGTCGTCTGGCCGGCGGAGTGTGGAGAAAGGAAAGACGTGCGTATCGAACGACGCCCGGAATGCACCCGGATACGTCACGTGTTTATATCCAGACCTAAAAGAGTCTCACGCGATCGAGTTCCCTTTTTTGAACCTCAAAAATCCAAGGATAATTTTCTGAGAGGCTCTACTCGAGACACAAATAAGCTTCTTGTGCATGGCGATTGTACGACAGAAAATATCCCGAGCAAATATGGTCAGGAGGTTTCCTCCGGGATGCACCCGGTCCATTTTGCAAGCCGCCCGGGTGCGATCCGGTGTTGACGTAGTATTACTGGGGCCTCCTCGCAAGCTCACCCAAGTAAGATTTTGGATCTCCTATCATAAGTCATTTCTTTCTCAACAAAACTTTAGTTCCAACGCTAGACCCCGTGCCACTTTCATATGTCATCTCATGCCACTTGGCGCCCTTTCAGGAGCTGATCATTTGTGAAAGACAACCGCGACCCCTGCTCTCCCCCCGGATTCAACTTCTTTCACACCCTCACAAATGCAGAAATACATGCACACCCTGAGAAAAACTATTTTACGTCCACGATATATCTCCTGAAACACCATCACCAATGCACACCGAACATCAGACCCGCGATTACACCCATGAAAACGAAGCATGCTGCCCACCCGACACCAAAGAGCAAAAGCGCTGGCCCCTGGAGACCGGCTTACAGTGGGGATCCGACCCCAGCTTCTGCTATCATGGATTCTCTAATCCGATCGGAACTTGGACTGAGGAACGTGTAACTCAGAACTTGATGCGCAACATGATACATGCCGCCAATAGTGTCACCGTCGACTTTGGCTACGAATTCGATTTCTCCACGCACACACCAAACTTCCTCTCGGAACAGCCGGATATCATTCGCTTGAACAGATACGACCTTTCTAACAACCTACAAACCGATATCCCAACAAAAACACCCTCGTTAAGATCTGCCTCCCTGTCGACGGCAACGTCGCTCGACGCAAGTAGCCCGCCGGAAATGATCAAAGAAGAAAAGCGACCGGCGAGGCAGGAGGAGCCCGCACCACCAAAGAAGAAGCGGAAGTGTGTTCAAAAGCCTGGGCAACAATTATGTCACTGTCGATCGGAAAAGAAGAGGAGGGAAGCTGTCACGCGAGGGTATCAGGATCTATCTGACTTGGTCCCTGGACTGAAGAACCATAATTTCACGAGAAAGTATATACTCGATGAGACGGCAAAATACGTCAGTGCTCTGCTGCAAGGAAATGAGGACTTGCAGGGGCAGTTGGATCAGATGAAACCTCATAACGAGCCAGATATGTGGCCGCTCTTTGAAAAGGAGGATTTATGATTTATGATTTTTATTCATGTAAATATACTAGGGAAAGGAACATTACTTAACTGAATAAACTTAAAAGCTCACAGAAGCTCCCGCCATCGGTTTCCATGTCGCGAACATGGAGATGCTCTTTCAAACCCCAATCACGTATATCTGCAGATAACACGTCTTGTGCATACCAGTAATAGTACCAATCCCGTTTTATTCCTTGTAACACAGATACAAAAGCCTAGATTTAGAGGCCTGGAGCTTCTAGAGTATTCTAAACAAATGTAGCAAACACCGCAAACAAAGCAACATACCTGGCATAGTGCCAACTTCTCCCTGCTGCATCTTGCTGTTGCTCTACTGCAGCGCTTGATGCATCCTGGGGGTCCAGGTGGGGTCAAGGTTTTAGGCAAGTCTCAACAATAAGGTTCAATTTCGGGATCTCCACCATTGCTTATCATCATGCTCCGGCTTCAAATATTATTGGATAGCAGAGATTACTACAGTAGCTAAATGCAGCAAGGTCACGGTCATAAATATTCGCAGAAACCAGCGACATTTCGGCAGCATCCACGCACCCTTACTCGCATAGGTGGGAAACCAACCGTAAATCCGCGCATGATCGACGCGCTCTGCGACCACCTGTCGGAAAAACCGGGCCCGTACCTTGATGAGATGGCTTTCTTCCTCTGGGATGAGTTTCGCACGATGGTCACAATCTCTAGCATTAGACGAGCCCTGGTGGCCAAGGGTTGGTCTGAAAAGACGGCCGGCAGCATGCAGAGGAGCGTAATGGTCATTTACGAAAACTTTGTCGTATCATTTGGTTTATGTGATGAATCTGGATGTGACAAGAGAGCTGGGTTCAGGCACACAATATAGTATCAATAACCCCCCCACACATGAGATGCTGCATACGTTGGGGGTGTGCAACATTATTTCGATGGATGGCGCGGGGAGTTGCTCATGAGAGTCGACTGTATCTGCGTATGCCCAGAATGGAATTTGACATCTAGGCCGAACGACCACAAGTATTATCCTGAAGGAGAAGGTCGAGGTGAGAAGAAAAATGATATCTAATATCCTGGGCTCAAGAAGCTTAAACTTAAGCACTAGTTCACTCATAGCCGTGTCGCTCCTGTAGTAGTCGAGGTCTCTTAACCCTAGTAAATGATTCGTCGAATCCGAAAGCGGTGAACATGCCCGTCGTCATAGCCGACAAAATTCTCAGAACCTGCTTTTTCACATAGTGGCGTTCTTTGTCGTTTTTCAATTCTCGATATGGCGTTGTGGTTGGCTAGTGCCTTGGAAATCGATGCAGTACAATGGAACTGGCCAGGATGTTCGGATCTGACTAAATTACTGCCTATGCGCTCCGTTGTCTACCGCGGTACAGTACGTCCCAAAACCGGTGCAACAACCTTCACTCGAAGAGTGATTCTCTAGCCCCGCTGCCAAGGGACGCTAGTCTGTATTGGGAATAGCCTCGGAATATTAATATTCCTGTATCAGACTCAATACCGTGACTGACCCCCATTAAAATACGATGTGTTGTCTCGTAACTGTATTGGCGATCCAAAGGGACTACAAACAAGTCAAACACCAAAGCTGGAGAGTGCCTCGCGATCCTGGCGAACTGTCACTTCCCTCACTCCGATGTCCAAGTAACAGTCCGGGGGATTTACTCGCCAACAAATATTGCAACTAGTGACTTGCATATCTTGCTTCCCTGCAGAGCCAATCATAGCCCCAGCTTTCAAGCTGAGTCACCTTGGGGCCCACTGTTTCAGTGCTAGCTTCACTCTTGAGCTGAGTCGAGCGAGCTAGGTGTTCGGAACCCCAATACAGTAGTATATTATAGGAGAGATTATCGTGAACTGTCGGAATGCCGATTTTCGGTATCAGCATATAGTCGGCAGGAACCAACTGCGCAGGGTAAAGATATTGTAAAGATCTTCCAGGATTGATGATTGCGATAATTAGTGGGGTCATCGTCGATGTGTTAGTTTTTATCTCGTCAGCCACGCACGCATGTATGGGGATTAATGGTCTTTCTCTACTTGTCTGGTATTGTTTGAAAGAGCAGTCGAAATGGTATCTTCGCACTATCGCTGAACAATACGCTAGAATGTGCAACATTTTCGAGTGGAAAAGAAGAGTCCAACAGTACGAAAGGAGTAGCAGAGGAATACCTAGAACTCGGCAGTAAACAAGCCAAGGGACAGCTACACACCAGCCCACCAACCTAATTTACAAAAGACCAGCACGCCAAAGCAAAAGGTGTCCGAACAATGGTGGAAGTCATGTTCGACTAAAGCAACACAGACTAGAAGTGAAGGGAGATGATGAGGAAAGGAATCAATATATGCATCCAAAGGGCAACATCCAAAGGGCAACCAGCATGAGTATGACCCATAAATTCAAAACCAAGGCAGGGCGTCGAAAGTAAAATGGAGCATGATGGCATAGTTTAGTTTTGATAATAGAACCCAATACGTTGGTTCGGAATCCGATTCCACGGGGAGCGGAAAGGCGGGAGTGGCTCCCAGGGCCTAGCAGTCGACGTCAATTATCAGGAAAAATGGAGAATCTTAGCCCATGACGAGAAATGATGTCCATACAGACAAGCCAGGCTCGATGTGCAGAAGGGTCTCTGTCCGACATGGCGTAGAGCCAGCGGACAGCCTTCTGGACTTTCTCCGTGAGTCCGGTAGCCTCGGTTGTCCCGGGCAGAGTCCTGGTGAAGAGATCAACCAGTATAACTGTTGTGGATTGCATGATGTAGTGGAGAAAACACCACCAGGGCAACATCTCGTATAGCCAATTAATGTCGGGTTCCTCAGGCAGGATATCTAACATCTGCTGCGCAGCTTCCACGCATATTGTTGCTATTACATCGCACTCGGAGCTGTGGGAAGGTGTGCCGGAGACTTGATGGGCGAGACGGCGGAGACACGGCTGCGAGATAACGAGCTTAGTGGTATAGAAGCGGAAAGCTAGACTGATGCGGTGGCGGATGTAAGGACGGGTACTGTCGAACTCGCCGAATCGAAACTCCGCTGGCAGACGTGAGAGCCAATTGTCAGCAGTAGTGTTGAAATTAGAGATTGCCATTTCCATCTCCAACCACGATCGCCGTATTCCCGCCCCGGGTGCGTACAAGGTTTCAATTGCCTCCCGCGTTAACATCGCCAAATCCACCACATAAAGGAAATAAAGGGATATATTCGGTGATGGGGTTTCCTTTATCGACTGGGGCGTTTGCTCGGTGCCCGTGCTTGACGACAGGGTTATTGAAGAGGCCACGCTAGACCCATGGGTGGTGGGTTTGCTGGAGGTGAGGAGAGATGCTAACAAATTGCTCCGGGCTTCGTGGTTGGTGATAAGCTGAGTTACTCCTTCATTCCAGAAGTCCTCTTCACGATATGGAACGGGGAGTGGCGTAGTGCAAAAGATGCCGCCGGTGCTGGGGGGTCGCCCCGTCATCACGTATAGCACAGTATCCAACGCAAACAATGCCCACCACACGCGGTATCGAGTTTCCCTTGATAGATGGGCGACACTGTCCGTCTCACTACGGAGATTGAGTCCCATTGCCACCGCTGAGCGAATCGCTATCCCAAGGATCTGCCAGGATCTAATAGAGAGCTGATTAGGCAAGCCACCACCAAAAGAAAAAGAAAAACATCTTTAAAGAACTATCAAGGTGGACACACCTGTTAACCTGCCCCGTCGACAAGAGGTAAAATGCAGCTAGACCCTCTACCTGCACTTGTTGTAGGTTTGGATGGTCTAACAACCCGACGCTGCCAATATTTAACCGCCATGCCCGAGCAAAGTAGGCCAAGTGGTCAGTATAGTTCCCCTGGCATTGGTTTTGAAGCAGATGGCAGTGTTTTGCTGCGATGGCAAACACGAGGTTTAGCACGGCTGTCCATCGCTTGCCGGGCCGCACGTTAGGATTCGAATAGAAGGACTGGTATTGGTTGAGGAAAGTTTCCTTGCCGATGATGGGGAAATCGGGATGAATGGTCTGGAGATAACTTTCGACGAGCCTATCAGCAATCTGCTGGGGTGGTCGTACTGAAACGTCAATATCGTCAGGGACAGGGATGTCCAAGTCATCTAGAAAGTAATTGAGAGATGAGACCGATGGTTGATCAGGCATGTCTCCGACAGGGGTGAAAGCGCCCTTATCTAGATCACGCTTGAGTCTGTACAACCATGTCACTTCTGAGTGCTCTCCAACGAACCCCATGGCCTGCGATGCTTCATCGCGGTTAAAATCCTCGTCGGTGTAGTCCCTGGTGACCTGTGGGATTCCTGTTCTCCCAACATCGGATGGAGTGGCAAAAGATTCGGGGGACTGGTTATGGTTAGACGGGATATAGGTTAATGGGAGAAATGAGACAATGAGGCAATACAACACAAGAAACAAACATAAGCAACAAGATTTCAGGTCAGGGTTTGGGGAGAGGGGAGAGGCGTGACAGGGGCGTGCATTCTCACTCTGACTAATAGACCACCGAAGGCCTGATCGATGTGCTGCGCGGAAGTCGAGTCCAGGCGTGGGTACAGATCTCGTAGTAAGTTTTTATGGGTTTGCACTTGTGCGGATAGATCCTTTAGCTCTCTAATATTCTAGTTAGATGACGATCACACATCCCACCAAGCGCTAGAACGCACCTGTCCGTCTTTTCTCGTTTCCGATCGCCGTAGAAACATCGGGCATCACTAACCAGACAGCGCTGACAGGAGGGGCGATGTCCGCTGCATTTGGCCTTTTGATCGCGACAATTCTCACAGGCTCTACTGACGCGGCGACTGGTAGTATAGTTACTGGGAAAGACTGAGCGGGGGATCGGAACCTTTGCGTTCATAGGCTGATGGCCTAGGTTGGAACCCGAACGGTCGTCGTCAGGGATATGTTCCATAATATTCTGGAGCCCAGACGCCTGAGCCTGGGTATGTCCCAACTGAACTGATCGTAGACGATTGAGCTGACGCGTGGTCCGAGATGCTGGGTCCTGCTTCGGAATGAGACGTGCGCCAGGCGAGATTGTCGCTCATGGCGCGACAATTTCTGGGCTTTGTTGGTGTATCTGGTGGAAAGGGTATGCGAGACGCACGTTTCTAGCCTAGCGGGATTGGCAGAAGAGAAAGGAAACTATGCCACCGAGGCAGAAGAAGCCACTGAGGAGTCTGTTAGCATGCCAGTGTGTTAGCTTTCACCAAGGGTGTCAGGGAGCATCAAGTAGAGAGAGCTGCGGCTGACAGGCTGAGTATTATAATAAACAGATTCATAGATAGTCCGCAGGTACGCAATATATGCAATCCACAAGTTGGTTTGGTGGTGAGTAAGCCCCACGGACAGTAACTTGGACTTGGGAGTGACAGGGAAGTGACAGTTCGCCAGGTTTGCGACATACACTCAAGCTTTGGTGTTTAACTTGTTTGCATTGATATGGAAAATGTAGTTCCTTTGGATCGCAAATACAGTTACGAGACAAAGCATCGTATTTTAATGGGAGTCAGCCATGGTATTGAGACTGTCACAGGAACACTGACATTCCGGTTCCATTCCAGATATAAGCTAGCGTCCCTTGGCAGTGGGGCAAAATAAACCCACGAAGAGTGAAAGTTGTTGCACCGGTTTCGGGACGCACTGTATGCATAGTTCTTTCCACAAATTTTCCATCATGGCTGACAACGAAGGTCAGGATGCGCAATCGAACTACAGATTGGCGCAGGAACGGGAATTTCACAAGTGCGACTGAGCTTTGTATGTCCTTTGTAAACAATAATAGCTGACCGCTCTCTTACGGAGGTAGGTACATCCCTAGCGACCATGCCACCTCACAATTCGCGCCTTTTGATCTCGCGAGCCGCAATACCTTCATCCCACAGCCGTCACAAGATTCAGCCTTGACTTCCTTCGCCCAGCTGGGTGCCACCCGCCTAGGGACCCAACGGGCCTTAATATCTCTCTTCGATCGTACCCACCAGCATGTAATAGCAGAAGCTACTCCGACCTTGAGTCTAAATGGTGGTATCCCTGAAAATGACCGCGAGCGGCTACGATTGGGAAGCTGCGTGCTCCCGAAAGAGAGCGGCCTTTGCCACCATGTCGAGCGCTTGCCATCGTCGTATTTTCTGGAGAACAGCGAAGTATTCGACGGTAGCGCCTTAGTTATTTTGGACGTGAATAACGATGAGCGTTTCAAAGCCGGCAGGTTGCATTATGCACTATCTGACGTGCGCTTTTATGCTGCTGTGCCTATCGTCAGCCCGCGAGGTGTTACTATCGGCGCGTATTGCATAATGGACAGTGAGATGAGGATGTCGGGTCTCCCAAAGAATTCCCTTCATTTTATGAAGGACATGGCTGCAACCGTTATGAAGCATCTGGTGATGGGCGAGTGTGTACGCAAGAGTTCCCTGGCAGAACGAATGATGCTGGGCTTGGGGAGCTTTGTCGATGGAAAGTCCACTCTACGTGATTCATGGCGGGAGGCCAATAGACAGCATGCTGCATCGGGACACACCGGAGAGCAGAAAGAGGGCCAGTTGAATATCCAACAACAAGATATACAAGAATCTGCCAGACAAAACGATGAGAACACTCTGGTTCTTAGGGAATTGCCAAAGAGAGACGGCGAGGCTTCAAGGCAACCATTCGACAACAGCAATTTCGTCACGGATCGCAGCCAAGAAGCTCAGAAGGATTCAACACAATTGAATACATCTATCCGAATTATGCCTGCAGATGAGGATTTGCAAGAAAATTCCCTTTCCACGAACATCGAAATTGTCTTCTCACGAGCGGCGAACCTGATCAGGGAGTCAATTGGTGCGGAGGGAGTTATGTTTCTTGATGCGGATAGCGCCCGCTTTGGTAGCCTCGTTGATGGAATGAGCAGCAGAGTGTCTGACCCGGGCGCAAAAGATTTAAGTAGTGACGAAAGTACTAACTCAGGAACTTCACCCAGCGGCAAAAGTGAGGAGCCTGACAATACTTCCCTATGTGCATGTTTGGGATTTTCGAGCTCGCGGGGATCGAGTATCAACAATGACTCGGTAGCTGGCCGAGAAATCCTGATGCAAGAGCCATTGTTAAAAGCAATACTTCAGCGATACCCTCATGGCAAGATTTTCTCTTACAACGCCGAACGATTACTCTCAGACTACAGCGACGGCTCCGCACAGAAATCGACAAACTCCCAACTCGGAGGCATTACCGAAGATTTTAATCATAACGACCGGCAACACTCATCAAGCCAAGTCAGAAAAAAAAAAAGAAAAAAACCCTTCAACGTGATGCCGAACACCTGATCAGAATTTTCCCTGATGCTAGGAACATCCTCATATTACCTGTCTGGGACTCGGACAAACGCAGAATTACTGCCGGAACGCTGGTCTGGACAAATGACCCTCGGCGTATCTTTACCATTGAGAACGAACTTGTGTACATTTCCGCTTTTACCAACAGTATTATGGCCCAAATTCGTCGCCTCGACGTGGAGATGGCAGACAAAGCCAAATCCAATTTGATCAGTAGCATTACACACGAGCTTCGAACCCCCCCTCCATGGGATTCTAGGTACAGCGGACATTCTCGGTGATACCGCTATGAATGCCATGCAATATGGCATGATACACACAATTGAGTCATGCGGCCGCACTCTCTTGGATACCATCAACAGCCTGCTTGATTTAAATTTCATCGACAATTATCAGAAGAAATCATCCCGCCTGAGCAGAAATCGAGAGGCCGAGCAGCCTAAGATGACTTTCAGTTCGACAGAAGGAGGTCGCGTGCAAAGTAAAGATCGCGGTGAAGCGACTTCGTCCTCACATGTCAAGTTGGACGAGGTGCTCGAGGAGGTCATCGAATCCATTTACGCCGGATACAGCTTCTACACCAAATCCAATGCGCCGCCTCCAGCGTTGACTGGTCCATCTACGCGACCGGCTAGCCCAGCGAACGCATTCGATCAGGTAGGCCCGAATGCCAGTCAGATTACGATCATCTTCGACATAGAGCCAGAGACGAAATGGGATTTCCTCACACACGCCGGTGCTTGGCGCCGTATACTGATGAACATTTTTGGCAATGCGCTGAAGTATACTTCTTCAGGCTATATATATCTTGGATTAAAATCATCTCGAAGCCGCGCTCCCCCAAGCCACACGGGATCGATTACCGAAGCGCCCGGTGAGCAAGTTGATGAATATGATGTCACTCTTACCGTAAGGGACACTGGGCAGGGCATCGAACATGAATTCTTGCAAAATGATTTATTCACCCCCCTTTAGGCAGGAGAATTCAATGGCACCTGGTAACGGGCTGGGGCTGAGCATCGTTCGTCAGGCAATTGGGTCCCTGGGGGGGTCGATCGAGATCAATTCTGCCAAGGGAGTTGGCACTGAACTGTTGGTACGGGCTCCGCTCAGCCGCTACCCAAGTAAAACGGATAACCTGCCGGACTCGCTATTGGATACCCTGCAAAAACATACCAAAGGGAAGACAATCGGTTTCCTAGGCTTCGGATCGTCTCTTCGTTCTCAAAGAGATATTTCATTGTACTCGGCATTGGAGCGTTTGTGTTCTGAGTGGTTTGGCTTGAAAGTGACTTCTGTATCTGCTCTGGAAGGGGAAAATTTTCGTTTCGACTTCTACATAGCTGTGCAGACGGAGCTGGACTCTGAGGATGTCGAAAGAAGAAAGCTTCTCGCCAGCTGTAAACATTTCGACAACGAAGATGGTCGGAGCTCACCTGTTGTGGTCATCTGCCAGTCTCCTGGTGAAGCCCACAGGATGTTTGTTGCGGCTGAGAATCGGGGCGAAGCCTCAAGCTTCGAATTCATTAGCCAGCCTTGTGGGCCTCGAAAATTGGCCCACGCGCTGGATCTGTGCATAAAGCGACAGCTCGGTCGAGAGTGCCACTCCTCGACTGGGGAGACGACTCGCTGGGTGGAAATGCCAGAGTCCTCTCATTTGTCATTGGACGTGGATATCAACGATGCACCCGATGACAGGATGAAAATTGGCAAGCGATCAACGACTGACACAATTCCGAGCCCCGAGCCTCGAATTAATTCACCTTCGTCAATCGAGGGAAGTCGAAGACTAAATTCACGGGATACCTTGCAACCCCCATCTTCTTCGAACGAGGGGCAGGGAAACATAGAATCCCCCAATCCATCCATCCTATTAGTGGACGATAACGAACTTAACCTTCAGCTATTGAGTGCGTACGCGAAAAAAGGAGGTTATAAGTACATGACTGCTCGCAATGGGGCCGAGGCAGTCGCCACATATGAGGCCTATCCCGGCCAACTCCGGGTAATTATCCTTGGTATGTCCAAGCGCTCTCTCTCTTTCCTTCTTCATCCCTGTAGTTAATCTCAAACCCCCCTTGCTGCTAAACTGACGCTATCAGATATCTCCATGCCCGTCATGGATGGCTTTGAGGCGGCCCGACAAATCCGCCGCCTCGAGAAAAAGCATCGGGCCGCATTGAGTGAGTCGGCACGACAGGCATTGCCGCCCACAATCATCGCTGCTTTGACAGGACTTCACAGCCTTGCGGCCCAGAAAGAAGCTTTCAGTTCCGGAATGGACACTTTCGTCACCAAGCCGATTAAGCGAACGGATTTGTACGCCGTTATCCAGAGGGTGCAAGACAACATCTAGTCATTTCAAAATCAGCAAATCGTATGATGCGACCCGACGCAGCTATTTAGCTGGCCAAGGACAAATGTGTTTAATCCAGGGTTATTGATTCCAATATTTTGCTGCAAAGATATTTTTGCAATCATTATAAACTCGAGAATCGACTGTAGATTAGTATTCTTTGACTCTTTGATAAAGAAACGGAATAATGAAAGAAATTTGGACCAGCGAGAACCAAGAGGCGCTTTGAAAACCCTTTGACGGCGGCCACTGTTCATGCCGGTCGACAATTTTTAAAAAAGGGTCGAACACTCTTTGAACTGGCCCTGAAGCCTTTTAGGATGGATACTATAACAGTGAAACCCCAAGGTCAAAGCTGCAGAAGTGTGAAACCAAACCTAGTGTACTTAGTATCACGTATATTATATTTATCTAAGAACAATCAAAGGCCATAGTACCGCCTCAAACAAGACTACATCCCGTCCCTCACAAAGCCGGCGCATAAGTAGCCAGGCCCCGAGCAAAGCGCTGAATTTGCGCCGCGTAATAAGTCTATAGCAGTTTGAGTCAGTCCAAATTCAATAAATTGGGAAGCCAAAAGACGGTACTCTGAAAAAGAAAGAAAGAAGAAACTTACACTCTCAGCCCCAGCTCCAATAAGGTTCCTAGGCAAGAACCTCATATACCAAGGAGGCGGCACCTTAATCAAGGGCAAGCCAGCCTTATCATCCTTAACACCCTCGTCCAAAAGTAGCAGCGGGAAGGCAGGCTCAACAGCAGCAGGTCGTCCAATACCAACAAGGTCACAAGCCCCATCCTCAATAGCAGCAACACACCCAGCCCTTGTTCGGAACCCACCCGTCAACATAAGAATCAACTCAGGATGTCTCCCGCGAACAGTCTTTGCAAATTCCAGGAAAAATGCCTCGCGGGCAGCCGTACGCTCTGACTTAACTGGAATCTCCGCCTTGGGATATCCCATCATCTGCGGATCTTCATAAGTGCCGCCACTAATTTCCATAAAGTCGATGCCAGCTTCGACAAGGAGGGCGATTTGGGTCATTGTTTCTTCAAATGTTGCGGAGCTGTGATCAGCTGAGTTGAGCTTGATTCCGATGGCGAAGGTTTGCGGCACGATTGCGCGGGTCTGTTTGATTATTTCCAGGACGAAGCGCGCGCGTTTTTCGGGCGTGCCGCCGAATTCGTCGGTCCGGAGATTTGTCTTGGAGCTTAGAAATTGATCTAAGAGCATATATGAATCAAATCAGCACAATACTTCTCAAGACAGGATTATGTATGGATCCATTCCATACCAATAAGATACCCATGCGCTCCGTGCAGCTCAATACCCGAAAATCCCGCATCGGCCATGAGTCTCGCCGTATCAACAAATTGCGAGATAACCCTCTGCACCTCGGCAGTACTCATAGCACGAGGCTTTGTCCAAGCAACAGCCCCAATGAAGCACTCCAGCCACGAGTCACCTATCGAAATCGGGACCGCGGAGGGAGCAATTGTGTTTGCGAAAATTCCGCGCTTGCCTGCGACGCGAAATGATTGTCGTCCCGGGTGGCAGATTTGGGCTCAGGCGGGTGTGCCGTGTTGCTGGCATGCGGTGGCATACTTAGTCCAGCGTGCTACTAGAGCCTTGTTGTCGTCGTCGGGACCGGTGTATTCGCCGTCCAGGGCTGGGTCGAAGGGGCTTCCTAGGTGGTTGATGTCGACTTGGACGTTGCCGGTTAGAATACTGCCCCAGCCGCCGGTGGACCATTTTTCATAGGCCTCGTAGAGAGGGTCTGGGTGGTGGGACTTGGCCATCATTTCGGCCATTGCAGCCTGTGGATGTATTAGTTTGTGTTTCTGGACAGTGGGGGTGCCACCATGGGGTAAGAGGAGAGACTGCAAACCTTTGATAGTCGGTTTGGTAGGACAAGACCGCAAGGCAGTTTGACGGGGTCCGATAGTGGTGAAGGCATTTTGATAGTGTGATTCCCGAAGGTTTTCAAGCCGACGATTCAGTGTAATGTTTCTGGTGGCGGAAACGAGTTGCAGTTTTGAGAATAGCTGCTCAGCAGTGATAGTTGACCAAAACGAATCCAATTCTCACAGTTGACTTATAGGAAATACCCACGATTCAAAAGCAGGACAGTTCGGCTTGATGAATTAAACCAAAAAAAAAACCCAAAGGAAGAAAGGGGACCTCGGTGGGTCCACTTGCCACGCGGGGAGACAATCTCTCCGGGCAGACCCAGATTTTTATTGATAGAATGATCATAGCACCATCCCCACTATCCAGTAACAATTTTTAAACTCATTTCAGAGTATTTGTGGGTCTTCACAAAAACTGCAGCCAAGAGTACAATTAAGGTATGCATTACGCTGGGGGTTTGGACTGTGGGGCTGGACAGTCGGAGGTTTGAGTTACTCTGCGCATGTGAAGATTCGGGAGGGACCCGGCGGCATTGGGCTGGTTTAGATCAGTTTAGACTAGCTTCAATTTGAATGGACTTGGGAGTGAGTTTTCAAGATCGATGAAATACTGGTAACTTGAATGTGCTTGATGATCTATTTGGATAGATAAATTTCGAGGCAGTCTTCAAGTTTGCAGTGTTCGCTACTTTTGATTGTATACGGGCTTTCTGCATCGATGAAGGGAATCACCTCGGCCCGAAGGACAGATGGAACGGCTAGCCCCGGAAAAGATGAGAATATTTAAAACCTGTTCGGGCCCAATGAACTTGCTACTTCTTTTACTTTAATGGAGAAGATGTGGATGACATATTTGCTTTCATTCATGATTTTGCTATCCTACCAATGCAGGGCCATGCGACGGAATGAAACGTGATGGCAGGGTATTCCAGGAGAAGACCAAGACAAACAAACAAAAGGTGGTAGGGGAAAATAAGAGAACAAGAGAAGAGGAAAGAAAAGACCCGGTCCGAAAATTAACAACGCTGAAAGATGAAGAGGTGCAGGGGTTCTCACGCAGTGAGCCTGGCGCGGATATTAGAACAAAGGAACAGATGCACTAAGATTTCGATCACGCCATCAACAAGATCCAGTCCTGAAGACCGCAAGAAAGGTGGTGGTCGAGGATGACCTTTTTACAGCTTAGAGCCGTTCTCGTCGGTGGGGGAACCGTTCATCAGCGGGGAGAGGTTGCCCAGGCTGGAGAGCAGGTGGCCGACCTCACGCTCGAGTTCGCGAACCTCGGTGTGGGGGTCGTACATGCGGGATTTGATCCAGTTCTCCAGATCGGCATCGGACATGTTGCGGAGGTGGGTCTCGCGGTCAACCTTGTCGTTCTGGGCAGCGCGGATGACCTTGCGGGTGACAACGATGCTGACCTCACGAATGCGGGTGATGTCAGGGTAGAGCAGACCACGCTCAAGCTCCTCGGCGGTCAGAGCGGCAGACAGAGACTCGCCGGAGGCGTAGATCATGCTGTCGGTGACACGGACGGACTTGGACAGAATGCTGCCCAGACCGATACCGGGGAAGACGTACATGTTGTTACCCTGGCCCGGGTAGTAGGTCTTGGTCTCGCCGGCGGAGTTGGTGAAAGTGCAGTTGGGGAAGGGAGAACCGGAGGCGAAGAGGCAACGACCATCGGTGTACTTGACGGCGGACTCGAAGTCACACTCAGACTTGGACGAAGGGTTGGAGAGGGGGAAGATGATAGGGGTGGTGTTCCAGTCGGCCATGTTGCGGAGGATCTCGGGGGTGAAGACGCCTCCAATAGTGGACAGACCCATCAGGATGGTGGGCTTGACGTGGTTGACGACCTCCTCGAGGGTCTTCCACTGCTGGCCAGCATTATCCTGGCGAGCGAAGTAGACCTTGTGGTCGGCGAGCTTGTCACCACGGTCGGCAGTAACAAGACCCTTGGTGTCGACAAGGTAGAAGCAGTTACGGGCCTCATCCTCGGTCATACCCTCGCGGATGAAGAACTCAACAATCTGCTTGGCAACACCGACACCAGCGGAGCCGGCGCCGAGGAAGACAGCACGGTGGTCCTTGCAGGGGAGACCGGTACGCTTGACGGCGTTGATAACACCACCGAGGATAACGGCACCAGTACCCTGGATATCATCGTTGAAGCAAGTGTAGGTGTCGCGGTAACGCTCCAATGCGGGGAAGGGGTTCTTGAAATCCTCGAATTGGATGACAATACTAGATAAGCTTCGATTAGCCGAGCTCAAGCCCAGTGAGGGGGAATATACGGGGGGTAATTTCGGATGAGGGGAGTCCACGCGGAGAGATGAGGGGGAATAGTGAGCATGATCGGGGAAATAAGTGGATCAATCAGATCTACCCGGAAACACACGAAGGGGATGACGACAATGGGCATGCAGAAGAAAGAAGCAAGAAGAAAAGTGACTTGTGACTTACCCAGGCCAGCGCTCGGTGAGAGCAGACATCAACTCATCCATAAACTCGCGCTCCTCCTCGGCGCTAATCTTGTCACGACGGGAACCCATGTAGAGCGGGTCTTCCCGGAGGGTCTTGTTGCCAGTTCCGAGATCGAGAGTCAAGGGAAGAGTGGCTTCGGGACGAATACCAGCGCAGGCAGTGTAAAGCGCCAATTTACCAATGGGGATTCCCATACCGTTGATACCCAGATCACCCAGTCCGAGGATACGGGAACCATCGGTGATACATGTGATCTCAACATTGGGCTGGGGCCAATTGGCAATGACAGCAGCAAGGTTGCCGCGGTCCTCCCAGGACAAGTACATGCCTATTTTGAGTCATGTTAGCATTAACTCCGGTTTGAATTCGTGGGGAAGAGGAGGCGGTTCCGAAAAGCTTCGGAACCGCTCCAATGGGACTAGGTTAATTTAACTCACCCTCGGGCTGTTGGTAGATCTCGGACCAACGCTGGCAGGCCTCGCCAACCACGGGAGTGTAGATCAAGGGCGTCAATTCCTGCAGGGGTTGTTAGTGCCCTTTCCTTTTCCGACTAGCACATGCGGTCCAATCACATGAAAGTGATGGCGATGTATGACTCTATGACTCTTATAATGGGGATTTTTTCACGTACCCTGAGGTGGTCGGTGACCAGGCGGTAGAAAAGGTGGACATTATTTTTGCGCAGAGTGCTGAGGTATTGGAACTTGTCGATGGAAGTGTTCTTCAGACCCAACTGGGCCAGGCATCGTGTCTTTTGGGTCTCGTAGCTCTCGGCGCGAGGAGGAGTGAGGCCGTATGTGCGCAGGTACTTGCGAATGTAAGAGGGGTTGGCGGTGTCATAGTTGGCGTCACTAGGAAAATCATAGCGGTATTAGCATTGATCTTGCGGAGAAAGATGTTGTGCTGTGCTATGCTATGCTATGCTATGCCATTCCATGGCAAGCATCAATGTTTGGAACTTACGAGGGAGTGTTGGAGTGGTTCATAAACGGGGTCGCATGGACGGGCCGGCTTTGTTGGGGAGAAAATCGTGCCATTGTGTCTGACTGAGTGCGTGCAAGTTTACTTGTCGCAGAAGGGGAAGAATGATAGAAAGAAGAGAGGCGAGGACGAGGCGAGCGTGGCATGGTTTTAAGTGCGCGGAACACACTAGGCGTCCGTTGGGACACACGAGCGCACATCATCCACGACATTCCGAGCAATGAGAATTCGCCGGGACGGCAAGAGGGGAAGGACGGTCAAGGCTCAGTAAAAGACGAAGCATGATTTGGAGAGTCGGAAAGACTCGGGGGTTGGGAAGGGGTCGCGGCGTGGGACCTGGATGTGGATATTCGGTGATGGCAGCGAACCGTTGCGCGCGGAGTGGAATGGATCAGATCGGGGAGCTTGAGCAAGGGTGGAGCAGGGCTGGATTGAGGGCAATTGTACGGAGTACGCTCCAGAACAACCAACTTGTACCCGGTAAACGTCAGCATGTCTGCTGGTATAAGGAGAGACGAGATGGACCATCTCGGGTGCTGCTGCAGCGTGAAGAGGGATACACGGTATGGCGGGTCCCGTGTGAGGAGTCTATAATGCTGTTCTCTGCAGGACTGAAGACTGGACAGTAGAGTACACGGTAGGTCTCGAACTGCATTCTCCGAATAAAAATCCAGGGCTATGAGTGGCCACATAGGCCGGGGGAGACACCGCGATGGATCCGCCGAAGGACAGGGTCTCCACCTCAGCGAGCTTCCAGAGCCGCAGTTGGTGCCGAAGTGGATCTTCTCGGTGCCAATTGATACAAATTGAGTACAGGCTAAACTCCGAGCACTAATCCTAGTTCTACGAATCCATCAAAGGGGGTGGGGGGATCAATAATTGGTCAGCAACTCCAGGGATCGAACTTCCAGAAGCCCTAACTCGAGCGGGGCCCACTAAACCTAGCAGGGCATCTCCGTACGGGAGACGGCGTGCGGAGCCTGCCGTGTGTAAGAGAAGGTCTGCGTCTGCGATAGGAAAAGAAACACGGAAGCTACCTGATGGGAAAATCATCGGGCGGAAACGATGGGAAAAATAAAATTGGGCCCCCGTGTAGCCCCCATTGCTCCCATACTACTCCCCCGAGAGAGTGGAGGGTTGAGATGTTCCAAGTTGGCCGCGTTGACAATTGCCGTTCGGCACTCTGAATGGTAGAACCCGCCGAATGGCGAATCTCCAAGCAGAGTTTTTTGGGGGGTTTTTTTTCTTTCTTTTTCCCTTACGGAGTACACTCTTCCAGGTTGGTTTTTTTCGTTTTCTCCAATTTCCTTTCTTTTTTTTGAACCCCCCTACATGCGTGATTTTTTGGCGAGTCAGTAAGATTCGGAATGCCCCCTTGCTCAAATGCCGTGCATGATGATGTCGTGTACAGAGTAGTGTACATCCCAACAAATGATTCAAGCCTTGTTCTACATCTCATATGTAGTAAAATTGTTATTGATTTATTTTAATCCAATTCTATTTGTTTACCATCCCCATTATCCCCATTATAATACCTGACTAAAGGGGTCAAGCTTTCTCAACCCTCGTGGAAAAATCACGCTACTATTAATAGTGAATTTCAAGTTGTCAGGGACTTCTGCTGTAAAATGATTGGCTAATTCAACCTTTTTTCTTTTCTTTTCCGCCTTGCCGCCTTCCCGCCATCTCCAGCCTTACAGTTGAGTCTACGAGATGCATACCTTTTGCGCGATTTTTGTGCAAATATTCCACAAAATATTGATCATCAAGGCACCACACGGTGCGCGAAATTAATACCAAGTTACACCTATTCTCATCCATTCTCGTCCCATCCGAGGTCACAAACAAGCTTGCATGAAACCTGCCCACGCGATCTATCCGGTTGGTTCTAGTCCGGTGGGGAAACGGGTGATCGCCGTCTATTCAATCGCGCGACCAGTGCGTGGGATGATACTTACGTAGGTGGGTGCCCTACCAGCACCAAAGAAGAAGAAAAGAAATTGAGAAAATAATAACTAGGCGCTGGAGCCTGGAAGTATGTTCCCTGGGTCGTGTGTTCGCCCAGCCCTCTACCGGGGATATCCATCAAGGAAAGCTTCTCCTAGGCTTTCCCCAGCCCTCGGCCCATCGTTGTGGTGTTCCGACAAATAATTAGCTTTAGCTATGGCAGTGGTAGTTGCCCGAGGAAAGGATCTGTTAGTAGAGTGTCTTCCCCTATAGTAACTACTCAGTACGCGTACTAGTGTTGTTGCAATCCAGTGGACATAATACTTGTTGACCTAGCCGGTCTTGGGGACGCAATTTTGCCATCATACTTCAGAACGGCTTAGCAAAGCTCCTTCTCCTGGGTATATCGAAGGTATTCTAGCCTTCTAACAATTTATTGTGCTTTATCATAAAGCACATTCTCACATTTAGCATTTAGTATTTAGCATCTAGCAAGACTTGCGCAATGTGGTTAGTCTGTATATACACTGCTAAATTATCTCTCGGTCAATACACAGGTCCCCATTCATGGAGCCTCGCTCGATAGGTGCTCCCATCATAGATGCCCAACATAAGGCATTTGGGCTGTGAGCCGCGCCTTGATGTGTTTGAACAGACTGGAAACCCTAACTTGCAAGCTGATTGGCCAGAGAGCTTCAGCTTCCCCAGACCCGCCGATCGTCGAAGAGCAGAACAGTATCCGTAGATATGTATACTATAGCTATCATAGTATGTTATAGTATATTCTATATACTAGGAACACTCGAATACTTAATTGATGCTACAATTATGTTAGAAGTATACTATATACTATACCCCATGTATACTCGTACTAATGTAGTGCAATCCCTGTCCGACCCCGGTGTCGTCATCGGCAAAACAGGCTGGCTGCAACTTCCACTTCCACTCCCATTTCCACCTCACTTCTACTCGCCTCACTTCTGCTTATGCTGGCAGCTGTGCTCGAATCCTCGTATCTTCTATCCATTATCACTGTCGCTGTCAATCTCTACCACATCCACCATGCCGGGCGAAACAGAGCCCCTGCTCCCCCGTTACGAGGATGACACTGCCCGTCAGCGTCAGCTCCACCAGAAGCTCCATTCCTACCAGATGCTCCGCGCTCTCTCTGAAGGCTACCTCCCATCCACCGAGCAAACAATCGCCAATCTCCGCACCTTTCTCGCTTCCGACCTTCTCAACCTTCGCAACCAAGACATCGGTTCCGTCGGCCGCCAACTCGTCCGCGACGCGCGTCTTTGGATCACCTCCTTGATCGAGTTCCTGCACGACAAAAATGGCTCCGATCATCTCCAGAACTTCCTCTGGCGTCTCTCCCGCGCCCGCGTCTCGGTCGATCAGGCCCGCATATCCCAGCAGGCGGCGCATGTGAAAGCACGCGCCGATACCAAAGCTGGTGGGTCCACCTCCTCCCTGTGTCTGACATGATTAGTTACTCGTCTGGGCTTGTTGGCTAACCCCATGCTTGTTTAATATGTAGCATATGATAGTTTCCGTACCGTGGGAAGCTTACTCCTCACAAACGCTGACTTCCGTCTCTTCGTCGACGATATTGCTACCGTTGGCCGCCAGATCTTTGCAGATACAGCCTCATCCCTGGCAGAGGCGTCGAAACAAGTCGCGGATGAGGTGCAGCCTTCTGAAGAAGAAGAGCAGGCGCTGACGGGTGCGGGCGCTGATGAGGGTCGGGAGTTGTCGGGGGAGCAGGTGAAAGAGGAACTCAGCCATATTGCCCATGTTGCGGGGAAAGGCGCAGCTCATACGGGCGAGGATGCAGTGAAAAGTGCTCGGGAACATCTTTCCGGTCGAGAACGAGATACACTGCTCTATCGGTTAAAGAAGACGGTCCAGAATCTACGGGAGAGAACTGACTATACGGATTCAGTCTCGACCATTGCACAGCTGGTAAAGCGATATGCGGCAGTCTATGCCAATGCGGCAGAATTCACGGCGGATGCTGCTGAGGAGGATCTCCAAATGAATGATGATCTCAAGCAAGCGGTGGATCAATTCTGGGGTCTGTTACGGTCGTTTGGAAATGCAGAGGAATGGGACAAGTTGCAACAAAAATTCCATGATCTCTTACGACATGCTAATTCGGACCCTGATTTTGAACGGTTGATGGGTGAAGCTGGCAATTCTCTCCAGGATATGCTCACCGACCCCGAGTTCTTCAACCACGCTCCTGAGAAACTCGATGAGCTCCAGCAAAAGTCCGAGCGTGTCGGGTCAGAGGGACATCTGCGCCAGGACTTGGATGGCTTCCTAGCACAAACCAAACGAGCCTTGCGATCGGTACCCGAGGACCCTGCAGTGACCAAAGTAATCAATGCGACGAAAAGGATTTACCACAATGCCTCGGCAGCCTACAATGACCACAAGGCTGATCTTCCAGCTGATATCGTCAACGTCATGCTCCCTGTTCTCCTCCGAGCCATCCAGTACATCCCAATCCCGCGTTTGGAGATCTCCGCGCCAGAGATGGACCTCCTCTTAGAGAATCTAATCCTTGAACCCGGCCGCACAGTCAACTATTCCTCTTTCCTCCCATACCGGCTGCACCTCGTCACGCGAAACGACATCGAGGTCGTCAAGAAGCACTCCAAACGAACCGAGACAGCCATCAAAACTATCTTCACAGTAACAGTCCAAGGCCTCAACATCAGCGCCGAAGAATTCGGCTACTGGCTCAAGGCCCACACCGGTCTACTCTTCTACTTCAAAGACGAAGGCATAGCCAGTTTCTATCTAGACCGCCGAGGAATCGACATAACCCTCGAAGTCGAAGTCGGACGCAATCGACTCGAACAAATCTTCACCCTCCGAGGCGTGCGGGTCCGCATCCACAAACTAGACTACAAGGTCTCAAAAAGCAAATGGCGCTTCCTACTCTGGCTCGCAAAGCCCTTCCTAAAACACCTCGTACGACGAACCCTGGAGAAAAAAATCGCCGAGGAAATCGTCGCCGCCGCCTTCGCCTTGAACAGGGAACTTGTCTTCGCGCGCGAGCGTCTCCGCGCAACCCGCATCGCTAACCCGCAGGATCTGGCAACATTTGTACGAGCCGTCCTTGCCCGGCTCAAACCTGCCGACTCGGATGTGGAAGCCCGGGTCGGTATTGATCCTCTGAAGAGTGGTGTTTTCCGGGACGTTTATGCGCCGGGGAGTATTGTTAAGACGTGGCGTGAAGAGGCTACCCGGGCGCAGGAGGCTATTGAGGATGGTGATGAGACGCATGGACTGGGGTCTACCTGGCGGAATGATATTTTTGATGTTGCGGGCTTGCAATGATACCTCCGTGATTTCTGGATTCGGGTTCATGTTTACTACTTTTATGTTTCTGGTTATGGTTTGGCATGCGGGTACGGTTTATGATTTACGGATGTACGACATGATATGGCGATTGGCTTAATTAGGTATTAGTTCGTATTTATACGGGTTCATTTGACTTCAAGTTGTTTCTTTCTTTCCAATGATTTATTGCATGCTGCTCCAGGGCCAGTGCCCAGGTGCCCACTGACAGTGGCGGGTGACATCCGTGTGCCTGGATAGATATATAATACGATCATGATGTACTCAGTCTTTCGACAACTTGAAACCCTTTCCCAGTGGTGTATCCCATGAACCTTGGAATCAAGTATCACCAAGTGTGTTTTGTCATTCATTTACATGAAATGCAACCTTTACAATACACTACTAGTATATTCTGTCCAATACCCCGAACTTGTTATACTTCATTGACACAGCACGTGACCAGCGATAAGGGCTATCTGGCCGGATTGATTGACCACCTCACGGGCTCAGTTGAACTTCACCCTCCACTCCAGTTGATCTCTCGCAAAAGATCTATTCGTGCCAGTCCACCGGGAACTCAATCCTATTCCACTCATGTCGACCTAATACTTCAATCCAACTTAAGACAACACACTCCTTCCCCCCCCAGCCATAACGCGGGACAGCCACATCTAGCTGCAGCGGAGCTCTACTCCAGCAACACCGCCGCGGCTAATAGCCCTAAACCTTCGAATCGGAACAACATGTATCTCCAACGACTCCTTCTGGCCATTGCGGTCGCCTTATTCGCCGTCGTTGTCCTCGCCACCGAAGATTACTACAAGACCCTCGGAATCGACAAAACCGCTTCCGACAAAGATGTAAAGCGCGCATACCGCACGCTCAGCAAGAAATTCCATCCTGACAAGAATCCGTGAGTACAAACCGCTGCGCAGCAATCAAGTCCCAATCCAATCCAATCCAATCTATTTCAAGCAATGAATGGCCATGCTAATCAACCGCAAATTCTAGCAATGACGAAAACGCGCGCGAGAAGTTCGTCGAAATCGCCGACGCCTACGACGTCCTCTCCACCAGCTCCCTACGAAAGATCTACGACCAATACGGACACGACGGAGTCGAGCAGCACCGGAAGGGCGGCTCGGCGGGTGGTGGGCGCGGCAATGACCCATTCGATCTATTCTCACGATTTTTCGGAGGAGGGGGCCATTTCGGACACGCGCCTGGTGCGCGACGGGGACCTGATATGGAAGTTCGAGCCGCGCTGCCACTACGGGACTTCTACAATGGGCGGGAAATTAATTTCCTGGTGGAGAAGCAGCAGATCTGCGATTCTTGTGAAGGGACAGGATCTAAGGACCGGGAAGTTGTTACTTGTGACCGGTGCTCGGGACGGGGTATGGTGATTCAGAAACATATGCTTGCGCCCGGCATGTTTCAGCAGGTTCAAATGGCCTGTGATAAATGTGGAGGGCAAGGAAAGCAGGTCAAGAACCCTTGTCCTGTTTGTGCTGGGCAGAGGGTTGTTAAGAAGGGGGTTGAGACTTCTGCTTCGATTGAGCCTGGCATGGGTAAGGGGACTCGGCTTGTTTTTGAGAACGAGGCTGATGAGTCGCCCGATTGGGTTGCGGGTGATTTGATTGTTGTTTTGGACGAGCAGGAGCCTGAGCTTGGTGCGAGCGAGGAAGAGAGGACGGATGGGACTTTCTTCCGGAGGAAGGGGAAGGATTTGTTCTGGAAGGAGATGCTGTCGTTGAGGGAGGCTTGGATGGGAGAGTGGACTCGAAATGTTACACATCTTGATGGTCATGCTGTTGCGTTGAGTCGGAAGCGTGGGGAGGTTGTACAGCCCTTTTCGGTGGAGACGATTGTTGGTGAGGGCATGCCGTTTTACTCGGAGGGTCATTTGCACGATCATCACGAGGAGGGCGAGGATGAACCGGGCAATCTTTACATTGAGTATGTGGTTGTTCTGCCGGATCAGATGGAGAGTGGCATGGAGAAGGATTTCTTTGCTTTGTGGGAGAAGTGGCGCAAGAAGATTGGGGTTGATTTGGGAGTTGATAGTGGTCGACCAGTTTCTTTGCCAGCGGACGAGCACAAGGATGAGCTGTAGTTCAGTTACCTGTATATTGAAGCATAAGTATAGATTCGGACTTAGCATGGATGGTGTTGATACACTATTACTACTACCCTACTACTAATACTCCTATTAGACAATGGCTCAATAGTCTGGATAAGCAGTAATAAAGTACCAACGAAGTAGTAGTACTAGTTGCACGAGTTCTCTTCTATACTCGATGTTGACTGTTGATATTGACTGCTCTCACCGCCCGCAGGCACCGACGACTCCGCATGATTAACGGAGTTATACTCCGTACTTCCAACTCTCGCATCGATCTGAATTCGGTGGAGATGGATCATTCAATTGCTGTACAGCAGATTTCGGAGCGGGTTGCCGACTTCCACCGTCGTCAACAACCCTTTCGCATCTACCATGGCTCAACCAACAGTACCCGGCCAGCCAATCACTCTCCATCCACCACTGTGAGCACAGCTGCACTCACCCGCGTTCTGGAAATCAATGAAGATGGCTGCACCGCACTCGTGGAGCCCAATGTCCCCATGGACTCTCTCGTCGCCGCCACCAAGGCAAAGGGCCTCGTCCCGTTGGTGGTCATGGAGTTTCCGGGAATTACCGTTGGAGGCGGCTTCTCCGGGACTTCAGGAGAAAGCAGCTCTTTTCGCGAAGGCTTCTTTGACCATACCGTCAATTGGATTGAAATGGTGCTTGCAGATGGTCAGATCGTGAGAGCATATAACGACCATGTCGGAATCGACAACAAAGGCGAGAATGACGACTCAGCTCAAGATTCACGGTCTGATTTGTTCTGGGGCGCGGCTTCATCGTTCGGAACTATGGGTGTTGTGACATTATTAGAGGTCCGCCTGAAAAAGGCTCAACCCCTGGTCGAATTGAAATATTATGTTAGCTCCGATATGACAGATGCGCTACGGGTATTCCAGGAAGCGAGCGTGGACCCGGAGACAGAGTATCTGGATGGCATCGTGTATTCGCGAACGAAAATCGTCGTCTGTGCCGGGAAACAAGTAGACGGGAAATCGAGCAAGGGCTCAGTCCAACAGTTCACTCAACCGCGTGATCAGTGGTTCTATTTACATACCGAGAAAATCGCTAAACGTTCAACTTCAAGTCGACGAGATACCTCTACACCTGATGCAATCGACTACATCCCACTTCAAGACTATCTGTTCCGCTACGATAGAGGTGGTTTCTGGGTGGGCCGGTATGCCTTCCAATACTTCCTCACGCCGTTTAACTTCATCACACGTTGGATACTCGACTATTTCATGCACACGCGAGTCATGTACCACGCTCTACATGTGAGCGGTCTTGCCCGACAATACGTGATTCAAGACGTCGGCGTACCGATATCCACTGCAGCGGAATTTCTGGACTGGCTCGACATTCCAGAAAACTTCGGACAATATCCGCTCTGGCTCTGTCCACTTCCACCAGGAAGTGCGGGCGGACTAATGATCGAAGGTCAAGAATCGGAACCAAAATCAGAATCGACCAACACCGAGCGAACGACTCTCATGAACTTCGGACTCTGGGGCCCGTCAACAGCAAGCGGGCAGTCCGGCTTTGTGGCTCAAAACCGCGGTATCGAGCACAAGGTCCATGCCCTTGGAGGGAAGAAGTGGCTTTATGCGCATACTTACTACACCGAATCGGAGTTCTGGGATATCTACAAGAAAGACGGATACGATGCTCTCCGCACAAAGTATCATGCCCAGCATCTGCCGACTTTGTTTGACAAGGTTCGTGTACGCGAGTCGGATCTTCCTGGTGCGCACCGTGGGGAGTTTGAATCTGGGTGGAAGGGGATGGTTAAGCGGACTCTTTGGGATGTATGGCCTTTTAGTGGACTCTATGGAGTTTACAAGGCTTGGAGAGGTGGTGATTATCTATTACAGAAGGAGGGCTCTAGCAAGAAGGGTGACTAGTGTTTATACCCCGGCAATATTGATAATTTATTATTACCGACGGGAACAAGAGCAGAAGAGTAGCAGAAGACAGCCACGCTATCTTTACGATATCCTTATGAAACCATTTATACAAAAATGCGAATTAAAACCACGTGGCTAATATGCCGTGTCTTTGTGACCCGCATTCTTGGGGGATCGACACGGCATTTTTCACGACACAACAATAATAATGGTTTCATGTGACAATCAATAGATACTGGGCCTGAATATCTCACCAACCTTATAATACTATGTATTACTAGATGGTATTCTCTTACTATCTCCCTTTTCTCGGTGGAGTTTGCCCAAGTTCACGTCGCTGAATGAGATCACAACCTTCCAAGGTTGGAATGCAAGATCTTGCATCAAACAGTGGGTCATCAACACCATCGGCAAATAATATCTGAGGAATGAAACCACAACAAGAAGAAAAAGCAAAGCTTCGTGTTTGCTGAGACCCAGACCTGTATATATTACACATATCTCATTGCATCAACACCCAGCTTACTGCACCAACCTCGGCTGACATTGAAAAATTGCTGTCTGAGCGCAGAGTCCCCGCGTGGCTATTGACTAGCGATTGACTAGCCCGCCTGCTCCAACTAAAAAGGGGCCGATCATCGCTGCACTCAAGCTTTGTGGTTCGCCATGACCTTTAACTAGGGTTCATGGTGGAACTGCATGCACAGAATAGGTGTTTGTTGGATCCAATCTGGGTTTTCATTTCGCTTGGAAATACCATTCAGCCCGTGAGACTGCGACCTCACCTCTAAGCAATTCCGCGCCAAGCCCCACCAGGTCATGTAGTTGATAATTCCTTCTGTTCACCCATGCAATTAGTGGGTACATATTAATTCCGATGGCTCAGTTCAGATTCAGGATTCAGTTCTTGGACTCTTCGTCTTCATCCCCGTCCTCTCCTTTTCCTATGGTTATTTGAACCACCACACTAATTTACAAACAGGCATCTCGATATGCTTTTCTCACGGCTTTTCAGCTTAGCTGCCTTTTCAGCGGGCCTGAGCGCTGCGGTGGAATTGACTGGCTACGAATATGTGGTTGTTGGATCCGGTGCTGGTGGCGGCCCTCTCGCGGCCCGACTTGCTCTTCACGGCCACAAGACACTCCTTATCGAAGCCGGCGATGACCAGGGATTGAATGATAATTATACCGTGCCCGCCTACTCCGCCAAGGCCTCTGAAGATGGAGCTATGGCATGGAACTTTTTCGTTCGTCACTACGCGGACGAGGCTCGCCAGGCCCTCGATTACAAAACCACATACGAGACTCCTGACGGAGAGGAATATACAGGGCTCAACCCCCCCGAAAGGCTCGACCATGAAGGGTACATTGTATCCTCGCACTGGCACTCTAGGTGGGTGTACCGCACACAATGCTTTAATCACGGTTTACCCCCACGAATCGGATTTTGACTATATCTCCACCCTCACTGGCGATGGTTCTTGGTCTCCCGATAACATGCGCAAATACTTCGAGCGCATGGAGAACAATAAGTATGCTCTTCCATTGCTTCCTGGCCACGGCTATGATGGATGGCTAGGTGTTGAAGAGGCACCTATTAGTATTGTCCTGGAAGATCCGCAGCTTTTGAGTATGCTTCTCGGAGGTGCATTTGCTCTGGGCAACCAGACTAACTCGATATTTAACCTTGGAACCTTGCTCGCCGGCGACGCTAATCGTGATGCTAAATCGCGTGACACTACTCCTGGATACTATCAACTCCCCATCGCCACCGACGGCAGCAAACGTAACGGCCCCCGCGAGTTCCTGGTTGCTGTCCACGGTGCCAAGAATGCCGATGGCTCAAAGAAGTACCCTTTGGACATCAGGACCAACTGCCACGCGACCAAGATCACATTTGACAATTCAACTACACCGCGCGCTACTGGAGTTGAGTTCCTGGATGGCAAATACCTCTACCGCGCGAGCCCTCGCTCTGCAACTGCCGGAAAGGGAACGCCCGGAAGCGTTACTGCGTCTCGTGAAGTCATCGTTTCTGGCGGTGTTTACAACTCCCCTCAACTTCTGAAGCTAAGCGGCGTCGGGCCTGCAGAGGAACTCGGAAAATTTGGTATCGACGTCGTGTCCGACCTCCCTGGCGTCGGCACAAATCTCCAGGACCACTACGAAACTGCCGTCCAAGGCCACACGCCGAAGAACTTCACCGCGTTAAAAGGTTGTACCTTTAGCGTAAATGGCGAGGAGGATCCCTGCCTGGACCGCTTTAACAGCCCTATCCTAGGCAACCGCGGTATCTACTCATCTGGTGGATTTGCTGCTACTATGTTCTACAAGAGTAGCGTTACAGCAGACGATAGCTATGATGCCTTCGTATTTGGAGGCCCCGTCAACTTCCGCGGTTATTACCCCGACTACAGCATTAACATCACCGAACGCCATGATTGGTGGTCATGGGCCGTTCTGAAGGCGCACCCACGCAACACTGCCGGCTCCGTGACGCTCCGCTCCGCGGATCCTCTCGATATGCCAGATATCGTGTTCAATTATTTCGACACTGGAAGTGACGGTTACGAGAAAGACCTGACAGCAATCACCGAGGCAATTGGAGTTGCTCGTGATGCGTTCCATCGCCAGCTGGTTCCCATTGAGGAAGTTCTTCCTGGAAAGGACGTGAACACGGAAGAAGAGATCCATGATTATATCAAGAACACCGCTTGGGGCCATCATGCTTCGTGCACTTGCCCTATTGGAACGGATGACGATCCTATGGCTGTGCTGGATTCAAAATTCCGTGTGCGTGGTGTGCAGGGCTTGCGTGTTGTTGATGCGTCTGTTTACCCACGCATCCCTGGAACTTTCACTGCCGTGTCGACCTATATGGTGGCTGAGAAGGCGGCTGATGACATTATTAATGCTTTGTAAAATTAACTAATTGTGATATATCATTCTACGTCATAAAGCCCTTCATGCTTGATTATCGGCCCCTTCGAATCAGGATTATCATTTGTTATATTCCCCTTATAGACATAGTAGATTCCGAGCTAGGTTCCGAGCTTCATGAATCCTTTGTTCCGAAAAGGTATCCAGCTGCGCCTACGTTCGAGGCTTGCTCGGAGCAGGGGCAGGAATGGGAAGGACCTTAACGGTGATATGATTTGCTGCCAACGCAAGGAAACGATTTGTACCCTGACCACTTGCGTACGTATCCGGCCGTAGGAGATTAGACTTCCTCTCTCGCGCTCAAAACTTAGCTAGGAGTATACTTGGAGAGGTAGAACTTGTGTTGTCCGGATGTAGTTCCCGCTAAGGACAAAGAAAAGCGAAGCTCCCTGTAAACTCTACTCCGCAACAGTACTGGAACTGCCCGTTCAACGGCCTCGGGGGCGTGTTGGGTCAAGGAAAGGAAGGCCGTAAGTTCCTTGCTACTCCACAGTCACCCTACTAGTCCTGATGTGGCCAGCCGTGCCAGGAAACGGTCTATCATCTCTCAGCTGAGTCCCCAGGAGCTTTGGCGCCCAGATAACCTTGGAAAGGGGAGGCGGGCTCGTCATGTATCGAATGATGGGCTTCAGCTCGGTGGAGGGAGGGCCTCTGGCTGCAGCTAGCACGTTCACATCTCTAGCTGTTGACTATTCTAGATTAGTTGACATTGCGCGAGTCAACAAATGCGTGATCTGAGTTTCCATCAATCCCGTTCACGTGATGGCGAGGATATGCCCGCGGAGCAATATTTCCTCGCTGGGCGATCAATTGAATTGGAACCACGAGACATTATTCGTGGATTGCGACTTCTTGATGTTAGGTGGCGCTTTTTAGCGGCAGCAACGGCCAAACACAGGCGCAGGGTGCGCTCTGAGGTGGTGTTGGACAGCATGAATAGTCTGATTGGATCTCACGCTAAAGTCCTAGACTCTGCATTGTGCATACTTTCAACAAACAGACGGGATTGTTTACCATGTGCACTGCTTTTGAACCGCTAGACAGGCGTTAGACAGGCGGATGGATGCATCGACGGCGTGGAGAAGATTGATTTCTTTGTGTAAAGTACGTATCCTAGGCGTGGCCGCGCTTCTGTCTCGCTCGAAAAGGGTAAAGGTAGTGAAATCGCAAAATTGGGGATCTCTCTGCCCGAATTAGCTTCGATCATGGGTCAGGCCTTACCCTTAAGCATGTACGCTTTGGCTCGTCCGGGCCTTGGCCGATTCATCCTACCTAACTCTCCCCACCAAGGTGGCCTGTGGGCATAAAGGAGGGGCTGATTGACAGGGATTTCCGAGAACCGAGATCCACCGATGCAGCCGTTGAGTGACAGGCACTGTTATTCGTCGTTGAAGGTCGATTGGGGCCGTTCATGCGACAGCCTGCATACTGGCGCCAATCTTCCCCGCTTGTCCAGGGAGCTGGAAAAAGATGCACCCGAGGCTTTGGTCTGCTTCAATATTGGATCAAGATTAGGTTACTCCAAAAGGCTAGACTCGCTGCACCCAAATACTCGAGTGGGCACTTTGAGAGGAAACAAAGAATGATTTCGCTCTGACGTGGGCTAAACCTCACCCTTGCCTAAGGCAAAGAACGCGTTGACGTTGACACGCGGGAGAGATAACGGCGAAATACCGCGTAAGGTACTTTTGATAAGAAATGCTGTTTTTATGGAGTAATCGGGCAAACAAAGGTGCCAGGCATGGACGGTCTACCGACCAATCGACTTGTTGGGTGTTGTACACGGAATCATCCATGCCGGCTGATCTGCCCTTCCCTGCTTCGACTGACCTCTCACCTGCCACCCGTGCCTTTTTTTTCAAATTCCTATATCTATGCTCGAACATCTTTCCATTCCCAGAGGTTTTTGAAAATCTAAATCTATCTCTTTCTACTCCTTTGATTTCCTTGGAAGCTCTGCTACGCAGGATATCCTTGAAACCTTTCATCTCTTCTCATTTCAAACGATACCATGGAGCCATTATCAGGGAAATCGTGGCGTCTCAGTGATGCTCCTTCAGATCTTGTCGAGCCTATTGCCATAATTGGTACTGCTGCCAGATTTGCAAAGGATGCCCTCTCGGTTGAAGATCTTCGGGACATTTTGCTAGAAGCCCGTTCTACATGGTCTCCAATTCCAAAGGAACGTTTCAACTCCGACGCGTTTTATCATCCTGACCCTGAGCATGGAGGCACGGTATGTTGATTCTCTTTTTTACCACCTTTTGATCTTTATAAATTGGTGGGCTGTCGAGATGCGGTAATATTTACTGACGGCACCGATTGCATAGCTCCATATCCAGGGTGGGCATTTCCTCGCCGAAGACCCTGCCCACTTTGATTCGTCCTTCTTCAACATTACAAAAAATGAGGTACTCACGTTGGACCCACAACAGAGGCTGGTGATGGAAAACGTGTATCATGGTCTCGAAAATGCCGGCGTCCCCTTGGCCCGTGCGATCGGATCCAATACATCAGTATTCGTCAGTGGGTTCAATCATGATTATTTGGGGATCCTTAACTCAGATCCGGAGATGACCGCCAAATACAAGCCTACTGGTGCCTCGAACTCGGTTATTTCGAACCGAGTCAGCTGGTTTTTCGATTTCAAAGGACCCAGCATGACTATTGACACGGCTTGTTCGAGTAGTCTGGTTGCTTTGCACCTGGCTGTCCAGAGTCTGCGATCCCGTGAGACAACCATGGTATGTCCTTTTCTCACCCACGGATCCTACTAAATCCACTGACAAAGCTATCAGTCTGTTGTGAGTGGCGTGAGCATACTAGAAAACCCGCTCGAGACCACTGGCTACAGTCACCACGGTCTTCTTGGTGCTCAAGGCCGCTCTTTCAGTTTTGACGCCCGTGCTGAAGGATATGCTCGTGGCGAAGGAGTTGGCACTGTCATCTTGAAACCTTTGGTGGATGCGATAAGAGATGGAGATATGATTCGCGCAGTAATCCGTGAAACCGGTGTCAACCAAGATGGTCGTACACCCGGTATTTCTCTTCCAAGCGGCGAGGCCCAAGAATCTCTCATCCGACAGGTCTATCAGCGAGCTGGTCTAAGTATGCTAGACACTCGGTTTGTCGAAGCACATGGGACTGGAACCCGAATCGGCGATCCAATCGAAGCGAAGGCACTTGCAAAGGCATTTGACTGCCAACGAGATGGGCCTTTGCACATCGGATCCCTCAAATCAACTCTTGGTCATACGGAAGGATGCTCTGGTGTGGCAAGCCTCGTGAAAGCCATTCTGGTCCTTGAGTCGGGTATTATCCCTGCCAACCACGATCTACAGGAGGTGAATCCTGAGATCTTGGCCAAGGAATGGAATATCGACTTCCCTTCGGACAACATCCCTTGGCCCACCTCTGGTCTGCGCAGAGCTTCGGTCAATTCATTCGGGATCGGAGGAACGAATGCACACTGTATCCTTGATGATGCTTACCATTATCTTTATGAACGTGGCCTGTCAGGTTCACACAACACGAGCACCGCCATTCGTCCATTTAAATCATTGCGCCGTCAACTTCTACTTCCTCCCCAAGCTGATGAGTATTTTAACTTATCGGCGACGGGGCCTGAATCTGACAGCGATGATACCGAGGTCGATTTTAGTGAAACACCCCTCGCCCAGAGCAGTGCAACAACTCCTTTGCTGAAGCCGGTCCAAGTCCGCGGGCCGGAAGTGCTAATGGAACTACCACAACTCTTCCTACTTACAGCATTTGACGAGGATGGTGTTAAGCGCATTGCATCTTCGTATGCTCGCTATGTCAAGAAGAAGAACGCCCTTGCAGGGCGAAACAGCGACTTACTGAGAGATCTATCATTCACAACTTCGGCACGGCGCTCCAAATTTCCATGGAAGAGCTTCATAATGGCATCCGCTGTCAAAGAGCTTGAATGGAATTTGTTGGAGGGGAACTTCACAAAGCCAATTCGGACGGAGGTACCACCAGACGTTTGTTTCGTCTTTTCTGGACAGGGAGCGCAATATAGCGCAATGGGAAAATCGCTACTCAGATACCAAGTATTCAGGCACGCAATGGAGGAGGCGTCCGAGTATTTCCACAGCCTTGGAAGCTCCTGGTCACTACTTGGTAAGAACAATCTCATCATACAAAGCTTCTGAGATGCGAGCTAATCTACCTTAGTGGAACATGCGGCAACCGAGTCACGGTCAAGGGTTGACTGTCCTGAGATCGCACAGCCCCTCTGCACTGCGCTTCAGGTCGCTTTGGTTGAGCTTCTAGCTAGCTGGGAAATATTCCCGAAACGAGTGGTAGGTCATTCATCAGGCGAGATTGCAGCGGCCTACTGTGCTGGCAAAATTTCTCGCGAAGCTGCATGGAAGATCGCCTATCTGCGTGGCATTCTTTCGGCCAAGCAGCAGTCAGCCAATGGGGCAATGATGGCCGTACGTCTGGAGGAGTCGCAATTGAACCGCCATATGCAATCTGTCCGGGAAAGACTTCAAGGTGAACTGCGGATAGCATGCTCCAACAGCCCTACAAACAACACCGTCTCGGGCTGCGCAGCCCTTATTGATGAGTTAAAGGTCATACTGGATCAGGAAGGCGTGCTCGCGCGGAAGCTCAAGGTTCAAAATGCCTATCACTCATCGCACATGGAGAGTATTGCAGATGAATACCTCCAGCTTATGGGATGCTTGAGGTTTGGCAGCCACCTCTTCTTGCCGCACCCGGTTCGCATGTTTTCGACTCTGACGGGAGAAGAGTTAAACGAAGACCCCCCTACCGGGCAAATACTGGGTGGACAATCTGATCTCCCCTGTACGTTTTATCGACGGCATAGAGAGCGTTTTCGTTGCAGGAGAGAGGGAGCCGGGTGGGATCTCAAACCTTTTATACTTCATGGAAATAGGGCCCCACTCGACCCTCCAGAGTGCGATCAAAGAGACCTTGTCGCCAGAATTTAGCAAAGGAAAGGTCAAATACCTAGCCGTTCTGAACCATTCTGATCCAACTTTGACCCCTTTACTCAGTTCAATTGGTTTTCTTGCCAGCAGTGGATACGGACTCGACATTCACAAAGTCAATATGGCTTCCTCTCACTACCCAAGTTCCCATGCTAAGCTTTTGGTTGATCTTCCGGCGTACTCTTTCAAGCACGCAGAAAAGGTGATTTACGAAAGTCGACTTAGCAAAAATCTTCGCTTTCGCAAGTTCCCGCGTCATGACCTCTTCGGCGCTCCTGTCACGGATTGGGATGCTAATGCACCGCGTTGGAGACAGTTTGTGAGACTGGAAGAGAACCCCTGGATAAGACACTATGTGGTAAGCGAAGAAAGGCCTATCAAATGCAGATTCCCGCTGATGACTTTCAGATTGCCGGAAACCATGTTTACCCAGGTGTCGGCTATCTCGTGATGGCTATTGAAGCTTCGCGGCAGTTGGCTGGGGAGAAGGCCATAACTGGCTTCCAACTCCGCCAAGTCTCCATTCGTCGAGCAATGATTGTTCCCGACACCAAGCAGGGGATAGAAGTCTGCATCTCAATGACGACCGAATCCTCTTCTGAGCTCAGAGTTTGGCGCCGATTCCACATCAGTTCGTACAACGAGGCAAGTGAGCACTGGACAGTGCACTGTACTGGTCTCATCTCGATTGAGGAACGCTCTCCAGACGACCCCTTGAGCAATCATCAAGAAACCGAGGCCGAAGCCCGGGAATGGCGCCACAAATACAACAGCGTACAAGAGGTGTGCAATCGTCCGATAAATTTCTCGAATTCGTACGATGCGCTTCTCAAATCGGGATTTGAGTTTGGTCCTCTATTCCGCAATCTTCACGATGTGCGGCTCACAGACTCCCGATTGGGGCAGATGACTGGCCTTGTGACCGTTCCTGACATTGCAGAGGCTATGCCGAAGCGTTACGCGCATCCGCACCTAATTCATCCCGCCACGATGGACAGCATGATCCACATGATGATCGCAGCCGTAATGGATTTCACTGGAAAGCCCTCTCTCGAAAAAATCAGACTTCCAACATACATCCGCGATATGTGGGTCTCTGCTGATTTGAATCCTGCCCCCGGTCATAATTTCGAGGGCTATGCATCGGTACAGCCTTCAGCCTCGGAGAAATTTGAAGGTCAAATAAGAGTTTTCGATTCCAGTTCCAAGACTCATTGTATTTATATGAGTAACATTGACCTTACGCCGCTCGATAAGGACATGGAAATTTTTCCTGGGCGTCAGGTTTGCAATACCATTGAGTGGAAGCCAGATATCAATTTTCTGGACTCCGAAACAGCATGCACCCTGGCTCAGATAAATGTTTGTCCTACAGGCCACGATAGGGCCTTATTATGGGCGAAGCGTCTCCAGTTGGTCACCATGATATCTATCACCGAAGCATTGAGCTCGTTAAACATTGATACCGAAGCCCTACAGCCACACCTCCGCAAGTTCTACAACTGGATGCGGCGTGTGCGAGAGGATCTTTTGAATGACAAGATCATTCATTTGCCACTTTTTGAGTTTGAAACATGCCTCCATGACAAGCCCCTGAGAGACGCAATTCTTGAAGAAGTTGCAAATCACAATGCGACAGGCGCATTGACGGTTCGAATGGGCCAAAATATTGCATCTGTGATGCAGCAGGAGGAAGATCCACTGCATTTGATGTTCGATGAAGGTCAACTGATGGAAGAGTTGTACAAGGAAATCATTAGTCTACACAGTCTGCCTCAATATCTAAGAAGTCATCTGTCTTTGATTCACGACCAAAGGTCCCAGTTACGAATCCTGGAAGTTGGCGGAGGGACTGGAAGCTTGACTGCGGAGGTCCTCGATGTGCTCTCACCATCATGTGACACACTGAACGAGAGTATTGCAACCTACACCTTTACAGACATATCTTCAGCCTTCTTCGAAAAAGCTCAAGACAGATTCCACCACTGGAAGGAAATAATGAAGTTCGAAGTCTTCAATCTTGAAGAAGAGCCTGCCGCTCATGGTCTCGAGGCCGACTCCTACGATTTAATCTTTGCTGGAAATGTAATCCATGCCACGTCTGATCTTACCGCGACATTACGCAGGCTGCGGTCTTTACTTCGTACTGGTGGACAGCTCATCATGCAAGAAGGAATAAGACAAGACTTCCTCTGGTACCCACTTTCATTCGGTCAACTTCCCGGTTGGTGGCTTGGAAATGAGCCTATTCGAAAATGGTGCCCCTACATTCCCGTTTCCGCCTGGGAGCCACTCCTCATTGACTCGGGTTTCTCTGGTGTCGACATCGAGTATCCTTCTTCCGACAATAAGGATCTAAGCTGGCAGAGCATTATGATTTCCACCGCTGTCGAGTATGTGAAGCAAACGCCACAAAAGGTTTACATTGTATCCTCGGGACTGAAGACACTCGGCATAGCCGATTGTATTACCCAGATTCTTGAGTATTCTGGCACATATCAAGTTACCGCGTTGAAAGTGACTGAGTTGGCTCACTTTGCTTTACAAGGCTCTCTATGCATATCTCTTGCTGATCTTGAGAGCCCGACATTTACAACCATTGAGAATGATGAGTACAACGCACTGAAGAATATGTTGATGAATTGCCAAAATTTGCTTTGGATTACTCCAGACTCAAGTGAATTGCTACTGGCGAGCACTAGTTTGGGTTTACTTCGTACCATCCGCTCGGAAATGGGTTCTGACGGTTCAAATATCGTGACTCTTGCTGTTTCAGACTGTGAGCATGTCCCGGCCGAGGATCTGGCAGTCTGGGCTTGTGAGATTATTAATCATCAGTTCACCACCAACAAAGGAGACGATAGACACGCTGAGTACTTGCTACGAGATAACATAATACATGTTGGTCGACTTCGAAGCTTTGAAGGTGCGAACGACTTTCTCGCCTTGCAATCTGAAGCCCCTCCAACCGAGCTGCTACGCATCAGTGATATTCGGCGCCCCGTTTATTTGGAAAAGTTCGCTCCCGCGGTCGATCTACGCTGGATCACTGATATCCAGCACTTGAATCCGCTATCGAAACCCAGATACAGGTCGAGATTCGTGCCATTGGTGTGACTTCGAGCTTTGATCGCCTGAATGTACCTATCGAGGCAGCTGGCATTGTGACCAAGGTCGGATCCGCAGTGAAAGACTTGACCACCGGCGACAAGGTGATTTTTCTGACAAGTAGCACCGGCGACAAGTCCTTCCAGACTTTTGCACGAATTGAAGAAGCAGTTGCTATCAAAATAGCAGAGAATATCCCTTTGGAAACTGCTGCTAGTATGCCAGCAGCTTTTGCCACTGCAATATATGGCCTCGGGCACATTGCGAAGCTATCTTCCAGTGACACAATCTTGATTCATGCGGGTGCAGATGTTCAGGGCCAAGCTGCAATCCAATACGCCAAGATGATCGGGGCCAATATTTTCACAACAGTTTCGACCACGGAGAACAAGGCACTTTTGACTGATGTGTATGAAATACCGGAAGCTAATATTTTCTCCAACAAAAATCTCGGCTTTTACAAGACCTTTATGAGATGTACTGACGGAGCTGGGGCTGATGTCATATTCCATACGCTTACGGGCGAAGTTCAGCAAGAGTCCTTCTCATGCATCGCAGAGTTTGGTCGATTCATAGATGTGTCAGGAAATGCTTCTCAGCCATGTTTGACGCGGGCACCTGCATCAGTTCTTCGAACGCTTTCAATTTCGAACATCGACCTCGAGACCCTTATTCGCTGTCGTCCAAATATTGTTCGACAACTTATTGAAGAGATATTCTGCTTTTACTCCGAAGGCAAGCTCAAACAGGTCCAACATCTCAACATATTGCCATTTTCCCAAATCAAGCGTGGCATTCAGACTCTCCAAAGTGAAGGGGATTCTGAGAAAGTAGTCTTCGTCCCAAGTGCAGATGACCGTATCCCCATAGTCCCGGACCAGTTGCCTCCTCTTCAGTTTGACGGCAGGGCATCATACGTTCTTGCGGGGGGTCTTGGTGGGCTGGGTCGCAGCACCGCTCTCTGGATGGCTGCACGAGGTGCGAAGGATTTGATCTTTCTGTCACGGTCGAACAAGGTCACCGAAGCAGTGGCCAAAATGATTTCAGAACTGAACAAGCTGGGATGCAATGCTCATATCTTTTGCTGTGACCTGGTAGATCGGTCTCGCTTACGCACCGTACTGGACGATTGCCATCGAATACTCCCCCCCCATCAAAGGATGCATTCAATGCTCCATGGTTCTACGAGTATGTCAGGCTCTTCAATAAACCCTTGATCTATCATACTGACATTTTATTCAGGATGCAGCTTTTGAGGGAATGTCCCTCGATACCTGGCAAGCTGCCATTCAACCCAAAGTCACAGGATCGTGGAATTTGCATGAGCTTCTTCCGTCCGAATTGGATTTTTTCGTCATGTTGTCCTCGGTAACGGGGATCTTTGGCAATCGTGGCCAGGCAAACTATGCGGCAGGAAACACCTTCCAAGATGCGCTTGCAGCGTATCGCACCGCACGTGGTATGAAGGCGTCTGTCATCGACCTTGGCAGTGTATCGAATGTCGGCTGGGTTGAGGAGAATCTTCAAAATACAGCAGGTCGCCTGGGCAACCTCTATCAGATACTCAAGGAGAGCGAGGTACACAGCGCAATTGAATTCATGATCGATCCACGCCATGACAAGGGGCAGAATCATGCGGGCCAGCCGGTCTCGCAACTGGTTCTTGGTCTGCCAACCGCAGAAATATGTCGTCAGAACGGCAGTCCGGCACCCCCTTATCTTGGATTTTCGCTATTCACGCATCAAAGATCTACCATGATCGTGAGCCACGGTGAAAGCGGCGAGGAAAAGACAATTAGCACTGCGGCTCTTCTAGCATCAACCAGTACCTTTGACGAGGCAGTGGAAGTGGTGTCGGATGGGATCGTGGAGAAGTTTTCGGCGCTTCTTGCTATTCCGGTTTCTGGAATTGACGTTCAGAGATTTGGTTTCAATAGCATTGACTCCCTGGTTGCCATGGAATTTCGTTCTTGGGTGAAGAAAGAAATTAGCGCGGAAGTGTCTGTGTTGGACATCATGGGGGCGCAGAGCATTCGATCGCTGAGTGAGAAGATCGCCAATAGCAGAAACGGGGGCACGAACTAAGAGATTTGAGATGGTCAATTTTAAGTAGTATGGACTTCGTGTCTTTCAAGTTTTAATTCAAAATTCAAATATCTTGCCCGATCTACTCGTATTTTGTTTTGAGTAGATTTTCCCTAGAAGAGTGAGCGATGGTTCTCGGTATGAAAAAGCTTCTGATTATTTCCCAAACATCATGAATCAAATCCGAATCTCGATTTATTTTAGTATTTTATGATATTTCTTCTTCTGAATTCGACGTCGTTGTTGCTGTGCTGTGTATAGTTCTAAGTCATGTGACCATGCTGATGGTAGAGTGGCAGAATCACACCGCCTCGATAACAAATTTGTTATCGCGGACTTTTTTCACGGGCAACTCGGTCGCTCCAGTCGTAATAACCCTTGAGTATCCCCGTTTTCGAGTGACCAAATCTCGAATCGTTCGTCAAGATGGTCCGTCAGCTCAAGCATCACGAGAAGAAGTAAGTCCGGCTGTCCTCTCACCGCAACACTCGGATCAAGAGCCATCACCAGCACAAGTGCGACCAAGAACAATCGCTAACAAGCTCTCTCATAACAGACTTCTCCGGAAGGTCGACTTCCACACCTACAAGTCCGATGGAAATCACCGCGAACATGAGATCCGTCAGCGCTACCTCCTCCAAGACCCAATGGACTACCGCAAGTACAACGCCATGTGCGGATCCCTCCGCCAGCTCGCCCATAAGCTTTCCCAGCTGGATCCGGAGTCCGACCCCGTCCGTAGGAAACTCGAGTCCGAGTTGCTGGAGAAGTTGTGGCGCATGGGAATCCTGAAGCAGTCTCGCGAGCAGGGTGCGGGCTTGTCTCGTGTCGAGAGAGAGGTCACTGTGTCTGCTCTCTGCCGGAGACGTTTGGCGGTGCTGATGGTGCGCACGAGAATGGTTCAGACTATTAAGGCTGTAAGTTTTTTCGATCACGCACGAAGTGCGCGTGGAGGAGAGCAAAACGAAAGAAAAAAAGATGATGAATTCTAACTAGTAAAAATAGGCTACCACTTTCATCGAGCAAGGTCACGTCCGCGTTGGAACTGAAGTCGTTAACGATCCCGCTTTCCTGGTTACTCGCAACATGGAGGACTTCGTTACCTGGGTCGACTCCAGCAAGATCAAGCGCAACATCATGCAATACCGCGACAAGCTGGATGACTTCGATCTTCTTTAAATGTGAATAATTGAGAGCTCGGCAGCGGGGCACGGAGGGTCGGGAAATGGCCATTTGGCTCTGTCTCCGAAAAAAAAAGCATTTTGGGTTCTGTTTTGATATACCCGGCGCTTATGCATTCTATAATTTACCGGCGCTATGAACAATTGACGAAATTATTGTTATATTTTGGGATCTTGCTTGTGCATGCTCTTCCTTTCAAACCTTTACTTTCCACTTCCACTTCCAGTCTAGCAATGCCCATCGTGACATGCCCACAGAAACAAGCCCTATGAGAAGTACCGCGGCATAAAACCCGACAAGGGCCTGGGGTGTCGTCGATTGAAGAAGCTCACCGCCAACAGGAACCGTCAACAACACTCCAAAGGCAGCGACGGAGTATATTGTGCCGTAGAATCGGCCATATTCCTCCGTGCGACAAAGCTGACCGGCGCAAACAGGAGCCAAAGAGACCCAACCACCCGATCCGAAGCCAAAGATAGCGACAACCGCATACAGCGTCGCTTCATTCTGAGACCCAAAGGGAATCCAAACACTCCCCATAATGACCAAAGTGATGCAGGCTAGAGTGAGCAGAATATTGAACCGACCAAATAAATCCGCCGCAATACCGGGTAGTACTCTACCGACCAGACTCATACTGTTCAGCACGGCGAGAGAGTAAAATTGAACATCGAGATCCAGACCCGAGTAACGAACGTAAGTCGGAAGAAGAGCCGCACAGCCGAAGATAATAAATTCAAAAGCAAACACCGCCACCGCAAGAAAACACAGCCTCGGCGCCTTGAACGCACGGAGGTCGACGACGACTTTCGTCTCGCTAACCATCGGCAATCGCCCCTTCACAAGCATTATCCCAGCTGCGTAGCAGCCAAGTGCCATAAATGCGATGATCCGAATCGACCAGGTCCAACCGTACTCTTTGAAAAGTGTTCGTAATAGCAAGGGAATGATTGCACCGCCAGCTGACGAGCCTGACATACACAGGCCAGAAGCGAGCGCACGGCGTCTATAAAACCAGTGGCTTAACACGGAGATGGCAACAGTTGTCACAACTGCCGAGGAGATACCGCCCAATATGCTAAGACATAGCATGAAATGCCAGTACTTCGTGCATTCGGCGAGCAGGAAGTAGGAAGCGGTGCTACCAAGCGAGCCAAAGATTAATAGCATGCGGGGTCCATATCGATCGAATAGTGGCCCGACCTGAATACCCAGGAAGAGAGTTAGAAAGACCAGAACGGCGGTGATCCAGCCCACGTCTCGGACGGTGTAGTCCGCCAGTTGATGGGTGCTGATATGGTCCTGGACGGATCCGACTACAGAGACGCGAGTTAATGACAGCCAGGAAACCCTTGGCGGACAATACACATACTAGCAGTTTGGAATCCAAATGATGGAAATAGAATCAAGGCTGACCCGAGCAAGCAGGTCCATGCCTCTTTTCCGCCATCTGGAAATGCAAGGCAGACAACAGCATCTGCCGATGCAGGGTTCTCAGATGCAGCGTTAAGCTCGGCTAATTCAAAATCGGTTTCTTGAGTCAGACTGCGCATTCTGATTGAAGTTAAAATGGAAGCATGACCGAAAAGAAAAAAAAAGCCTTTAGAGGGAGAGGGGAAGATAAAAAAGTACGATGGTTTTCCGGTGGGTCTATCTGTCGTTGACAGGGCGGGGAGGGTGGGGGAAGTCCTTGGCGGAGATAATGCGTCAGAAGTGAAGCACCATGTGTGTCTTCGAAAAGGATTGTAGAGTCTATTTGCATGTTCGTTTCTATCAGTAATTTTGAGTCTGGCGGAAGACTCTGGTATTTGTGCCACCCTTCATATCACCCAGTATCCTCCCATAGCACCACTTTATGATATCTAGTCACAAGGACCAGTTCGCTTCGTTGTCACTTCGTATAGTTGTAGTCCCCTGCTAAGACTTAAATTTCTTTCTCAGAAGCAACCATACCCTGCATGATTCCGAACACAGGGCCCACGGGCCAAGCGAAAGAAGAACTGGAGATCTCGTGCGCCTCACCGGAAGTAAGAAGATCCACAGTAGCAACAGCGACGTAGCCGCCAATAGCAGTGAAGAAGTGCCACCTAATTCCCGTCAGCAAGTGTAAATGGCCTTCAGATAAATAGGTATACATACCACCCATGGAACTCAAACACGAAGGCCAGAGGAAGTCCGGCGGTATTTTTAGCACCCGTCAAGATTCCACAGCCGAATTCGTCAATCAGCCAGACAAAATAGCCAAAGCCAAAGCAAACTATGATCATTAGCGGAACTCTAACAGAGCCAGTCCCTATTGAAAAGTGAAAAGTGGAAACATACAGCATCCGAAGAAGGAAAGGTAGCGAAGAGCCTTCCTCTGCTTGAAATCGGTGACTTGAGCGGGAATAAGCTTTGGTGTTCGGGAACCGATCAGGTAAACAGCCAAGCCGAAGGAGACCGCATGGAGAAGAAATTCATCCATGACCATGTGAACAACCATGACGATGGTAAAGAGAATGGAAAGTATGATTCCAATCAGCCGGGCGCGATCGGGGCTGGCTTTGAATGATAAAATGCGATAAAGAAGCGGCGTAGTGAGGAGATGCATTGACAACTCATCGGCTAGAAATTTGAAGTTGAAAATGGTCAGCCAAAGCCACCAGCTGGGACGACATATCATGAGCTGGAATAAAACATACACATTTGTGTATGATATTTGAGGGTCATGTGGTATCCAGCGGAACAGACGCCGACTCCGATGAGTCCGAGATAGGAAATGGAGCGGAAGGCAGCCTGAGGCTTTTGGCGGAGTTGAACCAGGCCATAGATACCATAGCAAACTAGACCATCAACATTAGTTTCTTGTTTGCTCGACACGGAGGTATTCGCGCACTGACTATAAACAAAGCTACTGAATGTATTGATGAACTCGGCCACGAATCGAGTTATGACATAATCCTGTTTTGGACATGTCAGTTACCGGTTTTTTGTTCCAAAAAAAAAAATCATAATCAAAGGAGGAGAAGGGAGGGACGCATACCTCTTCACAGAAACTAGATTCAGTCAGTTTCAGGCTGTCTCTTTCACAGCCATCGGGGAGGAAACATGTTTCGGAATTAGGTAGCAATAAAAACGTACTTCAAGTAGGATGTTGGAGGGCCCCAGAAGGGGTTGGGGGAGGATATCATTGTGGTATACGGTCGGCCAAAAGATGAATGCAAGCAGATATGTCAAGAATCAACAAACAAAGAAAGGGTAATGAGGTTCTTGGAGCGAGAGGCTTAAAATCGAATGAAGACGAGGATGTTGATGTTGCTGACCATCGCAAGTTGACTCCCTCGTTGGCGCCCGGTTCGCCCGGATGAAGAAGGTCGGTGAATGCCGGCAGTACGAAGTATAGCCTCGGCATTAACAGGTATTATAAAGTACTCATCATTCAGTAGATTGTAAACTTATGGAGTAGTATACTATATTATCCTAGCTCTGGATTATCCTATATTTGAAATTGTACAAACTCGAATGTTTTCATTCGTACTAGTCCTTAGGTAGCATTGACGGAACTTCACTTTACTGGTGAACCAACCATTGTTTGCCGGCGCCCCACCATGTGGTGATCGTCATCTAAAACTTGAACGTTTCAGAGATCTTTACTGCAGTCCAATAGTAAAAGACTAGTTATTGAAATTCTTGAAGTTCTGGATCAACATATGGTATTGTGGCTGCTAGTCGGTTAACTATATACTAGGTATGCAATAGGCATCGTATTGGTATGTACAACGGTGCGGATTGCCGGGTATCTTGAATTCTTGGTAAGTGATGCGGTGAAGAATGATGATGAACGGAAAGCAAAACGTAGCCCAGGGTATTCTCATTCGGAGAACCCGAAATTAGTGGCAAGGAAAGGGGAGCAATATTCACAGAAAGGGAGGAGGAGGAGGAATCGTAGGTATAGGTAGAGTATGCAAGCCAAACGCAATGCAATGCAAATGCAGTAGAATCCACTCGTCAATCTGTAATCATGGATGCGTTGAAAACAAAGCGTGTGACACCAGTGCCGATACGCTATTGCTGTTTAGAAAAAAAAAAAAAAAAAAACCTTATGCAGGGGAAGTCTTGGTCCGGCGATATGTCCAGCGCCGAGAGCCATTCTCTATTCCCTTGCCGAGGAAATCCAATATTTGCACCTCAGGTTTCTCGTGCGGATTAATAAGGGTATTGTCCAACTCTTCATCCGGTAAGTCCATTCGGAATCGACGTACGCTACCCTCCCGGCTTGTGTTTCCTTCCTTGAAGAATGGCGTTCTTGCATCTTGAGCTTGACACCAGCGAGGTGCGACGCGACGCCACAAGCCGCGAACACCACGGCCTGCGCGGTCGATTTTCTCATATTCCGCCCGTCGGGAGGAAGGAGATGTCCACTCTGTCACCGTCTCCGGGACGTGAACAGAGGAGGCGGATGGAATTTGAACACAGTCATATTCGGGTGTCTTGTTTGGGAGGGTATTCGACCGGTCTCGAGCCTGGGGCGGGAGCGGCGTCATTATCGAGCTGATTGAGTTGCGATGCTCAAAGTCGAAGCGCCGACTGGATTGTGACGATGCAACCGGTGATGGAGGTGCTGAGCCGCCTGTCTCAGACGACGTGCGGCCTTCGCGCCGAGAAGTATAGGTCGACGACGGGGACCTTGAGAGAGCTGGAACCGAGCGCACATCTTCTGCAGGTGTTGTACATGTGTTGATTTCTTGAAACAGACGACATGAATCTCGATGTAGCGCTAACAACGACTCTCGTCTCTCATGAGGTGAAGGGCGAGTGGACGGGACAGGAACGATGTTCGCACTTGTAACTGCCCTCCGCGAAGAATGCAACGAACCATGTCGACTGGGAGGACGTGATCGGGCAGTACTGCGTGAGTTGGATCGAGAGTGATGTGCCGATTCATTTGCAGACGTTGGGCGTGAGCCCCTCCGTGGTCCACTAGAGGTGGGTGGTGAGTCGGCCGTCGTGGTGGTGGTGATGGTGGATGGCGGGTCGATTCTCTTCACTTTAGGGATATCCATCTTGGGCAAGAGCCGAGAGGGCGAGAGCGAGGGCGACTGGGAAGTGCATTTCGCAGGAAGCTCGACGACTGTTGTTTCTAGGGATTTGATCTCAAGACAGGGAAGTGCTGCAGCAGGTGCGTCCATGTGAAGATCGCCGCCACCACGCCATGTGACGGCCATTCGCAAACTTTCTCTACAGGCTCTCCAAATGAGACCTATAGGAGCAAAGAAACAAAGGCAGCTGGCCAACGGCAGAAGGACAGAGTGCGCTTTGTCGATCGATACTCGAGAAGAAGAATATTAGGGCTGGGCAGGAGGGGCAGCTCGCATTGTGCAGCCCATGTAACCATGTACCGTGAGTCTATAAAAAGAAAAGAATAAAGAAAGAAGGGGAGTGGCTGAAGAAGAGGATGGGGAAGTATCCCGATGGTCTAGTTGATTTAAAGCAAAATTAACAGTCTCACGAGAAATAAAGAATGGGGGGGTAAGGGAACGGCTGCACGACACCGGGACCCAACATCGACATTTTAATTCATTTCATTTGCGCACACCGCTCCTCCTCGACGAAGACAGGACCAGGTTCAGGCGGAGATGGTGGGGGCAACGAGCGCCTCCACCTCCAAAAAAGCCAAAGCTAGAGCCAGAGCCAAGGATAACAGACTCCCCGACCTCGCACGGTCTGGATCGTCTTCTCCCAACGCCCCTGCAGTGACCAACATGCAGGGGTCTCTGTGTCCTGGTCCTGTCCAGGGCGCCTATTGGGTTGCCTTCTCCGATTTCTACCGTTCTCGGCTGCCATTCAGTTGATGCAATGTCAATCCATGTCAATCCATGGCAATCCAGGCACTGGTTTAGACCCGCGCGCCAGCTATTTTAGCCATCAGGGTTACAGCAGGCGCCGCCAGTCCCTGCAGGAGAGCAGATCGGAGCAAAGTCAGCGACCTAAGCACCCTAACTAACTCCAGAACTCTAGAACTCCAGTCAAGATGCGACGTGGGCGGGACATTCCACCAGGTACCACAATTAATATCTCAAGGCCAACCACTATGGTACATGTACACCCCGCCCTTCGCCCCACAAAGGCATCATCAAATTAACAAATCCTCTCCTCTCCCTTCCTAAATTAGTGGAGGGTCTGAGTTGGCCTGCCGATCGCACGCAAGAATTTTTCAACACACTAGCGAACTTTGGCATGTCCAGCGCTTGTCTCCGTGGCCGATCGTAGCGGGTTTGTAGCCAATTTTTGACGGGGCTTCGTGTGGGAGATTTCAAATACCGAACGGCCTTGATTGCATTTTCGGGCGAGAGTGCTTGGCACGCCTAGCAACGTGGGGTGGGTTCGCATTTTCTACTCGCACAGTCCACCGCTGTCTAATCCACTGTTCACGGTTGACGGTTCACACCGCTAGCAGGCCGATATCAAGCATTCTCATCATGACCATGCTGGGTTTGTCCAATACCGGTTTAAGAACTAGACTAGTATGGACTTTCCAACGTCATAATATTCCTCCACAGTAGGAAAAAAAAAAACCTACTAGACCCTCGTGCATGCGGGTAAATGGTTAAAAAAATTATTTTCTCAGCGAAGGAGGGGGGGTTTGTTGACGACGCAATCAGACTATTCTAAGACATTCAATTTATCACCTACAATCAACTAAGGAGCGGTATCTTCTAAAAAGCTAACTAACACCAGTCAAGTTTAAACTAGCCTAAATAGACTGTCGACCGACGTACTCCGTAAATGAAATTGCGGTCAATTCTCAACAAATATTTAGCGTCGAGACAAAAGTACCACCAGCTTTGACAGCGGCGTTCCTTGTCACGACTCGCCTTGTCCCAATATTCGATAATCAAGCATTCCCGCATGAACCCTACAGCAAACCAGCGATTCGCTTGGGAAAGCCTAATTCATCTATGATTTCTTTCGCGGCCCGCGATCCCTCTTCGATCGCTCCGTCAATAAATCCCCGCCACCCAAGAGCCCAGTCTGCACTCGCAAACAGAATGTTCCCATGTCGCTCTCGCAGGGCTTCGAGATACTGGAAGCTGTAGTTTGGAGGAAACACACACCAGGTACCACGAGAGAATGGATCTTTTAGCCAATTATGCCAGATCTGGCCTCATTAGTACCATAGCCTGTGATGGACTCGGAATTTTCCTTTCCAACTCACCACTTTGTTGATTTTCATAGGCATCAATTGTTTTGCCTCTGCGGAAAATTCCTCGCTGTCTTCGCGTGGATGCGCGAATTCTTTATTCGAGCCAAAACAGACAATGTGCGTGTTTTCCCCCGCATTGGTTAGACCATCGCCATGGCAAGCGAAGACTCTTTTACTCGGCCAGGCTGCCCCAGACCAAGACCTCAGGTCTGAGCCCTCGGCCTCCAAATGCACTTTCGCTCCAAAGTTAATGTGTCCCTTTTGTGTCGCTGCTAGCTTCGTGGGTGGTAATGCGGGGTCGAATTGGACCTGAGACAGGACATTCAACGGAATCGTACAGACCAATCTCTTCGCTAGCCACCTTGTATCCGATGAAGTGGTGACCTTTACCAGACTCCCGTTATCTACCACGGCGCTTACAACCGTGTCAAATGTATAGCGGAAGTTTCCCGTAGATAAGGCTTCCTCAAAGATCTTTCGCGCAAAGGATGACTGTCCTGCTGCAATCTTATAGGTCTCAGTGAGCTCAAAAACACCGGCTGCGCTGTACCCACCAAGGGCCCACCACCGGAGTAGATCGAAAAAGCCCGTGTTTTCCATGGTATTTCCTGATATCGCTCCAATGCACGCTTGTAGTGTCGCCAGTTCGACATCGCTAAAAAGGGGCTTTATCTTCTCTATCCGCTCGGCTGCGGACATCGCTTCGTAGGCTTTGATATCGGGATTATGATGCGGTTCATGTGGATAGGGTATCAATGTTCTACCACTCTTCCCGTCAATATTGAAAAGCTCTTCGAATCCTCTTTGAATTATTAACTCCTAGGCAGACGTCAGCTTTTAGACTTTTAACTCGATTTCCAGTGGGACATGATCCCAATGGTACTTCACTCACTTCTTCGTGCCGGCTCCTCAATTCAGTCTTCTTTCCATCAACAGATACGGTAAATGTTTGACAGCCAACGTCTCCCGGAGCACTACTCACAAGCTCCGTCAATCCGTATCGGTGCATCGTATGCCATACATGAGGCTGGTTCCAGTGAACCCATGTACCACCCATCTCGTATAGATGGCCATCGATATTGGCCGTGTAAGTTCTTCCGCCGATTCTGTCTCTGGCCTCAATGAGAAGAACCTTGAATCCTGGTCGAAAACAACTTAATCAGTATCTGCTAGGCAGACTTTCTGCTAATTTTCACAGCTTTAGTGAATCATACCTGAGTTACAAAGATCCCGGCATGCTGTCAGCCCAGCGTAGCCTGCGCCTATTACAATGACATCGAATATGTCCGATGTATGAGCTGGTATGTTATTTCGCGGGGTAATTGTCGCTGTGCACGGAAGCCCTTGCTGGAATCCTTCCTTTCGATCGCAGAATCCCTCTCGTGTTGTCATGGTTGTAGTTTTATTCGTATGGGTAATTTGCTTGGCTTGGCTTGGCTTGATTGTTTGTTAGTATCTTGAGAAAGCCATTGACCACGTATATGTAGAACCGTATCTCTAGTCTTTCGAAAGAAGCACCCCTATTTATCGCTTCAATAACTTAACTAGAGTTCCTTATGACTATCAGAAATTCAAGCTAGAATGCGGGGTTTTACCTCTCCGGCGTCCGCGGAATCCGCATCTTTAAAAGAGTGCGTTATCAATCCCCTTTTTAAGTAGCCCCATGTAGGATTGTCATGATGCCAGGTCAAAGTTCTGATTAGATTTAGCTTCACTTGGCTAAATTTGGCTTCTAAAGGCTCTAGGGTATGTTCCTCTCCATTCAAGTCCCAAACAATCTGTCATTTTTTCGATGAGTTGTATGGTGTCTTTACTCTCAACCTGGAACTAGGTGATGTGGGGCATTGCAAGAGAATCTCAGACTGGTTCGCATCCACAGTCCTATTCGGGATATGATAGGGATTGACCTTTGTGGCTCGCAAAGGATTTCCGAAAGCGCTACACTTAACAGCCTTATTGATTTCTCAGTTTATTGATTCAAGTCTCTGGTATATTGATTAATCCTTCCATATCTCAGTCTACTAGTAGAATTAGTATATTTCAAAGGCTATTCATGGATATAGTCATCATTATGTGCATTAAATAGTAGAGGACTGCTTTCAACCTCACTTCTCTATCTTCCAACTTTTATTTCAAGGCAATTTTCAACCTTTGGAACGCTTAAGCGACCAGCAAAATGACCAGTAAAGTCATTTCCCATGAAATTGTAGACACCCGCGCCCGTCAGACAAGGTCATCGCTCGCCTTCACACTTGAAGAAGGACCCCGAGCCCGTCTTTCAAAGAACCTGGAAGTATCCCCCATCACAACAGTAAACGGCAAGGATTCCTGACACAAATAATGCAGCACAGTATAATACCCGAAAATGCTAGCCACAAACGCAAAAGCACCACCGACAGTCGAAAGATTCTCACTGAGTTCAATCATGCCATCTGCGCGCTTAAATTGCGACGCAGCATCGAAGATAAGACATAATTCCAGCGACAAGAAGATGATAATATAAACGACGTTACTAAATTGGAAGAAAAGAGAGTTAGTTGGAACGAGATTCACCCATGGACATGGCTGGGCTGAGTTGAGTATTGGAAAACATACAGTCGAATGCTGGCGATCAAGAAAAAAAAGGTTGAAAACACCCCACACTGCCAGCGCGAGAAAAGCGATTAGTTAGCCGACTAAGATCGATCAAGGGAAAAATAGCACTACTGGTATGGTGTAGTGCTACTACATTGTTAATGTGAAACTTGGATGAAACTCACAAAGGACAAAAAAGCCCAGGGCATTATAATACTCCGCCGTAAACCCACCATAAGCATCGATAATTCCGAACGCAGGAATCAGGGTCGCTCCATAACCACCATAAAACATTGCTACAGTATCCCGATCCGTTAGCTAATCAAGAGGACGGCGACGATAGATGGACAGATGCCCAGGTGGATATTCTCTCCTCGGGGGCTCTCGATAGAACTCACCATACGCCGATAAAACCGTATAAGAGAAAGTATTTCCACGAACCATCTCCCACTGCGCTGAAATCAATAGCCCAATGCAAGCTGCAAAGCAAAGATCTCCAACGAAAATTGTTTGGTTCGAGACGCCGCGGAAATTCATCATCGCCAGCGAGACGGAGAGGAGGGTTGTTGCAAAGCCGCCCATTGCCAAAGGCGCCTAGGTAGACAACACATCGTGTTAGTAAAAAGCCATTTTCATTTCAATTTTTTTTCTTCCTTTGACCATGCGGGGGAAAGGGGAGATTTGAAACTCACGGGGTTTGCGAGGTGTTTCCCCGAATTAAAAGGACGAGGTGACATTTCCATGGTCTCATCATGATCGCGGCGTTCAACTTTTTTGATCGATATATCCGACATTTTCGTTCGATTCGGCTTGACAACCTTCCGTAGCGTGCTAGTGCGTCTTTTCCAAGATTATTATTGCAGAACCCACGAGACGAGCAGCTCGGGGCGAGACAGTTCTATTCTTATAAAATGTAGTCTCCATGCTGTGCTACATAAAGCAATGTATTACATACAATTTAGCATCGCGAATAAAGCCTCGCAACCCCAATAACGTAAAAGTATCCGAGCGGTGGGCCAAGAGCCAAGGAAAGAAGCCAAAACCAAAGAAGAAAAGGCCTAAAGTGACAAGCAAGGGCTTACCCCGGTTACCCCGTTTACCCCGTTGTACCAAAAGATTGGCTAATATTTTGCTAAGAGGCAGCGTCTAGCCCCAACATATGCGGGCCCATTTGACTTTTCCTTTGCTGGTGAATCGGAAGAGATCGGGCGTTTGGCGGGATGGGAATGGCGATCATCCATGATCCTCGGATCTTCGGGTCGGGGTAGCCAGAATTAACCTTGGAAACCTACACTTTGTATACGAGGAGTTGGGGTACGGAGAGTGAAGAGATTTCTTGCATGCATATTTTAGTCAATGTTTTCTTGCCCTTGGTTAACTAATTCATCTAGTAGTAGTACATAGTAGGCATTCGCAGATTGTGCGGGGCAGGTCGATCATTTATCCCGGGCCGGGAGCCTATTCCTAGCCCTGGAGTGTAAGGAAATTTTGTTCCGACAGTATAAGGTGACATTGATTTTAATTCTGAGGCTGCATTCATAATTTATCAAACCTTTGGAGGGGCTCACCCTGACACCACATCCAGTGTAGCCTCTGTGAGGGAAGTTGATTGAGCCTTGACAGGGGAGAGTGGAGGTCGGAGGCAAACCTCTTGCTTAGATCACCCTAGTTCAGATTAGTTTTTATACAATCGCGTTGCTTAATTTGGATTCAACGCTGTTGTCAATTGCCAAGGCCCATGATACTACAATTAATGCTGTATTGTTGTGTTGGGCGATGGCTCGAAAAATTGTACCCGTTACACTCTTCTTCAACGTTCGAGTAATTTGGAAAGATATTCAACATTGCGAGATTCATAAAAAGGGCGTTAGTTAGCGTTTCGAGACGACTATGTACAATTCCACCGAGTGAATAGTCGGTGAAAGATATGATATAGATATGCTGCAACCTTAGCAACAGAATCCAAGCCGCGTGACATGACATGACATGACATGAACAAATCACAAATCACAGCGAGTAAAGGAAATCCGGGTTCTCGCGATCTGTCAGATCCAGGAATCTGTCGAAAGAAATCACATGTCAGTTTACCGTTCCTTCAACACTGCAAAAAGGGGGGGAAAAAGAAATACTCACTCCTGATTTTCAAGACGCACATAATCCGGTCGGGACTGAATCTCCAACTTGCGCTTGTTCTCTTTGACATACCACCAGTAGATGAAAAGCATGATCATCAGTGCCACGCCGATACAGACGAGAATGGTGATTTCGGCGGGGAGGTATTGGGGCGCGTCTTCTGGGCGGAAGGTCTGGGGGCCTGGATTGAGACGAAAAATACATCGTTAGCCGTGTTATCTTTTTCCGATAGTAGGTCAGACAAGCTGATGTGGTAACGAACCGATAATGTTTCCAACACAGTATCCGATCAAGTACAGCGCCGCCACGGTTGTCTTCTTCGTGTACCCGGCAACATTAGACGAGATCATTGATAGGAGAGCGACGAAGGCGGTTGGGATCGCTTGTGTCATGTAGTATCCGATTAACCGACCGGTGTTGTTTGACTCGGGGAGGGCGACGATTAGGACCATTCCGACGAAGGCGGCGACCAGGCCCCCCTAGACTGCATAGCACGCGCTGGTTGGTGACATGTCCCATGTAGCCGTTGAGTAACAGGGCGACGACTTCGACGGCGCCGCCCGGGACGCCGAGGATAAGACTTTCCTCTGCGGTGAATCCGAAACTGGTGATCTATCGCAGAGATGATTGTTAGTTTGAACTGAGGCCTGGACTTGAAACAAAATTAAGTCAAGATTCAACTTACCAATTGGTTGAAGAAGTTGCTGATACCACCGTTGGGAATATCCGCGACCAGGGCATACAGGAAGAATGCCCAGGTCATCGGGTCCATGAGGGCTTCCTTGACTTGATATAGTTTGAAATGCTTGTTTCCGATACCCTGTTGGTTCTCACGAACGCGGGCAATAGCCAGGATGCGGTCTTCTTTCTTGAGCCAGCGCGCGTTCAACTGGCTGTCTGGAATAATCCACAGGAAGACGAATCCCAGCACGATTGTCATGAGACCGGTAACGAGGAAAACGATTTTCCACGGTTCAATTGATGAGCCATGCTTCCTGCTTCCGACGGCGATACCATACGCAATGAGACCGCCGACAATTTGTCCGACACCGTTAAAACTGAACCAGATGTTGACCCGGCTGCCCTGTTCTCTCTTCGTGTACCACTGTGACGAGATGTTAGTTGAGGGCGAAAGGGTACAGAGGATTGCGCCTATTTGCCTACCTGTGAGGTTAATAAGGCAAAGCCAGGTGTAACGGCTGCCTCGAAGACACCCAGGAACAGACGGATGGCGATGGCACCCGAGTAGCTTTGGACACCCGCGAAGCAGCTCAGTACAAGACCCCACATCAAGATACAGAAGGCGGAGTATTTTCCCAATGGCAACCGCTGCAGCAGGCGGTTGGTCGGGTACTCCCACGCCAGATAACCTGAGAGGTAGTCAGAAAGTGATCCGGGAGACGACAGACGATAGACCTGTGTTGATGTGTCTTCGGGGGTTACCACGAACCAAAGTAGAAAAGACTGCCCAACCATTGATATTGATCATCGACAAGTTCCAAGTCCTCTTTAATCCCCATCACACTCGCATACGAAAGAGTAGTTTCTGGGAACAATGCCGGTCAGTCCCTGTATCGGGTTATGCATGACCGGAATAGGTGATGAATGGCTTGATAGTTACTTACTATCCAGGTAATTCATGCCGTAGATGCAACACATGATTGGCATCAGATGCCAGTCAATAGTTTTGAGGAGTCGGCGGTTGGTCGCCTCATCCAATTCGATAGTCTCGCCCTGCAGCTCACCAAAAGCCTTCATCGCCTCGTCGGCATCGTGGGTGTGTTTTTCGAGTGTTGGATCGGCATGTGTGCTTTTCTCAATATCCACGGCCGAGGACGCACCGATGGCAATCCTATCTCCCGAGTTCTCCGCCATTGTGTAGTGAAGTAGCGTACCCAAGGTGGAGCTATGGAAGAAGAAAGGACAGAGGAAAGGGAGCCAGAGCCAGGTATAAGTAAAGCTCGAAGAGCAAGACAAAGTAAAGAAAATTCACCGCAATTCTGACGGACGGGACGCGGGATTATATGCACTGCATCCGCGCATGCTGGGTGCATGGTAACACGGGGATCTTCAAATGGTTGTCAGTGGCGTTATCTCACAGACCTCTCCAAGCTCAGGGGAGGATTCTCCTATCAAGCAAGCCCGAGTGGGTCAGCCTCCCCGCGATAAGCACCCAATATCTGGGGTTGGCGCATCTTAGTATGATTTGAACCAAGGCGATTGGCTATCACGAAGAGGGGAAAATGAGGAGAGATCGGCAAAAAGGTAGCCCCCAATGCGCGGAAACCGGGTATCGTATACATATGTGTGTGCGTGATACATGTTACAGCCGAGCTCCGGTTCTGGGTGAGATAGATCATGGCCAAGATGAGGAGAAGAGAGGAGAAGATGAGGAGAGGACGAGGCTGAAAGATGGACACCGCCTTATTGAATGTGGTGAATGATGTGTGGTGTGTGTATGAGGAAAGTGCGGTCATGGCTCGGCGTGCAGATGTAGGCCCGAACGTGATGCCTCTACAGTAGTGTACGACGCAAGGATTTCCCGCACATGTGGTAGTGGTATCCGTAGTGGAAATGGTTATCTTGCATGCAGCTATCGCGAGCAACGGATTTGACTATCTCAGTGGTCGAGAACAATGTTTCATCTTGTCGATCGGCCCTGTTATCTTTTGCATTGCATCTTATCGCGTGGCCCCATTTCCGACATCACGCTAGGGGGTGGACCCCCCCCCCCCCCCCAGTTGATTTGGGTTCGGAATTAGATTTCGGTTTGCATTGCAGAGCGTGCGAACATGGATCCATGTGGCAACTCACGAGAAAGGATCGTCAGAACCTGCCACTGGCGGAACTGGCGCGACCGCGACCGCGCACGGTACGGTTTGGCTGCATTGCATGATATGTAGACAAAACAAGACAAGGTTCATAGCTCCAGCCATGCCTATGTCCAGGTACATGTGTGGTTGGAGAGGGAAGAGGTTGGCCTCATGCGTTCATGTTCATGATCATGATCATGATATCATCTCATATCATATGCACCCGGGAAGCTCATATGCAGGAGGACCTCGCATGGCGAAAAGAGTCCAAAAGAAAAGAAAAGACAAAGAAAGAAGAAAAGAAGACGTCATGAGGATATTCTAATTCTGATCTCTACATGGTTGGTTGTCCGACTCAGCCCAGCCCAGCGCCCCCAATTCTGAATGATTCGTTGCACTTTTTTCTTTCTCGCTTTATTTTTCTTTCTATTGGCTACCCCCAACACGGTCAAGGTACGCCGCCCATCCCTGCTGCTGATACTGTTTCGCAGCCTCCACAGGATCAGGCGCGGCATAGATTCCGCGTCCCGCAATGATGAAATCCGCACCACGACCGATAGCCGACTGCGGGGTCTGGTATTGCTGACCTAGTTTATCGCCCTTGGAAGAGAGATTGACACCCGTAGTGAAGACGACAAAGTCCTCATTCTCGTTGGCGCTCACGCTAGCGGGAACATCGGTCAGAGCGCGAGTGGAGACGAAGCCCAAGACAAAACTCTGATATTTGCGGGCGTAGTCGACAGAGGCGGAGGTGTAGTCTCCTGTGGCTAGAGAGCCCTTAGAGGTCATTTCCGCAAGGATGAGGAGACCTCGGTCAGAGCCGTAGGGGAAGTCCGCGGCCTGGGCGGTTTGGGCCAGGGCTTCGACGATGCCTTCACCCGGGAGAATGGCGCAGTTGATAATGTGGGACCATTCGGAGATGCGGAGGGCTCCTTCATGGTATTGCTTCTGCACGGTGTTGCCGATGTCGATGAATTTGCGGTCTTCAAAGATTAGGAAGTTGTGCTTCTTGGAGAGGGCTTTGAGGCCGGAGATGGTTTCGTCGCTGAAGTCGGAGAGGATGTCGATGTGGGTTTTTATGACGGCGATATAGGGACCAAGGCCTGTGGGGTTCAATTGGATTAGGTATGGACTGGTGAGATTGGGGACAGGAGCAGGAGGAGGAGGAGGAGCAAGAGCAGGAGCAAGAGCAAGAGTAAGGGCAATGTCATGACATACGGTCGGCCAGGTCCAGCAGTTCCTTGGTGGTGGTCACATCGGCGGAGACGGTGACATTGCTCTTCTTGGCCTCGGCGACCTCAAAGAGCTTGCGAGCCAGAGGGTTAGGGTGGCTGCTGGCACGTGTGCCAAAGGGGATTTGCGACTTGGAGGACATGGTGGCGGGGTTGGCGGGGTGAAGTTGAGAGTGAGATTGAAATTGGAGCGTAGTCAGGTTAGAGACTCCTATGGACCAATGAACTCTTCCAATAAGCTCTGCAAATCCACAAGGATTGAGTAAAGCAGCAGCAGTTGGCGATTGGGGATGTCCAATGTAGATATAGATGTAAATGTAGATAGCAAACGGCGAAGGGAACTTTTTTCGGAACGCCACAACGGGTGTCAGCCACAATTTGGTACATGCGGGGTGTGGCAGTGCATCACGCTATTCACGTGCCAGGAAAGAGCTGCCAATTGGCGATAAAATCCATGGATTGAATATTGATTATAATACATAAAAATCTCGAGAAATCTACATCTCTCGCACTAATTTACCAGGAAATCAGTTCCTTGGCGACGCCAAACACAGTCAATCCCCACAGCGCACCCTGTGCCAACCAGAACGCGCTACCGTACAGGCGGCCCTTACCCTGCGCCTGGCCCGAGTAAACATAGCCGTACAGGAAGATCGAACGGAAAGCCACCCAGGCGGCACCGAGACCAGCAGCGAGTTGGGGGTACTTCAGACCAGCGACGAGGGTGAATAGAATTGTCTGCGACATGTTTTCGAGGTAATTGGCGTGGGCGCGTTGGGCGCAGTTGAATTGCTCGGCTTTGGCCTGTGGGTGAGGGAGTGGTTAGTGATTGATTGATTGGATTGAATTGGATTGGCAGGTCACAGAAATATGCGTGGGAAGGAATTCAGCATACATTTTCCTTGCATTGTTCAAGCGAAGCATAGCTGTGCGGGTAGGGGACCTTGGCGCCCTTGCGCAGGGAACCGGTGATGTTGCCGTGGATGAAGCCGAGCACGGGGATTGCGCCGAGGGCGACGGCGATGACGGCGCTGGGAGGGCAATGGTTAGATATGGAGTGAGGATTGAACGAATTGAATACTTACCCGTAGTTATCAGGGACAGTGATTGCGACCATTGTGTATGTTGTGTAGTACTAGTTAGTAGTATACCTATGGAAGTATGCGGTTTGAGTGGGGATGGGGCCATTTATAGCTTTGGGCGGAGTTCGGCGGAGCTGCCAGTGCGGAGCTTGAAACGCGGAAGATCGCTGCGCCGGCGCAACCATCATCCCGATTCCGAGGCGGGGAGAGGACACGGTTCAACTTGAAGTTCTTTTGCCTTCGATAAGATACTGGACACATCATCGCAGTTGCCTGTTCTACTACTCGTAGTCATTGGATGGTGCACGCAGCGATGGGCTTATTTCGAAGTGCGTGAATTGTTTATGTGACAACAGGCTCTCAAGTCGCTGTAGCTATTTCAAAATTACATCCATGCTAGATTGACGGCCGTGGATTGGATTGCCTGATATCATTTCAAAAATGCGGGGACAAGTTTGAGCAGGCAGAGCGCACACGCACATGCACATCATCAAGGGCTCGCTCGACTCACACTCCCGTACTTGGCCTGCCACGCGAAGAAGTAGAGCAATGCACCCAAAGGCTGACCGACCAGACAAAAGCTGACCCAGAAAATACAATTGCCAATCGTCTTCCCCAGGGGATCACGCTTCTTCTCGAACGGCACTGTCAGCATAATCAATGGCAGTTGGAACATCATGCCGAAGAAAGCAACGCCGATAAAGTTGTGAGTCGGAATTCCAACCAGCATTTCGTGAAGAATGGCCGAGAGGGTGAACACCATGCCACTGGCGGCCAGTGGACTCCAGCCACGGCCCACGAGCGGAGAGAAAACGTGTCGTTTCATGAACAGGTAAACAGGTCGATTCCAGGACCTCCAATAAACACCCAGGCTTGAGCTGTTCCACCAATCCGTGTAGAACTCGCGATCGCCGAAGCGCATCACTTCAGCCAGTGCGTTCAACAGGGCTTGGAAGAGAGCGAAGAATCCCGCTAGCCAGATAATCAACGAGATGGTAGATAGCTTCATGACGCGCTCCAGGATCGAAGCGATATCCAACATGGCGATCTTCTCGATCGAGTTGCGTAAGACGGGCGCTGCATACTGCGCTGACAAGAGCCAGATAAACACTGACAGAACGACGAATTCACCTAGGCGCTTGAACACAAAGGGCCATCGGATGGATGGGGTGCGCGGGTAAACAGGTTGGTAGACTAGCGTCGGAGCCATCCAAAAGTAAGCCAGGTTATTAAGGGTGATGTTTCTAGGGTATGGGCATGTGGCATAGATGGCCGGAAGATTCGGGTTCGCGGAGGGATTCAGGAACGCCAGACGGAGGTCTCGGTTGGTGAATGCGTAGGAGCAATTCTTCAGCCAGACGATGATGGCGTGCAACTGGCACAGCGTTCCAATACCGGGATGGTGAATGTAGAAATAAACTACAAAGCTAGTCACGGCAAGACACAGGGTGGCGTTGATGGTGTGGATGAAGGCCGTGTAGCGCCAGGTCGAGCGAAACCGTTGCTGGTCATGTTCTTTCTCTTCTGCCGTCCTCTTCTGATGACCAACTGTCTGCTTGGCAGATGCTGCCGCCGATAACTCGACCAGATAGGCGACAAACAGATGGCAAGGAACGAGGGCGAAGAGAATTGACCCGAGGACTAGATCTTGCTTTCGGTAGTCGTGGCATTTGATGCAGATGAGCACGCCATACTAGGGGATATGTTAGACAGGAGCGAGAGGAGCAGGGATCCTTCCAATGAAACCAATTCTTTCCAGGTGCATTCGCATTCGCATTTGCCAGAGCTATTTTTGGGTCCAAACGTACCTTCATGAAATTTTCAATAATCAGACGGAGGTTCATGGCCACTAGGAGTCAAAGAGTCAAAAATTAGCTTGAGCTTGGAAAATAGCATGTGACAGGCACTATAGAATCGGAGCTCACCCAACACCAACACCATCAAATTTCGAAAGCCCAAGAAGCTAATTGTTTCATCTGATTCACGGCTCAAGCTTGAGTGTCGCGTCTCGGAATGATATGCAGCGACATGACGATACAAGCTGCGTGGTTTCTTTCCCGGAGGTGCCGATGGTTTATCTGTATCATGGTTTGAGCTCTCCGTCGGTGTAGCCGCAGCTGCAGCTGCCACGGTCACTGCAGGCGCATCTGCATGCGTTTCCACGGTCTGGGTGGATTGCTCTCTGGCGGTGGTGAGGGCCTCTGTCCGGGCCATTGTGAATTATCCAGTGACGAATATTCAAATAAACAGCTCTCCCGAGGTAAATGAGAGTGGGCTGAAGCGGAGAAGGCGACCGGGTACGCCAGAGGTGTGGGGGGGGGGAGAGGGGAGAAGGTGAAAAGAAGAAAAAGAGAGGAGATAGAGGAGATAGGAAGTAATAAAGTACAAAGGTACCTCTTATCCCCCTCCCCTGTAATAAATCCCAACTAAAATAGGGTCAAAGTACTCGTAAAAGCAAAAGTTGGCGGGGGAAAGTTAAGACATCATAGCAAGGGTAGACAAGGGTACAGAGAGCAATCGAGCCAATCACCGCTTTCACCGCACGGAGGTCCGGCCGCCGGAAGCTCTCACTTTCTTCCCAACGCTCGCGCGTTTGCCAATTAGATTTGCACAATACTTCACACTCCACCCTCATGGCGATGTTGTTGATGTGATCTCTTACCCTTTCTTTTGCCTCCAATCTTCACTTCCCCCGAAATGTCTTTTGTCGACGATGGGAACGACGGCCAAATTGCTGGCCGTTTTAACAGAAACAACAACCAGAATGACGGTCCTCGGCGCCCAAGTACGTTACGTTGTGACCCTATCGTTACGCTTGACGCTTGACGCTGCTGAAGCCCCCCCACGCTGACAATCTGAACCTGCAGGATTGGTGACCGACTATGGATCGTCTATGGTACAGTGGATGAGAACACGCCGACCACGATATCAAGGCGAACATCGCCTGGAGGTTGAGCGGCCAAGCCCCAGCTTTACTGTGGATGTGAGTACTGTCGCGAATCACTTTGCCCTGCCTAGGGCAGGCACATATAGAAAGATACACGAAGAGAATAAGAGCGAGCAAAGACTGATCGACTCTACGTGTAAACTAGATGCTGCCGCCAGTCGCGCGAATTCACTCACCAGCCGACACGATCCCTGTGCGACACTTACACCAGTCGATCGGAAAGTCAAAGAAACCGATTGTCGTAATAAGATGGACCCCCGAAGGACGACGATTGCTCACAGGCGGGCATACCGGTGAATTTATGCTCTGGAATGGAACAGCTTTCAACTTCGAAACCGTCATGGACGTGAGTAACACCCAAATCCTGCGCGAAGAACTCCCCTCCGGCTAACTGAATCCCTTTGATCAGGCTCACTACGATCAAGTCCAAGCAGGTGTCACATCTCTCGGCTGGTCACATAGCCAAGAATGGTTGATATCCGGCGGACAAAAAGGTGACATCAAGTACTGGCGACCTAATTTCAACAACGTCGAAACAATCGACGACGCGCATCACGACGCCGTCCGTGACCTCTGCTGGGCCCCCAGCGACACCAAATTCCTCTCCGCATCCGACGACACCACCCTCAAAATCTTCGACTTCACCTCCCGCACCTGCGACACTGTCCTAACCGGTCATAACTGGGATGTAAAATCATGCGACTGGCACCCAACTAAGGGACTACTGGTCTCCGGCTCCAAGGACCACCAGGTGAAGTTTTGGGACCCACGCACAGCGCGTTGTCTCACTACACTCCACAGTCACAAGAACACAGTGACTGCGACGCGATTCTCCCGCGTAAATGGAAATCTACTTGCCACCTCCTCGCGCGACCAGACCGCGCGCGTCTTCGATTTGCGCATGATGCGGGATATTTGCATCTTGCGCGGCCATGAGAAGCCCGTCTCGTCACTGACCTGGCACCCGATTCACCCCAATTTGATTTCCACCGGAGCGGAAGATGGCTCGCTTCACCACTATCTACTCGATGAGCCGCATCTGCCTACTGGGCAAGTACCTACTGTGGCGCCATACGATAGTCCCGACCCGGCGAATACGCCGCCGCAGGTCATATTCCCCGCACATAAGGTGCCGTACGCACACGCAGCTACAATTTGGTCGCTGGACTGGCATCCGCTCGGTCATATTCTTGCGTCTGGGTCTAAGGATAACTTTGTTCGATTCTGGTCGCGTGCGAGACCGGGTGAGACTAGTCACATGAAAGATCGATACCATACCGGCGAAGAAACCGCCGAGGACCAGCAGGGGCAAGGGCAGGGGCAGGGGAACTGGAATCGTGGTTACGGCCGTCGACAGATGCGCGAGGAGGAGGAACAGCAGATTCAAGATGAGGCTGATAGCCTCGTTGACCAGCGCCGAGCTGGTGCTCCCTCTTTACCTGGTATCACCAGTGCTCCCGGCGCGGACGAAGGTGGTGCCGGCTTTCTTCCCGGAATCGGTGCTGCCCAGCCTCCGCCTCCGCCTCCTGGCCTGCCAGCAATGATGGGTGGAATGGATCCTGGTCGTCTGGCTGCGATTATGGGAACTCAGGGCCCGCCAGGTGGTCCTCCCCCCCTGGTCCTCCTGGTCCTCCTAATCAAGGCGTTCCTCCAGGATTCCCCATGCTCCCGGGCATGGCGGGCGGTGCTCCTCCCCCACCGCCGCCGATGAATGTCGATATGGCCCAGATCAGACAGCAACTCATGGCCCAAGGCGTCCAAATTCCTCCGAATTTCAACCTCCAGAATATGGCTGGTGGGTTTGGCGGCGGTCTGCCTGGGTTGCACGGAGGCCCTCCTGATGGCGGGCGTAGGTAAAGGATAGCGGACGAAGGCAGAGAAGACAGGAAAGAGAACTCAGGAAAGAAGTGATTGCATGCTTGCATTATTGCGTGTCAGAATGGATCTGGATTAGGATTGCAGAGCTAGGCGTTCGGAAGGTACGTATATAAAGGATGATTTTTTGCCCGTGGCACAGGGCGGCGCTCACTTCGAGATCAATAAGGTTCAAGTTATTCGATGCATCATATGGATGAAATATCATTTCAATTTTTAAGGTCCACAGGTTCACCGGTACTACTAGTCGACGTGTTGTTTATTAAAGTTGATAGAGTCTGGGGCAAATTGCGGTCACAGTAGAAATAGAATGCGGCGTAATCGTAAGTCGTAAGTCGTAAGCAGTGAAGCACCGCCATATTGCAGTGCAGTGCAGTGCAGTGTAGTGTACATGTAGTGTAGCCTAGTAATCAAAGACCACCTTGCATAGGGAAACTAGTCACGATCAAAACCATGACATTAACACCGCCCCAGATCATGGGGAGCCAGGTCGACATTCGGAAATTGCCTGCTTCATAGACAGCACCGAGTCTACATCCGTTAGCTCCAGTTCCAGCTCCAACTCTAGCTCCTCAATATACCAGAAATAGTATATCCCATTCATAGACGAGGGAAAAACTCACACAAGACCAACAATACTACCCGCAATTAATCCCTCCAACCCAGCAATGACGCTATACAGCAACGGCACCAACCAGATAATACTCCAATTCCGAAAGTGCGTTAGAATAGCACAGACAGAGACAGTGAGATGTGATACGCCGTAGAAAACTAGCGTCCAGTATAATGTGAAGCGCCAAATATCGGTCGTGTAGTAAAGGTAGTGCGCCTCTTTGTGGTGTGTCGGGAGAGGGTCGTAGAGTGATGGGAAGGAGGGGACTTGGTAGTCTATTGGGACTCGGTTGTTAGACATTGGAATGGAGGGTACTGCGTGGCTGGAGTGCAGCGTGGATCGAGAGAATTAGAGCATGGTCGAAGGTGAAGATGGAAAGTGTAGATGGAAGGGAAGGTTGTAGGTGTAGGTCGATCTCTCCGTTGCTGCTTGTTTGCAGTGTTTGGTTTGGTCTCTCGGCGGACCTCGGCAGGCGTCATGCGGTCTGGGGTTCCCCCCGGGAATGGGAATGGGAGGATCTCGACAACCTCCGCTTTCATCTCCATCCCCTATCCACCCGATCGCACCGATCAATTCATGGCGACAGAACGCTCTCTGGCCGCGCTTTTGCGGTCTTTACAGTCTGCGTCCACTTTAGAGGATGCCTCTGGGTAAGTGGCTGGTGCGCACATGGCAATGTGATGCGATGCGATCGATACATTGGCCGCGGGCGAAAGCCGAATCCCATCTACCTGAACCCCGGACTAACGAATTAATCAATTCACCTTGATACAGACTCCTTCCTACCGCAACGAGTTTCCTCTCAGTTCTCGGCAACCCGCTCAATCTAAGCCTCCTCTCCTCGCAGCTTCTCTGCACCCCCGCGCTCTGGGACGGGCCCGTCGATCTTCAAGCATGTCGCAAGATCCTCAGCATCTTCAACACAGCCGCCATAGCAGTACTACACAATGATAACACCGATGAACCACGCCCAACATACGGTCGGAACCGCAAGATAGAGCGCGAGGCATGGGTGAAGGCCGTAGCCGAGGGCGCGGACGACAAGTCACCGCGCTGGAGACACATGCTCCTGCTCGGCGGCATATTGCTTGGATTCGAGGGACAGAACCGGCAGGGCCTACCGTGGCATATTCGAACGAAGCTTGAATCGGCGCTTGCGACGGCTGCGCAATTAGCGCTGGAAGAGATGGAGACTGAGAATGGGATCGATGGGTATTGCATTACCATGGTCCTCAATTATACCTTTGAACTACTCTCCGATGCGGAGAGGAGTAAGATTGATTATGATCGTTTGCTTCCCGTTATGGTGCGATCCACATTCCTCTCGCCGGAAGGGTTGGAGGGTGGGTATTTCCTCGGTGCTATTGACAAGGATGTTGTCGAGGTACCTGGGAAAAAGTTCCGCTGGTCATCGACTTCTCCGACCTTTGGATATTTCTCTACAATAGCTTCGCGGCCGCTTATTGCGGCTTTGGGTCCGTTGTCGAGACTTATCTCTCATGCGGTGGATAATGCGCGCAATCCGGATCTCGTGGCGCAGACGGTTGACTATATGGCGGACTTTGTTCGTACGCTTATGGTGCAGTGGCGTCAGAATAAGTTATCTGAAGTGGATGCTGCGGAGGAGGCTGAGTTTTTGGATGCGGAATCCTTGCAGACTACCATCCCGGCCTTGTGGAAGGTTCTTAGAAACTGCTTATACTCGGTTGTTATTGTTCTTCGAGCTGTTATCGGGAGAACAATCAATGACCCTGTTCTCGCTGCTGGCAGTCGTAAGTGTGCCCATGGCTCGGCCCTGACCCGTGAAAAAACAGCTTAGCTTGGCATCTTGACTAACTAACTCTGCTACAGGTGCGCCATATCTTTGCATGCAGTCTCTTCATATTCTCCGCAACCTGTACTTTGTCTCCTCTCGAACGGGGCAAAATGGATCATCACAGCAGGCTTTCGTGTTCCTGGCTGCCGTTGATATTCTCTCCCAGTATCCTGACCTGGCTGAGAACTTCCTGCGCAGCATCAAGCCCAGCGATATTGGCCAAATCCCGAGTCACCCGGTGGAGCGGTGCTTGGATCTCTTCTTCATGAATGCGGCCGAACATTTCCCAATTGTCTTACCGACTGCCGTGAACGAGGAACTACTATTATCTGCTGCTTTCCCCTACTTGGCAGCTGGTGCGAACCCACTTCTGCTAGAAATCTTCGAAGCAGCTCACAGCGTTGTGCTCGTTGTATTTGCAATTCCCCATAATGCAGAACTAGCTGGGAAACACCTACCATTCTACATTGAGAATTTATTCGCCGTGAGTTTTTCAAAGTCGATCGATCGGCAATCCCCATTCTTCCTGCAAGACTCATTCTAACCCTATTCATCTAGGTCTTCCCTGAAAACTTATCAGCCCGCCAATTCCGCCTCGCCTTCAAAACAGTCATCCAAGTCACCGCACCCCCCTCACCACTTGCAAATACCCAGCCACTCCTACCAACCATATTATTCGAAGTAGTCCGGGACCGAGCAATACACGCATCCACAACGCCAATTATCCCCACGGCTCAAAATTCAAACAGCACAGCGCCAGATCTGGGAAATACACCACCCCTTTCCGTTCAAGCCGTGCTCACGCTCGCGCTTATCGATTCCCTCTCTTTCCTCCGCGTCGACGACTTGAAAGAATGGCTTCCTTTGACCGGTGAGCTTATCAATGCCGTTCCGGACCGGGCTATGCGCGTCGCGTGCATTGATCGGTTCTGGGAGGCTATGAGTGGTGGGGAGATGGATGTTGATCGGGCTCATTGTTGTGTTGCTTGGTGGAGTACGCAGGGTGGGAGGGAGTTGGTGTTATATGGGGCGGAGAATTCGGGTGATGTGGATGCGAATGCGGATGAGGATGCTAATGGTGGACCGTTTATGAGCGGGGCTATTGGTGTTGTTGCGCCGGAGAGTAAACTGTGATTCAAGTTCAACTTGAAGTTATATTACGAGGGACTCGGACTCTGAGTCTGCTGCATTGTACAAGCGTTGATGTCATATACCATAGTTACATATACCAGGGCCAGGGCCAAGATCTACGGTCCAGAATAGTACTCGATTCAGTCAATTAGTTGAATACTTTTATGACCAACTAGTAGTTAGCTAGCTACAACTAGTAGATACAATCCATTCATTGACAATAGTGTACTCCGTATTATGCACAACGGGCTTGGCTTCAATAGAAGAAATCCGAGATATCTCTTAAGCAATCCCCGGAATCCCGACACGAGTATTCTTCTTATACTGAACATAATCATCACCAAAGAAGTTAATAAGAAACGACTCCTCCGCTAGAAAAAAAAAAAGTAAAATGTCAGCACAACCGAACAAAGAAAAACATAACCCATCCACCGCCATTGTAGTGGGAGAAAAAGGGGACACCCACTCCGAATCCTAGAAGCAAAAAACTTCCACAAAACAGCCGCATAAAGCACAAAACAAACAAAATTCCCAAGAACCAACTGCGTACCCAGTCCCCACCAAAAGAACCCAAAATAACTCGGATGCCGGAGAACCGCATAAACACCACTGGTGACGAGTACATGACCATCTTTATGTCTAGATTGAACGTGGTGATTGAAATTCGCGGCCGCGTGCGCCATGGCGAGTGATCGGGTGATTTGGCCTAGGATGACGAGGAGGAGGCCTAGCACGACGCAGATGGAAGAAGGCGAAAGGCCAACGGAGGAGGTGGTGGAGGAGGGCGAGCTCGAGCTCGAGCTAGGCCAAAGCCATAATCGCAGTGTGCATTCAAGGAGTGCGGAGCCGTGGGCGGCGTTGTAGGCCCAGCCGTTTGAGGATAGGAGGAATGAGGAGACTGTTGCGGCTGCGGTGTTGTAGTGGGCTGTTATGAAGAATTCTAGGAAGTGGAAGAGGGATAGGGATGTTATGAAGAATGGGAGGCGCCAGGTTGGTGAGTTGCTTCCTGGTGCAAAGGCGAGGTAGATTGTTAAGCTGGTTGATAGGCCTAAGCTTGTGCCGAGGGCGAATGCGCGGAGGGAGATTGCTGAGAGGGACTTTCGACCGTTTGGGTAGATTGAGGATGGGTCGAGGGGGATGGTGGTGGTGGTGGTGGTGGAGGTGGAGGTGTTGGTGGAGTGGTTTGGGAAGAAGTCGGGGTCGGAATTATCGCTGTAACTTGCACTGGCTGTGCTGGATGTTCGTGGTCTTCGTGGCTGCCATGTGGTGTAGCTGGGTGCTGCTTGTGCTTGTATCTGTGCACTGGTGGTTTGGGCGGACATTTTGGGAGGAATTCGAGTTGTTGCTGTGTACAGATGATATGAGGGTATGCTGGACAGGACAGAAGAGAAGAGAAAGTCGAGGATTATTGGGAGGGACCGTTAAATGTCGTGCCAGTGGGAGGCATTGTCGGGGTGATTGTTGTGGTTGTGGTTGTTGGAGAACAAAGAGTGTCAAAAGTAACTCGGAGTGCCTACCGGCATCCGTTTTCCCCGAGGCTCCACTCTAGCAACTCCCCCCCACATGAAGGACGTCAGCCATGTAGCCCACTAAACTCCGGTCTAGAACACTTTTCTTTGTTTGAATTTGAACCTGGCAGTTTCGAGTCTGGTTCACTATGGCGGGACTCACGGAACGAGAAAAGATGCTGCGTGGCGAGCTGTTTTGCGCTTTTACCCCGGATATGGTAGCTGCTAGAGCTCGATGCAAGTATGCCTGCAATCGATTCAATAATACCTCGGATGAGGTACCTCGTCGGCGACTGGTTGAGATGTGGCGAGAGTGAGTTTGCTATTGTTCAAGTTGGTGCTGCTGGTACAGGTAGTAGTAGCTTCAAGCTTGAACCTTGGATGTTTCCCATTCTTTCCGAGCTATATATACACCTAGGCTGCATTAGTTTCTAGGCATATGCTAACTCCTCCAGCATAACTGACGACAAAACACCTCTCCCACCTAAACTCCTCGACCCAGCTGCCGACGACGACCAGTTCAAACATGAGCCCTGGATCGAGGCCCCGATCAAAGTGGACTACGGCTTCAACGTGAAGCTCGGGGCCGGAGTCTTTGTCAACTTCAACTGCGTCTTCATCGACACCTGTCCCATTACAGTAGGAGCACGGACTTTGTTCGGGCCTAATGTGAATTTGTTTTCCGGGACCCATCCTCTTGATCCGGCGCTGCGGAATGGGACTGAGGGGCCAGAGATGGGGAAGCCGATTTCCATTGGGGAGGATTGTTGGATTGGGGGGAATGTGATTGTTCTTCCTGGGGTGAGTATCGGGAAGGGAGCTACTATTGGAGCAGGGAGTGTTGTTACAAAGGTGGGTGTGGGAGGGCACGGTGTTATGGATGCTGTGATATATACTAGTAGTTCTGATGCCAGTGCTAATGGTGATGTATAGGATGTGCCTGCTTTCCATGTGGCTGCGGGTAACCCGGCTAGGATTATTCGGAAGATTGAGACGACAATGACAGAGTGAAGTTGGAGGAGTGATGGTTAATCAAGTACTCTACTAGCTCTGAGTACTAGGACAGTACTACTAGTGCTATTGATGGCCTGGGCTGGTGATGCAGTGAACCGAATAACAATCTAGACACAATGGGATACCAAGTTGAAACCTGCATACTGTAGCCAATCTAGAGCAATAGTGAGGTTCAAATGAAAGAACAGTGATAATACTAGTAATATAGATCAAGGGTTCCAAACTTGAAGTACCAGGTATATGAGTGCCCGTGCCCGTGCCAGTGCTACTGTAAATAATCAAGTTTGCTAGGTTGATTGCCGTTCTTGGCAGCTTGTAGTGATGGGATACTACAGATAGTAAAGAATACTATAATATTATAATAATGATAATGATAAAATAAATAAAAGTATTTAACATACAAAGAAGACCTGTTTGTCACAACTCATATCATATATCATGTAGAACTATTCCCTGTAGAGTGCCAGTGCCACTGCCAGTGCGAAGGAATTCCACTTCTCCGCAACGTCACCGGGTCGCGTCAAAAAAAGCTGGAGCTGTCGACCGCTTCTTGTCCCCAAGAACTTCAACGTCAACTTCCAACCTGTAACCCCATCCAGATTCCCAACCGGCCTCCTCTCATTCCAACTCGCTCAGATTCCCTTTCTTTTCCCCCCCTCCATCCGCTCAGCCTCGGAAAATGTCATGGCTGAACCCCCGCCAGAGCTCTCCTTCACCCCGCCTGGCACTCCCTTGAGCGCATCACCGCGATACCACCACCACCACCACCACCAACAACTCCCGAACACATCCATGGAAGAAGACCCGCATGCTGAGGGTGCTCGCACTCCCAAGCGACAACGCGTCGACAGTGGTAGTGGCACTGGTAAAGGCAGTGACGTCCACGAGATCTTGTCCATTGAAGCTGCCTCTGCTGCCTCTTCCTCCGCTGCCGCATCTGCTGCCGCTGCCGCCGTTACTGCTGCTACTTCAGCTACTTCAGTCACTCCAGTCACGCCTTCACCAGCCACCAACTTCCACTCCCCCGCCAAAGTTACCATCAACATGAAGTCCCCTACTTCCGAAATACCGGAACCTCTCGATTCCTCCTCTCCCACTCTACTTGCCACCCTCCCACCCTCACCTCCTCCCAACGCGACTCCGACTTCGATCCCCAACTCAAATGCCGTATCTGCCTCCGCCCCTTCTTCCCCCGAAGCAAGTCCTCAGATCGAGATCGCCGATCCGGAAGATATGGAGCAAGACTCCAATCACTCAAATTGGAGGTCCTTGGAGGAAATCGTCCGCCGTGATTCACAGTCGGACCTTATTCAAGACATCTCCGACATGACTCCATTGGTCGACTCGTTTCCACGAGTCCGCCCAGAGCTCAGTGCCTCTAGCAGTGTCGCAAGATTCATTCAAGTCATGGATAAAGGTAAGTCAACCTGAGTTTGATTGAAAGCTCACCCTTCGTCTTTGATGTACTTCATATCAATTATATTAACCCGCCAACCAGGTGATATGTACGATGCTGCTGCCATCATACAGAAAGTCCAGACCTGGATGGACCACTGTGTTCGTAACCTGGACCTTCTGACCCTCCAAACATATGCCCAACACGAGGACTTCTGGTCAAATTTCCCGAGCATCGTGGAGTTTGCCCTCCGTCGCAAGTATGAACTAACTTCTACTCCGCCTCCACCACCATTTCCACCCTACTGACCCGCATACTAGAACCGACCTTCCAATCAACGACGGGGTTGGCCTGCTGCCCTGCCTCAAGAAATTTCTTTTGAACTATGTGCAGATCACTCTACACCTAATCCAACAGGATTCCCTCCTCTTGCAGGTCCTGGCCGACGAGCCTGATCAACAAACACCAGAAAGCATGTCAAAGTGTTATCTGCAACAGCTGGGATGGCTGGTCTCCTTTCAAAGCATCCCGCTCTACGGCGCCCTGGACAGGATGTACGGTAGGGAATTCCGAGCGGTCTTACTAGATATCCGAGCCGAAACTCTCGGCCCGTTGAATGCCGCCGCGAAACTCGCAGACTATTGCGCTCTTGCCCTCGAGCTCACCCCTAAACACCCCCAGCTTGTACATATGCTGTTCTTCTATCTCACGACCATCTACGGCCTTCTTGACTGCACCCTGGAGTCACTAGAGAACACCGATCTTCTCATCTCAGAAACTACGACTTCAACTACTGCCCCAATCAATCAGCTTTACACGACTCTCAGGTCGATCGATCTCAAATACCAGGAATGGATCACAAAGAAATCCCCCCTGGGCCACAAGCGATATTAGTGACACAGTCGGGCGTCATTTCCCTCGCAACCTGCAGGCTCTCTGCCGTCGGGGCGATGAATTCTTGCAGAGACTTTCAAAAGACATGGCGATCGATCTCCCTGACCATACTAGTGCCGACGAGAACACTCGCATCCTTCTCGGGGGCTGGAAATTTGGTATCTTGAAGAAGCATTTCATGGAAGGCCGCATGGAGCTTCGAGTCAATGGTGTTGACAAAATGCAGGCTGCACTGGTCGACGTGTGGAAGGAGTACATTTCACAGAATCCCGATGGCATCTCGAACCCCTTTGTCCAGTATCTCGTTCGCTTCATCAAAGAAAACAAGATCGTTGACTATCTTGTGGGCGTCGATTCGCATCCTCAGCTGATCGGTCGGAGCAGCAACATCGTCGGGTTCTTGGTGGTGACATCAACATATACGGATCGCGAAACGGATGTCATCTGGAAGGCCGTCACAGAGAGCCAAGACAGCCGTATTGTCTCGGAGGTACTGTCGATGCTGACGAAGACTTTCTATATGCACACGACTGCCTCCCCAGCCTTGCTCTACCTTTGTGAAAAGCTCTTGAGCCTCCCTCTCGACAGATTCGACGCGGGCATGCTCGAATTTTGCGACAGCCTTCTCGGCCAAATGACCCCCAGGCACAACCCTGGTCACATGTTCATGGATCAGTCAGACCCCCAACATGCACATGCGATTCCTCTGCGGCTCTGTGTTCGTATGATCCGGGAGAGTACCGTGGCAGAAGATCTCTCGGCGGACCAGAGGACGAAACTGCAAAGCTTCGGCAGTCGCAAGCTCTCCGATTTCATCAAGGCTGGCATTGGTGAAGATGACCGAATGGAAATGTACGAACGCTGCATCCAGGACATTGCGGAGATGAACCAATTCACGACTGGTAGCATCCAGGCGCTCAGTGCCCTCGTTCCCCACTGGGACGCGTCAGAGATGAGAAAGCTTGCAACCGATTTCGACTTGACTCGACTGGTGATCAACGACATGTTGCATACCGTGAGCGGGACAAACTTTGATCTTGCCGACTGTTTCTCCCAGCACGGCCTTGTGTCGCGAGTCGAAATTTTATCTCGCCTGATCAACCAAGCCCCGGAGACTGTGACCCCGGAGCTCGGAAGTGCATTGTGGAATCAAATACTTCTGTCGCCGAAGTTAGGACCGGAAGGACACCGGATTGTCTGGGCCATGATGGTCAATTCTTTGAGTCGCAGTGCCTCACCGAACTCATTTCTCGACCAATGTATCCATGAACACATGCCTCACCTGACACCCAAGGACTATGACTTTGAACTCCTACTGTTTGCGAAACAATCTGTCAATTACGAAGTACGATTCAAACCACCCCCCGCAGCTGGTGACAACGAGATTGTGTTTATCCCGGGAATGGATCGCATTTGGGATATCATACTCACCGCTCCGCCGGGTACGGTTGAGGCCGAGGCAACGAAATTTGCCATCGAGGTTTACTTGGATCACCAGATCATTCAAACCGCCCCGCGATCTGCCGTGGACGCTACCCATGTTTCCATTGTCGGCCGTTGTGTGAGTCAACTGAAGTCGGCCGCAGCCACCATCAACGCAAGACCTAGATCAGACGGTGTGGCTACGAATGGAGCGACTGAGATGGAGATTGGAGATGCGAGTGAAGCTGAAGAATTAGACGAGCTCATGTTCATACGTTCGCTCCACTTTCTCCATCAGCTTCTGGAGGGCCTGCGAACTCGCCCTCGATACAGCCCTCCCCAAGGTTCGCCGCCAACCTTGCCTCAACGGCCAGTTCGAGGCAGCCCACTGGATCTGAGATGGCAATCCTTCCGCGATGGCTTCCCTTCGCAGATTCAATCACTACGGATTGGCGATGATTCCACGGCAGCAGATTTGACAGAGAGACTCACCCAGCTCACTGGCTTTTCGAAATTCTCAACGATTGCTGCAGGTGCTCGTTTGGACCTGTTTGAGAAACCGGACACCCCTCTTAAGGAGATCAAAGCCCTTCAGGCCGGTCTCCTGATCATCCGGAAGTCACCAGATGCCGAAGAGTTGCAACGCAGTAATAAATGTCAACCACTCACATCGGTGGACTCCGAGGTGATGAAGTATTTTGATGATATCTACCAATTCCTGGCGCTCAGTGAGCCGCTCGCCGAGCAGGTACGCAATATGCCGATATTCTTCCAACTCGACCTTTACTAATCGGAATGCTAGACCTTCACGTTCCTTACTGCCTTCCCGCCAAATGATTGGGTCGTGGAGCGTGTCAAGTCTCAAACTAGCAATGCCAACGATCTTTTCCCCTTCGATCGGCCTTACATTGCTTTTTACATGTTTCATACATTGCTTCATTGCATTGATGACGAAGCCACTGAGGTAAGATCAACCCCATAATCTATCGATTTCAGCTCTAATCACGACTATCAAATAGGTGTCTCCAAATTATGATTTTATCCGGCATAGTATTGATGTTTTGCGTGACCTCTTGATGGCGGACAATTTATCCAAGCTCCGGAGTGAAGACCTGATCAATTCTGCCCTTGCTATGTCCGCAGTTGATCTTCTGCTACGTCTGGTATCGAGTATGGTCATCCTTGTACCTATCCTTTTTGCCCCAATACTAACTGACTCTAGTGTATCCTGTTGAAAATGACAATCGCGTACTGTTTGCCGGCCCACAGCCACTCATTAAACGGCTTCTAGATTTCATCGACATTTCTCGTTCCTTTGACAGCCCTGCTTCAATCCAGCTCGGCCAGGGGCTGACATGCAACTCATTTGCAGTTCTTGTCGAAGCTTCACTGCGAGACCACACTTTTTGGACGACTTTGAAGGATTCAATCGCAGTCAACGAGTTGGTCCAGTCGCTTCTACTTGAACAAGGCCACCAACCGAGCCGCAATGATGTGGCTGAGCGTATAAAAAAGGCCTGTGGCTTGCCAAAGCCTTCGAAGCAGTCACCAAATGGCAAGGTTGATGAAGGGGCGGTCATTTCTGTAACTTCTACAGAGAATCCCTCCCACATTGACATGCTTGCGACCATCTGGCAATCCTTGGTTAACATCATTCCTAATTCACTTTACTACGCAACCCAGAGTGCAGAGCTTTTCAAGGTCTCCCTTTCGGTTTTCCAGTCGGTTACAGGATCGACCCATTGCGATGCGACTCTAGATCGCTACGTCGATGAGTGGAGTGAGGTATTGTTTCAGCGACTGGACCTACGCACCGAGGAGGTAAGTCTAGTCTTTTCCCACAGCTCCCCCCCCCCTGTCTAACCGACTCTAGTTTGTTGGCCGAGAGACTGTCGATCATCTTGTCTTCGGCATTGCTGTTCTGCTTGAGCAGTGTCTTGAAACGGCTGATTTGACCCAGGTGGAACTTCACACCACGTATGTGCTGCCGAAAAACGTCCGGCGAAACTATCTACTAACCACAACTAGTGGCATCGGGGAGAAAATTCTCAGCGAACATCTTTTCCCAAGCTTTTCCCCGGACCCTCCCTCGGATTCCGACCTCCTGATTAACCCACGAGTCCCTGTTCTACACAGCGCAACGCGCCACAAGCTTTTGAGCATTGTCTATCTGCTTTCAAAGCAAAGCGACGAAAACACCGCGTGTACTATCAAGCAGCTGGACGGTCTTATTCCCCGAGGTCAGTCCAATCTCCGCTCGCTTCGCTGTTCAAATATCCTCTTTTCTGACGCGGGGAACGAAGACCACCAATACAATGGATCCTGGATTGTCGACCGTGCAAAGACACTTCGAGCCCCGGAGGGCTATGCCGGCCTTACCAATCTCTCGAATACGTGCTACCTGAACTCGCTGATGACGCAACTCTTCATGAATGTCGAGTTTCGGGACTTCATTTTGAAGCTCAAGCTCGTGGAGCCTGACACTTCCCAAAGGCTTCTTGACCAGACGCAGAAAGTTTTCGCTTTGATGCAAAACTCGTGGTTGAAAAGCGTTGATCCAATCGACTTTGTCGAGAGCATCCGGACATATGACAACGAGGCGATTGATGTCACCATCCAAATGGACGTTGATGAGTTTTACAATCTCCTATTTGACCGATGCGAGGCCCAAATCGTCGCCCCCGAGGAGAAGAAGAGGTTCCGGTCTTTCTACGGTGGGCAACTCGTTCAGCAGATCAAGTCGAAAGAGTGCCCGCATATCTCGGAAAGGCTGGAGCCGTTCTCTGCCATTCAATGTGACATTAAGGGGAAGGCCAATCTTGAGGAAAGTTTGCAGGCATACGTCGAGGGTGAAATCATGCAAGGAGGTGAGTGACAGTGACATCTACGTCTGGCTGCATTCCTAATATTTTATCGCAGATAATAAGTATTCTTGCACATCATGTGGCCGTCATGTGGATGCGGTCAAGCGGTTAGTCGATCTTTTGAGGTAGCTGCATATAACTCTAGCTAACCATGATACTAGGGCCTGTCTTAAAGACGTGCCAGACAATCTGATCTTCCACCTGAAACGATTTGATTTCGATATGGTAACTATGCTGCGAAGTAAGATTAACGATCAATTCCAGTTCCCCGACCTCATCGACATGTCACCATACAATGTCGAGTATCTGTCGGAACCAGAGAAATCCGTCGAGCCAGATATTTTTGAGCTCGTCGGAGTGCTTGTTCATACTGGCACTGCTGAATCGGGACACTACTACTCGTACACCCGCGAGCGCCCCAGCACCGAGAATACACCTTCCTGGGTGGAGTTCAACGACGCGGATGTTAGCACGTTCGATCCGACGAATATTGCAGATCAATGTTTCGGTGGCCAGACAGAAGCCATGCACAGCCTTGGCGGTGTTCCAATGAACAAGCTCTGGAGCGCTTACATGTTGTTCTATCAACGTGTTTCCTCCATTGAGAAATCCAAGAACATCTACAAGCCCGCCAAGCCCGGCATCCCAGTCCGCGCGTCAGTACCAATTTCCCTGGCCAACCAGATCACCTTGGAAAATGAAGTCTTCATCCGAGGTTATTGTTTGCTGGATCCTTTGTATGCCAGCCTTGTGGTTCATCAACTGCGGCTTGTCCAGGACATATCTCCAAGCTACCCAGACAAGCAGACCTCTGAATCATTAGCTGTCGGCGTTGGATTGGATACATTTGAGCAGTTGATCGCAAGAAACAAAGGTCACATGGGAGTTGAAGATATTGTCAGTGAGCTTCACTGTATGCTGCGTCGGAGCCCACAGACAGCTTCGCGGGCGCTCTGGTGGTTTTGCGAGCATCCAACTTCAATCGGAAATTTGGTTCTCAAAACTGCGAACGCGGATGCCGAAATTCGCCAGCGTGGGCTGCTTATGATTATTTCGGCACTGAAGCTTTATCAGAAACACCTGTCCCAGATGGACTTGGATGAGAGTGAACGAAAGACTTGCCAAGTTCAGTTTGAGCGAATTGTCGAGAACATCGTCGATCTTTTCGAAGAGCTCTGGCCGAATGTTCTCACAGTGGCTCGTGCCTGGGATGACTACTTCGACTTCTTCTCTCGTCTTGCCCAGGCCGGTATGAGTCATGTTGGCGTTATGCTGGATCATGGGATCCTGGTCAAATGTCTGGACGTGCTCTGGCTCGACCATAATGATAAAGCAAGACTGAGGGGCTCATACCTGCATTATAGCAGGCTGATAGAGAAGGGACGTCGCTTCTCATACGGACAATTGATGCACCTCTGTACGACGCTAGTGGCGTCGCTTGACTTCTCCCTAACGCCGGTTCTTGGTAACGAACAGCGGATTATGTCTGCGAAAGGAAAGTATGCACTCAATGTCAAGGAAGCGAAGATGCTCCTGTCCACAAACGATGAGGGTTATATTCCATTGTTGATGAAGCTCTTCCAAACTGAAAACTTCTCCGAATTGACGAACACTCGGTACATCATTGATTCCTATCTCAAGTCGGAGCCTGGTGCAGGGTTCCTTCACAATATTGTCAAGACACTGGAGAATGGTCTGCGGCTATCACCCGTTGAAGTCTGCATTCCATACCTTGACGCCACGCTTGTGTTTTGCCAGAAGAGTCCGGACGAGGCGAGTATCCTTGGTCTGATCGACCACGTCGCAAAGGGAGTCGAGTCGATCAACAATGTGGCGGGACTAGAACACCTGGAGTTCTTCATTTTCCTATGCAAATCCGAAAATGAACGGGCCGGGCTATCTCGCGCATGGTTCAATCAAGCCGTTCAAGATCATATCCCGGACTTTGCGCCGACGCTCCTCATCGACACGGACCGGAGGGTGCGCAATAGTACTTACGAGCTCGTCGATGGTTTGTTGTTCCTCGAACATGATGACTTGTATGATGAAGCCAAGGCGCATCGCTCACTGATTGCCCATGAACTGGTCGCTGCCTGTCTTCTGCGTATCTCTCACTCTTTTACCGAAAGCAGTTCGCTCCCGTCTGTCGAGTCGAGACAAGTTTCCGCCATTACCTCTGCGATTCGCTGTTGTCTGGATTTCTATTACGATGACAGCGAGCAGGACTTGAAGGCTATGGAAGAAGCTAATCGTAAGATACCCCTCCCTTCTCGCTTGCCCTCACTTTCTTTTGGAGGATTCTCTTTTGTAGCTTGCTAACATAGTCCCAGAAACCCTCCTCATCCTGGACCAATTGACGGTCGAAGTCGCAGACGACCTCGAATCAGGTATGCGTCCCTATGCACCACGCATCCGCCTCCATCTAAACCCCAATTCCAATCCCAATATCTAACCCTACCCCCGGGGCCCACCAGAAGAATCCGATCCTCCAACTCCCGAAATGTGGGAAAATACTTCACCCTTGGCTAGCGACGACGAAATAGGACTTACGGTTTCTCCTTGATGGATTTGATGAATGCACCCCCCGCCTACCCGCCTGCCCTTGCCACGCTTCCCGTCCGTCAACTCAACTCTCCTCTATCCTTTCTACGATCGTGTATCTAGCAAGGGTGGACCTTCCATTTTCCTTCTGTGTTTATTTTCCGGTTTTCTTTCTGTGGGGACTTTGTTTCTGCGATGGCATTGAGCGAGCGATTCGACTTCGACTTCGACTTCAACTTCGAGATGATTTGCGAGTTTCCTGAAATGGGCGGAGTAGACGGGGTGGATGGGATGGGTGAGCGAATGAGCATGAGCATGAGTATGAGCGATGAATATGGAATACACACAACCCTGTGATGAGATAACATGCCTCCTACGACCTTTTATGACCTATGAGATTTTGATATTTGACTGTGTGGACGTGAACGTGAATGTGAATGTGAGCGTGGACGTCTTCTTCAAGCTTTTGGACGTCAACTTCTAGGCGTCTGGTGTTGCTCTAATGATTTCCTTGTTTACTTTTACTTCTTTGCTTATGACAGAGATTTCTTGCTACACACTATATGTTGGTGTGGGTTTCTTCAAGTCTTTTCTCTTTCTCCAAGGTTCTGGGTTGTAAGTGGGGGGTGTAATTAACACCCGGACTTTTATTTAGAACTTGAAGGCTTGAGGTGCGTAATAAGTACATAGAGACCGGACTCTATTTTATTACTCCAGTTTTGGGAATCGAATCCCTATTGGTGATCTTGTATGATTTTGTGGTCCTGCTACCTTCTAGTAAAAAGGTGACGGTAGTGTTACAGGTTAGTTACATTGTTGTTTGTTAGCATACTACCTTTGGCATTCGCAGAATTGGTAGTAATTAGGTGCTGTCAGGGCTTTAGTATGAAGCGAGAACAGTGTTTATAAAACTTGAATGTAATAACGTGAATGAGATTTCATTTCAAAAGGACAGTCTACTACTAACACACCTGGGCAATGAGCATATACCCTGAAGTCACGTTCAAATTCAAATCCACCTGGGCCTATAAAGCAAGACCAACTTGACCTCAGCTAACTAACGTTACTAGTACTAGTACTAGTATCATGATTCAACCCCGCAAACTCCGAGTCTGGACCCTAACCTAATCCGCGATGACGCACTGCTTCAGAACTTGAATATGATAGAGTATACCTAACTTCCAGTGGCCGGCGATGTTAGGAACTTGAAGAGACCCCAGGGTCTCCGAGTCCTCGAAAAGAAACTTGTCAGGTTGATCAGAACTCCCTCCGCGAGAACCTGAGCTGCCTCCTGATAAAGTTTCGCAAGAACAACGGGATCGGTCTCATCGAACTCTTCCGATAAAGTTTGGTTATGAATACCAGGTCCACTGGAAGTCGGTGCAAACTGAAGAGAAAAGTGGCAAGAGCAGTCCCAAAAAGAGGAAGAAAAAAGTTCAAAAACATACAACAGCAGGGATTCGCATGTGGTCACCCACCATACTACTAACCTGCCGGCGTGTGGCTTAAGTACGGCTGAGCGGACGGGAAGCCCTGTTCTCCACACCCTATGGTCGTATGTGCTAGATTCAGCAGAAACAGGAAATATATCCTACTTATGTTTAGTTATAGCTAGCATAAATACCTGTGTAGAGTCAGTCTTCCGATGACTACTGACTTTCCTAGAGGCCAGCCACTATATATTTCCTACAATCTCAGCCTCCGGAAAAAAAGAATCAATATTAGTTGTGTACTCTGAACGAGGTTCAATAGTATTCAACGTAGGTTGCGGTCGGGCGGATACGGGGCCTACTTGGGCACTGGTAAGAGCCGGATATCTAGCACCAAACACGATAGTTATGGCATGAAATTCCATTTAAAATATCTCAACAACCGTTATCCATCTTTCTTAAATCAAATCTCCCAAAAAAATACTTGTATGCTTCAGTATTTTCTGAATCAAATTCTGAGGTCCCTATTCCGAATTTTATAGATACACCGTGACCCTGGGCAATCGTGTCCCTAGGTGGCAACTAAGGCTCAAGTTGTTGTCAAGATATCATTCTAAATTGAATTCCAACAAATCTATCATGGTCATATGGTGGAGGGGAGTCGTCGTAGCGGGAACCTGCGTGTAGTTGTGGGTTATTGCCTTCGTGCGAAGTTGCGGGCATTTTTAGGATGGGTTGAAGTTCTGGATGATAGACTTGTGCAGAGGGATGGGATTGGAAGGATTTATGTGAGAGGAATCTGGAATTGTAAGGTTGAGTTTTCAAATGGTAGAAGAATGATGTTGATGGATCTTCCAAAGTGGGAAACCACCGCCTGGTATGGCTCCCACTACCATGGTACTAGTAGTTAGTAGTTAGTTAGTATGTAGAAGTCATGTAGTAGTTGATGGGTAGGTATGATGAATTGTTTTCAAGATATCTCGTAAAATAAAGTACAGAATAGAACATATGCCGAGCGCCAGCGCCAATGCCATGATCAATAAAAGCATCGACTGCTATTTTTTTTTTTCGTTCCGCTCTGATCCCCATGCAAGCAACACATTAAACATCCTCAAACTCCTCCTCATCATCTTCATCGGACTCCTCTTCCTTCTTCACGTCCTTAATATCGGCCTCTTGCTTAACCTCCGGATCAGGTTTGATAACAGGCTCCTCCTTAACTCCCGGTTCAGTTTTAACCCTCTTCATTGCGGGCCCATCGTCAGCGGGGGTAGACGGTGTGCCCACAGATGAAGGAGCCGCACTGGACCCCGTATCATGCTCGCGCTTGAGACCCGCAATACCAGATGAAGGTGTTGGAATACTGGTGGGCGCGGCTCCGGGGGCCGGGGTGGCGGGACCACTTTGGCCGGAAACGGAGACGTTAACGTCCTCGAATTCGTCAAAGTCATCCGAGTCATCTTCGGCGCTACTAGCGTCTTCTTGGGCTTGGAGGGCCTTTTCGCGTTCCATTTCCGCGTAGTATGCTGCGACTTTGTCGTCCAGTTCGTCGAGCGAGGGCTTCTGGTCCTCATCGATATCGTCGGTTTTGATTGGGACTCCAGCTTCGTTCTTGACTGTTGCAGTTCCACCGGAGGCATTGTTCGCGTTGACCGTCGAGTGCGTATGCCATACAGGTAGGGCATTTTGTTTTTCGACGGCTGCTTTGCGGCGGGCTTCTTCTTCCTGGTCGGCGGCAGATTTCTCCGCGCTGGACGTGAGACTGATTTCCAGCGCCGCGCTGTCCGTTTTGGAGCTTGCGCGGGTGGCGTCTTGTGCCTTTGGTGGAACGGGGATTGCGGGCCGGATGGGATTCGTTTGGTTATTGCGGATGACTTCGACTTTGTGGTCCCAGGCTGTGTCGAAGTCGTTGGGTGGGATCTCGACCGAGTCGATTTGTTTGAGCAGTTTGAGCATTGTGTCAAGTTGGGCCATTAGTTTGCTGTTCTTTTCATGGCCGGTTCGGTCGATGCCCTCGACGCCTTTTACGTCTTCGGTGCGTTCGAGGACTGCACCGCAGTTTTGGCATTCGAAGTTGCCCTCGTCGGAGACCAGGCTGAGGACGTCGAGTTCGGTCCATTCTGCTGAGCATCGGAGACATATGTATTCCTTTCTTTCTTCGCTGGGTGTGTATTGCAGTTTGATGGTAGAGGTCAATTGCGAGACTTTGTACTTGATCGCGTCGACAACGGGGTGCAGGGGGATGTAGTAGTATTCGCGGTTGACCGGGCGAGTTGAGCCATCGCGGATCTCAGCACGTGTGCTCCTGGGCCGCGAGTCAGGTTAGTATGATGTTGGTGGAGGTTGGAGGTGAAGAGGGAAAGGGAGGGTCCCTTACACGGCGATTAACCGGTCTTCGCGCAGACGAGCGCATAGCTTTCGCAGATCCTTTTGTTGCATGCCCATCAAGAAAGCAAGGTCCTCGGCATGAAGTCTAGGACAGGAATGAGTCAAAGGTGTGTGGCTTTAGAGGCATCTCAAAGAAAGACATACACTGAGTGCAGGAAGAGCGCATCCACGACCAGGATGTGCCTGGTTTCGTAGAAGGCGCGCACCACGCTGCGAATCAAAGTGTTGGAGAGATCCATCGCGGCGACAGCTCGAAGCTAGATCTGTTGCGACAGTTGAGTCGAGTCGAGTGGAGTCGGAAGGCGAAGCTTCTAGTCGCAAAGTTCAAGGAAGCATGTAGATCATCATCTCTTGCGAATCGAGAGACAATGCCGAGGGAGAGACAGAGAGAGGGTCGGAGTCGGCACGGAGTAGCGCTGGGGGTGAGCGCTGGGCCTGGTGAAGGGTGAGCGAGTGAAAGAAGGCGAGAGAATGAGTGAGTGAGGATGAAAGGCAGGCAAAGCAGCAATGCGGCTCCGAGAGCTTCACGTCACATGCATGTTTGCACTGTTTGTGTTAGAGATGACTAAGATGACTAAGATAGGAAGGCACCCACTAGGCTGTATTGGGACTAGCGTGTCTACCATACGGGAATTGCGCTGCGGCGTAAGGTGCGACCTTTTGATTTCTGCCAGCCGAGTTAATGCGTGCCTTCCGTTTCAGTCGCAATCGAGCGACCTTCACAACTTTCCAGACTCTTCCAAATCTCCCAACTCCTCTGCACTCTTTCTCCTCGTCACTTCCAGTTCGAGTTCCAGCTCGATCCTTTGGCTCCCAACACAAGCGCCCCGAGTTAGACGAGATCTTCAGTCGCATATCATGGCCGACAACCCAAGCGGAGGAGAACGAGCTGGTGGAAGGCGTAAGAACCGCGATATGGGAAGGAAGGAGTTCAGGTATGTCAATTGACTTAAATTCATCCAAGCTATTCTTTGCGCTGTCTGTTGAATTGCAATTGGCTAACTAAGGAAGTCGTCAAGCCATAAATAAAAGAGACCGTTCCGAGCGACAGGCCGAGAACAAGCGTCGCAAGATCGAAAATGGCGAGGAAGTCACCGCTCCAATCTATGCCACTCAATTCTCAAAGGAAGAAATCGACAATGAAGAGCGTCGGCCGAAGAAGAAGGTGGCTATCTTGATGGGATACTCGGGCACGGGCTACTTTGGCATGCAATTGTATGTTCAATGCGACCTCTCCTAGATATAAAGATATATCGGGATGCTGACATTTCTCTTCTAGGAACGAGAACCAAAGAACAATCGAGGGTGACCTGTTCGCCGCTCTTGTTTCCGCCGGTGCCATCTCCAAAGCCAACGCCGAGGACCCAAAGAAGTCGTCATTCGTTCGCTGCGCTCGAACTGATAAGGGTGTGCATGCTGCTGGAAATGTCGTCTCACTGAAGATGATCATTGAGGACCCGGATATTGTCGAGAAGATCAACGAGAAACTGGGCCCCCAAATCCGGGTTTGGGGTGTTGAGCCAACTACTAGTGGATTCAACTGCTATCAGCTAGTCGACTCCCGAGTCTACGAGTACTTGATGCCCAGCTATTGCCTTCTGCCGCCCCACCCCAGCACCTTCTTGGGCCAAAAGATCGTGGAATTGGCCGACAAGACTGGCCAGACGGATGACCTCAAGTCGCGACAGGAGGAGGTCGCGGGTTGGTGGGAGGAGGTCGATAAGACATACATCAAGCCTATCCTGGACAACGTTCCCGAGGATGTCCGCGCGATTGTGCAAAAGTCTCTCTTCTGGTATGACGCGGAGCAAGCTGCCGCACAGGAGGCCGAGACCGATGCCGAAGCTGAGGCTACGCCCGAAACAAAGGACGAATCGCCGGAAAATCCCTCTGAGCCTGCGGAGAAGAAGCCTTTCAAGATGACCCCTCAGCAACAAATGGTTACCGACACCGTCAAGGCAATCAAGGCCGCGTATATCCAGGCCAAGAAAGGTTACCGCGTCCCCTCATCCCGCGTAACTCGCCTACAAGAGTGCCTCACTCAGTACGAAGGCACTCAAAACTTCCACAACTACACCGTGCAAAAAACACACAAGGATCCCTCCGCTAAGCGACACATCAAGTCATTCAAGGTGAACCCGGAGCCGATTGTCATCAATGGCACCGAGTGGCTGAGCTTGAAGGTCCACGGTCAGAGTTTTATGATGCATCAGATTCGCAAGATGGTTGCTATGTGTGCCCTTGTTGTTCGTTCCGGTTGTACTCCAGACCGCATCAAGGAGACCTACGGCCCTGATCGCATCGCCATTCCCAAAGCGCCTGGACTGGGCTTGTTGCTCGAGCGCCCCATCTTTGATAACTACAATAGCAAAGCCAAGACCCTCGACCGTGACCCCATCGACTTTGAGAAGTATGCTGCGGTCATGAACGAGTTCAAACAGCGGGAAATTTATGACCGCATCTTCCGCGAGGAGGAGGATACCACACAGTAAGTTCTGGTGAATTCATATCGTGTCGCTGCTGTAATACTAACTTCAACTGCAGATTCGGTTCTTTCTTCAACCACATTGACCACTTCCCTCAAGAACACTTTCTGTATACCACTGCCGGTGGTATTGCGGCGGCTAAACTCGCTACAGCCCCCACTGACAGTTCGGAAAAGCCAAAGGCTGCGTCTGGTGGCAAGAAGGTCAACGATCAGGAAGATGCCCTTGCTGCTGTTGAAGGCGCAGAAGAGGACACTTCGCCTCCCCCGAAGGAGGGCAATTAATAAAGAGGAAACCCCCCTTATATACAAAACGCATTAAAATCAAAATGTATACCATAGAATGACTCGAAGTCGAGTATTATCATTCATTCATTTATTCATTCATTCATTCTTCTTGCGCTGCTCCCTCGAAGGCCTTGGTGTTAACAGGAGTGAGCGGTTGTCCAACAAATTCCCCATCCGATCCCACAACCGCGAGAATATTCTCCATAGCATTAAGCTCAAAGTTGATCCTCGTATCCAAAGCACCACCGCCAATATGCGTGGTCAGCGTAACATTCTCCATACTCGCCAATCTCCGTGAAACCTGCGGTTCATGATAATGCACATCCAAAGCAGCCGCGGAAACGTGACCACTTTCCAACGCCCTCACCAACGCATCCTCATTCACAACCTCTCCACGCGCAGTATTAACAATCCGACTCCCCGGCTTCATCAACGCAAAAGCCCGATCATCAATCAAATCCTGCATATACTTATTCAACGGCGTATGAAGCGTAACACAATCCGCAATCCGCAAAAGTTCATCCAAAGACTCATGAAAGGTCGCATCCAACTCTTCTTCCACCTGCCTATCGGCGCGAACAATATCAAAATAATGAATCTTCATCCCAAGTGCCGTGCGCGCCTTATACGCCAATTTCTTGCTAATATTCCCAAACCCGATGACGGCTAGTACATGGCCGCGTGGATTCTGCGAAATCGTCGCAATGAGCCTATGCGTTGTGGTGAACTTTTCCGGATCGGCGGTTCTTGCTGCGAGTTGGGAGCGTGTGAAGTTTCGGAATACGCTGAGGATCATGTAGAGGGCTGTATCGGAGACGGCTTCGTCGGAGGCGCCAGCACCGTTGGCATACCAGATCTTTCTTGCGCCGAGGAGGTCGGTGTCGGCCCAATTGAAGCCTGCTCCTGCTGAGGCGAAGATTCGCATGCTGGACGGTAAGAGGGGGATTAGTTCTTTGTCCCATTGGCCCATAAAGCCGCCTGTTTGGAAGTGTGGGCGGAATAGGGCTGAGAAGGGGCCGTATCTGGAAGTTTGTTGAGGTTAGTGGGATATTTAGAGTAATTCAGGCAGATGGAGAGGTAGGAGTCTTTAGTTAAGGTAGAAGAGGTGTGTGTGTTTACTTCTGCGATTTCAAGGCTTGAATAAAATCTTCTCTGTTTGTTTCTGTTGCTTGAATGACGTTGAATCGAGAGGTGAATTCGTTGTCGTAGAAATCATGGTTGTATTTGATGGCGTCTCCGATGTGGAGCACAGTAGGTTTGGTGACCATTTTGCCTGGCTACTTCAAATATTTCGTAGTATGGATTGAATTATAGCATCATGATTGGGACGGAAAGCCCTTTAAATACGCCTGTACGAACCCGCAGATTATGGCGGATTCCCCTCGCTTTATACGTGCCCGAAGACGCGCGATGATTGACCGGAGAGAAGACCGATTCTTGGATGCGAGGTCCGGCAGCCGCCCACTGGCAACTATATGAACTCAAATTCTATGATAACTTAAAGAGGCTGGCTCCATTTAAAGTAGCATGTGTTTGGTTGATCAAAAATTAAATTCAAAAGTACATTATCCCATATTTTCTATTCTATTAATTGAATTATTGGCTGGAGTTTATCTGACACCGTGCCTGGACTGACAAGTTGGAGTCAGCATTTCTTGAAGAATATGAACAGGACTCGGGGATCTGCGCTGACATACTTTATATCGTGTCCTTCGTTCAATCGCTCGTTGTTTCCAGCCCTTCATCCCCATAGTGACGAAGATGACGCCATTCCAAAATCCGCGAAGGGACCCTAGTGCACTGACAGCCAACAAAAGCGAATAGGATTCTGATCCCGGATGGATAAATGCCGAAACACGATTGATCGTTGGTGCAACCCACGTTGTGAGCAATGCCAAAAAGAACAAAGACGGCATGAGGATGTATTGTCTGAACGACATGCGTCTTTGTGTCGGAAGCTGATAGTTCGGTGGGAATGGCCTCGATGAATCCGGCCGAAATGTAGTAATAGAACGCTCAACAGACGTTTGTCTGGTAACGCCGGAGTCATAGCCTTGTGAAGACTTTGGTTTGGTTGCCTCGACTGTTGTGATGACCGAGCCATTTGGGTTTTCGAAGGGTGTGTGGGAGTGGGAGGAGGAAACGTTTGAGGTGAGTTGGATGTGATCGGAGTCTTCGGTTAATTTGAATTCGTCTCGTAGACGTGAGATCTCGACGCCGATCAGAAAGTATAATACTAAGACGATGGCGATGACGAGCCTGTGGGAGTAAAAATTAATCAATCTATGATTCTAGTCATTGTGATAGGACTCGGAGCTCTGCTCTGTACATACCATACAGGCGCATAATATAGCACGATGCGAAGCATCACCCATTTTGGGGATATGGAGCACCAGATCTGCTCGGAATTAGTTTATCAGTCTCTCATGGAGATGGCATGGGCCTTGAAGTGGGAAAATGCGGAGCTTACTTTCTCACTGCCGTATATAGGACCCTTCGCTGGTGTTCGAATAAATAAAAATACCAGGGCCGGAATGAATGTGACAATAGTGATAATCGAAAGATAGTATTTCTCAAGTTTGTGTAGTGAATGAGTATCGAAACGATGGAAGACCACGAGGTACGTGTCTAGGGCCATAGCGAACGTCCAAAGTACGTCGGCGATCGGAAACCTAGTGTATTATCATCAGCTTGCTCACTTTTCTCTTCACGCCTAATAATGAAGAACACACATTTGAAGTGCAAATCCTTGAAATTGACACAAGGACGAGTAGTCGCCTGCATATGGTCCATTGACAGAAATCATCGTCGCGACAGAGTCGAAAAGGTTATAAAAAGCATTGAAGAATATTATCCGATGAATGGGACTTCGGAGGTGCCGTGAACACATGAACGCAGCGACTATAGTAGCAGAGCCTAGGATCGACAGAACTGAAGTGACTCGCCCCGCGACACCGATCATGTCCAACTGTTCTTTGGATATCGTCGGCATCACGATCGTTACACGCGCCCCCCACAAAGGCACGCAGCAGGAATGACGGTGGGCAATTCAGTTCAATCAGGTCAAGACAATAGATATTTGACGTCGGACAGAAATAAGAGCCTCGGTCCTGGAATTGGGGCTCATTTCAAACAATGCGACCTGATGTTCTTCGATATCAGCCAAGTCCGTGCATCATCACCACTGCTTAGGGCAAATGACGTGATTCCAGAAGGCGCAACCAGTGAAAAGATCGATTTAGCCATTGCGAACCATTCATCATGCAGTCCGTGGGGCCAAATGGCCCCCATCACCTGCCTAGACCTCGTGTCTGGTCGCAGTGAGCCAGCCATGGTGGAGGAAATACCTCGCGTGAGGTGATCGACAAACTGATAGATTCAGTTTCAATCAATTTAACTTCCCAGGCTTGATGTTGACATCTCGGGCCGGGATGAGATGAGATGGGAACTTCCAGGTTTCTTCCATCGCATAATTGAGCCAAGAGAATACAATCGAGTTGTCGAATTGATGCATTTTTACTCGATGATTGTACAATCTCACAAATTAATCATCCGCCCCTGCCGCGATGCAGGGGCAAGAGCCTGTGATGCAGCGCCTCCGAAGCTTATGTGTCAGGACCAAGACTTTAGCTGAACTGACTTGTCAATATTTATGAAATGGCGATGTTCATATACTTACTTGAAAAACATGAGAGTTGGATAATGCTTTGTGGATCTCGCGAGAATGATTTCCCTGGGTGGGTCTACCTATTCTGGGTCGGGCGCAGGTGGCAGGATTTTGCTGTAGCTTCAGGGCTCAAGCTTAGAAACATCGAAGAAGCTACTCCTTTATACCACTCTAGCTGACTTTTAGCGCGTCACGATCCTAAAATCTTAGTACCTTGTGGGAAAAAGAAATGCCGATGGCGCCTGTATCCCACAGTGAAAACCGACTCGGACATTAACAGCGATGTGATGGAACAAATATTATTGTAACACGAGGCCAAGACTCCTTGAAACACGCATCATTAAACTTCAAGTGTGACATAGGAGGAGACAAATCTATGTGAGTTTGGAATTGGAAGGCTTTTTAGTATGGAGCATGTAGAGATGTGTCGTAATGCCTGTTTCTTTATGGGTCTAGTATGCGTCTAGAAATGACAAAGCGCAAGAGAGAAGACGTTAATATCCATGGATGACGATGATAGTGCCCTCAATGGCTTTCTGACCTGTGCGTGTGGGTCTTTAGCTGACTACTAACTAGTAGGAGGCTCTTGTGCCCATGAAAGTTCAACTTGAAGTGATCTGGGAATCTTGAGTATCTCTCTTTGGTTATAAACTTAGCTTCCTTTCAATTTTGTGGGATTAAAACAGACTCCGAGTCACCTAATCGAGTCACCTAATCGAGTCACCTAATCCATATTTATTTTACAGTTTGATACGCTAATCATGTCCGGCAACCTTCGCGGGTATTTGCTTGCCATTTACGTTTAATCAGATACCGCGCCATAAAAACGAAATCCAGAAGCCTGATCCAGATTCTTCAAAAAGTCTGTTTTGTGCGAGCAATTCATATGTAGGGATAAAAGACTAGCTAGGTATATTTGAGAAAATTATCTGACAGAAAAATCTTCCAAACTCCATGTATATACTATTAACCCGATTGAAACCTTGGAAATTTACATTATACCGACTCATGATTGATAGAGCTCCACAAGCTTAGAGGACGTTGCCCTTGTTCTGCTTCTTGTCCAAATTGACGTTCTTCCACATCATGATGCACGGGACTCCAAGCACCAAGATTGCAGTGGACGCAATAGCATTTTGCCTCTGGGTGTAGCCCCAAGCGTGAGCGCAGGCTTCACGAACTGGGTCTCCCACTGGGTACGCTATCTGGCTGATATAGCTCAAGCTTAGCGTCGCTGCCTGAGACTTTTTGTCGTCGGGTAGAGCCTTGGTAAGAGTCTCGACGAATGTGTTGTTATAGATTCCAGACGCAACGGCTCCACCGATAGCTCCACCGATGCTAGAAAATAGCATGATCAAGGAGAGCGTCATCGGAATGCCTTCGCGATCTCCGCCTGACATGACAGCCATGTCTTCACAAATAACCATGGTACCACCGGCAAAGGCGTAGAATATTTGACACATCACAATGTACCCAACTCCTTGATCACTACCACGGAAGTGGATCATCAATCCGGAGCCGAGCATCATAAGTGGCAAACCAAAACACAGAGCCAAATATTTGAATCTCTTTGTGTAGTAGATGAAGACTCCGACTGGAACGGACCAAAAGCAAGATCCGACGGTGTAGATATTGAAAACGTACCCCGCCATCGTGACATCGAGATTATACACGACGTAGAGGAAATTCAGGAAGTATGTGTCCCATAGGTCGAAGCTGAAGAAGAGAAGAGCAGAGAGTAAACAAGCGCCCAGAACGGAGCGGTTGCTGAGTAGCGCCCAAGGAATAAACTCGGATCGAGTACCCCACTTCTCCCAAGCAGCAAAGACGAAAAACAGGCAAAATCCGATAACCACCATGGCGATAAAGGTAGGAGTATTATAGCTGGATCTTCCGTTCGTGATAAGACTGAAAGGTAGTAGGAATAGGACGAAAGCAGCCATCAAAATGAAAGCACCGATCACTTTTACTCGAGGGTCAGCAGGGTGTACAATGAATGGAGCAGAAGTTTCAAGCTAAAGGAAAAAGGCCCAACTTACCGTCAAATTCATGGAAGTAGTGAATCACACTCTGAGACCAAGTGCGGCCACTCGGCTGAGGATGATAAAGCCCAAGCTTTTCCGCCTTCCGTTCGTAGTACTTGAATACAAGGATCAATGGAACGAACACAAAAGGTGCCACGATGGCGAAGACGCCAAACGACCAGCGCCATCCGGTCTCCTCAAACGACTTTGCAGCCAGTGGGCCAACAAATGATGTGCATATGAATGGTGTTGTCGAGAACGCAAACGCCCATGCTCGGTTTCGCAGTCCGGTAGTGTCAGCCACGAAGATCTGCAACAGCAAATAGATACAGTCGTATCCGATGAAATAGATAGTGTAACCGGCTGCGTATGTAGTGGGATCGTTGGAAGCTGCCAAGACGACCATACCGACCAGATATATGACCAGGGATATCATCATCCCCTCGGCACGACCCCAAAGGTTTAGGGTTTTAGCCAGTGGCAGTTTCAGAACAGCACCGATAATGTTGGCCATGATGTAGGCATTCGTGATTTGTGGCGCAGATTCAAGGGACGAATAGACAAAGACTGTGATATTGCTCAAGATGATCTGGTGCAATGCCAATATCATGTAACAAACCCAAACCCTATGGGATAATGAGTTAGTATTGGATCAAAACTATGCCGTTGTCACAGTTTCATAGGAAGTGATCGAGCCCATAAATTCTTACCAAGCGAGGAGACAAATAACGGTCTTCTTACTCCAAATAAGAGCAACTGCTTCAGCCTTTTGCAAACCAGGTTTCGCATCTAAGTTGATCTCATCTGGACGTTCGTTGACTTCCTTTTCATCGCGTGCCGACAGCACTGGAGCTTCAGCATCGCTTGAACTTGGCGTGTGCTCGTCCGTCTGGTCTTCGCTAGTCTTGGTAGACCATGGCCAGCGATTGTTCGCATTTCGGCTTCGAAGGATGCCGCGGTTACTCATGATAGCGCCCGGGTTTATATTTTTGGGACAATCCGTAGGCCGGACAGCACTCACAAATCCGCAGTGGATGTTGCAGTGTAGTCGATGCTAAAAACGTGAAGCAAGGGTCGGAGGGGTAGACTCGGAAAAAGAGGGAAAAAGGTCCAATAAGTTTTTCTATGCCTCCCCTCGGCCACCCCGAAACTGGAGAGGATTTACCCCTAAGATGCGCTTGGCACGGCTTAGAGACGCCTCCGACGCCCTCCCCCCCACTTATTTAAACCCACCTCATTGCTTGAGATGCGACCGATCCTTACCTAGCACGACGAGATCAGATAATTTCACCGGACACCAACTGTATGATCCGGGCATCATCTTTGGGGCCATTTCTTACTGCCAATCAGCACACCCAGTTAATCATTTCTGTGTGATGGGGCACTCCGATCTCGGATCCAGCAGCTAGATTCAAGTGGAACACCATTTGACGCAGGGTCCAGCCTCAAACGACCTCTCCGAACACCCCATTGCCTTACAACAATGTGCCTATGCTTTTGAATTTCCCGCTTCTCTCCAAACCTTCCCTCGAATTTTGTGTGTCCGATCGCCCTTGCCCACTTCGAACGCACCCGCAAATACGGCCTTCCAAAAAGGGTTATCAGATGAATATCAAACTGGGTTCAAAGGTTGATTGGACAGCGTCCCGAGACACCCATATGAAAACTGGGGGCCAGGCCCGGTATAGTCCGACCGTTGCAATCGGGAATATAGCCACCCGAGAAAAGCGCGGTTTTCGAGAATCAAGATTTATCTGATCACACTAGCCAACAGCAGTGGATTTTTAGTTAACTTGTGCTCGCGGCAGAAATTGCGCTTTGACCTGTCGGTTCTCGTCCTGGGATTATGTTGACGTTCTCACAGGCGGTAGGTACGCGAAAAGCTCTCATATTCGCGTTCAATAGTTGGATTGCGAAGCATCTGCTCTCATAGAAATGGCTAGCTCTAGACATGTTTCCTGCAACTTGAAAATGCCGACTTTGTCGGCGCTAATTACTTACATTGTGGGCCTTCTGAGTGATTTTCTCGGGCACTACGGAGTACTAGTGTCAAATTAATTCTCCCACCCTTGGCCTGCATTTTTACCCCTCGTGCCGCCTCGGCCGACTTATCCGAGCATCACGATTCGATCTAGTATTATAATTGCAAGATCATGATAGTTATAACTTGACCTGACCCCACGTTGTCAGTTCCCCGCCACGCATAACGTGGAATACCCCCTGCCCGCCACCCCCAAAACACCATAGTCAAGGCAATAAATTCCAACTCAATATCTCAACAACACTTACTTTGTAATAGGATTCTGGATAAGATAGTTTTATTTATAATATTCTTCCAGGGTTATATGCTTGGATGTTCTTAATTTAAACTTGACTGACAAAATATATATTTATGATATATTGGGCAAAAATACTCTGTAATTTTTGGTATTATACATAAATAATAACTTAAATAATCACAGAAAAAGAAAATGTTATTATGTCACTTGAGAATAACCGCTATGTCGAAATCCATTTAAATCGAATAAAGGTGTTGTTGTTGAGATATTTTTATTTCTTAACTATGGTGTTTGGGGGATGGCGGGCAGGGGGGATTCCACGTTATTGCTTAGTACTACTAGTACTCTGGCCGACCTTCACCCTTTGAAGGAGGTCTTAATGTTCGCCCTGGCCCTTCTTCTCATCCCTCCAGGTCTTTTTCTTAGAACAGAATCAGAGGGCGGCCCCTAAAACCATTGCTACTATAATGGCCAGAGTCACCAGGGGGTAAATTTGACGAAAGTTTCCCCGCTGCTCCTGATGGTGGTGGTAGCAGTGGCGGTAACAGTGTCCACCTGGGCATCAAGCGGGCGGTTGTGGACGAGAGAAATATTTCGAGGCCCTGGAGAATATACTACTAGGTACACGTCATGCCTCAACCTTCCTCAGTGACCGTCAATACTGTGGATTTAGAAAAAAGAAGGTGCTCCACTGCCAGCGTGTAAGCTCTTTCTCCGATAACTATATGAATTATAGAAACTACTCCTAGTAGTACGTAAAGGGCAAACTTGAATACTATTTGCATCAACCCAAGTTTAGTAGTCTCATGGTTTCACGTGGATACTAGTACAGGCTATGTTTGGAAGTACTATAGCTTCGTCCACTGGAATTTTGAATGAATTCTCATTGTTACCTCCAAGTCATTATAACACCCTTGGCCCTTCATTGGATCAGGGTCTCAAAGTACCATACTGGCAAAATAGTGGCTCGAAAGCTTCGCCGCACAAGCCATTCATTCGAGCTACTCAGAACAAACTATAATACTATGCTATAAAAACACAAATCCGCCACACGTCTAGCAGTCAAAGTTGACGCGGCACTCAGAGGTCGCATCAATTCCGAGGCCGTAGAAGTCAGTGCCACTCTCGGGTTCATCGCCATCAATATGGGTCTGTGTACCGTAGGCACCGTGGCATTCACTAGACGGAAATAAAATTAGCATGCATTTTAGAATATTGGGGGAAATGTTTTCGTACTCAAAACCGGAGTCACCGCATGTGGCACCCCAAGAGAAGACTTCGGATAGATTGCTGGTTGGGACATGAAGGAGGTCAGAGCAGACACCGCTGCAGGTATCGCACAGATCATAGCTGCCAATCAGCTCATCCTTCGAATTGTAAAGATCCAGTCCCTGACTACCGGCATAGGTGGTTCCGCCCAGGCCCCAGCCTTCAGAATTGGTGTCGAGATGTCCAACAGCGTAGCAGGAGTCTGCCTTGGCTGAGTGGATGCCGGAGGCAGCCAAAAGGAGGCTGGAAAGTGCACTGTACATGTACATGATGAATATTTGTTCGTTCAAGTTTGAGGAATTTAAGGGTTGAAAATGTGATGCTGAGATAGTAGTGATTTCAAGGTTGATGATACCCAGAGGTTTCCGGGGAATATTGGTCATTTATATAGCTTTTGCCTGCTAGGTGTGGCATTACCGGGAGGTCATTGTTTAAGACTCCCGGGGCTGCTCCGCAGTACAATCGACGTCAGATTCCTTGATCAAGAACCAACTTGAAACGGCCAGAAAAGAATTGATATTCATTGCCCGAGTTGATACAACATCGCAAAGGGTCTGAGCGAAAGTCTATGGATATTCAAGTGTCGATCATCTCGTCTCGTTCCTTCGATGAAACTAAATCAAACTTGACAGCAACACAATCCATATAGATTATCGCAAATTTTCATCAAGCGACATGTGTGTTTTCGAACCATCACTATAACACAAACAACTTATCTAATCTACCCTTTATACAGACTATGAAACAGACATAACTAGAGGTTGCATTCTGCATTCCTAATTCGGGGTGTCCTTAGATCTTACTGGGGCCATTTTGATTTGCATCTGTGGCTTACTCCAGTCGGTTGAATGCAAGTGCCAAGATGCAGGGGCTTCTTCAGGGCGTAGCATTGTATACTCATTTGGGGTTATTTTACGCGCTGTCTCCACTGCGGATTTTGTGAAAAGTATAGTTACTGCCAAAATTCTATACCAAATGTAGAGCGCAGGTCATTATGAAGATGTCTTACAATATGAGCCCGCTGTGGATTGTATCTCACAGGTTCTAGCAAATAAAATATACAGATGGGGCATTGTCTAACGGCAGATTATTCGCGTGGAGACAAAGAAGTTGCGCAACAACACGTATCTTCATTGGGACATGTTCAAGAACAAATTTCGACGACTTACAAGGCGCCGTCAAGACCTTCCGAATGTTACTTCATGCCCCTGGGCTTACTTGAAAATAAAACTTGGGTTTGCCACCAGCGGACTTACGGCCCGTGGGGGCTAACTTCGGCATGCTCGCCGATCTCACCTATATTGGCTTTGCAGAGATGCCTTGTAGCCCTCTCGTAAGATTCATGACGTATTGCGGGGATGATTTTGTCAGAGAAACTCTGAACTGACTTCAAGGCTGACATCAGACGTAACGTCCCTCAATTGGGAGTCGAATAGAAATACAGGCCGGGCGTGTCGATGAAGATCCCTTGGGGGCCAATCACAGCTGACGTGCATGCAGTTGAGAGCCGTCATGATAGTTATCAAAAGAAGCCTCCAGCCTCAGGTTCACTCGGCTCGTGTGAGGATATTAATGCTTCCTAAATAGTCTTCATGGAGCGCTCCAATTTCGCCCGCGCATATGACATTTTTTGTTTTTTCAGCTGTCGCACCCGGATAGCCCTGTCGATTTTGCGCCTCGATTTTATCTCTTTCTGTGTGAACCAGGGTCAACTTCCCAGTATTGCAGGTTGGCTTTCGGAGTTCAAATGTATTTTTGTTGAGTTCTTCCACCGTTTGATCTCCGCCGAAGCGTTTCCCAGGGTTGTAGAGATGCCAGTCAACCCCCGTTTTTAAGAATAATCTTTCGAGTTTATCAGGTTTTTGATTGGGCATTCGCGAACGATAGTAATCGAATGAGTGCTTGCGAGATTTGAAAAAGGTAGATCCGATCTCTCGGGCAGATTGATAATTGAGCACAGGGGTCAATGGTGGGTCTTCACCTCTAACACTACCAACACGAACATGAAGGCATAGTTCACGGAGACAATCAAAGCCCTTCGCGACAGATATCAAGAGTTCGTCATCCTATTATGGCCGTTAGTTCTTCATTTCGAACAGCCGAGATGGTGAAACACACCCATGCGCCAGACTGGCGTTCAAAATCAATCTCAAGCACCTCAAGATTTGGGCAGTTGTCATCCAAGTAGTCGATATCCGAAGCGTTCCACGAGGGGATAACTTCTTCGGAGTCCCATTCTTCTCCAAGATGAACGGCGAGGCGGACGAGGTTTCTGTGGTTAGCCATTGCTTCGACAGGACAAACGAAATTTGTTATTTCAAGCGTATCGAGGCTATCAAATGCATAGAGAAACCCCTCAAGATGTTCCTGTGCAGCAGCTTCATCCTCTCCAGTCCATACAGTTATCTTGAACCTTTTTAAAGAGGCAGTGTGCCCCTTGAGCTTCTGCAACAATCTGTCCGTGAGTTCTGGTTGTGGGCCGACCTCGAGAGAAGAGAGCGAGGTCCAAGGGAACCGGTCGCGCCAGTGAGGCCATTCATTTGGACGAATAAAATAGCCATTAAGTGAGAGGCTTTCGAGCCGAGGGAATATTTCTTCCCCTGTCATCTCAAACGTCGCGAGCGCGTCGGGGTTTGCGAAAGGTCCGAACATGGTCAAGGAGCAAGACTTCAGGTTCGGACAAGAAAAGAAAAGCTTCTGGAAATTCAACATCATGCTCGGGAGGTTATCATCATCTGTTGGTACCCGCTGTCTTTCTCTGAGGAGACTGGCTTTTATGGTGGACACAAAATGTAAAGAGCGAGAAGGCGTCTTCTCCCACCCTTGAAACGCTAGTATACGCAGCTCTGGCTTGTTAGGATGGTCCTCAAAGCTGTCTATAAAGCGATCAGTAAGGGGAAGGGGGTGCATCACTCTATGCTTGATGTTAGCCGTTTCGAGGCTATCCGTCCAGGTACCCGAAGCAAAACATACCGCACAAGACGAAGATTAGGCAAGTGCTCCACGAGTTGGGCGAGATAGTCTCGATCTTCGAAATCATCGCGCTGTCCCATATGGTAGCTAGCGGCAGTCTGCGGTACAGTTAACTCTTGCACGTATGCCCTGAGCTGCGTGTGTGAATCGGTCAATAGTCGACAGAGCAAGCCGCCAGGGTTTCTCGTCAAATCATCCAACCGACGTGGTAGAACGACTGAGCGATAGAGCAGCGGGGTGGCAAGAGTACCAAATGCCCTGGAGACTAAGCAGAGCCGAGATAGAAACCATGGGTCTTCATCGCGCAGCTAGATCCAAGTCAGCGACCAGCTTGTGATACATAGAGGCAAAAATCAGACAAAAACGCCTTACATGGTCAAATACCATAAGCCATTCATCACCGGTCAACTTCAAGATCGCATTTTCATTCGGCTCTCTCCGTTGTCTTTTTGAGGGCGGGGAATTTGCGATCGTCGCGTCGCTACGCGTAGGGCGCAGGTGCGAAGTAGTAGCTGAAGTAGCCATCGCCCTGCCAGCAGAACCAACTGAACAAGAAAGGATGTCAAGCCGATATTTCTAGAGTCCGAACGCTATGCGAGGTGGGGGTGTGACCAGGTGAAGTTGATCGGAGTTTGGTGGATCTTAGTGAAAGTTGTGACCTTGGCCCGTTTTAACCTTATTATTTGACTCCGCGTGTTTTCCCGGCGGGGGCTGGGATTGAACTATATCTACCCTATAATTTACATCTAATGAAAGATGGCTAACTTTTGACATTCTACTTGTTCTTAGTCGAGACCAAGGGATTAAGGGAATAATCAGGATAAATCAAATTCAGATCTATTGCGTCTGGAATCATAGCGAGTGACAGATAAAAATAACAGGCTTGCCCTGTTATTCTAGAGTGTGAAAATTCATATATCGCCGTAGAAAAGAGCGGCTTTCCTGTCTAGCGCATCTAGTGACGGACTCCAGGCATGCCACAAGGAGCTTGACAGCAGTCAAGATCGCCCTCGAACCGATGCAGCTCCCTAAATTCTTCCTGGCATTTGCCATTTGGTGCGGCTGATAGTGATCAACCAACTTCGTCTCATGGGAAGCCTGGCGGAGCACTGATCCCAAACATATCGCATATTATCGCGCGGGCGATCCCTTGAACATCATGCTCCCGGTCCATGAAGCCAGCCGTGTCGTTGCGCACTAATTCAATGAATTCGGGCTCGCCAGACTGTTTTTGACGAACACTCACCAGCATCGGGTCACGATTCTAGCGGCTTATTTAAGATTTCAGGAAAGGAGGGCCCGTACGCGACCGTTGCGACCGCAGTGCTCGTCGTATGATTCGCTAGTGGGTCATTGCCTCGTACATTCGGTATGGAAGTGGTCAAGAGGATTAGAGATTGGGAAGGCGACAACGAGACATGTCACGTCAGAAGGGGCTTTTTATCTTAGACTGGGATCGGTGGGTTACTGCTCCAAGTGTTAGTTGGTTAGTGGCATGGTCAGATTGTTGTTGATCGACTTGGTTGGCATTCGCCGGGACATTCCCGGTACAGACAACAGGAAATTTGAACAAGTTTCTCATCTGCATAGCTCAGTGAGCATGTCTCATGAGTAGAAAGCAGGTAGCAACCCTGAACCCAATTTTTGTTCAGTTAAGGACTTTGAACCTTGGACGTAGCGATGGAAACAGGAGAACTCAGCTGAGAAACACGATCCCCACATGAGAAAAGGCGGTCAGTAGCACGCGTTTATCCTAAATTTGGAGGTGTTCTGGGGGAATAAGTAGTTCATCCAATAGGTTGCCGAATGATTAAATATGAGTAGCCCTGGAATGCTAAACAGATAGCCGCGGTCTTCAAACCTAGGGGTATTTTATCATTGAGAATTATATACACAAAGCTGCCCATACTGGCATACTATTCTCCAATCAGTCTCACAATAATCCCGATGAGAGAACTTGCCGCAACTCCGGACGCGGGCTTTGATAGCGGCTGCACTTTCAACGAGCTACTGCTGTTGTCACTACTGCTGTAAACCTTAGAAAACTTGTTGCCGAGAAAATTCGACCATCATGCATACATAATGATGTATCCGTTGAGTTGCCATTGACGTTGCAAAATTTGTAACATTCTCCCTTGTAAAATATTATGTTGCTTGTCACTCCGCAAAACTTTTGCACGTCGTCGGAATTTCCGTTGTTGGCTCGCCATGCGAAAGTCTTATTCCCGGTCCAAAGATTATGGGGAGGACTGTGTACGCTCCAGGATTCAGGTTGGAGATTCAGTCAGGGTCACGGCCCAGCGGTGCCCATGGGAACTCTATCCAAAAAAAAAATCGACGAACCTTGGCGGACATGGCGTTCGATGCCGGCCATTCAGCACTCAAGCCACGCCAAAACTAATTACTAGTACTTCTATATACAAAGTTAGTAGCCTTCCGGATTTTGGGTTTGTGGATATTTATGCTTACAATCAGCATGCATCAGCGATGCCATGTGTTTTATTTGTGGCTGATGGATCTCCCATGGACTCGGGGTTTGGCCGCCTGCCGATTCCAGAGGTCTGGGCCTGTCAACATCTGGGTAGATAATTGATGATTCTAGGACGTGCGAGAATAATCAAAATTTTTTATACTCCTAACTACCATAGACTCTGGAACGGCTTGCCGGTATCCTGCCATTGGCAGAAGGCAAACACGAGACAAGAAGCATATTTTGAAGACCGTGACTTCTCAGCACGTCGTACGACCTGACGAAGTAGGTGCCATCAGCCGTGACAAGCCGGGGGTTTCACCCCAGCGAGATACGAGGTGGGGAACTAACAATCTCTTTCAATGGCTACAATTTCGAGAAAGAGTCCTAGCATCCTCGGCAATAGGTCTGGGCACGAGCTAACCAGGGACCTGAACGTATCCAGACGCCACACCCTGATCTGATAAGATGAATTTGTGGACCTGACTGGGTGGCGCGACCAATCTTCATATTTTCCCTCGGCGACCGCAGCCTTGGCCTTGGCTTGAAAGTTTTTTTTTTCCCCCCTCTCAGGCCCCTAAATACGCGACAGCGCCCGGGTCAAAGGTTTGCAATTTTCCCAAAAAATTCCTCTTGTCTGGCTTTCAGCTTCCCACCATGGCCGACTATAGGGGCGCGAGTGATGACCATCTCGAAGAAAGTCCGGAGAAGCAGATCAACTCCTCCACAGAATCAACTCGAGATGTTCATCTGCTGGGAGAAGGTAGCCCCGGTGTTCGCCGCATCGAAATTATCGCATCAGAATTTCGCTTCATCGATCGGATTTTTCTGTTCTGCGGTATTTTTCTCGTTGCATACGTCTATGGCCTAGATGGTACTGTCCGGTATACCTATCAAGTAGGTTCCCCAAAATCCAATCCGTTGTCCTCAATATTCCAGAAGTTAACAGTAGGAACCTTTAATATAGCCTTATGCCACCGCAAGTTATGGCCTTCACAGTTTACTCGCAACTATCAACGTTCTTCGAGCTGTTATTGCCGCCGCCGCTCAGGTAATGTTTTTAACACTTCTCGCAAGAATTTTCGGCTAATTTTCCAACCCAACTCAGCCTACTGCTGCCAAGATTGCCGATGTTTTCGGCAGAGTTGAACTTATCTTGATCTCGATTGTCTTCTATACGGTCGGCACAATTATTGAAACGTTTGCTACGAGTGTGGAGGCCTTTTCTGCGGGGGCTGTCATCTACCAGGTACCTACAAATGATCCAATGAGAAATTGACAAGATTTGACGTTTTAACAGGTCGGATACACATGCATCATGTTTATTCTTGAAGTCCTGGTTGGAGATGTGACTTCTAGCCGCTCTCGCCTCTTATTCTCATTCATCCCAGCGCTTCCTTTTATTGTGAGCATAACCACGCCTTGGGCCATCTAACTGCAATATATTAATCTGAGTCGAATCAATAGATCAACACCTGGATCAGCGGTAATTTGACTGATGCAGTTCTCAAAGTGACAACCTGGAAATGGGGAATCGGCATGTTCGCGATTATTTACCCGGTTTGTTCGCTACCTTTGATCGCCGTGCTTTTCATTGTTCGCCGCCGCGCGAAACGAACTGGGAAATTGGAATCATATAAAAGTTCCCTCGAGCTACTTGGTGGTCAGAAACTGGCTCTAGAGCTATTCTGGCACCTCGACGTGATTGGGCTTATCCTTATGATTGCTATGCTTGCCTGCATTCTCGTTCCCTTCACCCTTGCAGGAGGAGTTACTGCGCAATGGAAGACGGCAAAAGTTATAGCACCACTTGTCGTTGGAGTTCTGCTGGTTCCAGTCTGGGTCTATTGGGAGAAAACATGCCCGCACCCTATGCTGCCATTCAAAGTAAGGACCGCAACATTCAATGTTTAAATAATACATTAAAGCTAATTCATTCTCAGAAACTGAAAGACCGCGCTATTTGGGGCCCTATTGGTATTGCGGTTATGTTAAACACCGGTGAGTGACTACCCATCGAGACAAGCGGGCACATATCTAATTAAACCTTCAGCGTGGTATCTCCAAGGAGATTTCCTTTACACCGTTCTTTACGTCAGCTTTGATGAATCGGTACTTAGTGCGACCAGAATTACATCTCTTTACAGCTTCACTTCTGTTATTGCCGGCGTGATTCTCGGATTTATCGTCATGAAGCTTCGTCAGCTCAAGCCTTTCATTGTATCTGGAACTGTGCTATTCATGGTTGCATTTGGCATCCTCATTTACTTCCGCGGTGGCTCCAGTGGCTCTAGTCATTCAGGAGTTATCGGAGGACAGGTGCTTTTAGGTCTTGGTAGGTTAAGTGCTATCTGAGATGTGGGGATTTGACTGATTTGTACCATAGCCGGTGGACTATTCTCTTACCCAGCCCAGGCAAGCATTCAAGTTGCTTCCAAGCACGAACGTGAGTTTTTTCGTCTCAATTCCTAACTATTGCATGCCACGAATTTCCATTGATGATTAACGGATCATTAGATCTTGCTGTTGTGACTGGAATCTACCTTGCTTCCTATAACATTGGGAGTGCGATTGGGAATACAATTTCAGGCGCGATCTGGAATCAGGTACTGCCAACAGAGTTGATTCGACAACTTGGGAACGAGACTCTTGCAGCCGAAGTTTATGGAGCACCATTTCCATTTGCAGACGCGAATCCGGTTGGTACACCGGATCGGGATGCCGTGATTGTGGCATACCAAAAGACCCAGCGTCTGCTCTGCATAACGGGTATTTGTCTAACCGTACCGTTGATTGCATTCGCTCTCTGTATTCGGAATCCAAAATTGACTAAAGAGCAAAGCCTGGTTAAGGATGACGATCAGTCAAGCCAAGACTCCACATCACTGCGCTAAAATTTAGCCTATGGGCGCGCCTGTGGAATGGTTATTTTGAGGAGTCGCAAATCTAAGAAACTGACAATTTTTACCTAGGTATATTTCAGTCAAAATCATGCAGATACTTTTGCCTCTTATAGAATTGAAACCATAGAAAATTATCTCTATTTTTCTCACTTGATTCACAGTGCCCATCTTCCGAAAAAATCATCCAACGGGTCGCGGGAGATGATCTCTATTTTGACCGAATCCTGGAGCTCATTTAGTGTACACCCCATGCTGCTACGATAGCCAATCACTATAGAACACGGCTTGACAGCCGCTGCAAGGCTGGGGCACAGCTGCAGCCAAAAATGGCCCATCCTTTGCTGATCCACAACAGTTCTCGCCAGTTTCATTGATTGGCCTCCACAGAGCAGTGGGGGTTGAAGGCCTAGGTCTGAAAAAGCAAAGGTTTCAGAAACACGTACTCCCTCTGGTTGCCACGCATACCTTAGCCATGTCTACAAATCCTCCAGGAAGAAACGTCTTCGTAGTCGGCATTAGTATTGTTGATCCCAGAATTATCAATGCCGATCCCTCGTCCAGGACACTGTGAGGCAAAAGTATCTGTCATCCTGCAGGAAATGAATCAGACACCGCTTAATTATTTTCACCCCGCGCTGTGTGCGAAATTTCTCATTTCCTCTTTCCCCGTTATAATCGATACAAATTGCCATGGAAAGTTCACAGGCATCCATTTTTCCACTCTTAGAGGGTAAAGTAGCCATTGTTACTGGCGGTGCCCAGGGCATGGGCAAGGAAACCGCCTCGGTATTTCTTCGGGCGGGGGCCAAAGTGGTCATTGCAGATGTCAAAGAAGATCAAGGTCTGAAAGTTGCTGAAGAGCTTTCCTCTCTTGGAGATGTTCGTTTTGTGGCAACAGATATCTCGAATTCCAGTGATGTTCAAAACCTCATTGAGCAGACGGTTAAAGAATTTGGAAAGCTAGATGTGGCCATCAACAACGCGGCGATGTCACCGGATAAGACATCACTCACTGAGTTTGATGAGACCTATTGGCGTCAGCTTTTGGATGTTAACTTGACTGGCACTGCTCTTTGCTGCAAGTATCAAATGCAGCAGTTTCAGAAGCAGAACACGAAAGGGTCTATCGTGAATATTGCTTCTATCAATGCTTTTATGCCCCAACCAAACATGCCTGCCTACACGTCCGCAAAGCATGCTCTTATTGGTTTGACCAAGCATGCTGCAACAGAAGGTGGCCCGAGTGGCATCCGAGTTAACGCTATTGCGCCAGGAGCAATTTTTGTATGCTATACCTTACGAATCCCCCACCTAAGAAAAAAATTGGAAGATATACTAACCTAAGCAGAGTGAAATGTCGGCCAAAGCCTTGGAAATCATGGGTACTACTCACGAAGAATTTGCGCCTAAAGTGAGCAGCTTAAACAGATTTGGACAAGCTCATGAGGTTGCACAAGGATCTCTTTGGCTTGCATCAGACTGCTCATCCTACGTAAACGGTGTCTGTCTTCCTATTGATGGAGGGTTCTTATCTAAGTGGTAGTTGCGGCAGACCCAGTCTAAAAGCTCAGTACAACGGCCGATCAGGGAGGATTCTACATGTGATCGACAAGCTAGAGGGACGAGACTTTTACATAAAAGGTATATTAAAAATACAAAAGAAGAGATTTAAGTCATTGAAAAGGGTCAGAATTAAGGGGAATACTGACTAACGATACTCGCTAAGCTCTACAACGGCCTTGAAGTAGAAACAGTACCCGCTAATCCCCCTCCCCTCCCCCCACCCCAATCCCGATCAATATTCGCCACAATGGGCAGCCATCAGAATGGAACTTCGCTCCCCCGTATCTACGAAAACAAATTTGCAATTGTGACCGGCTCTGCACTAAGTAAGTGTTGGTTTTCAGGGAAATTATCACTGTCATACATTAACCATAAATGTAATAGGCATCGGCGCCGCGATTGTCCGCAATCTGGCTAGCAAGGGCTGTAATGTCATAATAAACTATGCCGCTGAGTGCTCAGACAAGGCTGCGGCAACCCTTTCCCAAAAGCTTGAAAAGTCATACTCCATCCAAGCACTAGCCTTGAGGGCGGACATTTCATCTTCGGTGGAGTGCGAGAGACTCGTCTCAACCGCGAGGACGCACTTCATGAGTTCCCAAAAATTCCAGATTGATATCATTGTACACAATACTGCTATATTACACCTTGGGCTCTCGAATCAGTTATCGAAGGCGAGTTTCAGCGGATATATGAGGTGAATGTCCTCGGCCCAATTCTTCTTACCGCCGCTTGCAAACCATATTTGCCAACCGCCCGTTCCGGTCGCATTGTGATGATATCCAGTATCAACTCCAAGGTTGGAACCGAGTATACCAAGAAGCTGGGTGAAAGGTTTGGTGGAAGAGCAGCGTATGCCGAGGAAATCGCCGGTTTAATCGCGACAATCTGTAACTCCGAGTTTGGGTGGTGCACTGGAAGCATTATTTTTGCCAACGGCGGATCATCGTTCAGTATATAACTTTTGAAGACTGTCCTCCGTCAAGAGAATCGTAGTATCATACGGCTTTTTTTTTCTTTTTGCACCCTCGAAGTTGCATCCTGTCAGAACTTTTCTTTAGATGCGGAAATGCACCCCCTCGCTCTCAGCTTGAAAGACACAACTTGTATTTATTTCGAATTATTCCCTTTCAAACTCCATAGTATTACCGAATAACTTCCATGTTAACGGGATCTATGGTGGGGGATCTCGATTGAAGCAATTGCGTAATGTAAGCTCTCAACCATCACATATTTATCGACGGTGTCTTATCTCAATTTGGCTGTTGCGAACCTCTCCTCTGTGACCCGGCATTGGCCTTTTCGTTGATATCCTCCAATTTGCCCTCTCCGTGTCATGGTATCACGACAGCGAGTATCAACTTAATGTGTGTAAACTAAACAAATAGTTTGAAAGTAAGACCGGAACCGTCTCAAAACTTGACAAGAGAAATTTAGATGCCATGGAAAGTTAGATTCCGCGGAAGTTTACATCCGCAATCTGGAGATAATTTCCCCACAGGAAACGGATTCTGGGGTCTCCCGGACCCTTAGCCGAGCTCTACTACATAAATAAGCGATAAATCCGAGCTAAAATAATGAGGATACCAAAATTTGTCTGCTTCAATTTTCTGCGCCACTATGCTTCGTGGAAGGTCGCTCCGTCTCGCACAGGTGTTACTCACTGTAGCCCCAGCGTTCATCACCTACGGGTACAATCAATCCGGAGTTGCCCCGCTTGCCAGTCTGCAGTCATGGTGAGATATCCCAAAAAAGTTGTTCATGCATGAACTGTGAAGCTTATCGACTTTTAGGGTCTCCACGTTTCCGGAGATTGACACAACCAACACTGAAGGTGCGATTAAGCAGAGAAACTCAACCAGGAAGGGTGCAGTGATTGCATCTCTTCAACTGGGAGCTCTTGTGGGAGCACTTTCGTGCACCTACTTCGGGGATCGCTATGGCCGACGGAAGACTATTTTCATGGCTGCTATTATCACTATTATTGGAGAGCTCCTGCAAACATCTTCTTACGGAATCATCCAGTTTACGCTGGGCCGTGTTATCCTTGGATTCGGCATCGGCCAGTTGAGCGCAACAGTTCCGGTATGGCAAGCTGAATGTAGCTCTGCCAAGGACCGCGGACAGCATGTTGTGGTCGATGGGATTTGCATGGTACTGGGCTTTGTGATTACGAATTGGATTGATTATGGCTTCAGCAAGACTACTGGTGAGACACAATGGCGGGTACCGTTAGCATTATCCTTCATTTTCCCCCTCACCATTCTCGGGTCCGTCTTCCTACTTCCAGAATCACCACGGTGGCTCGCTTTTGTGTCTAGGAAGGAAGAAGCTATGCAGAGTCTTGCAGCGTATCGAGGTCTTCCCGTTGATGATGAAGCTGTACAATCGGAGATTGCTAGCATAGAATCATCACTGGAACTCACAGCACAATCAAAAAGCCTCACTCTGCGCGCGCTTTTCTCGGGAAATGACGAGGAACGTCTTTTGTATCGGTTTGGCCTCTGCCTATTGATACAATTTTTCCAGCAAATGTGCGGTGGCAACCTGATATCCACTTACATCACCACGATCTTTGAAGAGAATCTCAAGTTGGATGCAGAGTTGGCCAGCATTCTTGGTTCGAGTGCACTCACATGGAAATTTGTCTGCAATTTTATCCCTTTCTTTACAATTGACCGTTTGGGCCGGCGCAAGTTGTTTATCTTCAGCGGAGCTGGCATGTGTCTCTGTATGACTGTCTTGGCTATCACAACTAGCTTTGGCGATGCCGGTACAAGCCTGTCAATCGTCTCTGTGGTCTTCATTTGGCTATTCAACATGTTCTACCCAATTGGATTCTCCGGGGCCAATTTCCTCTACTGCACCGAAGTCGCACCGATGCGTCTACGTGTTGCCATGTCCGCTGCATCGACAGCGAACAAGTGGCTTTGGAACTTCGTTGTGGTGATGATAACCCCTGTTGCTCTAGACACAATCGGGTGGAGATACTATATCCTCTATGCCGTTATTTCGGCTTGCATTCCTGTTACTGTTTATCTATTTTACCCTGAGACGATGGGGCGCAGTCTGGAGGCTTTGGATAATGTTTTCCGTGATGCGCCTTCTCCGTGGCATATTGTGTCTATAGCGAGGAACATTCCCAGGGGGATATGACAGATCTAGTAACACAGACAGCAAAGGAAAAGAAGATGGCAGATCACAAGGAGCATGCTTGAACGGCACTGGCCCTGGTGTGCCAAGGCAACACAAATCTTGAAAGCTACCTCCTGTTTAGGTTATGGTTTTAGTTTTTACGTGATTTTTATTGAAATAAATGCTTTTACATGACCCTTTGATATGTTTTTAGTGGTTTCCCGATGGTCGCAATTTGATGATCGCTATTCGTGACACGTAGTGATTAACACGCTTCATATAGCCTTTATTCTAGGGTTCCAAGGTTAGGAATATTCATACGGCCACCTGGGCATATGGATATTCTAAAGATCAAAATTCATTACTACACCTAAGACATGAGAATCCCCAAGGCAATATGTCTCGCAGATGTCTTTGTATAGGATCTCTAGTGTATATTTTGGACTAGATATAAAGCAAGATCTAATTGAGATTGGACTGCCTTCAGCTCCTCGAGCCACATCCAAATTCACTTGAAGGCGATCGAGTATAACTACTTTCTTTCCATACGAATACAACATCGACTTCTCTCTTTTTGGTTATTGCTCAGTTATCTTGGTACCGTTCAAGGTAGAATGTGCACAATTCATTTATTTAGGTAAGTCTATAGAGAAGGTACATGATTAGGACTTTTTGATACAAATGTAGATGAAACTTTAGTATGAAATTGAGCTTTCAGACCGTCTATATGATATGGATGAGAGCAGAGCTGCCATCTCCTCATATACCGAGAACACGATGCCACCACTCAACACCAATCGACCTAGACGCATGGTACTGCCCTTCCAGAAGCCCCGGACGCCATAGTCACGTAGCACGCTGCGTACCGCCTGATCAATACTGGCTCCCTGGACACCTTGGGCTCGCGTCTTGATAGTATCAAAAGGCTGAGTGGCATAGACTGTTATGACTCCAGCCAACGCCCCTACACTGAAGTTTGTGAGTACGCTTGGCGCAATACCTTGCGATTTTGTGAGTTCTTTGAGTATGTTATATGTCCCCATGCGGACAGCAGATGTAGCTGATTGCTTGATTGTGGTTGATACCAAGCCACGATACAGCTCAGAAGGACCGTGCCTTTGAACTAGTGTAGTCACCGCATGCAGACTGGACCGAAATTGTCGAGCATTTTTGGCATCATCGATTCTGTGAACAGATTTGATAATTAGTCTCTTTTCGCCACTTTCGAAGTCGGTCTACCAACAATGCGGTTTTGATTCTCTCAGTTGGTGTGACAGCCAGAACACTCTCGACAGCACCCGCGACCATTCCGGCCAATATTCCACGGCCAGCAGAGAGCTTGCCGCTATCATCGGCCAAGGTATTGCGGATGGTGTCGTATGATAGAAATCTTACCCCTGCTTTCGCAGTCGTACCCTAAGAGATTTCGTTTGTATTAGCTAAATTAATTTCTTTTAAAACTCGTCAAGGAGAGACCAACGACGATAAGGGTTGAGCATCCGGTATAGAGTGCTCCAATTCCCTCTTTTTGGGCGACATGAAGAATAAGTCGTAAGGGGTTGGCTGGGCTTGTTCCCGCGCCTTTTTGGAGAAGCTGGACGCGGGTTTTTGAATATTCGAAAGGGTACTGAGATATTTTAGCATTTGAAACACGGTTGTGGTCTCTCGATTTCAGATTCCTTACAGTCACCGCAGCTTCCACTCCTCCTGCTACTCCCCCGGCTGTCAAGGAGACCCATTGCGGGGTATATTGCTGGGATGGTCAACTTTAGGTTCAAGTTCCCAAGGTTCCCCCCTCATCTCCATGGGTTCTGACGGAACAAATTACCCGTTGCAATTTTGCCTCGGTGGGCTTTGAATGGGATGGAGCTTGTTCTCCCATGTTTTCGAAATACCAAATGGTAGTGAAATCCGTTGGTCGAAACCCGGACTTATAACATCGGAAGGCCGGAACCAGAGTTGCCGCGGAGAAAAGCTCTCTTTAATAGCCGAACCCCACAAATCCCACTCAATTCCTTGTCCCTGCGACGTTTTACTCCATGGAAGACACAATCCCGCATAAGGCCCGCAGGGCTGCCAAGGCATGCGCCTTTTGCCGGCAGAGAAAGGTAGGACTGCCGTGAGCGGAGATTCCAGACCTTTACTAACGGAATGCAAAGCTGCGTTGTGATAACGAAAAGCCTGCCTGCTCCAGTTGCAGGGGCCATGGCAAGGAGTGTATCTACGCAATTGGTTCAAAGCGCCCGAGGTATTTGATCCACCAGTTGATGGCAGCCACAGACTACACTCGCTCACATGTTAGAAGGCCTTCAAAGGCACAGCTTTCTCGTTTAGAGAGAGAAAAACCAGCAACTACGTCAGCAGATTACCGCTAGCGAGCTTCGTTCAGAGAGTGCAAGCACCACCACGGAAGTGAGAACCAGCGATCCGCGGCAGGAATCGCAAGACCCCCGACAGGAATTGCAAGACCCTCGACAGGAATTGCAAGACCCTCGACAGGTATTGCAAGACCCTCGACCTCTCGGAGTCATTCCGAGACGATCAGAGGCTGGAAAACACACACCAAGCGTTGACCAGGCGCGGTCGACTGTATCGCGGATTTTCATCTCCCCCAATGGTGACTCAAGTTACCATGGACTCACAAGTACTTTGTTTGACGATGCACCACTGGACCAACGCAGCCAAATGCGGTCGACCGCTCCTCAGGTTCCTGTGGAGCACATTCAAAAACGACTGATGGGGGAATCGGCCTATCAGCGTAAGTCAACTATATCTAGGACACGTGGACAAAATCTTACTTTAATATAGGGCAATTAGAAATGATGAATATGCGGGAGGGGAAACTCGACTTCGATGGTGTCGATCCAGAGTTAGGGATGCATTTGTTGTCATTACATTGGAACCGTCAGCACCATTCCTTCTTGATCACATATCGCCCGGCATTTATGCGGGATATGGCCAGCAATGGACCTTACTTTTCTAAGCTTCTCTTAAACGCGATATACTTTGGAGCATCGAAGTTCAGTAATCGACCTGAGGTACGCCGTGACCCAAACGATGTCCGCACGGCCGGGTGGACATTTCGTATGAGAGTCAAGGAACTGCTGGGCGGTGCTCTTGATCGCAGTGAAATTACCACGATACAAGCACTGCTTGTGATGACCAGCTCCTTGTTTGCCCTGGGTGACGAACGAAGTGCCGCATGGTTATATGCCGGAACAGCTTTTCGGATGATCATCGACTTGGGTATGCATGTGGATGCTACGATGTTGATCAACATGCGCCAACTCTCGGACGAAGATCTGGAAATTCGTCGGCGTGTGTTCTGGGGAGCCTTTGTGGTTGACAAGGTTCAAGCGCTTTACCAGGGCCGGCCAGCCACCCTGCAAGACTTTGACACAAAAGTGTCGCTCTCCTTTCTGGACCACTATGAGGAGCTGGAACACTGGCAGCCGTTTGCTTACTCGGACGCCCAATCCTATCCCGGGTCTCCCGCTTATAGTGTTTCCACTTTTACGGAGTTGTGCAAGCTTTCCTTGATCTTGAATGGTATCTTGAACAAAGTGTATTCAGAAAGAAGCTCGAATCGAACTCCGCAGGAGCTTATGACAACCCTCAGCTCCTTGGACACACAGTTACGAAACTGGCAGCATGGGCTTCCTAGTCATTTACAATTCAGCAACAACACGATGCAGACAACACCACCTCCTCATGTCATCTCCCTTCTATCACTATACAATGTTCTATTGATTCTTCTTCATCGACCTTTTGTTGCAGAAGGGCATCTACATACTACTGACCCATCGGTGGCAGTTAGCTCATTTACCACCTGTACTGTGGCTGCAAACCGAATTATTCATTTGCTGCAGGCATATGATCACGCTTTTTCCATACGAAGAGCTCCGTACCTGATATCATATGCCACATATGTCGCGGCAACTATACACGTCCGAGTGGCAGCTCAACGAGAGGGCGGTAGCCGTTCTCATGCCAGTTTGCGGGCCTGCCTTGACATCTTTCGAAAGAATGGTGAGACCAACTGGGCTGTGCGCAGAGCTCAAAATGTCATTCTACATTTAATGGATCGAATGGGGGTTGATCTGAACGACCAAAATCCGGGTTTTTATACCCAAGGGACATCTGATGCTATTGAGAAAAGCATACAGTCACCCAATATTCCGAGTATTGAGAGCAATATATCATTCGGACTTGCAGCTTCACCAACTCAAGAAACCCCAGAAATCGAACCATCGGAGTTGGATATGGATATGATCATTCAAAGCTTTATTCGGCAACATAGCAAACCTCCCGAGGCACAGGCAGTGTATGAAGGAGCTAGCAATAACTTCCTGGCTTCTGGAATCCCCCCATTTGGTACGCCAGGAGCTCTTGCTCCAGCCATATTGCCTGTTCATGATGAGACATGTGCACAAGAATGCTTTGATGACGACATGTTGTTTGGCTTCAACGGTTCACCGTGGAACGGCGTGCAGTACAATTAATTTACTACGAAAACTGATTTCGGTCCACGACCAGGAAAGGTGGATTTCTTACAGAAAGCTACAAAAGTTTGAGCTGGGCAAGATCATACAAAAAGCCTTCTTGGGTAGGCACATGTTTAGTTCAAGGTACCTTGAGGACTAATTGAATATTTTCCTATGCTCTGTAAAATACATTACCCTCAAAAAGCCTGCGAGCCGTTCGAAAGACTGCCACTTTATCCACGTGAACCTGGCCATCCTTTGCTACCCTCAGAATTGTCTCTGCTTGAATTACACCAGCGGGATGCCGAATACCCATTGGCAATGGGGACGCAAGCTCATGACCCCCGACAGACATCCCATGCTTCGGCACTCTGTCGTTCCTTTTTGCGCTTGCCAAGTGCCACGCGACCGTTCCATGAATCGACATTGCCGCGCCAAGGCATACTGCGCCCGTCAACTGAAGACTTCCATGAGGCTTTCCCATAGTGAACGCGAGCACCTGAATATCAGCATCGTCATCATTTTCCGCTGCTGACAAAAATGCAATTTTTGGAGTCCCGCGGACTTGACTCGCGGTTTCTAGGTCTGGAGCCAGTCCAAATTGAACAGCTCCTGCAAGACGAATCTCTTCGACAACAGACACAAAAGATGTATCATTTGGATCAGGCCAAGACGGGTGGTCTTTGATGCATATTGATGATGCATCCACAAAAACAAAAGGATTTGCGGCGTCTACCAGACTAACTCTCACGTCAAATTTCCCCAGTGAGCGAGACCAAACGGTCAGAATTTCCTGCTGCTGTCCACTGGGAAACATCCGACCAGTCATGCTACCTGCAGGGTCCATGAAAGCGACCTTAATTGGACTAGATGTGCCATAAACACCAGGAATACGACATTCTCCATCCTCTCGGAACCTGCCATCGGGGGTCACTTTAATGGTTTCCACAATGGTCTGCCCGGTGTTGGTGTTCAGGATTCGAATATCAATCTGTATATATCGATCAACGAAACGTACTTCGGAAGCATGTTGTAACAGGTACTAGTAAATGTTCTCACCTCCTCTTTTCCCGGAGCTGCCCTCACAATATTTTCGTCGAGTGCAAATGGCCCAACACCAGAAGCAATGTTTCCACAGTTCCCGGTCATATCTATTTTGGCCTGGTCTGGGGCCACTTGGACAAACGTGTACTCAATGTCGATGCCTGGGCGCTGGGAGCTCGCAATAACAGCTACCTTGGAGGTAGTAGAGGTAGCGCCTCCCACTCCATCAATTTGCCGTGCGTTCACACCTGCGGAGCCCATGACTGAGAGTAATATTGGCTCCCAGAGCTCTGGTGACGACGGGAGATCTTTTTTGTGGATGAAGAGACCCTTCGATGTACCAGATCTCATCCAAACTGCTGGCAGCATGCATTTATTTGATGAAAAGCGATCTCCACTATGCTTGAGTATAGCAGGACCCTCAATAACAGAAATTGAAGTTGTTCTCGTCATGATGTTTCTCAAACCCTGCGGGATGCACAAGATTTTCTGTTCAAGTTCAAGTTGAATAGATGCTAAATATTTCAAAGGTCATCAATTATTTAGTCGCTTAATATTAATATATAATTGACAATTTCCCGTCAACAGTTCACCTGTCTCGTTCAAGTTTTCTCACGGCCCAGAGGAATCCGCCCGCGGCATCTCACGTTCCGCGGATACAACTGACCACGGTTTGTGGCAGTATGCCACCAAACTCAATCCATGGAATCTTTTCCAAGGTTGTCGGTCGGCAAGTTGAATTACAAAAGGACTGGAGAAAAGCCTTTGCTAGAAGCCGGAGATCAGGAAATGCTTAAGGCGATGATGGAGGAGATGGCTAGACTATCTAGAACGGAAAGAGAGATTCCTTAGGCACGGCTGGAGGCCTTGACGCCTGATCCCCCCCCCCCTCCTCCAACCCACCTCCTGGCAGTTCTGGATTTCATTTCTCTCGGTCGGCTTTGTGATGATTCGTCCTCTTCTAAGGTTCATTTCAATGATAGTATTTTTACTAGTATTTAAATATCACTGCCGACGGACTCAGGGCAATAGGTAAAAAAAAAACACCTAGGCAGGCGACAGCCCTGGAGAAAAGACTTCAAGTTGCCCAGGTGAAAGGTCTGTACTAATATACCTTCAGCCTGAAGAGCCCTCTATTATTAGTACGAGTACTAGGTAGTTGAACCTTCAAGTTCGATGTTCCAAGGTTGGAAGCCATTCCGTTCGACCATGTAGAACTAGTAGGGATATCGAGTCCTGAAGTCTCTTCCCGGATTAAGCCTCTTTAGCTCACACTATGAACAATAATACTGTTCAGGGCGGGCTCCCGTTGATCGAAACTTCACGGTCAGAATAGGCACAAGCAAGCTCCTTGGCAATCGATCTTTACGGTCTTAATGTGGACTGGCGGCGTAAAAAGGCGCCATTTAGAGCGGCTCTCTTCTGGCTATGTATATCATGAGGCGTTGCATTTCAAAGTACAGACACGTGATCTCTATAGTGCCTTCAAATTTGGCCAAATCACGTATTTTACGCTATGCCGCATGATAGAAATGATTTGTAGTGCTCCAATCAAGGAGCGAAGAAACATTAATGACTCCCAACTTGACTCCACGGAAATGAAAGCGAGAATGAAGAACTCGGTGACGTGTTATTCGGATGTATAGAATAGAGCAGAAGCCCATTCTATGCATGGTGATTTATTTGCTGACTGAGAGTCAGGTCCAAAATTAGTCTTTGGTCTGCAGGGATTCGAGGAAGGATCTTATTGTATGCCTTCCAGGTCCTAGCCCCTGCATCATGACGATGAGGCGTGGTTCACTTTAACATTGTAATTGGCCCCGGGGGCCAGGATTGTATGTAAACCCTATATTTTCTATATGTGAAGTGCGTAGTACATGTTGTCGGGTGGTGAATTGGCCGATCCAGATTTTTATGTCCGAAAGCCCGTATCTGGTTTGGGGCCAATTTCTTTCGGTTCGGACCCTGACTGCCAATTGCTATAAAAAAAGGGGCTGATACGAGTAAATAATATGAAAAAAGGACAAACGGAATGCCAAGAGCTATAGGGCAGTGTCAATGCGTTGGCCCCCCCCATCTTGTGTCAAACGTCCAATAGTGTACAATAGTGGATGCATCATCCCTGTCTCACCCTAGGGCTGCATACATACGTGCACTGCGAGCAGGCAACAGCCGTATTCGGCAAATCGGGATAAGGAAGCTGATTCATCCTTCTTGCCAAGAGCGCTTTGGGCTTGGCAGGCGGATCTCACGGATTGGGCCGCCCATCGTGGAGACACTCTGAGCCATTTCGGGTAAGACTTGGGTGGAGTCCGCTCGGAGGGGTCTCAGATTCAAGAGAAAACGAGCGCAATCTCGTTCTCGGGCCCCTGGCGGTCCTCGCTCATAGGGTCTTTGCCACGTTGTCCGTACCCGTACGAAGGACCGAGTACGGAGTGCAGTGTACCCCATTGTGAGATGTGTCTGGCAGGTGGAAGATGGCGGAGGTACTAGTTCCTGTATTCTATGTATGTGGCTTGAGGTCTTGGTTTATTTTTATACTATTTTGCCACATTTTGAAATCGGATTATTGAAAGATGTTGGATTTTTTGTAGGCATATTATTGACAAAATATTGAAACCGAGTCCATAAATCAAGTGACTCAAAATGCAGCGTGACAGATATATGCACGAGTAGAAGTTTGACAAGTGAGAAAAAGAAAATGCTAAAATGCTGAATATATGTACATGAGAAGTAAGATGTGAAAGCGTTGTGACTTCATGAAAATGATCCCCCCTGACAAAAAGAATCATCCCAAAAAAGATGTAAGAAATATATGCAACGAGACACCTAGCCTTGCGGCAATGACGGGTATGATATTATGCGCTCGTCATCGGCATGGTGTTCATAGGCAGGTTGTTCAGGGGCAGAGCCGCCTCTGACTTCTCGTCCTGCTCGAACATCGTTTTCTCCAGCTTGTGTGCCATTTTCGCACAGAAAGGATCGACGTATGTCGTCCACATGGAGGCGCAGAAGTAAACCAGGACAATCCATGCCGGGATGGAGATTGCAACGACCCATGGCGCCCGGATGGGTATATACTGCGGGTGAAGAGGCTCACCGTGCTCGTCGAGGATCGGGTTTCCATTGCCATCGGTGGGTTGACCCTCCCAGGGCTGTCCAGTAATACCATAGAGACACCAGCAAAGGACGGTGCGGAGGAGAGTACCGTGGACAAGATAGACTGCGAAACTCTGCTTGCCAAGCCACAGAAGAACACTGCTGGAAAGGAACTGCTTGGTAGTTGGTGAAATGTAGATGGCCGCGATGATGAGATCCACGCCGAGAGCCGAGTAACGCCGCCCGATGTTAACTTCAGGTGGGAAGATGTAGTGAGACGCATCCTTCATAAACTGTGACCAGGTAGCCCACTCCGGGTGTTCGCCAGGGTATGAGCAGATCAGGAGACCAGAAAGACAGAGGATGAACGAAACGACTCGACGACCCCACTTGTGATCCTCGACAAATTGCTTAAACGCGGTTTCATAGGAAAGATCGCTGAGGAACATGCCGTAGATAGCTTGCATCTGGAAGGTTTCTTCAAATCATTCATTAGTCAGATTCACAGACTTGAAGCAGAAGTTAGACATACCGGTTTGCTTTGCAGCATTCTGGTGGAAATAAAGCAACATTCCCAAATAGATTCCCAGGCGCCAGCGAAACTTAACAAACATGGTGATGCACAGGAGAACATAGACAAGCATGGAAGCCTTCAGCAAAGGCAGGAGGGCCCACTGGTGATCATCGTATGCCATATAGCCAGTTGTCCAAACCCCCAAGAAATTCTCAAACAGGCGGACGAATTCTTCCCAAAAGGTCGGGGCAAGATCAGGAGATGCATAGCGGCACCACCAGCAGTCGGAACGGTTAGCAGCAATGAAAGCTCCGCACTGTGCCATCACCCAAGATATTATAAGGGCAATCGTGGCGGGGAAGATGAGGCGAGGTGGTCGGCGGAAGGCGCTCTTTGCCACCGAAGTGAAAGATCCAAGGGTATCTCCGTTGCGGGACTGCTTGATGGGCTTCAGGGCACAAACATAACCGGTAAGAAAGGCGAAAATGGTCACGCCGAGTCGACCTTGCCAGGGAATTCGCAAGATTGGCCACTGGAGAATGCGCGGTGGGGTGTCTTCATCGTCGCGCGGAGCAAAAAGATCATAGTCCCACGCACGAGCAAGATGGGTCATAACAACAAGAAAGGATGCAATTCCTCGAAGTCCCTATTCATACAGAGTCAGCAAAAAGGATTTTTTGTCAACTGGTCCTCGCGGCGGAATAACTCACGTCAATCCATTTCACGCTCTTCCTGGGGTCACCCTTCACATTAGGGTCCCCGGATTTCCAGGGGAGGCTCTCCAGAACCCTGGTATAGACATAATTTTGCCGAATGTAATCCATAACGTAGATGTGGAGGAAATGTCAAAATAGAACCAAGTGTTCGAATCAAATACCGCTCATCGGGTAATATTCTCTTGGCCAGCAGAGAATAACCTGACGGAATGCTGGGGCGCAGTTAAAAGGTCGGAAGATTATGAACGAGTGAATGAGAGAGAATGAGGTCGACCTTCTCTCAAATAATTATAACATATGCCAAGATGGGGCGGATGGATTTGGCCCGCCGAAGGCTGAAAGATATCTAAACGACGAAGAAGGAAGGGATAGGTGGGAGAGGGGGGGGGGCCCGGGGTTTTGAACAACTCGAGCGCGGACCATTTCCCCTGCTCATAGGGCGGCCGCCAGGAGATTGCCGAATGGCAGACTCCACTATGTACAAAGTATCTCTGGTACCAATACGTAGCGCCAGGCCTCGGCTTGACAAGCGGGCCCAGTCACGCAAAAGCTGCGACACAGTGAAGGTGATCAATTGCCAGAAACAGTACTTGCGACTGAGGTATGGAGCAGCCGTTCGTGTAAGATCCCGGAAGCCCGTGGGAGATAAAGTCACTTAATTACGATTGATTTTCATTCTGCCTTATGATCCATTCATTCCTTCGGGTCTAACATCAGGAGCCCCGGCGGCACACCTGTCATTTTCCATCTCATATGCACAATGTCTTGGCTCTATTGCCTTGAAACATGTAACCCCGAACTGACGTAGATGCCTCCATGATTGACACCTCTGGCGGGCCTTCTTATTGCCATTTCGCTATCGGATTCCACGGGTAACTAGTGGGCACAACCCACAAGGTGATATCAATCTAAAGAGGGCATTAAGACCGAAGCAGTCCCGAAGAGGGGAAGCTTTTCGCGACCCCCGGTAATACGAACGGAGGATATCAATGATGAGAGGCTGACAAGGCTGGAGAAGAAGAGCCACCTACCCCCAATCAAGTGCAGTAAACGAGTCCTATTCCGCTCCAACCCCCCTAGGACACGGAACATGCGTGGGCTCGGCGTTGATCACCTCCCTGCAATGGACTTTTCTTGAAACCAGCCCTATAGCGAAGCAAGTTCGGGAAGAAGCATGATCTCTGATTGATTGACAGGGCTCTCCTGCGTGGTTTTTGGGGATTCAGCGGGGCGAGGTTTTCCTTGGCAGAATTGTTTTCGGCGATGGAAGTTTTTTGGGTTCGCCCTCGAAGTACGGTGTGACAATTCCGTTGCTTGTTCTTCGAGTCTAATGTCATTTCTAGTGCCTACATTACCCCAGTGTCTCACACATCAAAATATCTGAACGAATACGTGGCGGAGCCCCGGAAAGGGGGAAGAAAGCGTACGTATGAAGGTATTGCATGAAGTGGCGGGCAAATGGCGCGATTTGACCTAATCGCAGTAACGTTCTGCACGATTGGATCGTCATGGATCTACAACTTGGCAGAGTGGAGAATCTTCTGAACCCTGAGCGATCAATACAGGGCGAATACCGCAATTACCCATATTACACCGGTGGGCTTGGCATTGACTGTGGCGCTCAAACTTGGAAAACCATGGGAACAACAGCAATGCAGGGGTAGAAATAAGCTCTTGACTGTCTCGAATACAACCGCACAGAATAGGAGATTGGTATGGAGAAAATGAAAGAATTGTGAGGTTTCTATCTCATCGAATGGTCCAAGGATAGGTACCCTACTCCCCGTCGCCTGACTGCAGAAGAGATGTCCTGCAAACTACCCCGTTAGTATTCAGGCGAGGCTGGTCCTACTGGATCCCAACGACCGGGGCTATTGAAAGAGAACTCCACGCTGATGGGGGATGTCAGCTTTCCGGGTACGCCTTCGGCTTGGCGCTCCGAAAAGGACCAGATTTCATCGAAAGTTTGGTCACAGGGGCTAACCGGGTGCGAGACATCCCCGCCACCACTTGGCACAATTTGGGCCAACGCTTCGAAACGATTTTGGACAAAAGTGAAGGCTATTTAAGAATGTCAGGGATGGCCTGCCCACACCTTCAAATTGACAGGCATGAAGCCATTTAAATAAGGCTGGGCGGTGCACACACTCGAGAACTTCAGTTCAGAACCCATTGAGATAGCCCTATGTACCATCCCGTCGGAGTTGGGGGAGAGCGATTTGTTGCATACACATAACCTGGTAATACGGATGTAATTTGGGGTTCTCAGGGTTCGTTCAATTGTACGAGTAGCCGCAACAGCCATCCAGTACAACACGCGTACTCGGAAATTCCCGAGCAGGATTTAGCGCCTCAGGGTCCAGTGTAGTATGTCTATGTATACATAGAGTGGTGAAAATGAGAACCTTTCACCAAATCATTGCTTGAGGAGTGTGAGTGGTCTGGGGCTGACGTCGACTATTTGAATGCCCCTTTGTGAAGGCGAGTCATTGATGTATATTACATACTGCTCAATGTTACATCCAAGGGAATTCCTCGTGTCCGCCAAGATCTGTGGCAATGGGACCCACCCTCTTCTGTCGAAACAGACTGTGTGCCCAGACATTTGGGCGTTCTATAACCGACCAATCATGGGGGAATAAATGGTTCACACGATCCAAAGACCAGCGAAGTTTTGGCGTTAGCCGAACGGTTCCAAAATAAACTGATGAGCCCCTGAACGAAGCTCCTCCAATCCGGTTGGTCCGAAACTCAGGGTTTATTTCGCCCCGCTGGAATTCTTTTTATGAATTGTTTCTAGACTACAAACTCCGCACCCCATTCAGCTATCGCTTTAACCCCCCCCTCTTTGGAAATTGACCTCTTGGCGTTTGATATTCCTGAATTATCAGCCGCCCCGTTTGTTCAGGACTGCGATAAATTGTGCGGACCTTGTGCGGACCACTTAGAACAAATCACGCCATTATAGTTTCTTTGACCGCATCGGAGATAGACAAGGAGTCCGCTTGACCACGCGTTAGCCCTGCAATTTGATCTGGAGAATAACAGTTGATGCGACCCCCATCCCGTTGAAATTGCATCGACTCTCACTATGCGGGTAACACATATCCTTGGTTGGCTCGCGTGGTCGCTACATGCCTCAGCGACTATTCTGCAAAATGGCCAGGAGAGGGAAGACCCGTGGCCGGGACAGGCGCCCGTGATCACGCTGGACGACAACTGGAAAACATACGAGGCGGATGCGCCGGAGATCGCTTTTAAAGGCCGCTGGGATAGCCAACATGTTTCTTGTACGTTAACTAGCTCTCGACCTCCCCCCCCATATGATGCAATACATTCTGACAGTTCCTTAGGGTGGTCGTTCGTCTTCCCCAGACTTTCCCCTCCCCCTTGCGACCTTTACTAACGACGATCCTGACATCAGAGCGCCGGGGATTAAAACAGAATTCACTGGAAATAAGGTATGCGCTTATCACGACAATGACGAATGTGCCACCGTTATGAGATAATTAACGGTTTTGTTAGCTTGCTGTGAGCTTCGGGCCCAGTACCAACGATGGCGCCCTCGTCGCCTACCGGTAACTCTTCCTCGATGACATTCGCGCCCGGATCATGATCCTGACTCATTGAACAGTGTTGGAAACCTTGACTGGCAGTATTCCAATGTCACTGCCGATTCCACCTATCAATTTATAGGGGACGACTCAGAACTTGGAGAGGTACCTGCGGATACCGGCAAGGTGTTTGAGATGCGAGGTATGATATCCTTCCGAGGTAGCATGACACTTGCCCGACAACTGACTTTTTATCTAGTGACCAATTGGGGCATTGGATAAGTCCCTCCCTTCCCAATCGATCCCTCTGCGCCTACTTATACCCTTCTACAGTTCAGATTGCTAGCGTCTCGTCGGCGGGTGACGCGCATCTTAACGTCCCGCCACGGTTCGAGAAGAAGGTTGAGGTTATCGGTGGATCGTACGTCTATCTTGCCTCATATACCGAGAGGACCTAACTCACTGACTCTCCAAAGCGTCGCCGCAGGACAGTACGGAACTTACGAGACACTCTCGTCGTGGTCATGGTTGTTTGTCGCCGGCCTGGGCAATGTCGAGCACACTTTAACGGTATGGACAACGTGGATGCCGATCGCAATCCAGAGAAACGCCAATAACATCTTTCATGGATAGGCCTACCCTGGCGTATGCCTCGTTGATAAGCAATGCTATGGTGGTCAATCACACGGCATAGTATGTTACACCAATTCCTGGCCCTCCTCTTTCCGCAATATCATACTTATCAACCCATTCATAGGGCTGGTACTGGCATAGGGCATCCGATCCAGGAAGCCGTGCTCGTGCCACTTATGGCGATGAGCCCGAAAAATTCGACGTGAAGGGTGACCAGGCCACGGATCTGTTCCTCATTCAGATGGGAGGAAACGACCACCGACACCCCAACGAAATCCCCGGTCGCAATTACTACCATGGCTATATCGAGTTGATTGATGACCTTCACCAAACACACCCACATGCTACTGTTCTCCTCGTGGTACGTTGTACTTTTGAACCTCCATATTGATCATCATCAACTAATATCTCGTATTTAGTCCCAATGGGGCTCGTGGAAGCAAGATGGCCTATCTTTCGTCCCGAGCGAGGTCTATGAGGATGAACACCGTGCTATTCACGAACATTACAAGGACCAAGGGTTCGTCTACTATTTTAGTACCAAGGGTATCTTGCAACACAACGATATCAACCCTAAGAACCACCCGACCGATGTCGGCCACATCAAGCTCGCAAGCCATCTGCTACAATGGGTTAGGTTGGTTTTGAGATGGGAGCTTGAACCTCTTGGAGAGGTTACCCATGGAACTCTCTACTGGAACAACCAGCAAGAGTATTAGAGAATAGACGATAACGTTGTATCATAACTCAAACATACAGGGAATGTGGCTTAATCTGCATATACACGACCCAAAACGAAAATATAACATCATATCCGAATAGCCCACACTTATGACAGGAGTTCTGCCCTTCTTTCTTTTCTCGCATCCTTCTTCTAACAAGTTGAAGGACGCGGTGCTTTGGGAGTCGTAAACTACTGCTATTCTCTATCATGTCCTAGGCGATGGTGACGTAGGTCATGGTACATCTGCCAGTGGGGTTATGGAAAAGAAGGTTGTGAACGGAACTCTTCAATTTCGCTCCTCCCGTGATGAAGAAATTGGAAATTGGAAAACGAGAAAGAAAAAACTTGGAAGAAGGATCATTGATGGGCATGAGATTGCAACTTTGCGGTGCTGCCTTATGCATTATATAGATGTTCAATAAAGTTTGCTTAACTTCATTCTCTACAGTGGCTACTACAGCACTAAATTGAATCATTTCAAACTCCCCTCGAACTAGAACGTACTGATTTCATTAATTCAGCAGCACCGAAAATATTTGATAGTCTTGGAGCCCACACACCTTTTCAGCTTCTATCGCGATCATAGAATAGCCAATCCATATTGAGAGGAAGGCTAACCCGATTTTCAATTTTTACGCGAGCAAGGTGAGCCGCCTTTTCCGAGGTGGACTCTCCGTTTATGGGGAGTTGAATAATCAGGTTCCGACAGACATCAAGGATGTTCCGATGGTGAGACTTAGTCTGATCAAATTTCAAGGGGAGTTCGGAGGCGACGAATGAGAGAGGGTCTCGATTAACAAAACCATCAGACGAGGAATCGACCCACGCTGAAATTTTCAATGGACTGTGGCGTTCGCAAAGAACAAGATGAGCCCATTGGTCATTGGCAAGATCAAATGCCGTATTCCCGAAAGAAGTCTACCATAACAATAAATCTGGTCGATGTTCCAATAGCAGCTTCAGAATACCGGTGAATCTTTTACCGACTGCCGCATGAACAGGGAGATCCTTTTATGTCAGGAATCTCCAGCGGGTCTTGATTCATCGGATCGCCGTAGTCGAGGAGAATTTTGGCAATTGCTAATCTCTCATCGCTATCTGGATCAGGCCAAGTAGTCCCTGGAAATTATGTATATCTGAGATATGCCTCGCTGTTTCTAGAGAGCCATTGCATCAAGGGCGTCTGATGTTGCTGTTTATCTCTCTCCGATAGCATGGACGAGATGTGGCCTGAATTGAGCATTTCGAGTGTTTCGAGGAGCAAATCCGCACTTTTGCAAATAAAGCTTTCATTTTGGTCCATGTAGGGGCGAACGAGGAGTAAATGCAGCAAATTTCTTCCAATTCCATCTTTGACTGTTCGGTTTGCTACGGCATCGAGAAGGATCCGGGCGAATCGAATTTGGCCAAATGCAAAGGCAAGGCTCAAGGGCGTATAAAGTTCCGCAGTCCGTGTTTCCATATATTCAGGGTACCGGTTGATCAAGTATCGAATGAGGCGCTCGGATTCCGCGCATGGTTTGGACTTGATTGCCCAGTGAAGGACCAAGTCATCTCCATATACTTAGCAATCCATGGAGACAATATTGAATGTCGCGAGTCGACTTACCGCTGTCATGTAGCCACTTTAATACGCGATTTCCAACCTCATCCCCCGACTTCACAAATTCCGACACTCGGGGATTGTCTTCGTGGGCCTTAATTTACTTCACGTACTGCTCGATTGCATCTGGGCCCATCATCCATCGAGTAGCTTCGAGGTTTCCCTCCATAGCAGCTACTAGGAGTGGCGACTTGTTATGACTCGTCGGTGGAGCTGCAACGCCTTTAGCTTATGATCAATAGCTATTCATAGGCCTGATAGCAGCATACCATCAAGCAGATACCCTTCTTCTGAGTCTCCTTGCGCAAATAGTCCAGCTCCACTCTTCTCGACAATCATTGAAAGGCACTCGATTCGACCCAACTTCAGTGCCAATAGAAATGATGGATTCAGAACCGAATCCAGTTTTCGGCGACAATGATCTCTATCTGTAATATTCTGTGCCATGCCCAGAAGAAATCGCAAAAGTCCGAGATCATTTGTCATAACTGCGTGATCAATGAGATTCATTTTCTGTTCTGGGTGAGAATTGTCAGTTATAATGACTTCTGTGTCATCCCACTGTTGGCAAGCGCGAAATTTGTCCATTTCCTTAGACTTCTCGGTAAATAAATATGCGGGACATGGCCGCAACAGAGCAATTGGAAGTGGGGAAGCACGTAGCTTGACATATTTCACTGCATACATTTTTTGTCTCTTGGCGCCTCTCTCCTCCGAGTCAGAGTCGTCGTCGCAATCGCTACTACCACTAGACGAGGCATTGTCATCATCCGTCTCCGGATATTGCCGTGGAGATGCAGTCGCAACCATAATATTAAAAAGACTCGCAGACGCCGAGGCCGATCACGATAATATTCTAGGGATTATTCGATCTGTCGCGCCAAATCACTCGGCCGATGCTATTTCAATCACACATCCTCATGGGGCTACGCAAGAGAATCTTTATCGTCGGGTTCTGTCACAGGCCGGCGTAAAATCGCAAGATATTTCCTATGTCGAAATACACGGAACCGGTACGCAAGCGGGCGACAATAGAGAGATTTCATCTGTCACTGGTGTTTTTGCATCCATGGGTTCTCGTTTCAACGAGCAGAAACTCTACGTTGGATCTGTTAAAGCAAATGTCGGTCACGGGCCAGCATCGTCAGGAGTCACTGCTTTGATCAAAACTCTTCTGATGATGCGTCTACAATTCAATCCCACCTCATTCTGGTATCAGAAAGGGATTGGACGGAGGGTTCCCTGCACTTGCTGGAGGGGGGGGGTATTCATGTTGCCAAGGGGCCAATCCCCTGGAAGTGCACGTCGTCAAAAGGTCGAAAAGTATTTGTGAATAATTTCAGTGGTGCAGGTGGTAACACTGCCATGGTCATCACAGATGGAAGTGCCAGATCTCTAAGAGGCGTTGACCCTCGAACCACACAAGTCGTCGCGGTTTCGGCTCGTGCTTTATCTCGATTATTTGATTACACACCCAAACGTGTCTCTTCCAAGTCTGTCATACACAACGACGTCACGGAGAATGCATCACAACTACCTATTTTTCGTTGCAGCGTGGAATGTCGATCAAGTCAAAAGTGCCCTGGTGCGTGCAATATCATCAGATAATCTGCCAGTCCCGCACGCGCCCAGAGTTGTACTGATCATAACCGGACAAGGCACGATGTACCCTGCCGTGGGATCGGATCTTTCCCGAAAAAACAAAGTGTACAGGGCTAGCTTAATCGAGTTCAACTCGATTTGTATCACCAATGGGTTCCTGAGGATTCAGAGCTTTGTTGATGGAAGCGATGACCGACCAGTAACCGAGCATTCTCCGGTGCTTCTTCAAGTGGCACAGCTTTCCATTCAAATGGCTCTGATCCGCCTTTGGAACTCAATTGGAATTGTACCAGACGTTGTGATTGGCCACAGCCTCAGCGAATATGCTGCACTTTGTGCTTCTGGTGTTCTATCAGCCGCCGATGCGATCTATCTTGTGGGATCCCGAGCCAAATTAATGGAGATGAACTGTACGATTGGAACCCACGCCATGCTTGCCATACAAGGGGAAGATTCATCTTCAGATCAAATGAATTTACAGCAATCTGATCTTGCATGTATAAACAGCGCCAAGGAGTTTGTTTTGAGCGCCCCAACTACTGAGGTTGAAACGTTGAAACACCGATTTGAAAGTCTCGGCTATAGAGCGACATCCTTGGCTGTGCCGTACGCATTCCACAGTCTACAGGTTGATGCTATACTGGCACCCTTTAGGGAAATATGCTCGAAGGTCACTTTCCGAAAACTAAAATCTGAAATTCTATCTGCGACGCTTGGAAGGCCCCTTGGGGACTCTTCAATTGACCCAGAATATCTGTGTCGGCATGCCCGTCAAACAGTAAATTTCTACGGGGCACTCTGCGATGCTAAGTCCAACGGTATCATTACCAGTGACTCTGTTTTCTTAGAAATCGGGCCTAGTCCAGTTTGCAATTCGTTCGTGAATCCACTCTCGGCGCCTCAGTCACTACCTGTGCTTCTCTGTATCGAAAGAAAAGGCCATGGGATAATTTGGCCTTTGCGGCAAGCGAGCTTAGCAACCGAGGGGCAAAGGTTGATTGGGGATAATATCATCGGGAATTTGAAAACTCATTGGAGCTGCTTGAACTCCCATCTTACGGTTGGACACAGTCAAATTACTGGATCGATAATCAGAATGACTGGTGTTTGAATAAGGGAACTAATGCGGTACCTCTCCAGCACTCGCAAGTGCCTGAGTTTATTCTTACTACGTCTGTTCACCGTGTGGTGAAAGAGGAATTTGGTGATGTCGACAATATCGTTAATGCAGAAACTGATTTATCACTGTCGGCTATTCGCCACTTGCTGAAAGGGCATGTGGTCAGCCACGTCGCACTATGTCCTTCTTCGCTTCATGGGGACATTGGAATCACCCTAGGGGCTTATATTCACAATAGTATGAGCCCACATCCAACGACCGACTCTACTCCTATTATGAATGTGCGAGACATGGCTGTTCAAAAAACACTCATATCGCGGGGCCTTACACCACATATCATCAACATTAACGCAAAGGCCAGCAGCTCAAGGCAGAGTATTCAAATCGAGATTAGCTCACAAGAAGGTCAGCATGCCTCTTTTGTCGTTGAATTCTGCAAAGAGTCGGAATACGTGAATGACTGGAAGCGAACTGGCCTTTTGGTTGAATCACGCATGCAAGCGCTTCGCGAGCAAAGCCAAGGTCACGAAGTACACTTTCTACATTAACCAGTTGCCTATAAGCTCTTCTCATCCTTTGTTGATTATGACATGACTTTCCAAGGCATGAAAAAAGTGTATTTGGACCCCTTGCAGTGGGAAGCGACTGCAGACGTTGTGCTTGAGGCCCCTGATACCGATCAAACCTTCACCGTTCCCCCCTATTGGATCGACAGCATCGGACACTTGTCAGGATTTGTTCTGAATGCTCATTTAAGTGATCATAATCCAAAAACCGTTTACGTCTCTCATGGCTGGGAGTCTCTCCGGTTCGCCAAGACCCTCCTCCCTGGAAAGACTTACAGAACATATGTTCGAATGATGGAAAGTCCGGGAGGAATTCTAGTCGCTGGCGACGTATATTGCTTTGAGGGGACTTCCATCATCGCTGTCTTCAGGGGCGTTACCTTCATGCACATACCAAGGGCTGTACTTGATCAAATACTCCCACGGTCTAAGCCTGCGACATCTCGATCCGCCAGTATTCCCGAGGAGCGGGCCACCGAGCGAAGAAAAGCTGGCCCGACCGTTATATCCGGACTAAAAATCGGTCAGAGAAATATCGATGAGCCATAACTACTATCTCAAGTTCTTACTATAGTAGCCGAAGAATGCGGCATTGATCAAAGTGAACTAGCGGACATCATCAGCTTTGCTGATCTTGGAGTCGATTCCCTGATGCAACTTGCTATAAGCTCGCGAATCAGGCAAGAGCTTTCACTTGAAATTTCATCGTCTCTCTTTATCGATAACCCAACAGTTGGATTCCTCAGATCTTATATGCGGTAGCTAAATGATGATAAAAGTACCGAATATGCAGATGAGTCAGTATCATCGACAACGGCCTCTCACTGCAAACGCACTCCATCGAGTATTTTCAGTGTCACAGACGATACGATCCTCTCTACCGAAAATATAGAGCATTGGGAGAGCAGCATTTCAGATCACCAAGACGAAAAAAAATACCTTTCTCTCCCGCAATCTTTGGCAAAGGTTTCTCACCCATCGATCTCATACACACTGATCCCGGACAAGCATGCCACTTTATTCCCTTTGCAGGGAAATCCAAGAACAGCTACAAAAAAAACTATTCCTATTCCCAGATGCGGTGGCTCAGCTACTTTATATACGCAAATACCTGATTTGTCTCCAGACATTGCTGTGTATGGTCTGAACTCACCGTTTATGACGACACCGGAGGAATATACGTGTGGAGTTTCAGGTATGGCCCAAGACTTCATTCGGGAAATGAGAAGAAGACAGGAAAGGGGGCCTTATAATATTGGGGTTAGTTTGTCATCCGCATACGCACCCGGGTGCACATGTGAACATAATAAGTTATCATAGGGATGGTCCGCAGGCGGCGTTATAGCTTTCAAAAGCGATCGGCAACTCATTCAGTCCGGAGAAAATGTCGATCGCTTGATATTAATAGATGCCCCGTGTCCTTTAACCATCGAGCCGTTGCCAAGCACCTTGCACCAGTGGTTCAATACTATAGGTCTTCTCGGAGATGGGAGTGCTGCGAAAACACCGCCATGGCTACTGCCTCATTTCCAGGAATCTATAAATGCCTTGTCAACTTACGATTTCCGCGCCATAGACACAGCAAAAGCACCCTCTACATATGTCATTTGGTGAGGATGGCGTCTGCAAATATCCTGACGATTCTCGGCCAGACCCCTACCCTTACGGACATGCGCAATTTCTTCTGGAAAATAAAGAAGACTTCGGACCGCAATTATGGGATGCCTTATTAGGATTTCAGAATATTAAAATATTCTGCACGTCAGGCAACCACTTCATATTTGTCCTGATCATTTGAGTTGGCATTAACTAATCCTATTCCACGCGGCACAGGTGGGTGATGCGATAAGGCAAGCATTTGGTCGGGTCCATGAGTGACTTAGGTGATTAATCAATCTAATCAAGACATTTCCGAGTTCTCATGGAAGTAAAAAGGGAGAGAATGTTATAAATAGACGCCTACTGCACACATTGAGGATTAGTTAGTACAGTGACTATGATTCTGTTTGATTATTCTTATCTTCCAAGGGTTTGTCACCCTTTAACCCGCGATCTAACCCTTAAAAAAATATCAACGCTGTGATCGATAATCAGCTTCGTGAACCAGAATGATGTTCGCCCTAATAATTGAATGTTGGAGCCGCCGGACTATCACAGGTTCTTGAGGGTTAGCTCCCTCAGGCATCCAATTCGTCATCCCGTTGCTGCCTCGCTCTCTCCTCGATCTCTGCTAGGTAGACATTCACATAAATCACCAATTTTATGGTTCTGAGCTTTTGTCACAGCTCACAGCTCACAGCTCATCATCCTTACCGGCTCCGGTGGTGTGTGTAAGGAACTTCCAATGAAACCACGGAATTTTTGCGATCGTAAGATTTTTGGCTCCAGGCTGTCGGATTTCAACTGGCGAGAATACTATGCGCTAGGCCAAGAAAGGGGTTCCCCTGAGATCTGCAGCTTGGAGGGGCCAACCAATGAAATCTCTTGCCAGGCGGGCGACGCCGACGGGCCTGAGAAGCAAGAATGGACAAAAATTCTTTGTGGGCTCATCGTCTCTACATTGCTGAATGCCGTCTCATACCCAAGGTTCTGCTACCAAACGGTATCTTGTCAATCGCAGGGTGGCCCGGTGTGACCATGGATCAACCAGTCGCGTCGACCTCGGCAAATATTCTGGAAATCTTGCTTCTCTACACGGCCCATGTTTTATTACCTGCGTATCTACTGCTGACGACGGCAAAGCGATCACTTCTACGATATCTCTCAATTCCAGTCTCGATCTGCATTTTACATAGAGCAATACATGTCGCATCCCTGCTAGGCCCAGGATTCATTTGGTGTGAACTTGCACGTCTGTTTCTTACAGTCGCATGCCAGAGTCTGAACCTACTGCTCATCAACTCAAAGGATGGCCATGACATACCTCCTGATGTCGGCCAGGGCGTCTTGAAACGCATTTATATCTCGAGCCAATTTTTCACACATCCTCGGGGGATTAATACTCCATGGCAAATCAACAATACCCCACCACAGCCTACGTATTACGAACGAAACAATATGGCTGTGCCTACACGCAAGCGATTCTTGATACGGCAATTTTCAATCGCTTCCTGGCAATATCTAGCACTGGATATGTTTTCAGCCCTTGCCTTGCGACAGGCAATGGAACAAGAAAAATCCGGAACGCTGTCGAGCACTGTCCAATGGAATATATCAACTGAGCAATTGATCGAGCGAATCGTCTCAAATCTGATGGCCGGATTTGTCGTCAGTCGCATCCTTATTGATTTCCACCACCGTGTTTTCTCGGTCATAGCTGTTGGAATCGGTCTCGACTCGACGTCAGATTGGCCTCCGCTATTTGGGAAGGCAACAGACACCTACAGCTTACGAGGATTCTGGTCGTAAGTTTCTGCTTGTGTATTCAACCCCACATTATAAATAATGACCTTTCATATAGAAAATTTTGGCATCAACTCCTACAACAACCCTTGACGTCTATCAGCCGCCTCATTACTCGCGATGCCCTAGGCTTAGCACCAAATTCTACACTCCAGCGGTATATGAATATCTGCATTGTTTTCTTCCTCTCCGGTGGATTGCACGTTGTGTTGGATATTGTGCAAGGAATCCCCTCGCAAGAATCAGGTGCCATGTTGTTCTTCGCCTTGGCTCCACTGGGACTCATAGTCGAAGATGCCTTTAAAGCACTGTGGCGACGCATTTTAAATCAAAACAAGGAAAGTAAAACACAAACTGATGCACCACTACCACGATCGCAACGACTTCTTGGGCTGGCCTGGACGATGGTATGGCTGGGGATCACCTCAACCTGGTACTTTTATCCGCAGATGTTGCGGCCCCAAAACCAAAATTTGGTACCTTTCAGCTTCGCAGATCAAGTTGGGCTGCCTGTCATTTTATCAGCAGTTACGATGGGCGGCGTTATACTTGCTTTCACTTTCCAGGTCGAGGTATAAGGCCGTTCCAGCCGTCCAGGTCGGTATATATTAATCTTCGAATTTTGAAGATAAGGAAGAGTCTACTGTTCAGGGGCTCTTGCGCACCTGAGATAATTATATAAAGACAATATATCTAGGCCAATCATAACCTGGATACTGATAATTCCTGTGGCAGATAAATGCATTTAAAATGGTGTTCAAGTTCTTATTCTACTGCCTCGCCTCAAGGATTATTTTACAGCAAACCTTTCGACATCTGATACCTAGGTATTCTTTGATTTCCACTATGATTTGGTGAGCTAAGATAAGCACCAGCAAAATGATGCCAGTGCGCATAGGAAACTATAGTATTTACTATGGACATCTGGCTGTCGTTGCAGGCCCCAGGGCCCAATTCTGTGCAGTCATGCTTATGAGAGCTGTTCAATAGCCGCCCTTCATGCTGGAAAAATAGCGATGTTTCATCAAGAAATATCCTCTGTGGTCAACCCGCCGGGTTGAGATCATTTCAATAGTGCTGCTCTTTCTGTCAATGTTTCGTCCAGGTGTCGACCCAGCTTTAGTTTTTCGGCTCGCTTCATCGCCATATTGCTCGGAGATGTCGCTACGCATGTAATGTTCATTTAGTCTGGATAACGTTCTATATTCAAAGCAGCTCCAGCTCTCCTTTTTTGACTCTGCACGCTAGCAGTTGTCTTTCCAATGGTTGTTCTCATCCCTTGTCTTGCCTGCAGCCACGATTATCCTCCACGGATATGGACAAAACGAATTTTCTAGTTTGTTTTTACTTCGCTGACAGTTCGCAGAGAATATCCAATGAAGGGTCCACCCTTCTACTTCTTTTTTGGCACACTGTCTGACCCAATTCAGTTACATAGGGCCTAGAAGACGGACACGCGTGAGAGACGCGTTACGAGGGGTGGGGGGTGAGTGGATCCCCAAAAGCGATAGTTTATTCTCAATCATCCCTCGCTCCACGGAAAAACTCAATTGAGTTTACGCCTGCGTTAGCAGTCTCCTATCTCTGTATATTACTGACCGGTCCTAACAAAATGCTTCGTAGATGGGTGTCTTTTGGCTTAATGCCAGGGAAAAGCGTGGTGTGATAGCATCATGAAATTATCTTCATCCCCTCCATTGCTAGTGTGCCGCTATCCAGACCCGCTGACGTACGACCATTGCGCAGCGTTGTTAGCGAGACCGCCTCCGCCGATACGAATCCATGGCCCGCAACTTGTACTGCCAATCAAAATGTCTCGATGTACGAGTAATGTAAAGATAGAAATCAGTGTGAAAAAAAGCCTTTCACTGCTGGGTGTCAATAATTTTATCTTGCCCACTCCGCGCTGTGTGTCGCTTTTGGATTGGTCATTTATTGGGCGCGATGATCAGTCACACTAGCTTCTCCGTCAAATAATGATCGCCCAGACGATTGGCATAAGTTCCCCCGTTTTCTCTTTAGATCCCCAGATCTTTCCTCGTACGATTTAGCACTGCCGCTTGGGCCGCATAGACCAGTAACTGGTCGTCTACTCCCCCGGAGTCACTTCGCCCCTGACCCGGCTGTTCCAAGACACGATGGGGGCTCTCACGCCATCAGCCAGCTCTTCTGGTCAATCCGGCGACTCTTCTACTAGCCAACACAAAAGGAGTAGCAGCAGTTTCTATTCAGATGGCTCCTCCGATGTTGGCGGATCGCGGCCCGCCCCCGTGAGCTCAAGACCCGGCGACAGGCGGGAACAAGGATGCTAACGATTCTCCAGGTACGCCGGTCACTTTTACCTGGCATTCGTCGCCATCCAACTAGGAAAATCAAGCTCGGTCAAGGCAATGTGTTAAGCGCAGACTACCCGGTACCAAGCGCGATCCAGAACGCCGTGCAGAAACAGTATCGGGAATCGGCAGAAAATGCCGAGGAATTCACCCACTTACGATGTAAGTATTGACTCGTTTAGAAATGAGCACCAATTTCAAAGCTGACAGCACAGACACGGCTGCAACATGCGACCCGGACGAATTTGTTATGCGAAACGGATATAATCTGCGCCCTACGATGTATAATCGCCATACTGAATTACTCATCGCAATCACCTACCGGGACGAGAATAAAGTGTTGACGGCAAGGACTCTGCACGGCGTGACCCAAAATATTCGCGATATCGTCAATCTCAAAAAATCAGAGTTCTGGAATCAGGGTGGGCCTGCTTGGCAGAAGATCGTCGTCTGTCTGGTTTTCGATGGAATTGACCCTTGCGATAAAAACACCCTCGATGTCCTGGCGACAATTGGGGTTTACCAAGACGGAATCATGAAGCGATCTGTTGATGGGAGAGAAACTACCGCTCACATCGTAAGCTCGGCGAAACTATTTTCTGTTCTAATCACTGACAATCGGCTAGTTCGAATATACCACACAGCTTTCTGTCACGTCAAAACAGGCTCTAGTTCGGCCGAACGGTGATGAAATGACAAATTCTCCACCAGTCCAGATGATCTTCTGCTTGAAACAGCAAACTAGTAACAAAATTAACTCACATCGATGGATATTCAACGCATTTTCCCGTATGCTGAATCCAGAGGTCGTGGTTTTGCTGGATGCCGGGACAAAGCCCTGCAAGGAATCATTTTTGATGCTGTGGCAATCATTCTATAACGACGAAAATCTCGGCGGGGCTTGCGGCGAAGTCCATCCCATTATGAGCAAGACGAGTTTTATCAACCCATTCGTTGCTGCTCAAAATTTCGAGATGAAAAAATCGAATATTCTGGAAAAGCCACTGGAGAGCATCCTTGGCCAAGTTTCTCTTGGAGAGTTTTCTGCATATCGGTATCGGGCCATCATGGGTCGACCATTGGAACAATATTTTCACGGTGACTTGACGCTTTCGAAGAAGCTCGGCAGGAAAGGCTTCGACGAAATGAGCATTTTTAAGAAAAATATGTTCTTCGCAGGTGATCGGATCTTGTCATTTGAGTTGGTCGCCAAGGCTGGATTCAACTGGCGTTTGGCCTTCGTCAAAGGGGCGAGAGGCGAGGCCGAAGTACCGAGAGATTTTGCAGGTTTTATCAATTCCAGGCGCCAATGGCTCAATGGTTCATTTGCTGCGAATCTGTATGCGTTCATCCATTTCGGTCGGATTTACCAGAGCGGACAGAGCATCCTTCAGATGGCTCTTCTGCATCTTCAAATGGTGTACAAATTTGTGCAAATTGTGCTCTCTTGGTTCTCGTTGGGTATGCTCATTTCATGCACAACTCCCGCAACGATGCCCTACTGACAATTTCTAGCGTCTTTCTGGTTGATAACCTCGGTCATTATGGGCGTTGTGAGCACACCAATGAAATCAAATAACAATAGAGCGTGGCCGTTTGGTAACGAGGCTTCTCTGATCGTGAACGACTTTCTCAAATACGGCTATGTGTTACTATTGGGCATCCAATTTATTTTGTCTCTTGGAAATCGCCCCAAAGGGCAAGTTGATTCATCTTCCTGTTTGGCTCTTACTAACATTCCTCGGTGCCACAGGTCTGGTCTAGCATACACGGTCTCATTCCTCTACTTCCCCGTGATCCAGATATACACCGCAGTTCTGGCATTTTATCTTGTCAGCCAGGCCACGACAAAGGTATCATTCGACATTGTGATCGATGAGGATGACATGCTATCCGCTGCTTCTCATAATTTGGGATCGACCATGATTTTAATCACGTTGGTTGCTACTTACGGTGTACATTTTGTGGCAAGCTTACTATATCTGGACCCCTGGCATGTGGTAACCTCTTTTTGGGCTTACTTCGCGGGAACGACGTGTGGGTCCAATATTTTAATGGTATACGCGTTTTGCAACTGGCATGATGTCTCCATTGGCACAAAACCTGTCGATAAGAGCAAGAACTTGCCGGAGGCGCAAACAAAGAGAGATGAGAAGTCAAGGTTCATCGAGGAAATGGAACGACCGCAAGTTGATATCGACAGCATCTTCCATGCAACCGTCAAGCGAGCTTTAGCAACATTCGAAGAGCCACCAGAATCAGAGGACAAAGACGCTGATGATATTTATAAAGCTTTCCGGACATATCTCGTGGCTTTGTGGGTTTTTAGTAATCTGATCATGGTGCTTTGCATTATGAGCACGGGAATTTCCCAATTCTGTCTTTCGGTAGGTCTTTAACCCCACCCCATGCCTGACCTTCGTACTAATTTCTTTGCAAGACATTGCCGGATAGACGGATGTGGAATTATCTCTTGGCTGTTGTATGGGGTACTGTTGGGCTTTCACTCTTCCGTTTTGCCGGGTCGCTCTTTTTCTTGGCCAAGACGACTGTTTGGAGATGCGTCGAGCGAAGGTAGAGAAACATACTGATATAACTTTCAAATCAACATGTAAATATAGGGCTATGAGACCCAACTTTCTTTGATCCTTCCAAGGTTCCTATTGAGCAAAGAAGCGCTTTCGTCCTTGAAGATGAGATGAAGTAAAACTTTTTTGCAAATCAGCGAAGTCTGTAATGACAGTGATCATTGCGTAGTGAGACCGTGGTCGGCCCGGTCGGAAGGACGGTACTTTCTTTTGTTTCTCGTTTTTTACGTTTTTTATTGCTATTTCCCACCTTCGGGCGACTATAATATCGGAGCTAGTCGAATCAACCCAAGTAAAGAGCCCCTCACACCTCTCTCTCTCCATTTCCCATGTCTTCCTTCAGCCTCGAAGGTTGCATCTGCCATTGTGATATAAGTTGCGAATCTCAAATGAGAGCTGCTCTTTCATTTTAGCTTCAATCCAATATCTCTTTTTAATGGATCACTTGTATATTTGGATTTTCTTCTGCCATGAGGATTAGAAGACGCATAAAACATCCTAAAGAATACTCGTTTGAGACAAATCTGGTGACAGTTCTTATAGAGAATCAGTGTCTTAATTAAGTAAATTAAGCGATATGCTATAAACGGCCCCCATCAGGAGTGCCGAGAATTCTCTCGCAGCTCTCACTCCGACTGATCTCAAGGGTTTTGTGTATAGTGTTAGGCTTCGGGCTACCTGTGTTCCCTCCTGAGCTCCATACCGTATTTTGCAAAGGATAGCCCCTTTGACCAAATGAACCTTGTATTCCAGGACCAGAATGGCCATCACTAAGGGCATTACTTTGTTGGGTGGTCCCAAAGATGCGTTGGAACGCCGCGAGCTTTCGAAGGGTTGGTAATGATCCCACAACCAGTCCAATATTGAATTCCACCACCATCCATACCAGGGACTTTTCAATAGAGTCCATTTGAATGAAATGTCAACAATGTGGTAATATAATAAGACACTGCTATGTGGGGTAAGCTTTGCGAGTACGCACACGTAAAATCTTCGTCGTTCTCGAACGCGAGTGTGGCAGGCGAGCCAGTGCTGCACCGCAGCTCAATATACCTTTTTGGAGTTAAACAATCAGCTATTGATCCTGTACTTCTTTCACTCGTACTCATCAGGTGGCTCACCAAGTCCAAAGAGAGCTGAGATAGACATGCGACTCTTCAAGGGCATTTGGAGCTTCCAGATACTAGGCATGGGCAAGACTATGATCGCCACATCCACCAAGAACATCAACACACACTGGTACATTGTGACTCCAAACAATGTATTTCCTGAAATGCATTTTTAATTGACGAATCCCAGCTTGCCTGTTTCCCCATTACTGGCCTGTCCATTCTCGGTTTAACACGAGGTGTATAGGGTTTCTTCTCATGACCGAATGGTCCAATCATGAGGACAAGGCCGTTGTGCGCAACGCTGCTCATGAAATTGTTGACGTTGCTGAGACCACCGCGAAGACGAATGGAACATCCCTTACCTTCAAATACTCGAACTATTCCTTGCCACAGCAGGACCCCCATTCAAGTTACGGCGCGGAAAACCTCGAAAGATTGGGAAAGGTTGCAAACAAGGTCGATCCTAAGGGCATATTCCAAAGCCTGCGAAATAGCAGCTGGCTGGTGAGCCGAGCAGGAAGCAAATGATGAGCTGAGTAGACTCTCCGCGGAATATACACAACAGCTAGTAGTATTAGTTCACCTGGCCAGGTGTGTATCGACTCCAAATACTACCACTGCCGAGTAGGTACCCGTGGACTACTACTACTACTACTACTACTACTACTACTACTCTGTGATCATATGGGAATTTGACAGATCTGTTATTAAGATAGCTATCAATCACGTAGTACTAGTAGTAGTAGCCCGATAATTTCAGAGCTGAGATTTTTAGCCTTTCCGACCTCGGGAGTCTTGGAACTTGAACTTGAAATTTAATAGACCACCTAAGGTTACCTATGGCAGCTTGTGTTATTATTTTCCAGATAAAAATAAGCTGCCAATGGATAAATGTATTTTTCTGTTTTGCTCATCAAAGCAGTATATATGCCCCTTTCCAACTGGTTCTAGTACATACGACCATAGGGTGTGGAGAACAGGGCTTCCCGTCCGCTCAGCCGTACTTAAGCCGCACGCCGGCAGGTTAGTAGTATGGTGGGTGACCACATGCGAATCCCTGCTGTTGTATGTTTTTGCTTTTTTTTTATGTCATTCATTGGAACGATGATGCCCTTGCCGCTTTGTGTTAGAGAAGATTTCTTTTGCGTTTTATACACTGGCGAAACGCCCACTACTAAAACACTGTCACATCACTGTCACAGACTGGCTTTATCATCTTTGAAACTGAGCAGTTGAGATTTTCCCGGACTAAACTCTCAGGTTCTCCGCCAAAATCTTGTCCACCTGTCCAGGGCTTTTCTAATGGAGCGACAAAAAGTCATGTCAGACATGTGACACCAATCATAATGTTGATGAAGGATGTTAAATATCATTGGCTGGCTGCTACAGCTTTCTCCAACTCTGGAGTAGGGAAGTGCTCGCCTCCTGGCCACAAAATTGACGGTCTTTCCCCAGGACCCGCATCCTCAGGCCGAGAATCCCCCGGGAGAATCTGCAATCGAGTGCCAACCCAACCTAAGGCAGGTCCGCCCGGCGTTAGTTCATTCCCCTGATGGCGGCATACTCTCGAGGGTGATTACCATGCTTAAAGCGCGCAATAGATTTTGTATGTCGTGTCTACAGGAGGAAATTTTTAAGAAAGGGAAAAAGTTAGGATAGGGGGAAAACCAGAAGGGAGGGAAAATTAGAACAAGAAAACTCAAGCTGCGAGGGAATATTTGAATGAGGGAAAATTTAAGTGGTGTGGATTTTATCACGATGCTAGTATTCCGGTTTGCTAAAATTAGGAGTAGTTAATATTCCTGTTCTTATAGTATTATCTTCTTGGGAAAATTCTAGCTGCTCTGTTTAAACGGAGATAAGGCGAGCAAAAAATGATTATCCTCGGACCCGCGGGGGTTCAATTCAGGTAAATTATGGATTTCGACTAGGTCTATTCCAAGATTTAAACTTGAAGGTTCTTAAGCTGAAGAAGATGCTCGATATAGTATGTTGTGAGAATATATATATACTTCGTAGTACAAGAACGGAACCCTGCGAATACTGCTAGTAGGTACTAGTAACACGGCTCCCTAGTATCTGGAGGGCCTTGGAAGGAAGTACCTAGGTAATGTATCGCTGAGCAATTAAGGCGTAACTAGATCTCATCACCGAGGGAAGGGCCACTGCCACTAGGAGAAGGATGATATTCAAGAAAGGCGCAGTACAATGCTCATTTTGGACATAGGCGTCGTTGAAATTTGAGGTTTTGTCCTCCTTGGGCCAAAAGACTACTCGTACACTGATTTCTACCCGACTACTTGTGGTCTGCTCAAGCAATCCTACAGGTAAATTCGTGGTTGTATAGTCTCCTATGTCCAATAATTCCCTGCAAACTTGTACTTTGCGAAGTAAGCGCACATATATCGCCGTCTTGTGCTATCCACTCTGCAATAGATGCAGGCCAAAACTTCATAATTGCAGCGATAGATCATCAACTACAAAGCCACCTAAGCCTCTAATTATTGAAGCTTTTGTCGACGCACGTCTACTTCTAGTTTCCTGGGTATTGATTATGATATTTAACAATTTCAGCCTCGGCTGCTTCCAAACAGCTCTTCCAGCTTGAGGCCTTGCATGAAGGGAGATCACGGAACTCGAATAGGGCCAGTTTCTCAGTAGGATGGTTGAGGCGATACTCGGTCAAGTATCCATACCCTCCAACTTGGCCATCAATCATTGCTTCATCAGCTTCCTTGAGCAGATCTTTGCCATCTTCCAAGCCCTGGATCCAGGCCTTGACATTGACAGGGCACTCCTCTGAGCCGTAGCAGATGTTAATCTGCAATTCCTCGAATTTGCCATTGATCTTCGTATTATCCGGGCAGCCAGAGCAAAAACTCTCATCAACACTAGATTTGGGTATTATTATCGAATATTTCTATACAAAACTCGCGCGAAGACTTACGCGGCATATTCATCGGCGTCTTCTATAGGGTTTATATAGCACGCCAGCTTGTTCACGATAGCCCATAGATCTTTATTTTCAAGCTTAGACTCGATGAGTTTATACATTTTAGCAAAGCTTGTTCGCGGCATAATCGATGTCAATTCCTTAGCACTTTCACTGTTGCGGACCTGGCTGCCAGCCTTTGCATGGGAAAGAAGAAGCGCAAGGAATCCGCGAACATTTTCGCCAACATTCTTAGTAAGACCACCAGGGCTCTCCTCGAAAATAAAATCATTGACCCAGACCTTGCTATCGATCTTGCTTCTTGCATAAGTCACAAGGGGGGGCGAGCTTTTGCCAATGTTAATCTTAGATTGCTTCATCAGGTCGTTGATAGCCCCAAGAGGCATCGGAGCGGTTATTTGACGAGACCAGACCGAATTCACAGGATCAGAGCCTACCTTAAGACTCCAAGGATTCTTCGTGTTGCCAGTGATGTCAAATTGCTGGCCGGACTTTGGGTCCCATTTTTTCTGTTGGAGGTGGTCAGCCACGTCTTTCTTCTAGGTAGTCCCAGTACCGATATTTACCAGATTTTGATAGATCTCGTCTGCCACAGTTGCAGCTCTCCCTGTCCCCAATTTAATCTTCTTTCCGTTCAAGATATATTCTGCAAAGAGCTGTCCCAGAACGCTTCCAGTAGCGTCCGCCATCAATTCCAGTCGTCGCCAGAGAACTTGGCACCATTGCCTCCATTGCCCGCTTGCAATGCAACGGACTTGCCCTTGGCAGAGAAATCAGCTTGGTTCATCGCTTTTTGCTCCTGCGGTGACAAACTGTGAATATCCTTGGTGAAAAGATACTCCCGGACTCGAACTCAACGCCGATACCAGGAGAGGCTATGCCTGCGCGCTCAACCAGATTGCCAGTAATTGGCGTGGCAGTGCCGAGTTGAAAGGAGGAAAGCGACAACAGAAGTATAACCGCATGGCTCCAAGATATGGTGGCGGAGTGCATGGTATATTGAAGGAATAGAAGGTAAACAGTAGAGTTTCCGGGAGATATTCTCCTAACGTTTTGAATTTATACCTCAACCGAATGAACCAAGTGTTTGAGTTTCCTCAATATTCTTAAGCCATAGCAATTACGCTGTGCCAAAGGCATAATGGGCCCGGCCCCGATTTTTCACAGCCCCAAAGTCGCAATGGTCTTAAGGCGGTATCGGCTGGCCCGTAACCTAGGACTAAACCACAGCAGACGCTACAAGCTTTCGTCTGCATTAAGCCCCCTCCCCTAAAATGGCCAAACTAATTATCCACATTGCCCTTAGTGACGCTTAGTCTACTCAAAATATGACCGTAGCGTCAAGTGAAATGTAAAAATTGTATTTATTTATACGGCCGTCGTGTATCTATTTTTGGTTTTTCCGCATCACCCTTGCGGCCTAATATCGCAAGCAACAGGACATGATATAGAAATGGCTTACCCAAATGTCGATTAAGCGAGTGTTTGGTGACGGCGTGTAAAATCTTTTTATCGCTTCGCTTATCATCCATTGCATTGGCTCGAAACCATGCACGCCATTGACAAGTTCAGGAAGACTTGTTCTCCAGGATTTATCTTATGTGACTGAGACAGCGGATCTTCCAAGTGAGATCGAAACCCAAGTCTGTAATTCCTTTGAAGAACATCCTGTAAAGGGTGCAAAGGCATATTACCTCCGCACTGTTCTCCACGACTGGCCAGACAAGCAGGCCGTGGAGATTCTTTCGAGGCTTCGTGAAGCAATGGGACCCGGTTCTTTGCTCCTGATTCATGAAAAGGCTATGCCGGAGACCAATATTCCGTGGATGGCTGCGATTGGTGATATGACTATGATGACTGCCTTTTTCAGCGGCGGAGCGAATCAATAATGAGTGGTAAATACTGCTAAACAAGGCCGGGCTGAAGCTCAGTGGGTTTTGGAAGCCCGAGGGCTCTTCCGCACAGCAACATGTGTTCATAGAGGGCGCAGTTCATTGATGTGAGCAACATTATCCCATGATGTACCAACGCTTGATTTGGGATGTCGAAACCAAATTCACGATTGCTCTTGTCCTTGTTTAAACGTAGCTGTAGCGAAGGAATGTCGAACACTGACTGACTGGACAAGGAAGAAGGACATGGAAGCGGAAGTAGACGTGAAGGAAGCGAGAGCAAAGATGGGCAGGTATTTCTAACGACCACTGCCTTCCTTAAAACAGCCCTCACTATATACAAGGCTTTCCTCCAAACTCCTGTTGATGTATTGAGGCATCCAGATCGCGCTCTTCTCGCCGCAGCCTTCTTCCACCTTCGATAGATAGACCTGCGAATCCCTACTGCCGGATGTTTGAGCTTTAGCTTCCCCCCCCCTTTCTTCCATGTTTTAAATAAGATGGCAATTCAACCAATCAGCATATTCGGTCTCGTTCAAAGTGGCCGAAATTGAATGGCAGGTTCCAAGTTCCAACATTATAGGCAGTTCTTTCGCGTTACAATCTCCATAGTCTATTTCCACGAACCCCAGGAAATAATGTTGGAGCGTAATTACTAGCAGTCCTTGCAAGGCACACTTCCTTTCGCATTATTCTATAAATACTCTCCAGGGCTGATTTCCTATCAGTCGAGCCTCATCACCTGACCTGGCTCGTATTGTCAGCCGCACGTGATTCAAGTCAGTGTGGCAATGCTTCAACTTATCTGCCTAGCCTGCCACTTATTCTATTATTCCCTCGCGGGTCATGGAGGCGAGCATTTCGACAGGCAAACATGCTGAAATTCACCACTCCTGATAGCCAGAGGGTATCTGATTATACATCCGAAGAAAGCACCCCTGACGCGAAACAACTCCAGACCGTGTTTCGCGTATCCCCACGAGAAAAAAGAGACAAGACATTTCATGCGCGACGATCTCATAAAAAGTCTAGAGGGGGTTGTTTGACGTGTAAAAGAAGACGGGTGAAAGTAGGCGGGTTAGAGTGCTCTATGTGTTGGTCAGTCAAGCTGATGCCTCGTACAGTGCGATGAACAGAAGCCACATTGTCAAAAGTGCAAATGCAAGGGAATAGAGTGTTCCTATTTGCCAGAAAATGATGTCGTTCGTCAAAAGAGGGCTGAGAGCCTATTTGAACCTGATGACCCAACAGCCATAATATTTACCCTTTCACTTAACGACCTTACGAATAAAATCGAGACTGTGCTAGGTTTTGATTCGAAGCAGATATTGAATCCCTTGATAAGCAAGAAACCAGGCCCTGCTTTTCCCACGGTGGCCTTTCAGCATTTTATGAACAGCACGGTTAAGACCATTGCCAGCCCCGCAATACGAAAGGTAATGGGATCCGACATGATACGAGTATCATTTGCTGTAAGCTTTCCCTGATGATTTCCTCCCAGCTGGCCATTTCACTTAACGGCCTTCCACAGAATCCCCATTTGATGTATACTGTTCTCGCGGTCGGCATCCTCCATCTCAACCGCATATCACCCAACAAAGAGAGGTCGTTTGCCGAGGCCTACTTCTGGCAACAAGCTCTCCAGCAGTACCAAAGAGCACTTTCTTCACCAGTGCGACCGGATAATGTGGACGCTCTCCTATCGTCCTGCATGATGATGGGAGTGATGACAATCTGCCCCGAGGATTTCAGCCCCACAGACTCGTGGGTTCTCACAAACAGGCCGGAGGCGATGAACTGGCTTTGTCTACAAAGTGGCCTTCGAACAATCATAACCCTAGCCGCACCTTACATCCCCGACAGCATCTGGGCCGTATCCTTCGACGCGATTGTGAAAGAAGAACGTACAATCTTCGATGAAAAACCACAAGCAGGACGAGATGGACTTGACCCGGATCTAGCCGATCTCTGTCAAATCGATGAATATACCACGGAGAACAATAGCATATATTACGACCCTCTTAGAATTCTCTCCGCTCTCCTGAAACTTGAAAGGAACAGGCCTAACTCCGCTCACGTTTCTTCCTTCATGGGCCGGCTAGAATGTGACTTTCTCGCGCTCTGCAGGAAGAGGGATGTCCCGGCCCTGGTCATGCTGGTGCAGTGGATGGGACTCATGTGTGCCGCGGCAGAATGGCAGCCGTGGATAGAAGGGAGGATCAGACCGGAATGTATCGCTATTTGCATGTTTCTGGAACACAGTACCGACCCTTTGGTATTGCGCTTGCTGAAGTTTCCAGCCGAGGCGAGTGGGTATGAATTGACTGTGCCGCTAAACGGCTAGACAGAAATCCATCAAGTGACATGACCCATGACCCACCTTCAAAAATTAAATCTGTATGTACATATTTGGAATGGATATGGTCTCCGCTTGGTTTTTGATAGAGCTTCGCGTTTGGGCGTGCCATGGTAGACAGGTAGATTTCAGGTACAGTAGGGTGTGCCCAGGTGGCAAACAGGCCCCCTTTCAGACATTTCGGTCACAATTCAACAAAAGTCAGCAACTAGTCACACGGGTTTTTATGGGTCATCAAAGTAACCATGTAGAGATGATCCACATTCTTCGGCATTTCATGGTTAGCTTGCTTGTAAAAAAGCTTGATGAGAGGATATAACCCACCTGGGCATCAATCAAAAATCGGCCAACATTGTATTTAAAACACTTGGACTAGTATATTGAGATCGCGAACTAATTAGCATGTGAAGAGAAGTCTTTTTGTTTGTTTTTCTTTCACGAAAAATAAAATTCTGGAACGTGCATAGCTTACGGCGACTCCTCCCGATGGACGATCCATATCAAACACTTTCCCGATTTTCAACCGAGCGATCTCCGAACCCTCATCTCGGCAAAAACAACAACAGCGCAAAAAAGCAATGCCCAGAACAAGATTAATGCGCAAGGTGGGTTGAACGACAACCAATCGCTCTAGAATCCTTCTACATCTTTACAGTTAGTTCACCTGCACTTCTTATCGCTGCTCCACCTAAGGTCACAAGCGAGCGCCCAAGGTGAAGCCAACAAGGGCGGAAATATCTCGGCCTGGCTCGGTGAGGTATTTTCGGCACCAGAAATACTGTAGGGCTGAACGAATAAGCAGTCCCCCTAGGCAAGCGGCGAAAATCTTTGCAGGGGTCGAAAGAATCCTTATAAGGGAGCTGGTTTCTTCCCATCGGGAATTAAAAGCACTCATCAAACTTGAACTAAATTCGCCCTCTTTAAGTCGCGACCCTTTTTGCCTGAAACCCCCAAACTTAGGTAGAATCAACCATTTTTACCCATTCGCTCTTGACGAGGCCTGCACCTGAATATGTCGAGCAACACATCAAGCCGCCAAAACTCCATACAATCGCCCACTGGCATTGTCAAGGACTTCGACGTCCATTCCATCGCTATCGACAAAAAAGAGACTGCTACTACTAGTCCCTCTGGCTTTAAGCGTCGTTGGCAAGATATTCGCAAGAAATGGGGACCTTTGATGGCGGCCAAGGAGCACTTGGATGATGAATACACTTTTCCTCCTGGCCGTTACGCTGGACAGGGTATTTGAAGCTCTTTTGAACAAGAAGCACAATGGTGAGCACATGATTCAAGTGAGGTCTCTTTTCTACAAGACTTTTTTCTAATCAATATACTTTCTTTCTAGCTAGACAAGCTCCACACTACATTCTTCGGAACTAAAGGTCACCGGCTTCCGTGACATGAATACGATTTACGAACAACAAGCTTTTCTTTGGATACTATTGAGGTTTTAATGGGGTTAATAGGGATGGAATGCGATGGAGGCTGCTTTATATCTGCGTCGCATAGGATGTCGTGTCATCGTTTTCAGAAATAGAAATAATAATACATCGATCGCCATTTGGCACAATTTCGACCTCAGATTGTAATAATTTCAAGGACGCTACTGGGAGCCTCGATTGAAGAAAGGAAAACACCATCGCTCAGGTAATCTCTATTGATAAACGATCTAGATGATTCCATGTACTCAAAATAGGAGTTGCAAGATACTTTCCACAGCAAAACTTTCTAGCTACGCTCTTTCTACCTCGAAGCCTTAGCCTCGTCCTTCTTCTTCTGAATCCTCTGCTCCAGCGCCTCAACCCGACGATCAATCTTTCCAAAAGACCAACTCTGGAAAGCAGAAGGATACAAGAAAGGTCGGAGATCAAATCTATGATCGTCGGGACTGTAGCTTTCTGCATGGTACGACGGTGTGGCGACGGTCTGCTTGTGACGGTTGATCTGGTAGAAGTGGAAGAATTTCTTCACTTTATCGGCAACTTCGCGCGGGCTAAGTCTGTCCTCTCCTTCGCCGCCCCATTCTTCCAGGAGCACGAGGAACATTCCGAAAGGTCCGAGGTGGTTTACCTTTCGCAGGGTGCCGAAGCGGGATAGTTCTTTGTAGGTCATTTGCATGTCAACCTCGTCGGATTGTGTCTATATTGTGAATTAGCCTTTGCTGCGACCGGCGAGAAAGAATGGTCTTACGTGTTCGGCGGTGATGGGTTCCAGCTCGGCTGTTGGGGTCGCCTCGATGAAGTCTTTGAGGATGGGCATGTCGAAATCTTGAGATGCCCAGGCGATGAAACGCTTCAGGTCGACCTTACTGATAGATCCGATCGGGTTGATATCCGCAGAGGAGCAGTCATATTTAGTGAGGTCTGCACGGAGAGTTAGTTCAATGTATACAAATTTTAGGACGCATACTCACATCCACGTAGACATTCATCGACGTTAGAGCTTCCAAGGACCAAGAGCGAACCGCCACCTGGTCGGCCACGAACCTCACACAATTCCTGAGCAAGGTAATAAGAAATGACCATCCGAGATCGAGCCTGAATATTCTGCAAAGCAAGATTTTGCGTAGTCGAACCGCCATGGACTATTCATACATTAATGATGAGCAAGTTTCTCGGTGCTGGAGAGATGGAGACGGACCCTTGAACTTCGGTTCAAACCCAGTAGCACTGGTAAGAATATTTTTCGTCGAGTGATATACATCGTCGATATTAGTATCCGTGTGGTAGGCACCGATGCGATCAGCCAGCGCTCGAGCACGCTCCCTCGTTTCCTTACTGCTCTGGTCCTTCATACCCAAGAAGGAAGTGCATAGCACCTGGTTACAAAGCTCCTCGGCAGTCTCGGGCAGCTTGTCGGAGTAAGCAGCGATACGCTTAACATCCGCAATGACCACCTCGTTGCCTTCTTTCATCGCTTTGATGACTTGGCGACACATGGAGTAGACAAGTGTGGCGGTGGCACAGCTGTCAATGCCACCAGAGAGAGGAATGAAGAAACCAGCGGCCTTGGATCGGCGAAGGTAATCCCAAAGCCAGCAAGCAGGTCCGTAAGCGATTTCCTCTTCGGGGATGTGGTAATGCGGGGGCCTGCGGGCTGTAGCAGAGTGCATCTCGTCCAGGTCGAGATTCTCGTGAGACAAAGAGAAGTCCACCTCGATGCGCTTGTATTCCGGCGCTGCGATGGCTTGCATGCCGCGCGAGGGCGCGAATCGATAAGATCGCACGGCTTCCAGATCAACGGTAGCAACGACTACTTCGACTTCGTTCAGGCCGAATTGGCTGGACTGTCCGACAATGTCTCCGTTGACGAAGATCATCGCGCTGCCGTCATAGTACCTGTGCTCTTATTAGTTAATGCTTCCCATGTCGCCAGGGGTAATCATACAGTCGGTCACCGTCACAACCAATCTGATTGGAGTACAAGTAGACACCTCCATTCTTCCGGGTTGCTTCTGAGATCAGAGCGACACGCTCATCCAACTTTCGGAGGGTGTGATGACTTCCGCTGCTGTTGGTGAAGATTTCCACACCATTGAGGCCCCTGTAGGTGGGTTAGCATGGCGACAGTATAGTAAGAGGTAGTGGCGCACATTGTTATATGAGGACTGTTGGGTGTGAAAAGCTCCTCACAAGTCTCCGCGGCCAGGGTCGTGTCGAAGGTGGACAAGACAACATCTCCGATGGGAACATGGCGGGAGCCCTGGTGCTTCTGGATATGCGGGGGAAGGTAGTAATCCTCCACGTGTCTGGGGCGATTCCACGGAGTGAAAAAGCGCATTTCGCGGAAGTTTCCATCGTTGGCGAGATAGAGCTTAGGACGCAGGCACAGGATTTTGCCGTTCAAAACGATAGCGCGGGCATTGTATCTGCAGTTTCGGTGGAGGATGGGAAGACTAGGAGGAGGGATTAGATGGATGTTTGATTGTGGAGAATGGGTTGGGCTCGGAAGTATGGGACGTACCCAACATCGATAACGATATCGTGCAGTTCAGGATCGGTCAAGATAGAGTACAGCGAGTCCCATGAGTTATCGTAGATCTCATTCTCTAGGAAGTGATCCAGACAGCCTAACGAGATCAATTAGAGCCAAACATCCAAGGAGTAAGCATGAGAGACGTACCGTATCCAGGAATTTCCAGCTCCGGACCGACACGCAAAGTCGCGCCGGCCTCTTTGGCCTTGATGATACTTTTCTTGATGCGCTGAAGGTTCCCTTCAAAATCGAGGGCCCATTGGTTCAGCGCACATGTGGCCAAAGTAATGAGGGGGGCCATTTTGAAACACAACCTCAGCTGTGATGACTAGACAGGAAGCACAAGAACGCAAAGTGACAGTGACTGAACTTTGAAGCTGACGGTGACACATTCAGGTGTGCGCCAAAGAAAGTTGCCCGCACCCCGCGGATGTCACGTGTGCGGAGTCATACTGGTGGGACAAACAAAGACAGATCCAGTTAATTTCGAATTGCCATTGGGAATAATAGTGAGGTCGTCCGGCTAGATCAGATAAGACCAGGATCCTCTATATTATGGAGCTATCTATTCCATGCTCTCCACATATCCGAATAGGGATGGTCATTGTCAATTGATCTTGGGGAATATGGGTCACGTGATATGGTAATCCGAGAGATTAATACTAGACATTAAACTACTAGTACTAGTACTAGTACTGGTATTCAAGTTCAAGATCTGAAATTGAAGCACTGCCAGTATCAGGTGGGATACCTAGGTACTCAGAGATCGACTCCATGGCCCCGGGTTCCAAGGTTGACTCGTGATTCAGGGCGATCATAACTCTAGTGCATCAACATATATAGCACCACCACCTTCCAAGGTTTCCAAACCTTGACTCCGAATCTCAAAAAATATACTGTTTGACTGCATGGCGGGCATCTCTATCCGAATAAATAGTACTCTACTTTGGAATCAATAATACTACATGAAGTTCAAATTGTTGACATTGACATCCACACTGGCCTGTGCACGTGTCCACCAGCGAGAGTGCGGGGGGGGGGGGGATCAGCCACACCCAACGACGTCAACATACAGCAGATATGACACGATTCATGAAAATGTCACTGAACACAAGCGCTACAACAGAATGACTCGTCGGAAACAGTTCCTAAGTATCTCACCAAAGCCGAAACCAACCCCTAGACTCGGAGGCGGTCGCGATGGATCTTCCAACTCCGAGTCGGTTTCCCGATCGGAGGGGTAGTCGGAGGGGTAGTACTCCGTCATACAAGTATTACTTACTAGCCAGGAAGGCTGCCAACCAATGCCAATCCAATAGTCCAAACTTGGTACGGGTAAGCCTTTTCAATCCATGTCAATTCACCAGGGCCTGCGGGGATATGATTGGTCGCCTTGCGTGTCACCTACGAGTACGTGCGAGAAGCCGAGAGCCCTGGATGGGATGTCCCTTGGCTTTGACCCTTGTCAGGGGCAAAGCTACTACGAGTAGGCAATGTAAGGCAAATTGTCGGCACTCCGTGCAGAGTGATTTCCGATCTTCAGCGCGCCAGCGAACGGGCACAGCACCGACGGGAAACCGGGTTCTGTCATTGGACTAGAACCGCCGAGCACGAGAAGTGAATCGCAGATATGGACTTAGATAATGCGCGATCTCCACACCAGGCCGGGACTAGCACGGATTGCAGTACTCCGGGGTGTGGGATGTACTGTAGGGCTCTTGGAAGAGAATGGAGTGTCTGAGTCCACCGAGGCAGGCCAGACGGGACTTGGACAGAAAGTGCAGACTAAAAGTTTCACCGGGCGTGAGGAATAAAGTTTACTCGGTCGATCGTTGCAGGGATTATTTTGACGAGAGATAGATGCGAAACCAGATCTAGATCGAATCTGAAGATACAGATGGTACGGAGTACTCTCGATCAATATGACCTGGGGGTATAGTGTATTTTGAGTACCCCGGAGAGGTCACTAGACGCTGTATACAAGCACAGCGGGCAACATTCAAGCCGAAACAATGAGTGAGGGACAAAATGAGATCACCGTGTGGGCCGCACCAGCCACTGGGGGAAGATCTCGCCGCGACTGGGACCCGACATTTCCCGAGTAAACGTTTTTCAATCCCGCGTTAGAGGCAATGGAATGAGGGCGAGGTGCAGTAGTTCGAACGGGATAGAGTTTTGAAATTTGTTAGATCTATTTTTGAGGTTGATTGAATAGGAGAACGTGGCTGATGGCAAATAATCATAATCATACTCTAACCATAATTTATACGAAAACAAAGAAAACTTCCACAGGGGTAATGAATACGGGCAAGAGCCGACCAATCACGGGCCAGGGAACACTCATCGCCGTGCTCGGCCGCGGGCCGAACGGCGAACGGGCAACGGGCACGGCATACAGAATTTTGTTTTACTCCGTCTGGGCATTGGAAAATAGTACGTACCGTGTTCTCCGTCTAGTAGATGCGCGATATATTGGCGGTTGGACTACGAGTATGTGGTCTATACTCGTACTAATTATTCACAATCTCTCCTCCACCCGACGTCATCCCACGCTTCCTCACCCGAGATCCACCCACATGCTTCCGTTCCATCCTGTGCGTTACCGTCAACTTGTCGCGGGTTGCATAGACCAGTGGGCCATGATCCACCTTCAGGTTTCGGGAATCCCGATGGGGTAATGCGATGGGTGAGTGAGAATGTTGACAGCGCAGATGAGTGTTGTTTAGAGGATGACAATCCAATCATTGATGCCGATAGGGAGAGATGCAGTCGGAAAGTACTGCGCCAGGGTGGTGATGCGGGCAGAAAGCAGAGGGGCAGAAAGGAGGCGGTCAAGGGCGGCTCAATCGGGGGGGGTCATGACATCATTCTTTCCCGCTAGCAACCAGCGGGGGGGTGATCTAACCCGATTGGGCCACATCAGGGCTGGTTGGTTGTTACTTGGTTACTTGCAAAAAGAGATTGACTGGGCGCTAATGCGGGATCCAGCTTGCGGGAAAGTAATCCGAGGGTGTGATATGTGATAATCTAGATGCTCACATGTTCACTGGTCATAGCACAGCACTGCACTGCACAACATAGTATAGCTATAGAGTAGATATCGATACCTAGGTATACAATATTGTAAAGTCCTGTGTAGGGGGAATGTATGCAAACGTCCAGGAACTACCAATAATCCGAGCCACTCACCATTGCTCTCTCACTCCACTTTACGGACCACTTCTCCCCTTCTGCTAGTCAATGACGCACCTGGCACGTAGGTCTGAACCGTCTCCATCCTCTTTTGCGCCTTCTGGCCTAGCAATCCCGAATGCCGCCGTCCTGGTTGGGTATATACACCACAGAATGGGCACCATTATGGGTCCTGCATCCACCGGGCTCCATAATCGGGACTGCTGCTTGAGGGAACCCAATCTGCCACCTTCTAAAGTTTTTTTTTTTTATTAAATAAAATCATCTTCCTTGCCCCTCCATTGCCTCTTGTTTCTTTCATTCTTATCCTTCTTGATTGATTGTCTTGTGATCCTTTGTCCGTGCTAATCCGGACAATCGTATCCGTAGTATCAATTCTTTCATCGCAATCCTATACATCCAACCAACCACCACCTCCCCCTCCATCAACATGCCTCGCTTCTCCGATGCTGACCTCGGCGGCGACAATACCAGCCCCAGTGGTCCTCCCCCTGCCCCCAGCGACGGTGCTTCTCGCGAGGGCCAGCCCGGTGTCACCATCCCCGTCGACAACCACAACCACACCATTGAGATCCCTGCCACTCGCAGCTCCATCAGTGATACTCATATGCAGCGCCTGAGCCTGTCTCCCTCCATGCGGGACCGCCGGGGTTCTCGCAACTCCTTTGGTGTCTCTCTGCCCATCCCCGTTCCCCGCGCAGGTCGCGTTTGTCCATTGCTCACGCTCCTGGCTCGGCGGCCCGCGATATCATCGCCTCTCAGGTGCAGGACACCCACAAGGAGAAGGTCGAGAAGGTCAAGAACATGTGCTTCGCTTTCGACATTGACGGTGTGCTGGCACACGGCAACATCGCGATCGAAGAGGCCAAGACTGTCCTGAAGATTCTGAACGGCGACAACGAGCTCGGCATCCAATTCCCCTATATCCTCCTCACCAACGGTGGTGGTAAGACCGAGGAAGCCCGCTGCCAGCAGCTGTCTGAGGTCCTGGGCTTCCCCATTTCCACCGACCAGTTCATCCAGTCTCACACTCCCATGCAGGCTCTTGCGGAGTACTACGACAACGTCCTAGTCTGCGGTGGCGAGAGCAACAACATCCGTGGCGTTGCCGAGAACTACGGTTTCAAGAACGTCGTTATCCCCAAGGATATCCTCGCCTGGGACCCCACTATCTCCCCTTGCCGCAAGTTCACCGAGGAGGAGAAGAAGGAGGCTAAGGTCCGTGACTTCGCCAATTTCAAGTTCGACGCCATCATGTGTTTCGCCGAGTCCCACGATCAGAGCACTGAGTACCAGATCATTCTGGATCTGCTCCTTTCCGCCAACGGCCGCCTCCTCACCCGCGCCAAGGATCCCGCCGCCCGCGATGCCGTTGCCGGCCACATCCCCATCTACTTCTCACAGGGTGATCTGCTTTGCCCCACCGAGCACAAGGGTCCCCCTCGTCTGCACCTGGGTGCCTTCCGCGTTGCCCTGGAGGCTCAGTACAAGGCTCTGACCGGCCGTGACCTCGAACGTATCGTCTACGGTAAGCCCGAGCGTGCTACCTACATCGTCGCCGACGAAGTCATCAAGTCCTGGATGGAGGAGATTCACGGCCAGAAGACCCTGCCCGAGAACATCTACATGATCGGAGACAACCCCCAGTCCGACATCATCGGTGGTAACCTGTACGGATGGAACACCTGTCTCGTCCGCACCGGTGTCTTCCAGGGCGGCAAGAACGACATTAACAACCCTGCCAACTTCGGTGTCTTCGACCACGTCCTCGACGCCGTCAAGGCTGCCATCAAGAAGGAGCTTGGCGACGACTTCAAGTTCGAGTGGAACCCTCCCAACCCCACTGCCACTGCTTCCTCCGCTATCCTGGAGTAAGTTAGTCAGGCGGTGAGGTCAATGGTCGAGAGAAGATTTGAAACAAAAAAATGATTCCCCCATGTTCATTCCAGAATGATTCTCCCTTTCCTTTTCTTTTTCCTTTTTTTCTCTCCTATACTTCTATCTTCTTCTTTTCCTTTTTTGATCTCATATCTCTTTTTGTGTATGCGTGACCTGGTTGGTGCTAGGTCCCATTTACTATTTTTGCATCATGACCAGTTTAATGTTGGTATATCGCAGCTATTGATACTGCGCAAACCGACCGATTAGGTTCAGGTTCTGGCCCTCCCCGGCTGGAAGAATTTCACGAATAGCTTTACGAACATAGACATTTTCTTTTCTCTTTGCCCATTCCATTCAATTTCCCGTTTCATGTAGAGTGTAAACCACAGGCTCCCGGTTCAGCCACTCGACTCAGCCCATTTCGCAAGGCTCAGTCTCGCCCGCCCATTTCGGCCTCTTTTGGCGGCCGGTGAATTTCCGACGCACAGCCCGCTTGTCTTGTCTTTGCCCCACTGACCGGCCCGGGAAAGAGGTCAGCCACATCATCATCTCGGACATGCAGATAGGTCCAGCTTCCTCCATTATAGGGATCCATGGTAAGGGGTATTCATCGGGAGAAGGTAGCTCCCGGAGTTCTTATCCTGCTAGATGTGAAATTGTACATGCATACTATGTGGCTGCCTGAGGTGGAGAGAGCAGGTTTGAATTACAGACTGACAGAAGGTCAGAATCACGAAAGTGGTGGATGCATCCAAATGACTAGAGATGACTTGGAGAGGAGCATGATCTTTGATGTCTGAGGCATTTAAGTCTCAGCATAGACTCATTTTGATATGGTATCTATAATTGGTGAAACCTGGAACTATTGGCGTTGGCGTGCGCATTCCTCAGGCAACCCGCCTTGCCATGCCTTGCCTTCTGTCTGCTCTAGATAGCGTTCTTTCTCTCATCCATCATTCATCCAGAGTTTGCATCTCCGTCATCACTTGATAATCTTTTAGTTGGCCCAGGTCACCCAGGTGGTCTATTAAAAACCAACCCGAATACACTCCCAGAATACTTTGGTTGCCTTTCATGCTTCTTCCCATGGCAGGCCCGGCGCAGAAGCTGCACCAGATCCAAATAGTCCCATTCAGGGGCTTGGGATTCCGCAATGGCAATTTCCGATGCCCAGGGGACCTCACATGTACATATCAACCCGGTTATGCAGGATGCCGTGGCAGGTCTTCATATTTTTTTCAAGTAGGCCCGGCCCAGAAGCAGCACCGCACCTGCATTGTCTGCTCGAATGGCCTGGGCTTGCGCATAGAAAATTTGCCGTCCGAATTGCTCTAGACATATACTCCGCCTATCTAATGCTTTCAACATCAAGTGGACAATGGACTTATTCCGAATCGCAGCCGCGGATAATGGGGTTGACTCGCTGCGTCTTCGTGATTGTAGTGGATCTGCACCGCGGTCCAACAGTAACGAGACGTATTGCTCGACCTCATCACCGTCGCATTTATGATCGATGTCATTGATTTTGCATTTATCATTCCTATCGAGAACGTTGAAAAGAGGACCGTCAGCTGCGGTGATATCGACCCCATGAGCGAGTAATGTGTCCAAGGTAGAAATGACCTTCTCAATATCCGGGCTTGGACATTTTATACATCCCAGAAGGTTTTTTCTGTATACAACAGATATGTCAAATACCAAACCTCTTGCGTAGAGCAGATTTATAACCTCGGTATTAGCCCCTTTGATGGCTTCCACCAGTGCAAGTTGGGCTTCCTCACTATTCGGCGTGACCTTGTAACCATGCTCCAGAAGACATTCCACCATGCGAAGACCCCCACGGGCGGCACATACAAGAGCATCGCCTCGCTCATCGTGCAAGAGCGAATCGAAGATCCCCCGTTCCTGGAGGATCTTCGTAATACCAATGGCCCCATCTTTCAAAATCTTTTCAAGCAGCGATTCATTCCATGTCCTCTTCCGATCAATGCTTGCTCCTTGATCAAGCAGGAGCTCAAATATCTCGGATGATGGCACAGCTTGGCGCAAGATAAATTCTCCTCTATGCTCTCGAAAGTTCGGATTTGCCCCGTGTTCTAAAAGAGCATGCACAATAGGCAAATGAGATTGAGAAACGGCCAACGTGAGCGGATTTTCTGTGAATTCATCCTCCGCTTCGCACAGGCTAGCATTGTATTCAAGCAAAATCCGAGTGGTTCCCAGATGGCCATTATAAGCAGCGAATGCCAATGCCGAGGGTTTTCTTATGACCTGAAGATGACGGTCATAGGGTGACAATCCCTTGGGAATAATGGACGTGAAGAAGTAAGCACTTGGATTGGGAGCATCAGGCGAACATCCTTGTTCAAGTAGCTGCCGCAACATGGGTTCCCACCCACAGGCTGCGCAAAGGAAGAGGAGCATTACGTGCTCATCATCACCAGCATCCCCGGAGGCGACAAGTCCCGATAAATCCATAGAATCCGTGAGAATCTCAACTGCAGCCATATGACCACGATCCGCAGCGGCGTATAACGGCCTCGCCTTGAGTTCTTCATCCGGAAAGTGCACGTGAGCTTCATGTTCCAGAAGCAGTTTCATCACCTCACAGTGCCCATTCTTAGCTGCAAGATAAAGAGCCGAATCATCCGTGTCTACAATAACAGCATCTGGGTCGGCACCTTCCTCTAGCAGGTACCTGACGATCTCAAGTTGTCCCGATTTAGCCGCGAGACAGAGAGGCGGAACCGCTGGCATGTCAATCTCACAGCCCTCTGCTACCAAGAACTTCACCATAGACAGATGCCCAGCTCCAGCCGCCATCCCAAGAGGCGTATCGTCGCGCTCCGTCTCATCATCGATCGGGCTATCAAACTCGATCAGCAGCTTCACGATAGACTCATGGCCCCTCCGAGCAGCCAACGCGGCCGGATACCCATAATCCTCACTCTCGAACCGATCATCGTAAACATCAAAATTGCCCCATTCCACATCCGCATTGAGGTCGACTCCATGTTTAAGCAAAATGCGCACCACGCCTTCATGTCCGTGAATACAAGCCAAGGCCAAGGGCAACCAATCTTGATCGTAGGCCTGATTTGGCGAAATGCCAGCATCTAGCGCATAGCGCACTGTTCTTTCGAAGCCATGCCTGGCTGCCCATTCGAGAGCTGTCGGTAGTGGAGATTGAGCATGGTACAGGTAGAGGGCGGGGTTTAGGAGAGTGAAGAGTCTCCTGTTTGTTTGGAGGAGGGAATTTATCGTGTACTCGTCATCTAGAAACTCCGATATGATGTGAATGAGTTCAGTTGGTAGGTCTAGAAATTGTGGCATATTTGGCTAGTGTGTGGCATGTTTGATTAGTGACGCTGTTGTGAGGACACCCTTTTGACGCGTCTATACGCGCCGCGACTCATGTGACAGGAGCGAGCGGCTCCACACGAATGTCATAATTGCTAGAATTTAATTACTTTTGCGTTGGACTAACTGATTCATGATCCCTAATAGCTTGTGTTTTAAAGAATCTTGATGAGAAGGAGATAAGGGGGTTTGTCAGATATTCCAGCTTTGACTTTGCCTACTCCGAGTGCGCTTCTGCCTGAGGCCAGCAGCCGCTTATGCCGTTCTTGAGATAAAACTGTTACAGTAGATGTATGTACTCGATTGCCCGCTCATAACAGATGAGCTGGGGTTGTAACTGCTAGGGCTTGTGCTAGTACTCCCGCTATTCGAATTCTATTCAGAAGTAGCTCGCTTGACACGTACAAACCTTGGAAAAAAGGATCATTTAGTATCATATGAGCAAGCTTCGTATACGTCCTGCAAACCTACCCGCTGCGAATATTACGTCTTTCCCCATACTGACCTTGGAATTATTATGCCTCCCTCTCCATATAAACTCTAGGTCGCACTCCACTAGGGTATGCTAGTATCCGTGGGACCAACTTGAAGTTCCAGATCGGACCAGGAGTTTCAAAATTCCATGCCTATACTAATTAGCATCACAGCAGCAAGCTTTGATGCAATAAAATGGCCGATCGTCATTGCAGAGATATTCAGATTATGGTTGTATAGATAAGCTCGCTAGGATAGTTTGTTATTACAGAAATTGAAAAAAAGGGCCATTCACAACATCAATGTACCGTGCTCAAACACAATCGCTGTGGGTCGTCTTGCTTTTGACCTTCCAAGAAAGCGGTTTTGTCTGCAAGAGGATTTGACGAATCGGCTGCCTTTAGGTCCTCGGGTTGGATAATAGAGTCAAAGACGGTCGATTGAGATTGCTCACCCCAGCCCTCATTTTCATCGTGTGAGGCCTGAGTATCCGAGTCACGAAGCTTCTTGACAATGGAAGGCTTGAGACCATATTCCGTTTTGCTGTAAGAATCGAAGTCAAAACGCTCAGTTCGGAATCCACGGTTCAGCTCGTCATCCAAAGCATCCACATAGGAGTAAGCGGGCAATCCCGCAATGGCAAGGCGCTCGTAAGAGTCCTGTACTCCAAGCCTCCACTCCGGCACGGCCTTCGACGAGTTCCCAAACTTGTACTTGTAAATGACGTTGCCTTGATCATCTAGCTCCTTCCAGCGTTTGTAGTCCTCGCTAGGAGCAAGAGGCTTGTACAATAAGTGCTGCTTGCTGTCTTGCTTGTGGAGTATCTTCATTCGCTCCACCCTGTAGTTCACGACAGGATGGATATGCTCGAAGGTTTCACCAGCGTATTTGCCAGTGTCATTCCTTGTACCGTACTGCCCCGGGGTACGCCATTTTTTCCCATTCAGATGATAGAAAAGACTATAGCTGTTGATCAGAAGGCCTTCTCCCCAACCATAGCGACGGATACCCTTGTACTCTGGAGGATCCAGCATTTTCGTGGGGTGCATGATGGTTCCAATAGCATTGGACACCCATTGCTTGAATGAATCCCTCTTCAAAGTGTTGACAGAGGCTTCCCAGTGCTCGTATTTCTTGTTCAGCGTTTGAAGGTATTCCTCGCGTGCTTTCATAGCCTGCATAATGTAGCGCTCATCAATGGAGAGATGATTCTTGATCTGATCCAACATCCATGAGTAGGTAATATTAGACATTTCCTCCATGTCACCGACATTGTCCAAGGTGCCCATGTCTCCTCCGCCGATGTTAACGTGGTAGCCCGGGAACCACACTTGTTTCAGCTCGGACTGAACTTTAAATCTTTCCTCGGATTTCATTCGTCGTCGAGTTACTTTGTTCCACGCTTTGGCGACTTGATTGACAGTTTTTGCGGCAGCGTTCACTTGAGCGTCAGTTGCCTGACCACCTTCCTTGAGATTGATTGCCTCTTGTAGGACCTCCGAGTATCGCTTTTCGGCTTCAGCCTCTTCCTTCTTTCTGGCCTCCACATCCTCTCGTGTACAGGTTTTGTTCGGTAGGTACCAGACCGAAGGAGTAAAGGATTGGCGGTGTTCGTCTAGGGCCAAGGCGTGGAAGGCGTGTCTAATATCTTGAAAGGTGTTAGTTTCCTGTTCTGATTTCGCGGCTATTGTAAAATAGAGGGTTTCGGTGTGACATAAAGGAGCAATACGCCAATGGAATGCACTTACTTGGTGACAGTCCAACATTATGCCAGCCATCCTTGCCCGTAGATGGTAGCTTGAACCCAAGTACCTGCGGCATGCCGAGGGAGCCGACTGTGTCAAATACACCAACGACTTTAACCTCCCTCGATCCTTCCTGTGCCCAGTCACCCTGCGGGGCATGTTCATAGCGGAACTCTCGGTTGCCCTCAGTGCCAGCACCTTGATTTTCATCGGCTTTTCCGAACATCCAATCAAACCATAGATCACTTCGATAGAAGCGCTTTCCCTTCTTGACCTTTTTGTATTGGCGCCATAGATCTGGAAAGCTATTCAGCTCAGATTTATGACAGACACCAACATCCGAGATCAATCCTGCGATCGTGCGAGCCGTATACGCGCCGCGCGAGAAACCAAAGCACATAATCTCGTCGCCGGGATGATAGTTTAAAACACAGAAGTTGTAAGCCTCGATGACGTTTTGCTCAACACCCTCTCCGAATGCACCTTCAACAACATCTTCCACAAAACCAGGGCTGGTTCCGACTCCAGAGTCATACCAGACAACCTGCTGCCACTGATTCCCATGCTCATCAGTGCCAGTGTGGTTTAGCGACCGACATAGACGGGTAACATTCGACGGGACGTTCTTCTTGCCAGACACAGCAGATTGCCAGGTGCCGTCGCAGCAAATAATGATGCGCTTGCGAGTGGGGGCGCGTTGCGCATCCTTTCTGTGGCGAAGGACACAGTCCCCGCCTGGGATGATCTCAGTGTCTGTAGGTGTCATGAGGAAGTATAGTATATTAAGAGGCTTGCTGATTCTGGGAACAGTAAGCGCAGCAGACGAGGGTGAAGAATATGAAGCGAAGATTCTTTCGTCGAGGGGGGGGGAGCCCTGAAAATTGGAGTATTTTCAGGGCTGCAGCATTTCCCAGCTGAATGAGCACCACTTCTCGGCAGGGGGGCCGTGTTGGTAACGTAGACAGGAGCCACCTGAGCAACTATCGCCGCAAACTCTCCACTTGGCACGTCTTCATCACGAACTTGTGGAGCTTAGAGAAAGCTAGTTTGATGCGCCTAACCAACCAGCGGTGTGTAATGTGAGTGCCTTGACGCTAGGACATTCAGCCCCTCCACTTGTGGATGCATCTTCAAGATCCTGTTCGGCTCGCATCGCCTGTGGGCTTGTCACATGGCCAATGATCGTCGAGGAATTGCAGATTTGAGGAGTGATAGAGTTTCTCACTGTCGTACAGGGTGGCCCTACGGCACACTGCCAAATGATTCGACTCCAAACAGACATGGGATACACTGGAAATGTGTACCTATGTATGTGTAATAGATGTTGAAGACCTGAGAGCATATAAGTGAAAGTTAATCAACTGCTAGGGGGTGATGAATGGGGGAAGGATGAAAGTGGTGATATTGGTGTGGTGAAAGAAGAAGAAGAGAGCGAGGCTATCTAAATCAGAACGGAAGGACGACCTGTATGCCTGAGGCATATCTGCCTCAACATCAATAATCCCGAAAAGGCTAGATGATCGCTTGGTATAAGCTATGCCATTTTACCGGTCAATCTAGATAAATACAGATCAGCCCCTCAATGATGTAGTATCTATGTTATTTATATCATTCGCTAAGTTTTGCGGAATTTCTCAGTCAATATCATTCTCCCGATATTACAGACTGGCAGAGTCCCGACATCAGATCCCAAATTGTTTTCCGTTAACTAATAATCCAACACTCATAATAGGTAGGCCCGCTGTTTCTTTCACCGCTCAGTGAGATATACGGTCGTCGCATTGTCTTCGGCGTCGCACACTGGTTTTTCGTTTCTTGGCAGATCGGATACGCGCGCTGGCACCAAACATCATTTCCGGCTGGTCTGGTATCGGCGGCTCTGGTTGTCTTACCTTGAGGGGCTGGGATTACTGTTGGTTTATACACAGTCGAAAAAAAGAGGAGCTGCGACGGCTCTCTGGAGCGTTGGGCCACTGCGGTCCAGTGACTGGGCCAATCTACGGAGGTTTTATCAGCGAGAATGTTTTCATGGCGGTGGATATTCTGGATTCTTCTCATAATCTCCGGTGTGGTCTCTGTTGCTATCGACCGACGACATCTTCGAAAACATGAGGTTTCGATCCACTAGAAGACAAGACTTCTTCGGACAGAGCTTAGCCGGCCCAGCCGAGAAGCTGCTACGACTCACTGAAAAACTGATGACTCGGGGGGCTGTTATTCGGAAAGTCTTCATTCGCCCTTTCAAATTGCTCGTAAAGTCGCCTATTGTCCTCATCCTCTGCCTCTATCTTTCTACGATTTGTGGAGCTCTTTATCTCCTATTCATCCCTGTTTCGAGATTTTTGTAATTAATACGAGTTCTCGGAGGGACCTTTGGGGTTAGCATACATTGGCATTGGTATCGGATTTTTTTGGGGGGTCAATCGGATGGAGATAAAGATGACCCGCGAGAATGGCAGTGTCTCCGAGCCTGAGATGAGGCTACTTGCAATTTTTATCTACACCTGCCTTCTGCCTGTTGGACTGATCTTTTATGGGTGGACAGCCGACAAGCACCTCCATTGGATTGCGCCTATCATTGGTCTTCGCGCCTCTAGGATTTGGCATAATGGGTGTATTTCTACCCATTCAGACTTATCTTATCGACAGCTACGTACAATATGCTGCGCTTGCGATCACAGTATTGACTGTTTCCCGGTCACTTGTGGGCCCATTACTTCCGGTCGTAAGGTCCGCGATATATGCACCACTCGGTCTCGGCTCGGGGAACACTTATGTTGAGGGTTTTGTGCCCAGTTGTGGTCGCCATCCCGGTAGCCATTGCCCTATACTAGTATAAATATGGAGAGGCGATCCGCGAAAAGTTCGCTGTTGATCTATAGTTAGCCATCATGCTATAGAATCGGGAAAACAGGTCGATTGGGTCTCAAGATTTTGTTGGCTTCCATGCATTCTCTCCTTCATAGACTCGGACCTTTATCATTAACATTCTTTCTAATTTAAATAGAAATTCCTTTTCTTAATTCTCAATATCTTCCGAAAAACGAACCACGAAATCAGGTCGGAAAGCCAAATAGTCGTGGTGCTTTTTGGTAGGGCTACAAGACAATCTGCAGGAGGGTACATGGATACGGCTAGCGTGTTAAAATGCGCCTAGACATGAGGCTCTTGAAAAACTGAACAACAAATTGACATGGGTGAAATGTGATTTTCGAGCACTGGATTTCGTAGATTCCACGTATCGCTCGAATTGACGGTTCGACCTTGAGCCCCTGAAATCATCCCTTCCCCATCAAATTGAGCTCCATGGTATCCCACCATGGTATCCCGTGGGTAACAAACGAGCTGCAGGAGCCGCATGCAAGTCTTGAGGACCTTAATAATGATCTAGGTTTTTGTTGATTTATCATCACCTCAAACTCTATCTAAATATGGGCAGTGCAGCCACGGAGTGGGTGCAGCCAAACAACCCTGATATGCCATTTGAATTGGTAAGCAAGCAGTTCACCGACTTTGTCACGGTCGCACCGCATAGTCCCCGGAATACGAGCTAAGGACGCAAAAATCTAGGGGGATTATCGGGCTTCGGGTCAATTCATCAATCGAAGCCCGAACCAACTCTTCATCTTAAGGGGATGTATCACCTGGCATATCAGTTTGGATTAATAAACGAAGAAACATCCCTCCGTTTCGAAGTGGTTCCTTTGGCGGGGTATTCCCAGCAAATTCAAGGATTGGAATGTAATTGCGGGTCTGTTTGTCAGAGATTCCAGCTTTGACTTGACCCACTTCTTCACCGTCGGGGCTCGGATCAACCAAAGATGAAGTTGTCCATTGCGACCACGTGTATTTAAAGAGCATGCCCACCACGAGGTGGTACAAATAAAAAACCCCATTATAAGAATAAATTGAACTTACAACCTAAACTCATCAATCTTCCTCGCACTCAACATCAAACCAACCACAACCATGTCTTCCTTTTCTCTTTACGACGCAACCATCCCCACGGCCCAGAATGCCTTCAAATCCATGGCCAACATTCTCCGCGAAGGCGAGAAGCACGCCAACGCCGCATCATTCCCTACAGCTCGTCTGGCTGAAGACATGAACCCCTTGACCTACCAGGTCCACATCGCCGCACAACTGACCGAAAAAATGGTCGCACGGTTTACCGGCCGTGAGCCTACCACCTTTGAAGACAACTTGTCCTCGTTTGCCGAGATGTACGAGCGAATTGAGATCGTTCAGAAGGTCCTCGACGCCGCCGATAAGGAAATTGTCAACCAGCGTGCCGACCATGTCCAGGCCACACCCCTTGGGCCAATGAACATTGATCTCTCGAACACCGCGTACGCGACTGCTTTCACTCTCCCTAATCTGTACTTCCACTTGACAACCGCCTATGCGATTCTGCGGAAGGAGGGTGTGCCCATTGGAAAGAGGGATTATCTTATGAACTTTTTGGCTCCCTACTTGCCCCAGGCTGCTGGCGGAAACTGAGAGGCTGGAAGTGAGCTAAAGTATAGAAATGTTCGAAAAATTTAATAGTCGCAAAAGTCTGATATTAATTGAACGGAATTCAAAGTTTGTGAACATGTTATGAGTACGGATGAGTCCGTGGGTATCATTTTCAGGCCAATGGCGAGGAGGGAGATCTATTACAGAACTTGAAGCTTCTCAGGTTGAATACTACTAGTAGTAGGAGTTTGCGATAGTTAACCACTTGGTGTCGGGTTAGTTAACTAACTAGTGTTTATTGTTACTAAGTATTACTAGTAGATGGCCACTTCGCCTGAAACCCGAGGCGGAACCTCGAGACTTGGCAGGCGTATCGCTAAGTTTTTAAGTTCAGATCCTGGGAGGTATTCGGCATAATCTACTCAAATGCCTACAGAGATACCCAACTGCTCGGAACCGACTTGGGCGATGACATACGAGTAGTATAAGCCACGACAAACCGCCAAATTCTAAAAAGATGGACGGCTGTGGCAGTGGGTAATACTACGGCTAGTAAGACTAGGAATACCAAATAGGCATACGCCACGAAGGAAGCGATCAGCTAAGTTCCCTAGAAGCTGGAGCTGGAAATAATTGGCCACTCGTAGGTCCTTGATTAAACAGGGTGCGGGGTGAGACAGGGGGCGTGCACAATGGCTTTGTACAGTGGGGACCTATCTCTGCCCCTCGGCCTATTGCAAAATCGGGGCTACCTAGTATGATGCATTCCTGCAGGGCCAGTAAATCACAATTAACCAATCAATAGCAATGAGAATATGCAAGAACGGGACATTTCAATTCCCTCGAACGGAGAGGGGCAGTTACAAACTTACTCAAAATTTACATGTTCTTTCTGTTTCCCCGTGGTCATTTTATTCTTCTTCAAAAGCATTTCAATCAAGATGCTCCTTATTTTTTGGATTGGCTTGTTTGTTTCCGCCGTGGGGATTCAAGTGACCAGAGTCCTGCGTAACCGGAGAAATCGCCCCCCTCTCCCGCCAGGTCCTTCACGAACTCCGATTATTGGCAACTTGAAAGACTTACCCGCTATCGACCAACATTCTTGGTTGCATTGGCTTCAGCACAAAGAGAAATATGGTAAGAAGAATATCTGAAAATTATAATTTCCATTTTAATGACATTGATACACAATAAGGACCTATTAGTTCAATCAATTTATTAGGTGAAAATATCATTTTTCTCCACGATGTTCGACTGGCTGTGGAATTACTTGAAAAACGATCTATCATTCATTCTTCACGGACGAAACCAACCTTTGCTGACATGTGAGTCCGCAGGCTACCTTCATATCATCCAGAATCAAGACTGACAAATTTCAGGTCGGGGTGGGCTTATATTCTCGGTGCCATGGCCGATCCAGAACACGTTCGCAGAACGCGAAAACATCTCTACCAAGAGATCGGATCCAATAACTCTGTCGCCAATTTTAACGATGTTCAGGTATCTGAAGTCGCACATTTGCTACTCCGGCTTTTGAATAAGCCCGAAGATCTCCAGCAACACATCCGAAAGTGAGTTGGATCCGTAGTGTAGACAGATCATGTACCTCTAACAAACAAACCATTATAGGGAGACAGGTGCAGTTGTGCTTAAGCTCAGCTATGGGTACACTATTGAACCCCATGATCGTGATCCACTTGTTGATCTAGTCGATAAAGCAATGGAAGACTTTAGTGTTGCAATGCTTCCCCTAACATGGCTGGTGGATTTCGTCCCCATCTGTAAGTCATTAAGACACTTCGAGGATGCTGATCCTACATATCCCTTCTAACATCTGAGCAGTAAGGCATTTGCCCTCGTGGTTTCCTGGGGCCGGCTTCAAAAAAAAGGCTAAAGAATATAAAGCCAAGTCAACTGCGCTCAGCGATGTCCCATACGAGTTTGTCAAAGAACAGATGAAGAAGGACGGTTCTGCTCCATCATTTTTGGCAAATCTTCTCAAGAAAGAACCCCCCCACCCCCGGATCTATGGACGAAACCATAATAAAATGGTCGGCAGCATCTGTGTATGCGGGAGGAGCTGATACGGTAAGAAAGCAGGGCTTCATACCTGGAAATTTTATTAACCAATCAGTAGACAGTTGGCACGATCTCGAGCTTTTTTTTAGCAATGGCTCTATTCCCAGATGTACAGCGCAAGGCACAGCAGGAGTTGGATGCCGTTCTTGGCGGCGATCGACTACCGCAATGCGAAGACCGGGATAATCTTCCTTACGTCAACGCGTTGGTGAAAGAAGTATTTCGATGGCATCCGGTGGCTCCCATGGGCGTGCCACATGTTTCGACAGAGGATGACATATGCGAGGGTTATTTCATCCCCAAAGGTTCTTCGATTCTCACAAATCTTTGGTAAGACAACCTTGGAACTTATATTGATTCGCACAGGTGGCCTGGGGAAAGCCTGTCACTAACTTGAACATCAAGGGCATTCGCACACGACGAAGATGTATACCCGGATTCCATGAATCTCAAACCTGAGCGCTTCCTGGAAACTGATTCCCATGTCCCCGAGCGAGATCCTCGCTTCATTGTGTTTGGGTTTGGTCGCCGAGTTTGCCCCGGTCGCAACATTGCTGACGCGAATGTTTTCCTAATCATCGCACAAGTTCTATCTGTTTTCAATATTTCGAAACCCATGGTAAATGGCAAGGTGCAAGATATTTCACCAGATTTCATACCGGGTGTACTGAGCCATCCTGCTCCGTACGATGTTACCATTAAGCCGCGGAGTGAAAAGCATCGTGAGCTAGTGGAATCTCTGGAGCAGACTTATCCCTGGCAAAAGAGCCACTCAGACCTTCTCAAGGGTGTACCCGTTCTAAACACTACCTAGTACCACCGATGGCTAGGGGATATTTGATACGAACTTCCATGCTAGTCTTCATTTCGCTATCATATTCCATGCCAGCTTACTACATGGAGCTATATGAATAAAGATTGACTTTTATAAGGCCATGCATTCTCAATTACCAGCTCTTGGAGGATTTTCTAAGATATAACTAGGTATTTTGGGATAAATGACTGAAATTATTTGGAAATACTCCTTTTCCCTGTTAGGAACCTCGGGTTCTACCCAGTACGTTGGTCCCTCTCTCACCCCTGACTCCTCTCAACATCGCATGCCACATACTAGTACTCATATATAATCCATGGAGTTAAAATATTATGTGCTAGTCCTTATCTCTTGTGTTTCCCTACCTCCACACTCACCTGGGCATATGCTTAAGGCTCCCGGTGACAAGTTTTCGTGCCGAGGCTGGCAGATCAAATTATCGTCCTGCTACAGCTTGAAAGTCAAGGCGAAATTCAATTCCAGAGAAAATTCAGTTGTATTTCTCATAGCTCTGAAGCCTTCCATTTGCCTTTGGGGAATTAAAGGCGAGAGTTGTCTGACGCTATCGCTTTTCACCTAATCAAATCACATTTTTAACCAGGATTGTCCTCCTCCTAACTTTATTATCAAAAATATGCCACGTGTGATCGATTATATTTACAATCGCCTAATGTTTATTAGCTCACGCCAATGCAATTAACAACCTTGCAATGCCTTTAGCTGCCGCCAAGTACAACCCTCGACATCACCAGATGTTCCTACTTTAACTAAGGGCTCGACCTCTCGAAAAAAAAATGCGTTGCTGAGGTCTGCAACGGCCAGGAAATGCACTACTATATGTATAAGTGTCGTACTCCAGGGCGGGGACAATTTGCCACCGAAAAGCCGCGATTATTTAGCCTTGTCCATGGCGTGGGCGCGGCAAGGGCGGAACTATGAAATCAGGAACTGAAACAGTCGATCGCCTGTCAGATTAGCTCCGGGAAGCCCCAGCATAATTTTCAATGAGAAGAAATCGCCATGAAAAAATATATTTCCTCCTGAAATACCACCTCTTTTTTCGCGGTCTGTGAAAATAAGCAGCCTGGTAGGGAACAATGGGACTCTTGGCCCGTTGACCGCTATATGCGCAAATTAGTTGAGACTCAAACTTCCCAGTCCTTCGAAATATGTAGAGACAAGCGACCTAAGAGTGATATTTCGAAGCTTAGATGGCATTATTCCAAGGTTGCATGCTTACCATAGAAGCGAGGTTGGGAGGAAATTTGACTCGAGACTAAAGTTTTGTATGTTCCAGCGCATTTGCTGTGGAGACAGAGACGAGCATATTTTCAAGTGGACGCAAGATAAGTCATAGATATGCGCTGAAGTTAAAGATGAGATTCTGCACGCAAAATATGAAATTTACTACTGGCAAGGTCAGGCCACTCACCACTCCCAATGGCCCTTCGCCGCCGAGACTTCCTCTTCACGTAAATTTTACGGAAAATGGACTCGTGTTTGTCTCGGAGATGAGTGCCAAGTGCTTGGCAACCGAGGCTTATTGGATCCAGCCAAATGAACTCACCTGAAGATTTTCAATTTGTGGAGCGTTGGCTTTCGCCATTGGCTTTCCATGGCCCTACAAGGAGGTGCCATGCTAGCGGTGCTTAACCTAGCCATTACTTCGATTGGCCTGAGGGATGAGCAGCAGATTATCTCGTTGCCATACTTTCATCGCTTGATATCTCACGCCTCAAGTGTAGCCATGTCTATGAAAGAGTGATATTTGAAGCATGTCATTGAACAAAATTGTTTGGAAGCCAACCTCAAGACCCTAGAAGTTTTGACGAGCCCAAAGACCAGACCACCCTAAGCTATGGAGCGAGATATGATAGCCCCGCTTGCATCGCTTACAGACAAGTGAATGTAACACATTGGCCAAGTAACCTCCGAAAGTACCCCGGACCTCATTTCCACTTTTGGGGTCAGCGAAACCCCACTCTGCGGTTACTTCCGATTTTCGCTTCCCGGTTCTTTTTATCAATCATATCTGATCGTTTTAAAAATTTAAAAACGGAATTGTCCTTTTTATCTTGAAGAAATACTGGTTCGCACATTCCCGTGGTTCTTGACCGATCAAAACCCCCATCTACAAGGCCGCCACAAGAACAATCAGCTCAACAACTCAATCGTTGACGAGACCCTTCCTGTTTCGCACCATGGCGACCGACGCCGTCCTTAAGGACCAAGAATTCATCGACCCAGAAAGGCAGCGGATATTAGAAGGAGATGCTCGATTCAATCGGCTCGGATGGAAACGCCTAACGGTGCTTTCTATCGTAGAGGCTATAGCTCTTGGAAGCTTAGGCCTCCCCTCTGCTTTTGCGTCTCTTGGGATGGTCGCAGGCTTAATCTTGACTGTGGCGCTCGGTTTCATCGCAATTTATGCGGGATACAACATTGGACAAACTAAGTTGAAATATCCACAAGTTGGTCACTATGCCGACGTCGGGCAGTTGTTGTTTGGCAAATGGGGGTCCAAGATATTCATTGGATGCTTCGTAACATTACTCATCTTCGTCATTGGGTCCCACTGTTTGACCGGTGCCATTGCATTCCAAACTATCACTGAGAGCAATGTCTGCGCCTTAGTGTTCAGTATCTCATCGGCAGCTATTTTGTTGTTTCTCGCGGTTCCCCCCTTCTTTGCTGAGATTGCAATACTGGGATATATCGATTTTGCCTCGATCATTATAGCCATCGGGGCTACTATGATAGCGACTGGGATTCGATACTCAAGTGGCTCCACTATCCCTGACCCAGACATTATTCCGTGGTCAGCATGGCCTAAGGCCGGTCTCACGTTTTCAGGGGCCATCGTTGCGACAAACAATATTGTGTTCGCGTATTCCTTCGCTGGTTGTCTACCCTCGTTTATGGATGAGATGCACACACCAGAAGACTATATAAAGACTCTGTGGTGGATGGGAGGCATTCAGATCGTCGTCTATAGTCTCACTGGATCCATCATTTATGCCTTTGTGGGCCAGGGAGTACAATCACCAGCTCTGCTATCGGCGGGACCACTTATGTCAAGAGTAGTCTTTGGGATTGCACTACCCGTCATTTTCATCTCTGGGTCTATTAACACCACGGTGGTCTGCCGGTACATCCATGGGAAATTCTACAGGGACTCGATGATTCGGTATATCAACTCGAAGAAAGGTTGGGCATCATGGCTGGGCCTGGTGTTTATCGTCACTCTTCTTGCTTGGGTTATTGCTGAGGCCATTCCAATCTTCTCGGAGCTTCTTTCCATCATATCGGCACTTTTTGTTTCTGGATTATCTTTCTACCTTCCACCCGTCATGTGGTATTTGCTCTTGAGAGAGGGCGCATGGTACGAAAAGAAGAATCTCAAACCTGCGATATTCAATGCTGTTGTCTTTATTGTGGGGATGATTATTTTTGGGTGTGGCACGTATGCCAGCATCGCTGAACTTGTAAGTTCACATTTCCCATACGACGCGTGTTCGTGGCTAAATCGTGGTTTAGATCACCAAGTTCCAGTATGGCTCCGTTGGAAAGCCCTTTACGTGTTCTTGAAAGCTACCAAAAATGTTAAAACAAAGGCAATACATCACATGAAGAAACGACTGGGCCAATCTGACCTTCTCCAGAGCTTGCTAGATCTCGTGGCTTTACATGGCCAGCCCTGTGATTCAGATAAAGTTTTGAACAAGGATATCGGATGCACTCCTTGTTTCCATTAAAAGCAGCTAGCATATGATGTCACAATGTATTCCATGAACGATGAAAGCCCAGAAGTTCAAGAAGAGAAATTTGCCATGACTACGCCCTACATTCCAACCCTTGCAATCCCCGTCGATAGCCGACCTTACGCGCTGGGTCGACGATCACCCCTTTCGATGATCCTATGCCCCACGATTAGCACGTCAAATCTTGTCTTGAAATTATTCTCCTTGCTAGAAAAACCGATTAACTACCCAGTCTGTATACCCACTTCGTGCAAACTCCACGTAGCACTCCCCATCACACTATACATTGTATCACGATGATCAAATTCCCGGTCCAATTGCATGATACGCACGTCCCCATATTAAGCAGATCTAAATGCAAACCCCGGATCCTTGGCCATCGGTTCGTATCTTCCGAAATACAGAAGAACCAATTGGCTTCCCGCATCACTTCTTAAATTCCTTCCGTCACTTGATAGATACTTAGGCTTTTCATCCCTTCCTAGAACAGAAATACCCCGGAGCATTACACAATGTGACCTAAGCAATGTACTGACTGCTTTTTATTTCATAAAGAAAGCTGAAGCTTTTTCCGGTAGGCTCAGGCTTTTAGAACATACTGAAAGCCTACGACACACTCGACCTAATGGACCACTCAAAATCTTTATCTACGAGTTCCGATACGCACGAGGAACAGGAAATTGCGCTATGCCACGAAAGTGAAACAAAAGAACTTGGGGAGGAGAATGGGCTGCCCCCGATGGATGGCGGGTTTCATGCATGGATGTTTTTAGCGGCTTCAACGATGATAGAAGCTCTGACATGGGGTTCGTCCATCATTTTCACGGCAGGAATGGAATTAATGAGCTAATGAAAGTAGGCTTCGCATTTGCTTTTGGGGTATTCCAAAGCTATTATCGTGATAATGAACTATTTGAAGACTCGGCCATGGTGGCCGCCATCGGCACGTGTGCAACTGTAAGGCCTTGAACATTATGATTTAGCATATCCCGATACTGACATTTTAACAGGGAGCAGCGTATTTATGTTGCCCGTGTGCAATTGTTTGCATGATACTTCTTCCTCGTCTGGCTCGATGGTTCTCGACAATAGGACTGGTGATAATGTGTTTCTCGTTGGCCATGGCATCTTTTTCATCAAATGTTACGCATCTCGTTCTTTCTCAGGGTATTGGATTCGGCATCGGTGGCTGTATAGCTTACAGCCCATCGATTTTGTTCATGCCTGAATGGTTCGACAAGAAGCGAGGACTCGCTTTCGGGATCGTATGGGCTGGATCGGGGCTGTCCGGAATACTCTTTCCAATTGTTCTAGAGCGTCTCCTGGGACAGTTCGGATTTCGCACAACGTTGAGAATTTTAGCAGGAGTACTCTTCGTCCTACCACTCCCGTTTCTATACTTTCACAAGCCCCGGCTTCCAATTCAAAAAGGAGTAGCCCATCGTCGGCTGACTACACGATTTTTATCCAACCGGGTGTTTGTCATTTACCAGGTGGTCAACATCTTCGAGGCGCTCGGGTTTTTCCTGCCCGGTATCTATCTTCCATCATTCGCACGATATATCGGATTCTCGGACTTCCTCTCCTCGCTCACCGTCACGACTTTGAACTTGGCATCGATATTTGGCAGCATCTCGATGGGATTTTTGTCGGATCGCTGCAACGCACTGACCTGTGTCTCCATATCTACTATTGGGACTGTGCTTTCTGTTTTTCTGCTCTGGGGATTCTCTTCCCAGATTCCGCTTCTACTAGTATTTTGTGTCGCATACGGAATTTTCGCGGGTAGTTTCTCGGCGATATGGTCGGCGATTATTCGCGAGGTTCAAAAAGTGGACAAATCTGCTGACGCGACTATTATATTCTCGGCGATCGCATTCGGTCGAGGAATTGGGAATGTTGTCAGCGGTCCATTCAGCGAAATGCTACTCAATGTAGATAACTGGCAAGGACATGCGCGGGGAGCATATGGTAGTGGATTCGGACTGATCATTGTATGTACAGGACTCACTTCTCTTATGGGGGTTGTATGTTGGATTGCGCGTGCATTTAAGTGTATATAACCTTGGAATTTAGGCTCTAGAAAATTCTTGGTGTATTCTGTTAAGTGGACCTTCTTTGGAAACCGTACTAGTACATATGATGGATGCTCCAATTCGGCAGTAATAATAGTATGATAATACTACTAGTAATAGAATCACACACACAACTCAAAGATGGAATCCGAACTTTCCCTAACTGGTCGTACGGGGGCCTCACTCAGGACGGGAAAAAGCCATCAGTGCCACGAACGGGATAGACTTTGATCTTGTAACACGGAGTACTTGATGTACCGCAATGGAAAGCTCTTGTCATTACAAGCTCGCCCTAGCTTCAAAAACAGGTGCAATGGGAAAAACCGTTGCTTCGATGGCTGGAAAAAAAAAGCTGTCCTCCAAAGAAGGCTCCCAGGCGTGTGCCAGTCGACACCTCAAATATTGCAGACGATCGCGTCCCACTTAACAGCCTCAATGCCCCACTGACAGTTTGCTCAAATTCTAGTAGAGCTCCTTAAAAAATGGCAGGTCCGGATATAGATATACGCCATACCCCGTCTAGGTTCAACTAAAATTGGGAACAGGTAGTACCTGGATTAAATCAGTAAACCTCTTCACTCTTATGTCATATTTCATGATCTAACAGCTTTTTCGAATTGAGAAGAAGACCGGTCAACCCCACTGACTGAACATGACGTCAATACCCCTCCGTTTGCATTATTCGATCCGGTTTTACAATTTCTGTTGTCGAATCCGCTCGTGGGAGACTTATTTAAAAAAGGAGACTTGCTCTGAAAGACTACCGTTCCAATCTTCCCCCTATAACCCGAAACATTATCCAAGATGAGCGGCTTCAAGTTCCCCGTTGATCTCAGTCAATTCAAAAAGAATCTCGCGCTGGATCCCAGCAATGCGACCCTCACCGCCGAACAGAAGAAAGACCTTCTAAACAACATCAACATCTTCAGAGACGCAATCATCGCTTTCACTGCGACCGGTGCCGCTCGAGGTGTAGCAGGTCACACCGGAGGCCCCTTCGACACAGCGCCAGAAGTCTGTATCCTACTCGCTCTGATCCAAAATAACAAAAACAGCTTCCTCGATACATTTTTCGACGAAGCCGGTCACAGAGTCGCAACTCAGTACCTTCTCGCAACACTCGAAGGCCACCTGAAGCCCGAACACCTCCTCAACTACCGCGATGCCAATTCAAAACTTCCCGGCCACCCTGAGCTTGGTCTCACGCCCGGGATCAAGTTCAGCTCCGGTCGACTCGGACACATGTGGGGAATGGTGAACGGTGTGGCAATGGCCAACCAAGATAAGAACGTGATCCTGCTCGGCTCTGATGGGTCCCAGCAGGAAGGTAATGACGCCGAAGCTGCACGAATTGCAGTTGCTCGGAACCTGAAGGTCAAGGTCTTCGTTGACAACAACGATGTTACTATCGCCGGCCACCCTTCCCAGTACCTGAAAGGCTATGATGTCGCGAATACCCTGAAAGGCCACGGTCTCCACGTCGTGCGTGCCAAGGGAGAAGACGTGGATTCCCTATACAAGGCAATGTGCGAAGTGATCAACTACAATGGCCCTGCCGCTGTTGTCGTGGATCGGACCATGGCCGCTGGCATCGAGGGAATTGAAGGCGAGACCCACGCACACGATGTCATTACCGTCGACGTCGCCCGCAAGTATCTTACCAAGCGCGGCTACAGCAAGGAACAGCTCGCCTTCTACGATGAGATTAAGGGCCGATCAAACCCGCACACTTACATCGGTTCCAGCAAGGACAAGGGTTCCAACCGGAACATTTTTGGTGAAGCCGTCAACGGTATCCTCGATGGTCTGAGCAAGGAGGAAGCTGCCCGTCGCGTGATGGTGATCGACTCCGATTTGGCCGGCTCTACTGGATTGAAGGCCATTGGCGCCGAGCACCCCGAATCCTTCGTTGCATCGGGTGTGATGGAGCGAGGAAATTTCTCCGCCGCCGCTGGATTCGGCTTTGGTAGCAATGGTGAGCGCCAGGGTGTCTTCTCTACATTCTCGGCTTTCTTGGAGATGTGTATTTCCGAAATCACCATGGCACGTCTGAACCACTGTACTGTGTTGTCGCATTTCTCACACAGTGGTGTCGACGAGATGGCCGATAACACCTGCCACTTCGGTCTCAACCACTTCTTCGCCGATAATGGTCTGATCGAGTCCGATGCTTGCTCTCTATACTTCCCTGCAGATGGCGAGCAGATGAAGGCTGTCGTGAACAAGGTCTTCTGGGACAGAGGCATGCGGTTCATCTTCTCCACCCGCTCCAAGGTTCCTTACATTCTCAAGGATGGCGTTGATGAGAAGCTGTATGGAGATGGCTATGAATTTGTTCCTGGAAAGGAAGAAGTCATTCGCACCGGTACCGCTGGTTACGTCGTCTCCTATGGTGACATGTTGTACCGATCACTCGACGCTGTCGAGAACCTTCGCAAGGAGGGTCTGAATGTTGGTTTGATCAACAAGCCTACGCTCAACGTTGTTGATAAGGAGACATTGAAGAGATATGGCGAGTCTCCGTTCGTCATTGTTGTCGAGTCCATTTCTCAGAAGACTGGTCTTGGGTCTCGTCTTGGCACAACTCTGTTACAGCATGGCTACAAGCCCAAGTTCAGGGCAATCGGTGCGGTGAAGGATGGCTGTGGTGGATTGTTCGAGCAGATCAATTACCAGGGCATGTCCCCTGAGAATATTATTAAGGAGATCAAGGAAGTTGCGTCCGGAAAATAGACGTGGTCATTAGGAAAAACTCAGATATCTCTTTTGTTATATCAATTTGTCAATTTGAAGCCATTAAATATCCAGTAAAATCGTCGTCACTCGTAGCCTCCGGTGGAACTGAACTACTAGTAGTAGTAACCCATACTAGTTCGTTCCCACTCCCACGCCAGAAACAATATAATATCCGAGGCTTAGGACCTACTCCCGATCCTCCGGATGAAAAACCAAAGCCCTAACCTCAATACTCTCCCTCCCGACCTCATTCTCCGTCTCGGGATTTACAAAAGCAGTATGCGGAACCCGCCTCGCACGCCCATCAACCTTCGAATCAAAGCACTTAATCAGCGTAACCAAATCCGGCGTCTGTCCGTAACGATAATACCACTTGATATTAGGATCCGGTCTAACGGAATACGTCTCGCCCCGACGATCCGGGTAGATTAATCCAATAGGTACCAGGTTATCATCAGGGACGGAATGCGCATCCGCCACGGCGAGTGGATCCTTCAGGATCGTTTTAATCGGTCGCCAGACGTTTATAATTTGATACCGTCCTTTTAGGAGCTCTTCTGCTTCGTCGGGGAGATGGTGCGAGACGCGGCCTTTCGATGCGGAGTAGGATTGGTCGATGTGGACGCGTTGGACTGGACCGCGGAGTTGATTTCCGCCTGCGCGGCGGATTGTGTGGTCGAATATGAAGACTCGGGAGCCGCCGGTGCTGTGGAGGTGATTTGAAGATTAGAATAATGTTTCTTTTTTTTTTTTTTTTTTTGTGGAATGCGTCGGAAGCATAGTATCAAGGATGGAGATATCCATGCATTGATGGGAAGAAGAATGGAAACACATACGCATCTTTCAACAACTGCTCCGTTTCGGGGTAATATTCTCGCTTGATCTTTTCATCATCGACGAACTCCTTCTCCGCGCTCTCATGATAGTAAAGCTGGAATCCCTGGCCATCTAGAGTATAGTCCAGCTCGTGACCACTAATATCATGGACAGTAACAGCGAGTGGCTCAGACGCCCTATCATATGTCTCAGGCTTACCCACGTAGGACGGGGCTGGAGGGGATCCGTCTTCATTTGCCTTGAAGAAGTTCAAAGCCGTCTGGACATGGTGTGGCTTTTCTGAGACCGGGACTGTTGGCTTCTCTGTCAGACCGGGACCGTGGCCTGCTGAGACTTGGACTGCTGCCGAGGCCATGCTGATAATGCGGTTGAGTAGTTATTGTTTTCTTAATGTACTGACTGCGAGAACGGTTTTGATGGATGATGGAGAATAAAAACGGGGATATTATAATCTTTTATACTTGGGTTCTTTTGCGGGGTGCAATACTTTCATTTGTCAGAGCAGCACGCAATCCTCGTCTCACATGGAGAAATGCTGATAAATGCACCACTCGTAGATGAAAGAATGCCAGATGACGAGTGCAGCATGTGACGCCTAAGAGGAGACGCGGACAGATTAATAATTATTAAATGTTTGAATAGGAGTTCGATTACCGGAGTTGGAACGATGATACCATCCGGGAACGTGTTATGGGGCGAGAGCCGGAGAAGTACTTGAAACCGGACGAAGGAGACGGACAAAGGTATTCCATTGGTAAAAATAGAGCTTGATTGTTAAATCAAAGCAAAGCAGAACTGGTTCAAATTCTACTAGTAGATAGCCCCCCCTGGCAGTGAAACAAGAAAAAATTGAATTGTAAACTATCAACTCATGAAGAGAAAAACCAAGGGGTGTATGTCTCATTAACGTACAACAGGATCTCAAAGGAAATCATCTGGAGGTGTCCTGCCGTCAAGGGTCATAGCATTGTCATATTGCCCGCTTTGCATTGCACGCCCGAGAAAAAAAAAGAGCAAATCGCAAGAATGACAAAGGAAAGAGATTTCAAATCGTACACCGACTCCAGTAAAGCAAAGTAAAGGAAGGCAATGAGAAGATAAAAGAAACAGAGTAGGAAGAAGGTTCTGTCTCCAAGAGAGACGGAGAGATAAAAGGGTGTATCGAGCGACAATCCACAAGAGGATAAAGTTAGAAAAAAAGAAGCTATTGTGACAACTTGGCATCATAGACAGAAGAATCGAAGGAAGAAGTTAGAGCTTTTGTTCAGTGCGGTCGTGTCATGAGAATACTCAAAACATGAGGGATCGGGTCTTCTGGCGACGGGCGTCCGTACCGATATCAGGTTGAGAGTAAGTGTGCTTGTGTCCCGATGGTCGCGGGCGCGGGGATTGGGGCGCCTGCGCCCCCGTTCCTGCTGAAGCTGGAGGTCCCATCGCAACACTTTGTCGCTTGCCAACAGGAGATGATGGGGCAACCGGAATACTGCTGGGTGGAGGGAGACGATCGGTGGTCAGGCGGCGTGACTTCATGCTGCGCTCGCGTCGGAGCACAAGATCGGCCCATGGCTTCATGGCACCGTTGCCGGAAGTGGCTCCCTTGCCTACAGCTTCTGACATGACTCGGAGCCAGCCGTCCTTATCAACCGCGCTGTCCGCGTAGAAGTCGATAACTTCGCCGTTTCCAAAGCGAATTCGGAAGCCTTCTTCCACGAACATATACCCATCTTCTTCCTCTGCAAATGCAGACTTGCGACGGCCGCCTCCCCTTGTGCTAGTCTCCTTCTGAACTAAAGAAGATCGGTCATCGATCAACTTGGCTGCCTTCGCGAGATTGATTGTCGCGCGAGGTTGGCGAGTGGTTTCGTGGTAGGCTGTCAGCTTCGAGCCTTCGAGCTTGAAGAAACGACGGCGCCAGAACTAAGATATAGTTAGAAAGTATTTCATGAATTGGAAGTTTTTCAAGCACTTACAGGACAATCACCACCCTGCTGGGAGAGGAATCCCTCAAAGCTTCGCGCAGTAACACTCTCAGCATCCCGCATTTCCCGAATGCAGGCGTTCATGCTCTTCGGCATGTCATCATCCTTGCCGCCCTTGGGCTTTGGGACGAAGAGTAGCTGAAGTTCTAGTTTGCCAATCTTATAAGGTGGTCGACGTTGGGCAGTCATACTGGTTGCGCTCTTCTTACTCTTCACGCTGCTCGGGTGCTCGTCAACAGCCCATTCATTGAAGCAGGCAATGTCAACTGTATAAGGGCGACCAAAAGCCATCTTCTCATGGTCACTCAAAGCCACGTAAGCGCGGCCGAAGCTTCCATCACGGGCGACGAGATTGCGCAGGCGGTCATAGACTGGAGCGTTGACATCATTAGCTTTTTGTTGCTGAGACTGCATTTGCTGCTTCAGGTCAAGCTCCTTGCGACGACGGGAGAGGCGAAGACTCGGCTGAGAGCCGAAGCCTTCTGACGATTGGGGGAACTCGCAGACTCCTGAGGGTAGAGTTTGGCTTCGTCGACCTTCATCTGGAGAGTGAGCTGGAACTCAAGATCGTTCTGCACAATCAACTCGAACTCCTGGCCGATTGGGGCAGTCTTTCCGAGCTCAAGCCAAGATGTGGTCACACAGTGGAGACCGTTGTCTAGAGTAAGGGCAAAGTATGATCGTTCGCCTAGGAAATGTCAGTGTGATTATTGAATTTAGGGGGGGGCTGGGGTTGTTGTCGTACCACGAGGCATAGGTAGATCCAAATACTTAAGACCAACGACCTTGACAAACAGACGGCCACGTTCCTCGCCATCCTCAAAGGCCTCATTTAAGACCGGTTCGTTCTCCTCAATGGTCGCAGAAGGTTGCTGCACGTTACTTGATTGACCAGGAAGGGGAGGTACAGCTCCTACTCCTGGGACCGGCTTCTTTTTAGGAATCGCGCCAGCCATCTTGATACTTGGACGGCGTGTGGAGCCATTCCAAGGGACTGTGGTCCAGGTCTGCTGGCTAGCCTTGCGAGGGGAAGATCCGGCAGAACGGGTGCCTCGGGGGTCATTGCTAGTCCGATCGACGGGAGTCGAGGGCTCGTCATCGTTGCGATTGTTAGCAATGACAACCTTGGTGTTTTGTCGCATGAGGTAGCCTCTCTGTGGACGGGATGTGTTAGCATGCGGTGTAAACTTGATGAAACTTGAAAGTCCTGGGGATAGGGGAGCCAGTGAGGGTTCTTCCTTGGGGGCTGGCGTTGGGCTGGATTCAAGCTGGAAAATGGCGAGGGCAAACGCAACCTTTTGGGACTCAATGACACGGTCAAATTCCTTGTTCAGACCGGAGCCGAGACTCTCCTCCTGAATGCTGAACGGGATGTCCAGTTGCATCAAGCTAGACTGACGCTGAGTCAAAGTGGGGAGGGTGAGCTGAGGAGGAAGGTCCGTTGCTTTGTCCAAATCTTCAGTGTCAGACGTCTCGGGTTCCTGAGGAGTCTGTTTCGGCATGTCTAGAACGGGAGGAGCGTGTTGGCCACTGATTTTGCGACGTGTTGCGGCCATAGCATCGACATCGGCTGGGGTGAGCGACGGGCGAGTTTTCAGTCCTTGGCCGGGAGCCTTGATCGTGGCAATAGGCTCTGGGACCGATTCATCAGACGAACTGAATTCTTGATCTTCTTCTTCCTCATCCTGTGAGAATTCCGCATCCTCATCCTCCTCGTCTTGAATGGGGTGACGGATCACAGAGTCGGGTGTAGACGGTTCGGAGAGCTCTTCCTCCTTGATCTCAGGAGTGACGGGCCGATTCAAGGATTGACGGATGGAGGCCATGTCCAAGGCCTGCGACTCCCTGGGGGCAGCAGAATCATCCATTCCCTTCGAGAGGGGGTTAGCGGGAGCCTGGACATCTTCTCCTCCCGTCGGAGTTGTTTGTCTTGAGGCTCGATCCTCATCATCAAACGCAGCAGCCTGAGCGGCTTCGGCGGCAGAGCGCAGGGAGTAGTTGCTATCTTGATCATAGGTGGCTCGTTGGTCGCGCGATGATAAGCTGTGGTCAGAAGAGTTTTGATAGTAGTCGGGAATGGCATAAAGGTCATCATCGGTGGCTTCTTCCTTGATGATCACACTGGAAGAGTCATCGTCGTCATACTCGGTTTCGAGAGAAGGAATAGGCACGTCGGGGTCATATTTGTCGAAATGATGAGCATCTTCGGAAACGTGAGAATCCTCGTCCTCATATACATCCTCTTCAAAGCTGTCACCCTTTCGGATATCGCGCAGGATAGAGTCGCGCGAGATGCGTGGAGGAGAGAAAAACATCGTCTTTGGATGGCTCGCTAGTGGTCGTGTCCAAAGATTCATTATTCAGCGCGGGCTTGGACGATGAATCCACATCCTCCTGGTCACCGTTCAGCTCCTCATTCTTCTTTTTATCATTCAACATCATGAGACGCAGTCGCTCCTCCAAAGACATGCCGCCGTTGATATCAGATTTGGTATACGAAGCTGCCGCCGGCGCTGAAGGCAATACCCGCTGGCCACCACTACCCAATTCGAAGGCGGCCGCGAGTTTTTCAGGTGACGAAGGTCGAGAGCCAGATAACCGGTTCACAGATGGCAGTGGTGGTAAGGGCCGGCGTTCGCCATTCGAGTCGAGTGACTCGACGCGCGAGTGTTGGCTGCCCACCTCGTCCCGGGAGGTGGGACGACTGTCGTTCTGATCTTCCGTGTGCTCCACGAATGAGTCTTCCTCTCCGTTGTTGCTGTCGGGGCTCATGAAACGCCAATCCTCTGGCAAGACAACGGGAGTCTTCTCGATATCTTCTAGGGATGCATCGAAGCTGTCATCACGGTCCATGAAGGAGTCGTGCTCAAAGCTGCTCACATCATCGTCCTCCTCGGAGTCGTAGCTGGGCTCACGCGATTCGGACGCAACTGAGGATAGGTCGGGAGTGCGCATTTCGTATTCGTTAATTTGGGGCGGCGAAACGTCAAATGTTACGCTCTTAGCATGTCGGTGACCAGCGCTATCATATTCCGACCAAATGTCGTGTTGGGGGTCAAAGCCCTTGCCATACCGGCTGCCCTTGGAAGAGAGACGACTTTCCTGGTGATGGTTGTTCTTTGCTGGGGAGTGCGGTCTGGGTACTTGGTCGCCGAGATCACCAAGGTCTTCATCATCCACAAACTGAGATTTGGCGAGGTTCATCTGGCTCTCTCGGTTTGGCGACCGGTCGGCGGCAAGGGGTCTTTGAGGAACTGATACGTGAGCAGGGTCATATTCCTGGCCATCGCGCAACATGGCGTGGTTCTTGACGCGAGATGCGCGCTTCAGGTTCTCGAGGGATGCTCTCCGGGCGGGGAGGACGCAACTCTCAGGATCGTACGGGGCGTGATTCTCGACACCCTTGGTTGGAGAAGGGGATTCGCGACCTTTCCAGAAGAGACGCGGGGAAGCATTGTTGTTGAGAGGTGAGACATCATATGTCGAGTCGCCGGTCGTGATCTATCCAATATTATCAGCTTGCTGTTGCATGCCCCTGCGGCTGGCTTGAAGGCGCATTTACCTTGCCGGATTGGTTCCAAATGGGCGAGTTACGCCGTTGCGCCATGGGACTCACTTCTGAGAGTGGCCGTTGGCCCAATCCGCCACTCATCTTGAGTGATGAAATGGATGTCCCGGGGATGGTTTGGGTGGTATGATCAACAATAAAGGGCAGAAGATCCGAAGTCTGCGAGATATATCAGCCACAGTTCATTCCTTGAAGGCCAAGTCCAAGTCCAAGTCCAAGTCCAAGTCCAAGCCCAAGCCCAAGTCCAGTTCTGATAGACCTCGACAGTGGATCTCGAGAGCGGTGGATGCTGAGTTGCGCGCGCGCGAGAGAAGAACCGGCCAACGTACCTTTTGCGACAGAATACCAGGAGTCGCGTGGAAAAACAGCGAGACCTGGCACAAGAAAGTAATAAGTCGTGTCGATCGTTAGAGGAATGTGCTGTGGTCTACCAACAAACAGCCAGCAAACAAGGGCCACCAGAAGTTGGAGGAGAAAGAAAGAATAAGGGAAGAAAGGAAGAGAAGGGATGAACGAAGGGATGATAGAGGGGAGGATAGAGGGGGGGAGGGGAGGAGAGGAGAGACGAGAAGAGGGGAAACAAGAACAATATCGGATCTTAACAAGAGATCGGGATGGAAGTGGGCTTGTCACTTAATCAATACTCGTAGTGTTTAGCAAGGTCATGGTTACCCCAAACCAGTTGTTGCTTTGCTTCAGCCTGTTGACGTTGATTGTTGGTGGTTCGCGGGTGTCGCCAGGGCAACTTACAGTGCTTGCTGACCTAAGCGGATTACTTCAGCACTTCAGCAGTATCTCAGCTGATCCTGCCACACCGCCTTCCTTTTGTGGCCCACTCTATCAGGATCGGCACTAACCCAACCAGGACTAGCGTGGTCTCCGTCTGGGAAATCTGGTTTTCTTCTGGAATTCCTTCCTCTCTGCCGATATCATTGATCATTGATATCCTGGATATCATATCGACCAATTCATTCCGCCACCATGCCGTTGCCCATTCGGTCTTCCATATGTTTCTTGTGTCAAACAAGGACTGTCCTCCCTCCAGCATCTACCCTCCTCCCATCATGGCAGGCCACACGATCCATGGCCTCCGCGCGTTCGGAGCGCAAACCTAGTCGCATGAGTCTTTCGCCAAATGTCGCCAGATCTTCTATTAACAAACCTCGCTCGGGGCGTGGTCGCGCTGGCCCCTTTAATGCAATGAATCAAACAGAAGCTCGTATTAGGGATGACCCTCGTCCTCGTTCCCAAGCCTCCCTCAAGCGTTCGAAAACGGAGGGTAAGGATGAGAAAAGGAAGGAAGCGCCACTCTATAAAGCCTTGAAAATGCAGACTACCCTAGCCCCCGTCACCTATGGTCGTCGTACGGCCATCAAATCCAAAATCTCCAATCTCACCAGCTTCGATCATTTCCCTCTTCTCCCTGTGGTCCGACACTCCATCTTCTCTCAGGGTCTGCCTGGTCTCGCCGATGTGAGCCCAACTCCGATTCAACGAGTGGCCATTCCCCAACTCCTCGCTGCGATCCCGAAACATCAGCAGAAGCAGCTCGGTCCCGATGACCCCCAGTACGAACAATTTCTTCTCGCCGCCGAAACCGGTTCAGGCAAGACATTGGCGTACCTCCTCCCAGTTCTGGATGCCATCAAGCGCGCAGAAGCCCGAGACTTGGAGGAAGAGAAGATACTGGCGGAGGAAAAGGCCAAGGAGCGCGAGGAGAGGCTGAAGAACCGAACATATGAGCTTGAGCCCGAGGAACCCCCCCATGACGGATTGCGGCCGGCCTAGAGCCATCATACTCGTCCCCACATCCGAGTTGGTGACCCAGGTGGGAGTCAAACTCAAGGACTTTGCGCACACGGTCAAGTTCCGTGCAGGAATGATCTCTTCCACTTTCACGCCGCGTCGTATCAAGAGCACCCTCTTCCATCCCGATGGCATCGACGTTCTCGTCTCAACTCCCCATCTTCTCGCCTCCATCGCCAGGACCAACCCCTATATCCTCAGTCGCGTGAGCCATCTCGTTCTGGACGAGGCTGATTCCCTCATGGACCGATCCTTCATCCCAACCACCACCGAAGTCATCGACAAGGTCGCCCCGTCGCTAAAGAAACTCATCTTCTGCTCCGCCACCATCCCCCGCAGCCTAGACAACCAACTTCGCAAACGCTACCCCGACGTCAAGAGACTGACAACCCCGAATCTGCACGCCATCCCCCGTCGCGTGCAGCTCGGCGTGGTAGACATCGAGAAGGAACCCTACCGTGGAAACCGTCAACTCGCCTGCGCCGACGTGATCTGGTCGATCGGCAAGGCCGGCGAAAGTGCCGATGGTGAGGACCACGGTCCTCTGGCCCAATTCATGGGCCCCCACATCAAGAAGATCCTCGTCTTCGTCAACGAAAGAGAAGAAGCCGACGAAGTGGCCGAGTTCCTCGCATCCAAGGGCATCGACGCCGTCTCCTTATCCCGAGATTCCAGTTCCCGCAAACAAGCCGAGATCCTCGCCGAATTCACCGAAGTCGAACAACCCCCAACCGCCGACGAGGTCTCGCTGGCGAAGAAACAAGCCCATGCCGAGGCAGCTATCCCCTTCGCGGCCCCCGAGAAGAAGACCGAGATTGAGCGCCGTCTTCCCAACACCAAGGTTCTGGTCACTACTGATATTGCCTCCCGCGGTATCGATACTCTGGCCGTGAAGACTGTGATTCTTTTCCATGTGCCCCACACGACGGTGGACTTTATTCATCGCCTGGGTCGTCTTGGTCGTATGGGTAAGCGTGGTCGCGGTGTGGTTCTGGTTGGCAAGAAGGATCGCAAGGATGTTGTTCGCGAGGTTCGCGAGGGCATGTTCCGTGGACAGGCCTTGATTTGAGAATATCATGCATTTATCTGTATAAAATCTGTACCATATGTGGCGTTTATTGTGGCTTCCTTTTTCTTGTGTCTTTTGGACAATGTTTCGCACCTGGCTGGCAAAAGAATACCCCACCTGCACAAAATAATACATCTGGGAGTTGTACGATATGAATATTAACTATAGAACATCTTCATTTCACCTTTTGTTCTGATCCACTACTTGTAGGATTATAATTTATAGTACTACTATTTGTATTTTAGTTTAGCGCCGAGTCCGAGTTAACTTGAACTTGAAGCCCTGGAGTTCAAGTTCAAACAACCATGACTGGGAGGTTGGGGTGGGCAGTCGGACGGATATATATCCAGGGCTGGACCTCGGGAGTACTAGTAGGTAGTAACCTTATTTCAAGAATTCCGGGGGCCAACCTGCAGTTGAACTTTGACGCCCATGTGCCCCTGACCTCGGGAGTATTCCAAAAGATACTAGCACTAGTAAATCAAATACTTCAAGTTCAAATTGTCAAAATACCTAGGTATTTAGATTCTATTTCTAGTTCCAACAATGGACACCAGCTGTGCAGCCAAGTTGACATGCCAAGAACCAGCGGGCGGTGAGCCGAAGTAAACAACCCTGTGAGGACAGACAATCACAGCTGGAGCTCGATACATCTTGGCCTGAACTTGAACTTGAATGATGGACTCTACGGCTGCTACTTTCCAAGGTTCGCAGTGGGCCAGTCCCGAAGTCTGCACCGAATGGGAATTCCTGTTCCAATTGGTCTCGGACATGCTATGCATGCTGATTCTTGAATCCCCGCTGAACCACGCCACTTAACGCGTTTGATATGGCAATGGCATGTGTCAAAAGGTGCCCTGACAGTCCAATCAGTTACCAGCAGAATTGAATTCGACACTATTATTGCATGAATGATTGAACTCCATATTCCAAACTGACCACACAAGAACTTGAAGTCTTGTCCCCGGAGGAGCCACTTTCTCGAGCATCATCATCGCAACAGGACCAGATCTAGCTATTAGCAGTACTAATTATGCCTCACTTACCAATATATTGAAAATCAAAAGGATACGTTGACTACACGACTCTACAGTGTTGGAAAGTGAATATCAACCAGGGACATTGCTATAGCTAATTGACTCATTCGCGCCTGCATCTCTATCTCTGACCCGTTCACCATTCACTCCAGGGTTATTCACCTCTTTACTCACCTTGCAGTCTCCTCTCCTTTCCCTTTCTCTTCTGAACTTTCCGATCTTCAGTTTCCACTTCACACACCAAGACTCTGCCAATTGATTATCGCTTTCAACTCTTCTTTCTGGTCTTACTCCTCCGAGTCTCTCCCCACTGTTGTGCTGCTCACATCATGGCTGACCCGGACCCTCTGCAGCTGCTCGAGATCTGCACTAATTGTAGAAAACCTGAGACCAAGGTGAATCCACTAAAGTCATGCGGCAAATGCAAAATAACCCCCTACTGCTCGCGGGACTGCCAGAAATCGGACTGGAAGTCATACAAGAAGAGTTGCGCCCAGAGCGCCCATGACCGAGCAGAACGGATTGAAAACATCAAATCCAAATTGGCATCGGCAACAGCTTCGGTCGTCGACAGCCTTGCCCCGACCAGCGGTGTTGAATCCACAGAGGAAACAAACAAACCTCAATCCTCCTCCTCATCGGCACCTAACCATACTTCAGCAGCGTCGAATCCTGATACCGCGAAGGCTCTTGACAAGGGAGGACCGGCGCTTACTGTCAAAATCACCGACCCATTTCAGAAACTCAAGGAAAAGAAATGGTTACACGATCGACCCAAGGAAGACATCTACAAACTGCTAATCGACGCTTTCCGTTTGCGCATGGATGACGACTTCAAGTTCCTGGAACTCCGACACGCGAATACGATCTACGACGACATCTCCTGTGATGGAACCCCCAGTCTCGAACTTTTCATCCGAATGGCCGTGTTGTATCCGGTTCCGGAATGGTGGAACGAAAGCGAACTCGCTTCTTGTCTTGAGTACGCAAAGCTTCTCACCTGGAGCAACATCATGGTCAAAATCACTGCCGACGATGTCAAAGCATATTATGGGGATCCATCAATGGTGTTGCAATTGCGCATCTTTGCAGAACAGGTCGTTGAGAAGGGCGGGATTGGAATTGACTTTTTGAGTATGCTGGATGTGGGAGTTATGCTGGAACGGTCGCACGAGTTTCTCAACTACGTCCATCGGCCGATGGAAGTAGAAGCGGAGGTAGGAGAGCATTATTAGGATGATGGAATGCCAGAAGTTGATCCGGGCTAGTTAAATTCTTCGGAGAGGCCGCATCATAGCATTCATTCATTGCTTACACCTGAACTGCGAGTTCCTGTACGATCAACGACAACTGATCAAAATTAAAGTACAGCCGAATGAATGTGTACAGTGTCTTTCCCATTCAATGCCAATGTCACAATGTCAATGTCACAAATCCAAGTCCATCTTAATCCTAATCCAAATTCCTCCCCTCATTAACCAACCTCTCCCTAGTCTCCATAAGCGCTTTCCCCAAAAGATTCAACCCCCATTTATGCCGATTAGCGCCAGCATTCCTCGCCCCAAAACCAACCCCCCAAATCCGATCCATCGGACTAGCCTCAACCAACTCCCTGTTCCCCGTCTCAAGCAGCATCTGCTTTAGTTCCTCATTCTGCGAAAATTTCAGAAAACTCCCTTCGACCACGATTGCAAAGCGATTCTCCTCCCAGATTTGGTCTGAGAAATTCGGGATCTTACGGCCCAGGTTGCGGATTTCGCGTGGGTGTGTTTGCCAGCCGACGCCGATTTGTTGGGTTATTTCGTTGGTGGGACCGGCGAAGAGGAGGGCTTTGCGGTGCATCATGTATCTATAATTATGGTGTTAGTATGTTTTTGTTGGAGAATTGAGGGATATCCATTCAAGGGGTATGGGAGTGAGAGAGAAAGGGAGTATTACTGTTCAGCGTTTGCGTAGTTGAATGTTTCTCCGTCGGTTTCCCATTTAAATGAGGATGGCCACCACTGGCCCAAGAATCCTGTTTCTCCTTCTGGTTTCCAGAAGTAAACTGGATTACTGGTGTCTGGTGAAGTAGCTGACATGGTCGATATTATCAGTCGATGGTTTTGTATGGTATAGGTTATTGGTGTTTGTTGTAGAAACGGATCTTGTTCACTGCTAGTGAGTGGCTATTCAGCCTTTGAATAGAAGAGGCTGAAGAAGAAGAAGAGTCCAAGGCTAATTGAGTTAAAATTAAGGCCTTGTTATATACATGACGTGAATAATGCACAGCCGAGCTATACAATGCTTAATTATGAGTCACGAATAGCCATACGCTTCAAGTGTTCTGTTTTTGCAGAGCCGCCTATGCGATCGTCAGGCACTGCCCCCCCCTGTCTAGACCCCGATTCCCCACATGTCCATACGCTCAGCGTGCACTGCCATGCGATACGAGGTCCGCTTGACTGGGGGAATCTGCACAGCCCAAAAAATGCTCGGTGCACGCTAGCCCAAACAAGACGCCGGCCGTTTAATAGAATAAACCATAGCCCTGGAGGCTTTTAGCTAGACAAGAATACTAGTACTCTTTACGCGATTCCGGCGGGGGGTTTTTTTTTTAAAAAAAAAAAATTGTCACCATAGATCATGTGCGTGGGTTTACAGAAACGGTAGAGGAGTGGGATGCTTTACTTCAAATTGATTCATGTTGCTCCGAACGCTCCCCATTTTCGCATCGAGATGGCCATGAAGAGTGTATTCTATAGATCTATCGCTACCTTGTCTAACTTTTGAGCCCGCATCACCCGGACCGAGAGCATGATCATGGCCTTGAGTCTCGCTTCTGTGACTCAGTCTTATAAAGTCCTTGTAGAACAGGTACCCAATCATTCATGGCCTTAAGCCGGTCCCTCATAGATTGTTCCGCCCACCCTTCAACCAGACGCACCTCATCTTCTTTCCAACTTTGCGCCGACTGACCGACCCAAGGACCAATAGCCGATGTTGTCTCTGCCACCTGCTCGAGGGGTAATTGATGTGATCCTTTCAGAACCATTTGCTGCACCCTTGACTCCCGGACACCGCCATTTCCACCGACCCCGGTCCCAGTCCGATTCAACATATTGGCTCGCATTTCAGGGGTGGCAATTGGACTGCTCTCTCCGTGGAGATTAAAGACAGCGGGACGAATATGCTTGAGCATCTTCCAGGCCAGAATTGGCTCGTATTGATAAAATGGCGAGTTTGCATGCGGAGGACCGATGATGTCCGAGTAGAGGAGGTGATCGTGGTGACCTGAAGATGTTTCGTCGACCTCGTATGTTCCCACGGGTTTGTAATCCAGAGGGTTTGAGCGCAGGTATTGCAAGACTTCTTGATAATTTGGGCTCGCCAAGGTAACGGGTTGATCGGCTTGATGGCTATCGTCTGAATCACGTCGCGTAGTAACTGGCAACTCGCGATACCCGTTACTGATCCAGCGATCGAGGACTCGTTTGTCCCATCTTTTGTATGATTTGCGTGCAGCTTGGATGATTCTGATTTGGATTTCCAAGTATCCTTTCGCTTGAGCGACATTATGGTCAAGATGGGCCTCTTGACCCGTAAAGATATCAGGCGAGATGACGGGTTCTATCAGAGTTAATGATGTGAAGAGGCGGGGGTGGAGCATGGATAGAAGAACACTAGAGGAAAGAGTTGGCATCCGACTGGGTTATTTGGGAAATCCCAAGAGCTCACAGTTGTCCGGCTCCCATACTATGTCCCACGCCTACAATCGACTGTGGCATTTCATGGGGAAAATCTTGTCATTGGGCTATTTCTGGGTATCATGAGTACAGGTAGTATCGTGCAAAAGTGATGAGTTGGAAAATTGTAACAGGTCTCGCAAGAACGAGCTTTTCTGTTTTGATCTGAGCAACTATTGCAAATATGGTGCTCAATCGAGTCGGATCTCAGTTCATTAAAGAAGCTGGAGACTCGAGATGATCGATCAGACGACGAATGGGAAGAATTCACCGCTTCAGCCTGCTCTTAGCAACCAGCCTTGCCAACGTTAGATGTCTTGTCAGTCGAGGATGGTCTGCAAGTGTGAGAAAAATCGTTACTAGGTAATTTTAAATAAGCAGTTTTGAGGCTTTCCCTATCGATGTCCGGCCTCTTGGACTTTTGATTGTTCTAAAGCACAGACCTGCCTAAAAAGTCCATGCAAATTAGTGTCAGCATTTGTACAGATAAACGATAGGTAGTTCTATCATCATTCGTTAACTAGTCAATTGCATTATTATACATAACCGAGATGTGCAATTCTGAAGAAAATATTAGCGATCCAAATAATGGAAGTGTTGAGTTTTAAAAGAGTATATACTTCCGAGAAATGACCCAAATGAATATTGTAGGTATGAACTTGGGTCGGTCGCAGAGCATCAGCAAAGTTCGCTTGGAAATTATCTGCAGAGAACCGACGGTGCTCCGACGGCGATGAGATTCTATCATAGCCCCGGGCGTTTGAATAAAGCCGGAGAGTGAAGAGAAGTTAAGCTTCTGGCATTATTATTCCGTCCTAGTTGTGTTGAGATTTCACCACGTTGCACGGTTTCTATCGTTGAAAGGCTAACTCAAAACCAGCGAGTACAAAATATTTGACCCCACGTGTAGGATGTTAGATTTAGTACTCGCCCTTTTTCATCACTAGCCGCGCTTGCAATTTATTCGAATAGCCAATCTGTTTTTATCTTCTGCTTCCTGCTTCTCTTCACGCCGGTGGATTCCGATGCGCTGCGGCGCCGATCCCGCCTGCCTCCACCAATGAAACTTTCAAATGATTGCAGACCCCTCCCAGCCCTGAGAGGTCATTTGCTCTTATCTTCACATCGGCGAGCTCCTTGAAACAATTTGATTGCTTGTGGCATCGGCCGGCCCAATAAGACTTCACCCCTCCAGGTTTATGTTACACTCGCTGTTCCTGCAGAGTCATAATTACAGCTCGATCGACAGATGCCAATAACTCTCAGGGGCGGGGCTTTATCAACACAATAAAAACGCCCCTGGACCCCACGAAAGGTTGTGAAAGACAGTGCATCTCCTTTTGAGCCGCTACATCGAGAAGAAGAAACATACAGGACTGCCAAATCATGCCATCTTTCTCCAATACTGTCCTCCTCACCCTAGGGGCAGTGAATGGGGCGCACGCCTGGGGTGTGTTGGGTCACGCAACAGTTGCATATGTTGCTCAACACTATGTTTCGTCTGAAACAGCATCATGGTGAGAAATGACGATTGCAATACCCTTTTGTTTTGGAAAACATTCCTTTGAATTCTGACTTACAGCTTTGAAGGGCACAAGGCGTTCTTGGCAACTCATCCAGTTCTTATTTAGCTGGCATCGCTTCCTGGGCTGACCAGTATCGCCTAACTAGCGCTGGAAAATGGTCGGCTCCTTTGCACTTTATAGATGCAGAGGATGATCCTCCTTCGAGTTGCAACGTGGACTACGACCGTGACTGTGGTAGCTCAGGTTGCTCAATCTCTGCGGTCGCAAACTACACTCAGCGTGTGAGCGACAGCAGCCTTTCCGACGCTGATGTTGCAGAGGCTCTCCGTTTTCTTGTTCATTTCCTTGGTGATATGACTCAGCCACTCCACGATGAGGCATATGAAGTCGGAGGAAACAACATTAAGGTCACTTTCAATGGATACAGCGACAATCTTCATTCCGACTGGGATAGCTACATGCCCGAGCAGTTGGTCGGCGGTGACTCGCTCTCAGACGCAGAGTCTTGGGCCACCAGTCTGGTCAAGGAGATCGAGTCGGGAAATTATACGTCTCAAGCTGCGAGCTGGATCAAAGGAGATGACATCAGCGATCCCATTGCCGCAGCAACCAGCTGGGCTTCAGATGCCAACGCTCTTGTTTGCACTGTTGTCATGCCTAAAGGCGCTGCTGCTTTGCAAACCGGTGATCTTTACCCCACCTACTACGATTCGGTCATTGACACGATTGAGCTGCAAATTGCTAAAGGCGGCTATCGATTGGGAAATTGGCTCAACAAGATCTACAGCACCAAAATTGCTAAGCGGGATCTGGAGTCTTTTGCGAAGGTTGGCCGCGCCGCGACTTCACAGCCAGACCTTTCGGGGAGAAGCTTTTTGCCCGATCCTCGTCCACTGAGCCGGGCGAAGCTCGCTAGAGCGGCAATGGATGGATCGTGCTGTAACTCGGGTAGACACAGCCATTAAGTGTAAACTGGCATGAAGAATGCTCACCTCGTTTCTTACCTACGCCTTTATTGCGTTTCCAATTTCCACTTGCCGGTTTTGCTGAATAATGCCAGCTAGAATTTGCGAGTGAAACTGGGGTCTTCTATGGATTAGCCTCGATAACGTCTAGTATATTTCCAATCGATCATCTCGCGATGGGCGGCTAAAGACAATAAGTACCTTAAAGGCGTAATAAAATCAAATTTAAGCACTCTGCCAAGTCGAAACCCTTGATTTCGGCATACTCTCGAAAAATACCCTCAATCCATTGGCGAAAGGATTTTAGATATAAGAAAAAGCCGTGGTCTATTCCGCAAGCTCTGAGCGCTAGGCCTAGTACTGTTTTATATGCACATCCATGGTTAAATCAATTAATTGTTTTCGTCGCGTTCCAGACTACTAGTACCATCCGCCCCACCGCGGATCCTCACCTGGTGTCGGGAATTGAGGAGTATATTTAAGTTGTATTTGAATACTAGGCGACGCAAACATATTTGATGAGTCTTTGGACAATCAACTTGAGCGCAGCGATTCCTCATTTTAAAATAACTTTATCAAAAGATGACGGTGAACTATTCTTGATAGTCCATGCATGATACCAGCATAGATACAAGCTTTCGGGTTCTTCGGACCCGGCTTTTCTGACCACGGTTCGACGGTCTCCACATATGATCCTATGACCTTGCGCAAGTTGACCAACAATGTGATCGGCCGTGGTCTCTCTTCTTTTCAAGATTTGAACCGAACATAAGAAAACAAATCACGAGAGGGCCAGCCTGACAAGGTGAAATGATGTCATGGCACATTGGCAAACATATAAAAAGACTAAAATGCTGCTACAGTAACTTGCCGCACTAGTACTGATATCCAGCAAGACGGCAAAACATTAAGTCGTAATGTCGAACTTCTTCCGCAGGGCCTCGGATGTCTTTAAGCATCACCCGCACAACGACTCAATCGATTCCGCCAATTCGGGAAAGTCTCCTACTACACAAGAGACACCTGACCCAAAGCCTGTATCAAGTAACTGCAGCTCTCAGAGCGATCCAGTTACAGGTAAGTTACTAGCCTGACTCGAAGATCTAATCCCATTGACCTGTACTAACCAAGCCACTCTTCTAGATAATGATGCGCGGCGCAAAAGTCAACGGCATTGGGGATTTGGTAGCCAGAACGATCCGGAAGTCCAGAAAAAGCGTCGAGTGAGTCAGGATGAGAAGGATCGACTCGATTTCGCGGCAACAAGAAAATATTCAAGTGCCCGGCGAAGAAGTCAGGGGGCTGGTACTGGGTTTGAGGGTGGATGGCAGTGATGGGTCATTTCTTGCCACGAATCTTTCTTCTTTGCGGTTTCGAGAACTACGTGGCGACCGGAGTCAGGATTCCATTTTTGAACGTACTATTTTAAATATATTACAATAAACAATTTCTGCAACTTTCAGAAGATCAAATCGGCACCCGTGGCCCGTGATTTGTTTAATGTGAGCCTCAGGCTGCTACTATTTTTACTTTGCAGAAACTATATATACAACTTGAGGAGGTTTGGATGAGTATTGAAAGCCCTTGTTACAGATTCTAGCCCCTTCTTTTATATTTCTAAGAGTTCCAAGGTTCTTTCAAGAAACTAGTCCATTGTTTGAGCCCCTTTGACTAGAATAGCGAATGAAATTTGTTCTCCACTGCTCTTTCATTCGTGATGATGATGCTCTGCTTTGGATGAAACAAAGGCATTTTGATTTCCGAGGGTTTCTTTGAGTCACCGTATATAAGAGCTGCTTGATATTCACCGTCCCACAGGTATCAGCCACGGCGACATTGTCTACTTCGACTCTTCGAGTACCTGCTCCGCTCGAACTTGTGCTGGATATACACGATGCCTGTGGCTTATAGGTTTGAGGATAGAGCTGTACACAGACATGTTGTAGGAGCTTTACATAAATGTGATGAGTTATATTTGGCTGCATGGCCGCTACCCTCTGCAAGGGAGATTCGTGGCATACTAGCAACATGGACACAGTTCTTTACTAGCGGTGCCCATGAGCTAGTACGGGCTTCAAGGCGGCTCCCAGACAATGCTTCTAGATATGAAGGCCTTTCGCATTGGATCCAACAACGTTTGAGAGAAACGCGGTTAGCAATCAGAATGTTATCAAGAAGAGATGTGAGTTATGACAGAATTGGCCGAACTCTTGGCGCCTCAAGGGCGCAATGAATCGGGATCGTTTTGATTGCTAGTAAGAAAGACGAAAAATAGAATAGGATTATAAGGTTTAGAACTTATTGCATTAGGGGGGGGGGGGGGGTGAAAGATAGGTTTGGGGTATGTGTCATTCAAATCAGTATATTTATCACGCGATATTTCACAGTTAGTAATGGTCAGAAATCTCCCTTTCTCTCAAAGATCTTTTCTTTTTGCTTTATTTGTTATAATCGAGTAGTACCTTTCTTGAAGGTTCGCAACCTCCTCCATAGTGAATAACGGCAGAGGCAGATCGTAGACTACAATCAGGCGCATTTTGAACTCATCTAAGATTTATTTAAAGGCTTTATCTGCATAAGGAACAGGTTAAAAATCGAGATCGCAGTTAGTCAGTCAGAAATCAAAGAATAAGACTCATGGATGGCAATCCATCAGGGAGAATAGAATATCTTCAACAGCAAAATCGGAGTTTGAGACCAGCTCGACAAGCTTTTCACCAGTATCAAGCACCGCCAAAGCGCCTGGAACCAGTATGCGCTGTTCTCCCGACAAGTCCTGAAAGAACACGATGTCATCTTCGCCATTCGCTGAAATATGACGCTTTGAATCTTCAGGAAGATTTATTACCAGGCTTTCGTCTTCTGAATAATTTGGACCGCAAGAGGCCCGAGATGAATCAATCACCAAGGATAACCATTCCTGATCAAGAGTTTTACTCGGTTTCATGCGCCTAACACAAGTGTTAAAGAAGAGGAAGGCTCGATGAGCGGACTCTGATGATTTTCCCAAGCAATGCAGCCAGTGAAGACCTTTTGTCACCCCGGCCCAAACAACTGATTCAGCGGGAAACTGAATTTCTTCGGGTCTGATTAATGCTGGACTTGCTGAGATATCGAGAAGTAAGATGGTAATTGATTGTGTGAGAATGTGTAGTAAATCCCACCATTGTGGGACTTGGTAGCACCAAGCCAAATCTGGCCGATCCGGCAATTGTGCAATGGCTCCCAAGGAAGCCTGGAGGCAGTCGAATGCGATTTTATTGGCAAATCGTATGCCAGAGTCAGGTGAATCATGTTTCTTTTCGAAGGAAGGACCTTTCAGACTCGGCCGGTTGAGCAATATATGAGCGCTGTAGTAATTCAAAGCAAGAGAATCTTGGAATGATGGCTCTCTCGGGGGTGAGATGAATTGGCTGCCGAAAGATGGATGTATGGTTGATGCCCAGAAATCCAACTTTTTGTGGTAGAAGGCTATACGGCTTTCAATGCAGCTCCAGCCTACTCGAGAAGGATCCAGCGAGTATATTTCATTGATAATAGTATGAGTGATCAGAGTCAGATCCACCATATAGAAGCAATAGAGAGAATGGGTAGGCTCCAGAGATTTGAGAAATGAAACTTGTGGAAGTGCCTTCCCCTCGTCCAAATTGATTGTCCATTGGAGCTCGTTGATGGGCTGCTCCATGTCAGGAACAGTTAGATCCAAATTTGGGTTAAGAAACGGAGGGTTTGCGGAGCTAGAGGCATTTCCGAGGCAAGAGACTCTCCCGGTCATGACTGAAAGAAGGCTTTCCAAGCGAAATAGAGACCACCACAGCTTCTTTCGCGCCTCTCCTGATTTCACATCGAGTCCAATGATCACTTTCTCTAAGTTAAGCCCTAGAGCGATGCCTGAACGTGTAGCAATACCGATCATCTTCCACGATCTGATAGCTTGTTAAAATCTAGATTGATGAAAGGAGGTCTCAACATCACAAACCTGTTTATCTGTGACTGAATTAAAAAGAGTAAAGCCATGAGTGCCTCGGCCTGTACTTGCTGCAAATCTCCGTGATCGTAAAGAACATTCTCGGTAATACTGAGAGACCTGGCCCTTGCAGAGAAGACGTTTTCATTGGCTTCTGGTGATATTTCCTGACCTGAAAGTCGACTGAAAGCGCAGGCGATCGCAAGAACCATATTGAGGACGGCCAACCATCTTCTACCGGGGGGGATTTCCTTCCCTCAAGTAGCAGTTTTGGTACTGGACCACAAACAGGTCTTTTCGTATGATTGGCAAAAACTCATGAACGTTTTCCATATAAAGCTGGAAAAGGCTATCCGCTATTTCCTTATTTGGCAAAACAAAATGGTTGATCACATTTTTGTTTGATATAGCGAGATGGTCTAGGTGGTAGTTCAATGATGCCATTGGGTTGCCAATTAGAGGATGGAAGCTTGGATCCAAACGGAGAGTTGCGTTCTGATCATGCTTTGAGGATTGCAGGTCTAGGCGCTGCATCCATGCAACTTCTGAGTTATTCCCCATGAATCCAGTTGCCCTACTTTCGGCACTTCGGTTAAAATCTTCGTTTGCGACATCGTTTTGGTCAAAAGAAGCTAGAGACGAGGAGGAGCTAGAAATTTCATTGTCACGATTCGTATCTTTCTCCTGTTCAGGTCTCTGAAGAATTTGTTAATTTCTTGGCTTCTAATAATATTCCTCATAACTTCTGGACATACCTTGAGTATACTAGCGACTCGATCAGCATTAGGTCCTTTAAGTTCCCGAGAGATATCTTTGAGCAGTCCTTGATAAATCTTAATTTCCCTTCGCATCAAAACCATAGCCCTTTCCTGCTGAACAATTATTCTTTCCGGGCAAAACCAATTTTTAAAGCCTTGAACAAGGCACTGAGAGCAGGCCGGTCTGGCTCCATCACACTTGTGCTTGCGCTCTCGACAGACTTCACAAGCCCGCTTGGAGCGGCCACTCGCATTCTCTTTTCTTCGCGTCGCAGGCGTGGAATAGGGAGCTTGGCTGTCATCTTGGCGCTGTAATTAAGCCAAATCGAAACCCGCGAGGCCTTGGATGCCAATAAACCGTTTCGTCAATAGAGTGGCGAAAGAGTCTAGTGCTTCACTCCGTAGGAGTCTCTGAAATTTCACGAAGCAAATGCATGGGGGGGCACAATTGACACCTTGAGGCTCTCTTCTGATTCGCGGAACTCTTTCCGGTGGGGTTGATTGGAACTCGTGCGCCAAGACAATGAAATAGTTCTGGCGCAGTCGAAGTAGGGCGCTGGGAAAGAAAAGTCTGAGGGATAATCTGTTTTTCCGAATTCCACTTCTTGGATTTGGCAGTCAAAGCAACAGAGAACACGCGGCAACTGATTATGGCTGTGCGACTTGGTGCCTGATATCTTGATATGCACCAGCCTCATATCACAGCAAAAACTACATTTAAGGATCCGCCATATGTTCTTCAATCGAGCTCATCTTCAGAGAGGTGCATCGACAAGTGTTTTTCTGGCGGCTATATCAGCGAGCGAAGTGAAAAGAGCTGCGTTGCATACATAGTCAAGCGCTCGGCGGACCCAAAAGGCATCTTGTGAACCAGGATCACGTGGCCCGGGCCAAGGTCTGGCCCGAAACCTGCTTGGTGACTTTGCCTACCAATCCTTCTATCCCCCTCTTGTGTCTCCCATTTCATCGGATTCTACTGCGCTTCTGGTTGATGTGATATGCGGCTCCGCGGAAACGATGCCTTCTAGTGTATTCTTCCCCAAGGCAGATACAGCGATCCTTTCGTCCAGGCGTCGACCCCCACCCACATACCCGCATACCGTCGGGCCGATTCTCGATCCGGAAAACCTCAAGAAGCCAATAAGTCCCTGGTCTGGTGAGGTCGCATCGACTCTCTACCCTAGCCTTGACCCTAACGCGCTCACATCCACCGTTTGTAAAAAGCCTCCTGGTTTCGAGGATCGATATCCGCGTGCCATTCTAGCCCACAATGAGAGACTTAGATTGCCTATGCTTTGGTACTACACTCGCGATGTTCTCAAGGAGGAAGAGTTACTTTCAGGTCTCCAGGACAAAGTTCATCTGGCTAAGGAGACCACGGGATGGGAGTTCGCGATCATTGGCATCCTGGATATAGATGTATATATTCGCTTGGCCACGGTAGGCGTTCAATTAGGTATCCTGCCGAGAGGTGAAACAATCTGCGCCCATACGGTCACTCAACCTCCTGATGTAAGATCTAGGTTTTTCCGCCCATTGAAAGGTTGCTAAGCATACTACGTAGAGCGTGTTCCATTTACCAACACTCATGGAAGACTGGAGGTTTTGGACGTGTCCCTATCTCGAGAAAGGCGGGCTTTACGCATACGCCGGTGTACCACTGCGTCTGCAACACGAAACCGGAGAATGTGTTGGTCTTGGTTCGCTTTGCGTAGCCTCGAGTAAAAGCGAGGAACCGCTCACAAAAGACCAGCAGCAAGCCCTGGTCCGCCTGGGTGACTGTGTCGTCTCGGATCTCCTTCACGCGGTGCGGGCAAAGCGCCAACGTGACCGGCATCGAATGGCTGAACTCCTCTCCAACGCACAGTTGGAACTGGAGAAGCTGGTCTCCGAGGAACCTATCTATCAAATTCTCCGAAGCACCTACCCCAATGCTATCGTCAAATTGCAGCCGACGAAGACGACCTATGTCGAGCTGGAAGGGCGCAAGCCTATCTTGATGTCAGACCTGGAAGGCGGCCTGTGGGAAGATGCGGAGTACCTAGATGCGTTGATCAGCGAATCCAACCACGATGCTCTTCCCACCACGCACATTGTGCGCATCCTAGCTCTTGCTTGCGAGAGTGTAACGGGTTCATCTTTGCTCATGGTGGCTTCAAAGGACTTTCGCCTCGTATTCGATGATGTCGACTTCTGGTTTGTTGAGACGTGTGCTGGCTTGATCTCCCAGATGTGGCGCAAAAGACTCCTCTTGGAGGCGCTGAGAGCAAAGGAGAAATTTCTTAGCGGGTTTTCCCATCAGCTCCGCACTCCGATCCATGGTATACTCGGTTCAGCGGACCTCCTGGCTGAAGAGATCCAATCCTGGTGCGCAGGCGAGGACGCACAACTAGCCCCAGGATCAGTTGAACAGCCTCTCAAAATACGTTTAGACGAACATTCCAAATATCTGGGCATCATCAAGATGGGCGGCAGGGATCTGGTTGCAATCATCAACAATATGATTACAACCAATCGATGGGCTGATATTGCTACGATGGACCGCCACTATGCCATGCATTCGGTTGAAAAGCTTGAGACGGAGCTGTGTACCGGATTAGTCAACTTGACCGTGGGAGATACACGGTATCGAGCGTCCGTTTTCTTCACCCATGATTTGCCTTACGTTTGCGAGAGTATCTGGATTGATATCGATGTGCTGCGAGACACCATCCTACCACTTATTATGAACGCAGTCCAGCACACACCGGATGGAATTGTATCGGTAACACTATCACTGAATCTGGGCTCGAGGCAGTTGACAGTGGATGTCAAGGATAATGGCCAAGGCATTCATCAAACTGATCAGCAGCGCATATTCGAACCCTTTGAAAAAGTCGATATGCACTCAACACGAGCAGGACTGGGACTCACCGTGGCGTCCAGATTCGCATCGCTCTTGCAGGGATCGGTCGCTCTGATGTCCTCGAAATTTCGCCGAGGCTCCCATTTTAGAGCCACGTTTCGGGGTGTTGAGTATGCCAGCTCTCCCAACGCGCCGAAATTGCTAGCCTCAAAGCTCCAGAATCTACCCTCAATATTCTTCAACTTAATATCTGATTTGAGTTCCATGTCACTCTGTGGCCACTTCGTCACTTTCCTCACACGCAGTGGCTTTGCGCCGTCGGCTTGCCCAGAAGGCTCCTTTATTATCTTTGAAGCTGCCCCGAGTTTAGAACAGCACCAATTACAGCTGTCCCAAATTCCATCGGGAGGTGTTGCGATATGTCTTCTTCCCGGGCTTGAGGCAGATTTACCGCTTGGACGGACGGCTAAAAATATTGTTTATGTCAGCGGACCTTTCTCCACCTTGTCTTTAGGCTCGGCCCTCGAGGAAGCGGATTGTCTCGTGGGAAAGATCAGAAGTTTGCAACCATATGTCGCCCTGCCGACACTTCTAAAGGCAGCTCAAGCCCCGGAACAAAGGGAACTCGAGCCCAACCAACTGTCGATTGACGCTGCCAGCCCTAGATCAGAAACTACTCTATCCTTGGGATCCGATCAGGATGTCGCGCCCTCTGCAGACTTGACAAAGCCCATTCCAATCTCCCGCCAGTTGCGTCAATCTTCGCGACCCACAACTCTGATTGTCGATGACAACACCATCAACCTTCGCATTATGGAAATGTACTGCAAGAAAAGAAGTTTGCCTTACTTGGCTGCAAAGAATGGTTTGCAAGCTGTGGAAATCTTCTCGCAGCGCCAATCAACTTGTATCGCTAACGACGAGCCTCCTATCGAGCTGATCTTCATGGATTTGCAAATGCCGGTGTGCGATGGCATCGAAGCCACCAGGCAAATACGAAGTCTAGAGGAGCAGAACAACTGGGGAAAGGTTTTGATACTGGTTATGACTGGTCAAGACACCGCTGCTGATAAATCTGCCGCACAAGAGGCAGGCGGGGATAAGTATCTCGTCAAGCCGGTGATAATTGAGCAATTGGATCGAATTGTGAGGCAATGTTTTCCCTTCTTTGAGTCGGGTAAGAAAACATAGGCCCAAAGAGCTCCTGAGATTTTATCTGTATATATAAACATAGCTTATGCTACTTATTGCACATGCCGCGCCTATTGAAATGGCAGCCACTCAAAATTTATATAACGTTATACCTGCATAGCGGAAATGGCCTTCAGTGCTCTGCTGTTTTGCGCCAATGACATGGACGCCTTGCCGTAGAAAGGCGTGGAATCCTTGGTCGGGATCCTTTTCAAAATTTGGCTAAGCTTTCTTGATGTAAGCCTTCAACTCGGTAAAAAGCTCTTCTATAGGGTTGGAATCTGGAGAGTAAGGAGGGAGGTATAGCAACCGGACACCTGTATCGGAGCATAACTGTTTAACTTGGTCTGAATAATGGAAGGATGTATTACCTATAATAAGCACAGAATTTGGCTCTGGCTACCTTCTGCAGTGTTAGAGCAGCTGCTTAATAAACGATTCAAACAGTAGAGCATCTGTTAAATCTTTAAAAATACAAGACAGAAGAATACTATCCTAAGTATACACTGGTAGTATCTAATGGCGTTGGCCCTGATAGAATGTAGACACTTATACTGGTGTCACGCCTAGCAGTAACTAGCCAGTCTTCCTATAATCTACCTATTGTAAGATGGGAAAGCTCGCTGGCAGTCTGTCAAGCAGACGGGTCGATCACAAGAGGACAAAACCACCACACTCGTAGAGTGCAGGAGAGAGTAGACAAAGCGGTGCCCTACTGAGAAAACAGCATTCAGAGCATTCGAGCCCTTGCTCGAATGCTAGCAATCCGAAATAACGCAAATAACATTGGTGACCCGAAAGGTGGATGGATTGTGTAAGTTAACTATCGTCGAGGGCTTATATACTGCATGAAGGTAAGGCCTAAGGCCTACAACGTCACCTGACATCGCCAGAGCGATTCCCCCACTACACTATTTATTTATATCCAGATTCATCAATAAAAACAAGGTAGTATAAATAAAACTCAGATAGTTTATATTGGTAAAAATCTTGTATCAAGGGGTTCTACTCTTTGGGCATTTACCGGGCTGTCTTCTTAGTCTATCCAGCCCGGAAAAGAGTACGTTAGATGCTAGACGACGATGGTAATATGTTGAACTCATACTATAGAAACTTAGCCATCTCTTCGAGGTAAAGGCTGGGATTCTTAGTAAGGTGGTTACAAAGGGTGTCCAGTATTACAGAAGTAACGATTAGTAGCGGGCCAGGAGGGTTTTTAGGAGGATGGGGATTGCAGAACAATTGTATTTTCTTACGTATGGTAGTGATAGAACGCTCAGTACACTTTGCCAGCTTGGCCAATTAAGATGTAGTCAGTCTTTTCTTGCTGGCTATCATGTATACAATTATATTAATCTGCCTAGGGTTTAGGTTTCGAGCTATCTTGAAATGATTTAGGGAGTAAAAGGTTGCTGGAGTTTAGGGGAAAGCATTGTTGGGACGACGAGGAGGTTGTTATTTCTGGATCGGTAATAATACATAACATCACATCGCTTGTCAGTTTGAATCTTACCGTTCCGAACTAAAACGTAATTCAAAGTACGGGAGTAACCATATCTGGCACAATTGATCATGTGATTGGGGTTTGAAAGAGCTTCTGTATATTCGCAGCATGGAAGCCGATGTTGGGCGCTTCTGTATGTCTTGGTCTGACAGGTTTTCTAAAATTGACTCCAATCAACCTTACTCCAAACGTCCTCGGCGCTGACCAGATTTTCTTTGACACCATCCAGATCACGAGAATCGACCATAATGTCGCCTTCTCCGACTGTTCCCCACATTCTTGGGGGGCCAGCAACTTCCCAAAACTTCACCATAAGGCCCAATTCAGTCCCCCACACACCATGGAGCGCTTCGAAATGCTCAAAGGGAACTGATAGGACCTGAAGCTTTCCTTTCCCTGCTACCATAGCCCATTTCGAGAAATAGTCTTGGATTTGGTATTTGCCCGTCGTGACGTGAACATATCGACCTCCCGTGGGACAACTTGCCGACTTAGGGTATGGCAGTTGTAGAAGACCACTGACGGTGATTCCAATGTTATTAACTGAGCCGAGTGAGGGAAGATAAGACGAGGAGCGTGCTGGGAGGGCAAGAATGTATTTTGCAGCTGGCTTCTGTTATTTCAACATGTTAGTTAACAGGCAAGCTTGGCAGATCTAAAGAGAAGGAGAATCCATACCGAGTAAACGGGGGTAAAAGGCGGGTAGTTGAAATTAGACGCGTAGAATCCCGTCAAAAGAAAGATCGTCTTAGAGTTCAAGGCAATGTCATTCTTGATATATGCATCGACGGCCGCTTTGGCATCAAAATGCGGAACCTTTACTTCGCCATTTGTCAAATCGTTCGCAGCGGGCAGGGTGCTCCAGAAGTAAAATTCCAGAGTTTTTGTTTTAGCAGCTGCCCGGGCTAACTTCAGGCCTCGTTCGTACTCGATTTGCATGGCCTTCTCGGGGCCGATCCCTGTCGCAAATGGTTCGTAGAAATCTGTAACTGCGAAAATTGCGTTCGCACCAATGAAGGCATTAAGGAGACTATCTTCGTCATCCATATCGGCGGATACCATCTCGATTCCACGATCCGAAAGCCCTTTGGCCTTGTCGCTGTTGGTGCTTCGGGTAAGACCTCGAATTTTCCAGTCGGGATTTGTGGCGAGGGCGTCGATGACGCCGGAACCTTGCATCCCGGTCGCGCCAGCGACGACCAGAAGCTTGACCATATTGTTGATGACTTGAGGTAACTTTGAATGTAGAGACCTTTCAAGGTAAGAAGTACTCAATGTAGTGCATTGAAGTTTCTTTCCGGAGGACAGCTGGGCATTCTTATAACCTTCTGCAGAGAACACAAAGTCTTACTATAAGAATGGATAGCATAATCTGAAAAAAAAATTCTCGCTTTGTTCTCTCCAACCTCGAATGTGAGTGGCTACTCAGATTGGTACAGGCTTGCATTGCACTGCATAACTGAAATGCCCGCAGTACCGCAATTGACCGCAATTGACCGCCATGTCCACATATCCCCGCAATGTCCGCAAACCCGGGCCAGTTGAATGATGCATAATCTAGAAATCTTCAGACCATATGCGCTCTTGTAACGGGAAATTGAGACCACATTTGTCACCAAGCCGATTCTGGGTAATATCTAGGCCGAACAAGCTGTCCCCTGTACCAATGAAATTTGGAGCAAGACTGTAAAATGACTAAATTCCGCGCTCGTCGGGCTCTGCGGCCTGCGGCTTAGAATAGCTATCTTACAAAGAAAATAGTCTACGAACGTTGCAGGCCAAAGAACGCAGCCACCATCGAGCAAAATTCATTGGAGATTATAAATCAATGCTCCTGTCGCTACTACCTACCTCTGACCTCTGGAGATAGTAACTTGAACTTGAAGGAACAACCTCGACAGTGAGGTCTGAGCGCGACCAGATTATATATACTAAACGGGAGTAGCCAGCCCTGCCCAGGTGGAGGAAGCCTAGAATCCCGACTTGCACCGCATATTACACACCTACTACTAGTATTCTCTTCAAGTTATTGACTTGAATTTCACAATATCCTTGGGTGCCGACATGGAAAATCAGAAATTGATTCTCGTTATTGGAGGAACAGGTGCCCAGGGCAGTTCTGTCGTCAAGGGTAAGCCCTCCACCTGCCTATTCTAACCCCTTCTTCTTCTGACAGCCTTATGGCACTCTCCGAAAGTGGCCGCTACAGTGTTCGAATTTTGACTCGAAACTCATCCTCAAATTATGCTACCAAACTAGCTGCTCTGCCGAACGTGACACTCTTCCAAGGCTCACAGGATAACCAAAAGGACCTCCACGATGCGTTCACTGGCGTCTACGGAGCATGGGTTAACCTAGATGGGTTTACAATCGGTGAAAAGAGCGAGTTATTCTACGGTGTCCGGGCATATGAGATTGCTCGGCACCAGGGTGTCAAGCATTACATTTTTGCAAACTCTGACTATGCCTTACGAAAGGCTGGATGGGACGAGCGGTACCATGGACATAATGATGCCAAGGGCCGTGTGGGCGATCTGATTTTGAGTCATGGGCAATCCACCATGAAGACATCACTTTTGACGACAGGACCGTACATGGATATGCTTTTTGATGGGATGTTTGTTCCTGAAGAGCAATCTGATGGTTCATTTATCTGGGAAAACCCTGCCGGTAAGTCTTCTATTTGCCTCATCTGCAATTGAAGAATCGCCGAATTAACTGGTCTGGATTAGCGGATGGTAAAATCCCACTAATTGCCCTCGATGATGTTGGAGCCTACAGCTTATGGATATTCGACAACCCCTCTGAGTCCGCTGGGCTCAACCTCGAGGTGGCGACGGATCAAGTCAGCTTCACTGAGATTGTAGCCACATTTACTAGGGTGACTGGAAAACAAGGGAGACACAAAGTTGTACCTCTGGAGGAGTATCTAGCGAAGGCAGAACCGTACCAAGGAGCCTATTCGAACTGGACTGTCAAGCCTGATGTGCCTCGCGATGAGTCCTTCATGACCTGGCGTGAGGTTTTTGCGGCCTGGTGGCGCTATTGGGGTGAGGGGAAGGGAGCTACTCGCAATATGGCATTTCTTGATCGTATTCATGGCTCTCGTATTCCTAGTCTGGAGGCATGGATGAGGCTGAAGAATTATGATGGTCGACCTCGGTCTGTCTTGAAAGATCTTCATGAGCATAGAAAGAGCGGAGTGACCGAGTATTAGCTCAGTGGTCATCATATTGAGTTCATTCAAGTAGCTGAAGTTAACAATTATACTATATTGCGTTTATCGTTTCGAGCAGAGCATCGTACTTAGGTACTCGCAAGTACTTCGTACCAGCACAAAGAATGGCAGGATACACTAAGAATATATCTGACACAGCATGCCTACTCTAGTTGTAAAATGCCACACAAAATGCGTTAACATCTTTGAAAGTTGAAATAAGGCTCCTCGTCTGTACATACTACGTTGTACACGCATTTTCATCAGAAAATTGCGGGATGGAGACGTTCGCTGGAGCAGGGCTTCTAAGTTGCCCATAAATTGGGTTACTGATGAAAGTGGCGAAGAGTAAATATATCTTGAGGTTTACCAAATTCACAGGTGAAGAAAATAGTGAAACTAACCAAGAATGCATTATTTAGGAATTATATTAAAGTATTGTCTACATGAGTTCCAACAAATCTTCTCTACTACGATCAATGCCCGACCATCCGCTGCCCACGTTCAAATATTCGTTTCACTTGAGCCTTATCACTAAAACCAACTGGGCCCATCACAGTCGAGTCAAAAACCTTTCGAGGCCCTATGGCATTAAGCAACCAAACAATGAAAGAATTTGTGCCTTTCCACATATAGCTGACTTCCTTTGTCCCGAGGACATCAGGGGCAACCTGCTTAGCCAAAACGGCTGGTGTGATAGAGACTCTGGAGCTTTGCTCAGTCCTCTCTTTAACCTTAACCTCGGCGTCGGCATACAAACTATCGGATCCAAAGTTGATCATTTCTGCTGACCGAAGTCTGGTAGAGACTTCGCCCATGAAAAATGTGACGACTCGAATGCCAAGAGGGTCCAGCTCAAGCCGCAATGTATCCGAGTATGCAGACACTGCAGCTTTTGTTGCATTATATGCTGATGCGAAAGGAAAGGGAAGTCTTGCAAGTACCGAAGCCACGTTGACGATCGTGGGCTTGTAACTTGAATTCCCGGCTGTAGCAGCGATCAGGAGAGGGGTGAAAGCTACCACCATATCGAATAGACCGAATACATTTGTGTCGAACATATTCCTCACTTTACTGGGATCGGCTTCTATGGCGGGGGCCTCGTACACTACGTAATGATTTAGCGAACGCCGGAAATGCGAACACAGGTAGGATGAGGGTGCATGACAAAAGGACGTACTAGAGCCAGCATTGTTGTATAGGATGTCAAGAGCCCCGCCGGTGCGTTTGGTAATTTCGTCTTTCAACGCTAGAATGCTTTCTGGAATGGTAACATCCAAGGCAAAAGTCTCAATTCCACTTTCTGAAAGATTGCTCATCGACTCGAGGGAACGAGCAGTTGCGAATACTCTTAGTCCCTGGGCGACAAACTCTAAGGCCACGGCATTTCCTGCCCCGCCTTGAGAGCATCTTCGTAAAGTAAGCCCAGGAAGTTGTAGGTGGAAAAAATAGGCTTGACATACCCAGTAATCAGGACGGATCGCTTTTTAGTTGGAGACATAGATGAGGATTGAGGGCTTTTCTGGAATAACCAAGAGAGATGAATGGAACGCCTTTGGGAATCTTTTATAATGTGAGTGTGATCAAACAAGATGCATCTGAGGAGAGGGATTATTCAACGAGGTATTAGTAAGGAGCCGAATCTGACGGAAGCAATGACCGCAGAAAGTCCGCAAGTCCGCAATGACACCCGCATTTGCCGTCGGCTGACCAAACATCATTCAACCCGAGACTCGTAATAACTAACTTTCAAGATTTGTAAGAAATTATAGCCCTACAGGGATAGTCTCATGAATCAACGGCTGCCGCGAGCAAATTCTGTCGAGTGTGCGAAGTGCGAGGCGTCTGGGACTCCAAACTGACATTAGAAATATCAGGGAAATGTTCACTAATCACGGAGAGTGAGCCAAGAAGGATTCCTAGTGGGGGTAAAGTGATCAAATATTGATTGTTCGGCAAGGTAAAGTTTTCTAGTTTTTTGATTACAAACTATCATAGCATAAAGATAAAATGTTTAATGTGCGGCCTCAGCATCAAGGATTGAGTGTACTATACCGATAGTTACTGAATGAGTGGTCCCTTGTTTCGTGCGTACATACGCTCGCTGAGTTGTTTTAAACTTTTCACATGCGAAAATAGCGGTATTTGTAGGGGCCATGTTCCTCGAAGATAAGAACGAAAGTAAATTATCGGACAAATGATATTCAAGCTCTTTAAGCCGCAGATTGGATTACCAAAATATGGCATCTAGCTGATTTTGACGGGAATTCACTTTTTCGATCATAAAGTCTACACATACGTACCAGAAATATTACTATCATAGGCAACTCAAGTCCGTCGAAAGTGTCCATGAGACAATCGAAATTGTAATGGCGATTGAACAATGCAATATTCATAATACTACTGAGATTGTAGATGTCATGTGAATGAGGTGGAATAGATAAGTAGTACTCATACTGGATGATCTGCAACCCGACAGTGATTAAATCAACAACAAATACATCAAGCGAGGGTGCCCTCGATCTCGTTTGCCTCTTCCCGCGGCACAACAGCTGTATTCATATCGCATCAGCTGCTAACAGGGCTTCTTTTGCATCCAAAATGCTATCATAAACACCTACCTTGATATTAGACACTCATCAATTCAGACCATTTTTTTGAAGAGAACTCACCAGAGAGTGGCCAACGGTTTCGTATATGCTGCAGTAGCCATCTCAAAAGAATTATTTTTTCTTTGATTTCTGCCGACGGGCTTCCTTTCCCCATAGTCATAAGTGCCGAAACTGCTTGGTACACAACATCCACCAGAAAGAATGTACATTGGCCGTGCTGTAGGTCCACCATATTAGATCCCTGTTGGAGCGTAGATGCAATTTGGCAAATCACGTCGACGGCATTACGAGTCTCGACAAATGTATACTGCAGAAGTTCTTCCTTAGATCGCACCTGTAACTGCGCCCAGTAATTCTCTTGAATGAGGAAGATACCACTGCCATGAACGGGTAAGGACTTGTGTTTCCCTTTTTTCTCTGGTAGCTTCAAGTGCTTACCTATAAGAAACCAGGCTCTGGCAGCAAAAGGCCAGCCTGCGGACCGTGATTTCAAGTTCACTGGCACGAACCAAGGCTCCGAGTGTGCGACAGAGTTGGGCTGTGTCTGGTGATAAAATGCTCTCATCACGATTGATGGAGACTACAGAAGAGGATCTGATCATGGCAAGAGCCTGGCTGATCAGGTACGTTGCCTGAGCTAGTCTTCCGAAATGCCCAACTCTAAATACGAGGCCTTCGCATATGGGGGCTGCTTCATCCGGCTGCGAGGTCTAAATATATTCCAAAGTCAGTCAAGGTTTCTTTACGCTCGAAATTGCTTTAAATAAAGGATCGTGTGTCTGACCGCGTCATAAAACTGATCATCATCGACGGGAAGAAAATCTTGAAACGTGGGGTCTTCGGTCGCTAAGACTCGAGAAGGATTTGCGAAGTTCAAAAATCTGTATTCGAAATGCGTCAACGGGGGGGATATGCCGCTGAGGACCTGACCTTGCTTTTTGCAGAATGTCCATTGAAGGAGAATTTAAATTTGAAGTGACGAACCGATCCAAAGTTAAGATAGCCCACCAAGCCCTGCGCCTCTCCTCAATCTCCATCCAGGATCCTATACGAATATGCTGTCCGCCCATACGACCCTTGTTGATCTTGTCCAGACCCATAGCGATGCCATATCGGGCACAAATGCCGACGGTCAAATAAGCGGCAGGGTAGATCGCATCACCAATCTCGAAGATCGCAATAAGTATAGCTGCCTGTAAGACTTCAACACACAAATCTTGTGTGCTCTCTACTTCGGAGTAGAATTTCTTGACAAATTGATATAACGAGGTCCTCCTAGGGCCCTCATCATCATGCACTGGTAGGCAGCATAGCTTCATGCACAGAGCTAGTAAAGCAATCGGGCGTCGGGATGGGGATAATGGATTGAGAATAGCGGCTAAATAGCGCTTGCGACTGACGATAGGTAGCCATGCTGTCTGGAAAAACTTGCCAGCCGCCTGCTGAACCTGCTGATTATTGCCGATGTGAAAGGCAACTTCGTCCGGAATGCTTACAGTCAAGCGAGGAATTTCTAACCGAGCCTCGCGAAAGATATTGGGCGCGAGGAAACTAATTGCGGTGGTAACAGCAAATGGAGACGAAGAAGGCCATACAGACTGATGCTGAGATCCGGTACCTCTGGTTGCTACAACAGGTCCCCCGTAAGGTGAATTAGGATCAACGCCATGATCAGATCCTTGTATACTGCGAGCAGGCGAGGCGGAGCGTTGGCCGCGTCTGCGGGGATAGCTGCATTTCAAGCCTTTGCGAATACATAGCTGGCATGTAGGTAGATTCTTGTCACAGCGTCGCTTACTGCGGCGACAGGGGAAGCAGGAAGCGAGGGCGTGAGATGTCATAAGTTAGGAAGTCAACGATATTTGTTGTTGCTTTGGGGAGGGGGGGGGGGTTCGGTGTTTGCGGAGGTTTGCGGAGGTTTGCGGGTGCGGGCGGGAAAATGCTGACGTGGTTTCTCCACGATGCACTCTATATGCCCCTTTCCAGCTGTGTCTAGTACATACGACCATAGGGTGTGGAGAACAGGGCTTCCCGTCCGCTCAGCCGTACTTAAGCCACACGCCGGCAGGTTAGTAGTATGGTGGGTGACCACATGCGAATCCCTGCTGTTGTATGTTTTCTTTTTTGCTTTTTTGATTGGTTTTTTACCTAGCCGCCAATCAAGCTCATTATCCTGCCCGATGGCCTCCGCCCAGGTACGTCACTGCCACCTATCCCAACGTCAAAGGGAAAGTTCGCACTTGCACTTGCTAACATATACCTCTCCTCCTCTCTGCTCAGGACTTTTCCAGCTTTCTCAAAAAGCGAGGCTCTCTGGAAGACGAGCACGCTCACACTACACTACCCAGGCGAACGCCACTATTCTGCACTTGAATGCCACGCATACCTCTGACATGCTAGTGTATCACTCCACTCCCCGTGCTGTTATTTTCTGTGTAAGGGCAAATGGGGATATGAGTAGTATTGAATAAAAAGTAAGAAAGCTAGAGAAAAGAAGAAAGAGAGAGGCTATCGCCAATACTATCATACAGATGAAGGGTTGGTTCACATGATTAGGGTCATGTGACTCATCGATCTTCGGTTCGTCACATTCTGTGTGAATTTGTAGTTATAATCACCACTACACTACTATGCAATGAGACATAGAATAATATCCTATTGGCTGCTCCATTATAAACGAAAGATGTTCCTGTGCCCTACAGCAACCCAAGCGTCAAGCCTAACCGCTGTACGTAAACTTGAAGTATTTCCCGAAAATAATTCCTGCCACGAGCTCTGGAGGAGTTTCGTCCTCCAGTGTGTTATGCTACAAAAATCAGATTACACAGCAAGTAATGTCCTATATACCGTCTTTATGAAATATGTGTACTAGTTGTGTTGACATCGTCGGCGGAATTATAAATCTCGCATTCAGTTAGTTTCGACTTCTGAGAATCGAAGTATCTGTCTAACTTTGAATTCGATTACTCGGGAAAGTCAACAGAAAAGCTTGATTGGAGGACATTTATTGTGTTCGTTGCTCTTCGTAAGTTTGCTAGCATCCCGTGGCCACCGGAAATTCCCTAACAATAACTTTGGGAAGAATGCGCCGCTCCTTTCGTCGCTCTTCTTCTATCGCTACCAGAAAAGGTACAGCGAGCCGATGGTAAGAGGGTGAAGACAGCCGAAAGAATTAGTACGGTTCAGGAGGTGAAAGAAGTTTTGAAGGTCCTTACCCGGAAAGACTTCCTCCTCGTGTAAGTATTTCAGTGCCATTTTAGCGGCATTAACTAACCAAGGCTTGGTAGCGTCCCGTTCTTTTTCTACGCCACATTTCTACTCTCCTATTTCGGATCATATCTATCTCTTTACTTTAGTGTTCGTGCCCGAGCGCTCGCTTCACTGCTCGGCCCTGGCACAAATCACGGCAAATATTTTCTTTGGCAGTTATCTCGACTGGTGACAGTTTACACTGAATGAAAGGGAATGGTATTCGTATATAGTTATCATGGTACTCTTTGGTGGATCCTGGATATGGGGTGCAGTTGTTCAACACGGCTATGAAATCAATAGACCCGCGCTCGACTGGGTTGATCATGGGTTTGGTCGAGGCTGGGCATTCTATGTCATGATGCAAGTAAACTTGTATGTATCCTCTTTCCTGAACTCTGGTGAGCAATTGGGCTGTTACCTAGTACTTTGGCATACAACTACGGATATTGGCTCGCGGGCTATATTGCCAAGGACCCTGCTGAAGTTGTTCGATTGACGTCAATTGTCCGTGCTGTTGAAGCTGCTGGGGGAGCTGTTGTATCTGGAATTAGCTCAACACATGCGCCGGTAGGTCACTTGCTAGTATCAATCCGCGTCATGTTTTTATCTAACTGGGTGACAATAGCTTATTGCCGCATTGGGTCTCAACTTTGGATTATGGGGTCTTGCCGTGATACCAACATATTTTGTCGCCCAAAAGGTTGGCCTAACCAGGGAGGATGCTGACGTTGAGAAAGTGACAGTCCATTCAGATTAGGGCCGGAAGAGCAAGTGAAAGGATTGTGAATTTGAGTGAAGTTTCAAGCAATATTCCACCGAAAAATCATGATTACGGTTCCAGGGTCATTTACTCAGGCCTTCGAGTTGAATCAAACGGTATAAAATCCCGTATCAAATGTATCACAGCCTCCTCCATTCGTATATTATGTATGTATCTCCCAGCTGGACTGCATCTGTCTCAACGATCAAACTGGAATCTGCGTCCCCAACTTTCTCCAAAAGTCACATCTCTTCTTCAGTTGGTCTATGCGAATGCTTTCGAATCCATCATCGACAACAACGAATTCCTCTCCAGCCTTCTGCAATAATGGAACACCCGGCTCGGCAGAACCTGTCAACTTATTCGCATTCGGATCCCCAGTTTGGAAGAAACTGGCAAAGGCACCCGCATAACCTTTATAAACGACAGGATTGATCGTCTGCACTGCATTTATCCGATTCCACTGTATCATTTTTAGCGATTTATCCCTTTCTCGGGAATTTATAACCCACATATATCGTATCACTCCCGTGGGTCGCCGGCGAAATCGTATATTCCCCGAGATACCCTTTCTTCTCCGCACCAGAACCAACCCAGTACGCCGGACAAGCAAGCACAACATCACGATAGATCAAGCCAGCCCGCACGAATGTGCTATTATACTCATCAATTGTTTCCGTACTGCCGACTGCCGGATAATAAAAATCCTCAACAAGACGAATCTGGCTCTTCGAGAATCGAGGCAAGAAGCCGGTCAACCAATACCGAAAGCCCTCAGTGGAGGAGTTAAACCCATTCACATTTTCAGTGGATTTCAGCCCCGTCGGAACAAAATTCTCTCCTTCGTGGCTATTGTACATCCCCCAAACAAACTCTGTTTCCAATTTCTTGTCCCCACTAATAGCCTCACTCAGCGTATCAACCATGAACTCCCCGTCAATGACGGGAGCCCACGTATAAGAACTCGTCGTCCAAGTGCTTCGCGCATCAATAACAAGACTCGCATCACGAATCACCTGCACATCAACCGTTTTCAAACACTCTACAACACCGTCACTCTCTGCCCCAGCACAGCCAGTCAAGTTAACAAAAGCATCAAACACACTCTCCGCTTCGGTATCGTCAAATTTATACGTCTTCGGCCAAAACGGCGAGCTCGCCAAGGCCTTGTTGAACAACTTCGGCTGCTTACCACGTCCATTGGCAAGGACCTGCGCAACAACCGAGCCCGCTCCCGCTGATTGGCCCCAGATGGTAACATTTTTCGCATCACCGCCGAAGAGATGGATGTATTTCTGCACCCATTTGAGGACATATTGTTGATCCAGTAGACCAGGATTCAAATCTGAGGTTTTAGACTCCTTGATCGCTTTTCCAGGTAGGAATCCAAAGGCATTGACACGGTAATTCGGGTATATTACCACATAATCATTCAATGTACTTGCGTTCAAGACCGGGAATGAAGATGGGGGCATCGTAAATGCTGCACTGCCTTGGATAAATGCGCCCCCGTAGAAAACGACTAGAACGGGTCGTTTTGCCTTCGCCTTTCCGTTTTCTGTATTCCATGGCCGGGAAAATAAGCCCAGATATAAACAGTCTTCGGAACCAATCACTGTGCGCTGGGGACACATGTCGAAGTCTTGGTCGGTATTGTAGGCCCCGTCTGTTATGGTGGCTGGGGGTTGCGGTGATCGAAAGCGATTTTCACCTGTCGGTGGTGATGCGTAGGGGATTTTCCGGAAATAGCTGAGGTTGTAGGTGTTATCATATTTACCCTGGAAGCTTGCGTAGTCGAGATGGATGAGGGGATTTTCGTATGCTGCTGCTGCGCTGTTTGTGAATGCCAGCGCTGCACCGAGCTGAGAGAGAATCCTCATCTTTGGAAGGGTGTGCAATATTCAAGTTTGAAGCCTGTATTTAGCTAAGTCGCTTGACATGACCTGAATGGCAGGGCAGGTTTTTTAAAAGTGGCACTCCAAGTGTATATAGCTTGTTCCTGGAGGGGGAGGGGTACGTTCTGCATGCAGATCCATGGATGTCTTTCGACCGAGAACCCTCCTCGGCGACCCTAGGGCGATTCGTCAGGCATGAATCTGCATATTTTTGCGTGATGAAGTCACTATACGATATGCCGCACAGCTCCTCATTGGTGCAGTTATTGTCAACAGACCCGGGGAAATGCGGGGGAAGTCAAGGGACTTCGGGGTTGATCAGCCCGAATGTAGTATGCTCCGTATGGCATATCTACAAAATGAAAAGGAATCCTGCCGCAGATATTCAATATTGACATCTCTAGCAGTGACAGGAGAGAACTATATACTGTAAACGATGTTTACGAACAAAACGCTGTCATAGACCTGGTGTATCGAATTTAAACTATGAGTATGCACCTGGAGTTGCACAGTTAAGAATTGAGAGCCCCGATTCCATATAGGAGTCCAGGAGGGAATGTCTCGAGTCTCTTGAGTGTATTCAATCGCGATATCTTGGCGAATTCCTCGCAGACCAATGCCACCCAAAGAAAGGTCCCTTGCGAGTTCAGCGAGAGATAATCATTGACAGTCTCGTGGATATTTTAATTGTACTTCTTCATTTTTGACAGTTTCCCAACTTTGTGCCGAATGAAAATTTCCACAGCTTCAGAGACAGATGCCTCATTCAACTCCAACGATATGGGCGATGTTTGCGTCGTCATCTCAAGCTGCTCTTCAATTTCAAGCCAGTTTCGACTTGAAATTATCCACTACACCTGTCTCGGAGAGGAAGATATCTGGTGATCAAGGCAAGGAGTAAATTGAGATCCGTCGTGCATTCGTCAAGCGCATCGACTATGAAGTAAGTGGTTTGCAAGGTCGGGTCTCTCAGAATTTGAGTAAAGATGTCAGAGACAGCATAAAATGCATTTTTATCTTCAAAGAGCGCGCTTCCCGTTTTATCGTATCGACTCCGCACATGTGAAATAAGAGAGGGCTGCTTCTCAACAAGTAGATAGATCAAGCCATGGAGAACAGCCGTGGCACTGTTGATTCGCGCATCGGATGCCTGACGGAAGAAGAAAGAGATATTTGAGACTTCTCCAACTGAACGCGTCGACTCCCCAATGATCCCGCAAAGAAGCATTGATTTTCCTTTGCCTGGATCACCCCTGATCCAAAGGAGTCAGCTGTTTTGGTTGTTTTGCCATTGCTTAAACCCTTCATTGCTCAGGATCCAACGAAAGGAATCTTTCAGAAGTCCGCCCTTGGCCTGCTCAATGCGGTTTCTGTCATCTTGTGGATCCGTCGTCCGCGGGTCTCTTAGACATGCTTCATCTGCTGGTTGCTCTGTGTACCTGACTCATTAGCTGTACACTCTTATGCATTGGCGCAGCATCTAACACTTACGAAGCTGTATAGTGAGATTGCCATGATTTCCACCTAATTGGACTCCGATATTTTGGTTTCCAAATGACACCGCAGATGTCATGGTGACCGTTTGCCCACTGGCAGATGGGTTGTGAACTGTGAATCGTGAAACTTGTCTAAGCGCCAAATCAATCCACTGGTATACCCCGCCATCAGCTGTCAATAGGATAATTTGAACAATTCAGCAAATAACAGATCATGAATATGTACCCGAGACCTCTAGTAGTACACCCAAAAACCCCAGTCAATGTGAAGGTGTGCATTCATTACAAATATGTTCGTGACCATAAAATGCGCAGCGCAAAAAAGAAATAAAAATGTTCATCCCCAGACTCCCATGCAGAAGAAGAAAGATACAAAAAAGATGATTCCAGTAAGTGTTATCCCCCAATGCACCGACCAAACAAACACCATGTGCAATGTGATGCGCCCAAATAAAAAGTACAGATAACGAAATTGAAAAAGTAATTCCGAGTCCCCAAAACTCCCAATAAAGTCCAGTCCACTCCGGTCCAGTAGTAAACGTAACTTGCATTCTCTCGTAGACCCCATTCGTTGTCGACGCCCATCCTACACCCAGCCAGTATAGACGGGTAAGCACGGTACGACACTCAGCCTGTTCTCACATAGTCATGCGAAGTTCCCGAGTCCGGTGACGATTAGCCCTCGTACTACGACGAGACCCTGAACCCGAACCAGGCGGGTCGTTATTTTCCGTCTCAGTGCGATCCGAGAGCTCGGGTGTAGGCGTGATACCGAAACTGAGACCACGACGCTGGTCTTTTCGGGCGGTACTCGCCTCCTCGTTCGAGAGGAAGCGGTGGATGGTGCGGTGGTCCATGACACGCTCTTCGCCATCGGGTCCTTTGTCCGTCTGCGGCCACTGGTACCCGTAAAGCTTGGAGTGTCGCTCACAGCGAGGACATTCGCGACGGGTCTGGTAGGAGTTACATTGGACGAACCACGAGTCGCATGTTTGGCACTCCACCCAGCGGTCGTATTTTTGCCCCAGCAGTTTGGGTGTTCGGGTGTAGTCGCCTGGAGTTCGGACTAGGGGGGGCTTCGGTCTCGACGGAAGCAATTACTTTCCACTTCTTGCGTTGGTAGCGCTTCCGTTTTGGGGCGGTTTCGGAAGCATCGTCTATTTCAGCGTGTTAGTAAAGTTCGAGTAATTTGGAATCACTGAGTTGTTATGCGGGGGACAGGTCCTTAAGAATCCCACAATCCTCTGGGTTTACTGACCTGTAAGATGATCGGGCTCGTTGATCTCTGGTATAAGTTCGATCTCTGCCTTTATGGTCTCAAGGAGGCTTGGTCCCTCGACCTTGGTGAGATCGTCCACTGAGGTGGGCTGGCTGGATGTCGATGACCGATGGGATTCGCCAGTGACAGAACTAGGTGATTCATGCCCTGGTAGTGCAGAAGGCTGTGTCCCGGTAGTCTCACTGGGGTTGATGGGAGCGAGAGCTGCCTTGACAGCGCCCGCGAGGTCAGGATTCTTCAAATCCGACAACTCGGGGCCCTCCAGGGATGAGAGCAAAGCATCCGTAGACGGGGCTTCGGGGGTGGACTCTACTACTTCGGAGATAACCACTTCTTGTCGAAGACCCGAGATCGGTCGACCGACCGCAATGGCAGACTGAATTTGATGGATATCGATTTCAGGGCCGGGGTAAGCGGGGTGTCAGTTTCAGGGGTCGCGGTGGAGTCCACTGGTAGTTCGGAGAGCGAGATCTCCTCTCGCAGTTTAGAAGTCTGGCGCGAGAACTTGGCGCGTTTGCGCGGGGTCGAACAGACGGAAGGTAGATCTTCTGAATCCACATCAGAGTCACGCCTGCGCTTCTTTCTTGGGGAGTGATTTTCTTCGGGGCCCGCTTCGTCAACAGACACGGGGGTCGACTCCTTGCTGGTTGCGTCGGAGTCGGCATGATGCGCCCAGCCGTTGCGGACCATGCGCTCACAGGTTAGGCAAAGGCATTCACAGTTGTCAATACCAAAGTAGTCTTCGCCATAGGAGACGGTGATCTCTTCGCCCTCGTGGATCTCACGTGTGGTCATAATAGCCATGCCCTCAGTACCTCGAGTCACGAGACGGCCATTGGCGTCGCAGTCGTGGTTGGCAAAGCGGGCCGGGCCCAGGAAGAAGGAGGCGGTTTTGCGACGGCTTGACATGACGACGCTGAAATCCTTCCGGGTCAGGCCCAAATCGGTCTCTTCCTCCTTTGTCATGGAGACGAGGGTACCACTGAGGTATCTAATCTCCTGGCCGGCCTTGATGAACTTGCGGGCGCACAGGGCGGCCTCCGCCTGAGTGATGAGGTAGCGGTTGGTGGTGGTGACTTCGAACGGAGAATCCGGGTGGTACATTTGGATGTATTTGCGCAAATGACGGCGAAACCACTCTTTCTCGCGAGGGCTAGGGAGATTGGCCGAGTATTTCCGCAATCCTGGCAATTCCAACAGTTTGCGCTCGGCCCCGGGGATGTCCTTGTCGACGACGACATCGTGGAGGAGAATGCCACCCACCTCGTCGTCGTGGATACCGCGAGCGGAGGTGTACTTGTTGCGGTTCTTGCGAATATTGGTCCAAAAGTAAGCCTGGCAGGATGAGGATTAGTCTGAGTGTTCTGGGGGGTTTCAATCGCGGGCCAGGGGCGTACATGATCGACCAGTGCATCCGTCGCGACGTCGTCGTAACTGGCGAGTTTCGCCAGGGTCAGGCGTTCACGGGTCTCCGGGACGGACGGACTGGATCGCGCCCTCTTGGGTGGCATTGTGGGTGTTACAGAAGGCGAGACGACCAAAGATGGGAGAGAAATGCGGACATGAACCGGATGGTGGGTTTGCGCGAGATGCGGAGTTGGGAAGTTCAAGCCGGAGTCGGTGGGAAAGGGAGGAATTCACTGGAAAAGGAGGGTGGTGAATGAAAGGAAAGTTGAAAAGCAAGCAAATCAGGCCAACATAGTGAATGGGTGAAGGGAAGACCAAAACCCCCAATTGCTCACGAGAGGAGGAAGAGGAGAGGAGGAGAGGAAGGAGAGGAAGAAGCGGAAGGGCAGGTTGGCTCGCGTTGCCGCAGAAAGAGAACAGCGCCGCCCACTCTTCTTCCCCTCTTCTCTCTACAATAATACACTCAGCTCCCACTTCCACTTCCACTTCCTCACCAATTCACAGGCTAAATATACATCATCCATCGTCTTCTTCAAGGCCACCTTGGCCCCTTTGACCCCCTAAGTTCTATGTTCTCTCACAGCCTCCCACCTCAGCCGCAGCCTCAGCCCATGGGGCGAGAATAGCACGAGCAATGCAATCAGACATGGCTTATTAAGGCTTTAATGGCTTTACAAATCTGGATCTATGGATGGCCATTTTGCCCTTTCTTGTAGCTAACGTGATTCTAGCTACTAGTACTGGCATCTCTGGCCAGTATATACCGGATACTATCCCGCGGCATACCAGGTAACTTGAAAATATACTAGTAGTATAACCACCTTCCGATGCCCCATACCACAGGCTACACAATCTTCTAAGGTTTGCTGCACCATGACATCGTCTGCCTTGTATGGACGGAAGTGAGCCGATGGATGCAGCCCTGAGTGCCAGTGTTGCGACGGCATACCGTAAAGCGTGTGCAAGTGGTATCTTATAGCCATAGCAAACACGCGCCGGAATAAATCTAGAAAATGCAAGGAATTGTATTGAGTATATTCATGGGTCTACTATGTACAGTAATTAATTTATAAAAAGAACAAAAAAGGACTAAATCCATCAAGATGTGCTGGTGAGTGCAGTGTATACTTCGTCGGACCGGAGAAACCCGCTCCGGGCGGAAGTGGAAATTGAAGATGGACGAACTTCCCCGACATCGAACATCGACATTAGATCAACTCCCCAGCACAACCATGATTCAACTAAAGGTACACCCCTGACCATTCGCCCACGATCAATTCCTCCCAGCCTGTCCACTAACCCTCCCGCCCTCACAGACATTACTCAGCTGCATCGACAACTCCGGCGCCTCAGTCGTCGAGTGCGTGAACGTCCTGAAAAAGAAGCGGGCCGCGACAATCGGTCAGTCCAGTCCAAGACACCCTATCCCGACCCTCCCATCCCTCGCAATTCAAGTACTAACCCTCCATTCGCCCCCAGGTGACCGGATAGTCGTTGTCGTCCAGAAGCAAAGGGCCGCGGGCTCCGAGGGCTCCGGCACCGCCCTGGCCAACAAGGTCCGTCGCGGAGATATTCGACACGCCGTGATCGTGCGCGTCAAGAAGGAGCTGCAACGCGTTGATGGAACCGTCGTTCGATTCGGTGATAATGCCTGTGTGTTGGTGAACAAGTCTGGTGATCCCATCGGAACAAGAATGACCGGTAGGTTTATTTGCGAGTGATGCGATGCGATGCGCAGAAGTAAAACAAATGGTGAAATTGGGTGGATGCTAATTACTTTTTCTTCTCTAGGAGTCGTTGGTCAGGAATTGCGCGATAAGCAGTGGTCTAAGATCTTGTCGCTTGCACCCATGAACGTGTAATACCATCACCGTCACCACAACCACAACAACCCTCCACTGTGATATACCTCTTTATTCGGGAAAAGCGTGTGTAGTTTAGAGCAGCATTTGCATTTTTTTTCAATGTATCATAACTAAGTTCCAATCAAGTTTCACTTTTTTTCAAGCTCTTCTCTTCGAGTGTACTATGATTGAAACCACTTCTCTATAAACAAAACTGTATGATTTTCCGAGTTTGTATAGCCGCGCTCTCGCCGAACCTAACTCCGTAGAGATGCATAAAAAGGGAAAAGGGAAAATCCCAAGTCGCAAGAGTTGAACAGGAAAAAGAAGACGTAAAAAGGGTATCCGGATATTTCGCGCCGTGTGTCGTAAGAGGGATATTCACATGAAGACGTTACCGCATGCGCAGCATACGTAGTAGAGTTTCTTCACGAGATTGAACCGAATCAGTAAAGAATTCTCGAGGAAACACAGGATGAAGAAAGGGCAAAGTGAAACATCAACAGGAACAAGAACAGGGACATACCATTCCGGTTTCAGCGGAACGCTGTTGAGACTGGAAGAAGACCGCCTCGTTCTCACCGCAGCTCGGGCAGAGCTTGTTCGCTCGGGGAAGCTAGAGCGAGGAAAGAAAAAGATAGTCAGTACATTGTTGAAGTGTTCAGGGTTCTTCAAATCAAGTTGGGGTCGGAATTGTGTTGAGTGGAGTGGAGTGGAGTCCATGGTATCCCAAGACTCAAAGTGTATCCTCGCAGACGGCGCAGGCGATCGGGACACCGCAGAAAAGACAAAGACCAGACAAGACAGCAGGGAGACAAACCGTGGGGTCGGAACCGACGTCCGTAGTGACACCGGCGGTATCGCCAACCTGGCTGTTCAGCTTGTTCTGGTAGACGCAGTAGGAGGTCGCGTCCTCGCCGACGTGACAGGTGCGGCAGGTGAATTTAAGAGTGTTGGTTTCGCGGTCCTCCTTGGGGTAGAGAAGGTTAGAGCTGGGGACTTATTAGCTTGGTGATCTCGGATTATGCGGACAACGACGAGGATAAGGATTGGACAAGGACTTACCACTCGCGGCAGAAACGGAAGTGGATCTGGTCGGAGGGTTTGGTGTCACCACCGGCGGAGGGAGATGGACTGGCAGACATAGCGAGTGGAGTGGGCGTGTATTACGACAAACGAGAGAGCGTTGAGGAAGATGAAGATGAAGATGAAGGCGAAGTTGAACTGAAGCTGTGGCGGAAATGTTTGTGCTGTTTGTACTGTTTGCACCTATTCTCCCCCGCAATTCGGGCCCGCGTTAAACCTGAAGAGGAACACTCGAGTGAACTTGAACTTCATCTTAACCATACAGTACGAATAATAGTTATATTCCCTCACTCTCACATAATGGTATCCTTTGTTCCTTTTCCTCTCTTCTTCTCTCGTTCCCTTCTCTTTCTCCTTTTCCTCCCATCAATCATCCATTCACTAACTTACACTCACACAGTCTGAATCAGGTCTCCCCTCCAGCTGGGAGGTTCGCCATTCCAACTCCAAGAACCTGCCCTACTACTTCAACCCCGAAACCAAGGAATCCCGTTGGGAACCTCCATCCGGCACAGATACCGAGAAGCTCAAGAACTACATGGCAGTCAACCACACCCCCTCAGCTCGCCCCGATGCTGCTGGTCAGGCGGAAGGCAAGATCCGTTGTAGCCACCTGCTGGTCAAGCACAGTGGCAGTCGTCGCCCCAGCAGCTGGCGCGAGGCGGAGATTACCCGATCAAAGGAAGAAGCCATTGAGATTCTGAAGGGTTATGAGCAGAGAATTCAGGAAGGCGAGAGTCTGGGAGATATTGCTGTCTCAGAGTCGGATTGCAGCAGCGCTCGTAAGAAGGGCGATCTGTACGTTTTGGAACTCCAATCCCACCTGGAATGGATGCAGCAGATGTGGAAGCTGGCCAGATAATATATAACACGATTGCTAACGAGACTTCCAGCGGCTTCTTCGGCCACGGTGAGATGCAGAAGGAGTTTGAGGATGCTGCGTTTGCTTTAGAGCCCGGCCAGGTTAGCAGTATCGTGGAGACAGCCTCGGGCGTTCACCTTATTCAACGGTATGCAATGGAGAATCCTGTCGACAATTGACCTGCGCCTGATCATCATGTACTAACTTGAACCAATACAACAGGGTCCAGTGATCTACACCGCGATCTACTAAGGGTATAGGGGACTTGGTCTTTCCATTTTTTGTTCTTTTGTCGCCAATTCACCTATCTTGGGTTCTTACCGTTCGATTGGATTTTTCTATGGGAATATGGAACAAGGCAAACAAAAGCTGGTACACTTTTCGACGGGATTCTCAGGGAAGTTGTCCGTGGTAGCCCATTTGATATCATTTTAGAGCAAATGAAGGTGAGGAAACAAAAGAGAAATAGCCTCGTTTAACGGTCTGTCTCGAAATGAGATCAACTGCCTTGTCAATGAAACATGATGATTTCAAGCAAACAAGCCAAAACTAGACCTCTCCGGATAAAACTACTAATATTCGTTGGTGTCAGTGTAAACATGGGAAGAGGAACCTTCCATCAGTCGCTGCCTACCATTCACTTCACTCCTTCGCATCACCATGTTCCTCCCTCTCTTGATTTCTCATCTATCCTCTCTCCTCTCTTCTACCCTTCTATCCCTCTCCCCCTCCATCATTATCTTCTCTTTCTTCTCCTTTCTCTTCAGATCTACCCTAACCATCTACCATCCACACGGACCCCAACCGCCAAAATGGTCGACGAAATAAGAAATCGCCACGAAATAAAACTCCTCGCCCTAGAAGGCAAACCCTCCATCACAAACTACATCTACAACTCCAACCACTTCACCTGCCCAGCCTACCTCCAAGTCCCACTGGAACTGAGCGTCGCCCAATCCAACCTCCACCAATCCGCCTACAACGCAGTTCGAGGCATGAAAGAAATCATGCATTTCCGCGACCACCGCTTCAGCTTCCTCTGTCCCCAGACACCCAAATCAGAATGGGCAATCCACTGCAAATCAATGCAACGACTCAGAGAGTGGGAGGAAGACATCTACCCCCCCATCAACCAATTCAAACCTACTCTACGACTTCACTCTTGCCCGCGTCCCAGATTGCCTAAGGAGGTGATTCGCATCCGTCTTGACGCGAAATACTATGGCCGTTTTGTGTCGTCGTATGTCAACTTTTTGGATGAATTTTTTCATGGACCTTGGACTGAGTACATGAAGTGGAAACATGAGGTTGAGAATCTCGCCGCGCATGTGCTCAGTGAGTTTGTCTATCACGAGTGGAGATATTGGTGGGATAGGGAGTTTTGCCCCGACATGAGTAAGTGGGAAGGCTGCTGTGCCATGCTACCGATGCCCCTGTGGGAAGACGTTATCGATGAGCTTTATCTCATGATTGTTGATCGGGTCGAGGATCCCGATCAGATGGCTTCCTCCCTCTGTCGTATTAGGGGTCTTTCCGGTCGAGTACACCCCGGCAGGGCCGGGGCTGGGTCTGGATCGCCTCTGTCGAGGGTCCTGGATGGCGCTGTGGATGATGGAGCTGTTGAGGTCAATGTTTACCTGGGTCCGGATGCCATCGATCCTCCTCAAGAGGTGGGCGAGGAAGGGGCGGAGATTAAGGTGTGTCTGGATGTGAAATCTATCGACTTCGCTCCTCAGGCCTAGGTCTGAGTTGCGTGGATGGTGGGGCGAGAGGGAAATATGCTGATGGAGGGTACGGGAATTGAGAAGGTAAATCTATGGAAGGAAAAGTTGTCACATTTTGAAGTTAGGCCCTGGTAAGCGTTTACGATAACATAGATTCAATCCAATGAAATCTTCACTCTCAACACTTCACTCTACTAGTGCCTAGGTAGTTCTCATTGGATTGAATCTATGCTATCGGAAATGCCTACTGGTATCAATAGATCTACGATGACCAAAATATCGAGTGCTCAACCTTGGAATACCGACTACCCCAACTCTGCTCCTCGCCACCTGCTCAGTAAAGGAGGTAATCTCAGATGTACAGTGCCATACTAGTATCATGATAGATTCGTTCATAAATCTAACCTTGGAAGACTTTTGTTCAATCTCATCACTTCATTTTCCAACACTAATATCTTTCCTGGGATGCTACAATAGATACCAATACTATGTCACGTGGGGCATGAACCCTACGTTGAATTAATCAGTCCGGGAAATACTACCTCACCTGTCAAAGTTATTATCCAACCATATCGATGGGGTCATGGCCATAAAATTGAAGAATTGTTGATTCTTTGTCCCATTGTCTTTTGTCAATTCCATTATCGCCGGGGAACAATGGCCAGACTTGAAGTCAGCCCGTAGTCAAAGAATGTCTCGGTCATGGGAAGGCACTACCTAGATATATAGATAAGCCTAGCAGACACTTCCAAGGTTGAAGTACTTATAATTCAAGTTGATCCCGAAAAGCTAACATCATTACCTACTAGTATACTACCAAGGCAAAATCCCAATCCAAATGTGCCTCACATGGACCCGAACATACACCCTCTGCGGCTGCACGAGCGAGATAACAACCACCCACTGCCCACCAGAAGACAAATCCAAATGCCCCGGCGAGAAAATCACCTTCTTGCAGGAATGACTCGATAACATGCAAAGAATGCTGGAGAAAGGGAGACAAGAGAACGCTAATCTCGGGTTCAGATGGAGACGAGCACGAGCACGAGCACTATTCAGCCGACGACCCTGAGACTCTGAGTCCAGTAGACAGCGATGAATCTGAATTCGATGAAGTTTGGCACGAGGCAGCGGAGAATACTGACATACTAACGTCAACAGATGAGTCCGAGTTCGAGTCCGACAACGACAACGACAACGACATCTTCATGGACGCGTTTGAATACATCGCCGACGACGAATGTTCGTCTCCGGGCCCAGACTCTCGGCCAGCGACGCCGTTCCTTGATTTGAAACACCCCGAGTGGCTGGATATTGTGGATGGTGTCGATGCGGGCAGAGTATGTCAGCCTGTAGAGAGGGTTTATCCTCATTATCGTGCGCGTACGAGTCCCGGGGAGCGAGGTTTAGTTCATGGTGAGTCTTTTTTATTCTAGATTGACTGTGCCGAGGTAAATCACTAACTCTGCTTTCTTTTAGTGTCCACGGGGGAATTTAGTGTGTTTGGGTTCGTGGTTAATAACGACATAGACTCGGATGTAATCCCGGGCGAAGCTTCTGTCAATGAAGATAGCGAAGGAAGTCATATTTGTTCGGATTAAAGACGGGAGTAAATGGGATAGAAAGCCTATCCGAATTGATAAGGCTACTAGTACGCCTTCATTCCCAGAAAGTAAGGTAGGAACGTGTCAATAATCTATCTCATGTATACCATCATGCTATCCGACTAGTAAAATCATAAATGCAGCTGTACTGTTTCAAGAGAAAATATTGGTAACAATAACAGTGATATCGAACACCCAGTTTTACATGCTCGTATTGAGGCGTTCCAAACGGGACGTAATGGCATCAATGACGGCCGACCTATTACTTAGATTAGCAAAAGTATTTATCAATGACAATTCAGAAAACTTACTCTCGCTCAACCATCCTCATCGCATCTGCAATCTTAGCCCGCTGCAAACGTTGCGGCACTCTGGGCTGGGACCCGCCAGGGGAAGACGGGCTGCCAGGCTCGGTGGGTGAGGGAACCTTAGCGACGATGGACTTGGTCTCGGTGATGAGACTAGTAGCCAACTGTTTGACCTAGACGATGTGTCAGTAAATAAGCCCAGATCTAGGGGAACAAAGGGGTCATCTCTTACCATCTCCAAGCGTTGCGCCAGTACCTGATCTTGCTCATCACCCTTCGGCTCCTGTTCGCTGAAAGACTCCGACAAGATATTGACCTCATTAACCCAAGCCTTCTCCTTCTCGCTCAGAGGTCGACCACCCGAATTGAGAAGCTTCTTCCGCAACGCGTCATATCGCTGCGCAAGTTCCGCTTGTCGATCCCTCGCCGCATCCAATCTCTTATCGAGGGCTTCTCCATTTCGAGCGCCCTCCTTGTGATTCCCATCCTCGCCAATCTCACTGGTCGCGCCCTTGATACGCTCCGCAACTTCAGAGAGCTGCTTCAGTTGGTCCTTCATTTCGCCCTGCAGGCGCTCACAGCGGCGGAAGAGGTCTGAGGCTGCTCTCTCGAGCGCATTGGTGTGGGCTGAGAGTACGCGATGGGCAGAAGTCACAAGGTCCAGCGTTGCTGGAGACAGGCGCACCTGATCCTTGAGCGTGTTTCGCTGACGGTGCGGGACATGCTTTTCGACGAAGGAATCCAATGGAGACTGTGCATAGAGGACGGCGGGAACTTGGTACGGCGCACGCCGGGGAAGTAGGGCAGGTGATCCGGGTATAGGAGAATTTTGCTGGAGGCCAAAGTCTATAGACGCAGAGAGGGCGTCTGCCGGGACGTCCATCACAGCCGCGTACGGGTTGGAGGGGTTGTAGGTGAGAAGAAGGTAACCAAGGTCATAGTCGTAGAAGACCACGGATGTAGCGAGGTGCTCATTCTTGACGGTCAAATCGGCGTCCGAGACTTGGAGAATTTGCTCTCTCTTCGCCACGTCTGAGTCAAAAAGTACCTGCATTCGGAAGCCTGATCCAGAGACGTCCTCTGACTGTAATTCAGCCTCAAGTCTCTGGACAAATGAAGACATGGAGAAGAAGGCCACTGTGGTCGTATTCGTGACGAAGAAGGAGTAGCGGGAGTGAACGTCCCGGGTAAAAGTAGGCCAGGTAGCCGCTGCAGCGTCGCTATCCTTAATAGTATCCAGCGATTCGAGCAGCACCAGATCTGCAGGCTCTGAGAGAGGAGTGCGGAAGGCATTCTTGCGGGCCTTAGGCAACCACTGGCCCTCCACACCATCCAGTTCTAGACAAATATGAACACGACCATTCCCGCTAGTCAGACAGATGACAGTGGCCGAAAGCTGATCACGCTCGCTTGATTCCACTGCCAGTTCCTCATCTTCACCCATCATTAGGTCTTCGGCGTTAAGTTTGGCAGCAATGACCAGAATATCGCAGAGATCCAAGTCATCTAATTCATCTCCCGTCTCGAAACGGAAAGGACCTTGTAAACGTGGAATAGCACTTGGGTTACCGGGACGAGTGAAAACATCCGCTCCTTGGATTGTATCCATTTCGGACGGTGGATCTAACGGCTCCTGGTCATCAATCTCCCGTAGCCATTCATACTGCTGTCGGCAAGCAGTAAGCTCCTCTTCCAGATCCTCTGGTGCCTCTTCGAGGGATGCCAGTTTGGGAATTATAGCCGAAGAGAGCGATGGGATTGTTGCGGACGGGGCCTGCCACTTCGAAGGCAGTAGAGGGCAGAGCGCATAAAGGTCACCGGGCTTCATTGCTACCCAGAGAGTCATCGGAGCCCAAGCATCCTCCCTCTCGCTTCCGTTGCCGGCAAAACAAGACGATGCGACTTCCATATCATATATGTCGGCGGAGAAACCCTTGTTCTTGCCGAAGCCAGTAGGCGCAAAGTCCTGGTCCGAAGAGCTCCCATCGACCAATTTTTGCAAATCAATCGCGAGAGTTGGCTGATCGAAAGACCAGTGGTTGTTTCTGTCCAACTCCCACACCCGTACGGCGGCATCGGCGGTAACAGTCACAATACAACCACCGAGGTTGGTGTGCAGGCCCAGCGGGTGCCACAGCGCGGAGACGACAGGTGCTTCGGGGATAACATGGGTGGTAGGGCCAAGTTGGTAGGTCTTTAAACGGATAGGTGAAGTATCTTTAGACGAAAGATGAGAGGAGTCGGGCAGCACTGCGATGTGAACTGTATGCTCGGTCACGATTGCGAGAAAGGCGCCATTCGGCGATGGGAGGATTTGATGGATAAGACCGTAGACGGGCACCGCCAGAACCTGCACCTCGTCAGCTATATCTGAATATTGTTTGAGACACTCCGTCGCACAACACCTACCCTATAGGATGGGATCTCGCCGTCCTTTGCCAGCTCCTTCGTCTGTCCAGCCGAGGGCTTCTTCTGTCTCGCCTGCTGCTGCCATTGATCCTTCACCCGGGCCAAATTCGACCACCGGATCTCATTGTCGATCACGACGAAGACCTCATTCCCTCTCTTTGCGATCGTCCTAGTCGCACCGCTAGCTGCGGAAGACTTAGGGGTAGGTTGGGTGTCTTGCGCGGGGGTTGCGAGAGAATTGCTGGTAAAGAGGCTAGCACCGGGCGACGGCCGGCATAGCCAAGCCGGCGCGTAGCTGTTGACCTTTGGCATAGAGAGATGCGATAGGTGATAGCAGAGATAGAAGGGGTAGGAGATATTGTTGTCTTGTTGTTGGGGGAGAGATCAAATCATGGCCAGAGAAGCTGGCAGGTTGTTGGTTGTTGATGGGGGAATTCTTGCGCCGCGCCAAGAAAACCAAAGGGAGCTCCGAGCTTCAACTTCTCCTCCGCCTTTTCCTTCCTCCAACTCAACGTCACTTCAACAACTACATCATTATACAACTTCTACCCATACGATGAGCCTCTTAGAAGTTAACACTGTGGACCGACTGGATCGACCCAGTGCGTATTATGCGGGAAAGGTGCGTATCCCGGCTCTGATGCATGGCTTGATGCTGATGCGATCGTGCTAACTGGAATGTTGGTTACAGAATAAGAGACGCAGAGACGACCGGGAGGAGCGAGAGCCGGAGCCTAACAACAAGCTGCAAGGCGCAACTACTCTCTATGTCGGAAACCTGTATGCGCCTACGATCGAGTGTTGAATCCAGTGTTGAGATGGTTGCAGTTCAACTAACGGAGACCCTTCCTAGGTCCTTTTATACCACCGAAGAACAGATCCATGAGCTTTTCGCCAAGTGAGCATAACGCCCTTTCTTATCCAACATGAGTCATGTTCATCGTAACCTAATATCTGTACAGGTGCGGCGAGATCAAGCGATTGGTGATGGGCCTCGATCGGTTTAACAAAACTCCCTGCGGATTCTGCTTCGTCGAATACTATACTCACCAAGATGCCCTGGATTGCATGAAATATATTGGTGGCACGAAGCTGGATGAGCGCATCATTCGAGCAGATCTGGACCCTGGCTTCGAAGAAGGACGGCAGTATGGGTATGTGGAGTGGATCTTGGCAACAGATGCAAAAGCGTCAACTAACAACCTAACAGACGTGGTAAATCGGGTGGACAAGTCCGCGACGAATACCGTGAGGAATACGACCCCGGCCGTGGTGGATATGGTCGCGCATATGATGAACAACGTCAACGAGAGGAGGATGAATACGGCGCGGGGAGGTAGGCCTGGTCTTGGACAGATCTTAAACAGGTTGCGACTCAATGGTCCCGGAAAATGGCGTTATTCCCTCGGCATGATATCAATTAGAGAACAAACAGGATTCTTTCTATTTCACCCGATCCCTTCTATGTCTTATTTACAATTCTTACCCCCATATTTTCTATGATGATGCTCTATTGTCCCAGCTTGTTTCTTCGGAGAACCGCGGCCTGCACCTGGCGCAACCACCACGCATGGATTCTCGCATCTCCGGTCAGCTCGGGGTGGAAGCTGGTTCCAAACACATTGCCTTGCCGCACCGCCACGATGTCACCAAGTTCCTTTTCGGGACTAAGGTCTCGACCCTGGGTAGCGATCACCGAAGCCGGCCGGGACAAGGTGGCCAGCACCTCGACGTGATCAGCCGTGGCAGCCTCCGCAGCGGCTCCCTTAGCTTGACGCGAAGGTGCAACGACTGTCTCTTCCAAATTGATCTCCTCGGTTTGGATGCCCTTGTGGTGGGGCAAAATCCGCTCAACGATAGGCGCACGAATGAAGACCGTTGGGAAGGGTGCTGCATCTGCACCCAGAAATGGTAGCTCCAGTGGAGCCTGGAAGCTTTCTGTCTGTCGACCAAAATGGTTGCGATTGACGCGGACATCAAGACCCCCAATGAGCTCCTGGCCACCCTTCTTCGTCTTGTTCGCCGATTCAGCCAACAATATCAACCCAGCGCATGTGCCCCAGACCGGCTTGCGATGCACCCTATAGTTGCCACATTAGCATTTGTCGAACAGCCTTTTGGTTTCTTTTTTCAAGGAATTGAGCCTGGACTCACTTCACAAAGTCTCTCAATGGCTCCAGCAGATTCGATCTGGCTGCCACTAGGGACATGGTGGTGCTCTCTCCACCAGGCAAGACCAATCCGTCACACTTCGCGAGTTCCTGTGGGGTGCGGACTTCAATAAACTCCCATCTAACCAGGGACTCCTGCTCGGAGGCCTTTTTCAACAGCTGGACATGTTCAAAGAAGGCGCCTTGTAGGGCGAGAACTCCCACTGTAACCGGCATGATTGTAGATGTTATGAAAAAGAACGAACTCAAAGTGGCGTGGGTTCTCCATTCGCCATGACTCTTTTCGAGGCACGTGATGTCTATCTTTCCGCGGGGAATTGCTTATCTCCACGTGACTACCACGCTTTCCCCGATTGGGTCATATGCAGCAAACACCACCACCTTCTCTTGTCCCACAGTCGTTGCATCTGACATCTTTGTGTGTACGATTTTTATGTGCTCTGGTGTCTTCCAACTGCACTGCTTGCTCCAGTTGTATAGAAGAATTCTGGGAAATCCGGCCCTGTCAATTCTGAGCCAGCACACAGCCACTGGCAGTTTATATATCCCCCGCCATCATGGAAACAAACCAGATCGACCGGGCCGATATACTTCAAGATGGCCCGAACACACGTAATGTCGATCCCACATTGAAGGGGTTTCCAACACTGGCACGCTGGTATATCGATGTTCGAGAATGGGAGGCCAATGGTCTAGATCTCCCACTAATAGAGACATTGCGACCAGCCGAGCAACAAGCCGTGAGGAGATATCACTTCGCCGCAGACCGACGCATGTCATTGGCATCCAACCTGCTGAAGTACCTATATGTGCATCATGCATGCGGTGTACCATGGATGGACATACTCATCAGCCGGACCGAGATGCCGCAAAACCGACCATACTACGAATCCAAAACATCCACCCGGGTCGAGTTCAACGTCAGCCACCAAGCATCGCTAACCATACTGGCCGGAACTATTGCGCCCTCAAAAAATCTACTCCAGCGACAGCCCACCGGAGCTACCACTACTAGTGCTACTAGTACTATTCCACAGCCTGATGGTGAAGACATCCCCTTCCCCCAACTCGGCATCGACATAACGTGCATCAACGAGCGCCGCAACAAAAAACCAAAAACACTCCACGACTTCACAGAATTCGTCACAATATTCAGTGAAGTCTTCTCATCCACCGAACTCAAAACAATGACGAACCCAAAACAAGCACTCCTCCAAGCCAGACGCCTAGGCTACGCAAACAGCATCCTCCCCGAACACACCAATCCCGACGGCACAGAATTTCACAGCACAGACTCAATAATCACCTACGGCCTCCGGCTCTTCTACTCATACTGGGCCTTGAAAGAAGCCTATCTAAAAATGACCGGCGAAGCCCTCCTCGCGCCCTGGGTGAAAACACTCGAATTCAAAAATGTTTTCCCACCTGAACCTATTCAGCTTTCCTCATACCCCGCAGACTCAAACTCGGGCTGCCAATGGGGTCCTATATACCCTCACGTAGTGGTAACCCGCGACGGCACCGAACTTCAAAACGTCCGTCTACAGCTTCAGGCCTTCGAAACGGATTTCATTATCGCGACTGCGGCTCTTGGCCCACAGATCGGTCCTATCCCTGACTCCGCCCGGAACGAGGCCTTGCATCATTTAGCGAGTTTCAGTACCGCTGATGGGAGCGGAAGCCAGAAGAGAATTGAACTTGAACATATTGCCCTTTCGACTAGGAGGGTTGTTGGCGACGAGGATCCTTGGACTGGTGGGACGAGAGTCATTACGGATCCTTGGCTGCCTATTCAGGAGGTTGATGTTGAGTTGGATATAAGGGCTTGTGCGGAGGGACGTTGTGGTCATGGTTCTTCTGATGCTGGTGGTGAATGATTTTCATTTTGAGTGTCCGAGAAGATTTGGGTCGTTGAGTTGTTGAATTGGAATAAGTTCTTATTTTGTTTCACTACACTTTGGTTCCAGTGCTTGCTGTTTACCTGTACAGCGAGGGAAGGATTTAGGGTTGATGTTTTTTTGTATTAGCGCTTTCGAGACATTGCGTTATGATGATGGATTACGGACGTTGTACTCTGCATTAGTGTTACGATCAGCGCTGGGTGGGCGATCTTGAACTTTCCAAGGTTTCAAAATTGAAAGTAGTTGGTGCTAGTACTAGTATTAGTAGGTAGTACTTCGGTGCCACGGGGACAGGAGAAGAGTGCCCAGGTGCCGACCTGGCAGGTGAGGGCTAACCTTGGAAATTTCAAGTTATATTACTACTAGTAGTAGTGCTAGTAGTATGTATCTCATTGAGCGTCGTACCTACTAACTAGTATACCTCAATAAATTTTAAGGGTGAGGTCAACAGCCCAAGGTTGGAAGCCCTTTCAAGTTGAATTTTATGCTTCTCTTTTCTATTGATCTAGCAACCCTCAAGTTCGAAACAAAACAGAAAAAAAAGCCGAATTCAAAAGCGAACAAAAGCAGGTCATGTCATCTTTTCACGCTAAGGATAGGTATATACATCTGGAAACGAGTCAAGTGTCTATGAAGTAAAACTAGTAGTAAGGTAGTGCAGGCGCCCAGGTGTACTAATAACTAGATAGACCAAGCCAAGAGGCCAATTCAGATTTCGCCGCAACGGGCTTGGACTCGGACTTGAACTCGGACCCAGCGAATGGAAACAAAAAGCCCGAAAAAAAAAGGTCGAATGAAAGGAAGGAAAAGCGTGCTGCCCAAGTATAGACACCCTTTCCCTTGTAAACTGCCGTGGGAAAAGTCCGTGGAATGAGCGATAAGTGAGCACTGCTATTCATCGGTTTGACTCTTTGTGTATGTGCAAGTGCATTGGGCGCGCTGGAAGGGTGCGTTGGGGGAGCGGGAAGGGGTGCTTCTATATCACGTCTTTGAATCTGTGCAGGTGGGAACTTGAAGGGAATTGGAGGTATAATATGGTATGGATATGTACCAATTAGGAAAGAGGAGGGGAGAGTAGGAGAGATGTACAATCAGGGCAGATGCAAGAGGATGTTGTCCTGGATTAGGACGTGGGAATCAGGACGAATGGGGTCGTCAGCTCCAACACCACCCCAGGGGGAAGGTTCCAAGGGGGAGTCGAGTGAGAGATTGTTTATATTTCACGGCCGCAGACAAGAAGAGACCGGTTGGAAGGAAGAGAGGTAGAGGTAATACTCCTCAAATCTCAATGGCAGTGGCAACGCCGTTGGCACGAGAAGACTCAACTTTGGAACTCTTGGCGAATTCAAGAATATTCTTGAGCATGTCCTCGCGGGTTGAAGTAGTGAGACGATCCACGTCGGCGGGGGTGAGGTTCTTAGTCTCGATGGGAGGCAGAACCCTAACCTTAATAGTACCCGCATTAAACCGCCACGCCCGCGGGGACATCACATGTGAGTAATTCTCCGTAACAACGGGGACAATAGGCACCCCCGCTTTAACGGCGAGATGGAAGGCGCCCTTCTTAAACGGTAATAGGGTCGGCTCATCCGAGTACGATCTCGTGCCCTCGGGAAAAATAAAAACACTCTGCCGGTGAACACGCATCTCATCAACCGCCCCGTCAAAAGCCTTCATAGCAGTCTCCCGATTACCGCGATCAATAAAGACAGTGCGGGACAGGGCCATGAACCAGCCCAAAAAGGGGATGTTGCGCAGCGACTTCTTTGCCGTCACGCTGCAGTACGGAGGGAAGATAGCGCCCAGCATCAGGACATCTAGTTCTGTTTGGTGGTTTCCGATGAAGACGGCCGGACGGGTTGTTAGGTGTTCTTGTCCCTCGATGATGTCAAATGTTACGCCGGTCGTTAGACGCATGACCCATTTGAAACTGCGGGCTGTGGCATATTGCGAGATGCGGCCGTAGCCAATTAGGCGGAGGATTATCGAAGCGAGGACACCGTATGTTGCGCAGAGGAGGAGGGAGCCGTAGGCTGCTAGACAGCGCGCGGCGAAGGCTGCGCGGGGGACCTTTTGGCCCAGCACGAAGAGGGAGAGCGTCACTACCACGAAGGAGCTTATGCCCTGGAGAATATAGGTGCTGATCGACATGGCTGGCGTGGGAAACTGTTGGGAACCGGGGGGTTAGTTTATATGTTGTGTTGGTTGGAGGTGTTAGGGGGGATATGGGCTTTGTTGGTTGCTCTGGCTAAGGGAAGAAGAATGGGAGGAGGCAATTCTCACCTGTAATTAGATCTGAGGGCCAGCAGAGGGGATGTCGAGAGAGATGAGGGACATCGTGGGGGGAACTGCGGAGGTGAAGACGGCTTTTTTTGCCCGCGCCGACTCACCGCCAGCTGACCGCGGCAGATGACGGCATCACGCAGGAGCATCTTCTACGCTTGTGCTTGTGTTGGTGCTGGTGCTGGAGTTTGATAGCTACACTTGAATCTATGAGTACCGCTGTGCTGGTAATAATGCTCTGCTCTGTTGTTCATTGACGAGGCCTCGTCTTACTCTCATAATGTACAAAAAAAATGCCATATGCCAGATGTCTAGACCTGGAAAACCCAAAAAGAACTCCCCAGTGATGATGCTGTGCAGAAAAGCAGAAAGAAAAAAGAAGAGGAAGTGGAAAGAGGAAGTAGGCGTATGAATAACCAGCCCCCAGAACGCCGAGCTTGCAAGACGGAATCCCAAGCAAACGCAAAGAGAAAAAAAGCAGACCCGGTACGCATTACGGGTTCTATGCCATGTCTTCGTCCTCCATGTCATCGTCATCCAGCGCCTCCATCGCATCCTTGATGAACTGTGCAGCCTGGGGGAAAATAATGTTAGATTAATTCGGATATGAGAAATACTGTAGTTTCAAGGAGGAGAAACATACCTTTGGGTCCAAGTTCAAGGCCGTCGTAAAGTGCTTGATGGCATTGGCCTTGTCGTGGAGCATCTTGTACAGCTTACCGAGGAGGTAGTGCACGTTGGCCTCGTCGGGAGCCATATCCTTGAGGATCTTCAGGTCTGTAAGGGCAAACTTGAACTCTTGGAGTTTCATCAGGACCCGCGCCTTGCGGAAGCGGGCCAGTATGGAGTGCGGGGCAAGAGAGCAGGCGCGCTCGTAGTGGACTAGGGCTTTCTTCGGGTCGTTCATCTTCTCGAGGACTAGGCCGATGCAGCAGATGAGGACTGCGTTGGTCGGGTTGATGGTCGCGGCGTTGCGGAAGTGTTGCTCGGCATACTCCAGTTTGCCCATCTTATCGTAGACGGTTCCCAGTCCGTACCAGGCATTATAGTGCCGGTTGTCGGCGTTGATTCCATGCCGGTAAGCATCTAGTGCCTTGTCGTACTCTTCGTTAGAAACGTATTCGTGGCCCTGGAGGGTAAATGCATAGGCGAATTCAGGATCCAGCATAGTGGCTCTTTTAAAGCATTTAAGCGCTTGGTCATGATCTCGTTGGTGGGAGAAGGTGTTGCCAATGGCACACCAGGCTTGAGGGGACAGGCGATCCGCTTCCAGGAGTTGATGAGATAGGTATGCCAATTCGACATCACTCTTCAAGTGCCACAGCACTGTCGAGTAGATCTCCATATCTTGAAGTCGTGTCGGTGCCAACGCTTGAACGCGCGAGAAATACTTTGCAGCCTCGGTGTACATTGCTTGCTCGAAGTATGCCCGGCCAAGCTGAGCAAGTACCCAGGGAGTCTCGCGTTGGCCCTGTGAAAGAGTATTGAAGTGTGAGACAGCTTCGGGGCATTTGTAACGACTCAACGAGAAGTATCCTGACGCCAATTTTGTGAAGAGACCAAGAAGCCAGTTCAAGGCCTCAAGTTCCTTCGTTCTCTCGGCTGTCTTTGGTAGGGGTGGAGGTCCAGAGTTAACAGGAACATATGCCGCACGCGGCTCCTTTCCATCATAGTCGGATGATTCCATCGGCTTTCGGTTGCCACTAACAACACGGCCGACCGTCCCTGTACGTCCTTTCGTTGTTTGTGTGCCTCTGATCTTTTTCACCTCACGGCCATCTCGCCCGGCCAGGGTGGCACTTGAAAATTTGCTGGTAGTAGGTTTGATTTGATTGAAGAGCCTGACACTCCGCCGCTGTGGGGCACCAGGTTCGACAGGCTGTTGAGATACGGGGTGAGCCACTTGGCCAGATACGGTGCGCTTGCGATCTCCAAAACGTGGTGCAGGTGGTGGTTCCCGATCTCCCGGGCCAAGTGGCGGCTCCTCCGGCTCAGTACGTGGCCTGGGTCTTGGTCGAATTCCCGTAGGACGCATCTTCGGAGGCGGGTGACCTGGGTGATCTGAGCTCATGGTTTGAACTGGGCGATTTTTCCTCGCCGGGGCCAATGGAGGCTCCCATGCGGAATCCGGATCAGTAACACCGTTCGCGATGCGGAACTCTTCTGAGCCCGAGCCACTGCTTTGGTTCCCGGGGGTTTCCATGCCCTCATGAATAACATGGGCCGGTACTGATGCGACAGTGACAGAGCTTCCGTTGAGTTTCTCCCAAAGAGCAGAGCTTCCATATGTGGTATCGGATTCGGTGCGGGAGTTAGGGGCCATGAAAGGATCCGCAGTCGCATTTCCGGTCGTCTGGGTGGGGAAATTACCTCCTGTCGGAGACAATAGATCTGAAGGGATATCCTCGGCACCGGGGGCGGAATTAATGATGGCGAGAAGTTCGGGACTGAGCTGGAAGATATTTGGGACTCGGATATTAACGCCTGGTCAAAAGTCAGTATATACGACAATGCCAAATCTCGAAGATGCAAGGCGAACCTGTAGAACACAGTCCGAGAAAAGCATCCCACATGAATGGGTTGAGTTTTAATGAGTCCACATAGCAATCAACTGCCTTGTTCAAGTCCTTTTGCGCTTGCCACAACTTTCCGAGTAGACAGTATACCGCTGCGGCATCCGGAAGATGTTGCCGTTGTGTTTCGCTGTGTTTGTCTAAATATGCGGTCAGTGCCATTCTTGACGGGAGGTAAGACTGGCAAAAAGCCCTTTCGAAAAGGATGTGTTTTGGTGGAGGACCTACTCCAGTGATTCTTCGAGGCCCAGAGAGCTTTGCTGCGCTCCAGGGCGGTTGCGCCGTCCAGATATTTCCCTAGGTCCAAACAAGCTTGCGCATAGACATAAGCACATCCGGCATGCATGCCTCGCGAGCCCGAAGCCTGACTGAATTCTAGGGCGGCCTTGATTTCTCCATTATGCAGGTGACAGAGGGAAAGTAGGTATTGCGCTTCGAAGGATCGGGGCTCATAGGCGTGTAAGCGTTCAGCGAGGAAGAGGGCGTTACGGATGAGGTTGTTGTCGAGGTGATAGTAGATAATGTGTCGCAGCTGACTGGCGACATGGCCCGTCGAGAGGGCCATGCTGAAGGGGTTTGCACGCGGGGGGGATGTTAACGCGTGATTCTCACCACGCGGAGAGATGGGGCGGGGAGCAGAGCAGAGCAGCGCAATGGTAAGTTGGAAAGAAGAGAGGTCGAAAGAGGTTGAAAGAGAAGGTATTATTGTTTCTTTGAGTGGTGACTTTGCTCAAATCGAATCAAAGTGCCTGAGAGACAGAGACGGAAACGGCGACATCGCTTCCGGTGGTGAATGTTGCTGTGAATGTTACTTAGTAAACTGAGTTAGTCTCAGAGCAGCAAGTACACTTTCTGCCGGGCGGTGAGGGTCGTGGTGGGCAACAATCGCAGCTACCTGGACTTTACCCTAAGGGTAGGTGCTGTACTCTACTTCTCCACTCTCCACACTGCACTGCACTGCACTCTGCCGACATCCAGGTGTCCTGTCCTGTACTCTCTTGTACATATGCAGGTGGTCTGAATTGGTACCTCACACACCCGGATACCGAAAATAATCTCATCTCAGCCCGTCTATTATCTTCCTCCGATCTACTCCATATACACCTCGATATCTACCTCCATCCACCTCTCTCCACACCACCGCAACAATGGCACAAGTAAGCTCCAAACTCCCACCCTACCTGTCTCCTGCTCAACCACCAAGAACCACCCACTAACAACCCCCCCAGAAAGCCGCCAAAAGTCTCGCAGCCCGCAACACCGCCCTCCTAACCCGCACCCACCTAATCACCATCTCAATCCACACCATCTACCTAGTCCTCCACTTCCTAATTAACCGACCCCGCTCATTAAAACCCTACTTCCTCCTCGGCGCACCAACTCTAATAATCGAATACTATCTCGACCGAATCGGACGCCCACGCTACAGCGACGATGGAACGAGCCTCAAGACCGCAGGCGAGGATCTCAATGCTACCGGTCTGACGGAGTATATGTGGGACGTGCTTTACTGGACGCAGGGATGTATTGTGGCTGTTTGTATCTTTAATGATCGGGCTTGGTGGTTGTGGGTTGTCGTTCCTGTCTATTCGGTTTATTTGGCTTATACCACTGTTATGGGGGTTAAGAGGGGGTTTGCGGGTATGACTGGTGGTGGTGCTGGGGCGGAGGGAGAGGGGGGTGAGGTGCCGTTGAGTAAGACTCAGGCGAAGAGGGAAAAGAGGGGGGATCGGATGAAGCGTGGGAGGGCTTAGTTGGGTTCTGTTATGCGATGAGTTGAGTCGAGACTGGTGGTTAGTGTGATGGAGAGGATTGGCAGTTTGTACTACTAGTAGTATGCTTGGGGATGTAAAATATAGTATTTTCTGCGGTGCAGTGGCTACTCCATTGGCTACTGCATTGGCCATTGCTATGGCTATACAAAACTAGAGACAGCATCATATGGTTGACGAACGAATTACATTATGTACCCACTACCGCGTTGCGTCAAGTAAAACTGCCGACCTAGCCAAAATAAAAAATAGAGAAACCCGAACTTAGGAGGAAAAGATAAAGTGAAAGGGAGAGGGAAAGAAAGAAAGAAAAACAGAAGCTTGGAGAGGAAAAATAAACATCAATGTGCATCTTATAGGTCATGAACATATTGCCGTCGTGACAAACTATATGGGGAATAAAATCGTCAATAGCCCCAGTTTTGGCAGAACCTCCAACGCTGGAGTGACACAGTGGAACAGGAACAGGAATGGGAAAGGAACCAGATGATTGCTAAGACAGGGAGAGGAAGGGCAAGAAACGGAACGAAGAAGAAGAAACATCAAAGTACCACCCGTGAACAGCCTGTCCAACCATATCGTATGCGTGGGGCGGAATCAAATCAAATCAGAGCTTAGCGGGAATGCGATTGAATCACAGCTCATCTTTGCCAGAGGAAGCCGCGGCCTTAATGCTGCTGGTGGTATCCCCGACATGGGATGCGACGGTCTCGGCCGCGGCTGACGCAGCGCTGCTGGCACTAGAAGCAAGGCCAGCCACCTGGGACTGGGCATGCTGGACAGCTTCGGCAATGCGGCTAGTCGCACTTTCCACGGCGCCGGGCTCTTCGCCGTAGATTGCAGCGCTGGCCTTGGACTGGATGTCCTCAATGGCATCCTTGGCGACGTCAATATAGCCAGACTCCTTTCCATGGACAGCTTCACTAACGTGGCTGGACGCGGTGGAGTAGGCATTGATTGCAGCTTTAACGGCATCGCTCAACTGATCATTGGCCTCTTCCACTACATCCTCCACACTAGGGACATTGGTAGCATATGCCTCAACGACAGAGGAGGCGGATCCGTAAACTTCACCCACATAGCTAGACGCAGAGGACACTGCGGCTGCTGGGTAGGGGGTCTCATATGCAACGCGAAGCTTGCTCAAGACGCTTTCCGTGAAAGAAGGCTGCTTACCTACAAGCAGCTCGGAGATAACGTCCTTGACAGCATCGAATTGGGGGACATGATTGTGCACCGCCTGCTGGAAGTACGGCTCCGGCGTGCCGTAGATCTGTTCACTAGCCTTGGACACGAGTCCCTCCCAGTTCTCAGATGCCTGGCTAGAAAGAGACTCCAGAGCTCCGGGGGTTGTACCATACAGGGCGGAGCTGGCAGAAGCAGACGCAATAGATAGCGAGGAAGAGGCGGCGGAAATAGCCGCGTGATATCGGGAAGACGCATCATCAATGATACCCTGGGCCTTGCCATCATCAGCAGAGGAGATGATAGAGCTTGCAGAAGCGACTACCGCGGCGAGACTGGCAGAAGCCAGGGAAGAAGCCTGTGAATACTGGGATCCAGCCCCATCGATGATATCCTGGAAACCCAAAGGAGCAGGAGTGGGAGCCGGAGTGCCATAGACCGCTTCGGATGCTGTTGAAACGAAAGCGGTGTAGTGATCGTGAGCTAGACCGACAGCTTCATAGTAGCGACGCTGGGCATCCAGAACAAATGGCTGAACACCGTTGGAGGTAGAGGTAGGCTCTACTTGACGGACTTGGGCGAGCTGTTGGGAAGCGAGGCTGAGACCCTCACTGAGTCGCGAGGATGCAACGGATGAGATCTGCGCAAGGGGACCGGACGGCGTGGGAGTAGCTTGAACACCGCCTAGCCTTGACTCGAACTCCTTTGTAGCATATTGCACTGCTCCAGAATAGGCGGACTCAATGGAAGAAAGAATTTGTTCGTGTGCAGGAGCGCTGGATTGAGTCATCTGTCCTATCACCTGGGACTTCGCGATTTCGTAGAGGACCTTTGCCTGAGAAGTCGAGTCGGCCAGAGCAGAGCTCGCGTCTTCATAGACATCACTAGCTTTGCTGGCGAAGTTGTGGAAAACATCCTGATCGTCCTGGTCAATGATAGGCTCTTGTCGGGAATTGGCATTTGCGGCAGCAACACCAAAAGCAGGCTTTCCAGACGCTTGCAGATTCTCATAATCATCATTTAAGGTGGACGCATCATCTTCAACTTCAGTCTCCTCTTCATCGGATGTCGAAGCAGGCTTGGAGTCAGCGGCCACATCCTCCTGATCATCTTCGATGGAGGCATCCGACTCGGACTCAGGAGCCGATTCATGTGTCTCAGGAATGTCTTCAGCAGCCTCATCACTATTGGCATTCTCGGTCTCCTCAGACTCTTCAGGCTCCTCCTCCTGTGGCTTGGGCAGGGGTGGAGGGGACTCGGCTCTGGTCTCAAAGTTGTCGCTGACCTCCCGAGCGGCAATTTTCCAATGGCCAACATCCTTCAGCCTGATCAATTCTTTGGCAGTATCCTCGGCAACATACATACCGCTCTCTACAATTTCAGAGGCCACGGCCTTCGCGTTGGCGACCGATTGGTGGTTCATGCCGACCTTTCGGATCTCATTGCGCCAGTCGTCGATCTGGGCCTTAAGAGCGTGGTATCTGGCCCAATCCTTATAGGTCACATTTTCCATCCATGCCCACCGCATACCAATCTCTTGGAGACCGAGATCACGAATGTTGTCGAGGACATGAAGAGTGGAATCAACTGCAGCGGAAACCCTGCGCAGGAGCTCCTCCTCAAAAGACACCGACCACTCGCGGAGGGTGTGGGCACGGTCTCTAACAGAGATGGCTGAGGTTCGGATATCACTAACAAGCTGGTCACGGGCGACCTGTTCCTCTTCAGGGGCATCCACCTCCGGTAGTGAAGCTGTAAGGTCATTGATCCGTTGCTGGATGGAGGAGACCTTCTCGGACGCCACAGTCTGGAGAGCGGTGGAGAGACTTTGGCCGTGACTGTTCGCACTGCTAGCAATGAGAGCTGCGACGATTTCCTCGATACGTTCTTCCATATCTTCCACTCCCCTGTCGGCGGCGATCGCAAACTTTTCCTGCCATCTTTCGAGGTCGGAGTCGATCCGCTTCCGGGCTTCCTGAGCAACTTCCTCTGGCGAGAGAGTGGGCTGTAGAGTCGGGGTTTCCTTGGTGGTGGTGGTGGTGGTGGCAGTCGCAGTGGTGGTTGTAGACACGCTGTTGGAGGGGCGAAGCGGTACGTGGGAGCTGGGAATGGTCGAAGAGACGGGTTTCTCAGAAGAAGCGCTATCCACATCTTCAACGACTGCCCGGAGGCGTTTACCCTCACGATAGCTGGCCAGGCGCTGGCCGATCTTGACTAGCTGAGGCTCAACCTGTTCAGAGTAGAGACCGGTGAGGTGTGGCCATAGAGAGCTATTTGCGAAATAGACCACAGATGACCAAGTATACTGGGCCCCAGGGACGACGTGGGTGATCAATACATCCTGACCAGCAGTGTAGGTCTTGCCGATGAAGGGCTGGGAACGAGTATAGAAGGGCACGAAATGATTCCAGTAGACGGTGGTCGCAGCACTGCTGGCTTTTTGATAGTAGGGCGATACTGCGGCGACACCTTGTTGAACATATGGATCCACCTCTGCTGCATAAAGTTGATACCCTTTATGCTGAGCGGCTTGTAGACGCGGCGTGACCTGGGCGTTCCATTGCGCGGCGCCATATACTTGAACCTGCTGCCATGCGGGGGCTCCATATTTTTCGTAACCGGACTTGGCAACCTTGGATACAGGCGCATAAACCTGTTCGTTGAAAGTCTCCACGTAGGGGCGGGCCTGGTCAACATATGGTGCCGCGTATGTGTCGTAATATGGTGTGACATAAGGGTCCACGTGCGACCGAGCAATCAGATAAGGCTTGCAGACTTGCGGCGATGAGTCGGTTAAGTCGGCGAGACGCGACGGGCATCGTAAAAAGGGGGTGAGTAGAGTATACCATATACATAAGCTAGAGCCAGAGAAACGAGTCAGTGGAGACCCTGAGCACGAGAACGCAGGCAAATCGAGACCCGATAACCTACCGTACTACCAATCCGACTGTCCACCGAATCGGACTTCTCGATTTCACCGAGGAGGGACGCGGTGATGTTCTCCTCTCCTGCTTGATCACAGTTTCTGGCGCATGGCCATTCTCCTGGACCACCATCCTGGCTGTTGTGGTCTGGTCGAGTCAAGTCGAGTCGGGTTGGATCGAGACAACACGTCCTGAGAGAAAAGTTGCGAGGATGGACCACGGACTTGCGAGCTTGCGAGTCGAGTCACGTCAGTCAATAGAGTTCGAGAGACTGAAAGAGGCGGAGATGAAAAATTTATTGATTCATCGGGTCGTATTATCAGCCGTGGTCTCTGGGACGTGAGTCGGTAGCTGGTGGAAGAGCTGGAAGAGGGAGCTCTTGACGGAACTGGGAATGCTCGCGTCGGCTTGGCGCTAGTCGAGATTCACGGGCCGCGGTCAGATCGCAAAGCTCAATCCGAGGCAGGGTAAGAAGCAGGTTTGGAACCCGACCTCGTCAATTTAAGAGACGAATGAAATCAAGGAGATTGAGTGTAGGTCAAATGGGACTTTGCGCCTCATACGCAGCAAGGCATAAGGATGTTGGGGTCAAGTATCGGAGAGAAGGCAGAGGGAGGTACCTACAGATAGGAAGCTGAGTAGAGTCGCTGAACAGTAGCTGAACAGTGAGGTCATCGCTGTGGAACAGGGTTAGCGTATTACAATACTCTTCATTGAGAGGGGGCTATTTGGAGTGTGTACTATCGTAATACCAATACTTATAGCTGAGTCATCCGTGATCAGCGGTGGCAGGCCCGACTCGGTGGCACCGGCAGCCACAGAAGGAACAAAGCGAACAACTCCAACCACAACTACAAACTTAACAGGCTGCAACTTATCCCTCGACCCTCCCTCTCTCACCACCGTGCATGGCCGAGAGGATATGATGCCCATGTGAACAAGGTCGTTTTGACCACTCCAATCGATTCCCCCCAACTCCATTCGACGCGACTAAACAGACTATGGATTTCCCCGATCCAGCTCCCCTCGCTTCAGGCGCAACGCCCTTCCCCGACTTGATGAATGATCCGGCTTTAGATGAGAGGGAGAGGGGACTTGAAGACATGGATACCTGTCGGATCTGCCATGGAGAAGGCACTATGGAGGAGCCGCTATTCTACCCTTGCAAGTGCAGTGGAAGTATCAAGTTCGTCCATCAAAGCTGCCTGGTGGAATGGCTTGCACATTCACAGAAGAAGCACTGTGAGCTTTGCAAAACACCATTTCGCTTTACCAAACTATACGACCCGAACATGCCCCAGAGTCTTCCAACACCGCTTTTCATCAAGCAGGCGGTCATACAGTGTTTCCACACTCTCGTCACATGGATGCGTTTCGTCTTGGTGGCCTTCGTCTGGCTAGGATGGCTACCGTGGTCCATGCGAGCAATCTGGCGAGCATTGTTTTGGCTAGCTGATGGTCACTGGTCGGCCACTGGAGCGGCCGCCCAACAGCGGGCAGCACACGCTGCTCAATCAGCTGGTTCGCAGTTATTATTCAATGACACTGCGGCAGTTGCGACTGCGCTGAACTCAGCAGCTTCAGCGGCTTCCAGTGCTATCTCGTCCGCCACAACAGCAGTACCTCCTACCGGGGATCCACTGATGCTTACGCTCATCAAGAAAGTCATCCCCAGTCTCTTTATTCCCGCATTAACCGGCGGCACTGGCCAAAACGGCTCGGATCCGAACAATACCGCGGTTTCGCCAAAGGCCCGATATCCGTCCTGGCTTTCCGATGTGAAATTCCTGAACACATTGACGCCCTATCCGACAATCAACAACATGATCATCGATACCCTAGAAGGGCAGCTCATCACTCTGTTGGTTGTGATTGCATTTATACTTCTTTTCCTCATCCGAGAATGGGTAGTACAGCAACAGCCAATGGCAAACATTGCGGAGGGGGAACGTGAAGCAGCTTTACGGCTTATCGCCAATGACCGGCCCGATGAGCAACAGCGACAGCAGATACAGCCACTAGACTTCCCTCCCGCTCGCGCGAACGCTGAATTTGAGGGCCACCAAAACGATCATCCCCAGGAAGCCAATGACGATATTCCACCTCGATTTGGAAATCATTCACCTGCCGCATCTTTAACAGACTCTGATGATGGACGACCCATCCTCGAACGGAATCCTGGACCCCACAACCGATTTGCATTCGAGGACGAGTTTGCCGACAACGCTCAAGCTCACGATCAGCGGCGCCAGAGGATTCCGTTATACGATAATGTCCTAGCAAACTGGGATGGCGAGCGAGATGAATTGCCGCGAGCCTTTCAAGAGCAAGAACATGCAGACCGACCACGCGGCATCCCGGAGATCTTTCGAGAATTTGCCAGGAATGAAGTACGCGATCAAGATCATCCAAATGCTCCCAATGCGGAAGATGCTATGCGAGCACACAATCATCTCCCTGCGCCAACTGGCCCCATCGCCGAATTGCCAGCCCAACCTGAAAATCCCCCCACCGATCAGAACACAACAAGTGAAACCCCTGCAAATGACCAAACCGCGCCGACCATTGGCCAACTGGAAAACCATCAACCACCAACTGGAGTTTCCGAGAGGCTCGTAAACTGGTTCTGGGGTGATGTTACGCTTGATGACACTGACATTGCCGAGGCGGTGCCAGAAGATGATGAGCAAATCGTTCAGGACCCTGCCTTGGAAGATCCATTCGTACCTGTTATCAACAACAGAGTCCAGGATCAAGTGGATGATGGACCTCTAGGCGGAGGCGCCCCGGCGGATGATGCTGGCCTTGATCCCAATGACATGGATGCCATTGAAGGCGATGACTTTGAGGGAATCATGGATCTCATTGGTATGCAAGGACCTATATTCGGACTTTTGCAAAACGGGGTCTTTTGCGCACTTCTCATCGCCTTCACCGTGGCCATTGGAATCTGGCTTCCTTATCTTTGGGGTAAGATTGCCTTGGTATTGCTAGCTAATCCTTTAGAGCTTATCGTCGGTGTTCCTATGACTGCCATCTCGGTTCTCGCGGACATCGCTTTGGATACCCTGATTGGGGTTCTTGGCTACCTGATGTATTTTTTCAGCTTCATTTTCAAGGTGCTGTTGAGCCCCCTTGGGGCGCTGGTTCCGCTTGGCGAATGGATCCCGCGAGGCAAATCCGTCACTAGCGCCTCTCTGACCCTGATTGATGCCAGTACCAATCGCCTCAACAAGGTGATGAAAGCATTCCTTGTCTTCCACGACTCCGATATCCCCATGTTCTCTGTCCTTTCCCACCAGGCGTTGAAGTTACATCAGGCTCGACTTAGTACATTGCTTCACTCTGTGTATGGCCTGGTGAAATTCGTCTTGCACGATTTCCCACTACGCTTGGTCACGCTAGGCGTTCCAGGTGCTTTATCATTTGACTTCGACTTCACGCAAATAACGCAAGCCGCAATTCAGCTACAGGGCCAAGTCGGCAACTTCACCAAGTCAATCATTTTCTCCGCCCCTGGCGCGAAGTTATTGAGTGCTGACGCAGTCAATGCGGCGTCTGCGAAGCTACCTGTTGATTACGACCTTGCAGTATGGGACACCAAAGACCGTATCATTGCCATATCCATGGGCTACCTACTCGCTAGTATGATGGGATTCCTTTATCTTCGGATCACGGGCCTGCTAGCCGGGACTAATCGAGGCCAGCGAATTGAGGGCATGGTTGCTGAGGTCTTGATACAGGCCGGAGGCGTGATGAAGGTCATTCTAATCATTGGAATTGAGATGATCATATTTCCTTTATACTGTGGCACCCTCCTTGATGTCGCCCTGCTCCCTCTCTTTTCAAACGCGACAATCTCCTCCCGGATCGCATTCACCATCGCCTCTCCGCTTACCTCGTTATTCGTCCACTGGTTCGTTGGCACGTGCTACATGTTTCACTTCGCACTCTTTGTGTCCATGTGCCGAAAGATTCTTCGGAGTGGCGTTCTTTGTAAGTGTGCTCCTGTTAAAAGACATTCTTGGCCAACAGCTCCTAACCTGTCTCTAGATTTTATTCGCGATCCGGATGACCCAACCTTCCACCCCATTCGTGATGTTCTGGAACGCACCATCACCACCCAGCTCCGGAAAATTGGGTTTAGTGCCCTTGTCTACGGCGCCTTGGTCATTGTCTGCCTCGGAGGGGTTGTTTGGGGCCTCTACTTTGCATTCGATGGAATTCTCCCGATCCATTGGTCGGCCAGTGCCCCCATGCTGGAGTTTCCCGTTGATCTTCTTTTCTATAATTTCGTCATGCCGCTGGCGATCCAGTTTGTCAAGCCTTCAGATGGGTTGCACGAGCTATACGACTGGTGGTTTCACAAGTGCGCACACTTCCTGCGTCTCAGTAACTTCCTTTTCACTGAGCGCCACCGAGAGGAGGAGGGCCGGCATGTCCTGCGTAGCTGGTGGGGTCTACTACTCGGAAGCAAGGGTGACTGGGAACACCCCGTCGTCGGCGAGGAGCAACAGGCTGCTGCGGAGAAGGAGAACCGTGATGCCTACTTCCTGCGAGACGGTCGGTTTGTGGCGGCTCCTGCTTCGGACCAGGTTCGCATTCCGAAAGGCAACCTCGTTTTCTGGGAAATGTCCGAAGGTAATTGGGGACCTGAGGGCGGGTGGGAATCTGACGATGGTGAACGCCCTCGTTTCCGGGAATCATACACACTGACCTACATCCCGCCATCCTTCCGGACTCGCATTGCAGCCTTTATCCTTCTTATTTGGCTGTTTGCTGCCACCACTGGCGTAGGCATCACCATTATCCCGCTGGTCATTGGTCGTCTGATCATCTCGATTTGCCTTGGGAGCCCCGTCCCGGTGAACGACATCTACGCTTTCTCGAGTGGGTTGTGTGTTGTTGGCGGTCTGGCATACACGGTTCACTACTGCCACAAGGGCATTCAATTCTTGCGGGAGAACGCCGGCACCTATCTCCAGTCTCCTGGACAATTGATGGGGGCCTGCACCAATCTGTCGCTGCACGCTGCCCGTCTTGCATATATCGCCACCGCCTTGGTGGTCGTGCTCCCGACCCTCTTTGCCCTCCTTACCGAGTTGTACATTCTGATTCCCGCTCACACCTTGCTCGGAGACGGACAGTCACACGTCGTGCACGTAATCCAGGACTGGACGCTGGGAGTCCTTTACGTTCAAATGGCAATCAAACTGACGGTGTGGCACCCTCGATCCTGGGCCGCAGCGGTGATGAACGGGATCTTCCGCGATGGTTGGCTGCGACCTAATGTGCGCTTGGCGACTCGGGCTCTCGTCCTCCCACTATTGGTATTTACTGTGGCGGCGGTTATCGTCCCGTTGACGCTAGGAGGGATCCTGCGATGGACCCTTTTCTACGCACGAGTTGAGGCGCAGTCCCATGTTTACCGGTATGCCTACCCTGCGACTCTGCTGGTGGTGCTTGCCGCGTGGACTATCCACCTCGTTCGGCGACGGGTGGCGCTCTGGCGGATCAACATCCGCGACGACGTCTACTTGATTGGGGAGCGGCTGCACAATTTCAGTGAGAAACGGGCGCGTGATGTGGGAGTATCGCGACGAGTGATCACTGGGTGAGATGAAGTTATGAAGTGAAGAAAAGCGAAAAAGCAGCATCTGAGGACTGCCATGGATCAGTAGTTTGTTAGTATATGGGACCGGGTGAGAGTCCCCGGGCATCTGTACATTTAGATCGATCAATAGATATCATATCCATATCCATATCCATATCAATCATATTCTGTATACTATATACCCTACACTAGTACCACACTATACTTATGCAGCTAAATTTAGTAAAACGCGGCTGCCTGACTCGTCCCCGTCCACGTGACCCACTCTTTCCCCCGCGGTGCTCCTTCCTGATTGGTTAGGCAACAGCATTCCCCGAATGAGAAGGCACGACTGCGACTCTCACTTTGGGAAGGACCAGGCACCACTTTACTCGGCCTCTGCCTTTGCCTCTGCCTTTCACTTTCGCTTTCTACCTTTTGCTTTCCGCTTTGCTTCTCTCTGCTTCATGGCCTCTTCACTCCTACACCCCCAACAATGGACCTCTGAATCCCCTCACTGACATCCCCTCTGAATCCTGATTTCGGATCCGATCCACCCCAATCTATTCCAATCGCCTTGATCCCTTATCGAATCGCTATCGCTCCAACATGTCCGTCTTGCGCCACGGAGGAGGCGGGGGCGGTTTTCTCCAGCGGCGCCTCACAAAGCTCTATACCGATACAAAAACCTCCTGCGAAAGTATAACAACTGCCTCAAAGGCCGTAGACGACCCCGAGCTGGTCGCCTTACATCAGAGCTTCCAGAAACAGCGGGACCGCTTGCTCTCGTGGGGCTTGGATTGGAGTGACGCCAGCGCCGCCCAGCCAAATGATATCGATGAGTCCCTCACAGCCGCCGGTTTCAGTGATGTCGTCGAGAGTGTCATGTCCTCCATTCAGGATCTCCTGAATGAGGCAGAGCGCGTACAGCATATTGACCTGCCCATCCTTCAGTCAAAGGAACGCAAGGTGGACCTGCCGTCAAAGCCCCCCCCTCAGCACTCGACCACTAAAGGCACAATGGACTGAAGATGATATTACTCGATCAAAGACTATTCTCAGCGACCTCACTGCCTGCATCGACACCCTCTATGACCTCTCCCGCTCGCGGCGGACCATGGCTTCCAGCATGTCCTCGAGCAAGCATAGTACCAGCGCCAGCACACGACGACCACGACCCAACCCCGTTTCTCCATACGATGCTTCCCACGGCTCATTCTCCGAATCTAAGGAAAAAGTCCAGAGCCCGAAGTCCATGTACGACCATTTAAACTATTCCCCCTCAACTCCGCACCGCAACGACTATAACAATCCCTTTGTCCCTCCCAATCCTCTCGTCATCGACCGATCAGACCTACAACTATACGGCACGGCCCACGATAATAGCCCGCCTCCTTATGAACCAATTGCTGCATCGTCGAACTCACGGGCCGTTGGTCGACTTAAAACCTCCGCAGCCCCATATCTTCTCGGTTCTGTAAAAGACTCGCATGTCTCCGTGTTGGTCGAGTTCATGCCCGTGATGGTCAACTCCCAGATGGACTCGAACAACTCTCGGCTGGAAAAGCTCCAGCACTCGCTCGACCAGTTGCTGCAGAATGCACGAATTGCCCACCTGGGCCTTCTGCGCTTCATTGGTTATGCTCTTGATGAACCTAATGCCCGCTACGCCTTCCTATACCAGATGCCCGTCGACTATTTCCCCTTTTTACGAAACCCCAGCGATCTTTTGAAAGAGCTGAAGCCCGTGCCTCTCCTCGCCATGCTTCCCTCCGCGGATAACTCCGGCGACAAGCGCATGCCCAACCTGGAGACTCGGTTCCGTTTGGCCTACGACCTCTTAATGTCCGCACTCCACCTCAGAAGCCAGAATGTGGTCCATGGCAACATCAACAGCAGTAATGTTATTTTCTTCCCCGGTCGGACCGATGCAAACAACGATGAAGGCGGCCTCGCCCCCGACATGCAACGTCCTTATTTGACATCTCCGGTCCGCTTCTCCAATGATGGCCCCACCCCGGAGCCGCTATCCAATGCGATGTACCGTCACCCGGATGACAAGAGATCTCTTGAGGATGATGCCGCATGGGCTTATGATCTCTACTCTCTTGGTCTTGTCTTACTGGAGATTGGCCTGTGGGCACCTGTCAAGCAGCTCTGGAAGCTGAAGTATGACCGCTCATGGTTCAAGCGTCGTGTCGAGGAACTATACGTCAAGAAGCTCGGTCCGAAGTGTGGGAATGCTTATCTTCAGGTGGTCCAATTGTGTTTGGATGCGCCTAATTTCCACTTATCGACGCAACCAATGACCGATCTTGGGCTACGCGTCCCCCAGATATACCATTATCCTGTTCTTGATTTGTCCGACCCTGATGGCACCTTCTCTTTCTCAATGAACTTCCAATACACGATCTGCAAGATTTTGTGGTCATGCTGCCAGATCGACATATTCGGAGCGCCCACAGCAGAAGAATTAAACGACTGTCTACCTCTAGCCCTCGTTCCAACCCCTGAGCCAGCCCCTGCTCCTATGCAGGCCAATGCCTTCGTGCCTGCTAACTTCGACAAAAAGCTGCCCACTATCCCGGCAGGTGAGTGGGGCGCGATGGCTGAGGAGAAGAGTTCTGACAAGCCGGCCAAGAAGCGTACGGTGCATAGACTTCCTCATCTTGAGATACCCGATGACCATCTGCAAGAGTGGAATTTCCAGATGATGCCGCGGCTTAGTCGACTACTTCAGAAGATCCTAAAGGAATCTAACGAGTCCTGCGGTGCGACTCTCATGATGACCGGAGAGTCTACCGAAACTGCCCGCACTACTATATGTGTTACCTGTGCCAGCGTCAAGAAAGTTCGACAGGCCTTGAAGAAGCATTTCCCTATCGGTCGGGAAGACTGGGATCTGATTGTCGTCCGTGGCGATATCGAGCGATCAAAAGTCCCCCGCAATAAAAAGCGCAAGCCCGCTAAGACTCGACCCAACGGTTCAAACCAGATTCCCTTTCGTCAGCGAGAGTTGAACCCTTGCTACCAACAACGGCCTCTCTGCGGTGCTTCGATTGGTGCTTTTCAAAATGAAGAACACATGCCTCCAGTCTCCTATGGTGGTGCTGTTCTTGTCGATGGGCAGCCCTATGGATTGACAGTTCACCATATGCTCGAAGCGCCTAGTGACGATGAAGGCCTTGGAGATGATGAGCCGGATGCTCCCTCCCGCTCTGCTGGAAACTGGCCTCAGACATCATCCACCCCTGCCATTCCTCAAGATCTTTCATACACCTATTCTGATGACAATCCCTCTTTTGAATTCGACATATCGGATGGGGAGGACGATGACGCTTCCTTATCTTTAGGTGGTGACGAAGAATACTGGTTATCGGATGACGATTCGTCTGATGATGATTCAATTGATGGCGGTTTCGATGATGATGACGATACTGCTTCAATTGGCGATACCGCCGGTATTGAGCCTGGCGAAGAGCCTCGTCTTCTTGTGACGCAACCCGCCATCGACGATGTCCACGATGATTTTTTTCCATCGCCTGAAGATCGCGATGACGAGCATCTCGCTTCCCACTCCTTAGGATATGTGCATGCATCTTCGGGCGTGCGGCGTTGGACGCGAAAAGGCATCAAACACGAGATTGACTGGGCTCTGATCAAAGTAGATGAGGCCAGGATGGACCCTCGCAACATTATTGTCGAGACCTCGTCGGCGCTTCCCATCAGACCCGGCATGCCTCAGCCTCCCCCAATCTTTCTCAGTCAAGTAACTCGAATGGAGGAGCTGGGGGGTATGCCAGTGCATTGCTGCGGCCGGACAAGCGGTCTTCAGAACGGGCAGATATCTAAAGCAATGACGCTGGTAAAACTGCACGGACGACACTCGTTCTCAACGAGCTTTTGCGTCAACGGGAACTTTGGAGGTAAGAGCGGCACCACTGCAGATTCATGATTATGTCTATACGATCCTTAATTAGATACCCTTTTGTCCTGTTTTGCCATGGCCTTGCCTCTATTGTCTCATTCCCCGTTAAGCTGGTAAACCATAACCACGCCGCGCCGGATGAAGGCCTCCCCAACCATCCACCCCATTCAAAAAGACAACCCGTACGGGGCTGAGTAAAGAAAGAAGAACCACCAGCTAACATCATCTTAATCAACCAGCCCCCGGCGACTCCGGCGCATGGGTCTTCGACAGATCAACCGGCCGAGTCTGCGGCCACGTCCTCGCCTGGTCCGCCAAAACAAACACAACCTACATTTCCCCGATGGAAGTCACCCTCGACGACATCGCCCGCACCCTCGGCGCCTCCCTCGTCTCCCTACCCGGTCCACCGGCTCCAAGGCCAATGCCCTACGCAGGTCCAACCTCGCCACCCTCTCATCCTCCTCACTCTCACCCCCAATACCGATACCAAGCACCAGCACACTTGAGCGGTGACTTTAATCGTCTCGCTGTGGCTGGATCCCACGGCGGTCCTCCTATACCACCGCCCCATCCCCATCCCTTCGCCCACCCTCATCATCCTCATCATCCGGGCTTCGCTCGTCCTCAACATCAACATCAACATCCTCCTCCCCCTCCTCCGCCCCCGCGACCGGGATCGCATGAGGCGCAGGTCTTTCGGGCCGTGTCGCCTATACCCCCGTCTTTGTTGACGGGGCCGAGGAATATTGAACGCTCTCTTGCGTGATGGGATTATATGTGGACTTCAAGTTTATTTATATGATTGTCTCTCTTCTTTTTTTTTCTTTTTTTCTTTTGATTTGGGTTATCCGGCTTCGTCTCCGTCTTCGATTGGGGAGGCGGGCCGGGGAGAGGAACGGGGTTTATTAATCTATGACTGGTGATTTCTTTTCTTCTATTTGATTCATGATGCTTTGGTTTTTGGATTTCGAATACCCACGGTGGCTGGAATTGTTATGATTTTTTATACCTCGGACTGCTCCTATAACTATACTAGTATATATCTCGATCTACTAGTACTTCCCTTTAATTAATTCAACTTGAAGTTCCTTGGACGCTAGTTAGATCTCAAACTGGCACGATGTAGACCTCCTTTGATCCTTGCCGCGTCGCAATCTGCCAAGACTCCCTCGCATTTACTGTTGTATTCATCTCACGCCGTTCAAGTTCTGCCGACGTCGAGTCAGCCTTGGGGGCCAAAAACAAGCATAAGCACCACAGCCGCATCCTGAAGAATCCCCCCCCCCCCTTCCTCCTCGAGAGAATCTAAATCTAGAGCTGACGACCTCGAGAGGCAAATATATTCTTATATTGCATTTGTCTAGCGCAGTAACTGAGCGCAGCCAGGCTAGCTACTAGTATCGCCGTGGGATCTTCGCACTTTGGTCATGCTGACCGCTCCGTCGACCCCACTATGCAGCAATATCGACGAGCGGGTAGGCCAAAGTCGAAAAAAGGGTGTATTACCTGCAAGTAAGTTAGGACTAGGATGCAGCTCCATACTAGTATTCTTTTCGTAATCTCACTAACCCTTCCCAGAATCCGCCACGTGAAATGCGGAGAAGAAAAGCCCGAATGCAAGCAATGCACCAGCACCGGCCGCAAATGCGACGGATACTCCAACGCATCGCAAAAGGAACTACGTGCCAACATCAGCAAATCATCCTACGCGCCAGTCGTACCTACTTCCAGGGTATCCGTCATTAGCTCGGACAGCCGTCTCGTCTTGATCCCCGGTACTCGTCAAGAGCGCCAGTATGTCCACTTCTTCTGCGCAGAAGCCACCAGTGCACTGTCGGGATTTTTCCCTTCGGATTTCTGGAACCGATTCCTGCCTCAGATGAGCCATCATAGTTCTACTATGCGCCATGCGGCTGCTGCGGTCGGTGCTGCTTATGAGCAATATACGCTTCGCGCTCCCGGGGAGGAAAATGTTACTGAAGGATTTGCTTTGCGGCAATATAATCAGGCTATCCAGCACTTCCAAGAGCAAATTCAGAGTCCACGGGGCTCAGATTTCGACATCATGCTCATGACTTGTGCATTATTTTCGTTTTTGGAAATGCTACGCTCGAATCAAAATGGGGCGATGGATCATGTCGAGGGTGGACTCAAGATCCTCTATTCGAAACTCCGGAACGCAAACGCCTCTTCTTCTCAAAACCCAAAGACAGTGACCGCTGGAGCTGATTTTGAACGAGAACTCTCTCAGTTTTTCTATAGGATGAATCTGCAGATCAGTCTATCGGGCCGTCTACAGCAGATCCTCGAGATTCCCCCAGAGGACCCAACTGCCCGAAACTTCTTCAGTAACGACAACTACAACGATGGGGTCAACAGCAACGACGATAATAATAATGATATTACGACACAACTAGTCTTCGAAAACATCTCCCAAGCCCGCGACTGCATAACAAGCATCAAACTACGCGCTCTGACTCTCCTCCACGAAATCGGATTCATATTTACAGTACCACCAGTCCTAGCATCACCGGAACACAGCACACGAAAATACCGCCTAATAAAAGACTTCCACAGATGGCACTATGCCTTCGAAAAGATGATGACCAAACCGCCTAAGACAACAAATATCCTCGACCCCCGCGCTCCTCTCACCCTCCTAATCGAATACCACGTCTCATACTTCTGGCTCTGCAATTGCGACGCGCTCTATGAAACGGATTACGATCGACATATGCCCGATTATTTGAAAATAGTCGAGTGTGCGGAGCAAATCATTGCGCTGAGTGCAACTATCGACAATACACCCGTCGGTAGCCCTAGCCCTTCATTCTTCTCAAGCTCCAGCTCAGCCTCTACACCTCCTTCTATTACTAGTAGTCTCCCATTTCGCAGAAGATTCACAATGGAAGCACCCGTAACCCCATCCCTCTACTGGACCGCTTACAAATGCCGCGACCCACTACTGCGACGACGAGCTATACAAGCTATACTGGCCTTCCCGAGTTGTCAGGGTGGATGGGAGAATCGGCGACATGCGGCGAGTGCGAGGAGGATTATGGAGATTGAGGAGGGCCCTGTTTGGCATTTACCGATCGCGGAAAGATTTGTTAAGAATGAATGGAGGGTTGTTGAGCCTTTGCAGTGCTCGGCTAATGTTAAGGATGGGGAGGGGGTTGATTTACTTTTGCTTATGAAGCCTTTCGGGCCTGAGGGGGATGTTGTTGAGAGGATGGAGTTTGTTGAGTGGCCGGGTCATAGTGATGGAGTGATGGAGTGATGGATGAGGGTGTTCAGGTGGGGAGTGTGATGGCCATGGCTTCGAATTCAAGTTCTGCTTTGTCCTCGGGCTTATGAGAGTTCGAGTTGTATATGTGATGCATTTAAGGGGTACATATAGCATAGATGGGCAGGGCATTTATAAACGGCGACCTGACTTTGAGGGATTGAAGTAGTGTGTACCTAATTCCAAGTTGTGTCTTTAATGGGATATTAATTTTGGGCTTCGCAGCATATGGTACAGTTCAGTTCAGTTACTCAAAGGGCCGTCTATAGGGCCAAAATGATCGATCCATGCGCGCGCATAGTCCCCAGGGCTTCATACCTTTCGCTATTTTACACCTTCACCATCCGGAGGCCACCTTTCTTAATTCGCGTTAAAGTGACAAGGACCCCTCCAAAAGTCATTACAGCACCAGCAAATGCAACCAGGCCTTTATATCCAATCGACGCAGAGTCCGCGATTGCGCCGAGCATGGGCAATCCCGTTAGAGCACTAAAATAGCCGTTAGTACTATATTGCTTTCCTATGACTCAAAGGGAGGGCCGGATTAGGAATATCACATACGCAATAGCAATGATGAACATAAAAGCGCCCAGCTTTGGGCCCAACTGCTCGACTTTACCATCGCATAATACCACAACGCAAGGGGTCATCAGACTGACAAACCCACCACTTGCTAGACCATACAGAACGGCGAATCCGATTATAGCACCAGTGGACGGGTAAAACACGACAGGTAGCCAATAAACGAGAATCGAAAGTCCCGACAAGAATGCAATGAAAACCATGACATTGAGATGACCGATACGGTCGGCGACGAAGCCGGGGAGAATTCTGCCAAAGACCGAGGCAGCACTGCAGATAAAATATGTCAAAAACGTTCAAGTTGTTTCAGGTTTGATACTGGTTGTATATGCATTCCAGGGTTTCTTACTTGATAATGGAGATGGTGTATACTGCCATATTTTGTGACATCCCGATAGAAACGCCCATTGTCGGCAGATAGTTGAACGGAGCAAATAGACCCCAGCTAGTTCGAAAGCAATTTTGTGAGCAAAGATAAAATAAAAGTTGAAAACTGACCAAAGGAAGTACTAGGGACGTAAGACTCACAGCATAAAGAAGCATCCGGCACAGAATATGAGGAATGGGGTATCTTTGAATGCCTCGATACCAGCGGATTTGCGCTTCGCGCGGCCTTCTGGAGGAAATGGTGAGGAAACGCAAAGATTCGCAATCACAAGGCAAATTGCCATCAAAAGACCGATGTAGCGAAGAGCAGTTGGAAATCCAACCCGTTCAATAAGGCGGGACACCATAATTGGGAATATCACACCCCCTGTTGGTATTCATAACCATTAGCATATATTCGCGGACGAGGTTCCATTTTGGGTTGAGCCACTAACCAACGCTACTTCCACTAGCCACGATACCAGTAGCTAATCCTCGACGCTTCGTGAACCATCGACCAACACAAATCATGGGCGGCAAAAACAGTCCAGATGCTCCAAGTCCGTATACAATTCCCTGTGTCAGCATTATGTGCCAGAACTTCGTGCTCAAGCTCAGCATGAATATTCCCAGCAGAGCTAGGAAAGACGCAGGGAGAAGCACTTTGCGCGGTCCGACGACGTCCACCAGGACCCCATTAATTAAGCCAAGAGAGAACATGAGAAAAATCTGGATCGTGATGATCCACGAGATCGTTGACTGGGCGTAGTGGGAAAGCGTCTCTTCCTCATAGTATAATTGAAAAATACCGCATCTGGGACAAAGTCAGATAGTTTCCGATCACTTTTTTTTGCAGGAATGACCAACGCATTAAGAAATCCAAATGAACAAAACTGGCAGAAGAATCCTCCAAGTACACAAAGCCATGCCTTGAGACCTTCTTCTGGTACTTTTGCTTGCTCTTCGGGTCCATCCTTGGTCGTTGACATTTCCTTTGACCCTGCACTGCGCTCAGAGTCGGTTTCCATATCTGCAACTTGTTTTTTTTTCTGTCAGGGCCCGGGATGATTGAGGTCGACTGAAAATTGCACGGGGCTGAATGAACTAAACGTTAAATTTGACGCCTTCAAATGCAATTTTATAGAATTGGATGCTTGGGTGATGCGCGGCCGAGACGGCCGAAGCGGCCGAAGCGCTGAAAGCCGCCGCGTGGGTCCACTAGTTTCAACTAATTTACTAGGATCGGGGCCGATTCTTAGGCCGACATTGACTAATTCGCCGAACCCGAGCTTTTAGACCGAATAGCAGGAAGCTTTTTCGATTTTGTTTTACTTCGTACACCAAGCCTGACTGGTACTACTAGTAGTAGTTCATGGATATGCTGTAATCCAAATTGGAAGACACATTGTTTGGAACGGCTCGCAGGTGTGCATCAACCTCAAGTTGTAGATACTTTAACTACGAACTAAGGTTTTGAATACACAAGCATACTAGATCTAAAAACCATAGTAAAATCGACACTAAGACCAGAATAATGATATAACACAAGTGAGGCTAATTGCAGAGCTGGAATAAGGTAGAGACTCTAATTTGATAGTTAATGTTACTGGTGTTCCTCCCCGGAAAGCCGGCCCTTGCTGTTCATCAAGAATGTAGCGGTGTCGGAATTCGCATATGGTGAGTTATCCTTAAGCTGGACTAGCATGCCACCATACAAGCCATCCTGGAAATATCGAAATGCGCGTCGACGACGCCCAGTTACCTTCTCCTGATACTCTCTATATTCACTCGTAGAAATGGCGGCAAACAAATATCGAGGATGCACGCCTATGACTTGAGCATTCTTCTGCCCGAATCCAAATGATGTCACCGTGAATGCTTTCAAGGGTTTGGGAGCAACAATAGTACGATTTGGAAACACCAAATAGTTGGACGCGTCAAGTCGCTGGTCGATGTTATCCGCATTGCGATTGCCAGGAATTTGCCCGCTGGACAGCACCTGCAGACAGCCGTTGAGGGCAAACGCAGCTATATGTCGTCAGTGATTTCTCCTTGCATGAATTTAAAATCGAAATTTACCTGCAGCCCCTTTTCCATGCCCAGTCAGCCATTTCTGACAGACACAAGGTAGAAGATTCCCTTGTGCTCGGCCCAATTGCGCGTTTTGTTGCTGGATGACATTCGTCTCGTTCAAATCATTCTTGATAGTAGAGGTCCCATGCAGAGACGCAAAGTCGAGATCATCTACTGTTAAGCCCCAGACGGCTAATGCTCCCCGAAGTGGCGATACTCGATCGTCGTTCTCCCAGAAGCGATTTCCATACGTACGAAGAACCTCTTTTCGGGACCGCTCAGCTTCCATTTCGATCTCGGATCTCATAGAATTCACGCTGTCTGTGTCGTAGCTATTGGCGTTCTCATCCAGCCAGGCCATATCTTCTGCTCTTTTGTCCTCGATTTGAGAATTCCTCAACACAATATTCCGCCGACGATACGCAGTTTTGAGCATTGGGGACGGAAATTTAGAAGGTGCTTCAGCGACCACCGTCAGAAGCCCCTCGCCTGGAGCAGGGACAGAGCGTCCAATTTTATCGCTGGCCGTATGCGATAAAGCAACGATACCATGGATAGGGAGACCCATATCCAAAGCCAATCGCGCTGTTGTCATAACTTGCACACCACTGCCTTCTGCTTCCACGAAGCCCGCACGCGAAGAAGTCATAGGTCGTGACATTTCTCGAGGCTCACGCCCAGCGGCCGTTTCTTGAGTTGCATTGACCGTTGCTTGCATATTCCGAAACTCCGCCGCCGTCTCAATCTGTAGCGCATCAAACCCTCCAACGAGACACAACTTCGCTTTTCCTGTTGTGATAAGATCATATCCCGTGTCAACCGACTCCAGGGCCGTCGCGCATGCACCAACGGGCGTTCGTATCGGACCAGACGCACCCAATAACAGCATATTCACCCATGCGCCCGTTGTGTTGATGAAAGTCTCAGCCAATATGTCTTTTTGAACGGGTTGGTCCATGTAGCGCCCCTTCCACATTTTCTGAATGGACTCCGCTGCTCCCATGCCAGCTCCTACGCAGATCCCGACGTCGGAAACGTGGATGTGTTGGTACAGCTCATAGAAATCTGTTATACCGGCCGACAGCAGCGCTTCAACGGTCGAAACGATTGTCCAGAGTGTGACTGGATCAACCTGACTGATGATTTCGTCTGAGATACCATAGACACTGGCATTCCAGCCTTTTGGAATTTGACCGCCAACTCCAACATCCAGTTTGGCTCCTTTGGGAATCAAGAGTGTCGCGCCTGCTTTGAGTCGAGCAAATGTCTCGCCATTTCTGTCGAATATATCTACCTTGTTGCCATGCTGCCGTTGAAGATCCTCTGCCGTCTCGAATGTGACTTCGAAAGGGGCGAGGTCTTCGGTTACATGCACTTCGTGAAGAAGAGATTGCTGGGAGGCGCCTGTCGATTCATCGTCTTGTGGCTCCCAGAAGCGCAGCCCGGTGTGGTTGACAATATGCTCCTCGTATTTGACCTTCACATCGCAGTCGGAAATAGGGTTTCCGGACTGTTTGTCGACCCATCCACAGTACTGAACACCTTTCAATACTCCGTTGTGGTAGTGAATAAGACCCATTTGCCAGGCCATCTCCACGCATCCTTGGATAGACAGTTTCCCGGTCGCCTCAATTTCCCATCTCGTTCGGCTACTTCCAAACGGACCTATATTACAATCAGTCAAGTCTCCCATCATTTGGAAATTGAAAAGTGTGGGTAGGATTCATGAAGGTTTCCACTTACCAACTTCCCCAAAGCCAACAATAACGGCGACATGATCCAGATCGACAATGCCTTCAAGCTCTTTCCGTATGGGAGCAACCTCTGCCTCATCATCTGGAAACTTATAGCTATCAATGACCATCATAGGTCGCGGTCGCAAAGTTGACGTGATGGTCTTCTGTTCGGGAGACTCCAGCCCTTCATCTAATGCTCGAATATCCGCCATCTTTTTCGATTCGCCTTGCTCGGCCCGGATTTGATTCAAAAGCCCTTTCAGGTCCGGATGCGAGGACATATTACCTGAGATATCCGCGAGTAGTGGCTCCATCTGGCAGAGGGCATGGACTGGACCTGTCATAAGACAGGCTATGTAGCTCGCCATCTCAGAGGTCGAGAATGTTCTCATGTCTCCACGTCGGTCAATCTCTTTGGCGAAGGTGTCATTGGAAGCCATGAGGCCAGTTCCACGGGTCCAGCCAATGACTACTCCGCAGATACTGAGGTACATTTGCCAATCCTCGGACTGATGCTTGTTGAGCAGAGACTCCAGTCCCAGTTTGCTCTCAGCATACAGGCCGTCATTCCCAAATATTCCATGGTTTGGCGATAGCGGTAGAATTACTTGCGTCGGGTTTGAAAAGATCCGCCGATTCTCTTTCTGAGTTTTGATCGCACCCAAGAGCCTGATCGTGTTGGTCAACATTGCCCGATGGGCCATCTCGGATCGTGAGTCAATGTTGTCAATCCCCCGGCCCGTTTCCTTGATAGCAGCGAACGGTACTACAATATCAAGGTCCCAGCCTAAGTTGTTGAAAATGTAATCCACCACTGACGCGACATCCTTTTTACTTCCGCCGTTGAAGGGAAGAACTGATAGCTGAGACCCACGACCTCCGTATTTGGCGTAAAGTGCTTGCCAAGAGTTTGTCACTTCGGTGGAGTATGAGCTCGTGGTAACCAACACTCGCGCACCGGCAGTGAGTAGGAAACGGATTAACTCTTGTCCAATCGAGCCCTTTCCAGCACCAGTTACCAGAACTGTCTGCCCTTCGAAAGAGGTTCCATCGGTAGAAGACTCTTTCACCCAAGAGTGAAAATCAGCAGTAATGCTTGCATTGCATGACCACCCGCTTTGTCCTTTTGTTTTTATCGTTGGTTCGAGGGCATGACCCCGTGGCCCGAATGTCATGGCCTGGTCAGCCAAGTCATCGTTCCTTGAGGAAATAGTGCTCAGCGGAGTGTTGATCATCCCATCGCTTTGTTCTTCCGGGGTACTGGTTTCCGAAGTTGATGGAGTATGATTTTGCCCGAAGATGGACTGATTGAAGTAACCATCGTCACCCTCCAGCGGTAGTTTGAAATTTGGTTGAGCATCTTTCTTTGCATCATCCATATTTTCAAAAGATTTGATCAACCCAGATGAACAGCGAAATGTAGGAGGCTTTTCAATTCCCTCATATACAGATTGGCGAATTCTTTCCAACCGCTCAATGTGGATTTTATCTTGCACAGATCGATTTCGAATGAAATCAATTGTCTGCAACAAACGGGAAGTAGCTCTTGTTTCGAAACCGAGTGATTCAAAATCCAGGCCGGTCGCGGTCGCTATTTCATTCTCAGGGTTGTTATTCCAAGATGATTCCCACGCCATGAAATCCTGAAGCACCCAATTCCAGGAGGCGTCGTACGTCCGGACTTTGAGTGGGTCGAACTTCGGACCTAGATTATCGGCATAAAACTGCCCGTGCTCCTCTAGCCACAAGTCCAATTGGCTTTGTATATTGCTCATTTCTTTCTTGATATTGTTTAATGACTTAGAAGAATCACCAGGATCACGGTTACAGCGGCGTGCGTACACACTCAATAAACGTTCGTCATGTGCAACACTGTCTTTTTGAAGGGCGAGAAGAACTTCAGGCGAAATATTGGCGGTAGCAGGAGGTTGGTGCATGGCCCCTGCGGAGCTTGCTTCATAATTGATATTGTGGGCGGCTAAAGTCTTTCGTGTCATGTCGTCAAGAAATCCTTGTGTTGCAGCCTCGTCTGAATGACGGGCAGAAGGTTGATTTAGTAGAGACGCAAGTAAGACTTTATCTTGCAACCCTTGGCCAAGTCCCCAGCGGCTAGATAGGTAACGTCGTATTGATGAGAGGCTTGAGCCTGAGGAAAGTTTGGAAGTAGCGAATCTTCCGATTCTCGCGTTGCTCCATGCACCCAATGCTCGTTCATGTTGGCTCTCGTTGAGTGTGACTGCTAGCTGAGACAAAGTGAGATCCTCCGGCTGGTCTGGAAGATTCCCGAATTCCACTGTTAAGTCGCCGACTATCTCATTCTCTAAAGGGGAACGACCTGAATTATTCTCTTAGCAAGGGACATTTCAATCTAGTTGAGGTTCTTACCTCCGCATAAACGTTTAATCGTTTCTTCAAATGAAATCTGATCCGGCTGCTTTTTTAGACCAGTGCAGACAATTGTTCGCAGGGCATCGGCTGCATTTAATGGTACGTCTTCGATTTTAAGAGGACCTGTGGTGGATGTTGGAGCCAAAGATGCGGTCGGGGCCGCGACAAGTAACTGTGTTGATTCTGTGGATGAAGAATCGTGACTTTGTGTTGGGGTCTCGGCGTCAGGTGGAGACTGTGCTGAGTACTGAATATCCTCGGCGTTCTTTGCATAGCTGAGAAGCTGCCGGGTACGACCAGCAACAAGATCTTGAACACTACATGAAATGTCCAATGTCTTTTTGGCCATATTGATCAGAGTCTCCCCAGGGCCAATTTCAATGACGCGCTCGGCAGGCTGAGCGCCGCTTAAGATGGACTTTTGTGTTGAAATCCTGCTAACGTTAGACAGAGGCGAACCTTGGAATCTTTGTGATATATACCATTGTACTGGGGAGCAGAATTGATAGCTAAATGAAATTTTATTCAGCAAAAGTTGGAAGTAAGTTGGGGTTGTGATTGTATCCATGTGGGCACTCACGCTAGTAGCTCCGTAACCAGAATCGCGGTAAGCTCCTCCTCGGCACGCGTATATGTTTGCATCTTGAAATTATGACAAGTAATTCATGCAAAGGCTTTTAGTCACCAACATGTCGAGATTTAAACATTAAGTCGGATTGGTATATGATATTGACGCAAGAATGTGGAGCGTAACCTAATAGGTCGGCGACTATCTCCTTTGCTTACGAGCAAAGCCAAAAAGCCGAAACGATAGTAACGGGCCGAAAGACCGGCAAGCTGGATATCGTCCTTCTAACTATGTACAATAAGAAGAGCCTCCTGGGGAAAAAGTATCAGTTTCTACGAAGCAGTGTTGTCAACATGTATTATCCGAGCTACCTGTTGCCGCTCGTCAGTGGGGTTTTAGGAATCCCATTCTTATGCTGGGTAAGCATCATCTTGAAATCCTACATGTTAGAAAAACATAATTGACCAAAAAGGTGATTTATACGCTGTACTTTCATCCGCTGGCCAAATACCCTGGTCCCTTTCTGGCGAAATTTACCACCCTGTATGCGGCCTACCATGGTTGGAAGGGAGACATTCATTTAGACATATGGGCTTGTCACCAACGCTATGGTAAGTCAAGGATTCAATTAAATACTTCACTTCTTGCTCCGAGATTTCCTTCTTACCATACAATTGAGAAAATAGGCGACACTATTCGCTACAAACCAAATTCTGTCATTTTCAACACAGTCGAAGCTCTTCATCTGATCTATCGGCGTCCGGGTGGCATTGTCAAATCAAAGGTATATGAGCCGATGGTTCATCGCGCTCCAAACACCTTTACCATTCGCGGGGGAAAGGAGCATGCCAAACGCCGTCGGATAATGGCTCAGGGCCTATCTGATAAGGCGCTGCGTGAATATGAGCCGCGAATCATCAAGCATATCGATAAATTTCTTCAGGTCATGATCGAGGATTCGACAACTTCAGATGCTTGGAGTGAGCCGAAGAACATGGCACAGTGGTGCAATTATCTCTCATTCGATATTATGGCAGACGTGGTGTTCGGAGCGAAGTACAACCTTCTGGGCGAGCAGCGTTTCCGGTACGTTTGCGACGCCATCGATGCCTCTAACGTACGCATGGGAACGCTGGTGCAGGCAGGACGATGGGGATCTATGAAGATCGAAAAGTATTTATTCCGAAAGGCCATTTTTGGTCGCAATCGATTCGTGCGTTTTGTTACGAAACTTGTCCAGATGCGTTTGTCACCCACTTCCGTCAATGATGCGGCAGATGTACCAGATGTGTTTCATCGCCTGCGCGATGCGAAAGATCCGGTCACCGGTGCTGGATTCACATTGGATGAAATTGCTGCCGAGAGCACAACGCTCATTGTAGCAGGATCGGACACGACATCTACCAGCATCTCAGCAGTGCTATTTTATCTTTCCCATCATCAAGACGTATATGAAAAAGTTACTGCAGAGGTTCGCGGCAAGTTCAGTTCAGTCGACGAAATTCGCTCCGGTCCCGCATTGGCATCTTGCCAGTTCCTTCAGGCATGTGTGAATGAAGCCTTTCGCATGTCTCCGGCCGTTGGAAGTTGCCTCTTTCGCGAGGTAGTGAATAATCCCATTACAATTGACGGGCAGACAATTCCCACTGGCTACGACGTTGGTGTCGGAATCTATTCCATTCACCATAGCTCGACATATTTTGAAAACCCATTTTACTTTGATCCAAACCGGTGGCTCGAGGCAAATGCGCAAACAGACGCGAAGGAGAGCCTCGATCGCGGTCTTGCAGTGATGAACCCATTCTCGCTTGGCACCCGCAGCTGCCTTGGAAAAGGACTGGCAACAGTGGAAATTCAACTCATGTTGGCATTTCTGTTCTATACCTATGATTTCCGGCTTGCAGATGGGGCCCTAGGTCGAATTGGAGAAGGAGGCCCTAGGGAAGGAATGCACCGTCATAGGGCTCATGAATACCAGCTGCATGACCATATTACCAGTCAGAAGGAAGGGCCATATCTACAGTTCAAGATTAGGGAGCAGGATTAAAAGTCTCCGTGGTCAATACCTTTCTATGTCCATACTACCAAGGTAACATATTATCTTTATGTTAATGTAACAAGTGTTTTACCTTAGGTAATAGTACGCTGCTCGGGTGTCTGGATTGAAAATCTACGTATCTGCACAATCTCACAGGAAACCTGCTTTAAATACTAGATTTCCAAGTTTCCCAATCATGAGGTCAGAAATATAGATGTATGAACCATAGATGACAAAGATCCCGATATTAGTATGAGATAATGAGCCTATCCAGGCTACTTACATGCAACTGGCGGTGCATGTGTATTGACTAGGTAAGCACTGGCGGCCTAAGGTCCAGCTAGTCAGCTTGGTTGAAATGACAATGCTACTTTACGAAAAAGAAAGCAAAATGAGACAAATGCTCGTCGGCGGAGAAAGAATTTCAGGTGGCCCCATTGCATTTGATTGTCTTAAACTTAGATATTGTAGTTTTGCCTCTTGAGGCACACTCGTACACATCTCCCAACGTCTTTTCAGCCCCTGCTACTTCTTTTTGATTATTACAGAGCACTCCAGCACGGCTTTGCTGTTTAGGTGACTTCTTGTTGCCAGGTAGCCCTTGTATTAATTTCACCTGACAAATAGCACTAGGTATATTACTCCTCGTATTCCAACTTAAAAATGCTTCCAAGGGTGGATCCGAGTCACAATCAAACCTGTGTATTTCTAAAAGTCGACGAAATTACTATGTATCTTGGACCCAACCACCTGGGTACCTAATAGTGAGGGGAAAACTTGAAGTCGGAACTTGAATGTTTGAGATACAACGCCAGTGCTTGATTATTCCTGGCACCAATTGTAAAATGAGGGTTATATTGCTCCACCCATGTAGTAGCTATCTATATTATGTGAAAGGGCTTTCGAGCCAAATTCGATATCTTTATGTAGGACCAGTCTATTTTAAAATCGTCTGAAGAGCTGTGAACATCATCTCGAGGCGCATCAAAGTCAGTTGCAACTTCATAGCATGCATTTTGTCAACATCATTTTGAGTCGTTTCCTTTGCCCGTGCATTTAATTGACTGACACGCGTGCGCATCGCAATAAAAACTTGCTCAACTTGGTCGCGAGCTAATGTGACAATGGTTTTGCGCATCGATGACAATGGTTCAGTCTCGACCATCTCTATGCCTCCGAGGGTGAGTCGGAGCTCCACCAAGCCGTCTGGCGTAGCGGCAGTCAAGTTCTGAAGGCGACGAAACGCCAAATCTACCACCATTGTAACTAACATGTTTGTCTCAGAGTCTTCTTGGCAATGGTCGCAATTAAGAACCGTTTGAGTAGCAGTAAGTGCGTTTAAAGTTGTTGCAAAATCCGTGTCCGCCTGAACTGGTCCACAGCTTTGCTCCAGAGCTTTGAGTTTGCAAAGGGATTCGAACTGATGCTGAAGACATAAACAGCTATTATGGCCATTCCGTTGACTTGGACCATCCAGCTGTGTCGTTGATGAACTTTCTGTCATCTGAAACTGGGATTGAAGGCCGGTATTTTCTAGTGGCTGCATGTCACCCGGAAAGAGACCAATGGACTGCACCACCCCAGATAAACTGGGCGGAGAAGCTTGGATTTTAAGTCAGTAAAACTATTCTTTATGGGTGTGCTTATTATCGTACCGAAGAAATGTTGGTCAAGCCCGTCGGTTGTTGTATCGGACGACCCTTGTGCCTATTAGACCATTAGAAACCATAGTCACTCATTGTTGCGGGGGTTTTACTAACATCCCACATCGTGGTTTCTTTCAAACAATCGATATCAATAGGGAATTCCACATCTGATAAGGAAACCAAAGTGTGATCTGACATCCAAGTGTCAAGGTTCAAAATGTTATCTTGGTCTTCAGACACCTCCTCGTCATCAAAATCGCAATCGAGAGAAACAGAGCGATCGGTGACCGGAGTAGTTATAATCGGATGATGAAATCTACTCTCTCCGATAGTTTCGTTCCTCTGTTGTAACTTTTCCAATGTCTTCTTATTTCGACTGCCTTTAGGCTTGCCGATCTTGGCCGCAAATGAGTACACACATTCGGACCCCGCCTTTTTGCAGCGAGTGCAGGGACTTGTCCCCGAGCAGCGTAGTTTCATTCGATGGCAAACATTGCAAGCTCTTCGAAGTTTCTTTGCTCCATCTTCATCCGGTCCGGGGTGATTTGACTTGAAAGTGTTTGAATCTGTTGTCATGTTGAAGGCCCGAGGAAGAAAAACAAAGTCGAATGGTGGAGAAGGCAGTCACATCATTCTTCATAGGAAGATATCTGGTCTGCTTATTATTTCAATTAGAATATTTTCGTCAAAGTACAATAGTTCTCTATGCCATATTTAGCTTAGCGTGAGGTCGCCATTGTACTGGAGCTCTTGTGTGGCTGCGCCCAGCTTCCTGCTGAAATCTGGACCTATGAAAGGGCTGAGGAATCTTACATGCATCGAAATTACGGGTGTTAAATTGTCGTGAATAATCGATGGAAACGCCAATGGCCGAAGGTTGGCCTAGGGCTGTCCCAGGGTTGCATCTTGGCCCCCTGGCCCCCAAGCTCCAAGCCCGGTGGCTAAACACGCACTAGTCACGGAAACATGGAGGGGCTCCCTAAGTACGAGACTAACCACGATCTAGCGAATGAATAGGTCAGGAAATGTTCTTACAAATTTCTGACGGCACACGGCCATAGAGTGCAACTTGCAGAAAGAAAATCGAGCTACAGAGCACTCGAATTAATTAGATGAAACCGACGATTTGCAGTTATCGAAGCTGAAGGGACGCCTGGTGCCTAAGGTCGCAACTATCTTCCTCTGCACCAATCTTTCAACGATTTTAGTCGGGTACTGTGACTTAGGAGTGAGTCAGAACTCGTTTACCAGCACTTCAGGTCCTAAGAGGCAAAGTGATACAGTTGATCTCTTCCTCATTCATAATGGTAACGTAATCCACCACCGAGCTGACCGCAGCATCAAGCTGACCACTCACCCACTCTCTCTCTATTTTATATCGTATCTATAAATCAAATCGGCCTTAATATTAAAGAACTATTTACCAGTTGGGAATTTACTTCGTATATGCCCTACCTTACCACATATATCAGGCAAATTGGCGCTTTTGCAGGCGTAAAGCTATGATTTGAACCGGATTGGGTTATGCAAAGCGGAGAAACCTCTTACACGTTTCCAACTAGTCATAGTGAGTGGTTAGATATTTAGCCAAAATATCACCAGTTGTCGTGATAAATGATGGTGATGTTTGTTTAGCGCCACTCGGTTGATCCGCAAGTATCCACCAATCCACTTGCAATTTTGCCGTTTCTATGCGAAGTGGTGGATGGGGCTTGGCATGATCTACCCCTCCAGCTAGGTAGCCACCTAAACGCCTTGCGGGACCTGGCACTAAGCTTAGGGCGTACATGCAGTAACAAGATATGGGTGACGGTAGAATACCGGAGAAGTACGACCGACTCCTGCGTCGCGCTAGCCGTCATCAGGCTAAAGGCACGATTCGGCTTTCTGCCACTTTTAACGTAATTCTTGGCTTGCTGATAACTGGTTCCGGTTGGAATAAATAAGTCCCGTCACTAGTTTTTGCAGTGCATACAGTCTAACCTAAGACAAATTTAGTCTCGTATACGACGGCCTTAGTGCTGAGAGGGCGGCTGAGAGGGCGGCTGCGAAAGCGGCCGAAGCGGCCGAGGGAACACGAACACTCTAGATCCGTCCTCTGGCATTCCCAGGCCCCCGATGTCACGAACGAGATATTGGGCGTGTTTCAAATGAAAAACTTCGGTGGCTACTGGATGGAAGAAATTTTGCACTTATTGGGGGCGAAAAGTAATAATATTGACCATAGAGGCCGATTATGAAATCAGCCCTCCTTGGGTATGATATCTCCATTCGCTCTGTAACCATAGGCATCGCATTAGGGAATTCCCCTCTGTTGCTGCTATTTTAACCAAGACAGTTGATTTTAAACTGGTTAGAATCCTACATCCTAGGTCCGTGTACTATTGGAATGGAATCAAAATCGAATCGCTATATCGACACCTGAAAAGTTTTGCTATATACTCACCGATCGAGGGGTCGCAACTACTAGTACTACTATTACGGAAATTTTGCGTAAATACTAGTATATCCGATTTGCTTTGTTGTTTTCAAATTCACGTATGCATAGAATATAAGACCAGGCTTTTCTGTCCTTGAAAAATAGCATTGTTATCATAATTTTCTCAGTAGCTTCCAGTTTGTAACTGAGTTTTGGTCTTTGCAATGGCGCCCTCTTCAACATCTGTCCAAACACTGGAGAGCTTGAGAGATTTGATAAATAAATCTCTAGACGCCGTCGAAAAGTCAATTCTTGACCACGATGATCCAGCGTTAACCCTCGATTCATGCGAATCTCACCCCATCCATAGTCGCCTTGAGGCAGACCTTGAGGATGCTTTGAAAACCATATCATCCGCGACGAACATGCTGCGAGCTCTCTGTGATCCAAACACGTATCTCAACGATACAATTTATGGTGTAATTGCTTCTATCCCAACAATTATATTAATACTTTACTTACGCCGCTGCTACAGTATCACGACGAAACAGCGCTATTTGTTGCCTGCCAAGCAGATATTGCGAACCATCTTGGCAGAGAAGAGCATTCCATCCAGACCCTAGCCCAGAAAACTGGCCTCAATGAAGAAAAGCTAGCACGCTACTTGAGGAACCTATGTAACAAACAAATTTTCCGAGAGACCGCAGACAACAGATTTGCCAACAATTTACTTTCCGTTACCTTCCAATCGGAGGGGAAACGGGCATTAGTTGGACACTGGTAAGATACGAGCTGTGTCTTCCCAGATTCGGAAATTCAAATAATAACAGATGTGGTTATAGTGCCGATGAATGCAGAACCTCATCTTCCAAGGCTTGGGAGGCGCTTATACATCCTGACTACAAAGACGCCACCGAAGCTAATAAAGCGCCCTTTAACCTCGCTTACGGCACTGATTTGACTGTTTTTGAATGGGTGAAAAATGTCAGACCCGATATCGGTCAAAGGGCTAATACCGCCATGGCCGGTAAAGGGCTCAACTTGGAGCAATATTTGGCCCGTAATTATATCCAGTGGCGAAATTTTGGGCTTTCCGGGTACTAACATTTTTAATAGTTTACCCATGGCATTTGGAGGGGACCAAAACGATTGTTGATGTGGGGGGCGGGGTCGGAGCCGGAACTCTTCCTATCCTTAAAGAGAATCCCAATCTTCGTGTGAGAGTTCAAGATCGCCCTGAGAGTGAATCAAAGTTTCATGAGGTGGGTGCTTCCCCGAAAATACTAATTTGAAATAAAGTCAAAGGTTAAATCTGGAACTTGACTGACGAAATTTCTATTACACATCAGTACCTCAAAAGTTCATACCCTGAATTCGAACAGTCGGATCGCATCAAATTTATCGGTCATGATTTTTTCACTCCTCAGAACGAGGCAGGAGACATCTACTTCTTGCGTCATGTCATCCACGACTGGCCAGATGAAGAAGCACGTCAGATTTTGTCCCATTGCACCGCCAAAATGAGCTTGGGTAACAAACTTTTGATCCTCGAGCATATGCTGGCTCCAACATATCGGGACACGTCGCAGAACTCGCGAGAACTTGCGCCACGGCCGTTACTTGCCAATTGGGGCCAGTCAGTTGTTAGTCGGTTGGACCTGCAGATGTTGGCCTGCCTTAACGCAAAAGAAAGAACTGAGACTCAGTATCGTGCGTTGATCGAAAACACGGGACTAAAAGTAGTTCGCGTGTGGCGCAATGCAGGTCTAGATACGGTGTTGGAGTGCATCAAAGCTTAAAATGTGGACAATCTTGCAATCCATCTGAATTTGGCCCCATGCTAGCTTTTCCGATTTACATCTAGACCGCAGAATACTAATACGTGCGAGCGGCTGCTCTAATAAAACACAACAACAACCAAATACTCATTCGCCATACTTACTGCGTCCTTCCTATCTCAATTTACATGAACTTATTAGCCTGTTGAAATGAAATTCGTAGACAACATCATATATGTTTTCATTCTACGGAGTAAATTGCTCGAAATGTAAGTACTCCGTGCAGGCTCACGGATTGTGTTCGGCCGGAATAGCGCGATATGTACGGCGAATATCCACGAGTCACATAAGTCAGAGAAGAAATGAGCGAAATGATGTGGGTCATTCTCGAGTGGGTATCTGACTGGCCCCAATTGGGGCTGGGCTTTCACAGCCGACAATTATTGCCACGCGTCTGTGGGTTTAGGGGGGGGAATAAGAGTATTTCTCGGGGAGGCAAATCGGGACTCTTCAGGAGCCATTTGGTGTTGCATTAGTTGGAATTTAGCCCACCATTCTCCACATTTTTTCTGGCTGGATGCAAACGGGCCGCTCCCGCCCGTCCGCAACCACTCGCTTGACACATATTCGCCGAACCTTGGTACCTCATAGTAGAATGGGCCCAATTCGTTGCCTTCGTTACTTATCTCTACTTCGGTGGCAGTACCAGTGGTGAGACAGGTACCCTCTCTGATGCCTTTGCATGCTTTGGTATATACACAAGACCCGCACCCGAACGCCAGCGGCCCGCTGAATATAGAGCGTTTGACCATTCATCTCTCGCCTCGCTTATAATGGAAATTGTTAGATTATAATGGATATTCAAGTTGTTAAAGCCGAAATGAGAAACACTCGCAGATAGCTGCTTGGCAGTACTTAAGTACTATATCCCGTGGCATCGCCAACTAGCTAAGGGCTTGCTTATTCCCCACTATCGGTCTAACGCGGCCATTATAACTAGTTGGTGGCCTAGAGCAATGGGGCTTAAAGCCGAAATTTCCAAGATAACCGGGACTATATCACGGCGAGCAAAACAAAAAAATAAACACCGAAGAGAGCGACAGGTTTCGGCGTCGACAGTGAGCAATAAATCGGCTAGCATTCATCTCGCTTTAAAATGCGCAATTTTCCTATGACTAAACATGTGTATATACCCTGGAAAGCTGAATCACAACAACCAATATGTACTACGCAATTCAGGGACTGGCTCTCCTTTTTGTGTTGGCTCTCTATTTATTCCTGATAAAGAGCAAAAGCAGCAAAAGTCAGAGTGGATATTTTAAAGACAAAAATGGGGACCCCATTCCATCCCTCCAGGAGGACACAAGATTCCGGCGATTTACAAATGGGTTAGTCTTAGTTGGGAGTTTGACCTCTAGAATCTACCTCAATTAATCCCTTTGTGACACAGAAAGGAAATATCAGACCAAGGGGCTAAAAATTTCGGAGATAGACCATTTCTCGTGCGAAATGGACGTCACAGGGAGCTGATCGTCTCTCACCCCTCTCATATTAAAGATTTCTACATGCAAGATGCTGCAGGCGAGTGGACGAAAATGGTTGTTATACTCAAAATTCAAAGGCTAACTATAGTATGCATCATCATCAGATCACAAAAAGCTCCACGACTGTAATATGGGGTCTTTTTTTGCAAGAACGCTTGGTTCTTGTGTAGGGGTCCAAAACGGCGCGGAATGGAAGAACACGCGCTCACATCTGGATCCCCATTTCTCCTTCACATCAGCAAATTCAGTTATTGCAACAACTAAGAATGCTATCAAGACCTGGGCTGAAACACTTCCCCAGGAGGTAAATGCTGGCGTGTCGGGGCCTTTTGAACTTGACGCAATAATTGCTTGCCGCCAGCTGCCTTTTCGACTAATTGCCATGGCCCTGTACGGTGAAGTCTTTTCAGAGGAGGTCGGTCTCAAACTGTGCCATGAAAAATCAACATAAGCGACTAACATATTGGTTATTTCGTAGCTATTTGGGCGCCTATGGGATTTAAATACGCTCCACGAGGAGGTGACATTTGTCACATTCTTGAGTCCAGCAGCCAAAAACTGGTGGTACCCCTGGCTACCAACGAAGGCTAATGCCACCTTGAGGAAGTTCAACAAGCTATGGAAAGAATTGAACCTAGATGCGGTGTCTCTTGCAAGAAAGGTATGAAAATTTCATAGTATTGAATCGTCAACAATACTAATATACTCTTAGAGGGGAATTTCGATTCCATTGGAAGGAATGTACCAAGCGGTCGAGAATGGGAATATTGATATGACTAGTGTAAGTTGGTGAGATTTCTACGCTGGCTAGACTATACTGACTTTTAAGCAGTTTTTGCAGTCTCTTGATGAAATTATCTTCACCAATATAGACATCACTTCGACCATTTTTGCCTACTGCCTGATAAACTTGGCGGGTCATCCCAATGAACAAAATAATCTGCGAAGCGAGATTTTATCAAAGGAAAACGACATCGCTACTCTGGATCGCTATCTGAAAGAAGAAAATACACAGCTTCATCACGTTTACCTGGAGCTTCTTCGCAACAACCCTCCTGCTTGTTTGTAACTCCGAAGCAGTATACCAATTTGGAAGACTAATTTTAATACAGGGTTTTCCCTTCCTGAGATGACCGCAAAGGATAAATACATTGGTGGCTACCTTATTCCAGCTGCCACACCTGTCATTATTGACGTACGCCGATTGAATCAAGACTCTCCGATTTGGGCCCCGGATGGGAAAGTTTTCCGACCGCGCCGTTGGGATTCTGTCTCTCGATTGGATGCACGGTACAGTCTGCATGGGTATGGACTCGGCCCACGAAAATGCCTCGGAAAGAATTTTGCTTCTATTATGATAAAATTGTTCGTCATCACTGTGTTAGAGAATTACCAGCTAGGCGGGGCCCTGGACACCAAACTTCGCCGAGATACTTGGACGCGTGTCCCAGAATCCGTCGTTTCGTTTGAAAACCTGTCATAGCACGCTTTCGCATGATTTGTATATTTGATGTCTTATGGAAATATCTACGTATGGGTGGCATTGGGAATTTTTGCTAGTTCTATTTCACAAGGGAGGCCATTCAGATGTATTACAACTTTGTTCCAGTGTTGGAGTTCAATTCTTTTCTAGGTCATCAATCATTTCGTCTACCGTAGGTCAAGCTCTTGAAGGGCGGTCGAGTCCGAGGCTTTGTGGCAGGTACCTATGTCATAATTCCAGGCCAATATTACCGCTGAATCCATACTGGCCACCGAACAGTGATTCTAGCAGGTTCGTACTATCAATGCCACCCATAGGGGAATCATATTCGGCTTCCCATGCCGAATCCGCAGTAAAGCCTCGACTGATGAATCCCTGGGTGTATAAGCGAAGCCTCACTTTCTCCCGCAGATTATGTAGAAAGGTCCAAAGTCGTTCCTCGTCGCTGTTTTCTTCTCCTGAATTGCCGTATTCCATCTCCACGTCGGCAATGGTTTCCCAAGCCTGTTTGCAAATAACACTGATATCGCTTGATAGATCGAAAGTATCTATTGTTGATAGCTCGTTTATTATGTGGAGCATTCCGTGCAGTTGGGAGTGACGTCGAATGTGCCAGTGGAATCGTCTAATATTAGGGTCGGCTAAAACATTCTGATAGGAAGAAATCAGATCTTTGGCATATTCCATAGCCCTGTCTCAAATTAGTATCAAAGATAAATTGGTATTTAACGTGACTTTAGGAAGGAGAGGGGCGCTTATGACATACTTCTTTCGAGCCGGGGTCCAGTGATTGTTACTATTGGTAGTGCCATTGCGTTCTTTCAGAAATCGATGATACACCAAGAGCCGGAGTTTATATTCTCCAAGGCGGCCAAGCTCCAGCGTCACTCTCTGGATAGGGTCGCTAGCGTGGCAGAATTGCAAGTATTGTCTGTTGACTACTTCTATTGTTTCATCAAGGCATTTCTGGAGCCCATCGGACCCTGCTGGGGGGGGCAGGGGTTGTCACTAGTTGTCTCAGGCCGAGGGAGAGTTGGTAGCGGACGAGAGACATTGTCATGTCAGTAAAACGGGCAGTAGTTTTATCCTGCATGATGTCTTCGTCATTCATGTTGCCCGGTAATGCAGTCGCAAGGGTTGTGGGCCAAGTTTGCATGCCAATGGGCTCAGGATCTACGCCACGTGCTTCACTAGACATGAAGTCAAGGCTTCAGAGTTGTTAGCGCGGGTCTCGGCTTGTCTTGACAGACGCAGTACTTACTGAACAATGACGTGCCAAACTCGCCGGCGAAGTTCGGTGACAATGCCGCTGAATGGTGGTTGTGCTGGTTTCTGTGCTCGCTTCCGGTCTGAAAGCGCCTCTGGGTCCATATGAAGAGAAAATGATCGCGCAACGCGTAGTAAGAGACCGGTCAAGCAATAATGGTATGGGACGTCGGTTTCTTCGCACGTAACAAACTGAAACATGATCGCACGTTAGTATACAGCGGGAATATGTGGAAGAGGTGGGGAGATCGATTACGGACCAAAAAGAGACAGCAAGCTGAGATTGAGTGAAGGCTCGGCTTTTCGAGAAACTCTGATCGGACCAAACTCTGCTCAATGGCGAGCCGAAGAGCTTTTAGACATCCCTGCCTGACCTGGGAAGGGGCAGAGTCCTGACCTGGAGGCGATGAGTCCCAGTGCTCCTGCTCGGATAAGCTAGTCAGAGCGCTGAACAACACAGCAAATAGAAGCGCCTCGAATGCCGCTGTTGATCGTTTCTCCACTCCATTATCATGTCCCACTTGGAGATAGTATTCTTTCATTTCCTCCCAGAACGTTGGCTTATGAATTAGGCGCACAACTGGGTCCACCCGGTCGAGGAAGATATTGTATAATCGCTCGGCATCAGGTAGCGGTGGCATATACGCATGTGGGTGGAATTCGGGGTCTGGGGCGACAAAGAGGTTCAAGGGACGACTGGGCTGTATTCGTTTCGATGGTGGTTGTGAATCTTGGTCCGCGTCTATGAGGGCGTTGAAATCGGGGTGCTATTTGAATGCCAATTCTGTCAATTCAATTCAATTCAATATTAGGCTGACTACGCGCCTGAATTACACACCTGTGCAGCCAACTGCTTCCAGTACGAGCCTGACAAGAGACGTGGCTCATTGTCCACATTGTGGGCATCGCCCGCACTAGAAACAGTCGATTCCTCCGGAGGGGAGCTCTCAGGTGCAGTATTGCCTGCGAGTCGCGCGACGACCAGCTCAAGATGACTTAGTCGCCGTGCAAGCTCCTGGTAAGGCCCATCATTGTCCTTCTGAATGGTCTCACTAGGAATCGTAGGGGCATATCGGCAGGAATGTCCATGACGAGCGCAGTTCTGGCACTCAGGTCTTTCGCGACCGCAGCGAATCTTTCGCGCGCGACATCGCAGACAGGAGTTGACTGTCCGCTTGGTAGCGGGGATCATTGAGTCCGTGACTTAATGCTCTGGCTGTAGCCATAGGAGGGAGCAAATGTGGAGCTCGTGTGGTCGATAACGAGGAGATCATCAAAGGCTCAAAGACCAAAGACCATGGGACCAGCCGAGTGGCCCCCACTTCTCATTCTCGCCACTTATTACGAAAAGTACGAAAGTACGAACTGGCGACCTTACGGTCTAAATAGAAAGAGGAACCCATGCAATATTTTGATTCCACTACACCGGAGAGTAGTAAATGAGGACACCCTGAATAACTAGAGAAAAAATCTAGCAATACATCTGATACAGAGTAGTCAGTTCTTAGTGAACAAGACCAGCCAGGGCAGGACTCCACAACCAAACTTTCAATGCAAAAAGGCCCAAGGCCCAGAAGGGCGGAGAAAGGGAGAAGTGTGATGTTATATCTATCCTCCAAATCAGATGGCCTTGCTGATCTTGTCTTACATAAGAAGCGGCCCCGTAACTCAATTGGTAGAGTGTCAGATTCCAGTCCTGAAAGTTAAGCGTTCGAGTCGCTTCGGGGTCAGCTATAGTGTTTTTGTCCTTCAATTCCAAATACCGAGTTAAAGATAACTACTACTCTTCTGGACTGCGTGGACCACAACTATAAGAGGTTCTTAGATCCGGTTTCAATTTCAATTTTTCATTTACCAAAACGTCCGATTGTTAATTTCGAATAGTCACAGCCATGCCAAGGTTCTCTATTGACATCCATGAATGTTTATATATCTAACCTCTTCAATCCCTCGCCGATTTGGCCCACAGGTAGGTTCGAGTCGGGCTGCAAAGCCAAATTGGATAATATATACATAAGCAAGGACTGAACACTGTCCACCTGTTGTTCACTCAAAACTCCCGTATCATACTCTAAATCCAGCTCCAATCGATCTTCCCATTCTGTGAACTCGAACAAAAGGGGATACTGTCCAAATGTTAGCCATTTCCACGAAAGACTGGACGCGATACATGAATAAAAAGCATACCTTAGCGCCATCTGGATGGGTTCTCAATAGCGTCGTTTCAGCGTCTCCAAAATTTTGCGTCCGTTGAGATGTCTCGAAGGCAGTATGGAATGTTACCATCACGTCAAACAGGGGGGGAATGTTCTTGCGTGGAGTTTTCATCGACGGCTTTCATGATCTGTGTGAACGGTATCCAATGTGCAATGGATTGCTGGCTTGCCCCTTTCATCCGTGAAACCAAAGATCGCCATGTTTCCTTGCCATCAGTGGGTAGTTCGACCTTGACTGGCATCCGATCGACCATCATACCAACGACCTTGTCGGTCCCGGCTATGTCGCGATTTGCATATGGGGCACCAATGATGAAAGAGTCGCTTTCACCCCATGACTGCAGTAGAAGCGAAACTACGGCTAGTACAACATGGTGTTTTGTTGCCGCTGCTTCAGTTTCCAGTCGAGCGATGGCTTTGCGCCCTTCTTGTGGGATCGTCAGCATCCGGCAATGTCCGTCATAAGTCTGCGGCTTGTTTTTGAAAGGAATAAGGCGAGACTGTGTGTATCCAGCCAGTGTTTTCTGCCAGAATCTTACGGCCTCAATATCGAGTTTCTGCTGTGAAGACCAGCTCGCCCAATCCATATAGCTCTGGTCGGCGGGAAGACCTCTGTAATCCTCAGTTCCATTGTATGCTGCACTGATTGCATCAAGTAGAAGGCTTCTGGTAGTTCCATCTGACACTGCGTGAGACATTGTAAGCACCACCACGATTGAAACGGGTGATTCTTCAATCCATCGAACACGAATAGGCTGTCCATTGTTCAAGTCGAATCCAAGATTAATTTCATCAGCGATAGCACTGTCAATGGATGAATGAACTTGAAGCTGAATGGGTCCACCAAAATCTGCTCGAATAGAGCGGCGGATGATGCCGTCGACGGGAGCGAACTCAGACAGCAATACGGGATAGTAATTGATGACTTGAGAGAAACTGTCCCAGAGGCGATCCCGATCTAGTGACCCGGTGAATCGCATCGCAAGTGCCACATTCCATGCGGTGGATCTTTTGTTTTGCTCCCACACAGTATAGACCTCATCCTCCAGTGCAGATGTGATAGATAGAGGAGCTTCTCGCGTTTGACGAAAGGGGGAAAAATCATCGGAGATGCCTTGGTTGGCTTTAGTCTCCAGAGATGCTGCAAGGTCACGTAGAACAATATTTTCGATGACCATGCGCAAAGGAACGCGATAAGCCAACTCTTCCGTTAGTCGCTGTGCGACCCCTATCTGCAGCAAGGAGTGACCACCGAGATCGAAGAAGTTGTCTAGAGCCCCCACCTGAGTCTGTGGGAGCTTCTCTTCCCAGATCCGTGCGACTAGACGCTCCATTTCTGTTTCTGGAAGCACTGTGTATGTAGTCGACTCGACGGGCATGGCAACCAATGCTAATCTGTCAATCTTCCCGTTGACATTCAAGGGAAAGCATTCCAAGGCAATGACTCGGGTAGGCTGGAAATGGTATGGCAGACTGCTGCGGATATTTTGTTGCAGCTTCTGCATGTCAATATTTTGAGGAGTCACGAATGCTGTCATCGTGGCCAGCTCGCGGCTAAAGATGACTGCAATGGATTGGATTCCATTAAAAGCTTTCGTGATCATGTGCTCTACCTCTTGTAGGTCAACACGTAATCCGCGTACTTTGACTTGATAGTCCATGCGGCCGATCACTTGGAGGTTCATATCTGGGGTCCATCTTCCTACATCACCCGTGCGATACGCAATTTGTCCCGGGATGAAGGGATCTGGAACAAAAGACTGCAGAGTGCGATCGGGCAATTTGTGGTAACCCGGCGTTACCTGGATTCCGGAAATCAAGATCTCTCCTGTGCATCCGACCGGGACGGGACGGTTAGCTGTATCAACAATATATATGGCTGTGCGTGGTGCAGGCGGTCCATTCGTAACTGGTTGTCCAGACTTTTGATACCCCCAAGTCACAGCAATAGTTGTCTCCACTGGGCCGTAGACATTCAATAGAATGCGGTCTTGAATACCCCATTGATCAACCAAATCTTGAGGGAATACCTCACCCACCACAGAAAGCTGCCAAGATTAGTTATTTCATTGAGGTGAGAATAGTTTGCTTTGAACTCACCACTTTGAGATTGGAATGAAGATCAGGGTCAAGAGTTGCAAGCATAGATGGTGTAATATCAGCAGCGTCAACGTGGCGCAGATGAGCCATTGGAGAGTTCTCATCCTTGAGTACCAATGTGGCACCGAATAGCAGTGCCGCCAATATCTCATGAAGACAACCATCAAAACCTAGAGACAAAATATTTAATTTTGTTCGGAATTCCCTTTTACGCGATGACGTACCATATGCTAGCAACTGTGCATTTCGCTGACCAGGACGCGAATGGTTTCGGCCAGCTTCATGACCGAGAGATGACAAGAGATTTAGATGGGGGATTTGAACACCTGCCCTGTGGATTAGCGTCTTGATAGATGGCCTAAATTTCATCTCTGTAGCATTTACCTTTTGGAACTCCGGTACTACCTGAAGTGAAAATCAAGGCGGCGACTCTTTCACCAGGAATCGTTGTCTCAAAGCGCGCAACTTCATTTTCGTCAAGTGAATCGACGATAGTTTCCACTGTCAATACCCGTAAGTCTGGTCGGACGGAATCCAATGGGATGGAGCCAGCTGTAGGATAGATTATGATATCGGATTCTGCAAGATCCAACATGACCTTTTGACGGTCCCGGCCATACTTGACATCGATGGGACAATAAGCATATCCAGCCTTGATAGTCGCAAAAATAGCCACAATCCATTCAACAGAGCCGTCTGCTTGAACAGCCACAAATGGGCTCTTGGTCTCTAGTCGCATTATTTCAAGTGCTACCGCATTGCTTCGTCGATCCAGCTCCCGATAAGTCAAGACATCACCATTTGGCGACTCCAATGCTGGTAAGCCAGGCACACGATCCACCATTGACTCAAAGGCTTCTTTCAAATTTGCAGCGCCCAGATACTTGTCGTGAAATCGGGGGAAATTGCGGACAAGTGCGTCTATTTCAGCAGGTTTGAGTAGCTGATCACGGATGCGAGAAACAGGTTCCGAAAGGTCTTGCGTGATGAGTACTTCAAGCGCATTCTGGAGATGCCGGCCCATACCTTCCACTGTGGAGGTGGTAAAACTGTCAGTGTGATAGACCAGCCGTGCGACCAGTCCTTCCGAAGAGTCTTCAACGAGTACATTCAGCTTTGCTCCGGATGAGTCGGTGGTCCAGAATGAGGAAGGTTTCGCAATTGTATCAGCCTTCCAGGCACTTATGGGAGGAAAGTCATACTGAAGGGCGAAAATCGTCTCATAAAAGTCAGTCGCCTTTTTCCCTGTCGCAGTCTGGATCAGAGAATTTGTAGACCCTTGATAGTCGGAAATCTGGCAAAGTGTTGTAAAAACGCTGCGGAGAAACTGCTCAAAGCACTCTTTCTCATCAATTTGCACCCGGAGTGGGAGTGTGTTGACGAATGGGCCCACAGCAGATTCAATATGAGATATCGGCGATGAACGACCTGCCAGAGTTGCTCCTATGACTACCTTCTCTGAAGCAGAGTATGTTGAGAGAACTATTGACCACGCGGCATATAGCAGCACGGCGGGGGTTACTTTGGCGCGCAAAGATTGGATTTCCAGCTCGGCTGATGTGGTTCCCAATGAGACACATATCTCTTCTCTCTTTGCCAGCGAGGTGGGGGTAGACGGGGCAGGCAAAGTGAGACGAGGGATAGGATCTAAATTGCCTAGACTTTCTTTCCAGAAGGCTTGCGCCTTCTCCTCAACTAAAAGATGGGATTGGTCGATAGACCCGATGAACTGGTGAAACTCAGGTCGTGGGAGACACGGTAAGCAGCCCTCAGCTGCCTGCGAGAAGGAATCAATCAGGTTCACTGCTGACCACCCGTCTATTAAGCTGTGGTGTATGGTCAGGGTGACCAGAGTGGCCCCATGGGGTGCATAATAGACTCGGAACCCAACGAATGGTTGAACATGTGGGTAGGATGGAGTCGATAAACTTTCCTCGGTAGACAGATATTGTAATGTACGCCATTCTTGCTCGCTGGGTAATTCTTGTACTGGTATCTCCTCCCAGCTTGGATTGACGTGTTGGTGGATAAGTTGTGCTCCTCGCTCGCCTAAAAGCAGGAATGTTGTTCGAAGTGAGCTATGAGCCGCAAGAGCGGATATCCAGGAACGTTTGAGTTCTGATAGAGATCCATGAGAAAATGTAATTCCCAGTCTTAAATAGTTGGCAGAGGGATCTTGCAAAGTCCCATGCACCATCCGCATTTGAAGGTCTGTCATCGGTGCAACATCAACTATCCCATCAGTCTGTGTTTGAAGGGTATCATTCACCGATTTCCATAGCTCCTTTTTAGCGACTTCCAACTTTAGTTGTGGCTGGTCTTGCACAGCTTGAGTCAGGCCTTGGCTGATTGCAGAAACAGTATCCAACTGGAAAATTTGAGACAGGCTGGTAGCAAATGAATAGCGTTTTAGTGTTGTCACCACAGAGACGGCTGCTAAGGAGCTACCTCCTAGCTGCCTGAAAGATGACACCGAAGTTATTTGTGATTCCGGAAGCTTTAGGGCAACCGAAAACGCTTTCAGCACGGCCTCTTCTGGTTCAAGCTCTTCTTTTGGATCCGTTTTGACAGTCGAAAGATTTGGTGTGTCCAAGACCGCCACGAGTGCCTTGCGGTCAATTTTACCATTGCTGGTTAGAGGCAGGTTGTCTATGCCGACGATCCTATCAGGTACCAGGAATGGAGATCGACCTGCCTGCAGCAAATCTTCGCGAAGGCCTATCGCGGCGGAGGGCGGACAGACAAAGGCATAGAGGCGAGTTTCAACCGATACAGCGACGCCGACTTCGACGGCCGGCATATTCAGCAGCAGTGGCTCAACCTCTGTCTCAAGATTGATAAGAAATCCCCGGTTCTTGACGAGGCTGTCTTTGCGACCGGCAAAAACCACACCGGCAAAAGACATACGACCGTAATCTCCTGTGCAATAAAGCCTTTCACCACGGTATGTGATAAAAGATTGCTCTGTCCGAGCCTCGTCTTGGAAGTACCCAAGGGCAACTCCAGTACCGCCAATACAAATCTCTCCAGCATCGGCCTCGTTGCCATTTTCATCCCGTAGAATAACGAAGGCCCCGCGAAGGGCGAATCCAAGAGTCTGTGGCCGACCGACGACAAGTTCTGCCATTAGTGTGACGCAGGTAGCTTCGGTAGGTCCATATGCGTTGAATATTGTACGTCCCGGGGCGGACCAAGCTTCGATGAGAGAATCAGGGGCTTTTTCACCACCTAAAATAATCCTCTCTACCCGTCCATAGTTGTCTGAAGGATCAAGTGTGGACAAGATGCTGGGGGTTAAGGGGAGATCGGTGCACTCTTTGGCAGCATCGGGAAAAGTATCAGGGTTCGCAAGGACGAGGCAGGACCCATTGCCCAGACATGAGAAAAAGACCCCAGCACAACCTGTGGTCCACGTCAGTGGATGTTTATCTTCAGGAAAATGGTTACCTGGTGGCACTAACCGTCAAATGCGATTGAAAACATCACCAGCATACGTGACTCGGCTGTCACGACGAATTTCAGTGGCGTGCCAGCGCCATTCTCATAGGCGTAGGCCACCATCGAGCGATGTGCAACCTTAACACCTTTAGGCCTTCCAGTTGAGCCGGATGTGAATATAATATAGGCCAAATCATCGGGCCTTGGCGAATCAAGGGAGCTCAAATCTAGCGCCGGAGTCCACACAGCCTCAGCTGAAAGAAACTGAATAACTTCATACCCAGAAGGAATACTACTTGACACCTCAGTGCAAAGAACTTTGGCGGAACTAACGGTTTTTAAAGTGACTTCAATACGGTCGGCCCCCCCAGGCTGAGAGGTCGATGGGTACATAGCACGCTCCAGCCTTCAGTACGGCTAAAACGGCAATAACCATTGGCATCGATCGCGTAGTGAGAATCGGAACGAGAGATCCTCGATGAATCCCATTGGCTTGAAGGGTTATTGCAAGATGATCCGAGGCATTGTCAAGCTCAGAGTAAGTATATTGTTGCTTCGTTGGTGGGGTACCTGACCAGTCTTCGACGGCGATTCGATCCGAAAATCGCTGGACTGTGCTTTTGAACATCCCAACCAGAGACTCAGTGATCTCCGGTTGAGAAATGGACGTAAAATCCAAAGGGGTAAACATGTTTGCGGGATGAGCAGTCAAATTGCTATTCTACCTACTATTATTTTAATTTTTGATCCGCGTCATGAAAATAAATGCCTATGCGGGGTCTATCATCCAAGTCTTAGTATCATACAGCCCGCCGATAGTTAGTCGCCGATGGCGACTCCAACTTGAAGTTTTCATCGGCATTTCGCCCCTTCCGTGATTGAATATCTATGGATTATAAGCAAAATCATAGGCCAAGTTCCATTCGGCCCGTCAGACGCCTTGCTACTAGAGTTTCTGCCAAATGTCCCATTGTTCCCTTTCCCTTTGCTGCGCCATTTGGAAATTTCCATTGGCCCCGCCGATATACCCCCCGGCCTTCAAAAGATCCTCTGGGGCCACCGTGCGTCGCCCTTTCTTCGCGACGTACCTAGAGAGGGCCACAGCGAAAAGCCTCTTTTTTTTCTCGCTGACGACCAAGGAAGTCCGATAGTCCGACAGCCCCGTCCTCCACTTCGGTCCCCGGTTGAACTAAATATGTAACGATCGAAATCCATTTATTATCCCATGTCAAAATCCGGGATCGTGTTTCGTAAGCTTGGAAAGGTAGTATTTCGCGATAGAAGGTGGTATCAACGGCTCCGAGGATAAGTCGTGCACCATTCAATGCCCGACACGCTGGTACCAGTTGCTGGGCTAGTAGATTGGCGCGACTCGTATCAAGGTCCACAAGAAATGTGCTGTTGGACTTGTGCATGTTTATATCGCATTCTAGGGGACAGGCCCATGAACTTTGGCTTTGAGCGCGAAACAGGACCTCGATTGACTTTTCTGCTGGCAACTGCACAACGGGAGCGGGAAGGACATAGGTCCGAACGAGAGCCGGAAGCAGGCGAGCCTTGACGTGGTTCAGTTATGGAGGAATTGGAACTTAGACAAGATAGCGCTTACAGTGTAAGAAAGTGGCCAGGCCTTTATATTTAATAGCAGGAAAAAGGCTAGTGCAGAGTACACCGTGGGTGGTTTAATCCATAGATGTCCAGCCACAGATAAACAGGCATAGAATGTGATTTCGGTCACGGGCGCCATAGTTGTGGGTGGTAATCAGTCTAAGGGAAAGAATGAACGAAGGAAGTTGATTGGGAAGTTCGCCGGGGGGAAGACGTGAGATGCGGGCGTTAAGAACAAAATATTTCTTTGTGAGCAGAATAGGAGTAGCTAAAATGTACAAAACCAATATGGAATCGAGCATATAAGGAAATTATCACGAAATACAATTACTGCCCGATGCCCGATAGCAACGCGCGCTCACGCCGAATGCGCGACCCCCACTCCGAATCCCAGTGGTCTAATATGTGCCGAAGATGCGTAGACCCCGTCCTCGCAAGTATAGCCTTGATGTAGAATGGATCAAGGGAAAAGGGCGTGCCAGTCAGATTAGGGACGTACCGACCGACCAGCTGGGCAGGATTAATTGCCCCGCGCAGATCTAGGATAGTGCTCAAAATCCGGCGGAATGGCTCAATCATTGGCTTGAGCTGGGAAGAGTGGAATGGAACATCAATTCCAGCCAAGGGAACGGTCGCACGTCCGCGGCGTAGCTGCAAGGTTGAAGCTTGAACCTCTTCGTATGCGATAGATTGCTGGCGAATCAGAGTCTCCAACGCATCTAGGTCGCTGGTGTATTTGGTTGAAAGTGCATCCAAAACATGCTGAAGACAATCCAAAGCGCGTAGATCTCCAGCACAAATGTATTGACGAGAGGACACGTTGAAATTCACGATTTCCACAAAACCAGTATGTCTGGAGACCAGAGTAACGGCAGTCTGAAGCCCAGAATCATTGAATGCTGTTCGAAAGTAATCCCATTAGTATGTATTCTTGACGTGATAATACGGAAGCTTACCAGGAGAGACTCGAAAAGGATCAACGGCCACCATTCCATAGCTAGAGCGATTCAAATCGTCACGCTCAACGGCAGCCTGCATGGTCAGTCCACGACAGAACACGACGTAGAGCAACTTTTCCAACGCCACGAAATCCGTCACAGCTGCCAAGGCGGCGTATTCTCCCAAGGAATGACCGGCAAACACTGCATTTTGGGGAACTACTTGCCGGGACGCAGCATCTTGAAACGATGCCATTTCCATCACAGTCAAGGCCGGCTGAGCAAACTGCGTTGCGAATAGAAGGCCACCGGGGTAACGAAATCGATATGCCGTTGTCTCTGCGTTCACCTCGGGAAACATCCGACGCAGATGAATGGAGCCGTCCTCCGGAATTTCGTACACCATTTGCATGTAATTTTGACGCAATTGACGACCACGAGGTCCCCCGAACTGAATCACGAGCTCTGTGGGGTTTTCGCAAACGATTTTGCGAAGCTGGAAACCGAATTGATTTTCAAAGTAGGCATCGCAGCGGTCCCACAGATTCCGGGCGATGGATGATCGCTCGTAGAGGTCCATACCCATAGACGCTTGCTGGCTTCCTTGTCCCGAAAAAAATAAGGCCGTGGGGGGCTGATGAATGTGTGCTTCTCCTGAAAGGACTTTTTCACCCGAATCCTGCTTCGAAACGTCGATCTGAACCACTTTCAGACCGTTCTTCATTGCCACGTGTTGTAGGGAAATCCGGAGTGTGTCTCCGGGAAGTACCATGCCCACAAAGGACACATTATAAACAGAGATACGGCGCTCATCATCCTCAGCTGCCCATTTTGTAACTGCATAGCGGACCTGTGCGGAAGTCTTCATCCCGTGTGAAATTGTTCCAGGCAACTGAACGTAATTCGAGAATACCGGCGATGTGTGGATCGGGTTGAAATCCCCAGAGGCTTGGGAGTACTTGCTGTTCGAAGACGAAAGAACCAGTAATTCTTCACATGGCAGTGGTATGGTGTTCTCAAGGGGATGTCGTGGGTGGAATGGTTTTCCTCGACGGTCAAGCATCTCTAGAACAGGGTTCGCCACTGATACCTCACCAGCATAGTCAACTGTACCAACCCGGCGTTGGCGCTGGCCTTGCAATGTTACATAAACAGCCCCTTGAGTAGATTGCAATTTTTCTTGACAGGTTGTTTCGACTTGGAATATAAGATCCGTCTTATCGAGCGAGGGACTTATTGGATAATCCCAGCGAATCCATGGCTTTGAAATCAAAATGGATTGCTCCGCCAATGAGGAGAAAGCCACTATGGTCGATTCCCGCTTGGACTTGGAGAAGATGTAGCGGTCGCTGTTGTTGAATGAGCCCCGTATTAGAAACTCGGAGGTAATTGTAACGATGAGAGTTTCATGACGCTTCAGGTCGCAGGAAATTTCTATCAGCTTTCCAGAATTTCCAAGACTGATCTTTTGAATCTGAGCTGATGCTGTCACACAATCACCAATTCGGAATGGATGCTCTGCCGTTTGAACTTCAAACTTGTTCGAAAGATGAACCAGTGTGAGCAGGTCGCCTTGCACAGGCCGCTGAAGGAGAGCACGGGATATCGCACCCCAAGCGAGGACAATGCCAAAGTCTAGCGGAACATCGCATGCACCCATATAGTTCGTTGCTTCAATGAACGCGTGGACAGCCGATTCTTCCACAACGGCTGACTTCTCGTGCGGTCGCATGAAGTCCACGGGGGGGTTTTGGGCCGCTCAAACTCTTACCAAGCCAGATGTTTTCGTAAAACGTATAAATACGTTCGGTGCGGTCGTCAATTGTTTCCCAAATGGGACAATATGATGCCTCGGGGTGGTATTCATACAACAGAGACAGTGGAAGTGGCCCATCACTCATACTGATATCCGTCCAAAGATGCATCGCGATTTGTTGTCCATTGCGCTCGACGGTGACATGTTCGCGGAATTCACCATTCTCGTTGTGCTGACCAAAGGCAACGACATCTTCTCCTTTATGGATTGATGCATGAGTAGGTGTCAGTATGTTTGACAGCGGGTTTGCAACAAAGCCACGATCTTGGAAGAACACTGGGTGATTTAAAAATGCTGTTTTCCACGACGGCTCTGTAGCTCGCAGCTCTGACTGGCATTTCTCCGCATCCGAGATGACAGAAAATGGCGCAAGAAACTCCTCATATTTCAGTTTCTCTGGATCTCCATATTCGCCACTATCAAGTAAAAGTGACAAGTTTCCAGCATTTATGGCATCCATCACATCCTTGACTGGCTCGTCGATCTTGCTGATTGACCGAACTGCGACCGGACCTTGCAAAATCAAGGTACGTTGCGCATCTTGATCTTGAACTGCTGCAAGGTCTTCGGACTGCCAAAGGGAGTCTTTCTTGAACCAGCTCTCAAAATTCATATCGAGTACAGGCACAAAGGGTACAGGCTTCTGATTTGGCCTTCGGCAAATTTGAAGAAAGTAATGAACATCTTCGGTACTCAAAAGACTGTCGTAAATCGCAGGATGGGTATCGCCGAGGTCTTGAATAGCTTTCACGGGATCTGAGCGCGTAAGAGCCGATATAGCAGGTTCTGGGATGATCGAAGACGCATGCCGCTCTTCTGTGCGCAACATGAAATCAAGAAATATGGTGTGATAGCTTTCATCGATCCACCCTCGAGGAGCCGGGAAAAACATGAGCGATGCCATGCGTTGCAAAACCTCAGCATAGGTCATGTGTATGATATCAGATGCGCTGTTCGCTTGTACATTATAACCAAACCAAACCTTTTGAAAGTCTCTGTTGAGTCTCTCTATTATTTTCCTTCTGCGAGCCTGTAGAACTGGAAGCTGTTTATCCTTGCTTAAGCTGAAAATGGTCGAGTCCATTTCGGCCCAGAATATGGCACCCCTTGTCGCGACGACATGCATCGCCTCGCCCATTTCTGACTTGATAGATATGATTCCACTACAAGAGCCTTTTAGTGTGCTTTCCCATTGGTTCTCTTGCAAGCCCTCAGCATTTGCAATACAACTCTTGGACCCGGTCGCTGTATTAGCTTCCAAGCATGTCATCACTCGACTCCCGAAGAGAATACCGTCGAATGGCATGGCAGCTGCTTTGCCTCTGCTCTGTGACCAGGTTCCAGTCAAGTATGGGTGAACGTCGTCAACACATCCAAATCCACTCCCCGCGACCAGGATAACATTGCTGCAATGTCGGATTTCGTCGTATGTATCAAGGATAGGTTGGTGAAAGTCCTCAAACGAATGATGACCGCCGCCGCGTCCACCCGTCCATTGAAGAACAACAGGAAATGATGGATTGGCGCGTGCTATCTGTAACACACTCTGTATAGCAGCGATGGAGCCCGGCTTGAATGATATGTATCGAAGACCCAGCGTGGTAATGTACTGTGTTGCTACATCTAAGGAAGGAACACCACCACCAACAGTGATACTGTCAATGGGGTAGCCTTCAGCGACCAATTTCCGAATTAAGGGAATTTGCCAGGCAATGGCCCTCGGGTTGATGTATATGATGTTCAAGGCGACGGCTCGACCTTTGGGCATTTGGGGACGCAATTTCTCGAGTGCTTCCGTGAGCCGAGCAGGCGAATGATATGCGCCACCAGCAAGTTCAATGTGATAGCCGGCCTGCATAGCTTTTGCTACCAGAGGAATATGCGCAGTGGTAGGAGTCATACCAGCAATCATGAAAGGTGGAAGGCCAAGAAGTCGACTGAATCGGGTTGCTATATGCATACCGGCGGCCGTTTGTATGACCTCTGGCCCAAACGAAGAGCTCCAATCCTTTCCTCGGAAAATGTTCTGGCGATCAAACAACTCAAATCTAGACCCGAGTGAACTGGACTGCTTTTTGGCGAGTACATTGGCCGATATTGTTCGTGTGCCCGTTCCTTGCAAGCTGCGCTGAGCTAAAGCCCCGATACCACTCCCCAATCCAGGCCCGAAGTCAACCACATGGGTAGCACCATCGAATGAATGATCCTTCCAGTTAACCGGAAGGACAGTGACCAGTCGCACAAGGTCGGGAACAATGTTCGTCTCAGAACCATCTTTCCAGGGAAAGTGACCGGCAGTTTGGTTGACAGGAATCCGTAGCTGGCTCCGAAGTATTCGCACATCTTTCAAGTCCCCCAAAGCCGCGTCCACCGCTGATGAGAGGATGTTAGAGTGGAATGGAAGGCTAACAGGAAGGAAGGTGAGCGAGGGGACTGCTCTCCTCTCCGAAAATGGGACCCTATGTTGGCTTTCTTTCGGAATATCCTTTTGAATAATATTACTCAATGCTATCAGTGCTCGTCGTGGCCCGCTGACCACAAAACCAGTGTCGCTGTTGACAAGGGAGATAGCAATATGCTTGCTGACGGGCAATCCCTCATTCAGACGATCGATTTGTTGTGTAAGAATGTGTCGCTGTGTATTTGACACAGATACCATTGGAGATGGTTCTCCTTGCCCGCGCTGTGTAATATCGGAAATTTGGTTTGGGGACGGTGGTGCATCGGCAAAGGCCTGCTGACTTCGAACTCCGATCCAGAAAAGAATGGTAATGGCGTGGGTGGCATATTGATACCAGTCTTCCCATGATGTAGCAGAGGATGCGGCGGCGGCTACAACGATACCCTGTGAGTGCCCGTGTATCTGCTTGAATACTAAAGGAATCTCTTGTGGTGAAATCCCAAGTGCCGCTAGCAGTGCGTGGAGACTCATGCATTGAAGAAGCCCGATGAGAGGTAGGCTAACAGGCGCGCGTAAAAGATATTCTGATGAAGGTATATCTTTGGCATTTTTCAACCAATTAAGAACACTGAAACCCTGGGAAAATTGCTTTCTAGCGGCTGGGTGGCAGGCCAGACTAGATAAGTGACTGTCGAGGGCAACGACAAACGGTTTGAACAGTGGTTCATATGCATGATAAAGCTGCTGTATCTCTTGCCAGTATTCCCGAGTGTTACCCTGTCCACCGAAAATGGCATATATATTTGCATTGCCTGTGCTTGCGGCACAGAAAAGAGAAGACATTTCCAATTGAAGAGGTATTTGGGGGTTCAAGTAGGCGGTATAGTGCAGGCGAAGCAATTCAGACCTGAGTTGATAAGTGTCGGTGACATTACCCGCGTGAGTATGGATATCATGTTTCTCCAAGATAGATTGCTCATAAAAGTCGCATAGATCTTCGAGAAACGGACCAGTTCCTGGATATGAAGAATCGGAGGTGGTTGCCTTCTGGAGCGACACGAAGATGATGAATCTCAACACCAGCTCGGCTGGAGATCCCTCTTTTTCGTGAGATTCCAAGAAGTTATCAAAGGCATGGGACAATTCCTCGGCAATATCGTAGCTTTGGGGGGAGACGGGTATCACGACTGGGTTGCTTCCAAGCCTTATCGTGGAGGGATTCATCGTGTGGTCCCGAAGTGGAAAGGATTTGCTGGACTCTATGGGGATGATGTTCATCGCTGAAAAACAGACAAAACAGGATATAAACAGCTCCGAGGATGCCCAATCCACCAGGACAAGATATGCATGGTGAATGCCAAAATCACGTATTTTGTCGAGAAGACTGCCCGGTCACAAAGTGGAGCTTGAAGCCAAACTCGGCGTCTTTCGGTCCGTAAGCATATGCATTTTACTCACCGGCACATCGCAAGACCAAGGGCTGAATGGGTCTCAGGTGCTGATTAATGAACACAGAGGGGTATGAAAATATTGATTCCATTTTGGCCGATTTGAAGGATGTCTGCAACCGTTGAGACCTTTGAGAACTGTCACAGTCTATCATGGGCCGAAAGGAGAACCCCGTGCACCATAAGCTTTCTCGACCAGGTGAGCCAGACTGGCGATCTTTAAACGATCGCATTGGCCGTCGGCGAGTCCAGAATCGCCTCGCCCAGCGCGCATATCGTAGGTTTTCTCTCGGTTCTCTCTCATGCCTCGCTGATCTCGCCCAAGACGGGCGCAGACCCAGTGCCGAAGCAAGGAGGCTGACATTCTCACGATTAGGGCAGAGCACCAAAAGTCAATCTTCACAGTTGGCTCGACTAGAGAGTGAGTTATCTGAAATGCAGAAAGAGATTCGATATTCGGAGCCAATAAGCGACTGCGTGGAGGGGATGCAGCTATCCGAAGACAACTGTTCTTCTGCCAACAAAACCGTTGAAAACCCACCGCCTGCACCCACGTCTCTTATACACTTGGCGGTGGAGCAGGGCCATGTCGGTGTGTTGAGAGCTCTCTTGGATAACGATAGCGAAAGAAAAAGAATAAATGCCGTTGATGCCAGCAATCAGACTCCACTCCACAAGGCATTGGAAATTGGCCAGTTGGAGGTAGCACGGGTCCTCATTGAATATGGAGCACAGTTGGGGAACATTGTCGACAGCAACTCTCTATCACCCCTTCGCGTTGCTTAGTACCTAGAGCAAAGAGAGGGAGGCAAAATGAGATTTGGATTTGGAGAGCGAGGGATGGAAGAAGGAAAGTGGAAGATCGATCAAACGGAGTAGTGGGTCACCCGATCTTCCATCCCCCAACTGCGACAAACTTTCTTGCCTGCTAAGTGTAAACTTGGAAGTCTTTGTGCGGAGTTAATTCAAACGGAGATGGTTCTATTTCGCAGGAATTTTGTGGTCTAATAGATAGTAAACTACAAATTCATGTTCGCCATAGATGTTGACTACATAATGGAAAACAAAACACATACTAGACTTGAAGCCGAGACTTAACCTCAATCACTATGATTGTGGCAAAGAAAAAGCTAGGACAAATATTTAGATGGTGTTTTCGAATCCGCCCCATAACCCTCCAAGAGGCTCTGCACTCAGAGTCCCATCGATCTCATCTAGAAGAGATGTCCACAGGTCCAAGTCCATCTCAGGAGCTGCATCGACAAACTCAGACCATAGTTTATCAAGGGGCGATGGCGAAAAATCGTCACTGTGGCTTGGTAGCGGGCTAGTCTCTTCTTTATATCGCATCACTGGGCTATCGACTGCTGTTGGCACTGAGCCTCCTGGTGCATGCTCTCTTGGAATCAAGGAGGATGGGTTGATGGTGGCGGACGGAACATTCTTGAGTTTGCGCTCTTTCAAAGTGGCACGCAGCTTTTGCACTACCCTGTGAGTTCCATCTACTTCAGAAGCGGACTGCTCCAGTATGCGACAAGCCGCCATGACCTCCTGCTGTCTAGTTGTAGCATCTGGACTAGTAGGGTAGAGAGAAAAGTCACTGGCCAGAAGAATGGCCGCGTGAAAGACATGTTGCATAAGCGACCATAAACGACAAGGGTTTATGCTCACTAAAGGGCCTGCATCGTCCATGAGGCGCCGTAATTCGAGTACCATGCGAGCAGAGCGTATTCCTGCCTCTCGTGAATATGCATATCGTTTGTTGACGGAACTTTCCAGATGGAAGCGCCGGTGCAGCCAGCATAGGCGGGTGTGGGCCGAGAAGTGGAGGATCAGTCGCTGCCAAGAGATATATGAGTTCTCATGAGGTCTGAATTGAGTATCCTGAACTCCTCCTGGATGGAGCTGGAAGAAAGACGGGAGATCTCGGAGGTATTCTTGAAACTTTGCATCCAAAGCTAAGACAATTTCGTAATCCAGCTCGCTGGAATCGAGCCCATTGAAAGGGAGCTCATTTACTGCTTCTTCGCATATTTCGGCCAACCTAATTCGAGCAATAGAAGCCGACATTGCTGTGGGGACTGAGCATGACAAGTCATACGGTACACGGTCGGGGTCAAACTTCGCGGTAATGGTACCATCGTCCACATTGCTGGGATATTGCACAGCCATGTGCTTCTTCTGAAAAATATAAGTTCCTTCTTGAGGTCCACCAGAGAATGCAAGCAGCCTAAACCACATATTAACTTTCCAAGATTGGTCTCAAAAGCTAACAGAGAGATAAATGCATACCAATCAGAAGAGACCATGTGCCACCAGATGCGTCTTTGTACTTCAACTTCAATTCCATCGCAACCATTTAGACGCCGGTGCTCGCGACTCTTAGGGGTATCCAAACAATGAATGCGCATTGCGCGTGCCATGAGAAGTCCCCGAGCACGCAGAAGATGAACTTTATCAAGGAGGCCTTCTGCGTTGGTGTGGAGATAGGTGAGGGTACTTATTCCCGCTAGGGCGGCTGTAGAGGGCGGCAAGTCATAATCAAGAAGCCCCAAAGCCAGGTGACTATAGGCAACATGCAAATCCTTGGCTTCAGACGGCGTTATGTAGAGCTTTTTCAGCAAATCTGGGGTCCATATAAATGCGGCACTGGAGATAATGCTCAGTAGAAGCAGAAGAGTTCCTGCTTCAAGAGTTTTTCCCAACCTTAGACGATGATAACTTTCCTCCAATATAGTGCGTGTAGATGGCACATGGAGCACACCAAAATTCGGATGTGTAGTGTCGAAAAAGTGATCAAACAAGTCACGAGTCTGATCAAGATTTGGAAGACAGCTGATTGCAAAGACAAGAGTAGCTGAGCTCTGGTCGTGAGGATGCTGGTTGGAGCTCAGATAACTTAGTGCATTTCCAAATCCAGTCCCTGTGAGGCGAGTCTAACGGGAACCAATTAGCTCAATGCGCCTCGAAAACATGGCTATACATACTGCAGGAGTTTTGGAAGTCAAGGTGTTGGGCGAGGCAGCTGGACGATGTGCTCCTGGAATGGATTTGCCGGTATGCCGGAGTACAGCTTCCTCCAGAATCTCGATGCGCGTGAACAACTCCGGGAGGTCGGTAGATTCATCGCGGAAAATTATTGGCTTTATTTCCATACTTGGTGTATTATTCAGATTCAGCAAGGCGGTCGCGTTTTGCTGAGTAGAAGAATGTGGCGTATTTCTCGAGCGCCTTGTGTCAGCCTGTCCACCATAGACACAAGACTTTCTCCGCTGTCGACAATTCGCACAAGGTTTTCCACGATCACAACGCAACTTCTTCGATCGGCATAGCTCACAAGAGACCGGTCGACGAATTCTTTGATGTACAAAGGTGGTTTCGAGAGGCTTTCTCTCCATGCTGGTGAATATGAGTAGTCCAACGCTTCAAGAATTTCCTCCGCAAAGCAGAGACTTGCCAACTTAAATGAAAATCAACTATGTGACTCGATATTTTAGAATGATCTGCATCTGGTTCTGTTACTCCACATACATACAAGTTGGGATTAGTTAGCCATTAGTCTTGACCAACATAGCGGATGCAGGGGGAGTAAACTTGCTTCACGGCCGTCGGAGTGAGCGGGCCCGCTCGGCCGTCTTCGTGCGAGACCCGCATTGGACGCTAATTAGCAAAACTCTTGATTGATACGATTGGCTGTTTCAAAGAGGTGGACAAAAATGGGGGCTCTGCACTATTGAATTCTCCATTCACAGGCACGGAGTACAAGTACAGGGAAGTAGGAGTCAGACTACTCCGTAGCCTAGTGCTAAGTCCGCGGACTTCGGAGACTTACCCATTCGGGACATGTCTTTCGCACGAGGAAGATTTCTTATAAACAACCATGAAATAATTTGTGGTCTACTCATGTTTCAGAGATTCCCTAAGAAGTTTTTTAATAAATACTTCTATCGTCGCGAATGGCTCCAGTAAGCAAGACCGAATTGGAACCGCCGAATGGGGGGTGGAAAGCCTGGCGGACTGTATTCGGCTCGTTCTTATTGCAGACTTCGTCATATGGCTATGTGACAGCGTGAGCACCCTGGATCCTGTTGATCAAAGAAACAAAGCAACCCCCAGGGCTTGGAACCTTGCAAAATATACCATTGTCAGGGCCACAAAGTCTAACTCTGTTTTATCATAGGTGCGGTGTCTTCACTCTATACTACAAGCAGGTTATGCTACCAGAATACTCAGCTTCTCAGCTAGGTTGGATCGCCACCATCGCCGTGTTTCTCATTTTCGGTGTCGGTATACCCATCGGCGCCCTTGTAGACCGCTACGGCACTCGTCCTGTGGTGGCCCCGTTCGTTGCCCTGGGAATCGTGTCTCTCGGTCTACTCAGTCTCTGCAAAACATACTGGCAGATTGTTCTCTGTCAAGGAGTCGCTTTTGGTCTAGCCTGCTCTGGTACAACTCTTCCTGCGGTAATTTGTGTTACTCAATGGTTTTCGACAAAACGCGGACTTGCTGTCGGCCTAGCAAGTTCCGGAAGCAGCTTTGGAGGTCTTATTTTCCCTATCATGGTTTCTCGCTTGATAAATAGCCACGGATTCAAAACAGCAATTCACTGGTCTACACTAGTGGTCGGCGTTTGTATGATAGTTGGCCTAATATGCTGTGAGGGACCATATCCTCCAAAGCGCCTGGCCGCCATGAAAGAAAAGGAATCAAGCGCCACTCCGTCCTTAGAGTCACCAAAAACAGATGAAAAGCCCGACGAGAGTGAATTGGGTGTGTCGTGCTCCATTGAAGCTTCAACCACCCCCAATTCTGCCGGTAAAGTTCCTGGAATGCGCCACAATCTCGTTCCATGGATAGCTTTCTGTGTCGGTGTCTTCTGCTGCACGTTCTCCCTCTTGGTTCCTTTCGACTATCTACCGACCATCGCCGTGGAGCAGGGTATGAAGCAGGATCTAGCTCAATATACGCTCGCCATGATCAATGCTGGGTCCATGATTGGGCGTATTATACCAGGATTTGTATCTGATCATCTTGGTCAATTCAATGTCATGGCACTGGTCACTACCCTTTCCGCCATTGCTCTCCTTGTGGTCTGGCTTCCCGTCTATTACTTCCCCACAAACGGTGGTATCATTTTCTCTCTCCTTATTTTACGGATTTGTCTCTGGTGGATATACCAGCCTGTTATCACCCTGTGTTGTCGCGCTGGTGGATGGCCAGGTGGCTAATCTCGGTCTTAAGTTCGGTATCGCCTGCCTTTGTCTTGCATTCGGGTAAGCTATTAATTACCATGGTTCTTAAAATGGCATCGCTAATCAATTTCTAGGGCGTTGGTGGGGATTCCTGTCAGTGGCGCAGTAGCCGACGATACTGGCAACTGGGGCGGGCTAATCGGCCTATCCGGCGCTATGATGGCTCTCGGTGCTGTGAGCTTTATTGTTTCCCGGGTTCAAATGGGTGGATGGAACCCAATGAGCAAGGTATAAAGAGCTTGAGTGGTGTGCAGCGAATCTCAACTCCAAATTAGAAAAGATCTCCATAGGAGTCTACATAAACCATTTATAATTGTCTTCGGCTGCCTTTATCTATAGATCATTTGAATCAATCATTGCACAAATGAATTAAGAATTGAATGTTAAATTCATTGAGATGTTTTGCGTCACAAACTTGAATGTTCACAGCTTTACTAGGAAAGAATTGGTCGATTTCATCAGGAAGGAACAGCAGAATCCATTTTGAAGGAAATCAAATTTAACTATCCACTGTTTCAAATCTGAGCTGCAAATACTAAGCGTGGGAAGTAATCAAAGCGAAGACAGCACAAGTTCATACATGGGCAGCTGGCCCATAAAACTATATCATCCGCAGACTAGCATAGCTATGACTCAATGGAAAATGAGCACATGAAACCGGTGCCTACTAATTGTCTACAACCGTGAGCCTGGACGTCTATCCAAGATCGAAATTTGTCAAAGGGAGTAGACACTCCATCGCCAATTGAACTCATCTAGCTCTGTCCCTCTTTGTATTCCAGACAGCTTCTGTACTATCTCTTTGCCCTGCACTGCATTTCCGAACTCGAATCGTTCGCCTGTGGAATCGCGTAAAATCGAGCGGATTGGAACAGCAGTAGCCGCTGTACCGACCGCGAAGATTTCGGAAAATCGGCTAAGGGTGTTAAAAGGGATCTGAATTATATGATGTTAGATGCAAGCAGCGATTTTATTTTCGGGGTACTTACCGCGCAGTGTTTTATCGTCCACCCCTCTTGCTTTGCGACACTGGTGAGAGACTCGCTAGTGATACTGCGGATAGCGTTCTGGGTATCTGGCACGTAAATTGTTTTGGATGTCCCTTCCACGCCAACGAAGCCACTTGTGCTGAACTCTTCGATTTGGGATCGCGTTTCGCTATCTAGATGAAGCGTGAGACCAAACCCACGTTGTCGAGCGCGCTCCTGGTGCGGCCAAGCCGGCGCGTAGTTGCCCCCCCCCAACTTGCCACTTCCTGTACCACGCGGTGCTGAACGGTCGAAGTCTTCCATGATCAGTGCATCAAGCGCATCTGTGCCATGGTATGCCCCTCCGGGAATGACATATACGGCCAATACGGTCTTGTTAGATGGTGCCAGAGCAATCTGTGCACCAGAACCGAAAAGTACCGGTCGCAGATATAGAAAACCAGCGCTATCAGCTGGAGGCACAAATTCCGCATTGCTCGCGACGGCTAGTCGCACGCACTCCAGAAATAGTTCGTCAGAGACTTCTGGCAGACAAACCATGTTTGCTGAGTGGCGCATCCGAGCTGCATGGGCTTCGGGGCGGAAAATGTGTAGGGTATTCTCTGCCGTGCGAAATGCTTTAAGCCCTTCGTATACTTGCTGCCCATAGTTGAGACCAGGAGCTAGCCCATGGACCTGAATATAAGGACTGGCAATCAGCTTCGGGGTGCTCCATTTCCCAGTCGATGCATCGTAGCTACACTCGACATGCCCGTTCACTTTCGGTGGGTCTGCAAGGCTGAGGGAAGACCAATCTGTTTGCGCCATTAGATAAATACGGCAATGCGCGAGTCCCGCCCAATCTAAGCACGTACCTATATTAGCCGGTGGTGGAAATTCTTTTCCAATATCGCGATCATTTTTGCTAGGAATTGTCATTTTGTGCGCTGTCGAGCTATGTCTGGGATTCGGAGAGATGGTTGTCGATTTTTCTTCTGGGCCAGAACAACTAAAGTAAGTTTCAAAACATCGGTGGTCGAATGGCCCATTACGATTGGGTCGGAATTTGTCCGTAATAAGCAGTAAGAGATAGGACTGATACTGTCCGATCCCTGTAATATTGTAGGCAATAAAAGATCAAGAATCCGTGTTGTTTAGCTCGTCCCGGGTGGACCTTTGTCTGACCCCTTGAATAGTGGCCGAGATTACCATTCGCTGCTATCGCAATTTACTAGCCGACAAAATTTGAATGATATAGACTACCTATTGCTTCAGAACATACATATCCGTTCAGATGCACTGCTGGTAGTTCTTAGTCCACGTTTCTATGGTTCTGAGTCACTTCGAAAACTCGACATGGAGTCAAAGTTCCACGATCTATGGGCTGCGGGCCTCATTCCTGCGCAGTTGAAAACTGGCTCAATCACAAACTATATTGCGCCACTTGGTAATGCAAATTCGCTATTGGTTACTTCTGCGATTGGGCTTTCAATCGTCGCAATTTTCATTATTCGAACCCCAGGGGCATTAAGCACCATCTTCAATGTAAACTTTATCTGCGGGTGTTGTGATTCGTAGCTAATTGAAAACCAGACATTTCTTCATTACACAAACATTATCCGAAGTATCGACAACAAAGGCCTTCTGGATGGACCGACATTCTCCTATCCATTCGGCAACTCGAAAGAACGTTTATTCCAATCACGCAAGTACTCATTCGACTGGGCACAGCGGTATGGCAAGATCTATCGTATCTGGACAGGCTTGCATTCCGAAGTGTTAGTGACCCCGCCCCTTGATAAATAAATTGTGTCTAAAACGACCTTTAAAGCGTGATCACAACGCCGGAAGATGTTGCCAAGTTTTACCAGGATGCCAATTCCCATAACAAGACTTTCCACCGTCGCAGCGGCTGGGTGACCAATTCGGTGTTAGGTGAAGCTGTTGGTTTCGTCTCGGGTGATCGATGGAGAGTCTTCCGAAAAATCCTTGATCCGCTTGTGTCAAATAGTGTTGCTGTCAAACACATCCCGCGTATCAACCGAGCCGGGTTGGAGTTTGTGGCTAGCATTCCGAACGTCCGAATAGACAAAGGTGGTGCGAACGACCCACTTATTATCTCCGCCGCAACAACATTTATGCCATTCCCCCTTCTCGAGACAAGCCGTGTCTTTTTTGGAGAGATGGACGACACAGAGAAAGCTGAACTACTCGAAATCGGAGGAATCTACTCTAAAGCATTGCTTTTACTTTTTGAGAACGGACCATTCCGGCGCTGGCTTGGATATTGGATGCATACCCCAAGTGAATACAAAGCAACAAAGAACTTCCTTAACCGTTGGGACTTATTCAATGACAAGATCGCTCAGATAAGACAGGATAAAAATGATCTGCCCATCACTCAACTCTGGAAGCACGTGCATCAAGGCACAATTACCCAGAAGGAGGTAGGATTACGGCTCCTTATTCTCGATACAAGCTAACTTTATCACAACACAGCTGATTCAAACCATCACCGAGATGACCTACACCAATCTAGATGTGACCTCTCATGTTATCACCACAACCTGTCTCTTCCTTGCGGACAATAGTGCGACTCAGGATGCCCTTCTGGTCGAGATTGAGTTGCATCGGAATGACGTCGAGAAGTACCTTGGTCGAAAGGATACACTCTTACATTATGCATTCTTGGAGGCAATGCGTCTGCAACCTGTGCTGCGTAAGCCTATGTGTCTAAACTCCAACTGCATTTTCGAAGATTAAGCTGACATCTAATAGCCTTTACCTTGCCTGAGGCGTCAATTACTGACAAGGAGCTTGGCGGGTACCATATTCCCAAGCATGTAGGTGACTATACTCTAAGTTTTAAGACATTTAACTAACTTGAATCAGACCAGTGTGACTACTGACTCCTATGGGCTTAACATCCGCAACCCTTTCTGGGGACCCAACGCTACAGAATATCAGCCAATGAGATTCGAAACTATAAGCCCAATAGAGGTATGTCTTTCGTCTCTCCTGCGCCAGAGGATTAGTAACTAATACGTTGGGATTTTCAGCTTATTCGAAATATGAATGCCTTTGGCTACGGTTCACGCAAGTGCCTTGGTCAATATTTTGCAGATAAACAACTCCGGTCACTGGTGATGCATCTTTTCGACAAATATGATGTGTCTTGGCACAACCGCAGCCAGACAGATGTTGCATTCGATACTGACAAGAGCTCACACGTTGACGTTTTCAACGTGGAATTGTGTTTGACTCAGAGGGCGCGCACGAATTTCAAGGCCTCCCATGCTGGTCTATAATGCCCTTCTATCTGAAAATCAATTGTACAAGCAATGAGTTATTCATTTGCAAATAAAACAAGTCACCTAAAGGCACAATTCTATACCTTGATTATTCGGAGCTTCCAAGGTTATGATTTGTTCCATGCTTGGCTTACCAGCCAGCGGCCATTCTGGGTGGAAGAGAGCCAAAAATTGGTAGAACAGAAAAAGAAAAGAAAAACACACATACATACATACATACATACATACATACATACATACATACATACATACATACATACAAACATACATACATACAAACATACAACAGATGTTGTATGTTGATAGCCACCTAGCACCTATGAGTTTGTTCTAGGCGGCTTGCCGCCCTAGTGCTCGCCCCTTTAGCTCTTTAAGAGCCAAAAGTTCAGACCTTTCTATATGCATTTCCATGTTATGTTAGGATACTTCATTCCAGGGCACTAGATAAAAGAGATCCCTAGCTAGCTCTGGACCAGCATATAAACAGGAACTCTCTGAATCCGCTCAAACTTCACATAAATAATACCAGCACTCAATGAAGTCAGGGCCTTCCAGTACAGCACAAAGACCTCAAACCTCCAGGTAATCACAGCATGTACTTCACACGCAGGTAAATAGTTCACGCTATGGTGTTTTCCCGTCACCTTCAAGATGGTTTGCGGTAACACACGTCCCACTCCCATCCATTCTCACACGATCCTAAAGGACGGGGTAGATAGGTGGCTTGAAGACCAATAGAAGTAGCGATGAGGACCGTTTAAAGAAGTCGGGCAAATAAAACGGCTAAATAATAAATGCGGATCTGGTACCAGCCATCCCAGTGAGGAATTAGGGTTACAACGAACCAGATCAGACCTATTATTGACTGCAAATCGAGGTTAGCCTGTGCTTGAGATAGAAGAAAACAGAATCTGAATGGAAATAAACATAATATAAAATAGACGAACGGTGGCAAGGGGCAGTGTTGTGCCCGCCCTAAAATTGGGAATGGTGTCAAAAAGCGATGGGTTTTCTTGCGGGCCTTGGTACACGGGCAATGCTATTGCAATGTATAGAGGGTATAGGACGTAAAACGAGATAAATGTAACATGGTCCCAATTTCGGAGAGTGTGTAAACTACTAGAGAGTGATTTGTCGTGTGATTGAATGGCTTCTTTGCTCATTCCTTCCGAGTTGTTGGTATTTGGAGCGAACATGGTGATTCGGACGGCCGTGATTCTGGTGTAGTCGGTATAGCTGCCAGTGGATAGTTACCTAAACTTCTAGAAAGCGGTTGTGGCTGCGTTGGATAAATTAAATATATACAGAGCACCTGGGCTGGTTTGACAGAAAGGGGCAGTGCAAGTTGATTGCAGACTGCACTTTGACCATGATTCTCGTTTACTGATTTGGCTAAGATTGTCAGATACGAGCTTGATGGTGCCGAGCCATGCCATATATATTTTCTTGGCAGCACTAAGGCTATTGAGAGAAAAGATCGGATTTTACAACCAAGAAACGGACAGCTAATATACACAAGATCGCTTACCTAGCCCTGGGATAAAGGAACACAATCGCAAAAAAATATCGAATATTGAAGGTAGAGAACAGAAGGTGTGAACGATGAGGCTTGAAGATCATGTCATATGATTCCAATCCAAGGCTCCTTGGCCATTGCGGCTCCGCCAATCAGATGCGCGGTCAATTTGCAGTTTATCAAGACCCGGTATGCCATTACTACTCCGTAGTCAATTACACCATGCAATCATTCAGAATTGTTTAGTAAGACGCTATGTCAGCTTGATTATTCTAAATGGAGACAGACTTTCACCTCTTCCCACCTGGGCATACGATACTCTAAATGACTAAAGTGACCCTATTGTGGTCGCGAAACAAATAGAATCCTAGGCCCACAGTAATTGTCTAACGGGAAGAGTAAAGAATACCGACATTTCAGTTTAGTTTTATTGAAGTATGATGCTTGGCCGCAGTAGAGCCCTTCAATTTGGTAAATTTATTTTCTCTAATCAGCTCCTATCATTATCAGTCCAGGCTACCAATAAAAATCTGGGACTGGGCCAAGCGGGACGGAGGAAAGAAAATCTTAGCCAAGAGACCATGTCGGCGCTTCAGGGGTGTTCAGTCCACTCGGTGAAGAAAAAAGGGGCTGAAGAGAAAAGTGACAAGAGCAGTCCCAAAAGGAATAAGAAAAAAGTTCAAAAACATACAACAGCAGGGATTCGCATGTGGTCACCCACCATACTACTAACCTGCCGGCGTGTGGCTTAAGTACGGCTGAGCGGACGGGAAGCCCTGTTCTCCACACCCTATGGTCGTATGTGCTAGACATAGCTGGAAAGGGTAATATATCCTACTCATGTTTAGTTATAGCTAGCATAAATACCTGTGTAGAGTCAGGCTTCCGATGACTACTGACTTTCCTAGAGGCCAGCCACTACACATTTCCCACAATTTCAGCCTCCGGAAAAAAAAGAATCAATATCAGTTGTGTACTCTGAACGAAGTTCAATAGTATTTAACGTGGGTTGCGGTTGGGCTGACACGGGGCCCACCTGGGCACTGGCAAGAGCCGGATATCTAGCACCAAACACGATAGTTATGGCATGAAATTCCATTTAAAATATCTCAACAACCCTTATTCATCGTTCTTAAATCAAATCTCCCAAAAAATACTTGTATGCTTCAGTATTTTCTGAGTCAAATCCTGAGATCCCTATGCTGAATTTTATTCCAACGTTCCAACTTGAAGGTTGCCAAACCTTGGATATATAACCAGGGCTTCAAGTTGTAATGCAGAGAAATTGACAACTTGAACTTCTTGAAACTTGAAATAATATAGATACACCGTGACCCTGGGCAATCGTGTCCCCAGGTGGCAACTAAGGCTCAAGTTGTTGTCAAGATATCATTCTAAATTGAATTCCAACATTGCATTGACTATGGTTTTTGGTGCCAGTAACATGGGGAAGTAGTTAACTCAATTGGGAAGGACAGGACGATAGCTGGGAGCCTGAGGCCCTAAGGGCTGAGTCATCCAGCACACCATCCATCTATCTCATTCCATTCAGTCCCTCTGTTCAGCAATGGCGATGGCCATGAACGAGAGAATGCCCGAGGCTATTCAGAACCATCTAAATGCGAAGGGTGGTGTGGGCGGGATGACCAAGCGCCGAGGCCTGAGGCTCCCGGCTCCCTCTGGGTGATACAGAAAGTGTTTGCTCAGCTCAGCCGTTTACGTATAATTACCTGCCCACAGCTAATTACACTCGTAAATCTATCTCCATTCTCCAGATTACCAATTCGCTATCCTTTTCTCATCTACATACTGCCAGCCAAACTCAAAGTGATGCACTTCTCCCGCAGCATGGCCCACGCTATCACCAAGATCGTCCTCTCTACTTTTATCCCAGTCGCCGATATCAAGTCAAGTCTTTCAGCCGCGGATGCTATTTGCTGACAGGCCTATGGGTGTGCTACCATATATGGGATGAACGATATGCAGAGATATGGTGATCGGATGAAGCTAGTATCTAGAGATGCTAACTACACAAGAGCGGCGGTGGTGCGGGATGATCAAGGCATAGGAGCGAGGCTCTGCAACACTATTGTCTCCCGACAGGAAGTAATCCGTAAAATGCACTGGCGACAAGTGGATGGTGATAAGTCAAAGATCCAGTTCCTTGCGAGTATGTTTCTGTTTTGCCTCTAGACCTTTCCTGTCTATCCGCCAGCAGAACTTAATTTCTGCCTGTTTGGTCTTCTAGACGAATAAAAAAAAGATACTAACGAGTCAATTATAGATCGGGCCAATATCAACTACCATGGGAATTCTCAACAACCCGGCGCTGGCCACGCTGCCGCGGGCACGATCCTAACACCGGACCTTGCGGGAATGCCCATTGTTTTCCCTGTTCATTTGGTTCAGGATGCTCTGAAAATTGTTCTAGATGTCTTTATTGTTGAGGTCGTCATGTTTTATGACATATCCGAAGAAATTGAAAATCGACTGCTAAGGGCACTGGATAGCCCACGTGCCGAGGGCAGTCAGGGCTGGGTAGTGCACGGTGCGATGGTGGAGGAGCCTACAAGGCTCCGGTACAATGTTTCAGGGAGGGCTTATTTTGCGATGGCCGGTTGGGAGTCGAGGGAGAGTCAGGGTCTGTTGAGTATTTTGGATCCCGAAATTGGGCGGAATGAGCTGGAATCGGCTGAGTCGCGGTATGTTCTGTTTGATAATTGAGGATTTATAATTAGTTTGATTTAGCTTTTGAGAATGGAACGCATTATCAACCTGATATCGACGTCGACGTTTTAGTCAGTGATTGAAAGATAGACTGTGCTTACTCCTGTCTCACTGGCAAGCATAAGCTTACAGGCGCAAAAAGAATATAAGTGGCTCAAAGCTTCATTGAATAAACCACAACGGAAAGCTCGCGCCGTTATGGATGGAATATTTCAATCTGCTATTTTTCTCCTCTTACATCTCCTCGCTCTCGCATCACTGGCTAACGCAAACTTCTGTCGCTGCCATCCAGAAGATCCCTGTTAGCCCTCCATTAGCGTATGGGACAGGTTCAACAACTCCGTCTCTAGACGGCTGATCGCCACAACCCCGATCGCGAGCGTCTGTCTGATTCCACTGGGAGGCCTGACGCCGAAGGCAGCAGCTCCGGCATCGACAACATTCATCGTAAACTCAACGTTACACTATCCCTCGCTTCTACTCTTTCCATCTACTTGAATCTTTCCCCCTTCCCACCTCTGTCCACCAACCCGCTTCAAACTTTTCTATCTTCATTGTCAGCTCATCGAAATGCAGTCCCTTTTGCCTTCACTGACAGCGACTTGGCACAATGGCTCTTATCCATCTATTTCGTCTTCACGAAGCGAGCTGAGTGTTGCCAGCAAAACCATTATTATCAAAGGAGGTGTAAGAATACCTTAAACAAAGAGCCCTCTGACAAATCTTGACTTTCAAACTGATACCACGAACTGCAGGGAAGTGGCATCGGCCGAGCAACCGTCGTATCGTTCTCCCGCGCTGGAGCAAGCAATATTATCCTGATTGGACGCACAAAGTCCTCCTTGGAAGATACACAGAAATTGCTATCTTGTGATGGCTCTATCTGCGTAGCCGATATCACAGATGAAAAGCGGATGGCAGAGGTTGCTGCCTCTGGGGGGGACCTGGGATGCACTTATTCTCGCTGCAGCATACATTTCCTCCCCTGGTTCCGTCCAGGATACATCTGTTAGCAATTGGTGACAGAACCTCGAGGTCAGTTTCATAGATACACTATTTCTCGGCTATGTACATGGACTTAATGACTGGCCCTTACAAGACCAACCTGAAAGGAAGTTTCATTACGGTGAAATCACTCCTACCTACCGCTAACCCAGCCCACGCTACTGTGATTGGATATACGGCCGCAATCACGTTTCCCGCTGCAATGCTGCCAGGATTGTCAGCCTACGCCATTTCAAAGCTAGCCATAACAAAGCTCATGGAATACATCGCTGCCGAGGACCCCTCAATCTGTACAGGGGCGCTACATCCCGGAATGGAGGAAACGGAGCTCATCAAGGCATCTGGAACGGACCCTGCCGCTGTGCCTCTGGATTCTGGTATATTTTTATTCATTTTTCTAATCTAATATATCCATGCCTGGCAGCTGATTGACTATTGCCTGATTCAGTGGAGCTCGCGGGCGATTTTGCAGTTTGGTTGACGAGTAAGGAAGCCTCATTCTTGAACGGGCGATATGTCCGGGCGAACTGGGATGTGGATGAGGTCAAGGCAAAAGCTGGCGAGATACAGCCCCAGTCAGCTGTTGACGACGAATATCCAGGGATGGCCCTTTGGTTCAGCCTAGTTTGTGTCTAGAATGAATTACATTATGGATCGAGACTAGCTCAATTTGATTCAATTCTAATGTTCGTGCGCGGTGAACACCGAGTATATGAAACAGGTATCATAAAGAGAATATTACCCATGCCAAAATGTATGTATGCCGTACAGCACTTGAAGGAACACATCTAAAGAAACAATGACGTGTTGGTCACCAAGGTGAGGCCTTGCAACCGTCAAGAGGAGTTGAAACTGGAGGTGGGATTTGGCCGCAGGGGCGAGCGATGCGTGGCGATAGACCATTGAGGTTCTGTTACCGTTTTGACGCGTTGCCTACGCGTTGCCTACGCGTTTTCTTTTCGACACCATGCTATTTTACTTTGTTTTTACTACTGCTGGGCATGGAGTTTGGTGAGCTCTTGTTTCTGATGGAGGGAAATTTTCTAAGTTAGGTTGCATCAGGTTAATAGAGGTTTTAATTGAATTGAAACGAATCGATTCGATCTTAAATTCAAAGTGCGATATCCACGGCATATGCAGTATATAGGGCTATTTTGGGGGGAAACAAGAAAAGTCAGGAGAAAGAGAAAACATACGACATGTCAAAGACAAACAAGAGATGCAACCTCATTTCTGAACTAGCGCGCTGATTGGTAGGGTTCCTCCAATTTCTTGCATATTATAGGCCAGTCGACCCGGGGTTTCCAAAAAGATATGCTGCCACATGAATGTTTTGAGTGAATTGGAAGACGTCCCTACTTCGTCACCTTTATCCCTCGCCATTTGTAGTTGGTGAGTCAATCCAGCTTCAGCCTCTTCTAAAAGTTGATTCACAAAAAGATCGGTGTCTTCTGGTGTTTTCTCTCCTTTCACCGGGTATGCATAGTGTTTATGAAGAGCATAGCCGGAGAGAGCAACTTGGTCATGATCAGCAAGCCGAAAATGAGTGCAATGTTTCTCGTTATCACCGCAATCAGCGTCTAAATGGAGAGTCGCGATTGATGATGCATAAAGATAATCGACCAACGGCCCATCAATAGAGTTACCACAGATGACCAAGCATGGGTCTGTAGACTCGTCTGATATCAACTGGTCGGCGGTTACTTGCTCCAATTTCCACTGGAAGGGCGCTGGGAGCATGGAGGACCCAGAACAGGTACTTGTATCGATGGTGACTGTGAAGTAGTTAACGTGAAATGCTGGGTTGGTGTTAGCTTATGGATACTATTTTAGTGGGCTGGCTTAAAAATCTTACAGGTTGCGCTACAAAAGCGTTTAACTGCGATCAAAATAGGAGGCGGCATTTGTGTCCAAAGCTGACGCAAAGCAATGAATCCAACGAAGCTCGGTATGGACGTCAGACCTTTGCGACTGGACTGTGTTGTATTCTCCAGTAAGCTACGGGGAGTAAGAGTTAGCCTGTAAATCAACAACCCAATGCGGGATGGACGATGTTTTTTTCACCTCTGCAGTTTGTCGTTTCGCTCCCGTGCGTGTGCTAGTGATCTCAGCCATGCACAGCTCAGCTCTGATAGCCAGACCTGCATGCATTGGAAGTCATGCTCAACACGTTTTTGTTGAGTCCAATAAGGGAAGACGGGGTTCTTCGAGTTGTAATCAGACTCCATGAGTCGAGCAGCGTATTGTATTGGGATTTCAGGGTCCAATTCAGCTCCGATTATGTGCTTCCGTCGCACAAACGTTTTGTATTTTGAAAGGACATAACTGTAGGCGAGGAGACGAATGACCTGTTGGAAATTGTCTGGATTCCAATCTTCTATAGATCCCGCCGACCGCGTCTCGTGTTCGGTGATGGGCTCTACCCATCCAAGCTTCATCAAGAGACTGCATCGCGATTCTCCCGCCCGATTAAACCCAAATTTTTCAAAATTGGATCCTTTTGCGGTCAACATCCGACATGAGTCTCGCGCTCGGGTAATGACATTTTGGAGTGCATTTGTCATAGAAGCAATATGTCGTTGAAATCGGTCAGCGCGCCCATCCTTCAATAGATGCTGTCTGAGAACCATGATCATGAGAGCACGCAGCTGGCAGGCAGTATCTCCGACATGGGCATCAAATGCCATATAGCCTGTAGAAGAAGCTGAAGCATGATCCTCCTGTAAGAGCTCGCTGAACAGCTCCAATGCATCAAGAGAATCAGATGCTGCACATACAATGTCACTGAGTAGACTGGGTATATAGCCAGCTTTCAGTGTGCATGTGTATTTGGTATCAGTCCGGCTTTGAGCAAGGAAGAGAGCGGTCAGCATCTTGAAACAATTGATGATAGTTGCATGTATATCAAGCGATTTGACATGGGCTAGAAAAGAACTTGGACTCGAACCCAAAGTTCCATCTTGTTAAATAAAAAACCGTCAAGTTGGAATATACCAAGACAAAACATAGTTCTAGGCGTATTAGAGCTGAATTTTTTGATTACCTCATCATGCAATTCTTACTGGTGAAAATATACTCGCCGATGGAAAATATGCCGATATGGCTCGCAAATACGCCGATGGCCGAAGGAATACGAGGATAACTGGTGGTGGTCACGTGGGACCTGGAAGAATATTGATGGAAACCGAGAATCACGCCCGAGAGGGGCGGTGCATGTAAAGATGTGTGTTTATGTGTCGTGACTGGATAGTTATCGAGGAGGAAAAGCAACTGGAAGGTAGGCAATCTTAATGCCTGAGGCACAAGGCCTCGACAAATAGTCAACTAGTTACTGACTTCGAAGGTTGAAAGTACTAGTAAAGATTTGAACATTCGGTATTAATTATTGGTAAAGACCAGTCCCGTCCTGGATCGCACTTTATGTCATCCGTTCTAAGCAATTCGGAAAAAGTTGCGAGAACTAGTATACTAGTTTGTTTTAGCGGAATGGTTCTCTGGTAAATTTTTATCTCGGCTCCAGCTGTTCACATTTCAAGTTCTGGCATTTAACTAGATTAATCCGAGGGAGCCCGTGGATTTGTTCCAACTGTTATGATTTTGCCATACATATGAGCTACCTGGCTTTATCTATCCCGGAATCTGAAGGAAAAAATCGAATCCCCGTGTTGAAGGGATTCTACTAATCCGAGGTATACTTCAACAACGATCAGAACCATCATGCATGTCAGATAGAGGTTTACTTGAAGATAGTACCATGCGGTTGGAAAGGCTTAATAAATAAAATTGGTAGTACAGGGTTGAATAAATAGCATTCTCCTTACTCCAGCTCCATGATAAACTTCGAGCCTATCAAATCTAGAAAAAACGAAAAATAATATCCGGCGAGCCATGATTCGCTTGTGTGTCTCACTGCATAAAAGCCGAAATGCATTTCTAGAAGCCCTTTCCTCGTCGCAGGGGCCATCATAAAACACAATCATGAAAAAGGAAGAGGGTTGTCAGCAGCGGAAAATTCCGATAATCAAATCGAACCTCATTCTGACTCAAGTATAAACCTACGCAATTCCAGGTTTGATTGCGGACGAGTCATGCACAACATGCCGTAAAAAGAAACAAAACGACGCTGATCACGTTTCACTTGCCTAGAACCATCTCCAAATGTATCCGAACCACGCCAGAAATTAATTTATTCGTTTGGTTCTTTTCGTTCTTTTCAATTTCATCGCACCGTTCAAAAATAGTTTTGGCGTAAAAATCCGAAAGCCGATCCCGCCAAGATTTCTATTCACAGACCAGGCACCAGCATCAACATTCTCCCGTCGATCTGTTTGGGGCGCATTTGTTGCTGATTCTGTCCCTCCGATGACAAAATTACGAGTGGGCCAATGAAAGGTCGTTAGCCGGGGTCCAGGCCGACAAACCCCAAGCGGTGAGGCTGAGCACGCCTGAAAATATCCTGCCAGAATAAGATTATGCGGGTTAGTCCAATCGGGTTTAGGCTAATTAACAATATACGATCTAGCCAATCATCTAATCCCGGACTCAAGATTATCCAATTGCAGCGCCGTGCGACAAATTGGCGCTTCATGGTTCTCATGATGATGGCCGCAGTCTCATAGTCCGTCATCCAGTCAGAGAGATTGATACACGTCCCACTGATCCATGGCGCCCAAATCTTAATGTCGTTTCAGCCTTATTTGGCTCCTCTGTCCGTATTCGTTGATCGAGCTAATTATGGCAACTAGGCATTGACGAGATGGATCCGTATCTGCATTTTGCTCAGCCTTCCATGAGCTGAAGTCATTGCTCGTTGCAAGGTAGGTGCTTAGTAGTATTTCGAGCACCAGGCTTGGAGACTGTAAGACTTGTGACATATATAAATGGTCGATTAATCATTCCTGTTCTCTTACAATTCATAGCTACTATTACTTTTCTCATTTCTATCAGCACAATTTTCTTTTGTTCTTTAGTGCCCAAACGTCCATCTATTGGTTTTATACTCGATTTCTCCTCTCAGAATGTCTTCCGAAACCGAAAAGATCTATGAACAGCTTTCTGTTGGCTGCCATGCCTATCGCGAAGGCTTTCCCAGTTCATATGACTATATCCCGTCAAAAGGAGCTGGTATTGCATTCTGTTTGCTGTTTGGAGCAACAATGATTGCACACATTGTCCAATTTTCTTGGAAGCGGACATGGTGGTGCTGCGTTTTTGCTATCGGTAGCGCTGGTACGAATCTAGTGCACACTCTTCTTAATCATGCGAGTCTAATCAATAAACAGTGGAAGTTCTTGGCTGGGCCGGGCGTACCTGGAGCTCTGATTGCCCATACAACAGTACCGCATTCATGATCCAGATCTCGACACTGATCATAGGTAGGCTCAAATACCACCCAAAATTGACCGCAGAAACACAAGGCTAATAAAACTCCATCTTACCACAGCTCCTGTTTTCTACACAGCGGGTATCTACATTCTACTCGGTCGCTTCATCAAAATCTTCGGACCGGAAAGTTCCTTCCTCTCCCCCAAGCTATACCTTTGGATATTCTGCACTTGCGACGTCATCTCTCTCATTATCCAAGCAGCGGGAGGCGGCATGGCATCCTCCGCATCAAACGGAAAAGGTGACACTGCACCAGGCACAAACACTATGGTTGCGGGTATCGTCTTTCAGCTTGTCTCAATCAGCGTTTTCGTATACTGTGCCTTTGACTTTCTTCGCCGCACGACCCGTACCGGCTTGATTCAGGTGGGAAAAATGGACTCTGTCAATTGTATGATTCTCGCGATGATCATCTCAGTTGTGTTCATCTACATCCGGTCTATTTATCGTGTGATTGAGCTTTCTCAGGGCTGGACGGGATATGTTATGACCCACGAAGTCTTTTTCATCATTCTGGATGGTGTCATGATGATCGTCGCCGTGGGGGCTTTCAATATCTTTCACCCTGGCTGGCTACTGCCTTCTGATAGCGCTTTTAAGCTGCCCAAGTATCAGGCTTCCCATGAGATGGAGACACATAGATTACAAGCCTCCGATAGCACCGAATACGGGGGTTCTGGGAGCCACTGAGGTGCGATGCGTGGCTTTATTTTGCTACCTCGGCGTAAAGTGGTGGTTCGCTTCGTGAAATTCAGTTGCGTTTTCTATTTTATGATATCAGCGATTTTTCTTCCTTGGAGATTCTTGAGGATTTTTCTTTCTGCTTCTTAGATGTTTAGAATTGTTTGCTTTCTGATGTTCCTCTTAAGATTAAACCCGAATCGATGCATCCCGAGGTCGTCTTAATGAAATGGTGAATTTGCATCCTCCGAGTCGCTCAATCTCTATTCAAAATTATCATTCAAGTGAGAAGTTTAGAAGCCAGTTTATAAGTCCTTTCATTTCCAAGGTTCATATCTATCTTCTAGTTCAATAGGCTCCGAGTCATCTGAGGATATGCCCAGGTGCTTCTTGGTTCTAAGGACGCCAGGGTGTGATGCAGCTTTCCTCGCAAACTACGGGAATGGTTCCCCTAATTAGGACCAAGCACTGTATAGCTCGCACGTGCCGCTACTTGACGTTGCCACCAGAACATTATACCTCTGGATATTTTCTCACTTAAATTGTTTGTTAATCATAGTCACCTCAGGGGCATCGAACTGATGCCTTAAATCTGAGGTAATTATCATCGTTGCCTGAGGCACTAACTAAGAGCCTCAGGTTCCTATGTTTCCGTCCTTTCTAGATCGCTTCCTCTCTCCGCACGCACCAATATTAATACTTTCATCCTTCCCCACTCACCATCTCCTAGCAAAGGCATCTGGCATCATTGCAACTCAATCTCTTCCCGCCGTTGGGCCATTGCTTTTCCTGTTATTATGGGAGTCATTTTCTCGGCCCCACCACATTGTCCGCACGAATCATGGGACGAGTAACTATTAAAACACCAAGTTCAAGTTTCAGGAAATATTGGTGCCTGGAAATAGCTGAACACTATCTCGAATTTCATTGGCTTGAAGATCCCGCGCTATGCAGGACATTCGTAGCGTAAATTCAATGCCAACTATTCACTATTCCTCACGCTGTTAAAATCGGATCACCCTGACAGAGAATGCCCTTGGAAAATGGATGGGCTATAAAAGTTATTGGGACCATCTGAGAATCCGGGAGCTCAATTCCATTCTTTTGGGATCGTACTCATACAATTCGACGAACCTTCAGTTGCTAGGATAGATAGCGACGGCACCGCAGGATCTCTTTACCATCCATCTTGATCAACTTCCATTGGTCCATTGGTATTAATCCTGGGAAGGGCCTTGCTTCAACGAGCTAGTTGCAGCAACAACAATCCGAATGAGGTGGTGGAGATGGCACCTGGTTTTGCTAGAGTGGAAATCCTGTTCTCCACCCTGCACCAGTGGTCACATCACTGCAGCCCTGTAGGGCTGAAGCTTAGCATGCAGACCGAGTGGGCACTCCTTGGCTCATATACTTGTAAGGAGTGTCACTTCTCTTAACTTCATTGGTGGGCTATATTTGGCCCTAGATAAGTAACACAGACATCGTCACATCATCACTTGCGGGCCTGTGATACTCTCGCCCAACCAGATCATATAGGTAAGCGCCATCTAGAAGCCTTTTCCTTGTGATTAACTGCACCCTGCTAGCAATCCTAAGCAATCATCCCTTATTAAAGCTATAAATCCTCCCAGGGGGCGCCGCTGGTCTTCCTTTATGATTCTCTACGGTCAAGGCTATCTAAAACCCAACTTCCAATAACGGGTTTTCATCATTGCCCTCGTCTTCCCTTTAGCTACCAGTGTCATTTAATCATGGGTCTCATCAAGATTCTTCTCAAGGCCATCATTATCCCGATCGTGCTGGTCGTTGTGATTGGCATCATCATTATCTTCGCCATCAAAATGCACCGGGAGAAGAAGCAGAAAAAGAAGGAGATACATCAAAACCCCTTTCAGCCATTCCCCATACAGCAGTGGCCTTATCCTATTTCACCCGGGATTCAGAAACCCGCAGCGGTCGCTTCATACGGCGTCAATACTCCGAGTCAGACGGAACAGGGTGTTGCCCGATCATAGCCTCGCCCAGGTATGGGGAAAACGTGACTCCTAGCCTGCCTTTACTAAGGATATCAAAGACCTATTCCCAGAAAGTGATTTTCAGGCCCTTATGTCGACCATGCTGGACAAATCGTTTGGATGGATAGTTGTATTATTGGAACCGAATCATGACCATCAGCGCTTTACAAAGAAGGATTTTGTTTTAGGAATCGAACCCTTTATCTATTTATTGCTTGGAATGGAAATTTCAGTTGAGGCGTCTCAGATGTCTATAGACCATATCTTTATCTAGTGGGGCTACAGTCTCAAGCTGGGGCTACCCAGGGTTTAATTTTCTATGGCGCACTGCTTTTGAGAATCTCTCTCCAATCTTCGCTTCCAGTCAGTGCGGGAATCCCGGCTTTCTACCAACCCCAGAGAATCCGCACACAAAGCGTCGCATATTCTGAGCCTTCTCCCGCTATTTCATGCCGTCCGACCTCTAGAAGTCTTTATCACAACCTTGCTGCCTGACTGCGCGGGTAGGGGAGCGTTTTTGTATGGATCTAAAATCACGGTCGACATGTAACCTCCATATTGCCAAAATTAGTGATGATGTGATGTGATACAGGAAAATTGGTGACTAGGCAGCAGCAAAGTTCAGAGGTGATCCCTGATGGTAAGTGGACACCGCAAGCCGCAAGGTCTAGTCGAATCCCATTTTCTTAGCCTGCCCGCTTATTTCTTATTCGAAATGTGAAACAGAGTCTGCGGGGATCATCGCGGTCAGAGTAAAGGCGCTGCGAATTTCAGTTTTCGCGTAATCTCACAAATGATAAATTCTTCTCTGTCATTCAAATATTTGATCTTGAATGTGCTCAAAATCGCACTACTCAATGGGACAACCATGACTAGTATTGCAGTATTGCACGAAGCGAGGCTCGATTCGGTTTAGTGAGAGCAATACCAACGATCGACTACAAAATACGAGAAATGGCCCCTCGGCTATTTTTAATTTTTCTCCAAAGCTCCCAACGCCAATTATGTTCAAATTTCGTTTTTCAAGACGGCGAAGGATCTTCCGCAGTGTGTGATTCATTGTTGAGATATGGGTGCCTCAGGCATATAGGTTGCTGTGTCTCGCATATCGTAGATAGCTTCGCTTTCTATCTCTTCTTCATCTATCGACTTTTTGTACTACTGCACCTTATCCTCTCAATACTAATGAAGCCTCTAAATGAGTCTTAAATAAGCCTTTTCTCTCGGAGAAACAATTTTCTACGCTTTTCTACACTTCCCGGATTGATACTCTTTGCAATTGACTAATGGTGGGATACGTACCCGAGAGTCTTCTTTTATTGGCCCATAGGGGAAAGGGGTAAAATTCTTCGCGCTTATATTAGGATTGGCATGAAATACGAGGAAGGTATAACAATAGGTCCCATTATGGTTCTTTGGCGGGGCGCCAAGTCTCCTATGGGTCCATGCGGAGAAGTATACGACTGCGATTTCTTTTTCCGGCGCTTCTTTGCGCTCCGAATACACTGCAGAAGTCCCCGCCAAGCAAGGCTCCGCTGGATGGATGGTGCTCCGTCTCGTATTCGACTACAACAGAGCCGCATATACATGTTCAACTCCCTTGGCAAGTCCGTTCACTGCAGGCACGGGTGTCGCTTAAAGATGTGAAGACGGTACGATGCGACTGGGACTTGGCGAGGACCCCTTTATAATTCGGGCCCGCAGCCTTTCTCCAGAACTTCTATCACAGTCCCTTCTACAACGCAGCTTGATAATTCTCAGACATTCATTTTTTAAAAAATAATCCTCTACTTTTCGCATAACAAACCAGGTTCAAAGAGAACATGCGTTTCCTCTCTATTGCCCTCGTGGGCCTCGCCTCCATTTCCGTGACCGCTGCCAGTGATTTTGAGACTTGGGATGATATTGTCGGGGACGTTCCCCAGTGTATCAAGACCTGCCTCGACGACTTCTATAACGATTCCGGACTTGAAGACAAATGTGGAAGCAGCGATGACGCCTCCATGGACTGTCTCTGCAGCGTCACATCATTCTCCTCGGTCCAGTCTTCGGTAGACGACCTGAGCACCTGCATCCAGGATGGGTGTGATTCTGGCGATCTGAGTGAAATCTCCTCTAAGCTTTCCAACTTCCAAGAGAGATTTTCAGATGCTGGAGATCAATGTATGAGCGAGGGTAAGCTTTTATGTGGATATCGTTTGTGGACTCGAAAAGAGAATCACAGCGGACTGACTTCAAAATATAGATTCAACCTCAGATGACGACAGTGATTCGGAATCGGACACAGACTCGGACGACAACAAAAATGCTGCCAACACTTTGATTCCCGGATTCAACGCTCTGCTTGCCTCGAGTGCCGTGCTGCTCTTTGGTGTTGCTCTGTACTAACGACCTGTTACTTTGAATTTTGAATGTTGGTTGTTGGGCTTGTTAATTCTGGCCATACTATAGCAATATAACTTTTAATACTTTTAATTGCAGTCCACTTGCACTCCGCTGGTTTCGAAACAATAGGCAACCTATATACTCTTCTGGCGGGTATTTGACTTTCATTATGCTGTGCTCAATGTGACGTCTAGGTCCGCATCTTCAATCTCCTTTTTTCCATTTCTGAGTCAAAATTAAATTCTACGCCACCATCCTAACCAGGCATACCCAGCGTACCTCCGTGCGCCGCTCATCAGTATTGGCTGCTACCGACAATGGAGGCCCCATTGGAATGAGCCCCAACGATTGGTCCCGCACGCCGCATGCGGGTGCCATGGGTGACCACTGCTAATTGGCAAGTCTCCGACCAACCCTCGTTCAGTAGTCAACGCCAAGATGGTTAATTTTCCTCTCATAAAATGATTGCTGCTAAGCCGGCAGCCGACATGGAGGATCTAGAATTAGTTTTCTCGCAAACGCCTTTTGAGGTATCATTCCATATAGCCTTATCGCATATAGCCTCATCGGCAAGCTCAACTCCAATAAAACCCAAAAGCTCGGCCAAGCATGAATTCTAAACATAACCGTAATTGACCATGATCTTTGTAAAAATCATGGTTCGGCTTACTGTTTCCACAATTCTAATAGCGAAATGATACGATTTCGGACCTTTTTCTTGCCATGTTGGATTTACTTCGGTCTGCCCTCTATATTGGCTATTTCTGATTCTTCCGTCTTCTGTTACCTTTCAGCAGACTCCATAAATTCATAACCCTACTGGCTGGAGTTGGCTCTCGTTCCCCTGGAAATGAAACGGAAAAGACTTTCGTTATGCCAGTGGGAAACCGATCACAAGCCTGTGGCGAAAATGAATATTTCTTCTTCGGTTTTTCTCGGGTTTTTGCACATTTCTACTTGGATAAAATGAAAAAGCTAGTTAACGAAAGGAGAGCCTTCCAATAGCCAAATAAAGGTCCCGAAGACACCGCAGGGAACTAGTTCAGAAGTATCGTGGGAAATATCGAGTGTTTTTTCATTGCCATCAACTCTCTATGGCCCGCTAGCCAATATAGGACCGACTTCCGTTTTCGCCCCCAAATGTGTGTTCATCTGCATATGGCCCCCAATCCTCAATCCCCTTCCCAAGAAACATCGAGCCTCCGATAACTACTAGTAGTAGAAATTTTACAATATACCGCCCACAGCTAGATATAGAATTTCAGACACCTCAAGTGTGCTAATTCGCTGTATCTATTGATAGACCTCCAAAAACCTGGTGTGGGGATAGGACCACTTCGAGTTCGGTTCCCTTGGTAGCGCAGCAGTAGCCCCAACACGAGGCGGAGTCGTGCATGAAGACGGCATAAATCGTACTTTTGCTTCATTTTCCCAACCCAGGGAATTTTTTTCAGTTTTGATATGCCATTGCTAGGCTCTTCTAAACAAAGACAGGTGTTTGTAGTCTGGACCAAGAAAATTCGTTGTAGAGTCTCACAGAGTTGGATGCTCTTCGTTTGAAAACTTCGGGCCAGGGGCTCCCAGAGCCCCAGAGTGCATGTGAACATGTTCGTCCTGCTAGAGTTGATGCAAACCCCTGTCTGGCCCCCAACAGCTTTGGATAAGTCCCCCGCGAGAGCGAACCAGATCAACATGGATTTCGTTTCAGCTCCCGGTCGGTGTTTAGTGCGAGTTTTAGTTTTTTTTCTTCTTATATCCCATGGCCTCCCCTCTCCCGTCTAATATCCCTTTGTAATGTGTACATGGTTTTTTCTGCGGGTGACGAGAATTACATATCAAAATGTATTTCTCCATTCTGATGCGACTGCTTTGCTTCAGTCTTTTTTGTGTCTCTATCAGAGCCCTCCCCCCCAAAGGATGTGTCGTTGCAAGTCCGGAACCCCCCCTGGTATGACAAATGCAGACACACTTAATATGCTTGGCCGAGCCCTTCATTCAGCCACAGTCGACTCAACAGATGGAGTTTACTCTATGAATAAAACCTCCCTTGACAAAGGCTGGTCGGGTGCAACTCTGTTTCAGTATAGCGATAAGTGAGACTACCCAGAGCATATGGCGGCTACTTCTTGAACAGAAGCACAAGTCTGACAATATTATAGCTCTATTGAGGTCAAATGCTTGACGTGTTATGTTAAAGGAGTGGTGAACGGTGCTCTGGCCATCTCTGGAGACTTTAACTTAACCAAGACATTGGATGGTTTCAAAGACGAGGTCGCAAATATCACGGAAAGGGTCATTGATCAAATTGAAGAATATGCGGAAGATGTTTCGAACGACTTGAGTGATGAAAATTTTAAGATAAGGGCTTTTCCAACGCTTGACTTCGATTTGAATCTTCAAAATCTTCCCAAAATCCCAGAGGCTCATGTTCATTTTGATTTCGTTGACTTGGAAATCTATCTGGACCTTGATATTATTCTGAATACAGGGGCCACCTATAGTCTGAATCTTTTTACATCGGAGACTCCTGCAGGGTTTTCTGTTCCTGGTCTCACCGCCGGTGCCGTGTTCAGTGTCGATCTTATTTTAATCGCGGAAGCTCAAATTGACATCGGAAGTGGAATCCATATTAAACTTGATGATGATCTCAGCTTCGACCTGGAACTTTTCAGCAGCAACCTCTCGAGTATGACGCTGTAAGTTATTGCTTTTTTCAATCTATAATAGCAAAACTCTGGGATTCATCTCACAAATTCAACAGTCCATCGGGGTCCTACGAATTTCTGCCTGTCACGATAGAAGGCCAGGGATCTATTCAGGCGATCTTGAGCCTCAAGACAAGTGTCGGATTTGAATTTGCATCTCATGAATTGAGTGTGTTGCCAAGCTATAGCGCAGGTGTTAGTGCCGAAATTTTCGCCTATGTTGCGGATTTCCTGATGAGTGTACAAGGCTCATCAGAGGGAAATGAGGATGATTGCGAGCTTGCAGCGCTTGCAGAATATACTGTTGCAGTGGGTGCAGCAGCCGGTGCTACCGTGGCAGTTGACGACTACTCCTGGGGCCCATCACCCAACACAACCGTTCCTCTCTGGTATACCACGCTCGCCAGCACATGTGCAGAGAGAAAGTCGTCAACGGAAGCATCACAGATTACAGATCACCCTCAGATTCAAAATCGAGATAACTTAATTACAACATCTGTCACATCTGAAGAATCCTACACAATTGTGAGATGTATGTCGTCTGGCTTGGCGAATTGCCCCGCAAACCTCCAAAACACAACTTCTTACGAAACTACCGTGACTTCTATTGTGACTGTTGAGTCTGGAGTCGAACCGACCTTTCCGGCCAAGACGCTTGCTTCCGTTACAAGTGCAATTCTATTTGGGACGAATGTCAAGAGACTGTATTCAACAACCGGAGCGCCAACACCTTATACTCCCTCCTCTACATCCAGTTGGAATAATGCTCTGGATGCTACGACTCACGGAACAAATAAGAAGCTCATCATTGGTCTATGCGTAGGGCTGGGGGGGTCCTTTTCTCATAATATTAATACTTGGAATATTGTATGAGCGTCTTTAACCCTCCGAATCTTTACCAACCAAGTTTGCTAATAGTTTCCAATTTCCAGACTCTGTCTCCGCCGACGCAACAAATTGTCTAAGCTACAACCTCCTAGGCAGAATAGTCCAGTTTTATCCCATGGTTCTGAAAATACGCCCGAGCAGGTGCAAGTGATCCCTCGAAAACCTGTACCTCAATCGTGATATGCTAGGGGTGTAGAGATGTGTGAATTTCACAGATCAAAGCATAAAATGTTGATTTCATAGTGTATACTCGGGCATGAATCGCACTCAACTAAAAGACATTTCCCCTAGTCTGGGTCATTTTCTTAACATTCAAGTTCTTCATCATCCCGACCCAAATAAAGCCCAGGACCATAAACACGGTTCCAGCAATGAGCATTTTTGGTTGGGCATAGCCATACGCTTTAACAATAGCATCACGCTCAGGGCTCCCAACTTCGTAACTTAGCTGCACAGGAAGCTGTGAGTAAATCAGAGCCAAATTCGGCATGGCAGATGCGGGAAGATGAAGCTCCAGTTGCTTCAAGAAGGTGTTTGTCCAGATGGCTCCACATATAGCACTTCCAATAGCTCCGCCAATGCTACCCGACACGAACACAAGTGCCAAAGCTGCAGCGACGTGTTGGTGGTCGACCGAGGCAAGAGCAGCTATCTGCACGCAAAGAATGAAGATACCACCAGACACAGAGAAAAACACTTCACACATGACAATGTACCCGATATAGCCACCTGGCTGACGGAAGTGGATCATAAGACCCAGCCCAAAAATGTACATCGGAACGCATATCCAAAGGATCCACTTGAAGCGGCCAGTCCATCGAATAAGCCAACCAGCGATGAACAGGAAGACAAAAGAGACCACGCTGAAGGTGTTTCCAACGTATCCGGCAGTGGCCACATCCAATTCATATACCACTTGCAAAAAGGATGACAGATAGCTGCCGTAGCAATAATATGAGATCTGGTATGTCATATCCAGTAGGCACGCGCCCAGAATTGTTCGATCGGTGAGAAATTTGTAGTCCAAGAACGGCCTTGAAGCAACATAAGTCTCGTATAGCCCAAACACTATGATAGTGACAAATCCCACTACTATCATTGCAATGATATATCCGGTTTTCCATCCATCGGGGGCACTGCTAGCCAGCGTGAAGGGCAAAAGAAAAACGACGAACCCGCCAGCAAACAATATAACGCCTAGGACTAGAGAGACAACCCCAGATTAGCATTTTTCACACCTAGTTTCAATCACGAAGATTCTAGAAGGTCTCACCATCAAACTCGATAAAAATCCACTGGATGGTCTGTAGATTAAAACTCCATGACTTCTTCTCCTTGACGATAATTCCTTTTCTCTCGGCTTTGCGCAAACTGTGTGCCAGAATCAAATAGATTGGTAGAGCAAAAAATGGCAAGATGATTGCCCAGATCCCATAACCCCAGCGCCAGTCGACATGGAGGAGAAACTCCGCTGCGGCCTTGGAACCTGCAAATGCAGAGATCAAAGCTGGAGATGAAGTGAAAGCAAATGCCAAACCACGATTTCTCAGATTCGTCACATCTGCTGCAAGAACATCCCAGCTATATGCAAGCCCACCAAAGCCGACAGAGTAAAATACCTATATTAAACTTAGCACACGCACCCATAAAGCAATTAACTATAGCCTGGGTGTTTTACCTCTCCAGCACAGTAAGTCTCAAGGTTTTGCGAAGTAGCGAGAAGAATAAGTCCGATAATACAAAACAAAGTCATAAGAAGAAGACCCTCTGCGCGTCCCCAGAGATCTAACGCTTTGGCCATGGGGATATAAACCGCAGCTGTCATGGCATTGGCGACAATAGTGATGACTGTCAAAAGGGAATGGCCCATGAATGAACTCGTGGCATAGGCAGTCAAGCTATAGACCATGGAGCTTTTCATGTTATTGATGAGTGTGAGAAACCAAATACTGTTCAGGTCGAAATATTAGTATTCTAAACACTTGGTGAGATGGGTAGAAACGTGTAGAAACGAACAATATCAACACCGTGAACACGGACCCCTTTCCCCAGGCCAATGTGACTGCCTCAATTTGTCTCACGCCAACTTGTGCATCTTCAGTTGGTCTATCTTCATCATTTTTAGATACTCCAGCAATTTCATTCATGTCATGTGCAGCCTCCTTGTCATTTGCTTTCATCTGGACGACATTTGGGTCACTTATCGAAGCTTCATGAGAGTTCGCAGCAGGCTTTTCACCCACAATTCTGTGAAGCTTGCTGAGAATGGCCATTGTGCTCGTTGGAGGAAAAAACGAGCATTTGCAAGCACGACTGTTATGGCGAACAGGCGGCTATTTATTATTGTGCTGGACAGTGCTGGGTCGTAAGTCTAACTCTTTCGGGGTTAACCAGTGGCCCGATTCTCGGGAGTGGGGAGATGAAAAATCCATGATTTGTTCAAATGGACAGCTTGTAAGTGCGGAATTAGAGAGAAAAGAGAAAAAAAAACATAATGTAGAAAGGGGCAAGGTAAGCGGCGAGACACCAGCTTTCAGGCCCCGCTCTTGGTGTTACCGCGCAATACAGTATAAGGGACCCTGGCCACACCTAAGTACTAACTAATGCCAACCCTCGGGATATCTGGGCTGTCTTGGTATGCTCGGCTATGAGCCATGAATATTTGACGATTGGTTGAGTTTTATAATCCGGCCAGGAGAAGGCATTACGGGTTTTTTTTCTCTTTATTTAATGCGCTACTTTGTTGTCTCGTCTTTTTTTGTCGAATACGAAAAACCCGTAACCCTCGGTTCTAATTCTTCTATCAATCCAGAGAGTCACCGTACGTGGTGTGGGCGGCGTGACTCCGAATATCTCCCTCGCCACCTAGCCAAGCTTGGACGGCTGCTATCTGTGCGCCAAGAGCGCTTCCACGAATATCATGGGCCATTGAACCCATTTCGAATAAAACAAATTCATCAGCTAGCACCTGGGCACGGATTAACTTGGCAAGTATTATCTTGAGCGTCAAAATATCTCGTATGGATCACTTATCCTAAGTGAAGAACTAGCGCCATCCGGAATCACAAGGCCAAGCCCATTCCTTCGTATTTCTTACCAAGACCCCATTTTGCCATATTGCAAGGGTAAAGTACTGCTGGCCAATGAAGAGACCTCGTACAACTTTTGGCGGCCACTTGGGACTCGGAGCCTGGCCCGGCCGGCCTCGTGGGTGGTAACTGGGGGGGGGGGGGGGTATCCAACATCCTGCACATCTTGCCTGGTAATTTCATTCAATATCCAATCGCCCCGTTGATTTGACAGTGAACAAATGAGAGAATAAATTTTTGAATGAAGATTCATCCCGAGACGATTTTATCAACTATGTATAAACAAAGGAATTGGGCCTGAGGAAGGTAAATAATAGGTGTAGTCTAAGATACAACATCATAAGGCAAGGAACTCTAGACTATTCCATCTATAATTTCAATGGAGGACCGCCAAGGCGAGAAGCGAAGGTGTTTCCAATTTTGTGAATATTTTCAAATGCCATACCGAACAATACATGCTGTATCAGCCACAATCAGGATCTGATTAGATTGATTGAGCGGATTGATTTAGGCCAGCTCCAAGATGCTGCGACGCTAATCCGATTATGTCCGACGCATGACCTTGCTTTAACTGTGTCTGGAAAAGCCCGACTTGGCCCATATTTAAAGCCCCCATATCGCAGTGAAGTTTGGTATTAAAGTTTGAAGCTGAGTACTCAGACCAATCGCTAGACATTTGGGTCCAGTCGATCTCCTCTCAAACTAGACTGGCGCCCGATCATTTCCGTATTCTCTTCCACGACTGGGCATGTCGAAATTCCTGTTTTCAAATGCCAATGTTCCTCGCTTATATGAAATTTAAAATTTCGTGCAGAAGAATCTATTGTGTGTGTAATGCTCTCACGAGCATGTCGAAGGTGCCTTTATTTTTTCCAAGAGAATCTAGCAATCCTCCCATGTCCAGTCCTCGAAGAAGGTTATGATACTTCGACTGACTGAACATGGAGTAATACTTATATGGTCCTCCTTTGGAATTTCCTCTGCTTTGACTCTTCGTATCCCCTTTGAGCCTCTCAACATCTCAGAAAGACCGAAGGCGCTGTCCGCCATCTTCTGATCGGAGGCTGTCTGCACTTTCTTCTCATATTCGTCAAGTGATTCATTATCCCATCGGGGTGGAGTTTGTTCAAAGGAGCCCCAGAAAATAGCCAGCGATGGTAGCGAGCCGATATTGACTGGCGTGATTTCGTTCTCCAAGAATGTTTTCGCCTCGCTCATTATGCACCTATCATTCCACCAAATCGAGGGGCTGGCAACCAAGTAGCTATCGAACATAGTGGGGCGCGTGAACAAGGCGTGGAGCACGAAAATGCCCCCGTATGAATGGCCATAAAGACCTTCTCGCGAGACAGTTATTTGCGGGTAACGCGCTTTGACCGCGGGCCGAACACATCCATCAATAAAATCAAGAAAGCCATCGGCTCCTCCGTGGCCAGGAATTGGATTCTTCGTTGGTGGGGTCAAATCGCTGTTCCGTCGTTGAAAATCATATAATTTTCTAGTTAACGGATACCCAATGGCGACAATGAGACCTCCTCCAGTGTATCGTGACGAGAGTTGGCGACGCCAAGAAGACTCGGTTGCAGTCAGAAACGTTACGTTCCCATCGACCATATACCTAGCGAGATGGGGTAAGTAAGCCTGGCCCCTTGGAGTTTTCGCTAGTGGCATACATGATAGGTAGGGGTTTGCGAGCCGAAGCCGGACCATCTCGCCAATTCAACGGCCAAGATACTTGAATCAAATATTTTTCGCCTTGATTGTTGTCCATATAAAACTGCTCGGAGTTTGGAAGCGCGACCGCGGTCGGCTGATCGCTGTTTTCGACAAATTCGCCCATCCTAATGAGATCGAAAAATCCAGCTGAATTTTCTCCAATGAGGTGAGGTGCAAGGAACGTTGTATAAGACGTGTACGACAAAAGCCGAAGGAAGTTTCGGCGATAACATCTGTGGGTCACAAATTCATGGTTTGGGGTCCCGATCTCGGATTGTGGCGAGCGCCATGGGCCCACCGGTACAGCCCAACCATACAAGGCTAGACCGAAGTAAAGCTAACAATTGAAGGATAATTTAACCAGGGACACTTATGGGGATAGCACGCACTTGAAGATTTTGTAGCTCTCGGCAACATAGGCATCGTCTAGTTAATACTACCATGACAAAAATCTCAACATACTACAGTCCGTTATCGGAGTACTAGTAATATTGTCCAAAGTCACGGCTCAGCGCTTTCTTTTTCGACCTTGAGAGGCCAGAAATGGATCACATTCTTAAATTTTCAGGCAGATTAGGCTTCAGATGCAATTCGTAATCATTTAAGATCCATGACGAATTCTACGTCAGAAAGATGAGCTATAGGTATCCTAGACAACTTAGCACGCAAGATTGGAACAACTCTTCTTACCTGTCCGAGGATCCGGAAAATTGCCCTTGCGAAATAAAAAGTGACGATGAAGAATTTCTTTTTCTGATAAAATATCTACATCCCTAGTAGTATTTGAAATAAATCTAGGGGTAGTACTACTAAGTGACCAGACCTATTAAGAACCGTGGGATCTATCTAGTACTTAACCATGTCCCGAGGTAGTATTCGTCTAAGATCTTCAACGCACGCGAATGGATGTATAGTAAATGTGCGCCCGGGCGCCTTGCTCAAATATTCTAAGGTTCTTGCTCAATTACTGTTATCCTAACCAATAGACAAATAGGTGGTCTCTTACGAAAACTATATGATTTGGGCGGTCTCCGTTTCTCCATTATCCCTTCGCACTGCCCAAAAGCCTACCGGGCCTAGTATTAATGACTATATTGAGGTTCGAAGGTTAGTTTATCCCGAAGATTACTAGTACCTTTGGGGCTGTCATTATCTAACTCGGGGTGTGCCGGAGCCAGCAAAATATACGAAAAAAAGATACAAGTACCTAATTAGGCGAAACGGAACAAGTTTTAGAATATCAATGAAGTCTATTATATTGTTCTAAACGACAAGTTTCCAACGCCATATGTATATTTGTGCCAGATTCACCCTGTCAGGCCAAAGAAACTCGAAACTTTGTAAAACACCGAAGGCCGAAAATCTTCAATAAGAGCAACCATGAGAATGTATGAAAAGAAAGTAATATCTAAGGCAAAGCGCTGTAGCCTAGAATGAGAAGAAGTGTCTATGTGCGAAGAAAGAAAAGCAGGGGGCTGAGGATGATCCGGAAAGAGAAATTAAACCGAATGAAGATTTGAATATCTCCTTAGTCCAATTTCTTGGTCATCATAGGTTTGGTGAAAGCAAGACCGAACCCTTCCTTCTCGGCATTGCGACCGGTGCCAATACTCGGTAGGCAGTGAATGGTGGAAAAGTCGTAACCAAGCGATTTGGCGTCATTTAGTCTCGCCCGGATAAGTGCCCGTTGAACACCGCGCCCGCGGAAGTTCGGGGTCGTGCTGTCGATGTAGAGATGTGCGATCTTGCCATACTGGGTCTCCATCAAAGCCATGGCACCACATCCCGCAATTTGCCCATCGATCTTCGCAAAGTATAAGATTGTGTCGCGTCGTAGCACTGCTGACTCCGCTAGGCTTTCGAGAACCTCGACTGACCGTCCATCGTCTTTGAATCCAGCGACTGAGGCGTGAATAAATGTTGAGCCGTTTTCTTCGTTTGCTGCGCCTCGGCTGACGATCATTTCGGGTCCAAATGTAAGGTCCTCGGAGAAGCTCATGTAAGGGTCAATTTCGACTTGAATGTCATGTAGGGAGCGTGCATAGATGTTCAGGAACCCGTCGAGCACATAGCTACGCATGGCAAGTGCTTGCAATGCACTCTGGTCTGCATATGGGCAAAGCAAGATGGAAGGTGTCAAGTCCGCAGTAGTGTGTAAGGCTTCGAGTTGTTCAATATCGTTAGTAGTGACGAGGCCTTTCATGCCCAGGCCAAGAGTGCAGTTGATTTGTGAGCCGAGATGGGCCTTGGTGAGGTAGACGACGCCACCGGCAGCCACGGGGTGCAAGCTGATATTGTCGCGAGGGAGCAATTGCATGAAGACTTCGACTTGTCGTGAAAGATGAAGGACATGAGCATCCTCGATGTGGTGAATGGTATCGAGTTTGTTCAACAACCGAGGAGTCATTTTCGAGGTTGGAGGTTGCACCGGCTTGGGGTGATCTGTGTGGATAGCGCTGGTAGGAGCTGCGTGCAACATGATGTTGGTTTGACTCAGGGGTTTGAGAAGTAAGATGATGGATAAATAGAGAATAACTTGTAGATTTAAACAAAAAACCTTCTTAATTTATGGTTTAGAGCTATAGAAAGGTTGATTTACTCCGATTTATTTGATCCGGATCTATGCCAAGAGATATCCCATACGTGAGTCGCTGCACTCCCTGCATTCTCGGCCCAGTTGTGCGTACGTGGTCTGCCGTTCCGGAATCCAGATCGCTCGCGAGAATACGTACCCCAAGTATCTTGGCGGTGAAAAGTGGAGCGATTGTCAAGCAGTCAATGCTGACAGGACTCTTGACCATGCTCTGAGATTTGTTTCAGATCAATGCTCGTGAAATTCAATGACGATTACGCATGCGAAGTACTGATCGACCCCTCGGATGATCATCCAAGGAAACTATTGTGACAGGCCCTAGCTTTTTCCTAGAAGGCGGAGTCGATCTTCTCCACTCCGCCCTTGCCCTGAGACGAACGAGGTGAAAAAAGGGCCTTCCTGTGTTCGGGTGAGCGAGTCTTGTTGCCTTGTTGTTTGAATCTTCATTAGGGGTCAAATCATTAGTCAAATGACTCCTTTTCTCACATAATCTGGTGGAGTATTTTGCTAGTTGGTAGATCACCTGTTTGTTCAGCTCAATCTACGAGACCCACTCTATTTTCATTCCCTACCTTTTGTATCTGGATGCTCATCAGCTACTGAGCACTTGCTTAATTCTTCATCATTCTGCAAAGGGTTTGCTTATGCGTTCGCGCCACTTTGATATCTCATGCGGCCCTTTCCGCAGCCCTTCCCGCCGCCCATCCCTTTAGCAGTTGAAACAAGATTTGACTTCACCTGATCCAAGTGTCTAAATTGCCACTAGTCTCGTATGTAGTTAGGAATTTACTAATATATTGTTTGGCCCCAATATTATTCGTTGGAACGTGCATTCATTGCCAGGAATTTCAATCGCCAATTGCCATTCGTGTTGCTTATTTTAGTGGCCGTTCCATAGATGCTTCTGTTCCGCTTGGGCCTCGCGCTTATCCATCACACGGGCAAAAAGAACCTTGTTTCGACAACGCAGATTAAACATGTCACTGAATGTAGAAGAAACTTGAACGCCTAGCATATGCATTCTCTTAGATCTGTAGGTATTGTAGAACTTCGGAACTCCTCGAAATGACGTCGGGGTCGTAGGAGGGCACGCCACCTACGTTGAAAACTATACGGACGGGCTTGGCAAAATCACCGACCAAGAAAGATGGAATTGCTTATCTTAGAATATGTTCCAAGGAATGAAGCATGTCATTTTCAAATTCTGGGAGCGGCGCTTGCCCCGATCGGATACTAGTAGTCGAATTTGACAACTTTGCCGATTGCCGGCGAAAGGATTGGTACGATGCAGCCCGATACCTCTCACCTGGGCAAAAATATATTTTCTGTCACTTAGGTAATAGGTACTTCCCAGTGCCTGCCCGGGCAGGTGACTGTCCAGGTCATAATACCTACTACGGGTCCAGACTCTGAGTTTCTAAAAATTGATCCAATCGAACGCGGGTGGCAAGTCCATAATTGATCTGCTCGGGATCACCTCCCGGTTGATCTCTAACTTATTAGTACTACTGGTACCTTTGATGGCCGTTCACCAAAATGACCCTTTTTTGGACTCCTATTACTCCTATTTTTATGTTTCAGGGTCTTGAAACGTGACGCGTGTAAAGTTTGACAAGAACATTATGATCTGAAAGTTAGCCGATAAACTAGCAGTTCTTGGCATTGAGGCTCGTCTGCGCTGAAGATGTATGTTTAAGGAGAGATTATCACGCCATGAAAACCAGATCTTTGCTTTCTTCAAACAAAAGACGAATAATATTCTCAAATCAAACCATCCCAATAATTGCCTTATCGAAGAAATGCTGATCTTTCCTGATGGGTGGGCGGAACTCCGCGCAAGGGATGAACCCGTCAGGAACATGTCGCTACAGCGCCAATGAAATCTCTTGGAGAGATTCCGACAGGCGGGAACATCCCTCGGTGTGTGATGTCATGATCGACCAGAAATGCAAGGCAAAGTTTGATCCGCCAAGCATCCACATATTCTCACATTTGGGTATGTTATACACGGAGTACACTTGCTCCATCTAAACCCTTGTCATACTCGATCTGTGGCTGGGGGGGGTAGAGAACACGTACTCTCACACGTACCTTGCGAACACACGTACCCTCTAGGGATTTTTAGCCAGGGGGCAAAAGACTACATTGAATATAGAAATAATGAGCTATTCAACACTAATTCTATTCTCCAACTCTCTTTCATTTCTCTCATATCGATACACTCTTTTTATCACACACTCTCTTTTACGATCATGTCTGAAAAGGCACCACAGCAGCAGATTCCAGATGGCCCACACGTGGCAGGCAGAGATCGGCTATCATATATCGTAACAACATCTAAAGAGACCATTGACTCAACAAACAAGGAGATTGAGGATGTCTACCCCGAAGGTGGACTTAGAGCATGGCTCGTAGTAGCCGGCGCCTTTGTGACTCTGTTTTGTTCCCTCGGAATGCAGTCCTCGGTTGGTGTTCTCCAATCCCATTGGGGGAAAAACCAACTTCAGTCTTACACTCCGGGGACAATTGGATGGATATCGTCCGTCTTCGTTTACCTCAACATGGTCCTGGCCGCGCAGGTGGGTCCAATGTTTGACAAATACGGTCCCCGCTGGATCCTGCTCGTCGGATCTGTGCTTTTCACCCTGACTATGTTCCTATTGGGATCATGTAAAGAATACTACCAGTTCATGCTCTGCCTCGGAGGTCTAGGTGGATTGAGTGGTGCCTTAGTCACGACTCCATCGATGGTCGTCTTGTCGCACTGGTTCAATCGCCGCCGAGGCATGGCAACTGGTATTGCCATGGTCGGAGCGAGTCTCGGTGGAATTGTCTTTCCTTTGATTCTGAGAGCAACTCTAGACTCTCTTGGTTGGGCCTGGTCACTGAGAATCATTGGGTTCATCTTCATGGGGCTTCTTTCCATTGGCAACCTTTGCATTAAGACCAGACTTCCTCCCAAGACACGAAAGGGTGGATTGAATCTCCGTTCTTTCCGCGATTCCAGACTCGTTTGGTTCACAGCGGCCCAATTTTGTATGTTCCTCTACCCCTATCACCTTTTCAAAATTCATGAACTAATTGGTCCTAAAGTCGGTCAGATTGTCCTGGTCGCGTCTCTCGGCCTTGTTCCCTCATATGCTATCGCGCAAGGATTTAACACGGAGACAAGCTTATACTTGATGTCTGTTTACAATGCGTACGTATACACTTTTCTACTCTATCTGTTTGAAATCTAGCTAACGCGCAACTTTAGTGGAGCCGCTGTTGGTCGGGGGCTTTCAGGATTCGCCTGTGATCGATTTGGACGTTTCAATACAATGGCAGTCATAATGGCTTTTACGACGGTTTTTATATTCGCTCTTTGGTACCCATTCGGATATAACGTCGGTGTATTATACACTTTTGTTGTTCTTATGGGATTCGGAACCGGTGCTATCCTCTGTCTAATTCCTGTCTGTATTGCCCAAATGTGCAAAACGGAGGAAGTTGGGCTTTGGCTTGGAAACTGCTATCTTGTTATCAGTCACGGGTAAGTCTGGTTTTGTTATCTCTAGCATTGGTACATCTACTAATCCTTTGTCCTAGGTCCCTCGTGGCCATTCCCATCGGTGGTCAGCTCCTGAAGATCATTGGCCCGTCGAATCTAGTGGCTTTCATTGGCGCTATGCTTGCTATGTCTTTTGTGTGCCTACTTGGCGCGAGATGGGCATGTTTAGGATATAATTGGAAGTGGTTTGTCACGATGTAAACTCAGAGTACATTCTTTTTTGGCATGCGAAGGAAATACACGCGTCCAAGTTCATGAGTTTTTTTTGTATTATCAAAATTTTCGGCCCAGCACTTAGGGTACTTACATAGACTAGAAATTTCATATTTTTCTCTCTCTTAGAATAAGCTAATCATGAGCCTGTGGTGCTCTAGTCAGGGTACCAGTACTATAGAAAGCCCCCGAGACGAAAATTTTCCACCGCTGTACCACCTGCCAGTGCGAGGTATAGAAAAATAAAGACAATGAAACGATACCTTCGCTGGGATACCATCCGATCCGATCCGATTTGGTTGGAATACTAACAACGGGCTGAACTACATTGCGAACAATATAATTCCAAGGTTGCAATTTCCAACTTGAAATGAACTCGCAAAATAGCATCCACCTGGGCATAATGGCTCTTCAATAAAACCGAACTCATACGCTCGAGAACCGAAATCGTCTGTACTAGTAGGGCCAGTCAACTCGCTTACACCACTCTAAAAAACGGCGATATCGGATTGGTTCTTGGGTGGTAGCAGCCCTGGCGGGCCGAGCACCTGGTAAACTAACCAAAAATGGCCTTACCGCAGCGCCCAGGGCTGTGCAACCAACCAACCAGAGCATCACGACGCCCAGCAGCGGGGCCCAGGGCGCCTTACCAAAAGCCTTCTTTTAAAGCACGAGGCTGAGCCGTTGGCACGAGACCTTCAACTTCAACCTTCTAAAAGACCGAGAGGGCGCCAACTATATTATTCTCGCTCCGTCCCTATCACCCTTTTTTTTAAAAAAAAAAAAAAAAATATCGGCCAACTCAAAAATCAACAAACGAAGACCGGGTCACCACACCCTATCATCAAAATGAGCGCCTGGTACACACGACCCTTGGAGTGGATCTACCTCCGACGAGGCAAGGCCAAGAAACGCAGATACCACAAACGAGTCCGGGAAAGGGAGCGAGAATTGAGACGCGCGCATAATGGCGAAGCTACTTGTGATAAGGAGTTGTACTTTGAACCTTACAATCAGCGGAAACCGCGCTGGACTTGAGTAAGCCTGCTCTGTTTCAAGTTCAAGTTCTTTACTTGGTTCGGCAGAGTTACGACTTCAGCCCTTTTCAGGCTCCCATTCTCCGGCGATACTTCGGACGATGTCCCTTGAACTCGTCCCAAATCTCGTCGAATCATAAAAGGTTCGTGTTTTCAGGGCCGAGAAGGGTAGTCTTGCGACGACATCAAATCGTGCGATTAATCACGATCGCATGTCACCCGTGTCGATCCTGCAAAATCAACATGATGGCTTTATGAAGATCGATCGATATCCCCAATCCGTCGAGAGATGGGGATCTTCAAACAGGCACAAGCATGAGTCTTCATTTCTACTTCATCTGTGCTCTGTCTCGAGTTCAATATCTTGGCATATTGATTTCAGAAGTAGCCGTTGTGAGTAAAAATGGCGGCTTTGCAATGGATAAATCTATATTTCTCCGCGTAATTGTTTACGGCTAGGTAAATTCAAGCTTAGTTACGAGGGAAAGATGCTTCTAAGACTACACTTCTAGATAGCCATCCCGCGTCTTGAAATTTCTATCAATTTATCACCTCTAAACATCAATTTTGATACACAACCATCGTCAACACCAAAGACACCCCTAGCCATAACTAGATATCCTAATGCTCACAAAGATTAAACTCCCCAATTTCAAAATTCTGATTTCGTTCCGCAGACCTCAAACTCCGCTCCGCCATAAGCTCCAACCTATGCTCCCTCGCCTCATCCACCGACATCAACTCACCCCGGCCCGGCCCTGGGCACGGGGGAGCGTCCGAATCCAGTACCACTTGTTCCCCATCGTCACGACCCCGCTCCTTGCGTTCCGAAGGGAACCAATCCTCCCGTTGCGGTGGCACATTCGCAGAAGAAATAACCCTTCGATGCGGATCGACCAAGAAAAGCGCGAGAATCTTCCGATGGCCCGACTTGGACTTATCTGCGAGTTGAAAAGGCGATACTCGATGCTGAAGGGTATTGGGGAATGTAATCAATCGGCCTTCGTCGCACTTTATGCCTCCGAGTTCTTGCGTGATATTTGTCTCGCCTCGGGAATTTGCTTCGTCGAAGCCGTAGACTGCTTGGATGAATTCGTGTCTGTCTTGTTCGTAGCTTGGTTCTTCGAAATCGCAGCTGGCGCGTTGGCGGAAGGAGAGATTGCTGGGTGTTATGTTTTCGTTATCGTAGTAGTATATTGCTGAGGCTGCGATTCGTTCATTCTGCGATGTGTTAGTCTTATCCGGGCGGTGATCTTTGTCTTCCCATATATGAATCACTGGCAGAAACTTGAAGCATGGGAGAGGGGGGGGGGGGTTGGAGGGAGTGATTTACCAATTGTCCTTCAATGTGCCAGCTACCTCCCTCGTACTCAGGGTTGTCGGGAGTAAGTTCAATATTAGCCATCTTGACAATGACTTGCAATCTTTGGCCGGGAAAATTGGTCCGGAGATCAACTCGCTCCCACTGAGAGCTTTTCCTAGGCTTGAACTCCCCCGGTTCAGGAAGTAAAATAGGACGGTTCGCAGCCCATCCTTCCCAAATTTCACCCCAAGCCTCTTCATCAAAGGTATCCCATTCTGGCGCCTCTTCATCCCAGTGCTCACCAGGGTACTGCGGTTCCGGCTCTGAATGCTCACCATATTCCACCTCTTTATAATCAATTCTGCCCTTGTGCAGTTGCTGTTCAAGACTCTTGTTCCAAAGCGGAATCGTCTTGGAAATAATTTTCTCAATGACACCATACAGGTCTCTATGCTTTTCAGGATGCAGGTTATTGATATACGAGACGATCTTACATCCCTCCTCGGTGAATTCCACGTCACAGGGTAACCACTGGAAACTTTTGCTAAATACCGGCAGCCCGCGTGGCAGATGAGGAGTGAACTGAAGAATTTGCTCGTCCGTTGGCTGGGGCACTATCGAACCATATCCCATAGCCTCGATACTGTCATTGAGTCCGATAGTTCTGTCCGGAAGGACGCGCGTTCGACCATATATGACGGGGAAAAGAGATGGGTGGACAAGATCAACTACTTTGTTATCCGAGCCCGGGTGGTAATCCTTCTCGTCTTCTGGGATATTGCTAAGAGGCACCGACGCATCTTTCAACGCCTGGCGTAATTCTTGCGAAATGACGGCGTCCGATTTTACCACGCCGGTATCGAATACCTGGACGTAGCCTGTCTCGTCGAAAATCCCGGCTTTCCATTGTAATTCTTTGATTACCCAGTCTATCATCCGGGGTGTGATGTCTTCGCCACTTTCTGTGATCTCGTCTCGCCATTTTGATGTGATGTTGAGATCGAAGACCTGCAGATGAGAATTAGCTATGTAATGTAATACCAGGCCAGCCCAGGCACAGCCATGAAATTAGTATAAATATGGCCCAAACCTTTCGATCCCATTCGGGTTTATCAGTAATCGAGTTCATAACGCGCATCATCAAGATTTCCCGATGAACATTCAAAAAACTAGAAAAAAAGCCTCCCCCGTTAACTTCAATTTCCAAAGTTCTTATGTCAATCAACATCTTTCCTCTCACCAAGCAAAAACTCACTTCACCCTCCCATACTCCAAATGAGCTTCATCCAACCCATTAGGAAACCCCCCAACCATCCTAAAGTGATGAATAATCTAGATTTACAGAAAAGTCCATGCTCAGCGAAAAATGAAAATGAACCAGGCCGGATAGGATCCGGATCGGATCGGGTCGTATCTCACTCACCGCAGGCGTTGCGTTCAGAGCAACATTGAACCCTGGCATTTGCAGGTGCACAGGATTCGTATTCGTAGATAAAGACATTCTCGGTGCTTGGGTGTAGAAACTCGTAGCATTGACGAGGCGATATAAAGGATGGAGATGGTGGATTCGTTTGAAAGATGGCATTTGTGCCACTACCGTGCAGAAGAAAATAAAAGGAGGAAAAAGACGCCCCAAAGCTGGAGCCTAGTAGACTCGAGGTAGCGCCAGGCAGAAAAGGGACTAGTTAGTTCGAACTTGAATGCAGGCAAGACAAAGCGACGGAGTGGTGGTTACAATGCTCTACCAATTCGAACGATTGGAATCAACTTAAAGGGTCTATTTCAAGTTGTCTACCTCTTCTAGGTACTCGGGGTGGGTAGTCAATTTGAACATCTACAACTATACCTACAAAGAATAGTTCAAGTTTAAAGTAATAAAATAAAATGATTTCGTATTTCGTATATGACAATCATCCCACAAAAGAGAAGTATTATAAAACCAATTCAAAAAAGACATAACCATAACCATAAAAAAAGTAGAAAACACATCAGTCATAAAAGAGTCTTCTTCGGAATAACTCAAATCTTCTCCTCATCTCACCCAGACTCAACAAATCAAGTCAATCCAGTCAAGCTTCGCTTCGACTAAGAAGAACCAAGATACTTAAGCACAGACTCGCGCTCCTCAACGGGAAGCATAGAAAGAACCTGCTGCACACCACGCAAACCACCCTCCTTATTCCCAATAAGCAACTGGGCAACCTCAGCCGCAACACCCTCAGTCCGGAGCGCCTCAACCTTGCCCTGAACAGCCTTCTTATTCTCCTCATACCACATAGCGACCTTCCGATCATCGTGCTCAAGCTCATCATCCAGCATTCCAGTCCAAGCGTGCAGGGTCTCCAGGTGCGAGGCGCGGGTCACCTGGGCAGGGACCTCAGCGCCAGCAGCGGCGGAAGTGGCGGGAGCGGCTGACTTGGCAGCAACCATGCGCTTGACGATGAGTTCCTCGCTCAGACGGCGGCGCAGACGCCAGTAGAAGAAGCGACGGGCGTTTTGCCAGCGGAGGGGTTGACGGATGGCATCCTTAGCTTGCATGCGGCCGGCGCGGTCGTGGAGGTCGGCGAACTGTAGTGCAATCTGCATATACACGGGCAAGAGCTGTTCCTCGCGCTGGGCCATCTGGGTCTTGATGTCGGACAGCTTCTCCTTGCTCAGGGTAGTGTCTTCCAGTGAGCGGCGCAGGTCGCCGTAGGTCTGGTCCAGGCGGGCCATGGTGTCCAGCTGCTTGTCGCGGCGGTACTTGATGTTGACGATACCTTCTGGTTCGAGGACACCGCCGCGGGCTTCTTCGTCGGCGTACATCTCCATTTGGTCTGGGTTGATGGTCGGGTCGATGACGACCCATGATCCACCGCGGAGTTCACCGTGCGGCGGGATGTAGACGAAGATCGGTTGCTCGTATTTGACAAGGGCGTCGACGATGTAGGAGCCGTACTTGAGAACTTCGTTGTACATGTCGCGCTGGCCGCCGGAGAAACCGCGCCAGTTGGCTAGGATCATGACGGGGAGTTGCTCGCCGTTGTTGAAGTCGCGGAGGGCTTGGGCGGTCTTGTACGCTGAGTTAGGGTACCAGACACCGCCAGCTTCTTGCGAGATCATCTCCATGGAGTCGGGGTTGGCGGGGTCGGCAGGGGTGACGTTCTCGACGGAGCGAGTCTCGACGGCGATGACTCCCATGGGGATACCGCCGAGACGGGCGCGACCGACGACGACGGTACGGGCCCAACCTCCGAGAGCCTCCTCGAATGAGTCCTTGTCGAAGAGACCGGGCAGGAAGCCTTCCTCCTCCTGCTTACCGGCGATCAACCAGCGGGGGTCGTAGGCCTGCTTGGCAGGGGGGTAGTAGCCAATATCACGGTCCCAGTCATCGGACCAGGGGCGGATGGGGATGGGAGCACCCTTCTTGTCGGGAACGAAGCCCATCCAGTCAACAATCTTCTCCACACCCTCGAAGTCATCATTGGCAGTCATGTGCGAGACACCGTTCTTGTACATGATCTGGGTACCACCAAGTTGCAGGTTGGAGGTGTAGACCTCACGACCCAGCAGCTTGTTGATGGCAGGGGCACCAGTCAGGATGATAGGCTGACCCTCAACCTGGATAGCACGCTGGCCGAGACGGACCAGGTAAGCACCGATACCGACGGAGCGGCAAGTAACCAGGGTGATGGTGAAGATGTCCTCGTAAGCCTTGGAAGTGGCACCGGCAATGAGACCAGAGCCCTTCAGACACTCGACACCAAGACCGTCCTTGGCACCAATGACAGTGGTGATCTTGTGGCGCTCCTCACCCTCATCATGGATGAGCTCGGTGATAACCTCCTTCTTCTTAGTAGCGTCGAAGCGCTTCTTGACCTCGGGGGTGAGGTAGAGGTACTTGAAGCCGGCCTCGGGTTTGGAAGCATCGTTCCAGGCAACAGAGAAGAAGGGAATCAGCTCGTCGGCCATGCCGATACGGGCACCAGAGTTGGCAGACAAGTAGATACGAGGAATGCCCAGCTTGCGAGCCAGCTCGGTACACTTGTGGAAGAACTTGTCTTCCTGAGGACCGAAGGAACCGATCTGGAAGGTGATATCGTTGGCGACGATGATGAAGCGACGGCCGCGGGGGTACTCAGGAGTACGAGCAGTGACAAGCCAGCCGACCATACCGTGGCTGTTGGTACCGGGCTCGCGGGCGACCTCGATCAGGTTGTCAAGATCATCAAGGACAAGCTCGCTGTAGTCAATGCACTCGCCAATGGCGGGGCGCTGGCTAGCCAGAGAAGGAATCTTCTCAGAGGCACGAGCCCAGCTATTCTGGAAGGCCTGGCGGAAGAGCTCGGGGAAATCGTACACGTACTGAGTTCCCATCAGGTGAGCCTTGTAACGCTTGGGCTGCAGCCACTCCTTAGTAGGGTAAGGAGTAGAGACAGGACGCATGTGCATGGAGCCCAGCTTGGTGGTACCACCAATGCTCTGGAAGATCCACTCGCCCTTCTCGGACTTGCGCTCAATGTACAGCTCGACCTGGATGATGAAACCGTAGGTGTTGCTGATGATGACACGGAGAGGGTAGGGCATGCCGGTAGCCGGGTCGGTGCAGAGGATGCGGATCTCAGCACCGGTGACACGGAGGCGCCAGAGACGACGACCGAAGCGGTCCAGGAAGCCGGCCAGAGCCTGCTCAACATCGGTGGGCTCCAGGTTGAAGACGGGGGAGAAGTTGATGAAGATGTGGTTCAGATCGGAGTTGTTGTTACCGATAATCTCCAGGGCATCCAGAATATCGTTCATCAGGCGATCAGCCTCCGAGATCAGGTACTCCGCAGTAGGGATGTCATCGCGCAGGCGACCAGGGCGGACGACAGCGCGGATGAAGTAGCGCTTGTCAACAGCCTTGTCGTTCTCAGGACCCTTGCCCATAGCCTCGTAAACGTGGATGTTACGGTTCTCAGTGAAGACGGGCTTGATGTTGAACTTGGACAGACGTCCCAGCTCAAGCTGGAAGGCAAGAGCGGGCTCGCTGTGGCGGATAGACAGATCTTCCTCGTAGACGGGGCCACGGAAAGTGAAGTAGCCAGGGTAGACACCCTCGCGACCACAGATGAAAGTGACGCGGCGGATACGGCGGGCGAGCAGCTCCTCCTTGTTGTCATCAAGCATCTTCTGCATCTGGACAACGAGCTGAGAGTCGTCCTCCTCCTCAATGTCGCGGACGGCGATGTTGAGAACACCAGTGAGCTCGTTATCGTTGTCAGTCTTGACAGTGGGACGACGCTTGCCCTCCAGGTTGGCAATCAGACCCTGCTCGGGACGCTTAGCGGTACCAGCCTTGGGGAAAGCCTCTAGAGCGCGGGGCAGGAACTCCTCAGCATCCTCAAGGTACTGGACGGGCATGATAACACCCTTACGGACGGGGTCAGTGTAGGGGTCGTTGACCATGTAGGACATGTCACTAATCGAGTTGATGCGCTTGAAGGGGTTGATCTCGGTGGTAGGGGTACCGGGAGCAGAGGGCTGGGTGGAGGAGACAGAGCCAAACTCGGGCTGGCCGAGCTTGCCCAGAGTGAAGTCCCAGGACAGGAAGGGAGGCTCATTGGCGGCGCTGTAGTCGATGGACTTGAGGGTGTAGGCACGGTAAGCACGGCGGACATAGACCTCAAGAGCGGCCAGAGTAACCCAGGGATCCTGGTGGATGAAGAAGCGAGGCAGAACGTCGAAGACGGTGTACTTGGAGTCAACAACCTCCTTCAGGGCACCGAAGTCGGGCTCACGGTGCTCCCAGCCAGTCTCACCGTAGCGGGACTCAACGACGGAAGAACGGAGGATGTGCTCCATCTGGGACAGACGCTCTTCGAGGGAAGGCATGGCGCACTGGATAAGAACCTCACGAGCCTTGAGGGTGACCTTGGCGGCGGCACGGGCCTCAAGATCGGTCAATTTCTTCAGGATGGGCTTGAAGTGCTTGCCGACATTGTCAACGTTGGGCTGGTTGGGGCGGTACATGTCCAGGATGGCGAGGACCAGGTTGTTCTTGGAGCCAATTCGGCTGTGGGAGAGAACGGTGTGAACAACGCTGACGATGTCCTCCTTGTTCTCCTCACGGAGCTTCAGGATAACATCCTCGTCACGCTTGGTGCCAGTAGAGAACAGCTTCTCAACCTGGTAGTACTGCTCGAGCAGAGCGATGAAGACATTGTACTCGTTGGCCTTCAGGCCATCAAGGTACTTGTTGATAACCTGGACGAGGGGCAGGATGGTAGCCTTCAGGATCTCTGCATCAGCAGGGTTGACGTTCTCCTCAAGGAACTTGACGATGGTCTTCTGGAGGGTCTTGGCAGGGAACTCGACCTTGCGGGCCTTGGCCTTGTCGACAACGGTCTGGAGCTGAGTGTCAAGCTTCTGGGGCATACGCGAGTGCAGAGCCGAGGACTGGGCATTCCACTCTCCGTAGGGGAGTTCGGGGTTGCGCAGAACCTCGACGAGCTCCTTAAGGGTAGCACCCATGATGACCTGGTTGTCGAAACCGCGGAGGATGTTCTCCAGAGTAGAGTAGAGCAGAGCGAAGCGCTGAGGAGGCTTGTTACCGACAACGACAGGGGCGCCAATCTCAGGCAGCTGGCCAGTGAAGGGGTGGGCGTGCTTGACGCGGGAAGGGTCATCCAGAGCAAGAATACCGAGGATGTCACCAGCCTCGAGGGTGGCACCGGGCTGCTTGATGAGCTGAACGATACCGTCCTCCGCAGCGATCAGAGGCATGTACATCTTCATGACCTCGACCTCAGCATAGGCCTGGCCAGCACGAACGTGCTCGCCATTTTCAAGAGTGAACTTGACCAGCTTACCGGGGGAGGGAGAGCGGAGCTGAGTGGGGTCGTTCTCCTGCTCCAGGAGACAGGTCTTGCCGTCGACACTCAGGCGAGTGGCAGCAGGCTCCTCCTTCCAGTAAACGTTGTGACTGCGACCGTTCAGCAGAACCAGCAGACCACCGTCAGCCAGGGCACGGACGCCAACGGAGCACTTGGAACCGTTGATGAAGAGGTGGTAGCTGTCCAGACCGGCGCGAGTAGCGGTAAACTTGTAGCGGTAACCCTCGTAGATGAAGTCGACGGGGAAGACGGTCTTCAGGACATCCTTGGCGGGGACTTGACCCTTCTCAAGACCCTTGCGGTACTCCTCGACACCGGCCTCGCTGGCGAGGTGAGCCTTGGTAACCGCACCGCAAATGGTGGCGACGTAGGGGTCGGGACGCTCAGCAGTCAGCTTGTTGGAGATCAGCTGGTCCAACCAACCGGTGGTGATGGTGTTGTCCTCGAAAGCGGGAGTCTCGAGCAGCTTGATCAGGTATTCGACGGTAGTGCGGAAATCACCACGAATGCTCAGCTCCTTCAGGGCAACAACCATGTGCTTCCGGGAGGCGGAACGGTTCTCACCGTAGGCGAAAATGTGACCGAATTGACTGTCAGAGAAACTGTGAATACCACCGGCGGTACCGACAGAGAAGTAACCCCACACGTTGGAGGAAGAACGGAAGTTCAGCTCGTGCATAGTACCGCTGGAAGGCTTGAAACCCTCGCCGGGGTCCTCGGAGGTGATACGGCAAGCGGTGGTGTGGCCCTTGGGCTGGGGACGACGCTGGACCTTGAAGCTCTCCTCGCTGGAGAAGTCGAAGTCGATATCGGAAGAGGTGTTGGGGTCAACTCCGTAGAGCAGACGAATATCGCGGATCTGGTGCAGGGGAATACCCATGGCGATCTGGAGCTGAGCGGCGGGCAAGTTGACCCCGGAGACCATCTCGGTGGTAGGGTGCTCGACCTGCAGACGGGGGTTCAACTCGAGGAAGTAGAACTTGTCGTCGGAGTGAGAGTACAGGTACTCGACGGTACCGGCAGAGACGTAACCGACGAGACGACCCAGGCTAACGGCGGCCTTCTCCATGGCCTGGAAAGTGATGGGCTTGGCGATAGTGACGGGAGCCTCCTCGATAATCTTCTGGTGACGACGCTGGACGGAACAATCACGGCCGAAGAGGGAGATGTTGTTACCGTACTGATCGGCCAACAGCTGGACCTCCAGATGGCGGGCATTTCCAGCCAGCTTCATGATGAAGATGGGGGATCCGGGAATCTCGTTGGCGGCCGCATTGTAGAGGGAGGTGAACTCCTCCTCGTTCTCGACCTTACGGATACCCTTACCACCACCACCTTCGGAGGCCTTGACCATGACGGGGAAGCCAATCTCCTTGGCCTTCTCCAGACCCTGCTCGGGAGAGAAGGTACAACCCTTGTTATAGATATCATCCTTGACAGTCACGATGCCGTGGCTGTCAACCTCGACGTCGTCGACACCGGTACCGGACCAGGGGATACAGGGAACACCGGCGTGCTGGGCGACAATGGTGGAGGAGATCTTATCACCGAGCGAGCGCATAGCCGAAGCGGGGGGACCGATGAAAATGATCCTCTTCGGCGAGGCAGCCAAAGACTCGGGTAACCGAGGGTTTTCGGAGGCGTGACCCCAACCGGCCCAAACAGCGTGGACATCCATGCGCTCGGCAACATCGACAATCAGCTCGACGTTGGCATAATTATTATTATTGGTTCCACCGGGGACTTCGACATATTGGTCGGCCATGCGAATGTAGTCGGCGTTGGCATGCAGATCCTCGGGGGTGGCCATGACGGTGAATTGGATGGCACGCTCGTTGCCAAAGGTCTCGTAGGCCCATTTCCGCACGGAGCGGATCTCCTTGACGGCGGCGATACCGTTGTTGGCGATGAGGACCTGGAAGGGTTAGAGAGTTAGCAGAGTTCTATTGCTCCTGGTCGTATTGCGGATGTATTTTTCTCTTCTTTTTTTGGGTGCTGCTTCCCACCACGTGGATTGTCACTTACAGAGGTAATGACGGAATGACCGCCATGTTCCACGACGAAATCCTTCACACTGCTCGGGGGTGCTTGATCCAGGCGGTTACCGCCGATGAAATGTGAGGGAAGTTCGTCATGTTTGGTAGCCACGGAGCTACTGTTTCCATTGGTGACGCCCATGATGTGTAAGGTAATTTGTGGTGAGATAAGATGGATGCAAAGTGGTAATCAAGCGAGTTCAGCTCCCATGCAGTGTCGGGGGCAGGGCCAATGGTCGGAAGGAATTAAACAGCGCTGCTGGAAGGGAAGTATGGTAATGTACACGGAGTAAAAGTGGCGAAACCGCGCGGATGGTGGAAAGTCGAAATCGCGGGGCAACGAATTGAAGGGAGGTAGAGAGAGGGGAAAAAAAGGGAGGCGTGGAGAGTCAATGAGGATTTGCCTGTCCGGTATAATGAATCGTCAGCAATCGGAAGTCCGGCGTCTTGGTATTTTTTTTTTCCTTTCTGGTTAGGCGCGGTGGGTAAGGGGAGTAGTAGTGTCGAGTATATAGCTGCAAACGGACACAGTAGAAAGAAGGTAGGAAGGGAAGGGAAGGGTTGCACTCACGGGGACCACCAGAACCCGAAAAAGAAGATTGAAGAGAGTATACAGAAGAAGATGGGGAAATTGAGGGGAACCACGAGTAGAAAAAAGAAGAAGAAGCCGGTTCAACCTCCCAAAAAATGCTGAGGAAGAACTTCCTTCCCAGTGGGGGGGGTCCCAACTACCGTCCCTCACCGCCTGCAATTTTGGGGGAACCTCACCAGTGTTTGTTGGGCGGTTCCACTGCTGAATCTCCCACCAATTTCGGGGCCCTCTCAATTTATTTGGGGGGATGTTGCAATCTGCCAATCAGTTGAGTGTTAGCGACTTGGCGCTGCCAGCCGCGGCAGACAAGTAGAGTATAGTCCTACGGCACTATACTATCACTATACTATGTCTATACTCATAGTAGTGACTGGATCACTACAGTCTACTGTCTACTGTCTACTGGCCATAATACTATACTATAATTACACTCTGACTTACTGCCAAGTATCTGTACCGTACCGTACGGTCAATAGGGCTATGCAGATCGGACTCCGACTCGGCCTTGGCCTTGGCTTTGGCCATCCAGCCTGATCGGCTCGAATCTGACATCCCGAGCTACTGGCACTCCCCGTCGATTTAATTTATCTTGACAAGCCACCTGTTCATACTCAGATCACATGACCTGACACAATACATAGTAGACACCATAGAATCCATAGAATATCTAACACTATAACTAACTGGCATATACTACTACTCTATAGTAGGAGTAGGAATACTCCCCAACCACACTTTAACTCACTAATTCCCCCTATGAGACTATGAGACCCTGAAACGTGGGATCGACACCCCCTTTTGCAACGGACCAGCGTGCCTGGTTCCTGAGGCTGGGCGGGCCTGGGCGGGCCCACCGGTGTTGGTGTTACCTTACAACCATATCGCCGGAAACGGAACTATGAACTACTATGACCATACTAATAACTTGGAAGTATACTTGACATTCACAGGTCTAGACCGCAAGACTAGACCGCAAGACTATGTCATAGAAAACCCATTTCAGGTAGACTAACTACTACGCACCTGGGCATACAACCTACTAGCAGTGCACACTGTATCAAACATAAGATCGGGTATTATGAAACGCCTCGCGACAGACAACGAGAACAAGATGCTGAGACACAGCTTAGGACGCCGTGGACTCTATCCACAGCTACAAAAAAGAGGTGACGGGGGTATGGAGTAAAGAGTAAAAGGGACTCATCTCATCGAGAGTGGTCAACTCCCAACTCTCTTCCTGTCAGACACCAGAAAACTGTACATGGGCGCCGATACAGGAAGCAAAGCAAAGCAAAACCAAACCACTCTCCAGGTGGTTGCAATGCATGCACAGACAACACTCAAACAAATCATCAGAAATATGGATATGTAGAACGAGAAGGAGAACGCAAATACCATCCCATCCCGTCAAGTCAACCCCCCGGCTCCTGGTAATCAAGTCGATTGGAAATAATGTGAAGCAATTTATCCCAAAATAATATTGTAGACAAGTGCGAAATGAATTTCTCTTCCCGTGGAAAAAACAAAGTCTGGTCAGGTCAAATCAGATCGCGTTATATCGCGTTCTAAAAAGTCTCGCCGAGATCGTTCACTTTTGCCCTGCGATCGGCCGGTGGTGCCATGCTCGGCCCGGGCCCAATACTTGACTTGAAACTCCGCGGTGTGGGGATAGCCGAAACACCACTAGTCGTGCGCTTCTTGAGCGTGCCTGGTGTTGCTGTGGCGGAAAATGACGGTCGGCGCAGCTCCTGCGGGATGCGGGAGGTAGTCGGGGTCGAAGCGAGATCAAGGTCCTCCTCAATATGGGACATTCCGCCAACCGACGAGCCCTGTCCGGCATTGTTACTGAGGGAGGAGCGTGGGCGCCGACTTTCTGTCGTCGGGTTGGTTGAATAGTGGCCGAGTGGGGTTTTCGCGCCGGGTCGACTAGATCGACTTTCGGGACGAGCGCCGACAGGAACACCGGAGTGGACGCTTTGGCTAAAGGAACTGCGACTGGAGTAGGAGGTTCGACTGCTGGGACGACTGTCACCGCCGGTTCGAGCCCCGAAGGACTGCCGGCTTTGCGGGAGGTATGATGGTGTGCCGCTCTCGCTATCTCGCACGGAAGACCCAAAGCTACTGCCGCTCAGTCGTTTCCGTGAGTTTCGCCGCACTGTGATGTTAGAGGCGACGGGGCTATCGCCCACCACAGATCCGGCCCGAGAATGGGGGGAACCTCGAGATGAGGTTTCGGAAGGTGCAGGGAGTCGTGACTTGGCGGACTGCACACGTTCCTCCAGTTTCTGCATCTTGCCGATGAGGCCTCGGATTTGGTAGAGAGAGCCCGATTTAGGCAGTGTTGGCTGCCGAAGAGCATTGCCGCTTGTTCGTGACAGACTATTGCGGGAAGGAATTGAAGGAGTGGAACGGCCAGGGTTGCTGTAGGCCAGAGAGGAGGTTCGAGAGTGCACGGGGCGAGGTTGCGTGCGAGCATTGTGAGCATTGTGCAGCGTTCTCGAAGTAATCGCGTCTGCACCTGCTGCTCGCTGGCGAGGGAAGGTGGGTGTTGCGTTAATCGATCGGCGCAGGCTGGACGACGACTCGGAGATGGGAGGCGAGGGGGAGTGGCGGTAGAAGAAGCCAGGGATGCTTTGGCTGGTGGAGTAGCAAAGACAGGCGAAGAAGTCGCCGTGCCTGGGGAACGATCGAAGATTTCCAATGAATGCGGGGTGGATGGACTGCGATAGAGGGGGGGGTGGGCTTCCGACGACGGAAAGCATGTCCTCCTTCAGCGTTGCGCAGCTTCTCCTGGATGATCTCTGCCTCGACCTTGAGATCGGTGAGTTCATCCCGTAGTCGCTGATTCTGAATGCGCAGACCCTCTCGCTCTTGCTCCCCCTCCCTCATCTCCTCCTCGAGTAGCACTCCACGCTCGATGGCGGAATTATGTTTGTATTCCATGTCCTCCAGGGACGAAGTGGTATTCCGGGCTTGCCGTTCATAATCATCATTGGCAACTTCAATGTCGCGCAACTTCAGTTGCAGAGTGCGGTTGGTGTCACGGAGGGAGGTGATCTCCTTTTGGAGGTTGTTTTGCGCCGAATTGCCTTCCGTCTTGGACTGCTTGTATTTGGTCTGCAAGAACATGAGTTTCTCTCCCCGGTTGCTTCCAGTATATCCAGTATACCGGTAGTATATGGTGGATAATATGGGATCATACCTTCCACTCTTCCACCTCATACCGCAAGGTATCGACTTTCTCCTTTAACTGGCGCTCCCGCTTCTCCGAGGCTTCGATATCCTTTTCTAGTTCGGTCTCCAGCTCCCGGCTAGAGACTTGGAAATCCGCTAGCTCTGCCTCCAGTTGCTCATACTGAGCCTTATAATGCGCCAGCTCATCTCGGTATGAACTGCTGCTAGACTGCTTCTTTTCGGTGGGCGAATCGTCGGCGACAGGCATCTTCCCGCGTTGGGCACCCGAGAGCGGGTCGCAGAAAAGACGGTCGCAAGTTCAGCGTCGGTAAATAGTGAAAGCAAGAGAATGAATTTCCAAGAAAAGAGATCCTCCAGAAGATTCGCCACACCAAGGCTGGGGTTCTCTTTTCCTTTCCTTTTTCAAAGGCTCATGCAGGTTGGGGTGGGCGTGGGGGGGGGGGCTGGCCAGCGTTCACACACGCACGGTGGTTTGGGTGGTTTGTGATGATAAGGACCCCTCGGCGAGGCGGTGACGCAGTGTCCGATCGGGAATGAATAGAGTCGACGGGCACCTCCCACCGAGAAAGTAAAATGGTAACGAAGGGAGAAAATATCCGAGTCGGCCGATGTATCGGAAACTTGGAAACTTACCTGGGGAGGGACTTTGTCGGTGGAAGGTGGTTGTCGCAAAGGTCAAAGGCGCACGCTTAGATCTGTTGATGTTGATTGATGGCTGATGTTGGTCGTCAGGGGGAGGCCACTAACCGGATGCGGTTAGTCTACTCTGTACACCGTATGTACATACACATGTGATGCCTGACTTATGCCTTACTGCCTGAACTTCTCTACCTTCTCTGCTTCCCCACTAACCCCAAAGAGCATGTCACTCGGATCACTCGATCTCCGATTTCATCCACCATCCACATCCACCGGGGCTCTCGGGGTTTCGTTTCTGGGGTATCCCATCGTCCCGTTGGTGAGTTGTCGCCCTTTGCTCCCTGCCTTTCCTGTTTGGGATTTATATCTCCTCTTTCCTACTGTTTAGCCTGTCCCTTCTACCGCCCTTTCAAGATGCTTCTGTTATACCCACGCACACCTTAGGATCGTGACTGATCGTCTCCATTTGCTTCCACGCACTTGTTTACCTCTCGCCCTCTCCCCCAAGTTCCCACACCACCTCCAATACTCCCACTGCCCGGAGAGCTTCCTATACCCTCGTTCAAGCTTGTCGCAAAGATATTCTTCATCGTCATGACCATGTGACCCCTCACCAGCACCGAATCCTGACCTTTGATCATCACAGACTGTTCACCGGTGAGCGCGCGCACGCGTGGCTCTCTTCTCGATCATGGCCGATCCTATCGATCTCAACCTGGATGCGCCCAGTGATCTCCAAGACATTCCGGAACTGGCCACTCAATTGATGGCGCCTCCCGAAGGAACATACCCTGATAAGTAGGTGAATCCCTCTGCTCCTCCCTCTCTCTCCATCTTTGGCCCCCACCCTTCTAACATTCACTTTTCCTCGCTCCAGGAATACCTTACTCGCAGCAGTCCAGGCGCACGGCAAGACCCATGGCTACAATGTCGTGGTCAAATCATCCAGTACGCCCACAGAAAAGAAACCAGGTCGCACGGCCAAGGTATGGCTGCGATGTGATCGCGGTGGTCACTATCGCCCGCGGAATGGCCTCACGGAGGAAACGCGAAAGCGTCGGCGAACTTCGCGACTGATGGACTGCCCCTTCATGCTGGTTGCAGCTGGCTCTCCCGGTATCTGGAGTTTAACCGTCTTGAACCCGACTCATAATCATGGGCCCATCATCGAAAAGCCTCGTCAAGTTCCTCACCATAAGGTTCGCAAGGGCCAATTGCCCGCCCTCCCATATGACTGGCCTCACGATGCTTCCTTCACCCCATACACAACTGCGCTAGTCATAATTGATATGCAGAAAGACTGTAAGTTTTGAACTGATGTTGTTGTTCTTTGCGTTACTACCGCCGCTGCTGTTTCCACGCATACCTAACACATATCATTTATCATTAGTCTGCGCCCCGGGTGGTTATATGGAGTACCAGGGCTATGATATAACCGCCGCCCAGGTTCTCATCCCTAAACTTCAGCAATTGCTGCATGCCTTTCGCACGGGAGGTTTTCCGGTCTATCATACACGAGAAGGTACGTCATCGCCCAACATACATACAAGCCCCGAGTAGGAGAATTACTAACTTGATTAATAGGCCATCGACCCGATCTGTCCACACTTTCAAGTCGCGAACGCTATCGCTCCTGCAATAATAGCACCGGTCTCAGGCATTGGGTCCCAAGGCCCAATGGGCCGTCTGCTCATTCGGGGAGAATTGGGCCATGATACTGTGGATGAACTATATCCTCTCCCCAACGAACCCGTCATCGACAAGCCAGGCCGGGGAGCCTTCGCGCATACAGATTTCGAACTCATCCTCCGAAACAAGGGCGTCAAGAACCTCGTCGTCGCAGGCGTTACCACGGATGTGTGCGTCTCGACAACCATCCGCGAAGCCAATGACCGTGGATTCGACTGCGTGCTCTTGGAGGATGGGTCCGCGGCGGCGGAGCCGGCCCTCCATACGGGCACTCTTGAGTCTGTGAAGATGGAGGGCGGCATCTTTGGCGCTGTCGCTAAGCTGGATGATGTCATTCACGCCGTTAATAACTTCAAAGCTATCACCATGAAGAAGCTGGCTCCTCAGATGACGGCTTGATCTCGTTTTCTATTTTATAGGTTCTTTTAGCGGGTTTCTCTTAGGGTTCTTGGGATAGGGAGGGATTCGGCTGGCTGGCGTTGGGTTTCAGGACTGACAAATCAATCCATAATCCGTGCATTTTTCCCTTCTTTCTTCGTTTCTTCTTTTCTTCTCTTTTTTTCTGAGCTACTTGCTTCCTACCTCCCTCTGCCCTCCCCCATCTTTATTCTTGTCTTCTTTTTTCTTCTTTTTTCTTCGGTTGCTCTGAACAGCGCGGTTCAACCCGTATTCCAGGCCCTCGATCTTTTTTGGATCTTCTCTCATCTCTCTTCATTCATCTTCATCTTCATCTTTCCTGAACTCGCCAGGATCCTCATCCCGGCAAACCGGCCAAAATATGATTTCTTTCCTGGGGTAAGATCTTACCCGACCAGACCAGACCATGTGGAAAAACATGGACATCCATCCGCTATCAATTTCGTCCCCGGGTAACATACAAAATGATGCAATATCCCATTCATCTAACAAATTCGATGTAAAGGAGGCAAGGAAGGACCCAGATCTGAGTATCCAACAGGACAGATGTTGTTTTGGTACTCGAGTCACTTCAGTTCGAAGGGGCACATAGCATATGCAAGAAAAGAAATAAAAATCCCCGATTTCTATAAAGAAGACATCCCTTGGATAACCAAAAAGTAACCACCAAAGATGACAAGAATGGAAAGGGTGAAAAAAAAAATTATATGCAATATCCCAACGCCGCGCTCTGTCTCAACTGAAAATACTGTACACAAATAACCAAAACTCCAGAGGTTCAATAATAAAGTCCACGGGACTCCGCTTCCAAACATAAAGAAAGAACGGCCCGAATGACTCAACCAATCCTAACCCAAGCATATAAACTTGAATCAAAACTGAAATATGGCGAAGGCCCGTCCAAGCCTTTTAGTACCAGCACCATAACCCAGCCTCATATCTCGCCAAAATCACAACCACTTCTTCCCAGCCGCCGTAATCTTCGACCTAAAAACCGGACTTCGAATCTCCATCCCCTGCTTATAAAACGGTGACATGGCCGTCTTAACAAAGCTCTCATAAACCTCACTCATAAACTGACGCACCGCCTCCTCCGTCTGCGGAGAAGTAGGATTCGCCGCAACACTACTAGACGAAGCGCGCGTCGTTGACCCCGAAGAACCCAGTAACGATGACGCGCCTAGGGCGCTGGAACTGCCGCTCGACGGCAGTTGGGGCGGTTGGTGGAGGAGGAGGAAGCGTGCGCCGCTCGGGGTTAGGAAGGCGGATATGTAGGCTGAGGCTGGGGGGTAGGTGTCGATGTGTTTTAGGTACCTGGATGCGGGCGATGATTAGCATAGCTTCGCGGGGGGGGGAGGGGTTGGGGGGGGTTCTCACATTCCACCGTTCGTCCACTGCGCTTCTTCGAGGATATCTAGACTGGAGTGGATGATGAATTGGTTCATGTATTGGGCGGTGTCAGGGAATCGGAAGCGGGCAATGCCATCGCCGCCGCCTTTGGAGGTGCCGAAGGCGATATTGAATATGGGGGTGTCGGTTGGTGAGAGGATGGTGAAGTAGTAGGACATTTTTGCGGCGGTGATTATTTGAGGGGGTTTGTTTTTAAGACTTGAAGTTAATTACGGAGTAGAGGGGTGGAGCATTATGATTGCTCCTGTGGGCACGTGATGATAGGGGGGGACAAGCATGGGAATCCATCCTGGTGGTATCCATGGATGCTTTGGGCGTTTAATTTTGATAGAGGAGGATGTAATAATTGATTCAAGTATACAAGCTTGAATTAAATATCAGCAGACTCGAGTTTCGTGTGGAAAAACCTGAATGCTGGAACTTCCAAGGTTGAATTAGGGCAGTTGAAGTTCGATAGCAAACTAGTATATATATGTTCTCTACTAGCTACGACCTAAGTATCCAGAAAACTCGAAGGCCAACAGACCCCGACTTGGAGTCGCAGTCAACTTGAACTAGGCAGCTTTATAAGATTTACCTAAGGACTTGAATTATTAAAAGCATTCCGTCTAATATAAATTACAACTTCAAATTCATTAGAACAATTTCTCCCAAACCTGCAGCATGGCAGTTCCCCGCAAAACCACACCCAGCCAATCACACATCACATGACAGCCCTGCTTTATCGGCGCTATCGCATCGCAGCTTCCCAATTTTGTCCAAGACGTCACAGCTTGCCCAGGTGAACTTGTATCCACTCAATCGTGGTCAGCCGGCCTTCTACTCTCACCTTTAAACCAACCTCTGTGAATCTACATAACATAAACTCAGACCGGCGCGACCATTCTCGACCCCACATCATGGCGCCGCAGTTCTCGACCGGCCTCAATCTCCCCAACAAGAAACCCGGCCCAAAGCCAGGGAATGCCTTCGGACAGAAGCGCAAGAACATATTCGACGATGACTCAGGAGACGAAGCATCCAACAATGACGTCGCAGAAGAAGTCTCAACCCTCGGCGGTCTAGACGCGCCAGCCCCGAAACCCTCCAAACCCTTTAAACCATCCTCCGCCGCAGCCTCGGGCCCGCCACCGAAACGAAAGATGCAATTAGGACTCGGAACGGGAAAACCAAATATCAAACCACTGACCAAAAGCTCAATTTTCGCCGACGACGAAGACGAAGATGAGGAGAAGGAAAAAGCACAGCAAGGAGAAATGCACCTGGGCCTCAACCAATCGAAGAAGCCACCTGTACCCGGTCCTGGCAAAGAATTCACCAATCTCTCCGCACTACACAGTAGCAAAAAGCACGCAAAGGAAGCCGAAGAACTGGATCCATCAATTTACTCCTACGACACCGTATACGATAGTCTACACGCCAAGCCCGAAAAATCCAACACATCCGCCGAAGCGAGCGAAGTACCAAAGTACATGACGAACCTGCTGCGTAGTGCGGAGATCCGGAAACGCGATCAGACGCGCGCGCGGGATCGCCAGCTCGCCAAGGAGCGCGAGGCGGAGGGTGATGAGTTTGCGGATAAGGAGAGCTTTGTTACGGGCGCTTATAAGAAGCAGCAGGAGGAGTTGCGGCAAATGGAGGAAGAGGAGGAGAAGAGAGAGAAGGAGGAGGAAGAGAGACGGAGGAAGAATGGTGGTGCGGGGATGGTGGGCTTTTACCGGGATGTATTATCTCGGGGGGGAGGAGCGACATCAGGAAGTTGTCAAGGCTGCTGAAGAAGCGGCTAGCCGGGTCAAGGCTGGTGAGACGACCGAGGACTCGACGAAGGACAACGATGATAAGACGGAAGCTCAGAAGGCGGCTGAACTTAATGACAAGGGAGGTCGTGTTGCTGTCAATGATGAGGGCCAGGTGGTTGATAAACGCCAGCTGCTTACTGCGGGATTGAATGTGGCACCGAAGCCTAAGACTACAGCTTCTACAGCTCCCAAAGCGGCAGCGCGACCTGCTGGACGACCTGGGGCCAACTTTGGAGCTCAGGGTCGGGCTGGGCAGCGTGCTCGCCAGACCGAGATGGTTGCCTCTCAATTGGAGGAACGTGCGCGAAAGGAGGAAGAGGCCGAGGCCGCGAAGCAGCGGGAGATTGCCGAGAAGAATCGCAGTGCGAAGACATCTGGAGAAGTGTTAAGTGCGAAGGAGCGATACTTGGCCAGAAAGCGGGAAAGGGAAGAGGCGGCGGCGAGAGAGAAGGCGGATGCGAAGTGAGGTTATTTCTTGTCATTATGGCATTAGTGTATTATACAGTACCATGGTCTAGATCATCTAAGTATATCAATATTAGAGCAGACCAGTCACATCTATCCATACCTGTATCTATATGGCCCTGGATCTATACCCATCCTAATCGGGGCTAGGGTATACCATATCTCACACGCTGACTAATATCACGGGACTACCTAAAGCGGACCCCGCCAGTTTCTGACCCACGTGACTTGACTCACGCTGACTCACCCGTCCTCCGATCACCTGACCAACTTGCTGACGGCCTCGCTAAGCCGCCCCACACAGTCGCACTTCGCAAATTCGCAACCCTATCGCCGTCCGTGTCCGTCTTGAACTTCATCGCCCTTCCAACAACCACCGTTATTCCATCAACAGTCATCCAACATGGGTAAGGTTCACGGATCTCTCGCTCGTGCCGGTAAGGTCAAGGCCGCCACTCCTAAGGCAAGTGTCCCCCTGTTGAACCTATGAACTTGTGCCTCTGTGAAGCCCTTTGGTGGCGTTATACGGAGGCGTCATGTCCATCGAGAGAGCCGCGAGAACCCTCATCCTAACTGATCTTCCGAGTACAGGTTGAGCCCCAGGAGAAGAAGAAGACCCCCAAGGGCCGCGCCTACAAGCGTGTCCTGTACACCCGCCGTTTCGTCAACGTCACCATGACCGGTGGCAAGCGCAAGGTATATATCGACTGAATCTATCCATCCCACAATTCACAGCCCACAAACGCAAATTTGCGACACCAAATCCACCGGTGATTTCGATATCGAAGTTCCGTATCGAATTCGACAAAGAATCACTCACTACCACCCAACCCACACAAGACGACCCGTGAAGGAACAGGAAGGCTAACAAGGCAACCCACAGATGAACCCCAACCCCGGCCAATAGATTGCCCACCAACGTTAAAGAAAACCCTTGAGTCGTGAACGGACCGGTTGAATCTACGATGACGGAAAAAAAACACCAAAATTCGCCAGAACACCTCGGCACCGACACGGCTGCAATCGAACGAAGGCTTTTACCGGCTACGGCTGGCTATTTGTACGGATGATATCATGCTTCGCGTTTACCTTTGAAATTTTCGGCAACCGGTTCTTTTGAGGGGAAAATGGATATGGATATGGATGCATCGCCGCATGCTGGTTGATGCAGGGTTGGAAATTTGCTTTTGGGGCCGGTCGCGCGCCGAGCCCCGGATAGTCGCTTTTGAGTCGTACATAGGCTATTCCATGAATTGCTTTTCCAATCCTGAAGAGAGATCTTTTGCGTTGCGTACGATAGGGTAGTGTCTGGACTGCTGAACCCTGGTGTTGGACGGGAGTTCTCTTGGATCTTATTCCGGGGTTCGGAGACCGGTCATGATTGTTGGGTTTTTGTAGATTGTCTTGCACCTTCTCAACGATTCAGCGCGCTTTTTATGGTGTGGTAATCATGTACCTTATTCCCCACTGTCGAACTCGACCATCTACGCCATCTGCGCCTTGAGAAGCATCGAAGAATCCATGGATCTTCAAAGTCTAGAGAGGAATGTTTTGGTGACGAGGTGATATGATATTCTCGAGTACATTTGATCTTAACATACGACATTCCCGCGCTGCTCAACTCACTCATAGTCGGGATCGAAGATCTTCGCCTTGTAGAACTCAGCATCGCCCCATCCCCTCTTATCAGTCACAGTCTCCGGGGCACTCTCATCACTGAAAGACACATATTGACCCATCTCATTCTTCTCCCCCCTCACCCAGGCATATTCACCAGAAGAATGCTGCACAAGAGACTTGAGCTTGTCAACCTTCATCAGGGTCTTGAACTTTCCAGTCTTGACGTTATAAGTATACGCCGCAGCAGTATGCGTCACCAACAAAGCATCCGGATCCTTATAACTAGCCGATAAATCATGGCCATTGCTCGCACGACCAGAAACCTTCGGTAAAGCGATCTTCTTCCCATCCATCACCAACTTGATACTCTTCCCTTTCCCCACAACATCAAACTTATAAAGATAGTCCTCACCCGTCGCCCAAAGTTTCCCACTATGCCACAAAACGCCATGCGCCTTGGGAATCTCATACTCATGACTCTTCTTGATCTTGCTCAGATCATTCACATCCGACGCATCAGTCGGCACGTATAGTGTCAATTTACCCGGGGTAGAGCTAGACGCCACAAAGGCACCCAGGTATGGGATTCGCTCCAGGGAGTGCGGATTATCGCCCGGAGTCGCTTGCCAGACTACATCGTCCAGGTCGGCGCTTTCGTGCCCGGCTATGATATCGACCATTCCGACTTTGCCCCCCCGAGGCAGCCACTAGGGCGACATAGCCTAGATCGGCGGTCTTTCGGATCTTCACGTCATCTAGATCGGCCCAGTCGTCGTGTTCAAACCAGCCCACGTCCTGGTCTGCTGTGAAGGACCAGTAGATGGCGTCTTTGTTCCATTTTGCTGCGTCGCGAGGGAAGACTCGGACTGTTTTGGTGTTTTGATCGACGACGGCGAGGTGGTAGGCTGTCGCTGTGGAAATTGCCAGAGAGAGGGAGAGGAGGGCTTGTTTGAATATCATGGTTGTTATGCCAATTGCTGGCTGGCTGCTAGGCTCACTTGATTTATGATGGAGAGAGTGTTGAGGAGGAGATGGGACGAAAGGCGTCTCCCACCGCGATTATTATACTATTTCCCAGATGAGACGATGCCGTTTCTGCATTTGCAAATCGCTAAATATACTTCCTCGCTTCGTTGCTAGAGGAAAGATGAACCCGGCCAAGCTCGTATCTATATCAGCTTCACGGGCAATAAGTTCTAAACGATGATGATCATCCCTCCTTCGGGCTTGTTCCTGTTAGATGCAACCTAGTGAGAGGCTCATTTAGACTTGGCAGGCTTCTCACGCGAGATGCCGCCTGTTTAGGTGAAGAGTGCTATTTTTGGAGCCTCGTATTGGGATGGTGTCAGGGCGGGCTAGGGCTTGGCGATGGGGCGGCCCCAGATTGAAGAAGGAAGCGGATGTTGTAGATACGAGGTGGGTTTGAATAATGATTCAAACAAAGCCAACACTAACCTTGGAATATAATGTATTAAACACGGGATCAAAACAACATTGGCATCCTCAACCCACTAATCATCCTCAACACAGCCCTTGGCATGCTTTGTGAACCTTTTATGTCACTGTTTCTATATGGCACAGTCCAAGATTTTTTCTTTTGGCCCTCTACTGCCTTGTAGAGAGCTTCTTCCGCTCCGGGCGATTTGACGATTTTGTTTCTCGCCATTCTGAGTCATTATAAAGAATTGAATGTGTCTTGATGCATTGGTCCAAGGGTCGCGGCACGGCCCTTTGCTAGTTCGTCAAAGGTAGTTTCCAAAGTTTTGAGACAACCGTCATGATTGGGTCCAAGTGTTTCTCGCTGGCTCTGACAGAGCTGGTAGGTAGTAGATTCGAATTCCTTGTACTTTTGCTCGGCGCGGTATACCTTCGCGAGGTTGTCCAAAGAATCAAGCGTAGACCCATGATTTGGGCCCAATATCTATTTCTGGCTCGCGAAAAGTCAAGTAGCACCATCTCCAGCCTCGGGAAGCTTTCGAAGTTTGAATAATAACCACCCAAGCCATCTCAGAGATTGCCAGGTGCTTTTATGATCTGGCCCGTGTAATATCTCCCGCCTTTTGACTGCTTTATAGTACTACTATTACTAGTAACTCTAGACATATAAAATCCCAATGTGATCAAGATTATCTAGTAGGTAGTACTAGTAGTTACTGATCAAAAGCCCACCCATTTCCTATTTCCCGTAGATAAACACTAGAATTTCTGCTCGCCACCTGGGCACATGGCTCGACTTCAATACACTATGAGGGATACCGGAAGAACATTTATGAACTCATGCTAGTTATCTACGGTTTAGCAACAGGCGGGCATCGTAGCTGGGCTTGAACTCTTTCGTAAAAGAACGACCCGTTGAACCAGCTTTAAACCTCCCAACATCCGGTTTCTGGCCGGATGAGTTGCTTCACCAGACTTGAAATTACTCAAAATAGGAACCACGGACGTGAATCATGCATGGAAAGGCGATGCGAAATGATTTTCACGCGACATGCCATAAGTCTCATGTTATCCGGACGGGACAGGAGGAAAACATCTTCTGTCTAGCGCGCATGGCTTCCACATTCTTTCTGGCCGGGGAATGTCATGACATAAACCGCGACATTGCCCATTGGCTCGACGAATGTGCCCGCGTAGCGCAGAGTGACGGCCAGCTTTTGAACAAGGTGATCTCATAAAGCGGTCGGGACCATCGGATAGAAACCGATGTCCTCTTGGAAACTGGGGAAATGATATCACTGCTATACAAACCATGGATTCAAATGTAGCTCGAATAGAATCTGTTGGTTGATTTCAATGAGATATGATAAATGGGGAAATAATTTCCAGAATGACTAACAGCCGATCGTCCACTGAGAGGCGACGAACATCTGCCTCAGCGTTGTGGGGAGAAGGAGTCTTTACGTCACGCCCCGCCAACTTTGCATCTACATTGTTCATTCTCATGTTTAGCGTGCCATTGTTTCTAAGTAGACTCTATAGCACAGAACTTAACAGTAATTCCACCTTCGTCATTGACATTTCCATTTAATTTTTCTGCAGGGAGATGCTTGCATTATTGAACAGTAAATACATCTAAATTATTTATGCATTGACACGTATGATTTGAATCAGTATAAGTTCAATTTCAGTTGGTTCAGTTACTCGACCTATAATACTCCAAGAGACCATTTCTACGCTAGAAAGGCAACAGCAGTGAAAACACAGTGACGAAACCCGAAAGCTAATCTGTATACAAAGACATCACCTGGCCGCAAGACCCACCTATCCCCTCGATGCCATCCCTGCCTTCCATGCCTTCGAGCATCATCGACTTCAATTCACCTCCTGGTACTGACTGAATCAGCGTCCAATATTGATTCATCCATCCGCATGCGGTCCTTGGAAACAGCTTCAAATCAAGGCGTGGTTCACTCCCGAATGGATGAAGCCGAAGTTCCACAAATATACCCCCTCAATTGCTGAATTGCCCTATGGAATTGCATAGGCACCTTTCGGTTTCTCCGAGACGAGCCCATGATGCAATTATGAGGGGTAGCTCATTTAGCTATTAAGACTGCTTGAATCTGGATAATCTGCTTTCCTTCCCCATCTCCTATACTCATGACAACTGAACTCAACGACTATATGATAACTATTTTCTATTTTTAATCTTGACGACCACGAACATATCTTATTTTTTAACTCTATTTCTGTTCTCGATACTAAATAACAAATAACACCATTATGGCTTCCCAGCAAATTCAGGGCGAAGCTCAGAAGCACGGAGAGAATATTGGCCTTCGTGTTGCCCGGAACCTGGGCAAGCGCATGTCCATAGGCAGTGGCTCGAAAAACACCACAAGCAAAGAGAGCACTGACCAGACTGGAACTGATCAGCGTGCTATCGATAAGGACGAGCAAATCAAGCAGGGCACTGGCCAGAGCGGCATTGGCCAGCAGGCTGTCGATAAAGGCGAACAATTCAAGCAGAGCACTGGTCAGGGTAGCACTGGCCAGCAAGCTCTCAATAAGGGGGAACAAGTCGAACAGAGCATTGGTCAGAGTGGAATTGGTCAGCAGGCTCTCGATAAAGGAGAACAAGTCAAGGATGAAACCAACCAAGGAAACTTCAGCAGTGCCAAAGGTCTTGCAGGAAATGAAGGAAACACCGAGGACGTCGTCAGTGGGGGAGATGCTGCCGGTGCTATCGGTAGTACCGGATCGAACACGGAAAATCTAAGCCCAGCAAGTGCTGAAGATGCTGGACGCCGAATGTTTGGCAGCATTTCAGTCGGGCCACCGGAGCCCAACGACGATATTCGAAGAGGTCCTATCTGGCCGGGACCCGGAGACCAGAGGCAAACAGGCAATAATGCATTCAAAGGTGCTGGAAGCAGCGCCACAGGAGGACTGAGCCAGGAAAAAATGAAAACCAGTCAGGCACAAAGTCAGGGCCAGGGTGTTGGCAGATCGCCAGGTGGAATTGCTTGGGCTCAGGATGATTTGGGCCAGCAGAATTTGAGTCAAACCAAAGAAAGCACCACCAAGACCACCAACCAGACCTATTCCCAGACAAGTGCTAAAGGATTGGGGCAAGATCAGCAGCAAGGCCTGAGCAAAGAATCGAGCGCTCTTGACCCAGCTAACGACAATTTCCGCGCAAACGAAGCCGGAGGAATTAGCCCTACCCAGAAAACGATGAGCAACAACAAATCCGAAGGGCAATACGGCGCCATGAAAGATGATGAAGCCAAGATGAGCGATGCAAGTAAGGACAAAGACAAATCTTCCCCAGGCCATGGATTACTGGGCCAGGCGAAAGAGAAGTTCAATCAGACTTTAGGAGTCGGCAGTCAGAAAAAGAAATCGACCCCTGGCCAGAGCAAGTCCAAGCAAGCTAAAGCCGGAGGAGCAGCTGCAGGTGGAATGGCTGGAGCTGGACTCGCTGCACAAGGAAATAGTGCAGGCGGAACATTTGGTGGTGGTGGTGACTCTATCAGCGAAGAGTTCAACACCATATCAGGTATCAGTGACGATGTCTTCAGTGATGGAGCTGCTGGTAAGACTGCCGCCAAGGGAATGGGCCAGGGTCTTGCAGGAAAATCCTCTACCCCCACGAGGAAGAGCGATATTGGCAAAGGAATGACCGCAGGGAAGACCCCACAGGCCTCCAAGCAGTATCAACAAGGTGGAAAATCAGTTGCCGCAGGCCAGGGTATCAACAAGGGAAAAGGAGCCCTGGGTCAGGGCACATCCGACATGTCCACCAACCCGATGAGCCAGAACCTGTCCAAACAAGGCGGTATAACCATGGGAGGCATGGCCGCCATGTCTGGATCTCCAGCTTCTGATAATGGAGCATTTGGAGGCTCGGGGGGGCCGAGGTGCCGGTGCCGGACTTGCTACCGGTGCCGCTGGCATTGCCGGGGCCGGAGCTCTTGGAACTGGTCTTGAGCAGGGTGGAAGTCAAAAGGGCATGGGTCAAGCAGGTATGGGTCAAGCAGGTATGGGTCAAGCAGGTATGGGTCAAGCAGGTATGGGTCAAGCAGGTATGGGTCAAGCAGGTATGGGTCAAGCAGGTATGGGTCAAGGAGGCTTCAGGAGTGAAGAAGCCACCAGCTCGACCACCGGTGTCTCCTCTACTCGTGTCGTGCAGAACCTAGGTGGAAGTGGCTACCGAGTTACCATCTTGCAAGACAAGGTTCAATCCGTGACGCAGAAATGCAAGACTCAGCTGGGCCTGTCTGCAATTGAGATCACCCAGCGTGGCCCCACTGTCGATGCTTTCTTCGATGCTGTGGCTGCCGAGCGCCTGCGCTGGATGCCCCGCGACGGAAGCCGACTGGATTGCAGTCTGAGATGGGCTTCTCGCCTCGCCTATGCAGTTGATGCCCTGCGTGAATCAGTCGGAGCCTTTGCACCCGGCGCCAATGAGGCAGCGAAGATGATATGGGGTTTTTTGATTCTACTTTTGGAGGTGAGATACTCTTGACCTAATGGAAGTTCAAAGGAGTGAATGCTAACGATGAAAATAGTCTGATATTGACAACACCGACCTCTTCGAGAGTGTCTTTGGCAGATACGGTCGTGTGGCTGTTGGCATTCACCTGCTGCTTCAATATGAAACTGCTTATAAGTCATCTCCCGAGCTTCAGCCAGAGGCGGCCGCCATGTTTGCAGATCTCCTCGAGATGATCTCCACCACCTCGTCCAGCTGTATTGAGGGCTTCAAGAGCAAGGAGTCTGAGCATGTCACCGGCCATAACGTGGATTCTAGTTTTGTGATCTACGCCAGACGCTACTCTACCCACTGGAATGCAATTGTCGAGTCTGCTACCTCCAAGGTTGTCAGGCACAGCTCCTTGATTTACTCAAGCGCGGAGCTGGGAAGTCTTCGACAGTTCCTGGGAGTACAGGATCGTCCTCTGCAATTCATTCTCGATTCTCGCAGCCACACTTTGGTCGATGGCTCCTTTGAATGGTTCAACAATACTCTATATGACTTCACCATTGGCAAGTCTCCTGTCCTGCTCATGACTGGTGGCCCTGGTGCTGGAAAGAGTGCTATGTCACAGTGGACTGTGGAGCGCTTGCAGGAATCGGCCGAACATGATAGTTGGAATGTCATTCCCTACACTATTCGTGAGTTTTGTCCAGATTAAATCATCTAATCAAATTACTAAACTTTTACCCAGGTGCTGATATTCCGGTCGCAACACTCCCTCTGCGCATTTTGAAGGGCGTTCTGCATCAAATGCTAGATCACAGTGTCAGTGACAGGGAAATACAGGAAGCTATTCTTGTCCAGGTCGCCCACGCTGCTCAAGCTTCCATGGATGGTGCGTTCGAGTCGGAGGTAGAAGAAAGCCTCTGGAAGGGTATTCGCGCTGGATTGGCCTCAAATATCCAGTACATGTTTGTCATTGATGGTCTCGACCAGATTAAAGGTGGCGATTCAGACGCCATTGCCTTCTTGGAGAAGATCACGGCCGTTTTGGACGAACAGAATGCCGGCTCGAAGATGATTGCCTTCACTCGTCCTCTCAGCTCGAAGCTCAGTACCAGAAACATTGGACAGTTCACGATCCAAAGCGCCCAGACCCACGCCGACCTCTCGGCATATGTCCACAAGATGCTCTCATCTGGCTCCCACTTCGAAAACTCGAAGGATAGCCAGCTTCAATCTGCTGTATCTGCCATTGTCAATCGTTCCCAGGGATCCTTCAGCTGGGCTGAGATGGCAATTGCTCATGCTGGCCAGCAGAGGAATCCGGCGCAATCAATTTCGTCTATCCAAAGCTTACCTCAAACCATGCCGGAGCTCCTAGACTTCCACATGAAGAGTCTAGATTTGAGCCAGACAGAGACTAAGTCGATCATGGCCTGGTTGGCCGCTGCCGAGAGACCTTTGCTGGTGGAGGAAGTCGAACAGCTCCTGGCTGTCGACGCAAAGGGACCAAGTTTCGTGTCGCGTATCTCTCATATCGACTCTGCATGGGCCACTGCTCTTCGACCTCTCGTTATGACCCGTGATGGTGTTGTCTCTTTCGCGCATACGTGTATTCGCGACCATGTCATCAAGCAGGCCAGATCTGTCGGTGCTAAATCGCCACTCAGCCTGAAGGAGGCCCATCATGATCTTCTGACAAGGTGTCTTGCATGGGTCCAGCTGAGTGTTCGTGAAGAGAGCGAAATCTCAATGGACAAACTGAGCATGGAGGAGCGCAACCGTCTGTTTGATAAGTATTCTGTGCTGGAATACACCGCACGCTATTGGCTGTCGCATCTTCTGTCGTCACCTCTAGTCACAGACGCTGGCGAATTCCAGTTCACTGCCAGCTTCAAGAAGCTTCTTCCTGTGACTGTCCTATTTGCTCGCCTCGAGCTTACGTGCAAGGAGTCGCAGTTCACTCGGTCCAGTGTCCTTGAGCTATATCGTCTCGCGACTGATATCCGACGCCTGGTCCTTGGTGAAAAGTCGATGGCGCTCCTGCAGAGTCTGCTACTTAGCGCTCGTGTTTCCAAATTGGCACATGCTAGTCATGCAGAAGAGCACTGCTATGATGCTTGGAGACTCAGCCAAGAGCTTCTGGGACAATCTGACAGCATCACTTTGGCCTGTGCCGAGATGATGACACAGTCATTTACCGAGAGCGGAACTATGACTACCCAACAGGAGGACATTATGAAGTATCTCATCCTGACCGACACCGAGGTCACTGGCGTGGAGTTCAACCAGCGACTGAAGTACCTCGGAATGATCGTCAGTACATACAAGACGCGCAGCGACAATCAATCTGCTCTTGTGATCTCCCGGCAATACTACCAGCAGATCCTGGTCAAGTATGGTTCCAGCTCTAGACAATCGTCCGAGACCGCCGATTTCCTCACTGGCCAGTTCTCGAGTACTGGAAGTGACGAGATGAGCCGCGATATCGCACGTACCAAGTACGACAATGTGGTTCGCACCATGGATGTCACCGACGAACGCCGCATCAAGTACGCTCTGTACATGGCTCAGCTCTACGAGTCACAGGGTGAGAAGGCCCAAGCCCAAGGAATCTTGTCAAATCTCTGGGCTGGTCTGAACTCCCGTGACATCGACTCCGTCGATATGATGGACAAGAAGGCCAACGTCGCTCTCGTCTACTATCAATTCCTGCGTCGCCAGGGCCGCAATGACGAGGCTGAGGTGATCATTCGTGAATTGGTCGCCGACCTTGAGGTTACTGGTATTCACTCCAATGAGATGATGCAGCGCGTGCAGCTGCTTCGTGCCGAGACCCGCGAGATGCACATGTACAGCCTGGATCGGTCTTTGTCTATCCTGATGTGGAATTACTACAAGGAAAGCAATCAGGAATATTCTTCCGATGCCGTCGAGCTTGCTATGTCTCTAGCCGAGGAAATGGCAAATACCGTGTCTATCGAAGACAGTGTTTCTCTATCTGGTCGCGACCGCAAGCTGATGGTTGAACTGTTGGACTCGATTACCTCGTCACCCAGCAATATCTCCGTCTCCACCCTGATTCTCTGTCACAATCTGTCGAGTATCTATGTACGTGAGGAAGATTGGTCCGAAGCTAGTGAATGCTCAAAGGCTGTCCTACAGCACGTCTGGCCTACCGTCGAGCAGGCCGAATCCCAAAAGAAGATCACGACTGAGTTGGCACCTCCCGTGGCTGATCTGGCTCTGGTCCTGGCATATTGCTATTTCCGCAGACTTCATCTGGATCAAGCTACTATTGTTTATGAGAATGCCTTTAGATTACTCGTTGCATCTGACAGAGTTCCCGTGCCTTCGGTTCTTGCTGTGGCCAAGGCTGTTGTTGAATTTTACGAGACAACCTTCCAGTTCACCAAGGCGTTGGCCCTGCTCCATTCAGTTAGCAATTTCCTCACCAGTCGTCTGGGAGAAACTCACAAGCACACCATCGAAAATATGTACCTCGAAGCTGCCCTGGCGACCCGGTTGGAGATGAACCATGAAGCCAAGAGTACCTACCAGCGCATCTACAAGTCAACCTTACGTGGCAGTACCATCGCACCCGAAGGAATGGAAGCAGCACTTGCGCTCATTGTTCTATACGAGAAAGAGTTGCAGTGGGGCTCTGCTCTTGATGTCTACCGCCATGTCTGGCCTACCCTTGTCATACATGAGCAAATGACCGTCTACGACAGGATGCAGACCGAGAAACTGATTGAAAAGGCATACCTCGGCTACATGACTATTCTGACGACACACACGACGAGTACTGAATTTTCCGAGCGCTACAAGGTGGCATCTGAATATGTGATGACCTGTCAAACCGTATACGGACCCACGCACCAAAAGACTCTGAGCGCGACCCTGCTCTTCGCCGAACTATGCGAGTCCAACCACGCGTACACAGACGAAGCCATCTCGCTGTACAAGAAGCCCCTGCAAACAAGCGAATGGGTTCCCACTTCGCAATCTGCAAAGGGTCTCGACCAGATGACACAGCCTCTGCCCATTACGCTGAAACATAAGCTGGCTCAGTTGTTCGTTCGCAAGCGTGATTCTACAAGTGAAGCTCGCTCTTTGTATACCGAAGAGTATCAGCTCGCCAAAAAGACCCAGGGATTCTTCTCAACAACCACCCTCTCTTGGCTCCGCGAACTTGCCCTTGCTCACTCGCGCCAGGGCACGCCTACCTCCGTGCAGCAAGGTAATGCCCTTCTCCACACATACGTGACAGACGTCCTTCACGCCGGCGGAGAAACAGACATGATGGCCGACTGGGCTCGCAAGATCGCCGCCATCTACCTTGAATGCGGCTTCATCGAAGGTGGCAACAATGTCCTGAGACGAACTGCGTCACCGCGTCGTCTACGGATCCGAAACCAACGCCATGGCTCTGGGTGATCGCCGCGACGCAGTTTTCGTAGCAGCATTCGAAGAAGCATTTGGACGCCGCACCAGCTACTCGGAAATTATGACCGAAATGACCCGTGAGATGCAAACCCAACAGGCATTTTCGAAGAACCTGTCTGGGCATGACTTCGTTCCGACGCTCATTGCTGGTGATAATCTGGCTCGCCTGCAGACGCAGCAGAATCGCACTCGTGCGGCGAAGGATACGAATAAGAAATTGTACGAGTACTTCTGCGCTACACTCTCTGCTTCCAGTATTTCTCAGAGAGATATCGTGCAACAGTTCTACGGCATATGTCTCCGTGAGGTCCACAGCGAGAGCTACAACATGAACATCCTCACAACGACTACCAGCCTTGTCCGAGACCTCTGCAATGAATCTCGCTTCCAAGACGCAAGCGACGTGACCGGTGTCCTGCACTCATTCCTCCATCTCACCGACGGTCTGAACAGCTACGAGAGTATTCTCGTCGCGACACAACTCTGCCTATACCTGAGCGGCCACAACGCCACCCGTTGCCAAGACACAACAATGTTCAACGAGATGTCCGTAAAGTCGAAGCTCCTCCTACAAGAACTAATGACGGCATCAAAATCGATCGGCATCGAGATCGTCGATCTCCCTTTCACCCAGCTAAACGACATAATCACCCTCCTGGGCGAATACGAAATGTTCGACGACCTAGAGGCCATCCTAACCCAACTCTGGACATCAAGAATCGTCCAACGACTCTGGACTCCGGACGTGGTTGTCTGGATTGGCCGACGACTCGTGGAAACGCGTTTCTGCCGCGGCTCCGTCGACTCGGCTATCCAACTTTGCCGCGATATCTGCTACAACTTGCGTCAAGTCTGGGGAAGCTGTGATCCCGTCACGCTGGAAATGACAAAATTGCTCTCTGGGCTTTTCACTGCGTCTAACGATCATCAATCTGCCGCAACACTGCACGAAGGCGTGTTGTACGATTTGCTCAGTGACTCCGATGCTACAGATCATCCACGTGCGGCCGATACAGCGACGCAGCATATGGAGTTGATGCGCCGGGCTCAGTTGCGTCTTGGTGGTCCGCATACTTCTACTAGGTCTTCTGCGCATGCGGATCTGGTTTCGCAGGTCACTGAGCGCTTTGGTCTTCAGTCTGAGCAAATTAAGAGTGTTGGGGAAGCGAATGGTGGAGAGAAGTTTGGCGTTTGGTCGAAGCCTAGACGCTTTAGTATTGATGTTGAGGACTTGGAGGATGAGCGTCAGAGTGACACGCATCATAATCATCTGCGTGAGTCCAGTGGGGTTGGTTTGATGAATGGTAGTGGGCATGTGAGGAGGATTTCGGTGCAGGCGCTGTGAGGGAGAAGTATACCAATAAGTTATAATAACCCTTTGATTGTTGGGTGCGAAGGATCTGGAGTTTGGGAGTTTGGGATTTATAAGTAAGATATATTTGTCGGAGACTAAATTGTCATGATATCTCCTTAGTCTGAGTTCAGTTAATGCTACTATTTCATGAAAAACTCGTGCTTTCCAAGGTTAGCATCAAGTATACTGCTTAGTAGTAGATAAGGAAATTGGAAAAGGAGAGATTTTTATAAAACAATCATAATTCGTTTAATGGAGTATTGACAACAGCTGTAAAAAGCAACTCGAGCACACCGACAATCATGTACCTGGTCCACATCGTGTGCATCATGTTAATGAATAAAAATGTGTATGCACTTCTGGAACTCCAGCAAAAAAGGATACAAGAAAAAGCCAAAGCAACGCCCAACCATCTTTTTCGTGATTTTTTATGCAATGTGCAGCGCCAATTGTATGCAAAAAGAGTGTCATCAATCTAGGGTAAGGCCATTTAAGCTGTCAAGGCAAAGCTCACGCCCATGAGTCCCATTCCAGCGACAGCAAATCCAATACCCATGCTTCGGTGATGTGTCAAGCCTAAGCCCTCGCTGAAAAGGGAAAGAGCAACAGATGTCATCACGCCGGCGGTAGCAGCAAACATTCCGCCATAAACACCCCAAGATGGGCCATGGGCGTCATGGCTGCTGCGTCCTGCTCCCCAAATCCATAAGGCTGCGAGACCGGCGCCGGCGGGCTGGCTAATACCGCCAAGCAGACTGGACCAAAAAATGGCTTTCCAGCGGGAGTTGAGGGCCAGGTATAGTGGTAGAGCCATAGCGAACCCCTCCACGATATTGTGAATAAATAGAGCCAAGAATACTGTAAGACCGAGAGTCGGGCTGGCGTGGTTTGTGGCGTATGTAATGAAGCCCTCGGGAAGTTTGTGAAGAGCAATCGCGACGACGGTCTGCAGACCAATGGACAAGAATGCATTTTGCGGGACGTGATGATGGTGTGTACTGTCGCCAGCAATTTTGGACACATCTGGGTTGGCGTGATCATGCGTATCGTCGGGGTGATGGTGATGATGAGTGTCTACATCGACATGGATGGTATGTTCAGACTGAGGTTTTTGCGGTGGAGACGAGGAACAAGAGCTGGCGGTATGATGAAGCGGGTGCTGAGAAGCAATCGCGTCGTAATATCCGGTATCAGAGGTAGTTATAAATTGTTCGGAGGTCGATTCAGCCCCATTTGCGCATTCCGGTTCTAGTTGTACGCTATTGCTTTGGTGCTGTGGCACCAGCGAGGCATGCGTGACTTCGTTCGCACCTGCAGGCGGCGGGCTTGACTCCGGAGGAAATACCTTGGTGCATTCACGCCCACAGGTCTGGGAGAAGCCATAGCATGGTCCATTCTCGTCACAAAGGGGCTTCACACCGCCCACCAACGCCGTGATTCGCCGGGTGAGCATTGCCTGAAGCGATTCCCGCTTTACAGAGTGCGAGCCCACCGGGGTACGCTGTAGGACTGCCGGAGTGGATTTGAACGAGTGGCCCAAGTTGGGGGGTCGCAAGAGGGGTGTCCGCTCGGTGTTGCCATTCATATCATGGTGGTGGCGGTGGTTGTGGTGGTCATGGTGGTCGCCTCCGGCAAGATGGGTCTCGCCGCGCTCGGGATCAATTTCCGCGCCACCGTGACTATGCGCGCAATCTACCACATGCGACGGGATGAAGCGATGAATGAAGCCGGAGAGAAATTGGATGATAATCACACCTCCGAGGAAGAGACTGATCAAAATATAGGCCGAAGAAGTTGGGGAGAAGCCGGCGCGCGTGAGGTAGTCCTTGGAGGTGGGGAGCATGCTATACAAAGAGGTGAAGAGCTAGTGCTGGTAAGCGATGCGAATATGTTGGGGTAATGTCTCAGAAATGGGTTACTCACCATCACACCAGCACTGAGACATAACGAGGCCGACAGGAAATTATTACTGTTGGCGATTTGGAAGCTCTTGTGGTGAGTGAGCCGCCGCATCACCAAGTCAACGCAAATGACAGCCGATCCGAGGACACAAGCTGGAGGGAGATCAGTTGCATACATGGGAACAAAGAGTAGTCAGACTCACCAACGCCTGAGACGCCGCTCATGACCCAACCCCGCATATCGTTGGAAGCCATGGCGAGTGCGGATGGGGACAAAGAAAGAGAGGAAGTGAAGAAGCGGACGAAAGAGGAAAGGTTGAATGATGTCAACGCCCGAGGCTTGGCGGTCAACGTACTCCGCAGCAACTACAGTATACTTCAGTGTACTACTGCGTATAGTTATCCAACTTATAGTATAAAAATGGGAAGAAATGTAAAATATTTGGATGGGAGAAATGGGGGAACCTTGGAAACTCAACCGATCGCCATTCTTTCATTCTCAAACTATTATGATTGGGGCAAATATATTGGCAACTCTCTCAAGGTCCTCAAAGGCCCCCTCCGCATGCAGCCACCCCCCCCCCCTCTCCCGGCGCTTTTCGCGCTATCGAGTCAAATTAGCCCCTGAGAGATCATTGGGATTACTAAACACAGAGAGGAAAATCGCGAGAGAAGTTCCAGATGGTTTATATATTTTACTTTTATTATTTATACTATAAGTTTCACTTCTATATAGTATATCGTGTAGTCCAACGTGGGGGGGCCTCCACCCTCAAGCTACCACTGTAGATCTTTTGATCCGTGGGGGTAATAATACTACTAGCCCTTACGGGACTTGTAGTATCTAATTTTATTTCATAAATAAATTTCCCTCTTTGGGCTATCGTGGTTCGTTGCTGTAGTGAGTCGAACTATGGGACTCAGGCTACCATTGCAGATCGTTTGACCCGTAGGGGCAAGCAGTCATCTGGGACTTCTCCTAGATCTCCAATCATTTAATTTCAGTTATATCCTATTTTACATACTAGTATTCCCGGAAGAATCTCAACATAGCTGAAGTCTATCAAAAATCTAGCACGATCGAGGATACTTTACAATAAGGCAAGTCGTGTTGATGAAAAGAAGCAATGGGCTTGTCTGATAGTTGAACGAAGATTGGTGTTTGTTGCAATAAGCAGTCGCTCCGCTTACTATTTATTACTTGCTCTCAAACACCTGGTCATACTCCTGGGACTCAAAAGTCGCACCTGGGGCCCGAAGATCTTTGGAAGACTGAAACTGGCCTGCTCCCGCTGATGCCTGCATAGCTCTTATTCCAGCGTCATATATATTCCAGTGGATACCAGTTGCCAGCAGTCGCTCAACTACATGAAAATGGCCACCGGTTGCTGCTGCTTCAAGTGCCTGAGTCCATCTAGGCTCATTATCATGATCAGCATCGACTTCTAGTAGCGGCGGTGTTGTTGTTCGTATTGGGAGGAAGTGCTCTCTAATTGGCTGTATAGGCGCCTATGCAAGCACTGCTTGGAGATCTAAGCCTCACAGCGCTCGATCTTGGAAGCTCTCTCATCCACTCAAAAGCCAACGATGTTTTTCAGTTTCTTCTGGGTGGTGCTGCTAGATCGTCACTCAATTCCAACAGGACCCATCGTTCGTTCTACTAGCACACTGGAATGTATAGGTGGGGACGTAGTGAATAAGTAGCGGCCTTTGCACTAGTATATTCAAACTCATGTCTACTGGTATAATTCATTAACACTTCATCCAGAATCGGCTCAACACTGAAAAGCAACACCAGTCTTAGTAGCCACATTCCCACCACCCCCAGCAAAGCCCGTCCCCTCAGAGCTAACCTCAACAAGACCAGGTTTAACACCATCCTTATCCTTCTTCTTAGACTTCTTCTTCGACCCATCCGCATCCTTAGACTTCTCCTCACGAGGCGTAAGATCCGTCTCACAAACATAACACAGTACCAGTCCGTGTTGAGCCTGTTCTTCTTTCGAGGCATGCGGATCCAGGACAGCGTGTGGAGTCATGAATTTTGTGACACATGGTTGGCAGATGACATGACCGCATGGTTTTGTGACTGTAGATAGTATTCGAATTAGCCTTTATCCCCTCAGAGTTGATAAAAATCAATCAATAAAAAATTGAAGAAGAAACATACGCATAGCTTTCAACCCATTACTAAGATTCTTCTTACAACTCGGACAAACGCGAGAAACCGACCCATCAGAACCCTTCTCCTCAGTGAAATGAACCTCGACCAACGATTTCAGCGAATAAGTATGCTTATGCGTCTCGGAGGACCCGGGACAAATAGGCGCCAATTTAACGGCTTTGCTGGCAGCGATTTCATTGGCGTCGGTATTTGGCGTTAGGGATGGAACCCAGAAAGATGGGAGGGCGGATTTGCTGGATTCGGACTGAGGCAGCGTTAGCATAGAACTCGCTTAGGGTACCGTAACCCCGTAATGTGGTTATAACTCACCTTCTCCTTCTTCAACTCATCCCTCAACCTCTCCCTCTCCTCTCGCGCAACGCGCGCCATATCCTTCTCATCCAATTCAAAAACCTTCCTCTTCACACCATCAACCTCAACCTCTCTCGCCTTAAATCTGGCAATAGCCTCCTCCTCCTCCTTCACATTCCCAGCTTTACGCTTCTTCCCCGCCCCACCACCCAACCCCATAGAAACAAGTTCAAACTCCCTCAAATCCTTAGCCTTGGCCTCATCAGCCATGCGCTCATCATCTTCCGCAATGCGCTTCTTCGCCTCATCACGCTCCCGCTCGCCGCGTTTAATTTCCTGCCTTTGCGCAAGTAGGTCGGCGATAGCGCATTCGCGACAGAAGAGGTCGCCGTTCGTGGAGCAGGATACCACTGGTGATCGGGCGGGTTGGAGACAGAGTTTGCAGGATGCGAAGGGGAGGAAGGAGTCTCGGCCTATTACGCTGCGCTTTGTGCCCCATGTTGAGCGTAATAGGCTTCTTTCGTAGGATGTGAAGTGTGGGAGGGAGGTGTTGCGCTTTGAGTGCGCCATTTTGTTTAAGTTTGTGTTTGGGTAGAGATTTTTTGGCGGTCGTTGTGGTTTGGGTGAGGGGTAGTAGTAGTGTTGTAGGTTTTTTTCGAGTTGTTTGGGGGATTGGATTGGATTGGATTGACGAAGAGCAGAGTTGAAGTTTAGATGGATGGAATTGGAATTGGGATTGGAGACGGGACTTTTGCGGAGCTTAAGTGGAGTTTGTGCCGTTGGCAGCTTTCATTGGTGGATATCTTCACCGCCTGGAGCTACGCATCATCGGAGTATAACTGGTCAAGTATTGGAGTACATATCAGTATTTGATCTCTATACGGAGTATTTTTTGGAAGATTATGGACTTAAGTCACATTGACAATTGGAATAAGCTTTTCTTTTGTCTACTAGCCTGAATCCTATTAGGAAGGCCAAGCACGAATTGAGTGATCATGACAGGGATCGAGGTACACATCGCACTGCACTGCATCACATCACATCCATCACATCGAAGGCTTGACTTGACTTGAGAACCTCAAACAACCTCAACTGCTACTCTGAACACCACAGATAGTAAAAGATGAGGCGAAACCATAGACGGAACAAAACAAATTGTAATCCCGTCGCACCAAAATGCATTCCCATGCTTTCCATGCATTGCAATGCACAGATCAAATGAACCCCGTCCGGACCGAAACCACGAAGAGAGAAAGAAAGAGAGAGGGAGAGGAAGGTAGGGGGAAAGGAAAAAAAAAGGCAATCAGGCTGTGAGAATGAGAACGAGGAAGAAAGGCAAAAAGAATCAGAGATCGATCAGTTCCAGCCATCGTTCAATGCAAAGGGCCCAACGGGAAATAGGAGTTGAAGTGGAAATGGGGGTATAATCGTCATAAAAAACAGCAGATCAAACGGATTTCGAGCTATACAATGCGTGTCGATCGAATGGTAATAGAAGGAGAGGGCCGAGAGCCGAGACCCGTGAGTGGTGACATGGGCTACACACCCACGGCTTGTTGTCGAAGGCTCTCCGATGATGGAGGCGCACCTAGGGGATTTGACGATGGAGACGGTGCGCTGTGGGGTGGGGTAAGGTGGTGGTGATTGAGGATGATCGTTCCGGAAGGCGATTCGGGGGGGATCACTGGCGACTGTTTCGTCTGGAGCTACATCCTGAGAAGGTCGGGGTAAATCCTCGTGTGCATCTTTGAAGAAGTCGATCGGCTCGTCGTCACTGCGCATGCTGATCCCAGTTGTGGTGCTGACGCTGCGGAAGGATCGAGGTCGGCCGTCTGGGCCTCCTGATCTCACCGACTCGCCGCTACTGAGTATGTTCGGCTCGGAGGCTCGGGGTTCATCGTGCGGAGTAGGCTTCCTTAGCTTGAGACGTTCCTCAGGAGACATGTTCTGCCACTCAGATCCGAAGGTAACAACGGAGGCCTTTTTGCCGTGCACGGTGAAGCTAGGTGTCTTCCGCGAAAGGCCGCCTTCATGGGTAGTGTCATCGTCTGATAGAGGCCCAATGCTGGACACCGATCCGCGGCTCTTTTTGCTGTGGGTGTGCGAGTGGTGCCGATTCATATGAATATGAGGAGATTCACGCAGTGAGCGATGCAGGCTGCGACGGACACGGCTGGGCCTGTCACTTTGAGATACTTCGGATAATTCGTCTGGTTTATCCTCGCTGTCGGCTTCCGGTACAGTTGTTGGTTGTTTCCGTGGTGGGGGAGAGCCACTCAAATCCAACAACCCTGTTTCTCGTAGCAGGCGTTCCTCGTCCTCGTCCCAACTGGCAGGGGAAGTGAGCCTGGAGCCTCGAGAGTTGAGACTGGCACCATCAAAGCGGCTAACGCGGCTAACCACCGAAGCCTCACGCTCAAGTTGCACGTCTGAATCAGAGGCCTTGCCTTGGTCGGAAGCGAGGGCAATTGAGAGCGGGCGGCCAACACGAGCAAAGTCAGATGAGGTAGTTGATGCGGGGAGACTAGGGCGGCGCATCTCATCGACCGAGGGCTGTTTGAGGAGGGCAGGGTCGAGGGGACTTTCCACAGCCGCTGTTGCCGCAGTAGTCTCTTCCGTATCATGGCTGGACACTGTATGGACGATACTCGGCGCTTGTTGGATACTATGCTGAATACTAGGCTCGTATTTCACCGATGGACCGGAGACCGATGCCATACGAGCTGGAATGGAACTGGCCGGCTCATCGCCAAGCGACGCCGCTCGCTCCGGAACAACGCTCTCATCCTCGCCGAGGTCCCGAAGAAGAACCTCTCGGTAGCACTTGTTGCGCCAGATGTCTTGTCTAACCCACTTAAGCTTGGCGGCCATGCGACCCGCCGCCATGATGACACCCTCACGGGCACGAGGATGAACAGGAGTCAGTATTTGCAGATGTCGTGCATTCCGCAGAAGATCGTCAAGCTGCCTCTGCGTGACGAAGAGCTTCTCATTGGTTTCCCGAATCTTCTGGCTCATCAATTGACGACGGGCAGCAACAAACCCTGCCACAATATCGGTGTCGATGCTGGGCGAGGGAGGTTCCTTGTCCGATGACTGTTGTGACTGGATTGACGAGATGGAGTTCATTCGCTGGCTCTTGCGATACCGTTGACCCTCGTAGTTCGTAGCGATCATGCCCTTAGTACGAACGCCAGTAGTTCGAAAGGCGGCGGCATAGTTGAGCTTCGAAATCCAGTCATTCATCTCGGTTTCTGAGGCTGCAAGGAAGATCTCTTCGATCGCATTGCGTCGCACAAACGAAAACGCATGCTTGTGCTTCTTGTATTCCGTGTCCAAGAGCGCCACGGCATCGTTGGTCGACATGATCGCATCGGGCTTGAATTCGGCAAGGGGAGGTCGGAAGACCATAGTTCCCTTCCGTCCACCCTTCACGTACGCATCGTTTTGCGCCATGAGCGAGCGTACCCAGGCGACATTGCGGAAGAAGTAAAGCTGTGAGAAGGTGAGGACCGCGCCCCATTCCTGCCACGGAGATCGGGCTCGCTTCTTCCTCGGGTCTTTTCGCCAGAGAAGACCGACCTTGGCGACTTTAATGTCTACCAGACCGGGATTGGAGTCGGCAGAACTGTCGACAACCCCTTGCATGAAAGCATCCGGGCGCGAGCGGAGAGATATGATCTGCAGAATTCCCGACTTAGTGAAAGCCTGGTGCAAGTCATCGATATCGGGGAGCCCGTCGGTTCCAATGTGATTGTAGGTGTCCTCCAGTTCCATGACGTCTTTCAAGGTGGGCCTTAGGGAGCCGAGTTTGCTATCGAGAATGAGTGTATACGGATCCACAGGCTCCCTGGATACTCGTGACAAATGCTCGGAACTTGTACTCTTGAACAGAGCTCGTCGTGGCTTGGCCAGATTGCGTTCGCGCAGATTTGCATCCTCGACGTGGATGAATGGAGTGTACGAGATGTTCTCATAGAAGCATTCTAATATGTCATCAGAGATGCCCTCGCCGCGGGTATTCTTCACATAATCGGGCTTTTGCATCTTCCGCTTGTTGTTCTTGTTGAAAACGTCGGTGTGGAGAATCAAGATCGAGAATGCGATGAAATACGCCTGGTCTGAAACATAGTTAGTTTAGGAGACAAGGGCTGGAAGCGGATCATGCCGCGGAAACCATACCAGTGGTTGCAAAGATACCGGGGTTGCACTCGTGGTACCTATCTGCGAATGCTTGGAGGAAACGATCGATTTGCTGCGTTTCTTTTGGTAGCTCTACTTCCATCAACAGCTTCCGGATAGACATGTCGATAGGGTCGCCAAAGTAGTGGAACCCTCGCATGTATTTTCTGAGGGCAACTTTGAAGAATTCTTGGTCCGACTGAGCAAGGATACCGGCGATAGATCCCTTTGGCAGGTTTTCTTCTAGCTTTGTGAGATAGCTGGCTGGCGTATCATCTTCCTCCCGCGAAGGGACTTGTGGTAACTCTGGCTTTGAAACTGGAGTCATTGATCCGGGGCCGCCAACACCAGGGGAACCATGTCGAGGGAATGGGGGCTCAGAATTCTGACGCAAACGCTGGGAAATATTGAAAAGATCGCCGAAGCTCTTGCGGCCACTGGTAGAAGTCGAAGTACGTCCTGAGGATGCGAGGTATGGGACGGGAGATAAATCGTCCTGATTCTCGGCCACCGATCCCATTGTTGATGATCGACCGCGGCCATTATGAGACGGATTGGACCGCAAGGAGCGAGCGGAATTCGTGGAGTCGTTACGGAAGAGTTGCGGGGGGGACCGAGGAGGCTAATCCGATCGAGGAACGTGAAGGGGAGGGAAGAGGTGAGACCTGGTCGTGATCCACTGAGCCTTCGGACTTGGGAGTATCGGCGGAGAGCTTTGGGGCGGCGTCCAGCGCGCGGCTGCTGGGGGTTGGTTTCGGGGGAAGTGGGAAGAGGGGACTCCTGTTGCGCTTGAGACGGGGTAAGCGGAATCGCTTGGCACTAGATGTAGAACCGTGGCCTTCACGAGGAGAGTTGGTCTGATATGTAGGGGCTTGATCCCCATAGCTCTGGTCTGACCGCGACGATTCAGAAAATCGGGGGTCCACGGCAGAGGATCGATTCGAATCAAAGGGTTGGTCCCGGCTGCCACCTCGGAGCGAGTTCGTCGAGAGTCGCCCGGGGGTCTCAGAAGTTGTTTGGAAGGTCGAAAGGCTCGAGTCGCCGATCTGGGAATCAGTCGAGCCCTGGTTCTTGCGAGTCTGTTTTGATCTTGGATGATCCGTTGAACTCCGTGATAAATCCTCCATGGATTGTTTACGAGAGGATGGGCGGAAGGAGAACTTATTCCGTTGTTTTACCGGTTGATCCAATTCATTGCTCGTCGGGGCAGTGGTGATGATCTTCGGAGGTGGTAGAGAAGGCACTGGAGGAGCTTCTTGCTGGGCTTTCGTGTAGCTTTTTGAAAGCTGGGGGTCGGAGGCATGGCGTAGTCTCATAAAGCTGAAGCGTTTCCTCCGCAGACTGGAGGTTTCGGCGGAGGAGGAGCCGGCAAAGTCGGACCGGTCTACCGCATGGCCATGGCCATGCGGTAGACCCCCCCTGCTCGCCAGGGATCTGGAGCCCCCCTCGCAGCATCGGATGGACTTTCAAACTCGGCTTGTTCGTTGGGCGGAGAGAGACCCGGGAGACGCGGAGTTGACTCGGAATATCGCGGCTCAGTGGACGGCGGGGAGGGACGAGGGAGATGCTCGCTGCGACGACTTTGGGGTTGGGCGTAGGCTTGAGGGTCGATAGTGCTCTGGCGCTTGGAGCTACTATCGGCGACCAGCCGCAGGCCTTTCCAATGCATAGCAACGAAGCACGAGGACGGTAATCAGACCCATACGGTGTGCCTTGGAGAAGGTTGGGAGAGGATAAGTTGGAAGGAGGGATCAATGGTGCATGGCGACGTGGAGGAGGAATCCAGAACGCGGTGGGATTGAGAAGAGTGGAGTGGGCAAGTGTGGAGTGGAGTTGCGAGGGTCCGAGTCGTCAGCTGGCGAAAAAGGGGAACGCGGCAAGGGGAGCCAAGTGGATGGACCGAGAACAGCCACGTTGGATGAGGTCTGGACTGGTCTGGATGTTCTAGAAGGGAGAAGGTGCTGGTGGTAGAAGGTGGTCGTAGGTGGTAGTAGGTAGAAGGTGATGGTGATGGTGGGTAGTACCGGGGAGAGAGGAGAGAACTGGAGGAGAAGGTGGTGTGGGTGGAAACTAGGTACTGCTACTAACAGTGCCAGTGCCAAGTGCAGTGACAGTAGTGAGTGGTAGTAGTGTAGAGTATATTATAATCTGAATATTTCATTTGTATGTTTTTGTTTATGTTAATAGATTATTTTAATTATACTAGTACATTATATTAATAGAATTATGCCAGATACTAGGTGCTCTACTAGCAGTTCAAGTTGTAACTTTATTTTAGTGTGGTAAACACTGTAGCCTATGCTACTACTACTACTACTACTACTATATACTGCCACTGCCACTGCCACTGCCTTAATACTATAGTTACACTCCAGGTAAACCAGTATGCTACCATTATTACTCTAGTAAATAATACTAGTAGTAAATATTCCTGTCAAAACAGTACATTAGTACTAGACTATAGTAGTATATTTAGTTATTTAAGGTAGAGTTATACTAGTAGTTGTATCCCACACCACTACCACCACTTTCTAGTTATACTAAAGTGATGACTACTCCCCGCCTTCTCCGCACTTCACCTCCTTCACCACTTCAACCTCCACCGCCGCCACCTCTTCAACTTGGAACTTGAACCTTCCACCCCCACCATGCGCCTTCTTCCGGCCTATTTACTTTTGGCTGGCAGTGGAATTCCTTCCATCCTCGCCATCCCAGCTGGTTCTAGCATTACTCCTCCACCTCCGCTACTGCCCGCTCACCAGCTCTCTCACCCACCAGACCCACGCCGTCCGTGGACCCGACTCCGTGACTGGGTCATCGAATCCGTCTGGGGTATTGAGCACTCCAACTGTCCCAAGCATGCCCAGAATCTCCCTCCTTCCAATGTTCGCGATCGCTATGAGAGTGATGTTGTCCTCCGCTTCCAAATTCGCCAGCCGGAAGAAGCGGACGCTTTGGCCGCCGCCTCCCGGGTTTTGCTCCTCGACGTCTGGGCCATTACCGCAGAATATGTGGACATTCGACTGACAGATAGCATGGTGAGTCATGTCTCATCTGATTCATTCAAACTTTTCAATTCCTTGTTCAAGTTGCTAATCGCGGATATCCTGATCATAGATTCCTTCCCTGCTGGAGCTGCTGCCTGCTTCCCTCCGTACATCGCACACCCCATTAATGGATGATCTCGTCGATATGATCTATGCCACCTACCCAAGAACTCATTATCACTCTTTGCACCCATTACACCCCGATACGGGAACTGGATCCGCCCACGGCCGCACCGCCGACATTGAGGATGTCTTCTTTCGCGAATATCAGCCCTTGTCCGTCATCGTGCAATGGATGCGACTGATGGCCTCAATGTTCTCCTCCCATGCCAGCTTCACCAATATTGGTCTCACCTACGAAGGCCGAGAGATCCCGGCTTTACGACTCGGCGCACGTCGTGATGGACATGCTTCGCCAAGGCCGCGGAAGACCATCGTCATGATGGGCGGTCTCCACGCTCGGGAGTGGATCAGTACCTCCACGGTCACCTATGTTGCTTATAACCTGATCACCCAGTATGGCGAGTCGCTCGAGGTCACCCATCTTCTTAATGAATATGACTGGGTTTTCATCCCAACTTTGAACCCCGATGGTTACGTCTACTCATGGGAGTCGGACCGCTTATGGCGGAAGAACCGACAGCCAACGGGCCTCCCGATCTGCCCAGGAGTCGATCTCGACCGTGCCTGGGATTTTGAGTGGGATGGCGAAACAACCCGCTCAAACCCCTGCTCAGAGAATTATGCCGGTGCCGAACCCTTCGAAGCATTTGAATCTCAACAATTGGCCCAGTGGACGCAAAACGAGACTGAGAGTGGGAGAGCAGATATCATCGGTCTCTTGGATCTACACTCCTACTCTCAACAGATCCTATACCCTTACTCCTACACCTGCTCCTCCATTCCTCCCACCCTTGAAAGCTTAGAGGAGCTGGCTTTGGGCCTGGCCAAGGCAATTCGAATGACCACTCGGGAGTCATACGACGTGACATCTGCCTGTGAGGGTATTCTGCCGAACGGGGAAGCAGCCAATCTGAATTCGGGCGGCAGTGCCCTAGACTGGTTCTATCATAAGCTGAATGCCAGATACTCTTTCCAGATCAAACTCCGTGACCGCGGCAGCTACGGTTTCCTCCTTCCCTCAGAACACATCGTACCTACTGGCAAGGAGATTTTCCAGGCCGTGCTGACATTCGGAAATTTTGTGCGGGGCGAGGATTCTAGCTTGACATCCGGTGAACCCGTGGGGTCGCAGCAGCAACAGCCGCTGATTTGAACATAAATATTCCCACGTCCACGTCCACGTTCTTCTCTTGATCCTCGATCTTATACGATGATGTTTGCATAGCACCTTTCCAATTGGCGTTTGGGCTTTTTGACTTTTAATAGAACGAGCTTTTGTACATACCGATCCTCTTGGAGGCCGTAATAATCTTTTCTTTTCATGTACTCAAATGTCAGATACGAACCGATATGAATGAAAATGGAACTGCAAAATTTCAAGCTGAGCTATTCAAAATCGACGCCCACTGCAGACTGCAGCGATACTAGTATCCACTACTTCCATCTATAACCAGATCAATCGTACATATCGTACTATAACTACTGCCCCTCTACCTGCTACCTACTAACCCTAACCCGTCTTAAAATCCGCCGGCCCAGACCAACCCCTCAACCTCTTCCCAAAATACTGCAAAGCAAGAATCATAATGAAAGCCACCCCCACAACCCCACACATAGTCCCCATCTGCTTAACAGTCCCCTCCTTCTCCGCCCACTCAATCATAAAATAACTAACAATAAACCCGCCACAAGTCCTACCAAAATTCACCCAAGCAGCAACCTCCCCACTAGCCTCCGGGTAACTATCCAAAACATAAGAATTGATAGCAACAGTCACAACCATGATCCCGAATACGTAAAGTCCCCACCCCAGCGCGGCAAGCATATAGTGATACTCGCGCTCCAGTGCGAAGCCCATCAATATCAGCCCCGAGACGAGGAATGGCATCGAGAACCAGATTGCGTATAGTCGGGCTTCGGGCTCGAAACGGCCTCCGTGTCGGGTTGTGTAGGTTTTTGCTATGGCGTCGTGGAGCCAGTGGCCGGCTACTTCGCCGAGAATTGCGGCTACGACGGGGGTGAAGTAGAAGAAGCCTAAAGGTTAAAATAATGGCAAATGTCAGCAATCTGCCAAATGGTGGATCTAATCAAGTCAAGAACTTGAAGAGGGAGATTAGGGTAGGGTGAGGTGTGGTTACCGATAGCTTTAGCATCAAACCCATAAACCGGCGCCAAAAAGATCGAAAGCGTAGTGTTAATCCCAACAACCCAAGCAAACATAAGCAAATAAGCAAAAGCCGTCAGAAAAACAACAGGCTTGCAAATAATCGTAATAGGCCGCATAACCGCCTCCCCGAACGAATTCCTAATGTACCCCGAACGAACCTGCTGAATACCCAACATGCGCTGCCACCGAGGTCCATTGGGGACGAGTTCGGGCTGGACAGTTTTGCGATCGTAGTACGTTTCGTCCACGAAGATGATTATAGCGAATAGACAGAGACCGGTCTCGATTGCGTAGAGGCCGAAGGCCCATTGCCAGATTTGAGTGTTCACTATGAATGAGCCGAGTAGTGGGCCCATGTAAGGGGAGAGAATTATGAAGCCGGACCAGATGTTTATTTTACGTGCGTGTTCGTGGAAGAAGAACATGTCTTTTATGAACATTAGGCCGCCCTGATGCGGGTTAGTAACTGAGAGTGACTGACTATGCCCAGGTGGGAATGGCTTCAGAGGGATGGGGGAATTTGCGGAAACTTGACGTACACCTTGCGCGACAGTTGAGAAAAAGCCATTGAGAATGCGCGCGGCCTAGAAATATTATAATATCATTTTAGCATTTGCCTTGGGTGGATGGAAAGAACTTGAACCCTCTCTGCTGTATAACGAAGGATATAAAAACATACCATGAATGACTCAAAGCTCTGAGCAGCAGCACACCAAACAGCCGTAGCAAGAGCAAGTAAAGCCCACCAAAACAGAATCGGAAATCGGCCAAAATACGCTGAAAGCGCGACGATAATGGGGCCAGCTGCGCCAAGCATGAAAACGTTTCCGACCTGTGAGTGATTCACGACATTGGGGTCCATGTTCCACTCTCTAAGGGCACCACATTTGTTAGTATACATATGTAGTAGTACGATCATTACCCAGAAGTGACTGGAGACTCGGAAGGGGTGATAAATCCACTTGAAAATGGAACCTTGAAGGGGGCTACTTACTCGCCCTGCGGCACGAGGGTAACAGCACCCGTAGCACTTCCATAATCAGGCAAGAAAGCCGTGCAGGAGATAATAATCAGAATCAAGTGTTTGCGGAACGGAGTCCAATTGAGAGGATCATTGGGTGAGTCGCTAGGCTGTGGGATGAGAATTGTTTGTCCGTCTGCTGCGGTCTTTAACCCTTGGTCATGGGCGAGTGTCGCGTCATTCAAGACGTAGCCCTCTCGTTCGCCGAGGGCTTCTAGATCAACGGCTGGTTTGTTGGGCGCGACTTTCTCCATTTGAGCGTCGTGGTCACTTTTGGCACTTTCGGAAGACATCGCATCCGTTCCTCGTTTTCTAGAAGGAATTTTGGGCTGACTCCCGAACGACCCAATGATGACGCAAGGAAGGGGAGAGAAAATGTAGGGTAATACAAACTCGAATGTTATCTTTCTTCCCTTCTCCTAGAAAGTACTCATATGGGGAGGGGCACCATTAGCCCCTTTATACCTAGCCCCCCCCAATGTTTAGGTGGCTAGCAGAAGTAATCTAAAGCTAGGACTCCGTAGTAGTCCGGGGAAACCCCTTCGGCAGAGGAAGTAGGGCTTCACAGCCGAGATATTTATCCCGCGGCTGACAACGATCTTGATAATCGGGCTTTGATTGGACGAGTGCTGAACAGGCTGAATAGCTGCGCTACGATTTGTCGCTTGAGACCCTCTCCTGTTTAAGCTATGGGGGTGCCAGCCTCAATTGTTCAATCCAGGCTGTTGTGGGGGTGGATACGGGGCTTGGCTCCCCATTGTTGTTGGTTGCGGGGGAAGAGATGTGGGACTTTACGGGTTGACTGGTGTCAACTTAGACCCTCGTGATTCCCCCGCTCTGTTGATCTGGTCTTGTTTGAGGTAAGTGGATTTGCGAGAGGCGGAGAATTTTCTGGGGTTGGTAAGGTTGGGTTGGCTGGTCCACCCTTTCTTTTGCTGGGAGAGCGAGGTGTAGGATCGACAGCTGTTAAACTATCGATGAATTGAAAGGTGCTCTGAGATAATTTCGGAGTAGGGTTATTGATTTATGACGCGGCTGACTGATTCCAGGTTTTAAAATACTGATCTTTCTATCGGGATGAATTCAATCGATCGGCGAGGTAGTTCTAGAGCCAATCGCGGCGAAGTGTAATGTTCACAACCGTGACTACCCTCGGGTTTCCAGTGTCCAAAGATCCTTTGAAAAGCTCAAGCCCTTGAAGACCACTAAAAATAACATTTCAATAAAATACGCATCGTCATGAAACGTTGCCGACTTCGAAATTAATGCCAGAAAGCTCCATAGGAAGCGACTGTCCGAGTCCGCGAACCCAATCATTAAGATGATCCAACGCGGTTTGGAACTTGGCAACATCAGCAGGATTCCGTTCCAGGGCTATATGTACAGAATGCACAGCGTCTGTGATTAGGATGGAGCGCTTTGGGTCTTTCACCAAATCCAGGCTGAGATTTTGCAGGACAGTAATATCCATGTGGAGTCTCTGCAGTTCAAGCAACCTTCTCCCTAGTCCAATGTATGTATCGTAAAAATTGGAGAGTCTCTCAAGTGGACTTGAATGTGACGCTTTTTGAGCCCTTCGCCAAGTGCTCACTACCTCCTCCAGAATGTATATATCTTCGATGGTATAGGTTGCGATGGAATGCAGAAACATGACCATAAAAGGCGCAAAGGATGAAAACGATAGGGGGCTGGGTATGTTAGCCGGCAATGATGGTAATATGTGGACAGGAAAGTGAGAAAAGGGAGGACGTCTCTCACAGATTGACGTAGTCGATATCTGACAACTGTTTCATTTCCTCGTTGCGGGAAGAGAGAATATGCGATATCAAACTGGATTTTGCTGCCTTGTAACACTGAGTACTGATTTCGGCGGGTCCTGCTGGATTGGGCTAGGCACGTAAAAGTATCATCCGAGTCGAATCATGTAGCATCTCTACATTCCTTTCATATAATTTCGAAATGTCATATGTATGCCCCCAGCGTGATTGGATCTATATGTAAAATTAGTTCTGATTTTGACATATCATGATAGCCGATGGAGTAGAACTTACTTGGTAGAAATCGAGGCGCCATTGCAGCAAGTCTATATGAAGCCTCCTAATGTCTGCTGATCTTTCGGAAGCAGAATTTTTTACATGCGCCTCTAGATCTCGACCCATTGTAGGGAAGGAAAAAAAATGAAGGGTGATTTCAAAAATACTCCAGGAAGGGGTTTGAGCGATCATCGATACGCACTTTAACACTGTTGAACTCTATCGAGCGCTAGACACATACCCACTCAGATCACGCTATACTAAATTCAGTCAGCGATTATTGTCTTGATGCTTTTCTGGTAGATCGCCGAAATTACCGTAATTGCAGGGAAGCGGTGGGTGGGTGGATGTTTAGCTTTCACTTAGAGGCTTAGGATCGGTCGTGCCAGCTCCGTAAGATTTGAGATCTTGAGGCAATTCGGTTCCCTGTCTGGTTAGTGAACCAAACAATAAGCAATGAGTTATGTTTTTCCGCGGGATGCTAGCTCAAACTCAGTACCACTGTACCTGGATCATTCACCATATTAGGACGGGACTGGATTTAACCCTTGCTGAATGTGCCTCGGGCTAACCGATCAATTTCCTATCCTGGCCGAGATCTGACAGTTGACAATGCGAAGGACGCCATTCTTTGCCAAGGTTTGCGACCGTCAACCCTTAATTCCTCAAGATAAATGCTTCCCTACCCCCGATATTGGCTTTCCATTTTGTCATATTTCGTTTCGCCCAAAGGTCTGTTTCAACTTACAATACTTGCAAAGCTCTTTGAACATGAAGCTCCTCTTGCCATGCTTTATTTTTATGTTAGCGGGCGTTTCGGCTCAGAACGACGGCTGCCAATATGAAGGTATTGTTAGCCTCTGCGCGGCTAAAGAGACAAAAAATGTAAGTCGCAATTTCTCAGGTCCTTCGTCGCCTTGGTTAACACTGCTTCCAGACTGAAGGTTGTCCCTCTAATGACTACGAATGCCTTTGTGCGGCTTACGAGGCTCTTGCTAGGTGAGGATTTTCCTACTTGTACAGTGTACTTTCACTTACCCGCCTTGTTCAGCTGTTACAACCCCTGCCCAGGCGACCCTCGGGGTTCCGCAGCCCTTGGCCAACTCTCCACCTACTGCCAGTCTACTCTCTATGACTCCTAAGTTCCAAGGCATTCTTAGAGTCACCGCCCAAGCAGGCTACCGCTACAGGTAACAGAACACCCTAGCGTAACCAGTTAGTTATTGTCGGCATAAATGGCCGGAGATAGATGGTGCCACTCCGGAGTATGTTCATTCTTCGTATTGTTAGTTCATGTTCCCCCATAAATTAGGTACGAACGGGTTATTAGAAAACAATGGAGACCTTTTTGTCATGTTTCTATGATGACCTACTATAATGGGAACCAAATGTTCCGACAGTCAACGTAACCTGGAAGCGAGCCGCCACTGTAAGCGAGCCGCTAGCTCAACGGGTGTCTTTTTGACTGCATTTATCTCAACCAAATCACCATTATATTTGAAGATCTATCTATTCCGTCCATTAGGGCACGCAAGATAAAAATACGATAGTCTAGAAGAAAATTAACATAATCTTAGAAGATATTCTATAGAGAAAATATTAAAATATTAACCCTAAGAAGCTTCTATATTATAAAAAATATCTTTATATTCTTATTATAGAGAATCTAAGATAAAAACTAATTAAGCTTTATTATAATAAATGACTTATAGGATATTTTAGAAAAATACATATAGAAGAATTTTTAAAAAGAATATTCTATTAGAAAAAGCTACTGAGTGTTCCAGGGTGGGTGGCCCTCCGACCCATGAAACACGTTAAACAGTATCTCTCACTCGAAACCATAGCGCAATAACTACGAGCTAACCTCTGAATACTTTTATCATTACTCCACAGCCTGAGCACGAACGAAGCATATCTCTTTTCACGTATATTCAAAGCTAAATAGAATACAAACATATCACAACAAATAAGCCGAAAACAGAACAACGGTTACCACTCATCATTCAAAACAGGTCACCCGCATCAAAGGATCCTTATACATCAAATTAACAACTTTGTGGTGTTGGTGAGTAGGTGGCCATAGATTTGGCCTCCCGCAGCTTTCTCGTGCGGAGGCCCACTGTGATCATTGCGATAGTCGCAAGGACCTCTGGGAGAAACATAAGAATGACTCGGATATCCGTCTTCCCATAGACTGGACTGAGATCTCTGCGTTGCGTACAGACCGCAACAAGGCTGTATATAACACGGATTCCGATGAATAGAAGTGCGACGACCGCTCCTTGGAGAAGCTAGCAAGGAAATATTGTTAGAATCACGGCATCATAGAATGAAAAGCAATATATAGATCGGAATACATACCGCTGTGCCACCTTGGTATCCCGGAAGACCCTTTCCTCCTGAATTGGAAAGTAGGGAGAATAAGGACCAAAACACCTGGAAAACCCACGCGAGTACGACTAAGGCTGTACCTGTTTTCCAATGTTGTAGACTGTGTGGCTTGGGGTGACCTTCGAAAATATCCAAGGAGCCGATGACTGACAATGCCATGGCAACAGCCATTAGGGCTGGAGTGCCTAGAATAACAGAAATTCCGAGGAACCGACTGCCGGATGGGTTGCGGTATGTTCGACTGCTCAATTAGTGATTTGAACCATTTGACATGTTCAGTAGGGACATACGCCTCATGTACCAGTCCATCGACACCAAGAATCAATGGCGTAATACCAACACTTTGAATAATGTTGGCAGCTAAATTCTCGCTGTCATGGATACCAAGTATACCGCCAATTATTCGAGCAAGGCAGAAGGCGGATAAGTAGTACCATGGAAGGAAACCGGCCCATCGGTGAGTGACAAAAATATAAGCAACCACTGGAGCCAGGAGGAGATAGACCGCAAGGTCGGCGGGAAATATGCCGTTCATTTTAAACGAAGACAGGATTTTATTCAGAGAAAAGGAGAAGGAACCCGAGGAGACAGTGAAAAATTCACAATGGAAAAGACGACGGTTTTAATGTGGCTGTTCGATAAGGAAGTTCTTCTTGGGTAGACGCTTTAAATAAGGCTGAACTAAAAAAATAATATTGGCGCGTCGAGCAAGCTTATTCCAAATAAAAAGCCCTAAAGGAGCCACTCATGGATCATCGCGCCCAAAGGAGAAGTTAATACGAGGTGAGGTTGGGGGCTGAAATGGCCAAACCGTAGAATAAGCAGCACCGCCGCTCTTAGCGTGAAACAGGGGTGAGGCTTGTTCTGTGGGGGGCGAAGGACAGCCAATAAATCCCTCCAGCTCGCCGGTGGCTGCGTGGCTGCAGTCAGCATCTGGCCCGTCTTTTCATACTGGTTACTGTTGTTGGTTTAGCTTTAAATAGAGACCAACCCACCCTCTTACACTTCGCATCTTCAGCATTCCCTGCCCGATCTGAATACCCCTTTCGGAAACCAGCTCTTGGAAACTGGGATAAATGGTTTACAGAGGAAAACCTAGTCCCGGGTGTGGGTTGTGCCGTGCGCGGCGTCGAGCGGTATGCATATCCACGAAATGACCCTAAATCCTTCGAAGTACTTACTGAATTAGTGCGACCGGGGCCGACCATCATGTTCTCAATGTAGAAGAATTGGTCGAGAGTGTCCTGGATACCAAGATCCGAACGCGTTACGATTTTATGACCAGAGCGACGAGGTCGTTGCAAAAGCCCAGGCTCGGCATAAACCCCGCCAAAAGCTTAAGGAGCCGATTCTCCTAACTCAACTCGCGCCCTTGTCCCTGCAAAATATTTCAGGATATCCTGAGGAGTGGGCGACATCTTACACCATCGCATTTTAAAGCGGCACCACCGAAAATCGGGGTATACTGCCATTTGTGCCGGACCTGATAAACAAAACTCTCTCCCCGGCTCTCGAGGCCACAGTCAAGGCTATAGGGCTAGCAAGCATATCCAAAATACACCACTTACCAATATTAAATTACTCGGCCGGACAAGAATACGGCAAAGCTCTTCTTGCTACTAATAGTGCCTTGCATGATCCGATCATGGCAAAATCAGATTCCACCTTGATGGCAGTCATAATGCTCGGCCTGTATGAGGTAAAATAATTTTCTTATCTAATACTCAGTTCAATCTAACAATACTCCAAGGTTATCGCAGGCTCCGGATCAAATATGATGGAAGGCTGGTTAAATCATGTTCAAGGATCCATGAAACTCCTGGAATTACGGGGCACAGAGCAACTGGAGTCCAAGAGAGGACTAGAGTTGTTCACACTGATACGAATGCAAATCGTGAGTCAAGGTCGCCCTAAAATTTCGACAACTCTAACTGACCTTAATTATAAGGTGATAAGCAACATTTTCTATAAGCGAAGGATCTCCCCTGCAGTTGCCGCGTTGTCAGAAATCGCATGGTCTCGACGGAATAACCAAACTCAGGCCCTTGAAGAGTTCCTCAGAATCCTAATACAACTAGGGGGAGCTCTCAGCCGACATTCAAGGCATCTTCAAAGATGGACAAGATAGAGCTGCCGAGGACCCCGAGCCTTTTATCAAAAGGGCACTTTACATTGATGCTGATCTAGTCTCATGGTCAATGTCCTTGAGCCCTCCCTGGCGCTACAATGTCATCGCTACGCCAGCCCACCTTCAAAGCAAAAGCGATGCGTATACGTGTTACTATGGTGACACCTATTATATGTTTAATTCTGTTGGGTTTGCCTCTGGGTGGAACAACTATTGTCAAACGCGCATCGTCATACAGGAGATTGTTCGATCGCTTTGTATGCGCTCGATGGGATCTGTAACAGCAGATATTTCCCAAAAGACGATGGCCCTGGCTAATACCATCAGCATACAAATGATTGGCTCCATATGTGCAAGTGTTCCATACCATTTCAACTCAGGAGAGGTTGGCGTGGGACTTGCTTTCCGGCTTCTATGGCCAATTTTCATCACTGCGAATTGCGGGGCAACGACACCTGAGATCAGGGATTGGGCCATGAAAACACTCGACCTTATTGGAAATACTACGGGTATTCAGAAAGCCCTCATGATGTCACAGGCTGTCAAAAAAGGACACACTATGGCTTTAATACCAGGAACTTGACTACTGGGTGGGCGAAATATAGTTACCCCAGTTCAGGATAAAGAGGGTAGTTTCAAGTTGTTGAGAAAGTTGGAATGTAGGTGTGGATTTGAAGCAATATCATTCTCCTAGTAGACAACAACACAATGCACATTAATTAAATCAAAGTCTGCTATAAATCAACGCCCCCCCCCCCCTGTTCCAATTACCCCCAAAACCTTGCGACAAGACGTAAATTGAGTTTGGCGCCTGATGAGGTAGAGATGTGTTAGATTTGTTAATTGGTGGACGGAAAGGTCAGAGTACACACTTTCAATCAAAATCATCACGGTCTCCTCGTTGCTGGGTTTTGTCCCTGCACTGCTGGGTACATTTGTCCCATTGGTGGGTTCGATCCCCCTGTTTTCTGCGCATATAGTGGTGACTGCTGTCCCAATCTCTCTCCAGAAACAGGGCGTGGTCCTTGTGCGCTAGGGTCGGACCCATCTTTCTTTTCACTCCTCTTTTTCAGAAGATAAGGAACGAAGAAAAGACACATCGTACTGGTATATGATTGTGACTTTTTTATATTTCCGCTTTTCAGCTTCAAAAAACGGGAGATGATGAACGGAGCGGAAGTAAACACAACGATAAAGGAGAAGAGTAGAAGAAAAATGAGGATATGTGTTTGCAAATATTTGATCTCAGGTTGTTTGTATTGCAGCAAAGTTGGAATATTTCTGGGGCGTCCCACGTCTTTATTATAGCCAGTGTCAACATTCAGACAAATTTCCATTTTTATGGCCCCCTTTATTTACGGACGAGCCTAGTTTGATGATAGAGTGTGAGCCTAGAATCAAGAAAAAGCTAATCCTAATTTGGCAATCTGTTCGCAGTTTGTAACTTTGTTGTAGGTTCCACTCTCAGCTGAGGTCATAAGCCCCGCTATGGATGCTTGTCTTTTGGTGATAAAGGGATGGGGGCGGTTTTATGGGGGCAGTAAAAAGTTATCATTGGGTATCATAGTGCGAGAGGCAGTGTTAATAAGTGAAAACCTGTTGCTATTTCTGTTTTATCGACTCCTACCGTTTCTCAGAGGGGAAAGATGGACAAATGGTTGGGCATATACGGCCGTAGGTACGGCCGTAACAAACGACCCCCTCGCGAAATAAATAACCCTTTCCATCATTTTGAAATTGGATTTCGCTTAGCTAGGTACTGAAGGCGCGTTTTTTTTTTTCGTGATGATCGCTGTGTAACTTTCCAATGGGCTTCGTCTGCTGAATTACTTTCCATGGGTGTGCTTTTTCGGAGCCCATGCCCAACATGACTGGCACATATCAGATTGCGGGGAATCAAGCCTTATACTGTCCGTTTTTAGACTCCACACTTCGACGGACGGGTGAACCTAAAGACTCCAGTCGCAGTGGCTTACGCCAATCCCCCCCTTAATTGATTACTGTTATGGGTTAGACTGAGGATATCTGAAAAGACGCCAACGATGGCTACCAAGGGCCAAGACTTCTCTGAGCTGACCTGAATACGTGAGAAAAGAGACAGAGAGATAGGGAGGGTTTCTCTCAACTTTTGATCGAAGAGATGTGTAGAAGTGTAGATGTCCTTTCTAGTATCTTTAATCCTAGACTACTATCCTTCTGATATTGAGTTTGGAAAGTCGAAAACGTCATCGATAATTGCCTTCCCCATACACTAATTATCTCCAACCCATCATGCAGTCCCAAGTAGTCCGAGCCTCTTCGTCATTGATTGGTGGTTGGTCAATAAGATAAAATCCCTTCCCGGTCACATGAATGGCCTGTGAATGGAATTTGTCTGCCGCCACACAAACACCATTACTGTCCTTAATACTATCTTCCAAAACAGTTTTCATGGCGACATCTGTAACTGCCTCGATGGGTATGAGAATATCTGCGGGAAAGTATGAAAGAAGCTCATCGTTCAAAAGAGGCGTCTTCACCACGCCCGGGCAGATGGTATTAACGCGAATACCCTCCTTGAAAAGACGGTCTCCGATAGAGCGAACGAAGCCTATCAATGCATCTGAATATTTGTTAGTTTTCTATAACAATGCTTGTCTGACGATGGGCTCTCACGCTTCGAGCTTGAGTAAACAGGCGTTAACATGCAAGGATACAGCCCACCGATGCTAGCCGTCAGAAGCAAACTTTGAGCTCCCTTCATGGATTCAGGCGATCGTCTGAAATAGTTGACAGCTAGGTAGCTTGCATAAATAGAGCCATTCAGGTTGATATCAAGAAGATCCAGCCCGGGCTTAGGTGGAACCCCCGACGAGGACTGATTGGCGAAGAGGTCGGTGTATTCAGGTATACCAGCATTGGCGAAGACAAAGTCCAATCGTTGGGCCTTGTTGAAGACGGTGTCAAAAACTATGGCGAGTTCCTCATATTCGGATACGTTGGCCTTGTAGAAGCTGGTATTCGGGAGTGTCGCAGCTGCCTTTTTTCCTTTTTCTTCATTAACTCCAATAATGTTGATCTGCCAGTTGCTCAATTTGCTTAATGCCTCGGCAACGGAGAATCCTATCCCACTGGCTATAATTCATGCAGTGAGTATGTATCCCCTCATTTCCGGAGTCCCGAGGCCTCACTTACTGCCACCAGTGATCAATGCGACTTGAGCCATCGTATTTCTGATTTCGAAGAAAGCACAACGTATGCCAGGAACACTAATAATTCAGATCTTTATAATTCGTTCCCACGTGGCCGGCTCAAACGCGCCGGGCAATTTATCATCGTCTTCACTATTCTTGCGAATTCTGTGTGCCATGGGCCCTTCTCCACCCAGACCAATTGAGAGTGCGCATACTATCTCCCATTGGAGGAATCGTCGACACGTTAATGCAAGACAAAGGCTGGTGGATCTTACTATTAGCGATTGAGTCAATCGTATCTTGAGTCCCCCACCGATCGACATCCACAATACACGCTAGCCAACGCGAGGGTTACACAGGCCCCCGGGAGCTACATATCATGATTTAAGTTGCAGAGAAAATGACGTAGTTGCCCTATGATAAACGATTTCTGACAACGTTGACAAACCTCCAATAACCATTGATTTCCACAGTACGCTAACTGGAGACTTCTTCGCCGTGATCAGGGTAAGGTGGACCCAGTGGTCCTCCCATTCATACGTCTTGCCTATCTGTGCATATTCCCAGCACGAGTAGTCCTTGAGATAGCAGTCGTCCAAATTCGCACGCTCAATCGCATCCCTGACCTCTTCGCGATGGTAGCGAATTGTCCGTCCGCATTCATCTTACCATATGACAAGGACTTTGCCTGCATCGCGGCCCTTGGAGGCAACCGCTTTTGCATCTGCTACATAGATGCGTCCAGCTGTCAACGCGAAATGATATTCGGAGTAGAAACTTTGCCACGGGTTCAAGTCCTCCTCGACATCATAGCCCGTTTTCCTCTGCATGTTTTTGGATCAAGGGCCTCGGACTCGACTCCCTCATCAAGAGTCTCTTTGATATATTCTTCGAACTCCTCTCGTCTTGTTGAGCTTTTCAAAAGCTGCGGGACACGAAGGAGTTTTTTCTCCCAGTTCGATCCGAAATTATACCGCGATTCATAATTATAAATATGGGCATTCGATATCATTCCACGGTGGGTGCTGAGTAGATTAGACCAATCAGCCTTCGTGGATGGCTCATAGCAGGTCCGTACCCAGCAAGGGGGGTCGCCAACTAAGCGCTCATTTGGAAGGCGCAAATGCTCTAAAACCCTCTGGTTTTCGCTGGGAAAATTTGAAGAGAGACTTTCTTTCCTTTTAGACAAGCGTTGTCTGTAAGGCTATATGAAGTTTATCAAGTTAGCAGGCGGATTGCACGAGGAATCGAGTGGGACATATTTGTGATACCTCGCGACCTCTCACTCCGAGATAACAGCGAATCTTCTCGCCAGTTTCCCTTGGGCTGTATTGAATTCATATATTCGACATCCGAGTCACGGGTTGGATTTCAAAAACCTACCAGTAGGAACAAATCAGCTTGAAGGTGGGTGATTATTGCACATCGTGAGAAATTTTGGCCCCTAACTGTATTTCCCCTCTCTACGGAGTACGGTAGCCGATGACAGCCACCCCACACTACATCTACGTTCTGATATATCCCACTAGTCCCTAGAGATGATGACAGTAAATGCATAATATTCGTCGATAAGTATAGTTATGTCCAGCTATCATAGTCATCAATACTCCGTCTCCGCGCAAATAAAGACTGAAACGAGTCAAATCATCAGTGCATGCCACCACTCTAGCAGCAGAAAGCCTGTTATTAGAGAACAGCTGAAACTATGGCACTAGAAGAGCCATGAGACAAAGGTCCGGTAGAACCAGTGAGACTGGGAGTGTTTGTGGGCCTCAGCCTCCTTCCGAGCAACGTAAGCGGCCTCCTCGCGATCAATCTCATCCTTGCCCGTCCAGAGATCTGCCGTAGCAGGATCGACTCCCTTGCAACGGGTAACTACCTTATACCCGATGAGAAGAATGAAGTAGAGCGGAATTCCCAAGTAGGCAGTGATGAAGTTCTTGTAATCGAAATTACCCCACTTGGGATTGTGGGTGAAAACGTCGTAGTTCTTGGTCAGTGCAATGAGACAGCAAAATCCAAGAGCGATATATGATCCGATAGCGCCGAAGGGGGCTACATAGGCCAAGCTGGAATCTGGAACATTCTGGGCCTTGCGCGCCCGCACGAAGTGGATGTGAGTGACCAAGATGGAAATCCAGGTCAGGAGACCGAACATGGAAACCAAGTTCACGAAGTACTTGAAAACCGTTCTGGAATCATTGGTCACATTCATGTAGGCAAGTAAGGCAATGACGGAGCAGATTGCGAGGGCGAAGACCGGCACGCCACGTTTGTCGGTACGGGCGAAGATCTTGGGGGCCTTGTTCTCACGGGCGAGACCATAAATGGTACGTGTAGCGATGTACAAATCGGAATTGGCCGCCGAGAAAACAAAGAGTAGGATGCAGGCATTCATGATATGGGACAAGACTGGAATGCCCGAGTTCTCGATAGCCACAACGAATGGCGATGCCGCAGCTGAGCTACTAGCGCCGACAGCGAAAGCAAGCTTTTTGTCGTTGTAAGGGACAAGTGTTCCAACCAGGAGAACCGACAGAACATAAAAGAATAGGATTCGAAAGAAAGTCAATTTGATCGCGCGTGGAATGGTCTTGCGTGGGTTTTGCGCTTCACCAACAGTCACTCCGACCAACTCAGTGCCGAGATAAGCGAAGGTGGCAGAGACCATAGTAGACCAGAATGCGAGGAATCGACCGGCGTCACCTTCCTTGATGTATGTGTTGAAAGCGCCAGGATTCTTCCAGTAACGAAATCCCTTGCGATCATGGTCTGGACCACCGCCCAGCATTAGGATGAACGACAGCAGGATGATACCGATAATCACCACCACTTTGAACGATGACAGCCAGAATTCGAATTCACCGAAGAATTTGACACCAAAGTAGTTGATGCTGACAATCAAAACGAGGAAAATTGTGATCCATACACCAGCGTTTACCTTCTCCGTGGGTATCCAGTACGATATCACGAGGGCTCCAGCGGTCTAGACGGGTTATTAGGGCAACTATCAGAAGGGCGTCTCTGAAACCTACCAATTGATTTGGCGAGAGAATGATGTATTTGAACCAATAACTGAGTCAATATTAGCAACCACTTCTCGGGACGTCATTTCATAGGTAGGTCACATACGTCCAGCCGAGAGTGAATCCGAGGGCAGGGTCACAGAATCGAACAGCATATCCAGTGAATCCGGACGGAAGAGGAAGCCAGGCAGCCATTTCACCGAGAGCGCACATGACTAAATAAACAATAAATCCGACCCAGGCGTAAGCGATCAAGATGGCACCGGGCTATTCGAGTCAGTGAGGCATTTTCGGTCGGGATTCGAGTGTACGTACTCCCGCTCTAGAGGCGACATGGAAATAAGCAATCTTGTATTAATGCGATATTTCAGTCACGACTTACTTTGCAAGTGCTTCACCTGTTCCAATAATGAGACCAGTTCCAATGGCACCACCGATGGCTGCGAGCTCTTGTTAAACCAAGCACCTTATGCTGTCGAGGAAATATGACTATACCAATCATGGTGATGTGACGCGCTTTCAGAGCGCGTTGAAGTTCGACATGGTTTGGATCCGACAGTCCACTCTCTTCAACTGTTCCGGGCTTCTCGCCCATGTAATCATGCATTTCTGCGTCCTCCGAGATGCCATGATGCTTGGAGTCCATCGCCGCCATTTTCCCCCACTGGGCGAAGACGTTGCCGTTGGCGGCAAATGAATCGGTGCGGGAGAGATGTGTGAATATATGGGTATTGTGAGACTCGAGAATCAATGAAAGAGAAGAAAAAAGAATTTGTGTGAGCTCAGCAGATTCTGGCAGGGGCAAGATTCAAAAGTAGCCTGGCGGAGTTGCACACAGCCTTCTCCCGGCCAAGACAAACAAGACATCCCAGTGAACGATAAGCCAAAACAGAAATCAGAGGCGAGCGAGAAAGAAGCTAACGGGGCACGAGACCAGCTATTCACGGAAGATAAGCTGACCGATCCTCTAAGAGTGCAACCCAAGACCTAGGACACTTTCCCAGAACCGTGCGGACGGATTGCCTGCGCAGCACTGTCGCTTGGAATCAGTAGAGCGTATCGGCCAAGATACTTTCTTGCGCCTTTGACAAAGAGCAGGGTTGAATACGAGAGCTTGTCCAATCTGCCTGTTGCTTGTCCCGTATTTCTCAGAAATATGAACGCCGGGGCTGTGCTCAACCTGGTTTCTGTTGACTCTCCACTTCACATAACTTCTCTGATGCTGATGGATAGCTGATTACTGTATACAGTACTGAGGACCGATCCCCAGAAGGTCCATATTTTCCAAAGCTTTCTTGCGATAAGGGCGTGGGTAAGACCCCATTCTCCAAGACGCTAGCGGAGATGCCCAGCTGCCAAGATCTCCTCAGACAAAGACTATTCCACGGCGGGGATGGGGGGGGTAATAGATACAGGATGCAGTGAGTTGGCGTTGGTTTTTGGGCTTGATGCATTATCCTCGGGTTTGGGAGGAAAATACATGCCAACCGGTGATCTTAGAGGATGCTAAAGGGCGCATTCTCAATTGATTTGAGCTCCGTTGGTATGTACCCTGTACCAGGCCATGAACGCGGAGAACACAATTCATGGCCTAGTCCTTCACCTTGACTGGTCACTGCATAAGCGGAGGAAAGGGCAACAGTACTTGGCGATCAGCCATCTTTGCGCCCGGGTTACACGCCAAGACCACCCCGCCCTGGAACCAACAGCCAATCTCGAGGGATGGTCTTCGGGGCTAAGCAAGCTCCTCTCTTCTGGTTCGTAGGTTGTTTCTCTTGGCAAATTGTCAGGCGTGGCCTTTTACGATACCAAGCAAGTATGCCTCCTATCTCAAACAGGGGGAATTGACTTCTTATCTTGCGCATCGAACTAGCACTGCCTCCAACGTATGATGCTTCCATTCCCAGAAAGTGAACTCTTTGCAAAGAGCCTCGCTAGTTCAAGCTTTCTGTTCATGCAAACAATAGGCGAGGAAGGCAAACGGGGCAAGGATAATCAGGAGCAAGGTTTCAGGGGTGACTGGCGTCAGAGTTGAGGCCTCGGGCTCACTTTGATAAAGTACTAATTGAGATCAAGGAAAGGCATGTGCTTTTCAAAATTGTCCGACAGATAATCCGGGGAAAAGGTCCGCTTCATCAGAGAAGATCATGTCGTTCTGGGGGCAGCTTGGTCGAGCCTGACAACTAGTTTCTTTGGCAGCTAGGGGGCGGCTAGTGCTCCAAGGCCACAGGCTGATCAAAGGCTCTGGTAGAAGCGCAGAAGCATGAAGTGGTGCTGCATGTGAGATGCATGTGTGTGATGATATCTAAGAAACAAGGCAGCCTAGGCAGACGATCTTGATTCCTGAGGCAGTAAGGTGTCAACAATATTTTCGCAGGATGTGACGGCACGTTTCATTGCCCAGGTGGTTGGTTGAGTGCTGGAGCTGGCAGGGTACCCCGGGTAAACCAAAGGTATTCCGTATCCCCATACCCGAGGAATTCTAACTGCTTTTCTACATGGATCTTGATTGAACCGGAAAATCGCCCTCGATTTCAGGGCCGATTCGGGGAGTTACCGCAAAAATAAAATTCCATACCAAGGTTTATGTAAATACAAATGAACTTGATAGTATGTGGGTGTGAATCACTGAGGATCTATATTATACAAATCATTTGGCTAAACTTCGAAACCAGTTCCTAGCAGTAGAGCCTGCACTGAATCAGAAAGCGTACGGTTCGATTGGGAAAAAATCAACAACTATTTGAACCTTGGAACAGGTCCGACCCTCATCGTGGCCAACGTCGTAAACTCAACCTCTGCAAAATTAAAAATTTATCCGATGCTAGAGATCAATGAACTGGTTTCAAAAGCTCGCGGGGAAGGCAAACATGTCGTCCATTTAGGCTTCGGCGAGGCCACATTTCCTATCCAGCGAAAAGTTCTTCAGGCTCACAAGGAAGCATCCACAGAAACAAGCTATATGCCCGTTGCTGGCTTAGAGACTTTACGAACGGTTTGTCTCCTTTAAAATCCAAATCCTAAGCCAATTGGGGATGTACTGATGCTGGACTCTAGTCCATTGCAAGTTTCAATGCGGATCGTCTCGGTGTCAAGATCAGCCCTAATCAGGTAGTTGTTGCCCCCGGATCGAAGTCGCTGCTTTTCGCTTTATTCGATATACTCGATGGCGCTGTCTTGCTTCCTCGTCCCTCGTGGGTCAGTTATGAGCCACAGGTTCTACATGCCGGGAAAAGGCTTTTCTGGGTTGAGACGGATGCTGTCGATCGTCACACCATTACCAGTGAGTTATCTTGAGCAGTATAGATGCATCTATATTGATAGATCACGTTTTTGACAGAGTTATCCCTTCTCTCTCTCTACGAGAAGGCAGTCTCAGAGGACCAAGTTCCTCGGATTATGCTGGTCAACAGCCCATCAAATCCGACAGGACACGTCTTTTCTACAAGTTGCGCTCAAACGATCAAAGATTTTTGGAAATCGAAGGGGATCATTCTCATCACAGACGAGATATATTCGGATATCTGCTTCGATGAATCTCAGAAAGGGATAAGCGCATTTGACAGTGCCACTGATGATCCCGAAACCGTGATCCTCTCTGGTGGGCTATCTAAGGTATGTGAATATCACTTTGATCGATGGTTCTTTCTGACAAACTTGGAACAGACATACTCGGCTGGTGGCTGGCGCGTAGGCTATGCCATTTTCCCCCGTCGGAACAAGGAGATATCATCTGCAAGACAGTCTTTGAATATGCTTCCGAATGCTGGTCTGCGGCATCCGCACCGGCCCAATTCGCATCCATCAAAGCTTTCTCTACGAGTGAAGATATGTGTAAATACTGCAAGTCTGTGACCGCCTTGCATCGATACTGTACATTGAAGCTCTATTCTGCGCTCAAGGAACTCGGATTGGATGTTGGGCAGCCTGGGGGCGCCTTTTACGTCTACCCGTCTTTCTCTCCATATTCAGCGCAGTTAAATAAACTCTAAGTTTTTACCAGTGCTGACCTTTCAGCGTGGCTGATACGAGAATGTGGACTGGCTGCCCTACCTGGCTCTGCTTTTGGAGAAGATGACAATGGGCCCCTGCACGGACGGTTCCGACTGCGGATGGCCACTAGTTATTTGTACTTCCAAAACGAGGTTGATCGATATGAAAAGGGATATGATATCCTCGAGCGCTGTGCTTCCGGGGAAGAGATCCAGCTTCCGTACTTGGAGGAGGCGATCAGATCCCTGGAAAATGCGGTACGGAAGCTGAGAAACGTCGGTCTCTAACATAAAATATGCCCTCGATTTCAGAATTGGCAAGAATTAGTAATCGACCACACTACCAAACATAGATTAAATGAAAGCAAAGCATGGGCTTCGGCCTCCTAACGCAGTTGGAATAATTTTGATCTTCACCGTATCAGGGCTCATCACAACGATAGTTAAATAAGCAGCAAATTTACCGTAATTAACCCCGCAGTAGCGCGCTTGTTTCGCCCCCAACAGATGAGCGAACTATTTGACTGGATGGGTCGCTCGAGGAGACAACACACTATCGATTGATCCATCTGCGGGCGAGAGGGGGTTTTCCAACAAGGGGCGGCTCTAGAATTCACCCGATTCATTGATTCGGTCTTTCAAAGGCTATCAAATCCACGAAATGCCACGATTTGTAGCCTGTGCGTCAGCCAAAGTCCAGCCGAGCGCGTGAACGACCCGGGTTTAGGACGATAAGCAGGTCGAGGTCCTGTCTAATGGCAGTTAGAGGGGATTGGAAACGAAGATCTCAGTGAGCTGGATCCACGTGTACGAAGGTCGTGGATTCACTATCGCAAATTAAATGCCGCACTCCCTATGCCAGCAGCTCTGTGTGCTGTTGAGGCTTATTGCGAGGGTCCAATTCGATGTATCCAACGGTATATATACCCCTAACGCGAAAGGTAATGTACCCTGGATCTACCTTTTCGCATTAGGAGACTTCTGTTTTCTCTCTCTTTTAATTGTGTAATGACTTAGTAGTTAAAACAAAATCGCACTATTGGGTCATATACACCAAGGATTGTCTTGCAGATAGCGCACAATCCACAGAAGAATGTTGGTTGAGGCCGGGGTCCAGAACAACCCACAATGAGTGACCAGTAAGCCCGACTGAAGACAACGTTAGGTAGGGCAGACTTGAGGCATTAAAGGCATATGCGAGCATGGGTCCCATGAACTATTGAATACATGCATGAGTGAAAGAATGACTGACCAGTAAATCTCTGGCTGCACACGCCTTAATCTCCGAGCCTCTGATGAATGAGTAGGGCACGAGCCAAAGGGGAAACGACACCATCATCAATACGAAAGCCACGGACCTAAAATATAGGGTTTTCACCGCAAGAAACAATCTCAGCCAGTGATTAAGAGCCTGCGGCTCCAAGCCCTTGGATGTGGGATTTGAACTTGACGGTCAGCTTGAACGGGGGCCAACAGCATTAACCAACAACAATAGGAATGGACGAACCGGAGCCCTGACCATAGTGCTAGACCCTTGTTCAAGTGTGTGACGGCGTGCATAAGGCTCATGGAGAACGTCACGAACACAGGATTGTGGTTGGCCAAAGAACGCCTCGGCGGTTAAAGCTGGTGAAATTGGTGCTAATTTATTTTTATCTTGCCGATCTCTACCTGGACTGATTGGTGGCCCAGATGACCCACCTCGGTGCCCCAGCTTGTAGGATGATATTATTGGTCAATTGTGTGATAATTTTGCTATCATTAGTAACATTTGATGCAGCTAAAAACGGGATAATTTCGAGCCATTCTATGTTAAGATCACGGTCCCTGCGGGGAAGTTGGCGTTGGTTCCACGAGGTAGAATCCCTGAGTTGACAATATATCAAGCTCGTTTCTGTCCAGGTCGAGTTAAATCTCTACAGCCAACTTTAAAGGGTCTTTTTCATAACCCTTGACAGGGTTCAACTGGATAAACATTCTATATTCCAAGGGTTCATTTAATTATTATCATTTTCTTCTACACTTTCTCCCCTTTCCTTCCAACATGGGTGTTATCCGCTTTCCTCGTCCCACGGGCATCTATGTCCCTAGTTCACCTACACGCACACTCACCAACGACATGATCTCGCCTCCCCTCTCCCCCGACTTCAATTTTGACTCTGAGATCCTGATCCCCTCCATCCTTCCCGCCCTCGAATACATCTCTTCTAAGCTGCAACAAAAGATGCTACATGTCACACTCCTTGTTGGTCGTGGGAAGCCATTCCCCACTGGCCACTCCTCCGATCTGATGATTATCCCAACTGCACACCTCGACGCCCCATCATGGCGAGTCCTTGAGCGAGCCCTTGCTAAAGCTTCCAAAAAGTTCTCGCTTGGCCAAAGCTGGTCCGACGCCCTAAGCCGAAGCCAGTACGAGCGACAAGCAAACGAATATCTCGTGGAGCAATCCATCCTCCAAAACGAAGTCGTCTTCAGCCAAGAAGGCTTGACCCTCCTCAACATGGATCGCATCTACACATTCAAGCGCCGTCTTTGCATTCTCTCTAATAAACCGTTCTCCCGTACCGACGACAAGTACATGACATCCTGCGTCCAGCTTCTCCGTCGGCTGGTCGCCGATTTCCAAGGTCGCCCTTTCAGCAAAGCATTTTTCCACCGCGTTTACGAACAGCTCGATGTTCGTGACGATCTTCTCACAGCGGTCGCATTGACATACAAAAATACCCACAAGCAAGAGGCTATCATTTTGCCCCCGCGAGCCACGGCCGAAAACTCACGGAAGTCGCCGATTCGCACTGCTCGTGCTCGGCGACAGCCTCCGCCAGTCAAGTCGGCAGAGAAATCGGCGGTGAAGCGACCGACAAAACGAGGACCGAAAACACCTCTCTCGGCCTCGGACGTGACCCCGATCACCAGAAATGAGTGGAATATGTTGGTTGCGCAGGATATTCATGAGGTCCAGGGCTCCATCACCAAGTGGACCCCATCCCCGGCAGTATTTGCCGTCGCATGAAGGCTAATGCGATTTTCGCATTTTACAAGCTCGCTCTTCTGCTCCCTTGATATTTTTAGCGGACTTTTCTATTCCCATAGCTGATGCTATATTGAGCATATCGATGGACTGGGATGTATTATAATTTTACGAAGTCATGACCCTGAACGAAAAGCATTTGGTTAAACTCATATTTTCACTAAATTAACATCCAGGCACATAGTAAGACCTTCTGAGTAGTAAGAGAAGCAAAATTCAAGAATTATAGTAAATTCTTCATGACGTGGCACGCGTCCTTGTTAAAAATGTTGCTATGCCAAACATTGTCGTTTAGGACTCGGAGACTGTCAACATCGCGAAGCAGTCGACCTAGTCACGGTAGTTTCCGAGGTTGCAATGGGCATAGAAACACACTAGCAGTTACTACCAACATATTGACAAAAAAGACCAACTCGGAACTGTCGATCGGCTAAGACGAGCTATGGTAGTACTGCGCAGCATTAGCCTAGCTCGAGCTACCAGAGCTTGTTAGATATCCGACTTCCAATACCATAATCATCCAACGCCCATCCAGTTCAACTCAAAGCTCCACTCGGCCAAGTCTGCCGAACGGCCATCGGAATTCCACAAGCCCCCGACCTTCGGCAAACTACTAGTATGTATGTACAACGAAAAAGCATTCCCTTCGCACGGCCGCGGGTGGAGCCACGAAAATGTTTATCGTTCAAAGTGGGCATTCTTTATCATCGAAATGCCAAACATGAATAATAATTAACTATCAGTCTTTCGGGCCTCTCCGCTGCCCCGCTTAATCACGTGTACATCCCACCGGCGATGCGACGCCTCGAAGGTTACACTTCCTCACCAACGTTTCTCTGCGGACAAATCGAATTTTAAGGAAACATCGGCACGCACGAGCAACGTCCGTAGCTACGTGGGGTTTATAGGCCATTGTCCTGACAATCCGATCACAGCCGCTCGCCGACTTGACATCGAATTTTTTTTTCCCTTGCGGAACTGCTAAGCGGATCTACTACATCCTTCAGTGCCTTGGCAGCGTGGAGACTGACGGCCGATAAGAATAATTTCAGTTTTTTTCTTACGTCGCAGGATCTGCAACCTACCAGAGTTGCAGTTGCGTATATTTATTCATTCGCAGCGCTGTTGTGCTCTTCTATTTTCATTTCACTCTCTATCCCCGGCATCAAGCAGTGAATAGCGGGAGAATTCTTGTCCCGCGACCCACAAAGTCAGAAAATAGTGGACCTGGCTAAGAGACGATCAATACCGACTCAACTATGGCTTCTATAGTGGGCGATTCGCCAGCAGACTCGCGTAGCCTTGACAGCGACCGCAAATGGAGTTTGCAACCACTTCTGCGCCATGCTGAACGCTCGCACCAAAAGATGCCAGGCATTAGGAAGATCCCTCTGCGTGCAATTGGTATTATCCTTTTTATAGCGCTGCTGAATGCTATCGTGTGGATTGCAGCTGCGATTGTGTTGGTAAGGCTCATCAACCTTTTTTATTTTTTCAGCGGATCATGAGGAACGAGTTGCTAACATCTTTGTAGCGCTTTCACACGTACGTTGAATTGATATCTCATAATATATGGATCTCAGCCATGAAACTAACCCGATATATCAAATAGATCACTGGTTTCCACTGCAGTGCTTGCTTATACTCTCGGTCTGCGGCATGCGTTCGACGCTGATCATATTTCGGTACGACTAACATCTTTCTACACACGATTGACCACACTAAACATTGCTAGGCTATTGACTTAATGACACGACGACTTCTGGCTACTGGACAGAAGCCTGTTACTGTTGGAACCTTTTTCTCGCTGGGCCACTCGACGTAGGTATACACATTCCAAAGCTACAGACGCCATCTATTGACTCGGATATAGTATTGTTATCATCACTTCGATTGTTGTTGCCGCAACTGCAGCTGCTGTTTCCTCCAAATTTGATAGCTTCAGCACCATTGGCGGCATTATTGGAAGCTCCGTCAGTGCTGCTTTTCTGATCTTGCTAGGCCTGATGAACGGCTATATCCTCTATAAGCTCATCAAGCAAATGCAGAAGGTTTTCAACTTGCCCGAAGGCCAAGAGGATGAAGCTTGGAAGATTGAGGGAGGGGGTTTTCTCTTCAGCATCCTGAAAAAGATGTTCAAATTGATCGATCGGCCATGGAAAATGTACCCGCTCGGAGTACTCTTCGGTCTGGGCTTCGATACGTCGTCAGAAATTGCCCTGTTGGGCATATCTTCGATTCAAGCTGCATCGAGAACCTCATTCTGGGTGATCCTTATTTTTCCAGCACTTTTCACAGCTGGCATGTGTCTGATCGACACAATCGATGGAGCGCTTATGTACTCGCTCTACGTCCAGCCTGCTGCGAATTTCCTACCCTCAAAGCGAGACAGCACCATCTCTGAAGACGGTGACGAAATGCCCCAGTCTCACGACAACCATCGCGACCCCATCGCCTTCCTCTACTATTCCATTGTTCTTACCACCCTGACAGTTATTGTCGCCATTGTCATCGGTGTCATTCAACTGCTCACCATGATTCTGAACGTGACAAACGCTACTGGAAGGTTCTGGGATGGTGTTCAAGTGGCTGGTGACTATTACGATGTGATCGGTGGATCAATCTGTGGTTGTTTCTTGATTATCGGCGGTCTTAGCGTGCTCCTCTACAAGCCCTGGAGGAGATGGATGGGCCGCCGCCACGGACAACCAATGTTGAATGATGAAGAAAGATACCACGATGATGAGAACGAACCGGCTGTTGAAAGTGGAGTTACTGTTCATAAACCTAGTAGTAATGTCAAGCAGGGACATACTGAGGTGGTTGGAAAGGGGACTTCTTCTGAGGTTGCAGTGACTGCTGAAGAGCGTCGTATTGAAGATGAGATTGTTTAGATTTTAAACCAGATTTTGATTACTTTCAACTCCGAGCTCTCATATAATAAAGTTGTTTTCGCTTGTTTTCCGACTCATGCTTAAAAGCTGGATCAAATAAATCGAACACAAGTGTATACTTCAACTCATGCCTGAGGCACCAACATGTGACGTCAGCTGTCGAATTATCACATGATTCCCATCGCCCCCTTCAAACAAATCTCAGCTTGTGATGGTCACTGCTCAACTGACGTGATGACCATGATGACCATGTCCTAGAATCGTCGCATATCCAATATCATGATTTGCACTTGGCGATATAATGACTCATCGAGCCATGTCTTTGCTGGTGGTTGGACACATCCTCAAGAGCAGCAACACTCAACATGCTAGCGAGCGATTGAAAGCTTGTATACATAACTGCACATAAGTTGTCATTTTTTTTTCTGGAACTTTTTGTACAGTGACGTATATCACTCAAGTGCACATGATGTTAGCAGATTCTTCCCTTGCTACTGCGGTACCGCACGATCCGGTCGAAGAGACAGCTGGTGAGACCATATTTTCCGGTCTTCCATCTATATTCATCCTCAACACGCATCTATCTCAAGAGGAGCTAGACACCGTTGAGAACTGCCTTGTTAGACATGGTGGAAATATAACTTACAACCCCTCGGAGGCGACGCTTTTCCTGGGTAAAATCTCTCAGAAGAAACGCGCCGCCCTTGAGCTACGCCGTTGCGACGTCTGGACAGACGAAGTAACAGCCTCTCGAAAATCAGAATCATCCTTCTCAAATGGCACATCCGAGCCTCCTCAGAAACGACGGAAGCTTGGACAAGTCAGCCATGAAGTTGGCGCTGTGACTGAAAGCATTGATCTGACGACAGACTCCGAAGGGGAGCAGGACGAAGTGCATATTCACTCTCCCCCAATCGAACGTATAATACACCCTGAAGATTACTCGACGGGTATTATTACCGTCCTCGGGCTTGAATGGTTAGATAGGTCCGTTGCGGCTGGGAAACCACTCCCAGGTAACACCTTTATAATCTATCGCGGGCGAAAGAGTGGAGCATCAAGAAAGGCAGTGGTCCCGAATACACAAATTGGAAAAGCCTCGAGTCAGATTCTGCAACGTGCAAAAGAAGATGCGGCATCGCAGCCACCCCCACTGGCTGTTTCTAGTCATTTTCAACATCGACGCTCCAAGAATCCCCCGGACGGTAGTTCCAGCCAATTGCAACCACCAACCCTGCAACGCCAGACAACATCCGAGAATGATGAGCCTGTCTCGATGCCACCGCAGCCAGATTGGGTTCGTGATCATGTTCCCTATGCCTGTTTGCGATCGACACCTCTACATTCACCAAATGAAGATTTCATCTCCCAGCTTATAAAGATTCGCCAAATACGCAAACTTACACTGAATGAGATTGGAGTGCGTGCATATAGCACGTCGATTGCAGCTATAGCCGCGTACCCTTACAGGATCCGCCGGTCTAGTGAGGTCCTTCAGCTACCGGGATGCGACGCAAAAGTTGCAAATCTCTTTGCCGAATTCCAAGCACATGGCAGTTGCTCGCACTCTGAAGACGACGGCAGCATTTCCGCCGCAGATGAACTAGATACAGACCCTGTTCTACGAGTCCTGAACAACTTCTACGACATATGGGGTGTTGGTGCCAAAACAGCACGCGAATTCTACTACAGTCGAGGCTGGAGAGACCTCGATGATATCGTCGAGCATGGTTGGAACAAACTGTCTCGCGTGCAGCAAATAGGGGTAAAGTTCTTTGATGAATTTAAGGAAGGCATTCCCCGATCAGAAAGTGAGACAATAGCTGCCATTGTCAAGGAGCACGCAGATAAAGTAAGGCCGGAGTCGAACAACGAAATTGATTGTATTATTGTTGGTGGCTATCGGCGAGGAAAGGAGTTGGGTGGAGATGTCGACATTATACTCACACATCGAGATGATTCCATCACCCGAAATCTCGTCTTTGACGTTGCTGCGAGTCTCGAGGAGCAGCAATACATTACGCACACGCTCTCCCTGCATTTGACCTCGACACTCCGTGAACAACAAACTGCTCCTTATCACGATGAAACTGGAAAGCATTTTGATTCGCTCGACAAGGCATTGGTTGTTTGGCAAGAGCCAAATTTCGACAGTTCGAAACACCAGAAAAATCCCAATCCTCATCGCCGAGTGGATATCATCATATCACCTTGGCAAACCGTTGGCTGTGCAGTTCTTGGATGGTCAGGCGATACTACATTCCAGCGCGACTTGAGGCGTTGTGTTAAGAAAACTCACGGTTGGAAGTTTGATTCTAGTGGTGTACGTGGGCAGACTTCTGGCGGTCAGGTTATTGATCTTGAGCACGGCGGGGAGACCTGGGAAGAGCGGGAGAAACTAGCAATGGAGAATTTGGGCATTGGATGGAGACCTCCGGGCCAGAGATGCTCGCGATGAGATAATTATTTTCTTCCGTCCATTTTGATGGAATGTTCCTAAGCTTAGTCTTGGATATAAACAACGATATTCTTTCCTTCGACGTCTCCTCAGACCTACGACTGGTCAGTTACCCTCCAGGGCTCGCATGTGGCGGGGTAGTGATACAATATTGGGAGCAAATCACGAGGGGGGCGGTGTGGAATTCAAAAACAAGGCTGATAGAAACGGGCTGTGGTCTTTGACATGCCAAAAGCTTTTTCATCCTCTGTATTCTTCGCCAATCCAACCACTCGGTTCAATATCTCTTCTCTCAATAAGCCCCAAGCCCCAAGACTTCGGCATGATTCTCAGTGGACTGGAAGTTGTGAGCCGCCAAATAGTGCATAACATACGGCACATTGGCCAGCAGCAACAGCCTTGCGGGATCGACCTCACTTTACGACGGATTTCCAAATGGACCTCGGCGGCTTACATTGACTTCGATAATACAAAGCGTAAGGCGGCGAAAACCTCCAGCGTCGCATTAGACATTACAAGCCAAGCAATCACACTCCAACCAGGCGCTTACTTGATCGACTTCAACGAAACTGTTCAAATTCCGCTAAACTGCATGGCTAGCATCTTTCCTAGGTCATCTTTGTGGCGGTCTGGGGTTGGTATTGCCGCAGGGGTCGTCGATGCGGGATATGAGGGTGCTATGGGGGCTTTGATGGAGGTGAAAAATCCCCATGGGGTTGTTCTCTGCCAAAATGCCAAGCTCGCGCAGCTTGTAATCGAGGAATTGAATACAACAGTTGATGGGTACAGTGGTATCTATCAGTCTTCGACAAGTAGCAGTGGGCTCGATGGCAAGAAACAGCCTGAAGTATGAAGGCACGCTCTGGCTTCGTGCTATTCAATCTGCCAGGTCAAACTTGATGTTTGCTTTCCTCAAGGCGCCGGGGCAGCTTAAGATGAATGGCTCGGAAATTCTTACTATCTTCAAGTTCATGGGGTCGATCCGATTTCCAGGTGGAAAGCAATCCCTTCATATTGTCTTTACATGGGCCTGTTCTTTGCTAAGGGCTTGATCTAAATAAGGTATCCGATTGTTCGTATCACGGCAAAGAGACAAATGCAGCACGCAGGATCTTTCTCCAAGAATAATTTCCTTATTATTATTGTCCCTGCAGATACTTGATATTCTAGCAGTACCACGCAGCGGGGAATGGGCAGCTTATGGCTTCAACCGGCTTATGTACATATCACCTCCCTCGTCATGCAGACTCCTCTCGAACAAACACTGATACTGTTGGCTGGGAGCTTTTTTGCGCTTCTTTCATCAATCGGTCTTTTTCACCAACTGCATCCCATTCGAGGTTTGCCCGGTTATTGTGTGCTAATTTGAGCCAGATCTCCCACGCTGTCGTACTCGGGGCCGCTCCACTAACCGTGACCCACTCGACTTGCCCAGTAGCTTGGATCGCAAACCATAAGCTTCGTGTAAAGCTTGGTTTAGGTTGGTCTTCAATGACTTTATCTGCAAATTTCAAATTCTCCGACGTGACAAGATCGCAGTTGTACCGCGATAGGTCCCAGAGCAGACTCAGACGTCTCGGGAACAGATCGAAAGATTTTTCTTCGTGAGTACCGAGCAATATTCAAATGAATCATTCTTTTAGCATATTGTGACGCAGCAACTTGAAGCAAACTTGAGATATAAGCTATATTCTTTAAATGGAGGACACAAATTAAAAATTGAAAGACCGTATGTAGCCTTGATCTTGCTCTCAATCGGTTGTATGGGATCAAAGGGCGTGGTGCCGAGGTATTGCAGCTTCAAGATCCTGTAGCTCCTGGAAATCTGCCAATCCGGATTTTATACCTCGATCTATATCCGAACTGATGTGACCAGGTATGGTTGTCACATATGTGGTGAATGGAACGTAGCCGCGAGTGCTAGTTTGATATCTCCCACATAGGCAGAAACTGGGAAGGTTGTCAGGCGAGGTGCTGTCATTCCTTTCATTCAACTCGAAGTTTGGAAGCGTATCTAGCCGACTTCGCCTTTCTCTGCAGGCCTTGATTCGTCGAAATATAAATTTCAGTATATATGCTATGATTATTCCAATGGCGAGTCCAACAAAGGAGGATCAAAGAGACGTAGAAAACGAGCACTTTCCATCAGATGTTATGGTGGGCTCGAGCTGTCATTGGACCTCAAAATTCTGCAGAAGATAATTTCATGAAGTGAGCATAGAAAGAAGGGCTTGTAGGTTTGACTTTTCTTTCTAGGTTGTTTTTGCGGGCATCGTTGAGTAAAATACGTTGCTATTGCATAGCGTATACTACATTACGGGGTCACCATTCTCTACTTTACCTAATCGGGACCAGTGCGGCTCTCATGCCTTCCTGTGAGGCCACACCTCTCTGTTTCATCTCTTTTCTTTTTCCTTCTCTCTAGACTTAGTATCGGGTATTCAATGCACTCGATTCCTATCCACCAGGCTCTCATTACAATAATTGAATCACCCGTTGCAGAAAGGTAAACCCCGCGGGGCCAACACTCCCCCCGCCTCTGTAGCATCGATCCAGAGGAAATCAATTATTCAATTAGGCCATTTTCATTCAGGTGGGTAAATATAAGCTCGGGTCCATTAGAAAAGTGCCAGTGGAACTACGAAGGTGACGAGGCGCTCGATCCATACCTAGTAGGTACTAGTAGTATCGTGGACGCTACTAAGTCACAAAGAGCATGCAAATGTCTCTTCAATATCATATTTATCTCTAAAGTAAATCAGGTACCATGTTCATAGGAGCTTCTCGCTCGCAGCCGCGGGCCAAAATAATAGAACAACCAGGGTATCGGCGCCATGATCAGCGCCGCGAATCCCAAAACGCTCGTGGCCCATCCCACTCCAAGAGCTTCATACATCTGCGTAACGAAAAGTGGAAAAGCCGCCGAGAGAGTATATCTCGACAGCGACGAAGCCCCACTAGCTGATGCCCCATACTTCGAGCCGTACACATCCAGCATGTAGAAATTGCAAGGCACATAAATGAGGATACTACCAAGGAGAGCAGTCCCCTGTGCAATAATCGGACTTATCCAGTGAACCTCCGGTCGAGCGGACCATCCAAACCAAAAGAGAGCAATCGGCAGTACAAGACTGCCGTAAAGCGCCGTATACAGTTTTTGCTCTGGGTTAAAGGTCTGTGTTCCCTGCCCTTGCTGCATCATCTTCCTATCGCGTAGAATGGAATCCATCGCGATCAGAATGAAAGGAGCAACAAGACACCCGACCACAAGTCCGAGGAAAGATAAACTCTGCCCGCTCAACGAGAATCCATACACCGTCTTGAATACCCAGGGACTAGCCACGACAAACGTATACAAAAGCGCAAACTGAAAGCCCGTATACAAACAAATAAACCCAACGAGCGGCTCAGTAGTAAGCATATGGATCGGTCTCGCAATCGTCGAAGTGACAAATCGACGTAATCGCAACAAATTCGTTTCAGTAGCAGTCGTAACAGACTCTCCAACCCAACCATCCCTATCCCCATTCCCATCCCCAACAATCAACTCCTTCCTCGCCCGTTTCTGCAAAATAGTCGCCTTATACGACTCCCTCAAAAACAAGGCCAACGGATGAAAAACACCAGCCATAATAAGCACAACCCAAGAAGTCCACCTCCACCCCTCACCCTGGACGGCAAACCCCCCAATCAAAGGCCCAAGAGAACTCCCAATAAACGGCACAGCATAGTACGCCGCGAGAGGAATGACTCTTTGATCCGGCGCCGTAAAATCCGAAATCGTAGCCGCAGCAACAGAAACGCCCGGCGCAGCAAAAAGGCCCGCGAGAAACCGACAAATAATCAACGAAGCGATATTCCGCGCAAACCCCGCGCCCAGCATGAAGACATCGCACAGCGGGAGCGTGAGCAGATAGACGAATTTACGGCCAAAGGTCTCGGAAAGCGGGGAGGAAATCATTGGTCCGAAGGCGAGACCGAGTGAGTAGGCTGAAAGTGGGAGTAAGGAGATTGTTGTCGAGACGTGGAATTCTTGTTGGACTTGTTCATGACCGGGGGCGTAGATTGAGGCTCCGAGCGTTGTTGTGAATCCGATGGAGCATATTATTAGGGTTGAGATGGTTTTTCGTAGACGGGACCAGTTTCTTGGGTTCTTTTTGTCGTTTTGGGATGTCCAGTCTGTTGGGTTGCGAGTCGTGATTGAGGCATCGGTGCTTTCGGGATCGTGGTTGGGGGTCATCACGGGGGGGGATTCATTGGGGGAGGGGGGGAGATTCCAGTGTAGGGTAAATGCCAGTTCAAAGAGAAGGTTGGAGAAGGAATCTATACTCCGAGATTTATACCTGAACCTGGGTCGAATGTGGAGAAGAGGACCCTTCGGCGGCAGAGTCTAGTGGCCGAAGTCTCGGCCCATCTCAACAAGTCGCCGGTCAGCTTCCCTTCGTGGCCCGGGCCGCCAGTATAGAGAGACCAGCTGGCATTAACCGCCATTAGTTAACGGAAGCATGAAGAAAAGACTACAGATTAAGAGAATAGTCAAGGCATTGCCACATTTCATGTCCAATTGAGATAAGCTAAGAACACATCACGTAGATAGTATGTCACAAGACTCCCTCCAACCTGATAGCACCGCAACCAAGCCAGAAGAAGAGAAGTCAAAAGTGGGATGGGAAAAAAAGGATAAAAAGTATATGTTTACAACCCTACCAATCACTTGGTATCCCATGCAATATCGAGCATAAATAAAAGATGATGGAAGAAAAAAACAGACAGCCAGCTCCACACACTCAAGGCCAAAAACCCCAACAAAAACAAAAAAGGGTATGCAGTTCGGTCAACAAACAGACAGAAAGACAGCACTCAGAAACCCGGAGGTCTGGAGCTGGCCATTTCTCCGTAACGACCACGACCCTTGGTCGTATCGTATGCGTTCAAGACACGCATTTGAGCACCATCATCAGCCTGAGAGAAAGCATAGCCACGCTGTTTGCGCATACGCTGGACCTGGCGAACCTTGCGAATGGCCTTTTGGAACTGTTCCATCCGGGGACGGTAATCCTGCACGTTGAATTTTTGGATTTCCTGCACGTGGTGGTATTGCTGGGGGTAGTACATGCGCTTCGCGTACTTCCAGGCATAATCACGCATCAGACAGATACATGGGAGGACAAGGGCCATCAGGTAGAATTGAGGAAGTTTGAAGAGAACGGGGACGGTGCCGTAGTATTCTTGCGAGAAGCCGATGGCCGGGGCAGCGTAGCCGTAAGCTGGGAGGAAAACCAACCAAAGGAACATGGAGCCGGGAATTGCGATGAAATGGTATTTCGTCCAGGTGTTGGAGATCAGTGCTGCCTTTCCTAGAACGGTGGCGAGAACGGCTGTGTATAGTGCTTCTCCCCATACCCAGTGACCGGCGACCTTTCCATCTGCCATGGGCAGGTCCCAGAAGAATAGAAGCTCGGAAACGAGATAGAGGAGGAGTGAGTGGAAGAATCCATTCAGAATCCAAGCCCAGAAACTGTGCTTGCGGAAGAAAAGACCCTTCTGACCCAGTTGGTACAACTGGGGGTAGCGATCGAGTAGACGAGCGGAAATATACTGGTCGAAGATTCCCATGGCGAACGGAGGTAAAACAGTGAACAGAACGTTATACAAGGAGAGAGTCCATGATTCGTAGATGACCTCTCCGGAGAAGGCGTTTTGGAAAGAGTACTGAGAAAAGAGATGTCAGTTTGTGGATGAAGAGGCGAGGGTACGCGTTCAACTTACCCAGAATTGAGTCATATACAGCGTGATGTTCTTATAAAACGAGTATAGAATGACTCGACTGATACGAGAGTAACTCCAGGCACCGTGTACGAGAAGAAGCTTGCGGAGGAAACGGAATTGACCAATAGCCACATCGGCAGATCGAGCGGCCTGGAGACCTTCCATACCACTGATACCAACACCAACATGCGCGGCTTGAATCATGGACACGTCGTTCGCACCATCACCAATGGCAAGAAGCAAGGACTTCAGGTGACGCTTGACAAGCTTAACGACCAAGGCCTTCTGGAGAGGAGAGACGCGGCAGCAGACCACAGCCTTGCATGTCACGGCAAGGTCCAGGAACAACTTCTCCATGTCCTTCTCCAGCGCATAAGTCAACGATTTCCCATCAATCACCAAAGCAAGGGGCTCGACATCGCCCGAGTTGGCTTGGGTCTTGACAGCCTCTAGTTTCTTTTGCAAATTGTCGCGCGTGGCATCTGCTGACTCCTCGTTGATAATCAGAAGCGTCATATCCTCGGAGATAAGTTTGCAAGACATGCCAATGTTGATGGCTGTTTCTTGTCGATCACCAGTCAGAACCCAGATCTTGATACCAGCTGTCTGAAGGGTGTGGATAGTATCCGGGACACCGTCCTGCAGTCGATCCTCAATAGCAGTTGCACCCAAAAGGTTGAAGTCCTTCTCAATCAATTCAGCAGCCTTGTCAAGTTCGTCTGCACGATTACCGCTGACAGTGGTGTTGGCTGTGTCGAAGATCTTATGCCACTGCTGGTACTCATCCTCTGGGATCTCACGCATGGCTAGGCACAGAGTTCGCAGACCCTCCGAGGCGTACTCTTCAAGATGCTGAAGAGTAGTTTCCACAATCGGGTTGTTAGCGTGGAGACGCTCGAGAATGACAGTGTCGGCACCCTTGCAATAAATACGAATCTTGCCATCGGGGCAACGGAAGATAGTCGACATACGCTTCCGAGTGGAGTTAAACTCGCACACAGCCAACAGCTCATACTCAGAATCGCGTCTGTCATCGGTTGTGAAGATGACGGACCTGGGTTTACGGTTGGTGAACCGGTATCCAAGCAACGCGGCGCCAGCGACCAGTGCCTCCTCGTCGGGAGAGGCAGCCTGGTACTTGATATCTTCCGGGTTGTTTCCTGTGCGTTCGGGGATGACAGTATGACAAGTGGCCAATAGAGTAAGAAACTCCTTGATGAGGTCCTGGCTTGGGTGGGACTGCATGTTGCGGCGAAGAGTCTTGAAGTCATAGATGCCGTATTCACCGTCGTCCTCTCCAGCTGCCCGTCGGTCCTCAGCGATATCATCTCCGTACTGGATACCACCAATGGAGCACTGCTTAAACTCCATCATATTGCAAGTCAAGGTACCAGTCTTGTCAGAGAAGATATACTCGATCTGACCAAGTTCTTCGACCAATGAAGAGGTTCGGCAAGTGGCGGGGGTATCGCTTTTGTCGTAGTAGATGTCCAGATCGGAGTTGATGAGATAGGCTTGGAAATATTTGACGATTTCGATGGTGACGAACAAAGAGATAGGAACCAAGTTGGAGTAAAGCACCCAGTATGTGAAGATATCCAGGAAGAACTGCTTCACCATATTGGTGTCGCCGTAGTCGAGGTATCTGAGCTCGGAGGACTTCGTCTTACGGATGACAAGATCGCCAACGGAACTGATGACACTGAGAGCGATAAGAATGCTCACAAGCATCAAAATTTGAATATTCACCATACGCTCCACGGCAGTTCGCTTGATAGGGGTGGCCGTCGCGTTTCGCATCAACTTGGTTTCGTGACCAGTGAAGACGACAATACCGTGAATCCACGGAGTATTCCGCAGAGTGGCACCTCGAAGCATCAACTGATCCGGAGCTAGCGACAGTTCCTTCTCTCCACCTCCAGCATTCATCATCAAGGTAGCTTCGTAGGTATAAAGACTACTGTTGGGTTGTTCGGATCGGATACGACCACTCAGACGACTCAGGTCACTAGGACTAACGAGGTGCGCAGTTTCCGGAATGGCTTGCTTGATCTTCAAGTTCGTCTCTCCGTCCAAGTTTGCTGTTTCAATATAACAGAGACCTTCGGGTTCGGACGATGCCAAGAGGACCAAATCTGCGGGGAAAGGCTCCTCCGACTCGACGCGAACCACGTCTCCGACCTTGACATCGACCCATTTTGTCTCGTGGAATGAGGACCCTTGAAGGACCTGTGTTTTCGAATAATTCAACCCTTTATCCGACATGCGACGCTTATAGTCCTCTACCGATTCCTTGATGGCCGACACCAACAAGACAATAGCCAGCGGAACGACAGTGGTGAATTTATTCGTGGGGGAGACGTTTGGGATTTGTTGTAGAATAGCGGTAAACAAGAAGAACAAGTTGGCGTATTTCGAGAATTGCTCGAAGAGGAATTTGGGGACGAAGGTGATGAAGTTGTACTTGGCGGTCGACACATGGTTATTGGCGTATTTATGGACGGCATTCGCAGGCGGGTTATTGATTTGGATGATACGGGGGCCCATCGTTGATGGATCGGCCTTGCGACGCCCAAAGATGGATGTTAGATCGGAAGCCTGGAACTTCTTCTTGGCCTTGGGGGGGGAGCTCTGGGATCAGCGGTACTGCCAACAGTCGCTCTCCTGGCCCCGGCCTCAGTCAGAGGTAGGTCCATCTCCGAGTATTGGTTCCCCATGCCAAACATGTATTTCGCCTTCCCCATTAATCCACCTCCCAAGCCCAAGATGCTATTCCGCTCGTTCGCTTTCCGTACATGATGCGCGCTCGGTCCACGGTCGTCGTCTGGGTCGAGGTCGTAATATCCGGAATGGTTATCTTCGAGTTCGTCAAAGGAATAGCGCTGGTAGTTCGCGAGGCCTGATGTTTGGGAATAGGTGCGGCTCATGCCGGAGTCCGTGTAGGGATCGTGGAGATAGACACCAGCATCGCCATGCGCAGGAGCAGGGGCCGCATGGTATTGAGCTCCAGCTCGCTGTGCTGGATTGCCGACAAAGTTGTCGTAGGACACGGAAGGGCGCGGCTGCGCATGGGGCTCGTCGGAATCGTCAATGTTGTATTGGCGCAAGAGATGGTCATCGTTCACGGGCGGGGGTTGACCGGAGTTGTAGATAGGGCCTGATCCTGAGTCTAGCAGTAGATCATCATCGTGGCCAGCTGGATGCGACCCAGGGGGGCCTACCGCTGGCCATGGCGCCGCGGGGGAAGCTGACAGCCTCACTGGAAGTGGTGATGATGATGCCCCTGAGGCATTGATCGGAAGCAGAAAATCAAGGGCGACGCGCACAGCTCGATCTGCAGGGATAGATGATAGAGGAAGGGGTCAGTGGGATTCGCGTTAGACACATACGCGAAGGGGGGGGCAAAAAAAAAGTGGAAGAGGAGGAGATGAGGTGGCTTAGCGGGTGAAGGCAGCCGTCTTCGTCGAGTGTTGATCGACCGCAGTCCCGCTTTTTTGGGGGGCGGTAAGCAACAAAGGAGCTTAACAGATACACTTCACTTGATTAAGGTCAAGATGGGATTGAAAATGATTAAACTAAGAATGAAGGATAATTAAATTAAAAAGATAGCGTTAAAGTTGATCGCCAGGGCTACCACAGACGAATAGTAGGCCTAGGTCAGTGCTGCGGTTAGACTTGAAACGCGGAGATCCCAGAATAGTAGCATTCCTGCGGCGCAGTCGCAAATATATTACTAGTACACCTAGTACTGCAAGGGTAGTAAGAAATACTACCATAGAGGAAGAGGATACCGACACTATAATATATACTAGTAGTATCTAAGGCCACAGCATAAGAAGTATTGGTCAAGTACTAGTACTACTACTAGTAAAGTTAGTATATATATATTGGTAGTATAAAATACCTATGCAGTCACGATGGTTGTGAGCCCTAGAGCCTGAGCTCTGGCAGTAATTCAAATCAATGGTATTTTACCTAGGTAGACTTAGGTTTTAGCCATGATTGCAGTACTAGTACTACTCTTTGTAGAATGGATAGTTGGTAATCTTATAGCTCCTAGCATCCACCGATAACTATTGAACGTATACCACTACTACTAGTAGTAGTAGTACCTCCGCGGCCAAGGTTCGACTAAGGTTGGAACTTCTCATAAATCCACATGGGCACCCTGTAGTTAATTGGAGGATTCTGCACTAGTAATTATACGATCAAGTTACTTTTCCATACACTCCTCCGTCTATCAGTCTATCAGTAGTAGCATAATGCTATATTCACCACGTCTAGTCCGTAAAAAGGATACAAATAGTGCATAATTTACACTCAATGCGATTGGTTCTTATAAGCAATGCGGAACTCCAGCCCAGGATCATAAAGGTTCTAGTCATACATTGGAAGTGGTAACAGCCAAATCACCGGTCATTTTCAGCCCGAGACAGGTCCGCCATGCCCTGCTTAGCCCGTTTCGCGAGGTCGGTCTGCATCGCCTTCTCCATCTGAGCATTGATCTCCTTAACCTTCTCCAGCGCAACCGTAGACTTGGTGACCATCTCCAGGGCATCAACGGGGGCGCCAGAGAACTTGGACAGGAAGCAGACATCGCCTCCATTGTTAATTCCAATTACCAGCTCTCCCTCCGACGCTTGCTCCTCCTTGCGGGTTGCGTCGAGAATAATACTCTTGCCTTCGTTGTATGAGTTGAACGTGATGGACAACGGCTTGTGTGTGATGTTCAGCGCCACGGGCACTCGTTCCTCCACTCCGTAGACAATGACTTGGCCATCCCGTACTACAGCATCCGGCCGGCGGAAGTGTTGCAGTCCGGTCATGATCGCGACACAGGCCGCATCGGTCAAGTTGCCGTCATAATCCAGCACATGGACATCGGCGCGAATACTCCAGCAGCTTACGCCTTTGAGAATGCAGAGCGATTCGGTGTCGAGGGCGTTGGAACGGCGGACTACGCTGTCCAGGACGTGGGTGACATAGGCTTCTAGGTCATTGGAGCTGCAACAGAACAGAAAGTTGGTTAGCGGAAGCCAAGAAATTAAACACTACCAAAACCACCGCAGTCATAAAGCTTACCGGCCATTCTCCCAGGCTGGTGAGCCCATCGCAGACAATTCGAGATTGATTTGGAACAAACCATCGAAGGGACGGTCATCGCGGGGTTTTGTAACTTCGGCAGAGATGCGGACAACCAAACTGAAGAAAGATTGAGTCAGTCAGTAACCTCCAAAAAGCATTGGAAAGCTTCAAAGTAGCATCGATAGCACCAACCTAGTTTTGCCTAGCTGCAGCTTCACATGTCCATATTCATCGCCAAAGGAAACGCTCAGCGGGCGGAATTGATCGGGGTTGCGGCCATCGAGACGCACATCTTCGCGCAGCGCCTCAAGAACGAAGTCGCGCTCTGCGTTGGAAAGGGGGGGCTTCTTTTGACATGATGCGATTAAAGCCTGCACCTGCACCTGCACGATCGATCGACGTGGGGATTCCTTCCTCGCTTTTTTTGGGCCGCGCCCGTTTCTGCCGCGACTGGCCGCATTACAGAGAGAGTTTCACCAATCAGCGAGCGGGTTTCGTTGGCGGTGAATTCACTCTGAGGGCAGGAACATCTTGCAACTCTCCCACTCCTCCAACACTCCTCCATTACACATACAAACCACATCACACACCATGACTACCGGTACGTGTCTCCAATGATTGTCTCTACCCCTACATGAAATTCCTGACTGACCATTCACAGCCCACAGACCCACCTTCGATCCGGTACGATCATCACGAATACCAATACCCACACCTTCAACTCCATGAACCATAGCTGATCAAATATAGGCACAAGGAAAAGAGGCTCTCCGGGGCCCAGCCTACCACCAAAGACTTCTCCCCGCACACACCCATCTGAAAGTTCGGTACGTATATGCGATAGATTGGGGACGGGCATATCGCAAACCAGTGCTAACGACCCACCAGACAACCCGGACAAGGTGGTGATGCCGACCACGACGTTCGCGACCTCCGCGCCGAGCTGCTCCAGGCCGAGGCTGCGCACTTTGCTAAGAAGAACGGTGTCCCTGTCAACGAGACTACCCTCGAATCAACTGCCCACAAGCGGCAACTTGAATCAACACCCGCGAATGCAGATGTAGACACAGCAGACGGCGAGACGGCAGAAGATCCCGAGGCGAAGCGAAGGCGCATTCTGGAAGAATCGCGAGATATTGATGCGGACTCGGATGGATCGGAAGAAGATAGTAGCGACGAGGAAAGTGACTCCGAAGACGAAGCCGCAGATTTGATGCGCGAGTTGGAAAAGATCAAGAAGGAGCGGGCGGCACAGAAGGAGAAAGAGGTATGTTGATAAGGATCCCTAGGGAATGCGGATATGAATACTGATGCTGTACACATAGGAGCAAGAACTTGCCGCCGAGGAAGAGGAGCAGCGTGAGGTTGATATTGCTCGCGGCAACCCGCTGCTCAACTCGCAGGATTTCAACATGAAGCGTCGCTGGGACGATGATGTGGTGTTCAAGAACCAGTCCCGTGGCTCTGAGAGGAAGGATGGGCAGGAGTTTGTTAACGTATGGTCTTGCCCAGATGAAGACTTTATGGGACATTGTGCTAACATGGGTACTTCCAGGATCTGCTGCGTTCCGACTTCCACAAGAGATTCATGGTACGTTTGTCCTTGTGTATTCAATGCACTCACAAATTCCTAGTTTTGCTAACTTGCTTTGCCTAGTCTAAATACGTTCGATAAAAGCGTGCTCATTCACATTCATATTCACAATACTAGAGGAGGATATGTGCAGTTCTCTGTTTGCAATACCCTGGCGTATATAGGAAATCAATTTTAACACCAGCAGGTGTATTCAATTAAGTATAAGTTTGTGTATATTTACCCTAGGGTAGTTGTAGCTTTCCTTCCTCTCCTCCTGCCTCCTGCCTCCCCTCTCTTCCTCTTCCTCTACCTCATCCTCTCCCACTTCCACTTCACCTCACCGCATTCACACGCACTCACCGCCCACACCGCCCTTCTGTTATCAAGATGAAATGCCCCCGCAAATTAAAGACTGGTCTGGAGGACCATCCAGATCCCCTCTCTCAACTGCCTGAGATGGACACCCAGCCAAATGCCAAAGCGCTGCACAGTGAGCTAGACCCGGAACCTGAACTCCCGCTCGTTTGACCTCGAATTCAGCTAACCAATCATTCCAGCGCGCATCAACACCGATATCTCGCAATTGCTCCAGCGATTCGAGAATATCATGGCCACGGCAACGGTACGGCACAGTGGAACGCCCATAAAAGAAAAGAAAACATAGACTGATGTTTCCACCTTTCAACTCGCAGGCCCAAAATACCACCCACACATCTACTGCTGTTGAAACATATCAGCTGGATGTTGAGTCCACTGCTCTCGTGAGTTTTTCCTGCCCGCTTCTCTCCGTGGCCTCTACTCCCAACTAATCGCACAAACCTCAGGTCCGAGCCGCGGAGGATATTCTATCTCTCACACGCACCATGAAGGAGATGTGGCTCTTCGGTAAATTGGAAACCATCGGTGAAAATGAGCGTGATATTGAGCGCCGTGAACAACTCGAGAAGAATATCGCGGATATTCAGAAAGCTATCGAGGGCGGTACCTTGACCAAGCGGGCTTTTACGGACGAGACGAAGAACCTGAAGAAATAGTCCCGGGGATGAACCACCTATGTTCAGGCGATCTCTGTTCTGAATTTCTTTCTTCTGTTGAAGAAATTCAGTTTGCATTGGGATTGAAATATCTCCCTACTACGGCGCTTCTGCTTTTTTTTTTGGAGGTCTGGGCGTGGCCTTAATTGGGATTTGGCGCATTATCTTTATCTGGGGAAGGCTCTTGCTTTTTGAGATGGGTTTGTTTTGTTTTTCTTCGTTCAATTGTTAATATGGACTGTTTGGTCTGTCAGGTGTCGCGGGGCCTGGATGCTCTCTTTCCTCTTTGGCAAAACTGCGAGCGTTTCGAGCGTTTCGTCGGAATTGATTGCATGGTTTGACGGGCGAAATGTGACACCTGATTCGGTCTGTTGATGATTGTTATGTTATAAATCATTTCATCACTCAATGAACATAAGACTAATAATACCCCTAAACTGACCCACAACCTAGGATACGATTCAGTGCATAGCTAGGATTTCTCGGGGCTCCGGACTTTCCATGGTGGACTGATTCAGCACCTCGTGTCGGCTGGTGGGAACATCAACTGCAGCAGCATGGTAGCAACTTGGAAAGAAAGATAGAGATACAATAAGACGTAGGTTCCAACACGGGCTCGTAGGGAAGATATTCCATCATGTTGCTATATCTCATTTCACAGTGTCCTTGATTTCAATGAATTCTAGCCTAAGGTCTGTATTTCTATCAAGATCTCCTAACCATCAAACTAGTCACAAGAAACCAAAGATCTTGAGATAAATCTTCATCTTCAAGTAGTAATCCAACTAGTCAAGTGATGTCGGCGATGATTTAGGAGGTAGCGTATTTGGCCGCGACAATATTGGCCTGTACCGAATTCTCGGTAACATCCGAGGGATAACCCGAAGTCATAACACCTTCATAAAAAGTTCCCTGGGCCCAGTTGCTGTTATCACCACCAATACCCAGAATAATAGCACCCTCCTTCTTCATCGGGCTATAACCATCTGGGTAAACTCCACTCCAGTATGTTCCAAGCGAGCCAGTGGTAGCATCGCCACCACGGATAGACCAGTGGTTGGGCTCCCCCTTAACGACAGCCGTAACAAAACGCGAGGTAATTGACGGATTGGTCGATGTCACATCGAACTGATCACCGGCAGATATACCGTTCTCAATATCAGCCATAATCCAGGGACCGCTTCCAGTTCCGGTACCATATCCAGTACCAAGTCCGAAGTAGATAGCCTCCATATGGGCATTACCATTGTCGTTACTATTTGTCTCCGCATTACCGTAGTCGAAGCAACATTCACCGTTGTAATCTGTTCCATCAAGAACAGCATACATGCCTTGCGCCCCATCGCCAGTGGCTGTCTTTACAGCGGTATTGCAGCGGTATCCCATGCCGGGCTGGATCTTGATACCATACGCCTTTTTCCCGTTCAGCGTGACCGGGGCTCCAGTTGCGCTGGCCAGATTGTCTGGGCCTGGCGCTGCACCTCCCGCAGGCGCTTGAGTAAGGTGATTGGCATTGCCGGACTGGTCGTAAATTATAGTTACGCTGCAGTTGGTGCGGGCACAGAACCTGTCTTGGACAGCAGAATTGGCCACTGAGCCCGCAGACACAGGCGAAATGTCAGCGGTCTTGCTGTCAGAAGCCCGCGACACTTGGTAAAGTGGGCCACTATAAGCATCATACAGAGCGCGAGTGGAGCTGTGGGCTGCGACGCAAGGTGTATCGCCATCGCCGTAGATATCACATGGACCAGCTGCGACCAGGGAGCCCATGGCAGCCAGGCCTATGGCAAGCCCGAAAGAGGGAGAAGTAGGCATGGTGACTCCTTGGTGGTCAGGAAGGGTCTCGCTTTGAAGATATGGACAAGAATATTTTGAAAGTGTCTGGATTCCCTTTGTTTACGGGCTTAGGCCATGTTTAAATAGGGTCGATGCTGCGGGGTAGTGAGTGTGCCTTGAGCAATCAGTTAGCTTGGCTTTACATCCCTTTCGGAAATAAACACTTCATTTTTAAGGTAGCATTCTGAAGAAATTAGGGCACGGCCTTCGTGGATATCACGGGGGTACTGGAATGCTCGCGTGACTTTTGGTACACTTCACTTCGGGTGGGCTTCCACAAACTTCAAGTTATTGGAGGGTTTGATGCTTCAACTGTTAATCAGTGATATGTTTTGACAAGTAATAGGATATCTCATTTTCCTTTTCGAAAAACCGAAAACCGAAACCGAATGAGCAGGCAGACAAAGGGGCAAGATGGGGTAATACAGCTTTGTACATTCAAAATCGGCTTCCATTTTCACACGGAGAAGCTAAATTCAATCTTCATGCTAAAACTATAGCGTATGTTACTAGACGACATTAGGCTAGATTATAGATCACATTCTCAGCTGCTATCCCTACTAGTATGATTGGTCTGGCGCGTTGAAGCCGAATATTATAGTGTAAACCATAGAAGCCACAACGTAAGTGTAAGCAAAGAGTCGGTCTGCGGGATTCTAATTCAGCCACGCTGATTCAAGCTTTTAGGCGTTTTGTGTCCCTAATGTGGAGCGAAGTATACTTGCTTCTGGTCTATAAGCTATCTCGAAGCTACAAACAATGATGCTATACATTCATGTTCATTTGGTACTCGGAATTATAATGTGTTCTTCGGCCAGACCATATTTAGCCGAAGTTACATCGTTTATGAAAGGAAGGATTATGGTCAGGCTGTTTTCTTCCCTCGGCCCCCTCGCAAACTTGTTTCTATGTGGTCAGGCAGTCTTAATGCGGGGTAACTAAGATCACGATTCCTAGTCTAGCCCGGAGTTAATCGGACCCAAGAGCAGAATCAGAACGGCTTTCACGTAAATCATCCCGGATTATCCTGGTTTACAATATTTCACAGATTGTCTGAATGAACCCAACTTAGATTAATGTGCCAGGGTAACATCGCACTAGGACAAGGAGAGACCGAACTGCGAGAACGGTTCGGCCCTTCCCTAAGTTGATCATAGATCTTGATGCCAGCGGCGTTTTTGGTGGAGATCCTGACGGGCTATTATCCTATTCTGATAACATAGTCCATAGCCTCATGCAAAACGAAATTTGTCTCTTTATCATGATTATTGCCATAACCGCGAAGCCTTTCATATGCAACCTTAGTATCGAATAGCGAAATTCGGCAATGCAGATGAATGCCGGATAGTAGGATATTTAGAAGTCTGCATACGTGCAACGTGGAAATGACGTATGAAGTCAGCCTTCTATTTGATATACTCAGCCCACTGTATCACGGTAGTTGATAAATGACCCTAGAAAAGAAGCAGCTGGTTCAGGCAGGATCGGGCCCTTGAGCCGGAACAGCTATAGCAAATGTTTAGACCTCAACTCCCAGCCTCATTTTTCATCATCCAATTGAATTGTATAACTCTCTTTAGGACCATCTCTCCGCCGGCCTAGTGATCGTGATATTGCTTCAAGACTACGGAGTACCCCGCACCGGACAACTTATTCAGGAATGTCCGTGTAGATCTTTCAGCCACAGGCTAGTCTTCAAGTACCATAAGAGAAAAAGGCATCACCTGCGAAAAAGCTACTTTATTTCACTCTGACTTGCAAGCGGGAAACAGAGATCATAGCGGTCAGCAAATCTGTGAGATGATTATCATTCTGGGTTTATATTAGGTAGTTCAGCTTGCCGATCACCGCGGGATCGAGGTGCAGCATGGCGAAGCCATGTGCGCAGCAGAAGACCGAGCATCATTATTGTATTTGGTCAATGTGAAATGTCCTGAGCACCAAAAAGCACTTTCAAATGTTTTATATATAATTCCGCGGTGGTGGTACTTTTCATGCCCTGTTATGCCTCAGGCACCAGGGTGTCATGGCATGCCTTAGATTGTTTATTCGCCCGCTCTCTCTTTTTTTGGTAACAGAAAATAAGATAAGGCAAAACATGATGCCATGAGACCAAAAAATGCGCACACACAGATCTGGCTCTGTACACTAATACTTTTGCCTTAACACCTTTTTTCGTGTTTCGTCGCTTTCTTCCGGTATAAGTAGCTCCAATACTTTACAAGAAAGCCTGAACTAATAGGTATCCCTGCTATGCGCTTAAATATACCTAGGCATCTCAGCTGATCTGATGCAGATTACATTGTTAATTGCTTGGAAAATCACTTGTAAGTGCTGACAATTGTCTTCTCAGCTATACTGCTCAGGTTTGTCCGCCTTGAGCTGTATCTTATGATATACACTCGAAATTGACTCGATTGGTTCGACCTGACCTGAATCTCGAATCATAGAGGGATAAAAGGAAGGTAAATCTTGCTCATCTGGTGTTAAAGGAGACCAAATATGACGGTCAAGTGTCGCGAACTCGTTACTGTAACATATCTCTATCTTCTGTGGATGATGCTCTTTTTCGACCTGACTGGAGAATGATGAAGACGAGCACATAATATACGGCTAACCATTTGCATCTACAAATTCGTATGGTTCTTGATTATTGCGTAGTGCAAGGATCACGAATGGAATATGAATGAGCTGTCGAATCAACCCATGTTTCTCTTCAGAGATAGTGATCGATTTGGTTCTGGCCATCATGGTCGAATCCATGGTCTCTTATCTCTGGTTCTATCTGTTTTCATCCTCAAATGATGGTGGTGTGATTGCCTCTGTTTTAGTCTGTGTAATCGTCATGTTTCCCAAATAGGGGACGTCACATAGATTGTCAGGAGTGGGATTTTCACAGTATTACAAGGTAATGTGGTTGTCTAATGCGGTGGAAAGAATACTTACTAGTAGTTCTGGAACAGCCTAATGACGGGCAGGTTCAAGTTGTGGGAACTGGCAGTGGAATGGAATCCTCCTTCGTCCCCACTATGACACGTCACGAGGCGTGCGGGGTTCTGGTTATCAAACAGAGCAAACAGACATTGACCATAATCTGACATATCTGTCGAATGGAACAGGCCGGGGTAATCCGTTTACTGGAATATTGTATATTGTACCGAGAAAATGTGCCAAGAACTGATTGTCAACTAGGCATTGGCTAGGCCCATACAGATCTGCTGGGTAACCGTAATTTACAATTAAGGTTCAGTTGGTGCATTCTGCCGATCACAGGCCATTCCGACGCAATCGAAGCCTAGGGATGAGCGGCCGGAGTAAGATCACTTCAATGAAATGCAAGAATTAATTCCCTCCCCATTCTCTCACCAAATATGTGACGGGTATCATTAGACTGACCATTGACCTCCGAGGTCTCGATTCCGTGTAGACCTCGTCTCAGCCCACCAAGCTAGTGTTATGTTACAAACAACATAATAATATGCAGAAATATATTTATGAGTCTATCGTTATTACCTAGGTACGAGGTAATTGCAATGATATTGTACCCAATGGGTAGTTTTATGGCTTCAGAGCCGCGTCTGAGCGGTTCAAAAAGGCATGTGATGAGGTCCAGAAGCGTTTGACGTGCTATAAACGAAAAAGAGGCAAGAACGCAATCGGCCTAAACGTCAAGCAGTACTTGCAGCGAAGAAGGTAATTCTAGTCAGAAGGCCCATCAGCTACGCAGCCAAAGGAGGCTACCAAACCTCCGCAATCCTTACCATCTGAACTGACGTTAGTATCTTCACGGCCCGTAGAAAGGCACTACTAAAATATGGTAACCATGGAATGATAGGGCATAGAAGACGTTATGGTCGGTCCCGCGAGGCTGATTCTAGAACTTAAGCCATTACGTTTGCCAAGCGTCGTGGATCGCGAGATTCAGTTAGCCATTTATAGGAAATTAAACTAAAGAGAAAGCGGCCTGATTCCGATTGGTCAATTAACAAAGAGCTCGAAGATGCAGGTGATTCTGTGTCGAATAAAACCTAGATATACTAATTGATCCCCATTCTATTGAGCAGATGATATCATCGTGCGCATGATTGATACGTAATTTTCTTCAAGATAGATTGATGCCGCAAGATGTTCCAGTTTTTTATGAATTCTAATTTACCGCAGTGGATGCGTCATAGTAGTGGTCAAGAGACAGCACCCGAGCGTAGCAATAAACTTTCATGGTATTCAAGATATAAATATTGCCTTAATAACGAAGCAGTGTAAGAAGGTCAATCCAATAACTACACAATCTTTCTTACCCAAAGTTTGATAAGATGAATTCTACCACTAACCTTCACATCGAAGCCGAAGGAGCAGACACATATCTTGTGGCCTATTGCATGGATGGTCACCAGCATTGGAACCCAAGCAGGCTACGATTGGATAGCTGCCTTGGAGATAATGGGGGTATGTGATGGATATGACTTAATTTATCTTGGCTAAGGTTACATTAGGGCATTTTCAATGGGGTGGACATGAGTTCACTGAGCGTGCCAGAAACATCAGTTTCAATCCCGAAGAAGGTGCTAGCAATGTCCCCGTCCTGCGAGCTGAACTACAGAATGATGCAGGCGGATTCATGCCAGGGGATGTAAATTTGGCTGAAAGAATCAATAATCGTGATGGCTACCTGCAGTTTTATTGGTGAGTTCTTGTTTTGATGACTGAGAGACCTGCAGTTTTCTATTGACATGCCTAATTATGAAATTCTAGATTTCCGTCCCTCTTGCTTCTCTTACACGGAATTCATGAAAATCGAAAATCGTCTTATTCCAGCTTTTGTTCCTTCGCAGCCATGAGGAACTTAATGGTGAACCAATTTGTCCAATTTAACGAATCAGCTGCTTTACTTTCATGTTGGTGTTTCGATTAAATTGTCTCAAACTCAGTAGGCATAAGCTTTCTTAATCTAAAAGAAAGGCGGAAGATAAGAAAATCCCTAGGAGCAAATTCCGTATACTTGATTCAAGTCACCAACCTGGGCGATACATATGATCTTCAGACCATCCATATTTGTACTTCCAAGGTTGGTTTTTCTCATTGCTGAATACCAACTTGATTCACTCCTTATTAAATAGTGAAAAAATACTAGGACATTTTGAGAAAGTACGTGCTGAGAAAAGATCTCTCATTATACTGGTAGTCGTCATCCGTTCCAGATACAGTAATATTTCGAGGTCAATATCGAGGAGTCGGCTATTCTGAACATAAATAGTTTATTAGATAGTGCAAACAAAATGTTGCCAAGAACATGAAGCTGGCGTTGGCTTCCATTTTGTGCTTCGGTTGACCCTACTATCGTTGATGATGAAGGGAATTTTGCCGATCAGGGTACGGTCATGTGGACTTCTACACACTGTCCTAGTTCAATCGAGGCATTGGGTAATGCATATTCCTATACTTAGTCAATATAGCAAAAGCCACAACGGTGGTACTGGGAAACTAGATCAGTCAGACCCATTGAAAAGAAGAGTAGTGTCAGATCGAGGAGTTATATCGCTTGGAGAGGAACTGAAGGGAACGGCAAATTTGAAGGAAAAGTGGTAGTCGGGAGGGTAGCACGAGAGATGTCAGTGAAGTTGCCAGTGTGGACGGAGTTCCTGATCATGTATAGTCCAATAGTCTGCACTAACTTCGTGCCAATCCCATTGTTTCATATATCAGACAAATTGCATATTTAGCCTCTCCAACCAATCAAAAAAGCTTGTTCGAACCCAATAACCTGATTTTTCTTTCTCGCTGGAATCTTTAGATCCTTCCCCTTTTCATGAATCCATTATGACGCTACGCCAGACACGCGATTCAGCTCCCCGGCTTAGATCAATATTGCCCTCTTCAAAAACCCCACCAGTCTCTTTTGTCTGAGATAAGTAGATTTCGAATGCTGCCGGCGATGGAAAGATTGTGAAGTCGCAACCGTGAGAGACAAGGACACGTAAAAGCTCATCTACTCGGCGAAGCACTTTCCCAAGCCAAGCCTTGACAAGATCATGAGAAGGCAGTGGCTCGCGCGGGAAGATTCTGTTTTTAGTCCATAGGACAAGGACTTACACAAAAGAAAACTCATTGGTAGGAGGGAAATGATAGCGTTGAATGCCTTCCAAGATGCATCTTCTATGTCTGGGAAAGCGTCTGCAGTCGGATATAGGCGAGGAAGATCACAAAAGATTGTGGATGAATGAGTGCGGAATTGACTTTGAGGTTATACAAAATATATACCGCTTATATGTCTAGCGTGCTATTAAGATATATAATAAATCGACAGCACATAACTGGCTGTTGATGACGTACTGTAATATAAATCGATTCACGATCCAGGAGACTCTCCTATTTGGAGAAAGGGTGGGATGCAAGGCACATGTGATCATGGTATCGAACAATGTAGGTAATGAATCCTGAGGATGTTCGCTCTGTCCAGCAGGTATCTCTATAATGGGGCTCCAAGACGCTGAAGCACGTCTAGGCCAAATACTATCGTCGCTCGAGTGCTGCATATTCACCTGGATAACGCCTGAATCGTAAGGGTAAAGACATTTTTTGATTTCGACTGGATCTCGAAAGTCGCGCATATTGTAAATCAACTCGCTGAAGCAGGGGCAACGAAAGAAAAATAGTGAAGCGGGAAGGTGAGCAGATGTAACAGAAATGTACATGAAGACCATTCATGGATGGGACCTGGGGGAGGGGTTGGAAGAGGAAAGAATCGGCCCGCGCCTTTATTTATCACAGACCCTGACGGGGATTGAGACTAGACTCTAGAATAACCCACGAATGGGGGGGGGGGGTTGTTAAAAGGGCCACCGCTTTGCTACTTGGACGGTAAATTTTTGTGAGCTACCAGGAGTACATTAAGAAAGGATGCTACGAGTATTTAACCTCAAGGGACTTTTTCTATTATTTTGGTCCGGGAGATGCCAAGGCCCGGGGGACAACAGCTAGTAGAATTGCCAGAAGCCAAGCTTTGGTTGTGGAGCTGTTAGTACAAGTTGGGATACCGCAATTCCCTCGAGTTATCGGTATTCAAACACCTTACTTGAATTTTACATAGCCAATCAATACTGTAATTTCAATGACGAGACAAAATTCAAATATGCCCTATCGTTTGAGCAAAAGAATGGGCCAGAGCTCGATGTAACCCGGTGGCTACGCCAGTATTCTTGTGGTCCATATAGCGCTTCATTCCGGCAGACTGCGGCTAACTAACCAACCTTGGGCTTAGTCTCCGCAAATTTGCACCTAAAGGTGTGGCGTCAGTATGGAAACTTCGGGTTGGCTTAAGCGAGGCACAGGAGATTTGGGACGCCAAAAGTAGCCTGGGAAGGAGTCTAACCTGGTAAACAGTGCGAGAATAGACACAGCGATCTGATCCCCAGGCTCGACCGACATGTTGTTCCAACACAACGACGCTAAGAACGCCACCTTCTTTTACCATTTTTCCCATTTCTCGCGCGGAGTAAAATTTCTCTTCCCAACTTTCTCCCCTGGCGAACCCCCCCTGCCCGAGATCGATTCGGACCTTATGGATATTTAGGGTATGCCCACAATTACAACTGACGTGACACCGAGACGACTGGCGTTTTCTTTTATCAAGAGCATCCTCCCCTGAGAAGACTTTTATTACCGCGCGTGAGCTGCTATAGACATCATGCCCAGCATTTCGCTAACCGAAGGGTATACCTTCACAAATTGGGGGCAGTTGACAACAACTTTCACGGCACCCGCCAGTTGCACTACCGCGACGGGAAACTATATGATTGGACTAAACACGACAGCTCCTGTCATGGAATATGCAATCCAGTGCTCTACGTTAGGTTACGGCGACTGTATTCCAAGTGGGACAGTATCTCATTTTACCACGATAAATGACAACCCCAAGGCAGTTTACAACGAGGCATATTTCTCACCTGGCCTCTACTGTCCTTCTGGATGGACTACAAAAGGAATTGCAATACGCGATGCCGACAAAAGTCTTAGCTCATCGGGCGTCCTGAGTTCCGGTACCAGGGTTTCGATGCCTACCTTCATACCCCAGTGGCAAAACCCAGCTACATTATTGATGGATCTTTTGGACCCGAGCGAGACTCTCGTGATGTGCTGTCCAGAGTAAGTCAAAATTCCCAAACTGACACCATATAAGTGCGTATTCTGATTCGTCGTTCCAGCTCAATGACCGCAGACCTCGCGGTCGGATGCTACTCTACCGTCTCTGATTACAAAATCACAGAAGGATGCATGCGTGAGATTCCTGCTACGGACGTCGGCACTTCCACCGAAATAATCATTTCCGAGGAGAGTACTTCCAGGCAGCTCATCAATATTATCACTGGGACGCAGCCAATCAGTGTCACGACGCGAACTTTCAGTCCGTCGGAAGCCTCTCAGCTCGTCGCAGTTTCGGTATTGCCTATGTTATCACTTGTTCATCATCAGTCCGACCTACCGATTGCTACATCCAGCAAGACTGCTTCACCTTCTAGCTCCGCCACAAGAGTTGCTCCAAGCACGAATATTTGGGGTGGATTAGGTGGTTTTCTTGCTATGTACTTAGTGGTTTTCAGTGCGAGTGTTCTTTTCCTGTGATAAAGTGCCTACAAGCAAGCCACTGGAGACTACATAATTAAATGGAATCCGCCCGTTGGAGTCATCTAGCATGATATCATAACCTTCTTATGAGTTTACTGATTAATTCCAGATTTCACGCCTGACTAGTGAGGTGAAGATACGTCTGACAAGCTCGATTTAGTTGTAATACATCGGCTGTTTTCCCATAAGCTTTCTAGGATACACAACACCCAAGGTCGATCGAAGTCAATTACACATCAAGGGTAGTCCTATAATCGTTAGCCGTTCTTTACATTAATAAACTTACTCTCCAAAAGCATGTCAATAGTTACTAGTACTAGTATCCTAGTATCACCAATAGTTTGATACATATCAGAAGCTTCTAAGCCCTTATATGAAATAATAACACACATGGCACACCTAGTAGCCTACCTATAGGCATGTCCATAGGTGGAAGTAGAGAGCTAAAAGGTAAGATACACTAGTATTAGGATAAGCATCCTACGCATCCTACTGAGCACGGGTAACTACTAACTAACAGTCCTAATAAGCGCTAAGGGGGATCCCCCTTAGCTATGAACACTGCTTTAGATTGGTTATTTGCTCTCTCTCCCTCTCTCTCCCTCTATCTCCCTCCCCCCTCTCTCTATTTCTATCCACCTTTTTTGTAACAGAAAATAGGGCAAAGCATGCCATTAGACCAAAAAGTACGCCAGCACAGATTGGCTCCGTACCCTGGCATTTTTACCTTGACCCCTTTCTTTCGTGTTTCGTCGCTCTCTCCCGGTGTGAGTAGCTCCGACATTTTACAACAGAGTCTAAAATAGCAGGTATTCCTGCTAGGCGCTTAAATGCGTCGCCAGGATTTGTCAATACTCATATTGTGTGGACAAATTAGCTGTCGGGCGTCAACTGTCAGGCGCCTGCGTACATTACGAGACTAATTAAATCGGGCTAGACATGCATGACTGTTGAGGGCTGATCAGCCAGCTTTGGACTTTTCCTTCCATCTTCCCAGCTAGGAGGAATTCGAACAAACAGAAAAGTGATGTAAGAAAGCAAAAAGAAAAGAGACTGGCTCAAGGAGCGCCTACACTTCCGTAGAGAAAGGCAGTTGTATTCCAGCCCACCGTGACCGCGAACGATGCGCATGAAGCCACGAACTCGGACGCCGCCGCAGCTGGTGACACTGATTGAAGCCAGAAACACATTCTTGAGCGACATCCGGGTCTCAGCGCGACGGAGATTTGGGAGACTGCGTTTGATGAGCTCCGAGCTTCAAAATCCACCAAGGATCTTGTTGTTGAATATGAGGAGTTTCTTCACCCCCACCTGGCTGTTGTGGCCTCATGCAGCAATGGTAAGCCCCTCCTCTATCGGGTCTTGCAGGAGGACTATACTAAATTTCTCTTTGGCACCAGTCAACAACGTCGCGATGATTATGGGAGGTCTCAACACGGACGACCGAGAAGCCACAATGGAACGATTAGCCAAATTGCGTCTCGCAGAAATCGAAGAGTCCGCTACCCGAAGAGAAGTCACCCTGGCAATTTCAAAAATCATGGAGAAAATCAAAGGGACGGTCGGAAAAGCGCTTTCTATTTGTCATCCGGCCGCGGCCGGATGGGCAGTGGCATGTCTCATCATCATACCTGTGGGTATTTACCTGGTCTTGTAGTCGATGGATATGTCTGAGGCTAACATCTGACAGATCACAGAAAATGTGGAGCAGGTCAATGCAAACCAGGATGGCCTCAGCTAAATCATCTCAAAAATGCCATGGTATACCCATCTAGTCGAACTCGTCAATGATAAGAGCACTGAATTACTGACTTGCGAATTCAACACTTTTTTTCTTTCTTCTGTCGTGCCACCTTCACTTCCTCAAGCTCAAGTAAATCGGTTTGGATTCTGAAGTGTACAGGAGCGGGACAGAGAACTTCTCACTTCGAAGCTTCGTTGTCCACGCAATCTTGCCGAAAAAGGATTGTATGAAAATCGCAGGTACAGTGATAGTCGAAATCAGATTTACCTCTATACTCTTTCACTTTTATTCCCGAACCCTGGGGTCAGCCAGTGCTGCTACACTCAGACCACGTTTTTCCAATGGTGATTTTGCGATGGGTGAGACAGATCCTAACGTGAGTACTGGTTGTACTTACTGGGCTAACTCCATCTTGTCGACCGATACCTGTGCCGCATTGGAGAGTTTCTACGGCATGAACGTCGCGCAGCTAGTTTCCTGGGTAAGCACGAAAACTCGGATCCTTCGCTCATATTGAACTTCTATTGACTTGGACTACATCAAGAATCCCTCGCTGTCAACCACTGCCTGTACTCTGACTGAGGGGTGGAGTTATTGCGTGGAGGCTCCTGCAGTCAAACCAACTACCACCAAGGCAACGAGCACTTCCACGCTTACTACTACTACTACTACCACAACAGCTGCATCAGGTCCGTCTCCTACACAGAGAGGATTGATCTCAACCTGCAATGCCTTCTATTTTGTGCAATCAGGCGATTACTGCGCTGGCATCACAAGTACTTATGGCAATTTCACCTTGGATCAATTCTACTCATGGAACCCGTAAGTCAAACTTGCCATCTAGAATCTGTCTACCACACTTACCACTCGTCATTCAGTGCTGTCAAAAATGACTGTACCGGTCTTCAGGCAGGTTACTATGTCTGCGTCGGAGTCACCGGCTCTACTACTGTCACTACAACTCACCCCGGATCTCACCCCACTGATTGCGCGCTCACCCTCCTTACCGAGTGGCATCTACAACTCGGGACACAGCGAATCAGAAGCCTAGATTCAGGATGATGCTCGCCCCTCCTACGCAGGCCATCCTCTCTTTCCTGCCCTAGCCGACTACAATAAACTTAAAACACTCTTCTGGCTACGGCACCAAGTTTCTCTCTGCGTCCATCGGCCTTTCCCTTTCTCTTATCCTTCTGGCCTTAGAAGTTACTGTGCTTCAATAGTATCTGTAGGACACCTCGGGTCTAAGGTCTGACCTCTCGGCAGGCGCCGCCGACAGAATCGTTCATTGGTGTCAATGTAGCCATTTTGGTATATACTAATAAAAGTGGACGAGACTTGCCCCGTAGTGTTATATATGCGGAATGCTTGAAAGCCAATCCGGAGTAATGTAAATATTCTCCGGAAGGGCTCTTAATGATGCCAAAGTAAGAGCGAAAATCCCAAGCCGAGTGAGCATGTAGATATAGACAAAGAAGTTTGGAAGAAATTCCTCAAACTGTGTCCTGCGTTGGGTAGGATCACCGAGGCTTTTCATGCACGAGGGAAGTAATTTCTTCTTCCCTAGCCACACTGTAACCCAGGGCCATTGGTCCAAAACGCCAGGCGCCATTCCAGCTCCCACCCCGATCAATGAGAACACTCGCCAAGCCGTTCGTTCGGCAATGGTGGGGAAAATAAAGTTCCAGCTATGGGTTATGCAAGTCAGCCTTGAATATCCTAGGTAATAATTTGAAGGAATACGATGAATATAGGACCTGCGCTATACAGTATGCAGAAGGAAACGGGGAGGTCTTACCCGGCAACATGAACGGCGCCAAATATGATAACCAGTAAAGTAGCGAAAGTGACATTCAAAGCTTTTGCACTGTGGGATAGATCGTCCTCTGCGGATTTGGGAAGGCGTTCAGGTTCATAAGCAAGGACGTACGGCTTTTTGCGGTTTGAACTTGTAGAGGGAGGGCTTTTAGTAGCGTGACCCGCGGCGGCATTCTGAGCGATTGCGTCGGCTCGTAATTGGATGCAGCTTTTTGGACTTGCGTCCATGACTTGCAGAATCTCAACTGGTAGATCATCCCGCTTGCATTGCAAGGGTATAGCGATCGACGTGGTCATATCCTTCGGCTTAAGCCACCAAAAGCCGGCAATCAGAAGCCCCAAGGCCACGTATGCGACGGTGGTCAGCTCCAGCGGAGAGACAGGCAGCGAGTATGCTACGCGTGCGATGATGTTGCAGGTAAGCCAGGCGCTTTGGACGACCGTAAATAATTTCCCCAGAGTATCCACCTTGGCTTGATCCTTGATGTCCTCATCATCGAAGTCGGAGCCTTTGACCAGGCCCGCACGTACAAATGCGCCAATGGTTTTTCTGGAAATGGTAAAAAGCCACGCGTCTTGGGTTTGCACGGCCAAACCCCCCCCATCTCTATACAAAAGCCTTGTCTAGTAGTCCACTTCACAGGGACCGGCCGCATTTGCACTTGACTATTCTGTGGGCCTTCTGTCTGTTGTGATAGCGTTGGTCGTCGGCTCACCTCAGGATTCACCTCTGCTTGGATAGCATTGCAGTAAATGGCCAGTTGTCTCGCGCGAAAGTACTCCTCCACGGCAATCCATGCCACTAGTTCCGGGCATAGCACAGAAATCAGCCAAACCAGGACTTTTTTCGCGAGGCGAGAGAATTGACCGCCTCGAGAGTTATGGTGTCTCCTCGGTGGGACATTCAAACAGAGAACCGTCCATGTGCAGGCGAAAATCGTCGACAAACACGTCCACACCAGGTCCCACGATGAGCGGCTCCTATCGTCAAACTGCCAGCCTTCCAGCTTTGATGTGCTGGAGGCTAAGGAAACCCTTGTGAATACCAAAAAGGACAGGAAGATAAACATAATGTCAGCCATACGGGGGTCATCTCACTATGTATAGTCGCCTTGAAAAATAGAAAGAAGAGTTATCAGGTGCACAGTGAAAATAAAAAGGGGTTTCAGCCTGGTGTTGGACAATAACTCTAGCGCGAGGTGTGGGGTTGCCCCGTCTTGGCCGCACGGCATGTGCCTTTTCCCGCCTTATGCGCTATGCCAGGGTGACGATCCCCGAGATTGGATATTTGACCAACGCCCATCCTTCCTCCGAAGTTCTATACGTCTTGGGCGAATCTTTTATGGCTGATACATCCGATCCATTCCATCTAGCCCAGAGCCGTGTCTAATCATCAAATCACCTTTCTGGCCGTCTTCGCAATCGAAAAAAAAAAAAACAACAACACATGTGAATCACCCATCACCATCAGCCATAACTTGGTCGGGATCCTGGCCTTGCTGTTTTACATTTTGACTTTCCACTGGCTACGATCGACTTGACAAGGACCCAATTCCGCGAGCAATCACCAAGCACAACGCCACATTACGGAGCACACATCAAGCATAGTCGCGCGACCATAAAGTGGCGATCACACTTTCTCCACCAAGCTAAACTACCTTATTTGCTAGGATTGGCAAATGGTGTGTGGCTTATGTGCGGCAGATAGTCGGGTGGGTGCCGCGCGGGTGAGAAATAGGTGAGCGCCGCTTTACGGTCGCGCTTATCGAAGGTACAAGAACAATACAAAGGCTAGCGCGGTATTATCCTAATGCGGACTAGTTCACTATAGGTGGGGTCTTGGGAAATAAACAGAGAAAGATTGGAGGTAAACCCGATTTCGAATATTACTGTAGATTGAGGCTACTCTTATTGTTAATCTTTAAGTAAATCCGTGAGTATTATGAAGGAGGTTCCAACCTCCGACCTTAGAACTATTTATGATGAGGGGATATACGTTCTACTATTAGGAGGAATTCAAGATACGAGATATAATCGGTGGGAGAAGGAAGTGGCTATGTGCAGATGCCAAGAGACCGAGGCCTCTAGGGCTGTTTTAGATAGAATGTGGTAGTCTAGTAATATTTAGATTGAGTTCAGCGGGGCGTTAATTCAGGGTTAGTGCGGCGGTCGCGCGACTCGGGATAATTCTCACCCTGCACCTTCTGGCAGCTCTGAATTTTCATCCCATCACGGACGAACACCGTTTACCGAGTAAAATATTTCTCGCTCCCAATCTTTTTACTCTCTTTTGCATCAATATAGCATTGATACAATTCTATAAACTTTAGCTCTATAGAAGCCAACATACACTCTCTCGAGAACAGATTGACATATAATAGAACTTTTCTATACTTTATATATCTAAGAGGTATCTATCTTCAGCTAATACAGCACTAAATATTAAAAACTGGGGCAAATTACCGCAATCATCAGTTAATGAAGTTACACCTACCAAGTTGCTATTTTTATATACTAACAACAGCTAAGGCTGATACCAGTGAATGGTTGACCTCATCGATTTATTCCAAGTTATATCGGCTTAAAGAAGCTACTCTAACAAGGCAAGTGGGTAGCACTGCAAATCGCGGAGAACACTAAAGCCAATTAAAAATAAATTCTTGATCTAGTGACATATAGGTAGATCTCTGTTTATCTCAATTTCTGTAGTATCCACAACTAGGCGTTATGCAATAATAGATGATTAAAATTCTTAAGCCAAATATTTCAATAACTAATTCTAAAAAGTGCTTACAGTCTAGGCAAACTGGGCGATACACCATTATCTTAGCCACTTTAAGAGAAATAGATAGACCCATAATTCTTAACTTCGAAAGGTCATCTTTATATTCTCTGTCCGACTCTTCTCCCGGAAGCTAATCAAGGTCTAATACTACCAAATTAACATCCTCGCCTATTTCAGAAGGCAAAAAGATATGTCTATAGACAAAGAAAGCAAGCAATTGTTTTTCCACATGATAAGTATAGAATTGTCCTAGTTATCCTTGATCATATTTATCCATTACAAGATTATAATCGATAAACTTGCTAAGGCGGCGAACCTTAGGTGTCCATGTTTTTCCGCTGATCTAGATATTTATATCGGGATCATCAAGGTAAGCCCAACCACTCATTACAGCCACCGGAGGAAAATTATGCCCCCGGTATAGTACTCCAACTATCTTTCGTTCATTAGAAATATCAAACTAAGCGAGCAACGCTAGTTTTTCAGGCCCAAATGATCTTGTGAAAGAGAAATCTGCTAAAGAGGCAGAATTAGGACACAACGTCTTTACGACTCTTTCAAGCAAACGAATAATCTCTCGACGATCCTGGTCTTTTTCATAGATCAGTTCCCTATATAAAAAAGAGCGCTAATATTAGTTTTTGATATTTTCCTTAGGGGATTAGCAAAGTCTTCGGGCTATACGCACCATCTATTCTTCACACATTCCAGGTCCTGATTAGCTCCGTATTTCAGAAGAACCTTTATATTCTCTACTCGACCCTATAAGGCAACTTCCATAAAGGGAACACGACTATTGATGTCTCTAGCGTTTAGGTCGACCCCTTTTTAGAGCAAAAGCTCAACCATTTCGGAGGAAAGCTTCACAAGCAGTAAGGTACAGGGCGTTCTACTAGTAGTTTGGAGGTTTTTCTTAATCGTAGAGCCACAATCTTCGTCATTCAACGAGTAAAGAGGTCCTATTTCGAATATTTAGGACCTATGGAGGAAGATATTTAATTCTGCGGAGGTCACAAGATACTCCCGCACGCTCCGAACCCACTCATAAGCCATATTATTCTCTACTACCTCGATCCTTCTCTTAAACTTAGGGATTTAACTAAGCTACTCATCCCTATATGTGGTCTCCATTTCCTCTGACCATCTATAACGGCTCATTATTTCCAGTATATAAGAGTCTACTAGACTGGTAAAGAGTTCGCTCGGATCTACCCTAGTAGCTATAAAGAGAGCCCTTTATTCGTTAATTTCATATCTAATATTATTCGGTCCTATTATAATTGGAAATTTCAATCTATAATCATACGCATATCCAGTATCGCAATAAGAAAGGCGAAACTATATGCTTGCGTAGGTACTGTAAAAGCCATACCGATAGATTTCCTCGCAGTATAGACAAAAGCATATACATAGAAGATAAGTTCTACTAGATAACATTAGCTTTAAGATCTTCACCGCCACTTATTTTCAAGATATAAGGTTGTAATTTAGAGGATAAGGAGTTAGAAAGTTAGAATAAAAGGGAGTGAGATTACTTATTACAATATGTTTATATCCGAGCGCTACATTAAATACCACGTGACTTCTACCCAACTTAAACCCCCGAACCGATAGTACACGATATACACCTTAATACCCCTCCTATTTTTCCTTTTTCTTTCACTCACCAAAAAAGCAATTAGTCCCCAAGAACTTACTTACTTATTATGATCTAAGATCTAATCTTTTCTAGTCGGCAGAAGCTTAATAACTACGGGAAAAAACGAAGTCGCCTTAGCTGCGATTATCAATCTCTCGATATAAGCTAATAACTCTCTCCTACCGCCAAGATTCTTCGTCAAGAAATCAAACTTCTGATAACCAAAGCTTCTTCGGGAAAACCAAAAACGGGGGAAGATTTATTGAATTATTATAATGAAGATTCAAACGGGAACAGAACATATAATAGATCTTTGTATAAGAGAAAGGTATCTCTGTTATTAGAGGCAATAGAAATTAGGAAAGATATAGATTAGTTAGCTTCTATAGGTTTACTTTTACTTACTAATTCCTAGGGGTAGGGATAGAGTTTAGTATATTTTATTGCTTTTATAAAGGTATCCTCTTACTTAACAAATAATTCTACCTAGTAATACCCTCGAAACATACGCTATTTTATACAATTATTTTGACTAAATTATTTTAATAAGCGGTTTCTACTGATTAAAGGGGCACACGATATAAAGGTTCTCTTTGTGAATCTATAATATATTGTATTTATAATTAGACGCTTTCCTATCCTTAAACTCGCGATAACGCGGGCTAGTACTTTGTAAACAGGAACCAGATTCAGCTTGCAGAGGGGAACTATATCCGACATTACTCAATTCCAAAGGCTCAGCTAGCTGGCTACTCCGAATCACATACTATATCGCTTCGGGTGGCCTTATAATAGACTCATATGATAGTGCTACGTACTGCGAATGATTGAACGGAATTAGATTACCATCCCCTTCTATTAGGTGGAATACTGTAGCTCTATTAGTCTCCGATACTAGACACATCTAAGGATTTCTGGTATGTTCGTTAGCCGTAGAGCTAGTATGTATATGTATCCGCTTGCTCGATTAATGTTCCTCTAACTCTATGTGAATACTAACGAGCTCTAAAGAGAACATTATTTAAACGTAACGATGATAATATTAGACTTACTGTTGTAATATATCTATAGCTGGTTATACCATACTGAAGTTTCCTTAATAATATCTGCGATGGAGATCTCTTGTTTATTCTCCGGGACGGATAAATTCATTAAGGCTGACTTAAACAAACCATCCAGAAACTCTAGAATTTCTTCTTACTTAAGACCCCTAAAAGGCCTGACGGTAAGAGCTGTAAAGACAGATATTCCTAATGTAGTATTGTATTGCCCCATCTCTTTAAGCCTTTCTTTAAGCAGTCGTTCTATAACCAACTATCTCATCCCCATTCGAATTGATCTGATGGCAAATTGTTTGTCTTCCTTCTCGATATTCTGTCTCTCGGTCTGTCCAACAAGTAACCGCTCCAAAACAGGGAGATATGTTCTATCTATGTTAGATTTATTATGTCGGTGGGTAAGGATCTCAGTAAGACTGTCTATTAGGTCCTAATTAGGGTCCTCGAATATACGACAGATAGTAGCAGCGAAAATAAATAGTGGAATAGACAATGCTACTAGTTCCTCTAATTTTTCTCCCCAGGCCAGTCCTCAGAAAGAAAAGAGTCACTTCTTATTTCTGACAGTCGCCAATGTAAGAATAGTGCTCAGTCAATTAATGGAATTTATCAAGACTGGGTCCATATCTTCAAATCACTTCCAAAAGAAATACACCAGGTCTACAAGAAGTTCCTAGAAGATGTTCGACCGGGAAATCGGCAACTTGTTAAAGCGATGATTCAAATCTTGCTCGCAGCGACCAGGCCCTTGACTATCACAGAAATGAAAATTGTGGTGAAGCTACACCTGCAACCCAAATCCAATTGCCAAAAGAAAGAAGACTTTTTTCTCTTACCAGATGGGGCTATGGAGGTCGAGATCTGTGGAAGTTGCGGCTTTGTATTTGACATTGTGGCCGGCCGAGTCTACCCCACCCACCAGACTGTCAAAGACTACTTCTCAGAAGGGGATTTTCCAAGCTGGCTACCTAAATTCGACCTCGCAGACTGCCACAGGACGCTGGCAGATATCTGTATGAACTACATCTCCTTGCCTTTCATTTCAAATGATTCCGGCTCTAAAACAATCGGTGACTACATGGCACTCTTTAGCAGTGAACGGAACGATTATCACAGCTGGTGCAAAGACAGCTTTGAGTTCGGAGAGTACGGATGTTCAAACTGGATTGTTCACTTCAAGGAAAGCTATCGAGACTCAAGTTTTGAACTTGAAGACCTTGAAGCATTGCTGCTAAACAAGATAGCATCCAATTATGGTCATACAATAGTAGCTTTGCCAACGGATATATTTTGCTGCTCGGCCCTGCCAACCCACGTTTCAGCCCGGGTATTTTGTGATGCAATTCAAGAATTCCCTGAGAAGTCCTACTTTCCAGATCCACCTGAAATGCTGACTGCGTTGAGCCAAGGCTTAGTGGGAAATTACCCCAAGCTAGGAGGCGTTGCAAATCTCTTGTACGGTATTGAATTGGCCCGAACGGCCGTCCAAAAAACCCGTGATGGTGACTCAAAGCTAGCCAGGAGGCTGGGAATTCTGAGCACGGGATTAGAGCTCAAATATTCTCGATATTAAACGTCCGAGGATTTAAAAGAACTTCTGGTGTCAGAAAAAGCGATGCAAATTCCAAGGGCTGGAAGGGTTGATCATGCCTATGCTGTGTACCAGCACGCTCAAGTCCTCTACGCTGGCTTCCATCATTCTGATAACATAGAATTGCCCCATCAGGCTATTTTGGACTTGAAAGAGTGTGTCCACCTTACAGACAATGCATTCGACTATTCCCTAGACCTTGCAGCTAATATAAGCGAGCGGGGCTACCTTGACAACAAAGTTGAAGATTGGATCAGAGTATCTAGATCTTTGGGGAGCTGTATAAAACTTTTCCCCAAAACTCATTTGGAAAGGCAGTGTTTTTTATCAGCTTGGAAGATGTCACTGTATGAGATATGAGCTAGAAGGGAACGTTGACGATTTACAAAAGGGAATCGAGGAGCTCAGAAAAGTTACGGACCTTTGCCTGGCGACAGATCCGAATGCTTATCTCACGCTGGGCATTTTGTCTCATTGTTTGTATCTTCTTTATGAAGAGAAAGATGAGGAACATGCTCTATTTGAATCCATTCTGACCATGGAGAAGGCAATGGAGTTATTGGACGATGATCACCCTGAATATTTGCAATATTCACACGAACTAAATAGGCTTCGCCAGGAATACAGATTAATTGGGAGTGATACCAGTGAAAGTGCGGAGGAAAGCGCAAAAATTCTTTGACAATATCATGTCTCTTTTATCTTGTCTTTTGTAACGAATCACATGGTTGTTGCCTCGATGCCTTGCGCCGTAGACATCCACATATTCACCTTTCCTGCTTCCTTTTTTTTCTCCCACGGGATGGGATCTTGGCCCTTGTCGCATCTTAATCCTGGTACTATCTTGATGCGCGTCGTATCTTGATCCATGCTCATCATATCGTGATCTTCGTCATCTCACGATCTTCCTCGTATCTGCGCTCTTCGCACCTTTACCCTACAGGCCCTCGAAATTTACACCTAAACAATCCTTACACCAAAAAAAATTCATAATTCCTACCAGACCTAGATTTCAAAACCTAGCTATCTTAAGCCCAACCAAAGCCCTCAAACCTAAAGCTTAGCCTTAACCCCAGCCCCAGACTCGAAATACTCCCTAACCCTTCGCCTGGCAACATCAACAACATCCGCATCCTCAACAGTCGGTGGCACACTAACAACCCCCTCAAAATCCCCCCCAACACCCCGTTCAACAAGTTCCCTCAGCACCCGTCTCAACGTCTTCCCACTCCTAGTCTTAGGAATCATACCCCGGCCCTGAATCATTCCGCCCAATGACGCGATAGCCCCGATCTGCGTCCGGACAATCTCATTTACTTCGGCGAAGAGTTTTGCGGGTGGTTTTGCTGGGATGTCTGTGTTGGAATCTGCGTCGCGAAGGTGGATGAATGCGAAGGGGAGATGGCCTTTTATCGGGTCCGGAATTCCGACGACGCTTGCTTCGCTTATGGATGGGTGGGAGAGGATTGCTTGTTCGATTGTTCCTGGGAATGATGTTAGCTTTTCGTTGTCTCATCTTAAATGGCCACTGCACTCCACTCCACTCTACTGCAATGCACGTACCAGTACTAAACCGATGAGCCGCAACATTAATGATATCATCCGACCTAGACATAATATGCACATAACCATCCTCATCAATAAGCCCCGCATCACCGGTATCAACCCAATTCTTTCCCACGCTGTCAAATCTCTTCAAATAGCCCTTATAAAAGCGCTCTTCGTCCTGGAAAAGACTCGTAAACGCCGTCGGTGCAAGTGGGGCTTTCATAACGATATTGCCCATTGTTCCGGGTGCGACTTCATTCCCTTCGTCGTCGACGATTCGAACGTCGAAGCCTGGCATTGGGAGACCTGCTGAGCCGGGTCTTGTCGATAACGGCGCTGTCTCAGTCTTCCGAGTCTCCTTCCTGGGTGCAGGTGCAACAATAGCTGCATGGCTATCCAACGCAAGACCCGTAATAGGCGACCCGGACTCCGAAGACCACCAATTATCAACGACCTGCGCACCCGTCGCCGCATATTTCGAAAGTAATCCCTGATACGCAGAAACGATACTAGGCTCACTGCGCTCGCCGGCCAAAAACAGCGCACGTAGCGACTTGAGACCACCCCGTTCCCCGACTTCTTTGAAGAGGGCGTCGTTCGGATCATCTTTGCGAATTGCTCGCATGGCTGTTGGTGCTGTGAAGAGGGTATTGACTTTATGTTTCTCGATGATGCGCCAGAAGGTTCCTGCATCCGGGGTGCCGATTGGTTTGCCTTCGAATAGGACTGTTGTTGCTCCGACCAATAGTGGTGCGTAGAGGATGTATGAGTGGCCGACGACCCAGCCTATGTCTGAGGCGCAGAACATTACGTCGCCGGGTCCCTGGATGTTGAATAATGAGCGGATGGAGAGGTCTAGGCCGACGGCGTGCCCGCCTGCTTCGCGGACGACGCCTTTTGGCAGACCTGTTGTGCCTGGGAGTTTGTCAGTGAAACTGATATGGTCACGGTAGGGTAATCGTAATCATAGAATGGATTCCAGTGTTGTGTTGGGGCATTTCAATGGGTCGGTCTTACCACTGGTATAGATAATATAAAGCGCATCCGTACTCTTGACAGCAACAGGGCCCGCCTTCACCCCACGCATACGGGCACTCTTAACAATGCGCTGCCAATTCCGCTGACCACCAAGCTTATCCGGATTATTCCACCGCAGCTGGTCCCGCTGCCAGATAATAACCCTGCTAGGTTTGAACGTGGCAGCAGCTACGGCACCCTCCACCAGCGGCCGGTACGAGATGGGACCTTTGGCTCCTTCAATACCGCACGAGGCGGTCATTATGGCCTTGGGCCGCGCTGCGTCGATCCGTTGCGCTAGTGACGCCGCAGCGAAGCCACCGAAGACGGCGGCGTGGATTGCGCCGAGTCGGGTTATGGCCAGCGCGGCGATTAGGGCTGCGGGGATCATTGGCACTGGATGGCACGATGAGGTTAGTCATGTCCTTAGACATCTTGGGTGGATATACAGTCTCAGATCACAGGATCGACCACAGCCAGGGCAAAGCAGAGCAGAGAAGGCCCAACGTACTGTAAATGATAACAACATCACCCCTCCTAACCCCTTCCTCCCTAAGCACGCCCGCCAAAACCTCCACCTCATCCAGTAACCGTCGATAAGTATATTCCTCCGTGATCCCAGTAACAGGCGACTCCCAAATAATAGCGACCTGGTCACCGAGTCCATTCTCCACATGCCGATCAACACAATTGTAGCTCGTGGAGATCTCACCGTCCGGAAACCAAGACCAATGCTCGTGTTGGACCCCGCTGGCCAGCGTCTTAGTTCGCCGCGTCAGTGCTTGGGTTGGCTTTTGGGCCCAGTGGAGCCGATTCGCGTGTGCGGTCCAGAATGTTTCTGGGTCTGAGAGGGAGTGGGTGAGGGCTGTTTGTTGTGGATGTGGCGTTGGCGGCATGATTTTGGTTGGGACTGCGGCTGGGCTTGGGCCTGGGCTTGAATGTGGGTGTGGGTGTGGGTGTGGGCTTAAGCGAAGCAAACTGTGTTCAATTCCAATTCCGAGGGATGGATGAAGTTGATGTGATGTTGTAATGCTGCGCGGCCTGGGCCAGCGTTAAGAAGTGAACAGGGCCCGAGGTTCTCAAAGTCCATCCGAGCCGCTCCGATACGATTGGTTCGGGCCTGTGGAAGAGAAACTAAGTGATGCAGGGGTCTGTGTGTGCATAGCGAATAATGAGCTGAAAATGTGAAAGCGTGAAATGCAATGTGATGTGGTGCGGGGGAAGCACTTCTGGCCCGAGGGAGTCTGTGCTTTTTCCCCGCATTGAGCGATTTTGGGCGGAGGAGAATCGCTACTTCTGCGGTACTTGCTTTGCCGCCATTGACGCGGTGGCGCCGCCAGTACCCCATCAGTACCACTTTTATCGAGGGCGGAGGCTGAAACACTGCTCTTGTACGTACTTTTAACTATTGGATACATACGGTACTTATGCTCGCTTTTTCTTTTTTGGACCTCTCATATTAGGGAGATGTCTAAGAATACGATTCGGAGGGGGGAGGGTCAAGGGTCAGTCAGGGGCAGAGCAGGCAGGATAAGGGAAAGAATTGAGTCGAAATCTGTATTGTCTATATACGTTGCAATATGGCTGGCAGAAATTCAATCCAAATAATATAATAGAACAAGCTCAGTCGTAGGGTATCATATCGAAATGCCTGCTAATGCGCGACTGCGATCTTCTGGCTTCGTCGCCGGGGAAAGTTTTTTTGTGTTTGTGGCGTCAGGGTTGCTCCAATGAAATGCGAGGCCGCTCCTTTCTGCGAGCTGTCGAGCGATGTGCGATGTGCGATGCGAAAGACACCATCGAACAAGACCAAATTCAGTCTGGGTCGAGTCGAGTCGAGTCGAGTCGAGTCGAGTCGAGTATGTGGCAATCGCTGCTTTGTCGCACTCGACAGCAAGCGGAGTGGGTGGATGGGGCCAGGTTGAGAGACGGGGGAGAAGAGAGAGAGAGAGAGTGTGTGTGTGTGTGTGGGTGTGGGTGTGGGTGTGGGTGTGAGTGTGCGCGTGTTTGTGTGAGAGCGAAAGCGAGAGATAAGAGGAGAGCAAGAAGGTACCGACGCCGAACGGAAGGTCGTAACCAAAAGACAGAAACCACCCTCCAGATGCACCCGAGACCAATAAACCAGCTGGAAACATACAACCAAAAGGGAGCACAAGAATTAGAAAGGAACAGCCATGTCAGAGGGGGTAGAGAGAATAGGGTAAAGGAGATCAGAAGCGTTGAAACGAATCGACGAGGAAACACAAAAGGAAAAGGAAAAGAGATAAGAGACTCGATGCACGTCTCCCGGACGGGCCCGGCCGGATTCACAGGATGGTGCAGAGTCGGTTGCGATGTCGAGGTTTATCGGACCGGAAACCAGTATACTTGGCTTCGGCGTCTCGGTCTCGACCCCCTGTGAATCCCGGTTGACGGCGATCCTGCGACCGACCACCTTGAGCTTGTTGCCGTTGCTGGCGCAGCATGCGGACGACATCATAGAAAGCCTTTTCGACATTGATGCAGTTCTTGGCGGAGGCCTCGACGAATTCACAACCTATTTCCTTGGCCAGAGCTTGACCCTCTTGCGCGGAGACGGCGCGCTCGACAGCCTTGTCGCTCTTGTTGCCGACTAACATGACGGGGACGGGGAGTGGGGGGCCGTTCGAACCCTGCATGGGGGAGTTGAGGTAGCTGGGGCCAGAGGGGGAACCCGAGCTGGCGGACTCCTTGACCATTTTAATTTGATTGTAGAATTTGGTAATGCGAGAGAAGGAAGCACGCGATGTGATGCTGTAGACGAGAACGAAGCCTTCGCCATCACGGATCCACTGGTCGCGCAGTGCGGTGTATTCCTCCTGGCCCGCCGTGTCCAGCACCTCGAGCATGCATGACTGTTGATCGATGACGACTTGTTTGCGGTAGGAATCTTCGATAGTGGGGTCATATGTTTCAACGAAGTGATTGAGACAGAGCTATTATGATCAGTGTCGAGTCCTTGTTGGGGGTGTGGTTGGAGCGAGGAGAGGTCAGGGATTGCTCCCCGTCGGGGGGGAGGGGGAGAACATACCTGGATGGTGAGAGCAGTCTTTCCGACACCACCGTCGCCCAGGACCACCAGCTTGTACAAGGTCATTTTCCCCGACATGGCGGGCAATGGGTGTGATTGTGAATCGTAAGGGGGGGAGGAGAGGAGGGGGGGGGGGGGGGGGTAAGAAAGAGAAGCAGGAGGAAAGAGGGAGGGGAAATTCAACGAGGGGCCACGTTCCAGGCGGGGGAAAACGAAAAAGAAAAAAGGCGGGAGAGCTACCCACACAGTCCAGGAGGTGCTAGTGCAACAAATAGGGTTGGGTAGAGTAGAGTAGATAGTAGATGGATGGATGGATGGATGGAATAAAATAGATGTAATGGAAATAGAGTAGAATCCAGTCCAGCACAGACAGACACAGGGCAGCAGGGCAGCAGGGCAGCAGCAATAGCAAGAGCAATAGCAGCAGGGTAGCAGGGTAGACGCACAGGGCACAAACAGAAGCACAGGGCACAATCTGAATGAACGGGACTAAAAGTGGACTCGGAAAGTGGACTCGAGTCGAGGAAGTCTAGGCTGGGCAGGAATTAGGGGATGCCATAGGGTTTAGGGTACCCAGGAAAGGGGCAGTGGGAGTAGGTACTAGAGTAGATATTATAATTATGATTATAATTATAATTATAATTATTGATTTCTTTTAGGTATTTCCTGCATGATTATCCCAACCCGTACCCTAGAGTATTACTAGTAGCTATAGCCATAGCTATCGGGTAACCTATCGGGCAAGCCATAGCCAGAGCTATATGATATATCTGATACCGGGAATATAGTACAGTGACAACTTTAAGTAGCAGAATACATTCATACTACTATTGTGCACTTACTCGTAGACACCTGAAATAAAGTACTCCTAGAGTATTCCGATCGTGGACCCAGTGGACTGTGGAGCTTGGAGCTGTCTCAACTAATTCCTCTTGGCGCTCTGGAGTCTAGCTCTAAGGTGCTACTAACTCCCTCTTCCACTCCCTTGGGTTTAGCAATTGAGAGCCCTTTTGTCTAAGCCATAGCGACGAGTATACCCACTGTCGATTTAAACATCATAAAACAGAGGCACATAGACACGTAGACTTGTAAACCTTACTCTGGCCTCTGTTTAACTCTCGCTTAACTGCTTCGGCAAGTATCCGGACCCAGCGGAAACACCCGACGAAGGGGCCATCCTCATCGCAAAACACCCCCTAAAACAATCCGGGACCAACTCGGACCAACTGGGACTAACTGCCTTCACCAATGATAACCTTGGAACAAAAGGCAAGCGTCACCAACGGATCCTCCCGGCCGTTGGGAGACCCGGTCGCCATATGGCACACTCCCGCCCGAGCCGTGCTTAATCGAGAGGAAATCGGATGCTGAATTTGTTCATTTGTTCATTTGTTCCTTCCTGAACTGGGCCATTCGGCCTCTGGGCCTCTAGTCCCGAATTTAATTTAATCTATCCCCTTCACTCTGGTTGGATCAATTTGCCTTTTTGCCTAGGATGAACCCATCCCCTCATGAACGGGTCCAGTCCTGTCCGGCCTAGAACATGCATCCTTCGACCCATTCGACTGCAACGCAACGACGCGTCCCTGATTTAATCTGTTCTTGGCCTGCCCTGCTTTAGCTTAGTTTATTCGTGTACTCGTACGGAGTAGTTGGAAATCCTTCCTGCCTATCCGCCTGCCTACCTGCCTAGTTTGATCGGCAGGGCTCCGTTCCGCCGCGCTGGCTCTTGGGTGGACTATTGCAGAATTGGTCAATGGGCTGGCCTGTGCCTAACGCTGGTGCCATAGCTAATGCCTAGCTTGTTCCAGGTCTACTCGCATCTGCCCGTTCTCTGCCCCTGAAAACGGGCCAGGGGGGCGGGGGCGCCCTTGCCTCGGGCCGTTGTGGATGGTGCATGGGGCTAACCGAGCTTCACTTTGAGCACGGAGGACGGAGTCGGAGTCGGACTACCAATGAGGATTGCTTTTTGTTTCCTTTCCTTTTTGGTTGTTGCTGTCCACGGGAACGACCTTCCTGCTAAAGACAGCCTCCATGCGCGTGCCCGTGGCAGTATTTAGTCTATCTCGTTCGTACTCGTACTAGAAGTACTTTGTACCTGACCTTGAACCCAGCTAAGCTTTAGCATTTATGATATCATATGAAGGATTTCAAGTTTATTTTCTCAGTTGTAGTTCGGTACTTTTGTTTGTGAGACGTCGTTTGTCATAAGTGGGTTCAAGTAGATAGCCCCAATAACTAACTAACTACTAGTTAGTACAGTACTAGTACTCCGTATCCCCGGTTGCTATGGTAAATATCGCAGAGTATTTCCGGGGAAATTATTCTGGCATACATAGCTCTGGAGCTACTCCGTAGTAGCACGCTGTAAAACACTAGATCCACCTAAGCATCGTGGCGTTGTAATCGAATATCAGCCGCGAGTGAGCTTACATAGAAACTGGCCCAGCATTCTGGTTGTGGGTTGATATAGTCCCAATAAAGTCTAGTCCTGTCGAAAGTGGAAGGTGCTAACTACTCACTAGTAGTTATAGGCACACACTTGGCCAATCGCTCGCTCTTCCCTTTCCGCACCGAAGATGTCGAAAATCCACTTCCTTTCCAGTGGCCTATTCAAAGTGACTTCTTCGGCATTTTCATGCATCTCAATGAGCTCGTCCAAGTCCTTGGCAAGTGCTCTGACAAGTTTAATTCTTCCGGGGCGGATGGTCCATTTCAGCGACAATTGTAAGTATTTGATTTGCTTGGATAGGACTGACCTGTGGACCAGGGCGAGGTAGTCGAGCACTACAATTAGGCCTAGCGTGAAGATCCGCACAAAGGTCACTGGGGAGTGAGATAGATCAAGGCTAACTGGATGAAGAGAGAATTTCAAGTTTCGGAGTGGGAGATTCGGATGAAAATAGAGGGAGGGAGGCGCTTGGATATACTAGAGTTTCAAGTCGTGTTGGCAGGTACGACCTCCCCATCGGCTTATTGCCCCCAGGGCTTAATAGTACTAGTAACCTTATTACCTTAGGGTTATACAAACATTAGCCATATCTCTATTAACCTACTGTAGTAATAACGCGACCCTCATATTGTATATTGATTAAAATATAATGGTGGCAACGGTATTACTTGACTAATACAGTTACTGGAACCGTAGTGACCTTAGGCGTTGGCGACATGGAAGATTAGTACTACTAGTAGTAGTAGCCCGGACAAATGCACCTTTCTTTTAGATTGAAGTTTTTCAAGTTTTGGGTTTTGTTCTCAGGCTGTTGACGTTTATGACTCCGAGTCGGATTGTATGTTTTTACTAGTATCAATTCGCTTTGTGATTTCATTCCAACTTTTGTTTTTCCCTACAAGGTTGTATTCCTTGCCAAGAATCGCTTTTACTTAATCCAGTATTAAAAACTTCAACTTTGTACATGTAACACCCAGATCACGAAATTTCAATATCCTTCAGGTAAGAAGTAACCTGCTCAACCAAAATCCTCCTCGGCTCCGCCTGATCATCATCACTCAACGCATGCGAAGCACCAGGAATAATCATACTCCTCCGATCCCAATATTCCCTCCCCTCAGTATTAATAGCCTTCTCCCACCTCTTGATAAGCGCCTCCTTATTCACCCACGGCGGAACAGACTGATCACGACCCGAATACAAAACCAACAACTTATGCCCCAACAATCCCCTCACGCCAACCTGACCAAATGTCTTCCCAAGCTGCTCATCACTCAAATCCGAGCTAAACAAATCATCTTCCTCCGGCGCACCGGGCGAATCAGGACTAACGAGACTCAAAAACCGCCGACTACTAACCGGTGCCGTGGACGGGTATCCAATGCGTCCAGTAACAGAGAGCGGAACAACCGTATCAACAGACCCATCATCCTCATACGTATTCTCCCTCGCATCAGATACGGCTTTATTATATAATTCCCTCATAACCTCAGGACTATCCCTCTTGGTACCGCACTTAATAACCCAAAGAATACCCTCACGGTCAGAAACAGGCGCTTGCATAATCGCCCCGTCAATCTGGGGCCGAACCACACCAGCACAGCCCTTGTCGAAGACCGGGTGCGCGGGTCGCGGGTTCGGACAGTTGAGGTAGTGCATTACGTCTTGGGAACCGGTTGAGTGGCCCATCACGACTACCTTGCCGGATCCGTAGATGGGAGTCTTGTATTCGCGGACGTAGGATACTGTTTGGGCGATCTCGTCGATGTCTTTGCCTAGTCGGCCCATGCCCCATCCGCCGTAGGAGGAGGAGAGGATTAGATTGAAGACGGTCCATTTGGTGTCGGTTAGGGCGCGGACGATGTCGGCTAGGTATTCGACTGAGGCTAGGCCATCGCCTAGGCCGCCGACGAAGATTAATGTGTTGGGTTTACGGGGGGGAGCCGCGGGTGAATTCGAAGGAGACGAGGCTTGATGTCTAGGGGAGGAGTGGTTAGATGGGATGGGGTCCGTGTAGGTGGGGGAGATGGGAGAGGAGAATTGCTTACGATCTGGTGGAGGATGCCTGGTTGGCCCCGGGCTAGGTTTGCGAGGCCTTTGAGTTCCATGTTGGAGGCAATTGGCGTAAGAGGGAGGAGGAGGGTTGAATTGGGGGGAAATTGGGGGGAAGAGAAGGGGACAGAGGATTTTGCGGAGGGAGAGTCATCACATCAGATAAGAACGGTCTGCAGTGATCAGATAAGCCAGAGCCGATATCGTTGGATACCGCGGAAACCGTGGAAACCGTGGAAACCGGTAATTAGGGCTTTGCTGTACGGGAGTACATGTGTGTGACGGGATCCACTGTTAGTACGTGTATTGTTACACAGCCTCCGCCATCCGCAGTTTCCGACATTAACTTATGAAAGGGGTAAGTGTAGTAGATTGTTGCTTTGGTCCGGAAGCTGGGTCGGTAGAGGTGAGGATGCGGTGGCGTAGACATGTTCCGCGGTCGAAATAATCAGATTGATAAGATTTCCGACTTAGTACTAGTAGTACCATAGTTATTGGTTGGCAAATCTCAACATGAATTAGAAGACGTGCTGGAATATTGATCTTCTTTTTGAAGTAATAATTATGAGCAAGAACCACGGCACGGCTTTGTCCTGAAAGGGTTTTCCATACTAATTAATATGCATGCAAAAGTCGAAAAAGAAATGAGTTGATCTAGTAAAACATAAAGTCACAGAAAGAAAATGCAGCAGATATACACGTATGCATAATTACAACAAGGCATGAAAAGTACAGAGCACAGCAAGTCAAGACCAAAAAGGAAAAAGGAAAAGGAAACCAGAAGAGGAAGAGGAAGGGGATTAAACCACAGCCTCAGGATCCCTAACCAACCCCTCAATAACACTAGCCAACTCACCCAACCTCTCCCCCCAAAACTCCCCCCTCTCCTCATCAGCCGCAATACCAACAAACGTCTTACCCCCCCTCAGTGTACGAAGTAACACGGATCGGATCCGCAGCCTCAGGATGGGGATTCGTATAATCAACAGCACACTCAGTCCCAGCGAACGGAATCGTATCAAAGTACTCAATATCATGATGATGCACGATACTTGAGAAGAACGGGATTGTCGGTGACCAGCTGGTACAATTATCTGAAATTTCTTGGAAGCCTAGCGTAGCATGACGACTTCCTTCAAGAAATTGATCCCGTACACCAGCAAGAAGATCCTTCACGCTAGATCCGGAGTCGAACTTAACCCGTAGTGGCATGTACTGGTATGTCGGGCCCATGATCTTATCAACGTCGGGAAGGTCGACTGTTCGGCCGGAAACGACGCCTCCGAATGTAATATCTTTTGTGTTTAGATGGGTTGAGAGAACGCGCGCCCAGGCCGCTGTGAGGAGTGTTGCCATTGTTGTATCCGGAGATCGGGATGAGAGGTCGACTTCTTTCTTGATGAATTGCGGCGTGCTGGTGGGTTCTGCGGGTGGGAGGGAAGTTAACCAAGAACCCTGTAGAACCTCGCGCCAGTATTGGACGTTTTCGAGCTTGGAATCGGATTGGTATTGGATGTAGTTGTGGAAGGGGGTTGATGGTTGATCGAGTTCTTTATTTTCGTATTGGAGCTCGAGTTGGCGGAGGATTTCTGGGAAGGAGATTCCGTCGTATTGGGCGTGGGAAATTCGGATCATGAGCGCTTTCTGCTCGGTCCCGTGGATGAGGAAGAGTTTTAGAGATGATGTGCCGAGGTTGAATGAGGAGCCGTCTTCGATGTCTTGCTTTGCTAACTTTTTGCAGAAATCGGAGACGAGATCTTCTGTAGTAGACTCGGAGATCTGTGCCTTGAGGTCCTTGAGTACAACCTGCATGACACGGCTACCCTCTTTGACGAAGATGGTCCGCAGAATAGGGTGAGCGGAAACAAGCTTCTGGAAGCTATCCAGCAAACGGGTCATATCAACATCCTTGTTGAAGTATAGCATGTTATACTGAATTGCACTCCGAGGCTTGGAGACAGTCGTTTCCACATCGCGCTGCTGGGGATCTGTGGCGGGAAGCACATCTTCAATATCCCATGCTGGATCGGCAAGGGCGGGAACAATGTTCTTCGACAAATATTCTTGACGATCACTGACATTGATCATTGAGAAAGGCTTATATACCTTGACCACTCGCTCGCCGTTCAAAGGCACCTCTTCTAAAGCGCCGGCCATGGAACTCAATTGCATGTTGCGGAAGATATCCGTCACAGACAGATGATACCCCACCAGACGCAACGCAGAAACCAGCTTCATAGCCATGATAGAATCACCACCCAGTCGGAAGAAGTTGTCATCAAGTGCCATCTTCTCTTCTTCCATGCCGAGGGACTTGGCCCAAAGACCACGCAGTGTTCGTTCTTTCATGGTCATTTGCTTGGCCCGACCTGACCGGAGGTTGGTGAAAGCCGTTCGCAGCTGCAACAGCAAATCTTGAGTGACGTGCTCTGCCATGGCCTTCAGAGAGTCGACATCAACCTGTTCACCGAGGTATGGCAGCTTCTCGAGAGGGATGTAGATCGAAGGAATCATGTAAGGAGGGAGGACGTCAGCGAGCTTCTTGTTCAAGCTGACAATAGCATCCGCCAGCTCGGACGAGATGACATTAGACACTGGAAGCTGTGCGCTAAGATTCTTGAGCCCAAGGTCAACTACCCGGCCTTCCTTCGAAGGAGGCTCGCTCACAAATGCAACCAGTGCTGGTGATTGATTGCCCGAGTCCTTGGGCACAATAAGCTGACTGGCCGAGTGGGCATTTTCCGGTAGCCATTGTCGGAGTTGAAGGTCCACTGCAGCAAGGTCCATAACATGGCCGTCAACCTTGCGGAGACTCTCCTTACGACCCATGAAAATCAGGCTCTGGTCATCGGCATACTTGACAAGGTCGCCGGTTTGATAGAGCTTCACGCTGCGGCCTTGAGCATCGCCCGCTCCCTTGGAAAGCCACTCGGGGGCATCGAGATTTGCGGCTTCCCCCACGCCCTCCAGGAGGAGCTCACCCACGGTCCCAATTGGCATTAGTTGGTTGTGGTTGGAGGGGTTCACGATCCAGGGAACAAATGCCGTCTTGTACTGATCTCCTGTTGTAAGTCCTCTCGTCTCCTCGAGTAGTACACCAGCGACATCTGGCGCTGAAGATACCGGAACCTTGTTGTTCAACCAGATTTCGGCAAGCTCCTGCTCGCTCATGCAGGTGATATTGCTCAGCTGAGCCGTATCATCACTGCAGAGCTGCGAAACGACATATTCAAGTTGAGCGAGAACACGGTGCATCTGGGGCTCGGTGATGAGGTTCGAATCAAAGCTTGCTGTAACTTCGAAGCCGTCGGAGCGTAGCGAACAAGCAAGCATGAGCGGGTAAGAATTAAAGCGCAACGCTTCGTGAGCTGCATCTTCAACGCGGAAAGGAGGCATCCCATCAGCGGATTCCTCTGAGGCTTCCGCTGATCGAGGCTGAATGACCAAGCCCATCTTCACCTCGCATGCCAACTGAGCATCACCGCTGACACGGCGGATGTTTTGCATACCGAGATGCTCATGCGCGGCTCTGACGAGGCCTTGCTCTTGGATTCCTTGGAGGAATTCCTGAACGGGTGCGGATCGGTCGATACGAACGCGCACGGGAACTGTGGCAATCATGGGACCTTCGATTTGCTCGACGCCAGGAAGACGAAGTGTTCGTCCTGAAAATGTCTCGCCAAATACCACGTCGTCACTCATGGTGTACTGCGAGGCTACGAGAGCCCATGCAGCTCGGATGAGAGTCGCGGTGGTAATGCTAGAGCGTGAGATCTGCTCTACAGGGACAATTCGCTGAACCAGTGCATTGGGCTCGGGGATGTACATGCGCGATGGTAGAGATGGGTATTGGGGGCCGGTTGCGCCTTGAAGCTGAACACGCCAGTAGTCTTTTGAGCTCTCTCTTGCAGGATCGACAAGGAACTGAATGAAGTGCTTGAACCCGGCTGATCGGGTAGTAGGGACGCCCTTGTAGGCGTTCTTTGCATGCTCGACCATCAGGTCTGTCGACCAGCCGTCGTAGATGGCGTGATGAACTGTCCAGACGAAATAGATCTTGCTCGCAGCATCATCGTGGACGATTGAGACCCGGTTTAGGGGCATATTGACAGACATCGGGGTCTTTTGGTCGTCCACCAGGAACTCCTCAAGACTCAGATGGCTAGACTGCCACTCTGGAGTATCCGTGATGACGACTTGCATGAAGCCGTGCTCCTTGAACTCGACGACACGAGTGCGCAAGATCGCGCTATCATTGATGACAACATCCCAGGCCTCCTTCAACTTGTCAGCTGTCTCTTCATTGGGAATTTCCGCAATTCGTTGCGCGACATAGCTCTCAGCGGAGCGGGCAGAAAATGCCATGAGAATTTCTTGCAGAGGTGTGCAGGGATATATATCTTCGATCGAAGAGAGTTCAACACCGCATTGGTTAGCGGCCTCTTCACAAACGGCCTTACGGTCCCAGGCAAAGTCAATGAGGGAAAACGGAGAAACTTCGACCTGCGAGTTTGCCTCTTCCTTCTCCATTGCTCGTGCCATGTCTGATAGAACAGGGAAGCTGAATATATCCGCCACAGTCAGCACGAATCCTTGCTCACGAACGGCGGGCACTAATTTCATAGCCAGAACAGAGTCTCCTCCCAGAATGAAGAAATTGTGAGTAGTGCTAACTTCTTCTGCCTTCAATCCCAGAAGACGACACCAAACTTCATGTAAGCAGATCTCTGTCTCCGAGGTGGGCTCCTGGCTCTCCCCACCGGAAGATTCAGAGTTGGATTGCAGAGTTAGCTGCGATCCGAACGCACGCAACAGCTTGCGATCAATCTTGCCTGAGACAAGCATTGGCATACGATTGATACCAATATAGGTCGAGGGAACCATGTAGATCGGGAGAGCTTTGGACAGCTGCTCGCTGAGGTCAGTCATCTTCTCACGAATTGCGGAAGAGAACTCGATCTGGTGAAGCTCATTATCCTTAACATTTTGAGGCTTCTCGGCGTTGGGGTCTGCAACGAATGCAAGAAGCATTGACTCCGTGCTCCGGCCCTGTGGCGCAATAACCTCAGCGACCACATCGGTCCCCGATGGGAGAAGTCGTCGCAGGTGATGTTCAATTTCGCCAAGCTCAACGCGCTGTCCGCGGAGCTTGACCTGTGTGTCCTTTCGGCCAACAAAGATAAACCCTTGTTCACCGTCTGGGTCATGACGGACCAGATCACCTGTCTTATACAATCGGCCTTTGCGTCCCGGGACTTCTTTGCTACCGGCAAGGAGCCAAGCGGGGTCCTCGATAAATGCGGCAGCAGTCTTCTCGGGGTCACCCAGATAACCCTGACCGACAATCGGTCCTTCGACCAGTAGCTCACCAACACCACCAATTGGAGTCAGTTTGTTGTGGTCATCTGGGTCGGTCAACCAAATGATACCTCCATTGCCAGGTCCAATGCTGACATATGGTTTGCCTGCCGCACTCGAGTTGATTGTGCACCCAACTGTACACTCTGAGGGACCATATCCGATCACAATTCTTGTATACTGACCCCATTCAGACACGTCTCCGACAGAGCATGATTCTCCACCAAGACCAAGACTATCCAAAGAGGGAATGATGTCGGAGTCTAGAATGCGTGCGACCGACGGGGTCATATTGGACATGGTCACTCCCATCCGGCGAATCACACCGCTGATATCATTCAGTCTGTCCTCATCAGAGGGAATACACAGGCAACCACCGCGCAGCGTCGTACACAGCATACTATCAACACTGACATCAAATGCATATGACGCGAAATCAAGCACTCGTGACTTGGCAGTATAGCCTACAGCGGCACTTCGCGCAATCGCGCTCGTGGTGTAAGTACGGTGATTGATAATGACACCCTTGGGTTTACCCGTACTTCCAGAAGTAAAGATTAAGTAGAGAATAGAGTCGGTAGGAACGACTGGAAGTTCAGGCTTGGCGGTCTTGGTCGCCTGTTCCGCTAGCTCGTCCAGCGTGTCTTGGGAGACGACCACCGCCTTGGCACTTGGTGCGATCTTGGGGGCAAAGGGCGCATGTGTCTGAGATGTCACGATCAAAGTTGCGCCAACCTGCTCGGCAATCGTGTGGCGTCTGTCAAGAGGCTGGCTGGGATCCATCAGCACCATGGCGCCTCCGGCTCTCAAGACACCAAGCACCGCGACAATTGTCCAGCGCGACTTTTCAAAGCAGATGGGGACAATCTGGCCAGTCTTCATTCCTATTCGAACAAGGTGGTGGGCAAGTAAAGTTGCATATCGGCCAATTTCCTCGTAGGTGAGATTGCCATCCCATGAGCAGATCGCTTGAGCTGTCGGCTGCTTCTCGACTTGCTCGAATATCAAGTCTTGTACACAGACATCTTCTGTGGCAGGCATATCCTTGTTCCAGCGCCAAAGTTCAGATCGGTCAGTCTCGCTCAGTTCCAGCACGGATGAGATAGGTTTTGATAGGTCGGAGACGAGTGTGTTGAGTATTTCGACCAGGGCGTTCGCATAGTGTGTCGCAAGGTACTCTGCGCCGAGCGGTTCGCGCCAGCAGGGTCGCAACCACAGACTGCCATCTGAGATGGTTGCTTGGAGTTGAATATTTCCCTAATTAAAATAAACGTACGGATTAGATCTCCGTTCAACTTGTTGTTACGCCGTGCAGTTATCCTCTGTCTGACTTACCCATGCCATCCCACCACCAAGAGCATCGCCGTCACTGACCCAGGCATTGCTGGGAAGATCAGTTGGGGCGCACTCATCATTGAAGAACACAATCGCACTATCCAGCTCCACCAATTTGCCGGCTTGAATCTGTTCTCGGTATGATCGCAAACCCTCCAAGGCCTTCTCAATGGTCTGGGTCAAGCTCCAGTTCAAGTTGGAGGTACCACAGTTAAAGGTGAAATCAGCAGCGGTGCCATTTCTTCCCCAGGTGAATTCTACGGGGTTGCCATTACTATAGCGATAGAGCAGCAGGGCCCATGCAAGCAGCAGAAGATCGACCTCGTGGCCGCGATATTCGGCCGCCCGCAGGAGGGGCACATCGAAGCGGGCAAATCTGGCCAGACCTTTTGGCGCGCCTCGCTGGGAGGAAAAAACGGCGCCCGCCATTGTGTCGAAGTATGATGGAAGTCAGGACTCGAAAGGGCCGATCCAAGTCCAAGTCCAAATTCAACTTATTCAAGGTCGAAAGAGCGCGCGCGAGACGCTTTTCTCTTCCAGGTAGCTCCCTCCACCCATCGCATTGCTTTTCCAGAACACGAGCCCTGGGCCGGGTGTTCGGGGTTTAGGGAGACCCACGGTGGACATCATCGGGTGTGTCACCGGTTGTAGCTGAAGAAAATAAAACACTTTGACCAGAGGAAGTTAGTGCAAGATCGATTGTGAGTGCCAATGGGCAGTGGCTGTAAAGATAAGATTACGTTCCATACTTGTATGGTAATAATTGGCAGTTCCCAGGTATTCCCGGTATTTTGGTATTGTCACTCGTATCTTACAGCCACAAGTATTAGTGTATATTATAGTATTTAATCGATACGTGTATAAGCGTAAATTATCGACTTTGTCTCACTTTATACCCCACCGCTGCTGATGCCGATCTTTGCAGTGAGGATACTCGCACGAATCCAGTGATTTTTATTTCTCAATCAAAGAGAGAGCAAAAGGGTAGTTATGTCCGAGAAGAAGACTGCCTGCAGCCAGGAAACACAACATGTGGCATGGTGTCGCTTCGTGCATCAAAACCTCCCAGCTCTAGGACTGCAGGGCTGCAGGGCTGCATCGCAGAATGCGATCGGCCAAGGATCTTGGCAATCAACTTGAGCCACGGGCTCAATTTCCAAGTCTGCATCTGACGCGGATAATCTCCTGAGAAGTCTTCTGTTCTTCCGTTATCCGAATAGCCCTAGGCGGAACATACCGAGACGTATGTACAGTGGGCCCCCGTACTGATCATCGCCTCGATTGCCTCCTCCATTTCCCAAAACTCCGCCAAGGGACCCAGATTCTCCACTTTGTGCATGATGACCGACTTATTCGGATCTGGATGCACTACCGGAGAACATAATACGTATCGTGGCAAGCTCTTACGTTGAGCGAGGTCGGCTGGCGCTGCCCACGGAGCTTTTCGGGGGCATGTGGAAGCTGGGCCAAGGCAGGCTGTGTCCGACATTATAAGTGTCTGAAGGAAACCTTGTCCCTTGGCTATTGCTTGATCTTCACGAAAGTTGAAACTCAATTCACATTCCCCTCACACCCACAATACAAAATGGCCAGCTCCCAGGAATTGGCGCCGATCAAGATTCGGCTGCCGCATCCCTACCTCACCACTTACCATCTGGTACCCTCCAGCAAGCTCAACGATGGAAACCGCTTGTTCCAGCTACACAAGGCCTCTGGCGGCGAAGCTCAGCCTTTCCCCCATGAGCTTGAGAATGGCCAGCTCTACTTCAGCGCTCCACAGCCCGTAAACCCAGAGACCGCAGTGACAACCTCCAACAATACAGCTTGGGCGCGCGCCCAGCGCAGCCCAGCAAGCATTGCAACCTGGGAAACCTCCTCCGCACCCACAGTCGGCCAAATCTGGCTATTCCTCTACTCCATCTTCACAGTGCAAGAGCAAATCGAGACATTCCGCATCCAGCTCCAAGGTCCCGAGGCCGAGTCTCTCGCACTCGCTCTCCGCCTGTCAATGGTAGCAATCGACCACCCAGCGCCCGTGAGCAGCGCAACAACCTACGAGACCATCCCCAACGAGCTCCTCGTCATGCGCAGCGCTTTCTGGCAAGGTTGCGCCTCGCCACTAGGTGGACAGCCGATCTGGTTACCAAGCTGGAACCCCGCGGTCGCCGTCCCCAGCCTGAGACTACACAATGACCTCAACCGAGACGGTGCATCGTCGCCACCCACGCCGTCATCCAAAGCCTACTCCCGGCCATGTTGTTTACAGTCGCTACATCCCATTTCTAGATGAGCATTTCTCGCTTATTGCGCTCGATTATCAGAATCCGGAGCATTTAAACTTATTCCACACATGGCAGAATGACCCTCGCGTCGCGGCCGGTTGGAAAGAAACTGGTACCCTGGACGAACACCGCGATTATCTGCGTCGCCAGCACGAGGACCCGCACACCCTGACTGTTCTGGGCCGGTTCAACGATACGTTCTTCAGCTATTATGAGATCTTCTGGAGCAAGGAGGATAATGTCGGCGCGCATTATGCTTCGGGAGACTTCGATCGCGGCCGGCATACTCTTGTTGGAAATGATGCATTCCGTGGTCCCCATCGTGTTATGGCTTGGTGGCCTAGTATGATTCACTACTGTTTCCTCGACGATCATCGCACGGAGAATGTCATTGGTGAACCTATGTCTACTAATGATAAGGTCCTCACTTATGATTATACCTTCGGTTTGCATCAGGATCAGGTCATTGATTTGCCCCATAAGCGTGCTAGTTTGGTTAAGTGTACGCGTGAGCGATTCTTCCAGCTTTGTCCGTTTAACCAGGGGACACCGCATATTGCGGGTACTGGGTTGGGCTTTAAGCCGAGGCTGTGAATGTGTTATGAATTGAATTGAATTGAACTTTGCTTGGGTCTGGGTTATAAAATGTTTTAAGGGGTACTATCGTGGTTTTGTCTTCTTCCCGTCATGTTTCTGGACTTTATTCTTGAAACATCGCACATAGTACTGTTACTTGTTTCATTTCGATTGAATAATTACGACTCGCTAGTGTATATAGCAGATACCAGTATGAAGAGATATCCCTTCGCACGAAATGAAATGCAATTAATTTCTTGATTGAAATGAACTTGAAGTAATCTATAAATTACATCCAAAGAATGTTATATGCAATGCAAAAAGTCTAAAGGTATATAAGAAAAGGAAATGCAAAGAAAGAAAGAACTTGAAGATCAGGGAACCTTTTCCCTTTCCCCCTTTCAACCCTCAAATGTTTGGCTGAGCACATTACTCCGATAATTCTCAGACCGCGCAAACAGCTCTTCATGAGTCCCCGAATCAACACAAACACCAGCTTCAATCATATAAATTTTATCAGCTTTGCGAATAGTATTAAGACGATGAGCAATCGCCAACACACTAATACCCCGCGACGCAACCTCCAGTCCCTCCTGAAGAAGTTTCTCAGACTCAGCGTCCAACGCACTAGTCGGTTCGTCCAGGATAAGCAGTCGTGGTTTGCGCACCAGGGCACGAGCAATAGCCAATCGCTGCTTCTGACCACCAGACAACTTGCTGCCATTGGCACCACACTCCGTGTCATACCCGTCCGGAAGACTGTTAATCGTGTCATGGATATTGGCTAATTTGCACGCTTGGACAATCTCTTCTTCTGAGACTTCGGTGCCAGGTCGGGCTCCGAGTGACATGTTGAATCGAACACTGCCCTCGAATAAGGTGCCTTCTTGTGGGACGAGAGCGATTTCGTCGCGGAAGGTTATATCGCTTCTTTGAGTGATGTCCGTTCCGTCGACGAGAATTGCTCCCGAGCTGGGGAGGTACATTCTTTCCACGAGTGAGATGATTGTCGACTTTCCTGCGCCGGAGGGACCGACTAAGGCGCAGAATTGGCCGGGTTTGATGTGGATGTTTAAGCCGCGGAGGACCGGGGCGTGGGCGCGGGCTGGATATGAGAATTTCACGTCGCGGAGTTCGACGTCGACGCCGCCTTGTGCGTTTGGCGAGAAGGATTTGGTTTCTCCGGTTGATTCGACGTCTTTTTCGGATGATGAGGGTGAGGTAGAAGATTCGGGTAGGGCTTTGACCTTGGAAGACAGGCCTGATTGGCCTAGCTCGAGGATTTGTAGAACTCTGGCTACTGCGGCGCGGGCGTTGGATACTTCTGGGGCAAGGGCAAACATTTGACTCCAGAGTTGGGCGCTGACTAGGAGTGCGAACATGACGATGATAAATTGGGTCTCGCTGTAGGTGCCATTGAAGATCTGCTTTGATCCCCACCAGAAAGCTAGAGCGTAGGACAGGTTACCGATGAAGAAGGCTAGGCCCAGCCATAAGTTTGCCCAGAGACTAATCTGGGTCGTTTCGCGACGTGGTCCAGATAGTGTACGGCGGTAGACGGCCAATGTCTCGTTCTCAAGTGATAAGGCAGCAACTGTTTTGATCGAATTGATTGCCTCGACGCTGATGCTGACGGATTTGTTGAATGCGTTCTCGTGCTTCTCTTCGAATTTGGCCAGGACGTTCAGTTCCATCAATCCAACTCCCAGAAGTAGAGGCACGACAGCGATGCAGACAAGAGCCATCTTCCAGGCAATGCAGAGAGTCATCACAATAGCAATGACGAGGTTAATGCAGATGGAGAAGATGGTACCAATCACAGATCCACTGAGGCCGGCAATCAGACTGCCATCATTGGTAATATATCCAAGTAATCCAGTCGGCGTCCGAGACTCCGATTGATGCCATTGCAAGTCCTGTTCGAAAAGAGAGCGGAAGAGCAGAATGCGGATGTTATAGATGGACTTCTCCGACACCCAGCCGAATCCAACCCAGCTGGCGATATTGGCGAAGAACTCAACAATGGCCAGGATGAAGAACATCAAGCCGAAGAATTCACCACGCGACCGGATATAATCGGGTGATTCACAGGGTGTCAGGCTGCCAACGGTGTTACCGAAAATCACAGCTTCGATCGAGAAGGCCGCACCGACGATACTGGCACCAAGGAGAGCCAGCAAGGCAATGAGGATATAGGGACGCATGATGGGGTAAACACCCTTCATCAAGTGCCAGACGGACTTATTCCGGGGCTTTGTGGACTCGTCGCCTGAAGATGTGGGCGGGGACGAGTCATCGGCCTTCTCAGTCGCATCGACGGAGATTTGCTCCTTGCCCTTGCCCAAAGCCGACTCAGTCGATTCTGCATCATCGCCAGATTGCTCCGTTTCCGTGATATCGCCCGACTGGGCATCAAGTTGCTTGTCCGAAGGCTGTGTGTTGAGATTCTGGAGGCCGACAAGGCCCGCATAAGCCCCTTGCTTCTCCATGAGTTCACCGTGGTTTCCTTCCTCGACGATAACACCATCGCGCATGACGATGATCTTGTGAGCTTTCTGGATAGTCGAGAGTCTGTGAGCAATAGAGATCATAGTACGACCCTCAGAGCAGCGTTCCACAGCCGCGAGAATCTCCTTCTCACTTTTGGAATCAAGGGAAGCGGTGGCCTCGTCCAAAATCAAGATCTTGGGATCTTTAACAAGTGCGCGAGCAACAGCAATACGCTGCTTCTGACCACCACTCAGCAAAGTACCGTTCGATCCGACGATCGTTCCCAGGCCCTCTGACAAGTTACCAATGAAGCGTGCAGCATCGGCGAGGGTAGCAGCGTGCTGGACCATGCCGATAATCTCCACCACGTCAGTGCCATAGGCTTGAGCTGCCTCAGTGGCGTCCTGTCCGCCTCGGATAGCAGCAGCCGCTTCGGCGAGTGAAGGTCCCATCAGAGCATTACCAAGGTGTTCGTGCTTTGCAGAGTTGACTAGACCGTGCGCGATGTTTTCCAAGATAGAACGGTCCAGAAGAGTTGCCTCCTGTTGGACCATGCCGATGCAGCTGCGCAACTGGCGTGTGTTCAGGCCTCGGATTTCCTGGCCATCCAGTAGGAGTGAGCCTTCCAATGGGTCATATAGTCGAAGCATCAAGCTAGCAATGGTAGATTTACCACTACCCGACAGACCAATGATGGCGGTCTGCTTGCCAGCAGGACATTCCAGAGACACGTTGCGAAGGACCTGTCGCTCAGGTCGAGAAGGGTAGGTGAAAGACACATTGCGCAGCTCAAAATGACCGGGAGTGGTAGAAGGAACATCAAGACCCTCAGTAGAGGTACCGTCAATAAGAGACTTATGGTCCATATCCCGCTTCAACTTGCTAAAAGCCGCAGATGCAGCGCCGAAGATTTGCAAGAATGGAGCCACCTGACTGAGAATTAGGGTAGCATCAACGAGCAAGAAAATGACAGTGAAGATGGATCCAACAGAAGCACCGCCACCGCCATTAGAGCTCGACTTCGCGACAGAATCGGCAATAGTGCGACTTCCCTGCCAGAAAGCCAAGGCGTTGGCGGAGTAGGCGATGAAGTACATCAATCCAGCTTGGATACCGGTTGCCAAGGCTTTCTTCATGCCTTCGTCTCTGGCAGTGCGCAGATGGGTGGTAAATTTCGCCTCCAGTCTTTCGTTGGCGTTGAATGCATGCACAACTGCCACATTTGACAAGCCCTCTGATGCGATGGACGAAGATGCCGCAAAGCAATCAGATACTCGGCTGGAATACTTTTCAATGAACCAGCCGCCTCCGATGGACATTATGAAGTAGGCGGGCAGCAGTGAGACCAAAATTCCTGCCAGCTTCGTATCTTTGATGAATGCGACCACATAGGCCGTCACGAAGAACGAGACACTAGAGATGCAAATACCAACCTTCTCCGAAGTACCGGAGCGAATGGTTTGGATATCACTATTCAATCGAGAAGACACCTCGCCAGATGGGAGGTTATCAAAGAACGAGGGCTCTTGACGCAGGAGGTTCTGGAAATAAAGTTCGCGCAATCGTTGAGCGAGTCGAGCACCGCCCATTGACCAGCAGACGAGATGGATGTACATGAACCCAAACTGAGCGATGGCGAGGTACAAGACATAGAGTATTTTACCATTAACCTCGGACTGGTAAGAAGCCTGGGTTGCGGCATCGAGAGTTTCGCTTGCCGCGCAACTCTCCGAGTTGAAGTTGTCGATAAGTTGACCGAATATAATACCAAGAAGTGGAAAGGGGATACCGGACGCAATGGCGCACACCACACCACCGACGAGCAGTAGGATGTCGAAATTTGATGGGTTTGTCCGGAAGTAAATAGAAAAGTAGGTAAAAAAGTCCTTCATCTGTAGGAGGGGTTAGCTTAGCTCTCTCTTGTTCATGCGCGCGCACTCACGCGCGCCATGGAGTTCGCGACAGCATACCTTGTCTACCACGCGGAAGCTCTCCTTTGCGGGTGTCTCCGCTGGCGTCTCTGCTGGAGTCGTCGCATCAGCCATGGCGAGTGGGAAATGCCTTGCACAGCAATGACGCTGTTTTCAAAAGGGCAGGGCGCGACTTTTGGAGAAGTCTAAAGCTCGATTCCGAGACCTTTGCGTTTCTTCAGTTCTCCAATTGGGGTTGGCGCAATCTAAGTTTCAAGTCCCTCGCCAGCTTCGTATTCAGCAAAAAGAGCTAGAACGCAGTGGGCCGATACCGGATCGACATTAACCACAAGCTGTCGAGCTGAGAAAAGAAAAAAAAATCTGATAAGATCAAACGACGAAGTGACAGCCGGAAGACCGCGCAATTCAGCGCAAGGACCAGGACCCAAAAAGAAATTACTAGCAAGACTTGGCCGGTGGAGCAGCGCCGGCGTGAATTCAGTCGATGCCCACATGTTTCCGTCCTTATAGGAATGGATACACGAGGCAGAGGGCATTTACATACAGTATTGGAGTCATGTACGAGACCCAGGCACGGAATTTCCCGCCGGCTACCTGTCCGGGTAACTTAGAGGTCAATCCTTGTATAAGCTTGGTCTCGTAAGTATAAGCTTGGTTTCATGAATCCTGTGACGATCCACTTGCTTGCGTAAAAAACTCTACTTTGGGCTCGTGGTCCAAACTCAGAGCATGACGATGGTCGTAGCGATCTTGGCATTTGCATGGCCGAGAGAAAATTCCCAAGAACACGCTACTGCAGCCTGGTTGAACCTCCACTGCTGTGGGTAATCGTATACATGCCGCCTTGGCTGACTCGATCAAAGCTGATGTTCTACAAAAGGGGTGATAACCCGGGAATCGGAATTTTTGGTGGTGGAGAAAACAGTCACCAAGGCCCAAGCGGAAATTTTTTTTATCAGATTAATCAGATACCCGTAATCAGATAAATTATGCTTTACGTATTCCGTGGATACGAGTTTTCAATACGTTCGTATGCGCCCCGCCGTAATTAGGGCGCAGCCACTGTAATACAATCCACCTGAAGACGATGTGGAATACGAAGTACAGAGTACTGAGTACAGGTAATAATAATCAGATTAAAACCGCATCAGATAATATTCATGACCTCGGCACTATTGTATTACGATTCAAAAAAATTCAAATCTTCCATCAATACCACCGCTAGCTCCCAATTCAACAAGGCGGGTCAAAAGGGACGTACGCAGCACGCTGTCATTTGCATATTACCACAGCCCTGACTACTGCAAAGCTGACTCGACATCCAACGACTTCAATTTAGGGTAGAGCTCTACAACATCTGCCATGGGTTCATCAACTTCCTTCAAGCGGTTACCGCCACCGCAATCTTATGCTTATGTTTCATTCCCAGCGCCACATGTCATGCTGGTCGTGTTCAACCGGCCAAAAGCCCTCAATGCCATGACCAGTGCGGCCCAATATGACCTCGAAACACTGTTTGCATGGTATGACAGTGAGCCGTCGCTACGCTGCGCCATTATCACCGGCGCTGGGCGCGCATTCTGCGCCGGCATGGATCTGAAGGAGTGGAACGAGGTCAGCATTCGGCGAGCAAAGGGCGAACACAGCAACGGGGCACCAATGCCACGATCTGGATTCGGCGCGCTTTCACGACGACATGGAAAGAAACCTATTATTGCTGCCGTGAATGGTATCGCTTTTGGAGGTGGTATGGAGATCGTCTCCAACCTGGATCTCGTTGTTGCTGCCAAGAGTGCACTCTTTGCGTTACCCGAGGCCAAGCGAGGTGTGGTCGCTATGGCCGGCTCGCTGCCCAGACTTGCTCGGACTATTGGTCGACCTAGGGCCACGGAACTCGCTCTCACTGGAAAGAGTATCACTGCTGCCGAGGCCAAGGAGTGGGGGTTGATTAATGCGGTGACGGAGGATGGCGCGGCCGATGATGAAATTCTGGACCGACCGGTTGTGAAGGCGGCCTTGAAATACGCTGCTAGTATTTGCGATAATAGCCCCGACAGTGTTATTATCAGCCGTGCTGGAATTGTGGCGGGTTGGGAGGACGGAAGCGCGGAAAACGCCAGTCGTCTCTTGAGTGAAAATTGGGAGGGAGCATTGAATGATGGCGAAAATATACGAGAGGGTCTGTTGGCTTTTACTGAGAAGCGCGAGCCCCAGTGGGTTGATAGCAAGCTGTAATCATCACGAAGCCATGTATATAGAATGAACCTGGGCGTTCAAATTTTATAGAAATTATATCACGATCGCATATACCTATTTCAACATTCCAAGGTTCAAGTTGTATATGCCACTTTCATTGTCCTTAGCCAATTCAATTACCATCCAATTGCCATGGAGTGGGTTTTAATTGATGCTGCGTTCTGGGCCATGCAATGCAATGCAATGCAACGTCGACTTTAGTCTAGATTACTCGCTTTGTTCGCACGATCTCAGCTTTTCCACAAGGCTGCATATGTTAGACAAATTGAAAGTTTAACCGACACTGCCAACGCGGCCAGCGCGGAAAATAACACAATACAACATCGCCAAAAATAATATATCTGGTATCTGGTAAAGACAATTCCATACTGTACACAATTTCATCAGGCTAGAAGCCCCTAATGCCCAGCGCCAAGAGATGCAGGATGGAGCTTGGTTACCGCTTGGTATTGTATAAGCTTGTACTCGCTGGTGCTGTATGAAGCTGGTATTACAGAAACGCATTTTTATTACTGACGGTTAGATGTTGTTTCAGATTTACACAACGCGGTCCCGCATTACCGCCACAACACACCACCGAGACGCACGAACGGGGAAATGATTATCAGATCCATCGTGCAACCCACCATCAGTAAAATGATCGGGTGTTTTTCGGTTAGCGAGGTCCAGACAGCCCTAGCTGTCAGGTCCCTGCATCCGACTCGCACTTGGCGGTGGACACTCCGTCCGAAACATCGATTTTGACATGTACGCGGTCAAGACGGAATGCGGAAAGATCTTCTGTCGATTCGGTTCGCGTAGCAAGATATATTATATTATAGGCTTACCGCACAGGAGTGCGAGCAATAGCACGCCCTACGAGTAGTACAAAATAAGGAGGATATCCACACCCCACCATCTTATCACATCATGATGACTTACCCGAGTGACATCCACGACCCATTCTGGTCGCCGTAATAGTCACCGAGTCCGAAGTAAACATCCACCACGTACACTGCGTTTCAAGATTTTGCGAGCCTAGTTTGGCCGGCCGCCGCGGCAATTGCGTAAATGATTGATGGCCATCCCCTGAAAAAAAAGCATTGTGGCTTTGTCTTGGCTAAGGTAGCTGAGGTAGCTGAGATTTGGCCCCATCTTCGACTCCGACGCGGAGGCAAAGCTGTCGGAGAAGACCGTTTCAGTTACTCCATAGGGACTAGTATGCTGATCTCATTAATGAGAGCTGCAGTGAATATGAAAGCCTTGTTCTATAGATAGTTTCCCCTATATCGATCGAGAAATTAGTAGCCAAAAGTCTATTGCGACCACTGCATCGTTTGTATGATGCAGTATTGCCTGTGGGCACGCCCATAATTGACAAGGAGCACAGTGGTCTGCAACCATGGACGAGCTATAACACAACTTGGAATTATCTGATCATCTCCATCTCGGAAAATCAAGGGAGAAATAACTGGAACGTCTTGGCACTTCGGTGGGCGATGGAGCAGGGTGACAATCAATCGCTTTCTGGCAAATGAGAGAGCCGCCTGGGGCTCCAACCTCACCCAAGGATGATAAGTGCCCTTGCTACGTTTGCACTGCCGACCCATTTGATTGGTATGTCTCGCATTTGCCCCCAAGCTGGACCCGCGTGTAGAGCGGCTCACAAACTGAGACCCTGCGACCCTTCCCCACCCAACACCCGCAAACGTGGGATCAGATTAGATGGTTGGCTGTGAGAATGGTCTTTCCGATCCTTTACCGGGCTGTTGGTCTTGCTTGAGTGGTCGGACATGCATGATTTTAGGTTCCAGGATTCAATTTCTACGACAGGGATCGATTGATGTGCATGAGAAGTGCAGGGGTTTATACACAATTGGGGCCAACATACGCAGGATGCGGAAAGTTTGGCGTGAATCTCCGAGATCAGTTGATCCCGATGAGCTTATTAACGTGGCAACCTTGCTCGTTTCTCGGCGCGCTGATCAGAAGTCTTAAACTTTTCATCCTTCTTTCGATTTCCTCCAACCGCAGCTCCTGGTGTCAATTTTCAAGCCTTTTTGGTCGTTGATCGTCAAGTGGCTTCGATATCGTCATGGCCGACCACCAGTTCTCCCAGGAGGCAAAAGTCTCTAAATCGGAGATGAATGTCAATGTTGAGAGTCAGAAAGAGATCCCCGCCGATGGTGAGGATTTGGCCCACAATCCGGATCTTCCTGACTACAATGCCCAATATGGTGTCAAGTCTGCGGAGGCCATCACCCTGTCGTGGACCAAGTCTTCTCTCATTATAGTTTACATGAGGTAGGTCATTGTATTGAATTACCGCCAACAAGAATGAACCCTTATACTCACTCATCACACAGTATGTGGTTGTTGTATTTCAGCAATGCCTTCGAGGCATCATTGTCAAACAATCTTACGCCTTATGTATCCAGCTCATTCAACGACCACTCTCTGATGTCGGTCATCACTGTCGTGACTCAGGTCTTGACTGGCGCTACCTACATGCCCGTCGCCAAAATCTTGAACATCTGGGATCGCACTGTTGGATTCATACTGATGCTTTCGATCGCCATTCTTGGCATGATCCTCATGGCAGCTACCAACAGCTTTGAGCTGTATGCCGCATCCAATGTAAACCTCAGATCGTTACTTTACTTTGACTGTATGAGTTGTCATGGCTAACAGAAGCCTATTCTAGTGCCTTTACTCCATCGGCTTCACCGGAATGACCTTCTGTGTTGATGTAGTCACCGCCGATACTTCGACATTGCGAAATCGTGGCTTGGCCTTTGCATTCACTTCATCCCCCTACATCATCACCGCTTTTGGCGGCCCCAAAGCAGCAGAGACCATCTACGCTGATAACTGGCGCTGGGGCTTCGGCGCCTGGGCCATTATTCTCCCCGTGGTCGCTGCGCCCATGATCATCATGATGACCCTGGGTAAGCGCAAGGCGAAGAAGAATGGACTCGCCCCTCGTCAGATTAGCGGTCGGACGTGGACTGAAAGCATGATCCATTACTTTATCGAGTTTGATGGTATGAATAACCCCGTCCAACTTAGCTTGGGCAATTTAGTGACTTACACTCTCTAGCTGTGGGTGTCATCCTCCTGGTCGCTGGGTTCATACTTTTCCTTCTACCGTTTATCATCGCCGCCGATGCGGAAGACAAATGGAGAAGCGGCAACATTATCGCCATGCTGATTGTCGGATTTGTCCTGCTTGTCGCTTTCCCCTTCTGGGAGAGATTCGGTGCTCGTTCGCCGTTCGTTCCCTGGTCGCTGCTGACCAGTCGATCCGTCATTGGTGCTTGCATGTTGGACTTTGTCTACCAGATTGCCTATTATTGCTGGTACCAGCAGTTTTCCTCATACCTGCAGGTCGTGTATAATACATCCCTTGCTGGAGCTGGTTATATTGGAAGCATCTACGACGTGGTTGCTGGTGTTGAGCTGTTAATCGTCGGCGCTTTGATCAGCTACACCGGTCGTTATAAGTGGGTGCTTATGTGGGGAGTTCCGATGTACATTCTCGGCGTTGGCTTGATGATTTATTTCCGCCAGCCCGGAAACGGTATTGGCTATATCATCATGTGCCAGATTTTCATTGCCCTGGGTGGTGGTGTCATTACTATCGGTGAGCAGGTTGCTCTGATGGCGTCCGCCGAGCACAACGATATCGCAGCTCTCTTGGGTTTGCTGGGACTGTTTGGCTATATGGGTGGCGCTATTGGAGGCTGCATTGCGGGTGCTATCTGGAATAATGTCTTACCAGGTGAACTTCAGAGGAGACTCCCTGACAGTACCGCTGACCAGTGGGAAGACATTTTCGGTAGTCTCGATGTCGCATTGAGCTACCCCGTGGGTGATCCGACGCGAGAGGCTACCAGCCTGGCATATGCGGCTACGAACAAGTATATGTTGATTGCAGGTGTTTGTATCATGTCTTTGGGTCTGATTTGCATGGCAGTTATCAAAGACCGCAACATCAAGCACATTATACAGACCAAGGGCATGCTTTTTTAAGCTATCCGGCATATACGGCATTTCTCTGCGTCAATTCTCAGCATGAGAAGTTGTATTTAGTGAGGTGTGATGGGGCCTAACTATAGAAAATGTTCTGTTTCTTTATTTACGCAAAGCATGTTACTTAAATGAGGAAAGCAATCCCAATTCTGGGCCTCTCAGACAAATGACAACTCACGGCGCTTTATAACTAGCGGCAATCGACCCAGTGTTTCTGCTAGAGTGGCAGCGTCCCTCAAATACGAATGTTTCCTATACACTTTTGGAGATGGACTATTGCCTGGTGTAACTAGCTAATTAGCTGTATACTATCTATAGTCAAGCCCAGGAAGTATTAGCACTTAGTTAGTGCTCGAATGTCTCTAGTAGATAGCCAGTACTAGTAATAAATATACAAGCATTATACTATTTGGGAATATACTCGGTATCTTATATAGCCAGTACCCTGAATAGTTAGTATCAAGCAATTTGGATAGGTAAAATAGCTTCGCTGAGGGGGTGGCAGAGCCTTAAAACTTCTGGGACAGTCTAGGGCTGCACTGGGTCAATCGCCCCTATCGAGTGCCGTAGACGACTAAACTGCTTTTGTACCAGGCGATTCGCTCCCAAAAAGAAAAAATTCACCCATTTCCCCTTTTTCCACGTATTCCCTTTCTAGCAACAAGTCGACCAGACCCTTGCATTTCTCCTTGATGTCCTTATCAGTGAGGTACGATATGCATCCGAATTTTTCTATTTCTTTCTCTGAGACTTATTTAGTAGCAGTACACGAAGTTCGGGTTCTCTTTGTCTGTGAGATTTTGGAAAGCCGTAGCATTGAGGGCTTCAGAATCATCCCCGAGGCTCCCACTCTCTCGCAGCGCACTGCGTATTTTCTCTTTTCGTCTATTCTCCCACTTGAAAGCGAAGCGGAAGACGAAGAACAGAAAAAACTCAATCACATTTGTAACTAACAATGAACCAATCCCCAGTTGGTACGAAGGCGCCTGCGATGTCTTGTAGAAGAAGGGACTGGCAATACTGCCAACGCAGGATCCGAACCAAATAATTCCAGACACGATCATCCTTTTGGAATGACCTCCCGTGTTACTTGTAACCAGGGAGAGGCAGATCACGAAGGATGCTTGGTAGGAGCCAGTAAGGTAGCTATATATCCACATCAGTTTGAGATCTAAAATGCAGGTTGTGAATCGGAGCTAGTAGTGCTTACAAGCAAATCAACCGTCCCACATAAGCATCTGGGGGTGCCAGCAAGAATCCTAATGCGCCAGCCATAGTAGGAATCATGAAGGCAGCACAAACAAGCGTACGGCTGTTTGGAGGCATGTAATGATTCGCCACCGCCCCCAGGCCGATCCAAATCACAACCAAAACACCTTGAGGTATGCCAAGCAAGGCGGTTCCAAGTGTGTCGAAGCCAAGTCCTTGAATCACGAGTGTTGAGAAATTAGATATGCCGCCATTCGGAACAGCCGAGACAAACCCCATGAGCATAAAAAGCCAGGTTTTATAATCCACCAAGGCTTCTCTGATTTGATACCATTCCACCTTATTACTTTGAATTCCAGTTTGACTGGAACGCATTCGGGCAATGAGCATAAGCTTCTCTTGGTGTGTGAAGCCTCGGATCTTTGTTGGTGAGTTTGGGAGTAAGATAAAAAGGGCGATGCCCCATGACGTGCAAAGTGCCCCAACAATCAGAAATTCATAGCGCCATGAAGAAAGTGAACCGCGAATTTGACCGATACCATAGCCTGACCCCTAGGCGTTAGCAACTATTAAGCAAAAAGCATCCTTGGGTTCATAATCACCGATCAAACCACCTCCTGCAACACCTATCCCATTCCAAGCATACCAAGCAGCGATACGAGAAGGCTGTTCTTCTCGTTTATAGAACATTGAGGTGAAGAGCATGAATGCTGGATCTGCGATGGCTTCAAAGGCACCAGATAGCACGCGCAAGACAACAAGGACGGTGAAGCTCCCAGTTGCCGTCTGACACATCAACAGCGCACCCCATAAAAATATATTAATAGATAGATACCAGGCAGGGGGTGTCCGCTGCATGATCAAATTGGACGGGATAGACCAGACCAACCAACCAAAGTAGAAGACGCTAGAGAGCCATGAATACTCTGTAGCTTGGAGATGGAGGTCTTCTTTGATTCCGAAAATGGCGGCGTATGAGAGCGTTGTCTTATCGACGTACTGGGAATGAGCATTAGCAAAAGCTTCTCCGTCACAGTCCGACAGAAAGGCATTCTTGCATAAAAGAAATAGCATATTCCGAGTAGTGGTAAAATTCGTCGGTCGATTTTGTGTCTTAGGTGCTTCTCGGCCTCTTTGTCAATTGAATCATCGTTGGGGTATTGCTCCAAAGCTTCACGATACATATCGAGATCAGCGTCGGAGGCCAAACACTGATTCAAGGCTTGCTCTACGTGAGTACAATCACTGAGCTCAACATTTGAAGATGCATCTTTATGGTCCATGACAGAATTTCTGGGACCTCAATGAACAAAAACAACCCTGGACAAGTAAAAGTCAGGTTGATAGAAAAAGAAATAATAAAGCGTTTTGCATGCAGATTTGATTAGCACGTCATATTTGGTATTTCAACGGTTTATATACCTTTTCAGTGTAAAAGTCAATTGCCTTCAGTTCCCCGAACTTTGTGATTTGGTCTTTCTATTCCGTCGGTAGCGTATGATCTAACGAATTTTAGAGGTGCGGCGCTGGAGAGAGTAAGATGAGTTCTGTGGGCCGAGAAAGCCCCATGATATCCTTGGAAGGTTATAAAGCCGAAGTGCCGAAGTTGGTCACCTTATTCGTTGATACCTTCCCCAAGGCTCCACCTCCACCAGGAACCAATGCTCCTACTACAGTACGCTTTCCAAGATCAGCATGGGGTGATTCCTTTTCAGTCAACTACCATATCAGTATAGTCAGAGAGATAATTGCGATGATTGCACCCGATAAGAGCATTTCGTAATCAGACGAGTATTTCTCCGGCCAATCTGGGCAGGGATAGAACCGAAATACCGTTCAGGACAATTTTATTTGTGGACTTTGGTTTATTGAGTTTACAATACTCTTACAGTCCTCTTCGAGGAACCTGCCCCCCTCCCCTCGGAGTTCCTGCGATCTGACTTTCGCAGAATACTTTGTCAGAATGAAAATTCTCTTGGGTATTTAAGGGGTCGGCTCCCTTCAACAACTTTGATGAACAGCTTCGACAATCTTGCCATTGCCATCCCTACCGCCAACAATAAAAGTTTCCCGAGCGTCAAAATGACGTACATAAACTTCAATGGGGAAGGACTAACTCCTCCATCTGCTTTCGCCGGATCAAAACTTCCCATTGAAGATGTGAGAATTGAGGATTTTGAAGTATTTGGTAAGGTCACTCTCGTGCTGTTCCCTTGGCAAGGATTAAACCTGGATATAGACTTGCGATTTCCGACTAGCCTCGATGCTTCAGGCTCCGATGCCATGAACCCAGCAGGAGATTACAGTGCTACCCACGTCCAGCTCAAAACCAATACGGATCTTAAGGGCCACGGCATATCCTTTACGATCGGTCGAGGCAACGACCTCTGCACTTCTGCCGCCCGCCAGATTGCAGAACGGCTTGTCGGCAAGACACTTGGCGAGCTGACCAAGAACATGGGTGAAACATGGCGCTTCCTTGTGGCCGATTCTCAGCTTCGATGGGTAGGCCCCGAAAAAGGAGTTACCCATCTTGGTCTAAGTGCCTGTGTCAACGCACTTTGGGATCTTTGGGGCCGATATCTCAATAAGCCGATCTGGAAACTAGTTTGCGATATGACCCCAGAAGAACTTGTCGCCTGCATTGATTTTAGATATATTCTCGATGCTATTACTCCAGATGAAGCGATCGCGATTTTAAAGGAACAAGAGAAGACGAAGCCAGCTAGGTTCGAAGACGCGCAGAAAAGCGAGGCAGTCCCCGCTTACTCGACCCAAGCTGGCTGGCTTGGTTTCAGTGATGAACGGATGATCGAACTGATCAACTCAAACCTGGCTGAGGGTATTGATAAATTCAAACTCAAGGTCGGGGGTAATCTGGAGGATGATATTCGCCGGGTCAAAATTGCTCGAGACACGATTGGCTACGACCGCACGATGATGCTTGATGCCAATCAGGTATGGAGTGTACCTGAGGCGATTGACTATATGAAAAATCTGGTTCAATTTAAACCTTTGTGAGTCATTAAAGAATGCCTTCGATGGGTTATAATAATTGAGATTAATATGATAATAGATTCATCGAGGAGCCGACCTCTCCTGACGACATTCTTGGGCATGCAGCTATTCGCAAGGCACTCTCGCCATATGGTGTTGGTGTAGCAACTGGCGAACACTGTCAAAATCGTGTGATCTTCAAGCAATTGTTGCAAGCTGGCTCTATTGACTACTGTCAGGTAGATGCGTGCAGACTCGGAGGCGTAAACGAAGTTTTATCCGTGCTACTCATGGCAAAAAAGTAAGCGTTCTCAACAGGATTTTGACTAGAACTTAACTGACTAGTTATCAGGTTTAACGTGCCAATTGTGCCACACAGCGGAGGCATTGGTCTGAACGAATACACACAACATCTTGCCCTTCTCAACTATATTTGCATATCGGGTGAGAAGAGTCTCCTCGAACACATTAACTCTTTCAGCGAGGTTTTGGAATACCCTGTGCAAACAAAGAATGGATTTTTCGTTACCCCCTGGGAGGCAGGTTACAGTGTGGAATACAAGCCCGAGGCAATTGTAACCTATGAGTATCCGAACGGGAGCTTCTGGCAAAGCGAGCAAGGTCTCGCTATTCGGAATGGACCGAAACTGTGAGCTACAAACTTCACTTGCTAGTCACCACCGAATCTAGATAGAATAATTCCACCAGGTTGTTGAAATCAAGAGCTTCTGTATACATATTTCCATGAGAATAAGAACCAAGGGCTACCACATCACTGGTCATGGAGAAGGAAGGAGTGAATGAAACAGCCCGTAACCATCTAGCCAGTTCTGTAGACTCTCATCCTCATAGACAGAAGAGTCAACTATACTGGAGGATTGGTCATAATTCGAGAACACGCGTTTGGAGCTGGTGGAAGATGAGCTCTCTTCCAGGATTTCTGCCCCTGGGTCCCTGCCTCTCGCCGATGGTGGGTCGGGAATGCACATTCGATCCCCATTAAACTCTGTATCTTGGAAGCCCTCGGACTGGACGTTGCTTTTTGGGTGACTAATTAATCTAGTCCCCAAACCTTGGGATGCGATTTTGAAGAGGTCGTGGTAGAAACTTGCATGCCAAAAAGTATTGCCAAGCTTCTTCAAGCAGCGCATACAGGACTGAAAATGACTCTCAGCAGTTTGTTTATTTGCAAGCGTCTCTGGATCGCACATCAAAGAGAAATGTATTATAAGCGGTGGAAGGATCGTGGTTACACTTTCTCAGTGTTAGCGATCTATCCTTGGGTGTTCTGAAACGAGTCATACCATTGGGTCGGCAATAAACTTATAATATTCAGATCATTCAGCATTTCCAGAAGGCGGGCCGAGTCCGTAGCAACAGACTGGGCCTCAGGGGAGGCGGTTTTGTATCTTCCCGAATGGATACCACGCCTCGAGTTCCGCCGCTCGTGTAGTGAGATTAAGACTGTGCTGTTAATGGCGTCAGCAAGAATGTTTCATATCTATCTCCCGGCTTGCATCAAGGTCTCTGACTTATGTAGGAGATGAAGAAGTATCTTATAGGCAGCGTCTGCGCCCTGTCCAGCTGTGTTCATAGAGCATTCGTCATACAGCCGCGATGATGGATCTAGATTAGATACCCAGTGGTAAAGCATATCCTTGCAGAGGTCTATTTGGTCGGGTTGATGGTCGGCTGCTGCTGTAAAGAGTGACAAAACCACCTCCGTGCACCGACATAGCTTTAAGAGATCAATGAAAATGGCTTTTACACGAAGCTGCTCGTCATCATCGCCTTCTTCAAGAAGATCTGTGTAGCTCAACATAGGAACATTGCAATCAAGACTATTAATGTGCATGGGCCTACCGGTACCCAATGCAATCAGCCGATCACGTACAACACAACACCACCAGATTCTAGCCCAGAATTTGTGTTGCGGTGAGTGCTCCATAGTACGATGTAGTCCAAGGCCCTGGGCTAACCCGATGGCTTGATAAACCCAAAACCAAGTATGTCGTTGTTCAACCATGGATGGGTAGTAATGGCTCATCAGCAACAGAGCTTGGATAGATATCACATCGTCTGGTTCTCGATCCATGTTATGGAGAAGCTTTGAGTTATTATTAAACGGGGACTATTGCTCATGCGTGAGGATCACCTACTCGTGCTTTAGCATGAAAAGAGCTCTTTGCCTGCTTATGCCCCGTGAACCCCATCTCATGGATAGTCTGAAGTGGCAGGTACTGCCAGTGCTCACATTAACAAGATGAAATAAACAAGAGGGTAATGACCACTCACCGGGCAGGCAGTGGATATTATGACGTTGAGAAGCAGGGGGTTCATTTGCTGCCCATCCATAAGCCCCTCTCGCCTGATAGCTCTGTACTGGCTAAGGAACGAGCATTTATTAATGACCGGGAAGAATGGATGGAAGTATCGAAAATACGCCGAAATGCATTGATCCAGGTGTTCCTTGCGCGGGAAGTCGAAAACGCCCCTGCTTCTCAAGTATGATGAATCTTCGGCACTGAGTGGTGATGTCGCGCTGTGCGATGACGTTGACAGGTCATGAGTAGGAATTGGGAAGACAACACCAGGCTGGCTATTTTCTGCCCGAGGAACTCGGATGCATGGAATGAAGTGTCGGAGAAAGGAATAATGAGGCACTTGATGGAGTACATACTCAGGCATCGATTGTGGCGATGCCTCTTTATGACTCCTGGCCATTTGATTACCTCTTAGCTTTTCACCTCTAGGACGACGGCGCTTCCTTTCAGCGAGAGCGCATTCAAATCCATGGAGCTGGCATTTGGTGCAGGGTAGTCCAGTCTTCAGGACATCGCAGCGGATCTTGCGGGAATGGCAACTAGTGCAAGCTTTGGCGGCACGGGGAGCGTGCAACTTGACCGACTCGGGGCTTTGTGGCATTTTTGTGATAGTATATTTGCTGAGTGGGTCTTCGAGTCCCATGAACAATCTTGCAAGCCTTTCGCTCTTCTTTCCGGTGCATCAGTCGAGAGAAAGGTTCTCCACACGAAGTTTGTGCGGGGAAACCTTTATATCTTTGGAGTCTTGGCGGCCGACTTGCCCCCTATATTACAATTAAAATTGTACGATTGATCGCGAAGAACAGATCTAGATACATGAATGAGTGTCTTTATATTCTTCGCCACCTTATTCCAGAGCATGCCCTACCCTGTCGGGGATAAGCCACGTTCAAGTTTCAGGTTAGTCATCACCTTGTGTTGTGTTGTAGGCGGTAACTAGGAACATCGAGAGGTCTCAATTGGACGATCTACAAGTAGTTTGTAAACAAACAGTTTCGGCAGGAGCTGCCAGCGTCTTTTGGAAGGTTGGACCAAGAGTTCCTGCCGAAACTGCTCAAGTTATTTCAATTGTCTCCGAGTCATGGGCCTACCATCGCACTTTCCACCTGGGCATATATATTTATATTTCAAAATCAACTTTTCTGAATTTTAAATAGTAAGGCACTCCCCTGCGAATCTCCTGGTGGTTCCGTTCCCTGGCCGGTTTCTGTGGTATTGACTGTGAATATCAAAAGGCCTCAGCATAAGAGGGATCCCCAAAGCACCTGATGGAGGGCTATACTATAGGCCGCCAACAGGCAACATGATGTAGTTTTAGACAAACGATATTATAGGAAATTGCCAGCTACTTGGCCTCTAGTATTATTTGGAAATTTACCGCCATTTTTGAAATATCGTAAACCATACTAGAACTACAGTAGAACATTCACACCCCCCTTTCAAAACAAACATGATCTTATTTGCGGATATTTCCCGATTGCGTGCATTTGCGTTACTCTCCTTTCTCCGCAGGCAGTATATCAGGAACCGGTCCAACCGGAACAACCAACTCCCTATCCCCAGTCTTATTTCCAAGAGCCGCGCAATATCCAAATTTGTACTAAACAAAGGTAAGCAATCAAAAACGCATCCACGTCAGATCGACGCTCTTGGAAGACCTACAATATCAAAGAAAGTCGTCTCCTTAAAAGCCCCACGAGTCAAAGGCGTCTCATCATAATAAAGCTTCCGATACCAACGATCAATACGCGGATAATCGTGTCTAATCATCTTCAGATTGCACTTGAAGATAAGATAATACGCGACATCGAACCGGGCAATAGTGGTATAGAGCCGAATATCAGCGTCGGTGATGTTTTCCCCAAAAAGATAAGGCTGTTGTTGCCCTTGACTGAGATGTTCCTCAACCCGATCCAAAGCTTTAAAAAGCGGATAGATATTCTCCTCATAAGCCGCCTGTGTAGTTGCGAAACCAGTCTTATAAACCCCATTGTTAATCTCCGGGTAAACCCAAGCATTCATCGCATCAATTTCATTCCTCAGATGCTGAGGATAAAATCCACCACCGAGCTGATTAACCTCCCTCAAACCCTGCGGCAAAAGGTCGTCAAATTCGGAATAAAGCATTCGAATGACTTCACTGCTTTCATTGTTGACGATAGTCTCTTTCTTCTTATCCCACAGCGTGGGAACGGTGTATCTTCCTTCATACTGCGGATCTGCCTTTAAGTATAGTTCTTTGAGGTACTTGAATCCGTACAACGGGTCCTTTTCTGCAGATCCGTAGCGGCCGGAGAAGAACCATCCGTTCGGTCCGAGTTCGGGGTCTAAAACGACTAGCTGGATGATATCTTGTAGTCCTTTTAGGCTTCGGACTAGATTTGCTCTGTGGGCCCAGGGACAGCCGTAGTTGATGTAGAGTACGTAGCGGTCCTTTTCGGCGGGGAATTCAGCCGTGGGACTTTTGGAGACGTGGGATCGAAACGCCGAATCTTTGCGGCGGAAGTGGCCGTCTGAGTCGGCGTGTTTGTAAACTTTTGTGTCCTGGTTAGGTTAGGGAATGGGTTTTGCTGGGAGGAGGTAATCCATGGAGCAGGGGAGGGATGGCTTACTTCGGTGCTCATGGCTGACTTGTATGCTGGCTAGTAATAGAGATGCCCGGGTGATGGTTGAGCCTAGTACTTCGCCCGTGTGGATATCCAATAGATTCTGCTGGCGCTTCCTAAGACTTGATTTCGTGTTGGTATATGGTAAAATGGTCTCGGTCTTATACTTGAAAACAACATAAAATGATCGTTTGTAATCGCATGGTGGTAGTTGCGAAGCTGACAAACCCCTCACGTCATCGCGTCAGCATCCACGGATGGTTGGAAATATTCTGCGGACTTCGGAATTACTTGCATTCGTACATTCCGTAGAGCTATTAGGAGTGTACATGGTCTAAGAGCAGGTTAAACTATCCTACTGCTCTTCCTGAATCCCAAATCGCCTCGCCACCTCAATAAAACCCCCAGTATCCTGATCAACCCAAATATCAACCCAACCATCCGCCTTAGCCTTAGCAACTTCTTCAACATCCCAATCCTCCTCCAACTCCCTCTCAACAAAAACAGCCTGAAACCCACAATCCTTCGCAGCTCTCAGATCCCTAAGATGAGCAGCCACAAGAGCACACTGTTCTGGCTTCAGCCCAAGTTTCTCCGCAGCACCAAGATAAACCTTAGACGACGGCTTATACGCGCCAAAATGCTCCGAACTAATCAAATGCGCAAAAGGCAGAGAACCGTGCTCCTTCAAATCTTCCAACAAAGAGACATTCCCATTCGACAAAGTCGAGGTAACGAATTGAGTATTCAGCAGCGCTAGTCCCCTTGCACTATCAGCCCACGGATCAAGTCGGTGCCAGGCAAATGTCAGATCCCATAATTCTGCATCGTTGAATAAAGGCAGGATACCGCGTTCCTCGAGAAGGTTCTTTAGAGCGGTGTAGTGGTGTTGATCGATTGAGATGAATTTCGTCGATGGGTCAAAGGTTCGCGTAAATATGCCGTAGGATCGACGCCATGCTTCGGCGAGGCTGAGCCAGTCTGCTTCGCTGTATGCGGATGCACGGTCCAGCACGGATGTTGGGATGGTTCTGTCTTGGGGTGGATTTGTCAAGACTTGTGAGGATGCGGCTCGGAGGGCTTTGGTTACGCAGGATCGCCATTCGACGACTGTACCGAACGTGTCGAAAAAGAGGGCGCGGGGAGGTTGGTCCGGCATTGTGGGGGGTGGGGGGATGTGCGGGTGGGAGTGGATAGGTCCAGCGAGGGGAGGTGATGGATGGGAAGAGTGTACGAGCACGGAGTAGTGGAAATACGGAATAGTTCCAGGAGGATCACGGGTTGATATGTGAGATTTGGACAAGAAATGGTGGAATTGCGTGTATTTGAAGATTGCGACAGAAGCTGAGTCATTGGAACCGAGGCTGTTGATGCCATTTGGTTCAGGCTGATTGTTCTGCCATGATGGAGGTGGAAGTGGAGGAAATTGAGGAGGAATTCATGAAGAAGTCGACAATTAGAGAGGAAGGAAGAGGGAGAGTCCTCACATACTTGGAAAGACAAGGGAATGATTCTGATAGGCTACAACGAGGTATACTGAAGCACCTTAAGGTACCCTCTGTTTATACTATTAGGATAAGATAATAGTTACTCGTAGTAGGCACTCTATAGCTAAAGTACTTTAGTTAAAATAAGAATTGAATTACACTATTCCAGCCGGTCGCAAAAGCACCCAACTAACCCTCCAATATACTAAGACATCCCTTCATGCCGACCTCGTCACGACTTCCTCTCCTCCTCCCCGCTTCTTCTTCTTCTCCCTTCACCTTCAACGTTTCGCCATCTCCACCACGACGCCATTCATGTCTGAGCACCGCATTAGCGTCCCTGTCAAAAAGAGAAAAAAGAACACTGGGGTCCCTTTGTCGAATGACAAGTTACCACGGATAATCGACCTGTCAAACGGCCCGTGTCTGCATTGGTGCTCTGAACCCCCGGTGGGTCATTCTATGCTGTCACTATCACTGGTTCGCGGAGGTGCTGCCCGCTTGAGAAATTGTCGCGTCTTCGTGCATTTGGAGGGCCCAGTCCCATTGTTAATCGAGCGAGGGGGCCAGGGGCGAGGGGCGATACGCAGAGGAGACCCAATCAAGTGAGTATTGCTAATTAAACCCGTGCGCTGTGTGGCTGATTGGTTGACGTTTATTTTAATTTTATGATTATGTTTTAGCCGCGCTCAACGTTTACAAGTGCGACCGGCACTTGAGATGAAAGGATCGGGGGCGTCAGATCCAGGCCCTACGAGTACCCTGGGTACTCCGTATACTCGTATCTGTCAGAGAGAGCACGGTGCGTGAATGGAGGAATGGCCTCGGCACGCATCGCGTCCCAGATTTCGCCTAAAAAAGAATCAAATCAACAAAGCAAAAGTTCGGTTTTCAGAGTGGATGCACCAAGCTCCCAGTGGAGACCTCGGGGATGGACTTCGCGGGACGGGGACTCCGAGCTTTCCCCCCCCTCCCTACGAGTCCCAGTACCGACTGGATTCATGGGATACATCCGGAGCATTCAATTCGAATTTGAATGGCAATTGATAGATGCAGCACTCCCCTAGATCAGATGCAGCTGCGCCTGGCTGAAACACCGTCCACGGGCCATAGGCTCTTGTTGAACGAAATTGCCTACGACGATCATCACCTGCGAACCTCACGCTAAGACGGACTGGCCAACGCAAGAACAGGGGAACAGTCATTCCCAAACACGCTAACCGGCTCTCCTATTCCACAAGCAGACCAGTGCCCAATCTATTCGACTCACCCACCAATTTAATACTCGTCAGCTCAATGGACGATGGGCTACTACTCCTCTCCACCGATGCCTCTTAGCAATTACCACAAAAAAGGGGCCGAGATCTTAGCTTTGTCGCTGTTGGCCGTACTCCGTACCTGGCAAAGACTTGCGCCCAGCTGAACGCGTTGTTTTGGACCCATGGTGGGACCGTGGAACCAGCTTTTTCGTCACCGACGAACACCTTCCCCATGTCGAGCAGCAAAGTGGATTGAGACGATCCCAACTTATGATGTCTTGCCCATTGCGACTTGGCTCCTACGAGTATCCCGAATTGAGTGTGTGCTACTCGTACACTTCTGCTGCGCCCGCATCGCCTTGGTCAGGGCTTGTTCCAGACAAACCTTTTTTTTGTTCCTTTTTGTTTCTTTTTCTTTGTTCCCTTTTTTTTAATTGGCTATTGTCTCTTTTCTTTTCTTTTTCGGGATGAGATTTGATTCCCTCGTTTCCAGAAGCCATCGATATCCACGGTTCTCCCCCGGAGCTTAACCTGACATGAACTATGTGCATGGAGCTACCTTCGAGGTACCATCTCCGGTCTTGCTTCTCTTCTCGTGTTGCATTTAGATCGATTGATGGTCCGGACTGAGCAGACCGGGGCCATGCTTTAGTGTCTTGGTTGGCAGCTTTCGAGTGGAGCATGCTGCATCCTGGCTAATCGGGTGGATTGCTAGCTTCCCCATGTCCCTCCCCCCTAACGAACACCCCTGGTCTTTTTGGGCTTATTTTTTTTGGCTCCAAGCCCAGAGCAAAGGCCGCTTCCTCGCATCCGGCCCTTTTCCGATTCCTTTGCAGCAAGGCTGATCTACGAAGAGGTCTCGAGGCAATCTAACGGACATCACGTCCGATCGTTGCCTCCTTCGTAAAAGTCCCGTGGATCTTAAGGCCCGTCACGACGGTCCCCTCGGTGGCTCAGTGGCTCAGCGGCTCCCCTCTGTAGGTACTTCTGTACCAGTCCAGTGGACTCCGACTCCAGTGATCGCGATCGACCTTTGAATCCTCTAGGGGGTAGTTGACATCTGTGGCCCGTCTCCTCCCACTTCTCTCCAACCCCAAGCCTGGTGACGCCCGCATCGCATGTAAGTAGATTCTAGGAACCTCCGTGCATATTAAAACTACTCTACTGCATTGGGCTCTGGCTCCTCGCGCCCCAGCCTGTGCATCTTGCATCCGCGCTGTAACAAAGTGGCTGACTGATTGTTCCACTGCAGCCAAGGTTGGATTTGACCCCCCCGCGTGTGACCCTCGACCGAGTATCGACGATCGTTGCGACCGATTGGAGCTGAGTGGCAACTGAATACGATACATCACCACAATTCAACACTTCGACTTCGACGCTTCGAGAACGAATGAGTGAACTACGGTAGACACGATTCGATTGATGGGATCCGGCCGCGTCGTGCTCTGGTTAGCAGACTGGAAACACGATATCCCGGTGATGTTTTGACTTGCAAGCACCAAGCGCAAGAACAGAGACAGAGATGGCCATGGCCATGGCCACGGATTTACAGTCCCCCGCGACCTCCACAATTCACCCATCGCCTGCGCAGTCTAGATCCAGAGCCGCCTCAAAGGCAAGATCCAGATCTCGACCAGCGCGGCGCCGAAGAGACTCGTCTCCAGTCCCGTCCTCCCCACCCGGCCTGCCGACACCCGCTTTTTCGCCCGAAGATGGACACACCGATATGGACGACGATATCGTCGAAGAAGATACACTATTGCCATTTGATCCTCGAAGAATCACGCCCACACTCCATGCATCGCTCGTTTCTGAGATCCTCAACCTCCGCCGGGAGGTTGATAGTAAAACAAAGGCAATCGATTCGTTGGAACTGAGCTTGGACGAATCGCGAACAGAGGGCGAGATCCTCAATGCGAATTTGTCGAAGGCTACTCGGGAAGCTCGGTCTTTGAAGCATCAGATTCAGCTTCTCGAGGGTGGGACCTCGTCTGCGATGGCAGAGTTGGCCCGAGAGCGAGACGAAGCGGTAGAAAATATTAACGATGTGCGCAAGAAATTTGAACAAGTGCAAAAAAGGGCTCGCAGTCGGGAAGACGATGCCGAACGAACACAGATGATGTGGGACCAGGATCGAGAGAATTGGGATAATGAAAGGCGGAATCTTGAACGGAAAGTTCACGTGGTGGAGGGTCGTTTGAAGACGGTTCTCAGCGAAGTTGCTGCTGCCCAAGAGGCTAGCAGTACTCTCCATTCGCAACAATCCAGCGAACACGATGATACCACCAAGGCAAAGAGCAAAGGAAGTGACACAGCTAGTGTGGCATCGAGCAGCCAAGGCCGCCGGCGTGCTAGTATGACCAGCGTGACGACCGATGAAGGGGACGACCAACCCAACTTCCACAATGTACGATATTCCGTGATGAGCATGGTAGCTGGCAAGGGCGATTCCGGGTTGAATCTCGCGCAAGAATTGGATTTCGATGAGGAAGAGGAGTTTGTCATTTCTGATGAAGAAGGCCCGTCATCGCCCGGTGCGCTTCCCGAAGAACGACCTTTATCTGTCCACTCGGCTGCATCTTATGCTGTTTCCTCGAAGGCGAGAAAGATCCTTGGTCTGTCGATGCAAAGTACTTCCACCGCGGCGGGAGATTACCGTGCGTTGGATTTGGCGAGTCCTTTGAAGACACCAGAGCTACCTGCTGTTGAATACTGTGATATGGGAATTCAATATTCGCCTCCTCCGTCTCCCAAAATACCGGCCGTGGCTGAGCCAGAGGACGTGCCTGCATTTGTGGACACAGCAGTTTCAACCGAGCCTTACCATGATATTCCCGAGATGAAGGATACTGCGACGATCACTGTTGCAGCCGAGATGACATCAACTTCGTGCCAGACTGCGGAGGATCTTTCCAGCGTCACAGAACTGGCTGTTGAGCAGACTGCCAAATTCAAGCCAGTTGAAATGGCATCGGCATCCACCCAAACAGAGGATATTTCTAACGAAGAACCCGCCCCAGTTCAAAGAGCTACACTATCCCCGCATGACATTCCATCAGAAATGGATGTTCCCATGATCACCATCCACCCACCAGTCTCAGAGCCACCATCACCACGAAACAGCGTGGTTCTTCCCCCGCAGACGAAGAATGCGTCATGCCAGGCCAATTTCCGATCAGTCATTGAGGCACGCTCTATCGCCATACAAACGGAAGAGATTCGCATCGATAACCGACCAGTAAAACTACCGGCCAGCCTCCTCCCCTCCGCAATCCCCGACCTTCCTACTCGGGCCGAGACTCAAGATGCTGGTGTGCAGCAGTATCAACCGTACCGTCCGCCAGTACCTCCTCCTCGATCCGCTAAACGACCGACGACAGCAGACCGACCCGTAAAACCACCCCGCGCACTAGCATCTGAACTATCCCAAGCTTATCCAGGGAATAATGACAACGGCCCTCTTTCAGACGATCCTATGTCCGGGCTTCGACGTCCTTTCCGCTCTAGCAGTCTCTTTGCCGGTTTTGAGCAGCTGAGCGATGACGAGGGCGGTGCAACGGAGCGTGACATCTTCACAGATGAAGAGTTCCTGAATCGACCCTTCGCCTCGTATAAGCTTCGCCGTGGCAAAATGGTCAACTCCAAGCAAAGAACTAGCTTGGATGATATCGGTCTTCCGGAAATCGATGAGCACCTATCCGATCCCGAGTCTCGACAGTCCATCGATACAGAGCGAGCCTCAACCCGCGGCGGCCGAGGCGCTTACGCTTCTAGCAGCAGACAGCCAGGTATGCGCAAGATGGCCATGATATCCAGCGGGACGGCAGCGCACCAGAAGACTCGAGCCCGGAGCCCCAGTGAGCCAAGTCTCAGCGGCAGCGCAGGTTCAAGCATTGCGCCTCCATTCCCAGTTCCGATCCGGTTGAGTTCTCGGAAGCTCCCATTGACTGGCAGCGATGGACCCCCGAGCCCGACCCGCTCTGCTGGTCGACAGTTCTCGGATCGGGGTGCGCGCACATCTCTCCACCGGCGACCAACACTTCGCCGGGTCCGATCTGCGGCTGCGATGTCTCAAAGTGATCTTACTGAGCGTCCAGAGACACTGTCTTCGCCAACGCGATCTACTTCTCCGTTTACAGCGGACAGTCCAACTGCATACGCTGCATATCGTCCACCACCTATGCCATTTGACGATATCACAGCCCCTCGGGAGCGACGAGTTGCTCAGAACCCTCAGAAACGGACTTCGCACCACCGCGCTGCTGTACCGTCTATGAATTGGAACCATGAGCGAGAGGATTCAACAGGTGGTGTCCAACCCACTAGTGTTGTGGACGCAATTGCCCAAACGATGGTTGGTGAATGGATGTTCAAGTACGTTCGTCGACGTAAGTCTTTCGGCATGGGCGAGTCCAAGGAACCTTGGGAAGGTAAAAACCCCGACGAGGTATCTGCCAACATCACCAACAGCGGTGTGCGGCACAAGCGATGGGTTTGGCTTGCGCCTTATGAGGGTTCCATAATGTGGAGCAGCAAGCAACCGACCAGTGGACCTGCCTTACTGGGCAAGAGTGGGCGGAAATGTAAGTTACTAGCAACAACCTCGAGCTATTATATGTCTTTCAAACTAACAACACCCCTTCAGTCACCATTCAATCCGTGCTAGATGTCAAAGACGACAACCCTATGCCCAAGGGCTCCGGAACCCCAACCCCATTCAACCGCTCAATCCTCGTCCTCACCCCTCAACGCGCTCTCAAATTCACAGCTCTGACAGTAGAGCGCCACTACGTCTGGCTAACAGCCCTATCCTTCCTCAGCCACTCCTCAATGGGCCTACACGACCTCGCCGCCGTCCCACCCGCACCAACAGGCGAAATGCCCGGCTCACCCACACCACCAACAGCCAGTCTCCGCCGCAACCCAATCCGCGACTCAATCCGCGTTGCAAAAGGTCGACCAAGACCCATGCCAAAGGGCAAACGATCCTTTGGCAACGCACCCGACCCCGTCCCCGAAATTCCAACAGCAGACGACGACCTAGCAGCCGACCCTCCTCACGTCCCACGCTTCTCAAACCACAACCGCAAGCGCAGCAACACAAGCACAGCTCCCCGACCCCCACCAGCCATCCACGCTATCCGAAGCTTCTCCAGCGCAGGAACAATGGCCACAATGCCCTCCTCACACAGCGGCTCGTCAGACCCATACTTCTCGCCCGCCCCAATCCCACCACCAGCCCTGCCCCCGGGTATCGGCAGTGGGCGCAGCAGTATTAGTCGGACTTCTGAAGCTAGTGGACGCGCTTCTAGTGCCGGTGCGAGCAATATGTTTGATGTTGGTACGGTGCGCATGGAAGCTTTCATCGATCATCATGCTGAGCAGATTAATCGGCCTCGTGGGGTTCCTTCGGTGTGTGCACCGTCTGCGGCTTCGACGAGGGGAAGAAAGACTTCTAGTCAGTTTAGTCATGGGAGATACGAGTTTGATGCACCTTCTGTTGATGGGGGGGGTGAGCTTTCGTTTCGGTCGGATCCGTTTCGGGGGTTCTGATTGATTTTTGATTCTTCTCTTTCTTTGATTTGGATTGGGCCTTGTTTGCCTACTTCCTACACTATCCATTTATACCACTTTCACCTTCCAGTTGTCTTCCCTTTTCTTTTGGCTTGAGACATGTTCAGGGCGCTGGATGCATCGCCCCTTTGCTTCTGACATTTTGGCATTCTGGCGACATGTTCAGCCTGCACATACTACCTTTGTATTGTTTTTGAATACTTTTCCCTTCCCATTCCATTTCCCACCTTTCTGACTCGAACCTACATACATCCATACCCTGCACCTCTATTCTCTTCTCGTGACTAATTTTCCTCCCTACCTCTTTCTTTCCTTGACACCTCTTTCTTTTCTTTTTCTTTTCCCACTCATACATACTTATTCCCACATTCTTCTCTTCTTCTCTTCTTCTCTTCTCTTCTCTTCTTTTCTCTTCTCTTCTTTTCTCTTCTCTTCCCTTCTGTTTCTTGCACTTTCTCGCTTCTATTGGATTTATTTGATTTGTTCATGGTGATACCATTGTGCGAAGGATACCACATTCAACTCGAAGCGAAGCAAAGCAGCAGCGGTGGACTCGGACACGGGGCGTTGGAGGCACTGGACTTGAATTTGAACTCCATCTATATAGATACTAGTTGGTACTAGTATAGTATAATGTATACTCGAAATGTATACCGGCTCTAAACACCTAGGTAAACTCTCTCTTCTCCGATCTACCAGTAGAACCTGAAGACACTGGAACAAAAATCTAAATTCTAGAATTTATAAATAACACTAGAAAATATTGGAAAGGGTGGGTATTAACACAATATTTCATCGCTAGCAACATCAACAACAATCATTCAGCCAGCCCAGAGCCCAGCCTTCTCTGCGAGGTGTTCGGCTATTGAAAGCGTCGGCCTTCGCTTTCGGTTTCGGCGTCCCTCGGCCGGTTCCGACATAATCACACGATCACACCCTCCCACATGCAAAAAGCCAGACAGACCAAACATGAACGACACATTGGTATCGGATATGAATCGAATCGAACCAAAGTGCACTGCACTGCACTGCACTGCATTACAACTTCGCAGCATCCTTGACCTCGCCAATCTTCAGTTTGGGGGCGTACTTCTTCAGTACGGACTCGTTGTGGTACTATCGGCAAAAAAAAAAAATGGGATTAGCCAGCGTTCCAAAACACTTCGTCACTTCTTCCTCCAAGGGGGTAGGGGTAGGTGGTTTACCTTCCAGAATTGCTTAGAAGCATCCTTGCCCGCAACACGCTTCAGAATCTTCGCGCCGCCGGGATGCTCGTCGGCGAACTTGGTGACGTCGTAGACGTTTGTGTCGACGATGATGTACATGCCCTTGTCGGCATTGTTGTGGGAGGCAACGTCTGCGGGGGAGAAGGTTTGCGACATGGTGGTTGGTGTGTGATGTGATGTGAGTTTGGGAGGGTATGTATGGGGTATGGGAATGGAAGAGGATCAAAGGGGACTCGGAGGGTGACGTTATTAAAGGCGGAGGTTTGTGGAGGCGGGGCCGAGGTTAGACTGGGAGAGCCGCGGTCAGAGGTATCGCCAATGCGTGAGTTGTGATTGGTTGGGTGGGTGGTGGGGATGGGATTTATTCCTAATTTCCGTGGGTGTGATCTTGCCGAGGATTCAAGTTATGTTGGTATGTTTATGCTGGCTAATTTATGCTGGATGAACTTGGACGGAAAGACTCTGCTGGGAGTATATTAAAACATTGACATTGACATTGACATTGATAAATAGTACCATATCATCACGCCTTACTCTTCTCCCCTGTCGCCCCAGTCCCCTTCGGCGTCTTACGATCCAGTCCCAACGACTCCAGATCCTTCTTCTTATAGTAGTGGGGAGCAACTTCGACCAGCCACTCCGCCTGAAGGGGCATATTGCTGCGCATATACTCCTTACTAGTCAACACCAGCTCGAAGTAGATCACCCAGCGCGGGTTGACCTCAAACAGCGTACTGGACGGATGCAGGTAAACCGACTGCCCATTCTTGATCGTGCGGTAACTATCACCACCACGCTGCAGCCGCGCGGCATTAGGGAAGAACCCAGCCGTAATGGCCTTTTGAATCGGAACGATATTATTGGCGCCACAGGTACTGACTGTAACCTCTACCCGATCGCAGAGTTTGGCTAGTTGATCACGCACGTCACGGGCTCGTGTCAGACTGCGTTGCTGTAGGAAGTTCTCCTTTGCCCAGACAAAACTGAAGTCGGAGTCAACCCATTGATTCCAGACGTTGAGGAGTGTTAGGTGATCGCCGCCGTCTTTGATGGTGAATCGGTTGCGAGCACTGTCGGCGTGAATTTTCTTGTCCTTCGGTCGGAAGAAGAGCGCGCTTCCTTCGCCTAGCATCGATACGATTGAAAGAACTTCCTCCACGCAACCGTATTGACCCGCAGCGAGGATCGCCTTGGCGAGCATCGGATCCGTTGGGAACTCCGCCATCTGTCGACCGACCTTTGTCAGCTCTCCCCGATCATTCAAGGAGCCCAGTGCGTATAGTTGTTCCAAGGCTCGGATGATAGTCTCCGCCGGTGGCGGGTCCATGAAGTCGAAATCGAGAAGTTGGTCGATACCAAGGGACTTCAGCATTAGAATCACACCATTCAGATTCGTGCGCTGAATCTCGGGTGTTGTGTTTTCCTCCAACTCGTTATAGTACGCCCATTTAGTGTAGAGTCGGAAGCACTTTCCTGGGCCAACACGTCCAGCACGTCCAGCACGCTGATTAGCCGAAGCACGCGAACAGGGCGTCACTACCAAGCTTTCCATGCCAGTGCGCGGGTTGAAAACATTCTCTTTAACGAATCCAGGATCAATCACGTAGACGATACCATCAATGGTCAAACTGGTTTCGGCAATGTTGGTTGCAAGCACGACCTTTCGAGCATTGGGTGGCGTAGGTTCGAAGATCTTAGTCTGTAGCTCGGAGGGCAAATTGGCATAGATGGGACAAATTATCATTTCCGGTATTTTACTACCCAATTTTCGAGCAGTTTCTTGTAGACTTTGATCGGCGGCTTCGATTTCCTCTTGGCCAGTCAAGAACACCAGAATATCGCCGCGGCCCTGCGTGACATGGATCTGGAAAACGGTGGTGATGGCAGCAGCCAAGTAATTGGCCTCGGGCTGCGAGGTATAATGCACATCGACTGGGTAACGGCGACCGGGGATGTTGAAAATGGGCGCATCGTCGAAATACTTTTGGAATTTTTGAGCATCCATTGTGGCTGAGGAGATGAGCAATTTTAGATCTGGCCGTGCTTTGGCGATATCCTTGAGAAGACCACAAGCAATATCGGTGGGAACCGTCCGCTCGTGAGCCTCGTCAATCATGAGAGCCGAGTACTGCCCAAGGTCTGGCTCTGTAAGCAGCTCTCGCAAAAGCATACCGTCGGTCATGTACTTGATAATCGTCTTGTCGCTCGTATTATCCTCGAAACGAATAGCATAACCGACTTCATTTCCAATCTTCGTCCCCATTTCGTCCGCCACACGGGCAGCAACACTCATAGCAGCAACTCGTCGTGGCTGGGTACATCCGACTTTCAAGCCGTCCTTGGTGAATCCGGCTTCGTGTAGGTACTGAGGAATTTGAGTCGTTTTACCAGAACCTGTCTCACCAACAATAATCAAGACCTGGTGGTCGTGAACTGCTTGAATGATCTGGTCGCGGAATTGATAGATGGGCAAACTCTTCCGAGTCTCCTCCATAGTGAGAGCCTTCTTCTCGGCCGCATCAACCTGCTCCTTGAATCGAAGTTGTTCCGAAGTCATCGGTTTCTGAGTACCCTCAATCTTTGTATCCAGGACGAAATTGATCTGCTGAGTGTCGTCAAACACATACTCATAATCGCCCTCATCGACAAAATCGGCTTTTTTGATCTGGGCCTTCGCCTTGGCAGCTTGCTCCAGTTCCCATTCCTCGTGCTCCGTAACGAAACGCTCCTGACCGGACTCATCACGATCAACATAACGCTTGTACAATGCATCCTCCTTCTTCTTGCGATCGATTTTTCCCTTCTCGGTGATATAATCATCCGGCATCATGTAGCCATCACGATGATCATCAATGCGCAAACGCTCTTCGGCAATCATAAGAACCTCCCTATTCCGCGCAAACTCTTCCTTCTCTCGACGCGACAGGTTCGGGTTCTCTCGAAGTTCCGCCGCCTCCTCGGCGACCTGTTTCCGCAACAAAGCGAGACGTTCCGTCTCACGCTTCTTCAGGTATTCTTGTCGAGATCGCATACGCAAATCAGGCATCATGGAAGCTCGCGCAGAGGCATCATCAGCCAGCGCACGACGGCGCGCGGCTTCACCATCTCGCGTTCTGTCCTCCACAATCTTCTTCGACTTGCTGTCATCTTTGTTCGCGAGTCGCTTTGCAAATTCATCACGTTCCCGAAGATCCTTTTGGCGGTCAATCTCTTGCTGTGTCTGGGGATCGATATCATCGGCCGGGCGCGGGGAGGCAGATCCATCTTCGAGTCTTGTTCGTTTGGAAGGCGATTCTTCGAACTGATCGGGATCATCGTGTCCCTCCTCCTCCTCATCATCCGGTATCTCTTCATCACCCCAGCGATCACCAAAATCGTGATCATCCTTCCTCCGCACTTTCTTCGAGCGCGGTCGATCACGACTCTCCCCATCGCGACTGCGGTCTCGCTTCCGTGTGTCATCTCTCTCCCAGCTATCGCCACGACTCTCAGGTTCGCGTTTACTTCGCTCTCTTGTTCGATCACTATCGCGCTCTTTATCGCGGCGTCTCCGCCGTTCACGCTCGGCTTCCACGTTGACGGGTCCTAATGCTGCGGCCGGGTCTGTCTGTTCCTCACCCATTTCCACTAGGCGGTATTTCTTTTTCGTAGATGCGGCGGCAGCTGTAGATCGTGAGGCCGAGGGTGTGGGTTGAGAACTGCCTTTCCCGACGCGCGAGTAGAGCTGGCCGCAGAATGCGCCGATTTCATCGGGGCTGCCATCGAGGAAGGAGACTAGTTTGTCTTGTAGCGAGGAGGCGGACTTGGCGGAGCTGGCTTCCGCGAGGACGAAGTCAATGGCAATAGGGTCTGATGCGCCGGTTAGGCGGATCAGCGAGTCCGAGACGAAGGTCTTGTTATCCATGTTGGGCGCGAGGTTCGGGGAGGGTTCGGGGTTGGTGGGGGACAATTGTTTGGAGAGTGATTAGACAGCTTGGCTCATATTGTGTATGGGTATAATGATGGTAGGAAACCCCCCCAGGGGCGCGTTGTGAAGGAGAAGGAGGAGAAGTGGCCGATGCAAGAGTGACAGAGCAAAGAAGAGCAAAGCTCGGAGGTGAGTGCTAAGGCCGGTGGCAATCTCGGACCAACTCCACACTACTTTGACTGGGTGTTGCTTCGTATCAATCGGTATTACGAATCGCTGCCTTCGTGGCGCAGTGGCTAACGCGTTTGACTTGTAATCAAGAGATCGCTGGTTCGATTCCGGCCGGAGGCTCTTTTTTTGGATGGCCTGGGGCGTCGGTATTAGGTCTACACTGCGTTTTGAAGCTCTATCAAATCATAGTACTAATACAGACATCTCTAAAAGAATGCTAGCTACAGGTATTATTAGCTATGCTCTTAACTAAATTATTATACCTTAAGACAGTGATTTTATTGGTTCAATACTCATGGATAGCTTGTAAATCAGCGGGAGAATTTTTCCTGAACACGATACATCGAACTTCCGTCTGTCGCGGCCCGGGCCATTTGGTGGTTACTGGAGTATCTAGAACGCAAGCCATGACCCCTGCGCGAACGGTGCTAGTGGAGGGGTGATGCCGAATACCGGAAATACTATAGAGATTGTTTACATATTGATTTAAGGTCTGAAGTTTAAAGTATGAGTCAGCCTGAGATCGTATCTCTTTGTTTTGTCTTTGGTCGTCCGTTTGTCACCTATATAGTACCCTCTGTCCTCAGACTTCAGTTCTTGCCTTCCTCTTAGCTTTCACCTTCTTCAACAACTTCGCTCCATCTTCCCATAACCCTATTTGATAGAAGCCTGCCGATATTCATTAACATCATCCTGGATTTAAGTCAACAAGACTGAATTGAATAACCTCAACCTTTGGTGAATGGACCCATTATCACGACTTCCCATGAATTTCCCAACCTCACCATCCTCCAAGGTAGGCTCGACACAGTGACCACCTCACCGATGCAACACCGTCGGAAAGAGGTCCACGCTGAAAATTGATACGCGATCTCTAGTCCAACGTCGAGAAAAGATTAGCTAACAAGCTCCCGAGACACCAGGGCAATATAGATTCCGCAACAGATGGAGCCAGCCTACGGAAACTTGAAGGCCAAGAGCGAGGGAGACGTATGTGTAAAGAGAAAGCGGAAGATACTTCAAGATGAAGTTCAAATTCGACGATCAATATCGCCCTGTGAATACAAAACCCGTGCGGCTAAGATAAGCTGAGAAAAATCGACATCATCAATGTGGCACGTTCGAGGTTGTTAAAACAGGCAGATTCGCGTCAGAAAAGACGTGCCAAGGAGTCACCAGGAGGGAAAAAACAGCATCTGGGAAAAAAGAGAGTTATATAAAGGAGGAAAATGAAGAACAGACGGAATAAAGAAAAGAGCGAGAAAACGGTTTCCACATGATGGGGCCCTCTCATCATAGAGTGTTGAGGCGAAGCTCCGAGGTATTGGGTTTCAAAGGCACCATGTTCGTGACTTGAGGAGCCTGAGCTTTCGACCTGGCTTGCTTGAGAGCATGGATCATCAAGGAAATGAAAAGGTCCACCTGCTTAGCAGATTATTTGAAGGTCAGAGCTTGTCGGTTTAAACAATAACGCACTGCCGAATACGCAACAGCTCTCACCTTTGCTGAGACTATTTGTGGATCTATGCCGGCCACCAGGTCAGTGGGTTATTTACAAGAAGGACATTGCCAACAGACCTACGGGATTGAAGAGACCGGCATTGACGGACGAGTTCGTTTCTGGAAAAGGGCTCGGTTGGGGGGACCGACCTTTAGATCAAGCGAGCTCAGCTCACCCGAGCCGGGGAGTTTGAAATTAGACCCGAGATCATTGTATGTGTTGCATGTACTGAAAGGTCTTGCCAAATTTTCAAGGGAGTCTGACCAATTAAGTATTTAACAAGGCATCTCGCGAGGGAAGACGCCGAAGAGAAGGCCAAAAAGGCCAGACTAACAGAAGAAGAAAAGAAAGCACATCAAGTCAAATAACAAACGCGCACCTCACCTGGGCGAATTTTAGTGCAGTGTCTCTTTCTGGGCAGATCCCTGGAGGTTATGTTCATAGCCCAGAAAATGGCTATTATAGATCAAGAAAAAGAGCAGGCAAACCAAGCTCGAGATGTGCGACCTTTTCATGAAACGGCTGCTTCCCGTTTAGCACACACTCTTGACGCCTTCCATGCCTACTTCAAGAAATGGAGTTGCACCAAGCTGAGTCAGATTTACGACTTTGGCTTCAAAGTCGACGAAACGAAGTGAAATTGGTCATGACGTTTTATATAAATTCGAGATCCAAGAGCATCCCTATCGAAGAATGGAGAGTACAGGCCAAGCAATGGGTTGAGATTGACAATGTTCAAGCATCATAATCTTGATTGGAATATCCTGTCGTGTTCCTACTGTTGATGGGATTACGCACCCGGATCAAATCACTGATCCGGTTATTCTCCAGTATGGAAATATGGTATGTCTTGTCTTCTCCCCTGGCTGTCTTCGCTTTTTCTAATGGTTCATTTCATTCCGGGCTAAAGCTAGAGTTACGCTGGAACGTTACTAATACCAGCACTAGTTTTATGGCCTTCCGCAATGACCCAGAATAAGTGGAAGGAATGGCATGCTACCACCAAGCCTCTATTCGACAACTCCGAGCCACTGTCATCGTTGACAACATCTCCAAAGACCCTGTCATGGGCACAGGGTGTGAATTCTGTGATCGTGTGGCGGCCGAATGAGATCTATCGCCAGGAGACCGTTTTCTCCCTGCTTCATGAACCCGGTGGATGCAGCTTGATCTTATCCTCGGCTTCCTCATCATCTTTCTCCCCCCCGCACTTATTCCTAATAATATCCAACTTGAATTGACACAGCATGCCTTTCGATCTGCCCCTGCACCTTGCTATATCTCCCTAAATCTTGGCCCGCTATATTTATAGTCCGCCGTCAACCTATATAAATATCAACCCATAACCCGAAATTCTCCAAGTCCCACAATGAGAGACAGAACAAACTTGATTCGGAAACTTCCTTTTACTCGTGGTCCTCAACCATTTCAAGCAGGATCTGGTCCAGGACTTCGAGGACAAAAACCGAGTCTGCGCTAGGTACCCCCTTATTCCGTGAGAAAGACTGGTCACAGGTCACCGGTCAACGTCGTTCGAGTTATACAACGTCTGGCCGATTGATCAGCCAAGTCAACTATAACTATAACTATAAAGACTATTGCTTTGCACGCCCTACTTCCAACCACATAGGTAGAACATCCCCCATGCCCTGGCTAACCTCGCTCCGAGCCTCGATAAACATTCCACCCGGAGCTGGCACTCTTTCCCGAAAGTTGTTTGGAATCAACCCAGTCGAAAACATCCGCCACTTATCCCAAAGAAGCACACCGCATCGGCGATAGCGCAGGACATCATTCATTGCACGTCTGTCTGGTCCTCTTCGCATGACCTGGAAGCGGAGAGATCTAAACAACGCCGTCTGTCCTGTGGGATTTGTGCAATATGTTGGAAGCAAACGCCAAGGGGTTGTCACTGGGTTTTTAGCAGGCACTGGCGGTGGACTCCAGATTGGATATTGAGTCTCAACGGTTTGAGGAAGTTTGAATGAGGAAAAGAACGGGATGGGTGTATTCGGGTGTAGATCCCAAGAAAGAGTGGATTTATACTCTGGTTGTAGAACATCTCCCGGAAGTGCTGAAGGTGAACAGGTTTTCAAATCCTCGAGTGCAACAGCAACGGTCCAAATCACCTCTTTCCTGAACTCGTGGATATCATCTGACGTGGGATACAAGTCAAGGGCCTGGATTGATTCACTCGGCCAACTCCATCTTGCATTATCCGGGGGATTTCCAGTGTTGTAAAAGGATGAGAATCGTTTGTCCACAGATTTGCGTAGGTCTGAGTAACATCGAAGATGCCACAGTGCCCAATACATACGATATTCTTCTATCCACGAAAAGGGCTCATTTGCTTGTTGTGCAAGAAGCGGTGAGATCCCCACGGCAGATGCGAATTCCTTTTGCAGCTTTGAAAGGCAAACACAGCCTAGCCGCTGGATCTGGGCGGCAATGTGAAGAATGCGACAAGCGACCTCTGGGCTCTGGAATCTTTGTGAAGAATAAAGCTTATCATTCAGAGCAGTGACTTTCTCATAATCGTCCAGGGTAGAGCAATGGCTTGATGGGTTGTGAAGGATAGCGATGTTGGAGACCAGCGATCTGAGTTCGGGCTGTAAAGTAATAGGGTTGGATATTAAAATAGCCTGCATTATCGCTTGGGGGTCTGCATAGAAGGCTGCCCTGGCTGGTCGGGAGACCGATATCAAGCTTTCCACACCGACAAAATCAGCCGTATCCTCAAAAATCTGAAAGATGAGCTCGACCGGAAGTCGCCGAAAGGGATCTATGGCAGAGAAAGTCTCTGTCATTATATTGGGCAGGAAGGGGTTGAAGGAAGAGACTCGGAGAGATGCAATATAACTGGGGCTTGGGAGTTTTAAAAGTTGAAATTCCAGGAAGGAGCGGGGGTAATGCCGCATAACCCCCGCTGCGGGTCGCACCTGCCGGGACTAGCTGCCCTGATATCTCGACTTACTTGTACGCTACATTTGGACTGACTCAGCTATAGAATAGTCTCAGAGTATCACCATTTAACACCAATCTCGACTCGTTAATAGCCGCAACCAGATCGTTTACTTCGACCTGACAACGTCTACCAAGAACTACCTCGGCATCGCAGTGTTATCTTTGAGGAATTTTCAGGTTCGGTTGGGTTGGTGGAATTCAGGTTTTCTCATCATGGCTTATGTCTTTACACTGACCAGGGATCCCTCGAGATTCAATCTAAGGTTGACAATCGTACCTCTCATTCATGGACAGTGGGTTTCCTTGAACGGCGAAAGGAAATTGTGGCTTCCTCCTGAGTGCCGGCCGCAATCATTTGCAATCAAAGATAGTACACTGGCCTTGGGACATGCGTCAGGGCGGATTTCTTTTATAGGATTCGGTTTATAGGTGGCGTCAAGGATTATCATTTCCAGTCCTTACGCTCTTCTTCAATATTGTTTCAGGTGGAGAGATTGTGAGAACTATAAAACTCAAACCGCTCTATATTACATATCATTTAGTGTTCAATTGGTCTAGTTGCATCAGAAATTTAGGTCACATCAGCAGCCAGTTGCAAAATAGTAAATGTCGGCTAGACATGAAATACCAACGGGTACGCAGGCTGGCGGCTCACGAGACGGAATATGCAGCTAACGAAATTCACGAAAAAGGCCAACATCGCATGAGTCAAGTACTTGGCTCTTTCTCTAGATAAGAAGAAAAGTATGGTGCTTAATTGAATCAAGAGTAGTACCGGTTTCTACGCCCATCAAAAAGGGATCTGAAGAAAGGCAAAGAGGAAGACGGTACGTTAGCTGGAATAAGAGGGTGCCACCACATAGGGGGGTAAGAGAAGAATGTGCCTGACAGGCTTAGTACAGTACAGTGATCAGCAGGATCATTGGTCTTCAGTCAGTCCGAGTTAGTAGATAGATTCCGAGTAAGCTCTAGGATTACTACTCGGATACGCTGCGTGGATGGAGAGGATGACAGGTAATCAGATCCGCAAGACCCACCGCTGCGGGAAGTGTTTAAACCGTTTGCATGCATCTGGAATGTTCCAGCAATATACTCGTATCTACCATACACTTATGAGGCATATGGTATGTAAATTAGCTCCGTAGTTTCTGTATCCATAAAAAACCGGAAAATTGCTACGTTTATTTCTTGCGTAATAACGTCTGGTGTATCTTGGCATTTAGGGTTCCGGGAACAATGAAATAGTGTAGGGGGTGACACCGATTTCCGAAAATACTGTACTTAGAACAGACTCTTCAACTCTTCAACTCTTCTTTGAAGACAAGGCTCAAACAGATCTCGCTAGGACAAACACAGCATGGTGGGAATCATTATCATCAATCACAATCAGAGAACAAAAGAAAATAGGAAAAAAAAATAGAAAAAAAAGACATCAAAAGCGACTGCCAAAAGTGGCGAGCTTCAATTCAATCCCACATCGAAATGATGCGACCAGTCAGGCCAGGCCAGAAACTGTAGGACACATTTGACATTGACATTGACTTGCTGGACTGCAAATACGAGAGAGAGAAGGACTATCCCAGTCGACAAGCGATGTTGGTACATTCCGTGGCACCTAATAATGCTAGGCAAATGGAACAAAGGAAAAAAGTAAAAGCAGACAACGCCGCAGCAACGAACGAAAACGCCACGCTGAAACCCAGGGTATACACATACACCCTCAGCAAACTCCACAGGGTCATGACGAGAGATAGATATGGGTGAAAACAGATTCGAACAACAGACAACAAACGCGGTCGAATCGTGGCCGGCCGAACGTGTATGTATAGTCGACGACAAGAAGATAAAAGTAGAGACTCGGCTTCGACCCGAGAAGCCTGGAAATCAATAGAGGGACAAAATCGTTATCGGAACGTGACATGAGATGGATGAAGAAATGGACAGAGAGCGCCGAGTCATTTCAACACCGAGGACAGATGACAAAGGGAAAAAAAAGAAAGAAAGCACAGAACACCCTCCATATGCACAGTAGTCAAAAAAGGGGAGATAGATTACACATCGATCATTTCGGCGTCTTCGGCCAGAATCTCGTCGGCAGGGCCAAAATTGCCTTCGAAGACGGTAGCTCCTGCACGCCGACGCTGGTTCACGAATTGAACACCGTAGGTTTCGAGAATCTGATCCGCCGTGGGTCGGTCACGGGGCTCGGGGGAGATCATCCACCCGACAATCTTGTCGAGCGCTTGAGCGTGGTGAGCATTGATCATGAAGTCGGGCGGATCGACAAGTTCGCCGCTGCGGGCAAGCCGCGAGGGCTTTGGAGCGTTCAGTTGGCGACTTGTAAGGAAGTCGTCGCCAAAATCATCGACACCTAGATCCGAAGCGCAGAGATCCTCAAACGATGATTCTTCGGAAACTGGGTTTCCAGATGCATCGCGGAAGATACTCGTTTCCGAGCTCCAGGTCAGGCTGGGAACATCGCTCATATCACCGTTGCGAAGCTTTTGCCATGATACCCCGTTGTCTGGCAGCTCCACATTACCGGCAATTTCAAACACAATAAGACCCAAGGAGAAGATATCAGCAGGCTTGTCGAATCGGCCCATCAGGATCTCAGGTCCGATGTATTCACGGTCACCTTCACCATCGATGCCGTCCTGGGCTGGCCAATGAGCAGCCATGCCAAAGTCGGCGATCTTGAGGACACCTTCAAAGGTCACCAGGATATTAGCAGGCTTGAGGTCAAGATGGATGAAGCCCCGGTCATGGATGTGCTTCAATCCCAACGAGAGCTCCAGCAAAATCTTCCAAATCCGGAAGTCATCCAAACGAGCCTTCAGGCCAGCCTGAGCAAGGAAGACATCCAAGCTACCTTCTTCGCAATATTCTGTTTGGATGTACAGGTGACCAAAGTCTTCCCAACTGTCGACAAAGTGAATCACATGGTCAGTGTTGGTCATAGTCTTGAGCACTTCGACCTCGCGAATGCGACGTTCACGATCTTTAAGACCAGAATAAGGCTGCTTGCTCTTTTTCACAGCCCACACCTGATGAGGCAAGTCGATGGGCGACTTTGGATCGCTAGAGGGAAGCGAAAAGACCGACGGGACGGAGGCGTCGTGCGGTTGACCAACTCGGAAGACCTTTGAGAACTCACCAGTTCCCACAAGCTCAACCTTCTCGAAGCGTGCAGTCAAGCTGGGATCCACATCGGGAGCTTGGTATCCACTCAACGAAAGACTAGGGCGCTTGCTGGCAAGTAAGGACTCTCGGGGCCCGGTGGGGGTGGCGGGAAGACCGTTCGAGTTGGTGGAGCTGCCGAAGTCAGGGGGATGTGACTGATCATTTGGTACAGATATAGACAATCCGCTCGGGTCCGGAGGGAAGTATTGATCGCGGGGAGTTTGAGGCGTGGCTTGCAAGAAGCGCTCACGCAAGGGTGTGGAGTGACCGCTTGAATTGGGTTCTGACAACCGCTCGAGTGAGGCGAATTGGGAAGTCGAAGGAGGGTAAGTGACCGAGGGAAGGAAGGTTTGTTTGGTGGGAGTAGGAGGGAAGTCAGAATCAGTGAGTGGTTGGCTGTCAGGCCGGGATGGAGATTCAGCCTGCATCTCATCGCCGTCAATACTGACGAAACTTCCACGGCGAGAGACCTCGGGGCGGTTGAAGGAGTTGCCAAAGATGCCCATTCCTTTGGCGAACGGTCCAGGCTTCGACCGTGCGACGAACGGAGTTGGGTTAAAAGGTGATTCAGGTACAGTCTCGGACTCCCTAAGTCGGGATTGGGATTTATCAAACAGGCGCTCTGGTGGTGGGTTTGGTCCCGCAGTGAACAGATTCACGGGTCGTTTGCAAGGTGTGTCAGGCATGTTCTTGCTAAAACTAGCACCACTGGGGTCTTCTGCATTGCGATTCTTCTTGGAGATCAACCCGGTTGACATAAATGCAGCGGGCAGAGGCTTCACCAGTTTGTAGTTGTTTGGTGTCGCGAATTCTCCAGAATCTTCGCGGGTCAACCGTCGCACGGGGGCTGGGCGAGTCGCACCAGCAGGGAGCGACTTGGAGAAATTGAAGATGGGGCGCGGCGGACCCGATTTGTGTGTCGGCTCATGAGTTGGCGAGTCATCCAAACTGGAGCCGGAAGAGGACTGAGTGATTGTTCGAGAGAGAGGGTGGGCGGTAGGTCGGGGGGGCCTGAGTGGTGACATGGAGGGCAGGAGGAGCGTTGTTATGGTGGGGGGGAGAAGAGAGGACTGGCTGGGGGTCGTGGTGAGAAAAGGTTGCTGCTATCCTGTCCTTTCTCGAATAAACCACTCTCAAAGGACATGCGTGGGCGCACTGCCAATGGAGTTCCCGGAGACATATCTCCGTCCCCAGGGCCGCGGGGTTTGCCAAACAGAGGTCGTTCTCCCTGTCTCTGTTGCAAAGTCGAGCGTCGCAGAGAGGAGGAGCGCTTGGGGATAGTGGCGAAGGGACTGAATGGTTGAATGGGAGTAGGGAAAGATGGGGATTCGCCTTCTGTCGGGCTTGGAGGCGCAGTTTCGCAGTTGTTATCAAATATACTAAAATCGGTGAAGTTGGGCGCGTGCATGCTGCGTCGCTTCGCAGAGGGACTCCCTCGAGAGGCCTGGTCGAGGTTCATAATGCCGTCACTTCGCTTCAGAGGACTGACTGTCGCAAATGAGCCAAACGTCCCACTTCGCCGCTTTTCGATGCGCGAGAGTGTAGAACGAGGCGCGAAGGGAGTTTCACTCTGCGGCGCAGCTGGGGTAGTTGATATACCAAAATTCGTACAAATCGAGTCGTCGGTAGGATCAGCCAAATCGTCGAGGGTCAGGTCATTTTCTTCTCCTGGCGGTGGTGCAATCAGTTGAGATGGAGTGGCGTTACCGCTGTCCGCTGACACAGCGAGAGCGCGTTTGGCCGGACTGCGTGGGGACGTTCGTCGTCGCATGGCCGGCCGCGTGATTTTGGCACTAGGAGGGTAAGGGACGGCAAGAGGTGAGGGCTGACCAGATGAAGGGAAGAGCACAAAGTTGCTCTGAGTGGAACGGCGAGAGGGAGATAGGGGAAGAAGAGATGTAGGTCGATTTGGAAGGTGATTGATTGCGGGTGTTGAGGAAGAAGTTGGAGCTCTTGGAGGGCGAGCGCGACAAAGAGCGCCGAAGCTGGCGGATGGCGGAACTAGCATCAACGTGATGGATGCCCGAGTGCGATGGAAGATGAAGGGTTCCACCTGAGTCGCGGTGCGGCGAGAAGGTCGCAACCATGATGGCGATGCTAGGGAATGCACAATATGCCGCGTAACAAACCCAGGGAATGAGAGCCGGGTCCAATCACGTATGGAGATCACCCAACGGGGGGACGCCCAAGAATATGGGATGAAATTAGGGTTTTGATACTGCTTTGACAAAGTTTGGACAAGAGGACGCAAAAGGTTCGCTCTCGACGAAGGTGTGTTTTCCAACCCTTCCAGGGTGGTCTACTCTTGAAGAGTGAGGCGATAGGGGGGAAAGGGACAAACAACGCGTTCTCCTTCAGGAGGGGCGGGGGAGGGCGTGAGTCAAAAAGGTCGAACCGAACGAAGGGAACGACTGGAATGCTGGGAAGGCGCAGCCGCAGAGTGGCGAAGAAAGAAGAGCAGCTGCCATTCACCCACTCATTGCGAGTTGTCGATTAAAATAATGAAAAGTCGAAGGGAATCCCGTCTAGAGCGGACTCCGCGAGATATGGTGGTAGGTGTTGTTGACGGAACAAGTACAGTTGCGCGCGCGCGGTGGGAGATATGAGACCTGGGGGGGGTTGGAGAGCGCGGAGTTGTTGATCGGACGCGCGGGAATGTTTCAGGCCGGACACGCGGACATACGGCTTCCAGTCAACACGGGGGGAGTGTTGGGTCGGATTCTTCTTCCCTAGTGTTTCAAGGAAGAACGGAAGTGCAAGGGGGCGAATCCCCTCCCTCGAGTAGTCGGTGACGGAGTCGGTGTCGGTCCACGCGAGATCTGAGGTCGAAAAGAGGGGCGGGAGAGGAATGTGGGAGATGGGAGACGGGCCAGCGAAAAGGCGACAAGATGTGGAAGAGCGTTGGAGATGGGGAGATCGAAGATGACAGGAGTGGAATGTGGCCAAGAGTTGAGGTCCAAGTGTAGGTGTGAGTGTAGGTGTAGTCGATGGCGGGCGTTAATCAACGCGCCTGTCGCGTTGTTGATCCTCGATGCCCGATTGGGATTAGCGGCGGGGGACGCGACGTGACATAAACAATTATGTCATCAACACACAACTGTATACATAGAGTGTCTACTATAGTGTACTCCGTATACCTAGAGGTCTTTGTGTACTCGAGAGAGTACAGGTTCTCTGTACTCTTCTATGTACTCTTATTCCGTGCTGCGTAACTTTGTGTTGACGCTCCTACCAGAGAGGGGTGCCTGTGTGCCTGTGCTGTGCCTGTGCTGTGCCCAAGTTAAAACTCCCTGCAGCCCAAACACTAGAACGCCACCTGGAGTATCCAGCTGCGCGAAATACCCTCCATATTTACAATTAATTTATTATAATTATTACCAGAGGCAAAATGAAAAAAAAATAATAAAAAAATAAAAAAAAATAATACAAAAACCATTTCACACAGCCAAAGTCTGTACATTGCACCCAAACTAGCTAGGGCAAGGTCAGTGCTCACAGGCTACCACCACAGACCACGCGGATTCGCCCTTGCTTCGGAAGGCCTCCCCATGTCCATATCCACACTTCCACTGGACTGCTCTCATCTGATCCATCACGTTCTGGTAGCCGGGGCTACTCATACTCAGTTAGTACAGTATTGGCAGAGTAAACTACTCCATACAATCACAGTTTCTATTTACTGTTTACTGTTTCTGTTTACTGTTTACAGATATAGTACTATATAGAGTGGCAGAGAGTGGCAATATTGGTGTCTAACCATATTCTAGTGGGGGCCTGCCAGTGCCCAACCCAAGCCTGGGAGATCCGCCCGTCCCGTCCGCATCCGTGTCTGTGGGTCAACAGTCACAATCACACCACACCACACCCACCCCCATACACTTACAGTTATCTAATGTACCCCTCTCGTTCTATGCAATCCGCTTTATTGACTCAACACATCCAAACGCCAAAAGCACCCCCGGAAAAACAAAAGCAATTATATGCACAGGACAGGGAAAAAGAAAGGAAAAGAAAGGAATTATCACAAGAAACTATAGTAACCAAAATAATAACAATAAAACCACAATAACAATAAACGATTCCGAGTGGTATCAATCGGTGAGAACAAAGAAGTGAGTCTGAGTATTCCTCCCCCAGGACTAGTGAAGAAGGAGTATGGGAAGGAGGCGAGACCAGCTCATCCTATCCCATCCAATCCCTACTCCCCTCCCTGCCCCCCTACCAGATAGATGGTCAGATCAAATGGTCTCCTGGTATGCAGTCTGCACCCCTGAGCCTTCTTTTTCTTATTCTTCTGCTTCTTCTTCGTCAGGAGTTCTCCTATGACAGGAAGTCGGATCGGAGAATTCACTCCTCCATCAAAAACCCCATCTCCATCCGCACCCCCTCAATAACCCTCTCAGCATCAACCCCATCCAAGCGCGTACCGGGGGCGAAAAGTCCAAAGTCCAACTTCCCATCACGTACAGCTGCTTCCACATCGATCGTAGGCTGTAAAATACGTAAAAATTGCATTAGTGCCCGTTTCGCTTGGCTATCAATAGATCTGGATAGATCGGGATCGGGATTGGGTAGGTCACTTACCATGAAGATTTCTTTGATAGCCGCCGCCCTGGGAATCGTTTGGTTCGGAACTGAACCGGTGGTAGCACTGTCACCGTTGGACTTGGTCTTCTGAAACCCATTGGTCTGGACGTGAGCGTCGGCAGCGCTAGAGTATTCGTTTGCCAGGTCTTCGCGCTGTATCGACTTGAACTGCACCTGTACCCCATTGGCCCCGTGATTGAGGTTCACAGGCCGCTGTCCCTCCTCCTCCAGCTCCGGCAACCGCAAAAAGTTGACACAAACATCAATACAAACCCCAGTCCACTCAGCAATCTCAGCAAGAGAAACACCGACATGTTCAACTCGACTAATCTCATTAATATCGTCCTGGATTTTCCTCGCTGCGACAAACAGTGAATCCTTTCCATCCGTGTCCAGACGCAATGGTACGATATTAAGCGTCGGCGCCATCAACTCAGACAATCCATCCATGACTTGAGACCGATTAGCAAGATACAATCCAACCACTAGCGGGGTGTTCTCTTCTCCTGCTCCCGCTCCTGCTTCTGCGCCTGCGGTGAAAACCCGCGCATGCACGCGAGTATAGAGCGCTAAAAAGATTGATTGGATACTAAGGCCCCGGCGTTTGGCGGCTAGTTCGATACTGGCCATATTTGAAACCAGACCAGGTCGATAGAATTGTTGGATCGTTCCGAAACTGCCTTTGCCCTTGCCCTTGCCCTTGGCCAATGATTGTTCTGCATTCTGACGAATTGAGATTTGGCCCAGGTACCGCTGCCAGAATCGTCGACGGTCTTCAACGGGAGAATGAATTTGCTGCAGTGCCACGAGACGCGAGAGATCTCCGTCAGATTTGGATTTGGATTCGGCTTCGGGCGTGACTGAGTCTGTCGCTGCGACTGATTGGTAAATCTGGGAGAGTTTGTCCACAGTGGATGGCAGGCTAACGGCGTCATAGAGAGCGTGATGGATGTGCAGCATCAGAGCTGTTCCCCCTGATGTTTGACAAGCATGAAGCATGGCCGGAACCGAACCGAAGCCCCGTTCCCGTTCGATGAGCGCTGACGGCGTGAGGTCGTTGAAATTCTTGTGCCAGATGACGGGGTTCTGCGTTGATTCGGATTTAAGAATAACCTGGATATAAGGCGGAGATCCCCGGTTGGCGCTGGTGCTGGTCGGGATAAATGCCGTGCGGAGAATGGACATTTGCGCCGTGAGACAAGTCCATGCGTTTTCGAGAATCTCCTGGCTCAACTGCGATGAAGCCAGGTAGTAGAATGCAGGGTAGAAGACCTCGGGATTCAAACTGTGCATTGAGAGGAAGTAAGACTGGCCAGCAGTCGCAGGCATCGCTTTCTGGATTCGTTGGGGATCGATGTTGTAAGGCTTGAATAATGAAACAAGGTCAATGCCGGCCAATGACTCAGTCAGGGCATTTGATATTTGTTTGTCGCTGAGTTCTGTCTGGCCGTTATTCGCTGTCGCTGTGTGTGCCATCTTCTCAATGGTGCCTTCTCTGATCATATCGCTGACAGCGAGTCTGACGGATTGTTTCTTGAGGAGCGCAGCCACCTTAATCGCACTGATACTGTCCAATCCGAGCTGGAAAATATTGTCTGTCTTGTGAATCGCGTCTTCGGGCACGCCAGACACGACTGAGAGAACGTTGCGGATGGTAGACTCAATGGGCAACCACTCTGCGTGACTGTGACCATTTGTCTGGGCTGGGACTCCATTCTGAACACCCGGTTTGGAAATATCCACATCCTGAACGACAGAATGATCACATATATCCATGGCGTCATCAGTAAATTCAACAGTCTGCTTCGACTCTTCGTTAATAATCGACGACAGCACATGGGATATGTGCTCCAATAACACAAATGTATCCTCTTCACCCAAAACACTTCCCCGACAGGCCACCCGGCCAACAAGCTCCTTTTCAACACCCTCAACCTCCACACAAACAGGATATTCCACATCAGACGCACCCCCAGTAGACTTATACAAAGCCTCTCCCTCTCCTTCTCCTGACTTCTCCTCCTCGGCAGGTCTCTTCTGATAAATGAACAACGTATCGAAAAGATTCTGCGCCCGTGCATCCGGTCTTGCGCGTCGAAGCGGGAAATGCTGATGCTCCGACATCTCCAATAGAGTTTCCTGGACATATTTCACCAATTCCAGCCGCGAACCATGTAAAATGACACGCATCGCAACCGTGTTCATTGTGGGAAACATGACATTCTCAGAATCAGCCACATTCCGACCAGAGAGAACGAGGCCAAAGATAACATCCAGCTTCTTGACATGAGTAGCCAGGACAAGGGACCAACAGCTAACAAGAAGTGCTTGCATGGTGATACCATGGCGTCGGCAAAAGGCCTCGGCCTTGTCGAATGAGATAGCTAATGGCTTCTCTGCACGATTAACCACGCTTGAATCCTTCTTTGAATTCTTTCCAGCTGGGAAAGACACCGTCGTGCAGTTTGACAAAGTTGCTCTCCAGAAATTGAGTGATCGCTCCCCTGATGATTCAAGTATCTGCTCCAGAATAGCGTCGGGACGTGGTCGCGTGCAGTTTTCGCTCTTATAAGAGCGGGCAACGTCCTCGTGGAGCAAATTGATTGACCACCCATCATAGAGGGCGTGGGAAATCGACAGAACGAGATAAGTATGATCTCCATCCATGGCCGCGGTCAGACTTAGCAGTGGGGAATCTGAGAGTTGGTTCATAGCTCGTATACGCTGAGCCTCGATGATCGACTCAACAGGTTTCCCATTCAGATCCACGATTCTGAAATCAAACGCATCTTCTTCATGCACGATCTGGGCGTATGAAGCGGGTATTTTCGGATCCCAGACTTCAACGAAGGAAGTTCGAAGAATAGGGTGAGACTTGACGACTGTTCTCCAGGCTTCTCGGAGTCTTGTCAGGTCCACATTTGGCTCCAGCTGCAGGATCTCATGGTTGTAGTAATGTTGGAATTCTGAGGCAGTCATCTCTGCTATCATGGCTTCCTGTATTGGCGTAGCAGGTAGAATCTGACTGGTGCCGTGAGGGACAAGATTTTCCTTTTCAAGGAACTCGGTCAAGGTATTGGTCATATGGGTCAGTTTCGGGTATGATCCGTTCTGCTCGGGGATATCTTCCATGGAGAGCTGTGCCGACATTGCCTTGACATTGCGGTGCCGCATGATGGAACTGACCGGTAGCCTGATTCCATGTTTGCTTAGTCGAGAGGATAGTTTGATTGCATCGATACTGTCAAGTCCAACTTCGAAGATCGATGTCTCAGGGTTGATGGACAGCACTTCAACTCCGGCCAAATTTGCGATAACATCGCGGATTGTGGAGGCCTGAGAAGTCCAGTTAAATGATGAATCTTCGTATTTTGCAGTCGGCTCTTGGACATTGGGATTGTGGCCGTTTGTCAGTAGCGGTCTTTCCTCTGCGATACCATTGGTGTAAAGCAGCTCTTTGTCTGGATGCTGAGCAAAGTCGGACAGAACGTTCTGGAAATGCAAAAGCATTTTCTTCGCTGCCTCCGAAGACAAGACGTCCCCCTTGGCAGCAAGCGTAGCGGTGAGTGATTGATTGCCATTGCGCGCAATTTCAAATGCCAAGGGGTACTCATGCCGGGCTTCACCATCCTGTGCGTTCCAGAGCTTGCTAGTTGAGGACTCGCCCTCGGCATTGTCTCTCTGGAAGACGAACAGTGATTCGAAAAGTGGCTCATCGGGATTCTGTCCAAGCCATTTCACTATATCTCGCAAGGCAGTGTACTGGAAGGGAATTGTCGAGGCGTGATACTCATGGCATCGCTGAGCGACTTCTGACCAGGATTTCAAACCACGCAGCTGTACATTACTTGGGATGGTGTTGAACAGGGGACCAATGATATCGGTAACTCCCGCTACATCAATCGTTCGACCAGAAGCAATGATACCCAAAGATGGCACGAATGAGTAATGGTCGTAGAGCGTCAATAGCCAGCAGGCATGGAGAATCGCCTGTTCAGTAACGTTAAGCGATTTTCGCAGATGATCCAGAGATTCAGTTCCATCAATTTGAATGATCTGGACAGTGGACTCAATGGCGACTTCGGTATCGTTCGATCTAGGCAAGGATTTATGCGAATAGTCTGCAAGATGGTCTTTCCAGAACTTTTCTTCGGAGGGGTCTTTGCAAAGAGGGCCCAAGTGAAGCACATCGAGGAAGTTGGGCGGTTTTTCGGAACCCTTGTCTTCTTCTAGGTATATCCGCGAAACAAGTTCGAGAAGTAACCTGAGACTATTCCCATCATAGAGGGCATGGAATATGTTGAGACACAAAAGTCGACTTCCAGGCGAAGTAATCACCCCAACTTCCCACAGCTGGGTCATGAGACTATCAAGTCCGGCAATCCATCGCTGAAGCTCTTTTTTGCGAACATTTTCAATGCCCTGGTCCGACTCCACCTCCTTGTGGAACCAAGGGAGTGCATCCTTCTTCAACACAATTTGAGCATAGCCGTCGGGTGATGGTGAGAACCGTGTTCGTAGTACTTGAACTTCACTTTGTGCTTGTGTCCAGGCAGCCTGCAGTCTTTCCAGGTCCACAGAGGCGTTGAGTTCGAAAATAAACGAAGAGCAGTAGAGTGGTGTGGGGCTCGACAGGAAATGATATATAATGCCTTCCTGGAGCGGGGTGCAAGGGGCAATTTGCTCAACATCCCCATCCGACACACCAATGCTTTCGATGACAGAGTGAGAATTTTTGTGAGCAAACGCTTCCATGGCTTGCTTTGCATGCCTGTGAAGACTATCGAATGATGTGGACGGAGATTTAGATTCCTCGAGGGCTGTCGCCAAACCGGAAACCGTGGGATCTGGGAAAGAGATGAGTGTTAGAAATATATATCCACCAGACTCCGAGTCGGGGAACTTCAACTTACGCTTCATAATCAAAGATGGCTGTGCTTGAGGAAAGCCCCCCTCTCTCAAGCTCCTAGCGAATGACAAAACAGAGATAGAGTCAAGACCCAACTCGTAAATGCTTGACCAAGACGAGATAGTTGACTCCGAGTCATTCGACCCAATGAACTCGGCCAAAATCGAGATAATCTTCTCTTCGTACGAACTCTTCCTAGTCCGATCAACAGTCATCGCATTCAGGTTCTGAATATCTTCCAAAGAAAGTTCTTGATAGATGCCCTTCAAAACTTTCATGTCGGCCTTGTTATTTGCCGATAAGGGGAAGCGAGACATCGGAATGATGTGGGTAGGCACCATATACCCCGGAAGATGCGTGTGACAAGCAGTTTTAACGACAGACAAGAATTCACGATCGTCACCAGAAGAAAGCGAAAGAACCTCCACGCTCTGTGATTTCTTATTCGTGTCAGTGGCAACAGCCTTGGTGACGAAAGAAACCAGTTGATCCTTCGATTGATTCGGATGCTTAACCACCAAAGTGGCAACTTCATTCAAAGCAGACGTCGACTGCTTGATGACTTCATTAATTTCTCCAATCTCAAGTCTTTGTCCACGAAGCTTGACCTGATCATCGATACGACCAAGGAACTGGAAACTACCATCATGTAAAATCCGCACCAAATCGCCAGTGCGGTAAATGCGATCGTTCCACTCTGGCACCGTTTGGAATCGCTCAACCGTAAGCTCTGCCCGATTCAAATACCCCTTTCCAACAAGTGGTCCAGAAACGCACAATTCGCCAAGACCACCGCGTAGAACAGGGGTCGAAGTACCAGGTCGGAAGACGTAGGATCCAACGTTGTCAAATTGAGGTCCAATGTTGGAGGGTTTGTCATTGGCGCGCATCCGCGGAAGCATCGTACAGCCAATCGTTACCTCTGTAGGTCCGTATCCATTGTAAATGACTCCATGTTCTCCCCATGCGTCAAGAATCTCTTGCTTCAGCGCTTCTCCGCCAGTAATGAATACGCCTCGGCATAGCGATGGGACTTCGGTTGGATGGACCAGGCGAGCTAAACTGGGAGTTAAGTCGATATGTGTGATCTGTAGCTTTTGAATCATGCCAGGCAAATCCTCGAATAGGAGATCGCGAGGGCAGGAAGTCACACAAATACCAACACTCCAACTCCAGTACTGCTCAAGAACGCTGACATCGAAATGGAATGATGCAAATTGCAGCCAGCGCGAATCTTCATCCCAGTGCGGGGAAAAGAGCCTTTGAAATGCCAGCATCGCTTGCACGGCATTGTCATGGGTGAGTTCACAGCCCTTTGGCGTGCCTGTGGTACCAGATGTATACAAACAGTAGGAGGTATCATCAGGTCGGATCTCACGGGAGAGAGATGGCTGTTCTGGAGAATAATCCTTGAACAATCCTGGCTGGTCAAGTGCCTGGATGTCAATCCCCTCAAGCTCTGTGAGATCAGCCTCCCTGGCCATATTGCAAAGGAGGAGCTTGGAGTCGGAATCTCCCAGGATAAATTGTTTCCGAGAGATGGGAGCAGAAGGGTCAATGGCAACATACGCGCATCCAGCCTTGAGAATTCCCAGAATCGCTATGGAGGCTTCAGGGCATTTATCGAAACAAATGGCAACCATGCCACCTGGGACGACTCCCTTCTCTTGCAAGAAGTGTGCAACTCGATTACCATCCTCGTTGAATTCGCGATAGGACCAGACCTTCTTTTGCAAATTGTCAATGCTCGAACCAAATGCAAATTCGAGAGCAGTTTTGTCTGGGATTCGTTGAGCGTTTTGTTCAACAAATTGATGCAGAAGAGAGACTGAGGTAGGCAGTGATTGCTCCTTGGCAGGCGTAACAGAAAGCAAAGTGTTTCCCAGAACCAGGTTATCATCCGAATCGGAATCAGGAGAAAATATGGTTTGTTCTAGAAGTTTATCGTATTGACCGAGAAGGATTTCGGCCTGCTCTTCTGGAACAATGTCACTTCGATAGCTGATGCGAATTTCAAGATCTGTTTGACGTGGAACCAGTTCAATTGACAAGGGGTACTGTAATAAGATTAGCAGAGGCTTGGGGGAAAAGGTAAATTTCAAACATACATCAATCCTCGTTTCCTCGTCAACAACTTCCCATCTCTGCACATCTGTCGGACCAGAAGCAAACTTCTGATAAACAAACAGAGTATCAAAAAGCGGCTCATCACTACCAATCCACCTCTGAATCTGCGCCAACGGCGTAAACTGATGCCTAACCAGATTGGCATTTCTCTTCAACGTGCGTTCCAAAAGCTCGCGATTGGTTCCACCAATATGATGAGGCGAAGGCACTGTAACCAGACAAGGGAAAACAGCATCTTGAGCACTTGCCGATAAGTTCCGACCAGACAAAACGGTGCCAAAAGTCACATTTTCTCTCCGGTGTAAGCGGAAAGTAACTTTGCCCACGCGACTTGTCCAGCGGCTTGTAAAGTCACACCCATCTCCCGGCACGAATTTTCCAGCTCTTTCAGCGGGGATGAGCAGCGAATGGAACTTTCAAGTAACTCCGAGTCCTTCTTCTCGATTCGGATAGGGTTTAAATCGGGTATTTTAGTGGCATGGGCTTCGGGGGCGGTGCTTTGCCAGAATTCACGCGATTGTTCGATATTTTGTTTATGGCTTTCGAGAAGAATTGGTCCAAGGGTTGCGGTGATTGAGGGACGGCTTGAAAGAATTTTGCCTTCATAGGATGCCATGACGTCGGAGAATATCGATGTCAATGACTGGGCGTCGTAGATTGCATGGAGAGCTGAGAAATGAACCGTCGTGATGGTTTCGCTTGATTCAACTGACACGGCCCAGGTAGGTTGATGGAGGTTTTCAAGAACCCGCTTTCCTTGAGCATCGATGGTGCCTCCGGATGTTTCATACCAAGGAAGCTCAACTCCTGGCTCATAGGTGATCATAGCAAATGGATACTGCTGATCATGTAATTGAACAAAGCCAGTCCTGAGCATCTCGTGCTGAGACATCACGGATGACCATGCTTCCTTGAGTAGGACTCGATCCAAAGCCACCGGGGACTTCAAAGCCATTATGTTGAAGTACATACTGCCACTAGAATGGGTGAAACTTGCGAGCATTCCATTTTGAACAGGTGTACAGGGTCGGACGGATTGCACGATTTGCGAGGGAATTTGATGTTGTTCGCAAGCGGTGCGGAGATGCTTGCTCTCGAAGGTAGCGAAGTCAAATTCGTCTTCCTTCTTCAGGTTGTTCTTTGCGCTATTATCGAGCAGAGACGCAATGTTTTCAATCGACGCAGCCTTTAGTTGAATAAAGATATAGATTAGTCTTGAAAAGCGGATAAATGTAATGTTTTGAAAATTCCATGATACATACCTCGAGAATATCACCCGCAGATATTTTGTATCCCATTTTATGGAATTTGCCCGAAATCTGCACGGCATTGATGCTATCCAACCCAAGTTGAAAGATTGTCGTATGCAAAGAAACACCACCCGGATCGACTGCAGAATATTGACAAAGGATTTCCCTCAGCGCCTCCTCCTGAGTAGACCAAGGGCGAGTGATGATATTTGGCTGCTGGGACTTTATCTGAGAAGTGTTGGACTTGATCATCTTCTCAAAGATCTGCGGCACATTGTCTCCGATAGATCTCTTATCAGAGGCCTGCGAAGAAGGATACTGAGTCATATTCTCGACCAAAGCCACAAAGTCCCGCGCAAGTCTCTCCGTGACATCACTTCCCAAATACGACTGCTGGTAGTGGAGGGAAATCTGGATAGTATCGCGGATTTCATCGGGAATGACTTCGCAGATCAATGGGAATCCCATATTTCCTTCGTCGGAGAGGAGTTCCCAATATTGACGATCGAGCTCGGTACCCCTAGTCTGAAGAATGACTAGTGTATCAAAGAGCATAGAGCCTCCGTGGAGAGGAGGCAGCGTACGCTTCTGGATGTGGCGCAAGGGAGTCAATTGGTGGGGGAGAATTTCGCTGTTGTGTTTCTGGCATAGTTTCATCATGTCCACGTTTGTGGAGGTGGACGTGAATTTGACTCTCATTGGAAGTGTGTTGAAGCAAGGGCCGACAATTTGATCTGCTCCCTCTAGAGGAATCGTTCGGCAGCTGAATACATTGCCGAAACAGATATCTGATGACCCGGCGTAGAAGGATAGGAGTCTGGCCCAGGCAGCGTGGAAAACATTCAATGGCGTCACTGAAAGACTTTTGCATTGGTCTTTGAATGAGGTGAAGGAGCCATTTAAGGTTACCTGGATCTGCCGAGAAGCAGATTGGTCAGGCGTCTTTTCTTTGGCTGGGGCTGGGGCTGGGGCTGATAGAAGGCTTGGTGAGATGCCAGATAGGTATTGATCCCAATACTGATCCGATATTTCTGTGTTCGTCGAGAGCATGTAATCAATGAACTTGTGGAATGGTGTCGTGTCTGGCAATGATTGACCCGCAAGCGAAGACTGGAGCTCGTGAAGAAGTTGCGCGATTCCTTCTCCATCATAAAGGGCATGGTGAATAGACAGAAGCAGGTGTGCGGTGTTGTCAGCGGGGTTCACGTATACAGTCAACGAATACGGAAGCATGTCCTTGACAGGAGAGCGACTTTCGAATTCGGACTTTCTCTTTTCGACATCATGATCAAGTCCCTGAGATGAGACTTCGAGATAGAACCATGGTAAAGAGGCAGTCTCCAGCACTATCTGTGCATACGCGAAACGCTTATCGTTGGTCGGTCTGAAGCAAGTTCGGAGAATATCGTGCCTTTGCAACATGTGGTTCCATGCAGATTTCAAGCCTTCAATTTCGGTGTTCACGCGTAAAAGTAAGTGGTTGAAATATGCCGAGTCATCGTCTGATTTGGCTGCCAGCATTGCTTCCTGCAGAGGTGTGCAGGGGTAGACGCTTTTGACAGATACATCTTCGCTGATAAATTCATCATTGACTTCGCGAAGAAAATTTTCATCGAACACTGAGCTGGGCTTATCCTCAACTGGAATTGGCGCGGTCACATGTCCATTCGTCATGATACTTGCAACAGTTGCTAGTTGAGCAACGGAGCTGCGTTGAAGAATCGTCGATACGGGGAGTCTTTCGAGTCCAGACTCCTGCAGCTTTCGTGAGAAGGAAATTGCAGAAAGCGAATCCAGTCCAAGCTTATAGAATGAACTGTATCTGCCAATGCTTTTCAAATCCACTCCAGTTATTGTAGACAGTGCTCCAGCAATGATCTGCTCAACCTCACTCAGAGGAGCATCGGAGTTTTCCGCATCGAGTTGGAGAGAGAACAGTGCAAGTCTCTGTGGATCAATCTGCTCAACTTCTTGTTTTATCCTTGCATAGTCTACTGTGTGAGACTTTGTCATGAAAATCCCGCTCATTGGAACAAGTAGAGACGGGACAGTCGAAGTCGATGCAGTCGATGAAAGCTTTGTCGTGAGTTCGGTAAGAAGATCTTTGGCAATGTCTTCCAAATTTTCGGAATCTGTTGATTTTCGAGCCTTTTCCGATGGAGTCCAGACGGTTGCCAATTGCTGCTGGTTAGTGGTGGGGTTATCCAGTACAATACTAACAGAATCTTCAACCATGCCCGAAGAGAGGAGAGCACGATCAATCTCGTCGACATCAATTTCTTTCCCGTGTACTTTGAGGCCGGAAGCCAGAGATATGGTCCCGTCTGAAAGTATCCTGCCACGATCACCAGTCCGACAAAGTCGACCAAACTGGGGGTGATCAATGAATTTCTCTTCACCAAGTCTGTCTGAGTGAAAGATGCGTCCCTAAAGATAAAGATTAGTGTTTTTTTTTCCATATAGTATAGATATTCCATAATGCTGACAATTTGGTCTCCGCCAAAGCAAAGCTCTCCTAGCGCACCACGAGGGAGTAGATTGACTGGCGCTGTCGCTGTCGCCGTATCCGCGATAATCATCGCAGACGTGTTTCTCAGCGGTATACCAATGTTAGTCAGAGATACCGCCAGATCAACATTTGTGCAAACAGTCGCAACTCCCGCAATCCCCTGCGAATCGTAACCTAGTCCCAAAAGTGATTAGTTATCGATTTGTAGTTCTTTTTTTATTCCAGATCCACACATTGCATACCTGAAAAAATCCCCCTCCCAGCCCAGGCTAAATGAATCTTCGCCCTCAAGGGCTCCCCAGATGCAAGAATACATTGGAGATTGGGAACCTGCTCGGGACCCATACTCGACAACAAAGAAGGAGTAGAATGCAAATGCGTTATGTTCATCGCGTTAATGATATGCGGCAAATTTAAGGTCTTCAAGTTCAAGTCCCGCCCGTCTAATGCTGAACAAAAAGCGATTCCGGAGTTCCATGCAAAAAGTAAGTCGATATAAAAGCCTATTCGATAGTGACAAGAAATTAGCATTGTATTCCGTAGGAGAAATGGATGGGTGGGTCAATATAGCGAGGTGCTAGTCATTCGTAGTTAGTTACTCACTGGCAGATGCAAGAGGGAATGTATGCAGTAACTTCGATCCAGTGGAAATGGGAACAGGATAATAATCCGCAAGAGCCTTGAGGTGGCTTTGAATATTATTAGAGGAAAAGGAGAGAAGGTTCAGGTTCAGGTTCATGTGGTCATTATTCGTTGAGGGATTCTCGGCACAAATAATATGGAATCCGTCATCGTTCGTGAAAGAGGCGGGGTAGTCGTCAAGCTCGCTTAAGGAATCTGGAATAGGAATTTGCGAGGTTGATTCCGGTAGTGTCCAATCGATCACAGATCGATTGATAATGCAGAATCGCGGATTCGCAGTGGCAAGAATTGAATTAGTGAGTTGAGGCGAAGCATCAGCATCGTGCGTTAAAGATAGAAGACCAGCTCCAATCTTGGCGAGAGCAAGTATAGAAATCAGGGTATCAATAGACCCATCAAGGGAAAGTGCCGTCAGGTCACCCCTTCGAACTCCAGCTTTAGTGAAGTAATGGGCGAGACGATTTGATCGAGAGTGTAATTGGGCGTAGGAAATTCTCTCAATAATCGTGGACTCGGAAACAGAAGCACCCTGCAGCAGAATCTCCGCCGCTGTTCGATACGGATCTGTAAAGGCTATTCTCTCGATATCCGAGACCAAGCTTGGAAGACCAGCCTGTGTCCGTGTCTGTGTCTGTGTCTCGAGCTCCGGGTTCGAGATTGACAATATTGACGAAGGAAGGTGGGAGGCAACTTCCTCAATTGGCAGTTGTGGATTCTCAATGAGAATAGAAGCGATCAAATCAATCTGTTCGAGGAGAAGCTGCGCCTGCTCATATGGCAATATAGACTGCTGGTAGGACATCTTTGCATGGATCTTATCTTCTCTCGGCTCAAGGTCTAACAAGAATGCAAATTCGAGGAATTCTCCATTGCCAACTTCGCGGAAGAGGGCATTCGCATTCTGATCATCAGACCAAATACTTTCCTGCCACACGAGGGCAGTGTCGAAGAGATTCCGTCGTGGGTCAATTCCAGACGCCTTCTTGATATCCTGCAGAGGGAGACTCCCGTGCTCAAGGGATTTGCGGTTCATGTTCTGAATTGCCAACATGAGGTCTGTGACATTTTGCATCTTGTCTAGATCCATTCGTGTCGGTAGTGTGCGGATACAGGGCCCGAGAACCGTTTCGATGCCTTTCACTGGTAAAGTGCGGCCTGAGAAGACGGTTCCGAAGGTGACGTCCTTGGACCCGAGATAGGTTGAGAGCATGTAGCAGTAAGCAGCCTGGAAGATAGTCTGTCGGCTGACGTGCAGTCTCTGGGAAACCTCATTGAGCTTTGAGATGGAAATATCCAGCACCCGGTTGGCTTCCTGTGTCTTCGGCGATACATCGCTTACGCCGTGGAAGCTGGGGAAGGCGAGAGAGGGGGTGGCTTGCAGTTGGTCACGCCAGAAGTTTGAGGATTCGTTGGCAGATTCGCTGAGTTTGTAATCGATAAAGAAGTCGGTGATGATATTGTATGCTGGCTTTGGGGGAAGTTCCTCGCCATTCAAGATGTGTTGGAGATCTTTCAGTATCAACTGCCAGGACCAGCCATCGTACAGCGAATGGTGAATATGCACGAGCACCCGCACACCATCAATTGACTCCTTCAATTGAAGGCGTAGAGGATGGAGAAGATCATTCTCTGAGATCAAGGAGACTTCATAGTTGAAAACATCACACTTCTGTATTGTTTGGGCGTCATGAGTATTCCAGGTAAAGCGAGCGTAAGAATTCTCCTTCAGGCCGATTTCAACAAATCCCGAACGCAACAACGCATTCTGCTGAAAGGTCTTGACAAACGCATCATGGATGTTATCAGAGGTGACTGTGGGTTGAAATTGCAATTCGATCCAATTGCAGTAAGCCTTATTGTCTCGCGCAGTTTCCAATATCATCGCCTGTTGGATATGGCTACATGGCTCGATCTCGGCAGCCTGTTTACTCAGTCCGAGTGCTTCTATCATTGCTGCGCCGGCGTCTCTGACGAGTTGACGGATGCGGTTAACGGCTGTTTGAGTATCTTCCGTCGATTCACTGGTGGCCTGCGCTTTCGCAAGGTGCCATATTCCATCCACACTGTCTGCCTCCAGCAAGCGCGCAACGTCCAAACGCATCCCCGTATCCAGGAGGTGAGAAGCTAGTCTGATAGCAGCAAGTGAATCAAGACCAGCAGAGACCAGAGAATCATCGACTGGTATGCTTTTGCCAAGCACGTCGAATACACAAGACGCGATCGTCTCCTCAACCTCATCGCGGAAAGTGAGTTGATCGACAGATTGGGCAGCATTGCGACGACGGACGAAGTCAGCTTCGAGTCCCTTGCGATCAATCTTTCCCGACGGCAATTGGGGGAATTGGTCAATCAAAATGAATTCGCCAGGTACCATGAACCGGGGCAACCACTGACGGCAAGTATCTCGCAGTTCACGGTCCGTGGTGCCTTGATCATTCGCCAAGACGAAGGCTGCCAGACTACCACCACTAACAATAGCAACGGCGCTTCGCACATTGGGCGATTTGCAAATGACATTTTCGATCTCTCCGAGCTCTATCCTCTGGCCTCGAAGTTTGACTTGACCACTAGAGATTCGTCCAAAGCACTCAATTTCGCCTGTGGAGGACATGCGCCCTTTGTCACCCGTGCGGTAGAGTCGGCCGTAGACTGGACTGTCGATGAATGCTTTGGCATTTTCCTCTGGGCGATTGATATACCCATCTGCTAGTTGGGGACCACCCACCACAAGCTCGCCAATCTGGCCAATTGGGAGAGGCTGAAGCTCAGCACTCTGCTGCTTGTCCTCCGACTCTAGGGACATAATGAACGCAGACACAGTGCTGAACGGTTTCCCGATCAAATTAACTGCAGAGTCGGCTTGGAAATGCGTGGCTGCGGTGCAATGAATTGCAGCCTCGGTCGGACCATACATACCATGGAGAATGCCATCCGAGTTCTCAGTTCCAGACTGGCCAAATTCTTCCACGACATGCTTCGTGAGCATTTCACCGATAGTGAGAAGAACTCGCAGGCAAGGAGCCGCTGCTCGGGTGCGTAGCAACTCCCCCGCTACCGTGGGAGTTAACTCCGCCGCGTCGACCCTCATTTCAGTCATGACGTGAGAAATATCAAGCAGCATTTGCTCCCTGTCGGAGCCGATCAACGTAGCCCCGCGGAAGAAAGGGAAGAAGACCTCGAAAACGGAAACGTCGAAAGTAGGCGAAGCAAATTGAAGGAAGCGATTAAAATGGGGTATCAAGATATCATGCGCAAGCAAAGATTGGGTAGCAGCCAGATGAGAAATGCCCACACCTTTCGGGCGACCGGTTGATCCTGATGTGTACATCACGTAGGCCAGATCAGAAGGTGAGGGCGAGGCTTGCGCCATTGGTCGGGAAATTTCCAGATTGTCAGTTGAGTTCACAATCTCCTCCACCTTGATCACTGCCAGGCGTTCGTCTTGTGGAACCCGAGCAGCCAAGCTACTTTGCGTAACCACCACTGATGCAGCAACGTCCTGCAGAATAAATTCTATCCTGTCAGGCGGGGCATCGGTGTTCAGGGGACAGAACGCTCCGCCAGCTTTGAGAATTCCCAGCCAGGCGATGTACAGCTCGAGGGATTGTGGCAGCAGGACGGGGACCACCAATTTCCGCCCATCGCTCACTCGAGCAGCTGAAGCATGAATAATTTCCGTTGCTAGTTTGGAAGATAGTTGGTCCAGTGAGCTGTACGAGAGACTGCGAATGTTTCCATCCGCGGCCAGAAACTCGATGGCATTGTTTGAGTCATTGGAGCCGCTCAAGGCAAGCTCATGGAGAAGCTGTGGGCCTGGTAACAGCTCTGGAGAAGGGTTTAAAATCGACAATGCAGGAGACTCCGGAGCAGGCAAATCTACTCGCTTGTCTGACTGGATGACCTGCTCATGCACGATCTGCTTCAGCTGGCTGCCGAGTCGATGCAAGGTGGTGGCATCCATGCCTCCTGTAGAATGCAGCACGCTCATCTGAGATTTGCGGTTCAGGGTCCAAGACAGAGTGGCTGTGGGGATAGTGGGGGTAGTGGGAGGAGAAGAAGCCGAGGCCGAATCTGAATCTGAAGCTGAAGCTGACGATGAAGGTGGTAGTGACAGTGAAGAAGGCGACGAAGCCGACGAAGCCGAAGAAGAACAAGTCGAGAAATCTTTGGAACAGCTTGGAGAGCGGGCCTCGGTTCTTGAATCTTCACTTTCAATGACCACGGCGGTGGAGAAATTGGAGTAATAATTTATAGGAGCAGTTGAAGTAGAGTTCAGCGAACTTTCTAGGTTTGCCAATCTGATTGTGCGGGTAGGTATATCCACCTTGGTAAGATCACCGTTGAAGAAAAAAACGGGAGATTGAGATCGCTGGCCCGCGCACGAACTCAATAGCAAGGCCCAAGACACGGCGATGAGCTCATTTGGAAGTTGATGGGTCTCCACGTGAAATGTAGCGCGTTCCGCGCCGTTCTCGCGGTGATGAACGAGAATTTGGGTTAGACGGTCCATCTAAAGCGGAATATTTTAATCAATCAAACATGATCTAATGATGCTTATAGATTGTTTATTGTGAGGCTGTGAGTGGTTGCTCGGACCCAGAGGGTCTTGGATCTTATGCAGGTGGTAGCCGCGTGGAGGGGGCAGCAGGTCAAACTAGCGGCAGAAGAGGGTCGCGGAAGGCCGTGGAGGGCCGTGGTCATGAATCACGAAAAAACGAGGGAGAGAGGGTGTGAAAAAACCAGGCGATGAGGGGTAAATTGCGAATTCCAATCACAAAGTGTATCATGGCTGTGGGGAGGGAAAGTGGGAATGGAAATGGAAGTGGAAATGGAAGTGGAAGTGGGAGGGGATCTGCCTGCAGGGCCGAGACAAGCGCGAAAAAGAAGTTGAAGCCAAGTAGGAAGGTGGTGGATTTGCTGCTTTCTCCGAAGTGGCGCTTTTCGGGATATTTTTTGGCGTTTGTATTTTGTGTCTTATTTTGGAGTAATATTTTTTGGAGATTCTTTTGTTCAAATTCTCTTTTGCTTTTTCCTTTTTCCTTGCTTCTTTTCCCTGCGTTGTCCTGCGTTGTCCTGCTTATTGTCTAGCTTCTGAATGGTGGTCGGACCATACACTACTGTAACTACTGTAGTGTCTCCATCTGGGGGAGAATGGAACGAAGGGACGGATTGAAATGACAAGGTAGAGGAATGGAGAGAGAAAGCTCGGAGTTTAGCAACGTCGGATTGTGGGTGGGTCGACAACACGAGCTTACAAGTGGTTCGCTGGGATGACGTACAGGCGTCGTACTCGAAGGTTAGGGAAACAGAGAATAAGAAACAGAATTCCAGGAAAGTTTATTGGAGTGTGTGTGCATCAGAACAATGTAGGAACAGTATACAGGGTATCCCAGTTTATTATACTACCCTAGTACTCAGGGTACCAGGTGCCAGTGCCAGTGCCAGGGCCAGTGCAGATGGGAGATCGCGGAGAAATTAACGCTCGGGTAACAATCAGATTGTGATCTTCGATGGCCCCCAATGGCAACGGGCCCCACGTTCGAGAAAACATAAAACGATGGCCAGCGTTAAGTGGTCTACTGAGCGGTTTGAATTTTCACACCCCGCTGCCAAGAGCCTCGCTGTGTCGGAGTTCATTCCAAGTAAATATTACTTTGTATATTACTATACTGCGGTACACCGGAGGTCTCCCGTGTAGTCCACCTGGGCACTGGTATCTGTAACTGTACCGGTTTCCCGACATCGGACATCGGCGGATGAATGGAGTAGAAGAACCAAATACATCCTCGACCTTGAGAACTTGCTTTTTTTGGCGGAAATGCTAAATTAATTTTTGCTGCCAAGCATGCAGGCCTCGCCATGTGCAGGAACTGACACTCGATGTGGGGACCAAAGGGATGGTCATAAAATAAATAATATTAACCAGGATGGGCAGGACAGTTAAAACAAAATCGAATATTATAATCCCACCAGAAAAGAAAGAAAAGAAAAGAAAAGAAAAGAAAAGGAATAACTGGCAGTTGCCCAACCATATAAATTGCTCCTGCTCGCAAGACATCATGTAAAATAAAATAAAATCCCAGAGTTTTGTCAGTGGAGACTAGTACTGATTGATAACCGGGAACCTTGACAATAATACGCTTGGTGATAGCACACGCCAACGCCTGTATCCACTGAAGAAATTTGATCATTTCCATTTCCCATTATTTTCCGCGGTCAAGGTTATCAGATCCGCACAAATCTGAGACAAGCGGTGTTACTGTATACCAGCATTACTAGTACACATCAGTACACATCAGTACCACCAGTACCACCCGTACCACATCCCGGGCGGTGGAGCTTCCAACATACGATACGCCAATACTTTTTATTCTTTTATTTTGATTATTTTATTATTTTACTATTTTATCGCACGACTCGGACAACTTCGCATCGATCCGACTCTCCCAAGACAGAAATATCCGATGTGGAGCAGGAGTTAATGGGATCCACCTAGTCACTGCTGTATTGCTGTTGCTGCTGCTGCTGCTGCTGCTGCTGCTGCTGCTCTCTCCGACTCGGGTGACTTCATACATAACCCAGACCTGCTCTCGTTCTGCTCTTCTCTTCTCTCGACCTCCAACCAGCTCCGAAAGCTTCTTTCTTTAGCTTGAGCTCTATTCCTCTATTCTTAACTTCCCCTCTTCAACCTCCTCTCTTCTTCACGGGATTTCCCCTCTCCCCTCTCCCCTACATAATGGAGCCCATCGCTCGCAAGTCCGAGCTACCTTACGTCAACGCCATGGAGCCCCGCGTTCAATCCGCCTCCAACCGCTCCCTTCTGCGCTCCGCAGCCGCAGACGAGATGCACGATCTTCTCTGCGTGGGATTCGGTCCCGCATCCCTAGCCATTGGTATTGCGCTCAACGACGCAATGGACCCCGCCCTCGGCCGCGCCCCAAACCCCAACTTCAAGCCCAAGGTCTGCTTCCTGGAACGCCAGAAGCAATTCGCATGGCACTCTGGTATGCTGGTCCCCGGGTCGCGCATGCAAATCTCCTTCATTAAGGATTTGGCCACCCTCCGCGATCCGCGCAGCAGCTTCACTTTCCTGAACTACCTGCACAACAAGGACCGTTTGATCCACTTTACTAACCTGGGCACGTTCTTGCCCGCGCGCATGGAATTCGAGGATTATATGCGCTGGTGTGCGCAGCAGTTCAATAACGTTGTTTCGTACGGTGAGGAGGTCGTGGATGTTGTGCCGGGTAAAGAGACCAATGGTGTTGTGGAATACTTTGTTGTTCGCTCGCGGAATATCGAGACGGGTGAGATTACTTCGCGCCGGTCTCGTAAGGTCGTCGTTGCTCTTGGTGGTAAGGCGAAGATGCCTCCTGGGTTTCCCCAGGATCAGCGCATCATGCACTCGTCCAAGTACTGCACTGTTCTGCCTAATGTTCTGAAGAATGAGTCCGAGGCATACAATATCGCTGTCGTTGGCAGTGGCCAGAGTGCTGCTGAGATCTTCCACGATCTTCAGCGCCGCTACCCTAACTCCCGCACTACTCTGATCCTGCGGGATACAGCTCTTCGTCCCAGTGATGATTCTCCCTTGTACGTGATACCTCAACCAACCCAGGCAGCCACCCACAAGGGGAAAAAACAAACAAAGCTAACAAATCCCTCTCCAGCGTCAACGAAATCTTCAACCCCGAGCGCGTGGACAAGTTCTTCAACCTTCCCACCGAAGAGCGCCACAAACGCATCGCCACCGAAAAAGCCACAAACTACTCCGTCGTCCGTCTAGAACTCATCGAGGAGATCTACAACACCATGTACCTACAACGCGTGCAAAACCCAGACCAAACCCAGTGGCAGCACCGCATTCTCCCCGAGCGCCGCGTCGCTCGCATCGAGCACCACAACCCGGCCCAACGCATGCGCATCCACGTCAAGAGCGTCGAAGACGAAAGCGCCGAGGGCAAGGAAGTACTCGAAGTCGACGCTGTCATGGTTGCTACGGGCTACCAGCGCGACGCACACGAGCAATTGCTGGAACAGGTGCGATCTCTACGACCCGCTGGACAGTCAGTCTGGACTCCTGGCCGTGATTACCGCGTCAATTTGGATACCAGCAAGGTTAGCCAGGATGCGGGGATCTGGTTGCAGGGATGTAATGAGAAGACTCATGGTTTGAGTGATAGCTTGCTTTCTATTCTTGCTGTGCGTGGTGGTGAGATTGTTAATTCGGTATTTGAAGATCAGCTTGCTGGTACTGGTACGGTGGTGCAGGACACCCGGGTTCGTGCTATGCTGTAAATAAATTGGAGTGATCCGATTTGTTTTTTTTTCTGATGATGAGCTTTTTACAATTTTACGAATCCGAATCCTCGGGTGGGGGTACGGCGGATGGGATGGAATGGGATGCTACTAAGGAACCTTGCCAGAACGTGCAGGTTCTTTCACAAAAAAACAACTGGGCTACGGCTACGCACAACTGACTTTCAATGTTTTCTTCTCACATACCCCCTTTTTTCAATTTCAATTGCTATATTAGAGTCTACGCGCGGCATTTGTTTTCTAGACTGTTGGAAATTGGAAATTTAATGAGAACGGCTATTTTTCAATTGACTTAAAATCACCACACCTTTTGTAGAGAATTCTTTTTTTTTCATTCTACCCCTCTACCCTTACACTCAAAAAGGTTAACTCTGCCGAGATCAATGTTTCAGCCCTTTACGCCTCGGGGCTGGACACTTACATAGTTAGTACTCGTACATAAGCTTACTACGGAGTACTGAGGCTGACAGGGACAGATTGAAGTATGGTATGATCTAGTGGGGATTGATTTGATTTCTTCATACGAATACCCCCATAGCTCGAGCTCTAATACACATACGAGTATACTGTACTAGTATACCAAGTGGATACTGAATAGAAATACAATTACAATTCCTTCATACAGGAATATTCCGTCCGCCAAGACCAACCAACCACACAATTAAAAAAAGTCATCGGAAACCGCGCGAAGAACGGACCTTTGACCTTTTGCCTAGCCGAGTCCACCTCCCCCCCATCGAGAGGAGCCTGTCGTTGACCAGCGTAAGCGATGATCTGCGCGCTGATCAGTGTCGAGTCCCTGTCCCTGTCCCTGTCCCTGTCCCCTTAAAGGAAAGTGGTAAGGAATTGGAGAGTTTGGATTTGAATTACATAGTTGAACCACTTCATCTACAAGAACTGCACTCAAGTGATCCTCACCCTCCGTCCGGGGATATGTACAATACTTCACTTCACATGTTAATTAATCTGCATCGGGGGAATTCGTCAGAGTGTCCCTTACTAGTACTCGTACTCCTGGGTGGGGGAGAACCATCCAGACCAAATTTCTTTCCTTGCAAGTACGAGTACTAAAGCAGTATGAATACAGTGTACTTGAGTACTAGACGGAACTTTCTGTAACTACCCACCTGGGCACACTGTACAGGTTCATACGAGACCCGACACGAAAAAGAAAAAAAAAAGCCACGGTGGGTCCCAGCGTGGCGCAATCAGATAACTCCCAACGAAAATTTTTATCTGATCAGAAATTCCCACTTTCCCGGTTTTATTGGCAATTGGGCTGCACCCCCAAAGTCCAAAGTTTGAAAATACATACATGTACAGTACCACTCTGTCGGGCCTTGCCACTCCCGTATGGCGCGTTGAAGAGTCGAGACAAACTCTTCCTTGCCTGTCACCGCACTTTTTTTTTACTTTACCTTGGACAATCTAGGCTAGGATCTAATCTCCAATTACGGCAGTGCGAGTATCCAGTCCAGCCCACTTCCCCGTCTATCACTTTCCTATACTGTGCTTAGCGAGATGGGGTCCCCCCTACCCTACTCTTCCATTCATTCCTGGTCCTCGGCTGGGTCAGGCAACGCTTACGCCAACCTGGCAGGAGGCGGTGGAGACACACCTCGTGTACGAGCACTTTGTACAATGTACCTACTCCGTAGACTAGGCCAAGATGCAGGTGCAGATGTACCCATCTTCATCCTCGTCTTTCCGGCTACCGAGGACCCGCTTCGCACTCCATGCCACGCCAACGCCAACCCTTGCTCCTTCGCTCGCTCCCAACCGAGCCGCCTGTCGAATTCACAGGGCAAGGATACAGGGCAAGGTCCCACAGGGTGGAGTCGGCTCGCATCGTGCAGGCTTTGGAGATTAGTTATACACATTACAGAGTACTAGGCTAGGCTAGGCTGCGTGGGTTGAGGACGAAATACATGCGAAAATGTACAGAACGGCCTTGGAGTTAGAAGATCCAAAATGTCGCCGAAATTCTTTGGCTTTGGCCATAGAACTTGAAGTCCATCTGGAGGTTTGCGCCATGTGTGAAAAACAAGCTTAACTCAAGCCCTGCGAACTTCAAATTGAACGCCTTAGACCTGTCACGAGTCACGACTGATTCCGGAAATTCAAAATGTACTCGTATACATGCATCACGGCGGCATGGCTGGGTAATGGAATGCAATGCTATGCAATGCGGTGAAATGCTATACTGTAATTACCATCCTTCAGATCAAAGACCCTGCATTCAAGTACTTCTAACCCTCTCAACTTGAACTCGATTCGATCAAGCGTCCATAAAATCTCCAATAACGTTTGTCACGTCAAGACTGACACTAACACTGACACTAAAACCCTTTTCGTGGCGTCCGGGTTGGTTTGGTTTGAGTTTCCGGCCTCGTTTCATCTTAGGGTCGGGTCATCAGTGTCGGCGACGATTCGCTTACTGCGCTCTTCGCGGATCAGGATCATATCAGGCCATTTCATATCAGATCAGATCAAATCAGATCATGTCTTTCCCTGTGCTCCCGAGGTCTTGGCTTAATCTGTTCCACGGATCCTCGGACCAATTTTCCCAGAGCTAAGTGGTTCATTTCGTTTCGTTCCTTGGTTCGTTTTACCAAGTCACAAACTATAGTACTAGTACTTATACATATGTGTATGTACTAGTACGCCAGCCATGCCAGCTGAGCTGAGCTGTCACTGGCACCCTCGCTCTCGCCCCGAAGGAAAGTGGATAGGATAGGATAGGATAGGATAGCCTGCCTGCCCCCTCCCACCCACTCTCTTGAACCGTGTACTGTAGCTACGAGTAGCTGGCTAGCTACTGTAGTTAGCTCCTCTCATCTTGTCTCCTCATCTCTCCTATGTAGCCTAGTCTAGCCTAGCCCGTGTCCATGTCCGCGTCTGCATCTGCATCCATCCTCGGCTCGGTCCCCGACTCGGACAATGAGGCAAGAATAGGCAGTTTTCCAGAATTTGCGAGGCATCTGCAGGGATCGGCACGTCGCCTGCTGCGGATGTCTTTCCCTGCCGAAAGTGAAGTGATCATCGGTAACTTGTCGAGCATGTCTTCTCTTGTATTAGTTTCAATTTCAAATGCAGGGTCCAGTCCAATCTCAATCTCGTCTCCTCTCCTCTCCCCACTACCTGGCCCGGCAGTGAGTGTACCCCAACGGTACGTCTGTCCCATCATGTCCTATCCTGGATGTACTCGGTAACTTTTGGCTTGGCCTGCCTTACCTACTGTAGTCATGCTATCGACTTTCTTTCCACTTTCGACCAGTGCCGTGGGGTTGGAGTTGGGGTTGGGGTTGGGGCAGGGGCAGGGGCAATACGAGTATTTGGCGCTCGAGGCTGCAAATAGACGAACTACTCACTCCTCTCCTATAGGGTAATAATTCGGAATTCAAATTATGTCCTTCCTTCTATGTTGAACTATTTGGTCGAGGTGATAGTGGTGATTAGTTACTCTACTCTAATTTAGTCTGGAAAGGCGTATCTGAATGCCGTGCCAGTCACGGTAATATGTCGCTCGTCCAGAAACCCGCTAATTAGTTTTTTTACTACTAGGTATTAGTAGTAGGTGACTACTCAGTAGCTTTTCCTGGATCTAGGGCGTTTGACTGTATATATAGTACTATGTAAGCTTGAAGTTGAAGGCTATCCCGAGGGCTCGGGGTCATTCACTTGAACCCATGCCAGTACTCCCTCCCCTCTAGCAAGTGAAATTGGAACTTCCTCCCCTATTCCAGATATGGCTGTGAATTATATCGCTATTTGTTTTCTTTTTATCTATACTCTATCTATTGGGGAGGTTTAGAGTGTAATTTTTGCCGGTTGACTCTGGCTGTTGTCGAGTCCAGCCAGGACTATCCATAGCGTCGTCGTACTGATATTAGTTATTATTGTTAGTCCTTACTCGTTCTCTCACACCATCTCTTTTGTTTAGAGTTACTAGTACCATTGGTAAGTTTCTATCTACTAGTTACTGGTAATAGCTGGCTACTACTACCAACAGAATCAGTAAATTATATCCACGGATCATGATAAAACTTGAAAGGCTAAGGCTAATATAATCATTATTTCTAGCATCCACTGTACAATACAAGCAAGCCCAGCCCAGCTTCAAGGTCAAGTCAACCCTTACCAACTTCAAGTTGAAGGAAAGCTCAAGCTCAAGCTCAAGCTCAGCTCCAAAAATGAACTCCATAACATATGATAAAATGTCGGGAAAACCAAAGAATATGCCAACGCAATGCAACACAACACAACACCGTCGCTGCTGTCATACATAAGAAGGCCCGAGAAAAAAAAACATGATGAAGTATTTGTGAAGGGAGGAGGGAGGAATGTGGAATATCACATAGTAAGGTAGGGTCGGCAGGGTCATTAATAAATACTCTTCAACCACCACCAGCCCAGGAAAATGCAAAGGGGAACTGGAACGGATATTTGATTCGCATCGCATCGCATCAATCCGATTCAGTCAGACATGAACATGAACATGAACATGAAAAACCTCGGATCAAGGATCAATCTAAACCATCCGCTCAGGATCCTCATCCGCAACACTCCGATAAGCACCACCATCCGCATCACCTCCACCCCTCGACCTCGATCTAGCCCCAGTATGCATCCGCATCGGCGTCTCATACATATCATGATAATTAACGATCTCACCCGCCAACATCGCCGACCCAGACTGTCGTTTCCCAAAAACAGGCGCAGGATCACACCAGAAATCGCGACAATTCGTGACAATACCGCGGGAGAACGGATTCCTAGGACGCGCGACTGCTTGGCCCTGGCCCTCACGCAGGCCATCTCTCGCCGTTGCGAAGAATGCATCAATGCCCAGTAAGCTGGACCATTGCGAGAAACAGTTGCCATGGCGGCGACGCGGTGGGGGAGGTCCGGATAGGGCTGGGTTGGGTCCTGCGCCTGAGGCGGATAGGCCGGCCGCGTCTAGGGAGGTTGTTCCTGCTGTCATTGCTGAGGCGAAGGCTTGGGAACTTGGGTATGATCGGTCGATGTGGTGGCCGCGCATGTTTTCGTATGTTGTTTGGTTGCGGGAGATTTGGACTAGTTGGACTGCGCAGAGCATTGTTACCCAGACTAGTTGGAGGATAACCCAGATGTTTAGGACTAGGGTGAATGTGTCCCTTGTGACGTAGCTGCAGAGGGCGTCGTTGATTACGTTGCATGATGCGGCTGTGGGGGCGGGCAGGGCGTTGATATCTGGTGGGATTGAGATTAGTGATGGGGCTTAGGGTGGGTGTTGATGGCTGGGAATTTACTCACAGCGAACGGTCAGCTGGACAAATAGAATGATGCCGACTTCGAGGGAAACGATGTAGAGAACGAAGTGGCGGAGGTTGTTCGCTCCGACGCAGTTGTCAATCCAGGGACAGTGGCTTTGGATGTGATTAGCAGGTGAGCTGAAGCGCCCGGGGGGGGGGCGTGAACTTACTGGTCGTGCTTCGAAACGCAACGGCCGCAACGGCGACAATGCTTGCTGCGGAGAGGCTTTCGTGACATGCAAGGGACGCAAAAGTTTTGTTCGTCAAACTTCCAGAGCTCGAAGAGTTGCTTGACCATTTCCCTTTGCTGGTTCCGGCTGCTAATCTTGGGCACGTAACCCGGGTCCTGAACCATGGCGTAGATATAGAAATAGGTTGTAAGACTATAGAAGACGGCAAACAGGATGTTCAAAATCGGGGATGAAGAATAAGTGGCTATTCCCATTCTGTCAGCGAATTTCTTGAATGCTGGGATTCATCAATCTCCCCAAACTCAACTCACCTGGCAATACCCTGAAAACATAGCAAAAGCCAACCCAAAACAATGTGCCTGCGAAAACACCAGCGAGGTACGGCTACACACACCTTGTTAGTAAATATTTCAATCACAACATGGCCGTTGTTAATATAAGCAAATAACATACCGTCTTCTGCAAGATACGATACTCTGAAGGCCCCCGATTCGCCAACTGCTGCGCAGACCACTGCATTCCAAAGAGCGTGACCAACGTAAGCGGAATACTCAAGAAAACCGAGATATGGCTAAGCATCCAAAGCGCAAGCAGAATAGTCAAAAACGGCCAAAGGAAGAAAAACTTCGCCATGGTACTCTTATTCCGAACAATCGCCAGACCCATCGGCACCTCCTTCTGAGTCCCATCAGGCTCATAGCCCCGCTCATTAAGAGCACGATACCAGACCCGCATAGTATTCATCTCTTGCGCGACCGTACTGGGCGACTTTCCATCGCGGGTCTGTGCGAATCGATCGGCCCCGTATTCCAATAGCTTCAACACACACGGTAATGAGCCCTTCACCAATGCCCAGTGGAGAGGCGTTAGTCCGCCCTCATCTACTGCATTGGCATTGGCGCCCCAGCGTAGGAATAGGTCCACGCATGTTGGGTAGCCCTTGTATGCGGCCCACATCAGTCCTGTGTGGCCTTGCTGGTCGACTACGTCCACGGGAATCTCCTGGTGTAGGAGTAGGACGAGTAGGAATGCGTTCCCGTCGATGGTTGCGAGGTGGAGGATGTTGTAGCCTTGGACGTCGGTTAGGAGGGGGTCTGCGCCGTGCGAAAGGAGCAGGTTGACGATGTAGTAGTGGCATCGTTGCGCTGCCCACATCGCTGGTGTGGCTACGGACTCTCCGCCCTTTGCGTTCACGTCGGCTCCGGAGTCGATGAGGAATTTGCACATCGCATATTGGTTATTGATCGCAGCCCACTAGCATCGGTTTCAAAGAATCAGCTACCTGGACCGGTCTATTGCATCTCCGCGGTGGAGAGGAGGAGGAGGAGGAGGGGGGGGGCAAACAAACGTGTAGCGGAGTAATTCCTTCCTCATCTCTATGATTCGCAGTCAATTTCTTAGTCGCAAACAGATTCTGCATTGCGCCGATCTCTCCAATGCGAGCTAGCTGCATGATATCCTCACCCAGGGGGATAGAGCCCTTGGGCGCATTGGACTGCATGCTCTTCATCTCGACATCGGTGTTTGAGGGGGTTGGGGTCTCTTTTCCGGTCACGGCTGATGTCGATCGAGAGCTTTGTCCTAGGGGACTACTACTCTGTGTATCGGAGGGCGGAGTTTTGGAAGACATGACGAGGCGTGTATCGTGAAACGGGGGTGAGGATCAGTCGGGATCGGGAGGCTGCCGTTCGGACGGGGCAGGGGATTCGGAGTGGAATCGATGGGGGGCGCGATTCCAAGGAGTGTTTTTATAGAAACTCTGGCTCTCTAACGGAACATTGCGATTCCCGTAACCAGCACAGATTTCGCGTAGATGAATAAATGGAGAGAGAGGGGGGGGAGTGGCTGTGGAGGAACAGGAACAGACCAGGGTGAGAAGGGCGGACTTTTTTGGCAGTCGGGGAAATCAGAAAGTCTCCACGCTAAGCGTAGGCTGCAGCGATCCCGACTTGACGTTGCCCTGCAGTCAGCGCAGTGGATGACTGAGTGGATTATGGTCTGCAGAGAAATTGGTTCTATTTCTATTGCTAGGGGGAAACTGTTTGGGTTCCAACTTTACTACTACTACTGTATGCTTAATGCCTGCTGGTATACACTCTCCCTTTGCCTCCGCCTCGGCCAATCAAAAGACAACCATTGGTTTCTTGCCTCAAGATTTACCTTGGCGGAGTCTGGGTCACGGTAGTCATATTCGACTTTATTAACATTGCATTCCATTGATTCTTAGAGAATTCTTTATTAACATAGATGAGCATTCGAAAGTGTACAGAATGGGTCAGCGCGCAACACTATCAGAAACGCATTAAATATCTCCATCATCAATCATTGAGGACCTTATTCGGGGCCAGGCGACTCTGGCGCCAGTCCTTCCTCTAGATTCATATGATTCATCTCATTCATCTCATTCATCAACATCCGCGCATCAACCCTTAGATCAAAGTCCGCAAGAAAACAAAAGCTCATCTCCAACTTCGACAACTCCACATCGCCAACACCGCCAACTTTCGCAATCCGCGTATGCGGAAATCCCAGATCTTCCAAGGCCTTGATAGCAACGAGAAGACCCGCCAATACCAGTCGGTGCATGTTCTTCGGCGTGACGCGGAACATCTTCTCCACTAGTGTCATTCGTGTAATGTAGACGCTGGTGGCGAGAAATACGGCCGTGGACATCGGGCAGTAGCGGTGTAGTCGGAGTAAGTAGTCTTGCAGTGAAATGGGAGGGATCTTTTTGGAGAGAAATTTGCGTGAAAGGATGGCCATTTGGAAAAATTCTTCTTTCGTTCGCTCTGTATGGTGGTCTTGGTCCTCTGTGTTTCCGCAGTGTATACCGACGCTTTTTACGGCGAGACCCAGACGCTCCTCCTCCTCCGCCGGTGTTTCACTTCCGATCGGAGTTGAGCAGAAAGAATTTGGATCTGTGGTTGTCGTGCTCGATGCGAAGTAGGCGTTTAGTCTTTCGACATTATCGCAAAGCTGTTGCAGGGCTTCCTCGGGGGGAGATTTTAAAGACCGCTGCTGCCGCGGTCGAGTCGTCCATCGTGGGATTGGATGTGGAATCTTCGACCGGTAAGCCCAGCTTCAGTAGAGGCGGTGGTGATGGGGCGCCATTTGTGTTGCATTCAATTTGAGTCATTGTAGCAGCCATATCTTTTGGTTGTGGTTATATTTTATTGTCCGGGGTAAAGGTGTGCCGAGGTGGCTGTTGAGTGAGAGAGAGCGCGCCCGGTCCGGGAGGTGGATTGTAGTCCCTCGGATCGATATCTCATTTTTTGCGACGATGGAAATTGGCTGAGGCTTGGACTGGCGTGATGAAGGGTCACGGAGTCGGGGGTCGAAGGAAAGGTGGTATGGATGCGCGTGACGGGGTGCAAGTCAGAGGAAGACAGGTAGGCAAGATCCGGTAGCTGTGACAGAAGAGGACCGATAACGATGATAGTCGCGATACTATAGCGATACTGATAGGGGATAGTCTTTAGAAAGGACTCTAGGGAGAGGATCGAAGTGAAACCAGAAACCAAGCCCGGCTGCCTGATTGTGTCAACTGCGCATGCCCAAAAAAGCCACTGCGCCAGATTCGGCGTGGTACTTACAATCGTTCAAGTCGCGGTCGCTAAAGTGCGCGCATTGGGGAGCAGAAGAGGAAATAAGCAAAGTGGAAGTGGAGGTGGAAGTGGAAGGTGGAACAAAAACCAGGAAGCAATCAAGTTTGATCAGTTCCCACAGTTCCCAGTTCCCAGTTCAAGTGCAAGTTCCCTAAGGGGGCGAAAGATAAGCTGTTTGGATCACTCCACCCGCGGGGACTCGCAGGTGATCGGCAAACTTTCCGTTCTAGTGGGAAGGGGATGAGTGAATGTCGATTCAAGTTTCGATGCTTTCTCTTTTTACTGCATTTGCATTTATTGTATTCACTCTTGAATCTGACGAATAGTTCCAAAGGTTGCAAATTGGCGCAAATCCAAATGCCGAGTTGTGTCCGTAAATTCAACCTCGGGATTAGCTCACACGTGACTATTACATCCTTAGTGGCCAAGATGGCAGAGAGGAGATAAACATTCAAGTCCTCACACCAAAATAAGCGCAAAGCATATCCATGGATGCTGATGATCTCCCGTCCCAACTCTTATAGCTCACTTGGGCAAGCATTCAATCTTCGGGTTGTGTTGCTGGAAGCCCCTTGCCGAGGTGACCACTGGCACCAGTAGTATATATATCATGCAGATCCACGGGTGGCTAGTAGTAGGTGACGGCCCGGCTCAGGGCATCAATGGCTGGGTAAATGGTAAGACGCACCATTATAGCATAGCATAGAATACTAGTAGTAACAGCAGATCCAATAGTCATAAATTATCGTTAAATACTCGTACACTATACAAAACGAAATGTCTATATAATCGTGAATAATATACACTGAATACAATAGCGCCACAAGGCGCAGGACACCTCGTCTCTACCCTTTGTATTTCGATTTCAATATGGAGCCTGTGAATAATAGAAGGGAGAGATAAAAGTATCAAAGAAAGTGATGATAACAAAGAGAGCTCCCGTCATCCAAAGCCACAGATAACTATAACCCCTCTATCCAGCCTAGAGCGAACCGCGCCCATCTTCCCGGGATTCGCATGGCCTACGTAATAATCCACAGTAAAGGTCCAGATACCCTAGACCGTTTCATCCTCCTCTATTTTAAAACCGAGTAAGCGACCATTCAGGTTTCGAGGAGCCCAGGGTATGCTGTGAGAGAAGCCCGCCAGGCTTCGTCTGAGTTGAGTTCCATGTTAAGAGCGACGTACCTCAAATTCACCTCGACGCTTATGAAGAGAAGATCCGCGAGGATTTGCCCCGTCTATGATTCTCCGGGATCTTGCATTTAGGTCCTGGTTTCTGAGTCCCCAGTCGATGATTTCCGAAGGCCTGTCCATACTAGTAGTACTATAATATTGTCGTTCCCGCCGCTCTGAGTATGAGCTTCGCGGACGCTTGGGCGATCGTTCAACGATCTCGACATCACTCGAATACGAACATGGGCGGCTTTCTCGGGGTAGTTTATACTGCACATCATCGCGAGAGTCCGACTCGCCATTATAAGTGTAACTATAATCATAACAGTCATAACTTCCCGTGGATCCGCATCTTGGAGGAGAGCCTGGTATTGGAATCCTTTGTCCGGATCGTAGAGGCGTTCGTTCCGTCACCGGTGAACGTGGTCTCGGTGCCCGGAAATTGATATCAGTAGTACTTTCCCGAATATAGAATCGACCTCCTTCCCGTGTCTCGGGTGGAGATCTTTTTCGGGACCCGGTTTGGTCGTTGATTGAAGGGCGTTTTTGTCTTAGAGGGTGAGGTGGGGTTTCTAGTGGATCTGCGAATGATACTCTTCGTCTTCTGGTTTCGGTTTCAGCGCCAGCACCGGGTGATCTCTCGATAATGTTCGGGTGTCGTGGTCTCGTGTAGGATGAGGTTGAAGATGATCGGGGAGGGTGTTGGTGTTCTAGAAAAGATTTATCCCGCCAGGCACTACCAGCCGGGTGATCTCGATCTCGATCACGGTCTCGGTATATATCCCCCCCACCCACTTTCACGTTGTGGCTTTAGGCCCGGGGGGTAGTAGACACGGGTGCGTTTGCGTGTTCCATCATACTGTCGTTGCGGTTGCGGCTGCGGCTGCGATCTAGCTTGAGATGATCCCGAACTTCGACGGCTTCGACGATAAATGTAGTATTCATCATCCGGCGGAGACGATCTCTTTCGACGGTGACGACGTGAGCTTTCAATACGCTGGTACCCTTCTCTGAAGCGGTACCGCATCGAGTCATCTAAGCCCAAAATATCCTTCATTGTACGTACGACAGATCCAAGGATCGGAACTTCGTGATACCACTTCGATCTTCTTCTATTGGAGGAGTGGGATGAAGATGAAGAGAAAGATTCTCGTCGTGAGTCTCTTCGCATTAAATCGTCCCGGGTCCTGAAATCATCGTTAGATCTTGGTCGATGCCTCCCGTCGGCGACGGATGAGTAGCTGTAAGAGTCCATATGGGGCTTGGCTCAATACCTATGTACTTTCACTTACCAAGAAGCGACGAGAAGAGATCGAGGTCGAGGTCGAGTATATGAATCAAAGATGAGACAGGATACTTGAACTCGACACCACACCCCCTCCAGGGCTTACGAAACCAAACAAAGAGGTCTCCTCTCCCCGAGAGGTCTAGAGTTGGAATACGGAACAAAGTCCCAATCCAAGGCGCTGGGTGGGTGGTTGTTCTTTTCAAGTTTGGTTTCAAACAGCCCCCTCTAGACCAGGCGGGATGGGATATACCAGGATCTATGAAAGAGATAGAATAAAGAAGAGGAATGTGCATGTGCATATGCATGGGCTGCCGGTCATATATTCAAAGCAGGTGATTCAAGTTTTGTCGCAGTTGCAGAACCTTGGAATTCACGGGCAGCTGGCATTGTCTGAGGGCATACTAGTAGTACAACTTGAAGTACAAAGGGCCCGGGGTAGCCAAGAATAGTGCAGACTTCTTATTTGGACTCGGAACAAAGAATTCTTCTTTGCCTTTCGCGGCGATGACATATTATATACTACTATTTCTGCATATTTTCTCTCTCTCTCTTTCTCTCTCTTTCGCTTCGGGCGTAGGCAGTAAAAGTGATAAAGATAAAAGAGAAGGCAACTACTTCCAAGACTTTCTTTTCGTAGTATTGTTTTGGGATGTGGTTGATGCCAGTGCTGTATGATGCGCTTTGGTCACAGGGGCGCAGTCCGAGTGTCAGCAGGGGTACCACAGGTGACGAAGGCTAACAAAACACTGCTATATAGTGTAGTATAGTAAGAGCTGGAATGGGATGACTTTGTTTCTCGATTGTTCGTGTTAAGAATAGAGATTGCTTGATTGCAAAATCTAAACCGTCTCCTCATTTCTTGTTTTCTTTTTCGCGAGGGGAATATGGTAGTCCGTACTTCGTATGTACTTCACGGGCGGCTCTGCTCTGCAGGAACCGCCTGGGCGCGGGAGTGGCCGACCCACCCTGCAAATCATCATGAATTATTCCCGGCACCCTTCGATGTCATGGATCGCAAATCGAAAAACAGTCACGGTCATGCACGAATTCCACGAGAGCGATAAATAATGGTTACGGCACAGGTGGCGCAACACTGCCCCCAGCCACACTTCTCATCGAATCATAGCCATAGCCGAGCCCGGAGAATTGGGGGCGATGGCGCGCAGGAGAAATCTACAGGACGAGAGCTTCCAATCCAAAACCAACAGTTCGGGGCGTTGGTTTTCCTGCCTGTCGTCGAGAGCGACAATAGTGATTGTGTTCCTAGGCTGCACACCATCATCTAGTAGCGTAGCGGGCCATGCACACCTAACCTAACCCCATCGCTCCAACAGTCGAGCCCGTGACTTATCCCGTTGGTGCAAAATCTCCAAATCAACCCCCCTTACACCCTTCTGGAGCTCGGCAAGATCACCCTCCAAAGCCCCGAGAGCCTCCAATTGTCCCGGATCCGACAGCGAGGTCTCAAACCGGGAATTCGCATGCAATGAAGAGTCCAAGAGCCGCATCGCATGGTCAGAAAAGGCCAATTGTCCCACAAGTGGTGAGTTCACCGCAGTGCCCAGACTCCGTAGTGTCTCTGCCATTTGAATTCGCTTCTCGTGCATTCCCTGAGCACCGCCACCCTCTACATCACCGTTCGCCCGCGGACGAAGTACTGATTCGGGCGATAGTCCGACGCGTCGGAGTAGGCTTTCCAAGTCTGGTTGTGGTTGATCGGGGATAGAGGAGCCGGGACCTGAACCCGGGTTACGCGCAGCGGAGAGAATCATGCCTGGTTGAAGCGAGCGCCGTCTTAGTGACTCGCGTCGAGAAGAGGGTTGGGGCACGAGTGGGATGGCAGTTTCTGCCTGGTATAAGTTGGCTAGTTGTTCTAGGACTTCGTTCGCTGAGCCCCGTTCCCCGAGCTGTTTGATTAGATCTTGTTTGGATAATGTCATATCGACCATACTATCGAGGACCTGTTCAATGTTTTGAAGGGTTAGCTGCATGCCATATCAACAATCAAAATCCCATGAAAGGGGACCCACCTTTTCCAACTTTTGATGCGACACAACTCGAAGCTGACTATGTCCATTCTGAATCTCTCGAAGAATAGGCTCCTGGAACTCTTGACGAGTCGACATTTCCGCCAACACCTCGATTTCCGGGAACAGGGACCCCAATTCCTCTTCCAAGGCGGCCACCGTTTCTGATTCACTTGAAATTGAAGCCTGGTCTTGGCTTACTGCAGAAGCAGCAGACTCTCCAGCTTCAATTTCCTCAAGATACAGCCTATCCAACCGGTCGTGGATCTCTTCAGCCACATAGTCCGCAAGGACCGAACTGAGCTGACCCGTTCGCTTAACCGTATCCGCATCATTGCTATTAAACTTGATGCTTGACATGAGATTCTCCAAATAATTGAGGCTCTTATCGTCCTGCTTTAGCTGGGTGGATAGTGTGGAGAGAATTCTCTTGTTTTCGACACCCGCTGATTCTGTAGCGCTCCTAAAGCTCGCTTCGAGATCGTCGGAAAGTTCATTTGCCTGTTAAACACTTAGCATCAGCACAGCCCTTGTATGTAGCCTAGCTTAGCCCTAGCTTCCGTCAAGTTCTCTGTGGTAGTGTATAATGCGCACGCACCGCAATGGTTGTATTCTGTCTCCCAACCTCATGCTTCTTCCGTAATCTCGTGATATCCCGCCCCCGATCTCCATCCAAACTCTCCTGCTGACGAAATTGCTTTCTGAGAATGTCACATTGTCGCGAGAGTGTATCTGATTGTTTTTGAATCGTGGCTGTGGAGTTCTCGAGAGATTGAATTGCGGCTCGAATATCGGTTTCTAAAAATGGTCGCGTGGCATCGAGGTCTGGTTCACGTAGAATTGGATGAAGATTGCCCGTCTGCGAGAGTTTGTTGTACCTGCCAAAAAAAACCAAAAATGATTCAGGTAAGTAATATATTCAGAATGCGCGAACTGTGCTGCACAATATCTTATCCTTACAGTGCTAGCTCTTCTCGCGAGAGGAGGGTATCAGGGTGCAGATGTGTTGACACCCATTGCGCATTGTCTGGGCCTGGGCCTGTGGCTGTGGTTGAGGCCGAGCCCGAGTCTTCCAGAGCCGAGATTATTGCGTCGCGCTTCACGGGTAACTCTCGCTCATTGAATAAGGAGAGGACAGTGTCGGCGAGGGTGTCGTGGGTTTCCATCTTAGGACTCTGGGCTGAGCGTCGATTCGCGGGGCCGGAGATTGGGACGGGGACGGGGAACGGATCCATTTGTTGTTAGCGGAGCGGAGGTCAGCTCGGTAGCTGCCCAGCTCGGGGCCAATGATGGCTTAGGTACTCCAACTCACTGAATCAGCCTAGCCACGAGGTTTAGATGCGCCCCATGGTGCGAACAATCTCGTTCAAACAATTTGTCTTTATGCGTAAGGGGTTCTTCGTTTGCTAACGTTGCGGTGTGCCATACGTACAGAGATGGTCCCGGTCACGTGAATAGACCGATGTATACAAATTTCCCTTTTGGGTGGAAATCCTAAAGGTAGGGTTGCCCCAGGGTGTTCGACAGAACAGCAAGATAATAGGTAGCTTATACTGAATGGGCTTATTCGAAAATGTATATTTTATGAAAGAGGTAAATTACAAGTATCTAATCCAGTCCAGTCCAGTCCAGTCCATCTTGAGTCCAGAATCACTATCGCTCAAGGTCAAGCCTGGTTAGTCGCCGCCACATCAACCTTAGGATAATACCAAGAAGTAACAGCGATAATAAAGTAAACAAGCACACAAAGCATCCCCTCCAGGTAATTCGACTTCCCATCCCGCAAAAAGTTCCCAACGACCAAAATCGACAGCACAAGTAGGACAACCATGAAAATCTCAAAATTCAGGGTCATGTTCTTACCAAGACCCCAACCCACAATAACAGCAAGAGGCGCATTCAGCAGCGCGGTATGAATCGAAGGGCCAAGACAATGAAATAGCGCAAAATTGATTTGGTTGTCCCAAGCTTCGTCGACGGCGGTTAAATGCTCAGCTGCTTTCTCGACGAGGGGGACTAGAATTAATCCCATGAAATTATCCGAGACGCCTAGTTCGACAATGGGCTCGATTTCTTGGACGAGGAATACCGCAGACATGCAGACGCATGTTAGGGAGACGGCGATGGCAATTAGACATTCGACGAAAGTGAGTTTTGCGCGCCGGTTTTCTTGGTCTCGGTCTTCGTCTTGTCGTTCGTCCATTTCTAGGACGTCGTCAAAGATGGAGTTGTGGCTGTGTAGATTGAAGACGAGGTATCTATCACGCATTTCATGGATGGTTAGCAAATTTGGAAAGATAAGACCAGCCAGCCCGATATTTTGGAAGTTCAAACTCACCCGAAAAACGCCATTAGAAGAATCACCGAAGTAGCACGACTAATCGTAGTAACCGACTCATCCAACTCTTGAAGCGTGAAATTCGGATTCACAGCCCCCTTTAAAGCAGAGTAAAACGCGCTCGGAATCAAAAGACCGAATCCAGCTACCAGCAACAATCCCGTCCCAACTTCACTAACAGCCTCATGAAAGACCTGCTCGGTGCGCTTCAAACCCCCGACAAAGAAACACATGCCCAAACAGAGCAGCAAATTTGCGAGAATCGAGCCGAGGATAGCAGCTTGAATGACGGGAATGAAGCTATGTTCGCTGTTGGGTTCATTACTGGTATCATTATGCAGCAAGACCATGAAAAGGACCAATTCGACAACAGAGCCGAGCGTCGTTTCGACCAAGACTCCCAATACTTTGGGTAACTTCTTGGCTAGTTCTCCGCCCGCGAAGCCGAGTAGGTTTGCTGATGGGACCATGGCGATGTAGTTTAGCGAGAATACCCAGACGTGGAGATCGGGTCGGGCGAAATGCATTACGATTGCGGCGGGGACGAATGGCCAGAGGATATTGACGACCATTGATAGGGTGCAGATGCTCTTGAAGCAGACGAGGAGGAAGTGGATTGGGTGAATTCCTGTTCGGCCACTTTCTCCTGCGCTCTTGACGCGGAAGATGCCCAATACATAGCGGGCGGGGTGGTCCTTTTCGAGGGTCGGTAAGACGGAATTTTGTTGGCCATTTGTCCCTTTTTCCTGTGGTTGGGTATGGATATCGTCTCTGGTTGAGACTGCTCCGATTTGGGAGCCGTACGATCTGACGGAGCCCATTGACGCGGTGGGCGAGGGCGATTAATCTAGATAACAGGAGAGAGAACAAAATAACCAGAGAAGCTTGGCAGACCAGCTGCAGAAGATGCCAAGGGGTTTGTTTTATGATGATCGAAGAAGAAAAATGCACGAGGAACGCTTGAGAAACGCACGAAGGGTCGCACAGAGGGGCAAGGAGAGAAAAAGCAAAAGCTAACGCAAAGGCTGGGGATTTTGTATACAAGCGACGGGGAAGGAAATAAAAAAACACGACCTCTCCACCCTGGCCGGGGCTGCGCTGGCACTGGCACGTCCACACAACCAATGAAACACTGGGCAAAGTGCAGCGACTGGAGCTGATGAGCCGGCAAGGGCTTGGCGGCCACGATCCATGATACATTGTATCGCAGATCGGCTCATGCAGTGGATTTTCTCGTGTGGATGGCGGTGGTTGGGCATATACTTTGCCCTGGAACAGGCTGGAAGGAAGCCATCCGAGCAACTTTGCTGGCAGTCATGGGCACAGCCATGTAGACATGTCTCTTTTCAGAGGCCTCGCCTAGTCTCGCCTCACCTCAGGCCAGGTCATCTCCGTGTTCCAAGCACTCAGGGGATGAGACCAGGCCAAATCGCGCTCAGTGGGGAATAGTATCCGGGCACAGCCACAAACTTGGCTGGCTGCAGAATGGCTGTGGGTGGTCCAGAGCACGATCGACGATGTGAGATAAACAAGCTATCAAAGTTAATCCCCTGCGGAGAGGCGGGAGCTGTCAGTGGGATCGGATGAGTTAATTGGGTGTGTTTTGCAGTTTTGATGCCTTGCACCATGCTTCTGCAATGCTTGTTCTTGTTCACTTTGTTCGGTCGGATCCGATGTATGCCAATGCCAGAATGCCAGGAAATGCCCAGACACGCCCGGTGAGATGATCAGCAGAGTCTGTAGTGGAGGAGCAGCATTAGGGGAGGGGTGTATGTATACACCAGTGGTGGTGTTGTCGGCGAGTTACTGACGGACCCAAATTGTTCTCCGAGATGAAGGAGTAATCGGCGAGAGGTCGGAGTTTTCAATGTTTTCTATAGGGAGTGAAGTCTGGTTGCGGGTCCATCCACTCCTACGGTTATCATCGGGCGATCACCCTTCCGACCAAAAAAATGGCGAATTCTTCTCGACTCTACTTCTACGTCCATTTCACCCACTCCTCTACTTTCATCCCATTCCTCTAGACACCACACATATTGCTGAGCGCTGAGCTGAGCTGAGCTGATTAACAATGGCTTCCACTACTAAGCCTGCCAACCCACCAGTGGCGTTGGACACCATCACTCAACAGATCGGCAACACTCCTCTAGTCCGACTGAACCGTCTGCCCCGCAGCTTGGGAATTGATGCCACCGTCTACGCCAAATTGGAATACTTCAATGCAGGAGGTAGTGTCAAGGACCGCATTGCCTTGCGCATGATCGAGGAGGCCGAGAAGTCTGGCCGCATCAAGCCTGGTGATACTCTGATTGAGCCCACCAGTGGCAACACGTTCGTTGTCCTGCCCTTGCCTTGTGCCCTCTACCCTTTAGCATTGCGCTAACCTACTGAACAGTGGCATCGGTCTCGCTCTGGTCGGCGCCGTCAAAGGCTACAAGACCATCATCACCCTCCCCGAAAAGATGTCCGCCGAGAAAGTCTCCGTCCTGAAAGCCCTGAATGCAACCATCATCCGGACTCCGAACGAAGCCGCCTTCGACTCCCCCGAATCCCACATCGGAGTCGCCAAGCGTCTGCAGAAGGAACTCCCCAATGCGCATATCCTAGATCAATACGGCAACGAGAATAACCCCAACGCCCACGAATTTGGCACCGCCGAGGAAATCTGGGCCCAGACCAACGGCGCTGTCAGTGCTGTCGTTGCGGGTGCCGGAACCGGTGGTACCATCACCGGTATTGCCCGCGGTCTCAAGAAGCACAACCCCAATGTCGATGTGATCGCCGCCGATCCTCTTGGTTCAATTCTCGCCCTCCCAACCACCTTGAATGATGCGCATGAAAATGAGCCGTACAAGGTTGAGGGCATTGGTTATGATTTCATTCCTGAGGTGCTGGATCAGAAGATCGTTGATCGGTGGTACAAGACTGCTGATAAGGAGTCTTTCCAATATTCTCGCCGTTTGATTGCCGAGGAGGGTCTTCTGGTTGGCGGTAGCAGTGGAAGTGCCATTGCCGCTCTGGTGAAGGCTAACGAGGAGCGCAAGTTTGCTAAGGATGATGTGGTGGTTGTTGTTCTGCCGGACAGCATTCGCAGCTACCTCACCAAGGTACGATACGATTCATCCATGCGAATCTCTTTCTTTCTTTCTGCTCTTTCCCTACTGACCATTCTTTTTCACTTTTAGTTTGCCGACGATGACTGGCTCGCGGCCAACGACCTCCTAACCGCCCCTCTCTCCGACACCGTCACCGAAACCCTGAAGCCCACCGAATCCAAGGACCCTCTATCCAACGCCAAGGTCAGCGCCCTCCGCCTGAAACCCATCACCACCGTGACGGCCAATTTCCCCTGCGAAGCTGCCATCGAAATCATGCGCGAAAAGGGTTTCGACCAACTCCCCGTCCTCGCCCCGTCGGGCCGTAAACTCGTTGGCCTGATCACTCTGGGTAACGTCCTCAGCCGACTTACACACGGCCGCGCTTCGGCCAAGAGCCCCGTTTCCGACGTCATGTTTGACTTCTCCAAGATCCCCGAAGTCGTGACTGACCCCCGTGAGGCAACCGGGCAGCAAAAGCGCCGCCAATTCATGGAAATCACCATGGACACCCCGTTGAACGTGCTGAACCGCTTCTTCGAGTGGAACTCTGCTGCTGTTGTTACTGAGAAGGGTGAGGGTGGTTCGCTCAAGCCGTTGGCTATTGTTACCAAGGTGGATCTTCTTTCTTGGTTGTTGCACCAGGGTAAGGCCAACGGTAATGGTGGCAGTGCTTAAGCTAAAACATGATACGACGTTTTCTGGATGATCTGCATATGGAGCAGCCTAGTCGCTGCTTTTTGGGGCGGAGTTTCAACATTTCCTGCTAATTGATGAGGATTCTACTGTTTTTTGTTTATGCTTTTTGTTTTTGTTTTAGATCTCTTTTGGGATCTGGCGTTTTTTCCTTTCGGGGCTCCGATCGGTTTCAACACTGGGAATTGAGGATAGATCGTGCGAATATGGCTTCGTACCTATAAATAATTATTCATAGACCCCGGCCCACAAGTTACAACGGCAATATTTGATGAGAATATTTGGACTTTGATGATCCTGGTTTCAAATTTTATAATTACTCTACTTTTCTGGCCGTGTTTCAACTTGACTGACACTCTTCATCCATTAAATGGATACTATTTACGATCCATGTGTTTAGGTACTAGTATTTCGATTTTGATGTCATTTGAGTGAAGGGAGAGGTGTACAGCTATATAATCCCAATATGTAACAAGAACTTGAAGCTAGATTCGCTAACACAGCGACGAAACAACGCATATTTTCGGAACTCCAACCTCAGTCCCATCTTCAACATCCATCCACCAACCTTCAAAACAGCAACATCCTCTGATCTTTCCTCACAGACACATCCCAATCCACTCCTCCCACCTCCTAACACCAGACCCAATTTCCTCCTCAGCATCCCCCTTAACCGCACCACCAACAACATCAACCTTAATCCCAACCTGCTCAAGCAACTTAAAACTAAAAACCCCCTTCCCATCATCATCACCAAGCACCTCCTCTTCCTCCTCCTCACCACCACCACCACCAGCATCCATCAACCCCGTACTCTTCGACTTCCGAATCCTCTCAATCTCCCCTTCAAGTTTCTCCCTCACAGACCCAGCCGGCAAAGCCGTAAACAAATCCTGCTTATTCCCCGCAATAAGAACCGGAATTTCCGCATCCCGCTTCGTAGAAGATTTCCCCTTACCCAGCGCACGTTGCTGGAGCACTAGCAATACATCGTGCAGATAACTCGCTGTATCGCGAAGGGTGGCTTCGTCGACTAGAGCAGCGGTATCGACCATGAATAACAGTCCGCGAATCTTGGTCTTGAGATCCTTGCTGGTTGACATCGAGACTAGTTCGGCGATGCCTTGGGTTTGGCGTAGTTTGCCATGACCGGGCGTGTCCTTCAACCGGTATCGGACTGGGTTGCGGGTTGCTTCTTTTAGACTGGGGTCGTTTATGGATCTGTAGCGGTTGCTCCCTGTGGGTACGGATGGTGGGAGGGTGACGGATATCAGGGTTGAGGTTTGGGATGTGTGGGTTGTTTGGGACTTTTTGGAGGCGGGCGTTGATTTTGCTTCGAGCTGTAGTGCACGGTGATGTTAGAATAGAAGGATTTCTGTTGGATAGGGGTGTACGTACCAAAGTCGTAAAGGCAGTCTTGCCCGCACCACTCGGTCCAAGTAGGAGGAAGTTACTGGATGGCGGTGACGCCACCGAGCGGAAGAAGACGATGTGAAGAAGGACAGGAACGCCAAAGGTGATGAGGATTGCAACGGCAATGGCGCTCAAACTCCCTTCGAAGAGGAAGGTGAGGATTCCTGTCAACGAGGTCCAGTTGGCCTGAGTCGACATGGTGTGGGCTGATTTCGGGATTGGAGCGGGTAAAGGAGAGTTAAGTTCCCGCTCGAAAGCTCCGGGCTGAAGGGCTCCCATGGCTGCTGATAGCACGGGCCGTTTCTTATCTTAGCGCTGCACATCATTTACTCACTCTACTTTACTCTTAGTCTCCCTGGGACAAGGGTGGTAAGGGTACTAGAGGTATGGAATGAGGGATACATACCACACCCACTCGCGGCCAAGGGATAATACCAATACCCTTGGTCCGCATTACTCTGCTTGAATCTGTTTTGCTGTTCGCTTCTCTTTGCTCTCTTTTTCTCTTTCTCTTGAGTTTGAGTCTCGACAGCTTGACATACAGCATGCGCTTGCTTCGATTGTCTGCTCTGTTCGCCTTCTTAGGACTTGCTCCGGCCCAGACTCTCAGTGGGTTATCCTTTGATGGCGAGGATCTCGTGAGTTTTATGTGGGCTTTTGATGGGCAGTCTGCTGGCCGTTATGACTTCTTTCTCTGTGCTGGTGATGAGTCTACGGGTTCTTATGTGAGTGCTTCATTTCGAGATATACGACCACGCCAAAGCTATGTTCAAGCTAACGTCGGAATCCCCGCTAAAAGGAATCGCTCGAGCGAGTTATCAATGACGGGGCTGTTGTCCCAGGTGACCTGCTCTCATTTAAAGTCGACCGTAATGTCGGAGGAAATGAGCCCAATGCATAGTATGGACTATCCTACCCTACCCTACCCTACTCATTTCCATAATCAATTCTCGCAAAGACAGATGCTAACCTCAACGCTCTCTTTCGTTGACATACAGCTTCCTTAAAGTAATTCCCTCAAATCCATCGGAAAAATGGTCCGGATTTACTTCCCACTTCACCCTCACCAACATGAAAGGCACCTTCTCCACCAAGATCTCCAACGCCGTCAAGTCGATGAAACCTATCCAAATCCCACTCCCATTGGGTCTAGTCGATGGCGACACCCAGATTCTCGCCGGGTCTCCAGAAACACCAATCTATAATGGGAATGCCCTCAGCAGCGCCAGTGACACTGACGCTGACACTGACAGCAATGAGCATAACGAACCAGCAACTCCACCCCTCCAACCCCCAACCCCAACCTCATCTGGTCACGAACACTTCGAGCTAAAGAAACGACTCGGCGTCGCAGCTGCGGCAGCCCCTGTTGCAGCAGCCCCTATAGCAGCTGCACCTGTAGCGGCCGCAGTGGACGTAGACCCTCACACAATTCCCTACGGCGAACAAACCGGTCTGACAAAGTATGCGCCTATGCCCAAGATGGCTGGCACGACGATCCCGCCATTGGATAAATCACCCACGCCTCAGTACCCGACTTTTCCCTTTGTCAAAGCTACGACTTATCTTCCTGCGCCGACGGTTCAGTATACCGACACGGCGTATTTGTCGTTTACTACGCATAGTAGTGAGAATACGGTATGTTGAACTTGAACCTGGCTTTGCCTTCCCGGGACGATGTTGAAATTCGTTCGAAGTGAAATGATGCTAATACTTATCTGCGCGATGTTCCAGGCTGCACCCGCCGCGGCACCGACTTTGGATAAGAGGATGCAGCGATGGTTAGAACGTTGGCAGGATTAGGGTATTTTCTGTTTCGGTTCAGTGCATCACTTGCTCAGCGTTATTTCTTTCTTGCTTGCTTCTATTCTGAGATCTTCATTTTTTTCATGTTTTCTATATAAATGCTTTTAGTTGAGGTTGAGCTCAATATATGCTAGCGGACATTTTCAAATGCTTTGTCCGCTTTGGACTGGTATCTCTGAGAAATGTAAATGCAACACCACCACCCTCCCCTCTCCTCTTCCTCCTTTTATCCTCTTCAATAAGGCTGTACTCCAAATGGCCCATGATTGATGAAAAACAGGGCCATCTATGCCTATATACAAATTCCAGCTTTTTCAACTGTATGTGCTGGTCGTCCAGAATCATGATTCGTTTCGTGAGGCATGCAGTGTCCGTAGGTACAGGCGTAGCCATAGGCATAGTACTCATCTCACCACTAAGGCGACATCGGCGTCGGCGACTTGGGCGACTTCCACTCCTCAAGCGCAGGAGTCATAACCGGTGTCGCGGGACGATGATTATGTCGATCCTCCGGGTGAAAAGAGATATTCTCATGAAGAGCAACATAATCGCTATCCGAATACCCAAGCAAATCATTAATCTGCGAACTCCGATGACCCTTAATATGATCGATTTCAAAACTGCCATAATTCACGAGCGCGCGGCCAACCTCCTTCGGTTCTTGGCTATGGAGCAGGAAATCGCCATTAAGTGCGTCTAGGTCCGGTCGTTCTGCAACGACGAGACGGACGGCTTCGTGGGCTCCGAAGTGGCCTTCGACGGCGAGGACGCCGGCGGGGAGGAGGCTGGCTTTGTTTAGGAGGAGGGCATCGTAGGCGCCTGGGTCGATGTAGATTGTTCCGTGCGGTTGGAGGCCGTGCAGGAGCCAGAATGTTCGGGATTGGATTGGGGTTTCCGAGGGGAGGAAGCGCGTGTGTAACGGTGCTGGGGGAATTTCTATCCCATCACCGGCACCATCACCATTTGAGTCGGATTTGGATTTGGCTTGCAGGGCCTGGAGATACTTCACGATGTCGTGAACGTTGCCGGGTTTGGAGCTTTTGGTGATAACTGTAGTTACTCCGGCGCTGGTTCCGAGTTTCGCTGCCACAATCTTAGTACTCATGCCCCCAGTTCCTAAGGAAGATCCCGCTGATGAAACGTCGGCTTCGAGCGATGAGATGTCGGAAACGACCTCGATGGGCTCGGCATCGGGGTTTGTGCGAGGATTCGCGGTGTAGAGGCAGTCAACGTCCGTCATTAAGAATAGGTAATCGGCCTTGACTGTGGCCGCAGCAATAGCTGAGAGGGTATCGTTATCGCCAAATTTGATTTCCTTGAAGACGGGAACGCCATGTAAGGTTAGCTGACGTGTTCGAGGGACTCTGAGATGTACGGGGTAGATTTTCTTACAGAAACAGCTAAAGTGTCATTCTCGTTGACAATTGGGATCACACCCATGTCAAATAGTTGCTCGAAGGTATTTTGTGCATTGAAATATTGAGTTTTCTGTAAAGGTTAGTCGGCGAGGACAATTAAGGGCAGGCATTCCGAGAGAAATTCGGGGATAAATACATCTGCAATGTCGTTTCTCGTCAAAAGAATTTGAGCCACCGGAACATTGAGGTGTGAGAAGAGGTTATCCCACAAGCTCATCAGTCGACACTGTCCGACAGCAGCGAGTGCCTAGGTAATTGGAGTTAGCGCCGTCGTCAGAGGCCCAGTCCCAGCCAGCCCTGTAGAGAATACTGAGAGATCTTGGGCTCATAGGTGTCCGATTCGCTTTCTCACCTGTATTCGGGGTAGATATTTCGGTCTTTCATCCACGTCCATCCTCCGCAAACCAACCCCCACCGCGCCAGAGGAAACGAGCACGACTCTATGTCCATCTTTGCGCAGCTTAGCTACCGTTTCAACAATCAATGTCAAAATGGAGAGAATGGGCTCATGTGTCTTCTCGTCGACAATCGAACTTGTCCCTAGAAGAACAGTGTTGTTAGTTAATCCATACTGCTTCGCACGTCCAAGTTGACGCATTGACGTATATGTATCCCCGCACCGAGTTTGATCACAATCGTCAGCCCCGAAGCGGCCGCCATGTTGCACAGGCCGGATCAATTTATAGCAACAAAATAATGCTTCCGTGCCACGATTCGAAAGAAAAATCGAAAATGAAAAAGGTCCGCGCCGTATCCCTGTCTTGCACTGCGCGAATGTCAATGTCAAGTTCTGACTCTACTGCCCTGTATCGGAGCCGGAGCAATCTCCGCGGGTTCTGCCGGGAATCTCCGCCCTTCGGAGGTCAATTCTTAGATTCGTCGGCGTTGCGCGCTTCCTGCAGCTTGCAGTTTGCGATTCAAGATGTCCGATTCTCAGTCCTCAGCCTCAGCCTCAGCTGCGGCTGCACCTTCACCTTCACCTTCCAATGGCAAGGACAAGCCGGATACCGGCTTTGTCTCGGGTGATGATACGTGGACCCAGTTCAAGAATATCTACTCCATCCTGACAGGAAAGATGTCTCCGGATGGCATCGAACAGTTCCGACTTGCGCGCGATATTCGGAATGAAGAGGCTGACTGCAAACGCTGTGATGAGCAAAAAGAATTTCTACTTCAATATAGTATGCTCCCACTCCTCCCCCTTCTCCCCAAATCCACAATCGTGTGCACAAAGCTTGAGCTTCACCGACTAACAATGGTAAACCACAACCCATAGGCCCCGTCATCCGTTACCTGAGCGATAACATCAAGCAACTGGGAGGCGACCTCCACAACCATAATATCTACTGCCGCCGCTGTACAGACCGCAAGGGCGGCGGTTTCGACCCGGAATATGGAATCCTGATTTGCGCCAACGAGATGAAAGACCAGGGTCATTTGGAAGATACCATGGCTCACGAGATGGTTCACGCGTTCGATCATCTGCGGTTTAAGGTCGATTGGTCTAATAATCTGCGACATGCCGCTTGTACAGAGGTATGTCTGACTCTGACTCTGAGATATTTGCGCGATGCAGTTACACACCTCTTGGTTGTAATCGCACCCATGGCACGAAGTGACCGACTAATCCAATCCAATCCGTTGCAGATTCGAGCTAGTTCACTCAGTGGCGAGTGTAGATGGTCACGAGAATTCTTCCGAAGAGGGCAATGGAAATTGACCCAACAACACCAAGAGTGTGTTCGTAGGAGAGCGATTCTCTCCGTGCGTGCTCGACCTACCTGCAAAGACGAGGCGCATGCGACTCAAGTGGTCAATGAAGTTTGGAATAGCTGTTTCCGAGACACGAGGCCGTTTGATGAAATTTACAGATGATACCGCACCGCACCTTTCAAGTTTTGCCTCCATCAGTCGACACTGTCCGACAGCAGCGACTTACCACCTACACCGTGTTATATTATATACCTCTCACTCTCATCTCATCTCATCTCACGCAGCCCTACCCTGTACAATAGAACCATTTGTGAATGTACCATATGTCATTTCATTGGCACTGTATGGAAAAGATCAAATTAAGAGCACATGTTCCAGATCGCAGGCGCCATCCATACCATAGCTTATACTCCAAGAAACTCCGAAAATGCACAAAATGCGCGGACGCCAGAAACACCATGATATCCACGCTATGGTCATGGATCGAGCGAAAACAGAACAGAACCAAAAGTAACACCAAAACACCAATTCTGTCATGCGTAAAATAATCATGCTTTGCCCTCCTTGGACGAGGCGGAGCTCCGCTTCGGTTCCTTGACGCAGTGCTTGATGATCCAAGGGTGGCGCTGGATTTCGTCGAGAGGAATACGCTTCTCGGGGTCAAGAACAAGCAACTATTACCAAATGAGCATGCGAATATCGAAAGGAGATAGATTGGACGCGTGTTGGGAACTTACTCGCTTGATGAGGTCCCTGCCCTCGGGGCTGACGAAAGAAGGTACAGACATATCCGCGCGGGCAATTCTTCGCTGGGTCATTACTGGCGTATCCTCGAAAGGCGCCTCACCGACCAAGAACTCGTAGGCCAAAACACCCAGACTCCACAGGTCAACCTTCTCGCTGTAGTAGTTGTCCTGAGAGCCGGGCTTCAGCATCTCTGGGGGCAGGTAGTCGAGTGTCCCGCACATCGTCTGTCTGCGGTTGTTAGGAGCGTGTACGCTCCAGCCGAAATCACTGATCTTGATTTCGCCGTGAATACCGACCAGGATATTCTCCGGCTTGATGTCACGATGCATGACATGTTTCTTGTGGAGGTATTTGAGAGCTGCCGCCATCTGCGCAATGTACTGCGCCGCCTTCCACTCGGGGAATCGGTGCTCTTTCCGAAGATGCTTGTACAGCTCTCCCTTGCCGGCGAATTCTAGAATAAGGAAGATCCGCTTGCTGTCGTGGAAATGGCCGTACAGACGCAGCACGTTCGGGTGGCGCAAGTTACTCTGAATCTCAATCTCGCGACGAACTTGCTTCTGGACGCCGCCCTGTTGCAGCTCCGATTTGTGCAGGACCTTGAGGGCGCAGACAAAGCCCGAAGATCGCTCCTTGGCTAGGTAGACACGGCCGAACTTGCCCTTTCCGAGAGGTTTACCAATCTCGAACATTCCGAGGTGCAGTTCTCTGGGAATAGTGGACTCGGATCCAGAGGTTGAGGTGCGTTGTTCGCCGTTTTCGTCGGTGTTGCGGGTCACCAGTGTGCCCTGCGATCCCTTGCCAGGGGAGACAGGGATATTCATCGAGTTGGTCTTGTGGTCATTGGTATTTTGCAGAGCTAGCTTTAGCAATTGGGCGCGGTTCGAGTTGCTTTGGCTCGCGCCCAGACCGGGTCGAGAGGAGGCGGTAGAGAGAGAGTCCTAGAGCAGATCGAGTCAGCCAGGTTGGTTGGAAGGTGATGTATGATCTTGTTGTAAGGTACCTTTTGCTTGCCATAGCCACGGTTGGCGGTAGTTTCCTTTTCCTCCTTGACGGACAGGTGCTCGAATCGAGCCTCTAGTGTCTTCGTCGCCATTGTTGAGAAGAAGTAGAAACAGTGCAGCGAAAAGGGAGAAAGAATAGGAAGCAAGAAAAGAGGAGATCTGTCGACTTAAGTATCGAGTTGATTGACTCAAGCCTGGACTGTCATGGTCAGTAAAGTTGTCGAAGTTGGCGAAGTTGGGCGAAGTTGTCGATAGAAGGGAAGTTGGGGAATGGAGGAACTGGAACTTGAACTGTTTGGGTTCGGGTCCAGCGCGTCGCCCCAGCAACCCCGTCGGCCCGCCCTTATTCCGCTGATAGCGATTAGCCCCGCGCGATGATCCACCTAGGACCATCCCATCGCATGGAATTGTCTCGCAACACTCTCTCCATGACGTTATGATTTAACGTGCTGATGGCTTCCAGAACACCAGCTGCGCCCCCGCGAGGCCATGCCTCAGTCTCACCTGAGGTCAAGAAGCCACAGCAGATTTCTGTTGGTGGCTTCCGAATCTCGACCCAGAAGCTCCCCATCCTCAAAGCCGATCCGATTGACGAAATGACCAAGAAGCTGGGCATTCAGGTCCCTGAGATGATATTCGGCGATAATTATGTGTGCATTGAGCACCCGCCCAGTGGCTGGGGGATCAACTTCAATGCGTTTGATGCGCTGGACTTGGTGGACAAGACAGGACAGTCGATGCTGCAGGTCGCATACTCAAAAGAATGGCAACAGAGCAGGTAGGAAGGACCGCACTCGATTGCCTCAATGTTTCATCTTGCGCAAACCCTGACTTACCACGTTGGTCTTCTCTCTAGAGAAAAAAACACACGACGGAATCAAGGAGGTTGTTAAGCCATTCGATTGGTCGTACAGCACCGACTACAAAGGCACCTTAAGCCCGAACGCCCGACCCTTCGAGGAAACAACGAAGCCAATCCCTATCGAGCTCCTGAAGCGACCGGATCCGATCCTATTCTTCGACGAAGTCGTCCTTTATGAAGACGAGTTGGCTGATAATGGAATTGCAATGCTTTCCTGCAAAATCCGCGTCATGCCAGAGAGACTTCTCCTCTTGACGAGGTTCTTCATGAGACTGGATAATGTCTTGATTCGACTTCGCGATACTCGGGTCTATGTCGATTTTGAAAAGAAAGAGGTGATTCGGGAATACCAATCCAAGGAATGTGAATACGAGAAAGTTAGACAGGTACGAACCCCTCATTCAGCTCAGAGGTAGAGCTCACTCGTACTAACCCCATTGTCCTCTGTCTAGATGCTTGCTGGTACCCGGGATGATATCCCGGCATTAATGAGAGATGCCAATCGACTTTCTGAATTGCTGCCTGTGGTAGATAAGAAGTCCGAGTGTGTAGCTCTTGACAGCTGAAGTGTGAGACTTGCGCTATGTCTCGCATGTCTGTATGGGATTTCCAGCGACGTATGGGTATGATCTATATCAAATTCAGCAGTAGACCGTCTTATCGCCAACTTTCGACGCTCAGGAATTTGGCAGTGAAGTCTCGCATTTTACATTCCGTCGCTTTCAAATGGGAAAGTGTTTTCGTCTCTCGGAAGATCCACTACAACCAGCTAGCCATGAAAGTCATCCATGAAGAAACATTACGAAATAGACGGAAATGATATGAAACTTTTTTTTTCGCGGGTTGTGAACGAACTAAATATCCAAAAGAATGAAAATATCCTCAATACCTTAGGTTGTCTAAATCCAAATGGCAAACAACTAGGCTTTCTACTAGTAGGCTAGAAAGGTATGTAGCTTACCAGAATACTATGACCGGACATCTGCATTACATTATGCGTTCAAACTCAACCCCCCCAAACAACTTCTGGTGAATTATTTACTTGTATGCAAACATATCAGTACAAAGACGGCTATCCACACTGGGATTTTATAGTATAGACTCTACTGTTGATGCAACACCATGCCTGTTTGCATGTTTGCCACAGGGTTCAAGCCCTTTGTTTAGCAATCACCTAGGCAGGTAACTGCCAGATATTACCACTAGTATATATACTGCGCCTTATCCCGACAAGGAGATAGATTCTACATATATCACTGTCCAAGTGAGTATATACTGTAACGTATTACATGTCGTTCAGGAATCCAAGGTTGCCAGCGCCTTAGCACCTAGACGTCGAAGCCATGTGGGTACTATTTCGTTGCGATCTTTTGCCAGTGTCCTTCGGCTTCTTCTTCTCCTCCTTCCTCTACGTTAAATGCTACTCCTCGTGAAGCGACTTTTTTCATAGTGGCTGGCTGTTTTTTTTATACCTAGGTATACACCGTGTGCCACTGCCAGATTCTAGGAGTCTTTGAGCGGGACATCTCAGAGATAGGGATAGAGTCCGAAGAGGATCTATCAAATTTGTGACGGCCACATACAGCGCATTTGAGTACTGTGACAAGCTACCAGTGATATCGACATCCTGACCTTCTACTTAGCCCAGAAAAATTGCACAAGGTAGTAATCCTGACCCTGTTAGCTCCCAAATTTGGGGACTTATGGTCCAATTCAGCTATAACTACCTTGTGCAGTCTTTCCTGGCCTAAGGAGAAGGTTAGAATGGAGATATCACCGGTAGTTTGTCACAGTACTCAAATTCTCTGTATGCGATCACCAACTTTTCAGAGACATTCAATGAAAGCGAGAAAAATAGCACAATGAGTATAGGCGTTACAACAATACACCACCGTGGCGACTGATCAGCCGCAGAAATGGTGACATCGCATCAATTTACGCCATATCGATCTAAAATGCAGCAAGAGGCCCGCAATACAGAGGCACATCATCGGCTAAGGGACAATAACAATCTTCGCAGCAAGACAGTAATTTTAGTAAGCGCCGGCGAACTACAACGAAGTGTATTCGAGAATATGGACCAGGTTGGCCACCAAGTCAAGGTTGAGGAAGCAGAACCACAAACCGATACTCTGGATTCGAACGTGGTTCAGGCAGAAGAATGATCCAAGCAGCCAGAGTGTTGCCAATGCCGGATACAACCGTCTACGCTCAATTGTTGATGACAATGATATCAACGCATGTCTAGATGAAGATAGTTTCTTCGAGAACGAAGATGAATTTGGACATGGCAGTATCACTATCTCTGAAGGGGATACAAATCCTGATTTTATCGATGGAGTCGCCTGCGGCACGCCATGGTCTGTGCCGTCATATATGATCACAGCTTTAATGCGCAAACCCGATACGTTGGACGGTCTTTCGAAGCGCGATTGGCCTGAAGAGCTGTATAAACGAATACCTGAGCCAGATATGCTGCAATGTATCATGGTCGTTGTCGCTGATCGGAAAGCGTGTGAAGAGGGTTGGGTTTTGTTCTTGGCTGTGAATCAGAAGGGAGAGATTCTTCCTTTCCGGATTCGTGAGAGCGCTGACTACGCAGCTCAACTGATATTTAATTTCATGGATGGACAGTGTCTGGACGAGAATACTCGGGATCCTAAAGAAGATATCGAATATTACATGCGTGGGGGCGATGGCTGGGCCTGCTGATGCTGTTTTGAAACGAAGAGCTCTATTGTTTTCTGGACTCTGGACCATGTCGTAAATTAAGTATATTCAAAAGGAACACCAAGGCCAGACATTATCCTGTGTATGTGACTGAGGCCTCGGAGGCCTCAGGCCTTAGTCAACTCACACTGATCTGTAGATTGCCCGCCCTGCCCTTCTACTGGACCATGTGCATGTATAATAATTTCTCAGGGCCTCTCTGAAAACTACAATGAAGCTCCAGTCAATTCCTGGTCTCGGACTATCTTTTCTCTCGTGAATTTTTTGCCCTCTTCATTTCTTTTTCTTTTGCTTCTTTGTAAGATACTCTAGAGTCTTCAGGTACGCTTTTACTGCAACTGATAACTTATCAACCATCGCCCACCGCCTTCGCACAGAGCTGAGAGACAAACAGTGTAAACAACCTACATCCCAAAAAAAGATCGCCAATCGCAACGATACAATAACCAACGCCATCGCAAAATGCCGACTTCAAGATTGACAACGTTATGCGCGCGGGAGATCCGCGGGTTCCATATTAAAGGCCTTCAGGTATGATATCACGCTGACCTCACTTCGTTACTCACAAGCCCCAATGCTAATCCCCTGCACAGCGGCCATTCAGCCAACGGGCAACAATCTCCTCGACAACATCATGGCCAGCATCCAGTGCCAATGTCAGCTCCAAGACCTCTTCCACGTCCCCTAATACCCTGATTCTTCCATCCCGATCATACTCCCAAGGTTCCGCTGTTTCGCGACTGGCTAGAAGTGCTGCTTCGCCTGGAGCTGCGGCCGAGACTTATGTGGCGTACGGCATGACCCAGAAGATCTTCGAGGCTTGTTCGAAGCAGGGAGATTATACTGTTCCGCAAGCGTCGCAGAAGGGTGTTGAGGTTCCGCTTACTGAGTCTGGTGAACACCTTGGTGTTAGTGAGAGCTGGTGGTATAAAGGTTCGTAAACTATCCCCCTCTCCCCTCCTCCCCTCCGCCCGCCTATACCGGATGGCGCATCTCAGCTTGGATCTGGATTGGATTGGATTGGAAATGCGAAAGTGAACTGATACTAACTCCATGTCTACAGAACTGGGCCTCGCACCAACATTCTCAACCTGGTCCCAAATCACCTTCCTCCACATGTATCTCTTAACCGTCCGACTACGCGCCCTCCCCTACCGCGACAGCGTCCAGACTTATTCCCGACACTTGATCGACCATTTCTCCCACAACGCCGAGCACCGCATGGATGTCTTGCACGACCTCGGAAGCCGGGGTATCCGCAACAAGTACTTGAAGGATCTCTTCATTCAATGGCGTGGAATCATCGCCGCCTACGACGAGGGTCTGATTAAGGGTGACGCGGTGCTGGGCGCTGCTGTCTGGAGGAATTTGTGGAAGGCTAGTGCCACGGGCCCTGATGGTCAGGAGCTTGATTGGACTAAGGTTGCCTGGGTTGTGGCTTATATGCGTCGTGTTCTTTTTGAACTCTCGAAGATGGATGAGGCCGATATGGCTTTTGCGCTGTCTCAGGGCGGTGGCGCGGAATCTGCAATCTTTGGGTATAATCCTATTGATAAGAAGATGGCCGAGGCGAGTAACTGAATGAATGGGGTGTTGGATTGCGCTGGGCCGGGTTGAGCTGAAGACATGCCGCCCCGTGGATTCTTATTTTCTCTTCCTCATTGTTCTATTATGTGTACGGGGGATCTTGTTTGCAGGCCCGTTCTTCACGAGCTTAATCATGTACAGTAATCTATTTCAACGCAACTCTGTCTATTGTATATTTTGCATTTACTGGTGCCATATCTACGAACTACTAGGGTACATTCAAGTTTATGTCTTCTCTGTTCGACTCTTGGCATTTGAGCTGTGTATTGATTCTAGATCTAATTCTCCTTTTTGCCAAAGAGGTCCTTCTCAACCATAGCCCGGCAGATGGGGTGATAGAAATCCTTATACTTATCAAAGGTCTCCAACGCCACAGCACGATTAGCTTTCTGGAGATTGCGGAACCTGACAATATTTGTTAGTAATTTTCTCGCGTTTCTTTCAAGAGACAAATGGGACTCGGATGTGCGTGAAACTTGAACATCCAAGGGGTTTCAACTTACAAAGGTCGCACAAACTTCATTCTACCAATACGGCCCAAAAGTTCCGCAGTAGGCTCAATAACACTCTGATCACCAGCCTTCATACCGACCTGGAAGTAAAGGTTCGCAACCTCGATATTCTCACTCTTAGACAGTCCATAGACGTCACCCATGAGCTTGGAAAGCTCAGGACGCAGCGGCTGCTCCCAGCGCAGAATTTGCTCGAGGAATACCAGGATCTGGTTAGCGGTAAGACCATCCAGGTCGCTTGCCGCGGGCTTGAAAGAGGACTCGGCTCCGGACAGAGTCTGCCATTTGTTGGCGAGATCGTAGACGACGTCGACGAGTGAGGTGTCGAAGTCTGGCTTTGGGGGTAGGCCGGGAGCATAGAACCATTTGTCCCAGTCTAGTTCGTTCAGAAGCTTAGAGGCCTCGGGGTCGGAGCTGAAGAAGTCGAGGATTGTTGCTTTGAACTCGTATGAGTCGAGGGATTTGCACTTGAAGACGGTGAAGTACTGCGAAAGTTAGCATTAAGTAACCAATGCTAATGATAGAATGTGCGTAGACCTACGTGAGGAATAAATTTGTCAAACTTGGACTTTCCAACAAGGTTCTCCAGGTGGAAAAGGAAGTTGAAGCCTTTCTCGTAGGGAACGCTGGAGAAAGCGTCATCGGGATCCTTGCCCTTCAGGTCGGTGATCAATTTGGTGAACTCGTGGTCGTGGCCAAAGTGGTCCACGGAGTCGGTGAGGGCCTTCCAGCCGATAATGGACGAGAAGTGGCGGTATGCCTCGCCGTGACTGTAAAGGTTAGTTTTGGTTTATTAAGCCCAGTCAGTTGACATTTTAGGCGTACGTACATAGCGGCCAGAATCTAGTACACGGCTAGGTTAGCAGGGGAAGGCAGATGGGTATTGTCACAATTATTACATACCCGTCTCTCAAGATACACAGTCCAGCCCTCATTCAGCCAGAAATGCTCCCAGGAACAGTTTGTCACCAGGTTACCACTCCAGCTGTGAGCGAGCTCGTGCGCGATGACATCGACGTTTTCACGGTCCTGTTCCGTGAATTAGCTTCTGAGGAGGAGGAGAAGGAGTAGTCAGTCAGAAAGGGATCCTTCTGTGGGACAAACCTTAGAGATAATGCTGGGAGTTGCAAAGGTGAAAATCGGGTTCTCCATTCCACCGTAGGGGAAGCTGGGCGGGAGAATCAAAACGTTGTACTGGCCCCAGGCGTAGGGGTAGACAATTTTCTGCAAACTCGTTAGATATGAGATTGAGACGAGACCTTGAAATTGTGAGAACATCGTTCAGCACACATACCTCAATGGTGTTGATGAAAGTCTCCGTGTCAGCTTCGAGCTCCCACTTGCACTCCTCAAGCTTGTCCGGGCTCGTAGCCACGACACTGCGGGGACCAATCGAAGCTTCCGCTACATCTCTAGGATAGAGGTTAGTGGCATATCTTTTGAGTCGATATCTCAAGGAAGATCATCATACCCGCTTGCAATGGCAAAGAGATAGCTTGGAATCGGGACCGACTGGTTAAATCGGTAGAGCTGACTTCCAGACTCAGTCGTCGGGTGTGATTCCTTGATCAGTAATCCGCTAGTCTTGACTGGCAAGGGCGAGGTGATGTTAAAGTCAATGGTGCTCTTGACGTCGGGTGTATCCTGGCAGGGGAAGATGGAGCGGGCATGGATGGCCTGGCATTGCGAGACTGATTACACACGTTATGACGGGATTCGAGCCAAATGATTGGATTAGTGACCTACACATATATGGGTGCTTCTTGTTAGAGGTTTGAGCGGGAGTCAACCATTGAAGGGCAGTGCACTTGTCAGTGGTCTTGACGGCAATCTACCGGAGGGCGACATTAGTTTGATGCTCATACGATATGATACGACACCCCCTGTCTCTCTCTCTCAAGGGATGCCCTCACGAGCAGGAGAACGTACATCCACCTCAATGGTTTCATTCAGCTGCACACCCTTCTCGAGGCTGATCTTGAGCGGGGTACCAAAAGGTTCCAGCGGGGCCAGCAGCTCCCACTTGGAAGCTTGGCCATCCACCTTGACCTCACCGATGTCGAGATGGCTCGTGTCTAGGATGATCTCCTTGGATTGGGCCTCGGTAGTGGAGCGAAACTTATGCACGACATTTCCGACGAGCTTCTTCTGATCGAACAGGATCTCGAAGTTGGCGGTGATATGGGCAGAGCGCCAGTTGTTGTAGTTGCTTAGCGTGTTCGGATCACGCGGGTTAGTGACTGTCGTCGCCATCCTGCGGAATAATTGTTGAGGACGAACAGGGACAGCTGTAGGAGTGGAGAATGACAAGAAGGAAAAGATACGCGCGGGGAAAAAGAAGCTTGGATTCATCTGGGTGCTTCCATGGATCTGTGGAGTCGCGGTGTTGGTGTAGTTTTTTTTTTTTTTCCCCTTCGGAGTTGCCGGCACTAAGCGTGCTGCGTTGCAATTTGCGATCAGTCACAGTGACAGTCCAATCCGGTTAAATCCAAGACTTGCAGATGATTAACAGTCTGATTAGACTTTTGGAGGAATCGAATTTCAAGACTCCGTCATGCCTGATTCAGAGATTGATAACCTCCCAAGGTTCTACCAGTGATACATGACATATTATATTATTATATCATTTTAAGAGATCATTCTGATATAATACTAGTACTTATGAGAGAGAGAAGAGGGAAATTATGATACACCTGTCATACTACAGCCCTTATCAACATGTATTGTATTGGGAAATAGCAGCATTCAAAGACAAAGAAAGAAAGAAAAGAAAGAAAAACCATTCGTAGCTCTTGATCACATTAACACACATCTCTCTCCCTGGTTTGCGATGTATACACTCGATGCGCTAGGGACAAACACCCGTCCCCGTCACCCCCCTTTTTCCCTGTCCCTTTTCTGCTTTGCCCCCCCCCCCAGTCCAGTCCAGCCCAGAAGATAATCAATCTCTTCTCCCTTCCAAGTTGATCTTTTCTCTATACATTCAATGATTATCCCGATTATTCCTTGATTTATTCTTAAATCCCCCTCTCCCACCACCAACAAACCCCCGCATTTCTTTGTATCTCATTCGCCCACCGCCCTGCCACGGACCACCCCTGACCCAAGCGCGGGACCGCGGCCCCTGAACTCCTTCGCACAATTGCGACCACATTCGCTGTTTTCCTATTGTTGATTGGCATACTCTGATCCGATCTCCCGGTAGGTGGTCCTTCTCAGTCTGGATATGCGCTCAAATGCTGACCCTAACTTGATTGGCAGAAACAAATAGATCAATTGTGTGCGAACGTTTGGAACTTATGCTTCTGCAGTCCGCGATTGCCTCGCGATAGATCTTCGGAATTCCCCGTTCTATATGAAGTGAAACGTTAAGACGGCCTCGATCGATCCCACGAAATCCTCCGCCCTCATTATATCCAGTCATCTTCCGAATGAAGAATGATTGACGCCGCTCAACCCGCATCTTCCTATACAGTTCTAATTTCTCGCCCGGTCTTGCGCGAGTAGCGCCGCTTACAATACACCCTCTATAAATCCTGCTCGCCGATCCTCCACTCCTCCATGCCTGGTCTCTACGTCTAACCCATCTTTAATACCTAATTCTATACCGCTATCGTCCTCGAAAATATGCTCCACCGCTCGGCCGTGGACGATGATCCCAGAGCCTTCCACCGACGTCCTCCCGGGCCCCTCTCAGAACCCCCGTCGGCACCGCCCCCTAATCGGCCCGCTTCTCGGTCATCCCGGCCAGGCTCCCGAACTCGCATGATAAAGACATCTAGGGCTGTGACCCCGACAGGACTTGGGATGGTGACGGAGAATAATGTCCCGGAGGTCTCCCCGGTTGGACTCAGCAGCGCCAGTCCAATCAAAGAGGGCCTGGGAAGTTTAAACCGATGGTCACAATCCACAACCTCAAGCAAGAGTCCATCTGAATACACGACCAGCCACCGTCGAGGCAGCTCGAAAATGTCAATCTCCGGCCATAGTCCACACGGAGGAGCCGGGCTCGGGGAGCTTCCAGAATTAAGTCTCCCTGAATTCAGGGCGTCCGACATGTTTGCGCCAGGCCCAAACAATCCCCACCTGGATCTATCTTTCACGGCTTCAAGTAACATCTTCCAAAGCTCTCCACCCAACGATACTCGAGACTCGGGCTCTGCGCCTTCCAATCCCGCGCGCACAAGCGAAGGCGCCACTTCGGCAGATGGAGAAGGCGATGCCGATGCCGACGCCGAGGCGGAGAATCGTCAACATGGCCAAACTCAAAAAGCCATGCTCTCAAAAGCTCTTCAAAAGGCGAATACGGCTGTACTTCTCGACAACGCGGCCAATTTCGAAGGTGCCATGGAAGCATACACGGATGCCTGCCAGTTACTGCAGCTAGTGATGATGCGGAGTAATGGAGGCGATGAAGAGAAACTCAAGCTACAGGAAATCGTGAGTCTGAGGGTTTACCAGGAAACTACAGATGGACAGAAAGACTAACCAAGCACAGCGCGATACTTATATGATCAGAATTACGGAACTCGAACGCATGGACTTCCCCCTTCCCAATAGCGCCGGCAAAGCTCTTCCAGAGCGCCCTCTCAGCCAGGAGTCATACGGAGAACTACTTCATGCCTCGGCGCATGACGAATCGAACCCCAACAGTCAACATAACTCTACGAATTCCAGCCTTTCTCTTCAAGCGGCCATGGATGAGATGAAATCCTTACCAGCGGAGGCCATTCCACCCCGTCGTCAATCTTTACGACTTACCGGCCAATCTGGCAGATCGACTCCATCCAGCGTCGGAAACACATCTTTCAATGGTCAATACTTGGATACGGCTGCGCAAGGAACGAATGAACCTTCCTCGTGGTTGGACACAATCGATGAATCGGGAGCATCATCTCCGTCGTCTGCGAACTCGAAAGCATCATCGGTATACTTGCGTCGACGTACAAGCCGTCGTCTTAGCACCGATACCGAGGCCGAGTTTGACGCGGCTCTCGATGCAGCAGTCGAAGCCGCATATGATGATGGGTTAGAGCCTGTGATCGAATACAAGGACGAGGAAAGCGACGATATTGTGGCCAACGCTCGCCGGAATATCGAACTGGCAAAACAGCGAGTTCGAGAGGCTGAGCTTGAGGCGGAGGTTGCGATGAACCGTGGTCGTGAAATGCGCCGAGCTCAGGAACAAAATTTGTTCGACGAGCAACCCATGGATCGTCATTCTGGTTACTTGGACGAGGAGGCAGAGGAAGAAGAACGCCTTCTCGAAGAAATGACCAAGGGCTATGTAATGGACGATTTTGAATTTGGCATTCAATCCAAGTCCGCATTGCCTCGAGAATCCGACTCTAGCAATATGTCAGGCAGAACTTGGGAAAGTTCGGCTGGTTCAAACATCACAGGCACCGGCGCAACACTTTCCACTCTTACCGAAGACGAAGACATTCTGCCTCTGGATGGACCGGGAGGACCGCGTAGCAACTTGCCTTCCTCTCCACCAACCGCTGCGTTGCCCCCAATTCCAGTCTCGTCGGATTTCCCAGGTCTCCCACCACACCGAGCCTCATTGACCAACCCTCCTCCTCCACCAACTATGGGCCCGCCTCCAATTCCAGGAGTGCGCGCGCGAAGACTCTCCAAACAGGCACCCACAGAGTTAAAGATCGAGACGAATCGCACTCGTGCGGATTCTGACACTTCTGCTTTGGATCCTTTATCAACAACACCCTCGGCGAGTCGGCCACCTCCACCTCTTCCCAAGGACGAACCGACACCAGAACACTCTCGAACCGCATCGCGATCCAGCTTACGTCCTGGTAAACGCAACCCATCCGTTGGCTCTATTGCGGAACAAATCCACCTCGCCAAAACACGCACTCAGGAAGACGACGAGCATCTTCCTCCTTTACCTCGAACTATTGGAAAAATACCCTCTGCTCCAGACGGGCTGCACAAGATAGGATCCGAAAACAAGGCGTTCCGAACGCGTAACGTGTCTGTTCCCAACCCCGAGACAGCACCAGGATCCCCTACCACCCCGTGGAGCGGTTCTTTCCCATCCTTGGATTCTCAGAAAGCTCCCATGCCCAGCACCATGCCAGTTCTACCCACACCAACTGCTACATTCTTCACTCAGAATGGATTGCCTACCGGCGGATTGAACCTTTTCGACTATGACATCCACTCACCTACCAGTCTGGGCTGTCCGAACACAATGATAGCCAATGCGCCACAACAGCTCGAGCCATGCCCTGAATCCTTCCTTTCCCGCCCATTCTGGCTCATGAGGTGTCTATACCAGACAATCGCCCATCCCCATGGCGGCTACCTTTCCGCAAAGCTTTTCATCCCTCGGGACGTCTGGCGCGTCAAGAACGTAAAGCTCAAGGCTTTGGAAGACAAAGTTGCCAACTGTGACCTCCTGACAGCAGCACTACTCAAACTTGCCCAGGTCGATACCTACGACGCAGACGCAGTGTTGGAAGAGATGCAAGCTCTAGAGGGTGTTCTCGACCAAGTTCAAGGTGTTCTTTCCAAAAAGCTAGGCAACGAAGTCGGCGTCCACACAGCAATTCCAATCGTTCGTCCGAATGCAGCACCCGAGGATCCCGCACACCACGATCCTGCGCCCTCCAGAACATCCGGCACCTCAAACAAATCCTACCTACCCACCTGGAAACGTCTTCGAGCAAAGACCTCCGGTATTAGTGCTGGTGCCACTACGCCTACCCCGCCTAGCGGGAGGGATAGTGCCAAAGATAGCTTCAATCTCAGCTCCCTGCCCATGACGTCGGCTCCGTCATCGTATGTGAAGCGCAATACGAGTCAACTTGAATTTTCAGGGCCAAATTCTCAATATATGAGTGCTTTGGCGCGTCTGTTTGATGCTGCTCAAGTTATAGGTATGTTGAAGAGTTTCTCAACCTTTTTCTTTTAAATTATCGTTTTCTGACTGACTCAACCACCACAGATCAAATCGCTCAACAAGTAGAAGATCCCGGACTCAAGCACTCCTCCCCAACACACGTTGGCCTGGAACTCAGCACAAGACACGCAGCCGAATTCTTCGGCTTCTACATCTGTCGCTTTGCCTTGGCTGATGTGGGACTTATGCTTGATAAATTCATCAAGCGTGGTAGTGAGTGGGTGCTGATTTAGCCAATTATTTGAGGCATTTCACGCAAACATCCCCCACACTCTCCCCCATTTACCACCCACCACCACCACCACCAATCTCGCCATAACTGCCGAGTAAGGACTCTTTTTTGATTTGCACTGCCGATATTCTTTTCACGTCCATATTCACCCCTTCACCCTTCACCTTCACCTTCACACCCGCCATGTCTTTTAAGATACCATGATTCGCCGTTAAGATATGACTTGAAGAAAGAACATAATTGCCATGAAATGGGATTGTATTTATTCATTTCCACTTTGAATTCCTTACCTTCCTCTCTGTATATCGTATAGTAGTGTGTGCCTTTATTTTTGAGGTCGTTGATGTCCCTGATATTAGAGGAAGCTACAGGCGCATGAGCCTGGATCGAGAGGTTGTGTTCACAGGTGCTGTTTTCGCATACCGGTAAATAGAGGCGTGACATGGACAATATGATTTGTTTCATGCATGAGTTCACCCCGGATCTGGGCCCACAATCTGATATCTATGTGATAGCAGTGCTCCTATATTCTATACCACTTTGAAAGAAGTATGGTGCATCACCGCCACCACATCTCATGCAGCAATGCGAGACATAAATCGAAGCGGAACAAGCGGTCAAAGAGCGTGGGGGTCTCTTTGTTCATAACCGCACCGATTGTGTTGATAGTTAGTGTAAATAGCATCAGATTTTATTTTTTTGACTGTGAATATGCGTTTGATGTCGGTAGATCTCACTACTGCTACCTCTGGTCGGTCAGGTATCAGTTAAGCGCCCCCAAGTGTCCCGTGATGGGAGTTGCAGATCACGGCGTGTGAATTCTGAGCCCCGCATGCAGGTCTGACGTGGCAAGGCTCCTTGAGGCTGAATACACTCAGCTCATAACCCGGAGATGAAAGTGACATTTGAGGGAAAACTTTTCCTTCTTCTTGCTTGGTGTTAATATTTTTCATATGCGCAACAGGCTTTATCGTCCCCATGAGTCCTGTTCTTTACTTTGGATCAAACTAGAGAACTCTCATCGAGCGAAACCGACTCCGGCTGATTCATATCGATGTTGAGTTCAGGTAGCTCAAAGCCTAGCCCAGACCCCTTGCCATGACTGCGCAAATGGACACTGAGCCTAAGACTCACAATGAATATACTGTGGGATGGGTTTGTGCTTTGCCAAAGGAGCAGACCGCGGCAACAGCCATGCTGGATCGAAGACACGCCGGGCTCCCAAAACCGCAGAATGATCCCAATACTTACACCCTTGGATCTGTTGGAAGCCACAACGTCGTCATAGCCTGCTTGCCCAAAGGCCAAATTGGCAATAATTCGGCGGCGAGTGTTGCTACCTGGATGATCTCGACTTTTCCATCTATCAAATTTGGCTTGATGGTGGGTATTGGCGGCGGTGTTCCACCCAAGGTCAGACTTGGCGATGTGGTCGTTAGCACACCCGTGGGCCAGTTTCCTGGCGTGGTACAATGGGATTTTGGCAAGGCGAAAGAAGGTGGAAGCTTTGAACGGACTGGGTCACTGAATAATCCGCCTACGTCTTTACTCACGGCCCTGACAGCTTTGGAGACGGAGCATGATTTAGTTGGCTCTAAGATACCGGAGTACTTGGAGGAGTTGAGGGAGAAGTGGCCAAGACTTGTGTCAAAGTACTTGCCTTCGGATTTACAGGATATGTTATTCAAAGCAGATTATGAACATTCAAGGAAGCATGTCTTGAAGGATCTCGATGATACGTCCGACGTTGACGATATTGATGAGGAGGAAGAGGAAGAGAGCTGCCGACTTTGCGATAAAACAAAGGTTGTGAAGAGAAGGCCGAGAGACATGTCTGTTCACTTTGGCCTGATTGCATCAGGAAACCAGGTTGTCAAGGACGCTACTCTCCGAACCAAACTCAACAAAGATCTTGGTGGTCATCTTCTTTGTATTGAAATGGAGGCGGCGGGACTGATGAACAACTTCCCGTGCATCGTCATCCGAGGAATCTGTGACTATGCGGACTCACACAAAAACAAAGATTGGCAGGAATATGCGGCGGCTGTTGCAGCAGCATTTGCCAAGGAATTTTTGGCATTCTTGCAACCAACTGATGTTGAGGGAGAGCGGCCAGTGAAAGAAATACTTGGGCAGGGTTAGTCAAAATTACTATTCTTTACCGAGTTTTGATAGTCTTCTAATAATATCGATTCTGATATGAATTTAGTTTTCGACGTTGTATCCCAGTCCGGGGAAAATGTTAAAAGGATAAAAGGTCATTTGGAACAAAAGAAAGAGCTTAAGATACTCAACTGGATTACGCCAATTAACTATGGCCCTGAACAAAGCGATTTTTTGGGAAGAAGACAACGAGGAACTGGCCAGTGGCTTCTAGAGTCGATACAGTTTCAGACATGGAAGGCGACGAAGAACCAGACAATGTTTTGTCCCGGAATGCCTGGAGCTGGCAAAACCATCATCAGCTCGATTGTGATCGACCATCTCGACCAGGAGTTTCAAGCAGACCCAACAATTGGCATCGCTTATGTGTACTGTAATTTCAAGCGACAGGACAGTCAGAATGGCAAAGATTTGCTGGCAAGCTTACTGAAACAGTTAGCTGCACAATGCCAGCCTTTCCCAGATAGCGTCAAAGAGCTCTACGAATACCACGAAGCCAGAAGAACACGACCGTCAACCGAGAAAGCTTCGAAAGTTCTCCTCGGAATAGTAGCGACTTTTTCAAAAGTCTTTATCATTGTTGATGCACTTGACGAATGCCAGGCATCTGAGCGGGAGCATTTCCTTTCGGAGGTCTTCAACCTTCAGACGCAGCAGAGCGTGAATATCTTTGCGACATCGCGATTTATATCAAACATTATGGATCAATTTCAAGACGCATTATCGTTAGAGATCCGTGCCACTGATGAAGATGTGGGCATGTACCTGGAAAAACATATGGGAAACCTACGGCCTATTGTTCGGGAGAATCGCCAACTGCAAGAGGAGATTAGAACTTCAATCTTACATGCAGTTGACGGGATGTTTCTGTTGGCACAACTCTATATCGGTTTTCTCAACGACAAACTGACCACGAATGATATCCGGGAGTCATTGAAAAGCTTTCAGAGGCAAAATCAAGGATCGAGTGAAAATGAGAAGACTGAGATATTGAGCAATGCCTACGATCAGGTGATGGAGAGAATTCATCAACAGCGGCCAGGTTTGAAACAATTGGCAGTGAAGGTTTTGTTTTGGTTAACCTGTGCGAAGCGGCCGCTCAGTATAGCAGAACTTCAGTTTGCCTTGGCAATAAAAGAAGGGAAGCTTCATCTTGACGAAGGAGACTTGCCTCATATCGATGATATAGTATCAGTCTGCTTGGGATTGGTCACTATCGATGATCAAAGTAGCATCATACGTTTGGTGCACTATACCACACAGGAGTACTTCGTCCAGACCCAGAAGGACTGGGTTTTCAATGCCCACGCCGAAATTGCCAGAGCTTGCATCACCTGCTTATCATTTGACATTTTTGAAGCCGGAAACTGCCTAACGCATGACGAGTGGCGTGCGAGATTTCAAACTACCGCTCTATATGGCTATGCTGCTGAAAATTGGGGATGCCATGTCGGATATCTCCCGATTGACAACCGATCGATAATTGACTTTCTCATGAACACGTCTAAAGTATCTGCCTGCGGCCAAGCGGAGGAATATATCAAAATGCCGTATTTCTGGGATCTTGAAAAGAGGATAACAGGCTTGCACCTCTTAGCGAGGCTTGGGCTTGTGGAGTTGACATCAAGGATTCTTGCACTGAAAGTCGATATCAATTTTCAAGACAACTTTGGCCAAACTCCACTCTCACACGCGGCCGAAAATGGGCATGATAAAGTGGTGAAGCTACTGCTTGAGAAAGCAGATGTCAACCTCCAAAATATACATGGCCAGTCTCCACTCTCATTCGCGGCCGAAAATGGATATGACGCAGTGGTGAAGCTACTGCTTGAGCAGAAAGCCAATATCAATATGAACGGAAGATTTGGCCAAAATCCACTCTTATTAGCGGCTGAAAATGGACATGACGCAGTGGTGAAGCTACTGCTTGAGCAGAAAGCCAATATCAATATGAAAGAAAGATTTGGCCAAACTCCACTCTCATTCGCGGCCAAAAATGGACATGACGCAGTGGTGAAGCTACTGCTTGAGCAGAAAGCAGACGCCGATTCCCGAGATATACTTGGCCAAAATCCACTCTTATTAGCGGCTGAAAATGGACATGGCGCAGTGGTGAAGCTACTGCTTGAGCAGAAAGCAGATTCCGATTCCCGAGATATTTTTGGCAAAATTCCACTCTCATTCGCGGCTGAAAATGGACACGACGCAGTGGTGAAGCTACTGCTTGGGCAGAAAGCAGATGTAGCTATACAAGATTCCGGCAGACCCTAGAAGGCCCAGATAGAAACCCCAGTTTCCGACTTCTCCTTGATTACCCACTCGAATGGTGTGGCAGTAGTGGTGTCAAATATCATTCATACAGCAGGGCGAGGGCAAGAGATCACCCACGATAAAGGTTAGTTGCGCGAGTATTATGTAGTTATGCTTGCGACATTCCAGCAAGCAGTGTTTAAATTCTTCGTAAGCTGATAGCTCGTGGAGTTTTAAATCGGCCTTTTCAGCAGAACCATAACGCTGATATCACGAAAAGCTTGTTGCATGCGATAAGAGATTGCCTAATTGTTGGTACTTGGCTAGCTTTCAGAGGGAATACACATCATCAACAGTTGTCGAAATTTAGAACTCGTCCACAGTATGGCTCTTTGTAGAGTCAAACTCGTAGACTTTGCCGAGAAATTAAGCTAACCTACTCAGCCTTCAAACAATCTCTGCCCCGCCGACCTCAACCAAATCTGTCGTCGACGCTCAGCATCCCGAATAATCTCAGCCGATAATTTCAAGCTCGGCGCCAAGTGTGAATACCTCTCCACCTCAACCACCACACCCGAGATAATCGCATCAACTCTCAACGGAGGCGGAAGCAAGGTCGAAAGAGTCGGTGACATTGTAGCGCCCATAATTAGGAGTGCCTGTGATACCATCGACAGCGCTCCTTGCCACAGATAAGGGAGGTGTCCTTCGCGGTGACTGGTGATATGTTCTAGTTGGCGCAGGGTAGAATCTAGACATCTTCGACAGCATTCTAGAGCCTCGTTGTCTGCGCCGACGGATTCGTTTTCGAAGACTGCTAGTATGTATGGGCGGTATATGATTGTGCGACATGCGTTGTATCGATGTCGAAGGACCGTTTGCACCGGGTTATTGGATGGTAGTTGACCGAGAGGGAATTGGACTGGTTGAGGTAAACTCTCGTACCATTGTGATAGTTGGAAATCCAGTTCTGAGACTATTGGTCCTAATGATGAGAGGGTGTGGGTACTGTCCTTTTGGTATATGAGATGGCTGACTCGGTTCAGTAGTCTTCGTAAGGCGATCTCTGATAAAAAGTACCAGAGCTCATCTCTTCCTGCTTGTTGTGCTTGTCCGTTTGGTAGTATTTCAGCAATGTGGTGATGGTCCTCTTCTCCGGTGTCGCCGCCATGAATTAGTTCCCCGTTATCATCATAATCTTCTTCGTCATCATCGTCTTCTTCTTCCTCAAATCCTCCAGGTAGATCCACAATTTCTTCAAAATGAACAATTCCAGAATGTGGGAGATCTAGCTCCGCTAAAAGATCACTCTCGTAAAGCAAAGCATTCCAATAAACGCGCACACTAAGCTCTTTCCATTGCGCTGGAACACGACTCGGGTTTCCAAACAGTAACTGCAATTTCATGCTTACGTTCGACAACAATGTCCAAGCCTCCAACGGACGCACCAGATAGAACAGATACGCCGAAGCAAGAACCATGCACTGAGTCGCAATGGCGGAATTCCGCATCATAATGGATGGCAAGAGATTCCACGCCGCAGCAAAATACGCAAGTCCAGGCGCTTGCGTATCTTTCGGTATAAAAGCAATGCTCCCATTTCGACTCGCTGCCCCCAAAGCCAAAACTAGGAGTACCAGACAACTCACAGGTCCGTCTTGGAACCCCTTTGCGAGCGCGGTTCGGTAGTATCGGGGCCAGGTGTATGGATTCACGCATGCGTACCAGATATTTGCGTGGCTGAAGAAGGCTCGTACGTAAGCCGGTGCATTTGCTAAATCAAGAGCCCCAGTAGGGGTAGGACTCGGCGTCATTCGGAGCGGTTCCCGGGCCATTTCGAGTTGGAGGAGATTTTGCGGATCGTAGGGTCGCGAGACTAAGTCTCGGATAAGTGGCCATTGTAGAAGATGTAGGGCCGGCGTGGTGTGTACCTTTGGCATTGTGGAAATGCTGATATTTTGGGGCGGATTGGCCCAGGAGCCGAGTCCTGCTGCTGAAATTTTATTATTAGGTATTTTGGGCATCATTGGGTCTTCGTTGGCGAGATTGGTGTCATTGCTTGTTGCTGGGGAGGTTGAAGATAAGGCTAATCGAATAGATCGTTGGCCTTGGTGGCCCACTAGGCTTGAATGAAGGAGGCCTTCTATTCTGGCTAAATGGTCGAGTATTAATTTGTCTCCTGCGTCGAGTTTGATGCCTGGTTCACGATAGACGCATTCAGCGTCGAGGTCTGAGCAGAGTTGGCATTTTGGCCGAGCTCCGTTGCATCTTGTTTTGCGCAGTCGACATATTTGGCACTGTGTAGTTTAGCTGATCGAATTCGAGACTGTATACACGGAGAGAGAGCGCATGGGTGCCTACAGCAATAGTTGCCCTCCTTCTAGGGTATTCCGTCGCATCTGAATTAGAGCGCTTTTTCTGTGAAGATATGTAGCCGACTTCACTCCCTGTGATGATATGATCATAATTCTCCCCTTCTGGGGGTGGTGGTGACATGATGTTCAAGGAATTGAATGTACCCGTGGAGGCCGAACCGAACCGAGCGAGATATTAGGTGGTACTGCGATAAAAAGTCGGTCTAGCTCCAACAGATAGTCCGCTGTTGATTATTCATGCCATCGCCGAGTTCATGAATAGGACTAGCACATTGGCGACACAGAATCCTTTGAGATCGAACAAAAAGCTATACAGCCGCATAAACTGGGGAAAGCAGCGGGGCGACAGGCACGAGATAACTATTATATGCATGAGCAAGTGGTTCCTGTCGGTTGGATCCAACGGTGGCTATCCCAAGCAGGATTAGTGCGGGATTCTTGACGCCTGAGCGCAAAGAGCACACGGAGAATCTACCCGTGGCTGGTTGGGCAACCAGCCAATATTCTACAAGGGATCAGGCCACTCATGCGCGTGTAAGTCTTACATTGTGGACACTTCTATGTAACCATCAAATAGCCATAGATTAGATTGGCTCTTTAATTGATGGCTATACAGTATGTCTCGCAACTGCTGCCACCACCTATACTCTTCGATTGTTTGTCCAACCAGTTTTTCCGGAGTACCAGGTCAGTGGGTTTGTTTCGCATCATTCAAGTAGTAATCAAAATAGTGGCTTGTCGTATATTACCTGTATCATTAATACGCTTGACATCTTTATGCCCCGCCTTGAGGATTATTGTTTTTGGTTCGAAGATCATCGAGGTCAACCAAGGATGACGCCCAGCCTAGCCACTTTGGAGCATGAGCTTATTCATGACATGGTAATCGGTGGGGGATTATCCGCATCATAGATGGTGGAGGCTGCCACTGGCAGCTGTAGCAAGTATACTATCCTAAGGATCTCCTTAAACATACAGTTGTTCAAGTTTGGTACTATTAGTGTCAAGGCTCTGCTCAAAAAAGGTAGGCGGCCATGAAATATCACACCAGTCATACTAGAAGCCCTTGCGATCGTCTCCACAAAAAGCCCGACTTGTATTTTGATGAGATGGCGGTGTTCCTGTAGGACAAGCTCCATGTCTAGACAACGAAATCTAGCATCACCTATGCTGATCAAAGGAAACTGTCAAAATGAGCATACTGGAGGACTTGACCACTACTAAAAAACCTATGATTATAGACCTAGAACGTATCGTACTGCTTTTAAACTACAATAGACGACTTTGGCTGGATTGTCATTATTAGCGACCAGTGAATATTGGAGGTGACATCAAGAACTTCTCGCTACCAGAAAGATCTAGATAATTCAACGAATGAGTATATGCTAAGAAAGTAAATGGCATATTAGCGGGCGGGAAGAGAAAATCGCAAGGAAGCGTATTCGCTATTGTAATTGCTAATGACATCATGAATAAATTCACTTCTGCTTCACCACAATAAAATTGCGGGGAGCGGAAAGATAGTTATAATAAGCGATCCCCAACTTTCTCGGTGTATTTAATGCTTTTTAATTCAAACTACTCACATATCTCAAGTGAAATACACCTAACCCTACGAAGCTTTCCCTATTCACAAGCAAATACGCAAAATGCCCACAGGATCTTGTCTATGTCACCATCTCAGATATGAGTATGAGGGGGACCCTCTAGTCAAGGCAAGAAGAGCTAGCACTCCTAGTCACAGCGTTCACACTAATATAGTTATATTACAGGCCACTTGCTTCTGCCTATCATGCCGCAAAATCAGTGGCGGAACTAACTCAGTCAATTTACTCTATCCAGAGAATAAGGTCCATGTTATTGCTGGTTCTGCTAAGCGGTACTCACAAATCCATGAGAGTGGCATGAAACTCGAAATCACTTTCTGTGGTGAATGCGGATGCACTATCTACAAAACGCACGAGTCTTTCCCTGAGAGTATCATTATTCTTGCGGGAACACTGGATAACCTAGATGGCCTTGAAGAGTCGACACCTGAGCAGGAATTATTTGTAAAGCACCGTGTTTCGTGGCTGTCGAGCTTAGATGACGCCGAACAGAAATTGGAGTTCTAAGTTTCAGGTCAGAAAAGAAGGCTGTGAGGATTTGTAGGATGATATGAACCCACGGTATTAGTATTAACCAAGAATGCACTTTTCTCCTTCTCGGTGTGTCTTCTAAGCGGTATCTTTCTGCCTCTTGATTTTAGTAGTTGGTCAAGCTAGGAGAAATTCTCCTATGTAGACAGTAGATCACAGTCTTCTATTTTCGTCTTTGTTGTAGTATAAAAATTACACAGCCTTGAGGACAATATAATATACTTTTTTGTTTTTGGATAGATGATCATGTAGTAATTTTGGTGGGATTTGCTGATAGGAATGCCATCATCTGACCTAATAACCGGAGCGCAATTCAGTTCCTAAAGCCTGACAAGATGCTCCTCTGTGAAATTACACTCACAGATTCGGCTGGCACTCAGACATTATTGCACTCCCGCTTTCTCAGAATACTCGTATCCAAGCACCCAAAAGAAATGCAAGGAATCAAAATGACCTGAATCCTTCCGCTAGAAAGCATAAACAAACAATTTGAAGACCATTGTTCCAGCTGATGCCCAGGATTAGAATACAGTGTCAAGGAGTACCTGTCGATTTAGTAGCTACCCATAAATTACACAAGCGGCTGTAACCATGGATCTCGTAGGTAAGAGAAACTAGTTAGACGTGGTTCATATAATAAATTATGGCAACTTATTGTATATGTGAAGATACAGGAACGTCACTATTCCGGGCCTTTTAGCTATTCTTAATATAGTCTAGTGGACTTTTGCGTTATTTTCAAGAAACAATCGAAGAGTGGAGGGATGTACTGTATTTAAGTTCAGAATTATGTTACTAGTAAGACTATTGAATTCATAATTCCAGTGTAAAAGGAAATTTTAAGCAGTACTCTACACATACTTCCTTTCCCTCTCAATGTGAATACATTCTCGCTGTAATTGTATTTATGATATTTGCTATGATTTGAATTTCAAGTTTCCCTGTTCTTCCGCATCTCCTCGACCCACTTCGCCGCCCCTGCAACGGCGGCTTCGGGGTTATCCTTGTGGTTTAGCAGGTAGCCTTGGATTTCCGCAGCAGTAATCTCGCCGGTTGGTATAGCCTGAGCAAATGAGACACAGAGATTAGAAATCCGAGCATCGAGTGAAGCATCTCGCTTTTCCTGTTCTCTTGTGGTATCTTCATCGTTTTCTACCTCCCCCTTGACCGGTCCATTGGCTTGCCGTGGGTCATTTGGTGCGTATGGACGATCACTTCCGATAAACCTGTACATCGATGCAAAGAGCTCCTTAATATCATCCTCTGACATGTACCCGAAGCTGATGGACATGTCCACGCGACCTGGACGAAGAAGAGCTGGATCTAGTTTGTCGGGATGATTGGTCGTCATGACGAGAATCCGACCTTCACTAGCAGCCACGCCATCAATCACATTCAGCAGTCCAGACAAGGTGATGCTATCTTTTGAAGACTCGTCAAGGTCATCCTCAGCAGCAGGAATTACAGGGCCACCCCCGTCCCCAGGGATAACAGTTTTCCCCCGAGTTTTAGTAATTCCCGCAGTGTCAATGTCCTCCAGCAACACAATGCAACGCCGGGGCAAGCTCGCAAATAGCGAAGACATAGACTCTTCATCCAACCCATTCGTTTTCAGATTCAGCAAGTACAGCTTCAACCCCAACAATCCCGCCGCCGCGAAACATAGACTCGTCTTCCCCGTTCCAGGAGGGCCATGAAGCAGGTACCCGCGACGGTACGGAATTCCACGATCAAAATACCAACGGCGAGTTTTCGGGTGAAGATATTCTCGCATATCATCAACAAATTCTTGCTTCTGTGCCTGATTGAGGATGACAGAGGACATAGGACGCGGTGATCGCGACATACACCTAATCCAGGTAAAACTCCGATCATAGTCCCGTTTTGCGCGGTAGATCAAAGTGCGGTTTCCATCGCGCTCGATATAGGCCTTTTGAGCTTCTAGCAACAGCTGCCTGAGTATTTCCGGATTCTTTCCTAAACATGATAGCCACAGTCGCTCATTTCTGCCAAAGTTGTGAGGCCTGTTCTCTTCTTGTGTACGGCGTAGCTTTATGAGACGGCCCCTATAGCGGAAATAGTGAGAGCCTTCGGATGGTGTGAAATTGATGGACTTGTACTTGTCTCGATTCATCATTTTCGCCCAGTAATCGTCGAACGTAGTGGTGGAGGTGTTGCTGCTTTTTGACTCGTCCCAAGATTCATCGTCGCTGTCTTCAATATCACTGTCGTCTGAATCGGCCCAGGGGTCGTGTTTGAACTTGAGGCTAGCAAGAAATCGACTCGTACGCTTCATATGCGATTGACGGGAGATCCAGTACATCATGTAGTTAAACACCTCGTCCTCCATGCGAATTTCTGCCGTTGAGATGATGAGATCACCGATATTTTCCAAGATAGTGGGATGCAGATATTGTATGCACCCTACGAGTAGGGCGAAACCAATCAAAATTTGGAGATAGCCGTTGGTGTCGATTTTGAGGTATGACATGAAGAAGTGGGAAATGATTCGATAGCCTGGTACGAGGGCCTCCAGCAGTGCAGTATCTGGCGATAAGGCATCCGCTATTGAGCTTGTTCCATTGGAAGCCATGGTGATGGGAGAGTGTTTGGCGAGTGATGAATGGATTATTGAAGTAGAGCTTTTTGTGCGACAGGGAGTTATTTAAAAGCATCCCCCTTTGCAGAGACTTATTTCCAAGACATAATGCATTGCATCGTGTTTTCCTACTTCAGCGTTAAGGTAGCAAATAAAGATGAACGGACACTGCTTTTGGAACCCGCCTCATTCTAGGTTTCAGGCAACCATATGTACCTATGCGACAGCCTAACCATAATGTGAGTCATTTAGCTGTCGCCTGGTACTTGCGAATCTTTCAATATTGTCTCAAGGAGAAGATGTAGGAAGTGTAGTAAGTAAATACTTTAGAGTCCACTGTGTACTGGAGTATACCTTTCTGTAGGGTGGTATACCAGGTAGTATACAGCAATATTCGAAATTGGCTTCCATGTTTTACACAGAAAATATCTCTAGCCCCACTGCCAAGACGATTGTGAAACGAATTAGGCCCGTTCAGCTAGGCCATAGATCAACCGTGCGCGTCAGAATGGAAATGTAAAATACCTGACAAGACTGATACGAGTACGGAGTAGTCCTTACGATCATGCGTCGCATACGCTTTTCTCACTTGCTGTCCTCGTCCACCGCCCGAGGCAATGCCATTGCAGCTCACATTACCTGAATTCTTAAAATGAGATAACTAACCCAATGAGAGCTCAAAATGAACTTGATTTGTTAATTCTACTAGATTCTTTTATATTTGGAAATTTCTAGAAAAAATAAATAACAAGGTCAAGGGCTCCAGGGCTTTTTAAGGGGGGGAATTTCTAGTCATGTGATGTGGCCTATACTTCTCTTCCTCTTCCTCTTCCTCTTTTCTACTGCCCGCCTCATTCACTTGTCTGCCAAAAATATCAGATTTGTCCAAGTCTTCTAGTTAGCGAGATAGTATTCCTGGCATGACTCCCCATTGGCATTGCAATGCTGCTCTTCAGACCGCGAGTTATTCGTTCGTTCCGCCAGCCTTTTCATCAAATCATCTGCAAAATGTCAACTACAGGCCCAATATCAGGGGGTGAGATCCCATTCGAGGGGATCAAAATGACACGATCGGATTTTCAGAGAAAACCAAATCTTCCATGGGGCTTTTGCATTTATCGATGTTCATTCAAGGACAATGCTGCGTGGCACAGAATGCTCCAGCTCATTCAGCAAAGCGTGCAAAAATCCATCGAATGTTGCATGCCACCTGGGGAGGAAAGAACCGAGCTCCTAGAGGCCCACGATCTCTTCATCCATGACGAGCCGAAGTTCAACGGCGCGACTTCACATGAGGTGCGCGATCGTTTCCATGGCTGGGTGGCAGAACAACTACCAAAAGTGGTTGACACGCCTGAAACACTACAGCGGATTCTTGAATCGCATTCAGAGAATAAAAGAGAGCTTCCTGGGCCTGAATATGGGTTTGGAGCACGCTTCAACTTGGCTCTCTTTGTTGATGATATCTGCTTGGAGTCTTTGGACCATATGGACGATCCTGTTGTGAAGATTATGTATAAGCAATGGGGGGGATTTGAGCCCCGAGGAGAGAAACTACGAAATTGATCCCGAGTGGCATGATGGGACAACGGATGAGGAGCAGGAGCATGTTGGCTGGATGTACATGTCTGTCGCGGACTACGTTGAAACGTATGACCGGTTTGCGTGGACTCACGAGGCTTTATGGCATGATGAATATCTCCGGCCTCCTCAGATGATTGAATATTTCTATGACAAGACGATGCAACCGGGCTTCTGGCGAAATTAATCATACCAAGGCCATGTCTCCGACATGGTTCCGGGAAAATTGTCCATAATATCCCACTTTTATCATGTCTATATTTACTACGCGGTCTTACTGCGACCTCGGGATGCGTATGGAAATTTCTCTAGAGCGTTTGTACTTCAATATCGAATATTCATCATCCTTTCCTAACACGCTCCATATGAATATTCGAACCAAGGAATTTTTTCTTTTTTTTAAAAAAAAAAACAGAGCGCACAGCCATGTTAACGAAGAGACTTTTTTCCCCTTCACTCTCCATCCACGCTTGGGAACGGAGTCCCGTCGCCTGGTCAAACTCGGGGTTCATCAGCGATGTCAGTGCTACGTCGAAAAAAACTGCCGCAAAGGGATCGATGTGTGGGTGAACATATTAGTGTGGCGAATGATGGGCAAGTATTCGAGCCCCCATTTTTGTCCAACTATTGTTTGACGGAGAGGTAATATCTCACAAGTAGAACCTATGCCTACTTGACCTTACGGTCTAGCATATACCACATCTTACCTATTTAGGACAGACTATAAGTCAGTATCAAAACAGGCTAATAGTGTACGGACTAGTATGCATTCGAGGCGAATGAGATCAAGCGGAACCAATTTAGAATAACAAGATTGATTGATTGCCCGGTCGGTTAAGCGATCTCATGGGGTTTTTATAATCGAGCTATGGCGTGTTATGACAGCATACTTTCGATCTCGTACGAATAGATGCAAAAAAGGGAATCGGGTGAATGATGAATGCCTATCCCGAAGGGTCCTAGTGGTAAGTTACCACTCCATGCGCTGACAGTTAGTTACTAACGTAATTCCCGGCCGACCCGATCACCCCGGGTGGTGGACCCGATCACTCCAAAACACATAGTAAATACAACCATTTTATTCTATGATGATTCAACCACAACGTAGTGTTTTACTTTAAAATTGAAGTCATAACTTTTTCTAAGCTTATTTAATAATAAACTCGAAGTTTGAATTATTTTTATACAGCAAGATTCGAAATTGGGCTTCCATGTTTTACACAGAGAACAAGGCATCAACACGATAAGCAAAAAGCTTACCTTATCACACGTGGGACGCGTCCCAAACAAACCAAACCAAAAGACCGACGCGACTTGACATTTTTGATAAACCAACGGGTTTCCATCCCAAGACCTCCCCTACTGCAAAACATATCATCATGCCACGCCCAGCTCCCAAACGAAATCGCTTAACCAAACCCAAAGCCACCAAGGCAAATGCGCCCAAGCCCGACCAAAATGAAACAACCGCAAAATCACCCCCCGCCGAGCGGCGCGCGCCTTCAGTCGACCCGCGACAAACACCTCTAGCAAAGAATCATGACCACGCGATCGAGTCATCTCCCACCGGCGACCGGCCAGGAACAGGCAGTCGACCGGGAACAGCGAGTCGACCTCCCACCAGATCGCGCGGTTACTCCTCGACCATGTCCGTGGCTGGGCGCAAAGGGGAGACGAATGCGAATGCGAATTCCAGAATCCCCGGTACACCTAGCTTCGACACGTCAATGCTGAGCAATTTTCGACGACGACCGCGCCAACAGAGTATTTTGCAGATGGTGCAGGCGGAGGATGGGTCTTCGGAATTGGACGATGATGATTTTCTGGGTGGATTGAGTCCACAGGATGAATCGACGCCTTTGAATCGCCCTCGTGGTAAATCATTACTGGTGAAACCAGATGAGCAAGAGGAATCACCATCGGGTTCGCAGTCGCCTTCACCTTCACCGTCTCAATCTCTCCCGTCCTCCGACTCCGCCGGCTCGCGCAAGCGTAAACGCTTCGCGAAAATTGAAGTACAAATACAAGTGCCACGGTCATCGGCTCCAAAAGCAAGCCAGATCGAGGACGAAGAGATCAATCAAATCGACGATACACCGAGTGCTACGCCAATCCCACGCAATACCTACCCAGAAGAGTCCCAGCGAGAAGGAGAAACACCCCAACCTCCACGGTTCTCTGATATATTAAGTCAAACTTTCCTACCGCCTGCCAGTAGTCCTGCAAGCACTGCTGCTACGGCCCCGCGTTCACCATTGGTCGTTCCTCAGGTCTCGGGTAAACGACGACCCAAGGATTCCGCGCATATGTCCACAGCCGCGCTACAAAACAAACTACTTCCACGGCGAAGGTTACGTCGTCTGAGACAGCGAGATGCTGGAGAACAACATGACGGGTCTAGTGACGATAGCGACGACGGTAGTACGCACGATGCCGCATCGGGTGACGACGACGAGCTCAGTCGTCCCACTTCCTCAAGGAGGTCTCGGTCTCAATCGCGAGGAGCTTCGGCTCCAGCTAAGCCTAGGCCTCTACGGAATTCCCATGATAAGTCCAAGCTCAACAATCCGAAGCAGAGAAAGCCTAGAGGCAAAAAGGCGGCAGCAGCGGCGCCAGAAGAAGAACCCGCGACGACGACTTACTCGCGCTCAAGGGGAGAAGGGGGAGTTGATAAGGAGAATGAATTTCAACTATCGCGATCAGGGTCCCCCTTGTCTTCTGTACCTGACTCGGATGCCGAGTCTAATACGGGAGCAGGAAACAGAACACCTCGTCGCTTTACAAGTGCCGAGTTGCGCGCCGCAACGTTGAAATTTGCAGAGATCGATCAATGGGAAATGGAGTTTGAGGATGTGTCCGGTTCGGAGATTTAAAGGAAAGGAGAGGCATAAGTTTTCTGCTGGGGGCGTTTTGTGTTGCAATGATATCCCATGTTAATAGTTGAATTTTGATGTGTTATGATTCATACAATTCCAATGCCAATTGCCAATGCAAGCTCAAGCTCAGACCGCTTATCGCCGGCAGTTCTATTGGGAGGCCCCGCAGCAATGCAACCGAGGATCCATCGATCCATCAATAATTACTACCTGCCCCGCCTCCCCCAGCTGTCAAGTTTTTCCTTTTCCTGGTTCGAGTGCCTGATTCTGATTCTGGTTCTAACATCAATTCAATCTTGCTCATCATGGCGACCGTCGATGCTATTCTCGCTGCCAAGTACCCCGGCAAGGCTCACGCCCGCCGGGTTGCCCAAGCTCTCAAGGCCCAAGATGCCGGCGCCATCTACCTCGAGGCGCAAAAAACTCGTCTGATTGAAGATAACGACGAGGCTCAACCCTTTAGGTAAATATTTACACTACACCTAGACGCTCGGAGTACACCTACGGAGTACAAGCTTGGATATTAGCCGCTGAAGCTAATTATAATCATATAGACAACGTCGTCCATTCTTCTACCTGACCGGCTGTCCCGAACCCGATGCGTCTATGGTCTACGACATCAAGGCCGACGAACTAACCTTGTTCATTCCCCCCATCGACCCAGACTCCGTCATCTGGTCCGGTCTCCCTCTCTCCCTCGAAGAAGCCGCCAAGCTCTACGATGTCGACCACGTCCAATATACCACCGACGTCAACGCCACCCTGGCCAAGATCGCCAGCGCGCAGGCCGGAAAGACCATTGCCTTCGCTATCGGCGAGCAAGTCTCTTCGGACATCAAGTTCGACGGATTCGCGCAGCCCAACCTGACAGACCTGAAGAAGGTCATCGAGGATGCGCGCGTCGTCAAGGACGCGTACGAGGTAGCCTTACTCCGCAAAGCGAACGACATTTCGACCAAGGGCCATATCGCCATCGCTAAGGCGGCCCGGGCCGCGACTAATGAGCGCGAGTTGGAGGCTGCGTGGTTGAGCGGATGTATCGCGAACGGATGCCGGGAACAGTCCTATCACCCTATTTTCGCGGGTGGTGCGAACGGTGCGACGCTGCATTATGTTAAGAATGATGAGTATCTCGTTGATCAGGAGACTAAGCAGCGTAAAGGTAATTTGCTCATCGATGCCGGTGGTGAATATCGGAGCTACTGTGCGGATATTACTCGTGTTGTTCCGTTAAATGGGACGTTCCCTACTGAGACACGCCAGATCTACGAGATCGTCCTGCAGATGCAGAGCGAGTGTATTGGCATGTTGAAGGAAGGAGTGCGCTGGGATGATGTCCATGCGCATGCGCACCGTGTTGCTATCAAGGGTTTGCTTAAGTTGGGTATTCTTGTTGGCAGTGAGGAGGAGCTCTTCGAGAAACGGATTAGTGTGGCCTTTTTCCCGCACGGTCTGGGCCATTATCTTGGCATGGATACTCATGATACTGGTGGTTATCCTAACTATTCTGATTCTGATAAGATGTTCCGGTACCTGCGTGTGAGGGGGATCTTGCCTGCGGGTTCGGTCATTACTGTTGAGCCTGGTGTAAGTTAAGATTGTTCGAGAGCCTTGCTTTTTTTGTTCAATCCCCCCCACCCCCCGAGAGGATTATGCTGATCTTTCTTAGATCTATTTCTGCCGCTTCATTATCGACCCGGTGTTGAATGACCCGGAGACGGGCAAATACATTGACGCCGCTGTCCTGGAACGGTACTGGAATGTCGGAGGTGTCCGTATCGAGGACAATATTCACATCACTAAAGATGGTCATGACAATTTGACCTCGGCCCCCAAGGCCATTGAAGAGATTGAGGCCCTGGCTCAATAAATAGAGAGCAGATAGCCTAGCCTAATTTCACATAGAGCTAATGATCAGAATGAATAATCTGACTGTCTCTTCTCGTTAACACGAGGTTCGATTCGAATCGATCCAAAGGCTCATAGATCCATATTAGTGATCAATAAACAGGGGATGTAATACTAGTACGAACCATACGATTTCATAGAAATTGTACAGGAATTGTACAGGCGACCGCGACCTTCTCCACCAACCTTACTTCTCACTGCGGAGTCGCTTAGGACCCCGTCCCCTCGGCGTCCCCTCTGCCTCGGCATTGTTAGCCTTCTCCTTCTTATTAAGAACCATAGTCAAAACATCGAAGCTAAATTCAGGAATATCAAGACAGATCTTCTTCCACTCGTCTTCAATTGCGTGGCGCATGGTATGGCTACGACCAGCCCAGTACGAAGCAACGGGCTTTCGAATCGTAGTGTCGTCTTCGGGTGTGTTGGTGTAGACGTAACGGGCGTATGCAAGTTCGCCACTGGGGGTGCCGTTGACTTGGTGGATCTTTGTGTGAGCAAGACGCTTCAGGGAAGGCATGCCCAGTTTCTCTGCTAGGGTGTAGACACGCGCGTGGCGGAGAAGTTGTTCGCCGGTGTTATCGCTGGTTTTGATTTCTGAAGATTCGGCCGGGATCGAGCGCTGAGTTACCGTGTAGTCGTGGGTGTATTGGAATTCAAGGAAACAGCTGAAGGCATCGACGTTTTCTGCGGGAAGGGCGATGCGGCGCTGGTGGTTCAGTCAGTATATATAAGTACCTAGGTATGTACCAGCGTGAAAGGCCAAGCCTTGACGGGAGGATAAATAAGTGCTTACCGGGCCTGATGCTTCGAATTTATTCACGAATTCGGAAAGTAAGGGTGATTCAATGAGGAGTGTTTGATGCGCTGTGAGAATGGTCTGGTTGACACCTTCGCCGATGGCGATTTCGACGATTGGAGATTTCAGGAAGCTAGAGGGTGTGGGATTAGCATGCATTTTGATGACTGTCATTGCATTACCCAGAGATGTTATGTAGTTGGGAGGAAAGTGGAAGAAGCATATTATTCAGGTTCACAACAATATCGCAACTACTTACTCCAGGAAATTGAAACCCGCATTCTTCTTTGCGGGGGTTGGGGCCTCAGGCTCAGGTTCGGCTTGCGCATCAGGCAGGGTATTATCTTCAGCGGCTTGGGTCTCCTCGATCTGATTTGCAGCATTGTGGCTATCGGTCATCTCAACCTCGTTGGAGTTGGAGTTGGAGTTGTTGGCCGCATTCTGCGTGCCTGGGTTTTCGGGGCCCGGAAGTTGTACCTGGGGGGTATCCATTTTTGGATTGGTCGCAATTGAATGCGCAATTGAATACAGAAGGGTGGTTTCTGGGAGCTGGCAGTGTGGTGGGTGGAGGCGAGGTTGAGGGGATTGGGTTTCAGGGTGTCGCAGCTTCTCCTCTTGGCTTCTCCGCCCGAGCCAACACAACAAGTGCAAACAACTAGTAGTAGTGACAGGGGGGAAGAAATTCTATTTCTTTTTCTTTTAGTTTTCTAGATTTCTCTAATTTTCTATATATTTTTTCTATTTTTTAGTCTTTTTTTTAGTCTTTTTATTTCCCCAGAATCTTAACTAGAACTCTATCCGAAGTACCCACGTCATATGCCCTTTATCCCTCGGCTCGACCACACGAACCAAACCATCCGACTCCTTTTGCATTCTTCAAGTATGAACCACTGATGCCTGCTTAACTGAGAACCTCCACGTTAGCAGTCCAGTCATTACAATGAGTGTACGACGTGACAAGCTAGCTGGTCCCCAGCAAGGGCAGCTTGACTCAACCTTTAGCTCAAGCTATGAGGCTGGGGCTGACGCTGACGAAGACACGAGAAAGCGACCGAGTATACCGGTCGAGGTTAAGGGTGACCAGTATTTGTTAAAGGCAGAGGACGCCGAACTATTACAAGACATTCTCCGTCAAAATCTACTACATCTAGAAGGATCCGGCATTTCAGGGAGACATCTGCATCGTTTTCGAGACCTGGAGTTCACCCGGCAGTTGAGCACTTTTGACCGTCAGAATCCAAGCTTGAGCTCATCGCAGTTTCGGGGCTTCTTCACGCTATTCTGGCTTGGGGTTGCCCTACTCTTGGTTAAAGTTGCTGCGAACAACTGGAGGGACCATGGGACGATTTGGGCTCAGAATGAGATTGTGCGCCTTATGTTTCATAAGGATGTATTGGTGCTCGGTTTGACGGATTTTGTTCTGTGTTGGTGTACGACTTTCTGTCTAGGACTACAGCGAGTACTGCTGAAGGGTTATCTTCGCTGGAATGGCCTAGGGTGGATCATTCAACATGTAGGTGGTCAAGATTGGGTCTCTCTCTCTCTCTCTCTCTCTCTCTCTCTCTCTCTCCCCCCCTATCCAGGGCTCTTTATCCGAACTGTGTTGACAAATCCGGGGACTGCTAGATTTGGCAAACAGCATACCTTGCTGGTTTCATCTGGTGGACTTACCATCGTGACTGGGCATGGACTCATACTGTTTTCACGGTTCTGCATTGTTTAGCGATGCTGATGAAGCAACACAGCTATGCATCTTACAATGGCTACTGTATGAAAATGTCCCTGTACTCTCTTACACCTATATTTATTAACCAAAATAGTGTCTGAATTATACCACAAGCGAGAGCTACTAATAACTCGCCTTGGCCGATTGGAAAAGCAGAGCAAGAAGCCCGCCGTCCCCGGAGCTCAAACATCTGCAGTAAGCAAAGGCCTTGGCTCCGAAATCGCCAGCTTGAAGCGACAAAATTCACGACAGCGCTCGATTGATTTGAAAAATATCCAAAGTGATAGTTCTCATGATACTGATCACCTCCTTCTACTTTCCGAGACAATTGAAAATGGAACACCCCTGGCACCGAGACAAATGATGTCACTCAAGTCTCTGCTCGAAAAAGAGATCGAGTTATTGACCCAAGCACTCAAAGGCCAATCCAAATCGAGCAATCCTTACCCGGGTAATCTCACAATTGGCAACTTTTGCGATTTCATCACCCTGCCTACGCTGGTATATGAGTTGGAATATCCACGTACGGAACGCATTGACTGGGCTTATGTTGTGGAAAAGACTGCTGCCACATTTGGTACTATCGTGGTTATGATTGTCATTTCCCAACACTGGATTTATCCTGTTGTTATGTCAGTTCTGCGCATGGAGCAAGAAGGGATGACGGTTGAGCAGCGGCTCCAGGAATTCCCCTGGGTGTTGAGTGATCTACTGTTTCCCTTTATGATGGAGTATTTGTTGGCTTTTTACGTTATTTGGGAGTGTGTGGTGAGTTTGATTCCTATGCACATATTGTTTTACTATTTAATCCAGTTTCCATATTTATTACTCACATCTCCTGAACAGTTAAATGCCCTGGCAGAAATCACCCAATTCGCCGATCGCGGGTTTTACGCCGACTGGTGGAACTCGGTTTCCTGGGACCAATTTGCCCGCGATTGGAATCGGCCTGTACACAATTTCTTACTCCGACACGTCTACCATAGCTCTATCAGCACGTTCGATCTTTCACGGGTCTCGGCGAGCTTGGTCACATTTTTCCTGTCCGCTTGTGTACATGAACTCATCATGTTATGTATCTTCCGCCGTCTGCGGGGCTACTTGTTGATTCTACAAATGTCTCAATTACCGCTGGTATCTCTAAGTCGAACCCGGTTCATGCGGGATCGTCAATTGGTGGGGAATGTTGTTTTTTGGTTGGGGATATTTATGGGACCTAGTTTTCTTTGCAGTTTGTATCTAATCATATGACTACCCTAGGGTAGTACTAGACCTCGGGTTTGTACGTACCCCAGTTGTAACCTAGATCAGAGATCGGCATATAAGGAGCCCCGCATCTTGGCTTCCCCCACATTTATCTTTCGTTTCTCTAATCTCCTCTGATCTCATTGTGACTTGAAATACTTCCAAACTTCATCTCCATCACCCAATCATTATGGCATCCAACCCCCCTGCAGCTTGCTGCACCATTGGTGTAAAGCACGAAGGCGAAGCCAAGGGCCAGATTAAACAGGTCGGCGATGGTGCGTATTATAGTCCTTGGGTGTACTACTACTACTATCTTCCCCGAGGGCCCTCCTCTACGCAAATAATTATTTCCTAACCCACATCTATAGTCGAGGTCTATTTCTCCTACCCCTCAAACCGCCAAACAAAACGCGCAATCCTCCTCCTAACAGACGTAATCGGCCACCGCTTCATAAACGCTCAGTTAATCGCAGACCAATTCGCCGCAAATGGATACTTCGTCGTCATGCCCGATCTATTCCACGGCGACCCGATAGACCCCGTACCCGAGAACCGTCCGCCAGGCTTCGATCTGATGAAGTGGCTAAATGGTCCGCCGGGCCATCTGACTGAGCGTGTGGATCCGGTGGTGAAGGCTGTGTTGAAGGAGATGAAGTCCAATCTGGGTTGTGAGCGGATTGGGGGTGTTGGGTATTGTTTTGGCGTAAGTGACTTCCACTTCCACTTCCACTTCTCTACTCCTAGTCCTAAATTTACATTTCTGCTTATTGACTTGCATTTGCATTGTTACAGGCCAAATATGCTGTCAGATTCCTTCAACCCGGCAACATCGACGTTTCCTACGTCGCTCATCCTAGTTTCGTCGAGGCCGATGAACTAGCAGCCATTAAAGGACCTCTATCTATTGCAGCTGCCGGTTAGTTCAGTCACTTCACACCTATACCTACACATATCTCCACTTCCACCTTTTTCCTTTTCGCAAAAAAAGCAAGTTGACTAAAACAAAATATCGCAGAAACGGACTCAATCTTCCCAACGCCCAAACGACACGAATCCGAAGAAATCCTGCTAAAAACAGGCCAACCCTATCAAATCAATCTTTTCAGCGGCGTTGAGCACGGCTTCGCTGTTCGCGCTGATATTACCAAGCCTATTATTCGCTTTGCGAAGGAGTCTGCTTTTACTCAGGCTGTTGTTTGGTTTAATCAGCACCTTTAGGCTTTAGTTACAACTTAGGAAATAAGAGCTAATGGAATTAACATGTGAAATTTTTGGTTTCGAGCCAGTCCTCTCGTTCGCCATGTTTAAATCAGATATACATGCATCGGAAACAAAAAAGCGTAGTCAAAAGGTATTTGTTTGTGTTTGTTTGCAGGCCATGGCATAGCCATGGTATAGCGTACTTTGCGATCGAGACAGCAACGCCTCACGGGAAAATGGATATGTGTAAAGTAAAATGACAGTCCACAGTGCATGCTTGCTGATCTACATCTTCTCATGCGTAGCCATAAGGGAACCAATGAAGGTAGTAACCAGTCTCGAGCGAACCTGGCAAATATCCTCTGGCACCAACCAAATGGTCGCACCCATCTTTCTAGCAATACTGATGCTAAGCTTGGCATTGGCGTAGGCATCCTCGTCCGTTCGTCCGGGCGTAACAAGGTCGTAGTCAACATAGCTGCTCTTCATACCGTTAAGGACATCCAACAAGAACTGGCCGGTTCCAATGGATGAATCCTTGAAGCTGCGGATGGCGGAGGACTGGCCGCCGCTCTTGGACATGTCGTTTGCCCAGCGGATCATCTCTGCATCGGTGATCTCGCGCTTGCCTAGGCGCTGGGCCAGTGCGGAAAGGGTTCTGGTGATATCCCGACGCATCAGTTGCCATACTAAGCCGAGGGTGAGAGTGCGCTGGCCGTCGGTGATATCGGCGCCCTGGACACCGACCAACGAGAAGCCGTGGTGCTTTCCGAGTTCGATGGAGTAATTTGTGTTCTCGACGGCCTTGAATCGCATCACTTCGCCGCCGTTGGCAGGGGGCTTGTTGACGTGGCGCCAGTTTACACTTCCAGGGATGACCTTGTCGTATGCCTGCAGCAGAACATTTCCGTCCCGCAAGTCGTCGAAGAGCGAGTTGACAGCTGGCTGCACGTCGAGAGAGTTCAACCAAAGAGTGAAAACGCGGGCTTCACGCTCGCCCTCTGCGTCAAAGTCCTCAACTTCAAGCTTCTCCTCTTCGGTAATGGGGTCCAGTCCGGGGTGTGTGTTGAAGAGGTTGGCAACGAAGGCAAGGTTCAGCTTGGGGTTTCCTGCAACTAGGGATGTCGGGGTCAGGAACTTGCGGCAGTCAAGCTTATCCGCATTGGTAAGAACTTGCTCCGCGCGCTGAAGCAGGTCTTGGGTTTGTAGAGGGCTGCGTGAGCAGGTCTCTGGTGCCAACTGGTTCAAGAGAACGGTGTAGTTCTCGCCGTCCTTGACATCGGTGGAGAAGTTGGATACCCTATAGCATTGTTAGAATTTGTCACTATCTTGCTGCTGCATTTTTCAAAGCACATACCGTCTGTCCCACTTGGCGTTCTTGAGGTGGTAGTTGAACCAGCGGAGAAGGATCTGCTCTGGGGGCAGGCGCAGGAACTGTTCGAGGGTCTCATCCTCATCCAAAAGGCGGTAGAGTTCAGGGTGTAGTTTGATATCAATCTTGCCCAACAGACCACGTCGAATGACCTGCCAGATAAGACCCAGAATCAAGTGCTCGCGAACCTCAATAATGTCTCCACTTCCAATGTTGACGACAGAGCAGCCGATGCCCTTGGCGGAGTTGATGACGATGTTGTTGTTCTCGGTCATGTGGAAAGCGTTCAATTGCTTGATCTTCTTGCCGGCCTTGTTCAGAACACGCTCATCAATGGTATCGGGAACACTGTCATTGATCAACTTGGCGAGCACCAGACCATCCTTGCACTTGTCGAACATCTCGAATGTATCGGTGGGGAAGGGCAGGAGGTCGCCAATGTCGGGGTCACCGGCCAGAACAGCGTTGATATGTCTGGTGAATTCGGTTCGCTCATCTTCGTTGATGGTGTGGGTGACATTTGACGAAGATCCTTGGACGTGGATCTTACCACCGACGCTACCCTTGGAAACATGGCGGGAAGCACCGGCGCCAGCACCGGCTCCAGCTCCTTGGATGACAGCGGTGGGGGAAGCCCCCGGGGCGCCAGCCGCAGGTCCAGTGCGCAGCCTAGCAACCAGCTGGTAGATTGTTAGTTCAAGTTCTCATCTATTCAACGCAAAGTGAACCCGAGTAAGCTGTTAGACCACGTACATCGATATAATCCTCGAGCTCCACGCGGCGAGAGCTATCCAGCTCCACACCTTTCAGGGTCTGGCGCACAACGTCATAAGGCTGTCGCTCGGATTGTTGAGTGGCTTTGATTGCGGATGCCTCGTCCAAGTAGCCGCGGTCATCGACATCAAGCTTACGGAATGCATCCTGGAGGGAGAAAATCTCGCCCTGGTCCAGCTGGGGAAACCGCCTAAATTGAAAGAAAGGTGCCCATGGTTAGCAATGGGTCGTTGGAACATTGCGCTTTCATATGGAATATGGTGAATACACACTTCTGGAGCTTGAGGACATTCATGATGAATGTGGAGGGGTAAGCCGTTCGGGCGCAAGCGGTCGGAGAGCTTTGGCTCGACGGAGGGGGGGGAGGGGGAGGGGCAAGGAAGAAGGGGGCAAAGGGACAGAGACTCCCTGGGGTAGTGAAGGAAGAAGAAGTAGATGAATGCCAGGCAACGAGAAGTGGCACGAGCCAAGAAGGAATTGGGTAGAAGGAAGTTGCTGGGCAGTGCAAGAGGAAAGGCTTAAGGCTACGAATACGACTTTACGACTTCCGACTTACGCTATACACAATCACCAGGTGGGGTTTCCTCTGAGCCACGTACTGTAATTACCGGTATTGTTTACCCCCGGCCACTCCGCGTCGGCGGGTCTGATACTTCTCCAACAGCTGGTGTCCTCATACAAAACAGAAGTGCCTCGTTCATACCGCCTTCTTGTTTTCCACTTACGCCCCCAACTCACCCTTGCTGCCTTGTCTAGAATGACGTCGAGGATATATGATTGCCAGTGATGTACTACTATACTAGTGCTTGCTAACACTACAGTATCAAGAGAGGCACCAACATTCTTCCTTCCCTTTCTGCCTCCATTATTACCATGGCTGAATATCACCACGACGGATAACTCGCCCAACATCCTGATCCCGTGCCCCCTCCACAACATCCCGCACAAACTCCGCGCCAATTATCGGATCGATCGCCCCCATCCGCTTATTCATTTCCTGATCGCCGCCTAGCCCTGTAGCCAGAACCCCCGGCGACACGCACCATGTCTTGACTCTATCTTCCTTCAAAATCCGCGTCCATTCGCGCATCATCATATTCATACCAGTCTTACTAGACCGATAGGCGGGAATCATGAGACTCGATTTAGGCCACCCTTTCTCCGGAGAACGATTGACTCCCAGCACTACGTTATCACTCTCGGCCAGAGTGGAAGTACCACTGGTGATGAAGAGAAGTCGAGGATCGTCCGATTGGAGCAGAAGCGGTGCGCAGGTGTAGGTCAGAATGTGAGTCCCGGTTGTGTTGACATTCCATGAGCGATTCCATACCTCTCGCATCGTCGGTCCACCATCACGATCACGATTCCATTGCTGGTCAAATGAAGCGCCTATGTCTTCGTCAGTTCACTAGATCGGGGTAAAGCAGAGCTAGCTCATCGAGGGTCCAGGTCCAGGTCAATGACAGCCTTACCTGCATTGTTGATCAACACGTCCACTCGTGCATAATGACTGCGAATGTAGTCACACGCCGTCCGAATTGACTCGTCATCTTCAATGTCAACCTGTATCGGTACAGCAATTGCACTACTGTCGGGGTACTCCTCCCGTACCTGGCATGCTGCGTTCTCGGCATTTTCTATGCTGCGCCCTCCAAGCAAAACTGTATATGCCTTGGAGGACCGAAACAAGGCTTTGACAATTTCTAGGCCAAGACCAGTATTAGCACCGGTGATAAAGACGATCGAGTTAGACATTTTCGAGATCTTGTGATACTAGTATATCAAAGAAATTTTATCAGTGCAGCATGAACTATAGCCAGAGACGAGACCCAATGCGTTTATTTAAATAGTAGTAATAAGGCGACCTGCCATATATCATTTTCTCGGCGATAACGCCAATTCTCCGTCAAGCATGCTTGAATTCGCTCCAAGACATGGTGCAACCTTTGGAAGGACCTGAGGATTTCGGGGAAGCTAGCTTCATAACGCCGAGCTACCCCAAAAAGGAAATTCGGTCGGCCGAGTTGAATTTCCTTGAAAGGATACCAAGTTTCTTTTTTTGGTCATGCGATAAATTGCCCATAATTGATAGCTATGTGATCGAACAGCTCTTTCCCCTTCCTTCAATACTTTGGCTCAATATCTAGGCGCCTCCATTCGGATTGGAGGATCCATGGGTAACGTCGTCGATGCGGGGCAGCCTTGGGCAGTCATCACCTCTTTTTGGCCCGGTCTTACCCTTTCCGTATGAAAGATCGAGCCATAATTGAATTCCTACCAATGCTAGAAGGAAATGTCTGACTTCTCTAGCCTAACGGGCAAATTCAGAATTCGCAAGGACGCTGGTGGCGCCTCTAAGCGGCCCCGCGAATCTCAAGCGTGCACCCAGTGCCGCAAGGCAAAACTTCGCTGTGATCTTCAAAGACCGTGTGGCTCGTGCGTGAGAAAAGATGATGCTGCCCTTTGCTCCTATCAGCGTACTTTTCCTCGACCCAACCAGCCCGACACGGCAGAAGATCGACTTGCGCATTTGGAGTCATTGGTCAAGGGTCTCATGCAAGACTCAACCTCTGCTTCATCTAACCCATCCGTCGACCACACAATACCTCTCCTCGAAGGTCAATCAATTGATTCCGATCCACGGGTACCAGTTCAGATCAGAGATGGCGAAAATGGAGCTAGATATGTTGGTTCGACCCATTGGTCTGCGATACTTGATGATATTCAAGGGTTGAGGGCCGCTTTAAGCCAACAAGATGACTCTCCCGAGCCTGAACCAGCTAGTAGGTCATCGACAACTCCGGCCATCGGTAGAGATATGATTATATTCGGATCTTCGAGTAACTACTCCATGGAAACGATCATTTCGCAGTACTTGCCTCCAAAAATCGAAGTCGACCGGCTGCTCGCAGTCTACTTCCAGGGAGAAACGTTCATCATTCCTTTCATCCATACATTTCAATTCCAGCGGCAGCATCGCGCATTCTGGGAAGACCCGGTAATTTCGAATCCTCTGTGGTTGTCAATGCTCTTCTCTATCTGCTCGGTGGCTAGTATGGTTCGCGGAACCATTGGAATTGCCCCAACGACACAAGAAGATGTCATTGCTGAAGTCTCCCACTTCCAGGAAGCAGCGGGAAAATGTCTTGTCAAGGGTGAATATCATCACCCGCAGCGATATGTGCTTGAAGCATTGACGCTTTATGCTCACTGTATCAATATGCAAAGCCTTGATCCGTCCCGGGAAGTCGGTGCTATCTTTGGCATGATTGTGCGGATGGCATATGAGATGGGATATCACCGAGATCCAGATTCTCTAGGATCTGGATCTACTATGAGTGTATTTGACGGGGAAATGCGTCGGCGTTTCTGGGCCCTTTGTATACAGATTGACCTCATGGTTTCTTTTCAACTGGGTCTTCCTAGCAATATCTGCCCCGAGAACTGTGACACGCGGTCACCGAGGAACCTGTCAGACTCCGACTTCGACGAGGACACTCAGGTCTTACCCCCATCTCGGTCCGAAACTGAAGCCATTGGTCTGTTGTGGTTCATCGTTAAGAATCGCCAAATGGTCAGCTTTGGAAAGGTATGTCGGGACACGCTGAGCTTTACGGAGAAATCCGAGACCGAGATCCTCCAACTTGACGGCGAAATTCGGCGCATGTATACAACTATTCCGGAAATTTTACGAACTCGCCCTTTAGCAGACTCGATCTCAGATCCACCATTCCTCGTGATGACCCGCATCTACGTAGAATTCATCTATCTGAAGAGCCTGTGTGTCTTCCACCGCAAGTACATGACAAGAGGTAACCTGTTCAGTACCAGATCCTGTGTGGAGGCGGGCCAGCGACTAGTCAGCCAGTTCATCGATATATATCGAGAGTTTTCATCTGGCGGTCAACTCCATCGAGAACGTTGGATGCTCACTAATTTCACGATGAACGACTTTTTATTGGGGGCCATGGTGCTTTGTTTGGCCATTCATATTCGCAGAAAGAAATTGAGCCTCGGTCTATCGGTCATTGATCCTACGACTGCAGATTCAATTCTGTCTCTTTTGAGCCAGGCCCATGCCATCTGTATTGAAAAGTCTCTCGCCAGTCGAGATGCACGGTATGTCGCACAGGCGATCATGGCGACTTTGAACAAGCAAAATCAAGAACCGACCTCGACAGAGGTCAAATCACGAGCCCCACCCTCCATGCCGCACAGCGAGGGTGATCCATTCTACCTCGGTTGGTTGGACCCTTTTCAAGCAGGTGATGAAGGCGTGGGCTTAGATTGGAGTTGGTTGGACTACTCGTACTGGAACCAGATGGAGGTGGAGGTGGAGATCACACGCTAGCTTGTTCTTACATCATGCGGGACGATCTCCAGGCAACCCGCGCCCTCCGCCGCCAACACCTGCCACGCCGCCCACTTCTTTTACTTACAATGGCCCCGGGACACCTACGATCGGCCATTGAATGAGACTCTAAACTGTTCGAACTATCCTCCTGCTCATTCCTATAAAATATCTCCAACTTACCTGCCACGCTGCTTCGCTACGTGGCCCTGCGACGGGCGCGTCCAACGCCAACGCTTATGGCGGGCACCGACCAAAAGTCATTTCTGGGAACATTTTCCCCATGGAATACCCCCAGGAGCTCAACCCCTCAGCCTGCAGATCATAATAATAATTCCGGCTCTGGCTCGGATGTCTTGCAGCGTTCACAGGGTGAAGACCATACCGTGACACACCGACACAAGCTAGGCCAGCGCCATTACCCATCCGACTGTCCTCCGTTAAAGGCGAGATGGTTCTACGCCGTGGATTCACCGAAGCGGAAACCATCCTTGAACGATGCAAAGAAAACTGATCAGAAACCGCTACCCCCGCCGAAGAAATTCATTCCTTTCTCGCTGAAGGATTCGCAGTCGATCGAATCTACTTTCCAGAATCTTATCGAAGATGAAGATACTCGCGATCATGGCCACGGTCAGGCACCACAAGAGGATGAACAACAAAAACAAAAACGGGCACGGGCTTCCACCAAGGTCGCTGTGAACGAAGATTATTTGTTCGATGTCGATGTTGCACAACGGGAGCTCAGCCCGGCTTATTGGATTGGCCCTGTTTATGAAGTTCGGCGAGGGACGTGGTTCTTTCAGGATGGGTCGAATCTGAAGCCCTGCGAGGAAAATCTAGCAACACAATTGGAAGAAGGATATCTCAAGCTGCGACCTTGGAGAGCGGATGCAGCAGAGGCCAGCTCTGGAGACCCTGCGACATCGGCGAAGCATGATCGATCTAGTGACCGTGACCGTACGGATGGCAGTGCAGAGTCCGGAACACAAACACAATACTCGGAACCATCAACATCAAAGTCATCTCGTTCACAGGGTACTGGAAAGATACCCGCTTCTTCGACGATGGAGTCTCGTCAGTACCGACTTTTCGGAGCCTACATGAATAGAATCGTGGCCTATCAAGACTCCTCAACGGCTTGGGTCACTACTGACGACTTCATGTCCCGTGTTAGCACCACCGTATATCAAAAACTCGGCGGTGCCCCAGGCAATAAAGTAGTCCGCGGTTTAGTCGAGCCCAAACGCTCGAGAGAACCATCTGATCTCCGCGAACGAGATCGAGATCGAAAGCCCGTCGAGAAATCCTCCGGCGCTAGAACACCCGAGGTCCCCTCTTCTACTACCTTTACAGAGACTCCCATCCCCCAGTCTAGCGGGACAGATGGAATAGAAGGGCAAACGGAAGTCGACAAACCAGATATCAGGCGACCACAGTCAACACTGGAGCGGCAAATGTCGTCTCTAGCAGGTGAACCGCAAAACCCGGCTGAACTAGAGGAACAAGCTCGTAGACAGGAGGAGCAGGAGATGGAAGACTTGAGAGAAGTTGATGGTGAGGATCGAGAGCGAGAAGTCGATCATATTATCCTTGTCACTCATGGTATTGGTCAACGGCTTGGCCTGCGACTCGAGAGTATCAACTTCATACACGATGTGAATGTGCTTCGCAAGACACTCAAGACTGTCTATAAGGCTTCACCGGATCTTCAGGCGTTGAATGCAGCCTTTGCGGACCACGATGGTAATTGTCGTGTTCAGGTTCTTCCTGTGTGAGTACAGTGCTTATTTGTCATCTTTGCAAAAACAATCGCTCCAAAAAATGCTTTTGTTTTTGTTTCTGGCTTAAACTAATATCTATGGACAGCTGCTGGCGCCATCTACTCGATTTCCCCTACCGCGGAGTCCGACAGAACCGAAAGGAACTTGATTTGACCGACGCCGACACCGTCGATGATGACGCATACCCCAGTCTGGCGGATATCACGCTCGAAAGCGTCCCGGCTGTTCGGAACCTGATATCCGACCTAGCCATGGATGTCCTCTTATACCAGAGCGGTTATTGCGAGCACATCTCCAACATCGTGAAACAAGAGTGCAACAGAATAGTCGGGCTCTACAAGCAGCGAAATCCATCATTCAACGGCACCGTGAGCCTGTGTGGTCATTCTCTAGGCAGCGCGATTCTTTTCGACATCCTCTGCCACCAAAAAACGTCCGAGTCTCCCAAGACAAAATTCACAGCTCCAGGTGACGACCTCGCCGATCAGTGGAAGGAAGAGAAAAGCGAGCTGAGCTTTGAATGTGAAGAGTTCTTTTGCCTGGGGTCTCCAATCGCGTTGTTCCAAATGCTTAAGGGAAAAACAATTGCCGGTTACTCGCCTCTTGGAACGAGAAAACGCAAAAGTGCCCTAGACATCGAATTTGACGCCAAAGCCATCCGATCGCTCAACTCTTCTAAGCGCGACTCACAAAGTCACGCTGGCCGCGGACCCATTGATAATTCGGCCATCATCTCGACGCCCAAATGTCGCGATCTGTATAACATTTTTCACCCCTCTGATCCGGTTAGTTATCGTCTCGAGCCGCTCATTTCTCCGGCCATGGCTAGTCTCAAGCCTCAGCCTTTGCCTTCTGTCAAGAAGAGTATATGGACGCAGTCGGGTCAGAGTCTTTCTATTATTGGATCGCGTATGGGTCAGAGTGTCGGGAGTCTTTGGAGTAACTTTACTTCTGGCGTGGCTAGTAGTCTGCTAAATCGCAGTTTGGGATTACATGCGGACGAGGTTTCTTCTGCTGTGAATGCGGGCGCGAATGATCGCGGTCATAAAAGGTCGCAGTCTGGTTCAAATCAGGATTCTTCTCAGGGTTCTGATCATCCTCAGACTCTTATTGACGGAGATCTGGAGACTCTTTATGATGGGTTTCAGAAGAGTCGGGATGGTCAAAAGAAGGGCCAGAATCATGCTCAGTCTACTTCGGGTAGTGAGAATGATCTGGATTCTGAAGAACAGGAGCGGAAATTGAAGTTTGAAGATGCTAAAGTGCGCGGCTTGAATTCGAATGGTCGGGTGGATTATAGTATCCAAGAGTGAGTTTGAGTATTCTCTTTTCTTTTTTAAAAAAAACAATTGTGGAAACTGACTTTTTTTTTTCCGGCAGGGGCGCATTCGATATTTCCCTCATCGCGAGTATTGCCAGCCACCTCACATATTGGGGAGATGAGGATGTTAATCACTTCATGCTCTCGCAGATGTTGTCTCGGGAATCGCGAAATCGGAATAAGAAATAAGCAATATTTGCCGGTGGTTCCAAGGTTTCGTTTCGTTTCATTTTTTTCTTGGTGTTGAAAGAATTTTGTAAATATATATCTACCATGTATATAGAGGGAAGGAGGTGGAGCCTTTTCATAACTTCAAGTTGCTTCTGTTTCAAACAGGTAGAATTTCAAGTTGAGATTCCCATAGAAAAATAATACTACCTAACGAAGCATAGCTCGATTTAGTTCACACCTCATAGAACCCAGACAACCACCTGGGCACCAATCCTGACTGGGCAGGTGGTTGATTAATTGATAAACTTGAAGTATTCCATCCTGTGCCGAATCACGTGTTTTGTGCCTTGATGCCTAGGGCAGGCATAGTATCTGTATGTAGTGCCATAGTTCTTCCTTCTCTTCTTCCCTATGCTTAGTATATTCATCAAATGATTATGCTAGTACATGTTGCTTGATACTGCGTCGTCGTATCTCGATATTCATCTTATCTGAGCTCTTCACAAGTCCCTCTCTCCCTATTCATGATGGGAGATCCCCAATCGGGACTAGCCCCTAGTCTCGGTTAACAGAATCCACCCGAAGACTCTTTTTCCCCTTCTTTTCCTCCCTCCCATCTTTTCTCTTCCGTTCTCCTTCTTCTTCCCTTCCCTCCAAGCATCTCAATCTCTCCCATCATGAGCGCTGAGCTCCAACAAGTCCTCAAAGTATGGGATCGCACCCGCACCAACAGCCCAATCTACGAGTTTCTCCTCAGCGAGGCCGAAGTTTATGATGCAGAACACGGCGTAATGAGGGCCCGACTCCAAGTCGGTCCTCGTCAACTCAATTCCAAAGGCAGTCTGCACGGCGCCTTCTCGGCCACTGTGACCGACTGGGCGGGTGGCCTGTCTATCGCCTCGACGGGGTTGGATGCCACGGGCGTAAGCACTGATATCCATGTCACTTACCTCTCCGGCGCGACGACGGGCGATTGGCTTGAGATTGAAGGTCGCGCTAATAAGGTGGGCAAGAGCCTTGCTTTTACTACGGTTGAGATCTCTAAGAAGACCGATGACGGTCTGGTGCTTGTTGCCAGGGGGTCGCATACTAAGTATGTGAGGGCACGATCTTGATCTGATCTTGCGAAAGCAAAGGTTTTTGCATCTTTTTCTTCTTCTTTTTTCTTTCTTTTTTTGCATCTTTGCATCCCCGTAGACTTATACCGCTATCTAATCATCTGGCATGAAGCGCATTTTCTTTGAGTGCCCAGATTCACTCTACAAGCGGAGAGGAATTTCCATTCTGTTTAGCTTGAAATGCCTCGCGGTCGCTTTCCCACGGCCGCATGGGCAATGACGAACGGATACATACATATCTCTGAGGTTTTAGTCATTAGATATTATAACAAAGAATAGAAGAAGACTAATTGATCGAATATTCGTGCAATTCTTACAATTTATGGATTAAAAGTATATCATATCTCACAAGGTGCCTCGGCCCGCCGATCCTGGTTGATTGCATTGCTTGTTCTTGAGAGTGGCGCACTGGCCAACTTGAACACGGGGAAGCCAACTTGGCCTGGGAACCTCCTCCCATTCAAACATCTCCCCTCTTTCTACCTTTCCCTGGACTTGCCCACCTCTACGAAAGGGGCATGGAGGTTTGTTTCTTCTCCCTTGCCAATCCTGGGTAATGTCCCTCGCTAATGTCTATAGACTAACTATGGACCAATCCGACAATGATGCGATCGCCGCTCCCTCCGCGAACCCCCCCGGAACCAACTCCTATCGCAACGCAGGATAACGCGACCAAACAAGATGGCCCCAACACGAAATCCACAAAGGAACTTATGGACCATGTCCTTGACTTCCTTTCAACATCTAGCAATGAAACCCTCCTTGGCGTATTTGCGCTCTTAATGCTCGGCACCTACATTATACTCGGACGGGTTGGCTTGCTGCTTATCGGTGTCAGCTTAGGTGTTGTCCTGCATGCGTCATGGGAAGGGACTTCCCATAGAGGAGGAAACGGGGAAACGTCTTCCAGAAAACGAAAGGAGCTTGCATTGGAGGTTTCTCATAGACTCTTGGACTGGCCTCAGCGCTTAGCATCTGCCACTGTCACTGCCGACTCTAAACCCGACAGCGGTGCCCTAGCGACCTCCCCGGAGAATCTTTCAGATGAGGATCTAGAGTATTTGACCTTTCGACCGGCTACCGCTGCTGCTCTGAGATTGCTCACCGATACAGTCATTAAGGACTATGTCAAGTGAGAATAGATCGCACCTTTCTTGAAACTAGCATCGGCTAACAAAATTCAAGGTACTGGTATAAACCGATTCTACCGAACGATATTATCTTCCCCACCTCCTGCCGAAGAACCTTGACCTATTTCGTCACGGCCGTATCATCGCACCTTTCCCATAAGAGAACGGAAGACACATTCCTACAATTTCTCACGAATTCCTCGTCTATAATTATTGTGTTTTTTAACGAACTTGCTGCCGCATTTACGGCTACGGGGTCTTCACCCCATGAAGCCAAGCAAATCGTGGATCAGTATCTAGAGAATTCCCCCGACAGCAGTCTCGCAAATGTTCTGTCCGAGGAGCAACAGCGAAAGAAGCTGAGCATGATTGCGGATGACATCTTGTCGAATTATCTTGATACGAACTCATATCGTTGCTCGCCAGTCCGAGACTTCCTAAGGGAAATTTTTGCAGGTGTCGTGCTCGAGTCTACAGTCACTAGCCTTTCTCGGCCCGAGTTCATCAATGATTGGATTATCTACCTTCTTCAGGATGGTGAATCTGAACTTATGCATGCTATCGACGCGGGTGTTGAAGGGGCTCGCAATCAAGGCGTCGGCGCCGGCGCATCCAAGACCCAGACCCCGGAGACCATAAAGACCCCCGCTGAGCCGAAGCAAGAGAAGGCCGCGGAGCGTAAGTCGGAATCAACGGACCGAGCAACGGAGGATGCATTGCTAGAGGCGAAGCGATTGAGTGCCTTGATTGCTTCTCATGATGAGCAAAGCGTACCCTCCGATCAATCAATACATTCGGATCGACCCGATCGAACGAGTATTTCGGCTGAACCTGAATTGGAACCACCGAGTACTACCCCCAATTCCCAGGAGCAAAGCTCCGCAGCTATTGAAGGCCATGCCCCGACCGGATCGTCCTCGGCGTCCGAGCAGCCCGCGCCCGCGCCCGTGCCCGCTGCTGCACGCCAATCAGGAGAAGACAACCCGGCTCCCATGAGTCTGCACGGTGCTCAAGTCCTAGTGGACGACGACTCAGCAACATCTGAAAGGGGCCCGATCAAGTCGCGGCCTACATGGGATTACCTGTTACAAGTCGAGCCGACGTCTACCCGCTCCAGTGGCTGGATGGTATTTAGAAAATATGCCGACTTCCAGTCTCTCCATGAAATGCTAGAGACAGTTTCACGTTTGAATAATATTCAAAGTTTCTCCAGCAGGTTCCCTGCACTGCCTCCGTGGAAAGGAAAGACAAGGCAAGAGCTTGCTCACGAGCTGGAGCGATATCTTCAAGAAGCCGTGAGACATGAGTCTCTTGCTGACACTGATCGTATGCGACGATTCCTGGAGAAAGAGGTGAATCCCGGTGAGAAGAGTACTCCCAAGTCTGGGTTCTCGTTCCCTAGTCAGAGCGCCTTTGAAAATATGGGTAAAGGGATGCTAGGTGCTTTGACAAATGCCCCTAAGGGTGTTGCTGGAGGTGGCCGTGCGATGTTTGATGGAGTTACGGGCGTTTTTGGGGGTGGTCATAATCGCAAACCGACAATCTCTGGTGATCGATCCACGCATCAAAAGAGCCCGTCCAAGACAGAACGAGATCTTACTCTTACCCCTAAGGAGGGTTCGGGCTCTGCCAGTGATTTGGGCCGGGTCAATTCTTCGCCGGTGGGCTTAAATATCGATGCTCGCTCTACCTCGGCTAGGTCAAGTGAGGAAGATAGACCCCGCGTTTCGTCCTCCTCTACTAGCCTATCTTTGGATGCATGGAAGGAAGAGAAGCCTCAATCGCCAGCACCGAGTGATATTGATAGCAACGTCAACCCAACGAAGATTGAGCAACACGCATGGGCCTCGGAGTCAACGCTCGCATCTTCGGGGGATGCCAACTCCTCCACATCAACAGATCGCGTGGGAATAGCAGAAGCAGAGAAAAACGAAGAGACCCGTACACCGCAGTCACCAAAGCTTTCATTGGAGAGTGGCAGTGGCAGTGGTGCCGACGAAGGTGAAAGCTCGGAAAACATCCACCATACCCCCCAGCAATCACGATCACGGGCCCCCATCACAGCAGACGAAACACAAATTGCAGTGGAACTAATATTCGCCGTGATAAACGAGCTCTACACATTATCATCAGCCTGGAACATCCGACGCACGCTATTGAACGCGGCAAAAACCTATATCCTGCGTCCCGGAAGTCCTACACTAGACACAATTCGAGACTTGCTCCAGGACTCGATGATCGAAAGCCACACCTCGGACGATGCCCTCGGCGAGTATATTAAAAAGCTACGCGAGAATGCCCTTCCAACCGAGGAAGAATTGGCTGCCTGGCCTGCACCCCCGAGCGAGGAGGAAAAGACTCAACTACGGGACAAGGCAAGACGCTTATTCGTGCAGAGGGGGGATTCCCCAAGCCCTCACGAGTGTTATGGGTGCTGCCGCTAGTCGAGAGGCTCTTGAGAAAATCTTTGATAGTCTCCAGGTGGAGACGGTTGCTCGGGGATTTGTTTTCTCTGTTATGCTCCAGGGATTGCGCGTGTTGACTCTCTAGTCTGATGGGAGCTTGATGATATGACGTCATCGCAAAGGCGATAGCATTATCACCACGTGCCGTGACGCGTTACAGCGCGTTCCTCTCGACCTTTCAGCCTCACACCACTTTCGCATAAACACACTGTTGTGCTAGCTTCTTGCGATATCGAGCAATAACTTTCCACAACTCAAATACTTCCCAATCACCATGACATCCCGCAAACGCTCTTCAGACCAGCAGGATGCCGAAGACACCCAAGCCAAGAAGAGCCGGGTGAGCTACAAAGGCGCGCCAACCAAAACCGATTCCAACGGCGATCAATACTGGGAAGTCTCCAAAATGCGCCGTGTGACTGTTTCCAAGTTCCGTGGTCGAACTATGGTCAATGTGCGGGAATATTATGAGAAAGATGGTCAGGAACTTCCTGGGAAGAAGGTGAGTTGAACAATACAAAGCAACACAAATAGCCGTAGATAAAACGCATGCTGATTTGATTACGCTATAGGGAATTTCTTTACCGGTGGAACAATTCGCCGCACTCGTTAAACTTCTTCCTGATATCGAACAAGCCCTCGAACAACAGGGTGAATCATTGCCTCGACCGGAATATTTCGATAATACGGCCCAGGGCCACGCTGCTGAGGGAAGTGATGAAGAAATGGATGGAAAAGTAGCAAGTCCCTCGAAGCAGAATATCGACGCTACGAGTGACGAGGAAAGTGAGGCGTGATATGGTAGTCAATGCCAGCTAGATATCTCTGTGGCTGGCTGGGATTTTCAAGGGTCGCCATTCTTCGCTCAATTTTTCTCCTATGATACCACTGTGCAAATGACAATGTTTTAATTCTATGCTTTGCCCTTAAATCCGATGGTGCTTGATTGTAGAAACGAGTATCTTGACTGCCCCTCTACATACTCGCCTCATGTGCCGTCGTATAACTTGCAACCGACCCTCCCCGCCACGCATGACGGGCATCAGGTTCATTCACCAATTGAGTCCCCTCCCCAACCGGTCCCCATCCACCACCACCAGGAGTCCGAATAATAATTCGTTCACCCGGCTGCATGATAGTCGAATTCTTCCCTCCCAAACTAATACACCTCTCCCCCCCAACTCCCATCAGGTTTCGCAACCCTCCGAATCCAAAGATTCTGTCCACACTGCGCATCCTCACCCCCCTCAAGTCCATACGGATGATAAACCCGTCGCTCAGAGAGAATAGAAACCTGAACAGGAATGCGAAACTCGATATCCCGAATAACTCCATCTCCACCCCGATGCTGGCCCCTACCCCCAGAATTCGGCCGCAGACTGAATTCTCGAAGTAAAACGGGATAGCGACGCTCGAAGACTTCCGCATCCGTGATTCGAGTGTTGGTCATATGGGTGTGTACTCCGGATGTTCCCTCCCAGTCTGGTCCTGCACCGCTGCCGCCGGCGATGGTCTCGTAGTAGCCGAAGCCCTTCTTTTCGGCCTCGCCTGCGCGGTTACCGCCGAAGCCGAATGTTAGGTTGTTTGTGTCGCCTTGGGAGGCGGCGCATGCTTGGAAGCATTTTAGGATTACGTCTGTTACTCGTTGGCTCTGGGACGGGTAGGTTAGTGGATGTGAATGTGAATTGCGAGTGTGTGGTTTGTTAACCCCGGGCTGGGTTGGGTTGAACTCACCGTTAATACGTTGCCTCCTACGACCGCTGCGGTCTCGGATGGGGAGAGGAGACTATTTGGCGGAATTCGAACACCGATTGGTTTCAGACATCCCTGGTTGAGGGGGATATCTTCTGAGATTAGGCATCGCAGACAGTATATGATTGCGGAGTATGTAACAGCCTCTGGGGCATTGACGTTGCCTATATTGCCGTCAGTGATTTTGGCTGTTAGAAGACCACTCGATCTACTGCGAGCGCTGTTGAGTGGAGTGAAGTGGACTATCATACCGTATACCTCCGGACCGGTCCCTTCAAAGTCGAACATCGCTTCGCCTTTCTCTGCATCGATGGAGATCTTTAGTTGAATGGGGGTACCATCGTCCATATAGTCAATGGCACTGAGATCCCTGCCCGAGAACTTTTGACTGACTTCCTTCAAGAGATTCCGCACACTGAGTTCGGCATTGGCTTGGATCTGATGCATGTAGAACAGGACCACGTTCTCGCCGTATTCTTCAATGAGGGTATTTATCAATGTGATTCCTTTCTTGTTGGCTGCAATTTGGGCTTTGAGATCGTTCAGGTTATCTGCGAGACACCGGGTTCCACTGCACTCGGGATACTGGGCAGGTTCGTCGTAGAGGAGTTCCGTGATACGCTTTTCGTTGAATTTGCCTTCTGATACCAGCTTCTCGCTTTTGATGCGCGCGCCTTCTTGGTAGAGTTCTTTTGAATGGGGTGGCATTGATCCGGGGAGAATACCTCCGATGTCAGCTGGAGCAGAGTTAGAAATGAAAAAGAAAAGTCCTTTGAATTATGGACGGAGGGAGAGTGGAAAGGAAAGGACCCTACCATGGTGTGCTCTTGAAGCCACATAGAAAATTATCTTTCCTTCGCTAAAAGCCGGTTGGATCACTGTGATATCAGGAAGATGTGTTCCACCCCGACACGGCGAGTTGGAAACCAATACGTCCCCAGGTTTCAAATTTCCTTTCCAAAGCTCGGCTTGCATTCGTACACATGTTGACATGCTCCCAAGATGAACCGGCAAGTGAGGTGCATTAGCAACCAAACCACCATCCGGATCAAATAATGCGCACGAATAGTCAAGTCGTTCCTTAACATTCGTGCTAACACTTGTTTTCTGCAAAGCACGACCCATTTGCTCCGCAATTGCCATGAATCGATGCGAGAAAACGCTTAACAAGATAGGGTCCACGGCATCGGTGCTGATTGAGGGCGGATTGGAATCGGATTCTCCGATATTGATGACGACGTGGGTCTTTGTTAGTAGTGCGTAGGCTCCTGGAGTCACCACGATCGTTTGGGTGTCGTCTGCTAAGATGGCTGGCCCTTTCACTCGGTCGTTTATTTGGAGATCGTCCAGTTTGTAGATTGGTGTTTCGTGTCGACCGCCTTCGAAATATACTTGGGACTTTCGATATTCACGGCCCACGACGTCGATTGGCTTTGATTCTCGGAGCTGCTGGTCGACCGTCTTCTCGGATGCTTCAAAGGTCTTCCCGATCCCGCGTACTCGGACATCATCGACGATTATATCGCGGTCTGGAAGAGTGAAGCCGAACTCTTGTTCGTGCTGTTGCACAAATGCTTTGCCGAAGGCCCAGTCGTCGCCGCCGAAATGCTCATCTGCATCTTCTCTACTGGGCCTTAGGATCATCAGAGCAGATTCTGTACCTCGATATCGCATGTTGAGATATTCTTCAAATACCACAGATTCGTCTTCAAAGCCTTGCTCCTTGAGTCTTGTGGCAGATCGCTGCTTCAGCTCGGTCATTTTCTTCGCAAGCTCTTGCAGAACTGCTTTGTCGTCATCACGCCATGTCTTGGATTCTGGCTCCTGGCTTTCATCAACGACATCCGCCAATGCCATTCCGTATGCGGACAGGACGGACGAATACCGATGGATCAGAATTTGGCGAATGCCGAGATTCTCTGCGATGGCTACGGCATGCTGGCCCCCAGCACCCCCGAAGGTGGCCAAGCGATGCTTCGAGGTATCGTGTCCTTTCGCCTCAGTCAAGGATCGAATGGGTCGAGTCATAGTTTCGTTGGCAATCTTGATGAATCCAAATGCAACTTCATCAGGTGACATTTTGTTGCTGTGACCACTCGACGCAATTTTCTCATTAATTTCGACCGTGAGTTTCTCGAATAAGTCACGACTTGCTTGCTCATCCAAGCCCTGATTCTCGTCTGGTCCAAATATCCTTGGAAAGAAGTCTGGAATGAGTCTGCCTAGAAAGAGATTCGCATCCGTCACCGTCAAAGGTCCACCTTTGCGATAACAAGCAGGTCCCGGATGGGCACCTGCAGATTCAGGACCGACGACAAATAACTCATTGCGATAGAATAGTCTGGAGCCGCCACCAGCTGCGACGGTATTGATGTCCAGCTGCGGAGACTGGATAGTCACTCCGGCCGTAGTGGTCTCAAACACATGTTCATATCGACCAGAACCGTACCTACTAACATCCGTGCTGGTTCCACCCATATCAAAGCCAATGACAGGGATTTTCGATACAGGATCATAGGATGTCAATGCGTATCCCACAACCCCGCCTGCTGGTCCTGACAGAATCGCCCGTAGTCCGGAGAATTGGTCCACGTCAACTAATCCTCCATCCGATTGCATGAACTCGCATCGAGCACTGTGCGAACTATCTTCACGCTTCACACTCTCACTCCCAAGACCTCCGGAGAACCCGGCCTGAAAGCCGGAAATATACTTCTTTATCGTGGGTGTTAGATAGGCATCGGCGCAGGCGGACGTTGCTCGCGGCACTAATTTGATCATGGGCATCAACTCATGGCTCAGGCTGACATGGTCGAAACCGATTTCTGTAGCGATTCGTCCAACCAAAGCTTCGTGGTCGGGAAATGTGTAGCCATGCATAAGACAGACTGCTATACTTCGAATTCCTCGATCATAGACTTGTTGAAGCTGTGTCTTGATCTCATTCTCAGACGGGCTTTTGAGAATACGGACTGCTTCGGAAGAAAGTCCGCGTACGACCTTTGCATCGCTTGAACTCTGCCCACGCGGATCTGTATCCGTGACATGCCGCTCCGGATCCTCCGCGTAATCTTCCAAAGTAACCCGCTCCTCAATCTCAACCACCTCCTCATAGAGCACCTCAGGCCGTTGAATAGCAAGATCAAAGATTTTCGGCCGAGACTGATTCCCAATCTGAAGGCAATCTCTAAATCCTTGGGTTACAACCAGGGCGATCTTTTCTCCTTTGCGTTCGAGTAAGGCGTTGGTTGCTACCGTTGTACCCATGCGGATAGATTTGATCAGGGAAGTGTCGATGGCTTCTCCTCGGGGAATTTCACGGCCCGTGACGATCGATATGATCCGTCGAATTCCTTCAAGGGGTGCATCTTTGTAATTCGCTGGATCTTCGGAGAGAAGTTTTATCACGATGTCGTCTTCAAGTCGGCCTGTTCCGGGGTTTCCTACGCAATCTGTGAAGGTGCCGCCTCTCTAAATCATGTCAATGTTGATTCTATGGACTTTGGGAGTGGGTGCATCTTACATCAATTGCGATAGAAATACCCTTTTCGTTGGAAGACTGCATGGTGAATTTGATGGGGGTTTACAGAGGTCTAGAGTGTATCGGACGTGATAGTTGATACCATGGGCTACGTCACATACCTCGGGTCCCCTCAATCCCCTCACATAGTCACAGAGCGGTGTGAGGGGAATCACCAGTCATCAAGAGCTAACCAATAACATACTAGGTTATCGTACTCGTACAAAAATACCCCTTGAGCCACAGGAATCTGCGACTCACTGCCACATTTCTATTTTAGTGGTAAGATATAACAAAATCAAACTAGCAGTCGCGCAGGCTATCTGACATGACTTTGCTTTTGATATACGCTGCAATACCATACGCTAAGGACTAATATAGCTAGTGTAAAAGACGAGTCGCTGGTAAACATATGGGGGCCAAAAGGTGTAGAACAGAAGTGGTAAAAAGCCTGGTCTTGCCTGTCCGGCGCTTGAGGCTGAGCCGTTATGGAGCGCCGCAGCTGAGCTCTCCCCACGTTGCCCAATTTGCGTGTTTAACTCTCTTGCTTCTTTCTACCCAACACAATTCTGAATCAGTCGATGATACTTGCGATGTTCATGGGTCACGGGAAGACTTTGCCTCCAACCGCCAAGTTCTACTTCTGCAGGTCTTTCTTCGCTGAGTAGACGCATTCCTCCGAATCTCTGCCAGATGGACAGCCCTCCACGAGACGGGCATGATGAGACAGCCCTATCTCACTTGCCAAAGCGACAAAAGACCCTCCACCGTGGTGATTTGCCAGCCGCACGACGTGAAATCTACACTGTCGCATGGATATGTGCGCTGTCGATCGAGATGGCAGCGGCCCGGGCCGTACTGGACAATATTCACGAATCTCTACCTGCCCTTACAGACGACAGCAACACATACGTTTTAGGGGACATCCAGAGACATAATGTTGTTATTGCGTACCTACCAACAGACCAGTATCGAATTGTCAACGCAGCGAACGTGGCGACGAACATAAAGCGGACATTTCCCGCAATCCGAGTTGGTTTGATGGTTGGTATTGGCGGTGGTGTTCCGAGTAAGGTTGATGTACGACTGGGCGATATAGTGGTTGGGACCAGGGTGATGCAAGTCGATCGGGAAAAATCATTCATGGAGACCAAGAGTTGGAACGAACAGCGATCCCCAGGATTCCTCATCAATTACTTGGGACAGCCGTGACGAGTCTCCGTGCTAAACACGAGCTCGAGCCAAGTCGAATTCCATCTATTCTCCAGCAGAAGCTTGAAGAATATGGGTATGGTTGCCCAAGCTCGCCAGATCGTCTCTTCCAGACGGATTATCATCATAAAGTTCCGGAGGCCAACTGTGATGAATGCGACGACTCAAAGCTGGTACTGCGAAGTGTGCGGCTGTCGACAGATCCAGTTATCCATTATGGTGCCATCGCATCAGGGAGTCAGGCCATTAAAAATAGTGTTTTCCGAGACAAAGCTGCACGGCAACTGAATGTTATCTGTTTCGAAATGGAGGCTGCTGGTCTGATGGATATTATCCCTTGTCTCCCAATTCGGGGTATTTGTGACTATTCTGATTCACACAAGAGCAAAGAATGGCAGAAATATGCCGCAGCCACTGCAGCCGCATACGCAAGGGAATTGCTCGAGGGTCTTCCTGTCACCGAAACAAGTAAAGAAGATGTCTATATACCTGTCCCCGGTAAGTTTCTGTGTGTTGGAAATGACATTGTGTTGGAAATAACGTTGACTGGGTCACACTCGCAATATAGATCAGACCCCATCACAGAAACACCGCAAGCTTCTACTAGATTCCTTCAGGTTTGAGCAAATCAATGCTCGAAAAATAACCGTTGAAACGGCCCACGCTAAAACATGTCAATGGTTTCTCAGTCATCCTGGTTATAAGGCATGGCTAGATCCAGAAAATCTAACCGATCGTGGATTTTTATGGATTAGCGGCAAGCCTGGGGCTGGCAAGTCGACGATCATGAAATTTGTCTATTCGAAAATGAAGAAGCAGGCCCGTTCCAGGACTGCCGTCACTGCATCATTTTTTTTTCAACGCCCGTGGTGAAATACTAGAGAGATCTGTGATAGGCATGTATCGATCATTGCTGCTTCAGCTACTTGAAGGATTTCCCGACCTACAGACACTATTAGATGATCCTGAGCTCGTTCCTGCCCAGGACCAAAGTGCTTGCCCTTCTTTGAATATCCTCAAAGACCTCCTTCATAAAGCAGTTTCCCTCCTGGGTCAACGTTCATTTACATGCTTTATCGATGCACTTGATGAATGTGACGAGCAACAACTTCTGGATATGATCCAATTCTTTGAAGACCTGTCAGAACATTCCACAGCCAAACGTCTCCGGATCTGCTTTTCCAGTCGGCACTATCCCTATATTATGATACGACATGGAACCCGACTTACACTAGAGCATCAACAAGGCCACACAGAAGACTTGCAAGCTTACATCGTGGATAAACTTCGAACTGAAGACCCCGATATTGTCCACAAGCTTCTCCAAAAATCTGCTAGTGTTTTTATGTGGGTGGTTTTGGTTGTCGAAATTCTCAATAGGGAGCTTGCAAGAGGTGCAATGTCCCTTGACAGGAAACTTGAAGAGCTCCCAAGTGGGCTGAGCAATCTGTTCAAGAAAATACTGAAACGTGATGATGAAAATATGGAGGGGCTCCTGCTTTGTTTTCTTTGGATTCTTTGCGCAAAGCGACCTTTACGGCCAGAAGAATTCTATCATGCTCTTTGGTCAGGCCTATCATTGAAGAGTCCGAGTCTGGTAATAATAAAATACCAGATGCCTTTGTCCAGGATACTAGTAACAGCCTCCCCAGGTCTTACAGATATGTTATCAGTTGCTCCAAGGTATTGGCTGAGATCACAAGATCCGACAAGCCATCAGATCAGTTCATCCATGAGTCTGTTCGAGACTTCCTTATTAAAGATAGGGGTCTTTATGAATTGTGGCCTCAGCTTGGGCTTGATTGGGAGAGCCCCAGCCATGAAAGGCTCAAGGACTGCTGCAATGCCTACATGAACCATCGGGATGTGTATAATCTTTCTTCGATACTACCGCCATCTGTTGGGCGATCTAGCATAGAAGATGTCACGAAAGTCTCAAGCAACTACCCATTGTTAGAGTACGCCAATCAGAATATTCTCTACCATGCCAACGCCGCAGCAAAACTGGTTCCTCAAGACGATTTTCTTTCCTCGCTCAAAATATCCAACTGGGTTAGGGTCAACAATCTTTTTGAAAAGACCCGGATTCGTGGGTATACTCTAAGTGCGAGTCTTCTTTACATTCTTGCAGACAACGGATATCCTGAGCTTATCCGCACAAGAATTCGAAATTTCCCAGAAATCGATATACTTGGTCAGAGATACGGACACCCACTGTTCTCTGCCCTGGCACGTGGTGACAAGGCGAGTGTTGCAGCTCTTTTGAACCTGCCTTCGACCATTTATGATGGAATCGACATCACAGAGGGCCTGAACCACAGAAAAGACTTAGAGGGATACAAAAGCCAAACGCCTGTTACTTGGGCTGCAGATAATGGGCGAGTAGTCCTTCTTAAGCTTCTTGTTGAACGAGGAGCAGATGTCAACGCTGTCGGTAGAACTGGATGGACACCACTTTTACTCGCTTTGAGGGGTGGCCATGAGGTTATCGCTAAGCTTCTTATCGACCGAGGAGCAGATGTCAACGCTGTCGGTAGAACTAGATGGACACCATTTTTACTCGCTTTGAGGAATGGCCATGACGCTGTCGCAGAGCTTCTCCTTGATCGGGGAGCTCGGGCTGAACCACCAATCTAGTGGCATCACGATGTGTTTATGTTCAATACACAGCCTCTGCCTAGTTTTATTTCCTAACCCCACAGCGCCCCTTCTGGTGCTATGCCAGCCATAGAACTTGTGCTTAGTATAAACAGAGTAGTCACAGGCATGAAAAATCCTGATAATGTGTTTGTTAGTAGGCTTGTTTACATAAATTCTCTTCTCGCCTCCTCGCTTCTTTACCACTACGCACATATCATTGGATTTTATGCCTCTATGTACAGTATTTAAAGTATTGTGATATTGCTTAATATAAAGAGTATGAAAGGAAGAAAGGGAACCTGTCGAACCTGTCGAACCTGTATATATTCCTGAGCTTCATCTTCCCGGCGACCACGTTTGTATATAGCGGATACGAAGCGCCTCCATACTAGCTTGTAGATTGAACGAAAGCTAGGTAGGTTTTCCTGGTAACTACTCGGTATTTAGGTTTATTAGTACCTACAGTTGAAGGGCGGATGTTGACTCTCAGATTGGACACTGACACGGGCCGTTTCCCCCGCACGAAGGATTTCCTACGTCATTGGAGAGCCTGAGCCCTCACTTGGGGTAAAAAAATAACTACATCTCGATCTTGGAAAGTTACCGCTGTGGGTATTGATTAATTAGTATTGATATAATTTTGCTATCCACCTTCCCTACGAATACCTTGCAAGCATGCATACGACTCTACATTGTAAAAAGCGATATCGACCGAGAGCAGTCGTCGAGGGGGGTTCCGATCGATCGTACGGGGCGAGGGGATTTGGCTGGGATTGGAAAATGGGAACGGAATCGCTTTGGATTAAATTTGCGAATAAGACGGGAATGGCGGACGGTTTGGGTTTGGTATTGATTGGTATTCATCGAGGGAAACGCAAGGACGAGAGACGGGCGAGGATGGGACACCTGGAACACGATCTGATCGCTCGACGTTCGTTTCGGGGCTGCTGACCAGGATAAATACCGACACCCATAAAAGAGATCTCCAAAAAAAGTAAAAAAAAAAGGTTAAAAGAACAGAGAGCAAGAATGGAAGCGGAAACGGAAGGAAATAAAAGACACAGGGGAGTCAACACCAATACCAGCACGGGATACCGGAGCCGGATAGAATGTTTGACAGGGGAATTAGGGAATCAAGTCAACCTGGCGCAAAGAAGCCATGCAATGAGACGCTCGAAATCGGGGGACAATCGGCGGCAGTAGTGGTCAAACGATTTCCAAAACCCTTGTGATGATCCGGGGCAAGGCAGTTGTCGAGTTTCAATCTCTATGGGCGAAGTGGCTTGAGATGGGATGGTATGGCGCTGAGTCGATCGATCTACTCAGCAGTATCAAGCTCATCATGAGCAGAAGGAACGGGGTCCAGGGGTACTGTTAAAGGTAAGCTAAGAGCTTGGTGGGGCTTGTTTGTTCTATACTTAGAGTGACGTACCTTTCCTGTCTTCGCCATTGGTAACAGGCTCACGCTCATCCTCACGGGGCTCCCGATCATCCTCACGGGGCTCCCGGTCATCATCGCGTCGTTCTCGATCTTCTTTGGTATCGCGCTCGCGGTCTTCGGGGCTGCGGGAACGATCACGAGAGCGTTCACGCTCCCGACGATCACCATCGCGATCACGGCGCTCATAGTCGCGGTCACGGTCACGGCGCTCATAATCCCGATCGGCGGCGGGACGATCGGTGTCACGCTCATATCGATCGTCTCGGCGGGGAGAATAATCTCCTCTGCTGCGACGGGGAGATGGAGAGCGACCGCGGCGGGGAGGAGTGCGCTCACGACGGCCTGTGCGTTCACGACCATCACGGCTATCACGGCCATCACGGCCAGGGCCGGAATCGAATCTCCAAGAGGCCGAAGGGGGTGTGCGTGCCCACTATGGGAGGAATCGAGGTCAGACTAGCTGCATTACAGGTGGGGTGGGAAGAAAGGGCAAGAATATACCTCAATTTTCAGGAGGTCGTCGCGTCCAATACGCTTGTTGTGCATCTCGTGGTATGCATCATCCGCATCACGACGGCTCTCGTACTCAACAAAGGCGAATCTGGATGGTTGTTAAGATAATGAAAAATGAAAGCTTGATGAGCTCGGACTTACAGTCGACTGGAAGGTGTGCGGGGGGCCGGGATATCACAGCGGACAAGACGACCGTATCTGAAAAGGTCATTAGCTTCTGAAGGTCATATAAAAAGGCTTGAGATCAAAAGGTTATAGAGACAGATGAAAGACGACCAATATTCAACATCCAGTGGGAGAATTGGGGGATTGAGAAGCTCGAGAGTCTCGCTCCAGGAGGATAGCCGATTCGATCATGCACGGGAGAATGACATTGGACGTTTTTGGGGTGTGGAATGGGGGAGGAGGATAAGGCGGAAGGGAGAAGCGACCGAGAAGCCGTGGGCTTAAAAACGCGGAGGTGTAGCCGTGACGTACCGTTCGAATTCGTAGGCGAGATCGCGAGCTCGGGTACCGTGGCCAAAGCCGGTGACATATAGGGTGGTTCCCGATCGAGAAGACATGACGGATAATGAAGAATCGGTGATGCCGTAGAAGGGAGGTAGTATTACACGAAGGGGTGAAAGAAAGAAATGGAAAATGAAGCTGTGGACGATGGAAGGTAGACGGTAAGGCGGTGGCAATGGGCAGTATGAGTACGGTTGGGGAGAGACACCACTGACGACAGTGATGAATTTGTGTATAGTAGAGCGAGGGAGAGGAGAAAGGAATGTAGGAGAGAAATATGTATTAAAAAGCTGGTGGTTATGGGAAATACCTATTTACTCAGTCTTGCTACAAAATCAGGTGTAAAGGAAGGGGAAATAATACTCTAACTATAGAACCAGGCACGCGTATAATGTATAATGCGGGCTGGGCTCGGGAGGTACCGCGTGGACGGCAGTCGGGATTGCCTTTGCTGGTTGGAGGTTTCCACTCCCTTGCCGTCTCATCTCTCCTCTCTCGGTCTACCCCAGTCTTTTCCCCCCCATCTTCCTCCATTCGCAACTACTTGAACTTACCTCAAGTAGTAAAAGAGTGTGTATGTGTCTGTGCGAGAGAGAACCGATCTAGCTCTCAGTTCAACGTGGTCACAGAAAAAAGCAACATTCAATACGCTCAGCTCATCCAGCCCCCTCTTCCGACTCTCCTCTCCACCTACCCTGGTCGTCATTCCGAGCTACCCTCGCAATCGACATTCGAGAATCAAAACCAAGAACTACCGTTGGGTCTCCGATCTCTATGATGGACCTGTAAGATTTGACCTATCGTGAAGAGAGCGAACAACCTTCATGGCCAGCGCGACCCACGTCATCTTGATTTCCGGTGCTTTCACTCCTATATCAGCCTAGTGATACCATCTGATCGGCTATTCGGCATTCATCCTACCTCATTTGCGACTAGAAGAAGTGAAAATCAACGCATGGGAAAATAATTGGCTCGCCTGATTCAAGAACACTTTGGCCTTTCGATCTGACAGTCTTCGATGTGGATACCGCCAAAATGAGCCTCAACCCCCAGGAAGCACCCCGAGAGGATGGATCAAAGGGTACATCCAAGCCAACTCTACAGTCAATTCACCTTCCCTCATCCTCACCCTTGGTCCAGGTTAGTGTCTCGCTGTCTTCCATTGCCCTTTCCTCATCCCTCTTCTCATCACTCACATTCGGCTAGGATGCCCTCCCCGCGCAACCCTCCATCCTGCGACGAACACAAAACAAACTTGCCGAGCCTATCGTTGCCGCATTCATGGCAGGTGGCGTAGCTGGCGCCGTATCTCGCACAATCGTCTCACCATTAGAACGTTTGAAAATTTTACTTCAGGTCCAAAGCGTTGGCCGAGAAGAATACAAATTATCTATCTGGAAGGCTCTGGGGAAAATGGGCCGCGAAGAAGGCTGGAGAGGATTCATGCGTGGAAACGGCGTGAACTGCATTCGCATTATTCCTTATTCGGCCGTTCAATTTGGGAGTTATAATTTCTACAAGAGGGTACGGTACACCCACGCAGTCCCTAGTCCCCACCCCCTTCCATTCTGCTCGGATTTCAAAAACTGACGAGTCATCAAAAGTTCGCTGAGTCTCCCAATGGTGACATGTCTGCTTTCAGCCGTCTCGTGTGTGGTGGCATCGCAGGTATCACCTCTGTCACCGTGACATACCCTCTCGACATCGTCCGTACAAGACTCTCAATCCAGTCAGCGTCATTTGCCGATCTTGGACCGCGAGAACAGTCTCAAAAATTGCCTGGCATGTGGACTACCATGGTCACAATTTATAAGAATGAAGGTGGCATGACGGCGCTTTATCGGGGTATTGCCCCAACCGTTGCCGGTGTCGCTCCTTATGTAAGTGAAGTGGTTGCTATTCTGATTTTCTGCTTTGCACATGTCACTAATCTGTGATTTTCAAGGTTGGTATGAACTTCATGACATATGAAGCTGTCCGCGAATACCTAACTCCGGACGGGGAAAAGAATCCTAGCCCATGGCGAAAACTTTTGGCAGGTGCTATTTCCGGGGCTGTGGCCCAAACTTGCACATATCCCTTGTGAGTTTGAGATTCTTGGTTATGATTCCACCGGGTCAACCTTTCATGCTGACTTGTGCAACAGTGATGTTCTACGTCGACGCTTTCAAATCAATACCATGTCCGGAATGGGCTATCAGTACAAATCGATCTTTGATGCGATACGTGTCATCGTGACTGAGGAAGGAATGCGTGGACTTTTCAAAGGCATTGGTCCCAACCTTCTCAAGGTGGCACCCAGCATGGCGAGCAGCTGGCTCAGTTTCGAATTGACACGGGATTTCCTGGTCAGCCTGAGCGATAGAGATGATTAGTTACAATACACCTAGAAGTGCTCTGCCGTCAATATTGTCTGGCATAGATGGGCTGCAACTGATGTTGTTGCATTTTGTATTATTGTGTTGTCTTGTATATAGCTGATTGAACAAAGAAAAACAAAAACAATTCAGAGGAAACTAAAGCGCCTAAGTCAGAGCCACCCGGTGTAACTTAAGTGCCATGCAGTACAATTCCCCAGAGTCACCAACTCGGCTAACTACAAGCGGTTACCTCAAAACTAGGGTGGCGCTAAGGTTACCTAATACATCCGAATTGAGTCTAGCCCGGTCCACCCAAACTTGGAACATAGTCATGTGACTCCTTCCATCTTAGGACTAGCGTAGGGCACAACCCGCACACAGCCGCCAGCCGAGAGTGCAAGACCAAAAACCTCCTACACTTTCCAGACGGGAGCGACAGCAAGTTAACTAACAGGTGTTCAATTCATACAGCAGCCATGGGTATGTGCAACCCCTACAGACGATTCATGACGCTCTAATCGACTCATTCGAATCGCCTTATTCCCTTCCTTTCCTTCATATCCCATTCGATTTCAACCTGGCTAATCAATATTCGCAAATTCTCAGGTATCGACTTGGACCGTCACCATGTGCGCAACAGCCACCGCAAGGCTGCGAAGAGCGACAACGTTTACCTGCAGGTGCTCGTGAAGCTGTACCGCTTCCTTGCCCGTATGAATCCCCTCTCCTGAAAAAACCAAGACGCCCCGGAAAAAGAAACCTGCAAATTCTCGAGCGGAGGCGAAATTTTGATGGAATCAAAAAACTGACCCGGTATATCACACACAGGCCGTACCGAGTCCAACTTCAACAAGGCTGTTCTCCGCCGTCTCTTCATGTCGCGCATCAACCGTCCCCCCCGTCTCGCTCTCGCGCATTGCCGCCAACATCTCCGAGGCCCAGAAGGGCAAGACCGTCGTTGTCATCGGCACCATCACCGACGACAACCGTCTCCTGAACGTCCCCAAGCTGTCCGTTGCTGCCCTGCGCTTCACCGCTACCGCTCGTGCCCGTATCGAGAAGGCCGGTGGTGAGACCCTCACCCTGGACCAGCTTGCTCTGCGTGCCCCTACCGGTGCCAACACTCTGCTCCTCCGTGGCCCCAAGAACTCCCGTGAGGCTGTTAAGCACTTCGGTTTCGGCCCTCACTCTCACAAGGTGCGTGACTACAACGAACTCCCCGAAATTGGAATTGGATTGGCACAATGGATTTTTTTTCCCCTCGTGGATCCGGGATCCGATTTTGATTTTGATTTGGATGTGGACGGATTGGCTAACCTTTTCTTTTTAAAACAATACAGAAGCCCTACGTCGCCAGCAAGGGTCGCAAGTTCGAGCGTGCCCGTGGCCGCAGACGCTCTCGCGGTTTCAAGGTCTAAGGGAAAAGGCCCTAGACCTCGTGAAGATGGTGGCGCAGACACATGTGTGGCAATGTGCTATTGCAGCGATCTGTTAGCATTGCGCAATGTCCGGGTGTCAATCTCCCTTAGTCTAGCCGAGGACTTCAAGTCGATGTACCTAAAGTGGCGGAATACTTTTGGTTGGACTGGGAGATCAGAAATTTACGAATGGGGAGGCGCAAAAGAAAATTACATCCGGCTTAGTCCTCATCCTTTTCTTACGACTGCGAAATGTTCAAAAAAAAATATTTCCGTTGAATTTTTTGCGGCTTAAATATTTATCTACTATCTGTAATGGTGGTTTAGTGTCTAGCGGACTATGTAAGGGTCTAGAGTCCCAGGTTCTTGTGAAGGTACTTCCGTCCCCCCCCACGCCGTCATGATAATCTGCGGCGCCATGACCATCTCCGCGAATCAAGTATTTGTAGATTGTCAAACCCTCTAGACCAACGGGTCCTCGGGAGTGGATCTTGTTGGTACTGATGCCAACTTCCGTGCCAAATCCATATCTCATGCCATCCGCAAATCGACTGGATGCGTTCCAGAACACACCCGCGCTGTCAATGCTGTTCATGAAACGATTGGCTTCCTGACTGGATTCGGTGATGATGATATCCGTATGCCCAGAGTGGAAGGTATTAATATGTGTAATTGCGGTCTCGGCCGAGGAAACAGTCTTGATAGCCAACACCAGGTCCAAAAATTCGGTTTCGTAATCGGTATCCGTGGCCGAGGAGATTTGGCTGGCTTTATCAGCCGGCACCACCTTCTTTAAGACCTCCAAGGATTGCTGGTCACAGCGTAGTGACACGCCCTTGGCCAATAGAGCCGAAGCAACCTCGGGGAGAATGGACTCGAGCACACTCTCGTGTACTAATAATGTTTCGAGAGCGTTGCAGGCTGCGGGGTAATCTGTCTTGGAATCGACGATCACTTTCACGGCAGTTTGGACCTTGGCGTCGGAGTGGATGTAGGCGGAGCATAGTCCGTCCGCATGGCCTAGAACTGGGATCTTGGTGTTCTCTTTGACGTGACGGACCAGTTCGTTAGATCCGCGGGGGATGACGAGATCAATGAAGGAGTCTTGAGCGAGAAGGGAAGAAACCGCATCGCGCGTTTTCACTAGTTGAATTGATGAAACGGGGACTTGGGAATCGGCAATGGCGTCCGAGACCACGGTTGCAATTGCCGCGAATGATCCTGTCGATTCTTTGCCGCCTATCGATTTTGTCATGTCAGTGCTGGCAATATTTCACCATAAGCCAAGATAAAACAATCAATGGTATGTACCTTTCAAAATAGCGGCATTCCCGGACTTGATAGCCAGTGCTGCGATGTTTGCGATCACCTCAGGGCGAGCCTCGAAGATGATCAGCAGAACACCGATGGGGCAACTGACTCTCTCCAGGGTCAGACCTTCATCTAATAGTGTCCGAAGTGTGGTTTTGCCAACTACAAAGTGTCCCCGGGTGGTTAGTTTTCCAATCCAATAGGCAATCCCTTGGAGGGTACACACCTGGGTCCTCCAAATCACGAACACTCAAGATTCCCTCCAACATGTCATCATACTTGCCAGGGCGGGAGAGGTCCAGCCTTTTGAGGACACTGTGGTTCAAAGTACCATCCTCTGCGGCCTGGGTGGCTAATTCGACATCCTTCTTGTTGGCAGCGAGAATGGTGGCTCGGTTCTTGTCCAGGGCCGAGTGTAGTAGCGTGAGGGCTTCGTTTCGGGCTTCGTTTGACAGGGTTGCGAGTTGACGAGAGGCTAGAGATGCGCTGCGGGCGACATCCACTGCATTAGAATCTGTCAATGACATTTCGGTGTTGAGGGTCAAATAATCCCAAGTTGGCGTGGAGGGAAATTTGCGGGAAGCGGGGATGAGTCAAGTCGAGGGGCATCTTGGTGGTTGATAGCTAACTGGTGGTGGCAGTAATTAACTATGGTGGGGTGATCCACACTACTCTCGTCGTACATACACTCTACTCTACTCTCTCTGTTTTCATTGACCGCCTTACTCTCCGCCTTACTCTCCGCCCTCCGCCCTCCGCCTTCCGCTCTCCGCTGTTTATCTGCCATAAAGCTGTCCCTCAACCTAACGTCACTCACTGCCCATTCTTCCCCGACTCGGACCATCCGCTGATTACGGTATACATTCTTCAAAGTATACTCTCTGTATCTCGAGTCCCCATTTTTCTACTGGCCTCAGCCTTTGTCGACCGTGTCTGCGCTTCAACCGCCCAACCAAACCGTTCTCGACTTCAGTAGCCCACATGGCCTCCATCGCGGCCCTTCTCGCAAGCTCCGCGAAGCTACAGGACTTTGAACATCGATACGAAGAAAAATATGATCGTCAAATACGGGATCTGGTTGCCTCTCTTCATCGATCTTTATCTAGTAACGCCCTCAACTTTGCTGCCAATGACCCGACTATCCTAGATGTGGGTAGCACTCCCTCTCTATGAAACTGACCTGTGGTAACATTCAGCTGATCGTTCATTTTATACTCTAGAACTTTGACCCTGCCGCCGATTCAATCACTTACCTCTTTCTACTGCGACTGCAGATCCAGACCTTGCAAGAAACATCCCCAGACAAGTTGCCCGCAGACCTGCTTCCATCCCGGGAGTTATGGACAAAATGCGTACGCTATTTGAAAAACTTCAATCCTACTCAGGTTCGATATGTCGGCCATGAATGGCGACAGCTTGTCGAGCTCGTGGCCCAAGCTGCGCAGGCTGCCTCCAAGGTAAGATTGGGAATATCTGGATTTCTTTTGAGTTGCCGAGAGACTGACAATCTTCAAGCCATTCCTTGCTACGCAATTAATCAAAGATGCCATGTTGCGGTTGGATCCATCCTGCGCCGTATTCACGTCAACTCACCTCCTTCTCGTCCGTCTCTGTCTGCACGCTAAAGCCTATGCTTGCATCTTACCCGTTCTCAACAAGCACATCTGTCATTTCCCTGGATCAACAGAACGCTTTCCCCACAAGTCTTCCCCGGTGTTATGTGCCGACCATGAATCTAGTCTGGCATTTATCACTAACAGCTCCGGTCTATCCGCTCCGCTGAGCTCCAGAGATCTCTCGAGATATTTCCTGTACGGTGGAATGGTCTACTTAGCACTCAAGAAATGGAGCGAAGCTTCCCATTTTCTAGAGCTTGCCATGTCGGTGCCTACTACTGGTCCTGTTAGCATGATCATGGTAGAGGCTTACAAGAAATGGGTGTTGGTGGGCTTGTTGGAGACAGGCAAGGTGAGCCGAACCGAACCCCCATGCTTCCCTCCGTTTCTAACATGTCCTAGCTTCGCCCGCCTCCTACTATGATAGCTCCGCATGTGTACAAAACGTACCAGTCTATTGCAAGGCCGTATGTCAACCTCGCGCATACTTTCGAGCTCCGCGACTTGAACCGATTGAATGCCGAGGTTGATGCAGCTAAGCATATCTGGCGTGCGGTAAGTCCAGCCTTCCGGACCGCATAGCTTGTTTTTCTTTATCATGGCATGTTTCGCTAATCATCTTATCTTTCAGGATAACAACACCGGTCTAGTCTCTCAGGTCTTGGATTCATTCACAGCACATGCGCTAGCGGGTATCAAAAGCGTATTCGCCGCCTTGACTGTGACTGAGCTCTCAGAGCAAACATCTTCACTACCGGAGAATACCGACGTGGCCGAGTCGGTCATTGCTTCCCTCATCATGTCTGGCTCTGTATCTGCAACGTTGGTACACACTCCTGGTCATTCCGAAGGCACGATGCTACGATTCCCAAGTGCCCATCCCTCTTCTCAATTGCATGAACTTCAGGTACAGGGTAGGCTTGCGAGAGAAAGTCAGACCCTGGAGGCCCTTGTCGCGAGCGTTAAGAAGAGTAATAATGATATAGGGCTGGGTGATGAGTTCATTGATCATATGCAAAAGAGTCAGGTTTGGAATGGTTCTGGGACGGACTATTCAGTAGCAGAGGAAGAGAGTAGATTTGAGGTTGATGAGGATATTATGGGTGATCAAATCTAGGATTTGAATCCAACTCTTTCAATATCCACTTTCAACAGCTCAAATGCAATGATGATGATGATGATGATGATGATGATGATGAAGATGAAGATGAAGAACAAACTCGTAACATTTGACAAAAATACCAAGCATGGGGAAAGAAAGAGAAAGAGGTGTGTGTAATTGGTATAAAAATTGGTGCCTAAGACGTAAGGCAACTACGGATGTGATTCGCTCCTAGCCCTAACTGTAACTGGTCTGATGGAATAGCTTAACACAATACAGCTGCAGATGTCGACTTTGTATATCCCAAACTAATAAATGTCTCATAATTCCAATAGTCCGTCTGAGTCCCCTCCCCATCAACAGTGGCATTTCCTAAAAACTTCGTAGTCCAATAAGCGCTACCACGAGTATACTTTTTCCACGCAGCAAGCCCAGTCTCAAGTATCGTCGCACGCGATGCTATGGTATTGCCAATCTCCGTCTGAATAGACCACTCCCCCACAAATGTCGGGAATTTTCCATCTCCAGCAGAATTAACAGCATCTGTGCAAATGAGCTGTGTCACATTGCCAGGGCTAGCCGCTCGACCTTGGAAATAATAATTATGCACATCGAATACCAGATTTGTTTCGGCGCTGAAGTTCGAGGACCAATAGGCTTCGCCCTTGAAACTGCCTTGGAACATGATTGGGATATCACTATTCACAGTCTCAACCTTTGCAATGACTTGATGCATGTAGTTTGCCAAGTATGCGGCGCCACTGTCGGTAAGACAATACGGGGTTCCGAATAGAGAGAGATCTTGAACGTCGACGGGTTCATTGATAGGCTCCAACGTATATGATTGCGGTGAATTCGAATTTTGAATGAATTTGATAGCCGCGTCAACAGCTTCCAGGGAATATTTGAGAGCAGTTTGGTTGTTAAACCAGCCATAGTGTCCACTGGCCTCGCCAAAGGGAAACCCATTTACACCACCTGGAAGCGAGTGGATGTCGATTATGATGTGCATGCCGTATTTATTAATAGCATACGAGGAAATACTCGTAAGAAAGGACTGCTGGTTTCCATGATACAATTGAGACCCCGGGACCTCAACCCACGCCGCATATGTAGTTGGGATGCGCAGAACGTTGACGCCAGCCGCACCTAGGATGTCGATGTCGGCGGTGGTGATCCAAGTCGCATATCGGCGTTCTAAGATCGGTCCACATTGAGTGCCCTGATAGGCACAAAGACCCCATTCGTCCTCGGCGCCCCCAGAGTACCGGGCCCACCATGTAGTGTCGATGGTTGATTCTTGCACGAGCCAGCCGCCTAGGTTGGCGCCGACGGCATTGAATGTTGTCCAGTCCAGGTAATTCGTTGATGCGGCAGGGCGACACAAAGCAATGCCTGCTAGCAGAAACTGCAATATCACGGAATTCATAAAATTCATTGTTTTCAAAAAGCAATTGATAATGTAATGTAGCTGAAAGCTTCTTGTGCTTCGTCGATTTTGATCACTGATAATTATTAGGTCGCGAACACGCCATCTTATGTAGCCCTCCAGGAATGCCGTAAAAGGCGAGGATCGTCAACGGCAGCAATGTATCTATTAGCGGGAAGTGGTTCCTCATTTCATGGAGAGGCCTCTTTACTTCCCCGAGTTTCATATTGCGGGGAATTCCATGGAGGACTCTCTAAAGCGACGCTCCATAGCCACAACGGGTCCCTCAATTCTGCTCAGGGCCCAAATTCGTATTGATAATACTATTAATTTTGCGGCACTGGTGGTAGAGGCGACCTAACCACCTTAGCAGAACTTTGTACTGGACCCTTTGCGGCTATTGAGCGCCGCAATCCAGCGCAGGAAATTATCACGACCCACGCCAAGAGGATAAATCAATTCCTCCACATCCCGAGAGAATTCTTTGTGCTGAAATATTCGATACATGTTTAATTTCCGCCTTCTCGGGCTGTCTTTATTACGAACTAATGCCCGAGTATTCATACTTGACATCTCGAACCTTAGCCGAAGCAGTCGCCGGTGAGACCCACCCAATAGGCGTGTGGATCCATTGAGGGGGTGGGGGTGGGGGTGGGACTGTGGCTTCATCTCGGTCTCAGCAACAGCGAGGAAAATAGCCCCTGCTAATGAGGAATGGTGCTTTTGTAACGAGAATACAGAGGGGGGTGAATGAGCTATTGGTGGGAATGCGAAGACATGTTTGTCAATGTTTACTGCCTTTGCCACACTCTGAGAACCAGCGTGGCCTGCGAAGGACTTGCAACTAGAGAAAAAAGATCGACGAAAATAGAGGACCAGAGTCGAACTACAAGCTGGATTTCTAGGACTTTCCAGCAAGTGGAGTTCATCCCGACCGAGCTCGTAAATTCAAGCACCTTGTCTAATAACTCCGGGAGTTTCACAGGGGAACAATTTTCTGAAGCCTTAAAGAATGAAAGACATCAATTTTGTAAAATTCCATAGAATTCTCAGTGATACTAGAAGCTTTATGAGACCAAATTTGTCCATAAAGTGGAGGGTTGGGGGACTCTGTACAGTCTTCTTGCAACATTGTGTACTTCTACAAGATATCATCCTTCTATTCTATTTGTCTGCGGATATGTCCAAGTGTGTTTGCTACATAATTCTGAGCCAAAAAAAGTAGACATCGAAGATCGTTATATTCAGGGGTGCAGATCTCAACCTATCACAGCTACAGTAACTATGCATTTTGAAGCCTAAACATTGCAAACAGAAATGAGGAAAGTATGTAGATGCACTTGAGAATCAGGAGCCCGATGTTTCAAAAAATTTCCATGTCTATGTTGATTCTCAGCCTTTATGTTGTTGTCCAACCTTTTCCCTTCACAATCTCTGCCGATTTATCAGTTATAGTGCAAGCCCCCCCGATATGTCCTGCTTTGGTACAGGTGCCTCCTTAAGAAGGGTGTTATTTTCTTTGCTTAGAATCCTGATCTGGCTGGGGGGAGAAAATGAGCTAATGCAGGTCCGGTACTAGTGCAGGGCCAAGGAATTTCCAATTAGAATTGATCGCCAAGAATTAAATACACTTTTACTTTGAGAAGTGTTCTAGTATATACTATTCCTCTCTGGCAGTAGAATTGTACATAGCATAGTCAAGTCCCGCTATCACATCAGAAGCTTTCAATATCTTTAAAGCCCAGCACCTCTACTGGATAACTAAGATTTTGGTCCATGTTACTCTAATTATGAGATAAAGTAAAGTATACACTGACTCCACACACAATATTAGATATTGCATGTAGGTTAAAATCAAGGTTCGGTCCCCAACAACTGCGTCCTTTTCACTCCCGATGACCAAAGTACTGAGTCTCCCTCTCTGACTTTCTCACACCCGAACAGCTTCTGGCACTTTTTCGGTCACTTGGTAAGCTTCTGCAGCTCTTCGTTCTGCCAAAGTGACATATTCACGGAATTCTCGAGTCGGTACACGATTCATGAAAAGTTCATCAAGTTCCTCATATGTGCGTCGACGAGTCTCTGGGACGAAGAAATACGCCATGACAGCAAATAGCAACATAAATGCGCCAAAAACAAAGCCGATCTTGGCTTTGAGTCCGCCATATCCAGGGTTGAACATATAAGGCGCGACGAATGACCACATTGTGTTGACTGCTGCAGAGACTGAGAGGGCCACAGCAAGTGTCTTGGTCCGGAGAACTGAAGTAGGAACCTCCCCAGCGATAGTATAAACATTGGATCCCACACCAGCATTGTAGAAGAAGTTATACATGGTATAGAAGCCCACTGCGGCAGTGGTGGCAGCATTCGTATCCACCGAGCCTGCAATCCCCATACAAAGCAGCAGTAAGGTTAAACCAATACACCCACCCAGGTACATAGGTCTCCGGCCAAACATATCACCAATCAGAAAAGAAATAGTTGCTCCGGACATTGAAAGAATTTGAGCACCTATTTGGATCAGGAATGATTGTTGATCGCCTATTCCTAGATACTGGTACATTAAAGCACCATAATTAGAGACGAATCCGAGTCCTGACATTGGTTCGGATAAGAAAACCATAATTGCAATCATTGTACGGCGAAGGTTGGTCCCCCGAAAGCAGTCAGTGTATGAGACTGAATCTTGTTGTGTCTCGGCCTCCTCAAGTGTGAGCTTGATTCGTTGCAAATGACCTTCAGCATCATGAGGGTCTGAGTAAAGCTGGTTCAAAGATTTTCGGGCTTGGTCGAACTTGCCTCTTCGAACGAGGTAGACAGGTGACTCGGGCATGAAGATTTGTCCGACCAGCCCAACCACAGCAAATCCCCATTGAGCACAGATCAAAGACTTCCAGGACCAAGCACCCTCCCATGAAGATGTGTAATAGGACATGATGGCGGAGACAAAAGGACCTATACATTGAGATAGATTGCAAAAGCCGATGACGGATGACCGAATGGCAAGTGGTGAAACATCAGCAACATATGCAGTGCAGATGTTAAGAAACGCACCAATTGCAACAAAATTTATCATCTTGCCCCCCAAAAAACATGCCGATTGAGGTGCTAGAAAATTCAATACCAACCGATGCAATATTGATAGCCGCCGCTACCAGAATGACAGGTTTGACCCCAAATTTATCAGCAAAGTAGGAGGCAGCCCATGAACCCACAATAGCAGCCGCATTTGAGCCCCCGCTTAGGGCTGACTGCCATTTGGTCTCAATGAAGTATTCTCCATCTTGGAGTTGACCAAATCTTTGCTTGAAGTCCGGAATACTGATCACAGAGCCGGAGGATTGATTTTCGAATCCCCGCACAATCAGAGTCCAAAGCATGACTCCAATCCAGAATAAGAGCCAGGGGTCTTTTTTGAGAGTTTCCAGGTATCCCCGATTGTGTTCTTGCTGTTGAATCGCTCGTCCTTGGATCGTGCCTGGGTCAGGTCCAAGGTCAGAAGGACTGTTGGGGCGATGATTCGCATTTTCAATCTGTGCATCAGAAATTTCCTTTGCCATGACGATACCAGTCCAGAAGATATAAGGCTTAGCAAAAGTTTAGACAGAATCGGTTGGGCAAAAGCCTAAGACTTTTTGATTCAAAGTGAAATAATTATGAGGAGAATTATGGGAAAGCCGGAGCTTAAATGCTGGAGGCTCTTCCTATTCACTTTGTTTTGCGGGACTAGCATCTGACCGAGCAATAATACTGATGGTCCTGGTCCTCGTAACACTAAGCCAGGGGCAAAGGGGCTCCCAAGGGAGTGAGCTGTCTCGCATCCTTCAAGACGTGGTCAGCAGAAAGTTACGGGTGGTTCCCCCTGTGCTATTGGAATAATTCACTTTCGGATCACATTTACCCGAGTTTTCATGGTGTTAGTTTGGAATTACTGGGCTCTATAAGCCACACATTGCTATGTACCTGCACAGACTACGAGAGCCAAGGATCCCTCCACATCCCGACTTACCCCACGTTTCTGGGGTCCCCGAACCCATTGGAAGTACTCAGGCCCTATCTACTCCGGAAAACCAATTATTTCGATGCGGAGGCCTGGCGCCTCGCGTAAGTGATGATTTAAGACAAGATGGACCGTATGTAATTTTCAACCGAGGTCCTTTTAAAAATCTCTATGAAACTATCTATGTAACAATCCAGACTAGCCACTTTTTCCCGTTTCGGATATAGAGGCCTAAGGCATCAATTAGGTGGTTATCACGGCTAGAACGCTTTCTTAAGAGTAGGCACGCTCCCTTTTGTCTCTTTTCCTTCTTGTAATCAGCCTAGTTCCCTTGGTCGGATGAAATCCACTCCGGCACCCATTCACCTATACCTAGTTCCTGCTTCCTCTTCTTCCTCCTATTTAAGCTTGTTACTTTCATTATTTGCTACTATACGTTACCTGGTATCCATCGTATTCTGATCTTCGTCATATTCAATGTCACAAGTTTCATCAACTCTTGGCGTTTCGGTAACAATTTAACAGCAATAATGTAATGGCACTAAGGGTCCCCGGTCCAGCTATTAACTAGTTTGCCAGGCACGATAGTAGAAAAAGCGGTTTCTATCTTATAAATAAAGTAATAATTTTTACTAAATATAGATACAAATAATAATTTTCTATTAAAGTATAGATATGAAAAACTATAAAATTTGTATATTAAGAAAGAACTTAGAAGATATCTATTTTTATATCCGTTTATACATTATTATTAGAAACCAGAGGAGATCCAGCATCAACAACAGACAGTTCACTCGTGTCATCAAGTTCCCAGATCTCCCAGATCTGTATAGGCTTTGTCGGACGTGGGGGTGGAAGTAGGATTAAAACTGGTGGTTCTTCCCGATAAGGGTTCTGGGCATAACGAAAATTCTCCATGAGAGAGCCTATGCCGCCGAAGTTGACGTTATCCTCCCACCGGCCTGGCTCTTCCCGAGAATGGATTTGTTCGAGGTCGACGATTATCACTTTCCCACTACTGAGCATGAAATTGTCTAGCTTCTGATCCCAGTACTCAGCACCGTGGTTATACAATGTTTTGAGCGCCGTCGCAAGTAGTTCCCTCAAGTCTTCAGCTGAAGCTTTGAAGTCGCTACGAGCAATTTGATGAAGAGTGAATCCACCAATATCCGAAAGGATGAGTGCTGGATGCCCGTTAAATCGACACTCTGACATCCCCTTGAAGACTTTGCAATTTTCGATATGCCTCCTTTTCTGCCTCGAACTCATTGTCCCACCTGTCCTTTTGTTGTTTAATTATCAGGGTCCTGAATTTGGAATGTGGTTCAAGTGTCACTCTGTTCACTGTATCCCGTTGGGGATGTAGTTGCTCGACGTTTCTTATAGCCAGGTTCTGGCCATCCACACATACGTAGGCAGTCTGATGTCAAGTTAGTATTCAGATCAGATCAGTTGAACAACGCGTCAGCGCACACCTCAGCTGGTTCCATTTTCCGTGGCGGCACGATTCAGAGAGTGAAAAGTTGTGCGTATAAAAAGGCAACCTAGGTTATAGATAGATGGTATTTTACCTCTTACCTCTTGCGTGATCCTTGAGATAAGAAGCAATATAAGTGTGCATCTCTGACATATTCACAAGCGATAACCAGGTGGCACGCGCTGAGGTTTTCGGATCATCGCTATTCCATGATTTATGCAACCAATGACTATGTGGTCCTGCACATCATTTAGCTCCTCTGTTGGCGACTCACCGTGCCCCACTACCTCTCTATTCACATGATTATTGCCTATTCGCAGGAGGAGAAGGGACACTGTAACACTGCCCTATAGATAAGAATTTTCTTAGTATGCCTGTATACCCCTAGGAAGGCCTTACGCGGGCGTTAGTACTCCTATTTTCCAGACGTCAAATAATATAACCAACCAACATGCACAGAGTCATGGATCTGGTTTTTACTGGCTCTACTAAGCCCGAATTTTTAACCTTCTTTGCGGAGTACCTCTCCGCCCTTCTTACAGTGTCCGCAACCTAGTAAAGCTAAAGATATTTGAAAAAGTGCCCTACAAATTCTTACAGACCTTTATATTACACATCCGATCTTACTCCGAGGCTTGGCCTTTGAAAATTACTGCATCATGGAGAGATGATGAAAGGAAGAGAAGTGCGGTTCTTCGGTCTCAGCCTCGATTCCTTATCAAGGTCTCCTCGCAGCCACCCAAGCCTCCAGTGATGAACATAGAAAACATCAAACAATTTTTGATATAGTTTCGATAATAAACAGAATCAAAACTTAGTCAATAATAAAGTGGAACCAACATGAGCTTTCGGTCATTGCGCGCGAAAAAGCTTCAAATAAGTATTTCCAATCGAAGTGCCGTGCTAGAAAATCTGACCTTGAGTCAGATGAGCCGTAATCATGTCCAGATAAGTTCGTGCGCGTGGGGTAGTTGATTCCACGCCCTCCAGCTTAGCCGCATCGTCCCAAAGTCGGAGAGAGACCATTGCTTCCCGCAGCGGATCTTGTTCGAACTCCTGAAACTCAATCCCTTGGAACGGACCTCCTTGAAAGGCCAAAGACCTTTTTGAGGCGGAAGACAAGGAGTCGTAGTATGAGCGATCCACTGCTGTAAGGTATCTGATCATGATTTGATAAGTTTAATATAATACTGAAAAGAGGCTTTTTTGACCCTAGGTCACCTACCTTTTCGCAGCAACATGACTATTCACAAGCTTGCAGACTTTTTGACTGAATCCCAGGGATTTAAGGTAGGCGGCGCCAATAGCTTCGTGGCCTACACGGCCGACATTCTCTGTGCTTCCGCGGAGGTTCATGCGGACCTCGTTGGTGGAATTCAAAGGAATGATCTGGCCAATGTCATGCAGTAACGCTGCGATCACCAGCTCATCACCAGCACCTGCCAAGTAGTGTTAGAGTCATAATGCGGCAAATTTTCAGACATACCTCTTACCAGATTTCTGGGCCTGGTGAGCTGCCTGTAAACAGTGTTCAAGCTGGCTAATTGACTCGCCAATATAATCACCTTGGCCATACTGCTCCAGTGCACTGACGAGAGAATCAGCTCTCGCAGATGGTAATGGTAGCTCCATTGAGTTAGTATATTAGGAGTTATGGATCGAAGTCCCTGGTGTGTAGAAAGGTGGTGGGTGGGTGGAGGAAACTGGACGAAAGGAAAATTCCACGGGGAATGGGCCACTTTAAGTACCGACCTCACATTTTTCCAGGGGTTTCGTCTTGCCACACAGCGGAAAATTAGATGTTCATGGACCTGAATCTCTTCTTGTTTTAGAAAAAATGACTCAATGACGTTAACTAGATCTAAAAATGGATTGAATCTAAAAATGGATTGGGCTAGAATTACTTTTTCTTCATTGAATTAATATAGGGCACTTCGACACTTGCTCATCAACTGTCTTTTTGTACAAGGTCTTCTATCAGGTGGATACGGTATCAATAGCCTACTACTGCGTCTGGGGTGGATTCAAGTTTCCCTTTTTTCGCGTCCTTCCTTTTTTTCCTCATCCTCCTATGTTTTCGAATTGAATTTCACTAAGCTGCCGGTACCAATTCCTTCTTGCTTGAATCTACGGTCAACATCGGAGAGCCAAAGGCATAGCGGACCCGACCCTCCTCATAGGACTCGCCCTCCTTGCGCATGTGGGTTGCAGGCCACAGCTTTTGCCGATCGGCATAGTACTGATCATGCAGGTTGCCCTCGGCGGCGCGGTTATAGGTCGCATAGATGGCGCGACGATCCTTGGAGCTAGTGTTGGCGCCACTGCGGTGGGCCAAATAAGATCCGAAAACAAGAATGTCTCCTAGAATTACCGATTAGTCCCGATTCTACAGAGAACAAGGCTATTTGAACTTACCTGGTTTGAGGTCACAGGGGGTCCAAGAATGGCCGTTGACCCAGGTGGGCTCAATGCAACGATCCTTTCCCAGAGGTATTTCCATGCGGTGGCTGCCATCAACAACCTCAAGGCCACCGTTGGTAGCATTCATAGTGTCAATGGCAGCAAGAATAGTCAAGTGCTTAATATTCCTGACATGAGTATACGCATTAGCGTCAATATGAGGATCAAAACCGCCTGTAGAATCTGGTAAGAATAGTCATAAGGGAAAGCTACAGTTTCTTTCAAGACTTACCACTTCCAGCGAGTTTATAGTTGATCTTCTCCTTAAACAAAAGCATCTCCTCACCAGCTAGCTGCTGGAGAGTACTTATAGCTCGGTGACCCCGAAGAAAGCTATCGAACCCTTGATGGGAGTTGACGAAGTTCTCTGTCCGGCACAGGACCCGGTCACCTTGTCCATTGACCTCCTCGTAAGGCATCCAGGGTACACCAGGAGTTCGGGGCAAATCGTGCACCTCTTGGGCCCATTGCTGCAGGAGCTTCGCTTCCTCGGTAATGAAGAAACCGCGCACGAGAAGATAACCACGCTCCTGGAAGCTCTGGAGTTGCTCCTGGGTCAAAGCGTAGTGATAGTTGTCCATCACGACGATAGGAACATATGTCCAATGAAAGAAAAAAAAAAAAAAAAAAAAAAAAGGGTCCAGGGGAATAAGGAACGTGCTCTTGGGATTGGAAATCGACCATACTCGCATTTTATAGATCGAGGAGAGGCGTCGGGTGGTTACCGCCGGTTTCCTATTTGGGCTGTTCCACGCCTCGCGCTTCGCACCGAGATCCCCACCCCATTGACACACATGGTGTCCCATATCTTTATTGGGGCCCATTTTCATTCCTACATAAAGGCTTGCTAGATTGGACTAGTGGGAACTTTTTGCCCAGTCGCGGGGCCCCGTACATCGCACATGGCCCGAATGATTGGTGGTGGGCACTTGGGCTGGCCCCGCAGTCCACTTGTGAGGGACCGCAAATAGACTTGCTCTCCTGCATACAACCGTACCTTTCCTGCAAATCCGTATAGGGACTATTCCCAAGCACGTGCACGAACAGTCCCCATTATATTATGTCGATGTCACGCAGCGGAGCTTAGACCTGCCCCGATCGGCCTTCAGTGGACCCAGTGACACCTCGCACTTCACACCGACAGCCCTAACTATCTTTCGCGTGCACTCACTCTAGCTTTCTATTGGATCTACCGAATCAAACGACAAGAGGATTTGTATCTTGATCGGGACCAGTCGCAACAGCTGCACAATTATACAAAGCATGGCCGTCTCCAGCACGATCCGTGTCAGGTTTCCCTAGGACATCTCCTTTCCCTTACGTTCTTCTGCCTTGCCCTCAGCACACCGAGCCGATGCAAGCTTCACCTAGTGACTCCATCATGAAAATGGAGAGCTCCAAGGCGCCGTGTAATGAGGAAGCTTGGGATCTCGAGGAAACCTACCCCGAAGAAAAGAAGCGCTCCGGAGTCCTCAATGTGATCGTATCCGGTCTTGCGCTCTTCAGCGACGGATACAATGCTCAGATAAGTACGTCTTGGCCTCATTCCTCTCATGTCAAGTCTTTGAAGTTCATGGTGGAGACTATGCTCTGGAGGAGATCTAACTCGAATCGCAGTTGGATACATGGAACCGTTGTTCTCCGTCCTGTGAGTACTGGATTGAGGGATAGGTCTCCATTTACGAGAACATATTGACTAACAATGTACAGTTACGTGAACGGCATGTCCTCAACCATTAAATCCCGCCTCTCCAATTCATACCTCATCGGTGAAATTTTCGGCATGCTCTTCTTCGGTGTCCTGATTGACCGCATCGGCCGTCGGACAGGTGTGGTGGTAGCTACGACCTTTTTGATTCTCGGTGTAGTCTTGGCTACTGCGGCGCATGGAAAATCAGAGCTCGGGTATTTATTTATTCTCCCTTATATAGACTCAGGACGCAACATTGACTCTTTGCTATACAGAATGTTCTGGATGATGATTGTTTCAAGAGGTATCGCAGGATTTGGTGCAGGCGGAGAATATCCGGTCTGTGCAACCAGTGCCACCGAGGCTGCGGATGAGACTCCTCAGCTCCGCAAACGACGTGGTTTTTTGGTCGCAGCGACAACTGATTTTGCTGTGGATTTGGTATGAATGACCAACTTGAAGCTACAATTGTCATGTATGAAAGGTACTAATCAGCCAACAGGGCTTCGTCGCTGCGGGCATTGTTGCTCTCATCATTTTGGCCTGCTACCACCAACAAAACTCCGAGGGTGTCTGGAGAATCGCTTTTGGCCTTGGTATTGTGGTAGGTATCTTTTTAAGACTCCAAGGAAATTTGCTACAGTCTTTGAGCTTAATTAACCGAACAATAGTTGCCAATCTCGATTTGCTTTTTCCGTATTCGCATGATCAATTCCACTCAATACCAGAAGCATTCTATCAAGTCCAGCTACCCATACTGGCTGGTTCTCAGGCGTTATTGGAAGCCCATGCTTGGCACTTGTGAGTAATATCTTCTATATATTCATTACATCTTGTGTGAGATATTAATAAACTAACCTGAACGTTGGAAAGCTCTGGCCTGGTTTTGCTACGACTTCGTCACTTATCCATTTGGTCTGTTTTCTTCTACTATCGTTGAGCAACTGAACCCAGATAATACCACTGTCCAGAACATCGGATACGGAGTAAGTACCTCTTACATATCAGAGTAAATCATCTTTAAGCTGATCAAGTACCCCCAGACCGTGATTAACTGCTTCTACCTGCCTGGCTGCATTATTGGTGGACTTCTAATGGATAAAATCGGTCGCAAGCAGAATATGACTCTCGGATTCATGCTTTGGGCAATTTGGGGTTTTATTCTGGGTGGTGCCTTGAAGCCTATTTCGAGTGTCTTTCCCCTTTTTATTGTTATGTATGGCATCTTTCAAGCTCTGGGTGAGATGGGTCCTGGTGTTTCTACCTTTCTTTGTGCGGCAGAGTCCTTCCCAACCCCCCCTTCGTGGACATTTTCTTGGATTCGCTGCTGCAGTAGGCAAGGCTGGTGCCTCTATCGGTACAGAAGTCTTTACGCCTATTCAGAACTCTTTCTCGTCTACTGAAAAGGGTCAGCAGGCAGTCTTTCTGATTGGTGCCGCCTTCACTGTGGTCGGCGGTCTTATTTCTTGGTTTCTGATCCCTGACATGTCTCGGGAGCTGGAAACTGAGGATGCTCGTTTCAAGGCATATCTTGAGGAGCATGGGTATGACATCGGCTCCTATGGTGAGGCTCTTGTTATCAGTCAGCGGGCTTCTTGAATGGTCTTTAGAGCCAAAAGAAAAATGTCTTAAAAAGACTGGGGCTACAATAAATACACAAAACATATATAAGGAGCTCAGATGAAGCAATCATTTAGTATTAGATAAAATTAACAATACTAGAGAAGGAAGGAAAGAGAGAAAGCTAACTATATAGAATATAGAAAATAGGTACTGGTAAGTCATGTAGTATGGTATATAATATATCAGTAGTAAGATAGGCCTTAGGATAGATATATTATTATATAATCCTCTTCTTTACAGAAGCCTAGAGGCCAGGCTTCTAAATTAAGTAATTATTATTTAATTATATAGATATTAGTTTATTATTATTATTATTATTATTATTATTATCTATAAATTTATTCTTCTCAGTAGTATCTAGCTATAGTAGTAAGTATATTAAAGATTATAGTTTATATAGATATTATATATAGAATATAATACATTTCCCTAGGATATTCTTGAAATTATTAGCAGAATACTAATTTATATTATTATTACTAATCTCTAAATTATAATATTAGTAATATTAGTAATATAAATATAAATCTTTAATTTTATTAATCTTAAACTACTCCTATTTATTTATAACTGATAATATATAATAACTTGTATCTAGTCTATTAAACATTTTATATACATTATATAGTAAAGCTTCTTTAATATAAGTATAGAGTAAATCTTTATATTTTAAAAAACTATAATTTCTAGAATTTATCTACTTTCTCTATAATTTTAAATAGACTATATACCTAATAGAATAGCTTCTTATTAAGTTAACTAATTTTTTAGAGTTTTCTATTATAAAGATTAGGCATCGCCAGAACCCACTATAACCCGGACCCAACCCAACCCAACCCAACCCAAAATAGGTTTTAAGTCTAATCCTATGGCCTATTGATAGGTTATAGGTTATGGGTTATAACCCAAAACCTATTTAGGAACCCAGTAGGTACCTATTTTAGTCTTAAAATTTAAATATATATCAATTAATACTATATATATATATATATATATATATATATAGGGATCCTAGTATCTAGATTCTTCTAGAAAAAAAGAGATAAATTAAGTATTAAAATATACTATATAAAAATTATAAATAAATTATGTAAAAATAGGTTAAAATAGATACCTATTGGGTTATTAGGTTTAACCTATTAGGTTTTGGGTTAGGTTAGGTTATAGCCCCTATAACCCAAAACCCAGTAGGTTAGGTTTTGGGTCAGGTTCTTCAACCCAAAATGGGTTATGATGATGCCTAATAAATATATTCTTTTATTATCAAATATTAGCATAATACTTTTAGACTTACCATTTTTTAAAAATAATTTCTTATGTAAATTTCTAAATTCTTTATATATTACTTGCTATACTCTAAGTATATTATATTTTCTCAATAATTATTTCTAGAATAGTAAAAATCTAATTAAAGAATATTCTAAACTTAAAAGCCCTTCTCTATAAAGAAAAAAAACTAATTAATACTATGTTGTAGAAGAAAGATAATCTAACTAATCAATCAATCAATCAATCAATCATTCAATTACCCAGTATCTAGCTTGCTTAGGATGACAGCCGCTACGCTGGGGCGTTGGCCTAAGGCCTGCCTTAGCCAAACAAGGCCACCAGGGCCGCCTGGCAGATCAGTTGCCAGCAGTTGCCGGCTGCTCCCTGTAGCCTAGGGATGCTGAGTTACTGTATAGAAGGGGAGTATAATAAAGGAAAGCAGTAATACTATACAGAATGACCCAGAGCCAAACAGCCCAGGCCTAAACAGGAAACTATTATAGCTCTGCTAACGATGCCATAAGAGGCCTTTTTAACCTATACCTTTCTGGCCTTATACTATAATACCCTTACCTATATAGATAAGGCATTGCTAGTTATTTAAACTGCTTATCCTGGCTATTATCCCTGCTAAACTATATCTCTATATTGCTCCTAGCTATATTTATCCCTATCTCTATCCTCTATATACTATCCCCTTAGGTAGCTTCCCTGTATTACTGAGGCCTGTATTACTAGATAACTATACTGTATTGCTTTTCCTTCTATACTATAACTAATATCTACTTCCCCAGACCCCTACTTACTTAAGTGGCTAAATCTGCTGTTCTTAAGCCTCTAACTACCCCTAAATACCCCCTATTTATAAGACTATACGTCTTACTAGGCTCAGGGAAGTAATGGTAGAAGTGGAGATAGATCAGATGATATAATACGAAGCTGTTTGTTGGTAATAGATAGGATGATTGATGTATTGTATGGATGTGTATGATCTTAGAATTGCAGGAGATTGAGATGCTATTTATCCCTGAGGTTTAGCAGGCCTCAGGCCACTATTATTAGTAATTATACTGGTCACACGACAATAAGTCGTCGTAATGTATTAATCATGGTTAGCATCGAATAGTAATTGATTATATAGGTTGCCATAGTTAGCACCATAGTCAATTATGTAGGTGGCAGAGTCAATTATGTAGGTGGCAGATGGCCAGAGTTGCCACAGCATCCAGATAGTTTGCCACTATCGATCAGGTTCCATGAGGTTCTATTAGGCTCAATAGGCTATTGCTATATATTCAGATTAATATATAGAATATAGATTAAGCTATAGAGAGATATACTATATTTACTATTAAATAATAATAAAAGTTAAATACCAAGGCTAGCTTATTTTTTATTTATCTCTCTAATTATCCTAATAATCTTCTATAGCTATAGATTAGTAATACTAATTTTTTTTTTGAGATTATAATAAGGTTTAAGTATAATATAACTCTAAATAATATTATTTTAACTTTAGCTATAGTATAGATTATTAACTAGATTAAAATATTTTTAGATTTATATAGATTTCTATAGTAGTCTTTATTCTTTATCTTATTTATTCTTTTCTTTTATAGTTAAATAGTCTTTTTTTTAGTATTAAGTTAGATATAGTTTAAAGAAATTTTAGAGAAATTTTATTATTATTAGAATATAGTTTTTTAGGTTTACTTTTTTTAAATAAATTTTTCAAATTTTTTAAATTTTTTAAATACTCTATAGATTTTTATTAGTTATATTCTAAAAATTATTTAGTCTATTTTATATAGTAATATAGTACTTTATTAAAGATTTTTCTATTTTAAATTTTCTTAATTTTTTATTTTTCTTTATCTTTAAATTTTAGTATTAGTATTAGTAAATTATCTTTATTTTAGCTATTTTATAGCTTAAAAAAAAAACTAAGAAAATATTATATAATCTTAAATATTTTTCTAATAATATAATATAGTATATCTAAATACTAGTCTTTATAAGAATATAGAAAGATCTAATTTACTAAAAAAATAACTTTTTTTCTTTAGCTTTAAAATAGAGATTTTTTATTAAAAGAAATATAAAGCTTCTATAATTTTAAAGTTTTTTAGCTTATAGATTTTATTATATAACTCCTACTATATTTTCTATATAATTTAAAGCTTTTTTATAGTTTCTTTATAAATATTTTAAAGATAAATTATTTATTCTTTAGTATTTAGGGCTTTTTTTAAGTATTTCTTTTAGGGCTTAGACTTAGAAGTTAGAATTATATTCTAATAGTATATAGAAAAAAGTATTATTAGTAGATATATTAATAGTATTATTATATATAAACTATACTATCTTAAGAAATTAAGCCTAATTTAATTATTCTCTATTAATAAAATATTTAAAATAATCTTCTAAAATTTAGTTAAGTCTTTTTTTCTATTTATTAATTTAGAGATAAAAAACAACTATCTCTTGGCGAAATTAACGTACTGCACTATCTTAATAACCAGAGGTCCTACAGGCTTCTAGATACGTTTATTTAATCTGTTGCTGTGAAGGGCTGTAGCGACAACTGTTCAATTAGGGCTAGGCCTGCATGCTGTTTACAATAATCTTAAAGAAGAGTTATCTATATAGCTTCTACCTTGTTTTCCTGCAGGGAAAAGGTCATATAACGCCACGTAATATATCCCCGGGCCTGGGCCCGTTACAGTACCCCCCTCCTCGCCTTATCTTTCGGCTGAAAGTTGTAGTCCTCTCTTTTTTGGCTGAAAGACGTAGCACTGGTATCGCTATCTTCTTCCTGGCCGTAACCTGTAGTCAAGACACCCTTATAACACAGCCGAATTATTTCTCGTACGTATCTATCGCTAAATAATCTTTTATCTCGTCTGCTGGCTCCTATATAGTCTCTGTATACCCAGTCTATTTTACTAATACCTTAATTTGTTTTCCTCTGCCAATATACTTTTCTCTGTAGGTAAGTATCCCCTTAACCTTATACTCTGCCTTATTGTTAATTTCTATAGGGGGTAGCTGTATATCGTTGATAAATTAAAAGGGAAACAGGTCTGTAGCCGCTGGCCGTACTAATTTAACGTTAAATACTAGATATATACCTATCAGTATATCTAACTATACCGTATATAGTATTGGTACCTTAACCACTCTATACTGTATATATACCTAATTAAACTTTTTGGATGGTCACTAAGATCAAATATTACATAGGTTTAGCTAAACCTTATTGCCTATATAGTAAGTCAGGGCAGTATATTAAGATTGGTTCGCTTACTTTTATTATATTTCCTAGGTAAGTACTATTATAGATTATACCTATTCAGTAGCTTCTTATAGTTATTTTATAAACAGTTTACCTATAGCAGTAGGCAGGGTTACTTTATCTGTTTATATTATACTATTATTATCTATACTAAGGGGGTTAATATAATATCTGTAGGTAAAGAAAAAGGGAGATAGTCCTGTTAATAAGGTATTCTGATTATTAATAGCCATAGTGATTATTAGCAATAATTCCTTCTAATTATCCTAAGCATAGGTAGTAAAGATCCTTATAATCCTTTCTACTTCTTAGTTCACTTATTCTGTTGCTCTGTCAGATTATAGGTAGAATATAGTAGATAATCAGCACTGAATTAATAGCTTTTTGTATACTATTCACCAGAATCCGCTTATAAACTATAACTCTCGGTTACTGGTAATTATCCTTAGCAAGCTATAATATATATAGAAGTACATCAGGAATATATCCACTATATCTTATAATATAATTCTCTTTATACCAATCAATATCACACTCTTTATAAGTCAATTAGTAATAATCAGTAGGTTTATAGAACTGTCCCCCCCTTGCTAGGAGAAGCTCTGTAATAAAATCTATAGATAATTCGGCCCAGATTTATTGTAGAATCAGAAGTGGTTTTAGTAACCTATATTTTGTATCCTGCCAGACTATAGTCCTCCTACAAACAGTATAGTTTTATAGGAAACAACGTATATCTTTTACTGCTCTAGGCCAGAAGAATCTCCGCAATAGTATTATATATATAGCATCTTATCCTAGGTAGCCAGTAATATAGGAATTATATACTTTTTAGATAATACCGATCTATAACTGTTTGCTCTCTAGGATCTATATTTATTATCAGAAATATAATAACCCTTGTTTATCTAGATAACACTCAGAGAGACTAGTCTTTATATTTATTTTAATCTTAATACTACATTCACCGTTCTTTACTGCTATTAAATAGGCTTAGTAAACGCTATTAGCTAGCCTTACTTTCTCCTACTTATCTTATAGCTTTTTGTTACGCACTCGCTAACTGGTCGCACTATTAGTGTTTGGACAGTTGGTAGAACTCACTTTTGTTATTCAGTAGAATAACGATTTGCGCTGAGAGGGCTGGATTCGGCCTCTCAAGAGCAAACACCAATAAAGCCTTAAGTATCGACTCGCAACCGTACCGTTGCTATGCTAAGCCTTACACGGGCTCGGGTCTTGTTGAGTAACTTCGAAGGGTGTGCCAGGTAGGGCGCCAAGTAGGTCAGTCCGATGAGCTCCCCGTACTTGTGTGGGTTTGTCACTTGTGTGAAACTAGAAGAGTAATCCGAAAGGTACGTCACAGTAACTTAGATTGATTGATCGCGGAGAACTAAATACATGTGCGTGGACGAGCGTCCCTATATACCTAATCCTCCGTGGTGTGGTATGTTGGAGGGTATGTCTGGTGGTATACCAGAATCGACCCTCCCATCTACCCGTTGGTATACCCACTGGTATACCCAAGGTCACGTGGTCTTACCGGGTACTTGTACTTCTGGCGTAAAGTTGGTGACGGTAGAAAGAACGCTTGTTCTTGCGTCGCGCTAGCCGTCTCGTGGTTTAGTGCAGTATTGTTTGACACGGCGAATCAGAGGCTGATTCTGGCCGTTGGTCACGTGATCCGGTTCTGCGTTCTTTTCCTAGGAACGGTTGGCTCTCGGTGGCCCATCTGTAGGTCGCGGCCCCTCGTGTCGCAGGGTCCGTAACATCATCTCCCCCTCTCCTTGGTTCTCGTCCTCGAGAATCCCTTATAACCGCTCACCCCCCTCAGGTAAGTGTCGGTCCCTTTGATTTTTAATTTTCCCGTCATGGTTCACCATGCCTAAACCCGCTGTTCAAAAACCGAAACGTAACAAGTACGCTGACAACAATCGTCTTGCCCTTAGAATCGAACAGTCTGGTCGCCCCACGTCATCCCCTTGTGATTATTGCCTGGTTCGCGGCAAGTGTTGCATTATGAGTCCTTATGCGAACAGTAAGAAGTGTTCTACCTGCGCCCGTCGAGGCCAGGTGTGCGAACGGAGCTTCCATACCGACAAGGAGTGGGATGACCTGCAGCGGGAGGAGCAGAAGGTGTCGGCGGACCTCACGGAGGCCCAAAAGCAATTTCTTCAGTATTCCCAAAAGATGAACGAAGCGATGGCGAAGATACTTCGCTTGCAAAAGCATCAACAATTTCTTAAAGATCGTGGTGGTCGGATGTTGGATCACGACTCGGTAGTGTCGGATCGTCTCAACGAGGACGATCCTCCTTCTCTTGCTGAACTGTCCGAGTTCGACCGTTTGGCCGAGCAGCAAGAGATTCGTCAGTTGGCCGCTACGTCAGACTCGAGTCTGACGAGGTTGGTGGCGTCGATGGACCAGATGCCGGATGCTTTCTGGGCCGTCCCGGACGTCTCTTCCCTTGATGGTGTTTTTGGCCAGTCTCCTGGTGGAACCGTTGAACCAGCTGGCGGCAGTCCGTCAGGTTCTCGGTAGGCTCCCATGTGTTTTCCGAGGTATCGTACCCCTTCCATTTTACCAGGTAGTGAGGTTTTCCGCTGACGCGTTTCATGTTTAGAATTTCCTCTACTTCATATTCGTTTTCGTTTTCCTCCTCTATTTCCACATTTGTAGCGAGTTCAGCGTTTTCTGGTGCGGTTTCGAGTAACGAGATATGAAATGTTGCATGGATGCGTCGCATGCTGTCTGGTAGCTTCAAGCGATAATTGACCGGTCCTGTTTTTTCTTCAATCTCGAAAGGTCCCAGTTTTAGGTGGTCGAGCTTCGAGCTCGGTCGCTTGGTTTTGATGTTCCGACGTAGGAGGTACACTTTCTCCCCCTTTTTGAAGTCTGGTCCCTTCTGGCGGGATTTGTCGTGGTAGTGTTTCATCCGTAGGTTGAAAAATTCGATATCTCTAGCTAACTGGAGGTGCAGTTGCTTGAGTTGTGAAGCTAGTAGTCTTGATGACTCTGCTTCTGTCTTTTTTCCGATTGCTTCGCCAACGATCGAGGGATTGTACCCACAGTTTGCGAAGAATGGTGTTTCCTTAGTGGTTGTGTGCATACTGTTGTTGTACGCGAATTGTGCCAGTGGCAACAGTCCTGCCCAGTCATCTTGCTGGTAGTTCACGTAGTGCCTTAGGTACTGTTCCAAGGTCTGGTTGGTTCTTTCCGTTTGGCCATTCGTTCGTGGGTGATAGGCGGTGGAGAGTCTATGCTCAATGCCTACCATATCCGCGAATGATTGCCACATCTTGCTCGTGAAGAGCTTGTCTCTGTCTGATGTTATCTTCTGGGGTGTTCCGTGGTTGGCGAATATGTATCTGAATAACAGGAAAGCCATGGTGTTTGCGTCGATGGTTTCTGTTGTTGGTATCATATATGAATATTTCGTCAATCGGTCCACCACTACCATAATCATGTCGTGCCCGTCTGATTTGGGTAGTTTGGTAATGAAGTCGAGCGTAATCCATTCCCATGGTCGTGTTGGTACTTCCGAGTTCTGTAACTCGCCATATGGAGTGTGTCGCGATGGCTTGTTTCGTTGACAGGTGTCGCATTGCTTGATATATCTTATCACTTTCTTGCGCATGCTTGGGATGTAGTAGTTCCTCGAAAGGAGTTCCGTTGTCTTTTCTTCTCCCATGTGACCGTGCGCTGGGTCGTCGTGGTGTCGTTGTATCGCTTCGTCTTGAAGTCGTCGTGGGACGTAGATCAATCCGTGGATGTAGATCAACCCGTTGTCATTTTTGATGTATTCCCCATCCATTTCTTTCTCCATGATTGGATCGTCGGTGAGGCTGCTCTTCAGTCTTTCCATCCAACCATCGTTTTTGATTTCGCTGGTGGCGGCCAAAATCTGGTGATTGTACACTAGGTGACCGTCTCCATTTTCCTTGAGTATGGCCGGAACGGCTTCCTTGACCCCTATCGCGTAGTCGGGTCTTCTGCTGAGCGCGTCCGCCTGGCTGTTGGCTGTGCCTGGGCAATGTTCGATCCTGTAATCGTATCTTGCCAAGGTTTCTGCCCATCGTGCTTGTCGTCTTGTCAATTCTTTCGTGCTGGTAAAGAATGTGAGGTTCTTGTGGTCCGATTTCACAAGAACCTGGTGGCTTGCCCCTTCCAGGTATGCTCTCCAGATCTTGAGTGCTGACACTATGGCTAGCAGTTCCTTATCGTGGATGTCATAGTTGATTTCTGCGGGTATCATTTTCCTGGACCAGAACGCAACTGGTCGTGGTTTCCCGTCATCCCCTGGTTGGGTAAGTCGTGCGCCGAGTGCATAGTCAGATGCATCGGTTTCCACCGTGTATGGTTTGCTTGGATCTGCAGGTGCAAGTATTGTTCGCTCGACGAACAACTTCTTGAGGGCGTTGAACGAATTTTCTGATTGGTCGTCCCAGACCCACTTTTGATCTTTCTTTGTTAGTTTATTGAGGTCCACCGCAACTTTTCCGAACCCATCAATTGAACGTCGGTAGTAGTTGCATAACCCTAGAAACTGTTGAACTTCTTTCACATTTTTGGGTGTTGGCCAATCCAGAATGCTCCTGACTTTGTCTTCTTGCATGCCGAATCCTTTATTGCTGATCACGTATCCTAGGAAATCCGTTTCCTTAACGTGGAATTCGCACTTTTTGAGTTTGAGTGTGACTTTAGCTTCTCTGAGTTTTTGCAGTACTTTCTTGTTGTGTTGCACGTGGTCTTCCATGGTTTTGGAGAACACCAAGATGTCGTCTAAGTATGCCATCACGAAGATGTCAAGGTATTCTTCCAATACACTGAAAATGAAACGTTGGAATGCTGCGGGCGCATTCGTGAGTCCAAACGGCATGACCGTATACTCAAAATGCCCGTATTTTGTTCTGAACGCCGTTTTCCACTCATCGCCTTCCTTAATCCTGAGGCGATTGTATGCGTTGGTGATGTCGTATTTGGTGAAGTAAACACTTCCCTGAATGCGATCCTGCATCTCTTGGATGAGAGGCAACGGGTGTCGATCTTTGATGGTAATCTCATTCAGATGCCGATAGTCCACACAAAGTCGAAGGCTTCCGTCCTTCTTGTCCACAAAGATGATTGGATATCCAGCCGATGATGATGACTTCTGGATGTATCCCTTCTTGAGGTTTTCTTCGATGTACCCCTTCAAGGTTTCTGATTCCAACGGTGATAATTGGTAGATTGGCCTGAAGGTTGGCTCCTTGCCCTCCTTGATCCTAATCTCATGGTCAAACGGACCATGCTCCGGGAGTACACCATCTGCTGGTGCCTCAAACACATCCCGGTACTCGGAGTACTCCTCAGGTATCTGTGTTTCTTCCCCTGTTGCACAGAGGGCTCGTCGTGATTCGTGGTGAATCATGATGTAGTCTCGTAGTTCGTCATCCGACATGTCTGGACGCTGTTCCGTCGTCGCGAGGACGTCCACATCCATGATTCTACCTGATGCCCTGCCTCTGGGCCGCTGACTCCGTTTAGGTTCGTCCTCGTACGGGTCGCGATAGGTACCTGCCGTCCCGGGGCTAGGCCCTTCAATGCTCGGTGGTTCTCTTCCAGTCCATCTGGTTTCTGTCTGCTTGCATTTGCAGTGGTCGAAGTGGATTTCGTCCATTCGCCAATCGATCCTTGGGCTATGCTGGCGTAGCCATGGAATACCAAGCACCACGTCGTATCCTCCTAATCCCGTAATGTCGAAGCATATGGGTTCGAGGTGGTTGCCAACAATCATGTCGATCCATTCTGTGTGGTGTGTGATCCCTTCGCTGAGTTTCTCCCCGTTAAGCCCGACGAGAGGAGTGGCGCGGGCCTTCCTGATGGTCGGCACTCTGCCGGTTGAAGCGAAGCTCGAATCCATGAAGTTTCCTGCAGCTCCTGAGTCGATCATGACTCGTGCACTGATCTCATTCCCCCCGTGGAAGGTGATCAGTGCTTCTGCCTTCATGTGTTTCCCCCACGCCGTCGCTGCGAGTTGTTGTCTCCACTCTGGGCGTTGCAATCGCTGCGGCGGTTTAGGTTCGATTCCCCCATGGTCCAGTTTGCCTTGCATATGCGTTCTGCAGTCGTAGTCGTAGCATCCAATCGCGGCTCTTAGGTCATGATCTGGGTGTCGTGCGTATCCGATGCAGGCGCAATTCTCCCTGTGGCACGGGCATGTTCCTTCCGTGCTGATGGCGTACGGCGCCGTTTCGTCGTCGTCTGATTCGTCAAAAAGGATCCTGCGAGGGTCCCCTGGGGCCATGCCGCCAGTTTCGTAGACTTGTCGTAGTTCCCGCTCCTCTTGGTAGCTCATCCAGTATCCCTCTGGTGGGGTCTCTGGGATTTCCTGTATTTCTTCCTCAGGCAAGGTTGTCCAATGTCGTAGGAGCTCCTTAACCGTTTCTGGAAGTTCTTCATGTCTTGGGGACGTTTGAGGCGTTCCTAGGAACTCGTAGGGCGTTCCTGGGAGCCGGGGTGGAGTTCCTGGGATCTCCAGCGTTCCTGGGAGTCCATTCGTGGCTCCTGGGTCCCGCGTGCCCCGCTCCTGGGGTCGGCCCGTGAGTTCCTGGGGGGTCAATGGGTTCCCAGGCGTACCGGGTCCACCCTTGACTTTCGACTGTGTCCAGGTCAATCCGTGGATACTGTTCCTGTCTGTCGTACTCTTCGAGCTGTGAGTCGACTGTAGCCTGACTGGCTTCTCTTGTTGCCTTGAGCTCCTGCGTTTCAGGTTCTGGCTTTGTTTTTTGTTCATTGGTGTGTAGTGGTGGCCATTCTGCCGCCCACTCGGTTTGTTCATTTGTCGTTGGCCAGCTCATCATCCAGTTCTGGCTAGGCTGTTGGATCATGCTCTTTCTGACTCGCTTCTTCTTCTGAGTTGGTGCGTTTCCTGTTGCGTCTTCCTTGGGTTTCGTCCCATGGCGCCCACCGTCCTGTGTCGTGGCCTCTCTTAGGACACTTGTCTCATGTCTTAGTCTGTCTTGTGACAATGTTCTTAGGACATCCCCTGTCTCGTCCCGTATTTCTTCCTGAGTCGCACAGAGTCGCTGTGTTTTTTCCACCCCAGTGGTGTCGTACGCCCCTCGTTCCTGAGTTGCGCGCAACTGTTGTGGTTTTTTGTCGTCCTTTCTGCTGCGACAGTCTCTTGACATGTGGCCTGGCTTGCCACAGTTGAAACAGAGTCTGTTGTCCTTCCGACGCTTCTGTTCTTCGTCTGGGAGTCTTGCTGCGTCGAGCTCCATTGGTCGTGGACCGTACGGATCGCTGTTCCGGTTAGGTCGCTGTTGTCGTTGAGGTTGGAACCGGTGATGGGTCGGGCGTCCGTTGCCCTTTCTCCATCCCTCCACTTCCTTTTTCTGCATTTGTCTGTCGAAAAAACGGTTGTCGATTCGAACCGCGAAATCGATGAGTTTATCCATTGTGTCGAAGTCACCAACTCTGGCGATTTCGTCTTTGATGTGCGACTTGAGTCCTTCATCATAGTAAGGAATCAATGCATAGTCGTCCCATCCAAGGATAGCTGCCTGCTGCATGAATTCAGCCGTGTATGCTGATGCTGAGGCTGTTTGTCGGAGTCGTTTGAGCTTCCGTTCAGCTGTCTTTTTGGCGTCGATGTCGCCGAATGTTTTCTCCAGGTGTTCTCTGAACTTGAGGTAGCTGGAAAAGATGGTGCATGCGGTGGTCGACCATTCCGAGCGTTCTTTCTCATAGTATTCTCGGACGTATGGCTCGAGCCAGTCCCATGCTTGTCCTCGAAGGTAGGTTGACACGAAGATGACTTTGCTTGCTTCGGTGTTCAACCTGTGTTTGTTGACGTCGAGGTACATGTTCATTTGCGTGAGGAATCCTCGCAACTTAGAGCGAGTTCCATCAAAGTTCTCCGCCTTAGGCAACTTCGGTGCCATGGGCGATGGTGCGCCGAGCTGTGCGTCAGTCTGCTGAATAGACTCGCGTAGCTCGCTCATGTCACGATTGTGTCCTTGACCGAATGCGTTGAGCTGGTTGATAAGATTGTTGATTTGTCGTTCTAGTTCTTTGATTCTTTTCTCATCCTCGTCGTCCGATTCGGGGTCAGGGCGTCGTGACTGTGTTTTGGGAGGCACAGGCTCTGCTGCCTTACCCTTGCTGTTACTGCCGTGCGATGACATGGTGACTAAACTTCACAGTTTCGTGTTGACAGGGCGATCAATGTGTTACGCACTCGCTAACTGGTCGCACTATTAGTGTTTGGACAGTTGGTAGAACTCACTTTTGTTATTCAGTAGAATAACGATTTGCGCTGAGAGGGCTGGATTCGGCCTCTCAAGAGCAAACACCAATAAAGCCTTAAGTATCGACTCGCAACCGTACCGTTGCTATGCTAAGCCTTACACGGGCTCGGGTCTTGTTGAGTAACTTCGAAGGGTGTGCCAGGTAGGGCGCCAAGTAGGTCAGTCCGATGAGCTCCCCGTACTTGTGTGGGTTTGTCACTTGTGTGAAACTAGAAGAGTAATCCGAAAGGTACGTCACAGTAACTTAGATTGATTGATCGCGGAGAACTAAATACATGTGCGTGGACGAGCGTCCCTATATACCTAATCCTCCGTGGTGTGGTATGTTGGAGGGTATGTCTGGTGGTATACCAGAATCGACCCTCCCATCTACCCGTTGGTATACCCACTGGTATACCCAAGGTCACGTGGTCTTACCGGGTACTTGTACTTCTGGCGTAAAGTTGGTGACGGTAGAAAGAACGCTTGTTCTTGCGTCGCGCTAGCCGTCTCGTGGTTTAGTGCAGTATTGTTTGACACGGCGAATCAGAGGCTGATTCTGGCCGTTGGTCACGTGATCCGGTTCTGCGTTCTTTTCCTAGGAACGGTTGGCTCTCGGTGGCCCATCTGTAGGTCGCGGCCCCTCGTGTCGCAGGGTCCGTAACACTTTTATTCGTTAAAAAGTAGTACTGAAGTAGTAAGGTCAGGGTCTGTTTTAGTAACCTTATATATACAGTTAGATTAAACTAATATCTTTTTAAATAAGGTATAAAATTAATTTAATAGCCTCTTATTAGTAATATTCTAGGGAAGATCCTATTCTTATCTAGATAATATATCTGGTAATACTGTAAACTTACCTAGCTGGTAGTAGAGAGTAAAATCAAATTCTGTCATTAGTCCTATCTATTATATCTGTTATTCGCTAAGGTACTGTACCTTATTAAAGTATTATAGGTTCTTATAGTCTGTTATAATAGTAAATTAAGGGACTATCTTTAGCTCTAGCTACTACTTATATAGTGCTCGGATAATAGTAAGCAACTCCTTATTATATATCTCATAGTTTACTTTAGCTAGCAATAACTTCTATAATATATAGGCACAGGGGGCTAATCTTCTGTCTTATTAACATTATAAGAATACCGTATCTGTAGCCTATCTAGATATATCTGTCTTAACAATAGTCTTCTTTTCTTCCTTAAAATATACCAGTATCAGAGCATTAATAAACAGGTTCTTTAGTTTATTAAACGTATCCTGGCAGTCTTAATCCTATCAAAATAGTACGTCCTTCTTTATCAACTTTATTAACGGTAACGATAGGGCAGCAAATCAGGGTATAAACAAGCAATAGAAGTTAGCAAATCCTAGGAAACCTCAGACATTACAGACTGTTCTTAATGCTTCCTATATATATATTACTTCTACCTTCTTCAGGTTAATATATACTCCTCTGCCAGTATATACAATAAAGCCTAGATATTTAACCGAATCTTACTTAAATTCTGACTTACTGATATTGTATTATAGCCCTATATCCTTAAGCTTCTAGAGTACCTTATAGACCTTCTGTTAATAATCTTTAATTAAGTTATCTGAATAGATAATAATATTATCGATATAGGCTAATACAAAGTTATCTAGATACTCCTATAATATCTGATTAATAAACCTTTAGAATATAGCTAGAGCACCAGTAAAGCTAAATAGTATTATATTCTATTTAAAGAGACTATATCTTATACAGAAGGCTATTTTTTATTCTTTGCCTAGTACTACTTATACTTTATAGAACACTATAATAATATTAAGCTTAGTAAACCACCTTACTTTTAATATATTCTATAGTATCTCTTAAATTAATAGTAGTAGATACTGGTCTTTAATACTTAATTTGTTTAATCTATAATAGTCAATATAGAACTAAACTCCTCTGTCTGGCTTTTATACTAATAGTACTAGTACTATAGTAGGTAACTTACTTACTTAAATAAAGTTCTTATCTAGTAGTTTAGTTAATATTTTCTGTAGATAGAGCAACTCCTCTTTATTTATACTATAGAGAGGTCTATATAGGGGTAATTCTTTAATACTGTTTTGATCTTATTTTAACGGTATTTTATAGTTGATTCTAGGTCGATAAGGCAGCAGTATATTTGCTAGTTGCTGGCTAAAAATATTAAGCTACTTCTAATACTGACAGAGGAGTCTCTCTTTAATAGGGACCTTATCTTTTAGCTAAAAGATAGCCTTTTTAATATTGTCTAATATAATCTTCCTGATTTATAGTCTGTCTGGTATTATTATCCTATTAAATAGGTATTAAATACCTTTTATAGACAGTTACTTTACTTCTAATATCTTTTTTCCTATAGGCCTAATAGAATAATTTCTTTAATTCTAACATTAGGTCTTCTAGCAAGACTTTATATAGATATCTATATACCCTTTTCTCAGTAAATACGTTCTATCTATATCCTTAATCTAGGGTAGGCTAAGGATTATATCATCTATCTGGTCCTTAATAATATATACGAATATTATACTCTACTAATATCTATAGATATCTGTATTAAAATAGGTAATATAGGTAATTTATCCTTAATTCACTATAACACTATCTAGTTATTATATATATATCTTAATATACAGAAGGTCAAGAGACTTAATAAGTATACTATTAATTATTATATAGCTTAGACAGCCATAGTCAACCAATACTTCTGTAAACTAGATTCTATTAACTATTATATTAGCTATAAATAGTAGTTCTTTACTTTTATCTAGTTTCTTAACTCTCTTCTGCTCCTGCTTATAGCTAAGGACAGGAGCTACTCTTTTCCTAACTTACTATCTCTAGCAGATATATATTTATTACTGCTAGTATTACTCTTAACAACTAGCTTTACTTTCTTTATATAGGTATTTCGCTCTAGCTTCTTCTCTAATCCGGTAGTAGAACGACTACTTTTCTTTACCGACCTAGTAGTACTAAGATAGTTTTCCGGCTAGAAAGCAGGGAGATAAGGGTATTTAGTAATACAGCAACCGGCTCTTCTATATCAGTAGTATCTTCTGTTCTGGCGATAATCCTAAATTTTATCCTTACTAGCCTATCAGGCTCTTTTCGGTTATCTTTTAGGGCTATTCTGTCGGTGATTTATATATGCTTTAGTATGGTTAGCAGAGACTATTAGTATCTAGTCTATCTTATTAGTATTATTTACTCTAACGCTTTGATATAGCTATAGCTTACTTATATTTAGGGTATCTATATTAGTGCTAATTTCGTATAGACGACTAATCAGGGCTATAAAGATAGCAGAAATACTATGATTTATTAGTGAATTACTTATACTCCTGTTTAATACTCCTAATAAGATCTGTTACTTAGCTTTGTCTGGCTATTATAGGGCACCTATATTGGCAAACTCCTTCTCTAATTATAGTAGAAACCATAAGAATAAGGTCTCCTCTGGCTATTATAGTTAATATAGACAACAGACAGCTCTGGCTTTAGCGTTCAGGTTACTATAGATACCCTCCAGATACTCTAGTAGATCCTCTAGAGTTCTGGTCTCTTAGTAGTGTTTTACGTACGTGCTAGTATTCTTCTATATAAGTTTCTCTAACCGTAAGAATATATAGATAAACTGATCTGTCTTAGAACCGATAGTATCGCTATTAACTGCTAGCTTATTCTCTATCGTAATTCGCTATATTAACCAGTCGTTTATACTTCCTGCGAATAGCGGTAGGTCTGGGAGTCTTGCTCAGAGGCATTAAGGAGGCTCAGCCTAAACCAGTGGTACTAGAGGAAAAGATCTTTTGGCCAAAAGATTAGGTCTCTTCCCTGAATCTTTAGGCTCTCTCTGTATCTTCTCCTTTGTAGCTTTTACTAGTGCTTCCTCTAGCTGTTCTATATACTCTTCCTATTGTATAATTACTTAGTAGTATAAGGTTTGTATATATCTCAGCTACTGTATAATCACATCCAGCAGGGTTTACTGTTATAGTTCTTCCTGTAGGGTATCTATATCTATCCTAGTATTTATCCTCAAATTAGTAGTAAATTATATAGATAATTCTTCTGTCGCTTCTCGTACCTAGGAATATTCTCTTCTGGGGCTTTTTGCTTTAGGGTTGAATCGGTATTAAGTCGATTATAATCCAGAGGTACGCTCCTTATATGCCTAGGACCTCTAGGACTTTTTGCTTTATTGTTGAATCAGTATCAAATAGATAGCGATTCAGGGGTACGCTCTTTATATGCCTAGAACCTCTAGGACTTTCGCGGGTATTTTTTACGATTACTGATCAAATCAGAAGATTATTGTATATAAAGGGCTATAGCAATAACTGTTTAATTAGGGCTAGGCCTGTATGCTGTTTACAATAATCTTGAAGAAGAGTTATCTATGTGGCTTCCACCTTGTTTTCCTGCAGGGAAAAGGTCACGTGACGCCACGTGATATATCCCCGGGCCTGGGCCCGTTACAGTTGCATCGGTAGCTATATTTTGATATAGGGTTTCCCTAGTTAAGATGACAGCTGTTGGTATAGTACGGCCGGATGCTGATTCTATATATCCTGACCGGTGAAAATAATAAAATTTTTATATACCTGTAATAGCAGAATCAGACGAACATACTAATTCTACTATAACCACTACCACTAAGCCTCTCTTAATAGAGGAGATCACTGAGGGGGCCTATAAGGCTCTTAAATATATCTGATAGAATAAGCTAAACTTTTTCTTAGACTAGTTTATTATCGGCTTTATTATCTCTATTAAGTAATTTGCTATTAGTACCCAGTAGGGTACTAATAACCCTGCTATCCTAAAGATATAGTAAGTAATTAAGAAGATTATAGCTGTTACTAAGGGAATAAGCTCTAAGATCACCAAAATTAAATCTACTATATTCTTCTCCTCCTTCTCCTCCTCTCTATCATACCTATATAGGTAGCCGGGTTCTGGGGTATTTATAACTGGGATATCTCTAAGGCCTCCCTCCCCTTATATCAAATATACTCTGCTATATTATCCTCCCCTGGGGTCAGCGAGATTAAGCTCTATAAGGACTAGAAGCTTACTATTAAGGTCTATAATAAAGCCTAAAAGGTAAAGAAATACCCTCTACCTAAGATTATTAAGCTAGCGAATCTGGAATATAAGAAGGTAGCTAAGAAAGGTAATATTATATCCCTAGGGGGGCTTAGTATATTTTACTATAGCCCGGAGACTACCCTTAGGTAATATTGTTATAGAAGTTAATACTGTAGCTATAGCAGATATTCTTTAATAATATAATGGGTATACTAGATAGCTAGCGGCGTTTAGTAAGGGTACTATAGTATAGATACTAATATAGGGTATTATAGTATATAGGGTATCTATAGCTAGCCTCTTATTAAAACCAGAGATACTAGATAATATAGTAAGGCTATTAAAGATCTAGAATAATTATACCTAGGGGAAAGATACTAAGATTAAGTATATTAGGTAGTTAATTTGGCTAGAAGCAGATAGTATTAATTATTAGAAAAGGATAGCGATAGTTATTCTGAATATATAGCAATAGCCTATTGAGCCTAATGGAACCTCATGGAACCTGATCGATAGTGGCAAACTATCTGGATGCTGTGGCAACTCTGGCCATCTGCCACCTACATAATTGACTCTGCCACCTACATAATTGACTATGGTGCTAACTATGGCAACCTATATAATCAATTACCATTCGATGCTAATCATGATTAATACATTACGACGACTTATTGTCGTGTGACCATTATAATTACTAATAATGGTGGCCTGAGGCCTGCTAAACCTCAGGGATAAATAGCATCTCAATCTCCTGCAATCCTAATATCATACACATCCATGCAATACATCAATCATCCTATCTATTATCAACCAACAGCTTCTTATTGGATCATCTGATCTACCATTACTTCCCTGAGCCTAGTAAGACGTATAGTCTTATATATCCTACTATAAAATATCTATAGACTAGATTAGGGTTAACAGCTATATTAACCCTATCTATCTCAAAAAATATTTATAGTAACTAATAACTAGTAAACATTATAAATAATATATAATCTGCTATTAGAGAATAATTTAGATTTATAGAAGTAATATATAAGGTTTAAGTAAGTAATATAGGGCCCTAGGTCTTTTTTAAAAAGATAGAATAAATTATTTTATACTCAATATAGTATATCTATATATATTACGTCTATCCTTTATTTATACTACTCTATACTATAATAAAAAGCACCTTATATAACGTATAAATTAAAGAGATATCTGTTAAAGTATTAAATTACTAATTTCTTTATTAAAAAGCGATTCGTTATATATATTTTTAGTAATCTTTAAGGTGCTTTAAATACTAGGTATAGTATATTAGTGTTGGTATATTAGGGCAGGGTTTATATAGGTCTAGTAAGCCAATCAGAAGCCTCAATATGCTTAGTAAACCTGCTGGGGTAACTAACGTAATTCACGGCTGAGCAGAACACACGGTTGAACGGAACACCCCACCAAAATTGTGTCTCTCTCTCTACACCCTCTGCTTTTACCAGCAACCATGCTACCAAATCGCTCTGAATCGTGGCAGAAAGCTGCTAACTAAGAGGGCAGGATCCTATTAGCCCTCGAGGATATTAAAAAGGGCAATATTAAATCTCTATGCGTAGCAGTGAGGCTTTATAATCTACTGCTCTCAACGCTATATCGCTATACTACTGGTGTATCCTCTTACGTTGATAATATTTATAATCGGCAAAAACTTACTTAATTAGAAGAGGATTTACTTATTAAATAGGTCCTCTTAATAGATTTGTATAGAGTAGTGTCTAGGCTATCTACCGTATAAGAGATAGCGAATATTCTACTGGCTATATATGGCGAGACCCCCTTGCCTACAGTAGGTATAAATTAGGTATCAGCCTTTATTAAACGCCGTAATAAGCTTCAGTTATATAACTTAAAATACTATAACTACTAACATACCCTAAATAAAGATCCCTGGTCGATTTAAGCATAGTTTGAGACTATAAAGTATATTATCGATAAGAATAGTATATAAGTAGAGGATATCTATAACTTTGATAAGATAGGATTTATAATAGGCCTTATTTCAGTACAGAAGATAGTTATATAAGCTAAATACTACAGTTGGTAATCTATCTTATAGCCAGGAAATTATAAATAGGTTACTACTATCAAAGTAATCTATACAGATGGCTATTCACTACCGCTATATATAATCTTTAAAGACAAAGTTACTATTATAGGTTGGTTTAATAACCTACCAAAAGACTGGTAGTTTAAGGTCTTAAATAATAGCTAGACTACTGATAAGATAGGCCTTTACTGGCTATAGAAGTACTTTATCCCCTATATAAATTTATATATATAAGGTTAGTTTTAGCTACTGATTCTTAATGGTTATAGAAGCTATCTTATACCCTAATTTAACTAGATCTATACAGAAAATAATATTATTCTTCTTTATATACCTTTATATTTATTGTACCTACTATAACTACTTAATATTAGGTACTTTACAGTACTTAAGCGTGTATACAGTTACTTAATAAGTAATCTTATATATAGAGAATATAACTATATTAATAAGTTTGATTTCTTAGATAACTACTAATATATATAGCTAGAAACCTTCTAATAGCTAGCTATTATTTAGAATAGCTTTATAGCTAGTAGCCTAGTACTAGTTAATATAGAATAAATGCTTTTAAAGCTTAATATCTCTCTATAAACACCTATACTACTAAACAGCCGGCTAAGTAGCAGATCTAGCTAATTTATACCAAAAATACCCAGAACTATCGTTTAACTACAAAAGTAAGCTTTAATACTTAAAGATTTGCTAAAGTAGCGGTTAAATAGCCCTCCTAGCCTATCAAAGACTATACTAGATTAGATTATTAAGGGCTACTGTATAGCGCTATATAATACTGTACTACTAGCGTAAGAAAATACAAATCTATATACAGCAAATAAGAAAGTGGTTAAGAAGCATACTCAGTTAACTAAGCAGATACCCTACAAAGAGGGTTTAACTGTCAAAGAGAGCCTACAGCTACTTACACAGCTAGATTTACCAGCAGAAGCACCTACGGTAGATTCTAATATACAGGGCGAATTACCTATTCAGGTAGACCAACCAGTAAAGAGGGCTCTGCCTAGGTATAGTAGGTATAGGGAGATTAGCCACAGGATCAATTCATATAAAAATCGGTATATATAGCTGAATCGATAGGCGTTAGTTGAGATATCCTACTTCAAAAATTTGTAATGGGGGTGGGTGTTCCGTTCAACCGTGTGTTCCGCTCAGCCGTGAATTACGTTATTGGAAGCCGGATTATTAATGATCCAGTGCCTCAGGCGGTCAGGCATCTTTTCCAACCCCCCCGTCAACTAGAACCCGCTAAGCAATGTGCTAGCTCGAAAAGACCCGCCCTGATCATGAGGTCTTGTGTTAGAGACTAGGCCCGACATGGATAGATGTCTCTCGGCTCCAGGATAACTCGGCTTTTCAGTCTCCAAGCAGATAGGGGGTAGCATCCGACAAATTGAAGTCCTAACTACAGACTACTTTGCGTCACATTGTCCACAGGGACTACGGACTATAAGGAGAAACTAACCGAGCCACAGCTCAGGTTCGCATAGTCCCTATTCCAACTTTCTCAGGGTCACATCGTCCCTGCAGCCACCATCCGGGCCTAGTTAGTCTGGGGCTGGTGGCGCCTGGGGTGGCCCGTGTCACTGAGCTACATACCGGTCGGCCTTTCAAGTTTGCCCAAGTCTTTGCCGCTTCTTTCACCAGCTTATTTTTACCCTTGCTCTTTCTTTCTTCGTCTTTTAGTTCCAAACCAGGAGAGCGTTCTCTGCCTTGGTGTTCGAGTTTCTTTACGACGACATAGCACGATGAGACGAGTTTTGTCCACACTGGCTTGTTGCCTCCTTCACCCTCTAATCGCATCCGCGGAAGGGGACGCGATATACAATGCTTCTCTCCCATTTCGACCGAGCAATATCACAGGACTAAGTGACATCTATCTTTGGGTTGGAACGTATGTTGGTTTTATTCACCTATATCGCTGTTGCTAACTTTCGGGCGTAGGTATTACAATTCCACGACGAAGATAGAGTTTACGCCCGAGATCGGATCGACAACCAACAAATCTGTATGCAAAAGTCACCAGGGCCAAACATTTACTGCGGAATATGAGTCTTTACTCGCTATCACTGAGAGAGGCTCTTATAATCTGGGATCAAACTCGGTTAATACCCTCTTGGCCCTCTGGAACTCGGATGCAAACCTTACCTTGCTCTCCTCGGGGTCACCATGGGCCTCCTCATCCCTAGAATGGTATATCGAGTCAGCCCCGTAAGTCTGAATGTACCCTAAATTGAAGCGAGTGAATCCTTTCTGACTAATTCCAACCCTAAAAGTTGGGTGTATCACGCGAACAATGGCTCAACTAACAGCGATGCGGGTACTACTTCTTTCGTTAAAGATATCTTTAATTTGACCCTATCACCAGACACTAAAGGACCTCCCTACAAATTAACAGGGACCATTAAGGATGCAGACCTGATGCTGGGTAGTTTTGATATGGACCTTAAGTCCTGCAATACTTCTACTGAGACAAGCCAGAATCGTATGACACTTGTTGATCGTGATTGGTCTAATAATGCTGGTTGGACCTGGACATATCCCACTGTTGACTTTCAATTTGGTAGCCGAACGGCCAACTTCACTTTGGATGGATATGCCGCTGGGTTTCCATACTTGATCAATAGATCCGATCCCTCGAAGTCACTAGGTGCGGATGAGGTACAGGGGAAGATCAAGGTATCCTTCTTCGGGGTCATCGACTCTTATCACTCCGATACTTTGGTCAATAGCAGCTCAACACCCACTTGGCTTCGAACCGTTGGCTTTGGGAACAACTCTGCAAATATAGGCTATAACAATAGCTCTCTTGGCTCACCCCGTCCATTGCACAGGGGAGCTGTTGCAGTTTGCTCTGTTATTTCCTTGGCTTTACTGTATTTCTAATCATCCTCTGACGAATGTATTTATGAATATAATTAAGCATTTATCAAGACAATCTGTTCTAAACTTGTTTTCTTCATCCCAAAATTGGCTATCGCTCCCTATCTTGAGTAAAGACACTGAACTTTGTTGAACGTGATGTTCTCCAGGACGCCCTATCTTTAGAATATTGAATTCGACGGAACTATTTTGAATTTGACGTGAGATGAAAGGCATGGACATCTTTGGGCTAAATTTACTCGTCGAGGTAAGGTATTGATACTATATAAAACCGAATTAACTCTCGTTAAATATAGGTTCCAGAAGGTCAGATGCTGATCCATATCCGCAATTGCAACTGTCGGTAACGTGATGGTAGATCTGGTGTTTAAAACGGGCACTTTTTGTAAATACGATCAATATTGTCCATAGCATTCCAAAATTTCTGAACAATGATGCCCAAGCAATGAGTTGCCAGGGACGGTCTGCTTGAAAATTTGTATTGTCTTTTCATAATTAATGACCATAGTATACATTTTCTTTCTCCAAGAAGGATACTGTCTCATTCTCCAACGTAGCATTATTCTACCATATCAGCAAAACCGGCAAAGGTACTTACTCCCACCACTTGGATGAGAGGCCAGCGCGGATTTAGATGAAGATCTCAAGCCTATGTGGCCAAATGTCTATATTGGATCTATGTTGCTTGTTCTAAAGCTAGTTGTGATGGCAATCCGGTGATTAACATCCGTGGTGGCCCTAGCTCAACTGGCAGGTGTCCATGGCCCTGAAGTCGTGGTGGAATGGCTGCAGCCATGATACTGACTCATGCAAGGATATTTCTGTACACGGCAAGCCCTTGCATGCTACCAGAGAATACCTTGAAACCGCTAAGCAGCCAGAGGCTTGTTTTCAATGCTTCGCGAGTGAAAGGCTTCCGGACAAAGTTTGTTTTCAGATGTTCCATGATCCTGGATGTGTTACACGCCACTTTGATACCATCCATCTAAAGAAAGAGCCACTTAAGTGCAACTGGTGTGAAGTAGCCTTGCTACATTAAATGGCATTCCAGCGTCATGCTTTTGATGTGCATCGTGTGCGGAGTCGCCGGCGTTGCCTAAATCCGAAAGAAATTCAAGATATGACATAGTTGAGCAAGATTTAACGAGCCGCTATTCCCAGAGAAATTAACCAAGTAAACTCGAGTGTTCGATGCCAAACAAGAACTAATATAAATGACATTTTTCATCTTATTTTAATTACTTATCGGAGTCTGTTCCTTTAGAGAAGCTGTTTAGTATGGTAGGAAGATGGGAGCTCCAGTGGTGACGTACATCATATGCTGACTGACCGCCCATATACTCCCGACTACTATCAATCACCCTCTCGAGGGGTTTTTATCAAACATAAGAAGGAAAACAAATTGACATGCCACCTCAGAGAGATATTCGACTCCAACCGTATTCAGATGATCGTTAAACACGACATCATGGTAAGTAATGGAAGCATTTCAAAGAAAGATATAGCTAATCTTGCTCCTATATGCAGGAGTCTCTGGTAGAGAAGACTGGATCAAGGTTGCCCTTGGGAGTATTGAATACAAATTCAGTATGCTCCAGCTTAAGAGGAATAATTTAGCCAGCATGCTGCATTTCTATAGACGAGATAAGACCTATATCGAAGACTGTATTTAATACATAAAAGAGACAGCAAGACAGCGGAATGAGAGATTAACCTAAGAAATTGAAGAACTTATGGCTAAGCTTGCTGGTAATTAACTTGAGGTGGGAACGAATAGTAGGGTTTCTGGAATTAGTTGAAGTTGGATATAGGTTGTGAGGATGCTCAGATACTCACAGAGATCAACGTACGGCGTAGCATACGAAGCAAAGGAAGCAGTAGCGGTTCGACAAAAGTAATAGCTTGGGGAGAATAAGAAGGAAGCTAGGATAGAAGGCTAGATATACAGGTGTATGGTGTAGATACCTAGAGTAGTGCCATAGGCATAAGGCATCTACGAATGGTAACAACACTAGTTTGTTACATTATCTCCCTCCTAAAAAGGCAGCGTCCTGATGCTTTTTATTTATCCTTATCCTATTCTAGGGAGTTAACATCTATCTTATCACCGTTACTATTACTACTACTGTCAGTATGACTATTACCAGGGCTATAGCCGTTACCAGACTTAGTCAAATTAGCTATACTAGAGGGATAATTATAACCAGTATAGCTTATAAGTTATTAAATAGTTTAAATAAATTCAGTATAGATATAAGGGAGGTTAAGCTGTTGATTTAACTAGTTATAAATATTATTATTATTAAGACCCTTACAGAAGATTAAGATCTTAGTAACGTTAGGCCAATCCTAGCCTTAGGCTTTATAGAGAATTTATTTAAATTTAGCTATAAAAGCTATAACAGAATTAGTATCTTGTTAGAGATTAAGAAGGTAATCTTTAGCTTCTTAGACCTTATTTAGGTTATTAAAAACTTATATAAGCTGATTAAGGATAGTATTGTAGTTAAACTTACAGAAAGATTAGGTATAAATAAGTTATAGAAGGACTATAGCTTAAACTTAACTAAGATACTAGCAAATTTCTTAGGATCTAGAAGTAGGGGTTTTAGACACTAAAGAGGTTAAGAAGCTTAAGTAAGGAGCTAGGAATAAGCTTAGAGAAGATTAGCTTATACCTACTATTCTTAGTAGATTAATTAAAACTAGTCTTAGAGTAAGCTAATCTAAGTATTTTACTGCTGAACTAAGGATTAGAGAGTATTAATTAAGGACTAAAGTCTGCTAAGTATAGTATAGAGCTAATTAAGGTTAAAATCTGTATTAAAGAGGATAGAAAAAGATAAAAAATTAATAGAATTAATAAAAAGTAACGATATCTAGATAATAACAATATAGCAGCAAAGTAATAAAAGTAAGGTTTTAAAAGCAGAGGAGTAGAGGATTCTCTACTACAGCTAAGGATAAATATATACAGTATATTTATATATATATAAGACTTATATAGTCTTTCTGAGATAAACTAACAGAGGAGTTACTAGGATCTTTTATACTTAGCTTATTAAGGTAATTATATTAGGGTATACATGTATAGTACTCTAGGTTTTAAGTATCAGAAGCTATTATAATATTAGGATACTCAGATACTTATAGAGATCAACGTACGGTATAGTATATAAAGCAAAGAAAGCAGTAGCGGTTCAACAAGAGTAATAGCTTAAGGAGAATAAGAAGGAAGCTAGGATAGAAGGCTAGATACATAGGTGTATAGCGTTGATGCCTAGAGTGGTGCTGTAGGCATAAGGCATCCACGAATGGTAACAACACCAGTTTGTTATATAGGTCCGGAAATTGTCTGCTCTCTTATAAACCGAGGTAAGGACTTGCTCGGGCCCTAAATACAAGCCTATTAGGTGCTGTAGATATTGATATTTACTAGAAAAAGCTACAGTGAATAGTCAATGTGTATAAAGTCAGATATAAGTGCTTAGATCTTAATAGCTCCTATTCTTTTTTATTTGAATAGGCCTGGCATTGAGTCTTTTGTTTATTATTTACTTATATCTAAGCTTATATCTGGGCCTCCCTTAATCAATTTATATAGGCATTTTCCTAACTCTCCTCTAACTTAAAATTTCTCACTAATAATTAAATATTCCTATAATTCTATAGACTGCTCCTAGTATAAGATAATCTTAGATATCCTGACTTCCTTAGTATTAATATAAGCTTTATAAATAATATCATAGTAGTAATCTAGATAGAGTAGCCAAAGATAGCCTGTAGTAATAGCTATAAGAAAAGGTTTAGTAATACTATACTGCTATTGTTATATATATTATATGCTAGGTTAATATCCAGAGCCTCTTCTGTATAGATCCTATTAATTAAAGTCTCTATAGATAGCTATTTAGTATAAGATATAAAGTCAGATATAAAAAGCTCTAAAAATAGATATATTAGGTTAAAGACCTACTAAAAAAAGGATTAATCTGATTCTCTATAAGTATATAGGGTTTCCTAGTTATCTTTATAGAGAAACTAAATAATATCTAGTAAATATATATTAACTATTAAGCCTTAAATAATCTAACTACTAAGAATAGTTACCTATTACTATAAATATAGAATCTCTTAGACTATATTAGAATAGTAAAGTTTCTAACTAAGATTTACCTTATAGTCAGATATTAGTTGATTTAAATAGAGCAGAACTTAGTTAAAAAATGGCTCTTAATATAATATAGGGAAAATATAAGTAGCTTACTATATTCTTTAGCCTATATAATACTTAAGTAATATTCTGGATAACTATAAATAAGATATTATATCTATTTCTAGAAAAGTTTACTATTATCTATCTTAATAATATCCTAATCTACTTAGATATACTAAAGAAGTATTATAGATATCTTAATAAGGTTCTAGAGATAAGAAAAAGTAATTAATTATTTAGCCTATAAAATACTTAATTATAGTAGAATTAGAATTCTATAGCTATATTATTAGAAATAGACAGATTTATCTAGTACTAAGGAAGATTAAAATTAGTTAAATCTAGCTATACCTAAGAAATATTTATAAAGTTTACTAGTTTATTAGCTTAGCTATTTATTACTGAAGGTTTATTTATAGATATATATAAATTTATATATCTCTTTATAAACTATTTAAAGAAATAGATATAGATCTATAAAAGAAGAAGTTTAGGCCTATTATTTAGATAAATATATATAAAAGTATCTTTTAAATACTTAGAAATATATTAGTTAATATCCCTAAGGCTAATTATAGTAAGCAATTTATTATTAAAACTAATATATCTAAATAAGTAATTAGGATAGTATTACTTTAGCTAGATAAAGATAGGATTCTATACCCTATTATCTTTAATAGCTAGAAACTAATAAGTATAGAACTAAACTATCCTATTTATAAGAAGAAATTTCTTACTACTAAAGAGGCTCTCTAAAAATAGGATTAATATATTAAGAATAGTATAATAACTATAATTATTACTAACTATATAAGTTTATAATATCTCTAGATAATAATTATCTATAGTAAATAGCTAGTATATTAGGTTAAAGAGTTTTAAAAGTATAATTTAAAGATTTAGTATTAGAAGAGATTAGATATAGTAGTCCTTAATATACTAAATAAAAAACTAGATTTTATTAGAGATAGTCCTATAAATATATTAAAATCCTAATTAGTATAGAATATTATTCTTACTATAACTAAAGTAGTTAAATATTCTTAAACTATTATATAAGTCCCTAAAGAAAAATAGTATAATACTACTATATACTTTTTAGAATACTAAAAGCTATTAGATAATAAACTTACTATAAAAACTATTATTAGATTTACTTTAAACCTAAGCTTATATAATAGTAAAGATATAGGAGAGTATATACTAATCTTTACCTATAAGGATAGACTCTATATATTATTTATAGAGTAAGCCTTTTATAGAGATCTATTATATTAGATATATATAAAATTTAGCTATTTAGACTATCTAGGCCTAAATAGAGTAGTTAAACTATAAGATTAGTAGCTATAGATAAATATTTATTTAAGAACTACCCTAAATATTAGGTTTCTTAAGATTTTAAAAATTATTAGAATAAGAGACAGTATAGTATATAATAATAGTAGAAATTTATCTATTTTAGAGATAGAGAATTAACTTTATTAGTTAATTATTGATAATACTAAACAGTAACTAATAGATAATTATTATTATTAATTATATAACTAAATAGCTAGTTATATAGGCTATTCTAAGAGTAGATAAAGAGACTATTAGATAGTTTCTTTATAATTAAATCTTTATAGAATATAGTACTTTAATAAAGCTTTTATTAGATTAAAGTATAAGTTTTATATTAAATATAGTTATATACTATTTAAACTTATATAGAGAAAGTATAGAATAATAACCCTTTATTATCTATAAATAAACAGTAAGATTAAAAACTTTAATAGTTTAATTAGTTAAATACTTATAAAATATCTTATAAATAAACTAATAAAGATATATAACTTATATTTATTAACTATAATAGTAGCTATATATTACTATTAATATATAAATATAGATTTTAGTCTTTATTATCTTATATATAGAATATGTCTATAATTATCTAGTAATAATTTAGAACTTTTTTAGCTATTTAATAATTATAAGGTTAAGTTAGAATATATATAGGATATAAGAACTAAAGTAAATAAACTCTTTTTAGTATATATAATCTAGATAAATTAGGTCTATAATAGTCTAGTTATAAAAATAAGCTTTTAGAAGGATATTTAGATTTTTATTAGAAATAAAAATAATAAAAAATAAAAAATAAATAGTTTAGACTATATTAGATTTTTAAAAGCTATCTATTTAGGATATATATTTTTAAAAAGCCAAATAACTATATACTAAAGAATCTTATTAATAAATCTTAATTTCTAGAAATAAATATAATAGATTCTATATAATTATAGATACTATTAGTAGTAAGAAATACTATAAGATAGACTAAGATTTACTTAAGATAACCTAAGAAGCTATAGAAGATCTTTAAAAAAAGAAGATTTCTCTTCTATATACTTAGATTTATCTATATTTACTTAAGAAGAATAGGATAAACTTAGATATTATAAGACTATACGTCTTACTAGGCTCAGGGAAGTAATGGTAGATCAGATGATCCAATAAGAAGCTGTTGGTTGGTAATAGATAGGATGATTGATGTATTGCATAGATGTATATATTATTAGGATTGCAGGAGATTGAGATGCTATTTATCTCTGAGGTTTAGCAGGCCTCAGGCCACAATTATTAGTAATTATAATGGTCACACGACAATAAGTTGTCGTAATGTATTAATCATGATTAGCATCAAATGGTAATTGATTATATAGGTTGCCATAGTTAGCACCATAGTCAATTATGTAGGTGGCAGAGTCAATTATGTAGGTGGCAGATGGCCAGAGTTGCCACAGCATCCAGATAGTTTGCCACTATCGATCAGGTTCCATGAGGTTCCATTAGGCTCTATGATCTATAGGCTTTCGCTATATATTCAGAGATATAATAATATATATTATTAAAAAGAATAAAGTTTTCTATACAGAAATAGAAAGGACTAGGGAAAAATCTAGTTAGAAGCTTTAAAAAATAATAATTTATTATTAGATAAAGATTAAAATAATTCTTTTTATAATAAAGATTAGAAAGATTCTTTTCTTTATAAGTCTATAGAAAAATAATCTACTCTAGTAGAAGATATTTAAAATAATCAGAGTACTAATATAGCTAAATAAATATTATTTAAAGAATCTTTAGCTATTATTATTCTTATAAAAAGAACTAAAAAATACTAAAAGTATTCTAAATTAAGATTAAAAAAACTATAGTATAAAAATAAGATCCTATAGGATTAAATAAAAATATTATTAAAATTTCTTAGAAAAATATATAAATAAGAGTACTTATAATCTAAAGATATTTCTAGGTTTAGTAACCTTAGTAGGTTATAGTTAGCTATATTTAATAAAAAAGATATAAAGATATCTATAATTATAGATAAATCTTTCTAGATTTTAGTTAAAATATTTATAAATTATATAGAAATAGGGCTAGTTAGCTTAGTTAAGGAAGACTAAAAAGTAAGAATTAGTTAATACTAAAGAGTAAAAACTTTTAACTAAGGTAGAGCTAGATATAAAAGGACATAAAAAGATAGTAGATACTTAGATATATAGGCATCGCCAGAACCCACTATAACCCGGACCCAACCCAACCCAACCCAACCCAAAATGGGTTTTGGGTCGAATACCATAACCCATTGATGGGTTTTGGGTTATCACCCATAACCCAAAACCCAATTGGGAACCCAGTGGGTTCCTATTTTAGTGTAAACAAGGCAAACATACCAAGCTTTTAAATACAGTATATATTAGTGCTGTTTTTAGGCCTTATATATAGGTATTTTAAGTTTTTTATTTAATATTATTATTATTCTATATCTAATATATATATATATTATATTAAAAGGCTAAAAAGTAGTGTATTTAAAAATAAAATAAATTACAGAGCTCTATAGTAAAGATAGTGGTATACCCTACTAGATAATATATATATATCTTTACAAAAAGTCTTATTTTTCTAATAACTCTTTCATTACTGTATACTTTAGTCCTAAACTTTAAATATACAATGATTAATACTATATATATATCTATATAAAATCTTAGTATCTAAATCCTTCTAGAAAAAAAAGATATAAATCAAGTATTGAAATACACTACATAAAATTTATGAATAAATTATGCCAAAATAGGTTGAAATAGGAACCCACTGGGTTATTGGGTTTAACCCATTGGGTTTTGGGTCGGCATCTCCAACCCAAAATGGGTTATGGCGATGCCTATAGATATATATAGGTAAAATAACCAGAGTTTAAGTAAAGCTATATCTAATACTAAAGCTAGTAGATATAGCTAGAGTAGTTAAAGTAAATAGAATAGCTTTAGTAAATAAAGTATTATAAATAGCTAAGATAATATACTTAGTAGTAAATATCTTTACTATAGGATAGCTAGGGTTTTTCTTATAGAGTATATTAATAAAAAAATAAGGCAAACTATCTATCTTAGTATAGAATAAACAGTATAATTAACTAATACTATATATATAGTTTATATATATATCCTTAAAAATAGATTACTTATTAATAACTATAATAATATAGAAACTAAAAGACCTATCCTAATTTATATACTTTTTATAATAGTTATATATATAAGCTATAAGATTAATGGATTAGGGTAGATTTATCTTACTTAGAATCAGGCTTAGAATTAGGCTTAGAAGATTATTATTTATCTATATAATTAGATATAATAATAACTTTAGAGATTCTTTTTAGAGGAAGACTATACTTAGTAGACAGAATAATAGGTTTTACTATAGAAGAATATTGATAAAAATATATAAAATATAATAGCTATATAAAGTAAAGCTCTAGTTTATAACTTGCCTATAATAGAGAAGTATAGAATAGTTTAAAGTAAGATAGTAAGATAGAAATAGTAAGATAGAGATAGATAAAAAGAAGAAGAGGTTTTAAAATAGCTAGTAATATACTTTTATTAATAACAATAATATACTGCTACTCCTTCTATAAATAAAGCTATCTGCTTCTATCTGTTTACTTATAATTAAGGCTATTTATACCTAACATTAATAATATATATATATAACGTATAGGTTAACTCAGCACTATCTGTTCTGACTAGAATCAAATATGGTAGGGTATTAAGCTAAAGAATAAAGATAACAACCCAGCCTAAGTAAGCAATAGTGATAGTAATACTACTAAGACCCCTATCCCTATCTTTTATATTATAATTATTTCCCCTAGCCTATCTCCTAATCCTGATATTAATATAGGGAATACTGCTAATACTGCTAATACTGCTAATACCAAAGTTATTAATAAGCCTAAGGATACTGAAATAAATAATATCCCCCTTCTTTTATTAACTTCTATAGTATACAGTATATAGCCTCCTTCTGCCTTAGTCTTATTATATAAGCTACCTACTTAGTATATATATATTATTACCTGTAGAAGTATAAACTATATAATACTAGCTGTTACTAAGGTAGGAGATCTTTATATAAGACTTATAATACTACAGAAGATTAGTAAAATAATCTATCCAGAAGATTAAATTAATAATTAAAGCCTTTATAAGGATTATACTCTTAAGCTTTTAAAGCTATTTAAGATAAATACTATAAGTAAGAGCTACTAATAGCTTACTAAAAGAATTAATTGTCCATATTATTATATAGATAAATTTAATAATCTTCTTAAGGATAAATCTTCCTGGTTTTCTCTGAAAGTTAAGCTTATAAATAATAACTAATATATCTTCTATTATTAGGTATATATTATATCTCTTCCCCTAATTACTAACTTTACTAAATATAACTGGCTTATATCCCTAGAGCTACTATTTATATACTACTATATAAATCCTCTTAGTACTAATCTTCTCTATCTACTAAGCTTTTATATTTTATATAGCAGAATAGCTCTATTATTATTACTGGCCTGTTTACTTATCTTACTGATAACTAGGACAGAGAGTATTTAGGAGGTCTTCTTCCTCTGATCTAGGAGAAAATTAATATATATAACTACTACTTCTATATATAGCTATACTATCTATATCTTGGCTAGAACAGGAGGATTATATAGTATTTACTAGAATAGCAGCTAATATAGTAGGATCTAGCCTATTATCTGTACTATCTCTACTTCTATCCTGACTATACCTATTATCTTATTTTCTTTCCTTACTACAATAAGAGTATATAGGTTAGAGAAAAGACCTTCTTTTAGTTTATAGATATTAATATTAATAACTATATTTAAACTAACAGAGATAGCAGTATCCTCTAAGGATTATTACTGACTAATAAAGACAAAAAGAACTATACTGAGATTCTACCTAGTATATATTATTATATTATATAGTAGTAGAACTTTATTAAGGAATATTATCTAGCCTAAAGAAAAAAAGCTAAAGAATAGCCTGGTATAGGGTATTGATAATACTATATAGAATCTAGCTAATATAGTAAAATATCAGACTAACTAGACTCTGAATATATAGCAATAGCCTATAGATCATGGAACCTGATGGAACCTAATGGAATCCTATAGAACCTGATCGATAGTGGCAAACTATCCAGATGCTGTGGCAACTCTGGCCATTCTGGCCAAAGCTACAACCATCAATATCTATAACTAATCTGCCACCTACATAATTAACTCTGCCACCTATATAATTGACTATGGTGCTAACTATGGCAACCTATATAATCAATTACTATTCGATGCTAATCATGATTAATACATTACGACGACTTATTGTCGTGTGACCATTATAATTACTACTAATGGTGGCCTGAGGCCTGCTAAACCTCAGGGATAAATAGCATCTCAATCTCCTGTAATTCTGATATTATATATATCTATTCAATACATCAATCATCCTATCTATTACCAACAAACAGCTTTTTATTGGATAATCTGATCTATCTCTACTTCCCTGAGCCTAGTAAGACGTATAGTCTTATACTATATAATGATTTGAATATAATATAACAATCAGACAATAATCAGAATCCTCTATAATCAAGCAACAAAGTCCTTAATCTTATTAATTACTCAGTAATCAACTATCTATAATAATTCCTCTTTTATCTATATTCCCCTAAGCCTAGTAAGACCTCATCAGTCCTATAGAAAATAATATTCTATATTTAGTATAGGTATCTTAAATATATAGTAATATCTTTTAGACTTACTAATATCCCTACTATACTCTATAGCTATATCTATACTATACTTTAAGGATTATTTAATATTATATATTTAGATAATATCTTAATTTTTTTCTAAAACCTATAAATAATATACAAAATATATCTAATAAGTTCTTAAGTAGCTTTAAAATACTTAGCTATTTATAAAAGTATCTAAGTATATCTTCTATTAATCAGAAGTTAATTTCTTAGTTTTATTATTGGTTATAATAGTATTTTAATAGATAAACAGAGGATTATAGCTATTTAAGAATAGTAATAATCTTAAGCTTTCAGACATATCTAAGTCTTTCTTAGATTCTATAATTTTTATTATTAGTTTATATACTAATATTCTCTAATAATCTTATTTCTTACTAGACTTCTTAAGGAAAGTAAGAACAGAAAGAAGCTAGGATCTATAGAATTAGATAATAGAGAATTAGCTGTATTTTATATTCTTTTTAATACTTTTAAAAACGTACCTTTATTATATTTCTTTAATCCTAGCTAGCCTATTTATTTTAAAACAGATATATTAGGATTTAGTATAGCTAGAATTTTATCTTAACCTAATAATAAATAGGGATAGTATTTAGTTATATTTTAGTTAGAGAAGTTTATATTGGACCTTGCCAAAGCCCGTACCTAAAAGTAGGCCTACAGGCCGCTAGTTACAGGCTAGAGGTTGCTAAGAAAGCCTGGCCTGTGGGCTCGGGCCTTTAAACAAGACAAACACAATAATACATAAAATATATTATATTTTTTAGTAATTTTGATTATATAGCTATATATAATACTAAGCTTATAATCGCTATAGCTAATTTGTTATAATCACTATAGCTAATTTATTACAGTCGCTATGGCTAATTTATTATGATCGCTATGGCCATTGTATGCTTAGTACTAGTATTGTCAGATTTTAGGTATTTTATACTTAGTGAGCACTATCTATTAGTTATTATCTATCTAGTATTATTAATTCTGGTAATATCACCTATATGTGCTTAGTATATGTGCCTAGTATATAATAATAATAATAATCTATAAATATTTTACCGATACGGTTTATATACTAAATACTAATATTCTTGATTAAATTTTTGTTTATATAATATTAATTTGAAGTACTTCTGACCAGTAGAAATTAAAATATTTTAGTTTTAGTTATTTTGATGATTTTGAATATAAATATATATATTTGATATAAAAGGTAGCACTACTACTATCTGCTTAGAAATCCTAGAGCTTTAGTTATAGGCCTAAGCGGGGTCTAGGCCCTAGGGGCCTACTTCTAAACTAATTAAACAATAGTGCTAATTATATTATTATAATATTACTGGTTAAATAAAGCCACTATATAATAATATACTATAATATATAACACCAAGGCTATATAGATAATGGTTACTAAATACCCCTTCTTTGCCTGTAAAATGATAATTAGACCTTGCCGAAGCCTGTGGGGGTCATATTATTCTTGACCCCCAGGGGCTTTGGTATTTTACCAGTATTTACCATTATATATATGGATTGCTACGTATATTACGCATTATATACAGCCTGTGTAAAGCCTGCCTGACAGGCTCGGGCCTGATTTTGAGGCCCGCCCCGGGCTTTGGCAAGGTCTAATAATAATCGACAGCCAGCGATGGCCATAATGATTACAATAAATTGGCTATTATGATTATAAAAAATTGGCTATAGGGATTGTAACGAATTGGCTATAGCGATCGTAATAAATTAGCCATTTTGATTGTAATAAATTGGCCATAGGAATTGCACCAAATTAGCTATGGTGATTATAAGCTTATCTTTCAACTGAATCCTAAGGTACCTACTACCTATAGTAATACAATGATGATACTACGCTAAGAAATACATTAAAAAATTTGTATCTATGCTAAATTATGCTTAGGATACCTTCCTAAATAGGCAGGTCACAGGCCTACTAGGCTTTTTTAGCGGCCTGCGGCCTATAGGCCCATGGGCTCGGGCCCAAGTTATAGGCCCGCGGGCCGCTAAGGAAGCCCGGCCCGGGCTTTGGCTAAGGTCTAAAAGCTAGTCTCTAAGATCTATAGTAATTAACTAAAAAACATATAGCTAAATAGCTAAAGTTGTATATAAACCCTGTGGTATATTATTAATTAAATAATCTGATGGCTAAATAGCTAGACCTATATAGAATAAGATCTTAGCCATAGCTTATATCTTTTTCTCTAGTTATCAAGACTAGGCATCACCATAACCTACTATAACCCGGACCCAACCTAACCCAGCCCAACCTATTTAGGAACCCATTTTAGTGTAAATAAGGCAAATATACCAAGCTTTTAAATACAGTATATATTAGCACTGTTTTTAGGCCTTATATATAGGTATTTTTTATTTTTCATTTAATATTATTATTATTCTATGTCTAAAGTATATAAATTATATATTAGAAAGCCTAAAGGTAGTATATTTAAAAATAAATTAAATTACAGAGCTCTATAGTAAAGATAGTGGTATACCCTACTGGGTAATATATATATCTTTATAAAAAGTCTTATTTTGTAATAACCTTTTTATTACTGTATATATTAGTCCTAAAATTTAGCCATATAATAATTAATACTATATAAATATAAATATAAAATCCTAGTATCTAAATCCTTCTAGGAAAAAAGATATAAATTATATATTGAAATACATTACATAAAAATTATAAATAAATTATATAAAAATAAGTACCTACTGGGTTATTGGGTTTAACCTATTAGGTTTTAGGTTGGGTTTTGGGCTGGGTTCTTTAACCTAAAATAGGTTATGGCAATATATAATCAAGACTAAAATTATCTTTATATTATCTTTATATTAGCTTATAAAGTCTCTAGAGATGATAATATTCTTAATCTTCTATAGTATTAATTACTTAGGATCTTTATTACTACTAATATTATATATTAGCTATTTAATATATTTTTATACTAACTATAATCTTTATTATTGGTAACAAAAAGTCTATTGTCCAATAATACTTTCTAATATATTTAATAAAGGTCTTAAAGCTATAGTAGTATGGTATATTAGTTATATAGTAGACTACTATATTCTTCTAGTAATTTTTATTTAGATAGCTATAAGGATATCTCTATATAATATATCTAGTAATCAATTATATCAATAGTATTAAGGATAAAGATAAAGTAGTCTTAGTATCATTATAAAATATACTTAGAGCCTATAATAATATATTTAGTTACTTTATAATCTCTATAAGTAAATATAAAAAATACTAATACTATAGATATAAATTTTTGTAGCTAAGTAAATTACTAAGATCTATATACTAAATATCTTTAGTACTATTTCTATTAAGATTTTATAGAGATTCTCTATCTTACTAATTATAAATTTAAAATATAATACTAATTTAATTAAGGAAAATACTATTATTAAGATAGAGATAGAGGCTAAGACTAATACTAATACTAATAGTATAAAGATAGATAAAACTAGTATCTTAGCCACTAGAAAATTAGAAAAGATTAATATTATAATACTTAGCTATAAAGATAAGTAAGTCTATAGATAAAATATTATATATTAGTATTTAAAATAAATAAGGATTCTAAGGACTAACTAGAGTATTACCTTGACCCTACTGTTTTATTTAAACAGTATTAGAAAAGATAATAGCTAAAGATAGTATTAGTATCTATATACTACATTTTCTTTTTAGATTAAACCTAGAGGATATCCTCTATAGTTATATATTATTTATATTAAATAACTGTTATTCTCTAGATATTAAATATCTAGCTTAGTAATACAAATTATAAAAGTATAACTACTATCATAATTTATATTATCTATAGTAATAATATTAATACTAACTATAAGCTAGTCTATATATACTAGATACAGACTATAACTCTAGTAATTTTCTCTATATTTCGTAGTCAGAGACTACAAAGTATATAGTATACTAACTATAAAAAAGATTTAAACTACTTTATCTATAATTAAAGATACTCTATAAGAAATACTTAATTTATATAGCTAAGAGATATTATAATAGGTCTTAGCTACGCTCTACTATATCTAGTATATATATATATTTTTTCTATTATTTATAAGCTTTATTAATAATCTCTAGATAAAAGTATAATTATTTAGAAATTTTTAGTTAAGTTTTAGAGATTATTAATATTAATAGAGATAATATAACATAATTCCCGGCTGTCCTGAATACCCTATCCAAAATTATATCTTCCTAGCTTTATAACAACTTTAACCACCTACCATACCACTAATTAACACTGAATCTTCGCAGAAATTAGCTATTAATATTTATTAAATAGTATAATAAGCTTTGAATATACTTCTTATAGAGATACAATTATTAAAAAGCCCTAAATAAAGATCCTAAATTACTTTAGCAGTAGGTTGTTACTGTATAATCTATAATTAATAAGGAGATTTAACCAGAGGATATCTATAACTTTAATAAGACAGGACTTATAATAGGTCTTATTATAAATCAGAAAGTAGTTAACGTATTCCACGGCTCAACAGGTCACACGGTCAGTGGGTCACCCCTCCAAATTCACGTCTCTCTCTATACACCACAACAATTCAACTGCCAACCATACCACCAAAACGCTCTGGGTCCAGTCAAAAATTAGCTAACCAGGAGGGCAGGATTCAATTAGCCCTTAATGATATAAGAAAGGGCCAAATCGTATCTCTATATACTACAGCAAGGCTATACAATGTTCTGTTCTCTATACTCCAGCGCCGTACGACCGGTATAATCCTATATACTGATTTATACCACCAACGCTATAAATTAAGTAAATTAGAAGAGGATTCGCTAGTATAATAGGTTCTCTCCCTAGATTTATATGGTGTGGCCCCTAGACCTTCTACTTTTTAAGAGATAGCTAATATCCTACTCGCTGTATATAGTGAATTACCCCCGCCTACAGTAGGTGTAAATTAGGTCTCAACCTTTATAAAACGCTGCGAGAAGCTCTAATTATACTATTCAAGACACTATAATTATCAGTATACCTAAAATAAAGATCCTTAGTTAATTTAAGTATGGTTTAAGAGTGTAAAGTATATAATAGAGGAGAATGGTATTCTTATAGAGGATATCTATAACTTTAATAAGACTAGCTTTATAATAGGCTTAATATCAGTACAAAAGATAGTTACTTATACTGAGTACTATAGTTAGTAATTAATCTTATAGCCCGGTAATCGTAAATAGGTAACTATAATTAAATTAATCTGTACTGATGGTTACTTACTACCGCCCTGTATAATATTTACTAGTAAAGTTTATATCGCTGGCTAGTTTAAATTAAATCTGCCTTATAATTAGTAAATCAAGGTCTCCAATAATAGCTAGACTATAGATAAGATAGGCCTTCGTTAGCTAGTAAAGTACTTTATTCTATATATAAATATATATATATATATAAGGTTGATATTAGCTATTAATACTTAGCTACGGTAGTTATCTTATACCTTAATTTAACTAAGTCTATACTAAGAATAATATTATACCTATCTGTATACTAGTATATTCCTTATATCTCCTATAGCTACTTAGTATTAGGTATTTTGCTCTACTTAAGCGTATATACGGTTACTTTATAAGCGATATTACCTAATATAACGTAATTCACGGCTGAGCAGAACACACGGTTGAACGGAACACCCACCCCTATTACAAATTTTTGAAGCAGGATATCTCAACCAATGCCTATCGATTCAGCTATATATACTGATTTTTATATGAATTAATCCTGTGGCCAATCTCCCTATACCCACTACACCTAGGCGGAGCCCTCTTTGCTGGTTGGTCTGCCTGAATAGGTAATTCGCCCTGTGTATTAGAATCTACCGTAGGTGCTTCTGCTGGCAAATCTAGCTGTATAAGTAGCTATAGGCCCTCTTCGATGGTCAAACCCTCTTCGTAGGGTATCTGCTTAGTTGACCAAGTATGCTTCTTAACCACTTTCTTATTTGCTGTGTATAGATTTGTATTTTCTTATGCTAATAGTACAGTATTATATAGCGCTATACAGTAGCCCTTAATGATCTAATCTAGTATAGTCTTTGATAGGCTAGGAGGGCTATTTAACCGCTGCTTTAGTAAATCTTTAAGCATTAAAGCTTGCTTTTATAGTTAAACAATAGTTCTGGGTATTTTTGGTATAAATTAGCTAGATCTGCTGCTTAGCCGGCTGCTTAGTAGTATAGGCGTTTGTAGAGAGATATTAAGCTTTAAAAGCACTTATTCTATATCAACTAGTACTAGGCCACTAGCTACAAAGCTATTCTAAATAATAGCTAGCTATTAGAAGATTTCTAGCCGTATATATTAGTAGTTATCTAAGAAATCAAACTTATCGATATAGTTATATCCTCTACATATAAGATTACTTATTAAGTAACCATATATATGCTTAAGCACTGTAAAGTACCCAATATTAAGTAGTTATAGTAGGTACGATAAATATAAAGGTATACAAAGAGGAATAATATTATTTTCTATACAGATTCAGTTAAATTAGGGTATAAGATAGCTCCTATAACTATTAAGAATCAGCAGCTAAAACTAACCTTATATATACAAATTTATATAGGGGATAAAGTACTTCTATAGCCAGCAAAGGCCTATCTTATTAGTAGTCTAGCTGTTATTTAAGACCTCAAACTACTAGTCTTTTGGTAGGTTATTAAACCAACCTATAATAGTAACTTTGCCTTTAAAGATTATATATAGCGGTAGCAAATAGCTATCTATACAGATTACTTTAATAGCAGTAACCTATTTATAATTTCCTAGCTATAAGATAGATTACTGACTGTAGTATTCAGCTTATATAACTACCTTCTATACTAAAATAAGGCCTATTATAAATCCTGTCTTATCAAAGTTATAGATATCCTCTGCTTATATACTATTCTTATCGATAATATACTTTACAGTCTTAAACTATACTTAAATCAACCAGGGATCTTTATTTAGGGTACGTTGGTAGTTATAGTATTTTAAGTTATACAACCGAAGCTTATTATAGCGTTTAATAAAGGCTAATACCTAATTTACGCCTACTGTAGGCGAGGGAGTCTCGCCATATATAGCCAGTAGAATATTCACTATCTTTTATACAGTAGACAGCCTAGGCGCTGCTCTATACAAATCTATTAAGAGAACCCATTCAATAAGTAAATTCTCTTCTAATTAAGTAAGTTTTTGCTGATTATAAATATTATCGACGCAAGAGGATACGCCAGTAGCGTGGCAATATAGCGTTGAGAGCGGTAGATTATAAAGCCTCGCTGCTGTGTATAGAGATTTGATATTGCCCTTTTTAATATCCTCGAGGGCTAATAGGATCCTGCCCTCTTGGTTAGCAGCTTTCTGCCATGATTCAGAGCGATTTGGTGGCATGGTTGCTAGTAAAAGCAGAGGGTGTAGAGAGGGAGATGTGATTTTGGTGGGGTGTTCTGTTCAACCGTGTGTTCCGCTCAGCCGTGAATTACGTTAGCTATAACTATATTAATAAGCTTAACTTTCTTATAGACTGCCCTTAGGTATAAGCTAAGGCCTTTAAGCTATAGACTATCCAGACTAGCTTTACTATAGCTAGTATTATCCTGTTTAAGCCAGAGCGTATACTATTAAAGCTAAATATCTTACTCTCTATACTAATACTGCTAGGATTAGCCGGCTAAGCAGCAGATCTAGCTAATTTATACTACAAACGCCTAAGACAGTAATTCAGCTCTAGAGACAGGCTAGATTACTCAAAGGTCTATTAAAACAGTAGTCTAATAGCCAGGCTATATAATAGCGCTATACTATACTGTATTACTTATATAAGATAATACAAATTTATATATAGTAAATAAGAAGAAATATAAGAAATATAATTAGTTAAAGTGATATATACCCTATAAAGAGGGTTCGACTATCAAAAAAGGGCCTATAGCTAGTTAAACAGCTAAACTAGCCAGTAGAAGGTAATAAGATAGAATTATATAGACAGGGTAAATTACCTAGTTAGGTAGATCTACTATATACTAGGGCCCTGCCTAGGTGTAGTAGGTATAGGGAGATTAGCCACAAGATTAATATATATAAAAATTACTTTATCCAGTTAATTTAACTAGTGTTGGTTAAGATAATCGATCTTGAAACTTTTTAATGGGGTTAGGTGTTCGGGACGGCCGGGAATTATGTTATAAGTTTAAGTTTACTTTATAGATAGATCTAAAAATCTAGTAAGTAGTTATCTATAATTAAAGCTAACTTATAATATAATCTTTTAGTTTTATAATCTTATATCTATACTATATAAATAGTAGATATTTCTAATATCTTATGGCTATTATAATCTTTATTCTCTACTACAATAATCTATAGAATATTTAATATAAGATTTATAAATAGAAATAACTCTATTTTGTTAATTACTAGGTTAGCATCTAGAATGTATAAATGTTAGTCTGTTACTTTGATAAATTCCCTAAAATATAAGATATATTTACTATAATAATTATAGATTAGAATAATCTTCTTTAGAATATTTTATTTTATCTTTTTGTATATTCCTTCTATAGTAGGCTTAATGAGTTTATTTATACACTTAATTACTAATTTAGGGTCTGGATATTATAGATTAAAAGAATATAGAGATATTATTAGTATTTGTAGTAGATTAGTTAGGTTAATTAGACTAGGTCTAGTAAGTTTAGTTATAAATATAAATATATTAGTTTTAGATAAGTAGTAATAGTTTATTTACTATTTAATATATTATTTAACAAATCAGATATATATAATATAAGACTTAGCAGTATTTTAACGAGTTGAAGGGCTTATTAGTACGAAATATAATAGGATAGTTAGTATATTTTTATTTATTAGCTACTATGAGATATATTTTGTAGGCTTATAGCTATTATCTAAAAGATAGTCTTCAAAATAGGGTATCTAATAGAATTTTGATGTATATCCAAATACCAAATATCTAGGTATATAGTATTATCCTAATAATAATAATAATACTAATAAATAATGCTAAAAAGTATATTAAAATAGTAGAGATAGATATAATATTATATATTTCTTATATACTAATCTAGAATTAGAAAAATTATTGTCTATTTAGTAGAAAATATACTCTAACTAATATTTTTTATTTATATTAATACCTGTCTATACTAACTATCAATAAGGTATGTAAATTATAAAATATCTTCAGCTATTAAGAAGAAAGATTTATATTATTTAATATCTTAGCTTTTAAAAATTTATTATAAAATATTTGTAAAAAATCATGTAATCTATTTTAAAAAAATTATTGGATATATAGTTATAGTTAAAAAATTATTGAAAATATATAAATAATTTTCAAAGGGTAGGAAAATACTACTTTAATTTTTCTAACTTTTGAAATTTTTTGGTTATTATAAATTATTTTCTAATTTATCATCTACAGAGAAAGATACTCTAATTATAATATTATATAACTATTTTATTTAGGATACTAATATTAATAAAGATAAAGATCTATAAGAAAAGAGATTTAATACAGTAACCCTCACCCTCTAATACTCTGATTATTCGCTTTAAGGCTGATCTTCCTTAGGTTTAGCCTATCTATACCTAGGCTATTTATTATTACTACTATAGCTATTCTATGTTATTACTATCCTATCTTTACTAAATAGTATACTATAACTACCTATACTGAATATCTATATTCTCTCCAACGCTTTATAATTAGTTAATATAGCGCTTGTATTATATATATCTGGTTTAGAGAAAATATAAATAGATTATAGACAGTTAAACTATAAGATAAAGCCTTATATAATAAAGCTAAACTATAAAATATGGCTATATATTTCTTTTCTCCTATTATTAGTACTTTGATAATCATAAATTAGTAGTTAAGATTGTTAATATACTTACTAAGCCTACTACATAACGTAATTCCCGGCCGACCCGATCACCCAGTGGACCCGATCACCCCAAAACACATAGTAAATACAACCTTTCTATTCTATGATGATTCAACCACAACGTAGTATTTTACTTTAAAATTGAGGTTATAACTTTTCTTCAGCTTATTGAAAAATATATTCGAAGTTTGAATTATTTTTGCAACTCTAGTAGAGGCTTACCATAAAATACAGCGTAATTTTAACATTTGACAGTCAAATATATATTTCTCTATCAATACTTAAAATTAATATTCGTTTACTACACCAATAGCTTAGAAATCCTATCTAGACTACATATATTCAATATCTTATCCTGAATAGATATAGTTGTTGAGATATAAAGTTGTAATTTATCGCATTTACTACATGTTTTGGAGTGATCGGGTCCACCGGGTGATCGGGTCGGCCGGGAATTACGTTATATAGTTTCTAAGTATTAGACCTAGAAAAATAAATATAAAATACAGAAAAAAGTAGTTCTAGACTGTTATTGCTATTATTATTGCTGTATTTAATCTCAATATTGTCGGGCTTAAGGCTTGATTCGGTAGCAGAACCTACAAGGTAGTAGGGCAGATACTGCCTTATACTATACACAGAAAGTTCCTATTTCTAAAACCCCCTATTCTATCACCTACCACTAACTATATCCTTCTATATATACAAGTTATAGTAAAGAATCTCTTATAACTAAAGCCAAGTAGTACTAAAGCAATACTAGAGTATTAGGATAACCAGCTATATTAGTTAACAACAGACGTATAAGGGTAGAGAAGAACTATAATACTAAAACCTAGTTTACTATAATTATGGTAGCTATAAAGATTATTAATAGAGCTCTAAATTAGCTCAAGAGCTGGATATCTAATATAAAAATTATTACTTTAGCAGAGATCTCTAGGTATATTAGCCAGTAGGTTGGTTACTATAGGCTAGCTACCTAATATAGTGAAATAAAGCTTAGTAAACCAAGAGTACTATACTAACATATAGCGTTTGATTTACTTATCTTTACTATAGAGATAGTAAACTGGGTCCTAATTATGGTCTCTCTCTAGGGCTTCTTTATATTAATAATACTGTATAGAAAGGTATACTATCAGTATGACCTTATTAGACTATATCTAGATAAATACTATATTACCTATATACTTAAGTTTAGTATATAGGTTAAAGATTTTTTTAGGCTTGAAGAGTATCTTCTTAGTTAGTATCCTATAGTCTCTATTATATTTATATAACTAACTTTTTCTCCTAAATAAGCTCTTAAAGATATATTCAGTATAGGATAATAAGAATCTTGATAGCTAAATTACTAGTCTTAGCTATATACCTAGCTATAAATTAGCCTATTTATTATTATAGATCTTTAGATACTTAAGGATTTAGTAGATATAAATAGTAATATTATAGCCTATAAGATAGATAGTTAATAAGACTAGCAATACTATAGATAAAGTATTATCCAGAGATATAGTAGGGGTATATAGTAGAGATAGTTATTTAGTTATTAATAAAGATAGGAAGACTACTAATATAGGAAGAATAGTAGATATAGCAGACTAATATAATCTTTAGTATAAGCTAGATACTATATAGTTTAAATATATAGATAATATAATTAGTAAGGATATCTAGATAGTTGGTCTAGAAATTATAGTGATAATAGTACTATAGCTATATTTAGCCTAGGATAATTATCAAGAATCTTATAGTATTCTTAACGATAGTAGCTTTATTACAGATAATCTAGATAGCTTCTACTATAGAGATATTATAAAAGACTAAATTTACTGTAGTAGATATTATTATTAAATTTAAGTTTAGTTACTATTCTAGATAATATATAAGAAAAATTAGATAATCTTATAAGAATAAGAAAAAAGAATATATTTTAGAGCTTCTATTTATAATAAGATAGTAATAATTAATAAGGATTTAGTATATAGCTATAATCGATTTCTCTAGAGAATAAATATAGATATCTATAGACAGACGTTTTTAGTAAGATACTATAGGATAATTAGTATTAAAGATATAAAAAAAATATCTTTGAAGCTATGTAGAATATAGAAGATCCTAGTAATCTAGTATAGAGCTTAATTTTAGATAGACTATAGGATAATAGTTATTTTATTCTTAATAGACTTATACTAAATAGTACTCTTAGTAACCTATACTAAATAGTTAATAGTTAATAGTTATCTAGGATAGTAGGACTATAGCCTATATATACTAAAGATATAGTATATATACTCTATAGTATACTAGTAATTAAGCACAGTATAATTATTAGCTTTATACTATATTTATAGCAGTAGATAATCTAGGTTTTATATAAGAGATAATTATAAAGATAATACTAAGATATTAAACTCCCTAAAACTTTATCTTAATACTATTTTTATATAGATAAATATAGCTATCTACTTTTGTAAATAAATAGTAGATAGCCTAGTAATTATGAATCTTTTTATAGTAGTTTGGTTTAAAATACCAATAGTTACAGAAGATAGAGTTATTCTAGACTAGAATAAAGATATTAGTAATATAACTAATTATTATTATCTAGATATACCTAGGGCCTATTCTATAGTAGCCAGACTAATCAAATAAATAGAGAAAGTTACTAAAGATATTTAGTGATAAGCTAATAATAATCTTCTTTATACTGTATCTTATATAGCTTTTTAGTAGATATAAAACATAGTTATAGATATAGCTGATATATCTACTAATATAGATAATAAATAGTAGATTATAGGTCTTAACTAGATAACTAATATGGTTAATAATTACTAATTCTGGGATTTTACTAAAATTAGAGAAAAGCTAAATAGGCTAATAGATCTTATAGATAGAATTAGGCTTTTCTAGATTCTGGAATATTATTATAGTAGAACTATAGAAATACTTAGGATAATAGCTAATAGAGATATATTTAGTAAAGAGAATAATAAAGTAGATAGAGACTAAGAATAGTTAGATTATATATTTAAGGATAGTATTAGGTATACTATCTAGCCTAAGAGTATTAAATTATAAGGCTTATTTAATAAAATACTATATCTATTTAGTAAATTTTATAGAAATACTAATAAAAGACCAATAAAGAACGGCTATACAATAGAAAGAATAAGGATACCTAATAAATTAGCATTAGGGTATAAAGAGGATAGGGTTTTATAGTAAAGTATAGCTTTAGTAGCTATAATAGTATATTTATAGTTATTAATTATCAGAGTAAGAATAAAAGAGGATCTATAGTCTTATTTATAAATTTAGTAGATAAGCTTCTAGAAATTATTAATATTATTAAAAAATAGGTATACTCTTACTATAATATCTTAGTAGTCTTATTGCTAGATTAGCTTAATGTATATTAAAATAGCTAGAATACTCTGATATTATCAGGAAAATAAATATAACTATGTAATTTAGTATAGGATAAATAGATATAGAGAAGAACAAGATTAATAGTATAGTCTAGCTTTAAATACTAGATAAAAATGTTAGTAAAAAATATAGCTACTAGTAGCTAAGAACAAAAATATAATAATAGTATCTATAGTCTAGTCAATCCTATTAATCTTAACTATAGATATAGAGATAAAGATATATATAGAAAATATATTAATGATAATAGCTAGCTTAAAATATCTATATGTAGAATTCTCTACTAACTACCCTAATTAGCCTATTTCTATTAGTAGATAAGTATCTGAGATATTTAGTCTTATTAGATAGTACTAAACTTAGAGAATATTAGATAATATTCTTTACTCTAGAACATATTATAACTATATGAGTTATTTTATATACTAGTCTACTAATAGTATAGATAGCGAGATAAGTTAATAATATTTTAAACTAAATAACCTATTATATATCTAATAAAGATAATTATTCTTTACTTTATTAAAAGCCCTAGGCTATAGTTCTCTATTATTTCAAGAACAATATTAATATTAATATTAAAGTGGTTAGCCTACTAAATCTTAAATTACTGTAGATAATAAAGATTAAGATTATCTATAATAATCAAGTTATTAATGCTAAAGATAGACGTAGCTAATATAGTATATATAGCTGATATTTTATAGAATAGAAAGACTATAATAATAGCTATAGTTTCTAAAGCCTAAAAATTCTTATTAAAAATAATAATAAGTTATATATAGATAGTATATATTTTTTAAACTACAGGGTAAAAACACTAAGATTATAGCTACAGTATTTAATAGACCATAAAGTTAGATTTGTCTTTTTATTAATATAGAAATAAATAAAGAGAAGCTTATTAGAGATAGATATTAGTGAAGGGCTATATAGAAATAGTCTCTAAAGATTAATACTTATTAGTATTATAAAATTAAATATAATTAGTTTTAAGGTTATTGAGATCTTTAAATCTTAAATTTCTTTTATTAAAAATATATATTATTATTATATATATTTTATTTATATTAGACTATAGGATTTACAGAGTATCTAATACCAATAGTTAGGGTCTAATTCTAGATAATTTAGAGAATAATAATTTTTGATTATAGGTTAAGAAAATAGAAATTATTCTAGGCTAAGTTTATCCTCCAATTTATTATTTATATAGGTACTTTAATTATAGTATTAAATAACTATCTAACTTAGAATAATAATACTAATAATAGAGATAAAGATCTATAGAGAGAGAATAAAAAAAAAAAGATATTGGTAGTTTACTAAAGATAATAGCTATAATCTAGTATACTAAATTAATAGGCAAGATATTATTATAATACTTACATAGAGATTCTCTTTAATAATATTAGCTTTGGTATTACTATTAATAATATATATATATATATATATATTCCTATAAGTAGCTATTATCCTAGCGTTAGAGAATATAGGAGTAGAAAATATCATATTAAGATTATACAGTATAAAAACTAGCTTGAAGATCTTAGAGATAGATTAGGCTATAAAAAGATTAGAAGAATTCTTTTGAGTATACATACTCTAACCTAGGCTAATTTAGATAATACTACTAGAGATGCTATAGGCTAAGTAGGCTAGGATAGGGTATAGCTAAGGTCTATGATAGTATCTCTTAGCTATATAAATAAAATACTCTTTATATATAGAGATTATCCTTAGTTATAGATAGAATAATTAAGATCTTTCTTCTCTTGGTAAATATATAGATAATTATTAGAGCTACATTCCTATATATAGTATATATATATATATATATATATATATAGGGTTATAGTAGTGATAGTAAATAATATAGCTATAGAATTAGTACTGATAGTAATACTATAAAGAGTAAAAATTATTATAGTAATTATGCTTTAATAATTAGTATTATTAAGCTAGATCCTTAAAGATAATCTAATTAGTAGAGATAGAATTACTAAACTCTACTACAAAATAGTATAATTAAGCTAATTATTCTCTATCTTTTAGTATAATACTAACTCTGTAATCTAGATTGTAAAAGATAGAATAGAGATAAATTTATATTCTTAGTATAGAAAATATAGTTATCCTTCTTTAAATTAAATATAGTTACGACCCTATATATATTTATTATATATAATAGCTAAAAAAGCTAAGTATTCTATCTAAATACTTAATACTAATTTACTGTAGCCTCTCTAGCCTAAATAGCCTTAATAAGATAATCTATATTAATAGGCTAATTGACTAGGGCTAGATATTACTACTAAATAGTACCTAGACTATAGAGATAGGGTTTTATTAGTATTACTATTATTATTATTATTACTAAAAACCTTAACATAGATAGCGTATTAGTATAATCAATAGGTTAGTCTTACTATTAAGATACTAGGAAAGATTTATTACTATAAGTTCAGTTATCTAGACTATTAGCTAAGGATTCTTCTAGAATATTAGAATGATACTAATGAAGATATTAATATTATCAGAAACAATAAAGCTATTATTAGTTACTATACTCTCTATCTAGTTAAAGATAAACAAATACTAACTATTCACAGTCATATAACCTATATAAAGATCTAAATAAATGTTTATATCTTATAGAGAGCTTTAGTATACTTATTATTAAACTATATACGAAGAATATAGGTCTTAGAGAGTTTAGCTAATTATATTTATCTTAACATAATTCTCGCCCGACCGGGTTACCCTCCCGACCAGGTCAACCTATCTAAAATCATATCTCCCTACCAATCTACCTAATTCAACTACCTACTATACCACCAAAATACACCAAATCCTTACAGAAACTAGCTAATCAAGAGGGCAAGATCTTATTAGCCCTTGACAATATTTAAATTAGCTATATTAAATCTCTACGTACGGTAGCTAAGCTATACAAAATACCCTTCTCTATACTGTAAGTGTACGCTGATAGTTAAATTTTATATGTTGATAAACGCCTAACTAGTCATAAACTGACCTAACTAGAAGAGAATTTGCTTACTGAATAGATGCTATCTATAGATATATATAGAGCAGTGTCTAGGTCTGCTACTGTAGGAGAGATAGCCAATATTCTACTGGCTATATATAGTAGCTAATCTCTGCCTCCTATTAGTAAGAATTAGCTATTAGAATTTATTAACGTTATAATAAGCTTTATATACGCTACTCAGTATAATAAAACTACTAATATATATTAAATAAAGACCTAAAAGCCCTATAAGCCTGGTTTATAACCATATAAAGTATAATTAATAAAAGGAGTATATAAGTAGAGGATATCTATAACTTTAATAAGATAGGCTTTATAATAGGCCTTACTTATATTCTTACAGAAGATAGTAACTTAAGCAGAATACTATAGTCAGAGATATCTCCTATAGCTAGGAAATTATAAATAGGTTACTGCTATTAAAGTAATCTATATAGATAGCTATTTACTACTGCTATATATAATTTTTAAGGATAAAGTAGCTATAGTAGATTAGTTTAAAAACCTACTATAAAACAAGTAATTTAAGATCTCTAAAATAGTTAGACTACTAGTATAATTAGCCTATATTAGCCACAAAGACTTTTTATCCTATCAATAAGTGTGTGTATATATAGCTAATTTTATCTACTGATTCTTAATAGCTATAGTAGCTATCTTACTCCCTAATTTAACTAAATCTATGTAGAAAATAATATTATACCTCTTTATATACCTTTATATATATTATATCTACTATAACTACTAAATATTAACTGCTTTATAGTTATTAAGACAATATACAGCCATTCTATTAGCGATCTTATATATAGAGGATATAACTATATTAATAAGTATAATTTCCTAGAGAACTACTAATATATATAGCTAAAAGCTTTCTAAAAGCTAGCTATTATTTGAGAAGGCTTTACAGTTAGTAGCCTAGTACTAGTTAACATAGAAAGAGTATTTTTAAAACTTAATATCTCTCTATAAACTCTGTCACTACGAAATAGCCAGCTAAATAATAGATCTAGCAAAACTATGCTAAAAACACCTAGAGCTATTGTTTAGCTATTAAAGCAAGTTTTAATACTCAAGGATCTACTATACCAGTAGTTAAATAGCCCTGTAAGTCTATTAAAAACTATATTGGATCGGATTATTAAGGGCTACTGTATAGCGCTATATACAGAAGAACGTAAATCTATATATAGCGAATAAAAAGATAGCTAAGAAATATAATCAGTTAACTAGGCAGATTCTCTATAAAGAGGCGTTAACTGTTAAAGAGGGCCTATAGCTACTTATATAGCTGGATTTGCCAGAAGAAGAAACTATAGTAGATTCGCATATATAGGGCAAACTGCCTAGTTAGGCAGATAGGTTAGTAACTAGGGCTCTGCCTACGTATAGTAGGTATAGGGAGATTAGCCACAGGATTAATATATATAAAAATCGCTATATCTAGTTAAATTATTAGATATTGGCTGAGATAATTAATTTTGAACTTTTATAATGGGTTAGGTGACCCAGTCGAGAGGGAATTATGTTAGTATATATTACTAATAAATAGATTGAAGATTATCTAAAGAGTTTTCTTAAGATAAATACTAACTAATATCTATAATATAGAAAAGGTAATATATAAAAATATCCTACTAGCTTCTAAAATACAATATTTATTAACTCAATATCTACTTTTAATTATTAATATAATAAACTAAGAAAGAAGATTATAGATAAATATAAAAAATAATTTTACTATAAACTTAATTATATCTATTAGATTATTATTGAATAAGTCTTTTTAAAGATAATTAGCTGTGTTAAAGTAGTCTATACTATTTGTCCTTCTTACTAACTCTCTCCAATGAAATATAATATATAGCTTCTTTACTATACTTATCATAGAGTACAGTATTCTATTTCTCTTATTATAGTAATCTAAATTTTATTTATCTAATTCTAACTATTATATTAACTACTATAGTAAAGAAAGGTAAAAAAAGAGTATTTAAAGCCTTATAGCTAATTATCTTCTAATGACTATAATCTTAGTATTATTGCCTTTTTATTAAAGATTATTAAATATTAGAAATAATTAGTTAATAACAACTAAAATCTTCTTTTGCCAGATTAATTTTTTTAATTTCATAATATTATCGGTATTCTAATAGCTAAGATATAAAAGTAAACTATTAACTAAGCTCCCTAAGATCTATATTCTCTTTATATAGTTTAGTAACGAGTATACTAAAACTCTCTATAGAGTATAAATGTCTATTTTAAAATCTTCTTCTTTATTCATATTCTATATTCCTCTATTATATCTTAGTACCCAAAGAGCTAATTTTTATTTGTCTTAAATTGGAAAGAGGATTTAATGATTAATAATAGCTTTATTCTTTCTAATAATATTATTATCTTTAGTAGTATTATTGTTTTATTTTAGAACGAATTTAGTTAGTGGTTTTGATAACAAAATCTTTAGCAGTAAATCTTCTCTAGTATTTTAATACTAAGGTATACTAACTAAGCTATCTATACCAAGAATATAAAGTATATATTACTTATTTAGCTAAGAAATACTATAATTAGCCTTAGCTATACACTATTCTAGCCTAGTAGACCTATAGTATCTCTATATATCTATCCTTAGTAACATTATCTCTAATAATCTAGATTAGAGTATCTATATTCTAGAGAACTTTTTTAATCTTTCTATAGCCTAATTTATCTCTAAACCCTTCAAGCTAGCCTAGTCTATCTACTATATAATCTTAGTAAGCTATTTTTATTTCTATATCCTTTAAAACTAACATAATAGCTATTTATAGGGAAAGCACATATATATTATTGATATCAATCAATCAATCAATATCTTAAGTACCCAGTATCCAGCGTACTTAGGATAACAGCCGCTATATTAGGAGATTAGTCTAAGGCCTGCCTTAGCTAAATAAGGCTATTAGGGCTATCTGGCAGATTAGTAGCCAGTAGTTACTAACCACCTCTTATAGCCTAGGGATACTAAGGTACTGTACAGAAGGGAAACTAATAAAGAGAAAATATTAGTAACTATGCTAAAATCTAATAAAAAGGTAAGTAGTAATACTATACAGAAATAGCCTAAGACTAATCAGCCTATACTTAAACAGAAAACTATAATTGCTCTACTTATAATACTATAAGAAGTCTTTTCTATCTATATCTTTCTACCCTTATACGATAATACCCTTACCTAAATAGATAAGGCCTTATTAATTATCTAAACTATACATCCTAGCTATTGACCCTACTAAACTATATATCTATATTTTTCTTAGCAATATGTATCCTTATCTCTATTCTCTATATACTATCTTCTTTAGTAGCTTTTCTATATTACTAAGGCCTATATTACTAAATAGCTATACTATGTTACTCTTTCTTCTATACTATGACTAATATCTACTTTATTAGACTTCTACTTACCTAAGTAGCTAAATATACTGTCTCTAAGCTCTCTAAATATGTCTAAATCTCCTCTATTTAATGAGTATATTAGAGTTAATTCTTAGTATTAATAAAGACCTATTTGATATAATACTATAGCTAACTAGAGCCTATATATTACGTAATGGTATATAAATAGGGATAGTCTTATTATCCTATTATTAGGCTAGATATAAGTTATTATATATCTGAAAGATAAACTAATTCCTATTTAATTATTCCTTTATTAATATACTAAAACTAGCCTAAAAGCTCTATATTAAGTAGAAACTGAACTATTTTAAATACCAATAGACAGTAATAATAGTATATTGTTCTTTAAACTATATATAGCTATCTATAGATAACTAAGATTATCCTAGAGGATAATCTATTATTTAATAATATAATAATATAATAGCAGAATATATTTAGGATTAAAATAAACTTTAGTTCTTAAATTATGTCTATACTAGAGAGAGTCTGCTATATTAGTAATATGTTGGTAAGAGATAAGGCTTATTATCTCTATATAGACCTAGACTAAGTCTAACCTAGTATTCTTATAGACTTTATTCTAATACCCTAGATTATTTTTATAAAGCTATTTAAATAGCTATTTTATTATCTTTATCATCTATACTCTTATTGTTATTAAATATGTTTTTTTCCTTTTCTCTATTTAGTAACTACTGAGAGAAAATAATAATTAGGCTATTACAGAGTTAGCTTTTTTAATAGTGCTAATACTATTTTTATTATTATTTTACTAATAATCTTATTATCCAATGTCTTTTAGGATACTGATTCTTGTTAAAACTTAATAAAAATCCTTAGTTACTATACTATAGTAGTATAAAATATCCATATAGGAAAACTTAGAGAATATTTATTAGTATTAGTTTAGATTCTAGAGTATCCTCTAGTATTCTAATTTGAGTAGCTTAATTGGTTACAAAAGTCTATATCTATGGTACTAGTTTTCTAAACTAGTATGTATAGAGATTATAAAGTAATTAAATATAGGATATTTTATTATAGATCTCTAATATATTATATAGTAATAATAAAGCTATCTATCCTTTATAACATAATCCCCGGCCGAGCTGCGCATCCGGTCGAGCTGCGCACCCCAAAACACAAAGTAAATGCAATAAATTACCACTTCATATCTTAACAACCATATCTATTTATGATAATAAATTAAAGATATATAGTCTAGATAGTATTTCTAGCCTACTGGCGAAGTATAAAGAAAGTATTGGAAGTACTGATAGAGATATATATATTTATGTCCCTCCTGTCAAAATTACGCTGTATCTTATGGCAAAGCATCGAAATAACCATCTAAATTGCATAAAACAAAGTTATGTTATTTTATATGCTAGAAAAAGCCTATATTATAATATTCAAGTAAAATCAAGCCATAGTTGTTGAGATATGAAGTGGTAATTTATTGCATTTACTTTGTGTTTTGGGGTGCGCAGCTCGGCCGTGGATTATGTTATTGGTTAACTATATAGCTAATATACTATACTACTAACTTGAAAGCTTTACTAAAAATATTTAACAGAACTATTAAGGTACTATATCTTTATTTATTAGTAATCTAGCTTAGTAACCTTATATAGTATAGTATAAATTAATTACCAAAAATAAGAGAGATTATAGTTAATATAGAGATATATATTAAATAATTAGTATAGTATATTAATAACTATAGAGATATTAATTAATTTATACTATAGGAGGATATTACTATTACTAAATACTTTGTATTGTATAGAAGGATAGCCTTTATTATCTTAATAATTTTCAGTAAAATAACCAGAGAGAGGTTAAGCTACTTAGAGTATTTAAATCAGTCTAAATAAGAAAGATCTATAGATAGAAGGGTTAGAAAAATATAGTACTAAATATTTATATATTTTCTTTTCTTATCTCTACTAAATCTCTTCTCTTAGGGGTTAATAGATATTTATCTAGAAAGATAATTCTTATTTGGAATATACCTAGCTATATAATCCTATTTAGATAATTATTACAGACCTATAGGGCCTATTTTAATTATTTTCTAGATTTACTGCTAATAGCTAAATAATAGTTTGTATAATTAATTATCTCTTTATAAAGTCCTTTATCTTCTATACTATTAGATTAAATAAAAGTTATAAGTGTTTTTAGTATTTTCTAAAATAGTAGGATTTCTTAGTAGCTATATGGTATACTTTATTAGATATACCATTAGCCTATATAGATAATTTTATCTATAGAGTTAATATATAAATTCTAAAATTTATCTATTCTTTAATTATCTTTACTAATATTTTATTATTAGCCTTAGTCTAGTTATAGTATAGAGAGAATATTAAAAAGAATATTTCAATATAATTAGGATACCGAGAAGATAATAGTCTGATTAATACTCTATATTATTAGCCTATATATATTTAACTATATAGTTAATAAGATTAGAGCTAAGAGTTATAAGGTTAATTATAGATTATTATAGGTTATAGCCCAGTATATAGGGAGAATAGGATATAGATAATAGAAGTATTTCTTTCTTTTTTTCTTCTATTCTTTAGTATACTTTTTCTTTTTCTTTTTCTTTTTCTTTCTTTTTATTTATATCTATTCTACTATTTTCTTTATTATTTAGTTACTAACTGTTTCTAGCTTAATATTGGGATAATAATGCTCTACTTATTTACTATATTAAGTATATAGTTATTATAAACATTTAAAAGAAGATCTTTCTTTTAGTATTTAGGCTATTCTAGATAGGGTAATAAAGATTAAAATTATCTACAGTAATATATTTAGTATTTTAATAGTACTATATCTTAGCCTAGAGAATATCTAATATAGTAGTCTTATTTAATTGTTAATATATATTATAGATAAAGAAATATGTCTAATCTTTACTATATAACTAATAGAGCTTAAATAATCAATAGTCTTTATTAATAATCTAATATAACTATATTATTAGATTAATATTTGTAGATATATAATGGTAGGTTTCTATTAGTATTTCTTAGATACTAAGATCTCTAGAGTAATAATTAGTAAATAGCTATAACTAATTAATAGATAATATTAGAATAACATAATTCCCGCCCGACCGGGTCACCCTCCCGACCGGGTCACCTAACCCCATTATAGAAGTTCAAAATCGATTATCGCAGCCAACACCCATTAATTCAACTAGATATAGCGATTTTTACATTTATTAATCTTGTGGCCAATCTCCCTACACCCACTACACCTAGGCGGAGCCCTAGTTGCCCGCCTATCTGCATGACTAGGCAGTTCGCCCTGCGCATGCGAATCTACTACAGCTTCTTCTGCTAGCAAATCTAGCTACGTAAGTAGCTGTAGGCCCTCTTCAACAGTTAATCCCTCTTCACAGGGTATCTGCCTAGATGACCGATTATGTTTCTTAACTATCTTCTCGTTCGTTATACATAGATTTGCGTTCTCCTGCGCAAGCAATGCAGTATTGTATAGCGCTTCACAGTGGCCCTTGATAATCTGATTAAATATAGTTTTTGATGGGCTCGGAGGGCTATTTGACCGCCGGTATAATAGATCCTTAAGCATTAAAACTTGCTTTTATAGCTAAACGACAGTTCTAGGCGTTTTTGGCGTAGATTAGCTTGATCTGCTGCTTAGCCGGCTATTTAGTAGTAACAGAGTTCGTAGAGAGATATTGAGCTTTAAAAGTACTCTTTCTACATCGACCAGTACTAGGCCACTAGCTACGAAGCTATTCTAAATAATAGCTGGCTTTTGGAAAGCCTCTAGCCATATATATTGATAGTTCTCTAAAAAATCATACTTATCGATATAGTTGTACCCCCCTACATACAAGATCGCTGACAAAACAGCTGTATACTCTCTTAATAACTACAAAGCAGCCAACATCTAGTAGTTATAGTAGATATAATATATACAAAGGTATACAAAGAGGTATAATATCATTTACTGCACAAATTTAGTTAAATTAGGGCGAAAGATAGCTACTATAGCCATCAAGAATCAGTAGGCAAAATCGGCTGCGTACACACAAATTCGTTGATAGGATAAAAAGCTTTTATAGCCAATATAGGCCAATTATATTGGTAGTCCAGCCGTTCTCAGAGACCTTAAATCGCTAGTTTTGTGGTAGGTTTTTAAACCAATCTGCTATAGCCACTTTACCCTTAAAAATTATATACAGCGGTAGCAAATAACCATCGGCACAGATTACTTTGATAGCAGTAACCTATTTACGATTTTCTGGCTATAGAAGACGTCTCCGACTGTAGTATTCTGCTTGAGTTACTACCTTCTGTAAGGATATAAGGCCCATTGCAAAGCCTATCTCATCAAAGTTATAGATATCCTCTGCTTGTATTCTGTTCTCATCAATCATACTTTGTACAGTTGTAAACCAGGCTCGCAGGGCTTTCGGGTCTTTATTTAATGTATGTTAGTAATCGTATCGTACTGAGTAGCGTATATAAAGCTCATCACGACGTTGAACGAATTTTGATAGCTAATTCTTGCCAACAGTAGGCAGGGGTTGGTTACCATGCGCAGCCAGTAGGATATTAGCCATCTCTCTTACAGTAGCAGGCCTAGACGCTGCTCCACATATATCCATAGAGAGTATCTATTCAGTAAGCGAATCCTCTTCTAATTAGGTCAGTTTATGACCAGTTGGGCGTTTATTAACGCGTGAGGTTCGACCATCGGCATACGCTTACAGTATAGAGAAGGGTATTTCATATAGCTTGGCTGCCGTACGTAGAGATTTAATACGGCCATTTTAAATATCATTAAGGGCTAATAAGATCTTGCCCTCTTGATGAGCCGACTTCTGCGAGGATTCAGTGCGTTTTGGTGGCATGGTAGGTGGTTGAATTAGGTAGATTGGTAGGAAGACGCGATTTTAGATAGGTTGACCCGGTCGGGAGGGTGACCCGGTCGGGCGGGAATTACGTTACTTATTCTACAAAAGTTCTTAGATAATAGTAATATTAGTCTTTTAAGAATTATTTTCTCTCTTACTCTCTATTGATATATCATAGAATTCTTTATCTATCTTCTTTATAATAAATAAAGTAGTAATATTAATAGTAGATATCTACTACCCTAAAAATAATTTAGATTATAAGATAATATACTAAGGCTGGAATAACTCTATTTAGAATAATATAATAAGAATAGTAGGTATAATGGTAGAAGGCTTAGAGAGCTTAGCCATTATTTTATTAGTTAAAAGATTATATTTCAAATATATATATTTATTAGTATTATAAGATAGTTTTTCTTAGATAGAGATGGTATAAGAGCTATAATTTTAGTTTGTCTTAAAATACTAAATAAAACCTTAAGCTTTCTTAAGAGAAAATATAATATATATTAATACTACTGATAATATTATAATTTAAGTCTGGACTTATTACTCTACTTTACTCTACAAATTATAATCTCTAATATATAGTTAATACTAAAAGATTAGAGCTTAAAGAATATTCTTTAGTTAAATAGACCTTTGTATATTAGCTATACCTATAGAGAAAATAATAATAATACTAAATATATTTAAATTATTATTACTTTATATATTTTCTAATTCCTTTCTTCTAATAAAACTATATTATAGAATAGTAACTAAGCTCTAGATAATATTCTAGATTAAAATCTAATTAGCTTTAATAAGAAAATTAAGCTTAATAGTTATTACTATCTACTCCTAATCATATTAACTATCTAATATATTTAATCTTAGTATCTTTCTTAAGCTATAGTTATCATAGACCTTTAGTAGCTTTACTCTATAGTCTAGTATATCTAATTCTAATAAAAGACCTACCATAGATATTTTATATGCTATAATACCCTATATCAGTATCTATAGTATTGTATCCTTACTCAACAATACTAACTATTTACTTTTCCTATTATACTATTAAAGAGTATCTACTTTACTAAGATTATAATCTAAAAATAATTTCTAGACTATAATAAAAAAGACTAAACTCTCTAGAAATATAATATTATCTATATTAGCTACTTTCTTCTATTCTAGATTTACTAACTTAATAATCTTAGGCATAGAGTATTAATAAACTAGTTAGTAAGTTGGTTTAGCTTATTCTATTAGATATATTCAAGAGCCTTATAGGCTCCTTTAGTAATTTGTTCCCTTTGTTATAAAGGCTTGAGACTCAGTAGTAGGGATAGTATTAGTCTTTTTGTCTAATTCTATAGATTTAGGTATATACAAATTAATGTTTTTTATAGTTAGGATATACTAAATTATTATCTGACTATACTATATTAGCTATTATTATCTTAACTAGATAAAGCTTTTATTAAAATATACCTTATATTATAGCTTAGTCTTTGAAACTAATCTAGAAATCTCTAGAATCTCTGGTTATAGAGATATATCAGTATATTGCTTTTGCTAGGAGATAGTTCTTCTAAACTGATTTATATATTATTATTAATACTAAAGCCAATATTATTAAAGGAAATCTTTAAATAGCTACTAGTGATTTATTTAGCCTATTAATTTAGTTTATAAGATTATAGTTGGTATCTTTATATAAATTACTAATATATTTTTTCTCTGAATCTCTTATTAGGATATGTCTCTATCATCTCTATTATTCTAAAGAAGATAGTTATCTAATACTATAACTAAAATATTTATATAGATAGTAAATTAGAGAGTAAGCATAGTATAAACCTATTTCTATCTTTTATACTACATATCTATATTTATTAGTTATAGAGACTATTTCTATATAGTTTTTTAGCTAATATTTATTTTTTATTATACTACCCTATATTGATTTTTATATTAATAAAAAGATTAATATAATAATATGGTCTATTGAAAATTATAGCTATAATCTTAGTATTCTTATTCTAAACATTTGTTTCTCTATTCTAGAAAATACTAACTATATCTATCCTGAGTATTAATAAATAGATTATTATAGATAATTTAAATTTTTAATATCTATAATAATTAAAGTTCTAATACACTAATTACTTTAATACTAATATTAGTACTATTATCAAAATAATAAAGAGCTATAGTCTAAAGCTTTTAATAAAGGAAAGAATAATCATATTAATAGATAGATATTAGATTATTTGGTTAAAAATATAATTAATCTTATTTAGATATCTATATTATTAGTAGACTAATATTTAAGATATTTATATAGTATTAATAGTACTAGAATACAAACTATTATCTAGTATTCTCTAAGTTTAGTATTATCTAATAAGACTAAATATTATAGAAAATTATCTATAGATAAGATTAATAAGTGTTAACTAGATTATAGATATTGTTATTATATTTTTCTTATTAGTTATTAATTACTATATCTCCACTAAGATCTTTATTTAATATTTAGATTTAGGTTATACTGTTAGTATTATTCTTATCTATATCTACATATACTATACTAAATAATATATCTATATTTATTATCCTAACAATATCAAAACTTTCTAGCTATTTTAGTAATAAGAATACTAAAATATTATAATAGAAATACACCGAGGGTATCTTTAATAATATCAATAATTCTTAGAAGCTTATCTACTAAACTTATAACTAAGACTATAGATTTTACTTTATTTTTATTTTAATAGATAATCACTATAAATATATTACTATAGCTACTAAAGCTATACTATTTTATAGAAAAACTTCTTTTCCTTATACTCTAATACTAATATATTAGATATTCTTATTCTTTTTATACTTTCTAACTTCTATATAGTCTCTATAGTCTCTATTCTTATAATTTTCTTCTATTTTTTTATTATTAATATTTCTATGGTATATATTGAAGAAATATAGTATTTTATTAAATAGATCTTATTATTCAATATCTGTAAACTAGATAATATATCTAATATTATTCTTAAGTATAAATCTAATTATTCTTAATCTTTATCTATCTTATTATTTCTTCAATAAATTATATTTTTATTAGTTATTATTCTTAGGCCTTCAATAGTTTTATTGTAGTAGGTTTTCAGGAGTTAAACAAGTCTAATTATATTATTTCTGAAGTCTATTAGTTTATTTAGTTTTTTATTTTTTTTTCTTAGGAAAGAAAGCCTTAGAATTTAGAATTTTTATCTACTTTAGTTATTTTCGTTAAGATCTATACTCTATTATTATTCATCTATATTAGAGACTATATTAGCTATTCTTATTATTATATTTATATCTACTTACTAATTAGGTATATAAGATAAAACGTAATTCCCGCCCGACCGGGTTACACAACCCTATCATAAAAGTTCAAAATCGATTATCTCAGCCAACACCCATTAATTCAACTAGATATAGCGATTTTTATATGTATTAATCCTGTGGCCAATCTCCCTATACTTACTATACCTAGGCAGAGCCCTAGTTGCCGGCCTATCTACCTGACTAGGCAGTTTGCCCTACGTATATGAATCTACTATAGCTTCTTCTGCTGGCAGATCTAGCTACGTAAGTAGCTGTAGGCCCTCTTCAATAGTCAAACCCTCTTCGTAGGGTATCTGCCTAGTTGACTGATCATGTCTCTTAACGATCTTCTTGTTCGCTATACGTAGATTGACGTTCTCCTATATAAGTAATACAGTATTGTATAGCACTTTATAGTGGCCCTTAACAATCTGATCTAATATAGTTTTTAATAGGCTAAGAGGGCTATCAAACCACTGATGTAGTAGATCCTTAAGCATTAAAACTTATTTTTATAGCTAAACAACAGTTCTAGGTGTTTCTAGCGTAAATTAGCTAGATCTGCTGTTTAGCCGGCTACTTAGTGGTGACAGAGTTTATAGAGAGATATTAAGCTTTAAAAGTACTCTTTCTATATTAACTGGTACTAGGCTACTGGCTATAAAGCTATTCTAGATAAAAGCTAGCTTTTAGAAGGCCTCTAGCCGTATATATTGGTAGTTCTCTAAGAAATTTTATTCATTAATATAGTTATATCCCCTATATATAAGATCGCTAATAAAACAGCTATGTACCCTCTTACTAACTACAAAGCAGCCAATATCTAGTGGTTGTAGTAGATATAATATTGTTTTCTGTACAGATTTAGTTAAAATTAGAGTATAAGGTAGGCTACTATAGCCGTTAAGAATCAGTAGATAAAATTAGCTGTATATATACAAATTCGTTAATAGGATAAAAAGCTTTTATAGCCAATACAGGCTAATTTTATCGGTAGTCTAACTGTTATCAGAGACCTTAAATTACTAATCTTATAGTAGTTTTTAAACTAATCCGCTATACCTGCTTTACCCTTAAAAATTATACACAGTAGTAGTAAGTAGCTATCTGTATAGATTACTTCAATAGTAAGAACCTATTTATAATTTCCTGGCTATAGGAGATATCTCTAACTGTAGTATTCTGCTTAAGTTACTACCTTCTGTAAGGATATAAGGCCTATTATAAAGCCTGTCTTATTAAAGTTATAGATATCCTCTGCTTATATCCTGTTCTCGTTAATTATACTTTATACGGTTATAAACTAGGCTTACAGGGCTTTTAGGTCTTTATTTAATAAATGTTAAATACTTATATCGTACCGAGTAGCGTATATAAAGCTTATCGTAACGTTGAATAAACTTTAATAGCTAATTCTTGCTAACAGTAAGCGGAGGCTGGCTACTATATACAGCTAGTAGGATATTAGCTATCTCTCCTATAGTAGCAGGCCTAGGCGCTGCTCGACGTATATCTATAGAGAGTATCCATTTAGTAAGCAAATCCTCTTCTAATTGGGTCAGTTTATGAACAGTTAGACGTTTATTAAGATATAAGATTTGTCTATTGGCGTGTACTTGCAGTATAGAGAAGGATTTTTTTTATAGCTTAGCTGCCGTTTGTAGAGATTTTATACGGTTATTTCGAATATCGTTAAGGGCTAATAAGATCTTACCCTCTTTATCAGCCAACTTCTGCGAGGATTCAGTGTGTTTTAGTAGCATGGTAGGTGATTGAATTAGGTAGATTGGTAGGAAGACGCGATTTTAGATGGGGTGACCCGGTCGGGCGGGAATTACGTTAGTATAAAGATTAAACGATTATTATTGGCTTAGTACTGATTATCTTTAATATCTTAATAATATTATCTACTCATAATTATTCTATTATCTCTATAAATACTTTACTTTTTAGGGTAATTAATAATTAGATTATAAGCTTTCTTACTTATTAGTTTACTTAACTACTGTAGAAAGTCCTAATAGACAAGACTAATAATTACTAATATTCTATAAATTTCTTTCTCTTACTAATTCTTTATATATTCTAAAATACTAACTTAATAGATAATCTTTATTTATTTATTTAATTAGTTTAGCTACTATAGAATAGGGTCTAGATATATCTATATAATAGTAATTAGTTATAAAGATAATATTTTTATTCTAGTCTAGAGTAATATTATTTTCTATAACTATTAATATCTTAAACTACTATATATATAACAAGACTTATAACTATTAGGCTATCTACTATATTATAGTTTACTCTAGATAAATATAGTCTTCTCTATATATAGTAGCTATACTATATACTTATTAAAGTATGAAAAGTATATTTACCTATATAATAGTATTATAGAGATAAAATTCTAGAAAATAATTAAGTATTTATGTATTTATCTTAATAGTTATCTATTATATAAAGTCTAAATTATCTATTGCTATAAATATAATATAAAGCTTATAACTATATTTTAGTTAATTATTAATATAATATAGAATATTACTATACTATGTCTTTAGTATATATAGACTATAGGCTTACTATTCTAGATAGTTATTATTTTAGTATAGTATATTATGAATGCTATTTAGTATAAGTCTATTAAAAATAAGATAATTACTGTCCTATAGTCTATCTAGTATTAGACTCTATACTAAATTACTAGAGTCTTTTAAACTATATTCTATATAGTTTTAGAAATATTTATTTATAAATCCCTTGTACTGAATATCCTTAAATACTTTAACAAAGTCTATCTGTATATTTATATTTATTCTCATATTACTTTAGCTATATACTAAATTCTTACCTATTGTTACTTCTTTATTGTAGATATAAACTCTAGTATCTGTCTTCTCATAATAGATTACTTTTATTATATTTTCTAACTAGAATAATATATAATAACTAAGCTAGAATTTAATAATCATATTTATTGTATCTTAAGTAAATCTAGTCTTTTATAGTATATCTATAGTAAAAGCTATTATTTATCTAGATTATCTCTAACAAAGCTACTATAGTTAAGAAATACTACTTAATATTATCTTTAATAGCTACCTTATGCTAAATATAGCTATATTATACTGATAATAGCTCTCTTTTTAGGGTTTGAAAAATAGGAACTTTCTGTATATAATATGAGGTAGTATCTGCCTTATTACCCTATAGATTCTGCTACTAAATCAGGCCTTAAGCCTAACAATAGTAAGATTAAATATAACAACAACAACATTAATAATATCTAAATCAAGAAGATACTAGTTGATAAAGATTTAGTATATACTATAATATATTTCCTAAGATAATAGATATAGATATTTAAATAGACTTTTTAAAACAATATTATAGGATAATCAGTATTAGAGATATATAGAGAATTATCTCTAGAGCTATATACAATATAGTCCAGAGGACTTAGTAATTATTATTTAGAGTTTAGATAAGATAATTAATTAGATTAATGGTCTATTTTCTAAATAGTATTATATTTTATAAAACTATATATACTAATAGCTTTTCTATTAAAATATTTCTATAGACTTTAAGAAATTTAATAAAAAGCAAATATATATATATATATATATATATATATATGATATCTTTAATATCCCAATAAATTAATAGCTACTAACTACATATTTAGATAATACTATGAAGATCTAGCTATTCTAGATAACTAAATTCTTTATATAGATATATTATAAAGTCTGTCTAAAAATATTCTTTAATATAGGTATCTCTATATCTTTATTTACTATAAATATAAGCTATTTTTTACTATTTTTATATTCTTCAGCTATTAGTATTCTCTAGGATTTTCTATTTTCTAAAAAAAAAAATAGTATTATCTATAAATAATAATAATAATAATATTTAAAATCTATATACTTCAAACTATATTTATTAGATAATTTTTTATCAAGCTATTAAAGAATAGCTAAATACTAATTTTCTCTAGAAATATCTAATACTAAATACATGATATCAAAAAATATAAAATTGGTTTAGTATTTGTTAGGGTAGACTATGTCAGTAGATTTTATAAAATATTTACTACAGTATCTTTAACCTAGTCTAGCTAATAATTAATTATATTAAATATAATAAATTCTAATATTTTTTAATATTTAATCCTAAGATTATATTTTTAGAATTTTGGTATTTAGTAGATTAGATACTTACTTTATATAATAATCCTGTATATAGAGTATCTTCTTAATTATAAATAATATTTTCTTATATACTAGATAATTTAGTTTACCTATTGATAGTTTTTAGCTATTATATAACTTATAGAACTCTATTCTTTTAATCTAGAGAGAATATTATTAAGATGCTTTACATATTCTTTAATTATATATCTACTAAAGAACAACTATAAAATATCACAGATATATTATGAAGTCTAAAAAATATAGTTTACTATTTATACTTTTCTAGATTATATTGAAAATTATTTATTAACTAACCTAGGGCTTATATAGATCTACTAATATTCAGCTTTAATGTTAATCTTCAATATATAAGAAGCTTTTCTCATAATATTAAATTATATATAGTAATGGATAATTATCTACTATAGTAAGGCTATTCAATATTTAATAATTAATATATATTTATTTTTCTCTATTTAGTTTTTTTAGATTAGTATTTTAATCTATTAGGCTTATTTTTCTAATTTATTATCTAATAATAAATATGAATTATCACAGTATAGATTTATAAGTGCCTAATTAGATAGGTCTTATATATAACCTACAGCCAATTTAGCTGAACTCTAGAGCTTAATCCTGCTATAGCTTTATAAGCTATATATTATATCATCACTGGTAACATAATCTACAGCCGAGCTGTATATACGGTCGGCCTGTATACCTAACCCTATTATAAACCTTTTAACCAAAATATATCAATACAAACGCATTAATTTATCCTAAACTAGTAATTTCTATATTAGTTAATCCTATATCTAGTTACTCTACATCCACTGCAGGTAGGAGCCCTCCTAGCCGGTTGAATTAGCTGCTGAGGCAGATTAATCTGTTTATACGATACTACCTTATTAGCTTCTACTGGCTAAATTAGCTGCTGAGCTAGCTGTAGGCCCTCTTTGATTGATAGTCCCCCTTCATAAGCAATCTGCCTAGTTGATCAAGTATACTTTTGACGTTTCTTTTTATTTACTGTATGTAGATTAGCGTTCTCCTTTACTAGTAGCGCAGTATTATATAATACAATAGAGTAGCCTTTAATAATCTGATTAAGTATAATTTTTAACACTATTAGTAGGCTATTTAATCGTTGCTTTAATAGCTCTTTTAAGTATAGAAGCTTACTTAGCTAGCTAAATCGCTGTTTTAGGTATTTTTGGTGTAAATTAGCTAGATTTACTGCTTGGTCAGTTTGGCAGTAGTAAAGATATTCAGAGAGAGATATTAAGCTTAGAAAGTATTCTATTAGTATTAACTAGTATAATATTAGTAGCTGTAAAGCTTCTTTAAACAATATTTGGCTAGAAAGCTTCTAGCCGTATGTAAGGATAATCTACTAGAAAATTATGCTTATTAATATAATTCTAGCCAGTTCGGGCCAAATTACTTATAAATTAACTGTATGTATATTTTAAAACAGTAAAATATCTAATATTAAGCGGTTATAGTAGATATAATAAATATATAGGTATAGTATAATATTATTTTTATTATAGTTTAAATTAAACTAAGGTTTTAAATAGCTACTATAGCTATTAAGGATTAATAGCCAAAATTACCCTTATACATACAAAATAGCATATTGAATAAAGTTATTTTATAGTCAGCAGAGGCTAATTTTATTAGTAGTCTAGCTATTATTTAATACTTTAATTTACTAATCCCTAGGGAGATTTAATTTAAACTAACTAGTAATATAAATCTAGCCCTTAAATATAATATATAGCAGCGGCGAATAGCTATCAGAGTATATTATTTTGATTATAGTAACCTATTTATAATTTCCTAGCTGTAGAATAAATTACCAACTAACGTATTTCACTAGTATTCTGAACACCCTAGTATTCCGAACACCTCACCACATCTAGAATCTTCAATACACGATTATTCAACAACCACCAAATAGATTGATTCAAACTAGGTTACTAGGGCATTTATTGATTCGATGCCCTAAATTATTACATCCAGAACACCTAAATACACGCTTGGTTGTAGGCCCAGCGTGCACGGTAGGCTGCTGAGTGTGTTTGCTTTGATCAGGTTGAATCGATTCAGTAGGGACTACTGGTAACGATTCCTGCTGAATGAACTCAGCAACTGTTAGGCCTTCCTGGCGCTTAATCTGGCGATTAGATCTAGTGCGCTTTTGGCGTTTTTTCTCGTTAAACTTGCGTAGTACTCGATTTTCCTCAGCAAGTAGTATACTGCTTTGAAGCGCTAGATGGCAACCTTTGATTAGTTGATCTAGTATACGATTGGTAGGGCTTCCTGGCGTTGTTGAACGCTGGCGTAGTAGGCGCTTAATTGAGGAAGCTTACTTAGCAAGCTGCTTCGCTGTATGTGGTGTTTTAGGTGTAAAAACACTAGATCTGCTGCTAGGTCTGCTTGCTGGTGGTGTTGGTGTTTTAAGCGATATATTAAGTTTGGATAGGACTTGCTCGGCGTTGATTGGAACTAAGCCTGTACTGGCAAAGCTTAATTGAATTGTATCTGTTTTGAAGGCTTCCTAGCGTGCTAGAATGTAGGATTCTAGGAAATTAAGCTTATCGATATGGTTATGTTCTAGGCGGGTTTGGGATTTGATTAAGCGACCGTATGAGCGTTTTAATACTGCAAAATATCCAATATCGAGTGGTTGTAGAAGATGTGATAAATATGATAGTATGTAAATTGGTATAATATTATTTTCCTTGCAGATTTAATCGAATTGAGGTGTCAAATAACTACCGTAACCATCAAGAATCAATAGTCGATATTTACCTTGTGTATGTGTAGTTGTTGCTAGAATAAATAGTTTTTGTAGCCATCGTATACTAATTTTATCGGTTGTCTAACTATTTAGTGATATTTCGATTCGCCAATTGCTTGGGAGGTCGTTAAACCAGCTTACAATATAGTTTTTGCCTTTAAAGATTATACACAGCAGAAGCAAATAGCCAGTTGCCAATATAGATTCGATTGATGTTACCTACTCCCGATTTCCTGGTTGTAGAAGAGGTTTCCGACCGTAGAAATCTCTACGTATAACTACCCTGGCAGTAGATATAAGGCCCATTACGAATCTAGTTTTATCAAAGTTGTAGATATCCTCGTTTTGAATCCTGTTTTCCTTAATCGTACGTTGTACTAATCGAAACCATTTGCGTAGGCTTGCTGGGTCTTTATTTTGAGCACGCTAATAGTCGTAACGCCTTGAATATCGTGTACGAAGCTCTGATCGGCGTTGAATATAATGTGTAACCTAGTTATCGCCAACAGTAGATATCATACGATCACCACACTTTGCTAGTAGAAGATTTGCTATATTAGCGATAGCCAAAGGCCTAGGCGATACGCCATGTAGATCAAGTGAGAGAATCTACTTGCAAAGTAAATCCTCTTCTTTTTGTATAAGCTTGTTCAACGCTGATCGTTTCTCCTGCTGATTTGGCATGCCTTTGATTCTGTCGTGTAGTGTAGTGATCAGCATGTTGTAGATCGCTGCTGCTTTACGTAGGGAGGTCACTGAGCGATCCTGTATAGCTTTGATAGCTAGTAGGATCCTACCTTCCCTATTTGGCGACTTTGAGCGCTTTTCAGAGCGTTTGGGTGGCATTGTGTGTGGTGGAAAGTCGTAGGTGACGCGTGAGGAGCGCGTTTTTGATGGGGTGTTCGGAATACTAGTGTGTTCGGAATACTAGTGAAATACGTTATAGTATTCTGATTATATAACTATCTTCTGTACTGATATAAGGCCTATTATAACTCTAGTCTTATTTAATTTATAGATATCCTTTAGTTAGATACTGTTCTCCTCAACTATACATTATACTATTAAATACTATTCTTATATAGCCTTTGGATCCTTATTAAGAGTATGCTGATAGTTATATCGTCGTAAGAAGCATATTCAAAGCTTATCGCGTCGTTTAACAAAGGTTAACGCCTAATTAATACTAACAGTCAATAGGGGGGGTTGTTCTATATACTACAAGAAGGATATCGGCCATCTCTTATACAGTAGAGGGCCTAGGGGCTACTCTATGTAAATCTATAGAGAGTATCCATTCAGTAAGCAAATCCTCTTCGAATTAGGTTAATTTATAGCCGTTTAGGCGTATATCAACGTATGATAATATACCTTTTATACAACTGCAGAGTATTGATTTAGGTATATTATATAGCCTTACTGCTGCGCAAAGAGATTAAATACGATTATTTTTACTATCGGATAGGGCTAAATAGATCCTGCCCTCTTGATTAGCCGATTTCTACGAAGATTTAGTGCAAATTAATGGTATAGTAGGTAATTAAACTAGGTAGAGTGGCTGGAAGATGCGATTTTCGATGGGGTGCGTAGGCCGACCGTATGTATAGCTTGGCCGTAGATTATGTTACTGATTAGTTAGTCTGACTAGGTCTAAATTAATTAAGTACTGTTACTATAATCTGATCCTACTGTCTAACTTCTATTATAATCTCTGCTAACCTATACTCTGATGCTATGTAGCTTCTACCTATCTTAGGAGTTAGTCTCTGTCCCTAATAATAATACCTCTATTAGCCCTATAGCTATTATCTCTACTAAATAACTTAAATAGTTTGCTACTTATACTAAAGACTATCCTAAATGATAGTTTAAGTACTGCTAGCTAGTGTATAACTATATTAAAAGTATTTACTCTAATACTACTAATATTTATAAATATATAGACTAAGCTAAGCTATATCTTTAGGCTGTTTAAATTAAGGTTATTTACCTAAGTAAGGCCCTAGCTATAGTTTAATATAACTATATTTAGAATACTGCTATCTTAGACTATTAAAAAAAGGTATATAAGGATATAAATTAGATACTTATCTATAGAAGTAGTAAAAATATAAGCTATTAAGCTTACTATCTCTACTATAATTATTATACCTATTTCTATCCTTAAACCTACTACTAAGCCTATTATAGCTACTCCTATAAGTATCTCTATTACTTTTAAATATTTTAGATTGTATATATAATATCTTTCTGACCCTTAAAAATTTCAAGAATAGGAGGATCTCTGCTAATTTATCTCTTAGATTAAAGAAAAGCTAAATACTAACTATAAATAATATCTAGCCCTATAATCCTATATAACCTATATAACTAACTATCTAAAGAATAAACTATATATCTAGATTCTACTAACGTACTCCACGGCCGAGCTGCGCACCCCAAAACACAAAGTAAATGCAATAAATTACCACTTCATGTCTCAACAACCATGGCTTGATTTTACTTGAATATTATGATATAGGCTTTTTCTAGCATATGAAATAACATAACTTAGTTTTAAGCAATTTAGATGGTTATTTCAATGCTTTACCATAAAATACAGCGTAATTTTGACAGGAGGGACATAAATATATATATCTCTATCAGTACTTCTAATACTTTCTTTATACTTCGCCAGTAGGCTGGAAATACTATCTAGACTATGTGCCTTTAATATATTATCATAAATAGATATGGTTGTTGAGACATGAAGTGGTAATTTATTGTATTTACTTTGTGTTTTGGGGTGCGCAGCTCGACCGAGTGCGCAGCTCTGCCGTGGATTACGTTATTTATCTAGAAAGATACTAACTAAATAACTTTACTAATATTCTAAATATACTAAATTAAGCCTTAGAGATCCTAACTATAACTTTTAAATAAACTATATTATCTATAATAAAGGAATAAAGAATTTAGCCTATTCTTTATTAAACTTTAATATCCTATAATAGAAAGAAATATATATAAGGAAGCCCTACCTACTATAGTATAACTATAGTCAGAACTATCTAAGAACTTCTACTACTATTATTTAATCTATAATCTCTAATACTATAGATATATCTATATTCTACTATTATTATTTACCTAACTACTATAATCTAACCTACTATAAACAGAATACTTTTTTTTATATAGCTCTACTTAATATTTTATATAAGACTGTCTATAAGAGGATAGATACTCTATAACTATCTGTCTAATAGCTATCTATCTCTGTTTATCTTTAACCCTATACTAATCTAGATCTCTACTATATAAAGACTAGAATTATTTACCTTCTTACTGTTTATAATCCCTACAGAACTTAGTAAAAGATATAAGCCTAGCCTAAGCTATAACTAAGTATATAAACTATATATTATCTAACTATCTACTACTATCTTTTAAGATCTTACTATTAAAAAAGAAATAGTTACTAGGATTAGATATTATATAGGTTTAGCTAAATCTTATTACTAATATAGTAAGTTAGGGTAGTATATTAAGATTAGTTTACTTATTCTTATTATATCTATAAGTAAAGTAGAAGGAAGATAGTCTTATTAATAAGGTATTCTGGTTATTAATGATTACTATAATTATTAGGAATAGCTGCTTTCAGTTATTCTAATATATAGGTAGTAAAGATCCTTATAATCCTTTCTACTTTTTAGTTTACTTATTTTATTACTCTATCAGATTCTAGATAGAAAACAGTAGATAATCAGTACTGAATTATTAGCTTTTTATATACTATTTATTAGAATCTGTTTATAAACTATAATCTTTAGTTATTAATAATTATCCTTAGTAAGCTATAATATATATAGAAGTATATTAGAAATATATCTACTATATTTTATAATATAATTCTCTTTATACTAATTAATATTATATTCTTTAAAGTTAATTAGTAATAATCAGTAGGTTTATAGAGCTATTCTTCTTTACTAGGGATAGCTCTATAATAAAATCTATAGATAATTTAGCCTAGATTTATTATAGAATTAGGAGTAATTTAAGAATCTATACTTTATATTCTATTAGACTATAGTCTTCCTATAAATAGTATAGTTTTATAGGACTCAGTATATATTCTTTACTACTCTAGGCCAGAAGAATCTCCGAGATAGTATTATATATATAGTATCTTATCTTAGGTAATTAGTAATATAGGAATTACATATTTCTTAAATAGTACTAGTCTATAACTATATACTCTCTAGGCTCTATATTTATGATTAGAATTATAATAATCCTTATTTATCTAGATAATACTAAGAGAGACTAGTTTTTATACTTATTTTAATTTTAATATTATATTTACTATTCTTTACTACTATTAAATAGGCTTAGTAAATACTATTAGCTAGCCTTACTTTTTCTAATTTATTCTATAGTTTTTATTTATTAAAAAGTAGTACTAAGTAGACATCGCCATAACCTATTTTGGGTATTTTCGCATAAATTCTTTATAAATTTTATGTAGTATATTTAAATACTAATCCTACATCTTTTTTCTAGAAGAATTTAAATCTTAATATTTTATAAATAGCTTTATCTAATATTAATTATTCTATATCTAAAATTTAGGAACTAAATATTAAGTATTAAAAAGGTTATTAAAAAAGTATGACTTTATATAAAGATATATATATAATCTAATAGGGTATACCACTATCTTTACTATAGAACTCGGTAATTTAATTTATTTTTTAATATACTATTTTTAACCTTTCTAACCTATAATATATATATATATAATATAAAATAATATTAATATTAAACAAAAAACTAAAAATACCTATATATAAGGCATAAAAATAGACCTAATATAGACAGTATTTAGAAGCTTATCATATTTGTCCTGTTTATACTAAAATAGGGACCTAGTAGGTCCCTATATAGGTTATAGAATTAGACTCAAAACCTATTTTGGGCTGGTTTGGGTTAGGTTGGGTTATGGTTGATATAGGTTCTGGCGATGTCTAGTACTAAGGCTGAGAGGTTAAGGTCTGTCTTATTAATTTTATATATATAGTTAGGTTAAACTAATACCTTTTTAGATAAGGTATAAAATTAATTTAATAGTCTTTTATCTGTAATATTCTAGGACAGATTCTGTTCTTTTTTAGATAATATATAATAGTACTATAAGCTTATCTGGCTTGTAGTAGAGAGTAAAATTAAATTCTATTATTAGTCCTACCTATTATATATATTATAGTTTACTTTAGCCAATAATAACTTTTATAATATAAAGGTATAGAGGGCTAATCTTCTGTCTTATTAATATTATAAAAGTAACGTAATTCCTGGCTGTCCTGAATACCTAACCCTATTAAAAAATTTCGAGATTGATTATCTTCACTAATACTAATTAAATTAACTAGATAAAGTGATTTTTATATATTTTAATCCTATAGCTAATCTCCCTATGCCTACTATACCTAGGTAGGGCCTTAGTATATGGTGGATTTACCTAACTAGATAATTTACCCTGCCTATATAATTCTATCTTATTACCTTCTACTAGCTGGTTTAGCTATTTAACTAGCTATAGACCTTCTTTAATAGTTAAACTCTCTTTATAGAGTATATACCTCTTTAACTAATTATATTTCTTATACTTCTTCTTATTTGCTATATATAAATTTATATTATCTTATATAAGTAATATAGTATAGTATAATGCTATTATATAGCCTTTAATAACCTAACCTAGTAAGATCTTTAATAGTGTTAGAGGGCTATTTAACTATTACTTTAATAATTATTTAAATAAGAATACTTACTTATATAATTAAGCTACTGTCCTAGGTATTTTTAGTATAAATTAGCTAGATCTGGTGCTTAGTTGGCTATTTAATAGTATTTAGTTAAAAGGCTTATAGCTGTATATTGTGGTAGTTATCTAAAAAATAAAACTTATTAATATAGTTATATCCTATATAGATAAGATTATTTATAAAGTAACTATATATATATTTAAGTACTATAAAATAGCTAATATTTAGTAGTTATAATAAATATAATAGATATATAGATATATAAAGAGAGATAATATTATTTTCTATATAGATTTTATTAAATTAGGGTATAAGATAGCTACTATACCTATTAAGAATTAATAAATAAAATTAGCTATATATATATAAATTTATTAATAGGATAAAGAGATTTTATAGCTAACTTAATATAGTCTATTAGTCATATGTAGACCTAATTGACCGCCCGCCAATTAGGTCATCTATAGTTCAACGATCTTTCACAGTTCAACGATCCTTTTTGTTTATATGCCCTTACCACCACCTTTTTTACCATGAATTTGAACAAAATAACTATCGAAGAGCGTGTAATTACGGCCTGCCAAAAGGCTAAGACCCTCAAAAAGCCTAATTTCGCTGTGTTGTTGTATGAATATTGTGTTCCTGTACAGCGCCTACAGGCACATACAAAAGGTTAATAATCCAAAAACAACCGCCCTATACCCTATAGAAGGCTAGATGACGCTCAGGAAGCTACACTATTTGCCTGGATTAATTATCTAGATAACCTAGGTATTCTGCCTACCTCCAGACGTATAGAAGCTAGTATAAATACTATACTTCGTTGTCTAGACCCATTGGCGCTATCTCTTAATAAAAACTAGATATACTACTTTATTAAGAAAGTAACAATATAATACAGCTTTTTCTGGATAAAGCAGAAGCTAATAGGATATAATTAATATAGTAGCCTCGATATTAGTATTATACAGGCTTTTTTTAATCAGATTAAACCTCTTATTACTACTATTCTGGCCTCCTATATCTATAATTTTTATAAAACTAGATTCTTTCTAGGCTAGGGAAGACCTTAAAATATACTTATAAAGTATTCTAAACGTTGTTCTATTATATCTGAGAAGTATAGTAGTCTTTTTACTAGGATTAAATATATTTCAGTAGATAGTTAGTTAATACTAGCGTATTTTATTATAAAAGGTAAATTCTACCTTAAACGCTGGTATATTAATAATAATAACCTTCTATATAATTTATAGATTACTATATTGTCTAGTGGCTATTCTAATAATAAAATAGCTATAGATTAGCTAAATTTCTTTATTCAGTATATACGGCAACGTATAACTAGCAGAAGATTATTGTTGTATAATGGCTATAGTTTATATCTTACCTAGGAATTCTTAGAAATATATAGGCTAAATAACATTATTACTTATATATTCCCTTCCTATATAACTAATCTAGTCTAGCTACTTAATAGAAGCCCCTTTTGAGTATTAAAACAGTAATTTAAAGCTAAAAATAATAAGGTTATAAGCTAGGGCAGAGATATATATAATAGTAGCTTCTTTTTCTAAGAAATCAGGCTATTCGCTAGGAATTAATAATAATATATACTATTTATAAGGTATTTACTATATATAGTATCTTTCTATTTTAACCAGAGCTTATTATTAAGCTATTAATAGAGGAGCTTAGTTATAATAACTATAATCTTTAAATATTTAATAGTATCAATAAAGCTATATAAATTAGCTCAGATTTACTAATGTTACCTCTCAGAAATAAGTTTACAGTATACCGATCAACAACCAAATTAAATAATCTTTTAGATACTGAAAATGAGGTAATTTTACTAAAGCTTTGTAATATAATTAATCGATATACTGGGGCCTGTATCAGTAAGGTAGACCTAGTTGGTATTATAGATAATATATTATAAAACTACCTGCTAAAACAACCTAAAATTATACATAAATTAAAGCAACAGATTGGCAGATTTGGTCTATTAACAACCAGCGATACTATACGCTGTATTGCTGAAGATATTACTAAGCGAGCAGAGCCTAACGTAATTCACGGCTGAGCGGAACACACGGTTGAACGGAACACCCACCCCCATTACAAATTTTTGAAGCAGCATATCTCAACCAACGCCTATCGATTCAGCTATATATACCGATTTTTATATGAATTGATCCTGTGGCCAATCTCCCTATACCTACTATACCTAAGCGGAGCCCTCTTTGCTGGTTGGTCTGCCTGAATAGGTAATTCGCCCTGTATATTGGAATCTACCGCAGGTGCTTCTGCTGGTAAATCTAGCTATGTAAGTAGCTATAGGCCCTCTTTGATGGTTAAACCCTCTTTGTAGGGTATCTGCTTAGTTGACCGAGTATGCTTCTTAACTACTTTCTTATTTACTGTGTGTAGATTTATATTTTCTTATACTAGTAGTGTAGTGTTATATAGCACTATATAGTGGCCCTTAATAATCTGATCTAGTATAGTCTTTGATAGGCTAGGAGGGCTATTTAACTGCTACTTTAGCAAATCTTTAAGTATTAAAGCTTGCTTTTATAGTTAAACGATAGTTCTGGGTGTGTTTGGTGTAAATTAGCTAGATCTACTGCTTAGCTGGCTGTTTAGTAGTATAGGTATTTATAGAGAGATATTAAGCTTTAAAAGCACTCGTTCTATATTAACTAGTACTAGGCCACTAACTATAAAGCTATTCTAAATAATAGCTGGCTATTAGAAGGTTTCTAGCCATATATATTGGTAGTTATCTAAGAAATCAAACTTATTAATATAGTTATATCCTCTATACACAAGATTACTTATTAAGTAACTATATATATGCTTAAGCACTGTAAAGTACCTAATATTAAGTAGTTATAGTAGGTACAATAAATATAAAGGTATACAAAGAGGAATAATATTATTTTCTATATAGATTTAGTTAAATTAGGGTATAAGATAGCTCCTATAACCATTAAGAATTAGCAGCTAAAACCGACCTTATATATATAAATTTATATAGAGAATAAAGTACTTCTATAACTAGTAAAGGCCTATCTTATTGGTAGTCTAGCTGTTATTTAAGACCTTAAACCACCAGTCTTTTGGTAGGTTATCAAACCAGTCTGTAATAGTAACTTTACCTTTAAAGATTATATATAGCAGTAGCGAATAGCTATCTGTACAGATTATCTTAATAGCAGTAACCTATTTATAATTCCCTGGCTGTAAGATAGATTACTGACTATAGTATTTAGCTTATATAACTACCTTCTATACTGAAATAAGGCCTATTATAAATCCTGTCTTATTAAAGTTATAGATATTCTCTGCTTATATACTATTCTTATTAATAATATATTTTATAGTCTTAAACTATGCTTAAATTAACCGGGGATCTTTATTTAGGGTATGTTAGTAGTTATAGTGTTTTGAGTTATATAACCGAAGCTTATTATGGTGTTTAACAAAGGCTGATACCTAATTCACGCCTACTATAGGTGAGGGGGTCTTGCTATATATAGCCAGTAGAATATTCGCTATCTCTTGTACGGTAGACGGCCTAGGCGCTGCTCTACGTAAATCTATTGAGAGAACCTATTTAATAAGTAAATCCTCTTCTAATTAAGTGAGTTTTTGCCGATTATAAATATTATCGATACGAGAGGATATGCCAGTAGCGCAGCGATATAGCGTTAAGAGCGGTAGATTATAAAGCCTCGCTGCTATATATAGAGATTTAATATTATCCTTTTTAATATCCTCGAGGGCTAATAGTATCCTGCCCTCTTGGTTGGCAGCTTTCTGCTATGATTCAGAGCGATTTGGTGGCATGGTTGCTGGTAAAAGCAGAGGGTGTAGAGAGAGAGACGTGATTTTGGTGGGGTGTTCTGTTCAACTGTGTGTTCCGCTCAGCCGTGAATTACGTTATATAGCTATATTAGATTTAGACCTAGCTATTTAAGAAGAATCATCTAAGATTTAATCTTTATAGATAATAATCCTTTTCTTTAGTATTATCTTATAGTTAGATATAAAATCTTTATCTTACTATTCTTTAGTTTAAAAAAAAACTCTAGTTTATACTAAGATACTAAGATTATAGTATAAATATAGATATTAATTAGCCCTATAGTATTGGTAGTAGAGTAATAGAATCTAAGCTTATCCTTAGCTATATATAAAGTATATAGTATCTAATACTTCTAAAGAATCTTTTTATACTTTAATTTATTTTAACTACTTTTAAGATATATAAATAGATAATTATAGATACTAAATACTATATATATAATAATATCTTTTATTTTTAAAAGAATAATTATATATTAGTAGAATAGCTATATAATATAGATTAAATAATCTACCTATTACTATTTATCTAGACTTAATTAAAGATAATAATAGTAATATATATGAAAAAGATTAAATTCTATCTTATATAAATAATTTAGATAGAGTATAAGGCTAGGTCTTTAGATTATAGCTTTTAAAAGTTTATATAATATTAGAGACTTATATTAATAAAAATAGTAAGGTTTTAAATCTAGATGTTATTTTATTTATTAGTAATATATTAAAGATAGATATAGATATTTAATACTTTTTAGAGAATAGTTAAAATATTATACTTTTATATAATTTAATAAGTCTTTTATATATAAGACTCTAACTAAATATCTTTAATATTGTTATTTTATAGATTTATTTTTATCTTATCTAATAGCTATTTTAGGCTTAGCTAAATAATATAAGCTAGATATAGTACTTTAATAATTATAGTATTAGAGCTAAGCCCTTATAATAGATAGGCTTTCTATAGGAATACTACTAAGGTAGAGTTATTAGATATATTATTAATAGTTATAGCTAATATTTAGTCTTTAATCTAATAAGTCTTAAGTAGCTTAAAAATCTCTTAGCTAAGATTTACCCTAGAATACTTATTATCTAAAGATATAAAATTAAATAGTATCTTATAATACTTCTAGTCTAAATTAATAAAGTATCTAAAAATTACTATAAATACTTACTTAAAGAAAAAGATCTAATAATCTAAACTAATAGATAGCTTTATATTCTTTAGTAATCTATAAAAAATATTCTATTATATTTTACTAGTCTTTATCTATATCTGTCACGGGATTCGAAGTATACGATACCCCAGACTCTCGAGGCCGATTCATGGACGAATCCCCTTTGAGTCACCTGCATATTGATATCCACCCGAGCCCTAATGTATTTAAGATCCTATAAGTATTTAGGATTCTTGATCCTCTTAAGAATCAGTCTCTGTATTAACTGCCTAATCTGATCTCTACCGTCCGATATCCTTGCCTAGTCATAGGTCTCTAGCCTGATAACTTAGTAACCATTACAATTCTGATTCTTCTCTCTTGACTACCCAAGGATTAAAGATAGTACCCTCTATACGATAAAACCCTATATCCTCCTGTAGTAGTATATAATCTGAAGTCGCTATACCCCCCCCCTCCTACGATTTGACCTAAGATTAAATCGGCCCCGGATCAGTATAAAAACCCTATAGAACCTAAGCTAGATCAGATATTAATCTGCAGAGCTACCGTATACGATACTGACGTATCTCCTCCCTCCTTTTGTAGGATGCAGATCAGGGGAATTATAGGTAAACCTGTAACCGAGAGTATCCCCAAGCCTAAAAGCATCAATATAGACAGTCTAGAAGAGAAGAAACATAAACTAGAGTATCTTAAAGAGTTCCTAGTGATCTAGGCCTGTATCAAAGAGCTTTCTGCTTAGGTTTCTGGAAATCTAAATACCGGAACCTTTCTAGACAAGCTATCTGAGAATTATAAGGGAACCGAGACCAAAAAGCACAAGAAAGTAGAGGGTTTTAAGGTTAATAAATTTAAGAGATCCTTTAGCCTTTAGAAGCAAGGAAACTGGCTCTCTCAGCTTGGATATATCTTCTGAGGTAATCCTAAAGTCTATAAGGATAAGGAAATAAGGATCCTTATAGGAGTTAAATATCTTGACTCTGACTGTAAGAATAACTAGACTATAGAAGAGAGATATCTTAAAGATAATTATAATGACTGCTTCGGTAGCTAAGAGTATTTTAAGGAATAGACTCTTACCTTGATATACAACAAAAATACCTTTACTAGAGAAGTTAGTAATAAGATAAAGCATTACTGCCAGCGACCTAATAAAGAACCGAAGGTCTTTTACTACTGTCTTATAGACCTAGAACGTTACCTTTCTTAGGTCTCCCGGAACGAGTAAGCTTACTGCTATATATTAAAGCTATAGCTATAGTTAATACTATATATTTAACAGTATACAAAGGTTTCTCTAGAAACTTAAGCATAATAGGTAGAAGAAGTATAGAGCACCTGGGAATTTACTAAAGTAAAAGTATATAAGCGTAATCTATTTAACAATAATTCTAATTTAAGCTTAAAACACCTATAACTCAATAACTCATTCCTGAACTAGTCTAATAGTAAAGAATAAGATTAAAAGGGTCCTAGAAATCTATACTCAAAGGATCCTTACGGTCCTAGAACTAACCCAAATTAAAATAACTCTAACTTATACCTAAATCAAAATAACTCTAACTTATACCTAAATCCTCCTTATTTTGGTGGTAACCCTTATCTGTTTCCCCCTCGAAATAATAATAATCTAAATAATATACTTATCAGAGGGATTAACTAATCTATCAGAATCTCTTTAAATAATTATTTTAACTATAGTAAGCCGGGCTATTAGGTAAGCAAATATTATCTACCGCTAAGAGCCCTAGGGGCAAAGATCTAGTAAGCTTATTTAAGACCCTAGTATTACTGTAATAATACTTGATTAAGAAACTTAGGAAAAGTACCAGAGTCAAACTAGCTTCTATAAGTTCTGACTCCTGGCCTTAAGTAGGAACAGTCGTCTATCTCTATATCCTGATTTATGTCTGAAACAATATCAAAACGTATATAGATATTGACACCTATATAGAGATAGACCTTATCAGTTATAAATTTATTTAGAAATATTACTTTAATTAAGCTAAGTATAATACTCCTCTTTTAGAAGTAGTAGGCTAATAAGGTACCCCTACCTATAGTATATAGACTATTCTAATTACTATATATAATTCTTAGAGAACTAAGTAAAGATTTTTATATCTCTGTATTACTGTTAATAGAGATCCCTATCTATTAGGATCCCTAGTACTATTATTAAATATAACTATTTAAGAAATATAAATTATATTAGCTCTATAGCAGAAATAATAGTAGTTTAAATATAAAAAGAAGATAATAGAATAGTTAAAGCCTTATTAGTTTATAAAAGTATACAGAAACCAAGCTTATATCTTTACAGTTATCAAGATACCTAAAGAAGTCTGGCTTCCCCTAGAAAAAGAAGAGGAATCAACAGTAAGTTAAGACTAGATCCCCTCTGAATTACTGGCGTTTTAGGACGTATTTAAGGTACAGAACTCTAAGATTATACTGCTATAAAAGGAGACTAACTACTTAATTAAGCTTAAAGAAGATATATCGCCCCTATACGGCCTAATTTACTCCTTCTTATAAGCAGAACTTATAGAGTTACAGAAGTATCTTAACGAAAACTTAGTAAATAGTTAAATCAGACTATCAAAGAGCCTAGCTAGTATACCTATCCTATTTATACCTAAAAAGGACAGAGGACTATATCTCTATATTGATTATTAAAGGTTAAATAAAATTTCTGTTAAAAACCAGTATCCTCTGCCCCTTATCTTAGAGATCCTTAACTGTCTTTCTGGGGCTAGGTACCTCAGTAAAATTAATATATAAGATATATACTATAGGATCTATATTTAAGAAGGAGAAAAAATAGAAAACAGCTTTCTGTATAAGATATAGCTATTTTAAATATATAGTTATACTATTTAGCCTTACTAACGTACTGGTAATATTCTAAAGCTATATTTATACTATACTTTATAGTCTTCTTAATATTATTTATATCGTATATCTAGACAATATTCTTATCTTCTCTAAGACCTATAAAGAGTATATAGAATACTTTAGTCTTATGCTTAAAAGGCTAAGGAAAGCCTAGCTATTCATTAAAGCCTCTAAATATTAATTCTATAAGAAAGAAGTTAAATTCCTTAGCTTTATTATTAGTTAAAATAGTATTTCTATAGACCCAGAACAGATTTAAGCTATCTAAGAATAGGAGCAGCCTATATCCTATAGAGATATCTAAGTCTTCCTAGGATTCTATAACTTCTATTAAAGGTTTATTAAGAAATACTCCTTAATTATATTACTGCTCTTAGAACTCCTTAAAGAAAGTAAGGACAGGAAGAAACCAGGGAATATTAAGCTAGACAACCGTAAATCAAAAGTATTTTGAGACCTTATTGATACCTTTTTGACCGTACCTCTCTTACGATACTTTAATCTAGAGAGACCTGTCTGACTTAAGACTAATACCTCGGGTTTTAGAATAGCTAGAATCCTTTTATAACCAGATGATTAAGGGATATAGTATCCTATTGCCTTCTGGTTGAAGAAATTCTTACCTATAGAATAGAACTATATAATACTAGATTAAGAGCTATTTATAATTATTTATTTATTTAAGTACTAGCGTTAATATCTTAAGGGAAGCCAGTATTAAGTTAAAGTCTTAACTGACTATTATAATTTAAAGTTATTTATAGACTAACTAAAGATTAATAGGAGATAAGCCTGATAGTATCTATCTTTAATATCTTTTAATTTTATAATCTATTACCGTTTAGGTAAGATAAATCCAGCAGATAGATTATCCTAAACTTCTGGCGAAGAGAAGTCTCTACTAGCCGAGGAGATTTTAGGCCTGATTTATAAGCAAATTACGGCCGTATTGTTTGTAAAAGTATAGTGGTTTTCTATAGGTATAAGACCGTCTGGAAAGAAAAGCAGAGGGGAGCAGGGATTAATAATTATAACTATATTAGCCTATAGAAGTCTATTGCTATCCTTCTCTCTAACTATAAGTAGCTTAGCCAGTAACCCAGAGTCAGAGCTGAACCAGGTTTAAAACGATACTGCTGCCCCTATAGATCAGGAGGATCTAGGGGAGGCTATAGATAAGTCCAGTAAAGCTGATTATTCAGATCCGGGGATAATAAAGAAGATTTCCTAAGTCAGGGCTACAATATAATATATTATAAGGTTTTAAGTCGCTCTTAATTTATACCCTCTTAAATAGTATTTGCTATAACTATAAATAAAGATCTACTTATAGATAAATCCCTAAGAGAACTAAAACTATTAATTAAAGAACTCTAAGATAAGGATAAGATAGTCTAGGAGAGAATTAATATAACCCTAGAAGACGTTCTATAGGGAAAGTATTAGAGTATTAACTCTAAGAAGCTCCTATATTATAAAGAACGTCTCTATATCCCTATTATAGAGAATCTAAGGCAAAAACTAATTAAGCTTTATTATAATAAGTAACTTATAGGATATTTTAGAAGAATATATACAGAAGAGCTTCTAAAAAGGAAATTCTATTAGGAAAAGCTGCTAAAGGACGTACGAGAATATATTACAACGTACCTAATATATTAAAGAGTTAAAGCACTAAGGTATTAACCTTATAGAGAACTCTAATCTCTTCTAATTCTCTATTAACTATTTACAGAGCTAAGTATAGACTTTATTATAGGACTCCCTATCGTAATCTTTAAAGGTAAAGAATATAATATAATTCTAGTAATCGTCTATTAACTTATAAAATTCTTCTGATTCTTCCCCGTATCAATAATAATATTAGTAGAAGACCTTACCAAGCTTTTCTTTAATTAAATCAAACTTAAATACAGAAATCCAGAAGGAATTATATCTGATTAAAGACCTATCTTTATAAGCAGGTTCTGGTTATAACTCTATTACTATTCTAAGATTAAGCTATAATTTTCTACTATATTCTATCCCTAAACCGACAGACAGACAGAAAGACTTAACTAGGTTTTAGAAGATTATCTTAGGTATTTTGTCAACAGAGAGCAATTAAATTAGGCTTAACTCCTTAAGATAGTATAGTTTGTATATAATAATACTGTTAATATATCTACTAATAAGATCCCTTTCTGTATACTGCTAGGATATAATCCTGACTTCTAAGTCTAAGCCCTAGATAAAGTACTTAAGAAAGAAGCCCTAAGTACTAAAGAACAGATAATTTACCTTTAAAATATTTGTAAAGAGACTATAAGAAAGCTTTAAATTATATAGGAATTATAGCAGAAGTTATATAATAAGACCTATAAGCTAAAGAACTTTAAAGTTAGAAGCCTTATATCCCTCTTAATAAGAAACCTCTGCTTTAAAGCTAAAGAAAAGAAGTTATCTCCCTAGTAAATCAGACCCTTCTATATCCTTATAAAGATCAGTACTCAGGCGTACTGTATTATATTACTAGAAAAGTATTTAAGACTGCATAATATCTTCTCTGTTTCTCTCCTTAAGCTATAGAATAGCCAAAATAAAGATAATTCGCTAATACTAATACTAAAACTCAAAGACAAAGAGGAATAGAAAGTTAAGGAGATTTAAGGTAAAAGAACCTTTAATAGAGTACTATACTACTATATAAAATAGGCTGGATAGCTCTCAGAATATAACTAATAGAAACCCACAGAGTACTTAGAAAATACAAAAGATATAATATCTTTATTTAGAAAAAAACAAACTCAAAAAACTATATCCTAATAATAATAAAGTACCTCTAAAACTCCTTTAAACTATACCTAAATTAATACTGAAAAGAAAAGCTATTAGACTCCTGCTAAATAAGGCTGTTTGACTATAAAAGAGGAGGATAAGTAAGATAAAGAATAAAGACTACTACAGAAGCCTATATAAATCTGAAAGTACCTTAATCTAGTTAATAATCTATACTATAGCCAGAGTCAAAACAATACTATTCAGAGTTATATTATACTTAAACCCTGCTATAATCTCTAAGAAGAAGGATCAAATAGTACTTTGCTAGAGATTAAAACCAGTATTACTGATCTATAGCTGTAGAAGGTTACTAGGATAATTAGGGGGGCTAAGCAGAAGATAAGCTAGCCTTAGTATTTAACTCCTTTTGTTGTTTAACGATAAATATAGTATATCCCTCTATAGCTTAATCTATATTCTGTATATTAAAATAGAGCTTATACTGAAAGAGATAGACAGAGATTATCTTCTGAAATAATACTAGAAGGTAAGTAGATCCCTTAACAGCTATAGTCTTGCTTCCTATACCCTAGATAGGTATAGTACCACCAGCAATAGTAATAGTAGTACTACTGCCCTAAACTTTATATACCTAGTTAAGGATTAACTAAAGCTAATATAAATTACTATAGATCTTATAGGGTATCTAAAACAAATTAGTATTAAATCAAACATAAATCAGAAGAATCTTATACCTAGAAGCAAGTCTTCCTATCCCTCTTATATAGAGTATAGGTAATTAAGTTAGAATAATCCTAGTTATATTAGATTATAGGAACAGTACTGATAGGAGGATAAAGGGCTGCTTTAGCCATATACTTAATACAGAAGGCAAACAAAGGATAGGTAATTTAATTATAGAGGGGATAAAGACTAAGGACAGTACTGGCTATACTTCTAGGGCTATTATTATTATTACTATCTCTACCTATAGCTTTAGTATAACCTTTACCTTTAGCTGTACGATAACTACCCTAACGACTACCAGGAGAACAAACAGTACCTATAGGAGAAGGACCACTGAATTCAGCAGCAGCAGGATTGGTAGCAGCAGATATAGCGAAGGATTGTAATTTAACGATAAAAGAAAGGGATAAGATAAGGTAAAGATAAGAGGAAAGTAAGAGTTAAGGACAGGAAGATAGAAGCCTTTATCTCAGAGATATTAAAGAGATTATATTGCTTTATTTATATCTACGTACAAATATACCTAAAGCGGTACCTGCCCTAGGCCTTTGTATGAGATGACGCCATTCGGCTTAGATCGCCTGACCTAATTCTGACCTTTATTAATGGTCGAGTTGACTATCTCTGAGAGAGAAGGATGAATTATCACGGGATTCGAAGTATACGATACCCCAGACTCTCGAGGCCGATTTATGGACGAATCCCCTTTAAGTTACCTGTATATCGATATCCACCCGAGCCCTAATGTATTTAAGATCCTATAAGTATTCAGGATTCTTGATCCTCTTAAGAATCAGTCTCTGTATTAACTGCCCAATCTGATCTCTACCGTCCGATATCCTTGCCTAGTCACAGGTCTCTAGCCTGACAACTTAGTAACCATTACAATATCTTATATTATAGTATTATCTAGCTAGGTATTTTAATTAGGGTATTAGTATACTAGATAAGCTAAATAAACTTAATAAATTTAGGATTTTTAATAGTTAAAAAGGGAAGTTATAGGGAGATAATTATAGTCTTAAGTTAGATATTCTTTTAGACAGAAATATAGCCCTTAGAAGCTATAGTAGCCTAAAAAGATAATAGAATATAGATTAGATAACTATATAGTATATAAAGTAGAGATTCTTTTTTAGCTAAATAATAAGGATAGGCTTATCTAATACTAAAGTATCTATTAAAGATTTAAATATTAGCTATACTTTTTAACTATAGCTATAATATTTCTTATCCTAATAGTATTGATATAGGGATTTTATTATATTTACCTTATTTTACTTATTTAAGGTATTTAGATAATAAAGTATAGTACTATATCTCTTATATATTATAAATAGTATTCTAAAACAGCTATTAATAACTAGATTAAAAGAAGCCTATATATTTAATTAGTTATTTACTTAATCCTAAATCTTTTTACTCTACTGTTGATTAGACTTAGTTTAAAGCTACTAAGTAATAAAATTATCTTTCTTTATTTACTTAAAGATAATTATAGTTATTAATACTTATAAGGCTATTAAGTATATTAGGTATATTAGTTCTTTAGGTAAAGGAGAGTATTTAACTTATAGAGTATCTAGAGATAATACTATCAGAGTAGAGACTTAGAAAAAAATAATTTATCTAGATTATATATATGAATATTATCCTATAATACTCTTGTAACGGTAATGCCTAGGATCATATGCCAATTCCAATAGACCAAAAAGTCCACTATATCAAAGCTCTCGCTTTGATATTCCTAGGCACCAATATATATACTAAGGTAGCGCGCGGTAACTAGTCATCGTTATCCTCCCCCAAGGATGCCCGTGACAACTCTAACTAAGATCTAGTTAAGATCTAACTAAGATCTAGCTAAGATCTAGTTAAGATCTAGTTAAGGTATAACTAAAGATAAATATACTATAACCAAGGATAAATTTACCTATTTTAGGTAAATAATCCTAGAACCCCAAGGTCGCCTAAACCTATACTAAAATAGTTTTAATCGCCTAAACCTACTCTCTAAATTAGAGAGGTATAGGTAGTAAAATAAATAAGGTCCTATTATAAAAATACTATTAGATATAAATAAGACCCTCTTAGCTAGATATAATATACAGAATAAGAAGAAAATAATATAACAATCAACACAATAATCAGAAACCTCTATAATCAAGCAACCAGATCCTTAATCTTATTGATTACTTAGTAATCACCTATCTATAATTATTCCTCTTATATCTATATTCCCCTAAGCCTAGTAAGACCTCAACAGTCTTATAGGTTATGAGCCCGGGTTGACTATATCTGGCTAAACCACCTTTTTATATATACTTTTTGCCCGTTTTTTATTTTATTTCCTGATTAGGAACTTTTGAAGCCTAAATACATAAAATCCGAGATATCCCCGAACCTCGGCCAAAACTCGGAAAACCTTAAAAATTATACAAAACCTATTGATATATATATATATATATATATTACGATGGCCAATCTGTCACGGGCATCCTTGGGGGAGGATGACGATGACTAGTGAATTGTCACAGGATTCGAAGTATACGATACCCCGGACTTTCGAGGCCGATTCATAGACGAATCCCCTTTGAGTCACCTACATATTGATATCCACCTGAACCCTAATATATTTAAGATCCCACAAGTATTCTGGATTCTTGATCTTCTCAAGAATCAGTCTCTGTATCGACTGCCTAATCTGATCTCTACTGTCTGATATCCTTACCTAGTCATAGGTCTCTAGCCTGATAACTTAGTAACCATTACAATTCTGATTCTTCTCTTTTAACTACCTAAGGATTAAAGATAGTATCCTCTATACAACGAAACCCTGTATCCTCCCGCAGTAGTATATAATCCAAAGTCGCTATACCCCCCCCCTCCTACGATTTAACCTAAGATTAAATCAGCCCTAGATCAGTATAAAACCCCTATAGAACCTGAGCCGGATCAGACATTAATCTACAGAGCTACCGTATACAATACTGATATATCTCCTCCTCCCTTTCGTAGGATATAGATTAGGGGAATTATAGGTAAACCTATAACCAAGAGTATCCCTAAGCCTAGAAATATCAATACAGATAGTCTAGAAGAGAAGAAACATAAACTAAAGTATCTTAAAGAGTTTCTGGTGATCTAGGCCTATATTAAAGAGCTTTCTGCTTAGGTTTCTAGAAATCTAAATACTGGAACCTTCCTAGATAAGCTATCTAAGAATTATAAGGGAACTAAGACCAAAAAGCGTAAGAAAGTAGAGGGTTTTGAGGTTAATAAATTTAAGAGATCCTTTAGCCTTTAGAAGCGAGGAAACTAGCTTTCTTAGCTTAGATATATCTTCTAAGGTAATCCTAAAGTCTATAAGGATAAGGAAATAAGGATCCTTATAGGAGTTAAATATCTTAACTCTGACTGTAAGAATAACTAGACTATAGAAGAGAGATACCTTAAAGATAATTATAATGACTGCTTTAGTAGCTGGGAGTATTTTAAGGAATAGACTCTTACCTTAATATATAACAAAAATACCTTTACTAGAGAAGTTAGCGATAAGATAGAGCGTTGCCGCTAGCAACCTAATAAAAAACCAAAGGTCTTTTACTACTGTCTTACAGACCTAGAATATTATCTTCCTTAGGTCTCCTAGGACGAGTAAGCTTGCTGCTATATATTAAAGCTATAGCTGTAGTTAATACTATATATTTAACAGTATATAAAGATTTCTTTAGAAACTTAAGTATAATAGATAGAAGAAGTATAGAGTACCTAAGAATTTACTAAAGTAAAAGTATATAAGCATAATCTATTTAATAATAATTCTAATTTAAGCTTAAAATACCTATAACTTAATAACTTATTCCCGAACCAGTCTAATAGTAAAGAATAAGATTAAAAAGGCCCTAGAAATCTATACTTAAAGGGTCCTTACGGTCCTAGAACCAATCTAAATTAAAATAACTATAACTTATACCTAAATCAAAATAACTCTAACTTATACCTAAATCAAAATAACTCTAACTTATACCTAAATCCCCCTTGTTTTGGTAGTAACCCTTATCTGTTTCTCCCTTAAAATAATAATAATCTAAATAATATATCTATCAGAGGGATTAACTAATCTATCAGAACCCTTTTAAATAATTATTTTAACTATAGTAAGCCGGGCTATTAGGTAAGTAAATATTATCTACCGCTAAGAGCCCTAGAGGCAAAGATCTAGTAAGCTTATTTAAGACCCTAGTATTACTGTAATAATACTTAATTAAGAAACTTAGGAAAAGTGCCAGAGTTAAACTAGCTCCTATAAGTTCTGACTTCTGGCCTTAAGTAGGAACAGTTGCCTGCCTCTATATCCTGATTTATATCTGAAACAATATTAAAACATATATAGATATTAATATCTGTACAGAGGTAGACCTTATCAGTTATAAATTTATTCAGAAATATTACTTTAATTAAGCTAAGTATAATACTCCCCTTTTAGAAGTAGTAGGCTAATAAGATACCTCTACCTATAGTATATAGACTATTCTAATTACTATATATAATTCTTAGGGAACCAAACAAAGGTTTTTATACCCCTATATTGCTGTTAATAGAGATCCCTATCTATTAGGATCCTTAGTACTGTTATTAAATATAACTATTTAAGAAATATAAATTATATTAGCTCTATAGCAGAAATAATAGTAGTTTAAATACAAAAAGAAGATAATAGAATAGTTAAAGCCTTACTAGTTTATAAAAGTATATAGAAACTAAGCTTATATCTTTATAGTTATCAAAATACCTAAAGAAGTCTGGCTTCCCCCAGAAAAAGAAAAGGAATTAACAATAAATTAAGACTAGATTCCCCCTAAATTACTGGTATTTTAGGATATATTTAAGGTATAGAACTCTAAGATTATACTGCTATAAAAAGAGACTAACTACTTAATTAAGCTTAAAGAAGATATATTATCCCTATATGGCCTGATTTACTCTCTTTTATAAGCAGAATTTATAGAGTTATAGAAGTATCTTAATAAAAACTTAGTAAATAGTTAAATTAGACTATTAAAAAGCCTAGCTAGTATATCTATCCTATTTATACCTAAAAAGGATAGAGGACTATATCTCTATATTGATTATTAAGGATTAAATAAAGTTTCTGTTAAAAACTAATATTCTCTGCCCCTTATCTTAGAGATCCTTAACTATCTTTCTAGGGCCAGGTATCTTAGTAAAATTAATATATAAGATATATACTATAGAATCTATATTTAAGAAGGAGAAGAATAGAAAATAGCTTTCTGTATAAGATATAGCTATTTTAAATATATAGTTATACTATTTAGCCTTACTAATGTACCGATAATATTCTAAAGCTATATTTATACTGTACTTTATAGTCTCCTTAATATTATTTACATCGTATATCTAGACGATATTTTTATTTTCTCTAAGACCTATAAAGAGCATACAGAATACTTTAGTCTTATACTTAAAAGGCTAAGGAAAGCTTAGCTATTTATTAAAGCCTCTAAATATTAATTCTATAAAAAAAGAAGTTAAATTCCTTAGCTTTATTATTAGTTAAAACAGTATCTCTATAGACCCAGAACAGATTTAAACTATCTAAGAATAGGAGCAGTCTATATCCTACAGAAATATCTAAGTCTTTCTAGGATTCTATAACTTCTATTGAAGGTTTATTAAGAAATACTCCTTAATTATATTACTACTCTTAGAACTCCTTAAAGAAAGTAAGGATAGGAAGAAACTAGGGAATATTAAGCTAAATAACTATAAATTAAAAGTATTTTAAGACCTTATTAATACCTTTTTAACTATGCCTCTCTTATAATACTTTAATCTAGAGAGACCTATCTAACTTAAGACTAATACCTTAGGTTTTAGAATAGCTAGAATCCTTTTATAACTAGATAATTAAGGGATATAGTATCCTATTGTCTTCTGGTTAAAGAAATTCTTATCTATAGAACAGAACTATACAATACCAGATTAAGAGCTATTTATAATTATTTATTTATTTAAACACTAGCGTTAATATCTTAAAGAAAGCTAGTATTAAGTTAAAGTCTTAACTAACTATTATAATTTAAAGTTATTTATAGACTAACTAAAGATTAATAAAAAATAAGCCTGATAGTATCTATCCTTAATACCTTTTGATTTTATAATCTATTACTGTTTAGGTAAGATAAATCCAGCAGATAGATTATCCTAAACTCCTAACAAAGAGAAGCCTCTACCAGCCGAGAAGATTTTAGGCCTGATTTATAAGCGAATTATAGCTATATCGTTTATAAAAGTATAGTGGTTTTCTGTAGGTATAAGACTATCTAGAAAGAAAAGCAGAGGGAAGCAGGGATTAATAATTATAACTATATTAGTCTATAGAAGTCTATCGTTATCCTTCTCTCTAACTATAAGTAGCTTAGCCAGCGACCTAGAGTCAGAGCTAAACTAGGTTTAAAACGATACTGCTACCCCTATAGATCAGGAAGATCTAGAGGAGGCTATAGATAAGTCTAGCAAAACTAATTATTCAGATCCAGAGAATAATAAAGAAGATTTCCTAAGTTAGGGCTATAATATAACTAAGTTTTTCCTAAGTTAGGGCCACAATATAATATATTATAAGGTTTTAAGTTACTTTTAATTTATACCCTCTTAAATAGTATTCACTATAACTATAAATAAAGATCTACTTATAGATAAATCCCTAAGAGAACTAAAACTATTGATTAAAGAACTCTAAGATAAGGACAAGATAGTCTAGAAGAGAATTAATATAACCCTAGAAGACGTTCTATAGGGAAAGTATTAGAGTATTAACTCTGAAAAGCTCCTATATTATAAAGGATATCTCTATATCTCTGTTATAGGGAATCTAAGGTAAAAACTAATTAAGCTTTATTATAATAAACAACTTATAGGATATTTTAGAAGAATATATACAGAAGAGCTTCTAAAAAGGAAATTCTATTAGAAAAAGCTGCTAAAGGACGTACGAGAATATATTATAATATACCTAATATATTAAAGAGTTAAAGTACTAAGGTATTAACCTTATAGAGAACTCTAATCTTTTCTAATTCTCTATTAACTATTTACAGAGCTAAGTATAGACTTTATTATAGGACTTTCTATTATAATCTTCAAAGGTAAAGAATATAATATAATTCTAGTAATTATCTGTTAACTTATAAAATTCTCCTGATTCTTCTCTGTATCAATAATAATATTAGTAGGAAACCTTACTAAGCTCTTTTTTAATTAAATTAAACTTAAATATAGAAATCTAAAAAGAATTATATCTAATTAAGGACCTATCTTTATAAGTAGGTTCTGGTTATAACTCTGTTACTATTCTAAGATTAAGCTATAATTTTTTACTATATTCTATCCCTAAACTAACAGACAGACAGAAAGACTTAACTAGGTCTTAGAAGATTATCTTAGGTATTTTGTTAACAGAGAGTAATTAAATTAGGCTTAACTCCTTAAGATAGCACAGTTTATATATAATAATACTGTTAATATATCTACTAATAAGATCCCTTTCTGTATACTACTAGGATATAATCCTAACTTCTAAGTCTAAGCCCTAGATAAAGTACTTAAGAAAGAAGCCCTAAGTACTAAAGAGCAGATAATTTACCTTTACAATATTTGTAAAGAGACTGTAAGAAAGCTTTAAATTATATAGGAATTATAGCAGAAGTTATATAATAAGACCTATAAGCTAAAGGACTTTAAAGTCAGAAGCCTTATATCCCTCTTAATAAAAAATCTCTGCTTTAAAGCTAAAGAAAAGAAGTTATCTCCCTAGTAAATTAGCCCCTTCTGTATCCTTATAAAGATCAGTACTTAGGTATACTGTATTATATTACCAGAAAAGTATTTAAGACTATATAATATCTTCTCTATTTCTCTTCTTAAGCTATAGAATAGCTAAAATAAAGATAATTCGCTAATACTAATACTAGAACTTAAAGATAAAGAGGAATAAGAAGTTAAGAAGATTTAAGGTAAAAGAACCTTTAATAAAGTACTATACTACTATATAAAATAAGCTAGATAGCCCTCAGAATACAACCAATAGGAACCTACAGAGTATTTAGAAAATATAAAAGATATAATATCTTTATTCAGAAAGAAACAAACTCAAAAAACTATATCCTAACGATAATAAAGTATCCCTAAAACTCCTTTAAACCATACCCGAATCGATACTAAAAAGAAAAGCTATTAGACTTCTGCTGAATAAGGCCGTTTAACTATAAAAGGAAAGGATAAGTAAGATAAAGAATAAAGACTACTATAGAAGCCTATATAAATCTAAAAGTACCTTAATCTAGTTAATAATCTGTACTATAGCCAGAGTTAAAATAATACTATTTAGAGTTATATTATATTTAAACCCTACTATAATCTCTAAGAAGAAGGATTAAATAGTACTCTACTAGAGATTAAAACCAGTATTACTGATCTATAGCTGTAGAAGGTTACTAGGATAACTAGAGGGCTAAGCAGAAGATAAGCTAGCCTTAGTATTTAACTCCTTTTATTGTTCAACGATAAATACAGTATATCTCTCTATAGCTTAATCTGTATTCTATATATTAAAATAGAGCTTATACCAAGAGAGATAGACAGAGATTATCTTCTAAAACAATACTAGAAGGTAAGTAGATTCCTTAATAGCTATAGTCTTGCTTTCTATACCCTAGATAGATATAGCACCACTAGCAACGGTAACAGTAGTACTACTGCCCTAAACTTTATATACCTAGTCAAGGATTAACTAGAGCTAGTATAAATTACTATAGATCCTATAGGGTATCTAAGATAAATCAGTATTGAATCAAATATAAATCAGAAGAATCTTATACCTAGAAGCAAGTCTTTCTATCCTGTTACGAACCTAACGATATAAGGGGTCACAACCCAACAGATGGGCCACCGAGAGCCAACCATTCTAAAGGAACATATATACGTTATATACAACCAATAAGAAGTATTATATAGATATTCCCAGGAGCAGGGGCCGGTTAGAACCATACTCCTAGGAACCAAAACAGAGCAGTGCAAAAATATCTTATACAGGGATCCTGCTTAGTAAGCAGGAGGATGATCTAGGATACGGTATCCTCAGGCTAGATATTATCCGGTATATATACAGTTCTACAGACAACCCACAAACAACCGCTCTAGTACCCGATCGGGCCACTTACATAATAAGTATAAAATCCTGTCCGTTCAGACAGAACAGACCTAACCTAATATCAGGACCAGGATTCTGACAGCACCTCAGGAAGGACTAGGATATATAGGGCGCTCTTTATATACATATATTTAGTTCTTCACGATTAATCAATCTAAGTTACTACAGTATACCTTTAGGCTATTCTTTATTTAGTTTTATCTCTTATAACAAATATACTACAAATAGGGGAGCTCTTCAGACTGACCTATTCAGCATACTATCTGGCGTATCCTTCAAAGTTACTCTACAGGATCCGAGTCCGTATAAGGCTTAGTACAGCAACAGTACGATTATAAGTCAATACTTAAGGATTACAAGTAATAGATATTATACCTAATCAAGACAGACCTAACAACTGATAAGTTGTTGTACGATAGTCTAACCACTCACTGTAACCAGTTAGCAATATATAACATATTGATCACCCTATCGACACAAAACTATAAAGTATAGTCAATATATCAGCAACCGGCAATAACAACAAGGGCAAGGCACCAGAGCCCGTACCTCCCAAAACACAATTATAACGACCTAAGCCAGAATCAGAAGATAAGGATAAGGGAAGAGTTAGGGAACTAGAATAACAGGTCCACAACCTCATTAATTAACTTAACGCATTCAGCCAGGGACACAATCGTAATATAACCGAACTGCACAAATCTATTTAGCAAACCGATGCGTAACTCAGCGCACCATCACCTATAGCACCAAAACTGCCCAAGGCAGAGAACTTTAACAGAACTCACTCTAAGTTACGAGGATTTCTTATACAGATAAACATATACCTCGACGTCAACAAACACAGGCTAAACACTAAAGCAAGCAAAGTCATCTTCGTATCTACCTACCTTCGAGGATAAGCATAGGACTGGCTCGAACTATTCGTCCAGAAATACTATAAGAAAGACCGCACGGAATGGTCAACCACCGTATATACCATCTTTTCTAGCTACCTTAAGTTCAGAGAGCATCTGGAGAAAACATTCGGCGACATAGACGCTAAGAAGACAGCAGAGCACAAATTAAAGCGCCTCTGATAAACAACCTTAGCATCAGCCTATACAGCCAAATTCATGCAGTAAGCAGCTATCCTTAGATAGGATAATTATGCATTGATTCCTTACTACAACAAAGGACTCAAATCGCATATTAAGGATAAAATAGCAAGAGTTGGTGACTTTGACACTATAGACAAACTTATCGACTTTACGGTTCAAATCGATAACCGATTTCACAATCGACTAATACAGAAGAAGGAAGTCAAGGGATAGAGGCAAGGCAGCAGACACCCTAACCATTATTAATTCTAGCAATAGCAACCCCAATAACAGATAAGCAGGAACAGTAACCCGTACGGTCCACAACCTATAGAGCTCAATACAGCGAGACTCCCGGATAAGGAACAGAAACATCAGAAGGACAACAGACTCTGTTTCAATTATAGCAAACCGGGCCACATATTAAGAGACTGTCACAGCAAGAAAAGCGACAGAAAACCACAGCAACTATACACAACTCAGGAGAGAGAAGCGTACGATACTACTGAGGTAGAAAAGACACAGCGACTCTATGCTACCTAGGAAGGTAGGCAACCTAAGATAACTCTCTCAGAAGAAGCTGCTCAAGAGGAAGCACCCAAGAACGGCACAATAGAAAGTACCCTGACTCAGAAGAAAAAGCAGATCAGGAAAAGCATAATCCAACAGCCTAGCCAGAACTAGATAACAAGCTAGCTAACAACAAATAGACAAACTAAGTAGGCGGCAGGATAGCCACCACTATACACCAATAAACAAAAGGCAGAGCCAGAACCTAAAACACAGAAGCTCAAAGCAACAAAAGAAGCCGACCGGGCTATAGTCAACTCACAGCTCAAAGAGTACGACAGACAGGAACAGTATCTACAGATTAACCTAAGCACAGTAGAGAGCCAGGGATAGACCCAGTACGCCTGGGAACCCGCTAACTCCCAGGAACTAATAGACAAGTTCCCAGAAACGCCTTAAGAGTCTCTAAAGCATAACAAACTTCCCAGAACAGTCAAAGGGCTCCTATAACACTAGACAACCCTTACCAAGGAAGAAATACAGAAAATCCCAGAGACCCCACCAGAAGGATACTGAATAAGCTACCAAGAGGAGCGGGAACTACAATAAGTCTATGAAACTGGTAGCATAGCCCCAGGAGACCCTTAAAGGATCCTTTTTAACGAATCAGACAATAACGAAGTAACGCCGTACGTCACCAACACAGAAGGGATATACCTATGTTACAGAGAAAATTATACCTGTATCGGATACATACGACACCCAGATCACAACCTAAGAGCTATAATTAGATGCTATAACTATAACTGCAGAATATATATACAAGGCAAACTAGACCATAGAGGAATCAAACCTAAGCCACCGCAGCGACTATAACGCCCAGAGTAGAGACAATAACTCACAGCGACAGCATAGGGGAAACATATAAAGGCAGAAGCACTAATTACCTTCTACAGAGGAAATAAGATCAGTATATAAGTTATGATTAACTCAGGAGCAGCAGGAAACTTTATAGATTTAAGCTTCACTTCGACCAGCAGAGTACTGACTATAAGGAAGGCTTGCGCCACTCCTCTCGTCAGACTTAACGGAGAAAAGCTAAGCGAAGGAATTATATACTATACTAAATAGATCGATATAATTATCGGTAACCATCTCGAACCTATATGCTTTAACATTACAGGGTTAGGAGGGTACGATATAGTGCTTGGTATTCTATAGCTACGCCAGCATAGCCCAAGGATCAATTAGCGAATAGACGAAATCTACTTCGACCACTGTAAATACAAGCAAACAGAAACCAGATAGACTAGAAGAGAACCACCAAGCATTAAAGGGCCTAGCCCCGGGACAGCAGATACCTATCACAACCTATACGAGGATAAACCTAAACAGAGTCAGCGGCCCAGAGGTAGGGCATCAGGTAGAATTATAGATATTAGCGTCCTCACAACAACAGAACAGGGTCTAGATATATCAGACGACGAACTATAAGAATATATTATAGTACATCACAAATCATAACAAACCCTCTACACAATAGGGGAAGAAATACAGATACCTAAGAAGTACCACAAGTACCGGGATATATTTAAGCTACCACCAGAGGGTAAGCTCCCAGAGTATAGTATATTCAACTATAAGATTAGGATCAAGGAAGGCAAGGAACCAACCTTCAGACCAATCTATCAGCTATTATTATTAGAGATAGAAACCTTAAGAAAATACATTAAAGAGAATCTTAAGAAAGGATATATCCAGAAATCATTATTATCGGCTAGATATCCGATTATATTTATACCAAAGAAGGGAGGCAAACTTTAACTTTATATAGACTATCAGTATTTAAATAAGATTACTATCAAAGATCAACATCTGTTACCTCTTATTCAGGAAATATAGGATTATATCTAAGGAAGCATTTATTTTACAAAATACAATATTACCAATACGTATAATCGCCTCAGGATCAAGGCAGGCAACAAGTAGAAAACAGCGTTTAGAATAAAATACGGGTATTTTAAGTATACAGTTATACTGTTCAGACTTACAAACGTACCCGCAGTATTTCAATACTTTATCTTCAGTATACTGGAAGAATACCTCAATATCTTCATAATAGCATATCTTAACGATATCCTAGTATTCTCCAAGATAATAGAAGACTACGTTCAGCACAATAAAAAAGTACTATAAAAGCTCAGAGAAGCTAAAGTTATACTTAAACTCAAAAAGTATAAATTCCACGTTAAGGAAACAGAGTTCCTAGGATACATAATCAGCGAAAACAGATTCAGTATACAAGAAGAAAAGGTCAGAAGTATTCTAGATTAGCTAATACCCAAAAATATAAAGGAAGTTTAACAGTTTCTAGGGTTGTACAACTATTACTAATATTCAGTCAACGGGTTTAGGAAAGTTACAGTCAACCTTAATAAACTAACAAAGAAAGACCAAAAGTAGGTCTGGAACAACCAATCAGAATAATTATTCAACGACCTTAAGGAGTTGTTTATCAAACGAACGATACTTATACCAGCAGACCCAGAGAAACTATATACAGTAGAAACCGATACATCAGATTATATACTCAGAGTAAGACTTACTTAACCAGAGAGTAACGGAAAACCACGACTAATCTTATTTTGGTCAAGAAAAATAATATCCGCAGAACTTAACTATAACATCTACAACAAGGAATTACTAGCTATAGTATCAGTACTCAAGTACTAGAGAGCATACCTAGAGGGAGCAAATTACCAAGTTCTTATCAAGTCAGACCACAAGAATCTTATATTCTTCATAAGTACAAAAGAATTAACAAGACGATAAGTACAATAGGCAGAAACTCTGGCAAGATACAATTATAGGATCAAACATTGCCCAGGTATATCCAACAGCCAGGCAGATATACTCAGCAGAAGACCTAACTATATAATAGGGGTTAAGGAAGCTATTCCGGCCATACTTAAAACAAACGATAACGGCCATCTAGTATATAATCACCAGACCCTAGCCGCTACCAGTAAAATCCAAGACAATAATTAGATCTATAGGCTAAAGGAAAGCCTTACCAACGACCTAATTATACAGAAAGAAATAGATAGGGAAAACATCAAATACAACAATAGGTTGATCTATATCTACAGACTGATTTATGTCCTATAATAACTTTAGGATAAAGTAATACAACGATACCATAATAACCTAGTATACAGTTATATAGGAGAAGAAAAAACAGCAGAACTCCTCTCAAAGAACTACTATATCCTGAATATACGCAAAAAGGTAATAAGATATATTAAACAGTACAATACCTATCAGCGAAACAAACCATTACGATACATACCATACGGCAAGTTACAGAACTCAGAAGTACTAATATAACCTTAGGAATAGATTATATTCGACTTTATTACCAAACTACCTAAATCAGACAGACACAATATAATTATAGTAGTGGTAGACCGATTAATAAAATATTCATATATAATACCAACGACAGAAACCATCGATATAAGCACCATAGCATTTCTATTATTCAGATATATATTCACCAATTATAGAATACCCCAGAGAATAACCTCAGACAGAGATAAGCTTTTTACAAGCAAGATATAGCAATCATTTACGGACTTTATAGGTATTAAATATAGACTCTCTACTGCCTATCATCCTTAAACAAATAGCCAGACAGAGAGAACAAACCAAACCTTAGAACAGTACCTAAGATACTATATAAACTACCAGCAAGATAACTAAGCGGGACTGTTACCACTAGCATAATTCGCATATAACAATAGCATATATACGACCACCAAAGAAACACTATTCTTCACAAATTATAGGTATAATCCTATAATTATTAGTAAAGCAATCAGAAAAAAGACAGAAGCAGAGTCATTAAGACTACTGGCTTCAGAACTTAAGCAACTATACCTCTAGTTAGCCAGAGACATCGAATTTTTCAACCTATAAATAAAGTATTACTACAACAAAACCCACCAGAGGAGACCAGACTTCAAAAAGGGGGAGAAGGTATACCTCCTACGTCAGAATATCAAAACCAAGCGACTAAGTTTAAAGCTTAACTACCTAAAACTAGGACTATTTAAAATTAAAGAAAAAAACAGGACCAGTTAATTATCGCTTAAAACTACCAGACAGTATACGACGCATACATACAACATTTTATATCTCGTTACTCGAAACCACACCAGAAAACGCCGAACTCGCTACAAACGTAGAAATCAAGGAAGAGACCGAAAACGAATATAAAGTCGAAAATGTTCTAAGTATAAAACGCGTTAACAGAAAACCTTACTATCTAGTAAAATAGGAAGGATACAGTACCTCAGAAAACACATAGGAACCTATCGAGAACCTAACAGACTACCACCAGCTGGTTTAACAGTACCACCAACGGGTAAAGGGGACTTTACGGCCCTAGCCGATAAAAAGGCGTCCAGGTCGTCCCAGGAAAGAGACAGTAAGGGATCTACCAACGCAATTATCTGTATTAGAGTAGGATCCTCAGACGTCGCCACAAGGACCTAATAGTCCTGTACCAAGGTATAATTAATTCTCTCAGAAGCAGCACGAGAAGACTCAGCCTTATACTCTTTTCGCTTAGACTCAATACATTTATCTTCAAGGCGCTATAATTCTTCAGCCTTATAATACTCAAGCTCCTCTAACTCAGCAATATCCTGACATTCCCGTACAATAAAATCACCAGTACGCTTACACAGTAGCTTCTCTTACTTATAAAGGCACATTAATTTTACAAAGATTTTATTCTGAGCCTACAGGAGCTCCTCCTCCTGATTACAAAGGGAAGACTAGGACTTTAGAAGACAACGCTACTTAGCATCAGTAAACAACTTCTCAGACATCTTATACTTAACGCCTCGACCGGCACAAACACAACAGAAGCAGCTCTTAGAGCACTCAGAACGAATATAAACGTATCGAAGGTAAGTACAACAGAGACAGGGCATAAGGGACTTAAAACCTTCGTGGTCAATCAACTAATAAAGCTTACGACTGGAAACCCCAGAAGAGGAAGATATAATCAGCAAACATTTAGAAAAATAAGAAACAAGAAAGGGCCCGTACTTACTAAGGAAGAGTAGACGGCTATAAAGGATTCTCGAGGACAAGAACCTATAAAGGAGGGGATAATGTTACAAACCTAACGACATAAGGGGTTACAACCTAACAGATAGGCTACCGAGAGCCAACTATTCTAAAGAAACACATACACATTATATACAACCAATAAGAAGTATTATACAGACGTTCCCAGAAGCAGGGGCCGGTTAGAACCATACTCCTAGGAACCAAAACAGAGCGGTACAAAAACATCTTACACAGGGATCCCGCTCAGTAAGCAGAAGGATAATCCGGGATACGGTATCCTCAGGCCAGACATTATCCAGTATATATACAGTTCTACAGACAACCCACAAGCAACCGCTCTAGTACCCGATCGGGCTACTTACGTGACAAATACAAAATCCTGTCCGTTCGGACAGAACAGACCTAACCTAACATCAGGACCGGGATTCTGACAGCACCTCAGGAAGGACTAGGATATATAGGGCGCTCTTTACGCACATATATTTAGTTCTTCGCAATCAATCAATCTAAGTTACTACAGTATACCTTCGGGCTATTCTTCATTCAGTTTCATCTCTTATGACAAATATACTACGAATAGGGGAGCTCTTCGGACTGACCTATTCGGCGCACTATCTGGCGCATCCTTCGAAGTTACTCTACAGGATCTGAGTCCGTATAAGGCTTAGCACAGCAACAGTACGATTGCAAGTCGATACTTAAGGATTACAAGTGATAGATATCACACCCAATCAAGACAGACCTAACAACTGGTAAGTTGTTGCACGATAGTCTAACCACTCACTGTGACCAGTTAGCAACGCGTAACATATCCCTCTTATACAGAGTATAGATAATTAAGTTAGAATAATCCTAGTTATATTGGATCATAAGAATAGCGCCGGCAGGAGGACGAAGGGCTGCTTTAGCTATATACTTAATACAGAAGGCAAACAAAAGATAGGTAATTTGATTATAGAGAGGACAAAGACTAAGGACAGTACTGGCCATACTTCTAGGGCTATTATTATTATTACTACCTCTACCTACAGCTTCAGTATAACCTTTGCCTTTAGCCGTATAATAACCACCCTAACGACTACCAGGAGGACAAACAGCACCTACAGAAGGAGGACCACTAAATTCAGCAGCAGTAGGACTAGTAGCAGCAGATATAGCAAAGGATTACAATTTAACAATAAAAGAAAGGGACGAGATAAGGTAAAGATAAGAGGAAAGTAAGAGTTAAGGACAGAAAGGTAGAAGCCTTTATCTTAGAGATATTAAAGAGATTGTATTGCTTTATTTATATCTACATACAAACACACCCAAAGCGGTACCTGCCCCAGGCCTTTGTACGAGATGACACCATTCGGCTTAGATCGCCTAACCTAACTCTGACCTTTGTTGATAGTCAAGTCGACCATCTCTGAGAGAGAAGGATGAATTATCACGGGATTCGAAGTATACGATACCCCAGACTTTTGAGGCCGATTCATAGACAAATCCCCTTTGAGTCACCTGCATATCGATATCCACCCAAACCCTAATGTATTTAAGATCCCACAAGTATTCTGGATTCTTGATCTTCTCAAGAATCCGTCTCTGTATCGACTGCCCAATCTGATCTCTACCGTCCGATATCCTTGCCTAGTCATAGGTCTCTAGCCTGACAACTTAGTAACCATTACACAATCTTCAAAAAATTAAGGTGCCTAAGCTTTCAGGCATCGATAATTATACTATATGGTTAATTAGGGCCTATGCCCTATTGGTCAAAGAGGATCTAGGGTTTGATACCCTAGACCCAGACGGAACAATATCTGATACAACCAATATTACTCCTACCAAAAATAGGAAAGCACTTGCTATCATTAAGCTATTATGTGATGATAGTCCTTTATTATATATAAAGGATAAAACTAGTGCTATTCAGGCTTGGAATACCCTAAAGGAATTATTTAATCCTAAGGGTTTTACCACTGAATTCCTAATATTGAAAGAGTTTTTCAATACTACTTTGGCAGATTTTGACACTATAACCTTAATAAGGTAAAACTGCTTACTAGTGATCTTAAATCTAAGGATATTATACTACCTAATCAGGTAGTTATTACCTGGATTTTAAATAGTCTAGACGAAGATTATTCAGGATTTATACAAAATATTATGTAATCTCTGTGTAATGATCCTAAGATATATACTATTGATTCACTGATAAAATCACTTATCGATGAATCATGTGGCAAAGAAGATAATACTATCTATAGTATTAATAATTCCTTCTTTAACAAAAACAATACAAACAAAATCACCAAAAAACCATAGAAAAAACAGCTATATAAAGGGAAATTCTGCAAAAATTGTCACAAAATTAATCATAATGTTAATGATTACTATTTCCTATACCCTAATAAGCATCCAGATTGGTGGAAATCAATTGATACAACCGATACAAACAATACAAACGCTATAAACAACAAAAACAACAAGAATAATAAAAACAACAAAAATAATCAAAATAACAACCTTCAAAATAACGACCAAATCGCTGTTGTTAATACTATTCTATCTGATTCAGATGATTTTGACACTATACCTATTCAGGATATTGATATAGAGATTAACAATCTTCTATTAGATCTTGATAATAATGTAAGTGTTGATAATACCCTTAAAAATAACAAAAATATACTTACAAATAATAAAGGTTATCTAGGCAAACTGCCCTATCAGATTGGACCTATTTATAATTTTGTTATTGATACTGCTGCTACTGTCTCTGTTATTACAAATTTAAATTATTTTTGTTATAACAAGCAGTAAATAAAACAGTAAACTGGGGAAAAGCACTAAAAATACCAATAAATATAAAGGGACTGTTATTATACAGACTAATCTAAACTATATATATATAATGTATAATGTGCTATATATGCCTGAATTAGGAATTAATATATTAAGCACAAATAGGCTAAAAGGCCTATCTATTTTTAAAGAAAATAGTATATATATATATAATAATAAAAGACCAACAATAAGAGGATATAAAGATACTCTATATAAAACTAATACTAATATATTATATCCTAATAAGATATTTGATATAAAATATCAAAATAAGCTGCTATATCTAGAAGATAAAGATATAGAGATAAATAACTAGCATAAGAGACTAGGCCATATTGGACCTAAGGCTCTTAAATATATACTAAGCGATATTAAAAATATTAAAATATCAGACGAATACCTATATAACATAGTTAAAAACTGTGATATATGCCTAAAATCTAAAGCAAAAAGATATATAAATAAAAAGTCTAAGAATATTACTCTCTATAGAAGAGGAGAAAGAATATACAGTGATATAGGCGGTCCTATAACACCAAAAACGTATAATAACTATATATATTATATAACGTTTCTAGATAAGCAAACCCGCTATCTATTTACTATATTATTAAAGAATAAAAGCCAAGCTATAATAGCCTTAAAGAAGATAAAAGCTTTAATATATAATTAAATTGGTATCAATATAAAACAATTATTTACTGATAACGGTAAAGAATATATAAATAGACCAATAAAAAATATAACTAATAAATATGGTATTATACATAATACTAGCCCTGCTTATATAAAAGAGCCTAATGGTCTAATAGAGCGGATAAATCTTACCTTATTAAATAAGGTAAGGGCAATGCTAGCTAATAGTAATTACCCTAAATATCTATAGGGTGAAGCCCTAATGGCAGCTACCTATTTATATAATAGGACACCACATAGTGCTCTAGGGTTTAAAACACCATATGAGTTATATAATAAAACAAAGCCCTCTATTGATATATATGACTAATTAAAAATATGGGGTTCTACTGCTTATTATACTATCAATAAGCAAATAACTAAGCTAGAGCCTAGACAAGAAAAAGCTATATTAGTAGGCTATACTGATTATGGCCACTATAAGCTTTATATACCTAATAAAAGAACTACAATAATATCAAGAGATATTATAATCCTAGAAGGCAAATACTATAATTTTGATAGTATTAAGGGTGATATAATAAATATATATCCAAATAATAATAAAAGGGTTACCCAGAGAACCCTAAACCCTAAACCCTTAATATATAAAATAAATACAAGAGCAAAAGAATATGCAAAAATTTCAGAGGATCCCTCTCATAAAATTAAAGTCCAAATACCAATAAAAAATACTACATACTATAATAATAATAATAATAATAATAATAATAATAATATACTATATACACTGTCTGATACAGCAGTAGAAGCTATATATAGGCCTATATATAGTAGTCTATTAAACTTTGTTTTAACTATAACTACTACTAAGGAACCTAATACACTAAAACAGGCCCTAGAAGGCCCTGATAGCCTATATTGGCAGAAAGCCTGTATAGCTGAAAATACTGCCTTAGTCAGTCAAAAAAACTTGGGATATTGTTGATATACCTAATAATGTAACCCCTATCAATGGCCGTTGGGTCTTTAAGATGAAACCTACTATAAGCGGAACAGCCAATAATACTGGTCATATTACTAATAGTAATAATACTATTAGATATAAAGCTAGATAGGTTATACAAGGTTTTAATCAAAGATTAGGAATAGACTTCCTAGAGACCTTCTCAACAACATATCGAACAGAATCATGGTATATGCTACTATTAATAGCTGTTAATAAAGGCCTATATATATGGCAATATGACGTTAAAAATGCCTTTTGTCATACTGATATTGATACAGATATATATACGATATTACCAATAGGATTATATAATAATCCTAAATATAATAATAAATATGCTAAGCTTAATAAAGCATTATATAGATTAAAACAATCCCCTAGACTATAGTATCAATACCTAAAATCAATACTAGAAACACTCGATTTTGAGGTATTTCTATATGATAAAGGAATATATATAAACAAAAAGGATAGTTATATACTAATTTGTTATGTTGATGATATATTAGTATTATATAAAGATCTATCCTATATAAAAGCCCTAAAAAATAATATAAATAAATCTATTAAGTTAGACGAAATAGGTCAAATTACTACCTTTCTAGGTAATGATATATATATTGACTATCAAGCTAAAAAGCTATATATATATCAAACAAAATATATTGATAAATTATTATCAAAATTTAATATATATAATAATAATACATATAAACCAAAGGATATACCTGGAGAAGCAGGAATAAAATTAATAAAAAATACTACTACTGCTAGTAATACTAATATAAAACAATATTAAAAGGAAATAGGCTCTCTACTATATTTAGCCTTAAAAACAAGGCCTGATATAGCCTTCTCTGTATCATATTGTGCTAGGTTTATATCAAACCCTAGTAAAGAACATTTTAAGGCTATACACTATATATAGTGTTATATACTCAAATATAATAAGAAAGGCCTAATATATAATTACTCTGGTAGTAATCTATATATAAAAGGCTATTGTGATAGTGACTAGGCAAATGATATTAATAATAGAAGATCTACTACTGGCTATATATTTAGTCTAGGTAATAATCTAGGCCTGACTAATCCTATATCCTGGAATAGTCAGCTTTAAAAAACTGTAGCTTTATCAAGCTATAAGGCTGGATATATGGCACTAAAAGAGGCTACAAAAGAAGCAATATATTTAAATAATATACTTATATATATAAATAATTACCTAAATTTAGGTTATACTAATACTATACCAATAATATTAATAGATAATAAAGGAGCTAAAAAATTAGCTGAAAATTCTGAATTTCATAAAAGATCAAAGTATATTGATATAATATATCATTTTACTAGGAATGCTATACAAAATAATCAAATAAAACTAGTACCTATACCCTCAAAAGATAATATTGCTGATATACTTACTAAAAATATAATAAAAAATATATTTGATAGCCATATACCAAAAATAATAACTAATATTCAAGACTAATCCTTATATATACATATATATATATAAAGATTAAGGGAGGATATGAATATTATCCTATAATACTCTAACTAAGATCTAGTTAAGATCTAACTAAGATCTAGTTAAGATCTAACTAAGATCTAGTTAAGATCTAGTTAAGATCTAGCTAAGATCTAGTTAAGATCTAGTTAAGGTATAACTAAAGATAAATATACTATAACCAAGGATAAATTTACCTATTTTAGGTAAATAATCCTAGAACCCCAAGGTCGCCTAAACCTATACTAAAATAGTTTTAATCGCCTAAACCTACTCTCTAAATTAGAGAGGTATAGGTAGTAAAATAAATAAGGTCCTATTATAAAAATACTATTAGATATAAGACCCTCTTAGCTAGATATAATATACAGAATAAGAAGAAAATAATATAACGATTAACATAATAATCAGAAACCTCTATAATCAAGCAACCAGATCCTTAATCTTATTGATTACTCAGTAATCACCTATCTATAATTATTCCTCTTATATCTATATTCCCCTAAGCCTAGTAAGACCTCAACAGTCTTATAATAATAATTCTAATTTAAGCTTAAAATACCTATAACTTAATAACTTATTTCTAAACTAGTCTAATAGTAAAGAATAAGATTAAAAAAGTTCTAGAAATCTATACTTAAAGGATCCTTATAGTCCTAGAACTAACCTAAATTAAAATAACTCTAACTTATACCTAAATCCCTCTTATTTTAGTAGTAATCCTTATCTATTTTTTCTTTAAAATAATAATAATCTAAATAATATATCTATTAGAGAGATTAACTAATCTATCAGAATCTCTTTAAATAATTATTTTAACTATAGTAAGCTAGACTATTAGATAAGTAAATATTATCTACTACTAAGAGCCCTAGGGGTAAAGATCTAATAAGTTTATTTAAAACCCTAGTATTACTATAATAATATTTAGTTAAAAAACTTAGAAAAAGTACTAAAGTTAAACTAGCTTCTATAAGTTCTAACTCTTAGCCTTAAGTAGAAATAGTTATCTATCTCTATATTCTAATTTATATCTAAAATAATATTAAAATATATATAGATATTAATATCTATATAGAGATAGACCTTATTAGTTATAAATTTATTTAGAAATATTACTTTTATTAAGCTAAGTATAATATTCTTTTTTTAGAAATAGTAGGCTAATAAAATACCCCTATCTATAGTATATAGACTATCCTAATTACTATATATAATTCTTAAGGAACTAAGTAAGAATTTTTATATCTTTATATTATTATTAATAAAGATCTCTGTTTATTAGGATCTTTAGTATTATTATTAAATATAACTATTTAAGAAATATAAATTATATTAGCCCTATAGCAGAAATAATAGTAGTTTAAATATAAAAAGAAGATAATAGAATAGTTAAAGTCTTACTAGTTTATAAAAGTATATAGAAACTAAGCTTATATCTTTATAATTATTAAAATACCTAAAAAAGTCTAGCTTTCTCTAGAAGAAAAAAAAAATTTAATAATAAGTTAAGACTAAATTCTCTCTAAATTATTAGTATTTAAAAATATATTTAAGATAAAAAACTCTAAGATTCTACTACTATAAAAGAAGACTAACTATTTAATTAAGTTTAAAGAAAATATATTATCCCTATATAGCCTAATTTACTCTTTCTTATAAGCTAAACTTATAGAGTTATAGAAATATTTTAATAAAAATTTATTAAATAGTTAAATTAGACTATTAAAGAGCTTAGTTAGTATATCTATCCTATTTATATCTAAAAAGAACAGAGGACTATATCTCTATATTAATTATTAAAGATTAAATAAAGTTTCTATTAAAAACTAGTATTCTCTATCCCTTATATTAGAGATTTTTAACTATCTTTCTAGGGCTAGGTATCTTAGTAAAATTAATATATAAGATATATACTCTACAACAACTTGGTCTTACCAAATGGCAGCCATTTTCGGCCTCCAGTGACGCCTTTTTCGGCCGTCATCTGGTAACCCGTCCCGACACGACCTCCGGCCTTCTACCGCCACGCACCAGTCAGACCCCACCCGCAAGCCCTTTCCCCACACCCCCCTCGCAAGTTCTGTTCCTGAGTTGTTTTGGAGCATCTCGGCGAAACGGTCTGCGGTGGCTAGGCTCACTGAGGGCGCCAAAAATGGCCTCTCTGTCACTGCACCTTGTCAAGATGGTGCCTGCCCACCATGTGCCCTCCCTCCTCCTTATGTTTTCTCTACTCTCCCTCCTTGTTCGCCCTCTCGACTGAGAGTGCTTCTCTGCCTGCAGTCTCTCACCGCGGCCTTCCCTCTTCCATTCCTCGTGCTTCCTTCCTCGCTCGTTTCTGCTCGCTCAGCTCCTAGTGCATCGTCCCCAATGCCCGTCGCCAGCTAGGCCACTCGTGAGCCAACGACCGCTTCGTCATACCTCGGTCTTCGAGTATCGTTCCCTTGCCCTCATCCTGGCAGTCCCGTCACTTCCGCCAAGTCCAACGATGAAGCGTTCTCGACGCCAGCGGAATAGAAAGCCGGAGAGCGACCTTTGCGAGGAAGACATAAGTACGACTAACTCCAGCGACTCAGATCAGGGCGATGCTACGTACGAGACGGATCTGACGGAGCTGGAGGACTTCCCAAGCCCGCGAAAACGCCTCCGAGCGAATCAGAACCTTGTCCATGAGCCAGAGCCCTCCTACGATGCTGAGGATATCTACCAGGATCCACTGGATGAAGGCGGAGTCGATCTCTCTGAGATCCCCGAGGATTTTGATAAAGCACCGGGTACCATTGAACGACGAGAGCGGATTGAGAGCCGGTGGAAAAGGTGAGTGAGCCATTGAGATTCATAACACTTAATGCTCTCCTAATACAGGCATAGGTACTGCACCAGCCAAGTGCGCAATAAGCCCAACGAGCCAAAATGGCGTGAGGTCGAGGAGGCGCTTCGCCAGGCATCGAACAATGATATGTATCGGTTCCTACGTTGGTGTCTCCAGCTCGAGCGAGGCGAAGACGGCCGACATATTCCAGGAATCAACAAAGCTAGTACATTTGAGACAGATTGGAAAAATCTTCGTTTGTACTATCAGAGACTCACTAAGATTGTAATTAACGATGACGATGGCTCCGAGATACGAAGAGTCGGTATACCTCGAAAGTTTCCAATCCCGCTTGAATACCGTGACTTACCGTTTTCGAATCCAGGGTATGAAGTATTTGGTCCAGGAGTTTGGTTTGGATACGCAACCTGGAAGGAAGACGCCGGTTTATATCGAGGATATCGGCCCCTTCAATGAAACTATTCTATCGACACAGGAGAAGAAGTTCCATTTGGGCTTCCAACGTATCCAAGTGTGTCTGTTCAACTCGCTCGGCATCTTCACCGTGCACCGGAGGAGTGCCTTGTTGAGTCTTCAGTTCAAGGACCTGGTCATCTCCCTCCAGAAGGACCCGCGTGGAGGCCCGCCCGTCCCTTTGATCGAGCTTACTCCCGAAGGGACTAAGAAATTCCTCGGAATCACCAAATTGTATGGTTATGCAATTCCTCTATCCCTTTCTCAAATCCTCGGCTGCTTTTTTATGCATAAATGTCCTCTGGGGATGCTTCTTCGGAACTCCAGCATTTCAAGATTGGGTCACGCGGCTAACCAATCAACAGAACTACTTTTGCACTTCCCGAGATCGTTTACGGGCCCTCTCTGGTGATTTGCCCGCATACGTTGCTTTTTGGCATCCTGTTTCATGCGAAGGCATTTCGGAATCAGGGGCTGACTTCGAAGGCTCAGCTACGGAATCTCTTTATCAGCAAAGGATGTGAACAGCTTCTGGTGCCATTGGACCCAGAAAAGTCCCACTGGTATGTGTTTTGCAAAACGGAGTTGGTCAAGGGGGTTCCAACCATTCAACGGACTACGCAGATGCCGAAGTCTACGATGTCCGCGTTGCTGGTCACATTTGGCGAGATCCGTGGGTGGAAAGGGGCATTCCACGCCCATCAATTCCGGTATGGAAGTGGCAAAGTGCTCAACGAGAGTGGTAGGTTCTTCTGTGTAGAATGTGCATTTCATTCAAAGGCTTGGTGACTGACCTTATGCACAGGTTGGGTGAGCAAGGAGCAGCATATGTTGATTATGAAGCACGCCAGCCCGCGTACCTTTCTCAATCATTATCATCCCCTGCAACTCGACACCGACATGATCCGGGTTATCTGTGGGCTCGACCCGGATGTCGAACTGATGCGAGCCATCACACGGCAAAGCCGTTGGCGAGACACGCGACGCCCACGCTACTTGACTGATCAACAGCGGGCACAAGTTGAAGATCACCCCGAAATGGAAGAGGCCCGGCGCAACCTCGACAAGATCCGCGCACAATACGAAGAGACCCAACAACCCGGCCTGCTTCTGCGGCTCCAGCAACGGGAGAAGGAAGTGAGAAACACGCGAAAAAGGTTGCACCGAAGCTTACGGCATCAGATCCGAGAGAAATTTGATGAGGAGCAAGCATTTCTGGACATTGAGGCGCAGCTGTCAGGAACCGCGGTCAAGGAAGAGAGCGACGACACTTCATCCTTGGAGGACACTATGCATCCCCTTCAGTTGTATCTCGTGCAGAATCTCCTTTCCTACCCTGTTTCGAACTCGTTGGAGGATGAATGGTACCGGCGTGATACGGGTACCGCAGCTGTTGTTCAGTACTGTGATGTCCTTGAAGGGGGCCCGTTGAGGGGCCGGCCTAAACAGAAAGTTTCTAAACCTGCCCTGCTTGCTGGACCGATAGCCCAACCGAAGGATTTACAGCATGCCCAAAATGATACTGACTCATGCAAGGATATTTCCGTATACGGCAAGCCCTTGCGTGCTACCAAGGAATACCTTGAAACCGCTAAGCAGCCAGAGGCTTGTTTTCAGTGCTTCGCGAGTGAAGGGCGTCCGGACAAGGTTCGTTTTCAGATGTTCCATGATCCTGGATGTGTTACACGCCACTTTGATGCCATTCATCTCAAAGAAGAGCCACTCAAGTGCAATTGGTGCGAAGTCGGCCTGTTACATCGAATGGCATTCCAGCGTCATGCCTTTGATGTACATCGTGTGCGGAGTCGCTGGCGTTGCCCATATCCAATGGAGGAACTTCGGAAGCAAACATAGGCCGACCATGGCGATGCGAAGCCTGTTGTCTCGAGACCCGCTTGTGCTTATTTCTAGGAGCGTGACAACTGATGCGCATACCATGTATAGCAAAATACCTCCGACAATCACAACAAGATTGCCTAGAATGGAAAATTCGAAATTACTTTAAACTTGTAACGGGAGCGCTAAGAATTACAAACAAGGGCAATCTGGAGCTCTTTCAGAATACTATTAAGGTTGATCGCAGCTTAGAAAAGAACAAGTTATGTACAGTCATTCCATTTTCTTTTCCCGGCTTTTGATGCGGTCGCGGCGCCAACGTAGGTAAAGTAAAACTTCCATCCCTCCCGAAATGAGCGCGAACATGAGAATCTGTCAATTTTCGGTACTTCTTCGTGTACCAGATTGATCATGTTATGGACATCCCTAGGAGTCAAATCTAGCCGGTCGGGGTCCTCGACCATGATATTATGAAATTTGAGAGAGCGCAGGGACTTGACGTTGTTTTGTAGAAAACTTTCTACAAAAGCCCGCGTCGTATAAATTAAGCACAAATCTAACTCTCGTAGACTCAGATTTGTGTGAGACAACAAAGCCAATGCTAGATCACTTCTGACAAGCCGTAGAACCGGAGCATGTCCCACTAGTGCGGTGAGAAGAGTCGTCAAAGAGTTCCACTGTGGGCTTCCCAGTGAAGGATCGTCGCGGTGTGTCAACGAGGTGAGCTAGATTTCCTGAAAAGGTGAGCCGGCAGAGACAAGAGCATTCACCACTAGTTGGACATAATGTGTATAAGCATTCTGCTCTATCATATCGCATATTTCTTGGTATTCTTCCTCCCAACTCTCGCCTTAAAACTCACAAAACACCAGCACTAATTCTTTTAAATTGAAGAACTGTTTGAACGCGAGATTTAACAACTCTGCGTCTCTGCCGGTGTCTATAATGCTTTGTTGCTCAGCATATCTTCGTCGTATTGTTTCATAGACATCCGTGTATGAAGGATGATTGCATCCGAGATATTCATGGTCTTGCCAATTCTCATTACCATCGACATAGTCGGAGCCTCCACATAACTCAACATAAACCTGAGGATTCAGGAAATCATTTTTGAACCTCTCATAATTGCGTATCTCTGGCTTAATGTTAGTCTTGTCCGCAGAATGTTTCCGTAAGGGCTCTTACCAGGTTTCAGCAACTGCGGGATAGTGTATTGGAAAGAACGTATGTACTGACGTAATTGCGAATGAAGAATCTCAGCCAATATGTCGAAACCCACATTCGAGAAGTCAATTCGAATCTTATAAAATAGAAATGGCAAGCAGACATCCCTCGCTCGCTTGTTGACACAGGAAAACTGTCTGATGTCCCTTGCATGAAGACAATTCACAACGCAGAAGAGAATTTCATTGGGCATGAGCCCAAAAATATTCCGCTCGTAAAATTTCTTCATATTCGATTCCCCAAGGCATAGTAATAGTCATGCCAGAATACCCCAAATAATTGAGTCCTGGAGTAGGTCCTATTTATTGTCTTGGATTCTACCATAGGCCAATAGTTGTGCTTCCAGGAAGCTGACTAAGAAAACTGGTGCCCCAGTGACGTAGTTGTAAAGGTCAATGCTCAATGCCACGCACCTCACAAAGCTGACTTGAGAAGCAAGCATACCTACTTGTATTTGGAATGGAAGATCCAGGCCCAGTCCTGGTGGTTCTTGCTGACCGTCAGTGGCAGGTTTCGAGCTTATTTTCGAAATGATTCTCTTAGTCGCCGTCTCAACGACCTCCATCTGGTCCACGCGCACGACGGGATAAGTTCGCAGCAATGTTCCTAGATTCGCCCAAATCACTGAATTCTTGGCCCGCGCTGCAGAGGTGCATGCATACGTTGTCAATTGAATTGTGTCATCTTCCAAATAGGCAACTGCTTAATCCTAGCGACACATCACCCGTAGAAGTTTAGTGTCTTCAGAATCAGATAGTCTGCGAAGCACGGAAACTTCCGCCCTCTCCGTCCTAAAATGGACGGAGAATATTGACCCACGCTTGATGGAACCCCGCTCTATCGCCGTCACAAGCCTTCGACTGGTCGATCAGGCGCTGATATCTCTGTCTCTCCTGCTCAGCCTGTGGTAGCAAAAACTGATTCAGGCTCGGGGGAGTTTTACACCCTGTCAGCGAAGAGGTCGACAAAGGCAGCCTATCTAGCTCTCAGGCTTGACTCGGAGTGCCAGTCGCAGCATATGATCTACTCGCCTCGAAAATGTGTTGACGCAAGAGAGCCGCCTCAGGAGAAACAGATGGAGACGCGGCGATCAGGAAGAACAACAAGAGCCTCCGCTAGATTGCCGCTGCCGCGACGGTCAAAGCGATTGCGGGCTAAATGACTTGGTCTGGAATTAATTTTGTCTTTGATAAACCATCTCGCATGTTTCCATGAAGTATTGACTACAGTAATGCTAATTCCAAAATTTTCAGTGCTGGGCTACAATCGAACCTCTTATCTGGTCCATCTCTCAAATTCACTTCTGTAGGGGGCATCACTGCTTTGCGTTCCGAGTAGCAGAATTTGAGGGATATTACTAGAGTATTCAGTGCGGACAAGGAAATATTAACACGCCGGTACTTTGTCACGCCTCACCGCCCTGCCTTTTACAATACAATACATATCTAGATCATATTGAATCAAGGGATTCAATATAGCTTTACTGTGATATAACCAAAGATACACGAGAGAATAAGTACCAGTGTCCACGTTAATATTTCATATTTCCTTGTCTGCCTGTTGAAAACTTTCATCTGCTCACACAAAAGGGTTGAAATACTTGCATGGATACCAAAAATGATACAAGCTAAAATTAATTTTCGACGTGCATAAAAGACGAGGACGAAGTCGCATTCCCAAAAAGCAGCCGGTTCCGATTTGATCGATCGCGGGTATGGCGAATGGAGAGAAGAAAAAGAGAGAAGAAAAGAAATAAAAACCTGTTTGTAAGCCCCGCACCCCTTTCTACATTTAACAATTCACAGCACTTTCTCAGATGCGTATATTCTCCTTCAACTTTAATTGGTTGCTATTTGGGTGGTAATTTAGCCATTGCCAATTTTCTCCCCGCCACCGCCAATGGCCCCCCCCCCCCGCCTTTTTGTTGAACTTCCAATTCACGCATGATTCTAGTATTTCGACTCAACGAGTTTTATTCCGATGACTTTGCTGTGCCCTGCTCCTGCTGCTGCTGTACACACCTTTGTTGGAGAGAGAGAGAGCGTGGCATCTCTCTACTCGTATAGCCTTCTTTCCTTTACTGCAGAGCTGCCACTACTATGTCACTTCGACCCTCGGTCGCATTGCCACAGGTTGACCAACACCAAGTCAGTGTTGGCACAAGCAGGGAGCGAGAATTCTATAAGTAAATCCCACCATAGTAATTCGTATCTGCTCGGTTATCCCCATTAGCGGTGCAATCCTTAGAAATCCTCCAAAGTCCATAAGCTAACCATGCGGCCGACTTAGGTACTTACCGAGGTACTCTTTGGATTCAGATACTCTAGAACATATCAGTGCCACCACCCCAGCAAATGAAATCGTCGCCCGATCGTCTCCAGACCCTGCTCTGACGGCGTTTGCGCAACTGGGTGCTCTGCGACTAGATGCCCAACGTGTGATCATCTCGCTATTTGGTCGACAAGCGCAGCACGTTCTCACCGAGGCCACTCGGACCCTCAGCCTTCAGGATGATGTCCATCACAACCTTCGTGACGAGCTTTGGATTGGGCGTTGTACCCTCTCCTATAGTCGCAGTTTCTGCAAAGTGGTTATGAACCCACCGAAAGACGTGCCGAAGGCTAGTGACCGGATATTCGTTTCGACAGACCTACTACGGGACGATACCTTCAAAGATCATTCAGATGTGACTTCCTTGCCGAATATTCGCTTTTTGGCTTCCAGCCCCATTATCAGTCCCAAGGGGATCGTGATTGGCGCCTATACAATCCTAGATAATAAACCCCGTGATCCGCTGGACACCGACATACTCGAGTTTTTGGTCGATATCTCAACCACCGTGATGGATTATCTGGACACCAGCCGGTCGAAAGCCCAGAAACACCGAGGCGAGCGCATGATGGTTGGTATCGGGAGCTTTCTCGAGGGCAAAGGTAGTCTACGGAATTCTTGGCTCACCGAGACCGAGGTTGCTCAATCCCCGATCGAGGAAAACAGCAATCATGAGGGCCGTGTTAATCAAAAGCAACAAGACAAGCAGATCTCTGAGGACGTCGCTAAATCCATGGCACCAAATGGGACACCAAATCAACTGCCTTTCCGCCCTGGCAATCTTCATCTGCCTGGGAAATTCGGTTCCCAGAAACATGGACAGCAAGGCAAAATAGATTCGAAGGCCCAGACAAAGCCGAACAACGCCCCTCAGGCGACATCTACAGTTAACGACCAGCCAACAAAGCAGCCTCTAAGGGATAGCCTTTCTTCTCAACTTGGGGAGGTCTTTTCGCGAGGCGCCAATATCATTCGCGAGAGCATCGAAGTCGAAGCAGTCGTCTTTTTTGATGCCAGTTTTCGCTCCCAAATGGCTCCAGAGCAAAATAATTCTGACTCTGAGACCAGCACCATAGAAGGCCTTTCTTCAGGAGACGAAGAAGCCCTGTCTCGCGAAGCCGCCAGGCGCCGGGAAGATCTAATCGCCGAACAGGCCGATGATGGAGGTAAAGATACGTTGGATCCATGCAAAATAATTGCGTTTGCAACTTCAAGTGCGTCTAGTGTGAACGACCAGTTAGCAGACGATAATAGAATCGTGTTATCCGAGTCATTCCTCGGCGGGCTTTTACACCGGTATCCTCGAGGGAAAATATTCAATTACGGCCAGGACGGAGCTTTATCATCTGATGACACTAGCGATGGTGTGTTCAAGAAATTTCTCCGGCGCCCCAGAGGCAGGAAATATAAAAGAACGCAGAGATCAGTGTTACGGCAGGATGCTGAGACACTTTTGCGACTTGCTCCTGATTCTCGAAGTATCATCTTCTCACCACAGTGGGATTCACATAAGGGAAGATGGTACTCCGGTAGCCTTACATGGACAAAAGCCAAGCACCGGGTTTTTACCTCAGACGATGAGTTGGCCTTCGTGTTGACGTTCGGACACAGTCTCATGGCGGAAGTGCACAGGCTAAACGCTCAATTTACCGACCGGGCAAAAGGAGACTTGCTCGCAGGACTTAGCCATGAACTTAGGTCACCCCTTCATGGGATCTTTGGCACAGCGGAGCTTCTTAACGATACTGTAATGGACGCCCTACAACGGGGTTTTGTTCATACGATTTCCTCTTGTGCTTTCACACTTCTTGGCTCTATCAACCAACTTCTTGAATATGCCAGCATCAATGATGTTCAACCGAACTCAGCCACTACCCCCTATGGCAGTGGTAATACTGAACAAAGCTCTCCATCAAAAGATAATCGACCAGGAGTCCGCTCGCGTTCGAAATCTGGAAATGTGGATATAGAATCCTATGTCGAACTTGATGCTGCTGTGGAGGACGCGATCGAAACAGTCTTCGCAGGCTATGCCTTTTTCAACAGTACACGCTCTCCACTCCGCGGAGTAGCTGGCTTAGCAGATCTCGGGGGCAGACCATTTGACTCCCAAGGCGGAGTCAAAGTAATCTTCGATATCGACCGCTCCCAGAGCTGGAAGTTCTCAACACGACCAGGGGCCTGGCATGTGATTCTCACAAATATATTTGGCAATGCGCTTAAGTTTACCCAGCGCGGCCACATCCTTGTGTCTCTGAAATCCACACCGACTAGATTCGACAAGGATGGTGCGGCCAAGCGGTCAAAGGTCACCATCACTATCAAAGACACCGGCTGCGGTATTGATCCTGAATACATGAAAAGTGGCCTGTTCACTGCCTTTGAGCAGGAAGATAGGATGTCAATAGGGAACGGTCTAGGGCTCAACATTACTCACCGGATAGTATCCTCTCTTGGAGGTGATATCCGGGTCAATTCTGAAAAGGATGTTGGCACTGAGGTTGTGATAACCGTGATCCTCGATCATATGTCCGAGCTAAACACCCCCGAGGGTGAGATCAGCCAGTCCCCTGTCCCTCCGGTGAGAGCACTTGTCCATGGAAAGACGGTTGGGTTGTTGGGCTTAGGGAATACCACCCTGGATATGGCCCTATCTGCGTCGTTAGGGAAACTATGCCATGACTGGCTCAAAATGGACGTCTGTTTGGTCATACCGACGCAGACCCGTTTTGCTCATTGTGACTTTTACATTTCGCTCCATGAATACTTGGATATGGGGAACATGGAAATCAAGTCCATTGCCCCAGGTGAATCAGAACATTTTTCCTCCCCTGTCATAATCATATGTTCATCTCCGAGGATCGTGCATTCAATGTTCGCAGCGGCTCGAAAGCGAGGAGATGAAGAGGTTCTCGAGTTCATTAGCCAGCCATGCGGCCCACGCAAGCTCGCTAAAGCATTGGATGTTTGTATGAAACGCCAGCAGCAGCGACTCGATTTGGCCCGAGGAAGGCTTGAGGAAGATGACATTCCTTCACAATCTGGGAACAAAGACAACTCCGAGGAACGCAAGAGATACTCGCTTCTCAATGTGCCGGAGTTAGGAGTCGGTGAGAAACTCAAAGCCGAATTGACACACAATCGACCGTCAATTTCCAACCATGGTCCGAGAAATTCATCTGAAAGGAGCCGATCACGTCAGGATCTCGATAATTCTAGAAATCCGGTAAACGCGTCGGCGGCTCCGCCAGAAGATCAATCCTCTGAAAACCAGCCCCACCTTCAAACTGAAGCCGGACTGATACCGCCCATGAGTGTCCTCCTCGTGGATGACAATGATATCAATCTCAAACTACTGGTTGCGTTCATGAAAAAAATGAAACACCACTTTCTACTTGCACACAACGGAGAAGAAGCCCTCGAGGCCTTCAAGGCAAATTCGTCCAGCATCAAAATAATCCTCATGGGTAAGTTCAAGTTCCAATCCACGTCGATATTCACGACAAGGTATCTTACATTCTCAATAGATATTTCCATGCCGGTCATGGACGGCCTCGAATCCACCAGGCGAATCCGCAAGTTCGAGAAGACTTTGAAAAGTCAGGGCCGTGTTACTATTGTTGCTCTGACTGGTGTAGCGCAAGCCGATACACAACGCGATGCGATACGTTCTGGTATGGATTTGTTCCTGACGAAACCGGTGCGACTAGATGGTTTGGCGCCAATAATTCAGGATGCCATATCTACCACCCAGCCAACAGGATACAGCGAGAAATCTTAACATACTTACCGGAAGATGGTCAAATCAGGCTCTAGAAAGAATCCCCTCGTTTGGCCACCTCGATCTGCAATTTCCTGTTTTGACCGGGTCTGCGAAGAAAATCCTGCCGTATGTGATGGAGTCGATCTTGGCGTTCATAAAGTCATACTATGTTCGCAATCTCCTGTTTTCCGGGCCGCTTGCACGGGGACTTTCAGGGCAAGTTGTCTCTTAAGCCATCCTTTCTCTCATATCTCACATACTTTCAATACAGGAAGCGACAGATTTTACAGTATATTCGAGATGACAAATAAAACATTTTCCGTCGTCGAAAAAATGCTGGACTACTTATATACGGGTGATTACTCAGAGCTCATTGATGATTGCCCGACTGATGCTTTGCATAAGGTGCCGGTTTCAATATCTGCCCTTCAACTACATACAAAGGTGTTTACTTTGGGCGATAAACATTGTATTCCTGAGCTTTGTGACGCGGCCGTGGGGAAATATTTGAACAGAATTATGAGTCACTTCGACCCGTTCGAATATCTTGATTCGATACCTGACGTCTTTTTCTCACCACTGAGCAACAACAACGAGCTCAGACAGCTCGCCATTCCCTTATCGAGGGACAATCTTGGGTTTCATTTGCGAAATACATCCGTCCGCACAAAATACGATTCAATCACCGCCCAAGTGCCGGAATTTGTGAAAGAAGTGCTCGACACCTTTTTCGATGCTGCGTTATTGGTAGACTGTGAAAATTGTGGCCAAAGGAAACCAATGTCGGCTTTACAAGTAAGGTGCCGGAAGTGTGGTTGGGGAAAAGATGTATCTCACAGCAATCGGGGGTTCAAAGATCAATAGTCACTCACCGTATAGAATGAAGCCTCCAGTAAATCAACTTACATGTCTTTCAGCCTTCTGAAGCATCTTACACCATTTTTCATTACAGTACAGATATACTGCCAAGGATGTGAGTCAAGGGAAGAGTAGCCAAGAATGTACTGCATTCTCTCCTTCGTTTAACCTCTAATAATACGTACACAAGGAGTGATCGCTGTTGAAGATTATACCTTGGATCGTATTCAGACATTTTGATGCCGCACTTGTTGTAAATAAGCGACATGGCATTCTACATAAATGCACGAGGAGCTAGTTGAAAAGATGTTTATTTTACCAGAAGTGGAACAGGGGCCAGAAATGGAAAACCTACTAAACCACATTCGTGAGGTATTGAGCAATGCCTTGATTGGGTCGAAGAAATCTTCGGACAACAGAATCATCACTAAAGAACGAAACTGGTATCATTGCAGAAAACTACTAAAGAACGAGACTGGTATCATTGCAGAAAACTACTAAGGCAGAGTTAAGCCTAGAAAAAATGAGTTATATAGAATCGTTCCATTTTCTTTTCCAGGTCCTTGAAGCAGGCACACGGCTAGCATAGATAAAAATAAATTTCCGTCCCTCCTGGACTAAGTGCGAACATGAGGGTATGTTGAAATTTATCTCTTTTTCGGGTACCAGATCGGTCATATCACGAACGTCTGTAAGGGTTACATGAGTAGAATCTCTCCGATCACAGTCTTCAACCACGATATCGTCAAATTTGAGAAAGCGTAGGGACTTGACGTTGTTTTGTAGAAAAGTCTCTACAAAAGTTCGCTTCGTATGAATGAAGCCCAAGTCTAATTCACGTAAGTTCAGGCTGGCGCGAGACAACAGAGCCAATGCTAAATCACTTCCGAAAAGCCGTAGGACCGGGGCATGTCCCACTAGCTCAGTGAGAAGAGTCGTCAATCGCTGCCAATCTGGGCTTCCTGGCGAAGGATCGTCACGGTGTGTCAAACAGGTGAGCTGGATCTTCTGGAGAGATAAGCCGCGGCGCTCTGCAGAGACCAAAGCGGCCAGCACCACTTTCAGATGGTGTACATTAGAATCCTGCGCCATCATATCGCACGTCTCTTGGTAATCTTTCTCCCAGCTTGCGCCTTGTATTCCACGAAAAACCAGTTCCAGTTCTTTCAGGTTCAAGAATTTCTTAAAAGCCTTTTTTAAAAACTTTGAGTCTCTCCCAGTGTCTATAAGGCTTCGTTGCTCAACACATCTCCGTCTCATTGTCTTATAAATACGCGTGTATGAAGGGTGGTCGCCTCCGGGATATTCCATTTCTTCCCAATCCTCATTGCTGTCAATATCTTCGTAGCAGTCAACATTGTCGTACCCTTCGCACATCTCGACATAATATTCCGGGGTCAAGAAATCCGTTTTGAATCTTTCATAATTGTATATCGCTGGCTTGAGATTAGCCTTCTGCGCGTATTGTTTTCGTAAAGGGATCTTACCAGGTTTCACTAAGTCCTGGACGATGTATTGGAAAGAAACGATATACCGACATATATGCGAGTGAAGCATCTTATCCAATTTTCTAAATCCCGCACTGGAAAAGTCAATGCTGACTTCGCGGAACAGAAATGGCAAGCAGACATCCCTCGCTCGCTTGCTGACACAGGAAAACTCTTTGATGTCCCTTTTCTGAAGACAATTGACAACGCAGAAGAGAATTTCAGTAGGCATTAGCTCGAAGCCTTTCCGCTCAGAAGTTTTCTTCTTCATATTAGACACCTCGGAAGATGATAAAAGAGTCATGCCAGAATATCACTGTCGGGGGGTAGGTCCTATTTATTGCCTTAGGATCTATGGCGGGCCAATGGTTTGGCTTCCAGGAAGCTGACTAAACAAACTGGTGCAACACCCCTGACGTAATTGTGAAGGTCAATGCCCAATACCATAAACCTCACAAAGCTGAATTGGCAGGCAAATGATCCTTTTTTTTTATTGGAATGGAAGATACTAGCTCATTCTAGGCGATTCATGCTGGAAGCCGTCGGTGGCAGGTACCGAGCGTGTTTTTGAAGCGAGCATGCGAAGCGTAATTTCAGGAGACACTCCAAGGGAGTAAATGGTGGGGCTTCCACAGCATCAAAATATTGATGTACTAATTTCTAGATGCAGAAACACATAGAATGAGAGGATAGAACGTGTCTATGAAATCCCCATGCTTCATAGAGAATCACATATTTTAACACTTAGACAACTGCTGAAATCAGGCTGTTCTTGCAAAAGGCAGATGAAGTTGGGAAAACACAAGAGAAGATTCAGGTGCGAAGAGACGTAATGAAGCATCAATTTAGGCAAGAAACCGACAGCACCTACTGCCCTAGAAAACCCTAGAAGCTCAAAGACTCCCTTCATACGTTTAACATCCAACGGGAGTTCTGAAAGTGTCCAGTAAAGTTTGTGGATGCTTATATGCTGAAGCTAATTCAGACCATGGCTAGGGGCAAAAGCGTACAGGCGGGCATGCATGAGCAATGTCCCAGGATATTTGCACAAGTAGTCACCTTCTCCACAACAGGGCATGGCTATCGAGTGATCTGGCTGCACTTGAAAATCTTCATGGTCTAGGAAATAGTTATTCCGAAGAGGAAGAAGTTTTTGTACTCTAGCATCGAATACATCTTCGCATGCAACGTGATTTAAGCCATCGGAAGCTAAAGCAGGGACCGAGTACTCTCCACTGTAAAGAAACTGCAGTACCTGGCCAAATATATCAGCTACATCATCGTATATGGTAAAGGTGTTTTCATTTGATCGACTGTCAGGGCGAATGATGCTTTGGACGATTGCGGTATACGCAGTGAAGCTTTCTCGATTTGGACCAACGTCGAAGTATACAATGGGAGAAACAATGTCACTTTTCCATGAGATTAAATTATTCAGAGCAATTTGTGTGGTACATGGTGCACTTACCTCGGCTCCATATGAGGTTCTCGAAGAGGTGTCATTAGTTTTGTTTTCGTCGAACAAGTCAGCGTGACGTGAAATCAAGAAATGTGGTCAAGGCACGGGGTGCGATATTTATGATGATCAACACTATGCAGCAGCAATATTTGTCATCACTTTAAATTGCCTAAGAAGATGCCACGTTTACTGTAGGAAATGTACCAAATGATAGAATACCAGATACAGCCGGGTCCTTGCGGCGGTCGACATAATCTGGCCAGGAGGCTGACTAAGAGCGCTGGTCACACTTAACTAGGCTTGATTGACATTTAGTTCTCGGCCACGAAAACTAGTGTCAGAATATCACTATACTAATACATACTAGTTGCGATAACCAAGAGAATCTCCTATAAGCGAAGGCAAATCTGAGTCCATTACCTATGATCACATCCCATTCCAAGAGTTGAGTAGAAGGGTGCTTCTGTTTAGGTCGAAGCTAGCACAATTGACTATACAGGTGATAGTATGAATCTCCTAACAAGACAATGAAAAGACACAGCAATAAATAGAAAATGAGCGAAGCCAATAACCGGAGCATGAATTATATGAAACACTGATCCTATTTGATAATAACATCTTAAATATAAAAGAACAGGAAAGCCATTTTGGTGCAAAACAAGAATACGACCGAACCACCCTCATTATTCAACGGAAGTATCACCAGCGGGCTCGATAGGGGCTCGGACTTTTTCCCCCTTTTTCTTCTTCCTGAAAACCTTACTTATAGTAGGAGCCAGCGGCAGCTCCTCCCCCCCTGTAAGAAACTCCGGCACATAACCATCTAAGGTGGGTTTCTCTGGTAAATCCGGGCTAGATGATCTGGAATGTCTGCTATTTGTTTCGAAGCCAACCGCATCAGCTTCTTCATGGTGTTCAGTCGAGCAACAAGAGTCAGAATCCGATATCACAGAACTTGCTGGTAATCTAGATCGCATCTCATTGTTCGAATCTAAGGATCAATCAGTACAGTACGTCCCGAAACTGGTGCAACTGTTTACACTCTTTAAGTGACTATTTAGCCCCACTGCCAAGAGACACTAGACCATATTAGGAAGTAATTCGGAATAACAATATTCCTGTAGCAGTCTTGATACCGTGATTTACTTTCATTAAAATACGGTACCTCGTCTTGTAACTGTATTGGCAATCCAAGGGAACTAGAATTTTCCATGAACATGCAAACAAATCAAACACTAGAGCTTGGGGAGTCCCTCGAGAATCTGGCGATCTGTCACTTCCCTTCTGCTGCTTTGTCCAAGTCGGTTTGGGGGGGCTTACTCGGCATCCGACCTGTAGATAGTGACTTGCATACTGTCCTTACAGACTACCTATGAACCCGCTTATTATAATACTCAGTCTGTTAGCCACAGTCCTCTCTTCTTCACGCTCCGGAACATACTTGGTGGAAGCTAACACACAACTATGTTAATAGACTCCTCTGTGGTATCTTCTGCCTTGGGGGTATGACTCACACTCCTTTCAACGATGATGCTGACGATGATGCTTACCGACCTGAACTGCCTAATCTATGAGAACGGACTCCTTCGTATGCCCCCACCCCTGGTTACCCAGACCGCGAATGGACGCTATCAATAATCTGCCCTTCACCCGATTCTGAGGACGTAGTTGGTGAATGTTTACCTTCCTTACATCAACATCTATCAGACCAGCAGAGTTGTGATATTGTGGTTGAATGTACAGATGGAAGTGCATGGGATGAATAATCTCCGGACTGTATCCACTGCCAGATCGAGTGGAGGGTTAAATTGAACAATCGAGTTGTGGTGAAGGATACAAAAGAAGACCTTATTTAGCCACCTAGATCCTACTGGGAAAAGATAAAAGAGGATGCTCGTAATATTTTTGGGCGGAAGACAGCCTGTGGCCGACGGGTGAGACTAGATGATACTGACTTGGTGTTATCGGTGAACTCTCAACGGAAAATTGACAAATACTTTGAAGGTACCAGTGTTTTGGATAGCGGTGGAGAAACTGCTGCTAGCGTGGGCCTATCTTTTCCGTTGTGGTAAGAAGATCTAGCTCTAGATATCGATCAATTATATAGAAGACAGTGGATCTCTTCCTTCTAGAACGGACAAGCGAGGAAAGTCATCGGTGACTACACGGATGCTTACTGACCGAGACGCTCAGATTGACGCCGAGCAGGTGTCCGGCCAATATTCCGTCTGGCGCGATGTGTATCGTGTTGTGCGATGTCCCGGGCCTCCATGTCGCCACGAAGGACAATACTGCTGGCAAGATCCACCATAGATTGAAGACTCACTATCTGAAGGCCCTCGTCAAATATGTGGAGCAAGGTGGGGTTCTTGAGACCTACGCTGATGTCTCTGATAGTGTTCGCGAGCAGCTCTATGCCGAGGAGAACCAGCGACTGGACAAAGAAAAGAAAGCTGCGGAGAATTCTACAACGGGTTCAGTGTGTCCTCCGATAAATATCAATGTCCTTCCAGCCGGATCATCTCAATAATCGACACAGTCTCCTGCTAATGATGCCATGGCTACCGGTCCGGGCTGTATTGAATCAATCATAATTGACGACCTGCTAGATGTCGCTGTGGACGAGTATACTGAATGGCAGCAATCGTGGGTGAGCAACGAGGCTTTCAGGAAGAACATCAATAAAGCACGCGATGTGACTCTCGAAAACTGTCTCGACCTCATGCAGATTTATGAGGATCAAGACCCAGGTTTCTTTGTTAAGCACGGTGTGAAAGTAGGTGCCGCCCGGCGGTTCGTTCGTGACATCGGCCTTTGGGTGAAACGATGCAAAGAAGCGACTTGCAACGAAAATACTCATTTAGTCTCGATATTTTATGTATAGCATGGATCGAAATCAGTTTCACCACTTCGCTCACGTAAAATCTTTCTCGAACCCTATTCCAAAACACGCTATACGTACCTAAACTAGTTGGTCTTCCCCTGAACCCTTGTCTTGGCAGTAATCCAATACAATCGTAAATAACACGATAATTATAGCCCCCGTTTTGAGTCTGTATGGTCTGTCAGGTGCCTGGACTCCTCTTTTTGGGCAAACTTATCAAACAGGAGCATGTCTGCCTGGTTAGTCGCAAATGGCTGGTAGAGAGCGAATACACCAGCACCCCTGCTCATCCCCCCTCTCACTGAGCAAACGGCTTACGATCAGTAGAGACTTAGGCCAATTTGGAAGCAGCTTGCACCCCAGGTCGTTTAGCCAATAGTTACTTGGGTTCTGAGACTCAGCCTCGTTTTTAGTTCTGCGCTAGCGCTCTCGCCACTAGCTTAGAGGGTTTGGCAAAGTCTATTAACGTGGGAGATTGGCCCCAATCGCGCTGCACTAGGTCGGAATAAGCTAGGCGTTTCTTTTCTGTAACATCGCGTTAAAGGGGTAAGACTGCTTACCCACATCTTCTGTGCCCCCTGCTTAAATACAACAACATGGGCACGCGAGGACTGATTTTCAGGTACCTTTTGATTTTGACATTCCTCGATTTTGGCATTCCTCCCAAAGAGGGTTCAGAAGATGCATCGCAATCAGATCGCTCAATATTTGCTATCCAGCCTGGCTTTCGCAATTGCAGTGATAGCTTATGACTCCTCGCTCAACTTCCGACCGGACAATGTGACTTTAAATGGGCTATACCACTGGGTTGGGTCGTAAGCATTAGTTAATCTCCACTTTCATGTCAAATCTCATTCTTATCAAATAGATATTACAATGGAACCACGCGGGTTGAGATCACGCCCTTTTCCGGATTTGCAGCGAAGGAGAAAGAGCAGCATGATGGAGCTTGGTGCCCGAATCTGCAAGGCAAAAGCTTTAACACCACATTCGCTACACTTCTTGCTCTCACCGAGCCTAGCAAATACAATGCCCCCAACATTCCTGTAAATGCCTTTTTCACCCTTTGGGACTATGACTATGACTTTTCTGTGGAGGATTATGATGCGCTTTTCGAGTTTCCTTGGGAATGGGGACTGTTTTCTTCTAAGTGAGTAAAGGTGCAGTATCTACCGGGACATCTTCTGATACTTGCCTAGTCCAGTGTTCGAATATTATACATTGGAGGAAACTAAAACGAAGTCCTACTTCAACTTCACACTTGAGAAAACCGACAGCGCGCCCTACAATCTCTCAGCAACAATTCGTGAACATGGAAGGCTTGACCTGTTCGATGGAGATAAATCCTTGGATTTCAATATGACCGCCTGTAATTCTTCTAGAGAGGTTACCTGGACTAGCGGCCTGATTTCTGACAACTGGTGGAGCAAAATGGCTTCTAACATTTCCTATCCAGATCCTAGTCTTGATATCCAGTTTGACAGCAGGAACGCAAACCTTACTTTGGATGGATACATTTCAGCTCGCTCTCCTAACTTATATGGAGCCGATACTAAAATCGAAGCAAAGATCAAAGTAACATTTTTGGGGGTGAACGACGCTTATCGTTCAGATCTTCTTAAAAATGATAGCTCGACTCCGACTTGGGTAAGAACCATTGGGTTTGGTCCTGGAAAGAGCAATGGATCGAGCAACAGGGAATCCCCTAGCGTACTGTCGCTTCTGGCTTATGCCTCTGCTTTATTCTTTGTTTCTATTTATATATAATCGGGTTTACAGTGTCAAGAAAGAACCCTGCAAAGATGGCTAAGTAACTTCTGTCGATCTAACAGGCGGTACTTTACCACTAGAGATTGAATGATTCAGCCACCACCAATTCCCTGCATGTTTAGTCGTATACCAGATCAACTCGGGATCACGTTTCAAGAAAACCGTAGCCCCTGAGGTCTAGAGATACTTCACCAACAGTCTTTCAGATAGTTCAATCAATCAAGAAATTCATGACAATTGGTTCCCTTAGTACTAGCGTATACGGAACTCCCCAGAACTTGGCTCTCCTAGGAATTATGAATGCGATCCTGGGGGCATGAGCAGTATTGCTAATACAAATCGCTTTAAGGGACTTCCATTCTTCGTAACGCTTTCTTGTGGCACGAGCTGCCTTGATGAATTCAGGTACGATAGTTGCCGTGCAGCGGCACGAAGAACGATCTAAACTCGCCTGGCCGCCCTGTTTACTAGACCATTGTCATCATATCATCATCCTCCTAATGCGAAAGCCTTGTCGGACGGCCGTATGAATTAGATTTGGGCCGAAGATATTTAAAAATTACCTTATGTAACTCACAACCCTTTTATGCTTTGGTTTGAAGCTTTCGGTATTGTTTGTAGCCACAAAACCTTACTATTTATGTCATAATAGATCTCTGCTTGTATGATCTACTGGATGTTGGAATAAAGTATTGTGATCTAGTATTATTAAAGGCTTATTCGAAAATGTCAATCATTATGCAATGTGGCTGATCAGAATAGTAATTTTAGTGCATGGCGTATTCAGTTATTATACAGTTTATCTTCATCAAGAGCTGGAAGTTACTTAAAGTAAACTATAACATCCACGGACGTGAATAAAAAATAGTTGTAGACATTTATTTCCCAAATTTATCCTTAATCAATAAATTATCATCGGCCAACATTAAAATAATACTACTCTTTTCAGGGTAATCTAATTGGTATTTATGTTCCCCGTAGTGGGAAGCTTATCAGGTATCAACTCTGCTTGAACTAGATTGAACTTTAAAGATCCCGAAGTCAACCAGGTACTAGTGGTTCACAGTATGTTTGCTAATGGCCACGACCCAAATATCAGTAGATGCTATAGAATTAAACGCTAAGGCCACCAAAATCCAAGGCACATTTCATAGTGTCTGAGATCATGCATGGAATAGGAATTTGAAAACTGCAGGCTTATTGAATATGGACCCAGCCAGATCAGTGACAGAGTGCGCGTTAATTGCGCCTCGTTGAATGCTTACTTTGTGATACTCCAGTCACAAGGCGACTTTAAGGAACGGTTGGGCGATTTAGGCAAGTGACTCATTAAGCCTGGGCGGGGTTAACCTGGGCTAAAAAGGCTGAAATTCACAATTGGCTTTAGGCTCCGCATTTCTAGCCTTCAAACCAACTCACAAAAAGCCGCACATCTGCGTGACCAGCTGGAAGGAAATACATCATGGTCATTCCTTCGATCTCCGATTCGTTGCCCCATTAGCTGAGCTAAGCTCAGATAAGCTGAGCATGTCGCCCATCTTTGCGTCCGTGAGTCAAGAATCAGGCAGAAGCTGCACAAACCGACACAGCCTGGCCAACGCCACACCGCCAACACGCTTGCTCTTCAGCAAGGTTGTCTGTGCATGTGCAGATCCTCGTCATACCTTTCTCCGCTATTAACTGATCGAGTGACTCATCAGCGAACTTCTCGATAACTGTTAGTTTAAATGAGGAACTGCCATCACTTTAATTAGCCTGACCTCAAAACGAAGGCCTTGTCTTCCAAGAAATACGCGCTTTGTACTTGAACAGCCGCCACCCCACCGCTTTCTCGTATCATGAACTACCCCGCCCGCCACCCCTGTTTGGGCAGCCGCCGCCCCATCTGACCCCACCGCCTTGGAATCTTCATCACAGAACAATGTAAGATGAACCCAGCGCTTACAACTCAACGCCACTTGGTGCTCTTTTCTAAAATACTGATACCCCTCCTCTGCTCCGAAAGTTCTCTTGGTCTACTCTTCCTCTTCTACTCTAAACGAACAAAAACATGGCTGAACCAATCGGACTGGCCTCTGGAATCCTTGCTATAGCGACTTTTGCATTTCGATGCAGTGTTTCACTTTATGAGACAGTGGACAGCTTCCGTTCACATCCAAAGCGTGTGCGTGACCTTCTTGCTGAGCTGGGGGCCCTTAGTGATGTGCTGACAGGTCTCGTTGACCTGCTCAAATCGAACTGTGGTGCCGATCTCTCAATTTTGGACCTGCCGCTATTGCGATGTGGTAATGTTTGCAAAGAGTTTCAGCAGGAGGTCCTTCAATGCGCATCGCGGTCAAATAGTAGTCGGACAAGCTTCCGTGACTGGGCTAGGCTGACGTTCATGGGTAATAATATTGACGATTTCCGCGACTTGTTGGCAGGATATAAAGCCACGATTAATATTGCCTTAACCGATGCAAACTTGTAAGTCACTCCTAGGTGTTACAGCGTTCTTTTCAGTTTTTCTGGGCCCCTTTCGGACTTTTGGCTCATTATTCGCAAGGCGTCTATCAGCGGCTGCTGTTGAGAATATCGAGGAGTACGAGAGTCTTATTCAAGATGCGAAAGAGGACCTAGGAGCTCGACTCGAAGGGATCGATAGGAAGCTGGCAGAACTGGTTGAGAAGAATACCACTCAGCCTGGGGCAGATGCAGCAGAGATGCGCTCGCTAAGAGAAGAGCGCCTGAGCACAGAGAAGTGTCTTCAGATCTGCGCCCAGTTGTCGAGGCACATCGATCAGATCCAGCTGATGTCCGACGAGGCGGGTTCACCCCGGGGACCAGGTGGAGCTGAAGCCTCACCCGAATCGGTCACAAATGAAGGTCTACGTGAATGCAAAACTAGCTTGACTGCGACGACTATTAAGTTGGAAAAGCATATGCGAGATGTCATGGATAGGCTGCTCGCCAAATCAAAGACTACGACCTCCTCTGATGAAGATACTCAAGATTTATCGAGGCTGCGCGACGAGTGGGAAACAGCTCGGCAGTGCTTGGATATCTGCTCACGAGCCGATAATCATTTAAAGGATAACGTCAGCATCATTGAAAACCACGGCACTGGCGATGCCCTGCAGTTTATGGTGTCCACAAATGGAAAGGTTCTCCACGGGAAGAACCGGGGCTTGGGTTGGAGGAGCAGGCAAGTGGGAGGCTACATGAGCGACGAATCGATCCAGCAATTATCGCGAGACCTCGCTACTATTCATACTAGTCACCTGAGGGGTGAGATATCTATCTCAAACGATGGCACCACGCCAAACCCAGAAGATGTGATAGAAGGCGAAATGACTGCCGAATTTAAGGAACGATATGGGCGAGGCTTCACTCTGAAACCGGCGCGCACACCAGACACGCAGACTTTTTCACGGAGTGCGAGCAGTGAATGAGTAGAGTTGCCAGGGACGGTCTGCTAGAAAATGCATTCTCTTTTCATAATTAAATACCATAGTATACATTTGCTTTCTCCAAGAAGGCTTCTGTCTCATTCGCCAACGTAACATTCTTCTACCATACCAGCAAAACCGGCAAAGGTACTCACTCCCACCTACACTTGGATGAGAGGCCTGCGCGGATTTAAAGATAAAGATTTCGAACCTACGTGGCCAAATGTCTATATTGGATCTATGTTGCTTGTTGTAAAGCTAGTTGTGATGGTAATCCAGTGATTAACGTCCGTGATGGCTCTAGCTCAACTGGCAGGTGTCCATGGCCGGGAAGCCGTGGTGGAATGGCTGCAGCCTTAGGCACCAAGCTTTAGAGCAGGTGATCTGGGGCCGGATCCTTCTGGCTGTAGACGTAGGTCCAATGTGGACCTACGTCTACAGCTCTCGGTCGAGCTTGGCTTTCAGTCTGCCAACTGGCGTCCAAGGTAGCTTTGCAGCCATGGCTGCCTGAGGTCTCTAGTTTTACTTCGGTGTCTGTTTTAAATCTTTTGATTTCTGTCCCTATAATCACTACTGCCGGCGTTTCGCCGCTCGATCCCGGTCGCTGTCATCTTGTAGTGCCCGCGTGATTGAATCCATCGTTTCTTCACTGTGAACTAGATCGTCACCCAATGTCATGAAGACAGTATTTGTACCATCTTCGACCGCTGCATTGAAGCACAGTGCAGGGGCCACCTGACGCAGATTTTTATCATAATAAGTAGCATGTCGCTCGCGCGCATTCTTTGCCGCCATTCTTTCCACAGGAGACGGATCGGATCGGTCGACCACCATTTGATGGACCATATGGTTCCATTCGCCGTTCTTATCACGTGCACGGAATATTATCGTCACTTTTGAAGCTTTGTCTAGAGCCTCTGAGTCAGACTCAGCAGCCTCCTCTCGGCCTTGGATACCGCCCTGTTCCTCTACTTGATATCCTGTTCTTCCTTCATCCGCGTGCGGGGTTGTTTCTGGTTGACTGGGAGCCTCTGCCGCCTCGACACTTGCACGCGGCGAGATGTGAGGAGTGGCTTCCGCCACGGGTTCTTGCTGTACCCCTCCATGAACTTGCGGCGAGTCACCCACAGGTACAATCCCTGACGATTGTCTAGATGGCTCTGCCCCAGAACCCACCGCTACATGATATTCGCGCTCCTGATCAATTGATCCCGGGTTTTCTGTTGTCTTATCTGCACCGGTCAGGGCATCTCTCGCTTCTGTGACTTCCGGGCGACTAAGCTCTACATCTGCTCTAGCTTGTGGTCGACGGTGTTCTTCGAGAAAATCGATTGTGGTGAGAGGCCTTGCCGTTGGAACTTGAACACCCATATGTGTCGGCTGCAATAGTGTGTTTATTTCCTGCTCCAAAGCATCCTGTGGTGTTGAGCTGAGCAGCTCAGGTGCTCGCTGGCGCCGCCGCTGTGTCCGGTCATATGGTTTCCTCCTCTGGCTTTCCCTTATGTGACTTTTTCTGCTCATAGACCTAGACGGGCCCTGTGCTTCATCCGGTGCCTCACGTCCTTCCAACATTCTTAGCGTGCTTTCATTTTCGCCCATCGGCCATGGTGACTCTGTTGTCTCTACCGCTTCGCCATTCTGTGCGTCTGCGGGCTCCTCCATGTGATCATCATGCGGGGATACTCTCCCAGATGTGCTTTCTTCTTCAATCACTTGCAGCTGCTGACTTTCTGTGTCCAACTCAGCATTATCGATGTCGATTCTTGATTCCTCTTCCACGCTGAGCATCCGACCCAATTCGATATGTGACCCTTGTTCTGGTTCATCGGGCATAGCGAGTCCCCGGGGAATAATCTCAGATTCGTCTGCCGAACTTCCACTTCTAGCAGCCAATCCAGCCTCACTATTGGTCATTATCTCTAGTCTCTGCTCCGATTCTCCGACTTCCATTGTATCATTGCGAGTGAGCTCCATTTCAGATGCAGAACGTGATGTGGATAGGTTGCCAGGATTGGACCTTGGATGGTTTTCCGAGCGAGCCAGCTGATATTCTCGTTTCTGTTGCTTCTGCAACTTTCTATCTCGCTTCTCTTGGCGTCTCTCCCGACGTATCTCTTTCTGTCGCTCACGGTCTGGACTGGCATCATGGTGGCTTGATGTGTCTATGGGAGCTGTTCCTAAATCCGGAGGTGAATGATCTCTCGGAACGAAAAGTGGAGACGTAGGTAAGTCAGGGTCCGGAGGTGCATCTCCCATCTCCCGGTCCATATCTGGTATTCTCAGATCGCTGAAAAAGGTAAAATAGACGTTGCGCCTCACGAAAAAGGAAGTGGCCTTCTGCAAGTCTGGAGTGAACCCATCATGTATTTGGTCAATGAAAAGAAACTGACGATCTTGCAATTGCTCTCTGGCTTGCGGGTGTCCCTGTCGAGACTCTTTCTTGACTTCTCTTCCCCCGGTGTATTTCATTGGTGGCTGATGGTCAAGAGTGGTGGCCCGCAAGAAACAATCGATGACTTTGCTGATGAGTGTCTCAACTTCCCCCTCGTCATACCGGTAACGATCTGGTCGGCGAGCCTTCAAAAGAGCATCTCGCGCGATTTGACGATCCGGCGATTGCTGGATGAGCTGCTCGATTTCTGGTGATTGAAATCCAAGCCTCTTTGCAAGTACCGCCATGTCGTACAGGATCATATCATCCACCGTCTCACGTTGAGGTTTTGCGATATGGCCCTTCTTTTGCTGCTTTTTGGATAACCTTGGGTAATGGCGCATAGCATAGAGCCAAAGCTGTCTGTATCCAAGCTCTGCATGATCAGCCTGAGGGCGTGCATATTCTCGAAACTCTGATTCGGATATCTGTATACAGCAACGCGCACTGTCAGGGTCGAACGGCAAGAACGCGGCACGCATGGCGCTTCTGATCGTCGGGAAAGATTTGTTTGGTGTGATCAGTCGTTTCATGCAGTTCGCGCAGGACTCCAGGTACCACAGATTTTTGAAAATGTATGTAGAGACGGTATGATTCCTTCCGTCTTCCTCAATCGTTTCCAGATCGATGATCTTTCCGATGCAGTGAATTTAGGAAATACTCCACCACTGTGCACAAGCCCTTTCACAGTGGTTCTGTCTCTCGAAGAAACACCAGGTGCCAAAAGTTGTAAGGTTTCCACTGTATGTGGATCGACCTTAAGCATTTTGATACGATCGTTTCCTAGAAGTGATGACCAGAATTGTAGAAGTCTATTCAGCGCATGCACTATCTCCTGGGAGGATAAATCAGTAACTCCCGAATTTCAAGGTAAACCATCTTACCTCATCACAGCAGATAGCCAGGGCCTGCGGAAAGGAACCAATCTGCATACCATGTACTACTAGAGATGGTAGGACAAGCAAGGAATCAAAAGCAGCTCTGACAGTTGGATGAGACTCCAGCCCCCGAAGTCTTCTGGCCTTGTTCTCTGACAACCGTGCCAGCCACCGATTCTCAAAGTGTGCATTTGCCTCATATCGATATTGTCGTACTTTGCGGTAAATCTCACCGTCAGTCGGGACTTTCTCATTTGAGTATTCTTCAATTATGGTTGTTTGCAGGCCGGGGCTGATATCTTGAGGCTGTTAGAAAGGCTTTGTGGGGCAATCTCCAGAATTCTAGCTTACCATCCAAGTACAAATTGACAGTCCACCATTGGTCGATGGGTGACAAATGTTCCTCTCCAGCTTTTAATCGATGTTGACCATGTAGGCACTTTACCTGATCGGAGTTGAAATGCAGGTGTGGGTATCGATTCGGTTGGTCAGTCATCATCTCGGCGGCACTCACTTGTGCGGATCGAAGAGCATCATGAAGATGCTGGCTCGACACCACGGCACTAACATGGTTGTAGACATCAAGTCGTCGGCAACCTTCTTTGTCAAATACTTCACAGAGCCTTCGCACATTTGTCGCGTTCAGATGATGAGAGACAGACGGGTGAGGGACAATTTGACTAATATTAATTTTGGCGGTCCCTTGATACTTTCGATGTCTTTCTGTCACAAGCCGAAGTTCACTTTCCGTGTACAAAGTCTCATCCATTTCTGTGAATGAAGGGATAATCTAGATTTCATGCAATACAAAAGATCAGTTATTTATGTTTTCTGGGTAAGTACGCTCCACAGAACACAGCCCCACTTACTCGCTGCTTATTCAGCGGCCTGGTGGCCTTTATTGCTAAAACAAGTTGAGGGCGTTCAGAAATAGAATCTGCTTTTCAGCTATAAAAACGACCCCTCCAACCTTCTAGCTACTGTATCAGTCTACCTTATTCTTCTTTCCTATTGCACTAAACTGATCTCATTATGTCGAAAGAAGATAAACATTGTACGGCAATCGACTTCGCGAGCTACAAAGAACTAATTGCGAACCGACCACGACAGACCCCTTTAAGCGGGCAACCAGAGCGGCTTGATAAACCCGTTCAACCGGGTGCAAATTCGAGCCCCCAAGTAAGCAAACCGCTGCCGTCCCGGGGCGAGCATTCACGAAAAGTTGTGAGCGGGGGCCCGAAGGACTTCGGCCTACCTCAACTATGTGAGGAAAGTGAATATCGTCGGTTGATCGTGAGAAAGGAATCGCCTTGGGACACATTCCGTCGCACCCTTCGTTGTAACCTGGCAGGTGATGTATTCATTGTCGCTCGCCGTTCCCGCCCGTCCCAAGTGGTTGCCATTCGGGAGTACACCCAAGGGGATGTAAATAAAATGCTCCGGTGGTATGAAATCCTTGATCATGATAATTTGTTATCTGCCAGGGAATGCTTCGTGGATGGAGGGTCTATGTTTGCTCTTGTTGATGATCTCCCGCTCACTTTGGAGCAACTCGTGGGATGTCGCACTATGTTTCCCACCGAGGCGGAATTGGCGTCCATGGTTTGGCAGGTATGCAGTTCTTCGAGTTTCAGCTGTCAGACTACTCACAAACTTAGATTCTGAATGGGCTTTGTTACCTCAGTAGTAAATCACTAGAGCATCAATCTCTGACATGTCGAAATATACTTCTTGGCCTTGATGGTGTCGTCAAAATCGGTAGGTATCTTGAGATTCCCTGTTAACATCCATTGGCTGATTTCTTTTTAGCTAGCTTGGAAATGTGCATGGAAAGTCAGCCAGGTGAGATACAAAGAGTGTACATCAAAGCCCTTTCCTCAATTACTATGGAAACCATGCAAAAATATGTAAAAGATGATGGGGTAGTGGGGGTAGATGATGTGGATCGTTGGCCTGTTGACTCCGATGCCTTTGAATTTCTCTCCGCACTCTCGACAGCAAAGTCCATTGAGTCCTTGAAAGAGGTACGGCTATCACTACTACACACGTATAAAAATATAGCACTAAGGCCTATCTAGCAACCGCTTGTTCGTAAGAAAGATCGATTGCTCGGGGAGTTGGCTCTTCTTGCTCGGTCGGTTTTACTCTCTGCAAGGATGTTCTATTCCTATGAGAAATAGCAGGAAATCGTCTCGAGATGCCTCTCATCTATCCATATGGCTCCCAAGATTATAATGAGCAAACGTCCAGGATGGCTAAAAGCAACAAGGGGATCATTGAAGATTGGGATGTTAGAATTTGACTATAGTAACAAGCAAATTGCAATTCCTATTGATTATTAACTATATCTGTTTACGGAGCTACCCTTTTTCTCTTTCCTCAAGTGAATTCCAAGATCCCGTGGCCGATCTGCAGACGAGAGCGGTAAGCCAAATTCGGCTTTTGCTGAGCCTTGGAATGATGGCGCCCTAAATGCTTCTCGTAACCCTGGGCCGCCCGGCTATAGAATTTATACGCTTTTCAAGCTTCTTAAAAGCACTATACTGTATAGAGCATCAAGGTTGTTGACTGTATTCATAGTAAAGATATCATCAGGACTCAAGACCTTCTTGTGTCCTGCTGTAGCCCGCTTGGACATATCTTCTAATTTTTCAGCTGACCTCGTAGGTCATGAAGACACCGAAAAGACCCCCCTCGTAAAAGCTCCCGGTACTCAGTATTTACCGTAGACACGTCTAACCGGCTACAGACTTGCAAACTTCATGCGGCTTCTCTTCATCACTACCCCATTTATTTGTGAGTAAATGCTGTCACGACTACCGTTGATTCTAAGAAAACTGATAGCACGCCCACTTGCCAAGTCCTGGTAAAACAATAGCAGGCTTTTTTTAAAAAGGAAACTATGGTCTTACCATCTTCGGGTTATGGGGTTTCGAATTGATATGACTGTCGAGTGGTCATTTAATGAACGCCTTGTTTCAACCAGATCAGTCAACCGATGAAACGCTCCAGACGAATGAAGTCGATCAATTATAAATACAGTCAACGACGGGATCAGGCCATCAGGATCCTGCATTCAAGACCAAATGGCCCGTCGCTCTTCGTCGCTGGATTCAGTGAAGGCTTTGCCGCTCAGGACCATCTCACCCATTTGTAAGAGATCTTGTTAATGGAGATACATATATATTGCTCATACCGAAGACTTAACTCGCAGGTATTGGGGGCATTCATTGATATCGCTTGCGCATGACCACTGCTCCATCTATTGGCAAAACGTCATGGGGAATCCGGCCAAATCTCGCGTCGCAGGATAGCTTGCAAATGCTTTCGCTTAAGAGGCTTCACCAAAAAAGTGTTAATGCCCGAGCCCAACGCTTCCTTTTGAGCACCAGCAGTATCAAGCCCAGTCAAAGCGGCTATGACCGTAGGTGGAAGGTTTTGTCGATCCGATTCGGCCAACCTGGCACGATACTCGTTCTCTATGCGTCGAATTTCCCTTGATGCTTTGAAACCATCCATTACGGGCATTGAGATATCTGACATTATCAGCTTGAGTGGTCAAAAGAAAGACAAATTGGATGACTGTTCGAACAATAGAGATTGAGGGAAAGAGAACTGGAAATTTCTAGAGAAACATACCGATGATGATGACTTGGAATGATCCAGGATTGGCCTTATATATGTCAACAGCCTGGGCTCCATCCTTAGCGGTCTTGTATGTGAAACCATCTTTCTGAACGTAGACACAAAGTAACTGGAGATTGACATCATTGTCATCTACAAGCAATACAGATTGCTTTTGTGGATCCTGTTTTCCTTCACCCGGTGCCCCTTCCTCACGCTGAGGAGATAACTTTGACAGAGAGGTTTGATGATGATCAACCCTTGGGCCTTCAGTTTCTGGGGAACTTCCATCCCCCTGGCTTCCCATTGTATCTGCGGTTGGTCGCTTGCTAATCTTCATCCTATCTTGGGGAGGATCACTAGCTTCAATGTTAACTGGCAAATGGGAGGATTCAGGCACCTCTACCCAATGAGTTGGCTCGTCACTGCCGCGGCGACCTTTTTGCTGATCACGTTGTCGATTTATGCACATTTTCATTGCCCTAGCTAGCTTTCGAGGTCCACAAGGCTGGCTCAAAAACTCGAAGGATGTTGTTTGGCTCTGATTCCTAGAAGCAACAAACATGCGATGAGCTTCCTCCGGTGACTGGCAGATGACGATAACTGGTGAATTATGTATATCACCAATATTGAAACGGCGGGCAAGACCGAATAGGTCTCTTCCTTCAACGTCCTCGCAGTCCAGCTCTGTCTGGAGGGCCAGGTAGAAGTCAAAACAAAAGTTTTTTCCTTCTGATGGCGATAGGTTGGTCACTTCAAGACCAAACCAATCACGGCACATTCGTTCCAATGACGAATATAAGGCCGTATCGCGTTGTGAACGAAGGGACTGTCCGAATCCTAGGATCCCGATTCTCTTGCCTTCAGTAAGGTTCTTCAAGGAAAGGAAGGGCCTATATGAAGATTCTGATACTGCAGTTGACTTGGTCAGTGGTGCGTGGATTGAGATTTGAGTGCCCTGTCCAACGGTGGATTCAATTTCAACAAAACCACCAAGAAGACCAACAGCCTGGCGAACAATGCTCAATCCTAACCCACTGCCGGGGGCAAGAGGATCCTCCTGCTCGAATGGGCTGAACAGATCGTTTTGCAGAAATTTCGGCCCGATACCCTTTCCAGTGTCCTTTACGGTGATAGTCACATCGAAACCTTGTTTTTGCTTGCTAGGAGGCCTTTTTGAGGTAGCACTGGTGCTTGAAGTTGATTTAAATCCGAGATAAATATATCCGGAAGGTGTGTACTTGAGCGCATTCCCAAGGATATTCATAAGAATGCGTCTCCAGGCACCAGTATGGGTGTCAAAGTCCCACTCTGTGCCGGGCTCAATGTCAAATATGACCGTAACCTGACAGGCTCGGGGACCAACAGGGTCTGCCTGGTGAGTATGGCCGGCAGACCGCGATGAAGACTCTGTCAGGGCGGGGGGAGGTGCTTGTGGGTTATTGTAGAAGCAGTATCCGGCAAACACACAGTCTGTGACTTCTTCGAGAACAGCATCCAGCTCAACATGAGAGGATGATGGGTTCTCACCAAGGGGCATGTTCCGTGGTACAGTTGACTTTCTTCTATTTTTTCTGCTTCGAGAGGTATCACCTTTCCTGTATTGATCGATAAATGTCAGATCAAGCAGGCTGTTGATAGTATCCAGCAGAGTACGACCACACGACTCGACCGTATGAACCATCCCATGCTGAAGTGCATTCATGGCTGTATCACTCAGAATATCGGCCGTACCCAGGATTCCGTGCAGTGGATTTCGGAGTTCGTGTGTGATGCTGCTGATGAGGTTGGTTTTGGCCTTCTCTGCTACTTCCACATCAATCCGACGAATTTCAGCCATTACACTATTAGTGAAGGCTAATGTGTATACGAGTTCGTTTTCCAATGTGAAAATCCGGCGTGAGTCATTTGTCCAGATCAGTGCTCCGGCAAACCATATTTTTCGGTCCGAGTCCCAGATAGGTAAAACGAGGATATTCCTGGCACCGGGAAATATTTTGATCAAATCATCGGCATGACGCTGAAAGGCTGGTCTTCGTCTCCGTTTGCTCGCTGGTCCATGCTCCGCGATATCATTTTCGGACCCGGAATCCTTCTGGGATCGACGATCACTGTCCTCTGAAACCGATCCCTGAGCATTGTAAGAAAAGATCTTACCGTGAGGGTATCGGTGAACTAGGGAAGTAAATAGTGGTTCTGGCACCATCACTGCTTGACCAGCTCTTGCCTCCTCATTGATGCTCGACGCCCTTGAGCTGGAAAACCCTAAGCATTCGGACACTCTCGGACTATGGCTATCAGAATCCTGATCAGTGTCGGAAATAGGTCGGCGAAGTGATCGGTCTGATCCCGTGCTATCGTCGCCGCTTGACTTGACATCATCGGAATAGGAGCCAGACACCCTGCGCTTGGATGTATCAACTAGGTTTCCGAAGCGCTGGCTGTTCGCCTTAAGAAACATCACCCCTTCCGCCCCGATTGCCTCCCTGAGTAAATTTGCTGCGCGCGAGAAAACGTTTCGGATGCTGGATGGGAGGGCGTCTTCCATCAGGCCACTACCTGTGAGTGTGGCTCGCGCAGAGTTGTTGTCTTGAGAAAATTCTATCCCAGGTTTCTGATCATTGCCTGCCTGGCTGACTTGCATTTTCTGGTTAGAGCTGTCTGGGTCATAACTCTTGGTACAAGAACGACTGGCTTTGTTGGATGGTTCTCGAATGGTGAGTGTTTTCGTGTCCGTTTCCTTTGCAAGCTCTTGTAAATCTTGCTGCTCAATATTCAGCCGGCCCTCTGTAGAATCCCCGGATTTCTCTGCGGCAAGGTACTGCGCATGGGCCTCTGGCCAAGAATCGCGAAGTGTGGTCTTCCCTTCCACAAAACTGCCAAGTCCAACAATCATATGTTCTGCTCGGCGGCTGCTGACTGCCGCTTCTTTCATTACCAAGTGTTCCATCACAGTCGCAGCCATGTCCTTCATCAACTGACGAGAGTGTTGATCGGGACCTGATGATCTGGCCTTGCTGTCCATTACGCTGAGCGCACCAATCTTATATCCTCGTGGGCTGATTATTGGAACCGCCAGACAAAAGCGCACTTCTGATAGCCCGGCTTGCAACCCCGAAGGTTCAAAGCGCTCATCCTGCATCACATCCAGAACAACCAAGATACCGTCATGGCCGCCCATATCCTCACTATGATGCCCACGGCGCGGGGATGACCCGACATAGTGACATATGCCTCTCTCTTTAGGCAATATACAACACCCTAAGATTAATCGCTCATTGTCGTGTGTGGTGTGACCCCCAATGAGACTCAAGGTTGGAGTAGACTCTGCCAGTATGTGTTGGTGTGTGGAGTCAAAGAAAGAAATTAAGGCTCGCTCAGCTCCCAGTCGATTCGCTGCTAACTGGGCGTATGAAGTCAGCGCAGGGTCTGAAGAGGCCTGTGGAATGAAGTCATCGCCACTGGCACGGTCAAAGGGGGCATAACACGATAAGGATTGTTCGCTCGGAATGTATCTATCGGCGATCGGCGATCAGTTAGCGAAAGTAAATCCAGACGAACATATCATTGCCAGTCTCAAAAAGATAGCTTGAGGAATGATATCGTACTTGTGAAATTCTCGCTCTTGTGCCAGTCTATAGCGCGAGTGCGTGTCGAGACCTATGATAGCAGCCATTCCGGCGACAATAATATCAGAGCAGTGCGTTTTTGCGCGGAAGCTATCTTACATAGCGACGCAGGGGTATAAAGAAGCATTGGGAAGTGGGCTTATCTGGTTTTCCACAGCCTAAGCAGGTTATCATCCAATTATATTGCTCAGTGTATCGTTAGCGTGTCCACTCACTCTAATTACGTCATAGACAAGAAGCTGGAGGGAATCAAGGGAATCACAATTCCAAGATCGACAAAAAAAGAAGAGGGTGCCCGCGAACGCAACGATGGTTCTGAAAGCCCCGTCTCATACAGGGCGTTCAACAGCTACCATAATAGCTCGTAGCTGGCCACCAGAGAGTCCGGTTTTGAAGGGCTGTGGATGCTCAGCAGTCGTGGATCGCAGATCTGTGGATGGCACCTTCCTGGGAATCGGATTGCTGCATTATATTCCCTTACTTCGGACTAGACCGTCTTGACTTAGGGTTGTAGTTATATCGCAACAGGATGACAGTCGATCTGGTCCCTTGCAGAGCTGAACCGTGCATAGCCTGTCAGCCAATATCAAATCATCATGCTTCTTCACGCTTGAGGATTGAAACACCAACCATACTAGCCCAGAGACACCAGCATTCAATGGGTCTAGCTTAGTATATCTAGATTTCAGGCAAGGTTATTGTGTGATTTTTATGTGCAAATGATTTTTTATGTGCAAAATGAGAAGAAAATCCTCTTGGGCAGCCCTGACCTCTATGTGATTTCGAATGCTCTCCCAAGACTGTAAATCGTACAAAAGGCGACCTAAATTTTGTTGAGAGAAATGAGGAGTATCATAACACGGTAATGGGCAAAACTAATCATTAAGGATTATATAATCTTACTCATGCCAGCCGCCAGACTAATGGGCTAGACACGTTCGGTATCCCCATAAAAAATTCGTTGGCCAAAGCCACAGTTCATCCGAGTGGACGGCTGCGTTCTCCGGGCGATTGCGACCAGACAAGTTATTTCCCCACTTCCCGGGTAGTCTGATCCTCCGTGCCCATCGATATCCTTCCCAATTGGTTCCCTCGCGTCCGCATGGAGAGCCACTTACGTCATGGTACCTGATTCGCCGTGGACCTGGGGTTCCCGCCCCATCTGAAACCTCTGGTTTTTGCTGCTGACAACACGACACCCTCTCTCTACCTTAGGTGAATTGTCATCCAACAACTTCTATTCCTAACATTGGTACAACTGTATCCGACTTGCTTCTACAACTATTTCGCCGAACCATATCTTTGTACGCGTACCTTTTGTCTATGCGAAACCTATTTTAAATCAAAGACTACTTCTTCTGTCTCTTGAACAAGGCTTCTCGCTGAGACTAGACTCTGTATGGAAGGTAAGCACGAAATTATTACCATGCCTTGTTGAGACAGACTTTGTTTCTTGCGTTCACGGGATACAACACCTAATAACGATGTTTCCGTTCTTCCCAGCTTGGTGACCGCTACTTCGCTGTTCAGTTGGCCCCGCTGATATTACGACAAAATAGATGCTCCCCAGTGAACGAAATACGCAAGGCAACAATCGTTCCAGACCTTCACGCCCATATCGATTTTCGACCCTAGTGCTAGCAACTCTCTGACCCAAAGTGCCATGGAAGCCTATACTCACGCCATGCTGGCTTATACCCTTTCCCAGATATCGTCTCTATCGTCTCTTGGCATAAACGAAATTCAAGACATCAGCGCCAGTGTCTCTGATGATGTTCCCACGATCAGTGTGCTATCCCAAGGCCCCGATCCTCCCATTGCAGCTGAGACTAAAGAAGCCGCATGACAAGCTGCCAACGGCACAGAATGTACCTAAGCTTAGATACGACCATTGTTATGCGAAGCTGGCATATTGATGATGCTACCTATGGATGTTTACTGGCAGATTGTGTTGGTAACTTGTCTCTCGCTTCATGGCGGGACGTCAAGTTTCTTTATTCTACTGCACTTTGTCGACTGGTGGACATGTGCTTCAAAATCCTGTTTTATCGCATTTTAAGACCTTGCCTAGTACAGGGCCTGAGTGGCGAATAAGGTTCATCAGACCCTCGGTGAAAACACCATGAATCGCTCCGTGATGCATCAATGTTTTCCCATCGATATCTTATGCTCCATCTTCACCCATGCGATAGGCCCGGACGCAGATAAAGAAGACCAGCACTTGGAGTATCCAATTGCCTTTCATATTGTGGCTAGCTATTTTACTCACTTACATGATGCTTCGTGATTTGAGAATTTTCATCACAGATTCTATAGTTTCCAGACACGGCGAAAGTAAAAGCAGCAGAGCACAAGTATCTAGACATATGACTCATCCAAATATCCACAATTATTCAGCAACTAATACATCCGGACGAAGGACCAGTCAGCCTCTATTTCAATGTCAAATCATTGCGTGACATTAAAGTGTACATATTTCCCGAATCAGCATCTTCTGATGGTAGTCATAGCCTGGGGCCTCTGTAATGAGATCAGACGAGAAGCCGCAAGCTGAGATTGGGGTTTGGGGTTCAGCAAATGCCATTTTTCCAGCTTGTTTGGCTTATGTGTTCCACTCTCCATAAGTGCTTCTAGGAAATAATTCTGTTCATTGCGAGAACAAGCTTTATCACCGCTTAGCATAAGTCCAACAACCAAAGGCTCAAACAATTGGTAGAGAACAGCAAGAGATGGGTAGCGGTTAAAGATATAAATGGCTAATGTATCTACCATTTTATTCTGGAATGCCGTTCTTTTGCCTCTGTCATAAAGTCAGCAAGTCAAGTACTTGGAGACACCACGGGGCCTGTGTGAGTATACATTTGATTTGCCAAGTCTTCGTTGGCTAGTAATAGAACACCAAGACCTATGCAAGTAGCAACTTTCCACCAACGCTCACCCCAGCGGCATTGGTCACTCAGTAGATCCCGATCTGTTTTCCGTGGAGAGAATTGATGGCCATGGATGGCCTGTAGAATAGAATCTCTGGCAATTGTGGAAATCGAGCGACCATTACGCCTCATGGGAAACCCGTGCTTTTCACAAATCGCCAAATAATTGATCAGGTTTTCGAAATGAATATGAAGCCAAACTTGGGCAAGGCGGCGACGCACTTCGTTCAAGTTCGAACTCGAACCAGTCATAGAATTGATATACCCCAAATAGGCCACACACGCTGTCAGTGAAGAATCGAAGCTATCTGAGTCGACACTAAGTAACGCATGCTGGTGACATTCGACCAAAAGAAGTTTCAAGTTTGTAACCGCTTCCTCTGATCGCATACTTTTTACCAGATCATCGCCACAATTCTTGATGTTTCGAGCTTGGCTATCAGTCAAGGTTTTGCCAGTTGTGATATCACATATCATCTTTATGCAGCCAGCGTACCCATGCGTCCGCGCTGAAATCAGGACTGGCTGTTTCGGTGAATTCGATGTGCCCACCTCAGTAAATTGCGAATTGGCTTCTTCTGGGGATCGAGCATTTCGCTGGCTTCCATTTTCGAGCTGGAAAAAGGCATGTTGATCCAACAAAGTTTCCCATGTGCTCGACGTGGGCGGTTCCTTCATCAAGCCACCCTCTCCATCTGTGGACCGATTAAGGTGTGTGGTCCGGTCCGAAAAGCATGGCGCGGGAAGATAATTTGGCTCTTGAGAGAGATGCACAGTCGATGAAGCTTTATTGATCAGATTTGTATAATTAGCAAGTGTAATGGAGGGCCAAATCGTGATGGGCTCGGGGCTTTACACTTAGCCATGACTTTAGATGTAACCGGGGGGGGAGGCTTCTGGCTGCTTCGCAAGAACCCAAGGAGTATTTTCTTCTGGAATATGAACCTTACTGCTATATTCAGGGTTGTTTGAGTTGTAATATGAGGGTTCCAGGCTTTCATTATCCTGGAGCGCCTCTGTAGTAAGCCAGATATTCCATTCTATAGGATCTTCATCTTCCCATAGGGAACTCAAATTATCTGTGCATAGAGGCGGCATAACTCAGACAGCGGTCGGCAATAACAGAGAAGAGAGATAAATAGGAGTCAAGATAAAGTGAATGTCTTGCAAAATAGTCGCAAGATATTCAGATTAAACCAGGATGCGCACTTCGAATTTGCGATAGCTGGGAAGAAAGACGTCAGAAGTCAAAAGAGTTACAAGAGTAGAATTTATATTAATTTGTAGGCGATGTTTGAGCGCCCTCAACTAATACATCTCAAATGGGTGGCAACTGCGCTCCATTCTGTTGCGACACCATTTTGGGTGTCGCAACCAAAAGGATGAGCTTTGCGCGCTGTTCTGCTCTGGCACCAGAATGCTGTCGCAGCCAAAGCGGCGCGCAGATCATTCAATTAATTCAATTAATCCATGCAATTGATCCACTTTGGTCGCTGTGTGCCCCACAGTCCCTCGCAAATTTACGATTTATCAACGGTAAAGGTTTTATCAGCGGCACGGTTTTGACTTTGAAACGGTTTTGGCACTAACAAGGTCTGCGTTGAAAACGGTTTTCGTTGACACGGTTTTCGTTGATGCGGTTTTTTGCATGTCCCTGATCGTCCCTTAGGCCCGGATCCTAATCGCCACATCTGTATGACCGAGAGATATCTCCAGTCGCAATTATTTGGTGATCTAAATTTGGGATAACCAGGGGCAGGACCAGTTCGATGTTCCAACGTTGAGTTGGCAAACAATCTATTCATTATTGAGGGCGGTGACCACAAGCGCTAGGCCATTGCGCAACCCACCACCACTTTCTCATCCTCTAGCTAGTAAAATGAACCGTTTTGACAAGTGTTCCGTTTTTGCTACGAAGGTTGAAATTCTGTTTCGTGTAGCCGTACTCGCTCTTCGAGGTGTTTTAGAACTACTCCTCTTGAATGATCTCGCACTTCGGGCGATGCAGATACTAAGGAGTAAGTGTATGCTTTGCGGTCAGAGAAGAAGGACGTACCAAGTACAAGTACCTCACCACGATCTTCATGTGTGTTTGCCAGTCTTTTGATATTCCGACCGGAGGCCTCTTGTGCAATTATTTTCTCGTAATCCGGCGTTCCATTGAAGACTGTTGCTCGGCGATGCTGGCCGAAAGGCTTGCCATGCTCTATCATCTCATTTGATGCGACGTAAAAGGACATTTCGAGAATCTTTCGCAGTTGGTCAGAGGAGTGTGGCTTGGTGAAGGGGAGTCACTCACATAGCCATCATCCAAGACATCGTCACTCAGTAAACTATTAAGTAACGGTTGGGCGGCTACCGCAATATCTAAGACATTAGCATTGCATTGCCTCATGCTAATACCACAAAGTGCGATTTAAACTCACCTAGTGTTTGAACCTGCCACACAAAATGCACCCGGCGGACATGTGAGGTGGAGGTATTATACCCGTAGAGAAGCTTTTTAAGATAGGAGATGACTCCTGCTATGCCAAAATCGGTCGCGATTGCTAGGATACATTCATACTGGTCGACAGATTTGCTGACTCCGTACGGGCCGCTAATGAACGCTGTCAAGGACGTATAGCCCTCTAGAGCTGCCCAATGGCGGATTTTCTGGGTGAGACCCTTTTTGGATTGAACAAAAAGCTCAAGAACATCCTGCTTCTCCGGAGACCAAGATGTTACCATGAACGGATGTATCTGAGTCCAGGAGAAGAGACTCGCCGCTGGTATCCAGATACATATGTATTGGCCGGCTTGCACGTCCAGAGATCTCGGAAGTGCCACTCTGAATTTCAACGGTGTGTTCTCTCTGTCTTGTGTAGGCGTCTGCTGCAATATGTCACACTTGATAGAAGCACGAGTGTAAGGACGAGGCGGCAGCACTCCATTCCTTATGAGAAATAGCGATAGTTCGATCAGGAAGCCAAGTAGCATTATGCCAAGAGGAATATAAAGGTATAGTCGGGGCAGTAGAGAGTCAGATGGCAAATGGCGCCATGTGGAATATAGGCAAGCTGCTGCCAGAGTTTGGTGTAATCGAAGGAATGGTTCGTAGAGGAAACGACGTATGGCTGGAAGAGACAACAGTAAAACTGCCGTCATTGCCACGGCTCCCTAAGAGGAAAGTCAAAATTTGATCATTATTTTGAGTGGAAAGGACAAACAATGAGCGCGAAGAGATTGCGTTTCTGATCAAGGCTCCATTCATTCTGTCTCACAATAATGGCCATTACCACATGTATCAAAAGAAGAATGCCAGTCATCCAGCCTACGGCCCGATGAATTCGTTTGCACGTTGCCAATGAAAGACCTAAAGCAGTCGCAAGGAACCCAAGATGATGCGTTGAGAAGAGAAATCCAATATTTATGACTGAAAGTGTTCCGGCACGGTCTCTCGCTGCTGTTGCTGATGGGAGTTTGAAGGCAATGAAGAATACGTTCAGTACTGTGTAGGCGACATATAACAAGGCATCAGCTCGGGTGCAAGGAGCAACCAGCTTATGGCGACCCCATAAGTAGGGGTATTTCAGATGCTTTGTAATTGTGAATGATAAGAATCCCAATACTTTTAGCAAGGATGGAGTGATCTGGATGAGAAAAAGCAATGTCAACAAGCTCCCTGCCGCAATGGCATAGAAGATCAGAAAATCCATAACTCTCTGATTCTCAAGTGCTTATACCAGAGGATTGCCATGCTACTTTGTATGAAGATTTATACCTTACCATTAAATTGACCAGTAAGCTTACCTAATCTCCCTGGGAGCTAACTACGTGGAATATTCCGAGGCCCTGAAGAAACCCATGCGTCCGAAATAATATTTTCCTCTCCAGCCAGCTGACTCAGCCCAACGACACTGCGCCCGACAAGACTAGTGAGCTTTTAGGAGAAGCCGCCAGAAGAAATGGTCACCAGCAGGACCTCGTCAAAGGATACCATTAGTCTAGCTTCTCTTACGAACAGAACAAAATAATGGCAGAAATCTCCCAACGTCAATCCAATGCATAGAGCCTTGATTCAAGGCCTCCCGAATCCTCCCAGGTGTGTTTTGGTGCATATAGTCTAGTCTGATGGTCTGCCGCTCTTGCGCGCAGGGCACCACGTGATATTGCATCAGGGAATACGATTTTACCTAGCCATTCGTCCTTGATAGCCACTCCATCAGTAAATATTGAAAAGCTACAGTGGATTCAAAAACAGATTCCCCTCAAGACACACGCTCTTTTTCACGGTGACCCACTAGAGAGCCAACTCTGGATCGCCTAGTTTTAGCTTGCTCTTTCAGCCAATCACAATGCAGCAGGTCCCCAACAAGGGGTTTTCTCTAGCCTAGTTAAGCTTCGCTGATTTAGAGTGGGGAGCTGGGAAGGAAAGCCTCTGTGTCTGAAGGGGAATCTCTTCTCGACTTCTACTGTACCTGCGCTCCGCCTCGCGCCCGCCGGTTTTGACATATGGTATCATCAATGACCTTTCCAATATTCACACGTTTTCCGCGGCCGATTCTTGTTTTCCCACGCTCAAATTTCCTATCTCAGACTGAAGTCATGAAATCAACTTTCGCATTGAAGCGCTATGTTCGAGATTACCTCCCACATGACAGCTTGTGGCCGTCCGGGCTTTGTGGCCACGGAGGATGCTAGAGACGAAGTCTCACAACCCAACAAAACTCAGGTTCCTTTCGCTTCGAACTTGAGCCCTTAATACCAATTATGCGTGGCTTGTCGTAAACTAGTAATTGCCAGATTTGGTCCTATATCCGGATTATTCGCTCATATTCCAAAACTTGCCTGGCTATTAGAACTTGACTCCTAGTCAGTGTGTTATTGTTGATTAGGTGTTACTAGGCTTACTGTATCTCTCGGGTCCAGTGGAATGCTAAGATTGGGACGATTTTGTTGAACTGTGGCAACACTCAATTTTCATCAGTCTTAACGGTGACGCCGCATTTGCCTAAAATATCTCGAGAAAAGCTCTCGTGTGGCTGAATCAACAGTTTCATTGCTTCTCGCTAATGCAACCCGAATATGTGAAGTTATGAAAAGAGGACGATGTAGAAAGCTTGAAGGTTCTCTCGCCTGAAACCACTTGTAGGTACTTCTGTGGGTCTCTTCCGATCGCAATTCTGAACCACCAGAAGCCAAGGCGGCTATAATCTAAATAGATGACGAACACCGGCGAAGTACTTGATGACAATAGCACACAGCACACCTACCATTACTTGGCAGCGGCAGACCCCTCAATGGCCTTCTCCAAGTCTTGGTCTGTCATGAACCTTGGCGTGGGATAATAAGCGCTCTAAAAATTAGCGACCTTTTCTGTGAGTGGCGGAGCTTGTGACATACCAAATGTGAGGCAAGAAAAGCCCATACCCCGGAATTATCTACCGTCAAAACGTATACCTGGCCCGTCTCTCGCAAACGAATGCCTACGCATACATCTGCGTCACACATCTTGCTATATTCGGAAGCCTTTTTCATTAAGGTTGTTTTGCGACGACATTTTCTCTGTCTCTTCGATTTTCTCGCCTTGTTTAAGGCAATGGAATTATAACCAGCCATTGCAAGCTGTTGTATTGCTCCCTGAACACAATCGAGAGTCGAGCACGTGCGTAGTAAAGGAAGGCTTCACGAATGGGCGCTCTTTTTTATAAATACATATGAACATGGTGTATCAAATATGAAATAAAAGAAAATTTGGAATTTCTGAAAATATTAAGTGAAAATTTGGCCTTCGTACGTGCTGTGTTCATTAATGGAACATGAACGATAGTGATCATTCGCAGACACTGGTAGGTGTAACAACGGTGAGAGTCACGGCATAATTGCGACAACCATTTAAAAAATGCCTTTAGGTCGAGGATTAACGTATAGATCAGATATCTGCGGGCTGCAAATGCTAATCGTTGATCGACTTTACTGTATGCACGGATCCTCTATTAATCTACACAAGAGGCGGCTAATTGCCGGCCTCCAACGTTATTATTACCATACTACCTGGCTAGAGGCTCGTGCGTTTCCTAATACTCCCTGAGCCCCCAGAGACTATCAGCTGTTTTCTCTCAACTGGTTCAGATGACTAATAAGGAAGGCGGTGGATGGCGAATTACTTTGCTGCAGTGCATGCGTGTCTGTTTCTAGTCTTCACAGCAGCGACCTCCATTACGTGGCCCATTGATCTTTGAGCTGATTATGTGGAAAGGCAGAAACACCAGCTACATAGAGTGCGAATTGAACGTAAAGTATACTATTATGGCATTGAATCTAGAGAGGCTCACGAGGTGCTTGTTGACATTGCTTGGGGTCTATGTTTTCCCTAGTAACCCAAGTTGACCTGCGACACAAGTATCCTCAGAGCGGCCCACCCGCAGAAAAATCCTCCCAGATGGGTTCGCACTTGACTCAGAAACACCAAGGAGTTTATGCTGTGCGTAACAACCATATTGTAGCATATGCTGTATGGCCTCAGGATATTGAGGAAAGCTTTAGGTGACTTCAAGTCTATCGTATTACTCGCTACATAGCAGGCTGCCCTTTGAGAATTGGTCTAAAATCCTGACGTTATCTTTGGGTCATTAGTTAGCTTCTGGAGCAGGTTGTACAGTAATACCCTGGAGGGTACGGTCGCTCTAGGAGCAGTCAAATGTCTTCGGGAGCAAGCATGCTCACAAAAAGAGGACGGTGAATTGGCGACCGCTATGAGCTGATACTTTTGCCTCAACTTGTTCTGAATAACCAAAAGGCATGGAACGAAAACAAACATAACAATACTTCAGGTCTTAGCAAATAGTTTTTGAACGACTTCATACACGCTGTTACAAAATGAGATGTTTCGGTCAATTCTGTTCAAAAAAAGGAAAAAAAAGAAAAAACCCAACGCACGTTCGAATCAGCTTGATGCTGCTCAACGCATGACGCGCCGGACCACGGCTTGAGGTTCGAAATAATGGTAGATCTGCGCACCATTCCCAGAAGTTATTGTTTTCGGTTTTCAAGTTTTTTTAGTTTTATTTTATTTTCTTACTTTTTTTTTGCGGGCGGTGGTGAAGGACGATTCAAAAATAGACCATGGTGAAAGGCTCTAGTTCAACGACTAAGAGGGGTAAGGTTGTTTCCTCGAGCCTTCCTCACGTGCGTTTCCTCTTAGTCTGGGTGGCCCCTGGTCAGTGCCCTGGAAATATTTCAACTTTTTCGGTGCCTTAGCTTTTTGGCGAGAACAATCGGAACCGGTTCGGGCCGATCCAGGCGATACTTACGTACTTGATGATCTATGTAACTTCATCGCTTATGTACCTTGTAAAACTGGGTTTTATTTCTAGTGATACTAATTTTGGCATCTGGTCGTTTCCGATCACCGAGTCATTTTCCAATCTCGTCATGTCCGAGTTGTAAGAAGTTGAACGTGGAAAGACAAAATGACCGGTGATACTTTGGAGAAAACCTCGTCGAATGTTCATACTAAGAAGTTCTACTCGCGAAGAGGCTGTTAAACGTTGAAGACAGACGGCGTGTACGTCAATATCCAACCCGAGAGGCATTGCAAGACCGCCGAGACTATCCACCGTTCCCCGTTCCCGCACCCACCGTCGTCGCACTCACTGGTCCGCAAATAATCACTATTGTCTGTTTTTGAACGATGACCGCAGCACCTACGGGGTCACTTTTGTCAAAATATTTTCAGTTAGTCATATTTATTTTTATTCTATAATTGATCTATCCTATCTGTATACCTAAGCTTTCACCGCAGCTACATGCCGATCTTCACCATTTCCAGAGAGCAAAGCAACAGCTCGCAATAACTGCGGTGCAACATTTGTCTTCGATTATGTAGCTCCTAGAAATGATGATGAATTCATTTGCCCGATGTAGCTCGCTCTATGGTTAGCTCCTAGAAATCGACGAGAAAAAAAAATGCCGTCAAAAAACTCACTAGTAAAAAATGAAGTCAAGCACCCCTAAGGTGATGGTTATTTAAAGTAGTGACTCGCAGAAACCGCTCCGTGCTTTTTACTCTGTCCTCACTCCGACTTTTCACAAAAGAATCATACATTGGAATTGAATTAGTGAACAGAAATGCGAGAGATTCTTAAAGATAGAAAGCCAAGGAACAAAATGTTGAGCTCATTTTCACATGTATAAATAGAAACAACCAAAATTATCAATCAGAAAATAATTTCTGATGGTAACGTATTACAAAAGTAGGGATCTATGCTTGTTGGTAAAGCTGAGGGAGAGAGTTGCCGTATGATTTAGGGACACATGAGGAACATGCATAGCTAAACATGCGTCTCTGAGCAGCGTAAAGAGAAGCACTAACCTCTTTCGGCCAATTATGCCCCACATCCCATTTACCAATTGACTTTGAATCATCAAGCAAGATGTGTATGTATGAAAATTGTACAGAACTCATTCACCTGTGCCTTCCTCTCATGTTCAAAGCGGAATCAAAACTCATTTTCTTTCTTTGCTCTCCCCTCAAAGCGCAAATGGCAGCATATGTCAAAGCTGTTGTCAATCAAAATATCCACGCTTACTCTGGTCATGGTCTTTGCCGCCTTGTGACAGCTACTCCTACTGAGGGCTCGCAGCTCTTAAACTCAAGCATCATATTATGGTTCCGCTGAAATAAATCGAATGTGGCCAACAGCAATTCTCCCCTTACTTAAAACCCCAAGAAAATAGTGTAATTACGCCAGTCAGCTATTTTCATCAGATTGATGTCAGCGTTCAAGTGTGCCCAATACACTTGTGAACTTCACTGGGAGCCCACTTGCATACATACTTTACCCATGCTCAGGTCAAAAATAAGCCATCGGAGTGCCTCTTCGCCATACTGTATCTGCGGCCTGCGCTCTGGGTATACGAACCACCCAGTACACGAATCACTCAATGCACGAATTCACTCAACACACAAATTTACTCAATCACCGCACGAATTGGTTCAACGCACGAATTGATTTAACGCACGAATTGGTTCAACGCACCAATTGATCTAATGCACGGATTCACGGATTGGTTCAACGCACGAATTGATTCAACGCACGGATTGATTCAATGCACGAATTGATTCAATGCACGGATTGGTTCAACGCACGAATTGATTCAATGCACGAATTGGTTCAACGCACGGATTGATTCAATGCACGAATTGGTTCAACGCACGGATTGGTTCAACGCACGGATTGGTTCAACGCACGGATTGGTTCAACGCACGAATTGATTCAATGCATGAAATACCCCAGTGCAGCGCTGTTGCCAAATTACAACAACAGAAATGCCTGGGGGTTCAGCTAATGATCAACGCGAGCAAAAAAAGATGGCCGTTGGTGACCTAACAGAACATTCAACGATTGCTCGTTTGTAGGAAAATTGCGCAAAATTAGTGTATGTATGGTAGGAAGAGATTGGCCATCCGAAAGACAATTCTCCACCGTAATAAGAGGTCCGTGCATTACCTTATACCCTCGCATGCCCCAGGTCTCTGTAAGAAAATATTTCACCCCTGGCCGCCTCTACGTTCCGACCTCTCGGGATAAACCGGAGAACCCGAATTTACATTGATCAGGCTCTTCTAAGTCTCATTGTACCTTAGTATCCTTTTACAGTCCAGAGGATATAGTAATCATGGGTCGTATTATTTACTTCGATGTCTGCTTGTTTTCCTTGACAGATATCGTACTGGTTTGGATAGTTCCTGGGTGTGTCATCTACCGCATGCTCTCTTGCACCTTTCCAGGCACGAAAATAACCATTCCAGGAGACACAACAATTCTGTACAATAAAGATAATCTGGGATGGAGACTCTGAGCAGAGTAAAGATAAACGCTAACCACTTTAGGTAACTAGCTAGTCAGTATCGTACCGTAGATGTAAGGTGGGGAATGGAATAGCATCGAGCCAATCGTATGAAAGGCAAGACCCAGACAAAATGATTCGATCTGGATAAACTTGGGTAAAGAAAGAGACTCTGCATTCTCCACAAACAATAATGCAGTTGGTGGGTTGGCTCTGATACGGGCCCAAAGGAAAATACACGGATGAAAACCTCTCTGCCAATCCCATTCACGGGGAGTCGATATCCCTATGCCGGACGGGGCGGACCTGGCCTCGCGAGCGGAAGGGAATCCTCTCAACAGGAAAGGAAGAATTAGATATATATAAGGACGCCTCTTGACGCACATGTATTAAGTTCTTCGCGATCAGTATACCTTTCGGATTGTTCTTCATTCAGTTTCATCTCTTGTGGCAAACATACTACAAGTAGGGGAGCTATCCGGACTGACCTACTTGGCGCACTACCTGGCGCATCCTTCGAAGTTACTCTACAGTATCCGAGTCCGTGTAAGGCTTAGCACAGCAACGGTACGATTGCGAGTCGATACTTGAGGATCACGAGTGATAGATATCACGCACGACCAACGACACAGAGAACAACTGGTAAGTTGTTTACCAACGATCTAACCACTCACCGTGACCACCTAGCTCCGCGTAACATTCACATTATGTAGACTCAAGCTATAAATAGCTAGTGCGTCTCACCACATTGTTCAGAAAAACACAAATTCCCGTCAAACAACATTCGTCTCTCCTTACAGTATACACAGAATCATAGTTCATCATCATTGACGATCATTCTATTGAATTTGTAACCAAATCTAAAAAGAGAACCACGACTCAGGAATTTCGAGTCTTTGTATATCCTCGCCTGGCACAGGCTCGCTTCTGATGTAGAAGATATTGTACTTTATGATGAGCAACGCGAATTAGTTCTTCAAATGGTTGAATTGCACGAGAAGCAATAACCGAGACTCTCCACATGAGATGTACGTTTCCTTCGTTGTGTTCATCGATGAGATCCCACTGAAGACAAACGTTAGAGTCACCTCCGGGAGCTGATACCTTCATAAAGTTGAGTACTCCCGTCACCATGGAGTAGTCCAACCAAAGACTTTCTTCAGGACCAGGTATACCGTAGACGGGGTTACAATCAGAGGAGTACCGAACTTCTCCAGCAAATACCCCAAGAATGTCTCCCTCCTGGACGGTAATGATAGGACAAACCATGAGAAAATCATCATCTTTAGGTTGCATGGTGACAAAAATAGATTTGTTCCGCGTTGTTGCTGCATTTGGCTGCAAGTCAAAGAACCCACCGAGCGGTGTAGATGATGGCTCGTATGACCCGGTCGATTGAAAGATTGTCTCCTCTACGCTGGAGGACCACCGGTTGATAGCGCTGTTCCATTCAACTTCTGGAACATTGAGCCTGTCCGCTACGAATGGCTGGCTCAGCCACAGCCTTCCTGTCAAATCGCCCTTGCTCTCTTCGGCCACCCGCTCTTCCAGTTGTTTAATATGAACGCCATACTTTTCTTCCCAGAGTCGGACCATCTCCACCAAAGCAGCCCCAGATTCTGATGAGTAGCTTTTACAGAAGCGGTCGAATTCTTTTGTGCGGTACAAGAGGATCTTGTCAGCACCCGCGTTACGCATCTGGAACAATCGTTTCCAGAAAAGACGGCACTGCCGTTGGTTAGCGAGGCTAAGCCCATAGCCCGCTTCCCTCATGAACCGCTCAGTGGCGACCTTTTCTGCCATCGTGAATTCATCGAGAGGGCCTCGAGAGGTTGGCAAATCCTTTGGATCAAGGAGATCCGCGCCTTTCTTGATTATTTCCCAATACACGGTCTCGTTAAATCGAGACTGGATACCTTGGCTTGCGGTAAACGCATTCTCCTGCTTGATCAGCTGGACTGCATCGGGGTATTGCAGCTTGACTATGCCATCCACAAAGCTCTGGATCTCCTCCATCTTCGTTGTAATATTTGCCTGCTTTGAACGGCGTCCGTACCTTCCAAGAGGATCGTTGAGTTTTATACAATTGACAAGTATGTTTTCGACAATACTGTGGCATGATTCTTTATACCGAGGGGTGCTCGTGTGGGTCAGGGGTGTCCCGGCCCGAGGTAGATTCATCGCGGTGCTCTCTTCATCCGGAGAATCGGTCTGTTCCCCCCCTAGGGGCGACACAACGCCGTTCATCCCTTGCGACTTGTCTTTGAGAATAGTATTGTCTTTCGCCTTGTCTTTGCTCTTTCTTTTTTTCTTAGGTGAAGGCGCATCTAGCCCAGAGTAGTCCACTCTGCCTCGCTTATCATACGCGGGAAAGAACCGGTAAGAGCCGCGCTTTGCCTCAGGATTCGGACTAGCTCTTGGGGTAGGAAGATGTGGTGGATCTGTAATTCCTACCTGCAGCCGCGTTTCGCGGACTATGTGTGTCAGCGGAGATAGTCGCTCGAATCGCAGTCTGGGGCTCACCAAAGTCAGAAATGCCAAGGATGTGTTGCTTGATAGGCTCATCGCTGCAGTCACCAATACCGCAGCTTACTAAAAGCTCCTGTATTTTCCCTGCTATCAAAGACTGGAGGACTTCCTCCATGATGTGCTTTGTTGTGGAAGGTAGTTCCAGCCAGGAGAAAGAGAAGGGGGGGAGAAGTCAGGCTGCCGCTATTTTCAGTTGCATGGAACACTAATCTGGATTGGGAAATCTAGGGTCTAGACCGTGGCCAGAAGAATGAGATGGAAAGATTGAGAAGGCAGAAATATGCAGCTTCAACTCACTCTCTTGGTGAGCAAACATGCTTTAAAATATATCAACTCAGCCGGTCGCTTGCCTGAATGCAGTTATGGGCGGGGCATTGTTTTTGTGAAGGCGGTCGCATTATGCGGGCATTTCGGCGAACCGGCACCTAGGTCAGCCTGAATATGCGCGGCACAGCCATTCAGCGCCAACACCCGGTGGTTGAAAGTGTTTCAACCACCGGACTATTACAGTACTGTAGACACGCTATCTCAGTGCCTTTTCCTTCTTTCCTGGATCAAACTTTCCTCCGGACCCTCACCCACTCATCTTGCATCTCATGTCGTATCTGCTAAATCTGTAAAACTTTCCATCCAATAGTGTTGTGATATGAGACTGGTGTAGATCAGGAACTAAGCCGAACCATCGGAATTAATCCCGGTTTATACCTCTGAACTACAACACATACCTCTGAACTAAAACACATACCTCTGGACTACAACAAATAGTAATGCCTCCTTTGGCTCATTCGCCTTATACACAAATTGTGGGATTCATCAGAGGGTCTCGCGAAAAAAGGCACGATTCATATAGTGGATGTAACAGTTTGGATGATCAATCAACGCTTAGAATCGTTCCGTAGCTTCTCACAAATTGTAAGAAAAGTAGTCAAAGCCGTGAGGCTAAAATTATCACCGAAGGGTACTATAATTTGTAGTGTCCCGCATTTAGTTGGGACGGTCGTAATATCGTGGACTATGGCAACCACTGTATCTGTCTCTTCATCCACTAGCATCAGCCTAGATTTACGTTTCCAGATGAAGAGTCGCGGTCCGCTTGCATTGGACAAATTACCACTTGCCTGTGGTGGGAAATGCACCAACGTTGTAAATCGGTATTGGATAGACATTGGTGTATTTTGATGCATATCAGACCACCACACGAAATAGATGATTTGCCACTAGGGCTTTTTGCATAACCAATGTCATTGAGACCGTTTTTTTCGATGAATTGACAATGGGCCAATGCTTCATTGGGCGCATTAGTCCCACTTTCATAAACAATCAAGCTTGGCTTTGTAAGACTCCGAGGATGGGATTGAGCATGGAATTTCAAGGAGTGATCCCCTGAAAAGATGCGGTATTGGTGGTCTGCGCAACGGAATATATCCATGATCACTGGCTCGTTGCCCTCCGACAGCGCTGCAGTTATGAGAGGGTCTTGGGCCCGATATTCAGGCGGAGAATCGATGGGAATATCCATGTCAAGTGAAATGATGTCTTAGGTTTGGCTCTGGTCCCTAATCCTGATGAAACTCAGGTGGCCCTTCTGAGGAGAAATACAAGATGAATAGGGGCTCTTTTGCTGTAAATAAGTGATGACGCACTCTAGGGTGGTTTGGCTTTGGCTTGCGCGATGGCTGTACGCTATTACCAATACAATTCTGCCGCAACTTCAATGCGGTGACCTAAATTGGCTTAGCTTACCTCTGATTTTTTTCCCGAATTCAAGACAAAAGAGTGAGTTGGTATAGCTGATTTCGAAAAGTACTGTACAGTACTAAAGTACAGCAGTGGTGGTGCGGTTCATGCATGCAAGTGCAGGGTAGTTTGCGACGTGTGAGTGAGCCTGTGGTCGTCAACCACGCGACTTATGGCAAGCAGATACAGAATATCCAAGCCACTACGTGTCATTTCGACTATGGTAGCATCACTGAGGCTGTTGCAATTTTGGAGACTCTGTCTGAAAGAAGGGGGGAGGGAAGGGGCCCTTCGTAGACCCTTCGTAAAGGGAGGGTCCCAAGAAACACCATCGTGAAATCGTTGAAATCGGCACGATCGTGGTTCGCCAGACAGAATAGGGGTGCAAGCACTGGGTCGCCGCAAGTAAGGCTTATGATGTACGCGCCTAGAAACTCTGATTCACGCAAAAGTAAAGCATTTGCGGAACGAGCAAGAGATTCTCACACCAAAAGAGGGTATAGGGTGAGAGCAGGGTGAGAGTTGGGTGATGGGGGAAAAGATGACTACATAACACAGTAATCTCTCGAGTGAGCGAAATATGATCGCAGGTCGCGCTACGGTAACCTCACGTGCCTGGCATTTTTGACCTGTACGATGGCAAGGTACTTCCAAGAGCCTTTTTCAACCTGTACCGTATCAACTGTTTGAAACAGAAGATTGAACGATTTCTTTCTATTTACTCGTCTGAACTGTGCCCTAACATCTGGCACACCATCGTATGAGAAACGCGGTGGCAGAAATGGCCAGAAACGGAACGTTGCCAAAAATGGAACGCGGCCAAAAATGGAACGCGGCCAAAAATGGAACGCAGCCAAAAATGGCTACACTGTGAGAGCTGGAGGCTTGGCAATGTTTCTGCCTCCAAGAGAAGGAATGTCAGGCGGAAGACACTTTAGTAGTAAAACTCGTTTCTAGACTATATACTATTCGGAACATCGATCACCCTTTCGCTGAAATTTGTAATTACTTACCCGCGTAAGCGATCTCTCAGGCCATCGCTTGCGGAGACTATGTGATCATCAGAGGTGGTTTTTTCATGACTTGGTGGAAATCTGCTTATCCATTACAAGAGTTCGACCTGGCTCATCAAGGGTGTTCGACAGTCTCTCTATCTGACTCCCACATGCTTCGGTTGAGATTATTTTGCGATAGTCAGGTAAGCCCTGGTAGTAGCAGATTCTTTCATGTTTTCCAACAGGTGTTCTGCTGTTTGCAAGGCCGTGCTCTACGTAAATGGATATACTGAGTATCTAGTGTAATCTCCCGTCAGTGACAAGGATAAAATCAGTGGAAGATTTGACACACGTAGCCCTTATCTATGATATTATCTTCAGGGACATCATCGAGCTGCTCTTCGGCAGCGCTCACCATTTCCGTCTTATTAGTGCTGGTCGAAAGAAGAGCTTGCTACCTGCCAGACTAGATGCAATCTGCGTGTATGGGATGTACATGTACTGTAGCCACCAGTTGGAAGTATATAATGGGCTGGTCTAGCCCGAACCAAACGTTACTTTCTCGTCGGTGTGTACGTAATTCTGAGAAACCATGGTCGCCAAACGTCAGTCAGGGAGATTAAAAGTCAAATCCCAGCAAGGATATAGGCTTAAGCGAAATTTGTTCAAAAAGCGAAGGGATTTTCCGAAGAATGTGAATTCAATGTTTTTGAGGCCGTCCGAATTCGAAAAAATGAGCACAAATATATGTTTGATTCATCCATGCAGAGGCAGTGGCTTAGAGATCTTTCCAATCTGGTAAACATGGTTCTTTACCTAAACTAGGTATCGACTGACTAACTACAGGAATATCAATACACTCCTCCCATCCACGAATCATAAGCTGGTGGAGCCTCAAACGGCCTAATAGACTCTCCCGCCCTCCCCCTCGCTGCCGAACAAGTCTATAGGCGATGGAAGACAAGGGTTGCTCTTGTTGTAATGAGACAAGTCATGATCAGGCACAAACACCGTGGGTGATGGGTGTGTATAAGATTGCAAGGCCACCCCACGGCGTTCTCAAGACTAGTATAGGTCTATGATAGACTAGGAGAGAGATACGAAGAGCAAGCTGGAATTTTGCAACCCTTTTGGCGATTCATCAGTTATCTAAATATCGCATTTATGTATGCCACTGTTGCTATTGACCCAACGGCGAAATGTCCTGAAGCGGAGGTTGAAGACACCTATGGCTTCCTAAGGCACCTATGGCTTCGTAGATACTGTTCACGGAGATGTAACAGGAAACAACTGGGCGGGAAGCAATTTCCTGGAAATAATATAGCCAGTGTATTACCGACCCGAAAGTAAAAACTACAATCTTTGGACTCTGAAAATTCCATTATGATAGGACCCTCTCGCTCATGGCCAAAGCCTGAAATGCACCAAAAGTGGGTCATTCGATCTGTCTGGTGATCAGATTCTAATGCCCATTTCCCTCTCTTATGACTATCCTTGTTATCGCCTACGGCATACTCCAACAAGATTCTGGTATCTCTTCTATTCAAGCCATAGCAAGGTAAGAAACCGTTTCATATATCTAGATAGCAGAGGTGATGCATATATCTGGCTTCAAGTTGGGCGAGAAAATGGCCACTATGCATATTTTAGCTGGCTAGATTCCTTTGCTTAATATTCCGAGGTCGCGCGTTACCAATGGTAGCAAAAGGACTATTCCCGAAATCATCAAAATTAGCGCAACATAGTGAGAGCTACGATCCATCAATAGTACAGTAGAATTCGAAAACAGTTTACCCCCCTAAAACACACTCTTTCTTTCTCGGCCGGTAACCGAAAACTGCATTAAGCCATACTTGGCTTAGCCGCAAAGAGCTCATTTTCTTTACAAAGAGGACATTACACGTATTCAAGCGAAACAATCATACATTGTAATTTCATGCCGTCCAGACCTGTCATTCTTGGAACACGCACAATACATACGATTTACAGCATCATGATTGCTCATCCCACTAAACAGATGCTGGGCCATGTTTATCACGGAGCAGGACGAAAAGATTCACTCTCCGAAAGACCTTCTTTCACCATGGACTGTATTTCGCTTATTGATGATCCAGACCGCACTATATTGAAGATACGATCGACGTTATCATCACTTGAATGCCGTATTGCTTCCAAAAGGTCATCCAATAATCCTCGGTAGTATCTCAGGTGTTCTTCTATCTTTCTTTCGTAGCTCTTGCGTCGCTTGTCAGAACTCTCTTCGAAAATACAACGAGAGTTGCGTTTCGTGCACTCTAAGCACGGGATTCCAGAAATACACTATTTTTCAACATGTCAAATATCTAGCAGCTAAATAAGGCAATATTTTTAAGATTTCTTACCTTTGTTCGTCGACGCTGACATTCATTGCAAGCGGTTGATCGTCTCTTTATCGAGACGTTATTTACTGTGTCATTTTCTGATTCGTCAACTACAGAAGCTGTAGCACCTGGAATATGAGGTCGAATAGGTCTGAAGCGGGATGCCGACATTTTGTATCGATGGGTCGGTGCGAAGCTGGATGTGGAGTAAATAATGAGTTGGGGGGAAGGGGTGACAAAGGGTGGGGAGCAAGGTGGCGACAAATGTGTGTGAGTCACATGGCACGGATTGTTAACGGTGAGGATAAAATACGGTTTGCACACTGCGCATCCCTCTCCAAGAGACGCAACAACTACACTTGGTGGACTGCATATACCAGGTCATCTACAGTGACTTGAAACAGCACCTCGAATCCGCCGACATACTCCCACCTTCAACCATCGCATTCCCTCCGCCTCGACAATCAGCTCCTAGCCCCTATTCTTCTTCGAATAGCGAACAACTCGAGAAGACAACCGCCGCTGCTCGTACGCAAACACAGTCTGGTTCAACACAAACGATGGTTACCACAGCAGAGAAATGTCCTAACGAGAACCTCAACTCCCGTGCTCACCCGCCACCCGCTACAACTATCCCAGAATCACATTTACCCCCACCAACCTACTCCTCTCAGCCTCCCCCGTCCGACACCAACCACCACTCCCCCACAACAAAGCCATCAACCTACCTATGCTTCAGTCCTCCGACACCCCATCACAACTTCATCACAATCGATTCCTAATACCCGAGAACCTATCATTCCCACTAAATCCGTACTCAGAATCGAAGATCTTCACTGCCGTTTTCATAATAAACCGTCACCGTTCCAGCTCAAAAATAGGCCAAGTCAACATGCAAATAAACGAATTCGAAACAAAACTGCATCTGCAACACAGTCACTGTCCAAATTCTTAGCTTCAGCTTTGCCCGCATTCTCGCGTTTCCTAGTAGAAATGCAGCCAAAACCGGACGTTTGCAGTCCGTCTTATTCGCAATTCCACCATAGCCGCGCCACGAGGGCAGCCTAATACCACAAATGGCAACAAGGCCACGGCAGGCTTTACCAGGTGAGGCACAAAGATCACCGTTCAGGCAGTTTGGAACAAACTCAGGGATCAATCAAGATGTATTTAGAAAGTAGTTGTAACCTGCATATCGCCGCTGAGGTGAGGGGTCAGGGTAAATGAAATCATCCATCCATCCATCCATACTGTACTAGCAAATCTTTCACCAAGCTCGACATGGACACAAATTGCTCATTCAATTATCATCAATATTTAGAGGATTACAGTGGCGCCATACCCGAACATACCCAGTCCCATATTTTATTACTGGTTGGTTTAGACGAATATAACCGATCAAGCAACAGCGACGCAGGCGATCATGGGCTGCGGTATCAAAGCCCTAGCGTTCTTGGTAAGGACGTGATTGAAGAAACAGGACGATACACCACCGATGTCCGGAATGTATCAAATCATGGCTAGACGGCTATTGTTATGCGCAGCCAATGAACTAACCATCATATCCTCCAACCTTCGGTACGAAAGACACTACTTTTGTATATGCGAATGGGATGGCATTTCTCATTAACTAAGAGATGGAGACTTTGCCCCAGCTCCACCTTTGGTTACAACAGGTCAGTGTTCACATAGTTACCTGATCCATTCAGCCACTCGAGATATAAGAAACGGGGACACAGGGATCTGCCAGGAGGGCTTTTATGGCTTATCATCTATTTTACCCATTACATTGTACTTTTCGAATTAAAGGTCATCGGGTAATACGGTGCGAGGAAGATGAAATTTTGGGCGTAAGGGGTCCATTGGATTCCATTTGATAAAAGCTTTCTCTACATATGAAGAAAGTCAGTACTGTGGTGGCCAAACATCACTTATTTAAGCAGATTACAGGAAAGTGAAACAAAGATTGCTCGTAGTTTATGTAAGCTTCTCTGAAACGGCGAACTTACATCAAGCATAGGAGGAGCTATCAGGTGTGATACGATCAATCAAGGGGTCTGTCTGAAGCTTTTCGAGGACTGAATCCGTTATACAGGCACTGAACGCACGTTAGTGATACATCTGATGAAGCGTTATAGTGGAAAGACTACATACGTGAAGCCTCTAGTGACCATGTCTGGGAATCTGTTGATTACAGTCCCCCCGTCTCCGTTAATCTGTTGGATGTAGGCATTGATCTGCTCCGTGCTGGCCAAGTCTTGAAAGGTTACCTGTCTTCGTTAGAGAGAAGCGTAGAGGATGAAGGGAAGAAGCTACAATGTAAGTCGTGGCCATCTTGTCGGGGCGTTTGCAATTAACGCGGACCTCTCGCTTAATGGAAAAAGAGAAGCGTCGGTCGCAGATTATTCCCAGAAGTGAGAACTAACGCAGGATATTACTAAGCTTCAATTTGGCCGAGAGCCAAATGACGTCAGTTCCCTGGAAATTACCTGGGTACCTTTTATATGGCTTGTACAGTATGTGCAGGGTAGTATAATTCCGTTGAGTAGTATTGGTCGGCAAAGATCCCGGGATATACCCCATATCCACAAAGAACATTTGATATTCTGACTGAGAGACACAGTGAACCCCAGTTTTAAACTTGCGTGGGTCTTCTTAAGATAAAGATTTGTCTGTGACCCTTGCATCGAAGCGATGTTCTCAAATACGTGATCTAGGTTTACCTAAAATAGTAGAAGTACGTTACGTCTTCAGAGTATCGCGCGTGATGAAACATTTCAGAGTCGCCGTTCAATACTCGTACATATTTTGGAATATTTTATGCCGGGCTTTGAGATTTCGGTATTTGCTGGTAAAAAAGTCTCCGAGGCATCGAGAGTCAAGGATCCAACTACAATAAAGTCGGGAATTGGATTCATCAAGCCAACCAAATACAAAACGGGATGGCTATTTTATGTACCTTCTGAAATACTCAGGTGTGTTTTTGTGCCATGTGTTTGTTCATGACACGGCGGCTTTCGTCAGTGTCAGTGCGGCTCAGAACATGGCGCTAATGATGCACTAGACAGAAGCTATCGAGATATTCTTGATTTTGTAATAATCGAACGCTGAAACTAAAAGCCGAGGCCCTTTCAATGCATCAGCGAGAGAGGTGGAGGGTGGCGTCGTTGGGTTTTGCCGATCCTTCCATTCAATTCTACGGGCGGTACGGAGTGTACTACAGTAGTACGGAGTAATTGTTGAGGTTAGCGGGCAGGTTTCAGTCGAGAAGATGAAGTTAGAAATCCGTGCCCTCCCGTTAATGTGGGCCGGTCAGAAGCTGTCTCTCCAATAGCTATAGAATGCCACGAGCTTTTTGAAATTGCTGGTCACATTGAGTGGAGCCAAGTCTCCACAATTTGGGAGGCGATCATCTCCGGCAAATTTCGCCGACCAATGAAATCTAACCAACCGCTGTGGTTTGACGCATGCGTGGCTACGATTATGTACCATTCCTCCTGTTGGTTCTGGGAAAGCGCCACATACGAGGAGTACTGTACAGTACTAACAAAGGACATACGAGGACTAGTAGTAACGAAATGGGGAAGGAGCTGGTATGGATCACCCAATTTCTGGAGGTGAGTGTTCATTTGCTGAACTATTAAGCATCAGTCATCAATCGGAATCAAAGGAGACGAGGATCTGCAATGACGCAAGAAAGCCCTGGAGGAGGGGGCGGATCAATGATCCCTTGCTAAACACTGGCAACCCAACAAAAGCTCCATCCATAGATGTCACGCAACTGGTTTCAGGAACGGAAAATTCATCCACTTGATCCAAGTGTGGTACGGGGTAGCCCGTTGTGTTTGCTGTACCCCCTACAGTGCAGTATCTCATCCTTTTATCCCCACTTTTTCAAAATACTCTATCGGATATGATAGCTATGATTTCATCGTTTATGTGGGGCGCGATAGAAGGACTACGATTCTTCGATTTGCACCCAATTCCGTTATAAGTAGCTTAGCCCCCAGCAGAAAGCTAGCTATCAGCATATATTTTTCCAGAAAAAAAAGCCTTTTGTTGTATCTGCTTGATTTCCCAAATTTAATATTGATGTTTTAAATTCGTGCTCTGTTTACTTCGGCTCCACCCTAGACAAACCAACAGAGATTATTTCCAAAAGGTGCTCTTTTTGCCTTCTCAGCAATGTTTTGTCACAGGTAAGTCTACTACCCAATAGACTAGTATTAATTTAGAATTTCAATTTCTAATATCGAATGGTCGGATCATGCAGAACGGGATCACATAGACCAGATGGCGAGCTTATAGGCCGCTTTCAAAAGCTCTGTGGCAAATCATTCTTTAACGAGGGCTCCAAAAACAAACTTGAACCGGGTAACCCTTTTATTACTGAGGGAGACAACAAGATGACACCATCGGAAGGGTAAGCTCATTTCCTATCAACTACCCGGTGAAAACTATTCTAATGCCTAGCCCAGTGCCTGTAAGAAGGTGAAAGGAAGCCTCCAACTATCCGACCCTTCCTTCTCATTCGACGGGAATGCACCGTCTGATTCATTTACCTCAACAATGTCTGAACAGCGCATGGCACCCCAAAGCCAAAATCTCGACCTTTATACATCGCAATTAAAAGCCTCTACTACCTTCCATGACTTGGTAGAGGGGTACCAACCTTCGAAGGACGTTTCTCCTCAAAATATTCTTAAACTTCCGTTTAGACATCAATTCGAAGATCAGGCCAACTCAAACTCGCTGGATGGTATCAATCCCGCAGTAACATGGAACAGCATGGATCCCTTTTCCACACAAGATGCATATGCACCGAATCAGTTCCCCCAGCCAAGTTTGGACTGGGGGGGCATGGCACTTCCAGCTGAGCCGCTTAATTTCAATCACATTCCAGAAAACGAGCTGTCATGGGATCCAACGGAAAAGGCCCAACAAGTTGGTGACAATGTTCGCCACTCGCAAAAAAAGTCCTACCCTGAGGGCAACCGGTAAGTTCGCCCACAACATTACCAACTCTGTTCAAACCTTAACATTGTACCTTCAGGTTCCGTTACCCTGCCACTCTTCGAGCACCCACTGCAGTAGTGAATGACTCGAGTGAGATGCCTGTGTCGTATCTCAACAAGGGCCAGGTGTATCATCTCAGGGTGGTAGACCCAACCCCGTCCGCGGTATATACTAGCGAATCCACCCAGTACCGAACATTCGTTCGGATTTCATTCGATGAAGAACAACAACGATCTGACCCAGCTGCCTATTGGCAGTTATGGAAATCAGCGCGAGGACTGAACAAGAGCAACGAGAAACTTCAAGCTGTCGAATATGTGGGTGAAAATAACCCCTTCATGCACGTTGAGCAAGTCTCTCTCGATGGATTTTGTGTTACCTGGACAGGTAATCCAACCGACGGAGTGCCCCAATGCAGTATCCCAGTCCGATTCAACTTCTTATCCACCGACTTCACACTCTCGAAGGGGGTGAAAGGAATTCAGGTCAGGCTTTGCGCTAAGACAAAACAACATGGCGAACTTGATACCCAAGAACCAGAAGTATGCTTCTGTAATGTGAAGCTCTTCCGCGACCATGGCGCCGAGCGGAAACTATCGAACGACGCTGCGAGCATCCGAAAAAGGATGGAAAAGCTACAGCTTCAAATGAACGACTCAGCCCCGCCCGAATGTTTAAATAAGAGGAAGCGAGGCAGCGTTTCCGCAAAATCCAATCCGGATCACAGTTACTCGAAGAACAACCTACAACGTCAAGGCGACCTGTCAATAGATCTTGACAACGCCCCACAGCAAGCAAACTTTCACCAGCAACTACAGAAGAGGCTAGACGCTCTCGAACGTTGCTTCTACTCTAGCCGTCCTGAAAGTGCTCTGAACCTTCGTGCCGGGCCTCAAGATGATCCCGAATTGCATCCAACTGTTTCATTAAACGCAGATAACCCGCAGAAACCGGCAATTACGGACCGCAGGGACTCATCAATTGACGACGCTTCATCTGTTAAATCGGATTTGGCCGGATTCAACGAGAGGGAAACGCCAAGCTCTATGAGTAGTCTCCATAACGTGGAGAATCATAGAGTATCGCCCACATCATTGAACTTAGAGAATTTGCCTACTATGCCAGGTAAGTCTCGTCTAGCAACTTCTTTATGGCCAACAACTTGAAAACTCGTCAAACTAACCATTTTCTCACAATTAAGCCGCATGCTTCTACATTCGAATAGTTATAAATGACCAGTCTCCAAGTGAGCATTATCGTGCAATTTATCCCAAATCACGGACAGTCCAAGATCTAAAGTCGAAGATCTTGGAGAAGAGTTCTGTAAAAACAAGCCTAGAAATCTCTAGGATTCTACATATCAACGAAGCTGGGCTCAAGGTTGTGGTGGATGATGAGTTTGTGCATGAGATGGTCGAAGGACAGAGCATGGCTGCCAGAATCGTTGAGACCCCCGGGCCTTGCCTTGATGCTAACGACGTATCTGGAAATAAGGCTCAACATGAAATTTGGTTGGAGTATTAGATGGACAAGCGTATATGGATAAAGGGATTCCTTCCATTCAAAAAAGCATTCATTGATGAGTTATGATTTCATGAGTTCAAGGAGGTATTTGTTGGAGTTACTGTACATAGGATACACCGCCATTTGAACATTTTATATCCATGACTCCCGAGGTCGGAAGCTTCCAGCTTGAACTTCTACCTGGTAGGTCTGTGTGGAAGACAGCAACTTCAAGTTGGTCATGAGACCAAGTTACTAGTATCACTATATTTTATGCGGTCACCAAGAAATTGGAAGTCCTACATTAAGGCATAGCTCTCTACGAAGTCCTTCAAATGCATGTGCAATCTCAATTGGAGCCAATTTTGTCCAAGAATGACCAAATTTCGCCTTGACCTCGAGGACATCGTCCTCGCCGAGATCCAGGAGTCCCGCTGGTCACCAGGGACTACGCCGACGAGGATTTTAACCGCGATGAAGCGTCCCAGGCCTTGTGGTTCATTGGAGAGCATTCAGAGGTGACATGGTTGTACAGACTGTAGGATTTCCTCCATGGTGTGCTTTGATGTGAATGGTAGTTCCAGCTAGGAGAAAGAGACTTGGGGAGAAGTCAGACTGTCGCCTTTTTTGGTTGCTTATGGGTAACATTAAACAGGACTGAGAAATCTGGGGTCTAGACCGTGGCCAGTAGAATGAGATGGAAAGATTGAGAAGGCAGAAATGGGCAGCTTCAAGTCGCTACTCTTAGTTAGCAAACATGCTTTAAAATAGATCAACTCTGCCGGTATCCTTGCCTGCGTCCAATTTTGGGCGCTTCAATGCTTTTGTGACGGCGGTCGCATTACGCGGCCAGTTCGCGAACTAGCACCTAGGTCAGTCTGATGTGCAGGTAAAAGCCATAGAAAGGCAAGACGAAGACCACTCCAAATTCTCCGTGCTCAATCTGTGGCGTTACTGTTTAGAGAAATAATTTTGAAAGGGCTGCGATTGAGACTCTGAGCAGAGTAAAGACTACCGCTAAGCCCTTCGGTAGAGCTAGTGGAGTCGAATAAGAAACCACTGCGGGATCCACTGGATAGAAATGGTACAACCAGCCAATGATGCCTATCTTGACTCTGGAGCCCAGCTTCAGATACCTGAATCTGAATGAACCTACCAGCACATGCATCACCTGGCTACGTGGCGTATCACCCCGTTGGTGCTCTAAGGCTCACGGCTTTCTTTTTTCTTAATCTAATGTCCGCCACAATAATTTCGGCTTTCTCGAAAAGAAACGGCTGGTTAAAAGTAATGTATCATATCGTGCAAGGAAATGCAAACTTGCGGAAGTACATGCTCGAAAAACCTATTCAAGAGTCCCGTGGCAGATATCCCTTAGATGCCACTCGTATCATACTCCCTATCAGTCCCTAGGGGTTTCAGCGTGCCCGAAACCTTTTCCACGGCCTAAAGGTCAGACCTTGGCCGAACTTCCACCTAAAAAATGATTCCCATTCGAGCCTGCAGTCGATTGCCTCCTGGGTCGATTGGAAGATCTCCTGGTGGGGGTACAGCTTGCTATCTGGGCAGCTTCCTGCTGCGCCGCCATGTATGATGCCTGAGAGCTGCGGAGTTGGATGATCTTGGTCAAGGGGTCATAGTCGCCATCTCCCAACGAGGAAATGCACGGGAAGATATTGAGAATATAAAGGCCTTGAAGGTCCCGTGCCGCCGGTGTTGCATTTTCACCTGCGAAAGGAAAACGATCCCATTCGCTGTCATCGGGATCAAAAGATTCGTCGAAGTCTGTCGCAAACTTCTGTCGCGATCGCTGGATTGGAAGCCAAACTGCGGCGGCGGTCTGAACTATTCTTTTAATCTTAGTACAAAACATATCTTGCTGCGACTCGGAAAAAAGGCCGCCTGCATAAGAGAGCATTCTCTGGATTACAGCTCCAGTCTCGGCTTGAAGAGCGTTGCGTTCAGCATCCGGATCGATCGAGAGAAGCACACGACGGCAAAACGCTTCTTTCTCGCCATTACTACCTGCAAGATGTTCGAGAGTTTCACGGAGGTTGTTGCTCGCCGACAGAAAATAGCTGGGTTGGAAGATACGTTGATTTATCTCCCTGAACAGAACAGCAAGGATCACTGCAAATCGTATTGCCTTGGCGGGCGAGGAATTCGAGGGAATCAGAGGAAAATTCGGTGGCAGAATGATGTCCCCTTTCCTAAGTTTCTCCCAAATAGTCTTTTCCTTTTTGATCTATCAGTAATACGCGCGAGAAGAGGCTTCCGGGAACCGACCTTCAGAATATTTTCCGGAATATCCTGCTCTATGAATGGGGACAACTCGCTTGTAGCAAAGGTCCAAAGGCTTGTGTACTCTGTCGTCCTATGATAAGGCGCGGGAAAATCAGGTCCCAAATTCTTGTAGTTCTTTGACACCACTTACACAAAATCATCATCAATGTCCGAGGATTGGACAGTGAAATCGTCCAGTTTTTGGGCATGGGCCCTGACCGCCTGCAGCTCTATGCTCATCGAGGCATTAGCAGCTTCTAGCTCTCCGCTCTTTTTCTGCTCCGATGATAACATTGATTTCAACTTCGATCCAGCTGTCTTCATCTGATCTATAGTCTTGTCCTTGTCCTTCGAATTGTTTTGCAGCATAGTGATATCTTTAGCAGACTGTGAGAGCTTCGCGGTCTCCTGCGCGCAAGTCGATTTCAAATCTCCGATTTCCTTTTGCAGAGACTCTACATTCCTCGTTAATTCAGCGATTTTGATTTCCCTTTCGTGAACAGTAGCACGAAGGGATTCAATCTGCGTGGCGGAGTCTTTCTGCCTTGCTCTTTCTTTCTCGTTGGCAGCAAACATATCGTCGATGGTAGTTTCCTTTGTTTTCTTTATATGTAATATATCCTGTTGGAGTCTCTTCAAATCTTCTTCTTGAAAGTGAATCTGCTTACGCTGTTGAGCGATCTCGCCAAGCACAGCAGATGCAAACTGAGATTTAGGGCTTGAGGCCAGTATACCCAGATATTTAATAAATCCTTCAAGGCTACCAGCGTTGGCAAGAGGTAGATCATCGTGCTTTCCTGAGTTCAAGGATGAAGAATCGATGGGAGGCATCATAAAGAATTGCTTGGATAAAATGTGGGATTCGGAAGCGTTGAGAAACTGTGTGGCCTCAATTTTCTGTCAGAAAAGAGTACTTATATATTCATGGTCATCTCGCGAAGACGTTCGCTCTGCGGCACCAGCTTGGAAGCCAACGAGCCTCATGGTGAGGGGAAGGAGCAGTGATGCGGTTCATGCATGCAAGTGCAGGGTAGTTTGCGACGTGTAAGTGAGCCTGTGGTCGTCAACCACGCGACTTATGGCAAGCAGATGCAGAGTATCCAAACCATTACGTGTCATTTCGACTATGGTCGCATCACTGAGGCTGTTGCAATTTTGGAGATTCTGCGACGAGGCTCTCTCGGAAAATCACACACTGCTGAGGTACAGGACAGCCATCGCAGTGATGGCCACTGCGGGGAACCACACTTCTAGCGCAACTGAAGTCCTCACACTGGGACAGCAGGGTGACTGACTGTGAACCGCCGTCCGTAGCCCCTGGTCGCCTCCAGCCTACCTCAAGGCTGGTCTAGACCCAGAATGATTGGACTAGGAGAGGCTTAGAGTGAATATCCAGCTCCTATGACGTCTGCCAGTTTGTGTTCCATGTGTTCTCCGGGTGTCCCTGGTGTGACGGATTTCCTCTCAAGAGGATCCTCCCATGAGGCGACCCCTCTTGAAATGCGCCTCTTTTGCCTTGTCTTTCAAGTGGCCACCGCTCTTGACATGAATGGCACGTTTCACGACCACGATAGGCCGCTAGTTGTCATTTTGGTAATGGTAATTGCTCTTGCATTAAAGTCTGGTTTATTCCAAGATAGGGGCAAAAGCTATTTAACAAAGGTTACTGTTTTGGTAAGCAGGCTAATTACTAATTGCCAAGTAATAGGCAATGTATCCGACTAGTAACAGTGACTTTGTCGCGACAGCACGTCTATGCTTGCCAGGGTCAAAAGCGAACTGCAAGAAATGTATTCTTAACGCCGGGGAGCTATCCCTAGGATCTGTCCGCAGTGTTCCTGAGCCTTGTTGCTCCTGGGGCCTCCATGACAGTTCCCACGTACTTTCGGGATCGAGTCAGGGCAATGGCGTCACTCAGCCTTAGTGGAGGATGGCCAGTGGGCGACCGGTGGGGCTCTGTGGATTCAGGACCATAAAATAAACCCTCAAGAAAATGTACACACAAGGGCTTTACTATTGAACATGGCGATTTTGCGGTCTACTATCATCGAGGTCCATTTCAACGATGATATTTTAGTTAATAGCGCATGCTCACGATCAACACGGATCAACTCAAATGCTACCAGTTGGACGCAGATGCTTCAACGAAACAGACCGTCAATTCCGCCGGCCAAAAATGAGGCATACAATCTGTTGAACTTGAGTTGCCTGAACGGGGCTTTTATTCAAATAGCTCAACGTTTATCAACGGTGAAACGAAATACTAAATACAAGAGAAGCTAATTCGCTCAAAATTTTGAGCCTGGTATTTCTCTATCTTAAGACATGCTTTACGCCACATTTGTTGGCTGGGTGATTACCCCGTCGACCGCATCTTTTTTCTGGCGGGATGATTGAATCTACTTCCCCCCCCTCTGCCACTCTCCCATCGATCCATCGACGCCTGCTCGAAACTGGTAATTCAGACGGAAGCCATAATCGTCAAGCAAATCCTTGAGCTGTAGATATTCCGTTGTATGTCGGCTCTCCTGGCGCTCTCCAGCCTCCAGCAACTGGCTGTCGCAGGCCGGTGAAGGCAACTGAAATGTCTCACTCATAGAGTTGTGCCTGGCGAGAGATTCAAGTCCTCAGACAGGGAAGGTAGGACTCTTTGCTTTCAGCAACGTTTTTCGCGAGCGATTGCGTGACGTCTTATCACCCAAGTTTAGAGTATACAGAAGAGTATTACGTTGATCAGACAGAGAATGAGAAACGTAAGCTAATAATTTTTCTTTATCGGAAGAATATCAGCTGAGTACTAGTTTGATCGAATGATTTACTCAAAGTGAGACCATAGCATACTGTATGTCCTTCGCAGCAGGCGGCTTTTACTTTAGAACAGAAAGCGTGGTCTCGCGCGTTGTGAAATCGAGATAATAATCTCGCCACAGTGACTGTACTGGCCGAGAATTTGAAGTAGGACTGAATTATCCATTTACTGACGAGACAGTCGCCCTAGGTAATCCGAAACCATTGGACTGACGTATATTCTAGAAAACAAGGACTCAGAACGTCAGCATACATGTGTCAAAAGAGTAAAGCGGCTTGGTGCGGTCAGTGCCTAAGGCATGACTCGGCTCCAAGGGGGTGAGTAAGCAGGTAAACATTCCGCTCTGACGGGCAACTCCTCCGCGACAGCGAACCCATGTGATGTAGACTTCGATTTGCATCATTCCATTATCTGCTGACTACTGGTTTCAACAAGCGATGGAAGAAACTATCGCAGAACTGCGACGTCAGCTTGAAGAAGAAAGACTGGCGCGGGAAGAGGCAGAGCGTCTCCAGGGCGAGGCAGAGCGTCTTCAGGGCGAGGCAGAACGGCGACTCCAACCCAACAACCTGTTCCGCCTCCTCGATCGCTGCCATGAATCTCTGTCCCAAGCGATCCGAGTCGAGACGGATGCGACCCTCACGACTCAGGGCAACGCGACCGACCCAGTGAATCGACTTTACCCCAAGCGCATAGTCCCCTGGCTTGACTTCCCCCAGCTCCAGGAGCAAGTCTGGAGCAAATTCGACCGCACCGCTGCCTTTACCTCGCGCCCACTATTCCCTTCCGATACCCAAATCGATTACGTCGCCACGAATATCCAGAACAACCCGATCTATTCAGAAACGTCGCTTCGGAATTTTGAGCGAGACACTGTCGATAACTTTGTCGAAAAGGTTATTAATACTTTGCGAAACGATGAATCCCTTTGCCATGAGTTTGGGATCCAAGGCCGAGTAACTTTCTATGATCGCGCAAACTCATCGGAAAATTTGCTAGAGAACAGCCTGGGGCAAATGAGTCTTCAGGATACGCAGACACCCCAACGGCCGGCGAACACTAGGCATGGAAGAGGCAGAGGAAGAGCGAGAGGAGCGGCGCAGAGACAGAAGAGGGATGGCACTGCACGAAGACGTAATCGACGCGCCGACCAATTCTGCGTGCATATTGTAGCCGATGAACGACAAATTCCGGTGCACGCTGTGGAGTTCAAAGCGCCACATAAAGTGACAATACCCGAATTAGTGGCGGGTCTACACCAGATAGATCTGGCCCAGGATGTCATTGATCAGGAGGGCGACACATTTGAATTCTATGCCACCCGCCTTGTTGCCGCCGTGGTCACTCAGATATTCTCATACATGATTGACAGTGGAGTTCGATACGGCTACATCTGCACAGGAGAGGCCTTTGTCTTCCTCCACATCCCGAAGGATGATCCCACCATTGTTCAATATTTCTTGTGTATTCCGAATCAAGACGTACAGGCGAACGATGAATTACGCCTCCACCGAACCGCCATCGGCCAGGTACTTGCGTTCACCCTTCAAGCACTGATCGCCGATGCTCCTTCTCAAGAATGGCACGATGCGGCACACAACAGGCTGACAACCTGGGAAGTTGAGTATTTGGACGTGTTGAGGGAAATCCCCGAAACCCTTCGCAAAGACCCGCGGGCCTCTAATTATCGGCCCTCGCACTGGAAACGAGATCGGAAAATACACAACACACGCTCTCGCACTCGTTGTCAACCAGGCGTATCTACACCGAAGCACTCCTCGACTGAAGGCAACAGCAGTGAGGAGGAATCGCATTCGCCAACGGCAGCAGCAGCGTCGCGCAGCCGATCGAGCCGCGACCGAGGCAGTAAAGGCCAATCAAGCAAGGAGAGCGAAAAGACGCGAGCTGGCTGGAACAACAAACAGACTTCTCAAAAAGACGGACATTCCACACGAGAATACTGTACCATTGCCTGCATCCATGGCATAGTTAACCGAGGCCCTCTGGATAAGACATGCCCCAACTGGAAACTCCACGGTGGCCAGAGACACTCCATGGGACCGCAAGAGTTCGTACGTCAGCTTCATCGCCAACTTGCCCGAGATCGAGAACTCGGTTTCGAACAGCTCCATGTCTGTGGTCGGACTGGATATATTATCAAAGCTACCCTTCTTTCGCGCGGATATACTGTCATGATTAAAGCCACGACCATGGAAAAGCAGCATCGCCTTCGAGTAGAAGCAGACAATTATCGCTACCTCAGGAGTATGCAGGGTCAAAATATTCCTGTCTGTCTGGGGACATTTACGCCACGAGTTTCATATTGGTACCATGGCGAGCTAATGGAGCAGATGATGATTCTCAGCTGGTCAGGAGGAGACTCCAGCACGCCATCAATGATGAGAACACGGACTTCTTCCACCAGGAGCGCGAGAAAGCCTTGGCTGTATTTCGTTCGCATGGAGTGGTCCACGGCGACAGTGAGTGGCGCAACATGTTATGGGATGACCTAGGTAGCCGTTTGATTGTCATTGACTTGGAAGACCTGAAACGGCCGAAACGCTCTCGTGCCCTTGAACCTACTCCTGGAAATGCACGGTATGGTCATCTCGCAAAGGTGAGAAAATCCGGGCCACTCTTGAACTCCTTTGCTGTCTGCACATGACACGACGCGGCCCATTATTACGCTTCACCTAAGTTTCTTCACAATTCACGTGCCACTAGTCCTCAAAAATTTTGTGGACATCTGGGATTGTAATTGTATATGTTACCAGCAAGCGGAGTAATACCAAGACCTGGAAAGAAGATTTCTAAAAAGAGATATCTGGGAAGGCCCGCGGTAAGAACCATCTTCACCCACGGCCTTCATGACGTATAGAATAATACCGAAAGGTCAATCGATTGCAACTAGCTGGATAAATCGGCGGCGGCCAGCTTATCAATTATCTTGTGTACCCCCGAGAATTTGGAATTTCTGCCTCACTGCCTTGACTCTCCATCTCGTTCTTGCTCTTCTGGATGTTTTCTGCTTCACCTGCTTGCCTCTCCAATTGTTGGTGGGAAGCCAGCGTGTACTCATCTGGATCCCACGCTAGAATCCTGGTACTCATCTCTTTCATCTTCCTTGCAACTAATTGCTCCATTTCGTCTTTTTCTTTCTCATCAAGCAGGTTGAGCCTCTCTTTCCATGCTCCATTAGGGCCTCGGTTAGGCCCGAAAAAGCGTGGGTCAATCTTCTCCCAGTAGATGAGATCAAATGCAAAGCTATGCAACACTGCATAAACAATCCAGAATTCCCCACTCCTCCAGCTCTGATACATAGGACTGGAGAGCCGCTGGTCTTCTTCCAACCGATTCTGTTGGATCGCTATGTCCTCCCGATCCTTCATCACTTTGAGGAATGTCTTCAAGCGATAATCAAAAGCTCTTGTCCAATCTTCGAGGCCTTCCGCCCAGTACTCGGGTTTCTCAATCAGTAACCACCAAGGCGGCGCAAACGAAAATTCGGCGGGTGCGGCATATGTGAACTCCCAATCGACCACACCTGCGATTTTCAGATCCTTATGAAGGAGCACATTAGCCGGCCGCAAATCATCACACCAAAGTTTGAAAGGTCCTTTCTCAAGTAATGGATTGAAGAGTCGCTTGTCCTTAGCAAGCTTACGAAATAGCTGCCGAGCCACAAATTTTCGCCGACAGTCGTCTGCGGACTCTACAGAATCGTTTCGTTGGTGTACAAGATGCTCAATATTGAGATTCGCAAGGACTTCGAGATATGAAGAAGTTGTGGTGAATGTAGTATGTAAATCGGGTAGTTTAGACCGTGGCAAGCTTCCCAGTCGGACAAGCTCATTCATATTCATAGACAAAGGCCGGCGTGTCACGTTCCAGGTGAAGTCATCAGTCTGATCGAGAGACCCTATACGAGGCAAAGACGGTTTAGAAAGCTGAAGTAGAATACCCGCTAGTTGCCCATATAGCAACTCAAGCTTATCTTTATCAATAGCCGGATCGAGAATCCCGCGATCTTCTGTTGGACACCCTGGTATATTGAGAGCACTCTTTGATTGTTTCTCAAGCCCTAATTCCCAAGATCCTCTAGCCTATATCTTGAATTTTGTGGACAGAAAAGAGATCGACGCAAGATATCCCTAGAATAAAAGTCGAACGAGTACAGCAACTTATGCGGCGCAGATGTATGCCTAGGCATTCGGATTCGAGAGTCAGGGAAGGTGTTCATTTTCTCCGCGGATACATTAGGATTGTGGTCCTTTCTTTATCCTCATCTGGTATGTGCCGAGAAGCTTTGATCATAAACAGTACATATACTTACCTTGTTAGGGCGCTTATTATCCAACGTCGGTTCAGACAACCGAGAAGAACCTATAGACGGCGAAGAATCCTGGCAGAGCCAATACATACGTTTATGTACTTCCTGCGATATGTACCATAAATAACATGAATTATAATTACCATGAAGACCTTTAGCAAGCCTTCGGCAGCGAATCGTAGCATTTATCTACAGTACATAGAGATTGCTCCCAGCTATGTATATTGCAAGCGCTTTACAAGACTGAAGGCCATTTGAGAATTACGTAGGACCGCACGTCAAAGCAAGCACTATGGTGTCGGCTAGCGATCGCCCACGATGCTGGGGGGCGCCCCACTTTCGCCACATATATTTGGAATGTCGCTGAGGTGTCAAGACCTCCCTCCCAAAGTTGCGGTAGTCACAGCTACATAACCAACTACACTTGCAAAGCTTCCTGCGGCCTCCCTTCATCTCCACATTTGATTGTGAGAATGCGTTCACGACTACCGTTGATTCTCAAATAACTGATAACACGAAAATGTAGATCGGATTGAATGAACAGGGTGTGGAAAGAACACCCTAATTGTGAGTTCAACGAATAGGGGAAACGGATGTGTTGAAAGAAAAATCCAGACTTCAGTTTAAAATATGAGGCCGCAGACAGTAGTGAGTCCTCTCTGTGGAAAGTAGGATTGATTGAATGGGATTGGTTAAACAAAAACACCTTTTCCACCTCAACCATAGGTCCGTGCGTTTCCTATTAGTCTCGCAACCCCCCCCCCCCCCCGGCTCTTTGGCAAGAAATTTTTCTAACCTGCTTGCAATGACAGCGCTCCGCTCCATTCCGAGCCCTGGGGCTAGAACGGACCAATGGGTAATAGATCACCCTTTGCCGATTCTCTAGTTCGGTTCTGGCAGCAACAACGCTGCTAGGGCTAGCTTTCACGTGCCCAGAGCCGGGGAGTTATCCCTAGGGCCATCTGCAGCCTGGGGGCTTCGATGCCTCCATGACAGTTCCCAGCGTACTTTCGGGATCGAGCCAGGGCTATGGCGTCACTCAGCCTTACTGGAGGATGGTCAGTAGGCGACCAGTGGGGGGGCTCTGTAGCGGAATTGAATTCCTATGTGGTGCTTGTACGGCAATCTCACATGGCCGCGTCCCGGTCACTTTTGGACAAGGCCGATCTTACTGTACCAAGAAAAGTAGCCACGAGAAATTCTGGTTATGAAAAGGCCCTAATCCTTCAGATCCATCTTGAGAAATAATTAATTGCGGTCGAAACCCCGCAAGTCGTGGGCGTAACGCGCATGGTGGAGCGAACTTCCGCATGTCTAGCTCAGCCCTTGGCGCGTAAATATATCCAGCCAATTGGAGATTACGGCAAAGGTGGGATTGACTTTTTGGCCTTCAGTCGTTTTCACAAGGCAACATCAGGCATAATGTGCAGCGCATGCGCTCGTCACATGAAGAATACACTGAAATCTAGGTAATCATCCTATCAATCAGAAGACTTCCCATGCGAATGAACCCTTGAGGGGTCTGATAGCTATGGCATAAGTAAAAGACTCGTCTTCCACCTGATTAATTACTATTTATTATTGTCAGGACTAGCCGCGCGCGAAGATTGGAAATCCGTACACCCCGTTCTACACTAACAAAATTGTGCACCTAACGATTTGTCGTTAGATATCAACGGCATTTCCTGTTGTGGAGCCGCGCGCGAGTGGTGGTCGTGCATGTCCGTTTCACTTTTGATAGCGCGTAGTATGCTGTTCAACTTGATAGGTTGATACTGAGAGTAAGAGACAATAATAGTAACGGTACCTCGCTTGGGCATCCTGGCAAGAACATAAATAATCGGCCGGAGAGGCTGACAATACAACCACTCCAAGTTGAATAATTCATTATCAAGACTGCATCCTTCTCTCAGCTATTCACAGAGTATGCTTCCCTCCTATAAATACTACTCCTATCCTTATGCTGATTCTAATATTAGGTTATGTCGTTCAACGTCTATCGGGTTTCTTACGCCGGCCTTCCCCGGGACCATCACGCCATTTTTGTCGAAAAAAGAACCATGACCAATCTGGTCATGTATTTCAGGTCACTGGAGATATACAGAATGGAATGAAGCACGAAGACAAGCCTGCCAAAAAGCCAGAAGATTCAGCAACCTATCAAAGCAAAGAACTTATTGGGAATGTTACCGCAGCCGATTTTGCCCGCATCAAGCCAACTTGCGAAAGCATTCCACCACCTAAAAAGCAGTTTGAGGGGCCTCGGAGGCTCTACCCAAAAGAGCCTCTTCGCCGCTGTCAGGAATGGACCCAAGAAGCCATACAAACTCTGGTCAATGCAGGCATCCTGAAGAAATAAGTGGAAGTCAGTGTTTGGCTATCCTTGTATGCCATATTTGGAGCTTTCAAACAAGCTGGATACAAATCAGTGAATACAATCGGATGCCATGTCCTTGGTGCTTGGTAGTTTAGTCAATGAGCCGCTTGAATGAATGACCCCTTCGTCATTTCGGATTCTCCTTATCTTAGTCTGTATTTCATGGTCTGAATTTATTTGGTTGGCGCTATATGTAGCCTAGTCGTCCGACTTTCAAGAAGGGATTCCTTCGGTTGTAAGAGCTAGTTAAGCTAAGGAAACAAACATTTGTACGTGATCTCTGCCTTCGGAACAACCATTTCCCGTCCGAGTTTATGGCATCGATCATTCGTATCACGTGATTGAAACAAACAAATAAACAAAAACAAACAAATAATAAATCGATGATGTTTGCATCACTGGCTAATAAATAGGAGTGGCCGCCGGCGCCCTGTTCTTCGCAGCTCTTCAGCCTGTCTACTGACTGATCTGAGGTGATAATGAAGGAATCATTTAGCATTCCGTTTTACGCAGCAGAATTGCCCCACCCTCTACCAACCAATTCCGAAATCGAAAATGCTCCAGACATATCCTTGGAATATGGAGGGCGAAGAGTTGTCGGGGTAGGCCAGCATTTTGTTGTGAAATTTGGGCAAGGAGTCGACCTCGCTGAAGGGGAGAACATGTTGTTTGTCCGGGAAAATACAAATATCTGTGTCCCACGAGTCTTCGCTCTTTACTCGGATACCAAGACTGGCAAAAGCTTTATCGTCATGGAACGCATCATCGGTCAAACACTTCTCGCAGCCTGGCCACAACTTACACAAACCGAGAAACAAGATATACTGAGCGACCTGCGGATCCAATTTAATGAAATGCGTCAGCTTCCATCTCCAAACTACTTTGGAAGTTTCGGCAAAAGAAAGCTTCTGGATGGAATATTTTGGACAGAAGAACCAGACCCGTTAGTGAATGGACCGTTCGATTCTGAAGAAAGCCTCAACGAAGCGATGTTGCGGAAGTACTCCCATAATGGAGGCCCACACTACAGAGTGGAATATCTTCGAAAATGCCTTCCTCTCATTTTCCAAGACCACAAAGCGACTTTCACCCACGGCGATTTACAAAGAAAGAATATCATTATTCAGGAGAAGATTCAGCAAGATGATAAAAGAACACGGGCTGTGTTGATTGATTGGGAGAAGTCTGGATGGTACCCAGCGTATTGGGAATATTGTTTGGCTGTTTGTGCTCTAAGATGGGATGATGACTGGCCCATTTGTATTGACACCATTTTGACGCCATTTGTCTCGGAAGCTGCATGGCTGCAATCATTGCGACTTGAATTATGGTCATAGAGGTTGAGAAGACTCAAATTGCTTCTGTGTATTCAGCGACTTGTGTTAGCAATGCTCACGCGGTAGAATAAGCATGATAACTTCCCATTGGTTGAGAATTATGCTGGGCAGAATATCCTCGGCGCCACAATTCTTGATCCCGATCAAACTAGGTGAAATCGCTATGCATTTGTGATGTTCTGGGACATCTGGGACACAAATATAGGACGTTGCACAAAGGAGTAGACCAAAGTTTGTTGCTCCTGGGCCTCCATAACAGTTCCCAGCCTATGCTCGGGATCGAACTAGGGCAATGACGCAACTCAGCCTTGTGGATTGTCAGTGGAGATTCAGGATTCCCAATCCAAATAGGCCATAAACCCTCAAGAATATTTACACACAAGGACTAAGACATGTGTTGAACATGGCGACTTTACGGTCTACCATTACGACCATTTTTACAAAATTATTATATTGGATAGCGCATGTTCACCACTAACATGGATCAACTCAGACGCTACCAGTTCGGAACACATATGCTTCGGCGAAACAGACCGTTGAACTCAGCACGTCAAAGATGAGGCATATTATCCACCGTACTTGATAATACTTGCACATGGCTTAATTTAAGTCTTGTAAACGTTAGTCAATGGTGGAATGAGATGATCAATACGTCAGAGGGAATCTTGAGGTATATGATGAGGATCTACTTAGCTCAAAGTTTTGAGGTTGCCGGTTTGTGGAGAAGCTGAGATGGGTTTATCTTCAGATAAAACATATTAAACCGCGCTTTATTGCTAGAGTTATTACTCCATTGGCCGCTTTTGTTCCTGCGGGATGCCTGAATCTCCCCTCCACTTTTCCATCGATGCCTACTCAAAACTGACAATTCAAACGGAGCGCATAGCCTTACCTATAGATAATCCGTCAGATGTCAGCTCTCCTGGCATTCTCCGGCACATGACCGTTGCAGGTTTTGTCGGCGAAGGAAGCTAATTAGTCTCGCTCATAGAACCTATCCCACCGGAGAGATTTCAGTGCTCAGGCAAGAAACGTACGTTTTTCTGCTTTTTAGGAAGTCTATTGGCGAGTGACTGCGTGACATCTAATCGGCAGATCTTGGAGCATACAGAATCGTGTTCCATAGGAAATGCGGAGGATGAGAAAGGTGAGCCTATTATTCACCCTGATACGGAGCACAGAGTAGCAGCTGCCGGTCCAGTCTACTATTAACACAATCATATCGTCGCCGCCGGATAAATACATTTGCCGGAGTTAATATCAGCTGACATCGGCTTTCCTGGAGCAAACACTGGACCAGTGTTCCTCCCAGCTGTATTCTCTCCCCCCTTTGCATCATCCGATAGCCGACAGCAGTTCCCCAGATCAAGGTTTCTCTTTACCAGGAATAAAAGAAGTCGAAGCGGGATTAAGTGTCCACGCGTCTGACCACTTTCTTGGAGTTCTCACGCCATTGCCGCCACTTCCCTCTCCCGAGCGTTGAGAGTCCAAACACCATCTCGATCGAACACGGGGTCAATCCCCTGCCCCCCAGGAAATCACTGCCTGACACGACTTTAAGCACCGGCAAACTACAGAGCAGGAAATCTACAACTCCGCATGCATCTACCTCGAGCGAGACGACAGAATCCAAACAAAATCAGTTACCCTTGGCTGCGCTAGAATAAAACGGGAGGTAGTTCAGCCTCCGGCTAAATTGCAGTGAATAGGGGACCAAATCCTATCAGTGGATTGCCACTAAAGGCCTTGCTCAAAATATAATCGCTGAGCTATGCAAACTCGATTCCACCCACAATTATTTCGGACTTGGAGATGATATCTCGTTCTACAATTACAATACTTTCTAATCCGGTTTAGGATAGCGAAGCAACTGCAAGCGAACCATCTAGTTGACCTTCCGAACCCAACTTCAATTTGGACAAGGAAAAGCGCAACGAGAAACCGGAAATTTGCGGTTTCTGTGAGAGGTAGATAAAACTATGCCGCTTTTGAAAGTCGTTCCTGGTACGCAGAGAGTGGAGATCTTAACGCTGCCAATCTTAAGTCTTAAGAGCCCCGCTCTCGTCAGGCGAAAATTTTTCGGATGAGGGGCCAAAAAAGGGCGACATGTTAAACCCACTGGCCACCAGAATGTAGACCATTGAATGCTCCCAAATACCTCTAACTGAGATATATCTATTAACAAAAAGGAGAAAAAGCTGGTTTGCAGAACACAACATGTAGACAGCCTTCGTCACACCTCAACTGGATTACTCAATTCTCATGCATACAGTCACTCCGTAATCGGGCAGGTCACCAGCACACGTATTATTTCAAGACCCACTGGGCAGCGGCCTACCCAGTGGGTCATAACTCCCGATTGACTGACATCCATTGGCGGAGAAGAGATCACGGTGAGTTTGGTGTCTCGGCAGACGGAGACTACTTAGAACATTACAATACATCTTGCCTTGTGAATTCGGTCATCTGACCCTTGGGTCTTTGAACAGAGGTGCGAAAACCTGACAAAACCGCGTGGTTGGTTACATTGGGTAGACGTATTTTCTGCCTACCCCACTACCACTTTCGAAATACCCCTCCGTCTTCTCTTTGCGACTTGTAAGCATCACCTGGGTTTCCTCGTATCATTTGAAATTTGTGCCTAGGCTGTCAACTGTCACTCCGAAGTTGAATGCGGGTTGAACTTTGGCCTTAATAAGTTTCAAGCCAAAGCGCCATTTCATCCTTATGCGACAATTTTCATCTCGGTCGTAGGTAAGCAATGACTGCCAATACAAGAAGCCCCAAACGCTGAGACTGAAACTGCGAGATACGAATAGTTACCGCATTACCCGACCTACTACTTGTCTCGTATCTTTGATATGCAAATGGACCAGCTTGCTGAATTCCTCATCGGCGCGAACTGGCGACAAACGGGCCAGAACACTTTTTTTTGCGATGACCCCAAACTTGAAACGATATGGGTCAGTGTAGCTGAGCAACTACCTGCTCAGTTGAGAAGTTGCGGCTTACAGGCATGGAAAATTACGGGTACGACGAAGATGGTAGAGCCAAAAGGGTTTATTCAACCGATATCCGGGACAGGCACTATTGTTGGTGGGCAGGATCTCAGACCCGATTCACAACCAATACTATTTGAAGAGGAAGTAGTTCTGAGTGGTTCGCTTTACTTCATTTTGGCAATTCCGCAGTCTTCGGAGCCGCAATGATTTCGCAAAGCCACATCAACCCGTCGTCATGATACCGACTGCGCCCGCATTGGGATTGAAGCTATTGGTGCTATGGTGAAATGGGAAAGTGTCTGGTGTTCCTGTTCCTGTATTATTGTTACTTGTATGTTGCGCGGACGCGTATGGGCCATATTGAGGGAACTCGGAAGAGACCATGATATCCACAGCAGGCTCTCGGTAGATAGAATATGTTGAAATCTCGGCATCCATCGACGCGGGCAAGAAGAATTGTGGTGAAGTAGAGGGTACGACTGTATCGATAGATGTCGGCAGGACAAACTGTGGAAACTGAATAGGATGCATTGTGGGTATTGTACCAGGCTCAGAATGATTTGAGAAACGCAAGCCTTGCGTATCATGAGTGTTATCGCTGCCGCTGGCTGTGGTCTGTAGGGCCTGGTTGACCATGAAATGATCTTGATGTTGTTGCTGCCATATGTGCGTGCTAAAATTGGCTTCGCTGGGTCGACGCCCCTGGGGATTTGTATCATGAAGGGGGCTCTTTTCACGGAACCGAGCCGGGGATTTACCACACGATGTTTGGCCGGGGCCGAGACTGGTATTAAAGGCTAGAACGCGACTTGTAGTATCGGAGTCCACGTCAACTCTGCTCGGAGAAGAAAAATGCCCTCCAGCTTGCGTATGTCGTTGAGATGGCCGGGGTTCGCTTGAATTAGTTGCGATCATCAAAGCTTGACGGCTCGGCAGACTTGGTAATGGAAATTGTAGAGGAGAAAATGAATTTGTCAGGCTGTCAGGAGTCCGACCGCTGTTGAGATTATGGACTTGCTCGCTCCCACTCAATCTCGGCCGACTGTGGGCCCTAGAACACGCATCGCCGGTGACTTTTTCTTGAGGTCTTTGTGCACATGCGGCCTGTGAATGATGATCTGATAGATCGGTGCTGCCACTTCGTCGACGTTTTCTGCGCCAATGTGCTTGGTGCTGTTGCCAATTTGTTGTGAAGTCTGTGAAATCAGTTTTATGATAATACAGAAGGAGCAAATAAGACTTACCATCATATTGATGTTGGTATTGAATTAGCCAGCTGCTCTTGTCTTTTACTACCTGATCCCAAAAAGTATGCTTAAGACTTTTGGCCAGGTCCGGATAAAACTCGTATTTCACGGACCGAAAATACCCATAGATGAAGAAGAACACTGACGATGTGCCGGCACATCCATAGATCTTTTCGAAGACAAGAAGCCTGATTCCGTGCTTAATTCCATGCAAAGCTGTGTTTCTGTCTTTGAAACGATGCTTATTCGCCTCAACGAACTGGTTGATATGGCTTTGACGAGATTTAGAACTCGCGGGATGTTGTGCAAGCTCTATCACTCGGGAAGTTTGAAAATTATTCTTTTCCCACTCGTCATACTCGACAGCTAGCGATCTTTGGCTCAATCCCCGCCGGAGATTCACATGAGATGTTGGGCTTGGACGAGACGAAAGTCGGATGTCTACCAAACGGGGGTCTTCTTCGAACCAATCGAGTTCGTTTGACTTCGTGAAATCGAGAATAGGCGATGACAAATAGTTCTCTAATTTCTTTGATACCTTCTCTTCCGACAAAATAGATAAAACATTTTGTACTCCTTGATCAGCATCATGGTGCGAGTTGGAGCTGTTAAGTGGGCAGGGAGCCTCGTTTAAGTTCGAAGATTCGACAATCGATGCGCTGGAAGAATTTGATGCGGCGGGCTTGGACTGAATTGCACGCGTTGCATCGACCTTTTCTTGAAGAATGCGCAAAGCGTTCTCCAGTCTATTTCGGTGAGGGAGCAGCTCCTGAATGTTTATAAATGACAATGCCGTCAAATCGTCAGTTGCTTTTAGAATATCTTCGATGTTAGACATAGTCAATCGCTTGGTTTTGAGGAGACGAGAAAGAGAACAGCAGGGTGATACAAGAAATTCTGGCGGTAAGGCCCTCTCGCGAGCTGGCACAACTTTCGAAATTGTGCTAGCTGAATTTGAGCCTGCAGCTCACTACATGCCAATCACATCGCATCAGCATGTCGATCGGACGCACATATGCGTCCATTATTGGTCAGACTCATCCATTCAACGTTGCATGCAGCGTTCGCTGTTTCGTATTGGCCACTAGTCTTGCTTGAGGAGCCTGGAACCTGCGCCATTCCTTGGCGTTGTTCTCAGCTCAACTTGTTCCGCCAACCAACGCACGCTTAGACCCCTTGCAGCAAGCATGTCTTCCCCGTTCGGTGGGCACATATCAAGAAATGTGCCCACCTGACAGGGATGTGTCAATACTGATTCAGCCAGCTCATCCAAGTAAACGACAGAATAGGTCTGCACTGGAGCTTTACCTTGCAAATATTGTAAGCTTATGAGATTTACGCACTGTCCGACTCGCAATAACATTGTCTAATTGAATCTGCAAGATGAATTGAATATTTTGAATTTTCGCTGTCAAACAAAGGCTGGCTGATAAACAGTTGTTGGCACTGCTCTCATAGATCGGACGTGTCTTTACCCAGCCCAAAATAAAAATCTTACTAGTCGTAGTCGCTTTAACTGCATACAAATTCTTTATGCATTTCTTGTTGATCTCACACCAGTCACATTGCCACTCAGCACAGAGCTGGCCAAAGCAAAAAGTCATGAGAAATTTTGAAACTCTGAAGAGACACATCCTTTTTCTCTGACTGCCGGTATCCAGAATGGACTGCTTCCCAGACTGCACTATTTCCGGGTTGTCTGAGAAATCGGCTCAGACCTTCCGAAGGCTCTCCAGATGCGTCGAAATGCCAAGTGATGAGAGCCAATTTCAAAAGAGTGGTATGGCTGAGGGTCTGTACAAGCGTCTTTGTGCATGCACACACAATGCCTTCGTCTAGAATGACGTGTTCCTGGTCGCGAGTTTTCTGCAGAGCTTCACAGGCCTTGAGAACCAGGGTGGCGTCCTCGCTGATTTCTTTGTCGGATATCTTTCCATATTTTGTCACACCTTCAACTCGCAGCTTTAATATTGTTTGCAAGGCTGATGCTGCTGCACCTTGGAGAAAAAATGTCGGGATAGCCTTCGTATGTTAATAGGCGAAGCACTCGTAACGGATAATGGCGACTTACCATTGGAAGATCTTGTCTCTTCTTGAAATGGATTCTGGAGTTCGAGTCTCGGTTTTGGCGAGGGATTTGGTCAAAGGCTTTATAATTAGGAAGCTGCCATTTCTCTTTATAATAATCCCCTTTATGAGCATCCTCAACCATTTCAGATAATTCTCATGGCTTGCTTGCAGTTCTCACTCGTTCCAAAATGCTTACAGTCCATTTTCTCTGCTGGAGATGATCTTACTTTGTGGGACACAACAGATAATCTCACTCCATCGAATGATCCGGACCAAAGTTCTCCTACTTTTAACGCTCAACAAAGTTTCATTGAAAGTATCAGAACCGGATTTGTTACCATCTTAGCCGTGTTTTCAACTACGAATACCGAAACAACAGATCCAGTACCCGACACACAATCTTGTGAGACAAATTCTCTCCACTGGTGGCCTTCATCTTTCGAGTAGCTTGAGCTGACAGAATATGAGCAGCACCTGATCGTCCCTGTACAGATAATGAGATTCTTGTACTCCCCCGCATACCTGCACATATTCATATTTATTCCGACCGCGATAGATGTTATTTCTGAAATGTCAAGATTCTCACCAAGTATGCCAAGGGAAGATCAGTCAACGGAGCCCACTGTAAGTTTCTCACAGAGCGCGATCTTTCCCCAAATCTATAAGCTGATATCAAATTGAAAAGCCTAATTATCTAGATATCGAGAGATTAGCCTCGATCAAAGAGTTTAAACAATACCTGGGCTTGATGTATAATCACAATACGGTCGATAGTCCGGAATTGCTATTTTTCGTGCAATATCATGATAGATCTACCGGAATTCTGCGCTGTGGTTCGTGGCTTCATGGGGAGCCGAAATGTATCCATGAACTCTTTCTGCTACATTTGAAGATTTGTCAGGCGAAGGAACTAGTGCCTTGGGAATCAATCAGCACTAAAGACAAGGTCAGGAAGGAGAATATGCTTCGTATCTCGTGGGAGTTGCTCCCAAAGGCGGCCCTTGCGCCTGAGAGCTAGTTTTATTTTTGGCAAAACAATCAATACAATTGTTCGCGAAATCGTCTTGACCAATAGACACTGACCATTAGGCAATGACCAACTCTTTGCGGACCTCATTGCCAAGACATTAGCGCAGAAAATCCATTGGGCATGCCGCAGTGAATTGAGGGCCGCGGTGGAAATGCCTTTGGATACGATTTTACAGTGAACATCAAGATTTGGCCGCCCATCAGAATCAATTGTTTTGATTTGAATCTGATCATTGTCACCAAAGTACATCATTCGAATACAATTGCTTGGAATGCATTTTGATATAATTCAAAAGTACAATGCAACATAAACCTGCGTGTTGATCGGTCCTCAATTTGTTGCTGGCTGTTCAGTAAACCGCCAAGACCAGGGTCTTGGCGGCGTCAAATTGATTTGACTCTGCAATATTTAAGAAAGAATTTGAGAGAACGCTTCATCCACTTCCATGCTGAAGAAGCCATTCGCGGACCGCCTGAGGAAAGAGCCAATCTTATGAAAACTATCATTAAATTTTTCACATGAAAGGCGCCAACAAACGGAGCAGTCACAATTACTTTTCGGCTCTGTTTCCCCCCAAGTTGAGAAACGATATAAGAGGAATGCCTCCGTAATTTGAGCCTGTATATCTTCCTTCTCAATTCGCCTCGCTGCCTTGTTTACCTCAAATAATATCCAACGAGGAGGTACTGGGCGGAGATATGGACCAATTATGTGAAGCAGGTTCATCCGCCGCTGGCATTCAAGGTCCGCAAACCTCAATAACGCACCCTCCAAGATACTCACCATCCCAAAGGACCTAGGTTTACCATTGAGGTTGTTGGCGGAGTACCAATTGTTACATTGCACTCATTAAAGTTGATACATGCGTGCCAGCAATTCTTCGTGACCACGGGCTTCAAATTCGAAGCTGCGCAGGTCTATGTGGCAATGATGGCAAAATGGAAACGGTCTCTTCTAAACAGCTGGGAGGAATACCTTCTCTGCTCGCAAATGTGGCAAAAGCTTCATCAAGAAGACTTGTACCACAGCGAAAAAGGATGCCTCGTCCCAATTGCGCTTGCACTGAAACAAAGAAACGTCCTGATGAAGATCCAGGGAGTTCAGATATTTGACGTAACGTCAGAAGGCATCCCCGAGCGGGATGTTGTTTTTGAAGCTATTCAACCTATCTACGGGCCTCTTTCGAGATCAACGGGCAAATTCAAGATCACAGCGTCTTTTCCCAGCTATCCACATATAGCCTCCATGGAGGGAACCTTTGGAGAAATAGCCAGAACTTTCCGTTTTCTTCCACCACGTCATCCGAATTGAGGAGGATTTAACACAGAGTTGAAAGAGAAAACGACAAGTTCTATTCCCCTGTTGAGATTCAGCTCTAATGGGTCATGAGGTGAAATGAACCGCCATGAGACATACCAAGGTTATGAAATACAGGGGGAGGGAGGATGTGGCAAAATGTGGGCCCAAATACAATATTCTGATTTTTAGTCTTCAGCGTGTATCATAACGGCCAAACTACACAGGTTGAGAGAAATGGTGTGCTTGAAAAGATTGGCGTGGCTTAATCAAAGCCTGTGTGTACTGCAATATACTTGAATCGCGGCAGGACTTCTTCCAGGATATCGGACCAGAAATAACCTTGTCACTTCCGACCACGGCCGTCGCCCATCGCTTCTGAGTCCCTTGAGATAGTCTACCTCTTCCGAAGACCATCGCAAGCGCCTTCTAGGCTTCTTCTGGTTCTCATTATCGCCTTCGCAAGACCAAGAGCTTCGTAGCATCTCCGTTGGCCTTCCATCGCGCTTCTCACCCACCCCCGTAGACATACTTCGTGTACGTTTCCTACGCCCCACTCGTCGCGTGATGGAATTTTCAGGGAGATTTTCATCGCGTGAAGACTGCCCGTGAGATGCTTCAGGTGGCATAGACGGGTGGCGAGAAACTTCTGGCAGGAATGTCATAAAATAGGCATACCGAGGACCATTAGCCTGGATACGTAGCACTCCGCGACCGAAAATTTCTTCTGTTTTGCCCAATATGAAAGCTGCACCACCCTCCGAAGACTCTTGAGGCTGATTAGCGCATCTCTCCCCGACGATATTTCCGGAAGGCAAGTGATTTTTCTTTGCCCTCTTTGCCCTCTTCGGCTGTTTCGGCGAGCGGCCGCCTGTCTTGGAATTGCGCTCGTCCGAACGTGGTGGATGGTCATCATCCATTGGCCTCTGTGTTTCTCGATCTTTGTCGCTGCTGCCCCGATGCCTATGTCGTTTTGACGCAGTACGACGGTTCTCCCTGGTCCTTGCCACTAGTTCATCGTTTCGACGGGTGGGTATGACAACTGAAACGGCAGGAAATCGCTCATGTCGGGTGGATCTTAGGTTTCGTCGCAGTTGAGGGGAAGGCGTTTTTACCAGCGTGGCCTGCGATTGGATAGTTGAGCGAGTTTGAGATGCGAGACAGAATGTGACAGACGTATGACTGTCTTTGGTGAGTCTGCCTATAGCATCCTCCTCCGACAGAGCCTCGCTGGTTGAGGGTGCATTGACCTGGGCACTTGGCGCTACCACCTCATCCTCTGGACTTCCTGTTCGATCTCCGCTGTTTTCCTCGCGTTCGGTGTCACCCACAATGGAGCCGCCTTGTAAGCTGGTTTCGATGCTAGGGCGTACTGGAAGATCTGGTGGAGGCGTTGAGAAGATACGTGGGCAACCTAAGCTGCTTTCTGGTGAAAGAGGGCCCTTGTCTGTCTCATTATGAGTTGCTAGCGGTGAGATACTGTCTCTTCGCCATCCTAGTAAGTCATCGAGGGCAAGGGGCTGGCCTGATATGAGTTAGGAATTTTGTCGAGGAAGTTTTTCACAATCGGGCCTACCTGGACGAGAGGATTGAGGATCCTTGTTTGTCGAAGATATATCTAAGTCACCCAGGGTGTCTCTTAAAGGGAAATCGTCTGGATTATATGATGGATAGACAATATTAGTTACGCCCGCTGGTCGTGACTCGCCGGTATCTCAACATACCACTGACGGGGGACGTTTGGCCCCCTGGATGCACATCGATAGTATCTTCGTCTTGGAGTCCTGGATGATTGAGGTACCTGCCCAGGTCTGTCTCATCAGCGACCTGGTTATTTTGGGTCAAAGATCTCTGTATTTCGAAATCAAATTCACTGCCGGCACATAAATCCGTTTGTTCTCTTGCAGGAGCCTGAGATTGGGAAAAGACACCCACGCCAGCACCGGATATCAAGTTGCCATAAGAATGCGATCTTGGCGAGAGTGCACGCGGAAGAGTTTGCGGGCCTACAGAGGGATTATAGGCCCTCCAAGAAGAAGGCAAGGCACGCGAGGAAGGCTTCGCAGGGGGATGGTCGTAGAAGCAAATATTATCAAGGTTGATATGCATGGCGGCCGGCATCACCAAAGAAATGTGCATGGATGGCAAAATGTAAAAGGAGCGCAGGCATCTTATAAAGTATCTAAGGTTATTTCTGGAAAGAGGGTCAAACGGCGTGCCTTCCAGGCAGAGCGGCATCCCTCAAGCATCGGATCCACAGACGAAGAGATCGTTTCATTCTACGTCGGAATCCGTCACGCTAAGACCTTCGTCCTTTGACCATAGCTCTCATTCCAGGGACAAGCGTACCCTCTTGCGCAATCAGCGTGCATCGAAGTCCAATCAAACTATCCAGATATGACGAAACTTCCCTAGGCCACTTCGCTAGGTCAATCACTCGGGCCCTATCGCAGATTGTGACGCACAACACCGCGTTAGCCTCGCAAGGCCGAAATCCGCGAGATCTCCGTTGGAATTATTGTAGTCCCGTGCGAAATATGGAACGCCAGGTGACATTCAGGGATGTGACCACGAGAAAGTCTCACCAACCAGAGCAGCTCGTAGCGAGTTCAATAAAGTCATCTGTGGAGATCAAACGGAGCGTCTTTACGTGCCCAGGATAATAGGCATGAGGGGAACCGAAGAGGCATTTTTGCCATTGGTGGCCGTGCTGCGCCGACCTGACAAAAATACCTCACGCCTATGCACCGGCCATTGTCCCGTCTCGCAAATGAGGCATAGGCTCACTCGAATCCTCCGAATAGGAAGCAATGCCCCAAAAGGCTGGACAGGGATCCAATAGGCAATTCCCAGGACCGGAAGACCATTTTGGGGCGGCCAGATTAGGCAGGTGAAGGGACTTCACGAGCCATCTCGTATGCCTCCATCCTGGAAAGATCAGCGACTTGCGCTGGGATGTCGCTGTTGGGGATTGCCCACAGGCATCATAGGAACGTAAGTGGAGGCCGAGGGGGGCGCAGCGCTCCTTGTGGAGACGGTCATTTCCGAGAGGCAGGGGAGCGGAGCGGTGATGACCGGGCTCGCGAGCTGAAGATGAGCGTATGACCGTGGGAAAAGAAGGAGAAGTGGTCGAGCGACGCACCGTCCGGACTATATAGTCGACGAGGCCGTCGCGGGCGGCGACGGATGGCAGTTCCTGTTGGGGGATAGCGCAGGACACCATACCAAATGAGGGTGGCGCTAAGCCCGACCGGGCCGGGATCGAGCGGGCGCTAAACCCAACGTGGGCGGTTGCCGGAAACGGCGCCCTCCTGGTAAATGCGACTTGTACTATAGGATCTATATTTAAAAAGAAAAAAAATAGAAAATAGCTTTCTATATAAGATATAGTTATTTTAAATATATAGTTATACTATTTAGCCTTACTAATATATTAGTAATATTCTAAAGCTATATTTATACTATACTTTATAGTTTTCTTAATATTATTTATATTATATATTTAGATAATATTTTTATCTTCTCTAAGATCTATAAAGAGTATATAGAATACCTTAGTAATTGTAACGGTAATGCCTAGGATCATATGCCAATTCCAATAGACCAAAAAGTCCACTATATCAAAGCTCTCGCTTTGATATTCCTAGGCACCAATATATATACTAAGGTAGCGCACGGTAACTAGTCATCGTCATCCTCCCCCAAGGATGCCCGTGACAACTATCTTCCCCTCCGAATAAGGCCTGACCTCAGGCCTGGATTAAATTTCCAAGGTATGTAGCGTCAACTGGCCAACCTGAATCGCTTCTGATTACCAAGGTTCTGCGCTAAAGGCCTGTATACACCCGAATCATATTACTAAGGTTTCAAGCGCCAACTAGCCAGTATTCGTTTGCTTATATAAGGAGAGAGATAGGAACAGCCAAAGATATATATAAAGTAGAACCCCAAAATCGTATCTAGATACAGAGCTATAACTAGCACGTACCACGTGATCTAGTTCAGGGAGATATATCATATTAGAAAGAGGATTTTGCAAGCAGCCAGAATCGAACCCGCGCCAGGTAACTTATCTGCACGCCGAATCCGGTAGGGGCCGCCCGGAGAGCTTTGATATAATTGTAACGGTAATGCCTAGGATCATGTGCCAATTCCAATAGACCAAAAAGTCCACTATATCAAAGCTCTCGCTTTGATATTCCTAGGCACCAATATATATACTAAGGTAGCGCGCGGTAACTAGTCATCGTCATCCTCCCCCAAGGATGCCCGTGACAGTTTTATACTTAAAAGGCTAAAAAAAGCTTAGCTATTTATTAAAGTCTCTAAATATTAATTCTATAAAAAAAAAGTTAAATTTCTTAGCTTTATTATTAGTTAAAATAATATCTCTATAGATCTAGAATAGGTTTAAGCTATCTAAAAATAAAAATAGCCTATATTCTATAGAGATATCTAAATCTTTCTAGGATTCTATAACTTTTATTAAAGATTTATTAAAAAATACTTTTTAATTATATTACTACTTATAAAATTCTTTAAAGAAAATAAGAATAGAAAGAAACTAAGAAATATTAAGCTAGATAACTATAAATTAAAAATATTTTAAGATTTTATTAATACTTTTTTAATTATATCTTTTTTATAATACTTTAATCTAAAGAGACTTATCTAACTTAAGACTAATATATTAGGTTTTAGAATAGCTAAAATCTTTTTATAACTAAATAATTAAGAAATATAATATTTTATTATCTTTTAGTTAAAGAAATTTTTATCTATAAAACAGAACTATATAATACTAAATTAAGAGCTATTTATAATTATTTATTTATTTAAATATTAATATTAATATCTTAAGGAAAGCTAGTATTAAATTAAAGTTTTAACTAACTATTATAATTTAAAGTTATTTATAGATTAACTAAAGATTAATAGAAGATAAGCTTAATAATACTTATCTTTAATATTTTTTAATTTTATAATCTATTACTATTTAGATAAGATAAATTTAGTAGATAGATTATTCTAAACTTCTAGTAAAGAAAAGCCTTTACTAGCTAAAAAGATTTTAGGCTTAATTTATAAGTAAATTATAGCTATATTATTTATAAAAGTATAGTAGTTTTCTATAGATATAAGACTATCTAAAAAGAAAAGTAGAGAAAATTATAGATAAGTTTAGTAAAGCTAATTATTTAGATTTAGAGGATAATAAAGAAGATTTCCTAAGTTAGGACTATAATATAACTAAGTTTCTTCTAAGTTAGGGCTATAATATAATATATTATAAGATTTTAAGTTATTTTTAATTTATATTCTATTAAATAGTATTTACTATAACTATAAATAAAGATCTATTTATAGATAAATCCCTAAAAAAACTAAAATAATTAATTAAAGAACTCTAAGATTAGGATAAAATAATTTAGAAAAAAAATTAATATAGCCCTAGAAAATATTCTATAGGGAAAATATTAGAGTATTAATTCTAAAAAGCTTCTATATTATAAAGAATATCTCTATATCTTTATTATAGAGAATCTAAGATAAAAACTAATTAAGCTTTATTATAATAAATAACTTATAGAATATTTTAAAAGAATATATATAGAAGAGCTTCTAAAAAGGAAATTCTATTAGAAAAAGCTACTAAAGAATATATAAAAATATATTATAATATACCTAATATATTAAAGAGTTAAAGTACTAAGGTATTAACCTTATAGAAAACCTTACTAAACTTTTCTTTAATTAAATTAAACTTAAATATAGAAATCTAGAAGAAATTATATCTAATTAAAGATCTATCTTTATAAGTAGGTTTTAGTTATAACTCTATTACTACTCTAAGATTAAGCTATAATTTTCTACTATATTTTATCCCTAAACTAACAGATAGACAGAAAGACTTAACTAGGTCTTAGAAGATTATCTTAGGTATTTTATTAATAGAGAGTAATTAAATTAGGCTTAACTTTTTAAAATAGTATAGTTTATATATAATAATATTATTAATATATCTACTAATAAAATCTCTTTCTATATACTATTAGAATATAATCCTAACTTTTAAATCTAAGCTTTAGAAAAAATACTTAAGAAAGAAGCTTTAAGTATTAAAGAATAGATAATTTACCTTTAAAATATTTATAAAAAAACTATAAAAAAGCTTTAAATTATACAGAAAGTATAGTAGAAGTTATATAATAAAACCTATAAGCTAAAGAACTTTAAAGTTAGAAGCCTTATATTTCTTTTAATAAAAAATCTTTACTTTAAAGCTAAAGAAAAGAAATTATTTTCTTAGTAAATTAGATCTTTCTATATTCTTATAAAGATTAGTACTTAGATATACTATATTATATTATTAGAAAAATATTTAAAATTATATAATATTTTCTCTATCTTTTTTTTAAGCTATAGAATAGCTAAAATAAAGATAATTTACTAATACTAATACTAAAACTTAAAGATAAAAAAAAATAAAAAGTTAAGAAGATTTAAAATAAAAGAATCTTTAATAAAGTACTATACTACTATATATAATAGACTAGATAGTCCTTAGAATATAACTAATAGAAATCTATAGAGTACTTAAAAAATATAAAAAATATAATATCTTTATTTAGAAAGAAATAAACTTAAAAAACTATATCCTAATAATAATAAAGTATCTCTAAAACTTCTTTAAACTATATCTAAATTAATACTAAAAAAAAGCTATTAGACTTCTGCTAAATAAGATTATTTAACTATAAAAAAAAAAGGATAAGTAAGATAAAGAATAAAAGACTGCTATAGAAGCCTATATAAATTTAAAAGTACCTTAATCTGGTTAATAATCTATACTATAGCTAAAGTTAAAATAATACTATTTAGAGTTATATTATACTTAAACCCTACTATAATCTCTAAGAAGAAGAATTAAATAGTACTCTACTAAAGATTAAAATTAGTATTACTAATCTATAGCTATAGAAGATTATTAGGATAACTAGAGGGCTAAGCAGAAGATAAGCTAGCTTTAGTATTTAACTTCTTTTATTATTTAATAATAAATATAGTATATCCCTCTATAGCTTAATCTATATTCTATATATTAAAATAGAGCTTATACTAAAAGAGATAGATAAAGATTATCTTTTAAAATAATACTAAAAGATAAGTAGATTCTTTAATAGCTATAGTCTTACTTTCTATACCCTAAATAGATATAGTATTATTAGTAACTATAATAATAGTACTACTACTCTAAACTTTATATACTTAGTTAAGAATTAACTAGAGCTAGTATAAATTACTATAGATTCTATAGGGTATCTAAGATAAATTAGTATTAAATTAAATATAAATTAGAAGAGTCTTATACCTAGAAGTAAGTCTTTCTATCTCTTTTATATAGAGTATAGATAATTAAGTTAGAATAATTCTAGTTATATTAGATTATAGAAATAGTAGTAGTAGAAGGATAAAGGGCTACTTTAGCTATATACTTAATATAGAAGGTAAATAAAGGATAGATAATTTAGTTATAAAGGGGATAAGGACTAAGGGTAGTACTGGCTATACTTCTAGGACTATTGTTATTATTATTACTATCTCTACCCCTAGCTTTAGTATAATCTTTATCTTTAGCTATATATTAACTACCCTAATAATTACTAGCAGGATAAATAGTATCTAGAGGGGAAGAACTACTAAATTTAGCAGTAGCAGGAGCTATAGGACTGGCAGTAGTAGATATAGTAAAGGATTATAATTTAATAATAAAAGAAAGGGATAAGGTAAGATAAAGATAAGAGAAAAGTAAGAGTTAAGGACAGAAAGATAGAAGTTTTTATCTTAAAGATATTAAAGAGATTATATTACTTTATTTATATCTATATATAAATATACCTAAAGCAGTATCTATCCTAGGCTTTTATATGAGATAATATTATTTGGCTTAGATCGCCTGACCTAATTCTAACCTTTGTTAATGGTTAAGTTAACTATCTCTGAGAGAGAAGGATAAATTATTATAGGATTTGAAGTATACAATACCCTGGACTCTTGAGGCTGATTTATAGGCGAATCCCCTTTGAGTTATCTGTATATTGATATCCACCTGAACCCTAATGTATTTAAGATCCTACAAGCATTCTGGATTCTTGATCTTCTTAAGAATCAGTCTCTGTATCGACTGCCCAATCTGATCTCTACTGTCTGATATCCTTGCCTAGTCATAGGTCTCTAGCCTGACAACTTAGTAACCATTATAAGTACTAAAAGTATAGTCTGGTTAGGTTGCTGGTTTATAGTCAGAAGAGACTGATACTAGTCTGGCGGTTTACGTACGACTTAAAAAAGAACCAGAACAGAATCAAGACAGAAGCTTAATATATATAAAGGGCTATAGCTAAGCTTAGATTCAACAGGGTGATATTACAAACTGTCTATATTAAGCTTAGGGAAGAAGGAGAGACTAGCTAACAGATATAGGATAAGGGGGCGCGGGGTAGCATGTAATGAAGTAAATGGGAGCGGCAAAGCCGCAAAATGTAATCGGGCCAGGCCCGTTACAATACATAATATATTATCTCAGCATTATATATACTGTGCTATTCTTAATTAAGTATTGGGGTTGTTTATATACAGATTAGGGGTGTTTACCCACTATTGTCCCTCTATATGTATATGAGTATTCTTATAGAGTAGGTTATTTTTTGTTATTCTTAAAATAAGACTCTAAGCTTCTAGGCTAGACCCGAGTAAAGAAATACATATAGGCGGTCTTTTTTATGCCCTCAATGTCGTCAAACTTGACAACTTTCTCGTCATTAAACATCACCCATGAAAGCTGGTTTTGGTTCGGAAGCATCTTACGAACAAGGGCCACATAATGCCTAAGTGGGATTAGCAAATTCCGCTGGAGGATGCTGGTTCAGAAAGGAAAGACTCACCCTGCATGCACGGATGTGCCCTTATGACACACAATAGATCGTAACTGGTAAGAAGCTGGCAAGCTGTCAAAGCCAGGTGTGTCTTGCTGGGCTGGAGCATCATTAGTATTTGTGTCGAACTGGTCTCCCATTCCATCATCAGGATGGGTGAAGACCCAGTCTACAGCCCGATTGACATCGCCATCTGTTGCAGCCAAAGCTTTCCGGGCTCTGGCAGCGTCAATACCCATTTCGCCTAACTGAGCCACTTTGCCTTCATCCTGTGGCGAATCTCCCGATTTGCTAGCTAAGACCAGAGGCTCATCGATGTCGGGATCTTCCATGTGTGCAAATAACCAGTTCATGGCAGCCTCTGGGTCTGCATTCCCAGTTGCATGGAGGGCCTTCTCACACCTTGGTTGAGGGAAACCCATGCTCAAAAGCAGATCCATGCCGGCAGGATTGGCAGTGAAAGTAGCTGTCTCCGCAACCTCCTCAGGGAGTAGCTCCTCAAACTCATCATGTTCTTTGCTGAGATAGGGTCCAAAGTCTAGAGGTGCGTCATCCACGATCACGGGAATATCAAGCTTGGTGGGAACCCAGTTCACCAACTCGAACCGCCGGGCATTGACCGCTAGTTCGGACGGTAAAGTCTTGAAGGAAGACCGTTTGGAAAATCCAAGGCCACTCTCGCATGCCGGGCAACTAAGCTCAACTATTTCATCCGCAGTGAAAATGTCAAGACACTCGGTCAATGTCACTGGCTCAAAGCGATCCGTGCTTGATTCAAGACGACGCGCCGGCACTGCAACAGAGATATTGTCTTGCTCATCGACCTTGTATCGGACCTTTTTGCAGCCGAGACACTGAAGCCGTTGCTCCACCTGAAATCGGAAATATTGAACTGGGTTCACTTTACCCTCGGGGTGATTTGATAAGCTGATTGACTTGAACACATGAAGAAGAAACTCAAAGGCATCTTGTTGTCTCATAGTTGCAAACTCTTCATGGCCCTGCCCGATCAAGTATTTAAACATTGCCGGGGCCAGTCCCTTCTGATGCGAACTCTCTGGTGTACCCGAGGACGCAGCAATGCGTGGATCCGGTCGAGAATAACGACCCGAAAGCAGGCCATCCGCCAACTTCCTCATTTGTGTCTCAAGGTCTTGCGCTGGAGTATCGGTCTGCGGAGGTTCGCTAGAAGGGTAGTAGAATCGCTCCTGGAACCCTTGAGTGGAGAAAATACACTGTAAGGTACTTGACAAATAACAGCTGTTGCCAAGGTTGGATAGCCCAGTAAATCCAGGACCATAGACCGGTAATAGCTCGCGTCCGTCCTCGTTGGTCATGGCGAACTCCCACTGCATGTTGTGCTCGACTTGCATTTCCATCAAGCTTTTTTCAGTCTTCTCACGCCCGGCCAGATAGATTCCCCAGTGTGCAAGGTGATTGGCAAGTTCCGGGTCTGTCCGTTCCTCATTGCACTTATAGCAATATATATCGGCGGATCCTTCGGCTGTGATGGAACCTAACTTCACAGCAACACCATGCGATGCCGAGTCTGCATGAGCGACAGCATGTGAATTTCCCTTACTCCCGCCGAACTGGCTACGTCCACAAGCGACATTTCCGCACTCCAGACAGAGCCATAGATTTTCCTTTAAATCACACGCCGAGCATTGACTTGAATCTGCGATCTTAATGAGCCTCGTCATAATCCAATTCGATCGATTGAATGACTCACCTTTGGACTCCACATTCTCAATCTCATGTTGGTCCAAACACAAAGTATGCTCGCAAGGAATGAACTCCTGTTCCCATGCCTTGACTTCCTCTTTCTTGGAAAATGTCATGGCATTCATAACACCTTCAACCGTCGCGGGAAGATTGCCGCGTGTTTTATCCACATTGTCTTCAGCGCATGAGTAGCATATCACAGATGTAACGATATCGTAACGATCCGCCTCGGTTTCGGCGGCGATTGCGAGCTTCGAGATTTTCGGCGGGGGTTCGTCACGCTAGATACATCCGAGTCAGAACCAAAAATGGATTTTCCTCTCAGGGTGGATGCTCACCTGAATCTGCTTTGGGGTTCTTTTGATGTTCAACGCCAAAGAGTGGCCGAAGCGCCGGAAATGAAGCCGGGCATGATCCCGGTCTCCAGCACAGCCACCATTGAAGCAATGAAGGCAGACGTTAAGGCCGGAAGCATCATCCTGAAAGCGGGTCGTGTTATTATAATATGTAGAAGATTGAATGATCCCGGACGTACAATAGAATCAAAACACTGGGTACAGTCTTCTCGATAAACCGATTGGAAGGGCCCTGGAGGGCTAATATCTATTTCGATTCACCGTCAGAAAATCATGGGAAGTCATAGATAGTCTCCAACGATATCACCAACCTGAAGCTTCCGAATGGATGCAGGCCATCTTTGAGAAACGGTGCGGGGTTGATGGCGGAGGCCCCGAGAGTTCAAAGGTCGGTTGGAACAAGGCGGAAGGGGAGAGGATTCGCTGGATGTGGAAGGGGTAAAAATGACTCAACACTTGAGCCGAAAGGTTGAGCAGGTGTAGAGAGCAAAAGAAGATTACAAATGAAGGATGTGGTCAAGCAAAGCAAGGCAGGAAGAGCTTCTCGGCGTGGGGCAGAATGGATTACCTCATCAGACTAAGACTAGCTGGAGGGGTCATCCACGTGATCTAAAGCACTCTACGCGTCGTATTGGCTGGATTTACGCGTCGCGGGTTTTGTCATTATCCACCATCCTCATCGCCTCTCGAGCTTTGAGGTTTCTTCATTTCTCACGCTTCATTTTCGGTCTTATTCTCGCCTCTTCTGTCTTGTTTCATCAAAGTTATTGAAGATGGCCTCCGATGCGGCATCCCAGGTAACCGTTGGGGCTCTGGGGTATGTGCTTTTTTGACCCTTGAAAGAACTCGACCGAGCTGGGAAGAAAACTTGATATAGGGCTAACATCCTTGGACATAGTTCGATTTTCGACGAAACCAAGCCTCAGATCCATGAACCCATTGTTCAATGCGTGCAAATCAAACCTCTGCCTCCTCAGCCCGGTCACCAAGAGCGTTATCGGGCCGTATTCAGTGACATTGCCAACTACGTCCAGACTATGCTTGCCAGCCGTATGAGATATAAATCCACCCCCTGTCGGTCGCTCCCTGGATGCTAATCGTCACCTTAGAGGCCAACCATGTGGTTACAGACGGATCTCTGCGAAAGGGATGTTTTGTCAAACTGAAGTCATTCCAAGCCAACTCTGTCAAGGGTAAAAAGTGAGTGGGTGCTGATTCGCTACTACGGTGCTATGCTGATGTGTGGTAGGATCTTGATCATTTTGGATTTGGAGGTTATGAAGGAACTGGGCGAAGCGGAGAAGATTGGCGAGCCGAAGCCTTTGGAAATCAAAGCCGACGACGACGAAAAACCCCAACCAACAGCAATTTCGAGCAACGGATTCTATGGCTCAAAGCCTCCGGCTGCACCGGCACAGCAACAAAACCGCGCACAACCGACGAGAGGACCCTCAGCTGGTACCCATGCATCCATTCACCCGATCGAGGCCATCTCTCCCTACAATAACAAATGGACGATCAAGGCCCGCTGTACGAACAAGTCACCCATCAAAACCTGGCACAACAAGAATGGCGAAGGAAAGCTGTTCAGTGTGAATTTGCTGGATGATAGCGGCGAAATCCGCGCGACTGGATTTAATGACCAGTGTGATATGCTTTACGACCTTTTCCAAGAAGGGGGTGTGTACTACATCTCTAGCCCCTGTCGGGTGCAAATGGCCAAGAAACAGTTCACAAACTTGAACAACGATTACGAGCTTACATTCGAGCGGGATACTGTGGTCGAGAAAGTAAGTAGATCTCATACCTCCGCTGGACCTCCTCGGGATCATTGACTTATACTGGTTGATAGGCAGAGGATCAACATGATGTGCCCCAAATCCGCTTCAATTTCACCACTGTCGGGGACTTGCAAACTGTGGAGAAAGATACAACCACCGATGTGATTGGAATCCTGAAAGAAGTTGGAGAAATATCGCAGATCGTTTCAAAGGGAACGGGCAAGCCCTACGATAAACGAGAGCTCGGCCTCGTCGACAATACCGGGTTCTCGGTCCGATTGACCATTTGGGGTGCGACTGCCGTCAATTTCAACGTGGCTCCCGAGTCTGTTGTTGCCTTCAAAGGAGTCAAGGTTTCCGATTTTGGCGGTCGCAGTCTCAGCTTGCTGAGCTCTGGCTCAATGACGGTCGATCCTGACATCGGAGAGGCTCATAAACTAAAGGGATGGTATGATGCTCAGGGTCGGACTGAGAATTTCACTTCGCATGCGTCTCTATCTGGTGCTACCGGCTCGAGCATGAAGTCTGATAAATTCAAGACGGTTGCCCAAGTTACTGAAGAACAACTGGGCATGTCTGATCAGGTGGATTACTTCTCCTTGAAAGCGACTGTTGTTTTTATCAAGCAAGATGCTACCTGGTGCTATCCCGCCTGTCTCTCTGAACGCTGCAACAAGAAGGTCACTGAGCTGGATCCTGGCCAGTGGCGTTGTGAGATGTGTGACAAATCACACCCCAAGCCAGAGTATCGTTACATCATGCCACTTAGCGTGAGCGATCACACCGGCCAGCTTTGGCTCAGTTGCTTCGATGACACTGGGCGACTGATCATGGGTATGTCGGCGGATGATTTGATGCAGCTTCACGAGGATGACCCTGTCGCATTCGGGGAAGTGTTCCAAGAAGCCAATTGCCGCACCTGGAATTTCCGTTGCCGCGCAAAGATTGACACTTATGGTGAACAACAGCGGTAAGTTTTTATAATAGTGATATGTATCTTGACCAGGAAACCCAAAGCTAACATCACTCAGAGTTCGGTACCAAGTATCATCCGCCTCAGCCATCAACTACTCCGAGGAAGCCTCTCGTCTTGCCGATATAATCAGCGCCTACAATATCAACTAGACGAGATGTATCACACAGAGAAGCAAGTCTGTCAAGAATATTGACTGTTTGGGGTGTTGCCTTTTCCGTTCCTTCTCCCTTGACAGCTTCAATCCTGCGCGGGTTACCCGGTTGCAAAATCATTGTTATGTCTTTTAGTGTAATAGTGCCAATACTGAGAATCTGATTCCAGATCAATCAACTACCTAGTTTCTTACAAATTATGATCTTATGCTTTACATACACCTTTTACCTGGGGCAGTAAACATTCCCCACATCGGCGGACCGACCCCAAACCTCCGGCGGTGACATCGGAAACACCCGGCAATATTTTGAAAAATTCCCAAATTTTCCCTAAGCATGCGGCTTTGCAAATCACTCCCCATTCGTTTTTCATAATTGTCGCCCCCCCCCAGATTTATTCGCCATGGGAAAACGAAGCCACGACTCGGCGGAGCTCAAGCCCAAGAAGAAGTCCAAGTCTGACAAGCCTCCCAAGGAGAAGAAGAGCAAGAGCGACAAGACCGAAAAGACCGAGAACGTTGTTGCGGAACAGGAAAATGGCACCTCGTCCAGCGACTCGTCCACCTACACCCAAGCATCTGCTCTCACAGCTCTCCCCCAGTCTCAAATCGATACTTTCATGAGCGAGCATGTGATTAAGTTCACCGATCCCTCTGCAGACGCACCAGCCTACCGCCCATTGACCTCTTTTGACTATCTGCCTCCCTGCGACAACAGCAACCTGTACGACCCACTGAAGTCATTCCCAGCACCCACACCAATCCAGGCATGCACCTGGCCGCTACTTTTCGCCGGTCGCGATGTCATCGGTATCGCCGAGACAGGCTCTGGAAAGACCCTGGCCTTCGGCCTGCCTTGCCTGCGCAAACTGACCCAGTCCAAGAAGAGCAATAAGCCTTACCACCCAAGCGCTGTCATCATTTCTCCCCACCCGTGAGCTCGCCATGCAGATCTACGACCAGCTCATCAAATACACCGCGGTGACCGATGTCGGCGTGGTATGTATCTTCGGCGGTGTCAGTAAAGATGAGCAGCGCACTGCCCTCAAGACGGCCGCCATTGTCGTCGCTACCCCAGGCCGTCTGAAGGACTTACAACAAGACGGCTCCGTCGACCTTTCCAAGGTCAAGTACCTCGTCCTCGACGAAGCCGACCGCATGTTGGACAAAGGATTCGAGCAAGATATCAAGGATATCGTCGCGCCGATGCCAGTCTCTCGCAGACAGACCGTTATGTTCACCGCAACATGGCCCCGCTCCGTCCGCGATCTCGCAAACACATTCATGAGCTCTCCGGTAACCGTCACCATTGGTGGAGACCCCTCCGCAGACCCCCGCGCCAATCTCAGAATTAAGCAAGACGTCGAGGTCATGGATGGCCGGGACAAGGAGAACCGACTCATCCAGCTCCTGACAAAGTCACAGAAGGGCAAGAACCCCGAGAAGGTTCTTGTATTCTGCTTGTACAAGAAGGAAGCCATGCGTGTGGAGAGACTTATCAGTCAAAGAGGTTTCAAGGTTGCTGGTATCCACGGCGATCTGAACCAGTCAGAGCGTTTCCGTAACCTTGACGCTTTCAAGACTGGAGCTGCGACTGTCCTTGTCGCAACTGACGTCGCAGCCCGTGGTCTCGATATCCCTGCTGTGATGTTGGTGATTAATGTCACTTTCCCCCTGACTGTTGAGGACTACGTTCATCGCATTGGGCGAACTGGGCGTGCTGGTAAAGACGGCCATGCTATTACCATGTTTACTGAACAAGACAAGGGTCTATCTGGCGGGTAAGTCAAGTCTTTTATCTCGTTTCCTTTTCTAGCTTCTTGCAGTTGCTACTGCTTCAGAATAATTATACTGACAATGTCATTACAGATTGGTCAACGTCCTCAAGGCCGCAAAGCAAAATGTGCCCGAGGACCTTCTGAAGTTCGGCACCACCGTGAAGAAGAAGCAGCACGACGCCTACGGCGCGTTCTTCAAGGACGTCGACTCGGACAAGAAGGCCACCAAAATTACTTTCGATGATTAAAGGAGTTAAGTTTGAATTGAAATTGAGAATACCCATCTATGACTTTGACTATTCGAGTTTTTTGGGTCCCTTGGCGCGGGAGGATGCGATTTGACGAATTTCCGCCAATTGTTGCATGATATATTTTCTTTCCACATAGAGCCTAATGACAAAGCTGCAAGTTAGATCGTGACACACAAAATGTATTTTTGTTTTTGCTTCAATTTCTTTTTGCACCAACTTGAACTCACATCAGAAGTGCGTAGACACCGCTAAACGCAATTGCCGGGATGATTTTCGTATGTAAACTCGGCACCATTTGACTCGCCACCGTAGCCAAAGCAGAGAGGATATAAGCAGCAGGCTTCATACTTATCTCACTCATACCTAGACTGCTCCCATTTTTGCGAAAAAAGCTCCGAATGAAACAATAGCTCCATAATGTTCGGACAGCCATGTTCACAATATTCGCAAGTACAAGCCCATACGCACCCAAAGACCCGACCTCGAGAAAGAGATACGCAGCCAGTGCATAGCAAGCAGAAAAAGCACCCATCCAACCCGTCTGAGTGCGAATCTCAGATGGATTGGCAGCAGATGATACAAACGCCTCAGTGATGCCGTTGAAAGCCAGGAAGGGAATATAGTAACAATACAGCGATAGCAAATCAGCCACTTTCGGCGAAGCCCATTGACGACCGCCAAGGATGTTGAGTACCGTCGGAACCATGATAGGTCCGATTGGTAAGACGAGGGCTGAGAGAAGCTGGTAGGCTCTTAGAATGGTGACAAGTTGACCTTTCGCAGTGCGGAGTTGGACATCGGTTCGCTTGCTGTTAGGCCCGTCTTGACTCAGCAGTGCGGAAAATAAATTTCTACTGCTTTCCTCCAGTGGTTGGAAGATAATCCTCGCAATTAAGCCGCCGTAGTTGGATGCTAGGGAGTATATTCCTTGATCCTCTAGGCTGGACATTGCAGCTAGCATCATCGAGTCCCCTTGAGTGAGGAGGTGTTTAACCAATGATTGGAAAAAGAGAGTTGCTGCTAAAAAGGTTAAGCGGCGAGAGAATAGACCGGAGATGTATTCTGAATTGTTGCTGCATTCAGATGGTCAGCATGCGAGTCTCGATAAATAGGCTAGGATAATGTGATGTGATACCTAGATCCTACTCGAGAAAGAAGAAACGAAAACCGCCGTGTAAAAGGAGTCCACAGCAACGACCAGTAGTACCCAAAAATGAGAGCAGTTGAGTAGGCCAGATACCCAAGCGCAAAGGGCAAAGGGCCGACATCATGGCCTTGGCGAGAGGCGTAGAAAAACGTAGAACAAGTCACAAGACTCTTCAAGAAAGCGGCTGGAAGTTCGACTGCAGCCCGTTTCTCATACCACATGCGCTGCTGAATGACCGCAAAGAATGGTTCAATGGTCAATTCCAATAGAGAAGCGAGACCCGTCACCGTCACACTTTGATTGAAAAAGGGGGTATTGTGAGCTTGCTCGGGAGCGAAATGTTTGTAAAACCATGTCAGCCCGGCTGTAAAGATCACACCGAGAAATAGGCTTAGATAAGACACATTGACAACTGACTGAGAGGCAAGAGATTGCTTGTCACTATCTGTGTCTCGGTTGTCTTTGTCGTTGTCGTTGGTGCTAGAAGATGGGTTGGATGCCAAGGGTTGTCTTTGAATGGCCATCCGGATGCTTTCCCTAGAGAAATAGAGAATGGTCACTTGGAATAACTCAAGTTGAGCGGATATGCCCAGCACGATAGGTGACAATGTTCGTAATATCAGTTGGTTGGAGGCGAAGGTGAAGATTCTCGACGCCAATTGGATCATGATGAGAAACGTGGTACCAGTGGCGGAGGACCGAAGCACATTTCGATTACCATCGCCTCTGGTTTTGTCAATTTCTTTTTCATTTTGATTGCCAGGGCCGGCTGTTTTTTGACCGGCACGCCCCATTTTAAGAGGGGGTAATTGACGCGTGTCCAAAAGAGGAATTGTTGATGGCTAAGCCGAAGTACAACTTTGGATTTCCAGAGCTCTGACCGCTTACTACCACGCTTACGTATTCTACGTAGTCGGACTCATGGTCATTCTATTAAACTTCCAAGCTTACAAAAATAAGTATAAACCGATTGGAAAAATTACACAAAACTTTTCTCTTTATTGATCTACGAGTATACAATGGATACATGATGTCGCCGGCGACAGCGCACGAGTTCAATGTTTCTTGATCGTATGCTTGCGCCTGGATGGGGCTGCTCTCCTAAAGATCGAAATTGAGATCCTTCGAGGCAACACGAGTTTCAGTTTCAAAAATCGTCGGTCTAAGCCTCGTTGGTTCAATTGTGCAAGGCGGCAAAGGCAAAGACACCGCGCCTAGAATGGGGGAAGGTAGAACGGGTAGCCACCGTTCTTGACCTTGAAAACGCTCAGGAGGAAACTGTAAGTGATGAACAGAACAGCGCCCCAAATAAGCACGGCCAATTGCTGTCCCTTAACATCCTCCATACGTGGAACCTTGATTGCAAGAGCAATGGTTGCGAAGGAGAGAACGGCGTCTGGGATATGTTAGTTATAATTAGAGCCGCAGCCTTAATGATATCACCACTTACAGATGGCTGCAATGATCTGGGTTTCCATGCCGAATTGGTTTTGGAATCCACCAGCAAAGTAGCTGATACCGCCTTGACCATCGCCTGCAACATAAGGAACCTTCCGGATGTGATTGAACATCTGTCCACTGGTGAACAGGAGGATGGCAATCAGACTGACGGCAGCCCAGAGGTTTCGGTTCTGGATAATGGGCAGAATGTAGGGGGACAGAACAGTGAACAAGGTGACGGCACCCATCAAGATTGTAACTGCAGAGACGAGGCGCATATAATTGAAGGGTCGAACCAGAGGGGGCTTGGGGCCATCAGGCAAGTGACGACCGATCCAAGCGTACAGTGCCTCGGCGCCAATTGGACTGTGATTGGGGAAAAACAGATAAGTAGGAGGTTCTCAAAATAGACCGAGAGGAATTGGTTCTTACCTGGTGAAGTCGTATCTCACCGGCTCGGCGTCCAACTTAGCAAACGGTCCAATGGTGGGAGGAAACAGGAGAAGCACGGGTGCGGTTTGGAGCATGAGCTGTTGCAAGTCAAGATTGTTAGTTTCCATTCAAATTCACATTCAATGGCTTCAATTAGGCTAGTGTAGGGCAAGTTGGTACCTTTTGGAAAACAGCCTTGCCATTGTCGAAATCCAAAGTTCCAAAGACGACCTTCAAGTCATCAGGCTTGGAGCCTTTGTTCCAGCTTCGAGCCATAAGGTTCCATTCGGGATCGAACTCCCGGCACATAACACACCCATAGCGGGCATCCAGCGCCGTTAGAAGAACAACGGCATAATAATCCCGAGGAGCCGTTGTGAGTTCCACAAATGAGGAACTCTCCAACTCGACGGGGCTGGAGCGAGAGAGAGCTTGATACTTCTCAAATCTGTCCGGAGAAGGCGAAGATTGCGCGGCGAGAGCGCCGGAGAGAAGCGAGAAACACAAAAAGAGCGAAGTCCAGAACTTCATGATGGCATGACACGAAGCTGAGGAATTGATGTTGTAGACGACTCGGACCAGTTGCAGACCGGAGAAGCCCCAAGCTTCGTTGCAAGGTGGCCCGTTACGTAATCCTCTCCCCGCCCAGAAAGTGGAGCCGCGTCGGAACGTCGGCGCGTTTCGAGCTTCCCTACCGACATCAGATTAATTACATATGAGCACCAGATTGTATACCAGCGCCATGGCAGTTTCAGCAGAAGCCCAGATATCAGAGGTATGTCCTTGGTACGAGAATGAGGTACATTTGTGCAAGTCTACAAGTACCATACTGACTCTACTCTTCTAGTGCGAAATGTCCATCCAAACAACGCGTTTGGAGAAGGAATATGAATTAGTGCGCGCCCATTCCACGAGCCTCCTAAATACTGAAAGGGACCGTGTGAGGCGCATGGAGTATTTACTTCTTCAATTCGAACGTGACGCTCTTCGATCGCAACTCGACCAAGCCAATGAACAATTACTTGGAGCTACGGAATCCGAGCGGGACGCGCGCACACAGCTGGAGGAAGCTTTTCAAGAGATTGACCGTCTAGATGCCCATGTGCAGTCTTCTTCTAGCGAGACGAATAGGCTCAGGGTAGGTGTTGACTCCGCGCGCCCTTTTGAGAGAGCGATTATCTAATTGACAGACAGGACGAGCTCTCAGCTATGAACGACACATCTACCAGCTACAGCAATCTCCTCGCAGAAAAACTACGCTTATCTCGGGATCTCACCAATCACCAAAATGAACTCGACCGTCTCCGAAACCAAGATTCGTCCTATCAAGCATTGATACCAGAGAAACAGGAGCTGGAACGACAGCTGAATTCATTGGAAGTTCAGCTTGAGAACGAGAAGAATTCACATGATCGCACGCGAGGCAAGATTTCACAACAAGCTGCAGAAATTGGCAGACTCTCTGTGCGAATCGAAGAACTAGAGAGTAACCTCGCTAGAGAACTGCGAGCAAAACAGCAATCCGAGCACGACAACCGACAGCAAAATTCAGGATGGGAAAGCCAACGATCAGCCTCTCGAGACGAAAATCGAGACCCTTAAGAAACAACTACGGACCGCGAAAGATAAGCTCCAAGAGGCCCAGAATGAATTACAGCACCGGCGTAACAATGTGAGAATCGAAAACGAAACATCCGAACCACGATCCCGAACTGTGCCTCTTCAACGGCCCGGTCCTGGAGGGGCCGATTATCAAGGTGGTGTGACAATTTCAACGCCGGGAGCTGTCAGGGTTCAAGACAAGCTCAAACGCCAATCAGCTTTACCAGGGGATAAATCCGCATTCTCCATAACGCCGTACCTGAATCGTACTAAAAATTCCAGAGGCTCTCCGTCGAGCTCGGACGTGGAAGAGGAGCAACCGAAAAAGGCAAAAGCACAGGCAAAGGCAAAGGATGCAATCAAGACGGTCTCTCGCAAACCCAGTATCGCTGAAGAACCAGCCGCCGAACGCGCATCACTCGAGGACCGTAATTCTTCTACACGTGTTCCCTCAACAACTGCGAAGGGGAAGTCAAGGGCACAGGAAGGAAAACCTGCCAGCCGGCCAGCTCCCAAACCTATTCTAGAAGAAGACAGCGATGACCTAGAGTCTTCACTGGACCAGGGACAAGCTAAAACCAAGCGACGAAAGCTCGGAGCTCAGCGGGAACGGTCATTGTTCGAGGACGATGAGGACGAGGGGGGACTCGACCTAAGAAAACCCGGGCGCAAGTTAGGTCTTGGGGGTGGGAGAAGTTCAATACTTGCGACTACCACGCAGATGTCGGGCGCCAGTGGAATTCCTCGAAATCTCGGCTTCGCTGCACCTCTGGGATTTTCTCCTCTCAAGAAAGATCGGAAGCGGTTTTAGTTTTGGAAAAGAATAAATGGAATAATCTCTAGCTCCAGAAAGCAAGCATACTTGATCAGTCTAAACTCTTATTAATCCTATGATATCATTTAGAATATACAATGCATAGGAAAGACCCTTTCGACGGAATTTATTATCTTGATTACTTCAGATGCAAGGCTCAATTGGCTCATTGCTTCAACCCAGTACAGAAAATATAAATCAAGGAACTTGAAGCTGCCCAGGTGTAAAGGATATACACAATATCATCAACCTCCGACCATGGGGAAGAATTTGAAATTAAACCAGTGATATAAATATAAATACCGTAAAGCAAATAATAAACATAATAGCACAGACAGAGCTGTAAGAAGTATAGCGACGCCCTGCCAGTTGGAACCGAGACGATTGGATTGACCGTGTGAGCCTTGGAAGTAACAGGCTGGAAACATAGAATCGAAATTGATCACTCAGGGAGGTGTATCCAGACAGCTGTTGATATTTCCGACATGTCCTCACTTGACAAAGTGAAGTCTGATTCGTTGTTCCTTTTTGATCGAAGATAACAGTCTTCGAATTTGATATGTAGGGAGCCTGAGATTTTGTGTTGACTCGATGTGACTTCTCTGTTTCTTGTGATCCGCATCGTCTGGGTAGGCTTGACAGATGCCTTATGGGCCGTTTGAATGGAACTCCATTGCTGAATAGTGATGCTTCCTCGGCGAGTAATGTTCATTGTAAGAGCAACCTTGACCTGTTGCTCGGAATCACGGAGCCAGAACAGAACATCTTCCTTCAACTTGCCCATCGACTCGGTCCATCCTGCTTCCACGATGATTGTGGGCCATTTTCGATTTCTCCCAGGCGTGAGCACTGTCGTATTCCAACTCGAGTCGGGGCTTTTTTTTCTTGTAAAGCCCTCGATGCCTGCACCTCCTTGAGGCATAAGACGACCTTCCTGGCCCCGATACCAAGTACCGAAAATTTCACTGAAAGCACGATGGACGGCTTCATGCATAGGTGTGATCATTTTGAGGACAATGACATGAGAAATGAAGTTGTAGGTCACCAGTGAATGCATAAGAAGGCGTTCTGCAGAATCATCCTCAAAACACTCCTGGAAGGCAAGCTCATCCACGTGATCAAATATAACATAGCGATAGTCACTAGGCTGGCCGTCCCTATAATAACGCCCTAACTCAAGTTCAAAGCACCTAAGACAATCTATTTTACCTTGAAATTGGTATCTTGGTGTTGTAGCAGGAAGACCTTCCTCCCTCAGGATATTTTCAGCCATATTCATCAATAAATAGTTTTTGAAGATATTCGAGTTAATGGCGGTACTTGAAACCAGGAGGAGAAGTGCTGAAATAGTATATTCTGTGATCAATTATGACAAAATACCTATTGTGACGTTATACATCATGTGACTCATGGTCTCTTTCTATAGATGGACCCCAGTACCTAGGCAGACTCTTGGATAGTTGTGTTCTAGACCTTGGCAAGTAGTATCCGCCCTATATTATATATATAGTCTAACATTAGATATGTGCGTCAGTCGCTTTAATATAGGCTAGAAATAGACGCCTCAATAGATAATTCAATCGATCAAAGCTAATAAAACGTATTTCTTTATTTGTGAAAAGGTGAGTTTAGAAAATAAAAAGTACAAGAGATCTGCAGCCCTGAAAACCACCTAGGTACAAGAGACTATTAGAAGGGCCTTCAGCTACTGCTTCATATCGTACTATATTTAGTTCGTAGGGGAAGGGATATGCACGTTAGCCATTATCAAAAGACCCACTGGAGCTTGCTATCCATTTTGCCGGCAGAACCCCAACTTCCTTCTTCCACCCCCTAACTAATACTCAACGCGCAACATGTGCTCTCTCTTCGCCCTCCGACCAAATGGCCCCTCAAAAATTTCTCTGCTGGGTCAGATCCGGTGGGCATCGTCCAAGCGCTGGCAAGCGCGTCAGCAGAAGGATCAATTCACGAGAGAGGCGGCGGTCCAAGGCCTGAAAAGCCGAGCGGCTTTTAAGTTGCTTCAGGTATTCTACCCCAGCGCCCCTGATCTCCTCGCTGCTGCGATTTAGCTAACGATGTTTTATGGTGTAGATTGATGAGAAATATCGGCTTTTCAAACGGGGGCAGACTGTGGTTGATCTGGTTCGATTTCCTCTCAAAATTGCTGGACATAATATTTCGGGGTAGCTTACAATTGACGTTGACTAGGGATATGCGCCAGGATCTTGGTCGCAAGTATGTGATCACTACTTCAGATCCAACATGAACAGGATTATCGATTTTCTAGAAAGGAAAGTTCATTGACATATGCAATCATTAGGTAGCTGTGAACCGCACCCAACCCGGCGGCCGAGTCCTCGGCGTCGACCTTATCCCAGCACAACCCCCAAAGGGTGTATCGACCATCCAGGGCAACTTCCTAGACCCCGAAATCCAGGCATATATCCTCGACTTTTTGCGCAATCCCAATAGAGGCAGGCCGCGTCCGCCTGGCGCCATTGACGAGGCTGGACCTAGTGCCCTAGAGACCGAGACCGATACCGATACCGAGAGAGATGGAACCACAACCGACCCCGAGAAACTGGCGAAAGAAAGGACGGTAGATGTGGTCCTTAGTGATATGTCCGCTCCCTGGCAACAAACTACTGGTTTTTGGAAACGGAGTCTAAGTAATCCTTACAACAGGATGATGAATACAAGTGGAAACGCCTTTCGAGACCACGCTGGAAGCATGGTACTGTCACCCCGCCGCTGCGCTGCACACAATCTTGGACCTTAGGGTTCTTCCTAAGACACTTTCAGGGCTTATTTCAGGGCTAACAATGAAATCATATTGTTAGGATTTGTGCAATGCGGCTTTACATTTCAGCTCGATTGTTCTCCGAACCGGAGGACATTTTGTCTGCAAATTCTACCAAGGAATCGAAGATAAAGAGTTGGAAAGTAACCTGAAAGCAATATTCAACAAAGTCCACCGGCTGAAACCTGAATCGTCCCGAAGCGTAGGCCTTTCAACTTCTCTCTCCATTTGGCCTCTGAAGAAACCACCAGCTAACGCCTTCCCAGGAATCAAAAGAGACATTTTTCGTTGGCCTAGATCGGAAAGCGTGATCATGAGCATAGCAATCCACATCCGATCTACAGCAACTTGACCCGCCCCGTTGCTCGTATTGAGACACTGCTAAAGAAGTTCGATTTCTTCATTCTCAGAGCCCTCATCCCAGTCGACATCGGCAAGTGCTGCTTCCGCCTTCTCGTGAACCTAGCTTTGGCGTTAGTGAAAGGATCTTGGAGACATGGTCTACCTCTACCAAGGGAAGTAAAAGGATTACTGTACCTCTTTGAGTCCACTCAGTTCCTCCACATACCCAGGCTCATTAAGGGCCCTGCGAACAAAGTCCCAACCTTCATCTTTGTACGCTTTCGTGACTCGATCCGAACACGCACTACAGCAGTTGTAACTCTTCCCCGTCACGGCGATATTCTCAAACGTTGCGAGAAAACCTCGGACCTGGTGTGGTACAAGTCCTAGAGGGTGATCTCCTCGATCTTCGTCCTTTTTCAGCGGGGCTGGTGCCGTGACTCCATCTGGGTGCTGGAGAACCGAAACGAGCAACTCGACCAAGAGTGCGGAGGCTATGGCTGCAACGCCTGGGCGGGTGACTGTGCATTGCTGATCGAGTGTTTGATCCTTGACAGACTGTTTTGTGTGGTTAGCTTAGCTTAGCGTTGCATCCGGAATTTTTATAAGCAAATCTTACGTTTGCTGGCGCCATAACATCGTTGCAAAAGTAGCATCCGAGTTCCGCGGGGCTGTCATCGGTTGCCGCCACACCGTGACGCATTACTACGAATGAATCAAACCCGAGTGCCGCATTCATCACAATTTTCCCGGCCGCTTTTCCCATAACCGTAGGAAGCCAGCGAGACTCGCGCGTATCCATGAGAAGGAAGATAGCATCGTGTTCATCTATGAGTGCTCGAAGTGTCTCGAAATCGGCACGAGTTGCATCTTCATCGATGATCGGATGACCTGCCATCGGCACCGAAAGTACGTGGCCGGCAGTTTCAACGCCAGGGTAGATCTCAGTGAGAGCTTCTGACGCTCGAGAAGCCTTTGGCGCACCGCCATCCAAGCAGTCTGTGAATTTGAAGAGTGGCTGCCGAACGGGATTGGAGAAAGAGACGTTGCCTTGATCCACGAATGTGATTTTTTTGACGCCCCAGCCCTAGAATTTCGTAGATCGTTAGAAAAAGGTTCAACTCCATAGATTTTTGTAGATCTTGAGGGGACCAGGCATAACATACTAATAGGTTCCGGGCAACGTAACTCCCAAGAGTCCCTGCGCCCAGCAGTAGACACTTGGTATGCTTGATCTTTTCTAGATTTAGCGTGGGACTTATTCGCCATTTCATTAGTTTGAGGTTAAGGTCGACTGATTGGTCTGCTAGTCTGAGAGAAAATCAGCAAGGGAATATTCCGTAAGAGTTACGTATATCAGGTGAAACGAACCTTGTAGGGTCCATATATTCCGCCAAGCTCACAGTCCTCCCGGATAACTTCCCAGCTGGATTGCGCTCCCAGCCAGTAATCTTTGGCAGTTGGCCCTGCTGCGGGTGCTCCTTGGTTGGTTCAGAACTGGATTGTAGCGAAAATACCATACTTCGACCTTCGTCACGCTTCGATTGGGTATCACGATATCGGAGAATTTGCACCTGGCTGAGGCCCCAGCGTTTTCTGACAAGGACCAGTAAGTTTCGCAGCATCCAGCCCGGAGCCTTTTCGTAATTTGAGGGGTCTGCAAAGCAAACATAGCGGTTTTCACGAGCAGCCCCGTTGAAGAAACCATTCTCGTATTCCGATAATGATGCTATCCGCCAGGTATTTTGGTCAGAGCTTTTCGAATCAGGCTTTTGTTTGCGGGCTAAGAAAAAGCCCCGTTGTCGGTCATCGACGCTGTAACTCCATGTTTGCACCGCTTCAACGAGAGAGTTACTTTCAGTTGAAGACAGATGCTCCCCTTGGAGGGTGCTTAAGTCCTCCTGGTTGGTGTTGGTGTCGGATTGCGAGCCGACTGATCGCGCGGGAATCCATGGCGGATCGGAATGGAGAGCAGGGAAAGCAAACCAATAAGAGAACCTGTACTTTTTCAAGTCTGCAAATGACAGGATGACAAAAGACGAAAGCAATGAAGGACAGGAATATATAGTACCATCATTGATGGCATCCCAGATCTATAGTAATACCATTAGTTAAAATCGACCAAGATAGTAAAACAGGCTCTCCCTACCGTCCTTCCAGCTTGGGTCAACATATGTGACTTGTCCATATTGCGATAATCTTCGATGGTATTCACGTTTTTGATCATACCTTCGGCGCGATGGTAACCGGCGGGTGCCCTATTGATCTAATCAGCGATGATGATCACCAGCTCAGGAAGGTCAGGTCTCAGCCTACTCATGGCAAGCAAGGGAATTTCCATGGATCTGGATCCGACAAGAAGCATTATCGGGGTCTGTAGAGCGGATTTCATAGAGACCAAGGACGGGACGAGCCGAGTCGTCCAGCTTGTCATGGTTGATCTTATGAGAAGCAAGCGTCGTATAAAACGGCAAGTCAATATCGGAGGCAAATGGGGCGTACTGCATCTTGCAGGAAAATCGCCTTGTGGCCTTTATTTCTTGAGTTGGTTTGGTACAACCGGTGGCTGTATGTATGTGTCCAGGGTATGTATGTAGATAAGAGTGAGAGGGGTGAAGTGGGGAAGTTGATGTAATCGGCGGCTGCGCGAACCAGCAAAGCGGGAGAGATCAGCCGCCGCCGACGCGTGATCGCCCTGCCCTGTGTCCACCCCACCAGATCTCTCTTCCTTCCCCCCCCTCCAAGGTCCTAGTTTCATACTGACGCAAGAATGCTTATCGGCTTGTGTGGAGGTCAGCAGAACAGTCACTTCGCCACATCTATCGCTTCGCCCGAACTAACAACCCTTCCCAAAAAGGCATCTGTGCCGGCAAGCATGCAATTGCCGAGTACCTTATTGAACATCAAGGCTTTCGCCTTTTAGAACTCGCCAGTCAGCCATCGCATCCTACTATCACCGATGAACCTGATGATAATTTACGACTCCAAGCCTCCCAAGCTGGCAAATCCGGTGCCACGCCGCCCCAACACATTTTCCAAACACCCGAATCCCTTCTCGATTTCGTGACCAAACACTGGCAAGAACGCTGGGTCACAACAGATATTGCGGATGGCGCAACCCTCGATCGCTTCATTCTGCGCCCATTCTTCCTGCTCGTGAGTGTGGACGCGCCTGTCAGCCTCCGCTGGAAGCGATTCTCGGACCGGTTCGTGGTCCCCGACCTCTATCTATACTTTGATTACCGCGGAGGAAGTTGAACATACTCACAAGGAATTATACAGATGCTGGCGAAGGCAACTAGACCCACCAGATCTTGAGAAGTTCGTTCTATGGAATGATCGTCACCTTTACGAGAAGGATATCGGGCGCGTCTACCTGACCGATCGAGCCCAAGTCCGCCTATTCAACTCCTCCTCATCACTCGAAGAACTCCACCAGTCTCTCCAAACGCTTGACCTTGGAGATGAGCAGCGACTCAGACCCAACTGGGATCAATACTTCATGCAGCTTGCATCTCTTGCGGCTCAGAGAAGTAACTGCATGAAGCGGCGTGTGGGATGTGTTCTTGTTCGAGAACGCCGGGTCATTAGCACTGGGTATAACGGGACCCCGAGGCATCTGACAAACTGCAATGAAGGCGGATGTATGTTCATTCTTATGGCGATGAAATCATTACCTGCGACTAATGAATTAACCCTTAGGCCCTCGTTGTAATCGTGGCGATGGTGGAGGAGTTGGTCTTTCCACGTGTCTATGTCTGCATGCCGAGGAGAACGCGCTTCTGGAAGCGGGCAGAGAGCGCATTCGAGAGGGCGCGATTCTTTACTGTGACACGTAAGTTAATCTAATCCATATCACTTTGGGTGGTGTTGGATCAATCACTCATGAGTCATGGTCATAGGTGTCCGTGCTTAACATGCACCGTCAAGATTGCCCAAGTGGGGATCTCCGAAGTGGTCTACGCCCAAGGTTACAACATGGATGAATTGGTACGAAACTACAAGAGTGAATATTTTGTATTTGGGGGTATCGTTATACTAACGTGGTTTAATTCAGAGCGCCGACATACTCAAGTCCGCAGGCGTACGTCTACGACAATTTACTCCAGTAAGCACTGTGTCCCAGCAATACATCTCATTGATGTGGATTTGACTCATCACTAATCAACAATCACAGCCGTCAAATGGACTGGTTTACCTTCAAGCATCAAGCGAATGATCCATCATTTAGATACAAAGCATCAGTACACTATTTCGGGAAAATAAAATAAAAGTGCATTGGACAGGGAACTATTCTTTCCCTCTCCTTCCATACCCCCATATCTTCTATCTATAAACAAGTCATTATAAAAACAGATGTCAGCAATTGACTGATAACATCCGTAACTACTCTGTGTGGTAGTTGGAGTAAATGTGGAGCTGTCGACCGCACCCCACCATCATCTGCCATTCTGCCCGGCAGAAAAGGGTGTGAGTCAGCGGGTGAATTTTGGAGGGGCTCCATCGCATTTAATCCTCTTCTAAGAACCGCAATTGGAACCGCTCACTTTTCTGCACATCTTTTGGAGTACTTGGTCTAGCAGGTTGAACGGTCCCTTCATCATGCCAACTGTTCACCTTCTCGACTACGTTGCGGGGAACATCCGCTCCCTGGTCAACGCGATCAACCAGGTTGGATATGAAGTGGAGTGGGTTAAGACCCCCGAGGATGTGAAGAATGCGGATGTGAGTGTGACGATATACTACAATTTGTGATCCATTCCCTAGCCTTGAATCCCAGCTGACCTTTCTGGTGGTAGAAATTGATCCTCCCCGGTGTCGGCCACTTCGGCCACTGTCTCTCCCAACTCGAAAAGGGCGGCTTCCTAGGCCCAATCAAACAGCACATCGACTCCGGTAAACCATTTATGGGTATCTGTGTTGGACTTCAGGCTCTATTCCAAGGTTCCGACGAAGATACTGCTGTCCCGGGACTGGGCGTCATTCCCATCCACATCAAACAATTCGACGACAAGACCAAAAGCGTGCCGCACATTGGATGGAACTCTGCGAAGAACCAGGGAGAATCATCGAAGGAACAGAGCTTCTTCGGCTTACGACCGGATAGCAAATACTACTATGTTCACTCCTACGCGGCCCCCTACACACCAGGTGTCTTGGAGAAGGACGGCTGGTCTGTCGCAACAGCGACCTACGGCGAGGAGGAATTCATCGGTGCAGTCAGCCGCGGAAATATCTTTGGCACACAATTTCACCCGGAGAAGAGTGGTGTTGCAGGATTACGGGCTCTTCGCGCTTTCTTGAACGGTGACCAGGTTACCCCCCCTCTCAAAAGAATTAGCTGCCGGCAAGGAAGATGGCCTGACTCGCCGAGTTATCGCCTGTCTTGACGTGCGGGCCAATGACAACGGCGACCTGGTCGTCACAAAGGGCGATCAATACGATGTGCGTGAAAAGAGCGGTGTTGATGCCGGGGGTCAGGTCCGAAACTTAGGAAAGCCTGTCGATATGGTCAAGAAGTACTACGAACAAGGCGCCGACGAAGTCACGATCCTAAACATTACTTCATTCCGCAACTGCCCGCTGGTCGATACGCCCATGCTTGAAATTCTGCGCCGGGCATCCGAAACGGTTTTCGTTCCCTTGACTATTGGTGGCGGTATCAAGGACACCGTCGATACTGACGGCACTCACGTTCCTGCGCTAGATGTGGCCACGATGTACTTCAAGTCTGGCGCGGACAAGGTCAGCATCGGCTCGGACGCCGTCTTCGCCGCGGAAGAATATTACGCAGCAGGCAAGAAACTGAGTGGCCTGACTGCCATCGAATCTATCTCAAACGCATACGGAAAGCAAGCTGTCGTGGTCAGTATTGATCCCAAGCGAGTCTACGTCGATAAACCCGAAGACACCCACCACCACACTCTGAAAACCGCGTACCCCAACGCAGCAGGTCAAAGCTACTGCTGGTACCAATGTACCGTCAAGGGCGGCCGAGAGACTCGCGACATGGATGTGCGCGAACTTGTGCAGGCCGTCGAGGCCATGGGCGCCGGTGAAATCTTGCTGAACTGCATCGATAAGGATGGCAGTAACAGCGGCTTTGATCTGGAATTGATTAATGATGTCAAGGCCTCTATCAAGATCCCTGTCATTGCCTCTAGTGGTGCAGGTCTGCCGGCTCATTTTGCCGAGGTCTTTAGCAAAACGACTACCGATGCCGCGTTGGGTGCGGGTATGGTAAGTAGATATAATCCAGGCCCCAATCTGCAAGGAAGTGAAATTGACAGATTGCTAACTTTTTGAATTATAGTTCCACCGAGGTGAATATACCGTCAGCCAAGTCAAAGATCACCTCCAGGAGGGAGGATTCCTCGTGCGTCAATTTGAGGCGACGATTTAAATCGGCAAGGTGATGGCGAGCTTGTAGAATCTTTCAACGTTATAGATATTATGAATGAATGGAACGTGATTTATAAACCAATATATATCAATTTGAATGATAGGTACTAGTAGTACTATGTATGCTGTGGCCACCCTAGGCGGTGAGTAACGCGACCATCAATACTAGTACGATGTCCATAAGTATATCTCTGATATATATGTACACCTGTAGCACTCTGAGCAGAAATTGCAACGATATTATAGACCGAACAGATTAGAACCATCCAAAGATAGTTACAGTGGCATGGAATATAATCGAGGCATCCAGTCTCGAATGATGACAAACCACCGGAAGCAGCTAAAATCTCGCCGAGTGGGTCAATCCACGTGACTCATTCACCACGCAAAGTGGCGACGGCGGCACTTCTCCTCCGACCAACCTCAACCTCAACCCTTCACCACCACCGCCCCCTCCCCTCCAAACATACTCGACATCGCATATCCAATTCCCCTTTCCTTCTCACCCGGCAGGCGAATTTACATCGTACTAAGCAGTATCCCTCGGCCTGGTTTCGGACCGATCTCGATTCTCTTTTGACAGTGTTCCCGACCGCGAGGGCGGACAACCGGTCTCACTTTGGGTAAAGGAGGTGGTTCTGCGAGTTACAAAGGAACTGGTTCACTCGCCGCGTCCTGTTTCAGTGTCAGCGACGGTTTCTTTCTTTCTTTTTCACTTTCGGCATTTGTATTTTCCATCTGTCTTGAATCATATGCAGTTTGAGCTCTCACTTTCCATCATTCAAGAGAGAGATATCCCAACAATCTACCATCCCCTCAAGAGATCCCTCAAGTGATAGGTCCCAGCGACTATCCAGGAATCAACTTACTGTGCTGCTCTTAATATCTTGCTCGTGCTTCGCTCCCCCCCCCTCTCTCCCCCACCTTTCAGGTGACCATCTTCTTTCCCTGCTTTCCTATCTTACTTGCTTTCTCGTCTGTACTACTGTGATTGTGTCGCGCTTTTCATCTTCGGTCTCCATCTTTCTCCAGGCCCAAAGTACTTGCTGCGCACACACAGCTCAATACAATGTCATCGTCTGTTCATTTCAAATTCAAGTCCCAAAAGGAGCCTTCCCGGGTCACCTTTGACGGTACTGGTATTTCTGTTTTCGAACTCAAGCGAGAGATTATCAGCCAAAGTAGATTGGGTGACGGATCTGATTTCGAACTATCTATCTACAACGAGGATACCGGAGAAGGTAGGCCGATGGGAATCCCCAATCCCCCGAGAACTTGACTTGTCCTCCCAGCAGCATTCTAACATAGAGTAGGGTACGACGATGATACGACAATCATTCCACGATCAACCTCGGTCATTGCCCGCCGGTTGCCTGCAGCTCGACCCGGCAAAGGCGGCGCCGCTCGATATGTCTCCGGGAAAATGCCTGTCAATGCCCGCAACGCCTCTCGAATCGAACCGTCCACCACTCGCGCTGCACCTGGAGGTGCTCGTGCAGTCAGCAATAACGTCTTGGAGCTGAACAATGCGCAAACGGAAGAAGAAAAGATCAATGCTCTCATGAACCTGCAGGCCAGTCAATGGAAGGAGCAACAGCAAGAGATGGCCAAGTAAGTATCTGCGTTTGTGTTTGCATATTCTGTCCAAGCCCAAAAACACTAACACCTCGATCCAGTGCAACCCCTGTTCCATTCGGCCGTGGCCGCGGCAAACCCGTCAATGTCCCCAATCACCCTCCCCCACCTGGCTACTTGTGCTATCGCTGCCGAGAGAAAGGTTTGTCCATCTACATCCAATGACCCTTTCATCCTCGACCGTAAACTAATCTCTTTGATAATCATAGGTCATTGGATCCAGGAGTGTCCGACCAACGACGATCCCAAATACGACGGAAAATACAGGGTCAAGCGATCCACCGGCATCCCGCGATCTCTCCAGCTTTTGGTAGACAAACCCGAATCCCTGGCGTCCGATGGATCTACCGATGATTCAAGAAACACAGGAGTCATGGTGAATGCCGATGGAGACTTCGTCATCGCGAAGCCGGATAAGGCAGCCTGGGAACTTTACCAGGAAAAGGCCAAGGCATCAGCGGCGGCCGCTGCTGAGGCCGCTGCCGCGGAGGAGAGCAAGGCCTTGCAAGCTAAAGGTCTGGAGTGCCCGATTGACAAGCGGATGTTTATAGAGCCAACAAAGACACCATGTTGTCAGAGGACCTATTGCAATGACTGTATCTCAAATGCCTTGATTGAAAGTGACTTTGTTTGCCCGGGATGTTCTACTGAGGGTGTCCTTCTTGATAACCTTATTCCTGATGAAGAGGCCGTTTCCAAAATCAAAACTTACGAAGCGGAGAAGGCCGAGGCTAAGAAAGAAAAGGAGAAGCAAGCTGCTGCTAGTCAGGAAGAGGCGCTAGTTAATGAGGCGGAAACTAAGGAGACTGCTACCGCTGCAAAGGAAAAACAATCTACTCCCCTTATTGAGACGGACGCTGCATCCGCATCTACACAGTCAAAGAAAAGGCCTGCTGAAAATGATCTCACTCCAGAGTCGGCAGATGCAAATGCGAACTCCGACACTGCGGCGAAGAAACCACGCAGTGACAACCCGCCCGACGCATCCAACGCCAGTGCCGATGGCAATGCCAAGGATAACCCAGCCGGAGCTGCAATTCCCCCCTTCAACGGGCAGCAATTACCATTCACTGGACCCGGCATGATGCCGCCATTTTCAGATTCCGGCTTCGGTAATGACGCGATGGGCTTCATGAACCCCATGGCCATGGCCAACGGCTTTCCCAATATGGGTCCTGGTGGATGGAATATGCCCAATATGCCCAATATGCCATTCAACCAACTTCAACCCGGCATGTTTGGCGATCAATCGAACGGGTTTCCCAACATGTTTAATGGCGATCCGTCCATGGGCATGGGATTTCCTCCCATGGGCCAAATGCCTCCGATGCCAAATGGCGGATTCCCGGGTCCAAACATGGGCAATTTCTCTAACCAGCAACGGACTTCGTTCGGTGGTCCTTACTCGCACCAAGAGGACTCGGCGTATTTCCGACAGCCGGTGAACCCTCAGCGTCATCAGGCGAGAAATCGCAGGGTGAGGCCGAGTGATTACCGAGAACTCTGATGTGAGCTGAGCCTAGAAATGCTAGTTCGGGTACGGGTAATGGTTTGGCGTTGGTTTGGATGCACCCCTGTACAGGCATCCATTTCTCATTTACTTTTTTTTTCTTTCTTTTAGAGCGGTGTGATTTTTCTTTCTTTCTTCATTTTCTTTTTCATTCTATTTCTGACCCCCTTTCACCTTTCCCCTGATATCTTCATCTTCATCTTCATCTGATTCTTATCGTGCCTCCACCAATCAGCGGTACGGAAGTTCCCATGCATTTCTAAAAACCATATGTATTTCTAACAGAGTTGCCCAATGAAGCATGATTCATTTTACGAACATAACTTAGTTACTTCAGATGCTCCCGAGAAGACCAAAAAAATCAAATTGCTCTTTATGTTGATCAGTACCGACTGTACTATGTAGTAGTATTCTGCATTTACCTACCATCTATAAAACCTACTTGTATACTGTGGAAGTACGCGCTTTGTCACATTACCAAACTCCGACCCTAGAATTTCTCAAAAATAGATAAACCGAAAAATTTAAAACCAAGACAATGCAATACTGCATCATAAAAGAACCTGGTAAGGAGCTGCCCAAGTGGCAATATCAACCCAATTGACTGGACCGCACGGACTCGATCAGGTGATGTTCCGTTCCCCCAGAGAAAATCCCCCCCCATCTTCAACTTTCCCCCCCCGTCTTTAATCAGTCATACCCTTATCCACCACCTCCAACTCAACCTTCACAATACTTTCTCCCAAGATCACGAGTCCAAATCAACTATGGCGAATTACATGAGTAATCATAGTAGTAGTCACTACAATCAAATGACCCGATTTCTCGACCAAGAATCCACAGCTCTCGCCAGCTGCTATTCCGTTGACTCGTCCACTTCCAAGGTTCACGGTTTCCACTACTGCACTACGCTGGGCGCCGGTACGTCTACGTCCCTATTATCTCCATTCCACTCCACTCCACTCCACTCCCACCTCCGCCATGGCCAGCCGTACTAACCCTGCATGCAACAGGAGCACAGTGGTGTCCCTGAGGTCCCCTCAGGGTCTAAAACCTCCATGAGAAGCCCTCTCCCCGAGCGTCCCGCCCCGAGTGCGGAACGCAGCTCCTGGCCCGGATACTACCGGTCCGAGTACAAGGGGGAGGCGATGCATACTATTCCGGAAGAGTGTGAGAGACTCTTCTGTGACACACTTTCTGCGACTTTCCTTGGTGAGGGGATCGGTGCGGAACAGGAGTCACTGGGAATGGGTGCGTTTCAGAACATTCAGCCAGAGTACAAGTTCGGACATGATCGAATCCAGAAGTGGGTGGAAGTTTGGGACTATGCTGGCGACGCAATCTATCGTGGCTTTGTGGCAGATATGAACGGCGAGCGAACTTTCTTCGTGTTCTTCGAGGATGGCGCTCTGGGCCACGGCCTTAAGTCTGGGTAAGAAAGAAGAATCTCCCACACTCCTGCACTCTTGCACCCCTGCAATTCGACTCACATGAGTCATCGTTCTACATCCCCCGCCGGTTCTTAGATCTTATACTAACATCAATCTCCCCAGATTAATCGCGCTCTTCGAACTCGCAGGGGTAGAAGCATTCGACTGCTCACAGATCGTCGCCTGCGTCAAACGTTCACAGCACACAAATGAAATGGAACTCGTTCGCAGTCTCAGGATGGTGTGGGTTCAATCTGACAACCCTTGAGCCGTGGTCAACGGCCGGCGATTCGGGTCCATTCCTTAGCCCGAAGTGGCTTTTCCTAGCGGCAGAAGTATAGCCGTTCGCGCAGCGATGAAGAGTGTTTTCGCTTTCGCTTTCGCTCGACCCTCGCGCGCCGGTGCGTCTTTCGCTTATTCAAAGCGCTGGCGATTATGACGCTTTGTTTTTCATGCGTTGTAGCTTCTGGAGTTCTTTATTTTATTTTATTTCTTTCTTTTATGCGATTTTCTTCTCTTTCTTTTTTAAATTGTTCTTGAAAGCCTCGATGATCAGCGACGACGGCCTTGGCCATTACATCGGCTATAATCAGCACTTTCCTATTCTCTTTATGTTTGCCGTATCCCAGAGATAGTCTATGGCATCATCATTTTTCAACCTGTGTTCTCACAATGAACTTTTTCTCAATTTCTCATATACTTTTCCTATAGACATAAGGTAGCCGATCATTGATCTTACCCACTTATAACTTGCCTTACCCCAACCCAAAGTGGGACTCTTTTATAGAAGCTCGGCGATAAGATAAGCGATCAGTAGATCCCGGGGCAGCCAAGGGAAGTATGACAACCGGGCGCATACCATCAGTCCATCCCTACTTTCAACTTCTCTCCATCAACCCCGCAACAATATACAATGTCGAAAGAAACGAACAAAAAAAGCCTATTCCCACGCTTTCTCCTCCCCTCTCAACCCCGAAACCAGTCTCCCCAGTCTCCCCAGTCTCCCCCACCCTTAAGCCCAAGCTCTCCAAGCTCAAGCTCCTCCCCCCAACCACACCGACAAATACCTAAACGGCCACGCCTCCTACCTCCGCTGCTCCGACTGCGCCGTACACCTCTGCCTGACCTCCCAAATAATCAGCAAAGGCTTCACAGGTCGACACGGACGCGCATACCTCGTATCAGGCGAGGTATCCAGCAGCGCGGCGCCGGCCGTATCAGTCAGTGCATCATCATCTGCAACAGCATCGCTACCCAATACACTCTTACAACAACCCGTTCCTCGCCAACTAGTCACAGGCGCACACACAGTCAGCGATGTCTGCTGTGCATTTTGCGGCAGTGTGCTAGGCTGGAAATACGTTGCTGCTGAGGAGGAGTCTCAGCGGTATAAAGTGGGAAAGTTCATTCTTGAGACTAAGAAGACTATGGCTACTTCTTGCTGGGAGTCCCCGCCGCCAGAGCCAGATGATCATCAAGTTCAAGTCGACGCCGATCTGCGAAGGGGAGAGCGGGAGGACCACCGGGGTGATGTGTGCGCGAAGGCAGAGGTCGAATTTGATAGCCAGGATGAAGATGAATGTGAGGACCTGTTCGCTGGTATATGGAGTTCTGGTTTGGCTAGTCGTCGCCGAAGTCGTAAGGTTGGGCGGAAACCTACGATGTTTGGAATTTCGTGAGGGTGTGCAAAGGAGCTCTCAAGGAGGGCTCGAGTGATGATCGATTACGAATTTGCGGCTTTCTTTCCTTTGGCATTTCTTTTATTTCCCTTTCACAATATGATACCCCCCCATGCCCTGTCGACTCGGACTCTGATAGCGATGTTCATGCCCTATTTCCATTCAATAATTAATATGCAATTAATCAGATACCATATACTACAGTTGCACATTTTGGAAAGACTGAAACCCTACTGGAGGCTTTTGATTCGTGAAGATCCATAAGCTGAAATGACTCTTTTATGAGCTTGATGATAAAAACAATAATGAAAATGGGTAAAAAAGTAAATATAACTTGATCCTAGAACGCCCGAGAAAACCAAAAACCACCATAAGACAATAGAGCATGAAAGCTTCAAGCTTATGCGTCATCCACCCGCGCGCGCTTGGAGTCTTCTTCCGTCTCAGCATCATCGACAGCCGGACGCTTCGATCCCTGTTGGGAGGGTTGGGCAGCAGCAGGTTTCCGACGAACCAGAGAGGAAAGATCTGTTGCACCCTTGCTTACAGCGTCCAGCTTTGCTTTCTGATCTGTCGGGGACTGGCCGACGATTTGGCCAAGGATACCCTTCAGCATGGCTTCGTTCCCTTGGTCTTCTTGCTCAAGTGAAACGGGAGATCGGTGGAGGTCAATCAGCTGCAGGATTTGTTAACATAAATGTATAAAATGGATCACGAATAATTCCCGAGGGTGGCGGGAGGGGACTCACTCTTTGCTCCATATCAGCGACAATTTCTTTGACATTCGCAATCTTCCGCTTCGCCGCAGTGACCTTGTCCTCTTCCATATCTGTGGCTGCTTCCAGCTCCTGCTCTTCCCGTCTCATACGGACCTTACAGCTCTCAATAGCACGCTCCATATGCGTCGCGGCTTCTTTGCGCATAGCCTCATCAATTGTCTTCGGTTGCTGCTCTTCCTCTTCATCACCTGGTTGTTGCGCAGAGGCAAACTCGAGCGCAAGAGACAATTTGTAATGGCATTCCGCGACGGAGGGATCCTCGAAGGGGACCAGGGCATTGCGGAGTTCAAGTGCAGTGCGTAGATCAGTCACCGCATCAGAGAATCGCTCGGCTTCCAAAGAAATTTCCGCTTGGAGGTCATATGTATCCGCGAGGCGTTCCTTGATGTGTTTTAGGTCTTCTGGCAAGTCGGTGGAGGTGGCTTTGCCTTTGCCTTTGCTAGTATCGTTTTCCTCTGCTTCTTCCAGTTTCTTGAGATAAAGGATGCGCGCCAGGTCTAGGACTTCAAAGGCATTGGCGAAATCATCATCATCTTCCTCCTCCTCTTCTCCTTGTTCTCCATCTTCCTCCTCCTCATCCGAGTCGACAAAATTATCATCACCAGAGAACTGGAAAAGCGGTTTCGATTGCGCCGGCTCGGACTTTGTTTTCTCATCCGCTGTATTGGCGCTGGGCTTGGACTTTGATATCGCGTCTTTGATCAATCCCTCGCCCTTGGGTGCTGGTTTGGCCGAGGAAGTATTCGCGCTCTTCGATTGGCCTTGAGCAGGCTCGCCAGCTGCCTTGGAACCGAGCACGTCACTGTTACTGACGGCGACATTATATAGCGATTTACCGTAAGAGTAGAGGAGATCGGCGTTCTCGGGTGACAATTCGCCATTGAGCGCGGCCTGGAGCTCGGTGGCTTGCGAGTAAAGCTCTGATGCGGCGTTGTGATCTTTGGAGGCATCTTTGGCGGCGGCGCGGGCGATCAGATCGTCCAGTTGGGCGCGCGTTGGTGCCTCGGGGGGTGGAGATGTAGTCATTGTGTGGAGAGAGAGGGAGAGGGGGTATGCTGGTGTAGATGTGGGTGAGTGTAAGAAGTGAAGCGAGTGAAGTGTCAGTGTGAGGGTACGTTTTACCCTGGAGTGAAGCTTATCGATAAGGCCCAACTTTCCACGCGAGCGCGTCACGCGTCTTCCTCGCCTTTTCCACTTCCAACCCCGATTGGATTTGGCGACTCTCCAGACTTTGTTGATCAACTTGATCACCTTTTGCTTTCGCCTTTAAATCAACCACTGGATTGATTGACTGAACTTTCCAAATATTCAATATCTCACCCCTCCACGCCACAGCGCGTCCTCTCGTCACGATGGATCCCACCTCCACCCCACGGCATACGGATCGCTTCAAGATGGGAAATACAGATCCAATCCCCTCGTCTTCGCCGGCATTTGGAACACCAGCACGTCCATTTCGATTGAATAAATCCAATGCGCCACCTACCAAGACATCTATTCTACCTATCCTACTCCCTCCTTCCACCCTCCGACCTGTCGCTTTCCGAACCTTCACTCGCAAGCACAACCTCACCATTTCCTCCTCGGCACTCCAGACATTGGCAGCATTCGTGGGAAAGAACTGTGGCTCCGGCTGGCGAGAAGAAGGCCTAGCCGAGAAAGTCCTGGACGAAGTTGCGAAAATATGGAAAAGAGCCGGAGGAGGAGTCATTGTCGAAGAAGGGAAAGGTGCCTCTCTCAAAGCGATCCTGCAAACTCTCGAAGGAAGTATGAGTGGTGGGCGAGTCGTCGCTGGCAAACAAAACAACTCCGCAGATAGAGCTGGAAATATCTCGAGTGTGGGTGCTGATGTTGGACGCATTGACTTGAACGATCATTCACAAGGAGGTTCATTTGCCTCGAGATCCGCCGATAATGAGGAAGATGAGTCCCAGCTATCAATTCACCCTCGGCACTGGTTAAAGGCGATCGACGCCTTTGACCTCCCCCGCCTAACCTACAACGTCGACAAGAAGTATTTCGAGACCCTCAAGTCAAAACCGACATTGTTTCCACCCCCGTCACACAAAACTGCCCTGTTCAGAGACAGGTATAACTTGGTCTATCAAAGATTGCTCCGCAATGAGTCTTTCCAAAGCTCGTTGGGGATCGCAGGCGTTCCTTCACTGCAGCGATCTTCCTCGAATCTCGCAACGGGACAATCATACAAATTAACGCCGATTGCAAACCTGCTCGGCCGAAGCGGTACATCCCATCTCCTCTTGGGACTCTTGACAACATCACCAACCGGTGATTTATCAATGGTAGACTTGACCGGAACCGTGTCTCTCGATCTGAGCCATGCAAGAATGATCCCGGAAGACGGAGCTTGGTTCGCACCGGGCATGATCGTGCTAGTTGATGGTATCTACGAAGAAGAAGAAATGATCAAGGGATCTGTCCTGGGCGGCAATACCGGCGTGGGCGGTTCCATCGGCGGCCATTTTGTCGGAGTATCTATCTGCGGCCCTCCATGCGAGAGAAGGGATATTTCCCTTGGAACCGGGAACCGCCAAGGTAGCGGAGAGCTCAGTTCAAGCGGCGGATTCGGCTGGGTTGACTTTCTCGGAATCGGCAGCGAGCGTGCCCAGGGTGCTCGTATGAGGAGAATTCAAGAAAAATGCCTCCAGGGCGAGCGGGAACAGGAATCTCAAATGGAGACCTCGGCAGCACCGCCGAGATTGAAAGTCGCTGTGATGAGCGAGGTCAATCTCGACAACATGAGAACTCTCGATGCCCTACGCAAAGTCTTCAGTTCCTACAATGACCTAGCCCTCCATGAACGTCCCCAATCTTTCGTCCTGATCGGCAACTTTGTGCAAACAGCCGTCATTAATGGAGGTGGACGAGCCGGGAGCATCGAATATAAGGAATACTTCGATTCCCTCGCCGTCGTGTTGTCCGACTTCCCTGCTTTACTCCAACACTCAACATTCGTCTTCGTCCCCGGCGACAATGACCCCTGGGCCGCTGCCTTCTCGGGAGGCGCAGCATCAACAATACCACGCCATCCAATCCCAGAACTATTCACATCTCGAATCAAACGCGCCTTCACAACCGCCAATGCAGAGCTAGATCGATCTCAGCAGAACTTAAGCCCCGCACCACCAGGCGAGGCCCTCTGGACCTCAAACCCAGCTCGTCTATCATGGTTCGGACCCGTCCACGACATTGCCATCTTCCGAGACGATATCTCCAGCCGCCTCCGACGAACCGCGATAAACACCAAGACAGACGAAGACGAACCCGAGCCCGACACTACCATGCACGAAGCCCTAGAAAACGACACAGTCTCCACCGAGCCCGAATCCGCACCCGCAAATGGCGGAAACAAACCCGACACCTCGTCCCCCGCCGCAAAAATGGCGCGGCGATTAGTCAAAACAGTCCTTGACCAAGGCACAATTGCCCCATTCCCACTGACCATGAGACCGGTTCTTTGGGACCACGCCTCAGCCATTCAACTGTACCCACTGCCGACAGCTCTGATCCTGGCTGATGCCGAGGCTAGTCCTTTCTGTATGACCTATGAGGGATGCCATGTCATGAATCCCGGACGATTGCTTCCTGAGGGTGCTGTGCCGACTGTTAGATGGATTGAGTATGATGTTTTGCGGAATCGGGGGAAGGTTAGAGAGGATCGATACTAAACATCCCTACACCGGCTGATACGATGCCCTATGCATGCAGAGTTCCGAGCTTGCTCTACTCTACTCTAGTATGTGCAATGTGCATGCGTGCATGTGCATGCGCGCTGATGTTGGCGGTTGGAAGGATATAAAATATAGATAATACCATTTGGAATGGAATGATGCTACGATAATCCACCTCTCTGTCTCTCTCTCCCTCTCCCTCTTTTCTTTTCTTTTCTTTTCTACTGAATAGTGTGAGATAGGTAGGTCCGTATAGTGAAATATGCATATAATTCGCAGTGGAAATTTCTAAGAATACAATCGTGAAGATGGGGAGAACATCCCACGGCAAGCGCCGAGTCAAGTTGCTCACCAGGATTAAGAAATCCTAAGATAAGATTTGGAAAAAAAAAGAAGAAACAATAGATTTAATTCCATCCCGCCACCTGGCAGTAAATATGGAAAAAAAAATCAAGCAACGCTACTCCACTAGTCGATTGTGATGATATCGGCATTTCCTGGAGCGCCACTATTCTGCTGCTGCTGCTGCGGTGGTGCCTGTGCTTGTAACTGTGGCTGGGCCATCAAGTTCAAGTTCAAGTTGAAGTTAGGCTTCGTTCTCTGTTTCGGGGCGGATGTCACTGGCGCTTGCACGGGCGCTGGCGCTGGCGGTTGTTGGGACTGTGTCACAGTGCCGGATTGTTGCACGTTTTCTTGTTTCGTGGGCTCGGGTATGGGCTCAGGAGCACAGGAGCTGAGACATTCATGTAACTTGGCAAGGAGATTTCCCACCTTTTCCGTGGAAGACAGAGCGCCATCACCTAGACCTTGCCAGCCATCACCCTTGGAATTGTAAACCTGTTCGCGCACCGAGGTAGAAATTTGGCTCTGGCCTTGACCCTGACCCTGACCTCGACCAACGCCTGTTTTGAAATCTTCCAGTAACCACACAGTACGCCCTTGCCTTGGCTGAGCAGATAATAGGAAACGCGCTTTCTGGGTATAGTGGATTAGGAAGACCGTTGGGCTTCGTACAATGACGTGTATAACACACGACGTTGGCTGGACCGGCTTGGTGATTTGTTCCAGGCTATGTAAAAGCGGGAATGTTTCCGCTATAGAGCCGAGGGTAGACTCGACGCCCGATTTGGAAAATCGATCATTCAAAGCCACAGTAAGTGATTCTTGAATACGACGATGGGGGCTGGGACTGTCGAAGTCTATCCTCAAGCCTAGGCGGAAGAGCGGGTTGAGGTTTGATAAAGCAGCTTTGACCTCAGTATAGGACGATGGCGGCGGCTCTGAAACATCGATACTGAGCCGGGCAGAGTGGGTTTGGGTTTCTCCATATTTGAACGCGATCTGTGATAGTGACAATGACCGAGGCTCCATTTTTCTCTGGAGGAGAGACTGGAGTATATAGATGACGCAGTCCAAACGTTGAAGACGTTCAAGAAGAGGAATAAGCACAGCTTGGCCAACAGGGACAAGCAAACGGATTGCAAAACCGGATCCATTGTCTTGTACGACGAGCGATTGATCTGCGCTAGAGATAAGAGGGAGGAGGGATCTGATGCAGAATCGGAAAGAACCGTAGGCAACCAAAATGGCCGAGTGAGTCTGGCGATCGATTCCTTTGAAAGAAAGGCGAACCGAATCTCGCAAGTAGGATCCTTTCTGCAACGCTGGAGGTAAGGCAAGTCGGAACACGGCTGGGATAGCGTTGGCCTTATAACTGAACACGAGGTCTGGAACTTCGAGCTTCGGCCCTAATCGCAGTTGTTTCAATGGTGGATGGAACAGCGCCCCTGGCAGGTCGGCCAAGCAACGGGCGTTGGCATAAATTGCCAAAATTCCTGACAAGCAATGGACGAGTTCTGAGCAAGTGGAATAGTCAAATTTTTGGGAGGGCATCAAGTTGTTGCTAATAGCATGGGCTTGTGCTGAGTCCTTCGTGAAATGCGACAGTGGCAAGGGACGCGTCGGGTCTGTTGGTCGGACAAGGATATGAACTAGCCACCACTTATCGCCATCCATGCTACTCGTCGCAGCAACGACCCAGCGGCGGTCCCATGACTGGTGACTGAAGAAGGCAGAGCGTAGGGTGTTTGGAGGGAAAAGACGGCTGACGTTGACTCCGATGCCTCTCTGGTTAATACTTTCAAGACCAAGCGGCTTGATGCCTAATTCGATCTGGTTCACTGCAGTGTGGCATCTCAGTCGAGTAACCCGTGAGAGCATTTCATCAATCGCGGACTTGTGCTGTCGCTCCAGGTCTGGTCGCTCCAGGGCACTGGATGGACCAGACAGGGTAATTGCTCCTGACAAAGGCTCAGCAGAAATTCTGAGATCCCGTGACGCTGTCAGTTGCATGTCAAGGTGGCAGTCGCTTGGCTCTGTTTTCGACAATTGAGCACGGAGTGATAATGTATGACTAGCGAAAAGTAGACTCTTCTTGAGGGTGTTGAAAGCGGTAGCGAGTAGATGTGAAGTGTGTAATGCGATAACGCTCCGTAGAACCTGCTCAAGCGAGAGCACGGTCGAGTCGAAACTGATGATATCGCTGTTGACCCTTTGGCCGTCCCGAACCCAGCGAAGACCGAGATATGGAACCTGGTTCTTGTTTCCATTGGCACCTTTCCGGGAGCCTCGCTGAACACCGATCTCTATCCAGCTTTTGGGGCCGGCCCTGGATGACCAATACTGAATGACCAATATCCGATGAAGCAACTCAATACGCAAAGAATCTGACCAAGCACCTCTTGCGAGATCCACAGCCTGTCGATGCAAGGTACTTAGTTTATTTGTGAGGACCAGGCCGTGGAGGAAGTCGAAGCATCCCGATAAGCCATCGTTGTGAAGAATCTCGTTGACTTTGGCATCAAGTTCGTTGAAGATTCGGCCTTTTGGAATTTTAGATGAAGGGGAGAAAAGGAATCGAATATCCACGAAGAAAAACTGTGAAGTATTCGTTTGCTCTGCAACGGCAAGATCAAGCTCGAATTCCCCAGGAACTGTGAATGTAACCCGGCCATCGTGGATTCGGTAATTGCGCAAGGCATGAGGTACTTCGTCGTACACCGCTAATCGCACACTGATGATGCGATTGATCTTGCGTAATTTTTTGAGTGTGGATTTGGCTGTCAATGGTTTTGGGGGCTTGTAGCCGAACTAAAATGCAGCGTATTAGGAAATGAAAAAAGACCTCCAAAGAATCAATATAACGGTAGACACAACTGAACTTACATCTGGTAGAGATCCAACCCGGCCCTTCGAGAGAATCTCTAGAGCCGTTTTCAGATCTGGGTTGGCGACTTGCGCTCGGACCAGATCTCGCTTCATTTCACCCACATATTGGACCGCTGAGATATATGATTGATGTCGCGTACGTATGAAGTTTTGAATATCAATAAGACGGCTGACTTCCGCAGCTTGTCGGCTCCACTGGGAGAGAACCAGAAGCTTGATGAACTCGGCCCTTTTGGCATACGCGAAATCAAGGATGCGTAACTTCTTGTGCACATTTTCCGAAGACTGATTGCCGGGGGGTTTTCCCATTTGTCAGCGCAGAGGATGGCTCATGAGGCACTTGGATTGCGGCCAACTCAGTGATTAACTCCGACAGATCGTTCCAACATTGCTGCACAGCTCGATTGATAAGGGTGCCGAACGGGAAGAACCCTTGCGTGATATGGGGTAAATCGAATGGTGTTGAGTCAATATCTCCGGCGTTACGGATGGGCATCTTCGATTGTTGGCTCAAAGCATCGAGTCCCCTTCCTGCGCCATTTACCAGGACCGGCCCGTTCGTAGCAGCAGGATGTTGGCCGGACTTCTCATGATTTCCATATGAGCCAGATACACCATTCACTGTCTCATTGGGAGCCGGCCTTTGCACAGATCCCTCGGTGTTGACATTGTCCATGATGACGCCGGGCATGTCTAAGGGAATCTCCTCGGCAGAGCGCGTTGATTAACCGGCGCCTTCCCTTCCTGGGCCTTCTGCGCGGCGCAGAACAAGCGATCTGATCGAGCCGCTTGCCTGGGATCGAAACAGACGACGCCGGGGGAAGGAAGGGAAGCTGGGTCTGAAGACTAGGCGAGAATGACGTTTCTCAACCCAGTGCCATGCGGTATCACTAGCCACCCCGCACAATGGCCCCGGGCATAATCAAGAGAACCGGGCGCAATATAGAAGCTCGTACTGGTATTCGGAACCGAAGAAATCTGGATCTGATGTGTGGAGAAAGGGCGTCTTCGAGTCAGGCCGTTCGGGGTTGCGCCTGTGATGGCGGTTACGTGATGCGTCTCAGGACCGACGGAAGAAAGCCTGCGAATAGGCAAAGGTTGTCGCAAGGAAAGTGGCTAGACGGACAAGCCCGGTGAGGGATCGAAGGGAAGTGAAATGAGGGAGAGTGAGTGGGATGTCAGAGATGCAACGGCAGATCCCAAAGGTGATTGAAATGTGAAAGCGCGCTGCGCACGTCCCTTCCGATGTGTTGGCCTTGCTGCCTGGTATTACCATAGTAGCCCCCCAGGCTTGCCGTACACCATGATTACAAATCTGACAATACCAGGTCCCACATGACCTCACCGTTCCTCATCATGGGGGTTCTCCACTCAAGCTCAAGTTCCCTCCTCTTGAGCTTCTTCTTCCTCTCCCTACCCCGATATACCTTCACGATGGATCCCGACGAAGAGGTCGAGGGCCCGCCTCCTCGTTTTATAGGCGATGATCCCAGACCGACCAGCAAAAAGGAGCTCGCGGGCTGGTATTGCTACGGCTGGGCTGCCGAGGTGTTCACCGTCTGTGCTATGGGTATCTGAGTCCTCTCTTTGATCAAACCCTCTCTTTCCCCACCTTTACTTTTAGAGCTTCCTCGTTCCTAACCAGACTTATACAGGGTCTTTCCTCCCGATCACACTGGAACAACTAGCACGAGATCAGGGTGTTCTTTTATCAGACAAAACAACTCCGTGTAGCCTAACATGGAACCCGGCCAAACATCCAGTCCAAGGCGCCGATTACAGCGTGCAATCCCCAGCAACCGGTCAATGTATCGTCTATATCCTGGGTGCCGAGGTCAACACTGCCAGTTTTGCCTTGTATACATTCTCACTGAGTGTCTTGGTCCAGGCTATTCTCATCATTTCTATGTCTGGGGCCGCTGACCACGGAAGTTATCGCAAAAAGTTGCTGGTCACTTTTGCCTTTGTCGGCTCAGTAGCCACCATGTTGTTTCTTGCTGTGATCCCTCGGGTTTATCTTCTCGGTGGTTTCCTTGCCATCGTTGCGAATACATGCTTCGGTGCATCCTTTACATTGTTGAATTCCTTTTTACCAGTCCTCGTGCGCTATCACCCAACGATTCTCGAAAAGGAAGGCGAACTACCAGTATCTGGCTCGCAGAGCTTGGGAACCGCACGAGGAGACCTTTCTCCGCCCATCGAAAATGGTAACAACGAGGGTTATTTCGATTCATCGACGCCCTTATTACAATCCGCTTCTGGAGATGGGAGAAAGGCAGAGGCAGTAACCTCTTTGGAACTTAATCTTTCCACCAAGATTTCATCCAATGGAATTGGGATAGGCTATATTGGGGCAGTAATTCTGCAAATGTTCCTAATTTTTGTCGTCGCGATGACCAACCAAACGACATTATCACTGCGTCTTGTGATGTTTCTCATCGGCGTGTGGTGGTTTGTATTCACCATCCCAGCAATGACCTGGCTGCGTCCCCGACCCGGCCCACCTCTGTTGGGAGCGGATGGGAAACACCTCGATTCTTGGGTTGCGTACATCGTGTATGCTTGGAAGTCTCTGGGGAAAACCGCAATGCGCGCACGCCGTCTCAAGGACATTCTCCTTTTCCTTACCGCCTGGTTCCTCCTCAGCGATGGGATCGCCACCGTCAGCGGGACAGCCGTACTATTTGCCAAAACCCAGCTGGACATGAAACCAGCAGCTCTGGGGCTGATCAATGTGATCGTCATGATCGCCGGTGTCTTTGGAGCCTTTTCGTGGAGCTACGTATCGAACTTCCTTGGATTGCGCGCGTCGCAGACTATTATTGCCTGCATCATCCTCTTTGAACTTATTCCAATCTACGGAATCCTCGGATTCGTTCCGTCCGTGCAGCGACTCGGCATTGGCCTCCAGCAACCCTGGGAAATGTACCCGTTGGGGGCCGTCTATGGACTTGTCATGGGAGGCCTATCTTCCTACTGTCGAAGTTTCTTTGCCGAACTCATTCCACCTGGATATGAGGCTGCATTCTATGCACTGTATGCAATTACCGACAAGGGCTCTAGTGTCTTCGGACCTGCCATCGTGGGCATCATTGCCGATCGATATGGGGAGATTCGACCGGCCTTTGTGTTCTTGGCTGTTCTCATCATCCTACCATTACCCCTGATGTTGCTCGTGGATGTGGACCGTGGTAAACGAGATGCGCTTGAGCTTGGAGCTGAACTAGATCGAATCTCAGAAACCACGGGCACAGGTTATGGGACAATGTCGGTCAGGGTGGAAGACGAGGATGTGGCTCGGACCATGTAGATCATTTTGCCTGTCTTCCTTAATTAGGTCCTCAGGTCCTTTTGGGTTCTCCTCAGCTGAGATCTCCCATGGAGTTACGTATAGTATATATGTACCATGTGTACGGAGTATGTAAATGTGGACAGATCGCTAGATTAAATGAATCATAATCATTTAGGTACTCGTATTTATGTTAAGACACAGTGTTCAGTATGAATGGTTGTACGGCATGATGCCAAGCCCGCCCCCGACCCCGTATTCATAGAATAGTGTCAGGCTAGTGCTCGTAATGAATAATCCAGTTGGACGGCGTGTAACGAGCTAGAGTCGTGCCAAAAGCAAATCCACCACTAGCCGGGCGACAAAGATGCAGTTGTGCCTGGCAGGAATTCCGAGTACTTGGGAAATACTTCCAATCACAATGTAATTACTTTAACAATTCCTAGTACCAAGCGGGTACTTCCCCCCCGGGAAACCCTTGCGTAGGCGCCCTGCATAGCAACTCTGTGCAGAGAGCTCCACTCTACGTAGCCTCAAATGAACAAACTGTCCTCAACTCCGGCCCCCATATCTTTCCTTCGATAAATACATACTTGCCCTCCTCTTTCTCTCCCCCCAAGCTTAACTGTCTAGGTAAGTTCACTCTCCCTCTATACAGCTTCACAGTCCCCTTTGCTCTATTTCCATTCCCCTGCTTTTAATACTATCCCCACCACCACCAATCACCACACCCCCGACTAACACGCTCCCCGTCTCCAGGTGATCTGAGATACGGCATTCATTTGTTCCCTATTCGATAATCATCATTATGCGGTCGTTCACCCCTCTTGTTCTGAGCCTTCTAGGCGCTACTGCGGCGGTCTCCGCTGCTGAGCCCGCGGCCGATGCTGCCTCTGACGTTCACACCTTGACCACCGATACCTTCAAGGACTTCGTCAAGGAGCACGACCTCGTTCTGGCCGAGTTCTACGCTCCCTGGTGCGGTCACTGCAAGGCTCTGGCCCCCAAGTATGAGGAGGCTGCCACCGAGCTGAAGGGCAAGAACATTGCCCTGGTCAAGGTGGACTGCACCGAGGAGGAGGAGCTCTGCCGCGACTACGAGGTCGACGGATACCCGACCCTGAAGGTCTTCCGCGGCGCTGAGGACCCCAAGCCTTACGGTGGTGCCCGTCAAACGGATTCGTAAGTTTTCCTTTTGCCCCCTTGGCGATGTCGCGCCAATTCATCTTAATCATGGCCCCGCTGACATTGTTTATTTACTAGCATCGTTTCCTACATGACCAAGCAGTCCATGCCCGCCGTTTCCGACGTCACTGAGGACAACCTGGAGGAATTCAAGACCCTGGACAAGATCGTCATCATCGGCTACGTTGGTTCGGACGACAAGACCGCCGACAAGAGCTTCGCCGACTTCGCCGAGTCCCAACGCGACAACTACCTCTTCGGTGTCTCCCACGACGCCGCCATCGCCAAGACCGAGGGTGCCAAGCAGCCCTCCATCGTCCTCTACAAGGACTTCGACGAGAAGAAGGCTGTCTACGACGGCAAGCTCGACGAGGAGTCCCTCCTCAAGTGGGTGAAGACCGCCAGCACTCCCCTGGTTGGCGAGCTCGGCCCCGAGACCTACTCCAAGTACATGGCCGCCGGACTTCCCCTGGCTTACATCTTCGCCGAGACCGCTGAGGAGCGCGAGAAGTTCGCTGAGGAGTTCCGCCCCATCGCCGAGAAGCACCGCGGCGAGATCAACATCGTCACCCTGGACGCCAAGCTCTTCGGCGCCCACGCCAGCAACCTGAACCTCGAGCCGGAGACTTTCCCCGCCTTCGCCATCCAGGAGACCGCTAAGAACGCCAAGTACCCCTACGACCAGGCCAAGAAGATCGACGCCAAGGAAGTCGGCAAGTTCATCAAGAACGTCCTGGCCGGCAAGGTCGAGGCTAGCATCAAGTCCGAGCCCATCCCCGAGACCCAGGAGGGCTCCGTGACCGTCATCGTCGGCAAGAACTACCACGAAGTCGTCCTGGACAACGAGAAGGACGTCCTGGTCGAGTTCTACGCCCCCTGGTGCGGACACTGCAAGGCCCTGGCACCTAAGTACGACGAGCTCGCTGCTCTGTACGCCGACGTGCCCGAGTTCAAGGAGAAGGTCGTTGTCGCCAAGGTCGACGCTACTGCCAACGATGTCCCCGACTCCATCACCGGATTCCCTACCATCAAGCTCTACCGGGCTGGCAAGAAGGACGAGCCTGTTGAGTACAACGGTTCTCGCACCATTGAGGACCTTGTTACCTTCATCAAGGAGAATGGCAAGTACGAGATTGACGGTTTCCAGGGTGGCGCTAAGAAGGCCCAGGAGGGCGGTGATGTTACCTCCTCAGCTGCTCAGGCTGCTGAGACTCCTGCTGAGGAGGAGGAGGGTCATGATGAGCTGTAAGTTAGCTCGATTCTTGGGAATTGAATCAAATTTTGTCGTTTAGTGTTACTGTATCACTAAGTTGAATGTGAATTTTCTGTTTGCGTGATGCCACTTAAACCTAATCCCGTAAATCCAAACTCAGTAGACATGTTCCGTGAGTGTAGTTGGAATGCCATGGGGTTTGCAGGATGTGGTTTCGCGTACCGCCAGCGACAGTACGATATCGTTTTATCGTTTTATCGTGTGCACCCCTAGACATATAATACTCTGCTAACACATTACTCAGGTGGACATCCTGTCAATTAGACAGCCTAGCTCGATGTCGCCATGGGCAGCTATAGAGGAGGCTCTCGTTTCTTTACCTAAGAATCTGAATGAGACATACGAGCGCATGATGAAGAATATACCAGTGGAGCGAAAAATGGACGCAATACGCCTACTACAAGTTTTAGTGCACTCTAAACGAACTCTCACGCTAGCAGAGGCTAAAGAAGTAATAGCGACGCAGATTGAAATCGAGTCGACAGGGTTTGACATCAAGCGTCGGTTGTTCTGCGAAATTGATCTCGGATTACTGTCCCGGCTTAGCGACAATCGTTCACACCACGGATAAAAAGTTACATCTTGCTCACTTTTCCGTCAAAGAGTACCTACCCAGAGACGACGATTTTCAAATCAGGACTGCCAGTATTTCTATCACAATGACGTGCTTGACTTATCTGACAGACATCGAAGGTTACCATGAAGAGATTAAGAGATATTTTCCGATGGCAAGATATGCCGCTGAGCTCTGGACAGGCTATGCTGCGTTGGCTCAGGATTCTGAAGATATCATTCAGATGACTGTCAATTTCCTTAAAGAGGAAGTGACATTCCAACGGTGGAGTCGTTTGCATCAGGCTGATAGGAGTTGAGATGATGACCCTGGCCCCCCCGCACGCTTCCAAGCTCTACTATACTTGCCTCAATGGGCTCTTGATGCCTGCAGGAGGTTTTACCAACGAGGGAGAAGACATCAACGAACAGGGTGGGGAATACGGCAATGCTCTCCAGGCTGCCTCATTCAAAGGCTATTACGATATTGTCATACTGCTCTTGGATAACGGAGCAGCCTTCAACGCGCAGGGCGACCGCTACGGCGATATTCTCCAACGCGCCTCGTCTGAAGACCATCACGAGATCGTCAAACTGCTCTTGAATAATGATGCGGGCGTGAACACGCAGGACGGCAAATACGGCAATGCTCTCCAGGCGGTATCATCGAATGGCTGTCAGGAGATTGTCATATGTTAATCAGCTAGTATCTGCTTTTAGGATAGGTCACCCTTATGATATCCTGAAGTTTAGGTATGGCTAGTTAATTGCATGACAATTCGTCAGTGACCTGACGTATTTAAGAGAGTCAACAAGAGAACCATTTAGTCTCAAAGTGTCACTTACCTCTGCAATCTTTTACTGTACCTTTAAATGATGCTAGCCTAGGTTCCGTGCTAGGAAGGCAAAGTTTCTGTATATTAGCTTTGGAAGCGGACGCGCTAGGGGTGAATGTCATAGGTTTGCCAAGGGGTTGGGGGTAAGTTTTCTGACAAGCGAGTCAAGCAACAACGTCATGTTGTATTAATGGTCATGGTAGAACTTCTGCGGCCATAAAGCAGTTCTTTCGTCGCTGAATTCCGGCCACTAAATGAAATCTAAAAAAGAGTGTTGATGTGGTAGATTGAGAGGGATTTCTCCGGATTCCAAGGTTGTTAAACGAAAATGTAAGACTTACCTAGGATAAATCATTTACTGCCAGCAAGGAAGCAAGTACTAGTACTTCAATACTAGTGAACTACTTATATACCAAGCAACTTTCCAAGGTTTTGTCAAGTTTCCCGCCTCTATCATCAGGAATGATACCTTTCGACTTACTTTCCATATAACTCGCACGGTTGCATTTATTTTATCGATGGACGAAACTTTATCAAATGCGGCAGGTCTTGAAACTCAACCTAGTAAATGAACCAGGATGTTTGAAATACCGTTGTAGGGGAGATAACCGCCGGATATTACTAGCATTACTGAAGGATAAATAGAGAAATAATTTGGACCTATACAAATCAAAAGCGCCCTCGATGATTTCCATCCTCACCAACCCATCCGCAAGGATCTAGCTGATCCAAAGCTTCTTCCACAAACAAAGTCAGCCAGCCACCATTTCCAGACGCAAACTTGAATCATTTCGGCTGGGGATCCACATTCCCCGTGGCCTGTCTAGCACGACGCTTCCTGCGTCTCCGGATACAAAGCCACCCCCCCACAAGCCAGAATAGCCACCCCAATAATTGGGACCCCTATCATCGCGAAGTACAGCAATGAGTTCCATCCCCTGACACCGCTATTATCGCCATTGTGGTGGTCAAACGCCCCGTCAGGGACCCCCTGTCCGGGCTTCCAGACGGCGAGGTACTTGCCCGACGTCAATGGTGGCAACGAGGGGGACATGGTCGCCGTGTCCGACTCAGCCCATGTGACGTGCCATGCGCGATGAACAATCATTCCCTGTGTGAATGTGCCTGTGGCATCTGTGCGCGATGCAAGTGGGGCGGTGATCGTCGTTTCCCCGGAGTTGATCGTCCGCCCACACGCCGGCATAAGAGCAGATGTCGGTAGGACGTACCCTTCAGCTCGGAAGGTGAAACCGCTGTGATGGTCAGTAACGGGATACGGGAGAGTATAGATAGGCGAGGGAGACAGGGATGGAAGTGGAACGGGATTATCATACCTGGCGCAGCAGTATGCCGCGGAGTAGTCCTTTGTCGACGACATTTCGTAATACGTCCAGTCCTGCGGACAAACGGCAGGGCTGAAGGTAAACAGATCGTCATCGCTGGCGCCTGTATCCCAGCCGGAGGGCTGGCAAGAGGAGAACCCTGGGGCTGCGGCATCGGATGCCAGTACTTTGACGGTCCTAGGTGTGCCCAGCGGGCTGGCCGTGATGGTTGTGAGCTCGAAGGCCGAGGTACATCCACTTGGCTGGACATAGGGGGTGGTGAGGGCCGTCGCCATCACAGTCGTAGCCGTCGTCGCCATCACGGAGAGCAGGGACGCGAGGGTCATTTTCACTGCGAGCTCCTGTTGTAGGACCTCTCAGGTCAGTCCTTCTGCTCACACGTGGCGTCGTGGGGGATTTCAGCGTGGATTCTTGGTTGTGGTAGTAGTTGTGTTGGTTAATATTATTATTAATATTATTGACTGACTGTTGTGAGATCGAGAGTGGCCGTAGTGAAATGCTTCTCGGCGTAACTATTTACCTAATTTCACATTTCCTCGTGTTCCAGCCATTGTTTATTCTCATTATTTGCCCCTAATCCTTAGTCGCTCCCCGCATTGGCCCCCCGGACTCTGTCCCGTTCGCACTACGGATAAAGCACGGAGGCAATACCAAGCACTTAGTGTCCTTGTTGTCTCACTACCCACGAGAAACGGGCTCTAAGTGATGGTTAGTCGACTTGTCCTGGGCTAGTTGTGCCTTTTAAGGTCTAGATCCTAACAAGGCAATGTTATCGAGGAATCGGCCTCTGTATGAGTTGTAAGTGGCTATAGCTGGGGTTGAGATTCTATATGATAAATCTCTGTCTCTAATCTACTGTAAGCTGTCGTAACTAATTAAGGCCCATGCTTGTCTGGGCAATAGCAGGTAGAGGAGGTGCTCCCAGGAACTTACGCCTGATATGATTGTGTAATTAGCGATTAGACAATAAGTAGAAGTTGATAGGCTATATGTAATGGTTACTAAGTTGTCAGGCTAGAGACCTGTGACTAGGCAAGGATATCGGACGGTAGAGATCAGACTGGACAGTCGATACAGAGACTGATTCTTGAGAAGATCAAGAATCCTGAATGCTTGTAGGATCTTAAATATATTAGGGTTCGGGTAGATATCAATATGCAGGTGACTCAAAGGGGATTCGTCTATGAATTAGCCTCGAGAGTCCGGGGTATCGCATACTTTGAATCCTGTGACAGTCTATCAGGATCAAAACCCAGAGTTCTTCGTTAGTAAAGATATAAAAATAGGTATTGTTCGACGGTTTGTATAAGATATTCAGTACTGGGTCAAAAGCATTAAGAAAGCGATCCCTATTTATGAAATAATTTAGCATAAGCAAGGTGGCCATTTGGGTAGCGTTATTATTTTTGTGTTAAGTTAATACTATAAGAAAATGCGGTCTCAGTTGCTTTAATTGGAATGAGGTCTTCTTATCCCTCAATTTTGTTCAAGGTGTGCGATTTGGCCTATTTAGATTTTAAGGGTCCTTAGACAAAATTAAATAACTCCAACACATTCAACCAAAATTCTATCACAGGCGTTTTTAGGTACAGAGTAGTAAAAGACCAGTTTCACCAATTTACACTCACAAATTCTTTCTGGGCTCCACTGCTACAGTAGTTATTGGACGGGCCGGATTGAATAGAGGGCCCGTAATATATATCTTATAAGGTATTGTATATCTAAGAGAGTTATACAATGTGTACAAAAACTTAGTAGAATCCTATGGAACAAAGTAGATTTTCCCCGCCCAGTCCGTAAAGGTGCAAGTGGGTCCCGAGGGCCTAGACAGGTCACTTCCCCCCCTTTTATATAGTCTCTTTAGGTTTTGGCGTAGCATCTATCCACCCTATCCGACCAGAATCACTCAGCGCAAAATCAGCAGAATTTTTAATCTCTAGGATCAATATAAGTTTTGGTTTTAGTCCAGGCGACATCGTCCTCTTCACAAACTTTGCCTGGAAGGTTATTTCTTCCCTCAAAGAGAACGGCTCTAGATCAGAATTCCAACAGGCTGAGGAGCAATATGAAGCCTTTCTTTCTCTTATAAAGGAGATTCGAAACCTCGATCTTTCTATCGTTCCTGAGTCATTTCGACGAAAGATTTTAGACTCTTCGACAAATATGCAAAGACTTGTTAAGGGGTTCAAAAAGGGCATTGAGCAATATAAGAAGTCGATAGGCAAGAATTCCAGCCGAGGGTCTGTCTGAAGTACTCCAAGAAAGGTCCAGTAGGCACTTCTGGCTGCCGAGGACCTTAAAACATTCAGGAAGGGTCTCAGAAGTTACGTTCAACTCGTCCAGCTAACCATATCGACAAGTATACTATAAGTATAGATCTAACTGGGTCACAAAACGTCTACTAATCTCCCATGAAGCACAATATTTGGCAGTCGGTCACAATTACTATCTATACCAATATCACCATCGCATAAGCTACTCCTCAATAACAACTCGTTTTACAGCACTTTCCAGCCACCATATTCCCCGGTAGTTCCACCTTTCATAGGTAGATATCAATTCCTTCGCCAAGTCGATGATGTAAAAAAAACCGTTTATAAACGGCTACTCAGCAGACCGGATATACAACTTTCTAGAAGGGTAAATACACTGCCGGATGGTTCAATCAACATTACACCTGGTATGCCACTTAAACCAATGCAAAGATAAAATTTACCACCGTCTAGATTTCATTCAAGCGAACGACAATCAAAAAGTCAAGAGGAAACCATTGGCTTACAAGAAACTAGCACAAGTAACATTACCCGGCAAAGTTTAGCTAATAACATCGATAAATATTTGATCTCGATAAATCTTAACAAGCTGTCACAGGCGGAGAGAGTACATATGGAGCAGAACGACCAATTACATCAATATATCCCGCCTTCTGGTGCCAGCGACAAGTCACAAGGCCTCAAATTCTAGGACCTACCAATATAACCGACTCACTACAACGGAATCATCTCCAGAGCAGTAGCCCAAACGACCCATATTCTCGAAATGATACCAAGACTCGCAACCTCCCGGGGCTGGATCCGCTGTCCGCTGCAGCAAGCATCATAGGATTCTACAGATTCGCTGCTGAGCTTTCCTTGAAAATCTCAAATATCTTCCGTGATACGAATGGCGAATGTAAAGAACTACGCCTTGTTTCACAGAGGTTAAGACAATACTCTAAATCGTTACGATCGGCTCATGGTATCATAACTGCTATGTCATTCAGTAGAGAATTACGGGGAGCTAGCACTTCAATAATCTACGATAGTGAACGTCTCACGAAAGAACTAGAGGCACTTCTGTCTAGATATGCACAGATCTACAGGTACCGGCTGATAAGAAAGCTTACATGGAATCTAGTGAAACGGGATATCACGGACATGGTAGAACAGATAGATTTTCTTATAACTTCACTCTCGCTCATACTGCAGTTGTATCAAGTTAAGATAACTGAGGGCCAAATTCAGATGTCACAGCAATCTTCCCGGGGCAAGAATTTACCATGAGCACTGGCGGTAATATATTATCCTTCTTTCGTGATTCTACGTCGGAAGGTCAAGTTCTCCATCATATAACTCTGTAGCCATGTCAAGGGAGACCGATCCGCTACTCTGAAGCAATATTCGAATATCACTCAGTTTCATCCACAGATGGGGTGGCGCAAAGGCGAGTGCAGAATGGAATAACAAGGACTGTCATAAATTAAGACATTTATCTCACCTGAAGACGGTAAAAGCCAGAAATATCAAGTAAACAGTCCTGTGGTGCCTTAAGCATACCCGGCATGATCCTTTATTCATCTTCTAATAGACTCTAGATGTTATGATCGGTGCAGCATATGATTTTCAGCATAACTGAAGCAAATGGTTAATAATGTCAAAAATACGACGTACTTCCATTTAGTGACTTAGCTACAAATAACAGAATTCTGGCCAGGACAGTAAATTGGGGTTGTTACCATCTACTGTGACATTCCACGAACTAAAGAATGACATTCAGTAAGCGGTGACAGGCAAAGAGAATTTACGCGTGCTAAGAACGATAGTTAAAACTGAATCGCAGACTGCCATTTGATCAGTAGGTATCTACTATGTTCCATATGATTCCACCGAGTTCTTGTACACATTGCATAACTCTCTTAGATATACAACAACTAGGCCACGGCAGGTCGTGAAGAGCTCTAATTTCGTTGTCAGGAAATAGGACAATCTACATGTACGGCAGGAAATAATAAAGTTGAGGTAGCCTGCATATCATCGTTGAGACGAGAGATCAGGGTAAGTGAAATCATCATCATCATCATCATCACTGTAAAGTGCTAGTTAACGCAGAATTGTGTTTAAGTTCTGCAGATGTCTATTTTCAAGCCCGAGTGTCGAAAGTGGCCCCTAGCACTCTCTTTCTTTGCGCCGACCGTATCAATACACCATGCAAGGAATACATCAAAACCTTGATCAGGATCCACTTCATAGTAACCCCAGTTATGTTTGATAAAGCTTTTTAGCTCAGCAAAAACTCCTCGATCGGATTTAAGTCCGGCGAGTAGGGTGGCAGATATACCAGTTTTACCCCCGCGTCTGCGCATATCTGCAAGACCCGTTCTGAATGATAGAATAATGCATTATCTATAACCACAACAGATTTAGGCTCTGGCTATCGTCTGCAGTACTGAAGAAACTGAGCTAAAAAGTCTTCGAAGACAGCACCGTCGGTTACACTACAAAATATACATAAGAGGACGATCCCGTCCTGCGTATACGTAGGTAGAATCTGATATCGCTGATCACAATAGAACTACAATACCTGTAAAGGGGCCACACTAAGTGGTGACCAGCCTATCCGCCTAAACCCAGCCCTCTTATCACATCCTGATTCATCTATATAAAGATAATACGACAAAAAATCCGACAAATTGTAGAGATAAAGTTCTCTTAAATCAGCATTACGTTCCTTTGTATACTGCCGGGTTGTCTTTTTAGACTAACCTTTAGCCACTAAGGCTCTCCTGATGCTAGAGATTATAATCATCATACAAAACTTATCCCAGAGAAAGATAGCCATCTTATCGAGGTACAGGCCCGGTTTTTCTGACAGGTGGTTGCAGAGCGCGTTGATCATTTGTAGTATTACGGTTAGTTTCTGACCTATACAAGTTAGGGGTACGTAGACGCTGCCCAATTACCGCAAGTTTCTGTGAATATTTATGATCGTAATCTTGCTGCACTCAGCCTATTCTGCTATTTGAGTTGGGGTTAGTGACTGGCTCTCTATCATATCTCGGATGAGACGCAGCTTAGGGGGGGGGGAGTCTCGGGGCCATATTGCAATCCTAGTGTAGGATGTCGCTCAAGAATCATTACAGGGGGAGATTCCTGTTGCTTCCAGGGAGAAGAGGGGTAGAGTGGTATCGGATGTATAGCAGTTTCCTGTAATTTACAAAGGACAGGGTCCCACCAGTGTCATGTAAAATACAGTTTCTATTCTAGGAACAAGGGGGATCGAACGTGTCTACCTTATCCGATTAGCGTGTTTCAAATCAGGGCCCGGGAGTTCAAGTCGAAGAGTGTGGAGGCAAATCTGATTTCGAATATTACTGTACCAACTGCCCAATCTGACCTCTACTATCTGATACCCTTGCCTAGTCACAGGTCTCTAGCCTGACAACTTAGTGACCATTACAGATAGCCATGATGTATTAGACTCGGTCTAGATTCAACCTCCGAAAAGTGGGCTTATTTTTGTTCTTTAGCTCCCAGGTTTACCACGCGGGGATTGTTTTCCATACCGCTTCCCAATCATGACATGAGCACGTTCAGGAGACGGCGATTTGATGAACTTCTACTCTCATGTGGTTCAGATCTAGTAATTCACAGGTCTGCCGTTTACATCGTCAATATAGTACTCCACCCTCACTTTCTCACCGCCTTGTCTATCTAACCCTATTCGGCCGCAATGCACGACGCGTCCGAACCCGCGGCGCGTCGATCAATGCGGCTCGCTACATCAGACCGATCTCTCGCGCCTTGCCAATTCCTCGCCCCTGGACAATTCCACTCCTTGAGCTATCTTCACCTTTATTCCCTCTTTTTTTGCATGCTGTGACGCGATTGATTCATTCTTACCTCGGCACATCTCTCGCCATCATGGTTAGCCCAGCCCTCAAGCGCAAAGCAGACAACTCCGCTTCTTCAGCAGCAGACAGCAAGAAACCCAAGGGCGGCAGCATTACCTCGTTCTTCGGTGCACCCAAGCCAAAGCCTGCGGACACTCAATCTGCGAATGCTAGCTCTTCCCCCCGACCTACTTCCTTCAACAAGGAAAAATGGGTGGCGTCTCTGAAACCGGAGCAGAAAGAATTGCTGCAATTGGAGATCGATACTCTAGACGAAAGCTGGCTCGCTCACCTGAAAGATGAAATCGTGACACCAGAATTCCTGAACTTGAAACGCTTCTTGAAAAAGGAGAAGGATTCTAAAGCTAAAGTCTTTCCCCCGGAGGAAGATGTTTACTCTTGGTACCTACCCTTCCCCATCCCATCCAGCGACTTCACTTCGCTTTCCTCCTCCAAAAAACATCAATTGACAATCTCTCTCTCTTCACCCCCAGGTCCCGCCACACCCCCCTCCACAAAGTAAAAGTAGTAATTGTCGGCCAAGACCCCTACCACAACGACAACCAAGCCCACGGCCTCGCCTTCTCCGTCCGCCCACCAACCCGCGCCCCCCCCTCTTTGGCAAACATCTACAAAGAAATCAAAAAGGAATATCCCACCTCCTTCACCTTACCCCCCCAACAACGGCGGCCTCCTAATCCCCTGGGCCGAGCGGGGCGTGTTGATGCTAAACACATGTCTAACCGTCCGCGCCCATCAGGCCAACAGCCACTCGAATAAAGGCTGGGAGCGATTTACACAGCGTGCCATTGATCTCGTTGCCCGGGTACGCACGCACGGAGTTGTGTTTTTGGCATGGGGGAATCCGGCTGCGATGCGTGTTGCGAAGATTCAGAGGGATAGGCATTGTGTTTTGCTTTCTAAGCATCCTAGTCCTTTGAGTGCGCATGGTGGATTTGTGAGTTCTTACTTCCGAGAATGAATGCATGGAATGCATTTATTCATGCCTGTGAAAAGGCTAGGGCTAGGCAAAAACTAACGGACAAATCTGATCTAGTTCGGTAACAATCATTTCATCAAATGTAATGAGTGGCTCGCGTCGCGATATGGCGACGATGAGATTATTGACTGGGCTTTGGTGCCGGGTACTTCTACTTCTACGAAAGAGGTTAAAGAGGATGCCGCTACGCCTACTTCTGACAAGGAGAATTCCTCGAGTTTGGCAAATGCTTCACCCTCGGGGACGAAGGCGAAGGTGCCCGATACTAATGACAAGTGCTCACTTGAAACTCTTGACAAGGGGAGGCGAAGAGCAAGGCCGATGCTGAAATCGATGAGTTTGATGACGAGGATGCGTTGGAGGCTTTGGTTGAGGCGGAGAAGAATTCTTCTCCTGGTGGGAAGGCTTGATTGATGATTGAGTTCAAGATCTAGAGAATGGGTTGAATACTACAGCATTGTGGAGATAAAGACAGCGGTGGGACATCAATTGCTTTTCTTGTCTTGCCTGATTACTTTTGTTTGGACTGTAATTAGGGTTTCTCTTGAGTGAAGTCTGGCTGGTCGTTGATATAAGGCGTTCAATGGTGTTCGGATTTGAGAGCGGAATGTATTGTTGATTTTAGGTCATGTCATGGAAGGGATATTCCTTACATTTTAGGGTCGCAGGCATCTACCTGTCTAGAAACAGTCGAGATAATTTAATTTTCCGGTATTTGTGGACGTTATTCTTCGTGTGATTTCCAGGACCCATTCATACTTATTTTTGCGATCTCGCTACGTCGCTGAAGGTATGAAAGGGAAGAGAGACATGAAGCACGGAATTGATAAAGGCTAACAAGATCACATAAATAAAGTACAACTAAAAATCGAAATGGAATATGCAGACAGCCATGCATATTTCCCGGGTGCATTCCAAGTAGGTTTTGTAGGTCGATATTGGAAGTAAGGCAGTTAAGAGTTCGCTCCTCCATCTACAGGCCAGGTTGCACCGATAACAAACTCAGCCTCATTACTTAAAAGAAAAGCGACGACGTTTGCGACTTCCGATGCCTCGCCAAGCCGTCCTAGCGGTACAGCAGGGGCAGTACCTTCAGCGCCACTCTCATTTGTACGAAGCATGGGGGTATCAATGGGACCACTGAATCAACCACGTTAACATTCTCGTCAGAACCATCTCACACAGATAAGTCAAACTTACGGTGCCACAAGATTGACGCGAATTCTTCGTTTACCAGCCTCGATCGCGGCGCTCTTTATCATGCCAACTCCCGCATGCTTGCTGGCACTGTATATAGAACCTTTGGCAAACCCACGCTCTGAAAACATACTTCCAACATGGACAATGCTTCCCGGTTCCCGTAATAGTCCCGGTTTAAGTGCTTCGGAAAGTAGGTTAAATTCCCTCGTACATTGATGTCCATCACAAAGTCGTATTCCTCATCAGCGATCTCCCAGATTTCTTAATGGCCTAAATTATGACTTGCCGTACCTGCGAGGATCGCAGTTCCAACCAGTCTGCCAAAATTAGCAAAAGAAAAAGAAATTTCTTCTCTCTGCTGTCAGATTGGATCACGCTATTTCAACTATTAAATATTATACAAGCCTGGGGCTATGAGTATGTGAGGCCCACATAACTAGTAGCTAACCAACAGAAATCTCCCTTAAGACGTCACTATGTAAGCGGGTTGCATTAGTTAGCGCCAAACTTTATTTGATTCCAATTTGGGTAGCAAATAACGGATCCATTCAACCTATTTACTTTCGCAGTAATCAATATGCATACCTCTGAGGACGTCATAAGCCTACGATCTGTGAAGAGTGCCAGCAGATCCCGAGGTTCAAGTCAATATGTATGGATAATGCTGCAATAGAGAGATTGGCCTAACAAAAAATCACATCAACAAGTAATAAATCGAGGCTTTTGTGACCTTGCATGCACAAGCACGCTGATTAGTACTGTAGCTGTTCTCTTAAATGATAAATTTTGGAAAGTTTCATCTGTCTGCTCACTCAAATGTTTGGCGCCGGCTAGCTGGGAAGTCTCCAAATCTCAAGTTATGACCACTTCGATAAGATGCACAGAAGTGAGCGAGTCCACCTCCGCTAGGCATGGTCCTACTTCCGGTCGTTGAACTCAATTGGATCGAGGAAGGACTTACTGGAGAGTATCAATTTACCTTGTATGACGACCGGGAGAACAATGCGGATTGCGGGGATTTTTTCGAGCCAAGACGATACTGTTGTCGCTGTTTAAAAGACATGGATGACATGAGGCAGCGCAACTAAGATTTGAAAGGCAGAATAGGTTCATTCGACGTAACAGGATCTGAATTTTGTCTCTCATGCGTTGCTCAGTTTCTTAATACTTGCGTTTTACGAAGAGTTTCGATTTGCCTTTCTCATGAGACAATCGGAGTAGACCATGCCCCCGCATCAAGTACAAGATGGGACGGAGTCATTTTCAACACTCTGCGCTTCTTGGAATGAATCAATCCCCTTTAATTCTAATGTGCTTCGAAAGCTCGGAAACTCATTGCAAGGCCTTTACAGTAAGGTTATGTCACATGATTACTCGCTACGTGTATTAGATGAACAGCCATACGGTGAACTTACAAGTGGTGGCAATTTCCTTAAAGCCCAGCATGTCGATGCGCCCACGCCGGCCGCCATATAAGAGTCATTCTCCACCGCTCAAAGATCCCGGTGGCGCAAAGCACAACCTAGCACTGAATCCCGAACAAGCTTTCCTTCTAGGGATCTTAACACACATATCGGAAGCTGATGAATAAAAAAAAGGATCTTACTGAATGGCTTTCCGGTGAGGGCTCTTCGGAAGTATTAGCCGTGAAGCTCTTTCGATACTACTTGACTATCAATGAAGCAGCCCAGATTATTCAACAATTTCGATCTGAATCTTGGCATGATAATCACCAGGTACTGTGGAGTGGTATGCCGCGTGAAACTGCCCAAAAGTGGGCCGACAAGCATGGAATGCAGACTTTGACTACAGCGATGGGTCCACTGATGATGCCGGATCATCCGCTTTGTCTCAAACACAAAAAGTCCACTCATGCGTGGAGTCAATATGTACATGGCGCCTCCGCCATATTTGCTTGGCATATTGCCAAAGGCAAAATTGTTACAGTCCTTACGCCCCCTCCCCCAGACCGCTTCAATCCATCAGGATTTACATATTACCAAATAATAGAACAGCCTATTATCCAGGGAGCTCTCGGGGCAGAGTCCGTGCGCCGTATTTTCGTGGTCCATCCAACGATTCAAAGAGCGAAGGGCTTCTCTTACGAGCTATGGCCAGACGATAGCAAATCAATTTGGATTAAAAATTTTGGTTTGCAGTCCGGTCCTAGAAATTGGAGGGCGACAGGCCAAAATAAAGACAAGCTCCAAATTAAAAAGATAATTGGTTTGCACGGTGGTTCGCTACATTTGACGATCACATCAAATTCGTCGTCTATCAAAAAGGTTAGTGTCCCAAGGTTTTTTTGTATTCTTCATTTAGAAGACTTCGAATCGGACCATAACCCCTCTTTCTTTTTTAACTGCCAAGACGTCCTTTTTTGAAATATGGGAGATCACTTTACTTTTGTGACTTTGAAACCTGTTTAAAAATCCCGCATATTAATTTTGCTAGAGGTCTCTATTTTGTCATGGCATGCCAATCGTATTAGATGTTGTCTGTCACAGACAGTTTGAACATGTGTATTCTGAATTGTTAAGGAAAGAGCACTGGGGATATTCATTGAATTTGAAAGGCTAAAAATATCCAAACTAGGAAAAGTCTCGGATGAGCCCAGCTAAAAATATAGTCCAAGTTGGGAAAGTCAAAGCCCAGAAGAAAACCAACCTCCAGAAGAAAACCAAACCCCAGAAGCAAATCAAACCCCAGAAGGAAACCAAACCCCAGAAGCAAACCAAACCCCAGAAGAAAACCAAACCCCAGAAGAAAACCAAACCCCAGAAGAAAACCAAACCCCAGAAGAAAACCAAAAAATGAAGCTGGTCCAAATAAAGTCAAGGTTAAGAAAGCCAAAGTGGTGAAGAAGTGAGTGGAGAAAATAAAAGTATGAATCGCTTTTTGTTTCTAGTACATACATTCATGCTATACATATCATGTCTCTCACGATGTCAATTTCAAGACAAGAAGCGTGCGTTGCGTGCATTGGCCCTAGGACAAGGACAAAGAAACATAGGAATAAGCGGCGAAATGAAATATCCATGGGTTTAGAATGAATTAAGAGGGTATCAAAAAGGGCCAATAAGAGAAGATCCTTCAGATAACCAATAGCCGTAACAAATAGGAAAACAGAAAGGAATGTAAACAAATTTGTCAAATCGTCAAAGAGTTTCACGGGGCTGTGAATAATCTACTGAAAAAGTGGCGCTGATGGCCCTGGAGGTAGATATGCTTCTAGGAAACGGTTGGACAACTAGCGATCTACTATAAACAGAAGCCATTCACCGTGGAGCAAATGATTCAATCTTGTTGATGCTGTTCCTAATTTAGGCAGTTGAGTCGCTCTTTCCCAACATCCGGGCATCTATTGTTGACATTTCCCCCTCGCCCGCTGGGAAACTTAGTTCTTGCAATACTCCGACACTCTTCTACACCGACACAATCCTATCGATGTCAGTGCTTCTATATCACTTCTGTTGTAAAGGATGGTGTTCCCTTCCTTGTTGCGGATTCTCGTCTTGGTGACTACGCCTCATATGGTCCAAGTCGGTCGGTCTTCTTTCTTCTGACGACCATCCGGCGAGGAGCTGCTTGGGATCCCCGAATGTTGTCTCGCCAAGGCGATGTTTTATTTTCTCGCGATTTTATCAGGATTTTGCTCAATTATTCAATCAGCGCATCCAGCAAAAATGTTCCATATCTATACATGTGCGATCTTGAGACAGATACTTGGGGCTCTTGGGAAACTCTGCTCTCACTGTTTCTAAGGTCTTTCAAGTGAAACCCCCAAGACCACTCGCAGACAGTCAAAGGCGTTGTCTAGCCAGAGCGAGGCCGAATGCAGTCATTCATTTCCGTGCCGGAAGTTGCAAATGCCACTGGAGAGTCTTTACAGTTTGAGTCGGTATGTATCCGTTGAAAATCCTCCCAAACCCAATTGTCAGACTGCGAGGGATGTATTTTACACGAAACCGCCATACACTTGCTACCTCAATGGCCCCTCCTCCCCTTGTCACCCACTAACTCCCCGAGACATCGCAATTACAAGTCTTCTCAGTTTACAGCAGCACCATTCTACTCGAAGGCAATATAGCTCCAAGACTGTCCCGAGCCAGGCTAATAATATAACTCGTCAGCCCACACGTAACATTAGGGAAGAAGGAAGATCTTTACCTTAGCCAAGGATCTCTGTAGCTCTCTTGCTCAGTGCCGCTGGTTTAGACAACCTCCAGAATGCCAGCCACATTACCAGGCACATCTTCCACTGTGTCAAGCAGAGCATCAGCCGGCCCGACTACCACAGTGACACATGGAGTAGTCGTAACTGTCGTGATAGTAGCAGTCGTCATGGGAAAATTGGGTTGACATGCCAATGCCCCAATAGTGAAAATCTTGCCAGTAGTAGAACAGGAAAAAGAAGAAGCAGCACAAACACAGCAACTAGTGGCGGATAGGTTCTCGTCAATCAGAGTAGCACAAGAACTTGTAACAGTTCCTCCTGATCCTCCGCAATCATCTCCGAGTCTCTGGGCACAATCATATCCAGAAGTAACTGTTGTTACTGTAGTGGGACAAACGGTTGTAACTGGACTACATCCCACCCCAACCCCAATACACCCAATATCACCACCCCCAGTATCAATACTAATACCACCACCATCCCCATTACCAATATTATTTCCTCCGTGGGAAATCTTGTTACCACCTCTGGGCCCACCCCAATTTTTTAGAGCCTCGTCTCCAGAGAGCGCAGTGACTATAGCACTGTATAAAAGGGTAAGAAGAGCAACATGCATTTTTGCGAAGGCGTTTGCAAATTCAGTTCGGAAAGAATATGAGTTTGAATCTGCTGTACTGCTGCTTGTAGTAAGAATAATAATTTATCCTATCTATCTATTAAAAGGGGCTAGATAGGGTTTTATGGTCATTCTTTTCCTGTTAGGGTTTTGTGCCATGAATGGAATGCCTGGGCATTTTTCCTACATGGCAAATAACTCCCATTTTCTCTGGTTTTACAGATGGCTAAATAGCATTCCTTTCCTCAAATACTCCAGGAGAGGCCTACTGGATACTTCAAGTGATAGACATTAATCTTGTGTGTGCCCCTAATTATGTCTAGGACCATATGTATATAGCTAGCATTAACCTCTATCTAGTATAAGCATATGTTATCATAATATGAAAGGTCCAATGTATTGTGATTCCTAAATACCCTAGAAAAGGATATACAAAGGAGTAGCGGTAACCTTAGTGTCCTATCCCACTTAGGAATGAGCGGTCGGATTCACTGCTCTTTGACCACCTTGCCTTTTCAAGTTCACTACTATTTACTACCCTCTCATTCCTCTGCCCATTCCCTTCTTCACTGATCTCTCTCTTCGTACCATCCTTTCCCATCCCACTCTCCAATTCATCCCATCTCGCTCCCCATCCACATACCAAAGAAACTGCCCATCATGAATTCGGGTCCTGTCACCGATTCGGGTCCTCTTGTTGATTCAGGTCTTATCAGTGATTCAAGTCCTGCCACTGATTCGGGTCCCCTCGCTGATTCGGGCACTGGGGACCAGCGCATTATCCCGAGACAGAACGCAATGACCATGTCCCGCATTCCCCATTCCTATTTCTCCGTGAGCGAGATCATCCTGAAGGAATTCTCTTCTTAGATCGTGCTGGTTTTGTGTCTTGACTCAAGTCGTACAGGCTTAGTCAGCTCACACTGCTAACTATAACTATCTAGTTCTTTGATAGCCTCAGCTATTCTCCCAACCTACACATATCATCGTCATAACTGTCTCTCTCGTTCTCAGCCAGTGGTATATATATTAAGGAGGTAAGTGGCCTACGGAGAGCTTAAAACCAGAGAGCTTTGATGATTGACCCGCATCCCTCGTGAAGAGTACGAGGTAGAGGCTTGATGGATGGGAGATCAATTACGGTGATATGTGAAAGAAGCTTATTTCATGGATCAAGTCAGAGAAGTAAGTAGCTGATACAGGTAGCACGCGTTATCTACTGGTCTCGTCAGGATCTCTGAATGCTGAAGAACTCACTTATCTTTCGGCTGCCCTCCAAGATTGGGGCTTATGGCAATGCGGCGGATTTACCTGCCGACATCCGCACATACGCTCACTATGCTCCAGGTGTAGACGTAATTTCGCAGCCAACTCAATTCGGATCAAAATTCACGAATGGCGCCCGAATTACTCACTGCCAAAACGTGAGGGTTATCACACACAAGGTTGACAAAGATTTCCTTACGAATCTTGAGCGAATGGTTGAAAATTGATATCGAATTTCGAAAGCGGGACTGGGGATACTTTGCGATGCCGAGTAAGTCAGATCCCTTCAGCGGAACATATCTTTGGCTTCATCAATTTTGAGATTGATAATTTGCCATCCTACGTAAGTTCTCGGCAAGGACACCCTTGGGGTGCTAACCTAGTAGTAGAACATTATATATATCTCCCGCCCCAGATGGCTCTCTGTAGGCGGCTGACTATTACCTACACAAAATCAATAAAAGTCAATATAGATCAGATTCGCTCCGGATCTATTTCCAGAATCCCGATTGCTCAAAGGTGGTCACTTAAAAATAAAGCCTCGTAGTAACTAAATGGGAGCTCCACAGTCGCAAGGGGAACCATTAGAATTTAGTTTCTTCTGGTTGGCCCCACGCGCAGACTTATCGATAAACCTCAAGCTTGGGAGCTCCTGCGGCAGAGTAGCGTCGCAGATCAAACCCGACCTCTTTTTGCGATAAATCAATTGTTCCCGTCCATTTCTCCACCCTCATCTAAATCCACAGTGCGATGTGAGATCAATGGAGCTCACCTGGCTGGCTAATACTCCCCAGTCGCGGAGTAGGACACGCGCTCCGCGAGCCTGTCCCGCATGCCAGCGGCGAAAGGTGCGCGCAAGCAGACCCTAGATATGGGCAATGTAATACTGACATCCTCCCTAGAAACGGTGTCGACATCTTACTCTCGGCATAGAACCCACAGAGGAAGAAGCAGCTGAACCGCCGCGCAAAATCAGAGCGCAGGCATCGAACGCCGCTGGTGACGATTTCGAGCGACGTCCTCGAAGGAGGACCGCTTCTGCAGATCCAGTGCTACCGTCCCACTCCTTCCACAGTACAGAACGGTTTGTGGGTGACTTAAACCCAGAGGCTGTTATTCGAGAAAGACTCGACGCGCCCACTGACAGTCCCCTTCGGGATCGGATTGGTTTATGGATCAATTCTTCCACCGCCGTGACGCAAAATGACAATGTCGAGCCCGACAGAAGTCAACCCACTGGTGCAGACGCGATTTCTCTCTCGGCTTTGCCTCAACCACCAACAGGGGCCCTTGAGAGTCAAACGATTAGCTCGATCCTGCACCAAAGATATGTATCTGCAATGCAAGCTTGCCACGCGCTGCCCAAATCGACCCGAAGGAAACTCACCACAATATTCATCGAGAAAATCCACCCTCTCGTTCCCGTGCTAGACATCGAAGAGTTAAAGGAAGCTCAGACAAATGCATCCGCATCTACATTCCTAGATCGAGCCATTTGTCTCGTCGCAGCCAAATCCCCCGCCGCCAGCCCCGATCTCCGTCTAGTGGAAGACGGCCCAAATTTATCCTCCCGTCAATTCTGCTCAGAGGTCTACAAGGGCCTCGTCACAGCGATGGAGGCAGCACTGGAACCAGATCGATTGACACGGATCCGCATATGGGCCTTGATGTCTTTACACTGCGAAGGACACGAAGGAGCCGAGGCCGCATCTCTGCACCTGTGCCAGGCAATCCACCAGGCCCAAACGGTAGGTTTACATCTTGACCGGCCGGGCCGAACACCTGCAGACCCCCTCCCGAGACTATTTTGGTGTCTGTGGACGTTGGATAAGATGCATGCGAGTATTGGGGGTCGTCCAGTTCTATTAGCTGACCGCGATATCGGGGTCGCCAAACCGGATTCACGGATCGCAGAGACGAGGGGCGCATTTGCGGTCTGGCTGGCTGTTTCGGAGTTACTCGCGACCGTTATATCATTCTACCGACCCTCCGCGGGTGTCACGAGTGGGTGGGAGGAAGGATTTCCTGCCTTTGAAGATATTGTGGAGGAGCATACGAATGGAGATGTGGACTTTGCTACTCTTGGTAAGTTGTCACGCGTTTACCTTTTTCTTTTTGAGAATATACAACTAATTTTTTATTTTTTATTTTAAAAAATAGGCTTACTAGAACTATATTACCACTGCGTCGCCATTCTATCCTGTCGCTACAAATTAACCGAAAGCCTTGATGGAACACGAATATCATCAATTCGACAAGGACTAGCAGCCGTCCGAATCTACTCCATAGTCGCAGTCGAATGCGACAATCAACTCCCACCTCATCCGATCGTGCCATACGCCATTTCCCTCTCTATGGGTGTTTCATATCGACAGCTTCGCTCAAGCAAATTGATTACCCACTTCAATCGAGCCAAGGCTAGTCTCGAGGCATGTTGCTCTCTATTGGAAAAGATTAGCCCTCAATGGTATTCTGCAGAGGCCATGGCGCGATTGGGGCGAAAAGCCTTGCACCAAATGGACTTGAACCCTGAGCACCGTCGACAGCCCCAGCCCCAACCCCAACCCCAGCCCCAAGCTGCAGAAGCACCGTTGCCGCGCCTGTCTACAGTCCGTGCCGCCCCCGCGCAGGAGCAGGAGCAGGAGCTAGAGCTAGAGTCAGAGCCGCCCGGGCTCGGACTACCCACAAACACGAATTCAGCTGCATTGGCCTTGGCCCCAGGGACGATCGATATGGTATCGGGAATGCCATCTACGGCCCCTGAGTGCGAAGGCCCAGGCGCACTGAAAACACCGTTAGAGAATGTGAGTGCGAGTGCGAGTGCGCTCCCATTGGTGCAAGACTTTGACGCTGAAGCCCCGACGCATGGGTTTGCGGACATCGACATGCTCTTTGGTGAGTTCTTGGATCTCTCGCTCCCGACGAACTTCTGGGACCCCGTTTTCGCGGAGGAGGGCCAGGGCCAGGGCCAGGACCAGCAGCACGGTACCTAGACTAGCCATAGCCATAGCCATAGCCGGGGTGTAGGGGGGGGGGGGAGGCTAGCGCCGGGGCGACAGGACAATTGGGGTAAGCTTCCAGAGTGGTTCTGGTTCGGTAAAGCGCCGATCGTCATTGAATCTCGAGCGGCTAGAACCTGGTCTCTTTCTCATATTTTCGTTTCGCACCACACAGGACAACTCACGCCCTGTTGGTGGGTGGAGAATCCAAATGGCGATCGGCCGCCAATAAGCCGAAAGAGGCGGGTCGTTCAGCCTCGGACTCGTGGGTGGTTCCCACTTGTTCTATTGTCAGCACAATCGAGCCCGGATCGTCAGTTCCTGTTTCCCATCCTTGCTAGTTAGAGCCATCTGTCATTTGTCAAAAGAGTCGTGGGCCACGGAACGAATGGTGTCAAGTTCCCCTTTGGTGGAGCCGAGGGGGGGCACCTTGAACGAAAAAATAAAATTAAGACAGGGAAATAAGAATATTCAGGTCATTTTACTCCGTAGTGAAAGCGAATTATTTTGCTCCGCCCAGATCTCTTTAATCCTTTAACAACAATTTCCCTTTGACACGCAAATACCCACGGTTCCGCTAATTTCCCCATTTCTCATCTGGTGGTTTCGTCTCCTTTGAAACACGACGCGCCTCAACCTCCTCCCCCCCCGCCACCACATCATTTTCCTTCAATTTCATTCTCTTTGATCCCCTCGAGGGCTTCTTTTCCCCTCTCCCTCTTTGCTGGATGTCTCTTATCTCCATCGCCCTCACTTTCCCAGTGAAATAGCCCGCCTCCGCCTGAATTGTGGTTGTTGAGGCGGCCTTGCATGTTGATTCATACTCCAGCCATTTCAGTCTCACTTGGGCAGTAACCAGTACATAAACCACCTTCGATGACCCACAGTTTGCGTACCGAGTACTCCTGCTCCTGGTCCCGATCGTGATCTTAATTTATACCCGACCACCCCCGATGGATGCTGGCATCAACTTTAATTGGAATGTCCTACGCCAACAGTGATCCAATTTCAATCTCAATTCGGCCTTGAACGTTTACCGACAGAAGTGGATCCTAACCCCAACTGCCAGTGTGATTATATACATCGTCGCGAAATTCGACAAAGCCATACCCGATTTATAGCACCTGAATACAATAAACCCATACAGAAATTGAGCGGTTGGCAACCCACAACTTGAAGACACCGGTATAATGGCGACCCAAACCCAAGTCATGGAGAAGGTGGCGCTACCTGCTATCATTCTCACCGACACAGAACAGCCGCAGCCAGATTATCCAACCAACATGGAGCTGGAATCCAGTCCATATCCAAGTCATCCGATCACTCAACTCCAAGGACCCTTTCAAGAATCAATTCTCGAAGCAACCCACAAATCAGCGAATGAGTGGGTAGTGGAGATCGACGCGCAGACACGACGTCGGGATTTATTAGAAAATGATGAATACGAAAGACTCTGCGGACGAAAATGGCGCCAAAGGGAATCCGAGAAGTAAGTATTAAGTTCTTTACTTCTCTCGTACTGACCCTACCTACACTTCGGCGAGATTGAAATTGACCCTGGCCTGTACACAGATATCATCCATTCTGGAAGCTGGTCTCCCAAATGGTATTCGGCGTTCATCTGCTAGCGAAAGGAATGGCCAAATCAGATCAAGAAGTGATGAAAATCCTTCAAACCCACGTCGACGAACTAGACGGCTTCTTGCAACGAAGTACAGAAGATTTCCTGATTATCCACCTGGACGTTCGTACTAGAATCCAGTATCTCAGCCTGCCCCTTGGCAATCTGGAGATGTTTGATGAGATGTTATCCGATCGGAATTTTAGATTGGCCCTGGTGGCCTACAATGATCAGATCGAGCACTCCATTGATCGATTTATGCTTGCTATCTCCGACGCCATTAAGGACCTTCTAAAGGGGAAAGAGGCGATGGGCGCGCTTTGGCATTATCTTCTTCAACTTTCGGACGAGGGCTCTTTTCAGTCGGAGAGTCTTAAGGCTTTTTATAAGGCTATGATGGAAAATATGGAGGGGTGGATTATTGCTATGTCTAAATTACGCCGACGTGGTGCAGCTCTTCAGAAGGGACTCAGTCAACTTGCTTTTGCTGTTACTGAGATGCAACGACGAGTGGGCGTAGCAAGCCGAAAAGACCTGGTAAGTCTTGTCTTGTTCAGATCAGATCTCCATCATGATAATTATATTCTAACCGAAGCAGCGATCATTCATAAAATCGACCCACGGCGGCCTGAGCCGAAATAAGTCGGTCAGACAAATGCTCTTTGCAAAGGGCCCGACAACTCCAGGCATCGCATCAAACAAACCACTACCACGCGATCCTCTCCAGAAGCCAAAGTCAACATCAGCATCTCAACGAGTCGCGACGCCTGCAACTCCTGCAGAAAAAGCCGACGATAACGCCGAACAAAGAATCCCGAAGAGAACTTCAATTCTACCGAAATCTCTCAGCCGAGCCAGATCATGCAGTGCATTAGTCGCAGCCGCCAACGCTGATATCAAAACAGACGACACCCCACCACCACCGCCTCCCATGCCCATACCTGGCAGACTAAGCAGAAAGCTATCGAAACCATTCCTACCCAAACGCTCCGCCAGTGAAAAGGTCGCGGGAACTCAAACACCACCACAAAGACCATCTACAGCCCCAGCCCGCACTCTCAAATCCCGCAGCGCATCAATCGAACAATTGAAAACTCTCTGGGCCAATGGACGCCCACGAACACAGCAAGGAATGGCCATGACCAATACCAATAACAACAAATCACCCACCCGATCCCGACCACAGACTTCCTCACAACGTCCACCCGCCGATGGAACCGGAGCCGAAACAATGAAAGATCAAATATCCCAATTCCTCAAGACAGACCGTGTAGTCGAAGCCTGGGACAATATCACGCATAAAGCAAATTGCTGCGGCAATTCACTCTCCAGAACGAGAGAATGGCCCAGTTCCATTTTCCGCGCTAAGTCTTCTGAAAACCTACAAGCTGAGAACAAGGGTGGTGATGCGCATCTATCATCCGAAGATCTGGAAAGACAAATGTCCTGGGTTCAGGAGCCGGAATTCCTGAATACGTACTCTTTCAAGAGACGGCCGGATGTGTCTCCTCGGATTCACGTTTTGTCTGTTCAAATGGCTCTGGATGAGGAGATTGATAATATCAATGGTCTTGGTATTCAAAATGATGGCCAAAGATCAACTGGCGGAACTGGCGCAGAAGAAGAGATTCGTGATTTAGCAGGGGATTCTGGTTCTATTATTACTGCTTTGCCGGCTGTGCCGCCACCAACGCCGGCGTCTATTCCTTCTCTTGCGGCAGAGTATCAACCTCGGACGGTTGAATGTGCTCATTGAGGATTTCAAGAGAGCCCTCCTTTACTCCAGCTCATACAAACCTGCACAAACCTCTCGATACCTGACCTGCCTGGTCCGAACAGAAACACATTCTCTACGCCCTGGATTAGTTCCAGAAACAACAAACATCACATCACATCACATTGCATCCAGAGCGACTTCTTTTTCTTTTTACCCTTTCGCTTCACCGGTTCCCGTTCAAAGATACCCAATCACTCTTGCTGAGTGTACAAACCGGTCTTTTACTTTTCTTACAATAGACAGACATATAGACTACAGACTACAGATTACAGACTATATTTGAAACAGTGACCTATTCTTTCCCCCCTTATAGAGAACTTGAAAGAGAGCCCGAGAAGAAAAAAGCCTCAAGTAACCATGGCTTTATTCGTACACGTACACGTACAGAAACAGAGAGGATAGGATAGTATAGAGGCGAAAAAAAAGAAAAATTCTAGCATTCATTTTTCAGACCCTTGTGGCCGAGCCGAATCGAATCGAACTGAATCCGCATACTCAAGCTCGAGCTCAAGCCCCGGCAAAGCGCCTAAGCATTTAAACGCCCAACATGGAAGCCAAAACAACATGGACCGGCACCCCTACACTTCATAACACATGAGCCCGAAGAACACGAAGCTTGGGAGAAGGCAAAAAAGAAAAGAAATCCAAGAACAAAAACAACAACAAAATGGAACATAGACCAGAGAGATCAATTATTTGCACCGTTTCTCCACAATATTCGCACCATGTTCCTCATACTCCTTCTTAGAAATCCACATCTGGTGGAAAGTACCCAGACTAGCGAGGATACTACCACCAATCCACGACCCAAAGCGACGCTCAGAGGAATTACCGGGAGCAGAGACACGAACACGAGGACCCGGGAATAACGACATGAGTTCCTGGTTCAACCGCTCAGTGAATCCATACACCAAACTCGAAGCGCCAGTAACAACAACATTAGACAACAAATGAGGACGAATGTCTACATCAACACCAGCCAACGAAGCCTTAATAACCTCCGGCAAAGTCTGGGCCTGCGTAGGCGCGGGTACAGGCGAATCGGGATCCGGGATAGCAGCCTTGACATCGAACAGCGATTCGACGACGCGGAATCGGTCCACGCCAAAGACCTGGTTATATCCGTCTGGGAATTCGAATGGACGGCCCGGCGAGCTGCGCGCGAGCTCTTCGTTCGAGATCCCCGTTGGTCCGGGTCCGGAGAGTTTGTTGGGTCCCGGCCAGGCTTGCACGACGCATTCTTTGAATTCTGACAATATGCGCTCTTCTTGCAATGCACGGTAGGAGGCGTCGGGGGCGCGGTCTGCGGGGAAAGTTCGGTAGTTTGCTTGGGGTGGCTGGCCTGCTTCGACGGCGGTCTTGGAACTGATCAGGTAGTGGGGGGGTGATGGTGATGGGTTGGGGCGAGTTCTTTTTGAACAGGGCGCGGATTTGCGATGAGATGTAGTCGCCGCCCAGTGGGGAGTGCTGCACGCCTCTCTTTAGGATCATGCCATCGTGCACTGGGGTGACGGAGATGTTGGAGGCGCCGATATCAATGACCAGTGCCGAGGCTTTGCCGGAAGCGAACCTGTTGTCGGGTTAGCAGACTGGATGGGTGGGGGCTTTCAGACAAGCTCAGACAATCAGGATGCCTTTAATGCTTGCCAATGTCAAAGTGGGAGGGGGGAAACATACGCAGCAAGAACTCCATTCCGCGCAAGGTAAAAAGCAGGAGTCCCCCATTTCTCCATAGCGATCTCAATAGTCTTCTCGCGCGCCTTGGCAGGGTTCCAACCAGGCTCACTCATCAACAGCGGAGTATCAGCAAGAGGCTTCTCATCCGTCTCAATCTCCATCTCGGCGGGCAGATCTTCACTAGAGATATCGTTTAATCCATTGTGAAAGGGGTTTTCCGGCTTCGTGGCAGTGAGTCGCGAGGCGAAGGAGTACTCCCAGACTTTCTCTGCCATATCCCAATCCTCGACAATACCGTCCTTGCCGATCGGATTGTGCACGGAAATTCCCGCGCGCGGCTGGACAAACATGTTGTCGCCGAAGACTAGCCTCTCTTGTCCCTCATAGTTGTACTTGCCGTAGTATGTTGGGATGACGGACTTGGGGGCGTCTTCACCGGCGAAGCCAGCGCGAGTGGTTGAATAGCCTGGGTCGAGAACGATGGCGGAGACTTCGTCTATAACGCGTCCGGGGACATGTTAGCTTGAGCTCATGGTATTCAATTTGCGTTTTCCTTTTTGCTAAAGGTAAGGTAACAATGAACGCTTTCTCGAGGGGGGTTTGTCGCATCGCGCAAAACAACGTACCTCCGCCGTATTCAGCAGCTTGGGGCGGATTGGAAGGATTCATGGTGAAGGCGCGAGTATGTATATGCAATTGAAAGGAGACCGCAGTAATTAATCGAAAAGTCAATCGGGTACGTCAACAGAACAAGCGGAAACCTTGCGCGGGGGACAAGGGAGTGGTTCAAGGGAGAAGAGCGGTTCTTTTCGGTGCGGGAGGAGCTTTGGGCGGTTTGCGGTTGGCGGAGAGAAAGAAGTTCCGCTTGGCAGATGACCTCACCTTCCCATATGCCACTTCACTTCTTTTCTTTTCTTTCTACCTTTTGCTCCCCGCCTCAATCCTCTCACCATATCAATACATACTGAGAAAATAATGGAGGACGTCGATATTGCCCCAGAATCTCTCTTTCGCCCTGCGAAGCGACGCAAGTTCATTCGACGACGACCAGATGAAGACGCCGAAGAGACAGAGACCAGTCGCGACATAACGACCACAACTAGTACAACGGACCAGAAACACGTATCAGATGGCCAGTCCAAGCTGAACGAAGACGACGACGAATCTACACAATCCACTGGTGTTGTCCGTTTGCGACGCCCCAATCCTGCTCGAAAAGGAGGAATTGGATTCTCTGCCACATCGCGACCCGGTCAAAATTCAAACCGACAATCTGCCCTGGTGCCATCGAGGGAATCCGAGAAAGAGAGCATACGCGATATGACCGACAGATTCACTGGGAATGCTGGTCCGACAGTGGATGTAGATAAGCACATGTACGCGACTCCCTCTACCTTGCAAGAAGCTTGCAAGAACACTGCCACGAAGCTAGTAAACTAACAAGATAAGGATGGCCTATATAGATTCCGAAATGGCTAAACGATACCGACACAGCCCGTTACCAGAGGACGAAGAAAAACAACCAATCTCGCAGCAACTCTCCGAAAAACCAACAGCACCAGGACAAGCACAACCAGAGCGCGAGCCCGCTTCACTGGGCAGATTACATGAAATCGACCTTGGCCAAGAGCCCAAACTGCGTAACATTGAGCGCACTGAAGTAGCAACACGAGGTTTCGGCTTTGGAGAATCACAAACAGATCGCGATCGGCCCGGTCCAGCAGAAGACTCTGGCAAGTCCAGGCGAAATCGCAGACGTACCAGCGCCGATATCGAACGAGACCGACTTGTGGAGGAAGTGCTACGTGAGAGCAAGCGTAAGTGAAATCATTCCTACGGGTCGCTTGACTTGACCTGTAGATATACTAGTATTTGATTCTAGAATCTATTCTAACCATGGTCTCCTTCACAGTGGACGTCTACGACGAACCCGAAGACGAACCGAATCTCGACGACCAAGCAGCCGACGACCGGATCGCAGAGCAATTCCGGCGCGACTTTATGGATGCGATTCAGTCGAGACGTCGGGCTCGTACGAATACAAAGCCGGCGACTACCAGCGGCGGTAGTGGTAGTAAGGTGGAACCGCCTAAGGGACCGAAGCTTGGGGGTAGTCGGAGTGCGAGAGCTGCGATGCGTGAAATGCAGAGTAAAAAGTGAAGAGAATACTAGTATCTGTGGGTATAGCTTCTCTTTAGTGGGGGGGTTTGGACAGAGTAACGCAACATATAATTCAGAGTTACATTCATGCAGCCAAATTGTCGCGGGGATGATACCGCGAGTGAGACTCATCATATCAGACATGCCGGTTTGCGGTGTGATGTTGAAGTGATTAAACAGGTCATATGTAAATTTCATCACAGATCCTGCCAATGGACAACAACCTGAGTGAGACTGCATGAACTGCTGAGAAGCTATTTGTGAGAATATTATAGGTGCGTGCCACTACTACTGCCACCACATCTGAACTAGGAAATGGGGGATTTGCTGCCCCAGTCAGTTTATATTCGCATCCATCCATACATAAGTGTCAGTAGGGTATTCCATAGAGTGCTACCGAATATCAGAAATTATAGTCAAATCGTCAGCACGTCATTTGTGACAGTAAGCTTTATGGTCGGAGACCTGGTAACCGATATCCTGCCAGTCACCCGTGTGGTGAAATTAGAAGGGTCAACTTTAATATCGGCGGTAGGATCCAGGAACAATAACATGACAGATTGCTACTCCATAGTCACTATACTAATTCGGGAGATTGGCCCTCAACTCGAGGCCCACTGCGGTTTGGTTGCTGAGATACAAAAAAAGAATGTACGAAGTACAGTAAGAGAATGGTGGGATGCCGATCTGCAGTTCATTGTGTGATCTCACATGGCAGGTCAACGCCACATACCAAGACCAAGTGACTGGGGCTGGGGTGGTTTCTGACAAGCGCATGAAGGGTCTACACAGGCACTATGGCAGGGGCAGTGGCACTACGGAGAACTGTTTACAGGGCCATGGGTCATGGCTCAGCCTTGCGGGAAACCCGGAGCGCAGGCTCTGTGAGACAGGGTAATTATAGACCAGCCGCAGCGGGGGGGGCATTTGACTCGGTGTTGGCGCTTGGCCGTGTCTCAGGTTGATGATGCTAGGACCACTCATAAGCAGCCGAGGGTGGATTGCTGTCACAACCTCGATCAGGGTAGGGCAGGACCGCACACACGACCACTTCCTCCAGTGGTCACGGTCACGATCACTGTCGTGGTGGGAAGTGGGAAGCAGAGTTTAATTTCATGAGGTGTACAACTCCGTAGTGGACGAGCGAATGTTCTCGCCAGGGCCAAGAGTCTGGATTCGAATCGAGATCTACTGGACAGAGAGATCCACCAGAGCGTCTAGAACAGATAGGTCCAGCGATCGACGCGTCTCTGCGTCCGGTGTGGCGAACCCTGGCTTCTACCGTTAAAAGTGTTAGGAATGTTGCGTAAAGACCCGCAGTGACATCCGCGGTTGTCCAGGTTTCAGAGTGCTGAAGAGTGTACCTTGCATTTATGGCAGGGGACATAAACCATAACTATTCTGGTACGAGACACGGAGAAGGTCTCCCTCAGGTCATCACGGGTACTCCGTATTGGTTGTGGCTTGAGCGTGGCGTTGGATTTGGGCTCCTTCAAGACTAGTCAGGACTAGTCACGTCTTGGTTTTGGGAAGTGGGAAATCCTTCGTAGCGCCATTCAGAGTTGGGGGTACTCTAGTCTCTAGTACCATGGGCGCTGGACGGCCCGCTGGGAGCTGAGCTCCACTGTCAACATGGGGGGGGGGGGATGAATCTGACTGCATTCACGAGAATCCACGGTAGGATATTTAGAATAAAGATAAGAATGAAAATAAAAATAAAATTGCGTAGACCTAGGCCTGTGACGCAGTGGGACGAAGATAAAAATGGAGGAGAGGGAGGGAAAAGAAGGAAAGTCTAGACTTCTGAAACGCGGCAGAACCAATCAGCCTTCCCCTTCAGGGGCAATCACTACTCACACTACCACCACCACCACCACCTCCGGTCGAGACTTTCCTTTCGATCTTCTCCCTCCCTTCCTCTCTCTTACTCTCTTTCTCTATCTCTTCCTCAACACACTTTCGTTTTTCATCTGACCTAGCGAACCCCTCGCTACTCGACTACTACTCGACTACTCGACTTTTCGTCCCTCGTTCCTCATCATCACCTCCTATTCCCTTCTTCAGCTCGCAGGTTGATCCTGCCGCCTTCTACGCGACGATCATTTCGCCCACTTGCCTATGTGCTTGTAATCTTCTCGCCTTTGTCCTTTCCTTGACGAATATTTGCCCAATTGCGATTTCCCGATACTGGTGATCAAATAAATCTCCTATCTGGTACCCCCAACACCAGACCAAATTCGACATGCGGTCCCTCGTCTGGGCTCTGTTGGGCCTGGGTGTTGTGCCTGCTTTGGCCGCTGATACCCTGAGCACCAGTGGTTTCAACCTATGCATGACGGACTCGGATATCAAAGTCCAAAATCTTGATGTCACTTACACTCGCTCTACTAACGAGGTTGTCTTCGATGTGGCTGGTACCAACTCGAAGAAACAAAACGTCACTGCGACCCTGACCGTGACTGCCTACGGCAACGAACTTTACTCGAAGGAGTTCGATCCATGTGGATCGGAAATCCACGTCGACCGTTTGTGTCCTGGTGAGTGCCATCCCCCTTCCAATGGCAATTGTGGTCTCTTGAACAGTGAATACTGACTAGATGTTCGTGAATAGTCCCCTCTGGCGCCTTCTCCGCCAAGGGAAGCTATAGCATCCCCGACAATTACGCTAGTCAAATCCCCGCGATCGCCTTCAACATACCCGACCTGGATGGCCAGGCAAAGCTGATCCTGAAGAGTGCCGATGGTGATAATGTCGCCTGTGTTCAATCCGAATTGTCCAATGGAAAGTCGACTGATGTGAAGGGTGTTGCTTGGGCTTCCGCTGGTATTGCCGCTGGTGCCCTGGCTCTCAGTGGATTGTCTGCCCTCGGTGCCGCAGGTCACCCGGGAGCTCCCTCCTCGAGCCCAGGTTTCGGCGACGTGATGGGTTGGTTCCACTCCATGGCCACCAATGGCATGTTGAGCGTTAGCTATCCTAAAGTCTATTCAAGCTTCTCCAAGAACTTTGCTTGGAGTACTGGCCTCATCTCATGGGACAGCATGCAGCATTCGATCGATAGTTTCCGTGCATCTACCGGTGGAAATTTGACCGACAACAACTACAGCTACCTCTACGACCTGTCTTCCAGCTCCTCCAAAACGAATTCGTCGACAACAACTAAACGTGGCCTAGACATGGTGCTCCGTCTTGGTGGTGAGATGATGGCCCGTTCCGTGGAAGCCTCTTCGTCCGACTCGACCAACAGCACAAGCAGCAGCGACAGCCTCTCGGACTTTGATTTGACCTCCGAAGCCGGTCTCAAGAAACTTGGCGAGGACCTCATGGTGCCTTCCGCCAATATTTTCATGACTGTTCTCTTGATCTTCGCCATTGTGATCGCCGTTGTTATCGTTGGTATCCTGTTGGTGAAGGTGATCCTGGAAGCCTGGGCCCTCTGGGGTAACTTCCCCAAGAAGCTGGCGACCTTCCGCAAAGACTACTGGGGTCTGATGGCACGTACCATCACCAATATGATCCTTGTTCTTTACAGCATCTGGGTGCTCTACTGCGTCTATCAACTGAAGAATGGTGACTCGTGGGCCGCTAAACTTTTGGCTGCGATCACTCTGGCTCTCTTCACTGCCGTTTTGGTCTTTTTTGCCTGGCGTATCATCTACATGGCTCGCAAGTACAAAAAGGCTGAAGGCGATGCGGCTTCCTTATATGATAACAAGGACACCTGGCGCAAGTACAGTCTCTTCTATGATAACTACAAGAAGGACTTCTGGTGGTTGTTCATCCCAATCATCGTCTACTCGTTGGCCAAGGGATGTATCATTGCCGGAGCCCAGGGCCACGGAATGGCCCAGAGTGCCGGCCAGCTGGTTGTCGAGGCTCTGCTCTTGATTCTGCTGTTGTGGAACCGCCCTTACGCCACCAAGTCCTCGATGGGAATCAACATGACCATCCAAATCGTCCGTGTTCTGTCCGTTGCCTGTGTGCTGGTTTTCGTCGAAGAACTGGGTCTTTCCCAGACCACCAAGACAGTCACCGGTATTGTCCTCATTGTCGTCCAGTCCACTCTCACCGGTGTCCTCGCGATCCTCATCGCAGTCAACGCTATCATCATGTGCATCCGCGAGAACCCCCACGCCAAGAGGAGAAAGGAAGCCGAAATGGCCAACCGTGACCTCGACGACCTCACTCCCTTGGATGCGCGCGATTCCCTGCTGATCGATCATCCCCCGAAGAGAGATTACAACGAAGTGAGCAAGTTCAACTTCGCAAGTCCCTACGAGCCATACAGGGATCAGCCATCACGCCGCCACGACTCCGCCGGCAGCCACGATAATCTCGTCTATGCTGACTATGGCGTCGCTCATACTCATGACCGCAGTTACAGCCAGCAGTCTCACGACGGTCGAAGAAGCCCATCACTTGAGGGCCGCCATCCGACCAAACCCGGTTACGGCATGGCGTACTGATATTGATCTCACGATGCTGCCGTTGCGTTTCTTTCATTTAACTTCCTTCTTATACCCCCCACTCTCTTATCTTCTTTTCTTTTTTTTTAGAAAGGAGAGAGGGGCTGGCTCCATTTGGACGCCTTGTCTTCTGTGTTATTGTTTAGCGTGGACGGTCTCCTTCATTCTTTCTCATTTGGATCTTTTTGTGCCAAAATTACACCTCTCTCTCTCTCTCTCTCTCTCGCACGCATACGTGTGTCGCACTCTACATACTCCACCTTCGTTTTTCTTTTTGTTCCATACTCCGACCTACTATCTCTCATTTCAGCGCATTTGTCGTGTCTTCTGTTCAGCTTTGGTGAAAAATGCGTTGTCGATTTTTCTTGTACATGCTATAGATTTGACCATAAAGCAATTTAGTACAACCCTTTTACACTTATTTTTCTCTTCTCTACGTGATTCATAGAATTTCAAAGACTTGGTGGGAGTCAATGGCATGACGGGGTTACTTTTAATAGACTGAGGTATTTTCCCTGGAACTCTAAGAATAGTTTCTTGGCGTTATCCACCTCTGTGAGATATTGGATGGTGGGTATACTAGTACTCGTATTGACTTTCTGGACATGGTGATATGCAGGTATACATGATTCTAGTTGTCTAGGGCACTACCTAACACCAGACACTGGAAGTGGGATAGCCGGACCAGACCGGACCGGTACGTGGGAAAAACAGGCAAGGATCTTTAACCTAACATACACTACGCGAAGAGCCAAATTGACCGTTTCAATTCAAGTTTTGAGCGCGAGGTAAGCTAGAGGGCGAATATTTATCGAGATAACCACACCATGCTAGGGTAAGCTCTTTCTGATCTCATCTCATACACTATCGATCATTTCCCTTTGAGAAAAATTAAAAAAGGCAGAAAACTGAAAAAGAAAAGAAAAGAAAAGAAATATCCCCAGCCGTTCGAAAAAAGAAACTTAAGAACTAGACAAGACAGAAGACAGACTCGAACAGACTAGACTTGCTAATTGGAACGGAAATGGATGAAATGGATAGATAAGACAACCTTAACCGCAAGTGCAAGGACAAGTGCAAGTGGACGAATCAGAGAATAGACTTTGAACTTTGACGAGGAGGAATTTTCACTTCAGTTGTAGAAAAACAAGGCAGGAAAGGGAGAAAGAGAAAGAGGAAGAAAAAGAGAAAAAGGATACAGATGGAGGCGCAACTCATTGCCCATCCTCCAAGGGAAAAGTGACCAGACCAGACCACCGAGACAGAGACAAGAAAGAAGAAAACTTTTTTTCTCTCTCTCACTTTCCTTCCTACCGAGAATAAGGATGGAAACCACGGTGACCACCTCGACCACCTCCACGATAATTCGCACCAGGCTTTCCGGCATTACGGGGGCCGGTGGGAGCATTTGCTGGAGCAGCACTCTGCTGGGATTGGGGTGGTGTGCCTAAAATTGCGTAGAAGAAAGACGAATTAGCAAATCTGTGTCTGTTCCAAAGACCCAAACTCTGCAGACAGAGCAGAGTAGGTATGGTATCCATCCAACATACCACGACCCATACTGCCGCCGCGGGCCATGCCCTGAGGCCCAGTGGGGATGTTGGGCTGAGGAACTTCATCGTACATACCCTCCCAAGAGGTCGGCCCACCGCCCTGCTGGTAAGGCGAGAAAGAGCGGTTGTCCATGACACGGCGAGCTTGCTGCTGCTCATACTTCTGCTGTTCGAAGGCGATCTGTTCATGCGCATTGTAGCCAGGTCCTCCAGCCGCGGCGGCGGCGGCCTGCTGTTGCGCTGACTGTTGCTGTTGCTGTTGCTGGCCGTGGTTGTTGTAAGGGTTTGGACTAGCGCCGTCGTTTCCTCCATTACCCTGTTGGCCACCCTGCATCATAGCGGGATTCATCATATTCGGCAAGGCCTGAGACTGGGATCCGGGGCTTTGCGGGTTAGGGCTCATACTTCCCGGTTGCTGCTGCTGCTGTTGGGGATTACCACCCATTTGCTGCCTTTGCATCTGTTGCATCTGTTGCATCTGCTGCATCATGGCTGGGTTCATTCCGCCCATCGCGCCCATTCCACCGGGCATGCCGCCGCCACCACCGCCGCCGCCGCCCATGTTCATCTGCTGCTGCATCATGGCGAAGTATTGCTGCATGCGTTGCCAGTACTGCGCCATCATTTGCGGGGTCATACCATTGGCCATACCCTGCTGTCCTCCACTCTGTTGCTGGGCGCCGCTGTCTCCGCCGCCCTGGTTCATGTTGTTCTGATAACCGCCATCGCGGCCACGACGACCACCACGGTCCTCATCGCGCAGGTTGCCGCGAGGTTGGGCCTTCTTGACTTCGATGGGCTTGCCTAGGATTTCTAGGGGTCGGGAGAGGGCATTTTCGACGGCGGCTTCGCTGTCGAAGGTCACGAAGCCGAATCCGCGGGGTCGGCCGGTGTCCTTATCGATCATGAGAGTTGCGTCGACGACTCGGCCGAATTGCATGAAGAATTGCTTGAAGTCTTGCTCGGTGGCTTCTTGGCTTACGCCGCCGACAAAAATCTTGCTAGTCTTCTCTTGTTCATCACGGGGGATGGCACGCTTGGGGTCGATCTTTGAATTGAAGTGTCAGTCTAGAGTAGAGGGGAACACTACAGATTCTTGGGTGTCAGATTTCTTACAATTTTGCCGTCCAAGTAATGTTCCTTAACCATGACCGTGTTAACAGTTTTAGGATCCCGGAAGGTCAGGAATCCAAAGCCACGCGAGCGCTGCGTGGCGCTATCTCGCATAACTGTGCATTCTTGGACCTCGCCGAATTGAGAGAAATATTCACGAAGAGTATCTGCCACAAAACCCGTTAGATTAGATCCCGATATCAATTATCATGATGCCCTTCCCGTCTGAGTCCTGTGTGTGAAATACATACGATCTGTAGTTTCCCAGTTCAATCCTCCAATGAACATTTTCCTAACCAGAGTAATAAGTAATTAGCATCGACGGATATAGAATGATATCAAAGCAGAATACAAGTGCCACCGAGAAACGCAAAACGCAAAACGCAAATGCAACGGCAAGACTCAAGTCAAATCAATCACATCGTTGAAGAAAGTGTAAATGAAAGCTCGTGCTATCGAGCTGGGTGGTGCTAAGCTGCTATTCACGAATACAGCTAATGCTGAACTGAAACTGCCTGGAGGGGGGAGGGGAGGGGAGGCCCTCCATCCCTGTGCCCTGTGTTTGCTTGCTGCATATATATGGGATATACGCTAATTGCGCAGAGTACGTAGAATCACGTATCGACTCCACGGCATTATTCCAAGGTTCCCTTCCCCAAGCCCACTTGGTTTACCTGAGCCTGGGGGTGGGGGGGAATCTTGCATGCCGTATCCTCCTCTTGAGATTGAGAACTTGCCACGCCATCCAGAAGAGACGGGCGATGTAGAGTAGAGGAAGTGATCTGCGAACAGGAACTCTTGAGGGCGAATAAGTGGATTGTCACTGTCTCTCTTTCTGTGCTTGCTTGTTTTCCCCCCCAGCTAGAGAGAACCTTTGCTTGTCCAATAGAGAAGCCCCATGCTAGACTCGGATAGACACTAGCTTGATCAACTCCGATTAGACAGCGTTGCTACTTCTTGCTCTGCTCTATCAACGTATATCGACAAGAAGCTATATAGTATCCGCTGTACTATATGTAGGGCGCTCGCAACAAAGGTTCGCGGAAGAGACCGATCTTTTCTTTTGTTCCACAGTTTCACACTTGAGTCCGAGGTGGCTGAAATTTTGGACTCCGCGGTCCTTGGCCTTGATCGAGATATGTATGATATGATCCTCACAAGTCATTCTTTCCAAGGTTTTGTTCGGGCAGTTCCATTCCGGTCTCCAGGCATCCAGCTACTGAAAGCGGTGTTTCCGGGTGAGTTTGAGAGTAGAGAAAATCCGGTGTAACTCGTTTTGCAAGTTGCCGATAACCACCGACAAGGAGCTCCCCTCCACACCAAAAACCAGCCCCATGAATTGCACGAACAGTGGATGGGATTCAGTCCAAAACCTGCCGTTTATTTCCACACGGTCGAGAATAAAATGATCATTGTAATGCCCCACAAAGCTCATTCAATCTTCTGCAGAGATTTTCCTCGTGGCCCAGAAGTGAAGTCATATTTCCAATCCCTTGAGCAGAGCCAGCCATATGTGTATACCGTGAATAGCAATAGATACCACCCAGATACCCCGGTTGATAGCGAGGATAGATCTCGAAAACCGAAGCCGAAAGCAAGAGCAAAACAAAGCAAAAATAAACCAAGCGCGTGCGCGAGCGCGAGCGCTTCGGCAGGGAAGGGAGGGGAAACGTGGACTTACCCATCTTCCTTAATTCCTGTACCGGATCCATGAGGTTCATGGTCTGCGGGAGGAGCTTGCGCGGGTGCAGCGGGGGCTTGGGAACCATTCTGATAACCTGTATTGTAATCTTGCTGGGGCGCCTGGTATGCGGAATATGAATCGGGGGCTGAAGATTCGTAAGTCGGAACAGCAGAAAAAGTAGCAGCAGCAGGTTCCTCGGCAGGAGGAGGAACTGCGGCCGCGACGGGTTCGACGGGCTTAGATGTCTCTACTGCGGAAGTAGTGCGGGTGGTTGATTCGTCGGCATCATAACTAAGTGAGAGCAGAGCAATTAGAGACGCAATTCGTGGCACAAATGAAGTCGAGCGAAGGGGGAACAAAAGGCGAAAAAAAAAGGGAAACGTACAGATCCGCGAAGAGATCCTCCTCGAGATCCTCCGGTTCAGCCATGATTGCTGGAAGAAGGTGGCTGCAAAGTGTAAGGGGACAATGCGGAAGGAAGTGACAAGGATCCGATAAGCTAAAACCGACGGATTATGTAGAGTTAGAAATCCGGCGCGGGTGGAAAGAGATGAAGTGGTAATCTCCTCTCTGGCTGGTCCCCCTTGAGGAAAAGCGGAGGAGGATTTGGCTTACATACGCACGGCGGGTGCTCTTCTACGTCAACAACCACCTTTGCTTTACCCTTTACTCTTTACCCTTTCTTCTTTCAAACATTTTCAAGTACTCTCCCACGAATACTCGGCCTAGCAATGGATTTCTAGAATCCTTCTTTCTTTGTTGCTATATGGCTCGATTGGCGCAGCACCTTACACTGCATACCCCGATTACTGGACTGAATCGCCCCGCACTTGAAACTCGTCAAGATCACAGTTGACAGCCATGGCTAATAAGAAAGGACAGCAGGTAAGCTTGGCCCCCTAGATTCCAAGAAATGCTGGAAGAACCGAACTGACAATTGACCCAGGAAATGGTCCAGGTTGGTTCGTAATATATCGCCTCGCGACTTCCCCATGATTTACCAAGCTAATCCAAGCTGATCGGGTTGCAGACAATTCCGAGTATGTGATACACACCATTGACCTCTCTTCACCGCTAACCATTCTTATAAAGACGCGCTGATTCTCCTTTCTGGGCTGGCCGATCTGCGTCCCTTAACCAGGGACAGTCGAAGACATATAGCCAGAACACAGTCGTCGGAGCTTCATATTCCCATGCGGATATAGTACAGTTCGTCCCTCCCTGTTTTCATACTCGATTTTACCCAATTGCTTCTTTCGGAAATCGTACTGACAAGCATCCTTGTTGGTAGAGGCACCTCGACCCATACGCGCCCGCGAACCCCACCTCGAACCTCGTCTACAAATGCGCCGTCCCCGCCATCATACCTAGGCCACCGAACGGGAAACGTCGCGTCTCCATCCCACAAAAGCTACACCGGTCTCATGAAAGAAGGAATGGATGGCTGGAGTGGGAATCCCACCCAGGATGAAGACGATGACGACGACGATGAAGAAGAAGACCACATTGTATATGATGACGACGAAGACGAATTTGGACTGCCAAGTCTCGCTAGCATGAGAAAGAAGAAACCCGTTCTCTCGAAATCAAAGAATATTGAACCCGGGGGTGGCATAGGGGGCTATTCATCCTCGCTGGGATTCGGGTTTGCATCAAGCAGCAGACAGCGGGCAAACAGCTCGGACATTGCAGAGGAACGCGGTACACCCATGTATCCCACTTCACGAAAGAGCGATGAGAAGATTCTCCGCCCTCAATACAAGGATATCTTGCAAGGTCAGACAGAATACTTCTCGAGGTTGTCGCATCAAATTGCAATGCTAACGTGAGGATCTAGATCCGGCAAATGCTTTGAATCTTATCAATCATTCTGCACCCCCCACGAATGCCTCTGTCAAAGACAGGGAGATACATTCAAGTCACATTTCAAGGATCAACAAGTTCAAGCGCATCCTTCAGGCAAGCACCGTTTCGCTAAACGAATTACGGGATCTCGCGTGGTCTGGAGTTCCAGAGGAAGTTCGTCCAATGACCTGGCAGTTGCTTCTTGGATACCTGCCCACAAACAGCGAAAGGCGAATCTCGACACTAGAGCGGAAACGCAAGGAGTACTTGGACGGAGTTCGACAGGCCTTTGAGCGCGGCAGCGGGGCAGCTGCTAACCCGCCTTCAACCAGCACAGGCCGTGGCCGGGGATTGGACGAGGCAGTGTGGCATCAGATCAGCATCGATGTTCCCCGCACAAGCCCTCACATCCCACTCTACGGCTATGAAGCTACACAGCGATCTTTAGAACGGATTTTGTATGTGTGGGCCATCAGACACCCGGCCAGTGGTTATGTGCAGGGCATCAATGATCTGGTCACGCCATTCTGGCAAGTATTTCTAGGTGTGTATATTACGGATCTGAATGTGGGAGAGGGTATGGATCCTGGTCAGCTACCCCGAGGTGTTCTGGATGCGGTCGAAGCCGATACTTTTTGGTGTCTGACCAAATTACTCGATGGGATTCAAGATAATTATATCTATGCCCAGCCGGGGATTCACCGACAGGTGAGGGCTCTGCGTGATCTGACAAGGCGAATCGACTCGGCTCTTGCGAAGCACCTGGAGCAAGAGGGCGTGGAGTTCATGCAGTTTAGTTTCCGGTGGATGAATTGTTTGCTCATGCGGGAAATGAGCATCAGGAATACCATACGCATGTGGGATACTTACATGGTATGCTCCCCCGCGCCTGCCATTATACTTTGTTGAAGATTGATACTGATGCTCGTGGTGTTTCTAGGCCGAGGAGCAGGGCTTCTCCCGATTTCATCTTTATGTTTGTGCTGCGTTCTTGGTCAAATGGACGGATCAATTGGTCAAGATGGATTTCCAGGTAAGTATTTTTCCCCCACAGCCTGTACCGCTGCAGAACAAGTCTAATGTCTAACGAATTTCATAGGAGGTTATGATGTTCCTCCAAGCATTGCCTACTAAGGACTGGACCGAGAAAGATATCGAACTCCTACTGAGCGAAGCATTTATCTGGCAGAGTCTATTCCAGGACTCGAGTGCACATCTTCGACCGCAAGGCGACGTGCCTCCTGAAAATGGTATCTTTTATTGAAAGTAATCATAATTCATCAATTACACACTGGACTCTATAATAGTCTGGCGCCCCAACAAGAAGACTTGAAAAGATTTAAGTCCCAGTCCAAATCCCAGTCCCAATCAGTTAAAATGGATTCCCTTCTGGTTGAAGGCCCAAAGCAACTTCAAGAAATCATTCTCGTCGCACATACGCGCACGTTTCTCGCCAAGACCAGTTTCATCTTCCAGAACAGAGCGCACCTTTTCGCGCACCAACTCTGCAACCTTGCCCTTCTTCTTCCGGGGGTTCTGGCCCTTGAGCGCCTGCGCGAGGCGGGCATTAGTCTCCTCTTTAAAGAAGTCAGGAACATCATCGTCATCCATTTCCATGACCTCATCCGCCTCATCACCCTCAGCGTTATCGCCATCGCCATCTTGTTGATCGCCCATGTCCATCACATCTCCATCGGCGTCTTCGGCCGGACCATCTTCGACAGGAATGTCATTCTGCGCACACCAGGTGCGGTAGTTTGACTCAAGGACTCCCATGATGGTGGGTGTGCCGATGAAACTGGATCGTAGAGTTTTGTTCTTACGCACAAAGGCAATGCGTAGCAGACCGTCCCACTCATCATAGTCAATCTGTGGCCTGGGTACCTTGGGAACCATCCGGATGACACTCGATTCAACCAGTGGCGGTGGCTTGAAGTTGTTCTTGCCGACTTTCATGATGTGGTCGATTTTAGCCCACATTTGAGCGTTCACGGAGAGACGACTGAAAAGTTTGTCGCCGGGTTTGGCGAAGAGGCGCAGGGCGAATTCGCGCTGGAACCTGGATGGAAAGGAAATATGTTAGCTTGATAGAGTTGAATAAATGGGTTGAAAGGACGCAGTTAGTATCGCAATGTGCAACTTACATGAGAATGCAAGAACGGGGTGCCGGGTTAGTCGCCAGCAGTTTGAATGTAAGAGGGGAAGAAATCTAGATGGGATGTTATTAGACTCCAATCCAGACCAACAAGACGTAGACGTAGACGTAGTCTCCCTCTTTTGTTTTCGTGGAAGCATACCTGGTAAGGAGTATTGCTAATGCAGACATCAAAGTATGGCAACTCAGTCTTCATCACATCACCAAGAATAACCTCGAGACGCTTCTGAGCCGGAGTGCCTTGGAAACGCTTGGTGACTTCAGCCGCCATACGAGGATCCAGTTCCACCGCAATAACCTTCTTCGCTTTATCCAGAATCTTGGCCGTCAAGTTACCAGTACCGGGACCGATTTCGAGGACAATCTGTTGTGGTCAATGGTTAGCATCTAGCGGAGTTTATGGGGATCCGGATCCCCGCAGAAAGAGATACTCACGTCACTTTGTTTGAGATCGGCCTTGAGGACAATTCTGGAGATGGAGATTTGGAGATTAGTCTCGACTTAACCTAACCAGGTGATGCACAATACAAAGACAAACTCACTGCTCGGCAATACCGGGGTTCTTCAGCACGTGTTGACCGATATCTGTGTTCATCTTGAAGATACTGTGGGCAGCAGAGGCTTTAGCGGCCGCATCTGAGGTTGCGCTGTTGCGCTTCTTCTTGTTGACTTTGGGCATTTTTGAAAATATCAGCTGTGCAGCCGGAAATCCGTCTGAAATCTGCAAAATCTGCAAAATCTTTGCAATTCAATTGTGTTGCCAAAGTCCAAAGATTCAAAGTGGGCGACTTTTTTTGCCGCAACGAAAAGATAAGATTGTCGGCGTCGGATCTACATTTTTCCGGCCGTTGCTTGCTGCTGCTCTACTACTTACTACTTCTACTACTCTCTTTGCGCCGACTTTCTCTAGCTGTCGCTGCGTTTGCCAACCATGGCGTCCGGACGCAAGGATTTCCTCAGCCAACAGGCGCCTGATAATTATGTCGCTGGTCTTGGTCGTGGTGCAACAGGCTTCACCACTCGTTCCGACCTGGGTCCCGCGCGTGAAGGCCCAACACCAGAACAGATCCAAGCCGCATTAACGAAACGCGCAGCACAACTCGGAGCTGCAGCACCCACTGCATACGGAAGCAATTCTCGCGAAAAGGGAGGCAAGGATGAGAAGGAAGATGGGGGGGGACGATGAACGATTCCAGGATCCCGATAATGAGGTGGGATTGTTTGCCTACGGGCAGTTCGATCAGGAGGACGACGAGGCGGATCGCATCTATCAAGAGGTAGATGAGAAGATGGATAGGAGGCGCAAAGCTCGAAGGTTAGTTCTTTTCTTTTATTACCCCCACCCCATTCTCCCCTGTCCCGTAAAACATTTTGTTCATCGGGCCAGTCCTCTATTTGGATAGATTGCCGACTATATTCGTTCGCCATCAACAGGGAAGCTCGAGAGCAAAAAGAACAAGACGATTATGAACAGAAGAATCCCAAGATTCAACAGCAATTTGCCGACCTTAAGCGATCACTCGCTGCCGTTTCCGAAGACGATTGGGCCAACCTCCCCGAAGTCGGTGATCTTACCGGCAAAAATCGACGAGCGAAGCAGAACCTACGTCAGCGATTCTACGCCGTACCGGATAGCGTCATCGCAGGCGCCAGAGACTCGGGACAATTCGATACAACTGTTGCTGACGATGGAGCTCAGCCTGACGGAGAGGCTGCTGATGGGACCATGACCAATTTCGCGGATATCGGTGCGGCGCGTGACAAGGTTCTGAAGGTCAGACTGGATCAGGCCGCGTTCGGGTCGACAGCCGCCAGCGATACCTCTGGAAGCGCCACTAGCATTGATCCCAAGGGATATCTCACCAGCTTAACACAGTCTGAGCAGAAGGCTGGAGAAATCGAGGTGGGTGATATCAAGCGAGTTCGAGTCCTGCTGGAATCGGTCACCAAAACCAACCCCAAGCATGCCCCTGGCTGGATTGCGCTCGCACGTTTGGAGGAGCTGGCGAGTCGTATTGTTGCGGCTAGACACACCATCGCTAAAGGATGTGAGCTCTGTCCGAAGAGTGAGGACGGCTGGTTGGAGAACATCCGACTTAACGAAGGCCATAATGCGAAAATCATCGCTGCCAATGCTATTAAAAACAATGACCGCTCAATGAAACTCTGGCTCGAGGCCATGAAGCTGGAGACAGATCTGCGCGCGAAAAAGAATGTCCTTCGACAGGCCATTCTGCATATCCCTCAATCCGTCGAGATCTGGAAGGAGGCCGTGAATTTGGAAGACGATCCAGCGGATGCGCGCTTGCTACTGGCCAAGGCTGTTGAAATGATTCCTTTGTCGGTGGAGCTCTGGCTGGCTCTTGCTCGACTGGAGACACCAGAGAATGCGCAGAAAGTACTCAATTCTGCCCGCAAAGCTGTTCCTACTAGTTACGAGATTTGGATCGCCGCCGCTCGTCTTCAAGAGCAGATGGGTACATTCGAGAAGATCAATGTCATGAAACGTGCCATCCAGTCCCTCGCCAAGGAAAACGCGATGCTGAAGCGAGAGGAGTGGATTGCTGAAGCTGAACGCTGTGAGGCGGAGGGCGCCATTCTCACTTGCGGCTCTATCATCCGAGAGACACTCGGATGGGGCCTGGACGAAGATGATGACCGCAAAGATATTTGGATGGACGATGCAAAGTCCAGCATTGCCCGAGGCAACTATGAAACAGCCCGAGCCATCTACGCATACACCCTGCGGGTCTTTGTCAACCGTCGATCAATCTGGCTTGCAGCCGCCGACCTTGAACGTAATCATGGCGATCGGGAGGCTCTATGGCAGGTTCTCGAGAAAGCAGTCGAAGCATGCCCCCAGAGCGAAGAACTCTGGTTACAACTTGCCAGAGAGAAGTGGCAGGCTGGAGAGATCGACGATGCTCGACGTGTCCTCGGCCGTGCTTTCAACCAGAATCCCAACAACGAAGATATCTGGCTAGCCGCCGTCAAACTCGAGGCCGACGCCAAGCAAATCGACCAAGCGCGTGAACTACTGGCCACAGCTCGTCGCGAAGCTGGAACGGACCGTGTCTGGATTAAGAGTGTTTCATTTGAGCGACAATTAGGCAATGATGACGACGCGCTGGATCTTGTCACACAGGGTCTTCAATTATACCCTAAGGCCGACAAGCTCTGGATGATGAAGGGACAAATCTACGAGTCTCAGAAGAAAATTTCCCAGGCACGCGAGGCATACGGAACCGGTACCAGAGCATGCTCCAAATCAGTACCACTCTGGCTGCTAGCCTCACGATTGGAAGAAAAGGCCGGCGCCGTCGTTCGCGCACGTTCTGTTCTTGACCGAGCCCGTTTGGCCGTACCCAAGAGCGCCGAGCTCTGGACAGAAAGTGTGCGAGTGGAACGTCGCGCGAATAATATCCAACAGGCGAAGAATCTCATGTCAAGAGCCATCCAAGAGATCCCAGCATCTGGTCTCCTTTGGAGCGAAAGTATCTGGCACCTGGAGCCTCGGGCTCAACGCAAGTCTCGCAGTCTGGAGGCTATCAAGAAGGTGGACAACGACCCGATCTTGTTCATCACCGTGGCGCGGATCTTCTGGGGTGAGCGACGATTGGACAAGGCGATGACTTGGTTTGAGAAGGCGATTGTTTCAGACAGTGACTATGGCGATGGTTGGGCTTGGTATTACAAATTCTTGCTGCAACATGGAACAGAGGTTAGTTTTCGTCCGAGAGTGCACGGGAACAGGAATTGGAACATTTACTAACGAATATTTTGTCCAGGATAAACGAGCCGACGTTGTCTCGAAGTGTGTCTCGACTGAGCCTAAGCATGGCGAGGTGTGGCAATCCATTTCCAAAGACCCAGCCAATGCGACCAAGTCGACGGAGGAGATTTTGAAGGCTGTTGCGGACACTATTAACTAAAGCCCGGTCACCGGACTGGGCTGTATTAACATGCAATGAAAAAGGGCGTTTTGAAGATGGAAGGAATTGTTCTATGGCTATTTTATTTCTACAATCCAAGTGATGAATTCGAATTCTACAACTATGTCAACTGTATAAAATGAACGAATTGATTCATGGGTATCGAACAAGCATGGTCTCCTCCAATACACCCCCGTCAAGAGACCACCGCCATCGTATCGTATCGTCTGTGCCAGTGCTTTTTGAAGTTTTCCAAATAAAATGGACAATCTCCAACAAGCTTATCCGTAAGTGCAAAAGGGAATATGTACTTTACATCGTTTGGGATTAGCCCCATATAAAAAAGAGAAAGCAAAAGGAGGAAAAATAGAAAACAACGCAGCAGCAAAGCCCGAAAGATCTTCAAGAGAACTCCAGAACCAAAATGCATGAAATGGGAGTCACGAGGTGTGACAACCGCAATAATCCCAGACGCCGTGATCCTCCAACCACCAAGAAAGACCGAAAGGGAATAATGAAAAGGGAAAAGAAATGGTAGCGTTGCAGCCGTAATTGGGGCAAGGGCAGGGCAGGGCAGGGCAAGAGAACGTAACAAGAAACAGAAGCAGAAGCAGCACGGGGTATAAATCTCAATCAAACCTTCCAAGCAGCCAGTCAAGCAGCCAGTGACAGACACTCATCAAGTAAAGAGCCCAATTGATCTCGATCCGCCGCCGTCCCACCCTCCCACTCCCACTCGTCGAACGAATCATCCACATCATCAAGATCCATTTCATCCTCAGTAACAGGAGCAGGCTTGATATCCCTGTTCTCACTGACCTCAGCCCCAGCCGCAGCCCCGACCCCAACAACACCATTCTCCAGCACCCGATCCTGTTTCTCAGTCTCAAGCTCATCTTCCAAATAGCCACCAACAATCTGGTCAATAATCAAAGGCATATGGCCCAGGATACCACCGCCAAGCTCAAGCGTTAATCTCAGATCTCGAACACCGAGCGCTCTCCGCGTCCCCGCTTCCCTCGCTTCAACAGGTAGTAACCCTGTAGCTGTATCCTTCACGATTTCACCACGAGTAAATGCGAGTTCTTCCCTTTCTAACTGTTCTCTGTAATTGCGCATCATCATACCGTTAATGGTTCCCGACGGCCCATTAGACCGAGTCCGAGAGAATACAGCAGAAAGTACCTCCTTGACGAACGTTTCTGTTGCGATTGCCATGAATTCGGCGCATGGTAGACCCGCGCCGCTGGGGAGGGACTCTTCGTAGCACATCGGTACCATGCGAGCGTGAATTGATTCGGCGTCGGGGAATTCTCCGGTTTCTGCGGCGAGGGGTTGCGCGTAGCGTTTTCGAATTTCTAGTTCCCAATCTACAAGTTGACGCGATTTGTTAGAAAATAGTCCTGGTCCTTGGGGGTGGGGGCCGAGGTCCGGGGGAGGATCCCGAGCCCGAGATGAGGATGCGGATGCGGATGCGAGGGGGAGTGTGTGTGAATAATGCAAGTGCGCATGTCATATCTGGGCGAGGATGGATGTGGAGATAAAAGTAAATGGTTGTCCTTACTGGTTTTGTTTAACCCGCCCGCGCTTGCGGGAACTTGGCTTGGGAGTTTGATCTGTTTTGCTTGATGATATTCTTCCAGCTCATTTGGCGCTGGATCGTTGGGGTCACGCTGGATGAAGTCGTTCGTTAGCCATAGTCTCACACACCAGCTACCTTCTCCCCGCGCGCAAGGCCAGGCCCTTCCTACACAACCACCAAGGCCATCGTCACGTTTTGAGAGGGGCAATTTCAGCGCATACCTCTGGAATCCCCTTAATTCGTCTCCGGTCTCTGGGCGGTAATTGCATAATCTCCGTCTTCAATCTTTGTTCAGCGGCGTCGCCCGAGACCGGCTTGGACACCATTGACGGCTTATCGTTCGCGGAAACCCAAGTTGCGACGCCATGATCGGGGAGGTCTCGTGTTAAATTGCCGACAATTGCGCAGATGAAGTTATTATGTAGGTGTTCGGTTTTGGGGTCGGCGCATAGGATGGGGTCGACTCGCGACGCGTATTCATTTTGGTTGTAATGTCCTATAAGGAGGGTAAGAGATTAAATTAGCTTCACTCTTGCGCACCATAGTTTCATCCATTTTAAATGGACAGAAATAGGGAATGTGAAATCAAATCAAATCCGAGATATCCCATTTCCTATTTCTGTGAAGGCAGCAACAGCAGCAACAGCAGCAGGACATACCTAGTAGGAACAGAGCAGTGGCCTCCTTGTACTCGGCCCACTTGTCTCCGATGGCGGCCTTCAGGTCCGTGTAAGAGTGTTCGAGATCGAGTCGCGGAACTGAGATCAAAGCTCTGGAAGATTTGACAGTCGTCTGAGCGTTTTGCGTCGCACTCTTCGCCGGATTTGAGGCCGAGTCGGTGCGACTCAGGGCGGCCGGGTCGATCTGCATGGTTGGAGGACTCGCAGGAGCGCGACGAGGCGAGACCGAAGGGTGGGACTACGCATTCATGTAGTAGGAGGTGTGCGCAACCGAAGAGAGTGAGGGACGAGATGGAATGGGCGTTGAGATGATGGATCGATGATGAAAAGGTAAGGGAGTGATGGAAGGAGGTTGGAGGTTGAGGTTCCGCCGTGCGGTTCCCCGCCAGAAACGGATGAGTCGCCCCGAATTCAGTGCAAACTGAACATCAGAGTATAAATTACGCAGGAAATACACATATTTACAGTCAAATAAGATAGATAACTAGATCAGATATCAGTGGTCTTAGTTAAATGGCATTTAGATGATTCTCTACGCTAATTGCATCACATCCTCACTCAGTACGCCAAAGAGCTGCCCGATCTCCGCAATGATCTCCATAATCTCTTGCGACAACTGGCCAGTTACAAGAACTACAACAATGTAAGCAAGTTTCAACCAGGGTGTACCAGAATAACCTATATAGGCCAAGGAAATAGGGAACGGAACTCACTGTAAGCATACAACAGGGCACAGTCCTCGTCGGTGGTTAATTGCGAGGCCTCATGGTCCTGGCGATATCGGTAGATGCGAGCCAACAACCTGTCGCGAGCATGATCGATGCTAGGGAGAACATCACTGAGCGGATATTCAAGCTTCATAGATGAAGCCATCACTGTAATAATGTTAGGACTCCAATTGAGACACAAACCCGGCTCCCACCCAATTGACTCAAGACGTACCAGATAGAAGATGGCTGATACGAGCCGAAAGTTGTCGTCGTTCATTCGCAGTATACCGAAGGAGACAGATCTCGCCCGCAGTCGCCATGTCGGACTTCATTAACTCGAGATTCATCGCATGAAACGCATTCGTCATGTTTCGCGTACGTCGGATAATAGTAGTGTAGGCACTGTCGGCGAAAGCACTCCGCAGTTCAAACTCAGAGCGTGCCGCAGCCAGAAGAGATTCCATTCGCGAGAGGAATCGCTCCAGCTCGAGTCTCTCCCGCGCAGTCATGTAAACAACAGATCGACCGCTCTTCTCCATGGAGGAAAGAGGGTCCCGTTTCCATACGAGACCGAGTCGTAGCCAAAGCAGACTAAGGCCGTCCTTCAATCGTTCCCGAGCACTGATGGGCCAAATGAGTCGAGTAATGATAACACCCCAGATACAACCCGAAAATACGGCCACAACTCGATGAAGTACAATTTCCGAAATGATGGGTTCCTGACCACCTTCATCCTGTGACCCGCCGCCCTCCTTCTGGGATAGTGAATAGGCATAGAGCACGGACAAATTGTAGGTGAGCATGATGAATCGTCCCATGGGCCCATTGCCTCGGACAATAGTGATCCATGCGGTCCAGGCAGCCATAAGCCAGCCAAAAAATGCCAGGCCATAGACATTACCGCTTGTACTGATCCAAACCACAATGGCACAGACGGCTCCTAGGCATGTTCCGAAGAAACGTGCGTAACCCGTGGTATTGGAGGCTCCGATGGTCATCGAGCAAACAAGCATGTAAGAGAGCAGACCCCATTCGCCTCGCCAGTGGGTGTAAAATGGACGGGTGGAAGGGAGGAAAGCTGGCATGGCATAAAGCGCAGCGCCCGCTCCAACCTTGATCGCATACTTGGTGTCATCACGGCGGAAAAACTCGAGAGACTTCCAAAGACGATAGCCAAGTCTTTCCTTGACGCTTCTCTCAGCAGGAGGTCGTAGACTAGCTCGCGTTTGGGCGGCATTGCGATTCTCTGCGCGTAATGGGGCCATAAAAGAAGCTTCTAGGATCTAGTTAGTATGGTTTGCGCTAATAGACTAAATTTCACGGATGCGGCACGACAAACCTCTTCGAACGACATGGTCCCCCTTGTACTTCCAAAACTTCAACCAGCTCCAAGATCGCCCATTGGGTCTTTCCTCGGATTCGAGCTGCAATTCATCTAATATAGCGAGTAATTCGTGAAGTTGCTCGCCGAATTCCAGCAGTGAGAAACTGAAATGACCACAACTGGCAGATACTTCCTCCAGGTCTGCCTCGGCTTCTGGAGTCTTCATTTTCATGGCCTGTGTTTGCTGGTAGAGCTCTTTGAGTGTCTTCTCTCGTGATTCGCGGTAGAGTTCAAGGGCTCGGTCCAAACTCATGCGGAGGCGACTGTCCACTGAAACTTTGTAGGCTGGGGCTGCACCGAAAGGAATTTCGTTGAATATCTCTTTCATTGTAAAAGCCAGTGAGCGCTATCAATTGTTAGTTTTGTAGGTCCTCGCCTTTCTTTGGGAGGGGAGATTACCATAGCCGGGCCTAAATGTGAAATGAAAATTGTGAACACATCCGCAGGAAGCAAAGGGTTTCTCTCATTCAAGTCGTCTTTCTTGTTCGACGATGGGGAATTTAATGTCCCACTTGGTGAGTAATCTTCCTCGGAACGCTCCTCAATTGGTTCCAAGATAGATCCGTCAGGGAATGACCATGATCGCTCGAGAGAAGCAAAATAGTCGAAGCGAATGCTACCTTGAGGGTGAGCGTTTTCACTCGATGATCCAGACTCCCGGGCGATGGTCTCTCGAATCAGGCTAAACTGCAAAGACGCCGCACTGCGCAAGCCTCCCAGGTTGTGGGTGATATCTTGTACCCAACGGACGAGATTTTTCTCCAAGCGATACTCCTTTTCAGTACCTGCGACAAAGTGCTCGAGTTTTGCCTCGCGCACTAAATTATCAAGCTGACTGTAGGCTTTGCGGTGTTTGGCTTCGGCCGCAAGAAACTCCTCCGATTTGAGCACCTCTTCTGAGCCACTCAGAAAGCTCTCCGTGATCATGGCTAGCATGACGGCCAATGTATCTGCGGACGTCACGAGACTCGCTCGAAGCTTTTTGCGTGCAGAAATGGGAAAGATCAGAAAGGATACCATCGTGGCAGCAACCACGCCCATAATCACCATCTTCAGGACCTGAGAGATCTTCCTCAGAGACAAATCACCGCTCTGAACTGCACCTTCTTTTGTTAAAACCGTAATCGTCGAGAGGGACGCGAGCGAACAAGCCACATTCACCAGCGGATCACCCAGGCGCTGCTTAGTCCATCCAACAAACCCCAACCCACCTCCGCAAAAAACAATCAAAACCAGAGCATGGCCAAGGGCCGGTGCCATGAGAATATCTTGAAACAGACTTTCAAACAACATACTCGAAACCGACAAGAAAGAGGAGTAACAGAAAGCAAGCAGTGCGCAAATCAAGGCACGGAACATACTTCCTCGAGACCTGGCAGGATGAAAGTACACCGTGACAGTAGCAACCATATGTTTCCCATCATTCTGACCGAGAAAATTCGAAACAGCCGGGATAAAAGTCGCGCACGAACCAAGTAGGTAAGCCAGACTAAATTTCAAAATCCCAATGCCCTGTTCCGACGCCACGAATTGTTTTGATCGGGTCGCGAGTCCTCGCGCCCGCGCAGAGACCCGCTGTATGATTCCATCGTGATGTGTTTCGATTTCGCCCGTGAGTAATCCGCGACGCTCGTCGTTGGCGCTATCGTCATCGGCAGCTTGTGCAGTGCCTGCGATGCTGGGGTTATGTAGGTTCACGAGGCCTTTGACGCGTTGGCCGGTTCGGGGGAGGACAAATGTTGCCTGGCGTAGCTGTATGGTTGTTAGAGGGTTTCGCCGTTGTGAGATCTGGGGGGTTCCTCGACGGGGTCTTTGTGTGGGGGAGCTCTCTCAAGCTGCTGACAGCTCTCGCGCGGTGTAGGTTTAACATACCTGAGGCCGCAGGAAACGGCGTGGAATGGAGCTACTTGGAGCTCCAGTCGTCGACATTACGGGGATTTCAAGAAGGGGGCGGCTTCATTGCGTGCGGAACATTGTTGGTGAAAGCTCAGCAGGAGATATTCCCTGTTTCTCTGATCGCTGCAGTCTTGCACAAGGCTTGCAGGTCTCCACGTTTTGCTGCCTGACGATTGGAAGCGGAGCCCTTTGAAGGAAGAGGCCGCGTGAGGGTCGGTGCGGCCACGTCCGGTGGGCAATGGCCACGCACTTTCTATATGTCACCTAGGCAGTGTAGGCAATGCATATATTGCATGGTGTATATTGCTCATGATTTGACTGTGCCTTTTTTAGAAATTCCAGAGCTCTTAGGGTCTTCACTTATACTGGGCACCTCCGTAATCTAAATCTTATACTAGTAAAATCATCTTCTGAAGAAGTCCATCTTGGCAGGTTATAATTTCAATACTAGTAGATAATAGTATAGTATTTCCAAGGTTTACTTACACAACGGATGAATGATGATAAGATACCTACTAGTAGAACTTGATAGTTACGGAAATGAAGCAATAGTAAACGGAGGTCATAAGAGCGTGCTAGACCGCTACCGCCAGCTAGTAAACCCTCTGCCTCAGTGCGGGTTTCGCCAATATGTATGGGCACAATGACATTCGGCGGCATGTGCCCCGAAAAATACGGTAAATGCAGCAAAGATGAAAACTTTGCAATGATGGGCTTCTTTTATGACCACAGTGGCAACTTCTTCGACATGGCAAATGCCTACCAAGATGGCCAGTCTGAGGTCTGGCTAGGCGGATGGATCGCCTCCCGCAAGAACCGCGACGAGCTCGTGATAGCAACCAAGTACACCTCTGGGTATATGCTGCACCGCAAAGACAAGATCCAGGCCAACTTAGTCGGCACCGGAACCAAGTCCAGGAACCACTCTGTGGACGAGTCTCTACGCAAGTTCCAGACCACCTATATTGATCTATTTTACGTGCACTGGTGGGACTACACAACCTCGATCCCGGAATTGATGCAGAGCCTCAACCACCTAGTCGTGTTAGGGAAGGTGCACTATCTTGGCATTTCAGATACACCTGCTTGGGTCCTGACCAAGGCGAACAAGTACGCTCGCCGGAACGGGCTACGACAATTCTCGGTGTATCAAGGGAAGTGGAATGCCGCGAGGCGATACCATGAACGAGACATCATTCCCATGTGCGCAGATGAAGGAATGGGTCTTGCCCCGTACGCGACATTGAACGCCGGCAATTTCCAGACGGCCGAAGACTATAAGGCCCCCGAGAAGTCTAATAATGGCCGCAGATTTATCCCTGTGTGCGCGCGGGATAGGCAAGTTGCTGCTATCCTGGAGAAAATCGCCAACAAGAAGGGTGGAGGTGTGACGCTGCTGGATATCGCGCCGGCATATATCTGTCATAAGGCGCCTTATGTCTTCCCAATTGTTGGTGGTCGGACTGTTGACCCTCTGAAGAGGAAGTATTCCTGACCTAGCAGTTTCGCTATCAAACGATGAGGTTGAAGAGGTTGAGACCGGGCATGATTTTGATCATGGATCCCCTCATAGCTTTTTGAGTGGAATTTTGTTTGACCTTTTAACACCCGAGGGGGGGCTGCAGGCCCCGAGGATGTGTTGTTGACCAAGCCATGTGGTCCTTTTGACTGGGTCGAGCGTCCGAAGCCGATTAAGCCTTACCCGTCGACATGGATGCTGGGAAATTTTGAATCGCGATTATTTTTGGCCGGTCACAGAATTGTACACCCAATAATGTCCATGGATAGTTTGTCTAAATTGTTTTCTCCGTACGGAAAGTCTAGAGCCCGTCATTATGCTGGAAGGCGGGCGCAGACCAGGGACAAATGTGGTGCGCAGATGAATACGTAACTCAATTTACCGTATCGCAACTCCAATTATCCTACAAAGGTCTCCTCAACAGTGTGATAATACCACAGACGTACACACATCAGTGACCGCTGTGGTAATTTTGGGCAACTCAGCGGACCCGAGGAGGTGTCATTACTAGGTCAGCACCTATTATTGTCATGACGTAAGAGACTTCCAGTGGTTTATATATACATTCATGGATAACAGTAATAATAACCAAAGAAGGTTCAATCTACCTTATCCAAAACATCTGCCAAATAGATTCCATGCTTAGGCAACAAATGACAATGTCGAGGATCTTTGCCAGGTTGACAACGCCAGCCAGAGCGTGTAGGAATCATGCATACCTCAATCTGGCAGCAAAATACTACCTTCCATCGCGTCGTATATCAATGAAAATAAGTGCAAAGCCTCAATCGGAAAACCGCCAGGAGGAACCTCGCACGTGGGACCTGGGGCTCGCTCGGACTATTTTATTTTCGTCTTCCATCATAGCGAGCGTTGTCGTATATGCCAATCTACAAAACCCACTCTACTTGGATTCTACACGAGAAGGGGCGTCTAGGCATCCAGATCACGCGTTAAATCATCCAGTCACACAACCAGGGAAACCATCTTCATCTTCATATTTCTACACGAACGATTCTCACGGGAAGGAAAACTCCGACGAAGCCAACATGCTTCCTACAGAAGAAGCTTTACTCACAACCGCACCCGATGTCCCTCCACGAATAACAAGAAACTACCCAGTCCTCCTTAAAGTGAATCTAGTGACTGATACAAAGGTAGAAAAGTTGACCAGCCAGTATAAGTACGAGAAATGGAACTTCAACGGCTCAGTTCCTGGACCATTCATTCGCGCGAGGGTGGGGGATGTCGTGGAGCTATCACTGACAAACTGCGACAAGTCCGGTAATACCCATAATATCGATTGTCATGCATTTTTGGGTCCCGGAGGAGGATCGGCTCTGACTACAGCCGAGGAAGGACAGACAAAAACTGGGAGGTTTCGTCTCCAATATCCCGGACTCTTTCTATATCACTGTGCCGCCGCACCTGTGCCTGTACACATCGCCAACGGCATGTATGGTCTTATGTATGTGCAGCCAGCTGAGGGTGACCTTACTCCGGTAGACCACGAGTACTACGTGATGCAAAGTGAGTTCTACCATGAGCCACCAGAAGTGGAGGAAAATGGAAGACCGTCATCAGAGGTGGAATTTTCGTACCCGAATGCGTTGCGTGAAGATCCAAGTGTCGTTGTATTCAACGGGCATGAAAACGCATTGACAACGGAAAAACCACTCAAGGCCAAGGTTGGAGAGACCGTTCGCATCTTTTTCGGCAATGCAGGACCAAATCTGACGAGTTCTTTCCATGTCATTGGAAGTAACTTCATGAGGGTATATCGGGACAGTGATGTCCTAAGCCCGCCAGGTCAATTTGTGCAAACTCAAAGCGTTCCACCAGGGGATGCCACAATAGTCGACATGAAAATGTTTGTTCCTGGGACATATACGCTTTTGGATCATGCAATATTTCGTCTGGAGAAAGGGGCTGTTGGGTATTTGAACGTTTCAGGGGATCCAAGGCCAGATATCTATCAAGGCAACGAACCGCCGGCCCCTTGTTTTGGCTGTAAGCTGCATCCTTGAATGTTGGTCATTGTTTAAAAGTATTTCAAATACAGCATGAGTATTGGTTCTTTGGTTATCAACGTCAAATTCTTCACATGGCTCTTAGGAAGAGGAAGAACCTAATCGAGTTTTATTTGTACCACTCTCCCATTATACAGGGAGGATCGAAATCAGTTTCACCACTTGCGCACAGAGATCCATTCTCGAACCCTCCTTCTGAACAAACTAATCTCAATCCTGCTTAGTCTGGTTTCAAATGGCGAATTGTTTTGAAAGGTGGTATTATACGTGTCTCGGTGGTTTAAATTACGTGAAACACGCTTACACTTGATCCCGCCGAAAGCCTGCTCGCGTGGAACACTGTCCGCAGCGTCAACTACGTTCGTCCCTATCCCTACATTTGGTAAAAGCAATTTCGAGTGATCTAGCCAATGATTTTGGATTCATACCATCTGAATGGGCAGACCTTTAGATCTGCGAAGTGATGGGAGCGATGAGGCTTAAAGCTAAGCTATAGCTAAACACTACGGTGGAAGTGACTGAATAATTACAACAGTTCATCAAAAAGTCCAAAGTACTTGGAATGGAATTTCTCTACCAGGTTTCTCGCAGTTATAGAGCAGGTCTACATTGAAGACGATCTAACAGCTCCTCGTCTTTCAAGGAGGCGCACAATGCCCTGACAACATATCTCTGAGGCAGCCTGAAGAGCGTTGCCATACTAGCCGCCCTGTGTGTTGACATCTGCACCCTTATCCAGAAGTAGTTTGATAATTGCTAGATGGCTGCCCTGTTAAGGCAGCCTAGAGAGTATTACTATGCTAGCCACCCTGTGTGTTGGCATATGCTCCCTTGTCCAGAAGTAGTTTGACAATCGCTAGATGGCCGGCCTGTGAGACAGCCTGGAGAGCGTTGCCATACTGGCCGCCCTGTGTGTTGACATCAGCTCCCTTGCCAATAAAATTACGTGCCGGTACCAAGAGCCTACTGAAATAAGCATAGTAAAGCCTAGAGCTTTTTAGACTAGTAGGTTATCGTACTAGCTCATATCACCCTGATACAATCGAGCCCATCGTTCAAATGTTGCTTCCCCTTCTAGGAAGCCTACTGTCATTCCTATAATTTCTTCGTCGGCCTGAATCAACGCAGCATGGTATGTCCACACTTCGGCCGCATATCTTGCCAGCGGAAAATACCGCCTCATCTCTCTTGCGCTACCGTTGATGTCTGTAAGATATATCAAGCACGTCTTTGTGATAGAAATGCTGACAGTCATAATCTTGAAAGAATTATATTCCAAAAGGCACTCTTTCACAGAGAAATGGGCAAGATGTAACTCTCCATAACGGGTATGAACTGTCACTACGCTGGGACAGTAGGCCAAAATATCAGTCTCGCAAAATAATCAACATTTCATGTAAAACCCTCGTGAATCGTTTTAAATCCTCGTTACTATTACCTCTTTAACTTCAGCCAGCGTTAGAGATTGCTTAGAGTACACTAGGAATTGTAGAAGTCGTATGGCGTCGTTTTTTAGCTCCGTTGCTATGCTTTCAAACATGCGCTCGTATGTCTTATCGAGATCCTGCGGCAAGGTTTCGAGAGCCTTCCCTATATCTTCCTCGTGGCGACATCGAGCCAGGCTGTCTAACTGACAGAATCCCCACCTAAACCTGATTGAGGTGTTAGTAAGCTATCAATATATTGATCGAAGCAATGATATCTCACATCCCTTCGGCGCCGTCGCCAATTCTTTTCCGGATTTCATTCATAAGGCTCTGGGACAAGGACTTCTTCGTAAAATCACGCCGTTGAGAAAGTTGTGCTGTAACCCACGATCGAATATCAGAGGTAACGGCTTGTTTATCAAGTCCCAGGCAGTTTTGCTTTCCTATTAAGGGGGGAATGTCACGCAGAAACTCGGATTCAGGTCGACCGGTAAGAAGCAGCTGGACATGGACCAACTCTGGCCTAGACACCATATCCTTGATCCACTCGAGCACAGCCTCCCTTGTTTTTGATTCGTCCAATGCGTCTAGAACAATAAAAACTTTTCTCTGGACTACGAGCATGTTGAAAACAACACCCCAGAGCACCTTTGTCGTAGGTTGGTCGCTGCCATTTCGATGTGCCTGGAACAAAGCATCGAGATAATTGGCAGAGTAATCTGCGGAATATGTTCAATTGTTCCCTCTTCGTCCGCAACTTCGGCACATTGACTTAGGACCCACGAAAACCGCGTCACATTTGAAGGGGGCTGATTTTGGTCACCAGTGGAGTCCTGCCAAGTTCCTTGTAGGAGAATTTAGTTTCAACATACGTTAAAGTCCCGCTTGTTGAAGCGGGAGAAAGAAGGGGAGATCCACTTACCGTCACATAGAATAATAAGACGTTTCATTTCTCCGCCTGTCCTCGCTACTTTATCAGACTGAGCCAGTCGTAGAAATATTTGAAAGAACTATGCATTCAATATTACCTCAAAGAGGGTATTGTGGCCTCTACATAAGGGAAATACTGACCATTGAACGAGACCGTACCGAGCAACGTGGGGCATTAAAATATCTTGGCTCCAGATATCGTTATATCATATTCTTAATTGCGGGTACATAAAGTTCAGCTCCGCGCAAGCTCCAACCTTCGGACAACAGACAACTTTATCCCAACTTCGACACCTTATTTGCTCGAAAAGGGCACCTGACTATATATGATATATTATGAGATATCAAAGACTGAAAGACTCATTCAGATTCAAGTTGTCAGTGGCAATGCCATTGGTCTACGAAACGAATACGTAATGACGAGGAGGGAGCGATATGAGCGAATCGCTCAGAGCGATTGGATGTCCTATAAAACAAAGCAAGCTCATATGTTCATACACAAAGTCTAGAACTGTCGATCCAGGCTGGCTAGGGATAATTAGTAAGAAGGATCCTCTGCTGTGCATGCGCGGGAAGTATATGGAATCTCTGATCGCGATAGAATTGCGTAAGTTGTAAAGGTGTCTCGTTAGTAGTGTCTAACCTGTCCGTCCGAACCCAATACATTTTTCACGACCTGATTCAATCAACAAAGACTAGGGGGTATTGTGCAGATACTAATCTCACAAATCAGCATCCTGTTATCTAGCACGTTGTCGCGCAGTCTGCTTCGACCAGCCCTTGGCTAGGAGGGCTCCTCTAATACTAGAAGTTGTAACTATGGATTGAAACTCGCCCCTCAGAAATTCAGCTATATCTTCGAGGCAAAGACCAGGGTTTCTCGAATGAGTGGTCACAAAGGACTTTGATCATAGGAGCGTCACGTTCTTTTCCGACCTACTCGGGTTACGGGACGTAAATTCTCCAATTTGCCTCTTTCCACCTACTATATATAACCCTATCAAGGGATGTCTGGTACATACGACCATAGGGTGTGGAGAACAGGGCTTCCCGTCCGCTCAGCCGTACTTAAGCCACACGCCGGCAGGTTAGTAGTATGGTGGGTGACCACATGCGAATCCCTGCTGTTGTATGTTTTTGTTTTGTTTTTTATCTCTTTTTGGGCCTTGCCGCCCTACCGCTTCAGTCCCTTCAGCCCCGCACCTGAACAAACTGATTTGCTGACGCTGTAGAAACAAGATACGTTGTTGCCACCACCACTGTCTGGTCCGGTCTCGGTTATCTTCTCTCCAGGGACGCAGTGAATTTTTTTCGGTGACTTCGTCGACAAAATAACAGGATGAGCTTGGGATATGACAATCCTTGGACAATTCCCGATGCAGTTTGGACCAGCGGCTACTAGGAACGGCACGGGCCGTGGTGATCTCCTTTCGCGGCCCTGGTCAGGTCCCACCACCCACCACCCACCTTTTTTCTAACCACCAATTGTGAGGGCTATGTAACCGCTTGCGTTCGGCGCGGAGGACTTATTGATTTCGACGAATAGAGTTCATAGGAATGTCAAGGATTGATCTACGCCTCAATTGCCTGATCAATGAACGAGTAAGCCTCCCAAAGGTCTCTCGACCGAAAAATAAGAGCAATATGTTGAATGATCATGAGAATATTCCAATCTATTCACTTCTTCATAATTTCACAAGAAATTTTGAGATTAAACGACCAGAAAGCTGCTTCTCCGGGATCAACCAAGAGGAAGTTAGGTTAGGCCGGCTTACATGACTGAAGCGGCTAAGCCAGAAAGAGTTTCCACAGGAACAATTGCATAAGTCATCCCGTATCATTTCAAACAGAGAATTAGGATTGCTGCAAAGCTGTTGCGAGTTTAAGCCACCTGCCCCGACCACCCCTCCTTCGCGAGCCTTCTGCGAAGGAAACCCGTATAACAGATTAATATCATAAAAATAAGTGACCCATAAAATGACATTGTTAGAAATCTTCCGTCGCAAACCTTCTCATCATCATTACCAAGGTTGCATGTAATAAGCGGGCCAAATAGCAATACCATGACCGCTAGAGTAGACCTAATTTAGTTAGCTTGGTGCTCGTTCAGAGGCTGAAAAGGTATATCTCACTTGAGAGGGTGTCGAGCAAATGGTACGATAAGCCATTTAACAATGGGGTTGTCAGGATAGACGTCTGCGATCCCAACAGGGCGATTTTGTAAAATAGGATCCACTTCAGGGCTGCGAGCATATGCTGACTTCGGGTCTTGGGGGCCTCCTCTTGCCATTTCGAACGGTAAGAGAATCAGGATGCCAAACAGCAGATCCGATGGTTGGTTCAATAGAATAGATAGCTGGGGACCAAAACTTGCGGAGAGCCAAGTGTTTAAGTGACGAGAATGAGCCCCGTGGCCTGGGAGATATCTCGAATCTCTGGGGTATAAAGGAGATGGCAAAAGAAATAAAATTGCGCGGACTGACTTTCTGTAAGCCTCTCCAGGGTGGGGCGGTGTAAACCAGCCCGATTTGAATGTCCCACGCGTTGTTGATGAAAACTATGTATGAAACAGAGACATTCAAGTTACCAACATATGTACGCCTTGGAGTACTCCGTAAGTACGGAGTAGTACTGGGCACATCCTGCAGCCTGAAATAATTGACTTTTTACGCCCCACAAAATCCAGAGGGCAGGGCTGCAATCGATTAAAATTTCGGCTTGTCAATCTTAAATGTCTCGGATATGCTCGGCGTCGCCGAAGCTTGATACTAACATAGTACGGAGTAGTTAGTAATCGGTTCCACTTAAATTTTGCCAAGCCTTGCTACTGCAGGATGGTCTCCTCCGATGGAGCCTCGCATTCGTAACCTAACCACAAATAGAGGTACAAGCGACTGAATGGCGATACCTAGTGCTAAGCTCCCTGCGAGAGCTTGAAATTCCGCCCCAAGGTAGTATTTTTTAGAGCCATAGAGACGCCAAGAGCTCCGCTGGAGCTATAGGAACTAATAAAGCCTGGGATACTGGGTTTTACCCCTAAACGAAATAATTATCTCAGGGACCCCTGCTCTAAATTTCTTGACAGCTAAATATAAATAAACGATAATATAACTATAAATTAGTACAGTATTTGACCAGAGGATTTGATGGATTGTAGTTAAATGTAAAAATTTGTTGATTTGTCTGCCTTATATGTAGTTATTGTAGATCTGTAGATCACTCTGTCTAGCCAATATATTGTGGTCTACTTGAGTAGGAGTTGAATGATATACTAGTGTAGTTAAGTACCTCCGCTCTTTAGTCAGGCGCTCTTTAGCGGCATTATTTACTAGTGGCCAGAAGCTGGCTATCACATGCCGTATCTGAGAATCTGAGGCAGACCCTGTAAGAACCCTGATAGCCGCTTGTGTAATGAAGAGGCCTACAGAACCAATTTTCTGCGAAGTTCTAGTCTTTTGACTAGTCCGTGATGGATTGACAGAAACCCAAAAGCGTGCTATTTTCTAGAGGGCGGATGTATGTTGAGATAGCAATATTGTTAGTATCGTGTTAATTAGGTGAGAGGAATTGACTTATGTACAGTAAGTACTAAACAACCCTAGTTCAAATTTAGCAAATTCTACTTGACCCACCCAAAAAAAAAAACATAAAATATCTTCCAAGAGTAAAATCCAAGGCAACCCATATCTAGGCTAGACAGAGTAATCTACAGATCTACAATGATCTATATCCAAGGCAGACAAATCAACAAATCTTTACATTTAACTACAATCCATCAAATCCTCTGGTCAAGTACTGTACTAATTTATAGTTATATTATCGTTTATCATATTTAGCCATCAAGGTATTTAGAGCAGTATAAGACAATTATTTCGCTTAGGGGGGTAAAACCCAGTATCCCAGGCTTTATTAGTTCCTATAGCTCCAGCGGAGCTCTTGGCGTCTCTACGACTCTAAAAAATACTACCATGGGGCGGAATTTCAAGCTCTCGCAGGGAGCTTAGCACTAGGTATCGCTATTCAGTCGCTTGTACTTCTATTTGTGGCTAGGTTACAAATGCGAGGCTCCATCGGGGGAGACTATCTGAAGTAGTTAGTCCATATATGGAACAAAAGCTACGTTTTTGAGAAACATGAGAAGTTTTTTACTCTACAAACCATGATAAGACACATTTCAGCCCTGGTACTAGATCTACGCCCCTCCTCGTACACTCGCTTAGGGCTAAATATAACGGCTTAATACAAACGAATTGTTGGATTCCGGAACCTGCAAAAGTATATAAAGAGGGCAACTTCCAGTTAAATTGAATGAAGAACAACTTGAAGCATTACAAGATACTTCAAACTCTCTCGAGTCATTCATATCCAATGAAGTACATCAACCATCTTTGTTCTTTCCTCGCTGTTGCTCGGCTAGTCTCGGCTGCCCCAACAGCTTCGAGTGAGCTACCTGCTGTTCCTGAAGTTGACGATATTGCAAACCAAATGATCCTCTACGAGGGGGATGAAGATGAGCTTCTGGGTCGCAGTCTAGCGAACCCTCTCGAGCCGCGTATGGTCTGTCGGAGAATGGGAAGGGTCATCATGAGAATTGGTACCAGTGCTGCTGTGTAAGTCATCAAACATTACTTTTATTATTGTGCTTCTTCTCTTTACCTTATTCGGCGCACCATATACTTCAAGTTTCTAACAGGCAATAGCGCCGCATTCGTCCATGTCGGAACTGATTACGCTTCGTATGTCTGCGAACAAGAAAATGCAGCCGAATGTGTTAAGTATGTTGGCTATGTTCAGCACGGTTTGGACGGCCTTTTTGTCGTGTTGGGCTTTGTCAGTGGTGCAATTGGCCTCAACAACAACAATTATCAGCAGTCTTTTGATAGTCCCGCGAAGCGAGATATTGCCGAATCTTCGATGCCTGACTGGAATCTTCTCGATCAGGTCCTTCGCAACGATGGTGGCTGGACGTATGATTCAATGGATACAGTCGACCTAGCCAACATCACTATAAACAAGCGAGACAGCGATCCAAACCTTGTCCATCGCACCATTGCCCGCAACGTGGAAATTGATGAGGAGGGCAACACTTCTGACTTCGGCTTCAGCTTCTATGATAACGGTGACGTGAACATGCAGATTGGTGGTGACTCTGGAAGTCTTCCTTCTGGCAATGAAGGGGGCTCTGATCTGAACAAGCGCTTCAACGGGGCTGGTTTTAAGATCTCAGCTACCACCCGTGTTCGCTCCAGGTTGACACGTGCTCATCAGACCAAAATGGCCTATTTTATGGCTCAGGACTGGGCAAGTGACGCGAACAGCATGAAGATGTCTGATTACATCGGACTGGTCAAAACCGATCACCAGGCCAACTTCTACTTCCGTATCATTCCTGAGACCAAGGGTTTCGGCCTCAACTACGAGAGTGTCAACGTTTGCGGTCAGCTGGCCCAATTTCTATAATCTGCATGACTTGCTCTACTCAATGTGTATCTAGCAAAAGTCCAACATCTGACTGAAGATTCCCCAATTCAGAGCTTCCGTCATCGGGACGGTTTTTGTAAACTACCAAAGCACGACGACCGAAGGACGGTTATTCATTTATATTCAAGAATATTTCCACCAGTAGCGCGTCTTCACCTTTTCAGCGGAAAGATCTGGCTTTTGGGCTTCTTTGTATTTTAAAATTGTATCTTGCTATAGTATGTGAATAGAGTATAGGTTCCTCAGAAAGACTCTGGAATCACATTCACGGGTTGGGCATCATTAGTAACATGTCGGATTGATCCTAGGCTGTTCCTTGCTCCACTTTGGAGAAGCACGACCCTGTACTGTCCCTTGAGATTATCATTTACTCCGTACGTAAAGAATTCTTTTCTTCTTTTCCTTTGATTTGATTACAAGCCCTTAATTCAAGTGAAAAGACGTCTACTAGCAAAATAATGAGTCTATTTAGATACATGTGAGATACTGCCTGCCTTACCACATCAATGGAAACACCCCACCACAGGTCACTGGTTGATTCTACCGCTACTTAATCACAAATCATTACCTCATGCATTTCGATTACCAGGTTTGCACATGATTCGTGGAGTTGCCTCGTTCGCTGATGCGGGCGAGCGCTTTCTTAGCGCACTCCTTCAGCCCTAGTGCCTTTGGCTGGTTATATGGTTCTCTGCGGCCATTACTCATTACCCTGTAATTAGCCAGCCGAGAGATATATCGAAGGCAGGCAGGCAGTCCCAGTTGAATTATACATCTGTTTTATCAGGCTTAGTCAGCCTTAAAGATAGGATCCGTTGGCAAAACCTGGCCTGCTGGCCACAGAAATTTCGTCTTCTTTTAAGAACTATTTCCAATCAGAATATAAGGTTTACTTGGTTTATAAGCATAAGCACTTGGTAATTAGTCTTCGTTCTATGGCAGAAGTTGTTTCTTCTAGCGAAGCTGACATAGAGACGGTGTGCAAAGAGCTCCTCGGAGAGCTGGAATACGTTTGCAGAATTTTCAAAATCACATACAGAATGCTGGACTTTAGCAACATCCTATTTACTTGGTAATGTAAGGTTAGGTATGTCTCTTAAATCTGTACTGTAATTCAAGCACTGCTGATATAATCTAGCAAACATCGGCAAGTCTTTACTATCCAACTCTATACTAGCCAGAATTTTAAAGAATATATAAGACTTTGGATTCGTCATGATAATTTTGAGTGACCGTGCCGCTTTACTACACAAGTCAAATCAAGACATTAATACAACGAATCTTTTAAAATGTGAGTAATATCACATATCATAGGATGTTTGGAAAGTCAATCTTCTCGATTCAATTAACTAAAGCTGTCACAGGGAGCTTAAAGTTGAGTTAGCGAGGTTGGGGGTACGGCAGGTGAATTATATTATGAATTAGAGGGTACCTGAAAAACAATTAAAACATCAATGCCTTTAGTAGGGTAATGTTCTACAGAAACAGCGCACTACTTTAATTTTGTAAAACTGTCGAATAACATCTAGCCAAGGCTGATAAATTTTCGGAGGAAACTGCCCAATTCTGCATTCGATGCCACAAGACAGAGACTTGCGCACGCTGGCCACGGGCAGCCCACTGACGTTGAGAACACCTTCTAATCTACGGCCGCATATTGGCGATTAACATGTATTATTGAATCTGAATTTGAACGTAATTCCGTGCTCTCCTAGTTATGTTAAAAAATAAGCCCGTTGGCTGGCCGCACAAAAGAAGTGAACTGAGGACAGTCGTACCAATCGCAGTTCACGTAGACGCCGGGGTTGTTGCTGGTGGAGGCCATTCCGATTGGAGACAAAAATACAAGCTGTATCGACATGTTTTGTAGCTTGAGGATGGCAACGATAGGGAGATGACACATTCTATCTATAAGCACTGCCGCTCTCGAAGTTCACGCAAGAGTACGGTAGTTGTAATCGCAAATTTCGTGCACACTTGAGCGTCTGTCATACCGCAGCGCATGGGTTAAATGCAGCAGTTACAGCTGCGAAGACAGCAAGGGTGTTCTCGAAATGCATATTCAAATGTGTGTTCAGCGTAACACGGTCAATGTGATGGACTAATATCATGAAATCTGAATTTCTGCAGGTAAGGGGTACTGAAGATCGATAAACCAAATATTGACTGTCCTACTATAAAAACTGCAATCTGAGGCGGTTGACATCCTGACTCCATTAGGTGATCGTGTAATCGGGGACATTCAAGATTTCAGCAACTCGGATCACTATGAAGACAGGGAATAATGCAGCTGAAGATTTTGTAAATATTGTTTCCGCTCAGATTCGCTCTCAAAGCCGCGCAGAGGTTTCATGTCCTTCTGCAGCGGTAAATTGTTTTTGAAGTATGACATCTGAACTGCCAGGTTGGAAGGATTTCGTGGCAGAGCAATCGGCCTTTTTCTCAACCTATGCATGATGAAGGTAACCATGAAAACTGCGATTCCTGAAAAAACAAGCCCAATATAAGTCACGAGAAGCATGTCCTTGTCGTTATATCCTTGTCCCTGATTCATGGACACGACAATTGCCAGGCAAAGGAGAGAGAGCTCGAGTAAAACTGAGACAAATGTAATTGCAGCCAGCATGAATTTTGAATCCAGAAGAGCGTATATAGTCACAATACCGATCGGCATCGAGGCGTAATCCCGGCCAAGGCTTGGCCATGCGGACTGAGGAGTATCAACAAGATCACGAAACGGGGTGATCGTGACTGCCTCGTGGTCCACTACCTTCCATGCACTTTTACCGACCGCAGATAAGACCAGTATTAGTATCACTATCGAACCGCTGCCTTGGCCATATAAGATCCTTTCCTCGGCGCTTCTAGGGTCGTTCCCCTTCAACCTGCCCGTTCCGATTAAAAGAAAAATCAACATGATGTATGTCCACAAGGAAAGGCCTGTTACCCATCTCATAGCTTCCTCGCGGCTATAACGAAACCACTTCTGACGACGCATCCCGCATCCATGTCGTTGGGGCTCGATGCTCGGTTCAATCCATGAGAATCCGTAAGTGAGTTCATTGTGAGAAACATTCCATCCAAGGCGGACATGACAGCCTTTGAGTCGGCGCATAGAGGGAGCAGTCCTATCAGAAGAGGCTGAAGACTCAACACGTAATGTGTTGAGAAACATAACGTTTGCTGAGGCGAGATTTGTCAAAGCTCCGATCCCCCCTGTGAGGACTGACCATCCCAGTCTGGCGCCTCCGGAGAAGAACGGCAAGAATAACAGCAAGTATAGCGACCAGTATGAGCACAGATTCTTGTGACCTAGTGATCGCGGGCTGTAGATAGATCACATTCTCAATTAGACCGTCCGTGTAAACAGAGTTGGGTTGCCACACGACATCAAGCCTTTGAAAACCTTCATCATGCGCTGGATCCGTCCAAAGTATTGCTGTGAGGTTCCCCCAATCATCTCCGCTAGACTCGACAGTAATCGGACTCCAGTAATCCTCGGGCGGGCGCGTTCCAAAATCATCAACCGTAGTCATATATCCCACTTGCATCAGCTGTGTCTGAACCTGAAACATCTGAGCCTGCAAGACAGGAGTGACGGTGCCGACAAGCGTATAAATCCAAGACGACAAAACAACTGCCCACTGACACCACCTCATAGCTTGAAAAGGTGACAAGAAAGATGGCAAAGAAATGTACTCGCTGAAAATTGTGGATCGCGCCAGAGCACCCCCAGTACGAGATGTTTGGTAGAATAGCTCTATACGTTTGATCTCGCTGTCGATTGTCTGCCAGCAGATAGCGTACAAAATTGCGAGGATGCTTGGGAAGTAGAGGCAGAGAAAGTATGCGCCGGTTGCCATGTCGCTCGGGCGAATAAAGCCCGAAAATCCGTGAATTGATGTGGACGCGTTCATGACTGACATATGTTTTGGCACGCGGCAGGCGTCAGTGTCAATCTGGGAAACGCACCACGAATCCCATCTGGATATAAGCTGCGTTGACGAGTATGATTTGTTTCCCTGTTGTACGAGTATTTCAAGTACAGCTGCCACGGCCGCTGCGATGGCCGCCAACATCAACAGCAAAAGGGGTTGGATTTGCCATGGCCTCCAGTTAGTAGGCGGAAGTTCATTCTGCATAGTGGTGCGCTGGTGTTGCTCGCGCCTTCGCGATCAAAAACAATGGCAGGCAGAGCGATCAGAGATGGGGGATATCGGAACGTATGTCCGCGACAACGTTCTGTTTAAATCCCACGAGGCAGAATGCAGGATCTGCCTTTCGTGCTAGATCGTTTCAAGGCACACAGAGCCGCTCTTTGCTTGGCAAGGCTTGCTGGGCTTCTTTAATGGGCGATGCATGCATGGGCACCACCGTAGCACAATCAACCACACCTTGTAGAATTCGTTGTTAGGTGAGGCTCAGTGGCCCCTTCGAAGTATCATCTCGATGGTAGACCTCGCCTCGATCCGCGGGTCACCCAGACGACCCGGACTATAGACCTTCGTGGCCATGAAAGAGTGTATCCGTGCCCTTCGCTACGCTGCGACCCACCCATTTGCTCCCGCTCATCAAAGGGCACGTAGTTAGTGACACCGTTTGTCGTTTGTCAGAACTAATATATCAATACCATCTAAAAAAGCTCCGATTTTCCATTGCCCGATATCTTCGAACGGGTTGTTACAGGCAGAACGAATCCATTAACTGTCAGTGTACGATTTTGAGGGGATAACTTGGCACCATTCTATCAGATGGCTGTGTGTAAACGCCAAGATACGGAGTGGTTCAAAAACACAGTACGGAGTATCACTCCGTATGCTCCAATCCTATTGTACTATAGCTCTGCTAAGGCGATCCGTGCGGCGGCCCCATGACGGAGGGTCGGTGCACTCACCCTCCTCACCCCCGGCAGCAGCCACCCGACTATTGACCGCGTTCAAGCCACACGTCGGCAAGTCAGTATAGTGGGTGATCACATTGGAATCCCTGCCATTGTATATTTTTCTGATTTCAATTTTTTGATGATTATAAATACCAACCAACGTTGCAGTCTTCTATTACACACTAGGTACTATGGATTATTTTAGCTTAAATCGTTTGAAGTGAAGGGGGTATTTAAGGAAAGCTGTTGCTTGGGGGGGGGGGGGGGGGGGCGCAGCATATACAGCTCTCGAGCCTCCGTCTTTGCTGGCTGTCTGTCAATCCGGGGAAAAATCCATTAGCGGGGCGACGGAGGGTGAATATTCCTGAGAACCTCGTACTCAGCCCACCCATGCGTTTCCCATTCGCTGGTACACCCAATCTACCGGCCTAAGTGGGCGCACGACAATAAATGTAACTCATGACAGGGGCTAACATGCTTGAGTCGAGTCCAAGGAGAGCAATGCTTGCTTGGCATGGGGCTTAGCTGCCATGCTTGAATCTAGGAAGAGCCTCTACCAACTCTACCAGACCTATCGACACCAGGATGGAATCAAACTTGCGGCACCGCATAGAGTGTTAGATTATAGAAAGGCTAAATTAGAGAGCAGCCTGGTCGAGCCGGTCAGAGAAAGCCTCGGCGTCCGCCTCTTCACGGATAGGATCTGTTCGACTGGTGAGTTCGCTCGCGGCCTTCGTCACCTCGTACCATGCTTCGAGCTGTTGGCTGCTTGGCTGGAAGAGCGTGTCCCGGAGATGGCCCTGCTCGACAACGCGGTCGGACTAGTACTAGCAGATCAGCCTCTGCCAAGTGTCGATATATTTCCGTCGAGACTGCTAGGTGCTAGTTCAGTAGTTCGGTGATGGGATCCTGGGAGGTCTCTCTCCGCGTGAACTTGAAAGTAAGGAGCAGTCGTGAATTGCGCTGGCTGAGGCATCGGGCCTCTACTTTCTGGTCGTGCACAAGGATAGTCATCGTTTTCTCTAGCACTCGTCCGATACTCTCGCTGATCAGGAATAAAGACGGTTCGTCCTGCACCATGGGGAGATGGCTAGGACGGAGCTCTTTGAGCTCTAGCCCTAGGAAATGGATGTAAATGCCAGTACACCTCGTCCACGACGTGAGCTCGGAGACGTGCCGTGCCGTCTCTACACAATCTCGTTGTAGCTGAGATTGACTCTGTGGGTACCGTCCTATAATTTGGTTCCATGCATTTACTTGAACAGGTGTGGGGGGAGACGGGATGTGGGTCGATGATGGAGCATTCTCTAGAGCATTTGGGTGCTAGATTCAATTCTCCTTCGCAAATCACTTGGTGTTCGATGCTTTTCAAGTAGATGGCATGCCAGATTCTGCCGGATGTAGCAGCTACCGTGGGTAGTGCAGAGCCACCCCCCCAATTACGCAAAACCTTAATATTTTGTCCTGAGCGGTCACACTTCTTTGTTGCACACCGAGGCCCATCAAGTCGACTGTTTTGAACTGGTCCAGGTCCGCAATGGCGAAGGCGATGGTGATGGCGATAATAATAGCAATACCAACACAAAAAATGTATAAAATATATGGTATTTGTAACAAACTATGCATCGAAAATTTACTTAATAAGCCCCACGGGCTTTAACGGACCCTGGGCCCCGGCCCGCGGGCTACTAAGAAAGCTCGGCCTATGGACTCGGGCGTAAGATCTGGGCCCGGCCCAGTCCGGACTTGCGCAAGGTCTAGATATAGTTTGACAAAACTGTTTTATTAGCTAAACCTGGAGTTATAGGGATAGTAAATACTTATATATTAAATAGTCTTAATATATCTCTATATTTCTTCTATGTCTATGGTAAAATATTGTGAGATAATATCTTTTTATTAATATTGTTAAAATTAACCAAAAAAGTAGTTACTTTATCTATTCTTTCTAGTATAGATTAGTAGAGTAGTAAGGAATAATAAATTTAATAGTAGCAGTTAGGTAAGTATAGGCCGGTAAACAAGAGTGAAAACCATCTACTTGATCTCTCCGCTGCATTAAGGTGCCTCGTTAATTCTTTCCCTGTCAAAATTCACAAATGCGACTTTTGTATATCAGATTCGATCCTGCAGGTGAAGGACTGAAGCGGGGCCCGCTAGGGCGGCGAGCCACCTAGGACAAAATCGTGGGCGCTAGGTGACCACCGACATACAATACCGTTGATACCAGGTTGAATGCAGACTACAGTAGCATATGCACTATTTAGCTTTACTCTGAAGCCCAGTGTTCTGAAGATCGTCGCACGGCCGCTATCATCAAAGATCTTCCTAGGTGAGGAACTTTGCCGCAATTCAGACTGGCTTCGTAGGACAGTAAACTATACTATAGATTCCTTTATGATTGCAATTTCTCTCAGATACTACCCCATGATACTACGCTCTTTGATTGCGAATTCCCTTCCATCCGTCCAAAAGATCAGAGATAAATTAGAGGAGCCGAACTCGGGGGGGGGGGGCATGAGATGAACTCGGAAATGGCGCGGTGACCAGCACGCCTGGGCGGAACCTCGATATATTTCTCTATTTTGCATTATCCCGTACATACGACCATAGGGTGTGGAGAACAGGGCTTCCCGTCCGCTCAGCCGTACTTAAGCCACACGCCGGCAGGTTAGTAGTATGGTGGGTGACCACATGCGAATCCCTGCTGTTGTATGTTTTTGTTTTTGAATTTTATTTCATCCGCTTTACTCTTCAGCCCCTCCAGGGACCTTCACCTTCACCTGAACGCCCTCCATTGTTCACCCGATCACTCTGAAGTCCCTGAAGCGCTGACGTGGCCCCTCGGCTAAATCTTCCCTTCCACCACCCACCCCATTCCCCCTCGTGTCCTATGTAGTCCCAACTTGAGACTTTTGGTGGCCTAACTGATCCTGATTGGAACTGATCGCGGAAAATAGATTCACCGTGGCCATTACAACCGTTTGCTCTGGTCTTGGTTATCTCTTCTCTAAGGACGCAGTGAAGATTTTGACCAAAGAAGCGGTGCAGAAACGACTAGCTCGCCCTTATGGCAACAACCACAATTATAGGACTCTCCCGTGCCCGAACGCATGGAGTATTCCACCAAGTAAAACTCAGTTGAATTGGCGACCTTTTTTTATTCTGTCAGATGAACCTCCACTGTGAAGGGCTTGGGGCTCTGTATCCGGGGAAAGGATCCGCATCTTGGGCCTTGGTTTCCATGTAGTCCCCAAAGGGGATCTGGCAGCTATTGCTTCCTTAGTGTTTAACCATCTATGGGCTGACCGACCCTCTATTTACTGGCTGCTAGTCGCTTCCTGTTCGGGGCTACATATATCCGTATCTAATCAACAAGGGTGTCTACCAGAGAACATGATCGTTAGGCTACGATCATTAATCGTGGGAAACGATCAGACCTACCTCTCGTAAAGCGCTCCAAGATATCGGTTGAGTACAAAAAAAGTCATATATATGGAGAAATGGTCCTTCACGGAGTTCATTCCTCCTCACCCGATGTTTGTGCGTCGGATAATATACGAGCGAGAGGCCATAGACTTAGACTTTCACGTAGCGGGCCGTGCCAGTTCGCTCATGAAGTTATCCATATCTGAAACTTTGCGTCTTTCCTTTTCCTTTAAGCTTCCGAGCGCTGAGTCGTATGGAGTAGAATTCATCCACGCTGACCACTTTTTGACCACTGTAATAGCGTCTGCTGCAGAGATCTGGAACCATTCTTTATGTTCACATAAACATCCTGCACAGTCAATATGTACTTGGTAATTAACTAACTCCGCGTGACACAATTCCTCAACGCGGAAGGCATTTGGAAACGTTCGCGCAGATTCAGGAGGCGTAGGGAATAGCACCTTCATCTGCCTGTTGCAGTCAAAACTCAACGATTGAAGGCGCTCAGTCACGGGAAGAGTCGTATATCCTATTTTTAGGTATCCCTGGATATTTTCTGCTTGAAAAACATAAACATATCCGGATTTCCGGTTTCCGTGACTCAAATTTCGGCCGATTATGCTTTGAATATAGCCATTCAAGGTATTCATGTTGCGTCTATTCCTTCTTGGTATAATGTGGAAGGGAGTAGTGTCGAACGCTTCTAGCCAAAGAGAAGTCAGGTTTTTATCAATGCCAGGTGAGGCCGGAACCCTGAAACTTGATATTTTTTGGTCATTCGGATCAAGAGGGCCGCAGTGCTCAGGAGTAGATAACCCCACATGTAAGTCGGCCATTCTGCGGATTTCTAGGATTCTCGACTTCCAATAATCCCGTTTCTGAAGGGGCGTTGTAAGCTTGTGGTCTGAGCAGTAGACATTCTTCTCCAAAATACCGAGATAATGGTCAATATGTGAATCCCTTAGGTATATGCTGAGCTTCATGATTTCGCCAATTATTCTCTGAAAATTTTGAACCTTTCGGCCTCCAACCTTTTTTCCACATAGATTCGATTCTGTCCCAGCCGCACCGCATTCAGTCGAAGCAGGCCCAAATACTGCCCTGACTTGCTCCTCAAGATAACGCACGTCATCATTTCGCGCCGGAAAAGCAGTCATCCATTTGTTCATTCGCACATCCTGTGGATCCATGCGTTGGTGGGATTGACAGTTCGCGAGTTGAGCAAGTTTTTTCACCTTGGAGATCAATTCTGGCGATTCCTGGCTGAGGAGAATCATGGACGAAATCAAGGACTCAATTTCGTCTCTATTCCTTTTTAGTATCCCGTTAGGGCAAGCTGTCCCTGTCCTCGTAAAACGCCCGCACTTCCAATTCCCTAGACCAACACGAGCTCTCAATGTACAGTGATTGACTGGGGGTTGGCGTTTCAGAGGCTGCTGCTCTTGACCACCCGACTTGCGGAGATTTCCGTCAGCGTTGCTCGGGGCAGGGCGGTGCGCCAGAGCAAAGCTCTCCGATGTACTGTACTGGCCTCTTGAACTGTCGCAAGTTGGAGACATCCTGCTTGATTCGTTATTCGCACCGCTCATCGGGGCAGCCAACTGTTATCTATCCCGTGGGTGCATCCATAGTCAGAACCCAGGGGAATTAAATGTTCCCAGCCGTGCTAAATTAGATTACTAAGTCAACATAGGCAGAGTGCGCAATATGTAACGTTAACTACATTTTCCAAGAATTTTGTTGCCTGAAATGGCCGCCTAAAATAGGGCAACGAATCAGCACTAGACCACGTCACAGCCCTTTGCCTGCAGGAGATGACAGGCGTCGACCACTTGGCTCTGCCATATACACGTCACCCGATCTATACAAGTCAAGTTGCAATAATTTTTTAGTTGCACACCGTTTCAGGGCCGATGTGCGCGAAGCGCGCGTCGTCCAGTGCCCTGAAACGAACGAAGTGAGAGGAAGGGTAAACATCCCGCACGTGACGGTACTTTCGAAACCTTATTCTTCGTGGGCATTCGCGAGACTGCCAAAACCCAAACAAAAATTGAGGCGTAATTGGACCAAGATCGCGATGATTGGCTCGCCGTGCTTCAGTATTATTGGATGAGTGCTTTCAGTGCTATTGGACAAAGGCTTCTACCGGAAACGGCTCTAGTTTCCTGTTTTTTGCCCAATCAGTACCTCTTTTGCTGTTTATAGCTTTTCAGGTTTTGTTGCTTATTCCGAGCCCAATCGGAGAATTGGGCTTTGGATGCTATTTTCATTTCGGGGATAGCGTTTGCGTTACCATGATATATATGAATCTTATCGGATTCGGCTACGCTATTCCGGAACTTTAACTACGTTAAAACTTATCGAGCACAGTTCCTCTCTTCGTTAGGCTCGTGTCCTTCTGATAAGGAGCAATGTTCAAGCTTTGGCCTAGTATTGTCGACATCATCATTCTCTTGCAGTGAAGATATTCCTGCCTTATTATTAGTGTGGTGACAGTGTGCCCTGCTTTTTTTCTTTCATAAGCCCCTTGCTCGCTGTGCAGGTGTTCTGCGGTGGCCCACTCACTTGAGAATTACGTTATACAGTCAGAGTTCTTGTGTAGTGTATTCTTCTGTAGAAAATTACCTTCCATGGATCAAAAGAAAAATAGAATAAACATTGGGTACTAATCTTACTCTTGTATGGGACTCAAATCACCTTGAAACATATAGAGAAAAACCCACGATGCCCGAAGTGCAGTCAAGCCAGCAATAACTAGAGCAGTAACTTGTCCAATCGAATAAATTTGAGAACTTTCTTGAATGTTATAAAAGTCTCTCAAATGGTCTGCGCTCTTCAAAGTCACGAAAGAAAATATTGCATACTCTGCGAAGAGTAAACTGGACGTAGCTGGGCGCAAAGAGAATCGCGGCTCAAGCATATAGAGGTGGATACCGCATGTCTTGCACTTAGAACACATCTCGCAAAAGTTGCATGCGTCGGGCGCATGATCCTTGTGACAGCATTTTGAGCAACTGCTGCAAAATCTGCAAAGTTCATGGCTCCCACAGACTCTTTCTTTCTCTCGTTTTTCGGCCTTTTCAGCGCTGTCAAAGTTTTGGAATTTTTTCAGGGCGATGTAGGCAGATTGACCGTATATTAGAAAACGAAGAGAGAAATAAATCCAGAAAGTGAGGCGGTCATTGGGAGATGATGTTGGGCAGTTACTGAACCATGTCCACCAGATAACTGAGAAACATTTGCATTTTTCAGTGGACAACTTATTGTTCAGAAAATTGACCATGAGAACAGCTAGGGAGATTAGACCCTTGAACTGTCCCAAGAGGACGAGGCATACCTCCCATCGAGAGGCTAATGTCTCCTTCATGACGAGCGCGACTGAAAGGGCGATGTTTTGCGAGCCGAGTACCATCGATCCGAAAATTGCGTCAGTCATGGAGAGCTGTCCACGCCCCAATGCAACATGCAGTGCGATAGCCAAGGACACATGCGTAATAAGAAGTCCTCCCCCAACTTCTTTCGCTGCCGTTGGGGAAGGATGGGTTAGGCCGACCAAAGCTATCACAGTCAGAACTATCTCTTGAATCAAAATACCTCGCCGTACACCATCCCCAATTATATCCGAATCGACGTATCCACATTGAATATCCTGTACGTGCGAGTCGTTGAGGCTTTCCTGGTGGTTGAAGAGGTAACATAGCCATGTAGCAATCGCAAACATTCCAGCTGTCACTTGCATAAAACCTGTGCACTTCCCCTCTGACATCCTAAAACTATGACAGGCCCAGACCTGAGTTCACTCACTGGCCAACCATCAGATGGAAAGATTGAATGGATAACGCGCATTCTTCCACGGGTATGCCGCACCACTGTGATATTGACTCCGATAAGGCCCATCTTCCGGGCGACCTTGGAAAAGAAACGTGGCATGGGAATTGTAAATGTGAATGGTATGTTCTTAGGGAGTAGGAGCTCGGAGTAGGAGCTCGGGTAACTCAGAGGAGAATGTAAGCAGGCAGGCAACAACCGGAAAAAACGGTTGAAGACCATCTATTATAGTAAGGGACTATCTCTTATACCAAAGCACATATCAGGAGAACCCTGCAAGCGCCAATCATTCAGGATGCGGTGATGACCGGCAAAAAGGCCGAACACAGGGAGATTTCTTGCCGATACTGGTAATAGAGTGGACACAGAGATTTGACTTTAGTATCTAAGTATAGTCCCAACACATTTACCAAGCTCCGAGGATGGTTTCTCCACTGTGGAACTTGCTTAATTCCTGCCTTGGATGCCTGTTACTTACACTAACCACCAGAAAAGAAGTCGACATTGGGTATAATAATGACGCGCAGGAGAAGGGGGGGGGGGACTTATATCGACTAAAATAGGTATTTAGGGACTAATTCAAACAGACATGATGTATCACACTGGAGTGGCCTGCCATCAGTCGCAACTCTTCCTAGGAAAGTCTTGGTTAGTGGTCATCATCGCACGCGGTGGTGCAACAACCACAATCCACGTCACATGTAGTCGAGTCTATTTACTCATCAAGCGCATAAATAACAAGACCGTTGACTACGGTTGTTTGGAATATCACATCTCAGGAGTTATATTAGCGGACGGATGGGGAAAAGATGTAAGCTTTAAAGTGACATCTTGATAGGAGATATAAAGGGAATTATTCATCGGCAATTCAAAGAGGGTTTCCTTTGTTAGACCTAATGGATCAATTACGAGTGATCCATCTGGTAGCCTGTCCCTTCCATCTAGGGTTATTCTTTCGATGCTATAAGTGAGCGAAGCTGGTGCTGATGCCGGGTTTGATGTTGTTTCCGTATGGATATGGATTTCAAGTAGGCCGAACGTGAAAACTACTGAATTGCTGGTACTTGGGATATACGGAGAGACTTTTCCTGGGACTATCCCATGGCTCAAATGCGAAGAGTCCGTTGACAACGGCAAGGGACGTGTTCTTGTGATCGGGTTTTCAGTGGCCGTGGGCTCTGGTTTCTGTGAAGAAACATGCGAAGTTGAATCCTTTATTGTGGTTGAGGAAACTGAAAGTGGAGGAAGAGTACTTTCGTATTGGGGCTGAGGGTAGATATGCCCAAGACCTACAGCCCTCGCACCGATAATTTGTCGAGCTTGGTTCAAGAGTAATCGGTTGAATTCTTTTTGTAGATCCTTCATCTGCAAAAGGTTGGGTAATCTCCAGCTTCGGTATAATTTTCCATGGGTTCTTGATGTGTGTAACTTTCCATGCGTCTTTATGAAAGCATTGCATAGAAAACACGCGTCTTTGCTGGATGCAATGGCCCGTGGAAACAATTCAGGCGTTGACTCGATCTCGCAATAGGCAATAAGCTGTATCTCTGAGTGAATTTTCGACTCTTTCAAAGTCTTCTGAATTTCTCGTGAAAAAGTCTCACTGGGATCTTTTTGATTCTTCGAGAGCTTCATATATTGTGATATCCGAGACGAATCGTAAAGATGGCCATTGATGAGGCCGAGGAGTGGTCCGATCTCCTGAAAATTTGGAAAGTAGCTGGGGTTGTCTACCCTGTTGTATGCCTCTTGGGGGAGAGTGGCTAGCAGAAGCTTCATATTTTGCACCACTGGGTGGTTTTTGGCGATCTTGTATAATACACCCGCTGCCTTACGATATCTGGAAACTTTACTGATAATATTGAGAAGACAGCTCGCAAATTTTGAATCCTGAACCACGCCAGATGCACCAGTCGGAATAAGTTGCAACAGATCAGGTAGGTTCGGAAGCTTGTTCAAACGGCGAATCGATCCCAAAATGGAGGCGAGGCGAGATTGGACACGGTGTTTGAGCCAGTTATTGATCAACCATATGACTTCCTTTGAAAGTGATTTAAACTCAGACAAGGTGACCGCCAAGTTTGACCTTTGGATTTTTTGGGGGCTTATACACCCAACACCATCTATTGCTATCCGCAATAGTTCCTTTATTGACGGCCTCATTCCTTTTCGTTTGCTTGGAGCTAGGCGTAACCGACAAAGAATCCTGGGTAAGCACATGGAAATAATTAATTCGAAAATCTTCGCTTTGATTTCTTGAGATCCGCCACGCCCTGGTTGAGATTAATAGAATGACTGAAGATTGGATTAGAATGGTACATACGCCCGTATTCCGTGTCACGAAGAAAGTGGAAGATATCTTCAAATCGTTCTTTCAAGGATCGAAGTATATCATCACCATCATTCCATGAACATTTGTTTATTGCGAGAAGGACCTTTAAATGATCACCGGCTTTATCTTGTTCTACGCAGACCGCGGGAATATAGTCTGAGCCGTCCTGATTCTTGGAAAGGAAGGACAGTGTTTCCACCAAGTCGCGCTCTATCGAGAATGACAATCTGTATTGATTGTTGGATGGAGTGTATTGACTTGTCCGGTTTTGACTTGGAGTCTCTGGAAATTCGTTGAGAAGATAGTTGAGCACGATTAGCTCCGCACATAGTATGTTAGACTCTTGATCAATCGGAGGCATGTTGAAGAAGTGATAAAGATAAGTTCGAATAGAGGGTTGCAAGAATACCGAGATGGATGGTGCAAGGCTGTGCTCGCGATCAAGAAGGAAACTGAACTTAAGGGGTAATAGTTTTCAGAAGTGATAACACACCGGCAGGTGCGTCCATCACCATACCGAATTACTATGATATGTCATATGTACCACCCACATAAGCAGGAATGCCCGTGAAGATCGGGGAGGGTGACAATGTGCCATTCTATTTGTCCACGAGTTGCCCACCATTTACCGACCCAATAAGGTAGATTTGCGGCTGCACACTATCTCTACACTTGCCTCACTCAGATGCATGAATGCCCAAAGAAATTCAAGTGCCAATTGGATCAGAGCATGTCAGCCTCAGAAATGCAACTGCGTCCTTCTTGCGGGGGTTTTTGTATACTCTCGTCGATAGAAAAGTTTACAGGAATGGAGCTTAGGAGAGGATGGCATTGGTCAGCAATACTTTTCTAACTTGTGAGAGACGGGTTGTGCTTTGGGATGAGGGTGCGAGGACGAGACTACGCCAGCCAATGATATCTTTCCTTTGCCGCTCGGTTCATGCGGCTGAAACTTCCAGCGGCGACCATTTTTCTGCTTTTCCATTACAACGTGTTTTGTCTCTGCAACTTGAGTCTCTACTGCATAGTAAACGGCCAAATTTTGGAACCTCCGAATTCCTAATTGCCTGGGTCTTTTCATGTCCAGTGTTCTCTGTACTCCGGATAAATCATGTCTGACCCCAAGGGCTACACCGTCGGTTGGATCTGCGCGATCAGCACAGAATATACTGCGGCGCAAGCTTTCCTTGATTAAAACCACCCAGAACCAGACCCTCTATCGCCTGCTGACAACAACGCCTACGCGTGTGGCAGGATTGGAAGACATATGGTCGTCATTGCCGTCTTACCCGATGGCGAATACGGTGTATCTTCCGCAGCAAATACGAATGGCTCGACACTAGAACCTGGATTGTATGGTATCAACGGAAGAGAGACGGTGAAATACAACCTCTGCTTGAAAACGCCGTACCGTCGGACATTCGAAACGAACATGTTGGATACCAGAATCGTCATCATACTTGGCTAACGGGGATGAATACGACACCTACCCCCGAACTATGCACTACAACCCCAAATCACACGCTGCTGCAGTTTTGGACGTATTCGGCCCATTTTAAACTCTCATTTGCAGACAAACCAAACGGCATAAGAAGCATGCATGTTTTTGATTCGGAAGGGCAAGTTTGTGGACAAGTTTATATTAATGATGTCGAAACAATCGAGACGGAGGCGTCAGTTGAGTTTCTTCTCCTTTCTGAGTGCAGCGTGCCCTTGGGAGATGAAACCCAGGACCCTAAGGACCTTAAAGCTCACATCGCTAACTGGGAGTTTTACTGGGTTATGGTAATATCTTGGGAAAATGGCATCGCTTCGAGGAGAGGAATCGGTACTTTGGATAGATACGCAATCAACAAGGGCTATTCACCCGGGTTGATATGGAAGGAGGTGCTTCTGGGGTAGGAAGAATCGGATTATTCCTGTATACATTATCTGATATGAAGTTTTTAACTATTATATTTCGCAAAGGGTTTCTCACAATGTAAATAACAGCGGCACTGTTGGCGGAAGCCAATCCTATCATGACACAGTTTCGGTGTATACTAAGGAGCGCCTTTCTAAAACACACTTCAAGTTCAAGGTAGCTGGAAGCCTGGGGGCAATTTGATATCCTTCCGCAGATGCAAATATCTAATTAGTACTATCGCAAGATTCCTGTGCGCAATAGGGGCGCGATGTATCCTACTGAATTAAACATATCCAGACTGAAAATTCCAAGCAGAAATTGCATTTATTTTCTTTTCATCTCGCCGGAGATACACTTCTGCGATATCTTTCCAAGGTTTTCGATCCAATTGCTCAGGAATTGAATGATGTACATTAAAAGAATGCAATATGGGCTGGAATATACAGCGGTTTGCTTCCTGTAGACTCTACTGCTATTGGACCAAACACAGATGACCCGTGGGCGAAGGTATAATTTATTCGTTACAGGAGCATAATTCAGCTAAAATTATACCAGTGAAGAGATAGGAAGTTTTGAATTCAAAAGTTCCAACACGCCAAAACCAGTCGATCCTTGTACGACATACCATGGGAATCTCATCCCAGATGTTCTCGGATAGTACCTAGTAGGGCTTTGCCCGCTAGAAAATGGCAAGTCTCGCAGGCTTGAAATTGCCGAACACGTTCAACTGAACACATTAGTTGCCCTGCAATACAAGAAGAGGCTTCCACGATTTCCAGACTCGGCCAGGCGAGGAGAGGATGGCGGACAGCATACCCGTCATCTTCTCTTCATCGCATTCTTCATGTGCAACGAGTCCTTCAACGGCTTCATGGTCACTGTCGTCCTCCAGCATTTCCTCAAGCTCAATTTCTGCGTATTGAGACAGTTCCACCTTGACCAGAGACGCTTCACTAGGCGTGCCCTCGGCATCCAAGGCGAAAAGCATATACCAGCCAGGAAGCAGGATACCAGCGTCATCCGGGAGGCTCGCGGTAAAAGAGTGGTCTTCATGGGCGTCCAGCTCGAGTGGGACACGACGCTGGTCAGTGTTGACAGTGTGGGTAGTAGTTCCCTGGCGAACGAGAGATGCCGAACCAATGTGCTTGTCAGTGGAGAATTTCAACACCTGGCCCACGATGACTCGCTTGTCAGCGCTCAGAATCGTGGGGCGCTCACGTCGTTCTCCGGTGGGAGTCAGCAGATAGGGAGGAGTGAAGATTTGGGCATCGTAGTGATTCGCAGAGCAGTTCCCACATAGACCACCACCGCCGTTCAGGACAGTAGCATCAGGAAGCAGCATGGAGATACTGTGGTAGACACGGATGATGTTTTGACCGTTCATGAGCTCGAAAGTATCCGTCTCGGGGTTGTAAAGTTCTGGGTAGTGTTGGATGGTATGCTCGTTGAAGGGCTGTCCCCAAGCCTGGCCACCAGCAACAAAGACCTTGCCATCGGGCAGAACCACAGAGGTGTGGTAGACGCGAGGGAAGTTCATGCCGTTGCCGGAACCTTTGCCAGCGACCTGGACGAGAGGCTCCTCAAGAGGAGTACCCAGTCTGATGATATGGGCGTTCTTGGACGCGTAAGAGCCATCGTAAGAGGGCTGGCCTCCGAAAGTGAGAATCTTGCCTTGAACAGCATCAAACATGACAGCGTTGCCAGACATGGAGTCTCCATCATCCATTCGTCTTCCAGCGAAAGTGGTACTTCCGCTGCCATCAACAGTGTACCAGTGCATTTTAACACTGGGACCAGCCTGGAAGACACTTCCATCCTTCCATCCAAACAACCAAGCATGATTATCGGCACGCCAGCGACCCAGTCGGTCATTAGTCAACATAGGGTTAACCTTTGTTCCCGAACGGGTGTACCACTTCCTCTTAATGGGGTTGTACACTTCACCGTTCTTCTCCACCTTGTTGCCACCACTCCAAGAACCACCGATCGCAAAGATTCGACCGTCGGACAGAGTAGTTGTTGCGTGGTATCCTCGAGGCTGACGCATGTCTGGGCCATATTCCCAGGTCTTTCCGTTGAAAATACTTGTCCGACCGGCGTCACCACCACCACTGACGACAATACTTCCGTTAAAGTCCATGGACATGCCCGGGCAGAACATATCATGGTGAGTGTCGGCGACCACAGTCTGCTCAATTGTCTTGTTCTTGGGGTTCCATGTCGTGGTGAGTGTCTTGCCACCTGGGGAAGCAAAAAACTGGTCATCGGCCCAGGCAGACCAGACAATGATTTGGCCATTCGATTCCTGGGCCGCACCAACTGGAATGACGGGCAAATCGAGCGTTGGTCCCCAGACACCCTTGCCAGGCTCGATGGGGAGAGTATAATTGGCAGTGTAGATACCAAGGTTGACGATCGAAATAGGCTCGTGCCAGCCAGGCGCATCGGGGAGAGGAGGAGTATCACCAACGAGCTTGACATAGCGCGCAGGTGTGGGGTTGAAAGCAGCGAGCTTCATGCCTTTGTTCTTGCCCCACGTTCCGTAGGCCACTGGCTCGCCCCAGTTTCGCTCATCCTTGCTCAGATAGACACGGTGGTTGGCAATCTGACCCTCAGTGACATTCTCGTCCAACCGAGGTAACATGGTCAAACCACTGACATTGTGCACTGTTTTCAGATCAATTGAAATCCACGGTAGCCCATGACCAATGTTGTCACTTTCCCAGTATGTGTCACTTTTGCCGTCAATGGCGTTTGTACACCAATTGCGATGTTTCTCACGAGTGCAAGTGACACGGAAGGGCTTGACATTCAACAGAGTCGAGTTGACGGGCGGTGACTGCCATTGAATTTCACCAATGACTTGGCCGTTGATGTCAGGGCGGTTGCCCTCAGTCGACTCGTAGGAGTAGTCGGCGGATTTATGGGCGCCAACGGAGACAGCTCCTAGAAGGATACTGGCTGCGTATGGAACTTTCATTGTGAAAGGATAAATAAATGGTTGGCTGCATTGTATACAGGAGTTCCTCGTCAGGGAACTTATAATGGAAAGGAAGGCTTCCAATGCCAAACTCAAAACGAGAAGAGGAAGCTCAGGCGAGGTCGATCAGAACGGTGGGGCTGGACCCAAGCAGCTCAGGACCGCCACGCCAACATAGCGCAGACGATGTGGGTTTCTGTATGGATGCGATCAGCATAGACTCCACGAGCTCGCTCATGGCGAGTTGATGTCCCGTCATTTACGTATTTTCCAGATATCGTTCGTCATTCACATGCCGGAGTTCTTTGGGTGTGAACCATTGCTCCACAAATCTGCTATGTAAGAACAACCCTGCTGGGGGGGTTCTTCATCTCCGCTGGACAGATGGTGAAACATGGCAATGAAAGCTAAAATAATAACCAGTAAATAATTCCATGGTGACACAACTGCATATTGGGTTCACGATGGGACCCTCGACTGCCAGGGAAGCATCCATCTACGTAGTTTCCTAATTTTTGTTCAGCTCATAGGTCCACAGGGGGGGCTCGGGGAAGATGTTAGCGTAGCTAGTTGTTGGGTCGAGTACAGAGGACTGTACATTACACCCCCACCGACCAGTTCGCGCTTGTGAACACAAGTCGTCATTGCGGGGCGAATCAGAAGACATCCTTTGGAAGCCAGGGACTTTTAATTTGCTAGATTTTTGCCGATCGCGGTGCACGCTAGTTGACAGGCACAGCGATTGACGATCAAGCCGAAATCCTTTGGATCAAGATCGAGCCGAGAAAAAACCGGTGCAGTAGTACAGACCCACAAGCTGCCCGGGCCAGGGCGCGCGCCAGCGGACCGCAACCTTTCTTGACATGATTTAAGTTTCCTCAGAGTTTAACATGTTCGATACTTACTTTTACATGAAGCACGCCACTGCACGAATTGTGGGTTTCTTTATAATTTACCCGATATGTGGTGGCGCTCTGCATGATTTTGACATCATGGATAAGAAATACAATCCAGGGCATCCGAAGGGGGCAAGTCGCCCGAATCTCTTTGTCGGTAGGTGACCACCTCGGCGCGAGCACCATCCGTTCTTCGACATCAAACCCCGCTGATAAACCAGAGCTAGCTGACTGGGGCGGGGCAAGGTCCACCTAGAATCAGCGAGAATCCCAGTTTGGCAGTGTTGATGATCAGCTCACAGGCAGCAAATGTGGAAGGAAAGTGAAGCGAGTAGAAATGGATCTGGTTGATTAGACCGTGGCCCGGTATTGAAATTGAGAAGATGTTATTGGATGCGATATGTTTTTCCAAATACAGCGCAGGAATAACTTACGGATGTGGGAGGTTAGCATAAGAACTCCTCCTCCTCACTTATTTTTCCCCTGTTCCGCTTGTGCCTATATCTTCAAGGGTTACTAGTAAAACAATGAGTCATCCAGTTGATAAGAGCAACATCCAGGGCGGCATCTGGCCGCGCATGCCCAAGGAGTTTGAGTCCTACCTCTTCTACAAGATCACGAATGTGAACAGATTCCGCAATGACCTCGAGGATTTTATCGACGAAATCACCACTGGAGAGCAGTGTGAAGAGCGTCTGGGAAAGATAATCTCGGCGGCAGAGAGTGGCAGACCAACAAAAGTTCCGATGTCGGGTATAAATGTCTCATTTTCCCAGAAGGGGTTGCAGAAAGTAGGTTCGACTATTTTCATTGAGTATCCGGATCAAAATTCTTTTTTCAAAAAGAGATCATTAACAAGAAATCAATAGTTGAACCTAGCGCAAATCAACGATGGCCTTTTCGAAAAGGGTATGTACAGCGATCTTATCTTCGAAGGCGCCGACATCCCAGAGAGATTGCTTCCCGAGTTCAAGCCGCCCTCTGGGCACCCTAAAAACGATGACAGCTGGCGCATTGACTTGGTCTTCATCGTGGCTGCGTCCAGCGAGCAAACTCTGAATGAGGGAATTGCCAAGATTGAGACCAATTTCCACCTGAGAGACTCGAACAAGACTAGTATGGAATCGGTAATCGCGAAGCATGGACAGCGGCGGCCCGGGGATCTCCGTGGCAGAGAGCAGTAAGTCTGTTTCTATCGAGTAGTAGGAATATCCTAACTGTATTCGCAGCTTCGGCTTTGAGGACCACATCTCGCAGCCTCAGATTCAGGGTCTAGATCCCGAGCCGGGTCCACGTGAACCACTTTCGTGTCTTCCGGGGTAATATGTCAACCCATATCTATAGAAACATCAGCTAACTGAGTTAGATACATCTTTGTCGGTCATAAAGGAGATCCACGACGGGAAACTACGCCCCCTTGGTCTGTGGAAGGTAGTTTCCTCGTGTTCCGCCAACTAGACGAGAAGGTCCCTGAGTTCAATAAGTATGCGTGGTCTGACGTTGCAAATTGAGGCTATGCTAACCATGCTCAGATTCATTGAGAATGCCGCAAAGAAAATTCCAAACTACGCCGGAGAAAACGGTGCCGAGAAATTGGCGGCACATATGATGGGACGTTGGAAGAGTGGTATTGTGACCAGATCTTTTCTTTGCCATACTCATCGTACTGATGTTCTATAGGCGCGCCTGTCGCTTTAACTCCCGACAAGGACGACAAGAGTCTTGCATTCAGAAACGACTTCGACTTCCGGCCCAAGCAGAGCATTTTGGGTTGTCCGTTCGCTGCGCACGCGCGTAAAATGCGTCCCAGAGCCGACCACAAACGTGACCTAGGCAAGGACGACGACTTTGTGAAAGGAAAATTCACCGATCCGTTGGTTAACGACACCAGCAACCCCCCGGATGTGGAGGTTGACAGTGACGAAGAACCCGATCAGGAACCCGACAAGGAGGACGCTACCGTTATTCTGCGCCGTGGTATCACGTTTGGACCTGAGCTTGGACCTGACGAGACGGAAAAGACCACCAAGAGTCGTGGTATTTACTTCACCTGCTACCAGAGTGATATCCGAGATGGATTCAATCTTCTTATGACCCGTAAGTCCCCTTTCCGTCATTATCTTTGGATATTGCTGACAGATATGAAGGCTGGGCAAGCAACAGCGTTTTCCCAACGTCCAAAAAGAAAGCTCACAAGGACGGCCCTGGAATGGATCCATTCATCAATCAGAGACAGCGTAAGGACCATCCTGAAGGTCATATCAGTTTGTATGACGGTGTGGATTCGGAGAAGACCCACAAACTCGAGCTTGGAACTAGTCCCTGGGTGGATCAGCGAGGCGGAGAGTATTTCTTTACTCCATCCATTCGAGGCCTGCGCTGGTTCTGCAATGCGCCACAGCTGCATTAGGAGGACTTACCTCCCATTATGTGACTTGTTCTTCGATAGTCGGAATTGAATTTGTGTACCGAGACCTTGCTATCTCCGAGACCTTGCTATCTTCCTTCACTAGATATTTCTAATAGTGTGTATCATCTTTCATGGTTCTGAGTAAAACAACACTTGAAGAGGCCCGTGTTTGTCAGACGTATCCTTATCACGTCTCACCTAGCCAACTTAGCCAGTCAAATAATTCATTGCCCTCGAGTTCTTGAGTGAGGGATTCGACAATATCATCGGCATTGAAGTCACAGAAAGGATTTCTTGCTGCATCTGCAATGGCAGTTTGATTGCATGGTAGGTCCAAGTCAAGCAAATTCGTTGTGTCAGTCGATGTGAAATTCGATTTCGCCACTGGACCATCGGATCCAGCCCTAGATGGCCCAGAACCCAATACAAACTTCGCGTGGCCAATGAGCACTCTGGAAGCTTCCCTTAGCCTCGTGGCAAGGTGATTTCGTGAGGTCATTTTGTCCAGGAACTCTGGAAGATTCTCCATAGCGGCCAGAGCCTCTTGATTGCCTTCGGATCCCTTATTGGGGTTAAGTAAGATTTCACGAAACAATAATAAAAATGCAGTGAATGGAGAATATAGAAACTGCCAGAGGAAAGGGTGATATGGTTCGTCCGACTCTGGAGATAAGTGAAGAAGCAGGTAGAGTAATTGCTTGGAACTAGTGATGCACTGGGAGTGCCGGGGTGGGGATTTTCGAGATAGAAGAATTGTCAAGTAAAGGTAAAGAAAGTCTTGGCTGCGAAGACCAATGTCGATTGACTGAGCATTCCGGGCGTCGCAAAATGGTTTCTCGGACATCGCAGCAGCCTCAAGAATCTGCCAAGGAATGAGATGTCAACAGCTGTATGTTCATGCAAACCCTCCAGTATTGAAACATACCTTGTGTGCCTGCTCATACCAACATTCAAGATTAACAATTGACGTCTCTATTGCACGATTTTGATCCTCCATTCCACCGTAAAGACACTGCCAGATATCTGCCATAACCTTTGAGAGCAAAAATTTCTGGTACATGAGGTGTGATGCAAAATATCCTTTACTACCGTCTGATGCTCGGTGCTGCGTAGATGGCCGGATCTGCTCCAATGCTGGAAGACTGACCTCATTTACCATCCCCTGGTGGAAGGTCGGAGATCGACCAAATATAACTGCAAGCGCCTTATCCACGAGATTGAGCTGCCAGAACCTCAACTGCCGTTGTTCCCGAGTTTGAGTGTCAATCCTTTTGTGGGTAACACCCAGAGCTTGCAACATTCTGCAAGCGCTTGTAGATAGCATCCAGCATAATGATGGGTCGATCAAGTCCGGTACGAGACCAATAACCATGAGAATAGCCTGAATATTGGCATCGCTAGGTTTGAGCAGGACGCTGATATTTTCAAGTGAGGCCCAGAGGTCCTGTCGCAGCTGGTTTTTGAGATAAGAATCGTCGACTGCTTTTAATAGAATGCAGTAGTACATCACTAGCCAGGCCTTCTCTTGAATTTGGTCTGGGCGAGCTGCTTTGAGAGACCGTACCACCTCAGGAGGTGCCGGGCTGAGCAAGGGTTGTTTACCTCGCAAGGCATTATCAAAGACTAATGACGACGTCAGCAGCTGAAATCGAGTGCAGTTCTCATATACTGCATACTTTCCGACCATTCTGAGGCATATTTCTTGAATGAAAGCCGTGTTCCCTTTCTGGATTTAGCACTGTCCGGCAAAGTTGGCTCGCGGTCAACAGCCGTGGCTGTACAGGCTTCGGTCAGCATCAGCAGCGCGTCGGACAGTCCTCTTTGATCTGCGCTGTTAGGGACACCCAAGCATTCCTGAGTCATTTCAATATCAGCCGCAAGATATGACTGTGGACCACCATCGCTTCGAAGAATCTTGGAAGTCGAGCCATCATCGGCCCGAGTTAAGCGATGAGTAGTTGCGCCGCTAGCCTGTTGTGTTTCGTGTTTACGTTTTTTAGCACGACGAATGACGCCTGATCGCGAGTAAATGCATGAAATTCCAGATTTCGAGCAGCGTTTGCATTCATTTTGTTCGCGGGAGCAAGTGACCTGCAAAGGGAATTTAGGTTCCATTGCTCGCTCGCGGATGTAATTAAATACGCGGGGCTTACCTTGCTCGATCTGCATGAGTCGCAGGCATATTCGGAAAGAGCGGTAATCTCATTTCTCTGCGTTGGAGGCATTTTCGACGTCGGACGGAATTGTTGTTGAAGCTAATCTCGGTGTCAGGAGAAGTCGGAACTTACCGGATGGCCCTGCGCATAACATCCGAGCCATAGACTCAAACTCCGAAATCCGACATCTCATATTAACCTCCGATGTGCTCGCGCATGCGACATCAATTCGAGCACAGATTTCGGCATTTGTATGTCATGGAAAAAATCTATAAATATGTTACCTCTCACTGGCTTCTCATTCGTTTCCACATCCAAACCGTCTTTCGAGTTTCACTTATAGCATGATGCAATCACAAGCGCCCATCGCCATCATCGGTGCCGGCCCAGCGGGTCTTACTCTCGCACGGCTTTTGGAAGTCGCTGACGTACCTTATGTTGTCTTTGAACGAGATGTCTCTGCATGTTGGGCGAATGAACATCAGAGCAGCGGTACACTCGATCTTCACCCTAGCACTGGCCAGGCGGCCCTCCTTGAAGCCGGCTTACTTCCAAAATTCCAATCTCTTGCGCGCTATGGGGTTCCTATCACTATAGCTGATGCTCAGGGGAAAGTTCATTCTCTCCTTTCCCGTGAGGGCGACGAAGATGAGCCAGAGATCGATCGGAAGGATCTACGAGACCTACTTCTGAGCTCTCTTCCGGCGTCTAAGATCCTTTGGGATCACAAAATACAAAGAATCGAGAAAGAAAACAATGGTTCTGTGATAATTCATTTCATGCACCAGGACCCCAGATCCGGCTTCCAGCTTGTGGTTGGCGCAGAAGGTGCCTGGTCTAGAGTTCGGGCGACGGTGAGTAAAGTTCTCAATTCTCATATGGCTCCAGTGGAGTAGCCGGACTCCAAGCTCATAATATCTTTGTACTAGATTATGCCCTCCAAACCGCAATACTCCGGCATCCATTTCTTTTCTTCTTTTATCAAACCCGAGAATCCTATCTACCCGCTGGCTGCCTCAAAGGCAGGTACAGGAAATTTTCTTGCCTTTGGCAAAGAACGGCAAATATTTCTATACTATCTCGGTGACGGGTCGTACCACGTTTCCGTGGGTCTGAGGCTTTCTGAGAAAGAGCTACCCAAAGATTCTATACTCGCGAGTGCTCCATCAACTTTATGGAATACCTTTTTGCAGGAATACTTCACAGGATGGGCCTCAGACCTGACAGATTTCGTGCGGTCATGCGATGGCAAGTTTCGCTCCTGGCCATTGTACACCATGACTGAGGATGCAATTTTATCCTGGAATCATGTTCCAGGAGTAACACTTGTTGGTGATGCTGTACACTTGACGTGAGTACATACCGAGCCGTTTCTCTTCCCTCTTAAGCAGCCAAAGAAATGTCTTCCCGCTGACAGAAGTTGCTCTTGTTTCTTCTCTACAGAGTACCAACCGGAGATGGAGTTAACAATGCCATGCATGATAGCGTCAATTTAGCGAGGCATATCATTTCACATGGCATAGACGACCTGGAATCAGCAACATTAGCATACGAGAAGGAGATGCAGCCGCGTGCGGTGGCAGCAATCCAGAAGGGTCATTGGATGACGCGTCATATGTTTCTAGCCGAGGGCCCGGAAGAGATACTGGCGGCAATGGAGACAGGATTTGACAGCGAGTAAGACTTCTGGTTACATATGTGCATTGTTGAGGGCCGATACAAGAGCAGAAAGAAAAATGATGAAAAGTACTAGTAAACACAACATAGCAGAGGATAGAAGAAGGAATGTAGAAAACGAAGTCAAAGCGTCATAAATTGCCCAGTTCAACCGAGTCCTTGAATGATTTCAAGAGTCTAGCCCCAGCGTAATGATCTCGACCCTCTGCAAGCTCAACAGCCTTGTAATAATATTCTTCATAGTCACCCACGACCAGTGCTCCTTCATCTAGAAGCATTTGTAACATATCAATGCGACCATATTCTGCAGCGCCCATCAGTGCCGTACGCCCATTTTCCCATGCTGGCTCTTGATTGATATATGAACCAAGATCAAGCAGTCTCCTTGCAATGCCGATGTACCCTTGAATGGCCGCGATCTGTAAAGCAGTCACACCTCAGTCGTTGGCAGCGGGAGCATTGACATCGGCCCCGTGCTCTAGAAGAAGATCAAAAATCTCCATATTTCCAAGCTCAACAGCATGCTGCATTGGAATCCGTCTCAATTTGCCTTCTCCCAAGTAGTTGACATCGGCTTCATTCAAGATAATTTGATCACGGATGACTGATACTAGCTGTGTTTTTACAGCAGCTTGGAGAGGGGTATATGTTGGATACCTTGCAAATTCTCGCTCACCAGATAGAAATGAAATATCACTTGCAATATCGCAGTTCAAGTCTGGTTCGAGACGCATTAACTCAACTATACGGTCATGCTTCTGTGAGAACATCATCTGCAGCAGTCTCAGTATACATGGCCGCTATGTTCGAAGAAGCACCATCGGGTTCCATTAACCACTTAAACTCAAATTCCGTGGCTGTTCATAACTGAATTTAGACTGGGTAAATTTCACTTATTGCCCCTGGAGCAGCTGCGACACAAGCTATCCACCACTTTTCAGTATCTCAAATGAAATATTTCTTGTGAATATGACAGCGGTATTAAAGTTCCACGTGGTAGCGATCACGCCTAGTGGACTGTTTTGAAAATCCCATAGATGCCCAGGTGCCAACTTGACCTTGAATAACAGCTATACCCACCAGCTAGAACCGAGCTGCCAGTGTGGGTATAGTGTACCCCTCCACCCCGAGAAATCATGCAGTACTATTGTAAGCTACGGTATGAATGGTCTGATATCACAGGAACGTAAATTCTTTGTTTCAACAAATATGATTTATCGATTTATGGCGAAGCCCAATCAATCTATTGCAGGCCCTCCACCTTCCACACCTTAACTGCAGCATCGACACCCGCAGAAACAATCTTAGAGCTGGCATCAACCCAAGCCACACCGTTAACTCCCTCCTTATGAGCATTCTTAACCTCCAACTTGGTACCAGGCTTAGCCAAGCTCCAGACAAAGATATTGGTATCCAAAGATCCGCTAACAACATGGGAACCGGCCTGGTTCCAAGCAAGGGAAGTGACGCGAGCTGTGTGTGCCGTCCAGCGATCAGTGACGAGACTTCCATCAGCCACCTTGTAGACAACGATACGTCCTCGTCCATTTCCAATAGCTAGGTTAGCACCGTCGGGGGAGAAGGCAAGTTGAGAGATCTGGTCACGCGAAGCCGCGATCTCAGACTGGACGGACAAGCCCGAGCTGGAGATGTTGCAGATCTGAACCGATCCGTCCTCACCACCAACAGCAGCAATAGCGCCATGAGCAGCGACGGTCGTAACGTCGACCTTACTCTTGAAATCGCCAGTCTTCTTGCCATCCTGGAAAATTTCCACAGACTCAGCTGCACCGACAAGAACGGTCTTATCAGCCGCCGCAACACCCTTGGGCTGTCCGCCGAGCTTGGCAGCAGTGCCGGTGAAAGTCTTCGCGCTGGCATCAATCGAGCGGATTGTGTCGTCCCAGCCGACACTGTAAATCCTGCCCGCGCCCTCGGATGTCGGTGCCAGACCGGCAATGTAACCGGGGTGACCCTCACCCTCGATATCGCCAGCGATACCAGTAGCAGCGTCCCAACTACAGACGCGGCCGTCAAAGCTACCAGTCCACAGCGTCTCCTTACCGTCCACCGTAGATTGGCCCAGGGAGGTAATATTCTTCTGGTGGCCCTGAACAACCTGTCGGGGTTCAGGAGTACCCTCCACCAGGTAATTCAGATCACCGCTCAAAGACAAACTGATGAGCAGGTTATCGCTTCTAGCCGGTGGCCAGACAACGCCAACTTGTTGGTCGCGAACAGCCAGCGCACCCTCCTCACCCAGAGTCCAGCTCTGGGTAGCTTTACCAGCCTCGACATCCCAAATCTTAACAGTCCGGTCCGCGCTCGCAGTGACAAATTTGCGCGAGTCCTTCGACCACGACAGTCCAAAGATACTACCCTTATGCTCCCCCTCGCCAATTTGGGCCCGCGCTTCACCCGTCTTGCCATCGTAGAGCCAGATCTTGCGATCTGCGCCAACACTAGCCAAAGTCGAGCCATCGGGACTAAATTCCACGCCGTAGATGTAGTTCGTGTGCTTGTCTCCGATTCCGGTATTGAATTTGAATGGTGCGCCGTGGTAGAAGACCAGCTTCTTATCGTCGCCGGCGGCGGCGGCTCGTAGTGGCCGCTGCTGTTTGATGGAGACCGAGTTGATTTGTTGCGTGTGGCCGTAGATTTCTCCGACGGTGTTGCCGCTGTCCCAGCTGATGCAGTGTCCGTAGCGTTGCTTTCCGTCACCGACGGCGATGATGCGCTGCGAATCACCGTCCCATGCTAGGTCGTTGATGCGGCCGTTGACGATGCTGTATTCACCCTTGGTGATGCCGTCGCCGACGCAGTCCCATACTCTCACGACACCGGCGGCGTCACCACTGGCGACGTAGAAGCCTGAGGGGGAGAAGCGGGCGACGGTTGTTGCGGCCTTGTGTTCGGTGTATTGTCTGGCGACTGCGGGGTCATCGATCGATCGAAGGAAGATGGATTTGTTGGACTGTGATTGACGAGGTCAGGATATATGTATATCAAGGATTCAGGCCGCATTGAAGGAGAGGAGTGTCGTACAGCATAAGCAAGTCGCTCGCCTTTGGAGTCGGATGCAAGCTGGGTGGGCTGGCCACGAGTGGTGGAGGGGCTCGCGGCCCAGATGAATTCTGCGGGAATGTAAGCCTTGTAATATTTCCAGCATCAGTCAAGGTCCGTATATACATACCGTTTGTGATTGACATTGGGGGTGTACGGTGGAGGTGGGGGGGAAAGGTGAGAGTGGAAATGGAGGGGAGAAGTTCGGAGTTGCCCACGTTGTTTACTGACGTCGGGGCGGGTCAGGGCCACACCGGAAATCAGGCAGCTCGTTTCACCTCAGCCACGCATGGGAAATTAAGATGCTAGGCTACAATTAATGTTCTCAGATACAGGAGAAGCAGTTACTTAAGGATTTGATTTGATAGATTCAATCCACAGGAGTAGTAATACATGTGCGCCCCCTTCTAATGATTTAGCGGGTGGCTGATTTATACAAGAACGCCATACATAGCACCTCGAGGAATACCCCGAGTACAGAAACCAAGAATAATGCATGTCCCTTAGCGGTGACGGTTCTCCATCCTCGCCTTGAGTTCTCCAGCCAGGATTTCGGGGTGTCGGTGGACAGAGGGCATGAGGCCGAGGCCCATGGCTCGGCGGATGGCCTTTGCGATCTTGCGCTGGTTGACGGGTCGTAGACCAGTTTGGTCGCGGTGCTTGATACGGCCTAGGGGCGAAACATATTCGGACATGACGGCAAAGTTCTATTCAATGGGAAACATATCAGCGGCAAGTTCTACTTTGCTATCGCAGATGCTTTGTCAAGATCATGTGAATGGGTAGATCCAGCGAAGAGCCAGGCTACGACATTTGGCAATGCGATAATTGACATAACAGAGGAGAGAGGAGAGAGTGTGCGCACCTTGTAGAGACTCATTGGGTTCAGGTTCAACGCATCGAAGGCATCCCGGGAGGGACTCTTGCGCTTTCCCCATTTCTTCATCTCAGCCGGGCTGAGATCGTGTGGAGAATAAACATCACCAGCCTTCCACTCGCGAGTCTGGAATTTCTCCAAAGCACGGCTCTCGCCCTGTGCCTTTTGATCTTCGACAAGTCGCATGCGGTTCGGTAAGCGGCGTCGGGAGACTCGGGGACCTGTCAATTGAGGGAGAAATAGTTAGTAACGGGGAACATGGCACTTGAAAGCAGGATAACCACAAGGATATCTAAATGCAAATAGGTGAGGCTATCGTGACATACTCTGCTGTTGACCTGTGCTTCGCTGGGAGGTGAAGGCACTCATGGCGGCGGTCGAGCTCCAGCGACACGCCAAGGGGACAGCATTGGCGACACTGCGCAGTAGCGAAGACCGAGATAAGAGATTGAGAGACATGGTGTGTGTGTGTGACTGAACTCGATCACTGTGACTGTGACTGTGGCTGTGGTTGAGTTGTGGTGGAGTTGGCTGATGAGGAAGAAAGTGAAGGCGCATCTTTTTTGACTGCCAAGACCGCCTTCTCTCCGCGTCGCGAACTTTTGCATCCGCAGCTTTCCCCGACATTCAACTTCAACCTTCAACCTTCAACCTTTGCCCCCCTTTCCCCTTTCGACCACTTGCTTTGACTGGGATCAAGCCTGCACTACGCCGAAAATGCAGTCTCATCTCTCGAGACGTGTCTTTCGGGCCATTCTCAACAATGAGCCCCTACAATTTTCCCGATGCCGCCGAAACCACCTATTACATACCATCTCCCCCGCGCGAGTACGGACGAGTCTCCCCAATTTGAACCATGTTTCGCGACGCACAATGTTTGCATTCAACATCAGTTCCATGGAAGGAGGCGGCTCTCATATCTTGCCGTCGGAAAAGGGCCTGAAACCAATGGTTGACTTGAAGCGCTCCCTCGAAGATAGAAGCCGAGCTCCTCCAAATTTCACGCTCGCAAGAGCTTTCCAGCTCTTCTTTTCTACCCGGGTGGAAACTCCAGGCTCAATTAATTTGTTCCAAGCACGACTTCTCTCGATCACATGGAAGCATATGAAGGCCCAGCAGAACGAACTGGACGAGAAGGAATGGGACAAGGTTTTCTCGATTGAGAGTCTGGAAAGGATGCTATTTGTGCTGTCTGAATCAGACTGTCTTCCTGAGGCGCGTGATACCATGCTCAAGATCGCTCGCTTTGCCTACCTCGAACTATGTGCCGATCATGGATTTGGTCCCAACACGATTAGCCGACCTGCCCTTCTCCTTTATATCAACCTTTTGTCAGTCAACGGGAAACCCGAGGAGGCTCGACAGGTGATAATTAATTTCGGAGGTCAATTTCGCGGCGCCAAACCGTCGCCTTGGTTGACGGTCTTGAAGGGAGTTGCCATGAAGGATGACAGGCCCCAGCTGCGTAAGATTACGCAAGAACTCGATCAATATGGGGTGAAGTTTGATCAATCTTCTCAGGAAGAGTTGATTAACATCCTTGTCGCCCAGGGATTGTTCAGTGCGGCCCAGACCATCTTTGAATGTCCTCTCGCCGGCAACGGCGAGCCCTCTATCGCCGCTAAGATCGCTGTCGTCAAATCTGCAATTCTACACTCGCAACTTGACTGGGCTAGGCCCATCTTTCACTCTCTGCCCCAAGGCCCGACCCCCGAGACTGCTGGTATTAACCTTCTCTGGGAGGCCGCTCAGGGCAGCAATGCAACTTTGCTTGCCAAAAAGGTCAACTCCTGGACATCCAAAAACCCTCACCTCAAAAAAGCGATTACAATTTCGGACTTCAATGCGCTCATTGAGTATGCCAATGCTGTTCAAAACCCTCAGCTGGTTATCGACCTCGAAGAGCAATCCGAGAAGTGGGGTCTCGTCGCCAACGAGCAGACCTATCTACTCCAACTGGAATCGGCAGTCAATTCCAACGATGTGCAACGGACACTCAAGATTCTTGAATCTACTATTGACCCTAGCACTCTAGCGAGTGATCACCTTCCTCTTGCCAACCGGCTCATCATTATGCTTTGTGCCTCAAAGCAAAGCGGTGCTCTTTTTGAACGAATTTCAGCTCTCCTGGACCCGCTTTTTCAAGATCACGTCCGTCTTGAACCACAAACCGTCACTGCACTTACGCGCATGCTTCTCTACCGTCGCGACTTTGGCGCGGTATCCGAACTACTTCGCCCACGGCTGGGCACTTTCGATAGCGAAGGCAAGAGTTTGGTCCGCACTGCATTGATCGACTATATTATGGATCGCAGTCAGAAAGACGCCAACGTATGGACCATCTACGAACTGTTCAAGGTGGCTTTCCCCGAGACCGGCGTTAGCACCAGAACAGAGCTTATGGGCTCCTTCTTCGACCGGAATCGGAGCGACCTTGCGGCTTTGGTATTCGGACACATGCGCCAGGCCGAGGATCTTACACGTCGACCTAAGCCCGATACATATGCCAGATGCCTGCAGGGAATCGCTCGTGCAGCTGATCAGAAAAACTTGGAACTGGTGCACAACATGCTCAAGCTTGACCTTGAAGTCGAACTCAACACGCGCATCTTGAATGGATTGATGCTGGCGTACGCAGCGTGCGAAATGCCGGAGAAGAGTATGGAAATTTTCAGACAAATACTTCAGTCGGATGAGGGCCCTTCGCACAAAACCCTCGCAATCTTTTTCAAAGCTTGCGAGTCTCATGCTGATGGTACCCACGAGGCAATGAAGATGCTGAAGAAGATCAAGAAGCTCGATATTGAGATTGATCGTCGTTTGTATAGCTCTTATATCGAGGCGCTCGCTGCTCAATGTGATTTCGACCTGGCTACTGAGGCTATTGATAATATGGAAGCTGAGATTGGATTGGCCCCGACAAGCACGACGTGAGTACTTGACAAATCCCCTCTCCTGGCGATGAATATTTCTAAACTAACTTTTTATCAGAATTGGTCTTTTCTATAATGCTTCACTTTCCCAATACTCGAAAGACAAGATCGAGGCATGGGCTCGCGAAAAATATCCCGATTTGTGGGCGCATTTGTCCAAGACTAACCGCACTGACTGCGACGAGGGCCTAAAGTTCGATGGTATCACGAATGAGACATGGGTCTAGTCCTTAACTTGTACAATAATAGTTGGAAGGCTCGTTGCCTGTATATAATAAGCCTACATACTACATAGGTGCAATGAACTGAAGAATGAGCACAACTACTACTTGATCCGGACTATAAACCAAGACGAGGTATCAATTTTCGTTTAACATCTCTCGTAACTGCACGTGAAACTGATCAATTGCTTGATGAAAGCGTGCTATTCTCTGGCAGACATTGAAATTGTTCCAGGATCTATAACAAAGGCGCCACATTCTTTTCATCCAATTCATTTCGCCTCCTGTCACTATTATCTTATATGCTTCCTTTTTCATTGTTTAGGCTCATCGTCTTAGCTACTCCTTTGTTAGCCATTCATCCCACCACCGTAATTATTTTATCATAATACGATTATCTTACCTCTTTGTCGGTCCTCGACATCAAAGATATTTAAACTCCCATGCCCTTGACTCAATATGACTCTAACCAACCCATCCCACCGGCTTTATATCTAGCTCATACTCATCTAGGTGATTATCACACCATGGCTTTTCGTTCAGTCGAGCATGTCGAGTACGAGACATACGAGGAGAGACGCCTAGCCGGAGCAGAGCGTCAAAAATGGCTCAGTGACCCCTCCACCCCCTGCCCAATCCCCAAGTCAACGCTGACATTCAAAGACATCGTATTAGACGCAGAATGGCGCATCGATCAACTAGGCGGTCCACACGTTATTCCAGAAGTATACCAAGTCCAAGCCACCGCACTAGGCCTCCCGCTTGAGAACAACTATCGCACAAAGTTCATTTCCCGACTAGAAGAAGACGAGGAAATCGACATCGACGTCGGCTTCGAAAATTGGGGTGGTATAACAGGGCCAGGCGTAATAATCCTACAAAACATTTTCAAAACATTTTCACTTCCAACCATACTTCCCTCAGGCAGGCCTTCCCAGAGTATCTTCCCCTACATGTCACGAGTTACGCAAGCAGTCTACGAGGAAGACTTTTGTCTGCACGATTTGAGACATGTATTCGTGTCTGACATTTTAAATGTCGATACTAGGCAGTTCGTTAGTCATCATATTCACCATGAGTCGAAACAGCTTGCTGAGGAACATAAGCAATTATTGACGTGGGAGTATGGGACTGATGATTATCAGGCGCTACTGGCTACGCGGATTGGTAAATTGGTTGTTTATTTGGTTCTCGGCGCTTTTGAGCGCGGGACATGGCGCATTGCGCGTGTTGCTACTTGGTTTCATACTAATGAGCTTGCGGAGACTAGGAATTTGCAGATGAGATTTGATATCTTACTTTATTAATTTTGCGGACTTTATGAATCTAGCAATGAAATGGCTTTTTTTTACCAATTGAATTAGAAAATTCGATGTATTATGTATCGTATGTACCTCTTTGAAATTATCTGGTAAACACAGATATAGGCAGCTCCATAGGCTCCAGGAACTTAATTTATCCTCAAGAGTTGGATTAGTGCATAAAGCATAAACATAATCCATGCGAAGTTTTATGATACTTCTCCCAATTCGGAGTTCCGAACCCCCGAAACCTTCTTCAGCATGCATTTTCCAAGGACCGCGGGGTTCGGGCCGGGATTCGACAACCTGAAGAATGTAAATAACCAATAGACAAGAACGCTGAGTTAATCTTGAATATTTTCAGCTTCCCTTCATAATAAAAAGACTAAACGCATGTCACCATGGAAGATTCGAAAGAACCTACCTTCCGCTCCTACAACCAGACGCAAGGCGCAATCTACTCTCAAAACAGACCAACATACCACCCAAACCTATACAAAACAATCATAGACTACCACGTCTCCACCGGAGGCAAGCTCACCACAATCCTCGATGTCGGCTGTGGTCCCGGAAATGCCGTTCGTGACCTCTCATCCCATTTCACCCAAGCCATCGGCCTCGATCCTTCTGAGGGAATGATCAAAGCTGCCCGCTCTCTTGGCGGGACTTCCTCTGACGGCAGTCCTATCCAATTTGTGATTTCCACTGCCGAGGAACTTAGCGCCGGCACGTCTTTGCATCTACCTGATTCCAGCGTCGATCTCATAGTCGCTGCGACGGCGGCACATTGGTTTGACATGTCTCTCTTCTGGCCACGGGCTGCACAGCTTCTCAAGCCGGGGGGTAGTGTTGCACTGTGGGCCGCGAGAGGAGGCTATATTCATCCATCTACGCCAAATCATGCGGCCATTCAGGCCTATATAACTCAGATCCAAGATCAATTTCTGAGGCCGCATGCGAAACAGGGGACTGAGATTGCGTTTAATTTATACGCTGACCTTCTACTCCCGTGGTCCTTGAAGGAGTCACAATATGAGTTTGAAGAAGGAGCCTTTCTCCATAAAGTATGGAATAAGGAAACTGCGTGCTCGGATGGTGACGAATTCTTTGCTAGCCAACAGGAACCACAGTTTATGAGTTTCGATCTTGACAAGCTTGAGAAAATGCTCGGTACCAAAGGGACCGTTACGCGATGGAGGGAGACCAATGCAGATAAGACTGGGACGGAGGAGGATATTGTGAAAGTAATGAGGGGGCATATTGAAGGGCTTTTATATGAAGTGGGGGTTTTGAAGGGCCAGGAGGAACTGAATATGGGAGTAGAGGGGGTGTTGATGATTGTGAAAAAGAACAGTTAATGAATGTTGTATCTTATTCCGTGGTAAAGCATCTGCCCATTAATAGATCAAGAAATCAATTTGACAATCAAGTCATGTACTACTAGTAGTGTAAGCGAGCACACTTTGCGAGTGGTTTACTAGTAAAGTATCAATACATTCCCAAAGAGCTTGGCGTAAGGTTACAAGATCGTTTGATACTCGGCTTCAAACCCTTGAAAAAGAAGAGTAATTGATCACATTAAAGAACAGTAATAGAGAATGGCATAAAGAGATATAGAATTAGGCATACAGGGCCGCTCGAAATCAGCTTCACCTTGGTTTTCCTTTCTTTTCTATTTTGAACTTTATTCTGAAACACGCTAGTCTCTTCTAGATCTAGTCTTTTTTCGGATCTCGAAACGTTTTGTCACATAAATTACACAATTAGTGGGGTTGTAACTTTCCTGAAACACAGATACAATCGTTACGCTATGGTTAACCTCAAGGTTCGTCACTTTGATCAGAGCCTTTGTATTCCGCGGCACTGTAAATTCGAGGAATATAGTACTACGTTCGCATATCTAAATCCCGAGTGGTGCAAATGAAAAGAGACCTTGTCTCTGAAGGCAAATACGGGGTGAAGATCAATACGGTCGCTTTCTTCTGCCTCTAGTCAGATTACCTGATCGCGGGGTAGCTAGGGACTGGAAGATTCAAGCGTGGATTTGAGCCTCTTCAAAACTCTTGCGCAACAGCCATGGCAACTTCCATTTCCTACGGCGAGAAAAACTCTGGATTCCAGGCAGGAGTGGTACATGGCAATATCGGAAATGTCACGATTGGTAAGTGGAAAGTATAAGTCTAATACATGGGCGGCGATTAATGAACAGCTCTAGTACAATCCGAAACGCTGGACCAAGCATGCCTTCGGGATTTGCGCACGACAGACCCCATCGATGATAAAGAACGTATCAAGGATACAAAGGGTGGGCTACTCGAAGGCTCATATCGCTGGATTTTTGACAACAAAGAATTCAGACAATGGCAAGACAGCCAGAAGAATCGTCTCCTCTGGATTAGGGGTGATCCTGGTAAAGGCAAGACCATGCTCCTTTGTGGTGTCACCGAGGAATTGACCAGATTATATGGGGATAATGCGAGCATATTGTTTTTCTTCTGTCAGGCTACCGACATACGAATCAATAGTGCTACGTCTGTCCTGAGGGGTTTGATATATTTACTTGTCAAAAAGCATCCATCTCTTCTCTACCATGTGCGAGCTCGGTACGACTATGCAGGAAAGACTCTCTTTGAGGATGTCAATGCATGGAACGCACTGTCAACAATCTTCAGGCACATTCTAAACGACCCAATACTGCAGATGACTTATTTGGTAATTGATGCTTTAGATGAGTGTACCAATGGGCTCTATTTCCTTCTAGACTTTATTGTCCAGGAATCATCAGTCAATACACAAATAAAGTGGGTTGTTTCTAGCCGTAACTGGCCTGAAATCACTGAGCGTCTTGACATTGCTACCCAGCTAGCTCCGATCTCATTAGAGCTAAATGAGATATCTGTATCTGGAGCAGTGAATTATTTTATCCACCATAAAGTTCAGGAATTGGCAAAGGCTAAAAGGTACAGCCATAAAACTCGCGATGGTGTTTAATCCTACCTATTGTCAAACTCGCAAGGTACCTTCCTATGGGTGGCCTTAGTGTGTCAGAATCTTGGAAAGATACGAATGAATATACTCAAGAGGCTCAAATTATTTCCTCCTGGGTTAGAGGCCCTATATGGTCGAATGATAGACCAGGTTCACAAATCAGAAGATGCTGAGCTCTGCAGGGAGATACTGGCAATTATTTCAACAGTATTTCGGCCTATCACTCTTTACGAACTGTCTTCACTCATTGAACAACCAGATGATTATGACGATGACCATGTACCCCTTGAAGAGATGATTGTGATCTGTGGATCATTTCTAACGCTACGGGAACATACTAACGTGTTTGTCCATCAGTCTGCAAAGGAATTTTTACTCAAGGAGGCACTCAGTGAGATACTTCCTAGAGGTATAGAAGCGGAACACAAGATGATATTCACACGATCTTTCGACGTGATCTTCAAAGAGCTTCAGCGTGATATTCTCAATATCAAATTGCCTGGACTGCATGTGAAAGATATCCACAAATCTAGCTCAGATCCACTAGCAGCGGCAGCATACGCCTGTGTCTACTGGATGGACCATCTTCAGGAGAGCGGTCGTAATGGAGCTCCTGAGTTGAGCGTTGATGAAAAGAATCGTGTGGATACGTTTCTTCAAGAAAAATTTCTTCAGTGGCTTGAGGCCCTTAGTATTTTGGGAAGCGTTTCAGATGGTATCCAAGCGATGCAAAAGCTTCAGGTTTTGATTGAGGTAAGTGGCTATTTATTTAAAAGATTCTCTGTTCTGACAAAGGGCGTATTTTAGCAAGACAAAGAAGAATCAGAAGATGTATTAAATCGCATTCGAGATGCCTCTAGATTCATTCGATATCACAGGACAGCTATTGAGAGTAGTCCTTTACAGGTGTATTGTTCACCTCTCATCTTTAGCCCACTAAAGAGTCTCACAAGGATAGCTTTTCAGGATGAAGGACCAGACTGGGTTTTGAATGATCCTCTGAGAGAGGAAAGCTGGAGTCAATGTCTTCAAACTCTCGAGGGACATAGTGATCAGGTCATCTCAATTGTCTGGTCGCCTGATGGTAGGCAACTAGCATCAGGGTCGAGTGATAATACAGTCAGAATCTGGGACCCGGCTACTGGCCAGAGCATATCAACTCTCTATGGGCATAGTGCTTCGGTCAGGTTGATTGCTTGGTCACCAGATGGAAACCAGCTAGCATCAGGGTCTCGTGATAAGACAGTCAGGATCTGGGATCCGGCTACCAGCCAGAATATATCAACCCTTGATAGGCATAGTGGTCCAGTCAACTCGATTGCCTGGTCACCAGATGGTAACCGACTCGCATCAGCGTCGGGTGATAAGACAGTCAGGATCTGGGATCCGGCTACCGGCCAGAATATATCAACCCTTGATAGGCATAGTGGTCCAGTCAACTCCATTGCCTGGTCACCAGATAGAAGCCGACTCGCATCAGCGTCAGATGATAAGACAGTCAGAATCTGGGATCCGGCTACCGGCCAAAGCATATCAACTCTCGAGGGGCATAGTAGCCTGGTTACATCAATTGCCTGGTCACCAGATGGAAGCCGACTCGTATCAGTATCGGGTGATAAGACAGTCAGGATCTGGGACCCGGCTACCGGCCACAGTATATCAATAATTAAGGGGCATAATCGTTTGGTCGGGTTGATTGCCTGGTCGCTAGATGGTAGGCAACTAGCATCAGGGTCGAGTGATAATACAGTCAGAATCTGGGACCCGGCTACTAGCCAAAGCATATCAACTCTCGAGGGGCATAGTAGCCTGGTTACATCGATAGCCTGGTCACCAGTTGGAAGTCGACTCGTATCAGCGTCGGGTGATAAGACAGTCAGGATCTGGGATCCGGCTACCGGCCAGAGCATATCAACTCTCGAGGGGCATAGTAATCCAGTCTACTCGGTTTCCTGGTCGCCAGATGGAAGCCGACTCGCATCAGCGTCGATGGATAAGACAGTCAGGATCTGGGACCCAGCTACCGGCCAGAGCATATCAACTCTCGATAGGCATCGTATTGTAGTCTACTCGATTGCCTGGTCGCCAGATGGAAGCCGACTCGCATCAGCGTCGGTTGATGAGACAGTCAGGATCTGGGATCCAACTACTGGCCGGAGCATATTGACCCTTAAGGGGCATAGTAGTCGAGTCAACTCGATTGCCTGGTCACCAGATGGAAGCCGACTCGCATCAGGGTCGAGTGATAATACAGTCAGAATCTGGGACCCGGCTACTGGCCAGAGTATATCAACTCTCAATGGGCATAGTGATCTGGTCGACTCGATTGCCTGGTCACCAGATGGAAACCAACTAGCATCAGGGTCTCGTGATAAGACAGTCAGAATCTGGGATCCGGCTACCGGTCAAAGCATATCAACTCTCGAGGGGCATAGTAGCCTGGTTACATCGATTGCCTGGTCTCGAGATGGAAGCCGACTCGCATCAGCATCGTATGATGAGACAGTCAGAATCTGGGATCTGACTACCGGCCAGAGCATATCAACTCTCGAGGGGCATAGTAGTCTAGTCTACTCGATTGCCTGGTCGCCAGATGGAAGCCGACTCGCATCAGCGTCGGTTGATAAGACAGTCCGTATCTGGGATCTGACTACCGGCCAGAGTATATCAACCCTTTGTTTTGGCTTTATCGGCTCCGTTCAATTCGATAAAGATGATCTCAATCGGCTGCATACAGATTCTGGCACATATGGCATGGATTCCATTAATCCTTTGACGCCCATGGTTGACGACTTCACCTCACCGCTGAGGCAATATGGATACGGATTGAGCAAGGACTATTCCTGGGTAACTTATAATGGACTCAATCTTTTGTGGCTGCCTTCAGAATATCGCCCAGATTCTTCCCCTACTTTCGCTAGATATGCAAACAAATTGGCGATTTGCTGCTCGTCAGGTGGAGTCATATTTCTCGTACTCTCACAACGGAACCCTATTTCTAGTCTTTGATCAGTTTTTATGCAGCCCCAAAATCATTTCTACATTGTGACCACATTATGCTTCTTCCAAGCTCATTCAGCCCTCCTTAATCATCACCACAGACGCCGCGCAACTGATCTTTGTGTTTGAAGCCCACTTCTTTTCACACCGATTCAATTAGTTTTCGTCTCGAATTGTATATATTCCCTTGACAATCTGAACGGCGTTTAGCGCAATGTCTATTTGTGAGGTATAACATATATAGAGCCGATAATAAACGCATTGTAATGAAGACCCCACCAGTTCCTTTCTTTTTCAATCTGCGTATTTTCGTTCGCTATCCGCTTGGGTCTGCCGTGGTAGTTTGGATGAATGTTGGAATGCAAGCTAGAGAGGTAGACAACTGACTACATTGTTTAACTTGTTTGCAATGAGTTGGTTCTAGAAAACAAAATCGTCCGTACAGCACGTTACGGAATCTATTTTTATTCGTTTATTTACACTTGTATGAGGATACCGCCACATAGTGGGTCAGGGGTAGTCTAGCCCAAACCGGTATAGTGCAATGCAAGATAAGGTTTCGAAAAGTTTCAAAGAGAGTAAACTAGTGAAGCTGATTTCGAGCGGCCCTGTACCCATCAATATGGGCTAATAATCTTCAAGACTCAGGGTCTTCTAGGCAAATAGGAAGTGTGCGAATAGTTTCACGTTTGCCTAGAAGGAGCGGTCCTGGTGATGATTTGGAGTTATTTGAGTACATTTAGATTGTGATTGCCAACTAGTTAACTATTCAGCATCAACTTGCCAGGTCCTCGAGCGCCTGGATGCACAAAGACTGTAAGATGATATCTCGGTTTTGTCAATCACTGCTGACTCTCTTTAAACCTTCTGTACTCTTCTGCTAATTGTTCCTGGTATTCTCTGCTTCTTTCCTCCCGAGACTCCTCTGGTGTTTTCCCGAACGACTTAGTCTTTATTCCCCACCAATCGTGCATGATATGCTTAAACCTTTCATTAAAGGCCATCCAGTTCTTGCTGTCAGCTTTTTCGTTTTTTGGCTGATTCCGCATTGCCAACTGCAACAGAGTCAACTTCATCACAAACTCCTTAATAGTATTTTTCATCATCACAGTAATAGCATCATGTGGAGGGTGGGTCTTCAAGCGCTTGTCCTTCCACATGCAGACAGCTGTTAAAATTCTCCGTATAGTGTCCTCATGCTGTGGTCTGACATCTAGCTCCTCCATGAAGTCTCCGTACTCAAGGAAATCGAGCCTAAGCAAAAGAAAATTAGTCAAGGGGAGCTAAAGGAGTGGGGAGGGGATGTTTGATGCAAAATCACCTTTCCTGTTGTTTTTCGACTTCGTCTCGGTGCTTCTTCTCCCAGTCTGGGTCGTCTGGTTGGGTACAATCTCTCCCGGGATAGTATATCCCCTTCCGCCACTGGGGCGGAATCCATGTTACCCTATTTTGGTCATCACTCTCGAACTGACTCAACCACACATCCCTAGGGGGCCATTCATTCTCTGCCCCAGGTGGCGCTTCAGGTGGAGCTTTCACTTTCCTCTCCCATTCGGGGGGTATAGGAATCGGTTCAGAGCGTTTTGTCTTGGGATTGTATTGGCGACGACTAATTTTGAAGTCATCGAGGCTGACGTATGGATTTGGATTCGCCATGCTGTGATCAATGTCACTTGGATGAAAATGTAAGAATGGTTGTTGTAGAATTGAGGGTTGACAAAGGGAGTGTATGCAGATGGCAATGCAAAGGGTATTTATGACATATCTCTAACAAAGAGAATAGAAAAGTCGATGTTAGTAAGCCAAGAGCTAGGACAGTGAAGCTCAGGGCAAATGAAAGGCTCTTTGAACATTGTGCATTCGCTAAAGTTTCGCGTTGGGAATTCCTATGTAGCATCTTCTTAGACTCGAAGTCTTTGACAAAGGATATACTATGTCCTTTCGAGTGAAGATGAACTAGACCTTGAACTCAAAGTAATATTTGCCTAGAGTCCGAGGAGTGAAGGAATCTATTACTACTAGTACTAGTACCATGTTCAAGTTGTGGGCCCATGAAGAACGTTGTTGCTACTAGTAGTAGTATATTTTACAGCCATGCCTGATGATCATTAACTCAAATTCTGGGAATTTAACTACTAGGTGTCTCTGGACCGATAAGCTCCATGGTGCAATCCGTAGATGCTAATAAATATTTCGATAAAAAACTTGCATGGACCATGAAACTCCACGACATTCCCTGGCCACGGTTTTCCTTGACCACGATTTTCCCCGCGCCTGTACTTTGTTCTATAAGTACTAATCATGCTTCCCAGCTTTCTAAAGAGCACCAAAGAGAAAAAGCAACAAACCCAAAGGTGTGATCCCATTCGCCAGTTGAAAAAGTCTAACCCAATCCCGTTCCCGATTTTACAAACTCATGCGGAGAGCGACCCTTTCTTTGAAACCCGCTACCACGGTAAAGCTCCTTCATTCACTGAGTCACCCAGACACTGGAACCTTCTCAGTATCGGCCTTTCTTTCTTTCCCAATAGCTCTCCCGCGCCTGCCATATCAGTTCAACCTCGCCAAACACATATGTCTTACTCCTCTCTATGGCACAAAGCTCTGCGAAACGACAAAGCAAGAATACTATCCCCAACCATGCCGTCATCACGAAAGCGCAAGCGTGAAAATAAGTCCTCCGAAGCGACAAGAAGAAGCAAAAGATTACTGAAAGAGCCGCCAATCTTTATGGACAGTACAAAGAGAACATACAAATATGATGCAAAACCAGTCAGTGGTGTCTCGGATTCTCGTCCTTCCAAGCACGATGTCAAAGGGTACCAGCCTCAGCCCCAGCCCAGACAGCATTACAAAGTCCCAGACTTCTCAAAACTAGTGAGGCTGGAGTCTTCCACGGCCCGGGCAATCGATTCTCGTCCTTCCAACCTCGACGCCAACGGGTATCAACATCAATCCCAGCCCCAGCCCAGACAGTCTCAAAAGACAATATACGCTCCAGTGTACAAAGATCTAGACTTCTCAAAGCTACTGAGCGGGTTTGGATCTTCCTCAACCTCAGAAGAGAAGCCAAAGGGAAAAGACAAAACAGAGAACAATCAACAACCTAGACCACCAACACGGAAAGTCCCAACTAAAGCATTCAAGAAAGCACCCGGCGAATCAGAGACACCCTACAACAGTCTATGGGGAAATAAAGAGAACTACAGGCGGGTTGACATAGAGCAATATTTGAATAAATGCGCGGGTTCAGGTCCTCATCCGCGTTCCTCTTACGTGGGATTTGTGTGGAGGTAAATACATTCTTCTTACGTCTTCGAGGTCTAGTTGAAATGGGCTAACTAATTTGATATATCAGTGAGCGATGTGATCGTCGATTAAAGTTAGAAGAAGGCGATTCGTTAGCTTATCCCAGTGGCACGCCCACGGGACGAAGTGCAAGACGGACGCGGGAGTTCAAAGCGAACATGGCAAGATTTGGCGGGAACAAAGGGAAGAAATAAACTTGAACGTTCGGTTTCTTGCTTTAGCTGGAAGGGTCCGTCTGGTAAAGAAAGACCTCGGGAATTTTAAGGCTGAGATGCCCCGGCATCCAAGTTCGCCTTATCGTCGCCTCCTCGCACTCTCCCAGATCTCTAGCGTTCGCATAATATCATCACCACTTTCATGGTTCTGACCTTATGTCAAGAAAATCTATCTTGTCGCTAAAAATTGAACGATATGAGCATATATATTCCCGTGAAAGAGCTCGGTTATCTAGCATTCACCTTTTGAATCAAACCAAAAACAGCAAAGTAGAGTACATAATTGACCTTGGAATTACAAACAATTTAGGACTGAGGATATCAATTTCCTGATGCCATAATCTTAAAGATAACCCGAAGCTTGACCCTCTTACAGCGCAATATGCCTGGCATTCATCACCTTAAAAAATGAATCAAACTTGGATGAAACTAAGACTACATAGCTACTGGCTCTGAAATTGACATCCCAGCTTCGTTGGTCTAGTGGTTATGATTCATCTCTTCCAAAGATGAGAGCCGTGTTCGATTCACGGACGATGCATAATTTTTTTTCCCCGGGAGCATTCCACTCCACTCCACTCGAAATTCACAGCCGCTAACTGGCGACTTTTTTTGAATCCGTGTGAAAAACTATCATAAGTCCGGTTGACGCCGGTTGATTCCTCATCGTAGTAGTATATTACCTCATTCAAGTTCCAAGATTGATGCCAGTGTTAATCATTTTCTTGTCGAACGCGTATCTCTCAGGTTTATCCTGTCTCTGAATCCACCCTACTGGCAGCTCTTGATACCACGAGTCCTTCTGATTTTCACTAATAGGCTCATGAAAGAATCTAATTTGTACCTTATTCTCATTCCACAGAGACCCGCGAGTGCTTCAGTGATAGGTAGTGCTTAAGCAGAAGTGGGCAGGGGGTGCCAGTGAGCACTTGCACTGAAATGGAACTTGAAGGGGAGTGGAGTAGGTGTCTTGAGGCGTTCAATTTGAAGTTGTTGGACAAAATCCGGTGTAAATGCACTGGCATACATGCAACTTGAAAATACTATACATGACGGGGATAAAACTTGAAAGCACGCAATGCAGATGCAATATATACAATCGCAAGAAAATGCACCAGTCAAGGTCAAGGCTAGATAAAAACAGAGGCTAATGGACCCGGGGAAGGAAAGCTCAGGCTAAAGACTAAAAATCCCACTCCTCTTCTTCCCATGCGGATAAACAATAAGCGCCGAAACAAACAATCCCACCGAAATCCCAATCGCAGTCTGAATCATTCCATAACCAAGCGACGTCAACGAAGAATTACTCGTCGCCCCACTAGTCGAACTAGCAGTATGATTCTTAACAGCCTCAGCATACTGCAGTCCCGAAATAATCGATCCACTCGACGCCAATCCCGACGGAACGAGCGTAAAGATACCCGGGATAATCGCCGCAGCCGCATGGCCGTGCCAAACCCGACTATACAGATTCGCAATGAGACCGATGGTGAATGCGCCGACTGTGTTCGCGACTTGGTTTGATCCGAGGACCTTTGTGGAGAAGTAGTTCGTTACGTAGCCGCACATTCCCATAAACACTGTGACGGGGAGTTGTTTGAATTTCGCTTGATTGATTAGGGCGGCGAAAAGGCAGAATAGTGCGACGAAGGGGAAATGCTGGATGTACTCGTTGCCCCAGATGTCTAGGCTGGCGGCTGGGCAGGTTGATTCTGTTGTTGCGTTGCGATCCATTAGGCCGTAGATGGTTGTTCCGACTGTTACGCCGTAGCCCAGGAAGAGGGAGTAGATGATTGTGAAGACCATTCTGATTGAACCGGCGTTCATTTGGTGGGACTGGAGTTCGAGGGAGGAACTTAGCACGGCGAATCCGGGGAGAATCATTGCGATAGAGGATTGTGCGATGGCTGCGAAGCAGAAGACGTGGTCGCCGTTGTGCTGGATACTTCCGAATGCGCGGGCCAAGAAGGAGGTTAGAACTGCGGCTGAGACTTCGAGGACGTTCGAGTATGTTGCTGAGGCTGGGGCGAGGACATTTTGCATGAAGCCGACAATCGAGCCGAGGACGAAAATAATTGGCAAGTCGATGGGTCGGGCGCTGAAGGCGTAGGGGCCGACGGCGACACTGGCTAGACCGGTGAGTAGGACCAAGGTCCAGCGATTGTAGCGAGGTTTGCGCTGCATGATTTCGTCCAGCTCTTGGGTTGCTGTTTCGACACCGACGATATCGTGCACGACGTTCTTGTAGACGTTATGTGTCTCCGCGAGCCGGGAGAGATCTAAGCCCTGGACCACGCGGATAATTTTTACCTCGGCAGTGCGCGTTAAAGCGTCGTCAAAGGACATGAACATGCATCCGGGGATGTACAAGAATTGGGCCTTGACTTCCAACACATTGGATGTCATCATCATGTACTCTTCCAAACGGTGGGTGGGAGCACCGTATTCTCATCAAAGCGCGGCAGAGTTGCATGATATACTGCTGTCGTGCTAGAATTGCCGCAATATGCACCTTGAGCTTGACATCCTTCTGACTCTGGCGCTTTTGCTTCTTACGCTCCCGGTAGCCCATTGGCGTCGAACCTTGCGCACCTGGTACACCTACCCTGCCCATATCCATGGATGCAGCCACGAGGGAGGAAGTATAGTGATGGCCTGGCTTCTTTTTCTTTGGAGTTTCGTTTCCTGTCAACGGTTTTTCCATTTTCTTCAACTTGTCCAGCGCGTTTGGCTTGCTGTTGTTCGAATTGGCGTACCACTTCATTTTATCCTTCTTTCCTCCCGGGGTAGCAGTGCCCGTCGCTGTGGCTGTTCCGGCACCATGGTCGACTGCCGTGCTTGATGTGCCTGGGGTGTCTGTGGCTGTAGGTGGAATAGTCTCAGTCGGAGGGTCAAAGTCGACAGCCGTAGTCGCCAAGCTCATGCGACTAGCCGCAGGTAAATTGTTGGCATAAACGCGAAGCAAATGAGATAAAAGACCACCATTCAGCGGAGTTGATGCTCCGCTCTCACCCGGGGTGGTTGCACCAGATGGAGGCAACGAGTCGCGAGTTCGATATGTCGGTAGGCCGAGATTATTGATCAGATGCTCGGCCTGAGAACCATGGTCATAACCCGTGATTCTTTCCTCTTCATCATTTGCCACGCGGGCCTGGTAGCTGTGGAGATCATCGGTTGCGCCATAATATTCGGGCGAGAAGCTGGCATCCAGTCCATCTTCCCCGGCTTCATGCGGTCGACCTAGTGCCTCAGCAATTGTGCCTGCGCGGTCTTTGACCCGCTTGCTGAGGGTTCTCCATCGGTCTGAGTAGGATGTTGTGCTGGGCTTCTCGCTAGCCTCATCGCGGCAAAAAGTCTCGGGCTCAAGATCATTCCTTCCTCCTATATCGGATTCGGCGGCGTGTGCCGAATGATGATTCGTATCATCTTCGTGCACTGATGTATCGGCGGAAGGATAATTGGAGGAAGAAGGGGTGACCTTCTCTCTATCAAACGGGTCGGACATAGAAGACGACCGGAGTCAAGTGACGGAACCAATCGGATGTGTCGGAAAAGGCGGACTCTTTTTTTTTCTCAGCGAAGGATTGACCAGTATTGACCAGTGTTAAAGGTTTCCGGGGAAGGGAAAAGTCTGGGTGTGATTTAATAAAATTCAGGGCGAGGGTCAGGGTCAGGGTCAGGGGATGCAAACGAGTGAGCTGGAGGACAAAGAGGAAGAGTCCTGGCAAGACGCACCCCACAAACGGCAAGAATTCATATTTCTGGGGGGTGGGACTTTTCGGGGGGGTGCCTCCTGGGTTTTATGATTTTATGAATGCTCGTACCAGTCCTGACCCACGTCGCTAATGTGGGTTGAAGTCATATGGCCGCTAAAGTCGGCTTGGATTCGGAGAGAAACGCGTCGGGCTCCACATGGGGGGACTATCCGAGTGCTGCGGTCAAAATGCCAAGTGGACAGGGACGGGGATGGTTCGGTGTTCCTGGGATCGACAGAACAAAAGAAGAAAGAGAATCCTGCTCTGATGAACGGGTGTGTAGATGGTGGCTGTCTATATGCATGCCCGGGGGGACAAGGCGGAGGATATCATTCGATTCCTCTGCAAACAAGCTTCGGCGAGAAGCACTAAGGCACGCTAGGCCTGGATCAGAGGAGCCGTTGGCAGCAAGACAGAAAAATGAAGAAGCGGAGAGAAGAGTGGGCCAACAGTATGGACAGTGGCAGTGTCAATATTTAGGATGACCCACTTGACGGGCCAGACCAGATGGATCACAAAGTAGAGAGTATAGAGTAGATGTATATAATTATGCAGTGGGCTATATATCTAGAACCAACTAAATGTAATTGATATACTATACTATACTATGCTATACTTTATACTATAGTTATATTGTACTGTATACTATATACCAATACTGTGTAACCTAGGTATGGCGTGTGGCACTTGTACTTGTACACTTGTACCACCTCGGCAAGAATTGCTCCGATAACGATAGTACGGAGTAGCCAAGCAGCTAGTCTCGTACCTGGTGGCGGTGCTAATTATACTCGGGTGCGGAGTAGCGGAGTAATGGAGTATATTTAGTTTGAGTACAGACCTCGGGAGTACCTCATACAGGAGAGCAGAGGAGTATGTAGTACTATCACTTGACTCTATACCTGACTATTACGTAGTATACCTATCCACCTGGGCAGTAGATCTATAATGATCAACATAACACATCTGTATACTATACTATAGTATACTATAGTATGCTATTCTATCCCCTGCATAAATACCCACTGCGCCATTATCTCACCCAGTTGCATGACTGCCAAGCCAACCCCCGCGCCTTTGCACTGTACTAGTATTCTGTAACTATCCTGTAACTATCTTGTAACTTGATTGATTGCATATACTACTAGTTGTACTGTTACTGTTGCCTGCACTGCCCCTCATACTACTAGTAGCATTGGCATTCCACCTCCAGCCACACCTGGGCATCTACTCCCACCTTCACTTCTACTCCTCTCTTCCCTTCTCTCTCTACTTTCCCTCACTTTTTCTCCCACTTCTCCCACTTCTCCCACTTCTCCCAACCATGCCATCAACACCTCTCCAACCACCAGACCACCCCATCGCCCTCCGCCACTCCCACCTCCTCGCCCCAGCCCCAGACCGCCTAACAAATACCCCCACAACCCTCACAGTAACACGAGAAAACACCCCTCTCTCCCCGAACAGCCTTCACCATCGCCCAACTCCGCAAAGACGAACCCCTCGACAGCTTCCGCCGCAGCACCCCCCTCTACACAGTCAACGGCCGCGTCTGGAGTAATTCCCAACAACGCGAAATCCGAGATGTCTCCGGCCGCCCACTTCTCGAACTACGCCGCATCTGGTGGCGCGGCCAGTGGATCGTTAAACGAGCCGGCGGCGTCGGCGATGAACTCCTCTGCGCGGAAATGAGATGGGCTATCGGGATGAAAATTGGCGCCAGGTTTTCTAATGCCCTCGTGCGGGGAGGGAGGGAATGACGGTTTCGCGCGGGGGAAGAGGTCCGAGTCCGGGGCCTGGAGCTACTTTAGGTGGATCAGGCGGGTCAAGGACGACGAGATCATTATCAAGATCCCGGCCTCGAACGGCGCAGCCAGTACCAACACCAGCACCGGCGTCCGGACCTGGGTCAACTTCAGCCTCGGCTGCGGCGGCGGCAGCCGCAGAAGCAGAACGCAGCGCAGGAACAGGAACAGGAACAGGAACAACTACAGCAACAGCAGGGCCAGGACCAGGACCAGGACCAAGACCAGCCCTCGGATCCGCATACAACCGACCAACGCCAACCCGCCGCCGAACAATAAGCAACTACCCCCACGCACCACCAATAGCTCGGGATGCCCCACCCCCATACACTGCAACAGCAGCAGCAGGTCACGCAACACACAGCGACAACGACAACGACATCACCTCAAATTCAAACGAAAACTCCAACGACAGCACAACATCCAACACCCCCAGCGCCGCATCAAGCAGCACATCCCTCTCAAGCACCGACACGGACAGCGACACAAAAAGCCGAAGCACAGTCCTACCCTCCTACGAAAGTGTCCGACGAATGCGCCGACACTCCTCACACCACAGTCTCCGCGACTTACTCGACGCAATTGAACCGCCGCAAGAGCCCGCGCCGGCATCCGCGGCCCCGTATCCGACTCAGCGGCGCTGGAGCGAGAGTTGGACTAGTCTTGACCCCCGGGTTGAGCTTAAGGTTGTGCAGGCTAGTTCGACGGTTGCGGAGGTTATGATGGGGGAGAGGAAGATTGTTCATGTTAAAAGGGGACGGGTTTTGGATATTGTGGGTTCTGGAAGACGGACGAGGTGGGAGGTTGAGATTGCTGAGGGGGTGGATTTGTTGTTGGTTTCTTGTATTGTGCTTATTATTGCCGAGTCGCAGTCTGTTAGACATGAGAGTCGGTAGGGTCTGAGGGTGTGGGTTTCTTCTTCTCCTCTCTTCTCTTATGCTTTTCGTTTTATTTCTTTTCTTTGCTTCCTGCATCTAGCATCAGCGTTGCATCGGCTTTACCTTACTGACTTACTTCCCCGGACAAAGTTATCCGGGTCGATTTTTTTTTTTTACTTCAATTTACTTCAAAACTTCCACTTACCTTTCTTATACTTCCTTTCAACTCCTAAGACTCCTAGGACCCCTAGGACCCCTAGGACGCATGCTTATCTCGCATGATTTCCACAAAAATAGCCCAAGCAGAAGCAATTCTGGTTCCGGTTAGGAAGAACAACTTACTATACTACATAGTAGCAATACATAGAAGAAACATAAAGTAAGACACAAGGAAAATTTCATTTTAGAATTCGAAAAGCCGGGCTTTTACCCGCCGGCATGCATTGCATTGTATTTCATTTTTGCATTGAACTTGAACTTAAACCAAGACATTGGCACATTTTGTTTTTAACCATACATTCATCAGGGGACGCATGAAACGTCCCGTATTAGTTTAATAAACCATTGCGCGATGGCGCGCGCAAAGTGGGAATCGGATCGGGACAAAACACAAATAAGAAGACAGAACAGATCTATCTACTCTACTGGATCTTGGCCAGACGCTTGCTCATACTGGAGTGAATGGATTAGTTTAGGTTCACACTCAGTAGTAAAATGGAAGGGAGAGGGGGGGGGAGGGGAAGGGGGACATACAAGTCAAAGAAGGAGAACTGGCTGGGCTGGTTGCCGTATTCGTAGACGAAGCGGCTGGCCAGGTGACTACCGAAGATGGCGCGGATATAGTTCTCAGGAACCTGATAAAAGAGTTAGCAATGCAAAAGAAAAATCGGATGAAAGCCGGGAAAAGGGGAAAACGTACCCGCTCCAAGATAGTGTCGAGACCAATCTTATCCAAAAGAAGACGGGGGAGGGCGTCGCCCAGAACGGAACGGCGGAGAGCAATGTTATCCCACAGCTCGGTCTGTTGAAGCTCCTCGTCCAGCTTGGTGATGGCCACACTGAGACGGTCACTCAGGACACTGCGCAGGACACCAGTCTGCTCGTGTTCGCGCCAGATAGCCTCGAACTCGAGGGTGGCATTTTCCTTGATGACTTCCTGGACCGAGCGGACGTAGTCCTGGTAGAACTGAGGAACAGTGCCGTCCTCGCCGACACACATGTTGGCAACGAAGTCCTCGTCGTTGAAGGAGAGCGAGGCCAGGACTTCCAGGGAGGAGGAGGTGACACCACCCTTGTTGGCGGAGGCATCCTTGAACAGAATGCAGCCGGCCTTTTCGAGGCGCAGCTTGCTGTCCTGGGTGATGAACAAGTTGGCACCCTCGACGATGTAAGGGACGACGGACTTGTTGTCGACGATGAGCTTGCCGACAGTGGAGAGGTCGATGGACTCGGGACGACCACCGCAGGGGACGAAGACATCGAACTTCTCGGTGTGGCGCAGGTGGAAGGTGTTACGGAAGATCATACCGTTGGTAACGACCTCACCGCTGGGCAGCTTGACGTTCTTCTCGTCGACGAGAATACGGTATCCCTCAGGCGAGAGCTTGGCCAGGTCGAACTCTGAGATCATGGCGCGCTTCTTCGCGAGGCGGATCAGCTCGTCGTGGTTCAGACCTTGAGGGTCGACGATGACACCGGAGCCATCGACGATACCGGCATACTTCTCGTTGGAGAGGAGAATCTCGTTGGATCCCAGATCACCGTCGGGTCCACCGGTTTGCAGCTTGGACATGGTGGAGGGGTCGATGCCGAGCTTGCGGTAGATACCGAGCACGTACTGGCGGACCGAGAGGGTGGTCATACCGTAGGTGTCGTGGGGGATACCACCCAGCTTGGGGCTCTTTCCAGTGAAGAAAGACTTCCACCAGGGGGCGCCACGGCTGCGGGCGTGCTCGGTGGCCCAATCGACCAGTTCGGCAGTGTTCTCGTCGGGACCCATGAAGAGGATCTCGTCCTTGCCGTGCAGATCGACAATAGGATCCTTAATACCAGGGCTAACGGGAGGCAGCAGCAGATCCATGATACTGTCGATGTACTTCTCGAAGGCGACCCGCGCCTTGTCTTGGTGGTCGACGTCCAGGAGGATGACACCCTTGGCACCGCCCTCGGGAATATCCTTGTTCTTGCGCTGCTGAGTGTTGGCAAGGTTGTAGTTCTCATCGAAGAGCGAGCGGGAGTTGATGCTGTAAGCCTCCTTGTTACGACTCTTGACAATGCGGATACCACCACGGGCGATATCACGGAAACGCAGGTGGAAACCGCGGAACTCCGAGGCGATCACCAGGAACATGCCGTAGAGGGGCTGCGGGTACTCATGCTCCGGCAAGAAGTCCGGCTTCAGGCGGAAACTCAGGGCTACCTTGGTGGGTGTGAAGAAGTTGGTCTTGAGGATGGAGGCATTGAATACGCGGAAAGAGGTCATAACCATCTCGTCGTGCTCGTTGGCAGCCGAGCTGCGGATCAAGTGCTTCAGCTTGTTGCTGTCGAGAACCTCATCCACCTGAAGACGGAGGTAGGAGAGAGTAGGCAGGAAGTCATCGCTGGTGGGGCCCTGGGTCTGTACATAGTGGGTGTTGGCGAAGTCCAAGTAGAGCTTGTGAATGAGATCGGGGTAGCGGTTGATGATCTCGAAGATATAGTCGGCAGTGAAGGTCTCAGTACGGAGACGCTTCTTGATCTTGGAGAGAAGCTCAGCGTGGACACTGTTGTTGGGATCCAGCAGAGCGGACAGAGAGGTATATTCAGAGCCAAGACGGTTGAGGAATTGTTGCACAAAGACCCACGCAGAGTGAGCGTAGATAGTCTCCTGAAGACTGAGGCGGCCAGTAGCAAAGTGGCTTTGGAAACGGTTCTGGGGGATACAGTAGAGGAGAGAGATCTCCTTCATGATCTGGTGGATAGCAGCCTCAATGGGAGGGTAGCGAGCGGCAACCTCAGGAGAGTCTGAGGGGCGCAGGTACAGAGAGATAACAGTGATACCGTTGGAGAAGTGCTCGAGGTACTTGCGCGAGCTGGTCAGGCGGTAGTAGTGGTACAGGTCAGACAGAGCGCTGAACAGGCCCATGGCGGAGCCCTGGCGGTAGGCAATGACAACGCGCTTCTCGCGGCTGCCCTCGATCTCGAACATCTCAATGACGGGACCGGTGCGGCTGACCGCAGTAGAGATGATCTCCTGGTAGACAGCCTTGGTGTTGGGGGTGGCCTTCTGGAGGAAGCGCTTCTCACCGATGATATCGATGTTGGTCTCGTTGGGGTCAGGGTTGGGGTTGGCGAACTGGCACTTGTACACGAAGTAGCAGCGCAGCTGCTGGCCATTGTCACCAGGGAGGGCAGTAGGCGAGCGGAAAGTCTCCACACGGTAGCTGTTGGCACCCTTGGAGGGGTTGATGTACTTCTCATCGATACGCTGCTCGTAGCGAGGGCCATCCATGGAGGCAACACCAGGCTTACTGGTGTCGATGTAGACGGCGTGGTCCTCGGCCTCCTTGTCCAAACGGATCTCCAGCTTCTTGTCATCGCGAGCGTAGGCGGCAACCTTGGCAGCGTAGAGAGAGAGGATGTGGGTGACAATGTTATCCACGGACTCGGTCTGGAAGTAGGTATCATCGATACCCAGCATGTTATAGAACCAGGTGGTTTCGGAGGTGATGAAATCGGCGGGGAAGAAGCCCTTCTCTTCCAATTGATCCATCACTGAGGTGTATATTAGCAATTGTCTCAATTGTAGCCTAGGGGCAGTTTCTCCAATTTGCATTGCTCACCTTGCTCCATCTGCTTCTGCTTGCCTTCGAAGGTGGCAGCGATATATCCGGGGTCCTCCTCGGACAGCATGCGGTGGGGAGTGCCGGGGATACCCAGGTGAGTGGGCTGCGGCGACGGATGCCGCGAGTTGGGGCCGACAGCATGGTCGAGGTGCTTGTTGTGAGGGTAACGCTGGAAGCCGATGGGAGTTCCAGTGCCGGAGGAGCTTCCGTCATGGCTGTTGAACAGCTTGGGGAGAGGACGGGCGGGCAGGGAAGTGCCATTGGAGGCCTCCGACAGGGGAGTAGAGGGGGGCGGGAGACGACATGATTTGTCTAGATAGGAATTGCGAGAGAGAAAGAAAGACGCTGGGGGGGGGGGGGGGTTAGCCAAGGTGTCCTGACCAGTGGTCTTTGAGTGATTCAATGATTCAATGATTGAATGGGGGGATGTTCCAAAAGTTCACGACAAAAGGATTTTAGGATCTCCGAGCTACCCCAAGGCAGGCGCAGCACGTGGACAGATAAGCTGGCAGCTGAGAAGAGCAATGCAAAGCAAAGCAATGCAATTGCTTATCGGCAGTTCCGCCAGGGTTGGCCTGGTTCTGAAGCCCTGCATCTGGAATTCCAGGATACCAGAGACGGTGTGGGTGTGGGTGAGGGGGAGGGTGACGGGGCAGTGGGGGAGATGATATCATGCAGATAACCGGCAAGGAGGGGGGAGGAGGAGGAGTACTCACCAGCGCCATGGACTATTCCACAGATCTATGAAGAAAATAGAGGAAGGGAAGGTTGAGGGGAAGAAAATCTAGAAAATCCGGGGAATGAGCAGGGTTTAAATACAAACCAGAGAAACTCGTAGAGAAGACCACAGACAACCGACGGTAGGCGCAGAGTTCAGTGACTCCATAATTAGTCCCGCGGTCTCGATGGACGATTTGGGGGATCCGCAGCAACGCTCATTCCTTTCTGTGACTAAGATCCGGCGATGGCGGGGCTTCTGATTGGTTTATATCGCCCCTCTCCCCGAGGACAAGACCGAGTGGGAAAATCCCGCGTCATGCGGGCCGAATAATGCCTCAGATGAAGTAGTAGTACTATACTGGCGATAGCAGTAGTAGTACTGGCGAGTGATACTACTACTATATTATCTTGTCTATTCTAGTATCTATATCCATCCACCCATAATATTTTACTATATACAATTAGTATCCCTTATTATCTCAGTAGCCCATACTCTCCCATCCAGTGGCAACTGATTCATTCTAAAAAAAGACCCCCGTGACCACCACCACCATCATCGCAGGGGCAACCAAGTCACCTGCCAACTGAATAGAATAAAGTGGAATGAAAGAATCCATAAAATGTGTCAGAGTTTTCTTCCAAACAACTCCGCTCAATCCCCAGTAAATCCCTCAACAACCCCAGCCCTACCACCAAATCGTCATGTCCGGGGGATTATCGCCATTGGGGAACTTTGGGGACCGTACAATAGGGTACGAGTAGCCAAACAGGAGTTATCGAGGGGTAATAGCCAAGGCTATTACGCCTGAAAACTCTGGCCTACCCTAGCCGGCCCGGTCGACAAGTGCTCCAACTAACCAACTAACCGGAGGGGGAAGTCCGCGGTACCTGGATCGTCACTGGTTGCGGGGTAGCCATAGGACGCCACCAGTGGACGGTGGTCGTGGTGAAATCTCTGCAATTCGCCCCGCGTTGAGGATCGTGAATCGCTGGATTGGTGACAGTCTGAAAAGTCTGGATCGGGCCCTGCGTCTGGAGTCCGGCGGGGCCTTACGTGATCGCGCCGCACTGCGCCTCATCATTGGAAGTTGTCTCCGACCGGCGATTATTTTAAGGTAATACCTTCCAAGAATGGCCAGTGGGAATACTTGTAAGATGGGGATGGGAATGGGGATGGCGTGAGAAGAGATATACTCGTATGGAGTAAAAGATGGCGGCATGGGCCATTCAGCACGTCACGTCAGACTCGTGCTCGTTAAGGTGTATCATCTCATCCCCTTAGGGAATGATCGTGGCCATGACCGTGATGGGAAAGAAAAATGTTAACATGCATTCAAAGAGGTCCAAGCCAGAGTCCAGAGTCCAGAGTCGAGTCGGCTATCTCCCCGTTGAGAAAACGTCCAATTCGCCTCGTGTCCAACTGTGCTTATCAGAGGAGGCAAGAGGAAGCAGATGAGAGGCCACCATTGCTAGACCAACTGGATAGCGACCTTATCTCTTGGTGTGCTGTAGAATACTTGCCACGCTCCTCAAAGAGTATGGTACCTTGACAAAACAACTGAGACAGATCTCGCCGATCAATCTCAACCCCCAAGCATTCTTCAGTCCAAATGTCAAGGTCAAGAACTTGACAACTCTGCCCGAACAGGGCGTCAGTATGATAGTTATCCCCTGCGTGTCTGACTCTGCCAGCCCCATGGGAACTCATAGATAACCACCCTACCCTACCTACCCTACCCCCTGTCGAGATCCGAGCTCCATGCCCAAAACAAGGCGCATAGTTTGCTGGAATTCCAGGCAGATAAGTAAGACCATAGCAAACTCTACGCGATAACCCTGTGAACCTGGGGGTAGAAAAGAAACTCCCTTATCTTGAGGCCCGAGACCCGGGGCTGCCCTAGACCTGGGTGTCGACGTGGCCATCCCATCCCATACTGCAGAGTCTCCGGGTACAATGGCCACCGCATCAGAGCAGGTACTCGCTACTCGCTACTCAATCTACGATACGATTGGACCTGTTTGCCGTGGTACCTGATCGGATCTACCTGCAGAACAGAACAACTCATCTGCAGAACGGCTCTGGCGTCTGGCGGTGAGGCGGATTAGTTGTACACTGTTCACAGTGATGGATGCGATGCCGCAGGGCAGGGTGTGTGTCCATACACAACTGAGGGCACTTCTTACAGAGTATAGATGTAGATAATATCGTTCTATCTACACACTCTCCATGTACATATGGATTGCTTAAAGTACGAGTCCGAGTGCTCGTACCCGTGTTGATGATAGGCCAAGTTCCAAGGTTACCTTAACTAACACTGACACTGAGTGTCAGCAGAGAGGTCCAACCCACCCCCTTCATCCTTCACCCTCCACCCTTCACAAGGGGGTCTAGAACAGAATAGCCAAATAGTCCGAAATAAAAATAACCCGCGAGGAATGTCGGGGATTTGAAAATATTGGATTGAAACAGTAGTACTAAACTAAACTGGAGCCCCGGAGATCCAAGAACCAGGAAATCCGGAGTGGTGGCTGGAATGGGGATGGGATGGAGCATCCCCATTCCCCCTTCCCCGGATCATGGACGAACTTGATCCGGCAGGAAGATTGTTTAAATAATTAGAATAATTGTACTCCATGTGTACATAATAGCCACTAGTCCTTCGTGGTTAGCGCTATGCTAAGTGCTATGTGATCTCTCCTTGGGCTTTGTGTACCCCCTAGGTACTCGTCTCGTTCCCGCCTCGCCTAACAACGCCTCGTCTCGATTCGATTCAATCCAATTCAATCCCTTGAGGCGATCGGGCTCGAATGCAAATCCAAATAATTGGCCATTATCTGTACCGGGGAGAGTGGGCACGATTGAATCGAACCGAATCGATAGTGCATCCGGTCTCCACGGCCACAGCCGTTCGGAACAAAGAAACGGTCGAATCCTGCCAGTGGGAAAGCTATGATCCATACGACCGGAGTACGGAGTACTCGTTACTCGTCTGTACCTGTAGAATTCATCGAGCGCAGTGAGTGATCGTCCGGAAGTTGACCCGCACAAACCTATCGTAAAGTACGCAATTGCCAAATCATCAAATAGTGTCGGCCACCGCCATTCTCCAAATCTGAAGAATCAGACGATGCCCCTGGCGTGGAGTAGGTGTGGAGTTCACGGGGTTTTGGAGTGGTGATTGATGATCCCGATCCACTGGGGCTGGATTGGATGGGATACAGTAACTTCGACTGCCTTTGTCTTTACGGGGTAGGTACGTAGGTGTAGGTTGTAGCCAAATTCAAAGTAGAGTTGAAGTGAAATTGTATCCGTATCTCGCGGTCCAACTTCCATTTCCATTCCATTTCCCCGGAACTCCCCCCGTTAATACTCTCTCGGGGGGCGAGAATCGCCCGACGGAGTGGTTGTTGGGTAGGACAGCGGGATGGGATCAGCGCTTCTCCGGGTTTTCTCCGGCAGAGAAGGAAGCGAGGCGAGCAGTGTAACTTCTAGAAGGAATTAGGTTGAAGGAATTGGGTCTTGGCCTGCCGGGCCCTGCCCCTTGAAACATCATGATGTGTACAGCCCGAGCCTGGAGTCACATCATTGAGGTGGGCACTAGTAGTTCAGTAGCCAATGCCACCCAATACTCTAGACCTATGTACAGGGGTATTATGAGTGTTATGAGTGTTGTGTATGGAGCCCTGGAGTAACGTCCCCAGTAAAAACAGTAAAGGTGGCCGGAGTAGCCCTGATCCCTGATCCCTTTTATCCATTCCCCCACACTTAGACTACTAGACTGCTACTACGCTAGTACGCGTCAGGCGGGAAAGCCTCCCGCCCTTCCGGAATGCCTTCATCCAATTATCCCCAGAGTGGGAATGAGGCGATGGGGATCTTGGCGAGGCCGATCCTCCCCTTGGGCTGGGGAGGAGGTGGAGGAAGTGGAGGTGAAGAGAAGTGCAGCGTACGAGTACTCGTACTGGGTACCTGTTGATTCCCTGTCTGGCATGTACCCCGGAGAGATTGCTGGCCTACTCCACGGCCATGTCCGCTGGCCTGGGGGGGATTTGGGATTTTCCGATCAGGAGTTGATCGAGTATAATTACCTTGCCTTCCCTTGAGTCCTTTCATATTCTAATTTTCCAATTTGCTACCACCCATTCGTTAAGCCTCTACCTCTACCTCTACCTACCAATCTACTAGGCATTCACTCACATACACATACACATTCACACACACATTCACACACACATTCACACACACATTCACACACACACTTCTCCATATCTCTCCTGAATTTTATCCACTAGCTATCCACTGCACTACACTACATTATCCACTGTCCCTGCAACTCGGAAAGACTCGCAACATCCCATCCTCCCATCCTCAGTAAGTTCCGAACCCACCCATCCTTCGTTACATCATATCAAGCACTCCGATCCGCCGAGCTGAGCTCTACCCTCGGGCGCTTTCGGAAGACTCAAACAGCTCGGACAAAAGCTCATGCATCGACAGACACAGACACAAACAGATCCGGGGCATATCCGATCCATCAGCCGCGACATTTGATCTAAGCGCCGTACCGAGGTCAACTCAACTCAAGTGAAGCTCCTGCCACTTCTACTTCTACCGGATCAATACAAAAGAGCTCCATCCATCCAGCTCCAGTCCAGCTCCACCTCCTCAACACAATCACTCTTCCAACTCCAACTCTACTCCCACACAACCAAACAAACCACAACCATACACCTCCACCTCCATCTGTCCCCAATCCATTCCACGCAACGCCAACACCGTCAAAATGGCCACCATCTCCACACCAAAGACCATCTCCCTCTCCCCACCCACAACCGCCAAAGACGCCTTCTCACAAGACATCTCCCGCGCATTCATGGGCTCCGCATCAAAATCAAAGTTCCACGATACCTTACTACCTCCCGCACCGCCCCCGTCCCCAGTCTCCCTTGCCATCGACAGTACCGGCATGGCGACCAAGTCCAAGCATGAGAAGATTCCTAGCTTGAGTCTTGAGTAGGGGAGGGGAAGCAGCTGAGACGGGTCATGTCAAGTTTACTCGTCAAACGTCAAATCAACATCAACATCTTACTGCGCGCGTCTTGACGCCTTTTGAAACATCACAGCAATGCTGGCGACGACGACGGCGATGCGGCGGTGATGCCGACTTCACAATTCATTCATCTTGCAGCGATATTTGCGATTTTACTCTACTCTCCTCAGTTCGGTTCTGTTAGCGCGGCATGGCGGCGTGATTTGTTTCTGTTCTTTCCTCTATTCTTTCTTGCTGGTTATTCGTTCCCTCCCTTCCTTTCTTTTTCCTTTTGGGGAACTTGCTCGGGATTCAGCTTAATACCTTTGTTTTTGTTTTTCTCATTCCCTTTTCGCGCTGATGCGATTTTGTTGTTCTCTTCTCTTCTCTTCTATCTTTTATCGTGTGGGTTACAAGTCGGGGTAGGAATATGGATGGCTTGGCTTGGACGGATGGATGGATTAATTATTCTGTTCTGTTTCTGGGATACATAAAAGTCATGGATAATAGGCGTTCAAGTTCAAGTTCGTTCTGGCGTTTGTGTTGTGTTTAGGATCTGAGCAATTTCATTACTATTATTACTTTACTTGATTATTTTCCCTTTCCTTTCCTTTGTTGTTGCAAGGTTTATTACAGTCGGATTTGGCGGTCTGCCATATACATACGAGACGCCTGGCCGGGCTGACCAGACTAGTGGATTTTACATTCAAGTTAGATTGTGACTGAGGTCGGTGACGGAAGTACATACAGACCTATCCCAATCCCATCTCACATGTAATGTGCGGATTACTAGTATGATGATCAAAAGGAGGTGTGCAAAGGTACATTATTAGGTTTGCTATGATTTGCTATGATGTCAAGAGCGAGAGCGAGATGCTTGACTAGACTGGTCTATGTACACACTGTAGCTTGCTTTTCTCCAAGTCTGGTCTAGTAGGTCTAGGTCTAGACCACTGGGAGGATGCGATACATCAACCCAATGTACTTTTGCAAAATGCTCTCGCCACAGGAGGGTAAAGACGACAGAACGGGTCGAATATCCATCCTATCCGACGAACACAGCTCGGTCGCACGGGGAGCTGGCTGCATCACTTCATCCGAGGCAGATGGGATCATCTGGTCGGGACGGGAACGGGACGGGGAGCTCGACGATCCAAGGCGTTGGGATGACGTTACCCATCACATCAGGGGAAATGATCGCCCGGGATACTGTAGGGTTTGAATTTGTACTGGTACATTTGCATGTGCCATGTGATCCGATCCGATTATAGATGTTGCCGCGAAGCCGAGTGGGGCCCGTGATTCCGGACGGGATTGATCCTCGGTCTGCTGAATTCGCAGGGAGTCTGGGCAGAGCTTATGCACTGAATTGCTGGACATAAGCAGGAGGAAATGTCGTGAAAGACTTCGCAAGGGATACCTATCCCCGGACTTCGACTCGTTCTCGTCTCGCTCAGACGCGCGACTGAACAAGCCTTCCTCGTAGAGGAGGGAACGGTCTAGTCCAGTCCATTCCAGTCCAGCTGAGCTAGCCGCGATGGCGATCAGGGTCCAGTGGCCAACCACAAGCTTATACCCACAAATGAGTAAATGCGACGAAAAGAAACCCCGAAAGGCAAGAGCAAGAGCAAGAGCAGACCAATCCACAAATCAAGAAGGATCCTGATCCTGATCCTGATCCTGATACTCCGAGTCTTCCTCATAGTAAGCACGAAAAAGCATCTCCAACTGCTCCATAGCATCCACATCACCGTTGGCAGCTTTCTCGCGCAATTTCTGTACATCGGCGACTTGGGCCTCCGTCTTCGCCCACGCAGCAAGACGCTCTGCGACATCGACATTTTTACGGACCCGATAGATTGTCCTTACTTCGTCCGTTTCGCCCTTGTTCTTCTTCAGCGCCTGTAGCTTTGCGATAAACTGCGCCTGGTGGGATTGTCCAGTGGACGGGCCCGGGCCCGGGCCACTGTGCAGAGCGCCACTGGCGTTCTGCGATGCACTCCCAGTCCCAGATAGGCCGCTGCTGGAGGTGAGGTTTGCTTTGCGACCGACGATCTTGACGCTGTTGGCGGCGAGGAGCTCAAATGCGGGACCGTTGCGGAGGGGCGTGGTGCGGGCGGGATCCATGTCTGGATCTGTCTCTGGGTGAGCGAAGAGGAGTTCCGTGCCGATTTGATCGGCCCAGGAGCAGCTGAAGATTTGGTTTTGGTATGCGATTATTGGGTTGCACGTGTGGAGGGCTAGGATTTGGATTCGCTCGCGAGTGAGGGATTCTTCGGCGCTGTCGAGTGGGGTGAAGGTGTCTATGGGTTGGTTTGGATCGTCGTCGTCTTGGGATGGATCTTTGGCTTTGTCGGGCTGGCGTTGGCGTGGGGGGCGGATTGCGCCATGGTGGGCTGTTAGGTCGAGGTTGAGATAGAAGCTCTGGTGAGAGTGGTTTCCGGGTTAGTTGGATCTGGGGATGAAATGGGAGAAGAGAAGAGAGAAGGGAGGGGGTAGTACTTCAGTCTCGGTGGGGTGGTACTCGTATTCATAGTCTGAATCTGAGTCGGGGTCAAGGTGGGAGTCGATCTCCATGGCAATGGAGTAATATAGAATTGGCAGTGTTATAGGTATAATTATAGTATGCAATGGATATTCTGCAGAGCTTCCCGAGCTGACCATCACACCGCGACCCGCCCTGGGCAACCCGTGACCGCGCCCCGACCCGTGACCACGGGAGATAAAGATGAGTCAGCTTGGCGGTGAGTGGGTTTTCAGTTTTCAGTGGCAAGGCTTATCATCCCAGGGTGGCAGAAGACTCCGATTCTAAGTATAGTTGAGTAGTTGGAGTTGGAGTACTCGTAGTTGTAGCACAAGAGTTAGTGAAGTAATAATCAATGGCTTAATTATACACCATGCCTAGATCGGTAATCATATGTGTATGGTTATCTTCAAACTCAAGTTATGCTAGAGTTATACCATCAACTCTTAACCCCGCTTCCTACTTCCACTTCCACTTCTTCTTCTACCTCCACCACTTAAAGTACTTCACTTCCCCTCATCTACGGAGTACTTCCACTCAGCCTTATGCTAGCCTCGTTCTCCCGACGCTTCCGCCATTCCCTTGATCATTCCTGATCATCCCTGCACCAATCCCATTCTCTTCTCCCGTTCGCATCGCCCGCTAGTCTAGCCCATTGCATCCGGCTTCTCCATCGCCCTGCATTGCCCATTTCCGCACACTCCCGGCCCGCCCATTCTAACTCGTTCGAAGCCCTTTTGCCTTTCGGCTTGGGTTTTCTTGCTGGGGGTTTTTTCTGCTCACGAGGAACTGCGCATATCGGCACCGCCCATGCCGTTCATGCCGTTCATGCCGCCCATCCTTCACCCACCCTGCCTAAACCCACTCACCATTTTGCTTTGTTATCAACCCATGCCCAGTCTTACCCTGTGGTCGTGATCACTGGATTTGATCTCTCTTTTCTCCATTCTCCATTCTCCATTCTCCAATCTTTCTCTTTTTCCTTCCCTCCTCTCTTCCCCTTCCTGCCCTTCTTTCTCTCGTTCCATGATCTTCGACTAGGCCCTGCGTCAACTCTGGCAGTCCCTGCCGCTTCGTTCAGCAGATGACTCGAACGGCAAAGGCCGCCATTGTTGTCTTGCTGACACTCATCGCTTATGTCTCCATCAACAGCATAGTCCGCGCTACCAACCCCCGCGCTTTTGTCTGGTATGAGGAGGACAAGGACGAGCGCTCGTGGATCGCCAGTTCTCGTTCCTGGTTCGACCGCAAAGCCTGCCGCTGGCTCGGCATTTGCGGTGCGGCGCATATACAAACCGTCCACGGCCCTTTCGGTCGGCGAAATCCCGCAGAATGGACAGGCCCCGGGGATAGCGACGACAACAGCGACGACAACAGCGACGACGACGACAATAGTACCGACCCTACTAAACCCTGGCAGTCCTACTGGTTCAGCAGCGGGTCCAATCACTCCGACTGGGATGCCGATGAGCGGGAACGCCGGGAGATCCCCGACTATGTCTTCGACTATGCCCCACTCGTCCATCTATATTCCAAGGAACAATTCTGGCCTGGCGACATCGCTGAGCATCTCTATCACACTACCCCCCATCTCAATTACGACCCCATTCAGTCTGAATCGCAGCATCCGAGTCTGAGTGACCTCGATCAACTTAATCAATATCAATGGGGTCGTCCGGTCTTTTTGGCTAGCAATGACGACCCCTTGTCCCGCCCGCCATGGTTGGAGGGGGAGCAAAACATTCCCGAAATCGATGAGAAGTTGGTCCAAGAAGAGGCATGGGCTGACTGGGATGGCCGGGTCGATGGTCAAATCCCTGGTGAATCTGCAAAAGATCGTAGTATATGGGACGACCTGCGACATCTCGGCGAAAAGGGCAATGAGCAATGGTTTTCTTGGGGCTCGCGAGCAAACCGTATTCTTCATCTCGAGTTGCGCAAGCGCTTCGGCGGTCATCCAATCCAAGAGTCTCTGCAGAAGGCTCCGAATGACAGCCCCCCTGGGACTGACAGCCCTGGAGGCCGCAGCGATGCTCCAGCCATTCTGGTCGTCATGGACAAAGGTAATGGCGTCGTCGACGCCTTCTGGTTCTTCTTCTACAGCTTCAACCTCGGAAATACGGTCGCCAATGTCCGATTCGGTAACCATGTCGGTGACTGGGAGCACTGCTTGATGCGATTTCACAACGGCAAACCGAAAGCCATGTTCTTCAGCGCTCATAATGGCGGCGAAGCTTACCGCTACGAGGCTATAGAAAAGATCGGACAACGAGTGAGTCACTGTCGCAGTAACAAAATGAGACCAAAGTCGCTCAGCTCTAACAGAAATTCTCCCAGCCCGTGATCTACTCCGCCGAAGGAAGCCATGCCATGTACGCCACAGCCGGGGTGCATGAATATATTCTCCCATGGGGATTATTGCATGACGTGACAGATCGGGGTCCGCTCTGGGATCCCTTGCAGAATAAGCAAGCATACACCTACGCCAACAACACTCTACGCGCATCCACCGTGAATCCCAAGTCACCAACGGAATGGTTTTTCTTCCGCGGCCACTGGGGCGACAAATTCTACCCGCTAGGCGATCGTCGCCAGTATAGATTCGCCGGTCAATATCACTTTGTGAATGGGCCGCTTGGGCCCCGATTTAAAAATCTCAATCGCCGCAAGCTCTGCCAGGGCCCGGATCGGGCCGTCTGCGTGATTAAGGATTGGATTGGAGATGATGTGCGGACACCAAGATGGACTTCGTCTGGGACTGGGGAGTGAATAAACAACTCACAATCCCATTCTATCTTGTCCTATCTCATCCCATCCCGTCCTCTTCTGCCAACACCACGCCGCCCCTTTGGCATACTACCTTCCTTCCCTCCCACACCACATTTATTTTTCCCTTCCACCTCCTTCACGAACCTCACCCATATACTCTCACGAACTATTACATGACTCAACCCGCGCCGGAAGTTAACAAGATCCCGATATACCGCTTTGTTTCGATTTTCGATTTATACCCCCTGATATGATATCCATATCCCAGCATTATTCCAAGACCAGACAGGATAGACCTGGCCCAGTCTCAATGGAAGCGTTTCTATTCAAATTCCCATTTCTTATATTCTTACTATTCTTATACTTCGCTTTGCTTTGCTGCTTTGCTACTTTACGCTTTACGCTTGATTTTATCTATGAAACCACCACTTATCTTACTTACGTACCCGACCTCTCCCCTTTTCAAGAAAGAGGGAAATCGACGTGAGATGGGAAGAACCGAACGAAGCACGATTTATTTGAAATTTTCTCTCTTTTTCTCTCTCTTTTGGTGCTTTTCTTTCGGACTACCCCTATTTTGCTTTGATCAGATATGGTATGGTTGAGAAAGGCGTATGGTATATGAATTGCTTCTTCTTTTGGGTCTTTGGAGTTTATTATATTACACCGATTTGGACCTGTCATTTGATTCAATTTTCTTTTTTGCTGCCGTTGGACTGAAGAGTGCGGAATTGCTTCCTTTTTTGATAAAGGTTTCTTTTCTTTTCTCTTCTTTGCCTATATCTCTCTATCTCTCCTAAACCCCAAGACAAATATCCCTCGAAAAAGTAGTATACAATACACTGATTAGAAAATTGCACTCAGCCCCCCCCCCCCCCAAACGAGGAAGGAACTTGAATATTGGACCTAGTTATATAATTGCATACTCATCAATCAGCAGTTTAACTACTCAGGGAGCTAGCTACTAGCTATATACCGAAAGCCTCTCTGCAGTGGTTCATGTTCAAGTTCATGCGTCAATACTAGTACTTTTATTTGAATGTTGATTCTGCTATCATGGGAAGCCTGAGGTCATCATACATTCCTATCATGCAGAGCGCTACTATCCAACTCTAATATGCCATGCCATATACTTTACGCCGAAGCCGAATATACAAAAAAAGAATTTGAATGATCCAATCAATCCCATACCGAGGTAGATTGCGGGGGAACCGGGGCGATAGGACGACCCTAGAGATAGCCAAGCCAGGCTAAGCCAAGCCACACGATATATCAAATATCCACCCACCTGCCAGGCAGGGGATACAGAAAGTCGATCTTCAATCCAACGTCGTGGTCGCTGGTATCATTCTATCCACGGATCTCCCAAAGTCGCACACGACCTTGTTCATTGGCGACGGCCAATTGCTCCGAATTAGGCGAGATGGCCACGGCCGAAATACGACCGAGGGGTGTGTTGGACGTAGGCCAGTTCCTGTAGACGGTGCAGGAGGGGAGATGGACTGGAAAGGAAAGAAAAGAAAATGTTAGTAAAGGGAAGGGAACCGGGGAACCCGAGCAAGATATAATAGAAAACAAACTAAACATACCAAGTCGCAAAGCATCACGCTTCCACCGACTACCCATAGCAAGCATCTGACCATCCGGCGCAAAAACCAAATGGCTGATCGGGGTAGTAAGTTGATCCAAGGCACGAACAGGGACCGGGTTTCTGGGAATTCCATTCTGGACAGCAGCATCCTTCTCACCACCACCAGCAGCAGCGCCGGCATTAGCGTACGCAGTAGCCCAATCCCTCCGATCATAAATATTGACAACACCACTCGAACTACCGATGGCAACCCACCGATCCCCACCAAGTTGAGTGCGACCCGATCTCCCACCAAGACTAAGCACCGTCGTACCAACAGCACCAGCATCAACCCACCGCGCCACAACACGACGCAACTTCCCATCCCACTCCGAAACCTCACCATTCTTACTAGCAACAGTCATTCCCTCACCATCAGACCACCAAGCGAAATCAGCCACGCCGCCCCGACCATCGACGCGGACCTGCGCAATCCACTGCGCAGTACCGCTGTCCAGAACATTGATCAGGCCGCCTCCTTTGCGCGAACTGCCGATTAGACCGACGTAGCGGCCGCAGGGGGAGACCTTGAAGCGTTCCATGGATTTTTGCTCGTTGCGGTCCGAGGCGCCGTTTACTTTGTCCACTTTGCCGGTGTCCAGGTCCCAGATGTGGAAGTAGCGGCGGCGGCCTGAGGCGAAGATTCGGTTGCCGCTGGGTGCGGCGAAGGTTGAGGTGTGGAGTGGTGTGCGGCGGATGTGCAGGGATGTTAGGAGCGGGTTTGGAGATGGGGATGAGGGGGAGATGTGGTGAAGGAAGAGGGTTGATGCTGGGCCTGAGGAGAGCAGGAGGGGGTAGTGTGGGTGGAAAGTGAGGGAGTCGACGGAAGACTGGAGAGAGCGAGAAGCAGAAAGGGTTAGCAATGTATTCTTTCTTCTTCTTCTCTTTTGTTTGGAAAATTATTTTTTCTTACCGGCTGTGTCTTGCCGACATCCTTCAGACGCTGAATATCCAAGACTTCCTGGCGCAGCTTGCGCTTCCCGCCAGCGCGGGCATTATCCTCGACACGAGTAAGATCTGAAGCATTTTGAAGCAGTTTGGCGAGAGGCTGCATGGATAGTTGCTCCTCCTCATCAGAGTCCATATCCTCAGCGCTATCCGCGTCCGAGTCGTCCGAGTCCACCTTGCGACGCTTAGCCGCGAGCTCGGGATTCGCCCAATCGGGCGTGGGGTGAAGGCGCTGGAATTGTTTGCGTAGTCGTCGAACGTAATCCTTGCCATTGATAACATCTTCGTCTTCGGTGGTGCGCAACTTGCGCAACTTAGCCTGACCAGCTAGTGAGACTGCGATGCGCTCGTCGTCACTATCGGCCCAGACGGCCGGGGCAGATTCCTCGTCCGAGTCCTCCTCGTCCGATGGTGTTTCCGGGGGAGGAATCATATTCGTATCAGCGGGTGCACTGCCGGAGTCGAGGAAGAAGAGCTAGAAGAAAAAAACCAATCTTGTCAGTTCTGCGCATCACAATGCAATGCGCTGGAAAACAGCAACACCGAAACGAAACACCAGAAATATGCACATACATCCGAATCAGCCATATCAGCCAAATCACCCTGTTCCTCCGCATCACTGTCTCCCAGACCAGCAGCGCCCTCACTATCCTCATCACTGAGCAGGGTAAGCTGCATCGCATCCGCACGCTCCTGTTGACTCTTCAACGCCCCCATGAACCCCTCATCGTCGCCGAAAAGCATCTGCTCAAGCTTCTTCTCCGCGGCATCTTTCTCGGGAAGATCTTCCTCGTCACTGGAGGTTTCGTCGCCCATGTCAATGTCGTTGTCTGCGGGACGGGGACGGGGATGCATCGGCGCATTGTCGAGCGGAGACCGGGCGGTCGTCCGCTTGGATTTTTGCTTAAGGGCTGTTTTGGGCATTTTCTCCGTTCTTTTTCAACCCGGGTGAATAGAAAGAAACTGGATTGAAATTTATCTCTCCACGGGATCGGCGTGGGAGCTTGGCTGTTTCGATGCAGAAAAAAATTTGGGATCGCGGGCGGCAGAAAGACGCCCACGGGTGGAGGCGGTGTGTACTAGTAGTAATATCACCAACTTTGGCAGAGATCATAGATGTGCATATTAATACTGCTAAGTACCTATCTTATTCCAGATAATTTATAACTTGAAGTTCAAGCTATAAGTGATTGCGGGACGGACGGTTGCAAGTAGTATTATATCCATGGATTCAAATTTCTCACAAGGGACGAGAATGAGTTTACTCAAAGAATATATAATCACTGGTAATCCTTCCTTGGAAGGTTGACTACTCTCAGCCTAAACAGTCAAGGTTCAAGTTCAAGTTCCTTTAATTTGCGACTGTACTAAATGTGGCAGTGGACTAATAAACATAAGCTCTAATCAATAAAATACTCAAGGACAATAATCGTGTGCACATGTATTCATAAAAATTCCCTTACACCAGCAATGATCAATTCCAATCTTAACGCCAGGGCTTCGACACACCGGAGCCATCATCAGTGCTGCGATGGCGCATTCGGACCCGAAACCTCCTTACGCCCATTCTGACTACCACTCCCACTAGAATTAGGTGGTTCCGGCTGATAGGGTGGAGCAGGATTATGATCCTCTGAGTCCAAGAATCGACCTTCAGACTCTTGAAGCGAAGTTGCCGTAGCCGTAGTATTCGTGACGGACTTAGCAATGGAAGACTTCTGAGGCGCCTCATCTTCAACATCCGTATCAGATGAATATGCGTCATCGATACCGGCGAGTAGGGCCTCGCGCCCCACGCTATCAGTCGTTGATCCCTCGGTCGTGAGGTCGGAATTATAGCCGTCCTGGGAAATCGACTTCTTGATGAATATGTCGATGATGTAATATTGGATGGCGTTCATCGTTACAGGGAAGAGGAGCATGACGAAGATGATTTGAAGTGCTGTGTTTCCTTCTGTCCACCGTAGAGCCCAATCGCCGACTTTGACGATGAAGGGGAATAGTTGAATTAGGAAGAAGACGCAGACTTTCATGCCGAGTAATCCGATGAAGTAGATGATGGATTGCTTGAACCACCAGAATGCCTTGGGCGGTTGGCCGTAGTTGCCGGACTCGATTGATTCGGGCGGATTTGCTAGTGGCGTGTAAGAGGCGAGGATGTTTAAGACGCGGAGAATGAGAATCAGAATCGGGATGCCGAGAGTTGTCTGATGCGGTTTTTGTTAGCATGTTTTTTTACTGTGCACATGTTTTTGGCATAATGTGTGACTAGAAAGAAGAGGGGATGGAGATACTCACGTCGATTCCCAGATTTAGTAGGTAGAATGAGCAGGGATTCGGTGTGTATGACGGCCTGATCTCTATCTGACCGGCCGAGAACATGGACATAGTCAGGTTCAAGAGATGAAGCATAGCTGAGCCAAAGACCTGCTTCGAGACGTCAAATGCCCACACCTTTACTGGCCGCTGCGGCCGTTCTCTCCACCGCTTGAAGACCAACGATAGTAGCGCCAGTCCCCCAAGCGCCAACTGAACGAGAAGAGAGAATGGTCCTAATAAGTGGCATTCTCCCTGATTCTCTCCGCCAGAGCTACCAGAGTCGGAGGCGGATGCGCCATGGTAGAATAGCTTATGACCGTCGGACGGTGATGGCGTCGGGTCGGAATATGAGGTTTGGGAAGTGGCGATGAGACTTGATGTCGCTCTCGCAGCTACCATGATGGGAGCAGCGAGATCCATCGTGAATAGAGGACTCTGGTTTGTAGGCCGATAGGTCGATAGGTCGATAGGTTGAAAGTAATGCCCGGAGGCTACAGGATGATTCACAGAAGTTGAAATGGGGTCGGGGGGGCCAAGCCAAGACACCAGGCGGCTCGTGTAACGCGGGGGCGCTTTTGGTGCCACTAGGCTGATTAATGGTGATGTTTCAGTATGTCATGAACTTGGGTGTCGAGGTGATGTAAATGGGGAGGAGGACGAAAGAACAAACGAAGAGATTAAGTTCTCTCGAGGCATCTGCCAAAACCGGGCAGTGTTGCAGTCGTCACAGTCGAGCAGCTCTGCCTGGAGGCGGTGTCTCTCCCCGCACTGCCCAGGTGGGATCGACGCGGCTAGCCGGGCGGGCTAGAGGTTACTTTGTTGGAGGGAACTTTGTTGTTGAGGTAGTCTCAGCAGGTTCTATGGGCATGAGTTCCCAGTTTATCGCTATAGCCTTTGGATTTGAAGAGGATTCCCCTGGTTTCGTTTTCCAAGGGGTTTCCTAAGTAAAGACAGGGAAAGTGATAGTCCCTTAATTGGACCCTGCCGGAGGGTGGAGTCGGGTGCGGCTGTGACGCAGTGTCGCAGAGTCCGCCTTACTCTGTTTGATGGTTGAGTAGATCTTGAGTAGTTGGATTGGAGGGAAGAAGAGCCATGGTGAACAGGGAGTAGAGATTTAGAATAATAGACGATATGGGGTACAGAAATAGGTCCCAGCGGAGTCGTCGAGCAAAGGGTTTCCATATTTGATTACGAGAATCTGGAATAAGAGGATAATAGCATAGACAAAGAGAAGTGAAGAAGAAAAGAAACAGCCCTCGCGAAGTGTGTCCTTCAAGCGAGAGCCTCCTGGTTGGTAAATGATAACCGAGGAGTCAAAACCCGTCGAGCCTCCGTCTCCCACCTGAAACGAAACGAAACGAAACGAAATAAAACAACCAGAGGGAATAAACAAAACGCCGAAGAACCCCTCAACCATTCCGGAATCGATAGAGCAGGAAAGCCGTTGCAATACCATGCACTGCGAGCCGCACGCAGAGGGCATCATGAGAGTCGTCACATCATTCTATCCCGTGCTGCTGTTTAAGTCTTTCGAGATTTTCTTGTCTTTCCGCCAAATCCTCCTTTGAACGTGCCATCTTCTCGGGCTGGTGGTATAATACTAAAGGGAAAATGTCCGTTAGCTGTGTTCTGCTTCTACTCCCACTGCCACCACCACCACCACGTATCTTGCTGTACGTACCGACCAAGTATCTGTTCTGGAAGTTGAATCCATTGAGCTTATCGCATGCCTGCTTGGCGTCGTGTACGTCCTCGTATACCACAAACGCCGTGCCCTTGGAGTTGTTGGCGATACCCTGGCGAATTTGCCTGGATAAAAAAAAGAGAAAGGTGTGAGCGGCGTGTTCATCGACGTAGTCGAGCGAAGGAAAGAAGGAACACGAGCAATGCCATACCGAATAGGTCCGAACTTGCCGAAGAGGTCAAATAATTGATCCGCGGTTACGTTGTAGCTGAAGAAAGAAAGAGATATCGTCAGTGATCTAATTTCGACTGTAGATGGTATTCCGCAAGCGTCACGCAAGCATCACGCGAGTATGCAAGTCGATTGAGGACGGAGGATGGCGGATCGCGCTGAGACATACTTGAGGTTCTTGACGAAGAGAATCCTAGCAGAAATAAAAAAAAGGCGAGTTAGCATAACTGAACAATATGTAAAGGGTGGTCTCGGGGGTGTGGATGGGCTTCCGGGTTTTTTGCGGGATGGCAAGGCCGGGTTGAGAGGGGCAAAAGATCCAGGCACCTACCGATTTGCTTCGGGGGCGAGCTTCCGGCTCATCCTCAGGGCAGAAATCAATGAGAATGGGGTTGATGAATGTAAAGTGAAGAGCAAGAAACCCGGGGGGAATCGAGGTGGGCGGGTGGTTTCTTTTTCGGAAGGAGAGGAGAGCGCAAGACACACGCAGAACGAAGCATGCAGGAAGCCTTGGCATCGCGCCTAATGCGGTTTAGTTTGTGCCTGAGGCAGTAAGGATGAAGTAAGCTGTGACAATATGTGACAATACGTGACATTATCACTGCACGTGCACAAGGCCCTGAGTACCTACCCCTCCTTACTAATTTACTAGCCTCAATTGGCATTTTCTAGGTACTCCTGCTCGGAGATCGTTCAATACGCGCGTACCAGACGGTATATACACTGAGAGCTCGATGAGAGCGTCGCAAGTTGGGAAGTTTGGCAGCTCTCGGCCATTCAAGTCTAATTCCTTTCCCTTCTTTCAACCAAGTCACTCAATCGATCGCGGGACGCTTCACTCTCGGCATTCACCTGGAATTGATTTCGGTATAAAGGGAGATCCGCCAGCACCAAAAGCATTTCGGTGGACAAGCTGTTCCGCGTTCCCCCAATACCTTGACCTTGCGCCTTTGCGACCTGCCAACTCGACTACCACCAACTCACTCCTCCCTCCTTACACTTGCGATCCCATCCTCCTCCTCCTCCTCCCCTCCGACATCATCAGCTCCAGTCGCGCCGGTTAGCTACCTTACAGGAATTCACTCTCCTGCCCACTGGATTGTCTTCATCTCGTTTCCTTCCCTGCCCGCGGGCTGCGCGCCGCAACCCTCGGCGCCTTTGGCCTCCCGCCGTTCAAACGAAACCCCCCCTCAACTGCGACTTCTCCGTCCACTCCGAACATAACTTGATCTCCTCCTCCTTCCCCGCCGCGCCGTCGATAATCTTGTCGACCAGCGCGCCCCGGTCTGCTTTGCGGTTTCGACTGCGAATGTCCGTTTGCCAGGAATGACTTTCCATTCCTCTGCGACGGCCACTCGCTAGTCCGTGTGGTCCATGATCCCCGCTTTGCACCCACCAGCCGGAAGCGCATTTATTCGCAACCCCGATCCTCCTACTCGTCCGTTTCTACCGCCAATACTCTCCGACTCGGTCCAGGTCAAGATGATGAGCGCGGCCTCCTTCCTGACTCCCCTGGGGGAGCGTCCGCCGCAGTACCGAACTCCGTCCCCCCCGCGACGCGCCGTAGAGCCCATCACACCGTCCACCGCAGAATTTCGTTCATCATGGGCCGAGCGCGGTATCACTCGGGCTACAAGTTTGGATGGTGACCAGCGACCGTCTAATCATACTCGGACCCCTGCGGTGGATGGCTCTTCACATCACCGGTCGGGTCACGGCCGGTCAAACTCAACCATCGACACTCTTGCGACCATCGCCCTCGCAACCAGCCCGACATTCACACCACTTCCCGATCGCCCACCTTCCCCCCCCATCTCGATCGACCGTGCCCTTGTTTCCTCCCGAATCGAACACCTCCGAACGCCCCGCGAAGAGAGCTCGATCTGAGAGAGACCCCTCACCATACCATGGCCGCGGCCAACCAACTCATTCTCATTCCCATTCCCTTTCCGATACCCTTTCTTACTCTCATTCACACTCACAAGCGCCCTCAAATATACAATCCTTGATTCCAGATAGCATGACAACAGATGCCGAGCTTCTTTTAAACCTCGCCCGACCGACCAATTTTCACCCCAGCAGCCACACAAAACGAGTCAGCATCGATGAGTCTCATAACCACTACGGAGGTGACGAGTTAAGGCACAATCGAGTTGGATTTGCAAATGATGGATACCCCGACGGGAAACATGCATTTTTCTCGGAGGACAGTCACCCGCCTTCGCGCATGAGATCTCGTTCGGATGGCTCAGCATTTGCACCCCGTCCTGTGATTCGCGGTGCGCGTCCGACCACCAGCGCAGGGACATTACCTCCAATTGTGTGGGAAGACGAGATTGAGGATATCTCATCGGGAGACGCGTCTCGATATGCTGGGTATGTGGAACACCGGTCCACCGGTATTCCTGAACTTCGCGCCTTGCAAAAACCATTAGACCCGATGCCTAAAGCCGAGGAAGACGAAGCCGAACCAAGCCAGGCAAGCTGTGCTGCATGTCATATGGTTCGAATACCAGTACAGACAGAAGAGCAAGAAGAAGATACCTGGATTGGTTGTGATGGATGCAAGCGATGGTTCCATATCGTCTGCGCTGGCTTCAAAAGCGATCGAGAATTGCGCACCATTGACAAGTTCATATGTCGCTCATGTCGACCAGCCCACGGTCAAACCACTTTCGTCCGCAAGTCCTCGCGTGCTCGTACAGCAATTGACTACGCAGGTCTCAACCAAGGCCTTGTCAAGGCGGCTTCCGACTCTATGGAACACCACTACCTGGAGCCTATCCGACAAGGGAAAATACGCTTCCAGCCGGAGGATTTCCCCCGCATGAAGCCCGAATTGGTCACTGCCGAATACTTCGAGCGTGGAAATGGCTGGAATGAACCCATCGTGATACCTGCCTGCTGGAACACCCATGAACCTGTCCCCGAAGTGGACACAGACTTTGAATCTTTGATCAAAGATGCTTCTACCAAGGAAATGTTTGATGATCTTCTTGAGCATCTTCCCGAACAGGAGGCCGAGGTTGAAGAGAACAATGACTGTGGCCAGGATCAATTGGACATGGTGATCCCCAAAGGCCTTACGGTACGGGCGGTGGCGGAACTCTACGGACCCGAAGAGAGAGTCGAGGTCATTGATGTCAAATCACAACAGGGCGAGGATAAGAGGTGGAATATGCAGAAATGGGCGGATTACTACGAGAGTAACGAACCCAACAAACCCGTCCGGAACGTCATTAGCTTGGAGGTCTCCCAGAGCAGGCTCGGCAGACTCATCAAGCGACCTAAGATCGTTCGGGACTTGGATTTGCAAGATGCCGTCTGGCCCAAGGAGCTGCAAGAAATTGGTGACTTCCCCAAAGTACAATTCTATTGCCTGATGTCTGTGGCCGACTGCTATACCGACTTTCATATCGACTTTGGTGGTTCTTCAGTGTACTATCATATTCTCAAGGGCAAGAAGACCTTTTTCTTCATCCCACCCAAAGACAGGCACCTGAAGAAGTATGAAGAGTGGTGCAACTCCCCTGCGCAGGATTCAATCTTCCTCGGAAGCCAGACAAAGGAGTGTTATCGTGTTGATCTTTCTGAGGGGGACACCATGTTGATTCCATCAGGCTGGATCCATGCCGTATGGACCCCGGAGAACAGCCTGGTAATCGGCGGGAACTTCCTCACCAGGCTGAACTACGGCATGCAAATCAAGGTGCTCAACATTGAGAAGGAGACAAAAGTCCCTAGGAAATTCCGATACCCATTCTTCCAGAAAATCCAGTGGTACACAGCCCTGCGATATTTGGAAGATGACCCTGTCCCCGCGAATGTATTGGATTACTTCGTGCAGGATGAAAACGCTCGATTTCACCGAGAGTACCCCGTGTACTACGAGTTTGGAGAACTTGCCAATCAAGAGGCTTTGGGATCGCCTTACTATAACGCTCGATTCTATTCCCAAGCGGAGCTTGAGGGTTTGCCTGAACTGATTAAGTATCTTCTTCGGACAGCACTTATTGCTAGTGGCTATCTTGTTGAAGGTGTCACGACAGAAGCTCGCAACGCCATCCGTCGTTCCATCCCGAAAGCAATCACAGATCCTGTTGAAATGATTCGGAGGTTCGGAATCTGGGTCGCATGGAAACGTGGCAATGAGACGGCACCGCGATGGACTCGACCGGGTGTTATCGAAAACAACCCCAAGGTTTCCCTTAATGAAAAGAAGCCCGCTGGACGACCGAGTCGCCGATCGGACCGCAATATCGACTACCAGCGTACATATGCGGAGAGGCACCCTATTCAGCGCTTGGAAGACATCATGCCATCCCCCGCGCACCAGGCCGACCCCTTGGTCGAGATTCCGACATCCTTTCCGTCTGTGTATACCCCCGATTGCGCGGCTCCGGACGCCATGACGACTCCAAAGTCGCGATCCTCCGCACCACGAGGCTCCGGTCTAGGGCCAAAGCGGGTAGCTTGCGATGCTTGTCGTAGACGACGCATTCGTTGTCGCCACAAGGATGAGCCGGCTGACATGATTTTGGGCAAACAAATGACAATCAACGGATTTGGATCCACGTCAGGTGTTAGCACACCAAATTCACTGGCCCAAGATGCGGTTTCCGCATTGAACTCATTAGCGGCAATCGCCTCGCAAGCCGGATTCCCGAACAATGGCGTGATTGGCCTTGATGGGTTTGAGGCCGCTGGCAAATTCCAATCCGCAGTCATGGGAACGTCTACTGCAGCAGCGAACAGGCTTCATGATTTGAGTCCTGATGGTGCTAGCGGTGGGAAGAAAGGTCGTAGTAAGGCATGCGACGATTGCCGGAAGAGCAAGGTAAGTTTGACCCAACATCCACTTTCGAATGTATTAGGCTAAAATAAACCAGCGTCGTTGTATACATGACGAATACGGTCGGATAGATCCTATCAAGGCTCAAGAGCGATCTAAACCCCGCAACACCACTTCGGCAAAGCGGCCTCGAACAAACGATGATGACACGGTCCCCGTCCCGAAGAAGACAAAGCAAGAGAGCACATCGCCAATCGTGAATCAGGGACAATTTGACCTCGGTCAGGCTGATAGCAAGGAAGAGGTTTTGCAGGCTGTTCCGGTAACATACGAAAACGAAGCTCTCGACCCCCATGACCATTCGTCGGCTTATCAATTCCCTTCAGCACACATGGAAGAGGATATGCCTGTGAACCAATCATTATACGCATCGCCGCCTGTCTTTCATGCAGAATCTGTCGACATGAAAGATGCCAACTCTGTTTCTGTCTCTTCAAAGCCAACGGCCTCCCTCGTTTCACCACCCACTTCATTAGCAGATGAAATGGATGTAGTCCAAGATGGCGAACCCATGACCTCTGTCGAAGGCGAGGCACCGACGCTACACACGCCCAATTCCAGCTCTCGCCATTCATCTCGCCAACCCCGACTCAATGAGCGCTTCGCTCTAGAGGCCGCAACCACAGCGACAGCTAATTCAACTACCGCTGCCCGCCCACACAAACCAACAGTGCGGACTACTCTTCCTCCCCGGAGAACCACGCCCGGTCCACATCCAGCTAAGAAACCCTCCTCTCGCCCCTCCTCTTCTCACGCCAAAAAGAGCTCTCCAATGGTCGAGAAGCGCTTCGAACGTCACGCAACGACCTCCATGTCTCCTCACCAATCAAAGCATATAAACCACCACTTGGAAGAGGAGGGTCCCGATGCAGAAAGCTTGCGCCTTATTCGGGAACTTCAAGCGGAGGATTATGGATTGCGAAGACGTCGCGGCTAGGCTAGACGCTTTGCTGGAATGATCCGCCCACGGGGAAGTACACTGGCCCGAAGACCGGCTGAACCCCGCGAGCGATGTGTTGCTTGCTCATGACCGAAACGTTGGAGACTTTTCCTCCCTTTCTTTTCCCTATTTTCATCCCTTTTCCTTTTTCCTTTTCCCTTTTTCACGCTCATTCTTTTCACCAACAAATGCAATGGCAATGGTTTCATTCGGGGATATCATTTCAGGAGCGGGGTCCGGAGACTCGGAGTTTGTTTTATCTTGTTCATTTTTTTTCCTTCCCTGATTATCTCTGTTCTAAATGGCGTTTGCTTTTTTGTTTTTTTTTTTTTTTACCCGAATCTGGCGGGTTGTGTGGAGTTAGTGTTACTTTACTTACTTACCCCTTTGGTTTCTATCTTGTTTGCATGAGGTGTCAATGTCATTCATTGTGGCTTTTTTTAAACCTCGTCTTGTTTTGTCTGGTCTCGCCTTGCTGGTCTCCGTGATATTGATTTTTTCTTTTGTCTCTTATAATCCATTTTCCAATTGTGTGGACGGGTTTTCCCACTTCTTTATTCCTTCTTCTATCTCGTCGATTACGTTTCCTTAGGTTGCTTCTTTCCTTTCTTGTTCTCCACCTCTCTCATCGGATGTTCTTCTGCCCTATCATGATCGGACTTGGACTCGTTACTGATTTCAAGACCGAACTTCTTCTCGGTATTGCGCTGGGCGCAAGGCGTTTTCTCCTTCTACTTTTTCCTTTTCGTTTTTCCTTTTCAATTTCTCTTTCTGTTCTGTTTGCACGCAAGATGTATCGTGTACTATCTTCTTTGTCTTATTTCACCAATGGCAAGATATTTACGTCGAAGCTTCTAGTTAGAATCGGAGCAATAGTTCTAAGGCTGTGTAGGTAGTCGCTCGGCTCAACTACTTCGTCCACCTCCGAGTCTCCAGGACGTATACCGAACCATGTGGTATATTATCTAGATGGAGCCTATAGAGCGGTTTGAATAAGAACTTCTTTTTAGAAAAAGGGTCCTTGAATAATCTTGAAGGCTGATCAAAATCAAAAATATCATAAACGAATCCAGGTTTCCAAGACTGTGTTCAATCCTCGAGGCCCCCGAATGAGTACAGACTACTAGTACTAGTACTACTACTCTTAGTTACTAGTAGTAGTTAGTACTAGTAACTAGTAGTTAGTAGTAGCAGTAAGCATTAGGTCAAAAAGTATAGATACTGCGCCTGAATATCTAACAGGTATCACAACTGTGTACTATTCATGCCTAGGTGTTTTGGAGAGACAGTGATTTACTAGTAGCTGCCCACACCCCACCTAGCAGAAACCTCGCAAAGTTTTGGGCTAGGGAGTTCAAGTTTATTTTTGGACTTCTCAGAAATTGGGGCCACTAGCAAGGCAGTTGGGGGATGCTCCCACGGCTGTGTTTTGGGGTCCGTTAGCAAGGCAGTATCTCAGCCGCGTGCCCGGGCAGCGAATTTTCTTCCTCTGGAAACTATCCCTCTATCTTTTTGTCTCCCATCTTCTGCTGTAAGATCAAGATTTCGGTAATGGCATCAATACATCACCTTCCCAGCGAAAAGACGAAGTCAGACTTGGAGGGTTTGAATGTCAGCGTCCCACCAACCGATGCCACCGCGAAGATTCTCGAGCCGCTATTCTTTCTCCTAGCAGCCCGTCGAGGTCTGCGAGCAGACCCTACTTTCGAGTCTCTGAATGTTCCAGATGACAGGATCATCACCTCTACCGGCAAATCTGGCCTGGATATATTGAACACAGCCTCATCTTTCGATCGCAGCATCGCAGCACTCGCGTGGCTCGCCGAAGGGTAAACAAACCTTGAAATTTGACGACGCTCCAATTCTGAGAATACCGCTGACAAACAACTTGAATAGCTGGTTTATAGTATTATTTGGGATCTCTAATATTGCCATAGATCATTCCCGTTCCATGATGCTTGAAATCCTAGGCAGGCGTGATACCCGTACTACCTATCTTCAACGTTTGATATCTGGCGCCACGATGTTAGCCGTGATTTGGCTGCTTGGATTTGCAGCAAAGAAATATACTAGAAAACGCCTGGCTGAATCTACATCTCCCCAGTTTGACCCGACTTCTTATCAGTATCGCTTCGTGCGGGTAATGGACCAGCGTGGACTGCATTATCGCGGGGTCGTGACCAACTCTTTCGAACAAATGGAGAAGATCTGGAAAAAGACACCGGACGTGAAGGAAAGGTTTCGTATCGAGGGCTTGGAGGATCCTGAGAGCTCGTGGGTCTATGATATAAGCGTGAGATTCTTGAAGAATGGGAGTATTAGTGTGGGATTCGCATCGAGCGAAGAGGATATGGGCGAAAAGAAGAATCCGGGTGTTGTTCTCGTGCAAAATGCTGAGCTTGGAGGGAAAGGTCAAGCATGATTATTTACAGCACTGCGTTTGCTCGGCCTTGTCTCCCGATATCGAAAATCACCGGAGAGGAAAAGCTCAGGCGTTGAAGCGAATGGACAGTATGAATTGGCAACTTATGATAAGCCTGCTACAATTATACCATTTCAAATGGCAGATCAATGTATACAGACATTATTCAGAAGCTCTAACTCATTCAGAACCACATCTTATCGAATGGGAAACATACTTCCGAAGCAGTAACTGGGGTAGCCGAAACCCCGTGCGGAGATCGTGCAGAGAAACAAGTAATGCAGCCCATGGCTGATCTGCGTTCTCACTGGCAGTTAGTATTCTAAGTTCTCCATGGGGTGAGTGAGCGATCCACTCGGCTCCTAATTAAAAGAAATATGGGACGATCTTCCCTTTTTCGTGGGGTTATTCCATCTTTCGGATTTCAATAGCCGAGCGCATTCAATAGCCGTCCGCGTACTAGGACAGAGGCCGCTAAACTGCAATAACCGTATAACCTGAGTTAGGCCGTCTTTAAATATTTAAATTTAATGCATGAATAGGTGGTATAGAAAGTCTTGTATTTCACTTTTTACCCATCGAGAGAATATATTGCCGCCGTCACATTTTCATTGCACATTGCGCATCTCCAAACATTTACCACCCGTAGAAAGCTCTACGAGAAACAAGTCACAATGGGAAAGCCAGTCGTCCTCCAGCTCGGTGACGACATCCGCTGGAATCATGAACTGCACACCAAATTCCAAGAGCACTTCGAGGTTCGCCGGTCATACAGCATGTCGCGACCTGAGTTCATCCAAGCTTTGAAGGATAAGAAGTTTGGCGATTTCTTTGCGATCTATCGACCATTCTGGAATACTGGCGGCGAAATGGGTAACTGGAACGATGAACTGATTTCATTGCTGCCGGATTCCTGCAAAGTATATGCTAGCGCGGGCGCTGGTTTCGACTGGGTCGACACTGCTGCCCTGGCTAAGAAAGGTAAGCTTCGATGGACTCCCTTGTTCTAACAAGACGGTACTAACATGATTATGTTTTGTTCAGGCGTCGTCTACTGCAATGCCGCCGCCGCTTGCACCGAGTCTGTTGCCGATGCTGCTCTCTGGCTGATCATCTCCACTTTTCGCCTCTTTTCGTGGTCTGCGATGGCAGCTCGGTCACTCGATCCTAACCAATTCGCAGACGCAAACCGCAACCTTGCTCCCGTTTCCTTGAACCCCAAAGGCCACACGCTCGGTATTATCGGATTCGGTCAGATTGGTCGTCTCACCGCGGAAAAGGCATACCTGGCTCTGAACATGAAGATTCTGTATCATGATATTGTCCAGATGCCCCGCCAGCTCGAGGAGGTTTCTCAGGCCACCTACCACAAGAGCATAGATACACTATTGGCCGAGTCGGACTGCGTATTGGTGGCTACTCCATTCAGTGGAGAGGCGCTTCTCAACGCATCACTGATGTCGAAGATGAAGACAGGCGCCAGGCTTGTGAATATCGCCCGCGGAAAACTGCTGGATGAGGCTGCTTTGCTAGATGCTCTGAAGAAGGGCCAATTGTCTTCTGCTGGACTGGATGTACACTACGACGAACCGAATGTGAACAAGGAGCTTGGAAAGATGAGAAACGTCGAAATCCTGTCGCACAATGCTGGCGCTTCCCTGGATTCTCATATCGGATTCGAGCGACTGGGAATGGAGAATATCATCTCGTTTCTCCAGAATGGCAAGGCAATCACCCCTGTCAACCAGCACCTTGTGGCAAAAGCATCTTCTTCAAAGCTTTAGATTGATAGTGCTGAGATCGCTACAAAAGACTGCATCCTGTATATAATTATGAGTGACGATATGAAATTATCAAATTGTTCGTTATGTCAACTTGAAGGAAACTATTTTTCTGCGTCATAAAATGTAAACCGAGAAAGCCTCCGTCGAAACTCGCTATAAATAGGGCACTAGTGAGAATGCGACGCATATTGCGAATGCTCGTTATCCTCTACCGCGAATTCCCACCCTCCATATAAACCATTTGTGAACTTTTCCTCAGTCTGGCGAAATCCATAGACGTTGGTCCACTCCCACTCCGGTTGTCCATTTTGCGGATCAATATGGTAGGTCAACCAGCATATGGCACTTGAATTGGACACAGGCTGAATTTTATGATGGACTATTTGAATAACAGTTCCGGGTTGACCGTTTGATCTCCATTCGGAATATATGGACTCGAAATCGCTGGCAACAACCGACTGGTTAGGCGAGAGGTTTATTTCTCCAAGCGAGTAGGAAGTATAATTAGGCATAAAAAAGGTTGAGACATGGCTTGCTAGTTTTGGGAGTGGATAAGAATAATTGCCCCCAAGCGCGATGGCAGCACTGTAGGCTTTAACAGCAGACTCAGCCGCAGAGCGAATGTTCACCATGGTTTGGAGTGGATTGTAATGCCCGTCTTTTTCATTTCTGCAAGGATATTTGCGGTCATTTATACAATTTCACACCGCAAATGAGGCTACGATGGTGGCAGTGTTAATGATACGAACGCATTGCCGTCAGGCGTCCTCCGAAAGCGCATATCCGGCGCTGCTGGCCAACGCTTATCTTAACGCGCTTGGACGCCTGAAGCAGGATCAACATGATCGGCATTTCCATGATTAATGCCTTATGTTGCTTTGCTAATTATTTTGCCCGTTGTCTTCTCCAGGACTGTTTCAACCAGACGATGCCAGTGGGTTCTATATTTATCTTGTCTGTACCTATGCTTTTCCGCCGCGGCGAGGACCCAGAGCGCCGCAAGTCAACCGGAGCCTCCGACTATTATTACTAGTAGTAGAATAATCGGAGTTCATCAAATCTTGGAACCTTGGAAGGGGCCCGGGTCGCCTTGCTGATAGTGAATTTAAATAGCTTCAGAATTCATATTTATGCAAGGAAGAAGGAAAGAGCTGATAATCATAAAGAATCAAACATCGTTTGCAAAAATTTCGCCCAACTTGACCAGATCTGACCATCTCTCATCCTTTTCGACATCGATCATACAGCTTGGTGTTGCCACCCTCACCTCATCGATCGAGCTCGTGCCGTAATCGTATTCTTGGTCATCATTCACAAATGCGACAAATGCCTCAATCCAGTCTTCCATCAGTTTTCTTTCTTGGGAAGTGGGGCCGTGCATGATCGAGAAGCTAATGAAGAGTTAGCTGAGAAAGAGAACCCAGGTTATTTGAAACTCACTTCCAAAATGGTTTATCCATGGCATGCGCTACGCCAAATGATAAAGGTGACACTTTATCTGTAATGAACGAAAGTCGGTACGCAATGCGATACCGCCAAATGTGACGCAAAGGCACGCCATGACTGCTAAGGCAATTCACCAACCAGCGTGAGGGAGCACGAACTTGACCGTCTGCAATTATATTTCCGAAAAGCGTATTCCATTCCATTTGATCCTCGGTGGTGGGAAGCTTATATGACTTCAATACGCGATCTGTTGTCTCCGGTGCGTAATAGTTCGAAACTTGCAGCCGAAGTGACTCGAGATTAGGCTTAGGGTTGTTATATGTCGCGTAGAGAGTCTCCTCGTTGAGAACTTCTCCAATGAATATCCGTAGATTCCGCTTCTTGAATTCTTCGGCAAATGCACCGCTGTGATTGTAGTCGGTGAAACCGTTGAAGATAAACAGCTCATCTGTCACGGGGCGGAATGTGTGGTTTTTTAGATTCCCCAGTGCGGCAATGAGATCTTGGTGGCTCACTTCACGTAGTCTGTCTAATTTCTCCGGTCCGGAAAGGTTGGCAGGCACGCTAAAGTACTCGCACAACTCGTCAAATTGAGGATTCACATCTGACAGCGCCTTGGGTTGTGCCGGAATCGCATTTGAAATCATGTAGAAACGGTGGAATAATTGTGTTTCGCGTCGGAAGTCATAGAGAACTTGTGCTTGGACGCCGTAAGATCCAGCACTGCGACCACCCAGTGTGATGTTATTGATGTCACCGTTGAAAGCCGCGATATTTTCGTACACCCAGTCCATGGCCAAGCGTTGATCCCAGAGACCGAAATTACCAGCGCTATCACCATCACTTTCGTCAAGCAGAGCCTGACCAGCAAGGAAACCGAACACGTTGAGCCTGTAGCCGATACCGACCACGATAGCGTTGAGCTTTCCAGTGGAGATCATCTCGGTGGGATTCATTCCAACTTCTTGAAGAGGGTCGCCTAACTGGAACCAGCCACCGTGAAGCCAAAGAACAACCGGCCATTTCTTTTTTGGATTCTCTGTAGGGTCCTCAACAGGGGTCCAGATATTCAGCAGCAAACAATCCTCGCTATAAGATTCCGGGCCCACGTCCTTCTCGGCTCCAGACTCAAATTTCGCTTGAGGGCAAACCGGACGGAAAAATGAGGCATCGAAAGGACTTCCCGATTCACTATAACTGTGCCCCGCGGGCAAAGGGCGAGGTTTTCTCCAGCGATGGGCACCTACTGGTGGCAGAGCGTAGGGTACGCCAGCGTATCGGCGGGCTTTGTTGTCATATTGAATTCCTCGAAGCCTGCCTTTGGGACCCAGATCGATTTCATGAGGAGTTTCGAGGTAGGAGAGTTGATTGCCCATGGCGTGTGCCGACCTTTGAGTAGATAGATGGAAGTGGGGAGAGGGGAAGATGGTGTCACCTCAACGCGTTTATACATCCGAGTCTTGCTACGGAGTAGAGGGGCCACTTTTATCTAACTTTACCCCTCAGCGTTCGCCCCGCTGCTCCGAAAATCTTAGATACCGGAGACCAGATATAGTTCCGGACTCACCGTTTGGAGAAAGCTCGTATGCAGCAATTGATCATCCGGGGCTTGAAATTCGCTTTGCCTTGGCCAGAAAGCTCATTGCTAGGTGACTCTACTCATGGCGGCGAAAGGGCAATGAGAAGGATTAGCAATCACCTCCGCCGTGAATTATCAAATCTTCAGCGCAAGAAAGGGCGGTCGGAAAGGAGTATACCCATAATTCATACAAGGTGCAATCTATTTTCATAAGAAAAACGGAGTTCTAATGAAAATCAATAGCGATTACGCTCTTCTCTTGGCTTGTTGAAGCACTTGGGGCAATTGCAGCATTAACGACTATCGTACACGCGTCAGCCACGTCGATGATTGTTGTTGATTGTAAGGAAACAGTAGAAGATGATTGTTCATTTTTGGAATCTTCGCACCCTGGGTGATCTTTGTTCTGGAAAGCAGGCCTCTCCGTGTAGGCTCTGGGACAGAAGAGGGGGATGTCGACTGTTGGTGGTCGTTGCGTTTGTGAGGCGTCACATGTGGCCTATCAAAGACTACGATGCGTAGTCACATTCAATAGGCTTATCGACTCTTCAAGTTGACCATTTAGCTAAAGCTAGACTGTTTGCTGAGGTGAATTTTAATAAAAGAAGTTTTGCTTCTATATACATGTAACACCTGAAACAAAAAGGCGAGGAATGTTCCTTGTTTTGAACAACCGCCGAAGGAAGCTCAAAGACCCATGCGATACTGAACAAACGAGGTATCTGCCATCGTATCATAGAGACGACGAGCGGTAACATTATCATGCTTCGTCAGCCACTGGAGTCGAAGGCACCCCATCTCTTTCGAGGCATCTGCCACGGCCTGAATCATCTTGCGACCCTGGCCCTTTCCTCTGACTGCTGGGTCCACAAAGAGATCTACCCATGAGTGCCATTTTGCGTTAGTGGATGCTAAGCGTGACAGCTTCATCAAAATGAAAAGGCACCGTAAGACATACCATTCAATAGCATTATGTTCTTTTCACTCCACGGAGTTTGCTGGGGAAAAAGTGCGCAATTGCAATCATTTTTCCATCCCCGGATTCGCCTTGCTGCTGTCTCATCACCAAGGCGAACAGGTCAGAGTTGGTGTCAAGGATTCGTTCAAAGGTTTTCCGGTATTGATCCTCAGGGATTGTAGTTTCATAGAAATCGATATAACCCCGAAAAAGGGTAGCCCACTCGTCAAAGTCATTGCTATTGAGTTTGGTGATTTTGTATTCCTCTGACGATGCCATTGTAGAAAATCCAAACTTCGGTAGATGACCTTTTTGATGAAATTGAAACAGGTTGGCTCTGTTTCTGGAGTGAGATGGAAGAATGTAAGATGTCATGCAAGGTCTACTAGTACTAGTAGTAGCTGCCAGATAACTAACTAACTAATGGAAGCGAGTGGCTGTGACTAATCCTCGGAGCGGCATTCGGAGGTAGTGACGAATGAGACAACGGAGCGGATATATCAGAGAAATAGTCCGTGAACTGGGGCTTCAATGAATAAATGTACTTGAGAATCTCAAAAGTTGAAAAGTTATGTGTGACTCATCTCGCACATCGCGCAAACTTTCCTTATTGGGGCTTCGGGCATTGGAATTCAGAGATTCAGACGTCGATTAAATGCACCCGGAGTTCAAGATAAAAAACATTATACAAATAAATATTAGCAAGAGACTAGCTTTTGCAAAAATATACTCCGCTTCGGGGTTTTCCACGGCGGATTGGGTACTATTGGAGGAATGTACTGAATTTGGCTGTGTTTCTCTCCCTGGGAAAATATGCCGCAACCAGGAGTTGTGATGCAAGTTTATACGAGACATGAATGCTTAACAGATAGTCAACTATTTATTTGCATGTAGATCTATCTACTCTTCAACAATTTTTCCTCTGATCAAAAGCTTCATATCTAATGTTATTGCCCACCGGGTCCATCATGACGGAAGTAGTCCGCAACTAGAGCGTGTACTTGAAAAGGGGACTTCTTTCAGCCATTTTTTGAAGGTCTCCTTCACTATACCTTTGACGAATCTCCTCCTCGGTGAGATGCGCATTTCTTTTGTTCGATCTCCAAAGCAATCCTTCTAAGACAAGACATGCCACGATTCCTGCCGCCGCAAATGCTAAGGATGTGCCGTAGCCCGTTGGATATCGGGGCTTCTCATCTGCACGATAAATGAAGCTGCCAATAATTCCGCCCACGTTTCCCATACATATGAGATATCCGATAGCCACGGCTCGCTTGTGCGGATCGGGGTTGTTGGAAACATTCCAAGTATTGACACCCGGGAGAATAGGGTACATCCCAAAGCAAGCGAGACACACTCCAAAGTAGCAGAGAGCTATGTTGTTCTCGATTGCGGCCGCCTTCGAAAATAATATGGCAAATGCGATGACGATAGATAGCTGAGGAACAAGAATAAACGGCATTCTCCATTTATAGCGGTCGGCAAATACCGAAAACCCGTAAGAAGAAAAGGCTCCAACAGCGTAAGGTGGGATGGTCAGCAGCTGGGCCTTGGCAGAATCATATCCCATTGAGGTGATAATTTCAGGCATGGTGAATTTGAGAGCATAGTTAGGAACAGCATTTGACCAGGCGCCGAAGATGAGAAGATAGATCTTCCAATCCGTAACAACACTGATCAAGGCTCTCATGTCAAATGATTTATGGTTCTCACCCTGATTCAGATTCGCAATTTGACGAAGTTCCAAAAAGCGAATCTCATCCGTGCTGAGCCATTTAGGAGACAGGGCTGGGGAGTCTATGAGCAGGAGATAGCAAAGAACTGCCATGGCAATGGTTATGAGCCCTTCAATGATAAATATCTATATTTTGAAAGTTAGCGATTATTCCCAAGCGGTCTAAACTTTGCTGGGGAGACTGACCCAACGCCAGCCTTCGTAGCCGCCAACGCCATCCATCTTGGCAATTCCGAAAGCAAGAAGACCAGAGAATGCTCCACCCGAGGCAGCAGAGGTATAAAGAATGGCAATTCGACTTTGTGTCTCATCCGGGAGATACCATTTTGATATCACGAGCACAGCGCCAGGAAGAAAGCCAGCCCTATGGAGAATGTTGGGTTAGAGTTCTGCATTACTATATTGTCTAAGGGTAAAGCTCACTCGAAAAGTCCCAAAAGGAGCCGAATCACGACAAGATCAGCAAAGCTCTTAACGAACCCAGTGCATGTCATTATGATTCCCCAAAGAAATATAAGTGCCCCTAAATATCGCGATGGCCTGCGTAGTTGATTCAATATCATGTTGCTTGGAACCTCTTCGAAGCTGTTAGCTCTACCATTTAAGACTGGATTTTCAATAACTCACCGGCTAGAACATATGGGATGAAGAATACTGAAAGTGCAATATTGTATTGGTTTCCGTTCATTCGTAGGCTGGGAAGGAGGCCTTCGATTTTGGCATTTCCTGATCTTGATTAGTCCCACTACGAGATCAATGTCTAGACTCACACTCACCAATATTCGTTTTATCTATGTAAGCCATCAGGTAAAGAAGAACAAACATAGGGACAAGTCGCAACTAATGAAAGTGTTAGTCAAGAAAAGCGGAATGACGTCCATCGTATTGGAAGGTTTTGAGTCACGCACATCAATCTGAGAAACATAAAATTAGCGAATTCGTTCAGTCGCGGGCAATTGATGGCCATCATTTGTGGGAATTACCTTCTTCAATACCTTGAGCTTTGCTTCGTGCGTGAAATTGTTCAGAAATTCTCGGTCCTCGGGAGAGATCGCAGAATGCGGTTGGTCCTCAAGATGCATCACGGCAGCGTCTTTCTCATGCATTTCTTCGGATGCCCGGCGAGTGCTAAGCTGTCGCAGAGAAACCATGATGGCAGACACAAATACTCCTCCTTCATTTGTAGGTGGGATGCTGAGTGATATATACGAGTGGGACAAGAGGCGCGGCATTAAAGCAGTCCTAGGAGATGAACCGCGAAGCTTGGCTTCCCCGGATTCCGGATTCCCCCCCGAGCGTTTCCGTGAAATCCGAAATCGAATTGTGGGGAGCTACAGACCATATTAATTCTCGCCAAACCTAACCAAAATGGTAAATTCATTCAGGTAAGGCAGAAAGCCATGGTGGAGACACAGAGTTAGGATCAGCCACTGGAAAAAAGGCCTTGAGTAAAGTTAGTCGACGACGAGGTTCTACCAGTGTTGATTGTAAGACGTACCGATGAGTCGAGTGTTAGCCAATCAGAAAACTGAAATGCTCCCTCGAATCCGAATGCTGAAGAGGTCGCTCCATTATACGCAATTCCTAAAAAATTCGGGTCACAAGAGCTCGTGACATGCGGATCGTGGAAAAATGGGTCATGTAGACCGGCGGCATCATCATCCTCGATAGCCAGAAATTCTCCACGGTCGACTTCAGCTGCTCCACCTTTATGATAGTGGGAGTTGCGAGCTTCTCTTCTCAATTCTTCAAGAATGATATCGTATCGCCGATTAGGTGACAACCCGGCTGTAGCTCGCCTTAGATGTGCCCGACATCTCTCAGCCAAATCAAACAACTTCGCATAGAATTCATCATCGGTCTGACGCGCTGGCCGCCTAACCAACTGGATTCCCCAGACATAAACCACCGCTAAAGCACAGAATGTTACATAGTGTGTCCACCAGAAGGAGTGAAACAAGGTACTGTCGCCTGCCATCTTGTCTACTAACTCCAGGCTTGCCTTGGCTGCAGAAATACACTCCATTGAAACCTCGGCGTTTTCATCGCCTAGCAAGAATGGTCTTGTGGCATGCATTATTGCATGGGAATAAGCCAACTGAAGTGCGACAGCTTGGCGTCGGAAACTTGGTACTAGGGTAGATGGTTTCACAGATCCTAAATGGGCAGGAAGAGAGGTGCGCCATTGGTGTAATTCCTGGAGAAGCAACTGGGCAGAGACTAATCGATCGTGTTTCGATATTTCTCCGACACAGTATACTTGACGCGATATATTGCCGATTATTCGAGCAATTCTTTCTTTCCATCAGCTTAGGACTCACAAAATCATATCAGCGGATACATACCGAGCATGCAATATTAGCGAATCAATGTGGCAATCTCCCGAGTCTTCAGATACTGATGGTCCTTGAGGTGTCATGTCTTCATCATTCACACTTTCTGGGAAATTCTGATCAATATCCTCATCTTGATAAAGCCTCGGCCGTCCAAAAACCACACTTAAATACTTGTCAATCGTGTATGCTACCCAAAAGGTGCGCTTGTAGCATTGCAGTGAAATATAACCCAGGCGACGACTCGCGAATGACACGTCTCGTTGACAATCGCGTCTTCTGTGCATACCCAAAGATAAGGTAATATTGCATGTATTTCCGAAAGTATACCAACCCTTGTTCATACGCGATGTTTGGAGTAGATACAGCACTTGGAGAAGCCTCCCTTGTACCGACTCTAGTCGCGGGAATCCGGTCTCAGTCTCAGTTAAATTCGTAGACATGCAGTAAAGTTGATCACTTTGACTAAGTGCGTCTGCCTCATTTTCAGACAACATATCTCCGTGAACCTTTTCGTATCGCAAAGTGGCGATAGCCATGATAGCCAGCAAAATGGCAGATTTTGCATGTCCGAGCGAGTACCCAATTGGTTGGCCATCTCGTCTATCGTTGACAAAAGCGTCCATCCAAGCCTCAATTGTTGGTCGATGCAACATGCGATATGTTACAACACAGGTTTCAAAGTAAAATTCCAGCAACTTCCGCAGTCTCGATTCTTGGGGAACGCAAACAAACCCCGAGGCATCGAAAACATTGCTGTCGGCATTGAAAGGACGATCTCCAGCTGAAGCCAAAAGCTGACGTTTATCTGTTTCGAGAAAGCTATATGAAGCCCCATCTCCCTTCTGAGTCGAGAGTTTTCGCCAGGCTCGATGTAAGAAATTCAAACCAGAAGTAGGGTCAAAGTACTGATCTTCGATCTCTGTTTCTTGAAAAGCTTGAGATGTCGGATCGTGTCGTGAATGCTGCGAAATTTCTCTGGCGAGCGGAGCAGATGCTGCCGATACCACATCTATCTGGTCAGTAGTATTCGGGTCAACTGGGGGTCTTGGAGTTCTTGTCTCCTGGACTCGCGATGGTATCGAGAAAGGTGGGGTCGGGGGTCGGCCACGGCCATATTTGGCGTCATAAGCACAAGCAATCTTTCGTTTTGCACAGCTCCTACACGGCAGTGTACCGTTGCATCGAATCTTCTTTCGTTTGCAAGTATCACAGGCTCTGCTGACTTTGGGATCCTTGCGACGATTCTCGGCGTCTGTCGTGCTATCCGTGGCTGTCAGAGGCCGTTTGGACGTGACGCGGCCCAAATCCGGTGGGTGTACGGCATCCACCCCCGGTGATGCCGAGGAATGCGTGGAGGGAGCCATTGTGGAGATTGGGGCCTGCATGGGATGGCATGGGGAGGAGATACAGAGGCTTAGATCGAAATCGGAAAACGCGGATTCAAATAGGCAGCCCGGCGTGTCGAGAATGCGGGGCGCGGAGATGGGAGTCCGGGGTAAACCCATAACCGGCGGCCCATGGGAGCCTATCATTTTGTGAGACTTCAAGCTCGTTTTGTTCTTTCTGTTTTATTCTCAACGATTTCATGTATTAAATTAGAGCCGCATGGATATTTAGAATTCCAATGTTTCAGTAGGCACAGCTGCCATGTAAGGGTCAGCCGCTGATACCTTATTTTCGAGGTGCTTCATGGCTGGTTCGAGTTCGCACCCGGGCAACTTGCAATAGGTAATAGTACTAGTACTACTACCTACTCCGAGTCCTAATACCTAGGTACTAACTTAATTCCCAACCAACTGCCCAGGTACCGAGGTTGGAAATTATCATAGATTATTCGGAGGATGGATCGGTAGCCCGATGTATTACTACTAGTGGTAAGTTAACTCGTTCAATTCTGTATACACATCTATATATGACATTTCAAATGTTTGGGCTATTTGACAGAAAAATGATCCCTTGCTAGAAAACCTTGCTGAGTGAAGCAGACTGGATCGCTGCATGGATCTCATCTTCGGCCCCGTTTTCCAATGGGAGCAGAGGAGAGCGGACAGTAGCATGAGTCAGAATTCCTCTGGCAACGAGTGCATGCTTCAGAGCGACAGTTCCCTCCATATGCGACCCTCGGTGATAGACACTTTTGGTGACGGGGAGGAGTCGGTCATGAATCTCTCGAGCTTTCTTGTAGTCCTTCGCCTTGCCAGCCTTGATGAGGTCAATCAAAGGCTCAGGCGCAATGTTTCCGTAACCAACCAAGAAGCCATCGACATCAAAAGAGGTATGCAACAGATACTCATCGTGACAAGAGAGGATTTGAAGATCGGGGCGTTGAGCACGAATAACCGGGATTTCGGTGTCCCATCGGCGCATGTTACGAACGCCATTTTTCATCGCGAAGCAGCCAGGCTGAGCCGATATCTCAAGCATGGTTTGTAGGCTATAGGTGGCCTTTGTGTTGTCGGGGTACTGGAATAAGATTAGGGGAAGTCCAGACACTTCATAGACGCGTCGGTAACGATCCTGAGGCGCTCCAGGTTGGTATCCAAAGCGCAACCAGCCATGAGACGGATAAAGCAGTCCAGCAGCTGCCCCGGATTCTTTGGCTCGCTTTGCCTCCAAGGCGGCGACCTCTGTCCCTTCACCCGTGATTCCCGCAATGATCGGAATTTTGTTGTCAACCGACTTGACAAAAGCCTTGATGACGGAAACTTGCTCATCTTGCGTGAGAAAAGTACCCTCACCGGCGTGACCTAAAACAACAAGGCCTTTGACACCATCAATGCTACCGAGCCAGGAGCCAAGGCGCTGGATAGCATCATAGTCGACAGCGCCGTCTGGGGTGAAGGGAGTGACCGGTGCCGGGGTCAATCCACGCATATCAAAGCCAACCATTTTGAGAATTTAGAAGAGGAAGTGATGTTTGTAGAGAATATTGATGATTTGATGAGAGCTGTAGATACACAAAATCAAAATACGAAGCCATTATTTATGTATTTCGAAAAGGCATCCGGACTGGAGGGGTTTGGAGTTGGAGCAGACCACAGAAAACGGATTCCCGGATTTGCGGACGAAACGCCCCTCAAGTTCACGGACTCGCGGATTCACTGATCTATTCCGTGTATTCTTGCCGAACATAGAAGGTCCCGCGTGTCAAAACAATGAATATTGCGTCGCAGGTAGGCGCGGAAAGTAATGGTCGTAATGGTCGCCACCAGGGTTGGATGCATGACTTGCGTGCATGAATAAATGATTAATTGTGCGCATTGCAGTCTATGGGCTAGAGTCGATGACCTTGACGCCCTCAACTGGACCACTAGCCATTCTGACATCCCTAAAAATATCTAGCTTTTGTAACTCTATCATCAAAGACTTTGCATGGGCTTCATCCTTTGCTAGAAAGGCACAAGTTGATCCGGAGCCACTCATTAGGCTCCGAATAGCACCTGCGGTCTTGCCCGCTCGTAGAGCAGTGGTGATATCAGGGAGGAGCTCAGAAGACGGCCGTTCAAGATCGTTGACCAGCTCTGATAAGAGCTTTTCAGGTTCAGTTGTTCCCCATGCAGTTTTAATGCAGCCTTGTCGTCGCGAAAGATATTCCTCCTCTGGATTGCCTGACTGAGCCAATATTTCGTCATATTGCGCAAAAACAGCCTTCGTCGACAGGCCGCGATAGGGAATACCTAATACCCAATGCCAGGTAAATTCTTTCGTCTCTAGGGCCACTAGGGGTTGTCGGTGCCCCATTCCTAACGCCATCATACCATTGATGAAGAAAGGCACATCTTCACCAAGCTGCGCACCAATATGCATTAGGTCTGTTGCGCTAATATTCAAGTTCCATAGGATATTGCACCCCACGAGAGCAGCTGCAGCATCTGCACTGCCACCTCCAAGACCCGCCTCCGAGGGAATTGATTTGACGAGCTCAAAATGTACTAGTGGCTCGATCTTGGCTTCAGCTGCAACCATATTGGCTGCTTTGATCACTAGATTTTGACCATCGCCTGGGACTCGGTCGCTATCCATGCCGGTGACCTGTATGGTGGGGCCATTGGGTTCATGGGAAATGGTCAGAATGTCGTAGATCGAAATAGCCTGGTAGGCCAGTGTTATATCATGATAACCATCTTTTCGAAGCGGACCAACCCGGATCTGGGGATTGACTTTAGCAGGAACTTGCAAGGTGATCTGAGATTTGGATCTGATGGTCATTTTGTTGTGCAAGAAATATTGAGAACCGCCACCGGCGAAAAACAGGACGAAGGTGGGATGGAGCAGACTGGGAAATTCCGGTATGGTTGGAGATGGAAGGAGAACACGCGACCTGGCACGTTCAAATTTAGAGATTGAGTGCGCCGATCCCACGAACCTGCAAATCCAGTTTGAGAAGAGGGGCAAAGTCTTACCTGTTTTGTATCTGTGCCCACACTCATCCTGTCACAATAAAGCATCCTCCCCAAATGACGGTTCCCATTTCGCAACAAATGCCAACTGTTGGCATTGTCATTCCTGCCGCTGGCAGAGGCACGCGTGCAGGAGTTGGCTGTCAGAAAGCATACCGCCGCATCGCAGGTGATACTGTGATAAATCGCGTCATTAAGCTTTTTCGGTCATGGAGCTGCAATTGCCCTATTGTGGTTGTTCACCACCCTGATGACACTGCTCTGCTAGAGGCCTGCATCGACCGCGACCAAAATATCTATACTACCGTTGGTGGTAATGAGCGACAGGCGTCAGTGCTGGAGGGTCTTCGCTTTCTTTCCACACTTACCGGTCATCCTTCGCATGTTTTCATACACGATGCAGCCCGTCCATTCGCGCCACATGAGCTACTGAGTAGGGTTCTTGAATCTATCATGAAGGAGCCTGCCGTAGGTGTCATTCCAGCCATAGCGGTATCTGATACCCTCAAAAAGACCGATTCAAACGGCCTGATCTCAGCGACAATCCCGCGAGATGGTCTTTTTCGTGCGCAAACGCCTCAGGCATTCGAACTACAAGCTATACTCGCAGTCCACGAGCGTGCTGCCACGTCTACAACAGAATACACAGATGATGCGTCCCTTTTCGAAGAAGCGGGGCTACCTGTTCGCATTGTAACAGGAGATGCTCAAAACATAAAGTTGACCTACCCAGAGGACTTTGAGGAAGCCGATCGATATTTGCGACTCAACAGCGCCCATGCAAACAGTGTACCGGATATTCGAGTTGGCCATGGCTATGACACGCATCGACTGGTACCGGGGGAGGAAATTATTCTTTGTGGCGTAAAAATACCACACAAGTCGTCGCTCCTGGGTCATTCGGATGCCGACGTCGGTCTACATGCACTTACAAACGCTTTCCTCGGCACCATCGCAGCCGACGACATTGGCAGTCATTTTTCTCCCGCTGACCCTCAGTGGAAAGGAGCATCGTCCGATATGTTTCTACGCCATGCCGCCAAGCTCGTTGTTGAGGCGGGTGGCACAATCACACATTGTGATGTGAGTTTTGTCTGCGAGAAACCGCGGATTAGCATCCACCGTGATGCAATGCGCGATTCCGTTGCTCGGATAGTTGGACTTGACAGGGCTCGTGTTTCCGTGAAAGCAGGGACGAACGAGAAAAATGGATTTGTGGGGCGTGAAGAGGGGATGGTTGCTTTTGCTACAGCCACGGCTGTTTTTGCCAATGACGTTCGAAGCTGAAGATGGACTGCCAGACTTTTTATTCACGTGTCGAGATATCTTAGACCATGCATTCGTGGCTTTATTCTAACTCTCTGCTTTATTTGCCAGGTTCCAGTTTACTGCATATGTTCCTCCTCGTAATAACTCAATTCATGGGGTACAAGCGCGATCCAATGTCATCATATCGGCCAAGAGTATCCGCTGCATTCGAGCCATTGGTTGATATAACTGATAAGCGGTGTAAATTAACTAAAATATCCATTGTATACGAGCTGAATGGTTCCGATTAATTTAAAGTGGGTCGATTTCTTCAGCTGATCGTGCAGGTTTGGTGTTTACTACTGAGGGGTTCAGCTGAGATCTGGTGGAGCTTATTAGGCGAACACGCGACAACTTTATCGTGCGTCATCAATTTGAAAACAACCCAGAAACCCAGGTTTTATTGAGCCACGACTCTTCCACAATGCGAATTTGTGTTTTCCAATCTTGTTTTGAGGAGTTACAAGCTTCGGTTGGAGAGGCGCAGGAGTTATGTATGAATCCAGGTGTATTCATAACTCAGCACACGGTCGCGCACAAAACTATTCATAAAACGACAGCCAAAGAACAGATCGATGCGGCTGTGCAAGAAGGATATGACTTTTATTTCAACTTCATGTGGGGTACACACGATGATTCACTGGCAGGAATAGATGCGATTCGATATTTTGAGTCACTCAACCTTCCATCTGCCGGTGTTCAAAGCTCCGAAAGAGAAGAGTCAAAATGGGACTTCTTCGCTGCGGCAAAACTGGAGGGCAGTCCTCTAGTTCCCGGAACTGAGAAATTTCCATTATTTGTCAAACCTGCGTCCAGTTATGGAAGCATGTTCATCGATGAGCATTCTTTATGCCGCAATGAGACCGAGCTCATTCACTGTATCGAGCGACTGAACAAACTAATGCGCCCTGTACGCATACAACGAGCGATAGCCCTGGATCATTCTAATCCAGATCAATATGCAGACGCTCATGAATCCGCGGGGCCTGATAGCACAGACATCGTCGTTCAGGAATTTATTGATGGAGAAGAATTCTCGGTAGTGGTGATAGCAATGGGGGAAACCCCAGTCCCACTCATTCCGCAACGCGCCAAATACAAACAAGTCTCCGGGGATGGACGTTTTCTGACGCTCGATCTGAAGTTTGACTCAGAATCTGGCTACGAGCTCCTTGAAGAAGCTGAAGATCCCGATCTATATCGGCTTTTGCAGAAGATGGCAATGGAGGCTTTTGCAACAAAGAAGATGTACACCAATTATATGGGTTGCGACGTCGACATGCGTATTGGCCGCGACGGAAGAGCCTATGTCATTGAGGTTGATCCTCTTCCTGTCTTCTTTTATCCAACTGGATCCCAACTCGAGGACACAGACGTCAAGTATGGATTCCCGGGATCGTATAGAGCCGTCGTCAACACTTACATCACCAACTTCTTCCTGAAGAACCCTGGTAGTCGCGGACTACATTTTACAGAGTTAGCCGCTCTTTTTGATTGCCATGGCCATAGCGCGCAGTCTGGGGCTCAAGTACAAGTCCCGATGTCTGTGTCTGGAACAGCAATTGATCTTGGCTGTGGTAGCGGAGCAGTCGGTCGTGCTTTACATGCAGACTCCAATAATAATATCACACATCTGATTGGAATTGATATTTCCGAGAAGATGCTTGATCTTTCTCGTCATGGCGGTCAGTACAGTGAACTAGTACACGACAGAATGGAGTCGTTTCTTTCTCGTCAGACAGAAATGGTAGATCACATATTCTGCGTTTCTGGGCTGGAGTTCCTCCCCATGGAAGAGCTAGACTTTGTTCTTGTGAGATGCTTCCAGCTTAGCAGGCATTCCATCACACTGACATTGGATGATTGGAATGATGGATCAGCGGCCGACATCAGGTCGTCCGGCCGCTTCAAAAATTACTATATGGATCATCACGAAAGCATAAAGTCGTTCCAAGTCCCACAAGGCTGGACGATGAAAACTTCAGAAGCATCATATAGATGCCGAGAGAATCATCGACTGACATTTCATTTCACGAAATGAATTATCCCAGCGGAATTCATTTATTCAATGATTTGATCTGCTGGAGTGGATGGGTACTTTGCTCTGATTCTGCCCAGCTTGTGGATATCTGAGTAGCATTCTGACTCATTGGCTGTCTTGGAATCTAGCCTACACATTTACCCAGTGTCAAGTGAAGACTATGTTTAGTGATATAGCACGGTTAAATACTAAATTCACTAGCCAAGATTTGCTTCGGTCGCAGATCTACTACCATCTTGAGACCGACTTGCAACCCTAGTACAGATCTCAATATGATTTTGAACGTGAACCATGTTGCGTGGGAATTGGGCCTTTTCATAGTCCTCATTTGGAGACTCCGCGTATGCTACAGGTTGTGAAAAAGTCGGACCAGAGCCAGGCTTTGAGGCTCTCTCTCAGTATTGGACCAGTTGTACCATGATAGGCTACTCTCCCCGAAGAGCTCTGGTTTTGTGATGTTACTATAAGCTGACGAAGAGAAGCCGCACAAGAGATAATGATGGCTGAGAACTTAGGTCAGCTCAAATGTGGAAATAACCCAGAAAGACACATCTTCTCACCTATATCAACCTCAACAAAGCTCCAGAAGCATAGCCAGGCAATATTTATCTCTTTGTCATAAGTATTGTCAACAGTGACTCGAGTGATAGCCACCACCATGATGATTATAGTTGCAGAAAATATACTGAGTAATAGTATATTCTTGCGGCGCGGAATATGAGTATTCCACAGGACAACTATAGGTATAGAAAGAACTGGAAACACGGTTAATTAGGTCAAAAATGTGTAATATGGGCTTCTGTCTTGGTCAAATCACTCATTCGGTAAGAACATCACCGGCGCAATTCGCCCAGAAGCTGTGGTTCTCGTAATGGATGTGCTTCAGTTGAGTACATTGCTCTCTCAAGTTTCAGCCGTCTTTCAGGTCCCATTAGCCGATTCCTCTGGCAGTTCTGATACTTACGTATGATGTATTATATACCCCCCGAAGCTGCATTTGTATTCGATATCACCGACAGAGGCGATATAGACCGCTGCAGTGCAGGAAAAAAACGACGAACCACCAAACTGGAAAAGCCTTGATTATTTAACTGAGTCGATAGAAGAATACTAAGAACGAGAACTTGATACACCACAGGCTAGAATAAAATAATATCTGCAGTGGAGCAAGAAGCCGCATGAACTGATTGTACCGAGGCAAAAAGTCAACGTTGAAAGGCTCTCTTCCGGCGGTAATTGCATAAAGTTCGTAAAGAGCGTTATTTTCAATCTGCCAGATAATTGCCGCGGAGAGAATGACAAATCAGGCAAGCATAACAAGAAAATCATCTGTGAACAGCCGACGGAACGATGAAATCTGGACGTAGAGTCGGAACAGAACAAAGAGGAAAGAGGTGCCAGTTAGAGCCCAGAATACGGCCTGTCATATGGCAAATTAGTTCAAAGATTTCTTCCGGTTGATCAAAAATGGATAATCAATGCTTACCAAAAAAGCCGACTGGGAAACTCTACTAGTCCACTCATTAACAAGTCCTGTGGCCATTATGGTGACTCGGTTTCTGAGAAAGAAGTGTTGATTGAAGCATTATGAGCTTTAGAGATGAGCATATATGTCTGCAGGCAACATTTCGGGGAGATGTTTGATCGAGTCAGAATCTTTGTTGTTTTCAACACCGCCACGTTTCTCTTAAAGTCTGGGAGAGATGATTTCATAGGTCAACTGCACTATTTACACAATAGCCGAGTTCTTTGAAAGCTATGTAGGATTGGCCGTATTCTGAGCCACCGGCAACGCAGTTTCTGTGGCAGAAATTACATCAAAGAAAGGGGATGCTCCTCGATCAGCCCCACTATTGGCATCGCGATGGCCAAGTCGGGATTTTGAAAAGGAGCTGGTAGCCCGGGGATTTCTCTAAATCAGGAAATATTGGAGATAATTTATTACTTAGTACTTATATTTACAGATATTACTCTCCATGAATCGACTGGCTTTTCTTTCAAAATATTTTCGCAATCATCAACCCTCCCAGAACGATCGACCGCATCCAAGCAAGCCTTTACCATATTCGAGGACATCACGGACAAAGGATTGGAGTCACAAGGTTTGAATTTCTTTACGGTCTGCTGCAGCTCTAAAAATGTCACATGATTGTTTTCGAGCATTCAATTCGGCTCAGTTGTAATGAGTGGGGCTCGGAGTTTATATTGAACAGGTTCAGTGTTATTTACCTAGGTGTCACTACCTGCGCTCCTCAATTACTACCTCTCGAGTCCTTCAAATTCTAAGCCTCATGCATCATATTACAGGTATCGCCAGGAAATACTTGTTCTTGTCTCTTAGCACCCACCACTACCACCACCTGCACATCTGGCAGCACCACCACCAAAGGAGCAGGCGGGATTGGTTCAAGTAGCGCCTTGTCCGGAAGGAATTTAATCACGCTCTATGCATGGTGAACGATGTTGCTGGGACTTTTGAAAGTCATGAATATAACTTAACGCCATAGAAGACCGTGTGTGAGGATCCATTTAATATTCTCCTCGAAATAGATTAGACAGACTTTTACTTACAAAATCAAGCTTTGATTTTGTATAGAGTTGACGACCTAGTAGTACTGGTATATTATCCGAGATACCTATAGGGTGTTGCCATTAAGATACTAGTAGGCACTCGAAGAAAAATCAACAAACTACGTACACATAAGCACCGGTGCCTAAAACAAAGATTCACTTTTTTCTCTTTGTCGTTTTATCTCGTTTAATCAATTTGATCGCCTGTTGGGATCTAAGAATTCGTCGATTGTATACTTGATATTGCGGATTGGGTTCACTCCGTAAAATTTTACTACTTACAACTAGAAAACCAGGACTTGTGAGAATGGCTCCTGAGACTGCCGCCTTCCACGTACGTATGTCAGGATTTTCAAGTCGGCCTTTGGCATATACATTCTTTGACTTCTAGTTCTACGAATCATTTCTAGTCACGTCGTGAATGATGTAGGCGGTGAACGCGTCCAAGCGGTAAAATCATCCGCTGAACCCTCCAATTATGGTGACCCCTCCCCATCAGCCTTTCTGTGCCGTTTCTTTTATCTGCCAGTTACCCAAATGGCGTCGCGACTGTCTATGTCACAATCAAGTGGTGTGAACGGAGTACATAAACCTCGGAAAAGAAATAGGACTGTAATGTCCTGTACCGAATGCCATCGGCGCAAGCAGAAGGTAGGGAGCCTCAGGTAATAGTTATCTCGTCGTCTACTTACTCTGAGTTAAATAGTGCGACCGCAAGTATCCCTGTTGCAATTGTGTCAAGCGATGTACGCAGGTGTGTATCTTTCTAGAAATAATGTTGCTCATAGTCTGATCGGCGTCCACAGAACCTTTGCCAGTATGAAGACGAACTAAAGGGCCGCCAACTCAGGCGAAGAGACCCCTCTGAGAGTGATTTCTCTGAAAGGAGCGGGGGCACTGACATTGTTCAAGCTTACCAGCCTGCTGATCAGAAAAAGGATCGATCTGGCAAGTATGAAGACAAACTACGTGACCTCGGATACTCCAGCCACAGCAATTACAACTCCATGAGCCTATTGCGTGCTGTCGAGCTGTACGGCGATCATGCCGTGAGTTCATCTAGCACTCGTACCACAAACCAGGCCAGTTTTGGAAGCGACGCAAACCGCAAGTATAGGGAAGCAGTCCGACAACTGCCTTCACAGGCCTGTATGGAGCCCTTGGTCCAAACCTTCTTCTCTGAAATCAATTGGCAGTATGACCTGATTGATGAGAAGTCGTTTAAGGATCAACTGGTTGCATGGAGAGGGATTTCTTACTCCGACCTTCAAGCAGACGTTGGAAGCTTAGCACTCGAAACCTTTGTTTTCCCAGCATTGCTATTTCAAGTCCTCGCACATGCCCTTCTTTTTCATCCCCCTGATGATCAAACGATCAGTTCTCTCATCACCATGGCTGGTATGACCTTCCATGATCTTGGAGGTGAATATAGTGATACAGGTGCTGATTTACTCGCACGACTGGAGAAAAAGAATATAACACTATCTGCGGTACAAGCAGGCTTGCTACGAGCCTCATTTTTGAAAAGCAGTGGTAAAGTGATTGAAGCATGGCATACAATTGGCGCAGTAATTCGCGATGCACAGGATATTGGCCTACATACCGGAAGAGCAGTATCTGATCGATCTCCAGTGGAGACTAAATGCAAGGGAGAAGGTGTCAACCTCGTTGGCCATAGAGCCTGGGTGGTTTTGCATATTTGGGATGTCCACATGGCTGTCGTTCTCGGGCGACCAATCGCCACCGATTTTCAGATCGATCACTTCGCTCGCACAATTGGAGATGAGGAAACACGGCAGAATTTGTTTTCGCATTGGCAATCCGAGACTGATCCTCCTCGGCCATTTGATATAATCCTTGCCGGCTACAATGTAGCCTATCGATATTTCAAGGATATTCACCAACTGGAAAATAACGGTGCTAACTCAAAAGACTATTCTGTTGTTGAAAATATCAGCGCCGCAATCAAAGAAAACCTGGAGCTTTTGCCCTCTTGGTGTCATTTGGAACACCCAGATACGAAATTCGATCAGTTACTCGGCTGTCAATGGCTGCCTGTTGCTAGAGACGGACTGTCATCTCTCATCCACTTCGTTATTCTCGCACTTCATCGACCTTTCATATTCTCGGTTGCCAACAGTCGTACGGAGGCCCTGAAGGCTGGTATATCTATTCTTCGCGCACAAGAACGACTGTTTGAACAGTTAGAGCCACGTCAGCGTAAAGTATTCAATTTTGTCTATGCTTCTTTCGACGCGATTGTGCTTATCACAGCACTCTGCTTTTCTTTTCCGGAAGAAAATCACGGACAAAAAGCAGAGTGTATTGAAATTATTGAAAAGGGGATAAAAAGACTGGGTATAATTGGCGAGTCCAATATCATGGCAAGGTCAGCACATGGTGTTGTGTGCAGCTTATACCTTCGCTTAAGACATCGGCTTGGCATCTTCGAAGCCACTCAAGATGCTACAGCAACTTTCACCAACCCGATTGGGATTCCTTCCAGCAATGAAAAGGTGTCAGAATTCTCTTTCGACGCCGTGTTACCTCCATGTCCTACGCATGATCTATTCTTCGACCATCTCTCGACTACACCATTACCGTTTACAGATACATTACAGACTTCTGTCTTGGACCCGTTCACGGCGAACGCTGCGGATGGATTGGTTTTTGAAGGCGATTTCTCAGATAACAGCTTTTGGAGTTTGATGAACGGACTTGGCCATTAAACTATATATGTCATTGATTCTATCCTATTTGACCTCCGCAAACCAGGCCGCAATATCCCCCACATTGCGATCAACACAATCCGGCTGGTCGTAGTGCTGGAAGTGGGAAACCTCGTCGTTCCAAATCAATTTTTTCTGGCTTGTGGGGATGGAATCATAGTGGCGCTTCGCAGCCGCTGCATTCATGCAGTTGTCGCCGTGGATCAGCAGAGCGGGCTTGTTCAGCTTTGCCACTCCAGGTACAGTGGTATATTCAAAGTGGTCAAGGTCGCTCATCACCGCGTATCGGTTTTCAAATCCCTTAAGCGTCCACGGTCCATACCAGGACCAGACGACTGGTCCCGGAAGGCCGGCCAGCGACCCAGTATTAGGGTCAGCAGCCTTCGGATCGACCAGTGGCTGGTACACCACTTCCCCAGTCTTGTCGTACAGTTCACGGGCTTCTTTAGCTCGTTTAAGTCGCGCTTTGTACAGGGCTTCTCCCTGTTCAGGAGTAGGCATTGTCATCGTCGCGATGTCGGCGCCAGGAGTCCATGCAACACACCCAGCGCAAATCATGTAAATATCGGTTTCGTGGTCTCGATAGTATCCAGAGACCGAAGCCACGCCTGCAACTCGATCATCGTAGGAAGCTACATCCAAAGATTCAGGGCCGCCCTGACAAATCCCGACTAAGAAGAGGCGAGATGAATCAACATCGCCGCGTGTCGATAGATAGTCGAGTCCTGCGACCATGTCCTCGTTTTTCATTTTGGGGTTTTCTTGTCGCCGGGGCTCGCCAGTGCTTTCACCAACGGTGCGTGGGTCGAAGATCAGTGCTGCGTAACCTTCATCCGCGAGACGGGTTGCATATTGCAACGGCGCTTGCTCTTTGACAAAAGAGTATGGACCAGTTATAACAACACCGGGTGGATTCGTGACATTTGTGGGATAAAACATAACCCCGGCAACAGTGTCGCCATGAGAGGGATATGTAATTTTTTCCGTGGTGTATTGGCCGTGGGAAGGCATTTCGTATTGAATGAAGTTTGGTCGGTTATCAAGCTTGTGACTGAAAGGATCTTAAAGTCCTCAAAGCGAGAACGCTGGTCAGTTATATAACCCGAAGTCATCGGCGTTAGGCCGTGGCCATAGCCTTACAATGAATCATAGCAATTCTCAGAAAACTGAATGACGTACTGGATTAAACATATCCCAATTATATCATCGTGTCTCTCTCCGCTTTCGTACTTCTGTGCTTATCGCCGATAAAGGTGGGTCGAAGTGGCCCAGGGTGAGTCCTAACGCCGATAGACCAATGAAAGGTGATCGTCGAGGCCGATTGCAACCATGATGCCCATCATCGCGTCGACCGCGTCGATCGCGTCGTACGGGTACCCATACGTCTGGACTCCTATCCGATTTTTAGTCGTGGAGTGGAAAAAAACCCATTGAATTTTACACGGATAGAATATTACTAAACGGGTCATTTTCAGCTACAACGTTATATGGAGTGCTCGCATCTTCAACAACGATTTTCATTGGATTTTCCTTAAGCTTTACGTAAAGCGCATCGCTGTACTAGCCAAACCATAGAGTCTCTTCGATGAAAGCCACCATCGGTTGTTAGCATTGACAGATCGTGCATAGGGCTCGACATCAATACTAGATATTGGGAGCCCTGTGCAGATGATCATCTAGGGGCCGGTATAGGTACAGTTGGAAAGGTCTAGGGAGGCGAGATCGATGGTGTATGGTGGTCCAGTGGTGCCTATGAAATTGATTAGCAAGATTGTATCAAAATGTTGAGCAAGGTGTGAGATACTTAGGGACAAGCTGTAGGCGACAGTGCAGGAGATGTTCTGGTCAACATCGAGGGCGCCATGCACGTTGTGAACAGCCAAAACGCTCAAGAGGCTTTGAAGTTGACTGCCACTGAATTTCGCGACTTGGTGGGACTCGCGGAATGGAGCAGCAGAGGCTGCGACGAGAAGGGTGAAAAGAGTGCCGAATGTAGCCTTCATTTTGATCGAGCAGTTGAAGCTTCTCAAGTTCGATAAATATTACTGGGGTGTTCAGTTGCTTTGTTCCTGGTTGTCTGAAGTGATGGATGGGATAATTGAGAGATTTTGGTGTTTATATGCACTTCTCCTCTTTAGTTTCACATGAGCTCGGCCTATTAATGGTCTTGGCTTGGCTGTAGTAATTTGAGCCAAAGGCCACATTGTATGACCCGAGATGATCAATTGTATACAATTTGCCAAGAACTCGACCTTGGAACTGAAAGTAGCTTATTGCAAACCTACCTGGGCATCTTGGATACATTATTACCTACTATACTACTATTAGACAACCTATATTCAACCTCAAGCAAGGGAAACTGGGATATTAGGTTTGCCTATGCCCATCCAAAATCTAGGAAATTATATTTAGAATATTTACTTCCAAGGTTCTCGGTCTACACAGCAAAGCAGGTTTTCAATATTAAGCCTACTTAAGTTGCTCTGAGCCTTCAATTTGTACCTTTATTCCCATGTTACATGCAATAGTCAGTGCAAAACACAATATCCTTCGAGTTACCACCACTCTCCAGGAGTCTCAAAAGTGGTTCACAACTACTGAATTCCATCTAGCATCAAATAATTTCAACCATAGCAGAATATGGGACTAGGAAACGAAGAAAAAAACAATAGAAAAAAAAACATACAATAGCAGGGATTCGCATGTGGTCACTCACCATACTACTAACCTGCCGGCGTGTGGCTAAAGTACAGTTAATAGTCGGGTGGGTGCCGCCCGGGTGAGGATAGGGTGAGCGCCGCTTTAGCGTCGCGCAACCGGGGTGAGATAGGGTGAGTGCGCAATAGACAGGGTGAGAAGCTGGGTGAGAGCGGGTGAGAATTATCCTCTCAGCTGAGCTAGGGTATAACATGATTGGGTCATTTTAAAACCACCTGAAACACCCTGTCTCTTGTCAACTGCACAATAACGTCAATTCTCAGCCCAGGATTAACCAAATCAGCAGCAAGGCTGACTTGAAGATTGACTTAGACACGAAGCTATCCAGCATCATGTGACCATACATGTATCTCTTGGGACTTCCCAAAGCCAGTGTTCGAATTACAGTGGATGGATAGAGGGATGGATGAATTCATTTACCCTGATCCCTCATAACTTGAAACTCTAAATTGAGGTACAAGTGTTATAATAATATTCAGACTATAAAAGAGCCAGCTATACTTGTATTCGCATAGCTTACCTCCCTACTTTCAAGCGGAGTGGCAGCCTATCAGGTATTCACTGCTGCAGGTTTAAACATATCACGAAATAGGTATCGAGCCCTTCCAAGCTACCAGGCTTGGCGGGCAGGCGGGGTAGTGGCCAATTAAGTCTGACATAATCTTTGAAAGAAAGCCGTAGCGACACAAATTGAATTCAGGGTGAAAGTTCTGCTTTTGGCCTTCAATTTGTACTAATTTCGGTACCAAATCGACGCATATTGGTAGAGAAATGGGTATTTAAAGAAGTGAGGTTTGCTGTTTTGGGTCTATGCGTCCTAGCGTGTTTTAGTTAATACTTTTGGCCCCCTATGTATGTAATGCAACGAAATAAATGTATATTCAAGTCATACAAGCATCTCTCTGAAGTGATTGATTTAAAACCGCCAGGTCTGTTCCTGCGATTCCAGATTCCAATACTGTAGAGGTTCCAGGGGCTTGAAAATCGGTATTTCAGCTGGCTCGCGGTAGCCATTAAGCCTCATTGTGTAGAGGATTCAATCTTCCTCCTCCTCCTCCTCCTCCTCTTCATTCTGTACACAATCATCCAAATGATAGTCTTGGTCTTCATCAGACTCATAGCCAAGATATTCTCTCTGTCTAAAGTCGACCAACATGCGCCAGATCTCCTGGGACTCTGTCCGATCGTCGTTCTCAAGCTGCCTGGCGTGATGCATTAAATGCCCAAAGGTGATGTTTTTGCTGGAGGCATAGTCGAGTATCAACTTGACAGCCTGGGGGTAATGCAGGCGCTCGGCCCAAACCAGCGGACATCCCGCTGAGTTCCCAGTACCACCAAAATCCAAACTGTATCCATGATCTAGAAGCAAGCAGACGCGATCCCGCAACTGTTCGATGTTTCCTCCTCGCTGTACCGGACATTTTTCAAACAAGCATATTTGAAAGAGAGCACAGAGAGCTGGGTGAACATCGCCCGAACTGATAGTATCCGCATCATCATGGCCGACACAAAGCGCACCGTTACTAGGATCTGCTCCTGCGTCGATCAAAATTTTCATACATTCAACACTCTCGGCATAGACGGCAGCAAAATGGAGAGGAGTCCCGAGGTACATCCATTCGTTCTCGAGATCCTTGCCCAATAATTTTTCGGCATCATATTCGGCATCATGCTCCAGATTGGCGCCACGGGATACGATTTCCCGGACTAGCTGTGTTCGAATTTCCATATGCTCCTTCTTGTATAGAGAATGATGGAGCATTGTCCAACCTGAGTTGTCGACTTGCCGACCGACGGTCGGATCAGCGCCGTTTGAAATCAGAAACAAGGCTGTGTGCAAGTTGCCGTGTTTCAACGCGTGGAAGAGCGCGGTTCCAGTTTGTGAGGAGTGATTGACATCAACACCAACTTGAATCAGTCGCTCAATGAGCAACCTCATGTTTGCCGTGTCACCATCAGCCTCACATGCATAGTGTAGTATTGTACAGCCACTTTTGTCGGTAGCCAGGATGTCTACGCCGGGCTGCTTCAGTAAAAGGTCTACGATGAGTGTCACACCGCATGTTGCTGCACACAGGAGAGGCGTCTGCCCTTTCTTATCCTGTGCAGTGACATCGACATCGGATCGTGCAAGAAGCTCTTCCACAAAGGCCTTATTCCCCGATGATGCTGCATAATGCAGAGCTGTTTTGCCGTCCGATGAATCCGCGTTGGACGCATTTAGCTCCGGCTTGTTAAGTGCACCGTAAAACAGCTCCGGGATATTGTATTGGGCTGCGCAACGCAATGCTTGCGACGTCAACTCCGTGTCATGATGGTCCAAGAAAAGGCATAAAAGATCCGACTCATAGCCTCTGCTTGCAAAAACAGGTAATGCCGGCTGATTTTGTCGTAGAAGGGTTGCTCCATGCTTTACAAGCTTTCTTTTGCTCTCCAACCCAGCGGCACATTCGAGAACAAACGGTAGATCATAACTAGCAAAGTCTCTCGATGGAACATGGGGGTTTGCCCCATTCTCCAGTAAATAGTCCGCAATCTGTTGATGATTATTTCGGATAGCAAAGTGAAGCGGTGTCGCGAAGTACCTACGACGGCCAGGTATGCTGTCCCAGCGGAGCTGGAGGTCTTTGCTATCACGGGTGCCATTAGTATCCAAGCTGGCTCCGAAACGATGTGCGAGTTTCATTGTCCCCAAGGAACCTGTTTCGGCTGCCCAAAGTATACAACAATCAAGAGGCGGGTCGTTTCTTATGTGACGCTGATACAGAAGTGGGTTGAGGATTTGGTGCAGACGCCGACATGCGCGAGCAAGGTGGGCATGGTATCTGTACTTGGTACCCGGGTTCTTTCCGTATAGCGCTGCAACTTCGCATTCCTCTGCGATGACGCATAAGATCTCTGGTGGTAGATTATCGAGATTTGCCATTATTTCCACTGTTCATGATGCGTCTATCCGCGTTTTCTTTTTCCTGGTCGACGGGTAAGGACTTGGCTTATCTGCAGCCACTCCTCGAAACAAGGGATTCAAGTAGAGACAGACTCTTCTCGTTTTGGGGCAGTGGCAGGTTTTCTTGTATTTAGAGCGCGTATCGAGAAAGAGCCATCCATCGTCTCAATATCAGGGTCATGGCACAGGGAAACGGATTTTCGCGGGGCCTTGGGATCGTCTGACACTTTGTGCATATCGATCCACCGAGTTCTCATCTCGTATTCTGGTGGGGTCTAGTGGATGTCACTGGAAATTTGTCAGAACAAGAAAATACGCGACTAGTACCGGATTAATGCCTTTGGCATTCTTCTGGTCCTGTGGTATTTTTACTGTATTTCAGTCGACAAAATATGACTAGCTTGCGGTATTATTCCGAGTATATCTAGGCACAAAGCCTCCAGTCAATTCCCGCCTCTGTCTCTCCGTGACTGGTTGAATTGATTCACTGCTCGAGATTTTGCGATCCAGTACAACGTTTTCGACGATATTCGACTTGTGGTGTATCCCTCATCTGCAGCCGCGCGTCAAAGCTTTCGTGGAGAGTATGATTATCGAGATCATCCAGCTCGTATTCATGTGGGGTCGGTCAGGAGCAGAAATTCTGGGCACCCACCCTCTTGATGATTAATATTTACATTGGTGCAACACAGCCTTCCAGATCCAGTACAGTACGTACATCTTCAGAACGGACTCCTTCATATGCTCCCACCCTGGTTACCTGGACCGCGAATGCATGCCATCCGTAATCTGCCCTTCGCCCGGCCCAGAGGAGCGTTCATTTCCCAGCTCAGCCATCCCAAGTGTCAATCCCTACAACTGGTGCTGAAATTACGCACCCAGCCCCAGTCAAACCGAGTTAATTGATATTCCTGGACCACTTGGTAAAGCTGTGAAGGAATTTACTATATGGCATTAGTCACGTGGTGCCTCCCGGGTGAGAATAGGGTGAGCGCCGCTCTAGCGTCGCGTGACTCGGGTGATTAAGGTGAGTGCACAATAAACAGGGTGAGAACGTGATAGGGCATCGCTTTGTGTACTACAACTATCCATTCCGGCACTCTGCAAGTGGGGTGGTTTTGTTCCTCTACGATCGACCCGTCTGCCAACGCAGACAGCCAGCGAGCATTCTCATCTTTCAATATCTAGTTCGTGTCTTTAAAACAAGCTATAATGAAGTCTGCAATTGCCCTGCTTGTTCCAATCGCAGGTCTCCCAGCTGTGAAATCCATCAACGGCCCATCGTGGGTTTCGTTCACCATGTACAGCGCCACCTCTCCCTTATTCCTTCTCTTTAGCATTTTGCCTAGCTGCTGAGCATGGCCGCCGAAGACCTCTTCATAGCCACCAGTCACAATTATACGATACACAGCCTTGAGATTGTCCCACTAACTTTCCGAGGCATCTAGAGCCATTGCTCAGCCGTTTCCGGTAGATATCTCATCGTGCCATGGAGAGTTATGAACAAGATAAGACTCCCGTCGGCACTAAGCCACCTCTTATAGGATGGTGTATTGAAGTTGAACGTAATAGCGGTGACACAAGGAAACACCCTTTCACTGGGTGCTGTAGGTTGAAAAAATACTCCACAGCCTCCTTGGATGACGGTGGCGGTGGAGATGAGCCATTAGACTAAGTGAAAGGTGGCCTCCTGCGGAGTCACCTCCGAAAACGATCTGTGTAAGCCCTGGAGGTTAGCTCAGATTTTGAATTGATAGGGCTTCACCTGCCATCGAAATACATCTGATGAACTTTATCCACAAGCTAAGAGGTGCTTCAGTGCTAAAATGCCCTGTCGTATGTACTAAACACTTCCTGGTAGGGGAATAAGAACTACGCTAATATGAACCAGACATATAGAATGAACGTAAATTGATATGGAGCGAAAACGTATATGAATGTCGAGACACACAGGCCAGGGGATATTTAAAAGGAATGGATAATGCGACCTTATGAATCATCTCATAGCTCAAGGTGACCGTTAACCAAGCTTAATATTCACACTCATCCGCGACAATTAATCAGCCTCTGAGATAACCATCTTTCAGCCAGAACTATCAAGGGATGTTGTTGAAGCTGTAGCTTTAAGCTACCATACTAGTATCTTGGCCAAATGAATATTCCCTAGGGGCAGACAAAGTGGAACTCATCGGGGGCCAATTGACACGAAGTTCCACCTGGATAAACTCGATCCTGTCAGGAGCTGGGTAACTTTTATTCGCATGGCTCGGGAGAATCTTACTGCAGACTTGTCCTAAATGAAAGGAGCTCAAGGTACATATAACGGTGACTTCGGTCCTAGATCCTTCTGTGTTCTTGGCATAATCTGCCAGTCTCCGAAGTGCCGCCCCACTAAAGCTTCCCACAGCTATTTTGATAGTATCATCGCCCACCGTCAGAAGAGAGGGGGCGGAAAAAGAGGGTAGCAGAAGACCTGCAAAGGACAAAAGTTGGGATACTTTGTGGAGCTTCATTATTTGTTTTGTGATTTTTTGGGTAGTATTTCCAATTTTATAGGTATTGGCGAAGATTTTGCCCGATGGGTGGAGAGTGAGCACTTTAAATGAATTTCCCGCAATATACATCGCTCAGACATAAAGCTACAGAAAGGATTTGTATTTTTCTTAGTGATGCAGGTCTAGTCTGAAACTACGACCATCGGAACGCGTTGATACCGTGGTAATATGCTCAATCTTCCGAAGGTTAGCTTCGGAAGAAACGAGTGTGGCATGTGAAATATTTCATCAAGAAAGATGTGACACAATCAGCTTGAACCCGATAGATCATCACTTGAGAAACACTATAATCCACTGGAATGAGCCTTTAAACCCGCAAATTGGATCCTATTCAGAGGATATTTAGTAAGATCATTGACAATGTGTGGGAAAGTTGAGTTCTATGATAGGCTAGATCGTGAAATACGTGCAACTGTAACCTCCTAGGTCGGATCAACAAGCCCTTGTTTCACAAAGGAGATTAGCAGTGTGAAATCCTAGAAAAACAATTACAACTTGTAGCGCAAAATCAGAATTTGAAACAAAGTCGTGAAGTTGCTGTAGGAAATGATCTGATCATTTCCATATTTTTCCAGTGACCTTTGAGTGACCTATAGGAAGGTAATCAATATACTATAGGGTTTGCCATGGTAGGATAGAAACGGGATGAGTTGATTTCAATGTGTACCTTGCGATTTGTAAGATAGTTTACAGGCTAATTCGGCCTTTTTAAAAAAAGGGCTCATGTGATTTTCCCATCTTAAAAGGCTTCATTTCGAAGCGGTTTCTCATCATACTACAGAAATATCATCCAGCTCTCTGTATATGGAAACCTTTTCGTCGTCACTGGCCCAACACATATCCACCGCGTTTCTCGCAAGTTTTACCATCTCCGCCTTGTTAAATTCACAGTAAGTAAACACCTTCTGCATGTTTCCTTCGATCCAAACGTCATGCATTAAAGTTGGATCATCACTGTTTATGCAGAATTTCACTCCCTTTTCCAAGAGTCTCCGAATCTTGGGAAACAGAACTTCAGTGGGTGTTCTCCGATGATAGGCGTGGGGGCATAAGGTCAACCCAATCTTTCTTTCAAGTAAACCGCGCCAAAGCTCTTCGCGGTCCTCTGCGTCAAGTCCATGGTCAATGCGCTCCGACCCCTTGCCTTCGCATACTTGAAATATAGCCTCGTTCATATGGGCGTGAGTGTCTTTTTGTCCGAAGTCGCAGTGCATAGTGATATGAAGACCGTCTGCTCGTGCCAGATTGAAACCTTCTTCGAATAGCATCGGAGGTCTCTCATATGCATTGCTTGCCAGTCCCACGGCATGAAAAAGCCCCTTGCCACCTTGAACAGTCCCGGCTGCCCAGGGCCTAGCCTCATGGTATGCGGCTAGGCCATCTTCCACCGGCTCGTCACGTAAAAAGCACATGATCCACTGCGATTTCACATTGAATTGTGCTGCTGCGTCTCTTTGGGCGCGCAAGTAGCCATCAAGAACTGCGGTGGCGGAAACACCGCGACGCGTATGTGCCTGAATATCGAAGAAAGGCTCTGCGTACCGAACATTCATAGTGGCACAGCGGCTAAGATAAGCCATTGCAAGATCGTAAAAGTCATTCTCGGTACGCAATACTTCGCAACCGGCGAAATAAGCTTCCAAGAATGTTGGAATTCCTGGCTGGCGACCGTTGAGCTCGGGACGATGGTTGAGAGTCACGGCGTATGAGGCTTTAAGTTCGTCAAAACTCTCGTACGGTAGTGTAATTTTGTTACGCCGGGCTAATTCCCAGCGCAAAGAAGGCGTCAAAGTGCCTTCAATATGAACATGAAGTTCAACTTTCGGCAGGTTTGCGATGAAAGGGGAAATAACAAGTCCGTCCATGGTCACCCACAATGCCCAGGTGTGAATTATAGAAGAAAGCTTGGCCGATTTAGTATCTGATTAACTTCAGATGAGGTACAAGGTTTAAGACGGGCTAAAACCTGCCCAGGTGGTACTAATACCTATTCTACTATTCGATGACTAAAAGAGGGGTTTTTGTGATACTACTCCGTACTAGTACGAGTTATATATCCCTGAAACCTTGGAATTGGCAGGTTCCCGAGGTCCGCAACGTTAGGAAGGTCGTTGCGAAGACTATTACTAATTAGCCCTTCCTCTGGGGCCGCTAAAAGGTTTCCGGCTTCCCCTAACCAAGGTGGCACTCGCTAACCCTTAGAGCTTTAGTTAGGGTCTCCTTGTTGCAGCATCGTCCAATGATCGGCGTTGGAAAGATAGCGAACAGGAGTGGGGCTCGAGCCAATAGATATGCGGGGAAGATAAGAGCGCTATGTCAGGCAGCTCAAAACAAGAGGCGGCCGGTGGCTGGAAGATATGTTGTTTCTCCTCCATACTTCTTTCCTTCTCAACGGAGAGGTCAACCGTGCTATCCAACAATATGGCTGAGTCTAGTACGGCTGCCGCCGAAGCTGCCGTGGAGCATGCGACAGACCATGCATTCGCCAAGAGGGTCCTGCGAAAGATTGATCGACGGCTTATCCCTTTGCTTTTCCTCACATATATGCTGAATTTCATGGACAAGACTATTTTATCGAGCGCTTCTGTTTTTGGGCTTTCCGAAGATACGGTGAGACCATAAAAGTGAATTAAATGTGCCACTTACTGATTCGGATTTCGTATAGGGCCTGGTGGGACAACAGTATAGCTGGGTGTCGTCAATCTTCTACTTTGGCTACCTGGCGTGGGCATATCCAACGACGATTTTGATTGCCCGTCTACCGCCGGCAAAATATTTGACAGGAAATACGCTTCTCTGGGGCACTGTAGTTGCTCTCACTGCTACTTGCACCAACTTTGGAGGTCTAATGACAGTCCGCTTTTTGCTTGGAGTCGCGGAAGCGACTATTACACCCGCTTTCATGTTTATCACGTCGACATGGTATACCCGTGATGAGATACCCACTCGAACGGGCTTATGGTTTTCCGGAAATGTGAGCATTATTTAACCGCATCTGGGGTTGAAAATCGAGACTGATTCATGACTCCCAGAGCGTTGGCGGGATCGTTTCCAGTTTGCTTGCCTATGGCCTCGGGCATGTCAACGACCATGTCGGACCATGGAGGTGGATGTTCATTGTACTCGGTCTTTGGACTTTCCTCTGGGGATTCGCTCTCTGGACCTTACTCCCTGATTCAATTTCGAGTGCGAAATTTCTTGAAGAGGACGAGCGACGATTCGCGATCAACCGAGCCATTATCGCAGGAACCGGAGTAACAGAGAAGACAGCTTGGAGGTGGGATCAAGTTCGCGAGTGTTTGATAGACCCTAAGACTTGGTTGATCTTTGGCCTGGCGCTTTTGACCCAAATTCCCAACGGCGGAACGCAGAACTTTGCAAACCTTGTGCTTGTATCTTTCGGGTTTACGAATTTGCAGTCAACATTGTTGACAATACCCTACTCGCTCATCACCGTCGCAACAATCACCGGCACGGGTTGGCTTGCCGGCCGCTTCCGTCAGTTGAATTGCTTGCTCATTGTGGCCGTGGTGCTTCCATGTATCGTGGGGAGCGCGATAATCTACTCGCGAGCTCACATAGTGCTTGGAGTGCAATTGTTTGGATATTTTCTCTTATCGACTGGGCCGGCCGCGATGCCACTTGCGATGTCTTTGGTTCAGGCCAATTATCGCGGAGTCACCAAGAAGATGACAGTTACCGCAATGGTCTTTCTGGGATATTGCACCGGGAACATTTCTGGTCCTCAATTCTTTTTGAGTAGCGAGGCACCCACTTACAACACGGCCTTTCGCACTATCATGATCTGCTATGCGTTGGTGGTTTTGCTGGCTTCAAGCCTGAGATTTTACCTGCAATGGATAAATAAACGTCGTGCGCAGGAAGAAGGATTCGAGGGAAGTGCTGGAAATGCAGGCGCCATCGGAGGTGGCAAGATTGTGGATAGCGATCATAACTCGAAGGATGTTGTGGGCATGATAAACCAGGTTCAACTGGTATCAAACGACTTTGAAGATACCACAGACTGGAAAACTCCTGGGTTTAGGTACCGCTACTGAGAACCGAGGATCATTGGATAGTACTGAGAGGTACAATCTCAATCCAACGTGCGGGCTTTGCCGGGATCTGCTGGATCTGCTGAGTCGCCTGAGCAGTGATAACAGGCTGTGTCACCTGAAACGGTGAATGTTATACATGGCATGATTTGCTGCAGATTCAAATCCCGAATAGAAAATTTGATCACGATAATGTACAGCAATTTCTGGAATTGTCTCAACGAATCCCGTAAATGAAGTGTGCCCAGGTGTCGTCCCAGGATTTCGGATAGGTACGGGGGTTGGTCGGGATTTGGGCTACTAATTGTTCCTGGCGACTAAGATAAACCGTGCCGCGTGGTCTGATTATAGATAGAGAACGCAGAATAGATCGCTTCGGGGTCTTGCAGACCCCGCGTAATCACTCCACTGCGGTTGATCTTCTGCAGCACGTCACCGTGGAGCCAACACTATGTATGACAGGTCTCTGCAACTAAAGCAAATCCCGATTCTGACTGCCCGAAGCTGTACGGGGGCCAGCCATATCGTGTGAGACAGAAGTCTGGAGCTTCAGCGGTTATTCAGGATTAAGAGAATTCCCTCTCTGCATCGGATGACACGGAAGAATCGGTATGCGTAATCGGCAGACTTCAACTTGAAACGAGATGTGGTGACCTCAGTGAGATAATATAAAAGCCCCTTCGTCGTCCGAAGGGAAAAACCATCATTCGACTTTCATCTATTCAATCTACCTCAGACTACACCTTTACCAACCTCTACCTTCACCATGACTCCCGTTCTCAAGAAGTACAAGGCCGCAGCAGTCAACGCCGAGCCGGGCTGGTTTGACCTAGAGGAATCCGTTCGACGAACAATCCACTGGATCGATGAAGCAGGAAAGGCCGGCTGCAAGCTGATCGCCTTCCCGGAGCTATGTAAGTGCACGCGAGCTAAAATACAGGATGAATCACTGATAAAATCATTCAGGGATTCCCGGCTACCCATACTGGGCCTGGAAGGTTAACTACCAGGAGAGTCTTCCACTGCTCAAGAAGTACCGAGAGAACAGTCTCCCTTCCAACTCCGATGAAATGCGCCGCATTCGCGAAGCTGCGCGCGCCAACAAGATCTACGTCTCCCTTGGCTACTCCGAGGTCGATCTTGCCAGTCTGTATACCACCCAGATTATGATCAACCCGGCTGGAGAGGTCATCAATCATCGACGCAAGATCCGCGCTACTCACGTCGAGCGTCTTGTGTTTGGCGATGGAACGGGTGACACCACGGAATCGGTCATGGACACTGAAATCGGCCGCGTGGGACACTTGAACTGTTGGGAGAACATGAACCCATTCATGAAGGCGTACGCTGCATCTCTTGGAGAGCAGGTCCACATCGCAGCCTGGCCTTTGTACCCAGGAAAGGAGACCCTCAAGTACCCTGACCCGTACACCAACGTTGCGGAGGCAAATGCGGATGTAAGAGCCCCAAATGTGCTTGCCAACGTGAGCATTTGATCTGATGACTGACGAAAGACGGCCCAGCTCGTTACGCCCGCGTATGCGATCGAGACCGGTTCCTTCACCCTCGCTCCTTGGCAGACTATCACCGCTGAGGGAATCAAGGTCAACACCCCTCCTGGCAAGGAACTGGAGGATCCCAACATTTATAACGGAAATGGGCGTATTTTCGGCCCCGATGGACAGAACCTTGTACCGCACCCGTCGAAGGACTTCCAGGGTCTTCTCTATGTTGATGTAAGTCAGCCTGAGTGGTCTCCAATATTCGGTATAACCTAAAGCTAACATTCATTTTTCTAGATTGATCTCGATGAGATTCACCTGACAAAGTCTCTGGCCGATTTCGTAAGTTCTCAAGATATTCTCCAGATGAGGTCGAAAGCTGACTAGTTGGGGATAGGGCGGTCATTACATGCGACCTGATCTGGTTCGCCTCCTCGTAGACACAAAGCGCAAGGATCTGGTTGTCCACGAAGACCGAGAGAACGGCGGAGTCGTCTACACCCAGACGATTGATCGTGTCGGACTTTCTACTCCCTTGGAAGCGAGCAGCAACGAGTCCGGCTGCGCTTGAACTAGAAGATGAACCGAGCTGCCCGTCAGGGAACATCAGCTAGATAACACTCGATTGCACCACATATGTGAATATCACCACTCTTTACCTACCATTCCTAGTAATTGGGAATCATTTTATTCCCCTATACATGGCAGCAGTAGTGGGGTAATTCTTCATCTTTTAGTTGTCGGTCGGATTTTAGAGATTCTAGTTTTTTTCAAAGTCCAAGCGGCGAACAATAGCATCGGCTATTATGTACATGAAACGACGGATCTTAAACTAATTAATGAGTGAAGCAATCTCGCACACGCGAGTCCCACCCATGAACAGTTTCAAAAGTAACTCAGAAACAAGTCCCGGCTCATAACGCCTGCGCAGTCTGATTAGCACATCATCCACTGTCATGAGTCAAATCGTTAAACTAAATAAGGCACAGGGATTTTTTAAATCACTTGAAAATCGGACTTTGCTATATTTTGGATGCCAGGTACGGATAGACAGGAACCCCCCCTAACCCCACAGGCCAATGGCCGGTTTCTGTACCCGTAAGATCGCCGCTGTAGTTATCCAAAGTGGGCCCAGTCATGCATGATTATTATATTTGCTTGTCCTAAAATTGAGAGACACATTTCGAGGCTGCCAGAATATTGATTGTGGTCCTTCCGCAAAAGAAGCCCCTGCATTGGGGGCCGAGGAATGCAATTTGCGTGAATCCTTAAAGAGTCAGATAGCCCAGATAGATCGATCAGTCGTTCTTTTGAAACTCGATTCCTAAGGTTCGCTTAGCCGTGTACACGGGCCCAATTGCCCCATCTTTCCTTGGTACGACCCGCGATCGATTGGCCCAGTCTACTCACGACTATACACTATGCTAACTACAATGATGATGATGGAATAGATCGTTCGACATTCGTTTATCGGATAGCTGTCGTCAAGATGCTATTCCATCCACTCCTTATTTATCTCGCGCTCCAGGCGAGCGGTGAGAACGCCGACGCGTCCCAGCGACGATCCTCTCAGTTGAGTCCCCTTGCGGACGGTACATTCGATTACGTGGTTGTTGGTGGTGGTACAGGCGGAAATGCAATCGCGACGCGACTGGCGCAAAATTCGTTCAAGGTCGCACTGGTGGAAGCTGGAGGTCATTACGAGGTACAGTCTTTAGCAGCGGTTCCTGCGGCTGATGTGCTTCCGGTCGGATCGGATCCTGATACATCCTTTGCTGTGGATTGGGGATTCGTTACGAAAGATCAGCCGGGCGCTAATGGGCGCTCCATTCACTATGCACGAGGAAAATGCCTTGGGGGATCGTGGGTCTCAAAATAACCGCGATTTTGAATTGGATCAATACTGACAACTTCAAGATCTGCCCTCAATTTCATGATCTATCAACGGTACGTCCTCTCATCAACTATCTTCATTCTGTTCAATCCTGACCACGGTCTTATGTAGCCCAACCGTCGAATCTATGCAGCAATGGGCCGATGCAGTCAATGATACCAGCTATACCTTCGATGAGACCCTTCCATACTATAAGAAGAGTGTCCACTTCACCCCACCGAATGATAAACTTCGAGCTTCCAATGCGACTGCCAAGTACAATGCCGACGCATTTAACATAAACGGTGGGCCCTTGGAAGTTTCCTATGCCAACTATGCTCAGCCATTCTCATCCTGGATGAACCTGGGCATGCAAGCCATTGGGATCAAAGAGGTCGATGACTTCAACCAAGGCTCATTGATGGGAGGGCAATATTGCTCTTCGACAATCGACCCTGCAAGCGAAATACGCAGCAGCTCCGAGGAATCCTTCCTCTCAAAGATCACCCCATCTAGTCTAACAACTTACACAAATACTCTCGCGAAGAAGGTCGTGTTCAATAAGAATAAGAAAGCAACTGGCGTTCAGGTCAAGGGATTACTGGGAAACACTGTTACTCTTTCGGCGTCAAAGGAGGTTATCCTCTCCGCGGGTGCTTTCCAGTCACCTCAACTTCTCATGGTCTCCGGCGTTGGACCGGCCGATATCCTGAATGAGCACGAAATTGAAATCGTTGCTGAATTACCCGGAGTTGGTCAGAATCTCTGGGATCACCCGTTTTTCGCCCCTTCGTATCGAGTCCAGGTCTCCACCCTGACCGAGTTCGCGAACAACCTCCTCTATGCGGCGGGCAAAGTTATGAGTGGCATCCTGATGAAGACCGGCCCCATCACCAATCCAGTATCCGACTACCTGGCATGGGAGAAGATTCCTCAATCGCTACGGTCGACGTTTTCCAAGGCAACCCAGAGTGCATTATCACAATTCTCCAATGACTGGCCCGAGGCCGAGGTAAGAAATGAGAGACGAAAGGCCAAGTCAATGAAAGATTCGCTAACGCTTTTATAGTACATTTCTGGGGCCGGATATATGGGTAACATTTCCAACCTTTTGCAAGATCAGCCCAAGGATGGATATCAGTACGCCTCGATGCTCGGAGTACTGGTCGCACCGCTTTCCAGAGGCAACGTGACATTGAGGTCAAGCGATACATCGGATTTGCCCATAATTAATCCCAACTGGCTTGGTGATACTGCCGACCAAGAAGTTGCCATTGCTATATTTAAGCGGATCCGGGAAGCTTTCCGGAGTGATGCAATGGCCCCAGTAGTTATTGGCAAGGAATATTATCCAGGCGAAGATGTCCAGTCAGATGAGAGAATTCTCGAATTTATCAAGGATAATATGATGACCCTGTGGCATGCCGGCTGCACTTGCAAAATGGGAACCTCCGGTGACGAAATGGCTGTGGTCGATTCGCAGGCTCGTGTGTATGGAGTCGAGGGCTTGCGAGTTGTTGATGCTAGCGCCTTCCCATTCCTACCTCCCGGCCATCCCCAGTCTACAGTTTGTAAGGTCCCCCCCCCCCCCATCCCCCCTTTTGGATTTGGATATAGTGGTAACTCTAACAATCGCCAGATATGCTTGCCGAGAAGATTGCTCAAGCTATAATTGAAAGCTCCTGACCCCGAAATATTCGGTTAGTGATGGACTTGGCTCGCAGAGCTAGATTTCGGCTCCGTTCGCTTCTTTTCAAACTCTCCCGAGGTCATTCAGAAGGTCCTCTGTTGAGATCCGTATTGGGCATTCAAAGTCCGAAATCCGACCTGATTGTTGTACCACCTGGGCATAATTCAGATATTGAGATTGTAGAAAAACCAATTCAATGCTATGCATTCTTCTAATATTAACAACGGCAATATACTAGTTTATTTGTGAAGTGGGCGCAAACATCTTGATGTTATAACACGTATCGGAATTCCTTGTTATCAATCTCCGTTTGATCCTATAATGGGAAAGTCAGCCGGCTATCGTTGTGATCAAGTCTCCGAGCGAAAGACTTACCAGCATTCCATTTTCAACTCCATCCGCGTCAGATTCAAAATTATCAACCGCCTCACGGTCCCGCTTCTTATTCTCAAGATACATATACAAGTACAGAGCAATAATCGCGGTCAGTTTGACAATATAACCGACAAGCATACTGCTCCGGAATTAGTAAACCTTGGAACCAAATCTCACCAGGTAAATAATGAACCACTCACGCAATATAGGCACTGTGGTACCCAGGGGCCTCACTGTCCTTAAATGTCTGTGGCCCGATGATATTACCAACGCAGTATCCAGTAAAAAGCAAAGCGCCGGTAACCTGTTTCTTGGTGTATCCAGCAATATTAGAGCTGACAATGGTCAAGCTCATACTGAAGCCCAGACCCTGAAAATAACATAACCAAAGCGCAACGAGACGGCCCCATTTATTCGAGTCGGGTAAACCGACCAATAAACCCGCGCCGAGAATGCAGGTCAAATTGGCAACGATCATACAGGCGTTTCGCGAGTGGAATTTCCCGTTGAATTTGGTCGCAATATAGCCTCCGAAAAGCAAGGTCAAGAATTGGACCGCACCACCTGGGATCTGAAGATATTGGGTGCCCAGTGTATCAAAACCGAAGGAGCCGACGATGATGGATGTAAACTGTAAGTTTTGTTAGAGTATCTGCTCTGAGAATCCTAGGGTCGTAGTCGTTATGAATAATGGAAGGAATAGAAACATACACTTGTCAAAGCCGAGTTTGGCACTTGTGCCCCGATAGCCATAATAAACAAGAGCCAAGTCTTGGGGTCTCTTGCTGCTTGCCAGACCTGATACCATTTGAATTGTTGATTCTTCACTCCCTGGCGATTGATTGCTACACGCTCAACAGCAATAGCCCTCTCCTTCTCGGTAAGAAATTTGGCTGTGGATGGCAGGTCCGGGAGGAGCCATAGTGCAAAGACACCCGTGACAAGTGAGAAGGCGCCGAAGATGAGAAAGACGTACATCCACTTCGGAAGACCGGCGGTAATGTGACCAACAGCGTAGCCAATCAATCTATCCCTTATTAGCACAGATATCTTGTCTAGATGAGAAATAAGAGGAGCTCACCCTCCAAACATTGTCGCGATACCATTGGTGCAGTAGTAAGCCTCCAACCTAAGAGGCTGCTCCTCGGCAGTATACCACATACTCATCAACAGAACGAAGCCTGGATTCACAACAGCTTCGACGAAGCCGAGTAAGAATCGATTCACTGCGATTCCGGCGAAATTATAACAGGCGGGCGTTGTCATGAGGAGACCACCCCATACTGGTAGACGAAAGATATAGCAATCAGTATCTGGCACATGTGATGGAGCTCGAGGTTTCGAATTTATACCTAGTGTTGTGTATCCGAGGAACTTCCCGACCGGAAGTTTTTGTAGGGCCAGACCAGCAGGCCATTGGGCGATGAGATAGCCAAAGTAGAAAATAGAACCTAGTAAGTTAGTAGTTAGCACAATATGCGAGGAGATGCTGAACAAAACGGGTAGAATGCAACGTACTTAACCACGAATAGTCTTGCCCCGTCAGGCCGGTCCCTTGTTTCAATCCATATACAGAAGCAAAGTTGATGCTGTTTTTATCCAGGTACTAGGAGAAGTCACGTCGACACAACCAGTCTAGCAATACAGGGCAAGGCATCAATAGAACTCACCTGAATCATATAAATCACAAATAAGAGCGGAATCAACTGCAAATCAATCTTCCTAAGGGTTCTCTTCTCTTCTTCAGGCGTATAATCAAGTCCGCGATTCTGACGATAAAAGGCATAATTTTTATCATGATCCTCAGAGGCTATCGACGAGATGGGCGGCGAGGTGGTAGCCGCCCCGACATTCTTCTCCAATTCAGCCATATAGACAGGCCGTGGTTTTCACTTCGGATTGGCAACTTTTGTTTTCAAAAAGAAGGAAAAATGCTACCGGATCGCTGATTTTCCTAACTATGGCCGGTCGTCAAAAATTCTGCTGGGACACGACGTCGACTACAACTGGATCAGGACAAGTCCTTATAACCATCAGCCATGTGGCCCCAATCCACATCCCTTCCCACTTTTCTATCCATTTAAGAAGAGACTATGTGGAGAAGACAAGCCGCAGCAATGCACGCCATGGACCCCACACTAGGTCCCAGGGGACAGAAAACTTGCAGTGGAGAGGGGCGAGTCTATTTCATCTGTGGTAAGTAATATCTTGCGGGGACTGGGCGAGTACTACCGCTCGGGGATTTGCGTTGACAGATACTATTTAGGACAGAACACGTTATATCGAAATTCAAACAGAGTTTCTGCAGCAATTAGAGCCTATGGGAGGAAAGCAAACGGAGTTATTCGAGGGGTGAATTTGTTGATTTGAAGGTGTTTGGTGGACCGAGGATCACGACATCCATGCGCCGATTGCGTGTTGCGCTCGAGTCGAGTAAATTTCAAGTTACTCCTTTCTGCCATCCGGACATTTGCCGAGTTGGAGCTATTTGAGAAGCTGGTTTGGGGGTTGCTTTACGTCAGGGTGTCATACATATTTGAGGTTGCTTAGAAATTATGGTTTGTATACTAACAACTATGGAGTAGTTATACACTAGTTAACAAATCCAGGGTTGGACGCCTTAGTGCCTTAGTGCCTTGATATCCGAATGCCTTGATGCCTTGGTGCCTAGTAGGCTCCCTTCCTTCCATGGATCTTCCATCCATGGCTTCTTCGCTCCACGTTCCGATGGTCAAACCACAACACCGCTAGCTAGATCTAAATATGATCACTATCCGCACAAATGTGAGGTACCATGTTGTGTCTTAGTGCTGGCAATGCCTATTTGTTTTGTTTCTGGCCCCCACAACACCATGACGTGTTACTCCGCACCCACGATGGGCAAACTGAGTCTCTTTGAGTTGACTCATATCGCGAGAAAGTGTCAGCTTACGCCAATTCCGGAATTATCCACATAAAGAATCACTGAAAGTTCCTTGCTGAAGTCGCCACGGCATATATACCAGCGACAAATCGGATGACTATGTTGTCGTCCCCGTTGCGCCTGGTAAAGTACCCGGAGAATCTGCACAACGGGGTTCTGGATGGTGACGATGCTAGATTGACTGAAATATTTATTGGTCTTAGCCTGAGCCCATGGCAGGAAAACATGCAAAGACAGACTCCATTGAATATCGCAGGTACTCGTAAGAAGCGATCGATACTGGCTTTATTTTCTCGGGGTTATTGACTGTTTAGTACTGGAGCGTTTGTGCGAGCGTTTTTCTAGATGGAGTGACCAAGGTAGCCCCATAAACATTCAGAGTTACGCGATAGTTCTTTGGTGTCTCTTGAGAAAAGCAGTCGAACCAACAAAATGACTTCTATCATGAACTCTTCCACTTCTTTGAAACTTTCGAAGCCAATTTGAAGGACTCCGGATTGGATTGGAAGGCTGGGCCTTAAATGTATCTCACATGCATATACGGTCTATACTGATGCTTGCTGATTGGCGCGCCTCGTCAGCCAGGGCATAGACACGTGAACCGTAAGCCGGCTGTGAAGCATGCATGAACTTGTGCCGCTTTGGAACTGGGCCCTGGTCTGTATGTACTAGTACGAACTAGTCTCGGAGTCCCAGCGAGCGAATCGTCGTTTATATTTACGTACCCGCTTAGGTCATTCAATTACGACCCACTCATCTTTCTCCAGAGCCTGTTTGCTTTCAACGTGGGGCTGACATCAAGTTCAAGTTGGCCCTTTCTATGATCTGCTGCCGGGCCATCGTGCACGATGCCTGTGCCATGGAAACGTATCATTCTCTGTCTGGATGGAACTTGGGTGAATAGTGACAAAGGCTACAACCGGCCCACCCTTGACCAGCCAAACGCGACGCTCCAGGTTCCATCGAACGTGACTCGTGTTTACCGCTCACTCAGAAACCGCGACCGGGATGGAACGTGTCAAATCTCGTACTATCAACCCGGTGTTGGTAGTACTGGTGGAATCGCTGATAGTATAGCCGGTGGAGTGTTTGGAGCCGGGGTTTCTGAAGTCGGTGGTGTTAACTCTTTACCACGGTTGAATGGCTCTAATCAAAATCCCTAGAACATGCGAGAGGCTTACAGTTTTGTCGCTGCAAATTATGAGCCTGGAGATGAGATCATCTTGATGGGATTTTCCCGCGGTGCTTTTACGGCGCGTGCCGTAGCAGTAAGTAGATCGTCTCAATGAGAGCGGAATTTGAGCTAATATCACAGCAGAGCATGATATCCGAGATCGGTCTTCTCAACTCCAAAGGAATGGAAGTGTTTTATCCGATCTTCAAGGATGTTCAGAACATGCGAAATACCCATTATAAGGACAAATTTCCCACAGTTCCATTTCCTAACAAGCCAAAGTCGCCTGACAGAGGTAAAGAATATCGACAACGCCTTGAAGAGGTATTTAGGCCCAACTCTTCAGATCAACTTTACTATACTAATAGTCTTCAAAGGGCGGCTTCACACGACTTAATGACCCAGATGGATATCGCATCAAAATCCGCTGCGTTGCGGTGTGGGATACGGTAGGAAGTCTAGGTATGCGCACCTTTCCATCGATCAGAAACCGCCTTCTCACTTGAATGAAATAGGTATCCCTGAAATAAGTCTCACCAGCAAGCTTGATATACCCCGCTCAACAAAAGAATAAGTGGCCTGTTATTCTAACCAAGCGCAAATAACACTGACAAGCTCTTACATGCAAATTCTACGACACATCACTCTCCAACGACATTGAATATGCCTTCCAGGCGCTCGCCCTTGATGAAGATCGCGCCTCCTTCTCTCCAGCAGTCTGGGAAAGACCGCCCAAATCCCGTACCGACCTTCGACAAGTCTGGTTCCCTGGAGCGCATTCCAATGTCGGTGGAGGTCTTCCCGATCAAGAAATGGCAAATATCACTATGGCCTGGATGATGGACCAACTCGCATCTATTGGTGTTGCCTTCGAGTCAAATACAATAGATCGGATATTTGAGGAGAGCGTTCGTTATTATTACAATTGTGGCCAACAGTCGAAGCCTCGACCTGATTCCCCAGAACGAAAGAGAGTGACACAGTGGGCGTCCGCCTCAATTTACGACGAACACCGACCAGTTCGTCCCTGGGCATTGGGCGAGATTGTTCAGCCGGAAACGGGATTATACCGTCTGGCAGGGAAATTGACCCGCACACCTGGGATGTATCATGTCGTCGCTCGCGATACGGGACAAGCGACACCGTACTTCCTGAGAGATACAAATGAGAAAATCCATCGAAGTGTTCGCATTCGTCTCTCGTTGGAAGGGCTCGGATATGATGACATGGGGCCATACAAATGTCGCGCGCTTCTTAAAAAGGGACCGTGGTCGCTCCGCCGGATTCGCTACGTCGTTCGATCAACTAGACAAACTGTCAATTCTTATGGCGAAGTCGATGAAGTGATAGATGAAAAAGAAGAGTCGGGCTGGGGATGGATGTATGACGGACAGAAAGAAGATGCGCCTCCAGACACACTTTTAATGGAGGAGGAACTGGGCCCGTACGAGAATGAGTTGCTTCGTCTTAACAAAGGTAAGGGCTCTGAACTTGAAATCCTGCTGCTGGTATTATATGACTAATTCTTAATAGGTCGTCCGTTCTATCGCGAGATACTCGCAGATTGTAGGCGATGATGAGCACCGGGGCTCGAGCGAAAACAGTTAAGGTCAAGCAGTTTTTTAGCACGCCCGGACAGTGCGAACTACCTCCCGGCCTAGCTAGTGCTGTATTCGGCACAGTATAAGTCTATGAGGAACAACTTGAGATTTTGTAATGATAGAACGCAAAGATTAAATTTACTTAAGACTCGAGCAGAACAAGGTATATAGATCTAAGGTAATGTAGCAAAATTCTCAAATAGGCTCATCGCGAGGCTCAACCAACATCTCGTTGACAGAGACATACTCCGGCTGGCACAGAGCATGAATGATCGAGTTGGCGATATCAGAAGGTTCCAAAATCTTCGCACCAGACGGCTCGCCGAACTTCTTCACGGCTTCGGAATCGGTGGACATGTTCAGCAACGGGGTGGAAGTGTTTCCGGGCTGAATACTTGTGACACGAAGGCCTTGACCGGCAGTCTCCAGACGAAGAGCTTGGAGGGTAGCCTCGACGAAGAACTTACTGGCGGAGTAAACACCCAGACCAGGGAAGACCTTACGTCCGGCATCGGAGGAGATAGCAACGACGTGACCGCGACCGCGCGACAGCATTCCTGGAACAGTAGTAGCAATGGCGTTGAGCAGACCCTTGCAGTTGACGTCGACGGTTCGCTCCCATTCATCAGTCTGGGTGTTGGCCATCATCGTGAAGTACATAACACCAGCGCATGCGACAAGGATGTCGACCTCGCCTAGCTCTTCTGTAGCCGCTTGGACAAGAGCTTCAGTCTGCGACTTGTTGGTGACATCTGTTGATCGGGCGATACATTTGACACCATGTGCTTCGACCTTGGCCTTCACGGACTCCAGCGCATCGAGACGACGGGCGCCAATAGCCACTGCTGCGCCCTGTTTGGCCAGCGCAGACGCAACCGCTGCGCCGATACCCGAAGAGGCTCCAGTCACCACAGCCACCTTACCACTCAGGGGGCCCTTGGTAGAGACTTGCACCGAGCGACCAAGGGCATTCCGACGAGAAGGAGGCCGAGGAAGCCAGCCACGAGCAAACCAGTGGCGAGCATACGTTTCCAGAAGAATACTATCCACCTTGGGGCGTTCAACAACCTCACGGAAAGGTCTGGTCAAAGCATTATCGAGCACGACAATGCCGCGCAAGAACTCGACAGTCGGCATACCACTGCGAAGAATGTCGACAGTAAAAGAACCATCACCACCCTTGGCTGATCCGCGCTTCTCGAACCATAGAGCCACCCACTCGTCCCACGGAAGCGACTCGGTGGGGTATCCAAGCTCCTTCAAGTTTTCAAAGACGGAGGCGGTGTTGACTGGACGGGGATCACCCAGGTGGAAGACCGTTTGGTCCACCACAGAGTCGGTTTGAGTCGCAAGGTGAATGATGGACTTGCTAACGAAATCAACAGGGGTCATCTCGGCGCGCCATCCCTCGACGTTAGGGGCAAATCCCAGTCGGATAGACTCGACGAGGAGAGCAGTCAAAAGATCCCAAGCGTTGGCAGAGCCGGTCAGACTGTGACCGCTGATAGTACCGCATCGGTGGATCTTCACAGGAAGTCCTCGCTGACCAGCCTTCAGGACCAACTGTTCAGCAACCCACTTGGTTTGACCGTATCCATCGAGCAGCTTGGTGGGAACATCCGCGACATCCAGCATGGTGCTCTCGGGCCAACCATTCTCCTCAGACGGGGGTAGAACACCATTTGTCGAAACATACTGTACGGTCGCGCCAGCCTTGGAAGCCAGACGAAGAACCTCTCGAGTTCCACCGACGTTGGCAGCCCGGAGAGCAGCGTAGGGATAGACAAGGTTGACAGTGGCAGCCGCATGCACGATGACTTGGATTCGGCCAACAACATCCTCATACGCCTCTGGCGAGAGACCAAACTGGGGTCGAGAAAGATTTCCAGGAAGAACCTCGACACGTTCCATGATAGTATCTTTCCAAAGCCCCAAATCAAGAAGGTTGCGTCGGATTCGGGCAACACCGCCAGCCTGGTCGTCATCTTCGGGATCAGTGAATCGCACAAGACAAATAATCTTAGCTGATGTGTTCTCCAGCAGATCATTCAAAAGGAACGCTCCCAAGAAGCCAGTAACACCAGTCAGCAGAACGGTATCGGCCGATGCAATAGACTTGATCTTTGTGTTTTCAACAGGCTTGATGTCGTCGTCCAGGGTAGAATCAGCGAGCAGGAAAGCTGGGAGCTCCGCTTGAACCTGTGCAGTATGTCCATCTCTGACAGCACGCACGGTCTCTAGATGGGCAGCGAGAGTGGTATCTTCGGCGAGACGAGGAATGGGCACGCGGAAGCCAAAGTGTCTAGTGAGTCGAGATGACAGGTCGGCCAGCGACAAAGAGTGACCACCAAGGTCAAAGAAGTTGTCCTCTGGCTTAAGAAGCGACTTCGAGGTCTTCAGAACATTTGCCCAGATGGCTGCGATATCTCCGATACTAATCGGGTCCTTGTCCAGCGTCTTCTCGCTGCCGCTAGGACTGGAACTGCGAGGAGGGGGAAGGCTCTTCAGATCAACCTTGCCAGAAACACCATTGGTTGGAAGGTCCTTCAATTCAACCCACAGGGCGGGGATCATGTAATGGGCGAGATAAGGCTCAAGAATGCGACGAGCAGCTGGGCTGTGGCCAGACTCGTTGATTTCGACTGCCGGGCGATCTTCGGAAGCTTCGTCGGGAACGATGTATGCAACCAATTGCTTCTCGAGACCTTCGCCATGGGCAGTGACTGCACAGTGACTCACAGCCATATATTGGCAAATATCGCTCTCGACCTTTGCCGGGACGACGGAATATCCGCGAAGCTTGATCATAGCACCAACGCGACCGGTGATTTCCAGGAGACCAGATGGTAGCAGGCGTGCCAGATCACCAGTCCTATACATGCGAGCGCCCGGGGTGGAATCGAACGTATTAGGGGTGAAGGCTTTCGCTGTTGTCTCGGGGAGATTGAGGTATTCCCGAGCCAACAGGTCGCCTCCGACGAGGAGTTCACCTGCAGTTCCCACGCCGACGTCTTCACCGTTTTCGTCGACAATATAAGTATGAGCAGGGTCCAGCGGAGGGCCAACGGGGCAATAGATGGACTCGGGATCGATGATATCGCGAATATCTCCACAGGCGATTTCGTGTGTTTCACAAGCACTATAGCAGTTGAGCAGGCGGGTATTGGGGAGAGCTTTGATTGATCGGCGGGCCAGATCGGTCGAAACAACCTCGCCATTCAGCCAGAGAGTTCGTAAATCAGGCAGACGAGTGGCAATGTGGGGATAACGTGAGAGAACAGTCGCCAAAAGAGTCGGGGTCATGAGTGTTTCGGTAATCTTCTTCGACGCAAGTAAGTCGACCAGCGCAGCTGGGTCATAACTGACATCGTCGGGCACAGCAACAACTGTGGCACCTCGTAGTAGCGGGCGAAGCATTTCCCAAATAAAGAAAACATTGCAGGCAACTCGATCGCCGGGCTGCAGGTCCTGCACAGCAAATCTCAAATTATAAGAGAGAACAGGAGCACGCTGGGGGTTTGCAATTCCCTTGGGCTTGCCGGTAGTTCCAGAAGAGTAAGAAACGAAAGCCAGTCGGTCAAGATCATTCTGAGCAGGGAAAGGAGCAGCTTCTTTAGCATGTCCGTTCAGCTCAGATATTGGTTCATCGAGAGCAATCAGCGGGCATTGGGCCTTAATTTTGGGGGCCTCGGCCCGGTCAGTGATGACCACAGCGGGCTTTGCATCGTCAATCACATCAGCCAGCAGACCGGGCGGATATGCGAGTTCGAGGACCAGAAATGCACCTCCAGCACGAAGGGCAGCCAGACAGGCGATCACATAATTGGCACTTCGTGGTAGCAATACGCCTACCAGCGTGTCTCGGCTCACTCCGTAGAGTCGGAGACGATTTGCCAGCGACTCAACCTCCTTGTTGAGCTCGCCATATGTATATTTTGTGGTGTGATCCTCTAGCGCAATCGCGTCTGGAGTCGCGTGCGCCTGCTGCTGGAACAGAGTTGGGAGGTCCTTGTCGATGTCGAGGATCGTCATCTTTGTAATTCAGCTCGGATGAAGCGAGGGGCAATCGGAGTGCGGGGTGAAAAATATCTTGCAGTTTGAATGTCGAATGTGGTGATACTGAAGTATTGTTTTTCTTCGGAGCTGGTTATAGGGCTAAGTGATGTCCAAGGCGCAAAAATATAAACGCAGGAAAAATCGGCCGCAGGAACGAGACTACCGCTTCATCCGCCATTACATCTTAATTCTGTTGAGAGCAAACAGCAAAAAGCAAGCAAGGATGGAGACTAAACATTCCCACTAAACTCGAAGTTGTCTAGCGAGAAACAGTTCAGTGGCACCTCTGGGGTCTAAGGGACTGTCTAGAGTTAATCGTCCTATCCGAACCACTGTAAGCACCCGAGCGCTTTCATCTGGCCAAGCGGCATGAGATGAATTCAGGCCATCCCGCAGCGATCACAACGCCTCATGCATGGTTAGAACCAGGTTCGTGCGCATTCTGTGGTTGCCTATATGTCATGGTGATGACTATTCCTTGGCAGTCTCTCCCAGAACAGGAATGCCAGTCCCATCCCATTGACAGCTTTCTCCATGATGTTCCACGATGCTCCATAATTCGCTTGCTCCATAATTTATTCCCCGTGGAACCTGCCCCACCTTGCGAGAGGGGAATTTGCATGTGAAAGTCTGGTCAATTCCCAACAATAATCCGCCCCCATATTATTAATGCCGTATGATAAGGACGGGTTGTGCGGCGCCGATATAGGCGACTCTAAAGGACAACTTAGTCTTCCATGACTCTATCGCAGAAACATTTTCTCAGCCGGGATTTTATAGCTTTGTACATATTGGAATCGCACGGAAAAGTGGAGGATTTGAAGATTGTACAATATCTACTCCGTTAGGTCGATCGTAAGTACAGCGCAAAAATAGAACAAAAAAAGGAAGACTTGGATTAAATTGAAGTAAATCCAATTATCAAATTGCGCAACCATAGTACCGGTACTTGAAACTAGAAACTCGCACCGCCTCCGACCGAAATCGTCTTCAATCATACTCGTACTCTATAAAGACATCGAAATACTTCCCCAGCCGTTCAGTAGAAAACTGGATGACCTGGCTCTTGAGCATAATCTACAGGTATTTCCGGCACATATGCCTTGGATATATCTGCTTCTGGGAGCAAATCTAACAAATCCTTCCGATTGTTGGCAATGAAAATTCGATCTCTATTATCTGGGGCGGTGGCAGTGTATGCCATACGCCGCAGAACCGGGCCCAAGAGCCGGTCGGCAGTTTTTGAACTGAGTCTGCCTTGCATCAACAAGACCTGTATGGGGGTCCAAGGTATTAAAACTTCGCCCTCATGAGGCAAGCAGATTTCAACCTTGATCAATGGTTGGTTTATTTGTCCATTTGAGGTTGTCACGATACTTCTTCCAATTACCATCTCCACAGGCACATAATGAGGCCGGGGATACATCATATTCTTGACATCATCTTCATAAAGTGTGGCAATCGAGGCACCACTATCTTCCATCATATTGAGAGTGCTAGTGATCTGAGTGCCACCGTCGGGTGACGGTAATCGCAATGTGAATTTTTTCTATATGACATGATGATTTAGCAGGAGTTTTTGACTTCGGTGGGTGCCACAACACGTACATAGTGCATATTCACGGAATCTGGGGGCAACGACATCTTAACTGCCAGAGGTTCTGGACCCGGTTTCGGTTCCCTGAATACCCAATATTAGATCATCAATACTCCCTGTCCTATGTAGTTGATTTAACTTGCCCCCTCAACCCAGAAACTCTCTCCTTTTGCATTATTTCCCTTCACCTGGTCCATCTCATCCCACCTGAATGGACGCGGCTGGCAAAGCTGACGATCTTTGACCCAGTACGTGACCAAGCCATGATTCCACTGAAGATACTTATATCGATATGCCCGCATGATAGCTCGCACGGTTTCCAGCTGTTTATACTGGTCGTTCTTGGTCAGGTCTTGTTCCATCTGCTTGAGGGAATTTAGGCGTTGGATAACGGGCCAGCTAAGCCCGTAAGGCTCCGAGTCAACCCAAAATCTAATTAAAAATTAGCGCCCGATCAATAAATAATCATGTGGATAGAACCTACTCCTTCTCAGCTTTATCCACCTCCAAAGCTTCCAGCCTTGCTTCAAACCGCGAGACCATGATATTGTCCTTGATTCTCTCCTGACAGCGCGCAATCTGAGCATCATAATCACTATATCAGTTAGCAAGCTTGTTTACCATTAGAATATCTGAAGACATCACATACTCATCACTTAAATCGGGCTCACTGTCAGTCCAATCATCGGGAAGTTCTGCCGGGTTCTCTAAAGACTCCTTTCCCTTGTGTTTCCATCTACGGTGACGTGGGGGCTTTGGGGCCTTTTTTGGAATTTTGACCTTTCCAACATAAGACGTGTCAAGATCAAGGGCCTTATCTCTATTTTCTGCGCTAGAGACAGACTGAGAGGATGGACTAGTCTTGAATTTTGTCAATCCACCCTTTATGCTCTCTCCTGCAGCCTGAACCTCTTGCGCGATATCGCTCAACTTTGTCTTCTTCTGAGTCTTGGACTTTTGCGACTTCTCAACCCTTCCACTACTGGGAGTAGCAGGCTGCTTGCCTTTCTTGGACTTGCGAGGTGGCATATTGAAAATGTATCGTCTGTGGAAGTCTATCTCAAAGGGGAATTTTCGGCCACTGACAGTGAACGTAACAGGCGGTGCTGATTATTGTATAAATCCTCACTTTCAACTTGAGGCTCAGAAGAAGCTTCCCTTTTGACAGACGAGAAAATAAATCCACAACTTGGAACTATGAGGGTAGACAAACTACCCAGGTATGATCCCTTTCGATTTATAGAATGTTCAGACAAAGAATTTGAAAACTCGACGAACGCTCCGACTTTAGGATGTATCTATCCTCGGAAGCATATAATATGAAAGAATGAGTTTAGTCTCAAAGAATGAAAGAATAATTGGACACCGAAGTAGCGACCTTTGAGCTTTCACTTAGCCTTCTTCTCAAAGTGACATTTCTCTAAACCCCTTGCATCTTGTACCATCGACATGTTTTTTCTCTTTTTTTTGACTTTATCATGGGGCTTGTAATTCACGGGAGGAGGGATACCCAGAATCCTGATTCGTCTTTCCACGTTACGGCAAGTTGGATTTTGAGTTGCTGAATTTATTAAACAGGCGTAAGAATTCGTCTCTCCGCACAAGCTTTTTCTTCAGATACATCTTAGCTGTTCTGACACCGAGCGAGTCCTCTACCTGCTTAAATGATGTCTTCTTTCAAACTACGGGGTACCATACTTCTGACGAAGGCTGGATTCAGTAATTGGTTCCTCCCCCATCCAATTTATTCGTCCACCTGGGCATTCTTTCAGATGAGTTCCGACAGAAATTACCACATATGTACACAGTCTAATGTAGGCGAGTCCAGTTTGATTGCTATAGATAGATATGTAAAACAGCGTAGGGAAGAGCGAAAAGGACTCTGATAATCCTCAGAAGACAAGTCACTTGAGTCGTGTACATGATGTGGCTCAGCTAGGACATTCAGCCCCCACCCTGCATGGTAACTAAGCGGCAGCTTACGATAGTCCTAAATCCTACAGCCTTGGTCCCCCTTTCTCATTCCTCTTGGCCAACAAAGAAGTCTTCCTCGAAACAATTCCCCTGGCGGAAAAAATCTAGAGCTGCACAAAGACTCGATCGGAAATGCCGGGTCAAGTTGTAAAGCCACGCCGAAGTACCCCCAAGGTCCGGACGGGATGTAGCATCTGCAAGTGAGTGTTTAGCGCGACGGAATGGATGGTGGAAGCGATCAGTCATCTGACTAGTCTAGGATGCGCCGAGTCAAATGCGACGAGCAGCGACCGAAATGTAAGCGCTGTATCTCAGCAGGCTGGGACTGTACAGGATATTCCGCCGAAGTTCGGCCGAAACTTGAAAGCAATATCCAAATATACAACATTCCGTTCAAGATTCCCGGCAGTCGGACAGATCGCGAGCTCCTCCATTTCTATTGCTGTGAAGCAGCTCAGTGCCTCTCGCGTTTTTCCGACTCAACACTTTGGACCCAACTTATTCTGCAGCGAAGTCAGCACCAGCCTGTGATTCGAAATTCCCTCGTCGCGCTAAGCTCGCTATACCGCGAGTATCTGAAAGTCGGATCGAATCAGCTGGGAAATTCTCCGAAAACCATTCAACTTATGGCCAAATCTCATAAGCAACTTTCGACATATCTTCTCACACCGGGTGCTTCGCCCGAGGCTGCGCTTGTCTGCAGTTTGATCTTTTACGTGTTCGAATGTCTCGTCGGAAACACGAAACAGGCGATATGGCATCTAGATCGCGGATTGGAGCTTCTGAAAAACTATTGGGTAGATGATCCATACTTACTTGCAAAGATGGATCCCATCTATCCTCAGCTAAAGATCATATTCTGTCATCTTGATGTCCATGCCAGCATTTTCCTATGGGAAAGACTGCCTGTCCTCAAACTTGCCTCGCAGGATCATATCTCTGGCTTGTCTGATGTGGTCCCAGAGGGATTCTCCGGTATCTTTGATATAGAGCAGGCACTTGTCATACTGCAAAATTGGAAGACAAACCATCTCATGTCGACAGTGGCTCACAAAGGAGTCAATCTGCAAGAATTACCAATTGAGATCGCCCAAGAGAGACTACAGCTCGAAAGACAACTCCAGCTATTCGAGGTTGCAATTGAGCGATTCCGACTTCAAAATAATGGACAGACGATGAATAGCCAAGATCGCGAACGGATTATGTTATTGCACTGCCAAGCACTCATTTTCCACGGCGTGTTGCTTGAGAACATAATTTTGACCGAGGAAGATACAAAAACACCAATGGAAGCCTATTGCAAATTTGAGTTTGCTTTGGAGCAAATTTCGTTTCTTTTTTCCGACTTCGAATCGTCAAATGGCTCCAAGTCCGAGCATCGGGCATTCACTGTCTCAACAAATGTAGTAGCTATGCTTTACTTCGTTTGCTTCAAAACAACAGACAGGAACCTCTTGGAAAAGGCCCTATTCATGATGAATAGCTCTCTCTATTCTGCTCGAGATGGACTCTGGGATTCACGAAAAGCATTCTTGGTAGTTCAATCTGTTCTTTCTGAAAAGAACTCTCTCCATAGCGAGGAGGAGGCGGACATGCGATTAGAAGATGTTGGCTCTGACGTTATCGATACCAATTGTGGGCTAGATGAGGTTTTCTGTGCTCTTAGCATTGAGGATGAAGTTGATTGAAATAAGGATATAAAACGATGCATTAAAAACAAAATGACTGTCTAAAATTTAGTCTATCCCGCCAATTACCCGCAAACAATCTCGCAAACATAAATCACGAACGATTAAAAGATAACAAATAGAGCTGCAACCGAAGCCATTGCAATTTGCACCCAAGAAACCCCGTTGACAGATTTCAAGCCCAGAGAAAAGGAAGGCGTTTCGGTTCCAGCCGGAGCACTCCCCGAGGTGGTAGAGTTAGAATCTAACAATTTCGCAAACCTCATTTCATTCTTTCCGAAGTCATGCACAGCAACGACGTTCTTGAGGAAGGGCACCCCAATGATATTCAGTGTTATCCCCTCCGCAAGCGAAACGCTCTCTGACGAGGCGATACTAGTGATGCAAAAGCCCTCGCCGGTCTGATAGATTAGATCTTCGCCACTGTGGAAGAATGTCTGATTGCCCAGTGTCAGTCCAAACTCCGGAGCCTTCGCAGAGCAATCGACGACATAAGCCCCAAAATCCGAGTTGTACTTCGCGGGCGGATCAAACAGGGCGTTGATGGGTTCCACTACTGCGGACGGTAGAAACTGAATGTCGTTGCCGGAGTCGATGAATACTTGGAAAGAAGTCGAGTTTGTGGTCAGGTCTGCGGTGGAAGAACCGTATTTCACTTCACTGATTGTAGTTGCCCAGTAGGATTTAGCGCTTTTCCCAGAGGTGAAGCTCTTGGGAATGTCCTTCAGGATTTCCACAGGAACGGTAGTAAATTCGGGGCTGTGCTTGACAGGTGGGAGGCCACCGATGGTCAGGTATCCGCCGAAGGCAGTAGATGCGTTTTGGGGAGTATGTGCCAGTGCAAGGCTGAAATAGGGATTGATGAGGCCCTTTTCATGCATTGTGTACAAAAGTGGACTATATGGAAGCCTGTCGAACCAGTAGGTCTCATTGGAAGAGTGGTTTGCCGGGTGTGCCGAAGTAAGTGAGGGATATGCCAGACCAAGAAGACCACTGTTCACCCCGTCGCCCATCGGGTTGGAAACGTTGGCAATGCCAATTTTCTGGCCTTTGACGGTGATGCCGCTGAGAGTGATGTCCTCGTATGCCATTTCTCCACTCGCAAGTCCAGCTCCGTACTGGATGCCGAACATTTGACCAGGGATGTGGCGATGAGTTCGAGAATTATGGTAGGTTTTGTTTTTATAAAGACAATCTGCCTCGGGGATGACCAGGTTACTCGTTGCATTGATGCAATTAAAACCATCTCGCATAGCATAAGTGTCGCTGCTACCAGTATCGACCAGCATCTGGAATGTCTGATTTCCAATCACCATAGATGTGTCGAATACTGTACCGAATTGAGTGGCGATCAAGGATGATGTTGAGCCAGACGAGCCTTGATCAGAGCTGGGAACGCTGGTGGCATTGACAGAAGCCAGCAGACCAGCAGTGCTGACGAGGAGATAGTGATGAAATCCCATTGTGATTGAAGACGGTGATTTGGTTGCGAGGATAGGTACCATGAACTGTGCATAGATCAAGTCTTTATATTATTCCAACTAGACCCGTTCGTTTCTAAATTCATCTCATCAGACTTACTACAAGCCTCCAACTTCCGCCCGTACACCCGCTGCATACTCGTACAGTTTAGCGCTATCTAGCGGAATCCTTCTGTTACTGAGTACTGTAAATTGGTGTTGCCTACGTAAGCCTACATTATAGGGGCGGAAAGGCGCAGCCTCGTAGGCTCGTACATTTTAGCGTGCTTTTTAGCGTACCTGTGGCATTGAACCATTGGCTTCATTTATGTCTGTCGTGGGGCTTATACATGAAAGAGAGCACTTTTCTACTTTATGGAAAGGGTGTGTTTATTTACGATTTTGGCTAGAGGTAGTGGTGGAGCAGGCGCAGCCACCAACTATTAACGCCGCAGAACCCGTGGAGAGCGCCGTGAGAACTGGTCTAAAAGCCGAGCCCTGGAAGTTAACCTGTTTCACTCTTTGTCTAGGAGGTAAAATAGTACATGTATATTTCATCTTTCGGAACTAGTCGGGACGTAAAAATCAGAAACAAATCCTGAACACCATGTTGCACCGAAAGGCTGCTTCCACATTCAATCCGATCCATTCCACCATGCACAAGTATTGTAGGCAACAAGGAAACCTGCGAATTGGATCGCAGGATGACGCAAAAAAAAAAAACTTAACACCGGACACCTTGCATATGTGATAAAAGAAGAAGCAATGAAGCAGAGAGCAGTGATTTGGCGGGTCACTCCTCGAATTTCCGCTTCACGCCGTTGCCATTTACGGTGGGGGGCGCGCCACGGCCCTGAGCCGAAGAACCACCCGCCTGGCGCTTCTTCCATGCAGTCTTGATATTCGGAGCGATGCGAATAAGATCATCCTCCGTAATGCGGTCCTCGATACTTTCAAGGACCTTCTCCACAGTCGAGACGTGATTGGCATCCATTTTATCGTCGCGAAGACGATGGAAGCGCCAATGAGAGTCGGAATCCTTGAAACACTCCACAATTGAGTCATCCAGTGGGATACCCATGGCTTTGAGGTCTTCCCATTCTGTTGGGGTGACGAACAATTCGCCGAAGTGTCGATACTCGCCGGCGTTCAACATGACGAAGAGATGGCAGATGGGAATAGCGTCGTAATCAGGGTAGGGTTCGAAGACACCGTCCGCTTCATCGTCTGTGTCTGGCTCAAGGACGGGGAATTCGAGACGCATGCGAAAATCGACAGTGTTCTCAGACGGCGGCTTCCACTTAAGAATGTGCTCGTCTGTCCCAATACGATAAGGGGTGCTGCGGCAGGTGAAGATGAGACCATCATTCCCGTGAATACGCCTTACTTTAGGCAGAATATCCCGAAACATCATCTCAATACCGTAACTGAACTGGGTTTCTTTATCCTCCACGGCGAACGGGCGATGCTGCTTTTCTTCGGGGAATGTTTCGAACATCTTGTTGTACGGCTTGAGAACCCTTTCCTTGAAATATGCGAGTCGCTTATCCAAGGTGCGATGCATGAGACTTTGTCCATCCAGTACCAGGCAGTCGAAGACCAGAAACTTGAGTTGTTGGGTTCCATCCTCGTAGGTATCCTTGACCAGCTCACCGTCTACCAAGGTGTCGACATGGAAAGACTGGAACGTATCATCCCCCGGCATGGGGAAGTGTAGGCCATCGACGAAGCGATACTCGTTCTTGCGATCAATCAAATAGTGAATCTCGGGCTTGGCCTCGGGGTCTCCGCGCGCAAAGTACATCAAGCATCGGATACCGTCCGTCTTCTCGCAGACATAGTAGTCTTCTTTTTGAAGCTCGTCTAAGTGTTTGGCTGAGAAGCTGACAGGCTGCGCACCGGGAAAATTAAGATTATTGCGTCCGAGAAGTTGGGCGACTTCGCGACGAAAGGAGTCTGCTAGCTCCGGTTCGGCTTTCATGCCAATTTCGTCGAGGTTGGGGACAGAATGACTCATTTTTACGGCAGAGAGGGTGAGGGATGCTGGGGTTTCGTAAAGAAGACTGTTTTTCGAATGGCAAATCGCGTAGGAGGGTTCGAGGACTGGCTGAAGGCGCTGAAAGAATTCGGTTTCGGGTTGGCGGGGAGATCTGAAGAGCTTCAGGGAGAAGGTGGGGGCGGGGGATGAAGGTCTCCACGAGAGGGCTCGTATGGTTGAGGGTTGTGGCGCGAGTGAATGTGAAAGTCAGCTCGAGCTGAGCATCAATATATCACAATCATGGTGGAACGGGTCGAAGGGTCGAAGGATCGCGTAGACAAAGACGGCCGAACTGCCCGAGCTCGACCTCCATTGCTTACGTAACTCGCCAGTTGGCGCGGTAAGCCGAACTAGCGATTTTCAACTCTCCGCGTCTTTCTTCTTCACAAGCCCTGTCAATTCCCCACATCTTCGCGATAATCGACTGGCCTCAGATGGCTGAAGCTCGCAATGGCTCCAAGGCTGCCGCTGAAGGCCTCATCGCCAAATTTCAAGTTGGAAAACTGCTCAAACAAGGTACCCCACGCATTGCCTACTCCCCCCCCGCGTTTAGACAATCAGCTAAAGCCCAAAGTACAGACCAACAAGGCCGACGCATTACTGTGTTAGGATCAATCGACGGTGAGCAGGGAATCCTCATAGCCGAACGTGCCGCCTTCGCCACAGAATCTCTCGAAGTCCTCCATGCATTCCACGCCGCCATTACTCGAGTCAAAAACCTAGGTGACAATGACATCTACCGATGGTACCTCGCCTCCTCCAATGGCAAGAGCCAGACATCAGAAGAGACACAGCAAGATTTGAAGGTCAACCTGATCTGGCCGTGCACGGCACAGCACATCAAAAAATACTCGGACCAACAAGTCCGCATGGTTACCGAGACGCCAGATATCTACAAGCAGCACGTCCGACCCTTTATGCAGGCCAAGCGTGAGGAGGGGCGACTGAACTGGGTGTTCAATATCTTGGAAGGTCGAACTGAGCAGGAAGATGTTATTATGCGAGACCCCGGACACGGGTCGGAGGATTCATTCCTCATGCTGCCAGATCTCAATTGGGATCGGAAGACCCTGAGCTCGCTTCATCTCCTCGCGTTGGTAGACCGACGGGATATTTGGAGCTTGCGTGATCTTAAAAAGAGCCATATTCCTTGGCTGCGGTATCTGCGACAGCGAGTTCTAGAGGCTACGGTATCGATCTACCCGGGTTTGGAGCAGGATCAACTTAAGCTCTACGTGCATTGTAAGTGGACTTTTTATCTTCCCTTTCTTCTCTCTAAAGGGCCAAAAGCTGATTATCTGTGTCAGATCAACCCACTTATTACCACTTCCACATCCATGTTGTCAATGTCATGCTCGAAGCCGGCGCCACACAGTCCACTGGGAAGGCCTTTGGGTTGGAGAATCTCATCTCCCAGCTCGAAACAATGTCCGGGGATGAGAATACGAGCATGGCAGATGTCGACTTGACCTATTATCTAGGTGAGGCGAGTGAGCTATGGACAGACATTTTTGCCCCGTTAAAGCAGGGCGCGCAGCCATCTAAGGCGCAATAAAGGCCACGACCAAAATAATACATTGACGATACTACGATGAAAATTTCTCTGTATACATGAATGAGATGTTCCAATCAGTGACAACCTTCTAGATATTTATGTTGATGTAGTGTATCCATGTATTCAACCCGGCCAGGGGGGGCTTTGTTGCTCGTGTGGAGAAGCGCGATAAGATTACAACCCCGCAGCCACCAAAACTCCCCGCCAGCTCCAACTTGACCTCTTCAACTCTTTCATTCTTCCCCGTCACCATCCACTCACCACATCTACATATCTCCAAATAAAACCATCCAAAATGACCGACAACCCAGATGTCCCAACCACCCAAAAGGCCTTCGTGCCCCTCGGTACCACCCTCTCACAACCGAACCCCTCACAACACCGAAACTGACCCCATCCCAGAAAACAACCCAGAAGTGATGTCCCATCTAGTCCACCAACTCGGCCTCCCCCAAACAATCGGATTCACAGACGTCTTCTCCATCGACGAACCAGACCTCCTAGCCTTCGTGCCCCGCCCCTCCCACGCCCTCCTCCTCGTCTTCCCCGTCTCAGCCACCTACGAGCGATCCCGCACAGCAGAAGACAGCTCCCTCCCCGAATACACGGGTTCCGGCCCCGCAGAACCAGTAACATGGTTCAAGCAAACTATCCGCAACGCCTGTGGCCTGATAGGCCTCTTACACGCCGTTTCCAACGGCGAGAGCAAAAAGCACATCACCCCCGGTTCGGACCTAGATCAGCTCCTCCGTGACGCGCAGAATCTGGCACCGGCCAAGCGTGCGGATCTTCTTTACGACAGCAAGGCGCTGGAAAGTGCCCATGCGGATGCGGCTAAGCTGGGGGATACTGCGGCGCCGGAGGCGGAGGATAGTGTTGATTTGCATTTTGTTGCGTTTGTGAGGGGGGGATGATGGAACTTTGTGGGAGTTGGATGGGAGGCGGAGGGGCCCACTTGCGAGGGGGAAGCTGACGGAGGATGAGGATGCGTTGAGTGAGGCTGCGCTGGCTTTGGGAGTGCGTCGATTTTTGAAGACTGAGGCTGATGGGGGCAATCCTGATTTGCGGTTTAGTCTTGTTAGTCTGGGCCCGTTGTTTGATTAGATGGTGGCAGCCTGGTCAAAACTAGTACACAAGTCGACACTGCAGCTAAGACCATATTGGAATATTATCAAGGTCTTTTCCCTGGCCAGAATCACAATCATTGGTGGTACGGATCATAATACTTCAAGTTCCCGTCCTATTGCCAGTGGCTTATTGCCCGGAAATTTCGCCGAAGCTATAAGGTTCTTCCAAGGTTTGAGGTAGTATATCGCCGGCTACTCTTGCATAGTACTACCGATATCATTCATACATCACGTACTAGTTCAAGTTCGAGAAACAATTCTTGTACTACTGGCCGTCTTGATCTATTCAAGTTCAAGTTTAAACTCGATTTTAATAGTACGAGCCCTGGGGTGCGAAGTGCAAGATATAAATATAGGAAATTTGAGCGTCAACTTAGCAATTTGCTCGGGTAGTAAATCATTGTACGATACCGAAAATTTTCATTATTTCCAGGGATCTTCGTCTATTTTTTGATAGCCTGTCACTAATTCAATCTAATACGTCAGGTTGCTTTTTCCCAACGAGTTCTCCAATACGCGTCGCTCCAAGTCCCGCTAGCGTGTCGCGAAAGCAAAGTCCCGAAACAAACCTTGGAACAAGATGATAGAGCACAACCCCCTCCAAAAAAGCCAGAAAAACTCCAGGCCTCGATCCAAGTTGTCAAACACTATCCTGCTTCAATTGTTCCTCCCAGCAGCCTGGCTGATAGTACTTTTTCAAGTTGTTCTTTTCCCCTCCCATCCGTAATGACAGACTCCGTCTAGGATGCGTTTCAACTCAACGCTGTAATTGACCGATTATCGCCAGAGAAATTGGTCTCCATCACCAAATCTATTTGTGAAAAATGTCCAGCTGCCAGAGAGCTCTTTAGTGATTCCCTCTTCGTGAGCGAGTCCGAGGTTCCCAACTCAGGGGCAGCCCGCGCTGGAGCTTCTAGTACAGGCAACAATGAGAGCGAAAGAGAGATTACATCTTCCGCAAAGTCTGTCAATCTCAAAAGGAAACAAGCAAATTATGATCTCTGCGTAAACTGCGAGAAGAAATTTGATGTTACCGAAAATTCTCCGAATAGCTGTTCCTATCACCCAGGTATGTACAAAAACTTCTAACCTTAGCTATTTCCAGCCAACATGTGGTAGTATATATTGGGGCTACTAACTAAATTGAATTTTCACAAGAATCTCACGAGGATGAGGAACTTGATTTATTCGCCGAAGGCTCCGGCGGAGACACTGGGGAAGAGGAAAAAATGAAAGCTTACCCGGAAGCATTTATCCACCCATGCTGCAATCGCCATGGTAATGAAGAGCCCCGTACGACGGACCGGCACCAGGGGTCTAATTTTGAAGCTTTCATGAGGCGTATAGCGAATGGTAGAGTTATCTACTGGCGAATTGAGACCCTAAGGGTACGCTTAGCACAGGCAGCCCTGGAGTCTATATCTCAAGATTTCTGTTTGACAAGGGGTCGAACTACCTTTTTCCACTGTCGAATCGAGTACCTGTGATTCTTGAGCAGGGGGGTTGCTACCAGGCGAGTCACTGAACTTGGGTCGCTGAACGGGGTTTACTGCCATTGGATTAGGGTTATATTATATTGGTGTACGTACTAGTTAGTATATGCTAGTAGCAACTTGAACGTCAAGTTGGAAGGGTTATTGGCCTCAAGCATCTACGCATTTGATATCTCGATTGGGCCATTCTGGAATAGGGTTAGAGGTTCAAGTTGAAGTCCGGATATGCTTAAACAAATGATATTGACTGTGATAGTACTAGTACCTGCCAGTCTTAGTGAGTAAGGAGACTTGAATGACGCATGTGGCAGAGCCTCATAGAAACCAAACTCGCACTTATTTCCAGGAAAAGAGGCGCAGGTACGGAAGATCTCTGCCTTTACAAGCCATTGATGAAACGTGGGGGCGATAATGACTGTGCTAGTGCTCTAGGGCTCCTTCAAGCAGAATACAAACCTGTAGATCTCCCTTTCGTGCCTCCACTTTTATTTTAGCCGTAATTACGAAACAGAGATATTGTTGTAATTTATGAAGGGATCAATCAAATTTTGGAGGGAAAATACTAGGCCATACAATACACTAAGACCTAATTAAGGAGGTTAGGCGGGATCATCATGAGGAGCGATAAGTGTCTGCTGCTGCCAGGAATGGCCCCAGGACGGCCCCAGGACGGCCCCAGGACGGGGCCATTTCTCTCAACCAGAGACTCAATCTCGATCCACTCAGACTGTTCACTTTTCACATCCCTTATTCTTCCTTCAATCCCGCGGAGTGCGTTTGTTGTTGCGATCGCAAGCGACGCCAAGACCGCTTCCACCATGAGCACAACGATAGTGTCCACAAGTGTAACCGAGACAGGGCATATTCCCTTGACAACGACCTTTACGCCTCCGGATTCATGCGTCAGTGATTTGTGGCTCGGCAGTACCAGCGGAAAGACATGGATGAACCTGGGACCCATAAGCCACGCTGAATGCCTTCCATCCGGCTGGGCAAAAACGAGTTATTATTCCCCTGGGATATGCCCCTCGGGCTATGGGATTGCTGCCAGTGGCACAGTGATTGATGGAACAATTACCGAAACCGCGGCAACATGCTGTCCAACGTAGGTCTAAGTCCTCTTCGCGGGCCAAAGACCCCCTCCATGCCACATTGAAACTTACGCACCCGGAATTTCCAGACTCGACGGCCACACATATGTGACCCGACCGGCAAAGTCATCAACCGTCTCTGAGTCGATAGACTGCCTATGGAGCCCAGGTCCCGATGTCACCACCGAATTCACATACACCTGGACCGAAGGCGACGCTACATCGAGCTCAAGTACTGCTTTGAGCCTCGATGAACACGTCAACGCATATGGCGTCTATATCAGATGGCAGTCGACCGATTCCAGCACTCCTGCATCGAATACCGCCACTACCACCACCGGCGCCACAGCCGCCGCCACAACCAGCGCGGCTGCTATATCCCCGACCACCCCAGACCCGCCGGGCTCGTCAGGCTCGTCGGGCTCATCAGGATCATCGGGCTCGTCGGGACTCTCAACGGGTGCCAAAGCAGGTGTTGGCGTCGGAGTCGCAGCGGGAGCAATTCTTTTGATAGCACTCCTAGCGCTCTTCTTGATACGACGCCGACGGGCGAAGAACCAGGTTCCCCCGCCAATCGAGATGCCGACAGGATATTCACAGACTGCTCCACAACGGTTCGTGGAGCTGCCTGCAGACACAGAGATGCCGGAGTTGGACTCGGACAACTTGAGGAAATATGAGAACCGCTAATACTTCAAATCTTGAGGATAAAACTTTTAGATACCATACCCATACCTTAGCGTGTATGCTTTTTTCGTTCTTAACGACTCGGGCCTATCAACTTGAAAACCCATTGAAGTCTATGAAACTATTAATACCACCTGCGGGCAATATATATATATACATTTGAACATATATCTCTCCAACTTGAACTTGAGCCCTGGCGGACTCGGATAGGTCTGGCTGGAAACGAGCATTATCAATCACATTTAAATCCATTGGACGCTCGGCATTCAGTTATTTAGAGCAATTTAGTGTTTCTAGTGCCAACTCTATAGCTGTATTATCTTCATATAATTAATATATTTCCACTACTACTGTGGAGAAGCTCCACATGTCTCAAGACACTGCGTAGAAATTAGGCCAACCAAATTGGCAAACGCGTCACGTCACATCGCGGGAAGAAAGACGACCTCGATACGTCTCAAACCCTCACCTCCATCAATTTCGACCTCTTATCCGAGCGAATTGCCAGCTTGAACTTGAACTGGCCACCCTCAATCCTTCTGCTCGCGAAATTCTGCGTCTCTGCAACCACGCCCAAAATGGCAGACCCGGTCATCGATGACTCGGAGCGTCTACAAGATGCAATCACCCGGCTATCAGCTGAAAGGCTGGCACAGCTGTGCAAAAACCTTTGCGACACAAATCCATCTGCGAGAACATTTTTTAGATCCCGTCTTTTCGTGGAAGAAGATAAAGTTCCTGGTCCACAACTTCCTGAGCCAGAGTATCGCCGCCCATTTGGTCACTTAGCCGGTCCCGTACCCGGTTCCCGCGAAGCTCACAGAGACGAGGATGAGAACGATGAATATGAAGATGAAGATAACGAGGATGACGAGGGCGATGGGGACTCGGTCGCAAGTGAACCTGCCTTCAAGCCTGGGAGTCTGAAAAGAACCAGACCGCGCTTTGCCGTCTGCGTCAATTGCGAAAAAGAATTCGACGTTGCTGAAAACACGTCGGAAAGCTGTACATACCATCCTGGTATGCCCCATGACGATTAATCTGTATGGCTTGAGCCACGACACTAATATTTATTACAGGCAATTCTAAACCGGATGAGGATTTCTTTGCTGATCACGACGAAGACTGTCACGGAATAATCGATACGGACGAAATGCGGGAGGAGTATCCAGATGGCTATATTTACGAATGCTGCAAACGCAATGGCGAGGAAGAGCCCTGTATCAAGGACTGGCACGAACCAACAGACCCCGAAGCCGCAAAACGGCGACTGATTCAGTATGGGGGGGATTCCGGTGCGTCACGAATTGTGGCCTCGCGGCAAGCCTTACTATTCTGACACTGAAAGCGTGTTTAATCCTGGCTCAAATCTCAGCGGGGGCCAAGGATAATTTATAAACCGACTGCTTAATCCGTGCAATTTAATTGAATGTGTGTGCTTGTTGTTACTGTGGGGAAGCTCTAACTGTAACTGCTCTGAGGTCATACTGTTAAGCCTCGCTAGCAGTCACATACTGACCCAATTGACGGCCCGCCAACGAAAACCTCGATATAACGAATTATATCGTTATATCGAGGTTTTACAGTACTCGTATATCTGTATGTAAAGTACTGTCAACGCGTCGCGTCGCGTCGCGAGTCGCGAGAAAAAAAGTTGATAGATCTCAAAATCCATAATTTCCATATTTCATCCAAATCATCAAATCAAGTCAATTACTGTTATAACCTCCTTGCAAAATCTATTTGTACTTCTTCAAAAATTTCAATCTTCGCATAAGTAATGGCAGACCCCACCGGCGTCGACGAGGACGCGATCCGACTTAGCAACGCAATCGGCCGCTTATCATGGCCAAAACTAGTACAATTGACTAGAATTCTGTGCCAGAAAAACGATGCCGCCAGAGAGTTTTACAGGGGAAACCTTCTCGTGAATGAGGAGGACGTTCCTCGGCCAAGCACACCTCGCTCGCCCGACCGCTCGCCCAGCCCTAGCGAAACCAGCGACGATGGCGACGAGGAAAAACCCCCTAAGTCTCACCCTGTTCCAAACCTACAAAAGACAGGGGCTAAAAGGTCTCGACCGCGCTATGCTGTTTGCATAAATTGCGAGGGGGAGTTTGATGTCGTGGCGAACACTAGGAAGAGTTGTCAATATCATTGGAGTACGTACTCAAGAATAACAGCAATCACCTAGCTTTGCTTTGCCTATTTAATTCGGATCTATGCTTTGGATTATCATGATTAACCTGATATTTAGGCGAAGCCGAAGTGGATGAGGATTCGTTTGCTGATCACGATGAATTCACTCACGGACCTATGGACACCGAGGACAATCGAGCCGCGTATCCCAAAAATTTCATCTACGACTGCTGTGACCGCACGAGCGATGACAAGGGCTGCACTACGGATTGGCACAGGGAGACAGAAGAACTAACGAAGAGACAGAAGAAGGGACCTTAGGGACTCAGTACTGTTTCTTCTGGCCATAGATACCCCCAAATACACTGATTGTTTAAATTGGACCGAAATTCGTCGTGATTTGGAAACATGACATAGATTGTGAAATAGATGGGTATCACAATATTTTTATTGCTTCGTTCGTTCATTAAAAAGAAGAAGAAAACCAAGAAAAAAAACCGAAACGAAGAATCCGCTGCACTGAATTCAAAGGCTTTTGTTTGCATTCTATTATGTAGGTTATTCGTTGGAAAATTCACTCCTTGCCAACCTCCCTCGGCGAATCCGGAGATATCACAGGATCCTCAACAACTGAGGGATTAATACTAGTACTTTTTTCACTGTAATCCACCCCATCTCTTGTTCCTTGTTGATCCTGCTCCTCAGGAATATCTCCGCCTTGAGTACCGATAGTCAGAAAGGGGACCATGAAAAGCGAGATACCCGCGCCAGCTGCAGCAAACCAGTACGTCGCTAGATAGGGGCGAATAGCCGGGGTAGATGCGGTCATTTGATGGGCGACGGCACTATTCACCGAAGTCGCTAGGCCAAGGCCTAGGTTATTGCACAATTTGCTGACGGTGTTGAAGATACCGCCGGCAATGGATTGTTGTGATGGTGGTAGCGAAGACATGACGTACATCTATTGAGGTTAGCATTCAGAGCAAGAAATACAATTGCGGAAGCGGATCCAATTCGCCCTGGGGGGCACTCACGTTAGTGACGTTGAACTGGATATCAGCGCCCACCACCACAAGTATCAGTGCCGGGAAGATATATGCCCAGTAGATAGCGTCTTCCTTCATGAAGCTCAAAATCAGGAAGGAAGCCGTGTACGCCAGTGCGCCGATGCCTGTCAAAAGCTTATTGCTGACCCGGTGCAGGATCAAGCCGCAGACCACATTGACCAGGACACCGCTGACTACCATAGGCAGCAGGCGCACCGTAATATCGAGTGCGGTGAGATGTTTGACTTCTTGCAGATAGAGTGATAGGAAGAAAGTGACCGCCGCGAAGCCCATGAAGCCGAGACAGAAAGTTGCCATAAGCTATAAGAAGGTAAATCAGTTGTGTCTAGGTTAGAAGAAGACTTAGGCCTCAAAACATACAATTGAGAAATTGCGATCTTTCCACACCCATAGCGGCATCAATGGGTTCTTTGCCACTGATTGCCAGTAAATAAACGCGACGAGAAGAACAATACCGACGATAAAAAGGGCAAGGACATAGCCCGTTCGCCAGCCATCGGGAGCATCACCGGCCAATCTGATATAAATTAGAAGGCAATCCAAAGTACCTGAAGTGAACAAGGGGTAGAGCAACTTACGAAAGCGAGCTGGAAAAGAAAGCAAATCCAACGATAATAAGCGCCGTACCCAGCAAATCAAACCGACGAAATTCCTTCATAGTTAGAGGCGTTCGAGCAAAGGCATCCGGCGGCACAGTCCAGATCGTCAACGCGGTAAAGATAGCATAAACGACGGCTAGAGCCCAAAACGACGCACGCCAATTATACTCATGCGACGCGACGCCAGAGATAATCATGCCGCCAACAAAACCGAGCGGGTTACCCGCGGAGAAGCAAGCAAAGGCGCGATTCTTTCGTTTGGAGGGTTTTTCATAGACTGCGCCTAAAGCCCCGACGGCGGGTGGGACAACGGCTGCGGCAAATAGGCCTAGGATTCCGGAGAAAACGTCCATGTAGATTGCGTTCGTAGCGAAGCCTGCGACTAGTAAGGCGAGGGTAAATCCCGCCATACCGATGATGAAGAGTGATTTGCGCCCAAACATGTCGGCTAGTTTACCGAAGGTGAGTAAGAAGGCCCCGCTGCTGAGACTAAATGGAGGTGATCTAGTTAGCATTGGAATGTTTTTATTTTTATTTTTTTTTCTAAAAAAAAGGCTTGAACAATGGATATAGTTCGGAAAGTACTTACGATGCACCGGCATTGATCCAAGTAATCTCCGCCGAGTTCATGTTCAGATCTGCGCCGATTGATGCTGTCACACCGACAATACATCCCTGGAAAAAGGATTGCTGGCCAATAGCCATTGTCGCCGTTAAAACGAACAGGCATTCTTGTAGGGTCGAGCTGAAGCATGCCGGGCGCATAGTGGCGGGTTTCTCTGCGAGAGCCACTCTCGGGCCTTTCTCCTGGTCGGATTGATCGATTGGCGCGGCCGACGCCATGATGAAGGAGGGGAGGGGGGTGAATGAGGAAGCGACTCAAACTGAGATCGTGACTGGTCGCTGAAAAGCCAAAAAAAAGTAGAAGAGAAGAAAAAGGAAGAAAACAAACAGGGGAACAGCCACGCAAGCCCAAAAAAAAGGCCGACCACGGAAAAGCCGAGTTTATCAAGCTGAAAACAGCCGATCCGACTGGCTATGGGCCGAAATTTAGCCGCCCTACTAGATCTTTGCGAATAATTTCAGATCAGATCAGATGGGAATAGGATTGGATTGAATTAAAGATGGCAAATAAATTTTGAAACCACCTTTTATCTGTGTACTCCATAGAAGCGAAGGACTGTCACCGCAATTGCTGAACAAGCGGCCGTGACTCAGCCGCGGCCAGTTTCCGCGCTTATTGACGTGCTTCATTATTGGATCGGGCCCCATTCAAACCCGTTTAAGGGTCCAATGACAGTTATTCTGATAGATAAGATCTACCTTGGTCTGTGGGGAACTCCCCGACTGCACGAGCTCAACTCTAGGATTTCCCTGTTGGTACAATTATGATCGGGCAGGGATTGACCTCTCCCCCTTGCCTCAGTTGATTGACGTGGCACTGTCGTCCAAGCGAAATTATTCACCAATTTATTCATCAACCCAACATTTCCTGTCATTGAATTTAAGCACCTCATTCCCACAGGCCCACCAACCCGCCGTCAAATTACGCGCAAAAACCTCTAGCGCAGTGTACGGCTGGGCCCGGGCCTGATCCTGGTCCTGACCCTGAGAAGACGGAGAAGAGACCACACCCTGGAAGAAAATTCGTTCGAAAAGTTCTCGCAGATTCGGTTTGCGGGAGTGAATATCCGGCACGGCTGCAATTACCCGTCTCGTAATATTTTTGCCAGTCGGAGGCAGGGTCGGGAAATCGGGTTCCGAATTAGTTCCGAAAGGCCCTCCTCCGTCCGCCTGCGCCTGCATATTATTCAATGCAGAGGAGGATGAATGGAAGGAGGAGCAAGATTGGTTGGTCACATTATGATCTCTGCATCCAATGACAAGAATCTCATAGGGTTTTCGCCACAGTGCATTGACTGGGCAAATTGGTTCGCCGGTAGTAGTCACTTTAATCCATATCCATTCTTCACAGACGTGGAAGCCAGAGGTACAGAGGATGGTATAAGCTGCGCGTCGTGCCCTTTCGGCATTCGTGATCCATATTGCAGCGATAGAGTCTTGGTTTTGGAATTGTGTCGTGCTGGGTTCTTGTGAGATCGTCGGGGTCGATGTTGCTTTATATGCATGGGCGTGGAGTATATCCGCCAGGCGCTGCGTGAGAAGATCCATCTCCGCGTACGGGTGTGTTTGATAATGTCGACTTCGTCGAACAGATTTGTTTGGCCAGGGCGGGTCGAAAAGGAGTAGATTGAACTTTTGATCTTCCGGCATGCCGGGAATGATTCCCAGCGGTCGTTCATACTCTGTCAGTGTCGATAAGGGAAGATCGCAGAGGATGAATGTTGACCTTGGTGGGATGGTATATTCGGTCGGAATAGTCTCATCTCGTGGCGAGATTGATAGAGTCGCAGGCTCGCATGATGGATTCTTCACGATGGTGTCCAATTCTGAGATTGAGGAAAATAGATTGGGAGAAGTAGAAGATAGTATCAATGGAGCTTCCAGCCCTAGTCCGGGTCCATCTAACGATGAGGCATCGCAAGCCTTGCTCGGACGCGCGAGATCTTCTTGGTACACCGAGTCCGTCCGTGGCCTTTTCTTTGAAGTTGATGCCGAGGCAGAATCACGTATTTCAGAGTCCGTCTTTACACAGACATGAGAAATCTTCTCATCAATGTGTCGAGGAAGACACCAGAGGCTTCCAGAAGATTCAAACTGCTCCCTAATGAACCCCAAAGCATGCTGCACAAGAGGCGAAATAGCTGCATGGAAGACACGCTCGCTCTCTGGAATCCGAGCTAGAACCTTTGCTCGCGCAGAATCTGTTTTAGGCTCTGTTGTCGATGGATATGGAGCTTCGAGCGGCGTTGTTGAAAGAAGATATGTTTTTCTTGCATGCTTAACTTCTTCTCCTGCCGCAGGCCCTGTCGACCCGTTTGATGGTGCGTGGGGTGGTAGTTGATGGAAGCCCAGAGTTTGCGCCTGGGCGATTGAATGCGGGGTGTCGAGAACGAAGATTGTTTGGGAGTCATTTGAGAAGAGTATTGTAGACCCCTCTTGGATAGACATGATCATGCTATTGCTGCATTGTTAGTGACGAGCTCGGCTTTGAAGGGTTGAAGTTTATTGGGGCGGGAAGCTTGGAAGCGGGCGGAAATACCACAAGCAGTCCACGGAGTACATAATCACCAGCTTGAACCATCACCATTCATCATAGCATAAATCGGAGACTGGATGTGACAATAGACGAGGTGGATAATACAACCACACCCCTACTGAATATTTATACGTCTTTCTTGCCGCCGACACAATTTGGATTTGGCATGTTGTGCCATATTATTAAGGCACAAATGCCTATTTCGGACTAGTTGCAGTGGCTCTATCAAAGTCTCAATCCTTTGACATACCTAAATAAAACCAGTCTATTGCAAGGCTATGAATGTTTTGCGAAGTAATGAGTTTCTTTATGAACCACCCATTCATCGCTCCTAGGCGCTGCAACCAGATTATTCGTTGACGACGAATCTACCTCCAGCTCGTTCCTCTCTCCTGTGCGCGCTTTCCAATCCCAAGCGAAGACACGTGAGCGGAGCTTGTATGCTCTGTTCCTTTCAAGGAGCCGCTGACATGCCTAAGCCAGACTTCCTTGAGAGACGGGACGTTCGAGGCCATGATAGCAACGTTCAACTCGACGGTCGAGATGATGACCATTCCGCCGAGGATAAAAGTGAAGTCGGGGTCGACTGCGAATCGGTGAAGAATGATGACACGCAGGCAAGAGACCACTACCGCGATGCCACCGACGGTGATGGTGGCGATGATACCCAGTCGGCCATTACAGTTGCTTAGATCTTCCAGAGGGGCCGGATGGAGAGGGTGAGGACAATGAAGTCCATTAGGATGCACTAAGTCTCAACAGATTAGTCATGTTTCTTTTTCTTTTCCCACATTCGAATTTTCCTCAAATGGACTTACCAGTGCGACGGGAATGTAGTATGTTACTGATGCTGGCAGACACTTCGCATCTGGGTATGCCGCTGCGTTCCAGAAGGCGGCCAAGGGCATGCCTTGGAGACAATAAAGTAACCAAAGGGTGAGGGTGATTAGGATATTTAGTCCCATTGTCGCGTATACCCCAGAAACGAAGGATGTCATGTTTGTGAGCCGGAGATAGAAGAGCAAGAGTCCCGTTTTGATGGCGAATTGCATCCAGATGTATACGATTTCTTCGGCAAAGAGAAGCTGCACGTGGCGAGGCAGAGTCAGATTCAATCGAGATTTTCTGAAGAGGCATATCGCAACGGGATTGTTCGAACATACCTTGGCAAGAACCAATAGACTTGTGGGATCAGACATAGAGGAGAGGTGACTATTGAATTGGATTAGAGCCCATACCAGGTCAGAGAAACGACTGCACTGGAATCATACGTTCCACCCCCATAATGGAGGAACGCTGAAAACAATGCTTGTTGTGCGGTGTTGCAAGCCTATAACCCGATTAGATTAGATTTAGAATTCCTCACATCGCCAATTTCACGACAACCCATCCACCAGTCATCCTTCCAAAAGCCTGTATAATCCATTCTCGCGAAAAGATGCGGAAGCAGGTAGTCAAAGTTGACAGCGCCCAGAAAACGAAAGAAACAGTATATGCAGCCGGCTGCAGGGTCTCAAACATTTTAATGAGCGCAAAACCATCACGAGGCGAAAAGAACAAGCAATGTGATCAAGGTCAGAGTACGGCTAACCTATAGCTTCATCTAAAACAAAGACCGAATCAAGCACCCAGCCGAACGAAGAGACACTACGATAGTAGAAACCCCATTCTGCAGACTCCTTGAAATCCTTCAGAAACCCTCGCCAAAAGTTAACTCAGACACAACGCCCATTGAAAACCCATCAAATTCCGAATAAGAAAACATTCCCCGTTTTTCATTTACTTTTACTTTGGGAGGTTTAAGGGTGTTTTTACGGAGAGGATTAGGGGATAGATAGTAGTAGGCAGTAGCTCAACGCCAACGCCAACGCCAATGCCAATGTCAATGCTAATGCTAATGCTAGCGGTGTGGTGGTTGGCCGGGGTAAGTCCAGTGACCTGGAGGGCTATACTATTTATCGGCGCTTGTGTCGGGATATTACATGCTTGCTAAGAAAAACGTCGAAGCTTGGCAAGCACTGAAAGATGGGCACTGCCATGTATTATTTCTAAAGGATTGGGGGATACCGACAGTCTCTAAGATCTAGTACTAGTTGACCGCTTTGAGGAATTCAGTGATATTGAGCTGAGGAGTTGGAAATCCGCCCCGAGCTCCGAAGATTTCATAGACCATAGATACAGATTTCCCAAAGCAAGCCCCAAAGCAAGTTCTAATCATAATTCTCGAACCGAGTCCGAAGTCCCGACAAGGGTCCAAGACTTGCACGTGAAAGCTTCCAGTATGTCGCAGAGGGTATAAGATATCTTTGCATATGCTCGGTCCTTGATCCTCGATCCTCGATCCCCAGGGTAATTTTAAGTATCGCAAGGCTTTCCAAATAAGATGCTCAGTGAGCTGGCGTCGCTATTCGCAGTCACGATATCGAGGTAGCTATCTTCGTTGAAATCGCCCACTGCAACACCAATCGGAGAAGTACCCACGGGAGATATGGCCTGCGACTGGAAGCTCCCCAATCCATTTCCAATCAACACGCTCACTGAGTTTGTGCTGGAAGATGTAGCCACGATATCGGGGTGGCCATCTCTATTGAAGTCGCCCACTGCAACACGACTTGGATTGGACCCCACGAGGAATGCCGCCTGTGGCAGGAAACTCCCTAAGCCATTTCCAAGTAAGACGCTCACTGAATTGCTGACGCTATTAACAGCTACAGCATCGAGATGGCCATCTCCGTTAAAATCACCTACTGCAATATCAATCGGGCCGACCCCTACAGTAAATGCAATCTGTGGCTGGAAGCCCCCCCAGTCCATTTCCAAGCAAGAGGCTTACTGAATTATCGTTGCCGTTTGTAACCACGATATCAAGATGGCTATCCTCGTTGAAGTCGCCAACTGCAACACCAAGCGGATCAGCCCCGGCTGAGAATTCGGTCTGTGGCTGGAAGCTCCCTAATCCATTCCCGAACAAGACGACTACTGTATCGTGATCTTGAGACACAGTCACGATATCAAGATGGCCATCTTCGTTGAAATCACCTACTGCAACTGAGTATGGGCTTGACCCTGCACTAAACATCGTCTGCGGCAGGAAGCCCCCCTAATCCATCTGCAAGTAAGACGCTGACTGTGTCGCCATTGAGATTTGCAGTCACAATATCGAGATGATTATCTCCGTTAAAGTCACCTACAGCAATATCCCAGGGAGAAGCTCCGACAGAGAACATAACCTGCGGCTGGAAGTTCCCCGATCCAGTCCCGAACATAATACGCACTGTATTATCAGCGGTATTTGTGGTAGCGATATCGAGATGATTATCTCCATTAAAGTCGACCACTATAATACCTATTGGGCCGCCTCCCACAGCGAATGTGGTCTGGTCCTGGAATCCCTCAAAGGTTGTGCATATACAGGCGCCTGATGAGCAAGTGAATAATCCAGGAGCACACTATAGTCGTGTGAGAATTAAATATATTAGCGTGGTGCTCGAATGCCCAGGTGAATATTATACCAAACCTCCTCGGAGTATGAAGATTAGACCTAACTCACATTGTTCCCACAAGAGCCGCAGTTACTATTACTGATCTGGAAGTTGGTGCAAGCACCATTACAACAACTCAGGCCGGACGCACACTATCAAGCACAAATTAGTCGTGTCACATAATATACACTCTGTGGGCGACTTACACATTGGCCGTTGCACGAAGAAGCAGTGTCACAATTTTTTGGTACACAGACGCAGCTTCTATTTCGTTTCAGCTTTCAGAAAGCTCTGCAATGCTAAGACGATTAAGATACTCACGACGCAGTTTGCCCAAGAATAAGTCCAAGTACATTAGGGGATCCATTATCATTGTCACTGTGACAGTAGCCCGATTGGTCACCGAGTTTCCGACACTTAAATAAATCAGCATATTATTATCAACCTCTTTGTATACAGACGAATCATACCTTGGAGTTACAAGCGGCTGGGTCGCAACCTCCTCCTCCCCCAACCCCAACCCCGATGTCTCCAATACTGCCACCCCCAGTATTAAGAGTAATCCCACCACCATCCCCATTACCGATATTGTTACCTCCGTGGGAAATCTTATGTCCACCCTCGGTCCACCCCACTTTTCTAGAGCATCCTTTCCAGAGAGGGCGGTGACAAAGCACAGCACGAAAGGGTAAGAAGAGCGAAACGCATCTTTACAAGGGCGTTTGCTTCAAATAATAGAAAGTCTGGTAGGAACGAATACCAATTTAAGCCGGTCGTACTAGTCGTCGTTATGAAAAACAATATGCGCTGCCATCTTAGCGGAGATGCCTATATAGCATGTTCACGGCCATTCCTTGGCTGTCTCGTGTCTTAAAGTGTTGTTGTTGTTGTTATTGTTATTACAAGGTTACTATTAAAATGCCTGCCAGAATGTAATTAACTCTATTTTCAGGAAGGCGGGCGGATGGTATGCGCACAAATTCCGGCAAAATTTCCCGGCCACTAGAAGAGGGTTACATGGAATTTGATTGGTCACCAGTGCGTGTTCCTGGCCTAGCGCCGTGTTTCAAAGAATGGAAGCCACCACACGGTGTTAACCCTGAGATTATCATCAAAAAGAAAAAAAGGTGAAAATGAAAGTAAAAATTGCGTTAGAAGAGAGTCGGTATGTATCTTATTGCTGGCTAATGTAAAATATTTTCAGAACAGACCGATCATATCCCAACTCGAGATACAAACTATCTGGAACCAACTCAAAGGAGCTTATGTATTTAGCAAAGAAATCAGACATGAAACAAATTTCCTTTATTGCCGGACAACCTATCCATATGGTTATCTAGAATAGCTTAAAACAATGTATAAGTAAAATCGGAATTTGACTTTATCAATCCGAGGCCGAATCTTCCAGGGTTACTAGTAATACCTAGACCTTTTCAAGTTGGCCTGGTGGCATAATTGTGGGCCATGGCGTGATTAACAGCCTGGATATCTCTAGAATTTATATATTGTTACTATCTAGTAGGTAGTAAAAACTCAATGAGGATGAGGCTTACAAGCTAGCTTAGTATAACACCCTGGAAGATGTTCTTTTCTTTTTATGTAACCCTTTGAAGCAATTATAATCAGACAATAGAGAAGAGAGACGGATAATATACAATATGCCCAACTGCCTGATTGTCTACCCCGAGCACCCTAAGTAGTAGGGCCCCGGGTAGAGCTAATCCCTACTAAATAGCCATAAGCTGGCATATTGAACTTGAGCTGCAGCAAGCCCGGCTATGTCACGGTCCAAAAATATACATCGAAATACAAACCAAAAAATGAGCGCTTGAAGCCAAAGGAAAACAACCCTAACTTCAAGACGTCGATGTTACATCACAATTCTAAGTGAAGGTAGCTCGCACGCCGAAAACTGCTACATGATATCCCAGTTGAAGCGTTCATTTGACCAAAATCTGAGACTTGTACCCCCTCAGCAGTAACATAACAATCAATAATTCCTCTGGCTTACAATAATAAGTAACTAGGCCATCAAAAATCTAACACACTTCTTCGAAACTCGATGAAATCCTCTCTGTCGCCCCCCGTGAGATCTAAATTCGGATTACTATACAGAGGATACAAACACTGGTGTAGCTCATCAGTCGACCAAGGTCCATATCCAGTCGCATCAGGAAGATTGGTCCCCGATTGATGGTCTATTGCCCCGCTCCAGAAATGTGCAAAATCATCCAATAATTCCGTGTCCAGGAGTAGCGGTTCACTGACGCCACCCACGGTGGAGTCGAAAGTAGGATCATCAGCTGGAGGTGCCCGCAAGTACGAGTCAGAAGCATTGACCGCAGTAGAGGACATATTTCTCGTCGCGCTTGGAGTGTCTAAGGTCGTGCCTGAAGATCCAGAATTTGCCTCCGACGGTAATTCCGCTTCAGAATCTCTGGCGTCCTGTGGGTTTCGTTGAAGAAAGGCGGATAAGTGAACCCACGTCTGCCTGGCGTCCTCGTATCCGCGTTTGGCGAAGCCATTGCCCCGATCGGCGAGGTACTGCATTGTCTCTATTGCGTCCCGGAGACCCGGTGGTTGAATAGTATGCCTTCGACATCCATCGGATGTGGCGATAGAGTCGATGATTGCTGAGAGGATCATCACGAAGGCGGCGCTGAAGACTGCGTCGAAGTCGAAAAACCCGAATATTACTACGCTTTTTGTTAGTAAACATGGCCCAAGTGAAACCCCCGTCAAGAAAGACAAAACCGACTCAGCATGTCTTTTTTTTCTTAGCGCCACGATCACATCCAATAGTCGCAGAGCTGCCTCTGAGCAACTGCGAGAGAGCCGACCTAGCGGGGAAGCATGAAGTTCAGCGCTTTCTATGGGTTCGCCGCTTAAGATCTGTTTTGCTACATGCAGCATTATTGGACGAGTCGTAAGAATGAGGGCCTGTCCAAACGTGTTAGCTGGAGTTGTTTGTATAGAGATTGCCGATGACATGTACTTGATACAACATAAGATGAAGGTATGCTGAAGCCCTCATTGACGAATCTGGACTCAAACCAGGGTAGTTCGCCGCTGTCACCGGCGGAATCTCTTGAGCAATGTCAAATATTGATTTGACGATTTCTCGGACATTTGGAACAAATGTATCTTCGACGAGGTGACGAGGGCCGTATATGACTTTCAAACTGCTTAGCCAGCCTATTATTTGTAAACATCGGAGTAAGCCTTACCTGAAATAATTCGGCCCAAGACCTTCGAGACCTTGCAGTTGGTTCTTAATGGACCAGCCGTCGGGTAGCCTACACACTCTGTCGGCATGTCCAGTTCAATTGCATCGTCATCTATGCTGAACGGGTTTCCGGTAGCAGCAGCTGAGCGGCTGAGAAACGCGAACCTCTCAGTTTCTCACAAATAAAGTATAATCTGGGAAGAACGTACCGTTCTTGCATATAGATTGTCCACCAAAGTCGATTCAAATGGACCTTTTGAGAATGCACAAATTGCTTGGTGCCGGAACGGCGATGTAAACCTAGGGAGATTGCAAGCCGCAAAGCAGTGCTTATCTGGAGACGGATTAATTATCAGGAATTACAAAATGTTAGAGCACATACGTGTAGATAGGCCTCATCCTTTCGATTGAGATTCTGCAGGTATACTGCGACCAGAGCAAGAATCTCCACGCCCAACACGCCATGTGTATAAAGTTCACCCAAGGTGGGAAGATTCTTGTATGCATAGCTAAATAGTTTGGTTCCTGGTATCTCGTTATGATCGTCAAAATCGCCAGAAAATAACTTCCCGATAGCGAGAACAAGTAGCATCTCGAGAAACCATGGTGTTTTCTGCTGCTGCGCCGCGTCGTGCGGGCTGGCATAGAACAAATCAAGGCGATCGGAGAACTCGCGAATGTCAAAGTGATGCTGCGTTTCTCCGATATAAAAAATGACAACCTCTAGAAGTAGCCGAGATTGGCTCTCTGTGGGAATATTAGGCACGTCGGATCCTGAAGGAGTGGGATTCTTGGTTGTGTTTGAGTTCCTATTATGATGTCTGGATTGTGAATCATGTAACAAGGTCTGTATTCGGGAACCGAATATGTGACTAGATGTTAAACAAGATTCAGGTTGAATGGCTTGATTTATTCAATTAGCTTGGGAAATCAGTATGTCGGTCGGGATACACCTACCTGATTCTGGAGACAGTTGTGTAGCTTCATCTTGAATAGCAGCCGGGGGTGAGACATGTGACGGCGAGTCACTATTAGTTATAGCGGTGGAAAGATTGTTGACATTAGGTGGTGATTGAATATTGGCTGCATTCCCTGGGCATTCGTTAGCTGGGTGACAAGATTAAGGTTCCCATAGACAAACCAGAATCTGTAAATAGGGCATTAGCTTCATACTGTGATAGTCTCTCACGAAGCTTCTGGATTTGTCTTTGAAATCTAAGGGTTAGAACTGATAAATTTACGGAGGGGAAAACAGAGCTTTACAGAATTGAGTAGACTCGTCGCTGGCCTAGTTCAGGTATTTCACAATCCAGGCCACGCTTGCTGCAATAGGTGCATGGTGTATTCCCTGAGCAGCGAACCTTCTTTTGACGACATGTACAGCATCTGGACACATGTTAGCCTGATGCCACTTGCGCATTAGTTAATGGACTAACGCCACTTTGGCCAGCTCTTTGCCCCGAGAAGCCCGAGCAGCCTTTGGGGTTGCATAATGCGAAGCCGAAGATGTGGAGGCCATAATTCTCGACTCCGGTGAGGAACTCCGACTCAAAGGAGCGGGGTCTTTGGGGAAGATAAAGGTGTCGGACTAGGCTGCCGCGAGTCTCGGAGGTCAACTCCGACGCTAACTGAGCCGGGCTACATTCGCCTCCATACCGAATTAAATGAGGCTAGTATTCTCTTTCATTCTCAACACAATTTTCAAGCCTCTACAAATTCAATCAATTTCAGAATCGAGACTGTTGAAGTTGATATAACGTGCTGTTCATGAAGTTGCTACCCATTATTTACGCAGTTCGCTGCTAATCGAAATTCATTATACTTGGCATATTGACTTTACTATCAATAGAATCCTCACTGTTTATTAGCAGGAAAAGGTCCTATAGTATTCTTTGATAAAACTCGAGAACAAGATAGCCTCCAGGGCTGGAGTATCTACTGACCTTCGAAGATACTGCTCGGAGCTGACCCCCGGGTCATCCGAAGGTTATCGCCATGCAAGAGTGGAGATAGAGTTTACCCCAGGATTTTTTAGTTATTATCAGTAGCGTCATCGAATCAAAACAGTAGAAGATATCCACATCGCTCAGCCATCTCTTTCTTTAGTCGAGTTCGTTATCTCGCATGTTACCCCAGATAGCGTTGTACTTAAAGTCCTTGAGCCTTCATGGGTTTCTTGTATTAACCCCAGTGAGAGTTTATCAGTCAAAATATCCACCCAAAATGGGGTTTGCCTTCAATGCCGGCGACAAAACAACGCCTCGCGAGGTATTCAACAGCAAGCTGCTCTTGGTCATTCTGGTGGCCAGTTGTGGCTCGATCATTTTTGGCTATGATTTAGCATTCATCGTGGGCGTCTTCTCTCTCCCTTCTTTTATTACTAGATTTAATCTTGACGGCCAGGACTCCTCGGCTATCCAAGCTCACATGGTGAATAGTTGTAGGTGAACCACCCAATCTGTGTTTACAGTCACTCATAATATCTTCAGTTCAAGGAGGCGCATTCTTCGGCGTCATGGTGGCTTACATCGTGAATGAAAAGTTCGGTCGGAGATTTGCCCTCCTCTGGGGGTCTATCATTTTCAACATTGGAGTCATACTATGCATGGCCTCTCCGGGAAACATTCCATTGTTCTATGTCGGGCGTATCATCAGCGGCTTGGGTGTTGGAGCCACCACATTTGCAGTGCCTCAGTATCTTTCAGAGTGCGCCCCTGCTTGTGCTCGGGGAGGCATAGTTGGATGCGTACGGCTTCCCCCTTCAGGCAACATACTAGTATTTTCCTATTGCTAATAAATCGAAATAACAGTTCGAGATCGGCACTCAAGTCGGCACAATCACTGGGTTCTGGATAAACTACGGGGTCCAGCAGACAGTTAGTATTACATCTTCCCCTACTAAGATTGTCGTCACAAACTAATCTACCACAACTTGCCCGTAGATTGACCCAATTGGAGACAAGCAATGGTTTATTCCCATCGCCTTTCAGTTTATTCCATCTGGTCTCATGGCTGCTGGACTGTTCTTGCTCTCCGAAAGTCCCCGTTGGCTATTCTCCAAACACCGAAACGTGGAGGCCGTGAAAGCACTAACTTGGCTGCGTCAATTGCCTGCGGAGCACCCATATGTGGCTAACGAACTTGAAGATTATCAGAGACAAGTGGAGCATGAGGCAGATCTGGCTCCAGAAGAAAGTTTCCGGGCTATTCTGAAAGAAACCTTTAGCCCAAGGATACTCCCCCCGGGTTATCCATGGATGCTTATTGATGATTTTCCAGAACAGCACGGGAATCAACGCTATGAATAACTTCTCAGTCTCTTTCTTTGCCACTCTTGGTTTCCACGGAACGGTAGTTGAATTCGTATTTCCCCGCGTTTTGCTCATATACTGATCTGAAGATATTAGTCCGTCAAACTTCTGTCTACTGGGATCTACGGAATTGTGAAAGGTGTGGCAGCTACCGTCACCTTTCTGTTCCTTGTCGACCGCTTCGGACGCCGCCCTCTTCTTTTTGTGGGCTCGATAATGTGTGCCTTTTCTATGTATTATGTTGCAGCCTTCTCGGCAATCACCGATTCTTTCCACTCGTCACAAGAACCCAGCTCTGCTAGCTACTCCGCCGTTGCGTTTATCTACATATTTGGAGCCGGTTATGTTTGTACCCCATTTTTTTGTTACTGGATTATCCATAAACTAACTCACCTCAGTCTGTTGGTTGGAATATTCCTTGGATCGTCGCCTCGGAGATCTTTCCCACTCGAATTCGCTCTTTCTGTCTCGTCCTCACAACTTGCTCGCACTGGCTGGGCGAATTTTACACCTCATATGCCGTGACATATATGTTCGCAAGCATAACCTATGGGACATTTCTTTTCTTCGGATCAATGACAGTGCTAGGAGGCATTTATGTGTACCTTTTTCTACCAGAAACCAAGGGTATCCCGTTGGAGAATATGGATGACCTATTTGGCGAGAAGGGCTTTGCGGTACAGCAAATGAGGCGATTTAGGGAGTCCCAGAGGCAATTGGCCGTTATTGAAGGACGGGAGGAGGATCTAAAAGAGCAGAATCTTTCAGTGAAGGAGAATTCGATGTAGTAGGGATATGTTCATCGAGCCTAGCCACTGCAAGGGATATTCTACATGTGATTATGCTTCATAATTTGACTTGCCAATTTTGACTCATGTCATGGATCTTTACTTCTCAGCAATCTTCCAGGGGCCTATTCTACCTCGTAAAACAAGGCAATGGCATAGACAAATTAACCAAGCGATGTTTAGGGGTTTGATTAGATGCACCGTTACTAGTATAACTTTTTGTCGAGATTATCTGGAAGTAATTGGTATAAACGATTCTGGTTCAGGGGGTACGGATTCAAAATGGATATACGCAATAATGTTCATGAGTCCTTCGAGTCCCCTTTTTGATAGAAGAGTCGGAACTATTTACTATGAAAAAAACATCCAAAAAACCTTCTCCCGGACCGCGATTTGGAGATACAGCTACAAAAAAGAAGAAAAAAAGGGGTAAAGGCAACTACTGGAAAGCGTCAGAAACCATCATCGCTTAGGCAGAAACTATCCATTGAGCTGGTCGGTTTGAAATGGCAGTATTCCCCAGCCTTGGTAAAATAGATGAACCAGGGTTGCTCGACGAGCAGTTCCAATGTTCCAGCGACAGCTTTCTTTTGGCCAATTTTTGAAGTTTTGTTGTGACTTTCAGTTTTCAAGCCCCTCACTACTCCGCTTTTCACCGGAGGATTGAGAAGATTCTAGCAAGGGCTTTTCCTTGTCCAATTTCTAGGTTTTGTTTGGTCCGTGGCTTTTAGTTTCCGAACCCCTCACTACTTCGGTCCTTACCCGAGAGTTGATAAGGTTCGGACATCAACTCCGAAGCCCCGTAACAGCCAAGGGCCTTTTACCTTTATGACCAGCCCTGGAGATCGTATATATTAAGGCCGTGGCTTGGGTTGTGCTGATAGAAGAAATACCATGACAATAAATTCAAGTCAAGATGAACCTGAAATCCGAATTGGCCAGAAATGGCATCAGAGTGGCTATTGGTGAGTGTTTCGGGCAAAGAATCGGCTTCAAAGATCGACTAACAATGGATATTTCAGATCGCGGAGGTACATTCACCGATGTGATTGCATTTTACCCGGATGGAAGTGAGAAGATTTTCAAGTTGTTATCCTCAGATCCCAAGAACTACAGCGATGCCGCCAACGAAGCAATTAGGCGCATTCTGGAAGAATTCGAGGGAAGGTCATTAGAAAAGGGAGCCCCTTTAGATCTGAACAATATTGGTGAGTTCATCAAATGGTTCCAGTAAATTGTAGATACTTATTCAATTAGATTCACTCCGCATGGGTACAACTGTGGCAACGAATGCTTTGCTGGAGAGGCAGGGAGCCCGAACTGCATTGTTCATCACCAAAGGATTCAAGGTCAGTTACGCCAAATTCAGATCACCAGAAAAAAAAATCAATTGACAATAAGTAGGACCTGTTGAAAATTGGAAACCAGTCCCGCCCGAGCATGTTCGCCTTGAACGTGCAAAGACCAGGCCTTCTGTACACCAAAGTTGTTGAAGTTGATGAACGCGTCACATTGGCTGAGTCGACCTCATATCAACGAGGTTCTAATGATGACGTTCTCCATACAAATGGATCATTACATGATAATACCGAGACCAGCATTATAACTGGTATCTCTGGAGAGAAAGTGCGCGTTCTTCAGAAACTTGACCTTCCAGCTGTTGTGAAGTCATTGCAGCAAACCTACGATGAGGGTTTTCGCAGTGTTGCTATCTGTCTTCTTCATTCATACACATTTCCAGACCATGAGGTAGCAATCTCCATTATGGCGGAGAAGATTGGGTTTACGCAAATATCAGTGTCAAGTTGCATCTCCCCTGCGGTTCGGATGCTCCCTCGTGCCAGTTCGGCTGTGACTGACGCGTATCTTACTCCTCAGATCAGGGAGTATCTCGAAGGGTTTGTATCTGGCGTCACAGAAGAAAGTCTTACCTCTGTGAATTGGCGTATCATGCAGTCTGACGGGGGCTTGGTCCACCCATCCAAGCTATCTGGTCTCCATGCATTGTTATCTGGTCCTGCAGGAGGTGTGGTTGGGTATTCTAAGACCTGCTTCGTGCCAGGGGATCCTATTCCAGTCATTGGATTTGACATGGGTGGGACATCTACTGATGTATCTCGATATGCGGGCTCACTTGAACATGTTTTTGAGACGGTGACGGCAGGTGTCCCAATTCAGGTTCCACAGCTGGACATTAATACCGTGGCAGCTGGTGGAGGAAGCATCCTTTCCTGGCGCAAGGGGATTCTCACCGTTGGCCCTGATAGTGCAGGCTCGCATCCTGGTCCAGCTTGTTACCGAAAAGGTGGACCATTGACCGTCACTGATGCTAACCTCATCCTGGGTCGCATTATTCCAAAATTCTTCCCCTCTATTTTTGGGCAACACCAAGATCAGCCTCTGGATTACAAGGCTAGCTACGAAAAGATGAAGATACTTCGCGACGAGATCAACCATGACCAGGGAACTCAAATGTCAGTTGAAGACGTTGCCCAGGGATTCGTGACCATTGCAAATGAATCCATGTGTCGACCAATACGAGCTATTACCGAAGCTCGAGGGTATCGAACTTCTGAGCACAACCTGGCATGCTTTGGAGGAGCTGGTGGTCAGCATGCCTGTGAAATTGCAAAGAAGTTGGGAATTACACGTGTACTAATCCACAAGTACTCGGCAATTTTGTCGGCCTATGGAATGGCACTAGCCGATACTGTCCAAGAAGCTCGCATGCCCTTTGCGCAAAAGCTCTCCAATGAAAGTATTGATATTGTGAAGCCCATATTTGAAGAATTGCGTCAGAGCACGGTTAAATCTATCCAAGAGATGGATGCGTCTTGCACCGAAACAATCTCCGCATATTTCCTGAATCTTCGGTATGAGGGAAGCGACACCTCCCTCATGATTGAAAAGACAGAGGAGTCTTGGGATTTCAAGGGTGCTTTTGTCGCCCACCACCAGCGAGAGTTTGGTTTTACACCAACCAAAAGAAGTATCTTGATCGATGACCTACGTGTTCGCACCACGGCGAAATCAGGCCATGATGTGACTGGTGGCCTAACGGAGCTGGATAGTCTTCAATTTCGGCCCGGTGTGAAGCCCATTGGAAGCACGCGAGTCAGCTTCCCGGATGTGGGCATGGTCGACGTGCCGCTTTATTCTCTCCCAGAGATGCACCCTGGAGATAGCTTCAATGGACCGGCTGTTGTAATTGATAAGACTCAAACAATCGTGATCTCACCTGGTTCGGAGGTCAAATTGCTCTCCTCTATGCTAGTTATTGATCTACAATCATCGGTCACCCAAGTCAGCCATGTCACAGTGGACCCGATTCGCCTGTCTGTTTTTGCCAATCGCTTTATGGGAATTGCCGAGCAGATGGGACGGGCCCTGCAAAAGACAAGTGTGAGCACGAATATAAAGGAACGACTCGACTTTAGCTGTGCCATTTTCTCAGCGGATGGCGGCCTGGTGGCAAATGCTCCCCATGTACCTGCAATGCTTGGAAGCATGGGGTTTGCAGTGAGATGGCAAATACAACACTGGAAAAATGACATCAAACAAGGCGATGTGTTCTTAACAAACTCTCCCAATGCCGGTGGCACTCATCTGCCAGATCTCACTGTGATCACACCCATCTTCGACGGAAGAGGAGAGGAAATCCTGTTCTGGACAGCTTCACGAGGTCACCATGCAGATATAGGTGGCATTGTTCCTGGGTCTATGCCTGCTACGTCCCGCGAGCTGTGGGAGGAAGGTGCTGTAATTGATGCGATAAAGATGGTGGAAGGTGGTGTCTTCCAGGAGGATGCCGTCGTGGAGGCATTGCTACACGCACCTAAACGTTATCCTAACTGCGAAGGCGCACGGTGCATCGAGGATAATTTAACCGATATCAAGGCTCAAGCGGCAGCAAATCATCATGGTATTAACTTGGTTAACACACTCATTGCAGAGTACACATTGCAAACGGTCATGGTATGTCTCCGAGCCAACCACAACTCCACTCGCGCTAATCGTCAGGAACAGCTGTATATGTGTGCCGTGCAAAAGGCATCCGAGAACGCAGTTCGGGAAACTCTCAAATCCATTTGTATCACCAAGGGCCGTCATGTATTTGAAGCAGAAGACTTTATGGACGATGGATCGGTTATAAAATTGAAGATTGATATCGACGCCAAAACAGGAGGTGCGGTATTTGACTTCGACGGCACAAGTCCACAAGCATATGGTAAGTAGAAGCTTGCTCAGTTTATTGTGAATAACGAATAACTAACGCACTAGGTACAGGAAACTGGAATGCACCCCCGGCAGTCACCAATTCGGCAACTATTTACTCATTGCGCTGTCTTGTTGCATCAGAAATTCCACTCAACCAAGGCTGCATCCTTCCTATTGATTTGAGGATTCCCGAGAAGTCGCTTCTCTCACCATCACCAGAGGCAGCATGTGCGGCCGGTAATGGCCTGACGTGTCAACGAATCGTCGACGTGATATTCAAGGCGCTCGAGGTCTGCGCTGCAAGTAACGGCTGCATGGCAAACTTCACTTTTGGACTTTCTGCAGATAATGGCTTCGGATACTATGAGACTATTGCTGGAGGTAGTGGAGCAGGACCCTCATGGCAGGGCGAAGATGGTGTCCATTGCCACATGACGAACACACGGATTACTGATGCTGAGATTCTGGAGAGGCGATATCCTGTCCTGCTCCGTGAATACAGCTTACGCCCAGGCACTGGTGGAAGGGGAGCCTATCGAGGCGGTGATGGTGTTGCCCGCGAGCTGGAGTTCCAAATTGATATGCATGTAGGTATTCTCTCAGAGCGCAGAGTCTTCCGTCCGTATGGGATGGCTGGTGGTGAAGACGGAGCGCGTGGATTGAACCTGTGGATCCAAAACAGTGGACTGGTGGTGAATATTGGAGGCAAGAACCAGTGTAATGTCAAAGCCGGTGATCGAATGCGCATCATGACACCAGGAGGAGGTGGCTATGGAGCCAAGAAGACTCAGAGCAATATCACCCCTAGTATGATGATAAACGGAGGGTCTCAGTTTATACCTCGCGCCAATGGCTCATATCACAACATGCAAGCCATGGCGGAATCGAATTGAACCGCCAGTCTTACTTTCACCATTGGGGGCTTACAGGAAATTTTTTGATTTTGTTGTCGATGCATGAGATTCAAGCAACGCCCCAGCTCTTAGTCTTAACTCACTAGTTAGTTTCCAGACCTAGATAGCTTCCTTCAAGTTTTTTTAATCGAGTCCGTTTCTCGAAATCCGCATCTACCTAGGTACTCCTAACGGACTTTTTGGTAATGTTTGGTTGAAGTAGACTATAGTTAACCTCAAATGGTTTCGAATATGGGACTTTCATGCAGCCGCCTATATAAATTCTCAGACGCTCGGGCCCCGGCAGATCAGAAAGCCCTGAACGAAAGGGTTTAAACCTTGGAAAAAAGGTCCATTCTATCCATACACAGAAGGGCAGCGGGCAGCAGAGCGAAGGCGATTCACCTCACAATCAAAAGAAACTTGAAAAATACGGGGCTTTGATAGATAGATAGATAGTAGGTAGTATGTGTCTTGTCATCTCATCTCATCTCTTCCTTCCCCGAACCCGGACACTTGGAACTTTTTTTCCCCTCCCAGATTTCGATTTCCTCCATTTCCAACCAAGTTTCCCCTTTCGTTTCCCCCAGTCCCTCGGGGGGGATTACCCTAGCTCTTCCCCTACATCAATCACATCGAGTTGGCGATCCAGCGTCCAAACAAGAGAGAGGCAGAGGTAGAGATGAAGGGGGGGAAAAGAGGGGAGGGGAACTTGGTTATCCACGTCACATAGCTAAAAGCCCGCTGAATCTCAGCTAAAAGCCCGCTGAATCTCATGATAGAAAAAAGAACAGAGAAGAAATGGCCACAAATAAAGCGAAGAGAAAAAGAGAAGATAAAGGAAAAGAAAAGAGAAAATGTTGAAACGAGCAAAATGAATTTATACATGTAGATGGAAGCAGGTGAAGAAGAATGAAAAGAAAAGAAAAAAATTCAATTAAAATCATACGCGGAGATCAGCGCTGGAGTCGTTGGTTAGTGAGGATGTTCTTTAAAAGCCGAGTTGAGTTTCTGGAGTAGGGGGGGTAACTCACCCGACCACGTCGGCCTCCACCAGACTGCCCCTGCACTGGCTGTGCCTGGGCGTAGTACTGGGGAGGATATTGGTACATCTGGGCTGGGTTGACAACCGGGCTGAACTGCTGCGGGGCATAATTTGACTGGCCGAGAATAGGACCGCCGGGGCTCATCTGGCCCGGAGCCGCAGATAATGGGGCCTGCTGATTCTGTAGCGAACGCAGGTTCTCGACAGAAGGTGATCCACCCGGGTATCCGTAATTGGCACCCGGCATGCCCTGGTACATTCCACCGGGAGACACGCCCCGAGCTTGCGCAGCAATGTAGCTTTGGTACTGAAGTTGCTGTTGCTGCTGGGAGAGAGAGAGGTTGGGGTCTTGCGGGAAACCGCCGTTGACACCGCCGAGGCCGTTGAGAGAGTTTCCAAAACCATTCATGCCGTTGCTGGCATACGGATCAAGTGGCGGGCCGTTGTTCTGATCGGAGGACATTGGGCGTGAGCCATCTTGGCCAAGCATGCCAGTAGGGAACTGTCCACTGTATTGTCGCTCTAGAGTCGGCTGGGAGGGGAAGTTTTGGCTACCGTGTCGGGAAGACTGGCGGTGCTGCGACTTCTCAGGGGTGGAGGAGTGGCTGGCGCCGTGGTCACGGCTATGGTGCTCGCGTCCGCTGCCACGAGAGGAGAGACCTACCTCGTCCATTAAGCGCTTGTATCCCTGGCTTGGGGAAGCCTTCAATTTGGTCAAAACCTTAGAGACATTCTTCACCACCTCCGCGCGCATGGTCTCGTCAAAGAATGGAGTCGTCAAAACCTTGAAGATCAGAGTAGCGCCAGAGGTCTGGTCACTCAAGATCTGTTCCAACACTTCGTCACCAGGGCTGAAGAAGAGGGCCTTGAGGACAATATCCCGGGCCTCAGGCTCGTTCCGCTGGTTGATAACTTTGAGAACAGTGAGGTAAGCAACCTTGTGAGTACACAGGTGCACCAGGTGAGGAACAAGTCTGGGTGCAAGAACAGTACGACGGCGAGGGAAGGTACAGGTATCGAGGAACCAGGTGAGGAGCAGAGCGCCGTTGGCGTTGGTAGCCAACTGGACGCTGTGGAGAGCAATAGCGGCGGCAAGTGTTCGTTGTTGATCCTTTGATGCATGGTGACTTTCCAGGCAGGCCCGCATCGCGCGAGCACCAAAGCGACCCTGGGAAACCTCCCACATGCGGCTCAGCATGGCCTCGAAGATAAAATCGTTGAACGGTGTGCCAAATCGCAGGCAGCATTGCAACACGTAGTTTCCATACTGATCCAAGAAAAGCGGGAGACAATAGGGACGGAGAGCATCCACAATCATGTTCATCTGAGCTGGGCTCTTTGCAACATCGATGATCTTCTGCGCAGCCCAAGTTCCGTTCTTGTGGACACCAATTTCGGCAAGGTGATGAGAGATCTGCGTCAACATCTGCTCCTTGGTAGTTTCGGAGCAGAATTCGAACAGCTTCTGAACGACAGTGTTACCAAGGTAATCAGAGGCCAACTCGGCAATCTCTGGCAGCATTGCGCCGGCAGTTTCTTCGATCTCTTGGATCGAGCAGGCGCCATTGTCAATGCGCTTGCGAATATCGCGTAGGCGAGGTGCATCAAACATGCGAGTCTGGCTGGGTTCAGGGACCGGTGGGATCTCATCCTCGAAAGCCTGGAACGCAATAGCCTTCTGGATGCTGTTGGTAATGTTCAGGGTGTCATCATCACTAGCTCCAAATTCCTTGACCATCTCCAACATCTCGGGCAAAAGCTCAGAAAGGTCAGCGATGTGGGGCACGCTGCCGAAATTATTCGCCTGGTCGATGTTTTCGGAGCCAAGCTTGGATTTAAAGGTTGGGTCGGGAGTGGGAGAAGACTGGATGCCGTTGGCACCAGGGGTTCCAGCAGCAGAAGCACCGGGGACCTTGGCATAACCAATTCGAACAGGGCCGGCACCTGGGAAGATTTCCTTGCCATTAAGAAGCGACTTGGCCTGAACGGCGCTCTCGATACGCTCAAAGTTGACAAAACCGCAGTTCTTGTGAGTGAGCACACGGGTGGACTCGATTTTCCCGTACATGCCAAAAATTGCCTCGAGAGAGGTCACTGTCGTTGAAACAGGGATACTTCCAATCCACAGGGCACGAGTCGGGCCGTCCTGGTTGTTCTCATCGGCCATCTCGCCTGGCCGGACACCCATGCCGGGGCCACCAGCTCCAAGGCGCATCATTTGAACCGCATCAGACAGTTCATCGTATTCGCCATTCTCCGAGATAGGGAGATCGGCAGCACTGAAGGGGTTGTCACCAAGGCGGGAGGGAGTAGCAAGGTAGTTTCGGATAGATGCTCGTTGAGGGGGAGCCTCCAAAATGCCGGCAGTACGAGCACGAGGTCTACTAATACTCGCGTGGCTAGTAAAGGCCTGCACGGCCAAGTTGTGTTGGTGGATTTGCGCCTGAGTAGCAGCAAGTTGGGCAGCCGTCGCAGCGGCTGAGGGGGTGAGTGTACCCGAAGGAAGTTGAGAGTAACGGCTCTCATACTCCAGGTCCTCGTCATCAGCGTACTTTTCCTTCGCGTTCACTGAGTATGATCGGAATCGATTATTATTCTTCATCATCGCCAGCTCAGCCAGGAGCGGCGGCAGAGCAGATGCTTGCTGCTGCTGCTGTTGCTGTTGCATAAGAGCCTCCATCGATGGCCGCGCAAGAGTCGCCCTCGCCTGCTGGGGAGTCTCCGCGAGACCCAAGTAATCTAGGGTCTTCACATCCGAGTCAGTCAGCCCGTCTCTCGAGAAAGATGACTGGCTTGGCGAGGTCGGGCCTTCGGATGATCGAATGCTGGTCAACGTGGTGGCTCGTTCACGGCCAGTCGACCAGTTCGTGGAGAACAAGGACGGACCAAAAGGACCGCCCCCACCCAGCAGACTGCTCCGCTGGGGCATCGAGCCAGCTCGAAGACGTGAAATCATGGCCGGGTTGGGCGCACCGGCAGAGGTCGGGACTTGAACACCAGGATCAATACCAGATACACCTGGGGGTCTAAACGGGCTGGTGGAGGGGGTCGGTCGGGAGGTCTGCGATATGAACGGCTGTTGATGCTCCATCTCGTTGAGTGTGGTCATGGGAGGGAAGCGGGAGGGGACGGTGCCTGCTCTTGCTCGGCGTCCAGAGCCAGACATTTGGCCATTGGTAGTCGGGATCAAGTCGGGGAAGCTATCCTGGCTGGGCGATTCGGGAATGGTTTCGCGAAGTGGGGTTGAGTGGCCGCTGGTGGGAGGGCCCCAAATGCTGGGAGAAACACCTTCCTGAGCCTGAATCTCGCGGGCACTGTTGAACGATCAATGGTCAGCCTGCGCCCACATTCTGCATCATTCATTCTGGCAAGAAGGTACTTACCGCTTCGGGTATAGACGAGTTCCCAGTTCGTGGGAAGGGGATCCAGCCCCAAGCCTCGCAGACCCGATCGAGCCGGACGGTCCGAAGGGTGATTTGGAGGCGCCAGACCCGGGCAGGTCGCTGGGAGAACTCCGCCCTGTCGAGGAACCCGACAAGGATTGGGAGGTGGGGATGTAGTTATAAGTCATCTGGCTGTCGGGGCGCGAGACCGGTAACATGGCGGGATTGTGTTGTCTGTGAATCTCGCGGACTGATTAATTTTCGATCAGTCTGTTCGTTGTATCGCCCCCTTCTCCTGAATGTTCGAGTGAGGTCTGAATCGATCAGTTGAGTGTAGGTGTCCTGTTTAGGCGCGGCAGTTCGTCGTGACCATATGGTTGGTTCGATCCGAGAAGCGTGGCGTAGGATGAAACGAATAGGGTTCGGATGGGGATAGGGCAATCAGAGCAGGCCTGTGAGGATGAAAAGAGAGAAAGGTTAGAGTGTGATGGTTTCAGGCGAGGTGGCCGTTTGTATTCATGCAAGAGAGGCCCGGTCTGGGGGTAGCGCGGATACGGGGGTAGGAGGGGTCAACCAGGCGCTTCCACACATCAGATCCAGGGAATTGTGGTGAGGAAAATCACAAGGCGCTTCCTTCTGACGAGAAACTGACCTGTGAGATAAATATGATCGTCGCAAGAGGTTATGCTGAGGGTAGGATGATGTCTGATGTCAAGTGCCGAACCGAACGGATTCGAGCCGTTAGGAAACCCCGGTTGTTTTGCTGCTAACTCACTCACACACGCTGGCTTTTACTCGTCAAAAGGGTGCTGAGAAAAGGAGATGCATAAGAATGAAAAGAAATGCCAGCAACAAGGAGTGTTGAGGATTCAAAATCAACGGGACCGAAGGGATCGAGGTGGCTGGAGGAAGAAACGGAAGAGAGAGAGAGTTAGTTTGCGCGGCTCCGGGAAAAGGCGAAGAACCAAAGAAACCACACGCGGGGCTCCAGTGAGAAGAAGGAAAACATTGAGAAGAAACTAACCAGGATAAGATCGCACCGAAACTAATGCAGGTCGAAAAGGAAAGAAAAGAAAAGGAAAGGGAAAAAAAAAGGTGAGGATGGAGTAAGTCAAGGGGAGGGTGGAAGGAGAAGAAGAAGAGAGACTGGAGATGTTGGGGGAGCTGGCCGGATGTCAGGGAGTGAGTGAGTGGTTGGTGGAGTGCCTTTTCAGCTTCCAAAATTCCACAATTTGATACAATTGACACTATGTACTGGTGCTCAACTAGAGTCTATAGGCATTGACTATGTAAATTCTACGCTTTGTTGGTATCTTTTTCCCTCTCTTCCTCTATAGCTTCTAGTTTGTTTTTACATCATCCGCAAGGTTCGTTCGGGAATCGGCAGTGCCGCCGGTGGATTAACACAGCCCCATCGATGTCATGGACCCAACGAGCACTCCGGTTGGAATCCAGCGACAGAGGGAGAGGGAGGGGGAAATATAAAGAGATATAGAAAGACAGAGGGAAAAACGCCTTGCTGGAAAGGAACCCCCGGTATTCCCGCCAACACGCCGCACCCAGTGGACACTCTCGGAGGAAAGCCCTATCTGTCATGAAGAGACAATCGCGTCCCATTTTGGTATGCAGTCTCCAGTATCCAGTCTACGACGTTGAACAAAGCAGAGGCCCCGCATTCTCAGTGTGTCATGCCTCATGATGTCTGGAGTTGAGGAAGACTGCAGTTATCGTTCAGGGCAAGCCCGCGATAGGTACGGAATACGGAGGATGGAGTATGGAGAGGCACAGGCAGTGTGTCTGGGATGAGCGTGATGCAACTGTTCATGCAAGGGACCTGACTGGTCGACCTGATCCGAAACCGCGGAGGATACTGTTTTTTTGAAGTGGCGCGCAAGGGATGGGTCAGGTACGTGTCCTTGCCCGGGTGTTTACCGGGGCAGCTGACAGCAGGTAGGGTCACTAGAGTCTGGAGAATCAAGCCATGATCATGATCAATGCTGGTCTCCTGGACTGTCGAGACAAAGAAGCGAGAGATTAACATGGCTTTTGGGACCTTTGGGACCTTTCGCTGTCTTAAACCTCGGAGAGAGTCCGGTGGATACGGAAGGGCCGGGGCTGTATGCCACTCGCATTGAGAACCCGAGCATTTGTGAGGACTGTAGGCTGTGGAATAAGTAGACTGTGAGGGTGAGCGTGAATGTGCGTGTAAAGAGTAGATTCAACAGTAGAAAACAGGACAGCAGGAGGTAGTCACAGGTCAGAGCGCACCCCTGGTGGATGAAGCCACACGGCCTGAGGCAGCTACAGCACAGCCACAGTGGCGGCAACTGACTGTGGCGTACTGGCCAGTTCGCGCCTGCCGCGATCTTCAACTCCGAGGATCAACGCGTGCCTTCCTTGCACTCCTCCCACTCTCCCTCTCTCTTTCCTCTTTCGCTTCCTCTTTCTCTGATTCGCTCTCTCCTCCTCGATTTCTTGGCGGCAGCCTTTCTCCGACCTCCGACCCAATGCCGTTTCATCAATTCTGATCTCATTTAACTTACTCAGTCACCCACCATGACGGACATGCTGGAAGAAGACCCCTCTTCGGGTCTCGTCTCCTCCTCCGAGGAAGAGGAGGAGACCGAAGATCAGAACGAGCAAATCATCGAGTCTCTAGTCTCAGGCCGTGCGAAACGAAGTACCGCTGGCCAACATATGTCCGCCCTGATCGATGCCGCCGCCGATGATGACCTCACACTACTTTTCGAAGAAGTCGAAGATGACAACGAATTCGCAATGGATGTGGAAGCCGCAGAGGAAGACGATCTGGGTCTGGAATCCGATGATGATGACGATGACGACCAAGGGCCCAATGCCAACAACGACTACGAAGGTGAAAAGCAACTACAAAAGGACGAGCGCAAGAAGCGTCGAGCGCAGAATGACCTCCGATTTCAAACCCTGCGCAAGCGAGTCAAGATCGATCCTATGGCCGTCTCCACGCCATCCGCCTTACCCCCTCCACGCCCGAAAAAGAAATCAGAACGAATCTCCTGGATCCCGACCGTCGAAGATGGCCCCGTACGATCCTCGTCTCGCCGGCAAACTATGGTTAATAAGGAGATCACACATGCTCGCTTAAAAGACAGCCAGGAAAAACGTATCCGGATCATCGCGACAATGAAAGAAGCAGAGAAACGGAAGGCGCATTTGAAACCGAAAGAAATGACACAGGAAGATCACCTCGCGGAGGCGGCAAGGATAGAACGATTGAATAGCAAGAGTGTCAACCGCTGGGAGAAGACCGAACGGAGAAAGGCAGAGGAACGGCGAGCGCGCATCGAGGCGCTGCAAAATCGCCGCCTCGAGGGCCCTGTCATGTCCTACTGGAGTGGCCTGGCTACGTGGGTGAATGGCCGGCTGACACGGGTGGGCAAGGTCGATATCAAAGCCAAGCCGGAGAAGGAGGAGAAGAAGAAGACAAAGAAGGAGAAGGAAGAAAAGCCACCCGTCGAATCGCAAGCCGGCCAGAGTGCGACGACGCAACCAGCGCCCACAACCACACAACCTGAAGGCGTTCCTACCACCGCGTCATCTACATCATTAACACAGCCTGCACAACCAGCTTCTGCAGCGACCACACAATCTGGAAACCCGTCTGCTCTGGCACAACCCCCAGCGGAAGTGCCAGCGCAAGCTGCGGGTGAAAATGTGAATGCGACTACACAACCTGAAAACACATCTGCGCCGGCAACTGCGGCAGAGCCCATATCTACCCTATCTCCCCAGGAACCACCCAAAGACAGGCAAAGCCCAGAGATGAACGCCAATTCTGAAGAATCAAGATCAGATCAGCCAGTGGCAGATACCTCCGATAAGGTGATCGAGCCTACCGAACCAGAAAGCACAGAAGCTACCCCGAAATCGCCTGAGAAGCAGCCAGTATCAGACGTCAAAAGTCATGCATCGCGTGCCTCTAGTTCACCAAGCAAAGTATCGCAGACGGCGCCTCCCGCGGACTCGAATGAGGTCCAAGCCATGGACATCGACCAACCCGTGACACCAGCCGATGCCCCGAAGGCTGAAGCGCCGTCACAAGAGCAAGCAAACGTACCTGTGGCAGGCAGTGATACCCAAGTGGCTTCAGGGGATGTGCCTCAGAGCAGCACCGAAACAACCGCTACGGAACCCCTCTCCGACCACGTTACAGATGCTGCATCTACAAACCCTCCATTGGACTCTAAGGCCCCTTTGGCGTCTTCCCCCGATGCGGCCCCGCTGCACGCCACGCCACCCGTCGTGCCCGTAATGCAGGGCGATCCCAACCATCAATCACAAGGCGAATCGCCCGCTGTGATAGAGGGGTCTGCGCCGCCAGAGCATCCACCAGCCCCGCCAGTTATTGAATACACGGGCCGCAATTTGACCATTCTCGAGAATTTCGACGATCGGACGGCGCACAGCAAGAAGTTTAGTATGTACTTCAATGCCAAGAAGCCTCCGCGCTTGACCAGTAAGTTGCCCTTGTCCTTGTCCTTGTCCTTGCCCATTACTTTCGTAATGTTGTAACTCCCTCGCTTTCGTGATCTAGCTAGCTAACATCGTAACTAAACTAGAAATCTCATCATCGCTGTGTGTCATCACCTCATTGCCATCACGATATCGTGATCCCGAAACATCACTCCCTTACGCAAATTCCTACGCCTATGGGCAAATCCGCAAGATGCTGTCCCACGGGTACATCTGGAGCTCGATGCTGGGCTGCTTTGTCGGAGCTGCCGAGACTGCCGCCCGTGGCGTGCCTGAGCGCTTTGTCGGCAAACCAATCAGTGGCGTGACGGTCAAGCAGGAAGAAGTCAAGGATCAAGACAAGGAGAAGGAGAAGGAGAAGAATACGGAGACCGCATCAAAAGAGGAGACGACGTCGTCAAAGCCCGATAGTGCCAAATCTGCTGGTGCCAGTGCTGCCGAACCGATGGCAGTGGATGCGTAGGCGGGCTGGCTGGACTGGACTCGACTGGACTGGGTAGGGCTGAAAACCATGTACAATAGCATAATGTGATAAGTAATGTCTCAAAACTCAACGTGAATACTCATATACCCCCAACACAACAGAGTGCCTAAATAGGCTCAAGTCCAAACATCATCGATCTCAAGGTAAACCCACATGATGTCAGCTGGCCGAAGCTCACCCGCGGTTTACAGCACGGAAGCGGGCGGGAGGCTACAGTGTTGACAAACAATGGCTCAATTGACTCGGCGGTGAAAAGTTTGTTTTGTTAAAGTAATCGCTCGTCTGATGTTGTGAGTTTATTCTCGTCAGAGTTTTACTCTACCCCCATACTGCGTAGGGCAATGTTATGTTATGGTGATGCTGCTTGCTCCACACGATCTTCATCGTGACACTGACGGATCGTCAGGGAGTGGTTACAGACTAAAATTAAAATTAAAATTCAAACAAATCTCCAGGCATCAGCCAATGGTCCACCTACGTAAATCCGAGTCCACTTGGCACTGGCCACTTGACAACCCTGGGCTAGACTTTACAGTAGTTGCGTACGAGTGTAGACTGGAGTGTACCCCATCGACCCGAAACGGATCAACTGTAGATCATTTGGAGCTGCCAGTGCCAGCTGGGTGATTCTAGACCGGGGAGGAGGGGGAGCAATAAATAGAAGCAAACAGGAATCAACAAATAATAAAGAATAGAGAATAGAGATTCCGGGAAAAAATCGTAACATGAGAATGGACTCGGGAGTAAATGCCACTGGCAGTGAACCTGAACTACGTCAATTACACGGGTACGTACTCGTACCTCATACCTACGCAACATGCCACTGGCAGACTCTAACGAAATCTTCACCCGGACATCCAACCAGAATCATTCGACGCCGATTCTAGACTACTCACCAGAAGCCCTACAAAAAGAAAAAAAGAAAAAGAAAAAGAAAAAGAAAGAAAAACTAGCGCGCTACCCAGGTCCCCCCCACCATCCCCTCCATTGCTCAGTTCAGCACAGGCCTAGCCTAGCCTGGCATGGACTTGAGCTGGAGAGAGAGACACAGACATCGTGACCATCCTCTGTACTGTACATAGTAATGACTGGCCAGACCAGGCATTGTCCTCCGCACGGTCGTCACCCCTCGACGTATGATGGAACTCGACGTGTCAAGGAGGTGTCACGGCGGTGGAGAAGAATGGGCCCCACCGAAGTCGTGCTTGAGGGGGTTCGAGAACATGAACGACTCCGGCCTTTGTCGAGGCTGGCGTCATTTTTATAAATATTCGGTCAGTGGAGTACCGGGGTAGGAGAGGAGTAGGAGTACACTATCGGGGATGCTTAGCATGTGCTAGTCTGCTCGTGCCACGAAGTACAATACTGTACTCAGGCTGTAGGTAGTACTGTCGTAGGTGTTAGTAATACTTGTACGAATCGTTAGCACGCAAGCCTAAGATCATCGCGATTCGATTTGAGCCAGGAGATAAACTCCTGGCTAGCGGGAATCGTAGATGCAGGTAAACAGGGCAGGGTCCTCTGCAGAATTGAATCTGAGCGCGTCGGGCGGGCACGGGGGTACTCGGGCCCTAATTCGGGTGTAGATAGGTAACGGGGGACCTTGATACCTGGGATAGAGGGACGGATTGAATGTGAATGTGAGTGTGAATATTTACAGAGTACTGCTTCTGTCGTCTCCTCTCCCAGAGGCAAATCCGGTTACCCTTTGGGGAAGACCTAATTATGGAAATCCGTCCAGAGTGTAACTGTGTGAGTCAAGGTTGCGCGTCCGAATAAAAAAAGAGTGGGAAAGAGTGGAAGAAAAGTGGGCAAGTGGGGAATCACTTGGGAGGAAGTCTAGACTCGAAGATCCGCGTTGGGAATTGCCAGCGGGAACTGGGAACGTGTGTTGCTTCCCCAAGGTTCTTTTCTTGCTTTTGATTCTTATTTATTCTCTTCATCCCCTGCTGCTTGTCTATCTCAAACAATCTCTACCACTCTCACTTCCCACGCTAGAACATCTCTATCTGAGTTTCTTTCCCCAAACCACTCGCTCGATCACCCTACCCTAGGTATGTTCCACTTGTTCCACCCACTCTAGTTGGCTGCAGCCCTTATCTCTGCAGAGATAAACCTCCCCGGGCCTTCTAGCCCGATTCCAATCATGACACACGCTGACCCCTCCCACTCCTAGGCTTATCTGCTCCATCGTTCACTACTTTGTGACCCCGGGGTACATATCATATCCCTTCGTTCAGGAATTATTTCAATTTCCTGCTTTTTTCTTTGAAATTCAACACGTCAAGCATACCGTCCGCGGATTCCAGCATTCGTCATTAAATCCCTCGTGCTCGTGCTAGCCTTGCGTGCTCCACCACCTTCAGCAGATCATTGGAGAAAACTACCCTAGTCGAAAGGGATCCCATCCTAGCATCGATCACCTAAGATAAGATAGCCAAGAACGAGGCATTTATTCTCTCGTCAATCGAGCTGGGCTCCTTCTTTCGGCTTCACCGCCATCATGACTCAATCTCATCGTCGCTCCCCTTCTTCCACCCATTATCCCTCCAAACCCAAATCATCTCGTCCTGTCCTACATCGTCGAGGTACCTCTGGTGTCAACCTGTCCATCTCCAAGCTGGGTTCGGGCCATTCACACTCTACCTCGAACTCACACTCTCGCTCCCACTCTCGGAGCAAAGACGACGAGAGCGAATTCGATATGGCCAGCTTTCTGAACTTCTGGTAAGACATTTGATTTTTTTTGTTCTTTATCTCAATTTTTTTGCCTCATTCCTTTCACATCCCATCCATACTTCCTTATCTCTGCCCTGCAGGGACCACCCTTACATGCCACCAGCCGCGAGGCTGTGTTTACCCTATCTTAATCTAGTCTATATTTATCTCTCTCCTATGTCTTTACCGCTATATCAGCGACATGGATCTCATTTACTATAAAGAACCCTGCTAACACCCTCTTCCAGTGCCATGTGCGAAAGACAAATCACCGTCCCCAACAACACCCTCCTCTACTGCAGTGAAGGGTATGTACACAGTCCACTCCATTTATTATTCTTATACATATATGCATATACTAACATTCGAACCCTTACAGCTGCCGCCGCAAAGACTCCTGCAAACCTCTCTCCGCCTCAATGCCCTCAATGCCCATGACAACAACACCATCCACCCCACCAGCCTCACCACCGCTCTCCCCCCGAACAATCGTCGCCCCAATGACTCCAACCCGAGTCCAAAGCAACCCCCCTCACTCGAGGATACCAAGCACAACCCCCAACTCGACCGGCTCAGATCTCGACCCCACAGAATGGAAGCCCGTAATAACCACCGGCGGGAACTTTACCTCAACTTCAACACCCAACCCAACCTCAACCGCCTGGTCTTACCTCTCCCAATTCCACGGCCCCGACCACCACAGCCACTACCAACCATCCCGCCGCCCAATGACATCACGCAACAGCGTAACAAGTCTGCCCGGCCTCGGCTATACCAGCACTGGCACTGGCACTGGAACTAGCATCGGCGCTCCATCCCTCTCTTCATCAGTATCAAGCACCGCTTCAGATTATCTGGGTAGCTACGAGCACCGCCCGCTTCCACCGCGCCACAACCCTTCCTTCTCGGGAACTTATGCTAAGGGCGTGCAACTCGTTGTTCCGCATGTTAGCTCTGTTCCCGGCGTGACGGTTGAAATGGTTGATGGAGATAGTGATAGTGGGTCTATCTTTCCGGCATCGAGTTCGGTTTGGGTAGATGAGGTTAAGGCGAGGCCTGGGGCTATTTCTATTGGTGCCCGGTCTTGAGTGTGGCTAGACTTGAGTTCTTCAAGTAGCGAGCGTGAGCGGTTTTGTTTGCAAAATTTGATTTCATCTCTACATTTATTTTATTTTCACCTCCGAGCGGGAGGTTATGATGATGATTGATTGCTAGACTGGTCTATGGACGGGTTTGACTGGATTGGATTCGATTATTTCTTATTTCGGAAAATCTGGCTAGATAGAACTTTTTTTAATGAGAATGCATATGTGCTGGGTCACTTTTTCACATATCCAAAGCTTGATCCTCATCGTCTGAGACAAGCTCCCCTCTTGTAATTTTGAATGTCCCTACTGGCGGTTCTGTGGGTGTCCGTCCCCATCGCGTCCCCATCGCCCTTCAATAGATCCATCCTCTAGATTGACCTTGTCCCAGTACATTTGGCTAATGTTCGAGAAAGCAGCCCACCTTATCTCATCTTCCCCGATAAGCTTGTCATACATCTCGCCAGTAATGTTGGTATAATCACCAGAAGAAGAAAGGCAGATTGGCGAAGGCGCATTCTATCGAGGATACTCCATCAGACCCAGTATCTGTCTCTGCGTCCGTGTCTTCCTTTTCGGATTCTGGGCCATGAAACCAAAGTCTGTAGCAAACTTCCTTCCCAGTCATGTCTGTGATCTCCCTTGACTCAAGCTCGTGCTGTGTAATAGCGGACCCTATAAAATAGCAAACTTAATGTTTGATCAAGGATTCGGGAGGGGGGCATTTCTTACATTTAGCCACTAATTTCTCACTAGGTGCCGCTTCATTCGGGCCTGTGAATCCTCCATGTCGAATGAGCCATTGCACTGTGCTTTTTGATTTAGCTTTAATTACCGCTTCGTCTAGGGGAGTGTAATCTTTGATGTCCATGCAGGTAGTAGCGGATCCATGTTGAATTAAACATTCCGTGATCCCAATATTGTCGGAAATAGCAGCAATATGAAGAGCAGTTCGACCATTCGGTAATGAGAAACTAGGATCAACTCCCCAGTCCAGTAGCTTCTGGACGATCTCGAGGCTCCCCTGTACAACAGCAATGTGAAGCAGAGCGCCGTGGGTCAAGTCTCTGGTTTTGAAGCGATAGAATCAAGCAGAGTTCCAAATTCAACGGGATGATTTTCAAACAGTGCTTGCAACAGATCATCTATGTAAACCCCATCCGACAATTCGGAAAGCAAGGTGCACGTGCGCCAAAAGAATGGGCTAAAGCTGGAAGTGGTCCAAACCGCAACATCAAATGCTGTTTGGCCAAAATTATCGTAATGACCGATCTGAGCACCATGGCGAAGCAGGAAATCGGCCACGTTGGAAGAGCCGTAGTCAATAGCCACCATAAGAGCTGAGTTGCTTTTGTTATTCAACACATTTAGCTCAGCCCCCGCATCCAGTAGAATTTCTGCTATCTCAACTGAGTCGAAGCGAGCGGCGAAATACAAAGCAGTCGATTGATCATGATCACGATGGTACATATCTTCATTATGTTCCAACATAATTTTCAGACAGCCACTTTTCTGAGTGAAAAGTGTACAGAAAAGGGGCGTGTGTCCGTTCTTGTCTTCCACCTTAGTTTCTACGCCTGCTTCGAGGAGAATCGAAATATGATCGATGTGGCCATTTTGAGCCGCTATTGCCAAGGCTGTTGTTCGGCCAGTGTCCTCATTTTTTTTCATTGACATCTGCACCCTTTGCAATCACGGCCCGAAGAGGCCGAGTGTCGGGACATGTCCGGGTTTCGTGGAGCAAAATGAGCCCTGGTCTCGATGCAGTCCCAAGATTTGTCTCATAATTCAAAAGAAACAAAAACGTCTCGATCGATTCTTCAATCAGTTCCCAATCCTCGCTAAGCAATGAATGAAAAATGGGTGATCTTTTCAAGAACTCGGCTTCATGGTTCGTATCGGCCCCATGATCCACCAGGTATCGCACTACTTCCAGAGATCCAGTATAAGCAGCGCCATGAAGAGGGCCTCCGATCAAATATCCAGTTGATGAAGCACACAGCCCTTTCTCGTGAAGTTCTTTCTCAATTTCCAAAGATCTGTATAAGCAGGCATAAATAAGAGGCTCTCCAAAAAACTTGATTCCCATTCAGTTTGTATAGTAGGTCGTTCAAATGTTTTGGTATGAATTTAGACGTACTACTCGCGGCACAGAATTCTTGTATCTATTACTCGGCCACTAGTAAATAATAGGAAACTTATTGCTCTTCACATTGCTGTGTCTATGTGAGAAGAGTGAAGTAACCCAACGATAGAACTTGTGGGGCAATGGGTATTGCATCAAAATAGACTCTGTCGACAATCAAATCTCTATTTTATGATCATTGTGACTTTGGAGGTCTATTCTGGTGCCCACTTTGCATCCCTTTAGACAGTCTTGCCTTTGCCCATCGAGCGGATTGCGTTCGCAGAACAATCAGCATGGAACCTATCCCAACCAAGTTTAGAATTCCCAAACCCAGAAAACAGTAGCCCCAACCCATTTTCTGTACAAGAGGCGCGATGATGGCCGCCGCTACAGCAGCAGCGGGACTGCGCAACATGTTGCCTAAAGCAAAAGCACCAGCGGCTTGCTGCGCAAGACACAAAGTCAAAAATGCGTTTGACGCAACAAACATCCACGACATTCCAAATCCAACTATATGATCCAATGGTCAGATGAAATATTTCGGGGTGTTTCAAGGATTCTGCCTACCGAGGAAGGTTGAAATCAAAGTAGCAGCCGGGTGAAGCGCATGCTCCACGAAGAACCCAAACATAATTAGCCCAGCCGAAGCTAGAAGAAGTCCCCAGATCTGGTCATTCAAACGTGCTTCGGGGTGAACATTACTCTCGCCAAGGGCCTGAACTGACCGCTTACGTCTCCAGTCAGAAAAATGGCCTCCTGAAATAGATCCAATCACCATGGCTACTCCTACGACAACATAGCCAGCACCAACCTCACTGCTTGACCAGTGATAGACATCACCAAGAGCGGATGGCAGTTGAATGGCAATGCAGAAATATGAAGAGTAGAGGATGGCGGTATTCATGCACGTGATGCCAATTGGGGGGTATTGGAAGAGCTTCCAGTATCCTTTCAAGGTAGGCTTGGGAGGGGGAGGTCCTCGCTCCGATTCCGAGACAATCGGAGAGGAGAATTTGGGAGGAAGGAAGGAGAAACCAGCCCTTGTCGGTGTATATACTCCCATTCCCCACACGTGCACGTAGAGTTTCAGGGAGCGCAAACACGAGGAGAAGCCATAACGCAACACCCGAGATTGCTGGATGAGCTAGGTCAGAGAAGTCTGGAATATGTTGCGTGAACTGCACCCACCCAGAAAGCCAAATATCCATCTCCAGGAAGCCTTATCGACTATAGCACCGCCTATCACCGGGCCTAGGATTGGACCGCATTGGGGACCGAAAAGGAAGTATGACATTGCTCGAGCTCGCTTTTTTGGTTCTATGATCTGCCAGTTGTAAGATGTAGATTAGCACGATGTGCAGTTTCAAGCGGCCAAAATGTCACTCTTACATCCGCCACGGTGCCGGCTCCCAGCGAGACAACAGCAGACGATCCAAACGCCTGCACTACCCGAAGAACAATAAGCGCCCCATAGTTGGCTGGGACGGCTGCAAGAAGCACATTTGCCAAAATGTAGACTAGGATGGAGACGATGTAGAGTGGTCTGCGTCCTTTCCAATCCGCAAAGCTTGACCAGATCAAGGGCTGTGAGGAATTCTGTTTAGAAACACACGTAGATATTTCGATGCCACGACAAAGACTTACTCCAAAAGCAAACACAATCATGAACACTGTCACCGTGATATTTATTTCTGCCTCTGTTCTGTGGAACTGCCGACCTACCACTGGCAAAGCCGGTAGGTAAATGTTCCCCGCAAGGGGACCAAATATGCCCGCAACTGTGATAATTCCGAGGATGAACCGCCGACGAGATAATGAAAGAGCTGTGTAAACAGGATTTGGCGGTGCGGGAAGTTCCTCACGTATCTCTTTCACTGGCGCCTTGGAAGAGAGGTGACCAGAAGGAGTTGGAGCAATACTGGGTTGTGGCTCCGAACGACGCACATTGCCAGCTTGAAGCTCAGATGTCGACATCTCAAAGATGCAAGCGATACAGACTGGGAATTTAATTAATCAGGTAGGTAGAAATATACTTATGGCTTGGTATATCTATATGTACTTAATGGATATTACAATACATGCGGCACGGATTATCCCGAAAACCACTCCCATTAAAGAAAATAAGTTCAAGTAGCCACAGGAAATAATTTTACAAAAAATAAATAAACATAAAAATAAAAATAAAAACCGATGAAATAAGAGAGAGTACAGCAAAGCACAAGAGTGAATACATGCCCGATACACTAGATCGGAAGTTCAATCAAGCTAAACAATCGAGGTTAGTGCTAGTCAATGCCAAGGATGGCCCCCATGCGGCCATGCGCACTCGACTGAGTTCACAGAGTAAAACTGCTCAAACTAGCTCACTCTAAATGTCAGATATCATCGGAAATATCGTTTATCGCAATTTATATAGGCAATATCCTCTCTTCCGTTCTTATTGGCCCCTGCAAATACTAAAGCCCTGGAGCGCGCGCCACTAGATATTGAGGCAGCAAAGTCGGGAATCTATATATCCTGTCTGTCTTTTGTTTTCAAGTTTGTTTTTGTTGATTTTGCTTTCTATCGCCTTTCCACTTCTACAATTTTACTCATTGAATGCCTCTTTCTCGCAACTCGGATTTTTTAAATCTTCTGTTCGGCAGTGGTGTCATCTCCGACCGCAATATGAACGTGGAGCGGGATTTTGTTGACGAAAACGTTGATAGAGACGAAGATGGGGATAAACAAGGGCTTCGGGCCACAGAACGCGACATCCAAAATGATACAAATGATCTGGAGCAGGCTAACTCGAAGTCTGCCTTCAACTCGAAGAAAGCACTGTGGGCATTTTTGGTGCTGTGCTATTCGGTATGCAGAGACCTTTTATGTTTTGTTTGAAATTAAGTTTGGTAGAGTATGATATAGGCTAACAATATTGCATTGGATAAATTACAGACTGGTCCAACGTCTTCCATGGTCTCGAATTACGTGACGGCGGCAATCCTCTCCGCAGCCAATCTCTTGGGACACCAGGCCGGATCGGACAAACCATGCCCACGCCGTGGAACAAACATTAGCTGCCTGGTGAAATTTGGTGGGGGAGAGATTGATTACAACAGCTACACGTGAGTACTATTTTGCTGGATTGCAGAATCTCCTTAGCTGACAGAAAGCAAGATTGTACCTCCGATCGATCAGTCGAGCCACGGAAGGCGTTGTGGCGATTCTCACGGCCGGCTTGGCAGACTACGCCTGTGGGTACACTCGATGGACTGGGATGGGCATTCAGAGCTGACCACATACCCCCAGATTACCGCAAGACGATGATGATGGTATCGATATTTCTGTTTGGGACATTGGCCTTGCCTTTTGCAGGGCTCACAGGTCAAACCTACAGCCATCTGACCGCCCTATCTGTATTATATTGCTTTTTGACGACCATCGGAGGCGTCTACACAGTGATCGAAGGGTCATACATCCCAATCTTCATGCGATCTGCGGGCTGGTTCCGTGACTCCCGCATGGCAAGCAACCAGGGCGAGAGAAATACGTGGAACAAAGGGGTCTCCATCAGTGTTCTCGCATTGGTTTCAAGCAATATCGGTGGCTTGACTGCCCTCATCATTGGCATAATTCTTGTTTATGGACGGGGATCCTACGTCCAGGTTGGGTATTTCAATTACCTTCTCGCTATTACAATCGGTGGCTGTATCACAAGTGAGTTGCACTTTTATTAGACAATGAGCCCATTTGTAATGATTCTTTTTCAGTTCTGTTTGCTCTACTTGGCCAGTACCTTTTGCCGTCGGTACCTGGAAAAGAGCTTGACCGCACAAAAACCAGATTCCCGTTGCTCGTTGCCTTCAGAAACTGGTTGAAATTGCTCAAAAGTGCCACCCGCTATTCCGAGGCATTCAAGTTTTGCATAGGATGGGTTATGTGGAACACTGGCTACTCTAACCACTTGCAGCTCATCGGTGCACTCTTCCTGCAGGTCACTGGATTTTCCCGAAGCTCCGGAGTATACTCGGTCTGGTCGTTTACTAGCGTCATATTTGCCTGCATGGGCAGTTTGAGCTTCATGTATCTCTACCCACGACTTCGATTGCCCGTCAAATCATACGCGTATGGTTTTCTCGTGGTAAATATTCTCTGTGTGCTATGGGGCTGCATCGGAATCAGCGACCATGTTACCATCGGTTACAAACACCAAGCCGAGTTTTGGATTGAGCAGGTCCTTTTCATGTCCACCAGTAGTGCTCTTCGGGCGTATAATCGCGCAATCTACTCTTCCATGATTCCGGAGAACTCCGAAGCGCAATTCTTTGGGCTAGAGATCACCTTGGATCTCGCTACTGGATGGATAAATCCCTTGGTAATGGGTATTATCCAGGATCGGACGCACAATTTACGATTCCCAATGATTCCAAACCTTTTATTGATGCTCGTTGGATTGGGACTTTACTCGCAGGTGGATATTTCCCAGGGAATTGAGCAGGCAAAGATCCCTTTGAGTCAATAGGTCAACCGGAAATTCTGTGAACTAGGAAGTCTGATTATTGTTAGATCGTGGAGTGGAGAGTGGGGAGTGTGATTCGAGACTGGAGCCATTGCGTATCCACGATAGCTTTTTTTCCGGGAAGGGTTCAGTATAGAAAGCTTTCTTGCGCGGAATTCGCTGCATATATCAACATGTGTTATTATTGACGACCTAAAGATGATACACCTTGAATTATAATTGCAGATGATTTAAAGAATTGCCCTCTCTGATCTTGACTTTTGGTCGAATACTTTGCACTTGGCTCGTCATTAATTCTCCTCGGTTTGTTTAGCTCATGGATACTCTTCTAGCAATTTATGATCGAAGTTCGAGATGTTCGCAAAATCAGATAATTCATTGGAAAAAACACAATCTGGTAACATGGAAACGCTACTAACTCGGGAAACAAAACATCATTTACGCCTTCCCTTGCGGCCCGAGAGAAACTATAAAATTCAAATAACACTAAAGCTTCGTAAAAACAAGACGTACGCCTCGTGGGTGCAGGGGACCGGCCTGTGGAGTAGAATTAGGGTAAGCGTGATGAAGCGGCGGAGGGGCCAATGCACATACAGGCGTCATTTGGATTTTCCATTCAGGGTCCAGCTCCCATCGGAACGCCTGAATGAGAACAAATAATGTGACCCTCATTTGCAAGAGAGCGAATTTCTCTCCGAGGCATGCGCGGGACCCGCCATGAAATGATATGAATTCGGCGCGCGCCTTGGCACTCCGGTACATCATGGAAATCTGCTCATCGGTGGCACCCCATCGCTCTGGTCGAAATTCATCCGCATCTGGCCCCCATGAGTCTGGATCCCGGTTGGTGGCATAACTGTTATATCCGATGTATGTGCCCCTGGGGATGTGGATGAGGCCACCGAGCCATGCGGGCTCTGCCACACGTCGGTTGATGAGCTGCGAGATGGGTGGTAATAGCCGAAGACATTCTAATATTGTTGCAGTAAGGTACGGTAGGGACCGCCAATCTGGGGTGGAGGATTTGCTTATGCCGAGACCTTCAATCTCCTGTCTGAGCTTTTCTTGTATTTCCTAGTTTCCCAATATTAGTCTTGCAAATTGAAGAGGATGAACCAAGGAGTGGGTCTCCTTAAAGAATGATCTGGGTATATACTCACCGGATGTTTCCCTAGGAGATACAGGGACGAGACCATAAGAAGTTGTGGATTCTCTTGGCCAGCCACATAGAGAACATTTAGATTATCCCGAACCTGCTTCGTATTCAAGGTTCCATCGCGCCACGCGGACCTGAGTCGGTCTCCGAGGCAATTCATATTCTCGCGATTCTCAAACTTTCTGCCTGGACTTGTAAGAATTTCGGCTTGCAATAGGTCTGAAAATTGCCGTATCAGTCGTCGAGCCTTGGCTCTAGACGGTATTACCGATGCGAGTCGGTCTAACGCAGGGAAGCTCATGTAAATGGGGCGAAATAGATATCGCTTCAAAGTCAGTTGAGTAGCATGGAGTGGGACCTCGTGCGCCATGTTCAACATCTGAGACTAAGAACTCCCTTTTGGCTTAGCAATTCGAGCAAAAAGTAAACATGGGAATATCAATATGCAAGTCAAGCCTCCACTTACACCTAGCTCTGTGCAGTCAAAAATGCAACACAGAAGATTCGCACTGGAATATCGTTGAAGGATATCCTGTATGGGGATTCCTTTGTCCAAAGACTTCCCCTGTAGCTGCCAAAGAATGTTCCGTAATTTCTCTGCTCTATCGATTATAGCCTTGGTGTGAAAGGCTCTCTGTAATCCGGGTTTGATGATAGCACGGTAACAACGCCACTCTTCATCTCTTGCGGAAATTATGTTGGATCCTGCAACCAGGGCATGGGTCCCTTTCTCAGTCGGTATACTTTGAAGTGGGCCAGATAGCTCACTTACCAAGAAATTCAGCTAAAACGCTGTGTGGAATCTTGTTTTGGTTGCCACTCTTGTTGTATATCTGCTCTTTCTTCAATACCTCGGAGATGAACGCCGGTCGTTGAATGATCACGTTCCATTGCCCACCGAAGAAAATCTTGATGGCTCCATGTTCATATAGAGGACCAGCAATATATTTTTTGAATATCTGCTCCTGATCAATCTCGAAAAAGATGGGTAACAGAGTAATCCAAAATGGGGCCGAGGGAATCTGGCGAGGATGCCATGGTGGCGTGAGAACAAACACAAGCGGTATAATCAATGTGAGAACCATCAGCACAACCAAAGTACACATCATGGTTATCTATTATGGGGTTTCTCTTCCGTGGAAGAATAATCAAACTTGCTCAAAGGTAACTCGAGACTGTTGGAAAGATTCGTTCTGAGAGGACGCCTGAGCGTCCGCTGTGTCAATTGGCTCTATTTATGCCGCTACACATGAAGTCGGCGACTAAGGGTGACCAATTTGGCCTCTTTCTGCCTCAATACAGGGTATGAAATGTCATTCCCGGTTTTTTTTTCTCAACCTTCGGGTTGGTTTCCCACGGATAGCAATCCAATGAGTCAATTTCGAATTAGCAACGCTTTGTACAGATCTAAATGTAGAATAGCTCGCCTATTTTCACATCAAGTGGGTCTGTAATATTGCCATTGAGTTAATTCTGAGTTGTATTATCGTTGGTAATAGGGGCCAAAGTGTATTATTGCATGGTAAGACGAGCTTGAGGCTCGTTCTATTGCCTGCCTATATCCCCTGCTTAAAACAGGAGATCAGTATCGTTCAAGGGGAGTTTTTTACATCACAGACATACACCTCACGCAGCGCTCTGAAGAGTATCACAAGCATGGCTGATTGTATATATGACCGATTAGTTGCCATATACAGCCGCACACATCAGGGTGACCTGATCCAATGTTTTGGCGGCGACGTACATTCGGTGCATTCAATCTGGTTTCTTATCGAACAACAGCTCAACCCGCAAGAGTTCAATTCATACCATTCTCTGTCAAACACTGCCACTGATGGGCTCTCTTCCCCTTCCCAACTTGTCAACATTCACGAGCTTCGCCTGCCTCATCCGTCCACCATCGTGGGGATTGCACTACGTCCGGGTAGCACTGGACTTTCTATTTCGTATTTTGAGGAGTTCTTTTGCTATCTGTTGCTACAGCAGATTGCGCGACTTTCCATTGTCCTGATGGGCAACCAAGCCATTGCGGATGTCTCAATTGCACAACAGGTGGTTGATCTTTGCAATGATGAGCTGTTGATTCATCCCTCGAACTCTCAATGGGAGGCCGTGGGTCGGGACTATTTCTTGCAAAAAATATGCTTCTTCACTTCACGAGAATTGACTATTGAAATGTGCTTACCTGCATTTCCATGCAAATCCTCAAACCCAGATAAGGTTGCCGGGGCACTTCCAGACCGTGGTGAAGAGCTAGCTCTTCGGCGACTCTATTCGGTTTCACGAAAAATAAAGTCAATCTACGAGCCCGGTGTGAGAATTTGCATTATAAGCGATGGACACGTGTTTAGTGACTGCAGTGAGTAGATCCCCTTTGGTAAAAACATTCTTGCTATTTTTTCTAAGTACCTATGATCGGTTAGTCGGAGTGGACGACGACAAAGTGGACGAATATGGCCTTCGACTACATGAGCTCAATGAATCCATAGCCCTCCAGGAAGGGCAGCCTGGTGTAGTCTCATTTCAGTCTCTGAGAGACATCTTTCATTCAACTCCAAAAAGTGTTCTCGGAGAGACAGGAGCGTGTCAAATAGAGCTACCCATTCTTGAACACTTTCTTGGCACCAGTATTGCGAACGAAACTGAATTTTGCCGACAAGCATTGGCATTGGCTTGCCAACCAAACAGAAGCTCCTTAAGGACCCTGATAAAAGGCCAGGATCCCGCAATTGTCGCACTCTATCGTGGGTTTTCGCGTTTCATGTTAGAGGATCTTGCATTGCATCCTCGCTCACAGTCAACTTCACGATCACAGAGGAAGAAAGTCGCTGAGAAGATATCATTTGAAATGTTGCTACGCAACCAAGCTTACTCCAACCTTGTGGAATTGTTTTTCCCCGTGCACGTGCGACTTTCGATCCACGCCCATGTTAACTCTGGCCCCAAATTTGGCATCTCGTTATTTGATCGATCGAAAACTCGCGTGATTGACAATTTAAACGACCTGTCGAGCATTGCGAAGCCGTCCCATGACCTCCTGCATATTCCAACCCCGTGGCACAACTGCGTTTTCCAAGTATCGGGAAGTGACTTCACATATATCACCAAATCTAAGGTAATCCATGATGCTCGAATGTCAGGCCTTATTCGAGGACACTGGGTCAGGCAAGACCGAGACAGCGCTTCGGGTGGGTATTTCCATGTCGATGCTCCCGAACGGACTGAGACAAGTCAGATCACCGCTGTGAGCACTTCAAAGTCTCCAATCGTTTCATCTGTTCCTGCAAGGGCTATTCCCGCGACGGAAGATATGGCGATCAATACTAAGAGGACAAGTAGAGCTTCTCGAAGTTTCATTTTCCATGGCATCAAGAGGCTATTCCGATATAGAACTCGGAGTTCCCATTCTCATGGCCCCCACTCCCATGCTCCAGGAGGAATGGGTGTGGCATCCTGAGCTACGTGTTGAGATCTATTGACAATATGCGGTCTTCGTTTGTGGTGTTAAGGCCGCGCGTGGTGTTTGAGTCGCCGGATATGAATCATCCGACTCGAAGAAATGCGTCGTGCCACGGATCGTTTTATAGTCCTTTTTATTTGTTTTCTCAAAGTCCAGTGAATTCACAGTTGCGTTAAATGTTCGAAAAGTGAGATGTCCTCCAATGGCTCATTTATCTCGGTACATATGCATAAAGCTAAGCAATGACCCGTTAACGATTCATCAATTCGCATAGATCTTCCTTGTGATCATATGAATAGCTTTTAATCTCACAATAATAAGATAGAAACTGCAAAGCAGACTTATTCAACAGCAAGCTCTTTCCCCCGGTTCCTCAACGAGCTTACAAGGTTTTTCCAGATATTACCAATGGTGAATGCCCAAGTTGGAAAATCCCCCCTAATAGCTGGTTTGAGATGGACAGCATCCACAGGCCTGAAAGTAAAATGTACTAATAGAAGAACACGATATAGAAAAGCAGCATGGTAGATGGTATCTCGAAGTGGGTTCGATTAAACAGACTTAGGAATATTTGATTGATTAGATTAACTGATAACATGTGCTTTTAGTGACCCTCGTGTGCATTTCCATGTATTAAACCATGTAGCTAAATACAACGGCTGAAACTGCCAAGGGAGCTTCCTACTAGGCTTAATGACACGCAAGCAGACCGCTAAAGACGCCGTATGAGAGCGTGTTTGACCTGCGCACGGCGACTTCCATAAACCCCTTCAAATTGAGGGGCATCTACACAACCAGCTGTAGATCAGAGCCTACTCCACATATTTCATGGTTTCAACTAGGCTACATATCAGCGGAGATCAAGCTGTTCGTGTGACAAAATAATCATCGCTTCCAGGGCGCAATTAAATATTTTTGATCCTTAACACGTCCCCTTGCCACGGGGTGATCTATTTGAGAAATGAGACTTGGAAGAACGCGCCTAGTGCCAGCCGAGCTGCCTTTTTTATACTTCGATCAATACGGTCTGGGCTGGAGCCTGAAGATCGGTCCAATGCCAGGGATGTTGATGCGATATGGATACTACCGTGGAGGTCATGGTTATTCTGGCGATTCTGGCAAATTTGGGAACGATGAAATCATCTGGCGCCTCTTATCTCGAAATAAAAGTTTTCGGTGCCTGATTTTGGTGGTCCTTGCGTTTGCACAAGTGTGTTTATTCCTAAGCCTCGTCACTCAAGTGCAAATTGAGACACAGAGAGCGGATCAATTCTCTCGACAACTTCTGCATCGCCACCAGGACCGGGCTCTCAGTACAAGATCCTTTATGGCCCAAGCTGAACGGGTATTACTGAAATGGATCGATCTGGCCTAGGTTTGACACCTTAGGAGGCTTTCTATCGAGAGATGCTTTCGTACTGTACCCACTATGTATAGTATTAGCAGCGTAAAAAATATCATGCTTCTCCCAGTGGCTTGCGTTGAAATTCCTCCATGTGAAAAAATGCCTAGGGTGATTGTCTTGCGGAAAGCCATGACCTTGCACGTCAAGTTCGATTGATGCGTGGCAATGATATGGGATCCGGAAACTAAATTGATCACCAGAAAATGTCAGACGATGATAAGAGCATACCTCCACTTGAGAAGTTTTGAGAGTTTATTTATGAATTCGGATTGGTGGGGTACGTGGAGTCTGGGCACTAACTAGTTATGTACAGTAGGCACATCAGCCCTGATTTGGAGCATGCTGATACTCTCACTCGGCGCTCGGCCCTGGGGAACGCCTCGACCTGTGGGGCGAGAATTCCATCACCCCTGCCAAGAATGCCGGCGTGATATTTGTGGTAAGACCGTGTGTTCTCGCGTAGTGGCTGAACAATTTGAGCAGATTTGAGGTTGGAAAAGCCGCCAGATCATTGCAGTGTCTTTAGGCAACGCGCAACGCGCAAATGAGTGTACGTACGGCAGTCCATAGGTGCCAGTGGGCAATAATTAGTAATTCACCCACACCGTCTGTCTACCCTGGCCGCCTAGGCGATCAAGTCGATTTTTTTTTATTTATAAGTGCGGTCGTGCTCGAAAGAGTGTTCATTAATAAACTATGCAGTACACTGAGTTTATTTACAAAAAGCAAGTGAGCGATGGCTACTGAGCACAAATGTTTTGGCATACAAAAATCAAGCGGATGGTCGGCCTCCACTGAGTACTATTCATTTCATTTCTTTCATTATCCATTTATTATAAGAACTGAAAGCACACAGCAGAGTACTATCTCATGGTATCGTTCCTGCCTCTGCGGCAGCCTTCACCCAAGTCTCTCTCTTTTGCAATTCCCTGAACCACTTGTCCACATTCGGGTACTTTTCGAAAACCTCCTTCCATCTACCTGCCTTTAAAGCCGCCCCATTGGGCAAGTGAAAGAGGTCCGCCAAAGTCAATTCATCTCCAGCAAGATATTTCTGTTTAGCCAAAGTTTTGTCATAAACAGCGAGGACTGTATCAAGGTCTCTCTCGGCTTGTGCGACTCTTGCTTCGTCAGGGGAACCCAGTCCTTTCTTTCTGTAATCCACAATTAGTGTATGTGCCAGGAAATCAGCAAACAAAGAAAACGTACGGTCTGATGATGAGCTCAGTTCCTATGGTTTCGGCGGCGGCGGCAAAATAGCTTTGTTCGATAGAGCAGGCTTGCTCAAAGCGCCCATATGCTTTTTCATCTTCCTCTGGAACGAGCTTTGTTCCAGAAGGATATTTTCTATCCGAAGATATATGTCAGTATTATTTCGTCTCTCCTCGATGGTGGCCCTAGACTTGCCTGGCAAGATACTTGCAAATAGCCCTACTTTCAAACATCAAGAATCCATCATCCTCCAGCACAGGCACCTTGCCAAAAGGCTGCAGCTTCATGTACTCCTCGCTCTTCTGATCACCCTTCGCAATGTCAATGAGAATGAATTCGTATGGTAATTCCTTCTCTAGAATTGTGACCAATACACGCGAAGTGGACATAGCAGAGCCATAGAGTTTGAGAACCATTTTTCAGAAGAAGTGGTGATCAATGCAAGTATTCGTCTTAGGAATCTGAAGGAGTGCAATTTGTGAAGGATTACATTCTGTTATACGACGAGGTTCGAGTTGTACAACGTTGGCTGATCACACGTGCTACCCCGCTTTCTACTCCCTTCCAAGGTTTATCTACTTGTTTTGATTCAAGAAGAACGTTCTTCAAAGCTCAGTTCTTGCACAGTAATCCAGAGCTTTATCTTATCTAATATGTCTTCAAATTTTCGGCTTATACGCCGACGCCTCAACCTGCTCAACACCATCCGCTCGACACAACCACGACACACGATCCTTTGCATACTGTTCCACCCTAGGCTTCAACTTCGTCTCATGTAAATTGAAATCATCCACAGTCCCAATACGTAAGATCTTACTTCCCGGGAATGCCTCTCCAACGCGATACATCAGCGATCCACACTTAGAGCAAAAGAAGTTCGCCATAGCTTTGCCGGAGGCGATAGTTTTCGACTGGCTGAATTCAGTCAGGACGTCACGACCTCGTACGTGCTCGAGATATGCGTCAGAAATGATGAAATTAGATGCGAACATTGATGCTGTGATTTTGCGGCAGTCTGTGCAGTGACAGAGGAATGTATCAATCAGTCCTGGGCCTTGAGTTGGCTGGTAGAAGTTTAGGTTAGTATACCGACGGAAAGAATTAGAAAGATAATCGCGAGACACCTGCGGGCATCTAGAAGTTGGCTTTCTGGAAATTACTCACGAAAGATAATTGCACAGCTCCGCAGTAACATGTGGCCGTGGCCTTGTCGTCTTTCGACCAACCATCCTCTGCGCCACCGGATAATGGGATATAACACTTGGTTTTATCCGAGGGTGGGCCCATATTGCGTAGTTCAAATTTAGTCGATGTGGGGATGATACAATTATTTGGAAAAACGCACTCCTCGATGGTCAAACTTGCTGGTGGTCACGGAAGTTTGAAGTGCTTACAGTACTAGTTTATATACTTGGACTCGGAATTACTAGTTGACCAGGGATTACCAAGCAGCCCGAAAGTTGAGAAGACCCCGGGGACATTCTACCCACACGGCTAGATAGAAAGCCCGGGCTGCCCACTAGGGACTGGTACCATAATTACCCAATTAGGAGGGAGAGACGAGGAAATAACCTTAATCTAAAGAGACCATAAAGCACCAGCCGAGAAGAAATCGCCAATCACTTTGAAATAAAAGTATCTCTTACCTACTAGTAAGTTTTTGAAAAAAGGATATAAAATAAATCTGATAAACCAAACAAGTTCACACCGAAGAAATAACAAGTAGAAAGCAAAGAATATAAATCCCAACGTAATAGAGCCCTCAGTCCCAAAATCAACTCAAACCACGCCAACTTGGAACAGCTGAAAGTTGATACTAGTAATACTACTTAAGCCACCTCACATATAACCATCGAGTTTAGAAGTCCTCATTAGGAGAAAAGCAGCAAGTATAACAGCCCTCAGACTGGAGAACCGCCGAGCCCTGAAAAGAGAAATCAATTAGCAAGCCATCCATTTGACTTCGCACAACCCGATCAAATAAGCAGGGAAACATGGATAAAATACTCACATAAGGCGGACCACACTGTGCCTCCTCAGCCGAAGCAAAGCACTGACCAAGACAGAAAGAACTGCCCTTATCAGCGCCAAACTTATCATGCACCTGCACCGGCGCAACATTGGTACCCGGAGCCAGAGGGGCAACTGGAGCGATATCACTCTGCTCGCCAGCATTAGGGTTAGTCATCTGCTCAAACCTCGATTCCGACTCCCACTCCGAATCTTTCGGGGCCGCATTCAATGGCTCCGGAGCCTGAGCGGAAGGAGGAACGCCCATACCACCGGCCGGAACACCGATATGTCCATCCGGAGCAACGGCGGGTCCGTGACCAGCTGACATGGGACTCGCAGGGGGGTAAGGAGCTTGGTGCAGGTGTAGAGCGTGGCTGGGGCGGTGGGTTGGCGTGGTGCTTGCCACGTAGTAGTGATCGGAAGAGGGAGTGCCGTCGTGGTGGCCATGGGCGTAGCCGTAGCTGGGACTGTAGCTGGGAGCCGCAGAGCTCGAAGGGTCAAACATGCCTGAAGCGTAAGGGAAGCTTGAGGCTATCGGTTGGATGGATGGTTTGGCCATGGGCATCATGGTGGATGGGGTTGCTGTGGGCGGGGAGGTTGCTGGGTGCTGGTTTATGTTGTTGTTGTCGTCGATTTTGTGCCATTCGCCTGATTCTTCGAGACCGTAGGCGTGTGCAACTTGTGGCACGAAGGATTTCACGAATTGGGCGCTTGTTCCTGCTGCTAGCAGGGTGAGGATGGTGATGTGCATTTTGGCGGGTTGGCGTTGGACCTGGGGTGTTCGTGGTGGTTGGCGTAGATGGCGTTGGGTTGTCGAGGGAAGGGCGAGGAGAAGGTGTGAGGATTTGGCATGTTTAACATAGCAATTCTTTTCCTTCTCTCTCAAGGGGTTAGTTCTTGTTTTGGTGGTGTGGTTGCATTTTGGGCCGCGTTGGAATGTGAACTTCACTTGTATTGTTGCCCTCGAACTTTGTACGTCGATTAGCAGCTTCATACATATTTGGGTGTATTCGTGTGCAATGAATGGCTTGGATTGAAATTAAACGCGATATATCGGTATCTGTGGGCTTTAGTCAAATTTTGGCTTGAAAATCGAGGTAGATGTCGCGATTGCTACTTAGGGCTCGGGTATGCTCACATTGAAGCGGAGACGCGGCGAATTCCCCCTACATGCCTCGCAGGCAAAACAAGCTCAGCCCGAGAGAGCTAGTCTATTCTTATACGTACGCTTATGGATTGTCGGCACCCTCATTGCTCATGGGACCAGAGAAACCGGAAGCGAAATAATAGAATAAGGATGAATGCACGAATCGAGTCAAAATAGTAGAAAATGCATCAGATCCATACATCGTTTAGACCAAATCTATAGAATAAAATCAAATTACAAGAAAGAAAGGAGACTGAGTCCAAGCTCACGCTCAAGCTCAAGCCCATCACCAACTCTTCCTCGTCTTACTCCACATCCTCACAAAATCAATCTTCTCCTTAACCCCCAAACCCACACGCTTGACCCGTCCCAGTCTCGCCAAAGCCTCCCCAACCTGATCTAACAACGCCCCATCCGCCCCACTAGCCTCCCCATCAACCTGATCCAGCGTATCAAGATAATTAGTCTCAAAAGTCGACTTACGCGTCGATCTCGCAGGCGGAAGATCGATCGCACTCGCCCCACGCTGCACCGCTTCCGCAATACGAACACGAATACAGTGCGTCGGTTTGCTTAGAAGTGTCCAAATGAAACTGACATAACTTCCAGGAAGCGGGGTCACGACGTCGACAGGCGTGTAGCGCAGGCTGACGGGGAAGATCTTGGTTTTCGACGGTACGCCGAGGAGAGACTGGCTTAGGGGCAGAATGCCGCGGCTGTTGGTTGTTGTGCATTCGGGGAAAATCACGATGGGCCGGTTGGGGTGTTTTGAGACCAGGGATGAGACGTCCACAAGAGTTGTGCCGGGTGCCGGGCTGATCGAGGGTGGTGCGAAGGCGCGGAGGATGGCTTGTAAAAGGGAGATGCGCTCTACTTGTTTTGTGTTTGGGTAGGAGGCTGTGAAGATTGGGTCGAAGATTGCGGCGAGGTAGACTGCGTCAATGGGTGATGTGAAGGATGAGGCGATCACTGAGCCGGGTTGTGGGAGGCGGGCTTGTTGGTGTTTGGAGAGGGAGCTAAGAAGAAAAATCTCGAGGTTAGCTAGGTCCAACTTGCAGTTATGCGCATATTAGGAGTAAGAGGAAGATGGACGAACCCTTTTCGCACTCCGTCCACTTGCAGGTCAATCCACCATATACTCGGCACGCCGAGGATGCACCACAGTGCGGCCTTTTTGCCCAGTGACCCAATTGGCAGCCATTGTAGGATGACGAAGTAGGCAACAGTGACAAATATGAACAGCGGCAACCTGAAGCAAAAGAGGAAGACGCGGAGTGGGGTCTGCAGACCGAGAGGCTCTGAGGGGATGGGGAGAAAAGGCGCAATGCCGGAGCCTGTTCTTTTGTCAGAGGGGGGTGAACCTAGCAAGAGAGGTGAGATGGATCGGGACAGGGACTAACCTCGATCTCGGAACTGCGAGAACTTCTCCATCTTGTTTGCAAACAAACAGAGAGGGTGGGGGTGATCACTGCCGGTGGTCAATCAAGCTGATCGTAGAAGATAAATGGTGAGGTTCACAAGGAAGTTCCCCGGCCTTCACATGCGAATATCACGTGAGTGCTGTCATGATGCAGGTTCAGCCTAAATAAGAAAGCTGACTAATGCGGTGATCAGCTTAGGGCGAACCAGACGGGGTCGATCCGTGGATTTATGCTACCCTAAATGAGATGTAGAATGGAATGGATGTTGGCTACTGCTAGTCGTAGAAATACTACTACCTAGTACTAGTTACTACTAGCAGGGCACATCATGAAAGAATGCAATTTGAAATATATTTAGAACCGGAACTCCCTTGGTGCAAGTCTATGATAGACATATAAATATATAGTATAGGTACTGTACAGGCTGTAGAGGGTATCCATCTAATCTATTCCCTACTCCTCATCTTCAAAGTCCCCAACAACAAAGTCCTCCCGGGGCGTCAGAGGAAGACGGAAGACCCAAATAGCCGCAGCCACCATGCAGAACAACGAACTAGTGACCATCCACGCGAGTCCGATCCAGAACCCTCCAAGGCGTAACCCGAGTTGGAACACCGCTGTAATAGTCAAGCTGGCGACCACATTGCCAACAGACTGCAGGATTTCAATCACCGTGTACAGTCGAGCGGTCTGGTCCCGGTCGACGAGCGTGGTGATAATTGATCGCGTGAGGAAGACGAAGCCAGAGCCCGAGGCCTGGAGCATCATACTCGGGATCAAGGTGCCGATGGCGGGAGAAAGTCCGATACCCAATGTGCCCAGGGTGAAGCAGAGAATACTAGCCCGTGCTAGGGAGAGGTCCTTCTGTGTGGATGAGTGTCGGCTGTTGAGGTAGTGTTTCTTCAGATATGGGAGGCCCCAGAGGAAGACTGGGATAGTGACTGTGGGTCGGAATGCGACGAGGAGATTGGATTCCGCTAATGACCAATGGTAGCGGGTGGAGATATATTGGGTAAGGAACCAGGAGGAGCCGCGACTGAGACGGTAGATTAGAAAGACCGATAGGAGAAGGAGTACTGGTTTATGGTTGAGGATAAAGAGATATGGCCGGACGTAGAAGCGAATGTTTGTCCGGCATTTTTCCCACCAGGATCGGACCCGCGAGGTTGTTTTCGGATAGCTCCATGACATGTGCGCGTCCATTGATGGACGGGTGTTCATTTCGCTATCTGTGTCATTGGGGTTAGTGTAGTGTTGTTTGGGCTCAGTCTCGTCGTCGTCGAATTCCGAGAGCTCCACGTGGACGGGCTCATCCTTGGCAGTGAAGGTATGTTTCGTTTCGGGGAGGAGAAAGGTCAATAATAATCCAAGGAAGATGATGATAAAGCCAATGAAGAGCGGGATCCAAGGATTCAACGCCATGAGCCATGAACTAGCGGCCGTGGAGACGAAATCTGCGCCCATCGAGACAATGCCGAATTGGAAGAACATGGCGGCTCTATTGTAGGGTTATTTTTATTAGCATTGCGACTGTTATACACCCCATCTACCCAGGACAATGCATACCTCTCCGATTCAGTGGTCACATCCGCCATCATAGTCCAAATGATAGCAAAAGCAACAACGGGACCACCTCCAATCAGCCACGCCAAAGAGGACAACCAGATCGCCCGCAAGGGGAAGATATCCGAGAACCACATCACAGTCACGGTAATGATGGAATTAATCGCGAAGCCCGGAAGACCCAAGGCCAGGGTAGATTTGCGCCCGCGCCGGTCCGCCAGCAGACCGTAAGGAAAGGCCATGGCCGCGCCTGAAGATCAATGCAATGCTCACGTCAGATGCATCCGGACAAGGAATATGGAATAAGCACAAGGGAACACATACTCAACAGGCCATCGAAAAACATATGGTAACCCTTCACAGCGGCCAACTCCGACTGAACTTCCGGCAATTTGCACTGGTCCTCGGGGATGTATCCATTGGCGCCAATTTTGGAGGGATCGACAACGGCGAAATACTGTCGACAAGCGATGGATTCCAGAATGCGGACCATCGGGCCCTCCAGGAACGCGAAGCCGATGTCCACAGCTAGGATCATCAGGAAGAGGATCAGCTTCAGCCGGAAGCCAATCTTCTTCGCGGCAGCAGCGGAGTCCGCATTGTTCTGGTGGTGGGGGGGACTTTGGTTCGGCAGGGGTGTTGGTGGTGGTGCCGTCGGAGGTGCTTTCGGGGAGGAATGGGGCATCTTCGCGGGAGGAGCGGGAGTATTCAGGGGCGGAGGCCATGGTGGCCGGGCATGCCGTGGGGGGTAATTATAAGATCTATAGTTATAAGGAGGGGAATAGTGAGTGTCCCAATGATCCAAGGTTTGAGGTTAAAATTAGGAGAAAGGAGAAGAAGACATGGTGTCTGGAGTAAAGTAAAGTAAGAGGAGTAAGGTCAAGTTGTCCAGTTGCGCGCCAATCGTCGCAAGCGGAACCGTCACGCAGTCTTGGCGGGTCGCCCCACTGGGAGATCGTAGGGCAGAACAGTAGTAGAACATAGAGTATAGTATACCAAGCCTTGTTGGAAGATAAGTTCTACTATAATTATTTCTCAGTCATTATTCCACGAAAACTCCTATGATACTGTTCAAAAATACACCTAGACATTTGTAAATGGACTACGGAATGCCTGCGCGGCCGCGCGGGTAATCATTTATACTCCAAGTCCTTTTATTGTATAGAGTTATACTACTAGTACTACCCCAAAGATCCTTATCCATCGTGCGCATCAATTATTGGCCTTGATAAATTCTTCCAACCCTCTCTTACCCTTTTCCCCATTGACTTCATTGAGCCCAACAATTGGCGCATGCGGCCAAGATCTTATGACTGTGAATACTATGGCTTATTGTGGCCTACCAGGGATTCTGCCAAACTGTAATGTTCCCCCAGCAGAATAATATCGATCTGTATGCCACCGCATAGCTCACATCTATTACAACCCTTAGATGTGGGCTGTTTCGCGGTGTTAAAGCGATCATATAGTGCGTTAGTGGACCAACAGACACGATGTGGGATAAATCATATCGACAAGCTTGATTTCCTTACCGCGTATCCAGACGCACGTATCGAGGCGTTTAAGACTACTACTATTCAACATGCTTTAAAGCGACCGGAATAGTACCAATCGACGCAGAACCAGTGTTATCGAAGTTAAATATTCAGCTTCGTACGCCTACACCAATACCTTCAAGACCATTAAGCCCATCAAGTGTTTACTGCCCTGAAACACCAGCAAATTATAAGCAGCTTGTTAAGCATAAAGCCTCCACTAAGCGTATATTTCGCTTTTAATCATCAGCATCTACAAGCCCTATTCGGCAAGAAAAAGACCAGATTAAACAGGTCTACAAGGCATGTGAACTTGCGTTAAAAGACAACATTTTATTACGTGAGGAAGACAAGGGTCTACGCTGGTGGCTGACGTAAGCGGCACAAACAAAACGAAGCAAAAACTCCTTTGGCCTTTCAACCCGAACACTTCCGATACAGGGGTTGTCAGATCTCACTAAGAAAGTCTGAGATGAAGGGCGGAGGGGCGCTCAGATTGCAGGATCCCAAGCCCTGCGTGCGCGTTGATCGAAGGTGGGGGCGTGGGACGCGGGCTTGTTGTGCCTACTCGTATGGAGCGCCGTACTATTGATATCCCGCCTCCTCAAGCAAGCTTCCCTGTGCTTATACCACTGCTGATAGCTCCGAAAGAACCTTGTACAGAATTACCAAGCAGAACTGCCACGCAATTTTGGCGGATCGCCCAATCGGGGGATTGTAGGGCAGGCAGAACGGTACCTTAGATACCTGGGTACATTTATGGGGTTTTAATGTAACTTGATTCATACTAGTAGTAAAATTTGTTGATGGAGCCAAATGGAAAATTAGTTGGACTCATCCGTATCATGTTCCACATATATTCCAGAGAGGCCTGCTTTTTGGCGAATCTTTTCCGCCACTTCGATACCCTCACCAATGAACTTATACGGATGCCGCATAAAATCGATTTCAGCTAACTTCTTCGCCACTGATGATTCCTCATTTTCTTGCGTAAGTGTTGCAGTGAGTGTTTCTCCGCGTTATGAGGTACTTGATCGGGTAGACTGAGTACTCGTAGTGGAAGTGCTTAACAGAAAAATAGAAGGGGGCTTGTGGAGGGGGAGGGGACTTAGAGAGGATCATACTAGTACTACCTAACTACTAGTAGGAACTAAGTTCGAGGGGGGGGGGGATTTGTAAAGCAAACCTTGGAAAGTAGTTCTACTAGGTAGTACTACTGACCTTGGAACACATCATGATGTCACGAGCAAGATATACTATCGGGGAGCAGTTCTAGTAGCCTTGAAAGATCCGAGTCGGCAAACTGATCTTCTACTATTAGTATGTTGGATGAATAGTTACTACAATGAATACTAATCCATGTTGTAAGAGATACCGTAGTATAACTACGATAATTTGGAAGATATTTTCTGAATATGGGGTATCCTATATCGAACTACTACTAGTATTTTAAAGTGCAGTTCAAATCATGGTGACGGAAAACTTTGGATTGAACATAGCGAGTGGCGAAGAAACTATTGCCCTCGGTGAAGCTATTCACACAATACAATTATCAGTTTCTAAATTTGCATAGGGAACACTAGTATTAGTACCAAAATTTGGGGACTTTGAATCACTGGGTCGATTGGTGTGCACTGTTTTGCTCTAAAGTAACAAGTACTTTTCTATTTCCCTCTGCCTACAAGGCATTTGACTATACACAATAGATACATCGAAACTATACAAAGACAGTAGATACACTATTGGTATCCCGCCTCCTCAAACAGACTTCCCCGCGCTTGTACCACCGCCGACAGCTCCAGGAGAAACTCGTACAGAATGACCACGTTAGTCAGAACGTGGCCCAGAGTCGCACCCGGGGAGTCAGTTTCCTCCGCGTTCGCTGTCGCCTCACCACTAGCTTCATCACTGGCCCCGACGGGTTCCGCGTCCGTTGGGGTTGACCCCGTCGCTGTCACTGCAGGGGGAAATGGCGTGGCAAGGCGTCGACGCAGGGCCTCAGCCGTCACTGTTCGTGACGTTGAAGATCCACGAGACTCATCTGGGCGTGCAACGGACTCTCCCCGCATAGCCATAGCACTAGGATTCATAGCGGGAGAGCCAATATTGTTAGGGGAACGACCCCGAGACCCAGGCAACGAAGATTCAGGCGATCCCGGGAACGACGGGCGCGAGCGATCCACTGACCCCGGGACCGGTGGTTCAGAGGCCTCGCGAGAACGAACAGGCGTAGGCGTCTGGGGGCGGTCACCTTGGTGGAGGAGTTCTCTTCTAGCAGCGACAAGGACGTCGAAATCGGGCAGATCTTTCTGCCACTGGCGCACCTGTTCGACGAGCTTTTGCAGTGCGAGGGTCAACGTGGGCGCTGCGGTTTCGGGCCATGTTGGGACCTGGTATGCTTGGCGAACTTGATCAATTGTGTCGGAAGACTCTGATGAGGGTTTGTCGTAGCATGCCGGGTCGACCAGCACCCAGCCATCCAAGGCGAATAAGTGTGAAGATGCCAAACTCATAAACACTCCAGTCAGTGCAAGATTGACGATCACGCTATTTGTGAAAAATGTATCTAGGCATGTGAGTAGACCCTGCACGATCGGGTCATCCTGTTGAAGTTGTTGCGGAAGTGGGACCACTTTCTCGGCCTCCTCATCAGATACAGGGAGACAAAGCCGCGATTCGAGGACCCAGGTGGCATCGGCCACGTAGTTATCGTAGGACTCGTTCAAGGACGATTCCGTGAAAATCGAAGTAGCGAGACCAAGAAGATGCTCCAGCTCTGCATTAAAAGCACCGATCGACCGTTGCCGCGCTGGTTGGCTGGGGATAGTGTGGATAAGAGATCGTGCGAATGGGTGGTGGCGTTGGAGGACAACATTTAACAGGCGCAGGGTGGCGAGCACAGTTTGACGATTGGCAGATTGCAAGCCAAGCAACGCCAAATCACGCAAGTTAAATAGAGAGGGGGAGGGCTGAGCCGCCTCAGACGACAATGCGGCCAGCACATTGATCGATTTCCGACGGCTGGCCGACATATCCATCTGTTGTTCGGGTGGCGGGGAAGAAGCCAGCAAGAAATGCAAGATTCGGTGAACCAGCTCGCCCTGTTCAACCGAGTCGAGAATCCGGCAGAGATAAGTTAAAACTGCAGCTGTCGAGCCGCCAGCCACATCGGATGACTCCAGTAACGAAGGGTATCTGGGGTTGTTAGCAACGATCGATGAGGCTTGAAAAGGGGAAAATTCACAATAATTGTTCAAGGAATAGGACCTGGAAGTGATCCAAAAGAGTGTCGTTGACTTCAGCGGACTTGCAATGGTCGATGGTATCCTGCCAGAAGAGCAGATATGACATGAATGTGTCCATTGCTTCGCTCAATGTGGGCTGGAGGGCAGTCTCCTCCTTCGCATGGTCGGAGAGGGCGACCACCCGAGGCACATCGTCGTCGGTTGGGATGTATTCGAGGCTGGAGGAAATTAGTTCCAGTCGTGGCTTTCAATGTTTTCATTCGTTTAATGAACTGTACTCACCTTCCCAACTGACTGTAGAGTGCACCTAAGCCAATAGCCATCAAAGTCGCCAAATCACTTTCAATCAACCATCTCTCGAGGCTCTTGGAGCGAGATGCAGTTTCGATAATATATAAAAGTCCCGTCCGCGCAAAGTCACCGGCGCTCTTGTCACTGTGGACATAGTCGACCAGCATGTAGAAGAGAGGGAATTCATCCTTACGCGTCGCACCCGCAAACTCCGCACCACTTGGTCCTGTTGACTCCGTATCTGAGCGGACCGGGGTAACGCGTGGCCGGAACCATGTTGATAAGGTCTCGGGCTGCAGGCGAATGTTGTTGGCGATGCCGAAGAGGAGTTCCACTAGAAGTGTCTCAGTTTTGTCGGATGTTTTATCTGCCTGACGGACAAGGTCGACCAAGGCGCGAGAAAATGCCGTCGAGATGCTTTCCTTTGGTCTTCCCCTTCCCCTTTCGCTCTCCTCTTCTGTCTTCAGCACCCCGGCGTGAATTATGTGGTTGAAGAAGATCGCGGCGGATCGGACCAGGTCATCGTCGTGATAGGCGAGCGAGATGAGAGCGACTGTCACGAAGATGCGTGAGCTAGCGGCGGTCTCGACGCAGTTGTGTGGTGAGGGACCGCGAGACTCGTCGGTCAGGAGGAAGTTGAGGCGTTCGAGATAGGTGCGCGCGAAAGCGATCGACTCTTCGACGGAGCGGGAGGAATTGGAGTTCCAGAAATGCTACATTCCCATTGTGTGAGTCAGGGCCGATCCGAGGACACGCGCAAACATACCTGAAGGGCATTGCAGTCGTGGATAAAGACGGAGTGTCGTTCAAGCTCCGACGGAGGCCAAGGCTTCTTGCCGGCGATAAGCCGAGCCCATTTGGATGAGAACCACTAGAGGAATGAGTATTGGCGGGTTTCAAGGCGGCACAGATCAAGGATACTCACACTGGACATATTTCTCCGGCATGATCCAACGGGGAATCTAGAACTTTGGAGATGAAGAGGGGAGAAGGCGATGAGGGAAGGCTGAGTGGAGCCGCGGTGGACACTCGGGGATCGTGGCTGATAAACAGTGACATTAGGGTACACTGTAGGTACACGGCCAGTACTCGGAACTACGGGAATACTAGGGCTAGTACTTCAAAGATAGTAAATATCATGTGTCCAATGGACAACTCGAAGTCTTCGCAGAACTATCGCCTGCCATGAAAATATTATTATTCACAGGGAAATGCGCTATCCAAAATGAAACCCCAGGACAATCCGAATCCACCCAACGCCGGTTCACAAGACAAAAAAAAAGAGAAATGCGCCTGTTCCCCCACCCATCTACCATCGTCAATCATTTCCATTGCCACTCCTAATCACTCTCCTCCTTCGGTTTGCGCGGGCCACGCTTCCGGCGACCTTCATTTTGATCGCTGCCTTCGCCATCTTCATGTTTGCGCCCAGCGGGTTGATCTGGTACTTTGGCGATAATATCGGCCAGGAAATCGAGGACCTCATCCTTGGCAACCGCGTGCTTGAGATGAGATGCGGTGACGCGCTTGGAATTGCGGTCTTTGGCTTCTTGGGCGGCCTTGGTGACCAAAGAGATCATGAAGAGCTCGAGTGCCTTGGCTATAGTGAGAGAAAAGGAAATTCAAGTTAGTTTGCGACAATTTAGAAAGAGATTGCAAGAATCTTGTGCTTGGCTGGACTGAGCTGAGCTGAACGGAGCTGCAAGGTTGAGAGGGGCACGTACAAACGGCGATCGGGGTGACCTGCGCGACTTTGCCGACATCCTCATCGGCTTGCATGATGCGCTTGATGCGGGCGACAGGGAACTTGGTCTTGACTTCGATGGGAGCAGCCGGAGGTGCATGCGGAGGTTCGTCCATCTCCATTGGTGGCGCGACAGCCATCACCGGGGGAGCTTCGGTGTAGAGCTGAGCTTCGGGAAGAGGCGCAGGCGCGTCGTCGTGTTGGAGTCGAGAGGAACGACGGGCCATATCGTCAAAGCCGGCTTGAAAAGGCGGCACGTACTGTTGGGGTACGCGACTGAGACCAGAGCTTGAGCCTGGACGTTGATAGGTGTTGAAGAAAGGCGACTCGTCGTAGGAGGCACGGTGAGTGAGGGGGGAACTAGACGCGTGCGGAGGAGGAATCGGATTCGGATTAGGATTGGAGGGGAATGGAGAAGAGAGGTCGGGGGATATAGGTCGATAATTATCCTCTGTCATGCTGGGGCTTAAATTAAGCAGAAGAGGTGAAGTTCATGGTAAAGGTAGACATGGAAGTGGAAGATGGAAGTGGAGGATGGGATAAATTGAAGACGGAAGGGAAGCAGAACAATCGCAGATTGGGCGATTGGCGGGCGGTCGCGGCTTTTTAAATTCGAAGCGCCCGCAAAAGGTGGAGCTCCTTTTTTTTTTTTTTTTTTTTTTAATAACTTTTTAGTTTGGCTTTTACTTTCACTTTTACTCTCTCCGTCATTTCTTGATTTCCCTGCCTACTACTCTTACACCTACACCCCTACACCCTACACTCTACACACTATTATTTCACCCCTTTGTTAACACTGTACAATGTAATTTTTTTTTTTCCTTTTTCTGTTTTCACATTCTATTTCCATTCCACTCCCTGTAAATCACCAGTCGATGACGAGAACAAAGCTCCGGAGGCAGCCAGAAGAAACCACGTTGATGGTATCGCTGTAAGCTGTTGTTGATGGCCAAAATTACTTGATCTAATCCGAGACTGCCACATACCATTCAGTTATTCAGTTATTCTATTCTATTATTTGTACAATATCATATCTAAATCTCCTTCTATCTCATCTATTTCCTCCATTTCCTCCATTCTATTTAGCCCTTCCACTCCGTACTGCCTACTCCGTACTGAGCCCTGTAGATCGGCCGAACCTTTCTCCGGCCAATTTCCATCAGCAGCTCCCCGACCCTCCAACTTTCTTCAAATCCCACCACTTCACCATCTTCCCACTTCCTGGCTACTCGGCTGCCTCTGTGCGCTTTCTCTTTCCCTCACCAGCAATGGCTGCGGCGGACCCGCCGGCTGGTCTCTTGGACATCGCCAGGTTCGTGCCACACTCCCCCGCGCATCTACATACACATGCGCATTCGCATGCGCATCCATATCTGCAACAAGAATATCCGGCTCTAACTGATCTCTACAGCACCCTCTCCCAGGATGAGATCCCTTTTAAGCTGCGATGCGCCATCTGCAACAAGCTGGCGGTGAACGCGTTTCGCCTACCTTGTTGTGACCAGTCTATATGCGAGGCCTGTACGCTGATCCTCCAAATCCAGCCCACCCACCATGCATGATAGCTGACCCTACTTCTTTTTTGCTTGCACAGGCCAAACATCACTCTCAGACACTTGCCCCGTATGCGCCCATGACCCCGTCTCTCCCGACCTCTGCAAGCCCAACAAAGCTCTGCGCACCACCTTGAAAGTGTTTTTGCGAACCGAAGAGAAAAAGCGCGAGAAGGAACGCCAGTCCGCCGCCGCTACCCCAACCCCAGCGGTAGAGACCCCGGCACCAAGCGAGCAGCCTCCCATCGAAGTCCCCGTCGAGAATAATGGGACTGCAGATATTGTGGCCCAGGTGCCAAATGCATCTCAACTCGACGGCGAGGTCGAGGCAGAAGCTGCTGCATCGGACCGCCCTCCGATCGAACATGCTCTCGCGGAAAGCAGAGAATCAAACCCGGTGGAAAACAATGTCACCGAGACTGCCCCACTGGCCTCTGAGGTATGATTTCATCGCCCTTCCTCTACTTTTAATCAGCAACTAACCCCACCTCCAGTCCGAGGCCATTGACCAACCCACCGAAATTACTCCGGTCGCCGACGAAGCCAAAAAGCTCGAAAACGGGGAAGATACGGCCGAGTCCGAATCTGTCCAACCCTCAGAGGGCCTATCTCAGCAACCAAACGGCAGCATGATGAATATGGGCCAAGGTGGCTTCCAAGGCATGGGTTGGAACGGGATGAACCCCTTCATGTCTAACATGTCGAACATGTTCAACTTTCAAAACCCAATGGGTACGTTTTTCTATTCACTCGTTCCCTCGCATCACCGTACTGACCTCTCCCAGGCATGCACATGTCAATGGACCCAATGACCGCAAATCAGGGGATGTTCGGAGACTACGGAATGAACATGGCTGGAATGGGCATGGGCATGGGGATGGGAATGAATTACAATGGGCAGGGCATGTATGGATCGTCAGGATGGGATGGCTCATGGCAGAATGGTCAAGATAATTACAATCCAAATGCTTTTGCAAATGGCGGTGGCCCTCATGGAGCATTTGGCGGGTCTAATATGTCTTACCCTTCTAACCCGGACTACCAGTCTGGCTACTCCAACCAAGGATACGGTCGTGGAGGATACCGAGGTGGGCGCGGTGGCTTCCAGGGACCTGCCCGCGGCGGAGGCTTTGCTTCTGGCCATGCAATTCACAACACAAATGCGGAATCAGAAATTGCGGTGACATCTAATGGAGCTGATAACGCTGATAACGCAGTTCTCAATGGAGACGGTCCTCATACCAACGGGAATAGCGGTCCTGATCCAGTATCCCAAGAAATCGCACATGAAGGCAAGCCAGAGCCTGTGTCGGATGAACAAGGAGCAGTAGGCCAACAACTACAAGGTATCCCCACCATTGAATCTCTGGATCAATCTATGCCAAATAGCAATTCCGGCTGGCAAGCCCCTGGGTATGGCCGTGGTGGGTTCCAAGGCCCTGCTGGTCGCGGCCGCGGTTACTGGGGTGGCCAAATGCCCATGAACGGCGGTTATCAACCTCCCATGCCACCCAAACCAGCCCCAGTCGTTGAAGGGGCACCGGCTGCCCCAAGAGGGATGCGTCAAGGCCTGCCTAATACTAGCATGCTTCGACAGCGGGCTTTTCATCAGGGCCGAGGGTCGGGGGGTAACAAGATGCCAGTATTGTCGCAAGGGTAAGTCGAGCGAAACAACCCTCTCCATTATACTTCCATACTAATATGCATCCCAGTGGGGATTCTGAAACCCCCCCCAAGACCACACACAACCGGGATCTCCCACCCAACCACAATCTCAAACACAGCAGCCTGGTTCAAAGTCTCGATCCCCATCTCAAGCCCGATCTTCCCGTGCTCGCTCACCCGCAGCTAACCCGGTCAACGACGACGAAATGAATTCCCGAGAGCCTGATTCAAAGCGCAATGACGATATACAAAACGGCCATGCTAACGGACATCGTTCCTCGGGTGGGCCAGACCGCGATATTGGAAGAGGTCGCCGAGATGAATATCGTCCACGACGATCCCACGGCCATCGCAGTCGCGCCAATAGCCGCGGTCGTAGTCGCAGCCACGGTCCAGGGAACAATGGCGACTCTCGCCATTCCAGCCGCCTCCCACCCGCCATCGACGACAAGCGGCTTAACAAGCTCAAGGAAACATCGGAGACACGCGATTCCCGTGACCTAGCCAGTCGAGTGAGCAGCCACCGTTCAAGCAAGGAGCGATCTTCTCGTCGTGATGAGGACCGCGAGAGAGAGAGAGACAAAGATAGCGACAAAGCCCGTCCTAGTCGTCGCCGTGACCGCGACCGCGACCGTGGTGACCGCCGAGACCGAGACCGAGATTCTGATAGAGACCGCCGACGAGACCGGGACCGGGAGTCTGAGAGAGATCGGCTCCACCAACGAGATCGCGATCGCAACGGACGAGATCGCGAACGAGACCGCAAAAGATCCCGCCGAGATCGATCCGAGTCCGCCAACGCAAGCGACCACTCCTCACGCCCGCAACCCCGACGACCCAAGCGTGAACCAAACAACGACCGCCCCCGAGCCCGTCCCTCCAAAGAAAGCTCCAAGGAAAAACCCAAGGAAGCCGAGAAAGATCCCTACACACTCGCTCGTGAAGCTGCCAATCGCGAACGCGTTTTGAGGGAACAACAGAATCGAGGCGCTAAGTCTGCGCCGAAGAGTGGTCGTCGGGATAGTCGACAGGAACGTGTTGTTGGTGGTCGTCGTCTGAACTACAAATATGAAGATGAGCTTTGATGGTTGTGTTTGACATCTTCGTTTCTTTTTCTTTTTCTCTCTTCTTTTAACATTTTCAAGCATCAAAAAAGTTTCGTGGGATGGCATGGGATGGACGGCGTCGGCATCTGATTTTCTTCTTTTTTTGCATTGCTGGTCGCTGGTCTGGATTGATTGATCTGTCTTCTTTTTTCTTACAAGGTCTGGGGAGTTTCCAGCGGGGCGAGGGCGAGGACGAGGACTATGGCGCGGAATACAAGGGGTTGCAGAGTTGGTTGTAGATAGTTGCTTGAGGGGAGGCATGTTACAAGGGCCTCGGTACATATTCAAAATTCAAATCACACATCCATTTGAAACAGGTCTAATCAACATCAATTTCCAGTTCAAGTTTGTTTCCAAGTTATTTTCTCTACGGCCAAAGCATCTCTTTCTTCCACCCTTCATCTCCGTCTCCCTTTTCAGCTCCCTCCCCATCCCCAACCCTAACATATCTAACCCGTTTATGCAACCGACTATCAACCCCCTGCCAAAACTCCACACTCTCCGGCTTCACAGCATAAACCCTCCACCCCTCGACCCCCAAATCCGAGTCCGGCTCCCTCTCCAAAACCCCCCCTCATCTCTCCCAACCTCCCCTCCAACTCACCCGCATCATTCAAAACAGCACTCTGCCTCGAAGCAACAGCACAAACCCTGGCCTCAACCGACCTCTCCAAATAATCCCTCTTACACTCCTCATCCGGCAGAGACACCGCAATCCCCCCTAACACGAATCTGCCTCGCCATACCAGGCCAATAAAAAGTCAATGCGCAGCGTGGATTGTTGGCTAGTTGTTGACCCTTTGGAGAATCGGCTTTTATGGCGAAATGCCAACCGCGTGAGTCGAGGTTTTTTAGAATTAGGACTCGTCCGTCGGGGTAGCCTGATGTGTCGACTGTGGAGAGGGTCATGGCGTGTGGTTCGCGGACGTCAGAGTCCAGAGCTTCTTGATACCATGTCTTGAAGGCGGATTGCGGGGTGCTGGGGAGGTTGGTTATGCTGAGCGGGTGGAAGGGTCCTTGGAGGACTTTTGTGGTGCGGAGGGTTGTGCGGAAGGGGGTTGATGCCAGTGGGTCTGCCATTTTACTTGCTTCCGGTGTTGGATTGAAGGAGTAGTAGTATTAATAGTAGTTTGAGGTGTGGGTGAGTACAGAATATAAGCAACTGCATTCAGGTTGTTGATATACTTGAGTCATCAACGGATTCCGAGATCGGCAGCCCCGCCTATACTAGTGCTGATACTAGTACTAGGCTAAAAACTGCTTGTAGTCAGTTGACTGGCTACTATTATAAACTTGAACTATTTACACTGTGACCTATGGATTTACTAACTAGTTAAAATAACGCCCTGGGAATATGTCACCGTTCAAGTTATTCAAGTTATACTTGAAGTCGGACGATTCTAAGTGGGCCTAGACTATCGACTACCCCAATTAGGAAGACAACTTGAACCTCGGGGTATCTGGGTACTGCCCCTCTTCCAACTTGAACACACATCTAAATTATGTATTCTCCGGGTCCATTTCTTCGGGTTATAGTATTCATATCTTCTCTTTTGATATTCGTCTATGGGTATTCCATCGCCATAGCAGTATATCTAGTAATACATACATCCACCTTTTGGTCGTTGAATTTCATCAAAGAAGAGTGCTCTCTTTGAGTCCGGAATGGGGACGACTTGATCGGATGAAAGACATACCGGAGGGGTTGATATAGTTCAATCATGTCCGACTCGAACGGGCTTCGCCGCGCCGCAGGTGATATTGCTCATACGTTAGACGGTGCGGGAATCCCAAGTATCCTGTGGGGATACGCGGCGTTAGGCCTAGTGGGACAAGTGAAGACATCCAATGTAAGTTCAAACCAAACCGTATAGCTTTACAATAGATACCTGAAACCTAATCCGTTGAAAAAGGACATTTATTTCGTTGTTCCAGACGAGCTGGTTCAAAAAGTTACAGACATTCTCATCGATAATTGATTCCATGTGGTCCCTTGAATCCGTTTGGAGCGCAAATAGAGAATCTGAGTACAATGATACATTAGAAATATAGGATTCGTTTCCTTTCACTCCTGAGATAAAGGCCCAGATATAGCTAAACAATTAAAAATAGCATGACACGAAGCTACAAACCTTTCTCAGTGCGGACTTTCTAGCCAGATGACCATGTGCAAAGCAGCTGCAAATGCTTCCAAGCCTGCATGGCTAACTCCCACAACCTGTGATTCTGATCCCGGAACTCTCCGTCTGGAATGCAGATCTGTGGACGAAATTGGCCCTTCCAGGATATCAGGTCGATTCCAAGTTGCCGGTACACGCTCCCAAACATTAGAAACTGTCGTCCCAGTCCAAAAGTCTACTGTGGCTTGCCAGTCCTGGGCAGCCAAATCTACCTTAACCAAAGGCCGGAAGTCAACATCTTTGAAAATCAAAATTACGCCATCTAGGCCGGCGTATTCCAAGGCATAGTTAACCGAGGGGGTAGTGTAGAAACCAGGTCCAAGTTCGTCGTCAAAAGTGTTTGAAGAGGTGAGGGGTATAAAGAATGCGCCTAGGCTAGCCACTGCCCGGCGGGATAAACCCTTAAAAAGAAGATTGCCGCCAAGTGAATTAATGAAATTATTCATCAAATCAACACAGTTACTGTGTGCGTTCTTCGTTCCTTTTAGTCTTGTCTTGACACAAGAAACGGTTGACGGAAAGGATTGCTGCCGCGCAAAGGGAAAGACGTCCAGAATACTCTTTTGAGTAGGAGTGGATGTGACATTGGAGGGTATAGAGCTGGCTTGAGTAACCGTAAAGTTGTGTTTTTGGACATTATCGCCACAGACTTTTGCCATGATGGTTGCCGGGATCTTTCCTTCTTCATACAGCATCTGGACAATCCAGCGACACGGAGCCCCCTGCGGTATGGAGCGGTACTCATCTGTGAGAATATAGGCAGGGTCTCCAATGAGCTCTGATAGCTCTTCTACCCCCGCAAGCCAAAAGAGGCTTGACACTGGGCCAATAAACAAGGTAAACCGCTCTATTCCTTCATAGAGGTACTCTGATATACTCTCGGGAATAACGCCGGGGAATTCTACCCCCGCAGCCCAAACTGGCTCATAATCCGTGGAGTAAAGATCCAGGATATCCCTTTCTCTGTCCATCTTCGAGGTATTTTGGTGAGTCCGAGTTGCGGGTGGGGTTGATGGAGAGCTGCTTTTCGTGGTAGAGTCACCTGTCAATGAAGGTGTGGTTTGGTCAAGTGAGACAGCTGGTAGGTGGGTCTCGGCTAGCGGTGGCGGTACAGGCAGAGGAATGCCGGTATGTACAACTGGACCAGGGGACAAGCCCCGTTGTCTCTTGGAACGACGTAGATTTTCCATACCTGGTGATTGGCGGTCTTAGGGTGATTGTAGGGCTAAGTGGGGCGAGTGGGGAAGTGAGGAAGCGGCGAGGTACTACTACATACTGCTGGATTAGATGACTACCTAACTGGGATATGATGTAGAATTGGATTATTGAATCTCCCTCGATCTTGATACACGCAGCACCGTCGGCTTACAGTGCCATCATTGTCTCGTGCCAGCCTTATTGTCCCAATCTACATCCAAGGCGAGATGTGTCTCTCGCTGTTGACGAATTATTGGTCAAATCTGCGATAATGTTCCGTTTCTAACGCTTGTACTGAAAAGACCAGAATAAAGTTAACCGTCGGAAATTATATACACCCACGATTCTCAATGTAGCGAGCAATAGAATAGAAAAAATCTCCTTGTGATTTCGATGCAGAGTAGTTTTGAACGAACGGCAATATGGTCCATGCTGACATGATGACTCTTACATCTCATGAGGGTTGGTTTGGAAAGAGCCTGTCTGTGTTGTACGAAGTGCAAGACCTTAGAGAGCCGTCGCCACCGGAACCGTAAACACAAATCGGCGTGTCAAGCCCCGAGTCTGCTTTTTATTTGACAATATATACGCAGCTCTGTTCAAAAATGAAGCTATTTTTGGAAATATGTATCGAAATTAGTTTGTAATTTACTATGATATACAGCATCTGGCTTGATGTCGTTCCAAGGCGTCTCCTGGGGCTTCAATGAAACTTCTGCTTCGTCGCACCGCTTACGAGTGTCTCAATCCGGCGAGCATATAGATCCATGAAATGCATAAGCGGGTCGCCAAATACCACACCGCGCAAATCCAGATCTGTCGTGCCACACGCTTCTACCTGCTCGCGGGGTGGGAGTGGCGGAGGGGCATCAGGACCAGCTGATGGATTCCTCAATGGACGACCATATCCCTGGTCATGATAACGAAGTAGAACAATTCGACCCGCATTTGATAGCGTTGACTGGGGAATCCGCCAATATTTTGACGGATTCCGTTTGCCCCTTGGGTCGAAGAGTGACCAGACAGATCCAGGAGCTGGCGAAGCATATAAGTCCAGTAGAGAAAAGAAATAGCCCTTATCTGCGCGTGTGACTGGGTCACCTTCGTTCACAAACGAGAAGAACATTGATTTAGAAGGGTTGGCATTTGGCGGCCTTTGCAATGGCCAAAGCGAAATGGGGGGTGCACCAAAAGTGATGCAATGAATATGCTTGAAGCAACCACGGAGATGTGTGAGTTCAGATTTGACATCTGGTGATTCGGAAAGTAAATGGAGGTAAAGGAGGCTAGCGACAGCCCCGCCTGCAGAATGACCGGTGAGGAGAAGCGTATAGGACATTCGACTAGGATCTTCCTCAATCAAAGTACGTAGTCGTGCGGCGACAGCCGGAACCATCTTCCTGGCAACGGATAGGAATCCAGCATGGCATTTGTTCGTTGGATCATCAAGAAAGCCAGCAGGTGAAACAGGTGCCGCATGGACATTCACAGCCCAGTCACTGAAGCTTTGTGTCCCGCGAATGGCGAATACCATAGTGTTCATTTTGTCGATAGGAAGCGATTTGATTACCATTGCCTTTGTACCTTGGCGCCAGTCCGAATTCACGTAGGATTGTCGCTCGGCGCCATTTGGCTTTTCGTATACTTGTTGTGAATAGTGTGCCGCGAGCTTTAGCAATGGATAAGTTGCGGGATAACTAGTCACTCCATTAGCGGAAGAAGTTCGACCCATGCCGAAGATTGTCAACGCACAATTTGATCCGAGGAAGATGTGGTGGCATTCGAGAATTGGCATAGAGATAGACCTTCGAGAAATAGTCGACCGGCGACGAAGGCTTCTGTTTCTCAGGTGCATGAGTCCAACGATCTCTTTTTCGCGTTTCGGGTTTGAATGGGAGCGCACATGCAGCCACTTTTTTCGGTTAGTATACATATTCTGGATGAATAGAATAACGAACATAGTCACGTACGAAGCTCATTTTCTTTCCCGCAGAAAGACCCGATATCGATCAATGTAACAACTTGATCCAAGAGCCGAGACGTGCTCTCCCGAACATTTGCGCCGCCGCCCACACTCTGGAGGACAAGTTTCTCCAAATCCAAGATGGTGGCATTTGTTTTTTCTGCAGTGTGTGCGACGATGTTTGAAACCGACTGGCTGAGATTTGCACAAGATGTCCATTTCGCAAGATCGGACGTGGGCTTTGGGGCTTGGTACCCCGCTGAGTTCCAGGCTGGGGGTGGGCTCCTTACTGTACCAGGGTTATAAGGGACAGGTACTGGACCCTGGCTCGGTCGTGGGGGTAGGTGAACCAGCGAAGTGATACCCGTATGGGGATTCTGGAAAGATGGAGGTGTTGGATTTCCACCTTGAAAGGCCTGAATGGTATATGCGCCCGGGGGATTCATATAGATCGGTTGTTTCGGTACTTCATTGACATCTTCATGCCTCCCACCTTTCCCCTTGTGACGCCGCCGCCGATGCTTGCGGGTATCAGGCATAGTGTGTGTTTAGGTAGAATTAAAAGAACACTTAAGCTCCGGCGCAGCAGCACTCAGTCTGGGGCTGCCATGACGTACGCAAGGATATGGTGGGGATCATCTGCAACCGAGGCAGGGGCAAAGACAAGCTTATAAGATGCAGGGAAATGCAGGTCCTCGTAATATGTCGCTTTGTCCGAGGATCTGCGCCACAGTCGAGCTGAGAAGGCGGCGCGACGCGAGTTGATAGGCCGAGATATGCTATGCACAGCCCCATTGCGGGGACACAAGCTCACCATCGAAGCAATCATCAGGTTGTGAAGCCAAGTGGAGATGGTTATCCGAATGGAAGGAAATGAGGAATGAATTTTGAGACCTAATTTAGAATTGTAGACTTTCAAATCTGCCGGGTACAGGCGATAAAGCTATCAGCCAGTGAACAGTCATCTACTCCTTGACTAAGATTCTAAATGTAATCCAGTACGACTTATCTTAAATCCAGGATTCTCGCGGATCTGATCCAACTAATTTCTCGTTCAAATTCTGAATACTTGGTCTCTGGGCTTACAACAACTTTGGAAGTGAACGCCGCTTGGCCGTCATACTTTGCATCCACAAGCACTTTTATAGTAGTCACTCTCTGGCAACTCCCCGTAGCTGGTGCTCGTCAGCATTTATTAATAGTAGTAAAGACACCTCGAATACAGCAGAATAAGGATTTGGTGAATCTCATCGTACTGCATTTATTTCTAGTAACTCCTAGAAAATTTGAACTTGAACACCTGGGCATGCCACCTGCCAGTGGGCATACTATAGTCCCAATAGTAGGTGGTGGTACTAACCAAGATATATCTCGCCCCGACCCCTGCAGCCCTCCAAGGCTGGAGTGTTCCGAGGTTCTAATTCTAACCGGAAGACTAAGGACTTGAAGCCGTTTCCTTTTTTCAGCGCCCTTGATGGCTCCTATGCCTCCGGGCCGTTTTTTAATTTTAGAAATAGAAAAAGGGAAAACACAATCCTTTTGTTTTCCCTTTCTTGAATTCCAGGGCTTCTTCAACCGGCTCCTCATCCGGTAATATTCAGGTGCCCAAGTTCAAGATAGCCGCCCCCACTCACAATGTCGACGAGATCGGACTTGCGAATCACAATATCGGTCTACTAGCTTTACCATGTTCGGTCTAGCTGCCCAATCCATTGGAGTTCTCTCAACCTTCTAACCAGTCTCCTTTTAAGTTCTTTTCCTCATTCCAAAAGCACCCTGATTCTCCAAGACTTCTCCAGCCTACCAAGTCTCTGTGGCTCAGAATGGACTCGAAAATACCTCCCGAACATTTTGTGACTGCGGCCCAACAAACACCAAACAGAGTCTGGAGCGCTTTTTGGTCAAAATTGGCTTTTTTGACGAAGAGTTTCGTAGGCTGTAAGTCAGGGTTATACTCATTACCCGAACAGACTGAATTGTCTACTTGTAATATTAATCTAGTTATATGATAACTCTCATTGCATCACCATATCTATTCGAATATCTGATATGCCGTCAATTTATAGAATGCGGTAACGACAGTTGCCGGTCAAACCGTAGCAAAATGTCAAAGTGGATAGATATGATTCTAGTCCTGTATTTTGCCTGGCTGCTTTTTGTGGGCTGGACGCAGAAGAAGCAACTAGCAGCTCAGGGTTAAAGTACTACTTCAAATAGAGAATCTATTAGGCCAAAATTGAGCAAAAGGGGCATATTAAACTGGGTTGAAGATACGTGTGAAGGAATGATTCATTAAATGTGGCATGGGGACCTGTTTCGGACCTGAAGAGTGCTACAAGCAAGAACAAAATGTAGTGATAGCATATTGCCCGCGCACGTCAGGCAACTGCCACCAAATACCCAACAAAGCCTCATGCTGTTCCTGAGACATATATCCGTGATCAGTGCAAAACCTTCCTCGTCTCCGTTATTTTCTTACCGCAATATGTGGTCTTTCATCACTGTGGAGTTAACGGACAAGAGAGTATACGACGGAGTTAAGAACGCAATCTCCGAAGAATGACGATTGGTCGGCTTCTTCCTCTTAGATCTATACGAAGTGATAACTCATAAGTACACAGCAAATGCAGCTTCCAAGCGCAATTTCCACCACACCAAACGCTCTCACCTCATCCTATTGCGCGGCTGTATATCTCCGGGTTCCTTTTGAGATCATGTCGGCCCAAGATCCTTCCCTGACGAATTGGCCTGCTGTGGCGAGCTATGCCTCGACCCGCAAGGACACTTACCCGTTCATCGATCCCGCCAAATCCGACCTGACAGGCAAGTCGGTCTTGATCACGGGCGCCTCCAAGGGCATCGGCAAAGCGACTGCGATCAGCTTCGCCATCGCGGGCTGCTCGAAGATACTGCTGCTCGCTCGTTCGGACCTGTCCGACGTCGAGACAGCCATCTACAACGCCGCCATGAAGGCAAACAGGCCCCAGCCATTCGTGCGTTCCCTGAAGGTGGACGTGACCTCAGAGGACTCCGTGAGAGCGGCCGCCGAGACCGCGGCCGACGTCCTCGGTGGCAGCCTCGATGTCCTCATCAATAACGCGGGCTACCTGGAGGAGTGGAAGCGCATCACCGAGTCCGAGCCAAGCGAGTGGTGGCGGACTTGGGAGGTTAACATCAAAGGCACCTATCTCGCAGCCCACTTCTTCGTTCCACTGCTGCTCAAGTCGCAGACTAAGACGATTATCAACATCAGCAGCGGTGGTGCTCATGCGGTGTTTCCCGGTGCGTCGGCCTATCAGACGACAAAGTTCGCCCTCTGCCGCCTTACCGAATTCATGGATCAGGAATACCACCAGCAGGGTTTGATCGCCATCTCACTCCATCCCGGGGCTGTCAAGACCGAGCTGGCCATGAACATGCCCCCAGAGAGACAAGCTGTCCTGACCGATACCCCCGAGCTACCTGCAGACACGCTGGTGTGGCTCGCCCGTGAACGACGCGACTGGCTTGCCGGCCGATTCGCCTCGGTGAGCTGGGACATGGAGGAGCTGGAGCAGAAGAAGAAGGACGTTCTTCAAAGAGACTTGCTAAAGTTCCGCGTGGTGATTTGAGTCGGGCGGCGCACCCTCCAGTGCTCTTGTGAACGCTTTTTTTTCGGCATGTAGATGGTATACATTCACAGCGTTCAATGGTTTGCACGCCGTTCTATCAACATCACAGCAACCTCTTTTTGACCTAGTAAGAACGTACTAAGGACTCTCTGTAAGCCCCGAGCTAGTTCCACGTGCGTTTTGCGGCACGGATTTCTGTTGTCTGATCTGTCTCTCTGTAATATAATAGTATAGTGCGACTCTGATGGCTTGGCTTTTCTCCCGATGGAAGTGTCCTTGCGTCAAGTAGTAATAACTTCACCAAGCCCTGGAGCCCCAGCCTGAAATTTGAACTTATGAAAGAACTTTTTCAATGTTAATGGACTACCTGCATTTCTATAGACGCCACGATACGATGCCAAGAAGAAGTTGAACAACAACAATCCGAATAGTCTTGCTGGGATGGTATGTGGGGGTATTGGAGGTGTTGGAGGTGGAGGTGGAGATGCTCTCCACACAAGTGATGATGACATGAGAGGGGGAGTTGGAGATGAGATAATCCACCTCCATCGTTTCGCCTCCACTTCACCTCCAACATCCCTCTGATCCTCACTCACATTGAGATTTGCGCAATATCCACTGCCGTGGCAATGAATGTAGCGGCAACCGATGAAAGGCCAAATGACTCTCCAGTTAATCGGAGAAAACCTCGAAAATGTCAATATTGCAACCGGGAATTCCGACGACACGAACACCTCCAACGACATCTTCGTATTCGTATGTACATTTTATAAGATGAATTTTGATATCTGGATCTGACTGTGCTTAGATACTAATGAAAAGCCATATAAGTGTTCCTGTGGCTCATCATTTGGTCGTCGCGACCTCCTGAAACGCCATCAAAAACTCGGACAATGTGAACTTATTACCCCTTCGACGCTCGACGCGCAGCCATCGCCAGCAACAGGTTCAACTGGCGATAACCTCCAATGGCAGGACGAATCTTTGCCTGTGGATCAGACTAGAAGGGGCTTTTTGTGGGAAATCCCTTACCTACATCAAAACACCTCAACAGGACCTGAACAAGGAACGCAAGTCACCGGAGCACATTATGAAGGTAGGGATATCGGCGGGGCACCCGCAACCTTTTACTATTGAGTTCACTCATTGAATCTTGAACCACTAGATCAATCTCTGTTCAACCAGCAGGATTTACTGGCGCTAGAAGACATCGAATCTTTTAGCCAGAATTTCGGTCTAAATACGGACTGGTACCTACCGACCGAACCGAGTATCACTCAGATCTTCACTGGGGAGCCTTTGATCTCCTCACTCCCGACTCCCTCTTCTCCCTATCCTGTTCAGCAGGAAAATTCCCACTCAAATCAATCTCTCAGCAAGCTCCCTACCGAGAGGCAAGCTGTCGGTAAGTCTTCAGTCCTAACAGAAGTTAAATTAGATCGAATCTAAATTGAATGCGTAGCGGAGTTTGGAGTCTTAACTTTGCCGATCCTTACCGTCACCCCTCAACATCGAACTCGGCTTCTTCTGGCATTGTCAAAGGATTCTCATATGGCACCCGACGAGAATCTCTTGCCATCACATCATTCACTCACTCGATTCATGAATGGATTCTTTGATGGATTCTATCCTCATGTGCCAATTATCCATATTCCAACCTTCAACATTGATGATTGTGATCCGGGTATATTTTTGGCTATGTCTGCCTTGGGAGCTCAATACAGGCATGAGCATCGCAAGGCAGTTTCACTTTTTCATGCATCACGGAGGATACTACATCAAAGCTCAAATGAAAAGGGTCAAACCGAACTATACAGCAACACTTCCGTGGGCTCTGATTCTCAAGACCGAAATGAAAGCTATCACGACAAAGGCACTACACTTGACGGGTGTTGTGCTTTGCTTCTTATTGCCTTTGCCACATGGCAAGGCGAGGAAAGTATCATAAACGAAGCATTTAACTTACAGAGCCACTTGGCAAGATGTGTTCGAGATAGCCAGCTAGAAGAGCAAACGGAGCAGCCAGATAGTACTCTAGACTGGCGCTCATGGGTAAGAAGAGAGTTCGAAAGACGACTTAAGTTGTTCTCTTTCACTATTCTCAACCTGCATTCCATTGTATTTGGAACCCCGCCGGTGATCCTGAGCGATGAGATTCATCTGCGTCTCCCATGTACTTGCTTAGAATGGATCGCTCCAAACCAACAGAAATGGTCTGCTGTCCGCAGATCAGTGCCCCAAGAGCAAATGATGTTTCAGGAAGCCCTTTCCCAGTTAACAAAGTCCCACCGAGAGCAGCCACCTCAAAGTTCACAAGTAATCCCATCCCCACTGGCAAATTACGTTCTATTACATGCTCTCATTCAAAAGATCCTCGTCGCCTATCAGGCCTTTCGATTGTATGATGACGAGAAAGGTACTTTCATCAACAAACAAAAGGAATCCATGCGGTGAGTAAACAGCTCCCAAGCAATGAACAGAAAGAAAGGAACCCCCATTTCTAACCTATCAAATCCGCCGACCAGGAATATGCTTCACGCATGGACTTCCCAATGGCAACGAGCCCCTGAATCGAGCCTCGACCCCCGAAATCCAAACGGACCTGTTACCTTCACTTCCACCGCATTACTTGGGCTTGCCTATGTTCGACTAGGTCTTGACCTAGGGGCGTACAAGATACTTCGATCCCGAAACCCAAGCGATATTGCGAATCGACTGTTGGACATGCCGAGACTTCCAGCTGGGCCACATCTCCTCCCGGCAATTTTGCATGCGACTCATGCGCTCAGTATTCCTGTCAGACTGGGAATCAATTTTGTAGCTCGCAGTCATGCCTTCGTATGGAGTATCCAGCATTCTCTTTGTGGGTTGGAGTTCGCGATATTCCTAAGTAAATGGCTGTTCTGCTTGTCTAATTGTCAAAAGAGTCGTCCTTTAGATGGTAAGTGTACTATTATTTGACAATTCCTCCATTCTACGCTATCTTTGAAATATAAACCCCACTAACGATTCCTTTGGTAGAGCACGAATCCCGCCTAGTTGGCTGGATTAGCGATATCGTCGAAGAAGGCCGCACATCTGGAGACGAGGATCTCTGGTCCCAAGCCAGTGATCCATCCTCTTGCGAGTATCTAGGATTTGCAGTTGTTAAACTTTGGGCCCGCCTTATCAGAGGAAACGAACAGTGGGCCATATTGAAGGTCATTGGAGACGGGCTTGATATCTATGCCAACACCTGCGAACAGCGTCTAGTTCATTCCAACTTGGATGTGAATACTGCTTCAAGTGGTTGACCGATGATAGTTTCAATAATGAGAATTTCCATTCTATCTGTTCAACTTTCCACAATCACCATTTGGAAACAAACTTCGATTTAAACCGCAACGCTTCGCCGTATTGGTACAGCACATATATTCCAACCACACACCCAATGGTAAGACCGGCGAGTAAGCTGCATCCCGGACCAATTCCAAGGTTAACGTAAAGAGGGCGCGAGAAGATAACCGCACCGCAGGCGAAGGCGCTTCGGGTAAAGTCCGTAGCGGCAAAAACACTCGCAGCATACTGCGGGTAGCAAGCCGGAATGTAAAGAAAAATGCATTGCATCAAGACAAAGACACAGGCGGGATAAATGACGATTCCAATCGTTGGGACAATCCAGTGAATTTCCGGCCGTGCAGCCCAGCCGAAAAGGAATAAACCAATAGAAGGTCCGAAACAGGCGAAGAGTGCCGGGACCAGGACATCTTCCGGCTTTTGAAAGCTCCCGTTTCTTGCCTTTGGCACGAAAACACGGTGGATGTAGTAGTTGTATATCACGAATGATATAATAGTTCCCACGACGATGGCGAGAAATGCCAAGCCCATCTCTCCGAGGTTGAAACCGTATATTCCTTGGTAGACGATGGGGAAAGCCTCGAAGAACGAATAATAGATGCCATAAACCAAGGATGTATAGCAGTTCAAGAACATCATTGCCGGGTCCAGAAAGGTGATTTTCGAGGGAATCAGCAGCGACTCGCGAATAACCTCGGGAAAAGATATCTCTCCTTGGATAACATCCGCCGCGGTCTGGTAAATTCGGGGGTTTGGGCTGGCCTTAACGTTCTTTTCAAGGCGTCGAGCACGTCGGTGCAGAATTGTTGCTGCACTAGTTTCAGGCATCAAAAATAGAAGAACTAAAACCGGGGCTGCAGCCATTAAGATCTCCCACATTGCAAATCGCCAACCCAAAACTGGGATTGCAAATCCGGAAACCAATGTCCCGATGGCGGGGGCGCAAAATACACAAAATCCCCACGTCGACATAGCATGGGGTAAAACGTCGGAAGAATACATGTCCGCAATCGAGGCACCACCAGTTGCGAGACATGGACTACCGAAAAAGCCCTGTAGAAAGCGCAGGAAGTAGAAGCCAATTGCCGTGGGTGCAATCGCAGTAGGTACGCTGATTATGCAAAATAATGTAAAAGATATAACGTATGGGATGTTTCGCCCGATACGGGGGATCTCGCTCAGCGGACTGAAGAATAGCGGCCCAGCGCCATATCCAAGACTAGTTGTACAAGACATGTGAGTAAATACTAAAATGAATCCAGGGAAGTACTAATAAGCGTACTTACACATAAATTGCAAGCCCGAGTGCACCTTCCGCATTGCTCACATTAAATTCGTCAATAAACGAATTTTCACCGGGAGTGTAAATCGGGGCAGACATATAAACAACATAGCTGTAGGCACCGATCACCCCAGTCACAAAGGCCTTCTTAGCCTGTGACCAGTTCTGCGGATTTTCTTCACCGGTGTCAGAGTACCATTCCACTCGAATTGTCTTCTCATTCTGAGATGGCAAATTATGAAAATTGGCTGCTTCCATCCATGCCGCGGCTTCTTCAGGATATTCGGACCACACAGGTTTGCAAATATGACGAATGCACTGGCCGAAAAAGCTATCGCGTAGCCATTCAGGGCTCATGTTTATCACTTCAGTATCAGTATGATGATTTTGTCCGATCAATATGGTTTCTTTTTCTACTCGTCGGGAGACTGCAGTGACTGACTTGACGATAGTATTTTCTTCCGTTGTAAGAAATTGACCGAAGAATTAAGGCTCCCTCATAGATCATCTGCTAGGGCTGAAAGATGATATTCAAAAGCATACCCTAAAAACAATTGAGTTCAAAAATTGAGACCAAATTTCTAATTCATCCGACTGGTAAGTCCCCAAGATTCGAGTTGTGGAGGTGTTTGTTGGAGGTACTTGTGGCGAGTTGGAGAACCTCCACCAGACTACATCGTGAGATCCACAACCAGACAAGTATTTCAAATTCTGATTTCAAAGCAAACCGAAGTAAATAGCCTTTATAATAGCATTTATAAACCGTAGAAGAAATACTATATAAAAGCCCTGTCCAGTCTATCTACGAAACTTCCCCAAGCACAGCAGAACACAAACCAACCCCTTCACTACCTCCGCTCTGTACTATACCAACGAACAAACAACAATCCATACAATGGGATCCCAAATCTTCAAACCCCTCCAAGTGGGCACCATAAACCTCAACCACCGAGTAATCATGGCACCACTAACGCGCCTCCGATCCTCCGCCACCCACGTCCCCCTCCCAATCTCAACAAAATACTACGAACAACGCGCCTCCGTCCCAGGAACCCTCTTGATCGCCGAAGCAACCCAAATCTCCCCCTCAGCAGGCGGCATCCCCCACGGGCCCGGAATATGGAGCGAAGCCCAAATCACCCAATGGAAAGAAATTACCAACGCCGTCCACGCAAAGGGAAGTTTCATCTTTTGCCAATTGATTGCGCTGGGCCGGGCTGCTGATCCAGCGACCCTTCAATCAGAGGGTGAAGGATATGAAGTGCTGGCTCCAAGTGCCATACCAATGGAAGAAGGAAAGCCAATTCCTAAAGAATTGAATGAGGATCAAATCCAATCCATCATCCGAGATTTCGGTATAGCAGCGAAGAACGCGATTCGCGCCGGTTTCGATGGCGTCGAAGTTCACGGTGCGAATGGGTATCTTGTTGATCAATTCCTACAAGATGTCAGTAATCAGCGAAATGATCGTTGGGGCGGAAATATACCCAACCGCGCTCGTTTCGCGCTGGAGGTTACAAAGGCACTCGTTGAAGCTGTTGGTTCTGAACGGGTCGGATTCAGGACCAGTCCGTGGAATACGTGGCAGGGTATGAAGATGGCAGACCCGGCTCCTCAATTTGCATACTTGGTTGAACAGTTGAGAGAGTTGAAGCTTGCTTATCTCCATGTTATCGAGTCAAGGGTGATCAATAATGTGGACTGCGAGAAAGGGGAGAGTATTGCGTTTTTACTCGATATTTGGGGCCGCACGGCTCCTGTTTTTGTGGCGGGCGGATATAATGCGGATAATTTTGAAGATGCGCCGCGGGAGTATGAGAACAACGACGTGGCTGTTGTTTTTGGACGTCATTTTCTTGCGAATCCGGATTTGCCGTTTCGACTTCGTTATCAGATTGGATTGAATCGGTATAATCGGGATTCCTTCTACAGTGCCATGAAGGAAGATGGATATGCGGATTATCCATTTAGTCCTGAGTTTTTGGATTCGCAGTAAACAATTCGAAAGGCAAGAAGAAAAGGGAGGACTCGGAGGACATACCAGGAGAAGAGATGTTCAAGTTCCTATAGTTCATACACTGGCAGTGAATGGCGGCAGCCGTCCGATTGGGAAGACTGAGGATGGCGAGTATCGACAGACCAAGCCCTAACTTAAGATCTTGTACTAGTAACTTACAAATTGTCAAATGAATTTAATAGAACAGATTTATTGAAATCATATTATATAGCACAAGCCCCAAAATACAACGCTTTTATACTCGGGAATGGATATCCGACTCGGCGGGAAAAAAAAGAACACCAACAACATGGCAAATTTACTCTACAGCATCAGTGATGCAGCCCTGGCTAGCGTCCTTGACATTGCGGGCATACTTGCCCAGGGTACCACGCATAGTGAGACCAGTCTCAGGAAGCAAGCCAGCAGCCTTGCGAGCCTCCCAGTCCTCGCGACGCACAGCGAGGTCAGACTCGGAGACATCGATGTCCAGAACACGGTTGTCAGCGTCAATGGTGATGATATCACCGTCGTTGACGAGACCGATGGGACCACCGACAGCAGCCTCGGGGACAATGTGGCCAATCAGGAAACCGTGGGAACCACCGGAGAAACGGCCGTCGGTGATCAGGGCGCATGAGGAGCCGAGACCATAGCCCATCAGGGCGGCGGAGGGCTTCAGCATTTCTGGAAAAGGGAAATGGGTTAGTTTTTAGGCTGGTTGAGTGTTGGAAAGGTTGATATTATACGTACCAGGCATGCCGGGGCCACCCTTGGGGCCGCAGTAGCGGATGACAACAACGGTCTTCTCCTCCTTCTTAATCTCGTTGCGTTCCAGCGCTTCGATGAAGAGGTCCTCGGTGTCGAACACGCGGGCCTTACCGGTGAAGACAGTACCCTCCTTACCAGTGATCTTACCAACACTGCCACCGGGAGCCAGGGAGCCGCGTAGGATCTGAATGTGACCAGTGGACTTGATGGGTTTGGAGAAGGGACGGATGATCTTCTGGTCATCGGGGAAGTCGGGGGCCTTCTCCAGGTTCTTGGCGAGAGTCTCACCAGTGACAGTCATGCCGGATCCATCGATCAGGCCCTCCTTCAGCAGCATCTTCAGCAGAGCGGGGGTACCACCGATGCCGAACAGGTCGGCCATGACGTACTTTCCGGAAGGCTTCAGATCAGCCAGGAAGGGAATGCGGTCGGAGACGGCCTGGAAGTCGTCAATAGTGAGCTTCACGCCGACGGCGTCGGCGATGGCGATCAAGTGGAGAACAGCGTTGGTAGATCCACCGGTGATGTTGACAACGACCATGGCGTTCTCGAACGCCTGGCGGGTCAGGATATCGCGGGGGCGGATGTCCTCGGCGAGCAGCTTCTTGATGGCACCACCGGCAGCCAGACACTCGAGGTACTTGGCCTGGGAGTTGGCAGGGTTGGAGGAAGAACCGGGCAGGGTCATACCCATGGTCTCGATGGCAGTGGCCATGGTGTTGGCAGTGTACATACCACCGCAGGCACCCTCGCCGGGGCAGGCGTGACGAATGACGTCGAAGCGCTGGGGCTCGGTGATCTCCTTGGCGATGAATTGGCCGTAGGCCTGGAAAGCAGAGACAATGTCGATATCGGCATTATCCTGGGTGACGGCACAACCGGGCTTGATGGTACCACCGTAAACCATGATACTGGGACGGTTGAAGCGGCCCATGGCCATCAGGACACCGGGCATGTTCTTGTCGCAACCGGGGATGGAGATGTTGGCATCGTACCATTGACCACCCATGACAGTCTCAACGGAGTCGGCAATCAGGTCACGACTCTGAAGGGAGTAGCGCATACCCGAGGTACCCATACTGATAGCATCACTGACACCGACGGTGTTGAACTGGAAGCCGACCATGTTCTGATCCTGCACACCCTGGCGCACCTTGTTGTTGAGGTCGAGCAAGTGCATGTTGCAGGGGTTACCGTTGAACCAAACGGACGAGATACCGATCTGGGGCTTGTTCATGTCCTCCTCGGTGAGACCGACGGCGTACAGCATGGCCTGCGAGGCACCCTGGGAGATGGGCTGGGTGATGTTCCGCGACACCTTGTTAAGGGCGGTATCCTTCTCATAGCGGGGGAGGGTGGTAGAGAGGGCGCGACTATAAGATCAATTGGCAATTGTCAGTAACGGCGGAAAGGCAACACGATTGAGAAAAAGCAAGCTCGAATTGAGTCACGTCAAGCTTGGGTAGTCCAGCTGGGGGAGACTCACGCGGAGGTGGACCGGGCCAGGCGGAGGGCCGCGGGCACACGGGCCCTGTATTGAGCGAGCATTGTGATAGAGAGGCTTGGGGGAGAGCTTCAATCACGGCACACACAAAGATATAAGAGGAGAGGAGAGTGAGAGACGGATGGTGGGGGAACCTGCTCTGGTTCTGGTTCTGGGGTCGGGTCGAGTCAAGACGGAGGAAAATCACCAGGACGGGCTGTCGGAGTTGTGCTGTTCCTCCCCGGTGGATTCCCCACTGCACTGTCCAGCCAATCGGCTCCCGTCAATTGTCATCGGCAGTTCGGAGTGTAGTATAGCCTTCGGTATGGAGTACGAGTAGAAGAAATACATTTATGCCGTGCATTCAAGACTGCACTAGTCGCATCCTTGCATCTAGACTCATTGCTTAATATCTCGCCCAATTGGCCGATTGATCTCGGCGAGATGTCCGTTACCCGTTACCCACCCCAGGAGGAGAACTTGGTAGATAAAAACACCAACAGTAGCACTGAAATTGAAATATTCATAAATTTTATACCCACGTCTTTGATTCGCCCACTTGTCTATAGCTGTAATTAGAGGAAAGCATGCACTAGGGTCGATTCAGGTTCGCAGGTGCAATACCGCCATGCCGTGCGTGACTCCGGAGCCCTACTTCGCCCAAAGGGGGAATATCATAACATTTGCCGTGAGAGCTACCAGAGCTATCCGATAGTACTAGCACGGCCTTGTACAGGATTCAGATTTCGCCCAAAATGAGAATATATCTTTTTTTTCTCTTTTAGAATTAAGAGGACATCGCTAATTGTCACTAGTGTGGATGCCGAGACAGATAAGCTCATGCAGCAAGTCATTCGTACCCATTTCAAATATAAAGAATCATCGCCATTGCCCACAAGCTGGATACTGTTCTCTATTTCGATAAAATCGCGTTCCTTGATCATGGAAAGGTCATCGAGTTCGGCACCCCGAAGTCCCTTTTATCGAGAGAAGGATCAGCGTTCAAATAAAGTCCGATAGCTTTCGCCAAGAATCTGAATGATAGGTGGGTAATGTCGTAGACAGGATGTCAAACATGGAATAGAAGAGGGCCATTTCTATGCCTTCGAGTTTATGGATGAATAAACCTTGGTTTAGCGTGCTCCTATTTTTCTTTTCGAATGTAGATATAATAGAATAAGTTACTATGAGCATAAGCTCATCACAAGCGGTAGTTTTAGGTACAATCCTAGTAACACTAAGAGGATAGTAAGGATGCATACACATCCGATTTCGCACACAGCAATCTTTTGTTAAAAGTAGCGGACATATGGCTATATTCCCCACCTTGAAGCAACCAAATGGGAGAGCGGCATGCGCAAAAAACCCCTTCCTTTGGGTGTTTCAGAAATGCGATGTGATCAGATGTAACTAGCGCTACTAACTAGCGCTACTAACTAGCGCAAGGCCATCACATATGTAGCGCAGGCGCGTCATGACCCGTACAAAACTGCCGTATCTACAAGTCAATCAATCATTTCAAGTTGATTCCACTAAAGCAGAACCTTTTCCAATGATATTTTAGACATCATGGCATAAGCTGAGCAAAGCGGCAAGCCTTGAAATCCTAATTGTAATGTTTGACATGGATGGTTACCGGCGCAGCACCTAGTCTAGCGCGACTTTCCGCCCCCAAACTAAGGGGAAATGAGATAGCGCCGCGCCAGAGTGGAATCAATATTTTCCATCTGATTGGAATGAAGGTCGGTGGATCTGCATACTAATAGTATGTTACCATGGGGCCGAAATCGACACAAGTACTTGCCCTCTTATAAGTGCGCCCCTCGTTCTTCGAACCGCCCTCGACAATAATTCTCACGGCATAGCTGTGCCCAGAAAAGGCGACATGGCTAATTACTCTGCAGCAAAGCAGGATGTGGAGGGTATCGCGAAGGAATATGGATTTATTCAGCCGCGTACTCTCGAGGAGATCGGTCGTAACAATCCTGAGCACCGACGCGAGATTGAAGAGAGCATGCTAGCCAAGGACAAGAAGATAGGGCATTCAATAATAACGTTTTTTGCCCCATTCCAATTTTGAATTACCGGAAAAGAATGCTGACTCGCTATTTAAAGGCTTGCGAAGAACATTTACAGCAGTAATGCGCGGTTCGTCTTCGAGCTACTGCAAAATGCTGATGATAACCAATTCAAACGCGCAATCGGCAGAGATGAACGGCCTTATATCTCCTTCAAGATTTTTCCTGGTAAAATTGTCATTGATTGCAACGAAGATGGATTTACCAAAGAAAATCTCTCGGCCATGTGCTCGGTGGGAGAAAGCACCAAAGCATCGTCACACGGGTATATTGGAGCAAAGGGCATTGGCTTTAAGTCTGTTTTCATTGCTGCGTGGAAAGTCAAAATACAATCTGGAGATTACAATTTCTATTTCAAGCATAACAGGGGTGATCTAGGTCTGGGAATGGTACTCCCAGTGTGGGAGGATGCTGACGAAGAACTACCCGATTCCTGCACTCGCATAACCCTACACCTTCACCAGAGAGGCGACCCAGAAGAGATAGAACATCTCCATGGAACTATTCGCAAGCAGCTGAGCGACCTGGAGCCAACATGTCTTCTTTTTTTGAAGAATCTCAAGCAAATCAAGCTGGCGTTCTTTGACGAAAACGGCAATGCGCAAAGCGATAAGACATTTCATCTCGAACAATGCAACGCGCGGAGACTCTCTCTTAAATATAAGTCAGTTGATGAGAATCAGAATACGAATGAAGGACAAAGCGACTACTATGTTACTCGCTATACTGCAACTAGGCTTCCAAGAAGCGACAACCGTGATATACCCGCTACGCCTGAAGGGCAGCGAATTTCTGCCGAAGCTGAAATCGTTCTCGCGTTTCCTTTAACCATTGACAATAAGCCTCTCCTTGAACCACAGTCTATCTTTGCATTTCTCCCTGTGCGCAAAACAAGTTTCACCGTGAGTCATTATCAAATGATCAGACCAACTGGCATTTCTCATCCGCGAACAGTTTCTCATACAATCCGACTTTGATACGACTGCGAATAGACAGGATATCTCTTCATCTAGAAGAAATGAAGCACTTCTCAGTCACGTTGCATTGGCATTTTACCACTCAATCCTTCATTTCAACCAAGAAAAGGACTTGAAATACACATGGCCATTGTATCTTCCATCGCCAGAGGATGCAGTCGCAACCTTTGGGGCAGATTTCCATTCGACATTCCGGACAAAGCTAGGCTTGGAGAATTCCATTCTATATACTCGAAACAACAACTTTCGTCCCATATCGCTTACGTTCAGACCCTCTTCGACTTTCTATGATAGTGATAAAAACGTGCTGATCGATGACCCCATTACGGACCCTTTCATTTCGGGTCATTATTCGCTGAAAGCTCGGAATGCACTTTCAAGTTACGGTTTGGCATCAATGTCTTGGAAGTTGGGATTGGAGCTTCTGTGTAAAGATCTGAAGAGACCCATGGCTCTGTCGCGTATGAAATCGACTTCAACGAATGATGACACCCATAGACGCATGGCGAACTTTCTCTCTCAAGCTGCAAGGGCTATAGGAACTGAGGCCTTAATGTCACTAAAGCTTCTTCCATTGAGAGATGGGACCTGGGTTTCTCCAAGTTCGAAGCATGATGTTTATTTCCCAACAAGCAAGGGCATTCTCATTCCTTCGGGTCTTGATTTTCTCATTTTGGACAGTCGTGCCGCTGCCCATAAAGATCGCAGCATTCTCTTCTCAGAGCTAGGTGTCTCGGAGATAAAACTTGTTAAGGTACGCGAATCCGTGCTGAAACATAATAGCCCTTTATTTTTCTTGGATAAAGGTTTGAAGATCGTGGAATCAAGAGACCATCTGCGATTCCTATATCAGACCCACCACTTGAGGATTGAAGGGGAGGATTTCAAAAACTTGACTTTGTTCCTTCGCAATGGGAAGCCGGTTAGGCCGAGTTTTTCAGACTGTTATATCCCATTGGACATTCCCTACGGACCGAAGGCTCTGCTGGGGGCAACTGACAGCTCTCCGGGTATGAACGTGGATTTTGTTCACCCGATGTATCTTGAAGAGCCTCCTGAAGCACCCCCTGGGAGCAATTGTTCGTGGCTTATATGGTTGCAAGAAAACATTCGACTTATGACAGAACCGCAACTCGTCAGCCGCTCCAGTCGGGATATACTATCACTTGCTTGGTATTATCTAGAAGAATATCGGCCGAGTAAACTACTCGATTTTCTAAAACATACCTGGAGATCTGCGATAGATATACACGGTTCACTTCCGAATGGCATTCGAGACACAAATGCAAAAGAGCTCTGCAGAATTGTGTTGCCAGTGACATGTGGTCTTGACGAAACATATCTTCCCCTTCCGGAGATAGTGAGAAAGTCAGAACGATTTTTGGGCCCTGATCCAATTTTCCCTTTTCTGAAACTCTCAGAGGCTGAAACAATGGAGGAGATTATTTCAGAGTGGCTATTTCTCCATACGAAGATTGGCGTGAGAAAGGATGACAATATGGAGTTCTTGCTTGACATCCTGAAATGGTTGAAAATTTCAGAGCCTGACGCAAATTCTATCGATGACCATAGGCGAATTCTCAAACTCTACAGTGCAATGGACGCAAAATTCTACGAAGCCGAAAACAAGCCAGAGCTACAGGAGCGCATCAGGTATGTTAACAGACCACCCAAAAACATAAACAAAGCGCTTTTCTCAGTGCAGAAATCAGATCTTTCTTCCTGAGCGATAACTACATATTTGTTCCCATGATCTATGAAGGTGATATTGCGAATGCAGATTGGGCTGGTATAGAGGAATGTCTGTGGGATGGACCGGAGAATATGCTCACCAAATACTCACTTGCTTCTGTTTACGGGCACCTCTGTGACGAAAGCGAACTCTCGAACATATCAAGATTCTTTTGTCAGGTTCTGAATATCGGATCAGCAACCTGGTCCGACCTGACGAAAGAGTTAATTGCGCAGAAGGATGAGGGTCCTGACGAGTTTGGTCCCATCTTTGAGCTCTACGAATACCTTCATGGAATGAAAGTTACCGTTTTTGCTGGTCAGCTCAGGTAATATACCCCCTGTTTATTTGGAAAACTTCCCATGCTGATATTTCATTATCAGACAAGCGTTCCAAGAGAACTCTCTGATTTTTGCGTCCTCCAATTCTCGGGTTGGCTGGTACAAAATTTCTGAGTGTCTATGGTCAAGTACCACAGCCATACGAGGAAAGGTCACGCTCAACGACGATTACGAGGATCTGGAAGATTTCTTCGTCAAAACTCTAGAGGTTCAGATGTTAACAATTCAGATGGTATATGATGACCTCATGGGCACCAACTCCGAATCAACAATTGATGAGACTGTGTCCAAAATCTGGTCCCTCAACGCATTGCTCCCAGGGAACAGAAGCTCTGTTGACCCCGAGGCCCTGCGGGAGAAGCCAATCTTCCCCGTTGTCTATCCCGACGGTACAAAAGCTCTTAAATCTGCGAGTACCCAGTTTGCAATTGAAGATCGTGAATACTTAGCCTTGAAGTTTCTCGGGAAGATCAAAATTCTTGACTTTAACCAGGAGGAAGTTCGTGATCTCAAAGTCTTCTTTGACTGGATCAATATAGCACACTGTTACCTTTCGACTTCAATTAAGGAGCTGACTTCTATCTCCGGTGACACTGTCCCATACTCTCCGCCTCCTACTTTTGATTTCAAGTACAAAGCTTATGCCATCCTTCGGTGCGTATAACTCCAGAATCTCGTTCGGATACATAACTAAAATTCTTGATTGAAATACAGTGTCGCGCATACTTTCAAAAGCCCCAGATATAAAGCCGACGATCAAGAACTTTACCGAGTACTACAAGCAGCTAAAATTGAAGTCGCGGATACAATCAACACTGTCCTACTCATCTCTCAGAATGGCAAACTGAATGACGTGGAAGAAACCGGTGCAAAGTTACATATTGCTGAGCACGCGTCTAATCTGACTTTCTATGTTCCCAGAGACAGAAAATCCCAGCATCTTTGCTTCTGCAAATTCTTACCAGAGCAGCTTGCTGACTGGCTTATGAGAGATCCGACAACACAAATCCTTCCAGTTGACAAGATCGAAGACGAAATGGTGAATTTGATGACGAAGATATTTTGCATAGACCCATCCGGTCTGTACGAGATTCTAAGCCGTGAGGGTATAGATGAAATTGACATCATCAATGTGGACTTAAGGGTTGACGATGACGACGAGGATGAGGATGAGGATTATGAAGATGATTCCTCGGAGGATGATGGCTCAGAGGACGATGGTTTGGAAGATAATGATTTGGAGATTGGAGACTCAGAGGTTGAAGATTTGACGAATGATGTGGATAATGAGGATGAGGATGATGCACACAGCACTGGAAGTCTTCGAGAGCCCACAGGCACGGAAGATCGATTCTCTACCGATAATTTCGAGTCGTCGACACAGTCTCCAGGCTACATAACTGCCATACAAGACCCAATGGCTCCTCAATCGCCTCGACCCAGTCCCTCTCCACCAATTCCCGTCTCCTCGCCCAACAACCACCCACCAGATGAGGATTCACAATACCAGCGTCTCCTCAACCATGCCATCTCAGTCGCACGAAGGAGTTCATTTCCTTCGAGGGGGGCCTTCAACATGGATCACTTGAACCAAGCCCTCCGCGAAGTGGTAGGAGACGACCAATATGAGGGTTTCAACGGCCCTGGGGTGGTGGGTGCCTTTCGCTCCAGAAACCAGTTGGAAAGGGACAAGAAAATCGGGGCGGTGGGAGAACTCTACGTAAATACAGAACTTTCTTGGAACATCATGATATTCCAGCTTTCGCTAACTATGTGCAGGTTTTTGAGGTTCTTAGCAGGCTCGACCAGCCTTTGCCAAATTGGACCAGTGAAAATTGGCAAAGCACCATTCGCCAATATGTGACAAGTCACCCCGACTATAATACAATGGCCCCCTGGTATGGACGAGAGACAGCGGACTTTGTCTATAATGATACAGAAGGGGCGTTTACCTCTTTACTTATTGATCATGGATATATTGAAGCCAGTGAGTGGGCAACCAGACGACCTAAGTACTTTATTGAAGTCAAGACCACGACGGGACCATTGGGAACTCCGTTCTTCATGAGCAAACATCAATTTCGACGAGTGAGTGAACACCTGAGATTCGTATATGGAGTCAAGATTTTTAATGAGGTATAGATGGGAATGATACATAACAGAGAAGACCGTTCAGAAGTCTATTTGATCCTTCGCGTGTTCAATATACGAGGGCCTAATACTGGGATGTGTTTGTACCTCGACCCGGAGAGGTTAAGATTGGATGGAGGACTGGTGTTTACTGGTGAGACATGGTCAGTTGTTCCTGGAGAGCCAGGTCTACTTTGATAGTGCATAGGAATCAAGTTTGCGTGAAGTTTTCGGTGTTTCTGGGCCAGAAATTCCTAGAGGTTCTTGAGCTTCGAGAGTAGAGCTGCACAGCCAAACGTAGCGGAGGGCACCGACTTACGAAGAAGAAGTGGATAACCGGGTAAATATTTCCAGAATTTTGGCAAAAGTGACTCCAGCTCAGGTTTATTTTACCGACGATTAGCCGTAATGAGAGCAATCTCAGAAAGTTTCCAGCACAGTGCAATCGGGCAAAGATCGGCCGCGTCTCCATAATCTAGTATCCCCGTCTCGTGGCGTGCCATTTCATTGCCGGGGGAGATCCGACCGGGGAATTCCCAGTTTTGCGCAGTCTCCAGTCTTCGGGCTACGTTAATGTAGTACGACCTCCATTTTAATCGCCATATGCCAGACCGATCAACAAAAGGACAAAGGTCCAAATTATTCCAGTTCCGATCATCACGAATACCAGTCCATGCCACGCTACACTAGTCACTCAATTCTAGACCGAACCTGACATCTCAGGGCTCGGAAAAGGACAATAATTGAACTGGTTCAAAAAACATTGTTTTTGTATTGTTTCTTCAGCCTGTTATCACAGGCAGATTGTAAAGGGGGTATAACAAATGGTCTAGCCAGAAAGAAAGAGAGAAAGAGAGAAATCCTGAATCCAACGACCTCAGCGGGCCAACATATCGCGTGAGAAAATAAGATCGTGTATGGATGAAAGCGAGAACATGAAAGGTAGTGAGAAAGGTGGCAAAATATGTATAGTTGGAACGGGTGTGGTGAGAAAGGATGTTGAGAAGATAAGAAGGGAAAAGTAGAAAAGAGAAAGGAGAAAGGAAAGGAGAAAGGAGAGGAGAAACGAGAGAACTTGTGAAAATATGTCAAAACATCAAAGAATGCGTTGCGAGGCCTGCTCTACGGCACTTCTTTGTCACCTCGCTTGATCCCTTGAGGTACGTCAATTGCGTCGCGTACCCAGGGCATAGCAGCGATATCATCGAGATGCTTGCGTTTCGTGTTGCGCTTGAGAAGACCCTCGACACAGTCCCGACCTCCCTCAAGGTCACGACCCTTCTCAGAATCCCACTCTTCATCTTCGTCGGCGTAGCGGTACCAACTCCATTCGCAGCGTGCAATGCGGTGCGGTGTACGGGCTCGGAGTTTGGCCGGGTCGCCGCGAGTGCCGGGTAGGACATCGAAGGGGAGTCGATTTTCCATAATGGCGTATAGCAGCACACCGAGAGCCCAGGCATCGGTTGCACGGCCGTCATATGGCTGGCCCATGAGGATCTCGGGCGCTGCGTAATCTTCACTGCCGCAGCGGGTTTGGAGAAGGGGGCTCTCCGGTGGTTCGGGGATACGTCGTGATAATCCGAGGTCACTGAGAGTAACCACGGCGCGGTCGTATGTGCGCCAATCAGACACATCCTCCATAGCGTGCAGAGGCATGGTGAGCAGGACGTCTAGAGGACTGGGTTAGTGCGAGTGAATCGCGCGATGGTTCTAGCGAAACATACTTTCTAACTTGATATCGCGGTGAACGATATAATTTGAGTGCAGGTAGCGCACGGCGTTGACTAATTCGGCAAAGATTCGTCGAATGAGACCTGGGGAGGTGGACCGGGGTCCGGTTGTCGCGAATTCAAACAGGTCCCCGCCGGGGCAATAGTCCAGAACGAGAAGAGCGCGTTTCTCATCACTTCCAAATGCTTTCAGTTGCACCAGAGATGGATGGTTGACAGCTTTGAGGATGTCAACCTCTCGCTTGAGGGAAACCTCCAATCGCTCCTCGTCAGCGCCTCCGGCAGGGCCATGCTCGATGATCTTGACTGCCACCAGCTTCTGACCCGCGGCGGGATGGATGATAGCATCGCCAGGTGTGTCTGTGACAGGTGAGAGAGGGGTTTGCACAACCTCTTCCACGCGTGCCGCGAGGCAAACTTGACTGAATGTACCCTGGCCCAGGACGCGTATTTTCCTGTACATCCGAGATTGCTGAGTGCGCACTGATCGGACGGAATAAATTTCCTCCAGCTTAGACAAGGGGGCAGGATGATGGATAACAGGCTCCGAGTCACTATCCCCATAGCCACTTCCACTGCTACGAGGGGGGGCTAGGGGGGACGAACCGTTGGTAGGGCAATACCGCGATGGACAGCCAGGTATTGTTCACGGTGAAGACCCGTCGATTTGGAATCGGTACTGGAAGAGGGAGCAATACTGGGGCCGGGACCAGAAACTGCAACGGGCCGAGGGATGGACATGCGACCCGGTGGTGCGTAGTCACTCAGGCTGCGGTTACGGACATGTTTGGTCGGCGAGTCGCGACGGACTCGACTCGCAACTGGAGATTCCTCTCCGAGATCATTCAGACCAGTATATGATTTCCCATGGGATCGGGATGGTGGGCCCAACATCTGCGACGAATCGCTCAATCGCAAACTCGAGCCACTTCGCGACGCGGTGGAAGAGGTACGCGACAACGAGGGTAGAGCACCGCCGCGCCACGGAGAAGCACCACCGATCGGGGAAGGTAACGGAGTGATGTCGCCCATAGCATTCAACTGGGGCGAGGACATAAACGAGGCTGGGGATAGAGATCCGGCGCTACTGATGGGGGCAATCAAGGCGCGCAGACTTGGGGTTCGCTGCGGGACACTGCCGGAGGAGACGCTGAGGCAGGCCAGGTGATCGGAATCGCGCGAAGTGGACGGACGACGAACGGTACTGGGCAAATCGGTGCGAATCTGGAGGGAGGGCACGGAAGCGGGACTAAGTATGGTCGGGGCGTCTATATGTCCCTGGGGGTGAGCCTGGTCATCGCCATGGCTGGGGACGGCAGCATGTTGAAGTTCATCGCAAGCGATGGCAAGGCCAGACCTCTCGGTCGACGCAGAGTCGGGGGCGACCATGGAATTCCGACGAATTTTCTCGAGGAATGGAATGGAGGGAGCCGAAAACGGGAAACGCGCGAGAGGATTGAATCCTGCGAATGGCGATTAGAGATTAGACACGAGATAAGGTCATGTCTCAGCCTCACCCAAACGGCCTTAGCGTGGGAGGGGGAGACCCGTTGAGGGTCAACGGGCGGGCATGCAAGAGAGGTGGTGGAGGTGTGTATGGAATATGATGGCGAGTTGGAAGGGAAGAAGGAGGAGAAGGAGAGGAAGAGAAGCAAAAAGTCGAGAGTCGTCGCAAGCAGGCAAGGCAAAAGCAAGGCAAAGGCAAAGCCGAGCAAAAGCAAAGCAAAGTCCGACCTCGAAAAAAAAAACGGGGAGGAGTCAGCTGACGCCTCCCCCGCATTCGGAGTAGAGTGACTTGGACTATATTTAGATAGACATACACAGTAGTATACACACTATACTAGTTTTGATTACTGATATGTTGACTGCTGTTGATACTTACGCTGCAGCTTGTGTACTGTTAACGGTGGCCCAGATCGTACTTTGGAAGCAAACAAGCCGGTCCAGTCCGGTCGGCAACTGAGTAGACTAGGTACTACATACTCGTACATGCAACTATACCGGGTAACTATACATACAGAGTAGAACACCACTACGCAGTTTACTATTACTATTACTACCTCCGTAAATAGAATCCGGTGCAGAATCTGCGTAGTCCTTGCTGAATGATTTTTACTGTGAAAAACAGCCAAACAAGAAATGATTGGCACTGCGAAAGCCGACCGGCCAAAGATAACCGGCCCAGTGGGGTTCCACTACCGCCGCCCATGCAGGGGCCATCTGCGTCCTGTGCGCCACTGACGATGCCTCATGAAGATTCGCTGATCTCAACATGGCTTTGTTTTCATTTTGCCTGTTTTTGCTTCCCGAGTTCCCTATATTCTCCGTAAAATTAAGGATATTCATTTACGATATGCTTACCCACAAACTAACCATCCTCGATTAACTATTTCTCAGATTACCCCCCCGCGAGAACCATGGAACCGTGCACCGAATACCCTAAAGCTTGAAAAATGGAGACCTCAAGCTGCCCAGCCCCCCCGCCATCGATAATAGTTTTGAGGGTTGTCACGAGAACCTGTTCAATTGGGGGCCATATGACGACCTCGGAATGCGACATGAGTACACCTGCCCAGGTGGGCATCCCTTTATTTGCAAAAAAAATGTACTCAATGGAACTTAGTACACTCCGAGTCTGTAGCATTGCTCAATATATATCCTTGGAGTTAATTCCTACTTAGGTAACATCTACCTGGGCATAGATAGTACACTGCCAAAGTATTGCAGGCCCGGGGGCTAATATTCATGACGTTAGGAGGTCCATGGGCAGCAGTACGACTAGTAGTTAACTACTAGTTATCGGCAAGTCCCGAACTCTCACTGCCACTGCTACTGCCACTGCCACTGCACTGGAAGCCTAAAACCGATTCTCAGGATGCATCAATCGCCCAGCCACCTCACCATAAGCCCCCCTCAACCTCACTAATATCCTCCCCCCTGAATCCAATACCCCTTACCATTAGGATTCTCCGCCACCGCAGCTGCAATAATCCCCCACGCCACATCCTCCGGCGAGCTCTTCAACGTATCCGGGTTTGTCGTAGCCTGAAGACCCTCAACCATCGAAGTAAGTGTCAACCACGGCGCAATCCACGAAATAGAAACCCCCGACTCCGCAACCTCACTCATATGAGCAGTACTCCGACAAAGTCCCAGCACGGCATGCTTGCTAGCCGCATATAGTGGCTGCGACGGGATGGGAACGTAGGACCCGGCCGATGCCGTTACCACAATCCGACCTCCACCGTGCTGTTTCATGTAATGAAGGCCCAATTTTAAGCCGAAGAGGACGGAGTTGACATTAATATCGAAGAGTTGGGTTGGAGGGCGGATTAGAGAGGTCATCTCTGAATTCTTCTCGTCTGCGAGGTAATTGTAGCGCACTTGCGAGTTCATTTTTGAATGCTCGTCCGGGGCGGATACTTGTAGCAGGGCGATTTCCGGATTGATGGCTGCGTTGCAGACGAGGAAGTCTATGGGGCCGATATTCTTCGTCACGGTCTCGAATAGAGTCATCTGTTGTTCCCAATTGCTCACATCGCACACCTGGTATGAGGACTGCTTCCCAATTGCGGCACACGCTTTCTTCAGGTCTGATTCGTTTAGGTCGATTAATACCACGCGAGCGCCATGTTGGGCGAGAAGGGATGCGGTTGCGAAACCGATACCACGGGCTGCACCGGTGACGACGGCGACCTTGCCTTCCACTTTGCTTCGGACGGTGTCTGGGGTAGGCCGACTAGTAGTGGCCATAACGACGGTTCTTGGATTGAGAAACGCAGGCGCCTAGAGCTGTCAACTAGCACTTCGAGTATTTGGAGGATGTCAGCTTATCTTTATACATCATCTACTAATACTAGTACCCGCGTCCCCACTCGGGTTCGGAGATTTCGGTTCCGTCGCAGCAACTGACAGCGAGGGAGATGTTTCCTGCAAGCCTCGGCATTGACCCCCCCACCTCAATCAACTCACATCGGCCACTCTTAACATCCACAACTACCGCTGACTAGTACTGTAGATTGTTTCAAAGCCAAGACCCAATTTAAAAAGCCAAACCAATTATCTAGTTTAAATGCCATATTCTCATTTGTCATTTCCTTTAAAAACTAGCCATAGCCTTAAATCGATTCTCATACGCCCTCTTCGTCACACTAGTCCCCGCCGAAAACGCTTCAAACCCATGAGGCAGTCCAGGATAGACATGAAGATCGACCGGGATATTAGCAGCCACAAATCGGCGCGCATATTCCAGATCCTCATGCACAAACATATCTAGCTGGGCGCTATCCAGATAAAGCGGCGGAAGACCTTCCACACTGTCCACCCGAGCCGGAGCAGCATAAGACTCAATCTTGTCCGTGCCCCTATCAACTCCAACATACGCCGTCCACCCTGTAATATTATCCGCTTCTGTCCACATCGCCAATTCCCCCCGCGTGGTTGGTAGTAGTTCGATCATCCAGCATGGGGTAAACCAGGATCTGTTTCGCAAGGGGAGGGGTCAGATTCGTATCTCGTCCTTTGAGAGTCAAAGCAGCTGCCAATCCACCACCAGCACTCTCCCCCATAACCGCGATGCGAGCGGTGTCGATATTCAGCTCCGTTGCATTTGCGTAGACCCACTGCAGCGCTGCCCAGCAGTCGTTGAATGGGACGGGATATGGGTGTTCGGGGGCGAGTCGGTAGTCGATACTGAGTATTTGGACTCCGGTTTGCGATACTGCCTGCACGAGTGGTGGGAGACACATCTCGGCGCTGAGGAGGAAGTATCCTCCGCCGTGGAAGTGGATGATGGCTGGATCGCCGTTTGTACTAGTGGTACTAGTAGCTTGTTTCCCTTTCACGCGGATGTGATGGATGGGGACTTGGTATCCGTCGGGAGCTGGGGCTTGACGGATGATCTTTTCGACATTCTCGGGGAGTGGGGGGGAGTTCTCTGGTGAAGCTTGCGAAGTAAGCTCTTCGACCCTCAACGTCGTGGACTGGGAATTTCCCGGCATCGCCTAGGATGTGGAGGGTAGGAGCTGCCTCCTTGATGAATTCGGGATCGTATTGGAGAGGCATTGATGAGGATACGTTCAAAAGGAAATGTTGAGAAAAGAAGAGGTAATTAGAGAGAGAAAAAGTGAACGACCTTGGGGAAAAAAAAGGAGTCTGTTATAACAAACAAAGAAAACTCCCCAGTCCGTCCCAAAAGCAAGCATTTAACTAAAACCCAACGATCGAAGACTCTCGGCTCAAGAAGTATGAAATGAACTCGTCCTGTAAACCCCAACTCGTTTTGCTCACACATCTTCCAATCAAAAGAAACAACCCAATCTTTGCCCCATGAAATCCAAATCTCCAAATCCCACTCTTCACGGAATGACCCTGACCCGCATCCGAAAGGGAAGTCTGTTCAGATCAAGTCTCCACAAGTGGAGACCAACCCTTCAGGCAGGCGATGGCGAGCGTCGCAGATTTGATCCACAGTCCCTGATTCGTTTTAGCGGCTTGACTAGCTTCGCACCTCACTGCCTGATACGACTACATCTGCTTGGCCGGATATTCGGTATCATACTCTCCCGACCAACAGTCTGTTAGAATCGATACAATACGGAAGTGAGTTTATGGTTCTACCGAGGGAGGGCTTGCACTAACAACGGGAGCAACGCCAACAATAACAGCAACGACAACAACAACACCATCTGCGAACCTTGCGAGCGCCACACTATGGGGTTAGATTTGCCGAGTTTCGATGAATTACCTCCCGTCGAGGGCATGCCTCAGGGCTGTGCGTGGGGGGTTTTTAATCGTGACGGCGAGAAGGATATCTTTGGTACCTTGAATATTTTGACTCCTGATGTGGTCAAGGCTGCGGCGCAGGAGGTACAGGATGGCATTTCGATTTCGCTGAAGTCAGTCCTGTCTTTCTCTCATTGTCCCGGTCCCGCCTATGCTAACTAAGTGATCAAACACTAGTTGGCCTATTGGGAGCATCAAGATCCCCGGCTTCTTTAGGAAGAGTCTCACACACAAGGTCATGAAACTGGAAGATCCATCAGCCGATTTGCATTATGGCTTCGATGATGAGGTATAGTTGGACCGAGTGACTCGGAATCAACTAGAAATATACTGATGAGATTAGGTCGAATTCAACACCCAGGCAAGCAGCCAGTGGGACAGTCTTTGTCAGTGAATCAAATATTGAAACTCTGGATCATGCCTAACTTCTGCATAGGTCACTTCATGCACCTGCCATCCGGAAAAGCATACAATGGAGTTACCCCAACAATCGCCGAGATGGAAGATCCCGCCAACGCGACCCAGAAGCTACCCACCCTTGACAGTGAGTCCAACCGCATATCGCGCACAACCATTCCTAACTCGGCACAGACTGGCACAAACGCGGCTGCATAACCGGAAGAGGCGTCCTAATCGACTTCAAATCCTACGCCGAAAAAAAGGGCATCACATACTCCCCCTTCACAGGCTTCCGAATCAGCCCATCCGACATCGAAGCAGTGGCCGCTTACCAAGGCGTAACCTTCAAACCAGGAGATATCCTAATCATCCGATTCGGCGTCACAGAAGCGTTAGGAAACATGACGGGCGCAGAACAAGCAGCAGCCATGGCAAGTTACAACGCATGTGGCATCGAGGGAACAATTGAGATGGCACGCTGGCTTTGGAATAATCACTTTGCCGCCATTGCCAGTGACAATCTCGCGGTCGAAGCTATGCCGCCCATGGAAAATGGGGAGGTTCTTCCACTCACGAGCCTGGTGCTGCATCAGTGGTGCCTTGGGCTTTTCGGAATGCCGTTGGGTGAATTGTGGGATTTGAAGGCGTTGGCGGACGTGTGCGAGGAGAAGAAGCGATATTCGTTTCTCCTTACGTCTGCTCCTCTCAATGTGCCCGGTGCTGTTGGGAGTCCCCCAAATGCGATTGCGATTCTGTGAGATTCGAGGATCATGTCTGGATAGTAGCTGTTAAGTAGCATTAGGTAGCGAGAATGGATTCATTTCGCCTTGCGCCAGTGTGTGGGGCTTTAACTGATTAAAATTATGAAAGTGGTATTCGTAGATATGCATGAATATCATAGTCCATAACAAGTAGACTTTTTCGCCGGCAAAAAAATTAAGATTCCATTCCTAGCAGGTATTACTTCTTGGGCTCGCCAGTAAACAGACGCAGACTCGAGGAAGACAATTTGCATAGACCTCGCTTTCACGAAGATACAGCAATAACTACGTGGATCATGGTGTTTAAAGAGGATGCATTGCATTGAATTTCTATATCTGTCGAATAGATCCAAATCTACAGTTCAAGAAGAAGTATTGAATCCCTGCCAGGTCTCCAACCCAGCCGTACAGCTCTTCCACCAACGCTGCATACCGCCAAGATACACAAGCGGCTCACGTCTCTTCCCAGGAATATTCGAGCCCATATACCACGAATCAGCCTTGGGATAGAGGGTATACTGGCTAACAGCATGAACCTCGTCACGCCAAGCCTCAGCAGCGGCCTGAGTAGGTTCGATGGATTGGATCCCTTCTTTTTGCATCTTTTCAATCGCTTGGCAAATCCAATCAATCTCCATCTCAATGAAGGGCGGGCCATTGGCCAGCGAGGTCGGGGCTTGAGGTCCATAAACAATGAACAGATTAGGCGTATCTGGAACCATCATGCCAAGGTGTGTGAGAATGCCATTTTTCCACTTCTCGCCCAATGGGACTTGATTCTTATCCGAGATTGACAGATCTAGCAAGCTGCCAGTGACAGCATCGTAGCCCGTCGCAAAGATAATCACGTCTAAATCGTGGTGTTGTGTTGTTTCGCCGTTGCTCGTCACCATTCCGGTTGTGTCGAATTCTAGGATAGGCGACTTCTTCAAATCGTGGAGGGTCACATTGGATCGATCAATCATTTCATAGTAATCCTGCTCCAGACTGGGTCTCTTGGTACCGACCAACATTTGTTGTTGCAGGGGCGCCACGAGATCCATTTTCTCGGAATTCGTCATGCGAGCGCGGACCTTTTGAACCCAGTAATCGTAGAAAATCGAGTTTGCACCTTCGTCAAGAAGGAAATCGTAGTAGTTCGATACCAGGAAGCTATAGCCACCTCGTTCCCAAAGTTCGTCGAATAATTCCTTTCTCTCTTCGGGTGTAGCTTGGTGAGCAGATTGGAAAATGGTGTTGTGTGGGAAGCCCGACATGGACTTGTAGTTTCGCTCAAAGATTCCGTCATAGTAACCCTTCATCATCTCCGCTTCTTCGGGAGAAATCTGACGCTGTTTCATTGGAATCGCGAAACATGGCGTACGAATGAAAACTTTGAGATCACACTCTTCCTTCGCGACATCCTGCACGATTTGGAGACCAGAAGCACCATTTCCAACCACGCCGACGCGCTTCCCCTTAAGATCCAAAGAGTTGGGGTAATCGGCAGCATGGACTAATTTTCCACGGAAGGTATCCAGCCCGTTGAAAGCTGGATAGTGCTTCTTATGCGAGGATCCAGTGGCAGCGATGAGGTACTTGCAAGTTGCCGAGAGTCCAGATTCTGTCTGAACGTTCCATCGAGCTGTGGTGGTGTCATATTGTACACGGCTGACGATTGTGTTGAAAAAGGTATCCTTGCTCAAGTTGAGGACGTTGTCAACATGTTGGAAGTATCTTCGTAGTTCTTCGTCGCCTGGGAAGCGCTCAGACCAGTTCCAACCCTTGTACACGGCAGATATGTTGAACTGGTAAGATGGCATCTCCGTATCGACGCGAGCACCGGGGTAACGATTCCAATGCCAAACGCCGCCAAATCCACTGCCGGCTTCGATAAGCTTCACTGACAGGCCGAGGCGTCGGAGCTTGTAGAGTGAATTGCATCCGCCGAAGCCGCCACCGATGACGATGGCATCGACATCAACATGGGGACCGGTCCGAGTCATTGTGACGATTTAAGTTGCACAGAAGCAAATAAAAGATAGGAGACCCTCGAAGTTGAAAACTTGGGCAAAATGTCTACTGGCAGGGGGTGCTGCTGCTTTTACATGATCAGGCCATTTGCCAAATTTGGCGCAAATTCCGATGTCAAGGTACCTACCTACTCCTGTGCCGTCGGCTGGGGCTCGGGTGACAGGCATACCGAGCCCGTTAAGGGCCACTTCTCTGCATCCGAAGTTGTTTGGGACTGGTTTATAGATTGAGGATTCCCAAAGAGGGAGTCCATGGCGAGAAGGTTTCCACTCGCCCCACCATGCGGGACATTTCATAGTCGACACGGTACGCCACAACCGACAATGCATTGCTCTATGTTGTCCAAGAAATCCAAATTAAGGAGGCCCTTGCGCGAGTGATGTTCAGTAACAGTCCGGAGTCTGCCACCTCCGCATCCGACAAAAGGACCGGAGGCAGGTAGCGGACTTGAAAGTCCCGGCCAGCGGGGTATTGACTTGCCGTGGGCGTTTAGAAGTTTAACTACTACGATACTACGAGTATGTACTAACGAAAGCTAACATGTTTTTTGTTGAGACGTGGGCGCAGGCACCCGCGGCTTCAGGCATTCAGGTCGCCGTGCCGTCCTTCCGTCTATAGATAGCTTCACCCTCTTCTCTCACCTCAACCGAACATCACTCACCACTTTTACCTTTTTATCCTTTCTTAATTCATCACCTCCTAGCAGAAGCTAGCAACTTTCTGAAGACCAAGATCAACAGAGACAACCATTGGATCATCCAATACCTGTCAAAATGGCATGCAATGTGAAAGGAACTGCATTCATCACGGGTGGTGGATCAGGTAAGCTGTGATTTCCCCAAAAGCATCACGCCGGAATTAAAAAATCAGGAATCGGTAGAAGTACCGCAATCGCCCTCGCGCAGAATGGAATCAGCGCCGTGACTCTAGTGGATGTGAATGTCCCTCTACTCGAGCAAACCCGTGACGCTCTTCGCGTACAATTCCCAACTCTCGAAGTGGAGATCCTGGAGGTGAACGTCGCAAACGAAGAATCCGTCGAATCTGCGGTCCAGAAGACAGCCGAACGTTTCGGTCGTGTGGATATCGGTATCAACTGCGCTGGCATCAGTGGCATCCCTACCCCTACTGCTGAGATGTCGCTGGTGGAGTGGCAGAAGGTCATCGACGTGAACCAGACAGGCGTGTGGCTGTGCCAAAGGGCTTTGATTCGGCAGATGCTAAAGCAAGAGTGAGTTTAACTATGACCAGCATGGACTGAATGCTGATAATCTATAGCTCCCGCGGAATTCGAGAAGGTCGCGGTGTGATTGTCAACGTCTCCTCCATGTTTGGCGTTAGTGGGCCACCCGGACCATTCAGTATTCCACACTACACAGCAGCAAAGCACGGTGCGTTCAAGTGAAGATACTTTCCATTTTACAAATTAAAATTGAATTAAGCTGACCATATTATCCAGCCGTTGTTGGCCTCACGAAAATGGTACGTTATATATACCCCCGTGCTACAAAATCCTTACTAACAATACTATAGGATGCCAAAGCATATTCTCGTCAAGGAATCCGTATCAATGCGATCTGCCCCGGGTATGAATCTCCAATTGACTTTAGGGTTTTAAATTGCGGATTTGAACTGACATCAGATTCTAGATTCGTCGATACCCCTATTATCAAGGAACAGATTGAATCAGGCTCAATGAACCCAGCATTTGAGATGACCCCCGTCGGTCGGCCGGCGCAGGTGGAGGAAATTTCAGATGCGCTTCTCTTCCTGTCATCGCCCATGAGCAGCTATATGTGCGGTGCAGCCCTAGTCGTGGATGGAGGATACACTGTCTAGTAGTTGAGCAGTAGAAGAAGTACTACCGAGCATAGCGCCTTGCCTCTATTTGTTCAATATCAAGTTGACGCCTTAGAAGAATGACATCTCTCTCTGAATTAAATATTTATACAAGCATAATATCGAAGTCTGTCTCTTTGGCAATTTCCTGCCATTGAATGTCCACGCCACCTCCGGCCTGCGCCCTTCTATCCCAGAGGGTCTTTACAATTTCAAACAATATCATTGTGTTCTCAATCCCGTGCTTTGCCTTTTTATCAAATGAGACCAGCATGCGAGATTGAAGATCCGGGCGCTGACACTCGGCTGCAACAACAAAGCTAGCCCAATTGTAGGCACACCCACCCTTGTCGTTCTTTAAGATATCCACCGCCTCCAATTCATGCACAGCCTTCTCCACAAGCTCCTGTACATCACAGAGAGGGGCATGGCGAAGAGTGCGTCTGAAGTAAATGATCGTTGCGTAGTAGAAAGAGTTGAGAGCATGTTGGATAGTAGTCGACCCTAGGGCATCTGGGTCAGTTAGAGATGGGAAATTGAGATAAAGCTGCAGCTCCAGTTCATCCAGTTCTCTTGTGGATATTTCCTCTTTTGAAGCATTCATGGCGGTCATTTGTGCCAATAGCTGGACAAGCGGAGATGTTATACCGTGCGATCTTTCGAGATAGTGCCGCAGCTCTGACGGACCATTGAGTAAAGACATCATCTGCTTCGACATGGGCAGGTTGCAGAGAGAAGAAAGAGAGAGATAGCTCTGCAGCAAGCGCGAAGCTGTCGGCCCCCGAACCCAGCCTCCATTCAATTCGTTTTCAAGAAGACCCAAGCCGCCAGCGACATGTGCTCTCCAACGACCTCTCCGTCCGGACATAGCTTCTGCTGTGATGCAAGAAAGAACCGCCGCTAACGTCGGTTCATCCAAGCGCCGTGCTTTTTGCAGATTGTATCTTAGATGTCGTAAGGCAAGCTGGTCATGGTGCATTGCCAACGATTGGTAGCGCGGGTCACGACGGAGGTGAAAAAGACTAAAGGCGGATGAGGCGCATATAGCATGAAAGATTGATAGGTGGATGTTCGATTCTGTTGAGGGCGTTTCAAGTCCCTTCAACGCCATTGGCATAAAGATTGTCCGGCATGGGTTGTCCGGAGTGTCGATAAGCATCATGCTTCCACTTAGGAAGACAGCCCAGTGATGAACTAGCTCAGTTTCGGGTCTAGGGAGTTGAACCGGGTTTATTGCCATCATAAAAGACATATCTGTTGGTGGAGAGCTGCCGGGTAGTAGAGGCTTTCTTCGGCGATCGTAGTTGGATGCATGTTGCTTGCCGACAGAGCAGATCGCATTATTCTTCGCATGACTAGCCTGGGCCTGATTGAGAGACCCGGATGATACCGGTGGACACTCTGTACTTTGAGTCCTACTCAGAGGACTAGTCGATGCCACGGGTTGGACGGGCCCGTCGATGCCAGAGGTTATTTCACCGCCGGTTTCCAAGGCATTTTCGAAAGATCGCGTAGTCCGGCTACCGGATTCTTCCTCTGTAACTGCGGATGATGGTGGCTGTTCATTATGAACACTCAATCCATCGTCCGCATCCTCATTGTCCGACCCCGAACTTGCAGCGGAGAACACCGAGAAAGGTCCGCGTTGCTGGGCTCTGCCCTCGGCCGAGCATCCGTCAAGTTCGGCCAACAGAGCCGTCACAGCGGCCGAGGACAAGTCCAGTGTCGATTGTGGAGTCTCCGACCAGATCTGCCTGCGATAGGAACGAGTCCCGGGCGATTGTGACCATCCTAGGCGCAATCCATACCCCTGACAAACCCACCCACTCCGCAGACAACGTCTGCAGGCCGGGCGCTCGTCGTCGCACTTGACCCGGCGGCCCCGGCAGGTCCAGCAGCCCGTAAATGTCTTGGTGCGTAGTTTGGGGGCTTTCACATTATCAGAATTGGTCCTATTCGTCATTCCCACGAAGACTGCTGGGAGGTGGTCATGGTGGAGGTTGAGATTTCAGAGCGGACAACTAAAATTATTCATCTTTGCCCCCCGCCCGGCACCTGCCGCCGTTCTGGCTATAACTTCCGTATTGAGACGAACATGGCTACAATCCAGAATAAATACCGAGGTTTTTGTGTTGACCCTCCCATATGACAAAAATTGATCGTTCTATACATCGTGGCCCTCATCTGTGTTTCCCGTTTGGACTGCATCATCCACTCGCCCCATGGGGAGAGGAGAATCGAAAGATCTAGACTCACCAATATATCGAGATAGTTTTCTATAGGCGAATTCGAAAGTTGGCAAGGTTATTCAGCTTTTATTGATTCTCTCAAATTATGCATCTTATATGCTCGGGCTCCCAAGTCTACTAGAAATAATTTTCACATTTTTTTCAAAATCCATAGATACTCGCCTCGCCGAGGGATGTTCAGCAAGAACTTGAACAAGTCATCACTCATTTCCAAATATCTGGAATCACCTGGACATCTATGAGTCATATAAAGATGAGAGCGTCCTACTCGAGTGATGACAGCCTTTATCTCTACCGTGACCATCCCCCTGACGGTATAATCAGATCTGCTGTCCATACCAGGTACTGGGCACCTGTTATATATTATTCCGCGGTCTCCACTTAAATCTCGCCAGCCCTGGAGGGTGAACTCGGTATTCCAAGGTTCTGTGATAGCCCTGGAGCGAACAGGTCAATTGCAGAAATATTAGAGAGAAGAATTTCGCTGCTCCCTCTGCATGGCAGTTCTTTCAAGGTTCCCGGTTCACGAATCGGTATGCCGAAAGAGACCCGGACCACAGTCATAGATAACTACAGCATGCGATCGACGGAACGTCAAACACGCCACAGAGGGGGGTCCCACAACAAAGGCGATCCCCACAGCCCAGTCTCATCCCTTGGCAACTTATCTCCGACTCGGAGGTTGGCTCGGTCATAAATCCGGGTAAATATTGATTCCAGTCGGCATCTAGCGACAAGATACTAGAAAAAGACTACATGATGGGGTCTATTATTAGATGGCATGTAAGTTGCGCTGCATTTAACGCTCGCATGAATGTAATTGATAGGCGTGTGCCCATACCCCGGTAGTTATACTAACAATAGAAAATGCACTTATTTCGATATAGCTATCAGTTCGAGTGCGAGCCATGGATCCTCACTCCATTTAAATGTAGTATACGAAATCGCCGCGCCTAATTAAAGCAAGTACCAAATATAAAGTGTATGTCTGCAAAAAGGGTTCAGGGCTACATGTAGCTTTCATGAATCCTTTTGAACGACGCCATAGAGGGGAATGTGGCGCCGTAAGCCTTGGATCTGAGGGTCTTGCAACTATCCAAAAGCTAGTTAGCGGCCTCCCACCTGTGGGTCCATCGAAGTCTTATAGATTTATCCATCATGGTACTATACATGCCCTAGCCCACAGCTTTAGCCAATCCAACCCAAGAATAACAGTGATAGAAGCCTCGAAATATCGATAACTATTCTAGGTGGGCCAATTGCTCATCCCACGACGCGTCACGTTGCCCTGGATGTCTCAGAAAGTGGACACCAAGGACTCTCAACTCGGTCCCGGAAGTCATTGTATAAGGGAGACAGAAATTGATGATGAGATATGATGCACAAGGAGATGTAGTATCTACTTAGAGCCCAGTATTTGATTAAAATGTCTCATCAACACCAACTTGAATGAGGTCGACATGTCCAGTATTCGTAAACATGCAGCTTCAGATGTGGAGCTATTGTTCAACAGCAAGCAAACTAGCAATGAAAGCCAATCCTCCAGGGCCTGAGATCATCTGCCCCATCGAGGCTGAATGTGATCCATTTTTAGATGGAAACAACCAAGGAAAGATCGAAGCTAGCAATATTCTATTCTCGAACCATAATTCAAGTATAAAGAGCCTTGGTGCCAGGTCCACGATCTCAATTCCATCCCCATCCAAGCAAAATCGTTCAGCTTGACTCTGCATTGATTTAGCCGTCTCGACAGCTTATTCCGTTCGTTTACCCATCTCATAATGTCTACCACAACAACTACCACCGCTGCGACTACAACTTCGAGCTGCCACGCCAAGCTCTACGACATCCCAACCCACGATGCCGCCTGCGCACTGCCAATCACTAAGGGCAACTCATCCTCCATCATGAGCGACTGCTGCTCCTCCGCATCGGTCGTTGAGTACGACGGCTGTGATTACTACTGTCTAGCTGAGGGCCAGACTGTTGGCACCCTTGCCGAATGTCTCATCAAGGCCGTCGGCTCAGGCGAGTTTTGGTGCAACACCAATGCCAACGCTACCGCAACAGCGACTGCCACTGCTACTGGCACTGGCGTGGTCACTCTCGGCGCGACAACGACTGGCGCAGACTCTACTGCTTCGGGGACACCGAGTGGATCGACTGCAACTTCAACTTCGACATCTGGAGCTGGCGTTATTCGGCCTCGTACCGTATCCAAGTCTGCCCTTGGAATGGTTGGAGTTTTGCTTATTGGCTCAATGATTGGGCTTTCTGTCTGAGCGAATGACGAATATCGAATGGGATAGTATGTGGTAGTATTGGTTTCTCTTCTCTCGGATGCGGTATAGATCAAGTATTCGCGTCAACGTTTGTCAATTATTTAGCGCCAAATATACAATACATATACACGGCCAACCAATATGCACATGTAGTGGGCGTAATAGTTCTCTATTGGAAGTCACTGACAGCATTAAGGATACAAGACGAGACAAATTATATGTCATAGCCAATTAGCCTCAGATATGCAAAGAGACTTTTCTATGTACAGAAGGAAAGGAAAAGCGAATAAAAAGTACAAACCCAATTGCACACCCCGTTCCCAACCCGCGCAGAAATGCGAAACATGGATGCTTTAGGCGCCAGAGTGAAGAGATCCGCAGGGAAAAAAGAGTAAGAAGCCGTTGTAATACATCGCGGGTGAAAGTGAGAATGGTCGAGGTGAGCGGGCTACCACCAAGGGGGGGTCATGGAAGATGGCGGAGCGGGTATGGAGGTGTGGTTGGTTCACCAAAAAGGATGATGGGAGGTTTTAAATGGTCGGTCCAGTCTTATTTAGAAGAAGGTGCGTCGTGTGACCTAAGAAAAAATGGTTAGCAGGGTCGCGCAAATCATTCAAATATGAGCTCGGATACGTACGGCCCAAGCACCGGCAATGGAAGCCACGATGCCTCCAGAGATCATCATCGGCTTAATACCGCGCGTACTCTTGAAGAGCATTCCACTCAAAGCACCAGCAGCGACGCTGTTGGCAGAATCGTGCTTGCCACGCGCGACACCGATAGCAGAGTTGAATCCGTTGTAAACCATCGCGACAACACCGGCGGAGTTACCGAGGAACGGACCGCGGCGGGTAATCGAGTTGAGAGCACCGTTAAGGCGAATCTTAGGGGGAGCATTGGCGGGTGTCTTGCTGAGGCCTTCGGCGAGACCCCATGCGCCTCCGAGGGTCAGCGCGGCGAGATATGTGGTTCCGGCACCGTAGCAAAGATCGTCGGACCAGCCGCGGGAAGGCAGGAAAGAGCGGGAGCCGGGGGTTTCATCGAGTGCGGTGTCTTCGAGGGAGAGGTAATCGAGAGTATCCTGGTTCAACCCGGCCAGGGGATGGAGTCTGGTGGCATCGGAAACGGCGACCTCGGAGAGGAATCCAGTGGCATCTTGAGTGGTGGTAGGGTCAAATGCTTGGACGGCGTTGTCCTCCTTGCGCCCGCCGAGGGAGTCCCAGATAGCCATGATGAAGAGAATATGGGTGGAGGGGGGAGGAGGATGGAAAGATAAGATTCACTGAAGAAGAGACTGGAAAGACGAGGACGAGGCCCTTGAATCACAGCTCCACTGCGAATGTCGGCGCCAGCAAAAACTTCGGTCCCGTGACGCGGAGCCAAGGAGAATGGTTGTGCCGGCGCTAACCCAGGCCGGGCTTAGCGCGGATCATCCCACTTCTGTTGGTGCCTCAGGCCATCGGAAATTGCGGGCAAATTTCATGCTTTGCGTCGATTCATGCCGCTTGCGAGATATCCAATTGTTCGGCCTGGTGGATCTTGCGCTGGTCATGGATAGCAATTTATCGCACAGCACTGGAAGTGCACCTCCTACCAACATGGAGGAGATCACACAAAGGGTCCAAATGTTGCCCGAAAAGACCTTGAATGCAATTGCGAAGGGTCCGTTGGTCAAATTGACTTTGAACTGTACCGATACTGAGTGAGTAATGTTGAAAAGATAATCACGATAGACATCCACTAACTGGACCTTGCAGACAAATCACACGGGTGTGGCAATCCTTAATTTTGACACTATCTACCCCGTCTCTCTCCAGTGGCCATACTATGGCGATTTGCAATGCTACATCTGCTTTCCTGGATGCCGCGGCCAATGCTAAACATGAAGGAACCAAGCAATTGGCACTCGATACTGACACCTGGATGACGGTCTTCAGTATATTCCTGGGCCGATATGAGGATGCCAAACCAAAGGCGCTGAAGCTACTTCTCGGCTCGCTGGCTACCATATTAGCCAAGCACCTCAAAGGAGAGGACAGAGCTCTTATTCAACGCAACATCGCCACAGCTACATTTCCCAGTGCTGTACTTGGCGAGCCCCGGTCTCGCTTGAAGGGTTCCCTTGTATGCCTAGAGTGGGTGATTCGCAAGGGTGCTATACTCCCGTCCGAATTGATCCATTTAATCCAACAGTGGCTGCTCGATACTCGTGCCGAATGGGTGCCTATCTTTGAGAAGGATTGCAATATCCTCTTTGCCAATGGCTTACAGACCACGCCTGATTTAATGGTTACTGACCTAACCGAAGAACTCGCCGCTAATATCTTCTTCCTTGGTCTTCTGACTCAGACGAACAACCGTGAATTTTCTGGCACAGGTGGTGGATTGTTATCAACATTCTTGCAAAGGCTCAAAACAGAATCCCCGACAAGAGAGCTTTCCAACATCTGGGTGGCTCCTGTCAAGCACATAGTGTTGCGCAGCATGGACCACCTTGAGGCTCTCTCCAGCCAAGTCCTCGAGCCTCTATTCGCAATTGATCCGGCTGGCTTCCGGTCGTTTGTGGACTCTCTTCCTCTTGAAAGTTTCTTGGCCGGCGATATGAGTAATGCTCGGGAATCAGAGTTCATTATGCTTTTCGCGGCCCTCCAAATGGGCAAAAAGTCCAATCTTGTGCTCGACGACTGTAAGATCTGGAAGTCATTCCTCACGGATATCTCTTGCTAACCTCTTTTGCAGTCGATCCTTCGAAGGCTGATGATACAAAGGATAATGCTCTTCCGAAGTTGGTGTTGAAGAGCGAAGTTGTCGGCCGGTTCCTATTCCACAATGAACCCAAGATCCGAGTTGCAGCATTGTCCTTGTTGATCACAGGACTGTCGACGGTCAAGCCATTTACGGTATCTGCTACAAATGCGATTCTGCGAGGACTTCCGTCCATGCATGCGGACTCTGATGCCTACAGCAGAGGAGAGATCATGAGTCTCACCCGCAAATTTATTTTACGCTTAAAAGGCGGTGTCGTGAAAGACGAGGATGCATCACAGAGTTCTAATTCAGCTCCTGGAAAGCAGTCTGTGGGTCTAAGCAGGAGTGATGACGAGACCCAGAAATGCCTCGCGACATACCTCGACTTCCTACAGAAGGATTTGTGTGTCACGGCATCCTACGCGCGCCATATCAGCGCCCTGAAAGCACTCAATCTGCTGCTAGTATCTGGTCTGGATCCAAGGGCAGGTATTCCACCGATGAAGTCAGAAATGCAAACCCATTGGAAGTCGCATGTCGAGGTGTTCAATACCCGCTTGCTTCGGTTGTTGGTTGACCTTTTACTGGACCCATTCGAGGAAGTCCGACATACAGCACTTTCCATTATAAACATCTTCCCACGAGACATTCTTTTCAGTGCATCGCCGAATACAGATAATCAGCAATCTGTTCCTGGAATGCGCCTGACCGATGCTCTAGCCCGTGCTGAAAACATGGCCAGCAGAACCAGCCGAGCTGATCACGCTGATACTGTGGCTCGACTATACCATGTCCTCTTCTGTGCTGCTCTACCACCCACCTCCTCCAAGGAAGTCAGGGATTGGTGGACAACTAAGTACTCGGTTGTGGACAAGATTATTACCAACCTGGAAGAACGTCTTTCCTCCTCGAATGGACTGTTCAATTCCAGTTTGCGTGAAGTTCCACTCCATGGTTACATATCTGGTTTGAGATATATCATCCTTATGCCGGAATTCTATGCACTAGTGTCATCAGATGATAACACTGTAGCCTGGAGATCCATTCATGGTCGGATTGTCAGCATCTGTGATCGTGTCTGGCAAGAGGTCAAACCTGTCTTATGTATTGACTCCCCTGAAGGCCATACAGACGAACCTATCGAGGACCTTTCAGTTGGCCCTAAGGACATTCTATCGTATTCGTGGAGAGCTCTTCGAGAATCCAGCTTGCTTCTTCATGCTACGATGGTCAATACTACCTACGGCCCAGACAGTGCAGATGGCCTCAACCGCGAAGACTTCGAAGAGGTCGGACAAAGCAGTTTCACTCAATTGGCCGAACTGCGCCACAGAGGTGCATTTTCCACAGTTTCAAGCACATTTGCGACAAGCTGCCAACGTTGCAGTCACTCGAAAGATGCCTCTATCCAGGAACTTCCCCGCTCATGGTATCAGCGTGCGAAGAAGACGATCTTTGAATCGGCCTCTAAGCTCACCCGCCGATCTGCCGGTATTCCAGCACTGATCACAGGCGTTCTGTGCGCGGTTCCTGGTACACCTTTCTTCAAGGAAGTACTAAATGAATTGCATGAAATCTCCCGCTTAGAAGTCCAATACAACAAGGAGAAGCAGTATCTAGAGCTTCCCCAAGTGCACGCCATGAACTGTCTGAAGGATATATTCGTCAACAACAAGCTCGGCCCACACACCGAACCTTTTGTCATGTCGGCTCTTACTCTTTCTGCCGAACGACTTGCATCGCCTATTTGGGCTCTCCGAAATTCCGGGCTGATGCTCTTCCGAGCTCTTCTGACTCGAATGTGTCGCGCAATGCCCAATACCGGAGGAGGTTTTGGCGGTGACTCCGGGTCAGAGCCAGGGTCTCAAATCTCCTTCCAAAAATACCCCGGTCTCCTGGAATTACTATCTAATCTCTTGGTCACCTCCGAGGGAGCGACAGCTGAAGGAACTGACATTATCACTGAGCGCATCTTCCCTGCACTGGAGCTCATCGGAGAGAAGATCCCCACCCCGGAGGACAGCAATGATGGAATGCTTTGTCGTTTGGTTTCCGAACATTTCAAGAGCCCCGTATGGGGAATCAGAGAGCATGCAGCGCGTGTATATGCCTCTCTACTTACCCGGGCGAATATTCTCAATGACGTTCACAATCTCAGCAATGGCCTTGGTGAACAAGTCACGGAGAACTTCATTCATGGAACTATTCTGTGTGTCAGATTTGCTCTGCGCCGGTTTGCGGCCACCACCGATAACTTTTGGACCTGTGAGTTTATTAACATATCACTACTTTTCAACCCCCGCTAATATACATAGCTCATCTTGACCAAACTCTCTCTACTGTTCGTCATGTTTTGGCAACTGCATTCCCCGTGGCCAAATCTCCATATGTTGCGAGTGCGCTAGTCGAAATCCTAAACGACATACTAGAGCGGAGTTTCAAGGCCAATGTCGAGGGTAAGTGAAGTCCCAGCAGCAAAATTATACAGATTTCAAACTAACCCTTTGTTCTCAGATCGAGCTATACTTCTCATCCAAGCTCTCTGTGAAGAACACGACCTGGGTGGCATTATGAAGCATGTTTTCGATAACAATGAATCAAACTGGAAGCTAACGAGCACCACTCGGTCGTGCTCTCTTCTCAGGCGGTCACTTGCTTGGTGCAAGGTTCTCACATCCCTCGCAAGCAAGTCATGGGAAGGCTTGCCTGTGTTTTTTAATGAAGTTAGCTCCTTCGACCCGGATTCCGCGACATGGATCTGTGAGCAACTCGATGAGACACTCGGAACAGCAGTCGAATATAAGAAGCCAGTTGCTGGTCTGTACGCATCCATAATGCTAAGCCAGAGCGAAACAGCGGTGAGGATACTAGCCGCTTCAAATCTGGCATCGATCCTCGAAGAAACGCTTTCGTCGCACACAGAGGAGATACCTGAACTTGATTTGCCTTTCCATGATCTGGCACAAAGCTTCCAACCTCAGAAAGAGTTTGAGAACTGGAACAGACAGGCTACGGATGCAGGACTTCGTCTTCAAGGATGCTTTCTCGCAGTTCACTCCTCTGGTGAGAAACTCAACTTTGCATCGCTTCATCGGGATATCCATGACTGGATCATCAAGCTGCGATCCGCGCTAAGCGAAGAAACAGTAAGAATCATGTAAAGCCCTGACCTATTCCATGGATACTAACTCATCGCTAGGAATTCACAACACGATATGCGGCTGTGTCATCACTCCGAAGCTTTTCGCGGGGATTCCGGCCCTCGGGTAATGCGCCCCGAGTTGACTCTACACTTTTAGACGTCTACCTCATTCTTTATGATCTCTTGAATGATGACGACGAGGAGATCCGAGAAGTGGCTGCATCGACAGCATCCTGGGTCCTCTCGTACTCCTCTGTCTCCTCCGGAACTGCCGTTGTGCTGGGTCCCCTAAACGCGAGCTCGCTACTTGCCACCTTCATCACAGAGCACTACTCAGACTCAGCACAATTCGCTCGGCGAACGATACGCTATTTGACCGGACAGGAACCTCGAATCAGCGGTTCGGATAATCAGACTCATCTTGTCGCGGTATCCGACCTAATCGCCGAGTCCCGCCAGGAGCGCACTGTACTGTTTATGGAGGAGAAGCAGAACCTGTTCATTGATTACGTGCGAGAAGTCGACGTCTGGTCCCAAACGCTTGTCAACCTGAAGAAGAACGCGTGTCCTGAGACGTTGATACGCCAGCTCTCGAGCTGGGTTTTCGAGGGATTGCAATATCTTTCATCGCTTGTTTCTCAGGATGCTGGACAGGATGGGCTTCTAGGGTGGCTTTCAAACCCCGAGTCTTTCGCGCTCGGAGTCCGTGTTATCAGTATCTCGGTCTCACTGGCATCCAGAGATTTTGCAGTGCCAGAATATCTTGAGGCTGAGCAACACGCCCTCCGCGCACAATTGCAATTGTTGCTAGAATTTGGCCAATTGGCCTCAGTCAATGACCAATGGCTCCGGAGAATCCAGATTGGACTGGATACCGGACTATAAATAGGTATAGAAAAAGTCAATTGATTTATATTACCATAGACGAATGCCAATTTCAAGTTAAAAAGTCAACCGTAAGAAAGAAACCTTGGAAACACCGGGTCGATTGCAGCGATGGAGCGCCGCACTGCGCTTGCCTAGAAGATCCACACACTCGCTCTCCTCTCCTCACCCGCCAACCCAATGTTTACATTCACCATTCATCTCTTCTCGCGAAGTGCCGTTATCTCTAATCCGCTCTAAGCTCACTCTGCTTCCGGGTTTACTCTACCTCAAGGCAACTACAGAAAAGGTGTACAAGGTATAGTCTAAGATTCCCCGTGGAGCATATTACCCAGTCCGGTAACCCCAATGACTGGCACGTTCGGTCACCTCTGACACCCTTTCCACCAAGAGATCATCATAGGAAATGAAGACAGCTCCAATCCTCGCGGCCTATCCACTGATTCTCGTCCTCACGCATGGCCTATTGCCAGGCCTAGGTGCGGGTATCACCAGCCGTCATGAAAGCAGCCGCCGCCATTGCGCTCATCCTCTGCATGATCCCCGCAGTTTGCATCGTGGTCTGGATCGGTCTTCACTTTGCGAAGCAACATATCGAAAGCAAATCCGCCATGAGCAAAGCCTACTACCGTCGAGCCCGCGAGGGAATTCCAAATACCGCTGACGTCGAACTCGGCCCGCTCAATGCCAACCACTACACAGTACAATTGGCACCATATCGATATGTGAAGAGAAATCAGGAAACTACTTTCGTTCGACCGACCCGGGATCAGCGAGCTCGACGTACCAAGATGAACATCCGGGGCACGAACTACCACGTTGTTGAGAATAGACCGTCTAGCCGGAAGACCGTTTCAGCTAAACCAAATCACCAAAGTGACCACGGGTCGAATCGAGCTGAGCAGGCTGCAAAACAAAGCAAGAAGGAGAGGAAGAGGCAGAGGCAATTGCAGAAGCAACAGCAGAGACAAAAGGCGAAGGAAAAAGAAAAGCACAAGGAGAAGGAGAAGGAGGAAAGCAACGGATGGGATCACCGCTCGGGGAATGGCCAGCAAAGCAATGGTGATACATGGAATCATCAGTCCAATCGGGGAAGCAACGCAGAGGGAAGATCCCAGCAACAAAGCCAACATAGCCAGCATAGCCAACACAGCCAGCAAGATGCTTTCCAGGGACAAGTCGGCGATTGGGCCAGTTATGGACAAGAAGAGGAAAATCCGCAGACTGGAAATGACTGGAACGAGAATGTCCAGGAGGATCCTCCGGCCAGCCATCATGGGTCTGGAAATGCGGGATGGGACAATCATGAGAATCAGAATGAAGGTCACGCGCAGCAGTGGTGAAGGGTCAAGAGACTGTGGGCTTTCAAGTTGTCGAAGGTACCTACTAGTACATCCGAGATATTCGGTCAACATATTTCGCTGCTTGTGAAGAGGGATTTATATCTGGTCAACCCAAATAGTAACTAATGCTAAAGTGCAACGTTGAGTGGTTCAAATTACACAAATGGAAAGATACCAAGCACACCTAGGTAATAAATTCTTTCCCTCCAGCTACTAGTAATATCATGCAAGTCTCATACTAGTAGTATATGCATACACTGCTGGTTTGTCGCAAGTGGTCTCTGCAGTGCACCGTACCAAGGCCGGTGACGTTGAGTTGATTTCCCCCCCCGCAGATCCCCCGGCGAACGCCAACTTGAGTCCAGCCACCCACCCACAGCTCTCCCAAGTTCTACCCTTTCCACCTCGCGCAAGCGATCACGTTGGATCATGTGGAACGACGAAGACAACAACCCCTATGGGGCTTTCGACCAACATGAGGCCCACATGTCGGACTCGTTACATTCTACCGCCCTCTCCGCTCGTGAGCTCCCTCACCTCCAGCTTGGCTCTGCTAGTATTGTGATGCCTGGCTGTCTGACCCTGATCTGATGCTCGACAGCGATTTACGAACATGACTCCACTCCGCCTTCAAGCCGCGACTCTAATATAGATCCCCCTGACTTCATATCCCAAGCCGATGATCTCAGCGATCCCGAGGAAGCCGACTATGGCGCTGCCAGTCAACAATACCCCCGAAAGAGTGCTTACGACAGCCGCATCGAGCAGATCCTCTACGAGAACCACGACTTGCCCATTATGATTATAGACGCGGGAAAAAATCATGAAGGTGGTGGAAGCTTCATTGTTTACACGATTCGGACCGCAGTAGGCTTCGACCCCACGATGAGGAAGCTTTGCGCGCGCCGGGACTGACAAGTCATCTCAGGACATCGAAGTACGACGCAGATATTCCGAGTTTGCATCTCTACGACAGACCCTGGTCAATCTCCATCCGACTCTCATTGTTCCTCCGATCCCCGAAAAGCACAGTATGGCGGACTACGCCGCCAAACCCACCAAGGCTAAAGAGGATACCGCCATTATCGAACTGCGCAAGCGCATGCTAGCAGTGTTCTTGAACCGCTGTCGCCGGATGAAAGAGATCCGCGAAGATGGAGTCTGGTGGCGGTTCCTTGACCCCAACGTGAGCTGGGTAAGTCGTGTCGTTATCTTTCACCAGGCAGAAGCGTTGGAAAGCTGATTGGTGCACAGAACGAGGTCCTAAATTCCCATCCCGCCTCTTCCGTGCCGAAAAATAATCTCAAGGCCCCTCCCCTCGACCCAGCAAATCCGACACAAGCTCATGGCTGGTTACCTGTCCCCTCTTCTTCTGCGAAACTGAAGCACGGCGGCGGCGGGGTGCCCCCATCCCCTGGCGGAGGCGCAGGATCGCCCCCATCCCCGACCGAACAGACCGATGGACCTCCGATTCCCAACCCGGGCCAGGAGATCCTCGGTAGATTTCCCCCGGAATCCCGCAAACTTAGTGAACAGGAACTGGACCCGTATTTTGTGAACTTCGAGGCATCGACGCGAGAACTGGAATTGCTCCTGCAAGGAAACATCGAGAAAGTGAACCGCCGTACCTTGTCCCACCTGTCATCCCTCTCATCTGATCTTATGGAGTTGGGGGCTCGTTACAATGGATTTTCGCTGTCTGAACAATCACCCACCGTTGCAGCGGCCATCGAGCGTATTGGACAAGCAGCCGACACTTCTTACATAGAGACCGAGGAGTTGTCCAATGCGCTGAGTGCCCATTTCGCCGAGCCTATGCGCGAGAGTGCCCAGTTTGCCAGTGTAGTCCGCGGGGTATTACGGTATCGTGTGCTCAAGCGGGTACAGGAAGACATGACACGGGACGAATTGGCCAAAAAGAAAACACTACTGGATTCCCTGGAGCGGAGCGAGCTTGAGGCGCAGAGAATTGAGCAATACCTAAACCGCACCACGCCCCAATCTACTGGCAACACACCCCGCCGCTCCCTGTCCACCTCATCCGCCGGCAGTAGTGAAGGCGGAGGTGCTATGGAGGCCTCGACCGATCCGGAATTCCCTCCCACTCATGGCGAATCCGTCGCCCCCTCGACTGGATCCCCGAACCCTGGACAGAGGCGACCGGACGCATCACAAACATCCCCTGCTCACAGAAAGACCTCGAGCGGGAGCTTCATGTCGAACAAGCTGTTTGGTCGCATCAGTCATGCAATTCACGGGTTTGCAGATGTGGACCCGGAACGGACGCGTCGCGATCAGATCGGAAAGACCAAAGAGAGTCTCATTCAGGTATGTGGACCCCCAGCTGTACTCGGTAAAGTTTCCTTCTTTCTAACGCAAAGACGCAGCTCGAGCAAGCATTGGAGGTGTCAGACAAGGATGTGAAGGACGCTAGCGCGGGGGTGTTGCAAGATCTGCGACGCTTCCAGAAGGACAAGGAAGTTGATCTGCGGCGGTATATGGTATGCAAGATGCGCCACGGGCGTTTCTCGTTCTCCACTTTTGCTTTTGCCAGAGTTTACTAACCACGGTTCAATGCAGGTCGCATATGCCCGCTGTCATCTGGATTGGGCGCGGAAGAATCTCGAGACTTGGACTGAAGCCAAGGATGAGGTGGATAAGATTGTTGCGCGGTAGAGTGCAGCGGTCTAGATCTGTGCTCACAAGCGACAAGCGAGACGGTGTTCTATGGAGTTATAGGTATCTTTCGGTGGCATTGGTTCTTCTCATTTCTCTACAAGTGGCCATCACTGTAGCTGGATGGCCACGCCTGGCTTCTGCCGTTGCATATCAAATGAAGACGCTTATATTTTGTACGACTTGGTAGTAAGTAAGCAAATTGGAATTATTTTGAAGTAGAAAAATACTGGTAGTTAGTATGAGGGGGGTGATAAAAGGACTTGGAAGGGAGTTGTCTTACTTCCCCCTTCAACTTCTCACTTTGTTTCCCGTCCAACTTCTCCCCTTAGCCAACCTCGTTCCCACCTAATTCCATCTCTAACAGGACACCCAACAGGGCAGACACCTATGCCTATGCCTATTCCTATGCCTATATTGAGGCAGCCTGCGACCATGTCTCTGTTTTGTCAATAAAGGCACCGAAACCAAGAAGAGCCAAGACATGGGGTGCGCCCTTTGACGGGAATGGACAAGGGCACATTCCAGGGCGACGGAGCTCAGCTTCACAGGAGGTACGAGTAAAGGAACAGGAGGGGATTGATTCTGGTTGGTCAGTGGGGCTCCTTGACGAGGACGGATGATCGACAGGGACCACCGCATCCGACCGCGCAACTTGACTCGCATTGACTCGCGACTCAACCTTGATGTCTGGGAGCGTCCTTGCATTGTGTCAATTGCCCATGGGGGCGACATTGTGCCTTTGAGAGTGTGCCTTCAGAGCCTCTGAGCAGTGCAATTTGGCTTCGCTATCAATTACCAGACTCTGCAATCAATTGCATTCTGGCTGCTGTCTGAAACGTGCCACGAATGAGGGTCCGGCCCCCCAGGGGCTGCATTCATCACACGTAGCAACTTGAAGCAATCAACGCAGAAATCTTCCGCAGAACGTTCATCCATCTACATCCTTCTGTACATACTGTACATTCCACGCCTTGCAGACATACCCACCGGTGGACCCAGTTCCAGACGATTCCGACTGGACCGCGTTGCATCCCTCACGGCGAACCCCTCCGCCAGCTTGTCCTGCATCGCAAACGCACCCTGCCCAGGCGTGACCCGCCGTGCGTTGTGACTGAAAACGATGATTACCTGGATCCATGGCGGGCAGGATGATCGTCAGGAGCGGGCACTTATCACGGCGGGGGATGCCACTTTCTGGCCATGTAGACGACTTTCGACAGGGTGGCTAATTCGGTTACTTTGGAATTTATCAATTCCTCGACGCTGGGTCAAGATGTTGTTTCTGTTAGCTTTGGTTGGCTTTCTTTCTCTGGGCTTGAGTGCGAGTTTGAACTCTCATCGCCGAGACGTCGATAATGTCGATAATGTCGATAATACCGCTTTCGACCAACAATTACAGCAAGACGATGCTGTCGTCAGCTTCCCGCCGCCGCGCCAGACTAATCAACATACCCATGATCCGACCATTCTCCGTGTGGGTGATACCTTCTACCTATACAATGTTGGCCAGCATATCTTCATTCATACCGCCCCAAGCATGGCCGGTCCATGGAAGCATGTCGGCAGCGTGCTAGATGGAAATAGTGTGATTGGAAAGGGTGATCGTGCTGCTCCGTGGGCACCTACCGTCATTGCTGTAGATGGTGTATACTATTGTTACTACAGTGTCAGCCGAGCCGGATGTCGTGATAGTGCCGTTGGAGTTGCAACCTCCAACACACCTGGACCGGGCAATTGGCATGATCACGGTATCATCATCCAGACAGGAACAGGCAACGGATCCGAAGTGGCACCATACACAGACTCTAACGCCATTGATCCCGCCACCATGGTCACACCCGATGGACAAGCCTACCTCACCTTCGGTAGCTACTGGAAGGGAATCTATCAGATCCCACTTGCCAAGGACCTGATTTCTCCCATGAGCACGACTGAACCCGATTCTCGACATCTCGCCTACGAACCTAATGCCATCAGCACTCCGAACAGGAAAGCGAACACCATCTGCGGCGACCCCACCGGGCCCCATGCTATAGAAGGTGCTTACACGTCATACCATGATGGCTTCTACTATCTATGGTTCAGCCACGGGAACTGCTGCAATCTAGATATAAATAATCTGCCACCGGCTGGAAAAGAGTATGTTGCTCGATGTACTCCCATTATACCTTCTGCCAGTGTATTAACAATCTCCCAGATACAGCATTCGCATCGGTCGGTCCAAGTCAGTCCGCGGACCCTTCATTGACAAAGCCGGCAAAGACCTCGTCGATGGCGGCGGCACCATTGTCTACGGCTCTAATGGCGAAACCTATGCCCCCGGCGGCCAAGGCGTGATCCGCGTCGGCGAGACCGACATGCTCTACTACCACTATCGTGAGTCTAACTACCCCCACTCAAAGCGCAAACATGTCACTCGTCATAAAAGAAACTTCGTGCTAACTCCACTGCAGAAAACAAATCAGTCGGAGTCGCATTCGCAGTGAGTACCCCATCATGAATGGCATGGCAGGCTTGTAGATCGGTGGATCGGGATAGTGAACCGCCACACCCTTGCCGATCCTCCTTCATTACCCCCTGCCCCTTCCGCAACGTCATCGCGATATGATATATGGACTAACACTCCCCTCTCCAGGATGCCTTCCTTGGATTTAATCCACTGGAGTACGTCAACGGATGGCCCGTTGCTCAAGCTTGATTGTTTCACATCGCGTCACTCTTTGCGATGATCATCCGATCGTCCAAAAGTCAACAATTCCGAATATAATTTACCCAAAAGCCGACATGCACCATTCATTTTGCCGAATTCCTAATCACCGTCATTTTATTCCGCCATTTTCGACTAGCTGTCTAGTCCAGTCTACATTTTTCTTTCGTCTCGTCGCTCACATCTAGAGAAGCGCCCGCATAATCGACCGCGCGGGCCCGGATCGGACCAACCAGCTCGATCTCGATCCCTCAAGAGAGTTGTTCATTATCTGCATTCTGGCGGCGTCTGGAGATCTTCTTTCTTCCCTTTGTTCTTTCTTACTGGGTCTAATACGTCGCTTTGACCTGGCCTGGCTCTTGTTTATTCCCCTCGCGGCGTTACTGGGTATAGAAGGTTGTTTCAAGTTTGTACATATGGTTACTTACTGCCATTTATAGAGTGGAGGAGCGAGCTTGGTGCCATACATAGGAATCGCAATAGACTTTTGCCTTTATATTACGTTATTTCTGGCTTCAAGTTGTTTTGTCTACTTGCTCATGTTCGATGTCTGGAAAATGATACTAGAACTGGCAATTGAGTAGTAAAAGAACTAGCGTGAGATGATTTCTTATTCTTCACACCTTGTCTTCCAACTTTATCTGCACACTCACTTGGTGATCACATATCACGGCGCTCCATAAGCGCAAGGTGGTCAGTAGTTGTATATAGGGATATTTTACAGTGGCGCTACAAAATTTCCAAGCCCTTGTTGACCAGCCTGATCTCCACCTTCCTAATGGCAGACTAGTAGCTACTTAGGATGGATCCATGGATTATATTGGACAATATATTACATCTTAGGTAGCTACTAGTAGTCTGCCATTAAAAGGCGGTCCAAAATGGTTGGCAATAGGGGTTTTCAAAAATTGGCAAAACCACTGTAAAATACTCCTATATACAGCTACTGACCACCCTGCGCTTACTTAGTTATGGAGCGCCGGAACATATTCATCGAAGACCTCTATTATATCACATATTTCAAGTTCAAGTTTTCTTTACATTGAAATCAATTAACATTGTCCACAAACGATTCCTAGATCCACCATCCACGAGCGACCACTTTCACTTTAGCAGTGACAACTCTGATCTCCAGTTCCATAATCCTTATCAGCACCCTCGGGGATCTGGAGAGCTGCTATATCGCACTCGGCCATATAATTTTCGTTCGTGCACTTGGCCCATTCGAGGGTTTTCCAGCTCTGCAACCAAGCCCACCCTCCTCGACCTTGGCCTGGACCCGACCCGCAAGGGCCCCAGCACCAGCCATTGTCGCAGCCGAATTTACCCACATAGGGGCAGTCTTCGCGCTTCTCGAGAGTGAGGTCTGATCCATTTTTGAAATTTGTACCCAGCGTCGCTGTGAAGACGGTTGTAGCTTGAGCTACTAGGAAGAGGGCTCCGAGAGTGAGTTTCATTGTTGCGGGATATTGATATTGATTTTAGTCCTGAGGGAAGTGTTAGTTGGGATTGGAGTAGGGAGAATAGTCTTGATATCCCTACTTTGATGGTATGTGTTTATCGGATGATAGAGGAGTGGGTGAGAAGACTGAGATTTGGTCGAGATGAATGTCCGCTTTAAAGGAAGGATTTCGGGGCCAAAGGGGAGACGGACTTCAGTAAACACGGATGCAACACAGGAACCTCAGCCCCCACGGTCGTGATATCATACCTTGCTGTCGATCAGGGTCGCCCTGCCCCATTGGCCCCCAGTTGCGGGCTTGAAGCTTGTTATTTGCTTGGCCCCCGGGGCGTAAAATCCCCACGAACCGCCCCATGATATATGCCAGGCACCGAAGTTGTTAAAATAGATCATGATTCAGAGCAAAAGATAGAGTTGCATACCTCACGAGACATATTGCTTCTTAGGGCTTAGTAGGCCAATTTCCGACTAGCTTGTATATTACTATAAGATAGAGCTTCTCTGTTGCATTTCCCCGCGAGTGCTTCATGAGTATCCTGCGGGTAGTAATACCTCTCAACTACAATTTCTATATTGAAATAAATACAGAGATGGGAGATAAATGCGCCATGTCAATAACACAAGAGTCTAAAACTACCTATTCAATCTTACAACACCCTCCTTCATCTCAGTCCAGTCTCACTTCCCTTCCCCTCCCCGCCGCACCCCACTACGTCTCATAATCCCTAGAATCAAAAGAAATAACCGAACTAAGCTCCGACAAACTCGGACTCGACTCTGTCTGCCCCGGCGTCTGCTCAACATGCCTACCCAATTCCGCCGCCTGATACTGCGCAAAATCCGGATCCACACCCTGAAAAGGCGCCATGGAATTATGAATATCGGGACGGGTAGCCAGAGTTGAAGATTCGCGTATGTAGATCGGACTCGAGGAACGTAGTTCGAAAAGTGTGTCTTCGAAGAAAGTCGTCGATGGTTCGGCCCGGTGAGAGGAGAAGGAGGAGGTGGTGGATTCGCTGTTGTTTCTAGCCCCGGTGTGTCCTTCGAAGCCGTAGCCGTATCCGACGCCGTAGATATCGCCGGCGAGAAGGGGCCTTGATCGGGTGCTGGATTGCTCGCTGCTACTTCGCTGAGAACGTGGTTGCTCGCTACCGTTACCCCGGTAGGAGGAGGGTTCGCTTCTTGGTTGCTGATGCTGATGCTGATGTTGGCTGGTAGCCCCGTCCCCATAGGTTTCCGGAGACCCGTAAACAGCTTGACGAATCTCGGCAGACGTGGTGTTTCTCAATGGGTCTAGAATTGCAATTGCAACGGCAGTTTGAATCATTTCATTATGGCGACGGTCCCGAATCGCCAACAGATGTGAGTGCCCATTTTGATACGTCGTGCTTCCGGAAGTAACAGCTTCGGATTGAAGGTCTTCGGCACGGAGTGGCTGTGGATGAGGGGGTAGATCGATATGCAAACCCGACGATGGACGACTTCGAGGTCGAGAGTTTCCTTCATATCCACGGCGAGTTCGAGGGCGAGATGATAGGGCGCGAGAATGGGAAGGGACTGCCTGCGATGCTTCAGATGAAAGGTTGAGGTCGAGGCTGCTGATTTCGCTATCGCCTCTCACTACACGGCCGTGAGAGTGAGCCGAGGCCGAAGGTCGAGATGATGGTGGTCGTGGTGGCATTGCTAGATAGGAGCCGAAAAGAGGCGGGTAACTGGTTGGCTCGTATGGGCAATCTTCTGTTAAAAGGCCGAGAGGGTCTTCTGGGTTGAGAGGTGGTGAAGGTGAGGGTTGGGAGATGGGTTGGTCAGCTCGATGAATACTAGCAGTCGAAGCCATGAGCGAGGGTTAACATTAAGGTCATGGTGGAAGGGGAGTCGGATGGTCCAAAACGATCGAGTGAAGTAAATGACAGTGGAAATCGAATTGCGAGGAAGGAAGGAAATAAGCAAAGATGAGTGAATCAAGCAGAAGGTGTGATGGGAGGTGGTCGAATGGAAGAAGTGACTGGCAGTGAAGGCAAGACACCTTCAAGTGATCTAGAGCACATTAGGCAACTACTACTAGTACTACTACTACTACTACAGTAACGAAAATGAAGATATCATGATACTCAGGCAAGTAGAGGCAGTGTAATTCTAGCAGCTCTCGCCAATCTATGCAAATCTCGATTCCCTCCATATGCGATGCGGATTCTCCGCAGTGACCGACGATGCAAAAAGATGAGATGGAAGAGGATGAGAAACTCGGCCATGCGAAGAGAGAGGGCATAAGGTAGTACACAGAGAGAAGAAACGAAAAGGAAAAGGAAAAAGGAGTCATCACGCATATCGAGGAATCCACAATTGCCATCGGACAGAAGGATGGGGAACAGGATGTGAGTAAAGACAGAGCCCTAAGGTAAGACAAGTCAAGGCAAGGTAAGAAAATGAAAACAATCCCAAGATGATAGATAACGTAACAATTCAAACATCCACGCGAGGGGAGGGCTTTCCATGGTGTATGATATGATTCGTTCGACACCAGCCCCGTTTTTTGTATTTCCATCAATAACGCCGAATGCGCCGGGTAAATTGAAAACTGGTTTTTTTCATGTGCATGTAAAGAAAGGTGTAATGGATGAGGTATTCATCCAAGACTGAGGAAGAAGGGTGCAGATACAGACCGATGGGACGACGGGGACTGTAACTCAGATATCCATCTTATCAATCTCATCGACGTGGAGTTCCTTTACAGGCAGCTCATCCTCCGATCCATCATCTTGCAGAGGAGGGACATCCTCGAAGGAAATATCATGATCAGAAGTAACACCGGAGCGAAGGTCCTCCATGCGGTCTCCCGCCTCCGAGCTACCAACAGCAACGTTACTGTCATCGTCCTCAAACAGGTCATCGTCGCCATCGTTGGCCTTTTTGTTATGTTCATCATCAAAACGGCGAGTGGGGACATCCATGGCGCCAAAAGACCAGGAGGGACCTTCATTGAGAAGACTCATCTGGCTGGTCTCATTGTCGCTTTCATCTGAGCTCGACATATGAGCGTCCCTGGAGATACCATCTTGGACAGGGGAGCCAAGGCGCTGGCCACCGTCGGCTGCATGGTTGGATTCATGGTCACTCTCCGGCGGGGGGGTTCTTGTAGTTCTGCACGATTTCTCGAATAACGGGGCCACCAAGGGGTTCGGGAGAGCGGCGACGGTAGAAGAGAAGGTAAGCTCGAGACGACACAACTCGGGCCTTGTTGTTATCGATATCGTAAACAGACGAATCTAGAAAAGGTTGTCAGTAAGTGGGACGAAAACCAAACACAAGGACTGGAGTATTCATACCGTTGAAATCGTACCAACGACCGTCCTCGAAGTTCTTACAGTAGGCAGTGTAGTGACCACCATTCATGCTGCCAGAGTGGTTGTCGACGCCAATGAGATCATACTTCATAGGCTTGCCATCGTCGGGACCGGTAATATACTTTGACAGATCCAACTCCTCGAGGGGAAAGTCGACAAGGGTATCCAGCTTCATGCGCCGGTAACGGTTGATGATACAGAAACGCTTGAGGTGTACAACCAACACATCGGGGGTTGACCAAAGATCAAACTTCTTCTTGGCCCTGGTATGCGTCTTGCAGCGAGGGCAAAACCATGACTCCTGCTCTTCGAGAATCTCCTCCTTGCCAAACTCATCCAGACACTCGTCAAGAGAGACACCCTTGGTCCTCCGGGTATCCCACTCGGACTTGCGTTTCAAGATCTCAGGGTCGCTAAGAAGTTCAGGCTTCAAGTAGGTAGCCTTACCTCGCAAATCCTCATCATCATAATCCTTTCCACCGAAAAGGGCATCCTTCGCGTCATCATTCCAGTCCAGGAGCAAAGCCTCCGATGGCTCCACGAGAAACCAGTCATCGACAATTTCGCTGGCTGGGCTCTGGGGCGCCTCGGCTTCGCCGCTGGCATCGCTATTACCATCGGTTGAGCCTTCGGAGTTATTGTCGGACACCTTTGGTAGAGCAGGTGTTGGGATGCGGGAAGTGAGCAGGGAATAATCACGGCTGTTATCGAGATTACGACCTAAAGGAAGCGTCTTGCCGTAGGCCTGGCCAGCGAGAATCTTCATATTGAAAAGACGCAGAAGACTTTGCGAAATCTTGCCGGCCAACGGGTGCGAGGCAGTTTCATCGTCATCCTCACTGGTGATATTCGAATCGGCCTTGTCCGTCTCAGGTTCCTTCTCGTTCAAGATATCGCGAGTTGTCAGCGCGGCAACCTGTTTCAGAACCTTGTTGTAGATCGCTTCAACGTCACGAGTTTCTTCCTGGGTGAGAGAAATCATCAATGGAAGCGCGAATGGCTTGAAACTGGGTTTACCACTGTTGTGGTTGGTACCGGAGCGGTAGCGGTTAAAGACTGGAATCAAGATGCGATCTTGAACGGCGCCTTCCACCTCCATGAAAAGCACGTCATCCTCAGCCTTGAGGTTGACCTCGCGGAATGACCGGTTGGCCTCATTGAGGTATTGGTAGAAGGTGCCGTTGTAAACCTCGCCGCCGACAAGTCGGTTGTGGCTGATTCCAGCGCGTTTAGCGACTTCTTTCTTGAAAGCCAGCAGCGACTGAGACGCATCGACTTCAACAATAACCTTCACTGGTGTCTGCCCGATCTTTTGCACTATGACTTCCCGGAAGATGATTTGTCGGTTCGGAATCGGCAGAGTAAGGTTAATGAATGGGTCGAAGCTGATGCTAACCTTCTCACAGTTGGGACAATGCAAAGTTGACTTGTACATGCCGGCAAACAGATCTGTCATGACGGAATCGTTGCGAACTTTATACAACTCCCAAGATGTGGCAGCGAACTTCTCCAAGGCCTCCCGGTTAGTCACCATTTCATCTGTAGAATCGGGTTTCTCGACAGCAGGCTTCTTCACGATCCGGTTTAGATCCTCTGCCACACCATCCATCAAAGCCATCAAATACTCTTGGCTGTCCTGCTGCTCGTAGCTGTCCATGAACGGATGGGTCCGCTTAATCACATTGCGAAACTTCCTAGGGTCCACAAATGGAGGCGGGGGCTGGCGATGAATTTGACCCAGCAAAGCTCCGTAAGCACTGGCAAGCGCTCCACGGAAACCCAGAGGGTTATCAAAGTTCAACTCAGATTTGTGTTTGCCGCCTTGAAGCGTCATTAGCGTTGATAGATCGGGCTAGAAGGTCAAAGAAGGAAACATACTCAGGAAGTAGTAGGTCAGTTCCTCGACATTTCGAAGACACTGCGTCGCCGCATTCATGTAGCAGGTATTACCGAGGTTGTCAAGACCGGTTTTGCCCATTGGGGGTCCGCGGGGACGGCCACGCTCAGGTTTGGTCTCTTGGGCCGGGGTAGATCTGCCACTGCTCAAGGGTGTTTTGGCAACGAGTGTGCTCAGCTCTTTCTTAGGTTTCTCCACGCTCAGTCCATTGGCCTTGAGCTTCTTCTCCAACACCTCGGATGCCCATTTTCCATTCTTACCAACTTGCTCCTCAAGGATAATGACATCCGTGCCAACGAGGCCCGCCATGCGCAAGTTCATGGTGCCATTGTACTTGGGGTTGTCAGTCTGATCCTTGATCTGTTCATCGAGGAGCTCTCGCTCGGTTCCTTCAGCCAACGAGAGAAATGCATTAGGGTCGACGTTCAGGTGTTTGCTGGTGGCGAGGAGACCCGACGGGGGCGCGGGGGAAACGGTGCGGGACACGGCGGGGGTCGTCACGGCGGAGGCGCTGGCACTGGGGATGCTGCCGGCAATTTTCCATACGCGGACTTTAGTCGACTTGTCAATTCCAGTCTCTTTCTTCGCATCCTTTAGCCATTTCTGGAAGTTTTTAGTGGCGTGCGCCAAGACCTTGACGGGCTTGCGGTTCTTTTCTTTCAGGATCTTCGTGGTGATGTTGGAGGAGGCGCCGAGCTTGTAGATGGTGTAGATCTGGGGGTTGAGTTCGTATTCGATCTTCTCGTCCTCATGGCGCTGGTTGACGTTGTGCGCGTATCGTATGATGACCGGCGACTGGTCGGCGAGGCCATACCAGCTCTTAATCTTATCCCATCCCTCCTGCGGAACGACCTCGAAGTCTTCGCCTTGTTTCAAGCCCGGGCGCAAAGGTGTAAATGGTTCGCTTCTCTCGTCCCTAAACTTCTCATTTGCCGGGCCAACGTCGAGCACGAGGTCGGAGTTGTCGACAGGGCCGAGTTCGTTGTCTTGCGATTCGCTGCCGGCTTGTTCGGCGTGGGAGGAGCTTCGCGCGAGGATGGTCTTCAACCAGTTCATCGATACCACATAGCCCTTTTGACGATCCTTTAGTGCTGACATCATGGTCGCCTGGACCTGGGCAATCTGCTCGTCGATTGAAGGCCGGCCATCACCATTGGTATCCATGGTGCTCACCCCTCCTTCGTGATCGGGATCGGGATCGGAGTCGACAACCTCGGAAGCAGGGCGCTTGACACCAGGGGAGGGAGATCGGGCGTCAGTATCAGTGTCACCAGTCGGCATGTCGGAGGGTTCAGATTCACGTTCGCGTTCACTGGTCAAGGTGAGGCCAGCGGTGGCGGTCGCGGGGGTGGGTGATCGGGCGCCGTTGTGGGATCGAGTGCCGGGTACGTGCGACTGCAGGTGGGCGGGCACGTAGCGAGGAGGTTGTGGTTCGGGCGAGGAGGTTGCACTGCGAGATGAAGGAACGCGCCGAGGAGGCAATGAGGGGAGTGAGGGCGCCGCAGGATCAGAGGGAGCTTGGGCGTGACGTTGTGTCTCTCCTGGACTGCTCGGGGAGACCTTGCGACGCTTCGTCGGAGACGTCGTGGCGAGGAGCTGCGCACGTCGGCGGCAGCTCGGGGCACAGAAGGAATGAATGAATGACTTGCAATAGTCCCCACGGCCAGGCTTCCGCGAGAAAGTTCCAAGGTTAGAAAGGAGGAAAAGGAGGAGCAAGAGGCGGGTGAAGGTTTGAATGTGCGCAAATGCAAGCCAACTTGGAACTTTTGCTGGGGATTTTTTTTTGGCAGAAAATCCCTCCCGATTCGGATTTTTCTTTTTTTTCTTCTCGCTGGCGGTCGCCGGTTTTAAGCCCTATTCATTATTGCTTCGAGATATGGACTCCCAGGGATTGTACGCACCATGAGAATAATTCAGAAGCAATAAGATGGAATGATAAACTCAGAACTGAGAACTGGGCGTGGTGAAGTCAGCCAAATATCTGGTTTTGGTGAGGAAAGCATACCTTAAACCAACTAATCCCAGGATGCACCACCACCAATGGAGGTGGATTGAAATGGATTGGGATGAATAGTGGGATCCTTTCTTCACTAAGTGAGTCTGAGTAAGTAATTCCTGGTCAAATGAAGGGGAGAAGGTGACGATATCTCAATAGATCTGCATTCATAGTACCGAAGTATGAAAATGGCCGTGCAATAGAACAGTGTGGTGATCAACTCAACACCATCAAAAGCATAAAAGCATTTTGGCAAACATCAAAACGCCCAAAAGGAACCACATTTCTAGATATCCTTTCACTTCTGTCAAATCTTTCATCCTTCTCTTGGTTTATTGTCACGGAAAGGTTCTCTCTCAGGAGTATCTTGGCATGGATCAAGCGTAAAATAACAACTGGGACCATGCCCCAGTGAATTGCAACTGGAGGAGGCAAGTCTGAGATAGCCTCGCTAGATCGTTGATTTGCGGGAGAGCAGTCCAAAGAGCAGTGGGAGAGTTCGGTACTCACTGGATTCTTGGCCCCTTCGAGCCCAGATGGACCAGGCATACTGGATGCCGCTGGGTCAACAAGTTGTCCCAGAGTGTGCTCATTTGTCCCAATGGAAGTAAATATCATATCAGAGCTTGCAATTGAAGTGCTGGCATTGGTTTTCTCATTCTCATTGACCCCAGATATGATACCGGATGGATTGATCTTTGCTTGCTTCTTATGTGGCTGGCTGCATTTGCCACCATTTTTGCGCTTGCGGGACCGACCAAGGCCCCCCTGATGGATCATAATCTTCATCATTGTCGTGATCAATCCAGATCGGGTTAAACTTCACGAGCGTCATCTTTCTGCGGCTTCTCAGTGTGTAAGGACCCTTGGTGAAGTGGTCGGGGTCATCCATGCGATGCGCTGTGCCTCTCTTGCCACGTAAAAAGAGCCTCTTCGCCGATTCGAATCGTTCTCTGCTGTACGGCTGTGTTGAGCGTGTCGGTCCCATAATGGATATGGTGTTTGCACCTGGGTGACAAGAGCTGAGTTGTTAGTATCTCGTTGTTGATGAGTGGGAAAGTAGGTAGAGAAGAAGACAAGATCAGGTCACAGATGTTTGCCTTTTTATCTTCAGGATATTCCCAAAGTCGAATTGATTGCAGAGGGGATGAACCAAGGTCTTCAGTGATGTTTGGGAGGTCAAGTTTTGATTTGTGAGTGGGAGGGAAGAGTGTGCGGATGCTTCACGACCGGGTCCGAGTGGCTCAAATTCCGTGCATCTCATCCCGAACCCGATCTTCTCGGAGATATCTGCTGTTTCGACTTTCTGTGAGAAACTTTAATCTGTTAAATGTTGCCGGGCTTTCTTTTTCTTTTGTTTCCTGTTAGACGCATACCCTTTCTATCAATATGTCAGTTATTTACTATGATCTCCAAGAGTTCTCTAGCATAAAGATAGGCCAGTAACAATACTTCCGGAGATATTGTATTTACGAGTTAATGAAATCAAATCGAGGTATCTTTGTCCGTATACCAAGTTAGGCTTCTGGAATATCTCAAACTTAAGCTATCACACAACCTTTTATCCCAAAGCACCTCACCAGAAACAGCAAGACGCAAATCAGATATCAGACTACATAGCAAAGCCACAACAAAGGCTCGACTTCCCTCCATCAAAACCAGCCATCCTCTAGCGACGGAATGGTTTAGTCACAGTCTTCAACCCGTTCCCAACAGACAAGGACAAAGACGAGAGGGATCCTTTTCTCGAATCACCAGGGCTCCCTAATACTTTCCCCGATTCCTCTGACTCCTCGGCTGGAGTTCCCGGCTCCTCATCCGGGGTCTCTGACTCTTCGGGCGATCTCATCGGCTTCTTACCCTTATCGACGGGCTTCCGAATAAATGGCCGCAGGAGCTTTCGTTTCCAGCTCGCCACTGCCAATAGTCAGTATAGTATTCACAATGGTAGTGCCAAAAGCGAAAACTTACACACTTCCGGGAGACGAATGGGGTTCCTCTCTGAAATGACCAGAGGTGGCATACTGCTAATATCGACGAGCGGACGCCCGTCTTCAGAGCCATACCTAATTTCTGTTTACATGTCAGTATTGTCTTGGAGTTGGAGCAGGGTTATCTGATGGCATGTTGGGTGCGTACGGGACATCACATGGTATAGCTGGTCTTCGTAGATCTCACCCATCCTGCCTGGGTGGGGGATCGAGTGATCGAATTCAAATTCCATTTTGAAAGGTACTCGATGGAAAAGTAGTATTAAAAAGTGCTTGGGGCAATAGTTGAAGTCGACGGTGATGGACGAGAGGAAATTCTCTGGGAGAAATTTTGATTCAAAAAGATCTACTTCTACATTCATATGACGAGTTCATATCAATGTCCGCTCCTGCGTCGGGAAACTCGTCCAATTTGGAGAAGAACGTCCGATCTAGAGTGGTCCAATCGGGTAGTCCCTGACCGGGGAAGCGCCGCGGCTGGTTAGGGCTCGGCAGGAAATCGCGCTGTTCCAAGGTTGTGGCTAAACCTACTGTTGATCGACCTCAAGATGGGGACCGACATGATAATGATGACAGAATTCAGATTGGGACATGGCAATGATACTAATTTTTCATTGATCCTAAAAATTCAGAGTACCAAAAGTATATAACTCGGTAGAATACTGGGATAGATAGCAAGTAGTAGAATGTTTACAATTAGAATATGAGGACCCGTGAAATCGACGCCGAAAATTGCCGCCTTGGAAGATTGCGTGCCAAATGATGCCAACTTATAGGAGATGGATGCGAGCTCGAAACCATGAGGCTCAATTTGGAGTCCGATACGACGATCGAAGCCCTGTGAGCTTATATGACACCATGCACCTCTTGCAGGTTTATCACACACCACTTACATTTGCGCATGCTCCATCAGGCGGCGCTTAGCCAGGGTATATAGTTGACTACATTCAATAGCGGTCAACACCTTAAAATATGCGCAAGGGGCTTTCCGCTTGGAAAAAATGGTTTCCACTTTGCTTTCAACCCTCAGTCGAAACTTATCTGTTGAACAATTCAACCTCCTACAAACTATCCACAGTGGGTGAATCGCTTGAGAAAGGTTATGTTGCATGTGGGTGGACATTTGACCAAGAAAGACGGTACCATTATACCAGTCACCTCAAACTATTCTATGGTGCATCTACACGGGGTGTATGGTCTATCGGATCAGATGCAATACTGAAAGACCGGCCCGACGAGGGTCCAAAAGCGAAAATCGAAGTCAAAACATTGCATTATCTAGCGAGCAATGCGAATACCGATATTCCCACCCCGAAGGTTTTACGTGACTGGGTCGATCGAGATGGTCGCTACTTCGTTTTAAACGAACTCATCAGTGGCCAAACGCTCGAGGAGGCATGGACTTCTCTGTCAGAAACCCAAAAGATAGATGTCGCGGATCAAGTTGTGAGAGTGAGAAAGCAGCTTCGATCCATCACGTCACCCTCTATCCACTGTGTCGATCAAAGTCCATGCTACCCAAGATTACTATTTTTTTGATCTTGAGCCCCGTGGGCCATTGCACTCAGACCTAGAGCTCTGGGATGCTCTGGCCCTGAACCTTCGCCACCTTCCTCAACAAGTTCTGGGGAATTTAAAAGGACGCCTACCGATGTGCGAGCCCTATGTTCTTACTCATTGCGATCTCAATTTGGAAATATCATGGTTCAAGAAGGGAAGGTTGTCGGTATACTTGATTGGGAATACACTGCCTTCTTCTCTATTTGGTATGAGTATGTTTCGGCCTCTTTTGGATTCACAGATATGGATGTGGAATGGAAAGGGTTGCTCCGAGAGCGCTTCAACGCACATGGCGAGGCGCACAAAAATGCCAAGGCATTCTGAACGGATATGTGTAATCTGAGACCGTAACCAGATCTGGACGAGAAAGGTTAGGAAGCATTAGGGAGACTGTCATAGATCATCTTGGGTCAGTGAAAACGCACACTACCAAGATATCTGCTACATTGATGTGTCAACTTGAATTTCGGATACGGAGCACTGTACGCAGATAGATGAAAAGATTATCATATTTCAATATCTAAAATTTCTACACGATCATGTAATATCTTTTCTGCGCAGTCGGGAAAGAACACGTTCACGAGCTCACTTTTGGATACCTTATCCGTTGGCGTTTTTGGTACTCGCTCATTCTCGGCCATCAGACAGAACGCATTAGGCAGCATGTGGCTACCAACTTTCGATGCAAGGTCCGCACGTAGGCTTTTCAGGGTAACTTTTCCCCCCTTGGATTTGAGAAGAACACCCAGTCGACTGCCGAGGACATTATCTTTCACTGGAACCACATATGCTTCCGCGACATAATCTAGTCCTCGAATCACTTGCTCAAGCTCAATGACTGGAACTTTTTCGCCTGCATTTTTGATGACTATGAATCGTTAGTAAGAAATTTCGAGACTGAGATAAGGTTGGATGTTACAATCAATAGAGACACGCCCGTCAAAGACATAACAATCATCCTGTCTATGGGCAATATCTCCGGTTCGAAAATATCCATCTTCGTCAAAGAGACCCTCCGTTGAGGGTTCGCCGTTGATGTATCTTGCAATGTCAGTTTCTAGGCATGACTACTACATCACTCATGGATCATCTTCAAGAGTCCGGGGTCACGGTGCTTTGAATCTCACCCAAGAAAAGTCCTCATCCGGCCGACAAGCAGCTCTCCCTTGTCACCTTCTGAAAGTTTAACAGGCATATCCGGCCACAGTGGTCTCCCAAGGCATCTCTATAAACGTTCTCATGAGTTTCATGGAAATCCCGTAACTGTTGTTTGAACTTACATCGCTTCGTTTCAATTCCTGCAAAGGAATACCGAGAAGCATTCTACCAACTTCCGTCGTTCCATAAGTCATCTGTAGTCGCAGTTTAAACTCGCCGGAGATGAATTGCAAAAGTGACGGTACAGCCACACTCGATCCAGTAAACGCTGAGCGCACACCACCAATACCCGCAAGGTATTCTTCCTTCTGCGGGTGATTCTGGAGCTCAGCTTTGTAGAACGTGACCATTTGCTCCCACCACCCACAACCCGAATTGATGTATGTGATTCCGTCTCTTCGAATTCGTTCCCACGTGTATCGCAGAGTTGCCCCAGGATCTACAATCTCCGCACGGGATGCAGTCATAATAGCCGTGAACAAGAATAAACTGCCGCCTAGCCAGCTAGGAGGGCGATGTACCAGAACTGCTTCGTCGGCTGGGGCTTGTGGTAGTTTAGGGAACCATCCCCGACTGTGGATAACACCTTTCGGGGTGCCGGTTGAACCAGATGTGAACAACGTGATCCCGGGGCGTGATTCGGAAATCGAGAATTCTGTGTGTATTCCAGCGTCGAAGATATCCCAAAGATTTGTGGGGGAGTCGTGAAGGCTGTCGATTAGTAGCAATGTGATAGAGGGAAGGGACTGAGCGCTCGCAAGTTGTTGAATCTTTGTCGCTTCATGGACATAACGTTGACTAGCCAAAAGTACTTTGGTAGGTGCTTGACGTAGAATATTCAAAACAAATGCACCGCTTGAATCCAATGCTGGTCGAAACTATTAGATATTTCCTTATGATATGAAGCGGATGGCAGAGCTGATACTCACGAAGCGGCACGACCAATCCCCCCAACGCCATGATCGCCATGGCCGCAATTGAAAATTCATAATTTGCCGTCGAGAGAACGCAAATAGGGAAGGCCTCTTCCAAGATTCCGTTCTCATCTAGATGAGGCACAAGATGCTTCCGCAAGTGGTGTCGCTGATGGATGATGTCTGTCATAAATTGATCGAAGGTAGCGCGGACCCCGTTGTCGGGCTCGTGAAAGGCAACGCGAGTTCCAGCATTGCGACATCGCAGCAGAAAGGTTGAAAATATAAGATCATTCGGAAATCCACCGTCCGTGGCCAAGGTACTCGCAAGTTCACGGGCTGTGTGTCTGTTGCTGAGCTCGCCGATTGACCCCATGATTCAGGAGTAAGATTACTAGCCAGAAATTGTCAAGTACGAGCCAGATGATATCAGAGAATTCAATAGATTTAGAATCCGCAACTTCTCTCAGATGCTCGTAATAGTGTTCCGTGAAGCAATTGTCCGTCAACCATAATGTTGGGGTCGCCGCACCAGCCAGCCAGCCTCCCTTCCTCGCCCATTCCCCCTTGCGCACCCGCAAAACCTGGATTTTACATTCCACTTCTTATGACGACATTACACACTGTAAGATAGGGTCATTGTCTCTGGCTGTAAGTATAGATTCGTTGCCGTTTGCACTATCTTAAATCTGTACACACAAACTCAGGATATCAAATCAGAGTCGACTGCAAGACTTAGCGCTACTTGAGGTGAGTATGAGGCGGCCGCTAGGGGGCTACAAAAGAAACGGATGACAACTCAAATTTTTTTTTTTTAAAAAAAAAAATGTAGCGTATGCATTTTCCTTTGCATTTTTAACAACTCAGACGTGTAGGGGTGGTTGCTGGCCGTTGTGGCAGACCGCGGGGGCTGATGGTAAGACAACACCTGCAATTGAATGTTGACCCTTTCTAAAGTTATGCTAGAGGTTAAGCCAAAAAAGGCAGTATGGCAACTGAACAAACATATTCCATAAACTGTAACATCCAATTTTTGAACACCGTTGGAACTTGAATCTAGCCCAGGGCATGCGGTGCAATAATTGAAGCAAAAGAAAGGGAGCTGAGGTGCCCAGCTAGTAGTGCCGTAGCTATTGCACATGAAGATTTATGTGAATATAATCTGGAGGTGTTCATCTCTCCAGATCTCTCAGAATATGAGGAGATCCAGGTTTGTGCTCGGGTTCCAAGTTTAGGAAGTATTAGAAAGAGGTCGGTGTGACTCCTCCAGTGACTGACCCTGCCTTTTGCAGGTCGGTATGCACTGCTCTTTCTCTGATTTTTAGGTAAAGACCGGGGCTGGGGATTCAAACCAACAACTATTATAAAATTTCGGTTCGATAAGAGGAGTCTACCAACTCGTCCACCCGGCGCAGGTATTCTGTTAGCTTGAAGCTATTTTGAACTATTGAACAGTTCCATTTAGCAGCCATCTAGAGATCCTAAAATGGATATTGACAACCTCAAGGGCGATAATATCGATGTAAGTTAGAAATTCATCAATGGTCTGATATTTTATTGCTCGTCAGACAACAAGGAAAGGTAATCTAGTAATCTAGGAGGCATAACATTATGGTGAACGTGAACATCAATCGCTAGATCGCCACAGCGAAAAGAAAAGTAGACATGAGCACAAAACAAGGAGAAATCCTAAACAAAGGAATTGCCAAGGAGTGTCGGAGCGAAAACTAAACAGGACTGTCTTGCTTCGGCGTCTTTGAGTCAGATGTACCTCGCCAAACAAACCAGGACAGGGTAATGGTTCCTTTGAGGCCAACCGCCAACCACAAGCTACTCGCCATAGAGGTGGTTTTCGCGAGACCGCCAGCGGTCATAGCACCGATGAAAAGCGCCAAAAATGCCGCGATCCTCCGGTTTCTCTTTGGGTTAGCCGACCAAGGGCGTGTATACAGCTTCGTGTCGACGAGCAGGTCACACAGAAGGGTAGTGAGGACAACAGTGGGAATCTCATCGAAAGCCAGCAGGCGGGATGCGACTATCTGGCCGGCGGCCTGGAAGGCAAGGAGGGTGATTGGGAGGATTTGCATCCATTGAATCGGGGCCCTGGGGTTTTCTGGTTTGGGGTTGACGATGCCGGCCTGAACAACGGCGGCGGCAACAATGAGGCAAGCAGTCTGCAGGCCAAAAGAGAGGATGAGTGTTGATCGTCGAAGCGGAGTCAGGGCGCGAGAAAGGTGAATGAAGAAGATGTTGCCGAGTAGAAAGACGGTCAAGGCGATGAGGGACTTTGCCCACAGGTATGCTGGGTATTCTGGTTGCCCGGATACACCTAGGGCAATGAACACGGTATTGCCTATTCTAGGTCAGGGCAAAGCACAGTGGTAATTTTATGCTAAGAATATAAGCGGTCATACATACCTGTCTGCATACTTGAGAAACTCCCCCATGCGTTGAATGATAGGCCATCGACCAGGCCGCCGACGAACCCGCAGATTATTAAAATGATATCCGCGTGCCTTGGATTGAGTTCCGTTAAAAGGTATTGTGATAGCTTGGATGAAGAAGAGTCATTTCCGGTCCCTGTAGCAGAAACCGCAGTTCCGGGATAAGGTAAAGCGGTGCCATTGTCAACAGAGGCAGTCTGACTCCTTTGCACGCCTTCTCCAGGGAGATTTTTTGTATCATTGCCTTCTTCAGTAGTAGCAGAAGAGAGTGATCGCATGGAGGAACTCATTATTGAAAATATGTCTATAGACAATGTACCTGGCGCGAATGCATGTGCGAGACCAAGGAAGATGATGGGCTGGGCCCGGGACGACGTCGTCCCTCTTTTAGAATCGATCTCCGGATGTAGTCCGGGAGGGGCAAATGGTAAACTATGACGCCTGGCAGGGATCCATGAGCGGACAGTTTTCGTCGGAGTCTTGGTATCTCGGATTTTCTCCACCGGCTTTCCTTGGTATGAACGCTGATGCCATATCGATGCTTTGCCTTGGACGTCTCGGAAGGACGCAGGGGGCGCCACCCCGGCAGGAAGACATAAATTGGGCAATATCAAAGCGCAATTCAACTGATGAATATTTCCTATGCCGATAAGATCCCACCATTTAGAACATCAATACGGTTTGCTCTATAGGCCGTGGCCGATCGTTGGGCTAACGCCCATGTGGTTGTCATGTAGGTCTCCCGACCGGCAAGACAAATCTATGCTGCAATTGTGTCAAGAAACACGGCATCACCATTGCTGATTCCGGCCCAATGAGTGCAGATTGCCTTGGTTCTTGCAATATTGAACTTGGCACCCTTGGCGAACATCCGCAATCGGCGGTTGACTTATCGTCGGACGCTGAGAGGTCGAGGGAGGAGGCTGACGGCATTACGCTGGTGCAGATCGTCAGGTGTGCCAAGAAAGGTGCCTCCTTGAACCTGGGCCCAACTTTCATTCGACGCAGTTGCCATATATTTGGGGCTGGCAGCCGTTCCCGATGGATTCCAGCCAAGAAGTTAGCCAGGATGATCGACGTGGAGGTGACAAGATGCTGGGTAAGGTTTTGGCGGGACTTAACGCCAAGCGGCCTCCACCGTGGATCTGGCCCTTCGACGTGGCTGTGTCTTTCTCCGGGGGAAACCCAAGTCTTGGCGACTAAAGGGGGAATATCTGGATGAATGGTGAAGATGAATGATGAAATCTGAAAACATACGATTGATGTCCCATGGGTTGTGATTCTAGTCTGGACTGATCTGGGGAAACAGTGGTGGAGATTGATAACCTGTGGTTGTGTTTGATCCCGATCTAGATACTCCGCCCCAATAACGGGCTTACATCGGGTCAATCATTCTTGCGAATAGTGTCAAACACGTCTGCCTAGACCACCCCGTTTGTTGAATTGCCGATCCCCCACCCCGTGTAATCCCCCAGGGGTTGTAAAAGGCTATAACTAGCGCATAGTATTGTTTCATCTCAAGATGATCAACGCCCGGACACAATGATAGTGGGGGGTGGAGATATCGGTACTAATATCGATTTCAAATCAAGTTCTCATGGCATCATCACAGTATCTGTAACATTGGAAACTTGGAAAAGCAAATTGACGTCTCAATTGACGACCCCCGTGAAGAGGAAGTCGTACCATGCTGCATACTACGCCGTACATCCATTCCAAATCGGCACCTGATGATGGTAACATCACTGCCTGAGCTGAACTACAAAAGCCACTCTGATTCTAGTATTTCGAAAAGTACTAAGCCATAAGCAAGTAGATGTTGTGCTACCCTACGCACGTGCAGTGAAGGTTGCTCGACGTGTCCGAACGAGTGGAGTATGTCTCCGATCCATACATGCATCCCTGTTTCGGTGTGTATATTCGGAGTATTCCGGGTCCAACATAGGAAAGCACATAGGTCACATCTGGCTTCCTCTTAATTTTCTTGCTTATGCATGGAGTGTCTGGATGCATATTTCACCGTCTCCCTCTCCGACTCGAAATAATAGTCACCATAGCGGGATACGGACATGCCGCGAAGGGGACTATCAGGGGAGGATCGGCAACCCCGGTTCTCCTCTTTGTCTTCTTTGATTTTCTCATAGTCTTCTGTTCAGGAATATGCCAACCTATTGGCAAATTCTGTTTTCGGAATGTCATTGTTTGATCAAATCATAATAAAAGTACATAACAAGATTTTCGATATGGTTTATTCCTCAACCGCAAGTTTTCACTCTCACCCCTCACCCCTCGTCCAACCAAAAAGATTTTGTCGCAAAAATACAGAGGAACGCTATGCAAATCCAAAACAATTGAATTATTACATGTGATCTCAAAAGAAAACCTTGATTTGATATACCAAAATCCCGGTCGTTAGGTTCCAACATTATCCCCTCCAACCGCATATTATCACCGCGAGAAAGACATATACTTTCATAAATAACTGAATATAACTAGATCGCCTCCATCTTCTTCCCAAGATGCCCACCTCAACTAACGCCACCCCAGTGTCCTACCTATTTATCAACCCTCGAACCATCCCAAGAATCAAGCTCAGCTTTAGAATGCTGCTGCGCCATCGAAACATATTCCGGTTGAATAGGCAGCATACCCGGTAGCTCAGCATGCTGAGTCGGACTCGGATAAACCCGCTCAGACTGCTGTCTCGAAATACCCAGCTCGGGCTTATTATATGCGTTTCAATCTCATACCGCAAGGGTTGTTGAGGCGGAGGACTTTGCGGAACTCCGATTTTCGCAGGACCAAACGGAGCCGTAGGCTGGTTTGGCGGATACTGATACGGAGATGGATACGCTTGAGGACCAGGTGGGAATCCACGCGGTTGTTGAGGTTGAGGTTATCCCTGCCCCTGACCTGCTCTCTTTTCTCTCCGACGAATCAGCGAAATAGACACTGACTCCCACGCTCAAACTGATGAATACCAGACCACCGATAACACCGCCGACAATAGAGCCAACGGGCGTAGAGTTTCCACGATGCTGGGATATATTCGAAACAGCTGTCCCCGAGCTGTGTGCCATGATATAGGACGCGGAGTTAGAGTTAGAGTCTGCACTAGAGCCGGAGCCAGAATCAGAATCAGAAGTCGTCGATGATGGCGTCGAGTATCCAGCCGGATATTGCGTTCCAGTCGAGACACCTTTTGCTCCAGTGTAAACGGGAAATGCAATCGGGCTGGTGAATCCGCTCCAGTAGGGCTCCATTTTATAATCGACGCCCTCCTCCTCCGAACATACGAATGACAGGTAATCTAGCCCGTAGGAGAATTTCACGCAGTATGGCTGGGTACCGGTGCTGGATTACAGAAGTGATGTTAAAAAGATTATCAGAGAGGATCGGGATTAGGATCAGGATCAGTGCTGCGCATGCTAACATACCACTTTGCGACACTGTTAGAGCAGCCAGAGCCACTGCATGACCAGGTACTCAACTCAGCATTCCCTATACAAGCCATCTGCGGCTGGGTAGGATTACCGACAAATTTGGCGTCGCTATTCCAGAAACATGGCACCGAGGGATCATTGTAGGTCCATCTGTTATCTGGGGAGATCATGCAAATATAGGGTTGGTCTTAGTCTCGTGCGGGGAAGTGCTCGAATTTAGGATCCCAGAATGAACTTGAAAAAGTACATACCATATGGCCTAGAGCTGTGGTCTGCTTATAAACCCCTGCCTCCCCCCCTCTCGCTGGAATTACTTCAATACAAAAGGCCCAGATTAGCCTTCAAGGTTGACTGACAATTGGGCCAGGCAGCGAATAGAATATGGTCTTGAGTCGAAGCTCACAACTCAGCATTAAGCAATACGAGAATGGTGGGCCAAAGAGGAAAGAATCTACAAGATGGCGGCTTGAACCCTATCTTCGGAATATAGATGGCTCTAGGGCTCCGCGGAAAGACGAGAGGCTGTTAGCAACTTGAAGCAGGCAATAGTATAGGATAATTAGCATGCGAGTGGTGATTGTTACTATTTGAGGTTCCTACTAGTAGAGGCGTGGGTGGATACCTATGTATATATCTATACATCCCCGAGTCAGGCCAGGGCTCCGGGCAGATATATCATGATACCGATCAGAGCACATGAGGTCAAACTTGAAGTTAAAATCCTTATTAATTCCCAAAATATACAACAGGTGCAAAGTAATCCATGTATCTAATGTAACGAACTAGGTCGTCACCGTTGTTGATGCCTTACGCGGATGGTATTCACTTAGGCATCCACGCCTACATGTATCTAGTTTCCGTCTCAGCTATCTTCTCCTCCTCAAGCTATTACTTTCCTTGAACCGCTACTATTCCTTTGCCTGATTCGGTACGTCGTATCTTGATCTCTGTGAGTATCTGAGCATCCTCATATCTAAACCTTGTGGTACAACCCCACACTTGGGACGACTAGTAACTATAGCCTCAAACATGCAGCTACGCTATACTAGTAGTTAGGCCCGGAGTTCCGGGTCGGGACTAACGATTTGACCCCGGGGTAGGTAGTACTAATTACTACTGCTATGAGGTAGTTGACTAGTTGTGGCTACTAACTAACATGGAGACACAACTTGAACTCTTTCAAGCTTCGACACTACTAGTAACGAAGACTACACAATTCGGAAGAACGGGAAAAAAAAATTGAAGTAAGAAGAAATCTTGTGATTATAAAGGATATTTTTGAAGCCCAAAGAGGTAAATAAAAGGTATCAAGATAATGAATAAGATAATCTCGCGCCTTGAATGCAACAATAACCCAAGAGTAAATAGAATAAAAGCCCCGAACCTCGATATTTAAAATTGTACAGCGAAATCGATTTGAAAAAGCGCCAAGGGTATCCGACCATCAATAAGTTCATAGTGTGCCACAATGTGGAAAATTTGTTAAATAAAAATGCAAGCTGCCCCGGATGGCGGAAGGGCAGAGAGGAATGTAATAGGTGAAGGCGTAGGTGTAGGAAGACAGAGCGCGATAGGTGGGCAATTAGGCGCGGAAGTCGTGAATGCGGACGTGGTAATCATCGCCTCCGGTGATAAAGCGACTGTCGCTGAGACCGATGCAGTTGACAGCTGCGGAGTGGCCTTCATAGGTCTCTTGGCAGGTGGGAATGCGCGGATCCCAGATTTTCACCATGCGGTCCATACCGCCTGAGGCGATGCGCAAGGTATCGGCAGAGAGGGCCCAGATGCCTTCCAAATGACCGAAGAATGTACGGAGACATCTACCGGTGTTGGTTTCCCAGAGACGGATGGTTGCGTCGACACCGCTAGTGACGATGTAGCGTGGTGGCTCCTTGCGGCCTTCATCTTGGTCGAACGATGACCCGAAGGAAGAAGGTTGGCCATGGAGAGACCTGGCCTCTAGGATGGGCGAGAGAATGTCCACAGGGGCGTCACCATTGTTGGAAGCCGTGCTAACATGGTCGTTTTCACAGTCTCCGAGGTGTTCCAGCTCAATCTCGCGTGGTAGAGGGATGACTTGTTGCACTGCACCGATGTGGTTGTTAAACACACGAATGCAGGTCTTGGTGTCAAGGTCCCACAGGCGAGCGGCGCCATCATCACAAGCAGTCAAGACAGTACGCGAAGAGGTGTCAATCTTGACAGCGTTGACGCCTTCAGGGTGAGGAAGGATGAATGTCGATTTATCTTTGAAGTTCCAGATCTTCACGGTTCGGTCGACTGAGGCAGAGGCAAGAAGGGTGGCATCAAAGTGCAGAGCGATAACTGCCTCGGCGTGACCATTGTATTTAGAGAGACATTCTCCAGTGCGCCAGTTCCACACTCGAATGCTTCGATCAAGACTGCCAGTGATCAACTTGGTATCGTCGAATTGGAGACAACGCACTCCAGCGGTGTGGCCTCTGAGTGTGCGTAGCTCTTGACCAGTCTCCATGTCCCAGATCTTGACAGTCGCATCGTAGGAGCCGGTCATGAGAATGTTATCTTCGAATTGAAGGCACATAACACTATCGGTATGGCCGCGGAGAACTTTGACCGAACAACGTCGATGCTTCCAGTTCAGACCAACCTCGAAGCGATCACGATACACATCTTTCCATGGGCGATAGCGAGTCTTGTAATAGTCATCATCGGCAACGGGCTTGTAGGCAGGTGACACACAGTGCCTCTTGATCTGATGACAGCTGTGTTCATCTTCAATTTTTCGTTTATTATCCTTTGGCAATGTGACCACCGAACAAGTTCCATTCGGAGCACCATCTGCGGGCGGATTTAAACCTTGGTTCGTAGACTCGTTACCCCAGTTGGTGGCACGAAGTTCGATCTCGCGTTTCGATTCACGTAGGCGCTTCCGGTCCAATAGAGGCAAGCCCCAGCCACATTTGTTGCACTTCCGTCGAATATGCTGTTCGCACATGCGATGCCAGACGACATCATCATCGGCCAATGCCTTCCAGCGGGGAGATACTTGGGCGGCGCGGCAGAGAGAGGCGGTGTCGAGATACCGCAGAATTTTGAAGGAAAGCTCAGCGGGAAGGGCGGTCAAATAATCGATTCGGATCAGTTCGCGGACACTGGCAGAGATGAATGACAGTTGAGGGAAGCAGCATTGTGCCAGGACGCCCTGGAGCATCAGTTTGCGCTGCTTTGCCGGGGCGGCGGAAAACAGTGACCAAACATGGGCGATTCCCTGTTGATCATCCTGAGGGAGTGTCTCCAGTTCCTGGTTGTATTAGCGAGTGGGTTGAGATATAAAGAAAACGGGTGAACATACCTGCTGAAGTTGACGCATGGACTTCTCATCTGCTTGACGACTGCATTTCGAATCTGGCTGGTGACGGTAGCAGTAGCCAGCGTTCACAGCACGGGGAATGGCAGGAGTGCCGTCCTCGGAGCGAAGAGGCGCATATTGACGTGGGTGGTATTTTGTGAGAAATGGAGCGACGTTCTGCTTTGCCAGTTGCACAAGAGTTTCCGAAGTGGTGGTGGTCTCCTTGGTAGTCCCCTTGGTATCGTGAGGGGTGGTGCGGTTGGCCTCGGCGTTGGTGACAGGAGTCCCCGCTTCAGTAGTCGCTTCAACGAAATCCTTTGGGGGATGTGAAACCTCGGTGCTTTGTTCCATTGCGAATGTCGGTGTGTCTTTGCGCCGACCAGGCGTGTTCTTGACTGAAGGTATCGCCAAGCGGCAGTCTCAGTTGGCCACGGAAGGTTGAGACAAAGAGGGTGATAAGAGTTTGGTGGTTCCTAAGGTTGGTTGTAGCTCGCGGCGATTGCAATGGGTGATAGGTCGAGGTGAAGGCCGATATCAAGACCGGAGATACGAGTATTGGTGGTGTTCAAATGGGATTGCTAGCGTCCACAAGGTAGTCAATTGTCGAGGAGGGAGGACGAGTATAGCGGAGCGGGAGAAGTAGGTTGACGAGTACCCTGGCAGATATGAAAGCACACGGGGATGTTGGTGTGGGTGTGGTGGGTGGAATGGAGAGGCGAGAGACGGATTTAAAGAATAAAGAATGGTGGCTCAGCAAGATTGCGACATCGAGCTGGAAGTGACAGATGCGACATGGAAAAGTGCAGAGTGCAATCACACCATCTGCTCGCCAGCAGCAGAACGGGGGGAACGCGGGAGGCGAATGGGTGGAAAGGGAAGGCGGTGGAGGTTTACCTAATGACAATCAGATCTTTCACTGGTCGAAAATGCGAGTCCATGCCAATCGCCCCACGTGATGGCGCAATTTCCCCAGCGCCTGCCGTCAACCTTCGTGTACTGTAAGGTAGCGACGACCCGGTGCCGACGTGCCTTCCTCAGTTCCTCCGTTCATCTCTCCTTATCCCAGGACGGCGGCACTTGGAAAGTACAAAAAGTGGAAATTTGCAGGAAGGATCGACCGGGGTATTCTAGACCGCCTTTTCCCCAAGGTACTTTCTTACTCCCCGTACTTTCTTTCAACCCTACAGAGGGTACCACTCCCATAGCTCCCTTTTGCTCTCTGTTTATTCTGCCACTGTCAGACCCACCGCCCATCGCGCACATCATCTCTCTTCTCTTCCCTTTCTCTCTCGGCCGATGAGGTGATCTACAAACCTCCAGGTAAGCTTTTTTCTCTCTCTCCGAGCACTCTGTCCAAAATACAGAGTGACTACTGCATTCGGAATTGTTATTTCAAACCCACGGTATTTACCTGTTTGCCTTGCATCCGAAGTGGGCTGGCCATAACATTCCCGTACTGTATAGTATTGGCTTATCACTGGTGGGGAGCTATCCTCACAGCTGGGAAACCCTACAGAAGCCTGAGCGTTTAATCATTCTGATCTATCAACACACCCGTGAGATCTCCAGCTAAACAACCTGTCTCAATAGGGGGCGATCTCAGACCCGAGGCTCGGCCAGTTTTGATAGTAAATCACCCCGGAGCCCCGGCGGCTACCTGCAACCCGGAAACTTTTGAAACCATTCGTCATCGCACACCATTCTTCATCCTTGCTCGACATCGCCAGTAAACTGGCTCGACTGGTGCCACGCCCCTCACCGACGGAATGTCATCCCAGTCTTCCTCCGCTTCCATCGCTCAGGGTGATACCGAACACAGCGATCCGGACGCGTTGCCCAACCTGGAGACTCTCGTGTCTTATCTCATTGTAGCCAAGCGTGGCCTGTCCTCATATCATTTTGTCTGGCGGGCCAACGAGATCGTCACCGAGGCCCGGACTGCCCTAGAAGATAGCGTGGCCGTGTCGTCCCGGACCACATTTTTACGCCGTGGCTTGAACAGCCAGCTTCGGCTGCTCTACAATGTTCGATCCGAGGTTGCGGAGATATCAAAACGAGGCCGAAGTGACTTCGCCGATGCGTTGAAGAACCTAGATGCCGCCGATGCGCGGCTACGGGATACTCTAGACCTGCTCCGAGAGACGATCGTCCATGCCTCCTTTCGACCAAAAGATGAGGAGTCCAGGACTCTGCATGACTTTGTAGACGAGCGCGGAGTGGATGAACTGCACACCGCCATGAAGGACTCCATTGACCGCACGAATTCCGCCCGCGGAGAATTAGATACCTCCAATCGCGAATTCGATGACGAGCTTGAGTCTATCCGGCAGGCACTCCATCGGTATCGCTCAGCCACCAAATTGGCTTCGTCCCGTGCCTCGGTGTCTTCATCATCGCCGTCTGCATCCGAATCGGACCTCCAGGCCGTCTCCTGCATACCGGGCATGCTCCAGTCGTTAGAGGAACATGCGCGAAAAATGGCTAGGAACCTAGAATCACTTGCTAACCATTTTGATCTCTGCGTGAAAGTACTGAAACATACAGAAGGTGGTGGTGCCGCAGCGCGTTCCATCACCGGGGATATGCCCACAGATGTCAGCGGCGAGGGCGTTCTTAAAATCGAGGAGACTCTCGATGCACCCCAAGCCCCCATCTCGCAGAAAGAATATCGAGATATGTTACAGGTCATTGTAAACGACACCCCCGTTGCAGAAGACGTGGTGGTGGAATTCCAAGACCGCATTAACGACATGGAATCCATTTTTGAGCAAGTCATGATCCAGCGCGACGCACTCTTATCCATCTCCAATGCCACACTGGAAGTCCACCGCCATCTATCCACACTCGCATCCACCGGCCTCCCACGATACATTGCGCAAGCGCATAACTTTACCCACGTCTGGAGCGAAGAGAACGACCGCATTAACTCAGGTCTGACCGAACTATCCGACCTCCACGCCCTGTACGAAGGGTTCCTGAATGCATATGATAGTCTGATCTTGGAAGTCGCTCGCCGAGCCCACGTTCGAAAGCGCGTGGAGAAAGTCCTTCAGGACACTCAGCATAAACTAAGCCAACTCTACGAAGAAGACGTCTCCGCCCGCGAAGCCTTCCGCGTCGAACAGGGCGATTTCTTACCCTCCGATATATGGCCTGGCATTGGTCGTGCGCCGATGCAGGTGGAATTCCTGCGAGTCTCGGGCGGCCAACTTGAAGGTGCCCGCGGCAATGAAGACGACACTGAAAAGCAAGCCGATGGCGCTGGCGCCAAGGTCCCCATGACTGAGGACCCTTCGCAGGGCGAAGTCATTCCTGCTCTGCCGAAGGATGTGGTTGAACAGGCCTATGCGCGTGTTAGATCAAGAACGCGGGACCTTGTTTAGGGTTGAGAAGTATCACTGTCACTCGGATGGTATGGTTTATGAATATGCGTTCTTGCCGGTAATGGTTACTATCTAAACTTGAAGATTTTGCTGAAGATTTCTATACTGCATTTTTTTTTCCCTTGCACAGCCTATCTTAGGACCTAGGACCTAAATGATGAAAGCTAATAGGTCTGATCCCCATCCGATCTCCTGCCTCCTAAAAACACTACGATCAGTAGATACATACTCCTTACTTCTGTAGAGGATGTAAGTACTACTGGCAGGGTGGGAGTGTGGTTGGCCGGAAGTGACTTTCAAAGAGAGCTCTGATAGGTACAAGCAGGGGTGGCCCAGGGTGGGTGGGCTGTCTCTTGTATATCTTGTTATGATGTGAGGTTGGTGCAGATCAGGAACAACACCGCACCATCGGAAATAATTCCTGAAGTGCTTAGAGGAACAACCAAGTTGAGGGGATGTTGATTTGAAATCAACTTGATCTTCGTATCTCATATATAGCATCAAATATTCATTCTAAAATAAGCACTATGTCAATCATTTTGAATTACAACATATCTCTACAAATTGCTGAAAGTGCCCAATTTACTATACAAAGCTGAGGAATAAAGACTATGATACAGCGGACTTGCTGAGAACTTTTGCTTTCTCAAATCGATAATATCATCAGCAATATTGAATTACCCCTCCTGACCAGATCACTTGGAGTTTACGTTTGATGACCTTATCAAGCGGATCCTGACGGCCAAAGATGTTTGGACGCTAAATAATAGAGATATTGTACTTGTATTTCGGTCGGGTTTCCAGCTGCACATCGAACGTCATGTACTCGTGCATATAAGCGGTCGGTGTCCACAAGTAGATTTCGGCTGCAATTGGCCGGACGTTGGGAGAAATTTATCAACAACTGGATTATAATTGATCTGGCGGATAATCACAGCTTTTCCAGACCAACCGTTACGATAGCGCGGGGCAACTTGTCAAGCTTATGCCGTAGCGAACCTGGCGCCCAGAATAATCGTTTTCAATTTAATCGAAACGCTGTACCAGATGAACCAGTATATATCCTGTTTCAGTGAGGGCAAATTGCTGTCCACTGCAGATGCGTGGCCCCCCGTTAAAAGGAATATACTCCTAACCAACTTTCCGTCCACGCCAACGCTCAGGATCGACGCTGTCAGTGTCGGAGCCCCAAATGTCCTTGCGACGGTGCATGACGTGAGTGCTTTACATAATAATTTGGCCTCTCTTTATAAATACAGGTGACTTACCGTCTGTCCCCCCTCCATGTGGCAATGTTGTAGCCAAAACTGCCGAACGGCGGTTGAATGGACCACAGGGAACAGACAAAGTGACTCTTTCAGGCAAAATTGCAAATACTGGCATGACTTTAATGAGGAGAAGTTTATATCCCGAGGCGAGCCGTAGGTGCCAAAGCTTTGAATGATATCTTCTCGGAGTTTGTTGAAAGCAGCCGAGTGGCGCGCCGATAACATAACGGTCCAGCTCAGAAGTGGAGCAGTGGTATCGCGCCCTGCGAGGAGGATGTTCAAATACTGCGAGCATAGTTCTATGGGATCCTGAGTTTCTGCAAGTAAAGCATCGAGAAAGATGTATCGGAGAAAGATGTATCGCGTCTTGTCAGCGTGTCTGGTATTAGCTTCTTCTAGCTTCTTCTGGCTGGGATCGAAGGGCCTAATGCACAAATTTATCAATAAATGCATGGACCTTCCTGCCTGGTTGCCTGATTCTTTGGCAGTGCAACAAGGAAGCAACCCGTCCAAATGTAAGACGCTGAGCACATACAGCTTGCGAATTTTCGACTGAATAGGCGAAAGAGGCTTCTGCGCACTGGCGACCTTCCAAATAATGGAGTTGGCTATCGGCACTTTCACCAAACAGAAAGTCTGTTGCAGTATCCAAAGTCAACCCAAAAAAGATACACTGGATATCTGTGCTGGTAGTCCCTCCTGTGGGAGCAACGTAAATTCCATCCATAGCTTGGAGGACATGTTTCTCTTCTAGGTCGAGCTGGCTGATCTGATTGTGCGTAAATTAAAGCCGTAGTAGAGTGCGTGAGTGCGACCGTTGCTCTCCATCCGCCGTGAAATAAAGTATTGGTAAGTATCTATTGCACCAAAGAAGTACTCATGATGAGGCTTACTATTCCATTACCCAAGAGTGGGCACAAAACTATCCCGTCGAACACTACCAAGCTCGAAGTTCGGAAAATGTGTAGTGAGTAGCGATTATATGTTTTTCGGATCGGCCGTGCTGACAATGTGTTGTCCTAGGTTATGTATCATGAACCTAGAGACGTATCCATCTGCAGCTCACCCATAGTCCAAAATCTGCGTTCGAGTAACTCTGGCAAGAGCTTCACTCTATCAGCGGCTAATGACTGCAACAGGTCGGTGAAGCCCATCGGATCTATGCAAGGTAAAAGGGGGAGACTAAGGCAGCATAAGCTGCGACCCTTGCGGGAATAATGCCATGATGCATAAAGCGCGTAAATCATGTGTAGCAATAGAGCCACAACTAAAATCCTGAGCACGCTGATGAGCTCCATCGTCGCTCGCTCGGAGGTGTCAAGGATAACCGATGCCTTATTATATGGCCCTGTAAATCAAAGTAGTTCGTTTTCTCACCCATCGACTGGCTACAGATGCCAAAGGAGATATAGTACTCGTCCGCTAACTAGTTAAGTCCGATTTGTTTGCCTGTTCGACTTTCTAGACCGTTTCATTGACAAAAATGCCCCACATCCTCACGCCAACGCCAGATCAAGCCATTCAATCATCGTTTCCAAAATTAATCTAAATGGGCAAAGGCTAACCACGCTCCAGCGCCTGCGCTTATTCATTCGAGTTCATAAATTATCCGATTGGAAGCTACGGATGATTTCGTTGCGGGCTTTAGTAATGCCGAAGCCGAACCGAGTGGTACTCCGCAGTCGAAACTTTATCAAGTCATGCGCTATTAGCCACGGCATCACGTAATCTGAAATCAAAACGCAATCGGTAAGTTTGTGGTAGTTGGGATATTGAATTATAATTTATTGTCTTTACTAGGGTATTCTGACGTGATACGCTCGATTAAGGGTTACGTTATAACCAAACTGCGAATGACAAAATAGCAACTGGGCAAATAACTTTCTGTAGCCATGCTGTTCGCCGTCGCTCCCGCCACTTTTTGCTGTCGCTGGTGCCGGCTTATGCGGTCCCTGGTACCCTCACAGATATCAATCCACAGACCACGCAGCCTCCCAGCCATCAATGCGGAGAGCCAATACATTTGACTCTCGGTGGTCCACCATGTATATCACTGGACTTCATACCTTTGGTTCTGGCGAGGAATGAGGTGTATCGTCTTTCAAGTATGAGGCCTGAAATAACCTAGTATCATATTTGTCAGATAGTTGGAGATCCGTTCACACCAGTACCGAGGATAGCTATTGTCAGTTGATGTGAATTAGCAAGTGTCTCTGGATTAGTTGGACGAGGCAATGCAATGCATCATGATTCTCCGACAATGGTCAGAGGTACCATATCATTATGAAGGCGAAGTGCATGGTTGCTGTATCACTGAACGATGTGGTGAATCCGCCATAGTCAGCCTCTGTTAAGCATGACACTAATCCATACCAAGAGCAAAGGCACATTGAAGGATCATTCCAGCGTTTTCTGGTGCACACCATCTTCCATTCGTTTCGATGACTGTTGGTTCTTCTCCGAAACAGTCTCAGGCGCTGCATTTTACATTCTAGATCGAAGTGCAGGTGAGTTCCGCTATATGCACTTCCCAAATATTGGCTGAGATCTCCGTATATCGGCACCGCAAGAGGACAAGCTGTAATGTTGGCCAGTGAGTCATTGGGAGTGCGTATGATTATTTCCATTCCTTATATACAATATATGCAAAGGGTTTCCTTATCGGTTCACTTGGCGTTACGCACAGTTTGAAGCCTTTCCCCCTTAATATTGCCTGGGCTTAGATACAAGGAGAGCATAGAGTACAGTATGAGTAGCCAGATTGCAATTTTCAGCGTATCAAGTAATAAGGGAAACGGGGAAATGAAACGTGAGTGAAGCTACTCTCGTACTTCCTGTGAGTCAGGTTATAAACGAGTAGGTAGTACGGTCACCCCGTCAGTACTCAGTCGAAATCAGGTAGCGACTGATGTAGGGCGTTGGAATTTAGTTTACATAGTGTTTGTTCAAATAGAAGATAGGAAAGGCATAGTAGTGTAACCATTACAGCGAAGGGAGGAAAGTGAGCCAATACAGCGCCGTGATTTGGTGCAAGGTCATGTCGCGCTCTAGTGGTCGTAAAGCTTTCACTATGCGGAAGAACTATCTTCTACCGGCAGAAACATTACTATTCGTCCCACGAGACTCATCAACAGGTAATAACCCCAGGACCAAAATTTAACGTATGGATAACATAACCATTCTGCTTCATTGCCCCACGCGGCATAATCATGTGTATTTTATTGGTTATTTTATGCAACCGTCTGGGTTGGCATGAGACTTCCCTTTCTGCGTCAACATCACTATAGCATCGAAGGGTTCGGGCCGCCATTTCGACAAAGTTCACGTCTGGTGCAGAATACGATATTTTTACGTTATGTTAAAATATGTAAAATCCTACTTTGAGCCTGGTTAAAGTCGAACTTGGCTCAAATGAGTATTACTGAAAGTATTACTGAAAGCGGCGTATATTAAACCTGGGGGTTACCCCAAATAGTTGTTCAGCAAGGACAATTCACCTATCCGTTAAAACCTGAGTTCCTTTCATCCTATATAGGCACACTATGGCCCTGCAGGATGTGCTTAGAGGTTATGATTCGTAGCACTTGATTGTAAAAAGGAACTGCCGTGAGCACATTAGCCAGACATCCCACATGTGGGGTCATCTCAAAAAGAGACCCCGCCACAGCGGTAACTTCGAATGATATCAAGGACAAAACTTCCGCTGTCTCCTCGCGGAAGTGAGCGCGTAAGACTATACCACTCAGCTAGTAAGGGTGGGCTAATTGGACACTGATTTCATGATTTCACGATAGGGATTGTTGACCTCTACCAGTGCTTTAGAAACCAAGCGAATCTAGCATATAGTGGGCCGTTGGGCATTTTCACAGCTGTCGGCATAACGCCGAAGCATTTAACCGTTTATGAATACCAATAAATGTCGTCCAGTGGTACCTGCAATCCATTGTCTTCGGTAACTGGCAGAAAGCAGAGTGAATACACGGGGTTACTGTACCATGGATAGGTGAACCTAGTAGTGGAGCAGCTTCCCAATATGGTCGATACTTACAGCGAACTAAGGTTTAATTCACACAAATATTACTTGTAACAGCAACAGGGATGGATGGTTGGTCAGGATGATTAATACATATGATATTTAAATATGATCCTCCCATAACACGACAGATATATCCAGCTACATGACAGCAGTTTCTTCGGTTTGCAAGGTTGAGTCGAGGTCTAAGCTCCTTATGAATGATCAAATATGTCCAGTTAAGCATCCAAACATGTCGCTCAATCTATTTTCGGCAGTACAACATACGGAAGCAGAGCTTAACTGCCTACCTACCATTCTGAAGGATATATTGTCTAATAAGGCTCCGAGACCCTATACGGCCGATGCTTTTTTTGATTTTGTATCTCACAGGCACTGCACCGAATCTTTAGACTTTATTGTGAGGGTTCACGATTATTATGAGCAGTATGCCATGTTGCAACCTTCCTTCCACCAAGTAACGACTCGAGAAAATGCGCGTTTGGGGGGAGAGTGGAGACACTTAATGAGCACGTTCATTGCTCCAGGTTCCGTCAAAGAAATCAACCTGCCATCGACAATACGCAATCAGCTGCTCAGTCATAACCCTGTCCTCTCACCACCAAGGCCAGAGAGTTTAGACTCTGCTTTATGCCACATTTCAGAGGTGTTGTCTCATAATATTCTGATCCCATTTCTGAGAAGCATGCCAATTTCAGATCAAAAAACCATACAACAAGGTCTTTATCCAAATCACCGATGGCCAGCGCCGAGCAGTTCAATCTCTGACACACAGGAATCATTTATAAAGACATCTCCAAGGTAAGCTAAGTCTCGCTTATCGTGAACAGAGTCCCAATGAACTGAGTTACCATATAGTATTTTAAAGAAAGTCAGTCAGACACTTGCTCGGTTCTGGAGGCAAAAGCTTCACCGCCACAAACTGACGAAAGGTGTTCCGTCATCATATAGACCTGTGGGGAAAGAGTAAGGATGAAGGAGGGAGAAATTTGTCGTGATGTTGATTTTGTACTACACAAGGAGCAACTTACAATGATTTTCCAGGGTGTGTGTTACTCAGTAGACTTCGAACAGTTAGGAAGAGCAATAATCGCTCTTTATAAGGTCACGACGGGCAAGAGTTCAATCTATGGAGCTGTTTTCCAGCACCGTTCCCACATCTCCAATAGCGGGGTCAGACCTTTTTCGTAGCCATAACAAATCTAATCAGCCTGATACACCTTCCGGGACGAACCCCCCCAGGAGAGCTTATCATATAGGTGTCACAAGCTCTATCGCATAACCAGAGGTCTACTGGAATGTTACTTTTAGTGGGACTCGCCTTTATCATACATCTGAGCAATTCAACAGCTCGACGTTTTACAGCAATTTACCGGAGCGGTTTCCACGACGTACAGTAATTTGTTGATCAGAATGGTTTGTTATAATGCAATGCTGAACGAGTTTTAGCGCACGCCAGTTCTCCAACCAGACGTGTATGATGATCTGGGAATCCGGGAATCATCTGGAAATTTTGGCGCTGCAACGCTCTAGGCAAACCCTAAACAAATCGCTATTTGGGACAAAATATCTACAGAACGTTCGTTCTTCAATCAACCATGGCAGTTATTTTGTTGGCTCGCACGAGTGTTAGTCATACAGATTCCCTTATGCCAGAAAACGTAGAATCGAAGTATAACTCTCCTCCAGGATTATTTCCGCTGTGTCCGCAAGGCCTGCATTTTTAGTGCATATGAAGAGATACAGACAGTCGCGTGATATCCATAGAACAAGATCACAACCTGCTATTGTAGGATACAAAAATGAAAGGGAAGAAATTCCATGGCTTCTGACACCCGCCAATTCAAGGCCTATGTCAACATTTTCCTTGCGACAATATCCTTATACTCTTCGTCATATTGGACAAGAACTGATGGACCCTCTTGCTCCAACTTCTCCGAGTCAAGTACAAAATTCACGAAGAACGCCGCTGACTCGGTCTGGCTCGCATTAGAGCTAATCCGGTGGTGACACCCCGGCGCTTCATACCAAGAACCCCCATGCTCGATAATCCTCATCGGATCCTCATTCATCTTGTTTAAGACAGATCCACGGATCACGTAGGCGGAGACAGAAGCACCTCCGTGACGGTGAGGGGGCGTCGCACCGTTCGGAGGATATTCGACGAGCATTCCAACGATGGTCTTTCCGGGGCAATTTACCAATTTGTACTGGTAAACGATGGTGGTGGTCGCCAAAGGACACCTTGTGAAGATTTCAGAAGTGAGCTGCATCTAGGAATGATGATTGTAGCTTTCGTGAGACTTACCGAGGATCGTAGCTTGGTTCTTGCATAGTAACAGACAGAAAGGATTTTGAATATGTGGGATGTTGGTTGGGAGGGAATGGGAATTACTGAACTGTGGTTGGAGGGCCATGGTAGTAGGCAGCTCTTATATACCCTTTGATGACTTTGTCGCATCCTCTCCAAACCAGTTAGCCGCTCGCAGTCCACAGAAATCTTGCATCGCTTCATTTTGTCAATTCCGCTTTTGTTCGCCTGGTCTACGTTTCCTTTACGTGATGTTCGACAGTAATAGGCTAACCGGGTATCTGATTCTCTTCGTTGAAAAGACCGCGTATATATCAGACCGGAGGGGTAGCCGCGTACTGAACCTCAAATGGCAAGCAAGCCAAAACTCCAGCTTGGGTAAACGAAGAGCGGTGAAGAGTAAGTCAACCATGCTATTGTGATCTATTGGACAGTATAAAAAATTAGCCAATACAGAGTCCAAGCTCTGCTTCAAAGCTTTACCAACCATGCCTTCAAAACAAGAATAACTCTGAGAATACCTATTTGATTGAAGAAGTCAAGTGTACTTTCTCCCAGTTTCCTATGGAAAAGTTTATAGTAGGCTGGTCGGCACCATCCACCGCAACCTCGAACAAGCCGATGACTGTACTAAGTACATCTTACGTGATTTCTTTGGTTCGCAGGCTCCGGGTGCTCCGGATTACATCAACATGCTGCAATCAACGTAACCCGTTAATGGTCTGCGCACCGTCCTACCCGTGACCAATAAGACAATTCCATCACCGCCGTCGATAAATGATTGGGGCTTAGCGAGGCCCAGTCTGGGTACCTTTACGGCCTATTTCATCACCTTTGGTGCAGGGGTTCATGTCATCCCATTGGGAAATAGGAAATAGAGGCTGGTCCTCGACTGTTACACTTGTCAGCGCTTCGGTGGCTTGACGCGTCAACTTGTACAGCCGCACATGGTCAAGAACCATAAGCTCTGTTGGGTCATGGTGGGCCCATGAGTGGGCGCTAGCGGCAAGCAAGCAAAGCCACTAGTTTGCTTTCTCTGCCTGGTTTCATCTCCACACATCGACAACGTCGGTTGAAATGAGCCATATCCATCACTGAATGGATGGATGATTTTAATAGCTAGAATGCATTCATCCTATTTCATTGATACAGGCGACTTAATTAACGTCCCTACGGTTTCTAACAATGCTTCCCCTTGTGTTTGGCTGAATAAACTCCTGGTCTCTACTATGATGTACTTTTGCTAGCGTATTTAACTCTTTATGTATCTGATGCGTCTCAGTGGGTATATATCGCTTATCTCACTACTGATGAGAAATGGTATAGACATGGTTCACACTTGTAAGATGAGGAAACAATACCACCATTGGAATCCTATAGCTCGACATGTTTGCTCTATGGAATAAGTAGTGTAAGCCGAAGGAGGATTGTATGAATTCTTCTCGACAGAGAACTTGAGGATTTGTACGTACATTCAGTTTCTATAGTACCCATAATCAAACCTGCAAAAAACCTTGAAATGGGTAAGTAGTTTACGTTGTCTTCAACCCGGCGCCGCGAACACGGCCTACAAGCTCTCAGTGGATGCTTTGAGGTGAGGAATAGCTCCCATAATCGCTTTACAGACTGCATTTGCGCATGCGAAGTGTGAAGGAAATAATACATGATTTCGTTTTCCATTTCGTCCAGAAACCTCGGTTGCGATCTCTTCTCTCGACCCTCCCTATCCTGTCCCATGAAGCTACCATGTATACTGCAAGTTTCCTTGTTCGAGATTTTCCTCAGACATTGGCGCGATCCATCACGTGACGACCCTTGTCGAACCCTGGCCTTTTCGACAGCTTGTCCATCCATCTCTCCAGGTGGGGAAAATCAGAGAGAAAGACGCCGTCCGCTGGTAGGCGCGATTGTAATAGCATGATTAGCTGAGCCGATAGATCTAGTAGAGGTAATGGAAGACGGGAACGCCTTACCATGGGATGAAATCCAGCCCCAGCAAGCTATGTCAGCAATGGTGACGCGGTCACCGACGAGGAGCCCGTGAGAAGACTTCGCTAGGTGGTTTTCCAAGGTGCCATAAAGGCGACGGGTCTCGTTGCTGTAGCGATTGATACTGTACTCGACTTTTTCCGGCGCGTATTCTGTAAGTATCTAGTCAGTATTGCATGTGCCAAATATCCAGTCTCTGAGCAACAAACTCTGAAAATGCTCTAGCTGTCCTTGCATGGGACCTAAGCCGCCCATCTGCCACATCAGCTAAATTGCAAAGTCAGTCATTTCAAGTTCGGGAATATGGTTCTAGGTGGTCAATTAACGAACCCAGCTCTTTACCTCCCAATGCTCACGGGAGTCCTTTGGATAAGATGTTTTGTAGTCTTTGTCGTAGCGGTCAATGATGTACTCAAGTATGGCTCCGCTTTCAAAGATCCGAATTCGCTCTCCGTCGGTCCACGTATCCGTTATGGCGGGGATTCGGCCATTGGGGTTGATTTCTAGGAACCACGGCTGTTTCTGCTCATTGTCCATTATCCGGATAGGTTGTAACTACCGGAAGGGCAATACAGTTGTAAGCTTATTGACTTTCTTATTTCACCATTCCTGGTAAAAGAATGTTCTCCCGCACCTTAAACTCAAGCCCAAGCTCCTCGAGTAGGATTGGAACTTTGATTCCATTTGGGGTTGATGCAGTGTAGAGCGTGATGTCAGTCCTCGTTCCCATGCTGACTGTTTGGTGTCTTCGCTTTGTAGAACTAGACGTGTTGGTACCAAACGTAAAGGCGCGAGATATAAATCGTGATTGATTACGGATAAGGCCCTTGCTTATATATATCATCGTCTGGCGGAATTGTTGCTAAGATAGGTAAGTGAGTCTAACTTTCGCGGCGACGTAAACCATTACCCTATAATGATTTGTAATCAGTATATCCACCTGGCACAACCCAACTGTGGTTTCATACGATAGATCATGCACCAAGTACTAAAGCAATAGCGTAGTGTTGATTGGTAATAATTTAGGTTGTTGCGAGGTGTTGTTAGACTGTGAAGGGTCTGTAAGCAGGGGAGAGATGATAGGAGATTAAAACCAGCAGGATAAAAGATAAAGCATATGACACCATCACTTAATGCACAGCTTACCTTGGCTGGGAAAAAATAACGTAATTCACTTTCAAGCCCCACGAGAAGGAAAGGTTTCTTTTCTTTTCTTGTTCTTTTTCATTCAAGTCTGCTATAGTCCGATGGCCCTGGGCTGGGCATACTGGACAGCCGGCTTTGCCGCGGTGTGCCGAGAAAGGCTTAGTACATAACTTCTGATCAACCTCGATGACGTATAGTCAACTCTAACATCATCTGCACCAACAGACCCAAATACCTTGAGGGGGGTCAATATCGAGATGATACGGATAATTGCAATCGCAACTGCAATAATCACCGGTTTCTCAGCAACCTATCTCTATAATATCTACCAAAATCTGTCATCGCGTATCCAGCACAGATCCCATTGTGGAAGCGCATCAGAATCATGTCCAAAGCCAGTGAAAATCGCTACAGTTCCACAGGCTGTATACTCGGGGAGATATTTTGTTCAGTATAATATGTCCTCGAAATCAGTGCCCCGGAGTGTGCTACCACATGCTGAGCGGCTCGATCTTCTATTTACAAAATTAGTCCGTCGCAATATGAGGACATCCATGCTTCTCCCACAGGCTCTTATGTTTCGCTCTTCCAGCAGTACAGTGGAGGAACGTAAGAGCTTTGAATTATCACAAATTGCTACTCTCGACTTTAAAGAAGGGGATCTTGTTTGCGGAATATATCGAGTAAGGAAACGCAGCAGGAACACGGTGGAATTTGAAATGCGGATGAAAAATAAGGAATTCCTGGATGGTCGACTAGCTATCAGTTTCCGGGAGAAGGGAAATGAAATCGTTTTTTGCAGTGAAACAATGATGTGGAGACTGTGTCAAGAACCGAGGCCTATGCCACTGGAAAAGCCACTATTGAGATGGATGCACGAAACATCTACTTGGTGGCTGTTGGACTCGGGAGTCAACTATTTGATGGATCTTGATTGATGAGTAGGAGTTGTTTGTTTCCTTTTTGTGTATTTTGTGCACATTCATCTTTCGAATTGGGCTTTCCGAATGTATCTTAGTACCAGGATGTGAAAATTTGTATCCGAAACTTCCTTGATGAAGACATTTTCTCGGCCATCATCACTGACAATTTTAGATGGCGTGAGTGGATATACAGCAATAAAGAAGGGATGATTAGTCTTCATGAGTCTCAAGTGTTCAGCGCGCTGACTTTATTATCATCATATCTACACATTATGATAACATGCGGAGTCTTAGCAGATCGGCCTATCCATAGCTATAATTGTGGTGAGCCTGGTCCATTCATTCGCTTCACAGGACTTCTCACATTTAGGCCTTCTTGTATACTACGAAAATCGCAGAAGGAAGAGCCATATTAGAATTAGACCTATTTTTGCTTGTCGGGATCTTGGATTCTCTGTGTCTGCTTGAAATGGATTACCGTAAGGTTGTGCTTTTCCGCGCCCATGTACAGGCCAGAACTGCCGTTTAGAAGTCGTCTTTACCACAAACCGCAAGGTCCACGTCGAGAATCGGACTGGAGTCCGTGGTGGTGAATTTACTTTATATGCCTAGTTATTGTGCCATGTGTATTGGCATGGTCATTCTCATTTATATATTGATCTTTACGTGCTGAGTTTAGTGCAGATTCGGTTGAGTCGTTTATTGTTTCACCATCGGGATACATGACGAATGAAGTTACGATCAAGCCGAACCACCGTGAATAAAACTTGAAGTGGTCTATAAGAGAACTTAGTTTATAGATATCACCTTGGTGATACCTCTTCATAATTTCCCTCACATCTTCCTCTGGACTGATAGGAGCCTGAGTTTGTGTAATGAAAGGGAGTGGCGATCGTACAGCGTACACGAGAACAGTAGCCGTTAACCTATCGAACACCGATCTTAGCAGTCTTTTACGGTGGAAATATATATTGTGGAGTACTCGGGCTCTCATCAATATATGTGATACTCGCACTTGAAGCTGTACAATCTGCGAAGCTTTTTCCGTAGTAAAGTAAGGTGCCGTAAATAGCGTACTGTTTGGCGATTCGTCTTGAATGATGCCCGGGATAAAAGAGCTCTCAGATACCGAGTGAGAATTTCCATTGCCATTATCAATTGTCAGGTCACATGTGGAAAAATGGCGAAATCTGAGGCTATACAGCTTTAATTGGTGCTGCAGCTACCAAGGTATTGTCAGGTTCTCCTAGTGACTTGCCCTAGGGTCACGAGTTGATCCATTGTACAGTCTATTCTCACAGTCTACTCAGGTGAAATACTGAGAATGAGGCCCAGCAGAGAATGAATATCTGTTGTCAAGCTTATGAGGATCACGTTCGCGCACATGTGCACATGTGTTTCATGTAACTTATATTGGTGAATTCAACGTAGGAATACGACCATTTACTTAAGCGGCTATAACCTGTGAAGAAACCCGCAATAGGTCATCAGGGGAACGAATGCTACTTTTCTTTATCGTGGATGACATGAGGCGTGGGATTTTCCATATGGTTGGCGATGGACATTTGGTTGAGGATTAGCGGGAAATGCTCTCCTTCAATGCTTGGAGACATCAGAGAAATACGCCGACGGACACATTTATATTCTATTGGCAAACACCGCTAACTTCAAATTCCAACGTCTACGTTTGCGTGGAGCAGCAGACATAGCAAAAAAAGAATTATTCGCTAATGGTATTTTACCTGCTAGTGAGAAATTGCTGTCTGTAGTGTAGTTGCATTAAATGTTGGAAAGGGCATTATTCTCATATCATAATAATTTCCTTCAATGTGAGAGCGACTTCAACTGCGGTAACAGCGACGCCATTCTTCATCGGTAGTAACATAGACCAAACATATACCAACCGTTAATCTGCTAAGATGGCCTTTATGGATACTGTGTTGCACTAACGATATTTCCATTCGTTGACTATGTAATAGTGATTTTCTTGACGCCAATCGTTCGATGCCTCTATGGAAATCTGGGGATCTAGAAGTAAAGTCGTAGCAGGTTAAACCTGAATCTACTTCCAGCTGGATGGATATGATGTTTCGCATTGTGTAAAGACCCAATGCTCTAACAAATTCTAGGTCGTCAGCGTTCATGTGGCCTGGCCGGATCACATGTACAACCACACGTGGACAAGAACCGTAAGCACCGCTGGATCATGAGTGTGTAGGCCTGTGCATGGGAGTCCCATTCCCATGCACAGGAATTATATGAGTCCCATGGGACCTGCCAAGACTCCCATGGGATGGGATAGGATTAGTAATTAGTCCCATGGGTTCTTGGCAAATGGGATAGGATCGATTATTACTCCCATGGGTCCCAGATGCACAGGTCAACGAGCGTGCACTAGCGGGCACTAGCGGGCACTAGCGGCGGGAATCGAAAGCCACGTCTGCGTTCACCGCCTGGCTTCGTCTCCTCACACCCACTACTTCACTCAATCTCAGCCACATCCATGAGTCAAAGGATGCATAGAGTTATGGCTAGAAGACAGCCGTCCCATTTCATGGATACTCGCAAATTTTTTCCAAAGAGGAAGGAGGGTGTACGTGGGTGTGAGGGAACGCGCGTAGGTTGGGGGAAGCCGACTCAGTGTCGGCCACACTTTGATTTCTCAATATCTGAGAACAAACTGTTCAAGAACGATCTTAGAAGACAAACATCAATAGTGAAAAAATACTATATTTGTTCCAGTCCCGATTTTATTCTTGATTCCGATTTACCAACGAGTTATGGAAGGGTTTGGTCCTGACCCGGCTAGCCGGGTTCCCAATTTCATTTGTCCATTTCCGCTTGGAGAATGAGGTCACTAGTTTTTTTTTTAACTTCTGGGCCACATGATCTACCAAAGGCTGGATCGTTGATTCGCTCAAATTGAACTTTCAATTATGTACCACAATCTAGTCTAGAAGTGGGTGCCAAGGGATACCCCATTTCTGGCTTTTTGTATTGGTCGCCTCCAACAGAACTACCATGGGGTTCGATCCCCCATACTAATGGTATTATGCTATCATCCTGATACGCAGTACTCATATATTAGTATTAGATCTATATCCTTAATAAATGCTGGGCCATAATCCACAGATCTACTAGAAAATACAACCATCTTACACCTACTACAAAGCATGGTTATTGCTTATCCACACAAACTCAATTCAAGTCACATGATTGACCCAGAGAGTGTATATGGTGTGCTGACGAATTTGGATGCAATGCCTACATCGGGCTAGCTGGATCCAATTCCCCATCCTCTATCACAAATAGACGAGACGTGGTTTCATTTGTAGCTTGTTCGCCATGGGCGGAGGCGCATGTCGGCGGCCAGCGCCCCGCACCCCGCTGAACCGCTCCGCATCCCCTTTCGCAAATCAGAATGCCCCGTACTGAGTTGCAACCTCACAAGGTTGAGATTACAAAATGTCTGACGGGCATTGGAGCGAATTGGAAGAGGATACTGCTTTTGGCTTTATGTGCGGTCCGCGCTACCGCTCATCAATATTTGGAACAGGGTACTACGGCAGCTTCGAGACCCGGCCATTTTGCCGATAGAGCCGCAGAGGGTCAAATCCCCTTAAGCCCACGACCCTGAACTGGGATCACTGTAATTTGGCATAGTATAAATCCGTACATTTCCCGCGCATGTTATGGTTGCATCTGAATTGATCTATGCGGGGTATTTACTTATATCATGGAAGTCAGCCAAAGCGACCCCCAGTTCTATTGTCTCCCATCGTATACCGGCGAGCCTTGGCTACCATATAGCCTGAATGTAAGCATGAAAACCTCACCTATTATTAATAATAGCTTCTTAATGCCTACTAGGGCTATAAAAGTCTCCCTGAACCCCTGATAGATCAGACTTACTTAGCGGCGACATTATCCAACATCAACCAAAGCTCAAAAACTCTAAACTCAAGCGCTGCCATGCTGAGCAACTGTGCAGTTGAGTATGTTGGTTCTCTCTGTTTCATTTAAAGCCTATTGAAAAGGAGATTTCGCTTACTGTTCTGCTTGTACAGTAACACCGCTGTCAAAGACCCCAACATAGCGCCACATAATTCTGTGGAGAAAGCGACTCGGTTTTCTAGCAATGCTAAGAGCGAGGTGAAGACGGAGTTAAGCCCAGCAAACGCTGCTACTTCGATGCACACCAAATCAACCACAATCCTGGATAGGAAAAGGTCCCAAAATCGGAGAGCGTGAGGATTCCAATATTTGATAAGCCAGCATAGGATATAGCTAATGCTTTATCTAGTCAAAGGACATTTCGTCAGCGAAAAAATGAGTACACAGAAACCTTGGAAGTACGGGTAAATGAGCTAGAGAGCGAAGTAAAACGCCTTGAACAAGAAAACAAGCAGCTTTCATTACCACCATATAATGAAGATCCAACATCGGATTCAACGACCAGCACGCCATGCTTCATATGCCGTCATATTTCACAATTCTGGAGCAGCGGAATGATATGTCCAGACTCGATCACTTCATAATATTGCTGTGATGTCTGAGATGAAATGCACAGAAACATAACGTCCAGTTGATAATTACTAGTTTGCTTTTTCCCAGACCAATTGCCATATGGAACTCGAGCAGCTTCCAAGTGTTTACCGAGACATCTAATTCAGTATTCTAATTAGAGGGTGAGGCAATGTCAGAATGACCATGCCAGAATGACTGGGTTTAATATCCAGCAGTATGTCCTACTCACAGAGTAGCCGCAAATGTTGCTATGTCCTTCACTGCCCGCTCCGCCCCGGCCAACACCATCGCAACGCCCTCAGGCCTCTCAATAGGGCACCAGCAGGCAATTAACGAAGCCATTTTTGGCTCAGCACATAACCTATAGGCGTCGACACGGGCCTCCCTATGAGCGTAGAGTTCGGAGGCGAGGTTCAAAGCAGGCGTGTACGGTATTTGTACTTTTCATCAATCGATGTGGGATATACGGTGGGGAGGTGCCAATAGGGCACCCTGAAAATTGTACAGCTAGCAGTATTTGAATGTGACTAAGAGTACTTACTGGGTACTCGCGTGGTGTTTGAATAGCAAAAACACAATGTTATCTTTGTATGCCAGCAAGATTCATCCAACGTACTAACAGATAGAATCAAAGCTCGCGACTGAACTCTGATCCTCGGGGATTGACAATGGATCTGTCATTAGTGGAGCACCCCGATCAGCCTAAGGAGGAATGGTGTTCGGCGCATTGCTCGGTTGGATTTTCTTATGGAGATAGCCTGGAACGAGGAGACCTGATGGGAAAGGAATTTGCTTTAGCAAAATTTCAAGAATCAAGGATCAGGTTTAAGGATGCATTGCATTGGATAGACGCAAAGTTCCAGGTCATCTTCTTAGGTACACAACTTCGACACTGGCCAGTGACGAACTTGACTGTTAAAGCTTTATTTAGAGAGCAATACTCCGCAGCCAATTTCTTACCTAACATTAACACAGGTACCACCGGACCGGCCACTTTCCACAATCAGGGCCGTACCAGCTAGCTGCGCGGGGAGCACTTCCACTACCTCCGCTACCGCCACCAAGGACAATGTAATCGTATTGCTGCACATCTACGGCGGCCATTCTAATTGTATTGTTGTCCTGTGACTTGAAAAAGAAGAGAAGGGTGTGTGGATAAAAAATGCCAGCGGGCTGAGAAGAATGCCAAGTTTGGTCCTATAGGGTCAAGCGGCGAAGATGATCCGACATATGATGACGCCGTACTTTCCAGTTCATCCGAACGACAACGCAAATATCAACGGAGACACGGCGGAATATGACTAATCTGTCTCACATCGGGTCCAGAGCGCGATCCATATGCATCTATATGAGGGTAACTCGCATTCGTGGTTTCTCCGCGGAGGACGTCTTGGCGTCGCCGGATCCTTGAACGCCACGTTCGTGCTCGAGTACAGCGAACTCAATACCAATTTAAGGTTTGGCTTGACTCATCGAATTACGCTTGTATAGTATACCGGGATATTCCATAATAAATGACATGTTGATGATAGCGTAATCCTCGCCAAAGCAGGGATGTCCGACCAAGACCGGATCGTATTCGCGAATGATCCCTTCGAGTAAAGGTTGAATATGGGGACAAGTATTTAAACGCCGACCCCTACCAACTTTGCAAATCCTCGCAAGTCACCCTCTCATTCTTGCTTTGAATCATCCCAGTCAACGTCACCGTAATGTCTGACACTGCTTCTCCCCATGTATGGCTGAATGAACTCCTGATTTCAACTAAGGCGTACTCTAACTAGTGCAGTTCACCCTTTATACATCAGATGCTTCTCAGTGGGCATATGTCGCTCATCTCACTATCGATGAGAAAGGATATAAGCCTAGCCAATATGAGATCAAGCAGGTTGGCTTGGGTATGTCAAGTCTTTGGGAAATGTGCGGCTCTCTTTTAACGACCTTATAGTGAATGGGGAGAATTTCTCTCCTGATTATGTCCAAATCAATCACAATGGCACTATTCCATCCTTGACGTCAGCCTCTCTTCCCGAGCCTCTTATCGAAAGTGCAGACATCTTGAAACATCTGGACTTCAATCATCCGAAAGGCCCTTCGTTATTTCCTGTGGATCCCAAACAGCGTTCGAAGGTTGAAGAACTGATTGCGCATGTCCATCAAACAAAACTTTCAACAAATCTTATTCTCCTGCAGGCACGTGATGCACAGGAATTAAGTGCTAAAAAGGCTAGCTTTTGGAAGGATTTTGTTCAAAGCAGACAAGAGAAACTCATCAAGTACGGTGCAACAAACCCACAAATTCCCTTGTATGCCTCACGCACGCGAGAAAATGGGAAATTATATCATATCTACAGCTCCAGCGAAATTGGACCCGAACATGAACAATTCTTTGCCGATTCGCGCAAAGGTTACGAAGACTTTGCAGCTGGGCTCAAGGAGCTCAACTCTATGATTGTGCTTCCCTACGCAGCGGGAGACAAAGTCACGGCCGCAGATATGCATATAGTGCCTTGGCTTGCTCATGCACTGTGGGGTGCTGGGGGGGAAAGCAATTGATGAATTTCATCCCCTAGAGGAACTAATCAAAAAGTCTGTCCCTGATTTCGAGTTCGGCGAGAAAACCAAGTCGTGGTGGAGTAACATATCGGCTACAGACAGTTTCCACAAAAATTATCCAGAACTGCACTAGACGCCATCATGTTTACTAGGTGAAAGGGTTGGGATGCCTACAGAATCAACTCTTGTTGCGTTCGAGTTGTGGTCACACGGACACCTCACACGGACACCATTAAGAGCGCGATAGGAAGTGGTTTACGGTAGTCTAGTCTTCTAATTCTTCTCCGGGTGTTTTCAAATTGTCCAACATATATTGCAATCTTTGAACTAGTTTCGGGAGGCCATTGATTGGAACAGTATACATAGGAGCCAAGACCCAGCTAAAGCTGTTCTAATCTTACCGACTCTAAGCAGACCCTTTGTTAGTCAACCACAATCTGAAATATCTAAAGCTTAACATGCCGAAAGAGCAACTCATATTTCTAGATTGATGAAATGGAGGGGGCTAGCACATTTAATCGCAGTGAAGAGTAATGGAAAATGGCTTTGCCATATTTCGTTCAAAAGTTCCCGTTTGATTCTCAAAAAATAAAATATCCAAATGCGCGTCCTCTATGCTGCTACTTTGAACTATCAAATTAAGGTCGTCTTGTGCCTCTTTAGTCAAATACTTGCACCAACCTCCTTTACAATGTATCTCTCTACTACTCCATCTTCCTTTGTAATACAAACGATGGTTTGCTCACGATTCTATCCAATGTGCGAGTATCATCCCAAGACTGTATCTTTGGAAGGAACTTTTTCACCATTCTTTCAATTTTGATTAACTGATACTTGTTGATTCAAAGATCCTTAACTGGGAAAGACTGTCCTCTCCGTAATCTCGACCTGTCAATGAACTAACTTATCTGGGCCAAAGGCAGGATTTGTAAATATATCAATCCGATGAGTGTTAGAGATGCTTAAAAGTGAACTATCGTAAGCTTCATCTGAGCAGATACTCGTTTGCTCCAGGCGGAATCTCAAAAAGAAGGGAAGGGGGGGCGCTAGAAAGCTGATATGAAGATAATCACGAAGTAAGCTCCAGACGAAACTCCTTGCTATCTAGCTCACAATTGACAGCTTTGCGAGAGATGACATTCCTTACGGCGGAGGCTCCCCATAAATTCTCACAATTCAAGTCCTGATAAATTATGTTTTTCTATATTAGCACGATCCTACAAGCTGAACGAAAAAAGCATTATGATTAGTATCAGTTCTATATGATTTTGGTCGAAAAGATAAAAGCCTTTTTTCCAAGGAGTTTTCAGCTATAAGGGTTGGTTTCTAGTAACTACTGCTGTTTTTGCTTATTATCTATTATCCGGATAGGTTCTCAATACTGAAAATATGTATTGTAAGACGTGAGTGCTCGCTGGCAGTCTGCCGTGGCAGACGGGTCGATTGCAAGAGGACAAAACCACCACACTCGCAGAATGCAGGAGAGTAGTAGACAAAGCGAGGCCTATCGAGATGCGACTAGTAAGACATTCGAGCCTTCATGTACGATACACCTATACCGCAACCTCAGCAGCAGCAGCCTCAGCAGAAAGGAGAATTCATAAGGGGGAACATGCATGGTTGAATGTAGAATGCTGTCGATCGAACTACTTATCCACCAGCAAAATGGCTGTCTTGTTACTAAGGCTCCAATCACCTGACTCCGATGTTGAGAGCAGAATCCCTCACTACAATATGTACATAAGTTTATTAGCTTTTTCGTTTTACTATTTCTGGCGAAATAGTGTCCTTTCGTACTTTGATTAATTAACTTGAGATATCTCTGAACTACAACAAGGGTGCTACAAGCGGTGACCGCTTGCTGTCGGGGCTTGTGATTCGCATTCATTACTGTTACTGCTAAACAACTTTTGTTTACTTTTTGTGAACCTTCTTATTGGCGTGCCGCTGATGACGATCAAACATATACATGAACCTGAGTTGTTCCCTCCTGGAAATCTCATCGAATGGCCCGGATCACCTTAAACTAGGATTCCGTGGATCTAGACACAAGGAAACAGCTCGCCAGTGTAGTCCCTCCTCAGTAATCTCTGGGCCACTTTATTTGTTCGTTATATCAGTCAACTTTTCGAGGTAAATCTCTGTGCCGCATGGTGAGTACACACAATAGAATATAATTATGGAAAGCGTACCTGCGATTCTCCACCGTTTGCTGAAGATTGACAGCATTTTCGATAATTCTTCAATCCGTATCTTATCCAATTTTGGATCTTGGAAAAAGCCCGTTGCTTGAATAAGCGCAGCCTGGTAGATAGAGTATGGGAGAAGGAAGTTCAGTGAATTCAGGTCAAACATGGTAGCTATTGAATTGAATCTTTTTGCCATCTCGTTAACAGGTGCGCAGGAGTCGATGGCCGATCCGAAATACTGATCACATTGTTCTCGATGTCCTGTAGACTCTTCGAATTGATGATATTGGAAGAGTAGAATGCGAGCACTAGACCACTTCAGAAGTGAAGGATTTGATTGAAGTAGATTACAAACCTGTTGCACATACTGATGGCACCACAGAAGTTCATGCAATATTGGTCCGTAGCCTGCTGAGAGAGTAAATCGGAGAGGGTGGTCATTACGCGGTAAAGCTGAATGGCCTCGTTCGTATTGAAAGCAGGATTAGGAGGTGTTCCCTTCACATGAATTGTGGTACGTCGTAATAAGTGTGCTGCTTGTACAGTTCGAGCTAGGGGCCCTACTCGCACACTCTCTGGTGTCATCAGCGGAAGAGACTCGGGTATGTGACTCGTCTAGTGTATTGTCATCTCTGAGTATAGATCTCTGTATCATGATGAACACGCACACTCATATTCCACAATTCATCTTCTACAGGTAAAAGGTCATCCAATGATGGGTCATTAGTGATAAAATTGCAGAAACCGGTCAGAATTGGAATATAACTATAATATGAATTAGGCATGTCCAACATGTAGGAAAATTTAGAAACATCTTACGAATCCAATATATAGATAGTCCACCAGACGCGTCTCTCTTCTTCCAAATTAAACCAACTTCTCGCAACGCCGTCGCCGGGCTTAACCTTTTTGTCGCAGCCAATGGCAATCGCGCAGCGTGCGACAGAACTTACTGAAATAAAGAAAGTTGGCTGGATCATGTGCCCAATCTCATAGAGGCAAATAAGCAGGCGACCCTGGATGTTTTGCAGCGTAATATTGCCTTGTATCTCCATTGCTGGGATTACGGACTTTGCTATGACATAAAGCGGAGATGTCTCAGGAGATAATCCATTCTTGGAGCATTCGGTGGTTAGTAGTTGCATGCATAAAATTAGAAAAGATGAGTCGATAGTTGGCCGCGTCTGATTGATATGGAGTTGTCCCATGAAACTCGGCATGTGAACGAATTGCATCCAAGAATGGACTGTTCGAAAAAAGTGCCGCGCAGTTTCTAACTGTGCGTTGTGATTCCCGACGAAGCGATCGACTTGATTAGCCAGGAAACTATTTAAGGAGTCACGATTGAGAGAAATGTGGTCCAGTATAGAGTGATGGAAATGAAGCATCGAATTAGAAATATGGAGATGGGCTGATGCGGGAGTTTCGAAATGTGACGAAGGCCTTTCCTCTGCACAAGGTAGACTATGAGAAGAACTGTTCTGAATATTGTAGAAGCAAATCCGGCCTGCTCTACCCCCGATGTACGTCAGTGCTTTTCCATTTATCGGACGAGCTTCTAGGATCAATACCTAGTGCAATTTGAACATGTTGGTACTTCCTTGTCGCATCGCCTTTTGCGTTCGCGACAAGGTATACAAGCGGATACTCCTGACATTGGGATAGTTGACATGGGCAAAAGTACAACCTAATTTGAAGGAAAGCTTTCGATTATCCGTAATGACTTCGCGGAGAGTGTTTGGGGAAAAGAGAAGATGCGCGACAAAGAAGACAAGCTGGTATATGATACAGGTGACATCATTGAGTTTCGCAGTAACTTGCGTGGCGAAGACTCTACCCAAGTTGCTCGGAAGACACTAACAAGCCTTAGAATTATTGACGCGCATCGAAATAGTTTGCAGAAGCATTCCAGGATCAACTCTGAGACAAGAATCGATATTAATAGGAACAGTCCAGTTAAATATTTGAAGATTTCTTCATTAGAGCTTTCGCTTGTGAATAGCAAAATTCTGAATGTAGAATAAGGCTCGAAGAATTTCGAGGAGGCGAGAAGGTCATATAATCTGACATCATGAATTCACCCACCTCACCATCTGCCCCACAGCGGTAACGCCCATAATAAATGTTTGGTTGCATGAATTTCTTCATCTTGCCTTCTGCAGGTAATGCTGGCCTTGAGTGAGCGTGGGATGTTAGAACCATAATATATTTTTGATAGAAAGTAACAGCTACGTACCCATCTTTTGGGGACGACCCAGGGGCTCCAATCCATAAGTTGTTTGTTCTTGCGTCCGGTAAGATCTAGTACAGTGTAATGGAAGCCTAGTTCGAAGAATGAAGTGCATTGAATACGCGATTCTAAGACTAGAGAAGAAGAAAGAAGGACAAAGGATAAATCACAGCTTTGGAGTCTACCTACCTAGGGTCTATACGAATCTTAACTTCGACCGGAGAATTTGATATGCAATACAAGATATTAAATCTAAAACTTGGCACCCACGGTCTTCGTTTATATGCAAGCCACGTCGACAGCATAGCCATAATCTGATGTTATTACACTCGTCTTCTCTTCAAATTGATTATAAATGCTGATTCAAAGCGCTGCTAGATTCCACGGAGAAATACTCGTCTATATAGGAATTAAACGCGAGGATTTCAACAAGGGACCAGAGCTAGAAACAATTTGTATAAGAATTGGATCTCAGAAACAATCAGACTGAATGCAAGTGGTAAGTTATCACTAAATATGTCAACACCAGAGCAACGTGTTGCGACATTGCTAGATCCCCGGCTCTGGAACTCAATAACGGGGAAAATCTCACACTTTGGGGCCCTTGAGAAGGATCTTTCCATGAGCGTGTCCAGTCTCACCCCTCTTGAATGCCTGTACGACGTCGTGGAAGTCAAATACCGAGTCGATGACAGGCTTCAGCTTGCCCTCGTCAATCAGGTCCGCAATATTCGTCAACTGCCCTGCATCCATGTCGACAATAAAGAAGTTTACCCTCGGGTCTTTGCCAATGTCATCTGGCGGTTCACCCACGAGGTGGAGAAGCGTGCCGTCTTTGTTTAGAGTCTTCAAGGCCTCCCTCGACGTGTCACCGCATACGGTGTCGAAGACAACGTCGACGTTCCTCAAAACAGAGCCTAACTTGACTTCCTTGTAGTTTAAGACCTGATCCACTCCGAATGACTTAAGGAGCTTGAAGCTTTCTTCGGTCGATGCTGTACCGATAACTCGGGCCCCGAGCATCTTGCCAATCTGAACGGCCCAGATTGAAGTCGGGCCTGCCGCTCCAGGGACCAGTAGGGTCTGTCCAGCTTTGAGCTTCGCGTGCACCATCAATCCCTGCCATGCCGTAAGGGCAGAAAGTGGCACCGATGCAGCGTCGGTGAGGCTTAAAGCTCGGGGCTTTGGAACCATGTGGGAAAATTGGGCCTTCGCATAGCCAGCCATGCCCCCGTCGATGCTTCGTTTAGTAGGAAAGGCTTTGCTCATGAAGGCCATGACTTCAAGGCCGACTTCGAGGCCGCTGTCATGTGGCACCCCGGATCCGACTTGCGCTATAACGCCAGAGTAGTCCTCTCCGAGAATAGGGGTTTTGAATGTACCATCCTCCTTCTGGTAGATCGGCCAGTAGAGCTCCATCCAGATGACGCTGGCCGCGTGTACTTTGACGAGGACTTCATCTTCAGCAATGACTGGTATATCTTCCAGAGTGATTTTGAGCTTCTCAGTACCGCCAGGAGGGTGATGGCGCACAGCTTGCATGGCGCAGAGAGGCGAGAGTTTTTCGATGCGAGGATGGAAACTTTTCTTTGAGGTTGCTGGATTGGAGGACCCGGAGGTTGATGGTGTCCCCGCTGGCCTTCAATTTAGACTCAAAGCCGATTTGGCTAGATATACCCTGAGGTTTCGTACTTCCTGGGGTCTTTAATATGTAACTCTTTGGCATAATCTCAATAGGCTACGGAAACGCCGGCTAAATAAAGTGACATGGCGGAGTATTGCATTGTCGAGAAGCCGGATTATCCGGCTCAACCTCCAAAGTGGGCGAGGCCCAATGTACGGATAGTACCCAAAACCTATTGCTTGGCGATGGATGTGTAGCCTCTCATTCATAATATTAACATTCCATCCGAATAAGTCCCGTCGCCAACTATGAGCCAATATTACGTGACCTGTAGTTATTACGTGATAATTTTACACATGATCATATTACGTGGTCTATTACATGACCTATTACGTGATCAATCTTCCTAGAAAATAATCAGCTACGAATAGTCAACCCAACATATTGTGTGGGGTTTCCCAAAATAACAAGCCCATTGTCAGATGAGGCTGCTAGAATGCGCGAACGGATGCCGGCTCTCATGAGCCCGGTGAAACCCCCTGTAACCATCTCGGTTGGGATCACTCATCAACCTTCTCCTTAACGTCGATTCGTCTCTGGCCTGTAAGAGGACAGATTATGCACCTACACATGCGCCGGGTCGAATTTGCGCTGCGGTGGTTAGGAACGACTGGAAGTCAGACAACGTAACATTCCGAATAATTTACCGCTCTCCGAACGGTTCCTTTTTCGTCAATTAGCACTAATTCAAGAGGATATATCGCATGCTAGCCATTGCATTGAATTGTCAAGTTGGACACTGTTAAGTGTAATCTACGACGTGTATTACAGGTTGATATCATCACTATTCTTATTTAGCTTTTTCATTCCCCTATATTTCCCCTCTTATTTGCACCCTTCTGCTTCCTTCCTCTTTACTCTTTCCTATTCAACTTTAGCTTCGTGTCGCCTCTACAACTGGACCCAACATGACAATTTCACATCGCTCGACTACGTGAATCGGAACCCATTCACCGTTAAAGATTCCCTTACCACCCCTATCTGTCCATACTTTCGACATTCCTCGACCGATGGACACCTTTCTTATCTTTCTTCAATTGAAAAAAGAGACCTAGTATTGGTGCACAATGAGGCCCGTTGATATTCAGCAATATCACTACTCCTCGACGCGATATCAGTGGTAGTGGCAGCGATCGCCGTGCAGCGCTGACTGGTACGGCGGGAAGACCCTGATCGTCGAAAGCGGCCGATGCGGTGTTACCTGCGTTAATATTGGTCAAGTGATGGTCAAGTGAAGGGCAACAGAGTCCCGCTTCTCGGATGTAGCAGTAACAACAAAACTCGTCGCTGACTGGAATATGAGCTGTGTCCCGAGGATGACTTGGAACTTTCGTTCATTCCCGAGATGATGGATATTGGAATCCATTACAGATATGATACTCCCGAGGGCATGAGGATCGACACTGCAAGTTCAAAACACCTGCGATACTCAAGCGCCTGGATGGCATCTACGATGCAACTGGACATGTGAGTGCTTTGATATCGTGTACAGTAGGGCCTGTTTCGTCGTGCCAAAAGACTATTGAGATTCAGCAGGAGAGTGGCACCGTTGCCCGCTGCAAAGCTTCGCACGTCCCCACCGCTACCGGCGACGTACAAATACTCGCTAACCGGTCATGGTTGGGTACTTATTCAGCAAATAATCCCACTTGACGGGCCCTCATATGTATCTCGCTGTACCCAGTATTGTCAAGGTATGTCAAGGTAGAATGTCTCTTATGAAGCTTAGTTTATGATATATGACGGCTTTTGCTACTCCCTATTCTAGTTTTGCATTCTTCCTGTATAGAATGAATAAAACGATATTGACTAGGTTTCTCCGGTTCAGCTACCTGCTTAGAAATATACTCTAGCAAGTACGAAAGACAAGTCACTTGGTGACTTTAATAAGGGCTCACGACTTAGCGCCGTTATTGGCACATATATCCCCTTTTGAAATGTTGTCCATAACCTGCAAAAAGAGTAGATAAAAATATAAGTTAGCTGTGTCTGAGAACTCCTTGCATATGGCCCAGGGCCGTCAAGGAAACTGTACCGGAGTACGTCGTGTGACGCTGTTTAGTTGCTCGTAGCATGGGCTTGGGTTTATTGAATAAGGTTTGCTGCGGGAAGAGTACTATTACACTATTTTCCATCCTATTTGCGGATGGCAAAGAGTTCGCGACTGGGGGTGGCAAAGGTCAAAAGGATATAAACGGCCCTGGGTTACCACACATGTCGGTGCAACCCCCATTTTTAGTCAATTTCCTGCTCGGGTTGGAAGGCTGGCACAAATAGGTGGCGGGACCTACCAGGTCGCCAATTCCGACATAGTAATGTGGCATGCTCCTCAATAGCACCACTAAGATAGTATGTATTGCTGCTACGCCCTGGGACTTCTTATAAAAATCATATCTCGTGTGTTAGTGATACCTCTTGGGTTCAAGCCACACGGAATGGTTTTAATACAGCACAACACATAGCACCTTCCCATAGTGCCTGAATTCGAGGCGAGGAAGGCGCATTAGCCCATAGAATTCAAAGCGATCTAATCCCACAGATATAATGCTCCTCGGGTGAGATACACGGCCAAACATATTCTCCTGAGGCCACTGGCCTCGACGTTCAGGGACCTAGATAAAAAGTATCACTTATGATTAACCAGCATAACATGGTTCGGTGGTGCAGAGGTTTAGGTAAGAAACACGGAATGACATGTTTACCATCAGATCATGATATTCATGGCAGGCTCACTGAGAGAATCAGGCACTCGGATCGGTCAAGGCCGTGCTCGATTCTACTTCAGTGGGTAAACGGCCCCGGGGCGGGAGGAGTAGGAATTGAATACTAGAACTGAAGAAAGCGTCAAGAGTTGCTAGGAGAACTTTCCTCATCCCAACCACTGGCTCCCAGAAACCGAAACATCACAGTCAGTGCTGGATTGCTTGAGAAATTTTAGTCATGAGAATCATAGTCTCGCATAAGCGTAGTATGTCAACATAGACTCAGTAATAATCGTCCTTCATTTGTCATACCGGGAACTGTTTCAAATCCGCCCTCTGGGCACCTTTCTCAACCCTTACAAATAGACTTTGGGGAAAGCAATCCGTCCGAGGGAGCCGAGACCTCTCCTCAGGAATCCTTCTCTACAAATGGCCATTGATCTTCGAGACATGTGTTTCGTGTTCTCTTGCTCAGATTTCCCTCTGGCATTTTATCTTCCCTAGAAGAATACTAGGCAAATCTCCGATACTCGATCGACGACGCTTATAAACCCATATATCGAAACCTTCCCAACCAAGATGACATCACGCGGTGTTGAGGAGCTTCGAGATGAAGTATATGCTTTGCCCCGTGGAAAGCAAGAAACTCAGAGGTATGCGTCTTCCATTTCCGTTACTGCAAATATACCTGAAAAAGATAAGCCAACGTGGTGTGTTTCACACAGACTGGATCAACAACATCGGGTTTTTACCCGTCTAGCCGACGGCTTGATACACCCTTCGATTCCAAAACAGCACATAAGGAAGGTTGCAGACGTGGCAACAGGAACTGGGTAGGGAAAATAATGATATTTCTATTTCCATATTTGGCCCTGTATTCAACAGCTGACAACCATCATATCCCATATAGCATCTGGCTGGTCGATGTAGCCACAGAATTTAGTTGCGAAGGCCATTACGTCGGATTCGATTTATCAGATTCACAATTTCCAACCCCTACGTCCCTGCCACAGAGTTGCTCTCTTGATTTTAAAGTCCACGACATGACCAGACGCTTTCCACCAGAATACCATGCGCAGTTTGACTTGATCAATATTCGACTGGTGGTACAAGCACTCAAAGCTGTGAATGTGGATACTGTTATATCTAACGTCCTGGAGCTATTAAGTGCGTCAATTACCCTATCAGCTTTGACAGTTTATTTCGCTGAGACTGAAAGGAAAGAGCCGGGTGGGCATATTCAGTGGGGCGATGTAAACTGGAATGAAGTGAGATCCATACCTTCGAACACCGAACTTGACATGATGGATGAAATTATAACTGGTCATATGAAGTACCATGGCCTTTCATCGACGTAAGCGGCTCTCCTGTTTTGTCGCTCCGAAATTTTGGGATTTAATCCTATGATCCGGGTCAGACACATATCTCGACTGACATGTATTTGTTTTGGCAGCCTCCCAGATCTTGTGGAAACAGCGTTGAGAGGTAAAGGAGCAAGAGATGTAATACGATCGGATAGCTACTCTGACAGCCATCAATCAATCTCTGTGGAGGAGGGAACATGTGTTCTCAAGGAAGCCGAGATGGGCATGCTGCCAAAGGCGTTGGAAACGGTAAGGGAATTTACGCCACAAAGCTTCCCTCTGCAAGAAATTGTCATACGGCAGAAGGCTGAAGAGGCGCTCTCCAATCAAGGTCAAATCTGGAGATTCTCATACACAGTGGTTGTCGGTAGGAAGGGCATCTAGTTTATCTTTGGCTTCTAAATCTTCGCCGCTATTGTGTATGAACTGCTTTGACCTACTATAAACCCATTAGACCTATTTCTCCTCATGGCGTGTAGTCAGCATTGGTGCTTATCGGGAGACTTAATTAGAGTCGACAAAGGAAAGACGATAGAAACATGTATGACAGTGAGGCAGTGAGTAACTTCTATTGGGATGTTCTTGGTAGTGAAGCAGCTGGTAAGTAAGATGTAGGTCGGTGAATCGCGTATTCAATGGTCTGGCCCGGTCAATCTATGTATTAAGTAATTCCTGGCCGACCGGAACACCCGACCCGTGCGGAACACATACTCCCATTAGAAATATCCTCATCGGTGATCTCAACTAGCACCAATTAACTCAGCTAAATATAGCGATTTTTGCATGAATTGATCCTGTGGCCAATATCCCTACATCGAGTACTGGCCGTACGTGGCAAGTAACTAAAGCGTGGAGCTTGTCTCGCATTCTCGATTACATTGCTTAATCACCCGCTCAAAGGAGAACTGCTTGAGAGTACCATTGTTGGCTTCCTTGCTGTTCTTGGCAAGGATGTGGAACATCGGACATTTTGGGAGCCATACGGTTATACTAGCTATCTTTCGGACCTTGTCAAGATAGCCCAGATGCTTGTGGTGGAGCAGGCGGACCAGATGGCTGACGACGGCCTTGTCAGATTAGAGTACTAATTAGAGAGCTGCTCAGGGTAATTATGTAATGATCACTGATCTGCTCAGCACGCTCAGAGATGTGTTCAGATCTACTCAGTAAGCAAAAGCAGCGCTTACTGAGCGCTAAAACGGAAAGGAAAGGAAAACACCTTGCAGGGGAAATCCGGTATCCAGGTAATAAACTTCTGCAACAAGAGTATAAAGCTCAACATCAAATTAAAATATTTTCAAAAGTAGCCTTCATGAACTAGCATAAATCCTATCGAGTCTATATCGAGGTATCAAATATAGTCTGAGTTATATCCAAATGCTCCATCCCATATATGCATCTAATCATAAAATCATGCCAAACCAAAACCATGCACGGTGAAAAATAGAAAGAAAAAACAATTCCCACCTGAGAAAGAATGACTCATTTCTTCTTACGCGAAGAGGTAGAGACCAATTTCTTCTTCATGTGCTTGGGCATTTTCTTCGTTCGTGCTTCGCGCTTCTCTTCCTTGACTTTTTGCTTATGTTCACGCTTAACATCCTTATCCTCGTGCTTCTTGCCACGGGGCTGCTTAGGCGCGAAGGGATCATTTTCCTCATCATCGCTTTCATCATCGGAGCCGGAGACAGAGACACCGCCGCTAACGTCGGACTCTGAGTCGGCAGCCTTGTCTTCGCCGGGGGTAGATTTGCTCTTGGTCTTGCCGGCAGCGAGAAGGTCTCCGTAAACAAGGTCGCCACCCATACCATCGCGCACCTTCTCAGCATCACGCTCAACATCGTAAACCTGCTCCAGATTCTGGGGGATATATTGTTGACGGAAAACGGCGGTATCAACATCCTCTGATTCGTGCTGCTCGGCATCACCTTCTTCACGAGCAGAGAGCAATTTCTCAATCGTCTCGGTCATCTCGTTATTCTCAGAAGTGAAGTCTCTAGGACCTTCAGGGGAAACGATGAATTGGAAAAGAGCACGCTCGGGGAGAGTATCTACGCCCTTGCGCTTGAAGAAATCGCTCACGTTCTTGATATCCATGCGGAGGAATTCCAGACTGCGAGGGTGATCGTGCTCAACACTCTGACTGACATCAATGATGTATAGGCGCTTCTTGTGATAGAGCATATTGTACTCGCTCAGATCGGCGTGAACAAGACGGCAGGTCTGGTACATGACGCGCATGTAGCCGAGCAATTCGATATAGAGGGAACGATAGCGTTCCTCGGCCTCCTCGCGACTAAACTCAACATCCTTAAGACGGGGCGCGGGGATACCCTTCGAGCTACCAATGAAGCCCATGGCGAGGACGTGGAGGCGGAGGTAAAGGGGCTCCGGGCAGGGGATGCCGGTGGCGTAGATTCGGCGCAAGTTACGCATTTCCTTCTCGGCCCACAGTTTGACCATGGCGCGGTTATTGCTCTTACTGTATCCTTGGCGGAAGCGGAATTCACCAGTCACGTACTTATCGCGGTCCTTGAAGACCAGAATGCTTGTCTTGTAGACCTTGATGGCGCGGTGGATTGGCGCGGCGGCCTCGTCTTCTGAGACGGACATGGCGTGGTAGACATTGGCTTCCTTTCCGGTTGACAGACAGCCGTGAATTTCGGAGACAATTCCTCGGTTGATCATCTGCAGCAACAGCATGCGGGTGCGGGGGTCCAGGACTTGTTCCGATGTAGCGCGGTCCGCGCGATCTCCTCCACGGTCACCCTTGCCTTGGAGACCGGATTGTTGAGTATCGAGCTTGATCTTGGCGGCATGGCGAGTCAGCGACTTGACTTGGTCATCGACGGAGGCGTGTGTGTTGATGCTGGGCTTTTGGGTGTTGGTCTTGGGGTATGTCCATTTGGGAATGTTGGAATCGGCAGCGAGGTCGTTGATCTTGCGCTGACGGTTGTAGGCTTTGGTCAGGTCGGATGGGTCTGCCGAATTGATGTCCTCGGTGTCCAACTCCTCCTCGAAAATATCGTCATAATACTCCTCATCTTCGTCTTCTCCCTCCTGCCCCTCCTCGGGCACTTCGGTGGATTCCTGCCCCGCGGCAGCAGTTGTGCCGTCGTCGGCATTGACATAACCCTGGTTAGGAAGGTAGGTGTGGGATGGTGTAAGGCCATCGGCCAGGCCAGGGGCCTGGATAGGCGTCTCGGACTCACTCATCTTTGCGCGAGAGAACGAATGTGAGGGGCAAAGAGCGAAAAGTCGACAGGGAACCTTGGTGGAGGCCCAACTGCAGTTTCACTTTTTTTTTCTTGTGCCCGTCACCGCCCGGCAGAACAACCCCGCCCAGACAGGCAACACGCGCGCTTCTGCGCGTCCGGGCCTCTCCTCGTCCATCGCGAATTCCACTTCCGAGCTCAAGCTGGCCTTTCTCTCACAGGACGCGGACCCTGACGAAAAGGACGGTCCTCTATATTACTTCCCTCTTTCAACACCTCGGGCTCGGCCGGGTAATGCGTGAGTGCTGAGTGCTAGTGATCATCGCGTCGCGCGTCTTCCCAAGATGTATGTCAAGCAGATCATCATCCAGGGCTTTAAAAGGTATGCGCCGAAAGATTTGTCGATAAAAAGCTTCCCAACAGGTCAACTGACTCCATTGTCATCGCAGCTACAAGGATCAAACCGTTATCGAGCCCTTCTCTCCAAAGCACAATGTCATCGTCGGCCGCAATGGTTCCGGCAAGAGTAACTTCTTCGCCGCCATTCGATTCGTTCTCAGCGATGCCTACACTCATCTTGGCCGGGAGGAGCGCCAAGCTCTTCTTCATGTACATCCAGTCCCAGCAATCCCCATTATGTCTTTGCTAATCTTGCGCAGGAAGGATCTGGCTCAGCCGTGATGTCGGCCTATGTCGAGATCATCTTTGACAACTCCGATGATCGATTTCCCACCGGCAAGCCCGAAGTCGTCCTCCGCCGCACGATTGGTATCAAGAAGGATGAATACACCCTCGACCGGAAAAATGCGACAAAGAACGACGTCATGAACCTCCTAGAGTCCGCCGGTTTCTCTCGTTCCAACCCATACTATATCGTTCCCCAGGGTCGTGTCACTGCATTGACAAACATGAAAGACTCAGAGCGTCTGGTGCTTCTGAAAGAGGTCGCGGGTACCCAGGTTTATGAGGCACGCCGCTCCGAATCTCTCAAGATCATGCACGACACCAACAGCAAGCGGACCAAGATCGACGAACTCCTAGACTTTATCAATGAGCGTTTGGCCGAGCTGGAAGAAGAGAAGGATGAACTTCGCAATTACCAAGACAAAGACAAAGAGCGCCGGTGCCTGGAGTACACGATCTATTCTCGCGAGCAACACGAAATTTCCAACGTGCTAGACAACCTAGAGGAACAAAGGCAGAATGGCGTTGAGGATGCTGACAGTAACCGTGATCAATTCATCGATGGTGAGAAAGCAATGGCTCAGGTTGATGCCGAAATCGCCGAATGTCGCCAGCAGATTGAGTTCCTGAAGGTAGACAAGGCTCAATTGGAAGATGAGCGTCGTGAAGCCTCCAAGTCTCTGGCGCAGATTGAACTTCAGGCCAAGTCTCTATCTGACAACCAGGCCGCTGCCCAGGCCCTGAAGTCTCGTCATGACTCCGATCTCAACACTGTCCAAACTGCTATCAGCCAGCGGAGGGCTGAATTGCAGGAGATTCTTCCGCGGTTTAACGCCTCAAAGGACCAGGAAGATGGTGTGAAGGCTCAGCTGACCGAAGCCGACACTTCCCGCCAACGGCTCTATGCTAAGCAAGGCCGCAACTCCCGATTCAAGAACAAGTCTGAGCGGGACAAGTGGCTGAATATGGAAATTCGGGAGAGCAAGCGTTCTGCTTCGACGGTGGAAGGCGTTGTTTCGCAAACACAAGACGACATCAACGAATTAGAGAGTGAGATTGCCAAGCTAGAGCCTAAGACCGAGGAACTGCGCAAGCAGATTGATGGACGTGGGGATACGCTGCATTCCTTTGACCAGCAAGTCCAAAATGCAAAGGACGAGAGGGATCGCTTGATGGATCAGCGAAAGTGAGTACTTGTTGTCATTACCCGGATATGCTGCGTGCTAATAGAATACACAGGGAACTCTGGCGCGAGGAGGCAAAGCTGGACTCCGTCCTCTCTAGTGCCTCATCTGAAATGGAACGCGCTGAGCGCACTCTTTCACACATGATGGACCACAACACTAGCCGTGGACTGGCCGCGGTGCGAAGAATCAAGCGTCAACATAACCTTGAGGGTGTCTATGGTACCCTTTCTGAACTTTTCGATGTGAACGATAGATATCGCACTGCCGTGGAAGTTACTGCTGGCCAGAGCTTGTTCCACTACGTTGTTGATACTGATGAAACTGCAACAAAGGTTTTGGAAATTTTGCAAAAGGAGAAGGCAGGTCGTGTTACATTTATGCCCCTTAACCGCCTGCGCTCCAAGCCCATGAATATGCCCCGTGCCAGTGATGTGATTCCCATGATTGAGAAGATGCAATTCGACCCTGTCTATGAACGTGCGTTCCAGCATGTCTTTGGAAAGACCATCATCTGCCCCAACCTACAGGTCGCCTCTCAATACGCTCGCAGCCACGGTGTTAATGCTATTACCCCCGAGGGTGACCGATCCGACAAGCGCGGTGCCCTGACTGGTGGTTTCCATGATTCACGCCACTCACGACTTGATGCCGTCAAGAGTGTTGGCAAGTGGAGAGATGAATACGAAACCAAGCGAAATCGTGGATCTGAGATCCGCAAGGAGCTGGAGAAGTTGGATCAGTTGATCACCAAGGCTGTTGGTGAATTGCAGAAACTTGAGCAGCAGAAGCACCAGGCGCAGAACAGCAGCGGCCCGCTACGACAAGAATTACGAAGCAAGCGTGAGCTCCTACAAAACAAGACCGATAGCCTTGACGCGAAACGCCGGGCTCTCCGCAATGTCGAATCAAACCTCGCGGCTTTGAAAGACCAGACTAGCGCTTTCGAGGCCGAGTTGGCTTCGCCTTTCCAGAAGGACCTCACGAACGAGGAAGAGACTCTTCTGGAAACTCTGAGTGGAACCGTGCAAGAACTTCGCCGACAATATCAAGAACTTTCCTCTGCTCGCAGTGAACTCGAAGCGCGGAAATCTGTGCTGGAGGTTGAATTACGGGAGAACCTGAACCCTCGCTTGGATCAGCTAACGAACCGCGACATCGATATGGCCGAGGAGGAAGTTCAAGGCAACCTGAAAGAAACGCAGCGCGAACAGAAGCGTCTTAGCCAGGCGTTGGAGAAGCTCAGCAAGCGCCTTCACCAAGTCGATACTTCGATCGAGGAGCAGAATAGTCGTGTCAACGATCTTCAGCAGCACAATTCCGAGACTCGCCGCAGCCTTGAGGATCTCGCTCGTTCCATCGAGAAGCACCAGCGTCGTATGGAGAAGAGTATGCAGAAGAAGGCCGCGCTGACCAAGCAGGCTGCGGAGTGCGCTGCCAACATTCGCGATCTGGGAGTTCTACCCGACGAGGCGTTCACTAAGTACAAGAACACGGATTCCAACGCCGTCGTGAAGAAACTGCACAAAACGAACGAGGCCCTCAAGAAATATTCCCATGTCAACAAGAAGGCATTCGAGCAATATAACAACTTCACCAAGCAGCGAGAGACCCTCACGACTCGTCGAGAGGAACTAGACGCCTCGCAGAAATCCATCGATGATCTAATTTCGGTTCTGGATCAACGGAAGGACGAAGCAATTGAGCGTACCTTTAAGCAGGTATCCCGCGAATTCGCCAACGTCTTCGAGAAGCTAGTCCCCGCCGGCCGCGGCCGTCTCATTATCCAACGCAAGACTGACCGATCCACTCGGGTCGAAGACGACGTCGATTCAGAAGACGAGGAGGCTCAGCAGAGTGTCGAGAATTACGTCGGTGTCGGCATTAGTGTCAGCTTTAATAGCAAGCACGACGACCAACAGCGAATCCAGCAGTTGAGCGGTGGACAAAAGAGTAAGCCACCCCCACCACGGTACTATTTCTCCAATCCCGCATTTTCTAACAAGTTCCTTCCAGGTCTCTGCGCTCTCGCCCTCGTCTTCGCAATCCAAGCCTGCGATCCAGCACCTTTCTACCTTTTCGATGAAATCGACGCGAATCTCGACGCCCAATACCGTACAGCCGTTGCACAGATGCTGCAGTCTATTTCCGACTCGACTAACGGCCAGTTTATCTGCACAACCTTCCGACCGGAGATGCTGCATGTCGCGGAGAAGTGTTACGGCGTGAGCTTCCGACAGAAGGCCAGTACCATTGATGTGGTTTCTCGGGAGGAAGCGCTCAAGTTTGTTGAGGAGCAGAAGACTTAATGGACAGGCTTCTTGTGTACATTTTTTATTCTATTTCTGTTCTTTTCAACTTGCTTGCGTGGAATGGCGCATCGTGATACCGGATTCTTTATCTTCATGGCTTAGTTGATGCTCTTTTCGAAATCATATTTCTACTTGGTTCTTTTTTTACTTTGTAAATCATCAAGCCCGTAGATGCAGATGAGACGCAGATGAGGTCGCCACTCGCATCGGGGGATCTTGCTTCTGCCTCCTGCCTCCTTCATCTTCGAGGCTCGCCGCACACTGGCAGGTTGTGACCATTCGGGTCCTCGCCCGTATTAGTTTTGTAAGGTACTAGTAAAGTAGGCAGTGATGGCTTTGAGGTAGATCTGCTCTAAGCATTGATTGGGACATCCAGTCTGATCCCCCAATTATATTCAAGTCAGGGGGTTCTGGGTTGTTGCACCAGGGATCACCAATAAATTCCAAGCCCGCTTCCCCGCTTCATGCGGCTCTTAGTTACCCCGCATATACGTAGTCGTGTGCTTCCTCGGTCCTCCCACCCTACAGGCAGGTCCTTGGTAGATACCAGGCAACTAGATGAAATTTTCCAAGGAATGAGCCAGCCCAATTCCCAATACCTCTCCTTTATTTATTTTGCTTCTAATGGGAATTGTATTAAGGCCCTCCAGGCTTTGTTCCCTCATAACAACATCACTCGCAAAACACCTGCAGGTCTTATCTGTGCTTATCTCAGCATAACAAATACCAATAGCTGAACGATGTCTTCCGTTCGTTCTTCAAATAACGTAAAATTCTCAAGTATTCGTAACAACCGGTAGAAAGATAGGATACTAAGAGAAAGGCAGCCTGTTCTGATTCCAAAGCGGTGGATTTCAGCATGACACAGAAACACTGCAGCATAGCTCGTAAAGCGTCGTTGCTTAAGTTCTTCTCAGATCCTGATCATTACCCCCAAAGGAAAGTCCCAAACCGAGACCGAAGTCGCAATAAGGGTCCGATGCTCCCACGTAAAAACCTCTACTAAGGCGCAAAGAGTATTAGACATTGTGGCATATACTGTACCCGGTCCAAGATTTTCAGGGCAGTTTTAAGCGCCGCAAGGCTTCCCGAGCAAAACGCTCACTGTATTGTCGTCTAGATTCGCAGCCACGATATCGAGATGGGAATCTCCGTTGAAGTCACCCACTGCAACACCACGTGGTCCGGACCCCACAGAGAATATGGCCTGCGGCTTGAAGCTCCCCAATCCAGTTCCGAGCAGCACGCTCACTGTATTATCGTTTAGATTCGTAACCACGATATCGAGATAGGTATCTCCGTTGAAGTCGCCCACTGCAACACCACGTGGCCCAACCCCTACAGATAATTGGGGCTGCAGCTGGAAGCTCCCTGATCCAGTCCCGAGCAAGACGCTCACTGTACCATCGCCACTATTCGCAGTCACGATATCGAGATAGGTATCTCCGTTGAAGTCGCCCACTGCAACGCCAAACGGCCCGGACCCTACAGGGATTTGGGGCTGCAGCTGGAAGCTTCCCAACCCATTTCCGAGCAACACACTCACTGTATTATCGTTTAGATTCGTAACCACAATATCGAGATAGGTATCTCCGTTGAAGTCGCCCACTGCAACACCACGTGGCCCAAACCCCACAGGGAATTGGGGCTGCAGCTGGAAGGTTCCGGATCCAGTCCCGAGCAAGACGCTCACTGTACCATCGCCACTATTCGCAGTCACGATATCGAGATAGGTATCTCCATTGAAGTCGCCCACTGCAACGCCAAACGGCCCGGTCCCTACAGTGAATGTGGTTTGCTGGAAGCCCCCTGCTCCAGTTCCAAGCAACACGCTTACTGTATTGCTAAGCTGATTCGCAGTTACGATATCGAGATAGGAATCTCCGTTGAAGTTACCCACTGCAACACCACGTGGTTCAGACCCCACAGAGAATATATTCTGCTGGAAGCTCCCAGATCCAGTCTTAAGCAAGACGCTCACTGTGCCGTCGTTGATATTCGTAGCCACGATATCGAGATAGTTATCTCTGTTGAAGTCGCCCACTGCAACACCAAACGGAGCGTTCCCCCACGTCAATTATGTCCTGCGATTGGAAACCTGGGAAATTCGTGCATACGCAGGCGCCTAATAAGCAAGTCGATTGAGCAGGGCACTATAGAAGCGTGAGAATTTATCTCGTTAGCAATAAGGACAACCATATAATAGCAAACCTGCTAGAAGTTTAAAGGTTAGGCCTAACTTACACTGTTTCCGCAAGTGCCACAGTTAGTGGGAGTGTTCTGGAGGTTGACGCAAGCCCCATTGCAGCAGGCGAGGTCGGACGCGCACTATCGAGCACCACTTAGCCGTCGTCACGAAATATGCAGTCTGTGGCCATCTTACACATTGCCCGTTACAAGACGAAGGAGGATCACAATCTGGCGGGTTTGGGACACAAATGCAGCCTCTATTCCATATTAGCTTTTAGCGTGGCTCTATAATCCTAAGACGACCGAGAAAGAGACTAACGGCGTAGTTGGAAGGATAAGTCCAAGTAAACTGGAAGATCCACTACCGTTGTCACAGTAACCTGATTGGCCACCTGATTTCCGACACTTAAATGAATCAATATGTTAGTATTAGCAGTCTCTTTGGATATCTGCGAATCCTACCTTGGTGTCACAAGCGGCCGGGTCGCAACCACCTCCCCCAACCCCAACCCCAATGTCTCCAATATCACCACCCCCAGTGTTAATGGTAATCCCACCACCATCCCCATTGCCAATATTGTTACCCCCATGGGAAACCTTGCCTCCACCTCTAGGCCCACCCCACTTTTCTAGAGCGTCTTCTCCAGTGAGCGCAGTGACCAAAGCACCGCATAAAAGGGTAAGAAGAGCGACACGCATTTTTACAAAGGTGTCGTTTGCTTATGACGATAAACAATCTGGCAGGAAGAGAATATCAGTTTGAATCTACCGTACTGCTTGTGGTACTGAAAACAATTTGACCTACCTCGCAGTGGATGATGTTATATATAGGGTGCCCACGGTCATACATTCAGTATCAAAGTTTTGTTATTATGAATCAAATGCTTAGACATGGTCCCTGGAATGTGAATAACTTTAATTCTCTGGAAGTCCATAGGTTTTTGGCATGAGCATGTCGGCAAAATATTCCGGCAATCAGAATAGAGTTATGTGGGATCTGATTGGTCCCCGTGTGTCCCCTCGCCTGGCTGATTTATTCAAGAACACCCTCTCAAACCATAAGGATCTATCGTTTAATGAAGTATACTAGAGATTCTAAGTATCTATTTTCTCTAATAATAATGCTTTGGGTTATAGATAATTTGTTAGTCTAATGGTTAGTAAATTAACGCTATATTTACCAGGAAGAATAGCACTATAAGATTAGACAGCTAACCTGCCCTTTACCTCTCTCAAAGTCGATAGTAATTCAATCTGGAGTTGGATGTATAGGTGTAACAATCCGAATATAACATTTTGGCTGGGAGCACACATGGGCCGTTAATTAGACCTTACATAAATCACTTCTGACTGCCAAAATATGTTACCGAAACTATGGCATTTACTATAAGCCTCTGGTATGCCAGAAAATAAAGTCCAAGCTTTTCAACATTCTAGGGAATATGTCAAAGTATTCTGATCATAATAACTTATAAAACCTAGACAGTTAAAGAATAACTGTAAGCTTATTATATACAGCTAGCACTCTCTACTCTAAAGTACTAAGAAAATAGTTATAGAAATTATTTTCAGTACGATAAGCAGTATAGCAGATTCAAATTAATATTCTTCACCTGCTAAATAGTTAAATCTTTCCAGTAAGCATCTTTATAAAATAAATTTCGCTTTTCTTACCCTTTCATACTGTGCTTTTATCACTGCACAGGAGGGCGGGCCTGGGTAGGCAGTGTTACCGTCACTTTTTTTACGGAATTAGTAAGAGTAATCATTTGTCTAAACTTTAACAGATAATACAATCCGCCGTTCGTAAGGTTTTCTTTCTTACTGATCGAAGGCTGCTAGAGGATCAAGAAAAGAACAATAATATATCGTATTGGACATAATACAATAAAATTCGCTGACTCTCGCTAATTCGTACTTTGTCTCTTTATACTCGATAACAATTCGAGGAGAGGAGCAAAAAGTCAAGTCTCAAAATTTGATAGGGTTCCCAAGGACACGGCCCCTAGACCGGGTACACGCACAGATGACCAATCAGGCTCTATTAAACTCAGTTATGGTCGCCGGAGTATTTTGCCACTATTTGTGCGCATACCATAAACCCCTGCCTGATCCATTCCAGGGAACATCTCTAAGCATTCTGACATAATAACAAAACTTAGACAGTTTATGAATGGCTATGGGCACACTATTTGCCTGAGAGGGTAGCGTATTATTTTTTATTACAACGACCAGTCCGACCGGTTCAGACTGATAGTCTTTACTAAATTGTTTATCGTTTGAAGCATGTGCCTCTATGAAAAATGCGTTCTGCTCTTTTCACCCTTTTGTGCTGCTCTGTTGCCACTGCGCTCACTGGAGAAGAAGCTCTAGAAAAGTGCGTGGACCTAGGGTTGGAGGTAAGGTTTCCCATGGGGGTAATAATATTGACACTGGGGGTGGTGATATTGGAGACATTGGGGTTGGGGTTGGGGGTGGAGGGAGTGGTGGTGGTTGCGACTCGACCGCTTGTGATGCCAGGGTAAGATATCTATATAGACATCCAAAGAGATTACATGAATACTAGTAGTAACATACTGATTCATTATAGTGTCGAAGATTAGGCGATAAATCTGGCTGTGCGACAACGGGAGTGGATCTCCTAGTTTACTTGGACTTGTTTTTGGGCAAAATACGCCGTTAGTCTCCTTTTCGATCGTGCTTGGATTGCAGCTAGAAGAGCATGCATGGCCAACACGAGCCACTCGAGAGGAATTGAAAGTAAGGTGGATGCGCACATAGGGCATTATGAATTCATGATATAGTCATACGATCTAATGCGATGGGATGCGATTCGTACTTACTCCCGCGTGACGCCAGTCTCCCCCGACCATTCCAAGATAATATCTTCAGGAACATCTCTAGTGAGAATATGAACGTGTTCCAGGGCCCGTACACTCTGCAAACCAACCCAATTCTTAAACCACAAGATTTGAGATTTGGGATCTTGGAAGCGCTGTCCCGGATCCCTGGCCAGACGACCAACAAAAGTCCGCTGAACAAAGTCGTCAATCAAAGCCCTCGACTCATCGGTGAGATGACCTTCGTCCCCCTGTACCGGGATCGGGGTACGCAGCCAGACAATGAGGTGCGAAATGCCGGGATCCAAGCCGTAGGGCCAGTCATTACGGAGAATCTTGTAGTCTTCAGGGTCGGCAAATGGGCGCGGGTTCCTGAAGGCGACTCCACTTTGAATAGCCGCGGGTGTACTGGACGCGGATGCGGAAGACGGGGACGGCGTGGAGCCGGGGGTTGTTTCGGTTGAGGCTAGCGGAGACGACCAACCCAGGCGGCGCTGGCAGATAAAATTCATGATGGAGCCATACTCGGCCTTGGTGGCTGCACTCCAATCCAGGTATCGGCGGAGATCGGAGGGTTTCCGCTTGAGTGCGGCAAGATCATTCCGGGCTAGTCGGGTGAGTGAGGGGGAAATATTTGGGGAAATGAGGAGAGTAGAGGAGAGAATGGGTTTAGTCCCATCTTTGTGCACTCACCGATAATGCTTTGTAGATCATTCCAGTCGTGGGCTACGAACTCCTCGTCGGTCATGGCGAGGAGTTGGTGGTCCAACGCGGTGAGATTGAAGGCAGGGGGAGCCATGATGGGAGGTTATGCAATGCAATTGATAGAATAGATGAATGTAATGAACAGGATGAATATAGTAAACGCAATGAATGTGAATGTCAATGTCAATATGTCAAGTAGTGAGGGGAATCAAATCCCAAAGAGGAGTGAAATTCCGTTGGGCGGAAGAGCGGACTCCGTCGAGAGGAAGTCACGCTTCTTCCCAACTTCAACTTCAACTTTCCAACTTCCCCTTCTCCTCCCCTCTTTATCCATTCCTTCCCCCGCCATGAGGTATGTTCATACTCCCCTTCTTGACTATCAATGCCCTGATTCTTTCAAGTCGCCTTTGCTTTCCTTGAACCCCTCTAACAATGTCCAGTTTCAACGTTGGCACCGCCCTCATTCCCTCGGTCTTGCTGGTCGCCGGTGTGTATGCCGTCAAGCCTGAGTTTGTCGCGTATGCTGTCGCTGCTGCCGCCGCCTTGACTGGTCTTGCCTTCTTTACCGGAAGCAGCAGTATGTGTTCCTCAATCCCACCTACCATGATCGTGTGGCCCGCGATCGTTGTGTAACTCCCCCCCGGTCTGACTAACATTCCACCCCCCGTCGCAGAGCCTCGTAAGGTCCTGAACCCCACCGAGTTCCAGAACTTCGAGCTCAAGGAGATCAACAACATCTCCCACAATGTTGCCATCTACCGTTTTGCCCTCCCCCGTCCTACCGATATCCTCGGTCTGCCCATCGGCCAACACATCTCCCTCGCCGCCACTATTGAGGGCCAGCCCAAGGAGGTTGTGCGCTCCTACACCCCCATCTCCTCCGACAATGAGGCCGGTTACTTCGACCTGCTCGTCAAGGCTTACGCTCAGGGTAACATCTCCAAGTACCTCACCACACTGAAGGTCGGCGACACCATGAAGGTTCGTGGCCCCAAGGGTGCCATGGTCTACACTCCCAACATGTGCCGTCACATCGGTATGATCTCCGGCGGTACTGGTATTACTCCCATGCTGCAGGTCATCGAGGCTATCATCCGCAACCGTCCCCGCAACGGCGGAAATGACACCACCAAGGTCGACCTGATCTTTGCCAACGTCAACCCCGACGATATCCTGCTCAAGGAGAAGCTGGAGAAGCTCGCCAAGGAGGACGCTGACTTCAACGTCCACTACGTCCTGAACAACCCCCCTGATGGCTGGATCGGTGGTGTTGGTTTCGTCACCCCCGACATGATCAAGGTAAGCAAGCCCACGCACGTGTGATCGGCACGTACCGAGGTGAAACACGTTCTAACATTTGCCTCACAGGAACACCTGCCCGCCCCCGCCGCCGACGTCAAGATCCTGCTCTGTGGCCCTCCCCCCCCATGGTTAGCGCGATGAAGAAGGCCACCGAGTCTCTTGGCTTCACCAAGGCCCGCCCAGTTAGCAAGCTGGAGGACCAGGTCTTCTGCTTCTAAGCGTGTGCGTGTCTGGGTAAATACCCCTAAAAATGTTCGCTGGATCAAGTAGCTCGTGATTGTGAGCTTACGACCAGCGAACAACTGCTCTTCATGAAGAAATTCCGCGAAATGTACAGCGATTGCGAGGATAGATTTGTCTATAGACCCTAGCCAAGCGCAGGCGTCAAAGGATTTATGAACAATGCTGCTTAATTTTATGGTCACATATTTTCAATGCCAATTTATACGGCCAAGAAAAGACGTCACTGGGCGAATGCCTATTATAAACAGAAATTATTTACACTGCGGTCCCAACTACTACTAGTACAGTCTGACTCTTCCAGTTATTGAGAGTTATATAAGCTAAGTGACCAAGTGACTTTTATTGAGTGCCCAAGTGCGTTAGCACTCTACTAGCATAATCCCCTAAAAGGCATCTCCCTACTGGCATCTATCATTCGCTGTCCCGAGCTTCTCGTCACCTTTGATCTCAATACTACTAGTCAAATGTCGACTCCTTCATAAATGGGCTGCGCCGGCAAATTGCAGGCCCCTTCCAGACTAACACCACCGGAACGAGCGAGAGAGCGAGCCCAATAACCCCAGCAATGTCCCAGCCCAGCCATACCCCAAATGCGTGAAGAGTGCAGTGGAAGACAGTGGCAGAGAAGCGCTGATAATGTTTATTCCATCGGGCGATTATGGAATCTGGATCGCCCACCTCCAGAGCTGTCCGCCCTTATGACGCGAAGATCCTCGAAGAGCAAATTCAAGTCTTTCTTAGGGAGGTCAAATGCCCAGAGGACTTAGATGAAGCAAAAATATTCCCATATCTGCGCAGCCTCTCGAGTTCGAAAATAATTGAGGCTCAAACAAGGGTGTTCGATAATACAATCCCTCACTAAGATGGCCCTTCCAACCAGTCATCGACAGAGATATAATTCCTCGCAAACCACTCGAAGCATGGTATTCTCAATCATGGAACAGAATACCTATAATGACCGGATTCAACACAAATGAACCAAACCCTATGTCGACGAGCAGATGTCCGAAACATCAGAATTCTGCACATTCTGGCAGACTCTTCTCCCCAACTTTTCAGCCTCCGAATTAGACTCGATTGAACAGCTATATCCAGATCCAAAATTCGATCCCAAATCGCCATATAAAGAGACATGTGAAGGTCTTGGAGCTCAATCCAGGCGCATAGAGGCAGCATATGGACACTACGCTTACGTGGCACCCGTCCGTCAAACAGCTCATCTTGCCTCTTCCCAGGGCGGCCTAGTACATCTATACCATTGGGCACTTCCTCGCTCTATTCTCGATGCAAGTCATGCGGATAATATGTATTATGAGACATACAACAAGGATATCCGAGAAATCTCCGAATCTCAAAAAGCATTATCGGGGACGCTGCATGCATATCTTACCAGCTTCATTGCGACGGGAAATCCGAATACTGTGCGAGGGCGATATCCGCACAGACCGGAATGGTCGCCTTTTGAACAAAGAGATCAGAAATTTATGCATTTTGGAAAGGATAATGAGGAACTTATTGGTGAGGATGTAGCTCCTCCTGCTAAGATTGTTGTGGATGACTGGGCGAGAGAAGAAACAGAATTTTGGTGGTCAAAGACCGATCTTTCGGAGCAGGCCTGAGAATATCTGGATTGATATTTCGAAGAGCAGGGATTATTATTCAATAACGTCAACTTCATCTTCATTGCTCATTGCTAGTTGTCAATTCACTGTTAATATTATATACCGGTGTGACGAATTTGATCGCACTCTCATGGCGAAGTCACGGTTTCAGTAATGCTGGAGGATTCGTGAAGTTGATAATGAGGAACCTCTTCCCCGGCACGCCATTTGTACTTGCTTCCCGGATGATCTTCTGGCAATCGGTCAGATCCAATGAAGACATCCCTTGCAGTCGCACCCTCCTTCTCAACTTCTGCACGGAAGATTCCTCTGCGTCTGAGCTCTGGAAGGAGAAATTCGATAATATCCTCAAAAGATCCCGGGTTTGTGATATGTGCCAGATTGAATCCATCCACTCCAGCAATCTCAACCCACCTCTCCAGTTCATCTGCAACGGTGGTAGGGCCGCCGACTACCTTAGCCTGAAGACCGCCAACGCTGATATATTCAACGATCCTTCGCTTTGTCCATGGGAGATTCTCGGTACCTGGAACGGTGGAAGCAAATCTCTGCACAACCGATTGTACTCGTGGGGAGTCGCTGAACCGGAAATCTTCGTCGTCGGAGTAGGTTGATAAATCAATACCTGTCCATCCGCCAAATAAGGCCAGAGCGCCTTCATCATCTGCATATCGAAGATACTCCTCTCTCTTTGCCTTGGCTTCCTCATCTGTCGCCGCCACAATTACATTGATGCCAACGATCACTTTGATATGATTTGGATCACGACCCTCTTCTTGGGCAATTCTGCGAATATTATCAACGGTCAAGCGGGTCCCTTCGGGTGTCTGGCCCCCGATAAAGATAGCTTCTCCATGTTTACCCCCAAACCCATTCCCAGCCTCCGAAACTCCAGCCTGGAAGAGGAATGGAGTTCGCTGGGGAGATGGCTCGCAAAAATGGGGACCCGGTACATCGAAATATTTCCCCTTGTGGTTAATTAGTCGAACACCATCGCTTTCGATATAGGTCCCAGCGTCGCGATCAGCGACAACAGCACCATCCCGAAAGCTGCTTTCCCAAAGTTTGTACAGCACCTCCAAGTACTCATGGGCAATAGCGTATCGCTCATCGTGCGGAATTTGCTCTGTCAAACCGTGATTCCTCGCAGCGCTGTCCAAGTACGACGTGACGATATTCCATGCCAAGCGTCCATCACTGAGGTGGTCAACTGTCGACAAGCGGCGAGCGAGCGAATAAGGCTTTTCGTAAGTCACGCTTGCAGTGACGCCGAAAATGAGATTCTTGGTTACTGCAGCCAGGGCGGGTACCAGATATAGCGGGTCATTGACAGGGAATTGTGCGCCTGAGGTGAGTGATGGGACTACATTGGCCGGACCTTTGTAAACATCGTATGGACCCAGTGTGTCCGCGATGAACAGGGCATGGAAATTCGCTTTGTCCAGCAGTTGCGCGAGATTCGTCCAGAATGAAAGCTTCTTGTACTGGTCTGTTTGATTTCGAGGATGTTTCCATAGGCCAGGGGCCAAATGGCCGGGAGCATTCATCACGAAGGCATTCAGGATAATCTGTTTTTTGTTTTTCGGAAGTTTTCCCCGGAGTTGAGGCTCCTTGATCTCCGAGTCTGCCATGTTTATCTCTGTTCGCTGCAACGTATTAAAATCGAAGGGTCATTGAACTGGCAATCGTCAGTCTCGAGAGAATGGGAGTTCTCGTGTTTTGAATCCTTCTATCGGGTCTATCGGCGGCTATGGTATCAGCATTGCCCAGATTGACACTCTTCTGTTCGCCATCGATTCTATCTCGCTATTCTTCATGCTGATGTCGAATATGATCCTATCGGCCGACAAATATCTGGTCCCTTTCAGATTCCTACGGAGTAATGATATTGTGGAGAAGAAAGAGGTGATTTAGTTGGTGCGTGATAGCGCAGAATCAACTCGCTATCGCGCCATGGACGCACGCCATCGCGACTCACAACCCCTAATTTTACCCAACACGATCGCTAAGGCCAATCACGGTGGACAATTTGGGTTTTAGTGTCTTGACAGAAGCTAATCTCTTTTCGCGATGCTTTAAGAAACGTTCCGGAACGTCATATTGGAGTCGCCTTGCATAACGCAATATCGGATTTGAACGACGTGAGAAAGCTCCGACCATATGGCACTTCTGGGCGCGTGTGATTCTTTGAAATCATTGGCTATGAAAATAGACCAAGCTCCAGGCCAAGAATAGAATGGTCCGCGAAATGAATAAATAAGAATTCCAAGAGTCCGACTCCATTGCTTCTCGCGTTCCTCAATCTTCGGCATCCCACCATGTCAAATACAATAGACACGGGCAAGCTGGCCCTGATCTCTCAGGGTGCGGCCTACGGGCTCCTGATTGGACTTGGCGTCCTTTTTTGCGGTGTCATCTTGATCGCCGTTAAGATCCAAAAGCTGTATCTTTCGGAGGATTCTGGCAAATCGGAGATGTTCATGGTCGCCAATCGGTCTGTTGGAACGGGTTTAACAGCATCTGCGGTGTTTTCATCTTGGATGTGGATCAACGAGACTGTGCTGGCAGCTGCAATGTGCTACAGGTACGGCTTGGCCGTTCCATTGGTATGGAAATTGTATTCCTTTTCGATAATCAGCAAATCTCTGACATACCTTTAGTGGTGGGGATCTGGACTATGTTTCCAAATTGCATTGATGGCGGCACTTGGCGTAATGGCCAAGATTCGAGTTCCTTACGCGCACACTTCTCTTGAAATCGTACGAATGAGATATGGCAAGATTGGACATCTTGTTTTTATTGTGCTCAACTTAGTGAACAATGTCTTTGGATGTGCCTCTATGATCATGACGGGGTCCCAGCTTATCTATGGTGTCTCGGGTATGCACTTTGTGGCAGCGACTATACTGATTCCCCTAGGAGGTAAGTGACCTCGATACTCTGAAAACCCGATGCACCGCAGCTAATACTTCTCTAGTTGTGCTATATACCGCAGTAGGTGGCCTGAAGGCTACTTTCTTAACTGACTTCCTGCATACCACCATTGCGTTGATCCTCATCATCTACTTCACAATTGCTGTTCTGACGAACGACGCAATTGGCGGTTTGGGTGGCCTCTATGATAAGGTAGCGGCTACTGCTAGCGAGAACTACATTTCTGGTAACTACCAAGGATCTGTCCTCACTTTTAAATCCAAAGGCGCAATCATCTGGGGTTTAATTCTGAAGTTTGGCAACTTGGCTCTTGTTGTTATGGTAAGCAAACAAGCAGTACTATATATAAATTCCATATTTAACACTGCTACTAGGACACTGCATTCTGGCAAAAATCGTTCGCAACCGAAGTTAAAGCTACCGTGCCGGGCTACAATATAGCTGCGCTCGCGGTTTTCGGCATCCCTTGGGGAATCGGCACAGTGCTTGGCTTGACAGCTCGGGCAATCCACAACACCCCCATTTTCCCAACCTACCCCGACCCTCTAACCGACACTGAAGTCAGCATGGGCATGGTGATGCCATATGTTATCAAAGCGCTGATTGGTGATGGCGGAATCGTGGGATTCTTCATCTTACTCTTCATGGCAATCACCAGCACGGTTTCCTCTTCCATGATTGCAGTTAGTAGTATTTTGTCCTATGATTTGTACAAAACATACTTCAACCCGCAGGTGACAGACAAAAAGCTCGTCAAGGTCAGTCATCTGACAGTCGTGATTCACGGTGTCTTCATCACTGGAATCTCAATCGCCTTGAATTACGGAGGCGCCAATATGACTTGGATCAACTATTTGCGACCCGTGATATCTTGCCCAGGAATCATCCCGCTCATTCTTACACTATTCTGGTCAAGACAAACTCGACTTGCTGCCATCGTATCTCCGATCCTTGGTTTCTTCACTGGTCTTACAGTCTGGCTTGTAACCGCGAAGACAATGTATGGCGCCGTGGACATCGCAGCTACATCGAACGAATATCCGGCCCTTTATGCGGCGATCGCATCTTTCTTCTCGCCGGCCCTATATTCCGTTGTTCTCTCGATATACAAGCCATACACCTTCGACTGGCGAGAGTTCCTCCGCATCGAACTACAAGACGAAGCCAAACTACACGCCGATTCCGACTCTGCGACACCAAACGATAGCGGTGATGAGAATGCCAAAGGATTCAGAGGGAATGAGATTGCCAAACCTGTTGGAATTACACCCACTTCCAACTCGATCAACAGCAATGACCCAGAGCATGTTGGCGGTATCGATGAAAAGGCTCCACCGGAGACACCACCGTCCCTTGCGGTGGAGCAACAAAGTCTAGACGACATCCAACATCCATTCGATGACAAAACAATCAAAGAACTTTACCGCTGGCTAAAAATTGCCATTGTGTTTTTCATTGTCATTGTCTTGGTCACTATCGTCGCCTGGCCTCTCCCGCTTTATCGTGACTACATCTTCACGAAGTCTTTCTTTTCCGGATGGGTAACAGTCGCTATTATATGGCAATTTGGAGCATTTGGGGCGGTGGTTGTTTACCCTCTCTACGATGGAAGACACGAGATCGCAACAGGCGCCCGTGGAATTTGGAATTCCTCAAGACGCTATTTCGGCAAGAGGGGAGAGACTTAATTCAATTTAGAGTTTTGACAAGGGTTAAACGGTCTAACTAGGATATCCAAATTTGAATTTCAAGTTGTTTTCAGTGATGTTGCTTTGTAATGTGAAGTGAGCCTTCAAATAGTATGTACAGAGCACAAATGACACATTCTCTAGTCATTTATGCTTGATGTCTGCGTGATCATGCAAAATCCAGATGCCTACAGGGTAGTGTAGGGACCCTTTGTCCTGGAGACTCTTGATGCGACCGAGCAGGAATTCAAGCTGGCGGTAAGCGGCACCAGGGACATACTGTGGAATTTCTGTAGAGAGGGTCAGCACAGTTCCATCGTCGAAAGACACTCCATTACTCACCATGTCCAGATCCATAGACAGAGCTGAAGGTTAAGCCACGTTCAGTGTGTGCAGTACCCAGGATACCACCACCAGCATCATTGGTCCATGGAATGGAGCCCTGTTGGTTCGCAACGGTGTCTAGTGCACTTGTGTAAGGCACAAACAACGGCTCAGTTGGTGGCTTCTGGAAACCCTGGGCACCGTTCCACGTCATGTTCTGAATAGTAACAAGAGTTCCGTTCAGGAAAAGGAGATAATCCAACCATCCGTGGCCGATGAGAACGTTGTTAGTCCGTTCAATGACGCTGGGGAGAGGGCCAAGGGCGCTAGGAAGGGATTGATCGCCTTGTTTGCCGAAAATATCACCTCCACAGACTGCGTAGTTAGTAGGCGGGACGTGAAGAGCCTTTTGAACAGCGGACTGGTTGAAGTAGTTGTTCGGGCCTCCAGCCAAAGAGGGGAATCCCATTTCATCCCACAAGAAAGGGCAGAAGTCCGTCAGATGGTACATGTTGAAGCAAGGGTTGATGTATGTTGCGGCCACGAGAATCTGATCCCAAACATTACAGCCATCCTTATTGGGGTCTGGCGTGACAGGGAAGTCCTTGGGAGGGGGATAGGTGAGGGCAGTATCCAGAAATTTGTTGTAGCCACACTTTTCGGCCTTCTCATTGATGTCGGCAAGGAATGTATCGTTCAGAGTAAAGACGTTAGAAAAGTGGTTCAGTGCGGCCACGGCAGGGGCTAATGCTTTTGTAAGCTAATTGCAACATATGAATGAATTGGCTCGTAGAATTCGTCTTACCGTAGATCATGACGCTATCTTCATTGATAGATGGGTCATTGATTTGGATACCCTTCAGGTTGAAGTGGGTGGTATCGTTCTGGTCAAGGAACCCGGAAGCCAAGTACGGGATATACTGGCCTGCATAGCTCTCGCCGGTGATGTAAATCTTGTAGCCCTGCATGCTGAAGGTTTGGATGAAACGCTTCCAGAAGTCGTTGAACTGATTCGAGACGTCGATCTCATCCTGCACGGTAGCTGGGCCGGGGGAGAAACCCGTACCGGCAGGTTGGTCGATGTAAACCATGTTGGTCAAGTTCGTCCACGAGTAAGGATTGCGAACAGGCTCGTATGTGCCAGACTGCCACAGGAAAGGACCATGTTCCTGGAGAAGGCCGTCGAGGGAGCTACAACCGGGACCGCCATTCAACCAGATGGTAATCTAGATTGACAATTAGCGCAAGCTTCCTTTCTCTCGAGATTCTCGTTAAAACGATCGGGTAGATACCTCTTTTTTGGCATCAGGGTTTGTCGATGGGAAGAACCAGAAGAACAAACTGGAATTTCCATGAGGCGTATTGGATAGCAGTCCTGAATAACTCTCGCCAATGTCAAACGGAACCTGAGGGAAATGCTTTCCGTTCACAAGGAATTCTGCAGCGAATGATAAGCTTCATCGAATGTCATATGGCAGATAGTACGGCTCCTTACGCTTTGTCTTCTTGTTCAGGTACTGATAGTCAGACTGATCCACGGAGTGGGTGTCTCGCTTCTGAATATGATTGACAACACTGGATTTCTTCGTAGCCTTGCGATGGGGGCTGCTCAAAGCAGCGACCGTGGCCACCAAGGCAGTCAAGGGAACAAGGACACGCATGGTGAGAGCTCGGTCAATTCCTGGTGAGAGTCAAGTTCGCCGCAGCGGAGTGTCAGGGGAACTCGTTTAAGTACTTTCCGGATAAGTCGGAGGTGGAGCATGCATGGCCTGAGCGATGTTGGAACCCCGAATGGCTCTCCCGAGATTAATGCAGCACCAAGCCTCGCCAATCCGCATGCAGATCGAACGGGCAATCGGCGGAGCGATCCGTCGTGATACATCGGATTTCCAGTTTCACAACAAACTCCTCTCCATTTGAGGGGGTCAGTGGAGTCCTCCGAGGCTCGCGCGTTGTAACGTTAGGAACAACTGGGAAGGTGACATGGCAGTGCATGGCGTCATTGATCAGCTTTGGGCTTAGCTTTGTGGTGGATACATTGGGGAGCCGACGGAGTTCCAGCTGAGGGGATCTTGTTTAGTTGTTGCCTAGCATTGATGATTGGATCGAGGCTGAAATTTGGGCCAATTCAGGGTCAAAAAGCGGGGAGAGGTGGAGAGGTTGGCGGAAACAAGAAATGCCAAGCAAACGCTTATCCTCCACAGGAGATACGTGCAACAAACAACAGTTGGGTTATCTTGCTGGATATTATTGGCTACTTCTAGTGATACTACTCACCAGACTTATAAGTCTTTTTTTTTCCGCTGGTCGAGCATAATCCCATGATTACTTGAAATAAGACACATCTTCAGCACTTCAAGACCCGTGCATACAAACAACTTGGATAGTATCAATAACAGTCAACCAACCCAAAAAGAAGATGCAAAAAAGGAGAGTGTTTGTTAGTAGTATATGCGTCTGCCATTTTTAAAGAAATGGCAAAAAGATATCTCAGGTAAGGTTTGTAGGAATAGCCGAACGGGGGGGGTCGAACCCCCAACCTTGAGATTAAGAGTCTCACGCTCTACCGATTGAGCTAGCCCGGCTGGGCTGTTGTTTGGGGGAGCAGACTATGGCTCTATGAGGCAGAAATCTTTTCAGGTGATTGCACTAGCGATATACCGCTGAATGGCAGAGTCTACAACACCCAACCAGGAACTGAAAATCAACTAGAGGCAAGATACCTTGATTTGAGTATAGTATTGCTTCATCACCGTCCGACATAGGAGGTGATATGGAACAAGATAGCACGGAATGGTGACGGACTGATATCATGTTAGCCAGGCACCTATGCCCGAATCGCTTCCTGTAGCTATCTGAGCCCTGAGGTATGGCTTCTTCCATTTCTCTCTTCCCAAATTTTCTGACTTTCGTCGAATCCTACATGTTCATTTCCTTTCCATCCTGGCTTCTCACAGCTTTCTCCTGGTCCCGACTGTCAGCGAAGACATGATTTTGCCATTGACGAGCCGGAATACCCTCCTCAAAAAATGCCGCAATTTCCACCTGTGTTCTTTCTAGAGTTTCTCCGACACAAAACCAGACCCAAGCAAGCGAAGTGAGAGTTGTCGCAGCGTAAACGAAGCCGACCATTGGCCCTAGCCCGGCGTCATAGTACAGGTATGGTGCCGTGAAAGAAATGACCCATAGGAAGAAGTAAAGAGCAACAATCGAGATCGAAATGATCTTATTCTGATTCACCCCAACGGATAATTCGCGCGTAATAGCGTATGTCAAAGGGCCCTGACCGAAATTGTACGCGCAGATCACGACGTAGGAGAAAACCACGATAACGTATTTCGATGCCGTCGAAAGCTCCTTTTGCGTACCGATACCCCCAATCACGATAAAGGACATGAAGATTAACCCTGTGCTGATGAGAAGATTGGTCCGTCGTCTCAGTTTGTTCGCCGTAAGCACCGAGGCTCCGACCGCAAAGATTTGCAGAATCATCGTGATAAGGGTGATGGTAAATGGCTGGGAGACGCCAATTTCCTGCGCAAAAACAACACCATAGTTATAGAAAAATATGATACCACAAATTTGTTGCGCATACATCCCACCTGCTGCCCAAATCAATTTTTTGCGTTCGACGGGGTCGCAGATCAACGACTTCCAAGATGATGCCTTGGCCTGTTCGTTGTCATACTCTCTTGCCCGCTCCAGTAGGGCGATATCGGCAGATGGGTCATATGTCGGATCATTTTGGTGAATCTTTCGGAGTGCGGCTTCGGCCTCGTGTCGTCTTCCCCGGAACACATACCAGGCCGGACTCTCTGGGATAAATGGCAAAAGCGCAAAAGCCACAAGAGGTAGAATGACAAGACCGCCCATCGGCAATTTGTATGAAAGAGATGACTTGATTTCGTTCGTGCCTTGCGTGGTGCCGGAAGCGACTAGTTGCGAGCAAGATTGGATGAATTGGTACATATATAGTGCCGGGCTGCGGATCTCAATAGGCGCGACCTCTCCCATGCTATTAGCTGGTTAGCAGAGTTCTGAGAGGTGGAAGGTGACAATGAAATTTGAATGACACTTACTAAAGGAGCGACGTAACTGTGAAGTTACCGACTCCAAGGCCAATGAGAATTCGACCCAACACAATGACCCCCCTCAATATGGGTATCCGCAGTCTGTGTAATACCACCTGCTAGAACGAGAAACGAGGCGATCCAAAGAACAATTCTACGGCCGAAACGATCGTTCAACGGCCCAGCGAGAAAGGCGCCAACCATGTCGCCTATGTAAATACTCGAAGTTGTCAGGGAAGTGAAGCTGGTTGCGAGTGCCTTTTGACCATTCTCATATTGACTACCGTAGTCATTCTTGAATTCCTGCATGCCGAGGATTCCACTGTAATAAGTGTTATCATATCCAAAGACAAAGGCCCCTATGGCGGAGATTGAACAGTATATTATCGCCCATTTGTGACGTTTGAAGTCTATGTTGATATCGAACATGGTTGTGAGAACCAGAAAGTACTGGCCCTAGTATTTCCTCAAATCTCAGATCAATGGAAACAATATACTAGTACTAGTGCTGGTATGAAACCGTGTATAAAAAGTAAAGTCTTTGTTGACGATGTCCAACAGAATATGTCCCCAGTCCCATCATTAAGTATCGACAATCTGGGCGCGGACCCCTGCGCGGTTCGCAAATCCGGGGGAAAGATCAGCATACCTTCAATTCCAAGTTTACGGCCACAGGAAATGGACTAGTCCCCGCACTGTAACCAAGCTCACACAGGCTTCGGAGAATAGTTTCGGGGAAATGCACCTGCATCCCCCACGTCCTGCGACCAGCCATATTCAACGTCCCAGAGATCTTGAGATGTGGTTCGCTGGGCAATGTCGATAACACGGCAGAAGAAGTCTGGCGTGGGTGGGTGGCGCTTCAGCTGTACCCCCCACGCATAAAGCCGATGACACGCGAGGATCTGCTCCCCGTGGGGAACTTGGGACTGGGGTGTCGGCTTCGCGCTAGTAGTGAAATCCGATTCCGCTTGTTTTTAGCCTCGGCAATCAAATATTCCCGAAAAAGTATTCATAATGAAACGCTTGAAACGAGCAGAAGGAAGAAATAGGTGGAACATGACGATCATGGTGATTCGGCCGAACGAACCGGCGATCGATTTATGTAAGTTAGTTACTAGTCCTGGAGTTGAAGGCCTGAGATACCAGGCGCTGCACTCAAAACAAGGATTTTGCAATGATGAAAAATGCGTTCCCTTTGGAATTGAAAATTAATTGCTCATATCTTTCTAAACCAACAGTATCAGAATAAACAGCATTATCCCCTGATCGAATTCACGAATCAGCTGTTCTATTGGGAAGAGTAGCATGCAGTTTGGGTACAAGACAACTCTTCATCTTATAGTTTGTTGCAATGCGTTCGACATTATATTTTTCAAGATCGCTGAGTTAGAGGACAATCTATAAGTGACCGGTAGAATAGGATTGTAGTATTTGAGATTGCCAGATGTATTGACAGTTAAGAATCAGATCATGAAATTTCCTTCTATGTCCGAGGCCCATTTCGATGCTTCACCAATTGATCAGTCGCCGTCCCGATCATCTCTACCGAACATGTCCTCGGGCAGTCTGAGACCCATATCTACCTGACATAAGACACGTGCAAACTTAGAGCAGACAGTATGAGCCCATTTGAATGATACTCCTAGCGCCACGGGCCCCGCCACGATTCAAGATTCTCATCATCACCGATATTCGAATATTCCGGCGGACGGTTTCCATATCCACGACTCAAACCATGCTGATTACCAGCAGATCCCACCACATAATCGTGACTTTGTCCCAGAAGACTGAACCGCTCAGCAATTCGATCCACCTCCGTATCACCACCCGAAACAATTGCCGTGGGTTCCTCAGGATCCACAAGTTCCGCAATAGCATTCGAGTAAATTGAGCGAAAAATGAGTTCGAAAAGAAGCTCGCTGAGAGCAAGTTGATCAGGACCGATCTCCCAATTCCCATACTTCGCCGCGTCCTCCAGCAGATTAACGACAGGCATACCCAGGGCCCGACGAAGATGATTGACTTTCAGCACTTGGTCCGGAATCGAGGTGTGCTCTGTCGCGGCGACGAAGCTTTCCTGGATGCGTATCGGTGTAAGTTGCAATTTCTGTAGTGTCTTGTTGAGATAGGTCACGCCGGCCATGAAGTCTATCAGGAAGTAGAACTTGTCGTTGTATCCCATGCGGCGATCCATGTACAGGGCGCGTCGGCCGAGCGGGGTGTCGGTCTTTGCATCAAATGCTTCTATGTAGGCGTTCATGCACAGGAGTTTGAGGAGGTGGATTGCGTGGGTGTATTTCACGATCAGATCGTAGTTGTCGAGGAGGTCGCCGGGGGTTGTGTGGTCGTTCATGATGGTTGGGATGAGAGGCAGGAGATGGAGTAGGTAATCCTAATAACTAGGCTGTGAAAGAGGCGTGCAATGGAGTAGCTAGTGAAGGATGCGTGTAATGGGAAACTTGGTGCAGCAAATACCAGTGGAAGTGCCCATGTGAAGGGAGGATGCAGGTTTGAGTGGGCTGTGAGAAAGTGAATGATCTCTTACTGGTCTTCATTCACTTGACGAGGGCCCTCAATGGGCCCTCAATGGGGTTGTTTGCATCCTGCCCAGGTGGGTGCAGTTGGGAAGTTGTAGGCAGCACATCGCCAGAAACGGGGAAATGCTCTAAACTCACAACTCACCACCCCCCGGCCTTCTATGACTATTTCATCAAAGAGAAAAAATGACAAAAAATCAACTCCTTTTTATTAAGGGGAAAATAAATTTGGAAGCTGAAATTTTAAATATGCGATTTCCCGCGTTATTAATACTAGTCTACAGGCTCGTATGATTGGATGGCAATAGTTAGTTTCTTAATATGCGAACTTGGTAACAACGAATCAATTCAATAACATAAAGGCTAATCACTCTTCACCTTCGGCATGAGCCTGAATCCTAGCCTTACCGACCACAGCCATCGTCTCATTTTGACAAACGTAATCCTTGAACTTTCGAGCAGGCAGCCCAGCCTGGAACATCTCCTGGATCTCAGCCACTGTGCGTCCCTTCAACTCTGGCAAACAGAAGTACAGGTAGACGCACATGGGCAGCGACAAACCAAAGAAGATGAAGCATATCTTGCCACCGATATTCGCCTCGTCCGTATTCAGAAGGTAAGGCAGGATTTGCAGCACAGCGCATGAAACGGCGGTGGCTGACATGATATTGATCGAGTATGTCTTCTGGCGTAGAAGTGGACTGGGGGTTTCACCGCCAACTGCATATGCAACAGCACCAAGAGTAGCTTGATACTATCGAGATGTTAACCTTGACCTCCGAATACCTTCGAGAAAAGCAGCTGGAAGTCTTACCAAAAATCCCCACAAGGTCATAAATGCGACGGTCGCCTTGAGTGCCGAACTAGACCCGATCGTACTAATACCTCCAATGACCAACAGACCCATCGTCATGATTATCATACCGCCAACAATCATCGGTCGGCGACCAAGCCGATCGACCAAAGGCCACGAGCAGATGTTTCCGAAGAGTTGAATAGCGAATGCAACCTGGGCGAGTGCAATGGCATCGTTGACACCGGCGAGTTTGAAGTAGTACCTAAGAAGAGGAATATTAGGCTAGAACCAGCGATTGTAGCTCGTTCGACTCACGTTAAATATCCAGACACGAAATTGACTCCGATAAACTGCTGAGCGATATATACCATGCAGATGATGAGTGTGCGGCGCCCATCCGGACCCCTGAAGCAATCCAACCACGCCGACCCAGTGCGCGAGAGCTCTTTCTCCTGTGCAACGGCAGCCGTAGTGATAGCCATAGCCTCGTCAACATCAAAATCAGGTCCATTGAAGTATCGGAATGATCGAGCTGCTTCCTCGTGTCTATCTTTCATGATAAGCCAAGACGGCGACTCGGCGAGAAAAGGGAGGCCGATAAGGAGAAGACCAGGTGGAATCATCTGGGTGATGATTGGAATACGCCAGGCCAGGTCATCGGATCGGTTGGAGCAGGCGAGAACCGCGGCAGAATTGATCCATTGGCCAAGTACAATCATAGTATTCACCAGCGACAGACAAATACCGCGGACCTTGGGCGGTGCCAGTTCCGCAACAAACACTGGTCCGAGTGAGTGACCCAGGCCAAAGCCAAAAGTACTCAACAGCTTCCCGCCGAAGAGTTCATGGATGCTGTGGCTGAAATATTGTAAGATGATTCCCCCGACGCAAAGTATGCAGCCGACGATTATTGTCTTCTTTCGACCCATCAGGTCGGAGATGAAGCCTGTTGCAAAGGCGGAGCAGAAAAGACCGATGGTACTGGCTGCATTGAGGATTTGTTGATCTGTAGCGCGAATCTCGAGGATGCCATTGGCTTCGACACCGAACTCCTTGAGAAAGGAGTCAACGGCAAGAAGGTTTCCGACGGTACTGACTTCATAGCCGAAATTGATTGGGAGAAGAAAGATGAAGAGGCCTGGGGGGGAAGAGAGAGGCATCAGTTGAGGTGGAGGTGGAGGTGGAAGAAGAAGAACTCACACCAAAGCAAAACGCGCCTGCTCTGCCAGGCTTCCGCCCAGCTGATTCCCTCGTTTGCCCTCCTCGTTACCAGCTGCTCCTCCACATGCTCACTGGCAGGAATCTTTTCGTCCATATTGGTCTTGATCTTATCTCTCACTGGACTTCTCGTGGATGGCCGCTCCTTTAACCTTTCTCCTTCCCTCCCGTGGGGATATCCAACGTGGGGAGACTGCGGAGAACCTGGTCCAAATTAGTCTTCTCCACCAATACTGCCTTTCTAACCGCCAGCCACTGCTTCCAATTACCTTATTCCCCACCCTGACGCATCGGATTACTGCTTTTTCTGCCACTCGGGATGAGGCATACACTTTCAAGAGCCGAGCTAGCCTGAAACGCGCGAGAACAATGGCCCGTTTGGCGGACCGGCATGTCAGAGTCGACAATCTACTGGGGCAACAAAATGGTTGTTTTCACTTTGATGTTGGTTTACAAGATTCGTGAGTAGTTACACCTAAAGGCTGGCCACGGTGGAGGCTGCCACCTGGGCAGTGATCTGGTATCTATTGTGCTATTAGTAGTATATCGCTCCAATGGAAATATATGCATCTAGCTTCGCTAGGGGCTAACTTCAGCAACACGAAGCGACGATTCCGAAAAGCGAATCGAATAGCCCAACCAGACTCGGATGGAGTCACATACTATAAAACTCTGACAGCTACAGCCATCATAACTGTCATGCCATACAAGTGCCACCCGGGCTGGTGATTAATCCCGCCGGCTAAACCTCGGCTGGTCGGAATGCGGCCCAACCCCGGATTTGGGAATCCAAGCCATTCGAATCCGGGGTAATAATTTCCCTAGTTGTCTCCGACGGGGACTTCTCTAGCGGAAAGGTATAAAGGCAGCTTGTGCAAATCGTCACGGCAGTAAACCGAAAAAAAGTTCTAGAGACACCAGAGCGTGCCCAGGTAAAAACGTCTAGCCTGGTTGTTCGGCTTGGAAATGTTCACCGTGTTTACAATAGTACACAGCCCATCTGGCCAGGACTAGGCTGCAGTTCTGTGTCACGGCTCCACCATGATGAGGCTCATTGGATGTTGCCTGTGTATACGTCTCTGGCGAGGAAGTTAGTCCGACCACTCACGAGCCAACTTAACAGGATTCAAAGATAATTGCCTAGTATTTCCCCCTCAAATCAAGCTATTCTCATAATTAAATGTAATGTGACCAGCTACTCAACCCCACGTAATGATACAATCCATATCTTGATCAATATGCTCCCATGTTGAGAATCTCAGAGAGGCTACAGCTTCGACACCACAATCCCTCGCCTTAGACTCCACGAAGCACACCATACCATCAAAAAAAGCATCCATGAAAATAGGGCTTGCAATTGTGGGTGCCACATCAAGTTCGGCGCCTTGGTACAAAGGACAGCGATGCGATCCAGTCGCGATGAATGAGGACGGTGTAACTGGGACGCCGACTGGGGGTCAATCTCGGCGTCATCCTCACTGCCTCATACTTGATGAGGTTAGAACGAGCTTAGAGTGCCTAATCCAGCCCATTGGTGCTTGATAGAAAACCCTTTTATCGACAGTGTGAGTGGTAAGCAAGGTGGGATCTAAAACGGGAGGAGAGTATCAAAAGTAGCCAGTATATGTGAAGAAGGGGCATCAGTCATGAAATTAATAGAGAGCGTAATTAGACAAAAAGTCAACCAAGAAAATAACCGTAACCCAACGACTCGAAATCAAGGCACAGGCGATCGATTCCTCTTATATTTATCCGGAATCTCCCCCAATTCAACCCAAGCACCCTGAGCATCATTCTTGTCCAGAATATTATGCGGGGTTCGCTCATCCGAGATTCTCGACCCAGTTTCCGAGGGTACAACCGTCGTTGCTCCGTCCTTTGCTGACGAAATAGAGATCGTAGTGGTGACCATTGGCGGGGGGAAATTGGGTGACATGGGCGAAGCGATGGCTGTAGTGCTGTAGCCGGCATTCTTGTACTGGTAATTATAATTGTAGCTCGGTCCGGGCGTACGGGATAAGTTGGATTTAATGAAGCGAGTGGTGAAGGGGCGGAATAGAGGCCAGACGGGTGGAATGGACATTGTGATAAGGACGAGCCATTCTTCGACTTCGCCCCAGAGGAAAAGGGTGCCGACGCCATCTATATTTAGTTTTTGGGTTAGTCACATGTTTTCAATATATGCAGAGGCGCCGGGGGAGGCGAAAAGCTAAGGCTGACTTACAGGATGAATCGACGTCGAGAATGAATTTGGCCGCCCAGGTGCGAACAATTGCAGCGACTCCCGCGAAAATACCACAGCCCATGAGGAAACTCAGACCCCACTTCAACTTGCGGTCGATTTTCAATGGGACGAGCATTTGGATTGGGATGATGGCGAGGTAGAAGTCGGATAATGCGGCGATCGCACCCACGAAATAGGTATAATAGACACTCTTGGTGTGGTTGCATTGGTCCTGGCGAAGAGGGTCCCAAAGGGCGTTGACTGGGGTGCATTGGAACCAGACCATGAGAACTTGGGGAATATTGAGAACAATGTTGAGAACAGCCACGGCGATGAGACTTTTGCGGATCTTGGGATCTGTAAAAGATGATATGTGAGTGGTGATTTCTGACCAGAACTACAAAAGGGACCACTTACTGCCTTGTCCGTTCACTTCAATAAGGAATGCAGCCACCGCCACCTTGCCGGTTGGGATTGCCAGATTAAAGAAGAAGACCGTGACCCATGTAAAGAGAAGGAAATTGTGAAGTTGGCCGACTTCCGCAATGACTGTGATATGGTTTCCTAGACCGTGGAGGACTGAAAGGATACCGAAGACTTGGGTAATGGCCGTAAAAAGCTGTTCTGCGTTAGTAAACACACGAATTTCAGAACCCCCTCAATGGGAGGTAACTATAATATTATTTGGAGAATCTCACCCAAGCAACGAGAGACAATATCAATGCGGTTGTACCGAATTTGTTAACGCGCAAGCGGACATACACCCGCATAACCATGAAGATGGTGGCAATGACCGCGAGGGAAATACCCAGACGCAGGTCCGTTGGCCCACGACCACCATAGGCCGGATATTGATCGTGAAGCGACATTATGCGAAAATGAGTGACTGGGGAAACAGGTAGACAACCGTTCCCATTGTAAAGTGGCCAAGTGAAGTGGGTTAGGGTGCGTATCGACGGAACCAGGACCACTTCTCAGCTCGGCGAGCGATGCGCGGAAACTCACGAACCCTTATAAGAAAAGCATGAACCTGAATCGAGGCTGAAAAGCGGAGGTGACCTTCCTAGTTGCACGATCCAATTGCAAATTGTCAAGCTAACCCCAGTGGAGCGGGGGACGTGCAAAAGGAACAAAAAGGCTTGGTTGGAAAGACCGCGGTCGATCTGGTGGAACTATTGAATTGTTCGGTGGATACGGAGGGTCCGACATCCGCGGTTTATTGGACGGATGAGTAGGATTGACCAGAATTCCCTTGGTCCTATTGACAATTCCCATTGACAGATGTCAGAAGTTTCCCACTTCCAGCCAAGGCCGTCTGCTACAAGTGGTCACAATCCCCTGCCTCGGCACTGATGTATACGAGTACTCGTATGTAGCTCTGTCTCCATCTAGTTCCACAGCACGCGACTGGTAGCATGAACATGCGATCATCCCCCCCACTCGGAATGAAATAGGACCTTGCAGGGATATGTCCCTCGTATTGCATGGCCAACTTCGACCGTGGCCAACCTCGTCCCACGGTTCTGGTGGGGTCCATGCATTGGCAAAGCGCATGCAAACCAAAAAAAAATGCCCCTGAAACGTGCATTCCGGACAAGACTGACCTGACCATGTCAATCATTGCCTCATTTATGATGCGCACCTAGGGTGATCCTAGCCGTGTCTGTGTGTGTGCGGTGTTTTCCCTCTCGCGTGGAATGTGGAGAACCGAATTGTCCGATTGGGCGGCTGATAATTCCACCCTCTTTGCTTTGTGCTCTTGTTCAGGCCGCCCACTTCATCTTAAACCCAGTACGGAGTATAGAAACTTTCACCCTAGCAAAGGCCACTATTGAATTGTCTTTGAGTCTGTTACGGAGTACCTTGTCTAACTTGGGCGATGGTGTACCCCCCATTTCACCGGACTCCATAGACCACCACAATGAGCCGCGTCTAACGCATTGTGCCGCCACGAAGAAGCAATGATCGCCTTAATGCATCCACAATCGGCCTGTACTCCGGACCTTAGCATACGAGTCAGTCGAATCCCGCATCGGCCGGATAATAAGGGTTCGGTACAACTGCCGCATCAAAGTATTTTGGATGATCCCAGTCTTCCTTCTTTCCTACTGTAAACACCTCTCCAACTAGACGCGTCTGATAATACAATCCACCGTTGATCGCCATTTGATCTGCATCGGTTTCAATGCTCCTTCTTAACAGGGAATTCCCAACTCGCGAGGGTGCGATCACATCAACAAGCTCGATTACCAAGGCATTGCCTTTTCCACCGCCCCCTACGTGTGGAGCCGGCTTGTCGGTGCAAGCATCGCTTCCAGTTCATCATCCGGCACTTCTCCACTAGACGGGCTAGCCGCGGGGTTTTAATGCCTTGATTAACCCAACTGCCATCTGATAACGACTGTCTCGCGAGGCAATAATATGGGACCAGTCGCCTTTGGAGAAGAAGTTTCAAGTTTGGTTTGTTAAAAGCATAAACATCACGACCAGGGTACATAATTCACCGATGTCTACCAATCGCAACCTACATTGAACTAAGTTATAGTATTGCGTATCACCAGAGCTCATCCATACCGCAGTTGAAGCCTGGCGGTGAACTAATAATCAAACAACCATACCTTACAAAATCAAAACCATCGCTCTGCAGGCAAATCACACTCCATTTGACTTTCTACGAAAAGCAAGAAACGTCGTATACTACTTCAGTCTCGAATTTAGAGCCTCAAAACTATTCAATATAGCATCGCAATAGTTCGTGTTATTGCATATATGCAAACAGTTCAACGAGTACTCCGGACTCCGGCTTCCGCAGCCAACACTCAAACTCAATTCAAATGCGTGGCAAGGCCATGCGCCTTCGTCGACGTCGATCTTCCGCCATGAAGTATACCGAGACGGTTAAATTGTCTCACACCGTTGGCTCCGCCATGGAATAGTATCCTCGATGACGGGCCGGAGTGTGCGTGTACAAAGGCTACGAGCCCCCAGCAAGGGGCCGCCTTCCTATGGACAACGCGAGCAGCGGAGTACCGGCAGTGACCGAGTGATCGACGTTGAAACCATCCGGGAACCTTCGACAGGGTTTGATAGTCTCTATGGCCCCCTATCCTGGCGGCCGGTTCCAAAGATAATGCCGAGTCTCACAGAGATCCAGGGGTCAAATGGTGGCTCGGATCTGCGGGAAACTATACGGATGGTACTAGTTCCCATCGCAGAAACCTTGAGAGAAAGGTTGCGAAAGCAAATTGTATTCAAGTTAAGTTTTCTTCCTTTTTTGTTTTCTTTTTTCTCGGATGCCCTATATGCCCAGATGGATTTGTTTTTCCACGTGCGGAGAACCGTGGTTGTGTCCGTCTCTAAGCTTCTAGTTAACGACTAGTATACTAGTAGACCAAACTATAGACTAACTATTCCGCTCTTCTCTACCATGGTAGGTATACTACTAATAGTTCGTCGTAACAATCACAATCACTATTGTGATTATATTGAACCTTACAGGACACACCCCGTCACAGATAAATGATTCAAGTCCAGGCTATTAATATCGATTCCCTAGTTAGTCCCTTTCCGCCACACCTCCACTCCAAACTCACATCAGACGCCACCATCCGTGCCACCGGGAGGGGCAATACAGTTCAAGTTGCACTGAAGACGGGGCCCCATTCTTAGTAGATCGCTAGTCTGCTCATGATCGAGATCTTCCAGTGTGATTTGGAAGTAAAAATTCCATGAAACTGGAGCAATATATTCGGTCTGTTCGAGTTTATCCCAAATGCGACCGGGAAAAGGCTAGATACTATAGTATACCCGGTTAGTAAACAGCACAACTACCGGCACTATTTTAGTAGTAAAGTACTTTTTCGAGTCAATGGCAGAATACAACCATGCCAATACTACTACACCTTCCGAGTTACAGTAATATCTGACCTGCATAATGTCTAGTATTTAGTATACTTTCCACTTTGTGTGTTGTCGGTGGTGGTGGTGGTGGTGGTGGTGGTGGTGGTGGACTTGGCTGGGCAGTCAACAAGTCAGCAAGTCACCTGAGGCTCACCTGAAGTCGAGTCAGTCGTGACTTTCCCCCCAATTTCAAGTTACTTTTGCTTTTTTTTCCTTCATCAACGCTCCCCCCTTTCGCCCTTTGCTTCCTTTTCCAAATTTTGCTTTTTCTCTCATCTACACAGAACCGCCAATTTCCTGGGGTCTAGAAGCCTGCGACCGAGAGTGAGAGTGGGGCGAATTGCGTCGCTCCAGATCCTCGAGATCACTCGATCTCCGGCTTTCTCATGCCGTCTCACCGATGCGAGGTACATTAGTCTGTCAGGAACGTGGAGACCCTGTAGCATCTGGAATCCAATCGACCATCTTCCCTCAACAAATGGCCTCTCCGTGTCTCAGACCCTTTTCGCCTCGCGAGATCACAATTGGCTTTGTCTCGCGGGCTCGGCCGCTGCTAATATTTTAGGGCGACTTACTGCACCAGCTTCACAATCACCACGCATCGGACCTGCCCACGCGCAGAATGCCCAGCAACGAAGGCGCAGAGGGGAGAGGGGAATTCTTCTCAATTCTTCCCATCCATCCCGCATGCAACAGACAACAGACAGGAGCCCGAAAAATGAAATCTATATAAAGACCCACCAACATCATTCCTTCTGACGATCAGATTCCCGATCGATCATCCGATTCCACATCCCCAACCCCAAACAAAATGTCTTTTCGATCTCTTCTGACAGGTTTCCTGGCCTTATCAAGCACTGCGTCCGCCGCTGCACTCGCACTCCACCCACGCTCGTCCATCACACCGCCAGACGGCTGTCCCATCCCCAACTGGACCGTCTCCAATTTCAAATGGTTCAATGGCTCCCACAGTCTGGACTGCGTCCACAGCGATGTGGATAAGAACACTAAGGGGTGTCTCTGCGGCCAGGGCTGGTGCGATCCAGACCCAGCGACCTGCAACGGCTCAATGGTGAACGTCTGCTGGACCGGCATGCCCAATTATGAGCCTTGGGGCTATGGTCCCAAACAAACGCTCGACATTGGCTTCGAGGATGGTCTGACCTGCCACGACGAGTACATCGGATACCGCATCCACGATATCGCTCATGGCGAGAGCAATTGTGGCTATGCGGATCGTGGCGCTGGGCGCATCGTTGCATTCTACGGCTCTTCCAATGAGGCTAGCTCTGTCGGTCATATGGATTATACCCTCGGCAGTGGCCATTCTCTCAAGTGTGAGAATGGAAGTTCTATCACTTACTCCGGGAGTGTCGATTTCCCTCTCACCTGCGAGCACGATTCGTACTTCAATGCCACTTGCACGGCGCCGGTGTTTGAGGTCCCGGTCTTGAGTTATCAGTGGGTTTAGTGAGGCGTCAAAAAGGAGATTCCGAGCTTCGCATGGGATTCTGGGCTCCCACCGAGTGGGGAGGGATTTTCCCGTCAAATTCATTCTATAGACGACCGCTATACTCACCTTTCTGCCTGTTATGCTTCGTTGGCTAGGACGTTTTTCCATTGACACCTTGGCATAGACTTGTTCGGAGATATTGGGGATGGGGCCGCGGGAGGTTGATGGCACAAACCCAGCTTGTGATACCACAATTCCGAAAACATATAGTGGGTACTCTTTAATGACAGAATTGAGGACTTTTACTGGTAATTCTGATTTCAAATTTCCTGTGTGTATATGCCTAATTGCTTCCCTGGCTACGAATCGTAAATAGCTTCATGGTGGAACTTCCAACTAGATCAGATCATCGAATCCACGACACAATTCATTCAAAACTTTTTCTCTCGAAAATGCCGAGCAGCAGACTAACTTTCCTATTCTTCCTACTTGACTCGACGCTTGTTGGATTCTGCGGGGTCAATGATGAGTTGTGGTGGTGTACCAGCTCCCAGAGTTGATATCTACAATATATAGGAATAAGCTTAAGTTCACTCTCTTTCTGTATATTCAGTTGAATGAGTCATTAATCAGGACACTGACAGCCCTCTTGGACTTCAAGAGCCTCCAATTAGAGTTTCGAACTTCATGCGAGGCATGGCAATGCCGAACGTAGTATTTTTCAAACAAGACAATTATCAGGATTCAACTTAATTTGTAGCTAGCACTTCCGTTGCTCTTGCACATGCTGCTACATTTACTGGTTTGTCTGAAATTTCGTTGAGTTTGAAGGAGATATCAACCGGCACTCCTCCTTCTCCATGTCCAACTTCCAGCAGATACCACCTTCTCTCACTTCCTCAACCTGACATCATTTCTTCAACCTTCCGTCCCTTTTCCAATATTTCATCCAACCTACAGCTTGCATGACCATTCAGGCACATGCGTCTTCTGATCGACATTCTCCTCGTTCGACCGTTGAAGAATCCGTCTCATTTCCACTGATCTTTCGTCACATCTCTTCTACCTCCCATCCTATCTCCAACCTTTCATCCAACTTACACCTTGCGTGATCCTTAAGAAAGACCCATATCCCCATCGGCAACCCCCCCTCGTTCGACTGTCAACGTATCTGTCCGATATCCACGGACCTTTCATCACATTTGATCAACAGCTTCATTCCGTTTTCAGCACTCAAATCAAGCGCCATGGCCACCGAATTTCACCTTTTCCCGTTCCTCCCCTGGGAGCTTCGACGGATGATCTGGCTCGAATGCATCGAGGGCAGGGTGGTCGAGCTCGAAGTCCCACCCGTGATGTACCTGTCCGCTCACTCGGAGAACTGCCTCTCCTGGACTGCCCATCAGAACACAAGACCGCCTGTCGTGAGTAGAGTATGCCAGGAGTCTCGAGAAGCTGTCCTGAGCCAGTGTGCCTGGGCCCTGGATGAGAGAGATGTCAGCCACCTCTTCGTTGACTACATCCCCATCCCCACCCGCAACCCGTGGTTCAACCCAGCGAATGATATCGTCGCCTTCAGCTCGCTGGGATGTATTTACCCGGATGAATGCGCGGTCTACGGCAAAGATTCTTACTACATGCAGTTCGCGAAACAAGCCCAGGACATCGTCATCCCGGCCCGCCTCATCTACCCTCTCCGTTATCTACGACTTCCCATGGAACTCGGGGGGGTTGAAGCCAAGAATCTCCCGGGTGGCAGCAGACCAGCTAAGTAATCTCGCAAGCTTCATGGTTTGCCTCAGGACCATCGAGGTCCATATGCCCCCGGTGCAGTTCCTCAATTCAACCCTCTCTGGCCGCACAGGCGACAGTCTCGTTCACATCGTCGACATCTTCGACGCGGCGCAGATCGAAAAGATCTACGAAGAGGTCAAGAATGTCTACCCGCAAGAGCAAGACATTATGACCGTCTTCGCGCTCCTCCGTAACACGGAGAGACTTCATCGAGAGGTTACCAAGTGGCAAAAGGACGTGAAAATGAACTGGATGTCACAGAGATACGGAGCCTCACACTCATACGACCATAGGGTCTACGACGAGGAGCACAATATTCCATCCCGCAACCCCGAATGCTTCCTCAACCCGCCTGGCAGTGAGCCCAGTGCGGAGCCCATGAATCGAGCTCGTTTCGTCGAATTCTATGCCCAGACCCCGCCACGCTTCGACGAATTCATCTTCGACATGGATGACCCTTGGGTCCAATGGGCCCACGACGATATGCCAACCTTCCGTCCCGTCATCATTTTCCGACTCTGCGTCAGGGGTTGCTCATCCCTCTGCTCGACCAACACCCGGAGGGAGATATACTCCGGGAGATACTTGCACGACTACACTGACACCCTCATGGGGCAGTATCAGTCGATCCGGCTAAATGAGCGCGCCGAGGAGAATGCCATGGCGGCCGAAAGCCGAAAGACCCTGAAGAGAATTTGAGGGGGAAGGGGTGTCGGGATGGGAGTTTCCCTTTTCAAAAAGCGTTGGTAGGTGGTTGGCGTCTGGAGAATTCAATAACATATATGGTTGCGGAGTTAGTGCATATAGTGCATACTAGTCTAATGGAAATTCAACATTTCCATTGAGCATGCTAATAGATCCACTGATCTATTGGTCCCATCACGTACATAAGAACCTACCAAAGTAGTGACTCGCATCAATACTAGGTTATCTGCTAGAACATCCAACACGCCGAACATGCGCGCGGAATTAGAATCTTGTAAGGATAGTGGGAATTAGGCCATCCCCTAGGCACCGGCACTGCAAAATTTGAAGTAGATTCCGTAGGACATACTAGTATTTCTCCTTAGGTAATTGCAAACAGGAAAATTATCCATCTATCGAACAAATTCTACTATCATTCCTTCTTACTCCTCTGGTTGTTCGAAAAGATCAAGATTCTTGCGAGCTATTTGCTTGTAAATAAAAAAGTAAACTTCCACGTATACGATTATGCTGCTCATTTTGGTCCCATCGGAAAATCAAACGCCAGCCAACAAAAAATCTATGAATGTACCTGGATCATCTCCTGGATCATCTTCAAGAAGTTCTGCCGATACTCATCCGCCGTAGTAGTAATCGACATAGGCCCCTTCTGCCCAACAACATTGAAAGTCTGCACAACCCCCGACAAAGCCTGCGCATGCAACTTATGCTTCGCCCAAAAGAAATCAAGTATAGTCACACGATACTTCCACCTGCCATCCGCAGATTGAATCCCCTCCCGCCAAGGACTTTTCCTCCCCGAAGGTTGTTCCGGATTCGATGACGCGGGAATTCGCACGAGAAAGAACGAGTAATCGACCACATTCGCATCCTGCAGAAACTGAGTATCGGCCTCAACGGCTTTCAAGAGCGTCTCGGAATCCGAAAGTCGCAGATGAAGCTTGTCGTTGAATGTATCTGCCAATTTGTTCAGAGTCTCCTCGCTGACGAGGGACTCGGGCATCAGGTCGCGCTCGGGGTAGAAGTAGTTTATTGGCTTTAGGTCGTATGTTTCCCAATTATCGCCGTTGGGGTCGTCGGCTTTGCCGCAGAGTGTGTTCTCCATGATTATGTGGTGGGCTGGGGTGCAGCCGCATAGCGTGCCGAGCGTGGTGTACGGGGATAGAATGTAGTCTGTTATCCAGACGAGAACGGAATCAGGGTTCTTTCTCATGAATTCAAAGTATGGCTCTAAAAGGTCTGATTCGAAAAATGTGTATTCGAAATGGCGGGGGAGACTTTTAATCACATAGTGGCCATCGAGTGTTGAAATGAATGTCTGCATATGTCGTTAGTCGTCAATACGAACTGGCACTTATTATGCCCTTCTCAGTGTCGAGTCTGATAAAAGAAACCTACCGAACCAGAATAGCCAAGATCGCCCATCATCTTAAGCGGAGGCTGGCCACTCGTTGTCCGAAAACTCGCCTGGTATTCATTTTCGTCAAATCCCCACACCTCTCCGCGGAGTTTTTCAAAGAGGTGTTTTTCGTGTCGGATGAGTTTGATCCGTTGGAACGTGAAGAAGGCTAGAATGGAGCCCCATGCTGATTTCTTGAATCGGTCTGGATCGCGGAGTAGCCCGGCTTGAATGGACTTGGCCAGGGCCTTTTCCCGCCGTTTTGTTCCCATTATGCGATGAAAGGGGTTATTTATGAAGGAGTTCGGTTCAGGAGAACACGAGAAAAACGTGTTGTGTAGAACTGGACCTGCTTTTGCAGATGTTGGTTACCTTGGATTGTGGTGACGTCAGGCCGGTCAATGCCCGATCGGCCGATGATCTGCACTAGTTAATATGGAAAACATCAGTTGCACTAAGGGAGATAACCTTTGTATTGGCATTAAAGAAATATTTCTGGTGTTTGTTATTTATGCTACCATTCACAATACTACTTTGGGGTGAGAAATGAGTTCTTTATGGTGCGGCGCCAGCGAATCTTAGAATCGTCCTGAACATATCAAATCCATTGTAATGGAGATTTTTTGGTATTATGTAATAATATAACAAGGATTAATGCAGATCTTCATCAATTATAAAGATCGTATTGATCACGGAGTGTACAAAGTATTACCAGGCAAGATAACCCACAACAGCCAGAGCAAAAAGAGAGGACAAGTACCAAGAAGCTGTCTTGGAAGCAACGCCATTATAGGCAGGAGAAGTAGTAGCGGAGACACCAGTTAAGGAGCTGGTAATCATGGATGAGCCACTCTGGATCGACTGGGTAGTCGAAGAAATAAATGCCGAAGATGACGGAATGGTGGAGTGAGAAATGTTCAATGAAGCGTGATTGACTGCCGCACTGGCGTTATCATAACCACTCACACCACTTGCAGTTTCTGTACTTCCTCCATTGGATTCAGTAGTAGATTGCGTGCTGGATCCATTAGCTTGACTATTGGGAACGTGAGTCGGGGAAACATTGATCGTTTCAGTACCAATGACAACAACAGTTTCGGTTACTGGGGTGACCGTGGTACTGATATAGCTTGCTGTCTTCTCGGTGGTAGATCCAGAATTGACCGTCTTATAGGTTGTGGCCAAAGTTGCGGTCTCCGTGATGTAGGTAACAGTCGTGAGAGTAGTAGCAGCATCTTGGTCACGAGAAGGCGCCTGAACAGAAGCTGTAGAAGTAGTCTCTGCTTCGGCAACAGGGCAGACAGTCACGTAGGCGACCACGGTCTCTGTGACGAGCGAGGTAGTTTTCTGGGAATTGGCACAGTGCTTTACGTGTGATGGGCACACTACCGTAGGATGAAGCTGGGTGGTGAAAACTGTAGATGTAGTCAAGCTTTCATGTTGTCCATTAGATCCAACCACTCCCGTTGGACTTGCGCCAGCCGCGGTCTCTTCAGCGGTGATGGGACAAATGGTCGTATAGGCAGCGATGGTTTCTGTGGTGATATACGTGGTTTTTTCTCTCGCGGGGCAGTCGAGAACTGACGATGGACAGGCGGTAACAGTATGTACTTCAGTAGTGAAGACGGTTGAAGTGGTGAACTGGGCCGGAGCAGTGGTGGTAGTTTGTCCGGTTGTTTGAGTAGCAGTTCCAAATACAGAAGTGTCCATAGTCAATCCTGAACTAGCTGAGTTGCCCGGGGAGCCGGTTGGTTGGTTTCTTTGTTCAGATGATGCCAGTGTGGAAGGTACCGGTCCGGAAGACTCATGTCCTGAAGGCTCACTTCCTGGTGGAACTGGTGCAGATGGTGTGCCTGTAGAAGTCAAGGATATCGCGGATGTGGAGATGAAAGATGCAGATGTATGCACAGACACGGAAGACGCTGGGTTTGAGACAGAAGACGCTATCTCGGAAGGCGCGGAGACAGAGTGTATCGGCACCGAAGACGCAGGCGTGGAGAACACAGCTGGCGGAGACACAGTCACGGAATTACTATGCGTAGGGGCAACGGGTGTTGATGAGGGTCTAGCAGAAGACGGGGGAGCAGAATGAGGTGAAATCGTAGCAGTGCTTCTAATGAGTGGAGTAGATGAACTTCGGGGTGATGGGGTCGACGAAGACACACCGACTTGAACCGGACTTGGTGTCACGATGGCAGAAGAAGAAGCAATGTGTGCAGATGTGTGTGCAGAAGACGACATAACAGCAGAAGAGGAGGCAGCTGATGACTGAATCAAGGACACGCTACTGCTAGATGCCGGACAGGGGTTACCATCCAATCGCATCGCAATGTATTCGATGACATTGTTATCCGGGTCCTCATAGTCGTAGGGTAAGTAACGGTAGACAAGCGACGAACTTGGAGAGTAGCAGATCCCCTGGAACCAAAAGGTCCCAACACAGTTTGAGTACTGCGAGCAGACTTCGATGCAACCCCATATGTCATCCTGTCGCGAATTTGTGATGTCAAAGCCCGAATAGCTCTCGATATTATAATCACATAGGACTTGATAATAGTATCCATCGTGTTGATAGTATCCATCAACACATTGGGAGGTGGTGGGAAGTGTGGACAGGGTGGAAACACTGCAAACTGAAGCAGTTGGGGTCGTTGCAACAGCAGATGAGACGGCACTACTACTAGTAGCGATAGCGGGAGATGGAGATGAGGTGCTCGTGGGAAGAGTGATTGTCGCCGTGATAGTTGTCGTCTGTTCCACCACCGCCGTTTCAATTGAGAGTTGGGTCGAAGACCCAGTCGAAGTAACAACACACGGGTTGGTGGTAAATCTCTCCAGTGCTGCATATGCGCCGTTGCTAACTGCAGCCGTTGCCGTGACTTGGCTCAACAAAACGCATTGATGATTGAGCGAATTATAGTTGGCGGCCTCACAGACCCCGCCGTAGATACTGCAGTAGAGACGGCATTGGTAAGAATTGCCGAGAGGAAGTATAAGCCTGGCAATTCCTTGCAAAGAAGCCGTCGTGCACCACTCTTGCCAGTAAGCCCCATTGCTAGACCACACGCCATTGGTGCACTGAACATCGAGAGGATTAGTGGTTCCAGGGGTACATGTGGTCTGGGTAGTGGTAATTGGAACAATACTCGTGATAGTATTGGTCACTGTGTCAGAGTAGGTTGATGTAAAAGTAGTGAGCGAGGTAGCAACTGGTGCTATAGCTGTGATTGTGACGGCAAGTCCTCCTTGTACTAGGAGCGCCAAGAGGACCAATGGCGAGGTCCAGGCCCGGAATTGACCCATGATGGGATATGCGGAAAAGACTGAGAAATATTGAATTCAAAAGAATGGACGTTCTGGAAAGAACAGAAATTAATGAATGAATCGGTGAATTATCGGGAGGATGGGGGTATTCGAGTTCTTATTAAAAGTGCTGACAGGCCAAGACCAGATCCCGAATCAATAGATCGATCCAGGAACCATCTCACGAACCTGATTAACCTAAGTGTGGTTTGCCCCCCCTCTTATCCACCGAAGAATCGAGTCATCTTTGCCGACGGGCTGGGATGCTGGATTCAACCACTTCTAAAGAATCTCCAAGCCTTCATCTAGGCTGTCTAGTATGCAGTGGATTTTGATGATTTCTTGTTAGCACCGACCAGAATACCCAAAACATTTCATAAAGCGTTCACGCAAACAATGTTTTCATCGTATGTATTCCAAATGCTATGACACTTACATAGATAGTGGATGTTTAGCGGACATCGCCGTGGACTAGTCCACATCGGGAAGAAGATAGCGAGGATAAAATAACCACGAGTATGAGACAGCTCGTGGTGAATCAGGGTGATCCACGCCCGGTCGATCCGGAAATCAATTTTACCGAGCTACATCTATTAAATCGTGAGTCAGAGGAAATTATGGTTTCCAAATGTCCGCGTTTTTGCATGACTAGCAAAGCCTAATAATTTCCATGGTGCAATGGAATAGCCCCGATTTTGGATCTTTGCGAGTGGGTCCTCGATAAATCCTTATCGCGTGCTGCTCATTCATAGCAATGCCAGCTTGAAATTGGCGAAAAGTACTGGGAACTCGAACTTGAAGCTAAAATATTTCCGAGAAATTGAATCAAGGCCTCCGAGGCGGAAAAAAAACAGTTCATTCAAGTTTTCTTCCAAGGTTGACAATATCCTACTTGAACCTCCACAGCTTTAAGTTCAACCGGTTGCCGCGATATATCATCCCATGACACAGTATTAGCAGGCCATCATGATACTGGTATATATACATTCCTACTATTGGGGTGGCCACAGACTCGAATTAGCCTATTTCACCTGTACTAAGAGTTCAGGTTAAATTTTTAAAATTTAACAGAAAAAGACTCATCCAACCGACCTTGACAATATTAAAACCCTTTTCTGCCATTTCTTTGTCAATTTGAACAAAGAACTTCTCCTACTCCGACTGTATACAGGGTACCCCACCATCACATGACGCACGGAGTCAACCTCACCGCCCACCATGTTGGGCATTACTGAGTCACCGCAGAAAAAAAGACCCCCCCAAATTGGCCAAATTGGATTTCCCCCTCCCCTCCTTATGGGTCGCAGTTTTCTAAGCGGGGCCCGGCGATTAGACGTCTTTTTTTCTCGGTCATTGTATCCTTGTGCCTCTCCAACTCCATCCCGCTTCCTTTCAACTTCCCGCCTGCAAACCCCCCCTCTCGATTCGCGCCCTTCGCTCCCCTGCGCGACTACGTCTCTACACCACCATGGCGTCCGCCGAAAGCCTACCCACCTCCGTTGAGGCTCTTACTTTGCAGTCGACTGCTTCGACCTCCAAGTTCCCCGGCTGCTTTCCCACCTTGAACCCTGTCGATATCTACCGCGAGCACATCTCGGAGGAATTGGGCAAGGTCGCCGATGTTGACCCGGCCATTATCTACACTCGTCTGCAATGGACCAACACTCTGGACAAGGGCGATCTGACCCTGGCAGTATGTGATATGACCTTACACTTATATGGATCTATATGGATTGGCCTATAGTTCTCCCTCTACGTAGCAGAAATGCTAACTTATGACTCTCTTCATCTAGGTTCCCTCTCTCCAGATTAAGAAGAAGAACCCTATGGAATTATGCAAGGAATTGGCCGACAAGTTCCCCGACTCCGACCTCGTCCACAAGCCCACCGCTAGCGGCCCTCAATTGCAGTTCTTCTTCAAGGGCCAGCCCCTTATCCAGACTGTCCTTAGCCGCGTTCTAGCCGAGAAGGCCGCCTACGGTACCAACGGCAACCAAGGTCTGAAGGACCCCTCCGACCCCTCCAAGGGCAAGAAGAAGATTATCATTGAGTTCTCTTCACCCAACATTGCCAAGCCCTTCCACGCCGGTCACCTGCGCAGTACCATCATTGGTGGTTTCCTCGCGAACCTTTACACTGTCATGGGATGGGATGTGATCAAGATGAACTACCTCGGTGACTGGGGTAAGCAGTACGGTCTGCTGGCCAACGGTTTCGAGTACTTTGGTAACGAGGAGGCTCTCCAAAAGGACCCCATCAACCACCTTTTCGATGTCTACGTCAAGGTCAACAAGATCGTCAAGGACCAGGAGGAGCCCATCAATGACCTGAAGAAGCAGATCAAGGAGAAGAAGGAGAAGAGCGAGGATGTTTCCGCCCTGGAGGCCGAGCTCGCCAAGCTTGTGGAAGTTAGCGAGGACGAGAAGGCGCGTCGTTACTTCAAGAGCATGGAGGATCAAGACCCCTCGGCTCTCGCTCTATGGCGCCGCTTCCGTGATCTCAGTATCGCCAAGTACAAGCAGACCTATGCTCGTCTGAACATTGACTTCGATGTCTACTCTGGAGAGTCGCAAGTTAAGGCTGAGAGCATGACCAAGGCTTACAAGTCCATGAAGGAGGCCGGTGTCGCCGAGGACTCCGAGGGCGCCGTCATTGCCGATTTCACCAAGCACGGCGCTAAGAAGCTTGGCAAGGCCATCATCATCCGCAAGGACGGCACTCCTCTCTACTTGACCCGTGATATTGGTGCCATCACCGAGCGTGATGATACCTACCACTTTGACAAGATGATCTACGTTGTTGCTTCTCAGCAGGATCTGCATCTGGCACAGCTTTTCAAGATCACCGAGCTGTCCGGCCACAAGGACCTGGCCAGCCGTTGCCAGCATATCAACTTCGGTATGGTCCACGGTATGTCCACCCGCAAGGGTACGGTGAAGTTCCTTGACGATATCCTGCGCGATGTCGGCGACAAGATGCACGAGGTGATGAAGAAGAACGATGCCAAATACGCACAGGTCGAGAACCCCGTGCAGACAGCCGATACTCTCGGTATCACTGCCGTCATGGTCCAGGATATGACCGGCAAGCGGTGAGTAGTGACGATACCCACTTAGAAGGTTGATCGTTCCCAAATGCTAACTTTCTCATTTTTTAGTGTCAACGGCTACACCTTCAACCTGGAGGCCATGACCTCCTTCGAGGGTGACACAGGCCCATACCTGCAATACGCCCACGCTCGTCTCTGCTCCATGACTCGCAAGTCCGAGTTGAACGTGGACGAGCTCCCCAGCGCCAACTTTGACATCCTGACCGAGCAGCACGCGACCGATCTGTGCCGTCTGCTCGCCCAGTGGCCCGACGTTCTTCTGAACACTGCTAAGACCCAGGAACCCGTTACTGTCCTCAGCTACCTGTTCCGCATGACGCACATGCTGAGCTCCAGCTACGACGTGCTGAAGGTGATTGGCAGCGAGCCGGAGACGAAGAAGGCCCGTATGGCTCTGTACGCTGCTGCGCGCCAGGTGCTGAACAACGGCATGCGCATTCTGGGACTGAACCCGGTGCAGCGTATGTAAAAGTGCAGTGGGGAAGCATATTTCCTATAGAATTGCAACACACACCTACTCTCCTCCCCCCTTATCACCACCACCACCGTTTTCTTTCATGTTCTGAAGATCCCCCGATTCCACGATTATTTCTAGATGCATTCGGCGCTCAAAAGCTAGGTTCATCAAAAATAGCTATTTAGCTCGGTTCAAGTTTCCAGTATTTCCCTCCGTATAGAGTAGTATTAGTACTACTAACTAGCAATAAATAATAATAAACCATTAAAATCGATGTGACTTCACGGGCAAGAGTTGCAGTAGCAGTCGTCCATGTCCCCTACTAATAATGGGATTGAGGCATGGTCTTGCAGAGTGCAGGATAAGCGAGGCAATGATTGGCATGGGCGAAGGCATTGATCAATAGTGGGAGGCTTGGCGCATTAGCGGGTGACGGGTGGCAGCGGGAGGGGAGGATGGGGGTACCCATCCACTGTGAAAACCTGAAATTGAAGATGGGAAAGAAATCTCATGGATTCGGGGACATTCAAGCATTCCTATCGGAGAGATTTGAAATTTATAAGATATTGGTCCAGACCGAGCAAGACAGAGCCCGATGATAAAAGCCCTATTCACCTTAAGCCGGGGTTAACTATGGTCTCGGGTTCCCCGATGCCCGGTGCCCGGTGCCGGGGAATGCTAAGTTTACCAAGGTTATTAACTATTAACGATGGGAACCGGGGACCATCTTCAATCTGACTAAGATCCACAACAGCCCTTCAGCCTCAAAACAGACAGTGTACACTAAGCCTACCCACACACCCCTGCAGAGGTCAAGGATCCCGGGGACCAGCCATGTGCACTCTTAGACTCCGTTCTCGGTTCAGCTTGGGCTGGGCCAGGTACGTACCTTCCCCGATCAGATTTGAATGATATAAGTAGAAAGTAGATCGTGCAACCCTCTCTCTCTACCCCGACCAATCACCCCAATCATCCCAATCACCCACCCTTTCACAGTGAGAGAATCCTAGGTGAACTTGAACTTGGATTCGATCTTGATCTCAACCTGGTCGTTCAACCGGTTGTCCAACTCCAAGAAATTTAGAATTCTCTCCCCAGCCAGCATGCACGCACCAAAAGAGCACAGCCAGCCAACCCTGGTCGATGATACCAGGACCAAGGCCCCAGACCCGGATCTCGAACGCAACGAGGATCATCAGTTCCTCATGAATCGCAGTGTTCGGAACTTCTCGTGGAAAGGATTGACCGTCACCGTCAAGGATCGCCAGACGAAGGATGCTCGAGACCTGATCAATGATATGTCGGGGATGTGCAGCAAGGTTAGCGAATCTACGCTGGCAGAGAAACTGAGACCATTACTTACCCCTATGATCCCAGGTGAACTGGTTGCCTTGATGGGCCCATCGGGCTGTGGAAAGACAACCCTGCTCAACGTATTGGCACGTCGCCCAGCAGCATCGGGCGCCAAAGTTCTCGGCGATAGCTATGTCAACGGGACCAAGGTCGACAGTGGCGCATTCGGTCGCATGACTTCATACGTCGAGCAAGAAGATACTCTCATCGGATCACTGACAGTGCGCGAGACGCTCAAGTTTGCAGCAGACCTCTCTCTGCCCAGGTATGTCAACGAACACCAGCACCACTTGGTGGAAGCAGGGAGAATCTGGCGACCATCTTACTGATATATCCCGGTTGAATCAATCCAGCTCCGTGACAAAGAGCCAGCGCATCGAGCGTATTGACACGCTTCTCGAGGCCTTCGGTGTCCAGAACCAGGCCAATACCCTTGTCGGCACCCCGATCCGGAAGGGCATCAGCGGTGGTCAAAAACGACGTGCCAGCGTGGCGAGCCAGCTCATCACTTGCCCCAAGATCCTATTTCTAGACGAGCCGACCAGTGGTCTAGGACTCGACGGCCAGTTTCGAGGTCATGTCGTATGCGAAGGAGCTAGCCAGAGCCAACAACGTGAGTTTCAGACGCATTGCAAATAAGACTGCAGATCAAGATCAAAGAGATGATCAGTTGGGCTAACATCGGGGTAAATGGCATGGTTCATTTAGATCATAATCATCGCAAGTATCCACCAACCGTCTACAACAACCTTCCAGCTCTTCGACAAGCTGTTGCTGCTATCTTCCGGCCGCACATGCTATTTCGGCCCCCTGACTGGCATCGATGGGTACTTCCGTGAGATTGGGCACCCGATTCCCGGTAGTACTAATCCTGCGGAGTTTTTGCTCGATATTGTAAGCTCCGACTTCGGCAATGCGAAGGAGGTTGCACAAGAACGGGTTCGGCTTATCCAGCATGCGTGGGCCCAGTCTATGGAAGCCGATGCTATCTCACGACAGATTTTTGATCGAGTGAGCATCGCGGAGAAGGATGAGGGTGGAGTGGACGTGGATGATATTGCGAGACCGGGGTCAATTCGGATCACTGGTGCTTTGCTTCATCGATCGTTTATCAAGAGTTACCGCGATGTGGTGGCATACGGGATTCGCATAGTGATGTATCTTGGTACGTGGATATGCTTCAGTCCAATGTCTCCATGGAAGTGGAAATACTAACTTGTTCCAGGTCTTGCCATCATGATGGGTACAGTTTGGCTGCGTCTACAGCCGACGCAAGAGTCTATCCAGCCATTCGTCAATGCCATTGTATGCTTCCCTACCCATTGTATGAGAGAAGATCGTCTAACTAGCCATTGACACAGTTCTTCGGTTGCGCATTCATGTCGTTCATGGCTGTAGCATACGTCCCGGCATTCTTGGAAGATAGAGCGAGTTTTGCCAAAGAGCGAGCGAATGGCTTGTATGGGGCAACTCCATTCATCATCTCGAATTTTCTCATCGGTCTGCCATATCTATGTTAGTGTCTCATCTGGAAACTCGTCCCTCAACCATCCCTCCCTTGCCATCGCTGCCAGAGCTGAACGCTAACATCCACAGTCCTTATCGCTTTGCTCTTCTCCATAATCTCCTACTGGCTCTCCAACTTCCAGCCCACCGGCCAAGCCTTCATGACCTGGGTGATGTGGCTCTTCCTCGACCTAGTCGCCGCCGAATCACTAGTCGTCTTCGTCACGGCCATATTTCCGAGCTTTGTCATCGCCCTCGCACTGGTCGCCTTTGCCAATGGGCTCTGGATGAGCGTGGGCGGATTCCTCGTGACGCCGACGATTCTAAATCCGTTCTGGAAATACGTCTTCCACTACATCGATTACCAGGTAAGCCAAGCCCAACCCCCAGCTACAGCCCCGTCCCGGTCCCCGAAGATCGAATTGAGTCTAATCCCTTTTCCTTTATTTTTCCAGGCCTACGTTTTCCAAGGCATGATGGTAAACGAATTCTCGGACCGCATTTACTCCTGCGGCACGGGCTGCCATTGCATGTACAACACCGACCTCGCCGATCAGTGTCAGATCCGTGGAACCGGCATCCTGGAGACATATGGATATGCAACCGGTAGAACGGGGAAATGGGTGGGGATTCTCGTGGGTATCATTGCAGTGTATCGACTCCTTGGATGGATTGCGCTGTCGTTGCGCAAGACCTAAGCTTAGCTTAGACAAGCTAAGGCAAGACGTGTGAGTGAGATCAAGACGCTTTTCATTGTTTGCCTCTGAGGCGGTAATGCGTTGCATTGTTTTGCGTTGCTTCGCTTCTCGTTTCTTACTTGCACCCCCGCATTCACTTTCACTTTTGCGTTTGCGTTTGTGCCCATGGCATGGCATGTACTTGTACATTGACATCTGTTCCGTACTCTATCCCATATCCGGCTATCTAGCTTGCTTGGCAGAGTACATTTACTTTACTTTACTGTACTAGTTAGTAGATAGTACACCGGGGCGTTCGGTTTCTCATTTCTGATTTACCGGAGAAAATCCAGCTTAATTCCTGATTTCCAATCAAATTCTTTTTCTTCTTACGCATGACTATCTATCTGCCAGTTACAGCACGAGCGTAGGGTAGTGCCAGCCCCCATGTCCACGTATTCCCATTCCCATTCCCATTCTATCACCAACCTTGCGCGCTAGGGCAGGGCATACTCATACTTCACGATTTGGGAAATCGCCCGAGCCAAACTGAACCGAACAACCTAGCCAGAACATACCATGCCGTAATTCCAGCGCCACAAATGGCAGCGCCCCCCCCGGTCCAGACACGGGCTCTCATGGGATGCCACGACCATCACTATCACGTTCGTACGACTTGAGCCCTGAGAGGGCGATCGAGTCACCTGGTCGAGGAGAGGGTGGGTGGGAATTGTAATTGTAATTGCCATTGTACATATGTGTATCTGTCTAGCGCAGAATGAATCACCCATTTTCATTTCCATTTCCGTTGATAACGATTCCGAGTCGATAAAGTGAATATCCAAGTTTGCCGCAAGGCATAGCTGAGCAAAGCATAGATCACGGGGGACTCGGATGTGATGGCGTTCAAATTATAACGCAAGTTCTTGAACCTTAGAAACCATCCCATGAGATGGGAAACCAAATCAAAACTCTACCGGAGTTTATGGGATAGTTAACATCCTATGGGGGGAAGGACTATCCCCGCGGAAGACTCGATAACAAATCAAATCAAATCAAATCCACCAAGTAGGCACACTTCAAGTTGTGGCAAAAGATAAAATTTCCGAACTTAAATCCAAATCCAAATCCAAATCTAAGAATACACCCACGAAAGAGGCGAGGGCGAGGAGAGGACGCATGGCATCTCGATTCCAAAAGAGCGGTGAGAGCGCGACCCTCGGAGCTGATGGCACCCTGCAGAACAGGACGCAAGGGGGTTGAATATGAGGAAGCGGGGACTTCCTTGTATGTACACTGGCAGTACAGTACATGTGTGCATACATATTTACTATGTGGTGGTATACTAATAAGTAAGTATCAATATACATGTACTTGTAACCGAGGAAAGGGATGGATGGATCTTGGAATCTTGGAAACCGAGAAGGCCAATCCAGGTGAAGTCAAAGTCAAGTAAGTGCGAAGTATGCCTGCCGAAAGTCAAAGTATAGCACGAGATGACATGCGTGGGAAACTTGAAGCTTATTGAAGCACGCGGGTAGGACTGGAGGATTGCGAATTTAAGACGGTTTTGACAAGGAATGGAATGGCATAGAGTAGGATACAATACAATAAATAAGCAAAGTAGATGGACCGATCTGAGATCGCGATCGGGACGGATCTCGCTCTGCTCTGCTCTGACATAATCATGGTACTGTATGCTCTCTTTCGTACTCCCTTCTGAGAGTAGACTAGACTAGGCTCCTCTTTCTGGACGGCTGGACTAGCTGGAGTGGAGGCCTATGTACACTAGCTAGTAGAGCCGCATGGATGATCCAGGTCTGGTCTTTGTCTGGGGCGAGTTGGTTTCCCCCTCTTTTGCGAGCATGGACAGACAATTACACTTCTGTATGTATGTACCCCCCCCCCCCCCCCCCCCTTCTTTCCTCTTTGATGGACGGGTATAGGTACAGGTACGGGTACAGGTACAAGGCGTGCGGAAAGACATTGTTGGCTGAGCAGGACCCGGAGCAGGTCAATGCTCATCTCCCGCGCGCACGACTTGCAATGCAGACTTATCGGCCACGCTCACACGTGCGAGACTCACGGTCGTGCGGGCCTTGGAAGGGGGGGGGGAATGGAAGGGGAGAGATGGAGGCGACGACGCAAGGAGGTGAGGGATGGGGTGAGAAGGGAAAGGATGGTCGTGTCCGTGCTGCACGTCATTCGTGATGGGGATGGTGGATGGATATTCGGCACGGAATTGCATACACTACACTAACTACAGTGTGTACCACGACAGAGTCACTAGTCTAGATGTCTACTGTTGTCATTGTCACTTACTACGATAGTGTTGAGTATGTACTCGTACCTGTACAGTCCTACTTCCCTTCCCTTCCCTTCTATACCCCTCCAATGAGTCAGAGTCACCGGAGAAGATACCAGGCCCATTAGGCCCCGCCACATGGGCCGGGCTGGTCGGAGAGGCTGCTGTTCTAGCGTGGTTCGACGGGATCCACCGATGGAAGTGGCGACACCTGGACGGACATTAGTGAGTTCTCGGGGGTTAGTGTGCTGGTAAGTTAAGATACTAGTGTTGTGGATGGTCGACATGCAGCGGCGGCATCTCCACCGACTTTTCGGAAGTACATTGACATTGACAAGACATTGTATTGAGTCTCTCGGGTAGGAGAGTCATGGTTCAACTGTTCTATGATAATTCAGCGAGACAATGACAATGGGGGTAGAATGGGTCAGTTGTTAGTGTCTGATTGTAGGAGAGTGGCGGCGGCTTAGTTGGGCCGCAATTGGGCGGTGGATTGGAGTGGTGCAGTGTAGTCTCTGTCAGTGATGAATGAAAGTAGTGAGTGTAAGTGTATGTATCTCAAATGAATGAAATGCAAATGCCTCTTAGATCAGTATACTTGATAGGATACCAAGTATTGATAGTATCGATAGTGTACTACTTACTCCCTGTCTGTTTACTTATACTTATGCTATGCTTGTATACTTGAGTGAACCAGGGAACCGAGCGGGTCCCGAGCTTAACTGGTCACACAAATTGTTAGTCGCTCCTTCCTTATGATGACGGCCCTCCCCACTTCCGCTTTTTTCCTTCTTTCCTTCGGGCACCCGAGCCTCTTCGTGAAACTTCAGTCAGCTGCTCTCCTCCTCCCTCTGTCGTCCTTCTCTCCCTCTGTCCTTCTCCTCTGTCGTTCTCCTCTGTCGCTCTCCTCCCTCCCTCTGTCGTTCTTCTTCTTCCCTCTCCTTCTCCCCCTCTTCTCCATCCTTAGGGTATCACCCACTACCCCCTTATCGTTTATCGCTGCCCTACTCCACCACCCCCACTGGGTACCAGTCAGGCAGAATATCCCAAATCAAACCCAACCCAAAGGCCACAAGCTGCAGCTGCAGTCCATTCTCAACCACTCGGCGGACTTTGTTGCGACCCACGAACACCCAACGACGCTCTCTGCGCCGCCCGACCCTTCTCGTTTCTGCCCGCCTAATTTTCCCACCAATTTCGATGGAGACGTTGCGATCTGGAATACACCACCACTTCACACTCTCCGCACGTTGACAGAGCCCGACCATCTGCCCTTCGCAAGCCTCCCCTGGCGATCGGCAGGTTCGCCGTCAAAAGTCCAGTCGCCCGGTTGGGCGAGAGACGTTGCAGAGGAAGACACAACACTGAGCGCGAGCAAGTGACCGTGAGCGAGGGATATCGCGTGGAGGGGACCAAGCAACATCAAAAATACCTCCCGCACAACGACGCACACAAACAGAGGCGGCACTGACTCATCCTACTACCTTTTTGGAATTTTTTTTTTTTTCACGTCTTACCACTCCTCTTCTGCAGCTCTTTCCTGCTCTCTTGCCATCGGGCAAGAGTTGGTGGCTTGCAGCCAGTCCAGCCAAGCAGATCTTTCCCTGCTGGCGTAGTGGGTAAGCAAATCCCACTTCCTCACCTCGCACAACCCACATCACCCCCTCCCCAAAACGGGTCTAAATCTGGACTCCCTGACTAAAGCGTCCTGTCTAGTTCCCAGCCTTTCCGAACCACCTGCAGGCCATGGCGGGCAAGAAACCCCCTCACCCAGCTATGGTGGAGGATTATGACGAGGAATTCGATGACATCGTACCAGAAAGCCGGCAGGTAGCCAATACCGCGGCCAAAGTAGTCACCAGGTCTGATCATAGATTCCCAGCGGAGCCGCTGATCGACGGCGCCAGTGACTCAGGTTATTCTAGTCGCACCGCCGCCACCGCCAACAGCACCCAATCTGGTCCGTCGGGCGGGAAGAGTCCACCGGTCCCTCATAAACTGCACATGCCCAAGCAGCGAGCCGACCTCGACAGAAAATCATCCACCCGCAGAGAACACAGAGAACACAGAGAACAAAAAAACAGACAGGACCGTCCCCGGCCAGGCCACAAAGAGAGTATGCGGGTTGGTGCCTATCCGGGCTCCGCCCAATATCATTCTCACGTGCCCCGGTCGCCGTCCAAGTCACGCAGCAGACGAGACTCTTCCGCCCGTCACTACCAGGACCCTGCTCACTACTACGAAGGTGGTCCCGTTTACCATCAACAACAACCACCGACTCCCATCGACCGCTATCCTCCAAACATGGAGTACCCACTCGCCATGTACGGTCGTCCACCCATGCCAGACATGGTTCCTTCCTCACCACGCACCTATGCCCCGCGTCACGCCTATGGCTATGAGGAGTATCACCGTCCCACAAGTCGGCCAAACCGGTCTCATTCGTACCGGCAACCGGGTGGCTACCACCAGGACAGCAGACCCATGAGTATGAGCTTCCACGAGACGTCATCAATGGGCCCGCCCGGACTGTACCATCCACAGGTGCCATATGATTCATACGGACCCGGTGGACCTCCACCTTCCCACTCGGCTTATTATGCTTCCTCTCCTTACGGGGGTGGATCTTTCACAGGCTATGCTGGGTCGGAGTTCCCCGCTTCATTGGAATACGGACCTGAGAGATCCCCATCCCGGACTCGCGAGCCATCCCGGCGTCGGAATTCTATCTACGATCCTCGCATGATGGAGTCGGATGATGTCTTTGCTCAAGAGTTTGAGGAATTCGAACCACTTGAACGTTACTCATCTCGCGAACCGCGTGGGCGCCACAGCTCCAAGCCTACTCAACCCCGCGACGAGGATTATTATCGCGACGTGAATCGGATGCCACCTCCGCCTCTGCCGAAATCTCGGGCTGCTCCAAAGATTATCCAAAACAAACGGCCCGAAGCACCTCGGAAATCTCAAACTGTGCAAGGCGTTCCCATGGCTCCCTCGCGCCGCATGTCTCGAGCTGCTGCCGACCATCCTGCAGAGTTTATGGACATGTCGGAAATGCGCAATGCCCTTCCCGATCCCGCCCATCGCCGCTTATCTCGAGAAGCAGGAATGGCTCCCGAACGGAGCCAGAGTATGCGCGAGAGCAGGAGGTCAAACTCCTACCACGACACCGGCCGGGGTACTCGGATTGCGGTTGAGAACTCTCGCAGACGCCGCCCAGAGCGCGCTGAGCAGTACTACTACGATGACAATGACAGCCGGGGAGATGAATTGGAGGACCAAGTCTCAACCGTCGAGCAATACCAAAACGCCAAGGCAGGCCGCTCTGCTACCGCTGCGCTACCTGCGTCCGCCGAGTCACTCATCCCAAAGATGGCGAACGGCGCTGGCAGCGACAACGGCAGCCGGAAGAGCGGATCAAACAGCAGCCGTGAAAGCGGAACCGGTTCCAAAGCAGGAGGAGGAAAGGACATCAGCCTTATGATGGACGGGATTCAACTCGGATTCAAAGAAGAGGCGGTCCACGGCAAGATGATCAATATCCGAAGCGATGACGCGGGCGGTTTCCACCTCAGTCTTGGAGGAAACACAAACCGCAAGCCGAAAGCTTACTTGCCTGCTGGATCGTCCTACTCTGATAAGACGGGTACTGCAAGCCGACGGGAGTTGGTGGAAGATGTGCGACGAACGCGCGATGATCGACGCTTGGAACGAGGTAGTAGGAGGTCTTCGCAGTCCACCTACGGCCGTCGTTACTAATGTCAGATGAACGCCGGGTCGACTCATCTTTCTCTTCCCCTATGTTGGTTTACAATATATCTCCCTTTATGTCTATATGTCGGATGATCTTATGTTCTTTTTATGTTATGGTCATGGTGTCCGCTTATCAGCGGCTTCAAAAGTTGGAAAAAAAAATTCTTTTTTTTCTCATTGTTTGCAAAGCGTTACTTTTTCTCAGGGCGGATTTGTGTGGGATTTGGACCAAAAACAAAAACGGGTGTTTTTGAGCAAAGCTTTCAAGGGCAGGTTTCTTTCTTCTGGTGTTCTCCGTCTCCTCCTCCTGGCCCTTCCCATGTTACCTGCCTCGAATGGGGAGATGGAGGGTGACTGGTTACCTACCTGGGATGGTATCTAATAGGTACCTGGGTAGTAACCTTGGAAGGGAGGAGAAAACGGAGGACACACTATAGCCTGTCCCGCGTCGGACTGGGAGGACTCCCTGGTTTTTCTGTTCTTTTTGCAATTTCTATCTTGCGTTTGGGCGATGTCAGGCCATGCTTTTTTAATGACTGACACCTTGCATGCTTCTACAGCGGTGCTCGGAAACTTTCATGATTTGAGACGCCTGATGAATTCCTGACACGGTGATATGATTGTACGATTTTGATGACCTGCGATGACAAGTTCGATGATGCTTTGCGTGTTTTCTTTTTTTTCTCTTTTTTTTCTACATTTGCCTATTTGTTTTGTCTTTTTTCCCATATCCTCATGTCTGCAATCATCTACTAGCGTGTATAGCTCGCTTCATCTATGTTTCATGTTTCATGTTTCATTTCGTTTCATGTCAATGTTTATGCTCATTTCATGTCTTATCTCCCTTTTCTTTCCCGTCTATACCTCCCCATGTTATGTTATGGAGCTACTGTGTCGGGCTCTTTTGCACCCTTTTGTCATTGTGGGATTGGATCTGAGCCCTTCTTTTCTTCGTGGTTCCGTTACGTTACTGGTTTGCGTCCGTGTTGGAGGGGAGAGAATATACCCATGTCTTATGTCTACGCTTTTTACTTGTCATGTCTCAACACCAGGTTATCCTCTTATTCTTTCATTTCTTTTCCCTCTATGGGCTTTCGGGCCCCTATCGATTTTGTATGAGTGTGCTTGTGCTTGTGCTTCGTAGGGTTAATCTGTATGACAACGTATTTGTTTCGACCATCCATCCCAAATTAGTTCGCATGAATGTAGCCATTCGACTTAGTGAGGCGTCAGCAAACCTAAATCGTGAACTCCAATTCCTATCTGAGCCCTCGCACAGGCGGAGAATTTTGTTTTGGCTTTTCCGATGAAGCTATCTCACCACTTCAAGATTTCTTTTCTGCGTATGCATACTTATCAAGGTTATAACGATTGCAAGATGTCCCTCGTCTGCGCCTTTCCTAATACAGTAATTGAGATGTTCGGATCGTGACGAGTAGCGTTGAAGTCGCAGCTACAGTCAAATGGACCATGAAGCCCAGAGCCCTAGATGTGCGAATTGGCATCCTCAACATCTCGACATTTGTGAGTAGGGTGATCAACACCCAAATCTCTGCTTGATCGACGCTCAAATCGAAGATCTGGCGCCGCCCGAGTCAGATCTAATGAAGCCGATTGGAGCCGATTGGATAAAGGCAAACGGTTCCTTCATACGGACGGGTCATTGGTATTGGATCCACCCCCGCTCTGTTACCAGGACCTACGTAAGTTGATGAGGCTATGCCGTCTAATTTTTGATCAGAAACAAGCATCCAAACTCTACAGGGTCGCATCACTAAGTTTCCCTCCGGTTTGAGATGGTAAGAGGGGGAATGGGGCGGAGTTGCAGGAAGCTAAAGATGACTAGTATTTAGTTGAAACGTGGCACTTCATCCACTTGGCCAGCAATTCTGCTTTACATATTCGACTGATCAACAACTCTTTATCACGGTCAGGTAATTCTCAGCTATCAACTTGAACTCTTCGTGCATGCAGCCCTGTTGGAAACGTTAGCCTGCCCCTGACACAGACAAACCTCAGCCCTGCCCCTCCAAGCCATTCTTCATCTTCTCCCCCACCTTCAACTTGTTCTTATCAATCTTCATCAATTCAAGACAGCAAAGATGTACCCCCTCATGCCGGATCCAAGGATATCATTTCAATCATTTCTATACGACTATCCCAAAGTCGAGTTTATCTGGCTACAATTCATGTCATACACGTCGAACACACTCGTGCGAATCGTCCCCATCGCCAAATTCAAGAAAATGCTCCAAGAAGACCAATGGCTTGCCCTGACCAGAGCAGTCTTACATCTCCTCCCAGGAGACCGTCTAGCCGAAGGCGCAAGTCCAAGCGGTAAATTCCACCTCCGCCCAGACTTCAGCACAGCATACTGTCAATACGGCTCAAACGGCACCCGCGCCGTAGTCAACGTATACAGCGTGGACTCCAAGGGCGAACCACTGCCCGAATGCGCACGATCAAGACTCCAAGAGCTGCACCAAACTCTTCAATACGAGAATGACTGCAGTATCCTCATCGGCTTCGAGGTAGAAGTCACATTCCTAAAGCCAAAGTACGAGGGTAGTCAAATCGTGGACTACGAACCGCTCAATAACCCCTTCCAACATTCGTTCACGGGAATGGCCCCCGAAGACAGACCCCATCTAGAATTAATTGAGGCCGTCGCTCGAGCCTTGAACTCTGTCGATATCGAATTGGAACAGTTTCACGCTGAAGCCGGGCCCGGTCAGTGGGAATTCGTCCTCCCGCCCTTCGAACCGGTAACATCAATTGAAATTCTCCTTCGCGCCCGCGAAACAATCATGCTAGTCGCGCAATCATTCGGATACCGCGCAACAGCCGCAACCCAACCATTTCCCCAACAACCCGCAAACGGAGCCCACATCCACATGTCTCTCAACGCAATGAACGAGGCGACGACAAACGCAAACGCAAATGCAAACCGCCACCAAGCCCAAAACCACGAATCCTCCCAGATCCAGACCCAAAAAGCAGAGTCCTTCTTCGCAGGCATATTACTTCACTTCCCCGCAATCCTAGCATTCGCTCTACCAAACGACATGAGCTATTCGCGCATTGCGTCGGGAACATGGAGCGGAGGCGAATACGCCGCATGGGGATGGGAGAACAAAGAAGTCGCCCTCCGACGAATTGAAAACAACCGATTCGAAATTAAACTCGTAGACGGATTCGCGAATCCATACCTCGTTCTCTGCGCGTTGCTGAGCGCGGGTATTATCGGTTTACGTGCGGGATTGGCATTGACCGGTGGACCTTGTGTGAGGGCTGCGGCTCAGTTATCGGCTGATGAGCGGTGCATGATTGGGTTGAAGGATGCGTTGCCAGATCATCTTGATGCTAGTCTTGATTCGCTTGAGGAGGATGGACGGATTCAGTATCTTTTGGGGCAGGGGATGGTTTCTTCGTATTTGGCTGTTAAGAGGGGGGAGGCGGGGTTTTTGAGGGGCATTGGGGATCGGGAGAGGAGGCTTCTTTTGCTTGCGAGGTATTGATTTGTTTTTGTTTTTGAGATGTGAGGATTTTCGATAGACTTTTTTGCAAGTTTGGATGCTAGATGTTTTCTGCTTGTTTTTTGAGCATGGTTGAGATGTTTTTCTCATGTATTTGGGGCACTGTTTTGTGGTTTGTAATAATCAAGCACGCGAGCACCTTTCCGTCCAATCAAGCCCAAAGATGCATGTAGCCATTTGATTTCTTCGGAATGATTTGGCCAATTCTTTAGGGCATCAATCACAATGCCAATTGCGGGAGTAACCGATAACGCTCCGATCATTCCCATTTCGTCTTGCAGGAAATATTCGATGGATTGGCAAACATTGTGTGCCATGGAAAGATATTGCTCCCGTTGTTCCAGCGCTGGAAGGCATTTCATCGATCCAGTATTCTCGCAAATAGACGTATGTTCGTTCAATAGTTCGGGGTTCAGAGAATACATTTTTTTCAGCATTTCATAATGCTTGTAGAGACTGCAAAGCCCTGACCAAAGCATCGAACGTGTTGCCCATAGCAGCGTAAGTGCCGAGGCAACTGCAGGGTGGGAAAATGAAAGTACAAGCGGGAAAAGGGTTATACAGCCATCTTGATCGGCCAATGGGTTGATTCGAGATGGCACTGTTGTATAGAGTGCGATTGAACTGGCAGGTCGTATTTCACTGTCAATTAAATCCAGTCTTTTATCAACCCGCCAGCACTCATCCACCAGTTCGAGGATCAACTCGGCTTGTTGATGCGGGCCCAGGTATCTCAATAATGGCACGCGTTCTAGGATTCCGGGAGCTGCAACAAGACAGTCCGTAACGCGATCGAGATGGGTCTTTGGTAATTCTTTCCAAGGTCCCTCCATCCATGACGGTTCTAATAGGATGGTAGATGCGCTCCGGCTCAAAACATACAGAATCTGTGATGGGCGTCAGCATTATCAATTCAAAAGGGGCATTCTCATATTATCTTCCACTCACCGCCGGTACTCTGATCCCCAAAAATAAACGGTGTCCCGCGCCCGACGAATGTCGCTCAACGCCACGAGCTTGAATCAACGCTAAAAGACCATGGCAGTGGCTGAAATATCCGCCAGATCCTTCACTGGGACACTCAATGGTCTCGTAAAGATTAAGTGCCATGCAAGCAGCCAGAGTTGAATCTTCTTTCGTGAGAATAGGGTGACGCAAAGCCTTGCGCAGCTGATTGAGTCCTTGGGTGTAACACTTTAGACCCAGGCTTATCAGAGATAAATCCTGACGCTCGCGTCCTATAACCGAAGCCGCGAGTGCGATACCTGATAGCTCTAATGGGTTAGAGTTCATCGTAGCTGGTAGCTCACTAAGCAGGGGTAGCCATGAGCGGTTTGTCCGAGATGCCCATCCACTGGGGAAACATTTGGAAAGAAATGCCTGGATCAGATTATGACGGGCTGCGCGGCTCTTTATCAACACATATCCAGCGCTTGTCTCGGGTAGTGGACTAGTCGGCTCCTGGATGCCAAGCATTACCGATGGGGATGAAGAAGACGGCGAAGAGCGAGAAAGGGCCGACATACCGCGGCTTTGAGCACCATCCTCTGGTGAACTCAAGATTAAACTAGAAGTCGATGACTCGGGTTGAATGAAAGTGTGGGTCTTTTCACTAGCTGGCGCGACTAAGACGAAGACTCTGTCTCTTTCGTAGCCGGCACATACCCGCTTCGAGCGCGTGCATTGTGTGCAGACGGGCTTTTGTTGGTCACACTGAGCGGCTGTGTCAGAAAATGGTATTCAAATCAAATATTGCGGATTCACTAACGGCTATCTTTCTTTTCCGGCACGTATTGCAGCCTTTAGACTTGCCAGCTACCCCCACCATGGTGGTCTTAGTCGCTCGTTACAGGTCGCGGTGCTATTTCAACCCTGTATTTTGTGGCAATGCATCGCCAAACCCCACCTCTGGACGTAATTTAGAGACAGAATTCTTCCAGAGTCCTTCCAGAGTGCACTACTCTCAAAAAAATTGGGATTTATCGTCGAGTTGGATAATCATCGTTCTCGGCGTGGAAAGATGAAGTGGATTGAGGCTGAGGCGAGATCATGCGCTAAACCCAAAAGGGTGGTGATCTTGCGAACTACGCCGAGCCACTCCACTTTTCTTATTTTCTACTTTTCAGTTCTTATTCTGTTGGCAACCAGCCTTATAAAAGGCCAAGGAGTCTTTTAGAAAGCTTCTAATTTTTCTGAATTTATTACAATTCTTCCCAAGTCATTTCGCACTTGACTACCGCCTAATACGCCCTTCATATCATATACCAAGAGATCTACAACTGCTAAGAACAATCTTTGGCCCGCAGTCGAATCTCTGCATTCTACACTTATGTTCGACGCTCATTCTAAATTGGGCACTGCCCAAATTATTTTCTACATACCGGTTACGGTTCTGGCCATTTATCTCGCGTTTTATCGACACAACCGACCGCGCATGGCATGGCTTATCTTGATATCTTTCTCTATTAGTGCGTGAGCTATTCTCCAGTAGTGAAACCACCCGTAACGAATTCTGATCTAATCTATTTTTTAGTTCGCATCACCGGTGGTATTCTGGTCATTCTTTGGGGACAGATCCCGAAGACCGGACTAATGGTCGCTGCCATCATCTTTCTCAATACTGGCGTGTTTCCTTTGATTGCAGCAACTCTGGGTCTCATCCGACTCATGTAAGTCGCATAACCGACCTTCCTCGGTTTACTTTACATTCTCTTTGTTCTAACATCCTGGAGTATGGCCCGTGAGAATATGAAATCACGAATCAAACGCTATTTGGTCCTATCCCGGATGCTCTTCTTCATTGCTCTCGGTCTCACAATTGCCGGCGGAGTCCTAGAAGGAAGCGACACCCTGAGTGATGTAGAGATTGGAATCAAACTCGTCAAGGCTGGCTACAGCCTTGTCGTACTTTTCGTGGCTTGTCTATTGACCATCCAAGTCTCGCTGTGGACTCGCTACTTGTGGCTTTCCAACCCAAGTCAAACAGTAAGTTATACTCTCCCCAATCGACGTCATATTGCGCACATACTGACCAAACTCGTGTTTTCTTCAGATTCTCAAGGCCTCCACCCTCGCGACCCCTTTCATAACTGTCCGTATTTGCTACCTCTTCCTCTCGGTTTTCTATCCATTGGATCCACGCTGGGCCAATCTGACCGGTCAAATCGTGCCATTCCTCTTTATGGGTCTCATCATGGAATACTGCGTTGTGGTGCTTTTCCTTGCCACGGGTTTTGTCATCCCTCGTATGAGAAACGGAAATGATAAGAGGGGCTTGCTTGTTTCGGATACACCAGACCGCCAAGGGAGGGATTCCAGTTGCGGCGCGGAGCTTCAATAGATCTAACTTCTACGGAGGTGCTACGTTCAAGTTCAAATTCGCAAATTGTAAAGAAGTGGACCTCGGAAGTCTCCGATATCCATTGGTATATACTTCCAAGGTTCCAAGGTTTTCAATGCCTGGCAGACCAACAACTTGTACCCCTAGGAATGCTGTTGCTTATTCCCTTCTCATCCATTTATTTAATTTTGTCACAAATTATTCTATTTTATGTATTGGCAGCAACAAGACTGTATGTATTGTAAATAGTATGACTGTCCAGTGATACCACGTGACTATATACTTCCTGTTGTCGGGCCGACGGGTGGGTGTCAACAATCCCCAGCCTCCCCGATCGCCCCCTCCAACCTCCCCATTTCTAGATCCCCAAAAGACTGTCGCCGGTGGATTTCTGGCTTTGTATTTTCCCACTTTGTCAACTTCTCGTGTCTACTAACCACAACCCAGGTAGACCGTTTCTTTCCTACATCCAGCATTCCCACATCTTTCCATTCCGCGGAACGAATCGCTCGTTCCATCTTGATTTGGCGTTGATCATTCGTTAAAGGTGAGACCTCTTTCATGTTCCAAGAATGTGCCACAGATCTAACATTCCACAGAGTCTCGTCTTGAGCCCTGCGCTCTTGACCGCTCGTATCCTTCATCATGGCTCCCGTTTTGCCGATCGGGGATATCCCCGACATTCCAGTGATGTCGGTGGAGACTCGCGATACTCCATCAGGCCTTCTTCTCGATCCCACGCCCTCCCTCAACTACAATACTCTCGTTGCACGCGCCAAATCCACAACAACAACAGCAGCCGCAGGCGACGCACCTGTCCGCGGGGCAGGCACAATCAGTCCTAGCAGCATCAAAATGCAGGGCCTAATGGCCCTGTTTGCCATCATTGGTGCAGCTTTCGTCATCGCCGGCATCTGGTTCTTTTTCTGGGCCAAGAACGGCGGCTTCGTTTGGCGCAAAGGAGACTGGGACGACTACAAATCGACCGTACTGCGTCGAAAGGGACCGGACGGCAAAACCCTCAGTAACGCCACCAAGAGTACAAAGCTAGGCGGAGGCAGTGTCGTTGGCAAGGGCTACAGCGATGATGGATACTCATACGCTGACTACGATACCTACGCCGAAACCGCAACAAACCCGGAGACAGCGACAGTGATGACCGAAGACAAGCCACAAAAGAAGAAACGCAACTTCCGAGACAAATTCAGGCGCCGCCACAAGGATGAGCGATACGAAGGCGAAGGCGACGACGATGTTCGCGCATACCGTGAAGAAAAGCCCGCTCGTATTGGCGGCATGAACCGGCAAGCCGAAGGCACCTACAACGGCAGCGACTACGACTCCTCCGCCGTTCCAACCAACTACCAACAGAGCGAGATGAGTGAAGTACGAGACTACGCATACGAACAGCCCCGTCGCCCTCACCGCAGCTCCCGCCGTGGCCCCCGAGACTTCTCCTTCACTGCCGGCAGCGAAGAAGTCCTCAGCCAGACCACCGAAGAATCCCAGCTCCGTGATCCATCGCAGCGCCGCCAAAATCGCCGACGTGATCGTGAACGTCAGCGCAGTGCCGCTCCCCCTCCGGCGCCTTCTTCTCGCACCAGCAGCCCCCGCAAAAAGGACCCTCGCTCTATGCCCGGTCACTTTACCGAGCCGCTGGATTTTGCATCTGCCGGTTCCCGTTCGGAATACCAGTACTCGAACGTCGATACTGAGGATTCTGCCGGTACTAAGAGCTACCACCACCCGATCCCTGGGCTGACCAAGGGCTACCGCCGTGATGGTCGCGAGGAGCGAAGCCACCGCCGTCGTCGTGACAGTCTGAGCGACAGCGACTAAATGTGTGATACAGCGGTGTTCAAATTGTCTTTTGCTTTCTTTCTTATTTCTGCGAGGACAATGATTTGATGTACTGGATATACGGCTTCGATACTCAAGGGCTTATGGGATTTTTCTTTGGTTTTAAGCGTTGCTCTGTTGGATTAAGGATTACTATGGGAATTACTAGGAATGTACATAACGAATGAAATTGATGAAGGAATGGCATGAATTCTGTCAATTGCAGCATACCTTCTGTCCCACCTTCACATTGCTCTCACATGGATGCAATGTGCTATGTAGTAGTAATTCTTCACGCATCTGCAAGTGGCATGAACAGGACTGCTTCTATATGTAGACAAAGACATGGAAATTCTTTGACAGGCCCTCTGTCGCTACTAGCACACCCATGGTACTACAGCATCCAGCAAAACAGCTATTATCTATCCACTAACCCGCATGAACAGCACGACGAAACCGCGGAAACGTCTTGGATACTACGGCATTTACAACAAATCTAATAGGGACTTACTAGCCACAGATTCTAGACTTCAATTCCATTTTAAGTCTTGTTATCGAGCTCGGGCTCATCCGAGTCTTCATCAATTTCTATTAGATCATGTGTACCCAAGTGGGGAGTCGGATCTCGATTGGATCCACACCCCTTGATCCAACAGCAGAGAAATTTATACTCTCATCTCCCCATTTTAATAGTCAACACTCTATTCCCGATCAGCTCCACTTTTCATCCACTCGTACATTGCTATTTTGATGGCTGGATCTCGACCTCGTATTTTCTCACCGGTGGAGTCCTCGACTGACTAATCCATTATGCACGACTAGCAAACAAACTAGCTGACTAGTGAGTGACTCAGTTCTTATCTCGAACATTCTTCCAGTCTGAGGGGTTGCAAGAATGTGAGGGTAATTCCAAGCTTTATTTATGCCCATCCGCACTTTTCGGGTAGAATCCCACGTGGGACACTTGCGGTGCATTTAAGGGTGGTACAAATACCTCGGCATCGAATATACCTACTCGCCGCCTCTCTCCTCCCTTCTCTTCCCTTTCGACCCTTTAACTTCCCTTCAACCCTCTCCACCACCGGTAATATACGCCATAATGGGTGACGTGAGCCCAAATGTGTCTCCAATATTAGCTCCAATTGAACCCTCGGCCCAACACAATGGAGGTTCCGGTGATCAACCGACCGTTGCCTTTTCACAGGCACAAATCAGGGAGGCTACGCAGCGCGAGCACGATATGTCCATTTCCACTGCATTCCGACTCTATTCAAAAGCAGTCTCATGGTCCATTGTTCTCTCAACAGCGGTGATCATGGAAGGATATGACCTTCTCCTAATTTTCTCATTCTTCGCATTCGAGCCCTGGACGAAGAAATACGGCAAATTGCAACCTGATGGAACCTACGCTTTATCCGCAGCCTGGCAATCCGGCCTCAACAACGGAGCGTCTGTCGGCGAAATAATCGGGCTGCTATTAAACGGATTCGTGGCAGAAAGATTCGGGTATCGAAAAACCATGATTGGCGCCTTATTCCTGACAATCCTCTTTGTTTTCATCCCATTTTTCGCGCCAAATGTCGAGGTGCTCCAAGTTGGCTTGATTTTGATGGGCATTCCCTGGGGTATTTTCCAGATTCTTCCGGTCTCGTATGCGTCTGAAGTCTGTCCTGTGGCTCTTCGAGGCCATCTTACGGCCTACATTAATCTTTGCTGGGTCATCGGCCAGCTTATTTCCTCCGGCGTTCTACGGTCACTGCTTCACCGGACTGACCAGTGGTCTTATCGTATTCCTTACGCTCTACAGTGGATGTGGCCGGTTCCGCTGATCGTGGCAATCGCATTTGCGCCCGAATCGCCGTGGTGGTATATTCGACGCGGCGATAAGAAGGGGGCCAAGTCTGCTCTTCGATCACTCACAGCCCGGGAGACAGATGATGCAGTCGACCTAGACTCAGCCGTTGAAGTCATGGTCTACACCAATCAACTCGAACAAAAAGTGGTCAAAGGTGCAAGCTATATCGACTGCTTCAAAGGCCATAATCTTCGCCGAACAGAAATCTGCTGCTTCACTTCAATCACCTCGATAATATCCGGGACCACACTGATGGGAAACTCGACATACTTCTTCGAGCAGGCCGGCATGGACCCATCAAATGCATTCGATCTGACCATGGCCCAATACGCCGTCGGAATCGTCGGGATCGTATTCGCCTGGCTAATAATGGCACGTTTCGGCCGCAGACAACAATACCTCTCGGGACTCTTTCTGCAATTCATTTTCTTGATCGGGATTGGAATAACTGGCGTCGTCGATCGTGGGAATAAAAACATGTCCTGGGCGACGGGAGCCCTTCTCATCGCCTTTTCGCTCGTCTACCAGTCCAGCGTCGGACCTCTTTGCTACTCGATCATTTCCGAGATGTCATCTGTCCGACTTCGCGCCAAGACAACCAGCTTAGCCTGGAATGTCTATAATATTTTCAAAATCATCAACGGCGTTCTGACACCCTACATGATTAACCCGACGGCCTGGAACTGGCAAGCGAAAGCTGGCTTTTTCTGGGGCGGTCTTTGCCTACTTTCCTTCGTCTGGGCGTTCTTCCGACTACCTGAAACAAAGGATAGAACGTATGCTGAGCTTGACATCTTGTTTGAGCGTAAAGTGAGCGCACGGAATTTCGCGATCACCTCAGTCGACCTTTTTTCTCACAAGATACATGAGGCGTCGCAAGAGGAACTTCGAGTAGCGGGTGAAAAGTCCACTGCAGCGAGCCACGTTTTGCAAAGCGATATGCGGGGAGAGGATGGACTGGTCGGAATCACTGCGTCGGTTAAATAACGCTGCCAGATCAACGCGACTGATCTCCCTCTGCTGTGGAGAATCAGGCGAAACCTTCTCAATGTGACCCATTTCACAAATGGTGCGCGGGCTTCCTAATGATAACGAACCAAAAGCAGAATTATGAATATATCTATTGAGCTCCAAGCAAAGTCTTGGGCTCTGTCTTTGATTCAATCCGAATTTGAAGTAGATTGAGCATCATGATTAGCTCTAATTGGTCTTTGACCCCTTACATGTTATGAGCCTCAAAGCCTTGTCAAATTGAACAGGCGTGAAAATCAAATGCATTGGCTATGATAAAGATTGGGCCCTGCCCATGGGCATACTCCCCCCACTATGAATCATAATCCTAACTTTACCCACCCCCAGGTACATAGGGGTGTTTCAAAATATGGATACTGGGTGAACCAACACCAGCCAATCAGCGATGCCACTTAACATGTCCTGCACAATCTTGGGGGAAGCTGCTGGCCGACTTGCCCGATTGGGAAGTTGGCAGCGCAGACGAATATCGGTCGCCATCGCCACAATGAACGGCTCCATCATCGCGTGGGGGACCCCGAGAATATAAAGAGGACAGATTCGCTACTTTCCCTATTTTCAACTCTTTAATTCAGCACACGACACCCTTTCCTCTCCCTCTCCGCATACAATAGACAAGACAGCATGGCGCAATCCAAAGAGTGGCAAAAAATGCTACGCGGTGAGCTCTACTGGGCTTGGGACGAAGATCTACAAGCAAACCGCACCCGATGCAAGGAAGCTTGTGATGAGTTCAATGCTGCTGGGGCTGTTTCTCGGCGCCGAAAAGTAGAATTATGGCGGAAGTAAGTTTGACCTTGTGTGCTATGCATAGCAAAACTTGAATGGTTGGTTACAGCTTGCCTAATATTTACCTTGTGTTTTTTTCTCCCGTTCAGCATTCTCATGGATACTCGACCCATGCCTCCAGTCCATCCTGATCCCAAGCAAGACGAAGCTCTATTCGAAGAAACAGATCCATTTGTGGACGGACCAATCTCCGTGGACCATGGATTGAATTTCAAGGTCGGCAAGGGTACATTTCTTAACTTCAATCTTCTCGTGCTTGATACGTGCCTGATCAGCATTGGAGAGAATGTGCTCTTCGGACCGAATGTTTGTATCTATGGCGCGACTCATCCGATGGATCCTGCTGTGCGACGAGGACTGAAGGGACCCGAGGGGGGCAAAGAAGTTCATATTGAGGATGATGTTTGGATTGGTGGGAGTGCTCTTATCTTGGCTGGTGTTCGTATTGGGAGGGGAAGTACTGTTGGAGCGGGATCTGTGGTTACTAAGGTAAGTGGAATGGAATGGTCATCTCTCTCATTAATGGAACTGAACTCAAGCTGACCGATGGCTCATATAACCCGTCAGGATGTACCTCCGTTCCATTTTGTTGCGGGGAACCCAGCACGGGTCATTCGTCGGATTGAAAGTGAAATGGACACGGAACGAGAATAAATCCGGATAGAACTAAGAAAGTGAATAGATTGAATATGTCTTAAATGAGCCCAAATGCCTCCAAGTATAGCTTATACCAAGTAACTATACCCTACCTGGGGTACCTTGATGTATACCGCGGGGGTAAGAGATAAGATAAGCCCCTGCCCCGCATAAGGTGAGATCGGCCAAATTCTTCAACTTCTCTGCAACTCTCCTACTCCTACCTTACTATTCCCCAACGGCAAATCCAATCATGGCCTACGACCCACCCGACCCCGTAACCTACATGGTCGGTATATCCGGCCCCTCCTCCAGCGGCAAAACAACCCTAGCCCGCCTTCTCCATCGAATCTTCAGTGGTGCCAGAGTTCACATCGAAGGCGCGCCCCAGTATGACCAACTACACACCTTCATGATCCATGAAGATGACTTCTACAAACCAGATAATAGGTGCGTATCCCTAATCCCTTACCCCTCCTCCATTCCCTTACCACCATCACTCTAACAACCCCCAGAATCCCCTACATAACCCTCCCATCCGGAACCAAAATCCAAGACTGGGACACCCCCACCGCAATAGACACAGACTGGCTCTCACTAGCCCTATCTCACGCGCGCATGAACGGCCGACTTCCCAACAGCATCGCCAGCAAAGAAGATCAAAACGTATCCGGGCCCACCGGAGTCCCAGAAACCCTAATCGCGGAACTTCGCCAACTCGTCGAGAAACAATTATCTTCCGTCCCGGCTTCTTACAAGATGAGGCAATCCATTGCGTTTCTCGAGGGCTTTCTCCTTTTTGCACCGCCAAAAGATCGACCTAGTATTTGGGGTGAGGAACATCCTTCCCAGTCTATTCATGAGCAAATTAATCTATCGCTTTTCTTGCCCGCGCCTTATACGGCTGTTAAAGCTAGGAGGGAGGGGAGGGATGGGTATGTTACTATTGGTGGTGATCAACCACCGCCCGGACCGGGGAATGTGGTTTCTTCGAATATATCTTCAGCGGGCTCGGGCTCGGGTTCGACACCGACTCCCAGTTCTAAGCCGGAAATTGACCTCGACACCGCGGGAACGGATTCGCCGCAGAATTTCTGGGTCGATCCGCCGGGATATGTGGATGATATTGTTTGGCCGCGGTATCTGGAGTATCATGAATGGTTGCTTATCCCCGTTGATCAACGTGCGGCTGCTAAGGGGGATTGGGTGCAGGCTTTTGGGGAGGGCGAGAAGTGTCATACTGATGTTGGTGTTCGGGTTGCGCCTGGGGAGGGGGCTGTTGGTATGGATGTTGTGCTGAGGTGGGCTGTTGAGGAGGTTTTGACAGCGTTGTTGAAGAAATATGATCCTGGGCACCCTGCTAAGCCTCGTGTGACGCATGAGCCTGGGTATTGAGTGGCTTTTGATAGATTCATTATAATTGCTTGTATACCCATCCAGTAGTTACCTTGTGCAGCTTACAGTACTGAGCTTCTACAGAATTCCAATTGCCTCCAAATTAGATCAGACACTTTGTGCCAGAAGCAATGAGGCTTCTGGGTCAGTGCGTAACGATCGAACGATAATTGAATTATAATAATGAAACCCCGAAAAATCTCTATATGAGAATTGAACATCAAAAAACACTATAACTTAGCAGGGCGAGGCACCCCACTTCGTGGGCCCTGGAGGTACTTCGATAGAAACAAAATAAAAACCTCCTTCAAGCCCGCATCAGACGTTCCCCGAAACAAAGCATGAGCCTCGCCCATAAGCCTCTCATCCCAACAGCGAGATTTCTCTGCCAAATCCAATTGATCGAATAAAGCCTTCACCTCGACAATATCAGAACTTTTCTCCGCTCCATAACAAGCTTCCAGTATATATTTTTGTTCATCGTTAGAGTATTCCAGTGCAGTCACAGAGAGCCAGCTGCATTTATTTTCCTGAATATCCGTCCCAATCTTCCCTGCGATAAGAGGGTCACCGTAAACATCGAGAAAATCATGTCTGGCTTGCAAATTAGCCCAAGAGTCATGGCAGCTTTGTACAACTCGGTCAACCGCTTCTGACTTGCAATATCAAGATATAGCATTAGGTATGAGCCATTGGGACGTATAGGGTATAGTTCGAAGACTTGTTCTCGTACAAGCTCACCTGGGCCAGGCTAAAAACCCTGAAGAGGAGTAGAAATGTTCTAAGAAGGGAAGGAAACGCAATGTAGACATGAATAATCCGGCCCCAGTTTTCATCAGGTCCTTTTTGCAATCACTCTCGGAATATCAACGGATCAAAACTTGAAGTCATGGAAAAGACTCGGACTAGCCAGCTAATACTACTAGTAGTATCTCATTCTCCCCATCTCAAGCAATAATACCTTGGTCCGAGTCAGCCTCATGTCGATGGAGCTATCAACTTGAATCTTCGTGAGTTTGAATTTGGGGGCTACCTAAGCAACTTGAACTTGAACCTTCAACCAGGTGCAAGAAGGAAAACTAGTCTCCTCTATCGAACAGGTCATCTTTCAGGCAAAACTCCCTCTAGCTGGAAGCAATTATCCCACGTAGCATACAGCGAAGTGACTACCCTAGCTAGCAGCACCCTTAACAAACTTGAACAAAAACATTCAATTCCCATTGTAAGTAATACTAGTAACTAGTTATTCCCTGATTGGTTAAAGTAATCCTATCCCATCCCACTCATACAGCGTCACGGTATCTCCTGTCGTAAAAGTAAACAAAGAATCCGAAAAGAAACTACTAGTAACACCACCTCGAGCTAACCTAACCTAAAGGGCCCGGGGAACCAACGGTCCCTTCCATCCTAGGAAGTAATCAATTCTATCCCGCAGACGCATAGACACAGGTTCGATACCCGAGACATTCTCAGCCTCATTCTCATTCTCATTCATCGTCTCAGAAACAGACTCCTCCATATGAACCAAGATGTGATCATCTCCCTCTCGTTGATCATCAACACCAGGCAAAATGACGATGGAACAGTCGTGCAGGACAGGCGGATCCCCTTCTATCGCACAAGAGATTTGATACTCACCATCCTTAACTCCCGCTTTAGCTACGGCATCAGCTATGCGTTTGACCTCGGGATGAACGGGGGTATAGAGGTGCCAATGATGTTCCGGATCTCCGCCCGCACACCAAACCTCGGGGAATTGTCTTCTGAGAAAGGGAAATGGGGCCCCCATTTGATAGCGCGCCCAGTACTCCCGGAAAATCATGATCGAATACCAGATGCGGAATGGGTCAAAGGCGTAATCAATGTACTTCAACCACTTTAACCAGCGATTTCGTGGCTTGCTACTCTGCAGAGTGGTAGAAGGGATAGAAGTTGGTTCTTCCTTTGGGCTAGTGAGGAGGAATTTCACCCCGGAGCCCTTGTAGATTGCTTCGGCTTTGACAGATTCGCGATCTTGCATCTGAGCAACGTCCTCACGCAGTTCGTCCTCAACGCCGGCCTCGCTATACTCGTTCGATCTGATACGAGGTATCCTGATCCGCAATCCTTTGGCAATTTTCACCTCCCACGTGATGGCAAACTTATCGAGGTTCGATCGACTAGCTAAGATCTCCACCCTAGAAACACCGATTGTATTGCCATTGCCCAGGTGCTGGAGATGGATATCTTGATAGCCGGGTTTCAGCAACGAGCAGCAAAACTCCCCCTGAGGGCCGCCATGGATATAAAGCCAAAGGCCACACCTTTCGGCCCAGAAATCGGTTTGGATGAGATTGATCGAACAGGTGGCGTGATATCTGACGAGACGAAATGATTCGTTGTCTGACAAAATATCCTCGTCGATTTCTTGACCGACGTTGAAATCCTTGAGATAACCAAAGAAATTTGAATGGCAGGGTCGGAGGGGTAGGATTAGCCGAGATGATATTAGCATCTGGCCCATGAGACAACCTTCAACGATCTTGTATCGTTTCAAATGGCTTGTACGGAATTCCAAGCCGATATTCTGCGGAACGACAAAGTACACATAGCCATGTTCGTCTGGCGGCAATCGCGGCAAGCCAGGAACGAGGAGTTCACGCCAACCAGGTCGACCATCCTGTAGCGGCACTGAGAGGGTGATTTTGACCTGATACACAGCGGGTTCCATACCAGAAGGTGTGACTATATGAAACCTCCCCGCAGTGAAGGCAAGGCGTGGTTCTGGTTCCTTTTCGCTCTCACCCGTGGAATTGTTATCCGTGATCCAAATGGGCAGTGGTTGCACGAGAACAGCAGCACCGGACTGGCCAGGGCTAACACTGAAAGAAGCATTGTCCGCATTGTCTAGATCGTCCGAATCTCCCGGCAGACCTGTGAAGTCACACGGACTCCCAATAGTTGCAACGGTGGAAAGCTTCTCCAGATCAGACTGGGACCGAGAAACTGCGTCGCGAGCCTGATGACTGGATTTGGAAGGTGTGACAGGGGATCGCGTGGACAAGCGTATAATGGAACTTCCATCGTTATGCTTCAATACCCGACGATCCAGACTCACGTCCTTATCCTCTCTCTTTTTGTTGGTTCTGCTCTCCTTGAACAGCGGCGAGATATCATTCTCGAATCGGCGGAAGTCGGCCTCGATAATAGGCGCGGATTTGCCTCTCGATAGCGAGGGGGATTGCGAGGGGGATTGCGAGAGGGGCAGCGAGCCCTTGCTCGACTCAGAACGAGACTGGCCATGGCCGAGATGGGAACGAGGACGAGGGATCAAGCTGCGCTGGTTGGAATCGGAGTTCGAATTCGAGTTGGAGTTGGAACTGGTAGAGTGAGAGTGTTTGATCGGGGAGGGTGTCGAAGGAAGGCTAGGTGCTGCGACGAGCTTTTTGCCTCTGTTGTACCCTCTCTCCGAGTCTGTTACTGAATCCGGCAATGAAGCAGCCTTTGCAGATCTTTTGCGTGGGAGAAATGTTCCGAGAACTTGAGGTGATCCGCCGCTCTTTCGATCCGGGCTCCCGAGAGTAGAACTAAATTGATCGGAATCCTGTTCGTTCAGATCCAGATCCAGCTCCTGAATCCGATCCTGGAAAGGCGAACTATCCAGCTCCAATTCCCCCAAAAACGGATCAGGAAGTATATCATCACCCAAAAACCCGTCCCGATGCAACTCATTCTGCACGATAATACTCTCCGAATTCGAGGCGGCAGAGGGACTTTCCGCGTCGGGGAGTGAGGGTGAGGGTGACTCGGCACGTGGATTGAGGAGTGTGCCCAGAAGAGCCATATCTGGCGAGTCTTGCTCAAGTGGTTCAGAAGACTCGGTGATAGATTCAGGGCTCGGTGTGACAGGCCTCACACCGAGAGAAGACACATGCACAGCGGGGGCTTCATCCAACCCAGCATCAAGATCGTTCACGTCTCGAATCAACACATCAGGTTCAGGTCCAGGCCTAGGCCCAGTCTCATTCTCTTCCCCCTTCCTCGAAAGAGAGAAATCCTTCACGAAAGAAGTCGACGGTGTACGCGTATCTAGCACGAGGAATTCGGTGTTGGGCGTGCAATAGACCTGCGTATTCGGCATGGTTAGTATCGGCAATGTTCATTCAATCGGTTGTGGTCAGATCAGATCAGATCCGTAGCTAGGCAGCTGGCCTAGCATAGCTTCAGCTTTGAGTTCGACTTCGACTTACATCGACGGAGATGAGGACTTCCACGTCTGCTTGGTCGTTGCCTTTCCAGGTACACCAGAGGTCAAGATTGGTGAAGGGGATGTAGTATGGTGATGAAGGATCCATGTTGGAGATGGGAGATGATAGGGAAGAGGGAAGTGAGAAGGGGAGAAGGTAAGTGTCAACATCGAGTCAACATTTGAGTGTGGGTGGTGGTGGTGGGAGTACCCACGGAAGGTGCCTAATGAGGAGAGTGAAAAGAAAAGTAAGGAAGGAGCGAACCATCTGATTAAAATGGGAAGAAGAAGAAGAAGAAGTATATACACACAGGAAGAACAGAGCACTTTTGAAAGAATAATACCACCCGTCCTCCCTCTACCAGCGCCAGGGAAAAGTGTCCAGTAAACACAAGAGTGAAAGAAAAGAACTGCAGAACAGAAAAGCAGAAGACCACCCACCCACCAGAAACCAGAAAAACAACCGTGATATCTAACACCCCGGTCTATCCAGACAGACAGGAAAAATGAACATAGTGTACCAGACCAAACCAGACCAGACCATACCATACCATACCGCAGTGCAAAAGCCAAAGCCAAAGCCAAGAGGACTGGACCATCGAGGTCAATCTAGGCAAAGAGAGGAAAGAAAAAGAGAGCGCAAGTGTGAAGCCAGGGCCACCAGAGCCACCAGAGCCAAATATAATCCCACTTCAGCAAGAATCATCGAGGGGTCCCATTCGCCGAATCCGGATGGTCAAATTTGAAGGGCGCAGAGCCGGCCGCGGTGCCTTCGGGACCCATCTGAGAAGGGAGGATCGGAGTGCCCGAGGGCGAGCCAGCCGTAGCCGGATCGTAATATTCCCTCGGACTCCCATTAAGACTCGGATAACTGCGATTGAGATTCCGTTGGAGCGGGGGGGAGGGTAGTCGAGCTCGTACTCGTGGCGTAGGCGGACCGGGGGTATCCCTGAGTTTGAGCCATCATCGCTCCTGTCGAATCCGGGGACTTTGCGCACCCAAAAGAAAAGAAATTTAGCCAGGGCTGTTCCCTACACTCACTGATTTGAAGAGGGGTGCCGTACAGGTGTGCCAGACTGGTTCATCGCCATCAACTGTCCCACGGCCGCGTTCTGCTGGCTGGTGCGAGCTTGCCCGGAGGGATCGGCCATCTGGGACAGTGGAGCTGATGGCGGCATCCCATAGACCTAGGAAGTGGGTTAGCTAAAGTCTCTCTGCAAGATGGGGCCTCATGCTGCAAATGTATGCTGCAAACAAACGCACCATTCCGTAATCTGGCATTACTTGGCTGCCTGAGTAGCCCCCCCCATCGTTGGCGTTTGGTAGGATCCTGGTTGGCTAGGGTAGATCGGTGCAGGTTGACCGTATGCGTCCATCTGGCGAGCCATGCGATTGTCATCATAGATGCTTTGTCGACCGTAGTCGATGGAGGTGCGGTGACGCTTGACGGGAGGTTGTTGGTAATAGCCATAATCTGATCTCGCCGCCGTTGGATAGCCACTGAAACCTGTCGATGGGGGGGATTCCCTGGACGGGCTGACGATCTGGCGACCGCGGAGGAAGGGCCTGTGGGAACTCGTCCGGTCGAGGCGCAGAACGTTTCCTGGTCATGATGAGCCACTGTTCTGGTCGCTTTGGGGATGGGCGAGACTTACATCATGGTACGCGGCTCCTTGCGAATGCGCAGCTTCACACCTTGGTCTGCAAACGAGCGCGAAAGAAAAGTAGATTCCATCATCCCTGGGAAGTTCTTGGGAGGCGAAACTTGAGGGTCAAGTCAGCACCGTAGAGCACCTTCGCGGCTGGAGTCTTCTTACCTTTGAATCGGTCTGAGATGATGGTCTTCAGGGTCACGACATTTTGCCTGTGAAGTCTGGTTAGTTTCAATTCTCTGTGCTGCACTGAAGTCTCGTCTCGACTCGTCTCTCGACTCGACCCGACCGCTCGCGTGATCACTTTACTTACTTGCGCATTTCGTACAGGGTAAACTTGAGACGAAATTCACCCTCGATCTTCACCGACAGATCTCCGAAGACGAAGAAGCCACCATCTAGCAACGATTAGATCACTGGTTCAGCTGCAGAGAACGAAGCGACCACTTACCACTGTTGTCCACGTCTTTTAGACGGTGAAGGGACGAGACCAGCGTTCCTGCCAAGGCAGTCGATGGAGCGACGGGCACTGGACGATCATCTGAGGCATCGTACAGACTGCAGGTCATAAAATAATAAGGACTTTGGAGGTAGTGTCTGGAGCGCGGAGCGCGGGGAGATCAGCCACCAATGTCCACACACACGCACAATCGCACACAATCACAGCTCCCACGCCCCGAGTCGGCGCACGACGGGAGAGACGGAGGGATCAGAAAGGCATTGATTGCAATGGGAACGACTTACTGCGCTAGGTAGGAGTCCTCTGGTCGCACCCGAAGCTGTACGATCGGCGGAGGATCGATGGGTTTGCGCTCTGTAGACACGCCGGTTAGAACTGAGCTTGACGAGGAATCTCGATTCGTCTGCCAACGAGATCCGGCTCCAAATGCAAGATCAGGATGAGGACAATGAGCAGAATGAAGATCCGAACCGATCCCAATCCAGATCTCGGGCTAGCCTAGCCCAACCCAACCCAACCCACCCCACTTTGTGATGGGATGAGGGGAGGAACTGGAACGTGCTCGCAGGCCGCGGGCAGATCAGAGACGAGGGAAATGGATGAGAGGGACAGCGTACCTTTCTCCTTGCCCCCAGCCACGCGCGCCCGGTCGGGCTGCTGGCGAATGGTCAGGTCAAAGTCACTGTCGTTGGACAACATGGTCAGTTGGGAAGCCTGGACCGGCGAGTAAGAGTTGCGACGCAGTCAAGCGAGAGGGCGGGGGAGTTGAGGGTGGAAAAGAGAGGGAATAGTGAAAGAGAGGCGAATATGTGAGTGAAGCGGGCGCAAGCGCAACGGTAACGGCAACAAAGAGAAGCGAAGAGAAGAGAAGATAGCAATTACGAACCTCTGTGCTTCACGCGAGAGAGAGGCGTCGTACGTCGATGCACTCATCAAGACGACGGCGAGGTGGAACCCAAATCCGATGACAGTAAGTGAACCACGGCGGGCGATGGGTCAAGTAGAGTAGGGTAAGTATGGTAGAGAGTAAGTCAGAACAGTTGGGTGGTAGTAAGTAGTTGGGTAGAGTGAAAAAGAAGAAGAGCTGTGGTGGGGAGATGAAAGGTGCGGGATGCGCGGACTACCATGGATGAGAGTTGACGGAAACGGAGGAAGAGAGTGGTAGAGTAGAAGTGGTGGTAGAGGTTGTGGAAGTGAAGTGGTAGTGGAAGTGGTAGAGTGGTGTCGTCAACGCAAGCGGAAGTAGCAGAAGTGCAGTCGGAGTGTAGTCAGAGTGTAGTATAGCAGTGGTGGTGGTGGTGGTGGTGGTGGTGGTAGTCACTGCTATACTGAACTGGCAATCACTGCTGCACTGCACACTGCACTGTGTATACCCGGTAGCTCCTGCCCTTCTGCCCTGCTGCTCGTACCTGCAGATAAAATCAAAAAATCACTAGTCACTTCAGCGCCTGAGGCACAAAGCACGCCTAAGGCCCCAAATCGGCCCGGCTTGTCTAGTCTCTGGCCCTTCCTCCAATGATAATCTCTAAAGTCCCTTTGCAGAAAACCTCAAAGAAAATTTTCCCTAAACAGCTGAAGGTGGAGCACACTCAAGACTCGACCGTTAGGCGGAGGGGAAGAGAGTGGATGGACAAGGGGACCAGAGTCAGGTTCAGCTGGTATCGACCACGGTCCACGCTGAAAGGGGGCCCACTGTTGGCTTTTTCTGGTTTTGATTTTGGGGTTTTTGATTTTTGGGGGGGGCGAATTGGCTGCGCACGTCGATCCGGAATGATGCGCACATTCGCTCGGCCGAACCTTAGCGGTAGTGGAAGTGCGGTACTGCGGTAGTGCGATAGTCCGGTACCGGGTACCCTATCGTGCTGGGCCCTGTGCTTCTCCCCCGGTACAAGGTTTGCTTGGTCTGCTAAGGTGCAGCTCACTAGCACCTCACTCGCACCGTTGAGTAGTTCGAGTTCCTGGATTCGCGGCTATGCAGGTGATGCGCAAAGTGGACTCGGCCCCTGGTCCGGCGCCTAGCATTCCAGTCCGGGTGGACACAGTGGAGGGCAGGACAGCACAGCACAGCACACTCGTTACTGCGGAAGATATGATACTATCTGTACTCGTATGCTGCCGACACTGGTACTGAACGTTATGCTGACAGGACACTCGGTCTCGCCTCTGGACTGTCTCAGCTGTGGCAACTCGTAACTCTCGCCTCGCAATCGCAACTCTCAATCCTTGCCCAACTGCTCGGCAGATGACCCACTAGTCACTAGCCTAGCAATCGCTGATGGCGGAGAAAGGAGGCGTGTGCACCACACCCCCCTTGGATCCCCCGCTTCGATCGCCTGCTCTGCTAAGGTCGGGTTAGCCTGGTCCTTCTTTAGCTTTATCACTTCCGATTTCAAGCCACTGCCACAAGGGTCAAGGGTCTGACCGTAATCGTAATCCGTAGCTTACTCCAGCACTCGTAAACTTACTCCCTAGCCTTGACTTTTGACTGGTTTGAGTTGACTTATGTCATCCGATGTGATATCGATGGCTCTCCTAGGGTAGCCCTGCGAAGAAAGGGGCTGCACTTGGACTTCCTCTCAACTCAACTCTCCTTCCTTATAAACTGAGGAGGATGAGATGCGCTTTCTCGCTTTTGTCTCTTTGAATGAGTGTGGGTGTTGGCTTGGGCGTGGTCTGATGCGATGTGATGCGCGTCTGTGTCGTCCAACAATTGCGCTGTTTTCAACTGGAACCCAGGGTCAAGCGCTCGATGGACTCGACTCGATAAGACTCGATATTCGATATTTGCGATAAATTCGATGCGACGCGATGCGATGCGACACGATTCAATATTCCCCAATGCGATATAATCCGATGCGATCGAATGCGCCTGGGTCTGTTGTATACCTTGACCCCCAACCCAAACCCAGCGCGACAGTGACAGTGATAGCGATAGCAATAATGAGCAACAGATTCGAATAACCAAAGACAACCCCACGCGATCGCAGCGCGCTCCGAACAAAGACGAATGAGTGTACCGACAGGGACGGGGAGTGTGAGAAGCCGATAAGGAACGGGAAACTCGAAGGTCAAACGAGGCATCCCGAGACCATACTGTGATGTGAAGCGATGCGATGCGATGCGATGCGAAGAGTCGAGTCGAGTTGAGTTGCGGTCGATCGAATCAAATCAAATCAATCTGCGTGCGCGACAAATCCACAAATCCAAAGGAGAGAAAACAAAATCCAAAATCCAAAAGGGACAAGGATATTATAGAGCCAAATAAGAAAGAGAGAGAAAAATGCGGCCACAGCAGCAAGAAGAAGCTGGGCAGACAGAGCACGAACCCTCCTGCATACAGTATGGAGACGTGGATTCGAACTCGATGCGTCACATTGCATTGCGCCTGAGATGAGAGGATATCCAGGCTGAGATCCTGCAGATCGGTTCAAATCAGTTTAGTTCAGTCCAGTCCAGTCCAGTTCAGTCTAGTACATATGTACACTGCTCTGCTATGTACCGGAGATCCACCACACCTGTCACGTCACAGCGTGGTATGACTATGGTTATGGCTTTGGCTATAGCTATGGTTTGTTTGGGAGCCTTACCTGATCTGCTAAAATCTGCTAAACTTACGCCCCATCCCACTCTCCTCCGGTCCGGGGAATGAGAAATGGCCGAGCACACCTGCGCGATCGGGCATCGTGCATCGTCATCACGGCTTTTCGCCCATCGAGCCCTGCCATAGGGCCGGGTGATAGGGGGAGGCGTGCGGGGCTGGCTGGGTCGGGGGGAGCCGGTGTTTGCAGATCAGTTGTCTTGTCCTGTCCTGCCTTGCCCTGCCCTGTCATTTTCTGCTTCATTTCTGACCAAGGCCGCTTGTCCTTTTTGCTGAATCGTCTGAATGAACTGGACTATAGTATGGATGGATGTACATACATACAGTACGTTGCTGCGCCACACTTGTTGTGTCAGTGGCATTCATCTCAGCCCAGCCCAGGCCCATAGGGATGCGAAGCGATGCGATGTGACGCGATGTGATATGATGCGCTGCGTTGCTTGCCTGTTGCTTCTTTTCTTGCCTTTTTGCCCGGTTTGCGCTTTAGCTGGGCTGAGGGTACTTTTGTTTTTTTTCAGCCACCTCGCCCTTCCACCAGAGGTGGCAGATTGGAAACGGAAACGGAAACGGAAACAGAAACAATACCGTACTGTACCTACTTTTGCATGATCTTGGAATTCGACTCGACCGTTGCGGGATTGTGATCGGATCGGATCAGATCAGACCAGATCAAACCAGACCAGATCAAACCAAACCAAACCCCCGGCTCGGGGCGCTTCGTGGGGGTGGGCAGTTTGAGGAGGGGGAGGGGGCAAACGCAAACGCAAATGCAAATGCGCAACTGGCAGATGCAGCCAGCACCGCACCGCAGCTGGCTGGATATGCCAAACGGACCACTTGGAGGCAAAGCTGCATGGCTCTCCGCACCGGGACCGATAGCGCGGGCGATCATGCAAGGGTGAGACTTTTGGGTACAGAGTACGGATACTAATACCGTACAATGCTTTTTTGTCGGATTATCTCATCATAAAGCGAAAAGGCATTCGGTCAATGGTAAATGCTCACCTCACCTCACCTAACCCAACCTAACCTCACCGACCCGACCCGACAGATTCATTGCGCTTGCGCGGTGGGCAAGGGAAGGGACCCGCTTTGGCTTTGGTCTGGGAATTTCGAATTCGGTCCCGGTCCACTGGGGATACCTCGTAGAATGAGCAAATCCTGCAAGTATTTTCCCGTCGCAATGATCTCGAGTCAAGGTACGGAGTACATACAGTATGTTGACGCAGATAACAGGGGAAATCATACGGAGTATCCGTACAGTACTCATATTCCTCCTCCTCTTGCGGGAAGCACTGCCAAACACGCTAAATCTCATGCATTGCGCCGTGTTCCTCCACTCCACGATGCATGCTGCCGGTAGCCGTCGTGGCCACCTAACCCTGTATGCAGAGGCGGTGCTATCGCCTAATCACCATGCGGGTAGGCCTGAGGATAGCATGGATGGAGCCAAAACTGACATGACATGGCTTGGCTTGGCTTGGATTAGACGTGTCCAGTTTTATCCGTCTGTGACAGATCTGAGCTCCGACTCGGGAGCGTCCGAGAGCGAAGATCCCATAGGCCCGGATGTCCAGGAGAAAAAAGAAAGTAAAATCAAAAAAGGGGCCCCCGGGGGGGGGGGGGAGGAGGAGAGGAGAAGGTCGAGCGATGTGAAAAAGAAAACCAAAATCAAAAAGAACAAGTCGCAAGGAGCAGGCAGGACACAGGAAATCTCTGACCTCCTCGTCCTTAGAAATGGGTGGGAAACTAGGCCAGGGCGTGGGGATGATGAAGTGGCCCGGGAAATTTAATTAGTGGGCACCTTCGTGGCTATCGTACAGCGAAGCGTTGTGTGCTGTACACAGTACATACCCAGGTGGCATTATTGACAGAGGAAAACAACCCCTTAAAAGCTCTGATGAGTAAGTATTGTGTCAACTAGTAGTTAGTGCTAGCATAGTACCTAGTTATAGTACAGTAGTAAATACATAACTCGAACTAGATAGCTACGCATGTGTGGTACACTAACAGTGACAGCGGCATGCCCGCCCGCATCCAGGCGAACCACGGCACCCTGAAACGCTACGCGGTTATGCTTAAATCGCGGTGTTCCGTGGTTTTCCTGCCGATCACACAGCGACTAGATCCAAATGCGTTACTCGTATGCGGAACTGCGTAGATTGGCTTACGTCGTTAGATAAACGGAACTACAGCATTGCATATCTATTGATTCCTACTTCGAACTATATCAGTATACTCTCGGTGGCCCATGTGCTTGACTGGTCGAAATTCTCCGGTCTGAGTGGATCCAATCTGGCCCGGCCATGTCCTCCAGGGCTCTTACGAGTACAGTACTCTCTTCCCCTTTCGGCTCCTGTCTAGACAAACCCCCTTGATAGCACAGGTCAGATCCTAGCTCACGCTGAGTACTACCCTAGGCTGCAGTGACCGCGATCTGATGTACGTGAAAATCTACTCAAATCACTTTAAACTTTAGCATGGACCGAGCGCATTCCTACATTTGTAGGGCGTCGCGGTGCCCCGCGTTCGCAGGTTGGTAATTGAGTTTTGTCGTGAGGCCGTGCGGGCGCTCGGTCCTGGGGATACTGTATACCTAGAGTAGTAATACTAGTTACTAGTAGTTAGTAGGTATATACACCGTGACTGCTGACATTTGCCTTCGTACTAATGTTCGAGTTTACTAGTATCTTTGGACCTTGCTGGAGACTTAATTGTGGACAAGAAATAACTTCGCGCTAATCAGTGTGATCTCGTCTCGAGTATGTCATTGGTACAAGCAGTCGGTAGGTACGCACTGACGAGGCGAGGGGCAAAGAACTACAGAGTGCGACTAGTACACATACATCATCGATTCAAGTTGGGACTTACTAGGTCCAGAACCTGAACAAAGACAAACTGGAACTCGAACTCTCCTCACAAGGTGATGTGAATACAAGGTGATGAATTAAAAAGAATACCCAACAAAAAGACAAACGCCGAGCGCCACCGACGCTCCTGGCTGAACAACTAGAAATCCCCAAAAAGCACCGAGCAACAATGCCTGCGGCACGCAGGTCTTCCTCGGCTGGGTCGACAGTCCAGTCACCCACCATAGTAGCCATGACCCAAAAAAAAAGATGATAGAAGAATGAAGCTGGGATACAAGAAAATGTCCATGTAAGAAACCAGAAAAGAAAAGCATAGTAGCAAGAGTAGAAGAAGAAGAAAATTTGGAGAAATAAATGGAAACAGCAGGGACCAAAAACAAAAACGCCCTGTTCAGATGCTGCGCGGAGATGTTTCTCATGTCCCCATCACCACGTCGCCGTCTACTTCGTATTCGCCATCAGCGTCTGGGTCGTCTTCACCTTCGGCATCCATGTCTGGATCAATGCCGTTGGTATTGGTGTTGGTGTTGTTATTGGTATTGGTATTAACGGCAGCCTTGGCCGCTTTCCTGTCGGCTGACCCAGGTTCCGCAGGTATAACTACTTGGACCTTCTCGACAAGTGCCTTTCGACTGACTGATTGCGGAGTTTTGGAATGATTGTCGGACTGTTTTCCCCGGACACGCTGTGAAACTGCTGTGCCAGGGGACTGGGATTTCGTTTTCGAATTGGACTTCTTGGGAGTTTTGGGTGGTTGCTGGATTGCGGGTTCGTCGTATTCAACCCCATTTGTTTCAATCGCTTCCTCAGGCTCCCCTTCGGCGTCGGGATCCTCATCCTCATCCACATCCTCATCAGCTACCCCATTGACCTGCCCGGTTGCCTTCCCGCCTTCCGAGGTCTCATCCAATACAAGACCAAGATCTTCGGGGCTTGGGTCTAGCACGGCCTCCTCGTCCATGACTTCGTCCTCGTCAAGGTCGACGCCGTTAGTTTGAATGGAAGTTGCCTCTGGGTCTGGCATCTTCGCGCTGCGACCGCGGCGCATCGGGGTGTTGCCTGTAGGAGTGAAAAGTGGCAGCCCTGACGGTCGTCGAGGAGTATTACGACCACTAGTTCGAGTAGCTGTCGGGGTCATTGAAGGCCGAGAACTTAGTTTAGCGCCGTGTGGACGACCGGGTTTGCGCTTAGACGCCGGAGGAACATGCACGGGAGGCCAAAGTTCAAATCGTGATGCTGGGATACCGGCGGCAGGGTTCGGGACAGGAGCCAAAGTGTGCTCAGGCTCATGTATGCCATTTGTTTGCATGAGTGCAGTAGAGGGAGGACCGGCGGAATCCCCGAAGCTGTCTGCATTAACCCCATTTACAGCTGGCTCTTCGTCACTGGTCCCATTCGCTTTTGTTTCTGACTCTTCATCTTCCTCTTCCTCCTCCTCAATATCTTCTCGGGGTGCAACAGCGTGAAGAGGAGCGCGGTCGAAATGAGTCTGGTTGTTCCGGCCCATGATGTAAGGCGTCCAGAGCAATGCGTCCGGGTTTAGTGTGACATAACCTTTGCTCTCCCAATTTTGGATGACCTCCTCGAAGTACTTGGTATCGAGACGGAATGCATAGGTTTTCGTGACAGGATCCCGCACAAGAGCACGGAGTCCCTCGAGTGCAGAAACAAGATCATCGGCGGTCATGCCTGTACGGTCGGAGAGGTCTGCAATACTGATGGGTGTTTTGAGGTCTCGAAGTTGGTAGGATAGGATTAGACGCCAATAGTTGCGGTAGGAGACAAGACCCATATCAGAGAGGGGCTTCTCAGGGGAGCCGCTTTTGCCTTCGATGCGGGTGAGAAGATATGAGAAGTCGATGAGGAGGTTGCCGTAGCCTTTCCGTTGGTGGATGGGGAGGGTAAGAATACACGAGACATTGTTTGCCGAGCTTGGACGCTTTTCTTTGCTGAAATAGCCGACAAAGTGACACCCAAGATCGTCGTACTCGCTCATGACATAGAACAAGAATGGTTCAACGTCGTAGTAAAGGGTCTTGGAGCCGAGGAATAGTTTGGCAAGAAGACACAGATTTTGACAGTAGACGGGGTTCTTTCTTCCGTCAACTTCGAATATCGAGATTGAGCCATCACGATAAATCTCGTCGCCAGGTGGGTGTTTGGCAGGGCACTTGAGCTTGTGTCGCCAAGCGACATAATCCGAGTTCATGTATTTGAGGCAGAATTCACAGATATAAAGTACCCGATTGCGGCTATACTCTTCCGGGTAGGGTGCAGCGTACCAGGTCTCGATCTCGTAGCCACCAAAGTTGATGTGCTTGATCTTGGAAGGTGGACCAGACACCTTGGCTGATGCAGTCGGCGCCGCTTCGCCATTCAGCTCTGCTTCTCGTACCCGGCGCTGCCATTCTTCTTCAGCTTTTTGACGGGCCGACTCAAACTTTTCGCGGTCACCCTGTAAGGGCAGAGTCTTTGTTGTATCTGCTTCGACTTCGGACAAGATGCCACCGTATGGCTTCTTAGTCTCATCACTGTCTCGGTCATTGAAAGGAGCAAAGTAGTTGTGGGGAGCAGGAGGAATCGGGGCGAAATGAGCTTGGAGTTCTTGGGACGCGGACGCGGGCTTCGGGACTTTCTTTTTATGACTGCGCTTCGGTCGGCTTTGTGTACTGAGAATCCGAGTGACTTTGTTTTCGTCCAGCCGGAATCCCACGACGAGTTTGTGAAATTGCTTGGACACTATCCGGCAATGTTCTCGCTCGACTCCGCGGGTTCGTCTTGGGCGCACCGACCGGGATTCTTCAGTGGCTACATCACCGCCATTCTGAAGAGGGACTTCGTTTTCATCCGGGTGATCTGTTTGTCGTCGTCGCTTTCTAAGCACCGGGACATGCTCGTCGGCATCAGCAGATGAAGCCTTCCTCTTGCGTAATGATCGCGAGCTGTTCAATAACTCGTCGCTAATGTTGGTGTCGAAAATGGAATGAAAATCGGAACCCTCCTTTCCCGCATGGGCCGGCATGAGCTCCTTCTTGAGATAGGGGGGCTCCGCCCCTAGCGTTTGGCGTCCGAGTCTCGGCATGGTTAGAGATGGGTCGATTGTCACGACAAGGAAGACATTTCCAGGGATCTACATGTTTCCACGTTAGCGAGTGGGCCCCATCGGCAAGGATCTGGGGGCGCCAAACGGGCGTTGCAAAGTTCCGCTCACCTTCTGAATCACCAAATGCTTCTTGATCGCGAGCGCATTGCCGATGAGCTGTCGGGATGCCGAGTCAGCAACCAGTGAAAAACGGGCTAGGGCTGAGGGCGGCTTAAGCTTTTAGCTCCGGCCCCCGCATAGAGTACTTACAGTGATCGCCACAACTAGTACATGTGAGCCATTCCTCGAAATCCTCACCTGGGTCGTGTTCTTCGTCTTGACTGCAAAAGCTGCGGGGCTTGTTAGTCCCAAGGCTAGGTCAAACTTTCACATCTCTTCAACCAGTTTGCACTCACATGCATATCACACGACTGCGATTATCGATTTCTTCATCTTCAGGTCCGTTACTCTCTGCTTCCCAGTCCCCTTCCTCCTCCTCCTCTTCTGGTGCCGAATCAGACTCGGATGCATCTCGGTCATTGTCGTCTTCAAATGCAGAGTCTGCTTCTCCTTCCGCATCAGCAATTCCAGATTCGGCTTCCGACGACCCATCATGATCTAAACCCTTCACAGCACCGACTGGTTCGGTCTCATCGTCATCGTCGCCACCTTCCTGCACGCCCTTCTTGCCCGAGTGTGCCTCATCGTTGCCATCTTCTTCGGCTACTTCTCCGGTGTACGCTCGGTGCACTGCGTCTTGAAGCTGTTGGTCCATGTGGTACAGGTCGGTTTCCTCCTCTCCGTCCGCGTCCAGGTCACTGTCAACCTGGTCCACAGCCGGATCGAGCATTCCCGGATCCTCATTCACTGGCGGCTCTGTCGCCGCCATTCTCAGTGCCACCGCAGCCGCCAGGTCGAACGCAAGAACTCGTCTCGGGCGACGCGCAAATGCGTTGGGGGATGTTGTTTTGTCTTTGTTCAAGGGCCAACCGAGATAAGCTACAGAGCCACCCCGCTCACATCGGTGTTGGCCGGGGGTGCATCGGGAGCCTAGGTTGGAGCGGCAAAGATTGGCACAGACAGTCGATATGTGTCAATCTTTGGAATTGTGCTTCGATCGCAAGTCAGGTAGGTCGAGCGCAATATAGCTAGAGAGCAGCAGAGGGTGTCAGTTGAGGTTGGGAGGATGGTTCGAGGTCACAAACACGTGTCGCAGGGGGGGACTAGAGACCTGATCGGAAGCCCAAACGGTCGAGCACGAGGAGTAGATATGCACAAGACGCGTCGAAGAGTAAACGAGGCCGTAAGTCCTTTGACAATCTTCACGAATGCGATGCGCTTTCCCCCTTGACCTGGGGGAGTGTCGTTGCAGTGGCTGACTCAGAACGCGCTAATCTGCTTTGGGTCTCGCAGACCTCGCAAACCGCCGCCCGCTGCTCTCCGCCCTTCACGACTCCCCTCCTTGCGATCTCCCACAACATAGGCCTGCTGTTCAGGTGTTCCTTGGTCGTTGTTACTCGCTTGATCCTCGCAAACTTTCACCATGCCCGTTCCCTTCGAGGCCCTCCTGCCCTGGGGCATCATTGCCACCGTATGTCTCGACAACTCCCCTCGACCAGTCCCTACCGAGCTATTACTCACCACCATTCACAGATGTTCGGCGTGACTGGTGTTGGTCTTTACTACACCAAGCACCTTGGAAACGAGGGCAAGAAGACCCGCTGGAACAGGGATCTGTGGGATAGAGTAAGTCGTTCCTCAACTCCACCTCCATCGGCTGCGGTCGGGAACTCAGCTCGCTCTGAATGTCAACTACGGGAACTCTCTGGATGCCAACTAACACATGTGCAGCAAAGTAAGTGATATACGATACCAATGCGATCGACCGCGATTTCGACTGCGATTGCGACTGCGACCTTCCTGCGAGCGATCTATTCGAACCCCCTTCACCGTGAAGATTTAACCGAACTGGGACTAACAATTGAATCAATCAGTGATGGAGCGTGACCTCCGCCTTACCGGAACGTGGAGAGGACAGTCCAGTAACCACCAGGCGCCCCCGGGCTTCGAGTTGAGCAACCAATGGAAGGTATGGAACAAATAGAAACAGCAGATGCACCTCGATACCTGACAGGTTACTAATTCCCCGACTCCTACAGATCGAGCGACGGATTTTCTAAATTCAAAAATTGCAACGTTTCATCCTTCTATATCTGCGTTTTCCCTGTTTCGCGATCACTCTACATACCTTCCTACGCAATTTTTAGAAACATCGCTGTATCATACCATTTCAATCGTTCCAATGTCCACACTCGATGGTAGTCTATGCAGTGCCTGGTCAAACGAAGGCTATTGGATCTGCGAAGCCAATCCCCGAATCCCTCGGATTTCACTGTCACGAAGGTGCATATCGAAATACTGCGCCAAGGCCTTGACCCGGTCATGCTCGCTTTCAATAGTCTGCAGAACCTCTGTTTGCCCATGCATCCTTCTCTTGACGTCCTTCCCGGCCAGACTGCACTGTCCGATGATCTCTTGCCCTGTCGAATCAAGGATCATCCGCGTGCAGACAAATCTTTGAGTAAACCAGCTAGCCCGCCTCTGACTAACGCCAAAATTCATGAGTTCGAAATCTTGCGGCAGGAGCTCCATGTCCGCAAAGCATATCATGGACAGCCAAGTGCTTTCGGGGTTGTGTCTAGTTTGGTAGATCCAAAACTTCTGACTCTTGTCTGTAGCTTCAACCAGGCTGTCCTTGATTAAACGCATTTCCGACGGTGCGATACGTGTAGCAACGAGGCCCTCCTTTAGAAGCAAAGGCGCTGTAGCGTTGTAGGCACCGAATCCAACATCAACCTGCAACTTATTAATTGGGACAAGCGGAGAACGAATGAGAAACAAACTAACCATATATTTCACCTCATCAATGACAACAATCAAAGCCATATGGCTCCTGGAGTAGCAATTTAGTCAATGAATCCTCCCGCAAACAAATTGGGTTCATACAATTGTGAAAACAATCCATTTTCCACCCCCGTACCCACAGCCTGGCCAATTCTGGCGCCAATGGCATATACAACGTATCCCAGGGATCGCAGTATACTGTGAAATAACCCTGTGTTCTCCATGCAATATCCATCCAAACGTCGCTCAACCATCTTTTCGAACAAAGTCTCTGGATTTAGAGATATGGTGTGGTGCTGCGAGTAGTGCAGGCCCGAATTTCCCCACGGGATCGAACTAAGATGTCTCCTGTGCAGCTCGAATAATGTGCCAAGTGCATCTTTTGCAACATTTTGACGGACACTTTGAACCAACGAGGCGCTGGCCTCGCTGCTAGGGTATGAGATCCGGCTGAGGTATGTCTCAAGCTGCTCGTCGGTATATTTCGGCAGTTGAGTCATGGTGCGGAATGGGAACCCTAGGAGTACCCCGCCGGCGGTTGTTTATATCGTTCGTGGTGAAGAAAAGGAGGTGCCAATATAGAACCAGAGAGATCACCGAGGGGAAGACACAAGTTGATAAGTTTGAATATGAATGCCGTGTCAGACTTTCCGATCATAATCATCACAAGTGGGCGTCGGAATGGTTCCTTGATGACCAATTCGCACCCCACATTTGGCCGAGGCTTTTGGCGGGGAACCACACTTTCGCATGTTACTGTCTAAACAGCCAGGTGGCTACTAAATCCTCATTCTGAAGCAAATTACCCTTGGAATTTATGATTAAACAAGTCCAGGCATCCCCCATGGCGCAGCTTGATGCGGAGCTACCTCGATAACAATTCACTCCCTGAATCTAAACCTTGAAGAACTTGGAGAGAAGAGAAAAGTTTTGAGAAGAGAAAGAAAAGGACGCGGCGAAGGAGGTTTTGTTTACTTGTTTACTCCTGGGTCGCTCCTTTCAGGTGAAGTTCTATACAACTCTAGTAGTAGTAGCAGTAGTAGTAGTAGTAGTAGTAGTAGTAGTAGTAGTAGTAGTAGTAGTAGTAGTAGTAGTAGTAGTAGTAGTAGTAGTAGTAGTAGTAGTAGTAGTAGTAGTAGTAGTAGTAGTAGTAGTAGTAGTAGTAGTAGTAGTAGTATGCACCTGCCAAGCAGCGCTGTATAGTTCATCCTCTATGGAACATCCCTGTTATCAAAACACCGCATTTCCATCTCGGCTATCTAAATTCATCCCGAAGCATAATAATCTCTCTCCAGTTTGGTGATACTAGTCCCATCATCCAAAACCTCCACCGACTCTTCCAATTTATATCCTCCCCACCGAGGCAAAAGCACAGTCCACACATACCAATAGACCACCGCAAAAAGAATCCTGCTCGATCCCATTAGTCCAAGTCACTATAATTTTATATTTCGTATCTGTCCAAGGATGAGACGGTACTTACACACTGATACCAACAATGGCATACGTCGCATAAAAGAAATCAACATCACCCTGCCAATTCGGAGGCGGCACAAAGGGCGCAGCCAACAGCACCAAACAAACAATCACACGCAACCAAACAGCAGGAAGCCATGCTTTAAAGGGCCGAGGTCGATTAGGTTCTCTGTATCGCAAAATCAAAAGGCCAACCGTTATCGCTAGCGCGAAGAGCTGACCGGGATATCCTTCCACATCTAGGATGAAATTGTAGACATCTTGTTGTGGCGGAAGGGCAATGACCAACAGCGATGGCACGTAATGAACAATCAGGCCTCCGAGAGGCGTGTTGAAAGGCCGTGAAGATGAAATAACCTTCTGCCATGGTAGAAAGCCTTGACGAGCTATCTCTTGATTGACGCGAGCCTGGGGTAGGGTAGATTCCAGTCAGTATTGTATTGTAGTTATGTGGACAGTCGTGCTAAGGGACCAGACCAGACCAACTTACCAATGCAAAAGTCACCACCATCACATTCCCGGCTGCGGATATAGCAATTGCAAGAGGGAACAGTACCCTTCCGACACTATCGCCGAATAATCGCTCAAAGAGGAGCGCGCCGACGAGTTCGCCGCTGCTTTTGATTTCCTCAAATGGTATGACCAGGAGGTAGGATGCGTTGGCCAGGAGGTAGAGGCCGCCGGCTGTGAGGAGGGCAGATGGGCATACAGTTTTAATCGTGTGGATAGGGTTATGTACCTCGCCGAGAACATTATTGATGTTGCTCAGTCCTGCATAAGAATAGAAGACTTTAAACAGAGCCGTCGAAAGCAGACTCCAACTCCAATTAGAGCCCTCCCATATTGAATTCCAGGATGCAAAGTCGTTATGCATGTATCCTGGTGTAACCTGATGTGAGCTCCCAAAGAATTGGAGCAGAAGAACCCACAATCCAGTCAGTGACATGGCCCCTATTAGAAAGATCTTGACCCAGCCAAGCGCATTTTGAATCGCAATGCCCGTACGCAGAAAGCATCCATGGATGATAGTGATAATGGTTAATAGGCCGACAGCAAGTGCTTTGTGCTGAAGATCGGTCGGCTCAACTTTCAAAGCGAAGAGTGTATACTTTGCGAAGATAATGCAGTTACTTGCAGTGAATCCTAGCACAACAGCTTGCACGGCAATTAAAGTTGAAGCGAGAAATCTCGGTCGGGGATAGGTATACTCCAGGTACACCTGGAAGCCGATCCTTTTTAGCCTATGTGAATCTCGGCGTGAAGATGGTCAGAGAGATTATCTACCTTGTCCCCTCCCGAGCGAGGAAGCATGCATCCAAATTCCATCGAGATGGAGAGCCCACATGCGGCTAAAATGGTTCCGGCAATCCATACCAAAAGAGTGAGGCCGACACTTCCTGTCGATTTGACGATGGATCCTGGAGTTGCGAAGATGCCGCTTCCAATGACGCGAGATACGACTAGGATGTATGCGCTGGACCAGCTGAGGTTTTTCCCGGGATTTGGCCCCGGAAGGCTGTCTGGGAATCCATCGGTTATATCTGTGGAAGTGGCAAGCTGGCTATCAGTCTGGCCATTGTTTGTTTCTAGCAACGGTCGCGTCTCCCCCGTGGTCATCATGCGCGGTTGAGTTATCTAGTACTCTAACTAGTATGCGGAAACTGAGGATCGGTGTGAACTCCGGGAGGAGTGGTTTAAAAATTGAATAAGTTTCCTCAGACTGGAAGGAATATGTTGACCAGCCAAGGATTAGCCATTTTTAAGAGGTCTTGATGATAAACGTTGCTTGGAAATCAGCTGGGGTTTCCCCCCCCGGCACGCCATTCGGGCTGAATGTTGTGTGTTCGTCCTTGCGTGATGGATGACACGACTGATCAAATCAGTGAAACATGCCAATCAGATGTTCCAGAATGATTGAGCCGGAGTATTCGGATCGCATTTTGCAGAGTAAAAAGATAATGACCGGAGATGATTTTGATTTGTTGCTGAAATCGCCCTCTTAGCACTAAACTGCCCAGGTAAACTTGAAACTTGAATGGCCAAAGGGTGTGGTTGGAATGTGATTTTTGTTCAAGTCAGATTCAACCAGTGCGGCGAACGATAGATGTCACCGAGAAGCTACCAGCTAACCTATAACATTCAACCAAGGTTCCTTTCCTTAGTATCTGGGGTACACAAGTGCATTTTAAGTTCAGGTGGAACAGAAAGGCTAGAGCATGAATGACCAAATGATTTGAATAGTATCAGTCTATGAAGATCGACCGGCTTCACCAGGTAAACGGTATATATAGAAAGGAATTTTCTACGGGCCAAACAGCGACTTTCGCCTTGGCACAGGAGAATCACTACCCCGATCATTGAATGATGGAAGCTGTGTCATAGAATCCAGCCGAGGACTCGGAGTCGGAGCCGGTACAGAATCCGACTCCACTCCCGTCTCCGGCTCAATAATCTGCACACTAGCAGCAAACCCGATCCGCGATCTTTTCGGCGTTGGACTCATCCTCGACTCTGGCAGATCCGTATCATCGGCATCCGACTCAGCGAGCCGACTCCGTTTTGTAGACGCATTGCGCACTCCAATCTCTTCCTTTCTCACCTCATCCGGGATCGGCAATGGGTGCCGATCGAAGAATGTAGTCGGTTGTTGCAAATACATTGCCTCAGCAAAGCGATTGCCATTTTCATCTGTCATAGGCAAAAAGGCCTCTCTTTGAATGATATCATTCATAGCCGTATCATCCAGTAAGCTCCGCTCTGCGTGCTGCATCTCCATGTCCGACATCTCTTTTCTTCGCCGGAGCATGCGGTCTTCTAATGTATCCTGCAAAACCAATGTCTCGACATGAACAGGCCTGGTCTGACCGATTCGGTGAGCACGCTTGATGGCCTGGCTTTCGACCGTTGGCTGCCAAATTGGATTGATGATGTAGACGCGCGAGGCATGGGCGATGTGCAGTCCGTGCGAGGCCTGTCGCAGATCCATCAGTAGCACGCGAATGTCGCTCGATTCGCGGAAGAGTTCGAGATATTGCGTTCGGAGCTCGGGCTTCAGTGTACTGGCGTAAATGCGAAACTCGATTCCTAGTAGCTCTAGGCCTTCGGCGATCCAGAAGGCTGAGTTGCTGTTGTCGTAGAAGATGATGATCTTCTCTTCTTTGTGCCAGCGGAGTACTTGGTCTAGGAGATAGGTGAGTTTTGCCGATGATGTGGCCACGAATTTCGTTTTCATGAGCGGGGATGAGGAAGGTAAGGTGCGGAATAGGTTTTGCTTGAAGGTCTTCTTGGGCGATTTATGACTTTGAGGCTTTGTGCTGTGATTGAGTTGGCCTGGCGTGGAGGATGCGGATTTCGGTGTATTGGCGGACTCGGGGGGCACCCTTAGCCGGGGCACGCTGATCTCTTCTTTCAAGTTCACCGCGAACTTTGATCCCGGCGCCTGACAGCCCCTGAGTAGGATCTTGCGATCGCAGGTTCTGGGTGACAAACTGCTGTGCTCGTCGAGCCTGGGTGATTCCAATTAAAAGCGGCTCTTCCTCCGAATTCGAGTCTAGTGCCCAGTGTGCACGGTTTTCTTCAGGGAAATCCCGGAGGAAGACGCCGAGTTCGTGAAGTTGCTTAAATTCGCGCCAGCTTCCAGACTCCATTGCCATTCGAGCAATGTTCATCCCGTTGGTCAACTGGTCGATATCATCCGGCGTCATCTTCTCCCGATTCTTATCCATGTATTTGATCGCATGGTCAATAGAGTCTTGGGGATTCATCTCAGACCCTGCCCACCAGAATCCGGCTTGTCGCAAATTATTTATGATTTGGTTCAGATGTTTCCGATTTTTGGAGTCAAACATGTAGTCCGGGCCTTGTCGTTCGGAGGTAATGGCGTTGACCGCGAGGCCAAAAAGGAACAGGTTTATAGAAAGTCGGTCATGAAACGTGGGTTCCAGGTAAACAACTCGGTTGTAGAGATCCGGAAGAGAAATCTCTTTGTTCAGTGTCTCCAGTTGATGTCGTACCACAAGGCCCTGTAACGTAGCGCGAATGGCCGGGGATTTGCGACGCTTGCCATCCAGGCCGATCGGTTTCATGTATTTCGTCCAGTCTGCCGGATCATTATCCTTCGAGTTCGACCATGGCTGCAACTCGAAAAATCCAGTCACCATGCGTCTTAGTCGATCGAGGTCTTTCAGCTCACTATCTACTGCGTTTCCGGTTTTCTTCCGGCCTTGCAGAGCAACGGCTGTTACATCTCCAGGAGAGTCCGTATCACTAGTCGCGGCTTCCTGCGTAGCAAGACTGATTTCGACTCCATAGAGTCCAGTCGATGGAGTTCCCGATATGACCCACCGGCGCTCAATGTGCATTTGCCCAAGTAGATGGATCATGTTGGTTTTTGAACCGTGTCCCGCCACATTGTGCCCTTCGTCAACGATGACACGCAACCAGTGAAGTTCTGTAAGTGGCGAGTCCATCTGCACAAATCTTTCGCGCCGGTTATTGACTGGCTCGCCGGCTTCTTTCTCAAACCGTGTTTTGGAAAAGAGCACGATATCGTAGTTGAGCAGATCGTCGGCAGATGGTGTCTTATCCTTTTCCGGTCCCTGTTGTAGGGTCAAAACATTTAGATCTGATGTATGTTGGTGAATTTCATGTTGCCAGTGATCCACCAGGTTATTCGGGACGATAATCAACGTTGCTGTACAGAGGCGAATACGCTTGGACGGTGGCCGCGGGTACGACATACTGCGTCGCCCCTGATACCTAGTTTGATGCGGAGGGATCTCGTAATATCCACAGTTGCGCTTACATGCCTTCATACACCGTTCATAGTACGTCCCTTGAAGCTTCTTCTGTTCGAAAAACATTTTCCATGGAGCGGAATGCCGGCCCGCGGCAGCCGCCGCCATTTCCATCAGAGATCCCGTCTTTTCTCGAACTGGCGTATGGTCGTTTTCTTCTGTTAAGAGATACTTGATCGGTATTTTTGGCACATGGCCTCTGGTTCCCCAGATGACGGCAAGGGAGATGAATGTTTTGCCACAACCCATCGTCTCGGCAAGGATACCTAGGCATGGTTAGTTGTATTTCCACTTGGCAGTTCGAAGTTGGCACACCTCCACACGCTTCTGAATACAATGCCTTTTCTAGAAATATGCAGGCATCTTCTCTATCGTAGTAGTATTCCTTCCCAGTCGGAGTGCGGTAGGCTTGTAGACGAGGATCCAGAACTTGTGCAGGCTGGACCTCCCGCTGCACAATGGCAGCCGCGGAACGACGCTGATACGGATGAAGTGGAGTCTTGAGACCAAATTCCGAGAAGTCATCGCCAGACAGTAGGTCCAACGCGGCCTGCTGCGACCATTTGTCCTTGATCAAATCTGGACGCGGGTCTGGGTCCTGTAGCGTATTGAAAATGTACCACAAGGATTCATCTTTGTCAGAGTCGTCGTCGGAGTCCTTGGTTATTGCTTTGCGCTGACCTTCCCAAGATTCCTCCGAGGCATCAATGTTCGACATCAAGATTTTGAAAGCTGCCCGCAGCTTCTTGATAGATTTTTGGACATTATTGCGGTGGGTGAGTTTCGGATCGACGTAAATTCGGATGTTTTCATTCTTCACCCGTGCTCTAATCCAAGAACTACCTTCCAAAATTGATATTTCGACGGCATATTTCTCAGTGGCTGTTTTCGAGTCAAGTACTCCCAAGGGAAGAAAGGCACTGAGATCTTCACTTCCTTCATCGGGTCGAGTTAGCGCTAAATGCGGTTGTGCATCGAGATTTCCACCCTTGGACTCGGCGGGTTCACGGTGAGATTGGCCATTACCACCCAATTTTGCAAAGATTGGATAATTGGGAGGTTCTTGTCCATTTTCTTGCATTTCCTTGGTTGCTATTGATGAATTGCAAGGGTGCTCATTCGCATTCGCATGGACGGGTTGGACGGGAACGGCGGTGGCATTATTTTGATGAGATTCACTGACTGCGGGCTTTTTCAGCTCAATGTTTGACGCATCGCGAAGTGCGGAACCGTCAGGGGACAGTTTCACGTCAGTAGTCTCAAATGGTGGAGCAGTAGATCCATTTTCCGCGCGACCCGCTAAAGCCCCATAATCCGAGAAGGAGCAGGCTAGAGAAGTACTCGCAGAACCTGTAAGTTGTGCTCCGCGTTGATTGGTGTCCGAAGATGTCCCGAGGGGCCACGTAGCACAATCCGCAGTGTGTAAGGGCAAGCCCGAATGCATGCCGATGAGATGTATCACGTTATGAATTTATGAGGCAAAAGGCCGGAGACTCGGAGATAGCCAGTGGTGTGGCAGAATTACTCACCGCCACCCGCTTCGGGTCATCACTATGTAGTATACCGTTGGAACCTGTAGTATAGTTACCACTAGTACACTATGATAAGATTGATTTAAAGTGTTTTGCAGAAAAAGAATGTTCTCATGCAGTGCCATTGATTCAATAATTACAATTTATAAAAGACTCAGCTTAAAGCCAAGAAAATGATCCAGCGCTATCCAACCGCCCAAATCAAATCAAACACCAAACACCACGACCCAAAGAAAGGTCGACAATATGAGATATGACAATATGAAAATATGAAAAGAAAAAAGAAAAATAGAAAAAAGTCCTCCCTCCTCATCAATCCATTTACTATACCCCCACCCATGCCATCCCTCAAAAAAATAAATCCAATCCAACACAGCAAAAGCAGAACAATCTCATTCAAGCAGCAGAGTACACCTCCACCCTCCCTCACTGCGTCAAAAAATCCTCAATCTCAAACCCAACCCTCTTCAACGCCTTCTCCTCCAACACCCCCGGCGACCCCAAGATTTTCCGAATAACAATAGTCCTAGCATCCTGCAACCGCATCTCAACCGCATTTCCTCCAAACCGCTCAAGTTCCTCCCGACTACACTCACGAACATAAACAGTGATATCCGGTCCCGCACAGGTCCGCCAAAGACTCGCCATCCACTGCCAATGATCGAGAGAAGTATACGAGTCTCGAATCGGAATTGAGCATGCGAATGCATCCGCCGTCGTCAGTTGATATCGGGGCACTAGGGCTAGCGGTAGCGCTGTGAGCGATGTGTTTGTGCTGGCGGAGTGGTCGGAGCCGGCTTCGCTGGATTGGGGGGGAATTTATGTGCATGGCGTTTGTTTTGGGGATGAGGGTTTTGGGACTTGTTAAGCCGTCTTCTCTGGTCAGCGCCTCGGAAGTGTTGGCGTTGGCGAATTCGGCATTTCCGTTCAAGGTGCGAACGAAGTCTTTTACTTCATCTGAGACGCGGTGCCAGGAGGAGATTGTGTCGAGGTATTCGACCGTTGGGTCGGAGGAAGATTCGGTTGTGGGGTCCTTAATTGTTGGACCCTGGAAGATGCGGACGTGATGTTTTGCTTCCTTTTTGAACATACGTTCTAGGTAGTTCACGGCCGATTGAACGAGGGCTGGGTCTTGGCCGTCGATGGCGATGATGGGTCCGCGCATGACGGGCGTCTGGCGGAAAGTCGGTTGCAAGGGTGGGGAAATTTTAGCCAGGACTTTGATCTTGTTCAGGTATGGGATTGTCATGACTGTCGCCTCGACGGAGGCGTTGGATCCGTCTTGCGAGAATGGGGTGAGTGGGGCATTTATCGGCGTTGAGGTTTTGAGAGGTGCGAGTTTAAGACTTGACTCCGATCCGGCTGGTTGGCCGGGGACTGGGGGGCTGTTGTTGAAGGGTCGGCTGATTGATGGAAGTGGTTGTCTTTGTTGCTGTTGCTGTTGGATGGTAGCATTGTATTGGTACGGGGACATTGAGTAGGGGGAGATAGAGTCTGGACTTCGGTTTCGGTGGACCGGTAAGTCGGACTTTATTGATGCATGGGAGACACGGCGGCGCTTGAGATCTGGGGATTGTTCGTCAGCGTCGTCGAATCTCCGGGGTCGTACACGGTGGTCGATTTGGTCGATTTTGATCGGCTTGAGCTCTTTCTCGCCGCCGTGTGAGCTTCTTGCTGACATGATTGTTGTCGTTGCTCGCCCTGGTACGAGGCCGGATATGCTTGCTGATCGGCCTGTGGGGGTGAATGGAGTCATCGGAGAAGTGGGTGCATTCATGATTCTACCGCCGCAGGAGTTGCATGTCGAGGCTCCAGATGGATTGTGGCTGATGCCAGAGCCTGAATGGCGATTGTTTCCATCACGGCCTGCTCGTTTTGGCTGATATCGATAGGTTGGATATTGCTGAGCATGGCGGGCTTTTTCTTCCTAGTAAATAGTAAGTAATGGCTTCCCGGAATAGCGAGTCATTGGAATAAGTAGTAATTTTTACATACCTCTGCCAAAGCTCTCCACTTGTTCTTCTCCCCCTCTGTCAACGCTCTCCACTGCATGCCGATAATCTTTGAGATTTCCGGATTGGCAAGGCCAGGATTGTGTGAAACGACAGCCGCCTGGTGATGCTGACGGTATAAGATAAAAGCTATAAAAGGGACAAAGAAACATCTAGTCAGCATGAATCTAATGAAAGTAAACATTCCAGATCCCGGGCCATCCCGACTAGATCACAAAATGAAAGAAAAAGGGACTTGCCATGCTCATTCAACATCGGCGCGCACATCATCGACTCACCATTACGAGGCCGGGGAATTTTCGGATCCGGTTTACAGAGACACCACTGACTGGCGTACTCTTCCTTGCCCGATTTGGCCGGACTAGAGCTACCCGAGGAAGGGGGGGAACGCTCTCTTAAAGGAAGAGAAGCCTTTGAGATGGAGTGCTGTCGCGGGTAAGCGTCCACGATGGGGTGCTTGTCGATCGGTGGGGTATAGGGTTCAGCCTTGCTGTGATACATGGCCATCTGCTGGTGGATCTGAGGGACCGCGTTCGGGCGATATTCTGGATACCTGCATGTTGCGGCTAGAGGTTCTGGTCGATGTGGCAGGGCGCGATGGGACATTGGGAGATCATTCATGATCTTGTGCTCGAAGGGATTGCTGTGGAGAAAATTCGAGCCAGAAGACTCATGGCGCACAGCAACTGGGGCGGGAAGCACTCGATCGTAAGACATTTATCTATAGACGACAACAAAAGAAAAACAAGAAAGAGAAGAAGAGGTGGCGAAGCAAAAGCAAGAAGAAAAGAGATTCGCGAAAGAAGCAGATTGACGGCGAATCCGGCGTGGGTTCTTTGTTCAAGATGCGTAATGGCTTGGAACGACACAAGGGAAGGGGAAATTGGAGCGGATGGATGTGTGGGTAGAGAGAAGAAAGGGAAAGTATAGATGAATCCGGAGAGGGATGAAAGGGGAAGCAATAATAATAAGTGAGATGGAGGCGAGATGGGAGGGGAAGCTGCTTGAAGGCGAGACAAAGAGAGAATGGATCTATATCAGGCTGGCGTTTGGAGAGTCGGCGGATTGGAGGGGAAGAAAAAAGCAGATGAGCATCGGGAGATCGGATCGGATAGGGCAGGGTGATACCTTTGGACACTTTGGGATGACGTCTAGGGCTCATTCGATCCCTCCAGGCGAGACAAAGGAAGGCGCAAATTAGTGATTCTTTGTCTTCGATGCAGGAATCCCTGTCGGTGGCAGGCTTTGAAAATGTATGATTTTCCGTGAACCAAAGAATAGAGCGCCAGGATCGTGAGGGACTTATTGGAGCTGACTGGGGTTAGTAGTTAGCTTAGCCTATGTGGTAATTGATTCGATGGAAGTGTACGAGAGCAGCATCGGAGTAACTATGCCAGTATAAGTCTAGTGAGTCTACTTTAATCTACTACGACTGTGACTATATTACTACGACTACCACGTCTCCATCGTTGTCAGGAACCCGAGAACCAACCCAAACCCAGAACGTTTGAAGCCCAAACCAATATCGTTAGCCGACAACCAAACCCTGGAACGATAAAACCCAACGAAGCAAACGAGATCATTGTTTCTTTGAGACGAAAGCGGCGACGCGCATGCCCCCATTCCTCGGGCCGAAGTGTGATTGGTCGGCTCCCAGCGGCTGCATTGACGTCGGTTCCCCGGAACAAAGAAAAAAAATGGCAAACACGCAGAAACTAGTGATATTCGTGGAAGAGACCAACCATCTGTACCCTAATCCGATTGGCAAGCAATCGCCCTTTTCCCCCCATTTCCATTGACTTCGGAAAATCCCCTGTCCCACTGTGACCTCCTCTCTTCTTTGTACTGTACTGTGTATCCGTACGGAGTGTATGTACCTGTTAATGATCTCATGCCGATCGCTCTCCACTGTAACACGAACAATATCACCCCGATTAGATAGCTGCGATCGGAGATTCCGGGAATAAACGGAGTCCAATGGTAAGGCAAGTAAAACAAATGATGGAATCGTGGAACAATAAGTAACTTGAAAAATGATAGGTACATGTAGAACCCGAGTTCACCCCATCACAAAGCCCTGTTGCTTAATTTTGGGCAAGTCCGGCCGAGTGATCTAGGGCCAAAATAACAAGAATGAGAACAATCAATCCTTATCAAACTAAACTATGTACTAGTAATAGACTCGCCCCAATTTCCCTGACTCGCGAGGCTCTCCTGGCAAACCCTAACCCTAATTTGAGTCTACCCGCTGGAAGGGCCAGACCGTAAAGTAACCACGCGGTGAGGTCAAGGAGTAAGTTTCTTGTCTTTTCTTTTCTTTGCTTTTTTTTTCCTTTTTTTTTTTTTTCTTCTTATTCTCTGACACCTGTCACGTTATGACCTCAAGACATTCGCTTTACTCCACCAGTACAGGTACAGGCACCGTAACTCGATCTAAGTGGGCCCGATCGGTGCTACCCAACAACTGCCGCAAAGTACCACCTCAGCCCGCCAGGCCGCATTGGTACATACCCTAGGTAACTAGTAGTACATCCGCAGCTCGTTTCATTTCGTTTGTCTTGGAGGCACGCAGGAAGAGCTGAGCGGAGCTGTAATCTGAAATCCGAAATGAACCCTATGAACAAGGGGGAAAATATATTCAATAAGAAAAGTATACAGAAAAATATACATGCTGAAACTGATTCATGACAATGTCTAAGCTAAACTGCAGCACCCCGTCGGCTAGCCGCCGACTCAGACTTACTGGGGGCGGCGTTGAGTAGATCCTTCGTCTCCTTGTAGACTGCACTCCCCATGAGCTTGTGGGCAGATGGTCCCAGATGCATTTCATCCCTAGAAACAGAAACAGAAACCCGGTCAGCAAAGAAAGAAACTCACAATGTCGATCAATCGTGTCATGGCCATGGTCATAGGCCATGAACCACGGATTCAGAAATGTTGAATGTTGGGAAAGAGAAGGGAATACGGAACAGGAACAGGAAAGTCGCGCACGAGCAACGCAGAAAGTGCAAAGGAAAAGGAAATCCACTCACCAGAACAGATATTTCTCCGGGTGTTGGCACCGTGTCTTCTCCTCCGTCCTTGACATCATGACCCGGAACCCACTCTCAACAACCACACAAGGAGCACTAACATTCTCCCACCCAGGCTCAGTATTCTTCCCCATGCCATTCTCCTCCTCAATACCGGAGGCGTAAAGCTGCCAATCGCGAATGCGATCCAAGACAAAGGCATTCGTATCAAACATATACAACCACTGCGCCTTACCATCCTTCCACTCCGTAGCAGCAGACTTGAGCTTAGAATTCCACTCCGTCAGAACACGCACCGCATCCTTGAACTCGTCGCCGCTGGCACTCTCAAATGCCGGCAGGAAAGTCATGTCCATGGTCTGGGTCATGATAATTTGCAACTCCGTCGGACCCCAGCCCTTGAACGACTCATCTAGTCGATTCAATTGCTCGGTCAATTTCTTGATCCGTCGATCCACGGACGAAATTGCCGTGTTGTAATCAGTTTCACGTAGACTCCAGAGATCCCAGATTCCGAAGGATATGACAAATGTCGTACGCTCTTGACGGGTAATGCGCTCCTCTTCGGTGAGTTTCTCCATCGAGACCGTCTCGGCTGCTAGCCACTGATCCAGTTGGGTCTTGAAATCGGGGACCTGGTCTTTAGACAGCATGCCGAAAGAATTTAATTCTTCGTTGTCGACGACGGCCCCGGTATCCTTCTTCGTATTACCTGCGGATCGGGCCGTCTGCGCAAGGTTCTCCTGGTAGCAAGAAAACTGCATTGCAGATGTGTCAGTCAGTTTGGTTTGATCTGGTCTGGTCGGTCCATTTCTACAAGACATATTCCCGAGACTAATTTCTTGCCTCATCCCCTCATCTTCCATCTCCCGTCTCTCTTGTCTCAAGTTCTCGGTACCGGGATAGCAAGGAAAGCACATACCAAGTCACAAAGATGATCAGTCCAAATCTTGCCCTGCTCCTCTTCCGTCTCACTATCGCTCCAAGAGTCTCCAAAGACAACCAATCGGTGATTGAACTTGTCGGCAGTCTGGAAGGTACCGGCCAGCGGCACGACATCGCCAAAAGTCCTCCCCGTCAGAAACCATGCTGTGTAGAGAATGGAACAGACGGCGACGGCACAGAGGCCGTAGAACCGATTGAACATGCGCATTTTCTCTTCCTCTGACGATATGTGTACTAGTAGTTTTGATGTGGTGCGCGCAACGGCGCGGTTGCTAGTTAGGTGGTAGAAGTCCGGTCGCGGCGATCGGGTGGGGAGGAAAGTGGTGAGGAGATGGTGAGGTCAGGTTGGATCAGCGGGATCGGATCGGGTGTCGTATCGTTGCCGCCACTGACGGATTCGTATTCCACTATTCCACTCCGCCAAGGTTAAGGGGGAACGAGGGAATATGGCAAGGATGGGAGAGGGGAGGGGAGGGAGGAGAGGAGAGTAGAGATCAAATTATGAAAAGGAGAGAGGTGGTCGGTCAGAAATCTCCACTCCACCGGGAGCAGCGGAGTGGGCGCTAACTTGAAGTTGGGCTCTGGTGGTCCCAGATATATTAGAGTAGTGTATACGGGTATGTAGAGTGTAGTGTATGTGTATGTAGGCAATAATAATTAAGCTATGGAAGTACTGCCAACTGTGTACTACTGAGGTATGCCATGATATGCTAGTATATGAGATGTAAAGAATGCGACCGGCCGCGTGGCGGGCGGGGAGGAAGGCTGAACGTGGAAAAGCCTCGCGTGCCGGGTCGTACTGCAGCCGCTCGTATACGTATTAGTATTAGTATTAATATCCGCCACGATATGAGTAGCCTGCTGCTCAATATTCTGGTGCTGAGTAGAGAGTACTGAGTATTCTATGTCAACTGAGGACACGATGGCTCCAGTAGTCTGAGATAGTGTAGGCAGTCTCCCCGTGGACTGCGAATGGACGGGTAATCCAGCTGGACGCTGACCTCGTACAGCCCTGGAGAGGACCGAGAACTCCAGACTGAAGACAGAGGAGAGAAGATAGAGGACAGAGGACCACAGGAGTCCACAGTTTCAGTCTGACTGTGGGGCCCAAGACAGCCACGGCCGATCAGATGCCAAGACATTGGACAGAGCAGGGAGGCTGGACCTGGTGAGAATAAGCTTGTGCGAGGTGAGAAGTGGTGGGACAGAGCATAGCTGGAGTTGAATGAATGAGTGAATGGGTGAATGCTGTGGCTAGGCTGAGCACTGAGAACTGAGCAGTCAATTGAGTGAAACATAGAGGGGTGAGTGTATACTCAATCGTTACCCTTGGGATACTCTGGACTCTTTAGGCTAGACTGAGAAGAGTGCCAGGCCAAGACCGGCAGTTGTCTAAGCGGTGAGTGTGATGAAGCGGTGAGGGAACCTAGGGAGTTGGGGTATACTGCCTGCCATTGATATGCTATCACGTGAGCGGTAAACCGATCAGCGGGTATTCAGTCATGTGACAGGGCTACCTCCAGACTCGGCTAGTGCAAGCTGAGTCAGCCACACACACTCGCTACGGCCGACTTTTGCGAGTTGCAAAATCCACAACGACGTTCGCCCTTTAAACTCACGTACGACAACTTCCGCGCTACCGTCTTGACCGCGCAACCTCGTCAAGATGAAGCTCAACATCTCCTACCCCGCCAATGGGTCTCAGAAGATCATCGAGATCGATGATGAGCGCAAGCTCCGCCCCTTCATGGAGAAGCGCATGGGCACCGAAGTCAGTCTCCCGATCTCAAAATACATCTCCAAGATGCACCACCCATACACACCCACCCAACCTACCTGGAACGCACACATACACCTACCAATATACACAAAACACCCATCTACCCATCCATATACACAATCACACACATCACACACACACACTTCAATACGGATAGTCTAGGACAACCGCTGACGGTTTTTTTTGCAGGTCGCCGGTGACGCGCTCGGTGATGAGTTCAAGGGTTACCTCTTCAAGATTACCGGTGGTAACGACAAGCAGGGTATGTTTTTTCTCCCCGGGATACCTCTTATAAGATTTCATCTCATAATGCCTACGCTGGAATATTGTTTACTGACATACAATCACAGGTTTCCCCATGAAGCAGGGTGGTACGTTCCAACAAAACACATTACACACTCCCACCACTCCCCACAAATCAACAGCCGCACCCAAATCCTAAATCAAAATCACAAAACAAAATCCCCTCCCGCAAAATACTCACCTCTCTCCAGTTCTCCTCCCCACCCGTACCCGTCTGCTCCTCGCCGACGGCCACAGCTGCTACCGCCCCCGCCGCACCGGTGAGCGCAAGCGCAAGTCCGTCCGCGGTGCCATCACCGGTCTGGACCTTGCCGTTCTGGCCCTGTCCATCGTCAAGCAGGGTGAGGGCGAGCTCCCCGGTCTGACCGACACCGTCGTCCCCAAGCGTCTCGGCCCCAAGCGTGCCACCAAGATCCGCCGTTTCTTCGGCCTCGACAAGAAGGATGATGTCCGCAAGTTCGTCATTCGCCGTACCGTCACCAAGGAGGGCAAGCCCGAGTACACCAAGGCCCCCAAGATCCAGCGTCTGGTCACTCCCCAGCGCCTGCAGCGCAAGCGTCACGCCATTGCCATCAAGCGCCGCCGCGCTGAGGCTGCCCGTGAGGCTGCGTAAGTTCCACCCAGTTCCAGGATTGCCTTGCAGTGCATACATAGCATTGCATCGGCAAACCTACACTATACTGTGCTCTCATCTGGATCCCTAACTAACAATCTCATCTATAGTAACGACTACGCCAAGCTCCTCGCCAACCGTGTCCACGAGGAGAAGGCCAAGCGTGACGAGCTCCGCAAGCGTCGCGCCTCATCCATGCGCAAGTAAATCTCATGATCCGATCCGCGATGTCATGATTTTTTATTTTCCGCATAGGTGAAATGGTGGGGGGGGACTTTTACAACTCTGATTCTCTATAATGGAGAGAGAGAGATGGGCGAAGGGAAGGAATTTTTCCCCACGTTTCTCGGGGAAAGGATATGGTTTTTGGAAGGGAATGATATCTTGCAACCACACTTTTTAAAAAGCAAAAATGAGAATCATTTTTTTTCCCGGCGGACAAAAACGTGGGGGAATTTTTTTATGTCTGATACTTGAAGAATCCAATCTCAAAAAAATGGGTTAAGTTTAAATCATTGTTCCTATTTCTTCTCGACACGTAGCAGTGCCTCGTATGTGCCTGGTCTGGTGCCCGTCTAAACCTTACCTGGGTGATGGTATCCCGAGATCTCCAGCACACGTGGACGATCATGATGATTTAGGCGACGCATCCTGGAAGCATCGAGCAGTACGCATCATTTCATTCAAGGTTATTATTTTTGATTCAACTCTGCACTGGTAATGTACTAGAAGTCTGACCTTGCTCAGGTGTGGGCTGCACAAAGTGGGGATGAACGGTGCGAACCGCAATGACAACCATAGAGATTGTTCTACAGCGCCCAAAGTACTACATGCATGCTGGTATTGAAGACAAATGCATATAGATCTCCAGCAAACTAAATAGTTTCTCTGCATAGTACGCCCGATTGTCTCTGTCTCTATCCATCATCCCTTATTTCATCATCGGAAGCAGCCGATCGGGAGTTGGCGCCACGACGGCTTTAAGATACTAATAGGTTCAAAGAATCCATTAATAAATAATCAAGATTGTATAATATTCAATGGGCCTTTAGATTCGACTTAGTTAGACCCCCTAGTGCTACTATCACGCGGTGAGTTGTCTTCTCCCCAACTGGCAAGATTAACCCTAATTTCAGGATGTGGATATATACCTCCAGGACCCCGAACCGCACCACCTCCAGTACAAGTTGTAATTCCAAGACACTGGCATCCATGGATATATTTAAGTCAACCCAGAGGCATTTCCTAAAATAAAACACCCTCAGTCCCTAGAGTCACACTTAAAACACCCACTCAATCCCAATAATACTAGTAACGCGCGAGACATCCTGAGATCAAACATGATCTACACCACACCCGCGCAAACCTCCTCTGATTGCAAAGCCACACTGGCATTAGGTACCGCCTGAGCCGAGACATACTTCTGGCAAAGACAAAGACATAACGCAAGTCGCCGAGAGCCCCGGCCTGCCCTCTCTAGGTACACTGCCTAGTACTAGCACCGGCACTAGTTAGTACCCGTAGAAAGAGACAAAGAGGTCAGAAACGGAGTCGTTTGAAAATACTAGTAGTTTCTATCGAGGCACTAGCACTAGCTAGCAAATAATACATACATGTTGAGACTAAGACACTGGCTTTGGAAGTAGAAACGGAAACAGGAGCAGAAACAGAGCGGAGCATATGGTCAGATCGGATCGGATCACCCGAGACTATCAAGGCATTCAAATTCTAGATACTAGTAAGACACGGACACGGAGTATTGAGTCAGGAATCCTGAGTTAGGCAGTAACCCGTATATGAAAGCGCAAACATGGACATATACAGATACAGACACAAACACAAGCGTTGAGAAAATTAAATCCAAACCCAGACATGACATGACATGACACGCCCACGATGCAAGTAAGACCCACCGAGGACAAAAGCAAAGCAAAGGGAAAAAAAGCTCTATAATTCTGGTCTTCATTTTGGCTCGCCGGTTTATGAGAAAAAAGCAATAAAAAAAAAAAGTAGAATGGAGAGAGAAGAGCACAACTTCGCACCTTCTAAGGGTGCAACCGTTCCGTACCACGATCGAAGAATGGAGTTTGTTTGAAATGGTCATAGGAATCGTATTTTTGTTTTCTTCCCACGTAACACAATGGACTCCGCGACTAGAATATAGTAGAGTTGACAGAAGAGAGACAGAGGGAGAGATAGAGAGTAGATAGATAGATAGATAGATAGGTATGAGAGCGATGCGGATGAAGGGGTGGGGTTTGTTAACGCCCAGATTGGCAGAAATTGGCTTGGAAAAGAGACGAGACGAGACGAGACGTGAAGTGATGAAGTAGGAAGTAGGAGAAGAGGTAGAGGTGGAGAGCTATGACGCTTATGCGACAGCATGCGAGAAGAGGAAGCTAACGGACTCGCCGTTATGGGTACGACGACAAGCCTCGGCGAGGGTGGGACTGACATCAATCGTCTCGATGCGATCGCATTGCTCCTTCTTCTCGGCGTGGGGAACTGTGTTGGTAACGACGACACGGCTCAGGCTGCTGCCGTTGATGTTCTCGATAGCCTTGCCGGAGAGAATGCCGTGGACAACGATGGCGTTGACTTCCTTGGCACCGTGCTGCATGACGGTGTCGGCGGCCTTGACGAGTGTACCGCAGGTATCGGCCATGTCGTCGACGATGATGGCGACCTTGTCCTTGACGTTTCCGACCAGGACCATGCGGGAAACTTCATTGGGTCGGGCACGTTCCTTGTGGATGAGGGCGAATTGCAGATCGAGACGATCGGCGATGGCGGTAGCACTGGGAGAAAGCGTTAGCGTTAGTTAATGAGATCGACATCGAAATCGAGATCAAGATCAAGATCAAGACCAATATGCCTCTTTGAAAATCATGGAGAAACGTACCGCTTAGCACCACCGGCGTCCGGGCTGACAATAATGCAGTTGCTAACGTCGAGGTTCTCACGGATCCACTTCAAGATGCTAGGCTCGGCGTACAAGTTGTCGACGGGGACGTTGAAGAAGCCCTGGATCTGGCTAGCGTGCAAATCCATGGTGATGACATGGTTGCAGCCAGCGGTCTGGAGCATGTTGGCCATGAGCTTAGCGGTGATAGGAGCACGGCTCTTGTCCTTCTTATCCTGGCGGGCGTAAGGGAAGTTGGGGATGACGGCGGTGATGCGGCGGGCGGAGGCGGTCTTGCAAGCGTTAATCATGATAAGGAGTTCCATGAGGCCATCGTTGATGTCGTTAGGTCGTGTAGACTGCAGGATGAAGACTGTATATGAGAGAATATTGTCAGTCATTGAACTTCTTTTCAATATATGATTCATGTCCGGCATATCTTTGGTGAACAGGATATTCACATACCATCTTCGTCGCGCACACTTTCACCGATTGTGACACTGGTCTCCTGGTTGGAGTATTGCAGGACCATGATCTTGGTCAATTCAATACCGAGACTAACTCTCATAGATTAGTTTCCCGTCTGCACGGAGATGGAGATCGGGGATCGTGTGCTGTAGCACGCACCGGTCAGCCACGAGCTCGGCCAGCTCGGGGTGGCTGTTGCCCGTCAACAGCTTGATAGAGTTGGAATTGGACGACATGACGTGTGTGTGAGAGAGAGGAGAGGAGAGGTTAGAGAGGGAACTCCCAAGAAAGTCGAGATTCAATCAAAAAAAATCAAAAAATCGATTACCCGCAATCTGCCAATGCCCGCTTTAGGCCCCGCATTGTCCCGTGACTGCCACTCACCGCCTTCCGCGTGCATCGGAGTATACTAAACTATGTAGACGGATGGTATAGGAGTAGGAGGTAACAAAAAGTAGAACATATGGATATTCCGTAAAGCAATCTAAGTACAAATATGGGATACAGGAGGTCTCTGGTTGACCTGCACTTCAACCAGATACACGCCCGACCCATTAAATATGAATTCGAATTCGAATCCATTCCATTTCATTTTCATCTTTCCTCCACGCGCGAAATTCATCACCAAGATTCGATTCCATACCATTCCCGGACGCCATTGAATGCTGGAGAACACAATTGCCAATTAGAAGAGAAGGATAGGAATAGAAAGAAACCAGAACCTGCTCGCTTCTATGCGAAACCGAAGTACTCGCTACCAGCCGTCGTAGCTGTGTACAGCCGGTGACGGAGATCTTCATAACTCTCATATTCGGGAAGATCAAGCTCTGCAGGGGGAACAAGTTAGTAAAATGCCACAGGCGACGAAGAAAGTGAGGTGGGGTGGGGGTGAAGCTTACGGTTGAAACATGTGTGCGCACTAGGAAGGCGATCCTTGTTGCCATAGTCGCGGTGGATATTGAACTTGCTGACACCGTTCATACCCTCCAACTCCTTGAAGCCGTTGAGAGGGACCTTACTAGTACCCGTGACAAACTGGAGCAACTTAGCGCGTTCCTCCTTATCGAAGGAGCGGACCGCACGCCAGAACCACTGGATCTGCGACGAAGAGGCAGAGTAGTTGTGGTAATCGGTGTTATTCTTCCACTCATCCACGTCGATCTCAGGAAGACCAGAGATCAGCAATTCCAGTTCTTGCTCGTTGAAGATGGAGATCAGGTCTGGCGGGATGATCTCGTGGAAGCCGGTCAGGAAGTTGTCGATTTGCTCCTTGACAGACTCGACGAGACGGTACTCGACAACACGCTGGACATAGTGCTCCTTGTTCTCCTGGGTGACGGGAATGTTGTGACCGTTCTCGATCAGGTCGATCACTTGCTTCTCGCCAAAGTCGTCGGTTTCGATGGCGAAGGTCTCGGTGATGATGTCGGTGATGTCGTTCTCCAGCATCCACAGAAGAGATTTGTAGTAGTCCAGATCCAGAGATTCCATATCCTTTATAGAAACAGCTCGGCCGAGAATCTTCTTATAAACAGCGCGCGAGAAATGGCAGTCCAGAACCCGGCCCTCGTAGAGAGCTTTACCGATGATTCGCCCAATGAATCGGAAGAACAGAAGATGCTCCGAGTTAACGCCACTGAGGCGGTTAGGGTGGAATGTGGTTCGATCAGCAGCAACGGGGGTGAACAGAGCGTAATTAGCGTTGAACATTCCCCGAGCAAGGACCTGGAACCATTCTCGAGTCACACCACCAGCATCCACACCTTCTTCACCGTGGAAACGCACGTTGAGCTTGCCGTATTTAAGCTCGTCCGCGGTCTTGAAGTAGAGGGACTTGAACGAATCAAGGAAGACCTGGTCGCGACGGACGGAGAGTTGAAGGGGAGGGTGGGGGTGACGAGGCTCAGAGCCACGAGAGTGCACACGACGAGTGAAGTAGTTGCGCTTGTTGTCAAACTCCAGGACCTTGGGGTTCTTGACCAGCAGGGAGAACGTGCCACTCATCAATCGAGGGTTGGAACGGACAAGCTCGTTGAGAATCTTGCGGTGCTCTTCAGTGAATTTGAAGAAGAGGTTTTCCATGCCAGGACCAACATCGGGAGCACTGTTAACAGATGCCTCGCGAATGTTGCGGTTAATCGGTTGGTCCTTCAGAGTGGTGTTTTTGCAAACAACCATCAACGCCTCGATCAGCGGCAGAAGAATTGTAGCCACGTTAAGCATATTCTCCTTCTGGCGAATGAGAGACAGGCAGTCACTCAACTTAGTCCACAGAGGTCCGAAAGTAGCACTTTCATACAGCCTCTTGAGGACATCCTCCTTGGGTGCGGCTTCAGGCTCGGTGCCCTTGGACTTGTCCACACGAGTAGGATCGAAGAGGTAATCGAGGGCGGTAAGGATACGCAGCAATTTGGCTTGGTCAGAGCTGGCGGGGGAGAACTTGGCCAGGGCCAACCCTTGCATGTCTGTGCCGGTCTTGGCTTGGTGGATATGAGGGAGAAGGTCTTCCAAGTCCGCCAGAATCGTATCACTCAGGGTCTGTGCTTGCCCAACGAGTTCATTGCCAATAACATCACGAGCTCCGGGGATCGCAGACAGATTGTTGATGGTTGAGAGAGTGTCACGGAAGGTCTTGCCATTGCATTCACGAGCGGCAAGAATATGGACAACTAGTCGGAAGTTGTGATCGGGGACGACAGGAGGCTCAATGGATTTGCGTTTGCGCTTTTCCTCATCGCCAGGCTTTGAGCCATCCTTCTCGGCGGGTTTCGCATCTTCACCCTCTGTGGTCTGAGTAGTACCTTGATCTTCAGCAGACTCAACTGTAGGCACGGGGGCATCTGTCATGGCGGTATCAACACCTGATGCCGAGTCAGCAGGCTGCTCGGCAGACTCCTCGGCTTGAGTTCCTTCGGGCTCCTTGCCCTTCTCCTTCTCCTCTTCTTGCTTCTCCTTCTCACGACGGAGGAGAACAGTAAGTGGCTGAGTGATACTGCTCAAAAGAGCAGACAATTGCTCCATGCAATTGGGGCTGTCCATGATCAATTTCCGATCCAAGAGCGAAAGAAGAGCGTTCAGAGCGAACTTGTTAGAACGGTTCTCCTTGCCCTTGCCCTTTCGCAATGCCTTGAGTTTGAGCGAAGAGGCAGAATCATGCTCGGTCAGGAAGAACCAAGCAATGTGAGGATTGAACTGGGAAAGGAAAGACAGTGTTCCCAGGCACTGTTGAACCACCATGATAGGAGTCACATCAGTGCTGACGCTGGAGGAAGACTGAATGGTCGGGTTGCGTTTGGTGGACTGAGGAGTCTTTTGCACACCGGGAGCCTTGGCACGCAAAGAAAGGTGGGAGAAGCTGCGTTCAATTGCAGAGGAATCCACGCTACCGTCTTGCAGAACAGACAGAAGGAGACTGATAACCTCGCTTCTGTTCTGGCGATTCTCACAAACATTGTGAAGAATGTCATTCAATTGGTGGCGGGCATTGCCCTGCAGCGGCATGAACATTAGACGAAGGAGTGTGGCAACGCCAGCCTTATCAAGCATTTGAACGATTTGACGACGCTGCTGCTTCTTGGGCTCTTGACCTTCAGCAGCCTCACCTCGTTGGCGAGGCTCCATTCCCGGAATTCCGGAAACGTCGCCAAACTGCGCCATGCGTCGACCGCCAAGAGTTCGTGCCTCCGACAGGTATTCAGGGCCTAATGTAGCGAGAACTTCCTCGGGTTGATCGGCGAGAACGGCCTGGCGCAACGAAGGGTCTAAGGTGGCTAGGAAGCTGGCAGCATCCATATCTTCGGCCCGTGGGGCAGCACTACCAGCATTGGCTTGTCGTCGAGCGCTATCTCGTTCCCGTCGGCGTCGATCAGCGGCTTCTTGTTGCAACAGTTCTTCACGGATCTCAGCAGGCAGAGCTTCCAGGAATTCCGAGTTGATCTCGGTTGGCTCTTCGCCCGCAGCAGCAGCTTGGGATCGTTGCTCAGCGAGCTGTTGCATGATGACTTCTTCACGGAGTTCCTCCGGAAGCGCCTCGAGGTACTCAGGATCGATTTCCAGACCAGTGATATCAAGCTGGCGGCCCCGAATGGTGGTGTGGACTCGTTCAGCAGGCTCAGCAGGGGCAGACTCAGGCAAAGTCGCCGTTTCTTCGGTCACAGACTCTGTCTCTTGGACGTCTTCCATCGGCTCATCACCGCCGGCAGCCTGTCGTTCAGCTTCTTCTTGCTCTTGCTCAGCCTGTCGTCGAGCATTTTCTTCCTCCTCCTGGCGCTTGCGCTCACGTTCTTCTTCTTCGCGCGCAATGCGCTCTTGTCGTTCCTTCTCGGCCCGTTCTTCTTGCGCCTTCTTGCGCTCTTCTTCGGCCACCTTTTGGCGTTGTTCTTCTTCCTCGAGGGCAGGGGGGACCAAGCCCTTCAGAAGGGAGTTGACAATACGTTGGCACTTCTCAACATAGGTACCACTGTAGAGAATGCGAGCTTCCTCTTGCCAGCGGTTCTTGGTCGTACACAAGGAAAACTTCACGGCGTGGTGGGGGTCATCGCGACCACGAGGGGGGTTGGCTGCCTGTCCTCGACTGAGGCCGAACATATCGTTGAGACGGTTAGTGGGGAGAACGGTGCTGCGGTCGACGTGGATGTGGATGCCATCCGGTCGAGTAACAACTCCAACGCCAGGCTGAGCTTGGCCACCAATGGCTTGCATGATGGCGTTCATAAAGCTCATAGGACTGTCCATTGGCATGAGACGGCCCTGTCCACCCTGCGCATCAAGAGCAGGCCAGTCAGAGAAGCCTTCGGGGCCTTGTCCGCGGAGTTGGGAATTAGCATCACCGCGGTCGTTGCGCATTAGCAGAGGGTTAGTGCCATCATCGTTCCCTCGACCTCCGGGCATTTGGCCACGGTGGACACGGTGGTAGGGTTGAATTGGTACCAAGCCGCCATTGCGACCGGGCATGATTTCGGTAACAGTTGCCCAAGCGGGACCTGGTCCACCACGGAAGCGGTGGTTATGGTGGCCACGAGGGGGTGGCAGTTCATCGCCCTCCCAGCCCCATGGCTCAAGGAGATCATCATCTAAAACAAGTGTCAGTTATGCAATTGGAACGCGCATCTCCGCCCTTGCACGAAAGCTCAACTTACCTTCCATATCGCCTTCAGATCCCTGGTCCATCTCGTAGTCGTCATAATCGTCGCCTTCTTCTTCTAGTTCGTCCATTTCGTCGTCGTCTTCTGGATTTAATAAGCGAAGTGCGTCACGAAGAAAGAGAGAGGCAGACAAACCTCCATCCTCGTTCAATTCATCAAGAATTTCATCGTGGATATCTCCTCCTAAGCCTTCACCGTGGAGATCATCGACCCCTCCGGCGGCTTCGTTCAGAGCACGGAATAGATCATTGATACGGTGGTGACCATCGGGTTGACGGTTAGACTGGCGCATATCGGCCATTTCGTCTTCGAATTGGTTCATCATCTCGGCTTCTTCTTCGTCTTCGGTCATCTCTTCGCTTTCCCACTCGTCATCTTCGCCATCTGCGAGGCTGTCATTGTCGTGATCGCCAGTGATTTCGTCCGCAAACATCTCATCTTCCTCCATGTCCGAGTGGTCGTCCTCATCATCATCCTCGTCGTCGTCATCATCTTCATCATCTTCATCGATAATGACCTCAACAGCATCACCAGAAAGACCTTCAATGGGGCCCACGCCATCCTCATCGTCGCTGACAACCTCACCATCGTCTTCGGGCATGTCCTCGTCATATTCCATTTCTTCATCATACTCATCATCATACATCTCATCATCCTCGCCCTCGGATTCTTCTGAGCTGGTCTCTTCCTCGTGACGGGGTTCGAGCATGCCGAGAGTAGAGTGTCGGAAGAGATCAGGAGTTTCTTCACGTTCGTCCTCCATGTCAGAAACTGATGTTGCCGAAGAAATTTCATCATCATCAGCTTCACCGAGGTTAGAGATGTCGGAGTTCTCACTAAGGAGCACGGCTGTTTGAGTAAGCTTGTTGAGGGGGGCGGAGGATATACTTGATGACACGCTTGGATGAAGGGAAATTCAAGTCGATTTCAGCGACAGAGGCGGTCAGAGCAGGAATGAAGTGCTTCTCGAACATTGTCTTCGCGAGTTGTCTTGTCGAAGACGGGAATCCTGCATCTTGGGAGTAAGAGTAGCCGCTAAGCATCTTATCGAAGAGATCGGCAAGGGACATCAACTTGGAATATTTGGCATCCAAGGGCTCAGTGGAGGCATTGGCATCCTTGTAAGATCGAAGAGCGTGCTCTAGAACGAAACGGCGGACAAAAGCAAGCTCGGGCTCATCTTCTTCGTTGCGCTTGTGTTCGTTTCGACGACGGCCGACGCCGCCGAACTCGCCGGTTTTGGTACAAAGAGCAACGAGAGTTTGCATCGTCCAGCTAGAGGTGATGCTGCGCTTCTTGAATGACAGTGACTCATCATGCTCCATAGTTCCGATGGGGACAAGCACGTTCAACAAGTAGTTGAGAATTCCAGAACGCGGCTTAGAGGGAGTTGTGGCTAGAGGATCGGCCTTCCGGGAGAAATTTATAAACTCCACCTTGGTCCGGTTGTAGGAGGATAGAAGCTCCGTCAGACATTGGAGCAGGAAGCAACGGTAAATGTAGATGGGGTGGTCCTCTGCCTTGAAAGTCGGTTTTTCTCCCTTCTTCGTGGCCGGGGCAGGGTTGGCGGCGCGGTTGGGCTGAGAATCGGCAGTGCTGCTCGCAATAGAAGGCGTTGGGTCATCAGTACCCATCTCGACATCGGTTTGAGGATCGGCCTGCTCGGCAGTAGACTGTTCAACCGGCTCGGTGGATTCCTTGTCATCCACATCCTTGTATGACAGAATTTCGGACAGGAGATAATGGATCACACCATCTGGGTTCTCCACCACAGGTGGTTTGAGCTCAGTGTTCTTGGTTTGGTTCTTGCTGTCCTTGTCCTTATCGTCCGATTCGGATGTTTGTGCCGGAGCGGCTGTCGAAGCCGATGCTTCACCTGCGGGCTCGGTCTTGTCCTCTTCGAGGCCCTTGCCATGGCGAAGACGAGCGGTGCGGTCTTTATCGGCCTTCAATCCAAGAACTTGCGGCCGCTGCGAGTTGTCATAGCGAAGGAGTCTCAGTTTCTCATTGGTGACCTCGACAAATATTTCGGGCGCCCTGAGGACGAGATGGTACAGTTGTCGAACGTAGCCGGTGGTGTCGATCTGGCGAGTAGTCTTAGACTCGAAATTAGCAACGATCTCAGCGCGCATGATTTGGCGAATCGTAGCCTCGTCTTCAACAATGTGTCGCAGAATGAGCATGAAGGAACTTTGAAGCTTGTCATTTGTCGCACTGGCCAACTGCTTAACCATGACGAAGAGGCGCTGAAGGTTTCGCTTTTCGCCAAAACGAGCCGCAATGCTGCGCTGGCGAGTCAGGATGACTAGGACACGGCAGATAGACAAAGCAAGTGTGTCATCCCTGCCCACACGAGGAAGAATTTCCACCAGAGCCTCAAAGAGCTTGGTCTTTTCCTCAAGAGAGACAAGAGGCTCTTCAAGTCGAGCGGGGCCATCGTTATCAGCCTTGGGGTTTTCGGGGTTTGGAGGAGTCCATGTAATAACAGGTGGCTTGCAGTCATCGGACAACAGTTTCTCCAGAATTAGCAGCACATGGCCAACCCATGGGAACCTTTCGTCGTCAGCCTTTTCAGGGAGCTTGACGAAGCTCAGGAAAGTTGAGAAGCAATCCTTCAATTCCTCAAGAGTTGCTGTATACATGTCACGATCCTGTAGGACCAATGCGAGAATGTGTGCATAAGCAGCAATCTTCTTGCCAGCAGTCTGAAAGTTCTCCATCTGCAGAGAGACGAGGGATTGAACAAGAGTCTCTCCAATATCGCGACGGAAGTTCTCAGGTTCGGGGTGCTTCTTGATGGCAGAAGAGATGAGGTCTGCGAGCTCGAAGGAAACGTCATGATGCTCATTCAAGACGTCCAGGCAGCGATCGATGAGGTTTGAGCGGATTTGTTCCCGTTCCACATCCAGAGACTCGACTGTAACCAGTTGGCGGCGAGGAGCGGATTCAGTCTGGGCTGCGGCAGGAGCCTGAGGAGGGGCATTGATCGGTTCGAGGGGCGACATATCGTCATGGGACTGTGCATCGCGAGTTTGGTTTGAAGGTTCAGCCTGGTCATCTGTGGCCATATCATCGTCGTTAAGAACATTGTGGATGGCACGAGCCAAGCCATCCCGCATGAGAGGATCCATGTCCCGTCCGTCTTCTTGCTCGGGGTTCATCGGGTCATCAACAGGTCGTCCTGTAGCCTGGGCCAAAAGCATCGCAAGACCAGATCGCTCAAGGAAACCGCCACCGTTGAACGGCGTCCCATCTGGGCCAACAGGTTCATCGGCACCTTCCCCGCCAGAAGCAGTGTCAGAGTGACCAGTTTGAATATCGTTAGGGCCCGGAGGGAGTCTTGGCGGAGCCCGAAGCCAGTTCTGTGCCTTGCAGTATTCTTCCGCACTGACGAGGGCATTGTTGCAGCGATAGAGGGCCTCCTTGTTCAGTTCATTGTCATTATATCCCTTTTCAACCAGAGAAGCAGCACGTTCTTTGCTGACCACAAATGCACGGCGAGTCGTCTCTGTCAGAAGGGGCTGAGTATCTGCCTCGTGAGCAGCTCCGTTTTCGTACTCTCCATCCAGAGATGACCGGAGAATATCAACAAGGCACTTGATGACCGAACTTTCGGACTGAGTCGCGAATTCGGAATTCCACATCTCCTGGGCCATGGGTAGAATCTGCATGCGAAGATCGACGATGAATTGACCTGGTTGGAAGTAATCAGGGCTGCCACGATCACGGTCTTGATGACTGGTCAAGGCCTGTGTCTGGCTGGAGTCTACGATGCTCTTTCCTCCCGCGAGTTCCGAAAATAGAGCAAGGATAATCTTGATTCCACCGTAGGCAGAAGTGAGCTCGTCGGGCACCTTCTTATCGGTATAAGGCGCATATTCCGAAGGCTTGAGGGACTGGATTTCACGCATGAACATTTGGCTAATCTCCTTGAGAACATTCAGACCATTTTGTCGCTTGAAAGCCACGAGGACCATTGTCAAGTAGTTTGACTGGGGACGCTCATTGGAAACCTCGTACAGAAGATGCGAGAACGAGGAAAGGGTAACAATGAGATACGCGAACCGATGTCTCGGGCTGTCAGAAGAGTTTGCAGCAGCCAACTGAAGCTGTCGAAGAACAGACTCCGCAATAGCATCAGCAACCATTGTGGCATTCTGTTTCGCTTTTTGATCGGTAGTAGGTCGCCTCTTGGTGATCAGACTGAGTCCAAGATTGTGGAAAAATCCAGTGACAGAAGATGGCAGGCCGCTCAAGAGATATCGAAGGGCTTGGACATTCTTGAAAGCTGGGGTCTCCTCGTCTACCTTAGCATCATCCGCGGTCTTTTCGGGGGCAGGAGTCTTGCTGCTCTCCGCAACTGCCGTTCCTTCGCGCGAGGTTGCAGTTGCAGAATCCGTGGCTTGTTGAGCAGGTGGAAGGTTCTTTGTATTCCGGTCGGTACGGTCGGTAGGAACACCAGTTGACTGTACCCATTTCTCGGGTATGTTCTTTTCCAGCATGATTTCTTCCCAGACACATGCTGCTTGGAGATCACCAAGAGAAGCAACCAATGTACAATAACGATCGGCAAGATTGACTTGAGCGAAGGGGGCAGTTTGGTTAACCGATCGGGTCTGATATAGCGGCAAGGCGAAAACCTCACGCAGAAGATCCGTCAGTATCAGAACAGCATTCAGATGCTTGGCGAAGAATGTGCCATGCTGAGCGGCGAGTGTAGGCTCTGTGATCGGCTCCTTCGGGTCATTGGGCTTGGCCAGTGCAGTGAAAAATCCAGAAGGATTGGGGGATGTGGAGAAGGCCGAAAGATTGTTCACTGCAAGTTGCGCGCGGTCCATCAAGGAAGGAATGATCAGGTGTGGTTTTGTCTCGGCGAGCATATGGACAAGGACCGTCAGTTCTTGGTTAGCATCTGTACCGTGGAAGTGGAAGGACATCCCCTGGAGGGTAGCATAGTCAAGGACAAACTCCGATCCTCCGGCCTGGATGAAGGCTGTGCAATTCGGCTGGTTTTCAAAAAAGGCACCAAGGAAACGAATAGCAGGGAATATATAGTCCGTGAGTGTTAGACCATGCTCATCATAGTCTTTGGGCTCGAAGCTGGCATCTGGCGAGGGAAGCAGGCTTTCTAGAGCACCATAACTGAGCTTTCCACCGTTTGGCAGGGCAACGGAATTCAGAGAATGTATACCGAGGAAGCGGGGGTTTTCTACCGACGCATCGACAGCCACGCCGATGTCTCGGAACAAAGAGGCGATATCTCCAGAAAGAACAGACTGGCCCTGTGAATCCTGAGTCCATAACTTTGTACCCAGGCCCAACTCCCAAGCCTTAACTCGACCAAGTATATTGACACGAGCAGCCATCACAATAACGGCGGACATGATTGATGTCTTCAAAGCAGGGTGGTGACGAATAAGCTCGTCAAAGGTTGTACCAAGGGAACGGATCAGATTGGGGTCTTCTTTCAGACATTTGATGTGTTCGGGGTTCTCGAAGATCTCGAAGAAGCTTTCGAGAGCGTCGGAAGACTGGAATAGATCCAAGCCAGATGAGTTCAGGCAAATGGCTCCGAATGCCGCGGGAATACAAGCCAGCGCATCGGCAGCAGCGATGATTCCGGGGGCGAGAGGAGTGTTTCGGGGCCGCGCAAGAACATACTCACGGCCTGCTGTCTTTTTCACCTCTGCCGGAGTAGGCTCAGCAACGGCTGCAGGTGCTGACGGCGTCGCCTCAGTGCCGGCATCTTCAGGTTCTATAGCGGGTGGCTTTTCCTCAGCCTGGAGCTCACGCCCCATCACAGCCGCAAGCAAACTCTTGCTCAGTCCAGCTTCGGCAATGACCGCATAACTAGTGGGCTCATTGTGGATGAAACTGCTAAGAATATTGACAGCATTGCTCCAGACGTGGGAACCGAAAATCCGAGCATTCTCAAAGACCAATCTCAAGGAGGTCAACAATTGGGGTGAGTCGATCAGGTTGCGCAGGACTCGATCGAAACCTCCACCATTATGCTGCATGATGTGGTTGACAAAGCGGAACATCCACCGGAGGGTTTGCTGCTGGAAATAGGGGATCTGATAATCGATGGAGGGATTCTTATACTGGTCCGGGAACCCAGTTCCACTAGAAACATTCTCAAATGCTGTCTTGGTCTCATGGTCAATCAGGTCAGAGATGGCATCGAAGCCCTTGGCAGCAGTGAGTGTACCAAGAGCATCGCGAACGGCGTGCACAAAAGTGTCCAGGAATTCCATAATTCGCGAGTAGACCCGGCGAGATTTGCTAGTGCGGAGGTTGAGAATATCAACAAACATTGGAATCAAACCAGCCGCGACCAGTGTCTCTGGAGTGCGGGAGCTCGAACTGGGAAGCGTCCGCAGAAGAGCAAGCAGTGCATCCCGCCATTCGTCGTGGAAAGAATCATCGGTTCCATCATCCTCTGCGCCCAGCTCATTTACCACTTTGCGAGTAAGGAACATCAACACACCATGGTTGACATTGACGCTCAAAGCAGCACAAACATCGATGGCACGAGATTTGTGTTTCGCCAAGGCATCAAGGGCTTGGATTGCCAATGTTTGCAATGTTCTCGAAACCGTAAGGTCGCCACTAGCGCCAAGGTGAACAATCTCCGCAAGCTGGTAGGTCAATTGAAGGCGTTTCGACTGTTCCATATCGTACTGCAGGATCTTGTGTTGGAATGCAGACTCGGTCTGGACATAGGCCAGATTGGTCACGGCCAAGATACGAATCGACAGGATCTGCTCGCGAGTTTCCCGCGATGTAGACAAGGCTTGGGCCACACGGAGTTTATGAAGAAGCTCGTACTTTGCTTCCACGGGCAAATTCGGTGCATTGGAGGCGATTATATCTTCCGTTTTCGCTGATGAGATTTTGGAGTACGTGAGATCCAAGATTTTGCCGTTTCGAGATGGTTCCTCGGTCTTAGCACCACCACCGCCGCCAGTATTAGGCACGGGGACTGGGGCCTCATCTACATTCGAGCCGCGGCTTAGACGTGGAGTAGGATGTGTTGCACTCCGACGCAGTGGGGTTGGCGTGGACGGAGTGCTGGGATCTTGCTCGCCCCTACCAAAGTCGGATGTTGTTCTCATCTGTTCAGAGTTGCCAGTGGGGTAGTAAAGCACGCGAAGATTGCCCCATTCTTCCCAGCCATTTTCATCGCGCACAAGCGAAACCAACTCATTCGCATTCAACTTGGTCGAGGTCGGGGGAGTCTTTTCCTTGGTTTTGCCGCCAACAGCAGGAGAATCGGCGAACGGAGTTTGACTTGTGACAAACGGGCGAGGGAACGGTGCAGCGATCTTTTGCAGTTTCTCCAAGTCAATATTGTAGTGTGTCGCCAGCATAGTCTGCTGTTGATGACCCCTTTGACGCGAGTGGTATCTCTGGGCTAGACATAATGCCAGACGTAAGGTGGATTGGAGAAGAGACAGTGATGTGGTATTCAAAAGGTCGCCTAGTCGCTCGCTACTATTGTAGAGGCTGCGGTTGCCGCATTTCTCGAGTAGAAGGCGCGAGAAATTCAATATCGCCTCCACGAGCTCCTTGTCTCCCTCCGGGCCATACCCAAGGTTATTCAGTTTGGCATCAATGCCCTCCGCCGGTTTCTTGCTCGGATCGGCAGCATATGACTCTTCCAGGACACTCCTTCCGAATGATTGAGTCTGTGGGCCGGTGTTTAGGAAGTATTTTTCGATGACGGAGGCCAGAATTTCATCGAAGCGGTCTAGAACTGTGATCCAGTGGTAAAGGTCGCCGCGAGGAAAGGGCCATAGCCGGGGGAACGAGCTCAGGTGTGCAGGAAGCTCTGGGATAGGGAGATTTATTGATTTCCCGATAAATTCTTCAAGAAAAGGTGACTATAGCAAGTAGAAAAAATTTTAGTCGGAATGCAGACGGGGGGAGGAGGCTTCCGAAGGGCGTGGATCGATCAACTCTTTTGTCACGGAACGGGGAACATACGATTGTAGCCTCATGCTTGCGGCTAGCCACCTTCTTAATTCTCCCCATGTTGACGATCAGAAGGACAGCCAACCATGAGGAGGCGTTGAAAATCCAGGAGAGGAGCCTCCTCGAGGGTGGAGTGGGGAGGTCGAGACAACCGGGTCGCGGAACAAGCGCGAGGGTGCCTTATGACGTTTTTGGGATCCTCTTCTCCGGCCGCGCGAAAACTGAGTCGATTTGGGGTCGTGGGAACGCGCGAATCGTATGGCAGGTGAAGATTTCAGGTCGGTCGGAATAGAGGAAGAAGTAATCGACAATCAAATCGAGCTGTGAGGAATCAGAAATAGCTCAGGCTGGATGGAAGATAGAGGTATGGGTTGCAGTCAAAACGGACCAGAGAAAACGGGTGCAGGTCGTTTGGCCCTGGGGTGATGACAATCGAAAAGCGATCAAAGGCAAAAAGTCGAGAAAATAGAGAACAGAATGATGGGAGGTTGGGGGGGAGGTGGTGTGGAAGAAAGAAGGAAGAGGAGGGGGGATGCAGTGGAGGAAGAGAAGGTGAAAGAAGAACCTGAGCTGTAAAGCAGAGCAGAGCTGGACTGGCAGGCACTGCAGGTGAGAGCGGGACTGCGGACTGCGACTACGTTGGATTCCCCGCGACGGGCTCAGGCACTAAGGCATACTTGGGCATGAATACTTTAGTAGCAAACTATGCTTTACTTTGAGATTTCTGATTTAATTTTTAATTATCGGTGAAGCGTACTTTGTAAATTCGTCTAATCCCGCTCGTGGGGGGGGGTCAGCTTCTTATTAGAAACCGGCGGAGGATCACACTGCTAACTATCAGAAAGAATACAATAAAATTACATGGTATTATTAGTATAATAGTATGCTTCTAGTAGCTTGGAATCTTACATTTCGGCAATAACCATAGAACAATTTAATTTTCATTTTCACATAAAAGAAAATCCCCTCTCTCATCAAAGAAATACATCAAATATCGGCCCTTTCAATACCATCCTCTCACCCCCCCCCCCCCTCTCTCTCCTTCACCCTTCACGAATATTTCGCCCTGGGCAACTCTCCGTCCCACTGGACCTTCAGCGTCGACGGATACGGCGAGAAACCGCTCTGCTCTGCGTTCATATACATGGTAATTCCACCCAGCGCGGGAATCTTCTTGAGTTGACCCTGAGGACCCGGGGTGCGACGGAGATTCTCCAATTGTCCCACAACTCGGAGCATAGTTGGCAGGGCCACTTGACAAACATCCATCCCAAGACACTTGTGCGGACCAAATCCGAAATGAATATACTCATCCAGATCCCGATCCAATCGAACCTGTTCGGGGTCCGGGAACGCCTTGGCATCATGACTGGCAGCCACCTACATTGAAAAGGCCAAATTAGCACCTGGGAATAGGGAATACAACACAATGGCTCGACTTACCAAATTGCAATAAATATTCTGTCCGGTTTTCAGCGTCACTTTCTCCCCGTTGTCTTCGATGACGGTTGGCTTGGCGACTTCTCGCGGCAATGCCACCGATGATCGGATCCGGGCACCTTCCATGAAACTAGTACAAAGAGTGTTAGTTAGCAAAACGACAACTGCAAAGACAATTCAGCCATGATCAAAACTCACTATCGTAGAAGCAACTCATCGGATTCAGGGCTATGGTCCTTCGACAGCCGCTGGATCTCAGCCAAGTGAGCAGCATTCTCTTTCTCCAGATAAAAGTCCAAGCACTGAACGAATAGCTGCGCCTGATTGGCAACCATAGAGCTAGCCGATGGAAGAATGTGCGTCCAGACAATCTCCTTGGGCGGCAGTCCACTGTCCAACAGGCGCTGGATCATGTGGACACCATAGTCACTCAAGGTATCATGACGATGGAGGCGATTCACAATATTGGCAATGAACCCAGCCTTATCGACAAGCTCGACGTTCGCCATCACCAGTTCACCAAGCTGCTGTGCAACCTGGCGGGAAGCTTGCTCAAGCTGGAAGGACTTTGCAACATCAACGTCATAGAAAATACACGTGAAGACCAGAGCCATGATCTGGTAAAGCTCCATTTCGCTGAAAACGCCTCGGGGATTAGACTCAGTCTTCATCGAGAGCGAAAAGATATTGGCGCAGAAATTGATCTGGGCTAGATTGGACACGTCGCGGGAGATATCGACCTGGTTCACTCCAGCGATTTTGTACGAGTGTTTTTTCAGCAGTTGTAGGGTGATATCTTCGTAGAAGGAGCGTACTTCCGAGTCCCATTTGTCTCGGTACAGGGCATTGCCAATCATTTTCCGGGACGCTGCGTTTGGCGGACGATCACCCGAGAGCATAAAGTCTCGGCCAAATGATTGGCCATCGCGGTGCAGGATAAACTCGAGCTTCTTGCCCCACGTTACCTTGAAGGTATCGGGGTTAGCAAGGACCGACTTGCAGGCGGCCTGGGAGTTGATGAAGCGGGGGGTAGGTCGAAAAGTAGGCCGGTCAAAGCTGTATGTGCTTCCAAGTCCAAGGCTTGTCAGGATCTTTTTGTTTTCGCTGGGAACCACCATCGGGAAATGCGCATATACCGAGTCTCCGCGGATATGGTTGGGAAATGCCCTCAAAGCGAGCTTGTAGAAGACATGGCCATGGTCAACAGAGGTGTCATAGTTGATCTCATTATAGGCCCAATTCGTGAGGTTCTTCGGGGTAAAGTCAACTGTGTAATAGCGATCGCCGCGGACTAGGGCAACGGCATCGGAGAGAATGGCCCGGGAAGTAGTATAATTGGTACACAAGCCACTGCCAGGGACCACTGGCTCTTTAGCATCTTCGACGATCAACCCGGGGTACATCTCCACGAGATCAGGGTGGTCATAAAGGTGTCTGAGTTGATCGGCAATATAGGGGTCCGAGTTGATATCCTCAAAGGTTTTGTGAGGAGTCAAGTTGAAGAAAGTACGGAATTCGTTCAGGGTTGCCAGGTTCCAAGACCGAGCCTGTTTCATCCCGAGTACTTCAATGCTCTTGAAAATAGCAGGCACATTGGAAGCCCCAAAAGCTCCGGCCACGTCTTCAACTCCCTGTTCGAAAATCTGAACCAGGTCGTCATCATCAAAGGTGCCATCGGCAGTACGCTGCAGCTTGGCAAATGGGCGCTCAACGGGGTCGGTAGGGAGTTTTGCTTCCCAGTGGCCGAGCCCCATAGCAAACTGCTGTAGGCTGATATCATTAGGATTCTGTCCCGCAAATATCTCCTCGTACAAGCCCTCCGACCATTTCTGGTCACGGGCAGAGACACATGAATGCCATCGATAGACAAGGTTGAACTCGGCAGACACTTGGTTTCCGGTGGCCTCCGCAGCAGCATCACCCAGCAGGCTATCCTTCATGTCTGATCTAGGGTCCAAACTCCATGCACTATTGGTACGGTTTAGATTAAGAATCGTTCGCACGTAATCCTTCAGGATGATGTTAACGTATAGACCGCAGGTGACAAGACGGGCGGTCTGGAAAAGGTCATTATCCCATGTGGCATAAGCTTTGGAGTTGGACTCGTCGGGCTTCGTGAAGCGACCACCTTCATTGATTTCTGCCAGCTGCGTCACCACGTAGTTGTGGAAGCGGTTAAACATGATGAGCATGACGCCAACTCCGGGAGGGAAGCCCAGAATTCGCTTGGTGGAGAAACAGTCAGGCTTGAGCTTTCCATCCTGGAAAGTTCTCACGAGATTCTGTTCTTCCTGGTTATTACCATAAAGGGGGGACAGGTCCAGATATGAAGAGGTGTTTGAGATTGAGCTGTCCTTCCGATCCGTCTGGAAAAGGTCTCCTAGTTGTCAGCTTGGTCCGATGAATTGGATTGCAATTGGGGCTGGTTTGCGAGCTTTCTCTTACCGTGAATGATGATAGACGCAAGATAAAACAGAGTGCTAGATATCTTATTCGGGTGTTCCTTGAAGCTCTTTCGGGCTAGCAGACTGTCGAAAAGAGTCTCTGGCTCCGGAAGAGAAGCCGACTGAACAGTTACTGGTCTAACGGATCGAGCATATGCAGTGCCTGCAGCACCTAGTTTTGGCCAAAAGACATTCTGGTTGTGTTAGTAAGGTAATTCTACCGGCAGCGTCATATGGTAAATCATACATTTCCTGAGCCATCGGCGCTGCGATAAAGAGCATCACGGCCGAGATACCTTTCCACGTCAAGAAAATTAGTACTCAGTACCACGCCTTGTAAAGCATCAATGACGTAGAAGAGAGGACTAGACTCACGATCTTGGCGGGTGTTCCAAATCGTTCCAAAGTGTACTGAGGAAAGTATTTGTTAATCCCTTTCCAGCCCGAGATGTCGCAGGCAAGTCGGCCGCAAGCTAGGCAGATGTGAGAATGGAATACTCAAAAAGTCGTCCACAGAAAACAAACCTGAACAATTCCCTCCATAACATAGTCTCTGTCGTTAAGGGGATCTCCGCTAACTGCGCTTTTCGCAACCTCGGCGAGCGTCTTCACATCATTCAAATCGATGTGTTTCAAGTCCTTGGCAAATCCAGTCATCTTCTTGCTTTGAATATAGGTACCATCGCCGGTTTCAGTGGGCAACGGCCTCAGGGATGCCTCAACCACTTTTTCAATCTTTTCAATTGGGTTTTCTCTGCCATTGGCAGTTCCGTTGTTGTTCTCAGACATCATGGAAGTAGTGGATAATTATACAAATAAAAAAAGATAGAGTACTCAAGCTGTAGAAGAAGGCGTTAGCTGGTGAGTTAAATATCAGAAAGAAAACGAAATTCTAATTTATCCGGGGTTCGAGGTTTGGAGTTTTGTCCATCCTTGAGGAGGGGTAGGGTCGCCGGGGCTAAAGGGTAACTAATGAGAATAGCAAGGAGTCGTCATACCAACTCAAAGAACAATAGCGTGGAGCCGAGGATGTCCGTATAGAGCAATGGTCTTCAGACCAACTGTGTACAAGGAACCAAGGGGGAAATCAAAAACAATCGCGGTTCAACAAGTACAGCACGGAATATTGTTAAAAGAAGAAATTTACCATCATGAGGACACATCGGAGGGTATTGGGGCAATTATAGGCTTCCAGCGGCGTAATCCGAGGGCAACACGACTAGGCAAATACGGCTGGGGCTGTTCAGCCGTACCCAGGCTAATGAGTCCATAGTTTTTTAGAGACTTGGCTTGATTCGGTGATGGTCTGTCATCTAGCGCCACAACCCTAACCACCCAGCTGTGCGCCTTGGTGTTTGCATGGGAAAAGACAGACGACCGGGTGCCCCACCGCAATGTGAACAATGGGGCACTCCTTATTCGTGCGTCGAATCGCTTGTGAGGACAGAAATTCCTATAATACCCCCTCTGCTTTTTTCCACGAAGCCGTTTAAAGTTCGGTCAAGAAAAAGGCCTCGTATTGGTTAAGGCCTACAATGTAAGAGGTTTCAATCCAGGAACCCTCGTCGCGGCCAAGTCCAGATGGTGTCCGTGGCAGGCCTGAAGGAATGGGGCAGTTGGCCTAAGCTGTCATTGGCACAATGACAGGCCAGCTTATCCAGTGGCGATCTGCAACTGGCCCCGCAGTCAAGTAATCCGAGCATTTCATAATGTATTGTCATTCTTTTTTTTCATAGCACGGGCTGCATTAAGATGCAGGTCAGAAGAATATAGACTCATAAAATCTCCCAGTATTCTTTCTTGCCAGAGATCTGGGCCATAGTCAGACCGGAGGACTGTGGGTTTAGGGGAGCTGATTGGTTCCATCATTCGGGCAGACTAGCCGATGATGCACAGCTGCACAGCCGCGCCGTTTGCTCAAGTGAGCTGATATCCGACCGGGTCTCAGAAATTGATCCAGGCAACGAACAGTGGATTTTGGCCCCAAATCGTAGGCCGTCTCTGCAGGGGTGTCCGTTCAACCCGGGCTTCCGGGTCTCTCCACGAATCCGATCGGGCCTTGCAGGGCAATCCCCGAGGTAGAAGACCATTCAGCTTGTCCGGATTGCATCGCTTATGGAGGTGCAGCTGGGAACGGCCCCAAATTTGGCTGATGGAGCCTAGGGTCGAATCAGCGAATGTACAAACGGACATTGTCATAGCTGACGAGACGGCCCGTTTAGCGTGCTGATGGTATATCTGTAGTATGAAATGAGGCTTGCATTACTGCAAAACCGTCGAAGTGACCTTCGTATTTCTTAGCCGCTGCCAAGTAGAATCGTCTCATACAGCTGACTCGAAATAATTCGAAACGACATCTTCCAGGGGTATGTCGGAGTGTATTGTATTGTGTTCTGTTCTGCTCTGCTCTTCTCAAATGGAGGCTAGAGACCCGGTGTTCATGCCTCAGGTGTTTATACCACGTGACCTTGCGGATGCCGAGGTCGTCCAAGGCGATCACCAACAATTTCTCGATGCTTCGCGTGACCCCAACAAGTTCATCAGGTCCCCTCAATTCGCCTGAAACATCTCCAGCTTCTGAATTGGAGCTTGTCAGCACACAATGGCCAAGATCACTCTCACTGTGGAGCCTCGGGGTAAGCATACACAGCTCCCCACCATCACAAGTCCTAGCTTTAGGGGATAATCCCAACAAGTCTTCAAAACACTGACAATGAACAGGCAAGCCCATCCGGAGGCTCCCCAAGACTCTCACCATTGCACTCGATGCCTCTGGTGAAGATCTGCATAACATGATCGCCGATGTCTCCGGTTCCTCCGTCCACCGTCTGCGAATCACCAAGGGAAGTGACCGCAGCGTCGTCCCCAACGCCAAGGACACAACCATTGATGAGACCGGTCTCCGGGAGTCCAGCGTGATCCATATCAAGGATCTAGGTACGCCACCTACAAGCGTTGCTTGAACTGATGTCGATGCAATGGCGGCGGGGCATACGGACATGTCCACAGCCGCCACCCTGCAGCTCAAGAAACGCGTTCTAACAAGCATCCAACAGGACCCCAAATCGCCTGGCGCACCGTCTTTATCATCGAGTACCTTGGTCCGCTCCTGATTCCCGCACTCTTCCTCTTCCCCCTCCGTCCGCTACTCTACTTCAACTTCGACACCATCCCCGCTCCCTCCGACACCCAACTCCTAGTCTGCGCCCTCCTAACTCTGCACTTCCTCAAGCGCGAGTATGAAACAATCTTCGTGCACCGCTTCAGCAACGCCACCATGCCCGCCCGAAACATCTTTAAGAACAGCGCGCACTACTGGGCCCTTGCCGGATTCAACATCGCCTACTGGGTCTTCCGCCCTGACTCAGTCGCCGCCACCTCCGAGCCTAGCCCGCTCCTGCAATATGCCGGTCTGACCCTATTCGCTTTTGGCGAGATCTTTAACTTCAATGCCCACCTGATTCTGCGCGGCCTTCGTCGCCCGGGTACTACCGAGCGTGGCATTCCCCAGGGCTTTGGATTCAACATGGTCACCTGCCCCAACTATATGTTTGAGATCATTGCTTGGTTGGGTATCTGGCTCGCTAGCCAGTTGAACTGGAGTGTGATTATCTTCACTCTCGTCGGTGGTTTGCAGATGTGGAGCTGGGCCTGGAAGAAGGAGAAGCGCTACCGTAAGGACTTTGGCGATAAGTATAAGAAGAAGCGCACTGTCCTGCTGGCTGGTATCTGTTAAGGGATTGATGTACCCTGCCCTATTCTATAAAAGGCTTATGGGCAGAAATCACGATTGACTTGGTGAGTCGGGCTGAAATGCCCAAAACAACACAACCATGACCCACGTCTATTCGACTCCATCGGCATACTATTATCTGCCGTATTCAAATAAAAAGTGGTTTAAATATTCTACTGCGGGCCCTTCGGACGAAAATCAGTGAAAGAAATGATGGGAACGCGACGATAACGCATACATTCTGTTATTGAGCAAATAAAATGGGGGAAATATGCCCGAAGGCATTTTGTCTTCATTAATGGTTTCTTAGTAATTGAACAAATTTACCTTCATCTTTAAGAGATATTCTACATGGCCAGCGGTAAAAAACATGCCAACTCAAGTATGTAGTGGCTTTATCCAGCTCTCCCAATTAGTAACGATACCCTCTAGTTAGCTGCTAGAGGCTCTGGAGACATCAAAGCAAAGCTTCAAAAATAGTATAAAGTAGACACTGCATTCTATTACTGAGCATATGTAGAAAATAATGACCATGTTTCCTTAGGGCCGACCGTATGCACTCCAAAAGTAGAAGAGAACTAACCACGCTATATGTGAACTATTACCGAGAAGACCAAGAACTCCAAGCCAGATGATAATCATAACTGATGCACCCCACCGGTGCAAGTCATCCCAGAACAGAAATCAACCATTTTTCGCCTTCTTCTGCCAGAGCATGTAATACGGATTCAGTTCGTCGCAATCGCCGCCTTTAGCTTCGCATCCAGGGAAACGAAGGACGAGATCGCCATCCTTGTAAGTCCCATCTGCTTCTGCGCCAGACGAGTCTTTGCTGTAAGCATTCAAAACGCGTTGCGGAACCAGAGCCGTTCGGGCGAGAACTGTCGGATGCCATTGAATGATATGATCCTAGAAGATGTGTGTTAGTCAACTATATCAATCGATCCCTCCCTGCCGCTCCGGGCAGTCCAGCGCGCGTTTATCAGGGGAAGTTTCAATCATACCAATCCATGCGTCTCGGCCTTTGCAAATCCATAGCTGCGATATAGCGGATCAAACCAGAGATCGAGAAAATAGCGAGCAAAATCGCCATTCTTGAGGATGAAGCTGCCAGGACTGAGATCCTCGCCATCCCGGGTAACAATCAGGTCCACATCTTTCTCCTTGAGATGCGAGAATGTTTTGATAATGCTGTCTGGCGGGACGACGGATACGTCCTTCATCATGAGCGATTCTAGTTTGCTCCGATCTAACAAGTGTGACTTGAGCGACTTGGTCGGGTTCATTATCAGCGCATGGGCGCTGAGGTGGAAGAAGTATTTTGAGCTTGGGTTTTTAGCAAGGGCATGTCGGACGGCGGGGAGTGTAGCCCAGCTTCGGGGTGAGTCGCCGATGGTTTCCTCGTAGTCGGATGTGCTTGCGAAGAAATTCGTATACCCTGTAAGACAAGACAAGGGCAACAAGGTTAGCAAGCAAATAAACTTAAAGCTTTGCGCGATGGATTTGACCATGTAGAAGCTTACCATGACGCTTTGCATAATCTTCGCGATTGGTCACGATCTTCTTAATGAAGCTCTCACTCAGCACTTTACGATCCAGAACTGTGACGATCACAACGCCTGAAGTGCTAGCCGGCGCGGTCACAGCAGATGTCGAGCTTGAAGAGGTAAAGTAGGAGAGGAGATAGAGGATCGTGGCAATTGCGATCGCAGCGACAGCGACAGTCTTCAGCTGTTTCTTGCGGTAGTATGGCAATCGAGTCGATCGGGCGCTAGGGAGAGGATGGGGACTCCGCGGAGGTAGAGCGAACTGCATGGCGAGAGGTGATACCCAGCGCTGTGTTGCTGAATGGGAATGAGATGGGACGGAATAAATCAGACCATCTTACAAAGGCCGTCGAACAAATGCTTCACAGGGGAACTTGAATTAGACCGAGCGAGTTTCCGTAAGTGAGTGGTTTCAATGACGAGGTTGGATGTTCCAGTGTGCAAGTTCCAATGTTCGCAGGGTTCCGCCGAATCTCCGAATCCGGCCATGTCTCTGCCTGCGCATTCCAACGACTTCTCGTCCTTCACCAGCATTGCCCGTTTCGAGTTAGCACTCGATTGCGAAAGATAAGAGATCGACAAATCATAGGTTTGTTTTGTTTTCTACCTGGAAATTACCTCCGTTCAAGGGATCAATTGCCGGTTCGCAATATTCTAGTAGTCTGGGTGGGTACTACGTCCTAAGCATCGGATATATATATGTTGCACCGTTATTAAGACCTCGGGAAGAGTACCACCATACTTTAAGGGAACTTGAAAGATCCTTACATTTTCCACCGTCGAGCACGTGGCGCCTCCAGGATTGTTTACCAATGGATCTTTCAATTTCATTATAAAATCCAGTCTATTACACCCAGACAACTTGGCTACGTGTAGAATTCGAAGAACAGCCACAGACAACTCAGATTGTAACAATGTAGATGTGATTGGAGTATAAATACAGAAAATTTAATATGCAAGCCCAGTAAAAACCCAGCTGAGTCTCCTGATATCATGGTGCTGGCAGAGAAACATTGCTGGGTGACTTGGCGTAAAAGAGATGCTCAATCGCGTCAACGGGTTCGTTGCGATAATGGTACAATAGGAGGAGCGCTTGTCCAAAGCATCCTGACCAATGCAGGATACCAACCAAAAAGGGGGGAAAAACAAAAACAAAAGACACCGAGGTATCTCAATCAAATCAATAAACGATACGATCACTCCAAAGATCGCTGAGCAATCCTCTGGGGATCGGCCTGGCCCTTCCGGCGCGGTGTCGTGACCTTCTTGATATTGAGTCGCTCTTGAATCTTCGCTTCAACCTCGTCCTCCCTCTCCTTAATCCACTCTTCAAAGGACTTTGGCTCGGAGAGTCCCAGCTTCTGTCGTTCTTCTTGGAATTGTTCTTGGATCTTGGGGGTTTGCATAATCTGGTACCGGAGATTCCATCCGAACATGCCGAGCTCTCTGATGCGGCCGGGTCCATTTCCCAGGAGGTACTTGTCGAGACTGCCTTCCTTCTCAATTGTGCGGAGCGCCTTGCGGGTCACCTTGATGAACAGGTGTTGGTCGAGGGCATCGCTGTACATCTTCTTGCGGCGGACGTTGGGCTTCCAGCTACGGCGCGTCTTGCCCTTGTTGCGACCGTCGGAAATCTTGTTACCGAAACGGATCATGGAGCCACCGTAGAGACCAGTGTCGGCCTGCTTGTACCATTGCCTGGCGCCATAAGGGTAGGGTGGGATATGCTCGGCGAGAGGCTTATTGGCCATGGGAGCCAATGTGGTGGAGAAGGAACGCTTCGGAGTCGAAAGGGAGAGGCTTTGAAAGGCCGAGGAAAGGGAGAAGGGGGGCCGACATGGCGGATCGAGAGTGAATAGCTGCCATTGAGAGTGTAGGGCGACAGCAGTTGGTGAGTATCACAATATCACAATTCAACGGGAAGCTGGTTTGGGCGCGGATGGAAGAAATTGGAGGTGTTGACCGCCTTCAGCGCGACGCCGTGAGTGGCTGCGCAGATCCCTTGCTCGCGAATTTCACGAAGCAAAGAGATACCACGGAGACGGAGCCCCCATCATCGCATTACCCGGTTCTTTTATCTCTTACAAGCTCATCTTTACTTTCGATTCTTCTCTCTCGTCCCCATTGACCCTCGTCCCCTCCCCCCTCCCACACCGGTGGCTACGAAGCCACATTCTACAATCATGGTCCAGATCAGTGAAGTCAAGGGCAACTCGCGCGAGAACCGGACCGCAGCGCACACCCATATCCGCGGGTTGGGCTTGCGCTCTGATGGCACTTCGGAGATTACAGGTGATGGATTCGTCGGGCAAGCATCTGCCCGAGAGGTGAGTGAACCCATTCTCTTTTGATTTTGGATCGAAACCGGAGCTGACGGTAGACCTTCCATTTGACAGGCATGCGGCGTGGTAGTCGACCTTATCAAGGCTAAGAAGATGGCTGGCCGAGCAGTCCTGCTTGCTGGTGGCCCCGGTACCGGAAAGACCGCACTTGCTCTTGCTGTATCACAGGAGCTGGGAACAAAGGTTCCTTTCTGCCCGATCGTCGGTAGCGAGATCTACTCTGCGGAGGTCAAGAAGACAGAGGCTTTGATGGAGAACTTCCGAAGGGCAATTGGTACGCGACGCGATTGATAGGATATTACCCGGGAGACCGGGAGATTGAGGGTATATTGGGCTAACACGGTCTAGGATTGCGCGTTCGCGAAACCAAGGAGGTCTATGAGGGTGAAGTGACCGAGCTCACCCCCGAGGAGACGGAGAACCCACTGGGTGGTTACGGCCGCACCATCAGCCACCTGATAATTGGATTGAAGTCCGCGAAGGGCACTAAGAAGCTTCGTCTGGACCCTAGCATCTACGAGGCTATCCAAAAGGAGCGCGTCACCGTCGGAGATGTCATCTATATCGAATCCAACACCGGTGCGTGCAAGCGCGTTGGTCGTTCCGATGCCTATGCTACCGAGTTCGATCTGGAGGCGGAGGAGTATGTGCCCGTTCCCAAGGGCGAGGTTCACAAGAAGAAGGAGATTGTGCAAGATGTCACACTCCACGATCTGGACATGGCCAACGCCCGGCCGCAAGGTGGACAGGATGTTATGAGTATGATGGGCCAACTGATGAAGCCCAAGAAGACCGAGATCACAGACAAGCTGCGACAAGAGATCAACAAGGTGGTCAACCGATATATCGACCAGGGTGTGGCTGAGCTTGTCCCTGGTGTGCTCTTCATTGATGAGGTCCACATGCTCGATATCGAGTGCTTCACATATCTGAACCGCGCTCTCGAGTCCACCATCTCCCCTATTGTCATTCTTGCATCCAACCGTGGTCACACTGTCATCCGCGGCACCGACGAGATCAGCGCCGCCCACGGTATCCCCCCCCGACCTGCTTGCCCGCCTTCTGATCGTCCCCACCAACCCCTACGCCCCCGAAGAGATCAAGACTATCATCCGACTTCGTGCGAAGACGGAGGGCCTTAACATCACCGAACCTGCGCTGGACAAGGTTGCCGAGCACGGTAGCAAGGTTTCCCTGCGGTACGCTTTGCAACTGTTGACTCCGGCCAGCATTCTTGCTCGCATTAACGGGCGACCTGGTGGAATCGAGGTGGCCGATGTTGCTGAGTGTGAAGATCTGTTCCTAGATGCGAAGCGTAGCGCTGCGATCGTCCAACAGGATGCCAGCAAATTCCTTCTCTAGACGACCTGGACAGATGGAGAATATTGGACAAAGGGAAAAAGAAGGGAGTTCCATGATTTGTCATGTATACCATGGGGGTATTCTTTTTGTGTATTGAAAAGGCGAATCTTTCTTGCGTAGGCCTCGAATTTTATGCTAATGCTATCTGATGTTACCTGGTTTATTTGACCTCCAATGGTGTTGTTTCAAGTAGAGCTGTCAGGTACCAGCTGTGGGTGTGTCTGTGTCTGCTGATCTGTTGTGTGCCTGCAGGAACTTTCTAAGAAAGGCACAATGACACCTAGTAGATGATGAGAAGGTCGAATCGGGCTTTCATCAGTACAGCTCAATCTTCTCATGATTTGCATTTGTAATTATTGTTTTTAGGTACTCGTACTACTAATAGTATACTCGAACCCCACCGACTGCTCACCCCCGGCCTCGGCGAAGATCACGTGGGCCGATGGGACCTTCACCATTCGACATCCCCCAGCCTCCGGTACATTGCCTCATCACATTCTCTCTTGTTTCAACATTCGGCGACAGTGAAGCATTTACCTACAGGCTGAGCGAACTCATCCTCGCATTCGCAATATACGAATCTGGTCGAGACCTTTGAACGATCGCCACTCGCCCCAGCGGAATAGCTCAACCCCCAGATAACAGTGGAGCCTGCGGTTGAACAGCATCATCACTGCAAACCGTCGCAACAGACACACTCTCTTCGAAGCACATTCCCTAGGACATAACCTCCAAGATGTCGAATCCCCTGGACACTGATGCGGGCTCCGAGATGTTCGGCAGCTACGAGAACGAACTGAAGCTTGTACAAGCTGATCTGAACCAGAAACTGGACCAGATCACCGAGGCCAGCGGCGAGGAGCGCAAAAACGCAATTCGCCAAGCGGAGCAGGTATTAGACGAGGCAACAGAATTGGTGAGTCCTTCCAGTACGCCTGCAGATAGACTATCTCCGGCCTCAACCCCGCATCACCATCTGCAGGCAACAAGACTCTCGAGAACAAAGCAAACCACTAACGCAATAAACCATAAAACAGCTCGATCAAATGCGCATGGAGAAGCAAAACATTCCCTCAGAAGTCCGGTCAAAAGTGAACCAGCGCTTCCGCAATTACTCAACCGACATCGACGAAATAAAGCGCAAGATGAAGGAACTCACCGACGATCGCAGCGCAGTCTTCGGCGACCGATACACCGACGATCCCCAAGACGAGCAAGTCGAGCAGCGCCAGCAACTTCTCTCCGGAACCGACCGACTAGAGCGCAGCTCTGCCCGACTGCAGGATAGTCAGCGCATGGCGCTGGAGACGGAGGATATTGGGCGCGGCGTCCTGGGCGATCTATACGTCCAGCGACAGACGATCCAGCATACGCGCGATAACCTGCACCAGAGTGAGGGCTACGTTGATACCAGCATTAAGACTTTGAGGGGCATGGCCCGTAGGTAATGATCCCCCTTCTTTATTTCCTCCCGCCCCATGGCTCTGGGGCTCGTTTGAAGTGCCAATCTGACCAACTCTGACAGGATGGCTACGAATCGGATAATCACCATTGCTATCATTACGGTCCTTGTTCTTCTTATTGTCGCCGTCATTTATAGCAAGTTTCATTAGCGGTGGGGTTTTATGGCGTTAGCTTGGGATTTTCTTTTTCTCTGTTTCCTCTTCATGGATATTGTATGCTACAGCCTTTTCTCGCAGTATCTAAGGCTTTCTATGCCTTGTCTGGTTCATAGATGTTGAACCTTGTAATTGAATATTTGATATTATGCAAAGACCAGTTTCCCTACAGCCACCTGGTAGAACCGTAACTCAATCGATAAAACAGCACAACAAACTACAATTAGCAATACAACTATTCAGTTTCAGACGTCACTGGCATGAACAGCAAGTATTGCCACAGGCGTAGGTAGTAGTTTATATCCATGAGATTCAAAATAATATGCCAAAAACTTGAAGAGGGTATATCGCAAAAGACCAAACAGTAAACCAGCAAACATCATACATATTAGTAGAGAAACGCAACCAATCAACCCATAATCCTCGCCGCACCAAAAGCCGCATTCATAACCACTCCCACAAAGACTGCAACCCCCTTCCTCCAACTCCAAACCCCCTCCTCCCTCCTCAGCCACATCGCACAACCAACCGGCCAAAAGAACCCCATAACCGCGCCCCAAAGCATATCATCCCACGCACTCCTAGACCCAGTCCCCAACCCACCATCTTCATCTCCACCAAATCCACCCCCTCCCCCGGCAGCACCACCACCAGCCCCATCCCCACCTCCAAGATTGGCACTCGTACTCCCCTCGTCCATCCACCGATCTTCTAAATCCCGCAACTCCTCGCCAGAAGGCATCGTATCCGGCGTCCTGGTCACGGACTGCACGGCCAGAAATTGCGATCGCAGAGCCGTTACTTCTGAAGCTGTGAATCCCGCTGAAAGGAGACGGTCGAAGCCGCGCGGGGCAGGTGTGGTCGTCGTCGGCGGTGCTGTTGCAGCAGAAGAAGCAGCAGTAGCTTGCTGGGAAGAGCCCGAGCCCAAGCCCGAGCCATCCAAGCCCCCCCGGACCGGTAGAAGGAAATAGCGAAGACCCATGTCTAGGTCCGAGTTTCATCAATTCATCCTTCTGTTTCTGCAACAGAGTTGTCGAAGCAATAGCAGCCTCAGCCTCGAGATCGGAGTCCGAAAGCGCAATATCTCCAATCGAGCAGTGGATGTAGATTCTAGGTCTAGAATCACGGACGGCCTGTTTGCCCTTGTCGATTGCATTGCGACTACCGCTTAGATCCCGGGGATTATTACTAGCGTGTTGCTGTTGCTGTTGCTCTGAGTAGTCCTCTGCGGGGCGTGGCGAGCGAGCTGGCGAAGGCGGTAGTTTGAGAGATGTCGAGAGCGCGGTTTGGTCGTCTAAACCGCGGCCAGCGTAGATGAGGCGGAGTCTGTGGGATGATAGATTTTGTGGGAGATCGGCTCTTATGAGTTGTTTTAGGCCGGCGCCTGTTGTTTGCGTTGGGGTTTGGATGTCGAGGGGGAGGTCGGGTATTGAGGCGGAGAAGCGGATGGTTAGGAGGAGGGCGTCGGGTGGGTTTAAGGTGTTAAGTCCCTCGCTTGGGGCGAGGGAGGTTGGCAGGGCCATTGCGAGTTTGTCTCTTTAATCTTGTTTCATTGGGGTAGTTGTAGAGCTTGGATGGGATGGGGTTGTTGCGGAGAGGCTCTAACGGCGTTAGGCTGGCCGAGGCCGCCGGTCCATCATGTGACGTAGTAGGCTGCTGTTGGGGAAGAAGAGGAACCGGATGAGCTTCAGTTTGAAGATACTCGAGTATTTTCGTTTGAATTGATTATAATTTGCTGTTGGTAAAACTTGAATGTGATATATTCAGTCGTCTTACCTGCTGAGTAGTCCCATTAGTTGCCCTGGTGCCTGGATTGGAAGGCGTTTCTGCATATCTTGCTGAATGCAAATTACTAGGGTGGAACTAGTAGGTATAGTCATGCTACTCGGGTACCTGGAGTCATGCCACTGATTAAATTATTGGCAAGTGTGAAACTAGCCTCAGTTTAGACAATATGGCTACTTAGCAGGAAGGAGTATCAATTCCAAATCATAATCATGTTTATTGGACTAGTCTATACCATGGTACAAGTATTTAGTGTCACATCATATGAAAAGCGAATTTCCGGCCAACTGATAATCAATAGCGATGGAAACGCAATTCAGCCGGGCTCTATGAGAGCTGTATAAAGCACAGATTTAACCCGTATCCCCTGCACCGAGTGGGGTAATATCGAACGGGGTGATATCGGTATAAAACGACAAAGGAAAAAAACAAAGAAGAACGTATCGACTGGATATCAAGCGTATGTACTCGACCAAAAGAGCGGCCACGACCCTGAGAAACCGTATAGATAGAAAGAAAACGCCGACCGATGCACCGAAGGGAGACGCCGAGAGAAAGTAATCGAATAAGAAATCGTTTTGAAGGGAGCGTTTAAACCATGAAGGATTCTCCGCAGCCGCATTCCTCCTCTGTAAGATATTGTTAGTATTGCAATGACTAAGGCGGAATGGGCTCCTGAAAGATTGTTGTGTGGTGTTGTCTTTCCCGGGGAAAACTCACTGATGTTGGGGTTGCGGAAAACGAATCTCCTGCTCAATTTATCTTCTTGCCAGTCCATTTCACTGCCAATGATACTGAATAGAGCCTTGCTATCGATCAAAACCTTCACACCGTCTTGTTCCACGATTTCGTCGAACTTTCCCGGCTTCTCCACGTACTCCAGGTGATAGGCGAGACCGGAGCAACCGCGGTTCTTCACACCCACTCGAATGAACTTTGGTTCCGGCTGCGCCATCAACTTGCGAAGCTGCTCTGTAGCGATGGGGGTTAACTTCATGGCGGCCTTGCGGGCACGGAGTGGTCGGCGGGGTTTCGGGGAAGTCTTCGGAGGGGCGGTGGTGGCTGGCTTGGGCTTCTGAGCCTCGGTCTCTCGCAGGTTTGTTCGAGAGTGTTCTGATTGAGAAGACTTCTGGGCGGATTCTGATGGGAAGGCAAAGTCTGCTGAGATTGAGCCCTCGGCTGGACCGCCTGTGCTCCGAGGCATCGGGAAAGATGAAGGTAGAGTGTGTGGGCGATAGGCTGTGGCGGTTTGCATGTCGCGCTTAGAGGACTGGTGGACATTTCCATAGGAAGAGAAAGAGCGCAGAGCGTTGCAGCGCTGGCCCGAGGGCTTGAGCCATCGGAGGAGAGTGGCGGATGATGTCACTGGGCGCTGCATGTTGGTGCAAAAACTCATGATGTTGGAGAGAGAAGGGATCGAAGAGTCGAGAGAGACAATAGGGACGGTTATGTACGCATAGGAATGCTGGCTCGGGACAATGTTGTGGTGAGACCGGAAGGGAGAAGAAAGTTGTGGGTGAACAACAACTGGAGTTCTGAGGAGTTCTACGGTCACCCTCGGGGTCGCTCAGATGACTAAGGTTGCATGACCCGGAGTGGCCAATCAGCGTTGAGGTATTTGAAGACAGCTGGTGGCGCCACGCGGTGATGGCGTGAGTCAGGGTCTATTGATGAGATGAATAGGTCAACAGGGTCAGCAGGTGTTGACTTTAATTGCCTAAATATAGTCCCTTTCTTTTCAGTATTTTCTATGATATAATTATTCAATCCGGATTGTTTGATCAACATGGTAATGCATTTCGATGACCACATAGCCGACCATCGGCAGCTGAGTCATTCCAGCTGGAGCGGATCCCCCGACACTCGGAGGAAGGCAAGCACAGAACACAGCACTAACTAAACAGCCAACTAAACTTGCAAGTATACTATAGGATACATACTACCAATTGTCAGGATAGTAGGTGGATCTATCAAGAAATGACCCCAAATAGAAAATATATCATTTACATTACACTTCTTCCTAAGAGCTCTTCCACCCTAATCCAGTAGGATCATTCGCCTACTCCTAAAGGACATGTGGCTGGACCCGCTGACAAAGTGGCTGGTGCCAAGCTGCTCGGACTCGACACAACTCTTCAAAGAACTAAGGCCAACATCAGTGATCCAATTTGATTATTGTTTGCTGGTGCAGATCATTTCTCGACCATGGAGGCCTCGCCCCTCACCCAGCAGAGTCGACCGGAGATCTTCCAGCCCAAGGTTGTCCAGCTTTATGAGACGCTTTTCAAAGTATGCCCCTCCACGTGAGCCTTAACTCCGCCCAACGCTGATATCAATATGTCTGTATTAGCCAGCCGATGAGGCCGAAGAGCCCTCAGAGGGCTTTTGGAGAGAGTTTTTTCTTCTGCCACCCGACTCTGTCCAATTGCATGCTCTACTGGATGGGTTGAGCCCTGATGAGACCTTGGGCTTGCAGGTTAGTGCCTTGCTTCGGTTCGATCGTTGGACCCGTGCACAACGCTAATTTCAGCCTTACAGACCCAGACTCGACATATATTCTTGCGGGCTATCCGTCAGGCAGCTTCTAATACTGCTCCCAGCGATGCTTATGCATTGGATGTGAGTGTCCAGCTGCACCATTTACCTGCTCCTGTTAGATCGCTGACATCACTTTCAGACCTTGACCATTTTCTTGACAAGTATTTTGAGCAAGAAATACACAAATCCCAGCTCGGATGTCATTACTGTTCTGGCTGGACTCGATGAGGTCGATCGGGTCATTTCAGAGTTTGTGACCGTCCTGGACAACATCATTCGCAATGGCTCGAGCTGTAGGTTCTCCCTCAAGAGTAAATTGACTTGATAGACAGAAAGCTGACCTAGGTATCTGACTAGTTGAGGTGCGGCGGAAGGCCGTTCGAGTGGCCATTGCCATGACCAGTGGCGCCTACAAGACAAGTCTCGTCTCCTATTTCACCCATAGGGACCTCTTCCCGTCCATGATGAAGGTATGCTACACGAAGCAATGCTACATATCACGCAATAGATGTTAATAGTCTGCAGTATGTCAATGACTCTGAAACAGCTCTAGAAGTGTTCGATCCATTTCTTCTGTTGGGCCTTCTGGCAAACTATAACAAGTTTGAATTCCAGAACCCCTACCAGCTGCGCTTGGACGATTTTGTCAACGAGGCGAGCATCCAAAAAATTGCCAAAGGTGTTGGCTTGGCATGTGGTGGCCTTCGCAATGGCTATATTGCCGTGCAAGATGACATCCCCGAAGGCTGGTCCTTGACAAATACTCTGATTTTCTTTGGACTCCGGGCTTTGACTCCTGGCACACACAACAAGGCGAACCCCCCAACCGCCGAAGAGGCGAAGGGAATGTTTGCCGAGCTGTAAGACACCATCCCTCTCTGAATCTGGAATCATGCAACTCACAATCTAGTAGTCCCGTCCAAGAAGCCGCCATCCTGTTGGCGACATACGACTTCACCAACTCTAACAAGCTTTTCGGCTACCAAATGGTCCACATGAAGCCGGAGAAAAACACCGATGAATCACCTTTTTCGAGCTTCCTCTCGCTGTCATCTTATCTCCTCCAGCATGCCTACCGATCCACGAGAGTCTCTCACTACGCGGAACTGAGCCTCTACACCCTCCGCATTCTGGTCGAAGACCCGACTCTATGCAAACACATCTGCAACGACGACGGAAAGCGAAAGGTCCGAATCTGCAGGCAGAGACAACCTTTCCTCCCCCTCGTCGGCGGAGACCGTGTCCTCGCCACGGTAATTTTCGACATCATGATAGACACGATCACCCACAATCTCCGCCGACGACTCGACGTGAACTTGTACTGGTAAGTAACAGCTATGACTATACACCCAGGGGCCTGCCCAACTCATTATGAACCCACCTAACACCTCCACCCAGCCAAGCAATCGCCATAACCCTCCGCCTCCTCTCCTACCTCTCAACCAACAAAATCCGCCTGAATTATCACTGGTCCGAGCTATGGCGTACCCTCCTCTCCCTAATGCGCTTCCTAACAACCTACGCAAATGACCTAACCAACAACCCGAAAATCCACTCCCTAACCAGCTCCCTCGCAGAGCTAATGGCCTTCTGCGTCTCAGGAGGCGACACATTCCTACCAGACCCATCCTCCTACGACGATCTATTCTACAAGCTCGTCGAGACCGGGCCCGTTATTTCGAAATTCCGCGACCTTTATTACCCCTCAACCCCATCTAAGTCGTCTACACCTGCTGCCCCAATCACCACCGCCCAAACTCAGGATAGCATCCACGTGGCAGCAGTCAACACTTTGCTATCCGTCTCAACGCACTTCTACGCCCTCCTCTTCCAATCCGATGGCACCGAGCAAGCGGCGACAGCGGCCGTGACCCCAAGCCCTAAACCAGACGGTGAACCAATCCCCGTCGCACTGCCGTCGATTAAAAAGAAGAATCTTTCTCCGCGTGAAGTTCATCGGATTATTAAGCAGGGGTATGATACGCTTAGTATTCAGCCGCCGGAGGGCTTGAATGCGTGGATTAGGTGGAGGGAGACGGATTGGAAGGGGGAGTTGAAGAGGGCAGCGCGGTGTGCTGTTGATGATGCGCGGCATTTGGTTTCTTGATTGGGGGGTGAGGGTGAGGATGAGGGCAGTGGGATTTCAGGTTCATTTGCAATGGGTGGTAGTATGGTATATGGTGGATGAGGGTATATACTAGTAGTAGGAGTGAGTGCATATCTGCATGGAAAATGGGATGAATGGATGCACACTGGGTGGTCCGGGTGGATGCTAGTCGGTGGATGGATGGTGTTTAGTTGATTACATACCTGCGTTACCCATTGCAAACAGGGCAGTTAGGTACCTGCCCCAGGGCTGTTATTGTTCATGATATCCAGTAGAAATAGTATATTCGGTAAATTGCATAGGTACTGTTTACCTTTCTTTCTTTGACTACCTGGTTCCTAGATAACTCGTACAAAATGTGGAAGAGTACCACTTGAAGAAAGTGAGCACCAATAGTGATTGATTATTTCCCATAGAGCCACTCGCTAAAAAAGCCAACCTATCCGGATAAAAAACATGAAAACAGAGAAGAAAAACCTTCACATATCGAATGAAGCTATTAAAAAAACAAAAGAGAAGAGAAGAGAAAAAGTGAGGTGAAAGGGGAACATGCTTGATTGCGAAGACAGCTGTCGCCAGGGAAACCTTTTCGAGCGCACTCTCAACTGCAAGCCATACTCCGCGGCCCCATGCCATTAACGTCGACAGATGTATGATTTAACGCGATGACTTCGCGGCTTTGGGCGATTTCTCGTAGGTATCTTCGACAGGGACGTACTCTGTGCGGAAATATTTTTCCGAGTTCTTGCTCAGCCAGAGAGAGAATTTCGAGAGTTCTTCACGCAGGCGCTGGGTGGACTGCAGGTCCATGTTGGTTTGGGCAAGGAGTTCAGGGAGGAGGCCTTCAAGGAATTAGCAATGTTCACATATTGCAAGATATAACAGAGGGATAGAGGTGGGCGGGAAGGGAGAGGGGGGAGGGGGCAAACATACTGAACAAACGAATCAGGTGCTCCGCACCATAGACATCGACAGGACCATTTCCGGGACCGGACTCGTGCTGGGTCTTCTTGCGAAGTGTGCGGAATTGAGGTCGCTCATAGCGGTAGAGTAGGAGTTTATCGAGCATCTTGTCAAAGTACTCCATCATGCCAGCGACGACTTCATCAAGGACATCCATGTCAATACGGCTGCCCTTGCGCTTGGGCTCCTCTTCGTCACGCCAGTCCTGGAAGATCTGGCGAATGGTCTTCTCGGCGGGAAGTTTCACGACGGAGCTGTTCTTTGTGACACGTTCCCAATCGTCGACGATGAGGGCTTTCAGGTTATCCGGCATCACGATGCGGATGGACGGGCGGATATGGAATGCTTCCTCCTGTTCGCGGGGATGGTCAGAGCATTGCAAATAAGAGTCATGGAGGCAGCGGGAGAATAATTCCGCTGAGCCTGGGCCTCGGAGGGATGGGCAGGAAATTAGGCAGGCCTGTCGTATGTTTGGTGCGCGCCATGGTGGGGATGAGGCAGGAGATGCGACGGAAAAGGGAGGGAGGGGGTTGAGAGGTGAAAAGGGGATTTTTGGGCCCCAGGATTGATGCGGGGGGGAGTTTAGATATGGAATCAGTAGACTCACCTTTTCAATATCAGTTTCGCCCTTGGATCGCTTGTTGCCGCGGCCGGGCACTGAACTGCCACGCTCTTCACTATCACGGACCGAGCCCCGGTCAGACAGAGGACGCTTGTTTTTGTTAGGTTTAGCAGTTTTTTGACGAGCAGATGCTTCGACCTCACGACGAAGATTAGCTGCAAGCTCACGATTCTCTTCAGTAGCCTTTCTCAGCCGATCCTCAAGAACCCAGTCATCCCAGCTACAAAAGTGGTCAGCGGTAGTCTCAGAGTTTAATGCTAGACTGGCAACCGGAAAAGAAGCCCTTTGGAATATCCAACGCGATATTCAAGGCCGATGGGGCGTCTAGACCAGAATAGACATGGAAAGATGATTGTGCCTCGTTCTTGATGCGAGACCGGATTTCGCAGGCACGTATCTCTCAAAGAGCAGGTGAAGGGCAAAGGGGAGTGGGTGGTGGGACTTACGTATTCTTCCAGCCCTTGTAGTGAACAAGGAACTCAAGAGGGTTCTTCTTGTCGCCGTCTCTGTGCCTCACGTCAAGGATCTTGGCATCGTAGAGGATGTCATGGTGGAAACACAGGACTTTCTCGTCCTTCGTGTACATAGACGGAGGCATATTGAAGATTGGGATTCTTGATGAGAGAGAAGGCTTTTGGAACAAAGAAAACAGAAGAAGAGAGAATCAATCACGCAAAGCACGGGGAGTGTCGCGTCTGGTCGAGCAGTGTCGATGGACTGAGGCGTCGTGGCCGACGGTTCAAGGCAACCAAAGCCGCGTTTGAACTCGGCTTTCCGGAAACAAAAGCAGCCGAAGCGTGGTTTCGGCAAATCGGGCCAAGTTTTATACTTGGGTTTGCTGATATGGTCGACTGCGAGACGATATCTCGATGGAAAGAGGGCAATCTGGCCCGGTCCCGATGAACTCTCAAGGTTTTGGTTGGAATGCGTTGGGAATGAACACCAAGCCGCGCACTGGATGAAACAATACAGAGCAGCTTGTATCTTTGAACAGCTTGATCTTTGATCTTTGATCAAGTGGGGTTGTGAAGGGCTGATGGCTGGGGAGTTTCTGGGTTTCAAAAAAAAGGCGGCGCGGGCGCGTTGCAGTTCTCCCCTTGGAGAACCCGCGCTACAAATGACATAAGCTAAAGGCCGGGGCTGCACGAGGATCAACCACCACGAGCCTTGGTTTATTTGATGATTAGTATTAGATAGTTTCATATAGATAAAATAGATTAAGCAATCAGATATCGAATTGCTACATTTTATCGCAGCACATCGTTGTTTTGTGAAGGACCTCCCTATCCCGGGAAGAGGTGATGGAGCATTACTCTTGGAGGACATACAAAAAAGAAAGGCCTGATCATGGCAAGGTTAAGCCCGAGAGGGATTATGTAGAAAATGATTGAGTAGGGGGTATGTTCAGACATGCCTTGGGAAAAGTATAAGTTTGGTGATCTGTTTTTTGCTCCCTTGAACTGGATCTAAGAGCCTTTGGTGTACTATTAGTACCGAAGCTATATTCTTGACCACTGCCGTGCAAGATGATGCGCTAATCTCTTAGACATATCCAATCAGTTATTAATGAGAGGGACAAATGGAGCATCTCTACTAAATACTGTGCCCGAGAATGTTATATACCTTGTGGTCGAGGACACTTTACACCTACGGTTCATAGTACCTACTTCTAGCGACAATCTTTGCAACATCCTGGTTATTTGGGCATGAATTATTCACAATTCTGATACATCATGTTAGCCAATGCTATATATCAAGTTTTAGGCATGCGACGACTATTAGCGTGGCACATAACTGATATTGTGCAGCTATCTTGGCCGATGATCGGATGGACCGGACTTCCTTACCCCACGACGTTTGCGAAACCTTTCTATCCATTCTAACTGACTTAGACGTCAGCCGTGCAAATTGATTTGAAAAAAGATTGACTAAACTGATTCAAATCCATCCAAAAAAAGGATACTCGCTGTCGCCCAATTTCCTGATGCTAGCCACGTGATCGCCCGTCACGGAATTTCGCGAGACACACGCGTCGCGGCTTCATTCGGAGGACGTGCCCGATACTCCAGGCCGAAAAGACCTTAACCACTCGTCTCATCATCGAGTGAAAGTGAAGCTATCAATCAGGTGCAGAGCTACATCTCAGATCCAGATCCAGAAACCAAAATGGCACCCACTGAAGAGTCCATACTGAGCAACTTCCTGCTCTCCCCAGCCCCGCTGCCAACAGTTCTCTCCCTACAAAAGTTCACAGATCTCTTCCCCAAACGCCTACGAGGCCACCCACATATCCGGACTTTATATCGGGAACTGCAGCAAGTCCGCGAACATGATATGGACCGGGTAAATGAGAACATCGACCAAGAGTCTCAACAAGGCGAGCGACAAAAAGCCGAGCTCCGCAAGGCGAGTCTGGCTGCTGGCGTCGAAGGATCTAATGCGGATGAGCAGCGTGAAATTGACGTCGACCTTCATCTATTTGGTCAGAACTCTACCGACCAGGAGCGTTTTCATTCTACTGCTAGTCTGCTGGATGAGATGGAGGCTGCTTGTGCGAATATTGAGCGGGAAATTGGGGACGTGGATCGCGAGGCGGCGGGGCTTTTGTCGGAATTACAATCGACGGTTGGGGATTTGAGTGATCTTCGCTATGGGAAGTTGCAGGGTTTAGCTGGGATGGAGAGTAGGATTGGGGAGGAGGCTATTCGGGGGTTGGAGAATCTTGAGAACGCTTGTTATGGGGCGAGTATGGAGTGAGATATGTACTAGATGTACCTGTCTACTTTGTGAATTTTGTTACATTTCCTGTATATTAGCGGTGACGAGTTCTATCCAAACTCGCCTTTATGATTCCGATGACAATGATATCATGAGAAGCAAATCGAATACCCTGACCCTTCTCGTATATCTCCTGGCTTGGGCTAATTGCTAGCAAAGTGGGAATCGATGAGAACCTACCACAAAGTAGAATCTTTTTAAACAAAATTCAATACGTTTGGAACTATGTAGCAATGACTGAGACTACCATAACATTCCGCCTGATTCGAGCCAGGGAATTAAATCCGTGGGGTCATTTAAGTCGAGTAACCCCACGATGTGGGGACAACGCGAGTCGCGTCGCGCGCGAGCTTGAACTTCAACTTCAACAACCCCAGCAAATCCAGCATTTCTGCGAGAAAAAACAACCACAAACTACAAGACCATACACACGCAAACCATGCCTTCAATCCAATTACACCCGACATCCCGCAAGCCCGCTGAGACAACGACTTCAAACCCAAGCTCCCTCCCAGCTAGCAACCCACTCCCCCAACTCCTCCAAACTCCTTCGGGCCTGGCAATCCTCGAGCTGCAAGCTACAATCAACCTACCCACATTCGAGAGTGACGACGATCAATATGCGAGCCCTGGCTCCCCTCTGAATTCCGACGGGGCCACCTTCGAGACGCCGGTCGGAAAACTCATGTTCCCGGACTACTCGCTGTTGAACCCGGACGATACCAAGTGGATGAAGCGGGTGTACCTCTACATTGGTCGGTACCAGCGTATGACGGGCGAGGTGAAGAAGCTGCCAAAGCCACTCGCTGTTCTGCGGAAGCGGTCTTCATCCGAAAATACTGAGGAACTTGAGGTTGTGGAGATTGTTCGGTACAAGGTATTTTTCAAGAACAGGCCGGAGCCCGTCAACAATATCTGATTACTCCATCGGATGGAGTATCGACTTACCTTGAATACATGTTGAAATGAGAGGGTGCTGAGCTTGCTTCTTTGCTCTGCTCTCTGTTTCTCTTAAAAGGTGGCATTGGGGACGCGGGCTCAGACCGCGCCGGTGAAGCAAACATCCGGACGCCTCCTTGGGATCGAATGGGATATTGGATATTGGACTTATTGAAGTTCCATATCAATTGAGTACATTGAGTACATTGAGTACATTGAGTACATTGAGTACACTGAGTACGAGGGGACCTAGATACGTCTTGCTCGCCATGCATGGACCAAGTCAGGTTTCATACATGTCATAGGACATACAAGGGATGAATGGCATGTTCAGCCAGGATTGCAATATCCAGCCACAGGCAAGAAAGATAGCAGGGAATACCTGGCTTTTCCTTGGGTGGATCCAAGGAGACCGAACAAGTTATATTTAGTCTAAAGCCTGTGTCTTGAGTCAATATTAACGAAGCTACGCCTATCCGCGGAGAGGAAAAGCGAGGCGGAGTGTTGAAACCTTATGCAGAAAAACCCCCGCCAACCCGGATTTTTTGACTTTCACTTTCATTGTCACTTCAACTTTCCAACTTGAACTTCAGTGTTCTCGGAACATTCAAGCACCACATTTTGTTGTTGAGCTCAACTCCACCCTCTCATTCTCCGTCCATTGTGGACGTGTCTATCTTTTTCCCCGAGCTCGCATCCACACCATACCATACTTCCCTCCACACCGCAAGATGTCAATTCCCAACAAACCCGACGATGCAATCTTCCCAACCGACCTCGGCCCTGAATTTGTCGCCTTCGACCATGTTCAATGGTATGTCGGCAACGCCAAGCAAGCCGCCTCTTACTACAGCACACGCTTCAACTTCAGGTTAATCGCCTACCGCGGACCAGAGACGGGCTCACCCTACTTAACTAGCTACGTCGTTGCCAACGGTGCCTCCGTGTTCATTCTCACAAGTCCAGTTTGCGGGCCCTCACACCCAGAGAACAAAGTCCTACGAAGCGCCACAGCCGAAGACCGTGCGACATTGACCGCGATCCACGAACACTTGACCATTCACGGGGACGGAATCGCCGATGTTGCATTCCGAGTCACGGGGAATATCGAGGAGATTTGGAAGCGGGCGATTGAACATGGGGCCTCGCGCAAGGCAGAGCCGCGAGTCGTCGTGGTCGAAGGACACGGTCAGATCACAACAGCTACCATCGGGACATATGGTGAAACAGTGCATTCATTAATCAACCGTGACCAATACTCTTCCTCAGCGCCATTTCTCCCGGGTTATCGGAGCATATCGGCTGACGAAGCGGACCCAATCAATAAATTATTACCTCCGGTGGATTTTGTCGAGATCGACCATTGTGTTGGTAATCAGCCATGGGGAGGCGTGGACAAGGCCGTGCGGTACTATGAAGAGTGTTTGAATTTCCACCGGTACTGGACAGTCGACGACCAGGACATGTGTAGTGATTACTCGGCCATGCGTTCGATTGTGGTAGCCTCGTCGAATGAGATGATCAAAATGCCCATGAACGAGCCAGCGCCCGGCAAGAAAAAGTCCCAGATCGAAGAATTCGTCGACTACTACCACGGTGCCGGAGTGCAACATATTGCATTTCGCACAGAGGATATTGTCACAGCAGTGACGAATCTCCAAAAACGCGGCGTTCAGTTTCTCAATGTCCCGCCGGCGTACTATACCGATCTTCGACAGCGTCTTTCTCATGTTCCTTGGTCTCTTGAGGCCGATGTGGATGTCTTGGAGAAACTGAATATCCTTGTTGACTTCGACGAGCGTAGATATTTACTCCAGATCTTTGCGAAACATGTTGGTGATCGACCAACGGTGTTTTTGGAGGTGATTCAGCGGAAGGGATTTGATGGGTTCGGGGCTGGCAATTTCAAAAGTTTGTTTGAGGCGTTTGAGAGGGAGCAGGCTTTACGGGGGAACTGGTGATCATGTGGTCTTTTCTTCTTTTTCTTTTTCTTCTTCTTTGCGGTTAGCATTAGATCTCGGGGCTGATCAGAATTCAGCGATGCATGTCGAATCGGATATTCGCGGAGATAGAATATAGCCTTCAAGAGTATGACAATGACAAATACAGTTTCTCCTGTTTGATGTTTGTGAGAGAAGTAAATCCGAAAGAATAGATGAAATGTAGTTAGTGCCCTTGACTAATATTACTCGCCGTATGGTACGAGTATCCTTCTAGCAATTTCCGCTCAACGTCAGAATTGGTAGACCCGCGCGGAATTGTAACGCACTTCTTAGGAAGATTCCGCACTCCTTCGGACATGACTATATCCGATTTTGTAGAGAAGAGCTTGCCAACAACAGCAAAAGAGACAATAATCAAGATATTAGAAAATCAAATCATGAATCGGAGTTAGATTATTCTATCCTGCTTCTACGGGTCCAAAAATCGGGGTATATCGGTCTTAAATTGTCAATGGTACAGCGATGAATAAACAGCCGACGCAATCCCCGCCATCTTTCACTCTCCCCGCAACCACAATCCACCTTTAAAAGACTGCGATGCCCCGCGCCTCACCCACTTTCCTTTCTCACTCCCTTCAATACCTCCGGCAATTCTCATCTACCTCTACAATCATGGCACCTATCGAGCGCATCACTCTTTTCAACGTCCCCAAGGCGGAAGACCGCAAGCGCCTGCTGGAGCAGTACAAGGTGCTCGCGAAGACCGCAACCAAGGTATGGAAATGGAATTCCCTCGCACTGAACTGTACTAGACTGCCCTGTTTTGCCACTCCACTTGCTTCACGTCACTTGCACTTTTGCTTTCCAAAGAAAAACAACCTATCTAATGCGCAATCATCTAGGATGGCAAGCCCTACATCGTCGCCGCTGCCGTCGGCGAATCCTTCGACGACCCTCGCAACAAGGGCTTCAACATCTCCGTCAAGACTACCTTTGCCTCACTGGATGATATGAAATACTACGATACCGAATGTGAAGCGCACAAGGCACTGAAGGCTGTTGCTGGCCCCGCCAAGACTGATGTTTTGACTACGTACTACGAGAGCGTTCTGTGAAAGTCCCGCCTGGAATTGGAACGAATGTCACGATAAATATGTGAATAGAAAATGGTATGAGGGGCTTGGGTTTTGAGAATCCTAGGTATCTTTTGAATTTAAAATTACGTTTGATTGAATAAGTCTCGATTGCATCATGGTGTCACAGAATAAGCTTCCGATTTGAGGGGCTCAAGTCCACACCCATATCAATATGCTCACGAATCATGGCTGTTTGTTAACTAGACACTAGTAAATGAAATGCAAAATACAATGCAACATTACCGGAGTGTGCCAAGACCCCCGAAGATATGATGCGTTGAAGATCACTCGATCAATCATACCAGAAACGCAATGATACCTTAACAAGAGCGGCCATTAAAGGCACAGCCCACAGAATATTGATTTAAATCTGATCTGCAGTTGAGAGGCTCTTTGGCATATCACGTCTTTCCCTCCAGACGTCGATCTGTGGGCAGAATGGGGCTCACCGTCCCTGGAGGATCCTTGGGGATGAGTATGGACTGGGATTCAACAATATTACAACCATCCATGAATTGTATATCAGTTCATAAACATAAAATTAATGTATTCATAGGATTTGTAATTTTCCTAAGCTGTCTGACTTTAACCTTATATACCATAAGATGTGCTAGAGTGGAGTCGTATTCTTTATTTATATAGTACCTATCCTATCTACTACTACTCATACCCCTGCAGCTCCTTCTCCGTCCATTCCCACACCTTCACACCCAGCGCATCGTCCTCTCCCCTCGGCGTCTGTGGCCCCCCCAATCCCAACAGGCTCATAGTACTCCCCGCTCTTCACATCTCTTGCTACCGACGCCCACAGCTGATTCTTGACGCCCTGGTCCACCGGCGTCACGACCTTATTCGCAACCATCCCCAACAGCCTAATCACCCACGGGCTCCCCGTCGCATTATTCATAAGATTCGTGCGCACCACGCCCGGATGGATCGACGCCAGAGTAAACTGCGGGTACTTGCGCGCCATTTGGCGAGTCCATAGAATGATCGCCAGCTTGCTCTGCCCGTAACGACCATAGGCCCCCAAGCTCTCGGCATCGGTGCGCAAGGTATCGAATAGCACACCTTCCTTTGGAGCGTAGACGTGGCCGTGTGACGAGAGCGAGACGATGCGCACATCGGCGTCCGGGATCGTCGCAGCTGTCTTTTCAAGGATGGGAAGTAGCAGTTTCGTGAAGAGAGCGTGCCCGATGTAGTTCGTGCCGAATTGTAGCTCGTAGCCGTCACTCGTCAGGCCCGGCGGGGCGGCCATGATGCCAGCGTTCAGCATAAGAATGTCGAGACGAGAGGACTCGGCCACAACAGTGCGGGCGGCGGTGGTGACGGACGAGAGCGAGGACAGGTCCATGGCGAGGGGTTTGATGGTGGGCGTGTTTTTGACCTCAAGCTGTTGGCGGATCTCGTCCGCCGCGGTCTGAGCTTTATCGAGGGTGCGTGCGGCCAGCCAGATCAGTGACGGCTGGTGGCGGGCGTATTCGAGGACGCATTGCTTGCCCAAGCCGATGTTGGCTCCGGTCACGAGAATGACTTTGCCGGCGAGCGAGGGGATGTCCTGCTCGGGGTTGAAGGGGAGGGAGTTGCCGAAGAACATACTAGTCGTGATCGTAAGAGGGCTGGCTGATTATATGGTGTAGCATTAAGTTGGAGGGGGGGCTGGAGGTTATATACTACATAGGTATCATTCGATGCAGATTCCTGGCCAGACAAGGCTGGCGGCCCCGAGCTCATGAGGGGTCGGCCCCAGAGAAGGATTCGAATTATTTGAGTACTACTTCGTAGTGGGCGTTTATTTGTCATTTTGGCCCCATGAATGGTCATTACTCCGAGTCCCGGCGAGGGAACATCAGCATCCGATCGATATAGCGATCTGATAGGCAGAGCATCACTGGGAGGAGTCTCGGAAATCGAAGATCCGATATAGTGGGATATGCATTCAATCACTATTTTCTGGCCCCATCGCCAGATTTAGCGCAGATCATTTATCGAGCGAACTGCGAGCCTCTCTGAATTGGGGACACCGTAAAATCAGGTGCGTTCAGCATCAACAATATATAGAAGGAGCGACAACGAAGTAAACAAAGCACACAAACATTCACATTCACATTCACATTTACCATTTTACTTCGCCTCGCTTTTGTTCTCCTCTTCTCCCAACCACGCGAAAATCAGTCTCACTAGCCACGCCTTTTTCTGTTTCCAAAGGGATTTCAATTCATCACTGGCGTCAACCACAATGACCAGGGCTATTTTCATTCGCGTTCTGTTCACTTTCATCCCCCTCCTCATTTTCTTCCCGGACCTACTAAGCGAAATCCCTTTTGTTTTGAACCAGCATTGGATGCATATGCGGCAGCAACATGCTGCCTTCCACGGTATTTTGCCATAGAAGAACAGCTGGATTCAAAAACACCGAAAAGCTATATGCATGAAAATAGACCCCAAGAGCGTGATCCTCGGGTTTCCCTACCAGGTCGTTCTTTGGTTCATTCCTGGCCTCACAGTCGCAGGGGAAGTTGGGAAGTTCTTCATATGGGTTGCAACCACTGTGCAGAAATGGTACAGAGAACGGCGGGTCAAGGACAATGTCACCGCCGGCGTGGAAGATCCTGTTATGCTGAGCGAGTAACAAATCCGCGAGAACCCTCAGCGCGAGGCTTTCAAGGGATATCTGCGAGCTCCCGCCCTTGTGACCCCACGGCTCAGTAGGATGTCATCATCTGGAGGATGATTGATTTTGTATTTCTCTTGAAAAAGGTCTACTATGATAGTGGTACTTTTCGAAATGAGGATTCTTGGAGGTGTTACCCGGCTAGCAAGATTCGAATCATTCTCTTCCTTTAGAGAGTTATCGTTTTCCAGATAATTGATTTCGGGATTCCCATTTCAATCCTATAAACTCTAGCCAGTGCCAGGAAGTACTTAGCTAGTGCTAGTTAACAGTGGTTGTGTAGCCAGTAATATTCGAGATAAACATTATACTACCCTGTTGATATCCTACCACTGCCCACTAAGCTTTACTGTTGAAGGAATGTCTTCTTATTATCTCAGCCCAAGTTCCTGATGTGATTTTTGTAGGCTTTGATTCTACTTTTCAGTTTCAGCCGTGGGTTTAATGAGCGAGATGGACGCGGAGTCACCATTCCCGCGCCATTCGCTCAAAGAAGGCCTGGGAACAAGAGCATTCGCATGGTCAGGTCCCAAATTGCGCTCCCGATTTGGAAGACATTCGGTCATTATGAGAAAAGCGATTGTTTCTTGACCCGATGACCTAAGGGCATGAGCTACTAGGTTGGCCATACTTGTCAATGTGAAAGGATGATAGGCACTGGGATTCGTCTTATTTGTTTCCATAAGCTTACCTCGAGCCACTCTGCTTTGTTCCAGCGGCCTTGCCTCCAATACGTCGACGCCAGATTCATGCTCGTTACGGTGAAGGGGAAGGGGGGCGCCGAGGACAAACTCGAGGGCGCTAGGTGACCACCGCCATACAATATCTGTAGCAATTTTCTTTTTTCAAGTTATTTTATTTATTTTTATTCTTTGCGTTGGCTTGTCTCACCTCTGTAGAATGCCTTCTTCCGCGTCTTAGATATCGGTGTTCGATGAGTGGCTCAATTTTATTCTTGGCACTCCACACTCCAATTTAATCTTAGCCCTTTCTTGAATCAATCCACACCATTTTCTATAAATGAATAGGGGCATGATCGATACCAAGGTCATGGGCTCTTAATACTTAGTCAAACATCTCTCGGCAAAAACAATGACCCTACTTGCCGGCAGCGCCTTGGCATGTAAATACTAAATCCCTTATTCCATGGCTGGGGTCTTCATGATTGGTAGATCAAGAGTCTAGGGTCTTGGCGAAATAAATTGGATCCTTCGATTTACGGGGTCTGTTACAGATTGAGTCAAATGAAGTACTACGTCACGAAGCGGGATATGTACACGAGCTGGTCTCAAGGATGGCAATTTGATGGACGTGTTGGATTGAAAGTGTTAGTGTGTTAACTATGATATGTGGAAACGATTCAGGGGCTGTTTTCTACGTGTTACCACATTACCTCTTCCGAAAAAAGTCCGAAAGTCATACGGAGTACAATTATTATGGAACTTTGAGGCCTTACATAAATCACATTGCTGTTTGGACTCTGCAGCATTTTAGCCCTCTGACATTTGACGTAATAGCCTGCTCGGGAGTATCTCTACGCCTGTGACGCTCATTGAAAAATCATGGGGCGTTTTGAAGCGACCTATAGCTATTTATCCAGAATTTGACCAGGTTCATGGCAACACCTGCGCCGATCCTTCGTATATACATCAAGCGGGGTGGGAATGTGATCCGCGAGTAATAGTTACATAACTTCTTGGTAAACTGCGGGGGCTGAAGAAACAGGGTCAACAACCCTGCGCCTTGGCAGCTCTTTCCTCCCCGGTAAAGTACCATTGTGTGAAAGATATTTTAAGTCGCTGCACGGAATTTAACCGGCCAGGGTCTAAGAAAAACCGTCGTTACATCAAGTAAAACGAAGGCCTCGCATGATACTCGGGGAAATAGGTGCCTCCTACGGAAAGTGTATCATGCAGAGCACCTGTCTGGTTAAGGAATGGAGTTTCGGTGAGCTTAGTATTGTCGTCTTAATCATCTAGAAGTCAGAGCCGAAGGTATAAATACTAGTACATAGCAATAGCTGTGAATTCACGAGGTCACTCTTACCTTCCCACTCACCAACAACCTTGGAACCTCGAAGGCTGAGACAAAATCCAAAATTTTACTTGACAAGAGTTCCATTACTGTGATCTTGTCTCTTTGTCAATTGAAAATGATCTTCCTTCCTTCTCTCCTAGCCCTGAGCTTTCTAGCCTCAGTTGATGCCGCCACGTCCACGGGCTGCGGCAAACAACCGACCCTCACCAATGGAGTCCACAATATCAATGACCGCGAGTACATCCTCAAGATCCCCGACAACTACGACCCAAACAAACCACATCACCTCATTTTCGGCCTCCATTGGCGAGGCGGAAACATGAACTCTGTCACCGATGGTGAGAGTGTTCAACCTTGGTACGGCCTCGAAAGCCGAGCGCAAGGCAGCGCAATCCTGGTAGCCCCCAATGGCAGGAACGCTGGCTGGGCCAACACCAACGGTGAAGACGTATCCTTCATAGACGCCATCATCAAACAAGTTGAGGATGACCTCTGCGTGGACTCCAGTTCTCGCTTCGCGACGGGATTCAGTTGGGGCGGGGGAATGAGCTATGCGCTTGCTTGTTCGCGGGCGAAGGAGTTTAAAGCAGTGAGCGTGCTGAGCGGTGGGGTGATCAGTGGGTGTGATGGGGGTAATGATCCTATTCCTTATTTGGGTATTCATGGGATCAACGACCCAGTGCTGCCCTTTGATGGGGGCGTAGGTCTGGCAAATAAGTTCGTTGGGAATAACGGGTGCCAGCCAAAGAATGTGGGTAAACCTGGTCCCGGGAGCAATGCTTTCGTTCGAACGGACTTTGAAAGATGCTCCAAGCCAGTTTCCTTTATCGCCTATGATGGAGGACACGACGCTGCACCCCTTGGCGTTGGGAATTCTCTTGCTCCGGATGCGACTTGGGAGTTTTTCATGGCTGCTTGAATATGAAATAGTATTTGATGGTGTGGGGACTGTCGATAAAGTTCATAAATATGACCTGCCAGTGGTGAATTGTATTTTTGTGCTAGAAGCTCCAGTAAAATTTGATGACTCGCGTAATGTAGCGAGATGATACGATAGGTGAGGTGATAACTGTGTTTCTTGTGGTGTAGGTGCTAATGGAGGAAGTAACTACTACTATCTAGCAAACGGTGGTGCAACTCCCTGGATGCCTGAGGCCTGGAGAGTCTCCAGGCCTCAACAAAAGTTCTCGTGTCAAAGGAGTATATACAAGAATATGTTGACACCAAACCCACAGCGGCATCTGTCAAATAATGGAAAATGTATTGCGTTGACCGATGAGTATGAGCCGGCTTACATCGAAGTTAACTAGCAAATAGTAATGAAACCGGACCTGAGCATTCCATATTCTTCCGCCGCCACACATCTCCTTAGAATGACTCTCCATAAAATTTAGAATCCACATATTCATCATCTCACAACTGTCACAGTCTCGTATACACAGCTTCATCCTCCTCTCTCAGTACCAAATCTCATCTAGTTCTTCAAGGTGAGCACACCCGGCCTCCACGCTAGGGTGTTGTAGTTTCCACCAGAACTTGGGGTTCGTCCCTGATAGAGGAATTGCAGGTTGCATGGGTCGATGGTCATGGTTTGATCAGGGTTAGAACGAACCAAATCGCCGTGACTGATGTCGTTGGTCCAGGTTGCGCCGCTGTTGGCTTTCCCGGCGAAGGGATTGCTCTCGCTTGTAGCTTGAGCCGTCCACGAACCGCCAAGACTACTGGCAGTAAATGAACGGAAATACCGCCCTTGTGATCCAATTGCTTCGACAATCATCAGATATTTGTTTTGACCTTTCACAGTGTATACTTGGACTGCCTCAAACAAATTGTTCTGAGCATCACTTAGTATCACCTCCGACGATGTTCCAAAGTTTCCGGGGAAATTTTGAATAGACATGCTAGAACGGTAGATCTTGCCATTGTCTCCCGCAAAGAAAAGGTACATATTTGTAGAGTCACCAATAAGAGTCTGATCAATAGCGCCGGTGCTTGAACCTGAGATCTTCCCTGAAAAAAGGGCTTGCTCCGATGACCACCCATTGGCATTGGTGGGGTCACTTGATGTTCGGTAGGTAAAAGTGCTAGAGCCCCATTGATAGGCTAGGACCCAGATGTTCTTTGGCTGAAAATAGAACAAGGTAGGCGCGACGGTTGAAAAGCCCATTGTATTTTGGCTTGCGGATGCCATACCAGACCAATCCGAAAAGGTACCGAAGTTCATCGAGCCGTAGTTCCCACTTGCGTCGGTGGTTGATGCATAGACCAAATGTTTGTTATTGAAAACCACGTTGGTGAAGTCTTTGATTGCCGTCCATCCAGACTTAGGATTTGCAAGAGCGCCAGTTGATGTCCAACTGTAAGTTGATGGAAGAGCACAATCAGCGATGGCAACCGGCACTGATGTGAGCAAGACTATGCTAGTCACCAGACTAGCTTTCGCCCCGAGAAGTTTCATTGTTGTTGAGATTCCGATTATCGATTGTTTTGAAAAAAGAAATGAATGATCAAAGCGAAGCCCAGAAGTATTTAGCTAGGGGCCTAGCTGGTACAAATACTCCAGTACGACCTCTAGATTAAACAGTTTTTAAGGTTCGCAGCGAAACTTTCACGTGAGAAAACAAATTATCCTAATCTTTCCTCTTCCTGGATAAACTCTGCAATGTTTAAATTGAAACTATGGCTTTTGATACGTTTCCTTTTCTCAATGAAATGGTTTCGGAGTGCTGACTGGGTAAACTACATTAGGCAGAAAACAATCATTGGCCACCTTTCTAGGAATAGATTCCGACATAAACCCCGCACCATTTTAGCCATCCCATCCTTGTAATTTGAAGTAGAGCACCATCTTGTGACATAGAGATTCGTGGAACGGTGGAACGGCCCGCGAGGCTGGGTAAATTCATCAAAGGAATTGTCAATCTAGATGGTGACGCTAGACAGATTAAACTTGCCCTGATAGTTATCATTATAGGAATGTTTCACTATAAAACACACTTGTGTCTCAGAATAATTTCTGCTTGGTGGCTATTATCTTTTTAGTTGGGGGTATGCCTTGCTAGACTTGACGCTCCTTGAAGAAAGGTGGACCAAATTTGTTTCGGGGATACTTCGGTGAATTTAACCGAGGAGTTGAAATACTAGTATGCTGTAGCGAGGTTGGAGCAGCTTAGTTTGGAATTTTAGCGTATTGGTGATCGCCACAGCCTCCACATTTGGACCCTTGATTAGCTTCTGCAGACCGTATCGTCAGGCTCTCCTTGAACAAATGCTAAAATTGATATTATTTGATTGGTATATGCTGAGCTATGGTCTGCACTGGACTTGCGTGAAATGAGCCTAGATGTTTGTTAGATCCAGCCTGAAACCTTAAATGCGATCATTTAGGCTGAAAAAAGAACGAGTACCATTTTTCCCGCGTTATTTTACTAAGGGGCTGAATTGACTAGACACATACGTTCTCCATCTGTGAAACAGGGTCCTCCTAGATGATGCAACATCCGTTTTCAATCGGGAAAGATGTCCGTTCTGCTAGTAGTTGCTTTAGCTATAAACTATTCTGCATCAAGAAACTTTGACTGTCATCTTGTATAAATATTGTCTTCATGCTCCTTAGATAGTATCATCCTCTACCCTCATTTCTATTATCCATCTGGTACTATTGCATTCCTCAATATGGTTCAAATCAAGGCAGTAGCCCTGGCTATCTTTTTCGCTGGCCAAGCACTTTCCGGGCCTCTTGACCCCCGACAGGCATCTGTGAGCATTGATGCTAAATTCAAGACACACGGAAAGAAATATTTTGGAACTATTGGCGAACAGTACACTTTCAACAAGAACGCAAAGACCCCGGCAATTATCAAAGCCGACTTCGGTCAATTGACACCCGAGAACAGTATGAAGTGGGATGCTACTGAGCGTGAGGACAAATTTCTATGAGATACTTTCGTATCAAAAGCTTATTTGCGAAATAGCAAACCAAGGACAGTTCTCCTTCTCAGGGTCGGACTATCTGGTACGTACCCAGCTAGCATTTAAAAGACAATCGCTTCTTTGCCCGATGCTTACAAAATTTAGGTCAATTTTGCTCAATCAAATGGGAAGTTGATCCGTGGCCATACTCTAGGTATGTTCTCGGAGCCTAAGGGGCTCAAATATATTACAATAAAAATACTGAACTCGTCAAGTGTGGCACTCTCAGCTCCCATCCTGGGTGTCTTCCATTTCAGACAAGACCACTCTGACCAATGTCATGAAGAACCACATTACAACAGTCATGAACCGTTATAAGGGCAAGATCTATGCCTGGGTAAGTTATGTTACTTTCCATACAACTACTAGTACGTTACTGATCGATTCTAGGATGTTGTGAATGAAATCTTCAACGAGGACGGTTCCTGCGCAACAGTGTATTCTACAATGTTCTCGGAGAGGACTTCGTACGAATCGCTTTTGAAACAGCTCGCGCTGTTGATCCAAATGCCAAGCTCTACATCAATGACTACAAGTGAGTCTCAGCCAATTCCCATTCCCATTATTATTTGTTTCTCGTGTCTAATTCTGATCTTGCAAAGCCTGGATTCTGCCTCCTATTCTAAAGTGCAGGGTATGGTCAGCCATGTCAAGAAGTGGATTGCTGCCGGTATTCCAATTGACGGAATTGGTAAGACACCTGCCATAGTAGCTCACCGAACATGATTGCTTACTTGTCAAAGGCTCGCAAACCCACTTAGGTGCCGGTGGCGGTGCTGCAGTTTCAGGATAAGTACCGTCCTCCCTTTTTTCAATTGAGTAGTAGCTTACGGCCTCTTACAGCCCTTAATGCTCTGGCAGGTGCGGGAACGAAGGAAGTTGCCATCACCGAGCTTGATATTGCTGGCGCAAGCTCTACCGACTATGTGAACGTGAGCTCCTCACCATCTTCCCCCTTCCATCTGCAATTTCAATACTCGCTTGATGATTTCTTGCTAATCACCTAACGAATAGGTCGTCAACGCCTGTTTGAACCAGCCAAAGTGTGTCGGAATCACAGTTTGGGGAGTGGCTGACCCTGTAAGTGCCAAGTGCCAATGTTGTCTAGAATATAACTACTGTATACTAACACCGGATGATGTTTAGGATTCGTGGCGGTCCAGCTCCAGCCCTCTGCTTTTTGATGGTAACTACAATCCCAAGGCTGCATACACCGCTATCGCAAACGCCCTCTAGTGGTCTTGCCATCCTTCGGCTACATTTGACTCGTTTATATTTGGGTTCTGGACAACCGTTCCCAGTCTCTCAGTCAAACCATTCAGAAATTACATGTGGCCGTCGACTATGGCAATCTGTGCATTAGGCTTCCTTTGTCTAGACCAGCCCGTGTGGCTTGGATTATCTTCAAGTCTGAAAGAAATCTTTCCCCAAAGATATCCTTGTTGCGCTCTAGCTCCTCGATAGCTATTTTTAGTTTTCGGCGAAAGATGAAATTATTCTCAATATTCTGACAGTATCTTCAATATTCCTAGTATGAGTTGATTTTGCCAAGAGTATACCTAAGGAGCGAGTATAAACACCATTTTTGGCTCTATTGAATCCCCACGTTCCGCCAAGTGGCTGTGTGCAGATGCCAAGAGGCCGAACGTTTCGGATGGAGACAGGTGACCCAATAATATTAAACTCTTTTTCAGCTGCAAGGGGCCAGTGCGGTTGTTGTGTAGTGGAGACTAATTATCACCTGGCTTCTCACCTTGTCTATTGCGCACCTACTCTATTCTCACCCAGGCGGCACTCATTCAACTACTAAACGTAGACTAGCCACATACCGGCAGGTTAGTAGTTTGGTGGGTGACGAAATGCGAATCCGTGCTGTTGTATGTAATTTTATTTTTGGCTTTCATGATTATTCGGAAAATGTTAAACAAGGGGATAATACAAGTTGAATCGTCATAATTTTAACGGAGTCTTGATCGTTAAAATAAACAAAATAAAGAAAAGAAAAGAAAAGCAAGGTTGATGCTCATGGGTGGTCGTCAGAATTTCTTCGGGCTCTTTCACTCCACATCTTGCCACGGGAAGCATTCCAATTCCGAGGAACTGGACCAATAGAGTTCGAATCAAGTCGACCAAAGTCGCGAAGAACCTGCGCAACTTCTCCATGGCCCTCCGTCCGGGCCGCACCTAGTGCATGTGCTCCATTATCGCAAATGTGATTGGGGTCAGCGCCGGCTTCCAGTAGCATCTTGACAACTGGCACTGATCCATTCTTCGCCGCCAGAAAGAGAGGAGTCTCATTTTCATTATCCTTTGGGTCGGGGTCAGCGTGGTGCTGTACTAAAGCGCGTACAGTATCCTCTCTGCCAAGCTCGGCTGCAAAATGCAACGCGGTCTTCCCCCATATATCGGCGTGATTGACATCAATCCCCGGTACAGCTAGGAGGAGATTGACGACCCCAGCGAATTCGAATTGTGACGCGACAATGAGTGGCGTCCTGCCCAGGTATCGGGTGTTCCTACCCCCTGCCCTGTCCTCAACATTGATATCGATGTTTAGGTCGCTGCGACGAAGGAAACATGATACTACTTCAGGTGAAGGTGAGTCTGATAGGACAGCATAGAAGAAGGGTGTGCGGTTTTTCGAGTCACGAGAGTCGGCTTCTATTCCTTTTACATCTAGTAACAGTTCGACAATATCGACAAAGCCCCAGTAAGCTGCTAGGGACAGAGGTGATGGGATAACGGAGTCTTTTGGGTTCGGAAGCGTATCTTTGGCCGATAACAGGACCTTGATAATCTCCGTACAGCCTTCACGTGCAGCTATACACATAGCAGTCATTGGGCGGAAATCATTCTGGATGTTCGGATCTGCGCCTTCCACCGTAAGAATGCAAGAGATAACGTCAATATGCCGGTACGCGACGGCATCGTACAGGGCATGGTTGATATTAAATAGTCGCTCGCAATCATCATCGATTGCCCGGCTAGCGTTTATTGAGATTTGGGCCGTTGCGACGACTCCGCTCCGCGCCGCCCAAGAAAGGGCTTCCATTTCATCGAAGAGTGCATCTTGTCGATAAAGATGGTTGTTTAGGGTATTGAAGAAACGGCGGTTTGCTTGAGCTAGCGCGTTGATGTCGCGCGAGGAGTCTAAGTTGGTTGCGATCGCAAGTAGGATTTCACCGGGGAGGCTATCCATGGGATGGCAGTATATGCTTGTCCTGATCCAGAATTCCCGGGGACCCTAGGCGGTGATAATATGGACTGAGAAACGAGGAGTGGATAGTAGCAAGTGGTGATCGGTAAACTGCCCAGGCGTTGCAGTCCATTCAGGGGAGGAGAGTGGTTGAGCCTCAAGTCTTGGCGGGCCACCCCTTTCAGCATAAATCAACATCAGCGTCAGCCACTACGTGATTGAGCGGGGTAAGCGTATGTTGAAGACCTAGTATATTCCGAAATTCAATTTCAAAATGTCATAAATATTGTTTTCAAGTGCCCATACGCTGACTGTGTCGAGAGTAACACAACTGCTTATTACTCTCTCAATTTAGCCTCGAGTTGCTTGTCAAAATGGAAGACATCCAAGCAAGGCCGTTTTTCTTTCTACGCCAATATTGATAGCGAGAAGAAATATCAAACATCCACCAGTGCTTGGAGTGAGTTGCAAGAAAGCCAAGCCAAAGCCGAAGTCGCTGTCATCTTCAAAGCCGAAACTGGATGACTCAGCAACATCGGGAACGGTGAAATCCGGCAAACCCGACGAGATCCGAGAAACATTCTTGCAATCCAGTTAGACTCAGTGCTGACCACGGGCCACAGCTTATTCGGCATGCGATCAAGCCTCTCGTGTGAATTCTGCAGGTGGGATAATGACCCCTGGTCAAGTGACATCACTCGTCACATTAGATTCTGGGCTGACATTTGAGCTATAGGAAGTCAAAAATCAAATGCATTAATGAAGGCACGGCACCATGCCAAAAGTGCCGAAAATCAAGAGTACCAGGCTGTGAACTTAGCAGACCACCAAGCAAGACCCCACGAAAGGCCATTCGTCGCGATAGACTTGATACCCCAGGCCGACGTTCCGTCAACGAACACGAAAATGAAAGCCCTGTGCCGTCAAGTACAGCGACTTCACCTGCAAGAGTAGCCCAGGATCTGCAACCAAGCACTCAAAAGCTCCCGCATGACGAAGGAGATCTCTCGCATACTGACAGACACTTGACGGGATTGTCAACTGACCTTGTCTTGAAATCATTAAACGTCTTTGTGAATAAATACCCCGAGCTGGCCATTCTTCACCTCCCCTCCTTCGCCAAGAAGCACCAATCGCAAGATACAAAGGAAATCAAGACTCTGCTAGCTGCCTTGTTGGCAATCACCCGATCCCATCCTTTGCTCATCACCTTTCCTTGGGAAAGCTCTCTCTTACCAAAAGAGCGCTATGCAGAGTATGCCCGAGACAGACTGTCTCGAAGCTCTTTTGAGGCCCCCAGACTCGAAGTAGCGCAGGCGCTTCTTATAATGACTGTATACGAGTGGGGTACTCGAGAATTTCACCGGGCCTGGATTTACTGTGGTAAGTTCGAAATTAACCTAATCTTCAAGTCAACGGTGAGCTAATGACCAGAAGGTATCGCCACAAGAATCATGCAAGCTTTAAATAGTTCACGGATTGCACCTTATCCACTAGATTCGACTCCGAACCAACGTGAGGCTGTGTCTTTTGCGATCGAGAATAGAACCACTTGGGCCTGCTTCATCCTAGATCGCATGGTCAGCTCTGGGACATACAACCCTCCTATGCTCCCATGGTCGGAGATGGAAAAACTCAAAGTGTTTCGGCCTCTAAGTGCGGTCGAGTTTGCATTTGGACCTGATCTTGTTTCGCAAATGAATGGCACTGAAAACAATCTTTCAACACCACAACGCGAGCAGACCGCTCTGTTCGACATCACACAGTCCTTCGAAGTCCTCGTCTCTGGATTTGATATCTGGGCACAAGTCATGACTTTCATCTATAATGATGGACGTCGCGCGCCGGGAATGTGCGCTCCACAGAATTGTCCTTGGGCTTCTGAATCACCCTGGTCAAAAACAAGACATCACCTTCAAACATGGCGGGCCAATCAGCACCACAGGCTTTACTATCCTGATAATAGTGTGCTGGCCCACACGACATTAGGCTACGGGGAATCTTTTACTTATCTTAATTTGCTTTATTCAATATGGTACGTGCAGAACCTTTTCCTCGGCTCCTGCTTAGCGGACATTAATAAGGTGAACTTTAGTACATTAATGCTTCACCGTGAATATTTTCCATTCATGCCAACTGGACTGACGGCCCCCAGAGGACCAATAGACCCTCCAACACTCGAAGGGGAGTCACCAGAAGGATGGTGGGAAGCAAGTGCATTTGAGTTGTTCGGAGCCGCAGAAAACATTGCCTGCCTTCTGCACGAGGCTTCTGAATGTGGTGCCGAGATTATATCTCCCTTTGTGGGATTCTGTGCATTTTCAGCGGCATACATGAATCTTTACGTTTTCAGGTTTCCACAAATGAACCTGGGCCGTAGCCAGAATGCAGAGCGCAACCTGACTTACTGCATGGCTTATCTTGAAACTTTTCGACAGGTGTGGACACTCGGAGATAGTTGGGTAAGTTACATTGAGACCCCCCAGCCCTTTCTTTCTAGAAAGTGTGACTAACAAGCAGTTTTCAATCGAATAGCTCGCAACTATCAAGAATGCATCGCTTTTGTACCAGCGAGCCACGTCCGATAGGTCCCGATACCAAGGGAAATCACGGGCAGACTTCGACGTTCTGCATCAGTCGATCCACGAATTTCGGGTTGTTGACCGATCTGACCAACATCTCCAGGAAATAGAGGGCGCGGAGCGAGAGGCCGTTCCAGTTCCTACTCCCGCGACGAATGCCGGTACGGATTCGTTGGATCTGGATATGCCGCTCAACAATCTTCTCACTGAAGTCAGCACGTATGCCCATGAACAAGGAATGTGGTCACACTGGTGGGGATCGCTTGATGACATTAATATGTCTGTGTTCCAAGACCAAGATAATCCAGCATAGACGAAGGTATGACGGTGTTGCCACAACTAGTCACGAAAGCTTTCAACCAGATTGGCAAAGCAGATTGGCAATTGCCTTTGCCAATCTCGCCAATATTTAATAAACATTGAAATACCCTTTTCCAATTCCAATAGGGTTTATCTACCTGGCGGACTCGGATGTTTCGGGGTCGCAATTTTCAGTGGCGTCTATGCACTCTCCCCTTTAGGCTAGTCCGCTTCACGAAACCAATGCTCAACACCAAAAGTTGATCTTGGCCCCACTGTGCTAGCCATTATCAGTAAACCTACTCATGTTTCGGTGGAGTCAATCTGGCTATCTATCTGGCTGAAGGATTTAGCAAAATATATAATAAATGAAAGCAAAGAAGCCTGTACAACTACCCTCTCATTGATGGTTATCTCCAGCTTATTCTACCTCCGACCATCTCTATAGTCCGATCCCAAAAGAAAGCATGGCCACGCAAGTAGTAGGAAGTTCTACTGAGCAGACCGGAGAGGCTGGAGCTGCAATTTATTCACCATTCGTATTATCAGTCTACGATCTTTGGGTTCTCAAAATCTCAAATTCATTTGCTTGGCGCTGCCCGACAAAGAGCATCCAATTGCCATTCTTCAAACAATTCATTGGCAAAAGACATCTCGACATTGGTCCCGGCTCAGGCTATTATCTTGAGCATGGCAACATTCCAGAAGAAACCGCAGTGACATTACTGGATCTAAACACGAATTCACTTAACGTCGCAAAGCAACGACTTGGCAGACCGTCGACTGTGACCATCGAAGCCGATGTGACCCAAACACTTCCCCTGGAAGGTGTCTATGATTCAATCTCACTGTTCTTTCTTCTCCATTGTCTTCCCGGTCTTTTGGAAGAGAAAATGAAGCTTTTTACCAGTTTAAAGCCTCATCTGGCGCAGAAAGGAGTTGTGTATGGATCCACTATTTTGGGGAAGGGTATTCAACATAACTGGTTCGGGACTCGTCTTATGAATTTCTATAATAATAAAGGCGTCTTTGGAAACCGGGATGATGGAGAAGAAGAATTTCGCCAGGCTCTCTGCAACGAGTATGAGAATGTCGAAACGAGAATTGTTGGATGCGTGCTCCTATTTTCAGCTTCACGGCCCAAGGACGACTCGGAAAACAGCGATTGAGAGAGGCTTATTAAAGTGAGCTCATGTATTCTCAAAATTATTGCCCAAGTGATCTAGCAAACCTTCCAAGTGGAAAAAGGCCGTGAGCCTATTAGCTTGTAGCCGTTTAAGCAGCCGCCAACGACCTTCGGGCATCGGCGCCGATCGCCGATATGTGGCAACCCCAACTTCTCCGCACTTTCTCCACGATTTCACGTCGCCATCGAGGGGTTGGGGGGGGCGGTATACATAGCCTCATAATGCAGGCTTGCGATCGCTGTTACCGTCGCAAGTCAAAATGCGACAAATCCATTCCTACGTGCGGCCAATGCCAAAGAGCGCGCGCGCCATGCCATTACGTGGACCGGACCCGGGAACCGACTGTCCGCCGAGAAGTCTTTGACCGGCTTGAAAGACGCTTGCGACAAATGGAGGCCAAGAATCGCGCTTTATCTTCGCAGCTGGTCTCGCACCAGACATCTCAGCGGAGTGAATCTAGTCATGAGCAAGGTCAAGATTCTCAACCAGCACCGCAGAGCCCCGACGCGACTCCGTTCCCATTTGACCGCGGTGAGGTCGCCGACGAGGTATCCTTTCTCTCCCGACAGGCTGGTGGCGATGGCCAGTATCTGGGTGTTGCTAGTGGGGTTATATTTGCGGATCTTGTTCAGGGGGTTGCTTCGTTGCATCCACCCGTTCAGCAGGGACAATCCGTCCACCGGACGTCCTTGCGATCTGTTACGGCCCCACAGCCTACCTCCTCGCTATCACTCGCACAGGAGACCTTACCACCGGAGAGAGTAGCTCGACATTTACACGAAGCGTATCTCAGTCATGATCACCTCTGTTTTCCATTCCTCAACCGCCACTTCGTACTCGCAAACCTTGACCGCATTTACACCGATGGCTCTGTCCTGGAAAGAGATGCTGGAATGTCATTCATTTTCTATATGATCCTTGCAATCGCAATGGCTAGTGCTCATAAATGCGAGTGGCAGTCTTTGCCCGAGAGCGAGAACTTCCAAGCTCGCGCCATGGCTCGGGTGAACGAGGTCTTGCAGTGCACCGACATTAAAGCCCTCCAAGCGGTACTCCTCCTATGTCAATATAGAATGACCAGTTCGGCAGAAGAAACTTCAGCGAGCCTATGGCATATGGTTGGAATTGCTGCTCGGATGTGTTTTGAATTGGGACTGCATCGTAACCAGACTTACCGTGCCCCGACAATGTCTCACGCTACTAGCAACAGCGAGCTTCTAGCCGAGAGTGAGACTCGTCGACGATGCTTTTGGTCTGTTGTTGATATGGATAGGTACGAAATCAAATCTCGATTTTCTCCTCCCTTGCTGACACATATTATAGGGTTGTCAGCATTACCTTGGGCCGGCCACTAGCTATCCATCTTGAAGATGTAGATACCACCCTTCCAGACCCAAATCTTGATGAATCGAATGGCATAGATGTGGAAAGACATGATGGAACCCCATCCCCGACAGCCATATTCAATCATCTGACTCGATATCGAATACTTAGCGGCAAGGTCATGGTCTCACTTCATAGCTCCCGCGGGCAGACTCAGGATGAGACTTCTACCGGAGCAACACGCTTGGCGTTGACTCAGGAGTTAGAGAATTGGAGGAGCGAGACAGCAACTTTGTCTCTTATCGCAGATACCCAGAAAACGCGCCAATCTAGTTATCTGTCACCTGAGTGGTATGAGTTGCTATACTACAACACGCTGCTTATGCTTTATCGACCCTCACCAGCGCTATCCAACATCCCCACTCGCGCGCCTGTCGTACTTCAGCCTATATTTGACGCCTCGAGAGAAGCAATCTCTCGCTATGCAATGTTGCATACATCCCAACGCATCAACTATACTTGGATCACTCTGCATGCTGTTTTCATGGCCGGCCTATCTTACATTTATGCCGTGAGCCGCCATTTCCGCGCACGTCGTGCAACCCCAGAGGTGGTTGGTTCTGCCGCTTCCCTTACAATCGACCCAACGATCCTCGAAGTTGTCAATACTTGCCGGTCTTGCTCGATTGTACTGGTAGCGGTATCAGAGCGCTGGGCTACACCGCGTCATTGTCATAAAGTGTTCGACCGTCTCGGTGACGCTGTTCTTGCCGACGTCATTTCATTTTTTACCAAGTCGCAGTCGGCTGGTCCGCTAATACCGACTGTTCAGCAAAATCTGCCATCAGATACACTGGCCACGCCCCACACAGAGTCCCAACTTTCTGTGTTTGATCCCAGCGTTCATATAGCCCCCATGCAAGATTCTTCTCCTTCCGTAATAGGTGTTGATTCAGTGCTCCGAGACTGTTTTGAAGATTTGCAGCATTTCCATGATGCACATGGAGGCGACGGGCCGATTCAACAACTCTCTCAAGACTGGCTACATGAAATCGGAGGTATGGCTTTAGATGCAGTGCATTTGTGGGGAGAATGAATAAAAACTCTATAATCTAAACTAAAAATGATATGATGTTGAAAAAAAGGTCATTAGCAGCAGGGATTCTCAAATGCGACCTTTTTCAAGAAACCTCACGGGAACAGGGACTAGCCGACTGCGAAGAAATTCTCCAATGCCCTTACCAAGCCCATCAATTCTGCTCGAACTGGCAATACCGCCATCCAGAAAATCCAGAACGCGGAAATGGACTGCCAAAATATTGGGAAACTCACAGCGCTCCACCCTTCTCTCTTCTCCATCTTCCGTATTATCAGTCCAGTCATCTCCAAACAAGAGTTTCAACTGAGAAACTGTAAGAAACGATTGTAGCCATGGATATTCGTCATCATGTCGTGCAAAAAAGCCGATATTAGAGTTGTTCGCCTTGTCACCAGATCGTGCATGCACAATGCTTCCTAATGGTGCTAGCTGTGTTGGGCCAAATGACTCCAAAGAGACAGGATGCATAGTCTCATAAGAGGGCCGTTGAACTGGCTGTTTCATAGTTATGGATGGAGGCGCGACTTGGATCTCGGGACCATCTGGAAACAATATAGCCCGGTGATTGAGAAGATTCATCTTAATCGACACAGGGAAGATTTCCATAAACGGCTTTGGGTCCATGGTGCGGAAGTCGAGATTCATATGATAGCCTATACGTTGTAGGTAGCAAACTCATTAGCTAACTGTTCAATGTCGGGGAGGGTACTCAGATATAATTAGAACCGCCATACCTGGATAGCTCTGCATGCGAAGAGCATAGATGGGAATTTTGAATTTCGAAGCAGCGATATCTTCCAATTTCCTCGCTTGTGCAAAGACACGAAGGGATACGGTGCCTTCTTGCTGGCTTTTTGGGTCTGCGGATGGGCAGCCGTACAGCTCGATGGATAGTTTGCTGAACTTATTATGGCGGAAGATATGGGATAGCTGGTTGCGCATCATTTCTGCCTTTTCGGCGACATCTAATCCGTTGATGTAGAAGGTTGCCTCGGCTTGGTAGCCACCAGGTGCGGCAATGATTGCTTTAGTTGTATCAGGTGGTGGGTTTCCAGCAATGCCGCAGATTCGTATGCGGTCCGAGCCTATTTCTTCAATCTCAACGTTGTGGAGATCCGCCACAACATCCGAGTTGAGGTATTGTTCTCCTTGGAGTTCGTAGAGGAATTGGGCAATAGTGTTATGCTTTGTCACTGCACCAGCATATTGCTGACACTTAGTGATGATGCAGGTACCGTCTGCTTCGATCTCTGCTATTGGGAAAGAAAGATCTACCAATTTTGGTAAAATCGCTTTGAAGCCAGAGAAATTGGCTCCTGTGACGTAAGGACCACACTCGATCAAATCTGGAGAAGAAATTGTTAGAAAAATTATTTCTTTCACTTCCGGCAATCAAAGACTTACGGCCTGCAACTAAAGCACCCGCAAGCTTATCCCATGCGTCTTTGGACCACTGATACCACCATGCTGCGGCGCCTATCACAGGGGATGCATCGGTGACACGACCACAGAGCACAATATCCGCGCCAGCCTTGAGGGCTTCAACAATCCCCCATGCTCCAATATATGCCACACCGCAATGTGGGTCAAGAGGCCAGTCCTCACAAATCCAATCCGGATGATCAAGATGAGCCAGGTTGCTACGAGTCTTGGGGTCTTGAACCAACTCGGATATGTCATCACCAAGCACAACGGCGATTTTCACGTCTCGATATCCCTTGCCTAGACACATATCACGGACTTCTTTAGCCAATGCTTCTGTGTTCAGTGCCCCGGCATTAGTCACGACCTTAATCTTCCTCTCCATTATCAGATCAATCGATTCGCCGAGTTGCATTAGGAAACCAGGCTCATAGCCTAAGGAGGGGTCCTGGGCCTTCGCAATCGCGTTCCAAGCGATATTCATTTCGGATAGCCAGTCTCCAACAATGACATCGACATTTCCGTCCTGTGCCATGCGATACATCGCATTCGGGCTGTCGCCCGTCGCGCCCGAAACATTTCCCACTCGCAGCGGTTTTTGCTGCATGATGCCTGTCAATTTGTCGCGTCAAGATTGTATTTGAACTTGGAGAAATCGAGTAACGTTAATAAGGACAGAGTTCCATCAAAAGAAATACACTGGCCTTTTGAATTATTATCGGGCCCCATCGAAGCTTCCCCACAGATGTTGAGGCGCGTCGGCCATCGGCCCCGACGTCCTACCTCCCGAGTCTCCACTCTTAACAAACATCCAATTCCTGAACGGTCGCCCTATTTTAAATTAGTCTGGTGAGATTGGATGGATCCAATATGTGGAAAATCTATCTATTATATGGATCGGCAAATCATTTACCCCATCTGATCGGTATAATGGCCTCTGACTTGTGCGGAGGTCATCGGTGCGCGGTTCCGTTCACCGCACAGCCTGAAATGCGAACTCCTGTTGTTATAAAGTGGCTCCGCGCGGATCAGATCTGGGGACCCCGGATTTCAGTTTCGTCTTTAGCGATATCACAATGGCAGACCAACCGAAAGACCGTGCTGAGATGACAGAAGACGTGGAAACAGGCATCGCTAAGGAGGAACAAGGGGTATGATCTTCTTATGCACCAATTTTGCATTGTTGTGATTAAGGTCTAACTTATTTCCAACAGATGACCTGCAACGAGAGTGCTCTGTCAATAAATGTCGCCCGTGAGAAAGCCTTGGTGTGGAAGCAAGACTTACGAGTCGTCCCTCTATCCGCATTCATCTATCTTCTTTGTTACTTGGATCGGTCCAATATCGGTGAGTTCTTAGGAAGCACTAGCTGCTCGACTGGGGCCCATCCGCTAATATTTACAAAAGGAAATGCCAAAACACTTAATGCAGATACAGGTAATGACTTGGTGACTGAGACGAAAATCACAAATTTTGAATACACGTACGCTGGCTACGGATGTGCAAAGTTTATCTCGGCTGGTGCTAATGATGATGCAGGATTGCCTTGATGGTATTCTTGATTGCGTATGCCATATTTGAGGTTCCATCCAACTACCTGCTGAAGAAGCTCAGACCCAGCGTTCGTTATGTTCTTTCTCTCGTTGAAGACCTAGCTAATAATGAACAGAGATGGATTGCATTCTTGATGTTGTCCTGGGGCGCCCTTACAATTGGCTTAGGTGGTGTCAATAACTATGGGGAACTCACTGCAGTCCGATTTCTTCTGGGCGCTGTAGAAGCTGGTTTATTCCCTGGACTGGTCTACTATCTTACATTCTGGTATCGCACATCGGAGAGGTCTCTGCGGGTTGCATTGATTCTTGCATCGGCCACACTCGCCGGAGCCTTTGGAGGTGCGATTGCATATGGAGTAGGTCAGATGAATGGAGTCAATGGGATCTCAGCCTGGAGATACCTATTCTATATAGAAGGAGCTCCATCCTGTGCATCTGCTTTTTTGGTCTGGTTTCTCCTCCCAGACTACCCGGAGACTGCCAGTTGGCTCTCGGATGAAGAAAAGGATCTGGCCCGCGAACGACTTTCTGTTGAGGGATCCCATGGTGAGTCTGGGGGACTCACTTGGGCCGAGGCAAAAAAGACGCTCGTTGACTGGCGTTTATATGCGCACTATCTGGTATGCTTCAGATACTTCTCACTGTGGCAACGTCGGCTCATTTTCTTCTAGATTTACTTCGGAATTTCCACACCATTTTCCAGTCTTTCACTTTTTACCCCATCAATCACATCTGGTTTGGGATTCTCCAACTTGAGGGCTCAGCTGATGACGGTTCCTCCGTATGCGACTGCCTACGTTGTGACGGTCGCAGTGGCCTGGTCAGCAGATTATTTCAATGCGTGAGTCTCGATATAAAACTTTTAGATACCCGGATTTTGCTACTTATACGAATCTAACACTTTTGATCAAAGGCGAGGACTACACTCTACGATATTCGCACTAATAGGTGCAATCGGTTTCTTGGCATCTGCTGTACTTCCAGCTGAGGCTTACGCTGTAAGTGGCGATGAATCATCATTTTCAACCATATTGATTGGGTTTACTAATAAGGATACCACAGCACCGGTATGGTTGCTTGATTGTTGCATCAAGTGGCGCTTTTGCCTGTATCCCTCCACTCCTGGGTTGGCTTTCTTCCAATCTTCACTCTACCGGTGCGGCTGGCCTCGCTATTGCGCTGAATATCTCCTTTGGTGCTCCCGGGCAAATTGTCGGTGTTTGGATTTACAAAGCAGACGAAAAGGAGAAAGGATATCCGACTGGGCACTGGACAAATGCTGCGCTGCTATTCTTTGTCGCTGTGGGCTGTGTTTTGTTGCGTTTTTATTACGGCCGACTGAACCGGAAGAGAACCGGTAGCAAGCCATACGCATATTAGGTCACATTGCGGCGCAATCGACCCAGTGTTTCTGCCAGGGACAGCAGCGTCCCAAATTTACTATAGTATTCCCTTTAATTTTTGGACGGAGACAAGTATATTGTGTAGTAAATAGTACCTCTAGAATAGTACCTGAAGTCAGGCCCGTGAACGGAAAGGGGTGTAGAAAGCCAGTATTAGAGGTATACGGCATACTACTTGGTACCCTACACGGTTATATACTCAGCACCCTGAAGTGTTAGAATCAAACTTATAAAGGTAGAATAGCTTCACTGAGGAGGTGGCAGAGCCTTATAGTTAGGGAAGACGGCGGAAGCACCGAATCGATTATTGCTACCTGATGGAGCGCTACAGCCACATGTGTCGGCGAAAGATATTGTCAACCTGCGATAAGTTAGAGAGTAATTGGTACAGCTCTTTTACTTCGGATTTCACGGTCAAGAGAAGATTTCATAATCATATACAGCAACTTGTTGAATGCAAAAATGCGAAGCTTCTATGTAAATGAGCAAAATCTATATACAATGACTAGGCTCGCCCAGTCATGTGCAGCCATTCTATAGCAGTCTAATCAGAAAGAACCCATACCCTGATAAATGTACCAACATAAACTTATAAAAAACAATTGTCTCAGACGTAGCGACGGAGAAATTTTCAATCTCTAAAGTACCTCATCTAAGTGGCGTTGTTGGCGCAAGTCCAGGTAGCTTTGGACGAGCTTTCGTTGATCGACTTGCCTGAGACGTAAAGTCCCAAACCGCACTAGTATTATTAGAAAAGGTTTCAATTTTGGCAGAGAACAGAGCTCTATGACTTACGATAGCGCAGGCAATTCCCAGAATGATGAGGTTGATGATCAAGAGAGTGATCTTCTTCCAGTTGGCGGTCAACTGTCCCTTGTTCATAACAATCCAGAATAGGGCGGGCAGTCCGTCTATGCAGGATTAGCTCTGCTTCATACTCGATCTTCTATTATGGGGTGGGTATGAACTTACAACTGAACCAACTACCGAATAAGGCACTCTGCGCAGAGGTATTAGTGACGCATAACACAAGGGGGGGGGGGAGGGCATACGATTAAGCTGAGCAAGTCGTTGAATACAGGAATCGACTCGGCGATGATCCAGGCAATAGTCCAAGTGCTCAGGGCAATAGCAACCCAGGTTCCGAGTGCAAGAGGGCTGTTTTGGTGCATGTGGTGGGAGCGATCGCCACGGAAGATACGAACATAAATGTACTTGCAGGCAACGTGACCGAAAACGACACCGGCAACAACAACCTATGGAGAGTGAGAAATTTGTCGACAAATTAAAGCAAGAGTAAAGACACGTACAGTTGGAATGGCCAGGCCGTAAGCGACCTTCTTCATGATCGGGCCAGCTGACGACAGAGCTGGAGACTTCACGTCGGGGCCTGCGTAGCAGTAGATAACCATCGCCGTCACAATGTACATTGTAGTATCAACAACCTGCAGCATAGCGAGGGCCTTCGGGAACTCGCGCGCATCCTCCATTTCAGACATGATGCCGAAGAAAGACACATGGGCAATGTAGGCGAAAACGATGTTGGTGACAGCAAGGAAGGCGTCGACAAAGGAGACTTCGGTGGTGATATCGTTTTGAACATTATCGGGGGCGTCGACTCCAATAGAGATCATGGTAACAAGAGTGGCGACCAGGATACTAATAGCAGAAACAATCGACATATAGAATACCTTTCCAGATGTGCGTGGCAATGCGCAAATACAGCAAAAGATCAAGCCAACGACACCAAAAACGATAGTGCAGGTGCCGTGGTCGGTGATGGTGTTAAACAACACGGAGAATGTAAGGATGTGACTGGCCATCAAGAAGATAATGAACAGCAGCTGGCCGACGAAGGCAACCTCTCGGCCTATGGGACCCAGAAGAAGTTCACCGGCATCACCCATACTGTGCACCTGGGGGAAGCGCAGCTTGAACTGGCCCATGACATATCCGGTATACCATGAAATGCCAGAAAGGCCGAGAAGAATGAGGAACGAACTAGCGAATGATCAGCCATCGTCTCGTAAAGACAAGCTCATAGGAGATGCTTACGGGACAATTCCAAGAGTGGCCACAGCAGACGGAAGAGATAGAATACCAAGCGAAATGTTTTCGGCAACCATAACTACATTTTCTGTTAGAAAGGGGGATTCCAATGGCTGTAATCTCGGAACATTATGGGTTCTTACGCATTCCAGCTTGCCTGCATAAGAGTTAGGTTAGGCAATTCGTGACATGATTCCATGCAGGGAAAGGGTAAAGTCGAGTACTTACCACCACTTCATGACTCGATACTTGACTTCCCCGGATTCTTCATTTCCAAAGGGGTCATCTTCAGGGACAGAATCTTTCTGGTACTGCTTTTCAGCATCGGTGGAGTCATTGTAGACTTCAATGTCGTCCGCGACATATTGGGGGGCTTCGTGAGCGGTCATGACGGCCTATTTTGGAGAGGAGTGAATATGGCAGGCGTCCAGACGAGATAGACAAGAAGAAAGAAATCCGGAGGTCGCGCGACGTGGAGGTTGACCAGAGGTGAAGACATAGCGACCCATATTTTTTTCTCTTGGCGCGTGGCGATGGAGAAAAATGGAGAAAAATGGAGAAAAATTACCTAAAATCATAACTACATCATGATAGCGCCTGATAAGTGATTGATTCGAGCTTACACCGAGTCTCCTAGTACGGCAAAAGATCCTATCTGATCCAGTTTTTTTTTCTAGCGTCGAAATAATGTACAAAATGCACCCAAAACGCGTATATAGATCCAAAAAAGCTGTCGGATGCGCCACAGAAAATCGCTTACATAACCCTTCGTGTTTTAGAATTCATGCACGCCCCCACGCACCGCCTTCTATAACAGGTATGATTTGCCTGTCGGGCACGAACGAACCAACCCCAGGCCCGGCTTGTTCCCGGCCCGGCTCAACCCCAACCGGGCCGGCGAAGACCCCCCCGGGGCCCCTCATGCGCGACTCGGCCGCTAGAGAAGATATCATCGGATCGAGTTAAACCGTAGGGTTTAGTTAGGGTTCTTGGACCTCCGGTGCGGAGAAACCGGGAATCAAGCACCTTCCAGAAGCAAGTTAGAACAGATCCCCACACTAGAGGCCGTTGAAACAAGGGGGAGTCCAGTAATCGATCCTCGATTTTGGGACTCGAATACCCACTGTTTGTACCTATCCGACGGTGCCGGTTAAGTGTGAGATCTACAGTTAAACAAACTTGAAGAGGAACTTCACCAAAACCAGATTGGACATGATTTGCAAATACTACGAAAAAAAAGTTCAAGTTGATGCTGCTGTATATTTTTGACCAACACCGCCATATCCCGAGGTCACTTGCACATTCACAACAAGTTACTAGCACTCCAGGGATTCAAGTTCTTCCAAGGATGGAAGCCCGAGGCCCCCGAGGTCACCACCTGGGCACTGCACTGGCACTGCCTCAATCTGGGCGCCTGGGCAGTTTGCTTCCCGCGGACAAATTCTAAGTGTCATTGATACAATTTCAACTTCTGCAAGTTAATAGTAGTACTCACAAATACTGCTAGTACCAGTAGTATCAATTACCAAGGTTGACTCAGACTCCTCGACCTAGCTCTGTTCACTTCGGTAAAACTTTCGCATCTTATGATACCCTCATTTTGCTCATTCTCGTATTATTAGTAATTTTCTTCAATCACATACTGTCCCAAATACGGAAAGTCGACCTTGTCGGGATTACGCATTTCTGCCATCATTCCCGCCCAATTCGGAAATTTCAGCATTTCGATCCACGGATGGAAATATATCCTAGCAATGTGATACGGATAATGCCAATGCAATTTCGTGTTCATTTTACCAATAGCTTTCGCCACTTTGCACCACCAGAACAACATGAAGCGTATCTACTCTACAGTGAGAGGATGTTCTTCCTGCAAGCAGCTGGCTTTTTCTATGAACGCGAACCTTCCTTTCGGAATAGTGCTGGAGATTTCCCGTCAGCTTTCAGTACCTGACCAGGTCTGCTTTTCGCTGTCTTGCAAATATCTCTATGAGGCCTTTCGCTACCTCCTAGGTACTAAACCCGTTCAATTTGCCCACATTTGCCCACCCGAATCAAGACCGCTCCTTTGTATCAATACGAATATTGAGCAACGGCCCCGAGTACAGTTACTCCGCCAGCTTGAGGATAGTCGCTGGAAATTCTGCGATGAATGCTGGCTTCTTCACCCAAGGGCGAAACGTAAAGCTCATCGCCTGACCCTACGTGATAAGTTTCGTGGTTTTATTGTCTGTCCGACGTCAAAACTACTCGAAAATACTGACTTTCAGCATTCTGGAATGATCGAGATTTGCCCGTGCCTTACTATTACATTCAGCGATAAACTTCGTTTGATAGATGAAATTGAGAAACTTGAGAAGAGAGATCCTCACAAAAATAACCTAGATCCCCCAGAGCTCCCAACTCAATGGCCCTATGACCTATCTCATGGGCGGCTTCGTCACCGTTGTACCTTTACTGACCATCCATTTGCACATCTCGACGTTGTGACGCAGCTTTGGAACGAGGGTCCTTATTTACTTGCAACCTCTAATTATGAGTTTCAAATGGGAGAGAACATGTCCTCAAGAGACATGCCTTCTGGCCTGAGAGCTCCCTTCGTATTTCCGGAAGAAGATGTCAGAAGTTGGTTAAAGAGCTTTTTTTATGAAGCTGGTTCATAATTTTCAGGCTGGCCAAAGGATCATAATACCACCTTATCGAGACACGGAAGGCCCATGAGGCTTGGAATCCAGACATTCAGAAACTTGGGAGACCGAGATTTTCCGAATCAGAACTGGCTTGATCATTGCTGTTGATGATGCTGTACCGTTTTAAACCAAAGTACGCGCCATCAATGTGGATATAGTACGGACCCCGTTTGCTGTAAATGAGCTCCTCGCTCCAAGCTAAGCTTGCTCGGAAACTATTGTTTCGACTTATTGCAGTTCGGAAAGAATCAATGCGCTTCAGTTGGAGAAGATTCCGAGACACCATCTCACCAAGTATACTACGTCAGATCCAGATAGTCGTAGCTGCTTTGAAATCTCAAAGCCAGAAACTCGTGATCATGCGAAGATATGTGTGGATGACAAGGTATGGAAGATAAGAAAGGCAGGCTATCTTGATGCCTGAGGCAGAAAATCTCCAGTAAGGTGGAATCGAGGTGGAATGAGCAGCGTTCGGTCGAGATCGGTCTTCCAAAGTCAAAAAATTCGTAAAGTATAAGCCGTGGCCACGAACCTCGATCAGGAGCCTGGGATGTTGCCACATTTACCCCACTCCCACATCTCAAACCGCACCCGACGCCTCTTTAACGCGAGAACAAATGACAGGCCGCCCTATTACACCGAGACAAGAATTCGAAGTCAAAACGCCTCATTTCCTCGCATAGCAGGATTATGATCAAATGACTCTACTTCTAAGTAGTAGGCAGCCACTTATTCACCACTGTTCACCAGCGAAGGTGCTCGAGACACAAGGCCCCAAAATATTTAAGAAAAAGTTGACCCCCCAAAATCGGAAAAATTCTCGTCTTGAACGAACAACACAGAAAGAAGTCTATTCTCTTATTCCACATCATACCAAGCCAAAACAAGATGCCGTCTGGTTCATGCTTTTGCGGAAAGCTGAAATATGAATTTAAAGGAGACCCACAAGGGATGGTACACACTGATTACCCACTACTGATTTATGCATCCAGGTGCTAAGATAAACCCTTATTTGTAGGCACTCTGCTATTGTTTTTCTTGCCAGAAGATCAGCGGTAGTACCCACACAACAAATGTCCTAGTCCCCGAAAATGAATTTTCGGTCACTACTGGTTCCGCAAAAACGAACACGCAAATCCACGAGACCGGCATGAAACTCACATTGCACTTTTGTGAAGACTGCGGAGGAACTATATACAAAACAGCCGATAACGAGGCTTTCGGCGGAATGGCCGTAGTCCAGGTCGGAACTGTTGATCATCCCAATCTATTGCAGGAAGCCAAACCTGCCGTAGAGCTCTTTACCAAGTGTCGAGCACCCTGGATTCCAAAGCTGGAAGGCGTTGTTCAAAAGGATGAGTTTTGAACATTCTATTAGGCTTAAGTGAAATTGTATGCTGATCGCAAGCCGTTTCTTCCCTAGAAACAGCAACTATGGGGGCCATCATGGCACTCGACCTGTTTAGTTGCTCTATGAACACTGAAGTGATAAGACTTGGCGCCAAGCAAGGTGCCAAGTTAATTTCCGAACGTTGTGGATTTTCAGCTAATCATGGATGTTATATGAGCACGTTCTTAGACGCGTGCTGATGATCTTGATATTAAGCTTTGAACCCCCTGTCGGTCCTAATAAGCCTTTGTATTTCGCTGCGTGCCTTGGCGGATTTCGGCAGGTCACAAACCGAGCTCACACGGTAAATCTCTTACAAACGGGAGTTTCGATCATAGCCCGTTAAAGGCGATATGGCTTGCTGACACTCGTGCGGTTGACGTGGGACAATCAAACGCATTTGCGAAGCTCCCTACAAATCTCCCACGTGGCTCAGCCTAGGCCTCGACAAGTCGCATATAGATCGCTCAGAAAAACATCTGGAGGGCGGCCCTTATCGGCCCTCATTTATATATAAAAATGAAAGGATAATTGACGGGTTCCACTCCGGTGCTTCCTCGTGTTTGCCGAAATAGACATTCTTTTTGCAGTCTCCACTCTTATTTACGATGTGCAAAATCAGAACGTGTACTAGGACGATGATTTGTATAAGCAATTAATAATTAGAGGAAGAAACGAACTAAGGGAAGTACAGCTGAGCGGACTTTCGCAAGAGGTGAGCTCGTAGCACTCCGATAGAACTGGCGGGCGAACACCATGACATTTTTCTATTACTGTTTGTAGTATGTGACTACTGGCAATACGTCGAATGTCGTAGAATGACTTGTCCTAGGCGTGGCTCGGTTCTTTCTTCGGTTTCACTCTTACCTTCCTCAGAAAGTTCAGATACAAACAAACCAGGTGAGGTTTGACAGGAAAATTGAGGTACATATAAACGGGTGACTAGGCTAAGGAGAACCCAACGTTGAAATTCAAGATAGCCACTATGATACTCATCAGCGTCCACGGGTGGTCTAAAGAAAGACTAACGCATCTCACGTAGCTTAAGAAACCGAAGCAGACCCCGAGGTAGTCAAGTTCCGAGTGTACATACCGATGGCTTAGAATCTCCATCACCATTCGAAACGACGATATCTTTTAGCAAACGAGAATAAAGTTATAGTTATATTTACGGCCAGATGTCGAGATAAATTCCGAAGTTTAATTCACACTTAAAAACTACACAGCCTTCGTACAGAATGTTGGTAGAATAGCCAGCAACTTAATGGCGACATTGCCAGTCATCTCTCTAATTGCCTTCTCTCTAAATTAAAAGGGACTGAAGTATATCCTGCGACTGATTACTGAAGACAAAGATGTTCCACCTCGGGCCGAATCGTGACCAGACGGCATTCCGGTTCTTCGACCTGGGCTCCCAAACCCCAAGTCTCGTTCAGCCACGGCTCGGCCCAACACAGGTCGTTCCCCAGGCCTCGGAGATATTTGAAAGCATTCATCTTGATAAAGTCTCCGCTATGGTGGTTCGCATTCTATCATGAGATCCTTAGATCCACTGTCTCTGAGGTCATAGCTAGATGAAAAATTACATAGTTCTCTCATCATGAAAACCCTCTGATCAGAAGTTTCAAACGCAAGGAGAACTTACAATTGAAATTCAGCCTTAAAAGATCGGCAATTTTTTCACTATAATCAGGTCCTCACCCTTTTCACTCACTACACTTTATCTTCTCTATTCACCATGGCCAGTCACAGAATCGGCGTCTTTCCTGCCTCGGGAGGCATTGGCGGTGGCACTGTCAAGCATCTTCTCCCTCGCCATCCTGCTAACGACCTCGTCTTTATCGCTCGCAACCCTGCCAACTTAGACTTTGCGGCAGCTGCCGGAGCAACTGTCCGAAAGGCTGATTACGACTTCAACGCGAATCTGGAGCATGCTTTTGAAGATATCGACACATTGTTTCTCATTTCGTATGCTTCAGTCGAAGTGGAGCACCGTGCCGAGGTAAGTGTTTTGAGTCAGTGATCAATAATAACTAACCATCAGCGCTGCAGCGTCACCGAACTGCGATCGACTTCGCTATCCGTGCCGGTGTAAAATACATCTTTTACGGATCTCTAGGATTCGCCGGCCGCGAAGATAACAAAAGATCAGTGGCCCATGTGATGCAGCCCCATTTGATGACCGAGAAGTATCTCGAAGAGTGCGTCCGCCAGCATCCCGGGTTTGAATACACAGTTGTACGCGAAGGTCTTTACTCCGAATCGTACAACCTTTACACCGCCTTCTTTGATCCTCGCAACCCAGTTGATGAGATCAAGATTGCGCATGATGGGTCTGGCCCTGGCATTGCCTGGGTCAAGCGCGAGGAATTGGGAGAAGGCACCGCCGAGCTCCTGAGACGCTTCGCCGAGAACCCAAAGGAGTTCAAATTCCGCAACAAAACTGTTCTTCTCTCTGGTACCAAGGTCTTGACTCTTCAAGAGACGGTCGATATCCTGGCTAAGCTTGTAAAGAAGCCGGTGACGATCCGCCAGGTCTCCGATGAAGAGTTTGGAAGGCAGCCTAAGGTCGGCCCAAACTCCTCACCTACCGTGGTGTTGACTACGGCGCAGCCTGGGCAAGCGCTTTTGAAGCATTCCGCCTAGGAGAGGCTAGTGCTGCATCTCCTCTCTTGCGTGAACTGCTGGGCCGCGAGCCGGAAGACTTTGAAGCCACCATCTCCTCGCTCCTCTAGTTTGGTATGCATGCTCGGAATGGATGGATGGACAGTTAAAAGTTTTTCGCAAAAGTATATAGAACCTGTCTCATCAAGCCTGCATTCATATGCAGTGCAGGCTTTTTTTAAGTAGAGTATACCGAGTTTCTCTCTTCAGGCTCAATATTCCGATTCACAAATCACAAACTAGAAGCATGAAGCATGTTGATACTTTAATTCAATTCTATTCTCAAACCATGGCGCCTTCTATTATTCAATGAGCACGGTGAAATATAGTAATCAACGTAATCTATCAGACATGAAAGCAAATGCACAAAACTCATAGATGATGAGCACTTCAGCCTTGCTCTATTGATATAGAAAAACGTTTCACCTTGCCTAGAATTTTACATTTGGGCAAATCATTCTATCAGAGCGATGAATCACGTGTCACAAATCTTTGGCCCTGTGGAGAACGAGAAAGTCCCCGAGGTATTCAAGTCGCCGTCTCGGATAGTCGAGGATCCCGTGCCGTTCAAATGTATAGAGAAAACACACTGGTCCGGGGCCAAAACGGCAAACTTGGTGCTGCCGAGTTAATGGCCCTATTGATGTCAGCAATAACTCCAATACGGTGGACCTATTTTTGTTCACTTTCTTGATAAATCACAGATTTTAAACTTCGATTTATCCGACTCCTCTTTTACATAGCAAAAGACAGTGGGTTATTATCCTTGTCTTCTGTAACACTTGAAGTTAGTTTTATTTCTATTTTTGAAGCGCAGCTCAGTATGAGTCCAGGAAAAGTCTCGAGCGAAAATGGTCAATGGCTTGCTCGTCGTTACGAATATGGACAAGAGCACCTTGAATGGGAGGAGGTAGGAGCCCAAACAAGCCGAGTCCAAACACGCTGATTAGAGACACATTTAAGCGAGCTAACAGCACTCAGTTTTACTTCAAGAACAAAGCTTCTGTTCCGACGCTAGTTGGGAATGTCAAAAGCCTACGTGAAATCATGTTGAATGTCAAAATGGGTGGACAAAACAAGGCGGTGCCGATTAACAAGGGTCTGGTTGTCAATGATCAGGTTATTTCCTCGGAAGATGGTGTAGAAACAAAACTACGGATTTATACACCATACCCCCCGAGTGAAGGATTACCTATTATGATATAGTGAGTCTTTTCCTCCGTTTTCACTCGCTATTAATGCGGAAATTGACCTCTGATCAGCTTTCATGGAGGAGGCTGGGCGTTAGGAGACCTCGAGGGCGAAGATCGAACCTGCAGAGGCATTTGTGTGAGCACTAGAATGGTTGTTGTGGGCGTAAACTACAGGCTGTATGAAAGTATTCTGTCTATCTGTCTGCTCCTTGGGACTACGCTAATTCAAGAAAGTGCACCCGAGCACCCATATCCTGCCGCTCTAAATGATGCATGGGCCACATTGGAATGGGTATTGAATAAGTGGACAATCCTTTGGTTTCTCACACTAATCTGTCTTTTTGAACCAGGTTCTCGCCAATCAAGTTACACACAAGGCCAACGTCAACAAGATCCTTGTTGGCGGTACAAGTGCCGGTGCAAACTTGGTATTTTTGACTACAACCGGTGACAAAGGTATTTGGAAATGGCTAATACTCTTATAAAGGCAGCAGTCATATGCCATCAGGCAAAAGCTCGGGGTGTAACTATCAGTGGCCAACTTCTTCGCATTCCTATTGTGTGCCAAAGCACTCCTCACTATCGCGATCTTGGGCTTGAGAGCATGAATTACTACCATGATACCCCAATTCTGTGTCGGCAATCTATGGTACAGTTTCTTGAATGGTATAGCCCACCCGATGCCGCGGACATGTCGGTCTCTCCCCTCCTCGCTATGGATTTCACGGATCTGCCACCGGCATATATTCAGGTTTGTGGCCGGGACCCGTTGAGAGATGAGGGTTTGGCATATGCGGACAAACTCGAGGAATATGGGTAGGCTTTATCTTGCAAAATGACTTATTCTGCTTTGCGCTAACGAGACCTCAAAACAGCGTTCCTGTCAGGGTAAATGTCTATCAGGGACTGCCGCATGCCTTCTGGATTTTCCCGGAGATATCAACGTCGGGACAAGCTGCGCAAGAGTTGCTGGATGGCATTGACTGGCTTTTGAAAGAAATATCGGACTAGAGTAAATACTCACAGAACGCTAGAAATATATTATTGATGGCAATGGGTACACTCTTCTGACTGTTATGAAGCTATTGTGCAACATCTGTCTTTGTTGGTAATACATGATGTAGGCTGCCAGAGGAAACTGGAGCACTTGCGTGCGGATACATGTATACCTGTCACGAACACGCTTTGGATTAGACTTGCTAAAGCCTGGTCCGTCGTAGTGTTAGTTTTTAATAGACGGGAGCAACAAATCCGTAGGTATCTCTTGTTACCGAGTCTCCGAGCTCTTCTTTTTACTAGAAAAAAAGGTCAGAAGTTTATGATCGGCAGGTAAAAAGACGATAAATTCTATATCTTGATCTAGAGACACATCGTCAACATGGTGTCATCATAGAACGCCGTCTTGAAAATTGAGCCTAAAAACTTGAAAGTGGGAGAACTTGGATGCATATGGCTTCTTTAAATGTTCTGCGACTAATTCAAAGCTCTTCCACCATCTACTGGCAGCTCCACCCCGGTTATGAAATTAGCCTCGTCGCTGGCAAGGAAGCATGCTGCATTCGCGATATCCGCAGGTGTTGCAAATCGCCCAAGTGGAATACCAGACAATAACTTCGCGCGATTTTCGGGCGTATCGGGCTTTCCAAGGACCAATGGAATCCTGTCAAGTCCAGGATTATCATTAGTGATTGTCAATTGATAAGGAGGCAAAGACTTACATTGCAGTCTCTCCAGCCACGGGGAATATGGCATTGCATCTGATATTATCTTGGGCCAACTCAGCTGCTAGTCCCTTGGTGGCCTGGATTAACAAAAAGATCCGAAAATTAGCACAAGCCAATACAGATCGTGAACACCTGTCAAGTGATCAAACATACCGCACTGGCAGCACCCTTGGTAGCTGCGTACCATACAAGATTCGGGCGAGGACGAAGAGCACTTATGCTAGAGATATTGATAAAAGCACCACCAGTACCTTGCTTCTGAATACATGGAGCAATCACTCTGGCACTGAAGTAAAGGCTTTTGATGTTGACTCTGCAAAGACGATCAAATTCTTTTTCAGTAAGTTCGAGAGATGACTACTCATGCGTTAGTAAAATTCTATGTAAATTGTAGGCCATACATACAATCGCGCTGTTAACAATCCCTGCGTTGTTCACCACAATGTCGATCTTCCCAAACCGAGAAAGTGTCGTGTCGCGCACCTTTTCCCAATCTTGCTCGGAGGACACATCGCCCTGAACAAATATGGCCGTTTCCCGGGGCTGTGATGCGAGAACTCGCTCTCCATTCTCTTTATGCAGATCGACAATAACAACTAATGCGCCCTCCTGGACGAACTTGATCACAATCCCTTCGCCAAATCCAAGAGCGCCCCCAGTGGCGATAGCAACCTTGCCGTTAAGCCTTCCGGACATTTTATAAGATAGGTGTGAAGGAACAATGATGAGAACCATAGGAAGTCTTGCGAATAGGTTGGAAACAAACCGATTCTGTAGACGTGGTGATATATCACAAAAAAGGGAAGCCGGAGAAAGTGCGGGGATGTTCGCCTTTTAGCAAGTCGCCAACTACCATATTCGGGCCGATCTGACTACCAATGCTCATGTCGTGCAGAACATACGTCCCTGAGTACTCTCATACACAATAGATTTTATCGAGTTTGCAGATCGCCCAGTGGGAAACATGATCTTCTTGTAAAAGCTTTATATTCCATGGAAGGTCGATATGCTAGAATCTCTAAGTGACTTGCAGTTGCCTTGACTTAGATGAGTTGGCACTAGCAGCGTTATCTTAAGATGGCATGTCTATGAGCTCCCTTTTAATCTATTGTGCTTTATTTCGAGGGTCAGTTTTCTGATATCATCCGGCAAGCTCGTGCTTTAGAAACTCGCGGCCCCAGCTTGTCCAGGCTTCTCAATGCTCTTCTGTTTTCTGCCAAAGTTTGATCTCAAACCATGTTTTCAGGCATTTTATAAAGCACTGACTATTCCTTTTTTTCTTTTTTTGTTTCTCTGGCAAGGGGGGTTCAAAATGTCGATCTTCATCAAATAACGCAACGACCAATTGATTCCACTAGAATATCGAAACAAGCACAATTCGACAACCACTGGCTTTCACCTCAGTGCTCCCATTGCTAAAGGTGTGGTTTAATCACAAATTGATCTTCCGGTTTTCAAGCACCGAGGTATGCGACCAATTCTAGTTTCCCTCCGACCGCTCTGTGTTAACCTCAATATGAATTTCATCTCCCATACTCTTCTCCGAGAGGATCTTTTGGTCCAAAAGCTCTCTCTCCTCCATTGTAAGCTGCGTTAGCTGTACAGCCACGTCATCGCCGAATAGCTCGCCGATCTCTTCCAGACTGAGTCCCTTTGTCTCGGGGAACAGCCACCAAACCACGAAGATATTGACCAAAGTGACGACAAGGAAAACCACGTAGTACTTCCATCCAATATGGGCAAATGCGGTTGGAGCAGCTTCCAGATATACCAGGGCTGTAAGGAAAAGAATAGAAAGGGAAAACGCGACTCCACGGGCACGAATGTGACTCGGAAAGATTTCGCTGCAGTAGACGTAGGTCGTAGCGTCGACACAACAGCCATAACTATACAATAAAAGTAATTTGTCAGTCAATTATAGCCGTCTGAAGAAAATAACTCATTGAACTTACAAGAAAATGTAGATGAAGAGGAAAAAGACGCCTGCTCTCAAGCCAGCCTTATTTGTGGACCCAGTATATCTTGCGACCATCACTGTCTCAAAGATCAAACTAATCAAACAGCCACTAAACCCAATCACTGAAAGAATAGGGAAGAATTTTTTAGCAATTTTGTGTACCGGAGTCCATGTGATGTTACTCACGGAACAGCTTGACCCGTCCCACACGGTCAACCAAAATCGAAGAAATGTAATTTCCTGCGCAGGCCACGCTAACATATAGAGCAGACAACAAGAGAGATATCTTGTTATCAAACCCAAGACCTTGGTAGAGGAGAACAGAGTAATCTGTTGCATTCGCACATTAATAACTATCGCAGAGAGGTGGCGCGATGGCGGAACTCACTGTACACCACCAGAATCCCTGTAGATTCAGACGCGAACATTGTGAAGAATGCACAAAGCATTCTCTTCCGGTACGAGGGCTTCGTGAAAAGAGTACCAAAGCTCTCACCAGATGCTGTAGCCTTGTCGACAACGGCTTGTTGCTTCATTTGATAAAATTCCTCCCGCGCGAAGGAGGCAGCGGCCGAGGTAGTGTCATTTTGACTAACCCCGTGCAGTTTGATAATTACTGACCAAGCATCATCCATACGATCATTCATAATCACTGTGGCTTGGTCAGAATTTTGTACAATCGCGACTGATCACAGAACTTACACCAGCGAGGAGATTCGGGAATCCACGGAGTCAGAATCAGCATAAGCAAAGGCCAAAGACATTGCTCAGCAAGCGGGAATCGCCATTGAAAAGAGAGATTGGTCGGGAAGAAACAGGCAAACCCGGTCCAAGCGGCAAGAGAATAACCCAGGACGAGGACAACGCCTGAGACTTGTTAGAAAATTCCTGGTCATTATTCAGAAAGAACCTACCATGTTGAGAAATTAGAAATCCACGTGCTGCTGGAGGTGCGATTTCTGCCTGGAATAGAGGGATCAACACAATGAGAATACCTAGGATCATACAATTAGTGAAGGTATTGGATTGAAATGGTTTACAATACCTACCAACGGCAAACCCTCCTATGAACCGCCCAATAAGGAACATGCCGATATGCACCGCACCGGCTTGAAGTGCGCCACCCCGTATTGCAAGAGGAGAAGCAATCCATAGTGAGTTCTTTCGTCCCATCGCATGACAAGACCAACCGATAAATATCGACCCAAGAAAATCACCAGCACAGAAAAGACCGTTCATGGTGCCCGTAATGGCTTGAGTGTATGAATACTTAGGACCAGTAGCTTCCGAAGAGAGGTCGAAGAAGAGGTACCATCCTGGTTGCCCAAGGGTGGTGGATGTGATGCTGAAGGTATACCCATATGTCAGGCTGCCCAGCGTCAGGGCGAGCACAACCTGCGGGAGTTAGTACTTATGTCCAGCGGTAAGACATCAATACTCACTGCAAGGTTGAAAAGCGAGATTTTGCGCCCAGGAACCTCCGTATGATGCCCCATTGCGATTTTTGTTGTGCTATTCTCCGGGGTATTTGGACAATTGAGAGATATTTCACGAACAAGGACCTTAACTAGCTGCAGTAGCGTTTCCTTAGACCAGAAAAAGTCTACAAAATATACGACATCGCTTATATACCCTTTGTCCCTCGCTAACTGTAATCATATTAGTACAGAGAAAAAGGAAGAACACTATGGCTCACGTACAAGCAAAGTTTGATCCATTCGGGCCTGCCTTGTTTTGAGCAAATCCAGCTGTAATCCATGTCGGAGTCCTAATAAATGTGACGAGCTGTTTCACATCTGCTAGGGTGTTGGCAACAACCGATACAATCAAGTCTGAGTTTCTTGCCTGGCTGAATGGTGGGTACGATCTGCACGCCTGATGAACCGCAGCCAAGGACTGCAACAGTCTTGCCCTCCCATGAGACATTCTTGTTCCACGCTGCGCTGTGAAAGAGTTCACCCTTGAAGCTGTGTAAACCCGGAATATCAGGCCACTTCCAGTTGCTAGAGCAGTAGAGTCAGCATATATTTTCTTCAGATACTGGCAGGCACCAACGCACTTGAGAATGCCGGACGCAGTGATCATGAAATGACACCAGTCGTCAATGATCCTGCCCGTGGCATTGTCTTGGACCTTGATTTTCCAGATTGAGTCACTTTCTACCCACTCGGCATTGATGACGCTGTGGTTCAAGTTGATGAATCGATAAAGGTCGTACTTCTTAGCAACATTCTTGAAGTATTCCAGAATTTCGGGTGCCCGCGAGTAGCTAGTTTGATACGTCAGCCGGAGATCTTCCAACTTGCTTTAAGAGATGATTTCAGTGCTCACAAAGTACTCCAATTTGGATTTGGCGCCCATGTGAATTGATAGTTGTGGGAGGGTATATCACAGGCGCAGCCAGGATATCTGTTCTCATACCAAGTCCCCCCCAACCTCAGGGTTCTTCTCGTAGATAGTCAGGTCAATATTCCGCATATTTTGACTGATCTGATGTGCCAGGTTTAAGCCAGAGGCTCCTGCACCAACAGATATCACCCGCAGATGGCGGGCTACGCCCAAGATCTTCTCGGAGACGGTGTAAGGCTCTGGACTAGAGACAATGGTGCCATTGGCGGAGGTGTGAGGTGCTTCGATCATTCTGAATTGATGGAGCAATTCAGGTGCAATGGCAAAGAAAAGAGCTATTAACGCATCTAAATACTCTCATCCATCCTTCTCATTGCCCAATCGGAACATGCGTCTAGTCGAGTGCCGCGTGACCCGGATGACTAATGTGGGCAGAGTCCGGGGCCCCCACATCCCCGGCTTCTTGCGAGTCACCTCGGGGATTTGTTTCTTCGTTCCTCACCCTTCCCAACAGTTTTGCAGTAGAATCCTGCATATTGATTGGGGTCAGATCTCCATACTGATCTTCAAATGCTCGTGTGTTTCCCCATTACTCCACTACCCCATACCCCGGTGCTCCGGTGCTTCGGCCTCCCCGGTTCCCCATCGCCTTATACCCTTGTCCCTTCGTCGCGAATGTATGTTCCTAGCGAATCCCCGCCTCTTCCCTATGTTCGGGAAGCATGCAGGGGACTCGGGATGCTTTGATTACAGATTATTCTTCCTCTTATTGTGTCATCCTTTGCGTTGCCGCCAAATGCTGGGCTCAAATGTTAAGATTTAATCCATAGATGACGCCTCGCAACGAGGAAACACACACATCACGAACTCCGGGAAGCATGGAGAATGTCAAACGTGCAAAGGTCGCGTGCAAATCCTGCCATGCGAGGCGCGTGAAATGCGACGCAGCCACGACGCAGCCATGCTGGCATTGCCAGCTGCGGGGCACCACTGGCGAACTCATAGAATTCAAACGCGGAAGGTAGGGCTGACACTGCTCAATTGTTCCTCTGTAATGGTATCTTTGAGGTCGAGTTGGGTGCTAATTTGACCTAGATACGCGAGAAAAAGGGGCTCGGGAACAAGAGTCCAAGATCGAGTTTCTCAGAGGGAGAAGGAGCCGGCACAGAAATCACAACACGTGCCTACACCTCAGACCATAACGGGGAATCCATCTGACAATGCGCAGTCCTTGGGACAAACACTCACTCCACCTATGACAGGCAGTCAACTGGAAGATAATCACCCAGAACATGATGGGTTGAATGAGGGACCTGAGATGTTATATGCGCGGATGGTCGATGCCCAACCGAGCGAGCGCGAACCAAACTTTCAGTCCGATAACGCGAGATCCTTCTATATGGGAGAATCCTTTAGTCTCTCGTTCGTGGTTAATTCAATATACAACAACTCTGGTCATGGCACCAGCGTTAAGCGGCACTACCCTATACCCACCAATGTGTCAGAGCACGCGCGCGACGCGGCTGAAGGATTGAAGCACTCCGATCCAGCGACAATCTCGTATCTTGAGATGCGGGGCTCATTCTCACTACCGCCACAGGATGTTCGCAATGAGCTCATCCGCGTTTTCTTCACTTCCTTTCACCCGGCATATCCTGTCCTTGACCGACAAGCATTCTCTGCTTTGTATCGTGAGGAAAGAGTGTCATTCCTTGTCCTGCAGACGATATTCTTCCTTGCCTTCACAAGCTGCAGTGACGACTTGGTCGAGAGAGCTGGATATCCGAACCGACTCACTGCTAGAAGGACATGCTATCTTCGAGCCAAGGCACTTTATGACATGGATTACGAAAAGGACAAAGTGCAGCTCACAGCCGTGCTTTTTTTGCTGGGTTTCTGGTGGGAAGGCCCTGAGGATCAGAAAGATACTTGGCATTGGCATGGGTCTGCTATTGGTCTTGCGCAGACTTTGGGAATGCACCGATCGTGAGTACTCCATGTTCATATGAACTTGTCCTGGCTGTTCTTTGGTACTAAGAGTGGTCAGCACTGCAAATTCTGGCATGCGGCCTTCGCATCAATCTTTATGGAAAAGAATCTGGTGGTCCATCTATGTTTGTCACTCCTGCCCCTCTCTTGCCTCGATACTAATCACCAGTAGACTCGTGATCGGCACGCTGCTGCTTCTCTTGGTCGACCAACGCGTATAAAAGATGAAGATTGTGATGTTGAAATGCTGAATAAATCCGATTTCCTGATCGATCAAGACTTCGATAACAACTTAATATGTGAACAGCACGACTTTCACGTCAATTATACGATCGAAATGTCAAAGCTCGCAGTCATTTGTGAGTCATACTAAGTCCAATACCGTGTGAGGTTTTGCTAAAGCAGAACAATAGTGGGCAAGGTCCTCACCGAGCAGTTTGCGCCCCGGAGATATGGCATAGGCGATAATCGAGAAACTCTCCTGCAAGAGCTTAATCAATTTGAGTTCCAGTTGCCATTGCATTTAAGGCGACAGCCAGTGGACGAAACTATGACTGCATCTTTCTGGTCATGCATGCTGCATGCAAGCTATCAGTGAGTGAGATAATGGTCTCTCTGACTTATGGGCTGTGCTGAAAATATCTCAGTAATTGTCAAATTCTTCTATTTCGACCCGGGGGTCCTCAATCAGCCTTCCTGGGCGAAGTAGAGAGTGAGAAAAGAGCTATGATAGCGGCGGATCTGACCACCCGTATAGCTGAAGATTTGCTAGCTGCTGGAACATTATCATATGGTCAGCTTCACCTGTACGTATCCTTTTACCTTTAATGACTAGAAAATGCTGACATCGACAAAGTGTTCCCGCCATATTCGCAGCTCTCTCCATACACTCCGTTGCCATCCGCCGCAAAGATCCTATCAGGCGTCAACTTGCTGAAAATCGAGCTCGTCAGTGCATGCTTGCAATGAGCGAACTTGCTAGGTCTTGGCCTGTAGCGGGTTGGATTCTTCGCCTTTTCATCAACTTGATGAAAAAGCTCACAGACCAGAATGTGAGATACGATAGTGATTTGGATCGAAGCAGGCAAGATCGAACTGGATATCGCGGGGACTCGAGCATGGACTCCCCATCAGCAGCCACCAGGTCAGGGACGACTAGAACCATGCAAATGGGCCATGGTTTAGGTAACCTGATTAATCAACCGGTTGAGGCTGATCAACTGTCCGCGAGAGTGGAGGAATGGAATGCGATCCAGCAATCGGATCAACTGTTATCTGATGTAATATGGGCACCAGATCAGAATAACTTTGATTTTGATCTCCTATTTCAGGGGCAGTCGAATGGATCGTTGCCCTTCAATTTCGGATCACTCGCAGAAACCTTTGTTCCCGAATACGTCGACACCGGGATCCAACATGCCTCGAATCGGAATATTGATCACCTTTTGGCGGAGTCCAGTGGGTAGGAGAGAAACCGGGAACATCAGAACAACACAAGACAGCTTGACACCTTCGCAAAAGGGTGGGCTTCAATCATGCATAGAGAAGCATACGAAGAAGGGGACTGTTCAGAACGAGACACGAGGCTTCGGCAATATATAGGGAGACCATCCCGGCTACGCAGAATGTACAGCTTCGTATTTTTACCTAGGCTTTTGACTCCGTTATAGGAGCGAGCTTCACACCTTAGCAAGACAAAGCAGGCGATAACTAAAAATACGATTTCAGCCACAGACCATAGGCCCGGATTGCTCCACTTCCATTCTCACGCACGCTTCCTTTCTGTTCCGTGCTCAAAGAAGCCGGTGCCTGACTTGACCCCCAATTTCCCTTGGGCAATCATTTCCTGTAGCAGCTTCCGCGGCTCTTCGGGAAGCCCCGGGCGAAGCTCGGCGTAATGCTTCTCAATATCCAGTACTACATCCAGGCCCACAATATCCATTTGCTCACAAGGACCCTTTAGGGTCTTTAATACCGACTTGAATATGCAGTCAATCTCGGCGGGCGTTGCTACCCCCTCAGACAATGCGAGAAGCGTCTCGCGTTTGATAGCCGCCCAGATCCTGAAAGAATCAGCAGGTTTCCCCTCCGTTGTTAGTGCTCGAAAGGGAGTACATACCGGTTGTAAATATAGCCTGTAGAAGGGCGTCGGACATGGAACGGGTCAAACCCATGAGCTTTTGTTTGCTCCATCAGTAGCGATATGATCTTGCTATTAGTCTCGGTCGATTCCATGATCTCGATTGCTTTTGATATTCGTCAGCCCTTTTTTCATAGAGAACTATTCGTGGAATATGTCACCTGGGGTTTCCGGAGGCCAGTCTAATGCATGTTAGTGCTGGACTTCCAATAAAATAATAATAGGCGCGAAGAAAGAGATCAATGCTTACAGGAATGCAAACTGACGAAATTGCTAGGATGCTTCGTCTTTAGCCCATGCATGAGCTCTACAATATCATAGCTGCTGGAGTTGGACGCAACGATTGTGCCTGGTCCAGCCTGGTCTCCGAGTTGCTGCATGATAGATCGCTTTAGGGCCAAGGATTCCGGAAGGCACTTATCAGATATCAGTAAAGCCATCTATCATTCGCTAGTTCCTACCCAACTTACCTCCACAACAAGCCAGGATTTGGAAAGCGATGCCGTGAGATCATTAGCCGGGGAACAGATGACTTCTCCCCACTGGGTGGGTTCGGCCAGCGATGGCGTATTGGTTCTCAGTTGCTCGATTTCCTGCCGTGCCCGAATCAATTGTGTCGGGTTCTTATCAACGAGGTAGACAGGCCTTCCCAGTCGCGACCACTGTAGATTCAGATTTAACCCAAGCCAATGGGGGGGCAGGTGATCACGAACCATGAAGGCAAGTCGGGTCCCCTGAGTTCCTGCACCCAGCAGGGTTACAGCCGATAGTCCTAATAATCCAGGCATATTTGAATAACGGTCGAATCTTAGCAAAGGGGACGCACTTATAATACTTTTGTACACTCGTTCGGAGTTGTTCCAAATCCCGGCGAGAGCGGGGGTTTGGAGAAATAGGCACCTCGGCATCTTATGTCGGCTTTTCGGAACTTCAACAGTGAGGTTGTTGTCGACCCAACCATCGCCCATATCTCTCTTTATTCAAAATTTAGTTAACACCATCACTGTCCTTTTCCCCAACGAACCCGATGCCAAGTATGATATCGAATACTACGTCTCGCATTACATGCCACTTATTGAACGGCGGTGGAAGAGGTACGGCGTTCAGAGCTGGTCTGTGACCACGTTCGATTCGAGTGTCTCTATGCATTCGGAAGTATTGTTGCCTGGGAAAGCAAAGAAGGGTTCCAGAAAGCCTTTGGAAGTCCCGAAGTAGCCAAAATTGTGAGCGACGTTCCCAAATTCAGCAACAAGCGGGCAGTTTTCTTGTTTGGTTCGAAGATTTAGGCAGACGACGACACTACAGCCAGTGATTCATGGATTTTGACAAGGCATGTTCATATCCCGGCGCCTGTTTGACTTAGGCTACATGCAGCATATTCAATTTGCTAATAGTCAAAGGAAGTGCCGTATCTGCAGGGCCACGGCTGAAATCAGGCAAGAGACTTGTTGAGAATTCTAAATTGCCTTCTGTATTTTCATGTATAATTCAAGTTACGCGTATACAGAAGTCGACTGGGACATTTGTTGCCGTTTCTCGCTGGTTTGACAATAAAATTGATTCAAAGAATGAAAAGTTAACTATTACTGCACATTCTGGAGACTTTTTATCAAGGGCTTTAGTCCCGCTGGATAGTGGGATCCCAAGCGGTGGGCGAATATTCCTCGGTATGTAGGAGCGTCATGTCATCGTCATCCAACTCAAAGTCAAATACATCGGCATTCTCCTTGATACGCTCATTCGATTTCATTTCGATCACACTGGTTCAAAGAGCTAAAGGAAATTAATAAAGCATATAGTATCCTTCCCAGAAATAGAAATTAAGTTGAGAAAGTGCTATCTGGCCACTTGAGTTGGTAAAAGATTACACCTTGAGCGGTCGTTGTGGTGAAAGGTAATCGCTGGCGTGTTAATACTTTACACTTTGAGACACTCTTAAAAAGTAAAACAATTTGAGGAATTTTAGAAAGTTTTATTCGCCTTAGCATTCAGAAAGGTGGTGGATGGGCGAAAAAATTGGATTATTCTATAGCGAGAAGCAACTACTAGGAGTCAGCGGTAAGCCTTGGGCGACAGTGACTTTTCATCAAGGTCGGCGCAGCTTGCGCCCGTCTGGTGTACCTTTTTATGGCTAATCTAAGCTCTGGACTATTATGGCCATGCATGGAAAGATTTGGATGACAAACTATTTGAGAGGGAAGGCAACATAGGTAGTCGATCCGGATGCATGGGGCCCCGCATTAGAAATAGCTTAGCATAAAGCTTTGTTCAAGTCTTCATTTAAATAACTTGGAAGCTAACTTCGGACAGGTGTACTATTATAGGCTAAATGGCGGTCAGTCTTCGCTTTTGACAGCGTATCGAACATATGCACATAAATGCCCCAAATTTATCGGGGGTGCATAGCCCGCAGACAGGGGACCTATCTGAACCCACAAATCCGCATACAAGTGATGAAAGTGACACGGAGCTCGCCTATCCTGTTGAGGCAAACAATGCGACCACGCAGCCCCTGTCCGTAAGACCTCTTATTAACAAGGACTGAACCCATTACCGGGGAAATAATATGTTCCCAGAAGGCTGTCTGGCGCCTCGCCATCTATAAGCTGTTAGACTTCGGAGTCATTCGATTACCACACCGTGTTTTCACGTTGCTTGCATACCAAAGGTTTACAGAGAGAATGGGCGTACGGAACGAAATGATGGGTCCTGTTTCGGAGGGTGCGCCCCCTGGTGGGGTGACCGCGGATGGAACTGACACTCAGGAGAGTGAAGAGCCCACAACCGAATACATGCAAGGGTGGGCTCTCGTTTCCCTGACCCCGGCCTTCATGTCCATTTGCTTCGTGTTGGCTATTGACAATACAATTTTGGGTTCGTGACCCATAATATCAAAGAGGAAGCATCAAATCTAATTGTCCTGCCAAGCGACGGCGATACCCAGTATCACCAGCGACTTCCATAGCCTCAACGACATAGGCTGGTATGGCTCTTCCTACTTGATCGCCCAAATGTCACTGATGCCGACATGTGGTCGCCTCTACTCATTCTACAACATCAAATGGATTTACTGCGGCTCGCTGGCCGTCTTTGAACTCAGCTCTGTCGTCTCTGCAGTCGCCCCAAATTCTATTGTGCTTATTATAGGTCGTGCAATCTCTGGTCTACGTGCTGCTGGCTTGGTGAGTGGGACGACAACTATTCTGTCGTATTGCGTGTCTTTGCAAAAACAGGCGATGCTGTCGCCCATTGTCCTGGGCATGTACAACATTGGATCGGCCATTGGCCCACTCGTGGGTGGTTCTATAACAGATAACAAAACGTTGACTTGGCGATTTGTTTTCTGGATCAATCTTCGTAAGTTTCGTTTCCTAACGAGGCATATACAATCGCGAGCTAACAAAATTCAAGCCTTCGGAGCTATTGGGCTAGCCCTGGTCTGGTTCACTTTGAGAAAGCCACCACCCGCCGTGAAGGTGGACATGCCCTGGATACAGAAGCTACGCCAGCTCGACCTCCCAGGAGCTATTCTACTACTAGGTGCAACATCGTGTTTGAATTTGGCATTACAATGGGGTGGCATCGTTCACCCTTGGTCTGATTCCAAGGTGTTCGGATGCCTGATTGGCTTCGGTCTTCTTTTGGTTGTGTTTTTGGTCTTACAATTCCGAGGCAAAGAAAGGTCGGCTCTTCCTCTTTTCAAGTATCAGTCTCACCTGCAATGGGCCTACATATGCAGCCTTTTGTCTAACATTATCAAAGTTCAAATATCCCGCTTCACATCTTCCGAAGTTGTACTGTATCTGCCTCATGCGGCTTCACGATGCTCGTCCAGGTGGCTATAGTCGTGCAATCGTACTATTGGCCCATATACTTCCAGTCTGTCAGAAACACCAATGCCGAAGTCTCGAGAATAAATTTACTGCCATTGATTGTGTCCAACAGCATCAGCATGCTCTGCGCGGGAGTTATAGTATCCAAATTTGGGCATTATTTACCGTTAATGTGGATCGGACCTCTTATCTTAGCTACTGGAGGGGGTCTATACGAACTCGTTCGGGTTGACAGTGCGCGTGGACAATGGATAGGGCTCCAAATATTATCCGGGATTGGATATGGCTGCTGTAATCAACTGCCAATTCTCGCTGTGCAGGTCGTCCTCGAGAAGCGAGACATACCAACTGGTCTTGTCATGATCATGTTTTTCCAGATGCTCGGAGGCGCACTCGGTCCTAGTATTGGACAGAATCTTTTCACTGATGGGCTTCTGCGAAATCTCAGCGAGATTCAAGGTATAGATGGTGCAGCGATCGTAGCGGTCGGCGCGAGTGGTTTCAGGGAGGTGACTCCTCCGGAGTCGATGAATGTCGTCGTGGGCGCATTTAACTCCGCTTTGAAGGATGTGTTCTGGGTTGCGCTCGCTACGCCGTCCCTTGCTTGGATGGCAAGCTGGGCAATGGAGCGGCTCAAATTGCCAAGCACCAAGAAGCTTGTCACCGATGTTTCACCCGAGGAGGGCATGGAAAAATAGCTTGCTGGCAATCGAGAAGGGTAACCATAAACTAGAGATATGCATTCATTATACTACTCAGCATCCATCCTACTCGGTTATTTATCCAGTACCATGAATGGCCGGGATCAATCAATATGTACAGGTAGAAATGTTCAAGTTCATTGAAGGCGTGGCAGAACCTGGGAGACACCGGGTCGATTGCGGCAACTATGTCCGAGCGCCAGAATGTATATAGCCGAGCAGCGGCTCTACCTGAAGCTATGGAACTAGTAGCGCATTCAGACTACGGGAAGTCAATAGCTTCCGGGCCGGATAGCGATATCAAATCACATGGATTGTTATGAACTGACATTGAAAGAATAGCATGACGAGAAGTTGACAAAAACAAAGCTATTTCGAGTATCTCCACTCCCGCTGGGGCTAATTCCGACGGATATCCGGGATCTCCATCTCCACATGACCCACTCGGAGCGGAGTTCTGGGGTCCGAACCCCTCTGTCTATACCCATGTCGATGCCCAGGCCAATACCCATGCTCATTCCTTATCTTACCGCCTGAACAGTGCAACAGTGTTATGCAACCAACTGCTCCTTCGCTCTGCTCTGTCTTTGACTCTGACCCCCCGATCCTTCTTATACAAGTCGTGGCAGCCCAGACAAAAAGTTACAGATCGCATCTACGACAATGACCGGCCCTATGCTCGATATGCACGACTCTGCGGATATCGCCGCGGAGTCTAATTTACAGTCACGGTTGGTTATGGCTTCTAATGCTCGTGATGTGAGCGATGAGACTAACACGGGAGCCTCTCTTGCCTCGCCGAAAACAGAACAGGACCAAGCAGATTTCCATGAAAATAGGAGTCTACCTCCCTCGGACGACGATGACGATGACGGTCGCGTGGCCTCCGAAGACGAAGTGCTCGAACTCCTTCATGTTGTTGACAACATTCCGGCTCGGCTTTGGATAGCATGTATCGCGGGTATTTTGGAGCGCTTTGTCTGGTATGGAGCGACCGCTCCTCTACGTGCGTGGTATCCCCACCCTGCCCACAATAGTTCTTTGGCTGATCGTTTACAGAGAATTACCTCCAAAACCCATCAGGTGGTGAGGTTCCGGGAGCACTAGGACTTCATCAAGCCACTGCATCTAACATCGTCAATGCACTGATAATCGGGTCGTATATCACGCCCGTACCTGCTGCCGTTGTCGCCGATAGCTGGCTGGGTCGTTATAAAACCATGCTATATTGTGCTATGTACTGTGACATATTATCTCTTTGTCTTCTTCTGCCCCTGACTTGTGTGATGACTAACATTCTCGCAGTATCGAGGCCATTGGGGCAACTATTCTTTTTGCGACATCCCTGCCCGTCGCCCTTGATAAAGGGGCTGCTTTACCCGGAATGATAGTTGCTTGTGTACTGCTGGCTATTGGATCTGGGGGATTCAAAACTACTGTGGTCCCGTTTATTGGTGAGTCGATTTCTTAAACTCTGGTGTACCAGTCCGAAAGCTAATATCGTTAAGCCGACCAATACGACGAGACCGAGTTTCGAATCAAAACTGAGAAAAGCGGAAAGAAGGTTGTCACTAGCCGAGAGTTGACTATTACCTATATCTACAATGCCTTCTACTGGTAAAGAAACTCCCTTTCCTCGTTTCTCGATAATTACTAACCCGATAAACAGGGCTATAAACGTTGTGGGCTTTCTAGCCGATTCAACGCCATTGTTGGAACGGTATGTTAGCTTTTGGCTCGCTTATTTAATTCCGTGCTGCGCCATGTGGGCAGCTCTTATACCGATTCTCTTCGGTCGCACGTTCTTTGGTGAGTCTATACCCCTATCACCCCGTCAAGACGGTTTAATAACATGCGAGTACCACAGTCCGAGCTTCACCAACAGAGAACATCATGCCCCAGGTATGCGACGCGCTTCGACATGGGGTCACCGGTCGTTTCAAAATGGATGCCGCAAAGCCGGATGCGCAGCTTCACCAACACGGCCGCCAGGTTCCCTGGACAGACTCGTTTGTCGAAGATATCAAAAGAAGTCTTCTAACATGCCGAGTATTGTAAGTTGATCCCCCCTCTCATATACACCCAGAGCTAACATCTCCGTAGGCTTCTGTTCCCTATTCACTGGCTCTGCTATAACCAGACATTCAACAACTTGATCTCCCAAGCAGGTCAAATGGTTACATACGGTATTCCAAACGACATGATGAAGATTGCCGGTGCGATTTCAGGAATAATTGTTGCTCCAATCATTCAAAAAGGACTCTATCCCTTCCTTACAAAAAGAGGAGTCTCATTCGGGCCTATCGCACGAATGTCAGTCGGCTTTCTCCTGCTGACCCTGTCTATGGCCTATACCACCGTTGTTCAAACGCTCATCTACCAGACTGGCCCATGCTTTGATTCACCACTTAAATGTGTCGCCGCCGACAATTCTACAATCCCCAACCAAATTTCGGTCTTTCTCCAGATTCCGATTTACTTTGGTGGAGCATTGGCTGAGGTCTTTTGTCTGACCACGGGAACTGAGTATGCTTATAACCAGGCACCAGAAAGCATGAAGACATTGGTCCAAGCGATCTGGCTTGCTATGGCTGGGATTGGAGCATGTATTGCCCTGGCCTTCACCCCACTGACCAGGGATCCGCACTTGGTCACGATGTATGCCATCCTGACTGGACTGCTGGGTGGAGCGACCGTTCTGCTCTGGGTTCTTTTCCGACAGTTAGACAAGTCGAAGGTCAAGGAGGATGTGGAATAGAGAAATACTTGTTTTGATAACATCGGACTCACGTGGAATAACATATATTATTCCCTTGGAATACGCGAGATTGGGCTTCATTGCGGGACTGGAGGAGTGTCAATTACAATCTGGTTTGGAAGAAGGGGGGTGATGGATTCTGCGATGCTAAACAGGGATTGCTTTTGTCCTAAACCTTGGAATAAATTGAAATACCGAGGCATTGATATTTAAGACAGAAAGCAGAAGTCAAAATGTCAATGCAGTCTTCATATTACAGTTTCTGTTTCCAAGGTTCCGTGCCAGTGGGACTCGAAGATATCTATGATTTCCCAGACCTGGCGCTCATTCCATGGTCTCACACATGATATAAACTAGATACACTGGAATAGCATCACCGACAGAAAGAGGCTAGTATGAGAGTCATTATAATCACTGCCATACCGCTGGTCGAGGGTATGGACAATGCCTGGCGAGCAGCATTCCCGGAAGACGGGCTCTCAGTGCTATCTGGGTCATCAGCAGCTGTTTTGGTACCGCTTCCACTTGTGGTGATCTCTGTCACACCAGGGGTAGTTGTGGCAGTAGGGGTAGTGATGACCGTTGTGCTGGCCCGGTCTGTCTCTTCGTCTTCTTGTAGAAAGTCGTAATTTAGGCACGAATTGTAGTCATCCCAATCGCTTGAGTTTTCTGACTGCCCTTCCCATAGTTGATACAGCGTATCGTTGCAAGGTATCCTTGGGTAATACGACAAGTCGACATCTCCCAAATCATCCATGTCGGGTAGGTAGATGCTGTATTTCGAAGGTTATGAGCTTCATGTCGAAAAGACGCGATATATGCTCAACAAACCTGCGTAGCTCCCCCCCATATCCTAAAATAACTGGCAGTTTGAATAGTCGAATAGAGGTCAAGGGGAACCCTTGTGGTTATTTCAGCGCGCACGGTGGTCTTGCCCAAAGAACCCAAGCTTAGACTATGAAATGATCAGAATATCACAGGCTATGAAAGGGCTGATAATAAATAAGCCAGAAAGTCGAACCTAGATACACCACCGTAAACGAAAAGCTCGCCATTCAACGTGTGAAGCTTCGGAGCGTCAAAGTCGAGTGTTTCCTCATCTTCGATCCTGATGGATAGCCCCTGGGCGGGGAAAAGATCAGTATGCTCTATGTATCCCAGCACTTCTAGTTTAGGTAGAGATACGCTTGAGTATCATAGAATCAGCAATAATTTTACATTAGAGGCAAGGGGCCAAACCTTTCCACTGTCCCCGACAAATCGAAGTAATCTGCTTTTTCGAGCGAGGGAAGATCAACCACGATATGCGTAAGGGTCCCATCAGGAGAACCGCCATAAACTTGGTAGCCATAAAACTCACAGGCTACCGTAACCGTCTTCAGTGAGCTAAAATCAGTGCTATAAATCGTGTGTGAGATGGAATCATGTTTGATGTCACAGAGCTGAGAATATTCATACCTTGGCCAACTCCCTCGAATTGAGACATTGTCAGCCTCGACCAACGATTTCAGATCTATCTTGCCACTACCTGACTTCTGGACAAGCTTTAGGTTCCCTGTGCTATTTAGGCTTGGTAGATGAACATCGCCGGCAAGAAAAAGGTCAATATGATTGACTTTTTCAAGGTTACGCATCTCGAACAGATGTAAGCCGTCCGAGCCACTACTAGCCGTGGAGATATTTCCATGGAGCTCAGTCACACCATTGAGGATAAATTCGCCGGCATAGTCTGACTGAATGACAATATGTCCATTCAGCGTTGTACACCCTTCAAACGCGTCTAGCTGATCGGGGGTGTGTAGTTCGAGGACGTTTGTGCCGTCCTCGACCACGTTGGTGGCAGTGTCGCATTCTTTTGTCTCGGCACCTATTTGAAATTAACGGCTATCTGTGAAAGGCCGTGAAATGATGTGTGTAAATCGTTACCAAGACATGATGTCGATACACCCAAGGCGACTACCCAAAAAATATGCGAATGCTTCATAGCTGTCGCCGATCGCTGACGACAAAAAGGTGAACGGGAAAACCACCTCTCAAATAGAATGACGAGGAGACATCTTTCAACCTACCAGTCACACCAGAGCGAGACCCTGGAATCGAGGTTGCCTCGTCCCAGACTAGACGCGATGGATTTTCTTGGCCGCCCCTGGGTCCGTTCGCTCTGAGTGCTCTGCCCTATAGGGCCCCTCCCCCAACGGTGGAGTCTATGGGGGCGGGGGACTCCTATTGGTTTAGTTTCAGAGACCATGCGAGCTTCTCTTGGCTTGACATCCATAACGAGAGAGCCAATCCGACATTGGTGGATTCTGACCGAAATGTTCTGTGGATATGTTCGACAACGTTGATTAGGGCGATGGATTTATTTGCTCGGAGTCGCCTGATCTGAATGTACGTGCTATTGGGCGGGGATTCCATCGAGTTCCAAAGGTTTACTAGGTGAACACCCGTTTAGGGGACTTGCCGGCCGAGCCCCTGGTTGTTACTTGTATCTTGATTACGGCCATTCGCCGTTTGTGGATCGCCAAAGTCGTTGTAATTTTACAGGTTCATTTGTCATCGTCTCGACACATGCATGAGTCCTGAGTCTGATAAATGAGACCCGAGTGAGGTATTTCCGCCTCTTTAACTCGGAAAAACTTTACTGTGATATGCTAAATAGACAATACGGCTCCATTGAAATAGAATCATTCGATAAGCTCGTCGTTCTTGGAGCGGCTAGAGTTATTGATAATCAAAGTCAGGCAGTTCTCCACATGTATTCAAGATAAGTCTCACGAGATTTATAATCACAGAAGAAAGTACTCACTCATCAATCCTGCTTTGCTTCTACGGATTGCAGTGCCTGCTAATAATTTTGAAATGATGGCTACGCTAATGGATTGTTGTGAATTTGATCATATGGACAAGGCTTTTAATGGTCAATTGAAAAGTGATTCAAGCACCAACAGCTTTTTCCTACCGAAAATTAGACTTACCTCAAGCTTATAACCCGTACGTGTTAACATACTTTGGGTGCCATTTATTGAAAGTGACATCATTTTCGAGTACCTTCCTTTCATATCACTATGCCTACTATTGATATTTCATTCTTTCCGGGACCGCTATGGATCTTTGGGAATTCAAGTGAGTATAGTATATCATTGGGTAGCAAAATATAAACTGGTGAAGGAGTAGCACACCTACTATTTTGTGGGTTCTCGGCGGAAAGCTACATGTAATCAAGGCTTCAAGGTCATAACTAACTTGCCAATGTTAATCAATTTCAAGTTACACAGCGGCTGAATCCGACAATAAGACATATTTGGTAAACTTTTCGCACGGCTCTTATCAATAATGAACCAATTTATCAGGCTAGTCGTGAACAGGAAATACAGATGCATAGGGGCCATTAAAAATGGTCCATAAAGCTTGTGGATTAGTGCCATCCATAACCCGGGTGGAACCCGGTTATGAACCACACTAGTCCGTGTTTTGAATCGGTTATAGGTCTAACTTCCGTTGACCTCCGAGCTTAGTCCATAGAAGAGGCTCCGCTTAGCGAATGGATTGAGCTAGCGAGAGCCTTAGTCTGCCACTAGAGCTGCAACGCAAGATTTATTCTAAGATAATTGGTCCTTTCCAAGATGACTCAATAGCCACTTCGTGGAATCATGATCGTTCGTGGAATCACAATCGTTAGCAGGAATTTAGGGGCAAGCTAGCATGTAGCGAGGGTGGCCAGGGAAATTGGGGTACATAGGCATATCCCTCTCCGTTTTCCCTCTGATTTTTTTCGGTCGCATTCATTACTGGAGGAACGCGCAAATCGTATATTTCCTAGCGACGACGCCGTATTTGGTTCTACAGAACTACGGTTGCCAATATTCGGAGAAATTTACGACGATCGAGATCTGCGTGGAGACAAGGATGTGGGGAGCCTCAATCTTGCCGATCGCTGCCTTGGCTGCGCTGCCATGCGCCAATGCCATCACCCTGCACAAACGTGACGAACCTGCGGTCCTCGGACTCCCAATTTCTCGCAGCGAACGCTCCCAAGCGCTACAGAAACGCAGTTCCAAAGTCGCCAGTACGGCCTTGTACAATGTGGTATGAGACAGTTTCCCGATCCCGGGGCTGTTTTTCTAGCTTCCAGAGGGAGCCTCAATGACCAAGATCCATGCTAACTCTCACAAAATAGCAAAACGTGTACTACATGGTGAATATCACCGTTGGTACCCCGGCCCAAAATGTATCCCTCAGTCTCGACACCGGTAGCAGCGATATCTGGGTTAATGTCCCAAATTCTACCTACTGTGCCGGAGACGACGATCCCTGCTCCTCAACCGGGTTATTCGATATCAAAAACTCCTCAACTTTTGATATTTTGGATTATGACATGAATGCCACTTATGTGGATGCATTTTTGGCTGCGGGGCCCTATGCGACCGACACACTGGCGATTGGGGGTGCTACGATTAAAGATATGGAGTTCGCGGTGGCCGAGGAAAGTAGAAACCCTCGTAAGTTTGAACCTAGCCCTGGTCATTGAACGCGCATCGATGCGAAGTTACTCATTATATTTGACTAATGTCTAATACGATGTTATGGTATACAGATGGTATTCTTGGAATTGGATATGCGGGGGCTACCTATGCTGCAGCCAACCTTCAAAAGGAATACAACAACCTCCCGGAGGCTTTGGTCAAAAGCGGTGCCATCAAATCAGCCGCCTATAGTCTGTGGCTGAACAAATTTGATGGCACTGGAAATCTTCTCTTCGGGGGTGTCAACAAAGCGAGGTATCAAGGCGAGCTGCAGACTGTGCCTATTGTACAGCTATATGGTCGTTACCTATCTCTAGCCATTGCCTTGACAGATATTTCTGTTAAAAGCTCAAAAGGTACCAAGAGTTATGCGAAGGGTCTTCCTTTAGCTGTCACCCTGGACAATGGAAGCCCTTTAATTTCTCTCCCCAAAGAGCTGATAGACCCCGTCTACAAAGAGGTCGGTGGCGGCTATTCATCGACCGATGGCTATGGTTATATCCCTTGCAGTATGGCTAAGGCAGACTACAATTTTACTTTCAGCTTTTCAGGTGCCACGGTTACGATTCCAATCAGTGAACTAGTTTTCGAGAACTACAGTGAGCCTGATTTCGCCGACGGTGACTGCATCTTTGGTCTTGGGTACAGCGAATCTGGGGTGAATCTTATGGGTGACCCATTCTTGCGTGGGGCCTACGTGGTCTACGACCTTGCAAACAATGAGATCTCACTTGCGAATACAGATTACAACGGGGGTGACGATGATATTCACGAAATCGGAACAGGGACAGCTGCGGTTCCCGGGGCGACGCTGATGCCCTCTCCTGTCACATCGGCGACGGGTAATGGTCCCAATGAGACCACCGCGTCTGGGGGTAATTCGGGCTCTTTGGGTCCCGAGTCAGTTGTGACAACGGCCTATGTCACTGCAACTGCCACTGGAACTGCCGAAAGTGGTGGTGCTACTAGCACCTCCTCCAAGGGGCTAGCAGCGTCGTCCACGGGAAAATCAAACCATTTTCTCTCCGGGGTTTTGGGCGCTGGCTTGCTACTTGCATTATAGTACTAGGTCAACTCGAACAGAGTACTCAAGTTTGCTTTACAAATATACTTATATTTTTGTCTTTGCGTCTATAGGATTAGTGTGTCTGACTTCACTACCTAGTAGTTAGTTGAATTATCGGCTTCTAGCTCCAGGGAGATTTTCAACCTCTATATTTACTTCCAGGGTTTCAAAGAGTTCAGAGTGGATTATTAGCGTTGAGGCTGGATTTGAATACTCGCTTCAAGTTCTGATTTACCGGGACTTACAACCATCAAAGTGATGTTTCCCACTGATCCTATTTAAATATAGTCCGCAGTACCTGGTCCCAACAATGAACAGCGATACAGCCGTAGACAGAATGACACGAAGTATAACGGTTGAGAAAAAGACCTAAATCACCGGTCCAAAGCATTATTCGCTTTCCCCATATGGAGTCAGACGGCTACTGCAGATTTCGATTTATATTAGAACTACAAGTAGTAATGTATAGCGCACAAAGAACCTTTCGAAAAACTTTCACCATTCAAATCAGTAGCTTGCCTGGCCCAGCTTGGATTTATATCTATGCCGCATTTGCAGCAAATTTGGCAGCGTCCTCTACATTCAAAGCATAAGTCAAATGGGCGGGACCGATCAGGATGCCATTTTTGCAGATATCATCCCCAGCATGGCATGCTGTGTACACTTTTGAAGCAGGAATATTCGAGAGTGGTTGTGTATTCTCTATTCATCGTCAGCAGAAAGTCAAGATATCATCCTGAATTTAGTATTAATTCGTACTGGGATCTCCAAACAGCAATACGCTGCTAATCCAGCTTGCAGTTGTAGCTTGGAGCTTCGAAGCAGCATTGTGCACAATCTGGCAACCTTGTGAATACCCCGAAGCAATTAGTTTGGTCTTGGGGCATTTCGATTTCACGGCCTCGATTTGCCGCGCCCTACAATGGTAAAGCTGGTCAATATCTCATAAGTGTTGTGCGACATTCTTCATCGACCTACATTTCTGTGCTTCCAGCCGCATCTCCACCAGCCAAGTATCCTTGGACCGATGCTGCGTAGTTGTTGACACCCTGGATAGTGACTGCAGAATCACCGAATGTGTCCAGCAAAGCATCAAACAATGGTGGCCCGACGAGAACTCCAACCTAGCGACGAGAAGCATTTAGCAAGTGCTTTTTCTCGTATTGATACCCCATGAGACTTACATTTCCCGGCTCGGCTGTACCACGAGCAAACACCACGGTGTATTCTTTGCACGTGCCTCCAGCTTCATTATATGTTTCTTGCGCACCGGTCAAGATGCCGAGCAAGTTGCTTAAATCAGTGATAATAGCTGTACCCTTGGTGAGAGACTCGCTGACCACCGGTAGGTGACCGATGAGAATATTTAAAAACTCATTCAGACTGGCCCCTCTCTTGGTAATTTGTGCATAGGTTTCTTCTGGTAAAGGGGCAGCGTATATATTGAGTCCGAGAAGAGCTAACAACAGCAATTGAAGATTAAAGAACATGATTGAAGCAGAAAAACCTCTATTTTCTGAGTTCCGTACTGGGTTCACCGATCGCTCGTGTTTGAAGAGATATTTTGCATTATTTCGGGGTTTGTCGGGAAATATCACTCAATTTATAACATAGCATCCACGGAGGTATTGGGCTGCTCACATGGTATTTGACTTGTCTTTACTTTGGCACCGAGGCTTTGAATTATATCGGGGTAGAAAGAACGAAAAGTGGAAACCAGCATCTATGGATCAAGAAACTACTTAAAATGGGTACTTAAATCGGGTGAGGTACTCATATAGTCAGTCCTGCATGACGAATGCTACGACCCCCGCTTCGCTAACGAACCTAAAAGTCTACTCACGCTGGGATTGACCAATGAGGAATAGGCTTACAGCTTGGCAGGTGAATTATTCATCCTTCTTGTTTGCCAAGTACTGCCATTCTCCGAATGCCCGAAGGCATCAGTGACCAGGTCGATCACACCTGGCACTATTACTCGGTCATCGGGGCGCCCACTTTATCTGTACTTGAGCTTTTTTTTATTAAAAACAAAACGAGAAAGAACTACAAACCTCTACAAGATTTCAGCCAATCATTCGAACCGCATAACATTTTATATCTTACCTGAGTACAAGCTTCCTCATAGGATATCTATTCACTATCTCCAAGCCAAAGCTCCCATTTTCGGGCCTCATCTCGGGCCCGCCGGGCTTGGCAGGATCCCTGCAGAGTAGGGGAATAAAATCCGTGGATGTGGGGAAATACTTGGCCAACGTTGGAACAATATATTAGACTTTGGTTCGTCCTAATCAGGCATTATGCCCGCTGCTGAGTGTCACGAGGTCTCCCCGCCAACTGTAATCCAGGTCATGCTGAGCATGGCGAGCAAACGATCTCTCTTCTGATAGCAATGTCTCAAATATCCATGCCCGTAAATATAGCACTCTGTCCACGAGTTGATTCATAGTTGCTGAGAATTTGGAACGCAATATTAAGTCAAAATCAAAAAATGGCGAAGATAGCGTAGGACGAAGGAAATGCGAGGCAAGTCGGAGATGTTCGTAGCCATGCGCCTAGTGATCAAACTGACCCGCACTCTCGAAACTCGGCCATGTCCGACATTCTATTATATACTGACAACAAGCAAAGAAAATGGGAAAAAATGAATGCCCAATCCGACGCTCCACTGGCATGTATCATGAAAATATGGTTGAAGATGTTGAAGATAGTACTACAAGTAGAAGCATCACCGCCTTTGGCGGCGAAAGTATACCAATTACTCACTGCTCCCTTTCTATACAAAAGGCAAAATAACACTCAACTTCCAAGGTTTCCGACTCAGATTCATACACAATGATCTGATGATTAAGACTTCATATCTTAATATAGTACTCACACACTAAGGTCTAATATGGTTACCGTTAATGGTGGGGAACGGATTCATGCGGCCAAAGGGAGCAATCTGTCCCACATTATGCGACAAGGATATAAAAAGAAGGGATTTGAGGTCATATGATACTACTGGATTCGGTCTCGGTGGGTACGTGGTAATAATACGGGGCATATTTGCCTCATACTATGCGAAACCCTGGATATACTAGATATATCCGATAGGCATCCCTACTAGTGATTACTAGCAACTAACCCGGAACTTGAAAAATTACCGACCTGACGATCTGACACCGAGCCCCCATGAACCCTGGTATTTCCGAGGTTGGAATGCCTGGCCCCCGTCGATCAAAGAGCAATTTGAGATCATCGACAAAGACAACATCGACCTCACAGATTACCTCCGAGGTCGATGATTCACAAGTGTCACCCTTCATCTCCCAGCCAAGTGGTTTTGTTACTACCCGAATAGTGGAATTCCAATGTTCAAACCCATGATCAAAGTAAAGGCACAAATGGGCCTAGAAGAACTAAGCAGTGGGCCCTTGTCTTCTGGAATGGCTTATACCTTTTTGACTACTTTGGTAAGATCTAGTTACTAATTACTGTAAACATAGCAATTCTGTCCAATTCTCTTCCCTCAACCATGTGACCCCCCTATTCTTCGCTGGTGATTCAAGAGGAAACGAAGTGCGAACTGGGGCCATTCATGCTTGTTAGCGTGAATCCTGAAGCTGAGGGCGCTGGGGATATCATTTCGGGACGTGTAACGATTTCTCTCGTGTTTCTAGGTATTTTCGGTTGCTATATAGTCTGGTCCTTCCGACCGTAATTGTTCAGGATATCTGAGCATTTTCTTGCACTTTGCCGTTTCTCGACCTCAGCCGAATAGAATGTGGTCCACGCCTGCATATCTGGTGGTGCTTCTAGGAGCAGCCACCTGGCCTACCTATGCGGCCCCGGGAAAAGGTGGCATTCATGCTGTAACTACAACATCGAGTAGCCATGCAGCATCGGCAACTAAAACTGGGTCTATGATTCTTGCATTACAAGGTTAGGACGAATGGTTAGCGAATGGCAAGACCGAACCGCTCAAATACTTTCTCTCGAACGGCAAAGACCCCAACTGGTGTGACGAAGCCAAGGCGAAGAAGACACTCAAAAGCGGAGATGTTACCAATTTACCAAAGAGTATTGATTACAACACCGATCCGGGCGGAGCCTTCTTGCACGGCAGCGAATATGACTCCAGTGGGTACATATCCAAATGTGCACACTGGAGTGCCACATGCACCGTGAAAAAGGGGAAAGACTCAGATGGCTTTTCGGTGAATGGCAAGGACGTGAAGACTTGTGATGGGGGCTGCCGTTGCCATAATGTCCAAGTTCTAGTCGCCAGGATTGGGTCCATAGAGTGCTGGAGGTGCATGAATATTAGGGAAGTCGCGCTAGAATTTGAAAATGCGGGTTTTTCAGTGGTATCGATTGGCTGAGAATAGATAGGTCCAGTCTCAGCCTTGGAGTTGGCGCCTACTAGTTAACTAAGCGCCGGAGTATAAATGAGGGTTGAGCGAGTTCTCAACTTGAACATTCTTGGGGGCCGGCGCTTAAGCGAAATAGAATCAGCAGGAGGCGACGTAGGCGACGTTACTGTCAGCTGAATTCACTTTCGTAATAAAACCTTGGAAGGGATCTAGTGAGGGAAAGATTACTTATCATGATCTTCACCCGGGCGCTAAGTGAAACCATCCAAAAAAGGCAACATCCGTGCGGGACCGCGGCTGCAATTCCTATGTCATTAATCCCACTTCCCCGCAATCTCAGGAAGCAACAATTCCAGCCGACTTACATCTGGAGCCGATCTGTATTGCGCTACAGAATGAATGAACCGATCTCCCTGCTCAAGTTACCCCCTGAGATCCTAGAGGCTATTTTGTCAGTAGTCCGCTCTTCATTGGACACTCTTAAGGCTCTATCTCAGTCTTGTCGTTATCTACACGTTCTAGCAACACCCCCTCTCTACAGTTCGGTCGTCATTCGGAGTCCGGAGTCTATGAATCGTTTCCTTGGGGCAGCTACAGACTCCTTTTACTTAACTTCTCTTATACGAGAACTCCAGATTCATTACCACGACCTGGATGAAGAAACCGATGATTCCCCGGAAGATATTGAACCTGTACTTGCAAAACTTGTGAATTTAGAGTCGTTAGTCATTAGATCAAGTTGGTTTGACCGACGAAAGTCGCATAAGATGCAGCTACTTTCTCGCCCACAAGAAACACTCCCCGCCCTGCGATCCTGTAAGTCGAGTCCGATCCTTTTATGAATGCACGTTGAGAAGAGGTTTCTGATGATAATAGGTACCCTCAGCTTTGACTATGGCTACGAGTGGTCCTTTTCAGTTGAGGCGTATGGTTCTTGCTCCACCACCCTGGTCTAGAGAGTTTGACTATCGCCGGGGCTAAATTTCAAATTGCAATTATCAAAGAACGTGCAGCACCTTTTCGATCAACCCGACTTCGACAGCTTACATTGTTGAACTGTGATCTCCCTGCCAGAGATATTGAACAAATGCTTCGTTACCCCCATCAACTCAAGCACTTCACTATCAAGGGTCAGGAAAGTCCCTTTGACTTTGGCTACAGCTTTGCGGACAGAAATCGACTGTTATATATCGATGCTATCAGGGCCCATTCTTCATCTCTCGAAACTCTTGACTTTGACATTCAATTCCATCATTGGGAAGAGCCAGTCGATCTCAGTAACTTTCCAGCCCTTCAATCTCTCACAATCTCACCGAGAATGTGCATTGGAGACAATCAATGTTATTGGTTGAAGCCGGCCTCAGCTTTGGACTGGGCGAAGCTTCTTCCGCCAAATTTACAGCATCTCAAATTCCGCAATGAATGCGCAATATTCCCAATATTACAAATATACGAGGCTCTGCGCGATGGCTACATACATCTTCGCTCTTTGACTTGCCAAATAGCTTCGCTTTTTTTAGAAGACGGCTCATTATACTATGAGGAGGATGTTACGGATGCCGTTACCCCAGAAGGCGTCATGGTCTTTCGTTCGCCAAATGATCTTATGTCGGAGGTTTCTCCAGATGGAGTTCCGTACTCAGAGGGATTTCGGGGGCTTGGGGTTGAGTTCTCTGTTGTCGAAGTGTCTCGCTTAGAAACACTACCAGGGTATGATTCATGCCCGTGTTCCTGTTGGACATACAAGCATCGTTTGAACTATAAGTCGGAGTGGTAACTTTCTCTGTGATTCAAGAGCGTTGTCGCGAATCTCCTTGATCGGATGATATCCATTCCGGTACTCATTCATATGTACCTAGTTCCTATTCCCCCTTCTATTTTTCCGTCTCTCTAAGCTTATTACTTTCGTTTTCTGATCACCACACCTTGCCTTGTATTCGTCGTGTCTTGATCTTCGTCGGAACCGTGCTCTTCACAGGCGTGATGTAGAAGCAAAAATTGCTCAACTCAACAATCTCAAGCATTTTTAAATCATCATTACGGTATACGCTCATACGTTTCAAATTCTGAGTCGCTCCATTTTCATACCTTTGTCTCATCTCATGGCTATATGAGAGTACTCAACAGAGTTCCTAGCACATACGACCATAGGGTGTGGAGAACAGGGCTTCCCGTCCGCTCGGCCGTACTTAAGCTACATACTAAACGCGATCAATAACCAAAGAGCCCTGGATCATAAATTAGCGTCAGTTTCTGGCTAGGGTGAGTGCGGGTGATATGGGTGAGAATTCTGGAGACTGGGGTGAGAGAGGTTAAAACGAGGTGAGAAGGGGTGAGAACAGGGTAAGAGGGGTGAGAATACCCACTGCGATGCGTTGCGTTCTCCCAATCTGTATGGTAGGTTATAAAACCCCAAGGGCCCAAGTCCAGCCTGCCATTCCTAAATTCATTTTTACCCAGCTACTTGATCGAAGATGCTCCCAGAAGAAGTACAAAAGAAGCTAGACGAAAGGAAGGTATGTGCCGCGTTACGTGGTTTCACCTATGAGTATCAGAACGCTCGGGAACAAGTAGTCAATACTATCTGTTATAAGTAACTTACTCCAGCTACGCTCTGTATTTATAAGAGTACAGTATTAAACTAGTGAAAGATGGAAATGCTCGCTGGCTGTCTGCGTTGGGAGACGGGTCGATCGTAGAGACAAAACCACCACACTCGAAGAGTGCAGGAAGATAGCAGAAAAAGCAGTGTCCTATTGAGATGCGATATATTAAGGCATTCGAGCCTTCATGAACGATATACCGATACCGCTACCGCTACCGCTCGCGGGTAGAAAAGACAGAATTGCGAAGCTCGAAAGGTGTGTGTGTCCTAAAAATGCTATCGAGCGAACTACTTATTCTTCCCCAGAACAAAAAGGACAGCCTTGTTGCTAAAGCCTCAAATCATTTGATCCCGCTGTTGAGAACGGATATCCCCATCACAATATATCTATATATATAAGGCTTTGTTAACTTACAAAATCCCCCCCAAATAGATCACTGTTTCCTTATCCACAGAAAGTTTTTCTACACAATACATGCTACGTATTGTAGTGGGGGAATCGCTCTGGTGATATCAGGTGACGTGTTAGGCCTTAATACTAAAAAAAAAAATCTGTAGTATAGATAAATCAAAAAAAAAAAAAAAAAAAAAAATGAGTTTTTCAATAGTATTATTTAGGCCTTACCTTCATATAGTATATAAGCCCTCGATGATAGTTAACTTACACACCCCCTTTTCGGGTCAATATTATTTTCGTAATTCGGATACACGCTGCGGTTATGCTAAGGGCTCGAATGCTCTGAATGCTGCTTTCTCAGTAGGGCACCGCTTTGTCTACTACTCTCCTGTACTCTGCGAGTGTGGTGGTTTTGTCTTCTTGCAATCGACCCGTCTGCTTGACAGACTGCCAGCGAGCATTCCCATCTTACAATATATAGAGGCTTTTGATCAGGATAATCTCAAAACCAAGACACACAAAAACTAGCAGTCCTTCATGTCCTAGAAAAGTGAATGTCAGCCACGTTCCGTTACCATTTGGAGACCTTAAGCAAGGATAAAAGGGGCGAAACTAAGAAATCCCCTATCTGCGCATTACAGAGGGTAGTAATATAAAAACCTCGAAGCATCTATCGACTCTTCTCAAGGATTTCGATCAAACAGTCAAAGAGCAGTCTACGATTACGACTTACATCTAGACTTCCTTCTCTTTGCCCTGGGCCTTCCCCTTTGGCTGGCTCGCGGCCGTACCCTTGGCGCCTCTGCCGTACCGCAAATTGGTTGCTGGTGACCTGAGGGGCACTAGCGACTCCTCCTCTGAAGGGGAGGCGGAGGGTCCTGGAGGACCAAGGAGGAGCTGGGAGGGGACGGGACTGGGAGTCCGAACTGGGGTGTGAGCCCGCGAGACGGGGAGACCTGTGGCGCGGACGACCTCCAGGTCCAATTGCATGTCCGCCAGGTCCCTATATCACAATTTAGCATATGTATTAGCCATTTAGCAGTGTATGAGGCTCTTCAATTATGTGTTGCATGAATCACAGTCTGTATGGGGTCTGGAGGTAGCGTGTATATTACCGGGCGCGGCGGATATCAAACTTACGTTTGATATAACATTGGACCGCGCGGTGCAAGCCAGCGGCAACAATCATGATGATGAGGAAGAGGATCGAGTGCCACCAGCCCCAATTCTTGAACAGGTGGGCCAGACTGTTGACATCCCCGGCGGAGGGTAACTCGTCGTCGCTGGGGTGCTCGGCGGGCGGCGGCTTATACATCATATTAGCTACGTCCAGATAGCAATTGATGCCGTAATTCTCAAGTAACATTACCGGCATTGTGAGAGTAGGAAGCAAGACGAGTTAACTGAGTGGGATGGTGTGGAGGTTTTGTTAAGCTTGACGTTCGAGGTTTGACTTGACTCCCAACTACTACTACTACAATAGGCAGGTACGACGGACAGTTCCTACCTCTTACCTCACACGCGCATTGGGCATTCGAGTCAGTTTCTCGGGCAGCTCGGCCTCGGCCATCGAACTGGCGCTGGATTCCCTCGTCACTGCAGCGGGGAGCAAGGCCCAGGTCTTCCTCGTAGTGGCCGTGGCGTGCTTCTTGAACGAGCATAGCGCTGCCTTGTTGTGGAGATGACAATTGGCACATTCGCGAGCGCCGCTATCAGTGGGGAGAGTGATACATTGGTTGAACATTCCTTTTCCTTCCAAATAATAGGTGCAAATGGCTGGTGGAACGATTCCATTGGCCTACATGAGAGCAGCTTCAACGTTGCGGGACGTTCGAGTTGATTCGCTGGAATATGTTTTGGCGGGTTTGTTGTACTGTTCGCGCAAGACGATCTCCCGGACTGGGTCCATACCTTCCAAGTCTCTCAGTAGCTGGGTCTTGAGAGAATGTTTGTTCCGTGCCACGCTAAAGGCCTCTGTCTTCAAGAGGCGGGCGCGCCATTTGACTGCGCCATTGTGGCAAATATACCAAACAGTCTACACTTGTATTTTTCTTTTAAAGAAACAAATATTATATTAAACTCAAACCCATAAAATCCCGCCTACTAAAATACTTCTACGTGGTTCAATAATTGCGACCTTCCAAGGTTGATGCCTGCCTCAGGCCAAACCTCTGAGACTAAAACCGCAGCGAGAGATTGAAGTAATAATTTAATACGAACCAAAGACCCAAAGCAATTCTGCAAGATCTTCAAGGCGGATCGACGGATTAAAGAAAATTGGAAATTCATTGATGATTTGCCGACTGAGTCTTGACAAAGATGTAAAAGCTCTTCCAGTCTGTTTAGAACGATCAATATTACGGGAATTTTAGCAACGAATGATCAAGGAATTGCTTTCTTACTAAAGTCTCGGACCATATGTAACCCATGAACCAAGATTTTGGCGAGAGAATTATGAGAGCCCCGGAGTAACCAAATTTTAGAATTCCTGGGCATTTCCCGTCGTCCTATTAGACCTTTCCCCCGGGCGGAAGAATTCGCGGCTCAAAATTATCTCCAAACATGCCACTATAGCCTCCTACTCATACAAAATGGTGCAAACCGCATCGGACAAATTAAACCGGTGCTTAGCACTCGAAAATCATCTTTTGGTGATGATTTACGTGAAAGATTTCCCCAGAATCAGGGTAACCGGCTGGTTATTTTTCTAAGCGAAGGTGCCGGTTCCCATGCCAAGCTAAGAAGCATCTACAGTTATGCTACCCCGCAGTATTGGCACACGATTTCGGCATAACAAAGACCGACATGTGCTTCAAAATAACTATAAATATAACAACATTTCAAAAGTTTGTATGGTTTCTAAATAAGATCAAATTACCCTAGTCTATACTGCCGAAAGAAGATCAAAATGCGGGCAATCGACGCGTTCCTCGCCGCTTTATTAGTCGTTCCAGCGACCTGCAAATATATTGTCCCTGGGGGTAGATGGCACGACACAAAAGGGTCAATTATAAACGCGCATGGGGCTGGAATCACCTTCGATCAAAATTCTGGCCGATTTTGGTGGTTCGGCGAATACAAAACAGAAGATCGGCCAGAAGGCGGAGGCGTGTCGGTTTATAGTTCTGACGATTTGGGTACCTGGACCTGGGAAAGATTGGCTTTGGGTATGTTTTCTTCCCGCGAATATTTACTATCTCAATTGTGGTGGTGGAAACCTGACTCTAAGAAAAATATTCAGCTCCGGTTGAGGGACATCCTTATATATCGCCTGAGAATATAATCCAGCGACCAAAAGTGGCCTACAGTACAGAGACTGATGATTATCATGTATGTGGGCGGCAAATCTACCTTATTATTAACAAATAAATGATGGAACTGACTCGGCAGATGTGGTGGCATGCCGACAACTCCTCCTATGGACTTCTCCTCCAAGGCCATGCAGTCTCATCCACGATTGGCGGGCCATACAAATTTGTCGATGCAACGGCACCTCTTGGTAATTGGTCCCAGGACTTTGGAATGTTCACAGATTATAAAAACGAGCAAACATATGCCCTTTACTCTAACGGAGACAGTGTGGAAGGCCGGGATGTTTACATTTCAAGTTTCGACAAAAATCTTACTTCCCTCGAAAAATCTGTGTATCGGTTCCCGAAGTTTGATCTGGAAGCACCTACAATCATGCAAACGGAGAAGAGTTACTGGGCACTTATGAGTCATAAGACAGGTTACAGACCAAATAGTAAGATATTTTCCGCCGACTTGCTAATTTCTCCGCTAATATTCCAGATGTGGTGGCATTCCGAGCCGACTCGCTGAGTGGACCGTGGTCTCAACCATTTATTGTCTCTCCGCTCAACACCAGAACTTTTAACTCGCAGTCCGGTTTCACTCTCAGGATAAAAGGAACCAAGAAGACGACTTACCTCTATATCGGAGATCAATGGGACTCAAACTCTGTCTGGGATAGCCGGTACATATGGCTGCCAATTGAGGTCAATGAGAAGCAGAAGTCGCTGGAACTCAATTGGCATGATGTTTATGATCTTGATGTGTAAGGATGATTTTATTTCTGACGGTTTCGAATACTAACGTTTCTCTAGTAAAACTGGTGAATGGTCTCCTGTCAAGGGAAAGTCATATAGTGTACAAAATGCGAAAACTTCGGGAGGTGCATATAAGCAGGAAGCTGTAAGTATAGGAAAGCCACCGGTCAAAAGTATACGACTGATAAAATAAAAAGAATTTTGCTACCGATGGGGTCATTCTCACCGGAATTTACGGAAACGATAGTACCATTACTTTTGAGAACATTGAGGGATCAGGGAAACCCCAATGGGTATCCTTTTACTACCAAAGTATGTCTTCAATCTCGGTCTTAATTATTCGGAATTTTTATCTGACGAGATACTAGACATAGATGATATGGGATTCGGTGATCAACGTAAGTAGACTTGTTTTCGAAATTTATGCAATATTGGGTCATGGTTCTAACGCAGTTCATAGCCGGAGGAACGCCTGACAGAATCGGCGGTTCATGGCAGCTACGCCGGATCAGCAGCGTTGTCGTTAACGGGGATGTGTCAAGCATGCAAACACTATACCAGAGAGATACACACAAGGGAATCATTCTATCGACACCCTTGCAGCTGAAACTGAAGAAAGGAAAAGCAAACACCATTACGGTTGGCGGTCTCTTTAATGGATTTGATTATAAAGGTGCGGATTTGGATCGGATAGTGGTATATCCTGCCGAGCATTAGTAGCTATACTGCTTTATCAGAACCGGAAACCTTGGGTTGGAGCACGCCTTCATTTCCCGGGTTCGATGTTGATAGGTAGGTTGGAAATTACGCAACGGCCAGATACAATGAATACACACTGCCTCATTCCTTTTTTTTTATATTCGTATCTCGGAGGAGCAGGCCAAAAAGGAGGCAATTACCATGAGCAGATGTATACTGGGATGTGGTTTTGATGCACTTCCACAGTATGATTTTTCAGATATGTGGAATTATCCTGCTGCTCAGTCAGACGCCAATTAAGCAAATAGGGTATCTTTGACTGCCTGCATCTAGACATAGCCAATTTGTCAATATATTCCATTTCACAAGACCTCTTTGACATCCCGATAGCACATAAAACCCCTCTTGAGTGATATGTACTAATAGATTTCAATTTGCATGCGATCCCTCAATTCTCTACCAGGGACTCGGAATCCAATGCCTTCAACTTGTTCTCTCAACTACTACTCCAATAATGATAATTACATGCAACCTTGGAATGAATGATTGACCCACCTTTTAAAAATAAAGTTGCCCTTTTCAACTTGAAATCAATCGGTTCCATAACTACATCCTGACATGCTGCATAAAACCAATGTAGGCTTGAGAATACAAGTTCTTCACCTGGTAGAAACCACTACAGATATAGTTAGCCGTTAGCTACGTGGTCAATGGCATATACTTACAATGTGACCTTCGTAGTAGGAGCAGTGGTTTACAGTTATCTATCGTACAATATAACTGTTATGCTCACCCATTTTTCTGTTTGAAGCCTTGAGCCTAGTCTGTATATTTCTCATGTAAAACCACCTTAGGGCCACTACTACTCCTCGCCTTTCAACAGCGCTTTGTGAATATTTCAGATCCCACCTTCCAAGGTTGTTGAGGGCATCGCCAGATACCCGGAAGAATCACGGCTCATACTGACCGGTGAAGACGGCTCAGGATGAAACCTTTTCAGCGGACAGAGCTACATCCACCTATACTAATTGGCCACCGTGGATGACCCGGCATCGAAAATCGCTTTGGCATCTGCCTAATTGTTGACTGCCTACAGAGTAAAAATTATGGCTCGGGTGAGTCGTCACCACATCGTGGCTTAGCTTCGAAAATGAAACTTAATTAATGGGCATGATCTCCTTCATATGATCTGACTGGCTACTTGAAACAGGTGCTTCTTGGCGTTTGCCATGAATTCGTCTTGATCATGAATCCATCTCGAAATCTTTCTGGGGGGTTGGTCGATACCCGGAAAATTCATGGCTCAGCTATTTCATGCAAGGCAATTACAACGAAAAGTGCGACCCAAGGCCTTTAGAACCGAATCAGTGGGCAGGACTACAGTCGTCTCTCTCTATTCGCTACAGTGAATGTAGACTTGAGCATGACGCCGGGGCGTAAAAATTATAGCCAGGACAGGTCAAAATTATGGCTCAGCTAAAGGATGAGGCTCTTTTGCTCCGTTGAAGTGGAACCAGATCAGTGAACCGGGCCACAGTCGTCTCATTTGATTCGCTCCAATTAACATCGATGTCAGCATTGCAGCAATGTGCAGAAATCTAGAACAGAGCAGGGCAAAATTACGGCTCAGCTAAAGGGTGGAAATTGGCGCCCGGGGGGCGGAGGAGGGTGGGTTTCAAACCAATTCACCGGGTAGGGCCATTCCCACTTCTTGCGATTGGCCAGAATCAACAGTACTCGCCGTCAAACACGATATTTCCCTCAGCACTGCCCGTTGCCTCGCAGGTTTCCCGTCAAATTCCGATAAGATCATCGTTTTGGCTGACAGGGCTCTGCGCCCTGTTCGTATTCTCATCTGCGGCTGAGAGAATGAAGAGGAAACTGCATGGATAGGATGGTGATCTAGGATAATTGGGGTTTAGTTTAACGGCTCAGATTGGGCCGATATGAGACTGAATGAGATATTTTCAAACTGAATAATGGCTAGAGTCTCCCTCCTTGTATCATGATTGGTGCTCATTTCGAATGACGCGAACTTGCATTACTTCTTTGACAGGGTTCTGCGCCCTGCTCGTATTCTCAGCTGCGGCTGAGAGAATGAAGCAAACAATTGAGGGGCCAGGATGGCGATCTAGGATAATTGTGGTTTAGTCTAACGGTTCAGCCTCAGCCTGGCGCGGCCACAAGTTCAAAGTGAATTAAGGCTATAGGTTCCATCTACGTATTTTCATCGGCTCTAGTCACAAATGAGGTGGACTTGAGCGTCCTCTTCGACGCAAGTTCTGAACATGCTGCACCTTGCTGTTTATGCGGCTTAAAATTCTTATGTTGTTGGTTAGAATCCTGGTCTAAGATGTTTGTGGTTTAGCTCCATGGCTCAGCCAAAATTCTTTGCCAAAGTTAAATCATTGATGACTGCAGTCAATTTCAAACTGAATCAAGGGAGGCCGCTTACACTTACTTTGTGCGATTGGTCCTCCTCTGGTCTGACATGTTGCTTGCATATAAGACTCGTTAAAAGTGGTTTAGTTTTATGGCTCAGTGACGCTTACAGGTTGCCCAAATGAGCAAAGAATTCGAACTGGGACAAGGGATTTGGTCGGCTGTTCCATTTCTGATTGGGTTGGATTATGCACCTTTTACAAAGGGCCAAAGGGCCAATTGGTTGACTTGGCGGCATTTAAGGATATTCCCGGCATCCTTCCCATCCACCTGGGCATCTACTCCGTGATCTTATCAGTTCTCGGCTAGTTCAGGGATATATGGATCATCTCTAGTCCCTACTCTATTACAACGACCACATCTGATAAAACTTTTAATCATTCGATTTAGAATAAAATAATCTGTACAACCTGTATAATTCATCCCCCTCAAACCTAGGAACCATATCTCCACACGAGGTCCACACCATGGCACCTAATTCTTCAACTGCTTACTAGCCGAAACACACCAGTTATTCCAATCCGTAAAGAAAGAAGGCTGAACATGCGACTTGGTACTAAGAAGCATATCCTTCCTCGTCTCCCCATAAACATCCACAGCACCCGCAACAAGACTCTTATCATGCGCAACAAGAACCTTAACCACAAGCAGCGAAGCCTGACTAACAGCCGTCGCATGCGCAGGCGGTCCACTATGACCCGCCTCCTTGTGAATACTTCTCAAAAGTTCCCAAATAGCCTCGACGCTTTCCTCAGAATCCTCATCCTCGTCATCGCCATCGGCATCGACGATCTTCGGCACCGCAGAACCCTTGCATAGTTTCGTGTACTCGCGTAGCACGGAGTTAGCCTTGTTGGCGATCTGCTTAACGGTCGAGCGGCGGGTCAGACGAAGCAAAGGGAGCAAGAGATCCAGAGTCAGCAAACGGGAGTGAGATTTCTTGACGAAGATCTCCAAAAGGTCTAAAACGCGGTTTTTGAAGTTGACCATGTTGGATTTTGCGTCTTTTTTGTCTTTTTGTTGGGAGACGGCGTCGCGGCGGGCGCGGAAGACATTGGCTAATTGGGCGTCGACTTGTTCCATTTCATCGTCGTCCATGTCTGAGTCTTCTTCCGAGTCGTTGGCGTTTACATCTTGGTCTGCGCGGTGGGTGCCGAGGGCGGCGGCGAGTTTGGCTTCGAAGGCGGCGACTTCCGCGGCGTCTTCTTCATCTTCTTCTTCTTCTTCCTCGTCGGAGTTAGAATCAGAGTCAGAGCCTTCGGCGTCACCGGCTTCGATGACTTCAACGTCGCTGTCTTCTTCGCCGTCGACGTCCATCATTTCTGCGTCTGAACCGGATCCTTCATCTTCTTCTACGTCATCGTCATCGTCCTGGTCGAACATTTCTTGCTGGCCGGCCAGACTTTCCTTGGCTTCCAGGATCTAGAGGTCATTCATTAGTCTTGTATTCTTCCAATAAGAAGGGAAAACGACATACCGAGATCAAAGACTCCAAGCCATTCTCAGTAACTTGATCTGCGAAAGCACCAAAGACCTGCTCGCTCATACGACGGAAGAGTTGCGACTGCTTGGACGCGAAACTCAGCAGGATCTCGACCAGCGCATCCGAGGCATCAGAGGTATCCTTCTTCTTGCTCTTCTTGGATGCTTCATCGCCCAAGAACTGAGTGTAGCAGAGCTCAAGCTCATCAAGCATAGACACCGCATCGGCGTCTCCGTTGTACACCTGAAGGACTGTCATGGAGTAAAGGAGCTTGAAAGCGGCCATACTCGAGCCCTCACCCTTCTTCTCCTTGCTTGAAAGCTTCTTCAGAGACTTGAAGGCAGCCTTAACAGACTCCTGCAACTTATCATCGATATTGATGATGAATTTTCCAAACTCGCCCGACTTCGCGCTGTCGCGAATCTGCTTGACAACAGCGTAGGGAATAGTCGATGCGTATTTCTGCGACGAGAGGAGACTGTTCAGAGAAGAGCTAACCCTGTTGCGCAGCATTTCCTGAGTCGCCTCTGAGACCGCCGGCTCTGCGGCCGTCGAGGCATTTTTATCTGTGAAGTAGGCAAATCGTACAAAGATGAACAGGATCTGCTCGAGGACAGACTCAAAGTCCTCCTCCGAGTCACTGTTACCGGTAGCGGCCTTCGCGCGCACGATGGAAAGGAGAAGACCGGCAATGAATTGGCGGTCGGCCGCAGCAGTCTTGTCATCACCAGCACCGGGCTTGCTGATAAGCTGCTCGAACAATGGAACGATTTCCTTCAGCGCATCTGGGCTGGCATCGCCTACGATCTTCTCCACGGTCTTGGTTTTGGTGACTTGGTCGAAGAGGACAGCGCCGCCGGTTCCCATCAGACCTTGGACAGCGGGAGCAGCAAAGCTAGGGTCCTTGGACACACGGGCTTGCATGGCCTTTGAAGTCTTGACGGCCATGCGGTGTAGATAGCGGTCCTCAACGGCAAGCTGGTTCATCAAGCAGCGAACGAGGTTCTTAGTGAAGACCTGAGACGCCTGCTGGGGCGATCCCTCGTTGAGGACCTTATTGAAGAGAAGGAAACCCCAGAACTTGCGTTCCTCGGAAGAAGCCGAGGCGAACAGACCATCTATTGAAACCCGTTAGTTCAGGCCGTTTCAGTGTTAAGTGTAGAGCCACAGAGAGTACTTACTGTCCACGACCTCGGTCCAGAAATCCAAAAAGCTCAAACGGCCAGACTTGGAGCTCTTAGACGACTTGGAGCTTCCATCACTAGTTCGAGAAAGAACCGCATCCCAGGCAAAGTGTAGCTTAGAGTTCCAGACACCAGAAGACTTGCTGCTCTTCTGGCCATCAGCCTCCTCGGCAGAAGACTCCTTCATAATCTTGGAAAGACTGTTGCGCTCCTTCGTGTCGAGGGGGTCATCGTGTTTCCAGACCTTCGCGGGGAACTCTGCTTTGGGGAACATATCCTTCGCGGCGAGCCAGACGGCAATACCTTCGGGAGAGCGGGCTAGATCATACGAGCACAGGCGCTCAATGGCAGCTTCCAGGTACTTAGCCTCCATCTGTCGTGCAGAGAGATCATACACGCAGCGGTACAATACCCAGCCACACTCCTCCCGAAGCCATGGCTTCTTCTGGGCGAGTTCGAAAAGAAGATCCAGGACCTGAGTCCATTGTGTGAAGGGGGTGATGGGGAGGAAGAGAACGCCGGATTTGATGAGGGCTTCGGCGCCAAAGAGGCGGCCAAAGTGGTGATCGCGTTGTTCCTGTGCGTAGAATATGATTAGTCTGGAAGGTTCATAGAGCCTGCCGTGCCCCGCCCTGGCAATAGATTATTCTACGTACCTGTCCCGACTCACTACCAGCAGAATGAGAAAGCGACTCCCAAATCTTCAAAGCATCCGCAAATTGAAACTCCGCATCCTCGCGCTTAACAGAGAAGATCTGAGTCAATAGCTCAGTGAGCGCAACCGAGAATCCAATACGAGCAGCTTTCCGACTACTGCAAAGGCCACGGAAGAGTCGCTGAAGAGTCTTCTTAATCTGTTCATCGGTGGGTTCCTTGTCCGGAGTAAACTGCGAGATCAGACCCTGGGCAGCCTTGAGGCGGATTTCATCCTTCTCGCTGGCGAGATCTTCATAGATCTCCACGAGCTTGGTGTCGACGTTGTATAGTTCGCGACGGCGTTTGAATCCCATTGTGGTGGGTTGAGGGTTGAGGCAGATTTCAATGCCTGCTTCGGGTGGTTAGAGAGTGTTACAGCTTCGTAGAAGCTGTTTGGACGGTCACAGCTCGTCTGGAGGGTCGGAGTTGCGCGAAGTTTGTCCGCAGAAAATTCGGGGGTTACCACGTTGGGACTAGCGTGAGATGATAAGCTGATAAGATGTTGGTGCCTTATTAATTAGGCAACTAGAGCGGACACGCAGGCTACTAGTAACTGAGGAACAATTTAGCACTTAGCAAACGCAAACTAAATGGCTAATTACCCTGCTCAGTCTGATTCTACATAGTGAAAAGGTAAAAGCAACAGTTCACACAATTACAATCCCATCACAATCACAGAAAAAAGAAAACATGGAATTCATAGGGCCAAAAAACCCACATCTCAATCCGAATCTATCCAATCCTCGAAAAGAGCAACCAAAGAAAGAATTTTATGTACGATGCAGGGAATCGACCAAGCACATACATGAGACGAGAAATGAAAGAGAAAAGAGTAGAAAGGAGAAAACAAAAAGGGAAATGGTATCAAATGCTCATCCTCATCCATAATCCAATCCAATCAAGGCATGAGGGAGTCGAAACAACGAGAGAAAGAAAAGGAAAGGAAAAAAAAGAAGTCAAAAAGGTCATATCTACGCACGCCCGACACCGGCCGGTAGAATACAATACAGAACGCGCAGTGTTATGTTGCTGGATGCAGATGTGGATGCCCATGTCCATGCCCAACCCCACAATTCATCTCACACACATACACACAATTCACTTATACATCACGATAAGTATTCGGCGCAGGTTTCCGCCCACTCTGCAATAAACTCGGCGGGCGATTATCCCGGGGCTCAGAAACCGCAGTCCCAATAGCCATTCCAGGCGCCGCGTACTCATGCGAACCATATTCATGCGACGCGTACTCATGCGGCGAAGTAACATATGAAGGCGGCGGCGGCGAGGAAGCGACAGCCGGTGAAGCCGTGTTGCTGCGGTACGGCTGGTGAGTTGTATATGTGGGCGGGTACTGGCTTGAGCCGAAGGAGGGCTGGCGAGTGAATCCCGCAGGTTGTTGCTGCTGGGGATCAGCAGCCGGGGAGAGGGCCGTGGGCACGGCGTTGTAGTTTGCGCCGTGCGTGTGTGGGTTATAAGCTACGGGCGAAGGCGAAGATACGGCGTGGTAGCCGGCATTGCCCGTGTCGTAGCTTTGATAGGGCTGGGAGTCGTAGGGACTTGGGGTGCCGACTGGGGAGGCGAGGGCTGGGGAGCGGCGGGCGTAGGGGTCCTGCGCCGCGCCGAAGGTGTTTATTGGTGCTGGGGACCGGCGGGCGTAAGGGTCTGTTGCTGCGGCGAAGGCGGCTTGCGGGCCTGGAGAGCGGCGCGCGTAGGGGTCTGTTGGGTTCAGGGCTGTTTGAGGGCCTGGGGAGCGTCGCGCGTAGGGGTCGGCCGGGTTGAATGCAGCTTGAGGTGCTGGGGACCGGCGTGTGTAGGGGTCTGTGGGATTGAGGGCGGCTTGCGGTCCTGGGGAACGGCGCGCGTAGGGGTCTGTTGGGTTGAAGCCTCGGTAGCCGCCAGCGGAGACATTGTTGTCGTTGGTATAATCCGAGTATGCGCCGCCGGGGCTACCACCCGGGCGGAAGGGCGTACCAGCGCCCTGTTTTCGGTCCAATGGTTTCATTTCCACGTCCTCGTGGTGAGTCTCGTCTTCGACATGCTTGTCCACAGCGTTGGCCCAGGTGGGCATTGCGGGGAGCGCATCCTCATCGACGTGCGAATTCGCGGTTTTCGGGGTGTCGAAGGTTGCGGTCTGTGTCTGCGTGGCGCCGCGGTAGACGGGAGGGGCGGGCGAGGATTGGTAGGTTGGGTTCGCAGCTGGGGGAGGTGGTTGGTGGAGGGGAGCGTCGTCGTAGTATTTTGGTTGCTTGTTTCTGCGACGGCCGGAGGGGCAGCAACAGCCACAGCAGCATTTGCAGCATTGGTAGCCGCAGCAGAGGCAGTTGATCACGCAGGCAAGAATCGCGATCACGATGACGGATCCGACGATGATACCAACGATGACGGGCCATTTGCACCAGGACTTGGCCATACACGTATCCCAGCTGTTGACGGATTTGAACTCATCGGAGATGCCGCGAGCGAAGATCGGTTGAGTCACGGGGCTCATATTGGGGAGATGCATGACTTGAGGGGTTGCTAGGAGGAATCGATCATTGGATTGACGAGAGTTGGTTGAGAATGGCAATCCGCATGCCTTCCAAGAAGGCGAGTGAGACGGATTGATGGAATCCGGGGTTCAATAAAAATGTCTCACTTAGGCGGCGATAAGCACTATTACTAGTAGTAAACGGCGATGCCAGCGATGCCAGAAATAGAACAGTTGGCGGGGCAGGCGTAGGCGCAGCGATATAAGGTTGTCTCGAAGGTGAACAGGCAAACCAATTCGCGCAGGACACAGAATGAACGAAAGAATGGAACAGGCAGCAGGGTTCGTTAGGATTTGCGCATCAAAGATGGCGAAGCGCAGCGCCGCACGGCTGAAGGGAGTGGAAGGTGGAGTGTTGGAAGAGCGTGGATCAAGTCGAGTCGAGTCGAGGCCAAAACGAGCGACGGCCTGAGGAGAATAAAGCGAAAGTAAAAGAAGTCAAACGGAGACAAGATCCTTCTTCCCCTTCACACAAGAAAGAAGCGAAAGGACGAAAGGACGAGATGAAACACGGAGGGGAAAGGGTCAAGAAGGGGAAGAAGGGTTGACAGGCTCCATTTGGCCCCGTCGAGTTGAGCCTATCAGAAAGCGCACATTCTCGTGGGAGTCTGGTGAACCGCCAATCGTCATAAACTGAGGAGACTCGATCCACCGTTTGCCGATCTTGTAATTTTCTTTCTTTCTGATGAGACAAGAGTACGAGTAGACAGAGTGCACAGGGAAATATGGGAGTTTGTCGAAGGGTTTTGTATGCTAGGGAGTACGAGTACTGCTTATTATCACCACTACCTACCACTGCTACAGTACTACTCGGCTATTACTACAACTACTCATGAACATGTTATTAGAATGGTAGATTCTGCTCAACAAAAGGAAAAGAAGTTATCTGCAGCCTCCATGAGGCCCTCCAGCCACCCATTAACTCCCAACAGGCGAGTGCAACACAACACCACTGTAAGTAGTAGCAGTAGTCGTTGTTTTCCTGCACCTCCGTCCTCACTGCCAGGCAAATATCGCTCTCGTATGTACAGCTTGCACAGCCACTCGTGATGTGTGTTTGGTTCGATTGATATGCAAATCCGTGCCCTCCAGCCCCAACGATCGTCCCCGTAAATGCAATGTACGGCAGAGATCATCGAAAAACCGACGGGCTGGAAACAAGGCAACGATGCAACAAAAAAAACAAAATGAAAATGAAAAAGCACGCTCCCCCACTCGCAATGCCATAAAATAGAACATCATGGTCAAAAAAGCGCTCTCGAAGGATGTAGACTCTCGCTCGATATGCAACTCGGTACAGGCGGGGAATGGAAGTTCATTCCGGAACATCATGTGATTAATAGTGTGTGTCAAGTCAAAGAAAAAGGATCGGTGGTTCACTGTACAATGAAGTGATTAAAGGGGCAGTATGGTGAAAAGGGAATTAGGGTTGTTTTGAAGAGAATGGAATGCGCCCAAGTGGACGGCAGATTAGAAAACGCTTCCGTGAGCGTTTCGTTTCACTTGATGTGAGTAGTAGATTGGATGAGATCCGTTGCTGCTGCAGAGCAATGCGGAGGATGGAAAAGGAAATGGTTTTTTCCGAGCAGGAGCCAGGGGCGTCGGGCGCGTTATCAACTGGTGTCATCGGGAACATAGGAGAGAGGTTTGCTCGATTCGTGTCGAGGCTGTCGTTCATCACGGGGCAAATCGGGTGGTGAAAAAGAAAAAAAAAAAGAGATTTGCCCAGTATCGTTGCGTGTGCTCGACGCGATGGTGTCAACCATGCGAAGTAAAGGAAAAGTCGAGCAACGGGATATCGTATCGAGAAGTAAGGAAAGGAAAAATAGAATCGGTGGTATCGTGTCGGACTCTGAGAAAAGGAGAAGAGAAGAAGAAAAGGGAGTCCAGGAATGAAAGACGATATCAAGGGATGGTTGATATCGGGTCGGTCAGAGAAGATTGTGGAAATGAAAGTCGGTTGTAAACCGCGCTCTGCGCAGCTTCAGTCGCAAGCCAGTGCTTAGGAGAAAGACCATTGCGCCAACGGACCGAACTTTTGTGGTGAGAAAGAGGTGGGTGTGAGAAGGGTAAAAAGGAAGAAGTAGAAAAAGCCACCCAGGAGAAGAAAAAGGCACCATGCAATATGCCTCAATGAAAATAACTCGCTCCAAGAACAATTCAAAAATTTCATGCTATCCGCCAGGAGTCATTGGAAAGTCACCAATGCAAGGAGAAATCAGTAAGAGAGCATACGGCGGCCGGGGGTGCGATGAGGCACGGGGCTTTCGGCGAAGGGGGACGAGAGGAGGCGATCTGCGCGATCATTGCGGCATCGGCCAGTCGGGCTATCCTCCATCTGAGGCGAGTGTTGACCAAAGGCGAAAGTCTGGGCGCGGTTCAGCTTGGAGCGTTGCTTGACCTTACCGAGTCCGCGCTCGCAGGCGAACTGGTGCTCTTTGTCATTCATCTCGACGTAGTTTTGTGGGTAACAGAATGAACGGTGCTCGGCAAAGAACGAGCTGTATCCGCCGTCCAGAATGTACATGTCCGGGTATGTAAGATTGGGATAAGTATCGACATTGACCGCACGATCTTGGTGGCGAATGTACTTGGCCATAATAGGCGCGCGGTGCGCGGAGTATTCACAGTGCAGGATTAGAGCGGTGCGAGCTTGAGGAGCGTTGAAGAGATCACCCGCCAGCGCGTCCTTGTCATTGTAGTTGATAGCGCCGTCAATGTGACCGCCTTCATATTCGTATTCGAACCGACAGTCGACAATAATCACATTGTCGAATTGATCGTTGAACTTCCCATCCAGAACCTCCAGGAGGGTGGTCTGGTTAATGCGAGGCAATGAGTCCGCCTTGTCCTCGGGAACAAAGTGAGGCAGCTGCAGGCTGGGCGAACTCTGAATGTCACTGATGGACGGTGTGGGTGCATTTGTTGTTACCTTGGCCTCTTTTTCGGCGATGATGTCCGCGGGGTGTTCGAACATACTCAATGAGCGGCGGCACTGCTTGCGTGGGCGCATCAAGGGATGGGCGGGCTTGCGGATGGAGTTGGCAGGCGATCCGCTGCTACGGGCGTGAGAGAAAGGCGGCCGCAGGCGAGGCGGGGCCAGACTGCTCGACGAGGAGTTGCGAGAGATAGATCTCTCTTGAGGGGGGGAGTCACCGAACATGTCTTCCAGGGAGGTCGAGGTGCTCAATGAGGTCTTCGCAGAGTTGAAGCGGAATGGGGGTGCTTTGCTCTCCTGCGCAGGACGGGTCATACCGAGCTGGAAGGACTGAGCCTTGCTCTTCGCCAGACTGGGGCGAAGGAAGTGAGGTCGACGACGTCTATACTCCAAGTTAGTGTTCATTCTGGAAAGTCTTTGTCGAATACTCTTACTCGGCAGGAGCTTCCATCGGCGAGGCCTGTAGCGGGCTGGCAGCAGCGGAGAAGGAAGGCGAGTAGATCGGACTGGCCAAAGGTGAAGGAGAGTGCACTTCGATCTCAGTAGTCACTACATAGGCAGGCTTCTTGTGCGGCAGCGGCGACATTTCCATAATGTCCATAGCGGGGGCGGGCGAGGAGGCAGGGAGGGGAGGGGTGGTCATCACGTCGTCTATTCATTGTCTTAGTACTGGAACTTTCGAAAGAAATAGCATCTTTGTTTGCAAGGAATGCTTACCATAGGAATTCGTTTGGCTCAAGATGTTGGACGAGAACAAAGACCGCCGGGGCGTAGCCAACTGCGGGCTATTCATAAAGTTAGCAAGGATCCATACATCCGTTTGTTCTGGTCGGCGCAGCACAGCACCGCACCGCACCAGCTAACAATGAAAACGAACCTCTGGTCGATGTGGAAGTTTTGCGACAGGTCGGCTGCCAGACTAGCTGCGGGTGACGAGGTATGGAGGGGGTTCATATTGAAGTAATCGGACCCGGACTTCTTCATAGACAGATCCTTGAAGTTGAAGCTATTCTGGTTGAATCCCGACAGTGACGGGTATGACGTGGGGGCGTCAGCCCGGAAACAGTGACCAAACATCATGGATGGGGGCTGCATAGCGGCCAATGGAGATGAATGTTCCATATTGTAATGTGATGTGCTATAGTTGGAGGGGATGACGACGAGGTAGACTCATGTAAACCCGCAATGAGCCCGAGCAGTTTCCAATTCGAATTGATCACTTCCAGCTGAGAGCAGAGACACCGTCTTCACGAATTCCCACAGACGAATGGACCGACGATCGAGGTATTGGATAGTCTCCACCGCAATTCCAAAGCTGACCAAAAGCACCTAAGCACCTAAATCACTCTGATGACCCAATGTGACCCTGAAACCGAGACCGAAACTAGCAGCAATGACGACGAGGTTGAAATCCAGAAAATCCCGTGGTGAACCTCTCGCAAACCTCAGGGAGGAGGACGGGAAGTTGTGAAATATCGGGGACGGAGGATAGGCGAGTTAAAGAGGCATGACCGGTGGAGAGCGGAGGTCTTATGCAGGTAATTGGAGAGAGGGGCCGACAGCTCGTGGGTGATGGGGGAGGGGAGGCGCAGGGTGAGTCCAACAAGTAAGCACTGAGGTATATGCTATGTAGTCGGCGAACAAGTTGTCGATGAGGTTGTCGAAGGTCGAATTTGTCGTTGGCGAGAGGGACCTGAATAGAATGGAATGTCGAAGGGAACGAGGAAAGAAAAGGTGGAACGGAACGGTTAGAAGAAAGAAACTCGTGAAGCTGAAGGGATGGGTCTGTTGCAATGGGCAACGCAAGTGGGGAGTGATCTCCAGATAGCTGTATGAGTATGTTACGAGTATGACGATACGTATTGTATGGAGTACATACAGTATGGGTATGGAGTACAGTACTCAGTACTCCGTACCCGTACTCTACTGCTTACCCGTAGCTAGTCCCTCCAGTGCTCTGTGCCCGCCGGTGGTTGCCCCGGCTCCCTTGCCGCCCAGAGTCATCACTTACCCGGCAACCCAGCGCCTATCACAAGCTCTCCTCTCCTCCCTCTCATTCTCACTCCCAGCCTGGAAGGAGGCGTGCACGTCCCTTCCCATGTGCTCGTCTGCTCCCTTCCTTTTTCCCTTCCCTGAGATCTTTCCTGGCCCTTGGAATATGGGGAAATCCCAATGCCCACACTGTCTAGTCAATTTCTCCATGTGAGGAGACCACTATGTTCCAGCGCCGTTGCTCCATTTTATGCACTCTGTAGGGACCTTTTCTTTATTTTACGCCTTGTCTTGCTCCTTCTGTGCATATATTCTCCGGTACGAACGGGTCTGTTTGAAACGAACAAACGGATTTCCGTGTGTCTTCCATGGGTCTTCGGTCTCCATCCAGCCCATTGTGGTATCCACCGCCGACTCACGAGAGGACAAATGAAAAAACTTTTCCTCTCTCTCCCGTGTCTTGTCCAGCTGAAAGAAAAAAACTAAAATAAAATGGGGACCGAGAAAGATCGAGCCTAAGGCCAGTCGACTCCACTTGGTCCTTACACTCGGAAAATAGAAATGTACATAACGAGGATGCAAGTGATCCGATCGTCCTGCAAGGACACCCAGATCGAGATGATGATCCAATGGAATGACAGCCCTGGAGAAGCAATACAATAAATCATCACCTTCAATCAAACGTCATTCTTAAACTTTCCTGTGTAGGTGAACATAATCCTTCATGGTAAGGTACTCTGTATGCTCAGTACACGGTTCGGGGTTACTCGATCAGGCTAAGCAGATAGTCTCGCGAATGGAGCAGTGCAACGAGGCCGATCATTCCCGGAGCGAGAGGGCAGCGTCAACGCGAAATTGGGGGCCCGGTCGAGTGGACGAACACAAAAAATGATAGAATAAAACACGACCGACTGGTCCTATCGAGCCGGGATCAAGATTTCGGACTGACCTCCCGAGTCGCTGATTGGCAGTTCAGATCTCCGACAAGCGATGGATGGGCGCATTGGGACATGCTCGGGACCATCCTGGATGGTCAATCGCATCATCGAGGAGTTCGTTCTGTGAGATCCTTTCCCAAAGGGGAATCCAGGAACGCGATCTTACCCCACCAAGTTCAATCTGGTGCGGAGAGAAACACGCACGGTGGTATTGGAATTGAGTCTCACGGGGGCAAGGAATGGCTGACAAGGGCACAATCTGCTAGTCATTCCAGCAAATTGCGAGGCAAGATTGCCGCTGAGGTTATCGTGCTCTTCGCTCATCATACCCATACCCCGGCCGGCCCTTACATCTACCTCAGTCCCTGCCCACATTCCGAGTAATCAAGGGTCCGCGAGGGGATCTTTCAATGTCGCGCATCCCTTGACACCCCTTCGTAGGATGTTTTAGCTATTAAGCGTGTATCCCAGGTGGTAGTTTATTGAAACCTTCGTCTGGTTCTGCTGACCTCCCTCCCGCGATGCTGGAGCAACGCCTCCGTCGTCCGGGTCAACGATGAACTGTGTGCGTGTCTGTGTGCTTCGTGATATGATGCGATACAATACGCGAGCCTCAGCGATGACTGACAAAGTTCCGGCCAAGCCTCGGGTGAGCCGTGTTGATGACGATGGCAAACACTAATGCTAGCTTTGGGGCCGAAAACCCCCCATTGATTAACCGGATGGAGGCAGTGTCAACACAACAAATGAGCACAATTAAGCGCTGACATCAGGAATACCCCATCCATCAGGTTCATCCCTATGTCGTCGGATCCGTCCGATATCTCCCCAAGCCCGGCAATATTCGGTTCATCGAAGCGATCATCTCAATCTCGAAGGAAGAGAGGGGGGATACATACTACGAGTGGTGATATGTACCCCCATCCAGAGTGGACCACATCGGAGCATCCAACCATGATGAGACCAAACGTGGAGATCATCCTCGGCAGCGCGAGAAAAAGCAACGATCTGAACAATATTTGCCACTTTGATATCTTAAGCGGCTCTGGGATTGACTATGAAGCTACTAGTGGATGGGTCCCCAGCGACAAACCATCCAGTCTTAGTGGGCGTTGGATCGAAATCCTGTACCCCACGTCCACGACTTTGGCTATTTTAGCCAAGCATACGGAGAAGTCAGCCCCCTCTCGCGTGAAACGCCGGGCGCATTGGACTCTCCCCTCGTGATGGTCCAGCCCACTTCCGACCGGGATGCAAGATATCGGATCCGGTGTCAGCTTTGTCGCAGATGTCTGCATTGAATCCAGTTTTTGTGCAGACCACCACACGTTTTGATAGAAGCGGTGTACTCGTACTGTACATGCACACAGTGCTCCGTCTGTCCATCCACTCCGTCCTCAGCAATTGATCTGTCCACGATTGACCCCATGCTGGTCCGTGAGGCTACGTCACTCCAGCTGGTCTGTGATCGCAGGCAATTTAATTTATTCTCCCAACCGGTTGGAAACTCCCCGAGCTGGGGGTACATGACGTCGACGACCGAGCTGGCTAGAATTGTCGATTCCTGATGTTCTAATTCTGGTACCTGGACGCGTCGGTCTAGATGTCTGTTGTTGTTGTTGTTATTGTTCTTCTTGTTGATGCTAATCGGAGTCCCCAGCCAGCCCGATACCCTCGCGTATCTGCGACCAACCCCAAACTCAACTGGATCAATCCAATCACACGGGCGGGCGGCTGCACTGGGGCTGATATCACGCATTGCGACCGGGATAGGGCTTCTCGGCCAGACCGATACTGGTCTATCTTTGGCTACGCATCGGCAGTAGCTCTGGTGGGGTCGCGCCCAGAGGAATGATGTGATGCGTCCAAAGTGTCACAGCGCCATGTGCGATGGACCAGTGAAGCCTCGACTTGAACCGATTTGCCTTGTTGCAGCTGCGGGGTCCATCACACTTTCCCCTCTTTTCCGTTCCAGTGGTGATGTCAATGTTCAGGTTGACGCGAAGTAAACAAAGGGCAAAGGGCTACAACAAACGCGAACCGGTACGTAGTCCCATGATTATCATCGAATCACCATCTTCGATTCTTGCTTGCAGGCCCGATGACCGCATCTTCAATCTCAAGATCTTGTTTCCCATTGTTGTCGTATTGAATGTATCTGCGTTACGCGAAATACCCATACCTCACTAACTTCACTGGTGTACTCTTTACAGCTCGACCTTGTCCAGCCTCAATACCCCCCCCGGCGATTTCTCAATTAATTCTCCAGCCCGGCATCCCCGATCGACGGCACTATTGAATCCCCCGGCCGTCAGCCATGCGCTTACCCACGACTGAGGCGTGGCTGTCAGGAACCGATCCATCCCAGAGCCCCTAATCGTGCTAGCAGCTGTGTACTCATTCTGCACTGTCCTCCGCATGCCCTTCTGTCGGAAGCTCAGCTTCGACTGTGTGGTGAAGCTGGCGTCTCAACATAAGCGCATCATGGTGCCTCGCACAGCCCCGGTGTGGCACGGAGCGACTGGGACTTCCGGGCAAACTCCGGCTGGACTGGATCTTCTCCAATAGGGGTTTAGCTCGTAGTTTGCAGATAGATCACAGTCGGACAGCTACGGGAGTGGTGCCCAGTAGCTACTATTCGTACTTATCTACGGAGGACAATTAATTCGATGAATCTACTTCTGCAATCGTGATCTACTATTGTAAATCTGTAATAATGCCCTTCTCGGCGGAAGTTGGAACACGTACGTATGCACATCTGGTATTCGCGTACTCTGTACTCCGTACGGAGTACACACTCTGCACTCTGTCTCCGTAACCCGTATATGCAAATGCACATTCAATTTGTCGCACAAGCGAACCCGCCCGGTGCCTGATCAACGTACCCTACTGTAGACCCCTAAACCGATCATCGGATGGATGGATCCTTCTGCATCCAGGCCATAGTCTAGGTCTGGCTATCCACTCTGCGGTAAGCTGTCAACTGCCTTACGAGTACATATCCATGGGTCGACTAGCCTGGCTAGCTGCAAATAAGCGCAGACAGGCGCATGGTTATGGTTATAGCGATGACTGATCCATCGCCTTCGTGTGACGCTACGTGTCCGGTACCACATTATGTACTAGACTGAAGTGTCGGGGTTATCGCGGCAATGATTTGCAACATGCGGTCTGGTTTTGCGACCGGGGACCCAGCATCACGGCCGTTGCTGGGGTTTCGTAGATGGGTGGATTGGATGTTTCATGAGTCGTAAATTCGGAAAATCGGGTCTGTTTGAAATGACTGTAAAGACCGCCCGGTAGAGTACTATATACTGTACTCTGTATGTACTGTAGGTAAGTACAGATGTACGGAGTACGGAGTAGTAAATTGGAAACTACTAAAAACCCAAATGATATATATCCATTCCACCTGGGCACCATTCCACCATTCCATCCATCCGCTGCAGGTACCGCGACACACTGCATCCGACACCTCTCCACTCCCCACTGCCCTCCCCACCACAACCGGTGGTTCAAAATACACTGGCACTGTATTCCGTATGTAGTATGTAGTTACCTAGTGTCTACTGGTGGTACTTTGTCACTTTGTACTACGCCAAACTTACAGACTATACACTGGCACTTCACAGATGCGACCTGTCGCCCGGAGGATTTCGATAAAATGCAAGCACTGCCTCGAACTCGAGTATAATATCATGGCAATTTCCAGAAATCCGTCATTCTGACTTTCGCACCCGTCATCAATTCAATAGCCTGTCCTCGCTGTCCTGACAACGTCGACCATGATCACGATTGTCGCGATCCATTCCAACCAAAACCCACAGACTCCATTCCATCCGTCATTCTGACCACCGGGCGGGTGCATTCGTTGAAACCAAACTATTGAATACTAGGTATACAGTAGTAGGGTTACCTAGTACTTCACGTTCGGACACTGGCAGAGTGGATTGTCATTTTACAATTTACCTAGTACATTCCCCGCCGGCCGTATGTATATTCGAATTTCGGGTTTTTACAAGTTCGAAGGATTCGCTTTATTGTACAGCCACTGTCTTCGTCTTCGGCCCTGATCTAATCGCGGTTATCCGGGTCCGACTTTCAAAGTTGCACTGGCAACCTCTGGAACCCACCATACCTACAGGACATATTTACTAACTACTAACTACTGACTACGTATGTACTCCATACTCTGTACCACCACTGGCAGCCTTTCGCCTTTCCCCTGAATCCTGCGTATGAACTCGTCAGATCCTACTCGTAGGATAGGATAGCGCGGTCGTCCGCCCGCGCCCGACCAAGGCTAACGCATCAGATGGGTAATGGTCTCCTCCAATCGCCTCGATTTTGAGACGAGCTTATTTGCCATGGCAACCTGTCAAAAAGAAAATTTTCAGGGGCTTGTGGGGTGGATGGATCTGGTCTGTCCAGTGGGAGCGGAGCGGCGACGGAGTGTGCGATAGGTACGATTGGGGCTGGACTTGGGAATTTTGATGGCAGTTTCAAGTTGGCGTAGACTACTAGGTAGGCTATAGTTCAAGAGCTTCATGTTGGATTTTATATCGAATTCGCCGTTGATAGTAGACTAAGGTGGCATTAATTGCGATCCATGTGGTCTGGAAGTCAGGGGTAAGGTCTAGGGACACGAGATATATATTCCACTCGTGGTCTCCCTTGCTCAACGGGACAGGCCCCGTAGGCAGTTTTGACATCAGTTCAAGTTATCCTTGAACGTTTACTTGGATATCTACTAGCATCGGGTCGACTTTGGAATTAGTCAATAACTGACAGTTAAACTCAGTCATCAAGGTACGGGCTGCCGGGAGCTACTCTTCATGCTACTTCAAGATGTTCTTGAAATCAACCTTTAGTTCTGCCTGAATACCTGAACTTCAAGGCATCGAAATCCCTTACCAGAGCCTGATTAGGCCAATGTTACTAGTATGTAGCACATACTAACTATTATGTATTAGGGCAGTGGAGTTAACCAACGTCTGGCATCCATTACTACTACTAGTAACGGTGCTAGTACTGCTGTATCCATGAATGTATAATGATAATACTGAATAGCCCTAGGGCTCGGCTTACTTGTGCACGAGACAATGCGTTTTCATTTCAAGTCAATCCTGAATTGAGCAAATGGGATATACCTCATCACTCCATCGAGAAATCATACTTCTTGAAAGCCTCCTTAAAAGCCTCAGCATCTGCCTCCTCCTCAGGCTGCGACTGCGTCGCATCCTTCCAGTTCATTCGCTTATCCAATTCAAGTAATTTGGCCATAACACGACGACCGAATTGGATATCGAATCTGAAATCTGGATTAAGTTCCAACATGAGGGTTTTCTCTTTTCCAGGAGCGGTCTTTGCAGAAGATTCTTCCTCCCCCTGTCCCTCCCCCCTGAGCAGCCTTCTCTGAACTCCTCCAACTCGAGATACGAAAGAAATCACCCGGCTCAGCACTACTATCTAAGCCCTCGGCCTTGGTCTCGAAACGGGGATAGTTCAAATTCTCCGCCTCAACCTTAAAAGCAGCCTCCACCAGTCCCTGATCGATAAGATCAACCGGCACGGGGAGGAATTGCCAGTGTGTATGAATTCCATTGCCACGACTAACTTCCCAAGTGACAGCGCCCAATTTACCCGACGAGCGATCAGAAAGCATCTGATGCAAAGCAGCGCGGTAGTGCTGCATTTCCGCGTACGTCCCCGCGCGCGATTCGGGGTCCGAAATCGAGTTGAGCGTTGGCGTGTGCGAGAATGGGATTATCAGCATATGGCCCGGAAATCCGAGGTCAGTGAATAGGTCGTTTGGGGGGGAGGGGTCCCTTTGCCGTTGTGAGGTAGCTTTCGTTGCCGATTGATGTGATTAGGTGAGCTGCGATATTGGGGTTGGAGAGGCAGAAGAAACATTGATCTGGGCCTGGGGGAGGGGCGCGTTGGTGGCGCTTTTGCGGGCGGTTGCTATTGTTGTGGTAGTCGTCGTCTGTGGCAAAGCGTTTGAATGATTCGCGTTGGGCGGGGAGACCTTTTCGTTTCGTTTGTGGGGGTCGGAAGGGTGAGGCGGTTGCGCCGGCGGGGATTGTGAGGGGTGGTGCGGCGGCTAGATCGAGCGTGAAGGCGTACATTGATTTTTGCTTTGAGCCGAATGGGGCCATTGAGATGAAGCGGGTCAATGGCTTGACGTCTGGGCTGTCTTCTGTTGGGAGGTGGAAGAACGGTTCTCGTTCATAGAAGACTTCATCGGAGGAGGAAAAGTGGTAGCGGGGTTTCAGGGTGGCGGCAACTTCAGATAGACATGGGACTTCGGTGAGGGTTTTGGCCTGATCTTCTGGGATGACGACCTTTGATCCGGTCCGAATGCCCTTGGGCCATTGGTTGGTGATGAGAATGTCGGCGCTATGTGTTCCAAATAGAGCGCGCGCATCGGCCTCGGTGTATGTGGGTTGGAATTTGCCGGCGGCGTTGGTCTCTGGTTTTGATTGTGAGGCTGCGTCGGTATGCATTTTTCCTCCTAGCGCACTGATGCGAATGCCTTCTGAGGTCTTTAGAGTCCCACGCTTCCCCAGGAAGTAGAGGTTAGGGCAGACTTCATCATTGGCTTCGATCTTTTCAACGATCCTCGTTGGAAGGGGTTTGTCGCCGAGAGTGAAGTAGGTCGGGAGCGGGACACTGGTCGTTCCTGATAGTAGCGCGGTGATTTCGTCCAATTCGCTTTCTGTTGAGCAGTCGCCGAAGAGATTGCCGACTAAAATTGCGAATGCGAAGTTTTGCTTGACCTGCAGCTTGGCCAGTTTGGTGAATGCTGCACGCAATTGGCAGTTCACGCTCCCAAGAACAATACTAGTGATCCTTGATTAGTATGCGATTCGGCTTTGTGATTTGGAAAATACTTACATCTTGGACGCCATGATGTATATCCTCACAGAGATCTAAGAGATAAGAAAGTCGAGGGCGGCAGGATCGCAAGTTCAAGTTGCAACTGCGGAGGAGCTTGGGCCATCCCGTGACTAGAGCTAGCACGCTTTAGGCCTAGCGTAGACTTGTCTCCGCGGCGTCGGAAGAAAGTGCAACCGGCGCCGCTCAGTTTTTTTGGAATCGATAGAAGGCAAGCCATCACTTTGATCGAGCACCTTTCTCGTTGACAGCGCTACCTGTTCAAGCTACCAAAATGGTAGCGCCAAGCTCACGAGACAAGCCTACAAGGCGCTTGAAACAGGGCACTGAAACCACAAAAAATCATCGCTGGGAGCCCTTTTCGCAGCGTATCGCAAAGCTAAAAATCGACCCCATTCACCGCGTGCGCCGGGCGAGCTTTGGTGAAGATGATGAGACCTCGTCGTATTTCCGATCGGCCCTCGATCATTGGGTTGAAATGAACCTTTCCGACAATTTCAGCACATTCGCCCGCCGTGTGAACAACCTCTCCGAGACCCTCGCCCAGATTCTGTATCACGAAGAGAAGATAATGGCCCTGTTGGTGGAGTTTATCGAAAAGAGAGACCAGAACTCAATCGAGCCTCTGATGAGTCTGCTGGCTCAATTTGCTCGAGACCTGGGAGTGAAGTTTGAGAAGCATTTTGCGACCTCGGTGACTTTGGTAGCGTCGGTTGCCGCAACACACCCCGATGTTGAAGTGGTGGAATGGAGTTTCACCTGTCTAGCATGGATTTTTAAATTCCTCTCCAGACTCTTGACGCCGGACTTGCGTCAACTTCTCGGCATTATGACCCCATATCTCGGCAAAGAGCGACAAAAGCCTTTTGTAGCTCGGTTTGCCGCCGAGTCCATGTCCTTCCTGATCCGCAAGGCAGGCCTCACCTACTATAAAAACAAGACGCCCCTCGAGAACGCCGTCTCTTACCTCTACGACGATATCTCAAAAGCAGCCGAGGAAGGAAACAATGTCGAAAACTACAAGGAGGGTTTAATGGTCATGTTCGCAGATGCCATCAAGGGTGTTAACAATGGTCTCCACTCCAACGGAATGGATATCCTGCGTTGCGTTCTGGACCAGATTCCCCCCCTCTAGTGGGACTCGCAGTCAACCAGCACAGGTTGCTGTTGGATTGGTCATCAACCTTATTCATCACACCACTCCCGAGACCTTTGGCCCTATCCTCGAAACAGTCAAGGAATACGTTGAAAGCCGGTCTCAGGGCTCTGATAATCCCAACTTGCCCGAGTGCTGCCGTCTAATCTTTGTCTGCTTTGGAACCCGTAAGGCAACCCGAATCAGGGACTGGAAGGCCGTGCATCAGACCCTTGTGTCACTTCTGAAGCAGGTGGCATCAAACCCGGATGCAGACTCGGAAACAACGACACAGCTCCTCGGCGCCGTCGCCTATGCCCTTCAGTTGTCTCCAATGGATGAGATGCTGCCATTTTTGCGACCCCTGATGGACCATGTGTCCACCGGACCTCTCTCAAAATACTTCTTGTTCTTCTGCAACACATTTTCACAATGGGGCTCCGAGCGTTTCCAAAGTCTTCTTGTTCCCTATTTCCAAAAGTTCCTCAATGCTTCCTGGAAAAAGCACGAATGGGAAACGTGCTTGACGCTCCTCCGACTCAACCAATCTGGCTGTATCACATCCGAAGCTTCGAAGCCAGGCTATGTCTCGTGCCCCGAAGGCTTGAAGTCTCACCTCTATGACTCTTTGAATTACCCTACAAGTGACGAACGTGTTTTGAACGCCTTGGTCAAACTTCCCAAAGCCATCTCATTGTTTGCAGACTCTGCTAGTCTGCCTAAGATTGTGAAGAAGCTCCATAGCAATCTTGTTTCTGCCTTAAACGATGCCGCCACCCAGAAAAACGCTCAGCAGAATAGTGGCTTGATTTTCTACCTTGGTCAGGGGTTCAAGATCTACGTCGATCTGGCTACTCAAGCCGGAAAACTGGACGCAGAGCTATGGGAACCAATCCTTACTGCCTCGGCTGAATTCTCGCGTCTTCCTCTATTCCTCGAAGGTGTTCTGACTTTCGTTTCTGCTCTCCCCCAATCTTCGGAGCTCGAAACCTCGATGTTGGAAGAATTTGCGCGCAGCTTGATCCTCAATCTCGCCAGCCCTTCACAGCGACTGAGACTTGTCTCTCTCCAGATCCTGCGTGAATTGATCAGCCGGGTCCCTGGAGATGAGGTTTCTCCTGTCTCCTTGGCAATTGAGATCGAAGAAAGCCCCCTCACTCTTCAAAGTGCCAGAACTGTATCGATGCATCTCCGCAAATTGGCACTTCTCTACCCCCAGATCGCTTCTCGCCGGTGGATGGCTAGCCTTATCCCTTACTTTTGTTTCGGTCTGTTTTCGAAGAAGCTGACTCCTCTGTGGGATGATTCCGCTGCCGCTCTAAAAACCATCAGCGAACATCCAGAGGGAGAGACAATTGTTTCAGACTTGTCTGTTCAGTGGCTGCAGGAGCGGGACTCTGGCGCTACGAACGAGGAAGAACCCGAGGAAGAGAATGAAGATTCATTTGTCTCGAGCCGTTTCGAGTGTTTCAATGTTCGCAAGATTGAGAATGTTTCCACCGCCAACGCGAAGACTATGCAGGATCCTTTGGCCGCGTTGTCCATCCAATTTGACAAGGATCACAAGATTGCAGATCTTGTTCCTGGGTTCCCCCGAAGCCATGCGCTGCGCGTCTTGAGTGCTACCCCCAATGTGGCCGAGAAGCGTTCACGTCAAATCATGCCATTATTCCTGACTTGGGCTACACGCGATGACCAGGACGATGTTCCCACCGCCAAGGACACCAATGATGCCGACACGGAGACCGATTCCACACCGATAAAATGGGGATTCAAAGACCGCCTGGCTATGCTTGGTCTGCTTGGCCAATTCCTCAACCCTAGGGTTCTGTACAAGGCCCCCCGAAGTTCACGATGCAGTCCTTGGTCTTTTGTGCCACGGTAACTCGGAGATCCAGAAAGCTGCTCTCAAAGCTCTTTTCACTTGGAAGAATGCGCACGTTGTACCCTATCAAGAAAACTTGCTGAACATTCTGGATGAGGCCAGATTCAAAGACGAGATGTCTGTCTTCGTGCGTGTTGGTGGCGAAGACAGTCTGATCGAGCAGGAGCACCGCCCTGCTTTGCTTCCCATACTTCTTCGACTTCTTTATGGTCGCATGATCTCCAAGGCTGGTGCATCTGGTCAGGCTGGCCAGGTTGGTCGACGTAAGGCTATTCTGCGCTCTCTTTCTCTTCTCTCGGAGGAGGACTTTGGTCTTTTCATGCAGCTCGCGTTCGGCCCTCTATCTCAAGTCTCTGTTGTCAAAGACAACAGCGAGGTACCAGCCGCGTTCTCCGAGGAGCTCACCAGCCCCAGAAGACAACTTGGTCTGCTCAAGATGATTGATACAGTTTTCGAAACTCTCCAGAGCCGCATGATTCCATTTTCTGTCCAGACAATGAACGTGGTCATCTACTGTCTGGTTCGAGCATGCCGAGCAATCTATGACGAAAACCGTGACATTTATGTGGATAGAGAAGACGAACGTCTTCTGGCAATCTTCCAGAATATCCGCCAGACCTGTATTCGCTGTATGACTTTGATCTTTTCGGTCTCGTCCGACCTCGATTGGACTCCATATGTTGCCATCATCTTCAAAGAGTTGATCAATAACAGGCTGGATCTATTCCCCATCGAGACCGCCCAGGGTGTCTCCGGACTGCTCCGCCTCTTCCACACTTGGGCGTCTGCACCGAGATCGACATTTTATCTTGTCCAGCACAACAAAGATGTCCTCACTAAGGTCATTGACTGCCTCGGCGTCGAGTCGGCACGCGATGAGGTTAAGATGTTCGTTATGGATGAAGTCCTTATTCCACTTGTGCAGCAGTCCACTGGAAAGAAGGAGGGAGAAGACCAGGAAATGTCGGATATCCCCCCCCGAGCAGATTCGCTCCGAAGTTCTCTCTCCCTACCTTGAGCACGCTCTCTCGCTCCTCGGCCCTCTTTTGAGAGTTGGCCCTCCTTCGAAGCCTGTGCTGAATTCAGGTGTCAACGCTCTTTCACTCATTGCTCCCTGCGTTGAATCTTCCAAGGAGACCTCTAGCTTGATTAGCATCTGTACCTATCTGCTTCGCCAACCCCCCCGACCGTGTCAGTCCCAAGACCAAGTCTGGACTCTTGCGAATTCTCGAACATTTCCTGCCCTTGTACACCCCGGAGGACGATGCCAAGCTTTCCCAGCAAGTTTTCGAGGCGGTTGTATCCATGTTTGATTATTTCAAGGACGATGCGAACAGAGAGGTTTTGGCCCGAGTTTTCGCTGCGCTCGCGAGTCACGACAAAGAACTCGCCGAAGTCGCTGAACTCTGTGCGGATCTAAACTCTCGCTCCTCCAAAAAGCTCGAGCCGGATTATGAACGTCGTCTTCAGGCCTTCAGAAAGATCAACGATGATCTGTCGCAGAAACTGAATGCTAAGCAGTGGAGGCCTATTCTCTACAATATGCTTTTCTATGTCAAGGACGAAGAAGAATTAGCTGTTCGATCCAGCGCTTCCTTCGGTCTCAGACGTTTCATCGACAGAGCCGCCACCGAGGCCGGCGTGGATGACTTTGAAGCTCTTGTGAATGAGGTCTTTATCCCCGCCATGAAGTTTGGAGTTCGAAACAAGGCCGAATTAATTCGAGCTGAGATCGTTGCTGCCCTTGGCTACTTTATCAAGCTGAACCCCACTCGTCCATCCGTGCAGGATATGCATGATCTGCTTATGGGCGACGACGAAGAGGCATCTTTCTTTACCAATATTCTTCACATCCAGCAGCACCGTCGTCTCCGTGCATTGCGGCGTCTGGCAGGCGAAGCCGCCAAGGGAAATCTCCAGCCCACCAACTTGGGCTCCATTTTCCTGCCTCTCATTGAGCACTTTGCATTTGAAGGTGCTGAGGATGAGAGTGGCCACAACCTGATCGCCGAAGCTGTCGCCACTATTGGTGCCCTCGCCGAGTGGCTGGACTGGAGCCAGTTCCGCAACAACTTCCGCAGATATCGCGGGTACATGCAGAGCAAGCCAGAAATGGAGAAGAATATTCTCAGACTTCTGGGCAGAATGTCCGATGCTTTGTCTAGTGCAATGGACCAGAAGAAGGAGACCAGCGGCGAGTCCAGTGTTAATGCCGATGCCATGGATACTGTTGAAGTCAAGTGCATGCTCGCGAAAACTGTTCCCGATCTGGCAAAGGTTTCAACCGAGCTGACCACCAACTTCATTCCTTTCCTGACTCACTTCCTTCACCACAAGAACGCGGCCGAAATGAGTCTCCGTCTGCCGGCTGCTGTCACCACGATCAAGCTTCTTAAGATTCTCACCGAGCAGGAAATGGCCATTCGCTTGTCGCCGGTCCTTCTCGATGTCTGCAGTATCTTGAAGAGTAAATCGCAAGATGCGAGAGACACTGCCCGGAAAACGCTCAGTGACATCTCCCTTCTTCTTGGTCCGCCTTACTTCGGCTATATCCTGAAGGAGCTGCGTCATACTCTTCTACGTGGATACCAGTTGCACGTTCTCTCGTTTACTGTTCACTCCTTACTGGTTGTGACCACCGATCACTTCAATCAGGGTGACTTGGACTACTGCCTTCCAGAACTGGTTTCGGTCGTCATGGACGATACTTTTGGCACAGTTGGACAAGAAAAGGAAGCCGAGGACTACGTCAGCAAGATGAAGGAAGTCAAGAGCAGCAAGAGCTACGATTCAATGGAGCTCCTCGCTAAGAACGCCACAGTCGTCGACCTTTCTAAACTTGTTAGCCCTCTCCAGGCTCTTTTGCGGGAGAAGCTTAATTCCAGCATGGTTAGGAAGCTTGATGAGCTCATGAGGAGAATTGGAATTGGTCTTTTGCGAAACTCCGGTGCCGAAAGCAGAGACTTGTTGATGTTCTGCTACGAAATCATCAAGGAGTCTTACAACGACAACACAGAGGGACGACAGAAGCGCCCAGAAACCGCAATCGAGCGGCGCTTTCTGGTCAGGCTTCAGGGTGCCAAGCGTGGTGAGAAGCGTGGCATCACGTCCTCGCATACCTACAAATTGACCAGGTTCTCGCTTGACATCCTTCGCGCCATTCTCAACAAGTTCGGCTCGCTCATGACCCCGACCAATCTTTCTGGCTTCCTGCCCATCATTGGCGATGCCCTCGTGCAATCTCATGAAGAAGTCAAAACCTCTGCTCTTCGCCTGCTGTCTACAATCATTAAGCTTCCAATGCCCGAGCTTGATGAAAACTCTCATGTCTACCTCACGGAAGCTGTCAAGATGATCAAGGAGTCCCCAACCACCAACTCAGAGGCATCCCAGGCGTCTCTCAAGCTAATCTCTGCCATGATCCGCGAACGCAAGAGCACCAAGCTTCGTGATGGACATCTCGCATACTTACTCCACCGTCTCAAGGCCGACATTGAAGAGCCTGATCGCCAAGGCATCACATTCAACTTCATTCGCGCTGTCATGTCGCGTAAGTTCGTTGTGACGGAGATGTATGAATTGATGGATTCTATCGCAACCATGATGGTCACAAACCAGACTCGATCTGCTCGTGATCTTGCTCGGGGTACATACATTCACTTTTTGACTGAATATCCTCAAGCCAAGAACCGCTGGACAAAGCAGCTTGGCTTCCTTGCGAAGAACTTGGATTACAAGCACCAAGAAGGACGGCAGTCGGTCTTGGAGGCAGTCCACCTGCTCCTTTCCAAGACAGGACAGGAACTGGCGCAAGATATTGTCAGCACCTTCTTCCTGCCCGTCGTGCTTGCCATGGCAAATGACGATTCGCCCGAGTGCCGTGAGATGGCCGGTGCTCTACTCAGCCAATTCTATAGCCGTGCGGACCGGGAGCAGATGAAGACAATGTTGATTCCTCTCCGCTCGTGGCTGGAGCAGACCGATAACATGGCTTTGAGCAGTGTCGGCTTGCAGGCCATGCGAATCTACTTCGAAGCAGAGGAGACAGAGAAGGACAAGCAGGCTCGCTTCGTGATTGGAATTCTTCCCGACCTGATCCAGCCAATCGCTGACGATCATGAGAACGGGAACTGGGAGACTCTTTACTTTGCCCTGCAGCTCTTCACGAAGCTCTGCAAGACAGTTCCATCTCTCGCTCTGAGTCAAGACTGCTCTGCTATTTGGACCGCCATTCGAGAATCGTTATTCTTCCCTCACACCTGGGTCAAGTCCTGTGCTGCCAACCTTGTAGGAACCTGGTTGTCCGATCTTGCCAAGACACACGCTGCTGCTGGCTACAGTGCTCTTCCTTTGAATTGTACCACCGGCCTCGTCCTTGACAAAGAGGCTATGCTGCAACTCATCCGAGCCAGTCTCCGCTGTCTACGCACACCAGGTCTCAACGATGACCTTGCCCTGCAAAATGTGCGCAACATTGTCTTCCTTGGCCGTTGCTGTGCCCAGAACGGTCTCGAGCTCCAGAAGACCGGGACCGAAGATGTCGAGTCAGAAGATGACGAGGAAGAAGAGGACGAAGATGCTGACGAGGCTGTCATCGAAGCCGCCACAAACGGCGCCGCTCCAACCAAGACCGCTCTCCACTATATCTTCGGGCAAATCGCATACTTACTCCGTCGGGAAGTCCTTGGAGGTCGTCCCGCAGCATTGGTCCCCAAGACTGCATCGATCACATTGCTCGCTGCGTTGATCCGCCACCTTGAACCCGAGCAAATCAAACCCTCGCTTCCGGTCATCCTCCTTCCCCTTCAGCATTTGACCGACACGACTATCCCCGGCCCACGCTCAGCCGATCCTGCATTCCAGGATATCTACAAGGGACTTGTTTCCAACTGCCACGAGGTCCTCGACTTGCTGCAAAAGAAGCTCGGAAGTTCCGAGTACATTGCCCAGATGACCAAGGTGCAAGAGACTGTCAAGGAGCGTCGTGAAGGTAGACGGACTAAGCGTCGCATTGAGGCTGTCGCCGATCCAGAGCGCCACGAGCGTGACAAGAAGAGGAGGAACGATCGCAAGAGAGAGAAGAGAAAGGAGAAGGGTCTGGAGCACCGTGGAAAGAGACGCGGATGGTAGACTACAGATGATGTGTCTGAGTGAACGGTGGTTTTGTTTTTCATGTTGCATATTTATGATTTGACTGGCATCCTAAAAGCTGGCGTTTGGGGGTGGTATCTAGGTCATTTAAGTATATACCTATGTCGAATAGATTTCAATTTCAAGACAAATCTTATGTGTTTGCTCTCTTGGCCTGTTTGAAGAGACCAGTCCTTTCGCTTGGTAACTAGTAGTTGGTCGTAGTCCTGTAGTAGCTATCGGAAATCGAGCATCCCTGGGAACCTTACAAGGTTGGAAGAATTGGCTGGGATACCACCTGAGCAAGACTCCTTGACGCGATTGCCAATCAAGCCAAAGGACGATTGCCTTGTCCAGATATTTGGTTTCATTTTTCCCGTGCTCCCATGCGCGATGGATGGGAAGTGCTGAGCCATAATCTGTGTTGATTGCACCCCACGTCCTTGCGGGGTGAGACGCCGAGGCACGCCTCATCGACCAGTAACAGAGAGTGGGAGTACACATGACAAAATTTTTTCTTTCAAATTTTCAGGGTCTCTGATGCACAGTGTTCTGATTGGTTCTAACACCCCTGTACATAAACCAGAGCTAAGCTATAATGCGCATTGGCCTCGCCAGTTTCAGCGAACCTGCACCCAACACAAAGGAGGTGCCATTCACTGGGGCTACTCCTCTTCTAAAAAGAAATAGTTAGAAAATCAGCGATTAGTTTTGGTACTAAGAATGCGATTACCTTGGAAACGGCGATAATGAGGTTGTGAATTAAGGGATCGATGATCATTGTGTTTTATGTACCGAAATTATCAACATCTCAATTTATTGCCTCACGGCCTTGATACACCTTCGGCTTCTTCGCTCTCGTCATTTTTAACCCCTGAAGAGCTTTTTGGTAGGCTCAGCCGGATCCCAGGCCAAGACCCTGTCGTTCATCTCTTCCAGCTTGGTCGTCAATAATAGTCGTTTTATCTCATTCCGTTGATTTTAATCCAGCAAGTCCAATCGCTCTTTCCAAGCCTCATTTAGGCCATTGGTCTTTGTGGGCCTGAAAAGGCGTTGATCCATCTTTTGCCGGTATATCGCATCAAAGAAAAAAGCTGTGCAAAATTGCATAAGATCAGACATTCAGAAGCCTCTAGTCTCCTGGCTGTGTCGCATTCGATCTGAGAGACGACACTGGCCTTGCTGGTCAACTGTATTCTCACAGTTCCTCATTGCCGCGAAAAACGTCCTTATACGACGGTCGAATACTCCTGTCCAGTTCTCAACCTGTTTTTATGCTTTTCGATAAGGAGCCACCAAGATGGTGCATGGCATGAGCTGATCGCTTCCTGAGGCGATTGTGTTACTAGTAGGTAATATCAATAGTACTGCCTCCTGCTTTTAAGTCCTTTTACAAGGCAAATTTTACGTTTGTGTAAACATTACTCGATAGAATATATTGGAACTTGAATGAGTGTCTTGATGTGTAACTACCTACTAAAGAAGGAACATGCTTGCTGTTCAATAGTAGTACCAGGTATGGATCTTCCAATGCCAGAGAAAATAGACAATGAAAGCTAGATTTACTATTGAATCAGAGAAGGGAGCGCCTTGCCAGTTATATAACCGCAAGAACCATAAGTTTCCACATCGTCCCGTATGTCCAGGTGGAGAACCTTGGAGCTTGAATGATGTTAGAGTGATCAGAATCTCGAGCATCTTCAAAATGCGGACTCGGAGCTGCTTACATATTTACTCACGCATAGATCGCAAGGTATCAAGAAGCCTCCCACAGCAGTAGCCCTGATTAGCAGCAGGGGTCGCAATGTGCCAAGCTATAAGGCTTTTCGATTAGAGGTGCCATTTACTAGTAATGGGCGAGGGTCAAGTGAAGACGAACCAGACAGCACAAGAGACGCCAATTCCACCCCCAGTATCGCAGTGAACGCAGTATTGGTCCTTGTTATGACAAGCGTCGCAGCTGTCATAGCTGCAGCCTCGCGCTTCGAGTCCGGCATTTCGCTGATCTATAGCAGCAGCATGAACTACAGAGACCGTCGAGAGGACGACAGCAAGGATCGTGGAGAGTCTCATAGTGGAAATTGTTGTAAAAGTTTAAGTGTAAATATAGAGAAGAGGTAGCTGGTAGATGGATGAAATTCTAGTAGAAGAGAGGGAATTCTTCCCTGCTTAAATAGCTTTTTCATGTACTAGTAGTACTGGGAGCTTACAAATATACAAAGTTGCACACATATTTACTCAGGTTAAGGATATGTGCCTTGGTACGTGAATCGCAAAGGTGACGTGAGCATCAAAAATAGTAATGAAGTGCAATGTAAAGCTATGCTGTTACATCTAGAGAACCGTGTGATGATCCATAAAAGGGTATGATCAGACTCAAGTATAGCCCCGGGGCAAAATTCGTGTCAAAACAACATTTGAAAGAGCCTATGAGAACGCTAATATCAAGTAATTGATATCTAGGCCTCCAATGCCAAGCGATCTATATGGCAGCCCCCAATGCCAAGTGATTTACACTTGGAGATTTCAGGCCCTGAATGATGTCACAGCGGCATTAGAATATGATCCTCCTCGATCATATCGGGCAATATGCAGCGCCCAAGTCTATTCGATGAATCAAGAGGCCATGGAATTATCCATAATAGGAATGAGCTTCTAGGTTGCATTAATACCTGATTATATCCGACTGAGTGACAGACCGAAATGACAAAAAAATGATGTTCATGGTGATGCTATCATAGATTAATCTTCCCTCATGTGCCAGTTACGTGCCAACCGCGTATGTCCCTATCTACATTAAATTTTACTAATTATTGATCATGCTTGTAATTTGTGCCCGCTTATCCACCTCTCATCTACATAAATCGTGTCGAACGCTCAAATGCACTATCTTTCTTTTCTCTCTAAACCCATTTTCTATGGCCCCCAATAATCGTGGGCGAGAGGGGCTTTAGGGCGTTGATTGGACAACACCTGCATGTCATGCGAGGGACTGGCTTGGCGCCTTTTGCCTAGTCCGTTCGCATACTGATAGACCTGGGGAGATCTAAGTCTAACTAGTGCAGATTCAGCTGCATTTCTGGAGATATCTCACAGTATGGTTGATAGAGAGAAATCTGGCTCAACGAATGAAAATCTTCCGGGATTTGAAGGTATCAATCGCTAGTTATGCTTTCAGTGGAATACTAGAGGCCTGTGATTCTTCACCAGCGAGCCACGACAGAAACATGGACAAAGACTACAAATTGGCCTTTGAATATCCATAATGCCAATTCTCCCCCGCCAAGTCCTTCCGAATCTGATAGTTCTTTTCGGCAATATCCACCAACTGCATATCAACTTCTAAGGTGCGCATTCCCTCCTCACCATCATTGAAGCTTCCAGGCACAGTTCCCAAGATAGGTAACACGACTTGACTGCAGCCGAAGAACCCCTCTTGTGCGGGACCACCGGCATTACAGTAGATCACTGCAGCCGTGTTCTCAAATGCCCGAGTAACGAGTGTATTTTGAACAAACATTTTCTCACATTCTTGGTTGTATGCAAGTCCCTCGCTGCACATATCTGACGATGTCCAGTATGAAGGGATGATGATGATTTTAGCGCCGGCTAGAACAAGCTGTCGGAATGCTTCTGGGAAAGCAAGATCCCAGCATACTAGAATGCCAACAGGCCCGAGGGGGGTATCTATAACCCTATGAGGGTTTGGGGTCGGTTGCCCTTCTTTCGCTGCCCCACGTGCATGTTCGATAAATGATGTCAATGTCCGCCGCTCGGGGATCCATAGATTTGTTTTCGTGTAAGACCCCAAGAAGCTGCCATTGTGATCGATAAAGTCGGATGTATTGAGGAGTGTGCGCCCAGCATCCTTGAGATGATTGTGAGATGGGGTTTGATTTGGTGCCTCGGAGACAACAGTGCCGGTGCATATATTGATGTGAAGCTCCGCAGCCAAGTCTTGATACTTCTGGCGAAACTCGAGAGCTTTCTCGGCAGTCAAGGCAAAAGATGGCTCTTCAGGAACCCAGCCTGTCAAATGATACTCTGGTAAAACGGCTAGCGATGCGCCTCCGCTAGCAGCAGCGCGAATCTGCTCAGCAGCACAAGAAAAGTTGTAATCGGCATCAAGGGGCTTTTTGAAAAGTATTAGCATTATGGTCCGATAACAAAATGCCACGATTTAAATTACCTTTGCCCTGCTTTGAATGAGAGCGACCTTGAAGGAAGCGTTTGGTGTACTTGTGGTCATGGCGAGTGACTTGAAACTCCAAAGGAAGAAAAAGTTGCTATCAGGAAAATTCCTATAAGCAGATTGGCTACCAAAGTTTCGAAGAACCAGATCAAAAAAGCCTCCAAGTTTCTTTTATCTTGTTGGAGCTTTTACGTTTCTTTTGTGTTGTGATAAAGGCTAGATAGAATCCATTTGAAGTTTCAATATGCTTAGCTTTCAATAACCCAATTAGGCAAGCCTAGCGGAGCCAATTCGAGTCTCCCGATTGGTTGACCACCCAAGTTGGCGCTGTGGGCACGCGTGGCTTGTCCGATGCTTCGCGTCGCCTCTTGATAGTGAAATACTAATTAGCCATTATCATGATTAGAATTCCATTTACGGAGTGGTGTCTCATAAATTGAAAGGGGCGATAGCACTTCCTAGGCTTCAACAAATATAAAGTACTATTTTTGAAGCTCCGGAACAACTTGTACATTTCCGGAGGTTGGGGTCGGACTCAAGGTGGGTATCCAGGTGCCAGTGATCCACATTATTATCATGAAATGTCCAAGTCTGTGGCGTACTATAACTATTTATATTTTAAAAAGTCTGGTCATTTATACAGATAACCTGGAGAAGATAGTATAACCAGGGCAAAATCAGATTACGATGCACAAATTTACCCCATAAGGGTCGTATATCCCTTTTCAATCATGACATCCATCCAGTAGACATCCGATTGGTCCGTTTCCATACAAGCCCACGTCTCCTTGACAAGGAGCAGCATTTGCCGTATAGGCTTCGCAGCTAGCATGTTTTCAAAACATGAAAGGCGGGAGATTATGGACTTCCTCGCCCGCACAATATCGATTTGAGTGACCGGAGCCCTCAACCTTGGGCTAGACGCGAGACTTGCCAGAGGAAGTTGCTGTGCACTGGCAGCTGAGCCGCCTGCACAGTCCAGAGCCAGCTCACTGCAAATACTCACAAGTAAAAATGGTTGAATTGATCGACTCGTCGATGACACAGGAATGTCCTGTACCATGTCGAGAATATGCAAAGCCAAGTAAATCAGCCATGCATTTTCTGGAAATTTAGCATCCGGGGTAGAGGATGTCTCACGGTCCGGGCTGAATGTGATGAATTCGTGCGTTGGGTCATTAAGTGATGAATATGGCAACAGAAGATCTGGGAAATTTCGGTAAAGTTGCAGTAAGCCCGTGCATCTATATGCCTCGGCGATTTTGAGTAAGTGATCTGGTGGGGTCATTTCATCGCCGGAGTCGGCAATCGTATCTTTATGCGGGAGCTGAATTGCACAGAGCAGAGATTGTAACTGTTCTGCCTCAAGAATGGCCTTGTGGGCTTGGTTGATGTCGTTTCTTGAGGCGAATCGGCGAGAGCGAATACGCTTTCGTTCCTTTCGGACGAGACATCCAACTTTGGCAACGAGCATCTGGATCTCAATTCCAACGCCAGTTTGGGGGTGGGGCATAAGTGGTTCATCCAACCTGTGCCCGTCTGATTGGGCTGGCTGTGCCCGCTTTTGCCTCATTCCCTGGATATTCGGCTCCCTGTCAGAAACAAAAGCAAGTAATAACTGCCAGTAGACAAGAGAATTCTGGAAAAAGGACATCTTCTGTTCATTAGGTGGACTGGTATTGCCTTGGCAGGCATTGGAAGAAAGAAGTGTCGTGGCAAGTATTTCGAACTCTGACTGGCCCACTTCGCCAGGGTTGTGCCAGGAGCGACTCATCCCGAGCATAACCAAGGCTAATAAAGACGACGTTTGTATCTGATCTTCTTGAATCTCTTCCGACAAGCATATAGATGCTTGTTTTTGAAGCTGCAGGCCAACAGAAGAGAACTTCGGCGAAATGTCAGATAAACATGCAGCTGCCATGCTCTGGGTGATATAGTAGAGGGATGAAGAACCAGACCAGGCATCGGAGATTGTGGTTCTGTATGGGTTCAATTGACCATCGTAGCAGGACATCATTCCACAGACCTCCCTGAAATAGTACTCCACCAGTATAGACGAATGATCTTGGAGGGGTTGTGCAAGTGGCGTTTGGCAAGACAGCGACATCGGGTTCGGGGATCCCAAGCTCGATGAGCCATCAAATTGCAAGTCCGAGATGCTGGTAAAGGATGATGGCCATATAGAATCGTTTTTGGGCGTCTGGCTTTTGGAAAATGTCGCTTTCCGTGGAGTTTGTCGCGACTGAAGATTCATTTCCCGAGATATATCATCAAATGAGAGTGGCGATGTAAGACTGCCATCGCCCACCGTGTCAATATGACTAGCTTCATAGGAACTTGGAACCTCATCAAATATCTCTGAACAGAATAGGTCTACCACCGATTGATGAGGCGTAGAAGACCCTGCTCGACTGAATGTGTAGTTGGTCCAATCCGAGAGAGAGCCAGCTTCAGCGCTGCTAGAACACCTTGCTTTCTTTGTGGGAGTCCTTTGACGGGTAGGCCATTTCAGATCCTTTTGATAGCCTGGACAGGGGATGCCGAGTCTCGTACAGCGCGAGCAACTGGGTCTGGTTTCGTCGCATTTCAACTAAAACATAGACTGGTTGTTGGTGATTGGAGAGCTAGGGTGGTCTTGACTGCAGGAAGTACTTACCCTCTTTGATTTGCAAGTTGCGCATCCATTGCGCGACCGAGTGATCGTTTTTCGTGTCGTTGAATTCATCTGGGGGATGTGTCGAGGTTGTCGCGTGTTGAGGTTGACGCATGGCTCGGGGGCGAGATTGTGGAGTATAACCACGGGGATCCCACGTAATGGAGGACCGCGCGGGAAAAAGCTTAGTGGAGCCCTTATCACGTTATCTTGGCTAGTTGATAAGAGAGACCCACACCGCGGTCTAAGATTGTCGTTTTCCTTTGCTAATAATTGCCTGTTTCGAAGGATCCGCGAAGGAATGGACTCCCCTAGACTAGCGCGCCACCGTCTGACCCGCCCTTTAAGAGAGACATAGTGTGGTCGCCGCATGTCATTGTGAGGATTGAAAGGCTATTTGTATCCTGTTCCTGCTCCTTTTCCCGCCTCTCTTGCTACAATCATTTTCAACAGCCTATTTTCAACCATTCGCCTCCAACATGGAAGAAGGTGGCACCACCCGAAAGCGCCATACCAATGCCACTGCAGAGGCTGATGCCTCCCTTGAGCGGATGGGCATAAAATCCGATCTAGAGCGAAATTCGTTCTCTAGCATGTCGATGCTTGGAATGGCGTTTGCTATCGTGAACTCATGGTGTGCCATCGGAACCACCGTCAATGCTTCTCTACCATCTGGCGGGCCCAGCAGCGCTGTTTGGGGTATCTTGATCGCAGGAATCTTCAACCTATGCTGTGGCGTGTCGCTTGCCGAGTTTCTGTCTGCCTACCCGACCGCAGGTGGTCAGTATCATTGGGCAGCTGTTGCCAGCTGGAAATCGACAAGACGCGCAGTCAGCTATATTACTGGTTGGATCAACCTCGCTGCGTGGGTTTGCCTAGCAGCAGCCAATTGCTTGCTTGTGAGTGGAATCATCATGAGTTATGCTGAGCTGGTGAACCCTACTTTTGAGCCGAAGCCGTGGCAGCGATTCCTGTTGTATATCGCCATCGGTGCTATCGCGTTCAGCTACAACTTGTTCGCCAATCGCTTCCTCTCCCATCTGAACAAGTACAACATGTTCTTCACGCTCGCGGGCTTCATAATCAGCTTGATAGTTATTCTCGCGTGCGCGGCTCCGGATTTCCAGAGTGCGAAATTTGTGTTTGGGGGTTTCATCAATGAATCAGGATGGCCAGATGGCTGGGCCTGGCAATTGGGTCTACTGCAGGGGTATGTTTCAAGCCTTTACTTCTAACTTCAAAGCTAACGATATGCTCAAGTGCTTTCTCCGTGACTGCCTATGACTCAACCATCCATATGATTGAAGAGATGCCGAACCCCACGACCCAAGGCCCCAAGCTGATGATATCCGCTATTGTAATGGCTGTCATTACTGGATTTGGATATATTGCCGCCGTGCTCGCCGTCATGACTGATATCCCATCGGCTATATCGGCCTCTGAGCCCTTGCTGGAAATTTACTACCAGGCCACATCGAGCAAGGCTGGTAGTATATGCTTAATGATGTTCCCTCTGCTATCATTTGTTCTATGCGCCATCGACGATATGGCCACCGCTGCTCGCATGGCATACGCGTTGGCGCGGGATGGCGGAATGCCTTTCAATCGTCATTTTGAACGTGTGAGCCCAAAGTTTGGCCTCCCCGTAGCCGGACTCATATGGTGCTTCGGCTGGGTTATTGTTCTTGGCCTTATCTTCCTCGGCTCTGACAACGCTTTCAACGCTATCATTTCTGCTGCTGTGGTTTCTTTCACTATCACCTACGCTATCCCGCCAGGAATCAACATGCTGCGTGGCCGTCGCATGCTTCCCGAAAACCGCAGTTTCAAGTTGCCCAACACTATTGGGTATATTTGCAATGCTGCAGATGTTGCTTGGGCTTTGCTCACCACTGTTCTTTTCGTTTGGCCAACATCGAATCCAACCACACCAAGCAACATGAACTACTGCATTGCCGCTTTTGGAGTGATTCTCGTGATCGCTGCGTCAAACTGGGTCTTTAGTGCTCGCAAGACCTATAGACCTCCTAAGCTGGAGCTTGTTCATGGCCACAATCTAGATGGAGTAGTGGCCGATGAGATCATACACGAAATCGGACTTGATCAGAAAGGGGAGCATAATTCAGAAAAGACAGAGTAGGTATACTGGTAATATTGCGAAGAATTAAGTTTGATACTTTCAAGAACCTTTAATATTTCAATAATCAAAGATGGGGGTTGTCTGATCAGAGTAGAAAGGAAGGTTCATTTGCCTCACTCTTTATATGTACTAAGCGCCCCGCTAGTTCGCCTCATTTCGTTGGAATGCAGCCACCCGGGCGATCACCTAGGCGAAAGCCAAGAAATCGTGTGTAACGAGCTACGCCCACCACCAATAAGATAGATCGCCATTGTTCCTGTCCAGCATTTCAGTTTCGAGAATAACAATGGCTTAGGCCCCAAGGCTTCTCTGCTGAGCCGTTATTTTGGCCTAGGCGTGAGGAAGATTTCAAGGATGGGGCTGCACAGCCTTCTTGGTTGAGATATTTAATACCCCCTGGGGCCTGCTTTCCCCCTTTGCCTGGGCAACTTTTATATTTTACACTCTTCCCAGGTCCAACGAGCTATGTCGACCAGCTGAATTTTCCATATGATTATGTGCTAGCAGACAGTGATTAACGGTAACCAAACACTGGCAGACGTCGAACAAAGGTGTGAGGCTTCAGACAACTAAATTTCTGAGTTTGCTGGCTGTGAGAATCACTTCAATTGAGCCAAGTCCTGGAAGAACGGTCTGCGGTTTTCAACTTTGAAACCTTGCAATCGGTTGTGTACTTGGACTATTCGAGTCTACAGCGATCTATAACTAACAACAACGGACAAGCCTATTTTAGCCGGCAGAAAAGTGGACCCCCACTCAGTATGGGGACAGCAAACGGTTTGTAGGGAAGGCACGAGGGACTACTAGGCAGAAGGGCAACAGCAACAAACAGAAAGAAAAAGGAAAGGAGGGAAAAGAAAACAAACCAAATGAATTCCCTGGCTCGGTTTCGACCTCTCGACCTGGAAAAAAAAAACAAAAAGATGATAGGCACGCATCCGTCCCTGTGCGTCTGTTCAAAGCCTCCTCACTCTTTCCCCCCCGGATATTTGTCTGTGCCAATTCCACTTGACTATTCGGGGGCTTGGTGCCCGGAGAGACTTGTTTCTCATTCTTAACGGTGCCTGTGCCTACTATTCCCCTAACAAATTTGGACATAGCTACTACACATCTCCTCTCCTCTGCTCACTTCTGCACTGAACAACCCACAAAGCTACATTATCAATTATGAAGTATCTCGCAATAGAAAGGTTCGAGCATGACCGGCACATAGTAGACTTGGAATATGAGAAAAGATCACCCCGAAACTAATGTGAGCAAGCAGGTGTATTAAGAGAAGCCATTACCGCAGAAATAGTGTACAGTATTCGATATCACAGCTACAAATTCAACTACAAGACCTGTTAATGTTGCAGAAAAGACATGACGGCCGTCATCCTGGCAGTTCAAAGACGCTGCCACTTTCTTCTCTCGGCTGTTTTGTCACAATGATTGTCTCAGTCTCATTTGACGATGGAAGTTCCACTTGACGCAAGTTCATAAGCCCCATCACGAGGGCTGGCGTATGAGCTTCCTCCCACTGGCTCTGGCAGCTGAATCTTACGGAGTTTCCGCGAAATAAAGAAAAAGGCAGCCCCGATGAGTGCAAGTGCCAGGACAGTAGAAGCGAGTCGTTCCGAAGTTTGTATCAGAATTGAACCCTTTGGTCGGTCACACTTGACTTTACAGCTTACTATAGTTTGACGGCCAATGTGTTGGGTTTGCTTTGACATTTAATGCTCCGCAGAATACCTCTGCGTTCCTCAAGTGGGCACCCACAGACATCTAAATCTATTATACAATGTTGTTGTTACATGAAAATATATCCGACAGGTAGACACCCTCGTCTTTACCCCCAAACCACCCCTTCTCCTCATCGATGCCTGGAACCCGCCATGCAGAGAGTGGAGAGTCATACATAATATACAATTTTGCGCAAAGGCATCGATGGTTGACCTGGATCCACCAATGAGACCACCACGCACCAAGAAATGGATACGTGCAAGATCCGTCCCGCCCGTCCGGGCTTAAGCTGAAGACTCTGGCTTGGTAGGTTCCATAACCTGATCGCCTTCCAAAGTGAAACTCTTCACTGTGCCATCGTCCCAGAATTCCAGATTACCATCTGTACGACCATGCTGCAACGTTTGACCTTTCTCGCTGAGGAGATCTTCCAGTGTGGTACCCTTATCGAAGAAGATGCCGAGGTGATCGCTCATGACGTGACGGTTCTGGCAGGAGGGGCATTGGATGAGGACGGTGCCGCGGTGGTAGCCTTGTTTAGACATGCGGTGAGAAGAGCGCTCGCCACATGGCTTGCAGGTGAAAGTGATGCGATAGGCCTCCTCTTCTTTGCGACGCTCCTCGTTCTTTTGCTCGCGCTCGGCGTCGGTCTCAGTTTGAGCCGGGGATTCGGTGAGAGGCCGGGGCGCGGTGGAGTTGAATCGGTATAATGACGGAAGGACTCCGCGCTGGGATCGAAGAATGACGAGTGATGGTAGGCTCCGCTTTTGATGGAGTAGTTGTGAAGAGTAGAATCGGGAGACAGGTACGCGACTCGATGCGAGGGCCGAGGTTGGGGCGGAGGAGATTAACGAGCGCAAAGGGCGGAGGCCCTGTGATGAGAAGGGGCGCATGTTGTATTATAGAGATTTTTCTCCTCCACTTAACTGTAATGATGGGGGCTGATTGAATGAGGGAGTGTGAAGAAAGAAAAGAAAGGGCCTGAGCCAACGACGTCAACGTCAAAGCAAGGCGGTGGCGGGTCAACAATCTTCCGGTGGCACTTCCGCGGAGAGCAAAGCAGCTCTTCTTTCTTTCCTTTCGACTTCTACCGACTACTTCTACCCTCAACTGCTTTCTTTTTGACTTTATTTCCTTCTCAGCTTCCTCTCATCCATTCCATCTCCAAGATGGCCGCCATGAGGGCTCGCAACAAAATACGAGCTCCTCGTCGGGTATGCCGGACTATTCTGCCCTCCCCTCCCCTCTTTTTGGATTGGAACTCGACACTGATATTTACCAAACAGGGCTTTCCTTCTGCTAAAACAGACGACTTCGATTCCAGCTGGAAGGTCCTCTCAGCTTCTCTAACCGAAATAAATACCAAAAATGCCTCTGCCCTGTCCTTCGAGGAGATCTACCGCAGTGCCTACAGAATTGTGTTGATGATGCGGGGGGGACGATCTTTACGAAAAGGTCAAGGGCCTTGAGGAGGATTGGCTTCGCGACAACATTCAACACCAGGTCACCGAGTCGATCTCAGCAAGTCTGATACGTCCCCAAGGCGTGGTGGAAATGCAAGACCAGTCGAACGAACGCCGAGCTGCGGGGGAGAAGTTCCTGGGCGTGCTTAAGGAGAGGTGGGAAGACCATCAGCTTTGCATGGGCATGATCACCGATGTCTTGATGTATATGGTTAGTGGTTCCGTCGCCGCACACGCAGGGGGCAGATCTAATAGTCCCTCCCAGGATCGAATTATTTCCGCAGACCGAACGAAGCCTTCTATCTATGTTGTCGCCATGGCCCTCTTCCGAGATCACATCCTCCGTGCCGCCGCCCGTGCCGAGTCCGAAACCACCGTATACGATATACTCGAATCGACAATACTATTTATGGTCCAGTTGGAACGGAACGGTCATATCATTGAGCGGCCTTTGATTCGACATTGCATCCAGATGCTCGAAGGACTCTATGAGAACATGGATGAGGAGGAGGGTGCCAAGCTTTATCACTCGATGTTTGAGCCTGCCTTTTTGCGCACAAGTACAGAGTTCTACCAAGGCGAAGGGAAACGCCTCATTGATATCGGAGATGCAAGCACCTTCTGCCGTATTACCTCTGAGCGAATTGCGGAAGAACAAGAAAGATGCCGTTACGTCTTGGCGTCGGCGACTGAATCCAAAATCCTCCATATTTTGGACGAGGAGTTAATCCGAAAGAACATTGAGGAGGTCGTGAAGCTAGAGGGTACCGGGGTTCGACATATGCTGGACCACAACCAGCTGGATGGTCTTCGAAATGTTTATCAGCTCAATGCTCGAGTGGACCCGAAGAAGGATGCTCTCGTTAGAGCCATCAACAAGCGGATTGTTGAGCTTGGCAAAGAGATCAATGCTTCGGCTCTTACATCTTCACAAGGCCAGGCGTTATCTGGTAAAAGCACAGAGGAGCCGAAGAAGGCAGAGAAGTCGAAAGAAAAGCCGGTCAACCAACAAACAGTATCTGCGATTCAATGGGTGGATGATATTCTGGCCCTGAAACGACAGTTTGATACCGTCTGGGAGACTGCTTTCTCGTCTGACCAAGGTCTAGAAAGTTCGATCATGGGCAGCTTCTCGGATTTTATCAACATCAACCCACGAAGCTCAGAGTACCTTTCACTCTTTTTCGACGAGAACTTGAAAAAAGGTATCAAGGGCAAGACCGAGATTGAAGTTGACGCTCTTCTTGATAACGGCATCACTCTGCTTCGATACATCAAGGATAAGGATCTCTTCGAGACATATTATAAAAAACATCTGTCCCGTCGCTTGTTGATGAAGCGCGCCTCCAGCATGGATGCTGAGCGGCAAATGATTTCCAAAATGAAACTGGAGGTTGGGAACCAGTTCACCCAGCGCATTGAACACATGTTCAAGGATATGACCGTCTCCGAGGATTTATCAGCAAGCTACAAAGCGCATATTGCTCAGAGTGCGGAGCCCGACCCAAAGCGCATCGACCTAGATATCAATGTTCTCACAAGCACGATGTGGCCCATGGAGATGATGGCCAGCAGAGATGGCCACGTCCAATTGCCATGCACTTTCCCCAAGGAGATCGAGAGCTTGAAACAGAGCTTCGAGAAATTCTATCTCGGCAAACACAGTGGACGAAAACTCTCTTGGCAGGCTGGAATGGGTACCGCTGACATCCGTGCTACATTCCGACGGGCGAGCGGCAAGACCCAGCGATACGAGTTGAACGTGTCAACATATGCCCTGATCATTCTCTCCCTCTTCAACGACCTACCGGATAGTGAATCTTACACCTACGAAGAAATCCAGGGTCGCACCAGCATTCCCCAAAATGACCTCATTCGCAATCTCCAGTCACTCGCTGTGGCGCCGAAGACAAGAGTTCTTAAGAAAGAGCCGATGAGCAAGGATGTTAAGCCTACAGATCGGTTCTTCTTCAACAACGAGTTCCAGAGTCAGTTCGTCAAAGTGCGGATTGGCGTCGTCAGTGGCGGCTCCAATAAAGCGGAGAACCAGGATCAACGCAAGGATACCGAAAAGAAGCTCAACGAGGAGCGTGGCAGTACAATTGAGGCGGCCCTCGTTCGAATCATGAAGTTCGTTGACCCTATCCCACTTGTAGTTGATCTTTTGCTAACCTCTCCCAGACAACGCAAAAAGTTGATTCACTCTCAGCTCATGACAGAGGTCCTTGCGCAATTATCCGCTCGCTTTGTACCAGATGTCAACATGGTCAAGCGTCGAATTGAGAGCTTGATTGACCGCGAGTACCTGGAACGAGTCGGCGAGGAACCACCCACGTACGGCTACGTTGCCTGAATAATTTTCAAATGGTACGATGATGACGATAATGACATCCCGATGTTTATGTTTCCTTTCGCTCGCCGATTTCCGTTATTTGCCATGGCATTTATTCAGTTCGGGGTTTTTTTTTTTCATCCTTCACGTCGCATAACCGGTGTTTTGATATTAGCGGAGGGCGTTACGCCTACGGACGGCGACGATTGAATGTTCATAGATGACGACCAAAGGTCTCGGCCAGGGATGTCCTGATATCCCCAGCCATAATTCAAATGAAATAAATGACAAGCCATGATGATCCAAAATAATGCAGTACATCACAAAAAATCCCAACAACGCCATAAATGCGACCTGGCGACTTTGCTCTCCAAGGTTCCCCCCTCCAAGCAGGTCCAGCCAAGCAGTAAACATAACCCATGCAAGTAAACATGAGCACGAAAAAAGATATAAGCGCAGCCAGCAGCAGCTTCACAACAACTCAACCTCTCCCTTCAACCAAGCAGCCCTGACCCCCTCCCACCTCACAACCCAAACATCACCCATCCTCATCGTAACCCCAATATCCTCCTCCTGCTCCCCCTCCCCCACAATAAGAACCGGCACCGCCGCACCAAGACACCTCACGAAAACAACCTCCCGTGTCTCAGGCCCCTGAATCATACTAGTCCCACCAGCATTATCATCCAACCGTCTCAACTGCCTCGGAAAAGCCCCCATAAACGACCCACTATAGTGGCTGGCGAGTAATTTCTGATGCGCATGCACGAAACTCGCCTCGCTCTCAGAGAGCGGGTCGAAGGAAGCGATGGCCGAGATGTCGGGTACCGAGTCTTCGGGCATTGGTTGTGACTGCGATTGCGACTGCGACTGTGATTGAGAGAGATTCTGGTTTGTGGAGGAGAGTTTGACGAGGTAGTGCATGCTGTATTTTGTGAGTTTTGCTAAACGCGTGCGGAGGAGGCTGCGGATTATATATTGGGTTCGGGCGAGATCTGTTTGTAGGATTGAGAGGCGGAGGTTTAGGTTTGGGTTGTGGTTTGCGTTTGCGTTTTGGTTGTGGGTTGTTGGTGGGGGTGCGTCTGCTGATGAGGCGGCGATGTCTTCGATTGATTCGATCTGAGTGGGTTGGTCAGTGTCAGGTACATTTGCTGCTGCTTCTGCTGCAATTGGCGTACCTGCATGCGGACGCGATCCATCATTCGATCCATTAGAGCTGTTGGCCAGGGGAGGACTTCTGAGACGGCGCGTTCGGAGACCCAGAAGCGTGTAAGTGATTGGTGGTCTAGGGATGTGGATTCGGGGCTTGCGCCTGGCCCGTGATCGACGGAGGCGAGGATGTCGTCGATGTCCATGGTGGGTTGGGCTGGATTGGAGGGAATTGGGGATTGAGGGTGAGATTGCAAGGTTGAGGTGGAGGGGGATCGCGACGCGAAAATTGCGGAGAGCGGAGATGGCGGTGGGTCCCGTGCATACCTTAATTAAAGAGCTACATTTATCCATACTTCTAGTAGATATAGTATACTAGATACAGTATACTCTATAGCAATTAGATGATATCGTTCAATTGCTCATTCCATTGCTGAAGTTAAAGTTGAAGATGACACAGACAGAATCAGCTGGCTATTAGTATGGCATCTAGTTATACTACTAGTACTAACTACTAACTACTAACTACTAACTACTTCATGACCAGCTATTTTACGATTATTTGGAGGTTGTTAGATAGAAACAGCAGTAGGTAGTGCCTGTATACTACTAATAGTAATAGTACTAATTGCTAAGTATAAAATGCATAATCCCGCTTGACGTGAACTGCAAAATGAAGACCATGAGCCCGTTGGACAGTTTGCACCCTCGTATGAGAGCTGTGCAGAAAGAGCTAGAGAAACATCGAAATGCTGTCCCAAGAATCTCAGAGGCCGTTCCTTCCACTACGCCTTCGACCAACCACACTTCAGACCACAACAATCTATGGGATATCGATCCTGATCCCCTTCGAAATTGACACTTCCGCAGACCTCGGGTCTACCTAATTCACTATGCAATCCAGCATCGCTTACATCCTTCTGTAAAAGATCTCCTTCGGAGCATCTGCAATGTCTATGTGCATCCGCTGCTTCTGATACAACGCTGGAAGAACATGCAAGCAGGCCGCGTCACAAACTACTGGGAGAGACGAAAGGATGAGATGGAAGATGAGGATGGGAGATCTATGCGATGGAGAGAATCCTCACGCTATATCTACCAATCCAATGACAAACGGCGTGCAATGGGTGCAACGCCAACAGAGAGCAATATGCAATACAGACAAGGATAGTGGTACCCTCAGTACAAACCCAGGCTAATATTACAGGGCCAAAACAATGCGCAATTTGCAAGAGGATGTTCAATAGATTTACTTGCTTTGGATTCAAGTTCTAATTTGATAAGCGACTAATTCGCGACCATCTCAATTGGAAATTCGAGCGCAGTTTAAACTGAGTTTATATTATGGCGAAGCACGGTGCCTTTTGCATATTTCCGCAACTCAATTTGATGAATGCCCACTGGCAGTGTTTATACCCAGGTGTACCTCCGAGTCCACACTCAAAACACGGTGAGGATTTTATTTTCAGTATAAAGCATCCGCGAATAAAGAACGATCGCTGAACCTCCCAAGGACATGACACCGGCAAAGATCTTCACATCCAGCCAACCACCGGCCGCATTTTGCAGGATAGCTCCACCGACAGGTGCCATGGTCAGGGCGGGAATAGAGATGGAGAGGAACATAATGCCCAGCCGGTAGCCGATCTCGGGCAGTGGTGACACCGACGCGGGAAGGGCGCCAGAAAGACCTATGAACGCTCCCGAAAAAAAGCCGAACATGATGGCGAAGCCGATCACGACGGAAGAGTGCGTGGCGGGGATCCAAACCGCAAGCTGGGTGATTCCGGAAATACTACAGGCGACGATGAAAATGTTCCATCTTCCAATTTTATCGGCTCCGTAACCGGACGCCAGGCGGCCAAAGAGACTTGGGTATAGCTTTTAGCGTTCTGCAATGATCTGGAGCTGGGATCATGCTAAAACTGGGCTGATTTTTAACCTACCTCGCTGCATTGAAGATGGAGACCAAGTATTGAGACATTTGCTCAGACATATGCGCCTCTCGCGAAGCCTGTACGGCCATATAGTCAACGGGAATAAGGATACCATAGGTCAGGATGAATGCACCCAGTAGCAACATGACAAACGGTAGCTCTTTAAAAGGGGCAGTCAAACGGCCTAGAGGCATCTTTTTAGGGACAGGCTTTGTTCTCGGTCGGATCGTGAGGATTGCAATCAGCTGCAGGCCAAGGATCAGGAATGCTGCCGTCCTCATAGCCCAGGGGTATCCAGTGCTTTGAATCATGCGGCTGATCATAATTGGGAATATGACGCCGCCGAGTGATCCGCCGGTAGCCATGATACCCATAGCTGCGCCACGCTTTTTGGAAAACCAGGTTGCCACGCAGGCAAGTGCTTGATAACAGACATAAGGTTTAGCTTGAATGCCAATGGGGGGAATTCGGCTTAGACTCACCCGGCGAGTAAAGACAAGCAACGCCGATGGCACTGCAAATACCTTGTGACAGAATGAATTGATAGTATGTTTTCGCCAGCGATGCCATCATCAGACCAAAAACGTGAAAGACGGTCCCGGCAATTATGAGTGGCCTAGGCCCGTATTTATCGAAAAGTATGCCAACGACTGGGCCGAGGGCAAAAACGAAAAATATTTGGAGGGACGGAATCCAGGAAATGGTGCTGCTAGAATAGTTTTTCAGAGGGCCAACCTCATAATATGCCTGAAAGCTACCCATACCTAGTGAGAAAAAAGAGATTGTCAGTTTATTGCATCCAGCCACTGGAAAGGGACAATTCAATTATACGCACTGTTGATCCAGCCTGGGCTTGTGAAGGAGCAGCACCATGCTCCCAGAACAACCAACCATGCAACGGAACCGCCATCGGGTGGGACATCGTCCTCAACTTTAGCAGCGTCGTCCGTTGAGTCTCCTTCGTGTTTGAGTCCTCCAACTGACTCCTCGAGATCTGAATCTCGTCGTACACCATTCTCGGGATCGACCTTGAGACTCATCGTTGAAACAGAGAGGGGAAAACAACCAAATTGACTCAATTAATCAAGGAAATATAATATTCTATTCGTTAAGGGATGGTTGGAACAGAGGACTCAATGGTATTTTTCAAATTAATTCATCCGGGAGTCGACTTTCTTATCGATATACTTTTAGTATACTTGTAGTATACTCAGGAAGCTCGGAGGCGGACGATGGGCGGGTCTTTGCGGAGGGTGGGATGATCTGTGATTGGTGCGTTGTGGCGGAGGCGGAGATAACAACAAGTGCGGACATAAGAATAGACTATAGCGACGAGTCCAAGTCTCTTTCTCCATCTCTCTTACATCTTCGACCGCCCCCACGCACAATATAATGAGATTATGAGTCTTCCTGGCGGATCTTCAGTCTATCTCCGCCCACGTTCAACCTATCGGCGCGATAAACCGCAGCTTTCTTGCAATCACTGCCGTCAGCGGAAGTATGTTTTCGTCCGCTCTGCCATCGATAGAAACGGAGAAAGAGCTAACGCAGCGAATAGACGGAAGTGTGACCGCGGAAAGCCATGTTCCTTTTGCATTGTAAGCTCCCTAGCCCCTAATCTCGAGAGAATGACAAGCCAAGGGTGTTACAGCTGACAACGCCATGCAATGTGGATCAGAAACATCACCTCGCACCGACGTGCATCTACGCCGACTCGTCAATCCCTTACACCTCAACCCCACCAAGAAATTTCACTCTAGGGATTAGCAAGAAAACGGCCGGTGAGATATACGGATTGGCTACGCCAAGCAGTTCAGCTTCTTTTTCATCGCCCGGGGCCACGGATTTGGAATTAACCAAGTCCGGGACTGGCTTTAAAGATTCTACTCACTGGACCTCCGTTCTGGACGGCGTATCAGAAACGAACGGCCATTCTAATTTACCCTCCGCTTTTCAATCGGAGATCACTTTCAAACAGGATTCGTTGGCTCCTAATCAGAATGTGCTCCTCTTCCAGGGATGCAAACATGCCACTGACCAAGAAATCCTCGATTCGATGCCGCCCAAAGGAGAATGTGACCGCTTAGTCGCAATCTACTTCCGGGCTCAAGAATATCGATGTGAGTGGTCCTGTAGGCGAGGAAGGCAATCCTCATTCTGCCCTTTCTGATGCTATACTTTACAGCTGTGATACACCCGGCCGAGTTCTTAAAAAGGGTAGGTACTCACAGATGACGCGAAAGGACGAAAAAGTAACCGCATTAACTTAGTATAACCTCTTTTGGGAGAACCCTAACGGAGCGACTGTCCCTTGGCTCGGTCTTTTGTACAGTATCTTCTGCTTCACCATTCATGGCAAGAGACAGGATGGCGGTACCTCGAACCTCCAGGATACCGGTTCCTATGCTTGGTCACCTGCAACCTCGAATAAGATTTTGAACTACCGAGAGAAGATTGTGCAATGCCTCGTCCGGGGTCAGTTTGCCAAGGGTGGTCCTGACATTATGGAAACTATGGTTCACTACTTGTTGATTGAGAGCTACATGAACAAGGAGTCCAACATCGAGGTCTGGCTCTTGATGGGTAATATTGTCCAAATAGGTACGTGTTTATGATTTTATAAGTCAACGTTTCGCCTGCTGATAAGTCCGCGCAGCTATTAGAATGGGCTACCATCGAGACCCGCAGCACTTCAAGTCCCTATCTCCCTACGAAGGCGAGATGAGGCGCCGCATGTGGGCTATAATATATTCCCTTGACATAGGATTCGCAACGCAGATGGGTCTGCCAAGCAGTATTAAGTCTTCCCTCAGCGATACCCTGCCACCTCGGAACCTCCAGGATCGTGATTTTGACGCCGACTCGATTGACCTTCCACCCGCAAGACCTATGAATGAGCTTACTTCAAGCACCGTGATTCTCTCGAAGCTTCATGTGGCTACTAGCTTAGCCATAGTATCGGATATGATTTGTAGTCCTAAACCGCTATCACACGAGGACCTCAAAGCGGCCAATTTGGAGTTGGACTTGATGCATGCAACGATTCCCGAGCCTTGCAAGTTACGGCCTGTATTGGAATCTCTGTTGGATCCCCCAAGCGTCGTATTTCAGGTCGGTGTTCTGACCAGGTATCACAAAGGCATACTGGGGAATTGAGCGCCTGCTAACATCGTCATCTTTATTAGCGTATGAATATTTACATGCATTACCAAAGATCCCGGATCCTGATAAATTGGAAATTTCTCCGAACCTCGAAGGATACGACTCAGACCGATCAGTCCTGGAATATCGTGATCGAAGCATCCTCGGAGATTATGCGGCTGCAGCACCGCAATGCAGAAGAGTCCCAAGTCTTGGACGCATTTTGCCCTCCCGGTATGGTGGACTCCTGCTTCATAAATAACGGGTACTTTCTAGCTGCAAGTATCATATGCTTTCTGGTTCGGCATCGCAAAAATATGCTCCCACAGGAGTATCTTTCTGAAGTGCGAGCACTTCTCGAGAGGAGCTTGGCTATCTGGAGCCACAAACCTGACTTGTCGAGAGAAGAAAGCAGAGTAGTCACGACTCTGAGGCTCGTGCTCGAAAGGCCCGATGAGGCTACTTGCCACAGTACAATAGAAGCAGCGGCGCCACCTCAAACGGACGAAGGTGAGAATCAATGATCCCCAGATTCGATTCAGACCTAACTAAGATTATGTGCGCCCGTCCACAGATAAGTTCGAGAGTGACCACATGGCTTTTTGCAATGATGCCTCTTTCTTCGATGATCTGCCTTCAATGATGGCGGAGATCGAAAATATGGACTTTCTTTCATTGCCTACGATTTCAATGATTGACGACTGGCCCAGGTAGTGTGGACGAAATGAGCATCAGAAGCAACCTGTATTGACTACAGCCCCCAACCACCTGCAGATTAACAGGTCCGTGTTTGAAGTACGATTTATTTAGACTTCATACCTCACTTGCAAAGTAGAGTAAAAGTGGCTTTGTTCTCATTCCTCTACAAGGGCATTACACTTGACTTCGTTGCTCTCCAGTGCCATCACCTCGTACCCCAAAGATTCCTTTTATCCGAGCCCGCGAAGACTCCTTCATGTTCTCCTTTGAGATATGTGTGTACCTCTTCAGCCCATTTGTGTTAAACGCAAGAGCTATGAAGATTGCAGATATGGCAGTAGATACTCCAACTAAGTTAGACGAACACAGAGTATGTCAGCCAGCCAGCCAGTCTTTGAATCTGAAAGATGGCTCACTCACAGATAATGGGAAATATCCATGATCCTTTGTATTCAACGCTACCATTCTGGTGAGGAAAGTCGGAAACGTTCAAGGCAAAAAGACTCGTCAAAAACGACGCGGGTAGCTGAACAGATTAGCTATTAACTCAACGACGGAGGAATGATCACATACAAAAATTATGGTGACAATCGTGAATGTCATCACAGTATCACTTTGCCTGCGTGTAGCTTGTGCCTCGACAATGCCAGCTTCCTTTTGCTTCAGATCTAGCAATGAGTTGATATCACCCTGAACACTCTTTGCATCTTCAATCATACTCTCAACTTCAATCTTAATCTCAGACGCGCTGACAGCTCGACTGATTTTCACCTTAGTTGCGACTCTTTTCCAGGCATTATCCACACGTTCTTGGTCCTGGGATAGGGCTTTCAGTATATTTAACTCATCCAAGACATCTTTGATCTCCTCCAATAGCCGGGTCTCGTCTAGGATATTCTCGTATGGATTCCCCAAATCGTCTGAGATGTCTGAATTGCCTTCAATTTTATTCCCCATCTCCACCCTGTCTCTCCCTTCTCTAGGCTTGTTGGGTGTTCGGGAACTCCGCCAAAACGCAAGGAACCGCTGAGGGATAGTTTGCGACTTCTTCGAATTGGTCTTGTCCAAGGCTTCGCGGAATTTGGTAAACAGCTTTATCTCATAGTCGCGCTGGATCGAGCTGGGTTAGCCTTGTCGTCTCGTCGTCACTTCGGTATAGCGTTGGTACCTACCATTCTCTGGATTGATTTCCGGTAAGCATCAAAAGGCGATATCCCGCTATCCTCTGAATTATTGAGCTCAATATCCCGAGCATCGAACAAACCTCTAGCCGTGTCCATGATGATATCAGCAAGGTGATATATCACCGGTGAGTGTTTGTCGTCCTCGTAAAGCTTGTCCAGATCAGTCTGGTGGATGTTGTCAAAGACACGTTGAAAGAATGTCTTTTTGATATCCTTGCTCTCTTCTGTGGTGCTGGTGATAATTGTGTCTGTATAACAGGGGAGTTAGGATGGAAGATTGGACAAGAGATAGGAAAGGTAGGGCATGCCATCATCCAGAATCCACAGCCAAAGTTGATTGACCGTTAGAATTTGAGCTTTCTTTTTATCTTTGGCATTTCCACTTTTCCCAGACTGGCCGGCTGGATTCCCTTTGTTGTCCGTCTTGGTTGATTCATGATCAAACAGCCGTCCAAGTACCTGAGAACAATCCCGGCTGTTGGTGTCTTGGAGCGACTCGTAGTAGTATTGATCGAGAGTGAGATCTTTGTGAATGACTCGCTTTCCAATGCTTTCCTCGGATTGTGGCCAATATGGATCTAGCTGAACGGTTTTATCGAGATCTTCTTGGTTGTGCTTACGATCATGATTGGCACTATTTCGAGGGCCCTGGGGCTGGTTTGTTGCGGTTTCGAGTGTCATATTCCCTGTCCTTTTTTCTGTGTTTTTCGAATCTGGAGATTGGGATGTAAACTTGAACTTTGAGGATGGGCCATTACCAGGGTAGTCAGGATTTCCTTTACGGATGCTGGGCTTGACTTCATTTCTTGCAGGTGCGTCTCTCCAGAATATGTATGGCACCTATGCAGAATATTCATTTAGCCTCCAAAGTTGGAACTTGAATGAGCTCAAATGGCGAAAGGACTGACATAAAGACTCAGCATCTTAGCCTTGTCGGACTTTTCAATCTGACAATTCGGTCTCATGTAGAAGGTTTTGCCCCCTGAAGGAATCTCCATCCAACTTTTTTCCACTAGCCCGGCTAAGTGGAAATGTTCGCTATTACTCCTGCCTCTATCAACTGACAATCGAACCATGAGATCCTAAATGTATTAGTATGTGATGCACTGAAGTTCAAAATTTTAATACCTCAACATATTGTAGCTAATTTAGCATTAGTATTCCAACTAGTATATCACTTCCAAGATTTGCCAGCGCTTTGATTCAACTCACGTCGTTTTTTGGTAGATGAATCCAGCGGAATTTGTGTTTCACCCCGCTGGCGGAACTTTGCTCAAAATCTGAAGAATTGCCCTTTTTCTCATTCTTGGAATCATTTTTGTTTCCAACCACCTTTCGTTTTGTTGCATTCCCCGTCTTTTTGGTTTCTTTTCCGTGTGCCTGTGGCTCTGTTTCGGGTGTTGTCCCGGTAGAAGACCAGAGGCTATTTTTGTAGTCTTGGAACTTATGGAATTCGTTATCTGCCATGATAGACTCTGGTCCATGAGCTCGAATCAAATCATCAATGTCGGCTCGTCTGAGCTTGAGATTGACCTGATGGGGTTTTACAGAGAAGTCGAGGAGCGTTGCAATCAGCGAACCCTTTGCTGGTGGGTCATGTTTAAATTGAGGACGACCTCCGTCATATACCTGGGCACGTATTGGAGGGGGATTTTTGAGAATCCGTTGGACCTCGTCATCTGGAGGGCTGTCTTTTAGCGATGTTTCGCTGCGGGTCAGTTTCTCGCACTCCTTTATATCCGTTTCGCCAAGATAGCGGCCGCTGGATAGTAGCCACCAAAGAGCGACTGGAAAATTATTCTCCACGATGAATTTCAAAGGCGAAGGTTGTTGACCGGGCTGGTTGGAGGGTAGACCTCTCACCACATTCATGAAGCCATACAGATATTTCGGTTCGCCCGTAGTGTAGCGCCAAGCTGCCACTCCCATGACGAACTCGGCGATTCGCCTTTCTTCGAGTGAAATTCGCAAGAAGATGTTGTGAATTTGTACCAATTTGAGCGCTCTGATCCAAAGGCTTCTCTCCAGGGTTGAATTTTGCTGCCGAACTGCAAGTGATATCACGGTATCGAGATCCTCCGTCTCCTGAAGAATGGCATCCAGTATCTTTAGTGACGCTGATTTCGCTGCATGATCTCTTGCATCTCCTGATTGATATTCCGCCGAATCTCCTTCCGTATGAAGTGAATCTAGAAACCTTTCAGCGAGATCAGTGTTTTCTCTACTTGCTGCAAGATGAAGCGGAGTCATCTTCTTGGTCCCCACTTGCAAGACGTAGGACTCCCAGTCCTTCAATAAATTCAGGCTCTGGATATTACCAACACGTGCGAAGAAATGAAGCCATGTGTTTCCTTTTTCGAGTTCAATAGACGTGATGTGCTTCATGGCGACCTTGAGCAGGTTATTGTCACCATTTGAAAGGGCCCAGTAGATAACAAAGTCAATCTTGGCTTTGAAGGTTGAAAATCTGGTTGTATCTTCGTTTTTCTCGTCAAGTCCCTCTGAAAGCCACGACGAGACAATCCCTCGTTCAGGCTCCGGTGAGTAATGTATTTCATCCAGACATGGATCGTCAGGAACGTAGATGTGTGATTCCAATAGTAGAACTATACATTCCTGATCTCCAGTCTCGATAAGCGTCATCAATGGCGTTTGTCCCGACTTATTAGTTCCATTTGCGAGTGGTCTCAATTGATCGCGCTGGAGTCTGAGAATGATTTGAATAACATCGGGATTGGGTTCTTGACAAGCAATCTCGAGAATATTGTTTTGGGAGTTTGTTATCGCTGTCAAATCTGCGTTATCGTTCAAAAGGTATCGCATGACGGAGGTTGAACTGCTGAAAGTAGAGTTGAGTAGAGGGGTAAATCCCCACACATCCCTGCTCTCAATATTCGCATTCTGCTTGTGAAAGAATTCGACCAGACCCAAATGATCCTTCATAGCTGCAATAAGAACCGGGGTCTCACCGTCATTGTTCCGTTTGTCTAAAAGCTCAGGGTGATCCTTCACGATTCTTTTGACCAAGTTCAAACAACCTTGCGGATTTGTAGGAGGATTCGTATCCTCCTCTTGGAATCGACAGCATAGATGAACCACCGTGTTTCCCTCATCGTCTGACGCTAGATGGTATGCTTCCTTGTCCAAGAGAAGCTTCACAATCCCGAACTGACCACAGCGAGCCGCAACAAGAAGCGGTGTTTCCCCTGATTCGTTTGGTTGTTCCATGATATCGATTTTATATTGTAGTAACATTCCGATAATTTGCGTATGCTGAGGACCTGGGATACAAGACAGGCTTCCCATAGTTCCTTTACAGGCGAGGTGCAATGCAGTGTCCTTGTTGGAGTTCTGGGCAGAAAGATTGGCACCTTTCCTAGCCAGATATTCAAAAGCCTCCCAGTATCCCCAACAAGCCGCAGTCAGAAGTGGTGTTTCCCCAGCATCATTTGATTTCTCTAGGAGGCCGCCATGTTCCGTCAACAATGCATTAATGATTCGCATGTATTCGAGCTTTTTAACATCGACCCTTCCCCTCAAAATTCCCATGCATGCGAGATGCAGTGCCGTATTCCCCTGATTGTTGCTGCCCCATGGTACATTGTCTTGGAAGAAATCGCCGAAAGCACTCCAGCATCCACAGAGAGCGGCAGAAAGCTCTGCTTTGTCCGAGATTTGACTTGAAAATCTCCTAAAAGAATCCTCTAGATCTTTGATGGTGATCTTTGCGCCCTTATGCAGAAGATATGCAAGTGTTTCATGCCGCGCCCCAAAGACCGCATCAAGCAAAGGACTCACACCCCAACTATTCTTAAACTCGAGTAGATCATTCCCTCCTTTCTCAAGAATTTGAGTGGCGGTGTTTCGATGGTCGAAGTGAGTGGCCATGAAGAAAGGAGACTGACCACCCCTAGTTCGTGTACCAAAATCGGCACCTCGGTCCATAAGAATGTCCACGATATTACGTTGACCCAATCCCGCCGCCAGAACCAGAGGGGTCAGTGCTTCCCCTGTAAGCTCGTTGAATTGTTCGCGCTCAAAGATGAAATCAAATTTCGCTTCGAGCACATCTGGGTTACTCTGGAGGATCGAGACAACATCATCCTCATCATTGTCGACAATGGAATTTTTGAGTCTTTCAGTCGCTATCCGATCATCTTCAGCGGTGGCATCTTCTTCAATGGTAGAGTCTTGTCCGCTTTCGTCGTCATGGATATGTTGAGCTGAGACGTCGGGGCTTTCTCTGTTGTCTTCTTGAGGGCCGACCGTGCTGTGAATAACGGACGAGTCTCCAGCCTCCTCCACGGGGTCCATTTCATCGCGGACATCGGAAGAGCCTCCTGGTCCCGATATGGTCAGTTAAAGGGCGTATTGGCTGTGCAGGGGGATACCAACTATTATTGTTCTCCGACATGATTTCGGATCAAAATCGAGGGCTCAGCCACTAAGTCGAGCTGGATAGTCCAGACAATCACCTAAGTTTCCCTGGGCGAATTCTCAGGGTGGAAAGATCACGATAAGTGAGACGAAAAGTTCCGACCACGCTTACCCAAAGTACGAACCACAAGTGACAAGGCTAATCTGTGACGAGGCACGAATCTTGCATATTAGGTCCACAACTCAGCAAAGAAAAATATAGCGACGACCCCCCCTTTCCTAAGGTTCAGCTTGCCGAGCAAGACAGAAGACAAGCCAAGCGCCTTCCTACAAGGGTCATGTAGCCATCTGCAAGACCGAGGTGTTTTTGTTCGCGCGCTAGCATATCACGCCTGATGGCACACCCCACCTGCTGCTCCTGACGTGGACACGATACGAAAGCCCCATCGCGTGTAGGGAAGTTCTAGCCAGCCAATAGATTCTGGTAGTAACCTGCCACCTCACCCTGGACTTCGGGGGTGGCTAGGAAGGATAGTATTCGCGTAAATTGAGTCGATGGACGTGTTCATGTCTCAGCCCAATCAAACACTACCCCTTCCTGGCGCCGGATAGTGCCGCTGTCTGTGGAGTTTGAAGCTCTGTTCGTGCGGAGTCGATGCATTAAGCCTATATCAGCAGAGCACATCGTGAGCTGGAACTTGGAAGTCTCTCTAATCAAATTAACTTGAAGTTGATTCGGACTCAGAGCCATGGAAAGTGTGCCAGTGATTACTAGTAGTATTTTGAACGGTCTCCTGTTCTCGACATTCAATCACTTCGCCATGCACCTAAACTTGAACTCGGAGTATATAATGGAACCTTGGAATTCAAAAGTTTCCGAACTTAAACCTCAGATCTTCAAAGCCCGGGCGTACGGCATGGGCCAGTTTGTAGGTGATACTACCAGACCTTGAATTCAATCACCTAGGCAGATTAGGCGCCTAGGCGACCTTGAAACCTCCCAAGGTCACTGAAACAAATTCCTCACTTGGCGCATTATTTCGATCAAATCGTTAGCCGCCGAAGATCGTCACATTTATCTACAGGGCTGAATGAGATATCTGATTGGCTAAGACAATAATTTCTTGAAGGCATTGCCGCTGAAACTGCGATTATGCGGCTGTGATGAATGTACCTTGTTTCAGAATTTGCATCTATGTTGCTACGGCGTACTGGAGGTTATTTCTATACTGGAAGTTGCGCGATGATTGAGGTCCATTTGGTACCAACTACTAGCTATTGTGAATGTTACTCTCACCATTTGACCGGGAAACTTGAACTTCCAGGGTAAAGTACAGAGGCGTAGGGAAAAGCAGACGTGTCGAATAAAGATAAACACGTCATCCGCCGGTACAGACATTCTATCTTTGGACTCGACTTCGGGAGATTATGTTGTACAGGATCATGTCCGTGGGCATGTTTCAGCCTGAGTCTATGAATAGCTCGGACTCGGAGGACCAGGATCTCGAGTATAGTGGAAGATACTAGTGGAGGAAAGCGGGTACTTTAGAGTCGCTTTTGAATGGAATATGTCATTATAGTAGGAATAATCATGTACGGACAGAAGGTCCGCTGCGGCTCTATCTGTATCCCTACACGCCAGCCACGCGTGGGAGCGACAGAACAGCAGAGCGGAGTGTGATGGCGTAAAGAGTATTAGGGAGCTATCTCCCGAGGTATGCCGAAGAGGGGGAAAAAAAACCAACGCAGGTCTTTTCGCAGAAACAAAAAACGCGCAGACGTATATCAGTGCGAAAAAAAGAGAAAGTAGATATCGCACCCCCTCCTAACCAAACCAAACCATCTTATCTTATCTCCCACGTAATTCCAAACCGATCGAAAGGGGGGGAATTTAAAAAGGACCATCAGAAAAAAAAGAACGCCAGATTTCCCGTGCAAGCAAGCAATTCTGCATCATTATCAAGTTCGACCCGACCGGACCAGCAGCCCCTTTATCGAGACGGGGGCCATGGGAAGTCCGATCGGATCCACCGAGGTTGAGTATAAACATAAGCAGGCAGCGCGCGAGCTTGGGGGGAAGGGGCTGTCGGGTAGGGGACCGGAAGGAAAGCAGAGCAGGTCCTTTCACTCCCCGGCCCAGCCCAGTCCAGCCCAACCCAACCAGACTCAATCGCAGCTTAGCACATGCCCAAACCCAGACATCTAGACCTTCGCAGGAGGAGGGCCCTCAGGAGGGGCATACTCGCGCGCACCCTGTCCATACGCATTCGGCGGGGACTGGAGCTCGATTCCATTTTGTTGCGGATGGGGACCAGGGCCCTGGTTGGGGGCGGCGCCGAAGTAGCCGTACTGGGCCGGGTTGGCGGAGTATTGGGGCGGGGGTGGTTGTTGGTTGTAGGGGTCTCCGCCGTAGGGTTGTTGGTAGTATGGTTGGTTTGGGGGAGGGGGACCTGGTGGTGGTGCCATCCAGGCTGTTCCGGTCATTGGTCTGCGGCCGTGGGAGCGGCGGCGACGGGCGTTGAAGCAACTAGGAGGGAGCGTTAGCGACCGGTCAGGTCAGGCCGAGCCAGGCGCCACGGAATAGAACGAAAGAGCAAAGAGGGGAGGGAAGGGAGGGGAGGTAGACTCACGCAAAGCCGAAGAATAGGAGGAATGCGCAGCCAACGATTACGGCGAAGGCTACCCAGCGACCCCAGCGGTCCCAGTTGGAGCCGTAGTAGCAGTCGTCGCCATAGCTATGGATGGGGATGTTAGCGAGGTAGAGGTAAAGAAGTGGAAGAACTGTACCAATTACTGTACCAACGGGGAATGATGGCCATGATGAGTGATGGTGTGAGAAAGCAAAGTTGCAGAAGAAATGAAGTTGGTGAGAGGTGAATGTGAAGGTGAAGGTTGCCGGGGCTGGGGAGGCTTGGCACTAGGCTGCAGTCAAGCGTAGTACTTAGTAGGTTATGCTCCGTACTAGTACTAGTACTAGTAATACTAGGATAAAGTGGAAAAATAACAATAAACGATAAATAGAAGAGAAAGAATAAATATGAAATATACCAGGTAACAAGTGGCTGGACGGTGAATAGTTATCCTGATTCACAGAATGATCGCCATCGAGGCGCAGTTCTTCCCCAGGCCAATCACGCCACAGTGGAGTGAGGCGCGGTTGATGATGACTACAAAGTACGAATACGGAGTAGTTATACTGGCGCTGCTTACGTACTCTCTACTAGTACTATTCTATGAGTTAGACTAACTAATATCTGCTAGTATACCCTGGATAATAGTCAACTGTATGCATCTAGTCCTACTAGTACTAGCAGTACTACATTATCACCAAAGTAACTATCCCAAAGTATCCACATGTTCGCGCTTGGCAGGTGGCCACTTGCTGCATTGCCAGCGCATCACTTGGTCCGTGTGTGCTCGCCTTATTTATACTCGCCGTCTCCCTGGGAATAATCGAGCTGGCAATCTTGATCTTAAGGTTGATTCTAGTACTTTGTCATGATCACTCATACATACACCACTACTCCGCAAGCCCAAATGTTATCACATAATTCGTTGCATCGTCAAAGGCTGTGAGCCTAACCTAACCGTCTACTGGAACAGAACAGAACCGCATCTGCAGGACCAAAGTAAAGAAAACAAAAACCAGAAAAAAAGAATTCAGACAGAAAGAACCAAAGAACGAAAAGCTTGAAAAGCAGGGATATAGTGCCACGAAATGCGTCGAGCTAAACGAATCGCAGATGATGATCGCAGATAATCAAAAGTCGCAGATACAGTGGACATAACATTACCAATGAAAAGGGGACGATCAAAGCGAGGAGAGGGATCGCTTCACCTTCACCTCACCTCATCGACTCGCCCGTGCAATCAGCCAGTGCAGCACCGCGTCGAGGTTAGTCTCCTCTTTCGCGCTGATCCCGTAACAGCTGACTTCGCGGTGCGTAATAGACTTAAGGTCCATCGCATCAATCAACTCATCAACAGACAACTTGACCGGCAAATCGGACTTATTACCCAATACGAGCAGTGGGATCCCGTCCAGGGTGGGCTTGTTTATCAACTCATGCAACTCCTCCGTGGCGACGGGTAGAGCGCCTTGATCGGCGGCATCTACAATATATCTTTTTTTGACGGGTCAGCAGATGCGATGGCATTCGGTGCGGGCCCCGAGGGAACGGCGGGACGACGAAACGAAACGGCTTAGCTTACACGATGGCGTTGACGCCTCGACAATATCGCTCCCACATGGGACGAAAGCGAGGTTGGCCGCCCAGATCCCAGCTATGCGGGGTTAGAAACAGCGGACAGACCAGTGGGGGACGGAAAAGGAAAGGTAAGGGGAAGGGGAAGAGGGGTACCATTTTAAAGTCACATGGCCCTTTTGGACTCGTTTGGTGTTGAACCCGATAGTCGGGATGGAGCTGTCACCTCGTGAGCGGGAGCGGAGGAAAGCGATGGGATTTGATACGCTTGAATACGTTTGAATACGCTTGGACGATCAACTTACTCGATAGTGAATTCCCCGCCCTGCGATAATCAGTCAGTGATGGAACGGCGACAGCGAAAGTGAAAGTGGGACAGCAACAGCACACAATGGGGGGAAAGGAAAGGAAAGGAGAGGAAAGGAGAGGACAGGACATACTGCTAAGACACGCAGCAAGGAGGACTTTCCTGCATTTTGCAGGCCGATCATGGTGACATCCATTTCGGTTGCCCTGCAGGAGTTCCCAAGGTTAGCCATAGCCAGGCTTCATCTGCGGGGGAGACGGGGGAACGGGCCGGGGGGGGTCTTCCCGGACGCCTCGACGGCCCACTCTTACCAGAACATCCTGAGAAGCCAGTCATAGATGCTGCGGAAGATACCAGCCATGGTGATGGAGGTGAATATGGAAGATGAGAAAGATGAGATGAATCTGAGTCGAGAAGAGGAAGACCAAAACTGGATGTAGACCAAGGCGCGTAGATCGGAACCAGAATCAGAATCAAGACCAGGATTAGACGTAGAGAGGAGGGCAAGTGGGAGCGTGACCAGTTATGATATAGGTGAGCAGGCCAGAGCAGAGCAGGAAAGCAAGTGGATTGGATTAAAATGGAATAGATTGGATTGGGTTGGATTGGGTTGTGGGAGAGAAGAGTGGGGTCGAGAGGAGTGAAGAGGGAAGAAGAAGTGGTGGAAGAAGTGGAAGAAGCAAGTAGAATACCCACAGGACAACAGTGGAAAAAAAAAGAAATAAACAAAACTAAACTAAACTAAACTCAAATATCATAAAATCAGGAATAGTAAAAATAAGAATCAAACAAAAGAGCACAAAAGCAGGGGAAGCGTTTAGGCAGTATCGAATAGATCTACGCCCACATGACTCCCGTTGGAGAGGGGCGCTTACTCTCTACCCAGATGGGAATGAGGCTGACGTAGTGGTGGTGCATACTCCACTAGAGAACACTCAACAAGGAAATTCATTAACGTTGTTCTGTATGTATTGATCCCTCTATTCATCCGTATGGTCTTCTTAAAAGCAAGAATATCTGTATATCTTTATTGTTTTCTATTTGTATGTTGCATATTGTCTGTTGCATGTAGTTTTATGTGATTAGTCATGCCTCATACTACGCTGCGCTGTTTTATTCTGCTACTTTTCCATACACCGCCCGCTATCACCACGTGCCGATAAGGATCCACTCTCGAAAATTTCCCCGACGGCCCAGCGAGAAAGAGAAACCTCAGGTAGTCTTCATCCAAGCTGCCATTGCTGGCTCACTCCTCTTGCTTGTTTGCATATTCCCCTGGCAGGCTGAGGCTGAGGGTCTGTCATCTATTGCCCGCCATTCAATTTCCCTTACTTCTTATTTCCCATTGACCGTCAGCGTTTCTCTGCTCTATACCGGTTAATCCGACAGCTTCATTTCACAATGGCGCCAGCGCCCACCGACACACAGTGGTCCGTCGATTTCGACACCCTGAGACGCGAGAATCTCTACAAGAACCCTCCCAAGGATCACACGGCCTTCCCTTCCCTGTCCGACTCCATTCGCCCTCATATCGACTCCTTCAATGCCATCTTCGACGATAGCAAGATCCTCGAGGCCGGTCTGAAGGATATCGGCGTCAAGTCCTTCCTAGATGGCGAGCTCGAGACTCCCGAACAAAAGAAGGCCCGTGTAGCTCAGGGTCTTCGCGCTCCCAAGCGCAACCGCCTGAATGTCCGCGTGAAGGAAGTTTTTCTCGAAAAGCCGGTTCTCCCGCCTACCAACAAGCACAGCCTCAAGAACCGCAACATCTACCCCTCAGAGTGCCGTGAGCGCCACTCAACCTACCGTGGAAAGCTGCGCGCCCGTCTTGAGTACCAGGTCAATAATGGTGACTGGATGGAGTCGGTCCGCGAGCTGGGCCAAGTCCCCATCATGATGCGCACCAACCGATGCCACCTCGAGAAGGCCACCCCCGAGGAATTGGTCACCCGCAAGGAGGAGTCCGAAGAGCTAGGTGGTTACTTCATTGTCAACGGTAACGAGAAGCTCATCCGTATGCTGATCGTCGGCAAGCGCAACTACCCCATGTCCATCATTCGTGGTTCCTTCGTCAAGCGTGGTCACACTTACACCAAGTTCGGTGTGCAAATACGATCCGTCCGACCTGATCAAACCTCGCAGACCAACGTCCTACACTACCTCTCCGACGGAAACGTCACCTTCCGTTTCTCATGGCGCAAGAATGAGTTCCTAATTCCCGTCATGATGATCCTCAAGGCCCTGGTCGAGACCAACGACCGCGAGATCTTCGAGGGTATCGTGGGCAGCGCCTCTTCCAAGGGCATGCAGAACACCTTCGTCACAGACCGTGTGGAGCTTCTCCTACGAACCTATCAGGCCTACGGTAAGCACAGCAAGTCAGATTGCCGAGCTCACTTCGGTAAGAGCTTCCGTCCGGTTCTTGGTGTTCCCGCCGATATGCCCGACGAGGAGGTGGGAACCGAGTTCCTGCGCAGAGTTGTCCTGCCTCACCTGGGTTTCCAAAACGTCACCGAGTCCCAAGACTACGACAAGTTCAAGATGATCATCTTCATGATTCGCAAACTGTATGCTCTGGTGTCCGGCGACTGTGCGCCTGACAACCCCGATGCTGTCTCAAACCAAGAGATTCTGCTTGGTGGTTTCCTCTACGGTATGATCCTTAAGGAGCGTATCGAGGAGTGGCTCCGCTCTTTCGGCCCCATCGCCCGTGACTGGAGCATCCGCAATAGTGGTGCCAAATTCACAGATCCCTCATTCGAACGCGATTTCTTGTCCAAGATCGTGAAGCGATCTAACGAGAATATCGGTCACGCCCTCGAGTACTTCCTCTCCACTGGTAACTTGGTCAGTCCTACCGGTCTCGATCTGCAACAAACCTCCGGTTACACCGTCATGGCCGAGAAGATCAACTTCTACCGATTCATCAGTCACTTCCGCATGATTCATCGTGGTAGTTTCTTCGCCCAATTGAAGACTACCACCGTCCGTAAACTGTTGCCCGAGAGTTGGGGTTTCCTCTGCCCTGTCCACACCCCTGATGGTTCTCCTTGCGGTCTGCTAAACCATTTGGCGCACAAGTGTCTAATTTCCACGGACAACCTCAAGGTATCCCACATTCCAAAGCTTCTCGTTCAGCTCGGTGTCCGGCCCGAGTCTTCTGTCGCCGTGGATGACAGCGTTGTCGTCCAGCTTGACGGCCGAATTGTTGGTTTCTGCTCCCCCGACCAAGCCCGCAAGGTCCACGACACGCTCCGCTACTGGAAGGTCGCCGGCTTGAACAACGTTCCCCTCGGACTTGAGATTGGCTACGTCCCCAACTCGAACGGCGGCCAGTATCCTGGTGTCTATCTCTTCTCCCAATCCGCCAGAATGTACCGTCCTGTCAAGTATCTTGCCCTGGACAAGATGGACTACGTCGGCCCCTTCGAGCAGCCCTTCATGGAGATTGCCTGCCTGGAATCCGATCTCATCTCCGGCCTGTCCACTCACATTGAGTTCACCCCTACCAACATCCTCTCGATCGTCGCCAACATGACTCCCTTCTCCGATTACAACCAATCGCCCCGTAACATGTACCAGTGCCAGATGAGCAAGCAAACAATGGGTACCCCCGGTACATCGATCGCCTACCGTACAGACAACAAGCTGTACCGCATTCAAACTGGTCAGACTCCCATTGTCCGGCCTCCTCTTTACAACGCCTACGGTCTGGATAATTTCCCCAACGGCATGAACGCCGTTGTGGCCATTATCTCCTACACCGGTTACGACATGGACGACGCCATGATCATCAACAAGTCCGCTCACGAACGCGGGTTCGGTCACGGAACTATCTACAAGACGAAGGTGCACACCCTGGCGGAGCGTGATTCTCGCCGCAGCAAGTCCAAGCGTGACGTGAGCAAGCTGTTCGGTTTCGCACCCGGTGACGAGATCCGCGGTGAAGCCAAGAGCATCATCGATGAAGACGGTCTTCCCCACATCGGCATCCGCGTCAAGGAGGGTGATAAAATTGCCGCATGGCACAATGTCCGCTACGACGCCGCCTCCGACTCCTACATTAATGTCGACGGCATCACCCACTTCCTCAAGTATAAGGATTCCGAGGTCGGTTACATCGAGAGCATCCGCCTCATGGGCTCAGAGAACGGCAACGAACCTATCCAATCCATCAGCGTCAAGTACCGTATCCCCCGTAAACCGATTATTGGTGACAAGTTCTCCTCTCGTCACGGACAGAAGGGTGTTTGCTCCCAACTGTGGCCAGCAGTCGACATGCCATTCTCCGAGAGCGGCATGCAACCCGATCTCATCATCAACCCTCACGCTTTCCCATCTCGTGAGTTTTCCCCCCAAAGCCACCCCCCCCAAATTCCAGACTAACAAATTTCCCTCCCAGGTATGACAATCGCTCAAATGATCGAATCAATGGCCGGAAAAGCCGGCGCCCTCCACGGCCACCCGCAAGACTCAACGCCCTTCAAATTCAGCGAAGAGAACACAGCAACCGACTACTTCGGCCACCAACTCAAGAAGGCCGGCTACAACTACTACGGCAACGAACCCCTCTACTCCGGAATCACGGGTAAAGAATTCGCCGCAGATATCTACATGGGTCTAGTCTACTACCAAAGACTGCGTCACATGGTAAACGACAAATTCCAAGTCCGCACAACGGGTCCCGTAAACGGCTTAACCGGCCAACCCGTCAAGGGTCGTGCCAAGGGCGGTGGTATCCGTGTGGGAGAAATGGAGCGCGATTCTCTCATCGCTCACGGAGCCGCATTCCTCCTCCAAGACCGTCTGATGAACTGCTCCGATTCCCAACTCGCCTGGATCTGCCGCGGTTGTGGATCTTTCCTCTCCACTCAAGTTGCCGTCGCAGGGTCGGGCGCTTCGCGTCGGGCTGCTGTCAATGCCGGCGCTCTCGCTGCTGCTGCCAAGGCTGCGCCCAATCAACAACCTTCCTCTACCCGTCCCGGCGGTGTGGGTATGGGTGGTGGTGCGCTGGGTGGTGTTACTGGTATCGTGCGCTGCCGTCGTTGTGCGCATGAGGCTGGCTTTAATGATTCCAGGGCTGAGGCTTGGGAGGATGGTGATGGGTTGCGGTATGTTGGTGGTGATGATGTTACGGTCGTTGCTGTGCCTGGTGTGTTGCGGTACTTGGATGTTGAACTTGCCGCTATGGGTATTCGCATGAAGTTCTGGGTTGATAACTGAACTGAAACCATCATTCGTCCACTCTGCTACTGCTGCTGCGGCTGTTGGGTGTGAGTGATGCTGGGTTCAAGTTGTTGATCTGTAAAAAAATTGCTTTTTTGGATTTCTTTTTTCCCCCTTTGGGACTGTGGCAAGTTGTGCTTGTTTATATCTTCCCTGGTTCACAGTTTATGTCATAGATGGAGCGTCTGGTGTGATTTTCCATGTTGTTTATATTATCATATGTTCTACGAGGTCAATATCATGTCTTCAAAACTATTAATTTCCAAGGTTCCAAGTTTAGCTTCATACTACTAATAGTAATAGTAATTATTACAGCCCGTAAGAACTCTAATTCAAGTTCAAGTAGTAAACACGCCCGGTAAGAGTAGTTATTACAGACGACAAGCTTGGAACGATTTCAGTAAAAAGGATATTAAGGGGACATAAATGACTGTTCCATTTGGTTTTCCACCTCACCCGCTGACAGACGAACCCACGAGTGCTGAAAAGTTGGGACACCTGTTCAAACTCCTGACAATTGAAGTATATCTTGATTTTGTTGGGTTGACCGAAAACAAATGGGCCCTCAACGCCCCATATTTCCCAAATGCACCCAAGTATTTGATTCGGACAAATCTGTGGGTACCCAAACAGGAAGAACTGTGATGGACTCGATTGTTGCGGTAAATGTTTTCCGCATACACGCCGGAGAAACGGCGATTGACCAGTAGCATCGCGTGAATGTGCCTCTCTTGGAGGTAGTCCGCTATGCACAAGAGGAGTTCAGGTGGAAGTTCATGAAGCGACGCCATTTTCTAGACACTAAAATGATCAGTGAGAGATCTCTGTCGATAGGATTGGCCTACTACTTACGAATAAATTGGCTTTGCGTTTGTTGTAAGCAATGAATCAGTTGGGCAAAGCTAGAGATAGTGCTGTAGGCTCAAGTCAGAGACAACCCAGGGGGCGAGATGCGTTGAAAACCCCGACCTTAAGCGGACACTCTGTTGGTAGAAAGAGAAGAAGCGATTCTGTATACTACACAACTGCCACAGAAATGGCAGAAGGAAGTCATAAAGGAGTAGCGACGATGTTTAAACATTTAGTGCTCCCAGGATTCTTTTGGCAAGATCATGGTAGCCTTGCCCGTAGGCAAGCCGTGCTGCACGTTGAAGACATGGCTGCAGGCACCGGCAGACCTGGTGACTGGGTAGGGCTCGGAAGATAAGATCAAGTCTATACCCACAAAGATGCCACACAGTCGTACTCGCTCTAACGGGAAGAAAAGGAAGAATAAAGTAAAAATAGGACAAAGTAGAGTTCAACCTATAAACAAACAGTGCTTTTTTATTTTTGAAACGAGCGACTAGATCCCGGGAGTGACAGCGGCGACGATTGTCGAAGCCTGGGATATCTTCACAATTGTGTAAAGTGACAGGTTTTTGTCACCAAAGATATTCCCTTTCCTTTTTCTAGACGCCTTTCCGCTCACAAAGAGTTCGATCTCTGTGGACGCGAGCGATTGGTGCTGAGGCGATAAACTCCGGCGTCGCTGTCTCAGAAATGGCCAGCATCCTCTGAGCCGCAGGTGAGATCCTTATCCAGGCTATACCTGAAGACATGGTATTCAAGGGCGTGAAAGCCTTGCTTCCACGCTTAAAAAGCAGAGAACGAGGCACAGTTGAGTGTTGAACTTGCGCAATCCAACTCAAGAACCGGACAAGGACATATCCCTACTCCAGCTTGTAAAGTATATCCCTTCTTGACCGGGCTTTTCCCCCCCGCGCTCCAAACCTTGAAAACGGTATGTATTAGAGGGTTGTTAACGAGTAAGAAATCTCGCAGGGCAACCGGTGAAAGCCAGGGGCTTTTGATCAGGCAGCATTCACTAGACTTGCCTACCTTAGAGACAATCGACAGTGACAACCTTGCAATATTATGGTACTTGAGTTATAGTAGTAGTATTTCTAGGTAAAAGAATGACTACAATATCAGTTCATTGGTTGATAGTCTTTGTTCACAGATGATTGATACACCAACACAGACCTGGGGAGTGGTTAATGCAAACTGGACCACTTGCGGGGCTGCCGCAATAGTTATCCATGCATGGGATGTGCGGATTACAGTATAGAAGTATTGCCAGTAAGAGGGAACCCACCTGGGCATCAAACGGCGATTGTACAATAGCGAACTGAAAGCAGACTTTCAAGCTACTGGCACAGTACTACATCTACATCTCAAAGGGGTTGAGGGCCCCGATGGCCCAAAATAGCGCAGCAGTCCAGGACAAATGAAATCGCAACATTATAATCCCATTAACACAGAAAGAGAATCTCAATTGCAATCAATAATACAAGATTCTATCCTATCCTCATAAAAAGCCCCCACAACTTACAACTCAGACGTGACATTGGAGAACTCGCCATTATCAAGCTTAGTCTTCCAGAAGATAGGGTTCATATCATCGAAGCCGTGGTGCACCCATCCTTCCTCCTTGACGTGGTAAAGGTTAATGAAACCACCAGAGTAAGCGTCACGGTGCATAGCGGCGAGAATGGCGCGACGGCCCAGAGCCAGTGCGTCTTGCTCTGTCATCTCGTACTTGTAGTTGGCGTCCAGAACACCGTAGGCGAATGTTTGTCCTGATCCGACGCAGAATAGGTTGCCGGGGAGGCGGGTGCCGTCTGAGTCGATGTAGTAAAGGGCGGGTCCTTCTTGCGGGGTGACCTGGGCGGGAGTGTTAGTTTGGGAGGAATACATTTTTGGTGTAGGTGCTTGGGTAGATGGATCGGGATGTTGGGGGAGATGGAAAACGTACACCAGCAAGCATGGTTCCCATGCTGAGGCCGTAGCCCTTGTAGGCGTAGGTCAAGTTGGCGAGGATTTTGGAAGCGGCGGCAACGGTGATTCGGCGCTTGTGTCGGATCTCTGCGCGATGATGCGGTTAGTTCTGCTCATTTTCGTCCATGTTGCACCAAATCACTGTAAAAGCGGGCATTTCCATATTCTGGGAGATAGGTAAACTCACCATGAAGAGTGCACTGTTGACTCAAATAACGCAACCAATATTGGCAATCCTGTTGTGAAGAGATAGATCAGCACCGATCTACACCTTGGTCTCCGGTCATCATCAAACGGCCAATGCCATCATCCGGATCAATGAGAAAGATGGAACTCACAGCTGCACCACCAGCCATAGTACCCAGCAGACCTGGCGTAGGTTCATTGCTAGGCTTGTCCTCACCACGGCTCAACCGTGACACCGGAATAACCTTCTTGACAGTCTGACTAGCGATCCAGTTTCCGGCCGTTGCTCGAGAGTCAGTGCAGACAATCTGTACGGTAGATTCATTAGCACATTGTTCCCCCTTATCACGGACAGTGTTTCGTTTCGGGGGAGGCGTACGATACCGCCCTGGAATCGGAAAGCCAGGGTTGTTGTGCCGTGAGCGATCTTGATAGGACAGCTGGGGTTGGAGTGGTCATCGGTCATAGCGCGGAGGAAAGAAGCAGACTAGATCACCGGGAGCAAAGATCATTAGCTTGAGGTTCATGATTGGAGATGGCGGGCGGGATTGCTGTTTGCTAGGAGCTTCCTTCGCCGCATCGTTGGAGCTATTGGGGTTGGGGAGATGACAGGCCGGACAAGGGATCTCGGTCGCATTGCCATCTGACACAGAGGGTAAACCTCGCCTTCTTTGACATGGGCAGCAACTCACGTTGTCGATAGGGGGCATGCTGAACTTGAGGGAGAGCGGAGGGAGGCTCTCGTTGAGGTCCTGTTGCTCTTGCTCGGAGTAGAGCTCATTCTGATGCGCGGGACGCGAGTACTGGGCGACTAGCTTGTCCATGATGTGCGTATATGAAGGGAAACAAGGAACGGGTCGAATGGGCGGTAATGAGAGAGGAGTGGGGAAGTTGGAGGGAGTTGATGATGGGCGACGATGGAAGCTCCGAGCTTTGGGAGTTCCGCGTCGTCACTCGGGCGCCTGCGGTCACGTGGACTCATCACTCCGCCAGCTACAACTACAACTTGCGAGTTCATAACTTCAAGTTGTCAACTACGATATCTCCTGGTATTTTAAATCTCACGATTGCAATTGTTGGAAATATCCACGATTATGGGTTGAATTGAATAAGAAAGAATACAGGTTTCACCTCTTCTCATCAATTTGCACTGCCTGACACCTTGCAATATTAAAACGCGACCCGATTCACCACTTTACAGAGCAAACCACAATATAGGTGGCCACAAATATGTCTCACTAATAAGGGACGGGCTCGGCCTCCAACTTGGCCGACTGAGGTTCCTCCATCTGCTTCGTGGCCGGCGGCACATCATTAACCATGGAGTCACCGTTGATCAAGCTGGCGCCCTCTCCTTGCTCCGACAGACTGGCACCACGGGCCGCAGAAGTAATAGGCTCGACACTCGATTCCCATGCACGAAGATCAGTCTCCGCATCTTCAAGGACCTGACGTGCTTCGACTTCATGCTCGTAGCCGGCACGGGTATCACCAGGCACGACGGGGCTGTCATCGATGTAGTTGAGCAGTCGACGGGCGTGGCGAGCAAGGATGATCTGCTTCTCCGCGCGCTCGATTGTCGCAGCCAACTGGATATCATATGCCTCCTTGAGCTTTGATCGAGTCTATTGTATAGGAAGAAAGTGTCAGTTAGTCGTCAGAATCATGCAGCAAACACGGTATAAATAGTAACCACCAGTGCCAAAAGCAATGAGAAGGAGGGAGGGTCTCGGTCTTTCAACATACGGTATTCGACAACTGCGCCTCAGCAACCAAATTCTGCGCCTCGGCACGAACAAGCTCATGCTCCAGCGTGGTGATACGAGTACTATTAGGATCCTTGTACTTGAGCTTAGAAATCTCATCAGTGACCTTCTGACGCTGTTCACGCGACGGCTGAACCGAAGCCTCCATATTGCGAATATGCTTCAAAACACCGCGCGAGTCTTCCAGATTCTGCGCATAGAGGTCTTCCTGCTCGCCGATCTCGGCCAACATGACGCCCAGCTTGTCGGAGATGTCAGAGACGGCATCGTCTTCGGTGGACTCGCCCCAGTCGGAGAGTTGGGCGGCGATGGAACTGCGCTCACGGCCGGCGGCTTCGTATGCACCGATCGCATTGTTCTCGCTCTTGATCAGTCGGCTTAGTCGGCGGCTTAGTTCAGGCGCTTGGATTCCTCGGAAGGTCGAGATGCTGAAGCGGTGCCGGCCGCTGGTGTTCTCGCGGTCTCGGCGGGAGGACCGGATGGATAGTGCGCGGTTCCTGTAGAGTGAAATGAAGTGTCAGTGATGTAGAGTGAGAGAATGGTCATGGTAGGACTTTACATTGCCATCGGCATATTGGCGAGGTCAAGGTTGAGTATCGTGGGTACGGGTGTAGTGTAGTGCAGTGTAGTGCAGTGCGGAACAAGTATAAATCAGTGACGAACGAGCTGGTTTATAGCAGAGCAGAGCACCTTCCCAGCAAGTCGGACACTAGCAGTAGTAAAGCTAGCAACTTGTGGTAGTGCGAACTATAGATGACGCTGTTTCCCACTCTTTTCTGCTTCAAGTGGCTGCCTGACGTCACGACGGGGAAGGGCGGAAGTGGCAGCAGCACTCCAGTTAGCCCAGAGTTGGTCCAGTTAGAGCATATTGGATGGTTGCAGCAAAGCGTATTTCTATCAAGTCTGGCGTGATTTCACTGGACAAACTGGCTATCTGAGTTTGGTTCATGCATGCCTCGTGAGCAACCGATCGTCATTCTCCACATCTCCAGCTCTACGGATCGCGGCCCGATACTAGCAGTCATAGGTGGAGCCCTAGTTATACTTCATCTCTACTACTATTCGTTATGTATACGGAATGCCATCTATCTTACTACTAGCAGTGTACACATTTGAATCAACCATAGGCCATGCCTCGGAAGTACATTCTCTGCCTGTTTATCATACAGCAAAAAGAAATGAAGCAATTAGACACAGGAAATCATGCATCAGATCAGATCCAAAACCTCCATACCCACACACCGGCCAACACCCAAAGCAAACTGCAAAGAACGTGCAGCATGCTAGAACGCAGAATGGACCCATCAAGAGGAGAAACGCCTTTCATAAATTTCAATTGGGACACAAAGGCTACGAAATGTCATCCGCGTCCGGGTGATGCGAGTGCTCATTATCCGACGCATGGAAAGCATCGCCAAACGCCGAATTGTCCAGATCGGGTAGGTCAAGATCATCATTCTGCTCCGTGTACGCGGCCAAGGCATCACCGGCGCTGTCAATGTTGGTGAAGTCGAATCCGCTCTCGAGGCTGGCATCGCCACCCGCATGACCCTCCTGTTTCTCGTTGTTCACCATCACCCATTCGCTGTTCTCACCCGGTCCGCCGGCAAGTTGATCGCCCATATCCATTTCGACGTCTCCGGGTACTCCGCCAGGCACAGACTGCTCGGCGGTCGCAGGAGCAGGGGTATCGAATTGGTTCTGGAGGTGAGTGTCGTCGTCCAGAACCATGTCATTGGTGAATGATTCGGGCTCTACCTGCTCAGGCTCAATCTTCTCTAATAGACCGCCCTTCTCCACGCATGAAACCTTGGGTTCGGGCATGATTTGCTTCTTCCAGTTGGTCTCCACCTCGCGCACAACATCATCGACCTTGTACTTGGCCTTCTCTTCCTCCACGAAATCCAGCTGGGGCGTAGCATCTTCCTCGGAGGGAACGATGATGCGACCCTCAAGCCGCCAGATCTCCGGGCCCGACTCTGACGGGTTCGCAGCGGATTCGCGGAGACGCAGCTCAGCGTCCTTGAACAGGGAGCTGCGGTTGAAGCGCTCCATGCGTTGTGCGTGTTGCTTCTTCAACGTCTCGATCTCAGCCGTCATATCAGCAACCTTCTTAGTCACACGATCGGCAAATTCCTCCGCCTTGGCTGGTTCTAATTTGGTCGCGTCGGGAACATTTTCTTCACCCTGACCTTCTGCGTTAGGTGCGTCGAAGAACCCATCCGTCAACGTTTGGAGTTCTCCCTTACGCCCTAAACCGAGGGAAACGGGTGTGATCTGTGAGATGGAGTATGGCGAAGCGAAGATCTCCTCCATCCATTCGTGGTGCTGCACGTATCGCATCTTACTAACTTCGCGGGGTGTAAGTGCATCCAAAACGTCACCGCTAGACACATCCTCATCCTCGAGTGCGAATTCGCCGGTCGCCGCCGCTATCGCAGCTGAAGAAGCACGATGAGGGCGAGGGACCTTGGGCTGAGGAGGAACTGGCGCAGCCGCAGCAGGGTGGCCCTGAGGCGGGTAGTAGCCCGGTCGTGCCTGTGGGGTGCCCTGATAAGGTGGTTGGGGTTGGGCAAAACCCTGTTGGCCCGCCTGTTGCGGGAAGTTGATAGTGGGCCAGTTGTTACGGTCGTGCAGGAGGAATTCCTTGCGAGCAAGTTGACCTTGGCTTTGGAGGAATCGTCGTTGGCTCATTGATTGTTGTACTTGCGGGGTGGGTGGAATGCGGTTGGCAGGAATTTGGTCATTCTGGGGCGCGCGCGAGTAGTGGACAATCCACAGTGAAGGGTCTGGTTGGGGGGCGTTGGCGATCTTGGTAGAAACGATGCGATAACGCTTGCGACTGTGGGTGGCCATGTTCTCGTTCGGGGGGTGGTAACCGCTGCGATGAACGAATACCTCAACAGTCTGAGGTTCGGCATATTAGTTTGTTGAAAGATTATAATGCGAAAGAGTTTCTCAGGCTCAAGCTGGGAGTGGATCAAACGTACATAACCTCGGACCTCCAATATATGTCCCTGCTCGGCATCAGCCCAAACATAACCATCACTGGCAAAGTTGTTGCCCAAGTGCGCGAGCGGCTGCCATGTCAGCATGACAGTACCGTCACCGGGGCCATCCAGAAAAGTCCAATGCATAGGTTGTGATTGGCAAATCCGGGGTGCGCTAGCCAGGTACTCGACGGCGGTCTCCGGGGGCATCATGTGCATGTTCGGGTAGCGATTCCGAGAGATCAAGTGCATGTGAGGGAGCTATAGTCATTGCGACAGGGTCAGCTTTTGATGTTCGAGCTAGGGAGCTTGCGGGGAGCGTGGATGGCGCGTTGGGGGATCATACCAGCTGCCCCGGGATACGGGATGCCGGGTCATCCATCTTGGCTAGAACCCTTGAAGGGTGTAAGATGGGTTCAATTGGGTCGCAAAGAGGTGTATATGGGCCGAGATAAATGAGACGGTTCTCTCGGATGATGGGGAGGTGAGAGAGAGCGGGTCGGCGTGGTCAGGGCTGATGATGGAGCTCCTGGCAAACGCGACGCGGGAGATTTTTGATGCGGTGGGGTGCGCCACAGTGACCAACTGTGCATGACACCTGAGGCAGCAACATATCTATACTTCACCACAGTAAATTATCTGCACCTGGGGATTCACGGATTACAATGAACTTAAAAACTGGAGTCAATTGGATACATGGGATTCCAGATGTGATGTATCTCTTTTCGGGACCCTTCACTGATTTCCTTTAGTCGGAGTGGATGCCGACTCTGAGCCTGAGGTGGTCTGTTCATAATGCCCGCCAGACTTTGGAACATATACTGCTGGGTAAGAGATGCTATCATTGGTTCAAGTTTTCGACATAACTTGAAGAATTTGAATACCAGCACCTCTCGAGTTGGAGATTTTCGATATATTGCTTGACACTTTGAATATTTAGTACCCAGAGCATTCATGAAGTCCGCTTGATGTTTGCGCACCTGGGCATCCCATGATGTTTCCCATGGGATGTTGGAGCCACAGCCGGAGGGGTTAGCATGGGGAAATCCAATAAGCGATTGTAATTCAAATAGATACAGTCAGATTGTGGATCAAATCTTTATATAAACCGCATGTGAATTTGTCGCAACGCTGAAACTGAAAAATCGCCGATAATACTGTTACCTCAAGCATCAAGTCATCAAGGCATCAAAGCCGCTGTGCCGGCGTTCCAGTGGATAGCTTCACTCGCTCTTCTCTCTAGTCACATATCGCCAATTTCAACTTTTCTATTCATCACCACAGCTTGATCGTCCGGACCACTTGATATTTGGTGATCAGCGTCCTCGTTCCGTCCATGCGTGGGCGCGTTTTCTGTCTTCTTGCCTGGGAATTGCTCAACATCGTAGTATTGGCCTGTGTCTTCTTGGTAACGCGAGTCGAATGTCTGCAGATGTTCGCCATCGGGTTGGCGATGCAATTAGTAGTCCTCCTGCTCCACTTCCCAAGAAAACGAGCGCCGGAATAGGGTGGAATGACGGACAGTCGGACAAATAGCTGTAGACGAGAAGCCAAACCTCAGGCCCAACATGCTCGGCAATCTTGAATCTAACGGTGTTCTTCTCGCAGATTCCCAGGCAGGTTCCCATTCGCTGAAGTCTCGCGTCTCTTGAGCCCACAGTCCGCTACAGTACGGTATTTGTTCAAATTGAAGTTGAATTCAATGTTCGAATATCATCGGCCAAGATGTTGTGGCCGAATGCCGGATTTTGATTTGGGCAGTGTTTCATTTTGATATATGCGAATGGCGGAAGATTATCCCAGATCCGAAGTCTGGTCGACGAAGTCTGAAGCGGGAGTAGTAGCATCCAAGGTTTACTTTGAACATTGGCACATGCTCCACTAATATAGAGATGGAGCACCACATTCACCGGCAATGTGCAATATACCACTTCGTTTTCTTGAGCCTTCCGTGGTTGGCCTTATGAAACGTTTGTGTATGCATAGTTGTTTTGTAGAGGGTTCCTCCAGCGAGGATGCCACCGCAGAGCTCATTCAGACATTGGAGGCAACCGGCGTGAGCATCATATGCGGCAGTACGTCCCGCTCGATCAAAGGAGGTCGTGGTATATGGGGGTATGTGACTCGGACTGTTGTAGCAGTGGGTTATTGGAGAAGAGAAGAGAAGAGAGAGCGAAACTATCTAGACAAATGAAAGGCACGGCACACGATAAATAGGCACACAGACTGAAGAAGAGAGTGGCCTGGAAGATCACAGCCATTTGAATCGAAAGTTGATGGGTGGGGGGAGTAGACGTTATCGGCCTACCCAGTCTCCCTTGAATAGGCTTAATCCGAACTAACAGCTCTCCAGTCCTCATACTCCAATCAAGAGCAAAAGATAAAGGAATCGGGGATCCCTTATATTTCTTATTCACGCCACTGACGGTGATACAAAGAAATACGTGACTTGATTTCCTACTAGTAGATAGCCAGCGTTGAGCCTCAAGACACGAAGAGCTCTTCGGCCATCTCCTTCATTTTCTCCAATGCCGCCCACTGAAGCCCAGGCCCGATACTAACCCTTGCAACACCGATCTTTGCTAACGTCGCCGGGGTAAGACCGGTTTTGGTTTTAGATACATTGAGTCGACCATCGAATGCTTCCACAAGCTTCACCACTTCATCCCGAGTAATACCTCCTCGAGGCCTACCACCCCAAACAAACACAGTCGTGGCACCGGCGGCAAGATAGGCCCTTCCGCGAGTGATGACCTCGTCGAGAGTCCCATCATGAAGCAATGCATCGCAGCGAGCATTGATCACAAATTCCGGGACTCCGGAATCTGCGGTAGCTTGGAGTGCCTGTTTGATTCGATCCACAGCCTCTGACTGCGTATACAATTTCTTAGCCTCATTATCAAAGTCCTCCAGGTTGATACCGACGACCCCAATTTTGATCAATTCTTTGACTGTCGAGGTAAGCTGTGCTCCATAGCCATCCCGTGCATCGACTGTCAAAGGTTTATCAAAGGGCTGAATCGAAGTAGCAATATTTCTGGCCGCCCGTAGGAGTTCCTCTCTACTGAGCGTGTCGTCACTCATGCCCGCAGCCTCTGCGACGGCGAAACTCGCGGTCGCAATCGCCTTCGACTGTGGCAATGAAGCGATTAGTTTTGCTGAGGCTCCATCGTATACATTTGCTAGGATGACCGGATCGCCGGGTTTATGCAAATCCTTGAACCGTTTCGCTAGTGTATTCTGAAGGTCGGCCATGATGAAGTTGATCTTTCGAGCAGGATTAATACCGGATATAAGTCAGTTGACCGAAGTTGCAAAAGCACAAGAAGGTAGGTGGGGAAGTTTGAACAATTTAAATAGCCTGAGGATATACTCGTCATAAAGCGACCGCCAATCTGACTCACATTGAAACACGCAGAGCCAAGACAAGACTCGTATCCGCATCAACCTTCCCTCCTCGGAGAACCATCTCGATCTACGGGAGCTTGTCGATGGCGGGATTGATACGAGGCCTGATTTTCAACCCAGGAGATCAATCTTCGGATTACATTAGGGAGTCCATTGCATGTCGTACTTATGCAACTATGAAAGCTCTCGGGAACTGGAAGCCCGCTGCCAGTTTGTGATATTCTGGACTAATAAATGAGATTAGTACTAGGAGCAATTTTTAAGATGAAAGAGGATTTGGCATGATCGCAGGAGTTGGATCAACTCTTACTTGCTGGTCAGCCACCGCAAGTTGGTGTTTAGTCACTCTGGTGCTTCCAATGCGAGGCTGTTCGGACCGAATCTCATTGCGATCCCGAAAATCGGGCCGAGTGTCAGTGTCAGATTGCCAGATTGCCCGAGCTTTACACTTCCCAGGGCTCCCTTGAGAATCTGCGCCCCTCGATCATCGACACCAACACATTTCAACGTAGCCCCACCTCATTTGTGACTGATTTTGCACGGCAATTGGCAAGACCGAGAGGGTTGCAATCGCAAGCTTTGTGGCTCCACCCAAGCTTCGACGCAGACTCTCTCCACCAAAGAACACCGCGATGGGATTGGCTGACCCCGCTGAGTTTGCCATCTCCAAAGACCACAAGCTCCACCGCAATTCAGCGGGGAACATCGCAGGGTGCCAATCACTTCAGCCACAGACGCACTCAGACCGAGGATACTCCAAATCCGCGGGGACTTCTACTCCATTCGCGGGTCACAATGTCCGCGGATCAACAGGATCAACACTCGCTTCTCGCTCCCCATAAGAAGATCCCAGCGCCCCCGGACTCTTTCCCCCCTCCCCGGAAAAAGTCCGCTTCTCTTTTCCCCATACCCTAGGGTACCCTACAATTGACGAGAAACGTCTGCGACAATTACGATATGGGGTTCTTTGGAAAGTCGGAATATCCGGAGGATCAGATCCAGCGGGCGCCGCCAGATCCGGATATCGAGAAGCGTATCCCATCGCATGAGGAGACGCCCAGTCAACCCAATCAGCCGGTAGCTGTGCCTGCGACAATTGATCCTGAGTTGGAGAGGAGAGTTTTGAGAAAATTGGATTGGCGAGTTCCGACTTTGATGGGGTTTTTCTGTACGTTCGTTCCCTTGCGACTCATCGCAGTCTTTGACCTTTTACTAATATCCGCCTCTCTTTAGATCTCCTTGCCTTCCTTGATCGAAGTAACATCGGGTGTGTCCACGATCGCACAACATGAATTCCAAATGAAACTGACCGCCAGACAGCAATGCCAAAATCGCCGGGATGGAGGAGGATCTAGAGCTAGACAGTGGTCGATACTCATGGCTACTCACGATATTCTACATCTCATACACCTTGTTCGAATTCCAGGCCTTGATGTGGAAGATTGTCAAACCACACCGATGGGCGGCCTTTGTCGTGTTTTCTTGGTACGCACCCATGTGAAGGAAAGCTGTGCTTTGTGCTTTGTGACGTGTATACTAATGCAACATCCAGGGGTCTGGTGTCCACATGCCAAGCGGCCACAAAGAATTGGGAAGGCATGATGGCCTTGCGATTCTTGATGGGCGCTTTCGAAGCTGGTTTTGGTCCCGGTGTACCCTACCTCCTCTCCTTCTTCTACCGACGCCATGAACTCGGCCTCCGATGTGGTCTCTTCCTGTCCGCTGCCCCGCTCGCGAATACTTTCGCCGGTGCCCTTGCATATGGTATCACTTCCGGTAATGCCGCCATCGCTAATTGGCGACTTCTGTTCCTGGTCGAAGGCCTGCCGGTTTGCGCGGCCGCTCTCTTGGCCTGGTTCTACGTACCGGATTCTCCTGCGAAGGCGAAATTCTTGACCGAGGAAGAGAAAGAGGTCGCGAGAGCTCGTGGTATCCAACAAGCCGGCGATGCGGAGCGAGAGGGAAAGGTACAATGGAAGGAATTGGCGATGACCCTCCTCGACGCGAAAGCATGGTTCACAGCAGTAAGTACAGCCAGCGCCTTTGGAGGACTGGAGAAAAATAACCCCAAGAAAAAGAAATCACAATTGTGTTAAGAGTCCTAGTTCTCATCACTGACCATCTTCCCAGTTCATGTATTTCAGCTGCAACGTCAGCTTCTCCTCGCTACCCGTATTCCTGCCCACCATCCTCAAGGAAATGGGCTTCACAGCCGTCGACGCCCAAGGCCTCACCGCACCACCCTTTTTCGCCTCCTTCATCGCGACGATCGCAACCACTTATGTGGCGGATCGGATTCAGCAACGTGGGCTGATGATCGCATTTCTCTCGATGATCGGCGGTGTGGGGTACATCCTGTGCGTGGCCTGCAGCTCCGTCGGCGTGCGTTATTTCGGCGTCTTTCTCGCTGCGTGTGGAGTCTTTCCGTCGATCGCAAATATTTTGCCTTGGGTTTTGAGTAAGTCCATATCTTGGTGTCTCAACTTGTTTCAATTCCCGCCCCCTAAGGTTCTCGCTAACACTGTTCAGATAATCAGGGATCCGATACCCGTCGTGGTGGAGGTATCATCTTGCTCAATGTCATCGGTCAATGTGGTCCGTTCCTCGGAACTAATATGTTCCCCGACACCTCGGCTCCCCGTTATATTAAAGGCATGTCGGTTTGTGCTGCGTTTATGTTCTTTACTTCCCTGCTTGCGCTTTGCCTTCGCCTGCTGCTGGTTTGGGAGAACAAACAGCTTGATAAAAAGTATGGCCCGAAGGTAGAGGCCGATCCGACTAAGCCTGATGCTGGTTTGTCGGAGGATAATTATGGTGCGAGCTTTAGGTATGTGCTATAACTGTAGAGTTTAGAATCTTGGAATATACCGAGCCCTAGGCACCTTCTTCAATTGTAAAGTGCCCTTGTTGCCCGTACTCTAGGCAACTTCTCTACCTTGCGCGTGCAGTATGTTTATTTACCCATAATATTGGCTGTCCCCTGTTCTCCTTCTATTCTTCTTCTTTATTCCCACAATACACCCTACGGGGCCACCTGGGTACCTCTTCACCACATCATTTCCTCCTTCGACCGGGAAAATAAGTGGCTTCCCGTTTTTATGGTAAACACTTTGAAATCCCTATAGACATTGCTTGAGTACCTTTGTCTGGTGTTGTATGTCGAGAATAATGATGTACCAGAGTATTGACCCTATGAGCTCAGCACAGCTTGGTTTCAACAAATCGGATTGAACATATACGTACCTCTGGAGCTAATCACAGAATCTCAAGTATAGACTGGCTCTAGGTAGTGCTGAAGTGATAGGGGTTAGAGGGGTTGGCAAGGCTGAAACTGGTACGACCGGGGGACACTTTATTCGAGAGTAAAATTCAATTGGGACCAGGGCAGCTCCCTACTCCCTAGTAATAGGAGGATCTACTGAGAAGCGGTAACTATTCAAAATTTATGTTACTAAACGATGCAGAGGGCGGTAAATTTACATTACACAATGATAAGGGCACCCCCTTCCCACGAACAAGGGTTAATATTTTGCTTTCCCTTGATGACTTAAAAACGGGACTGGAAATACTTAAATATCTGGTATAGTGGAGAAAAATTCTCAAACATAAGATTTCTTCGCGCCCGAAATTTCAAACGTCCTATCTAAGAATACGTGTCTGCTCAATCTATCACTGGCCCTTACTGGACCCTAGGCTTTTGTTGAAGAAGCCGAGCTAAACTTTGGGCGGCAGAGACCACAGCAGCATCCCGATTGGGGTATTCTTGGACATCAATAGCTTTCTCCCCATTCAACCAGACCGCGCAGCAGAAGACGCGTTCTGATTTAGGTATAGTATAGATTTGATAGACGATCTTTGCCCCCGGATTTAACTTCTGTAACAGGACCTTGGGGTGGTCCGTGATCACATCATCGCGACAGAATTGCTTGGCGCGGCGGAGGATCCCCATTCTGTCAGCCAAATGCCGGCAATCCTGCAGGCTGGCTCGAGAATCCACAAATACCGCCCCTAACACGCTTTTGACGATATCACTCAGGACAGAGTGGCCGCCCATGGCAGCTAGGTCGGCCCAGGGATATCGCATCGTCCTCAGCAAAGCTCTTTGAATTCTCCAGCAGTCATGTCGGGACGCCAATCGAAATTTGCTCAGGCCGGTAGTAAGCTCCTGACTGTGCGATTGTAAACAAGTCCACAGATAGACCTCGTCACGGGCATCCACCGTCCGACTAAGAGTCGGTTGAGGGACTTCATCGAGGCAGGACTCAACTTCCAGATGGAACTCCAGGCATACAAATGTTAAGAATAGATTGTTAGTGACAGCAGTTCTCAAACTTTGTAAACGATCGACCGACATGGTCCTGATTGGAGCGTAGAGTAGGGACTGAGTAACCACTAACTCCAGCACAGCATCACCTAGGAAGGACAGTCGACCGTAGGCAGTGGTCTGAGGCAGTCCAGATGCATAGTATGAAGAATGCGTCAATGCCTCCACTAGCAGGCTGCGGTCTGTAAATTTGTATCCGAGTAATTTTTCCATCTCACCCAGTGCCAAAGAGTACGAGGTCATCGGACCAGGCCGATTCTGCTCAAAGCTGCCATCACTTAGCACTGCAGCGTGCCAGGTCTTGATTGCCGGTACAAGAGCCGCAGCACAATTCGCGGCTTGCTTCCTACCGCCATCAGTATAGGCTGCACCCACAATCGCCCTAACCATCTCTCCCAGTGTCCTAGCACTGACCTTTCGCGACTCCGGGACGTTCGGTGGCGATAAAAGATTGGAAACCCAAGCAGGTTTCCACTTTTTTCCGTTAAACCGCCTGGTGATAAGGAATCTCTCTAGCCCACACATTCTGGCTGCTTGGGCTAGCCCACAGTCCGAAATAATAGCCTCCTTAACCCTGGAAAGCAGGCCTTCATGCCAGGCAGGGTGATGCAGAAACAGCTGCTCACTAGTGATATACTTCAGAAAGGTGGCCCCCACAGAAGCCAGGGACCGAAATCGAGCAGGACTCCCGGAGCAAGTAGGTCGAATAGCCACGGAAAGGAGATCTATACTGCGGAACGACATGCCTGATAAAACTTTCTCCCGAAGCTGTTCGGCGACCATATATACGCCAATCTCATGGGTAATACAGGGGATATAGAGAGCTGCCTGCCCCCATATAGATGGCAGTCGATCCATCGTCGCATCTAGTACTCCTGAGAACATCTTTTTTATTTCATCGTTAGGCCCCGGGTAATTTGGTTTTAACCCTCTGGGTGCGCGGCGAGAAAGAAAGTTTCGCCGTCGCGGCAAAGGGTGTAGCCCCCCCTGAAGACAATCAATGCTGCATGGGGGGGCCTGGAGGCCAAAAATCCATGATCCATGGATAGTTATACCATCGTGGACTACGAAGAAGTCCTGGTACCCGTGTGCGGCATGCAGTTTTCATAGCCTCGTCGAGGCAAATCCTGCCAGAGTATGCATCCAAAAATGCTTGCATTGCAGCTGGCGCAGCATCTGGAACAAATAGTGCGACGAAATCCATGCAAGGCCTAGGTTGCAGCAGGTGCTCATATACAGACTGGAGGATCAAATGCGTGACTTGTCGGTATAACGTGGTAAATTGATTGTCAGGGGCGATCAGTGAGCCTGGTGATAGATGAAACCCGATAGTTGTATTATCATTCAGAAAGAGGGGGAATTGAATTTGCCTCTGTATCTGCAAAGGGATGATCATCATCAGTTCGAGACTTTCCTTTCGTGGGTGTTGGATCTGCACACGGTGAGCGTACAGGTCCACTTCATCGAGATTCCATCGAGCAGCCATCTCGGCCCATGGGTTTATTGGCTCAGATACAAAATGGATGGTTTTGGAAGAGATAAATGCCGAATCGACGAGATCTGCCAGCTTTGTTGGCAGTAGATAGTCATTCACCAGGCCTGCCGCCCAAAGGGCCTTATATGCTTGCAGCGCAGCGTCGGCATTCGCAAGTTTCTTACTAGACCACCACCGTAAACCTTTTGTTTGTTGAAGAGAAGGATGGAGAGCACTTGTTAGACTGATTATAGCTCGAACTTGGCTATCATCGCTCTCCTCGTGATGGTATAGTGGCTGATTGCCGATGTACGGTTGTTTCGGTAACTTTGCGCAGAAAATATTCAAGTGACTCACGGCATCCATCATATTTAGGTGAGCGCTACCCTAAATTAATAACGATCTCCCGGCCTCTATTTATTCTTGAAGGGTGTTTTACATACCCTGTGTTTTTCACCTGCAACGACAAACAAGGTTCTGCCTGGAGTGGATGATTGAAGACAGCTCTTGTATCATCTTGGTATGTTTTCACCAACACGTCTTCAATTTTCATCAGGTTCCCCAGCCCCTCCTCGTCCTCTTTGTTGCCTACGAAGACGATGAAGGTGGATTCTCCCTCGCGAGCCCTTCCACGTCTTTGGACGAAGGACCTTATACTAAGAGGCCTGTCGAAACAGATGACGGTATTACACGCCGGAATATCTATCCCCTCTTCTAATGCGTTCGTGGTGATGATAAGGTTCAATTTTCTTGTCCGAAACCTTTTTAGTGTATCTTCCTGGCCGTTGATGTCATTGTGGCATTTTCCAAGATCAGTCCGGCTCTGATTATTTGACATGCCGACAAAAGTCTCACAGCGGAAATTGTCTTTGGTATTGGGATATTGCTCAATTAGTGACTTTAGAATCATCACCGTCGCTCGTTGAGCCACGAATATCAGCCCATGAAAGTCATGATTTGCCATCTGTGACAAGTTCTGGAGCAGAACCCGGCATTTGGGGGAGAGGTCAGCGGGCATGATAGGTAAACGGGGCTGTTCCAGGGAGTCAAGGTCACACAGAATTTGCATAGTGAAGTCTTTGACAGTGTTAGGAGACCAGTTAGCCTCAGCATCTTCGCGTTGGTACTCTTTAAAACGCATGATGGAAGTGTACATGTATTCAGCAGCGGCCCAACTACCTAGCTCATGGTATATGGTTTCCGACGTTCGTTTGAATTGATAAAGTTGCGAGGCCATCGACAAAGGATAATTTCTAACCGTATAATCGACCATGTCGCGAAGTCGAGTCAAAAGCCTGGGCTCTGCTGTACAGCGTACTTCTTGATTATCAAGAAAAGAACAGACGCGTACCTGCGGACGATTGGTAAAGTTCATTAGATCCTGGTGGTGTACATCTGGGGCTATGCACCTGCTATCGAGGTTTCTCTCAAGCTGTCTGTTATGTGGGCAATCAACAACGATTCCTCTCATCTTTCTCAATTGCAAACTTACTCGAGGCTGAAAACATCAGAATTGGCCGGAGAGGCAGAAAGACCCAAAATCCGAGGTAATGTGTTTGGGTCCTTCAGTTTGTAGGGGTGGTAGAAGATCTTCATTATCTTATTCGCCGGGCTGTTTTTTGTACAATGATGGGCTGATTTTAATAGAAGATAAGTTTCTCAACGGCCTAGACATTTCCCAGTTTAAGTTACCTTCATCAAACACGAGTAGTGAAAGTTGATCCATTGTCATGAACCCATGGGTTAAGACGTCAAGCAGGACCTGGTGGGTTGAGACCACGGCTCGCACATTGGCCAAAGCGGAATCCCAGACAACCTTTTCTCCCCAATGGTCGACTTGATCCCTGCCCGTAAGAGCTCGGGGGCGGCTTGAAGGAAGATGAGTTTGAAGAGCCTTCACCTGTTGCTCACACAGCGCGATAGTAGGACAAAGAAACCATACAAGCTAGATGGAGGATGATTGAGCCCCCACCCTCGTACCACTGGTAAATATACCCAAAAGAGGGACAAAAGAAAGAAAAAGAAAAGCATTACCTTATCTGGATTCATATTCAGTGCTTCCCGGATGCGAAGGATTGCTCTGGAATAAATTTCAATGGTTTGTAAAAGAACTATCAGTCCTTACAGAGTGACAAACATGAGCGTTTTCCCTGTACCGGTGCCCATCTAAAGTGTTTCAGTTAGACCCTGGGATTGATCTTCGCGGAACAACACCCCCTTCTTACAGCGACAATTATATTTTGCTGAAGACTAGCTCGAAGCATCTCCAATTGGTACGCTCGTTCGTGAATCAGCTGCTTTCCCTTATTATCCAGAGCCATTTTGCATGTAAATTTCAGTTTTGCACAAGATGGTGTGATGGAGGGGTATGAGGAAATCAAAATGCGGGATTATAGGAGACGAAGGCGTCTTTACTCTAATAGCAACTATGCTCTCCAATGAAAAATGAACACATTTTCATTCTGACAAATGATTTTCAAATGCACATGTTGGGCTGCCAGAGGCTGCCTACTAAACTAGGTTTTGGTAATGGGCTTGCCAAGTTCCTACATGGCTCATGACTACTCACAAACTTGCACATTAGCCCAATCGCGCTCTTTTTGGGAAATTCTTTGGAAGAATAATTTGTCATAAGTTATCTTCTATAAACATATTCAAATATTTTCTTTCAATTGGTTGTAAATCTCCCGGGCGGCCAAATGTGCTGCTTCTCTCTTTGTCCGAGCCCTACCAGAGCAGGTAACATCTCCATACTGAACCGTTACTTTGAACGAAGGAGGTTCAAGTGAAATGGTTTCCTCGCTGACTCTTTGGAACCTTCTATTCTCCCTCTGTGCCCTTTCATGTAGTATAGAAGTATATCGATAGAGAGCAACTGCGTGTTCCGTATGTCGTCTACGATCCATATGAGCTGAACTAGGAGAATTCGACTGCGACGATTCCATGCCCAACGTTCCGTCACTACTAGCATTGAACTGTCTGGGCACGGTTTGTGATAATATATCTCCAAGGTTCCATATAAGCGTAAGCTTTTGCGGCTCAGGAGAAACTCTGTAGGTCTGCCCAATCAGAGTAACAAAATGATCTCGGGCACTGCTATCTTCTCCAATAGTTCTCAAAGGAAACGTTTGAGAGGCACGGAGCGGATTAATTATTCCATTCCAGTCAAATGTTTGGAAAACATGATTGAAATGGGCCTGTGTTTGCGTTAGAATAAAGGTCAACTCGGGGTAATAATGGTAGCAGTGGGCTAACCTCAGTCTCATCTCTCGATGCTACAGAGCCTATGAGCGACGAGATCACTGATATCCGACAGACAAGTGTACCGATAAGATGGTCTTTGTATAATATAATGTCAGAATATTAGACGCAGATTAAAAGATGGCCATGTTACCTACCATCGGAGCCGGATGATTGGTTATGATTTAGTAAGTTGGTCATGTTGCTGCTTCGTCGTTGTAGCAAAGGAATATCACTAATTAGAAGAACAGGAATATGGAGAAGTTATGGTAATTAATCTCATCGTCCCCTTTGAAATATTTATTACATCATGATGCAGTAATTGCAGGGTGGAATTCGCTCAATTGTGACTCATCTTGGGGCTCTACCGCAAGAAACCTCGACTCACTAGCCGTGATTGTATTCTTTTTATGAAATCACATGCGTAAGCTATTGTGATGATGACTGACAGCCTCGCGTAGGTGCGTTGTCCTGCGGGGTAAGATAAGCCATACCATGCATTGTCTTACATGGCAGACATGAGTGAGCCCAACCTGAGAAGGTATTAGATTTAACACGATAGAAACAGCCTCCGACTCTAACTATTACAATTAGGAGAGGTTCATGTGCATTAGGCTAATTTAAGTTATTGGGCGCTCATCAAGGCAATATTGCGTGGCTTGGATGTGACTTGTCATTTGGTGATCGAATGGATCCCAATATCGCTCCGTGACGAAGGAAAAAGAGGGGGTGGAAACCAGTAGAAAGTAGCCCCAAGTTAGATAGGACTGAGAATGAGGCCAGGGTCATGGCGAGCTTGGGCAGCGATCTTCAACCAAACTTCCCATAAATCACCCAGGTGCAGTGAGCCAGCAATAGTCAAAAACAGAGTCTCGGGTATATATATCAGGTGTACAAGGGGAAATTTTACAATGACATCGATGGATCGTGATTTCTTAAGTCTTCTTTTTGGACCGCTTTTTTGATTGAGACGCAATGAATGAAGAATCCGCTGAAGCTTCGTTGATGGCCTATAAAGATAAGAGACTTCGACTACTCTATGAGCCTTTAGGCTTGCTCCATGCTTTGGGCGAAGTTCGAGGTGATCGGATCAAAACAAGCGACTTAAACGATGAGGGCAGAGGGCTCTCTGGCCCCAGGTGCCATCGAAACTTAGTTGACGCCATTTCCTACATATGTGCGTATCGAAAGGAGCCTGGGTACGTTACCGCGGCAGCCATAGAGGAAGCTCCCGACGCGATAGTGGTACTACTGGCTGCCAATGGTGGCATTGATGTGAAGGTTGTCACTTTTCTGGAGACCGTTCTTAAGATTCTTTCATGGGTAATCAAGAACCCTAGCGGCGTAAGACTGACCAAGACAGAGGGCCGAAAGATCATGAAGATCTTAGCTGAACATGTGCTGGCTTTCAACGCTCCCAAAATCTTTCAATACTACCTGCAAGTGAGCAAAATGGTCCCCTCGTTATTAATGCGGCTGAGCACCGAGCCGGCATTAAAAGGTACGCAGCGTTGTCTGTAGCAAGAACAAGTTCGGTGAAGCAACAAAACTAATTGATTTCACAACCATGAACAGATGATGTTAGTATGATCAAGCTTCGCAGCTGGTTTACGGCAAATCTATCGAAAGATGGTCTTCCGCTACAAGAACGCGACATGCCAATCCTAGCCTTCTCCAGCTACGATAATAGAAAGATCTTCGAGGCCTTGCACAACCACACTGGAAACCTCGAACAAACCCGTGGGATAGAGCGACTCTTTAAGTTACTCTACAAATTGGGAAAGCATGTAGCTCAGTGCAAACGTCTGCTTGAGGCCACTATTGCACTTCATTCTGAGCTGGCTCGGGGTTTCCGTATCGAGACGATAAGCGGATCACCGGAGAAGCGGACCCCCCTTTTGCCCCGGACCTGTAAAATAAAGGACATCAGCAATCGTATGTTTTCTGAATCTGACAAGCGGGATGCATTTTTGCGGCAGTTGCAACAAATTTACCCGGGTACTGAACTGGACAGGGTCCTGTCCAAGGACGTTTCTAAAGGAAAAACACGCGTGCACGCGGAACTTCTCGTGCTCGATCATTTTGAAAAAACTGGTGGCAGATTTATCTTCGAGCAGGACAGGTACATTGGATGCAGCAAGCCGGCATGCTATCTCTGCTATATATTCATCACCTGTCATCCGGGGGGGCTATGCAAGACCGCCTTCTCATCAGAAACTCTATTTAAGTTGGCGACTTCCGGATATCCGTGACGACAGCTTGAATGCTGCGATCCGTTATAGAAATCAAGATGATATTCTGTCTCGCATGACTGATACGGTCCGAATGGATCTGAAGAATGACATTGCTGCCAAAGTCGGTAGGCGGGTGAGCTACGCGGACTCGACAGCAGGGGGCATATCTACTATTATTGACATGGAATCTGATCTTATCCCATTTGCCGATGATCTTTCCCTTCCAGAGCTTCTCAGGGCTTTTGAACTTCCAAATCAGAATCATTATAGCCCTAAAATACCTCCCATGGGCTCAGTCATCTATACCGAAAGCTTGCTCTCAAATCCCAGAGGGGACAGTTTAGATGGTAAGAGTGATGATGATTCAGATGCTGGTGGGGTAAAAGTTTGATGGAAAGAGCCATATTGCGCGAGAGGCTTTTCCACTTTCACCAAGAAATAAATTCACCATTTGCTTTGCTCTTGCCTCTTATTGTTACATGTTTTGCAAAGAAGTTTGCTTTGAACAACGCGGAAACATATGATACAACGTTCACATTTTGTAATATTAAATATTGGGCCGAAGAACCCACGGAGCTCTCAAAATACTAGCATTCAGGTACAATTCTAGCTATTCAAGAATTTTTATCTAGGTTTGCGGTGAGTAGTATCAGTGTGAGTGACCTCGCATCACCGCTGGACGGCCTTGTATATACTCTGCCGTTCTTAGACTGACATGTGGTTGCAATCTATGAATTCCCATAGATCGAAATTTTGAGAAGGAACTTAATTAATTTAATAGCACATCTGACTTTAGCAGAGGGCATCAAGTCATCGATCGCGTAATCTATCCTGGTTCTGACATTCGTTACGAACATATCATTATACCACCGGTCGTGCGATGGGCATGCAGATTTCGTCCATTAACTCTTTTGCCTTGGCAGCACGACCCGAGCGCTGGCCGGATTTGAAGCGTCCGATTAATTTCTAAGATAGCGATTTCAAATACAAAGCTTGCACGTACATACAACAGTCAAATAATATTTTCTTTTTGTAAGTCTTGCGATCAAATGACTGATAAATGTCAAGTTATTAATCTGATTTAAGAGCCTAGATGAGTGGTATAAGGTGGAATGCCTATTTCGGGTCTACTGACCAAGACCTCCTTATAAACGATAAATGTATAAGCTGGAGGCTCTATAAATGATACGAGACTTTAAAATTTATAATAGATGAAGGTGGGCATGTAAAATCCCAAGATGGACAAATTAAGAGGGTAAATGCCGTTCTCATTGCCAACTGCGCACTCACTCTGTCATACATTGACCACTCAGCCGGAATAATTTGATCCATAATCGTAAGATGATGCTTATGCCTATATTAGGTGACTGGATTGAGCAAGCCTGCGCCTGGGATATCTTTTGTTTGGCGAACTTTTTTGCAAGCAAGTATAAAGCTGGTAGTTACTTCGGCTGGATTAGTCATAGGTGATATTATAGACGATATTCAACTATTAAAGCTCGGGCAGTCAGGGAGCAATATCATGGAGATAATTGGTAAACTAAGGCACTGTAGAAGATGGGAGATGTGGAGCTCATACATTTCGGCGAGCTATGATTAAGCTCAACTATATTTCCTTCTCTGGGATGAGCCACCCGTTTCTGATAAAAGGCGTGTAGATCTTACGCGCAGATGAGTTTTGAGAGAGCAGCAAAAAACCCCGCTTTTCGGAATTCTTTAGATGGGAACAAATTTAATTCATTCGAGCAGGTTCTCTTGATTCTTATGAATGTATATTCTATCTAGCTGTGGAGCAGAAAGGCTATCCGTCGGGCGAGTACAGTAGATCAGGCAAGATGAGTCATGATGAGTTAGGGACAGGCTGTTTATAAGGTAGAATGGAGCAAGGCTGCGCGATACATATTAGATAAGGCGTCTTCCTGCTGCAACTGTTGATAGGATAGGGAAACGATGCTGCAGGGCGCCTTTTTCTGCGTCCGTGCCAGGCCAGCTGACGTGGTCTGCGAACCCCGCAAACCTAGCCTCGATTTATGTAGTTGATGACGTTTCTTAGTTGATGGAATTAGTGAGATAACGCTTCGGCTATTTATATGTGCTGTCCTCCTTCTAGACAATCTACACATAAAGGATGCCAAAACACAGAGCAAAAGAATTCCACGCCGTCGCTCGCGGGCATATTTCAGGCATCATAACTCAATCATGGTATTGCAATCCTAACAGCTATGGCTTACTGAGATGTATTAATTTCATTTTCAGGTCTAACGCCGATGCACTGACTAACGACTTCAAAGGCAAGAAACACAGAGGCTTCCGAACTTTAGAACAAGGGCTGGGCTATCTCGTCGAAAATGGACATGAAATATCGGACGTTTATTTGATTGGCCCTGAGAAAACGCATTCTGAGACTCAGTCCGAACCTGTATACGCTGTGGTAAATGGTAAACAAGGAGAAACAATTCATCTAAGATATGCGTATGTTTCTATCCTTTGAGAGGATATCCTATTTTTAAACCGTTTGTCCGTTCTTGATGAGTCAAAAAGGTTAATTTCATCTCTTGTCAATGTACCTTCTGACTCTGAGTGTGGGCTGCGGGACTTTTTATGCAAACACCCTGACACGGTATTACTGCATCTACGACTTCACTTCTTTGGGAAGAAGTACGATATGTAACGCCTTTCAATTATCTGTCTTTATAAACTCTTATTCACGGTTGATGATCTTCCGCTGGGAAGCGAAGAACATACCAAGGTCGTTCCAAAGCTCTTCGATCTTGCTAGCGCATTAGGCCCAGAGAGCGAAATATTCAAAATGATGCTTCACTATGTATCCTCGCGCTTGCAATTTTTGACTCGTCGCCAAGATCTTGTCATTATATTAGCCAAGCGACCAGACTTGAATCTCCACCTTCTCAGATATCTGGCATGGAGTACACAATCGTACTGAGCCCATGATTGAAGCACTAGGGAATATCGCGGGAGTTTGGAAAACTCTCCAGGTCGAATCTGCTACGACGTGGAGCAAATCATCGAATTGCAATTCAGGGCATCTAAAGTACATCGTATTGCCAATCGAATTCCAAGTGGATAGAATGAGTAAACTAGTGGAAAGCTTCTACTATGACGGAACCCAGTTTCGGCTCAGAAAGATAGTTGAGCTCGTCTCCTACTTGAGCTATCACATGGACCTGGCCCAGCAAGCACTCAATCCTTTATAGGGTGGCGGGTACTCGATAATTCGCTTCTGTATTTAGAGTCACACAGAAGATCTTGAGTTCAACGTAGTACTACCTTTGTGCGAACTTTTTATCCTCCATTCTGAGCTTCCTGGCATTCTTTGCTAAAGTAAGGAAGTCAGTATCATCTGTGGTATGGATGAGAATGATCGTCCTTACAGGGGCACACTTAGATATCGACCAAAGTAAACCAGTAAGAAGAAGAGATAGAAAACCAAATAAAAGATACCACCTCCAATCAGGATTATCTTGAAGCAGGTCGATATTCATGCCAAATAGACTCTAGGTTTTAGTAAGTCATCGTATCAAGAGCAATGCTTCCTCGAGTTGTCACTTACCGAGGCGAACATTAAAGGCAAGAATATAAACTTTGTAAATGACATTGTCAATGAGTTATATACATAACTTGAAGAAGATGACTTGAAGGCTTAGCTTACGGTGATCCAGCTAAGGCGCTTAAAGCTTGCCGCTTCATTTGTAGAAACCCATGCCAGCTCCTGCAAAGTTAACACCTGCTTGAAAAGGGTTATTTTAGTCAACATACGATTTGGAGGAGTTCCCGGACGGCCCGCTCCATGTGGTCAAGCTTCGCAGTCACGGTTTGATCGAGGTTGTCAATGGTTGCCCTTAGCTCAGGCTTGTATCCTCTTTGAAGCGTTGAATTGTTTTTGACCACTTCATGAAGCCCTTCAACGTGAGATTGCAAGCACCGACGGAAAGTTGCACGTTCTACCGCATTTTTGGCAAGTTCGTCCACTAAGCCATGACTTCTACTATGTTTTCTGACCTGTTCATGTCTCTGCACAGTCACGTCTCTTGTATCAGCTCCCAATTTCATCTTTCATGGATGAACAATATATCAAGAAGCTCACCAGCTCTTCTACCCTCTCGTTTGTATAATTGCATTTTTTGTTCCAACGCTGGTAGAGATGCTCCAGAAAAATTTTGAAAAACTCCGAAGGATTATTAGGAACACCGCCACGAGGAAGCATACTGATAAATCCATAAGCAAGGCCTTCTGTTGTATTCCTGCTAGTCCACGCAATGCCCCATGGATACTCATCCCGATTTTGGTCACATGGGAAGGACAGGGAGATATAAGTGACAAAGCGATGGCCAAAATCCTTCTGAGTTTCCTTCCAATAACACTTATAAGTGCTCAGCATTTCATGGATACCTAAGCTTCTGGGCAACAGCGACCAAACTTGGGGTTTCCCGCAGATACTTGGGATGTTAGATATAATACTATGACTCTAATATAGATCAACTCACCACAATCTCGTTTGTTTTGCGCTAGGCAGCCAATTGCACTCGAGTTCATTAATATACTCCACAGCGAAACTGTTGTTTTGCTGGGCCAACTTGGTGATCTGAATCCAAGAAAGATTTTTGTCGCCTAGGAAGAACCATTCCTCGGATCCAATACGGCTGAGATCAATTAACGGAGCATTAAGCAATAGATCCACAAGATCTTTGTTTCGAGTTTCCAAAGCATACTGCAAAGGAACCTTTCCAGTGTGGTCTTTAGAGTTCGCATCTGCATTCGCGCTAATTAAAGCCGATACAATGTCCTGCCTGCAACTGAGGCATGCAAGATGCAGAGGAGTTCTCCCTCGCGGGTCAACTTGATCAAGGTTATAGCCAGCTTGGATAAGCTTTTTCACTAGAGTTAGTGTCGCCTCTTGGTCGATTGAGCTCAGTCCCTCCACCAGTAGATGCATAGAATTGTTGTCGGCTTCTTTTAAGAGGTTAATCACAGCCACATTCTCAGCTTCCAGTGCCTATATCAACGGAGTCTTGGAGAATTTGACTTCTGTCCCATCACAGATGTTAATATCGGCTTTTTCCATCACTCCATTGTCTTCTAAGAAACATGACACGATTTCAACATCACCATATTGAGATGCCCATAAGAGCCAAGTTCGGCCGCTCTCGTCTTTTTTATTTGGATTAGGCAAAGCCATGGTCAGAAAACTCAGAGTAGATGGATTTGCTGCTCTGTTAAGACTTAGCTGTCCCAAATTACAAGCTGACTTCATAGCAAAAGTATTCCTGGCTCGGAGGAACCACCAAAAACCCGTATGACCGTTTCTGTCACACACGTGAGGATCTGCCCCTTTTTCGATGAGGTCGATCATTATCTGAATTAATTGACGCTTGGCAGCATACGAAAAAGGGGTATGGCCATACTCGTCTTTTTGGTTGACCCGTATGCCAGGGTGATCAAGTAAGATCTTTACTGCTTGTGCGTGAGAATTCGCAACAGCCAAGAAAAGTGGTGTCAACTTATGCTCATTCTCCGCATTGACCTCTGCATTTGACTTGAGTAACTGCTTGATGATAGTGTCTTCGCCCATAATGGCTGCAATCATGAGAGGAGTTCGGTTCTCCGCATCGCGAGAGTCAACGCAAATCATTGGGGTTTCCAATAAGATTTTGACGGCTCTGGTGTTTCTCATTTCAACTGAGCATGCCAGTGCCGTTCGACCAACCTCGTCAGCGGAATTTACATCTGCTCCCCCATTGATAAGTATCTGCAATATTTCAACGTACTGAAATTCTGCAGCTAGCAACATCAGAGGCTTCTTTGTTGGTGGATTTTCAGCAGAGAGAAATTCTCAATTTCCAGCAGGATATCGTCATGTGGGAGATAAGTTGCAAATAGCCATCTACAGAGCGGAGGCCACTGTATTTCATCAACTGCATCCAAATCTGCCCCTGAACCGATGAGAAGTCTGGTAATCTCAATATGACCAAGTTCTGTGGCCATGGACAGCGGCGACCGCCCTTTGACCCGATGATTGGCTAAGCTCTTATCAATCTCCAGTAACAGCTGGGCTGTCACGATGTCTCGTTGAAAGATTGACCAGATCAGAAGGTCTCGTTCAACATGAAAGATTTTTCTGCCCTTCGATCTCGCATCGATCAAGTATCTTATGATTCCATTATCCCCAGTTTCTGCAGCAGCAACCAATGGAGTTCGACCAATTAGATCTCGGTGTTCATTGTCAGTACTCTCAATTGAAAGCATATATCTTATTGTTTCGCTACGGCGGCTTGAGACTGCCCAGAAAAGGGGCGTCCAGCCTTTTAAATCAGTCGAGTTGATCGCCGCATCGGAGTCGAGCAGAATTTTCACATGGTCGAGTTGCCCAAGCTCTGCAGCCAAGGATAACGACGTGCGACCATTATTATCTTTCAGATCAACATAAGCCCCGTGGCTTATCAGACTTCCCAATGAATGGATATGTGGACATTTCACGGCGGAAAATAGGCATGTTCGGCCATCGGCGTCGCGAAAGTTCACATCGATCCTTTCGTGCTGCAAAATTTCGTTGAGCACTTTTGATTCTGATGTGGCTTTCATCAAGGGCGAGATTCCTTCAATTTGAAAGTTGATCTCGAGGAATGAATTCTTCATATATATGTCAAGCCTCCTGATATTCTTTTTAAGCCGTTTTGGTTTCTTTATGATAGATGTGATTGTATTAAGGAAGTCTTGCTGAAGCCGAGCTTGGGCAATAGCGTCTTGGGAACTATTCTCTCTGAATAAGGCCTCCATTATCAGATGGAGATACTTCGAAGTTGTTGAAAATGGTATTTCAATAAGTGAGCGTTGATGAAGGTTATCAAAGTTGAGGCTCGCTGCTCAGGTTGAGGAGAGAGCCGAGTTGGTTTTGCTGCCTAATTCGGTGCCTAATTCAAGTGCCTAATTCAGTGCCAGGTTGGCTTATTTCAATGAGTTTAGCAAGAGCGCGTTGATTAGGTCACAGCGCCTTCACACGCGCCGATCCATCAATCGAGTTTTTCTTCGATTAATGTAGGTGGTTGGTAGGGCTTTCGGTTTGGAATGGTCTTCCTTTCTCCGAGGATTTACCGAATCTTTACTGTTCAGCAGATGGTCGAGGCCATCGGCCTAAATAGGGCCGGGGACGGTGTCCTTCGGCGCACTACCCAATACCCCGCACTCAGCTAAGTATCCTCTACCTTTGCAATCCATCAGATCGCTAAATAATTGGATAATTTCGACCAGTGATTATGGAGCCAGTGAGCTTTACAGTTGGAATATTAGGCTTGAGTGGTATCTTCAGTACAGTTTTAGACACCCTCCAAATGTTTGATTCATGGAAGGGGTTTATAACAGAGTCCCGTTCTTTAATAGCTCGATTTCGACTCTGTAAAGTTCGATTCGAAAAATGGGCCAGGCTGTCGGTTTAAAAGGAGGTGAAGTATCAAAAGGACACAGCAAACATGTCGATGATCCGCGAATTATTTCAATAGTCAACGAGCTCCTTTCAGCTGTCCGAGATATCGCAGGCTATAGCGATGAGATTTCCCCGAAAGATTTGACTGTTTCAGACAAAAAAGTCAACTATGATCGATCTCGCAGAAAGGTTTCCTCAATACATATTCACCTTGGTTCGACAAGAAAAAAAATTGAGCTGAGTGTTAAAGGACAAGGCTCGAAGGATCGCACAAGTTGAGTGTTTCTCAACGCTAGTGGAGGACCTCTATAAATTGGTCCCTATTGATCAGAATCAACAACAGCTAGCAATGTCTGGACTATCCATATATAACAAAGAGATTTCAAATTCTCCAAAAGGCATGGGTAGCAGGTGACTAGCCACATTTCTTGCAGAACTAATCTAATCATTTATCCAGAAGAATCCGCTGCTTAGGAATCATGGATGAGGGAATTCGAACATACTCTAAAAAGAATTGAAAAAGAGCTTCAAGGTCTGTTCGGTATCCTAAATTTTGAATTTTGGCTAAGTATCGCAGCCGAGGCAATTAGAGACTTGCGGGTATGGCTTTTGGGCAATCAGGTTGCCAGCACCCTTTATGAAGACAATATCAGAATAAAATTGAAGGGAACGTGCGAATGGATTCTGAACAAGCCATTCTTTCGAGACTGGTCGTCAACCAACTTTCTAAAAAATCGTTCCAAGGCCCTTTGGATTCATGGTCCTGCGGGGTTTGGAAAGTCGATTCTTTGCACAAAAGCCATTGAGCATCTGCTCGATCACTCAGAGACGCCTACTGTGCATTTCTTCCGTTCTTCTGATTTTGAAAGCAAAAAGGTGCATTTATAACGATACGATCATGGCTCTCTCAATTGACAGTCCATCTTTTGGCGTTTCAGTTGATATGCGATGAATGGAAAGCCCAAAAGGGGTATCAAGCAACACGCAAGGATATCGTCGAAATTTTGCAGCAAGTTACGTTAGCGATTCCTAATTGTACATTAGTTGTGGATGGTATTGATGAATGCAGCTGGACTGCAGACAACATTAAGTACGGTTCTAATGGAGGCATTGCCGAGTTTCCGCACGCATTAGAAGAAGGGACTCGATTCACCTCCACACGAATATAGATTTTCAGCCGCTATGAAACGTCAATACCAGGCTTTTTTGACGACATTATAAGTGTCGTTTCCTTTTCTCAACACAAAATCACTCCCGAAGATGTTCGGCCTGATGTTGTCCTATACTCCCGAGACCTTTTACGAAAATTGTCTAAGAAACCAAACTTTGACGAGATACACGAAAATATCAGCCAGTTACTAGTCGATCGCTGCAGTGGGCAGTTTCTTTGGATAAAGCTACTGGAAAGGTTTTTACGGAGCGGAAAAAAACAAAAAGCAATTGGAGAACGTAATAGCCTCAACTCCACCTGGCCTAGATCAGATATATGAGCGAAACTGGGCAACGATACTACAGCTTCCAGAAATAGAGTGAAACCGAGCTGTTTCACTCCTCCGTTGGACGGCTTTCTCTCTACGACCGCTGACAGTCTGAGAGGTCGCAGAGGCTCTGCTTATCAGTGAAAGACAGGATAATGTACCGGTGGATGATTTACCCGAGATTATCGACGACGGCTACATTGAAATCGAGATATTATATTATTACGGCTCACTCATAGAAATTCGGAGCCAACAAGACGAGTGCGATCCTGTACTCAGAACGATACATCTGCGTATTTCTCTGTGAAGCAGTATTTTATATAAGCTACTGCAAGCCAAGTAAAGCCCTTGCTGCCCTGTGAAACCCGGAGCTTGACTAACGAATCAACAGAAAACACACTAATTGCGACGATGTGTCTAAAGTAAATTAACTCACCCATTGTCTGGTTATGTGACCAAAGTTCAGTGGATGGTCCTGCCTTCGGAAACTTCACGAATTATTCTGCAAGATCCTGGCAAAAACATGCTTTGATTGGGGACCTAGAAGGTGAAAAGTTGACCGAACTTATCAATCAACTCTTCGACGTCAAAGGTCAGAGCTGGAGACATTGGAGGGAGTGGTTTGATGCAAATGAAGCAGCCCACGAGAGTGCGAAAGGGTTTGAACGCGACGAGAAAAATCCAATTTACTATGCTGCATGGCTGGGTTTAGTCGGAGTTACAACACTTTTAAGTGAACTGAAAGTCCACGGTAAAACAAACATGCATCGATGTGCCGCATTACGAGCAGGATCTGCAAAGGGACATTTCAGGATTGTCTGGATGTTAATTAATTGTGGAGTAGATGTCAAATCATCGAGCAGTGATGGAAAAACACCAATATTTCTGGCGTCCCAAACTAGACACTTTGAGGTCGTTAAACTTCTTCTCGAGAATGGAGCTGATCCGAAAGGGGTTACTAGGGACGGAATGGCACCGATTCACCAGGTATCCTCAGCTGGATACATCGAGGTCATTAGCTTCTCTACCAGAATGGAGGATGTCTTATTGCTTAGGCCTTCGGGCTGATTCATTTGATTTTGTTCCTGGATATGAATTTCCACATTACAACAGGGTGGTACAACTACTAGTCCCGTTAATCAACAGAAGATTACACCTATCAAGCCCTCCCAACCATAATCAGCGATATTGTCGTATAAGCCGACAGACTAAGCAAAGCCACATCATTATAGAAACCCCTCCCCTCCCGAATACGCATGGACAGCCCAATCAGACAGCACGCGCTGCTGAAGATCGCTACCGAGGTCCTGAATCTCCTTGAAGCCAGTAATAGCGTCAGGCCGACGGCAAGGTCGATAACTGGTATGATACGCGAACCTGTCGAGCCATCGTCTGGAGCGCGGTCTACCTGGAAGGCGTAGTATTGGGGTGTGTATGTGCCATGGGTAAGCCGCGAAAAGGCGGCCGAGGAGAATGAGACCCGCGTAGCAATAGATGGCGGCGGAGTGAGCAAGCGACATCTCGGTCATGGCGACAACGTTGGAAAAGGAGGGAGGTGAAGGGAGAACAGTTCTTCCTAGGGTGACTGTCGACCTTTTACTTCGCCTTTCTACACACTGTATAATAGTGTTCAAGTGTACGAGTACCACGATGCAAGCGGTTCCACGAGGTGGGGAGGGGCAGACCAAGTTGTCGTCGGACTTTTGACGCAACAACCAGTGCAAGCTCCCCTAAGTGCTTACTTGCATATGTTTCCACTGGAGTTACTTGTTGTAGTCCCCCGCATCTCTATGAGTTGTGCATTGTAATGACCGGGTATGATGTCACTCTTGGGGTGCGGAAAGTATTAGCTTGATTGTGCGATCAGTACGCAAATAAAAATTTCAAGCGACACTGTATGGATACGCATGTTCGACAATTTTCATCTTGTAAACCCTAATTCTCTCGTAATTGGGAAGTGGGCAGTCGTGGAGGGGGAGACCGGAGAACTGAGGTCCGCGGAGGGTCTGGTGGAGCTGGGGATTTCCGAGGCAAACCGAGGAAAATGATGTTGTTTTGAGGTAATTGTTCAATTTATCTTCTGAGAATAATGTGCGAGATATGTCGGTCAATATTTTTGGCCGATTGCACATTCCTCCAAGTTGTAAATGGGTTCTGGCGATGTTGGGATGTTGATGTACTCCTACTCCTAGTATTGTGATGACCGAGATGGCTACGGCAGATTGACCGATTACCCATTCTGGATTGGAGCAACGGCTAGACCAGGATCGCCAAGGGCTACAAGGTAAGATCGGGCAAATCAGAAACGTCATGATTCGATTAAGATCAACATTCCCCTCTCTGTTCACCGGAGAGAGTCGGAGGTGGTGACGACTCAGGATTTGGCAAGGTGGGGGGATCCGCCCATTTAAGGTTGATGCTGCCCCTCCATCTCATCTCTTGCTTTCCCTCTTCTTTTTTTCTTTCACTCCTACAACTCCTTCACCATCAGCTATCAGCTACCACTCTACAAGTAACTATTAACCCTTACACCATTTGGTACACGACTAACCTCTCCCCAGCCAAATTCCAAGTACATTCAGCCCTCCCATCAGGGGAGCCATGAACATGCTTTGGTTGGGCACATTATCTCTTTGGGATCAAGGTATACCAGGTAACTTCTGGGTGTGAGCCGGTGTTCGTTCTCGCGTTGGTGGAAGGTTTCTCTTCATTTGTCTACATTTTGTTGAGAAATCTCCCCATCAACGTGGGTTCGTCCTGAGATTATACGGCGATAACTTGATCTGGATAATACCAGCGAAAGGATCATGCTTTCCCCCTTCCATTCCCCCTTCTGCGTTGGAGCCTAAACTAACAAAAGGCCCAAGTCAATTTCACGACTTGATCCCTCTAACCCACAATGTCTCCCCCCCGCTGCTATCTTCGAGCCCACCACTGTGCCCACCGGCATCAAGGGCAAGGTCATCGTCCCCGAGACGGCTGCTACCACCCTGACCGGCCAAGGCCAGAGCAAGCTCCTCGATCAGTTCGGCGGCAAGTGGGATGAGTTCAAGTTCGCCCCTATCCGCGAGAGCCAGGTCTCCCGTGCCATGACTCGCCGCTACTTCCAGGATCTGGACAACTACGCCGAGAGCGATGTTGTCATCGTCGGTGCTGGTTCCTGCGGTCTGAGCAGTGCCTACGTCCTTGCCAAGGCTCGTCCCGACCTGAAGATTGCCATTGTCGAGGCCTCTGTGTCTCCTGGTGCGTTCTAGCTCATATACCATCATAGAACATCCACAGCGGCTAACAGTTTCAACTAGGTGGTGGTGCTTGGCTCGGAGGTCAACTCTTCTCCGCCATGGTCCTCCGTCGTCCCGCAGACGCTTTCCTGGCTGAACTGGGAGTCCCCTTCGAAGAGGAGCCCAACAACCCCAACTTCGTGGTCGTCAAGCACGCTGCCCTCTTCACCTCGACCCTGCTGTCCAAGGTCCTGTCCTTCCCCAACGTGAAGCTCTTCAATGCCACCTGCGTCGAGGACCTGATCACCCGCCCCGATGGCTCCGACATCCGCCTCGCCGGTGTCGTCGTCAACTGGACCCTGGTCACCCTGCACCACGACGACCACTCTTGCATGGACCCCAACACCATCAACGCCCCCGTCATCATCAGTACCACCGGCCACGACGGCCCATTCGGTGCCTTCTGTGCTAAGCGTCTCGTCTCCATGAACGCTATCGACAAGCTCGGCGGCATGCGCGGTCTCGACATGAACCTGGCCGAGGACGCTATCGTCAAGAACACCCGTGAGGTCACCAAGGGTCTTATTATCGGTGGAATGGAGCTGTCCGAGATCGATGGCTTCAACCGTATGGGTCCTACCTTCGGTGCTATGGTTATGAGCGGTGTCAAGGCTGCGGAGGAAGCTCTGGCTGTCTTTGACGAGCGTAAGCGCGAGTGTGCTGAGTAAATTCGCTCACCTGCTGCTACGATGCTCTATGGCCTTACGGCTTTGATGATGATTGATGAGGACTGGCTGGAAAATTCGCCAGATTTAGCTATGAGGAAATAAAACACTCGTTTATGCTATCACAGTATGATTGTAGACTTATTCGTAGACTCATTCGTAAAACTAATTTCTCGACCCGTCCGGCGGAGAATTGTGTACGCATCTACTAGTTATCATGTTGATGTCCGAAGCTTTTCCGTCCCAACAAACCCATGGCGGACTGTCCACACCATTACCATAATCTGAGCCAAGTGTATTGGTAGTTCACTGCAGTCCCTCGTATTGCGAGATCACGGCAAAAGTCTTGAATGGAATACAGACATCTAGCCAGCCACTTCGAGAGGGATTCATCAATTCAGTCGTCTGAGACTCAGATATTTCGCCAACGAGCAGCAGGATGATTCGGCGCATACTCAGCTGGGCAATCTTCTACATATTTCAAGTTCGTTTAGTAATCGCGGTCTTCTCGGTAACTAAAGCAGCGCAGCAACAGGGCAAGTAGTAACTCCCGAAAATCTGATCTTCTGAAGAGGGGTCTACATACTAGTATAGTTCTTCTATCAATCAATTCTTCGGTGAATAGTAGTAGGTCGATTTTTTCTCATGAGTACTACTAGTTGATGCCGATATCCGGCAGACCGACAACTCCTCGAAGCACGGTAATTCAACGTATGACTAAACAAGATCGCCACATTCCGATAACTTTGCGGTCAGTCGGCACTGCCGTGCATAAAATGCTGTATGCTAAGACGGAAATTTCGGATTAGAACCCCTGATCACTCATCCGTGCAGCTTTCGGCCCCAATGGCTCCATCATGCTCACTCCGAACAGTCTCTCCTCCCCCCCGCCTCGGCACTCGGTCTTGATTGCTTGATTACACGATCATAAACCCTAAGTACCACTAGACCAATCAATCGAAATACCAAGCAGAAGTTCTTATTTATATACTAGAGGTATCACTATGCCAGTATATCCCAATTTCAAAATTATAAACAGATCGCGTCATACTTCTTTCTTCTTATCCTGTTCAAAAGGCATCATCCTGATCTTCAACATGACGGAAAACAACTTCCAAGTACTACACACCGAAGAAGCCGATATCAAAACCGCCAAAAAGCGACGCATGATATACCTGCGCCCATTCCTCCTATTCTACGGCGGTTCACTCATTGCCGAAATAGTCTTTCTCGCAGTCGGCGTCTTTATCATGACAGGCACCCGTGACCTTCTATACAAAGTCCTCTGGACACTCGTCTTCTGTCCACTAGGCATGGGCGGCGCTATGGGCGGAATAATAAACTGCTTCATTGTCGACCAATATTACGGAAAGAAGGCAGTCCATTTCACGGCTCTGCTTTCGTTGCTCATTTTGAGTAGTTGCAATGTATTGTGTTATAACCTTGATCGTCATTTTGGATGGTTTGGTGCTTCGGATCACCCGATGTGGTTTCATTGGCGGTATCCGATGATTTGGGCCGTCGGGTATCAGAATGGTCTTTTGATGTTTACTGATGAGGGACAAAGGAAGTTGGTCAGGATGGGTATGTAGCTTTGGGAGTTTCTGGGGGCTATAAAGGATGGATAAAGTGGTGAGATGTTGAGGAAAAGCGAGAAATGTGAGACTTAAGTGCAGAGCCCCATATTAACTATGAAATTGTTCGCCAAAGGAGGGTGATGGCATTGTTTCATTTGTAAGAAGTCTCTATTCTGGTATCGCGGGCCCATCTGGCCTGGTGGAACATTGGTTTCCTTTGAGTTAGCTGATGGGTGAATGACATACCCAATTGGAGTTGATATTTTGGCTTTTCTAGTCAGAATCTCCAGGTAAACGATTCACCCACATTGAACTACCAGGCACCTTTTTTTTTCTTCTCCTTTTTTTTCCTGTTGACAAATGCTTTCTGTTGACATTGTTGACATGCGGTTCGGATGGGCGTTTTCTGCCTCAGGCACCATGGTTACCCTCCGTCTCCTCGATAGCTTGTCCTCCACGCATATTCGCATGCATCACCGCTTCCTGCTTCTGAGCTTTCGCCAATCTTCCTCTCAATACCCCGCATTTCCTCGTACGCAATTACAGTGAATCAAATTCGAGCAGTATCTCGGGCACGCAGTACCAGCAAAGTGCGGTCGACGGACCGGCACTGACCCATACCCTGGACCATGAGGCATTGCCACAACCAGAAACATTGAGCGCCACACCAAGGAGAGTAAACATCACCCAACTTAACTCGACTGGGGAATCATCAGTATCGACAGACGTATTTCCTGGGAGACAATGCATCGCCCAGACTGCGTTGTCGATCATTGCCGCCCCGGCGTGTGCTATTAACCTGCACTATGCGTCGCTCGATGAACTTCGTCGCCCGATGTCGTCAATGTAAGTGTCAGGACTCACCACTTACAATCCACACGGCTGATATCTATAGAATCACCGAGGCAAATCTTGAAAACCCGCGTGGGGTTGTTCAACTTCTCAACATCCTTCGCGGGCTGGTGGGTCGTTCAGTATCGAGCCCTTTGCGGTCTGCACCATCAACCCTTCGCTTCCCAAGACCTCAAGAACAACCATACCAGTCGATGGTATTTCAAAACCGAACAGCCAGTCATTCTCAAGCTAAACACCGTCTTTAGCTCACGCTGTGGCACCAACTCCGTCACTCCGGAGAATCCTCTTCTACCGGGACAGGAGTGAATGAAATCGACGAGGCAATCATCAAACCGGACAACAGCCAGCCTGAGGGAGATGCATAGGGCGAAGCAAGGAAAGTTGAAGCAATTCGATGGAAGAATACACGTTCTTTTGCAATTGTACGGTCAGCTTGTAGTCTTCAAAAAAGCAGTGTTTGCTTACGACGTCAACGTTCGTCGTCCAATATGTACACTAAATGGTATCGCCGGTCTATCCGTTCAAGGTCTACGAGTATGCCGACAGGGATGATTCAAGTTTATATGCGTCACATCTCTTGATAGGGTTTCGTCCCCGGATTCATCAGAGGTGGGCCTTATCAAGCGGCGACTACTAGTTACTTGCAGAGTGATCCATACTGAAGTGCCTACCATATATTGAGAGTGATGTAACCTTTCTCGTTGTTTAACTGAAATAATGCCCTGGGGCTCTGCCCATTACTATTTTACTTAGAGTGTCCCACCCCACAGCCCTAACGGTGGGGGCGGAGACTGCCCGGACCTCTTCATCTTCAACCTCTTCCCCTGATATCCGCTTCCATTTCCATTTCCATCCTTATCCCAAAATCCTCGCACTCACTCCCGCAAATCAATATGGCGGGCAAGCTCACCTCTGCAAGCCCTGCTGGGAAGCAACAGCCAACGGGATTTAGTCCCACCTTTTTGCTGTGTCTCCAAGCACTCCTGGCGGGTCTGCTGGCCTATCTCGTTCTCCTCGCCGCCCATACCAAGTACCCAGGAGAGGCCCCAGTATGGATCATTAGCAAGTTCTCGCTTGTCGTTTGCTTTCTGGTACTTCTTGCTCTGCAAGCATTGGCGTGAGAAATCTCCACCTTATTGCCGGACCACTGCCACCCATTTGCTCCACGATATCAAATGCCAACTTTTGATATCTCTTGATGTATCCCATGGGATTCTCCGCTGTCAAATGGTAAGGTTTATTTATGACATCATCCCGGTTGTATACCGAATGCCCCTTCCTCAAGTGAATCCCCGGGGTCATTCCTGCCTCGACTGCACCTGCTTATGTGGACGCGTCGGTTCGCGCTTATCCGCGCCTTCGCGCCGACCTCCGCCAGTACGCAACCCATCCTCTCGTTCTTCATGACTGTTAAAAATTGGCTCTTCTTCGTTTCCTCCGAGGCTTGTGGCTCTTCTGGGTGAGATGGAATATAGCCCTTGTCCTGATGTTGCCTCTTGCGGCCACGATGAGTGGGACGATACCGATATTGAGGCAGATTTCCTAGCGAGAGTTGCGGAAGACGAATGGGATGACAGCGATGTCGAGACAGAGCTATTTGCGAGAGCTGCGGGAGACGAGTGGGACGACAGTGATATTGAGGTAGAATTCTTCGCCAGAGCGTCGGCAGACGAGTCAGATGTCAGCAATATCGGTGCAGAACTCTTTGCGAGAGAGCTGCGGCAGATGAATGGGACGACAGCGATGTCGAAGCCGAGTTTCTTGCCAGGGCGGAGGACGACGAGCGACGGGAAGCGTATATCCAAGCCGATATCAAGTGTGCGGCTGAAAAATTGGATACTCTTGTGAAATTGCACATGGAACTGAATATGAAGACCAGGATACAACGATGGCAAGGCCCAATCGCATTCCGTCTTCAAAAGGCGCCTAAATCCCCACATGGAACGAGATGCTATCTTGACCATTGTAAGATCAGAATATGGCCTGGTGAACACCGGATCAAAGTCAATCCCTCAGGGTGCTGGAAATATTTTGGTTGGGGTAATTATACACATTTTTTCCTGTCCTGGCCTGGGCTGAGATATATGGTCGCAGGTACCTTCAAAATATCAAGTGTTTTGAGAAGCTGCTGGATCTATCGCCTCCGGAGTACGTGTTTGTGTTTCGAGCCTGATAGAAAACATATTCCTGATCTCGTGGAATTGTCGATCTTACAGGAATATACTCGACGATGGCTGGCTAGGCTCAATCATGCAGTACACTATGCCATTGTTCAGACAGTGCAAATTTAAAAGGCGAACCAGTTGACAGCTTGCTTTACTTCATTGCAAGTTTATTTTTATCAATACATCATCTCCTTAGTGTAACAATGCAACTTGAATGCAGTGCAGTATAGTTGTAGTTGTTGTAGTCTCACCGCCTTGAAACGCGCCTGGGATTTTCTCGTCGCTCACGCGTTGCGCTGCGCAGCGTTGCGTCTATTCCCCAATATCTCCAATCCTCATGGACAATGCGCAAACCAGAAGTCGCCGTCGAGAGACTCGCGACCAGTCCCCCGTCGAGTCCTCCGCCGATGAGTTAGCCGCGGGGTCAGATCGCGAAGAGACAAAGCGCCGCCGAACAAGCTGGTCGCACCAAAAGAACTTCACCCCGCAACGCGCATCCCCCAATAAACGCCAGTATGACGAGTCCGATAGCCCGGGTGAGGTAGCTGGAGATGCAGACGAGTATTGGCATGACTCGCATTCCGGCTCTCGTCGCCGCAGCCCTTCGCCCATTGATCGCCCTACCCCAATAGAGCGCAGCCACGAGGATCGCTCCCCCGACGAATCCGACGCGCTCTCTGAGGATCGCCGAGAACGAGAAGAACACAATCACCACTCATCGCGAGACGATATTTCCAATCGCTCCTCGACACCTGTGCCGCCCGCCAATGCGACACCTCCACCTGCCCCGAAGCCCGAGTCTTTGAACTACAAAGAGAAGTATGTGCTCAAGGCGCATCTTCGCGGTGTGTCAACGGTGCAGTTTTCTCCGGACTGCAGTATGATTGCGAGTGGCGGTATGTCTTTCTTCCCTCAATTCTTCATGCCACAATTGCTGATCACATCCTCTCAAAGGCTCCGACGCCGTCATCAAGGTCTGGGAAACCCTAACCGGCAAACTCATATACACATTCGAAGGCCATCTCGCCGGTATCTCTACATTGGCCTGGAGTCCGGATGGAGAGTGGATTGCATCAGGATCTGACGACAAAACAATCAGATTCTGGAACGTGAAAACCGTACGTCCAGGCTACCTCGTCCATATACTCCATACCAAAAATGCTAACCAGAGCCATTCTTATTCTCCAGGGTCGAGCACACACAAAACCCTTCGTCGGCCACCATAACTACGTCTACCAAATCGCCTTCGCACCAAAGGGCAACATCCTCGTCAGCGGCTCCTACGACGAAGCCGTATTCCTCTGGGACGTCCGACGAGCCAGCGTAATGCGCTCACTCCCCGCACACTCCGACCCCGTCGCCGGTATAGACGTCGTCCACGACGGTACCCTAATCGTCTCCTGCGCGCATGACGGACTAGTCCGAGTCTGGGACACGCATAGCGGCCAGTGTCTGCGCACTCTAGTCCACGAAGACAACCCACCCGCAACGTGCGTGAAATTCTCACCAAACGGGAAATACATCCTGGCGTGGACGCTTGATGGGTGTATCCGGATGTGGAATTACGTTGAGTCGCGCGTTGTGAAGACTTTCCAGGGTCACGCCAATACCAAGTACAGTATTTCGGGCTGTTTTGGTTTATATGGGGAGCCTGAGATGAAATATTCGCCTCCGCTTTGCTTTGCGGTGTCGGGGAGTGAGGATGGAGATATTCTTTGTTGGGATATTGTGAGTAAGAATGTTTTGCAGCGCATTAAGGGGCATACGGAGCCTGTTCTTTGTGTGCATACGGGGAAATTGGATGGGAAGAGGCTTATGGTTAGTTGTGGTCTTGATTTGACGGTTCGGTTGTGGGAGGAGGTTTTTGATGAGGATCATCGGATCCCTGGAGAGGAAACCTCATCTACTCCCCTCGTCAACGGTGTCTCTGCTATCAGTCCCGGAGAGGATAACGAAGATAAAGATATGGAAGATGTCGAAGCCAACGCCGAAGCCGAAACTCCCCTGGACCCATCTTCTGCGAACACACCAGCGCAAGATGTGATGATGACATGAACGCATATGTTTTCCGGCCTTCCCCTTCCCTTCCCTCCCCCCACCCGGGGGACCTTCTGCGTCTTTGGACCTCTTTCTGGTTGTATTTTTGCATCGGGCTTGCCACGGGTGATCATTTTGTTTTCTGAATTTGGGAATACCCGGTGTTTGGTGTTATATTTGGCTAGGGGTTTTGGCATTGCATGTGTGGCCTTTGGCTGGATTCTTGAGGCGTGGGTATTGGTATTGTCTGCATATTTTTGACCTTTCCACATCAAGATTTACGCATCAAATATTATTATACCGCCACATCGGGAATGACGACTCTAATTCTCGACTCGGCGTAGAGGATAGCCTGGTCATTCCATCCCGAATTTAGAATGGATGAATAGTTTCAAAAACGTTCGGGATCATCAAAAGCCAAGGCTTTCATGGCGGTTAAATTAAGAGCTCGGCAGATCTCGGGGCTGCTCAGTCACCCATCTTAGGAACCCAAGCAAGTAGACGGGACCACCTTTAGTTAACTGTGATAGGTACCTTATCTATTTCCTCTAGCCTGACTTGATCCAAGCTTCCTACTAATAGCAGTTGTGGAATATACTATCCAGGGATGCAAATAGTCAATGATAGTCACCACCTTCTTAGCAGGAAATAACCTATGATAGTCCTTCTTTCGCTTTCTAAAAACGCTCTTCATCCGTCTCGACAGAAATCATATCGAAACACTCGAGAACCCCGGTACCTGGTGTGGCAGTATCTGATTAAACACCGAGGCAGATGTATTACAATAACGAGGGGTGGTTTGCGACTCCTCCACTCCTCAGTTCAGTCGAGTCTGTCCCCTTCATCTGCTGGACAACCCTCGCGTATAGCACGGATGACAGCTCTGTTCCGGATTCGACATAACCTCATAGTAAGAGAAATTACGCTTCTATAGTAGCGGTACGTGTCAGGAGTTTGATTGACTCCTCGGTCTGACTCTTGTCCTTGTATGCCATCGCAAGTGCGTACTCCGACACAAGTCGATCCGGATGATCTTCCACCAAAGACTTTGCTTTAATAGTACAAGTGTAAGAAGTGTGATTGTTTCTTCAATCTGACTGGTGTGGGAATATGCCATCGCAAGTGTGTGTTGTGATGCTAGTCACTTGGGATCATCGTCACCGAGTCTTTCTGCTTCCGTCCCGGTAATGTGCCCGAGTAGTTCAATTGAGTCCAGAATTCGTCCATTTGCTTGATATGCCATTGCGAGCATGTGCCGCGACCCAAGACGTCTGTCATTGTTGTATGGCAGCAGGTGGGCTTATATACGAACAATCCCCTCAAGAAGCTTGGTCGATTCTTCAGTCTGTCCGTTTGCTTGATATGATATCGCAAGCTGGGACTGTGATGATAGGCGATCGGGGTCATCCTCTGATAGTACGCCCGCTGAAATCGCAACAACATACTCAAATAGCCCGATTGACTCTTTGAGCTGTCCGTTTTGTCGATATGCCATGGCGAGATAACGCTGTGAGGTAAGTCTCTGCACGTTATGTGGAGAAAGATTCTTATCCCTCCATTCACAAGACCGTCGCAGCCAGACAGTGGCTTCTTTCGCACGCTCATCAACCAATAGGCACTTGGCAACCCTCAGACAGAGCTCGGCCCTCTCGGCGGAGTCGGAATGTGACTTATATCGCTCTATATGAGCCACATGTGGCATATACTCTCGCCATTTTTCATGGTTGGTCTGGTAATGACATGGAAATACCGCCGAGAGTTGTTTGAATGCCGCCATGATTATCTTCTTTTGTTGACCGTTGTTTGCAACCCAAATCCTGATCGCTAGATGGACTAGCCTATGCATGTTGAACTTGGTGCCATGATCTATCCTTTCTATAAGCGAGAAGGAGCAGAGTACGCCGATGGCCTTTGCTTGCTGTGCCTTCGAGCAGGTTGCTGGTAAAATTGAGTATGGTATTGCCCTCCATTCGATACAAGACATAAACTTGAGGAGATTCGCCGCTATAGGATCGAGGCACTGAATCTTATTGAACGTTATCGTCCATGTTTTCGCGACTGCATTTGTCAAATTCGAGTATCGCATTTTGTCACCAAAATCCGAGCTCATGATAGCGATAGCATCTTCCGCCGTGTTCTTGAACAAGCTTAGATACTCGGATATAGAGCTCTTGTTTGTGTTAATATACGCTGCTGCCTGTGTAACAGCCAAAGGCAGATATTCCAGCTCGGCGAGGAGATCCACCATGTCCTTGTTGCCGTGAGAGTCGGTCTTTCGAATTAATGACCTTTCCAGCATGTCCATGGTCTCCTCTTCTGTCATCTTCCCTAGTTCAATCACATCGCTACCAACCAGGTGCTGGGCAACGGCTCCGTGTCGTGTCGTGAATAGTGTCAGGCAATCATCACTTTCCGGTAACATGTCCAGCACGCCTTTCATTCGACCTTGCCCGCGAAGTAAATCCACGTCGTCAAGGTTGTCAACAAATAGAAGCCACTTTCCTGCACTCTTCGCACATAGCCGTTGCTGAACTAGCACTTTCAAGTCTTCTGTAGGCTCCAGCTGTCGGTGTAATCCTAATGCTTGTGCAATCCCCATGTAGCCCTGCCTGAAGGTCTCCATGTTCATCGCCTGTAACCAGAGGATTGAAAATTCTGGATAGTTTTCCTTGACAAAATATGCGAACTGCAATGCCACTTGCGTCTTCCCAATTCCACCAAGGCCACTGATGGCCATCCTCTGGCAATCTTTGTCTATTAGCAGTTTCTGCCTGAGCACATGAAGCTCTGAACTTCTACCAATGAACTGCAGATTCCTCAGAAAGGGAAGGGAGAAATATGGCATCCGATCTATCCAAGGTGAGCTTAGTGGACCACGATAGCAATTCAATGGGATTTCCTACCGGTACTCGGTTGATTGGCTTTCTTCGCTTTCACCACCTCTATCACCGGTACTATGAGCAGTAGCTCCTTTGTGTACGCCGCTGCTGTCGCTGCCGCATATGGCTGCCATCGCTTGTTCTTATGGGAGTCAGAATAGTTACCGATCCCCCGAATCACCAGGCAGGGGAAATTATTCATCAGGCCGGCTGCTTCCATTTCAAAGCAGAGAACTTCTCCGATTTCTGAGCAGACCTTGTCCCGGTCCACACCGTCTCTCATGACTCGGTTGCCCGATGCAATCGTACCGTAGTGAACCTCTGGTGGTCCGGCCACTCGTTGCTGTCTTTTGATCTCCTTTGAAGAGGCACATGATACACAGCCTTCATCACCGACATGACTGTATGTCGCTTCGAATAAAACATCGTTGCCTGCTTGGTCGTGTCGAAACTTTGGCTGTTTGCTGAGCCTCGATAAGTTTGGCGTCAGGCTACTTCTCCCGAGGTCTTGATTTGACTGCAGCTTCATGATTGCGGCGAGGAGAATTGCAGGTGGCCCATTGAGAAATCCCCTTCTCTTGAATCCACTTGGAATGTATCTTCCAAGATCATACTGCACCACGCCGCCATGGTCATTCACCGGGTGGCTAACAACAACATCACCAAGTCGAATATCTACATTTTTCCCTGGCACACCACCTCCGACTCCCACCAGCAGCCAGAATCGAATAGCTGGGAATGCGTGTTTCATCTCAGTGGCCAATGTTGCGGCGGAATTAGCCCCGATCTTACCCGCTGGCAGACTTGCAAGGACGACATTGTGGTCACCGATGCTACCAAGCTTATATACGTTTGCCTCCGTATCGTCGACAGTTGGACTTTGGTGTTGTTCGTCAAGCAATATCTGCGCCGCAGTGAGGTCGTCTTCCATGGGGCACACCCATCCGACCGTGTATTCATCGCGGCTACCGCAGTGCGCCATCTTGGGGCGGTGGGCAAAAAGTCAGGACTTGGATGTGGGAAGTTATTCAGATAAGGGTGAGACGCGAGAACCCCTCCGCCTCCATGGGGCTGAAACCCCAAAAACCGAGTCGGCGCTAAATGGTCAGATCTGAGTGGCTGCTTGAAAGTGAGACTATTTTTCTACATGATATGGCTATACTGCACACGTCGTACAGGGCTTAGCAAGACTCTCGTTATGTAGTATTCAAGATGAGTGGTACAATAGATCAAATCTGGCAAAGGGCTCGTGAACATGCTCTTTCATGGTTATAACTTACCCGTTGATTGTTATGTCAGAATGAACTTCACATGAATGAGCTTGTGTCTTCGATTTATGAATACCCCCAATCGGTTACCCTTTGTCACTGCTCGAGCATGAAGATCCGAGAAGCCATATAATCATGATCTACGTGATGATAAACGAGAACTGCAGCACAATCTTTATGCCTGAGGCACCAACGCCTTTGCACTCACCTTTGTACCACTTTCGTACAATGAAAGTTTCGAATTTCAAGCTCGCCGGGAGTGAGAAATTCATTTTTGTTGTATTCTTTTATGTTTGACTTTCCATTTACCTACTTGAGTGATATGAGATAGAAGCTTGGAAGGTTTTGCAATGTCTGCGAAATGCAACCTCTTGCAAGGATCTTGATGACATAATGGCCTTTTTGAAACTTGCGCGCTCGTAGTTCTCTTGTGCAATACTATTGAAATCGGCTTCTGCGTGGTAATCGTAGACGGGTATTTTATGAGAACGGAAATAGCCTTATTTGGTGCGAGAGAGAGGTCTATCAGTTTTGACGGGATTGCCTCGTTGGAGGAGGCGTAGCGAGTTTTGGCGTCCCTTTAATTCTTTGCAGGATTAGCCATTCCTCGGTAATTTTCAAGGAAAGAAAGAAGAAAATTGCTATCTATGATTTCATTCTCCGTTCTTACCAACTAGCCTCATAGGAATATCAAAACAATATCATGCTAAGGCGTGCGAAGCTAGTAGCTACGTTTGGCAGGGCTGGGCGGGGATCATTATTTAATTCAGAATTTCCCTTTCTACCGGAGTCATCAGACACATATTACTAATGTGTCTCGGCGATTCCGAATTGAATATATCTTCCAATTTCAACCAACGTTGTAACGTAATTCCCGCTCGAGTGAGCCACCCGGCCGTGTGGGCCACCCCAAAACACATAGTAAATTCCATTTTCTGTCCCTCTATATTTCAACCACCAATTATCAATTTTGTCTGGTTTTAAGTATATGTACTTTTATATACGCAAAGTTATAATATATCTTGATACTAAGATATTCAGCTCAATACTTTATTGCCTTACTGTAAAATACAGAGTAATTTAGACATTTAAGCAATAAATATGTATACCTCCACCTTTAATTGCCTTATTGCTTTCATACTCTATAAACTAGTTACAGATACTATTCAGACTAAATAGGTTTAACTTCCCATTTAAATTACGCGTGGTTGTTGAGATATGAAGTTGTAATTCATTGCATTTACTATGTGTTTTGGGGTGGCCCACACGGCCGGGTGGCTCACTCGAGCGGGAATTACGTTAGTTAACTAGTAGTTGGTAGCCTCAGGCACGAAGTGCTGAGTCATCCCACATCTAGATAGTCTGAGTCGCAGAGGGTAGCCTCATTCCATCACCATCTCTCATTCATTCGTGCCCTCTGTTCAGTATTACCAAACCGCCTACGCGCCGCTAGTCCATTCGAGCCTATTTTGACCATTTTTCTCAATTCTATCTTCGACAGGATCCTTGGGGTGTGAGCATGTGAGTCAATGCACAATCGCTCTTCACCACTTTTAGCCGCATCAACATTGACATATTGAACGACAGGAGCTTTCGTCTTGGAAGCGCACCAAATATTTGAAATGTCCGCAAAATCGAGTTCCGATGGAGTGTTCCTCTACCGCAACTTTGATCTTCAAGCGCTTTGCCGTCGAGCGAGTGCACTACGACAGGGCATTCCGTGTGCTTGCGATCCCGAACAACATCCTGCCTCGGGGAGTTTTAACTGGGCCGTCTTCATTTCATTTGAAGACGGAGTACAATGGGTAGTCCGAGTCCCACACTTGAGATCCTTCATGCCAGATGAACAGGCAGAAAAGTTACTTGCAAGCGAAGCTGCCACGCTACGATACCTCAAAGCTCATAGTGACATTCCAGTTCCAGAGGTATACGACTACTGGTAATGGGTACTCCTATCCCAAATCCCACTTTTCTGGTCCTAACATACACACAATAGTGCTTCCTCCGATAACGACATCGGTGTTCCATTCATCTTTATGAGTGAAGCACCTGGACGGCCACTATCGAAAGTTTGGAAAGCATTCGACGCTTTTCAACCTTGCCTGGAGACCGCTAAGAAGGCCAAAATACTTTCCCAACTCGGTGCTATTAGCTGGAAGCTTTCACAGTTGCGTTTCGATAAAATCGGGTCACTCTTCGAAGAGGCTGGGTCCTTTGAACTCAAGGAATGTCTTTCGCGTGGTCACATGTTGCATGGCCGATATCTGCTGGAAATACCACGGGGGCCTTTCGTTTCTGAAACTGAGTTCTATGACAGCCTTGTTTCTGCACTCTCAGAGCATGCAGAGGGCCTACAAATCTCGCCCAACTGCTTCGTGGCGCCTATTCCCACGCCGGGCGAGTACCAATCCAGTACACAATGCAAGAAGGCCGTGAACTTATGGAACGATTTCGTGACCGTCGGAAACAAGATTGACACGGCAAATAACAGAGTGGATTATGTCGTCGTGGCCGATGCTCTCCGCGATATCTTACGGACACTCGAACTCCCAGCTGTCAACCCTGGGACCTTTCCCTTGCACCACCCCGATCTGAGCGTCAATAACATATTTGTCGATGATGATTGTAATATTACGTGTCTTATCGATTGGGGCTTTGCATCATCCATCCCTGAGGCTATGCTTTTGACCATGCCGGGTTTACCGCAATACGGCGACGAACTTTGCTCAGAGTTGCAAACACCGTTCATAGATGGTTTTATTGCAGCTATTCCTGAATCTACGGACCAGAAATTATTCCAAAAATATCGCGAATCATTGGAGCTGGGTCAAGTTGCCTGGGCATTGAGTCGACTTCTCAGCCTCGACTCGATTCGTGATTACAACCTTTTTGCCACTGTCTGGCAATTTGCGCGTGGCTCTGGTCAAGACATGGGGCAATACTTCTTACAGCAGCGGTGTTTACCTCACTACATTAACCTTTACAATGAAGTTCAAGAAGAAGATCCTCCCATTTTGAAAATTGAAGAAGAAGAAAAAGACTATTTTCGGGACAGGGACTTCAGAAAAACAATCGCCATGAAGCTCACGCTAGTGTCCGATTGGAAACGACAATATGCCGCAAGTCAAGAACCGAGTCTCCGAGAAAATCTGTTTGTGGCTTCGCCAGAGTTGTGGAAATGGGTTCATCTGTTTGTGCAAGACTGGGAGGAGATGCTTGACATGTCGATTCCGAAAATAAGAGCCGAAAGCGAATAAGAACCGGGAGCGAATAAAACCGAAGGCGAACCAGAATCGCAGGTGAATCAGTATTGAAAGCGAAGGAGAATTCGCTCCACCGGGAATTCATATACTTTCCCGGTTTCGTCGTCTCTGACTTTCTCTAAATTAGACATCACATCACAGATTGTTTCTTTTGGGGGGGGAGAGCTCCATACTGCTTGCAATAATGTGCTTTTCGTACTCGAATCAATCGTACCTTCGCGCCATTCCGTTTCTGTGATTGATCAGTAAAGGCCTCGTTTTAAAGCAGGATATCGATTTTACCTACGTCCCACACGACAATACCAGACTAGATCACCCGCGTTGTAGTATGACTTCCTCTCTGAACCAGCCGGCGGATTTGGGAGATCTCGCGGATTCGGTGTGTCCCAGTAAGTGCGTTTCTTTGGCATGTTGTTCGGAACTGGGGGTAACTTTCAGAGCGAAGAAAGCTGTTGAACTGAGCGAGGGAAAGCGCTTGGTCTGAGAAAAGAGAGTGAGGGTGAGAGATGGATGGTGATGGGATGAGTGAGGGTCTCCAGAGCTGTCTTGGAAGGTGGGCATAGACTGACTAGGACCTGTTGCCTGGCATGAAGCCTTTACGCTCAGTACCTATGTAGTCGATCCTCAATGGCGATAATAGACCCAGTGTTTCCGCCAGGCTGACAGCATCCTCAAAATACCATTGTTCTTACCTGCGAGCCTTATGTAAATTTGGACAAAGATTCGGATTAGTGGATGCTGTAAATATCTATATAGCACCTGGAGAATATCTATAGTCAGGAGCACTGGCAGGAAGTACTGTGTTGGTTCCAGTATGTCAACTGTGTAGTAGATACTAGTACTAGCCGTTATTAGTAGTATTAGATATACAAACATTATACTAGTTAGTATCCTACTCAGCATCTTACCCAGTCATATATCCAGTTCCCTGAACTGTTAGGATCAAACAATCTATATAATTGCTTCAATGAGGGTGTCGCAGAGCCTTGGTCATTTTGGGACACTCCTAGGCTGCACTTGGTTTATTGCTTGCGGTTGAGGCCTACATGATGGAGGATGAAAATGGTGAAAGATGTAAATGAGGAAGGCAAAGGAGGGAGACTGATATAGGTAGACCTGGGAAGCCTGAGGCACTCGTCTGAACAATGGCCGCCATGGAGCGCCGTGACTATGAATACAATTAATCTTGCATTTCAATAGGCAGAGCATTAGATTTCCAATCTAGTTCTTTGGAGTAGCCTTCAAGTTTTACGGCATTTCTGACAGAAAGCCAGCACGGCGACCTGAATGCCTGCGGCACCCACGCCTTAACAATCAACAATCCGAAACAACAAAAGTCATATTGAACGATCATTTCGGAACAATGAGCGCCTGATTATCTACTCAGTGGACGGAAAGGGTACCGCTACAGATCATTAGACTGTCTAGGTTCCCTCACTATTCTTGCTTAATTCAAATGGCTACCTCATGAATGCTCAAAGGGCAATCACCTGCAGAGCTCCATGGCCAGACTGCTCTCCCTGGGCTTCCAGGAACCAAAGGAACTCCAAAGCAAGGAAATTGTGCTTCCCTGGCACAGTGGACTGAAGCAAACAAAAAGTCGCCAATGGAGTTACTGGATCATTGGTCACCACCTGAAATAGAATCATACTCCGCAATGATTCAGTCATACGTAATCTTCACTATCTAGGCAAAACATTTCCAATACTCATAACATAGATTCAACCTCATTCTAATAAGCTATAATGCATAACATGTCGCTAAACAGACAGGAATTAATTGAAGCCATTTTCTTAGCTTCCAAATTAGCATCCCTCTCACCAGGCCAGGACCGCTTGCTGAGGTCCACATGCCAGTCCCGCACACATCATCTCGTCCTTCTCACTCACTTGCGAATTGCCGGGGACCTTTTGTCTCGCCGGCCAAATTTCGTGTCCCTCGGCCTTCTCGCGTTCAAAATGCTCTGAAACCACATCCCGACATGTGCTTTGGAAAAAGATAGGCGCTTTCTCGTATTTCGGATGCAGCTGGCCATTGACGAAAACTCCACGGTCAAGATTCTTCTGTGCATTGTGGCAGAGCACCTTATCTTCCCTCATCACGCGCTCATATAGGTCGCTGATCCGCTTGAAGTCTTCCTCGGAGGAATCCCGATTTCGGTAAACCTCATACGCCATAGCCGAGGCTTTCGGGCCCTTGGGCATGAATTTCTGGATCATGATAAAATGCGGGCTGGACTCATTAGATTGATGCTTTGGTGGGAAGGTTTGGGAGTACTCACGAAACGACCATTGCGGTAGCGGGGAAGTAGTATGTACTAGCAGTGTATAGACCAGCAGCCTTCTGCTCTGGTGTGGATTCACAGTGGTGCTGAATATGGCCATCCTTGAGATCGCTGTCGAATGATTCAAGGTTCAGAATGTCCGGAATATCGGCATGTGTTGTCGGGCAATGGTAGCATTCGTTGAAGTTGTCGGCAAGGATCTTCCAGTTGAACTCGCCATCTAATTGATAACTGTGATCAAGATCGTAGTTGTCAAAGTTGTATGCTTTATAACGCTCCTGCTTGTCGACATTCGCAAAGTGCTCTTCCCATGAAACTTCCGGTGTCTCCTTCGCGTCCATGTTGATCCAGATAAATCCGTTCACGTCAACCTTGACATGGATCTTGAAAAGCCCGTTATCCTCCTTTTTCAAGTCTTCCTTGAACCCCGTGGCCTTGGCGAGTTTGCCATTGAGTCCGTAGGACCACCCGTGATATCTGCAGGACAGAATCTTCGAATTTCCTTGTCCCTCCTTTTCAATCACGGGATAGGCGCGGTGTCTGCAGACATTGTGGAAGGCGTTGATATTGTCCTGACGATCCCGAGTAAGAATAAAGTCATAACCCGCCATCTCGTAGCGGAGCCAGTCGCCCGTGTTCTTCAGTCGAGAGCTGTGTGTGATGAAAATCCATCTCCGGGAAAAGATCGCACGGCGTTCGAGCTCGTACATTTCCGGAGATGTATACCATGATGCTGGCAGAGCCCGAATTGGTGTTTCGTCGACAGGCTCCTTCGTAGGAGGTGCGTCCTTGCCGAAGCCGAGATAGTGAAGCATTGATGACATAGCGATCTTGAGATCTGAATTAGAGATAAAACTGTATTTGCTTGATTCTCTGGTAGAGTTATTTTGTGGCGAATGCGATCACTTCTTTATAGATCAAACAGCAGTATTGAAGTCTAAACAGTGCTCATGTGGTCTGCAACCCGATTTAGAGTTGCCATGCGCAAACCCGCCCTGGCGAGCTTCCGATTGGGCAAGGCAACCCTATCTCGCGCGTTCAATTACCCAGATTAGGCACAGGACCCACCAAATCAACACTACGGTATTGGATACCGAGCATATATGATAATCCAAGGTATTCGGTTGTTGCGAATTGGCCACTAGCTCATCTATAGACCCAAAGCTCCACACACAAAGCCTGAATACAACCCCCGCAATCATTATGACGATAAAACAACTCCACAAGACTACAACTCTGGGGAATGTTACCAGTTGGCATCTTTGATCATCGGATAACCCGTTATCTCTTCATTGGTAGCACAAACCCCAAACCCGACACTCCCGGCATCTCAACCGACAGCCGCCGCCGTGCGATGGTTTTCTAAATCCGTCCCGGATTTGGAATCCAAACCCACTGAACTCAAAATCCATGTTGTACGCGCCGCGTGATCGGACCAACCCCGATACTATTCTCATATATCTACCCAACAAAGCCACCAAATTAGAAATCTCCTCCTTTCACGCATCCAATGGGCTTATCGATTTCTCAAATTGAACAAAGACAAGGTCCTCTGGCAGATCGAGATCACTATATGCATCGCGGGGGAATGGCTTCGTCTCTCCGGTCTTCAAATAGCCACGTCGGAGGTACCACGAAATGAGCTCCTGACGCGTAGACAGAGCATCTAGACCTAGTCTTGTGACGCCCCAAGTCCGCTGGCAATATTCTTCGGCGTACGCAAGAACTTGTCGGCCCAGCCCTGCCTGTTGCCACCGCTGGTCTACAGCCAGCATAAAGATACGGGCGAGATCAGGGTCAAGTTTCGAGACGGCAATAGTCGCCACCATATTCCCGGCCTTGTTGGAAGCTATCAGGAAGTCGCTGTCAAGCTCGGTGACTGTCTTGGCGATGTGGGCGATGTCGACTGTAAAGCGCGAATTGATGGCCATATCGGCAACCCATCCTTGCCTGGTATCTTCGGCACGAAATGCGGCCTGAATCAGTTGTTGGATAGCGGATGCATCATCTGCGCTGGCAGTGCGGAAATTGAGGATCTCGGGGATGTCGGCCATTGCCGATGAAATTTGAGAGGCGGGTGGAGTGTTTCTCCCCGCGACGATTGTAAGTGGTGCGACCTCGGGAACCAATGTAATTTCCGGTTAGGTATGCATTAAATCAATTTGAGGGAGCCGGTTGATATTTATGTTCTGCTGAGCAAGTGTTGTGTTCACGCCTTTGGGGGTTGTCAGAAGATGTGAGACATGTTAATGGCAGGGCGTGCTGGCCAATAGGACGCCCTTGGGATGACAATGCCACCCTATCGTCAGCTAAGCTTGATCTGTACACTGCGGGGGCCATCATCAATCCCATTCCCACTACTCTTTCCTTGAAGGCATTGATTGTAAGAATGTCGTTATTCTTTTGCGCGATTTTACACAATTGATCTAATACCGACCTTTCCCATTCCAAAGGAATAAATTGCTACATGGTGTTGCATTCAATGGATTTCGCTCGGCGCACCTCTTGATCAGAAGAGTAAATGTTTAATATACCCTCTTCAGAGCATAATACTGTTGACTGCATTGTTCAAGGAGAGGTTGAGGATGATATTCAAAATGTCGGAGTGTGAGGGAATCAACATTTTTGGAAAACAGGTAAAAAGCCTACAATCAAGAGCCATGCAATCGCAAAAATTTTGCACGGCAATCTTTGAAGTTCGATAGACATTTTCGCTCGAGGTGGCTTTTTTAACGCTATGGTGGTCCGAGTCGCCGAGCGATATCGCAAGCGTCGTCGGATGGCCCATCCGCGATGCATCATCCGTTCCGACGAGTCCCACTTTCAACGTGGGGAAGGGATTCCAAGGTTCATGAGTCATTAGTAATTGACAACTCACGACGCTTCTTGTCCATGAATTAATCACACCAAGCCACCTTCCACGCCACCCATCCTTCACTTCAACACTGCGACTATCATCGCCGTTTAGCTTCGCCACCATGGATGTCGTTCAGCAACTCGAACAGAATGGCGCGATCAAGTGCATTGACATGCACACCACTGGAGAGCCAACTCGCATCATCTACTCCGGCTTCCCTCACTTGACAGGAACTCTTCTCGAGCAGCGTGACCAAGCGAAGAGTCAATATGACAATATTCGAAAGCGTCTCATGTTGGAGCCTCGCGGACACTATGACATGTACGGAGCGATCATCATTCCAGAAACCGAACTGGTTCATTCCGGAGAGGCGCATATTGGAACTTTGTTCACGCACAACAGTGGTTTCTCCACCATGTGTGGACATGCCACGATTGCCCTCGGTCGGTTCTTGGTTGACACTCATGATCTCACGGTCTTTCCACGACGAAATGATTTGAAACCGGATCTTGCTGCTCGCGAGGTCAAGGTCAACATTCATGCGCCATGCGGCCTTGTGCGCGTTACAGTTCCTACATCCGAGGATGGTCAAAAGTCCGATCCCTCTCGCCCTGTTAGATTTCTGTCGACGCCAGCGTACTGCGCTGCTACGAACTTACAGGTGCCTATCCCTGCTGAGGTGAGGTGGCCAGAGCTTGGTGACAAAGGGTCCATCGAGCTCGATATTTCATACGGTGGCGCATTTTACGCGTTGGTCGATATACACGAGCTCGGATTCTCGACTGGCTTGCGTAACTTCAACCTCGACTCTGTCACTCTCGCTGTGAAAAAGTTGAAGCGACATCTCGAAACAGATCCGCAAGTCCGCAAAGCTTTGCAGCATCCCGAGGACGAGAGACTATCATTTTTATATTCCGTTATGGTAGTTGATCATGAAATTGGGTTCAGGCCTGGCGGTGTTGCAGGGGCAGAGACAGGTCTATGCTACTTTGCCGGTGACCAGATTGACCGATCTCCCACGGGATCATGTGTCGCAGCACGAATGGCAGTAGCTCATGAAAAGAAATTAAGAGTCAAGGGCGAATCATGGGCATATAACTCACTTGTTTCGAACCACTTCAACACTGGAGCTTTCACCGCAAAGATTGTGGATGAGGGTATCCCAATAGAAGGCCAGAATAGCGAAACACGACATGGTGTGGTGATTAATGTTCAGGGAAATGCTTATTATACAGGTACCCTCTCCTTTGTTATCGAGGAGAATGACTTGATAAGTGAGAGTGGGTTTGTTTTGCAGACTTGTACCCAGTGAGGGCACCTGGGCAATCTCCCAATCTCCAGATGTCAGCCTATTATATTACATCCAGAACTCATTGCTACCAACCCCACAATTTTTCCAGATCGGCCCCATTCAAAATTTCCAACTGCTGTGCGAGACTCAGTATCTGTGTATGGCTAGGCCGATATATTCTATGGTTCTGATCCATTCATAGACGGAGTCGTAGGGTGTAAAATTCAACAAGCTGCGAGTCATCTCTGCTGTGAGCAAAGGGCTTGTTCGATCTGTCTTCCTTCTCTTCGTCTTACTTCCTTGACCCTTTTACACTTGAATTGAAATAAAATTGTTGTCTATTTTGCTACTTGATCGCAGAAAATTGGACGGGATGGAAGTGATTCTAGATCTCGCAGATTCGGTCTTGTTCCGAAGCGATCCACATCATATTCGATGATGGCCTGGGAAATTCATCCTCAGATCATACATGCCGACTGATCCAGTGGCCCAACACGGTGGCTCGGTGAAATTCCTTCCCATCAAAATAGCCGTATACTATTTGAAAAAGCAATAAGGCTTGAAAAAAAAGAAAAAAAGAGGAAGCGATGCTCTTTGAGATGGCTACAATAAGGGCTGCGGGCGCGCTCTTCACGTCACGTGATATGGGAGCAGTCCGTTCCAAGTTTATCAGTCGGCAATTTATTCCTAGTGATGGTGATGCCTCCAGGTCATGGGATGCACATCTGGTCATGTAATATCAGATCCGAGATATTTTATCAATTCGTTTCAAGTCAACGAAAAGAAAATGAGATTATATCCTGGTGACAGAGATATGGGCTTTAAGAACGAATAAATAACAGCATATCCATTGAGTTAGCCCATTCACATCATCAAAAAATGAGTCCGAGGTCTTCCGGGTCATGAGAAAAAAAGCAACCGAGAAATTCTCGGTCATGACCTCAGGACCCTAGATGCCATCATTTTCTTTTTTTTGGAAAAAGCGAGGCGTCCCGTCTCGGCACTGGGCGCCTAACACCACTTCAAACTTGACTGAGATGTGATGACGATGATTGCAGTGGTTGCATCATTGAAAGGGCGATTGTAATCCGTTCAAGTTGGCAATTTCTCAACGCTGCGTCCGTTCAAGTTTATATATAAAGCTATCTTCGATTCTATTTATACCTAGGTATAAGGTATGTCTAGTGACCGCTGGGGGAAGCTTGAATTTGAACCGCAGGTCATCGGCTTGACCCAGATTACTTAAAGCAAATGTCAAGTTGTAATTGGGACTTGCCACTTCAACTTTGCGCCATTGGTTGAAACCTTATACTACTAGTCAATTACAGTGCCCCGCAGTCTAGTGCAATCGGGTGCATGATGCCCAGGTGCTAGCAGTTTAGTTATATATTTCCTGTCTATTCTCAACGCTTTCCTTTCAAAATATTGCGCTACCTATTTCCATTGGTAGAACAGAGCAACTGAACTCCCTTGGCGTCATCACTCGACAAGGAATATTAGATTAGTACATGTGTCATCTCAAATTCACTTTTTTACCCCTCTCTAACCCTCATTTTCTCTATCATCGCAATCAATGCCCAACAATGCCTAGACAAGAAACACTCCATCTGCATCCCCTTGGCTGGGAGAATGATCTCGAAGAGGAGCGCTTCAAGGTTTCTACTCTTGACTACCTGACCGGTCTCACATACTGCAATTTTGCAATCTTCTTCCGATTAAAAGATGGCGACAAGGAAAAAGCGGTCGATGTTTTAAAGGCCGCCCTTGAGCGAACTCTGAGCCAAGCCCGAATTCTCTGTGGAACCATTGAGAAAGATCAGTCCGGGGGTCACTCCTTTGTGAAGAAGAAAGAAAGCACGGTGCGATTTATCGTCCAGTGGCTCGACGCCCCCGAGGACAGTGATTCATATCCCTCGTTTGACGATATTGCCCAGCAAAACTTTTGCAGCACTTCTCTACCCGACTTCAACGAATGGAGTATACCTCCCATGACATATGGTGATAAGCCCGAAGCCCATCCTGATCTTAGCCCTGAAGTAGCGGCCTACAAGGCAAATTTTGTCCGGGGAGGACTAGTCTTCATCATGGCTCATCATCATTATGCAAACGATGTGATGGGATGGGCAGGTCTTACACATCAACTGGCTGAGAATTCCCATGCGATCGTCAATCAAACATCTTTTCCCCCGTGGGACTCTTCATGCCTAGACGTGTCACGCCTAACTAAGCCCATGGTGCCGGAAGAATTCCGAATCGATGGGCCCCCCATGCCAGAGCGTCATCTCGACCATATCACTGCTGAAATGCTCCTTTTCCACCTGCCGAAAAGCAAAGCAGCGGAGCTGAAACGGCTTGCGTCACCACCAGACGGATCTCGAATTTCCACCTACGACGCCTTTTCCGCCTACCTATGGCGCACCGTCAGTCGACTACGGGCACCCGTCTTCAAGCCAGATCTCTCGGCGCCGCTATTTTGGTCTGAAGCAGTTGACATGCGACGCCGTATGCACAGCCCCAAGGTTCACTCCCGGGTTCAACAAAATGTGATGTCTGCTGCGCTTTCAGACAGAGTTTCTGTAACTGCGCCCGTGGCGGCAGAGGTAATTTCTGAATGGCCGTTATGGAAACTCGCTTTTCACATTCGACAGATGACCAATAGTACGACCCAAGAAGCCCTTGACAGATCTCTTGATGCCATCGCAAATATACGCGACAAAACGGCGTTGAATATCCGGATCACCTCGTATCCGCCCATGTCGATTCTGCAAACAGATCATCGCAATGCTAATATCACGGGAGCTGATTTTGGATTTGCAAGGCCTGTGATATATCGCGTTCTCGTGGATAGCATCACGCAGGGTGTTAATATCATCTACCCCCCGCGTGCTTCGCCTCCGGACACCGATGAAGGACCGGAGTTTTCGATATCGTATGAGAAGAGCCTTAAACAAGCACTTATTGATGATCCTGAGTGGAATAAGTATTTTGAGTATCGGGGGGTTGATGCGATCGATGCCAACGATCATTAATTTGCTTTGGGCAGATTAGCGAGAGAAGGTTGCGAGAAAAATTGTCTTCGCCCAGCAGGCAAGATTGGGCAGTTTTCTCCTTGTCATTAATTCCCAAGGATGTTCTTCAAAGGAGACTGGGCCAGTAATTGGAGTATCTCGGATATCCGTTAGTGGATTCTTTTGTAATCCCGCATCGGAGAATTGGAGGCATTGCGTTTGCTGGAAAATTATACTTGCTCTGGGAAACTAAATTATGGACCAACTACTCCGAGTCCGTACATCGATGCTGGACTAGAGCTTCAAAGACCATATAGTTGAAGTGCTCACTATACAGAGTCAGGAAGATGAGCACCGTGGTCCCGGAGCAACTGCTCAATTTCCGGAATGTCCATTCCATCCAATAATTCCAATGGGTGTGTCGGTGCCGTTCTGCATCTCAAATTCGGATCCGCTCCATGCTCGAGAAAAAGCTTTATCAGTTCCGCGCCGTGGCGGCCAAAATTGATTGCAACATGCAGTGGGGAATTTCCTTGATCATCAATAATGTTTGGATCTGCTCCATTCTCCAAAAGCCATCGAGAGTCATCTACATTCATCTCGCGCGTTGTCCCATGCAACGGAGTTCCCCCGTCCCCGCATCGAACATTCACATCGGCTCCTTGTGAAAGAAGTAGCTCTGCCATCTCACGATTTCCATACTGACTATCAACGGCCGTGTGTAGAGGGGTCGTCCAGACGAGTCTGTCCCATTCTGCCGCCTCGACTGGAACATGCGGCTTTGTATTCAAGCACGCTCCATGCTCGATCAGCAGCTTCACTATGTCTGGCTTTTGCGTTCTCACGGCGACGACTAGAGCGGTTTCTGCTCCCCTTGGAACAATCAAATCGATATCACATCCATATTCCAGGATTACTCGCACGACCTCTTCGCTGCTGTGCTCCACGGCGGTATGGAGGGGGGTCGAGATCGGGAAGCCACTTGTCTGACCCGCTCCATACTGAAGAAAGAGCTTGACTATTGGAGCATGGTGAAAGCAGATAGCGGAACGTAGTGGTGAATCAACAAAATTGACTGAATTAAGCTGTTGTAAGGAGCCTTTTGTTTTGTCGCGGGCTTGTATTTTCAATAACCGCTCAACACTTGTTGTGAGGCCGTGCTCGGCGCACCAGGACAATGCAGGAGCTCCGCGGTTGACATTTCGTTCATAGAGATAATTATTGAGCAAATTATGGAAGGATCGACATGCTCTGACTAGTGATGAAATGTCTTTTTCGCGCTCAATCTGTGTGCCTATCATGAAGATGACTTCGTTGGGTAGCTCACGGAAAGACATCTTCGCAACAGGTTGTATTGATACAGCAGTGTTGGAAATGGTTGTACGATCGAATTCTTGCGTTCGGACCCTGGAAAGTAACAGCGAAGTCCACCGGTCATGAAAGTAGGCGATTAAAACACCGCTTTCCAGGCCGCTAACTGAAATAGCCTTTCTAAGATTGGTTTAGATCGCCAGAACTGCCAAGATTCCACGGGATTCCATGAGGCGTTATGCTTTTATAACGCCGACTCAATCTTTGATAAGGAAAATTGAGTGGAGAAATTACGGAAAGCGGTAGAGCAAAATGTAAGGCATGAAGTTATGTTGTTGATCCTGAATATCTACTAGTAAATATAAGCCAGATCACATACAACGGCTACGGCTATTTTACGAGGTGAAACTTAAAGATCTTGAAACTTAAGAGAAAGAATTCTCGTATTGAACTCAACCCAGATATCTAATATGGACAAAGAAAGAAATGACAATCCAGATGAGACCCGTAAATGCGCCGAAACGCTGGAAGAGTGCCGGGATGCGCACATACCCGGTTTCATTCCTTGACGCCGAGAAAGAAAAAAACCCATCTTTGTTGCAGAATATGTCCATCACGAAATCATAACACCCTGACTCGGCCGATGCCGAGACTTCATTTCACCTCACCTCACACCTCATATGATCTTTGTTACAAAGAATCCCCTTAGTTGCAGTAGGTCTCACCGACAGAGTTGAGAGCTCCGTTGGAGAGAAGGTAGTTGTCGGCAGACATGAAGTAAGAGTAGCGAGTGACGGCAGCCTCATTGTCAAGGTAGGCCATAGCATCGGTGACGAAGCTGTTGGTGGTAGCCTGGTCGACGATACCACCGACATCAGCGGCGAGGGCGAACTCAGTGATCCAGACCTCGGAAAGAGAGTAGGTGCTAGCAGTGTCGATAGCCTGCTGAACGAAAGTCTTGAACTCATCGATGTTGTTGCCGTACCAGTGAACAGCGAGACCGGTGAGCTGGCAAGAAGAGCACGCGCTCAGGAAAGAGTTCATCCAGCTCAGACCCTGGCCGTCGTTGGTCGAGGAAGACACGGCGGGTGAGATGAGCTTGGCCTGGCCGGCGTAAGGGGTGATGTAGTTCTGGTAGTAGCTGGCAGCATCGGAGGCAGCCATGTTGGCCTGAGAAGCCATATCAGGCTCGTTGAAACCGAGGATGTACTCGCTGCCGCTGGACAGAGTAGTCTCGATGGCAGCGACCCAGCCGCCGAAGTCCCTGGCGCCCCAGAGCATGGGGACGAAGTCGACACCGGTGGGCATGCTGCCGGACAGGGACATGGCCCAGTTGTAAGCCCAGGCGACGTTTCCACTGCTGGTCATGGCGGGGACGGTGGAGATGTCATTGTAAGCGGCACCACGCTTGCTGGTGCTGCGCTTCTGGTCTTGACGGGGGCAGCCAGGGCGGAGGTGGCCATCAGGCCGGCAGTGAACAGCTTGGTGAAGGAAACCATTTTGATTGATTTACTGTTGTAGTTGGATTGATCCGAAAAATGAATGAGGATCGAAGGATTGGAATGATCAGAAGATCTAGAGAAGCCTGTTCTCGAAATGAATGAAGTTGATAAATGAAGGACTAGACCGTGCACGGCACAGGAACTAGGAAAGCAAAAGAGGACCGAAGACCGAAGGAATGAATGAATGTGTAAACCGAAGGAGAGAAGAAGAAAAGAACATCGGGGGGGAAAGGTGCTATTAAATGCACCGCAGATGCCCCTGCTCGTTGTGCGTCAAACCTACCAGCCAAACCACCCGACTGGAACCAGACCGTTCCTCATCCTCATTGTCCCTGGTGGTGGATCAGGGACAGAATCATCATTGGGCGCCACATGGGAATTTTCGCTGAATGAGGGGATTAGCTGTTTTACAGTATTTTTCTCTTCTTCAATGGCCCGCTAGGCCCAACCAGCATCGTCGAATCTAGGAATTACCGTGGTACGCAAGTCGGGGAGAAACCAGGGGGAGGCAAAGACGAGGCCTGACAGCCTGACACTGCACACCTATTGGTTCAAGCACCGGAGGGGCGCTTCACTTGATGCATTTTTTACTGAAGGTGGATCATTTGGACTTACTCCACGAGAGATCTAAAGTCCTCCACTCTGGATGTCTAGACCGTTGGCGGGGATAGCGACCAGCAGAGAGAGTTTTGCTAGTACAAAGATATCCAAGATCATATTTTTGGTAATTATGAGTTCACTGTGACCATATTCCTTTCATTCACCCAGTGTGGATATTAGTAATTCATGCAATGTCCCTAAATAGCAGCATCTAGGGGGGTTGGCGGTTAGGCAGGGGAGCCCATGAGTATTCACTCCCCTCGGCCATTTCAGGCACAGACCATGTGAATATGGATATTTAATATTAAACATGAATAATATTTATTCAACTCGGTGTGAGGTGGATCCGAGTACCACGGAACTGCTTGCGTGTACAGCATACGTGATTGGTGATCCAGTGGCGCTGGGATGTCGTTCCTTTGGTTCCGTTCAGGGCATTTGCTGTGATTGGCTGAAATGAGCTACAACCCTAACATTCGATTCTTTGGATCGCATTGAGGGGTTCTCCATTGACATTGCATCAGATCTAGACCAAAATATTGATTTATCTGGTCGTAATTTCCGAGTCGGATTCTTGGCCAAAGGGACATTGTTTCCAACCCCCCATAACTATTGATTCAGGAACAAAGGTAGAGGTACAGCCCTGTCAATGATTCAGCAATAATTGGATTAATCACAAGTACAGGTACCCTGCAGAATGGACGACTCCTGCAGGAGGCGCCACCACATGACGACATCCGCCAGTCACAGTAGCTCCGGCCTCCTCCTCCGATCGACGCCATTGTTTCACATTTGACTCCTCAGGGCTAGAGTCCCCGTCACCACACAATGGGGAACTGGGACCCATCAAAATGTACTCGTACAGTACTTTCTGCGCGCGCCAAATGAATCGCTCCTGAGACACCACTCTGGCCGGCGATCAGTCCCATTGCCCATGCCCTAGGGCATAACGCTAGCCAGGCGAAGCCTCGCCGGCGCACAAGACTGGGCATCCACTTGGCGGGTGGTGGGGAAGGTCTGGCCTCCCATCGACGTCAGGCCAAGATGAAGTCTTTTCGTCAGTGTGGCTCCGTTGTGTATCTGTACGAGTAATCCGTTCGTAACCCGGTGGGATGGATAGGATGGCGAACAAGTCGATTTTTTTTTCCCCATCTGCCGGTCGCTGACCGGTGGCTAGTTGGAGAACTGGTTACGATGCCCATTGGGGCGGCCAAGAACTTCTTGCTTCTCTTATAGGTTGTTTTTCTCTGGCCGGTGCTGGTGGCGGCTCAGGAACATTTGCCTCGAGACGTCTTCCACTGGGCAAACTTCCATGGTCGGCTCCAGGAACGTGGCTGACAGTTGAATATTGGATTTGACTCCAATGAACTCCGACTCTGCAATCACTGTAATCATTCAAATTTACCTCCTCTTGGCCTCTCGGCGACTTTTCAGCGTGAGGGGAACCGGCGACTGTGGGGGTGGCCATATTTCGATGAGATTCTCCCCTGATCTCCTCTGATCTCCCTTGGTCGCTGGAATCAAGCAGACCCGCGCTACGGAATACGAGTCCTTCGCCCCAAATGTTGTTGACTCGTCATACAGCGTACTAGTCGCAAACACTCTCTTCCTCCGCGTAGTTTAGGCACTACGCCAACGCCATTTAGGCCCCAGCCGGCAGGTCAGTCGGGAGGATCAATTAACTAGTGCCTTAGCGTGCTCTAATTTTAACAGCCCTCATAGTCCAGCCCGCCCTAGAACCTCTCCCAGCCTTCTAGTCTAGCCTCAAGCTTCATCCACCTGTCCTCGGGTATCGCCGAGATAGTCTCCTATTTTCTAGCTGATGGTACGATTCTCATTCAACCACTCTAATTTTTGAGAAGCTCCGGTGTATCCGGATGAAAGAAGCCCCTTTTCGCATCTAGACCGTGTTCAAAATCCAGGCTGATCGATAGATCGGGCGGGGATGCAGAATTGGAGATCTTCCCGCCCCCTTTTAAACCTGGCTGGTTTGCTGGGTGTTCGAGCGCTGGGCGGGTCGAGTTGATGTATGTATCATAGAGGGACTCGGAAGCTCGCATATTTATGTACACTTTGGGTCTTACTGTATGTACATATGATGCTGTTTATTATTCATGTACTCCGTAACACGCCTGCGGGCATAAACGCTCGCACTGGGTGTACAACAAATGTGAACTGGCCATACCGGGCAGCACCCAGGTATACCAACTCTTGCAAATGGATTCAACTTCACTAGTCCATACGCCTCGCTTGATTCTGACAGATATCTCTATTGGTTTTCTCTGTTTTACCGTCTCTGACGTCAATATTATGCTTAATGTAACCCAATCGTAACATTGTCAGAATTACTTGAAAAATATAGAAAATCAAATTGAACTGCTCCTCTTCTCGTAGTATCATGAAATTTTGAGACCCCCATTGCAGGCCTAGTCGTACGTGAGCAGTAACTTACGGTCCATGCTATCTCGGAAATAACCGATGTAGATGCCTTGTCCCTTTGTGTCTACATAGGGGCTGTGAGACAAGGTGAAAGTTCCTGAGCCCATGGGGGCTGGCCCCTATGGCGCCCGAATTTTATCATAGGAGCCCGTACATTGAACAACCAAAGATCAAAACACGGAACTTCTCACGTGGGGTTGTATCTGGTAATAGCAAATCTACAATTCCTGTCTCTCGATAGTAACATCCTACTAACTAATACTTTTCCTAAATTATCAATCCATGACTATGACGTAAATATCTCCAAGCTGATTGTTGCTCGATTATAGGTAACATCAATTCTGACGAAAGATTTGGCTTTTCATAGGAGGCTGCTAATAAGTACATGCTGATGGTTAGATATGGCACTGAAGCCTATCAAGAAGACAGCGAACCGGAAATCAGGCCGAGACTATGATGTTGTAGACTTGTGCGTAAAGCAAGATCCCCCATATTCATATCTAGACTTATGAGAAATCCTAGGATAACGGCTTATCATACCGATAGTACACTGTATAAATAACTTTCCTGTGAGAGTTGATACTAATTTTAGATGTATTATTCCGGATATATCCGATCAGAGAAGGTATCAGATCATGATGCAAGCCGCCAAATAAAATGGGGAAAAGAGGCCAATCAGAAGCTAGAACTAAGTCACATATTGCTAAGGTGCTGCACAAATTTCTTTAATTGGAGGGATTTTACTTGGGAGCGAAGGGCTTCACTAGAGGCTTATAGATTAGATTCCTACATCGCATATGTTCGGACTCCAACTAATTTCAAACGAATCCAACTATGTCATGACATAATTGTCGTTAAAATTCCCTATAAATCTCCCTCGGCTAAGTGCTCCAACTTTGAGTCGTTCGTACTTTTGCAATGTCGCTAAATAGTGAATTTGAAGCGATTGGCGGAATCCGGGGTCTGACTACAGCATCGCATGACGGTGTTCTCGAATGCCTCCCTACATCAACCACAAGCTTACAAACATCTTCATTCGGCGCTTTGGTCGCAAGTCTACTATCTGGTCGGGTCTAAGTCCTTAGCCTGAAAATGGTGTCTTCTTGAATAACAAATGAGAGCGGAAACCTTAGGAAAGACTCAAAGTTTACAGGCCGCTGGGGGCTCGCTCGCTTCAGCTAGCCTCCGAGCCAGCTCTGAGTAGCACGAGTCAATGATTGCCATGCTCTTGTCCTTTTTATATCCTCCTCTATGTATCTTTAATAATACCCACCAGTCGGTTATATCTTCCGCTGGTTGATCATCGTAGGCCCAAGTCTAGTGAATGGCTTTTGATCATAAATAAGCCTGGGAAGCAGCTCCTGAAATAGTGTCGGCAAAACTGCTCTTCTCTTTTCTCTAAACCTCCTAGATTTTTGCTTTTTTAAATCGCTTATCCCTTGATATCGATATCTTAAAGCATGGCTGGTCAAACTCTTGACGCATCTATCAGGTGGCTTACATCGCTGTCTAACATCATGCATGCGTCAGTCGCTTTCAAAATATTTGCAGCCCTTTCTAGCTTTCTCGTTGTCTACTATATCCACTCCAAAATTTCAGAGAAAGTTCTGAGCAACTACCAAGTCAGCGAGCCATGGGTTTCGGAGAGCGAGATGGTTCTTTTGACAGGAGGCAACGGAGGAATCGGAAAACAAATAATGGAAGACCTTTCCGAAAGGGGCGTTCGTGTCGTGATTCTCGATATTCAGCGACCAACAGAAAAGCTTCCGAAAAACGTAATTTTCTACGAAACAGACATCACGTCCGCAGCGTCTCTCTCCGAAGTGGCCACATTCATTCGAAAGACACACGGAGACCCCACGATTATCGTCAATAATGCCGGCGTCTTTTACCACGGTAGTATCCTCGAAAAGTCAGAAATTGAGCTGCGTCGGACATTTGACGTCAACACGATCTCGCATTTTCTGATCATGAAGGAATTCCTGCCTGCGTTGATTCGTAAGAATAAGGGCCATGTTATTACAATGGCAAGTATTGCAAGCTTTGTTGCTGTTGGCGAGATGGTAGATTATTGCTGTTCCAAGGCCAGCGCACTCTCCTTCCACGAAGGCCTTCGGCAGGAATTGAAACTTTGGTACGATGCGCCAAATGTGCGAACCAGGTCAGTTTTCAACGATCATAGGATGCAATATCGTCACGCTAATAATTACCAGTATTGTTCATCCTCTCTGGGTCAAGACCCCTATGATTAAGGGTTTCACAGAATACCAAGGAGAGTTTGGCCAGCAGCTTATGAGCCCGAAGGTCGTTTCGGAGGCGGTCTTAGAGCATATTTTCGAACGGAAAAGCGGCCAGATTGTGCTTCCTCGACATCTAAGGGTCGCTGGCTCACTGAGGGCTTTTCCGCTATGGCTGCAAGAGCCAGTAAGATCATTCTTTTCCAAGGTCGTCAGACGAGTAAGAGATGTGCGATTTCATGAGAATTAGTAAGCTCTTTTAGACGATTGTTAGTCATTGTTGGCCTGTGCGAGTGCTGAATATGACAGACTATGTACAATTTCTACCGAGGGTCAGCACTAGTCAATAGATGGACACGTATGTATAGTTGGGGAGTTCCGTAAGCAGAAGCAGGTCTTCGAAAGGACGAGATTTATATTCGTGGGGTGAACTAAAAACAATTCGTCCCACGTCATCGACGCGCACGGTAGGTCTCAGGGTAAATGAACTTTCCAGCCCAAGACCCGAAACCTTTGAGCTCAGCATGAATCATGAACATAAAGTCAGCCTCGGCCTTGTGGGGGCATATCCGAGGCGTTCCGTGCGGGGTACCGACGGCAAGCAGACCCGGCGGGCTGAATGCCTACTGGGATTTCCCTGCAAGGGGCGATATACCTCGTTGATTAAATTACCAGACAGCAACTGTTTTTTCCCGAAACTGCGACAAGAACAATAGTCAATATTACAACCTGCAATCATGGTTCCGTATCATTACACAGATATCAAAGTTGAAGTCAAGGGTCAGATCGGGATTATCAAAGTAAAGACCCAATATTTCCTTACAACAGTTTGAGATACTTACAGATCTTAGTTCAATCGCCCCAAATCTCTGAATTCATTTGGAGGCAATCTCCTCGTAGATACTTTGCACGCGGTGCGAGAGCTCGAAGAGAATCCAACCACTGTGTTCACCGTCTTGACGGGAGAAGGTCGCTTCTTCTCGGCTGGTGCTGACGTGCGAGGTCAGACAATTCCGATCGCCTCTTTCTTATCATGATGGTCGTCTTGCTAAATATATGGGGATATAGGTTCGCGGCCACTTGACGAAGGGGCGGATCGCCTAACGAAAGTTCAACTGAAACTCGCCCACCTCGAACGTTTTTCATTGGGTAAGAAAGACCTTCATAAAAGAAGACTAGCACTCTTTGTTAAGTAACTCCACTAGTAATCGAGCTGCTCAAATCACTCATCGACCACAAAAAAGTATTTGTCTTGGCCTTGAACGGCCCTGGTGTTGGAGGAGGTGCAGCTTGGTTCCAAGGAATCGCTGACATTGTCCTTGCTGCTGAAAACACATATCTTCAGGTACCCTTTAATTCGTTAGCTTTGGTTCCAGAGGCAGGATCTGCGACCAACTTCGCCAGACATATTGGTGTTCTTCGCGCGAACGACTTCCTCATGTTTGGACGAAAGTTAACTGTGCAAGAGTTGGAAAGTTGGGGCTTGGTCAACAGAGTGTTTCCCGTTGAAGGCTTCCATGATTCAGTCGTCCAATTTCTGGAGAAACAGCTTGAGATCAATGATGGTGCTAGTATGATGGAGACGAAGCGGCTGCAGAATATTCCCCTTAGGAGTGAACGGGTCCTGGCCATTTATAATGCCACCGATGCGCTCTCAGAAAGACTTGCAAGTGGAGCGCCAGCTGCAAGGTTCAAGTCAAAGAAGGCCGAGCTTGAAGGTAAGAGTATAGTCTCCCAGTTCTAATCATTTTACTAATTCCATGCACAGCAAAATCCAAATCAAGACTTTGAAAGACTTTGTGCTCGCTGTATTTACCTCATTTTATGAACAAGCCCAGCTCACTTTTTTTCCCCAATTCTAAATGTTGTCCAAGATATACTCATGCACATACTAGAAATATAGGAGTATTATTTCAGGAAAATAATTCGTAATCGGAAAGGGAGGCTTTCGTAGAGGCATCACGAAAGAAGGAATACTAGTAAAATCGATCTAAAAGCAAAATACCTTTCAACTTGAACCATCTTATATTTTCTGGTCACATTAATTGCTTTTTGTGCAATCTACCTAGTACTCTACCTTCACTACACCTCAGTCTCCGCGGAGTACTAGTATATCGATTCTCGATATGTGCACCACGACTCATCCACATTCTCACACTCACCTCAGACTTCTACATATTTAATCAATAATTTCGACACTCAATTCAATCAGGCCATGAAACCGAAAATTAAGTAAAATCAAGCCCCAATAAAACCAAGAAGCATATCATCAATGACAACCACCTCTTCCCACCCGGATACGGAAGGCGGTGTAATGCACGATGATGTAGCCCTCTCCACAACAAGAACGACCTCCGCCTCCGCCTTCACCATAGACTTCTCCTCTTCTCAGCTCCCCCATTCAACCCTCCCAAGAAGAGAGTCCCGACACCACCAACAATGCTCTCCCGCACAGCCCCCAGAATCCTCCGCTACACAGCCCGTCCGGCCCGTCTTGCCGCGCTCAACAACCCACCAACCCGATTCCTCCGCCCGAGCCAAAGCTCAAGCTCCAATAGCTCTACGCCAGCTATTGCTACTACAGCCCGCTCATTCCACTCCACCGGCTCCTTCGCCAAGGGCCTCCAGCCAGACACAGAGAACCCCCAGCCACCGCACAACGAAACTCCCGTTGCCGGTGCCGCAGCGCACGTCACAGAACCCACCCCACTCTCCGCGGAGGAGTATTATGAGTACTCGGAGCACTATTTCAATGTGTTACTCGGGGAGCTAGAGAAAGCGCAAGAGGAAGGAAGTGACGTTGAAGCAGAGTACAGTGTGAGTTCAATTTGTTCCGACGTAATCCATTCCAAACCATCCCCACTAACTGAACCAGGCCGGCGTTCTAAACGTCTCCGTCCCCGGTACTGGAACCTACGTCCTAAACAAACAACCGCCCAACAAGCAGATCTGGCTCTCATCGCCTCTCTCCGGACCTAAGCGGTATGACTGGATCGTTGAGGGTGACCGCATGCACGAGAAGGCGGAGACGCGGGAATTCGCCAATGGGCAGTGGGTCTATTTGCGGGATGGGTCTAATCTGACGGAGCTGCTTAATACGGAGTTGACCATTAATTTGCCGAAAGATATCTATTCGCAGATTGTGGAGTAGATTAGTTCCACTTGGCATGTCTGCCTGCAATACACGGCGGGGGAAGAATCTTGCCACGAGAGAGGGCTGCTTTGGTAGCTGAATTGGAGAATTGATCGATTCTGTAGTTGTGGTGTGATGTGTGGGTATGATGGTACATTGTATTTTAGGTTTTGGTTGCATTTACTATCTTGAGGTATGATTCATTTCTTTGCTTTGCAGGGTATTTATTTGCTTTGTATCGTAAGTAGGCTTGGTAGTCGATAGATAACTACTTGATGGACATCCTGCCTGATATTCAAGTGCAAATGCTTCGTAATCGAGTGGTTCAGCTTAAGCATCTCAGGTTTAGGTGGGACATTCTGTTGAGCAAGTGATCAACAGTTCCATTATACACACAACGGTGTCTCCAAGCGAGTGAGCGGTCTCTTGATCAGCGCGTGCGAAGCTTTTAGCTTTAAATTGAATTGTTTCCGACAAACTCTTGACATGACGAGAACAACTCGTGACGCAGTGGTCTCGTGGTAGAGGGTCTCTTCCGTCTGCAAAGCCCGTGCCCGTGGGACAACCGGGTTTCCAGCGCGCACACGCGCATCCAGACATACTGGTAAAGCAAATTGGTGTACGCACGCGGATCCTGCATAATCGGTAGGTATCCGCTGTTCTCAGCAGTGTATATGTGGAAAGCCGTTGCGATGCGTCGTATTCGACCTGTGCAGGTTCCATTCCGCCGGCACTAGCACTGGCGCTGTCAAGATAAAGTCGCAACATGTTTCATTTCACCGGCAGTGGCGCTTGCGCTGTCGAGGCAAAGTCGCAGGATGTTTCATTCCGCCGGTAGTGGTGCTTGCGCTGTCGAGGGAAAGTCCCAGCATGTCTCACGTTTATTGTATCGTCGCAAGATAACCTCATGCCTGTACAGCAACAGAGCCCGAGCCAGGTCCATCATCCGGAGCAGGAAGATCGCTCTATGCGTCGAGGAAAAAAAATTAGTCAGGTCAAGTTAGGTCAAATGTTAAGCAAAGCGCGCAACCACCCGCTTGCCCGCTTGCTTTTCCTCTGGGTCAAACATACCAAGTCAAAAATAACCTTGATCATCAAAGAGCAACTCGGGCACACGGCGATTTCCTCCCCGTCGCGCAAATCATCGATGGCGATCTCGAAGCGGTCTCCGCATGGGCAGGGAAAGTGATAGATCTGCATGGCGGGGTCGAAGGTCATGTCTTCGATTTCGATTTCATCGTAGATGGAGAGAGCGTCGTCGGCCATTTTGAAAGACTCGGAGCAGACTGCCTTGTCCTATCTTGTCTTATTTGATTGTTTTGAGGGCTGAGGGTTGAGTCAGGAACCAAGCAAGAGGCAAAAAATGATTTGGTGGCGGAAAAAGTTGCGGAGAGTCATGTGACTGCGGAGTATACAACATGGCTACTGTATACAGTACATTGTACACAAAGTCTACGGAACATATAATAGTATATTCCGAATGATTTCCGGCAAATTTTGGAGTCTCTTTCCGTTCAGCTGCTTTTTTGGTGAGCCTAGCCTACTATATGCATGTTGATACTTTGGCGCCTCAGGCCGTAGTTTAAATCGCCTTGTTCCGTCGCAGCCGTCAGGACTCTCCCTCCTAATATCTAGTCGACTAACAAGAGGGGAATGGCTATGTTCATATCTTACTGGCTGTCTCTGTGGCTATTGGACGTCTCTTCGAATGCATCTTTATCTACAAATTTTCTCCACTTAGTTTGTGAAGTCTGGCCCTGAAGGACTTTCTTCCTCGCCTCTCGTACACGCTTATCCCATAATTTTCGACTTTCCTTCCACACAAAATAAGCGTCCTCCCAAGGTTCGTCCTCTAACTCAGAGATATCTTCCTCCAAGTTCGAAGACCTTTGAGTCAGACTATCTCGTACGAGCTGCAAAATCTCCTCCTTCCCATTATCCACTGCCAGTAAAAATGGCGTCTTGTCTTGAAAGCCTCTGTGATTCACACTTGCCTGGTTTTGAAGAAGCAGTTTCACTACCGTCTCATGCCCTCCTCGAATGGCCGCGGTCAGTGCCGTCAGGCCAAGATGACCCTTTCTCTCAACTTTGGCTCCGTGATCTACGAGAGCCTGGACGACATTGACGTGTCCCATCCCAGCCGCTAGCATGTGTGGTGTGAGGCCGGTGAACGTCTTCATGTCGAATTTCGCGCCTTTTTCAAGGAGTAATCTCACCATCCCTTCAAGCCCCAATTCAAAGGCAATTGCTAGAGAAGACTCGCCAAGCACGTTTCTCGACTCTATTTCAGCGCCTCTGTCGATTAGAAGCTTCAAAATCCCTGCCATTGCATGAGAAGCGGTCCATGGTAATGGGATCCGGCTCTTCCGCTTCAAAAGTGGCACCGTCACTCAATCATGTTATCATAAAGCTAAATAATCGTATCTATTTAGAATTTTATCATTTTGGAAATTACTTTTTGATCTATATATCAATTTTTTTTTTTATAAAAATGTGAATTTAATATTCTTATAAAGGATTACTTTCTAAAATTCTCATTTCTTTTTTAGTTACTGACTTTTAACTTATAACCAAAGAATATAGAGAATATAGATAATATAATTAAAGGTATAGTTAGGAATAAATCACCTTCATGCTTGGTAGAGAGGCGGGCATCATAGACATGTCCCAGGTTATCTTTATTTCTGCCGTGTATGGGCAAGAAGAAATCATGAGGCTATTTATCGATCGAGGGGATGATGTCTTTGGCTTGGTGCGCCGCACAACCAATGCCCACCATTAATTCAATGCGAATATTCGGAAAGCTATGCAGCATCTCCTCTGCTACACGTGCAGCCGATGCAATGCCATATTCTCCCAATGGCATTGTAGCAATCGCCACATTGTGCCTACCAATTCTTAGGGTGTATTCATTCTTGCTGGGGGCTGGTAATGACTCTGGTCTGTCATGCTCCTCATCCAAAAACTCCTGGGCGGCGAGGTATTCAGTAGGAAGGTCACAGATCCAGCCCACTGTATAATTTTTCTTGGATTTGACAAGGCGAGAAGAAGATGTACTCATAACTGGGCCTCGGGCCTAACGAGATAGTCCGCTCTGGGACCTCTGTCTGGGTGTTGCGGCAGCGGCCCGCTTACTATCTTGAAATTACCAGTGGCCCCCATTACCCCTCATATAGGCGCTAAATATCATGTGGCATGCGTCTGTGAATTGAGTCGAACTGTGGTCGCTTCAAGTTCTTCAAATAAAGCACTGGGACTAGAAAATTAAGTGGTGTATATCTAGAAGTCTCTACGACCTCGGCTGGTTGAGATAGAGCAGTATATCGATTTTGCTAAATTATTGTTGATTATTTCAGCATTTTTAAACTACCACCATAATTAAACAGCATTTCCCTTCTCAAGTAGATATACCAGTACTTGACTGATGTTGCTTTCTTGGAAAATTAAGTATACTACTATAAATAACTGCCAGGTGGGCAATTCTTAGTAACACCCATGTCATTCTCATCGAGTTATGGTGACGTCATCGGTCATTCCTGTTTTATCCTTGGCAGCACCGACTACAACTACTAGTTCAGTGCTAAGCTTTCAACTTGAACTATATTATATCATACGATCACAGCCCCGCAGTCGATTCTTGTATTATTTAATCTGAAAGAAATCCCAGAAATTCCATCGTTATTTACTACATTTGATCCTTTAGAGACGCAACACTACACGGCCGATATTATCCAACATGTCGACGAAGAAGAATGAAACCTCCCACAACCTCCATAAGTAAGTATATCACAGCTCAAAGCCAATTTGAAACCTTGGAAACTAACCCCAAAATCAGAATCGGTGGATGGATGCATCCAGACCACGCTGCTCACCGTGAATGGCTCGGCGATCTTATCAAGCACGTCGACAAAAAAGAACATACCTTGCACCCAGTCCTGGAAGAATTCAAACACTTAATCGAAACCAACACCCGAGTCTACATGCTCATTGAAGGCATGCTCGAAGAAGTCCCTCACAAAAGGCCCTACCGACAAGACCCTACCGGCCACCCCGAGATTCGCGACTATCACCATTTCCTCCGCGTTCTCAACCACCTTCTCACCACCGCACCATCATGGACTGACAAAGCTCACCGAGTCGGCCTAGTCGGTTTACCCATCAACGCACTGCTAGATTGGCCCATGGGCACACCTAGCGGCTATGCGGCATTCTTGGACCCAGAAATCAACGCAATGCTAAAGAAGATCCTCAATGCATGGGGCGACTTCCTACGCTCACCCGCCTCCGCCGACGTCCTAGGCTCATCTTCTCTCGAATGGTTCGGCGAAACGGGATACAGTCAATTAACAGCCGCGGCAAAGATCGGCCCAACAGCAGCAGAAAATCTCGAGTTCCACCAAATGTTCAAATGTGACCCGTCAGCGCCAAATCACGGCTTCAAGTCCTGGGACGACTTCTTCACGCGAACATGGCATGATGGCATGCGTCCAGTCGCAGAGCCTGGAAATGGCAGTGTCATCGCTAACGCGTGTGAGTCAAAGCCGTACCGAATCGCTCATAATGTCAAGGCTCGTGATCGATTCTGGATCAAGTCTCAGCCCTATTCCGTTCTTGATATGCTGGGCCATGATCCTCTCGCTGAGCAGTTCGTTGGTGGAACCATTTACCAGGCGTTCCTGAGTGCATTGAGTTATCACCGTTGGCATGCACCCGTCTCTGGAAAGGTGGTTAAAGCTTATGTGGTTGACGGGACTTATTATTCTGAGCCACTATTCGAGGGTGTTGGGAATCCGGCTGCTCATTCTCAGGATATTGATCTTGAAGGCCAAGTCATCTCCCAGGCGTATATTACTGCGGCTGCAACACGTGCACTGATCTTTATTGAGGCGGATGAGCCTGCTATCGGGCTTATGGCGTTCATTGGGGTGGGGATGGCGGAGGTCTCGACTTGCGATATCACTGTCACGGAAGGTCAGCGTGTTGAGAAGGGTGACGAGATTGGCATGTTCCATTTTGGTGGGTCTACTCATTGTCTGCTTTTCCGGAAGGGCGTCGATATTTCTGGATTCCCTGAGCCTGGAAGGAAGGAAAATGTGCCGGTTTGTAGCCGGTTGGCTTCCGTTGCTTAAGAAGCGGGATTGCGCAGAGACATCCATAGTCACGCCAGCTCTTATAGGTAGGGGGAAGTTGATTTCAATCTGTAATTGGTATGTTCAATTTATGTCAAATTATGTGTTAAATGTTGTCTTGAAATAAAAAACGTCCTCCAATAGAAGTCTTCCAAGTCTGATATTGAAATTCACATATTCGACACCTCATTCATGCCTCAATATGCAGCCAACTCTCGTTAGCTGCACATATTCGCCAATTGGAAACACAATTTCTCTAGAAATCATTCCCCAATCCTCGCAATCTCCATCCGAACATTCTCAACCTCCCTCAACAACCCCCCATACCGCCGCGCAATCTCCGCCAACGTCCCCCCCATCACTTCCACTCCCCTCCCCAACTTCAAATTCTCCAACATCCCCATACTTCTTCAACTCCCCCTTCGCCACAATCCCCCGCTGATCAAGCCGATCCCTCAATTCCCGTAAATGAGCCCGATACCTCCCCAGCGCAGCAAGCGTCTCAGGTGTATAAAGCATAGCAGCGATCTCAAGTTTGGTAACCCTACCATTTCAAACAAACGAATTAGCCAAACCCTCCACAACGATAATCACCCCTTAAACGTGAAGATGAAAAGATACAAAAAAACAACCCTTAAGGGAGGATGGGATACGTACTCAGCCTTCCCCTCCACACCCCGCGCAACAGTCCCCAAATGATCCGCCCGAGCTTTAATCCTCCTCGCCAACGCCCCATGCATACCCCTCTCAAGAACAACAACCAACCGTTCAAGCACAACGGTCTGAACAGCCAACAATTGCGCCGCCGTCGCTGCCATCGCGCGTCGGGCGGTGGGTAGTTCGAATAACTGTCTCTGGCGCAGATATGCGACCTGGTCGGCTAAGTGTGTTGATAAAGGTTTCACGGGTGCCATTGAGGTTCGGAGTCGTTTGTCTCGGGCTCGGGTGCGGGCGTGGTGCGTTGCTGATGTAGAGCGGGAGGATGGGGGTTCGTTTGAGGGTTCATCGTCGCTGGATAGTGAGCGGAGTTCTGCAATTGAATTTAAGAGTAGGGTTGAGAGTTGTCGGGAGAGGGTTGGGATTGTATTGTAGAAGGTCTCGAAGTCTGGGACTAGGAGAGAGAGAGCTGTGTTGTCGGTGTTCTTGTTCTCGTTCTCGTTCTCGTCCGTAGCTGGTGCTGGCGCTAGTGGTTCAGGCTCGATTACGGGGGAAGGGGTTTCGAGGTATAGCGATATTATTGCTAGATTGTCATGGCACTGTATAGAAGGGAGAGTATCAATATCAGTCTCGGTGTTTCATGGGAAGGATTCGTTTGTACTGCCCGGGGGACTACTCACCTCATCGGGTATCCCGCTGTCCGAGGCAAACGCCAGTTGTTTGAGGATGCGCTCCTTGATTCGTCGCTTGCTGCTCCGGATTTGACATTGTTTCAGGTCCTATTGACACGACGCGAGGAAATTCGTTAGAATTGGTGCTCTGTTGGTCGTAGAGCCATACGTAAATCCATAGCGAGTGCGCGTCATTCCCGACTTACCTCCGCAACGACTGTGCGCGCCGGGTCGGCGCTGTGGACGCGTGTTGAGCCATCCGGATTGAGGATATTGAGTGTCAGGTTCTCATAGAGTCGTTTGAACTTGGGGTTGTGTTCGAGAACGGAAGGGTCGCAGGGGGGAATCATGGTGTGGAGGGAGAATGAAGGGAGGTTTACTTCACCGCCGGGATTAACCCGAGGATATCGACATCCGCGTTGGTTACTACGGAGTGTTGGGAGCTACCCACAACCCAAAGACACTGCCATTGGCATTGGCTAACTACAATGTTAAGGAACCAGACAGTTTTCTAACTGCAATACGCTGGGATTATTCCAGGGCAGATTTGAATTTCAAGGAGCTAAGCACCAAAAACAGATATTCGGCATTTGCGCGTTTCTTTCATAATCATACAAGTGAAGCTAAGCTGCCTGCTTCAGTTTTGTTTCGAGAGACGAAAGAAGAAAGAAAAAAAGTATGTACAAGGGGCGGGCTGGGGAGATTGGCCCCAGAGACTTCGCATTGAAGAGAGAGAGAGACGGCAGCAGAGAAGCAGAAAGGTGCAGGCAGCTCCAGCGACCCGGACCTTAGAAAGGAGGAGTGTCGTGGGTCAAGGAGAAAAAAGGGTGGAGATTGAATTGAAAGATTCGCCAGTAGAAAGGGAAGTCAAAACGCTCAAAACGCAAATAACAGCAAAAGCCGCGCAAAGGTGGGTGGGTGGGTGGGTGGGTGGAAACCAGAAGAGGGTATTTACTCCTCTTCACTCTCCTCCGAGTCATCATCCGAGTCATCCTCGCTAGAGTCCATGGCCTCGACCGAGGGCATAGGCTCGGGTGAGCCACCACCGCCACCACCGGCGAAGCGAGAAAGATTGCTCTCCAGCATGTTGATCTGAGCTTCCTGCTCGAACTTGCTCATGGGCTTGTTCTTCTTGGGCTTCGCGGCGGAGACGTGGGGGTTTCCGGGGATCTCTTCTTCGTCATCCACGACATTCGGGGCATTCTTCTTAACGAACTTGAGCAGGAGAAGAAGGACGTCGTTAGGGAGCTCATCGATATCCAGTTCAATCTCGGCCTCTGCAGTGTTCTGTGGAAAAGAAGATCATGTTAGCTAAAGTCCACAAGTTCATATGGGGGTCAAAAATGGAATGCCTACCTTCAAAGAAGGAACATTGCTCTGGATGATCTGGAGAGCCTGCTGCATCTTCTTGTCGGGGAGTGCACTAATGCCATTGGAGATGATCTGCTTCTCATTGTAGGATACGAAGCGCGCCTTCTCTGGCTTGGCGGGCTTGCTGGATTTCTTTTCCTTCTTAGTGGTAGTCTTCTTCGACTCCTTCTTGACAGCCTTGGTCTTGGTGCCGGACTTCTTGCTGGTAGGGGGTGTCTTCTTTTTCTTCTGGGTAATCATTTCAACCTGACGGGACATCTCAGCGATCTTCCTCTGGAGTTCACTGAGCTGCTCATCATCCTCGTCACTTTCGGCCTCCTCATCACTATCATCGTCGGAAGAATCGGAGTTGTGCTCGGGGTGTGGCTCATGGCGGTCCAGATATTCCTGCTTCTGCGCCCACTTGAGGTCGAAGACGGCTTCGAGGGCCTTGCCGCACTGGTAGGTGGGATCTCCAGGAAGGTTAAATCGGTAGCAGTTCTTGAACATGAGACGGACATCAGCCTCAAACTCTTTCGAGTTTTCGTACTGGCCGGTAGTCAGTTTGCTCTTGATGCTGGTCATGTCCATCGGCTTCTTGATAATGCTGTGGTAGGTCGGGATGTTGAGTGCGACGGGGTCAACGGGGGCGTAGAAGGGGATTGCGTTCAGTGAATACTTGGGTTTCCAAAGCTCTTCCAGGGCTTCTTGGCAGAATCGCAATTCCCACTGGTACTTCTTCTTCTTGGGCTTAGTAGCGTAGGGAAGGTCTCGCTTGGGAGGATGGATCGAGCGCTTGGGACGGCCATCCGGGTTGGTGGAATCCCGGCGAATAACGGGGAGTCCCTCTGGTCCCAATGCAAAGGTGGTACTCTGTGGGGAGGCTGCTTTGGCAGTGGTGCTTCCGAGCGAGGTGCGAGGTTCCCGTCGAGCGGCAGAGGTCTTCTCAGTCGTCTTCTTTGTTTTCTTCTCCTCAACCTCATCGGGCTTGGGAAGGTTGGTCATCTGCTTATGGAACGTGTGCTTTAACTTCTCACCCTCCTGATACACCAGGTGATCGGGACCATTGAAAACCAGAGAATTGTTGACCATCAGATCAAAATCGCGGAAGACCTCCTGGGTAGATGAGTACAAGTTATTCTTGAGCTTCTTCTCCATGGTGCTCAAGTCCATTGGCTCCGTGATGACGTGGGGATAGTTGGGGATGTTCAACTTCACCCAATCGACTGCTTCACGGTAGAAACGCGAATCATGCATGCGTTTCAGGGTTGTCAGAGACTTTTGTATGAATTTTTGTTGCATCTTGCTGATTCTGGCTCCACTGATCGCGGAAACCGGTGCGGGGGGTGCGGCAGCAGGGGTGGGGGGCACAGCCATCCTGTATTCCCTGGAGGCAGCATCTTGGCCTTCAACCCTGGTGCGTTTTGCCGCTGGTTCCTCCGCGGGGTCGGCCTCACGCTCACGAGAGAGCTTAGAAGGAGACATCGGGGCAACTGGTGCATCCTTCATTTCGTGATCAGTTTGAATTGACGGAAGGATGGGGGTGGCGATTTCGGTCGTGGTTGGGTGATGAGGAAGTTGAGTTGAGGGAGCTGCCTCAGCTGCATTATCAATGATCATTTTATCCTCACTTTCGGCGGGTTTGTTGTCCGTGGCAGCTAGTGGCGCAGCGGGAATATCGGCAGAGCTGTTTGTGGAGGGTTGAGGTTCAGGTTGAGGTTGAGGTGTGTTGTCGGCAGGAGTGCTTGCAGTTACTGAGGTCGCAGGGGGTTGCGATTCAAGTGGAGCAGGGGTCTCCTCGGACTTCTTGATCTCAGGTGTTGCGGGCGAGGTCACGCTCGCGATCACACTGGCGCTCACTGCTGGTTCACTTGTAGCTGGTGCAGTTGGAGGTGCCGAAGTAGAGGGAGAATTAGGCACCGGTGCGGGAGACTTTGGAGGCGATGCGGCTGCACTAGTTCCGTTGGTAGTCGGGGGCGCGCTGGGAGAGTGACCATTTGTCGCAGGAACATTTTCCGTTGCGGGAGTGGGAGTTGGAGCGGGAGAATCTGTCTTCAGGCCAATCGCTGCATTCTGACCACTGAAGGGGAAAGTCAGCGCAAGTGCGCGGGGCCAAGATGGATGGGCAAGATGGATAGATGGCTTACCTAGTGAACGCGACATCTGGGGCAGAAGCTCCAGTCGGCGAAGGAGGCAGCTGAGGCTTCTCCTCCTTGACGACGGGAGCTGCCTCTGGAGGCGGAGTGGCCATATGGAGCAACGAGAGGAGCAAAGTACAGGCTTTAAAAGAAGTCACGGACAGGTGGGAGATATCGGGTTGCGCGAGCTGGAAACTGGATACACTCTGCTCTCCGCGCGCAATCACGAGCTAAATTGGGAGAGTCGCGCGGGAGGAATCAAAAACACGCGATGAAATATGAGATGGAGAGAGGGTAGAGGGGGCAGTGGTAGGTTGACGATAAAGATGGGAAGCAGGTAGGGGAATTGGGCGCAAAGTCCGAAAGATAGAGAGAGTGGAGAATGCGACGGGGGCAAAGAAATTAATACTGCCAAGAAAGGCGGTCGAGTGATCACGTGGGTGGGAGGAACAGGTAAGTCACGGGATCAGGGTCGATAGGGATAAGAGGATAGCTGCCTGAGGCTGCCTGAGGCTGAGATTGAGACTGAGGTGGGAAGGTGGCTCGGACTCGGATAAAAGCAGGGAAAGCGGAATTATCAAATAATAATTGGAGAAAGGGGGGAGGTGGGGGAAGTGACCAGTTAAAAAATAAAAAATAAAAGGGGGGGCACGCGACGCGTCGGAGGATCTGTGTTATGTTTTAGGGGGGGAGACCACAGAGTAACCTTGGATACGTGGGCGGTCAAGGGGGCAAGGAGAGAAAATAGGTAAAAAATAGGAGGGAGCTCCAAGAAAAAGGCTCGGAGGGGATAAGAATCCTTAAGTACAAACGCACCGAGTTCCACCAGGCTCGTTCGCCCGGATTCTGCTGGGTCCGCTCATCGCTGATTGGTTGGTGACTGGTTAGCCGCCCCCCCTGATTGGCCCGCCCTGAGTACCGTACCGTATTGCAGGGGAAAAAAAAATTTGCATTCAGCTGGATTGGTCTGGCGGTATGCCTAGGGTACAGTACAGAGTATGAGTATACTCGTACTGGTTCGATTTGTTTTCCTTTTTCTTTTTCTTGCTTTTTTAATTCTTTTTCTAATCCTTGCTAAAGAATTATATTTTCTGACAATTTACATTCTAGAAGCATCTTAATCACCACTCTGCTTTGTGGTCTTTGTTGCAATCAATGAGTCACCGAATCTGCAGGGGATGTAAATGACCATTCAACTCCTAACTCTAGCTCTCCTCCTCTCTGCTCTCCCTCCTCTCCATCTGGCCCTAGTCTAGGTCAGCCCTGGTCAGCCCTTGGCTCAAGCGTCTGATCCGTCGAGTCCCGACGTCACTGCACGTGATCTCCCCTTCCGGCGGTCGGCTGTATACACCCTGTGTTATGGATGGATGGTACACAGTCAATTATGGTGTAAATATCTAGTTCTGTAATAACCATAACCATGACCATAATCATAATAATAAGCCACACTCCTGTATATAGTACTACAATCTCCAACAAGCGAGGTATAGATGCAGAAACCATGCTAGCGCCTGTCATCCCCAGAGGCCCGAGAGACGCCAAGCCTGTTGGGGAATTCTGCTGACGATTTTGGATGGCCTTTTTGCGAAAAGGTACCATCGGCATTCTTTGCAGGGGCACACCAGGGCTACCCTCGAGGTCAGCCTGCCTGTGGTCGAGGTCTGCCGTTCGACTCGCCCCGGTGGTGGATCTTTTCTGCCGACCCGAACAAGATATTACTGGTTACTCTACTACTCACCTTGGTGTTATATTATAAACAATTTTGAGTTTGAATACGATGGACTCGGTAACAAATAAAAAGACCATTCGAGTTATTACTAGTAACACTGGAAGAGCCTGTAGAACTTGAAGGAAATGGTGAAGCACCGAGCTGGGAGGACTGTCCTGATACCCACGCCAGATCTATAAACCTCCCCAGGTTCAAGCTTCAAATTTACTACAGCTCAAATTTCATGTAAATTGTGTTTTTCAGCGTTTCTCCTGCACCGTGGGACGATTCTCCAATCAGCGTCTCCCATTTCGGACCCTTACAGATCAGGTCTAGGCCATCACAAGAACTACTAGATGCAATCAGAGAAATTCAGAATAATGGGTTCGCCTTCAGCTGCCAGTGAATCATTGCGCGGCCCTTCTTGTATCTGTTGGTTCTAGTTAACTAGAAGTACTAATACTAGTACTACTAGTACTCCAGTAGTGCGAGTCCAACTGTGGTTTTCAAGAAATATATATACCACCTGGGCAGTACCAAGCAAGGCCACTAGCACTGTCCTATGGAGACACCGAACCTTGCAGCACTTCACACCTCTGAAGTGTTCAGGTGAAACTGTAGACAGCGTTACTGCGAAGAAATTCTATCGATGGACTATTCTCAAATATGTATTTCTCTAGTCAACTACCAATATTACTACTCGTCGTAGTATCGAATCTGATGTTGGTGCCACACCTGTGGCTGTGGCTGTGACTGCGGCGCTAACTGTGGCTGAACCCGATTAGATAAGAACAGACCACCACGCTAACCACATCAAGGCTAGCTCCAACCGGAGCCTACTCAAACATTTTTTTCCTTTCCGCATCAGACCTCCAGAGTCCCAGAACCTCCAGCCTGTCGTCCCCCGGGCTTTGTGATTTTATCGTGGGAATCTCCTTTTTAATTCGGGGACCGTCAATCGCCAGCCACTTCGCCTCTCCATCTCTCCCTCGTTACCCGACTAAAAAGTCGTGAAGGAATTGGGAAAAAAAAGCTACCGCCAACCGCCAACCACCAAAAAAATGGGCAAGAAGACATCTCGCCCCGCGAGCAAGGTCTCGTCGGCCGCATCGCCTGCCGCGGGCCTCTCGTCAATCGGTAGCAAATCTTCGATCCTGCGAGCTGCATTCTCTCCGTCGGAGTACCAATTGGCGCTTTTCGCATCCGTCATCCAAGGTCTCGATGCGCAGCACCTTCGCATCCACGATACCAACACCGGTCGACTACAGTGCGAGCATGCACTGAGCCCGAAGGAGACAATCACTTCGTTGGACTGGGGGTATTATGGAGGCCAGGGAAAGAGTCGCGATCAGTCCAAGAAGAAGCGCAAGCGTGGATCCGATGTCAACGGTGCCGACGGTCTGGAGCAGGGCGATATTGTTGTTGCGTTCGGTACCAGCACCTCGGATATCCGCATGTTCTCCCCGTCCGAGGACAAGATTGTCGGCACCCTGACCGGCGCACATGATAAGGGTATCAAGGATTTCAAGTTCACTGCTGGAAAGCCCGCCCAGGAGGCTTGGAGTATCGGAGGTGATAACAAGCTTGTCCAATGGGATTTGCGCACAGGTCAAAGCATTAAGTATGGTCTACCCCGAGGACTCGAGTTATGATTGTTTGACAATGCGTTTTATTTTTCTTCCATTTTACTGACAGATTCTCCCATTAGGACGATTCACCTGCCCACATCTTCTATCTTCACTGCTCTCTCCCGCCCCGTTCCTTCTAACCAGCCCGTTATCTGTGCCTCCCAAACCCCCTTCTTAATAGATATGGAAAACTCCGACGAGCCGGCCAAGTTCCCCGCAATGCGCAACCAGATTCACACCGTCATTTCTTCTTCTCAAGAGTCCGCTGGCACGGGCGCATTCCTCGCCTCCGACGGCGATCGATTCATCAACGTCTTCGATGCCGGAGCTCAGAAGCTTGTGCGCAACCTCGTGGCCGATCAGGAAGTCTCATCAGTTTCTCTGAACGCTAGCTCCGCCGCTCTCGAGAAGCAAATTCTGGCCGCCGTCACCGAAGACGGTACCATCGAACTTTTCACGAAACCCTTCTTCCAGCCGCAGAATGCGCAGTCCGGCAGCAGCGCCAAGGCTAACCGGAAACAAATGACCCAAAAGGCCAATGCCACTCTTAAGATCACCCGATCCGACTCCTCAGATGCCTGCGTGCCGGTGGTATCAACCCTCTTCAACGGCAATGAGATCATCGTCGCCTACACTGAGGGCGGTGTTATTCCCGTTTTCGAGCGCGTGAAGGTCATCGACGAGACCACCGACAAACTCGCATTCACAGGCGCCAAGGCCGTCGTGAAGAGCAAGTCAAGCCAGGCCGTTACCTCGGTTTCCTCAAATGGCGCCAAGGGCTCCGGCGAGAGCCGTGTTGATGAGAAGCACATGGCCGTGGAGCAGGGTAACATCCTGGACGACGATATCGAGATGGGCGAATCCCGCGACGACGCGGCATCCGTCTCTGGAAGCGAAGACTCCGACAACGAAGACGTCGTCAAGCCCACCGAGAAGAAGAACAAGTCCACCAGCAACACCACCGCCGCCGCTGAATCCGACGTCGAGATGAACAACGCCGCATCAGATGACGAAGAAGAGGAGGAAGAGGAAGGCGCCGAGCCCTCGTTCGGCGAACTCATGCGCGCAAACGCAGGACAGGAAGTTGACGTCGAGGCCGAACTCGACGACGACGTCTTGCCCGGCGCCCTGATCCCCGGCAAACCCACAGTGGCAGTGCAGCAGATCCCCACCGGCGTCTCATTGGCGACTGTCCTGACTCAATCCCTCAAGACAAACGATAACGCCATGCTGGAGTCCTGCTTCCACACTGGCGACACTTCCATCATCCGCACAACCATCCAGCGTCTCGAGTCCTCGCTCGCGGCGACCCTGCTCCAGCGTCTCGCTGAGCGTCTCTCTTCCCGCCCTGGTCGGTATGGACACCTCCTTGTCTGGGTGCAGTGGACCTGCGTCGCGCATGGCGGTGCGTTGGCTGGGCAGCCTGAGCTGCTGAAGCGCATGGCTACGCTGTACAAGGTCATGGATCAGCGGTCGTCCAGTCTGCCCTCGTTGCTGCTGCTGAAGGGTAAGCTGGATATGCTGGATGCGCAGCTTGGTCTGCGGCAGTCGATTCGCGGTGGAGACGAGGGCATGGATAGTGAAGATGAGGACAACGTTATTTATGTCGAGGGTCACGATGATGAGGAGGATAGTGAGACTGAGGCTAAGCCTCGGACGAAGTCTATTCGTGACCAGGCCTTTGACGAGGACGAGTCTATGATGAATGGTATCGATGAGTCGGAGGATGATGAGGATGATGGAAGCGAAGACGACGACGACGATGAGGTCGATGATATCCTTGACGTCGAGGCGGAAGAGTCGGCTGGTTCTTCCGATGCTGAGGAGTCTCTTGAAGAGAACGAGGATGATGATGAGGACAGCGAGGGTTCGATGGTGGATTTCGTCGCTGATACTGAGGAAGAGGGATCCGATGATGCTGTCGAGTCTGTGCCGCCGCCCACGAAGAAGCCCAAGACGGGCGGAAAGAAGAAGGGTGGTAAGAAATGAAGCGATTGATTTCTGGAAAGAAAGAGACATCAGAACCAGAAGCAGACGAAGAAGAAGATGATGAAGAAGAGGGATGGGATTCCTATGTACGAATTCGGGGAAAGACGTTTTTTTCTGTTGGATTTTGTTTGAATGTTTGAAATGTTTACTTTTCCTTTTTTTCCCTTTTTTCTCCCAAAAGAATTATATACTGGCATGCATGACCTGCGTCTTGTCTGGTTTGTGGAAACTGTGTCTATAGCCACACTGAATCGACTCAATTGAATGGATTTACAAGCTTGATCTTCATTTCCCTTAGATTCGTACTTAGATTCGTACTTAGATTCGTACTCAAGAGTGTAATTTGTTTTCACAGACCCATCGCAGTCTTCGTCTTTCAAGCCTAACTAGCTACTAATAGTAGGTACACATACTATATACACCCATCATCCAAATCCAAATTCAAATCTCTCCATTGAACAATTTGAAAATCAAACCTGCAACTCCACCCCCTTACAAGCCCCATCATGCAAAACAGCATGACCAGGAATACCCCCCTGGCCAAGCGGAATTTGCAACGCAACAGTGCTCTCCTGGGAAGGATACTTAGTAATATGACCCAGGGAGCTAACATCCGCCGTATCGAGAGCGAGAATAGCCCCGTTTTTGCCACCGGGGATGTATGCGTCTGCCGTTGAGTTGGGGAGAGTAATATGGGCTAGTCCTGAGAGGAAGACGACCCATCTGAGCAAGGAGAGGAAGGAGATGCGATTAGCTACTCTACTCTTTCTTTTCTGTTCTTTTCCAGAAGCAATCCTTTCCAAGGTCTCGGGCGGATTGAATTCCAGAATAAACAAATAACACAATCATGAAACGTACTGTAGTGCGGGCGCATTATGTCTCCCTCCATCGAATTTGGCCGGGAGAACCGAGTACGAAGCATTACCGGCATTGAGGCCGCCGACAGGACCTGAGATTGAGGACTTCGGTTCCGGATGTCCCGGCTGTCGTCGAGGTTGTGAAGCCTGGTTCTAGGGCCCAGCATTCGAGGGTTGAGCGGTTGTTATGGGCGGATAGGACGGTGATGTTTAGGGTGTTTGCTGTTGCGAGGGTGATAGATGCTAGGAAGGGGGTGAGGGACGAGATGCGCATTTTGACGGTGTATTGCTGGACTTGATATTGTGATTGTGATTACTCGATTGGAGTTAATAATTTGGTGGTAAGGGGTTGAAAAGATGAGGATGCCAGTGATGATGTCAAAAAGATTCTTGAAGAGGTGTGGGGGGGGGGGGGGAGATCGACGGACGGCAACTCCGGGCATAATGAAGTTTAAGTTGTAATCTGCATTCAAGTTATAGTCATTCTTTTTCTTTGACATGAAAGAGGCTCGACCCCAGGAATTGAAGGGCAAGTACCTTATCACTGAATGCCAGACATCTTTTTCAATATTCCACCGCAAGTCATACCTATGCCTTCGTTCACGCTGATGACATAGAAATTCAGAGTTTGTCCTCCAAAGATACTTAGTATATACGCAGAGTAGTTAGTGCTTTATATAAATAAGGAGAAGATAGGAAAAAACCTCGGCATTAGTTAAAAAAAAATGGTGGGATAGCTCGGCAGATAAGGCCATATAAAGGTCACGATCCATGGATGTATACATGTGACTGCACCGTTTTGGCAAATAGCAAATAAGAAACAACATAAAAGCCCCTCTCAGAGCAAACTAAATCCTCTGCTACAACTTGCCTCAGTGCGAGTCAAGGTTTTGGAGCTTGGTAAATCCGTCAGCATGCCAGATCGAGATGTCAACAGCTCATTATCTGGGAGGCGACAATCGATCTGGTACAAGACGGATCTGGGGCGGACAACCGACTACAACACGATTGTATCGGACTCGCAGGCCATTCGCTACGTGGCCGAATTCATGCATAAAACAGGGCTTCTGGGTCAATTCCGCCATGTGGCAGATGAAGATGTGGAGGTTGATGCCAACATAGACACGCTCGAAGAGAGCGAGCACTAGGAGGTGAAGACGATACGTATAAGGAAGTATACTATCAACCGGTGGCTACGAGGGGTCGACAGGCGGAAGAGCTCCTACACCATTGAGGAACAATTGCAGGAGGAACCAGGGCATGACTGAGGTTGTACCTGCGGCGGGATGGGGAGAGTGTGGGAATGGCCGCGGGGAGTGGCCGCAAGGCGCTGTGTGAGCTAGCAGTAGCCGATTACATTCATTGTGGGAATTTAATTACCGTTCTGTGGGAGTCATTACTCGTTTTTCTATGGCAATACGCCGTATCTCCTTTGTCTTTGTTACTGCGGGCGTGGCGTTAGGATGGCTCTGGTTCCCGATGGAGGGAACGCCTACATAGCCACGGCGCTCACTAGCTAGGCTGCATTAGGATAATAGAATCTTGAATTGAATTGAATTGACAATCGATTGGCATAATCCTTTTGCTATAACCACCTGCAACCCAAATGTTATTTTTAGAGACGATATACAAAGAAGACATCCGAGTTAAAAGTGCAAGAAGCAAACATTCTATCTATCAAACCGATCGAAGTGGTATCGTTACATGGAAGAAACCCCGACACTGGCCTACAAACGGTAAAATAAAATAAAGACTACCATAATGACAAATCCATAGGTCCATTGGGCACAGATGAACTTGCATTCTGTAATACCTAAACCTAAAGATAATCACCATCCTATACAAGTCTTTCGAAGGCTACCACAAACAAATAAAGATAGCGCAAACCAAAACCCCCCAAAAGAAAAGGAAAGGAAAGCGAGCATCCAATCTAGCGAATGACCTCACTCCCGGATTTCTCAATACCCTCCATACTCTCTAGGATATCACTACCTCCAAACAACCCACTAGCCGACCCAACGCTCGCTCGAGGCCCAGTCCAAACCTCATGGAACTTGACAGTCTGATCACTCGACGCGACAATGATACATCCCTCCTCGATCGTACGTGTACACCACATCCCACCTTCCTTTTCCTTTGGCTGAACTGTCGTCCGGTCTCTCCTGGCCGAGGAGTCTGCTTGACTTCCACTTGCCGAGGATGACTGTGGGCCGTTGGATGTAGAAGACGTGGGAGAAGCGGCGTATGAAGAAGATGTTTCGCCAATAATGCTGCTATCATCTTCCTTTGCAGGAGTCGAAACGCGGGGTTTTCGGCCGGGATATCCAACAGCCCATAAAGCTCGCCCGCAGTCGTAACTCGGGACGTCGCCCTCGTGTCCGTCCCAACTGCTTCCGTACGGCCCCCAGGGGATAACTGCAACCTGTGCACAGCTCGGCCAGGCAAAAACTGCGATTCGAAAAGGATGTTCTGGTTGGGCGTATCCGAAGGTTGCGGCGATTTCACGCCGGGTTTGACTCCAGATGAGACTCGTTACTTGTGCAAATACGTTGATTGTTGCTAGGCAAACTCCGGTTCTGGAGTGGAAAAAGTGGATTGCCCGGTCGTTGGATCCTCCTCCGGTTGCGAGGAGTGTTGGCTGCCAGGGCGCAAAGGCAATTGCCTTTACTGCTGCGCCATGTTGTAAGCGATATTTCTGACGGTTTGGTGGAATGATCACAGTTTTTCCGAGCCCCGAGATGAGGATTCCCAAATTGCTCAGAACGGGAGAAGCCGCAGAGACTCTGATCGTTGGGGAGTGCGCCCACGAAGGTAAGAGTTGGTTGACTATGTGTTCCCTGTTGAACAATCGCAGTCTCCCCCGGTTGATTCCCGGAGTGTTGCTGATAGTCAGGCATGGGAAGGCGTGGAAGGTCATCGAATCCGGAGAACTGCCTAAGCTTGACGAGGCAGGACTATATGCTGAGCGGTTGAGAACGGGTGCAGGGATAAGTTCCTGGATATCGAAGAGCAGACAAACATTGTCATTGCCACCAGTAGCTAGATATCGCTCATCAGGGGACCATGCCAGACCGCAAACTTGCTGGGTATGAGCGACAATCTTGGCAAGTAGTGTCATGGAACCAGTCCAGCTCCACTTATTTTGAATGACTGGCCATTCGACCGAGTAATACCACACACTTCCCATCTCATCACCAACCACGAGCTCTTCTGTATCAACTTCCAAGCCAGGAAATCGTTCAGAGTTTCGGCGTGTCGTCCGAGGCTTGAATGTCACACACGAGATGCTATTAGGATGACTGAGTTCGAAGCGGACCGTACTATCAAAAACGCTCCAGAGCGTCAGTTGACCGGATTGACGACCAACCGCCAAGATGCTTCGACCACCACTTTCAGATGAGAACGACAGAGATGTCACATAGTTTGATTGGTGGAAATCGCCGAATGGGGGATGGTTCACCGAATTGCCCTCTGACCATAGGTAGACGAATTGCGCGAGGCCAACGGCAAGAATTCCTGAGGTAAATGAGTATGCCAGGGTCGAGCAATAAAAGTCGTCACGAAGAAAAGGCGCATCCAAGATACGGAAAGGCTTGGGCGGAGCCACCTCCGGTCGTCGGACTCGAGTGGGCGGCCCTGTTTATCAAGCCCGAGAATCAGTTGATGCCACAGACGAATCTGTAAATGGCATGGAGCGCAACCTGTGTTCACGTAGGTTTAGATTTCGTATATATGTTCTCAATAGAAAAGTCCGACCGCGACCCCAAAGACAAAGGTGTAATGCGCTAGTCACTAGCGGATGACAAGACACCGACAATATGAACTTACAATTGTCTTTCTCGGCCTTCTTCCAAGCATTATCCTTCCATACGAAATGTGCATACCGCTCATGATCTGTCGATGTTGGGCGAAGGTAGTTTTCCGTACATGCAACAGAAGTCTCAAGGAGTCTCCCTGTGGGGTCAATGTCCAATGCAAGGGCAAGTCGCGACTCGTGCTTGTTATGGTCATCAGCGGCAGTCCTTCTGGGAAGGAATCTGGCAACGTAGTTCGGTGCCATGGTGCGCCTTCCTGCATCATTCCGTGAACCATTTGACACCGTCGCTGAGGAATACGCTGAAATAGCCGAGATACCACCGACACCCCAGACAGAGCCGGAGCTCACTTGTCTCAAGAAATCAGTCCGAACGCCTCCCAGGAACATCGATCCCGTGACTAGGCCGGGTCGCTGATGAGGCCGCTGGCGGAGACGGGTAGGAATTGATTTCTGCCCCGGGAAATTTGGAGGTCGGCGAGCCGTTGGAAGAAAAGGGTCATGCCCAGGAACACGTCTTCGCAGGAATCTTTCTCGGGGGGAAAGTAGATGTGGATGTTTGTTCACACGGAACGGCGTTGAGGGAGGATCCATATACTCCCGTTTTGGGATGAACCGATCAGGAGATGAAGGACTGTTGCGAAAGGTTCCACGAGGCACATCGCCATTTGGAGATACTCTGGTCCTCGTTCGGCCGTGTTCAGGAGAGCTGGGGCTTCTAATTCTGTTTTCCTTGAGTAGTGGATGGCGAGTATTGGGACGGGTGTCCGCTGGAAGGTGGGTCAGTGATATTTGAGAGGTATTGTGCAGTTCATGAAACGAAAGATTGATCGTTGCGAAAGATGCGTTTAGTCCAGTAAGTATGCCATCATCTGAAGATTCAGATCGAGATGAACACGTTAGTGAGGCATGGTGGTTGCGGACTGAGGGAACATCCTCGAAGGAATGGCATCGCGAATCGACCATTGTTCGGGGTAAAAACAGCCACGCGATAAGTATATTTCAATGACAAAATGAAATGAGTGTCAGTGTACCCAAGAGACCTCCACCCTGAACGGAGGCGAGTCTGTTGGTGAGTGTTGACTGGATGAAGTGCAGTTGTAGTCTGTAGTTGCGATGCGTGTTTGATAGTGGATGTCCTGCTTACGTGATCCAAGCATCGCGGTTTCCCCGTAGGTGATCACCTTAACTTTTTCATTTACAAGTGCGAACGCGCTCGAAAGAATGCTCATTAATAAGCTACGTAGTACACTGTTTCTTGTATACAAAAAATAAGTGGGTGATGGTCACCGAGCGTTGCCTTTTTTATTACGAAAAGGGAGCGGGCCGGGCTACTGAGTATACAACAAAGTAGGGGATAGTAGCTACTGAGTGCTACTTTTTTGTATACCGAAAGTAAGTAGGTGATGGCTAGTTGTAGAATATACAATATATATGTATACTTTGTTTTTCTGTAGTATGTAGATAAATATGTAGTACTAGTACTATTTACTATTGGTCGCCGGTCAAAAATGAATTACATAATCATTGCAAAGTGGCGGCTATCGACTGCCGTACCCGCCGCCTTCAAGGCAACTCCAGCTTGGGTTCTTCTTGGTGTTGCCTTTTAGTATACTCACATAGATTCACATTGACACTCACATTAATACATAATCATGGCGAGTGTGAGTGAAACAGGCCTGTCCCTATCGGCCATTTGACCTGGCTAACATCCTTTGACAGCATGGCGTCCGCCGCTTCAAACCGGTGGAGAAGACTCCAGAAGAGCACCAACGAGAGTTGAAGCAAATTGAAGAGTACAAAACTCTCGAAAACTCTGTGTCTGAAAAGGTGGGGTACTTCTCATGACCCATGTTACTTTACTTGGGATTGAAATGTTGACCGGGCTAGGTGGCCGCACAAGAGTATTCTACCGAGACATTGAGGCAGATCTGCGATTTGCTGAGTCGCAACCCAGAATATTACACTGTCTGGAACTACCGGCGACAGGCCATTCGGCATCAATTCTCCACAGCAGGGGGAGATGCGGGAGACTCCGCGGAGAGTGCGGCCGAGTCGATTGTCCAACTGATCAAGGATGATCTGATGTTCCTCATCCCCTTGCTCAGGAGCTTCCCCAAATGTTATTGGATTTGGAATTATCGCCTCTGGTTACTGGATGAAGCTCGGCGACTACTGCCCCAACCCGTTGCCCGTCGGTTCTGGCAGGAAGAACTGGGATTGGTGGGCAAAATGTTGACTCTCGACAGTCGCAATTTCCACGGCTGGGGATATCGACGGCTCGTCGTGGAGACCTTGAAGCAATTGGGATCGGAAGAGGAATCCAGAAACATGACCCAGCAAGAATTCGACTACGCAAAGAAAATGATCGGCGCCAACCTATCGAATTTTTCCGCGTGGCACTACCGCACCAAGCTTATTCTCCGGTTATTGGAGGAACAATCAGCCAGTGATGAGGAACGCCGGGCTATGTTGGACGATGGTTTGTGTTCCCTCCTCCCTCCTCCCTCTCTCCCTTCTGCCCTCCCCAGAGCAAAGACCCCGTCATAAACTGACATTTTTTTCGCCGTGTACTACAGAGCTGGCTCTCATTCACCAAGCCCTGATTGATCCTTACGATCAATCATTATGGTTTTACCATCAGAACTTGATTTGCGTCTTTGATCCGGCGTTGGCGGCTCGGACCATGGCTCCGAACCTGGGGACGTCAGAGCGACTTCAGTATTTGCGGGGGGAGATTGCCGAGATCGAAGAAATGCTAGATGGGGCTGAAGATTGCAAGTATATCTATCAGTCCTTGATCGAATGCACGTTGTTGGTCTCCAAAGTCGCGGGCCACATGGCCTCTGAAGATCACAGGCAGGTTCTGAGCTGGCTCTCGGAGCTGAAGCAGTTGGACCCACTGCGGCGACAACGATGGCTTGACTTGGAGATAACATTGCAATCCGAAATCACAGCAGCTACCTAATTGAAACATTCAAGTTGACAATGATCATTACTGGCCCACAGAGTTACCTGTTGTACGATACTAGTAGATATGTAGTGTCTTGTAGCGGAATGGGGGGGAGTATGACTAGGATGTACGTCTACGTGTCCAATGTGCATGGACAAATCCCAGCCCAACGGACATGCAGGAATGTCACCCCTGCATACTCATATCGATATCAGACGTCGCATATTTGATCGATCCCATGCAACTGTCGATTGCATTCCCCAAAGTTCCGATCGACAGGTGAGTCCACTATAGTTGGTTGTTGTCCACTCTTCACCGGCCAATCAGCGGGGGGAGTGCCTGACTTGTCTCCATTTGATCAACGCAAGTCAAGTCAAGTCAACTCCTCCTTCTCCCATTCCTCCCCTCCTTCTCTCTCTACTCTACCTACCCCTACGACCTTTCACTGGCTCACATTAAACTCGTTCTTATGGGGTGTTACGCTTTTTGATTTTATGAGATCCCCCCCCGCGCCATGTCGTCGAATCGCAACAGCAACGACTATGTAGGGGTAAGTGTGTTGTGTGTTGTGCTGTCGTGTTTCATCGTGCTGTCCGCTAATTACCCGGTCTCCTATAGGAGTCCTTCGATGATGCCCCCGAACACCCAGAGAATCTCAATGTCAAAATCCCTCAATCCTCTTCAACCAGGTCATTGACCGACAGCCCACCCGTCGGTACAGCCCCTTCTCCCGACGCGACGGAGAAGCCGCCTCTCCCTACTGCATCGCAGGACGAGCAGCAGGACGACGGGACTGACGGCGGTGAAACCAAGAGCGCAAAGAAAAATAAGAAGAAGAACAAGAAGAAGAAGGGAAAGAATCAAGATGAGGTCGAAGAGCAAGATAACGCCACCGTGGAGGATGGCCCAGGCGATGCCGTGGAGGACACCGTGGACCTCGAGACTGTCGGAGAAGCAAAGGGCGATGGCAGTAAGGACCAGAAGGATGAGCAGGCTCAGCTAGATGGACCCCTGGAGACCGAAGAGCTGGGAGATGGAGACCGCACGCCCGTGAGGAGTCCCCCGCAAAAGTCCCCCCTACTCACCTCCCACCGTCTATCAACCACCTCATCATTGGACGAGGTGGCCTTGACCAAAGAGGATGAGTCGGTCGCCCCCAACATTACGACCCCAGACATAACGAGACAGTCGCCCCCGGTCCCTGCCAAGGATGATGTCGCTTCCCCGCCGAGCGGAGGCCTCATGGGCTTGTCTGGAGCCTTGCCATCTTTGCCTTGGGGACCGCCTCCAGTGAACAAGAACCCTCCTCCTCCTCCTGCTGCTCCGCCCCCTGCGCCCACCCGGAAACCCAGCGGGCCCTTTGCGTGGTTCTCCCGAAGCTCGACCGGAACCAAGGACATCAAGTCTCCCCAGTCTACCAGTCGACGGAACACTGCCAATTCTGTTTCTACACTCGCAAGCAACTTGGATCGATCCCATGACGGTGAAGATGGGGACTCGTCGAGCGTCAACTCGAAGAAGCCGCGGAGGAACAGCCTCAAGGACCAGTTCAAGCTGCTGCGCATGCGAGAAGAGGTCCACGCCCAGGGGCATGGCCACGAGAATGATGATGGCAGCGTCCGCTCCGGTCACGCGAGCATTAGCCATGCCGGAGCTAGTCCGCCTATCATCCCGGAAGAAGGAGAGGAAGGCATTTTGGCCGCTCCTGCACCCGCCCCAGGAGCAACATCGCCCGGTGGGGCTCAATCGACGATCAACGCAAGTCTAGCACCAGGCACCGTGTCTGGGTCCTCTCAATCCGCCATTGACGCATCTACACCCGTTGACTGGGATCTTTGGCAGCAGCTGGTAAATAACGGACCTCAGGCTATTGGTAGCTCGGAGGAATTGAATGCGGCCATCAAACGGGGTATCCCACAGACCATCCGAGGCGTCATCTGGCAAATCTTGTCCGATTGCCGTACTGGTGAGTTGGAGGATATTTACCGTGAACTCGTCGCTCGGGGAACAGACAAGGACCGTCGCACACCCGATCTCTTGATTAACGGCACCACCGAGACATCCTCATCGCGATCGTCCATTCGCTCTAACCACTCGGGCTCCCCAACACAACCAACGAGCACCACTCCCAGTCCGTCTCAGGAGATGGACCCTGAGAGGCTGGCCAAAGAACAGGCTGCCAGTGAAAGCGTCCGCGCAAAGAGGGCCAAGGACGAGGCTACCGCATTGCAAAAATTGGAGAAAACTATCCGGAGAGATTTGGGTGCACGGACAAGCTATTCGAAGTACTTCATCTCCCAAGGAAGCCAAGAAAGTCTGTACGGATTGTGTAAAGCCTACGCTCTTTATGATGAAGCCGTTGGATACGCCCAGGGCATGAACTTCATCGTCATGCCTTTGCTTTTTAACGTAAGTACTAAAATGCGACTCCCTCATGGGGACTAAGCTAACTATGAATGCAGAACGATGAGGTCGATGCCTTTGAGTTGCTCGTGAAATTGATGAATAAGTACGGTCTTCGTGAAATGTTCATTGCGGACATGCCTGGTCTTCATCGCAGTCTTTATCAGTTTGAACGACTACTGGAGGACCTCGAGCCAGCTCTTTACTGCCATCTCCGCCGCCGTGGCGTGCCCCCGCAATTATACGCTACACAGTGGTTCTTAACATTATTCGCCTACCGTTTCCCTCTCCAACTTGTCCTTCGCATCTACGACTTGATATTTGAAGAGGGTCTTGAGAACACCATCGTCAAATTCGCCGTTGCGATCATGCGCCGCAATACAGAGACTCTCTTGGGAATGAAAGACATGGCCGCCCTTACAACGTTCCTCAAGGAGCGCATCTTCGACGTGTACATTGATAAGCAACCATCCGCATCCTCAATCTTAGAATCCGGCTTCTTCGGCAGCTCCGGCGCCGCAGACAAGGGAGTCTACCGATCAGACATCCTCGTGCAAGATGCTTGCGACATCCCACTCACAAAAGAGATGCTCAATTCATACACAGCCGAATGGGAAGAAAAGACACGAACGGAGAAGGAGCGCGAACTCGAACTCGAACACCTCCGCCACACCACCGCCACGCAATCATCCCGGATTCGCCTTCTGGAAGAACGCGCCGAAGCATCCGATAAGGAACACGTCCAATTAGCTTCCGAGCTCGTCCATGCCAAGGTTGAGAACGAGGAACTCCGCGACCTAACAGAAGCCCTAAACCTGCAGGTTAGCCAGCTGAAGAAAGTCGTGGACAAGCAACCCGCCGAAGTGGAGGAGAAGCTCCGCCTTGAGATGGAACGCATCATGCAGCGCAACATCGAGGTGCAAAATGAGAATCGCTCCATGGAGGAGAATATGGCGGATATGGAGAAAGAGTTGGTTGCTACTAAGATGAAGTGGGCCGAGGTACGTATCAATCCAAGCTCTGGTGCTGGAGTTGTAAAACGAACAAGAACAAGACTTACTGATGCTTTCTCTTTCACTTTGTTCAGATCTCCGAAAATCACGAAACTCTTAGGCAAAAATGGAGTGATCTCCGCCGAGCTCTTGATTAACCGCTCCCCTCCCTGCCTAGCCTGGTCTATGCCGATGTTCATCTTGCTCTTTCTTCTCTTCTCCTGGGCTCCTCTTGCCCTCCCTGTATATTTGAATCAGTGTCGCTGGCGGACAGAGTATCTTTACGAGTAATATCATGAATTTCGACCTCACCGCCTGTCAACTTGAAAGACTCCTAGTACTATTTGGCCTTTACGAGTAGCTTCCCAGCTTTTTCATACACCATTTGCTGTAGATCATGTATGCCTCAAGATATCTATCCAAATTCCATCCGTCCTCTTTCTTTCTACTAGCTGGTAAGCTGTCTTGCAAATTTAGAACCATCATTCGGAGGCCAAAAATACCGGTCAGCCAAGACTCGATCCTATCTCCACTCCTAGAATAGACTTCAGGATCAACTGTACAACTTGAACAACAGATGCAGCAGCATTGTACTTTACCAGTACCAGTTAGGCCGATTTAACTTGTTAGACGGAGATTATGAAATTGATTGTTCCAGCTAATATAGAAAATTACAAAAAAAGATCATGTGATAGAAAATTCGTTATGATGTATGTCTAGTATGATATTCTATAGAAAGTAGTAGGGGTATTCGTGATCTACCTCGAGTAGGAAAATATATGCAATCCATCCTCCGAGGCAACGCTTTTGTATAAAACAGGTAGGTAGTATGGGTGGTATCACAAAAAAAGGAAGCAAAGTGGTATAGAACAAAAGAAATCGAAATGAAAGAAAGCTCCCGAGCAAGAAATTTACTGCTTGCCGGAATAAACCATTTCTACCGGCACATTCAAACTCGTACTAGAGCCACAAAGACCCGAAGACGTGCGGTGGCCCAGAGAGATATCAAGCGCATAGCTGCGAGATATGGAGCAGGAGTGGAATGTAGGCAAGAAGTCTTTCTTGTTGGGGAGGATGACTGGAACAGTCACCGTTGCTGTGTAGCTGCATTGGTCCCAGGACTCGATTTGCTCCTCGCTTGGGATAAATGATGCGTCGGATTCGTCGTCGCTCTTGAGTTTTTCTTGGTAGATTGTGGAGAAGGAGGGGAGTTTCTCCCATTTCACGGATGAGAGATCTAGTGAGGAAAGGGACATGCTCTTCTCGTAGACTTCACGGTCGACTTGCAGCGGGGTGATGTCGTTTTGGGTAGGGTAGTTTTCCCAAGGGACGGTGGCGTAAAAGGTCGATGTGTTGAGGTTGCACTTGAGAGAGGAGAGACGGGGAGGAAGTTCGTTCTTGAGAGGATCGAAGCGAAGATGTAACTGCAGAGCTGTGGGGGAGGAGTTGGTGGAACCGGTATTGGAGGATTGAAGGTTGATCGGGGTAGGCTTGGTGGCGGAGATTTCCAAGTTGCCGTGTTCGCGGCGGCCCAGACCCGATGTGAGAGCCTGCTCCTTGAGCATATAGAGGACTGAGGGATCATAGGCCTTTTCGCTTTGCGTAGTCGTTGGCATCACCCGGATATCTTGCGAGAGGTCGCTAATAGGTTCGGGGGATGATTTGCCGTACATTTGGACTCGGACGCCATATTGAATACGGCACATCTCTGGAGAATCGTCTGGAGTAGAGCGGAGATTCCAGAACGGAGTAGGCCCGGTTCCAAGAGTAGGTGGTAGACGAAGGTGGGCGTTCTTGACACCGGCATTCCGGGTTTCGTGGGTGCAGCATTGGGGGAGAATCTGCTCGGGAATGACGAAAGTGAATGGCAGTTGATATTGCTGGCCTGGCAGCAGGATTTGAATCTTGGGATAATCCAATTCGTTTGTTGGCTGGCGTAATTGCAAGAACTTTTGGTAAGATTCCCGTCGGCCAGGGACGAATGCGATGGCTCGGCTTAGAGACGTAGAAGAAGTTCCCTCAAGTGTGATGTCGATCTTTTCTAAGGGAATTTCCCGCTCAACTTCGATTTTGATATACCCGCGAACTTCATCTGATGTTGTGTAGATGTTCTCTTTGGGGTTTGCCAACTCAATCCAGACATTGGGAGTGGCAGAGGTCAGAGCCCGTTCCGGCAAGCTGGCCATGCCGCAAAGATTAGGACAAAGCATTGTTGTTTTTGCTTTTGTCTTAGAGTTTTGTCCAGATAATTCTGAAAGTCTGTTTTAAGGTACGTCAGTATAAATTTATTTTTAAGTCCTGCGAGGGTTGGAATGTCTTACTAGACTGAATCAATGTACTCGACGAACGGGCTCGATGCTCAGCAAAGGAGCAATCTTGATAGCACTGAATAGACAATTGCAGAGTATTGAAGAAAGAGAAATAATTTTAAAAAAGGCATCACGCAGGATGTCATTCTCGTGAAATCGGACCACAATTTTCAAAGCCGATTGTTTTGTTTGAATTTTCATGCTGGTTGTAAGCCGAAGAGTTGGAACCGAACCTCATAATTCAAAGCCGACGACCGGCTGAGCCGAGAATTCTCGGGTCTCGGGAAATTTGCTCCTCGGTCGGCCAATCACCATCGCCCATTCCCCTGAATGGTCTGTCAATTCAAAGACCTGGGAAAATAAATGGATGAGCTACTCCATACTTCCTGCATCTAAGCCGATTCCAATTCGGGTTTGAGCCATGCCTAGCACCTGTCATTGCGTCACTATGCCATGTGGCTGATCCGAAATCTTTTGTTCTCCACTTTTATCGCATCTGCATGCGAGTCTTCATGCAAGAGCCTCATAATCATTTAAGTATAGAGTGGCCCTCCAAGTTCTGTTCCATTTTGCAGATTTCAAATTTGTGGGCATTGTGAGTATACGTTGAACCCCTGCAACCCAAACTGATAGTACGAAATCTTGAGAGTCCTGATTACTTCATACCTGTACTACTTATTTGTTAACATGTGCCGACTGGCCCAACGGGATCTAGTTAGGCTACCGATGGCCCTGGGAATCCTTATCTTCATCCCATTTGTCTGATTCATATATTTCTCCAAGATGTTCTGCTCGTTCTATCGCCATTTGTAATATTTTACACGGGAATGGTAGAGCGGGAAACCATTCCCGGTATGGATTCCCGCAAATGACTTGACCCGATTTCCCCAATGTTTAGTAGGGCCATCGCGCCCGTGAGTAATTGATCAATTACTCTTCTCCTCAATTCATCTCCCGTGTCCGAGCTCGAGATAGTTTACTGCGTCAAGAATATGCGAGGTAGCAAGGTTGCATCTCCACGAATGGCTCCGAGCAACAGCCCGCAGGATGATAGATCTCCGAACATTGATGTGGAGAAGCGGTTCGTCTATCAACAATGTTTCGAGAGGGTGGCATTCTTAGAACTAACATGTCCGCAGAAAGCTTCGTAATAGATTAGCGCAGCGAGCCTTTCGCCGCAGACAGGCGGATCATCTGCGGGAACTACGCGACCGTGCTGGTTCAAATGACGAACCACACGATGAAACGATTCGCAAACTCCGCGAGGAGAATGGCCGGCTTCGGAAAAGTCTCATAGACGTGCACACAAAACTGTCCAGGATGACTGCAAACCTGCAGTCACTATCAGAGACAGTCTCCACCTCAATCGATGGGTCAAAACCGGAGAGGCCAGACCAAAACACAGACGATTATTCCATTGATTTAAATGATATCCTTGGAGAATTTGAATCCGGAGCAATTGAAGACGATATAATTCAGATTTCCGAACCATCTCATAATTCGCAACAAATGGCTGTTTCGCTCAGATCTCCTCGGTCTAAATCGCCAACCGGAATTTGCCTAGATCTATCCGAAGGGCCCCAGCGGCTTTGCGAAAACTCTTCCAGGTCAGAGTCCATCTCCGAAAGAGTCAGCAGCCTAGCCCAGGAAATTCCTAGCATCTGGTCCTTCGACTATCAGATGGGAACCGATCCGTATACTAGAGCTTTATCTAGCAACCAAAGCTGCAGAATGAGATTGAACAAAGATTGGACTGATACCAATTCCCCATTTTCGGATCACATTCAAAGCTTGCGCACAACCCTTAAGAGCAAGGTGGACCTCAACACTCCAAAAACAGGACCGGCTATGCTATTGTGAGTTGTATCCAGATATTACACGCAAAATACTATTGACTGACCCCTTGATAGCTTTTACCAAGAAGTCATGATGCTTTTATCTCTCTTCAATAGCCTCACGAGACCAGATGTGATGAAGTGGTATGCGAAAACACGATTTTACCATATCGTCAATCTCACAGCATGGCAAATAAATCCATGCACAAAGACATACAACTCAATTCATCCCCAATATCGGCCCACCGCATTGCAGTTGCAGACCCCATATCCCAGCGTCATTGATTGGATACCATTCCCATCAATTCGCGACCGCCTTATTCAACTTCACTCAGCCAACCCGCAGATTGACCAAATATTTTGCGATACCGTGAGCAGTTATGTGGTTGAGACCTGGATGTCTGAGTTGATTATGGGGGCCCCTACAATAAAAGCCTACATCCGTGTTACAGACATCATCGCCAACTTTGATTCGAAGGTTGAAGAAGACCCTGCAATCTTAGAGGCTGCTCTTCCTGCACCTGATGTTGCAACCATCTTTACATCCCCCGTGTGTTCCAGGGCTGTTTTCAACAAGCTTAACATGGCTTGTGGTGTGTCAATCTATAAGATCGACCCATCATTCTTTGGAAGTTACCCGGAGCTCTATGATCATAACTTCGACATTGCAGCCCAGGGTATTCCTTTAAGACCAGATGTCCAGTGCCGCCTGACTTGTCCGAAGCCGCTTGATACACAAACATTCCAGACGTACCGTAACTTTGTCGATTTCTCCTACGACTCGCCCATCTGGAAGACTTGGATCACAAATTGAATAATGTCTGTTTTTACGATAATAATGATATGTTTCCTGTCAGTTGTATTTATTGTGTGAAGAATATGCTAAATGAAAAGGAGAAATGTTTGATATTTCTTTTATGATTTATACAATATCCCGCAGCGTTGGAAAATAGATCTGCAAAACCACGACGCGTCAGGGAAATAGTAATATTGTTCAATTCTACTAACCGAGCTGAACCAAGACCTTCAACAGATCCCCAGAAACACCCATGGCAGTGACATCTCCACCAGCCCCCTGGCCGCGTATAATAAGTGGCATACTTCCGTAACGCTTTGTGTGGAAACTGATGATATTGTCGCTCCCCTTCAGCGTAGCAATAGGGTCCGTCGGATTGAACCATTCCATGCCAACTTTAACTTGCTTGCTGGCCATATCAATGCTGCCGACGTATCGTACGACCTTTCCAGCTTTCTGCGCCGCAGCCTTTTGCTCTTCCATTTGCGAGTCAAATTCGGGCAATTTCTGGAGGAACTCATCCCCACTCTTCGCAGATTCCAGGTCTTTCGGAATCAAACTCTGAACAGGAAATGAGCTGGGATTTTCAATTGGTAATCCAGCTAACCGACCCAAAATCGTAAGTTTCCTAGCGACGTCGAGACCATTGAGATCATCACGGGGATCGGGCTCCGTGAATCCAAGTTCTTTCGCCCTCTTCACATTATCCGACCACTTGCTTCCCGTTCCATTCAAGGGGGCGAAAGAATTGAACAGATATGACATGGTGCCGCTGAATACACCCTCAATTTTTGTCACTTCGTCGCCTGTTTGGACAAAGTCTTTCATGGTCGAAATAATAGGCATGCCTGCTCCGACCGATGACTCGTGATAAACGAGCGACCCGCCAGACTTTGCGGCGCTGAAAATATCTTGCCAGAGCTGATAACTTCCGGAGAAAGCTTTCTTATTGGGAGTAACAATGCTGATGCCTCGTCTGAGGAAGCTCGGATATGACTCGGCGATTGCTCCAGAGCTAGTATTATCCACCATGATGACTTTGTGAGGTGCGCCTGAAAGATAATCGATAATGGCGGGAATTGCGGGTGGTGGAGAGCCTGTTTTTTCCATAGTTTCGACCGCAGTATCAATTTCGATTCGGGAGTAGTCTTGGTGATATAGAGCTTTGTCAATCATGGCGATATAGCAGAGGCTGAAATGTGTTGATGGTGTATTCTTCGCGATCCATGAAAGTTGAGACATGAAAACCGACCCCACTCCACCGGTACCTGCAAAATGGAAATATATTAGATATTTTTTTTCCCAGTACATTTGATCAAATCTGGGCTTAAATCACATACCAATGACTGCAATATTGACATGCTTGGGAGGAGCCATTTCGAGGACTCTGTGTCTTGAACTGATAGTTTGAAGTCTAGACTCAAGCGATCAATATTTTCCAGACCCCGATGAACAAGAACCAATTGATATTTAAATAACCATAAGATATAAGTTAATACTATAAACTTGAATACTAATTACAAGGCATAAGCGCTGACTGTCGTCGGTCATCGTTCGATTACGTGACTTTCGGGCCGTCTCCGTCCCTGCGATGGGACATCTCCGCCGAGGCCACGGCGCCACCCCACTTTCCTGCACCCCTCTACGCGGAAATTGATGTGTGACTAGTGTAAATCTTATTTTGGTTTTCTAATCAAACGATTACTGTCGTAATTCTGTTAAAATATTCCAGCAGCTCAAAGCCGGATATATGGCCGGTTTCCGGTCGGGACTACTCCATCTTTCCACGTAACCGTTCGTTGATGTAAACCAATCGAGTGCGAGGAATATTTGGTATTTCCAAGAAGTAGGCATTTTGGCTAGATGGTAGAGTGTCGAGGAGCAGTGCTGTATAAATAAAATCCGAATCGCAACCCAAAAATCAAAGCATCTTCAAATCAGTGAACAAAGAACCGGAAAGATGACCAAGTCAGAATTATTTACGGTCTGATACCCATTCGAAATTATTTTTCGTCGGATCGAGATTCTAACTCTTTACTAGTTGAACGACCCCTCGCTCCTTCATGAAGCATCGCTTCTCAATGGCGAATGGGTAAAAGCAAAATCGGGCAAGACATTTGATGTGGAAGGTTTGTCTCTGCCAAATTATCACCCACCGGCCCTCTCTAGATGCTGACAATTCATTGCTCCCATAGACCCCGGATCGAAAAGAGTCTTTGCTTCATGCCCTGCGAATGATACCACTGACGTGGATCAATATGTCGAAAGCTCCCAAACCGCTTTTGAGAGCTACCGAACCATCAATCCTCGCCAACGAGCCAAAATCCTGCTCAAATGGCACGAGCTTATAACCAACGCCCGAGAGGACATTGCCAAAATTGTTGTTTATGAGACTGGCAAGCCTATGACCGAGGCAGTTGGCGAGGTCGATTATGCCTTGGGCTTTGCCTGGTGGTTTGCAGGAGAGGCTGAGCGCGTTCGAGGGTCCGTTGCTCAGCCCTCGATCTCAAACCGCCGCACTTTCGTGATAAAGCAGCCCATCGGCGTGAGCGTCGCTTTGGTTCCTTGGAATTTCCCGGTCGCAATGATTATCCGAAAGGTCGCAGCAGCCCTTGCAGCGGGCTGTTCTATGATCGTGAAGCCTTCTCCCGAAACACCCCTGAGCGTTATGGCCTTGGCCGATCTTGCTCTTCGTGCTGGGCTTCCAGCTGGCGTTTTGAATGTTATATCGACAGATAATGAGAGTACTCCTGGTGTCAGTGAGCGACTGTGTAAGCATCCGCTTGTACGGAAGGTGACATTTACTGGGAGTACTCGAGTGGGGAGCATCGTTGCCCGGCATTGCAGCGAGGGCTTGAAGAAACTCACTATGGAGCTGGGCGGAAATTGCCCCTTCATAGTTTTTGATGATGGTGACCTTGATCAGGCAGTCGCTGCGCTTATGATTCTCAAGTGGCGTACTGCTGGCCAGGCATGTACTCACGCAAACCGAGTTTATGTTCAAAGCGGAGTCTATGATGAATTCACCAAATTGATACTAGATGCTACTCAGAAACTTCGCGTTGGACACGGGGTCGATACTACAACAACGATGGGTCCTCTCACCACATGTCAAGGGATTGAGAAGCTTGAGAGGCATGTTGCTGACGCTGTGAGCAAGGGCGGCAAAGTGTTATGTGGTGGAAAGCAGCCGAAGGACTCCAATGGCTACTTTTTTGAACCTACGATCATCTCTAACATGACCTCCAATATGTTGACGACCAAAGAGGAGATTTTCGGGCCATTGCTTGGGCTATACAAATTTGAAACCGAAGCAGAAGCCGTTAAGCAGGCAAATGATACCAATATGGGCCTCGCCTCTTACTTTTTCACCAAGGATGTTGATCGGACATGGAGACTCCTAGAAAACCTTGAAGCTGGTATGATCGGCATGAATACAGGTATGTGGACATCAATTTGATATCTTCGCTGCTTACATGAATACTAATGAACACACTTAAGGTAACTCATCATGTGCGGAGTCGCCCTTTGGCGGCATCAAGGAATCGGGTTATGGAAAGGAGGCAGGCAAGGACGTGGCAATCGAGGAGTATTTGATCTCAAAAACGGGAACGCTCACCGTTGAGAGCCAAAACTCATAGGTGATTTCCTACTCATATGTTTATGTGTACAACTCTGCAATTAGACCCCTTTCGAGTAAATGATGTTAATGAACGTGAAAATCACCGCCTTCCAAGACCCTGTTTCAAGAGCTAGACTATACCATGCCTTTGTGCACGAGTGTATTAGAAAAAGTGCTGTCTGCTATTTGCTGTTGTTGAGGCTGATGCCTCAGGCATAGTGATTGCCTACCCGTTCAAGTTGTTGCTACGCGCGCGCTCTCTCTCTCTCTCTCTCTCTCTCCTAGATATTCGCATGCATGCACCACATTTCAAGGTCCTGAGCTTCCGCCAGCAATTAATACAATAGATGGTGTTGCAGTGATGAGAACTGACACCGACATCATACCCGGACCCACATCAAGATTTCAAAGATTTCATGTTTCACCTCCCGAGACGCGCGAGTGTCTTGACACGCCCCCATTCATCACTATTATTCTTCACGCCTTGTCCTAAAAACATTCATACCAAAATGAATCGCCAAAAATCTAATGGCGGTCGTGGTGGGCGTGGTGGGCGCGGCGGCTCGCGCCCCTCCCACCCACGCGTGCCCCCCTCAAGGTCCATCAACCCTGGCACGGTCGTCAACATCGTCCTCAAGGCCGACCAGCCCACAGGGCGTACAGTTTCAGGTGCAGTTAGCGAATTGCTTACGCGCGGAGATCACCCCCGAGGCGTCAAAGTGCGTCTCACTGATGGGCGCGTCGGAAGGGTGCAGAGCCTGCAGAGTGGCGAGGAGCCATCGGGCCCGAAACAAGAAGAAATTGATAGAGAGCCGGGAAGCATCCAAGAGGCCGAGGGTGGAATGCAATTAAGGACAGAGGGAGGCGATGCAAGTGGGAGACGCAATCGGTTTGGTGCGCGTGATATGCGTCTTGATGGCCCCGAAGAGCCTTCGTCAGAACCGTTGGGGCTGGATATGTATATTCGTCCCGCTAAAGGAAAGAAACGTGGTGGTAAAACACAGGGGCAGAAGAATGTCGACGAGAGGCATGATGGCGCCGTTACAGATGCAAGTGCTGCTACTCAAACAACAGCGGCGGTCGTGTCATGTCCTATTTGCAACACATTTGAGGGCGATGAGGCTGCCGTGGCGCATCATGTTGCAGGACATTTTGGGGAGTGATGCGTGAGAAGCGAAAATTCAAGAACTCAAAGAGAACTTGAAGATGCGCTAGCAAGTTCAAGTTGGTACTAGTATAACACAATAACTTGAATCGTTGTAATTGCAATAACGTACTACGACTCCCATCACGTTTCCAAGGTTCTTGACATAGTACGACAGAACTACTAGTACTTTTCTAATGTTCCATTTACGGTCTTGTTTCAATACTAGTAGCAAATTGAAGCTGAATCCATGGATGTTACTACGTTGCTGTAATATAGCTACTACCCAGTCACTACAGGCTAGATAGTAATGCCCAGGTAGTACTGTTCAAGTTTTCATGAGCACCTGGGATGGATGGGAAGTTCCTTCAAGTTGGAGATACTACTAGTAGTACTACCTGTATATAAATCATCCGTGACGCCCGTTGCACCTCCACACTGGCACCAGGTATTATAGCCCTAGGTAGCCCTGGAGCACACCGGCATGCAGTGAGTCCGTATAATATTCCCCAACCAAGGATGAGGTCCGAAGTAGGGGCGCGACCGATAATTCCGGGCAAAACCGATAGCCAAGGAAGATCAAAAAGCAGCAAAAAGACCAAGACGAAAATAGCAAAAGCAAAACACACAACAGCAGGGATTCCCATGTGCACCCACCATACTACTGACCTGCCGGCGTGTGGCTAAAACACAGTCAGTAGTGCGGTGGGTGCCGCCAGGGTAAGAGTAGGGTGAGCGCCGCTTTAGCGTCGCGCGACCAGGGTGATTAGGGTGAGTGCGCAATAGACAGGGTGAGAATGGGGTGAGACCGGGTGAGAATCGACTTCCGTCATGCGACTACCGCACTGGCCCTTCTCAGCTGAGCTGGCCTTCAGAATCATTGGGCAAAACACCTCATAAAACGATCGGTCTCTTGGCGTCTGCACATAGCCCCTTCTGTAAAACAAGGTCAGTGAGCAACCTGACTTTGTGCTATCTGTCACGTGAGAAATTGAGTAATATAATCAGGGAGGCTTGATTACTTGGCCTTTTTCCGCTGATCCAGAACATAGAGCGTGCCTATTGCCTAGCGCAATGCCAACATAGTACAGCATGGATCGAAATCAGATTCAATACCTACACACAGAGATTCTTTCTCGGTCCCTCTTTTGAAACGTCGCTATACCTATTACGGTTAACCCACCCCGAACTCCTTTCTTGGCAGTATTTTAATGGCCCCCATGGCCTCAACACAATCCCTCGTATTGCATAAAAGTGAGGCGAGTGGCCAGTTTATCTGCTGCTTTGGTGTCCAATCATTCAACGGTAGTACATGGGCCCCTCCACATCGCGCTGTTCCTTCATGGCAAGACTGTTTATTCTGATGGCGGGGACCAGTGAGTTTGCCGCCAAGCACAAAGCGGCTAGGGGCACAGCCTCAGAGAATACATACTTACTCGATTACTTCTCTCCCTTCTGCTTCTGCTCCAAAGCTTCATCTCCAAAAACTGGCTTATTATCTTCGTCTTTCCTGAAACCCCCACCTTCACAATCACCCGCTCTCACGGGATTCGGATACCATTGGGTCTCATTCAACGCCCTAAAGGAAAGCTTCAGTAAGTCTAGTAGTCATGGGCGGATCGATTCAAAGGCTTATAGCTAGAGCTGATACGTTTGTTAATCAGCACTGAATCTAAGCCATCCAGTCTTCCATAAACCAACTATGGTAGGCAACGCAAACACCGATAGAGAGATCGCTCAGCGTATAGCTTCTATTTGCTATGGAAGTTCTTCAGTGGGGACAGGATCAATCTACAATCCCAATGCCCTAACCAAAAATTGCGTGTTTGTCTCTCTGGCATACTTGCTCGACTTGTCTGCACCCGTGCTCTCTCGCTACACTGGGGTACCCCAGCCTGCAGACTCGTCTGATGGTATGAACGCGGATGATGTTTTAGATTTGATGAGGAGAACGAAAGAGTTGGGGCTTGTATCTGAATTTGCGATTTCTGATAGGAATAATCTAGCGGATCATCCCGACCCATTTGGCGACCCTCTTTATCGCAGCGGCGCCGCTATGGTATTATATCTCCATCCACCAGCACCGGATGGACAACGATACGGCCACTGCATTGTTGGTAAAGGGAGAAGCTACCTAGATTATCAGCATTGCAAAGGCAAGTCAGGGAAAAACGTTGCTCCTGAGATATTTCGAGATGGCAAGAGTTATATAGAACTTATTGTTAGAGTACGCACCCGATATCCCTGTTACCGGCTCCACAATGATTGACTGAACTAGTCTTTTGTGGGCTATAGACATTGATAGATACTGGCGTTAGGATTTGATATTTGCGCTTATATCATTGGAATTAAGCCTATTGGGTAGGCGTTTAGTTACGTTTTTCAATATATATATGCATGATGAATATATTGCGCATCCCGTGTACACCATATCATCTTCCTGAGAAACGAGTTATACTGCATTTGGCATTTGATACAGCCTTTCTCGATATCGGCTTGATCAATACAAATTGAGAAATTCTTTGAGTCCTACTGCCACACTCTATATATCAAGTTATAGCGCTCATATCGAGATCGAATAATTCTATTGACTGTATCATGACCATCCAAATACACCGTCGGAAAGAAAACATGAAACCCTTGGTCGGGATTTGCTTCAAGCACTGGCCAATTCTTTTTGATATAAGCTTTGAGTTCAGCAAGAAATTCCTCTATGGGGTTGAAATTCGGCGAGTACGGCGGTAAGTAAAGCAGTTTAACTCTGCTTCAGCACATAATTGCTTGATTCGGTCCGAGTAATGGAAAGAGGCATTGTCCATTACGAGCACAGAGTTCGGTTCCGGCCATCTCCCACAGTGCTGGAGAAGTTGCTCAACAAGAGATTCGATTCAAAGAGCGCAGCGCCAGTTGATCCTTTAAGAATTCAAGACAGGATGACTCCATCCTGTGTATAGGCTGGAAGTTTCTGGTATCGTCAACCCCGATGAAATTTACAATTTGGACCGGTGTCACGCCTAGTGGTGACTAACCGGTCCCTCGATACCCCACCCGTTTATCACAGACCGATTCATCAATAAAGACCCAGATAGTACGAACGAAACTGTATGCTGGTATGAATCTCCAAGTTGCGGATTCCGTTCCTTCACTTTCTGCTGGGCTTTCTTTTTCGTCCAGCCAACCCATTTCAGCGAACGCTTGACGGTCGATGAGAAGGGTAGTACGTTAAACTCGTCCCCTAGAAAAGTGCCCATTTCCTCAATGTATAAGCCAGGCTTTCCCGCAAGAGGCTCACAAAGGGTATCAAGCATTGCCGAGGTAATGCTTGATGGCTGGCCGACAGAGACTGGGGGCATCTGGGGTTGCCGAAAAAGCCGCGTGTTCCTGTGAATATTAGTGACAGAGCGCTCGCTACACCTGGCAACTGTGGTCATTTGGGAGACTGTGAGTCTCCAACTTTGTACTGTATCATATGAGCAATCATATTGCGCTGCCAGGCCTGGAGGTTTCTTGCCATTTGCGGTAGGTTGAGATGTTGTTGGTGCTGGCTTTGGAACACCTGCAATGAGGCATCGTTATGGTAGGCACTCCATCTCGTGTTTTCTCATTTGTCATTATACAGTACCATTCAGTGCTGGAACGAGGCCCTTAAATACAACTTAAACCACATCTGGATTAGTGTATAATATGATGGAAGTTTCAGAGGACCTGCCGGCTTCTCGACATCAGAAACTCCCACTTCCAGCAAACGCTAATCCAAATATGAGAAGGACATCTATTTATAGCCAATAATAAATGACGCTAGTATGGAAGATTCAAAGATCTGGAAACCCAAGCGACTAGAAGGTTCGATGCAAAACGAGCAAACATGATCACAATGATTTCGTAGGGTGTCGATCACTCGAAATGGTTGGATGTGGGGCTAGCATGCCTCAGCCTCACTTTTCGACTCGGCTGCTCCCCAAGACTGGCTGGCATTCATGCCTGACTTTACCTTCACCCTTTCTCAAGTTCATCAATATTTCCCTATCTAGTTATAAAATATCATGGCCACCAAGTCTCTCCTATCTCATCAAGATTACACGGTCGGATGGATATGTGCCTTGCCACTGGAAATGGCGGCTGCGAAACTGATGCTGGACGCAATACACCCTAGCCTGTCTCAACCTTTGACCGATAAAAATACATACATTCTCGGGGACATTGGAAGCCATAATGTTGTTATTGCATGTTTACCGGGTGGATCATATGGCAATGTATCAGCGGCAATGGTGGCGACGCAGTTGCTTTCGACTTTCCATTCTATCCGGTTCGGTCTGATGGTTGGCATCGGTGGAGGGGTACCTAGCAAGAAGGCAGACATTCGACTGGGCGATATTGTGGTCAGCCAACCGACGGACACTTCTGGAGGCGTGATCCAATACGACTTAGGTAAAGCCTTCACCGGGGGTCAATTCCAGCGAACAGGAATGTTGAACCGGCCACCAGAGATTCTGTTGACCACTCTTGCTACATTGCAAGCCCACCATCTTACAGAAGACAGTCGAGTCCTAGAGTTTGCTTGCGATGCTTCGAGCAAAATGAAACCCAACAAAGCCAAAAGCTTTACTCGTCCAGCCGAAGAGGACTGTCTATACCAAGCGGAATATGAACACAAAACATCTGATACATGTGCTAGCTGCGATCGGTCAAAACTAGTTCCACGGCTACCACGAGACCATGAAGAACCAATCATACACTATGGACTGGTTGCATCTGCCAATCAGGTAGTGAAGGATGCCAGGCGGCGAGATCAACTGGCTCATGACCTCGGAGTATACTGTGTGGAGATGGAAGCAGCGGGCCTTATGAATGGCTTCCCATGTCTAGTCATTCGAGGCATCTGTGACTATTCTGACTCACACAAAAATAAGGAATGGCAGGGATATGCAGCAGCAATGGCGGCGGCCTATGCTAAAGAGCTGCTTTTGGTAGTTCCGACTAATCGGATTGATAGTACCCCCACAGCACGAGACACTCTGGCAGACGCTGGTGAGAAGCTCCAAACATCATCCGTGGGCCCTTTGGTCTAGTTCGGGCCTGTTGCTAAATGAAGACTTCTGTATTTAGTTAATTGTTTTACTGTTCCATTAGACCTTGGTGCTGTCCCGGTGATTGACAATTTCATAGGGCGGCAAGACGAACTAGATTGCCTTTGGCAGTACTTACAGCCAAAAGACTTCCCACATCGAAGGATTGCTATTCTCCATGGGCTTGGTGGGATGGGAAAGACACAGCTGGCGAGTCACTTCGCGCGAGATCACAAGCGTGATTTCACCGCTATCTTTTGGATTAGTGGCAAGGATCGAAGCACTTTATTGCAGTCTTTGAGTTCTATTTTCCCCCGACTACCAGGACAGTCTCAGAATAATACGGTTATCGATGACGAAAAAGTAGAGCAACGAGCGAGGCACGTGATTCGATGGCTAGCGTTGGATGGCAACTCAAGCTGGCTTATCATTTTTGATAATGTCGATCAATACCTTCCAATCAGCGGCACTGTTGGTGATGTATATGATATTGCAGAGTTTTTCCCTCCTGTCGATCATGGGTCCATTCTCATTACCTCTAGACTCTCTAGCTTAATCGAGCTGGGGAAGTCTTTTCCAATCCGTAAGCTTGATTCAACGAACGCAATTCAACTACTCTTGCAGAAAAGCGGTCTATCAGCAATCACCTATGAGAACCTTGAAGACAGTCCAGGTACGAGGACATCCAATTTATAAGCCTTTTCAGCGAAACTCATATGCCTAGATACCCTTGCCCTTGCCAGTCGTCTTGATGGACTGCCATTAGCGATAGTCATCGCGGCGGCATTCATGCGTCAAACCGGAACCAGCATCACCGAGTACTTGCAATATTACCGAGAGTCTTGGACTGACTTACAATCCCAATCAAGTCCCGGACGTCAATACCAGCACGGCAATATGCTACAAACGTGGATGATCTCATATCGTGAGATCAAGAAGCGGGATACGGATGCAGCAGAGCTACTACTTCTACTTGCGCGCTTTGATAATCGGGATATTTGGTATGAGCTAGTGAAAGGTGGTGATAATAGCTCAGATGTGCCTACCTGGCTTCAAAAAGCTATATCAAGCGGACTCACGTTCAAAATCGCTGTGAAGACCCTCATCGAATTCTCTCTTCTTGAAAGTAGGCTACAAGATGGAAGCTATGCGATGCACCCAGTGGTACGAGACTGGTGCCTCTACATTGCCAGCACGGACGAAAAAGTAAATTCAATCCAGCTTTCTGAACTGGCACTGATTTCTGTTGGATATAACGTCCCAGGTGCAAGTGACAGGAACTGCTCAGAGCTCCAACGACGGCTTCTTCCACACGCAAATTATGTCCGCCATAGAGAATTTTCTGCTAGCGATATTTCTGTATGGGGAGGTTTTCATGGATTGGGGGATCTCTACAGAGGCCAAGGGAGGCTCAAAGAGGCTGAGGAGATGTACCAGCGAGCACTGGTAGGCAAGGAGAAGGCCCTTGGTCTAGATTATATGTCTATCCTCCATACTGTGAATAACCTTGGGAATCTCTACTGTGATCAGGGTAAATTCAAAGAGGCTGAGGAGATGTACCAGCGAGCACTTGCGGGTAAGGAGAAGGCCCTGGGTCCAGATCATACATCCACTCTCGATACTGTGAACAATTTTGGGAATCTCTACAGAGATCAGGGCAAGCTTAAAGAGGCTGAGGAAATGTACCAGCGAGCACTTGCGGGTAAGGAGAAGGCCCTGGGTCCAGATCATACATCCACTCTCGATACTGTGAACAACCTTGGGAATCTCTACAGAGATCAGGGTCAATTCAGAGAGGCCGAGGAGATGTACCAGCGAGCACTGGCAGGGTATGAGAAGACCCTGGGTCCAGATCATACATCTACTCTCAATACTGTTCATAATCTTGGGACTCTCTACAGAGATCAGGGCAAGTTCAAAGAAGCTGAGGAGATGTACCAGCGAGCACTAGCAGGCAAGGTGAAGACCCTGGGTCCAGATCTTACATCTACTCTTATAACGGTGAACGACCTTGGGAGTCTCTACAGAGATCAGGGCAAGCTTAAAGAGGCTGAGGAAATGTACCAGCGAGCACTTGCGGGTAAGGAGAAGGCCCTGGGTCCAGATCATACATCCACTCTCAATACTGTTCATAATCTTGGGACTCTCTACAAAGATCGGGGCAAGTTCAAAGAGGCCAAGGAGATGTACCAGCGAGCACTAGCAGGGTATGAGAAGGCCCTGGGTCTAGATCATAGTACTACTCGACAAATGTCAGAGAGATTAACGAGGCTACGAATTTAAGATTGTAACTAGTACCCAACTTTTCACTGCAAATAGTTACTTCACTCAAAAACATTCTGAACCGTAAGTTTAGCATTAACATCATTCGTTTACTCCTAACGTGGAAAGAGCCTTCAGTACTGGTTTTTGACAAGATTTCTAGTGAAAGATGGGAATGCTCGCTGGCAGTCTGTCAAGCAGACGGGTCGATCACAAGAGGACAAAACCACCACACTCGCAGAGTGCAGGCGAGTAGTAGACAAAGCGTGACGCTATAGAGGAACGATGGAACGAATAGCCAGAACCTTTCATAAGCAGTATATCGATACCGCAACCTCAGCAACCCCAGTAGAGCATTTCATAAGGGGGGACATGCATGATTGTTATTGATGCTATCGAACGAACGCTACTTAACCTCACGAAACAATGCGAAGGCCTTGTTGCTAAGGCCTCAGTCACATGACTCCACGATACCGATGTTGAGAGCGGAAATCCCCATTACACTAGGTGAAATTCATGTCCTGTATTGGAATGCACAAGTCTAGTAAATTAGAAAGGTCTTGGCACAATTTATGCATTTATATACAGTGTCAAGCCTCTAAATGTAATGGCATATGATCAAACCAAATCCTATGGAACTACTAAATGTATGTCTGTTCGCTCTACAGTATTGCTCTACAGTATTGCTCTGCGGTAGTTCCGACAATCGGTGTCACTATTTACACTCTCTCATTGTTTCCTGAACCCTAAATGCCAAGTCACGCTAAGCCTCGTTAAGACACGAATGGAAATAATAACTGGAAGACGCGCGCGTCGCACGCATCGGCCCTGAAACGAAAGTCAGGGGAGCTATTAAGATAGTAGAAAAGGATAAGTAGTGTGGAATTGTTATATGAAGCATAAACGACACGAACTGACATAGGTTATTTATTTTGACAGTGCAAGTATATCGGCGTATGAAGTTTTTCTTGGTCTCTGTGATCGCCTTTCGGGAGTCGGTATACTTGCCTGTCGAGCACTTTCAGTTCCATCCAGAGTGTCAGCCCGTGTAATCTGAGTGCTTTCCTCATCTTCATCCTCGTCGGCAGTAGTGGTGGCCCTAACGTTCTCTCCAAGCTGGGGGTCATAAAACTGAGACGTGGACCAGCCCTTTGGGACCAGCGGTCAACGCGTTTCCTCTTCTCAATTGCAGAAGAAGGGGTTGGCGGAAGGCTGCTTGTTGATGTCGGGAGAAAATGTATGTCGTCTGTTACGACAGCTAACTGACGGTCCTCTTTTGTGAGGCCGAAGATACGACCGGTCAAAAACACATGGGTGTTTAAAGGTGTTCTACCATCGGCGGATGAGGAATCGGGATTGGCTCCTTTCTTGAGAAGTGCATGAATAATGCCCCCATGTCCGTGCTGTGCAGCAAACACTAACTATTTCTAGGGATTGTTCTACAAGGAGCTTCGTCCAGTCTAGGTTTCTGGAGACGGTGATCTTGTGGGTCGCTTACGAACTAGAAGGTTTAGTCAGGCTAGATGTTCAGATCAGCTGCGTGATTTAGTCAGTTTTAGTACCGTCACATACTTAAGATTTCCGCCCCGGACTCTATCATAGCTAATAATGAGTGGCCTACCGAGGGAGTCATAGTGATGACTTCTGATAGCAATCAAGAAGGACTGCTAGTGTTCGGTCGACTGGATTCTCTGATGTTTATGCTTCCTAAATAATGAGATTTAATAGACTTTATCGTATTAAGTAAACGTGGTTAGATTAAATATTGAGGTAGACCATACGTTCAATGAATGCTGTGTTCAACCTTGGGCACAATATACTACAGCGTCGGCGATTCTGAGTTTTCGCGAGGTCCTCTCTGTCGACTGTTTTGAGATGTCAACCAAACCACAGGATTTTCTCTCGCCGTTGGCCGCTCTCACCAGTTACTTTTCTTTTTTTTTTTTGGCTACGTCGCGCGTTTGGCATCAGTGAATTCCCAGCTCGAGTTGTTTTAAGAGCGCGTCCATCATGCGACAATGCTCTTCATCCAGGATGGATATAATGCGCATGACGAAGTCAATTTGGAGCTTGGTACGATTCCAGCAGGCTTCGACAATAAGCACACGCTTCTTGACCTCACTTTCGGCGTGCTTCCATGTTGAGCATATGTCGATGATTTTAACACCGATGCTATCGTAGAGTCAGTACAGCGCAATATTTCCAAAAGAGGGACACAGTCTACTCATAACATGTCGTTACAAGACCGACCACTGAACCTGGAGCCATAATAATTGTAGTTGACTTTCCTCTGGAGAAAAGAGAAAGGAAAGAGAACAGTAGAGGGGGAGGTTTACCTACAAGAGATCAGGATCACATGATCACACCAGGGATTGAAGACTTCGCCTCAGCTTAGCGGAATACTGATCAGATAGAGCTAAGTCAGCGAAGACGTGGAAACAACTGCGATAATGTACGCCATGTTGAGGGGCCGTAATCGGGGCCGAAGGGACATCAGAGCGTGGTTGGAGGAACCAGGTGTGTGTACGAAGGCCTACATATAGTGCGCGCCGCTTTAGCGTCGCGCGACCCGGGTGATTAGGGTGAGTGCGCAATAGACAGGGTGAGAATGGGGTGAGCAGGGTGAGAACCATACTCTCTAGGGCGACCACTGCACTGACCACTTTCAGCTGAGCTGGCTTTAAGTATCATTGTGCCAAAGCCTCACCCCTGAAGCGCTCGGTCTTTTGGCATCTGCACATAGCCTCAGTATGTTTATGGACATAGTAAAGCGAATGCAGATGTCACACAGCGAGTCTTTTGGTTGAACTGGTGATGTTGAGACCACGCAATGCCAATCGCCGAATATTTCTACTACTACAAATACCCACTCGCTCACTTACTCACTTCGACAGGGGATCAAATATATATGACCCATCTCTAGACGCACCCTGATCCGTTACTCAAAATGTGTGGACCCACCTGGGTTTTCTTCGAAAAACTGAGAAATTAGCCTTTTAGTAACCGTTCAGAGCAAAGACTCCATGTGTATCACCTAATTGAATAGTTCTGATAACAATTAAGACTCCTTCGTTGGGGCTTGCTTTCTCTAACCTTTATCCATCCATAAATCCGATCTTATAAGCCGTACATGCTAGCAACTGTATCCACCTTGTGAACCATAGTATCCAGCGGTCCTCTTTGGGATTTCGGATTTCTCGACTAGAATGAGACACTTTAAGAAGCGTGATTACAATTGAAGCGCATGCCTTATGACTAATTGAAGAGAACTGATTGTTTCTTTAAAGTTTGTGATTGTTTTGTTGGTTTAGCCGAGGTACAGTTCCAATGGAAGATCATGGTACATCTGGTAATCTAAATCATTACTCCATTCCAGTACAAAGCATTTGACGAGGGCAATGACAGCCATTGGGCTCAAAGTTGAAAAATCAGAATCAGAAACTGGCTGTCTCCAGAAGTGCGTTTCATCAAGAGCCGAAACGTGTCCGTCCCACAAGCTTGCCGCAATGTCTGTCACTACACGGACAGCATCCCCTGAGTTTCCACGTCCTGCAAGAACAGCACTTGATGCCATGTCTGCCATTTCATGCCTGACAAATCGCGAGTCCCATCCTCTGGCGATTAGCGTTTCTGGCCGATTCAATACCGCAAGGCGTAGGGTATTTGCTAGATGATTCCGGTAGAGGTCCATTCTCTACTTTGAATACGCAGTGAGAATATCACGTAGTCCCCAATGGATAGACCATGATAGGAATGACCACGGTAGGCTATCCAAAGCCTGGTCAAGAACAACAGATTCTTGATGTCCGATGTATAAGATGACATCAGAAGTGCCGTCTTCTTTATTAGGCAGGTGAAGCACGACGGTGCTTTTTGATGATTCGTTTTCCATACTTCTTGGCTTCAAGAATAAGTAGTCCACCTCGTTCACTTTGCCGCCAATCATATTATAAAGATGTCTCCCGCTGTGCGCGCCGCCAAACCCTTTAGGTGCATATTCTAGTCGCCATGTGCCGGTTGATTTGCGTCCCGGGAAGGCACACTTGAAGCCATTTGGTACTTCAGACTCAATCACACCGGCCAGCATCTGTAAGCACTTGTCGAGCCTCTGCTCGAAGATTGCCGGATATACGTCTTTTGAAGAAACATGTGAATCATGTGCACAAAAAAACACACACGCGCGGTCTCCGATAGGCCATTCTATACGCCATTGCCCACAATATGACGCGTAAGCAGCCCGATGACCAGAAGCACTGCTATAGCGATATAATTGACGCGCATTTGTTAGGCAGAATAATGCCAAAAGAGTACTGCGTGATATCACGGTGCAAGTCGTCAATCTATGCTTCACGAGAGGACGGAGAGGGATATCGGCCCAGGTCTCACATGGGACGAGGTCGAGTTGTTCGTCGGCGATCGTCACAATATGTTCACCTTCTTTCTCGCCAGTGATTGAAACACCTTCCAAGGGTTTCAAACAACGACTATCCTTCCCGGATATTGGATGGACCACTGCTAGCAAAATAGACCATGCGGCTTGCCCGGCTGGACGTGTCAGTGGCAGACGGCTAAGATGAACTCTTTTTTTACCACATATTCCGTTTGAGAGGTCTGCGCTGATAACAGGCCCGACAGGAGGCGGCTTGATAATTCGATACCACGGAACTGTAGGTTGTCGACGCCACCAGCTGCCTAGGTGCCGAATGTCCCTCAGGGAATGGAATGGGTCTGCTTGATCGATGATCGTGCCGAATTGAGTAGCGATGGAACCAAGACCCAAGACTGTGACCGCCAAAGACAGCCACGTAGCGACAGTTGATGAAACATCCATTGTGAGTTAAGTGGGATCTTTAGAATTTGCTGATTGCCACACTGTGAATCGATTTGGACAAAATGTAGCAGCTGCGCCGTGGAAAGGAGATGGGATTCTGGTGGTTTGCTCCAGGCGGAGGTGTCTCTAATGTGTCGTGCGAAATAAAGAAGGGTAACAGTCAACCTTTTTCTCAGGGAAACCTGTGCGCTGACGAAGATTTGTCCTCTTGACGTGAAGGTGTGGGATAGAAAAAGATGCTATGGCCTCTGATTCGGATCGCGCTCAAAAGTAATCCGCATCGGGGCGGCTAAACTGAATGGCTCTGTGGTCATCATTGTACGCCTCTTTTGTCGCGGCGATACGCTGTGTTTCAATATGAGGCTATGGCTATGATTGGGCATGGAAAACACCCCTTGGGTTTAGTTGCAGCTTGCACGGCACGGTCCCTCCCGCAGCCGAACGTCGGAGTATCCGGTGAGAGCAAGGAGAGTCGGATGCCATCGTAAGATTTAATCTGGAAAGAGGACCAGGAACCCTCTATTCTGTGGCCGTCTCTCCTTGAAATAATAATCCAACAGATTTCACCACAAATTTGATTCCAATTGTCATTTCATCAACCGATGGTAAATGAAGATGACTGACTCTGCTTAGCGTCTCGCGGGCCGGTCAGGCTACAGTGGCGTTCCAAAAGGTTGAAACACCCCGTTGCCGATTATAATTGACCGCCTGCTAATAGCAGACGGAGACCAGGGCGGTAAGCAGAGTGTTTCAAACTTTTGGAACGGGACTGTACGTTGCGTCGGGAAATTTTGCCGCATCGTCTCACCGCCCACACGGAAACCCACAAATCTTGCTTCTAGCTCGTCAGCGCTTCCGCGACACCGTTGAGGTCATCTTCTTCCTTTTGTTCTCGCTCCTTGTAACCGCCCGAAACATGGGTCACTATGTGCCCGAATCAGTGGAACCGCCTGAATTAGGGGGGTTCCAAAGGTGTGAATACCCAAGAATCTAATGGAAGACTTCCCATGATAACATTGAACGCCTTTCAGTCTGGACCACTCTCATAACAAATACCGCGTATTTGTCTGGTCTGTTGACTCTCGATTACTCTCTTAAGAGAGCTGGATCAAAGTATCCTCTCGTTGCTCTTTACACAGATTCATTTCCTGCGGATGGACACAAAGCTCTGGACTCGAGGGGAATAGCGAAACGGCATGTACCATATCTTCTCCCAGCGGTCCCGAAAGATTTCACCAACGACATGCGCTTCTACGACTGCTGGAGCAAGCTCACACCGTTCTCACTCATTGAATATGATCGCGTTGTGCAGCTGGACAGTGATATGGCGATCCTTCAAAATATGGATGAGTTAATGGACATCACTTTGGATGCGGCAAGCATGAATGGAACGGGTGACCGAGTGTTTGCTGCTAGCCACGCATGTGTCTGCAATCCGCTTCACAAACCTCACTATCCCAGAGACTGGTAAGCTCGATGGCTTTGTCCTAAGCAAGAACCTTTTTTACCCACTAGTCGTTTGCCCAATCGCTAATTCAGCGCTTTGTTAAAGGGTTCCGGCCAATTGTGCCTATTCCACTCAGCATGACAGTCCAGATATCGCACAAACAGCCGGGCCTCCAGCCACCGCAGGATTAGGGATACCAAATGGTGGCTTGCAGGTGGTGAACCCATCTCAAGCGATTTATGACAAAATCGTAGCACAGCTTGCCTCCTCTACAACATTGCAATATGATTTCGCTGATCAGTCCCTCCTCGGCGATATTTTTAACGGTCGGTGGGTTGCGCTGCCGTACGTATACAATGCGCTCAAAACACTCCGATGGAAAGGAATACATGACGTCATATGGCGCGATAAGAGTGTGAAAAATATACACTATATACTTAGCCCGAAACCGTGGGATGAATGGGCAGATGGACAAGGTCACGATCCCTCCCATGCCTGGTGGATATCATTGAATGCGGAAAGACTAGCAGAGGAACAACAGAGAGGCCTCACAGACGGTTTTTGAGCTAGTTTGACAAACTCCAAATTTTCGCACTACCCTGCCATGAATAGTATATGAATTATTCATGATCCAAGGCCACGACAAAACTCAACCTAATAACCTAATAACTGCCTCGTGTCTTTTCCGTGTTGCCAGAAAAAAGAGGCGTCATTCCGTATTTATCTACTGAATTTTTCTGCACACGTTCTTGAGCACATAGAAGCTTGACGACTGCCTCATGTCCTTTATGTGCTGCGCGCGAACATGGCGTCCGTCCATCAGAATCCCTTGGGTCCGGGTCAACCCTGGCCGTGGAGAGCAAGAGCCTGACGACTGCCTCGTGTCCATTCTCTGCTGCCAAAGAAAGAGGTGTCCTCCCGAGGTAGTTTTTGGTATCTGGATTCACGTGCCCAGAGGCAAGAAGGAGCTTGATCACTCCCTCGCGTCCGAGCTGTGCTGCCAACGCCAGCGGTGTCCAACCCAAATTATCCATCAAGTCTGAATCAGCACCCTTTGTGACAAGCAGTAGCCTGACAATTTCTTCGTGCCCATTCTGTGCCGAGAAAAATAGTGGTGTTTGCCCATTAGAATCTTTAGAGTCCGGATTGACCCGTTTTTCAGCAAACAACAGTTTGACCACCGTCTCCCGTCCGTACTCTGCCGCCCATGATATCGGCGTCTGTCCTTGTTCGTCCCTTGAATTTGGATCGACCCCACTAGCCATAAGTAGCAACTCCACAATTGCGGCATGCCCATTCTGTGCTGCGTAAGATAACGGCGTCCGCCCAAATAATTCCTTGGAGTCAGATTTGTCCCCATGCGAGTTGAGTAACAACTTGGTAACCGCTTCATGTCCGTTTTTCGAAGCGATAATCAATGGCGTGCGGCCCGCTAAGTCCTAGCAGTTTGGATTGACACCTTTCGCTGCTAACAGTACTCTGACTGTTGCTTAATGTCCGTTTTCTGCTGCAAGTGCCAGCGGTGTTAGGTTTTTGTCAGATGTGACTCCAACATCAGCACCTTCGTCCATCAGCTTTTGAACCGCTACTGGACGCCCGAACTTTGCCGTCCAAATCAATGCCGAACTTCCAGAGCGAATATTTTGAAGATAGAGGTATGAGTTCAGGGCAGCAAAAAACCAAGTATGTGTTTGGACGAACGAATTGACATCACTTGTCGATTGCAAGTTATCGGCTATCAAACGCAACAATTCATTGGGCAATACATGCAAACTCATTTGGAAGTACCAAATCGATAGCTAACAGTCGACGGTGAAAATATCCAAGGGTAATTATATATAGAGCCTCAAAATGAGACAACCCTGTCTTGTATAAAGACAAGAAGAGCTGGGGCAATGCCATAGTGATAAGCAGGTGTCTGATGCGAATGGCAAAGGTAGCGCGGTACCGGAAATAGCCACAGACCATGAAACGTACCAGCGATGGCCAAACAAGAAAATCAGATGAGTACTTTAGAGCCGTAGATGCTCTTCATTCGCAAACTTCGGTTTTATTTAAATACAATGCTGTTGCAGTGTTGGACAAATGTGCTGAGCTGAATCGAGAATAAACCGGCTCTCTTGGCGGGTGAGAAACAGAATGAGGGCTCCTCAGTTCAGATTATATTCGGATGATATTGTTATGTATAAAAACGATGTTATGGCTTTTACAACCTACAATATAAGGTCCTCGATCACCCTCTGTCCATGTATCTTCAGTTATACCAGACGTAAAGACATCCTGTAACTCTGGAGAAGTGGGGCGAAAACTATTACAGCAAATACCAATATAGCGGTGGCCGTATCTTCACTATCTATATTCCTTCACGAACTGATGTACATAGTCTCTGAGGGTAGTAAGTACTCTGATTATTATCTAAAATAGATTCAACCTACTAACTTTCCACAGGTATTACAGATGAGAAGTTCCTGGACCCATGTAGTAGTAAAACAAAAAAAGCTTATGGGCCAGTTTTGACGGGGAAGTTAGCACAGTTCGAGGGGACAAAATCCGCTACCAACGCCAATAGCTATGTCTGGTTCGCGGTAGCGATGTATCTTAACAGCAACGATTGGTCTCGAGTTATTATAAATAGGAAAAGGGTCTCAGGACCTGCTACTAGACGCTCTGCTCTGGTTACCGATAGTAATGGGTCATAGCGCACCTTTCTCAGGGGCAAGGCTGGGAATAAAACGATCGATACAAATAGGATGGAGATGGGCGAGGATGAAAATTCCGATTTCCCGTGAGACAATTGAGTCTTGATTAAGCTGTGTGCTCTTTAGCACCAAATACCGAGCGGCGCTTGGACTCCTACAAATTGAGCATGCCATGCCTCATACCCAATCATTCCAAGGCTCTTCAGGCCATCAATAAAAGTATTCAGAAGAAGTCTTGGCTTGCGATTTTTGCCTTCCCCCTCCCAATCCCATTGTGCTTTTGTCTTGTAAAGCTCTTCGGCCTCCTTTGATCTCCACTCCATAAACCACGCGAGGCGTTGACATTGCACTCCCTGGTAGATAACCTCCCCAGATAGCCACGCTATTTTTTGACTGAGAATCCCGGACATAGGTTCATGGGGCTTTTCATATTTTTCATAGATATTCTTCAGACGTGGCAGTTGAGACTGATTTCTTTTTTCAGCTCCCAGGGCTTCAATGGGAAAATAAACCATCCAGATTTCGTGGATACGTTCAGGGTCGTTTACTGAAATCATCCCTCCAAAAAGATAGTTGATTTGATAAATAGAGTATATATCTTCACTTTGTTGGTAGAGGAAGTTCTTTGCCTTCCTGGCAATTGTGTCTGCTCTGTGAAAATTATCTCGGTGCGAACCAGACAACCACTCTGTTGATTCAATTTTTTGTCAGTTTCTTTCAAGGTCGCCCGGACTAAGGCCTTACGGATAATAATCCATAGCTTCTGTGGAGTTTCTACAGGATTGGCAAAATTGATGTAGCCACACCCCTCAACAGCTTGGACCTCATTCAGGAGATCTTTCCAATTGACTCGCTTTGCAGTTGCCGTCTCTGAATAATCAAAGACCAGCCATTCGATCATTGGTTCGCCGGTAGCCTGTATGGTACTTTGTCCAACTGCCGGTAAATTGGCGGTGTCGAATTTCTTGCTTTGACTTCGTGTGATTGGCATGGTTTTGTGTGAGAATGCGGAGGTGGATTGGTGAACAAGTTTAGTCACAAACGGCGGACCTGGGAATTACTGGTTTTAGTGCCCCAATACGACGTTACGTAAGCTATTCAGACCCAACATAAAACATGAAGACCTGGAATCGTTCACCTAACTTGTTTACACTTCTTAGAAAATACATCTAAATGGGCTTTTTTACAAATGAAAATAATCAAAAACATTAATTGAGATTATTAAGATAGTTACATCATATTATAGCCTTGGAATATGTATTAATGAATGTGAGGATGCTCAGATGATCACTGGTCACGATACAGTATAGCGGTCGATATCTGAGTGGGAATGGATGGTGGCGGTTCGGCGAAAGTACTACATAGTAATGGCTTGAGGAAAGGGAGTGTATGAGAAAGAGAACGAATACAGCAGGCGTGGGTGCCTAGTTGGGTGCCACAGACGTAAGGCCCCTTATAAACACCGCAAAGTGCGTCATTTGAATCTCCCCTCATTTACTCCCGGAATCCTGCTCTCAAGTCTTTTTATTTTTCAAATACCCCAAACGCCCAATTAGCCATGGAGGGGAGCGACTGGCAGCAAGTGCGTACTTACGCTGACCATCTGGGTCATCGCGTGGTGCTTGAGCAGTACGTCGTGCCGGACCCAGAACCCGACCACCTGGTTCCTATCCAGGTTTATAGCCTCGTCACCTTGGGTGACGACCACGAAAAACTACGGGAATACCTGATGCAAAATTTATGAAATGATGAGGTTCTGCCTATGTTTGAGATTTATTCATACCGCCCGCCTGACGCCTTCGCCCGTATTGAGCATAACCGCCTCGAAATCGCTCGCCGTAAGCAGCAACACCGGTTAGGAATCGAAAATGCACCCCCGCTGATTCCGCAATTCACCGGTTATCCCGACAAGTCTATTCGTATAGGGCTCTGTGTCCTAATACGGTCGTACAGCTATCGACTAGGCGAAGATGATGAGGATGAGCTTGCTGAGGCAGGTGAAGGCCCAGACATGCTCTACTTCAACCGCTCGTTTTCCGGCACGTGCAGGTATCATGAAAATTTCTCACCAGAAGTATTCGAGTTGACCACTGAGCGTGTTAAGAATCAGAATGACGTCGGAGAGATTGTTGTACTTGACATGTTTCTCGGCGTCGGTCGTGCTGGGACACGAGACGCTTTGGACATAGACGAGGGTGGGCCTCCTAGCTCAGATAGACTATCAGAAGAGGAAATCCGTGATCAACTTAGCCAGGAAACTGCAGTTGGCGGCTTCTCTCTTGATCCGGTATACCGGGTTACTCAGGATGCCGATATCATAACAGTCAGCAATACTACTGAGGGAAACATCTCTGACATTCAATATATTGTGCATGCGCTTTTTCTCAGCTCTATCCGCGATACAGCAGGCTCCTCTCTTTTAGAAAGTACAGCACGCCTCTTTACAGCATCAATTGTCCCCCACCTCCAGGCCAATAAAACTCTGACTCTCAAGTTCTTTATCCCAAAGTCCCCTACTTGGACGGCCATCCGCCCTGCTCGAACTGAAGTTATTGAAGCTCTATCCTCTGAATCAAACCAAGAAGGGGACCAAGAAGACCCCTTCCCGATCGGTGCCCTGCACACCTTCTATACAGGTGACGAGCAATCCCCTGCAACAATACACCGTATGGCGCCTCAACTCAGCGATGCGTATTTTGTCCCAACAGAAAAGCCACCCCGTATCCCGTATCGCCTGTTCGCAGTTGTGCTCGATCGTGCCAAATTTGTCTCCGAGGCCTGAGTTTGTTTCTACAAAGCATACTGGGATTCGACCGGAGATGTGGACCCCTATATGTCCATTTCCCAGGCATCGGAAAGACCGAAGACAAGACCATAGATACACTGAGAGGAAAGGATGACTTATCATACTGGGTCTCAGATCATTTTAAAAGCTTCCCATTAAGCCAAAGCTCTCCAATACTTTCCAGTCACAGTTTCTGCCCTACTGGATTGTTGGACTGTGTTTCATAATGTAAGGAAGAGGGCTCCTATAGTTTACTAGAATTCAATCCGCAACGGCGTGCTAGCTTTTTCCAAGATTCCATTCCCCTTCTTGCCCAGTCATCTGGAACCCTGCATGGCAATATAAGCATTGATCTTTTCTCTTGTCAATGATCATGGATTAAACTCACGAATTCCGCTTCTCCCACATGTCGGTATGAAAGACCTCCATTGACACCCACCCGCAGTATCCCAGATCGAATACAGCCTTGGCGACATCAACAACGGGAAGGCAACCTCCGCGACTCTCCTCGCATGGATAAATCCGGCAATTGCGAGATTGCGTCATGAACGGTGGTTGGTTCATATCTCGGCGGGGATACCCTTCCTGATCTGGATTTGCCGCGGTCGCGTCGCTCAGTTGGAAATATACAATGTTTTCTGGTTTAACAATGCGTTTCAGCTCGTCGAGGCTACTCTGGAGATTTCGGTATCCATCAGCTCGGATTGGAGATATGGAGCTAAAAGGATCCCCGGCTTCTTTGGACGCAATATGGAATGTGTCTAGACAGTGGCCAACGTTCGGCAGGTCGACGAGATCAATAATCTTCTGGACCTGTTGCCAGGTGTTGCTGTGGATACCCCAAGAGGGGGCTTCGTAAGCCACTCGAAGGTCATAACGTTGGGTTAGGAGAACCCAATGTGCGCATATTCTTCGCGATGACTGTTGGGTCATCAGTAATTTTGGACTCGTCAATTCCATAAAGTGCAGTGCATATCTATAGAAAGTTTCCAGGCTTCATCAGTAGAACATCGGTGATTTCAAATTAATGTTTTTATCTCACCTGCAAAATATCGATGTGCATAACCTGACAAAGCTGGCACCAGAGCTCTGCCTCCTGTAACCGGATGTTAACATCATGAGGATCTTTGAGACCATCATACGCCCCGAACGGATTCAAGGCGATCAGTTCAAGGCCTAACGATTTCGCAGCTTTGTAAATATCTTCAGCAGCTGCGAGAAGGCGGTCCTTTCTTGACTGCAACGAAGGATACGTTGCGGCCTGGGCCTCGAGACATTCAAAGGCCACTTCGAGACCGTCAAATCCGTGTGTTTTGGCGGCTTGTAGTTTGCGATGGATTGTATGCCCGGCGGCTGACTTTCCAAGCGAGTTTGTAGCAACTGCGACTTTGATAATAGACATCTTGAGTATTCCCGTTCAATGTAGATTTTGCTCTTTGGTATTGCGTACTAACGGGAGGGGCAAATATTTGGAGACCCAAATGTCATGTTGGGGAGCCGGCCAATAGATTAAAGACCCGAGATGCGGGCGCTTCGATAACTACATCAACATGGTATGTCGCACCGAAAAATCAATAACCAAGCTCAATATTTCCCTTTGCGCCATTAACCCAGTTTGAAAATACAATATGCAGGTAAAAGTAGCTGTCGTCACAGGCGGCGCAGATGGATTCGGAGCTACCATAACAGATCGTTTCCACCAGGAGGGCTATCAGGTAATCATCATCGACATCAATAAGGAGAAAGGAGAACAGAAAGCTTCTGTCGGACCAAATATACACTTCCTTTTCGGAGACGTGACTCAGCAAGATACATGGGAACAAGCATTGGCGCTTGCCCGAGACATGTTCGGTCGCCTGGATATTGTTGTCAATAATGCCGGGATCACTGGAGCCCAGAGCGTACGTATTCTCAATGTATGAAAGAAATCTGATCGACGTGACTGACTTTTACTAGCCCGTTCATACGAAAGACATGGCCGAGTATGAACGTACCTTCAACGTGAATGTTAGGGTAGGTGTTTAGCTAGATGTTGTTTGTTGCTTGGAAGTATAACTCGCTCATGTCATGATAGCCGATTTTTTGCAGTGCCCGATCTATTGTTCCATTTATGATGGAACAGGGAAATGGTGTTTTCGTGAATATTACGAGGTAGGGCCTTTCTAATAACTGGAGAGTAAGTGATATTGCTAACGACATTAGTACCGGCTGTACACGCCCCCGCCCAGGGTTCGCCTTTTACAATGCATCGAAGGCAGCAGTGAGCGTAAAAGACCCTTTTCTCCCTCGGCAATAATGTTGAAATGACCAACGAATAGAATATTCTAGGTCGCGACCAAAACAATGGCTTTAGAGTATGCTCCCACTGTCCGATTCAATTGCATCGCGCCAGCAGTCGGCAATACATCTATGTACGTACGAGGAGATTCCCAGATATCTTCACGAGATGAGTTCAAGATACTGACAGCTATAGGCTTCAAGCAAGTATTGGCAGTGGGGCGGACTCCCAGGAACGGCTGCAAAAGATCGAGGATTTACTGCCGATGAAACGAGTTGCTCAGCCAATGGACATTGCGAATGCTGTGTGGTATCTGGCCACAGACCAGAGCTCGTTCGTTACTGGTACTACCTTGGAGGTAGATGGAGGACGTGGGATATAGTTGACTCTGCTCCCGTTAGTAGTGATGAATTCATACAAACCGATAAATTGAAAAGAACTTTGGAAAGACAGCGCGACAGCTTAGTCTGGATTCTCACGAATAAATTAATTCTTAAGGCTCCCGCCGTGAGCGAGGCAAAGCCCGCGATTAATTCTTTTACGCCTGCATTCACCGGATTGTCCATTTTGACTCTGCTTTACGACAATCGGGATTGATTTAACCAAATATCCAAGGTGTATCTGCATTATTACACGATTTCTTTCTCGGTGGATGGGCGAGCTTAGCTGCTTTCTGTTCTTTCTATCAACGGAGGATTATGTTTCCGAGGATTCAAATTGGTCTATGATCTATGGAGACAGAATTTAACATAGCATCAAATGCCATCGGATCATTAATCCCGCCAAGACAGGCCTCATTTGGTTTAAAGATTGCTGCGTCTCACCTCGCCTCGCAATACTTGATTAACAAAATTCGGATCCTCTCGCAATGGCCTTCCTAGCCCAATCATGTCGATATCGCCATGCTCTACAGCCTCGGACATGCGATGACTATCGCGCCAGCCTCCTGTCGTTCCAATAACTGCACGAGACTATTTCATAAATTAGCTGGGCGCCTCGATATGGAGAGGATGTACTCACGAGAACCTTCTTGAGCTCCTGCGCCCATTCGATAAAATAACTACCCCGGCATTAGACTTCGCACTCGGCTTCAATCCAGATATGAAGCTTGCTTACCTCCCACGTTCTTTTTGGGACGGACGCTCGGCCAACTCGGTCATAATGTTTCCTCTCCATGCGGGGGAAGCATAGGTGCCCCCGGATATGTCAAAGAAGTCGACACCGGCGTCCTCGAGCCATTTGATAACGACGCACGTCTCTGCGAAGCTCGTTCCTCCTTCGATAACTACGGAAACGGGCATCAGTATTTTTCATATCGCCATTGATGAAGGAAAAAACATACAGTCTTGGCAATTGAGTTTAGCCGCAATGACAAATTTGTTAGACGGCAATTTCGCCTTGATGGCGTTGACGATTTCGAGAATAAACCGGGCGCGGTTTTCCAGGCTTCCGCCATACTAAGTGGACAACAAAGTTAATGACATGTCTTTTGCGAAATCAAAATGTAATTGTGCAGTTAGATCATACCTTGTCTGTGCGCTTGTTAATCAACGGCGAGAGGAATTGCTGCATGATGTATCCGTGGCTCGCATGCAACTAAGCACGACCGATTAGTGTCACAAAGAAATAGCGAATGAAGGAGCGAAGCATACAATAATTCCATCTGCCCCAGCTTTGGAAAGCACTTCCGACGCCCATACATATCGGTGAACCAAATCCTTGATCTCCTCGGTTGAAAGTGGCGATGGCTTGCCATAACTTTTGTTAAGACACGGCTCCAGTTGCTGCTCGGCCGACGACTTCGGATTCGGGTTCAGAAACTCAGGGACCTGACGTCCGGGAAACTGCAACTGGGGTAGGAATAAAGCACCTCGGGATTTCGCCGCTTGGACAGCGGGTGCGAATGCCTCCACGGGATCCCAAGGGTTATTGATGTCGAGAACCGCGTTGTTATAGTTTTCTAGGTTATCTCGGTGGATGGGGATGTTTCCTGTGCAGATCAGACCTGCGCCACCATCTGCAAGATCTAATATACACGTGATGATTAGCTATCATACTATTCACTGGGGGTTGAGTAAGGAAAGGCGAAAAGATAATCATACCTTGGTACAGTTCTGCGTAGCGAGGCAAGGGCTTCCCACAGTTCTCGACGTTGTTTTCGTCGTACGTAGACGCATATTCACTGAGCGGGGTCCTATACATGCGATTCTTGATCACCTTGCCCGAAAGCTTCAGGGTGATAGGCTGTGCTTTCGCGTTAACAACTACTAGTATGTGTTTTCGCCACGCAATGAACTGACCTGAGCGAGAGGAGCCATGTGCGCTGCCATTGTCACGGAAGACGTATTTTGGTGACTGATGAAAATCAACAAAAACCACTGCAGATTGTTATTGTTGCAATAAGTAAGACTTCAAATCAGTCAATATAGATGTCCTCTCACTGGCCCGGCGTATTAATCTAGTGGCCGATTTGCGGGGAACTGAAAAGGTCCCTCGGGTATTCACATCCGTAGAGTCGCAGACGGAGAAAACGCCGACGGCATAGGGGCGCGAATTCGGAGGGTATGGTGGCAAAGATCGGAATTATATTCAGCACCAGAAATGGAAAGAAAAGATAATAGGCAATTATCTCGGAATGGGAAAAGATGTGGCCATGGGACTCGGCGGAGAAGCCCCCCCCCGCCCGTCACTCCTTGTCGCTCGGATATTTCTTTGAGGCACCATAATTCTTAGTAAAGACAGGTCATTTTATTCCATTTTTCGATAACTACAGTTTAACCAGCTCTGTCTTTGTTTCCTCTCCAATTGCCGCTAACGCTTGCTGGACGCCCATTTCATTTGGTTCTTCCTCCACCCACAAAATCTGTTGAGCCACGCATACCCGTACCAGCACCTCAGTCCCAGCAATTGTATTCCATCCTTGACCTTGCGCAGTTATGATGAGATTTGTCTGCGGAGAAGGCATATAACACATATCGACGAGCAGTCCTTTCTCCGACTTACGAAGAAATATGTCGCATATTCTCGCACAGAGGATTTCGCCCGGCTGCGTCGGAGTAGAATCGGGGATGGTTCCGATGATTATGTACGGCGCTGGCATTTGCTGTGCAGTATCGATTGACTTTATATGGCAGAGCTTAATGCTTGGAATTGCGACCGTGAAGTGTTTCACTATATCCTCAACTTCGGACTCAAGTCTGTTGACGATATAGATCTCCGATGGTCCGAACCATTTCCACAAGGCGTATATGGCGCTGCGTGCAGCTCCTCCTCCGCCTACCACCATCGCTGCTCTGCCGCCGGTCACTGATTTGGCGGAGAAGTGTCGGTGTAAAATTGCTTCACGAATCCCGACACAGTCTGTATTCGTGCCAATATGGAGGCGGCGTCCATCTGGGGCCACTCTGACAAATGAGGTATTCACTGCCCCGATGACGCGTGCTTCTTCGGTGAGATGATCCAGAGCCTTGCCAAATGTCACCTTATTAGGCATCGTGATAGAAGTCCCAATCATGTCGCTTGCAGTGAGCCGAGCCTTGAACTCGGCCTGGTCAGTCGTCTGCACCTTGCCGTAGCGCCAGATTGCGTTTTTCGACTTGAAGAGGATGCCATGGAGGAGCGGTGATAGAGACTTTGAGATATTTGCCCCGAAGAGGAGCGCATTGTGAGGCACCGATTTCGACGTGGAGATGAGTGGCGACCTGCCGTATGCGTACGATTGTTGTAGAATATCCATCGCTGCGCGCTGAGAGTATAGTTAGTGAATGCGGGAAACAAGGCGCGGACTCGTTATTAAAGAAAAGCCCGGGGTCTTTCCTATGCGGGCCCCCACTATAACTACCGGCAGTTAAATCAATCCCCGAGCCTTGCCCTCGTGCCCCAATTAAACCCCCATGGTTCATCGATCGTACATTGAATAATTTGAAAAGGAAGTAGTATTTTTAATCCATCCAGCATGGAACACCAAACCCATTATACCAAAGTCTCAGTTGCTCTTGTAGGCGGGGGAACTATTGCCCCTCTGCATGCAGAGTATTTACTTTCCTCGCCCACCTGCTCCCTATCCGCCATTATAGACCCGTTTCCACCCGGAAAGGATCTGGCAACGAAAATCGGCGTTCCATACTTTGACTCCGTGCAGTCCCTTCTCTCCTCAGAGATTCAAAGCCCGGACGCGTATATCATCTGTGTACCTTCGAGCCTCCATGTCCAAGTCTCCACAGACGTGATTACCCACGGACGGCCAAAGGCGATTCTCATCGAGAAACCCTTCTGCACGGATTCCAATGCCGGTGAACAGCTAATCGAACTCGCAAAATCAAAGTCTTGCCGGATCCTGGTCGGTCATCACCGCCGCTTCCATCCATCCATCGTAGCCGCACGCGAGGCAATCGGTGACGGCAAGCTCGGAAAAATCACCGCTATCACCGGGACCTGGATTGCGAAGAAGCCAGACACCTATTATTCGTCAGCTCAATGGCGCTCCCTGCGGTCAGCAGGCGGAGGTCCGATATGGACAAACTTCATTCATGACATCGACGTGCTCCACTACCTGACAGGATCGAGAGTGAAGAGGATATGGGCAGTGTCAGCAGTTCGACATAGGGAGAATAATAGCACGCTTCCTGCGGATCTTGTTGAGGAAGGCGCGTCGATAATGCTTCAATTTGCGAATGGTGTGGTCGGGACGTTCATCGTCAGCGATTATGTCCCCAGTCCGTTCGGGTGGGAGGCCGCAACGGGTGACAATCCATTGTATCCGCCCGCTCCTGTCGCTGTTGACTCGTATCGAATTTTCGGTACCCAAGGCACGTTGACGGAGCCGGATGGTGTACTGTGGACGTATGATGCCGCAGAAGTCAGCAGACTAGGTTTAGAGGAAGGATGGAATGTGCCAATTCGCAGAGATGCCCTCCATGTCGGTGATGGAATTCCGTTCCAGCAGCAGGTGGAACACCTAGCTAGAGTCATCAGACAGGGCGAAAACCCTAGATGCTCAGAAGAAGATGGTTTGGCCGCTGTGAAAGTATGTGAGGCTGTAATCACCGCACTGGAAGCAGGTGATGGAACTCCTGTCGATATTCATTTTTAAACATAAGTTATAATCGAATCTATTATTTCAAATTCCACTTCCAGTCGCTAGATAAAATCCCACGAAAATTAGATGATAGAGAGTAGAATAGGTCTATGGAAGCAGATATCATAGATATTCCAATACATGAGCCGAATGCAAGAGATAATTATGGAGACCAATGGACGACAAACAGGAGTGAGACACACAGAGTAGTTAACTGATTTGTGGGCTCATGACGCCTGGCTTCAACATAAATTGTGCTAGGTACTACTCTGCCATCTAAAGTCTAGAAGTATTCTTAATTTGCAACCCCCCCGTTGACTTGCTCATAATGCTTTCCCTGCTGCCAGCCCATCCACTTCCATAATGCCTCCTCGCCGCCCTCGCCGAGTCCCAAAACTTCAACGTCCCAACCTGATCTTGGACCTCCATCCAAGGCCGGCGTCCCTGTCAGTGTCACGCCAGGGCGTTGTTCGTATCCGGCGTCTTCCAATTCCGCATGGGTGAATACAGGGGTGGCACAGGCATCGCTGCCATCAAATATTTTCTCCCATTCCTTGCGCTCCTTCTCTCGGAATTTTTTCTGAAATGCATCCCGAATATTAGGCCAAAATTCCCGATCGTCCCTATTAGCTACCCAGGATCGATCACTTAATCCCAATCTCTTCACCAACTCCGAAAAGAATTGGGGTTCAAGCCCAGCAACGGCCATATAGTTGCCATTGTCCTTGCACTCGTAGACGTTATAGTACGGGCAACCTCCATCGGACAGGTTCTCGCCACGAGGTCGATCCCATTGGCCGGGGATTTTAGTCGAGATTCTCGGCATAGTTGCAAGGTAATTCGCTCCGTCCACCATGTTAGCGTGCACAATTTGACCCCTCCCGGTCTGCGACCGAGAAAAGAGCGCCATCATGATGCCGGTGACACACATGTGCCCTCCAGCTGCAAAATCGCCAAGGATGTTGCCCGGCGGCGTCGGAGGAAGCGCGCGACCGTCTGGCGGAAGACGCGGCGAGGGACCCAGCATGGAAAGGACACCAGACACGGCGAGATAATTGATGTCGTGGCCAGCCATTTTCGCGTACTTTCCATCGCGTCGAAATCCTGTCAATTGTGCGACAATAAGACGAGGGTTGAGTTTCAGCAACGTGTTGGTCGGGTCAAGGCCGAGTTTTTCGAGAACTCCGGGTCGAAAAGGGTCGATTAGGACGTCTGCCTCTTTGACTAGGCGAAGAAATAGATCCTTCCCAGCAGTGCTCTTCAGGTCTATCTGAATAGAGGACTTGTTCCTAATAAGCACGTCGGGACTGGGTTGGTGAGGCGGATTGACTCGGTCAACGCGTATTACGCTTGCCCCGTTGTCGGCCAGCATCATGCCAGCAAAGGGCCCAGGGGCTAGGCCTGCGAGCTCTAGAACTCGGATTCCATCGAGAGCGGGCATTTTCATCTGTGGGTGAATGCTTTTAGCACGCCAGGTAATTGCTTGAATGCTGTTTGCTGTTCGGTCCGGGCACCGTGTTCTTGTTATATTAGTAACAGCGATGTCTATAGTCGCTCACGGAATTATTCACGGAATTTTTTGAATGATCGTCCAGATTGATTGAATAAACTCCGCACCAAAATCCTCCTTCTTGATGATGTCAGATTTGGCTAGTAAAAGTAACTATCGCTACTAGTAGGATATGCCGGTCTCTGAGCTAACAGATACCCTAGTAGCGACCCTTAGGAATTACAAGATGGAGGGTCCCGATACATGAATTCAACCTCGGAAAGATGCATATCTCAAGTTGACCTCGGTAGTATACTCACGGCTACAGGCGTGCCTTCGATGCAGCCTTTTCGCGTAGCTCCCGTCGAAGCATTTTCCCTGTCGGATTTCGAGGTAATTGATCAATAAACCACACGCCTCCTCTCAACTTCTTGTAGCCTGCTACTTCTCCCGCCACAAGATTCTGAACTTCCTTTGCCATTTTCTCTCTATTAATCGATAAAATCGACCTTTTCGGCACAACGAACGCAAGAGGAATTTCAGTGCCCTCCGCATCATCCCAGATTGAAGTGACACCAGAGTCTTTCACCATCGGGTGCCTTCCAATTATCTCCTCAAGTTCGGTGGGGCTGATCTGGAAGCTGAATGTATAGTTAGCATTGCAAGAAAATGTAGCGGTCTGAATGAGATACCCCTTGTATTTGATCACATCTTTCAGTCGGTCCACAATTATCAAGTACCCCTTGTCGTCCAGGTATCCGAGGTCTCCTGTTTTGTACCATTCCGGTCCGTGCATACTCTCACGTGTTCCTTCATCATTATCTTTGTACCCTCTTTTGCAAACATGAGTCAGAAGGTATATACTAGTCTAAGAGGGGTCTGTAGTAAAATACTAACAGCATGATGGTGGGTGTGGAAACCACAATCTCTCCTGGTTGGCCAGTGGGCACCTCTTTGCCTTGCTCATCCAGGAATTGGATTTTGACATTGGCAAGTAGTGTGCCCGCAGCAACTAGAGGAGCATCCTTGTCTCTCACACCACTTTGTGCGATGCAAGAGGATAGTTCGGTGCAGCCGTACGCTGTAATTCAGAGTCAATTAAATCATTCCGTAAGCGGGGTATCAAATGCCTACTTTGACACAGGCTAACCGAAGGAAACCGATTTCGTAGCTTCGACGCAATTGCTGGCTATGGTGAAGTCAATAAATGCAAACACGTCAAATTGTTAGGAGTATACCTTCAATGGTGCTGCCGAGCAGGAAAAGTACTCGAGACTAGAATATTGATACTTGTCAACAATAGGATTCTCCGCCAGCATGACAGCAACTGGTGGCACAAGTCGTGCTAATGTTGCACGTTTTTCATGCATAAGCTATCAGACGATATCAGTGAGTGATGACAATAAATTCCAAGAGGAGACCGACCCGGCAGTACGTATCCAACTCGAACTGAGGCACCATACACACATAGTACCCCAACCATGGTCCCATCAATGCGCAGACATATAGACCATAGATATGCGACACTACGAGTAACGAATTAGCACGGAACTGGATTCTTCTTTCATCTAGTTTCCCGTGTCACTTACACGGCTGAGCAAGTTAGTATAGTGTACTTTTGTGGGATATCGAGTACGGGAGGTTGCATACCGGGAAAAACACTTCTCTCATAGACTCTCTCCAGTTATCAAGATTATGACCACGGAGTGCTTCACAAATACCAGTCAAGTTATAATGCGACAACATGACAGCCTTGGGGAGGCCAGTGGTTCCGCTAGACAGGACCAGCGCCGCACATCTGGTTCGTGCATCTTGCCCATCCAGAACGTAGGCTTCAGGCTCTACACGCTTTGAGTCCCAGGTGAAGAAGTCGCTGGGGAACTATATTGGTCAGAACTTAAATTTAGGGTTGACATAGTAGGGAATCTATTTTACCAGAAGGTGGCCATCCAATCTAGAAACCATTGTCGAAATCGTCGCTTCACCATACTGCGCTAGAGTGAGAGCTTCGCGCAGCTTCTTGTGGTATATACCATCCACAATGAAGAACTGGGGCTTGATGACCCTGACAGCATGGGCAATCTCTTTTGCAGACGAGGAGTGGTTTATTGTACTGGAAATGATTAATGACCTTGGCAACAAGTATGCGAAAGTCAAAACTAACCTGACAATCCCACCAGCTGCCCAAATAGCATGCGTTGCGATAATATAATCCACCTATATTTATTTGTCAGGAAATATCCAAAAAATACTAGTACTCAAGGGCCGAACTTACGCAGCTTCTCCCAATGATAGTAACAGTATCTCCAATCTTTAGTCCTAGACGATGTCTGAATGCCCAGGCGGCCTTAAATGCCTCCCCGCGCAAAGTTTCATACGTGATAGTTTTACCCGTTAGGATATCCTCACTAATGACTTTGTTGGGATCGACATTTGCAGTGTTCTCTAACATCATCTGAGTAATAGATCTATCGTGACGGAAATGTACCGTCATATCTGAGACTATGGGGGCCATAGCGAGTAGCTTGGGTAGCAGTAATTTTGTGTCGATAATGGTGTGAAAAGTAGATTATGAAAGCTCTCCCACAGCTAAGGGCCTTTTAGATCACGACAGGGACCTGATATGGGTTTCATCACTAGGACTTGTTATGATAACCAAAACTAACGTCGGGAATTTTCCGGTTATTTCGAACATATGACGGAGAAATAACGGGAGTCGAGGGTTCTAGTGCTGAGCTTAAAATTCCGTTTGGTTGCTCTCCGAGGTAACCATTACCGGATTCTACATTAATCGGCCGGGCCGCTAGCCCCGAGGATCGTCCAGATAATGTGATGTAACGGAATTATTTTGACGTTCTCTATTTTCAAGTTTAATTGGCATTATTGTCCTAATTAATGATAATGGAAAGTTCCGCAGTCCTACTGCAATTGATTACAACCGCCATTCCCATTACAAACATCAACCATGTCAACGTATTGCCCACCATCAATAATTGAGAAGCAGGTCGGTACTGCTCGCATTCCAGACACCAAACCCGACGTGTTCACGAATATCTTCCCTTTTTGGCGACCCGGAGCGCATGGAATATTTGGGGGGGTTCGCGATTGCACAGAGCCTCAGTGCTGCCCAACAGACCGTACAAGGGGAGTTCGTCGCGAACTCCCTACATGGCTCATTCATATACGCGGGAAACTCGGAGGACCCCATATTCTACCATGTAGAAAGGCTGCGCGATGGAAAGGGTTTCTGTACCAGATGCGTACGTGCTTTACAGAGAACAAGGCCGATTTTCATTTGCAATGTCAGCTTTACCAAGAAGCGAGATACAGGAAAGGGAAAAGAAAACATTCAGCACGCCTCCCCAATGCCTCCGGGTATTCCAGTACCAGAGGATATGTGCACATTCGGAGACGAGATAAATTCTCCTTTCATCAATAGAAGTGTGGGAGTATTGGACAAGGGAGGACAGCGTCGACCGGAGGATAAATGCTTCCATCAATGGATCAAGGCCAACGGTACATTGTCCCCATCAGCTAGTGTTCAAGTCCACCAGGCAGCACTGGCCTTTATGTCAGACAGCTATTTTCTTGCCGGTGTGCCTCATAGTCATGGGATCTGGCAGTTTGTGGAAACTCCAATATCCGAGTTCCACCCTTCGCCAAACGGTCTTTCAGCGTCAACTGAAAAACACACTGAGATTCGACGACCACATCTAGAACCCCCGGAAGATAGAGCCGTTGTTGAGGAGCCGAGGGTGTCTATGATGGTTAGCTTGGATCATACCATATATTTTCATAATATGGAATACTTCCGAGCCGACGAGTGGTTACTGTCGGAAATACAGAGTAGTTGGGCAGGGAACGGTCGCGGTCTAGTCCAGCAGCGAATCTGGACTAAGAATGGTGAACCTGTAGCAACTTGTATCCAGGAGGTCAGTACAACTTGGACCCCATATCCTGTACTTCTATCAAACTTCGCAATTACTGACTGCTACTAGGGAGTAATCCGCTTGGAAAACAGGCAGATTAAGGGAAATTTATGATCCAATAGTATCGTATAGAAATTTCAGTGTTTGTTCAGCTCGAAGTCATTCCATGCCATGAATGTGTCCCACAAAGCAAACTCACATTCAATGCGATTTAAATATAAATACTATGTCGACTCCAAAAGTCCCGTCCAAGGTTATCCCTCACAAAAATACCGTCCATTTGGCAAGAGAGGACCACCACACTGGCTATTCGAAATGGAAACGTGCTGCCGAGCTGTGCTCCCATGAAAACGCGTTGACGACGCGACACTACGGTCATATCTCACCAATCAACCCCTTTACCCCTTGCATCCCTCGCGAGAGAGAGGGGGGGGCTAGTAGATGATCAAAGGGCACCGCAAACACTTCAAATTTGTAAAAAGGACAAGAGTGTATGATCGCAATATGAGGATAAGGATCGGAGTATGGATGACAGACGGATTTAATTAAAGCTATCAACATCGGTGTAGTGTGACTCACTCGACGCCTCAGGCACCAACAGCCTCAGGGCCAATGTTATAAAAGCACTAAGACTTGTCTCACTAAGGGAATCGAACACAGGCATTCCGAGGTCCGGAACAGATGATCGAAGACTCGTCTGGATACATGTCGTCTCAAGCATCTCATGCGCTGTTCTCCACCTCATGCACACATTCCTTTTCGGTATCTGATTGGCTGAGACGGTCCAGCAGCGCGCCATCTTTAGCAAACAGCTGGTCAATTTCTTCAAGCGTCTTTCCAGTAGGCTAGAGACAATGTTAGCAGAGGAAATAATGCCAAGGGAGTGAAATACTCACATCCGGACACATAAAGTAAACAAAAATGACCGCGATGACGTTGAAAATCAGTGGCCAGATCCAGATCCGGGCTCCCACCGTCTTCAACGCAATTCCGCCAGCGAAGACCGTGATGAACGTAAATACCCATACGCCCAGGAGTCCGGCTGCGGAGCCAATGTGGCGGTACCTCAAAGGTGCAATCTATGGCCCGATATTAACAAGTTTTCACGTTATTAACCAGACCTTTAACATACCTCGGGTCCATAAAGCCAGGGGCACCCGACCCATCCCCATCCATAGAAGAATAAATAGGGGAATAGGATCATCGCAGCTGCCCAGCGCGTAGCATCTGTTTTGTTCTCAATCATATTCAATACCACAAAAATCAGCAGGCAAAATGTCTGAACCGACCCCGTCAACATCATAATTCTCCGCCGCCCGATGCGCTCTATTGTAGGAATACAAACCCATGAGCCCATCCACTGCACTGTCAACGCCAGTGCGGCAATAAGAGAGGCCATAAAGCTGGAAAGGCCAACTTCCGAGAAAATCCGAGTCATGTAATAAACCATGATATTGATTCCCATCGACTGCTGGATTCCCAGGATGATGAAGGAGATACGGATGCGCCGGCCAACTCGGAGAGGGGTGTTGTCCCAGATGATACTCAAGAACGTGAGCTTGTTTTCCGATTCTTCTTCAACCCTAAGGCTGACCAGGATGGTTGATTTCATATCTTGAATCTCTGGAATATCACCATAGCTCGGCATTCCTTTTCGGTATACACCGTATAGTCGTGATAGAGTTTTATCTCCCTCCTCTATGCGATCGCGCATATAGTACCACCTAGGGGTGTCTGGAAGGAAGAACATGCTGGTACCGGAAAGGATGGAGAATATAGACTGCATTGCAATAGGCAATCTCTGGATAGATTCTGTCAGAATATCAATTATCGGCATTTATGAAGAAAGGACTCACCCAAGAAATCTGGTTTGTCATTCGTGTAAAGCCGAAACTGACCCAGTATGAGAGGGCTACTCCTAGCAATAAAGCCGAGCAGTTAATTGCTACTTCTGGACCTCGCTCTCGAGCTTCAATGCTCATTTCAGACTGCTCTCATTAGCATAGAAGAAGGGGAGAGTGGGTGGAAATCAACAATCGCCTACCATATACATGGGCACATTGCATGTAATGAACTACCAATGTCAGTATTGAGTGCAAGTGCACGAGAAATCATTGATGATAGGATTAGCATACTGCAATTCCAGCACCCTGAGGTAGATGTTAGTATTTTTTGCAACAACATGGGAAATGACAGGAGCTGAATAAGCTACATACGCAAAGCACACGGGCGACAATAATTTGTGGGACGGAATAGGATGCCGCCTGTATGACACCCCCTATCGTGATCAGGATATTACCGATGATAATACAGTTCCGCCGACCGAGCGGCATGCCGATTATCATGACAAGACATGACACGAATGCCGCTGCCAGTGTACTAGAAGAGGCAATCAAGGGTATTGTCTCCGTACCCCCGGGGTGCTAGGAGATGTTAGTCTATACTTATTGACGACAGGCGAGTTTTGGGCGCCCACTTACTCCAATTGCATCCAAAAATGGCTTAGTCTCTTGGACTCCCCCCCAGGACGCCGGCCTGGTAGCCCTCAATCAAAAACCCCTGCGGATATTGTATCAGTCGCCGCGGAACTCGGCATCGTGCGAATTTAGACAAGGCATTCTCACAACGGAGCAACTAAACCTTGCCAAGCGGCGAAGGGATTTACTCTGTATGCACTCGTCAAACATCGTCGCAATGGAATGCCGTGTGTTGACCGTAAATTTTTTGCAAAGCTAACTACTCCGGATGATTGCTAACTCCTTTATACAAATTAGTGCTGTTTGTATATGCGGGGTAGACTCCGGGGTAGGACTAAAAAACCAGTAATATTCCTCTAGTTTCGGCCATGAAAGCCTCATAGGATTATCAAAAAGCTAGGGCTCCACAGGGGCAAAACGGGGTTTAATTCTATCTGCCGGCCCGGGGCATATTGTACCGAACTACCCCAATAAAAATATATGGTATTACTAAATTATTATGAACCCTTTATTTTGTTTTCCGATTTTCTATAGCTTGCTACGACTAGGTCATTAGTATAGATGTTCCCTAGGATCCAGCCCTTTCAAAGCTGAGTATATTGAGAATACCAGGTGGCAATTATGCTTGCTAGGGGCCTTTGAGAATGTCGGATGCTTGTGGCAAACTAAGACATTATATCAATCCCCATTTGCCGGAAAATTGATCATACTGGGGTACCCTCATTTCCTTTACTGTTCGATATCCGCGGGCGCGGGCACCTGGGCACTCTCCACGCTGACTCTCAAACTGTAATATGAGTATTCCCGTCACCTGAGAAATTCGACTCCGGGTTCGGAATATAGTATCTCTGCCTCGGTAATGTTGTTTTCATGATCATATTCTGGATTGCTGCGAAATTGCTTTCTGAGTAGCCGATATCCCCAAAAAGGGCAGCTCTGGTATGGCAATCGTTGATACAGGATTTTGGCCTCTATTTTATCCACTAAAGCCTTAAAAGAATGTCTGAAATATGATAAGTTGCTATATATTTAGTCTAATTGAAGTACACAAAATATAATCAATTAGGATTTTTGTCGACCAGCTTGAGTATAGTATTCCAAGGTTATAGGTTGATAGAGGTAGGATCAATGCCGTATTCACAATTCCAAAGACACAAATCAGGAGCCAGAGACTGTTCAGACCTTCCATTCGCAACGGCGCCATTTACATTATTTTCTCCCATTTCGCCCATCGAAGAAACCAGTGCCACTACATCCAACGGAATGTCATCAATCTGCCACGACATAGGATCAAAAAAGTCTATGGTCTCGGGGACACTGAAGCTCAGATCTATTGTACGATCCTCTTCTGTGTCGAGATCTGGGCTTGGACCTTCAACGGAATGTGAGTTTGTTATGGCAGCCAAGGATACCACAGAGTTCAAGGCTCGAAGGGCTCGCTTGGCTGTGTCCAGAGCTTGCGAGAACCTATCGAGTAGCTGATAGGCAAGCTGGAAGGACTGGATACTGGCTTCATGTTCCTTCTCCGTTGGTGTCGCCCGCATGGCTAGGATAAGATGATAGATACACTCCACTAATGCAGTGCTAAAGAAGAATCCACAGGGGATAACACTAGGACAGCTATTAGTGAAGGCAGCAATGGCATCCACAGTCTTCGATGCGAGCGAGACACAAATGCTGTGACCTCGAGTGTCCTGACGCTTCTGAATTGGATTCTGCCGGATCGTCAGGCGTAAAAGGTTCAATCTCTACGCGTTTTATTAGCAACTTTCAGTAAATGCTAGGGAATGGGGCATATTACAATAAAAATCGCGAGCCGCCGGCGGATGTAAGGCTCTGATTCTTGTTGCTCCAAATACACTCGTTTAAGGAGATCTGTGTCCCATGTCAGCTCGCTTGCCAGCTCTCTCTGGACGATTAGAATGCGAGTGTCCATAAGCTCCACTTCCTTCCAGTCTTGAGGCTTTAGAGCTACAGCGGCAAAGAATGTATCCCAGATCAGAGACCATAGTTTACCAAGATCTACTAAAACCTGCATATAGCGATCTGTTCTCGTAGTTGGCTGCTGAGAGAACTCGGACAATGCGATTTCAGTGTCGCGAATGACGTATGGGCTTCCTGTCCGCTGTGAAATTTTGCGGTCAAGGAAATATATTGTCCACCACAGTCTCTTGCGGTTCTGAATTTCCTGTTCGGGAAGAGCGTTCCAGACTCTTTCTTCATTGAGTCGGGTCCGCATGGCAAGCTGAGCTGCGTTTGAAATAGCTCTTGACGCTTCATGAAGAAGTTCTGACTCCATCAGATACTCGGAGCTGAGGGCATGGTATTGAATAAGGTGAATGTCAATATGCTTCAGTGATGAGCAGTGCTGAATCAATTTGCGGCCTCGAAGAAACAGGGACCATCCAGGACGTATTTCATATGACCAGGGTCGGGCTGCACAAAAGGACTCGGCGATAGCTAACATGTTGCAAAGAAGGGCAATTATCGAGTACTCCCCTAATTTCACATCGACAATATGCTGATTATCAGAATGACCCAGGCTGTGCAGTATTGTTTCGATCTGGGCCTGAGTTCCATCGCGCTTGATGAATGGGAAGAAAGAGTCCAGATCACGAAAGTACACATCTAATAATGCATGTAGTCTGCCAGGGCGAGGAAGCTCTACCGAGAACACTGGCGCCTCATGCGTTTTTCGTCCAGCGGGAGCACATTTTCGTCCCTTGTTATGTGGTTGTGTAAGTTCACGAAGACATAGAAGCTGAGAGGACAACGAAACACTTCTCGGGCGGGATTCCTGTATATCGTACGCATCGGCTTCATCATTCCAGTCCCCAGACGGATCACTCCTCGTCGTGGTACCGGGCAAGGGCGGTTTGCTGTTACAAACGGACAATCAGGCGCACGCACACTAATCGGGGTCCTGTAAAGAGAACAAACCAAAAATCAAAATGTATGTCATTTGGTTCAATTCTCTGCTGTTTCCTCTCGCTTTTTTGGTCAATTAGTATCCTTTGGTAGCATGCCAAGTTGAGGAATTAGAAAGGGGCGTACCTCCCACTCGAAAGGCTCCTTTTCGTCCCTTGCTTCCGGCCTCGCCGAGTCTGAGGCATGTATGCGCATTCCTGGCCTCTATCGCGACAATTGCGACAGGTCTCCTCCCCGGAACACTGGGCGCTAGGGTGTGAGAAAGTCTTTGGCCAAAGTGACAGGGATAGTGTGGGGAGTCGCACCTTCACTTTGCGGCGCTGGCAATCCTGGCTAGGAGATTGTTAACTTGACCTCCGCAAATTGGATCTGGATGACCTCGGGACATAAAAATATACCATGCTTTTCCGATATATTTTAGTCGCTTTCCGTTTGTTGTCCGCGAAGGCGAAGCGACATGGTCTATCGGGCTGCGAGGAGAATCGGCCGATTCTGGACGGTATGAGCTATTGCTTTCGTCGATAGATTGCTCCATGATCGGATAGTAAGGAGTTAGCAAGACTAAGTCAAGATGAATCCTAGCACCCCAGATACAATTTCGTCCCTGTAATGTGTTCCGGTGCCACAGTGCGGGGAGACCGGTCTATAAAATAATAGAGAAATACACCGGTGTGGAGAGAGCTGGTGGATCTTACTAGTCGTGAGATTCACTCTCAACTACTTGCCATGATTTCATTTTCTTTCTCTTGATTTAACATAATTTACATAAAGCGCCCCCCAGTGCACTCGATACAAGTACCAGTAACATACGAAGACAGTGGACTCGCCAGGAATAGTATCACCCGCGCGGCCTCATCCGCCGACCCAGGCCGACCTAGCGGGATATCAGAAACATCTCGCCATTTCTTCGCATTTTCTGGGATCCCAAGTTTGATGGCTTGACCTCCAAGTGTCATCGCCTCCGACTTGGTCGGCGGGCGCGTAATGCGTGTATCGATCCAGCCATATGCCACTGCATTGGCCCGAACATTATATCTGGAAAGAATGAGAATCAGTATTGTGAATGGCAAGCGACATTGATAATTGCACTGACCGGCCCCATTCCGCTGCTATGGTTTTCGTGAGCCCTAGAACACCGGCTTTGGCTGTTGCGTAGTTAATCTGTCCCATTGAGCCATGCAGACCGGATGTAGAAGACACATTGACTATTGTCTTTGGCATGGCTTTGTTCGCTGGGTCCATCCAGTGTCCCGACAGTGCTCGCGCGATGCGGAACGGAACGTAGTTATGGATTTTCATAATGATGTCGAACTTGTCATCGTCCATTTTATGGATCGCGCTATCATGACAGAAACCTTCCAGCAAGTCAGAATCAAATTGTTCACATATTCTGGCGATCAAAGTGCATACCGGCATTGTTGATCAAGCAGTTGATCCTCCCCCATTTCTGCAGCACGCTGTTCACCAACAGTTGCGGAAACTTATCGTCGAGGACGTTTCCAGGAAATGCTTCCGCTTGGCCTTGGAGTTGACGGATCTCCCTTACAACCTCGTCTGCTTTTTCTCGGTCCAAATCATTGATAGCTACTTTTGCTCCTTTTTGGGCTAATAGCAAGGCGGTCGCTTTTCCGATTCCTTCGCAAATAGAGTGTTAGTATATTGATATAAGAACTCTGGAACGCATAAAAGACTTACCTTGAGCACCCCCAGTGATTATCACCACCTGTCCGTCTAAGCGATCGGGGCCGGTGACTGGATCACTAGGTTCCAGCTGTTGATGAATTTGCTGCAATCGCTCAGCCATTATGAAGGACGAGAAGTATGAATTCAAGATACTAGAGAAAGATTTTGGGGGACAAACTCTCATGTTAAATCTCAATTTATATGGACTGAGTATGCATATCTCTATACTAACTAGTACTATTCTAACTTGTGCGATTCCCGAGGTTGCCACGTTCTTCGGAATTTTGACATTGGCCCCAATTTTCCGATCCCCAAGGCCGAGGCCAGGACGTAGTTCTTCATGATTTTGTACCTGTGTACTTCTGCTATTTATATTTTGCAAACATGGGCCATATACTGCTATATTATCATTCTTTCAAAATTGAAGGCTGAGGTTTTTTTTATTTTCTCTCAACATGACTTCCGCTCTCACCTCTGAAATCCCCGGTGCGGACCCAGCATGGCACAAGCAGGACGACCACCCATTTTACAAGCCCAGCCACCACCGGCTTCAGCGATTTGTTCGCGAATACGTGGACAAGTACATCGCACCCAATGTCGAAGAGTGGGAGAAAGCTGGAGAAATCCCTCTTCAGGTATGAACGACACCTCACTGCCCAGGTGATGCTACGCCGTCATGTCCGTGACTCACTATTTTATAGGCATTCAAAAGACATGCCTCGCTAGGGTTTCTTGCAGTATCGGCTTTTCCCCTCCCAAAGGATTATCTTTCGGATGTGAATCTGCCAGCTGGTCTCAGCATGGATGGTGAGCAAGCTATTACAGTTAGTAGTTACTTGGTGACTAACAATGATTCTAGAGTGGGATGAATTCCACGACGCCATTGTGAGTAATTCCATTCTTCGTCAAATATAAAGCTAACAAACACCAGATCATCGATGAAATGGCCCGCTGTGGATACCTTGGGACAGTCTGGGGTATCAACGGAGGTGCAGCCGTTGGTGGCCCGCCACTTCACCACTACGCAACACCAGAGCAGAAGAGGAAATTTTTGGCCCCTCTCCTACGAGGCGAACAAAGACACTGTCTAGGTGTCACGGAGCCAGCAAGTATGTTGTCTTGAGTAATCCCGACACTGCCTCTGCCAACGCACGCTAACCAACTATCTCAGTTGGATCCGATGTCGCTGGTCTTACCACGATCGCAACGAAGTCGGCAGACGGAAGATCCTGGATTATAAACGGGGAAAAGAAATGGGTTACCCAAGGCCAGAAGGCAGATGTTGGACTCATTGCGGCTCGCACGGGACCGCCGACCGCGAAGGGGATCTCGGTTTTCATCGTCCCGTTAAACAGCAAGGGAATTTCGAGGCGCAAGATGGAGAATTCGGGCGTGAGCTCTAGTGGTGAGATGAAACACTGGCTGAAAAGTTTCAGAATCTCTGGTGACTGATAATGTGTAATCTTTAGGGTCTACATTCATGGAATTAGACGATGTCGTCGTCCCAGCAGAGAACATGCTCGGAAAAGAGAATCAAGGCTTCGAAATCATCATGTCAAGTATGATCTCACGCAAAATTTACGAGTCCAGCCAAGAATCTAACCACTGGTGTCTGTATTAGCATTTGCCCACGAACGCCTCTGGGTAGGAATAACCGCTCTCCGGCTATCTCGAGTCGCATACGAAGACGCCTACCGACACGCGCTGAAACGAAAGACATTTGGCAAGCCCCTCTTCGAGAACCAAGTGATCCGGCAGAAATTTTCGAAAATGGCGAATCGGCTTGAACCGACTCAGGCCTATATGGAACAGCTAGTCTTCCGGTCTGTGCGGATGCCGAGTTTGGAATTCTCGCCGCTGGCCGCTATGCTTAAGGTCCAGGCTGCGCATCATCTTGAGAAGGTTTCCAGGGAGACGCAGCAGGTTTTTGGCGGACTGGGGTATTCTCGTGGTGGGCAGGGATCGCGTGTGGAGCAGATCAGTCGCGATGTTAGAGTGCTTGTTGTTAGTGGTGGGAGTGAGGAGATTTTGTTGGATATGATTGCGAAGCAGCAGAAGCGGTTGGCCAACTTGTAGGTTGACTGATGTGCATGTTGTACAAGGTTGCTGTGTACCTAAGCTAGTATATCCATGGATGACTTCCAAGGCCAAGTTTTTGAATGTTGAAATTGTTTGAGATATGTGTTCCACAGACAGAAATATTCACCGGCCATACAGCCACATCATCCGCCGCTTCTTCCATTTATACTCTATCTTTTTTTTGGCGGTGATACTGGCACGGGGCAACGGTGAGAAAGTTTTACAGACCGGCGATATTGCGAGCGACATGATTGTCTTGTAATTTCTCCCGTACTAGTATGCCCCGGGGTAACTGTTTAGCCAGATCGGGAACCCAGCCCCTTGATTCGGTGTCTATTTTAATGCACCGGACTCACAACCGGTTTGAATTTCCGCCGAAGCTGCTATCTGGGATATATAGATAAACATAAGCTATTGTCACATATAAATCGTAGCCCTATCTATATTTTAAACCAAATCTCCAAACCCAGGGCCAAAGATCTCGCGGAAAAAGTCATTGAACCCATCGGGTCCGAAATCATTCTGATCAGATATAGCCGGCGTCAGAAACGGATCCCAATCCGAAACCAGGGGACTTCTATGCGCCGTTTGAGGCTGTGCAGGTTTCCATTCAGCCATTGCGTGGCCGTGACGAATATCATGATCCTGGGCCTGTGATGAAACCGCCTCACCGATACCAACAGCTCTAGCCCGAAGAATCATCATAAGATGTTGTCCCAATAGCGCCGCAATACCGAAGCGGTGCGGTGGCGTGGTACCAGCGCGCTGGAGTTTCAAAGCTACCTGGCTCAATAAGGCAAGCAGCTCCAAGTCACTGCCCGTCCGAGGACCATATAATGCAGGAAATATTTTGAGCGTTAGAACGGCCGCGTAAGATATCATCGCCCATGTAGGCGCCAACATGCAATATAATGGTTCTCCGATGTTATTCAAGTCGCGCACGGCTGTTTCGCAGCAATTAATTGCGATTTCGAAACAATCTTGTCGGATGGCATCTAAGTCCTGCGCACGCGAGATCAAGTCACTCAATGCGACTGACAGGGTCCAAAGACGTCCATGCTCGTACACGTAGCGCAGGAAGATCATTGAGACTTGCTCGGGCGATGGAGTAGAGAAACCATCGTCCGGATCAGAGAGCCATTCATTGCACCAGGGGTGGAGAGATGCGTCGACCAGTTCTCGGCGCCAGTGTGGATCGGAATGAAAATCTTGCGATCTTTGCTTTAAATCCGCCTGCAGCGACGCAAGTGCCCTCCGTAGACAGATAAATGCGCTGGTATATTTGTCCGTCATATCCGCCAGCGGATGCAGCCACCACGTTTCAACCGCTCGGGTTAAATTTGTCTCTGGGAAGCTTTGAATGCGACCGCAGGCAGCGCTGTTTGCTCGGTCCCATAAGAGGATTCTCAGCCATGTTCTTTCGCGATTGCGAAGGAGTCGCTGTTCGTAAACAGTATGTTCAGGTAAAGGTCCTGCTATAGATTGTCGAGTTCTCCCCGTTGGTCCTGAAAATGGCGATTGCAGGTCCTGATCATCCTGCTCTTCCGATAGTTCAGATCGATCATGTTCAGCTTCCTGGTCCATGCCCAAGTCTGTAGCAACGCCAATGGCATACATTGTGTATAGCCAGGAGCGCTCTTCGGCCAGAGTCTTGGCCGGAGTAGCAGATAGCAGCGAGATATAGTATCCTTGCACAATTTCGACAGACTTGAGCCCGCAAGTATGCACGTATCTCGATAACCTTTCGCCGTGCAATCGCAGGCGCTCTGCAATTGGAGCACAAGTATTTTCAAATAGAGCTGTTAGGGTAAGAATCCAGGTAAACAGCAGCGAAGATCGAGCGCGCACAAATTCTGGGGTGTGGAGCATTGGGTCAAGTATTCCGTTAATTGGGTGCAGCCGTGTGAAATATCTAGGAAAATACTTGGATTAGCTCTACCGCAAGTTATGATGAATCCAGGGCACCTACATCGGGAACAGGTAGTTCGCCTCATCCATCGTAACGAGCCCCAGCTCGACCGGATCCAAGTCCGGCCCAACGTCGCGCTGACGAACACTTGTTCGCTTAAAGTAGTCGAGAGACTGATGTCCTGCGTCAAGGCAGGCCAACAAGCCATCCAGGCCCTGCACGAGACTTGCTCGGTCCAACTGCAGTCCCAAAGAAACATATCCCGGTCGGTGGAGTAAACGGTGCCCCTCGCTTTCCCCTTTTCCGGGGCCGGATTGCCTCCTGGATGATGGACTGGGTATTGTATTCACTGAAGTTGATCTTGCTTCCGCCGCTTGGGCGGCATCAGATGCGTACGCCAGCAGAGCAAGCGGATTACTCATTGGTTCGTGTGTCGGTGTATTGTGATCTTCCGCGTCTCCATGATGCTCATCCTGAATCGCCGTCCTAGGCCTTCTCACTTCTGGCCCGAGAAAAGGCGTGCCGGGGACCGCCGGCACGTCGGTTGTCGTAGTGACTTGCGGATGATCGGACGGTTCATCCACCAAAAAAGAATCAAATCCCAGCTCTTCCTCGGCGGTGTGTAAAGGAATCGTATCAAACCTTTCATCAAGGTCATGTGGAATGTTGGCCTTTTTCGCCTCCGCCTGCAGTTTTCGGTATGCCTTTTCGAGCCCGCGATACCGGCCCAAAGCTCCGCGCCTCCTACCTAGCGGTCGTGACTCGGGGGTTTTGCAGGGGCGATCGGTCCGCTTACACCTGTCGCATGGCGCGGATAGGGGATCGGATAAGGGGTTCTCGTATCCTTCAGCTGCTCGGGTGCATTTCATCTGAGTCGTTAGCGATGGCTTGATGGGGCGGGGGGCAGAACGATGGAGGATTACCTTCAGCCTGCGACATGCTTCGCAGGCCGGAGCAGCCGCCGATCGAGGGCGTCCCTGCGACTTCTCATCTCCGTATCCGGGAGACGACATGGCATGATCATGGAGATGGCGTGTCAAGAAGGAATTTGCGATTGAAAAATGCGGGGAAACGTTTTGTGGGGCGGAGGGGGCATCTAAGTGGATTGATGGATGGACCGGTCATTTAATTTATACACCGAATGGTCCTTCTCTCCAAAGCTGTGAATAACAAGCAGTATAAATGGACCGAAATGCCGAGTATTTCTATTATAGAAAGACTGGCAAGCAATTGCACATATACTCACCATGGACTCCAGAGACGTCGACGTGCTCGTATGCGGAGGAGGAATGTCAGGCATGGCCTGCGCTTCCTTTGCAGCACAAGCTGGAGCTCGAGTTTTGGTGGTTGAAAAGCAGAACAATGTGGGCGGATCATCAAACTACTCTGCGGGAATGTTGTATGTCCATGTTCCTATTCGTCTATTTTCCCATATTTCATTCCACTCACCATCATAACCAGCTGGGGACCCCAGACCTATGAGAAATTGAGGTCCTGGGTTCCTGATGGCGATCCAGAACTCCAGCGTGCATGGTTGGCCGACTATTTATCTGCCGTGCAATGGATGCGCGAAAAGGAAGTCCCTACAGCACCACGATTTGATGGGATCATGACAATTGGTAAGTAATTATAACAATCCATTACATTCTCACCGTTCCCCTGATTTATGCTAATGCATCCATGTCCACAGGGATCGGTTTCCCAATTAAAATCCCCCACCTGCACAATCTTCATCGCAACCGGATCGAGTCGAGCAATACCGGTTCGGAGATCTGGACAAACTCCACCGTTGTCAAACTTCTTCAGGAAAATCCGGGTATTCCGGGATCTCGCATCAAGGGTGCAATTATTCGCCGCGAGGACTCAAACTACGAAGTCACAGCTCGAACCGTCGTTCTGGCAACCGGTGGATTCCAGGGCTCGTCTAGCCTTACAGCACAATACCTCGGCCAGGGTGCGGACAATATATTCGTACGTTCCAACAAAGGCTCCGTCGGCGATGGCCTGAATCTCGCGGTCGGAGCGGGCGCAGCAACAAGCAGGGGCATGAACACATATTATGGACATCTCATGGCCGCGCCTCTTCGGGCAGACCAGGTAGACCCCAAGGACTATCTTCCACTGGCGCAATATCGTGAGTTGAGCACACATTCGACCCAGCTGATACTGTACAATCTATGGCATATCTGACACTTTACAGAAAGTAAATATTGTCTCCTGCTCAACCAGGCCGGTCGCCGTTTCGCGGACGAGACTACCGGCGACGAGATCGTCAACCAATACCTCGCAAAACAAGAGAAGCGACGGGGCTTCTTGATTTTCAAGTTCGTCTTCCTTTATTCTTCGTCTCTTTTGTTTTGGTGTGTTTCCACGCTAACACAGTATCCTCTCTTCGTAGCGAGAAAATTCGCCTCCAGCACTGCGTATCCGCGTTATTCCCCAACGCCGGTGATATAGATCGCCTCCAAAAAGCCCGCGAGCATGGCTGTAATGTTGGGACCGCGTCTACCCTGGATGGTCTTGCTCAGATTCTCGCGGGATGGGGAGTCGACAGCGTTGGGGCTAAGCGAACAATTACGCAGTACGAAAGGGTAGTTCGCCACAAGGATGCTGAACAGGGTCTTGACGCCCCGGTTGGCCCGGTACCCCCGACGCCTTTGGTAGAAGGCGAGGGTCCGTTTTATGCGATTGAAGTCCAGCCATCGTAAGGATACTACCCACACTGAGCTGTACTCGCTTATAATTCATGAATACTAACGATACCTCCAGGATCACGTTCACCTATGGTGGGATTAAGATCGACAAAGAGGGACACGCCCTAACTTCAGATAATGTGCGCATTCCAGGGCTTCTTGTTGCAGGCGTTGACGCTGGTGGTTTCAGCAATTTGGGATACGCGGGTGGACTGGCGCTGGCTTTTGTGACGGGCTTCTGGGCTGCGAGGGAGGTTGCGAAGAATTTGAGACTCCCTCTGCCTGAGCTTCCGCCAGCTGACCCGAGAGATGCTGGAATTTTACCGATTAAGGGACGTCTTTAGCCTTCAAAGAAAGAAGTGTGACTACCTGCCTAACTATTTTTCTCTTTTCTGCGTGTCCTTTGGGTCTTTATCGGGCACGGATAGTCTATCCCTACTTCTGTATTCGTAGCACTGCCTCAAACGGTAAAATCAGTCCCTCCAGGCTTACCCAGTACCACCTCATTTCTTCTTTCTTTTTGGGCGCCGTCACGAGGCATATGTCAAAAGACTGTTTTGTTGAGATTAAACTACAGCGATATCATAAGAAGACTAGTTGCGAAATGGCTTTTATATAATTTTCATCTTACAAATTAGAGAGCCCTCAAAATGCTCGGCTTTCATGGTCGAGAATCCAATCCGACGATGGCAACCAGGTCAACTCGCTACCGGAAGGAGAACAAGACTAGAAATGAATGTAACATTTCCTGCACCATTCGTGCCTCTCATTATATCAAGACAAATGACACATGATTTCGGCTCCATTTCATCCAGATCCTGGATTGTGTCCAATGTGACATAGCACTCCACCCCTTCTTTTGTCATCTCCAATCTCCAATCCGGAGCATTCACTTCCGTCGGTCGACTCAATCGTCATCTGAGTTATAAATACACGAAGATTAATATGACCCATTGCAATCTGCCCGTTGGTGTCATTGGTGGTAGGTATGTAGGAAACATCTACCACTTGGGCAAAATGATAGGTTTCGGGTGTGGGTATTGTGTTTATGTCGCCGTATATCCAGTCCCAAATCACGGGTGCGGTCCTAGAGGCCCATGGAAATGACGGTGCGACATAAGACTCAGTTCGCTTCGACATTGGGGTGCAGAGAACCTCCCAGCCAATGCTCGGGATTAGATATTTCTCCCATAAACCTGCATAATACGCCCCCAGGTATGGAGCGAAGAAACCCATCAGACTAGAAACTGCAGGCAATGCGTCTGTAGCGAAGGCTAGGCCTCTTGAGGTGTAGTCCTCACAGACATCAATATAATCTTTCCACATTTCATTGCAGGCGAAGCTGTAGTCGATTGGAGGTTGAATGTCTAACAATGCTGTGGCAATCCTTGCTTTTAGGTTGCAATTGTCCCGCTCGCTTATATATCCGCATTCACACTCCATTCCTGAATTGCATTCAAAGTACAATTCTTCCCCCGCACCGCCAAAGTGTACGATTCTGGGCGCGAAGAATCTCTCTTGCAAGCACCAGCCCCGTCCGAACCACGAGTCTGGATTCTCTGGGACAGAGAAGAAGACCCCATGGTCTATCTCCTCCCGGGCAATGGTAGGGCTATTACCTGATCTTGTTGGGTCCGATATTTCAACAGAGGGAATTTTCTCAATGCCCAGGTTTCTCCCATATGCTGCAAAGACAACAGCGGCATGGCCGTAGACAGAGCCCATCTTCGGCGCCTCGTTTTCCCAGTCCTTTTGATCATCCTGGATGATACACAGAGAACCAATCCAAATATATTCGTATTCCAATGCAGCAGCCAGTATGATGGCTTCACGAAGCACAGGAGACATTGAACTTAATGGGGTATTTGATTCATGCGCCCGGATATTCGTCGTTGTCGTTCTCAGGGGGAGAGAAAACCTCCAGCAATGGCTCAATGCGACGTATTGATAAGGTTGCGTTGAATTGGCCTGCACCAGTTTCACTGCAAGTAGCCCCTGCTTGGATCCCAGTGTAACGTGTTTTAACCTCGCTGGACCCTCTGGTCTTGACGAAATTGCTGGTTTTTCTCTCCGAATCCTGCTTATCCAGCTGGATAAAGAGGTGCGCCATACGCTATTGGGGCTCTGCGCTTCAGATGACGACGGTGAACCTAAGCGTCCCGCCCGGGGCAATATTTGATTTGAAAAATGGCATATCTCATGGTTGTCGATGCAGTTTTCTATCCAACTCTTCAATTTAGGGAGATCATCAAAGATATTACAAGATGCAGATCGAATCAAAAGTCCCTTTGGGGTGCCGTTTTTATGACAACTGAAATATTGAAGAGTCAAATATATCAAGATGTGTTGCAGACGGGCGGTTGGGCGATATTTAAGTGAAGAGGAGTATCGGCCGTGCAGTCTTTCTTTCTCAGCCCCCTGTGCCAAGAGGGCTTTAACCGCAAATAGCTATCATGTACTCTCTGTACCACCCAATCAATGCAGCTCGGATGCAGCTCTGGTGGAATGGCCAGGAAATAAAGTGGCGTGCCTGCAGTAAGCATGGCATATTCTCAATCAAATATCTCACTATATAACTATTCCCCTATTGAGTGGTATCTGGTACATACGACCCTAGGGTGTGGAGAACATGGCTTTCCGTCCGCTCAGCCGTACTTAAACTATATAATAAACGTGGCCAATCATTATATTTGCCTCGAGCCTCAGAATAGTACTGAGTATTTTCTAGAGTAAGTGTAGGTGCTTAGAGTGAGAAGCTTATAGAACCGAGTATGACCGAGTAAGAGAGATAATTTGCAAAGTACGAAGAGGAAGGATTGGATAAGGACTGGTAGAGTTTGTGAATGCTAGAAGTAAATAGATAACTCCTGCCCTCCAATACTTTGTGCAGACTTTTTCTGTACTAGTATCCCTAACATGTACTAGTACTTTAATAATAGTCTGCCTAGATAGCTTTTGGTGTCTAATTCAGTCCAATTAGCACCCCATTATCATTTTCCAACGTCATGGCGATTCTTTCAGTCCAAGGCTTGTCATTATAATCCGACACTACCGAGAACCTTTGGAACATCCGCGCGATAATGTACGTGAGTACAATCATGGCATAATTCTCTGAAGCATCATAAGCAAGATAATGAACAGAGTAGAATCAAGGACTTACGGCCAGGGCATATCCTAGGCCCTTTGTTGAACGGGATGAAGCCGGGAACATCTCCTGGAATATTTGCCCATCGTTCTGGTCGAAATTCATGAGGCGCGGGGCCAAGGTCTTCCCCAAGACGATGCCTAGCCCAGGTAGAAAACACCACTATTTCACCTTTTTGAATTAGAATGGGCGATATTCCATGAATTCCACCACCGGTCGGTAAGGTGGAAACTTTGTTCGCAACTCTTGCATTGAGTACGACTGGGGGGGTAAAGCCGCATAGCTTCCCCTCAATATTAGCCATGTACCAATATCAGATTGGACAAAGAATCTTACCTTCATAAATCACCCAGCGGACGTATTGGAGGGATCCCAGATCATTCCATGTCGGTGGTGAAAGGCCAATGGCATCAACAATACTCTTGCGAAGCTTGCCCACGATGTGTTGATCTTTGGCAAGACAAAAGAATACCCCCGAGAGTATGGTACTCATACTGTCATTGGCAAGCAATATGCTCAGAGCTTGATCTGTGAGTTGAGTGATATCTTCGGAATCTTCATCTAAGACAACCATTTCACTTTTCTTTTTTCTTTTCCGAATCTCACGAGATGCGCGTGTCAATACAAACGCCCGCACTCTCTCACACGCCCGAAGGAATGGACCCTTGGGGTAAAGGTGACGCAGTGGCCCTCTGAATCCATCGTGTACTATACGAGTCTTCACAAAGAGTAGATCATCAAAGAATTGCTTCTTTTCTGCAGACTGATTAAAGCTTAGAGCATCGATAGATTCACCCAACGAAAACAGAGTTTGCAAATCTAAGGATAAGGCAAACGTACAAGATTGAACATCGAACAGACCGCCATTATTTGGTACATGTTTGAGAAATGCCTGGAAATGCTCTTCACAAACGTTCAAATCTATGATTTTCCTCAAATTTGCTAAGCGTCCGCGTAGCTGGTCACGACTGGCCTTCCACTGTGGGCCGTCTAGTGTAAAGATCCCATGGGGCGTGATCGGCTCGAACAAGGGTTTTCTCAAAGGCGAGCTTTCGAAATCGGAGAATGCAGTAGATAGTAAATGTTTTGTGTTTTCTGCGCTATGGGTGAAGAAAAGTCGGTATCCCATTATATACGAAGCATAGGTCTCCCCATATCGGCCGAATAAGGAATTGGTATATTCAAGAGAACTTTTGTTGTGGAAGTGATATCCCAGCTCGAGTGCCTTCACGATGCCGAATATGTCGAATTGAAAACGATCGCTCTCGTCTCGTGGAGCCTCGCAGTTTAGCGATCTCTCTAGTCTTTTCGACCTTATACGCACGGATTGGCGGATGAATATTATGATAATCAGGCTGATGCCTATGAATATTGCAGTCGGTGAGTTTGCTCTCACTGTGTTGTTGGTAACCCCAAAGATTGATATGGGTGTCATTGTAAAGAGGCTCAACAGATCGCTATACATGTAATTGGAGGGATTCGCTATGCCATGGCTGCATGTAAGTGAAAAGTACCAATATATCAGAGAGGACCCCCCCGGTTGTCTGTCGTGTTAGATAATCGCCTAAATATTTATTGTAATACTATTAGAGTTCTGGTCGCACATTGACCCCTTACTTAACGATGCTAACCCGCAGGATAATCTGCACGTAAAGCTAGGTTTCTGTAAGGGATAGAGTTCTTCAATGGAACATAATGATCTTGCATTAGCCTGGCTAGTTAATTCGATAAATTAATCGTGTTTGCTTTAGGTGACACACCGACTTGAACGTCAGTGTATTCTTAGATTTCAAGTATGGACATTACAGTACTACTGCAAATCTCTTGGTCGGGGCTATTTTGCGACAGTGTTGTTAGAACCTTGGAACCTTGCGAGGTACTATCGGCGGAACTTCCGAGTCCCTGGATATATAACTAAATATATCCTGGGCTGTCGGCCACCTTTTTAAAATACTTCCCAATTTCCACTATGGCCATCTCTACTGAGGTTGTGGCAGACGATATTCAATCGAGTCAATTGTTACCCCAAGTTGAGAATTCGTTGAAGCTTTCAACAGATTATGCCAACTCCTTGGTCCGTTCCGATGGTCACTGGTGTGGTGAACTCAGATCCAACGTCACGATCACTTCAGAATACATTTTTCTGAGATATGCTTTAGGGCTCGATATACAAACTGATAAAGCGGCCTACTGTCGACACATTCTTTCTGAGCAGAATGAAGATGGCTCATGGGGACTGGCACCCCAAATTCCAGGCGATGTATCTGCCACGGTTGAGGCATATCTGGCTCTCAAGATTCTTGGTTTCGCTCCTATTCATGCAGTCATGCAGCGAGCTCGGAAATTTGTAATCCAATCTGGAGGTGTTGCAAAGGTTCGCATGTTCACGAGAATCTTCTTGGCGACTTTTGGTTTGTTTCCTTGGATTGCAGTGCCAACGCTACCCGTAGAGCTGATTCTTGTCCCATCGGTTTCTCCGATCAACATATATACTTTTGCTTCGTGGGCTCGGGGTACCATTGCGCCTCTGTTGATTATCTGTCATCACCAACCTATCTACTCTCTGCCGAACGGTCAGTCTGCCAACAACGACTATCTGGATGAACTGTGGATCGATGCTCAGAACAAAGATGTGCCTTATGGCCTGCCTCTGTCGACGTTGTTGCTCAACGGCGATTTGCCTGGTCTCGCATTCTCGTGTGTGGACAAACTACTTTACCAATTAAACGGGCTCCGATCCATTCCCTTCCTTCGCACCTATGCCCGACGCAAATGTCTCGAGTGGATCCTTGATCGGCAGGAATCAACCGGCGATTGGGCTGGAATATTCCCCCCCCATGCATGGAAGCGTGTTTGCTTTCGTCCTTGAAGGCTACAAAATTGATGATACCCCAGTCAAGCTGGGGATCCAGGCCATCGAGAATTTTTGTTGGGAAGACGAACACGGCAAACGCGTCCAGGCCTGTGTCTCACCTGTATGGGACACGGCCTTGATGTCGATTGGACTCTCCGACTCCATGTCACCAGATCGACAGGTCATCGATCGAGCAATCTCATGGATCAGAAATCGACAATTGATCGTCCCCTACGGAGATTGGCGTGTATACCGACCCGGCCTCCTACCAGGTGGATATAGCTTCGAATACAAGAACACCTGGTACCCCGACGTGGACGACACTGCTGCGATAATCCTTGCCCAGGTAAAACATGATGCAGGATCTGTCGGATCAAACTCTGTCATAGCAGCAGCTACATGGATCGCAGGAATGCAGAATTCTGATGGAGGCTGGGCTGCTTTTGATGTGGAGAACAACAAGCTGTTCCTCAACAAAATCCCCTTTAGTGACATGGATAGTCTATGTGATACATCCTGTGCAGATATCACCGGGCGCATACTGGAAGCCTTCGGGCTGATGATGGAGTGTATGACGGAGAAGACCCACGCAAGCCTTTTCTTCCCAACACTCCAAGCCGCTTCTACGCGTGGAATACAATACCTTGCGTCTATACAAGAACCCAATGGATCTTGGTTTGGTCGATGGGGCTGCAATTACGTCTACGGCACGAGTCATGCTCTATGTGGACTTGCATATTACCCTCATAACTCGCAAGTTTCTGCTATGGTGCAGCGAGGTTTGCGTTGGCTGAAGGCCAAGCAGCAGGCTGATGGGGGCTGGGGTGAATCGCTTCTATCATACCGATCGGCGGGTCAGGATCAGCAAAGTTCGACTGCTTCGCAAACCGGGTGGGCTTTGATGGGATTGTTGGCGCATCTCTCCCCGGAGGATCCTGCCATCAAGCAAGGAATTCAATACCTGGTAGTGACTCTTCAACCCGTGAAGGGCATTGGGTCTTCGTGGCCCGAGGGCGTGTTTACTGGGACTGGATTCCCAAACCACTTTTTCCTTGGATATGACTATTACCGCCACTATTTCCCGATGATGGCCCTTGGTCGTTATCTACAAAAAGCACGATGTCAGACTATTTAAAAGTCAAGTAGAGTATCTTCACTCGATCGGACACGGAAAAATCCTTTTCACAGCAGCCCGTAGATACTATCATATCCAATACTACTAGTGATATCAACCGTTAATATCTTTTTATATAATTTGCTGGTGCCAGTGGAATGTAAAATGTAACTGCAATGAGTTCTTCGGGCCGGGAATCCATCATTACAAAGATCGCATATTTTACAAATGTAAATTTTGATTTTTTCCAGCTGTCACACCGCTTAATCTTTCTTGTTGGCCAGACCGAACCTGGGGTGTTCATGATGCATTCAAACAGTGGCTAGCGCAGCCACACCGCTTTGATATCCCTTGCATACAGTAATTTCGATCCAGCCGATCAGCAACTATTTCCCGTCGCTGAATGGCGTTCAGGCCTTGCATCACAGGCGGATTGATGTATCAACACGGATTCCGTGGCAAGCTGGTTTCTGTTAGCATGAAACAATATTATTGATCAATTTGAACTCGCTGAAGCACCGCTTCTACAAATTATCAACAGGCGTACATACTCTATGATTATCATTCAGTCGCATTGAACTAGGAACACTTGCTGATTTCCAATAACACTGAAAAATCCCTAATCAACGTCGCGAAAATGCTTTCTTCAATTTTCGGTCGAAGGCAACCAGCAAAAGTACCGACCGACCGGGTAATTCCACTGAGGTATTGGGATGATCTGGAGTATCTCAGATGTATCTGCCACGACTACACCTTTCGCATCGACGATGTTCTCGATGTATCAAAGCTTGAGTCAGCCTTGAATCGATTGATGGAAATCGGGGATTGGGGACAGCTAGGTGCTCGCTTGAGACTGAGGGTAAAACATCTCTCGACCTGGCATTTTGGACGGTTTAATGACACATTCTCAGAGTTATAACAGGTTGGAATATCACATACCCGCAAGCTTCACAAAGGCACGTCCCGCCTTTATCTTCACGAAAGCGGACTATGACATGGATATCAGTGAACATGAGATTGGTTCTAAATTGCCGAGTCAAGAATACGATCAATCATTCCTTTCTCCCCCCGGTAGATTTTTCGAACCATTGGTGTGTCATGCGGAGAGTCCTAAGGAGCTTGCCGACTGGATTTATTCGGATCGCCCACAACTTCATATCCATGTCGTTTCATTCCGCGATACTACCCTAATAACAACAAGCTACGTCCACACCCTTTTCGACGCGATATCTCGATCGTCTTTCTGGAGTGCATGGAGTGCAGTACTCAGAGGTTGTGAAGACGAAATACCGCCAATGGTACCATTCGATCACGATCCTCTTCATACGCTGGGACAGAACGAGCTGAAAGAGGAGTACCATAATTTTGGGCTCGTATTGAGTGGTCTCAATCTTCTCTTGTTTGGAATTCGATACATGGTGGAGTTACTATTCTCACAGGATGAAGTGGACCATACTATTCGAGTCCCAGGACACTATGTGTCCAAGATGACAGAAATAGCCCGACATGACTTGGCTCAAGCTGTCCCTAAAGCAAAAGAGCCTCCCTTCCTAAGCGAGGGAGACATAGTCATCTCATGGTGGATGAGGACTATGATAAGAGCACTGAAGCCTTCTCCAGAACGGCCTATTATGTTAATGAACGTGTTCAATATATGGCGCCTTTTCCCAGAGTGGTTCCCCCAAGACGGGAGAGGCTTCATTGGGAATTCATTTTTCTACTCCTATACACTTCTCTCTTCAGGAAAGGTGCTTCGTGATGAAAGTCTATCATACACCGCATCTGAAAACCGCCACGCACTCATGAAGCACAGGACTCGGGAACAAGTTCAGGCCATGACAGCTATTCAAAGAGATTCATACAAGAGGACTGCGCCAGTCATCGGCCGTACAAACAATTTCTTCATGGCGTGTACAAATCAACAGATGTCGGGCAATTTCAATGCGGACTTTTCTGGCGCTGTGATCAAGTCAGGTGTTCCTATGTCTAATAGGGCGCATGCACCTGGTCAACCCTCCTATATCAACGACATTGAACATTGTCGAAGCTATCCAACTAGAAATGTGGTCCGAATTCTCGGTAAGGATGCTGCCGGCGACTGGTGGCTTCTTTTCAAGACCCGAGCCGGGGCATGGCAAGATATTCACCGACAATTGATGAGTGTTTATGAGAGTGGCGACCCGAAAATTGAGAGCGAATTAACTAGCATCACGAAAAACTGAGAGCTCATGTTGCCGCGCTGTTCAATGATCCCGAGTATTCTGACGCCAATTGCCATAGATGGATACCACTCGTTAGGCCATGGTATATGTATACCTGACTTGTCGAGTCTTGGCAAAAAAAGAGGGGATGCATATAGTATTGGTCTATGCTTAATATCCAGTGTAATGGGGGATTCCGCTCTCAACATCGGAGTCAGGTGATTGGGGCCTTAGTAACAAGGCAGCCATTTAGTTTCGGAAAGAATAAGTAGCGTTCGTTCCATAGTATCAATAACAACATGCGATATTCCCCCTTATGAAATGTTCTACTGAGGCTGATGAGGTTGCGGTATCGAGATACTGCTTATGAGCGGTTCTGTTGTTCGTTCTATCGCTTCTCTATAGCGTCTCGCTTTGTCTACGACTCTCCTGCACTCTGCGAGTGTGGTGGTTTTGTCCTCTTGCAATCGACCCGTCTGCCAACGCAGACTGCCAGCGAGCATTCCCATCTTACACCAGTTAAATTGAAAATAAAAAAGCCATCATTCTAACCTTAGCCAATTCGATATCTAATTGGGTCTAGTTGCCGAAAGACGACGATACATCGGGTAATTGGAGTTCTAATTCAAATCCCCTCTCCATCTCCACTGGAAACTCTGCCCCCCTCTTCTTCACCCCTGCACCAGCAAGATTCTCTTCTTTTTATTTCGCTGGTAGGCGAGCACCGAGCCCTTTTTCCCCTCTCATCTCACATTGACACAATAGAAGAGCAAGAACAACAACGCCTTGGCCAATTAGCCCCTTGCGTTTGATTATCCGAGTTGGGACCGGGGCTAGTTAAATAGTGAATGGGGCCGGAGTGAAGACGCCACATTGGACACCAGCAAGAAAGCCAGGGGCCAATGACTCCAGCATTCAGACTGACGAGTCAAATCATTCAATTCATTCAATATTCTTGGCCTTGCGGCGCGGAGACACCAAAACATGGCCGATCCACTGATACCTAGTATATGCTAGGATCTGCACGTCCGAGGAATGCACCCTTTGTCAATGCCCATTCAACCGATATTGGCCGGACGCGACCGGACGCGACGTGAATTGGAACCTCAGCTCATGTAATACAGTTGGTTCAGTCATGTCTGCGTCAGCAGAGAATATTCTTCTCCAAGAAATCGAGCCGATTGATGGGTCTAGCGCTAACAGGGAGGTAAGCCCTATCGCTCATGACGAGCCCGGGCCGAACACAGCCAATCTTTTATCTGTCTTTGGACACGCGACGGCACTGCAAATATGTACGCTTGTTGGCTCAGCGCTATGCGCAATCTTGAGTGGTGCGGCAATGCCCCTGGTCACCGTGGTCTTTGGAGCATTGGCAGATGGATTCATTAATGGAGACAATAAGTCTCCGGAGTATTCTATTCACAAAACTCAACATCTGGCAGTCATACTGGTGTTAATTGGTGAGTTTCTCCCCTTGCAAATTTGAAATAAGCTAACCATGGCCCAGCGATCGGATCTTTTATCACGACTTTGCTCAGCACATGGGGCTTCAACGCCGTCGGGGAGCAACTCACGCGTCAGGTGCGACGAGACCTGCTGGACTCAGTCATGCACCAGAATATGGCATATTTTGACTATGCTGGAACGGGACAGTTGATCTCGCATCTTGATCAAGACATGAAGTTGATACAAGATGGTATCTCCCAGAAAGCGAGCGACATTATTTCCGGGGTTTCTGGGACCGCAATCGCCCTAGCCTGTGCTTTTATTACCAACCGACGATTCGCGTCTATCTTGGTCAGTCAGCCAATATCGCTCGTCACTCTCGTCGGATTGATGGGGTTCTGGTTGAGCAAGGTTCAGAGAAAGGGGGCCACTCATATGGCCAGAGCGAATGATTTAGCTCAAGAGGTTCTCGGAGCTATGAGAAACGTGATCGCATATCGCAGTCAAGACCGGTATGCCCGAAAGTACTGCACACATCTGGAATATCCATCAAAATTGGATTACCAAGAGCGGCTAATCTTTGGGGTTGTGGTCGCGGGTTCGTTCACTATACTGCACTGGAGTAATGGACTCGGGGTATGTTCACCTTATCTGTGGGTCGTGGTCATTGATTGCATCTGATGAACCTTATAGATCTGGCAAGCAGAGCGATTAATAGGTTTGGGTCAGTGCACCATTTCAGAGGTTTTGACTGTCCTTTATGCAACAACGGTTGCTGGTGCTATGCTGTGTCAAGCTTTGCCCTTTGTTGTAAGCATCACAAATGCCAACGAAGCAGCATGCCGGGTATTCTCTGTTGTCAGAGGAGTGCCGGACGTGAGACCTTCGGAAGATAAATTTTTACAGCCTGATCTAGCCACCGGAGCAATTCGCTTCGATGAAGTAAGCTTTGCTTATCCTTCGCGTTCTGAACATCTGGTACTCGACAATGTCAGCTTTGAAATGCCCGCAGGAGGTACTGTTGCTTTGATCGGACCCTCTGGATCAGGGAAATCGACGATATTTGCTTTGATTGAGCAACTTTATTATCCTTCCACTGGAAGAATTATGATCGGGAATAATCCAATTGAAGAAATGGACTTGATCTGGCTCAGATCTCAGATTGGCTACGTCAGTCAAGACGTCACTTTGTTCAACACAACAATCCATTCCAACATTGCCAATGGGCTCTCACAAAATGCTCAAGAGGTATGCTACGAAAGGACCGTCGGCTATGGAGAAATACTAACTGACGTGGCGAAAAGGCGCTCGACGAGAAGAGCATTCAACAACTAGTGGTAGAAGCAGCTAAAATTGCGTGCATTCATTCATGCATTACCAATATGCCTCAAGGCTATGACACAGTTATCGGAGTAAACGGATCAAGACTGTCGGGTGGTCAGAGACAACGCCTTGCAATTGCACGCGCAGTTGTATCCAAACCAGCGATTATGCTGTTGGACGAAGCCACATCTGCGCTTGATAGCCAATGTGAACATGATGTTCATAAAGCACTTGAATCGGCTACATCCGGGAGAACCACAATCATAATTGCTCATCGCCTCTCGACTATAAGAAATGCAGACAGTATAATCATCATGCAAGGTGGTAAAATCCTGAATCAAGGAAGTGATACTCAGTTGATGCAAAATTGCCCACTGTACCAGGCTCTTATACGACAACAAGAGCTTGGATATGTGGAGCGAGAGCAGATAGGTACATCTGTGGAAGTTACACAGGGCAAGAAGTCCCAAAAAGAAGCCTCTGTTAGCATTAACAATGTGGCTGGCGCCGACGGGATCCCATCGGTGGTCCAACTTGGAAGCAGTATCAGTAGGATCTGGGCCTTGAACTACCCAGAAATACTCTTTACCTCGACAGGGATTTTTCTCAGTGTACTTGCTGGTGCAACGTACCCCATACAAGCTATATACTTCGGGGGCGGCATAATGTCGCTCTTGAAACCCTCTTTAAGCACGGGTGGCCATACCCCTGACTTCTGGGCAAAGATTTACTTGGTCCATGGCTTCATTGTGCTCTCGATATACTGTCTCCGAGGGTTCTGCTTCGCAGTCTCAGCCTCTAAACTTAGCTTCCGGGCCCGGTCTGAGCTGTTTAATGCACTGCTTTCGAAAAACCTCCCTTTCTTCGAAGAGGATGAACATTCTACTGGGGCATTGGTAAGCATATTGTCCTCGGACACTGCCAAAGTGGTGGGCGTATCAGGAACCTCTCTTGGTCTCGTGACGGAAAGTACCACGATGCTTCTTACTGGTGTCCTTATTGGATGCTTGTTTGGTTGGAAAATTGGCCTTGCTGCAACTGCTACCGTTCCACTAGTTGCAGCTTCTGGTTTTCTCCAATACCATATTGTCACAAAAGTTGAGGATTTTGTGAGACGAGATATTCGCGCCGTGGCTATTGCTCACGAAGCCCTCACTGCAATTCGGACAGTAACAGTCTTTGGCCTTCATCAGTCAGTCATGGAATCTTTCCAAGGGGCAATTGAGCAGGACAGCCAAAGTAGATACTGGGCTATCTCGGCTGCCATGTACGCATGCACGACATCGTTGCGCATCTTCAGCATAGCATTCGTATTTTGGTTCGGAGGTACTCACCTCATCGCCACTGGGGAGTACACCATTCAACAATTTTTTATCTGCTTTGCGGCTACAGTGTGGGGAACACAGTCAGCAGCCACCCTCCTTTCGCGTGCTCCAGACATCGCTGGTGCACATTCTTCTGCTCAAAGAGTCAATATTTTGATGGAAGCTCAAGCCACCCATCGCTCTGAAAGACCGGCAAGTGGTATGCCACTACCTTTGCCAAAAACAACGCAAGAGCTTGCTTTCCATCAAGTGAGCTTCAAATATCCAAAGCAGCCAGATCAACTCGTGCTGGATAATTTCAGTTTCAAAGCTCCCGCAGGGTCCTTTTGTTGCTGTTGTGGGATGCACGGGCAGTGGGAAAAGTTCTGTGATAAACCTGATCGAGCGATTTTACACTTACGAAAGTGGCCAAGTAACGCTTAGCAATACGCCAATAGACCGATACTCCCTCGACAGTTATCGTAGTTACTATTCACTCGTTGATCAGAACCCATGTTTGATTGGAAACGATCTGCGAGATTGCCTTCAGAGTGGAGGGCATTTCTTCTCCGACGATGAGATTTATTCAATTCTGAAGGCCGTTGGTCTGAAGGATTTCCTGGTAAGACTTTTTCTTTCGATTCTAAATACTCTTAGAATTATTACGGGGACTCGAAAATTTACCATGCTCTCAGATGTCTCTTCCGCAAGGACTGAGTACTTTAGTAACCGGAAACGGCTCAACACTCTCGGGCGGACAACGCCAACGCATGGCTATTGCAAAGGCTCTTCTGCTACGGCCGAATATTCTGTAAGTCACACAGCTTTTTGCTCACAAGATTCTTTATGCTAAGACTTGTTGTGATTTGAAGTTTGCTTGATGAAGCTACTTCTGCACTTGATGTTGCGTCAGAACAAATCGTCCAAAAAGCTATAAAAGACATGATGAGATATCGCACTACAATCGCCATAACCCATCGACTGAATACCATCGTCGATGCTGATGAAATACTTGTAGTTGACTGTGGCAGGATTATTGAAAGGGGCACCCATGAGGACCTGATGGGAATGGAAGGCAGGTATTGGCAAATGGCTAGGTTGCAGCAACTGGGCGGGACAACCTGAGTGTGCTATTATCTGGACCATTAGTTAAGGATTCCTCCAGTCATGAAGTACCTCCTGCATCGGCAAAGTCGATCTCATTGAATATTTTAATAATCGGATCTGAGAGCAACAAATGGAATGAAGCAGATAGAATACCGTAAAGGGTAGCAAAGAATTAAGTAGGTTGCAACTCCCTCATAATTATAGCACAATCCGTAACATCTAAAGGCTGCCAGGGCTCAGCATTCAAAAAGAATCTAGCGCCATTTCCCACCAATACAACACAATCGCACAATCCTTGCTACATACTTTCCTTTATTTTAACACATATTGCCTGTAGGGTGTCGAGAACAGGGCTTTCCATCCACTCAACTGTACTTAAATCACACGCACCAAAGGGCCCATGCGATCACTAGGTGGCAAATAAGGGTCTCTCTCATCCTGTCTCACCCCATCTAGAATATTCTCACCTAGATCACCCAAGTTTCGCAACCCTAGAACAACGCTCAGATATTTCAGGTTACTACATATTCCTCTTTCCCGGTGTATCTAGCACATACGACCATAGGGTGTGGAGAACAGGGCTTCCCGTCCGCTCAGCCGTACTTAAGCCACACGCCGGCAGGTTAGTAGTATGGTGGGTGACCACATGCGAATCCCTGCTGTTGTATGTTTTTTTTTTTCTTCTTTTTTTCGTCGGGTTCTGTTTTGCTATTGCTTTGATAAAACTGGAGTCCTTTAGGACTTTGTCGTTTTGCGACTCATGACTTGGGTACTAGTTAGTAGTAACAGGGGCCCTGATTGGTCAAGGTGAAAATGAGGCTCTGTTCACCCCGGCCTCGGGTATACACGTGCCTTCCATGCATACTAGTAGTAACTTCATTCTCACCTCTCTCCTCATCTCTTGCCCAACCACCACTTTCCAAATAGAAATTCTTCTCTTCGCCTCGCCAATATTTATCCGCGAATATGGAGAGCACTTCAATTGGTAAGAGGAATTTCCGTCTTGCATGTTTCTCGAAGTTGGCTTATCAACCTCAACAGTCCAAAACGCCTCTCCAATTGTGAGATACACAACCTCTATCGAACCAACCTAGATTAGGGCGGCAACACCTCATGGACCACGGACCTCCCTGAAGACCTCAAGTAATTCACCTCAAGAACAAAGGGGCCGGATAATTTTGCATTTTCTGAAAGCAGGAAACCAGTTTCTTTCATACAGATTCAACAGGCCGCCCAATCTTTCTTGAGATTGGCTTTTTGGTGGCAGTAAAGCCATTTTTTGATAATTGAGTAGCCCTTTACATTCGTACACGACTACCTCAGGATATTCTCTCCCAATTGAATACATGCTTACTAGGCTCTCAGCCATTTGAGCTGTTCTGTTCTCTGGAACCCTTCCTGTCATATTCTTATATTCTCTACTAGTAGCAATAAATACGATTATGAGATATTCTGTCATCGGTACATGAAAAAAGTAGGTGATTATGAAACCATTGGTCTCTAAGTCCAGGAGTTTATAGAAGCGAAAACGGTGGATGGAAAAATCAAGGCCGATTAAGCTGTTCTCGGCGGTAAAATAGAAGGAATCCAAAGCTGCGACATGAGTTAGTGAATAGTAAAATAGCTTGAAGAGATAAAAAGAACCGACCTTGCTAGAAGCTGGAAGAAAAGAGAAATCCAGAACCACGCGTTACCCACGTTATCCACTGATGATCCCACATTCGGAGAGACACCAGCAGGACCGACCTTGTTCGGTGCGAATCCCCGGGCGCAAATTGTGGCAATGGATCCAAGAGCCTGCGCGGCCAGCAAGACGAAGCAGACATGAACTCGAGTCAATGTTTGTAGGAGAATCATTCCCAAACCGACCTGCTGAATCTCATCAAGAACACCCAGCCAAAGCCAAAGGCATCGTGATATAAGGGCACCAGAAGTTAGACCACCGGCCCACGGAAGGTAATAGCCAATGTTAGACGTTCCCCACCACACTTGTGCCCATCGTGGGGCGCCAATACTCAGGCCGAAGACAGGTAAGATCCAAGAATGTTCTTTGGACAAGAACCGGAAGAGGACCATCACAGCAACCCAGACAACAATGAAGAATAACACAACCAGCACGACAACTTCCCATGTTTTGGCGTGATTGGAAGACCAGAGGAAGGACCAATTGCGACCGAATGCCGAAGCAAGGAACCAATTCTGAATAATGACCATGAAGAAGAACCAGAGGACAATGCGGCGGCGGAAAAGGGAGGTGTAGAAGAAAAGGATCTTTCCGGGGGCTTGACGGTAGTACCTGGGCAGACCCAGAGCAAGTAGCACTCCGATGATAAAGCACACTGCAGCAATGGGCATGACCACCGCCGTAAGTTTCCAGCTACTCAAAGCAGCTGTTGAAATTCCTCCTACTTCCACTGCAGTGACCCTAGAGCTCCAATACCAGAGAGCGACAGTGTAAATTTGTTGAAGGCCTTGGATAAGACTTGCACGGAACATCCAGTCTTTCACGGGAACGGCACCCTGGTCACCAAAGTTGAGGGCAAAGAACAAAGATCCACTAGAGGATGCGGCAGAATATACACCTGCGGCGATATTCTGAGCCCATGTCTGACCAAGATTTGAAAGCGCATATGGCGAAACACCAATGATGATGAAGGCCATCGAGTATATAAACCAAGGAAGCGTGAGAACGATCACGGATGGGAAGCGGTAGAAGAGGAACCACCAGACAATGGAAGAGAGACAGTAAACAGCCGCAATAATATAAAGTTTGACGGCAGTTTCACCGACTGTGCCCACCAGAAGTGTGATTTGTGCCGAATTTGTCGCAATGATCTGACCAAGACCCAAGAACAAGGCGTAAACTGGCCAGTTTCCAACACGCCATCTCATGAATCTCTGGATTGCAATTGGCCTCTTATATCCAAGGCGAGAAAGCCATTGATCAATATCGTCTGATCCATTTGAATCTGGGTTATCGGCGGCCTGCGGGAGGCTGTTGCTCTCCGAGTCATCCACAACCTCGTCCAAGTCTGTTCCGGTCACGGGGCGCTCTTCAAGTTTGGGCTGCTTTTTCAATTGTGCGTCGGTATACATGTTGAAAAACTTCTGCTCACTCTTCATCAGGTACACCTCGATACAGTGATCCGTGGCGGAGTTCTTCTTATTCAGATTGGCAAGCTTTTCCTCAAAGCGCCGCGTGAAATGACCCATGCTGTCTGTGAAAGTCGGGTCGACCTTTTGCAAATGGAATACAGGTGTTTCATGGTCCGCAACAACGGAGGGTAATGAAAGAACAGAAACATTCTGTGGGGGTGTAACAAAATTGTACTCGCCAGGACTCGTATCGTGAGAGAGTCGGGGAGATCGTACTGGTGAAGAATCTCGGGAAACGAAACGAGACGATTCTGTGGTCGATAGATTTGAGTCGTTACGGGAGTGACTTCTGCTATCTCCAGAAGATTGAATGACTTCCTGAGATCCGAGGGCACGCTTTACAGCGGCCACTGCCTCTTCGGGGAGATGAAGTTCTCCTGAGGGGTGTCAATGCCATCATCCTCGGCATCCGTGGCATCCCCCTCTGTCGTTCTCTCAAGCATCTGGCTCTCTCTCAACGACCTTTTGACCAGACGCTTCCTCCCTTGTCCGGGCCCGGATCGTCGACCAAGTGACAACTGTCGACGGGGTGAATTTTTGCCGGTATTTTCGGTATCCTGCATTTCCCTGAGCTCGGCTGCTTGTAGCTCTAAAAGGGACGGTTGGACAAGCTGATTGTTTCTCGCTTGGGGGGGTTTCTGAAGCCCCGAGTGTAGAATAACTCGACATTGGGCGAGATCCAGGAGACGATTGAAGGCCTTGTACATCCCAGTAAATATGCGATTCCCGTGATGGGCCTCTGACAGTGTCCTTGTTCTTGTCGTGATGAGTGTGAATTGCCGTCCGTTGCAGAACTTCGAGCTTTCGAACCCATTCAAGAACAGGGAATCTTTGTTTGGCCGAGTTGAGGCGCATTTCTTCTCTAGTCTTTGGCGATGAGTCCAAGGCGGATCCAATAGCGGTTCTCAATTGGTGCAAAAGATGGCGAGCCGAATCGGATTCAACGGTATACCACCATCCCGGCATCTGTCCAAGGCCTCCGATGCGTGCACCAATACCCAGGGCACCTTTGCGACCGAACTCAACAGCCACCAGGCCGAATGGTTCGTCTCGGGACGGAATTAGAGCGAAATCAGCCCCAGAGAAAATGAAGGGAGGAAGTGCTGTAAACTCGGGCTTTGAGAACACGCGACCGGGGAACATTTCCATGATACGCTCCAGTTTGACAGCAGCTAGTCTTCCATAAAGGTCAATGACGGGGCCGATACAGATTACCTGCACATGAAGTCTAGTAGATAGGACACTGGGCAGAATATCGGCAATCAAGTCCACTCCCTTTTGCTTCGACCATCTTCCCACAAATACTAGAAGATCAGCACTGGCATCCTCGTTCAGGCCCGCCCATTTCTGTGCCTGGAGTCTATCATGGCTCGATTCCGCGTCCGTCTGGACCGAAACTTGCACATCTTCCTCCTTAGTATCGGCTGGATCGGGGTTCGGCAAGCTGCCGATGTTGTTCAGACTCCAGAAAATTGGGTATCTGGCCCATGAGCGTTTGCCGTATTTGTTAGATACACCGACTGCGCCAAAGCCACGCTGGTGGAATCGTAAATAGCTTGCACCGGTGTGGAGCAGGTTGAAGACGTTGCCAAACTGACAATATTTGGTTGCGGTCTCAATCGAAAGGTTAAAAACAGAACACACTTCTTGCTTCTCCTTTTGGGTCCGAAGTGGCCAAAGCCCTTGGAATTCGGCGTTGTGTAAGGACAAGCAAACTGGAATGGTTCGTGTGGGCAGGAGATACAGCGGAGCTAAACATCCATGGAAATCGTTGATATGATACAAATCGATTTCAGGCGCTCGTTTTATTGTCTCTGCAATACACTGGTTCCAAGCAGAGTAGTAGATTGCCGAGGGCAGGTCGTCCATCCTAGGTGGATAGACCTCAGTTTTCGTTTGCTGCCGGAACACCGGAGCATCCAGCAGAACGTAGGTGATATTATCCACAACGTGGTACTGAACGTTGATCAGGTATGGTTTGTCCAAGATTGTCACCACGTATGGTTCAACTGGGGTGTCTGTAGGATAATCGACATCACCAACACATGGTACCACCCAGATGAGGTTCTGGTGCTTCAGGTTCTGCCCCATGAGCTGAGCCATGACACCAAGCCCACCAATCTTGATCTTGATATTCCAGTCTTGGATATCATACTCCATGGTAGCTATCAAAACGGTGCGTCTCTGGTCATTTGCGCCTGCCACGGCAATGTCTGTCGGAACGCCATTCTCAGAGAGTGAGCTTTCAAGGTCCTTCTGTGTGGAAAGCCTGTTTTTGACTCTGCGGTAAAGAGCCACGGGTAGCTTTTCATCCTTTGCAACATTGCCATCTTTGTTAAGCTTGACACGGTAGAAGGTCTGAATGAAAATGAAAATTCCGGCCAATCCCATCAAGATCGGGACAGCCCAGAGAAGAACATAAAGCACAAGTTGAGCCCAACCGCTTCCAATAGGAATCAACTCATACCTCAGGTTGGCGTCATTGAGAGAGATCTTCCATCCAAGATGCGGGAATGGAGGCAGATTGGTGATGTTGATAACGTTGGATGACAAGTAAGAGGGGGGAAGTTTTTGCACATTAGAAGAATTTCCAACGTCGCCGTAAACTTCTGTTGTGTCAGGGATGCCTCCCTTGTCAATACCCCAGACGTTCAATTGTCCTACCGATGGCCACTCGTAGACAAAGTCATAGTTCCAACGAGAGGTCTCGGTGTTGTACTTCATTTCACTCGCCAATCCTTGGTCGTATCCATATTGGTTGAAGGGGCCGTTGAACCACAAGTGAGGAAATCTCCGAACGCCATCGCTTTCCCATCCAGAGTCACCTTCCTGGATATAGTCACTGCTCCCGGTGAGTCTGGAAAAGTATTGCACTCGGACATGTGTTCCCTTCCACTTCTGCTTGTCTGTTCCAGTGAAAGCCGAGACATCAATGGTCGTATTGCCACCTTCATATGATGCCCACTTGGACCATGTACTCCCGAAATCTGTGGTGTATCGAAATTTATCCGCACCCGCAGCACTATGCTTGACGAAGAATCCATCATCGGATCTGTGAAGCAAGCTGGTAGAGTAATTGGAGAGTGGAGTTATGAGTGGATTGTTCTCGAGACCGACGCGGAAGAGGAACTTGTCGGTGGAGTTGGTGTAGACTCCAGACGAGGAAACATTAGCGACAGTAAGTTGGTGAATACCGTGGTGAACATTGGTCACGTTCGCGGACCAGGTCCACGCAGTAGGGATCTCGCCGATGAAGTTGTTGCTAGTTGTTCGGGCGGATATCTTTTTGCAGCTAACACTGTCTTTATCAAGAGAGGCAGTGATCCCCTTCTCAGTTGTCGAGTTCAGAGTGATCGCCTTGGTAATGCTGGTACAATCCATCTCTATCGAGTAACCAAGTTCAATTGGCAAAGTCTCGCCCGTGTCTTGTGAAGAAATCAATCGAGAATCGTGACCAAGTGAGAAGTCGGTGACAGTAGGACCAGGCTCCACGAAATCGCTCTTCTTAACATACGCCCGATATTCCCAAGGAAGAAGTTCCATGCTCTTCACACAGCCATAGTCGCTCTCGGGTCCATCTTGAGGAGTGAGCTCGTCATAAGGATAGAAGAGATTCTTCAACTTGGTCCCCGACTTGAATGGAGACAGCAGAGCAGCGCTCTTGTTACTGCAGTCACCGCCAAAGGTTTCTGTCGAGTTTCCATTTTGATACACCAGCCAGAGTGTCTCATTGGATTCTTGTGCTTCTTTTTGGACACCTGGAAAGTAGCTTCGCAAGACTGACCAAAGACCCGTCACTGTGGGAGTTGTAGATGAGCCAGGCAAAAATATGTCCTTTGTCAGTTGGGAGATTGTACTGAGATACAAGCCATCATTTGCGACCGGGTAATGCGCCCGAATCTCGAACATCCGCTTCATGATGTTGCGAAGTGGATGGGCAGGGTTTCGCTGATCATATGTGACAGTTATGTCATTGCAACCATCTCGTCCCTTTTCAATCGGGAAATCGTAAAACTTTGACGTGTTCAGATTGAAACAACCATTTGTCCACCATGCGGTCTGATAAGTCATGGGTTGCCGGCCAAAGAGATAGTTCGATGCAGTTGCATCAAAAACATACATCGCCTGCTCTTCCCCCCACAGAATAAGAGGAATTCCAGGCAGCTCCAGTGTTACAATGTAAAGACCCAGAAGATACTTCTCTGTGCCGTTCTTGATCGAAGGCCAGCGGAAGTTGTCCTGGTTGGATACACCGTACATATGTCTGGGATCCAATTCTCCTGTGAACGCATTGATGAAATCGTTCGTAATGAGCATTTCGTTCCATGCTTCGATGAAATCGGTCGGCAAGTCAAATCCAGCGACTAGATTACCATCCATTCCCAGAAACCGAGTCATTGAACGGTAGATTGTGTAATGGAATGCCGAGGCATCCAACGCTTGCAATCCATCGTCTCTCAGGAAAGCTGCATCTGAGTCATTTGTTAATTTGACGCCAGCACCTGCTGAGTCTGGCCGCTGATTTGGCTGACGTCCGCGCCCAAGATAAAGACTTCCGAATGTATCTCCAGCCGTGATCTCTCCGGGAAGAAAGAAATTGTGTTTGCCGTACTTCTTCGCGCATTCTCGGTAGACAGCAGTGATCTCACTCAAGGGCTCGAGAGTTGTCTGCACAGCCTTATCGAAGCGGAATCCATCGACATCCAAACTTGCAATTTGAGCACAGGAATGTTGAGTGATGATGTCGCGGATCGGTTTATGCCATTCGCGTAAGCGATCCTGCACCGAGGCAAACTTTGTGAGCTGGCGTTGCCAATCAGGGAAGTTTCCAAATGCCTCCAGCTCTCCAAATTGATCAAAGTCTGAGTTGTAGCAACCTGTCAAGTCCTCGGGCCCGCCTGAAGTTATCGGAAACCCAGTCTCGTCCCAGAACTTGGGAAAGTTGCAGGTATCGTTATAGTCGTTGCCGAATTGGAAATCGGCGTATCGTCTCTCGCTGACCCATTCGACTTCGTATTCGTGAGGATTAAAATCGGCCGAATCGTTCAGGTGGCCTTTGAATCCGACCAGATTACTCAGTCTTCATTCCCGGTTTAGGTTAGCTTATAGATGTCCAAAGTGTTTCGAGAAGTAGGACATCAACTTACGTAGCGACCGTATTGTCCACCAGGACGTACATATCACGCTTGTGGATCTCTGCAATAGCCCGCCTCCAATCTTCTAGTGTACCATGATGCATATCCAGAAGGGTCGTGTCGGTCGGTGAATAGCCATCGTAAGCCCAGGGGAGGTTCATCAAATAGGTTCCGGCGAAGTAAATAGCCTTATTCAAAAGACTGGATTAGCGATGGAGCTTTCCTCGGCATAGCCTATCTTTGACTTACCTTGAATCCCATTCCTTGAATATAGTCCAGTGTATCCAGCAATCCTTCCAAATCCCCGCCGTGTCGCATTTGATTGGAGTCGATGACATGCTCAAAGGTAGTCCCGTTGATATCGTCATTTGTTGGGTCGCCATTGGATATCCTGTCGAGAAAGATCGTGTAGACAGGGAAGCGCCAGTTATCCGGTGATGGGTGATATTTATGGTTCGGCCATTCTCCCCAGTAATCGATTGGGGCTGTAGCAGATTGGTTTTCGTTAACATTATAATCGGAAAGTGACTCGTCGTAAGGCCAAGACAAGACCAGTGTGCTCAAGAACGAAAGTATTAACAACGCTGAGCGCTGCATATTGCACATCGGGCGCCTGATGAGCCTGTAAGAGCTCCTGCCACAAGTAACTGTGCGACACGACGTGAACGAATGAAGTTATCTTGATACGCTGAAAATGAAACATAAATTGAAAAAATGGGTTGGAAAAGATTTAGGAAAAAGCGAAAGTGAAATGTATACGAGAATTGGATTCAGAAGACAGAAAGTACATGTCTACATCAGTCTACCTGCGACAGACGTTCCAAATTGAAATCTTTTCGAGTACTCTATACATGGCGTCAGACCCTTATCGGGCCGAGCGGGACTGGTAGGAGTCGGTATGCTCCGCTATACAGGACAGACCCACGAACCGCAAACCTATCGGCCACGCTGTGTGGGCACGTCTTAGGTGGGTGTCTCGGATAGATCCCATGAAGGATCCCACGCGGCTGATCGGTGAAAATATGCCGATCCAAAGTTCAAAGCTCTTTGGCCAAGATGCAGCTGAGGCTGTCAATTTTACTTGCAAAAGTCTCTTCTGCCCAGTTTCTTTTTCGTTCTATATCTGGTAGAAGAAAATTACCAAATGGGTCTTTGCTTACATCTTTCTACGGTTATTTTATCAGGCCGGAATTATTATTATTTTTTCCCATTGTTTCACCGAACATCGAACAACGCTCCAACAATCGCCCCACAGCTACAACTCCGTGTCTGAGGCGTCAGAAGCAGAAACCCGCCAACCCCCCCAATACATTTTGAGTGAGCCAGTAGTAAGGATGATAGATCTGGTTTCCAGGCTGTTGAACGGTATTCTTTTTATAGAATCCCCACTGACCCCTCCACCTCCCAATTCGCATATATTAAAAGCTTGAATCGGTAAGCCTCCCGACCCGCTTCGCTTTTTGCCCCAACCCTCTCGGCTTGCCTTGGAATCCCGATCCAAGGGCATGCACATATGCAAAGAAGCCAATTCTGGTCGATTTCGTGGTTCTGGACACTCTGTGAGCATGTTGATATGTAAATATTTGATTTTGAGTTTTGGTAATGAATTTCTCGAGGAAGTTCGTGTCTCACTTCAATATGCAAGACGAATGCAAGATAAATGCATCTAGATCCTTGTTCAAAGTCTGATAATTAACCGACCAATTATCATAGATGTGACAGGGCTACAGGTCAATCCACTGGAGTGAATTAATCGTAAGATTGCTGTATCTTGAGCGTATCGGCCCCTGGGGGTTGAGCTAAGGAAGAATAGGACTAATAGAGCGAAAGCAAGACAGATAGGCTGGTGTGTCGCGTCAGAGTGTCCGAATGTGGCTGAATGTGCGTATCTGAATCAATAGGAAAAATGCCTCACTAGAGCAGTACAAATGCGTGGAAAAAGGAAGCAGAAGCGTGAAAGTAAAAGGTCTGAAACTGTGATAAGAACTTGAAAGCTGAAAGTGGTGGAGTGGGTCAAGATTGCTCACCGGAAACCTAATTCCGGCTATAACGCCAAACATCGCCACTGTCTTCAACAATTCTCCGATATGGTGTAGTGGCTAACATCGCCGTCTCTCACACGGCAGCCGGGGGTTCGATTCCCCCTATCGGAGTTCTCTTTTTTCTTTTTCATTCGGATGATTGTGTAGTTTTTTGTGGTTGTCCTCTCATGATGGATAAGCAAATACAACACACCATGAAAAGTTAATTAGGTATATTTAGCAATGCCAATACCAACTTGAAACTAGCAATATCTGTCACCAGATGCTCAGGAACTCGAGAATTTCAAATTCTAACCTGGAGATTAGATACAGCTTCAGTGGACTTCGTGGTTTAAATGATCTATCCCGACCTTGGAACCTTGGAAGATATATAAAGGTGGTGCCTAGTAGATTCTACCACGTGCGCTCAGCCCTAGGTATTTACGCGCCGATAAGTTTAAATTTCACCTTGGCCTCGGCCGCTATTATTATTATTTTTCATAGCCCTATTGGTATTTCTTCGATTCTGTCTCTTTCCAAGATTTTGAATAGCATCGACTCAAAGGACCTTAATATCCGACCGGTCAAGTCCATGCGAGGGTCATCCTCCAATGTCGCATTCTCACGAAACCTTCCCGAAAGGATCGGCGCTCAATAAGCCTCTTAAAGCTGTGGAACAACAATGACCCGACTAAGTGGGACAACCCGCGGATTCGAAGATGCCTCCGCCAGAAAAGTTCATCTTCAAGTGTCCTCAATTGCAGAATTGAAACTTGAAAGGACTGCCGTCGCGTCAATCTACACCTACGTGGTTGATAAAGAGAACTTGGAGCTCAGGGGTCGCATTTTCGGCATCAACATCCCATTTCGGAAGCTTTCCGCGATCAGAACCCCCTCATTTCCAATTCAATTGCCCATCAATTGAACTGAAGCAGTCATGAAGGGAATCATTGGCGCGACAGCGATTCTTATCGCCGGCGCTACTGCCACTGGCACTTCGTCTGCCTCTGGCTCTGCCCCAACAGGCGCTGAATACGCGTCTGGCTTTGACATGACCAAGAGCTGGGCCAACCTGAGCCCATACAAAGACGCCACTAGCTTCGGCTTGCCTAAGGGTGTGCCTCAGGGATGTGAACTGTCGCAGGTGCACGTTCTGCATCGTCATGCGGAGCGGTACCCCACAGACTACCCTCTTGACGGTGCAGGCATGCAGGACTTTGCGGCCAAATTCACCAACTATAGCAAGGCCCACCCCGGCAAGAAGATTGGTACCGGTCCATTGAAGTTCCTGAATGATTGGGACTATGTAATTGGCTCGGATATTCTGATGGAGACTGGTGCTGCTACCGAAGCTACCTCCGGTGCCCATTTCTGGATCAAGTACGGCCGACTTCTCTATCGTCCTGACCGGGACCATGTTGCTGCTTGGAATGAGTCTCTCAATGTCTGGCCAAACGGGACTGCTCGCCCCAAGCCTGTTTTCCGAACCACTTCTCAAAGCCGTATTTTGGAGAGTGCTCGCTGGTGGCTCAGTGAGTAGAAGTCTCACCCCAGCCTATGCCCTGAAAAACAACTTACCCATTGATAGGTGGTTACTTTGGTAACAGCGGTGCAAACAGCTCTTACGACCAGTATGATCTGGTTGTCATCCCTGAGACATCTCCCTTCAATAACACTCTGGCTTCTTACGAGTCTTGCCCCGGAGATATGACTGAAGGGTAAGCAAGCCTACATCTCGCCCCCCGTCCGACCAACGCGAGGAGGTGACATTAATTGAAGCGCAGTGACAATGCCGCCGAAACTTTCATCTCACAATACACCAAGGATGCCCGTACCCGTCTTTCGCAGTACTTCCCCAAGGACTTTAATTTGACCGCGATGGACGTCCTAGCCATGCAAAACCTCTGCGCATACGAATACACCAGCTTCGCTGGCTCATCTTTCTGCTCGCTCTTTACCGAGCAAGAGTGGAAGGACTTCGCTTACAACGTCGACATCCAGTACTATGGTGACTACGCCTACGGCTCACCGACCGGCCGCGCTCAAGGCATCGGCTACGTCCTCGAACTAGCTGCCCGCCTGCAACACAAGCTGATTACCACAAGCGACACCAGTATCAACTACACATACGACAACAACGAAGCCCAATTCCCCTTCGACCAGCCCTTCTACATGGACATGTCGCACGATGACATTATCTTGTCCGTAATCAACGCCCTCGGCCTCGATCACTTCAAATTCGGTCCCAACGGTCTGCCCAGCGACTTGCCCCATGCTCCATCCCAGCGCGCCTTTGCCCTAAGCGATATGACCCCCTTCGGTGCCAGACTCATGTCGGAGATCTGGTCTTGCCCTGCCAATACTTCGTTCGAGGAGTTGGACCCCGTGCTGTATACCAACCCGACTCTCAAGAGCAATGATACTACCAAGTATATTCGCTTTGTACTGAACGGTGCCCCGCTGCCGACTAAGGGCCTTGTTGGCTGTGAAGGTGCTAAGAATGGGTTCTGTCCTGTGGATCGGTTCTTGCGTGGTGTTCCGACCCTTAAGAAGAATGCTCAGTACCAGCATGCTTGCTTCGGCAAGTATCCTACCGGCCACCAGGTCTCAGATGGTGTTCCCCGCTCTTAAAAGAGTGAAGCACCATTTGTGATGACTGACAGGTGCATTTTCTTGAAGGAAATCGAGTTCAGTGCGCTTTGAATACTTTTGCATAGTATCGCTTTACCTTGTACGGTGTCCATAGTACAAAGTGGTATTCTACATAATCAAGTTCAAACTTACCAAGTCAAGCCGCGAATCTCCCCCAGTCGGTAAGAAATACCCTTAGGCCCTAGAGATCTCAGAGTCGAGTTTCAATTTATTGCTAGGCCTCTATAGAAACCCTTACTTTGAGAATTCGTAATGCCGTATTGGTTTGGGAACGCCCTGGCTGAACCACAGCCTCCACAATACAATCAAATGTAGAATAAAACATGCATATATTTCGTATAGCCTAATTTAAAATAAATATGGTCCGGAAATTAAAATTGTTCATAGCAAGTTCAGGTTCCTTCCGATTCGCTCACTCCAACGCGAACCCTTGGCACGTGACTTTTTCGCCTTTGTCGGATGTCGCGGTTGATTCGATTCAACCGACTGTCATGCAGTTTATAACTTGACTTGATCCCATTTGACCTTTTTCTCAATACATGATTCTCAGAAATATCGATTCTTAAAACTACCTATGAAAAACTCGCTAGTCTGCAAAATTGACTGTTGACGAGGAAGCTAGACTTGGTTCTGTCGCGCTCCTTGTGTCGGCTTTTGGAAGACTGAGAGAGATGTCGGTTCTGGCATAGACTTCCAAACATGGAAAAGCAGCAAGGTTCTCGTGTTGAGAAAATCCGCCCTGCCAAGGTTCGTGGAACCCAACATGGTAGGAGTCGCGTACATTGAATCTAACCCGGTTCAGGCTTGCAATACTTGCCGACGAAAAAAAGTCAAGTGTGATGGGAAACGGCCAGCTTGCTCATCATGTAGTATTTTTAAGCTCCCCTGCGGCTTCGAGGATGCAGGAACAAAAACGAATCGCCCCAGCAGGTGAGTTAAGTTCCCCCTTTTTTGCGTGCCGCCTCAATGAGACAAACGAAACCAACTTGCGATTTTGTAGGAAATACGTGGAGGATCTTGAACAGCGTGTCAGGCGGATGGATGATGAATTGCAGCGGCTGAGACAAAATGAGAAATCGCTTCAGCAAAGTGGCCATAACTTCACACCCCATCGACCCACTACGGACAGGCCTGAGTCTGATCATTTCGACACACGGAAAAGGGGAGAGGGTAATGTTATAATGGAACCTTTGTCCCCAGAAAATGAACCTTCCCAGGCCGATCAGGACACGTCTGATCAGCCATCTTACGTTCTACGAACGCAGGACGGCAAGATGCGCTTCTTCGGTACGTCTATCACATCACTCCTGACGTTCAGAATTTGACTTGATAATTCAGGAGCGTCTTCTGGATTTGGAGTGCATCGCAATCAAGCTTTCAGGATCCCAAAGGGCAAACAGCCAAAGCTGGACCGGGAGCATGCGGCCCGATACAGTGCTACCCAGTGGCCGTTGACAAACTGGATTCCAAGAATCCTTCAAGACACCTTTGAGCATCGAGCCGCTCAGCCTTTGCCATCAAAAGATGACACAATGAGTCTGGTTGCCGAATTTCTTTCTAGCTTCAACCGCACTATTCCGCTAGTCGATGAAATATCTCTGATGAGTTTGGCGGAAAGACAATTCTCCTGGAATCCGGATGATAGTCCCTCATCATGGATATTGCTCAACGTTGTTATGGCCTTTTCTTACAGAGAGCGAGCGCAAGAACCCACCGATGCCAGCAATAACTGGCAAAAATCACTGGGCCACGTCAAAAACGCAATGAATGTGGTGGTAGACCTTTTCATGCGCAATGCCGACCTCCCTGCTGTACAAGGGCTACTGGGGCTGGCTCTTTACTTCCAAGGCACGCCTAATGCTCAAGCCCTGTTCATGTTCGCCGCCTCGGCAATGCGCCTGGCACACTCTATTGGGTTACACCGTAATACTACGTCGGGTTTCACACTTGCGGAGATTGAAGAAAGACGAAGAACATTCTGGATATCATTTATTTTGGATGCAGATATCTCTCTCCGGGTTGGGCGCCCGCCGGCTCAGGACATGGATGATTATAACACGCCGCTGCCAGCCGAGTCGCCTCACGATGGTCGGGGTATCATTTCTATTAATGGAACCTCGATCAACTTCTTTCGTCAATTGGCTCAATTTGCAACAGTACAAAGACTTATATATCGGCATCTACAGACCGTAGCCGTCATCCAAAAACCCAAGGAGGTAGCCTTCGAATCGGCCAAGGCTTGCGAAGAAGCCTTATTGCAATGGAAAACTCCTATTCTTCATATCTTTGAGCCAGAAAAGATATTTAATTCTGAACCAAATAACTCTAGGGAACACATCCTTCGATTGAATCTTGCCTACCATTGTTGCTATGCAAATCTCCGCCAAATGCCCTTGGTTACGACCTCTGCCAACGATTCATCCAATGAGTCCCAATCCGAGGTTGACAAAGGCGTTGCAGCACTCTGCGTACGCTCCATTGATTCTGCCCGGTCTGCCCTTTCTTTGCTACCGTACGTCCGTTTGCTGGCATCTGACTACAGATGGTGAGTTGGTTAATAGCGAATGTTCACAAACGCCATCTAATCTCGAACCAATAAGGAACGTGCTTTATTTCTTCGCCACAGCAGCTGTTGCATTGTCATCTGAAATTCACACTCATTCTGCCCATAAGAATTCCCATCGTGATCTAAGCATGATTAGCGAAGTGACAAAATTCCTCGCAAATGTTTCTTGTGAAGAACCAGGCACTTTTGTCGATTTCATATTGAGTGTATGCTCCGATTTGGAACACTCTGCCAGATGCGCTTTCCACCAAGCACAGAACGATGCCATTGATCCAGACGCAACCAATCTCAACGAAAATTTCAGCAATACAGACAGCGCTATGCCTGAGCAGCAACAGCAGCCTCGTGTCTACCCTGACCAAAGTGTCTTTAATGAGGTTGATCTTCTTACTGACACTAACCCCGAGTTGTTCAATGCACAATGGTCAGTCCCACCGTTCTGGAATTTACAAGACATGTTTATCGGCATGCCATCATCTTCGAATTGAACAGAGGGAAAATAAATGCATTTGTTTGAGACTTTCGAGTTGATCATTATTCAACGGCTCGACGCCACGGTATACAAATCAAGGACATGTTCTGTATTAAAATGACTTGATAATGCGATGAGACACTTCTTATGGCAATCTACCTGTTAGATATCAATGGTCCTTTATATTCAGAGCCAGGTTGATGAGCGGTCATGATGGCAATGAGGCACGGGTGGTGATGTCCACCTTGGTGTTGATTCCTCATCCCCGAGTCGCGCAACAGGCTTCAAGATAGTCTGGCGTTTCCAGAATCCCCCTTCGAAGGTTGTCATCAGCTTCGAGTCTTCATCCAGATAACCAGGAAGAGCTTTCTGCCACCCATTCACAACCGATACCAAAACCTCCGAGACGTACTGGTCCGGGGTAGTGTCTGGGAACGCAAGGCGCTTGGCGGTATCTTGGACAACGTCGATCGGGTACAAACCAACTTCCTGGTCCAGAGATATGGCATCCGCAGCAACAAGGGAGCTAGTAACGTGATATGAACCACCATTTATCGCGCGATCGCGAATTGCCATCATGGCTGCCAATGCGCCCACAATTCCAGTAACCATGTCGGAGACCGGGAGAGGTGGTAACACACTCTTTCCTTCTTCGTGACCCTGCGATCTGCCCATAACATAGGAGCTTCCGGATGCGGCATCTCCGATTTGCTGCCAGCCCGGTCGTGCATGGAAAGGACCATCCGGTCCATAGGCATTTTCGTCAACATAAACGATTCCTTTGTTTCTCTTGGCGGCTAATTCCAAAAGGTCATGTAGGCCGAGGCCCCTGTTTTTCAAAGATTCCATTCGGAAGCCTTGAATGAAGATGTCAACATCGGCGAGAAGCTCTTGGAGACGAGTCATGTCTTCCGGCTTGGTAATGTCAAGGTCAATGGTCCGTTTTCCCGCGTTCAAGACAAGTTGCAACACCTATGCCATGAGTATATTGTCAATGTTATGCTCACCCGGGGGACCACAAGGCAACTTACATTCAGGTCGATCAGTCTGCTACAATTCACCCGGATAACATCGGCTCCGTAAGATGCCAGCGTGACACCGATCTGAGGACCGGCAATAATTCGAACCATCTCCAGGACCTTGATTCCGGCAAGCGGGCGATGATCAGGTAGATCCTTGACGAGCGGTACGGGGGGTGTTGATTTAGCATATTTCTGTTCGGCAAAATTCACCAAAGGGTGCATGTTCAGCCTTTTTCCCATCTCAGTCTTCCTCCAGCCTTCAGGTGAGTAGCAAATACTTCCACAGAGACCATGGCGCACGTTGTGCATCTCAAGCTCATCCGGGCTCCACTGAAGGATATGTTTTTGAATATAGTCGTAGTATTCCTGAGGCCTGTCGAATTTGACGCTGGCGTCAATTCCCATAGACTCGAGTGTTTTTGCAGCATCCAAAGAACCATGCAACTGATACCAGACTTTGGGATCTTTGGTTTGGAAAATCGCCGTCGTTCGGCCAGCGATGCCCTGGAATACACCATGCTCATAGTCTTTGGGAAATAAAGACCCCATTTTTCCCGACTTCATCCATGCCGACATGTCCAGGCCTTCGATGTGGGTGGTGAAGACGGAACCAAGCCAAATTCCAGCGTGGTCAGTGTCCACTGTGACACTGCCCTCTGTCACAGGCTTTCCATCACGAAGCTCCAGCAACTCATTTCCGACTAGACCGGCCATAGCATGAAGCACGGCGCTCGTAACAGCGGATTTAATTGGGCCTGGAACCATGGGCTTTGGCTGCCCCTCAAAGTGAACAGTGTCCCATGCGGCCTTGTTCTGGGTGAAACCAGGTGTTCTGGACGCGATGATCTCGAATACCCGCTTGGCATCTTCTGGCACGGGAAGGACAGTCTTGTCGATAAATGTGCCTGGGCCGTACACATCTGTGCCGGGAATTGTTTCGTGGGGAATGGCCATGTTGGGTGAAATGAGTGTGTCCGGATGTACAGTAGGATGGAGAGCGTCAATGCCGATCGAGTTATGAAGTTGAAAAGATCCGCCACGGAACTATGGGGTTAAAAAGGTTAATAACGAAGTTGACATCAATAATTACCAAAGTGAATATTCCCCCACTAGATATTGTACCCCTATTGTTTTCTCTCGGCCCCCACGGCCCGTGCAGCCAACTCTCCGTGGGCCACGGGAAAAACCGCCCGATGGCCCGCCTCAGCCCACCTAATGTAAGGTAAAACCTGATCTATGACTACCTCGGTCGAATCATTGCAAATTATTACGTTACCCCACAGCGCCGAAAAAGTAGTCCGTGGGCCTCGGACCACGGATTTTGGCATCCCTCCTTGCTTCTTGAGAGTGTTGAAACACGGATATAAGATGTGCTTTGGGTCTCAATTGAGAATTGCCGTAGATCCTTTCAAAGTGTTCCATTAGGTTATTCAGCTTCGATCCAAATCTTAAATTTAAATTCGCTCTCTGTCATCAAAATGGTACTCGATACTGAAAAACGACCTGTGAAAGTAGCCAACTGTTCCGGCTACCATGGTATGTTTACATAGTTTACCCCACTGAATACCTTCGGGCTCTTTATTAAATCTTGCGGGGTAGGGGACCCGGCTTTCGAAATGTACCGACAGGCCACACTGGGCGATGTTGATTTTATTACTGGCGACTATCTTGCTGGTGTGTATTTACATTCTACCTTCCATCGGTAACCTACCGGATTAGCAGCTGATATAGTATCCCAGAGGTAAATCTGGCCAATAACGCCCAGGCTTGGAGAAATGGAGAGCATCCGGGGTATGAACCAACCGCCTGGGATGGTCTTCAGCAGACAATAGATGTTATTGCCCAAAAAGGGATCCGAGTTGTCATCAATGGGGGTGCTCTCGATCCCAAAGCACTTGCACTAAAGGTGGAGACTTTGGTCAGTGAATGTTCTTTTTTGAATCGACATCTATCTGTAAAGACTTGGGATCCAATAGCTGACCCTTTCGATTTACTAGGTTTCCGAAAAGAAACTCAATATTCGTGTTGCGTATCTTTCGGGTGATGACTTATATCCAGCTCTTGGCCCAAATATGCCAACCACAAAGGAGGAATTGCGGCACCTAGATTCCACCAACATTTCCACAGCACCAGCCGAGCTTACTTATGCGTTTCTCAACAATGGTGGGGACCCAGTTCCAATGATCTCCGCACACGCATATCTCGGAGCTCGAGGAATTGTCGAAGGCCTGCGACGGGGAGCTGACATTGTCATCTGTGGTCGAGTTGCTGATGCCAGCCCTGTTATTGCTGCCGCTTGGTTCTGGCATGACTGGTGCGAAACAGACTATGACGAGCTCGCAGGATCTTTGATTGCTGGCCATCTCATTGAATGTTCGGCATATGTGACTGGTGGTAATTTCGCTGACTTTGATAATTATGACCTGGATAGCCTTATAGCGCCAGGGTTTCCAATCGCTGAAATCGCTAGGGATGGCACATGTGTGATTTCCAAGCATCCCGGAACAGATGGGTTCATTAACGTAGATACTGTTCGTTGTCAATTCTTGTACGAACTGCAGGGAAATACGTACCTCAACAGCGATGTCAGCGCCCATATTGCCGACGTACACGTCGAGGAGGCTGGGAACGATCGGTATGTGTGCTGTGGATGAAGCGGCTGCACCCTTGAAACCGTCTCGGATTTCATTACAGTTAAGTATACCTGAACTGATTAATGAATTACAGCGTATTGATATCCGGCATTCGAGGATCACCCCCACCGCCGACAACAAAATGTGCGATCTTTTACCAAGGAGGATATGAAGCCCAGCTTCTTCTCAATGCGACTGGATATGGTACTCCCAAGAAGTGGGATCTTCTCGAAAAGCAACTCCGTCACTTTATTCCAGCAGATATCATAAATGATCTGGAAACATTAGAGTTTCAACGGTAAGCAATCGAGCAGATCTAAAGTGGCTTCATTGGGGCGCAGAATAATGCTAACATATGGAACTAGAGTCGGAGTCGCCGCTCAAAATCCAAGCTCTCAGCTAGACAGCACAACCTACCTTCGAGTACTCAGTACGTCGAGAAAGCAGAGCGCTGTCATTGCCGTAGCAAAGGCAATGGGAAATATTTCTCTCAGGCATTTCTCTGGTATGTACAAGATCCGCTGCATTTTGTTCTACATAATTCATAAAAGAAAATGAAAACGAAAATGAGAAAAACTAACAATAGGCTCACAACAAAGGTTTCCACGCTTCGTTGGATATGCGAACAGCAATTCCCAGACCATTCCTTGCCTACTATCCTGCAATAGTCAGCCAATCAGATATCAACGAGACGATCAACTTCATCGACGGACCGAAGATCTCATCTTTCGGGACCGGGCACCCAGCCCGATACGAAGAACTTGGCACGCGCGATACCTATGATCCCAAGGAGCCACAGATATATGCCTGCGATACTAAACAGATTAGACTAGGGGATGTCGCCCTAGGTCGATCAGGAGATAAGGGTGGGAATCTCAACGTGGGGTTCTTCCCTAAAAGCTCTTGTCATTGGCCTTGGCTGCGGGATTACATGACCAAAGATCGTATGCGCCAGCTTATTGGAACAGACTGGGATGACAGTTTCTTCATCGAGCGTGTTGAGTTCCCTCATATACACGCTGTGCATTTTGTTGTTTACGGAATTTTGGGTCGCGGTGTGAGCAGCTCTAGCCGCCTTGATGGCTTCGGAAAGGGCTTCTTGGATTATGTTCGGGATAAATTTGTTGAAGTGCCCGTTGATATTTTCTAAAATTGAACGTCATTGAGTTGGTGCATACTGCTTCAACGTTGAAAAAAGGGTCATGATGAAGCGAGCGTAGCTAGATTGGATATGTCGGAAATACACCGCCTCATCCAGATCACGCAACCTTCACTTAAAAACTGGCAAAACTTTCTCCACCGCCTAACCAACAGAGCCGCACTAAATGAGCTTTAATATTCAAACTCACCATCAATTCAATTCACTTGCCCTCTCATTTGTCTATATAACCAGCGAAATGGCCGTGGAGAAGAGGAACGTCATATTCTTGGCTATTGTCCTTGAGATCGAGGGACGCGAGGATATCACTCTTGACATCTCTACTCCGGACTCGCGCAAGAAGCTATCCGAGCACCCCGTTACACTCAAAGAGGGCGCTATCTACCAACTGAAAATTGTCTTCAGGGTGCGCTTGGATGTCATTCGTGGTTTGAATTACTTTGAAGAAAAGAAACGCCAGGGCATTCTCATCGAGAAGAGCGAAACTCTCATGGTGAGTAGCGACGTCATCGTCTGTATATTACGCAACTAACAGAGCTAATAGGGTGCATATGCCCCTGTTCTAGAGGGCCAACCTGACTTTGAAGTGACATGTGAGTTAACAAGCACCTGGGGGGCTTCCCTTATATGAAACTAAAACCTTTCTATCAGTTGGTGGCGAAGAAGTTCCGTCCGGCATGGGGGTCTTTGGAAGATATGATGTAACGTCTTCTTTCGCGGACGAGAAAAACCACTATCTTGACGTCCAGTGGGCCTACGAGGTCACGGAGGACTGGTGAAATAAGTCAGTTCGAGTTATACATAACGATAGCAACGCACTATCCAAAATACGCTGCGGATGCTTAACGAGAACATTGAAAGTTCTTGCATGATTCATAAATTTAATACCTACCAGTAGATAAAAGACATGCATCAAATATGTTCCTGGGGCGATATTATGGGCCATTCAAGGGATAGAAAATCACCAGCATAGCACGTCGGTTGTACTTATATTCCCCGCGCCGCGCGTCACTCCGGCATGATATTTCAAGTTATTTACCTACTAGTAGGTTACAATATAAGCGCCAAAACTGGAATTGGCCTTCCCATGTTTCACACCATGATGGCATATTGGCCCTGTGAAAAATTTTCCTGAGGATTATTGCTCACAAGGACACTTGTCTCTTACACTTACTTTCGCCTGTGCATTCAGCCCCCCCCAACGGTTACATCTTTTGAGGTTCGGAAGGGCTAAACGGATGTAGTATGTAGTTAAAGCTCACCAAATAGTACATGCATGAAACGGAGCGCTCTATCATAGAACATATTTTGATCCATTTTGCGCCCCAAACGCTTGATCTCGATCTATATGAGGTGGAACAGAAGGATCTGGCCTTTGGTTATGATTGAGTCAGTATGATCAGTCGATCATGCCTTTTTCAACGTAGCAATGCGAAGGCCAATGATAGACGATGATAAAAGATCCTGCAATCAAAATATAAAGACTTGGCCCATTGGAACTCTGAAAATATGGATGACTTCCTCAAGAAGCTGTGAGTTGAAATATCTTGTATTGTTCCCACGTGAACTATATAGTGAAATTGACAAAATCTAGAGATGACAGCATTCCTACGGACTATGACGGGTACTTCATTGATTTCCTCAATAGTCAGATTGATGGAACATACGTATGGTTTTGCCCAAACCATTGACGATTCGAGCCAGTCCGCCATTACCCACAATTACGAGGATCCTTCTTCATCTACTAATATTTTCGTGGGAATCCCCCTCTGCGATCTTGACGCCATTGAGGAGTTTTAGAGATCGCATCATGATGATTGGGATGGTATTATAACGACTGCACAGGTGAAGCTACCATTTACTCCTCCACTTGATTTACTAGTATACTAATATATTGCGCGTTTCCCAGGGCACTGCTCAATACATTGCTCAAGAAAGCTGTGCGCAATACAACATCACAATCGACAGCAAGACTCAAAGTTGGCCTCTCAGTGAGGTCGATTTTCAAACAGAACTCAGGCTGCTTTGGCTTTAAGCGGATGGGCTCTGTGAAGTTTAGTTCTATAACTACTATTACCTAGGCGTTAGTGATACGTAGCTCAAAGTTCAAGAGGAGTCCAATTTGAGTTGAGTTATATTTGGCTTATGTGTGATTCATGTACAACTTATCTGTAGAAGAAATTGCTTGGATAGGTAGGGTAGATGAGAAAAAATCCAGTTATAACCTTGGAAATTTTGGAGCATCTGAAGGCTTTTCTAACCAGTATCCGAGAAGATATTCGGAGTTGTTACTAGTAGGTACTTAAGTACATTCTTACGTATATAGAGGGATGTCCGCAATATAGCTGTATAGACCGAAAGCTCGTTACTACTAGCGGGTAACCAATGGGCAGAAAGAACTCGATTTGTATTCGATATAGAGACAGATGCAGGGCCTATAGAAAGACAATATGAAACATGCACCCTGGCAAAGAAACACTATCTTTAGCGCTTCTTGATGCTGACATCGATATTGCTAATTGCCCACAGAGCAATGAAAACGGAGAGCAAGCCACCGAAGAGAGTCAACGGCTTGCGCAAGGCATCCATCAAGGTGTAATCGTAGGTCACCTGTGCCACTATTAGCTATGTTTGAGAAAGGAAAGAAAGAGAAAAGCTTTCGAGTCGTGTGGGAAACTTACAATCAATTCCGCATCCCGCGCCTCATCAGTCAAGCCGTCAACCTCCAGGGTCAACGTAGTCCGACCAAGGGTATCCATGAAGGTCTTGTAAGAGGAAAGACCAGCACGGATCTGGTTTGCACCGGGAAGGCCATTGCTGGAAGAGCCCTCGGCAGTCTGGAATCGGACATTGTGCGCCCCTTCTGGAAGCACAACGCGAACGACAACACGCTCGTACTGAACGCCCTCAGATGCCTTGGGTCCCTGGATGAAGGGAACCTTGAGAACCCACGAGTCGGGCTTGGCAGTCTCGCGCAAGAAGGCGGCCAGATCGTTGTTCCAGCCGACCTTGAAGCTGTAGTTCCAGCCACCGAAGATGGGGTAGCGGGGCTTGAGCTCCAGGTTTCCGGCAGTCTTACCGTTACCGGGGCGGTAGCGGCTGGTCGAGACATTGCCAATGTCGTCAATGAAGTAAGGGTCGACGGAACCGGGCTTCAGAGGGTATGTGATCTCACGGACAGCAGAAGTCGGCGCGCGCTGGTAGTTGGCGAATGTCCAGTCAACACGAGAGAACTGGCTGGCCAATTCGGAGCCGTTGTTTCGTAGCCAGTAGCGGTCCTCGGTGGCCAGGTTTCCACCCCAGTGTGAGACTTCCAGATCACGCTCAAGCAGGTGCACGGTAACGACGGGGTTGGTGAACTCGTAGCGGACGGCGATCGGATACTCGGTGCCGGGAACGACCTTGGCCGTGTCGTAAGGCCCGTAGGTGTAGGTAGCGCCCTTGCGCTCGGGGTCGGCACCAGACTTGAGATCCGAGGTGGTGGTATAGTCGGGGATATCGGTGCTGGGGAATTTGACCTTGGTCTTTTGGGTGATGGTTTGGTAGGCAGAGGGGACGTAGGCAGAGAAAGCGTAGTGGAGATATTGCTTGTCGCTCTGGCCGATAGTCGCGGGGCGCGGGCTCAGCGAGTTCAACACAGAGTAAGAGATTCCCAGGGTGATCTGAGATTTCGGGGCCAGAGGCTCGGGAAGGTGGACAATGAAGTACTGGTTACCACTGTTGAAAGTAGAGTTAGCGATAGTTCCAGAGCTCCAATTACATGGAAATTGTATGGCAGCCATTGTATTTTCTTTTTCGTTTCAATTGGAGCGTACCTGGCAGAAACGACTTCAGTCGCATCGACCACAAATCGGCCCTTGTCGGTAGCCTTCTTATCTCGGACCTCGAAGCCACCTACTCGCTCAAACACATCTGAAGGGAAGGGAATGTAGTAGTCGGTCTGGGCCTGCTTGTCGATATTCTCCACGACAACATTGATGGTCTCGCGCACGTAACCCTTCTCCAAATTGGTGTTTCGAACGAGGTTGGTGTTCTTAAAGACCTGTTGGGGCTTGAAATCGGCTGGGAGAGCAAGTCGGGATGGTGATGTAAGGTTGGTTGCGGCAGCCAGGCTGGACGTCAATAGCCCCAGCACTGTGGCAGTGAAAAACCTCATGATGGCTGAGGAGATCACGCCGAGACAAATTCAATTGCGAAAAAGGTGGAGGGGTCGGAGGGGGTGGTTGATTGAACCAGTCAAGGTGGATGGAAGCTGCTGAGGTGTCCCCAGTCTATCAACTATCAACTATCGCTACGGCAGGCGCGGCGGCCACGAAGCGCACCTCCGCGCGCTTATCGGCGATAACAGCTTCTCCTCTTTTCTATTGCTACCCTGGAGTAAGGTACTTCAGCTACTCTGCCCACTCCATATCCTTCACAATGTTGGTCAGAGCTGCTCTTCGCTCCTGCTGGAGGCAGTCTCCACCTCGGATTCTTGCTCGTCAGCTCCATAACCTACACAGACACCCACAGAGTCGGTTCTTGAATGTATCCGAAGAGGTGCGCGATGCTGTCGCAACAGGCAAGCCAGTCGTTGCGTTGGAGACGACGATATATACGCACGGTATGCTTCTCATCTTTAAATATTATTGCACTTATTCTAGTTCACTACACTGCTACACATGCTAGAATGCTAAACTAACCCAACCAGGCTTTCCTTACCCTGAGAACATCGCTTTGGCAACTCTGTTGGAGTCGGTTGTTCGGGGCAATGGCGGCGTTCCTGCAACCATCGGCATACTAGGGGGTGTTGCCAAGGTTGGCATGAGTCCTGAAGAAATAATCGAGCTGGCCTCGACCGCAGAGAACAAGTCCGCCTTGAAGGTCTCCCGTCGGGATTTGGGGTATATCTGTGGGATGGTAGGTTCCCCGCATCACTTGGCACGCGAGGACGTAACAGCTAATGATGATCCAGGGCTTGGCTGGAAGAAAGATTCATGGTGGCACAACCATCTCTGGCACTATGATTCTCTCTGAATTGGCAGGGATTAAGATCTTTGGAACTGGTGGACTAGGTATTTACACCTTGCTACCTTACTGCCTTTCCATGAAACAAAGCTAACAGTAGCTACCAGGCGGTGTTCACCGCGGTGGTGAGAATTCGATGGATGTTTCCGGTATGCCAGCTCTCTTATGTCTCTTCGGGAGCGTACTTCACATACTTATTCTAATGCTTCTTTCAGCCGACCTGACTGAACTGGGACGGACACCAGTCACCGTCATCAGCTCTGGGTGCAAGAGCTTTTTAGACATCCCCCGGACCCTAGAATACCTCGAGACAGAAGGTGTCTGTGTAGGTACTTTTGCCGATGGACGTGATGGCGCAGTGGACTTCCCTGCCTTCTACACCCGAGACAGTGGAGTGCGAAGCCCCCCGTGTCATCCATAATGAAGCCGAAGCCGCCGCCATCGTCTGTAAGTTTGACTTATTTGATACTCCCCCATCATCCAACTGACCATGTTCCAGATGCGCAATCCAGACTCCCAGTCACATCTGGAATCCACTTTGCCAACCCCGTCCCTCTAGAATACCCGTCCCCAAAGCGGAGATGGACCTTGTCATTGAGGAGGCCGTCCGCCTCGCGGACGTAGAAGGCTACCGAGGCAGCGACAACACACCATTCGTGTTGTCCAAGATCAAAGAACTAAGCGGGGGCAAGAGTATAATCGCTAACCGTGCTTTGATTGAATCAAATGTTAAACGTGCCAGCCAGGTCGCGGTGGAGTTAGCCAAGCTGGAAGCAATGGAGCGAGGAACGTCGGGGTGAGTAGGATGCTTAGATACAGAATGAAAAACAGCATACTAAAGTCCGGAGCTCTTCTTGCGTATAGACATGCCATGCCCGTTTTCCTGAGCCCAACGCCGGAGCAAAACCCAACTCCGAAAGAGAATCCTCAACATATCATCCCCTCTGAGAAAACAACCTCAACCAACTTGAAGCAAACCGACGTACTCGTCGCAGGCTCCCTCGCAATCGACCTCTCATGCGACTACACCCCATTCGACAACGAACGCGCCCAAATCGCACCACTCCCACACACCTCCAACCCAGCCGTCATTAGCCAAAGCCTCGGCGGCGTCGGCCACAACGTCGCCCTAGCAGCCCGCTACATCGGAAGCGAAGTCCTCTTCTGCAGCGTGGTAGCGGACGACTTAAGCGGCCGAGCCGCCCTCGCAACCCTCGAAACAGAAGGGCTAAGCAGTGCAGGAATTCAAGTCCTCCCCGCGACAACCGGGGCCCGAACAGCGCAATACGTCGCCATCAACGATGCAAAGAAAGACCTATTAATCGCGATGGCAGACATGGGCATTGTAGAACTCTCGGAGCAACAGCTCGACCTCGAAGGGTTCTGGGAACCACTCCTAGAGCGCAGCAAACCTAGCTGGGTCGTCATCGACGCGAACTGGCGACCCGATGTCATCGCCAAATGGAGCTCTATTGCCCTTAAACACGGGGCCCGCGTAGCCTTTGAGCCCGTATCAACTGCCAAGTCGCGGCGTCTATTTGGACATGATGCGAGCGGTACTGGTGCGGCGATTGGACCTGCGAATACAATTCCTAACCACTCTGTCAGTCTCGCTTGCCCCAATCGTCTCGAGTTAGCAGCCATGTACGCCGCCGCCAGAGAAGCGCTTTTATTCGACTCGCCCGGGTGGTGGAGCATGATTAATGCGATGGGCTTGTCTCCTACAGGCTCGCGGGAACGTTTGATTGCCGCGACATCTGCTGCTCTCGTTGATGAAGGCCTGCCGCAGCAGTCCATTCAGCTTCTCCCATTCATTCCATGTCTGATCACTAAACTCGGTGATGCGGGTGCTCTCCTCACTCAGCTCCTACCGCCTGGTGATCCTCGCCTTACGGACCCCGAGTCTGCTCCCTATATCCTGGCTCGATCTGAGGTATCTACTGAGGCCTCTTTCGGCGGTGTTTATATGCGCTTGTTCCCGCCTGCTGCTACGTTGGCTCCTCATGAGGTCGTTAGCGTCAATGGGGCTGGAGATACCCTGCTCGGCGTCGTGGTTTCTGGGCTTGCTAAAGCGGGTTCGGCAGCGCGCATTGAAGATATTCTTCCAGTGGCGCAAGAGGCAAGTCGGAGGACACTGACCAGTGCAGGGGGTGTGAGTAAGGATCTTGCTAGCCTACGTTCTCAACTGGAGCAATAGATGGAAGGATGACAGGAGTTGATTGATATCCACTATAGCATAGCGCTTAAGAAATGCATTTCAGATATTTCTATTCATCAACTTCCTCGTGGAAGCTTTGCAATCTTGTTACCTACTCTGCGGTACTAGTGTTGGATCTAGTATCCCGGCTTGCACCAGCACGTCCGCCTGGTCCCAATACAAGCTTTGGTGAACAATCTTATCCGCGCAAAAGCTTGCCACAACAACGATTGTCACCTTAATATCGCGATTCGTAGGCTGGACACCAGGCAGTAGCCACGGTAATTCTGCTGTATGCGAGAAAGAAAAAGATATTTCATCCACAATGCGATCTGCACCGACAGTCCGCGACAACAGACGAAGATGTTGGTTGACTGGACCAGCAGGAAGAAAGGCATGCGAAAAGAAAGACCTCAAAGAATTCACCCCGGATCCTAGAATCAGTTAGTAGCCATAAATGATTGCAAAAGGAAAGAGAGAGAGAAATGCAAAAGAAAAAAAAAAACATACCACCAGCCTTCGTAGGAATACACTCCACACCAGCCTCACCCTCATGACCCTCCGCATCCCCAGCAGAAATCAACTCCAAAATCGCCTCACTCAGCGCATCCGCAGAACACCCACCATCACTGACACGCCCCTCTTTCCTCCCCATCTCCTCCAACAAAAGCGCCCAATACCTCTCCCAAACCGTCTCAATATCAACAACAGCCCAATTGCCCCCAACCTCAAAAGCGCGCCTCAAACAAGCCAACGCCCGACTCCACGCCAAACCTTCACAAACCGTATCCTCCTCCGTAACATTATGGCCCTTGATAACAGCATTGGACCCAGATCCAGAATCACCCGTCTTCCTCGCAGTCGCGAATTCGCGCTCCACAAATCGAAACCCTGCATCCGGGTACGTATAAACGTAGCAGCGATGCCGCTTCTTATACGTGACATCGCCCTCGGATGAAGAAATCGTAATCCACGGCCACAATGTCTCCGGGTCTGTTTTGGGTCCGGGAATATGGATTTGGATGGGGAGGTATGTTGTTGTCGGACCCGGGTCAAAAATAGACGATGTATCACAGCAAGCGGGGACACAATCCTCTGTATTGTATGGGTGGTGTGGGAGAGCCGCGGTGGATGTTAATGGGTAGTAGGCTATTAAAGCGACCAGGCGGGGGAAGGGATTTGTATTGCTTGCGACGAGGTGGTGGGAGGCGAGGAGGTAGTATGCTGGTCTGTTATATGCTAGTGGATGCTGAGTTAGCTGCTGCCGCTTCGCTCTTCTTTCACGAATAACCACACTATATTCATTCGAACCATCCATCTATTTTGAGGGAAGGTACATACCAACAATAGCATACCTCTCCCCAGCCTCGAGTTCATCCTCCCTCAAATGAACCGCATTATCCAAATGTTTCCGATCACGTTCCGGATCCCCACTGCACAAGAATGGCAGATACGAAACATCGAATCCCTCAGCTTGATACCGATGAAGAATGCGCTCGTCAATCTCGGGGGTATCGGATATCAAAATCAAGTGTCTGGGCGAGGGTTCCTCGGCCGGTGCGCGGCGGAGACGTTTATTCGAGCTCACGCTTAGCGAGCGACGTATGTGGCCGTGAGAAGAGGAATGAGCTGGAAGGGAGCCTGATCTTGGTCTTGATCCAGTAATATTTGCTGCTGTAGATTGCTGGTCATCTTGGGTTGTGTTTGGATTGGAGCTTGGCGCTCGTCCGGTTAGACGCCGGAAGACGTTCACCATTGCGGTAAGTATGGGTTGAGAAGTATACTCAACTCAACTCAACTCAATTCAATGGTGTTTGTCTCTTGGGTGGGATTGAGCTTGAAATAAGCTGGATCGTTGTCTTGCCGAGTGATCCGAGGGGAAATTCTTGGATTACATCGGACAAGACGTGAATGTGACTGCCTCTTTGGTGCCAATGCTTAGGGTTTCTTGGTGTGACGTCGACGAGTCTCTCAGTAGTTACTAGTAGTACTAGTAGTATCAGACCACATTCCACAAGGCTGGTTCTCATACGATAGAATTCCAGGTCGGCTTTTAGTTTTAGTTCAATTTTCATATTCATATTCATTCATCCTCATCCTCATACTCATAATCATGATCTATGTGCAACGCGATGTATCCACCTCATCTATACTATCATCTCCATCTCCAATTTACTACCATTTCCACTCCCAGAGTTACTTAGCAACCCCATTAAAACTTAACCAACCACTCCCGATCAGAATCAACCCTCTCCAAAGACACCCCATCATCAACAAGATACCTCAAATACCCCTCCCTTAACAAACTCGACCTAGCAACCTCACAATCAACCCGAATGTCCTCAATAAGCGCCTCCATAGAAACATAATCAAACTCCGGCCGAATATACCCCAGAATCAACAGATTCAACTTCGTGCCATAGAAATCCGGCAGTCGGTGGAAGGTCGGTTGCGACTGGCTCGCGGCTGTTGGTGAGGGCTGCGTTGTGGGCGGCATGACGTGGATTTCCACGGATCGAACGGTATTCTTGTAGAAGGGGTTGTATCCGATGCTCAGTACAGCGGGGAGGATTGTATCGCGCGCATTTGTCTCTGCATCCCCGTTGCCATTGCCATTGCCATGACTATTCTCGGTGGTCTTTTGTATCGGCGCGAGTGCGACAACGCCATAGTATACGCCCGTTTTCAGGTCCGGGTGGTTATCGAGGTCGTCGGCCGGGATATTTGCGGTTGGAATGCCGAGCTGAAGGTTTGGAGGCTGTGTTAGTCTGTGTGCATATCAAAGGCTTTCTTTTTTTTTTTTTGCGTGCGTTTGCTTTCTCCCCCGCACTGCAAGGCAAGGCAGGGCAAGGCATCAGGACCAATTGCAATTGCAATTGCGATCGCAAAAAGCAAGCTAGACACGGAAACGGAAATGATCATGAACATACATCCTTACTCCCCCGTCCAAATCCTTTGATAACAGGTCCAGACAAACGGATCGGGAATGGGGCCTCGGGACCCGCGTCCGGGCCCGCAACCGGGTCGCGTGGTTTATCGGTTCTCATTCTAACAGTGACGGTTCAGCTCAGCGGGTGGGGTAAGTATAATCGATCGGAGGATTATGCGCAGATCGGGGCGAGGTAAGGCGAGGCGAGTTGCGATAGGGCGGGTGAGTGAGGGAGGAGGGTGCCGCGCCGGTGAGCTCCGGAATGACGGGGAGCACAGTCCAAGTGATACCGGATGGAAATGCTATTTGCAGCTTGTAGCTTGTACTCGTAGCTCGGGAACTGTGGCGAGGTTAAGGTCAAGGCCGCGGGAAAGGCGTATGTCGGGGGGGAGGGCAGTTGCTCGGAGAGTTGGGAGTTGGCGTTGGAAGGCCGAGGATGATTGCTCATCGACGGATGGAAATGGCGGGGCGATCGATAAGCAAAAACGTTGGTTGCCATGTCATTCAGGCATAAAAGCGCTCCAATGGGATCGGATGAGTATCTGCTGACCTGTGAGTTTCCGAGGTTGTTTATGCCGGTACGCTCTATACTACTACTACTGGACTACAGTATAGTGACTGCACTTTAGGTACTACATACTAGTAGAGTCAATGAAACACCCCCAATTCAATCCATAGCATTTGTAGCATTATCATCAAAGCACCGAACCCAGCCCAGAGATATCATTTTTGTCCTTTTAAGCGCCGCATCAAGGTCAATCAATCAACAGATAAAAACAGAGTGAAATGAACAGAAAATATCAACGGGTCCTACCAGTTCAGATGGATAGGGACCCCAAACACCGAATGTATGTACGGTCAAAGACAGAAAAAAAGAAACAGACAAAGATACAACAGAGAAGATCACACACATCAAAATAGAACATGACAGAGCAGAGCGAGATGGGGGAATCATACAGTCCCAAACAGGAATATATACCGAACAGCCACAAGGCAAGGAAAACCTAAAAAAGAGGCAAGAAAATAGAAGAAAAAAAGGAACACGAACATAAACTCAAACATCAAGTAGAGTCGAGCCGCGGGTATGAAGCACAAGTGTGAGCAGAGTACTGGTAGTGGCAACAGTAGATCGGAATCAAATGCAAGGCAGGAACTAGAAAAAGCAGCGTTAGCAAAAAGTAAAAGAAAAAGGAGTTTCTTTCCCAGGGGTCCTCAGGTACTCACGTTCATAACGATAAGCATCGGGATATCAAAAACATCTCGCTTCACTGTCCAGCAGTACGCGCATTCGACCTTCCCATCCTTAAAACCCAACTGATTCATCCCCGCCTCGCCAGCAATACCCCCTTTCCTCAAATGACCATTACTCCACTTCCCATCATCCTGCTGAGCAGCCTCCATATCATCCTTGGTCTTATATTTGAGCAACTTGCACCGCGTCATCACACTACCGCGCGAATCTCCAAACGCCAACCGAGCAAAGTCCTCATAGAACTCCACAACACTGTCATCGTCGAGTAATTCGGCCAAGAATACTGGCTGCGGTCGCCCGCCTGTGTTCTCGACTGAGCCGCGCGGCGTGAAACTGCCCCGCGAGGATGTTCCGGATGCCGGCTGCGAGGTTCCTCCCGTGTTAACGTTGAGATTGGCTTCTTTGCCGAGAAGCACGTCCTTTTTCCAGCCTGTTAGGATGCTGAATTCTTTGCCTACGGCGGCGATTTCGCCCGTGCGTCGGCAGACGATTGTTGGCGTGCCGCAGGCATTGATGAAATCCTCGTATTCCCACAGTGTGCGCTGGAAGCACTTTTCCATGAAAATGAGGTCGTCTCGGTTGAGGGTTTTAGTGGTTGCGATAAAGGAAGGGCGGATTGATGCGAGTGCCTTGGCGATGCGGACTGTTTTCTGTGGGGAGAAACGGCGTTGGATAAACGCCGTGAGATTATGGAAGCCACTGGTATAAGCGTAGGGCTCTTTGACGCTTTCGTAGATGGAAGATGGGTTTCGATGACGTCGCTTAGGCACAACATGTAAAGCTTGATGCTTCAAGCTTGGCGTGGTGATCAGCGGTCGCTGACCATTCGGCGCAAGGTTGTTGTTATTCTGTTTGGTCACGTTATTGAAGGATGGGTCTTCTCCAGTAAACCCGGACGTTGTCGTCACATGTGGACTGGTCGCTGATCCGGGGCTGGTGAAGTTTGTAGGACCGCTCTCGATCGCAAATGCATGTGGTGGATCTGCTTTCATATGTCCAGGCAACATGCCATTCTGACCATACACTCCGCTGACGTTCACATGCGGCGGTTGGCCCGAGGCCTGACCCGAGGGCCACTCATTCAGTAGAGGATCACCAAACATGAACGGCGGCTGATTCCCCGGACTTTCTCCAAAACCGGGAGCTGGCGTGGAGAACTGTGCAGACCCACTGCGGCCGATCGACCCTCGCTGCGTCGCCGAGTCGGTGGGCGAATCACCCGCTCCCGTCGCCATGTGGCCGAGCATGCCGAATTCGAGGGCGCCATAGCGGTTCTCGAAATTCATACTCGACAGGTCAAAATTAAACAAAGCGGGGTCACTGGGGTCGAAGAAGGGCCCCGCAAAGGGATTTTGTGGGTTTCCGGTTTCGCCAGAGATCGCGGTGTTGGGGGTGGGTTGTTGGTTAACGGTGGAGGATAGACTTGAATTACGACCATTGGCGCTGGTCTTGAGGTTGAAGGTGGGCGAGACGGGAGATTGGGTGGTGAAAGGACTTTGGCTCAGCGTATCCTGATGGTACATATTGTAAGAGCCCGGCTGGGCCTGAGCCTGAGCCTGGGGCTGCGACTGTGGCTGGGGCGTGGGGTAGAAATTGCCGGCATTGTTGCTGTTGTTGGTCGGTTGTTGCTGTTGCGGCGTGTTCGCTCCCGCGTTGGGGCCATTTCTGGACACCGGGAGGGAATTGCGCATTCCATTGTTATACGTGGGAAAGTTCGTACCCACGCCGGGCATCAGTGCTCCGTCTGGGGCATCGTGGAGATACTTAGCCTTTTTTCGGACCCCATCGTGGCATGCGTCCTGCAACCCACGCTTGATGCAGCGTTGGCAAGGTCGTTCGTCCCCTGGATGAAGGATTAGTCTGGATTTTACGGGTTTGCTTGCAAGGCAATGCTTGCCAAGCAAAAGAAAAGCGGGGGAGCAAAAAAGAAAGAAAGAAAGGTAATGAATGGCAATGCATACCACAAGTCAGATGGGCTCGCTGGCAGGCAAAGCAAGCTCGTCGGGCTTTTTTCCGACGCGGTCGCGAGGGGTCCTTGGCGTTGGTGGATTTCCGATTCTCTTTGGCATCACCATTTGTCCTGCCAGAGTCCATGGTTTCCGAGTGCTCTGTGATATCGGCGGAATCGCGATCCTCGGAATCCGCGACCGGCGAGCCGTTCTTGATGTCCATATTCATTTCGTCATGTATCCCACACAAGTGGTGAGTGTGAGAGGGCCAAGAGGGGCGGAGGGAAAAAATAGAAAAAAGGAAATGCAGGCCAGAAAATCGCGCAACCTCAGCAGCCACGAATAATACTACAGAAATTCAATTGGATTTCCAGGGTGTACCCAGGTAAAAAAGGACCTGCAGGACAGGCCTTCTAGCTTCGATCTCGAAATCCGGAGGTGGCGACGGGCATCCGCGCGGAGGGCTTTTCTCTCGGCGTAACGGGTATGTATCCACGTGTTTGCCGCGCAAGATCTGCGGGACCTGAAGATCGCAAGGCGACCAAGATAGTATTCGACGGGATCGTAATTTGTAGTTTGTAGTTTGCAGTTTCCACCGAGGGGGGTTTGTCGGAGAGGTATGACTCTGGAGGGGAGGAGAGCTATAGCCGCGCTGGCGCGACTATTGCCGGCGGGGAATGGAAGGCAGAGGTTGGAGGTTGATGTGTCTGCGACGGGTGTAACGGAGGACAATCGAGTCGAGTCCAAGGGGCGAGGGCGAGCGAACAAATGACACATTGAAGGGAGTCGGGATAGCGCCGGCGGAGAGAGGATCGCGACAGAAGCGAGGCGGGAAAATGCCGCAACAGTTTCGGGCGCAGCTGAATTCGGAGAGTGGAGAGAAAAGCAGGCTGCGCTGCGGGGAAGTGGGAGGTGAGAAAATTGGGAGGGGGAAGAGAAGAACAAAAAAAGAAAAGAGGAGAGAATGAGGGTGAGGAGAGGAGAATGAGGAGAGTTCAAAGGGACTTGTGAGAGGAGAGCCGCACAAGGACGAAGGGACGAGAGAAGTGAAGTTGAACCTAAGGTTCGATTGAATGCGATCGGAATGTTCCCGTGACTGCGTCTTGCCTGTGAGGCCTAAGCAATTCTGACACTCCAAACTGGGCCGATTCTAGTGCGGACTGCCCAGATGGCTTGTGATGATAGATTGATTGTATTAGAGGGGTTTACTTTTATTTTGTTGAATTTCTTCTGTATTTTTCTGATATTTTACGCCCGTGTTGAGTGGTTCGAAGTACATCCTGTCACCACTGGATGTTATACTTCGTCAGACGCCGGTTGACTTTCTTTTACCTAATTAAAACGAACACGAGTTAGGCAGGTCATTGCGAGTATTTACAAGAATATTCAGAATTCAGATCTGTCCATAATGATTTTGATAGACGAATATGAATATAAATATCAGTTACTAGTAGTAGCGTACTACTCCTACATCAGTACTACTCTGTACTGTACAGCGACTACCGACTTCACATGCTGACGTTTGGGCCACGGCAGTTGCGCGTATTATATTGGTATTGTGACAATACACATCCTTCCCCGCAGGGCCACCGCGTGCTCGCAGCGCCCACACGGGTTCCGGAGTCTGTACCGATACGGTTATATACCACGGTTATATACTTGCCATCAACATGATAATCAACAACGCATTACCTGCCTACTCCTAGACAAAACACACAAAGAAACAATTGAATTTATCCGAAAATTTTCGGCTTGTTTCTAGTTTAAATGGCTCATCTCCTCGGTCATATCCCCGCACAAACCCAGTCAACTCACTCAACTCCCGGAAAGAGTCTCTGGTCCCGACTTCTCCCGAGGCAACTGGCGGCCCATCAGGCCTCGGTTAGTGGGAGCCCTGGAGAATGCCTAGAGGTCAAAGTCAGGGCTAGAGCTGGACGCGTCTACTGAGTAATGTCTTTTCTGTTACTGCTGATTCCTGAATTGCTAAGTTTGCTGATCGCCTGATCCACTACCGAATGCTTTCATCCCTGGTCTTGGTCTTGGTCTTGGTCTACATGCATGCACCTTCGTATCCTTGGTATCTGGCCCAACTTAGTACAGTATGTACTGACCAACTACGAGTACGAGTAACTCTCTGAGTACGTGTGTATGTAGTCATCGGAGAATAGAATTCAATTCCATTCCATCCATTCCATCCTGGCCTGGCCTGTCTGGCCTGGCTCCTGGCTGAGCTCTGCCGCTGCTGCTGCTGCTGCCAGTGGGTCCACCCTGTTCGTCTCGCGTGAATGTTAAGCCGAACTAATGACTAGTAGAGACTAGCACTGGAAATCGTATACCCGACCTGCAAGAAGATTGGAGGTAGGGAAAAGAGAAAAGAGAAAACGATAACCTTAACCATGCAATGTCATTATTTCCTTCCAAGGTTGGTGCCCAGGTGGAGAAATAATTATTTTCAATTCTGAACTAAAAGATTGATTACTACTAGTAAGTAGTACATAGTAAGTACGGCTGAGGCTTACTCTGCCAATACTGTGGAACCTTTGAACAAAGTGCATTCGATTCTTTCTCATTCGATTTCTATATCATCCGCATTCACATCCCAGCTACTGATACCTAGTAAAACTACTGGTATACGTAGGACGGTCCTGGCACGTTGGGCCTTCAGGTCAAAATCAAGTTCCTAGAGAGGCCCTGGAGAACCCAACCCATCACCACACACATACACATACACACAGGAACCGACGGGAAACCCACGGGCGAAGCGCTGTAGCTGCAAGCATCCCTCCAGCGAAAGCAAACTTGCAAGAGGGCGGGCGACTGTTCAGCCGACTCATTCGAACCGGGCATCCATGCTGGACACGGTGACCATATGATATGTGCAGTCGACCGAGATGGAATCACTGGTGTATAAGCATTGAGAACGAAGCGTCCCAATCACCGGCAGATGAGTTGGGTTGGTGGTTTTAGTGAACTGGATTTGAAAGCATTTGAGACATCGTCTATCTTTTAGCGACGGAATCACATCTGCGAGGTGGCGAAGCGACTATGCTTGCGGATGCGACTCCCGTATCGGTAGAAAATGTATCTGCTTGCGTTGTCATTATACACTCGTATCCCGACAGTAGATTGAGACGAAGCAAAGTCAGGTTCATTCGTGTGCAGTGCGCCCCCTGCTCTGGTCTGGTCTGGTCTGAGCGACCTCGTGAGTTTGTGGTTGTGGTCGTGAATGCGGGCACGGCCGCAGACACAGACACAGACGCAGGGGAAAGGAGGTCGTGAAGGCCATAGCGTAAGACAGAAACAACCAAAGGCAGCCACAGAATTGAAAGCAGAAAATAAAAAGCGGGGGACAGCCGATCATAACTTACGGGAAAGGCAGCATGGCCAGGGTCAGGAACGCCAGTAACGATGTCGCCCAATGATATCCGAGATTATTATACACTGTGCGGCCGTTAGCGTTCGATTCATAGTTCATCCATCCTACATGCAACCACCCTCTCAACCAAAATTTACCCTAGACCCCCGCAGATCTCATATGGAAATCTGCGCCTGCGCCTGCTCGTGCTTTAGCGACAGAGAGGGAGGGGAGGGGGCGGCAACGGTTTTCTTGGACACGATTCTTCTGTTTCTCCTCACTGCACATGCAAAGCACAGACCCTGGGCCATTCATGACCCTAGTCGGTCGAGTATATGAAAATACACAAATGGTAGGTTCTTGAGGCAGGGTAGGGGCAGGGGTTAGGGGGAAAACTCACTCTGTATACCAAAGAGAGGGAAGATGCCTCCAAAACTAGAGCGCATGAACGAATTGGCTGCGAGAGCACTGGCCGCATAAGTGGGATACGCATCGACCAGGAAAGTGAAGATGCCCGAATAGACCAGGATAGTCCTAGAAGTAACACGAGAGAGTAAGTTCAGCACAGTACAAAAATAAAAGCATGCACGCCGCGATTCAATTCAGCTTTGAATTGCCGGGTCGTTGGGAGCGCAGCGCAGCGCAGCGCAGGAAAAGTGACAAGACAGGGGAAGAAAGAAGAAGGTTTGAGGTGAAACTTACCCTGCGCCAAATAGAGCGCTTCCAATAATTGGCACGATCCAGTGTACGTCTGGATAGATAGTCCACGCAAAGATAAATAGACCGATCGTAACCAAAGGTCCGCCCAGAATAGCTGTATCATATATAAATCATGTCAGATCTCACGCCTTTTTCAACTCCCAGCACTAGTCAAGCCTCTAAGCTGACGCTTTACATACCTGGCGGAAGACGCCACTCGGGCTGGAATTCCTCGACGTGGTCCCCTTGTTGGTATTGGCGTTCGAGACGGACGTAATTGCGGCGCCAGAGCGGATCGGACAGTATTGCCATGACCATGCCGACGAATAGACCCAGGAAGCATAGGCCGCGCTGCCAAAGCGAGAAGCCATACACTTCCAGGAAAACTAGTTGGAAGGCTCCGAAAAACAGGTACAGGATTCCTAGCAGGATGGCAGAGAAAATGCACAAATTCAGACACATTGGTTCGAGGGTTAGGAGGAGGATCGGGCGGTACATGGAGCGTAGAACTGTTTGCGGGACCGATCGCTCCAATTTCTCGATTGGGGCTTTCCACCGGTCATCGCCGGTTTCTTGTCGGAGTTTCTGCGCTTTGCGTCGAAGAAGGCTGTCATGATTTAGTATCAAGAGGTCAAGATGCGGGCTGGGAACCGGGGGTACGTACACTGGATGATAGGTTTCTGGCACAAGGAATACCAGCGATGCCAGTTGTACGCCTGACCAGATTAGTAGCACGTAAAAGGTCCAACGCCTGGGGATGAGTTAGATATAACCAAGCCAAAAATAGACTTGGGGAGGTACCATGTAGTAAACGCGTTGATGAATCCGCCAACACTAAATGGACAATTAGCTTCCGACCAGTCGCAAAGAAATAAACCCCCAAAAAGACTTACAGAGGTCCAACTTCAGGTCCAATGAAAGGACTCGCGGTGTAGAGCATCATCGGAAAAGCAAGTTCATGCCGATCAAACATGTCACCAACGGTACCACCCGCGACACTGAGAAACGCAGCACCAGACAAGCCATTGAAGAAACGGCATATGAGCATTGTCTGTATATTTTTGGCGACGGCACAGGGAATGAGCCAGATGAGGAAGAGGGAGAAGGAAACCATGTAGATGTTCCTTCGACCGTAGAACTATGAAAATTAGGATATTGCGGAGGCGACCCTGGGGATAGCATGCTTACCTCTGACAGGGGACTCAGAAAGAGCGGGCCGATCCCTGGAAGACGGATAATCAGTCATATGGCCATATAAAACCTACTATACGGTCGAAGATAAGGGTATAACAAACCAAGACCCCAAATAAAGAAAGATAATCCCAGCGTGGCAACTTCTTTCGAACAGTTAAACTCCTTCATCAACTGATCATACGTAACAGTATACATGGAGGAAGTACAAGTCCTACACATCGGAAACAAAATAGTCAGTACCAACTTCACAAAGGAGAGCCAGAAGCAGAATCAAAAGAGTGATACTGACACACAAAGCGACCCCATCGAAACAATAATAACAACCATCCACCTCCGCGCTTTACTCATATTCCTCGGGTTCAACGCATCATCCTGATCCCATCCAACCATAAAACTCTCACCCGCGCGCTCTTCATCCGACGATATCCTTTCGGCCCTCCGCTCGTCGCCAGCAAGACTCGTCCCATCATTCAAAGACCAGGATCGCTCTAAGGATCGTGATGGAGTGGCTTGGGCATTGGAGCTCAGATTCGTTGTCTGGTTATTGGCACCGTTATCGCGTGGAAGGGGATGTGTGATCGGCGCAAATCCCGTTTCTTCGGACTTTGAATCGACGCTTTGTTCGTGTTCGGGCTCGGGCTCGGGCTCGGGCTCGAACTCAGAGCTAAAGGATAGCCGTTTCTCGCCGGCCAAGTGTGGCGACGTCATTTCGTTGCTTTGTCTGCTCTTTTTAATATCCCGCTGTTGTCCCTTCCTTGCTGTTCTCTGAATGGGGGGTGTGTTTGAGTATGATTCGGATGATTCTCACACTCGTTTGTTGTTTCGATTGATGATCGCTAATCGAGTCGGCTCGATGTCCGAAGTGGCAACTTGAAGGAGCTTGATTTCCGAGGTGGGGAAGAGGCAAGACGTAGGTAGAGCTCGACCGCGGCGCTAGCCTTGAAATCAAACCAAATCGAATCCCGAGCCAGTCGGTGAGCTAGGAAGTAATAGTACTAGTAACAGCTCCCCTCATTCGTGTGTCAGCAAGATATTGCAGGAGCAAACAAGTCGAAGTTGGTAGTTGGTAGTCGGTAGTGGTGACCTCGGTTATATCAAATCATGGGGGAAAGTCAATTAAGTATACGGAGCAAAAGCCAAAAAGTAAAATCAAAGGTGGGATGAGAGTGGGATAAACTACCAGTAATATGCCTCGACAAATGATGCTAAAGTGCGCTTCGGAGACATGAAATGGGGCTGTTCTGTTATTGATCGGCTTAGTTCTACGCCGAGCTGATTAATCGCCACTCGTTCGCTCTTTCGCTCTTCAAGTTTCTTTTAGCACAAGGCTCGCATTCGCATTATCCACTTTTTTCTGTATTCCTTCCCCCTGATGGAATACTACATTTTCTATTTCTGTTGTGTAGGATCCATTCGGCCCATTCGTCAGTTCAAGTTGTATCGGTTATAACTATCATTCAAGTTGACCTATCTTGTTGGGTCTGGGGTTGATTCGGGCCGAACACGGACATAACGGACATCAACTTCCGCACTTGCTTCAAGTTGAAGTTTACTTCGTAGATCGACTGAAACTAACTGATGTGATCGCATGATTTGACTAATACTTGCTACTAGTAGCCATCACAGATTGAGCCCTAATTCCTCTGACCCTGACATGGTCGCGCAGTAAGTAATTCGCCATGTGGCACCTCGGAGGAAAAATAAGCAAAAAGTAACGCTCTTGGCGCATCGCACATCTTATGATCTGCATACTGGTACCACAAGGAAATTCTCCGATCCGTAAATAGGGCTTACTTGACTTGGAAGATTGGCTTTCTGTAACTTGAAGGTGGCCACGAGGAAAAATCAGTTAGATCCCAGTACTTTGAAGGATTGTTCGTTCTACATACATCAACTGAAGTAATTGCATGAGATGAGTGAGTTGATTGGTATGTTCAATTAACTAAACAGCTAGCACTACGAAAAAGGAAGCCCATGTATCGAATCACGCCAGAAAAAAAATCATCGAAACTGTCCAGCAAAAGAACCCATCATAAAAATAACGAAGGAACAAATAAAACCCCATTTCTCCATAACCCCCCCCGCCAGAAAACTCCTGAGAGCAACAACCCATGAGCAAAGCAACAAAGGCGACGCTACCACTAAACAAATTCAATTATCGGATCTTCCAGAAACCCATCGACCATCTCAAACTCAGCTGTACATGAATGGAATTTTGCGCCAGTTATATCTTTTTTCCCGCGCCAAAATTTTGACGGCCATTGATACTTTGTAAAATAAAACAAGTAAAATATGGAACCGTCTTACAGGACTTGGGCCAGCTGGCTAGCCGCAGCATTCTCCTCGGCCCACGAGCCCCATAGGTTCTGCTTGCCGCCGATCTTCAGTGCGGAGCCAAGGGACTTGGAACCCTGGTCCACCTTGACAGCATCCTTCGTGGCCAGCACCAGGACCTCGAAGAACATCTTGGTGGCGTCGGCCTTGCTGGATCGCTGCTCTGGGAGCATGTCCTGGAAGAGGACGCTCTTCTTCTGTTCGGAATCGCCGAGGCGCTCGCGGAGGATGTGGACGGCGTGCTTGGTGCCCATGGAGACGGGCTCATTGTCGACGGGACGAATGGTGTCATCGAGATCATCGACGGAGTGGTTCATGCCATCGTCATCGTTGAATTGCAGCTCCGAGTGGCTGGCGTCACCCGGGAAGTCAATCTCAGGGTGCTGGTTTAGGGTAGTGTCGAGAGCGATGCCCTCATCGTCGGCAACAAGAGCCTCATCATCACCGAGTTCCAGGGCGGGAACGTCAGCACCGGCTAGGTCCATGTCGGAGATGCCGCTGTCGCGCTTGCGCTTGAGCTCACCGGCCTTCTTAACGGAGTCAAGTGACAACAGACCACGGATTTCAGGGGCCCAGCCACGGTGGCTCTCCTCACCAAAAATGCCTGAGACGAACTCGCCATTCTGCTGACGGTTGATAAGGGTGAGGAAGACAGGGTCACGGGGAAGGTAGGCAGGGGGATTGGTAATGGCAGAGCGATCAGTTTGCAGCGCACGGACTTCGGCAGTCGAGTAGTTAATTTCCTTGTCCATCTTGATAGGTTCTAGAACCTTTTGGCGCTTAGCTCGCTGCGTCTGTTTACCAGTCTCGGGCTCGGCAGTGGTATCATGGTTGAATTCTTCCTCAAGCTGGTGCATCTGGGCAGAGCCAGCATCGGAGAGAGGGCTCTCTGAGTTGCGGACGCGGTTTTCGGCGGGACGTGGGGTTTCACCACCGAAATCATCATCACCGAGGTCCATTCCATCATCTTGCAGAAGGTTGTCGATGTTGTCGTGGGTATCGCCACCCATGTCCATCTTATCAAGCGGGGCATCGTCATCGCCAAAATCGAGTTCCAGGTCGTTATCAATAAGCTTTCCAGAGTCGTTGATGTAATCGTCTTCCAATGGGCGAGCTGGGGGAGCGTCTCGACCAATTTCCATAGACCTATCCATGCCAAGGGGGAGCTCATCTTCACCCAAATCCAGGTCGACGAGGGTGTGGTCTTCAAGGCGGGCAGGTTCTTGGGACACTGAGCGACGGTAGCTGCTGTCAGGGACGAACTGGCTGCTGGCAAAATCCTTACCAGCGGAATGCTTGCCATCTGACTCCAGGTTGAGGTTTTGCGGGAACAGAAGCGAAGTATCAAGGTTGGTAAAAAGGTCGGACTCGGTCAGCACATCGGGGAGAGTAATACCACCCGGCGCGACCACAGTTGTTGTCAAATCGTTATTATTTGTAAGGCGGAATGCCTGGGGAGAGTAGCCACGTTAGCATTAATGCAAATAATAGATGAGACAAAAAGAGAAAGTGGAGTTTGGGACGAACCATTTTGATCTTCATCAAAGCTTCGTTACAATCGTCGAGCAGATAACGCGCTTTACGGCTGTAAATGCGAACGACACCCAGTAGCAGCTGACCACTCAGTCGCAGGGCCATGGGAGCCTGGCCCTGATCAACAATGGCGCTGACACTGCCCTCAATATCGGACTGCAGAATATGCGACTTGGACAATTTGCGCTCAATGTTGGCGGACAGCCAGACGCGGGCCAAGGGCCCCGTCTTTGACAGGAGAGTCTCGGAATAGAACATGGCGCGTAATTGTACTAAGTGATGACTGTATGCGACGAACAGATATGTTCAGGCGATTGTACAAGTCGAAACCCGCCCGGCGCGGGGTGAGGCGTAACAAGGGTTTGACGCGCTGGAGCCGGGATAATAACAGACTTTCAAAGCGGTGTCAATGACGCGAGGCGAGGCGATAGAAGATTGCGAGTATGAACGGTGTATGTGTAATGTTGTAGTTGGGATCAAAGGATATTGAAGATTGGTAGACGCGTTAAGAGACACGTCCAAGTTGGAGGCGCGAGGGATGAGTGGGAGTGATGTGCGCGCGCCGAGGGGGACCCTTTCCTTTAGGCATCGAAGGGCGAAGGGTGCAAGTGCAAGTCACCTGATTTGGGTGGCTGGGGCGACCGTCAAATATGGTGACTCAGCGAGATTATGTCAGCCAGCTGACATAACTCCCGCTAACTACTTCGGGTTAAGCATCATCACCGCGCAGGACGCATTCGACTGCAGTCCGCGCGCCTCGACAGTTCCCCCTGTTCCAGGTCTCATTTCTTTTCTTTTTCCTCTCCTTGGGTTTTGTCCTTGAGTCGATTGTCGATTTGTTTCACAATTGGATTTCCAAGTTCCCTTTCCCACCCCGAATCGACCCCGCTAAACCGCACACCCTACCCTCCACCGCCGGGCCTTGCTGCCAGATCGCATTCTTAAGAACGTGGCCCCCCATCGACACTGCCACCTCCCATCCAGGCGGGATGAGAATCACCCTACGCTAAAACGAACTTGTGTTTTCTCCTATACCTTTCTATTCTCCCTCCTCCTCCCCCCCCCCCCGTTTCGCTCCGCCGAAGCATGAGAGATGTCAAGGTCGACAACACCTGCGCTGCCTCTGCATAATGCACCCAAAATCGAAACACCGCAACCTTCATCGACCGACCTTCTAGGCGGCCGGCCGGATGCTCCCTCATCGGTAGGTGCTGCGATCAATAAACCTTTCCTTGGAACACTACGCTAATCCCCCGGATCTACGAATTTAGGCTTCAACCTCCACATACTCTTGGCTCGAGCCCTATGAGACCGCCGAACGACTTCACACCTCCCTCCATCACGGCTTAACCCCCGCAGAAGCTGAGATCCGTCTTGCTCGTGATGGTCCCAATGAGCTTCCCCATGAGGAACCCGAGCCACTGTGGTTGCGGTTCCTCAAGCAATTCAAGGAAACCCTGATCCTCCTCCTCCTTGGCTCAGCCGGTATCTCATTTGTGATGGGCAACTACGACGATGCTATAAGTATTACTCTTGCAGTCACCATCGTCGTGACCGTTGGCTTCGTTCAGGAGTATAGGTCGGAGAAATCGCTGGAGGCACTCGGTCGACTCGTTCCACACTTCGCCCACCTCATCCGTGATTTGCCTTCGAGGACTGCCGCAGCTGATCATGCCAGCACATCGGAATCCGGTGAAGAAACGGAGGAACTCCGGAGTAAGAGTCCTGGCACGGCATCCGCTGCGCTCAAGGCATCCACCACGGTCCCCGCCGCCGACTTGGTGCCGGGTGACCTGGTGCTTTTCTCTACAGGAGACCGTATCCCCGCAGATATTCGCATTACTCACGCAACCGATCTTACAATCGACGAATCGAATCTTACCGGTGAAAACGAGCCGGTGGTAAAGTTCAGCGCGGCACTTCGTCACCATGCCCATGGTGGGACCCTCGCAGCTCCCAGCGTCACCAAGCCTCCTCGATCGCCATTCTATGATGCCCCCGCGTCAGGGGCCGTTGGTGCCGATATTCGTCTCAATGAGCAACACAACATTGCGTTTATGGGTACACTTGTGCGCTCGGGTCATGGTCAGGGCATCGTTATCTCAACCGGGGCAAAGACCGAGTTCGGAAGTATCTCGATCTCTCTGCAGGAGATTGAGAGTCCGCGAACCCCACTGCAACTGTCCATGGATCGGCTTGGACAAGAACTGAGCTATATTTCGTTCGGTGTCATCGCTCTGATTGTTGTGATTGGTCTCTTCCAGGGCCGTAAAATCCTTGAAATGTTTACTATTGGCGTCTCGCTCGCAGTGGCAGCTATTCCCGAGGGCCTGCCGATTATTGTCACTGTGACCCTCGCTCTTGGCGTGCTGCGTATGGCCAAGCGGGGAGCTATCATGCGCAGGCTTCCCAGTGTCGAGACCCTCGGCTCTGTCAATGTTGTCTGCAGTGACAAAACCGGTACTCTCACCCTCAACCATATGACTGTTACAAAGATGTGGCATTTCGACTCAACCGAGCCATTTGAGGTTCAGCGTGATATGACTTCAGTCCTCTCCCCGGCCCAGCTGCCCGTACCATTCTCCGAGTCGGCAACATTGCAAACAACGCTCGCCTTTCCCGTACCCACGCCAACTCCCCAGCTAGTGCATCGTCTGCGGCAGTGCTATCTTCCACCTTAGACCGGAATTCCAGTGCTGTCAAAAGCCGCTGGGTGGGGCAGCCAACTGACGTTGCCATTCTGGATCTATTGGACACTTTAGGAGAAGATGATGTCCGTGAGCGTATCAGTGCCCGTGTATCCGAAACTCCATTTAGCTCCGAGCGTAAGTGGATGGGTGTTATCATTGGTAGCGGCAGCCCCGGTGATTCTGATGTTGCCTATATTAAGGGCGCTCTGGAACAAGTTCTGGCTCGCTCGGACACATACTTGACCAAGGATGGCCGGGAGGTTATTCTTGATGAGCCCCGTCGTAATATTATTCGCCAAGCTGCAGAGCATATGGCCAGCGAGGGCCTCCGAGTCCTTGCATTTGCCAGCGGTGCGGTGCGAAGCTCGTCGAGAGGCATGAAAGGGTTCAACAGCCGTTCCAACACACCCAAGGGCAGCCCTGCCGATGATGATGATCGCTATAATGGACTAGTCTTTGCCGGCCTTGTCGGTATGAATGATCCTCCTCGTCGAGATGTCCACAAATCAATCCGCCGTCTGATGCACGGTGGTGTGCGAGTCATAATGATTACCGGTGATGCTGAGACCACGGCGGTAGCTATTGCGAAGAAGCTTGGAATGCCGGTCAATGAAGGCGCCGGCGCACGTTCAGTCATCCGCGGTGATGAACTTGACCGCATGACCATGGCCGAACTCACTCAGGCGATCGCGACAACTTCCATTTTCGCCCGAACAAGCCCAGACCACAAGATGAAGATCGTGACTGCACTTCAGTCTCGAGGTGATGTTGTTGCCATGACCGGTGATGGTGTTAATGATGCACCCGCTCTGAAGAAGGCCGACATTGGAATTTCGATGGGCAAGCTTGGCACAGACGTTGCCAAGGAGGCCGCAGACATGATTCTCACCGATGACGACTTCTCGACAATCCTTCGAGCGATTGAGCAGGGCAAGGGTATCTTCTATAATATTCAAAACTTCATCACCTTCCAGCTGAGTACCAGCGTGGCTGCGCTCAGTCTCGTACTCCTCAGCACGACCCTCGGCTTCAAGAATCCACTGAATGCCATGCAAATCCTGTGGATCAGTAAGTTTCCCTTGCGATTACCCTTACCCACCAACTCATTCGCATTCTAACTCCAAAACAGACATTCTCATGGACGGACCCCCCGCCCAATCCCTCGGTGTCGAACCCGTCGACCCTTCAATCATGAACCGACCCCCACGCCCCAAAACAGCGCGGGTACTCACAAAACCCCTCATACAGCGAGTTCTCACCTCCGCCATGATAATCATGCTCGGCACGCTCGCAATCTACATCCACGAAATGGGCGACATCGACGACGGACAACCCCTCGGCAAGCGGTCCCGCATCGTTACAGCCCACGACACCACCATGACATTCACCTGCTTCGTGCTTTTCGACATGTTCAATGCACTCACCTGCCGAAGCGAAGGCAAGTCCGTCCTCCGCGGCGAAATCTCCCTCTTCGGCAACAAGATGTTCAACTACGCCGTCCTGGGCTCCCTAGCCGGTCAAGCCTGCGTCATCTACCTCCCCTTCTTGCAACGCGTTTTCCAAACCGAGCCGCTGAGCTTTGGCTCGCTGTTCAAACTGCTATGTCTTGCCAGCTCTGTCTTTTGGGTCGATGAGGGTCGCAAGTATATGCATTATCTCCGCCGTCAGCGAGGGCTGGGTGGTGGATATAGCGCGAATGTCTGATGTTTATCTTTTTATTTGGAAGGGGTGGAGGTACTTGAATGCCCTCGCCCTTTTGAGAAGGGCATTTGTCTCCCCCGCCCCCTCTGTGGATGTGTAACCTATTGAATTGGAAGGGTAAATGTCCCCTTATACATAATAGAGCTGTTGTGTTGCCACGATTGTGAGATCTACATGACCGTAAATGAAGTCAATATTAATTTCGTCCTTGTGCCAAATCTTTACTTGTAGAGATAAAATAAATGGTCCAATACTTTTCTACTAGTACCTTCATTTTTTAGGGGCGAGGTAGAGCCTGTGAGCAAAAAGAAACTTGACCGGAACCCCCACCCCCCCCTTTGAGAGCAGGTCACCCACCGCAAGCACCCAATTACCTCTTGTCTAGATACAAAGACAGAATAACCAAAAAATTGACCGACGCAGGGGTCGAACCTGCAATCTCTTGATTCGTAGTCAAGCGCCTTGCCATTGGGCCAGCCGGCCTGGTACTTGTTTGAGGTTGGAAAAATGGGCGCTATGGAGCTAAAACTTTGAGCCCCACTTATGACTGTCGTAAACCAATCATAATTATTCAATACTTGCCGTGCGGGTCCATAACGCGAGTATGATGATGCAAGAAGGCGAAACAGACTTGCTTTTTTACCTTTGAGAGTGTATGTTAGTTTGGAATTTTGTTTTCTGTCAATTTTGATGCTTTGGTCATGATTTTTCGGGGGGTGGGGAGGGTTCTGGAGTATTTTTGATTTCGTCGGCGTGGGATATATATCTGCACTGAAGTACCACTGGACAGTATCACCAACTATCTATCTTGTCTTGCTCGGAGGCTGCCAGTGCCATTGCGCTCTCAACTTCTAACCCGGGAATCAACTGGCCAATCACCAATCTACTAGCTTGAATTTAATGTAGTATGCATGATCAGGCCCAGGATAATCAGCTCAAGACATCCAAGTCTCAATCAACGAGCGTGGCTGAGGAATTGCCTCTGGGTTCTAACGATCCCAGTTGAATACCCTGGAACTTGAAGAAGGCAGGCTTTCGCACTAACATTATCGCCAGGTGCTGTAGTAGGCCAAAGACCGAAAAAAATAATATCATTATTTGCGACGTCACCTTCAATGATCCGAGACTAAAATAAGAGACCTCTATACACTGAGTACTCTATCAACTACTTCTCAGCAATCGGTACTTGTCCCTCCCACTGAGATTTCGCAGCAGTGAAAAGCTCATCATTGGTCAGCATATCCCACCCAAGCAAAGCCAAGCCTTTACCAGTAACAACAGCCTCCTCATGCGCCTCGTCGGTTCCAGCACTGGCAGTGAAAGACGGGTGATGGGGGTAAGAACCTTCTGGAGCCGGGATGCCGAACATCGAGTGAAGAGTGGGGACAGCATAGCTGACATTTCCTAGAAAAATGTCAATATTTCAAGCGAAGAAAAAAACCCCAAAAATTGAGGGAGAACTCGTACCGGCATCAGTAGAACCAGTCAAGACCTTCTCATATTTCTTCACACACGTTCTGCCCAACTCCTCCATATGTAAGGCATATCGCTCGCAGAGGGTATCATTCAGGACAATATCGGTATACAATTCCTTCCTGGAAAAGGGGAAAAATCAGTCATGCATATCCCGGGAGACACCTTCAGTGAAAATCGGGACAGAAGAGACAACTTACTCCTCAATCTTAACCTCACATCCAGTAGAAACAGCAGAACCCTCAGCGCATTTTCTCACCCGCGCAATAAGTTTATCCAAACCCTCTAGACTCGGGCTTCGAATCTGCCAATACGACTTGGTGTACGCGGGAATAATATTCGCAACCTTTGGCACATCCAAGAAGGCACCGTGAATCCGCTCATCCGGCATGATCTGTTGCCTTAGAACGGAGATACCATTATAGGTCATCACCAATGCATCGAGTGCATTCACGCCCTCCCAAGGATTCCCGCCTGCGTGCGCATTCTTGCCAAAATATTCCAAGTACAGCTCCTTTCGTGCGTTCATGAGAATACCCGCGACACCATCGGAGGGTCTCCCGATGATGTTCTTTGGACCTCCGTGACTGGAGGGAGTTAGCAAAAGAAAGAAAAAAGAGAGGAAAAAAAAATCCTTGGCCTTAGAGGAACGGGAGGGGTGGAAGGGTGATCATACGCCATGAGAGAAACATCGACTTCTTTATATGCGCCCGCATCTAGCAATTTCGCCTTCCCACCACCATTCTCCTCAGCCGGCGTTCCAAGCAGCTGAACGCGACAACCAATATTATATTCCTTCTGCAGATGCGCCAGCGCCAAGAATGCGGTTATACTGGCCGTTGCAATAAGGTTGTGGCCACATGCGTGCCCAATGCCTGGAAGAGCGTCATACTCTGCATTGAAGTTGACAAGTCGTCCTTCAGTTCCGCTGATACACTCGAATGAGGTATCGAGACCGTAGGCGTGCCGGGTAACAGAGAAGCCCTGTTCTTCAAGAAAGTTGCAGATTGAATCGTGGGCTTTGTGTTCTTCGTAGGCGAGTTCGGGATTGGACCAGATCTGGGTTTGTGAGATTGTTTCTTACAAGAACGCTGGAATTGTGTGAACTTACATATTGATTAAGCCCACGGAGGCCTTTTGCGACTTTTTCCAAAGCAGCGTCAATGGCCTTGCGTACTTCCTCTGGAGGAATAGAGACTGGGTTGATTGCCATATTGTTTTGATGTTGGAAACTTGTCGTGTAAGTAAAGGAGCAACTCAATTCGAATTCAAACTCGAACAAGAGGTTACGAAGGGAAATCCAGTCTGTTAAAATACTACCCCAATACCCCACAGCCCCTCTCTAGATATCAATTACGAAGCAACGAGCCTTATCGTGATACAACCCCAGTGTGGGGTAAGCAGGGCAAAGAGGTTTTATGCACACATACCAAGTCTAATGCAAGGCCAAACAAGACATAATTGAAATATTAGGCGATCGGATACTGATCATCTGGCCTATGATAGGAAAACCAGCGATATATCCTCAATCAATGATTGATGGTTTGTTCAGGGTGGCTTGGGATTTGCCGATGGGCTGGGCGGTTCGGCCAATGGTGCAATTCCGCTCGCCAATCTTGTCGGCAATAGGTCCGAGCTGCAACCACTCTGCCGAGCGGACCTGTCGTGCTCGAACCTAGGTCTTCAATTCCGCGGGAATCCGCTATTAAGAGGAAATAGGGATGTGTTGGAGATGTTTTTGCTTGGCGTGTTTTGTAGCTGCGTGATTCGCTACTGGGCCCGAGGATAGTTGAAAGATAGCGAACTGAGCTCTAGAGGGACACAAGAGCGTCTTTGAATGATATAGATACTCTAACCTGACTATCTTATACGTTGTGACTAATTTTTATGCATTTTGAAAGCGATTTGCTATTCTCATCCGATTGAACAGCAGAGAAGGGCGAAAAGTCGTCATCTTGCCTGATCCAAAGGGTGGTTGGAGGTACACGTCAAACTGGGGACTATTCTTGATCCCAGGGACGAACCGGTAAATTCGGGAGACTGGGAACTGAAACAGAAACAGAAACACGAGTGAGAAGGGAATCAAGCTGTAGAGGGGTGATCCCTAAAATGCAAATGGCGGGGCTATCAAGATTACAGTATAGTAGACCCGTACCTAATAAACCAGTTCATATGCCAGCGCTAACGTTCCACGTTGAAAGAAAGTAAAGATCGATAAACTGTAAGCAGATATGCCGAAGGGTATATTGATGTGAAAGGTATAAATGCCAAAATGTTAGTCAGCCTATCTCCATAGCTTCCTTTCCTCCTTCACCTACACCTCATACACAATACACTACATTCCACTACTTCACATATTACACTCCGTATAGGTTATGAGTCCCTTTCTCAACGCTACCTGAGCTCGCTATCACTATATTTTTGCTCTCTCCTCGGGTTGAAGGGGGAGGGGTGCCATCACCACCACACGCACGCTTTCATCGCAATTTTGTCGATTTAGGCCCATAACCACCACTCCTTCGAGATAGCTTCTATTTTCACTTTCAATTACTGATATATAACCCCTGCCCTAGCGGTCTCTCTGCGTTTCATAGCTTCACAGCTCTAGCGGCCTCTTCTCTACCCTTGCGACCTCTGCGCTTTACGGCCTCACTGCCCGCGCGGCCTCACTGTACCTTATGGTCTTGCGGCCTTACTACCCTCGTGGTCTTACTGCGCTTCAAAGATTCATAGCACTTGTGGCTTCAATTCCCCCGCAGTCTTACTATGCCTTGCGGCCTTGGCCTTACTGCCCTCATGGTCTTACTACGCTTCGCGGCCTCACCGCACTCCGTGGCCTCTCTGCACTCCGCGGCCTCACTACACCTCACGAGTCACGGCTTCACAGGTTTATCGGCCTCTCTATCTCTGCGACTTCTGCGCTTTGTGGCTTAACTACCCCCGCGGCCCTACTACGCTCCACGGCTTCACTACGCTCCACGGCTTCATTGCCCTTACGGACTCTCTGAACTTCGCAGCCTTACTACCCTAGCGGCCTCACTACACTCTACGGCCTCTCTACACCCCGTGGCCTCTCTGTGCTTCGCGGCCTCATTACACTTCACGGCTTCATTGCCCTAGCGGTCTTACTGCCCCTGCGGCCTCACTAAGCTTCACGGCTTCACTACGCTTCACGGCTTCACTGCCCTTACGGCCTCTCTATCCTAGCGGCCTCACTTTGCTTCGCGGCCTCACTTACTTTCGCGGCCTCACTTTGCTTCGCGGCCTCACTTTGCTTCACGGCTTCACTGCCCTTGCGGCCTCTCTATCCTAGCGGCCTCACTTACTTTCGCGGCCTCACTTTGCTTCGCGGCCTCTCTACACTCTATAGTTTATCTGCGCTCTGTAGCCTCACTGATCTTATAACAGCTGCCCTAGCGGCCTCTCTGTCCTAACAGCCTCACTATACTTTACGGCCTCTCTGCACTTCGCGGCCTCACTTCGCGGCCTCACTTCGCGGCCTCAATACTATGCTTCGTGGTCCCCTGCCATAGCGGCCTCACTGCCCTCACGGCCTTTCAATCACAAATGCAACAGCGACATCTTAGTATTCAGCATCGGCCACCACAAGGTGGCTAACACTGGCTCTGGTATCAACAACTAACACTAACTGTTCATCATCCTTTGGTTAACACTAGCTCTGGCATTAACGGCTAACGATACACACACCACCACTTGTAATACTTGTAGTAGAAGGCATATTCCAAGGATTGTGTGACTCGTGCCTTACTGCAGATGCAAGTAGCAAATAACAAGTAGATTCATCGTGGTCTTTGATATGTAAGCCGGAATTAGAAGTTGGGTCCAAATAAAAAGGTGGATATAGTACGAATAAGACCCATCTTGACCCGCATGACATCATTCGGTTTCCAAGCGCTTTCGCGAACAATGAAAATGTCTCAAATTGTATCCATAACTTTTTGACCTTGCAGCCTTAATCTTTACTGTTGCAGCGTTTGGAACCCGATGTAATCTACGACCCAAATAGGCCACTAAGAAAAATAACGAGAATCCGATCGAGATATGTGAATTTACTTCCATGAATAGATCTACAATACCAAGACCAGAAAATGCCACTAGTCAAGAACACGTAATTCCCTCGGAACAAGAGGCAAAAAAGCCAACCGACTGATTGAAACCTTAAACAAAAAAAAAATCCCCTTCCCTCCGGACGAACCGGGCTCCATAAACCTCGAGAAAAGCAAGGAAGGCCTGGCAAGAAAGATCTTTAGACCCACAGAAACATCAGAAAAGTGGAGCGTTTAACGTTTGAAGGAAGTGTGGTTTCCACTCAAACCCGACCGGCTTCCCGAAGAAGTAGTTCAATAGGTGCCGGTCTACACTAATTGGCGTTCGGCATGCCGGTCGGATTATAATCGGGGCTTTGTGTACCGGACTGTGAAGTCTCTCGGACAAGGGCCAGGACAGGATATGAGTACGCAAAAAAAGAAAATAAGATTCCCGATCGTTTCCGGGTGTTATCTACTTTCTTTTAACCCCCACTGGCCGACAATTTGACGTTGACGTGCTTTCTTCTCAAACTTCGATAAGATGGCCAGCCGTGGGAACTCAATTCAGGAGGTGCATGAGTCTCAGCCTGCTCCGTCGCAGCCTGTGACAGCTGAGCCTGCCTCCGCACAAAAGTCAAAGTCTCGTACCGGGGTTTGGGGCAAGTGAGTATCCTCTAGTGTTTACATGATTCTCTAGAAATTAGTTATGCTGACTTCTCCCCAGGATTAAAGGACTGTTTGTTCAAGATGTTCGAGATGAAATACCTCCTTACAAGGACATTGAAGTTCACACCTGGAATGGTCCCGACGACCCGGAAAACCCCTTCAACTGGGGCATGAAATACAAGTGGCTTCTCACGATCACGGTCTGCTTCATGTAAGATCGTCTGTCAAGATACCCAGTGGGAACGGGAAGTTTACTGACATTTGCAAAAAGCTCTATCCTTACTGGTCTTCCAGCAGGTACCTATGGATCTGGAAACGACTGGATGGAAAAGGAGTTTGATGTCCAGAACTCGCCATTCCCTAACCTTTACTGGGCTACAACCTCATGGAACATGGGTGCGGCTTTCTGGCCGCTGATCTTCGTGCCCCTCACAGAGTCCTCCGGTCGCATGCCGGGATATTTTGTGGCATATATCATTCTGGTCATCTCGCTCTTCCCTTCCGCGTTCGCGAAGAACTTTGCTACATTGGTAGTGACGCGTTTCTTCGGCGGTGGCGCTTCGTCAGTCTCGATCAACATTGTCGGAGGAAGTATCAGTGATGTTTGGTTTGGTGAAAAGGCGCGGAGTCTGCCAATGTCTATCTTCGGATTTACTAGTGTTGTTGGTATTGCTCTTGGACCGTTTATTGGTTCTGCAATTGTTCAGATTCCTCGAAGCGAGCCCTGGCGATGGTGTGTTATCTCTTCTTTCATCATTCATCCTGTACAGGATTTTACTAACTTCCTACGTCGTTTAGGATCTTCTATATCCAGATTATTTACAACGCTGCTCTTATTCCCGTTTTCTGGTTCATCCTCCGCGAAACACGACCAGATGTCATTCTTAAAGCCCGCGCCCGAAAGCTCCGGAAAGAAACCGGACGCCCTATCTACGCAGCCGCCGAGATCAACGCACCAAACAAGCTCGCTCTATTGCAGATCTCCTTCAAACGCCCTACCCGAATGCTGACTTCGGAGCCTGTGGTGATCTTCTTTACACTTTGGATCAGTTTCGCCTGGGGAATTCTGTACCTGTTCTTTTCCAGTGTTGTGCAAACCTATTCGACAAACTACAACTGGGGTACGCTCGCAACAGGTCTGGTACAACTCGCAATCTCCGTCGGAGCGATCATCGGCACAATAATCAACCCCATCCAGGATTGGTTTTACTTCCGCTCTGCAAGGAGAAATACAGAGAAGCCAGGACGTCCAATTCCGGAAGCGCGCTTGTATACCGCGATTCCTGGCAGTCTACTATTTGCCGCAGGTCTTTTCTGGTATGGATGGGCTAGTATGCCTGACGTGCACTGGATTGTCCCTACAATCGGTATCACAGCCGCCGGAATCGGAATTTACTCTATTTATATGGCCGTTGTGAATTATCTCACCGATGCTTATGAGCGATATGCCGCATCCGCTCTTTCGGCTGCTTCGCTGGGCCGGAATTCCTTCGGCGCTTTCTTGCCACTTGCTTCGCCTCAGTTATTTAGCAATCTGGGCTTCGGCTGGGCTGGTACTCTTCTTGGCTTCATTGGAATTGCGTTGTCTGTTGTTCCTGTTGTTCTGGTGCTGAAGGGACCGCAAATCCGGGCTCATAGCACTTTCATGCGGGAGGCGATGTGGGAACCGGAGGAAAAGGTTGAGATTGATCAATCTGGTAAAAGTGAGATGGGACCCAGCGCTGAGGGCATTGCTTGAGTGAGCTTGAGGCATGCCCGGAGAAATCCTAGATTGACTCACATGCTCCGAGTCTTGATTTGCTTGTCCGGTAAACCGTTGGCCTTTTTACAAATAAATTTGCTCTCCGTCAACATGAAGCTCGAATGTCATAGATGCACGATACCCAGTCATTGGATTAAATTTAGTCAAAAATAATATAAGTTTCGAGCCAAACAAGAACGAACAGTGAGAATTCCAAGCAAAGTCACCAAAATCTATCAAGAACTGTCTTCAAACTGGAATTGGAATAGTGAACAGTTCCAGCAGGGCTGGGGTGAATGCGAAGGCATTAACTGTGGTTACTTGTAGAGGAGTAACAAGTGAAGTATCTCAAATACTGGGTATGACGAGAGCAGCGATTGGTGTTGAGTCGTGAACGAACATGCTCAATCCAAATTTCGGACAACTAAGGGCACAAGACAACCTGGTAACTAGTTCCATACGGCTGTTATGTATCCTAAAAGTGGAAGCTGAGTAATATAACGGGGCGGCTGGCCTAATGGAAAGGCGTTGGTTTTCGGTTTCTCTATCAATTACCAAAGATTGTAGGTTCGATCCCTGCGTCGCTCGTTTCTTTTTTTTCTTTTTTCTTTTTTTGCCCGCCCTACAAATACTATCTTTTACTAGTTATAATATAATTTGATGAGTGGTTTGAGCATCTGGCACTTAATTAGCTGTATAATGCACGTGACTATAGGCTGATCCAAACGCTGTCGCCAGATATATCAAGAATCCTTGACAGAGACGCAAATTATTGATCGTAGGAGAGTTATTCAAGGCATTAGCGATGGCGAGTCGACTATGCATGATTGATTCGGGGTTACTCTTCGCTTCGAAGTACACAGGTGTTTTTTGTGGAGTTTCATTACCGTGCACAAGCTACGTCAGAAATGGGGAAAGCCTAGACATCGACATTTTTCTCCATCCTCACAAGATGGGGAATTTCGGTCATCCCATGCTGAGGGAACCAGTGAATGAAAATATGAAATGAATTCATGACGAAATCTTGTCGATGGCCCCTCACGATCATGTTTATACGCGCTGCTCATAGAAATAATACAAACTCATATTTACCAAATGCAAAGCTTGTCCAAACAGGACTTTCAGTGCAATAGAGCAGGTACTAGAGTCGAACTAGATTAATCTCCATACGAGATAAACATTTGACCTTATCCTCTTAGCATACGCCGTATCGAAATCTCGGGTTTGGACTATATCCGGGAACGGAGTTAAGGATTAATTCCGCCATATCTCTTGCCCGGCGCATCATTCTACTCTACCCCAGACTGGACGTATCTTCATAAGAGGAAGATTTAGCCTTGTATCCAGACTGGGGCTCTGACGTCGGGACTAGTATCTCCGGGAACGGATTCAAGGATTACACCCGCTGTATCTCCTGCCTAGCGCCCCTACATAATGATGACACGAGATATTTGAATCTATTTAAGAACCAAGGATTACACGCTAGACAAGCATCGCACTGCAGTATTCCTATCAGCGACTCGGACTGGAAAGATATCTCATCGTATAAAATGGCAACTTCTAAGATTGTCGTCATCACCGGTAAGACAACCCAGGAGTCGCGACAGCAATCTGCAGTTTTATTTCACAGTGCGAGTCACGAAGCTAACTTCATGGAGGCGCCAACTCCGGCATTGGCTACGCTACTACAAATTTTATTGCCTCGCATTCTGGCTATCATGTGATAATGGGTTGCCGCGACACAAAGAAAGGACAAGCCGCTCTAGACGAGATCAAAAGCAGCGGCAATATTAAGGGAACTCTTTCCGTCCTTCAGCTCGACGTGACAGATGATTCTTCCATTGCCGCGGCCGTTTCTCAAGTCGAAAAAGAGTTTGGCCGCGTCGATGCATTTATCAGCAACGCCGGAATCACCGCTCATGGGTACAGCGCTCGGGAGCAACTGAACAAAATTTTCGCTACAAATGTCATGGGGGCATTCCTCACATCACAGTCATTCGTGCCCCTATTACTCAAATCCGAACACCCTTGCTTGATTCAAGTGTCCAGTGGCCTAGGCTCACTTGGCCTAGCTGCCAACCCAGCTGATCCCCACTATAATGCGCCCTGGGAAGGCTATCGAATGAGTAAAGCTTCGTTAAACATGGCGACGCTCCAGCAGCATAAGCAACTCCATAGCCAGAATGTTCGAGTTTTCGCATACTGCCCAGGTTTGGTTAGGAGCAACCTGCGGGGGGAATCCGAGGATGCGGTTAGCGCTGGTGGGGCCGCTGGAGACCCTATGAATTCTGCAAGGGGGCTTTTCGATATAATTGAAGGTAAACGTGATTCTGAAGCTGGGCAATTCTTAAATGCCAATGGCATATATCCGTGGTAAATCGGCTTTCGGGTTTACTTCGGCATGTGCGCTAGTCTTATGGTTTATTTTGGTATGAGTATAGACATAGTTTAGGTCATATTTCATTTTCCACTGTGTTGATCTTGCCTTTTCTTCGTCGTTTCGGATCCGCATCTTTGTACCCGCTTACCCCTGGTACCAAACTTTGTCATGGGCCTTTAACTGGAGAAGGGGCCCAGAAATCTGAAAACAACGTCACAGCGGAGCAATGAAAATTGGGCAAAGCTGAAAAATGGGTACTTCTGTAATTTCAGTAGGCTGCTCCCGAGGTAAGAGAAATTTAAGTTTATGATTGTAGTTCAATGATCAAACAAAAATGGCTGGTATTCAATTCTCAACAGAAGGGTATATGGGGGTCATTATCAATTAAAGCTTATAGATACATCAATGGGTATAAAAGTCCAGTCACATTATTGTCAAATTAGTATGTAACAGGTCTTCACTTGTCTCGTATCCCGTTAACCAGGTGGCTATGGCTAGATCTAGACCATGTTGCCGGACTGCTCGTTAAGAGTAGCCTCCGAGCTGGCCGAGAGACGGCGGTGGTTCCTGACAAACTTGGGCCAAGTGTTGGTGAGCACCAGGTACTTGATGCTCTGCTCAGCCTCATCAAAGATTGTCGCGCAGAAATCCGTAGGAATATCACCCCAGAACATAACCCGGTCCTTGATCGAAGAAATCGAGCTACCGCTACCAGTGCCCTTCTCGGAAAACTCAGACTTGCTGGGCGACGGGATGTCGAAGGTGAACTTGTCGAAAGGGCTGACGGGGTCAACCTCGCGTTCTTCACCGTAGAGAATGGAAGTAGGCTTCTCGAAAACAGACTCGAGGTGCTTGAGATCGGTGGACGAGATGTTCAAGGGGAACTCGGCGTGGTGGACACTGATAAACTCGGCGTAGATGTGCAGGGCGCGGTTGAAATGCTCACGAAGGAGATCACGGAGATTGTCGTCCTTAGCGCCAGGGCCATCCAGGATAGCCTGGGGCAGGGAGTTCTTCCACTCGGCGACGCTGGTGAGGAAAGCGATGTTCTCACCAGAAAAGTCATTGAGGGCAGAGAACTTCTGGAGAGGATCCGGGTTACGATCGAGAACATATTCAAGGGCACCCATTGTTAGGATGCTGTCGCGAGAAGAGCTGTTGTCACTCTTGACAGAGCCCTTAGACGACCAACCAACAGAGAGCATGGAGTCAACCATAGTGGAGGCGGAGTTCATGGACTTGCCGTCGGAGGATTCACCCTTGACCTTCTTCTCCCAGTTGGAGATAGCATCGAGGGTTTCCTGGCGAAGAGACTGGTGGCGCATGACCTCCCAGCAGGGAAGGAAAACAGTGAAGACTTCAATGGCGATAATAGAAAGACAGATCCACTGAGGAGGAAGGAAGTACTGGTTGACAACCTCCATTTGAGGAACGTAAAGACCGATAAGCCACATCGGAGTGGCGTGTAGATTAGACAGACAGCAACCAATAGTCTGAACCCTCCAGCCCTGGGTATCTTGGATGTTGCGAGACTTCCACAAGATAATCGGAGCAACGACCCAGGCCCAGAAGAATTGCAAGGCAGCTCCGGGCCACCATTCCCATCCACTGCCCATCTCAGACTTCTGTTGCATCTCGGTGCCGTGAGTTTCGGTACCGGGAATACCCCAGGTGCTGTGATACTTGCGGGAGATGACCCACATAAGGACCGTGAGAAAGATCTGGAGGAGCATACCGGCGCCGACGAGGATGAGGATCCGGGTGTTGTAGGCGAGGTTAAAGAACCGGTTTATCAGGCCGTTCTGGTTCTTGGGTTCGGGGTTGGAGTTGAGAAGCGCCTTGCCGCCGTCGACGTATTTCTTCTGAAGTTTGGCGACGTGGAGGAATCGACTGTTGGAAGCGTGGAAAAGAGAAATGCCGCATGGCAACCAGAGACCCATAATCCAGTATTCAGTATCACCGGGTGCGAGGGCACCGTACATGAGACCGACCTGGACAAGGATCCAATAAACGTGTAAAAATGCGATTGCAGAGAGTGACAGCCCGAGGCCACGGATTCGGAGGATAGGCGAGTTGCGATTGTGGATGAGAAACCACATTCCCAGTACCACGGGGATTGTCCAGACAACAGTCCAGACAGCCCACCAAATGGTGACTGGGGAAATGAGGAGCTCCGCCTTTGAATCGGCGTGCACATTGAGTTCCGATCCCATGGCGAGGGGGGGTTTGCTTAACGAAGCTGAAGGAATGTGGTGAAGTTGGATAGCTTGACTAACATCAAATCCAGCGCGGCGGAATCGTGGGGGCGCGTTATTATATCAACAAAACCAGACTAGAATGGGCGCCAGCCGTGTGGGTTGTTACGTGCGGCCGGCGCCGAGTTAAAACTCTTAGTTCAGTACAGCGTTTCGTCGATGCGAAATTGTCCCCTGTAGATCGTACCAAGTTGAGGAGGTCACAGAGTGGGCCGTTTAAGCCTAACATAGTAGATAGTGGAGTAGAGATTTGGAATTTGTGCGAGGTCGTCTGCAGGAACAAACCACTAATCTCGATTCATCGCGCTATCGATCGATCGAGGTACTCCCAAACTATCGAAGTTAATTCGAATTTCAAACCGTCGTCATGACTCGGATTGCCCACGAATGCCCACATGGGGAACACTTTCAATCATGCAGCCGCGGTACTGGATACTATTCTCCGATCGTAATGATATCTCACATTCGGCTTTACTCGCGATTGACATTTTTGTTCTCACGATTAAAACCAGACCTTAAACACCTTTTAGGCATTTAGCAATTGTGTTAAACATCTGACTATCTTTATTTTCTTCTTCTACATAGCAGCTGCATATCAGGGGTGATCTGTACTAAAGTTAACCGCTGTTTCCGAGGCTTACGCATATGATATATTCCATATGCACCCAAGATGCCCTGTCATAATCTGTACATACTATACAAAAGTACACAGTAGGATCATGTCAAATCCTTCCATTATATTACTACGAGTCCGGAATCCGGAAGCCTTCGGAGGGCCACGACGCGAGCCACGCTACGCTGGAACGAACGCGGGCGCGCACGAGGGAGATCCCGTCCCGTCCGCAAGTGGGTCACGAAGTAATAGTGTCGCTAACCATACCAATCATAGATTAGCTCTCACTTGGGCGCTGGAGTCATAAAATCAAGGCAGGGGAAGCCAAGCCTGGTACCTGGAAAGCCGCAACCCCAGCCATGCGCCCATTGCTCAGGTTAAGCACATCCGGTTCTTCACCGAGCCCGCGACTATTGACAAGTAAAGCTCCACCACGAGTGGGTGATATCTCAATTGAGGCAGTGGCAGGGCTTCAAGGACCCTCTGGAAAGTGGACCGCGCCACCGAGGATCCCCTGCTCACCTACATGAACAGATGTTGTTGATTGGTGAAGCAATCCTGTCGTACCGGGCGCTCCAGGAATCCGTCTTATCGCGTGCTTGCGTTCGCTTGCGCCGTTTGAGTGGCTGGGTTTTAACACAAGGCTATGAAGGAATCGTACTATTGACATTCCCACTTGGCACCTTCAGAAGAGATGAGGGGTGTGTGTGGAGAGGGAAAAAAGTCCCACATTTGCCGGCAAATGGTACCCCCCGGATTCTTTGAATAGAAATTATGGGACGTATGAGAGGGGCTGTATGCAGCAAAAGGGGGCGTGTCGGCCCTACCATTCTGATCGGGACCCGAGAACCTGGTATAGCGATCTCCGTTTGGACATTGCGCCTGGCCAATGCTGAAGCCAACTTGCAGAAGTGTGGATTCAAGCAAGCAACGCAGCCAGTTGGTCACGGTGAGATTACCGGTGAAATCACAGTGGCCTTGGGCTGCAACAGCACCTGGAGTGCAGTAGCTCGATGCTAGGCTATTCTGCAGTGCAACTACAAGTCAAAGAGCAACTATCTCAAATTAACTTCAATATCCCAAAGAAACACGCCCAGTCGCGTCAATGTTAAAACAGGATCACATATCCCCCGCCACTTACCCCAAATGACTCGTGCGTGGTACGCCGTACACACTGGTGTTTCGCCTAAAATTGGGTAATTCTTCCCCGAGTCCCCTGAAGGCTTCACTAATCCGACTAGTTCAGACTCGCATAACTTGGGTCGCGATAGACTATTAAAATCTAGACCGACCAGCAAGGCGGATAAAAAAAAGAAAGGAATACCCGATAACATCTTGATTCGGCAAGCAGAACAGAATTCATCCATTTCATAGCCTAGAATCAAAGTCTCTGGGCCCAGAGACCCGGTACACGGTGTCGAAAATGGTTTTTCCAGGCTTGTTATGCAAGGCGTCTATCCATAACAACCCTTTCAGTTTGTCTTGAAGTTCATCCCAATTATTTGCCTCTAATGCCGTAAGGCAAACTCTCAACCAAGGTAATAGCCAGTGATCATCAGCCGGGGTGAAGAGAGAAATGCCGCCTACCATAAGAAGCCAAACAAGGCTGAGCAATGGGATCTGCCCAGGCGGGAGACTGAGAAGACGATCCCGATAAATATTCGGAAGGTATGTGTGTGGAGACGGTATATTTCGCACACGTAAGAAGACGTGCGAAGAGAAAGCAAGTAGCCCAAGGCGGATAGTTTCATCGACAGGATTAAGTTCGTACTTGATGCAAACCACCCGATACATCACAGATCCCATATTTGTTAAAAGTACTTCCTTGGGAAGTCGAAGCCCGCGCTTTGTTGCATAATTGATCGCCGAGCAAAATCTTATCATCGCCGTCCAGGCTTGTTGTAGGTCTGTGCAGCAGATGCTTGACGCGACCGGCTGCGGTGAAGCTCCTACCCCTGGTGACGTCTCTGTGATCGGCGGTGTTAGATCATAGGGTATCAGGGGCTCCAGTGATGGGTCTTCAAAGAAGACGGTTTCCATTCCGTAGTTGATAGCCATTGCTAGATCGCATCTACCCAAAATGGACATGTTAGCACGAGACAGCAATACTCGTATATTGCTCGGGGGTAGCTTACTTCATTAATTCAATGATAAGCTTTGGGTTGTACCTGAATGCGTATATTCCGCCCTTCAAATCGGCCATTTTCCGCAAGCCTTGAAGATGATGCTTGGCCGAGGAAATGTCGCCCACGAGATGAGCATGCGTGGCCAAGTAAAGAACCACGAGAATCGTAGAGTTCCATGTTTCTCGTTCTTCACTTTGGCCCGAGATTCTCTCGCGGAGTAGCCGAAGAGCCTCAGAGTAATGTACCATCCCTCGGCATGCGGAAGATGAGGTTTGGATGCCTGATACAAGGGACGAGTAGGACTGACAGAGAAAAACGACGGAATGCAAGTATGCCACGTCATATGTCAAGAGGTCGAACCATAAAGTGTCAATCTTATCGTTCTTGTGAAAGTCGATGTGGTCTGCCAGGGGATACATAATTCTTTTTGCCATGAAGCAGACTGTTCGCGAGTCATCAGTCAACTTGAACCTTGGAATATAATCAGCGTGTCAGGATATATCCCGAGGTCTCTAAAACTTACACCTCAACATCTCTTGTAACAATGCTGGTTCGATCGGTGCGGCAAATCTGGAAAAGGAAAGCTCATTGCCAACCTTGTTGGGTATTGATGGATAGCGCATTTTAAGCACAAGAGCCGATGGCTCATCTGAATCAAGCCTGGAAGATCCTAGATCCCGGCGCGGTGTCTTTGTATTCGGTTTTCGGGTCTTGCCGCGGTTTTTGCCCACCATGACATGCTGTCTGATGAGCCTGCGCTTATCCGACCCGGCCTTGTGTAAGCCATCTGTAAGAATGAATGGCATAGTATTGACTAGTTCGGTAACATGAGACCTCCGAGATATGTCTTATAGCGATTATTCGAAATAGCTCACCGTTTTCTTTTTGGGCGGCCATGTTGGCTGCGGGCGAGCGTGTCGTCCGTTAAAACCCGTATTCAAAAGCTGCTTTGCGGCAGAAGTACCCAAAATGTCGCCAAACTCATCAGAAATCAAAGACGATAAAGTCCTTTCTTTCATCCACCGAGGGACCAAAGCCCGAGGTTGCCGGGGGCAGTGAATGAAATGTGCTGAGTCATTTTCACGCCTCGGGGTTTAGGCCGTAACGTTCGGACATATCAACCCCCTACGCTACTACTAGTATCTTTTCAAACATGCACACGGAGAAAGTTAGCCAAAAAGGTCCGAACGACCGTCTACGAGAGTAAAAGTAGCACAAGTAATCCATAGAAATACATTTAAACTTGGAGACAATGCAGGGTGGTTTCGCGAACTTTTTGTGTAGTATTCCTGACCAAAGATAGCGTTTCTTTTCATTTCGTTTGTGAGGCAAGACTTTCACTCAAATTGATATCGGCCACTCTTGATGCAATAGGCTCCGCTGATTAAATCCCTGCCTCAGTATTCCATAGTAATTCAGAGCGCGCCTCCTCGTCGAGCGATTCCATTCTCGGATGATGTCGCGTTGTTTTTCCCACATCGCAACTGTGAATAAGCCAGCCTCCGTCTCAATATCTGTTTCGTATTCGATCAGAGTGCACGAAACACTGCTATGGCCCGAAGTGGACAGCATGTCTACAACAGAGACCTCATCAATTTCGATCCTAGCCATCCCGGACCTTGTCATCCACTCCACAATTAGGCAGACCCGGCTTTGCCGCGTCACCATCGTGACGGTCCAAACAAATGCAGCCTGGTACTGATCCAGAGTAAAACCTAGAAGAGATATAAATTCTTATTTTGTGACTTTTCTGTAAGGTTTCAACCCACGGTTCTCCTCTAACCCAAGCATAGCAAGCTTCCTCACAACCTGCGGCATCCCAGCACTGCGTCGAACCTCCGCGATCGTGCAATACCACCATCTGTCGTCAACCGGCCGAATGTTGTTCATGAGGAAAAGCACGCCTGGCTTGTAACAAATGTCGGCCTGTCAAGAACCACAGCGAATTCCTCGCAGATGGACTGGGGAAGTCTTCCAATGTCATGCCGCTCTAATGGTGGGACTCGGCGCTTTGATCCGTCTTCCGAGCTATGTAAGGCGCCCACGGTGATATTATTTGGGAATGGCAGTATTGAGGATAAGCTTTCATCTGAGATCCTGAAGTCAAACCGAACTGTCTTCTTCGGGTCGAGCATGGAAAGGACATGTGCTGTGAATAGGTGGCTGATTTCTAGCAGATCTGGGTCTGGGATTTCTGCGAGGAATTGAACGAAGATCACATATTGGAGGTCGCTTTCCTCGGAGGGGTGGTTTTTTAACGTGATTCCTATATCCTGAGGACCTTTGGTCACGGATAAAATGTCGGCGCTCACAGATCCAAGGGGCTCGAAACGTTGCTCATCCAGAATTTTCCTGACTTGTTGAGAATTCCAGGTAGTTTGCACGGAAACCGGGTATATTCTTATTTGTAGATGCTGTTGATTTATTAAGAGTTAATATCTTTATATAAAGTAAGGGTAATGTCTTAATAAAAGTATTTGCCCTCGGTCGTCCTGTATAGGTGATAATTTATTAATATACTCACCAGAAAGCTCTATTGAAACAACATTAGGTTAGTTAGGTATTGGAAGTTTGCATGAGGTGCTTCGCAAAATCACAACCTGTATCCAGATGATGTTCTCGCGACCGGACACAGCTAACCATTTTCTTTCTTTAGGAATCTCCATACCGACTACCGACCGTGGGCGAGTAATGTCTCCGTTAATTCCGAGCCCGAAAGCCTCGGATCTTGAGGCAGGCAATGATTCTATCCTTCTGGGGTTGTTCTCCGTTACTGTTGTAGGAAAGGAACCTAGACTGGATCATGGTTCGCGATGGGGCGACTGGGATTGTTCCAGGGCTAGGCCTAGTATAGCCGCGCTAATGCACGATATTGTATTCCTATTCCGGTTTAGCGTGCCAATACAGCGTATGATTGGCTCAAATGTGAGGTCGGGTTAGATTGAAGATCCCTTTCAAAGCACTTAGTCGAGACCCGAACCCATGAAAGATGTCAATGTATGGGAGACTGGATATAACAAGCTACGGACGTATTCTTAACTCCGCCATGTCATGGTCATATAAATTCCAAGGTTCTGCCTCATCGAAATGAGTTGGAAATCTACAACCCATCTCATTTTACTGCTCGAACGCCATGTCCTCAAAAGAATTGCCGCCCTCCACCACGCCATTTTTCCCAAATCAATTCATCACAAACCAATTCTATTCCAAAGCTGAATACGTTTCGAAGGACACTGATCTCTCCGGGAAAGTTGCGATCGTAACAGGAGCCAACACCGGTCTTGGGCTGGAATGTGCAAATCAACTTCTTTCCTATAAGCTATCGCAGCTCATTATCGCGGTTCGCTCGCTGAGAAAAGGCGAAGATGCAGCCGTAGACCTGAGAAAACAATACCCCAATGCGAATATTGAGGTCTGGCTACTGGATATGTCTTCCTACGACTCAATCCAAGCATTCGCATCGCAGATCGAAGGAAAACTGCCTCGACTTGATATCGCCATTTTGAATGCCGGGCTATCCAACTCAACGTTCAGGCTCGCAAGCACCGGCCATGAGGAGACCATGCAAGTAAATTTCCTCTCCACGATGTTGTTGTCGATTCTTCTCCTCCCTCTTCTGAAGAGCAAGTCTCCCGCAGGCTCACCGGGTCGGTTGACCATTGTGACGAGTATGTTGTCATTGACCGCAAAATTTGCGCAAAAAGACAAGATACCGCTACTGAAAGCATTTGATGATGAGAAGACCTTTGATGGCGTCGACATCTACCCTACATCTAAATACCTGGGTCTAATATTCCTCTGGAAGCTTACGGACTCGGTATCTGCCGACGACGTGGTGGTTAACTTTGTGGAACCGGGATTTGTTAAAGGCACATCTCTGCAACGCGAAGCACCTGCAGCTATTAAATTCGCACTTTATTTGCTGAAGGTTGCAACCGGACGAAGCATGAAGCTTGGAGCTTCTACATATCTCGATGCGGCTATCACCAAGGGAAAGGAGTCACATGAATGCATATTGATGAATTGGGGGGGTTGCACCGTGAGTGGATTGAATATTTACATGAATATATTGAATGAGGCAGTTGATTTACTAACGGAAAATACAGATATCCTCCTTTGCTTTACACCGTGGAGGGGGAGAATATCAAGGAAAGACTCTGGCAGGAAACCCTGGAAGAGCTCAATTTTGTGAATGTCAATGGAATTCTAGAGTCTTTGGCAAAGTAACTTGAAGACCAGCCAAAACTCGGCTAGTCAGGAATTGAATTACCTTCTGTCATTTACCATGAGTTCAGACTGTCAACGCATAGTTTAGGGTAATACTCTCTCTCCTTGGTGTAGAATGGGTAAGAACGTACAACCAAAAGGTACATCTATCCCATCGGATTTCTTTGTAGTATGGATGTCATTAGTGCAACCAGCACGAGGACAAATGAGTCGCATCGGCGTTGGGCGTCTCACCTCCGAGTCCCAGAGTCCCATCCCTCAAATGGCAGCGGTCAAATTTAATTCTTAAACCTAAAAGCTGAAGCTTTTGTAAATCCCATGGAAATACACTCTCGCCAGAGATATACCTCATACTACTAGTATATCAATTCCCAAGATCGCCCCGCACCAAGCGTGTTCGGCGGCGGACAAAAGGCCGACCACACCACCGCGGTTCGTCCAATTGTGACCTTCTTTTATCAACACAACAACCCCCAAGAACCATCTTATTCCCCGACACCCCAAGTTTCTAGGAGCCCACGCATATATTATTTCAAATATACCACCATGGCAGAAACCGGAAAGTCTTTCCCTCAGCCAACAACAGGCTCCACCAAACCATTCTGGCGAACATCGCTCCACCCACTAGACACCCACCAAACAACGCCCAACCTCCCATCCGAGACAGACATCCTAATAATTGGCGGCGGGTATGCCGGTGCATCGGCTGCATATCATCTTTTCCCAGAAAACCAAGCTGCCAACCCGCCAAGTGTTGTTCTTCTCGAGGCCCGAGAACTATGCTCTGGGGCCACGGGTCGCAATGGGGGTCACCTGAGACCGGATCTTTATTCAATCACGTCCAAATATATCGAGCGGTATGGACTAGAAGCTGCGGTTGAGGTCGTTCGATTCGAAATATCGCATATCAAGGAGATAACGGACCTAGTCGCGAGAGAAGAAATTGACTGTGAACTCACCCTCACCAAATCTCTGGATATCTATCTAGACGAAGGGGAGTTGCGGCGGAAAAAAGAATTTGTGGAATATCTCCGAGCGCAGAATCTCGATTTCATGGATGATGTGGAATACTTGTCTGAGACCGAGGCACAGGAAGTAAGCGACCCTTTCCGATAATTCTAGTCATATCTGAACTTCCCTCCCCCCGCCCCCACCTCCTCAAAAAGAGACAAACCTGAGACTGACAAATATCCCCCCCCCAAAAGAAAGCCCACGTCCGAGACGCAAAAGGCGGCTTCAGCTTCTCGGCCGGACACCTATGGCCCTACAAACTAATCACCCACCTAATTAGTCTAGCCGTATCCAGAGGTTTAAATCTCCAAACCCACACGCCCGTTTTATCAATAGGAGAAACCCAAACCGCAGAAGGATTCTGGCCCGTAACAACCCCCCGAGGAACTATTCACGCGCGCAAAATTATCCTCGCAACCAACGCATTTACCAGCGCCGTGGCACCGCAGTATTCGAAAGCCATCATCCCCTGCAAGGGCCTCTGTACAGCAATTGAGCCGGGCCCCGGCGCCCCGTATCGGCAATTACCCGAGACATATGCCATTCGACACGGGCCAGGCGCGTTCATTTATCAGATTTCCCGTCATGATGGGTTAATTATTGTTGGTGGGGCTTCTTATATCTTCAAGGATGACCTGGGGGAGTGGTATGGGAATTCTGATGATGGGGGGTTGATTAGAAAGGCGGATACGCACTTTGATGGGTATATGCAGCGGACCTTTTTTGGCTGGGAGGATAGTAGGGCGGAGGTTAAGCATATTTGGACTGGTGGTATGTTTTTTCTTTCTTCGATTCTTGCTCTCGCTTTTGGGACAGCGGTGCCATTGGTGTGTGCTGGTGAAGTAAGACTTGAAGCTAACGGATTGAAAATGAATAGTGATGGGATATAGTGCAGACTCATTGCCTCATGTTGGAGAGGTTCCAGGTAAACCTGGACAGCTGATTGCCGCTGGGTTCAATGGGCATGGTATGCCTGTGGTTTTTCTATCCGGGAAGGCTGTTGCGGAGATGGCACTGAAGTCGGTCTCTTTCGACGAAACAGGTCTGCCGGGATTGTTTGAGACATCGACTGCTAGACTGGATCCGGTATATGATGATATTCTTGAATTGAAGTAGATGTAGCCCCAGGTGGATCGTGAAGTAGGAACAATTATATGAAGAAAGATATCTACTATTAAACGAAGTATAGACAGAAAAGTAGGGCTGACTGACTCAACGAGAGTCTAGTCACGAAAAAGATATCGTGGCGGGGGGTATGGGTATAGATGGATCATAAAACATGACGGGGAATCCAACAAGGGCTCAACATAGCACAGCACAACAAACAAAACGAGACGAATCAAGAACGCTCAAGCTTCTTCTTGTGATTAGCAAGAATAGCCTCAATCTTCCTCAACTGCAAGGCAAGACCCTTCTTCTCCGCATTTGCAACCAACCAATCCTCCATCTTCCGTCTGACAAAACGCATAGAAGCCAAAACCGGCAACATGGCGCCGTCCTCATTCTCAACAGGATTCCCCCGGTCTTCGCGCTCCATCGCGACCCAACGCTCAGAGGCGGGATTAAGAAGTAAATCGAAAACATCAGACCACAACTCCCGATCCCAGTATCGCTTCAACGATTCGCGGATTCGGTAGATTGGTGGTTCTGGCCCGCCAGCGGTCCCGCTACTAGTACGTACGCGAGTGGACTCGATGTATTTACCAAAAAGTAGCACGTGGATTGTACCCGCGATACCATATAAATCGATCTGATGGGTCCAGGGTCGGGTCTCGCGGATTTCGTTGCATTCGTGTGTGCCGACTTCCCAATCTGCGATGAATTGAACGTTTGGTTGGAACGCGTGCATGTCTATCCCGCGGCCGAAGTCGATCAGTGAGAGACCCTTGTCTGCCCAGCCGTGCAGGCCATTGGGCGAGTAGTGAATGGTGTCTCGGCGTTGGGGTCTTGATTCATCGTCGTCGTCGTCATCATCGGTATCGGCATCGAGGTCGAGAAGGGAAAGTGATTTGCTTGGGGGCGAGTCTGAGTTCGGTTCATCTAGACGGACGAGACAATTGTCTGCTTTGATGTCGCCGTGTAAAATCCCGTTCGCGTGGAGGCCTTCGATAGTGCGAAATAGTTCAATGGAGAAGAACATTGCGAGTGATTCTTCGAGACCACCATCAGAGCTGTGCTCGTTGCGGACTATGTTGACCAGGTCGAGGATTGTACCTTGACCCCGGTAGTCTTCGACTAGGAAGCTTTCGCGTTGGTGGACGTGAAGTTCGTGAGCGCGGACAACGCTATCCGTTGCACGGACGTGACCCGGTGATTGATGCAGGCGTTCGTATGCGGCGCGAATCATATAGAACTCCCAAGCGCTTGAGGGTCCATTTTCAACCTTGACGGCTTCGAATGGGTGTCGCGGCTTATCATATGGGCTCACCTTGCTAGCTAAGCTACTCGGGTTTGTGTCTTCTTCATCCGAATTGTATGGCTCTTCGCTCTCAATGCTCTCCGCCAAGTAAACTGGAGCATAAGCGCCCGCTCCCAGCTCTCGGCGGATGAGGTAGCTTCGCTCCGCACCTGGGAATTCCAGAACCGGCGTATCAAGGCCATCATCATCGGCAGCTCTTGATTTCCGGCTATGAGCCCTGAGGAATTTCTGGATCATGGACGCATAGTTACTGTCTTTCGTATGCCCATGGTAACCAGCGTAGGTTGCAAGTTGGGGTTCCAAGGCGTTCAAAATGGTGTTGCGAATTCCTTTGTCGGTTGGATTGCATTGGACGTCGCGGATGATTGCTTCCCTTCGACGTGGCCTGGGAGCCAGTGCCTTGAAAGCAGTGGGGCTAAAAGGTGCATCGGCCACGGAGGTAATAGTGTTATCACCATGGTATGGCGTCGGGGCTCCGACGGGGCTGGAGAGCAATAGATCACCCATCTGAGGAACCCCGGATGGTGTCCGTGCCTTTGAGGGAGTCTTTGCATTATATATAGTGTTCCGAGCAGCCGTCATAGAAATGGAGCTTTCTGTGCGCTCAACAATCGGAGTCATGAACGGCAGTCTGTTCTGGGCCATGATGGCAGGATCTCGATATGTCCCGAACGGTGCGTTATAATCAGCAGGCATTCGTGGTACAAATCGTTCCTTTTCTGGAGTGCCATGCTGTGATCCATACACATCTTCCTCGCTGACAACGGAGTGGGAAGTAACATCACTCCCCTCAATACCAGGGACATCCCTAGCGGTGAACTCGGTCCAATCATCCCCCACAACACTTTCAGCCCGTGTAGTATCAGCGTATCCGGTATCATCAAGCGACCTGTGGAAAGTTTGTGTTTCTTCGTCCCCAAAGTCACTCGAGGCTGCTGAGATGCGACCAGTACCAGTGCTATCACAGTCATCGTCGTCATAGTCACTACCGTACAAGCTATCCGCTGCATCCTCTTCTTCGGCCTTCAAGGGTTGACTGAACATGTCGTAGATCTCATCGGTCGCAGCACGAGTATGCATGGTCATCGTGGGCTCCCGAGTACTCTTCCGTCGGACTTTCGAATTTGAGGGCGAGTCAAATTTCATTTTAACTACGTGATGGTCAGTCAATAGATTCACGAAACATTGGAAATGTAGATCAATAGTATTTGCTCACCAGTTTGAGTATTCCCTTGCTCCTTGAACTTTTTGGGTTTCCCGGATTTGTGTTCGGCGTGCCCGTCTCGTTCTCGAGAGTTGGGTTGCTGCCCGTAAGTTGTTAATTTTTCGTCTGAGGGTTCTTGTAAGTCTTCCTCGGGCCTTGCTTCTTTGAAGTTAATTGGTTGGGATTCAGCTCCTAAAGAGTTGCCCGAGATTTGTTGCAAAGGCTCCTTTTGGCGTCGCCAATCTATACCCATCCAGCCGCGCTTCATCGCCCTAAGTTCTTCAAAGCTCATCTCATGCGCCGGATTCCTGTAATCTGGATATACTGCTTCCAAGTCGACAAAGACACGTTCGCGCCGACCAGTTCGTGGGTTTACCGCTTCCCTTACATGATGTTCCGGAATTTGTTTGGGAGCTTTCTCTTTTTTAGGAGGTGAAATTGGATTGGACTGTATACGCAATCGAAGCACATAGGTTTAAGCCAGCAATTAGTCCTGTGATCGTAAATATATGGAAGGTCTGAAAAGGGATAGGCAACGTGAAATTGCGGACTCACCTCGTCTCTGAAAATGGCCATTTTCTGACTTGGCCCTGATTTCTTTCCTCCAGCCTTCAATGTTTCTCCAACCCAGGGCTTTGCCTCCACCTCGTTTTCCTTCTTGCGTTCCCGAATTGACCCAATACTATCCCACCCCTTCGTTTGTCCACCACTGGTGGCTGGTTGGCTGGATTCCCCAACTTCGGCATCCGAGAAAATGGCCATTTTGGCCTTCCCGGATTTCGTCTTCGGGGCGGCAGCTGTGGGTGATGGCCGTGGGGCTTGCGGATCACCAGAGGCATCTGAGAGAGCGAAGGGGTCTGTTTTAGCAGCCAGAGCTGGACGAACAGCTGGAAGCGCGGGGGAGGAAGGGCCGGCGTCTTGTGGGCGAGCCTCATGTCGTTGTTGAAATTCGCTGTATTTGCGGAGTAACCGTTCGGCGGGTCGAGCTTCGCGGTCCATACCAAGTCTATAAACTTCATCCGCCTGATTCCAGCGTCCAGCGCCCTCGAGCCATGCAGCAAACTCCTCGTAGAACAGAGCGAGACCCTCACCAATGTGATGCCGCGCTAGGAAGGCAAATGTCTCGCGCGGGGCATCGGAGAACAATCGGATGTAGTGTAGCCACAGTCGAAGATACCGGGGATCGTTCTTGTAGTGGGAGGATGAGAGGAATGACTTTGTAGCCCGTTCAAGTAATGGTAGGAGGCCGGACTCGGGGGTGGCTTGGGCCGAGGGGTAGGCATTGAGGGTCCATTTCACGTAACGGTCGTAAACGTCGAGTGGATCGTCTGATTCTCCAATAACCTCGAGTTCGGTCTCATATTCTTGACGAATTGCGCCATTGATTGTCCTTGTGTCGTTTGGTGACGGTGCTGGGAGTTTGTCACTATTGCTGCCCGCCGAAAATATTTGAGCAAGCTGTCGGGCTGATCGACCACCGGGCAGAGATTGGACGTTTTCCTTCTGAGCCTCGATGATGTCGAAGTCGATTAGGTCGTCGGCGGCGGCCATGATTCCGAGACCTGTGGGGGCTCCCTGGGAGTGAGTGTTAAGGTCGAGTAATAATTGTCGTTGATTGTCGTCGACTGTCGAGTTCGGAGAAGCTGCAATTGTGCCTTCCCAAAGTGGACAAGCTGGACCGTTTGGGTTATCGATAAACATCACGTGAGAGTTACCCCGGTGATCAGCACGTGACATCACAAAAGGGCAGGTGCGCGCAGTGTTCAGTGGTCAGCACAGGGAAGGAGCAACCGGTGGAAAGTCTGTCAGGTGATTTTACACAGCTTGGTTGAATATTTTCAATTCAGTACGAGTATATGTACACTTCACCTGTGCTTCTCAGATCGCTTTTGACAAATTGTGTGTCAATACGATCGAGGCCAGGCCTGACGACATTGCCCCTCCCGCTGAACCTCCAATCAGCGTAGAGATCCACCAGTCTTCTGATAGCCAACTGGAATCGTCTCCATTCGACAGGGACCATCATTGCCATTGCCACTTCAATTGCCATCTCTACAACCGATTGACCTCCAGGGCAGTCTTGTACAATGTGTGTCTCTCATCCAGATGAGGAAGAACCCATCACGGCACCCAAGGGAGGCCACAAGAGAAATCTGAGCAATGGAACCCCGGAAAATTCCCCATTGAGACGAACAAAACGCCAAAAGTCGCGAGTCAGCCTGAAAGAGGCCTCCTCGGAAGAAGAATCAGAGCCCGAGGTCAAACCAAAAGCCTCACGAGCCAAGAAACTGCCGGCGAGAACTTCAGTCAAAAAGGAAGAGGCTGATGATACGGAACCCCCGACTGCCATCAAGTCTAAGGGCGGAGATCAAGCTCCAAAGGTAGAAGAAGAAGAGCCTATCAGCAAACCCAAGGCCAAGGCTGCGAATACCCCTGCAAAGAAAGCCACACCTGCCAAACGAGGAAAGAAGACCAAAGAAGAAAAGGACGCCGAAGCCATGCCTCTGGCTCCCCGAACATCTGGTCTGCGAATGTTCGTCGGTGCTCATGTCAGTGCTGCAAAGGGTACGTTGTCCTCTCTGGCGCTTTAGAAGTATGAGATTAACCAAATCCTCGAGCAGGCGTTTTCAACTCGATCCACAATAGTGAGCAGATTGGGTAAGTCGTCATTCATGGTCTCACAAAACTATGATAGATGCCAAAGTTAACAATTAAACCAGCGGCAACGCATTTGCCTTGTTCTTGAAATCCCAGAGAAAATGGGACAACCCACCTCTTCAGGATGAGCACAGGGATCAGTTCCATAAGCTTTGCGCCGAGAAGAACTATGACGCCGCCAAGTAAGCTCTAAATCCCGAGCCTCCGAATTCGATCAAAACCTCAGACTAACACAATTTACCAGATACGTCCTGCCTCACGGGTCCTACCTCGTCAATCTAGCCCAATCCGACGAAACCAAAGCCAAACAGGCCTACACCTCTTTCGTCGACGATCTCCGCCGCTGCGAAGCTCTCGGAATAAAACTATACAACTTCCAGTAAGCCCTTACCCCAAACACCCCACAATACCACCATCAATCTAACACCAACCAGCCCGGGAAGCACAAACGGAGAACCCCTCCCAGAAGCCCTATCCCGACTTGCGGGGGCCCTCACATTCGCAATCAAAGAAACAACCACCGTAATCCCCGTACTAGAAACCATGTGTGGCCACGGCAACACAATTGGCGGCTTCCTCTCTGAATTCAAAGACCTCCTCGCTCTAATTCCAAAGGAACACCATTCCCGCATTGGTATCTGCATCGACACATGTCACAGTTTTGCAGCCGGATACGACCTCGTCTCCCCGGAAGGATTCAAGGCCTTCCTTGCTGAGTTCGACGAGTTGATTGGGATCCAGTTCTTGCGCGCTTTGCATCTGAATGATTCCAAAGCGCCGAAGGGGAGCAAGCGCGATCTACACGCGAACATCGGGACTGGATTCCTCGGTCTGCGCGCTTTTCATAATGTTATGAATGAGGAGAGGTTTCAGGATATGCCCATGGTCCTGGAGACGCCCATTGACCGGGCTGAAGGGGGCGATGAAGAGGAAGAAGGCGGTGCCAAGAAGAAAAATTCGAAGAGGCCGGCTGGGGCGTCCGCGGCTACGGTGCCTGATCCTGGTGTTTGGGCGCGGGAGATCAAGTTGCTTGAGTCGCTTATTGGGATGGATGCTGAGGGGGAGGAGTTCAGGGAACTGGAGAGAAAATTGGCTGATGAGGGGGCTGAGATGAGGAAGACGCAGATGGAGCAGTATGAGAGGAAGTTGGAGACAGAGAAGAAAAAGGAGGCGAAGGGGAAGGGGAAGCAGAAGAGTTTGGTGGATATGATGAAGGGTAGGGGGAAGAAGGATTAAATTGGATGATCAAGGTCCAGATCAAGTATCACAATATTCGAATAGTTGCAATGCTAGTACGATACTTAGTTTCTACAGTCACGGTGCCACGAGTGTAATAGAATTGGATGTAGTCAAGATGAACGTAGGGGCATATTAGCCCTCCCGAGAAAAGGGATTTCAATTGGTATCAATCAAACCGCCGCTCAGATAATTGATTCCATTCCAGCAGCCTCCATGCAAAGAACACACCAAGAAGCCTGCCTGCCTTCTAACAATCGCCGCCCCAAAAATAACTCATTACTCGGTAAGACCCAAGTCAGCGTTTACATGAGATATCAACAGCATGTAGCAGTCAGCAAAACAATGCGACCTTCCTCGTCAAAAAGAGTCGTCGACTCCCTGTCCACAAAAGAAAAAAAGAAACACGGCCAGGGAGAAACCGGTGCTGGTAGCTGCCGTCACAAAAAGAAAAGTAGCTACCGTCACCAAAGGAAAAGGGAAGTAAAAGTACCGTTATAATATGGTATATAGATGAATGAAGTAAAGTAAGTTGGTATCATGAGAAGAGAAATGTTTTAATGGTGAGGAGTTTGGCTCCGGACTGGTGAGACGGATGAAGCGGAGTGAACTCCGGGTGAATCCTCCCGGTTAGACAGGGGAAGCTGCGAATTGAACCCAGCCTCGGCCATCGTAGAAATTGTAGGAGGAGCGGATTTGAGAGGCGATGGAGGTCCATCATCTTCGGGGATAGTGGTGGAGACGCTGAGCCCATTAATGGGACCGCTAGCGCGGACACGGAATGAGCGCCGGTTATCACCAGCCGAAGAAGCTTGTAGATCATCGTTGAACTGGCCAGCGGGAGAAGGAGAGGTGATATCGGTCTCTTCGTCTGCGACCTGACGGTAGTCACCATTCTCCGGACCAGTGAGGTCGCCATCATCGGTATCAGAGTCGGGAGTTCCGTCCCGGCTCCAAGAATCCCTCGCTGCTTCGCTGCGCATCCGAGAGATCTTCATATAATTATAAGTCGCGATGCTACCGATGGTGATGCCGAGACCGGCCATGTTGACGGGTGTAAGCTGATCGTGGAAGATGACTCCCGCGGCACTAATCGTCACAACTTCCTTGAATATGCCGCAAATGCTCAAAGTGACAACAGAAGAGCGCTTCAACAATGCAAATTCGGATGAAATCATGCAGAAAGCAAGAACACCCGGGAAAATCAGTAGGGCGGCGCCAAGCAAGTTACCGTGCTTCTCAGCGAGGGTGAGGTAGCCTTTGTGAATTTCCACAGGGCCCTCGACAGTAAGCGCAATTGTAATAAGAGAGAAAAACATCACAGGCGTGAGAAGAAAGAGTGTGGAAAATGGGTTCGAGGTGGCCGGATGACGCAAAAGAAGGATTTGTGTCAGACCCCATCGGAAGCCAGAAAAGAAGGCTGAAGCAATGACGAGGCTGAAGCCAAGCGCGTTGAATGCAGTTTCACCAGCAACCATCATCACCACACCAATCGTCATTGTGGCGATGACTATTATCAACTTGAAGGAAGGCGACTCGAGACGGAAGAGGAAAGCAAAGATAAGAACGAAAGCGAGTGCGGAAGATTTACACATGGTGAGGAAGGTGAGGGAGATGAATTTGAGAGACATGTTGCCGAGTCCGATGTCGAGGGATGTCGCGGCACCGCAGGGCACGAGGCGGGTGAAGTAGAAGAACCTGGTCATTATCGGCTCAGATTCCTTCAATCCTTCGACGGGGGAATTGGCGAGGGACTCCGGAGGGTGCTGGGGTCGTAATGACGGGAAAATCCAAAGCAAGATAGCCGCCAATGTGAATTGGACCGCCATGTGTAAGCTAGTTGTGAAAAGAGGGAAGGGGAAAACGACGTCGCTTTCGGAGAACATCCACTTGTTATACTGCGAAGTGAAGAAGTTGGTGAGTTTGATGGTTTCAAGTCGTGATTTGCCAGTTGTCGGCAGTCGGCATGTGACGCGCAAGGTTCACTTACTATGGAGATGGATAACGAGAAGAAATACCACATCAGAATGAGACCGACGTTCACTAGGAGCTTGCGGAGGACATTGCGATCGGCCAGACCCAGCTGGAAGATAGCATATCGCGATGATTTGGTGTCAGCGATGCGGGCATCAAGCTTACGGCGTTGTCTGCGCCGGCGCCGGCGCTGGCGTTTTTGAGATGCGGTAAGACCAGTCTCCTCATCGTATTGATCATCATCCGAACTCATCTCGGTCAGTTCACGCGTCTCGATTGCAGAGGACGAGAGATCCGACGCATCGGTGTCTTCTGCGGTCAAAGGCTCCTGCTCTTCCCACCTATCTCCGAGCGGCCGAAGACTGTCATCCCTTCGCTCTGATGCACTCGGCTGTGGTCGGACATTGGTATTGCCCGTGAGCACCGAGCTCCGCCGTCGATGATGGGTTGCGGCCGATAACCCCATTGTGTGTATGTATATGTGGGTTCCAGGGTTAGACGCGGATCGGAAGGAAAGGGACGGGGGCGCGAGGTGTTTGTGTTTGCCCCATGGAGGGTGCGACTAAAGGAGAGAAATTTCGGTAGACGAGTTAAGTTGAGAAGCTGTGAAGCGTAAGACCCCCCCCTTGGAAATGGGAAATGTAGGGTCAAGTGATCAGTGATCAAAAAGCACGAGGATGCAGTGAGTGAAGTCAGGCTTGGGAGAGAAAAGAGTAAGGAGAGGCGGTCACGGGGTTAGTTGCTGCCCGCAAGTTCTTTGGGCGGTGGATGGTCAGCCTGTTTTCCCTTTTCCCTTTTCCCTTTCTCATTTCCCCCCTCTAACTTCTCCTCCTTTCTAACTGGTCGCCACTTGATCCACTTGGGCTTTTACCCAAGATCCACAATCCGGTCGATCCGGGGTCCCAAGGGAGGTCAACTTGTCCTTGTCAGTGCGGTTTATTGGTGGGCTATAACTTCCGGTGACCCTGCTATTATACTCGATGTGGCTGGGGATAATACCTATGAATTGAGGTGCTGAGCTATATCAACTTCAACTTGCTGCACAATGTCATGAATCAATCTGCGAAATTACACTGGGTCAATCGGTGGCTCTTCTTGAAACCGCTGTCTGTCCGAGGTCCCACGATGAACAAAAACTTGCATCCGCTAGCACATCCTGGTCATTTCGACCGAGATTCACGGAGTACGAGAAATGAATATTCCGAGGCCATGGGCATAAATACCTCCATAGGAGTCTTCTTCCATAATGATGATGTCCTAGCCCAGCCTGGCGCAAGACTCCGCTATCTTTCCAGCTTCCTCTCGTTCAGCTTGGTGATTGGACAATATGCTTAAGCATCGTAATGACCTCAGTGCGATTCTTGATCACTGCGGCATCATCATGTCGTGGTTCCCATTGTTCCCGACCAGCAGCCAGGCTCATATATGCCTCGCGGTGTGGGCGAGGAGCCTTGATCGGACATTTCCCTCTTCTCACACCCCTGCGTCGGAGGCTGTTACCCCAAGACTTTCAATCAACGGAAACACAAGGCTTGATCTTTACCTATTTTAATTGTCTGTTGATTCTTGGAGGCATTGTACACCTTGATTCACACTCGGCATCATGCCAGATCCTCAGTATAACGCCATTGAGGACTATGGTCTGATTGGAGATATGCATACGTGTGCCCTCATCAGCAAGGCTGGTAGCTTGGATTATATGTGTTGGCCGGTCTTCGACTCTCCCTCGGTATTCTGTCGTCTGTTAGATGACAAGATCGGTGGATTTTGGTCGGTGGCGCCTTACAAAACCGTCGTCGACCCTCATAGCAAACAGCGATACCTGCCATATTCAAATCTGCTTGAAACTCGCTGGACCAATGAAGACGGTGTCGTCATAATGCTGGACTACTTCCCCGTCACGCCCAAGAAGAGCTCCCAGTCGGGCCGTCTGCTCTCGGGTTACTGTCCATGCAATGAACCCGGAGCTAATCGTTTCAAATCTGGACTGCAGCATTCGGGTCTCATCAGGAAATTAGAATGCAGTCGTGGCTCAATGGAATTAAAATTTGAGCTGTTCCCCGCTTTTAACTATGCCAGGGACAATCACAATACCCGTGCAAAATTGGAGAACGATATGTCCAAGCACCGACTTCAGACTGTCCACTTTGAGAGTGATACAGAGCGACTACAACTTGAGATCTTCGCCGACTCACGAGAACCTGAAAAGAAAGGATTTCCCGAGGCCAGATTCACCTTGGAAGAACGCGGGGGGATGAAAGGCAAGGGTATGGTTGCCTGGATTCGTCTCTCCGAGGGACAAACGGTACACCTTGTGCTGCACAGTCCCGAAAAGGCTGTCCCGAGCCCTGCAACAATGGCTGCCTACTTTGCTAGAATGGAGGAGGAGACCTCCGATTACTGGACGGATTGGACCCGCAAATGCGCATTTCGAGGACACTACCGCGAAACCGTTGAGCGCAGCCTGCTCATCTTGAAGCTGCTTACCTACAAACCCACCGGTGCAATCGTCGCAGCGCCCACCTTCTCGCTCCCCGAAAATGTGGGTGGCTCACGTAATTGGGACTATCGGTACTCATGGGTGCGTGACACGGCTTTCACACTTTACGTCTTCCTCAAAATGGGATACAGCCGCGAGGCGGAAGCCTACGTCAACTTTATCTTCGACCGGATCTTCCCGCATGCCGCCAAGGAAATGGAAGCAGGTAGCAAACGGCCTTTCCTCCCACTAATGTTTACCATCCGTGGCGAGTGTGACATTCCCGAAGTGGAGCTGGATCACCTCGATGGATACAAGGGTAGCAAGCCTGTGCGAATCGGAAACGCAGCCGTCTTCCACACGCAGCTGGACATCTATGGCGAACTGCTCGACAGCATCTACCTTTATAACAAACATGGAAATCCTATCACCTACGACCAGTGGGGTTCGATCCGCCGCATGGTGAATTATGTCGTTGGCGTGCGTGGCCAGAAGGACATGTCCATTTGGGAGTCTCGTGGCCAGATCCAAAACTTTATTTATTCCAAAGTGATGTTGTGGGTGGCTCTGGACCGTGGCATTCGCCTTGCAGAGAAACGAACCAGCCTGCCCTGCCCTGATCGCTTCAAGTGGATCCAGGTACGCGATGAGCTGTACGATGAGATCATGGAAAAGGGGTACAACAAGGAACGTGGTCATTTCTGTCAAAGCTATGAGAGCCCTGAGGTTCTAGATGCGTCGATTCTGATCGCTCCCCTTGTATTCTTTGTCGCACCGAATGATCCCCGCTTCATCAGCACTCTGAAGATGATCCTGAAGAGTCCCGAGAAAGAGGGACTCTCCAGCGCCAAGATGGTTTTCCGATACGACCATGTGAAAGCAAATGACGGTATGTTCTAGCTCCAGATCTCAATGTCTCCCCTGGATCTACGGGTGATTACTAAACGTTCACGTCGTACAGGTGTGGGTGGAGGCGAGGGTGCCTTTATCATGGTTACTTTCTGGCTCGTTGAGGCCATGGCACGGGTAAATCATCTCCTTGCTGTGTGACCCTGGCGATTCAACTTGAAGTGCTGTTGCTAACCTGGGAACCCTGATGCGTGCCGTGAAATATATAGGCTGCTGCTTTCGATGTCCCCATTCCGCACATCTGGAAACTCGCACTCTCCCACTTTGACAATATTTTGTCATACTCTAATCACCTCGGGATGTTCTCTGAAGAAGTGGCTATTTCGGGTGAGCAGATGGGAAATACACCCCAGGCTTTCAGCCATCTGGCTTGTATAAGCGCGGCTATCAACTTGGAGAAACTTGGTCATTCGGGTGTTTAGACACGAAAGAATGCTGTGGGAGTCGGTCTTGAAACTTTTGCAACTTGAACTTTTCAGGTATTTCTTTAGCTTGGTAGATGCCAGTGGCCTTATTAATTATGACTTTATTTGCCTCTGACCTTCTGGGCATATGCCAGTGGTTTTCCATTCTCGATCTTGGGGTAGGCCTAGTGCTACAGTGCTCTGAGGTCCATACTAGTAACCCAGTGTTTCTGTAGATAGCAGTGCTCGAGACTCAAATACTACTAATAGTATTCTACTTGATATCCTACCCAGCTATATACTCAGTATCCGACGTCAACCTATTCTGGTATGGAGCAGGTGATCGACTCATGATTACGTAACGCATGATGATCCGCGCGGGTCGCGATCCGCCGGCCAACTCCACTAGCTTATTGCTTCCCCAGACCACCTTGCACACCTCCTGGGCCTCTTTGAAGCGACATACGGAAACCTGCCGACCCTCTCGGTTTCTGCTATGTTCTTCAGAGTTGATCCAAGCTCAGAACATCCAACTCGATCCTCGCCCTTTAGGCTCCAACATACCTAACTTGAACCCATAGCTGTTCCCCCTCATGGCGGGCGCTTGCACGAATTGGGCCGATCGGCCAGCTTCCGATCAGGCATTATCTTCAGACGAAGAGGGGGAAGAGGACTTTGTCTCGAGTCACAGTACTGCCTCACTGGATCCGGATGATCGCTTTGAGAGAAATCATCTTTCCACCACCCTGAGCAAGGCTCATTTGCACCAGACCGCGTCGAATCATAGCTCCGAGGAGTCAGCTACCACTCGGACCTCGACTCCCTTGACAGCAGCCTCGATGCCTGCTACCGAAAGTGACCAGAAGTGGAGAGCTAAATCGATGCAGCTGCTGGATCTTCCCCTTTGATATCCTCAAGGATATCGTGAAGGAGGTATGTGAGAGACATCTTGTTTCCAGTCCACTGTTGTTGTCGAGGAACGTCTAACATTGCTTTTCCCCTTTTCCGCTGCATAGATTACGCACACGAACGACCTCACTTCACTCGCCTTGACATGCTCTGCCTTGCATGGGCTCACCATCCCGCATATGTACTCACGCTTCGACATCGTCTGGCCGGAGTCGTTAAACCCTTCAAGCGACGATTATTCTGGCGTGGACGCCCTATCATACGGTCTCTCCACTTTGGTTATGGGCGAAGATGTCTTCAACCAGCTCCCATCTCGACACGACAGGTTGACCCAAGCTTGTTCGAGCTGCGGCTGTTCCGACCGCGTTCACCAGCAGCGAGAGACAAGCGAGGGGCCTCCCTCGCGTCGCGGAAATTATTACGCGCAGTACACGCGGACATTTTCGATCGGCAATGGTCCGCTGAGCTGGGTCCAAGAATATTCGGTCAACAGAGAGGTGGGGAAGATGCTCGGGACGCTGGTCGCTCTAGCCGTCGCACGAATGGTCAACCTTGAGACATTCATCTGGGATATGCCGACGGGTGTGGTTCGTGAGATTTGGTTGGCGCTTGCTTCGCTGGCGGATAGGTTGGGTGACGAATGTCGCTTGGAGAAGGTTTGGGTGCGCTGGCATGACAATTCGGAGAATGTCCTTCGGATTGCACCGGCTTCTGAGGCTGCCACCCATCTGTTCAAGAGATACAAGCACGTGGAACATCCCTCGCTTTCTGTCTTGCCGGCTTTGAAGAGCGTGGCCGTGCTAGATATTGATGAGCCGGCTTATGTGGAGGAACTGGCAGTTTTGATTGAGCGGTCTCGTCATCGTCTTGTTGAGTTGAGAATTGGAGTCTCTTTGAAGGCACATCTTTCCGATTGGCTTGTCTGTGCCAAAGACTCAGATGCCGCTGATGCTGTACTCAGTTGGCCAAGATACGGTGGACTGTTGAGTATTCTTTCCAAAGATAGCTCAAGGCTGCGTGAGGAAAAGGCGGTCCTTTCTTCAACCTCCGATCTGCAGGTCGCTTCGGAACTCCCCAGCAAACCGACGGAGAAATATAAGGATGAAGTATCCCAGCATGATGAAAGCAACCGTCGAGAAACCGAGAAAGGCACCACAGTGGCCAACAAAGAAATCAATAATTCACACCCGATAGCCTCTCATGCCGCTCCCACCAAGCCACATCCGCTCATGTCAGCTCTCCAGGCCAGTGGGGATCAGCTACAGCTGGAACTGCTTGAGCTAGAACGAATACCTCTTTCGATTTCAACCCTCCTCCCAACCATTGATTGGACTCGTCTAACAACACTCACCCTAATGCGATGCGATGACCATGAACATCTATGGAGAGCTCTGCGTCGTAAATATGCACCTCCAGCAACACCCCCGAAAAGACTAGCGAATGGGAATTGGGGCCGAGGGAGCGTCAGCGCGGTCGATTATTCGCTCAATATCAAACATTTGCGAACAGATAATGTTTCATCGTTCCTGATGCTTTTCATTAAGGATGCTCTCGCTCCCAATACCTTGGAAAGCGTTTTCTTGCACGAATCACCTGGACACGAGTCGAACGTACAAATCGACGCCATTTACCGACACATCCTGCGAAAGCATCGATTGAGCCTGCGCAAGGTTTTGATTGATGCCTCGGAACGACATGATGGCACAGATAACTTGAGCCACAAATGGCATAAGTGGGTGTTCAACCACGAAATCATTTCTTTCGTCACAAGTGGGAAAATTCCTCAACTAAGAGAGTTGGGAATGGCAATGAATTATCGGGACTGGGTGAGTGGAAATGATGCTTGTCAGACGACTTGAACCCGCCTGAACTAACCATGACTTCAGCACTATTTCCTCCAGCGGCTCCCGAACATGCCCCAGCTCCGCGCGCTATACCTCCCCCATATCAGCCACTGTGCCAAAGTTGACCTCAAGGAACTCGCTCTCCAAGTTCTCGACATAGTCAGCATTCGCCCTGAGCTCAAGATGACCTACATCGGCCTCCAAATGAAATGTTACCAGATTCAAGAAGGAGCTGGCGACGGGAAAGACTTGGACTTCGACGACCAAACCGTCAATGACATCTCCATCGCAGGAGATGACAATCTCTCTGAAATCGATGCAATGTCAATTCAAGAAGATGACCATGATATTCCCCCTTATACGGATGGCGGGTCCGACCTTCTCTCCAGTGATCTGGACGATGATGATGATGATGACGATGAACCGGATGATGACAGCGCTGGGCGCGTCCAGTTTCGGCTGCAAGAGATCCTCTTTTATGATGACAAGATATCCATCTTCAAGGCACGGCATGGGGTGCTTTGAAGGGCGTTTTCCCTCCTTTTCTTTCTTCCCTTTCTTCCCTGTTTTGAACCTTTTTGCTCAGCGCTTTGCGCACCCTCCAGTTCCCTTTCCATTCTAGGGTGTTCTACCTTCCATATTCAGGTGGCGTTTACTTTTCCTCTATGATACCACGTGCACATTAACTCCAACCAGACCGAGATTATTATCCCCAACGTATCTCTTTCTTCAATGTAGGCTTCTCCCAAGTAGGCCTTTGCTAATAGTACTGGGAGCTCTTTAGATTGTATTCTGAAACGCCATTGACGTGGGTAGCTATTGATAGCTATTGATAGCTTCATAAATAGCTATGAGTTCCTGAGTGTCTTTATTCTTGTAGCAAGACTCCAGCTACCTCGCTGTTTGATCAAACCATCCCGTCCTGCCAACTGGAAAGAAACTGGAAAGAAATGGGTATACCCGCCACCCGCCTCACCTTCACCCTTCACCCTCCACCACTTCACCACTCCACCGCCACTACACTCTAAACACTTTCCCACTGGCGCCTTCCACGGTTCCTACCCGAGGCATCATTCACAAGACTTACCTTTCATAATCAGCCACCTTCATCTCTTTACAACTGAAACCCCGACCAACCTTCATAATGGGTCGCTGGGGCTGGCGTACGTCCAATCGACCCCATTCTACCTCAACCAAAACCCTGAAAAGAACCCGCCAAGATGAAAACTCCCGTTCGTACTAACTCCCAAACCAGGCCTTTTTGAAGGAGACCAAGATCTCGACATAAGCTGAGATATAGAAGAATACCTCAAAGTCAAGACCGAAGACTGGGACCACAAACTCTCACACCTAGTCCACCAAACCGACATACTAGCACCAGATGAGGCACTGGCGCGATACAAATCGCCCGAATACGCCCAAGTGCTCGCCAACGAAATGATCCCCTGGATGCGCAACAAGCTCAACACGGACAATCTAATCGACACGCTTTTCGACAAATGTCGCGCGTTGGAGACTGACCCCATGAACGACAATGTATTGGATCCAAAATACAACACTATCATCCTCGGCGCCCTGGTTATGCGTACCGTGGCGACGATTCGTGATCAGGATCTCAAGCATCTTCGCAAGCTTGTCCCTGATAATAAATGCAATGCACAGTATGCCTGACCACTCGCCGATGAGGGATTTCGACTCCCCGGCAAAGTGCAGTTTCTTGCCGCGCTTGATCACTACCAGGATGGTGTTCCGAGGAATTTCGCCGATCCTAGGTGAGTAAATAATCCGAGTTCTACATTCTGGGCGCATAGGATGAATCTGGCTGACTGATTCGCCGCTTGAAGTTGCTTCCACTGTGGGAAGATGGAGTGTGATATCAAGCATGCGCTTCTTCGATGCGGGAAGTGCAGGAATGTCTGGTACTGTGACAGGGTGAGTACTATATATTTCCACGGCTCGCTTTGTTATGGAGTCCCTGGGCCCTATTTGCGAAATGAGAACAGAATGAATATCTGGATAAACTTTATTTATGTGTATAGGAGTGTCAGAAAGGTCACTGGCCTGTGCACCGACTTCATTGCAAGGATGCCGGGACTTCCTTCAGCCTGAATGTTTAGAACCCTTGTCACAGAGCGTCTATCTCTACCGAGACTGCATAGCTATGTGAATAAAAGAACAAGAGAATTGGGGGAATGCTATTTCTAGATCATATGAAGGAAATATTGATAGTTCATGGAGCAAGAAAAGGCTGGAATTTCAAGGATATCAATGACTAGTAGTATGTACTGATAAGCACGATGTCCGATGTTATGCCTCACGGCCGATTTTATCACTAGACTGTCCAAGGTGGACCGAGTAATGATTTATTTAAGTATGTCTTAGATCTGACACCCTTGGCAATTTTTGAAAGGGAAAAGGAAGTCAAATCGGTTTAATTCACATTTTAGAGCAAGAGCTTGTTACCAGCTAGTATGCGCAGAAGAGCTCGAACGAACTCGAGGCAATTGCCTCTCAGCAGATATAAAGCACACATTATCAACTTAACCAAAACGTCCAACAGCAGAACATTTATGTCAAGACCCACACGGCGATCGCATCACAAATGCCACGATCAAAATGGTTGGAACTGAAGAAAACCTCAAAAAGCAACTGAATATAGACCCAGTCCGGCTCTGTCAAAGCCACCAAACAGAAGAGAAAGCGAGATCCAAGTAAACGTGATCACCGACCGATCATTAACCAAGAATACCACGCCGAAGATCACACAAATAAGATTAATCCTGTCGACCTTTACTAGGCTGGCAAAGCTTCCACTTCCCCTTCGACTTGCAACGACCAGAGCAGCACTCATCATCATTGCGACAGAAATCGAGGTGAACGCTGCACTCCTTATGCGGCCCGACCATGCAGTATTTAAAACTCGGCCCATCATGCTTCCAATGATTGCACTTGTGTACATCGCGACAGTCTCTGTTAGAGTCACAGCCAGGGTAGCAGGTTCCTTCAATACACCGGTATCCCCAGTCACACTCGCTATTCACTTGGCAAGCATCGAGGTAAGGAGGAGCCGGTACCCTACTGAAGGCTCGAGTTTCGAGGAGCGAGGCTTCGCCCTCTTTCCGCATCTTTTCGACTTGGGCATCAAATACAGCTTCCGTATACTGAACTGGAGCGGGCTTGGGTAGCGGAGCATCCGTTGGTCGGACCATAGCGACGTGGATATTCTGGCCATTATCAGAAGAAGCTGGGATCAGAGCTTTCAGGGTGGTAGCAGTAGCTCTATGGGTCTTTGTTGTGCTCGTGCTTGTTGGACCATTAATGCGATCCGGCGAAGGGTGGTAGTAGACGCCGATCAGTACAAGAAGGAGGACGGCGCCAATAAAGACGAGGGTGCCGATAAATATAGCCCACCATAAACTCCATCTGGATTTCTCTGCATCGTCTTCAAAACCGCCCTTCCACATGCGTTTGAATTCGGCCCATTTTGTGGGCTTTTCGTAGTCGTAGATCGGTGGTCGGGGTTTGGTAGTGTTGTTCGCGGGCGTAGTAGTAGTTGGCAAGGCGGTGGTTGGCTCATTTGATGGGCCCCCGGGCACGTAGGCAGCTGTGTGAAGTGTTAGTATATTGAAGGTAGTTGTAAAACATGAGTTCTGGCTGAGTAACTAAAAGGCACAGTGCTCACCTGCTGGCACCTGTGGAGTCTCCATGGTAGGTTCGGGTCGCGGTGTATGGTATATTCAGATCAGAAGTCTTGAATATTGAACTTTGCAACAAATATGTAACAAAAGTAAACTTTCTGATGTTATATGGCGAGTGATTTTATTTTGAAACAGGTGTGAAGAGGAATGGAGGAGTTGTTGTTGGAGGCGGCAACGGAAATGGAAATGAAAGTATGAACTGGAGGCAGACGCATCCATGGGTCCATTTCATCACCGCATACATTTTGGGAAGCACTTTCCCTGAATTACAGGATACCAGAGAAACTGGAATAGTACTTCTAACTTTACGGGAAAAGAAATATGCGCAGATGTCGTAGTAGGACGTCTTTGTGGAATGATGAGTGAGACACATTTATACCACAATCAAGATGCCCTATCAAGTAGTTAGACCTTGTATGATCTGATCGCCAGTGTAAGCTAGAACCCTTGAGACATCCAACTAATGTAGCAAAAAGGGAACAAAAGAAGGAATAGTACGAAATGATTCATCAAGAAGAATGTAGGGTTTTGTGCAAACCTCCTGACCCCCAGGCTAGTTAGTTTGATGTATCAATTGTTCGCTCTCGGGCTATCTATCCCAGGTTGTGATGACAGAAATGAAATCCAAGGGATGAGGGTCTGTGAATTCGAGGATGCATTCGACGGCATTGAGAAATCTTTCGGTTAGAATCTTTGGTTCGGCATTTTCATTCAAGCATAAGTTGTCGTGACCTGTTGTTATCGGAGTAGAATTCGCGAGTGGTGTCACACTAGGAGGAATATTGGTGTCAGCCTGATGACGTCCTGCGTTGATATATCAAATGTGCTTGAAATTTCACGTTTGGGAGGTGCGTTGGTGGAGAACTGACTTGAATATCCGGGAGAAATGGGTTATGGTCAAGTGTCGACCGGGAACATTCGACACAGAGATAAGATGAATCCGTCTTGTTGGCTGAGAAATTGAGATAGTACATTTAATCAGAGTCAAATACAATGATGAAGGTAAAGCCAGGGTTAGAATTGAAATTGAAGTCAAAGATGAGGCCAAAGTGAAAGATGAAGCAGAGGGTAAGGCCAACACCAAAGATCAAGCCAAAGCGAAAGCTAAGGACGAAGGCCAAGGCCAAGGCAAAGGCAAAGATCAAGGCCAAGCCAGAGATAAAGACGGACATAGTCATAGAGGTGAGAGTGCGGATGACGGTGAGGGTGGAGGTGAAGGAGTGGCTAGTAAAGTGGAAGTTAGATTTGGAGATGGGAATAAACAAACGAACAATGGAGAGCGCCCTGGCGAGCATAAGCCTTGGGGAGAGCATTCTTGAACCTTTGGCTTCCTCAGTTCCAACCACTTCCAAGTCAGTATTCGATAGGTAATCACTAGCAGTAGTTACTAGTACTAATATTACTAGTAGTCAATACGAAGCACCAAGACGGTTGGGATACCTGGTAACTACTAGAATTCCGATGATGATATACTACTAGTACTATCAAGAACAATTATAGCGTGCAATCTTGAGTACCAGGGAACCTGGGCACGGGAGCTCTTTCAAGGTTATTCTATTGGTCTAGTAGTATAACCTCAAATTGGTGAATCCCAACTGCCGGACCAGAACGTGGTTTCAGCCACTTCCAGTACCTCCTCCAAGAACTCACCACGGCTACTCGTTCCGACCATAATCTTATAAGAGCCACTGTGGCTACACCAGCTGCTGCTCTTCTCGTCCCAAAAGCTGGTTGAACGAATAGCATCCAACAGAATAGTCACGACCTCCTCTGAACCAGCTTGTACTCGCACCTTTTTGAATTCCTTCAGTTCCTTGACTGGTCGCCGGATGGGAGATGACAAGGGTGCAATATATACTTGGACGACTTCAGCTCCGTCCCTGCATCCCGTGTTTTGCACCTTGCACTTCACTTGCAGTGTATTTCCGGTGCCCCTTGTCGTCTGGAGGTCTGAGATTTTGAATGTGGTATATGAAAGGCCGTGTCCGAAGTGGAAGAGCGGGTCAAGTTCCAGACTGTCATAGTAGCGGTATCCCACGTACACATCTTCGCCATACAGCACACGACCGCCTTCTGATCGGTAGTTGAAGTATGTGGGATTATCCTTGAGTCGTCGTGGGAATGTGAGAGGAAGTTTTCCGGACTTAGGGTAATATTGTCAGCTGAGGCTATTATATGGTTCCCCGGATATTTTCTTACCGGGTTAACGTCACCAATAACGATATCCGCAATAGCATGACCCGTTTCATTTCCACCGTACCAAGCATGGAGCACAGCCTTCGCATTATCGATCCAGGGCATCTCAACCGGTGTTCCACTTTGGATCACAACAACTGTATTCGGATTGGCCTCGAGAACCTTCGAGATCAACTCATCCGTGTTAGGTGGCAGCTTCATGGTAGTTCGATCCTCGCCCTCTGACTCCCATTCAGAGCTCAGTCCGGCAAACAGGACTACCTGGTCAACTATGGAAGCCACTTTGACTGCTTCAGCAATGCCTTCTTGAGGCGCGAGTTGTTTGCAAGCACCAAATCGGAAACCTCCGTGTCCGAAATCCACAACACCGGGGACTTTGAAGGTGCTCGTCTTGCCGCATCCCCATTGCGTGAGGATCTTGTATTTCCTGCCAGCCTCCATTTCCAAAGATGCAACCTCTTCCATGGTTCCACTCCCAAAGAAACTAGTTCCCGCCCTCTGAATATCGGCATTGTTGATTAGAAGCTCCCCATCCACGTATAGTCGTCCGGTTCCGTGCACGGTGAGACCAAAGTCATATGTACCAGAATATTCCGGGATGAAGTATCCCTCTGCATCCGCATACCAGGTCGGCTGCAGCTCTGGGTGGTTATAGTCCATGAAGATGACCATGGAGTCAGTTTCTTGCCGTATCTCAAGAGGCTTTCGTGATGCATCCGTGGGAGGCTCATTGAAGATCTTCAACGAGAAACCAGTGACGCCTTCCTTGGTGCGAAGATACTTGCCAAGGAGCGGCAGCATCTGATGTCCATAAACGCCTTGAGCAAACTCAACGCCACCCTGAGCGGCTTCCACGAGGCCATCATAGGGCGTCACGGCACGGTATGGGTTCAGCGCAGCGCTTCCTCCACCACAATAAGTGGCGATCCTCGAGTTAGGGCCTATCACCGCGATTTTCTTTTGCTTGTTCAAAGGAAGGATGCTATCTTTGTTTTTCATCAATACCACTGCTTCTGATGCGATCTTTCGCAAAAGTTTCCTATCTTCGGGGCGATCTAACTGCGTCTCGGGTGCATGATCAGGGACGCCTGATTTAGCTGCCTTTTGAATGAGCTTTAAGACAGCACGGACGCGGTCATTCAATGTCGCTGCTGTGATTTTGTTTGATGTGATCGCATGGTTTAAGGCTGCGCCGCGCCATCTCGGCGGACCTGGCATTTCCAAGTCTAAGCCTGCGTTGATAGCCTCGGTGGTACTGTAAGTTCCAAACCTAATTATCGACGTTAAACTGTGAGCGACAAGGCCATGCTTTTTTGTTGTCTTGCTGGTACTCACCAATCGCTCATCACCAAACCGTCCCAACTCCACTCCCCGCGTAGAATATCACGGAGGAGGGTCGGGTTTTCTGCAGCATGTAACCCATTCACTTTGTTATACGCAGTCATGATTGCATCTGGTTGACCTAGGGCAATCGCAACCTGGAATGGAAGCAAGTAAATTTCCCTCAACGCGCGATCAGTCACAATTGAGTTCACCGCCATGCGCTCGTGCTCTTGATCATTGCAAACAAAGTGCTTCAGGGTCGCACTGATATTCTTTTCCTGGAGACCTTTGCAGTAATGGCCCGCGAGGATACCTGACAGCATCGGATCTTCAGAGTACGACTCGAAACCTCTGCCGCCAAGTGGGCCCCGAGCGATGTTGATGGTCGGTCCCAGAATGACATGCGCGCCCTTGGCCTTCGCCTCTGCGGCGAGAAGATGGCCAATTTCCAAGACAAGGTCCCGATCGAAGGTTGCGCCGATCGCAGTTCCGCAGGGAAGACATGCTGCCGGGACACTGCTAAAGAAATGAGTACCTCGTACTCCGTTCGGGCCATCCGAGACTCGAATCGACGGGACTCCAAGTCTGGGGATTGGTACGGTGTGCCAGAAATCGTCTCCTTTTAGGGGAAAAGAACATTGTCAGTCTCTCTTGTCCTCGCGCTTTGCATATGCGATGGGTATAGGCGAACCTGTTAGAAGCGCGACTTTTTCATCCTGGGTGAGCTTCTTCAAGATTGCTTCGATGTCGGCCGCTGCGATCTGCGCAAAAGATTCGTCCACCACAGCGGGCGATGTTTCAATTGTCGACATTGTGTCTATTCCCCTCGCGACGAATCGACTTGTAGTGGAGGAAAGGAAGAAAAAAATACACTGTGCAAAAGGCCCGGTGAGCATGGGCTGGCTAAGTACCCTCGGGAGACCAACAATCGGTACATGTACCCATAATAATCCATCAATGCGCTCAAATGGATCAAGAATTCGCATGCAGAGCTCTTCTCGCACAAGAAGGCCCAACGCAATGACTTCAAGCCATCGGGTGTGTGTACACTTTCAAGTTGTCGGACGGCCCACAGTCTCCACCGAGTATATCCAAACGCACGCTGATTGCACCACAACGCCCGAGACCCAAACTTGGACAACAGCGATTTGTTGACTGATTCTCCGATTCTCCTTTTCTCCGTTTCTCCGCCTCCGCGCCGGCTGCCAAATTATCGAATGCCGACCCCGGCGTCCCCAGTCCTCCACACAATCATCCCGCATTTACGTTCCCAACCGGCTGGAGCGATGCTATCGGCTGACCATGTGGCCGAATTTTTCTAACTTGAAACGGGGATAGTCAATTGATACAGTGGCTGATTGGTCAATTCCTTCAGTTCCTCGTCTGATTTCCCTAGGTTTCGTTCCGAGTCAGGGCGTAGACACTCCCTGGAAAAACGCCCCTAGAGGAACGACGATGGAACCATCGGAAAATAGCGGCACTTGAAGATCTCAATTTTCTAGTTAAAAGGGCCTCATTGTTCCTGAACATCCCCTCGATTCTCTACTTGTTTTATTTGATCTGCATCTCTTATTTGCCTACACGATGGGGGTTAAAACCGCTGACGCCAGCAGCAAGCCTGCCGAAGAAGATCGTCTTGCTGCTGTTCTTCCACCTAACACAACACCATGGTGGAAACAGGGGCATCTTCTCCAGCTCAATTTCATCATCATATCTCTGGTTATGTACTCGTCGGCCAACGGTTATGATGGGTCATTGATGAACGGTCTCGAGGCCTTGACCCAATGGAAAGAGTTCATGAACCAGCCCGCAGGATCATGGCTTGGTTGGATCAATGCTATTTACTGGCTCGGATGTGGTGTTGGATATCCCACCGCATCTTGGATCGCCAACCGCTACGGCCGCAAACCAGGCGTGTACGTTGGCTATATCTTCCTTGCGCTGGGTGTCGCCCTGCAAACCGCTTGTCAAAACGACACGACATTTTTGTTTGCACGACTATTCCTCGGGTTTGCATCCGCCCTTTTCGGAAACTCCGTTCCTCTTCTCATCAACGAGATCGCGTATCCAACCCAACGTGGCGTTCTGAATTCCCTCTTCATGTCGGGTTGGTACGTTGGCGGCACAATTGCCGCCTGGGTCGTCTTCGCTTCACGAACATACACATCCTCCTGGGCCTGGAGACTCCCGTCTCTCTTGCAAGTCTTGGTTCCTCTAGTCGGTCTTCCTGGTTTCCTCATGGCCCCTGAAAGCCCACGTTGGTTGGTCTCCATGGACCGAGAAGAAGAAGCTCGCGCAATCCTTGTCCGCTACCATGGCGGCGGCGATGTCAACTCCCCGTTGGTCAACTATGAATTCCAAGAAATAATTTCCACGATTCGCGCGGAGAAGGAGGCAAATAGCAACGGCAGCTATGCCGAGATGCTCAAGACACCGGGTAACCGTCACCGCCTGATGATCTCAATTAGTCTGGGCATGTTCGGGCAATGGGTTGGCAATGGTGTCATTTCCTACTATTTATCCCTGATCTTAACATCGGTCGGTGTCACTGAAGTTCGCGACCAAACTCTGATCTCAGCTTGTCTGCAAATGTGGGATCTATGCTTCGCCATCCTGGGTGCATTCTTGATTGACCGACTCGGTCGTCGACCTCTATTCCTTGCCTCTGCCGGTATCATGTTCATCAGTTATGTGCTTGTAACGGCATTATCGGGCTCTTTCGCGGTGACGAATAACACTGCAACTGGCGGTGCCGTGATCCCGTTCCTCTTCATTTTCTTTGCTGGATACTGTATTGCGCTGTAAGTTCCATGTCCCGTCTTCTTCCAAAAGAAAGTCTCTGTCTCTTTCCCATTTTTCTAACCACCTTTCGCCTTTCAGAACACCATTCTTGACCTCTTACCCCTGCGAAATCTGGCCCTACCGTCTCCGATCACGCGGTCTCACCGTGACCTGGGTTTCAACCATCTGCGGCATGTTCTTCAACACCTTCGTCAACCCGATCGCGTTGGCTGCGATTGCGTGGCGATACTATATCGTATTCATTGTGGTGCTTTTGGTATTTGCTGTTACTGCGTTCTTCTTTTACCCGGAGACCAAGGGCTATTCGCTGGAGGAGATCGCGGTTATTTTCGATGGTCCTGAAGGATTGCCGAGTGATGTTGCCGAAATGGCTACTGGGAATGGCGATATCAAGATGGATAAATCGAACATTGCTCATCATGAGTCGGTTTGAGATCTTCCTTTATCATTAGAAGAAGGCAAAATGCAATAGAAATCCCAGCCTTCACCGTTCTTCTATCTTCACATTCATCCACCGGGAATTCGATCAGTGTCCACCCAAGTTGGGAGATGCATCGTATTGATCCCCTCACTGCTGTCCAGTCGTGACAATATGTCCGTAGATTGTCGAACATAGTCGGCAACCTGCTTCGATATCGGATCGTCTGGATGTAATGGACAAGACAGGAGACTCGCTGCGATATCTCGGACTTTATTCGCGAGATGTAACCCATTCGCTTCCAGGGCTATAGGCGGGGAATTGAAGATGATAAGAAGAAGCTGACGAGATAAAGCTTCTCGGTCAGCCCACAAGGCTCGCACGTCAAATGAAGCCTGGCAGTGAGGCTGTGCAGCTTCCAATAGATCCATTATGAGACTCTGTAGCCATAGATGAGTAACGTGTATATTTACTCTCATTGACGAAAATTGTTTGTCCGGGTCATTCAATCCCCCGGCATTTGAGACCCCATTTGTGTGGGCCCAAGGCTGGAAAATGGATGGGACATCGTCTAAAAGATGCCTCAACTCGTGAAGACGCGTTTCATAATATGCCATTTGAGCGTCAAAATCTTTCACTCGCACGCACGGACAAGGTTCATGTTCCGTTGTATCCGAATCAAGACTTCGGATCGACGCCCAGAATATGCGGGAGTGTAGAATAAATCCGGATGTGAGAAAAGAGGTCGTCTTTGGGGGGAAATACGACTTCGTGTTCAAAGATAAACTCATCGTCAATTTCCAGGGGTATAAGATCCTCCGCCTTCACTGATTGTAATACGACCGGGTCCAAGTATGTCAGTCGCTCCCCTTGTAAATTTTGCAAACTGGCATGGCTAAATGGTCATGTCAGCCACAATCCGATCAACGATGAGGAAGAGATACAGTAGCTCACACATAGCAGTAAAACACTAGCCAGAAGCCCTTTTTGCGGAGCTGGGTCTCAATGCAGTTTAGACCTTCATAATCGGAGATGCGATGCAAATTTAATAGCCGTGCGATTTGCATGGCCTCAACACTCAACATTCGCGACCAATTGTGGTCTCCAAGTTGTAGAAATGCGGCAAAGAAGAGGTAGGGTATGGAAAATTTCTGAAAATTTAGTTGATCAAAATAGGAGGAGCTCCGCAGGGCCAAGACTTTCTTATAGCAGGAATGAACAAATTCTTTTCGAGATGAGAATCGTAATGGCTGTGCATGGTTTTTATAAACCGGGAATCTGCTGGCTAAAGTGGCCACGACCAGCGCGGCGATGGCAAGCGTAACGGCGCAAAAGCTTTCATCATCGCAGTCTTGATCAGCTAGCAAGGCATCGCGAAAGGACGGACGATGAACAATTGGCACTAATGGATATAGTCGATCCAAATAGTCTTGCATTAATAGCTTGAATAATTCCCGGCTGTAGAGATCATCGGTCACATGTTGGGGCTTTTGGGAATGTAGCTCCTGCGGGTTCACCCTAGTAGCCATTTCGGGCGTTGTCAGTCTTCATCCTATATTGCGAACAGGCAAGCTGTACCTTCTCTTGGGACCACGGGTTTTCGAGGGAGAAACGAATGTACATCGCAGGTTCAACCTCTTGCAGCGCTGGCAGGGCGATGGGGTCTGGGTGGATTGCGCCGGGAGAAGATGGCATTTGACCTTGCGTTTACGGCACAAGTCACAAGCCTGTGTGGCGAGGTCTGTCCTGGGGATTCCATTCTGGTATAACTCGTCAGACATAACGGCTACACTCGCTCCAGTCGATGGAGATGGAGAGCATTGGGGAAGGTAGAAAGTTGGCCGTGGCGGGTAGATTCTCCGATGGCCGCCCATCTGGCCAATCACAGCCCAGAATGCTATACAGCAACATCGATCACCACCATGCTTCCATAGAAGAAATTCATAGGAATATGAGGCGATCGGTATATATTTGAAGATGACCATGGCGAGAATTGAGCGAGGTGCTCACTATACCTAGCCGATGAAAGCTGCGAGTACGAAAAGTCATTTTTTTTTTCTGATTGACGCCCATCTCGCTAGCTCTGCTACTGTATCTATCAACGAAGCATTTTCCAGAAATATGAGAGCTAGCATCCCGCGCTATATTGTGAAAATAGATACCACCTAAGAATCAGATCCGAGATTTCAAAACTGCTGGGTGCATGACTCCTCCGGTTTTTAACTTGGCCCAATCATCCTCAACACCCTCTTCAACGTCGGGAAAGGGACCCATTGGCGTGATAGCCTTGGGGTTAATATCATAGTGACTCTTGGTGTACTAAGAGATGTCAGATGTAGGCAATTTAAACTAAACGAAATCGGTGAGACTTACATTTTCCTTGATATGCTTGAAATCTGTCGAGGCCTTCGCTGCATCGACATTCCAATACACACCCTTCAGCCAATTATTCAACACAGGATAATCATGTCGGATTGTGCCCAAGTTGCACTTGAAATGTTGGACATAGGCTGTATCGAAACGAATCAATGTGGCATAGAGTCGAATGTCCAGCTCGGTGATTTGTTTCCCGAGTACAAACGGACCGCCATTCTGAGCGATGAGGCGTTCGAGCTTATTTAGCGCAGCAAAAACAGGTACAACATTCTTGTCGTAGTCTTCCTGTGTGGAAGCAAATCCAGCTTTGTAGACGCCAGCGTTTACGTCAGACTGAATCCATGGCGTGATTTCGTCGATTTTTGCTCGGAGATGGACTGGGTACAGATCGATTGAAGCGAGTGATGGCTCGAGGAATTCATCAAATGCATTTGGAAGCCAGCGTAGAAGCTCCGCACTTTCCTATAAGCAGTTACAAATCAGTCGCTCCTTTCCAGGCAAATATGCGTGGAACGATGCTTACATTGCAGACAATTGTCCCGCTTTTCTTGTCCCACAAAACAGGTACTGAATACCGCCCTTTGTAGTCCGGATCGGCGCGGAAGTAGATTTTGTGCATATAGTCCTCTCCAAAAAGGTGATCGACCGTTGCACCGGGATACTCGTCATCGGATACAGGAAACCGCCATCCCGGCCAGCCTTTGGCATCGCCTTTCGGGTACGGCATCACGATGCTGAGGCCAATGAAGTCGGTAAGGCCTTTTAGGTGGCGCACAAAATTTGCTCTGTGTGCGAATGGACAAAAGAGGCCGATGTAAAGATGATACCGATTCTTTTCGACCGGAAATTCACTGCTTGGTATTACGCCGTGCCACCCATCAGCGGTACCGCGCTCGTGAATTTGCTTGGCGTTTGTGGACATATTAATATTCCGAGTTGGATGAACTTTCTGGAGTGATTGGAGATAATTTCGAGTTTGTACTAGAGATAGGAATTAAAGAAAATATCAATGTGCGGGGGTTGAAGCTATTGGACTGACGTGAGATGGCGAGTCCCAAGCGTTCTGCTGATTGATAAGAGCAAGCGGAAATATTCCGCTATTGCATACCATCAACCCTGGAAGGTAAACTGATATAGACAAGTATAGAAAGCTTGCCATCAGTAACATCTGCAAGCTCTACGACAACTTAGAATTATCCGCACACCCTCTACTCGAATTTGAAAGAAGCAAACAGTGACGCTGTTGATGATCGAAGAAGAAGAGACGAAAGCTAGATACAAGTATAGGCAGTGAATACCTAAGTGGAATCCATCCGCGTAACGCACCGGCAATGGTAGTAACAACCAAGTTCCTTACAGGGTGTAGATAAAGTCTTGATTTTCGATATCAGTAAGATCAAGGAACCTGTCCGATTCAATTAGCAAACCAGGCCATTGAGAGCGGCGGGGAAAATGAAACAACTCCATTATAAATAAATAGGCAAACTTACTCCTGGTTCTCCAGTCTCACATAGCCAGGGTCTGATCGGATAGCAGCCTTGCGTCGGTTTTCCTTTTTATACCACCACCAGATAAAAAGCAGAATGAATAGGCATACTCCCCAGCATGCAATAATAGTAATCTCTGCAGAGATGTAGCGTGGAGCATCTTCGGGGCGAAATGTGAGGGGACCTGGACAGATTAGTCTACATTTTGCCACTGCATTGCGATTAGAAATAATATTACGGCACTTACCAATAATATTACCCACACAGTAACCGATCAAATATACAGCTGCAACAGTAGTCTTCTTGGTGTAGCCAGCGACGTTGGATGAGATCAGTGACAGGAGAGCGACAAAGGAAGTTGGAAAAGCTTGCGTTAAGTAGTATCCGACTAGTCGCCCGGTGTTATTATCAAGCGGGAGGGCCACAATTAGGATTATTCCCACAGTGGCAGTGAAAAGACCTCCAAGACTGGTTATGATTCGCTGGCCAGTTCTGTCACCGATATAGCCGTTCAGAAGCAGGGCAACAACTTCTACTGCACCGGCAGGTGTACCATAAAGTAAACTTTGCTCGGGTGTATAACCGAAGCTCACGATCTAAAAGCAAAGATCATTAGTTTACCGCCAGGTAAGACCAAAACTATAATAGTAGGTGAGATATACCAACTGGCTGAAAAAGTTCGTAATACCTCCATTAGGAATGTCGGCAATCAGTGCGAAGAAAAAGAATGCCCATGTCATCGGGTCCATAAGAGCTTCTTTGACTTGGTACCATTTAAAGTGCTTATTACCAATACCTTGCTGGTTAATACGCACACGGGCAACCGCTAATATACGATCCTCTTTCGACAGCCAACGTGCGTTTAGCTGACTGTCAGGTACCATCCAGAGGAAGATAAGACCCAAGCTAACGGTTAGTGTCCCAGTAAATAAAAACACAATCTTCCAAGGCTCGATAGAAGACCCATTCTTTTGTGTACCAACAGCTATTCCATAGGCCACCAGGCCACCTAGAATCTGTGCCCAGCCATTGAAGCTATACCAGAGATTCACACGTTGTCCTTGTTCATTCCGGGTATACCACTATATAACCCTTAGTTAGTACTATAAAGCTTCCTATTGTCAAACTGGACGAATATCAAGTATTGATTTACCTGAGAAGTCAAGAGTGCAAAACTCGGTGTTACCGCGGCTTCAAATGCACCCAGGAAGAAACGGACTGCAAGGGCCCCAGGGTAATGCTTGACAGCGGCGAAACAGCATAGAATAGTACCCCAAATCACAATGCAGCAGCCTGAATATTTTCCAAGTGGTAAGAGTTGCAGTAATCTAGTGGTGGGATATTCCCAAGCAATATATCCTGCTCTCTGATTAGCATCAAATAGAATTGACTACCACTAGAGTAGTACTAGTAGCCGTATCATATATACTGTCAAACTTGAATGCTCTTACCAAAATAGAAAATACTGCCGAGCCACTGGTACTGGTCTGCAACCAGTCCTATATCCTGCTTCAGGCCCATGATACTAGCATATGACAGGGTGGTCTCTATTGATATCGTTAGATTAAAAGGTCTACAGAGTGAGTACTTTCCAAACTTGTATTTACTATCAAGGAAATTCATCCCATAGACACAGCACATGATAGGCATGATGTGCCAGTCAATGGTTCGCAATAAACGACGGTTTGTCGCTTCGTCAAGCTCCACTGATTGGCCCTGCAGATTCTCGAAGATCTTCATGGCCTCATCTGCATGTTTGGCATGCTTGACCAGTGTAGGATCGGCATTCTTCATCATAGATAGCTCGATATCCACAGCGGTGGACACGCCCTGGGTGTCGTGGTCCGAGTCTTTCGCCATGATGAGGCAGGAGAGGGTGGTGGGTGCTTGAAAAAGAAAAGCGCGAAGGCAGAGAAGGAATTCCTTATGCCGATAATCTCATAGAATTGAGGGATGCAAAGGTGTTAAATAGTATCTCTGGTGGAGCCAGGCCCATTGGAAGTACCGTACTGTCCGGGGATGAAAGAGGAGAGGATCCATCGTTTTGAGCATAAATCTGCCGTGGCATCCAATGGGAAACTATTTTTTCCGGTCAGCACTATTGGAAGCATTTCGCTGCACTGACTCTAACTGGCTAGATTGAGGGGCTGGAGAATTTAGACTCGGTCGGATGACGGTTATCAAAATGCTCTTTCATATACACTTCATCTCTGAGGCTACCTGGCCTAAACAAGCAGGAGGATATCATGCAGAATGTAAATTTTCCACCTCATTGAATCGCCAAGCTCATCATTTCAGTATTTCAATTCTGTACTATACGCCTCCGCGCCGGAAATGTTCGGATACCTCATACCGTGCTAGCGCGAGCGGCATACTTTCTGGTCTCCAGGGCTTGGCCTGCGTCGCTCCCGACCGTTTGCTGGCTAGAAATGTATCGCCAAGGGAGGAGGCGTCATTTTGCATGGGGGCGGGCGGGTTTGGCTCTCGTAATTCCTGATGTCCACAGGTGTTTATATGTGTCCTCAATTGAAATGAGGAGCTGGCATATGTACTAACCTTGGAACCTGAACTTGGAATCTACCCGTTACATCTTCTAGGGTGCGTTTGATATGCGATTTAGGATCTGTATGCGGCTCTTAACAATCTTCCAAGATTCGGCTTCTCTCTATGGACTACAATTGACTTTGGGGAAATCAATCTAGTCTTTATAACGGCCAAGAATTAAACATCGAACTTAATATCATTTTTGTTCCAAGGTTTCAGATATGCATGCATCACCTTCGGAATGGGCCGAATGTGTTATGAAATATCATCCCTGCTACGAGGTTTCCCGCGGTGAATCTAAAGCTACGAGGAAAGTTAGTTTCCGATTCGATGAGGGCGATGAAGGGCTGAACCTGGAGAAAAACCCAGCCAAGGTGTGGGGAATCTTATTTAGTTGCTCGGCAGGCGACCAGAAGCCGCTTCCCCGCATTCCTTCCATTGGGGTTGGCGATGAACACTTCTTATTGGTTCGTGTTTGCTTCCTGGGGTAACCTTTACGGCAGTTTGGTCGATTTTGTCGTGTTTATGCTTTTGGTGGATCTGATTCCACTCTCTTCAGGACTAGTACAACTTGCCGCTTACCTGCAAGGCTATAGACCTGCCTTTTTTCCCTTTCTCTCTTTTCTAGACTTAGTATCATGTATCGAATGCAGGTATTTCCCCGATTACCAGGCCTCTATTGCAGTTTTGAGCCAATCAACATCTAGGTCGTTGGAGACATTCTGGAGAAACTAGGCCTAATGGTATTGTCAGTAGACCTACTCCAATATCGTTCGGATTGTGTCTTGGCCGTCAAGATGCAGCAAAAAGAAGGGACTTTTCAGTACAATCAAGTCGAGATAGACGATGACTCGAATAAGAAAGAGAATGACTTTCTCAGAACAGACGAAGTGAAGAAATAAGCCAAATTAAGCCGTGGCACCGAACTTCGTGGCAGCAACGACAGGAGAAAGACAAACGCAACCCTGGAACAGTCCTCGGTGGCACCCCATATCCACCTATTAACATCAATCTTCTGCCGTCTCATAATGCTGGATTGCATATGACGGCCTCAAATGTGATTGCTGACCCTAGCGTTTCGAAAGACACATGCATTTTGAAATCCCCGGTTTCAGAGACGTTGCTGTCAAAGAGTATGGCGAGTAGCTCACATTAAATGTATCAGATGATACTTCCAAAGCTGCATTCCGGTAAGCGTGTGATGTGACGCTGTCAGATGTCTTCGATCTTAGCACATATTTCCACGCCATTCCAGAGTGTTTGGACATGCTACCACCTCTGCAGAGACCGAATTAGTAGAAGAACACCTGATTGATCGTGGCGCTGATTGCTTTACCGAAGTGATAATCTATATACCTAATGTTTACAAGATCAGATACTAGTATCTGACCATTGCCGAGCCAAGTTTTACAAACAGTCTCTACGAAACCGAAGGACCAAGATCAATAATGCGCTCAATCGCGCAGAACAACCAAATTCAATATTTTGCTATCATGTATCATGTATTTTTCCTCCTCTAGGTTGATCAAAGCAGAGTCCGCATATCATCCATGTTACGAATACCAACCAAGTTACCAGCCTTAACACGCTTCAGCGTGAGAGCCGCAATCAAAGCCGCACCAACACCCGATCCATCCTCAGCAGCCATGATAGAAACCTTATCCTTCTCATTAGGCGCCCAGTCCAAGATCTCCCGTAGAGCCTGCGCACCGCGGGCTTTGAAGTGGGGGTACTTGGTGAAAACCGAGCCATCGGCACCAACGTGGCACGACTCGATATTCTTCTTTGTACAGATGGCAGCGACACCACAGGCGGAGAGACGCGCAGCGCGGGTACCGATCAACTCGGCTAGTCGACGGACCATCTCCAGCTCGGGTTCAGTGGGACAAATGCCAAGATGGCGGTCGAAAGCATCTGCCGTCTCGGACAGGTTCTCGTAAGGGTCTTCCTCGATCGCGGCGAGGAAGGACGCGTCGAGGAGGTAGGGCTTGCGGAGCTTGGAAGTGTCCTGGCCCTTGAAGATGAGGTCTTGGTGCGAGTCGATTAGATCGATTAAGGCGAGGCGGAAGATTTCGCCGAGGTAGAGGCCTGCGGTCATCTTTTCGAAGGCTTGTTGGCCTGGACGCGGGGAGTCGCGGTCGATGATTTCGTCGTATTTGGATAGTGGGAGGACGACGCGCTCGTTGTCGAAGGCACCGTATTCACAGTTGATGGCGACGGGCATGTCCGGGGGTAGGTTCATGTGCGCGAGCTTGGGGATGGAGCCGACGTCTTCCATGTAGGCGGCGTTTACGCCGGTTCCGAAGATGCAGCCGATCTTCATTTCGGGGTCTGTGTATGCGGAGGCGATCATCGTGCCGGTGGTGTCGTTGATCAGGGCTGCGACTTTGATGGGGAGGCCCTGGGTGATATTAGATTGGAGACGGCAGAGAGGAGAAGGGTAATAGATGGGACGGTACATACGCGCTGCTTCAGGATCTTCTCCAGAGGGGGGACGACGTCCTGGCCCTCGACACCGTCAATGTCAAAGCCCTTGGTCCAGCGCTGCAGAATTCCGTGGTCGATATACTCTTGAGTAGCAGGGTAGGAGAAGGTGAAACCCAGAGGCAGCTTTGCGAGATCCTCATTCTCGTGATGATGCTCGATGAATTGCTGCAGACAATCGGCGATGTATTCCCACAGCTCCTCAGCGGTACCAGTGCGGAGCTCATCGGGCATCTTATACTTGGATTGGGTGATGTCGAAAGCGCCCTTCTTCTCGGTCAAGGTGATCTCGCAAACGCGCAGGTTGGTGCCACCCATGTCGAGGGCGAGGAAAGTACCTTGCTCATCACCGTCGGGGAAGCCAAGGACCCAGGTAACGTTCATCGGCTGTGGTGTTGTCAGTAAGCGGACCTTTCCTGATTCTCCATTCCATTCCAGTGCCTGTTGTGTGATGTCTTCATTGCGTGTGGATGCGTGGGGTTCTCACAATGTTGCCGCCCTCAACGGTCAGACCTATGCAAAGTAACCCTTGTTAGACAGCGGACCTCGGTGTATCACAGAATCAGCAACGTACCCTTCTCCAACTCCTTGACGAAGTGGTTGACGATCTCCTTCAGCTTCGCACGGTCCACGGTAAAGGCATCTTCGAAATCCTTGATCTGCTGCAGCAGATTCTGCGGCAGATCTTGCATGGAACCTAAGAATAACAGGAACCATCAGCATCGCGAAAGGCATAGATGGGCAGGGCGGAGTTCGCAGGGAAGGAGAAGCTCACCCTTGCGGGAAGGAGGCTGCTTAGGACCAATTCCAACCATATTGAATGTAATGAGATAGAAAGTTGAAGTGATTGTGTAAGGGAGAGAGAGAGGGAAAAGAATCAAGTGGGATGAGAAGAGGTGGGGATGACGATGGACGTGGGGCAGCGATCGACTTAGCTTGTTTTGGCTGCGGTGGACAGGCGGAACACTGAGATTGTTTAACTTTGGACTTTGGGAGATTACTATTACTATTTTATCTGTTTTATTCTAGGGTACTAGTACTTTAATTTTCTACAGAGTACTATTCTACTCTCTACTATATGCCCTGCTGACTGCTGACAAGCGGTGAGCCCATTATAGTATTCTTTCATGATCATGTCTACCTGTCAACTCAACACTAACGCGCTTGGTGCGCCAAGTGTGGAAATACATGGCTCAGTCCACTCACAGGCTCTGATTCTTGCTCTCCGCCATGTTGGTTGCTTTGGTGGCTGCTTCTGCTGCTGCCATTGCTGCCATTGCTCCCCCCCATCTAGCTTCTCCCGGACTCGCTGCTGGTAAGCATCTGTCAAATGCAGCGAGCGGTCAACTTCCTGTGTCAGGCGATCCACTTCCTCCCGCAAACGTTCGTCCCGGTCCTGCGGCGCATTCTCCTCCGACTGGAACTGGATCTGCGACTGGGTCTTCGGCTCGGGCTCGGTTTCCCCCCAAAGCGCCTCCAATTCTTGCTCCCACCCCATCGCCTTGGCAAACTTGCGCACTCCGGCATCACAATCGCCCAGGAGAAGGACATCGTCAGGTCGCGATCCCATCCCACCCACTTTTTGCATATTAATCAAAACGCGAGGCACCCCATCACTGACCAGTGATGGAAGACTGGCAAACGGTTGGACCGACAAACTCGTCCCCATCACGATGCACAAATCCGCCGCTGCCGGCAGCGAGCGATTGTCAAAGAACGATGATGGGAGAGCCTCACCGAAGAAGACAATATCGGGCTTGACGTAGCCACCACATCCGCAACGAGGGACTTTGCCCTCATCCACCATCTTGTGCATGTCCTCGTCAGGGTACGGAGTCTTGCATTCGATACAGCGCTGCGAGGCAAAACTGCCATGGGCCTCGACGATCATCTCTCCGGGGACCCCGGCTTGTCGCTCGAGGCAGTCGATATTTTGCGTAAAATGCTTCAACAGTATACCCTTGTCGTAGAGCAATTTGATGAATGAATGGGCGATGGTTGGTCGGTATTTCCCAGGGTACAGCTCATGTGCCAGTGCGTAGAACGGTTTGGGGTTCTCGCGGAAGAAAGTGATGTCGAATACATCTTCCGGTTCCTCCAGGTCCAAAAATGCCAAATTGGCGTAGAGACCAGTATCTGGAGATCGAAAATCCGGGATGCCTGCCGATGTGCTGATTCCGGCTCCCACCTGTAGTAGTTAGCAGTTAGCATTGCATGAGAGAAAAGCCAACCGCGGACTTGGAATTTGAATATTTGACATACCATTAACACAATTCGTTTCACATCATTCTGCTTGATGTATTTGGCCACCGCCTCCATGCTGCGCGCCTCCAGCACTGAAGGCCGAGTGGACTCGTCCACTACAGTAGACTCTTCGTTCCCCATGGCACGAGGGCGCCTAGGCTGTTGACGGCGCTTAGGTTGTTGGTGGCGGGATCTGCGTCGGTGTCCTATTCTGACGAAGTGTAGCAGCCACGAACGCTAAAGGATGTAAATTGTGTATGTGTTTGAACGGAGCCGAGGGGATCTCACGTTGAGAGGGACTTTGCGTGATGGGGAAGAAATGACGTTTGGTTGCAATCTCGACGAGTACAGCAGAACCTTTTTAGATCATAAGAACCTCAAACCTCGCACAAACACAGTTCCCCTTTCCTTTTTAAATCGTGTCTTTTTTAAAAAAATAATCATATAGCAAATAATTGTGCATTGTATAAAATCAATTTCCATTGAGTTTCTCTAACCAAAAAAAAAAAGAAACGAAAAAGGCGAGGCTCCTCTTCACCGCCCACCCAAAGGGCCAACCGGGCGATTTGGCTTCATCAAAACATCCCTCGGTCTTTCGTCCTTCCCTCCTTTCTTCGCTTTTCTCTCTTTTATATCTACGAGTGGTGGACTCGCCCCCTGTCTAACTATAGCCAGGATGGCCACTGCCACCACAATACCCACCAATGGGCACCCCTCCCCCCTCACCTCCACTCGAACAATTGACTTCCATCGATGCCTCCCCGCAATCCGACGTCTTCAATGCCAGCTCCGTCGCCGAGATCAAAGCTGCCCTATCCCGCCTACATACCCAAGAAGCATCCGTAACAGCTCGTCTTGATGCTCTGGTCACCTCCCAAAAGGACCTTTCCCGCGAATTGGGCCGACTCGATCTGATGCGCGCCCACATCGGCACGCAAACCAGCACCACCCGATCGGTCAGTCATGGGATGCTCTCCGAAGCCGCCGGCACCGCAGACCGCATCTCCAGCGCCGTCCGCCGACTTGATCTCGAGCAGGCCCGCGTGAAGGCAACACTGGAAGTGGTAGAGCAGGTGGCCGAACTGAAAGCATGCGCATTAGGCGTTGCGGGGTCAATGGGTGCATCTCAGGATTGGGAGACAGCAGCCGGCTACATACACCGGGCATCGCAAGTTCCTGCAAGTGTCGTCAATGGACCCTTTGCTGCGGAGATGGTTCCTACGGCCGAGGTGCCGGATCCACCAAGTGTGACCCTTGACAATGCCGCAGAGTCACTCTGTGGACTGTTCCTGCGCGAATTCGACAAGGCGGTTAAAGAGAGTGATGGGGCGAAGATTACTCGATTTTTTAAGCTCTTCCCACTCATTGGACGCTCGGAGGTCGGGTTGGATGTCTATGGCCGTTATGTTTGCCAAGGTGTCTCTGCTCGTGCTCGGAGTAATCTCAATGCGGGTGCGGGTGCCCAGGCTAACGAGGGTTTCTTCTATGCCAATACTTTGACTAAGCTGTTTGAACATATTGCCCAGATTATTGATGGCCATGGTGGGCTGGTCGAACGCCACTATGGCCCAAGGAAGATGGGAAGGGTCATTGAGCGGTTGCAGATCGAGGCTGATGTTCAGGGTGGCATTGTTTTGGATACGTGGAGTGATGAGCGCCATGTCGATCGCAAACTCATGGATATCAAATCCTATGCTTTCACTTTCCTGGTTCAGAGCTTCCTCCCCGCGCAGCGCCCAGGTCAACAGCACTCCAGTTCGCCGGCGCCCGGGGCACAAGCAACCCCTGAGGATGAGGGTGTTGATATGAAGGAGATCGATGGCCTTCTGAACGAGATGGCAATCATGTTGGGTCGGTGGTCGCTATACTGCCGCTTTCTGGCGGATACATGCAATGTAAGAGAAGCGCTTCCATCCCATCCCAAGTGGAGAACAGCTAACCTAATGACATATAGTCCCCTGCTGAAAATGAGGGGTCTGAAGATGATGCGCATTTCATGCCTCCCGCCTTCCTATCGGAATCTTCACTCGCACAGAAAGTCGATGACAAGTTAGTCGTGCCATTCAATGCAATGACAACCTTCTTCTTCCGCCGGTCCGTGGAGAAGGCCTTCCAACTGGACGAGTCGCTATCAGGATTGAGCCTGAACATGCACCAGCCATTGAAGTCCGACCCTCCTCACATTACATCCGCCGTCGACGACATCATGTACATCGTCAACAAGGTCATCCAACAATCTCTCGCAACCTCGCAAGAGGGTGTAGTAACCAACGTCGTTCCAACCCTCTCCCGCGTGTTAGGCTCTGACTTTATCGGCATGACCCAGCGCAAGATGCGCGACGAATGCTACCCACGCGCCGCAGTCCAAGGTGGCCAACCGCCAGAACAAATCGTGATCGCCTTCCTCGTGCAAATGAACAACCTCGACATCGGTATTGACTACATCCGCCGAATCGTGGCCAACACCACGGGCACACAGCAGCAAACGGGAAACAGCAGCGACAAGCCCACCGAGCCAGTATCCGAACACCTACGCTCGCTCTTCCCAGTACCCAGCTCCGCCCGACGCGTCGCGCAAACCCTGCAAACTTTAGCCACATCCTTCGAAGCAAAAGTCAACGACCTCCTCTCCGACGGCATCCAAGTCGTCTTCAACAACGTGATAAAACAACGTCTCCGACCCATCCTCGCCGACGCATTCAGAGACATAGAATACCAACCCACCACCACCGAAGAAACGGAGTACGACGAAAACCGCAGCAACAAGGAAATCGTCCGCCCCCGCTTCGCAACCGGCTGGTCCGACCTCCTCCTCCCCATCGCGCGAATCCTCACTCAGCAAGCCTTCGCCCGACTGCTCACAGTGACAATCGCATACATGGCCCGTCTGCTGGAGAAGAGACTCTGGTCTTACCAGGGCCGAGTGAACCCGCTCGGCGCGGCACGACTGGAGCGCGATATCTCGGGTCTTGTTAGTGCGGCTGTGGATGTTGGGTTTGGGGCTGGTGGGGCGACGGGGCGGTACAGACATCGTGAGGCGTTTGTTAGGTGTGTGCAGATGACGCTTGTTATGAGTATGGATGAGGATGAGTGGGATGAGGTGCTGCATGGTGGAGAGGCGGCGGATGTTGTTGATAAATTGAGTCGCGAGGAGAGGATTCGTGTTAGGGGGATGGTGAGAAGGGGGGTAGATTTGACTGGGTGGTTAGGTCTACTCTACTGTATAAAGCATCTTTTCTTAGCAATTTACTGTTTCTTTTTCATCTTTGCATATATTTATTCCTTTATAGTGACCATTTACATATTTCAAGGTACTACCTCGGCTATTCATGGAGTTATATCACCTACATCTACAGAGCATTCCTCCCGAGTTTTACTCTCTACACCTGGGCATCATAGTACTTTTCAGAAACTTGGTCTGATTGGTGCCCAGCCTCATGGCCTAATACTAATCCAGTACCTATTCACGAGGCTTGGAGAACCCAGCGCTTAACCCAGTCACACTCTCCGCTGACAAGGGGATTAGACCCTGCCAAGCATCTTGCCAAGAGGAAAAGCGGGTTGTCCTCCGAACTACTAGTTAGTACACTCTGAATCGAAGAGGAGCCTCCGCGCTTGGCTTATTTATACGAGGGCTACCTCCTCTCGACGCCTTTGCCCAGAAAATTGGAATATAATATACTGCTTTCCCTCAGCCCTGGACTAACTTGAATCAAACCGCAATCCTGGATCTTGTAACTTCCAAATCTGCAACCATGCCCAGCGCTTCCACAATCTCCGGCTATACCTATGCAAATTGGGGCCCAGTAACAACAACCTTCACAGCACCAACCAGCTGCGCCTCAATTCCCAATGAAATCGAAGTCGGCCCCAGTGCCTCTAGTGGTTCGATTCACCCCAACTTCCAATACGGCGTTCAATGCGAAAGAGTCAGAAGCCGGGAATGTTACCCCTCGGCCACTGTAGAGATGACCACCACCCTTGATTTAAGTCCGACCGGGCTATTCAAGGCGCAGTATTACTCGCCTGGTCTTTACTGTCCGGCTGATTGGGTGACTGTGGGTGTTGCCTCGTGGGATGGAGATGGGTCGTTGATTACTTCGGGGGTTCTGGTGCCGACGACGACGGCGGAGGTGCTTCAGCGGGATGGGGAGTTGTTTCTTAGTATTTTGGATAAGAGTGAGACGGCTGTTGTTTGCTGTCCGAGGTAAGGATTATTATTTTCTTTCTTTTCATCTACCTCCTACGCACGGGATCTATTCTATCAAGGAAAGAGAAGACAAGAGAAGAGAAGAAACACGGAAGGATGAAAAAGGGAGCATACTCGAACCTGTTTCTTGTTTTTTCACGCTCTTTTCTAACAACTCAAACCCCCCCTCCCAGGTCATACTCAGCTGATCTAAAATACCAATGCTGGTCCACGATTTCGGATTACAAACCTTCCTCGGGATGTAACTTTAAAGTCCCCGAAGGGGTTTTTGGCGAATCACCGATAAAGACAACAATCAATGGTACGGCGACGACAAGATATCTCCAAACACTCGCCGGTACTTCCCCCTTCATTGGACCGAGTACGACAACTTTTGATGCCGAGGAGAAAAAGACCATGGTTGGCATGGCTGTTGAGCCGATGTTAACTCTCATTCACAAGAAAGCTGATTTTGATGGTATGTAATGGATTTCTTTCCCTGTCTGGCTATTGTCAATTCTATCGAGGAGTTTCTTTCAAGATGAAAAACATGATATCTCTTTCGAAAGGACTATGTCGTTTTGATTTTCGATTGTGACGACCCAACATCTAATTGTATATTGACGTCTTCATTCATTAGATGCTGGCCCTACTAGTACGAACCATGCAGCGAGATTAAACCCGGGGTCATCTTCTTGGAATGGGTTTGGCTCTGTGCTTGGTATTTCGGTCGTTGCGATGATGTTGGGGGCTGCTATCGTACTGCCATTGTAGATTGGCAACTGGTTAGTTGAGACGAAAGGTGCTGGGATTTACAAAGGACACCTGAATAATCGTCGAGGCTGGACGATGTGGAAGTTTTTAAGTGGGTTTAATCATTTGATGTATGTCTCTTTGGACCAATCGACTACGTTGTTTTCAATGGAAGGATAAGAGTTTGAGTGAAATAAAATCAAATTCTATACTGCGACGACAGAGATGATCCAACTCCAGAAAGAAGATAATAGGCAAATATACACCCCGATCCATAAATGTTTGGTCCAAAGTTTTGAAGAAAACGCCTTGCTTGAAAAGCTGGAGATTGCTTTTGCTTGTTGGTCTCGCTGTATGAAGCACGATGACCCGGAACAGAAAGCGAGGATAGGTGCGGTGCGATGAGGATGGCAGATGATGAGGGTGTTGTGTAGTAGATCGGATCGGATCGGATGATAGGTGGATGAATAGGGTGGAGGTAGGTATACAGAAAAGAAAAGCCCCAGGCTTTCCGAGTAAAAAGATAGAAACAGAAACACGCTCAGGGATATCGAACAAAATGCGAAAGCGAAAAAAAAGGTGAAGTGGAAGGCTGAAGATGCTGGAGGATCGAAGTAGAGAATATGTCGAGGGTAAAGAAGAAAAGAGGGTATCTCAAAAAGAAGCAATTAGACATCCTTTTCATCGACAGGTCGCAAGACAACGGGTGTCGCGGTCGGACTGGGCGCACGAATCTGAGTGTCAGGAGGATGCGACTCGGCGACTTGTCGAGGAGCTTGCGCCATCTTGGTTTCTTGAATCGCCATGTCTCCCTCGCTGCCACCACGAGAGCTCTGGCTGATCTCGCCCATGTTCATATTCATGCCCATAATGGGCGGTTGGCCCTCAAGCATCATCTCCGAGTGTTCGCCGATACCGTAGCGCTCATTGGCGGGGATGTGGTGACCATCCTCGTATTGATCCTTGGCCTGGGGGGTCCAAGCAAGGTAGTCACGGCGAACCTCAACGTAGTCGTAGGCGAACTCGCCGAGCTGGTCATCGTCCATACCGAGGAGCTCTGCCTCCTCCGAAGCACGCAGGTTCAGGCCGGGGATGGCATTGATGGTATAAGCGATGATGGCAGACATGACGAAGGAGTAAGCGGCAGTTGCGACAATATAGGCGATTTGGATATAAAGTTGCTTGTAGTTGTGGATGACCCATCCACCGACGCCGGCGCCTGTGTTGACACCATCCAAGCCGACAATAGCGTCGTCGCCAAAGAACGCGTTAAAGATGAGTCCGACAATACCGGCGATACCGTGCTCAGCCAGAACATCCATAGAGTCATCGATGCGAATCCAGTACTTGATCTTGGTTGCGTAATTGCACACGATGCCAGTGACGACACCCAAAATGACACTGGCCCAGGGAGAGATAAATCCGGATGCTGGCGTGGCAGCCACAAGACCTGAGATAGTGCCGGAACACCAGCCGACCATCGACCACTTTCTGGCGAGGCGCCAGTCAAGCAGAACCCAAGTAATAGCAGCGAAGGCGGCAGTCAAGTTCGTGTTCCAGGAAGCCATAGTAGCGCGAAGGTTGGCACCAAAGGAAGAGCCACCGTTGAAGCCCAGCCAGCCGAACCAGAGGAAGACGGTGCCGAGGAGGATGAGAGAGACGTTGTGTGGGCGGAAGTTGAGCATCATGCGTTCTTGACGACGGCCCAGGACCATCGAGTATGCCAGAGCAGTGAAGCCGGATCCGATTTCGACGGGACCACCACCGGCATAGTCCATAACGCCGTACTTATACGCCCAGCCGTTGGAGTTCCAAGCCCAGCAGGCGAGCGGACAATAGACGATCGTAGCCCAAATGAAGGTGAAGACCATGGCGGGAAGCAGGCGACCGCGCTCAGCGACGGCACCCATTACAATAGCAGCAGTGACACCTAGGAATTGCATCTAGGTGGCAAAAAATTAGCAAGGATTCTATCATTCGATCGGACAATCAGGATCGTACTTCATAAAAGGCGAACAGGAGGCCAGGGATCAAGGGCGAGCCGGGACTGGGATCAGCAAGGGTTTTCATGAGGCCGAAGTTGCGTAGATTGCCGATGTAGCCGTTTGTCGCGGTGGTGGAAAAAGCAAGCGAGTAGCCCCAGAAATACCATTGAAAAGTGACGACCGAGAACGAAGCCATGCAGGCCCAGATCATGCTAAGAGCGGACTTGCGACGGGCGAGACCAGAGTACAGGAAACCCAGGCCAGGGATCATGACCATGACCATTGCGGACGAGACGATGATATAGGCTTGGTCGCCGGACTGGAACCATTTATTGACATTTTCGGTGCCTTTGGGGATTTGTTAGTAATTTGTTTCGGTGCAGCAGTGCGAGAATTGGAGCTGAGAGGCTTGATGCTGGCTCTCACGTACGGGAATCACCGCCCAAGTCGGTGTTGGTGGAGAGGTCATAATTGGCGGGAGCACCGATCCAGTTGTAGGAGGCGTAGTCGGGGGCGTACGGGGATTTCCCGTTGAACGCCGACATGATGAGCTAGCTAGCTTTTAATAAGGTGTATTCGAGGCGTAGGCGTAGTTGTGAGTGTGGGTGTACAGGGTGTTGAGGGTGTGGTTTTGATATGAAGGGGGGGGGGGGGGTGTGTGAGTCGAGGAGGGTGTTGGAGATGGAAAATTCCAGAGTCGAATCGAGTCGGAGGAATTGAAGAAGTAATTGTGGAGAAAGAAAGCAAGTTCGCCACGGGGAGGCCAGGTATAAGAAAGAATTCTGGAAGCGTTGCGGAGGGCCCAAAATGCAGAGATAAGTCGGATCGACGGGGGCTCCACCGGCCTGAAATCGGAGCTGCTCAGCCTTCCAATGGTTCAAGTTGTTGACTGGTCTGACTGGGGACCACGGACAGATAAGGAAAAAAAGAAATTACCCTTAGCCCTTATTAGTTTTTCCCTAGCTTGAAAAATGGTAGGATTTAAAATTCCGGGGGAAGCGGCGGTTATTGTAGAATTGAAACGCGTGGTGAGGTTTGCTGATGGGGTGAGAAATGAGTATGACAACAGTAATGGGATAAGCCAAGGTGATCGATTAGCGTAGTGATAGCTGGCGAGGAACCAATGGGATGATATTATCAGTGGTTTAAAGGAGAAGAAGAGAGAAAGAACCGAGAGAAAGAGAGGGAAGTGGAATTCTAGTGGAATAGAATAGAAATATGTAAATATGGCTCAATTGTCCTAGATACAATAGTGTAGAACTATTTCCATCCTGCTATCAGCTAGTGATACTTCATGATGAATCGCGACAGTGATGGCATGGGCCGTGGCAACGGGGACGGGGCCGGGTCCCACGTCCTATCGACGAGGCTTGGCTTGTACTCAACGCGATTTGTTAATGTGAATCCACGAGCCCCGGGATTGGCCCGGGGGGGGTCTGGAGGAACTGGAGACACCGGGAACTGGGAACTGGGAACTGGCAACTGGATCAAACTGGGGATCACTCTATTATTCTGCAGTGGCGGTTTCACTATACTTTATACTGGAGGATTCCTCTTCCACATCTCCCCTTCCCCAAGATAAGCTATCGTCAGTTACCCCAAGAAGATGAGATGCTTAGATTGTAGCATTGCCGATATCTGTGTAATTCTTCCCCAATGCCCTTTGACGGGTTGTGTTCCTCCTGCGCTCCCTGCCAGCTTATCATGCCTCTATCATTTGCAGACAATCTCTGCACGCTAATTCGCCACAGATAAACATTGCCACCGGTGGAGCCCTAAAGCATGGCCGGAATAGGATTAGTGCAGCGATACAGTTTGATATTCACGCGCGCTCTGATTGGCACCAGATAAGCACCGCAGTCGGTCGCTGTCTGTCTTCCGAATTCTCCCGGCTCGGGTTGTTGTACTCGTCGCTTCTCTGTCTCTCCCTGTGTCTTGTGTAAGCGTCCCAGTGCCTTTTGCCTCCCGAGGCCGAGTATCGGGCCCTATTCGGCGTGTCCGAACCTGTCCGAATTGTTTCAGTGGCCTAGTAACTAGGTCAGCATTAAGAGTAGCTTTTTAAAAAAAAAAATAATAGTAAAAATACAAAATATACAAATATCACCAGCTAATATCTCAAAAGTGCCAACAAGAACTCTTTGATTACACACTCCGGTAGCAACTTCGCAGAAACCACTTCAGGCAGGAATGGTCATCGATCCACACCCGTGGGGCCGGGTCCGCTGTGCCGCGGGAGGGTCTGGCCTTATCGTAGCCTCCTGTCATCGCATTAGAAACAACCTTAGTACACACAATCACGTGAAATCAATGGATCCCCTTGCAAACTTAGATTCAGCGCTTGGGCGTTGGAATGATCATGATTCCCGGATTCTTTTCGCTAGACGGACTACTCTCAACCGGTGCCGTGATAATTAATCCCGGGAATCAGGGGAAAACGTATATCCAAGGTTTTTCTGAGTCATCAGGGAGAGCCAGAGAGTGCCCAGGTGGTGTGAACTTGAGGTACTACTAGCAGTAAAATGACACCCAATTGCATTTAAATTGATGAAGGACTTAGCCGATAGCTAGCTTATATCGCTAGATCCTTTTGCTATTATCTGCCAATCATAGTATCTGCTCCTTTCCACCCCGTCTCCTAAACTAGTCATGCACCCCAGCAAATCCTCATTAAAGTACCGCGTGGGTCACACCGCGAGCTAGAAATGGAGTAGTATAGGGGCCCGGGACTCTAATTTCGTCGTCATGGCCTGCATCACGCGACAATCAATAGTTTCGACTAAGACTTTTAGTGGGCCAAGCCGCATATTCCGGGGTAGCCAAGGAAGGATCGAGATGTGGCGCTAACGTGAAGCACATGGTGTGGATAAAGGCTGTATGAGATATTTACTATGCATCGTCATCCCGACTATTGGAAATATGCATATCACGCAACCCAAAGGTGCTAAATATGTAGTAACTTGAAGCTTGGGTACTATTTATTCCTTGTGGTCGATCATTCCATCTCTCTGACAAACTACCCGCGGTTAAGCTTTTGGAGCTTTCTAAATATTTACAATAGATAACGTCATTTATGAGTCCAACTAGCTGGTCTGAGACCATTTATGAAAGTTTTTTTTTCTAGGGTGGTAATATTTGAACACACTTCAACAGTAATACACAGTCTTTTCCAAGCTGATTTGTTCCAAAAATACAGCTCCGCCAAAATCCCAGTCGTCTTGATACTAAATAGTACATTCAAGTTCTCCCGAGATCAGGTCTAATTCTTCGCTCGTTTATGAGCAGCTTGTGAAGAGGTCGAACGCCGTTTGGTCTTGCCACTCCATTGGCCACTGTCAATATTTGTCAGTCCTGATGTGAAGGAGAGCTGGCTATTCATGTACTTGCCCGTGTAAATCCGCGCCGTTTTCTGGCTCCCCATTCTCTGAAGTCTCCGCTGCAACATGACCATTTTCCTTTCCATCGCGAGGGAACTTGGTCATAACCTTAGTCTCCAACTTATTATCAAATCGGCGGTATGCCACGGGCGCCTGTTCAATATCAATTGTGGAAGAGAAAACAAAGCCAGGCTTAGCTCTGCCATTTTTCACAAGTTCTAACAATGGCTCAACAAATAACTTGCTATCCACTGTACCCCCGCACATGGTTAAATTCTTCTCCCAGAAAATAGTCATGGGGAAATCCATTGTGGGCGAAATGGTGTTTCCTCGCTTCACTCCGTTGGAAGTCGGCAAGGCAAAGTGTACTCCAATCACCCCAACACCACCGCCCACACTTGTACACTTGACCGCCTGGGAGACAACAAATGACTGTTCATGTTTCAGCTTGCCATTTAGGCATTCCTCCCCGACACAATCCACAGTGCGTTGGACACCGTCCGGTTCCCGGGCAAGGATTTGCGCCGATGGTTCACCTTTGGTAAAGTTGATCGGAATGGCGCCAATGGACGCTGCGGCTTCAAGGCGCTCTTCGACATGATCGACGATATAGATACGAGATGCACCGCGGAGAAGAGCAGAAAACGCGGCGAGAAGACCGACAGGGCCTGCGCGAAGATAGCGACCGTATCTCCTGCCTCAAAGCCGGACCAGGAAACTCCGACCCAGGCCGTGGGAAAAATATCGGTGAGGACTAGGAAGTCCTTGTCTTCTATGTGATCATGCTCTTCGCCCAGTATGATCAAAGATTTGTCTGCGACGGGGACACGAACAAACTCGGCTGTAAAGGTGATCATTCCAGTTGAGTTAGTGAGGTTTCTTATCATTATCATTATGAAGCCATTTGTGGCATTTCCCGTCAATAACATGATAATTCGAGGGAGTTTAAACTTACACTAGCAACCTCCCAAATTCCCAAGATCCTCACCCTGTCCATAAACGCTCAACGCGGGCATGATTTCCGGTTTCACATCAAGCAAGCCATTATCAGGACAATCGGGGATGAGGACTCGATCTCCGACCTTCACGATCTCCACACCAGATCCAACTCGTTCAACTATTCCCATGGCTTCATGCCCAAGAGAATAAGGAACCTTACTACTGCCAAAAACGCCATGGTAATTGTGTAGATCGGAGCCACAGATCGCTGCTGTGGTAACACGTACCACAGCATCCGTTTGTTTGACAATGCTTGCCTTTGAAATGCTGCGAACATTCACTTCGTACGGCTTTCCATCAAAAATGACGGAGCGCATGGTTTCTTTGTTGTGGATAGTTCAGGCCATGATTTGAATGGATAGAAGATAAATACTTCTGTTGGTCTAGTTATCGAATTTATGCCAAAATTTCGACGCCCTGCACAGTCAATTTATAGTAATTTGGTTGTTGCAAATAAATGATGAGTCTCTGAAGAGCTGAAAAGACTGAGTAATACTTCAGTCTGGGACTATTTTGGAGAAGTGGTACGAGTATTTTGCCTCCAATTCAATTTCCCTTCTCGGAAGCTGTATAGAAGGGGGCTGACGTGAGCTCTACAAACTAGACGCCTCTTTGATATACCGTTTACTATTACATCCATCTGAGCAGTTTTTAAAAAATGGATACCGCTGCCTCATTGGAGCGAATTAAATATCCCAAAGCCCATTTGAGAATAAACTGTGCTAGCTGCTAGGGTTTTCAACATACGGTCGTTGCGGCAGTACTTTGTCAATCGCTAGAAGGTTGAAGTAAATTGGATGATATGAAGACCCTTAGTAGGGACGCTCGAATTTTTCTCTCCATTGCCTACATTAGGCGACAGACCTAAGGAGGCGTGCGCAATCACACAAAGAGGATTCTCCGTACCAACAAATGTCATCGTCACTCCCCGAACTGCGTCAACTCCCTGACTCTCGATATGATTTGTCTACCTACTGGAGCAGAGTCTGTCAATATGCCGATCTAGCTGATTCCAGGTTAGTTGCGGAGACTCTTCTGAGCTAGTAAGCAACCGTTGAATGCTGATATGTTTTTTGAAGGACTCTCTTCACTTCCGACGCTCAATTGAAACATGCGAAGATGAACCTAGCTACCAACTATAAGAACTACCACGCCCAAGGAATGCGAACGGAACTCTGGCAAGCCAAAAAGATTGTCGATTCTACTCTGCACCCCGATACTTGGAAGCCGGTGCTTCTGCCTTTCCGCATGTTATGCTACGTGTTTTCAAACCTTATTGTTAAGGCGGGGATATTGATTCCTGGAGTGACGGTGAGTTTATGATTTACTCTATAGAGTCAATTTTCATAGTCTGAACAAAGTTACTTTTTTTGCAGTGGAGGGGGAATTCTGGGATGGCAGATTGCCAACCAGTATCAACAGTGCAAATACCAATCAATCCACACCTCTTTCAACCGAGGCAATGATCAAATCATACTTCATGGCTGTATCTACATCTTGCTCTGTCGCATTAGGACTTAATAGCATGGTGCCGTGGATTTCGTTTGTAAGCCAACAAACCAAGACAATTCTAGCCCGCCTTGTCCCATTCGCTGCTCTCGCCAGCGCCGGAGCACTGAATGTTTTCCTTATGCGCGGCGAGGAATTCGTCGTGTAATCGACGTATTTCCTGTATTTTCAGTCACAGGGGAAAATCGCCAGGAAACGACAGAAGTTTCTGACAAGAGCCTCGGGAAAAGCTCGAAGGCAGCATTCATTGCAGGGGACGAAACGGCTACGAGTCGGGTGCTCAATGCTATTCCTGTCATGGTGGTGCCATCTCTAGTTCTATTGAAGATACAGAAAACGGAGTGGCTAAAGAAGCGACCGTCTCTTCTTATGCCAGCGAATATAGGTATGAATTAATCTGGGTCTGGCGATATGGATGACTGCTAATTAGATTATTAGGTCTCGTTCTCATTACAACTGGTGTCGCTCTTCCGTTCGCTCTCGCGGCTCTCGCGATATTTCCACAGAAGCAAATAATCAAGAAGCGGTCTCTAAGAAGAGAAGTTCTATGAGAATGGTCGGGAAGACGAATCGGTTGCGTTTAACCGGGGAATCTGATCACTTCAGTGTCATATTTTTCTATATTCTTCTCTTCATTTTATTTCGGTTTACCTAAAGTTATTCAATTAATATTGACTATAAATCATGACGGCACATATCTTCAAACATTGTATCATCCGAAATCCATGTACATGAGAAACGAGCCTTTTGAAAGACTAGGTATAACCCCTCGCTAGATCATGCTTGAAAAGACCAGGATCAAAACCAATGTCGATCAAAAAGCAACCGATTATAGATTCTCACATTAAGCATTAAAGCCTGTAATATACCGATGTTCATCCGTCTCCTCCAAAACCTCCAATCTCATCCCAACCTCAACAGTCCCCTCGTTCCTCGGCGCACTTAACATCCCAAAACAAGGCTTCCATTTAATCCCCTCATCCACTCTCCGATACGAAATCAGTGTATCCCACGGCTGCTTCTTATGCTTATCCGCAGTCTCCGGATCAACGTTCGGAACCTGACACCTCGCACACCTCGCAACGATGTCCAAATCAAGCGAAGAAGGACCATCATTCCCAGCACCACCGCTTACTATCCGCACCGTTTTCCACGAATCCTCCACCCAAGCCGTTTGACCCCGAACAACAATATTAGGCCTAAATCGCTCAACCGTAATAGGATCAACATCAATCTTCTGCAACCGCGCATTCAACTCCGCAAGCGAAGCCTCCGACGCAATCAAGATGGGATACACGTCCGGAAACCCCGTACTCTGCACCCTGCCTAGTAACTCCGGTGCCCCATTGCCCTTCAGAATGCGCGGTGTGGGACCCTTATATACGAGCGAGACAGACTGGCCCAGAAACGCCGAGAAAGACGCGTTGAATTTCTCGCTGTAGATATATCCGTCTGTATCATTATCCCAGATTTTGACCGGGGCGATGGATGTATTTTTCGCTAGCCAATCTTGTGAAGGGTGAGCAGGGATGCGAATAGTTTTGCTTCTGGATTTTGTGGTTGGGATGGAAATTAAAAGGTCGGAGCCGTCGGGGCTTAAAGCTGTGCTGATGCGCGTCATGGCTGGGATTTGGCGGATTGTTAGGAATTCATTTGTTGATGCGTCGACTAGCATCCATCTTCTGTCGAGGTCGAGGCCGTGCTCTTTTAGCGTTGTGCTTTGGACTTCGAAGCCGCGGCAGGATTTTATTGGGTACATGCGTAGTGAGACGATTTCGCTGGATTGTTTGGTGCGGGTGCGCCAGGGGTGCAGTTGGCGGAGGCGGGGGAGGAGTGCATTTAGACGTGTTGTATTCCATCCCTTTGATGGTTTCAATTTGGAGAAAAACAGACATGGGAGGAGTAGAATGAGTCCTAGGACCAAGGGGCTGGTGACTGAATATACCATTGTGTTGGTAGGCCTTGGTGATTTCTCATTTGCAGGGTAGGTTAAAGGAGCGGAAGTACTATTGAAAGGAGGGACGAAGAAAGAGGACGAGAGCTATGTACTCGTATGTTAGCATTGGCGTAAGTAAACAACTACCGAGAGGAGGCTGGTGCGGGCGGATTGATAAGCGGCCGTTTTTGCCGAGACCGGTCGTTAAGGAATGAGAAGGGAAGCCCAGGAATTTAGACAAAAAAGGAACAGTAACCCAGGGAGAAGCTTTAGAAATACTGAGAAATACTTAATACTTCAAAAATATTCATTCCGAGATTGACGGTAAACATGAACTTGTATTTGGGGAATATGTAGCGAGATATATGATCCTAATAAACACCATGCAAGGACTATATGCGAGAGAGAATGAACCCTAAAAAAGGTGAACGGAAAACAAAATATCAACCAAATTAGAGAGTCGGAGTCGGCATAATGTGACGAAAGCATGCGGAGAATGATCAATTCAAGAAATCCCAGCCGCCGCACTGGTCATGTTAATGGCGATTCTCATCAATCCAGCAAGTCACCATACTCTTGATCAAAGCGATGGTGATCGCACGACCGCGCTCAATATCGGCATCCTCAGAAGCACCAGGGACGTGTAAGAAGAGAATACTCCGGTCCTGATTTGCACGGTACGCCAAGGACATGCTGGTATAATAAATGAAGTCACAAAGGTAGTGACCCGCATCATGGGAGACACGGATGTCAGTATCGGGTGGCGCAAGGGCCTTCCAATGTTTCAAGAACCGATCATTGGGTGGGTATGGGGCAACGAGCGAAGTGGAGGCAGTAGCAGCATCCGAAAGGCCAGGCTTCAGGATAGACGGGAGCCCCATCTCTCTCCACCGCTTCTCGCCGTCTTCGTAGCCCGTGCGCCCGTTGATATCGGTGATGTTGTAGTCATCGCGATGAGCCAGCGACTCCACTGAGTAGTATAGGCGTGGCGCGGCGATGCCAATATGAACAATGAGGTCCGGACGCTGGCCGCCGTGCGCACCAGCGTACTCTTTCAGGATTGCGGGTAAGCTTTCCCGCACGGTGGCGTAAGCTACCAGGATCGGGGTGGGGTGGACATGGAGGGAGATGCGACGGTTCAAGGAGCCGTCCTTCGAAGGAAGAGTGAAGGTGGAAGGAAGCGATGAGGCGATCAGGTAGGAAGCGTTCACAAGGTTAGATTTAAAAGGCTGGGTTACACGGTCAGGTCAGCCTTGTTCGGGCTCGGGATCGTGAGAGATCCGAGTGTAGATCACTTACTCCGAAGCCAGTTATCAGGACGGAAATCTCGCTGGAGGAGGGGCCTGGTTGAGGGGTTCCTGCTGGTGTAGGCTGTAGTGGCTGTACTGCAGGGCCAAAGTCTCCCATGGTGAAGTTCTAGTTGGTTGTGAAATTGAAAGAGGAGAAGTTGCGGGGAGGCCAATGATGAAATGCGGGGGCGGTGGTCGGGTGGCGGTGGATTTATACTGCTTACTACTTCAAGGGGAGTGGGAGCAACTATAAGAAGTAGTATGGATTATTATAGGTCTTCTAATACTAGCATTTCAGCAAGATATCCAATGTCCCAGCTTCTATCTTGGAAGATTTCTGGTATACACCATCATCCTGATAACGGGTCGCTGGAGCTGTTTATGTACCCATTGGCACTAGCTACCCTAGAGGTACTACTACTAGTAGTATTAAATATACTTTATACCTCAACTCAGAATACTATACGGCCGAGATCCGTCCAATCATTTAACTATTACTTGTACTAGTAGCACTTCCGAAACTCCGTTCTATACGCAGTTCTATACGGGTTCTACACGCTATACGGCACACCCCTTGTCTTCCAGTCAATCAAAGTTCACCAATTACCCAGGTCCCCACAATCCATCGAGTGATACTCTCTAAAAATGCCAATTTAGGAAAAAGCCCCAGTCTCGCTCTCGTTCTACTCCACGCACCACCCACACTGAATCTCGGAGTCTTCCAATGCCGTACTCTCAGACCGCTTGCTCAATTCTTCACAACATGCCTTGGTTTCGGCGCCCACCGCTTCCGATCTTCGTGGAGTGGGCCTCTGCGTCGGCTACACAAGCCCCGAGCGATCAATATTCAACAGGTCACTTCTGAGTGGTCGGCTGTTCTGAGTGCGATGGATTTCAAAATTGTTTATATGTTAGCCCACTGCTAGCAGCTGGGGTAAGTTTGTCATTACCCCTTGAAGCTTCAAGTTCAGGTTGCTTTCTTCAAGTTCTTCTTTCATCGCTTCCACTACCCTTTATACTAGTACCTACTAGTAGGTATATGTTTCCGACATGGCGGTCTTCACCGAATTGATCCAAAGTCCCTATGCGGTGCAAGGTCTAGCCGTTTCCCTTGTCGCCGTGCTGCTCTCCATGTTTTGGCAAGATCTGGCAGACGAAATTCCCCATCGTCGAATCCCCCTGATCGGCAAGGATGGATGGGATCCTCTCAATAAGAAGACCAGACAGCGCTTTAAATCGAGTGCGCGAAAATTGATCCTGGAGGGCTTCTCTAAGGTAAGACGGTAGTATTTCCGAAAACTTGAGAACCCCGCTAACCGAAATGGAATAGGGTGCGAATATCTTCCAGATCATCTCCGAGAGGCCATTGGTGGTCCTCCACCCTAAGTATATCGACGAGATCAAGAATCACCCCCATTTAGATTTCCAGGGTGCTGTTGAAAGAGTAGGCGGAGCTTCCCCGCCCCCACGCCCCCCATTAATAGCCATAGCCATGGAACTAATAAGAAATAGAACTTCTTCGACGATCGAATCTCCGGGTTTGAACCATTCCATCCTGGTGTCGGTGGTCAGGTAACTGTCGATTTGGTGCGGACCAAGTTGACCCAAGCACTCGGTATGTCGCCTTTGAGATACGGCAGTAAATAAATAGAAAATATTGACCGATATTATAGGCTCGTTGACAATCCCGTTATCAAAGGAGAGTGCAGTAGTTGCAAAGGAGATATTCCCCCCCTACAACTGGTATGCTATGCCCCGTCCTCAGCGAAAGAAAAATTTAAAAATTTCCAGCAAAGTTTACTACCGGCAACATCTATCTAACTTCTCTTCTTCATCCACAAAGAATGGACTCCCTACAACTTCTCCGCAAAGATCCCTTACGTCGTAGCACGTCTCTCAACCCGCGCCTTCCTAGGCGAAGCGCTCGCCAAGAACAAAGACTGGATCGACATCTCAGTCAACTACACCATCGACGCTTTCAACGCCGCCCGTGAACTGCGACAGTGGCTAACCATTCTGCGTCCGGTGGCGCAGTACTTCCTCAAAACAACAAGGAAACTCCGAAACCACCTATCGCAGGGAAAATTGATCATTGATGCGGAAATTAAGAGACGACACCAGGCCGCCGAAAACAACGCCAAAAGCGAAAGTGAAACTGAACCCCGACTTCAGGATACATTGGACTGGTTCGAGCAATTGTCTAAGTCATCCGGTCGATCTGTCAATGTATCGAATGGCCAGATAGCGCTCTCAATGGCAGCTATCCACACCACGTCTAACCTATTGACGAATATCATGTATGACCTCGCCGCGTACCCGGAATATATCCAGCCACTGCGCGACGAGATTCGGGCCGTTGTAGCTGAGGATGGGTGTTTGAAGAAGTCTAGCCTGTTGAAGTTGAAGTTAATGGACAGTGTGATGAAGGAGACGCAACGACTGCAGCCGGTGTCTATGAGTGAGTTTGAAAAACACCAACCCGTGGGCAACCCTCGGGCCTCGGGGCTCCCTTCCATATGGATTGTCCCGGTGTATGCACCTTGGAAAGTAACTTAATTAACTCAACTTCTAGTTTCCCTGAACCGTCTCGCCAGAAAGGAAATCCCCCTATCAGACGGAACGGTCATACCAAAAGGCGCAATGATCGGAGTATCAACACACACCAACGAAGACGAAACAATCTACCCCTCGCCACAAATCTACGACGGCTACAGATTCTACAAAAAGCGCCAGGAACCCGGCAACGAGCAACGCTTCCAATTTGTCACGACCTCGCGCGAGAGTTTCGGTTTCGGTCACGGGGTGCATGCTTGTCCGGGTCGATTCTTTGCGGCGAATGAGTCGAAGATTTTTCTCGTGCATTTGTTGCTTAAGTATGATTGGAAGTTGAAGGGTGGTGATGGTGATGGTGGTGCTGGTGGTGGTGTGGCTGGGAGGCCGGCGAATTTCGATCATGGGACGGAAATCATTACGGATCCGCGTGTTGAGTTGCTTTTTCGCTCCAGGAGGCCGGATATCGACCTTGCGGCGCTTGGGGAGTAGTGATCGGCAGTTGATGCGAGACATTGATGGTGGGAAAGCTGCAGGCTGAGAGATCTTGGTTATTTGTGTATTGGATTTGATCCCTTGTTCTAGGGGATTGCGTTTGTTTCCTTTTTCAAGGTTTGTTTTTGTTTACTATTGTTGCTGTGCATGCATGAGCAGGTTCTTGTGTCTGTTTGCAAGCAGGATTTGCTGGAATGGGGTGTGCAAAAGAAGCATCCAATATTTCCAGGTTGTACATGGTGATATCATCGGTTACTACTAGTAAGGAATAATAAGATCCTCTAGTGACAATGAAGAGAGACTCTTTCGAGGCTGATTTCTATAAGCTTCGTACTTGAGATTGATGGATTTGGATAAAAAACATACTAGCCAGGCCAATTGATGTCGCGTTTGGGAGTGCAGCTGTACAAGATACTCCAGTATGCATACGGATTTAGGCAAGTGGTGACGTTCTCGAGATTTCAGCTCATCCACAACCACAGATGAGCCAGGATTCTCGAATTCTCGGAGTCACCGAGACGACTCGACGAGGGATTCACATTTGGACCAGGGTAACGCGTAATGCATGTCGTGCAGCATCCCCATCTGCTGAATGTAGTGCAGGAGCAGGCTGGATGGCGATATCAGGTGACTGTATTTGATACGGTAATAAAACAGAACGTGAGACGCGTCAAGTTCGCGCGACGCGACGCGACGAATCCACATGGGGTTATAGTGAGGCTTTGCCTCACTAAGGTCTTCACCGCACAATCAGAAATTGAAAATTGGTGGAATTAATAATATTCAGCAATGGCATCACACATAAAGTTTGCCTCATTATCTTAATAGTGATCTTGATCTATATTACATTCTATGTTAACAATGTAAAAGTAGCCTGTTTACATGGATCAGATCTACGGTACAGAGTACTTAGTACAGAAAAGAAAGAAGTAGACACCCCTTGTGCAATAGGCATTGTACAATATGCAACGTGCAATGCAGAACGGACGCAATGGGCATCAGTGTGGGCATGGGAAGATCCGCCCTTGCAGAGTCGAAGACTCAACGGTTTGGCTTAACCGAGACGGGCGTGCCTGCCCTAGGTGCGCGGGTGCGGGTGCTGGTGCCAACTATAGTTACAGAGTACCGTACCGAGCATACAGTCACAATCACCACTGCGCGCATGCAGCATGTAAGGTCGCACTCTTACTCGACAAACAAACAATAGCATTCCAATAGACATAGAGTACATACTACTCAGGACTTTGTCGAAGTCCCAGGTTTTTTTTTTTATCTTAAAAAAAATCCTTCGATCTATTCTTTCCAATCTAGTTGGGTATTTAGCGGTACGATCGGTGGGCCTAGGCAGGAGTACCTGGTACCAACACCCGCAGCTATCAGACGCGGCCCCTAAAAGTACCAGTACCTACACCCAGCACAACCAGTACTGCCAGTACTGGAGTACCCTTCTCCTCTTTCCCCCCCGAAGAGCGCCTCACTCTGGCCCAACCTCCCGCCCATCTTCACCTCTTCACCTTCTCTTTCCCTATATCCTTACCCTCCCATTTGCCCTTCCCCCCCACCCCTCCCCCCTGCGAGAGTTTCGCAGTTCTCTTTTTCTTGTCTTTGGCGTTCGGTAATGATCTCCTTTTCCTGCTCTTTTGACGGGATGGGATCGCAGTGGTGATTCGGTGTCTGGTGATATTGTATTCAGTTCGCGCATTCCGCGGAAGATACTCCCCCAGTACAGCACGTTTCTCTCACACGCATTTATCATTATTCGACCCTCAATTTCTTTGACATTTCCGACCTTTCGTTCGACTCTTTCTATTTTTCTTTCCTATTTTCCTCACGAATCACGATTATACGCGACTCGCGCGCTTCCACCTTCGAGGCCGCGACATACCTTCACATTCACCACCTCGGCCGACGCCGACACATTCTCCCAAAGTTTTACTCCCCCACACATTCTTGTGTGAGGCACACGATTCAATCAACATGGCTCAACGTCAGCTCTCGCGCACCCTCCCCAAGAATTTCACCTTCCCGTCTCTAGCTGCCGATGGCGTCGACGAACCGCGAACCCCCGAACGCCCATCTCATGATGTCGATGTTCCCAAGGCCCCGCGCCACTCCTTCTCCAGCTGCCGTCTTCCTCGTGTGAGAGTGCGCTCCGGAACTGACGTTTGCGCTCGAATGGACCTCGACCTTTTCCGATTCCAGGGCTCCGGCCCCAGCACTAGCACCGGCACCGAGGACATGCCACTGCCGTCCATCGAAGTTCCTCAGCAAAGTACCTCATTCGACGCGCCTTTCGTCGAGGATCCTGCCAACACCAATGATGGCCGTTTCCTCGCCCCGCCCCATCAGCGCATGAGCTTCAAGACGCCCGAAGCTCAGATTCGAGGCACTGCCTTGGAGAATGAGTCGCACGAGTGGCCCTCGTGGGACCAGACACCGGGACAGATTACTCGCCCCGGTTCGGCGTGTTCAAATATCTCTGATTCCTCTATCGAGTCAATCGAAACCTTCGCATCGCGACCGTCCGTTGGTGGCAGCTGTACGAGTGCTGAGAGCGACTTGGATTCCTACTTCCCGCTTGAATTCCCCAAAGAGCCCGAGATGTCATCTCCTACTCTGCCCAAGAAGCAGCAAGTGCAACGAAACCAGATGAAGGATAAATCTTGGACGAAAGATATGGATAACCACCTGTGGAACACCTATCAGTTATACCTACAAGATCCCACCATGACTCCGTTCAAAATGACACCGGGCAGCATTCCGCCTCTTGGAGTCACTTCTCGAGTTGCGCGTCGTGCCAAGCGCACCTGGGAGAAGAAGCGACTCCGCATCACCACTCTTCCCGGTCAGACGGCTGCCGACCGTAGCGGTAGCTCCACCCCCAAGGCCGCTGGAAAGCCATCCAATTCGAATTCGGTCTGGCCCAAGTCTGATGCGAAAACCCGCAGCCGACTTAAGCATCTGTGCCGACGCAAGTTCTGCATTGCGCCTCATTATCAGCGCATGATGCAATCCCGTAGCCCCGAGCCCGTCGCCGACATGCTTGGTAACGCCGGGTCGCAGGTTCACAACTTCGCCGAAGGAAGCTGTACAACCTATGCCACTCGCGACCTGGGTGTGTCTCTGGTCGCTTCCGCTCCGACTCCGTTGGCCCAGCTGGCCGAAGCACCTGTTCCCGAACAATCATCCGAATGGTTCAACACCCCTCTCCAACAACCAATTTCCGCCAGCCCGAAGGCCGCCAGCCCCCATGTGAGCCCTAAAGCCAATGCTCCCCAGCTTTCAAATCAATACCTCCGTCCTCAACCCTACAGCATCCCGCCACGCCTTGGATCACCATTTGTGTACAGTACTTGGGGACCAGGAAGTTCGAACCGCCAAGTGGCCGATCTTCCCCACCCACGACGCGAGACCGTTCATGTACCTGGTCGCCGCATGCGCCGCAACACTCACTTCGATCTGACTCCGAGGGATACAGACGATGTCTTCTCCAGTGATGTGTATACCAAGGATCCTTCCGATGAGGAAGTTAACCGTCGCCTGTCCGATTATATGCACGACAACAAATTCCAAGATATCGGCCATGGCCGTGTCCGGATTCGCAACCGCGGTGCCACAACCAGTGCTGCGGGCCCTCGAGATGTCAGCCAGCTGTTCTCTCCTCCGTCGTCGCTAAACTCATCCCAGACTGAGCCCGAGGAGACGACCCCGGTTATGAAACCCCCTGTCAATGCGTTGTTGAACCTAGGTGGTGAGAACATCAAGCGCCTGGGCTCACCCTTCAAACTTGAAGGAGGGTTCAAGCGCCGCGAAGCTCCCAGTCGATTCATTCGACACGCACCTTCCACCTCAGATCCGTTCTCCAGCGGTGGTATTCCGCCATATACGGGCCCGGCGACTCACCCAGGCTCAACTCCCCTACGAGAGCCCCTCCGAGAGGAGAAGCCAGCAGTGCAGTCGCTGCAGAACCCATTCGAGGAGGGTCTTTCCGATGCCGAACGTATCCGCCGGCAAATCCTGAACATGCCTTACACGCATAATTAAATGCGCCTTTTTGTCCCGCTGTCCCGAGTTTTCCGTTCCATTGAGGCTCCGATTCATTTGCGAAACTTTTATTCCCTGCATAATGACCTGAACGAGATTTCGCAGCCCTTTTTTTATGACAGCAACGGCCTTTGACGACTGTAACGATATGTCTTTTGAGATGACTCGAGTTCTGATTTCGAACTTTAGAGTACCACTGAAAAATTGCAATACACTACCCCCTCTACCCGAAGAGAAATTGTGATGGGCTTTTCCCTCCTGACTTGGCTGTCGACAACTTGCTTATGACCTGCGTTCACACCTTGTGTGAATCTTTGAGGTCATGGATACTGCAACCTTGGATTGCCCTGTGTTAACCTTGAGTTGTTCGTATAACTGAAAATCAGTCGACTCCCTTTTTGGGAACTACATTCATTATTTTGCCACCCCTTTCAGCATCTGATCGAATCTGTGATCGTTGTGAATATCAACCTGGCTTCAACAGAATGCCTAGCTGGCCTCGAACCAGATTCGATCATTTATGATGCTAATTCGTTCTCTACACCAATATTTCGACAGATTTTTCTTTTCTTTTCTTCACATCATCTCCTCGCAGGTACTCAGACCTCGAGGAACAAACAAAATTTTCAAAAGACAAAAAAAAAGCCAAACCGCCATAAAACCCGAGAAAACACACACTACCCTTCCCCGCCTGAGTCGCGATCCACTCTCTACAATTTTCTTTTCTGTTATCTTGCGTCCATCAAGCTAGCCGTCGCTCCTCGTCTTCCTGGCTCAGCCGATATTTCCTCTTGCCAAATTCACCAGGCAGCCTGAAAACAACACCGACGACTATTTAGCACCTCTCCACTATTTCTCTTCGGCCACACCCATCCGCCTCCTTCCTCCCTCCTTCTACAGGAAGAGAAAGGAGAAGGATGGAACATCCTCCTTTCCATTTTCCGCTTTCCGCTTCCGAACCGATATCATGCCCCCCCCAAAAAGAATGTTCAAAATGACGATACATATGCGAACCACATAGACGAACCAAAACGAATGACGCACATGAACCTGCAGTTGAATACAACATTCCGAGATGCAATGCAAGCACGGTGTTAGGTTCTCTTTTCCGCCAGCGCTATCAATTTATCGATTTTTCTCTCTCTTCTTATCGACCATTATTATTCCATCTTTACCATTTCCATCATCTTCTGCTTCATAATTGCATTTCCTGCCTCCGTCAATCTGGCCTGCTCTCATTATCTCAATCTGAGTGTCGGTGCCTCACTCAATTTTGATCGGAAATGCTACAACCAAGCATGAACCCTCCCCTCCCCGCTTCACCTTTTTCCATGCGAAGCATAATGGACCTCTGGATATACTCTTATATTCTGGGGATAACCCCACTTCGTTTCTGTTTCGCCCCGATCCGATCTTGTTATTTTCGCGTGTTTGTTAATTGCTCCGAGCTTTTGCTCGGCTTGTTTTTAGCTATGATCATGATCTACGTATGATGATGGGCGATGGGCGCTCTTGCTTGGTTGCGAATCATTTTTCAACTTTTCCGCCTAGACTTGTTCTAGACAGTCCGGCGAAGGGCATTTCTCAACAGTTGATTTGCCGAATTTATCACATTTCTCTCACTTTCAAGTTCCCATCACTTTATCTATAATCGTAGCAACTTGGTAATATCTTAGTAGTCCTAACCTGCAATTACTAGTAATCTCTGATTCTCTCACTTAACCATTCAACAACGACCGGCACGTGAGAAAAGAAAAAAAGATGTGGCGCTTGAATTGGTCTTAGCGCCTCGTATTTTTCCTCCCAGTCCATGCCCATTTCGTACCCCGATGCAACGGCGAAGTGGGGACCCAGGGCTCTCTCTCCCGCTCCGAGATATCGAACTTTCCCTCATCCAACCTGCGTAGAATCCTCATATCACTTCCCTTCCTCTTTCAAGTATCCAAAGAATCAATATTCAACAGATCAAAGTAATGGAGACCGAGGAAGTCCGAATCCTAGTTCCAGGCACAGGCACAGGCATAGGTCCCGTGAACAGTACAGCCGTGCGAGGTGCTTTACCAGTCCTATTCTTGTAAGTTGAGTTGAGTTGAGTCATACGAAATGATACCTCGATATTTCTCTGGACTGGAAATAACAATATCTTATAGTGACATAGACAACTGTCTCTATCCACGGAGTATGTCCAACGAGTCCAACCTCTAACTTTTCTTTCCCCTTGAACGAAAAGAAACAAGAGAAACCCAAATTTCAAAAGCAACGCCAAATAACGGGAGCCAAAAAGAAAAAAAAATCTAACCACCACCCCTTCCACAGGCAGTAATGTCCAAGACACCCTCTCCGATTTGATAGACGACTACCTATCCCGCGAACTGCGCCTCCCCCGGGACCAAGCCATAGCCCTACATTCTCAATACTTCAAAACCTACGGCCAAACAGTAGAGGGCTTAGTCCGGCACCACGCCATCGATGCCCTGCACTACAACAGCCAAGTCGACGATGCACTGCCATTGGAAACCCTACTAAAGCCAAATCCAATACTGCGACAGTTCCTGCAGTCGATTGATACGTCCAAGGTCCGGCTTTGGCTGCTGACGAATGCGTATGTTACGCATGCGAGGCGTGTTGTCAAATTACTCGGTATTGAGGATTTGTTTGAGGGAATTACGTATTGCGATTATGAGATTGTGCCGTTTATTTGTAAGCCTCAGGTTGGTATGTTTGAGAAGGCTATGCGTGAGGCCGGGGTGGGCGATGTTGGGGGGTGCTTTTTTGTTGGTAAGTTGTGACTTCCCCCCTCCCCCGGTTCTGTTTCTCCGGGCAAAGCTTATTAGGTACTGATGATCTGATTGGCGTAGATGACTCGTTTGGAAATTGCGTTGGAGCGAAGAGCTTTGGCTGGACGGCTTGTCATTTGGTTGAGACTGGTTTGCCGATTCCGGAATCTCAGGCTTCGCAGCATCGGATTCAGCATCTTGAGGAATTGACCTGTATTTGGCCGGATTTTTTCAGGGCTAAATCGGTCGAGATTTTGGCTTGATTATTACAGGGTGTGGGTTGTAGGGAGGAGGTATTAGTTACTACTTGCATAATAAATGCTTGACAAGGAGTTTGATTTATTAGAATTCTATATCTGGGTATTCCTCGCCTTGTTGTCGGGTGGCCATACTACTAACTATATCGTGAACTTTTGAAGGAAGCGAGCTTCGTTATATTTCTGACTTTGTAAAGGCCCTCACTTGCGATTCTCAGTTCTCAATTCCAGGACAACCGTTTCGAACTTGACCCCGTATCATTAGCATCCCCAATATATTTCCCTACCAGATAAGGGGGTTAGTGATAGATTCGAGCTAGCCCAAGATGCTTGCAAGAATCTAGACTTAAGTAACTCCGGAGTGGAACCAAAGGCTTGTCTAGTTCAAGTTCGTCTGGTTCGGTGTTCTTCGAGATGCTACCAGGGAAAAAGGACCTCCTCATTATCACAAGATATCTACCTCTTTCTGTTGTTCGTTTCGTATTTGCAGTTTTAGGCCATTTGAATCCCAAGCAACATTCTTCGAGATCTATGATATTTCGCGGAACCATTGGTCAAAATATACTAAGTAGGATAGAAAATTTGGACGTTGTATTCAACTCGGGATGTGACGATAATAGCAGAGTTCACCGTCCTGAACAACATGCTACTAGATGTACATTGATAGAATTGAAAGCTAGTCCTTTCGAAGCAAGTCGATGACAACTGCCTGAGTTGAAGGAACTTCTAGAATCAACTTCTTACCCTGGACATGTAGTCTTTCAACTTTCTCTGCCCCGTGCTGTCCAAGCCGACCATCGGCTGTCCAGTTCCAGTTGATTCCACCCCAAGATATATCAGATGTGGAACTGGCACCGGGTCCAACTAATCTCTTTGCTTCCGCAGAATGAACACCAGATGGCACATGAAGCTCAAACCTTTGAGAAGGGCGAGGATAATGCGTGGTTGAATTCCACTCATCAAAATTGACCACAACATATTTGCTGAGAATTCCCGACTGATAGACTCCGTATGCTGAAAGATCCCAACGGCCTAGATCAACCGGTGCGATTTTCACATCATGATGATGCCCAATTACATCCGCGACAAGGATCTGGCCGTAAAGTGGTGGGCAGACGTGCGGGTCTTGGCCATTGTAGGGTACAGGAACCCAGCCAGTGTAGCCGAAATTTGTGCCTTGGATAAGATTGAAACGAGAAATGTTCTTTTTGAGAGTGAGTGAATGTTCAGAACATCCTCAAGGGCAGAAGCTTTTTTCTTACTAGACTCATTCCGTAAAGAAGAAAATCAACCAACCAGAGGGAACTTCCGAAAACACCCTCCACCTGGTTCATGCCTAGGTTGACATAGTCGCTGTTTGTCTCTCCAAGCACAAATTTGATGCTCGGGTCGGCTGCTTGTGTTGCTTCCATATCGGGAATGTACTGCGTTAAATTCCCGACGATGGCGGTGTGGTTCATGAAAGAGTCTTGAGCAAATTAGAACAGAGCATGCGTTTTCTTTAGGAGATATTCTTACTTTGTAGCCTGACCCAGTCTGGGTTTCCAGCGGCGTATCTTGAGAGGAAATTAGCTTAGTCTCAAAATTATTGGGGGAGTTGAACATACTGGTGGTGCGAAACTGTCTTAACATGGCCTGTCTTGTCAATGCCGTCTTTGAATGCATCGGCCCTACACCAAGTTAGAATAAAGGCGCGCCCTTGAGGTAGGTATATAGCAGCTTACGTAGTAAAGCCGTCCCTTTTGTACACGAAAGTCAAAGCTTGGAATAGCTTCCACGAATCGAGTCCATAAGGGTTGTCTTGCAGAACATGCTTCGAGATGGCATTGGCGTAGTGAATCCACTCTTTGACATAATCCGCAGTGGTATAATCTGAGGGTCGAACATCACCAGGGTAGAGATCAGGCTCATTCCCAATTTCAAAAGCAACAAGGTTTTTCTTGATGTGGCTGAGGGCAATCTTTGCTTCGGTAAGCGCGTTCTCGAGCGCATTGGTCTTGTTGTTGGCAAGGTTGACTTGGAAAGTCCAAGGAGTTCCGGGAAAATTATCGAGTCCTTCGAAGAAGACTTTGCCTATAGATACTTCAATGGGAATACCATTGTCGTACTCTTTCGATAAGACGATTGACTGTGTTTGGGAGGCATTGTAAATGGTGCGATCTCTGGTAATATTGATTTGTTAGATCCGATTTAAATGTTTACATTGTATAGTTACTTACCCGGAGGTACCGCCAACGCGGATATGCGGATGGGCCCCTGTTCTCTCGAAGAAAATATCCAGTATATCACGAGAAAACAAATTCGGATGACTCCTGTTGCCTATTTTAATTAGATGTTGCCTGCCTCCTTCGATAGTCACCTCAGAATTTACCAGTATAGTCTGGGAAGAAATGGAAAGGTAATGAAAATGACGCGAAGTCATGTTCAATCGACTTTGAAGCACTAATGGGAACTCGTTCAGGTGCACTGACTTCGACGTTCCTCGACAGCACAGCAGTCGCAACCGAGCTGCATAGTATCAATGGGGTCCAGGAGCGCATGCTGTCGGCCAGAAATGTAAGATCCACGGCAAATTATTGCAGTAAAGGTTTTGATTTCCCCAACGGCAGACTATACGTTATTTATATTATCCTCCCCCCTCCCCCTTTGCCCCGGTATACCCCGGATTACGCATCTAATCACGAAATATGGGGTTCGATGTTGCAATCATTCAAGGCTCTCGCTTGGAACTTGAACTCAATAGGCCGTTGTCGGATGTCGGCTCGGATGTCGGCCCAATCAAGGAATGAAGGTAATCTCCGCCAGTTGTATATGGTTGAAGGTGGGGTCGGGAGATTAGGTAGCGTGAGATTGATTGTAGTTTGAAGGGACCTTGGAAGTTCAAGTTAACGGACCGGGATGAAAGAGCACCCACTGGCAGGTAGGCAAAAGACCCCCGAGGTCGGCTAGATAGTAGATTCTGATGCAGCACAGCTCAATGATCCATGGGTACTAGCCACTTCCACCGTCGAAAAATAATTGAAATAATTACCATTATGTACAGGAAGGATATATAGTATATTACTAGGTACTGGTGCTATCAAACACTCAGCCAACGGTCGATGCGTTTGGCAAACGCAACACACCGATCATCCACATATTTTGTATAACAATGCGCACAGAACACAGCCAAAGACCCCAACAGAATGCCCGAAACCCACCACGCGATATGAAAAGAGAAGGGATTTGCACTCCACGCCTGTGCGCTAGTCTCATAGGCAGTCCCACCACTCAGCGAAGAGTATAGAAAATCCCGCAGGGGATTCCGGAACAGCTGATAAATCGTCTCATGAAGTAAATAGAGCGCAAATGAGATTTTGCCCAGATACTGAACAATGCGCGTATCTAGTGGTCGCTGCAGGATTTTGAATTCCGCGATTCCAAAAACAAGCATGGCAGAGCCGAGCTCTTTCCAGCAAAAGTGATAGATATGCCATCGATCCTTCCATTGCGATGACTGGATGTAGGACAAGAAGCCGTATCCTGCTGGAAGATGGCCATCATTGCCCAGACAGAGCAGATAGTACCCACCGACAAAGACGAGGGCGATTCCAACACGCGACAGAACGAACCAGCTTCTTGGGTGTCGCCAACCCAACGCTTTATACCGACGCTTTCCACCGCAAAGGTTCAAGCGCGGAGGCAAAGAAAAGAGAGGGTTCGGCGTGTCGTCGAACTCTGCCATTTCAAGCTCAGTATCTTGATCAAAGTTCTCGCTCGACGCAGCACCATGAGCTTTTTCCGCGAGCCAAAGACCCCAGATAAAACCAAAAATATCCCAGTTTCCCCACCAGAAGAAAAATGCTCCCAAAATGGGAAGAACAATAAGCCTAACTCTCTTCCGCCACCCTGAAAGACCAATGATCAGTAGGTAGACAACATTTGATCCTCTGAATTCCAGGGGCATAGTCCACAATTGACCATTCAGACCACCGCGGTACTCAGAGGCGATTACATTGATACTTTCCGCCATGTAGTGCATCAGCCAAGAAAAGTGAGCCCACGGATTGGACCAAGGCTTAGGCAGATCGTCGATAAGACCCTGATCGAATTCCCAGTGATAGAGGTCAAAAAAATAGAAGATCTGCGCGATGCTAGCGGTAATTATGACGGGTAGGTAAATCCGAAAAACTCTGCGCACGATCGCGGATGACATGCGTTGCAGAAATTGAGGCCCATCGCGCGCGTTCAGGAGACTGATGGAGATAGCGTAGCCGGAGATCACCATGAACAGAGTCACCATGCCGTGAGCAGAGAATAGGATGCGAATTGGTGGCAACTGCACGATGTGCCGATTATACTCGGGAGGTTCTGTCCAGTACGAGACGAACGGGTGCCAGACGTCGCTCATAAAGTAGTGATCGAAGGCGACGATCGCGGCTGCGATGCCGCGCAGGCCGTCCAGCCAGGTTGTGCGCTCCATGATCGGGGTTATAAACCAGGTCACAGCCTATAGTTCATACCTTAAGTGATATGTGTTTCTGTGGAGGTTTTTTCTATTGCATTGTCGCGGAAGAGAGAGGTGTCAGCTTGATTTTAGGCCACCCTGGGCAACTTCCTAAGTTTGATCAGTTTTGATATCTCGGGTCTGTTGGATCCACTTTTCAGCCCCAATTTCGAGTTGGCCAATGGCCATCCATTATACCCGAGACAATGCCATTTTTAGATTAGTGTTTCTATCATGGGTTAGCGTGGACACGAAGGGGGTTCAAAAGATGAAAGAGAACCATTCCGCTCAATAGCCTTATTTCCACCAAACGACGTCTCTCTTTGTCAGGGCCACGTATTGTCGAATGGTAATGTGTCTGAAATTTACAATGTAGATACCGGTCACGCTGGCCACGCTGGTCCCTAGACTTGTGGATTGTGGGCTTTTTCTAGCGGGACGAGAACATAAGGGGTAGATGGGAAAACAATGAGAATCTCGAGAAGCTTGAAAGAGAAGATCTGAAAATCTGGATGTGAAGAATAAAGGAAACAAGTTTTGAGCATGACCGGGTAGCAAATGCTTTGATGAAGCGAAAGAAGACCAGATATTTTGAATTGCGAACAGGAAACGTTGTTTACAAAGATACCCGATGGGAAAAGAGAGACAGATCAATGGCGGTCAGATATCAGTTTCTTGAGGAGGCTAGAAGTAGCATATGAAAGATAAGGAGTGTCCAACGCAACCAAAAAAGAGTGTTACTAGTAAGTGCTTAGTATCACACACATTTCAAGCCTTGGTCAATGATGTAAGACTCGGAAACCGACACTCTATGCCTTAGAGTCTACGGCTTTTACTAGTTAGTACATCACCGTGACATTACAGGTTTATAGATACAATTTTTTGCGGGCACCAGATCATAAAATATTGGAAGGTAAATATCATCGTTCTGCGAGGAAAGCCCCTGGGCCGTATCCAGCACGATAATGCACATTAGAAAGAGACATGGTGATGTCTTGGTATAAAACATAGACCAATGTAAAAAAAAGAAACGTGAAAAGGGTATATCCGTTGACCAGCTAGACAGACCATTAAGCAACCACCTGTGCAAGAGGCAAACTATGCCAGTCATTCCACCATTCATTTGCCATCTTCTCAGGCCAAACGCGACGCCAGATGACTTCAAGCCACTCAGGGAACTCAAATGGCAAATCATCACTGGGCTCTTGTCCCAATATCAGCTCATTCCGACAATCATTGCGAACACACCTTGTAATCCGCAAAGGCTGACTCAGGTGTTTCAGGATCGGGATCAGTTCCATCGGAAATCCGACTCCCCCGAACTCTGTCACAGCGGTTGTTGTTACACAAAATCTCTCCAATGAGGCAGAGCCTTCGGGCTTGCCCGCTGAGATCGCACCGAAGATGGCGCGCCCAAGGGTTGAGTCAAGCGCACAGCTAACAAGCCGCACCCGAATCGCGACATTGCACGCCTCAGAGCCACCGGCGGCTCGATGAACGGCCCATTGCATTTGTTGATCGAATTCATCGTCAAAATCCGTGTTGATCATATCGTCCATGTCCCGGGGACCATCTATGTAGTCCCAGGTTTTGAAACGTGTAATGTCAAGGAGACGCATTTTAGCCGTGGCAGGGACCCTAGTATCCTGTACAGAGCGGCCTCCTCAGAATTTCCTCCTGTGCGATCCAAAGTCAGATCTAGGTATCGGAGCGAAGGGTAGTTTTGCGCAATAGTCGATAGATCATGCTTCTTAGTTGACCCGACAGTTTCATTGCCCTGACTCTCTGCCAGCTTCAATTTAACTAAGCTGGTTCCATGGACATTCATGATGCCGTCCAATACAGAGCTGAGCATCCAACCCTTTAACTCCAAAGAGGACAAAGGCCGCAGCATTTGGAGGAAGATATTCAATTGCTGGTAGTCATTATTCTCAATCTCATTAGGAGTTAGGGCAAGTGTTTTCAAACGCGCGAAATCGACTTCAATGCTCATATAGAGTAGAAGATCGGTTTCAAGTATCGATTTAAGCTTGAACACCTCTAGAGCTGAGAATTCAGTACAAGCCGCCCAATACTTGATATCGTTTTTCTTTATGAGATATGTATTGTCGAGTCAAAGGTATCTTAAGGCGCCAGGCTTTGAACCTTTTGGTGGGTTGATTCTCTTCTTCTGACCAAATCCCCGCCAAGGTGACGGGGGGGGGATTTCTGAGGTGTACCGCTACCAGGCGGGCGAAAGAGAGTGACCTCTTTCAGATTGGGAGCAAGTCCAGACGCCATGGGCATGATAGCTTCATTGAGGCAGGCACCATCTGGTAGGGGGCTCTCGTGATGACAGTCTGCGGGGCTCTGGATAGCCTGCCCAAAAGGAATCTTCGTACTTCCCCTCTAGGCTGAAAAAGCATGGAGAAGTGGCTAGTTGGAACTCGTATGGATTCAACACAGAAGGGCTCTTCAAACTCCGTAGAAAGAAGTTGTGGATGTGAAGTTTGCATCGTGGATGATGGTGGTGAAGTGCCTCCAACAGACAAGAGGGAAATTGATGATGGTATAGAAAAATCAGATCCAGTAGCCTGGGCAGTCGTTGGATCAAACCGGCCAGGTCCTGCCAATCGTCAGTGAGTGGGGAATCTGACTCCGGTGGATGTTGAGTCCCCTCCCACCGATAGAGACCCTTCCTGCTGTTGAAGCGACCCAGGGATCTATGCAAGTTGTTTTCAAAGAAATCAGTTCGGTCAGTGCCTTCTTCCACATCTGAACCGTCATTTGCTGCTTCTCTCGATGTCGGCTCTTCGCCGATCACGAGTTGGTTCACGTATCGGAAGCCTGAATTTTGTTGAAGGATCTGAGTAATAGATTCAACACGATCCCTGAGTTTCTGAATTCAGGCGCAGGGATATTGAGAGTTTGAAAGAGATAGGGCAAAGCCAGGGCATACTGACACCAGCAAAGGCCCGGACACTGGGCTCTTGTTCTTTGCACAGAGCCAGTAGAATTATTTGATGAAGCTCCGGGGGTAAAATTTGAAAGTCAAGTAACATGTTGAAGGCGATAAATACGACAGAGAAATAAGGATGAGGGGAGAAAGAAAGAAGAGAGAAGGGGCTATTGTTGATGTAAAAGGCACGCGAGGCTGGCACTATGTCGTCTTGAACTCCACTATGGTGATCAGAAAAAGTGTGTATCCAAAGGCGGAGAGGGAGGATGGTGCGCCTCAACTACTAATGAACGGCCACTGTTACTTGTGACTTACTTATTGTATGGTTGATGTAATACGAGATTATGTACGGGTACCTATTCTGAAGTACAATACTGGCCTTCAAGTGGGCCGCGGGCCAAAAATCAAACCCTACTTTCACTATCCATAGCCGTGCGATGTCATCGCCCCCTTCCGTCGGGTTGTTTTGTAGTTAGAGGTTCTGGGCCCCGGGAAGACTTCCAATGTTGGTATAACTATCTGCGAGCCAAGATATTCGCTCAATCGATTCCAGGGTCTCACCTTTTGTATGTAGGGTATTTCTTTCCTTCCTGCTCTCCTGTTATTCTCAGATTAGATCCTTACTTCCCCTATAATTTGCCAATTGACTTCTTAGTTCCGCCAGAATGCTCCTGATTTTTTTAGACGCTACAGCTATCCATAGTTGTCCTTGCTACTGTAGCAGCCCAGGACAAATAAAGATATCAAGCCTCAAAAGTGTCGCATTCAGCGAGATACTAAGTATGGAGAGGGGAAAAAGGAACAAAGGATAAAGGATTCGGAAGCGCCTAAACACTCCCTGCATGAAGGTCTCAGGCAGTAACCATGCAATGTATTACAGCTATACCTGAGAGAGTGGAAGCAAGAGTATCCTCAACCCCTCTATCACCTGCAACGACCCCAGTTATAATTACCAGCAAACCTTTGACCGTGGCTAAAAACGTACAGTACGAGTATGCATCCGCATATTGACTAGGTGAAAAGAACTAATATTAATCCAAAAGGATTTTGTAATCGTCACAAGTCTTCAACCAGTGCTTATACTCTAGAATATTACCATTTAGCTGACCCTGATGAGCATACAGAATATACTTGACTCCCTTAATATACTTGATTTTCTCACACGGTCTATATAATTTTAGTATATTTTATGCTGTTTTACTAGTCATTATTTGTAATAATTACTAGAATCCTTGCAAGTTCAACTTGGCAGGGTGGGCTCGTGACCCCACGAACCTGTGGGCTGCGCGCTATCCTAGTAGTAGCTGGTAGTTATATCTAATTCTGCTTAATGAAAACACATACTCCGTATATGTCTATGCTTGGGCTATGAGAAGCAACTATGATCATTCGAAGGTATGTACTGGTAGTCGGACATGTTCTATTCAAGCTCCCCTGCCCACTGCTTCGTCTATTTATAACGAGTATAACCTGCGTCCCTGTTCGCATGATATGGTGATCCCGAAACAATTGTTTTGCTGACCTCGGACCAGAGACCTATCCCCAAGGGTTGATCCAGCAAACTTAATGTATTAAAGTATTTATTCTTCCTAAACTAGATCCGAACGATACATCTTCTTGGCTCAGACACCTTACCTCAGCCTCTCACGGGATTCTTGTGCTCGATCTTTTTAAATCCCATCATCAAGAGATCCCGGGCCATGCAGTTATTGAATTGGAGGTAGGGTTAGCAAGGTGACCCTTCATCGTTATCGATTATTCCCCAAGCGGACCCCCCCCCCCAAGTTCCTCCGTACTCCTTGGCAATCCTTGGCACCTCTAGGAGCCCTTAACAATCCCGATGGTCCCTTAATCCTTAGTCCTTGGCAGTCTGCATACTCCGTACTAGTCAGTTAGTTCGTCCCAATGGCCGGCCTGCCCCACCTCGGACTCACGAAACGTCCCACTGATAAGATGTTTATTCCGAGTTTCCAAGACCGTATCGAGTCACCCCATGACATTATTATTCATGTCGCCTGGTGGGGTCTCTTCGACCGAATTCCTAACATTCGATAGATCATGAACAGCATTCATCGGCACAGACCGCTCGCTTAAAAAGCGGGCGCCCCGTTAGTGGTTCTTGGGGGCTGCCATGACTGGTCATGTTCCTGTTGGGTACTCTGTGAGGCTCCTTTCAGCCCCGGGGGCAACGGAACTTCGGCTCAGTCCCAACCATCTCTGCGAGTGCCCAATTGCCAAGCCTCTTAGCCCTAGCAGTCGCAAAATAGGGCCCCTTAAGAGGCCGCCCTCGCATTCACATGCACTTTTTTTTTTTACACGCGCGAGTGTATAGATACCAGAAGCTATTGCGTCGCGAATGGAAGAGCACGGCAGCCAAATCGCCTTACGGCCGCTTTCGAGCCGCACGACGGAAACCCAGCATGGTCCTCACAATCAAGACGAAATGCGAGAGCATTCCGCTCATCAAATGCCCCCAGATTTCGACTCAACTCACTCGCCGCACGATGAACTGCCTGTCTATACGCGAGCCCCGCCAGGGAACCAGTCACTTGGACGTGGTCATAGCACAACACTTCATCGCTCTACTTTCGTTCTGTTGATGACAACTTACTTTGCCGCAATGATGATCTACTCATGGGTCATCTTGGCTATTCTGTCATTTAAGCCGGTGAATGCCCATAGCTGGGAGCCCCACACTACTGAATATGGTCGCTACCCCAGGAAGATGCCAAACTACGCGATGGATGGGAAGCTATATCGGTCGGCGAGGATTATACAGTCCATAGCCAGCGTGTTGATCTTACCATGGACCTCAGCTGTCTGCGCCTATGCAGCAGTAATCTTTGCTCAGAATCAAAAAGACAGTTCGAGCATGACTATGCGACAAGTCATGAATTTGGCCGACCGACGATGGATGGATGGATCATTGGTTCGTGATCTCATTGCTGGAAGCTGGAAGCAACACGGAAGTGTTTTTTTGGCCCTAGCTATCTTTGCTCACTTCCTGGCTCTTGTCATCTATCCGATCCAATCCATTGTGGTCAACGCGAAGTCGCTTCATGTTCCTACTTATCCAAATGCGATGGGTCGGATAAGTGATTTGGCATATATGAGAGCCAAATCCGACCAATACCCTGGGGTCGACGTTATTCAAACCCGCAATGCTCTCGCTGGGGTAGATAGGCACACGTGGAAGCCACAGCTTTGGGACGATGGAGGCAGTCAGAAATTTTCTACGCTCTCTAATCTCTCTGCCATGAACGATCCGTTCTTTTCCCCATTGCCCAACGGCTTCAACAGTGGGGTACTCCGTCAGTATGCCCCGCGGATCAATTCAAGTACCACTGTACGTAGCATCCAGGAAAAGGAATACCCGCCAAACTGTGGATCCGACACCGCCAATCTTTTCGCCAACTACTCGTCTGTTCACGATGGCTACCCTGGGTCCGACTATAGTTTTACCGAGAGTTGGACGATCTCTGCTTGCATGCTCGCCTCAAATATCACATCGCCGTGGACAGAAACCAGAGATCGCCAAGAATTCTCAGAGGTGCTCTATCTTAATATATCAGTTCAAGATACACAATCCCCGATGAGTGACCTTCTTGAAATTAGACTCACTACGACTGCCGGTTACTTTGAGCTTCCGAGCTACATGAACAACCAAACTGCAGGGTCATTGCTTGACAATGATCCAACGGTAGATTGTGAGGACGGTGGCTATGGCTGTATCCGCCAGACCGAATCTTACTACTATTATAAGCGAATTCGACGTCAAGATGATTCATCTGATAATTCAACGACCACTTACAGAAGAACTCTTCCATGGGCCCCCATGTTTACTTCAAACAAGGGCCCCCTATTGAGTACGGCACTTGCTATCTTCGGCCCGGGTTCCTTTCTCAGCACATTCTTCGCTGAATACATCACGCTAACATCAGCTATGTTTAATGCGGAGCTTTCAGGGGATGCCATTCGAACTAGTAGCGACCGCTCAGTATGTATTGAGATTGCCCCTCTTACAAATATGCTGTCCACCGCATACTCAGATTATGCCGCGTCGGATTCGTGCGTCACGCTATACCTTACTACTAGCTCCACTGGCACACGTTCTAGCTATATTTCTGCATCCTATGACATCATGGCTAAGTGGCTTAAGGATATGTTTTCCGACAAAGAGATCTTGACCAACACTTTGAATGCTGCTGCATTCCTTGCGAGCGAGCGTCAATTTGAACTCTTTCAATCCTATTACACTATCTACCAAGACCTTGGCTCTGAAATGATGGTTCCGGATTCTACCTTGGCCGGCGTTGCTGTCGCTTCCTTCTTCCTGGGCCTTTATATCCTCATTTTGTTTGCTCTTTCATTGTATGGAAGTCTCTATCCCCGTTGGACTTTACGACTGGACTCTTTCGCCATGTTCCGCCTTGGGGCCGCTTTTGGTCAGGAGAATTCCACGGTCCTTGTTACGCGTGCAAATCAAGATGTCAAGTTCCTTGACGAAATTCCTGGTGTGGTTCGGGATGTTGGTAATATTGCGGATGATGCAATTATACCCATTGGTCGACTTGGTTTAGGGGAAGGCAAGCCTCTACGGGCAGGCCGAAGATATGAATGTTATCAAGGTGACAATGAGCCTTTGACAATAGCAGAGAAGCGGAAGATCACCGGTCGATATTAATTGGTCACTGTGAATAGTTTGTGCCTGTGGAAATGGTTCTTCATCAATATATTATTTCTCTAAAGAGCCTCAGGAATCGGAGCATTGGCCAGGGACAGTCGGCGCATTGAGAACTGTCGCATGGTGAGCAGAATGGTAGCTGGAATTTAAACACGTTCATAAAAATGCATAAAACTTCCTTCCTATTCATGCGACGAAAGTTTAACAAATAAATATGGCAAACGGAGTGTTCATTTCAATTAGATGATAGTCAACTAAATTGATGCACTTTAGTTTCTTCGGATTGGTGGATATTCCGACAGAATCTGGTTCAAGTTTCTTCCTTCCTCTGTGTCTCAGCAATCTCCTACGCCAGCCCGTTGTCAGAAACTTGACTCTCAGCCAATGGTAATTAATTGTTTGATTGTTTGATGATAATTACACGAAAATCACTTTTTCGTTTTCGGTTCTCTAATCATGCTTCCCTACTGAAAAAATGATATGACGTCACTGATAATTAGGGTTTGTGGGGAGCCGGTTGAGGTCGTGTTGACTCAGCTGTACCTGATATAATGTTCATCGTGGACGCCGTGTGGCGAATAATGACATAGCTTCAACATGGAATGTGAGACCAGGTTTGCAATTACTTGACCGAAGCGATAAAAACGTGAACGAAAATACCGATCAGTGAAACTCAAGTGGCAGGGATTAGTCCTTTGTCAATTCACCCGAAATCACGACAGCCATTACGTCAAAATATCGATAGCTTCTGAACATTCACCTGTGCAAACAAAAATCGTCATTGCTTTCCTTTTTTCGCCACGCAGGACCAAGATGTCCGATCGTGTCGCCATCCCTCGATTGCTAAACACGAACATAAGGCACAAGCCAGGTCGTACCGGGAGAGCCTGCGACGAGTGTCGGTCACGTAAAGCGAAATGCGACGGCATCAAACCAACATGCTCTTTTTGTGTTAAGCAGCAGACAACATGCAATTATTCAGAGCCGAAGAGAAAACGCGAAAAAACTGAGTTGGGATTGGCGAGGAACAGAGCCGACGGTTTCGAAAGGGTGCTTCGAGAAATCTTGGACGAAGTTGATGTTCCTGTCTCGAAGAAGATAAAGAGAGTACTAGTACGTTCCCATTGACCGTATAAGTGACATTCATACTGACTCTTTATTCTAAAGAAACTTTCATCCTTGAGTCAAGAAGCTCACAAGAGTTCGAGCTTCTCTTCTGTTCCATCCTCGCCATCCTCTGTTGGCTCCCTAGATGCCGTCGATGTGCTTGACGAAGATCTTAATCGGAGTCAAGATAGCAGAGCAATAGGGTACCTCGGGGGAAGCTCAGAGATTTCCTGGATGCGCAGCTTAGAAATGAAATCTGCTGGCTCGTCCAACAATGAGCAGAATTCGGAAACCAGTCACAACTGGCCACCTTCGCGAACTGCTCCCACCACATCGATGAATTATCATGTCGAACCAGCTGCTTATCCAGCAGAAGATGTTGACAACGTCTATGCTCTACCGGAGAAATTATCCGCAGAGCGACTCCTATCAATATACATGGACAGTGTTCAGCCATCCCTACCGATTATTCGATCAGATCTTTTCAAGGATCAGTTTGATTCCTTCATTTCAGGACGCTCGGGTCATCCTGGGAGAAAATGGCTGGCCGTGCTCAACTTGGTTTTTGCCATCAGCACGAAGCTATGCCAGCATTCTGGCCAAGACACTCAAAATATGGGTCACCAATTCTTTTCCCGGGCGCAAATGTTGAACATCTCCGAAAGTATTGTAGAGGATCATGAAGATCTACAACAGGTCCAGCTTGAGACTCTCGCGGCTTTTTATCTCATGATTTCCTCACATGTCAATAGGTAAGTTTCACTACCTTGACCCCATCATACTCTAAAGCATTTGAAATGGTCATCTAACTTCACGCAGGGCATGGAAGATGATCGGCATAGCCACTCGCTCCAGTATTTCATTGGGCCTTCACCTGCGAGCAACGCATAATGATTTGAACGCAGAAGCGCTCGAAGCCCGGCATAGACTCTTCTGGTCAATCTTCAGCCTGGAAAATCTTCTTTCTGACATGACAGGACGCGCCTCCGGATTGAGTAGTATTTACTGCTCAGCACCTCCGCCACTCGCATCAAGAGATATGTGCCCCTTCACCAACGGCACACCAAACGGCCAGATAGACCCAGCTTCCAAAAGTCCACCGATGAATTGGACAATGGATCAAGAACACAATCACCTGAAAGCTCAGCGCGACCTCACAAGAAAAATGGAAGCCACTCACGAGCTGTATTTCTTCTGTCTTGTCGACATAACGTCCATCTCACATACTGCATCGGCTAGTGTGTATAATAGAGAAGCGCTCAAGATAGGCTGGAGTGAGATTGAGAGTCGAATCGATTTTTACAATAGAGTGATGCTTGACTGGCTCTCTGGTTTACCAGATTGCCTCGAATTTGATAAATTGAATACCGTCCCAGTCCTCTCTCCTCGACAAGCTTATGGGGCTTCTTTGGCATTACACTATCACAGTGCACGAATCCTTCTCAACAGACCATGTGTCACTCGACAGAAGGGTGGGAAAAGCTTTAAGGGACACCTCTCCCGCGCGAGGAAGGATATCGAAATGACTTGTTTACAATCCGCTCTGGCAATACTTTCTATTTTTCCAGAAGAGCCGAGCACGAGCTGGTTCCGATGTGTCGCTTGGTGGAATATTCTTCATTTTCTCGTCCAAAGCACCACCATATTTCTCATTAATCTCTCCTACCTGGAATCCACGAAATCACAAGGTTCAAGCCCCACCAGCGATGCAAGAACCGACCAGTTTTCAACCTTGCCTTCAACGATGACCAACCCCGACACTATTGTAGCAGCTACCAGAAAGGCGTTACTGTGGTTATCCCACCTGGGCATGACAGACGCATCGGCCCGAAGAGCGTTTAACCTCTGTAGTAACTGCATCCGTCGCATGGATTTGGGATATACGGACCTTGCTAGCCCTACTAGAACGAACTATCCCTCCGAGTCGCCTCGTCTCGATGTACCCACCGACCAGTCACACCAGCAATACCGCAGCAAGCAAAATGTGTCGCATTCGCGGTTTTTTGGCTCTAGAAGCTTCGGGTTCGATGGAAAATTTGATACAGCCTCTTCGCCCGCAAAATCGAAAGTTAAAGAAGAACCGGGACTTATACAACCCTTGATTGGAACACTTGCAGTGGATGTTGACATGTCTGACTACATTCCCAACCTGGAGTCTGCAACTTTGGACGATGTTTTGCAGTGTCTTGCAGCATGAATGCCGCTCTTAATTATACTATTTCAGGTACATTTTGAAGAAATAAATTGCATCAAAAGACATTCATATTTCATGATGCCACCTAGTTATATACTCCAAACCGACACCATTCGCTATGCTAAGAAAGTAAATCATACGACATCGCGCTCAGCGCCGATGATCTCCGACTCGATAGCGCGACGAATCGCACGCTCGGCCTCATTCGAGTTATCTTTGAAAACATGATCCATCTGCTCGAGTGTGCGACCCATAGTCTCCGGTACAAAAAAGTATGTCCAGATACCTGCGAGGATACAGAAAACCGCGAAGAACACGTACGCGCCGTAGCCGGTGTCTTGGACAAGAGGTGGAGTGATAAGGCCCTGGATCCGATGTTAGAGAATGCTTGAAATAAAAAGTCAAACAAAGTGGAAAAGGAGTCATGCTTACGATGATAAAGTTGTTAAACCAGTTCGAACATGTAGAGAGGGCAACGCCCTTGGCGCGCAGGGAAGAAGGAAAAATCTCAGAAGGCAATGCCCAAGGAACAGGACCCCATGATGCGCCGAAGGAAATCATATAGATTAATAGGAAGGCGGCGCTGACCCATCCCTGGGTTTTGTGGTTGGGCCAATCGTCACTGTAGATACCCACCATTGCAGCGATGATAATGTGCGAGATTGCCATCATGACGGCACCGTACATCAGCAATTTGCGTCGGCCCAGTGTATCCATAGTCCAGATACTAGTGGTGACACCGACCAATTGCAATACATTGAGGACTCCAGACATGATGAGCTGCATATTGGTGTCAAAGCCGAAGGTCCCGAATAGGGTCGGTGCGTAGTAAATCAGAGCATTGATACCGACGAACTGAAGGCACAAGCGTATTAGTACTAATTGATTGCAAATAGGATAGAATGAGGGTGCATACCTGTTGGAAAAATGAGAGCATGACACCGACGTGAGTCCGGCGCCAGCATCCTTTCTTGAAGCAGTCGGCCCAAGAAGCCAGCTCCAGTAGGAATGAATCCTTGCTAGAGCCGCTCTGCAGATTCGGGTGCTTTTCCGCATTCATGCGCTGATGGAACTTGACCTCGGATAAAATGTCCAGATATTCCTGACGGATACGACGGTCCGTGGCTGGCAAGTTGCGAAGCTTAGCAAGACTATTCAAGGCCTCTTCGTTGCGGCCCTTAGATGCGAGCCAACGAGGTGAGAATGGCAGGAATATCACGCCAGCAACAAGAACAAATCCAGGAATCATCTGCAAGAGAAAGGGTAGTCGCCATGACCATTCTCCGATCATGTAACGAGTTCCATAGGTGATCCAATAGGCAATGACGATGCCGAGCACGATGCACCACTCTTCCATGACCAAGAGGGTACCACGGCATTCAGGGGGGCCTGGAAGCGAGATGGGTTAGAAGCAAGTCGGTTTCACGCAGGGCTTCGGCCTAACTTACTAATTTCGGAGATATAGAGAGGCGCAACCATCGACAGCATACCAATACCCACGCCACCAATCAGCCGCGCCACAGTCAACATGGGATAGTCGATAGCAGCAGTTTGTAGAACCGAGCCAATTGTGAAGATGATTACAGCGACAATAATTGAGTAGCGCCGAGAGATTTTGTCAGCGATCCATCCCTGATTCAAAGCGCCTATCAATGCACCCAGTTCGATCATGGCCGTCAAGAGGCCCTTCCAAAAAGCACCGCTTGAGCTGTCGATTCGAGGAAAGGTCTCCAGGAACTGGTCCATGACCAGGATGATAGACACAACGCCTTGGTCATATCCAAATAGGCTGGTATTGTATTGTCAGCAATTGAAGTTCATGAATTTTCTTTCCGATTGCCATTGGGCCTTGGGTCAGGTCAATACTTACAGTCCACCAAGCGTGGAGCAAGCCGCACACAGCAACACGAAGGGATTTTGCACCAAGCCACGCAGACCAGGAGGCCCATAGGGCTCGCGGTCTGCCGTTATGTCCTCGGCATGATGGGTGAAGCCTTCAGGTGTGAGCTCCTTTGTGAGATCCGTTTGGTCGGCCATTTGCGGTGACAGAGAGAAGATACTAGAATCACCTGGGCAGATTCGGGAGAAGAGAAATAAAGAAGGCAAGAGTCGCCGAAATAAGTGACGGATTAGGAAGAGGATTTTCCTATCTGAGAGTCGATGCGAGATCGCGAAAGATATTTATACATTCAGAGGCCGTTAACCAGGCTAATCCTTCCAAAGGCAGGGCATTGGAGCCAAAGACCGACTCCGGACTGACTCCGGGTCGCGGCTGCGGGGGGGACCCAGTTTCGTTGCAGCAATGGCTCGGCGAGGTGACGGCAATCCGGGCACGAAACACAAAGGAGGGAATTGGTAGGGAGATCGGCAGCTAAGGTTGGGTGTTGGGGGTGGGGGTGTTGGAGTAATTCTGGAAGTTTCATTGGTGATATTGGGGATGTGGGGATCCCCGGAAAAGGAGAAGAAAGGAGGGGATTTTTGCCATTTCAAGGAGGATGACAAGGTAAGACTCGGCGAGAAATGCTTCTCAACAGGTTGCACAGGCAGGAATGGTGTGTATCTTAGGCAGAGGAATGGAAGTAGCTAGCTGTCACTGTCTTTATATACTACAGGTCCCTCCCTCTCTACTTCCAGTTCAACTTCAACTTCAACCTTTTCCAAGTTAATTCTTTCACTGATACTTTCTTACGTCTGCCTGCTTCCGGTTCCCCCAGACTAATCTCCAACCACTAACCACTCATTAAACAAACTTTCTCCACTCGGACTGACTCCGACAATAGTAAGGGTATTCGAATATCCGGCAGCCCAGGCCGAGCTAAGAGATATTGCTAATGCAGTTTATACTCCTAAGAATACCCTACCACCTCAGTATCACTTATTGCACTATATCACACTACAATGTGGTCTAAATCCGATCTGATGACTTCCCCCACGGGGTAAACGGACCATCTCGGGGCTTCTTCCTGCCCGACCCCGCCGAGTGGAGCCGCCGATTTTCTCCTCTCTCGCTCTGCTTTGCTCTCAGGCTGCTTGACTTGACTCTCTCTGCTCTGCTCTGCATCCCGCGCAACTCTCTTCTCGGAGTCCATTCTCCGAACCCGCCTGCGGATTTCAGTTTCCGAACGACGTCACTTCTCACCCTCCCTGCCCAACCCCCATTAATCACCACCACCACAACAACAACAACCATGGCTTCCTTCATGGAAGAGCTGTGGTCAAGCATCTTCACGCCAGGCCCCACCCCTACCCTCCTGATCGCGACAAATGTGACCTTTGCTGCCCTCCAACTCGTCTTTTTTGGCCTCCTCCTCGCTACCTCCAGCCTCCACTTTGTCGCACTCTCCCTGATTAGTGCTGGTCTGTGGTACTCCATCAACTGGTTCGCCCATGAGGTGCGCATAGCCCAGGACGCCCAGAACGCCGAGAAGGAGAAGGCCGAGGCAGACACCGCCGACAGGAAGAAGGAATCCGGGGACAAGGCCAGTAGCCCCGGTCCGGGTGCAGGCGCGGACGCCGACAGTGAAACAGAAACCGAGTCCATCACTCGGGGCAAGACGGGGCGATCCGCCACGGCAACGGGCAGTGCCTCCTCGGCCAGACTCCAGCCTGCTGAGCAGGATCCTCGAAAGCGTGTTAGCTCTGGTGGAGATAGTTCCGGGTATGGGAGCACCGATAGCGAGTGGGAGAAGGTGGATGACAAGGCGTGAGTGAAGTGAAGTCAAGTCAGGCAGGAGAGGCTTGCGCTACGCTTGAGGTCGTACCGTCTGTCGCTGCTAGTCCTTGGTTCTTGGTCCCTGCGGCGCAGGGCGAGACGGGTGTCCTCCTGGATCCTCTTTCCCTCTCGCTTTGGCTGTCAGCATAGCTTTGTCCTTTGTTATTCCCCTACCATGTTAGCTGTTCATATCTCAGCGTGGACGCGCCACGCTTTGGGTGGAGGTGATTATGCGATTCCATAGAGCACATTTTGTCTATTTGTATACCCTTGGAGCAATCTATTACTATTACTATTACTATTACCATTACTAGTAACTATTCCACTGATGCTCCTCTTGTATACAAAAACACTGCCAAATCTTCATGCGGGGAGGTGCTCCACGTGACATGGCCAGACAAGCAACAAACAATAACAGCAACAACCTTCAACCTCCAACCTCCAACCAACTTTCAATCTCCCCTTCTCCTCGTTTTGCCCTCCTTTTTCCGGCTAGACCGGCTTGATGTTCCGCTAATATGCCCTACCCGTGATCACAATGCTATCCACCGTTCCTCTCAATGCGGGCCGCCGACGCGTATTCGGCTCGGTTTTCTCTCCCGCGTCTCTTGAAGCTCGCCCGCCGCTCGCCTCGAGCTTCGATCACGATCAAGCTGCGCTCGCTTCCTTCCAGTCGACTGCCTCGTTCGCCACTTTGAAAGTAGATTCGCAGACAGGGTCTTTTGTGTCCGCGCATGAAACCACTGATCCACTTTCCGACCACAAAACATGGGATCAGGCATGGTCTGCCGCAACCGCCTTTCTGTCTATTCCAGATCATGGGTTTGCTCCAATTTACGAAGCTAGGGATACCGATGGGAGTGAGATGCTCAGGGCATGGAACCGACTCACCCCACCATCCAAAGAGACAGCCGAATCCCTGTCCTACCTAGCGGCTGCGGCACAACAAACCAACACTCTACAGCGCGGAGCCAGCTCGCGAGATTTGTTTAGCTGGTATAGTGAGGAGATTCGGCGACACTTCTTGACAAACTTGCGAGGTGGACTATACGAGGTATGGAAATTGGGGAAATAGTTGAAGCAGTTGAGGTGTTAATGGGTTTACAGGTCCTCCACAGCTCTGATATGGCAGGCTTGTTACGAACGATCGTCGATTGCCTTCAGCTGGCTTTTCGGTTATACTTGGCCCCTATTCGACACTACCTCTTGCCATTGATTCCCACCCCCGAACAGAGCCGCATATTCACCCAACTTCAGTGGGGCTTCCATACGGTTGTCTCGTATTCTTTGCCATGGCTACAGATCTCACCGTTGTTAGCCCAGGAATTTGCGCAAGATGCGCTCATCATTCTCGGTATCGACACTTTGCTTGAAGACCCGGACTCGGATGACGAAGAACAGGATGAAATGGAAGTAGATGGAGAGTACTCGGTATCGTACTGTGACTGGAAGCAGGCCAATGCAGAGACTCGCGCCCATATGATGACAGAACATGAAAAGAACGAAGTCACAATGGCCCGGGATCGTCTTCTAGCTTTCCTCAACGGCTTGCAGCTCGTGGGACTTGGCGGCGATAAGGCCCAGATGGTATTTGCCAATGTGATGAACATCATGATGACTGAGTTTATACGCGGGGCCTATACCTCTCAATGGGAAACCCCGACATCAGTACCGCAGCATTTGAGACATTGGGTTGAGAATGTTTTTGCGCGTCTTGCCGTTCAAGTCCTCAATATTATCCACACGCAGCCGAGCAATCAGCCAGCTGGTACACTTGATGTCAGCTTTGCAGATGTGGAAAAATGGCAAGAAATTGCCATCTCTCGTCTGGGTGCGCTGCGGGCCAGTGAGCTTTTCGATGTTATTGTTGAATGGCCTACCAGCACTGGAGCCGTGGAGGATTTGAAACATTTTACCACCCATCCTGCCGCCCGCACATACGTCACCCAGTCGTTTATTGCGATTCTAAACCAGCGGCTCTTGCACCCCGGTGCCTCAACGGTGGAGATATTGCAATTGTACATATCCATCATCCGCGCCTTTCACCTCCTAGACCCAAAGGGTGTTCTTCTCGACCGCATTGCTCGGCCTATTCGACGATACCTTCGCGACCGTGAAGACACCGTGAAGGTAATTGTCAGTGGTCTCTTGGCTGAGCCCCAGACTGGTGATACTTCGGGTCTACCTTCCAGTCATGACACCTTGGTTGAGCTGTCAACGGAGCTGTCAAAAGCGCACCAACTTTCTCTGCAAACGAATACTAGCGAACTGGACTGGGATGACATGAACTGGATGCCAGATCCCGTCGATGCAGCACCAGACTACCGGAAATCGAAGAGCTCAGATGTCATTGATAGTCTGATCAGTCTCTTCGACTCTAAGGAAACATTTGTCAAGGAACTACAGACCCTTCTCGGCGACAGGCTTCTCCAGAAGCGCGAAGATTACGACCAAGAGATCTCCGTTCTCGAATTACTCAAGGTTCGCTTCGGAGATTCTGCCCTACAGGCCTGCCAAGTCATGCTTCGGGATATATCCGACTCTCGACGGGTCGACCACTCCATCCGCCACGACCAGGGCCTTTCCAAGCCCCCCCTCACGCGCCCATCCAAAACGCCCAACATCACGCCCCAGTCCTCCAGACCTTCACGCCAAAATTCTATCTCGTTTCTTCTGGCCCGAAATCCAAGACCAAGAATTCATCGTTCCAGAAGAGATCGCCTCGCTCCAAGAGCGTTACTCAGAGGGCTTCGAGACGCTCAAGCAGTCGCGCAAACTGACCTGGCGCAACGGCCTAGGCCAAGTCACTGTGGAACTAGAGCTCGGCGACCGCTCATTCTCAAACGAAGTTACAACCTGGCAAGCAACCGTCATCCACGCCTTCAACTCAACGACCGATGAACAGGAGCCGATTTCCAAATCTATCCTCGACCTCTCCGCTGACCTGAAGATGACCAGCGCTCTCGTTCGCAGCGCCTGCTTGTTCTGGGTCAGCAAGCGTATTCTCGCCGAAACATCCCGCGATACATTCCGCGTTCTAGAATTCCTCCCCACAGAAGCAGAAGTTGCAGAAGGCTCTGCCAACAATGACGGCGGTGTCGGTGGTATCGCCGCCGACGCAGGTGACGCAGCTGCGGCTGCCGAAGCCGCCGCGGCAACAGCAGCAAAGGAAACCGCTGAGGCGGCAGCTATGGAAAAGATGAATCTTTACTGGCAATTCATTCTTGGCATGCTGACGAACCAGGGTGCGATGAATCTGCAGAAAATTGTTATGATGCTGAAGATTGTCGTGCCTGGTGGTTTCCCGTTTAGTAATGAGGAATTGCGGGAGTTCCTTGCTGGGATGATTTCCAAAGGCAAGTTGGAGATTGTTAGTGGGGGCAGCTATAAGCTTGTTCATTAGTGAGCTCTGTGCATTGGGTTGTGTTTTTCCTTGCTTTTAGCCATGGCGTTGGCTGGTGTATCTTTATACCCTTTGAATGATGATTTACTCCTTTTTGCAACTTGATTGCCGTCATACTTGTAAGAGCCCACTAGTCTATTAGCTGAGCTTTGGGCGAATACCGTGGAGGGTGTAATCTCAACATGAAATCGCAGCTCCAGTTGTAGCATCATGCTCGAATCCAGCATAGGCCGTTAGAGTACCATATTCGGACTTTATCCTGCTCTCCCCGAATTGATCTGCAACCTCCAATTTTCATCCCGCTCGCTGATTAATTGCACGTCACCGATAACAACCGATCCTAAGCGGGGTGATATCATCAGCATGCGCCTCGAAGAGCTTAATTGAAAGTTTCCCTCGGAGGCTAGACTCATTGGGATTCGCGGTGAGGTTAAATGACTAACTGCTTGATGACCTCGTCACCTCGGTATTGCTAAATGTTGATTTCAAAGCTCGCAGACGGGCTTCTCCAAATTTCCTAGGTTTCAAGATAAATGAAAGCCTCGAGAACCTAAGTATTAACCTCGATTCGTCAATTCGATTTCCCGAATTTTGAACTCTTTCCAACGATTTGTCCACAGAGTGAATGCCACAATAGTACTGTACTGTTCAAATGTTCAACATGGTCCAATTACCTGAGCCGTTCGCATCTATCCCTATCCATCAGATTCGATACCCCAGGCCCTCTCCTATTCACGAATTCGGCACGAATCTAGAGGCAGCTACGCGAGCCCCGAACCAGCCCGATTTGCGAGTATGGATGAAACGCGATGATCAAGCGGCGCCCATGGTCTGTTGCGGCAACAAGTACCGAAAGCTGGAATACATTATTCCAGAAATCCTCAGCACCCCAGGAGTGACGACTATCGTAACCGAAGGTGGGCTACAGAGCAATCATGCCGTCCAAGTTGCGGCAGTCAGCGGAAAGCTAGGACTCGAGTGTGTGTTGCTGCTTGACGAGCAGTCTGGTGGACTTGACGCTTCAGAGAACCCTGAGATATTCCGCTCCACAGGCAACATCCAAATCTGCCAATTGCTTGGTGCTGATATCCGTGTCTTTTCGGGATCTTATGACAAAGATAATGTCTTGGCTGAGCTTCGCTCTACGGGAAAGGTGCCCTACTGGATTCCAATGGGAGCTAGTATGCATCCCTTGGGTGGATTGGGCTATGCTCGTTGCGCTTTCGAAATTGCCTTGCAAGAAGAAGAGCTCCAACTGGAGGGATCCGGCAGATTTGACTATATCTTTCTACCCTGTGGGAGTGGGAGCACTTTGGCCGGGCTTATAGCAGGATTTCGCTTGCTCGAAAAGAGTTCAACGGGGGAAAAGCGGCTTCCTCCGCGACAGATCATTGGCCTCACGGTGTCTCCGAAAGAAGAACAGGAGCAAACGGTCTTGCAGATTGCACGTACTACCGGTGGACATATCGGCCTTGATCCACAGTCTGATTTGACCCTGAGCGATGTTCGGCTTGATCACCGGTCTCACGGCACTGGATATGGTATTCTCGACACTGATACCGAGAAAAGCTTGAGGGAAATAGCCACACAAGATGGCGTTCTCATGGACCCTGTTTACTCAGGGAAGGCGGCAGGTGGAATGATCTCATTCCTCAGAAGCGGAGAGTTGGAGACAGATGCTAGAAGATTGGGACACGCCGGGGCAGAGCCTTTGAATATTCTTGTGCTCCATACTGGTGGTCAAACTGTATACTCTGCCTATGCGACTACTTCGACTACGGCATGAATATTGGGTCGGTCTTTCAATGCTATCGTTCATCTATTTTATATCAGTATTTCCATATGGGAAGCTAAAATCGATTCCCTATTTGCACTGGCAAAACATAGGCAAGTTTTCCAATACTACTACTAGCATGTTTCTCAGATTTAAGGTAGAGCGGGTAATCTGATCGGGATTGAACAATTGGCCCATTGAATATCCTAGCAATAGCCTCAAAGATGCAAATGAAGCAGGTCTAAAGAGGGATATCGTAAGTCTGGCCACAATCGTTCTTCTAGCATACGCAAATTCACCGATGGTCGCCATCCTATTGGTCGCATTCCTTCATGAAGTCCCGCCACGCTACCACTCGGACCCACCGAGATTGTCTCCGCTTGCAGCGCACATTTTTCACGGCTTCAACATATACCAGGCCGGCTGGCCCAATGGCAAGGCGCTTGACTACGAATCAAGAGATTGCAGGTTCGACCCCTGCGTCGGTCAATTTTTTGGTTATTCGATATTCTTTTTGCCCTATATGCGAGAAAACTATCCTATCGTCTTGAAATCTAGCCCAGGATACAAGTTTTTGTTGTCGAGGATATAGGAAACATGAAATTGTGTGGACTAGAGACATGAACATTGCAAATTTCCAGCACCACCGAGCTCAAATCATATATCGATTCAGTCACGGCTTCTTGGAAAGTATGGTTTCAAGGGAAGTTCCTCAAAGCAGTTTCCATCAGGTTATCCGGCCCTGTACAAAAGAGCAGTTTTGTTTCCTGTGGAAGGTGTCTGCATAGCTCAATCACGTCTTCGAAAATAGTTGTATACTGTGGCTTTCCGCGAATGCACCAACCGATCAGGACGCCATCCCAATGCTGATGCAGCAGTTTCTCCTTTAATTCACCCATGGCGGCCGGCACATCCTCTCCGTCGAAATCAAAAGCGACATTGTTGAAGCGTTCAACTTGGTCAGGGGATTTGGTCCAATCCTCTTTTATTACGTCTTCGAGTCGATGGCAGGTCAGATAGTAACTCAAGCTGACAGTGAGGATTTGGATACGTTCGTTGGACATCTGTGACAGGATTTCTAAAATAGGAGACAGTCAGTCAATGAACTTTTGTGCATTCATTAAGTCGTGAAGTATGAAGGCACTAGCATTTTAATTTGAAAAGTATTTCGTTGGAACCTTGAAAGTTTGGAAAAGGTAAGACTGAAAGTTGCCGTATTCCTGGTGAAATATGCATTTATATACTACATCTTTACTACGGAGCAGACTTTGATTTCAAATCCAAAACTCAATAATGACCCAGTGGACAATTTCACCTATGAAGATGGATGGTTCCATTCCTATTGAGTTGTCTGAAGCCACAGGAAAGCGGTATGCGCAAACCGGATTATCACCGGGGGCATAGGCCCCACCTGTCGGCCGCCAGAATTCTCGCATAGCCATTTTGCCTAAATAGTATTGACGAGATCGTTTATGGTTAAATTGATGGCTTTCATTCAAATTTCATTTATTTTAGAAGAGGTCTGGAGAGAAATCCCTTTCATATACTGCAACAATGACTTCAAATTGTAAACCATCAATTTCAAAACTTGAAATCACCTCCAGGGCTAGCAACTTGAAGTTGATTGTGACCACCTGAGAGGTGAGGGAAGTGGTATATCCTCAACTCTGGGGCCGTTTCGCACATAACTAGGTGGGATCTGATTTTTTTGATATTTTGCTAATTAAGAGCATTTTATCCTAGAGGAGGTAGCTAAGTGATCGAAGTAAATAAAAATCCACTGGGCATGTCAAGATGTGACATGAGTCACTTCCCTGAACCGCCATGACTAATTGCACTCCACTTTGAGATTTATGTGCAAATATATATACACCGGATTTTGTCTGCCAGGTGGGGCTTTCCTTTCTCGGCTGCCGCCGCTTTTATGAGGGCGCTCAGGCTCAGGCTCAGTGATCGAATCACCCGAGTCATATGAGGCATGACTAAGGCACACTTATCGCTCAGTGACCAACCAGGGCTGCTCAGGGATCATTCGATACCTATGGTTCTAGCTATTCCAAAATCGGTATGGCCTAATGGGCCATCTATTCTGTAACAACTGGCGCGCTGATGCCTGCAAGCCGAATGTTCCCGTTTAAAAAAAACAGCATTTCTGCCCACCGTATCAGAAATGAGGCTGGCTGTATGAATTTCTTTTGTTCGCTTTGACTTTTTACTCTCATAACGTGGCCAAAGCCAGTAATTTCTCTATCATACCTGACGTCGGGTTTAGAGTCTGTCGAATATGAAGGTTGGCTCTGATTCCCCTTCATCGTCCCATAAATTATACTTTTCACACCAACTTGTCTACCAAAATCCAATCACATCAAAAAAAGTCAACTGTCAGACCCCAAGCCGGACAGATATCTGAATATAGGCCGATAGGCCTTTCCTGCTAGGCATAATAATGCAGCCAAAGAAAGGCGTCGTCTCCAACGGCAGAAGAATAATTATCTTCCCAGTATTTTCAAAGGACAAGACAAAGTTCGAAACAAAGATAAGAAGCTTCCATGGACTAAAGAATTACGCAAAGAAGCTCTTGATCTTTGGCTTGAGTAGGTTTAAACTACCAAAACTTAATTAAAGAAAAGGCTAACTTTTGCCTAGCTTTGCAGCCGACCCAGAGAACGGATATCAAGATTACAAAACATTGAAAGGTTGTGCCCCCCCAAGTCATAAAATAGTAAAGGAATTTATCCGCAGGTATATCGACTCTACCGTTGGCCGAGTCGACATTAATGAAAAACCAACTGTAAGAACGAATAAGGCGTACACAGAGAGGTTCTTCGGTAGATACAAAGATTTACCAAAACCAAGGTTCCTAAACGAGATCAAAAGGAAATATATAGCGTAAGTTTATGTTTATTGCATTCCAGACAAATTTGACCTGGCACCGTTGACGATAAATTACAGCGAATTAAAAATACATTGTTTTAGCTCTTGAACTGGGCTTCGGAGATACCGTATTTCGCGGCAATGGTGTCGCACTGATCACCGGATGAGACCTGGTAGAATCCATCACAATTGCTTGCAACCCCGGGCATGGTGGGGCTGTTGCTGGGGGCAGTCACTGTGGTGGTAGTAGACTTGCTGATTATGGTTGTTTTCGTTGTCGTAGAAGTAGAAGTGGTGCTGGATGGTTCCTCCGTGGCAGTGCCTATAACACAGTATGACCTGCTGGCATCAAGATCAGGGCAGGAGATACCAGGATTCAGCTGCTTTAGATTGTCAACCAATAGTCCCCAGCTGCTAGTAAAGCTCAAGCATGTATCCCCGGCATCAGCAGTGGTGGAAAAATTACAGTCAACAGCACGGGGGATCAGAGCCACAGCCGTAGCTGGGATTGCTCCGGCGGCAAGAATAGCGTGAGGCGCATTGTGCTAGGCTTGGTTTTGAGTTATATAGGTAGTAAAGATATCAGAGAATGTTTCCTTAGTAAATCGAGAGTCACATACTGATGTCCTGATTGGAACTGCGCAAGTGGGCAAAAGAATATTTGACTTCCGAAACTCTTTTTTGAATTCAATCTATGTGCATCTTCCTGGAAGGTTTGTATAGTAGCTTTTGTGGCCCTAATACTACTAGCAGTTATTAGCCCTAGGGGTATTAACACATCAAAAGTTCTGAAAGAGAACGCCCTTCTCTCTAGTGTATATAGTAGTCTTCCAAAGTTAGCGTACTTTATTGATTGTTACCCAGCTGCTTTGAGGTTAGTCAAAGCTCTGAATCGTTCGGCGTATTGCTACATTTTCAGACGGTGCCAGTGGATCTCACAACACGTAAGCCATTGGTGGCTAAATCGAAGACTGTAGATAGCCTGCAAGGGGCATCAGTACGAAGCTTGGGTATAGTTACAAGTTCGGACAAAAAATGTAATAGTTGAGCCGGCAGGAGCCGCAGGATCGTACACCTGACCAGGAAAGATTTTAAGCGAACCAATACCAGAATTTAAAGGCGAGCCTGTATGTACCTACTGCTTAGCGATGTTGACTACCTCCTGGGCATTATAACGCTGCAATTTACTGGCTACACTACCTAATGCCAAGCCTTAGCCAAGCCTTGATCGGGGACCAAGATTCCGCCCCTCTCGGAACTTCTTTGTGGAGGGACAAACATACAGGGTCCTCGACCCTGTAGCAAGATTGCCCACGAGCCGCCAAGGCGCGAACTTATGCAGCCTAGAAAATGAGCCTCTCACCCGTTCTTCCAATCCCTGCTAACATTCGGTTCACCTCGTGTAGCGTATAGCCCCCTATTTTTTGCATTTTCCTTCGCCCTTCTTTACCAAATTGGAATCTATCCTCGCAAGCTCATTGTCTTAAAAACCTGCGAGTTGTCTTCCTCCTCTTCAACTTCCCGGCCCTCACCACTCTTGAAAGTCCAACCTGCCCATAACATGCACTTTTACCAAACGAGCTGGCTACTCGCTTTGTGCATAGGCACCATAATAAACGCTTCTGATATCCTGGAAGTGGACCTCGTTTTCCCCCGCAACGAGACATATTCGCCGACAGAATGGTTTCCTATTGTTTTTGCTTTCCAGAATGCCGAGCGCGCCCGATATCTGAATCCTGGAATTACCTATACGTTTTGGGATTTGGATAATGAGAATAACTCTCGCACCCGGTTTCATGATTTAAGATGGACCAACTGGACTGGGCAGGACACCTTCTACGCATATCACCACTACGGTTATTTCAAGGAAGAGGGACGCTGGAAGGTGAGGTGGAGCCTAAGCTGGCAAAGTTGCGACGAGGACGCCTTTGAAAGTCATCCTCTCAGTGCCAATATGATCAACAACTCTTCTACTTGGTCCACCTGGTTCACTCTTCAAAGTTCAGCCCCTAAGGTGGATCTCGTTGCTGTAACAGCCAACAAGACATGCCCGGAGGAATACGGCATGGTGATCAATGTGACAGATAAAACTATGGAAGTCCCGATGTGGGTGAGATGGTCTGGCGGTAATTACACCAACGACACCTGCGCGGTCGTGGCGTCGTCCACCCCAACACCCACGCCGGATCCTTGCCGAGTCCATATCGACAAGACAATTATCGCAAGCATGGAAGCCTCTTTAAAATCCGACCTATGCAAAGGGATAGATCGACCATCCGATTGCCCGGAGGAGAAAAATAATGCGGCGCATCAAGTAGCTGTCGCTGGCATATCATGCTTGCTCGCCGCAGTTGGGGCTTTGGGGTTCTTCCTTGTCTGATTGTGTTTCTACAATGTTTCTCTGGTGATGGCGTTCCTTGAATCACTGTACCATCTTTATTCCTTGAGTATCTGCTTCCGTGTATTTTGAACAGTATATACCATATTCTAAATGATTGGGTACCATACCTGTATCTCGTCTTTTTTTAATAAAAACTTGATATTGTTGTTGGATTACTGGCTGGGAGTGAACCGACATAAAAGTTAGAAAGTTTGCTAGGTGGTTTGAGTTGCAGAAGGGGGAAAACAGGTAGCCAAGCAGTAGAATAACCACCAAAAGGGTCGAGTTCGGAGTTCGTCGCTAACCTTGGAAGACATCCACATCAATCACAAGTTCCGTGGTCGAGCCATATTCTTTGCTTACAGGTCCTCATCACTTAGGGTCCTATTGTTGAGACCCGAGGCTTCAGACACCCAAGAGCCTACTAGTAGTCAGCTAGCCTTCACCCAAAGCACACACCATCACCATCTCATTCCATCCCAGCCTCTCGATCTTAGCACCTATTTTAGCGTCCACTCTTCCTCTATGCAGCAGGGTGATATCGTCCCTGCAGGCCGCATAAAATATTCTTGGCTGCTTAAGTCTGGGCGCCAAGATTACGCCTCGGATTGCCCGAGTTTCTCCGCGTTACCACCCGAGACGGTGCCACGGCCAACTCAAGACGTCAAGATCGAGCCCCTATGGGGCTGAAAACTGACATATACCCCTGCGTCTCGGATTGGGCTTTGGTGTGCGCCATTTATACCTGGCCGTAGCTGTAGCAGCCTTGTGGGGCGACCAATAGAGATTTGTTGCCATACTACAAAGTACATACACCAACACAGCACCCGAGCTTCAATTCGCTGTCCATAATAGTCTGTTGTTCCGAATTTTATTCTACACTCAGCAGTACCAAGACACTAGTATTGCCCTTGGGGTTTTGTTTGATTAAACAGGACCGTGTGGTCTGTTGTCAATGGACATACGCTCTCTTGCGGAAGTCATTTGCAGAGGCCAAACTGTCTCCTTGATGTCGCTTAAAGACCAAATTTCAATAGCTCGGTATGAATGGTTCGTTTAATTGGCTAAAAAGAATTATTTCAAACCAAATGTCAAATCAGAAGGGCAAAATGGCCACAGATATTGTACAATAGTATGTATAGACACATCACGTCATGCATATTTCACCAAGGAATTGGTGCTCAATCGGATAAGTTCAACAAGTTTACACAATTGTTGAAAAATGCAGGACCTCCTCCACATCACCACGTTTAAACCCAGGTGTTCGGCCCAGGCAAACTCCTCTGGGGATCAATGCTATTAAAGTCAGAATGATCATTACGAAAAAGGCACAGAGGCGCAGACTTACCTGATATAAAACGCGAGACATTGATATTATTCCGCCCTCCCGAGTATCTTGTTGGCTCACCTGCTGGCACAACCAGGAGCACATTCTTATCGCGAAGATACCCCTCTAGATCTTGTAAGTCAAACCAATCCCCTTCTAGCTGCTTTCGTAAATCTGCCGTAACCAGTGATAAGGGGTCCTCCACGGTGCCCCATCTCTGGAAACGAGGGACAAAGGCACCCGCGCTCCCTTTAGGATAATGGGTTCCCGCACGCCCCAATCTGAAAAAAGGGGACTTCCTCCCATCCATCCAACGGCTTCTGGTTTACTTGAGCATGTAATTCTGCTTTGAAGTAAGATGTCAGGCGGTCACGGTTCATCATAGTAAAAATAAGCCCAAAGGGCCTTTGGAGTTGGTCCGTGCCGAAGGACGGATTGCTTAGAGCCAGATGTCCTTGATATAAGGCGACTAGGAGCAGCCTTTCAATGAATTCGGTTACGTCTATAATCAACGTTCTAGTTGACTCGACGACCGCCGGTAGGACAGCACTTTGAGAATGATATACTCCGCTGTCCACCAAGGGCAAGTGAAGGGGGACGTCCAGAGACAAGCGTTTGGTGGTAGGTTGTGGTGGGCTTGGCGGCAAGTCAGTTGCTCTATTGGAGTCACCCGGGATCCTCGTCCCCTCGTCGATGCTTGCCCCGGATGCCAAAGAAACAAATATCTTCATCGTATCGCGTAAATTGGTGGTCAAAGCTGACTGTGACCTAAGCACACCACTCTGGACTAGTTGGTCACTGAACGACAGCATAGCAGAGCTCATTTTCTCTACTGAGGTCTCCAGAAAAGAAATTCGATTCCTAAGGCTTTCCACTGATGCTTGCTGTCGTGAACGATATGCACGTTGTGCCAAGCGAGTTTGAATGCGCCTCCGCTGTCACAAGTAATTGATCCGGTCAGTACCCTTACATTAGTGGAGATCCATCAATGGCGTACGAACCTCTTCAGGGGTTTCGTTTCTACCTCCACCGTCTCGGGGAGCTCCGCGGTTCTTCCCTGGCGATGCGGCCTTCTTGGATCCATGTCCCTGGCGTTTTTGTAGCCCCGATGCCGTCGGGTTAGGAAGGGGTGTTTGTTTTGTGTTCGTCGAGTTTAAGTAAGATGTAGACCTGAGAGCTAAGTCGCCATGACTGGACGATGGCACACTATATTGAGCATTTAGAGTGTTATATGAATTGGGCTGGGGATAGGAGCGAGCTGAGAACATTGAATTGATATCAGAGGTCACGAACTCGTGTAGCAAGGGGTAAGTAGGTTCGGATGAGGATGTGCTTTCATGGAACTCATCCCAATTGAGGGGAGGCAGGTGGCTTGACTGCCGCACTGGTAATTGTTCGTCCATGATGGGACGGATATAGGCACCGTCAGTCAATTGACAGCCTGTCGGCCAGGAGATAAGATAGCCTATGTTAGAAACCGACCAGCGCTGGCTGGTCGTCCAGATAATTAGATTTCTGCAGACAAGCCTTTTCGAGTATTAGTGAGCTATGGAGTGATTCTGCCCGGGACTGGAAGAAGGATGCCCCGCGGAGGCAACCCAGGAGGCTAAACATTGGCTCGGCAGGATCACTCATCATTCCGTTTGATGACGAACCATCCAACGAATCACGTCCCTATCCAAGCTTGGGTCGTACGAAAGCTCCGCTTACTAATGAGTTTTGAGAGGAGAATGGAAGCAGCACGCTGAAAAGTGGAAGAAACTCGGTCCTGGCCGGCTTCCAAGAATTGGCAATTCGATAGACAAGAAACGGAGAAATGAGAAGGGGTCTCACCAATCACTCGACCATTGACTGCTCATCAGCTTAGGATGAATGTGGCCGAAGGTATGTGCCTCACCCTGAGCGGAGACGCGAAAACTCTGCCTTCTTGAGGCCCTTCCGTTCAGCGCGATGGGCGAAAATGAGTTGCCGAAGGTGCTGCAGCAAGGCGATAACGCAACAGCGCAACCTTTTCACAAAGGCTTCGCTTTGGAACAGACGCCCCTCTGTATCAGTTCCGAACAGAGATCGAACCCATTCGATCATACGGTCAGCGTCGTAGACGTCCCCTTGGATAAGGGCGCTCATCTGTGACAGGTTAGCTTGAAACTCAATTGATTCAGAATAGTATCAAGGACGAACCGTGTTGCAATCTTCATGAGATTTAATGCAACGGGCGTATTTCTTCGAGGCGCCAGACCACTTGCAGTTTACCCGGGGGCATGCGAGATCATCGTCTTCCCCTCTCAGGGATGCAATCCAGGGTGGGAGACACCCTTCGCATACTTTTCCAATATTGGTCGGGGCCCATTCGATTGTGAGGCCGGTCGTTTCAGGTTCATCCTCGATGCTTTCAAGGATGTCGTCAAAACCAATAAAGTCCTGAACCTCTTCTGAAATAGAGGCAGGACGAGCTTGTGGCAAAGGACCGGAAAGTAAGGTTGAGTTCCTAGCCCAAAGCTTAGGAGGCAGGACAGTAGGCCGTTGAAAATCGCTGTTATTCAGGGCGATACTTACACAAACCTCAGAAGGGGTATGAACTCTGGCTGAGGTTTCGACCCAACTAAGCAGGATTATTCCTGCACAAGGACGCCATCTTCCGTTATAAAGTACAGAGGGAGTATCTCCGTGTGGCCGTGTCAATAAGGCTTTGAGTTTATCCGTGTTGAAAAGAACAGGCCCAGGAAGTAACGCAATTTCGGAACGTAGAATTGGAGTCCTTATAATACAATCTCGAAACCGGACATATTTCGTCAATATGCTCTCGAGCCAGATGTGTTTCGTCAACAGGCGATATACTGTAGCGTAGAGCTGCAGGCTTGTTAGCGGGCTTGTGCTTTATCTTTTCTGAAACTATAATGATAGATTAGTTAATTAAAGAAAGAGGTTAAAAAAGTGGTAATGATTAATTAAAAAGGGGATATATAGAAGGTAAAAAGTAAAAAAGTAAAAAACCTAAGTCAATAAGTAAGGCTTAATATAGAAACTTCTACTTTGGTGTTTGCAGAAGGTACAACTAAGATAATGAGTTTAGGTTGTTTCTATACCTACTCTAAGTTCAAGGCAGATCCCTAGTAATTTGTTAAGCAGGACGCTTAACATTGGAAGAGGAGATGACTAAAGCGAAAATATCTTGATTCTATCCTGAATCTACCCCGAATCAATATTAAATAGGTATGATAGAGGAGATATTAGTGATTTATACCTAATTCATATACCTTTTACCCAGTATAGGTTTGTATTAAAGATTAAAAGTTTACAACAAAGAGTAAAAGAGCTTAAAATGGAAGATTATACCCTGACTGGTATTATCTACAGAAGTTGAAAGAATATAAAAACTGCATTAAATAGGTAGTGTTTCATATACAAAGAGAACCAGAATAATTACAAAGGATATTTTTATTATTTTATTCACATTCAAAAAAGGCAAGGCGTCATATCTAATATAAAAACAGGTTTTCTACGGGCTTTCGGGTCCTGTTACAAAAGTCCGTGGGTCGGGCCGGGTTTTGATGATAGGGCCCGCGGGCTCTTGGCAAACGGGTTTTTTTGCGAGATCAAAGCCCGCGGGAACCAGTTTGCAGAGGTCTAATTATATATGCTCTGAACAAATCAGCAAATTGCAACTCAAGTACTGTAACCCTGGGCAGAACGCCACAGGGCATCTTTCCACCGTGCTCGGACAATTTGCCTTTGGCCTAAACCTGTTTATGTCAAGTCTCAATCTCAGTTTTGTGTGATGGCCTTGTTCATATTTGAAAAATTGTGAAAGATGTGTCGAACCAAGTTGGCTAGCTAATTGACTTAACTATGTGACTGACGTGTGACTAAGGCGTCTCCTCAACATTGTACACTAACTTCGCACCACTGACTTTGCCGGCCCTGAGAAGCTCCATTCCTTCCAAGACACCTCGTAGACCGTCTTTCCCCACCTTAGGGGGATGGACTTTGATCTTGCCCTGATCCAAAAGAGTCTGAGCCAATCGAGTGAACTTCTTGGCGTGCTCGAAATCCTCTAGCTTAATGGGAACCGACATGTCACCGAACTCAAAGGCCTCGCCAAGGGCTGTATAGGCCAGGACAAATCGACTGTTTACGTTGGCGCGGTTGACTTTCACGGTCAGGAGTGCGAGGTATTCGCCACCCTCCGTTGAAAGTGCCTGGTTGCAGAAATAAACACTGGAAGGAAGCGATATACAATCCAAGACTAGCTTCAGACCGTTCCTGGTCTGCTTGCGAATCTGAGCGGCGGACTCATGGTCCTTGTAATCCAAGACAGCATCAGCGCCAAGAGCACGGACAAGGTCGAAGTTGTGCGGCGAACAGGTACTGAGCACCTGATAACCGGAGAGTTTAGCGAACTGAATCGCGAGGGTGCCCGTAGCGGTAGAACCGCCATAGATAAGAATAGGAGTCGCATCTTTGATAGGTTGACTCGGTAGAGCTAGACCTAGAGTCTGATATAATGCCTGGCCGATAGTCTGAATGCCTGCTCCGAGCGTAGCAGCTTCCTGAAAGCTCAGATGTTCGGGAATTCGGAGCTGCACATCACCCTTGACGACAATATATTCGGCGAAAGAACCATCCTCGGCTTGCACGGAATTCCCACCGTGGGCGAAACCGCAGATACGGTCTCCCTTTTTCCAGGGTAGCTTGACGTCTCTGCCAACGGCCTCGACAATGCCAGAGTAATCACCTCCCAACAGGACGCTGGGAGGAGAGAGGAAATCCACGTGCTTCCAGTCACTTGGGTTCAAACCCACGCTGACTGTCTTCACGAGAACGTAATCATCACGGAGCTTGGGAATAGCGCGATCAGTGACCAAGCCAGCCGTCTTGGGCTGGGTCACGGTGACAGCCTTCTGATTGGACATGATTCAGCTGATAATATGATAAGATGGCAAGATGATGAGTAGAGATATAATTACAATTGTGAGTATGGAAGCATTTTAAGTAGGAAAATCAAATGTGGCAAGCTCCGTCGAGACACTTCCGTGATCCTCGGACGCTGTTAGTGATCACTACGGCAGCTGAGAAATCTTCAACTCTGTGGACCCACTATAAGCGCCTACAAAGTATTCTTAAGGTACCCGAGAATGACCCCGAGAGTCGATTACAAATTCTATCATTTTGTGCTCGCTCGGATCTAACCTGTAGGCTATTGGAGAATTAGGGATTACGTGGAGCATTACATTCATGGAGCGGATGTTGAGTGATCTCTCCCTATTTCAGCCGAGGCACGTTGCTACGAGATTGATAGGCTAAGTGCGAATGCGGGTACCCTCATGTCACTTGATGGGTGTTCTCGTCCATGGGACACGTAAGTGTCGGAGGGGATTAGGTTTCGGCCATCACAAATGGGAGCTTGTGAAAGTAGACATGGGATGGACAAGAAACTGAGTGCATGTTATTGTTGTTGGTCTTTCAAAGAACTTTATTTGCCATATTCAGTGTTCTCTTCCATCAGCTCATATTGATGCCACCTCAGGTGCATCCAGAAAAATTACCGGATACCTTTCGACTGGGCTATAGATCTAAATTTATCGGCATTCCCACAGCTTAAGGATCTCCTTTCGTGGGAGGAATCCTGATTCCATCATTCTTATTCAATCAAGATGTCAGCTTGTCAAACATGCCATGTTCGGAAGAAACGATGTGTCTACACTGAGCGCCATCGTTGTACATACTGCATCAGAGTGGACCAAGCCTGCCTGCCCTGGGCACGTCGAGCACGGTATAGCTAAGTTTCTTGTCTTCTAAGTCATGGAAGTCAATTTGATATAACTACTGTGGCTTGCTGATATAATTGCAAATTATGCAGTGCATCCACTGCGCATACGTCAAAGTATGCTGGCAGAAATCCCCACTCCACACTCCGACTCTCTTCACCCAGCGGTGTGGACGATAAAGTACCGCGTTGGAGCGTGATGCATTCGCTACTGTCCGAGATAGTACGACTTATACCTCCCACGGGAGCTATCCGCAATCCCAATATCCCAGAGTCCGTGGAGGTCATCGATTGTGGAGACACTTGCAGCCTGACAAGACCATCAACAACCCTGTCGGAGCTGATTTCTCTGCCCATTCGCATACACACTAAAAATTGGCTGCAAAACCCCACCCATACCTTCGTACCGACGAAGAGGGTGATCCTTACGCCTATAATAGTGCATTCAAAGATTGAACCAGGTGGTTTTAATGCTTCTCTAGAGCCTACGGAGCTGAGATCCAAGACGGAACACCCCTGGGTTTCCTTGGAGGAACTTGATGATCTGTTGAAATTCTAAGCTTCATGTATTCTTGCCTCACGAAATGATTTGAATTTGATGCTTCTCCTCACTCAATTTGACGTTGAGATTAGACGTCTGAGAAGCAGAATTGTTTGCGTGAGAGCCTATAAGAAGACGCAAGTGGAAAATTTGGCAATACAGTGTCATTTGTTACATCATGTGTCCAAGCCGACAGAGCGCCGGTAGTGGTAGATAATTTCTGAGTATTGGAACTCTGACAGTACCTGGTCGTATGTAGACAGACATCATCGTTCGACTAGATTCTTCCGTGAGCGAGAGGGCTGGGTTTGGTTTGACGAACTTCGTCACGAGCTCGCATTGACTACAGTCTCACAGCGCAATTTTTCGAATAATTCCCCTGGTCACTACTAAACCTAATACTAAAAACCGCGTGGATTCCCATGCTCGGTCCAGTGGATCTTGGGCCAAGGCGTGAGGAATGCTGCTCATGAGTTCTCGTCTGCTCGCAGTTGGCCAAGTTTTCAAAAAGTCTAACTTGTTATAGTCAACTTGGAAGTGGCGCTTTAGTACCAGAAATATGAGGGCTTAATTCTTAGCCGGCCCTGGAGACTGAGCAAGGCATTTGCGACAGAGGATCCCTGCTTTCGCGTAATGCTGACCACCACTAGAACTTTTGAGGCACTCATGTTTGGTTCAGAAAATATAATATGAGTTTTGAGGTAGGAGGCAAATTCTCAAAGGATTTATCTGTTTCACAAGACCAACTGATGGCGCCTTACTCCGTAATAAATTCGACAGCTCTCTATCTCATCCAGATGGATTGCTACCTACAGAAGTGGAACTGCGCTTAGCATTGACTTATGCCGTCTCCGCCAGGATCACCGGAGCGATGACTGATCACTAATTGAAATTATCTGTGGTCCGATGTGGGGCAAATAAGAAGGATGTTAGTATCACTGAACTCGATGAAAATGATCTCCAATTAATATCTGCAATCGACTTTGAGGATGCTCAGATACTCACAGAGATCAACGTACGGCATAGCATACGAAGCAAAGGAAGCAGTAGCGGTTCGACGAAAGTAATAGCTTGAGGAGAATAAGAAGGAAGCTAGGATGGAAGGTTAGATACACAGGTGTATGGCGTGTATGCCTAGAGTGGTGCCGTAGGCATGAGGCATCCACGAATGGTAACAACACCAGTTCGTTACATCGACCCACAAATTAAAGACCGCACAGCCGCTATGTCAGTTGGTGACAGTTTCTCTTCTCTCTTCCTAGCAAGCTTTCTTTCCCTTCTTCCCAAGCATATATACATATATATTTCAAAGAACATTAGAACAGTCAAGGTGGGAAAATCAAACACCAAACACTTGTATTACTATATGCATGCCAAATCTGTTAAAATCCCTAAGGCTTGAGAGCCTAGCTATATCCGGCTACTTTGACCCTTTCCTGGCCCATCCTTCTTGGCCTTTGCTTGGCCAAGCTTAAAAATACTCGACCTGGCCTCTTGCTTGTCTAGTCCAACCCCCTTCAACACGGTACTATCGAATACATTCCTTGGTCCCACAGCGTTCAAAAACCAAACCGCAAAGGCATTAGTACCTTTCCAAATGGTGGCACTATTTCCACTGAAAACTTCGTCTGCCACTTCCCGGGCAAACTGAGCCGGCGCCATCGTCTTTGCAAGGTGAGTGCTTGTTCGCGCCTTTACAGAATCCTCCACAGCACGGTAGATACTCTCCGGCCCAAAGTTGATATTGTCCGCCACCATCAAGGGAGTCGATACCTCTCCCATGTACAAGGTTTTGACCTTGAGGCCAAGCGGCTGCAACTCGAGTCGAAGAGTGTCCGAGTAGGCAGCTACAGCAGCTTTGCTAGCGTTGTAAGCTGAAGCGAATGGATTCGGGACGCGCGCTAGGACGGAGGCGACATTAACTATTATCGGCGAAAAGCTTGAGCTCACGCTGGCGAGAAGAAGAGGGGTGAAGGCAGTAGTCACTTCCATGAGGCCAAAAACGTTCGTGTTGAAGAGTGCACGCACGCGGGCGGGATCTGCCTCGATGGCGGGTGCTTCGTATACTAGGGTGCGAGCAGCGTTAATTTCCGTGCGAAAACCTGCTATCGACTATCCTGGAGATAACCCACGAGTGCCCGCATTGTTGAAGAGCATGTCCAAGGAACCTCCTGTACGACTCGAAATTTGTGCCGCTAGGGCCTTGATACTGCTCGCGTCCGTGACATCGAGAGTCAGCGTTTCGATATTATCCCCCTGAAGGTTGGCCAAAGCCTTCAGCGACCTGGCGGTCGCAAAGACGCGGAAGCCCTTAGAAGCAAACTCCAAGGCTAGGGCGTTACCGGCACTCCCTTGAGAACATCTGGTAGGTGAGCGGTTAGGTCAGGGAAGATGGAGGGAGTGGATAGGTCTCAACGCACCCGGTGATAAGGATTGACCTTTGCTTTGAGTCTGACATATTGGGAGAAATAAGGCTGATTATGAAGGAACCGCACAACACCGCTTATGTATACTGAAGTTGTTTGAAGCACGAGTAACCTAAGGTATAATTTAGGATATAGGAATAAGTTAACTAACTAGTTAACTAAGACCAGCAGATTATTAAACTATACTGATGTGGCTTGACTCTTCCCGCGTTATGGATCCATGGATACATCCATGGATATTCGGGTGAGTTACATAACCATTCCGTTACGTCCCCACTAAATTTACGCCGTCGGCAAGATAATTGCTCCATCCCAACTACAAATTCCAGTGGGGCATTTTTAAACTTTCCTCGTGATCTGCCTTATCTGCAAAGGCTTATGGCGTTGATAATTGACCATTTCCATAAGTACTACGACCTTCGACTCCGTACTCTTCACCGTATCCTTTTGGTTATTTATTGTGCATCCAGATCATGAAGGCTCTTATTTCCCACCGCAGAATTGCCACCAGAATTTTCAACCACGCCAGTGGCAAATCAGTCGGTGGCCAGGGGGGAAAGGTCAAGAACGATGTTCCCATTCCTACAATTTCACCCAACGAGATCTTGGTCAAAGTCAAGGCGGTCGCGTTAAATCCTACGGATTTCAAGCACCTAGATGTCATTTCTCCTCCTCACTCCATCATCGGCTGCGACTATGCCGGCGTGGTCCAACAGGTCGGCAGTGCCGTCAGGTCTGGATGGACACCCGGCGATCGCGTGGCGGGCGCAGTCCACGGTGGCCTTTTTCCCGACAAGGGCGCTTTCGCCGAGTACTTGAAAGTCGACGCGGATTTGGCTTGGAAGGTTCCTGATGAAATCAGCGACACGGACGCCACCACGTACGGTGTCTCAGCTGTGACTGCCATGTTGACCCTCAATGTCCGTCATGGCCTCCCCTTCGTCCAAGGCGATCAGGCAGCCCCTAAAGATGATGTGATATTCATCTACGCTGGCGCCACCAGCGCTGGGCTTTTTCACATCCAGATTGCAAAGGCAGCTGGGTATGAAGTTGTTGCGACGGCCTCGCCGCGTTCATTCGACCTTGTCAAGGCGTACGGCGCCACTGCAGTGTTTGACTACAGGTCGGCAACCGTTGCAGCAGATATCGTTAAGGAGTATCCTAAGATCTCGAAGGCCGTCGATTGTTTCTCCGAAGGAAAATCTACTTCCGTATGTGCGGAAGTACTGAAGAACACTGGCGGTACGGTGGTAACGCTATTGCCTAACGGCAATTCAAGCATACCGGGCGTGTCGTATGAGACAGTGATGGCGTATACGGTGTTTGGTCACCCTTTTCAGTGGTTACCCCCAATTGGCCCAAAGTTCGAGGCCAAACCAGCCGACCGCGAAGCTCTTGTCCGCTTTTACAATGACCTTCCAACAATCACACACATCTTAAAACCGATTCCAACTGTCAAGGAAAAGGATGGGTTTGAGGGTATTCTAGATGGATTGAACAAACTACGAGCAGGTGCTGTAGCCGGGGGCAAGTTAGTAGTGGATTTTCCAGCTTAGTATAGCGTTGTATTATGCGAAGTGTTGTGATATGAGGCTGTAGCTGCTCAGGAATGAAGCCGCAACATCGGAAATAATTCCTCCACTATCTATACGAAGTTCCAAGTTGATTGGAAATCAACTTGGACTTCATGCTGTATATATGGCCTCTATGTATCCCTCTGAAATGGAAATAATCAAGCTTCCTTTTGCATCACAACACTGGTTGTTAAACTGGTTGCAAGGGAAACCAATTATTTTGAACTTGTCCGCGAAGCGCTCCTTCAGTTTCTGGTAAAACTCCTCGAGTCCTTAGAAGCGGTGTTCACAACGAGGACAACTTTACCTCGCAGGTAGCTAAGAGGGAAGGACCTGCCAGTCTCTATGAATAGGGCTCTTTGTCCGCCTTCAGTTTTCGGATGAGATAAGAATATGATCTCCGTGAGAAACTATATGAGGATTTTCACATACTGTCGACAGGCTCAAAGTCATAGAAGGTAATATCGGAAGTCATGACTCTGAAACTTGCAGCGTTTGAGAGGGCGAGGAATCGCAGGCCCGGGGACGAGGAAGTACTTGGAGCTTTAATGCAAAGATAGTGGAATATGTAAGCGTCTGAAAGTTGGACGCAATTGAGACCGAGAGATATGTGGCTGCGGTAGCTCTACTTATCATATCATCTTGGTGGTTTTCTTACCAAAGGTGACCACATGGAACATGATGCGCATTACCGACCGTGCATTATGAGCGACTTTCACGAGGAGTTTGATGGATGGACCCTGGACATATTCAAGGTGGCGAACAGAGCAGCATTGAAAATGCACGGGGCTCTCACGCAACAGCCCCAAATAGAATCTATCATGTCGCGACAAAGTCACTGTTACTAGTCGGATACATTGCCTATTACTTGGCAATTAGTCATTAGCCTGCTTACGAAAGCAGTAACCTTGTTAAATAGCTTTTTGCCCCTATTATTGAATAAACCAGACTTTCATGCAAGCTGCAATACCATTACGAAATGACAACTAGCGGCCTATCGTGGTCGTGAAACCAACCATTGCTACACTGGCACAAGTGGAGACGGATGAGACATTTTGGCCCGCACGGGGCACCTGCGGTCTCAACACTGGCAGAATATTATTAGGTTCTTGCAGTAACTAACAACTACATCTCAAATATACACGCTGTTTAATGCAGAGTAATAAGCCGATCAATGCCCTGGGACAGCGGTAGCCCGTCCCTTGGCCAGCCGATGAATCTGGTCCGCATAATAAGTCTACTCCCGTTAGAATGTCATACCTCTCCGGTTTCCTAGGGTCAAAGACAAGGAAAATAAAACTCACACTCTCTGCCCCTGCCCCCCAAGATCTGACTCCGTAGAAGCTTAGGAAGCCACCCAGGCCTCACCTTATCCAGAGAGATCTGCGCATGCTCATCCCTGGTACCTTCATCTAGAAGCAATGCCGCAAATCTCGGATTAACTGCTGCTGGGCGTGCGATACCGACGAGATCACACGCATTCTCTTTTATGGCAGCCTCTGCACCAGCACGGCTGCGAAACCCTCCGGTTAGCATGAGCACAAGATCCGGGAAACGCTTGCGGGTTTCTTTTGCGAAATCAAGGAAGAATGCTTCGCGGGCTGCTGTGCGTGCGGATTTCGTTTGCGAGATTGCGGGCTTGTCGCCATCTACCATCTAAATAGGGAATCAAATAAGTAGCAACACGTCATGTATTACTGGAAACTGAGCCTTACGTACCCGTGGATTTTCATAAGTCCCACCACTAACTTCAAGAAAGTCAATCCCGGCGTCGACAAGGAGCCTAATCTGGGTTATTGTATCCTCGAGATTCGCTGCGCTGTGGTCAGCCGAGTTTAGTTTAACGCCGATGCAGAAAGTTGCCGGCACGGCTTCTCGGCATCCTTTCAGGATATCAAGGAGGAGTTTCGCGCGGTTCTCTGCTGAGCCTCCGTACACATCAGTTCGGAGATTGGTCTGTTCCGAGAGTTAGTGATAAGTGGCTCTGTATAGCGTATTCAATTGAATGTACCTTGGGATTTATGAACTGGTCTAGTATTGACATAAGATGGCTTTGTTAGTATACCTCTTCCACCCCATCCCGATCAAGTAGATATGCATGCAAGGTGAAACTCACCTAGAAGATATCCATGCGCTGCATGCAACTCAATACCCGAAAACCCACTCTCGGCTACGAAACGCGCAGAATCCACAAACAGACGAATCACAGTATTTATGTCTTTCTGGGTCATCTCTCTCGGCCTAGGAAATGCCAGAGAGGTAATAACGGAATCCAGAAAGTTATTACCAATACTCAGCGGAATCGCGCTTGGTGCAATTGTCGGAGCAAAAAGTCCTCTGCGCCCAGCTCCACGGAGCGATTGTCTTCCCGGGTGGGCGAGCTGCACAATTGTAGGGGTGCCATGCTTCTGGCTTGCTGCGGCGTATGCTTTCCATAATTTGGAACTCTTGGTTTCATAGTCAGTTTGCACGGCAGGGTCTTTGAAGTTTCCGAGGTGGTCAACGTCGACTTGAACGTTTCCTGTAAAAATCAGAATTATGATTGGTTGGATACGTAAAGTAACAGACAACGAACCTGTCATGATCATTCCCCATCCTCCATCGCTCCACCTGTTGTAGGCCAGGTTAAATTTCTCATTCGGGTTGCTGTCTGACGTCGCTAGGTTTTCGGCCATGGCCGCCTGAATGATTGTAAGCAATGTCTTATCTATAAGTTCAATTTGGCGCATACTTTGGACAAGCGATTGGGAAAGACTAAGCCACAGGGTAGCTTGACTGCATCGTTTAATAGAGACGGCATTTTAGTTGAGAGGTTGATGAGAATAGGCAATTGATACCGGAGGTAAATGAAACTTTTAGGGGGCATTACAGGGTATGTAATTTACTTTTTAACCAGGCGCATTTGAAACACTGTAGCCCAATATCCTAGCGATAATCCCCGGGTAGATTAGTGATCGGACCGATTGGATACCCGATACAAACGGAGCAACAATTCAACGGCTTGATTTGAATGGATGAACTGAGTACGCCGACCCGGGAACTACTCCTAATTTCCGAGCTGAGTTTGAAGTTTAATTAACCCGACGCTAAAGATTTCAAGGGGCTACTTCACTGTAAGGCAGCTGAAGATCCTCGGTAACAAGCTTGGTAATCGACCTCGCTACCGCCACCAACACAACTAAGGAACATACGGATTCCGCTGAGATTTCGAACGGTTGCTCCTTTATTTACTTTAGTGGATTTCACTAAGTCCATCGCAGATAAACTTTTCTTTTCGTAGACAGTTTAGAATGTCCATTCAATTCGACCTCCATGTAATTGGGACTTCGTAGCCTGTTGGGATATATTCTTCTGTCAACCGAGGGATAACATCCCTTGCTTGGTGTACACATTCTTGCGCGGAGCTGCGATTTCGGTGTTGTGACTTCCCAGCTTCGGCACAGGGAATTAAGGGGTATCTTGGTACATGACCTGACTTCAGATACAGATCTACTATACATGAATCAGTTGACTTTTTGCTTTGGAAGCATACATACTGTCGACTTAACTGCGTACACGGTACCTAGCTGGTCATACCAACATAGCCTTACAGAAGAATAGTGATCTAGTATAAAAATAACATCACCAAGCCAAGGTTTCACTTGCAGCAATTCAGGATGACAATCGTACACACGTTGAGTCGGCAAAGCGCATATGGGCACTGATTCCTATGTGATGCTAGAGGGAATTTAGCACTCTGTATGGAGTACAGTTCTCTAGTTACTCAGACTCTACCGTTTCGTGAGTGAGAAACACCCACAAAGACCTCCTTAAACCCGGCTCTGTTGTATCACAATGTCACGGCTCAATTCAGGCAAACCAGCATAAAGTTGTTGTCATACAACTCCCTTCTGAAAAATAGTCCACATCTTTCTTGATTAATACAGATGTAAACGGTAAATTGACTACTTGTAACAGAGGCATCGGATCATCTCAAATTGTGACGTCGGTGTTCTTACTCAACAAGATGTCACGAGGCTGAAGGGCCTCTACTTCAAATCTTCTTTTCATACCAACCTCTAATTTATAGACTATGAGCTGGACAGCTCTGAATGTTGCTGCTCAATCTTGACCAGCAGACTCTGCAACCTCAGATGTCGTAGGCCGCGGGGCTTTCATGAAAAACGAAAATGTAGCGATATGCAGAAAAGCTAAGGTAGTTCAATTTCATTAAGACCAAGAAAATGATTTATGGTGAAAGCTAGTAATCTAGCAGCAAAAACCTGCATCAACCCCGTCCTCCGAGTGATTGTATTGACTAGCATCATCGCACACGACCTGTGTCCTCGGTCCTCGATATGTAGGCACCCGCTGCCGAGTCGCCGGCAGATGCGATCTGACAACAGAAGTGATGCAATAATAGACAATTCAGTTCTTCAAGAACAGCTCAAGCTCCTTTGCGTAAAGCTCCGGCACCTGGAAGAGATGTCCGTGTCCTGCATCAGGATAAAGATGCAGGTGGGCATTTGCGATCTTTTGCTGCAGCACGAAGCTGTTTGAAGTGGGAGACATAATGTCCGTATGGCCGTTCGTCACAAGAACCGGGGCCTTGATGTCTGCCAAACGTTCAAAATTGCGAGTATCGGTGGTGAATTTGAAAATCGCAGCGAGCTGCGCCTGTGCCCCAGTCCCGGTAAGATACGCCTTCCGGGGTTCACCTTCAACGTTGCGCTCATGGATCCGCTTCCACCAGGCATGGCCGAGGGCGAGGCTGGTCTTGGAGGGATAGAAAAAAAGGTTCATCATGTCATCCTCCGTTGGTGGCTGGTCGTTGTTTGCTCCAGCGCTTTCCAAGACCTCCCGCGGTGGCAAAGCCACACCTTCGCCGATTCCTGGTTGAGTGCCCGCCAGGACCAATTTGTTGAAAATTTGAGGGTATTCAAATCCAATATGCTGCACGATGCCACCGCCCATGGAGAAGCCAATGAAATCGGCCTTTGGAATTTCAAGCGCAGCAAGAAGGTTGACAGCTATCGCCGCCATCTCAGGAATGGAGTCTGGCACGCTTCCTTCGCTGTTTCCAATACCAGCACTGTCGTAGACAATCACTTCGCGGCTTTTGGCGATACTGTTAAACAGAAGCGGATCGAGCGTATCCATGCTCCCACGAAGATGGTTGACATAGATCAAAGGCAATTGACTGCTTATCCCGAAGCGCCGGTAAGCGATTTTCAGTCCATTTATTGAGACAAACGAAGTCTGAACGGTTTGAAGGGTCGTCATTGTAGTGTTATATTTGTTAAAGCGCAATCGGAAGTGAAGAGGTTTTTCTGAGTATAGACACAGGCCGAAGGGTCTATGTGACAGGGACAGGTTGTATGTTTTATAGGGCAATTTTTCAACCTCCTGACAGCCCGAGACTACGCTGTGTTCCCGTAACTTGATCAATCTCCTAGGTTGCCACAGGACGGTTGTCGGGTCGGTGGATTGTGAGTTCGGTATCGTCACTAAGGAGGCCCGCATACTAGGCATTGGGATTCCCACTCATCGTTAGCACTGCATCGGCGATTCTATTCCAAGGTTCGGAATCGGGTGGATGAGTGAGTGATTGACAGCTAGTCGCACGCTCGGAGTGTCGACTCATCGTTCCCGACCTAGGGTGACTGCCCGAGGCTCCACTCCTATCAGTAGTTCCCGTGAAACTCAATCGACCAGGCCGTGGACTGCACTCCTGCAATCACCTCGAAGTCCTCACAGTTAAAACTGGCGAGTCAATTCGGGTCCATAAATTTCTGCCCGGTATATGCTGGTTTGTAAGCGTCATGAAATGTAAGAAATCCGCCACTCTCAATAATATGCCGCTGTTGCAGGCGAATCAAGCTCTTTTCTCTTCAATATTCATGCTGAAAATGCAATGACCGTGAACTGACCGCCTGGTGATCATCACTTGCACCCTTTGGCCTGAGTTTCATCAGGCATGTAACCCGTTCAAACAGTCAGCGTTTTCCAGAGAGTAATTATTAAACGCTCTGTTCGCTCGCTACATCAACGTAAGATTATTTTTCGCAACATTCTTCAGACGCACTGCGCAAGACTCCTCCTCCTGCTCAGTACTTGCTTGTCTTGGGGTCCACACTTCCGGTAGACTCTGTCCCCGGACCCCACATGCATTCCCGAACAAGTGCACGTAGATATGGTGCCCCAGCTCTACTCGGTCAAATAAATCCGAATCGGAGCCTCGGCTCAGAAATTCTAAGATCGTAATTCGCAGTAGAGTATCAATATGGAATACTGCTAAAGTTTATAACAATCCCGAGGCCCTTTCTGGGGTTTGACCTTCTATTTGTTAAAGGGTAGTCCGCAATTTCACGCCCATCTATCCTGCGGTATATCTTGTCTTCATTGTATTTGCAAAGAAAATTCACCGATCCCACTATTCTACCATTACTTTCTCGACTCCTATACACCAGATCCAGCAATCTACTGCCTCAGCACCAGACGGACAATATGATGAAAGCATTTCAATTTGCAAATGTTTCCAAAGGACTCGAGCTCAAAGATGTTCGGATTCCGTCCCCAGGAATGGTCAAGTGCTTGTTCAAGTCAAGGCAACAGGTCTGTGTCATACGGATTGCAATGTAATTTCTGGCAAGGATGACATGCTTTTTTGGCAACGACCTATAACACTCGGTCACGAGATCGCTGGCAAGATTGTTACGCTCGGACCAGATGTGACCGAGTTCAGCATTGGTGAAAGGGTTGTTTCTGGCCTTGGCGTGGACCATCCTCTCACATTTCAAGATGTGACCACCTCCCCCGGAATTGGTTATGATGGTGGATATGCAGAATACGCTGTCTTCAATGTCCCGAAAATGTTGCGGATTCCTGACAGCGTGACTTTCGCTCAAGCCGCCGTGGCTACTGACGCCATCGCCACTGCCTATCATGCAGTTGTGGTGGAAGGTCGTGTTTCTTCGTCTTCCACCGTTGCTATAATCGGCCTCGGTGGGCTTGGCCTCTCGGCTGTTAGCCTTGCACGTCTCATGGGAGCAAATGTGTACGGGTTTGATATCGACCCCAAGAAATATGTCTCCGCTCTACAAGCTGGAGCGTTAACGTGCGCTAAAAGCCTGGACAAGTTTTCGGGAATTCGCTTCGATGTGGTGGTGGATTTTGCCGGTGCAGGCGTTACTACCTCTGCAGCCGTGAAGGCCGTGAAGTCTGGTGGGCGAATTATCCTTGTTGGCCTTGCGGCCAAAGAGGCTACGCTATCTACCTATGATTTTGTTGCCCAAGGTGCCCATTTGATAGGATCTGCTGGTTCGTCTGTAGAGGAAGTTAGGAAAGTGCTTGAGCTTATCGCAGCGGGAAAGATTGATCCACTCATTGAGGAAATCCCTTTCGCCGACATTCCGAAGGGGCTCGACAGGCTATCTCACGGTGGCGCACTGGGAAGGTTATATGCTGACCCGAGCAAGGCTTGAATTCCAGTTCCCTTTACCTCGCTAGATATTTACAAGTGGGAGAAGCATATTGTCGAGAAAATGTGGGGTCCTGCATTATATTGACATGGGATTCGCCCATCTGCGTCCCATTTTTCTATTGTGTTTGTAGGTAGGTCGAGACATGGAGTGATAACTTACCACTATGTATGTAAACATGGGTTATACCGAGTGACCCACTTTCCTTTGTGTTTTGTATAGTAATTTGGTATTCTGGGCATTACAGTTGTCGTAACACCTTGTACCTGAGACATCCATGGGGTACTTCAACCTTCCCCATGATATTCGTTCTTTCTTCAATCAATCAACTCAATCATCCTGATTTGGTTCCGTTTGACCTCAACCTCGTCCCTATTCGCCTGAGAGGATTACTAGTCTATACTGTCATAGCTTGCTCCGACAGATTGTACATATTCGCATTTACTATGTTTTTTCGGGTACGCAACGCAAGCGGAAAGTACGTTAACTTGGCGTAATTCCCGGCAACCCTGACCAACCCAAAACACAATTCTAAATGCGATATTTCATGTCACAATATATCAACGAGAAAAGAATTTTATCTAACTTTTAGTATGATATATTTCATAGTATTCAGAATATTGTAGCATAATGAGTTTATTCAGGAAATAATTGAATACCGCTGTAACCGAAAGTACGCTGATCGAGCGACGTGGCTATATATACCTATATTGTTATGGCTTGAAATATTACCCGACCTGATATAAATATCCAATATGATATCTCAAGCACCAAGGTATCTCAAGACTATGATAATCAGTGTTGAATGTTGAAATATGAAGTTGTGAGAAAGCGAATTAAGTTTTGTGACGGTTCTGACATCCAATACCGGGTGTGACGGTTGTGACATTCAATACCGGGAATAACTTCATTCTGCGTGACTGGTGCCTGAAGCTGTTTGGGGTTTGGTAAGTTTATCTGTGTACTTAAACTCTCTCCTTCTGGCTTGCCTTCCTCTTTTCTTCCTCTTTCTCTCTCCAGTCTTGAGACTCTCGTCAAATGGCACAAGTTGATCCCTGATCTCTTTTCCTGGCTGTAACAAGTATGGTGTTTTGGGGTGGCCAGGGTAACCGGGTGGCCGAGGTAGCCGCGAATTACGTTAACTAGTATACGCTCATAGCAGTCTGGTCGGGACGGACAGGCCGAGGCACAATGCAGGACAGCAACCACCAGGAAAGAAGAGGGAGGACCACAAACCCACCGGAGGGCACTGTTCGGTCTTTCGTGCACCAGGGATAGAGAAGATAAAGGCCTGGCTGAGAAGATCGCTTCATCGCGCAGAATCCTATCTCTCTATACTAGTATGCGAACACATGGGAAAATGCGAAATTGAAACCAAAAATTATTGACGAAAAAGAGTGGCTGGAAAAGAGACGGCGGATTGCTTCCCTCTTCGAAGAATGAGTGTAGATGAATGTGTGTCTGTCTTCTTGTCTTCCTCTTCAACGAAGCCCCTCAAGCTCCTCTCTTCGTAGCCGATGTCGTAAAACAGAACAAAAATCAAATCCGACGATGTCGATTCTCGTCCTCTGTGAGGAGTCACAAATTCGGCTATACCAAAAGAACTACTAAACCCAGCCAATCAACCCTCCACTCTAGACCCGTGAGCAGTTCCCCCACTACACTAGTTAATGTAGTTAGCTAGTTACCCGATTGCTTTTATTAGTCAACTTGCCCCATAACTAACTAGTTCACTAAAATCGCCAGATAGGGGATTTATAGCAATTCAGACGGTCTTTTGCGATTCCATTGGTTGAAGCATGTATCCACTAAGCCCCTGGTTGCGACAGAATGTTTGAACGGCATGATTAGTGACTTTTGACCCGAGGCTCGGGATTATCATTCATCAGGACCCGTATTTTCGAGATCATAAGAGGCAATGATGTCATGATTTCGCATTGGGATTCAAATATCTGTTTCAACGGCACCCACCTTTGGTATGATTTCTGGCGGCATCCAGGATCTGCATTCATTGTTCTACGCCTGTGTATCGCTTCTTTCTAACCTCGGAAGATTCGGGACCTCAGTTCCAAAGGTTATCATCGGCCAGGCGGTTTGGAAGTTCCCACTGCTACCTCGGCCCAGGACTAACTGATACCTTGGATTCAGCTAATTATTTACGTGGGCTATGGCAGTACATGTGGTTGTTTCACGAAGCACTGCACAAAAAAAGAGACCGCTAATAATTATGTTAACACTAAAATATACTCCGTGTACGGTCAGAATTTATTATTATTTGAAAGGGGTGCATGTCCCACTTATTTTTCTGCCAGTAGATCAACGATTTCTCTCCAAAAGAATCAAGATCTTTGCCTCGTGTCATACAGCCAGCGATAACAGAACTCAGTAATACACCATAGAATAATAGAGCGAATAAAACGTTATAGCGTCAATACTTGGGTTATTCCACCGTGCAGGGGCAGTGGATGGATAGTATAGGCAGGCGGTATAGAGATAGCGGTATGGGAATGGAAGTATCGTGGTTCCAAATACTAATGAAAGCCCATAGCAGAGGCTCGAAAGCTACAAAACTTACGGTATTTATGCAGCATTTTGGGTCATTCTTACTGGCTAAACCGTATCGATACGCTCCCCTCTGCTCAGATTTGTGACACATCGGATATCACCCTTCCGGTTAGAGGACCGAACACTGAGCGGTTAGAAGGAGGTATTAAAAGGGTCCCACACATGTGTACCTAGTTTGTGCTTCAAGATTCAATGTTGTTGCAATTGCGTCCCTTTCCTGCTTCCCGCTCGCGCTCGCTCTAATAAATCTCCAATTCCCATACCTGGTCTATACGTTGATCTATACTGCACCTAGATTACAATAATTCTGAAGCTTCTCTTCTGGCGCCCCAAACACCCTTTCCCAACAAAAAGGATGACAATGCCGAATACCCACCGAAACAATATTCCCGACAAAACAATCTTTCCCTCACAGGAAGCCATGGCGCCTGAACAAATCGACGCTTCTCTACTGGCGACTCACAAACGAATCGCCAAGCTTGAAGGGCTTCGTGTCGCCCGCGAAAACCTTGCCCGTTTTGAAGCCGAGGTTCTTAATCCTTCCGGAACGACTTCAGTAGTGAATCGACATCATCCCGACGACTCTGAGCCACAAGAGCGTACAAAGGAGATAGAGATCAATAATATCTCTACCTTTACGTCCAGCTTCGATCCGCAGCGCCGCCGGGACTGGCTCGTTGACGTACGTTGCGCTTTCCGGGGGAATCCCCAGAAGTATCAGACTGACGAAACGAAAATTCTGGCGGCTCTAAACTTCCTCGATCATACTTGTCGGCACGAATGGTACCGACACGTTGTGGAAAAATCTCCGGAAGAACGCCAGCACATCGAGAGGTCATGGCCATACTTTGACAAATGGACCCTCACCCTTATCCGGAACGCAACTAGTCTTCAGGCCGATGTAGTGACTGATACCGATCGCACGATGCAAGTGGGACCGGGAGGCGGTCGTTGGAATACCCATTCAACATGACAAGAAATTTCCAGGCCAAAGACTTGTCGCATTTTGCTATTTGGAGTCTGTATCTGAAGATAAGCTCACCGATATGATATAATTAATCTACTCTTTATACCGTTGGAATTGGTTTTTTCGAAAGTCTATATACGAGTATCCTGGTGTGGTGTAACGATCGAAGCTCTCTCGATGCCTGAGCACGTGACGCAGGCAGCCGCTCATGTGTAGATAGTTGCGATGGGAGCTTCTCTCCTTCTTCCCTTCTCTTCTCTCTCAGCTTAATACCTTCGTTCAATACTACTGCTATCTTTCAAAGCATCTGAGTCCTTACATGTGGCAAGTGTTATGATAGTGGTGTATAGGGGTCTTTGTTGATATGAGGGATAGGATCTAGAGGGAAAATGGCGCCAGCTAGCAATTGAGTAATATTAAAGATGTCTAAAAGACTAAATTAACCCCTGATTGGGAGTGTGCTATAGTTATGGCCTGTGCGGAAGAGTTTAAAGTATCTTAGAAGTTGATAGACTATAGAAATATCCCTAGATAGGATGAGGGTTCTCTGTATCGTCGATACCAGGTGCCTCGAAGAAACTGTACGAGAGATGATGACCGGTAAAAGTTGTAAACGATGTGTAGTCGGCTATCGTAAAACAAAGAGAGATAAGGCAAAAGATATATATTTGATATATCAAAAATATAGGAAAGGGAAGGTGGAAGATAAGAGTTATAGAACGTATGTAGAGAGATAGTGGTGTATATATATCACGGGCCCTTTGTTGTTATTTACTTTGTAACGTATGCCTTCCAAATTAACGCTATGCACTGCGTCAAAGGAAGGAACGACAGCCAATAATATTATTATCTCTTCTATTTATTAGAAACCTATAAATACTATGAATTTTTGACAGTTTTTACGATGTACAAAAGCTAAGTACAGTATAGAGTAGTCATAATATTTAGCGCCTATTTAAGATCGCTAATTTAACTAATAAAAATGCTAGAAATTCGCCCTACCGGGTATCTAACTTTCGACACCCGATGTAAATCGATTTGCAACGGGTGTCGAAATCGCGGAACAATAAAGTTCTGAAAGTGGGTCCAGGTCTCTCGACACCCGCTCTGCTGTAACCCGAGCAATCCGGGATTGACCAGGTCAGGGTCAGTGATCAGATCATGGCGCTCAGGGCAGGCTCGGTGAGTAATCAGCTTGATGTTACATAACGTAATTCCCGGCCGTCTCGAACACCCAGCCGTCCCGAACACCCCTAAACACCATAGTAAACGCGATATTTCAGGTCGCTATATATCAACAACAAGAACACAATATTGCTTGATTTTTGGTAGGATAGTTACTGGTAATACATTAACTAGTATGGATTCATCAATAAATAGATTACATTGTTATTTACATATATTACTGAAATACACGCCGACAAGGTGATGCATATTTATATATTAATATTACAGAACCTGAAAATAGTTTTTGACCTGATAAATATACGTAATATGACATATTTAATACTTGAATATCCCATTAACTTATATAGACCCTTGTGGGTTGAAATATCATAATCTGAAATATCGTAATTAGTATGGTGTCTGGGGTGTTCGGGACGGCTGGGTGTTCGAGACGGCCGGGAATTACGTTAACTAATGATCACTGATTAGCTCAGGGCGGTCAGGGGCGTGCTCAATTCTACTCAGTGAGTAAAAGCGGCGCGAGGGTGAGCACTAAAACGGAAAGGGAAAGCCAAGAGTTGCCAGACATTATCCGGTACATATGCCAATCTGCAATTTTCTCGTCCTACAAAGCGTCTTTTGCTTTCGATTCCAAGGGGATCGTTATAAAATCGAGTCCAGCAAAATGCATGACATCGTCTCTTTTGAGCTGCCAACGGTAAGCACACAGCCTGGTGTCATCCAGACATCTCAGTACTCACCAGGAAACAGTGGCTTCACAAAAATGAGGACGCAAAAACAATCCTATCTGGAAGCGCAACGCCGGCCCTTACAATCAAGGACCTAATAGAGCTGTCGACGGATAAACCCCAAACAACGAAAAACCTCTCTCTGGACAAGATCTCTCTAGCTCTGGGCTCAGGAACCGGAAGCGAGGCACTCCGCAGCACAATCGCCACCCTATTCAGCGACAAAATAACAGCCGCCAACATTCTCACAACAAATGGCGCGACAGGAGCAAATTCTCTCATATTCCAGACTCTCCTTAGAGCAGGAGACCACGTCATCTCGATGTATCCGTCCTACACGCAGCTCCTAGACATGCCGCAAGCGATAACCGGCACACAAGTTTCACTCTGGAAACTAAATCTCGATTCAAACCATCAAAACAAAGACCAAGAATCAGCGGCCGCTGCTGATATCGCGGCAGATCTTCTCGACATCAACGCCCTAAAAACCCTCATAAAACCAAACACAAAAATGATCGTCCTCAATAACCCAAACAATCCAACCGGAACCATGCTCTCACTAAATCTCCAACGAGAAATTCTCTCCCTAGCCCATTCCCACGGAATATTCGTCGTTGTAGACGAGATCTTCCGACCCCTCTACCACGGGCCCAAAACCAACCCACTCCCACCCTCCTTCGCGGAAGTAGACTCCTTCGCCGAAGTAGACTCCTTCGACAACGCCATCGTCACAGGCTCCCTGAGTAAAGCGTGGGGTCTGGCCGGTGTACGGGTTGGATGGATCGCAACACGAAGCGAGACTTTCATGCGTGCTGCGCTTAATACGAGGCTATACACGATCAACGCGATAAGTACCCTTGACGAAGTCATTGCGAGTGAGGCGTTGAGTCCGCGGTGCCGACCACAGATTCTGGCAAAGCATTTGGATCTTGCGCGGGTTAATTTGGAGATTTTGGATGGGCTTGTTGATGAATTTTCGCCCGTTGTTAGTATGGTCAGGCCCTTTGCTGGTGCTACGGCATTTTTACGGATTGTGTTTGATGGTGGCCCTGTTGATGATGTGGAGTTTTGTACTGGGCTTAAGGAGGAGACGGGTGTTTTGCTTGCGCCGGGGAGTAAGTGCTTTGGGGTTGATGGGTCTGGTGAGGAGTTGAGGGGATTTGTGAGAATCCATCTTACTGGGTCGTCGGATGTTTTTCGGGGTGCCTTGGGGGCTCTTGGTGGGTATTTGGAAAGGATTCGGGCTAGAGGGTAAAGGCTGGACGGAAGTTTGGTGGTTTCTCTCATTTCATGTTTCTCTTTTCTAAATATGGTGATGTATCGTAATTGAATATCACAGAAGGCCGCGTCTGCATCTACCCCGTGGAAAGTCAACGCTCGACTCGGCGGAATTGTCCTGGAAGTTGTCGGAGAGACGCATTCTTTAAAGCTTAGCACGACAGCAGTCAAGATTGTAAGCAACTGCGGAGTCCCCACTTGTTGTAGGTCTCCTGTAGGTGGGCCTTTTGGGTTGGATGTGATAGAAATAAAATAGAGGTATCATTCAATAATAAAATTAATATCTACACAGAGTCGTCATTAATCATCAGCCTAGATCTCACTCATCTCGAGGCCCTTTTTACTCCGCATCCAGAGGTGCAACAGGTGCCTGGTCATCAACCTGGATTCCACCACGCTTCTTCTCATTGCTATCCCAGAATGGCAACTTCCAGCCACCCTCATGCTCAGGCGTCGCCAGCCACAGGCGCATCAGGTGGCGACGAGGAGTAGGAGGCGCGTGGTCCGTGTAAGAGGTACGTGCGTGAAGGATGTGGGAGTTGGCCAGGAACTGTATGTCGCCGACCTCGAGGATCATGTGGAGGGAGAGGCGGTTGCAGGTTGCCTCGAGCACGGTCAGAGCTTCCTGCTGCTCTGCGGAGAGAGGGGAATGATGCCCGCGTCGGAGAAGCGGGTCAAAGAGCGAACGTAGTAGGGGTCCCACCTAAAAGGTGTTAGTTGTTTTGGATAACTAGTCAACGTAGTTGGCGAGAGGAACATACTTGGTGTAGACACGGCCATTCTCACCACGCTCTAGGTAGACCACGCTGGTTCGGATGTACTCGTCCTCGCCCTTGCTGGTCTCACCCTTACGGTCGAAGTACCAGATAGGCTCAGTGAGGGTCTTCAGGACATCAGGACGCTCGACGGCGAGGGTGTTGTAGACGTGGTGGGAAGCGACGATATCAGACTCGCCGCCCTCGAGGGCTCTGGCGATGCAGAGCAGACCGACGATGTCCGAATCATCGGCGTGGAAGAATTGGCTGGGTTATATCAGCTATTGTCCAATGAAAAGGGATATTTAAATGTGAACTGGGCTAAACCTACCGAGCGTTTGTACGGTAAATGCGCACTTTGTCGATCTGGGTGGAATCCTCGCCTAGGTCCTTGACATGGCCTAGAACATGGCCGCGGCTGTTCTGGCTGACAAAGTAGCCCAGATAGGTACCAAGACCCATGTATGCGACAGCTGATTTGTGGTTTCCCCACTCCTCGACAGGGAACCCCTTGAAAAGGATGAAGCCCTTGCCATTGACGATATCCAGGCGCAGAGTCTCGAGGTAATCTGCCAGATTGGGGAGACGGAAGTTGCTCTGTATAGCCGTTAGCATTCAGTACGGCAACCTCCACCAGTTCATGGCTATGGCTACCTTCGAGATGCCGGTCAAAGGAGTCTTTGAGGTAAGGAAAGCATCAGCTGCGGTGCTGAGCTCGGCAACCTGCTCGGGAGTGAACCTGTGAGTCCACTTCTCTGGGTTCTCACGATAATCCTCAGGCTTCCAGACGGTAGGACCAGAGATCTCGCGAGGGAAGCGATCGAATGGCCGGATGTGCTCGTAGAGAGGGGCATGTTGACCAGTCGTACGCAGGCCATCAGGGAAAATGTCCAGCGGGGCAGCCAGGTTGTGAGGTGCCGTTGGCAGAGCGTCGGTAAGCGCAGGAGCCATGATGAATACCGTTGTTGCTGAAGAGAGGGGGAAAACAAGTATTGAGGAGCTTGAAATTCACGAGAGGGGATTAAATTGTATGAATAGGCCACCAGTAACTATTTATACTGGTTCTTTTGCTCCCGGCCGAGATATATGACCATGTCGTTATTGTTGCTGAGGAATCGAGTGGACAGTATGGCGTGCGAATCCGGCGGGGAACAATCTTATAGGATGGGGCATTTCTGGGCAGAATCGTAAGGGACTGCGGAACATTTGTAAAGAAATGGAGGTTTGGGGTTGTGGCGGTGTTGGCTGATTGGAAGAATTCGGAAGATGGCGCAATTTGCGGGGGTCGATGTTGTGATAACCGCGGCCGATCGCGAACTACAACAGTCTACAGTAGATGGGCATACTAGGTATATTAAATAAAATTACTCGACAAACTCAACGGAGTAGTCTTGAAGCATTGAGGAAATTATTAAAATCTAGAACGGCTCTTGGTAAAATAAAGAGTTTCCAGTTAATAGTTACTAAAGCGAAATAGTAAGTACGGAGTGCCGTTCCGCATACTCCAAATGTAACAGTGGAAGCTTCCGGGTCATCGGCACGAGCTTTCCACCTGGGACATCTGAAAATCGAATCTTGAGCTATCTTCTCAGCCAGGTCTACTCGGCCGATACTATGCTCTACATTTGAGGATTAACAATAGAGTTGGCTGATCCGAGTCTTGCAAAGGGTTGCTTGAACAGGACTCGGAGTTCATATTTCACCACCCCGCCGGCTCCAAGGGCAATATATACTAGTAGCACCAGCCCATCCCATGATGAGAACCCATGATACATGAAAAAATTGCCAAAATATCCATGGATACTTTTAGACTTTATAGAATAGCCTAGTTTATTGTATATTTTTCTTTTTTTAAAAAAAAGCAAAATGGTTTCTAGCAGAAATAACGCTGTAACGAATCACATGTCTTGGTTGCCTTGGCGCCTTAAGGCATCCGTTCCAGTATTCATCTGGATCTACCTTAGTTGCTGCTTCCTTTTTCCTCTCCGTCTTCCTTCGATACACGTTGCCTGATATCACAGTCGTTATACCTTGATCTTCATCGTAACCGAGATCATCACACACCTCACATTGTTACCTATATGTGTCCTTTTGGATCATCTTTCATCTAAGATAAATATCGAAGAAGATATGAAAAACCACAGAAACAAACATCTACTTGTTCAAGATCGAAGATTATTAAGAAATCCAGGAATGCGACCGTAGTGAATATTGATAGTCGCGAGGTACAACTCTTTACCCTGAAATGAAGGAACAGAGTGAAAATAGTTACTAACAGTATGCCTGCGCGACCGTTGACTTAAATGTTGTAAACAGCACAGCGAAACACAGCTAGCTTCCCGCCAACAAAACCTAAACCACAAGCCAAGAACGCCACCAGCTAACTATCTGAATACTAGTCAGTGATACCTAGAGAAGACAAAAAAAGCCAAGAATAGGCGGATATTGACAAAGCCTGTATTAAAATTATACATCGAACATCCATTTTACCTAGGTAGGCACATGTTGCTGTACCAAGCACCTCTAGGATATAAGAAGCTGAATAAAAGAACAGTTGACAGTTAAGCTAGAAGAAAATATTTGTTTTAGGACCATGCCCATGGCTGGTGCGCCCAGCCCTCACATGGTAACCACCTATGGGTGTTTTCGCACTAAATTGCCCCCTCAAATGCGGACTGGAAGCTTTGAGGATCGTATCGAGTTTCTGGCTCACAAAGAGCCTTTGAGATCACGTTGAGGAGATTATCATTGCCGCTGAATACACCGTAGTTCTTCCCTTTCAGAATGCTTGCGACATCATCGGCAGAAGGCCATAGCTGCCCATTTGGCTGGATAAGATTTCTCCAAAGATCGAAACGGTTGTCTTCGTTCTGCAGATCTGTCACAGACATGACCAAAAATGTCATTCCGATCGAGAATGTATCCACTTTGTTGCTGTAAGGACCTCCGTTCGGGTTGCTCCCAGACTTCGTTCCCCAAGAGACAATTTCTAGGTCGAGAATTTTAGTTTCAGGCTTAATGAATGCAATCTAGAGATCACTACTTACCTGGTGCAGCATAGGTTCGGGTACCAACGGTGAATGCACTTGAGCTCGTGGCCTTGATCGCGGTATCAAAATCGATAAGCTTCAGTGTGCTACCATCAAGGAGAAAGTTCTCCGGCTTGAGGTCGCGGTGGATGATGCCTGCACTCTGGACTGCTGATACTGCGTTGAGAATTTGCTTGAATGCGCTATTGACTGAACTTTGATCTGTGAAAGAACCGAAGTTTTGCTCAAGTGAGCTGCCCGAGATGTAAGGCATAATCGCGTTGCCAGCATCACCATCGTTAGAAACGACGGCTCCAAGAGCTCCAAGAATGTTGTCGTTGTTGCCAAGTTCAATCTGTAGGGAGGCTCCATAGAGAATCGCGCTGGTTGACTCGGCGAGTCCTCGTTTGACAGCCACATCCTGCGTTGACTCTACTTCGCCGTTCTTCTTGGTCTGGAGTGTGCCCTTATAAACAGAGACCTCGCCTTTGGCGATTGGCACTTTGTCCCAAGTCGCTACCATTTCTCCGCAACTATCAGTTGCCCAGGTGAGTGTCCTTGTGCTTCGATCGAAGGTTCCCACATCACCGTCAGCGGATTCTTCGCAAAAGTAAGGGTTGTTTTCGAGTTGGTAGTTCCAATCATTGTACAACTTCCAATCTGTCGGTAAACGTTTGGCGAGAATGTGTCGATGGTAAGGAACGGCGGTGCCCGCTGCAAAGAGCAGATGGGTGCTCAGAAGAGCGAGAGAAAATCGGCTGAAAACATTCATCGTCGCTAGTGTACAGGCCCAGTTTGATAATTAGGAAAAAGAATGAGGGATAATCTGGCCTCGGAAAGGGAAGTAAATCCAGGGCACTGTTATCCTTTATTACAGGCACCTACGGAGTACTATATTGGATTTCCATTTAGACCCCGAAACTCGACAAGCTCCAACAAAGTACCCTAAAGGCCCAGTCGGGATCCCACGCTAGCTGAGGGAATAAACCATTATGGTCGTCGCCCCCACTAAGCTGACGGGCTTGCCCCTGTAATCTGTAGAAGGTTTCGGCCCTAAGATTCATTCTCCGCCATTGGCCACTTCAGAGTCTTCAGCCCTGAGACTGATGATCCTTAATGTCATTCATAAACTTAAAGTACGCCCATAGTTGGGGTTCAGGAGCCTCAGGGCTTTCTTGAGACCACCTACTAATTACTTATCAAAGTATCCCTTTGAATCTTCTCTCATCATTTGACGGATGTTTCAACTTCCAACGGCTCTATAGTGCTTAACTAGTACAGTATAAGGGTCCTGGGCTTTTGAGTGCTCCCCTATTCCCCAGGTACACATTGTAAATAAAAGATCGGCTGCGTTTCTAGCCCCCAAAGCACGCTCTGCCAAAGGCAGTGATCGGCGGTTTATTGGTGGCTGAAACGATCTTCAGCTAAAATCTGACAATAAGCGCTGTGGGGGCCTTTCAGAAATGCTCAGCCTCGCCAAAGGATGCTCTAATATCTGTCATCGCAACGAGGCCTGGGCTCCGGCAAGATGAAGCTGTCAGGAACGGCGTCGACAACTTCAATTCTTCATAGGAAAAATATATGATGTTGAAATTCAATCCAAGTACGATGGGCTTGGGCGTGGATCTTGAGAAAGAAGATCTATTCTGATGAGCCAGCGAATATTTCTCATCATGGAAAAGCTTAATACATCCCGTAGGTCCCGTCAAAACCCTAACGGTAAGCCACCAGCGGCAGCAGCCTCGAGCTAATCTGCGGCCCCTGACGAAAGGGGACCCATTCCACTTTACTCCGAACTGGTTTCCCAATCCAGTAGTACCATTCAGATTAACCCCTGGAATTGGCCCCAGAGATGAATACTGCGGAACAAGAAATAACAGGTATAATTGTCCCAGTCTCATCCGCTCTTCCTCCTACCTCCACTCAGTCGTCAACGCTTTCACGCTTTCAATATGGTGTCTAAAAGCGCGGTTCTACTGCTTTTCCACCTCCTAGAGGGGGTCAGCGCAGACTGGACGACAACTATCAAAGCCAACCTCACAGTGGCGAACGGTTTCACCCCCGTTATCGACTTCACCACGGCACCTCCGCCAGGTGCATCAAGTCCGAGTCTCTCATCGACTCCTCCAAGCAGTCTTAGTCGAAAGCAGGCTCACCGGGAACAGTTTACTACAACTATCACGGTACCCGATGGAATGATGCCGGTCATCCACTACAGCACTATTTCGTCGACGCATAGTGCCTCCTCCAACGTTGTACCACCCCCGGACACAGCTTCTCCAGGAAGCACCCAGCCTGCTAGTAAACCTCCTTCAAGTTCAACGCCTTTAAACCGTCCATCCCCGTCCTCTACTCCTGTGATAACTCCGGGAATACCGAGTGTATCAAATCCATCATCTTCTCTTGTTCAAACACCGCGCTCCTCCGCCCCCAGTCAATCGGGTAGATCGAGCTCTAGCGGTGGCCATTCTAGCTCGGCAACCAGCAGCCCTACTATACCAGGCCAGAGCGGTTCTGCCTCAAAGACACCAACAACCGGGCCTGCTTCATCCCCCTCTAAATCTTCCGGGTCATCTTCCTTTCTCCAGAGTGGTTCACCCAGCACGGGTCCTCCAGCACCAGGTGGCTCTTTGACTACTGCGCCACCTTCATCTGGACAAAGTCTATCCACCCCCAAAGCCTCATCGACTCCAGCTTCATCACCAACCGATGGTTCAAACCCATCCCAGGGACCTTCGCTGCAACCCTCGTCGGCTTTTCTTTCTTCTGCCCCCGATATTATCTCGCTTACACCAACCGGTAGCAACTCTGCTGCGCAATCTGCAATCCTTGAGTTTGGCCCCACAGGTCCTCCATCATCGCAGCCCTGGGGAACTCTTACTTCTGTTCCATCAAGTGCCACTACCGGAACAGCAGCAATCTCAGAGGCGACAGACATTGCAATCTTCTTGAAGGGGCTCTATAACAATATTGATCAGCTCAAGACCGACCCTGAAAACTACAAAAAGAATCTCGAAGACGTTGAGAATAAGTCTGAGGATTACCTCTCTAAGATTGGTTATCCCTCAACCAAGTCCCCTTGCTCTGGCTCCGGCTCTCTGAGAAAGAGGTCTCTGTTCGGTGCTATTGGAAACATCGCCTCCAGTGCAGCCAATGTTGCCAAGGGTGCTGTAGATACTGCCAAAGACATTGCAGAGGATGCGCTCAGCTGTATCAAGCCTATTGCTGATAGCATGATCAAGACGATCCCCGATGATGTGTCTAAGTTGACGGATGACATTGAGAACACCATCAAAAAGGGTTCTGAATATCTGGTTGAGATCAGTAACATCGTGACCGACATGGAGAACAAGATCAAGGATGATGAGGAAGATAAATCATCATCTGAATCTGAATCCTCAACATCCTCTTCATCTACTTGCACGTCAAGCACAACTTTCTCGGACTGCACGACGACCACAATCTTGATTTCGACTTTCTCTACCGGAGGAGATGGCTCGACTACACCGTCAACTAGCACATCTAGTACGGTCACTTGTACTACCGAAACTGCCTGCAATGCTTCCCCAACCTCAATGACTGTCACCACCACTGAATATGGTTCCTGCCAACTCAGACAGACAACCAGAATCGTACCTAGCAAGACGAAGGCTCCTTTGTCGGTTCCTTACGTTCCAATCACATCGGGTTCAGTTGGACCGGCATCCCCTGGATCTACTGTGATCGTCTCGACGGCCCCCGCCAGCTCAACAATATCCGAATCAAGCGTTTCGCAAAGCTCCCAGCCCCCGTCCTCATCTCCCGGTACAAGCAACTCTTCGAAAACACCCTCAGCTTCCGCATCAAGCTCATCTCCCTCGAATTCATCTCCCTCGAATACCCCAGGCTCTGGAACAACATCCACTCCTAGCCCGACGACCACTCCTAGCCCGACAACCACTCCCAGCCCGACGATCACTCCTAGTCCGACGACAGAGCCATCGGTTAGCTACTATATGTGTTTGAACAAGGGAGGCCCGGAAGTCACCAGCCCTCATTGTCAATGCTCAACATACACAGAAGGGCAAACATATTGGGCAACGGCCTCCCTTATCTCCGGGGCTTGCTACCAGTACACAAGCTTTCCATCCAAGATCACTCTGACGCCAACTTTCACTCCCACAACAGCAACAGCAACACCCGTGCCTTTTGTCACCACCGAAGCAAATGGCGAAATACTCTCCTATCCGTCCCAAATCTTTACAGATTTTGCCACGGAGGGCGCGGGCACACCCGTGACACTGCAGACTCCTTCTCCAAGCCAGACCAGCAGTAATGACAAAGGTTCAGCCCAATGTCATAGTGTTGACGATGCCTGCGATAGAGCTTCTGAGCAGTATGTAGATGACACGGTCTACTCATCCTATACATCCTACACGGCCAATATAAAAAGCGGCATCATCGTGGCGGCAACTTTTGGCCAAGCCGGATGTGCGGCCATGTTTACTTGCGACAATGACGATTATGGGTTTGGCATGACTGGACGCCAGATCAAGGCTGCGTAAGTCAATACCTTTAGAAACTTGAAACTTTCCGAACTTGCTCTAACAACTTTACTAGCATCGAGTATATGAAAGAAAATGACAGTGTCGATAAATGTGGAACCACATATTTGTCGAACTCTTGTCATATCACTCGCAATTATTGCACCAGCTGCAAGGCCACGCAGTAACAAGGTGTACTAGTATTTGCATTATAATAGAATTTCCGGCATGTTGCCTCCCCTTTAAGATTCTTTATAACCTTGGAAGATATGGTGTTTAGATATTTTGCTTGAGCGATCCACTTTCTCTTCCAGAATTTTCATTTAATATTGAGATATTTGGCACTTTGCCTATTTATTTACGAGCTCGGTCACTTCGTAAAAAATTATTTCGTAGATACCTTAGACCTAACCTATGGGGGTGAATCTAATGGGACCTGTCGGATTCATTTTTGGTCGCCGGTTGGATTTGGTTCCAAAGCCTCGAAGGCGCCAATTCCTTTTAGCATGTTTTTATTTAGCTACTTCATTACCAACCTACTAACTTTTAGATATAGAGCACTAATTTAAACCTAATCATGGCGTAGTCTTAAACCGAGGTGCGACCGCGTAAGGATATGGAAAATCTTGGAAGAGCCACCTGGCAGAGGAAATTTGCTACATAAAGGACCTTTGTATGAACCCTTATAGTTCTGTTCTTGTCTACTACATGGATATACTTGATCTAATTCTCAAATTGTACATTGCTTCATATCAAAACTACAATGCAGACCAGGATCTGGTTTCCTCTTCGGGCTTGTCCTCTCCACCGGATTACTCACAAAAACCCACATCGGGCATTCGAATCCGACCCCACGCCCTATCGGGGACATCCATCAAGAGGATTTTTCGAGCAGAGCTTGACAATATTCTGCACTCACTTGATCTTCGCAGCACCCTGCTACACTTTCATTGATTCATTCACTACACACTGGTATCACCAGTCCTTGATATCAATACCATCGCTACATCCATCTATATCAACAACCAACCTTGCGCATACATCCATACTCCCCGCATATGATATGGCCCCGCACCGCATCCACGTCGCCATTCTAGACGCCGACATCCCCTGTCAATCCGTCTACGCCAAACGAGGCCTCTACAGCTCCCAATTTAAGACCCTCCTCCAAGCCGCCGCAACAAGGCTCAACAAAAATGATACCAGTGACCCCTCATCCCCACTATCCGTGCACGTCACAGCCTTCGACGCAGTGGGCGGATCCCTCCCACCACTTGAATGTCTACGCAGCACGTCGCAAAATGCAGCAGAGCCACCAGCTTCAACTCCACCAACATTCAGCGCCATCGACGCAATCCTAATTACCGGCTCTTCGGCATCGGCCTATGATCCGCACCCGTGGATTAGCTCTCTTGCCACTTTCATTCAAACCGTGTATAAAGATTACCCGCTCGTCAAGATCTTCGGTTCATGCTTCGGTCACCAAATTATTGCTCAGGCTCTTCTCTCTTCACAGCCAGCTGAAGTCGGATTAGGCCTTACTCCGAGTCTTGGGGGTGATGCCAATGCCATTGCCAACAAACAAGCAACAACTCAAACTCAAACTCAACCCTTCCACGTGAAACATTCATCAAAAGGCTTCGAAATGGGCATTCAACCCATAACCCTAAATCCAGAATTCACAGCCCACTTCCCACCCCTCGCACGCGCACACGCATCAAATCCATTCCGCATCCAACTAATCCACGGCGACATTGTTGTCCCCACCTCCACCGAAGACTCGGAGAAAGAAGAAGAAGCAAAACTCCCAGCACCATGGATGAATATCGGATACAGCGCATCCTGCCAAATCCAAGGCCTTTACCTGCCCGGCCGGATCTTGACGTACCAGGGACACTTTGAATTCGATGCTTGGGGGAATGCGGAGCTTATGAGGTATTTTGGAGGGAGGCTTGGGTGGGAGGGGAGTATTGTGGGGGATTATATTGGGTTGATTGAGCGGTCGCTTGTTCCTGGGCGGGATGATGATGATGATTCTAAGGCTGCGGCTGAGGCGGTGGTTCTTTTGTTTGCTGGGTGGGATGGGAATGGTCAAGTTGAAGGTCACGGTGGTGCGACGGGTGGCCCGGGGGTTGTGGAGGTTGATGGGATGTTGACGCCGCCGTTGGAGATGAGTGGTTGATTTACTAGTATTAGTACATAGAGTAGTAGCTCACTGGAATTCAGGTTGGGTCGATGCCTGACTTTCAAGCTCTTATATAGTCTTTTTCTAATTCTTTCTCATGGCGGCATATATAGATCTGATTTCCTGTATAGATTGATTTTCTATTTCCCCCATCTGTTTGCTTACATACTGCTAATCGTAGTTGTACATTAGTTAATTTGTGTTTCCCATTTCAGCACAACAAGGGCTGAACAGAACTGAAACAAATCGCACTGACCAAGTGGTGAGAGACCCCTCGACAGTGGCGACGAGCTGCCTAGCGTGCGTGTTCGCATGCCGCAGGAACAGGTTCGTTAGGGAGGGAGTAAGTATGCGATACACAGTAGCAGTATGCAGTACAGAGAATAGAATCTTCATTCATTTCATACATTTCATACACAGAATGCTAGCTCGTTAGTACCGACTATTGAAGCCGAGTTTACTGACAACTTCTCAATTCCAGGTTGGGTACCACCCAGGGGATAGCTAGGAACCTTTGGCCCTGGCACTCCACCCTCGGGGCCATAGTAAGCTACCAGGCAAGCTACCAGGAATACTTGTACTAGTACTCCGTAACTATAACTAATCACGATAACCTAAGAGGAAACGGCAGGAGATCGCGGGATCAGGTGGGAGTTCAGTTAGCAATTACTGTACTGTACAGATACACATTACCATACGTAAGACGGAGCTCCGGAGTGCAGCTCCACTTGGGGTTTCGGGGCACGGGGGAAATTAGCTGGAGATATGGGGAGATAAGTAGAGTAACTAGTTGACTAGCTGAGGATACACGTAAGGTACACCTTAGTATTACTCGTAGTATCGCCAGTTCCCACCGTGAGTGTACTCGTAATGCAGATTTTTCCACAAACCCCTCCTGCACGGGCGTCCCCATGCGGCATGGCGCCCTTGCCGCAGTCAAAGTGGACGAATGGCAGTGCAGGTATTCGCGAGGTCTGCCCTCCACTTTTAGCGATGGCCAATCAGGCTGCTTTGAGATGACTTCGGCATGTGCGCCGTGCCGATACCGTATGGTACTGGCTAAGGCTTAACTGGTGGAATTGGAATAGTAGAGGGGGAGTAGTCACAAATTCACAGTAAATTATAGCTAGTATTGAAGAATATAATAGTCATAAATAAGAATATTCTATATATACTTATCTAGTCTGTCGATATTACTGCGAGCATAAGGACTACTAGAATGTAACTAGGTCGGCTGCACGGAGTACTGCTGTGCTAACGGAAGCCTCGGCCGGTGCCACTCCGAGCTTGTCCGCTCCGAGTCCTTGAATGCCATTGACTTCAATGCTTTCTTTGCTCCGATCGTACATTCTGCCTGTGCAGCAGGTGGCAAGTGATAACTATACTAGGAGTTATTACTACAGTTATAGCTACGAGTACTTTAGGTAAAAGCATAGCTATAATTATAGCTATGACTAGCCATGGTTCTCATGTGCGCCCCGTATGCCTGTATGGTATGTAATAAATGGTAATATACTAGTACGGTAAGACCATTTGCCACAGCTTCTGGAATCTTTTGAGCTTTTTGACCCGGAGCTGGGGAGAGCTTCGGAGAGCTTTAGAGGGGCCGCTGATAGCGCCTATCTGCTTCCAACGGCGCCTATCGATAACTCTGGTGGTTTCCAGCTTCAAGTTCCACTGCAATGCAACTACATTCAAGCTGCTTTTTGCTACTAGTATATTCTGATATTCTAGGGCGACCGTGACCATGGCCAGCTTTGCACTGGATTTGCCGGTGGAAATACTACAGTACCCAGTACCGAGTCTGGTACTTACTGTATATACTTACAGTACCCTTCCACCAGGGGCGCCCAGCTCAGGTCGACCAGCTGATGCCCTGCATATCGTACGAAGTTATCCCGGACACGGCGCCTCAGCTGAGGCACAGTGCCCACAAGTAGTTCAAATCAAACTAAAACTAAAACTAAAATGTAATAAAATGAACAGTAGAAAGTCAAGAGGATCAGTTTTTTTTCTTTCCTTTTTCCCGACCAAATTCGGGGATACCGGTAATACACTTACACTGACTGGATACCCCCAGCGCACTCTCAGTACTGACTCTCTCTCCTCTCTACTTTCCTACTTTCCTCTACTACGCTGTTCTTCTCTTCTTCCTTTCTTCTTCTCCTCCCCACCAGAGCATGCATGCCAATCCCGGCCTTCAGTTCGTTTCGTAACCTGGTCGAGAGTGCCTGTTCTGATCTTCCTTGTCTTTTTTCCACTCTCTTCCCCCCCCATCCCACCCTCCATCTTCGACCTCGCCTTCGCCTTCGCCCTCTCACCATGCCCCCCCAGAAGCTCGCTGACCAGCTCCTTCTCGGTCACTGATGCCAACAATGAAGTGGTGTGTCCCTTGAAGAACAACGATGGCTCCAATTGTCGCAAGAGATGTCTCGGAGTGAGTATCCCACCTACCTGAGCTATCAGTTCACCAGCACCCACAGCTAGCACAGCTGTCTCTCTGTTCGCCCCTCTCCTCCTCCGGGCGCCCCACCCACAGAGAGAGTATTCCTCTATTCTATCGAGGGCTCCTTCTCACAGATGTGCCGTTCTATATGACTTTTCGATCCCTCGAAGTTCAGCTTTGATCGCAATCTGACCATATGCTGCCCCACAGGAAAAGCGCTATCGCTCCATGCAGGAGCATATCCGACGTGCGCATCCGAACCACTACATCCCGAAGCTCCCGGCTACCGAAGAGAGCTTCCTTCTGATGGTCAACACCCCGCCGGAACAACGGACTCAACTATCACCACCTGAACCTGCTCCACCTCGTCGTCGACATGGTCACCACGGTCATGGTCACGGTCACGGTCAATTTCAAGGTTGGTTTCCCCTTTGTGCTCTGGTGGCTGAACGCTTCTTACCCCGCGACAATCGCTGACGGCTACCCACAGATGTGGCGGATAGGGACATCTACGTCGCCGACGCCAGTTCCCCGGCCACTCCTCGAGCTCTAGATGAACCTCACCCCGCTGCTGCCACCGCTGCTGTCGCTCTCGCTCAATTACACCATCATCGCCTAGCTTCTGACTGGGATACAGACATGGTTCGTCCCGCTTTTCCCCCTTCCCGACAGCTCAAGATATTGACCCCGCGCTTTTTTCCCCCTCCTTAGGATACCCACTCCGATACCGAACTCCATCCAGGCCCGATGCGCTCCTCTATTGAACTCCCATCGCTGCGCGACCACTTCAAGCAGGAGTCCCTCCCACCATTCACGGCGCCCCGCCCACGGGAACTTCTTCCGTCCATTCTCAACCATTCCCCCCCCTGGTCGCTCATCCACGCTTCCTCCAATTCAGCGAAAAGACAAGTTTTCCCGGTCGCGCAAAACCTCGATCTCACAATCGGCACGAAAACCCAAGCACGAACGACCTCGGTCGAAGGAATTCCCTCGGCGACCAAGTCTCAGGTGATCGCAAAGCTCTTTCGGCAGAGCCTCAAACGGCCGCTTGGGCCCAGGGCAAACGCTGGGAGGATTTGATTGAAGCGGCGACTTCTGCGACCGAGGCTGATGATGAGAGATACTCCGAGGTAAGCTTTTTCTCATCCCCGTTAGCAACATTGCCTGGCTCTAGATTCTAAACTCGTCTCCCCCAGGCCGGTCGATCGCCTACGATCGCTCCACTTCTTGCCAATGTGACATCAGCACCTGGAGCCAAGAATCGGTCTTCACTACCCCCAGCTTTCCAATCGGGACCCGGACTCCCCCCCACTGAGCTCGCACCGACAATTCCCGCCTCATTCTTATGCTGCATCGCCTTTGCACAAGTCACTTACCCCGCCACCATTTGAAGGCCACCGCGGCCGAGATAGTGACCTTGAACCATTCCCATCCATCGAATCTTCACTTGATTCGATGTCCACAGCATCTGGAAAAAACTTCCCGTCATCCGCATCAGGTCCAGCCCACTCCGTCAATTCTGATTCAAGCCCAGTCTTGAATCTCATTCCGCCAGTTTCTCAACGCCAGCACCACCGCTTTTCCAACCCAACGCCAGCCTCTTTCCGCAGTAAAGAAATCCAAATTTATTGCGCCCAGTGCAAACGCCCTTGGGCGCTGAATGAATGCTTCGCCTGTACAAATTGTATCTGTGGAGTCTGCCGCGAGTGCGTTGGCATGTTCATCACAAGTCCACCCACCTCCTTCCGAAGTCCAGGAAATGGCCCACTCAACAACATGCCGCCTGGTCCAACGAGCTATCCGACTCCGAGTGCTGCCCGGGGATGCCCGCGATGTCGGACAGTAGGTGGGCAGTGGAAAGCTTTCCAGCTAGACATTAAATGATACGATGCACCATGTCAGCAGACGCCTCACGCTCAAGAGGGCCTACGGATTTTATGACTCACGCCTGATACACGTTCTTTTTTCTTCCCTCTTCACTTTATATTCACCATTCACGTTGCAATATGGCAAGATCGCCACAGCCTCGGCGTCCACAGTACAATTTCTCTCACGCCACGCAGTTTATAATTTATCATCGGTGCAGGTTACCGAACAAAAACCACAAAAAAAAGCTGGTCTTTTTTGGTCTTGGTCTTTTATTTTGGTTCATTGATTCATTGTTCATTGGTTATTTTTGGTTTTTTCCCCTGGTGGCATCCTGGACGGCTGGGTTTTTTCTTCTTGTTCTTTTCTTCTTTCTTTTTCGTGTATATGCTTTCTGGACCATGACTTATGCGCTGATTCCTGACTTACATGCCTCATACGAAATGCAAGCTTGTACTGCACTGCAATGAGTTACATTTGGTTATTTGGTTATATCGTTTATAGAAAGAGGATGGTCGCAGACATGGACAACAACCGATCCGCGATAGTCGCACCATCTTCGCAATGACATTCAATTTACATTCATTCAACCTATCCTTGACCTCTCCTTGACCTCACCTTCTTTACAAGTTTATCCACCCTACTCCTCCCAAATAACACTACTCAACCCCTCTGCCTGTCCAACCTTCCCAGGCTCCCCAACCTGCAAAACAGCAACCTTCTCCCCAAGCTCCCCCGAAACCCGATCCCGACGCACAATCGCCACATTGGCAGATGCCTGATTCCCAATCGCAACAAGATCCCCAGCCCGATTAACCGCAAAAGTCCGCGGAACTTTCCCCCAAGCATCACTCTTCCCGGACACCCTCACATCCCCATTCTTCGCAGACCGATCAAGCGTGACCATCGAATCACTCGGCGCAAAACCTTGATCACTCCGAACAGACACGTAGAATTTATCTCCGACCAGTCGAATTTCAGCCGGCGTCGCGCCGGTGGGCAGTTTGTGGTCCTTTTGTCCGGCCGCTGGGTAGGGCACTAATGTCTGTGTGCGCTGGAGATCCAGACATCCACTCCGCGCATACGAGACGTCGAAAACCATCATCGTGCCACCGATTTCGTTAACGAGGTACATCATTGTTTTGCCGACGGCGGCCATTTCTCGCTGGTGGCTGACGCCGCTGCCGTCGTTGGTGGTGCGGTTATTGTCCGTTCCATCGGTCCAGAATAGACCGTGGCGAGGACCGCTGCCGAATGTTACGTTTACTGGTGGGCAGGTGTCGAGTTTGCCGGTTGTTGAGGATATGCTATAGATTCGGAGAAGGTCGGCGCCTAGATCTGGGCTTACGATGAATGAGCCTGTTGGGTCGAGGAAGACGCTGTGTGGGTGTGGTGAGTCTTGTTGGGCGACGGCGCCGGGGTGCGTGAGCTTGAAGTGGAATTCTTGCGATGCCTTGCTTGATGGGGTTAGGGGGAGTTTGAAGGTGCTCACGGCTGAGCCTTCGCTGGGGGGTTGTTAGTTTTGTTTTGTTTCGATGCTTGTTTGTGGCTATAGCTATACTCTTTGATATCAAGGGTAGGGGGAAAGGGAAAGGGAAACATACTAATGCGCAATAGCAATGAACTTCTCCTTGCCCGCCTCATAAATAACACTATCAACACCACCACCGACCGTCTCGACGGAAGAAATCTGATGTAGTTTACCATCTCGGTCTGGGTGGTATGCTGTGAGAGAGCCGTGCGTCGAAGGGTCAGCGGTACCGTCTTCGTCGGAGCAGTAGACGATTCGAGACTCAGTGTCGAAGGTCAGCCAGCTTGGCATCTTTCCGCATGTCTTTTGCGTGTCTGTTATTGAGAGATTGTTGGTGGTCTTGTCCAGGGCGAGTGTATAGACATTGCCGTTGTAGTGCGTTGCCCAGAGGCGAGATGGTAGTGCTGTTGGTTTTGCAGCGGTGCCTGTTATGGGGAGGGATATTGAGAGGAGTGGGAGGAGGGTTGTTAAACGCATGTTGGGTGGTTGGAGATGTTACTCCTTGTGTGAACAGGGTGAGTATAGGATATGATAGGTATTATCAACTGGGTTCAATTGGGAGTTCTGGGGAAATGGATGTATGATATACGCGACACGCGAGTGGGATGATCAACAACAGCCCTCGGAAGAAGGAACATCGCGCATAATGTATGGAGCGCGTGCCGGGGGAATTGGAATGGATCGACAGGTGGTCTTGCTTGTTGTTTGGCATTGCAGTGGAGCCGGTGGGGACAATGAAGGGGGGGGTTGGGTGGGAGTCAAGGGGGGGATTGGGGGACTTGTTTTGGCAGCGTTGTATTTTGGCGTGGGGGTTGGGTTGAGGGGTTGGTGGGATCGACTGGAGATGTCTCTTCAATGGGTTAGGTCTTCGTCAGTATCGGCAGAGTCGGCAGATGCTAGACGTAAAGAAGATGTTTCTTCCGGGGATATTGTGGGGTTGGAGTTTAAGCTGGCGATGATACCTTGGAGACCGTGACATTTATCTGATGTGTCCAGAGTACAGCGCAGTGCAGTGCTACTGTCGATCACCCTTCTTTTAATTTGATTTGAGTCTGTGCAGTCTAGCTTGCTTTCGTTTGGCTAATTGGTCGGGGGTAAAACGCTGATTATACCTGCATCTGGAGAAGTAATTTGGTGGCGGTGTACAGAGTATGGTGTTGCTACTTTGGGAGGTACGTCGGTGAATGAGAGGCGTTTAGGCAGATGGAAAGCATTCTTTCACTTTGCCCTACCACCCATCAGCCATTAAGCCTCATTCTCATGATTGGAAGTGGTTGGAAGCGCTGTTGTGGGGATCATGCAGGAATCAAGTACAGCCCTGCAGAATATGACCCTAAAAATAAATACTCACCAGTCTCACTGTCATACGTCGCTTTTAACACCCATAGCCTTGCAAAACGCCAATGCTGAAACATCTCAACCCTTAGAGGTGTTTTCTTTTTCTATCAGGAGATAGGTCATACGGTGGTAGCCAGCAGGCCCTGAATCATAAAGCTCAATCACAACTTGAACTAGAATCTATTCAATATACCACCGGATAAATGCTTTTATATACAGTCTAATGCTCAAACCAAGGTGATCCCTGTGTAGCATCCATTATTGCGAATCAAGTCAACCTTCAACCCAGCATCCAACGAAACCGAATACAAGCTGCCACCCAGATCCGCAACGTACACAATGTCATGCACTTTATCCAGCTTCAACCCAACCGGCTCAGGGAAATGCCGCGCCACAATCACTTTCTGGAGAAAATCAATATTCTCTCCTCCCACGTAAGAACAATACAGCGCACAGCCCAGGGGGTGTTCGCCCCAGCCCGTCCAGTATAGAGTCTGCGTCTCACTATCGATCTCAATATCGACAGGTTCTGGTAAATCTTCCCACATCATTTGGATATCTGAGCGATTCTCTGCCGTCTCTCCAGGTGGAATGTCAAGTCCAGCGCGAAAAATTCGGCCCCGGCCAGCCTTGCTGGGACCCTTTTGTGTCCAATACATCACGGCGTTTTCATAGTCGATCGCAATGCCAACACACTACTACCGCATCTGCTCAAGCAGCGACGCGTCTTTGCCCACGTGCCGCTGCACGAGGATCTCGTGGTTGCTTCCGTCGAATTTACAACGGTGCACGCTAGTGCCCTCCCGGTCACAGAAGTATACCTCCTGCCGAGCGTCAAGCGCTGCGATCTGCTTCGGCGTATGCACTTTTCCCTGTGGTATAAGGCAGCTAATATCGCTTCCATCGAGATTCGCCGACCAGACAATTCCATCTTTAGCGGCAGTGCTACGGCCCATATTTGTCTAGAAGATTCGTTGTGTGCTGAGAGAGACGTCGATTCCATCGGGCAGATTTTGCTCAACCATAACAGGAGTCAATCTCTGCGTTGCCAGGTTCCAAAGCAATATCTTTCCATTGTGATGAACTTGAGACACGTCCCTTGAGTTGGAGCTGAGGCCCACGTCCAAGACATAGATATCCTTAGCCGCAGATTGTGGATTCGATGGTGTCGTCTTATGTGTTGCGGTCCGCGTGAGTGGTGGGTATAGGTCGCCTTTCTCACTCTTTCGTCCCAGTCTACCTTGGTCGATGTATTCTTTCCGTAGCCAGTCAATTCCGTTGCTATCCAAGCCGCGCTCGTTTGCATAGGTCTCCTCGATAAAGGGGACCGTGTCAAGACCAACCTGATCCATGAGCTGGCAGAGCAACGGTCCGGTTTTGAACATGTGTTCCCAGAGTAGATCGATTTCGCTGGGGTCGCTGACGCCTTCGGGGAGGATTTGGACAATTTCGCGTTTGATGGCTGCCCAGAGCCGGTTGAAGACGAATCTATCAAAAAAGCTCCATTGCACTCATAGTATGGAAATTTTCGCATTGATCTATAATCTGTTTTGATTGACACCATCATAAGATACGCAAACTGAGCTCGGGCGATTCGACTTGCTGCCAGGGCATACTATTTACTAAGTGTAAAAAAAGAACGGGCTAATTGACGACAGCCAGATGAGCTATTTTGAAAAAAAAAAAAGTTCAAAAAACTTATTCCACTGATCTCTGTCAAAATACCAGTCAGCTAAAGATCCACTGAGTGGTATTTGGCAGAGGAAAGAAAGTCCGGCTTCCAAGGTCGGCTCGGAAATGGGACGAAGACGAAGCGTGTGTTCGGGCGAGCCTTGCGGACAAACTTCCCGAAGGTCCGCGGCTGGTTGAGAGATTCAACGTATGATTCTTTGCAAACATGGCTGTCTCTATTATTTATAAAGTTGTGCATAGGGCGCAAGGATTGTTCATTCAGCCATTTGGCTTATTATGAAATGCATTTGGAATCAAACTTCAGAGCTAAAGTACACTGGTGGGAAAATCCCTTTCTCGAATTGAACTTCCGAGTCCAGCTAACGTTCATTCATCACAGCATCGACTTTCATCTGATGAGTCGATGCTCCTATTAAATCTATCGCAGTCCACACTTTTTTCTATCCATATCCTTCCTGCCTTTTGGGTAAAAGTAAAAGCCTTCGCGGCACATGCTCAAAAAAAAGTATTAGAAAAAAACGCGATCGCTATCAAACACACAAGTAATGTTCGTCAAATCCACAGTCCGAAGCCTATTGACTTAGTCGATATACTTGGGGAGAGATTTGATGACGCCATCGCGCGCGATGTCCTCCAAGGCGATGGTCAGAGTCTCCACGAAGCGCTTGTCGCCACGCAGATCGTCACCGAACAGGCTCTTGATGCTGAGCACACCATTGGGGTCACCAGGCTTAGCAAGAACGCGGAGCTCATCGAGCATAGCATCCTGAACCTCGAACTTGTTGCCATTGTCATCGACACCGTGGATGTAGTGGAACCAGGTGGCGGCGGTGAAACACAGACGACGGAAGGGACCGGTCACCCAGATAGCCTCGGCGATAGTGGGCATAATGAACTGGGGAATCTTGCCGGTACCACCACCACAGATGCGGGGAAGCTGATCGCGGATCGGGGGGGTTGGCGAAGCGCTCAATGAGGGTCTCGCAGTATTTGTTGACGTCGTGACCCTCGATGTCGGGGAGTGTGTGCTTCACTTCTTGCTGCATCTGATTCCAAACGAACTTGGCGAACAGGGGGTTCTCCATCACTTCGTGGACATATTTGTATCCTGCTAATTGGCCACCGTAGGCAATAATGGCGTGGCTACCGTTGAGCAAACGGAGCTTGTGCTTCTCGAACTCCTCGACATTTTGAACGTTCTTGACAATCTGAACTCCGACCTTCTCGAAGGGAGGGCGACCGTCACAGAAGTGATCTTCGATAACCCACTGCATGAAGGGCTCGGTGACAATAGGCCAGGCATCATCAATGCCGAACTGCTCGGCGAGGGAAACCTTATCGGCGGGGGCTGTGGAGGGAGTAATACGGTCGACCATGGCATTGGGGAAGTGGCCCTTGGTGTTGATCCAGTCTGCAAGGGAAGGATCGATAATGCGGGAGAAGGAGGTAAGCATGTTGCGAGTAATAGCACCGTTACCCTGCATGTTGTCGCAAGACATAACAGTGAATGGGTTCAGGCCTTGCTCGCGACGGCGGGCCATGGCGTGGTGAAGGAAACCGAAGGTGGTGATGGGGAGGTTTTTGGTATCAAGATCATGTTGGATATCGGGGTTCTCGACCTGCAATTGATGTGTGTTTTCGTTGTAGAAGTAGCCGCTCTCAGTGATGGTAAGAGAGACAATGTGGGTATCGGGGTGAGCCATCTTCGCAATAACAGCCTCACGGTCATCAGGAGCAAAGAGGTATGAGTTAATGCCACCCATGACCTTGGCGACACTGCCAGTCGCGGAACGCTCCTCGACGGTGTAGAGGCAGTCCTGGGAGTTGAGGGCATCGCGCATGCCAGCATCGAACGGTTGCAAGCCAACACCGCAAATTGCGTAGTCAGTCAAGCCATGGTGCTCCATCAACTGGTTGATGTAGACAGCCAAATGGGCACGGTGGAAACCACCCACGCCGACGTGGACGATTCCCTCCTTGACAGCATCACCGCGCTTGAATGTGGGGATCTCAATGGAGGGGTTGGCGGCCTTGATTTGGGCCAGGTTCTTGGAGTTGAGCTTCACGGCACCCATTGTGAGATGATTGGGAGGGATTGAGGTGAATGAGAAGGAGAACGGATGATGAAAGAGATAAAAAAATTGGGATGGGTAGCTATTATTTAATAGCAAACGCAAGCAGCCCTACTACAAAAAAGTCACCGCCACTCGCCGGCTTTGGGCAAAATCGGAGATGTGGGGGGGACCACGGGGTAGAAACCAATGAAACCCGCACGATTGTGGATCAGGCGGATCTGTCGCGTCACGCGGAAATTTCTAAAATTCTAATATTAGTCGGCAGGGGGGGGGGAAGGGATCCCGGTTCCGGATTCAAGGTCTACAGTACATACTTCAACTGGATGCAAGCGAGAACTTGAAATATGCATGTTAGCGGCAAAAGAAATTCTGGTCATCTGCGATTGAAAGGTTCTCTTTTAGTTCTAGATCCCTGTATGAATCTGAGCGCTAAGAAAATTTCTTGCAATGGAGGGGCAAAGGCAAAGGCAAAGACGGGGGCGAGTTGGAGGTTGATCGGCCCGATCTAACCTATAACGGAGATCCCGGAGATCCCGCATCCACATACGTACTGAGTAGCTCTTGATGCCGGAAGAACGAGGCCGATTACGCCACACTACAAGACCGGGCTAGACTATTCAATATTGAACCCCATGACCCCCATGACCAAGCGCTAGGATAACAAACTACCCTTCCAGGAGTTCTTGTTTTTGTCCTGGAAGGCGAAAAGACCCCTGTTTAAATCTGTCATTTCAGTGTCCATCGGTCGGCTATTCGATGCCGATCAAAGAACATTCCTTTCATGGTAATTCCGAAGCTACTGTGGATACAGCGGATACACCGGGGTGGATGAAAATCCACAGTATGACCTCCACGTCTGAGCCCATCAGACCCTGCGTGGCAACCGCGATAGGAAAACCCCGCCCGCGAGAACTGTCATATCTACGTGTTCTTTATTGACATCCAATGATTGAATAAACACATTAGCAATTGGGGTCAAGAAAGTTCAGTGGGGTAGTGCGTTGTTCGTCATCTTCGACAGAAAAAAAAACTCAGACTAGTATGCTTGAGCTTATTCGAAATTGCATGCGTCGCTTTCATCCCCATGTTAGCACTGTCGTCTGTCCTCGGAAGGACCCCGGTCTACAGCCGCACCAAACAAAATTGTGCTTTTTTCCACTTCATTGATCATATGAGAGAAAGGCTCTCATAGGGGCGTCATACTATTCTCTTCCACCGAGCCAGGGTCAAAGTCTTCCCCGCAATATCCGAGTCCGTAAATTTATGCTCGTCATCCTAGACCTCCGCGGCTTTTGAAAGAATAGACAGGACCTAGAATTCGTTGGATCTCTATTGAGAAAGGTCTTCCAATGGGTGTCGCGGTAGACGTCCTCCCATGATTGTTGGTGATCTAAAGAGGAACAGCTCGATGACCATCTGATATTGCAAACTCCCCACTAAAGTATAGATCAGGTTAGTATACCTCGGCTTCGAATCGTCTTCCAGATAAGCCTAATGAGTTATGAAATGAGCGCGATTGCCGCTTTCCAGTCATCAAATCGATATACTTCAAGTACGAAATCCTGTACCGTGTTGCTTCTTTCGGTCAATGGATTTCTTTTGTTCCACAATATTCCATATCCCAGGGGCTTGGTCATTTGACCTCCTGGGTAAGCCTCCACCACCGGATGAAAAGGGCGATGCATCTTTTCTTTGGGATCGGTGTGAAAGGGCGGAATGAAGCTGACAGTATGTGGCTGCGCTCAGGGGCTCAGGGGTCAATTTCAAATGGTTTGGTGGTCCAAAACATCGCTTGTGTCGGCAAGCCCAACAACAACCGCGTAAGCGTCATGTGAGACAACTTCTTTCTGACTCAGGGGGAATTCTTGAACTCGTGCGTTTTTTGAACTTTTGACAAATATAATCCGGTCATCTCGGATTGCGTGGTGCGTACAGAGTGGAGTGGTGGCTGAGCTCCTGCTGACCTCGGGAGCAATTAAATTAGGGGGCACCTGGCTTGCCTCATCTGAGTAATACTAAACGTACGATCCGAATGTATTCCCGAGAGGTGAACCGAGGCCATATCAACACCAGTTCCAATGGAAAAGTCCAAAGAGATGTTATTTCAGCGGATCTTTTGTAATTCCATGTTTGAGAATAGCTAGTCTGCAAAAAGATGGCTCTGTTTAGATCAATCCCAACCACTTGGACCAAAATCAGACTTCAGGTAAGATTCCAATATTATCTTCCATGTCTGTAGTATGTTACGCCATATCCGGCTTTGCAGAAGAATTTGGATAAATACAATTCCTAAACTGTCACTCCTGCAATTCAATAGTCATATGGCCGTAAGTGTTTTATAGTGATGCCAGTCGAATATTGCCTATGGGCAGGTTCTCTTGGTTATTACATTAGGTATGCAGTTCCTTGCGTTAGATTAATACTATTCGTGGCCCGAGAACAACCTTCCTGGCCGCACATTTGGTCTTCGCTGGAATCAACCATAATAACCTTGGAAGAAGCACGGACCGAGGAACAGGCAAGATACTTGCAGATCTACTTGCACACCATTGGCCCACATCCTTCTCGAACGAACTTCGTCCGTGCATCGGGCGGAGTCTTTGGCATCCGAGTGGGCAATTAAGCATTTTCCCTAGCTATGCAAGTCATGGAGGTTATTGACAGTACGAATAGATTCCAATCATTTAACAGCAATGTCATAATAACCTCAACGCCCATGGTCTCCCATGATCTCGGCCTTACCTTGCCCTACCTCAACAAAAGCCAAGATACTTTCGTTGGTGTTTTTAGTCAAAGAGATTATACACAAGCTAGCAAGGGAGGCTGAATACTTTGAATAATAAGCTAATTAATAACTCGGCATATTTTTATACCAGTACGTAGAGTAACTAACCTAAGATTGAGTTAGGAGTTGACCAATAGGAATATTGAACGTCTACAGGTTATGGTTATAGCAAGTTTACATTCTGAGTAAAGCTTGACGATATAGTAAGTTATATTAGAGATTAGGAAATAGCGTAGAGCAGCACCTAGCTATAGTTCAGCTATACTACAGTGGATAGGTGCTATGATAATCAGTTGGCATTGACCAGTAATAACCTCCCAGTACTCTGGGTCATAAGCATCAAGGGCAATCTGGAGGGATTCCTTCCAAATAAAGAAGTTTCGTTTGCCCTTTAAAGTCAGCATTGCCTCCGTAAGGAGGACCAGCTCTATAAAGTACATCAAGCCTAGATATAATATTAGTTTAATCGGCTAAGAAGATTGTGCGCAAGCTGGTGAGGGGAGTCGAACACATTGAATACCCCAAATCGGGGTTAGGGATATTTGGGGCGAATGTCAATACAGTTTAGATAGACTTGGAGTATAAGCGTGGTCGGAGTAGGGGTAGAGAAATGCTGTAAAGATGAATAACCGTTAGAACTTTATGTTTAGAGCTTCTCCAAGTTAGAGGTACACAAGAGGTCTCACTATCTGGGTGTGGGGTAGGGTACTTGTTGGGAAATAAGAGGGAAGTAAGAAGGAAGCGTAGTGAGTTGAACTGAATATTCGGAGATAGCCCCGGAGTATAGGTTAGACTGTATAGATGGCTGACACAGTTGGTGGGTACAAAGGGCTCAATGGATGGTTCAAATTGAGAACTTCATTCGTGCAAATGGGATATATCCGCTAGGAGACTCAGCACAGGCACTTCCACTTTCAAAACGCCCGTTAGATAGCACCTATAAGTTTGCAAACGGGAGCAGTATATTACTAGTAAAGCAGTAGTATACTATAATTGTTTCCATCCAGCAAACAGTTAGGATATAGAAGTGGAATAGTAACCTTGGAAGACAGTTAAAAAGTGCGCGATGGATGACGACAGAACGGAGGCAAACGCCAAGATCTTCAGTAGCAAACATCTTGAACAAAAGGTAGTTAGTGACCAACCAAAACAGTTGTGAACAACCTTACAAAGATATACTCCCTAGTAGATGGCTGGAATTACACTCTAGTAAAAACTTTGAGCCTTTGGCTGCGGAAATAGTACTTTACTGGCCTTACATCGTTCATGAGAAGGGATGCAGAATTGGATCAACCAAAGGAAAAATTATGTATGAACAAATCTAAAATACTTTCATGGGTACAGAGGGCGCCAAGTGATCGGCTCAATATCACACATTTGAAAAAAGGGGCGCCAGGAAGGCTAAAAAATAACAAGAAATAATAGAGTTTAAAAAACCCCAGGCTTAAAGCATGATCATGAAAAGACCAGTGCCGATAGCAGCGAGGGTGTAAGCACCGAGCTGCCAAGCACCGACGTGCACAGCCTGGGGCTGGTTCATGCCAGCGGCAATACCGGAAGAGGTGGCAGAGGAACCGCCGCCGCCGCCGTTAGAACCACCATCGGCAGCACCGCTGGAGGCAGCCAGACCGGCGTTGATGGTGTTGGAACCAGCGGCACCAATGGAGCTCATCTGGGTAACGCAGGAGCCGGATGCAGACGTGGCGGCCTTGGAGGTACCCTTGCCTTGGAAGCCACAGGCGGAGGCACCACCGTTCTTCTTGGCGTAGCGGTCCATGGCCCAGGCGACACGCTGCTTAGCGTTACACATAGAGTAAGCGCCGTACACACCCTCGGTACCGTTAGAGTAAACACCGCTGACGGCATCGATCTTGCCCTTAGCCTTCAGACCGTAAAGGTAGTCGTAGACTTCCTTGATCTTCTTATCGGAAAGGCCATCCACAGGCATGCACTCGAGGGAGTCGTACATGCACTCGCACAGGTCAGAGTTGGGCGAGGGAGGAAGCTTGCTGTTGGCCATCCAGTCGGAGCCGGTGGTAGGGCAAGAGCGGCCAACGGTGGTGGTGACCTTATAGTCGGCGCTGTTGACACCAGTGGCGGTGACCTTTTGCATTTGCGAGGAGAGGTTGTCGAAGTCCTGCTTCTTGGAGACGGAGCTGCCCGAGGTGGAGACGAGACCGTAGTGGTTGCCAACCTCGAAGTACATGTAGACGATACCACCGCTCCAGACATCGTTCATCTTGTCACCGTACAGGATAGGAACATCGTCGAATGGACGGGGCTTGGTACCCTGAACGCAGCCGTATTCGGAGAAGAAGGCGGGGACGGGGTAATCAGCAAACTCCTCGGTGCGCTCCTTGTATCCGGAGCTGGCGTAAGAGGAATCACCGCAGAACTCGTAGATGTTGTAACCGAAGAAGTCAATGGAATCCTCGGCCTTGTCGCAAACCAGGTAGTTGGAGATCGCCTCGCGGACGTACTGGTTGTCATCAGTAGCGTAACCGACAGCCAGGGAAGAACGGTAGTTCTTGTCCTTGATGTAAGTCTTCAAGTCACGGACAGCAGCCTTGACGTAAGCCATGGACGCAGTGTTGTTGACCGCATCCGCAACCTCGTTACCGGCGAAGAAACCAATGACGTTGGGGTAGGGAGCGAGGGTGTCCACGACCTGAGAGTAACGGGTGAACAACTCGGCGTTCCAGGAAGGGTCGGATGAGACGATGGACTCATCGGGAGAGGACAAATCACTGATAACGTAGATTCCAGCGTCGGCGAGGGCATTCATGCAGTCATCGTGAGACTGGTTCGGGTTGATGGCGTAAGTACGAACGACGTTGGTACGGAGCGAGAGCAGGTATGGGATATCACGTTCGCAAGTGGCGGCATCGACGAGGGGATCGACGTAGCTATCGCTGCTACCAGACTTGGAAGTACCATCGTAATTGGCCTGGTAGGCAACACCACGAATGGAGAACTCAGTGCCATTGTTGGAATAGAAGAACTTCTTGCCCTTGACCTCAATGGAGGGGATAGAGCTTTTGGCCAGGGCAGCGCCCACAAGGGACAAGCCAGCGAGAATGGAATACTTCATTATGTATTGTCAAGCTCGAAGCGAGTGTCGAGGAAGACTGAAAAAAGAATGACTGAAAAACAACGAGAGTCGAGAGAAATTCTGAGGGGGAAGAGGGAGAAGAAGAGTAAAAAAAGGGAATGGAGGTGGAAGGGAGCGGAAGGGAAGGACCACCACGACCACCACGACCCTTCAGGCAAATCCACAACTTCCCTTCTTCTTCTCTTTCTTCTCCACCTCCACTCATTCACCATTCACAATTCTCCTACACTTACATCACCTTCTGGACGCATCATCATGTGGGCTGTGTCGGTGGGTGCACCGCAAATCACTTTGCAACAAATTCCAATAAAAAAGGCTTGTCAGACTCCCGGCCCTGTCTCCGTAACGTGGGTACTTCTCATGCATGCTCCACACTGATATTGATCCTTTCCCTCTGACTATTGTGGGCCTCCACCCAGGTCCCTGGTTTCTTTCATCCAATCATTTCAATACCCTTGAGACACAATGGCTCCACGTCAATCTCCACTTCGATAGCGCCAGGGACCATTCAGGGTCTTTCAACAGGGCAATGGTGGAGATAGAAGAACCCTGAATGGCTGGGGTCGAAAGAACCCGCCCATCATTGTCGACGCTGGTTGGCCACTTCGCCTGGTTTTGCTTCCTTCGAAAAGGAGCTGCACTGTTATCGGGAATGCCACTAGACCCGGTCACGCACCATGCCATACCCAATCGGGCCTTCTCTGCCCCTGCTCCCATGCATGGGTTGTTGATGCTTGTCTCGCCAAGGTCGATCGCTGCGCGTATGATGCCGACTGGAATCCACCAAGAATGGTTCGGAGCGTTATTTTCGTTCGCATACCTGATGACTATGTATCTACAAGCTGGGCCAGCTCACAAAGAATCCTATTAAAAGGAGAGACCAGACCCCGGCACCATCCTGACTCAAGGTCACACTCGCTCGCACCCTAGCGCGAAATAATCTCACATTCTCCTCCTGGGATAGTGTCCGTGCTCTAGTTAATCTCGACGAGACAAGACTGCCCAGCAAAGTCTGGAAGGCTTGCAGAGCTTGTCTCGGTCGCACGTCCCCGCCCACTTTCAGTACGGAGTACGGAGTACTCGCGCAGTATTTCAGATGGCATTTCCCGCGGTCCAAACTTTCGAATGCTCCAGAGTCCCTGAGTCCCTGCATCTAACCTAACTTTCCTAGGCAGACACTTTTTTTTGCCCATAGCTTGGACCCTTCGAAAGCCCTGAGAAGGAAAAAGCCCGCAAAATCACAGACACGCAAGTCAATGTGGAGTCCCTTGTGGGCTGGTCCCGCATCTCCCGCTTCCCCGGGAGAAAAGAAGGCTGGGCGCAAAAGAACAATGTACTCCATACTCCGTAGGGGGTTGATCATTAAGATGATGTCTACGGGAATGAGATTGCGCAAGGCGACACAGCATGCGTGGTCCAAGAAGCAAAATATAACTGGGGGTGTGGCCGCTTCACCCCTGACGATCGCGGGTCAAACGGGCCAGTCAAAAAATCACAAAACATCCCATCTAAATAATTCGACACCGCGTGCTTAAACACACAGGCCCGCTCCTTCGAATATGGTTCGATAGCCACGAATGAGGGCTCCATTGACTCCATTTGCTATCGACCAAGCTTTTTAGCGTGGGAATGGTGCTGCCTTGCGATCCGTTTTCGGGGCTGATCTGTCAGAAGTGACGTAGTTTCGCCTTGCAAGGGTTGTTCTGTTTTGATTTCGATCGTCAGGATCGGGGCGATGGTATCGTGGCCCCTGTGTTTCTTTTGGTCCTGGGGGCGAACCTGGCGTGTTCAGAGGTCCATTTCACTCAATTGGTCTGCCAGTGGTGCCAGCATGGTTCAACTACGGAGTACTATAGAATGATATCTCCTATGGAGTTTGCCAGCCACCATTAGTTCGATCAGTATACGGACAACAGCAGACATTCCATGTGGCAGAACCGGCACCTACTACTTACGAGGTAGACATAACGAGAAATCATCCATCTCACATCTTCAGTCGCTAATAGTCAACCTCATGCCAATGTCAGATTCAAGTCAAGAAACCACCTGGGCATAATCCGACTCAGATGAGCACATCGAAGGATATATTTCAGATTGTTCGCTTCAGGTTCAATCAATGGATGCTAGCAGGTGGAAACTGAGGGTTTGAAATGGATACTAGTCTTCAGGTTCTTCAAGTGATGCTGTCCTGGTGTTGCGAAAGCCGAATGACCTCGGGACCTCAAGTTGCTAGTAAAGAAGACAACGCTATTATTATCTATTTATTTTTCTGTAGAACATCATTGATAGCTTGAATGGCCACTAACTAGTAGTAGCAAGTCATGAGGTCCGGTAGAACACTCGTTCGATGGATCTTATCAGACAGGGGCTACTATATGGAAGAGTAGTAGTAGTAGTAGTAGTAGTAGTGTAGGTGCTCGGCTAGCATAGTTCGTCTTATGAACTCTACTACCCAGGTGGGCTTGTGGTTTAATAAATATAAAAGAAAAGATATTATTTGCTTTGTTTATAACTCGATTTAGGTCAGCTTGGAAAGATTCAAGTTGCGCTTGTTGTCGGGTGTGTAAGGTCCCAAAGTCGATTTCAACTTGAACCCCGCCGGCCTTCCAAGGTTCATGGAGCCCTGGAGTTGGAACTTGAACTTGAAGCCCAGAAGTTGACCTCGGGAGCCTTGGAAGAGATATATCAGTCGCGTAAAATTGAACCTTCCACCTGGGCAAGGTTGAACTTCAACTTGAACCTTGGAAGTTGAAGGTTTATCATGTTATTCGTGAATATATATATTACCACCAGGGAAGAGAGCACACGGGCACTACTATATAGTAGTATGAATTTTGCCAGAGTACCTTGAAGGTTGTCTACCTAGGTACGTGTTCCAAAAGCAGAGGTCCTAGATTCCAAGTTCGAAGGCAGAGGACTTGCATGAACCCTGGGAAAAGACGAACCTACTAACAATGCAAGAAAAATGCAGTTTCTAAAAAGGTTCTTAGGCTAACACTCCTGAAAAAGAGATTCTACTAGACCCTCCATGGCAGCTGCTGCTATGGGGGGGGGGGGGGTTCGCCTGACTGCTTGGTTGCCTCTTTTCACAACCTACGATCGCAAAGTCAGAACCTCAAACCAGGATGAATTTAAACTATGTGTGTAAGGTTGTGGGGGCTAGAGCTAAGAATCAATTAGAATCAACGCCAAGAATAATCGACTGTTCTAAGGAGAGCTTTAAAAAACAAGGCATTGCAAAGACCAAGCTTAAACATTGTTTCGTCTCCGCTGTAGGCAGCAACAATAACAACACAACCAAAAGATTCCTAGGGCCAGCCCCGGGCACCACCAGAATAAAGATGGCTGAGGCACCCAGTTTTATTCCTTGACAAATTCTCAGCCCTACGACCATCTCCCCACCCTATTCAGCAGAGCAGCTTCACAGGCCCTTTCAACAGATTGTTTAAGCTCTTTCAGGCTCCGATGGGCACTAACCAACACAGCAATGCAGTTGCTGACACCGCTGATTTTCACCCCAGGGCATCCAGACCTGCAACGGCCCTTCACCGACAGTGACAGCTGTGGCTGAGAACAGAACCTGCCCAGTCCAGTCCAGTCTAGTCCAGCACATGTCTGTCTGGTTTTCCCCAGCGATCGTGATCGTCGAAAAGAACAGCCACCGACGTACTCGTATCGCGACCGATAGAAGCCTCCACTACCCCAATGGACTCAGGACTGGGTGCCTCTGACAACCTTGGAATATATTGACATCAACTTCCAAGGTTGAACAGCCCACCTATGCTTCATTCTGGCATCGCTACTGTGCATTTCAGCATGCAGCACAGCAAACAGCAAGTGAATACTTTCACGTGATTCCACATGTGGCGCGCAATTTCACGGATTTTGCGAGTTTCCAGCGATTCCACCTGTGGCAGAGTTCCAGGGGGGACAGTGCACGGCCTTGGATTCGCTGAAAGAGTGGGCCACGAAATGAAGGGCCATCTTTCCATCACCAATCAGTGTGGTGCAATCGGGGACCGCCGTGTGCCACAATTATTGTATCGTCATCATCGTCACCATCGATCAGAGCACAGTCGCAGCCGCCATCGCACCGTTTGCTCCAAACAGAGAGCGATCTGATGTCAGAGTTTTGACGTTGAATGGTGCCAAGACAAACTAGATGGCAAGCTTCATCGAAGCATTCATTGCCCGTCTTGGGATTCTTGGAATTGTTAAAGTTCCTTGGTAAAGACATGTTTCGCCATGTTCTTTCAGGCTTGGCTTGGCTTTTTCTTTCCGACCTGCCAACGCATCCTCGTCCACCAACGTCAGAGCAGAGGAAGTCTGCAAAACCTGCCAGCATCTACACAATCAGGACTATTCGCATTCAGACCAGTTAATTAAGGTCTTCCACCCTCCTCCTACTACTACTATATGCAAAACTAAGCCAAAATCTCGCGAAACCAACTTGTTCCATGCCAAGCTTCTTTTCCCCCACAGCACTCCGATCGCCCCTGGATGATTGTGGCTGTGTTACCTCGCGAATAATTGAATTCCACTTCCACCGACTCTAACTCTTTCGTCCTGCAATCTTGCACGCTCCTTGACTATCCTCTCCTTTTTCGCTCTCATTGAATTCTCTTTCTTTCTTTTTTGCCACTCTTTTTTCCCACTCGCCCACATTCATTCTGCAGTCACTCGCTTGTCTTTGTTGACTTTCGCACTCCTTCTCGCACCCTCCCCTTGCTTGGCCTGCTGCGAAACTCCACTTCTGTCTTTTTTTTCTCTCTGCGCCCAAGTCAAGCAAAAGAAATAACAAGAAGAAGAATTCGATTTCCTTTGAACTCTGCCCCCTCCGAATTCTTTTAGTTCCTGCTTTCTAAGAATCGAACTGTGGCGGCAGCTGAGCCACGCTGAGACTCCGTACCCTCTCCACCAACCCAGCTGTGTATGGCTTTGTTAGGTTGAACCCATTTCCCCAAACGCGTAAGTGATTTCGTTGGAGCCCACGTTGATTCGGTCTGGTACTGGTACTGGTACTGGTCGTGGCCGCCTAATATTGGCTCAGCCTCGTGTCCATTCAACTCTTCCTTATACTCAGGCTCCGCCTGGGCTTGAACTGAACTGAATGAACGCCCAACCGTGTCGCATACCAAGCCTCATCGTCTACAAGGAACCAAGACTAATCAACCACGCTCTCAGAATCTACCAAACCATCAAGATCATTCAATCTTCACCACTACTTTCAAAATGCGTAAGTTCACAAATGCCGAGACAGATGCAGATGCAAGCCCTATATCAAAACAACCAGAGAGAGAGAGAGAGAGAGAGAGAGAGAGAGAGAGAGAGAGAGAGAGAGAGAGAGAGACTCTATCTCCCCATCGACGAAAGACTCTACCAAACTAACAATACTCCAGATATCTACCGCCGACAAGCCCGCAATCTAGCCTGGTATGACCAAGATGGCGAACCATCCTCGCACAACCCTTTCAAGAAATTCCGCCGTCGCCCACGCCGCACCCACTCGATCCAACTGGAAGAGCAACGCGGTGCGTCCAGAAGCATGGGCGATTTAAGCACATTCGAAGACCAACGCCGCCGCGCAGAAATGAACAACGGCCTCACCGGCCCCGAGCACTCGGACACATTCCCTCCCGAATCCGCAGGAAGTGGCGTGAGTCCTTCATCGTTCCAACATGCTGCAACCGCAGCCGGCGCAAATGATCACCAGCATCAATTCTCAACCCCCGAGCAAGGACCCGAACCATCTATGCGAAGCCAGGATCCAATTAATGTTTCTTCGTCGCGGGGGTTGGATCTCGAGGAGGAGAGTGGTGTCGGTGCTGGGGCAGTAAAACCAAGATCGAGGTTTTTGGGCAAGTTTAGGCGCCAGAAGACTCAAGGGGATGCCGAAGAGTTCAAGGATGGAGAGGATGTTGAGGCTGATGGGCCGACTTTTACGGTTGCGTCGCAGCTGCGCGCGACTATCCTCAATTCTTGGATCAATGTTCTTATTTTTGCGGCGCCGGCTGGAAGTAGGTTTTTCCCTTCTTGTTTTGCCCTGAGATCGAGTATGCTGACTTTTTACTGTTTTAGTTGCGCTTTATTGCGTGGATGCTAATCCCATTGCCATTTTCGTTGTCAACTTTATTGCTATTATGTGAGTTCGAGTTCGAGCCCGCTCATCGTGGACACGAGAAAGGAAGAAGAAAGAAAAATGCATGCTAATGACCGGTGATACAGTCCTCTTGCAGCCATGCTGAGCTATGCGACAGAAGAGATTGCGATGCGGTATGTTCATCATCTCAGAATCGAATACAAGCACAAGATGGTGTAGATCATACTAACCACGCACCGTAGGACTGGTGAAACAATCGGTGGATTGCTAAATGCTTCATTCGGGTAAGTCTTGCGTCACAGCTCAGTCCATTCGGATAATCCTCTAATGCCAAAATTTACAGTAACGCCGTTGAACTAATCGTCGCCATCATTGCCCTGGTCAAGAGAGAAGTTATCATCGTCCAAACCTCTCTGATCGGCAGTATGCTATCGAATCTGCTCCTCGTCATGGGAATGTGTTTCTTCTTCGGCGGAATCAATCGCATGGAGCAGCACTTCAACGTTGTCGTCGCGCAAACCGCAGCCAGTCTGCTCGCCCTCGCTGTTAGCAGTCTGATCATTCCAACTGCATTCAAATCGTGGTCTGAAGGTATGTCCTGTCTTTGCACCCATTACCCATCTCCCCTCTCTTATCCCTGCAAATCCGAACAACACAACTAATCAGTCCAATCCAACCCAACCAGGCAACAAAGACAAAGTCGCTCCTCTCTCCCGAGGAACCAGTGTCCTCCTCCTAATCACCTACGGCTGCTACCTCTTCTTCCAACTGAAGTCCCACGCCGCCATGTACAACGAACCAAGCAAGAAAGTCGAGAAACGCCGCCGCAAGCCCTCTGAAGGCGACCTGTCGCGCGGACTGGCGAAGATCGGCGACGCAGCCGCGAAGCAGATCGGCGGCGAGAATGCGCAGAACATGGAACTACAGATACCGGATGATGAGCCTGAGCAGCCTCAGTTGACTGTTTTCACCGCGTTGTTAACTCTTTTCCTGTCGACTGCGCTTGTTGCTGTTTGTGCTGAGTTCATGGTGAGTTCTCCTGTGTCTGCTGTGTCAGATGGGATGGCCGACAACGATTTAATACTAATGCTCTATTGTGCTAGGTTGACTCCATCGATGGCCTGACCAAGAACGGCGGCATCAGCGATACTTTTGTCGGATTGATTCTCCTACCTATTGTTGGTAATGCGGCGGAGCATGCTACGGCTGTGACTGTTGCTTGCAAGGATAAGATGGATCTGGCCATTGGTGTTGCTGTAGGATCTAGTATGCAGATTGCACTGCTTGTTCTGCCGCTTATTGTTGTTCTTGGATGGATTATTGGTATGTTATTCAAAAGAACCCCCCCCCCCCGGATAGAAATAAGGAGAACTAACTCACAATGATCTCAGGTGTCGAAGACATGACCCTTGGTTTCGATGGTTTCCAGGTCATTATACTCTTCGTCGCTGTCCTCTTGGTACGCCCCTCCCTCCTTACAAACGCAGGACGAGTTGTGCAATTCTGACTAATATACAAGGTCAACTACCTTATCGGAGACGGCAAATCTCACTGGCTTGAGGGTATCTTGCTTATGATGATGTACCTAATTATCGCCCTTGCTGCTTGGTACGTCATACGCGCTCGCCGGGGCACACCGACCCTTCCATTCCAAATTATATGCGCATATGCTAATCTTCCCAGGTTCTTCTGATGCGCTCCGCGAGCCATTGGACATGACATTTATCTCTAGGTAATCTCTAAACTGGGCGGTTCATTCTCTATCTGCTCTACTTATTTTGTACTGTGTCTTACTTTACCTTACTTCACTTCTTGGGGCGACATCTTTGAAAATACCAAATCTCTAATCTGGGTACCCTTTCTCACGTACCATACCATCCATATATCTATCCTATCCTATCCTTGCATGTACATGTGCACCCGCCCAATGATACTTGAGCACGAGTAGCCAGTTTTCCGCCCAAGCTTCAACAAATCGATCAACGCCCGGGCGAGCAACCCCCTATCCTCGGCATTAGATACCTAATCCATGCTGCATACTGCCAGTGCACAAATCTAATCTCACTTACCCCATACTCTTAGCCCAGCTTAGTCCAAATCAAATCACCGACACGGCCCACTACTAGTACCTACTTGTGGTAAACAAGGTTCCCTCCTGCATGTAACCCCTCCCTGCACCCCAACCCCAACCGCCACTGCCACAAGTCCGGGCCGGATGAAGCCAAGCAGAATAGCCTAAACAAAAACAGCCGGGATAAATAAGGCCGAAGTACCTCCATACGTACGTACTAGCTCCAAAGAATGCACGTACTAGCTACGAGTAGTTAGTACCTTTGACGGCAGGACCGGGCCTGATTCCGAACAGGACAGCAGGCCTAAGCCCTAGTGAGAGTGAGGGTGAGCCCCAGCCTCGCGGCAGAATTACCCTCGCAAGCGAAATCAACACTGCCTGCCACCTGCCACCTGCCCATTGAGAACAGAACCAAGCCATGCCTAAGACGGTAACCGGGCCGGCGGAACCGCATTAAGGCATTTACCGGCGGCACGATTGGTTTGGGATTGGTTTGTACGAGTATTCGAACTGGAGGCGTTAGATTGGACCGCGATTAAGTACGGAGTACATTGATTAAATAACCGGGCTTCTAGAAGAATGTTCAAGTTGGTGGAAGATGAATGGATAGCCCTCTATGTAGATCGATCGGGGTCTCTTGCTTTGTTGGTACACATACGTACTATGTAAGGACCCGGAAGGTCGGAGGGAAATTACCCTAACTAATGATATTTACGGATATAGTATGTGCTTGAATTGTTTGTGGCTTTGTTTGCTTTCAACTTGAAGTTGTTCCCATGGTCTCAGGTACTCCTAATTCTGCGTTTGTGTTTGGGTTTGCTTTCGCCGGATGGTGAGCGGCATACTATCGTACATACTAGCTACACATACAACTCCCCTAGCAATCGGAATCGAATCTACCGATCAATCTAGTACTAGCTACTTGTACATACACGCTTAGTTTAACTAGTCGCTGTATTGTGACCTCACCTGTTACCCTGTATGATGATTCCAATGTATGATATCATCCCCAACCCAGCCAAGATCAGGAACGAAAAAAAAGAAAGCAAAAACCAGGAACTCAGAATCAGGCACAGCACCACAAGCAGAATCACAGCAGAACCAGACTTCCACCTCCAACCCCCCCTATTCCCATTACACATAACCCCCACGGGGCGGAGGGGACACGGCTCACTCGGGGTGTCACGGGTCCCAAAAAACCATCGGGCAGAAATCGGCTCGGTCGGGATCCCACGCAAAAAAATTTCATTCTTTCTTTTACCCGAACCGATGTGGGGTGGAATCTTGATTCCGAGCGAATATTGCCCGTTTTGAACATAATGGATACACAACCTGGTCATGAATGATGGGGGTGAGCATGAGCATGAGCATGAGCATGGGGGTTACAGGGTCCAGTTTTTGAATTTATCGTGGGATGGATAGCTTTTGTCCCCATTCCAAAGGTTTTTAGGGTGCTTTTTCTAGGGTGTTTGTGAGAATGAGGATTCGGGGGAAGGGTACGGAGTACGGAGTACCTCTCTCAAAGTTCTCTCTCGCCCTCCATCTACCCCGTACCTACTGCGTTTGTTCATAACTCCCTCTGATTTGAACAGGGGGGTTCTGCTACCTCTCGTAGACCAGACGAAGCAGGAAGGCGGGGTGTAGTCCAACCCCAGACCCCAAATCCAACCCAGCCCAACTCAACTTAAACCCAAATCTAAATCCCAGAGGCAAAGAAAGCCAAATCCGAATTTAAACTCCAACCTCCAACTGAACAAGGACATCAAGCCGAGTGAGCGCGGATATGAAAGTAAGACTAGAGTGGGAAAGGAAGGCTTGGCGCGGCTTCCTTTGCTTGGCTCATTGCGGGCTGGTTTGGTTTCGTTCTGGGTCAGGTCTGTTTGGCTCTGCTCTGTTCTGCTCGGGGACGATCCGATCGGTTAAACTACGAGTATGGACAAAGTACGAGCACTCGTACGCACATCATTTCAATTTACGGGTCGGGGGAGAAACGGGGAAACTTGACGGGACGGAAAAATTCAATTCACATAGGCTACGACGTGGAGGCGTTGGCTTTGGGAGGAGCTCAAAATAGTTCCTATTCGGGCCAATTTGCGCCGACCGATTCGGTAGTCCGGAGCGCGGCACGGGATGCCCGTTTGATCGGGTGAAAAGCCGAGGGAAAGGAAGGGAATGGGAATGGGGATATGGAGTGCCAGTGATTGATGAAGGAAGGAAGGGATGGAGTGGAGAACTATGATGAACTTGAACATGTTTCCCAGAACCTGGAATACCTTGCCTCTATATGTGTATGTACTATGACAAGGCGCAAGGGTGGACATACATAATGGGTCATCGTTCATTGGGGGAGAGGATTGGATCGATCGGAAAACGGAGTGCGAGATTGAGATTGGGAGACGAGCTGAAGTCAGGTCCAGGGGTCGTCGGGTCTTTGTGTTCAGCAGGCGATCGTATTTTTTATTTTTTTTATTTATCTTTCAAGCATGTATTGAACAGGATTGCCTTTTTTTCATTTTACTATTTTCCCCGACTCTATTTCGCGGAGTCGTCATAGCAGAGACCCGGGCCCGATGTCATAGGTTCGGGTAGACTGAGGATGGACACTGAAGGAAGGGTCAGCTGAGTGACGGCCAAGAAAGGAACGGAAGAATTGAAACGGCTTGTGCACGTCCCCGAGACGAGACCGGACCGGAAGGACGGCGTGGTAGGATACATCGCATCCCATGGCGTAGTTACCATATCCAGTATCCATAGGGTAGGTACTACCGCTGTTAGGCGAGGTGACTTCGGACTACGGCGCACTGAGGAAGTGTACGAGAGGATTCCGATGACCATGGCCATAGCCATAGGCGTTTAATATTACTCCGTACTCCGTAAGTAATGACAGTGCAATAAGCTGGGGCTGCTTGAATTTCCCTTTTAAGCTCGTCGGGTCCACAGGGCGTTTTTGTCCTTTCGGATTTGCATTTTCTTTTTCGTGCCTGGTCGGATATCCACCGGGGAAAAATCAAGGGGTCCACTCTGACACGAGGCAAAAGGAATTCCCGGTTTATGACGATAGTAGGTTGTTGGTCTGAGTATACTAGAGTACTATGTGTGTAGGTGAAGTGCAGGAGACGTGAAGGTACTCATACAAGGTCAAAATCATTAATACTATATCTACACCGCTACCTCACTCATTACCAAGGATCTTCTTCAGTCTACAATACTCGTCTATGCTTCATCGGCCCATAACCGACTTACCTAATGTGAATTGAGCAAATGCGGGGTTGGCCGGGGTCGGTTCGCTGGCGCTTCGGAGGCTGGGGACCAATCAGAACTCCAGCCGGACGGGGCCGAAAGTGTACGGGTCGGCCGTGGGGGAACTCGGTGTATGACTTTCCCGTACCTGGGAAAACTAGGAGCCGTGTGTGGTGGTGATGATGGTAGGTTGGCATTGTGGATGGTGTTGTCTTGGTGCGTGATACAAGGGTGCTGATACAAGTGTACTACAACAGCAACAACAATGATGGCTAACACGAGACAAAGGAAATCATCAATACCTACGGTCCTCCATATGTACTCTGCCTGATGCTGATGCCTCGGATCGCCGATGCGGTCGGCCTCGGCTCATCTGCAGCCACCCATCATCGCTATGTCACGATGCACTGAGCCAGCTCCGTGATGCATCGGTCATATTCCGTTGGTCTACCAAGCAACCAATCCTCCCGACGAGAGTGTGGCAAAGGGGGGTGAAGAAGAGAGAGCCAAGGGCAGCACGGACAAGCAACCGTGACACGGCGACCGCCGCCCCAAGTTTAGATCAGTTCGGTTCAGTTTAGTTCAGTCCAATCCAATCCAATCCAGTCCAGTCCGGTCGAACTGTACCTCCAACCCGTCATGGCCGATCCTGGCCGCCACAATGGAGAAAGAGGTAGCGACTCACAGCACAATTGAATGTAACTTCCCGGAGAAGAGGAACGAGGATCAATTCGCGGATCGCGGTGCTCTCCCCGCGGGGAGGTCCGGGGGGGGTCAGGGACCCGCGACGATTGGGCGCCTCCTCCTCCTCGTCTTTCCCCCTTGCTTTTTTTGGTTGGAAAAAAAAAGAAAAGAAAATTAAAATAAAATTTCTTTTTCCATTCTTCATTTTCGTCCACTCGGCGCCGGGGAAGAGAGAGTCCGGGGTGGTGGATGGTGCGGAATTGAGAAAGTGGAATACCCGAGGGATCACGGATTACCAGAGTACAGATTACCATGATGTTCAGTGGTAGGATAGGGTCACGGACACAAGACCGCTGTCACGGTCTCTTTGGCTCCATCTCATCTCCAATCCAATCCAATCCAATCCAATACCGAGAAGCTTCCCCTCACTGGACCCGAACCTGACCCATGTGGGTTTCATCAGAGCCCTACCGAGCCTGGCGGGTATAGCCTCCTCACGAGGGAAGGGGAAGAGGGCTACCGTTGCAGGAGTGGAGTGGGCATGGTAGAGGAAGTACCTAATAAAAAAAAGGAAGGGGAAAAGAAAGAAAAAAAAAGCATGTACGAGTATGGACACAGTGTATGGAGTACTCTCCGACTCTCCGGTCGTCCCGCTTGCCTGTTCAGGAGTTCCCGACCGGGAAATGGGGGCGCGGTGATGGGGGAAAGAAAAGAAAAGAGAAAAGAAAGAATTATGGAGACGGTGGCTTCTTTGGGTCCGCGTGAGAATCCGATCCAGCACAATTGCCGATCGGGCATCATCCAGCCGTGGCAGGGTTCAATGGGAGCAGAAAACCCGCCGACGCCGGGACGACCTAGAAGGAATGACATATGGCAGATGTTCTGTAGGCAGAGTACAGACTACTCTGTACTTTGACATGGAGAGAAAGAGAGATTGCAATTCGGGCTCTTGAACCGGGCTGGGTACGACGTGGAATGTTCCACACGGCTGGTTGCTGTTCCGGTGCTTCGGTCGGCGAGAGGAGGGGAGAATCGGGTGATCATGAGATCAGGGTAGGTAATAGGTAATAGGTAATCGGTTAGTATGGTAATGGCCTGTGTGTGGGAAGTATAATAGGATATAGAAGTTGACATCCTATAGTGTAGTATACTAGCATATTAGTATACTACACTATAGCTTCCGCTATACCTCAGTATCGCTAGTAGTAGACATAGGTATACACATAGGTATAGGCATACGGAATGCGTATACAGAATGCTGTATACCTATATCCTCTGCTATGCCTTCATGATATCCCCACAAACCGGGGCTCCACTCTCCACGAATCGCGTCCTTGCATACTCCGTAGGCACCTCCGCAATTTCAATTTCCAATTCCCCAGCGGCTCTCGGCTGCTTGTTTTATTTTATTTTATTTTTTATTTTTCCTTTTTTCCTTTCCCCGTTCTCGACTCCGTTCCCTCCCGAGTTACCACTGTTACTGGTTACCACCACTGGCCACTCGCTCTGCCGACGGCTGCCCCGACTTTTTACTTTCTTTCTCCCCCACACTCCGCTTCGACTTTATTCTCGGCTTTGGGTCTTTGGGTCTTTGGGTCTTTTGGGCCTTTGGGGTCTTTTTGGGTTCTCTTGCTTCTCTCCTCTCCTCTTTGCTTCCTATTTGACTCGACCTTCCCCCCCCTTCCCCCATTTCTCTCCCCTTTCGGCATCTTCCTGTTCAACCCTCCTTGCCAACCTGCTATAATAACAGCCAACAACAATAACGGATCGGTGAGTCCTGTTCTGTGCGCTCGGCATATGCAATGCTGATGCGGTGTTTCGCAAAGCCGAATCCTCGTTCCCTCCATTTCCCCCATTCTCCCCCATTGCCGCCTGACACTTCCCTCCCCAGCCCGGCCGAAAAGTGTCACATACTCCCGAACCACCACCACCACTTCCCCTTCTCACCTACCTTCTTTCTTCAACCACACTTTACAATCACCCTCACAATCCATGGGATACCGATCCTGATCCCCGCTATTCGAAGTTGTCACTTCCGCAGACCTCGGGTCTGCTTAATTCACTATGCGATCCAGCATCGCTTGCGCTCGGTGCCGGCGTAGTAAGATCAAGTGCGTCAATGCCGGCATCGACACCACCTGCCGCGCTTGCGAATCCTCCGGTCGAGAATGTGTCTACCCAACCCCCGCCATCGGTGTGAGTGGCGCAAAGCGCGACTTGGCTGCCCTGGCCGACGGCGACGATCGGAATGGTGACTGGGATGGCCCGAAACGCCAGCGCTCGCGCAAACTAACTGGCTTGTCGGGCGCCTCCGCCGGTGCCAAAGCCGGTCTCGACGCCCTCGATGCCTCCGTCTTGACCACCAAGGTCTGGGAATCCGTCTTCGATCTCTTCCAATCTCACTTTGCGACTCTTCTTCCCTTCCTACATCCCGCGACCTTCCTCGGCCAGATTCGGCAACTCTCTACACCCGCTCCGCCACTTGCGCCAATCGATGGGATCGATGCCGCGCGAAATAATTCCGGTCTGAAGACAGACCCGTCTTCTTCTCTCATTCCGTTAGGTGTTTTGGCCCTGACAGCCCGCTTCCACCCGCCGCTGGTCGCCTACCACTCCCCGGCCTCCCCCGGACATACTTCGAACCCCGTCGCGGCATCCGAATACTATGCAACAGCACTCCGCAGCCGGCTGGCCGGTCTCGAGGGAGTTAGCCTGGCCATGCCCGATCTGGCACGGGTTCAAGCGCTGCTAATGTTGGCCCTGCATGAGTGGGGCATGTGTCGCGGCAAGAGCGCCTGGGTGTATGTTGGAATGGCCATTCGTCTGGCCCAGGCCATGGGCTTGCCCTTTGAATTGGAGAATGAGTTTCCCCCGCGTGATATGTCCCGCTGCTCCCCCGGCTTCAAGATGGAGGCAGATCACTTTGGTGTTCGTCGCCGTTCAGAGGCCAAGGAGGCGACCTCCGACGATATCATTGCTCAAGAAACCAAGCGCCGAACCTTCTGGGCCTGTTTTACCCTGGACCGATGCCTCAGTAGTGGAAAATATCGCCCCCGCATGATTCGCGTCAAAGAGCTCGGAATTCAATTGCCGAGTGATAATGCATTTGCCTTCGGCGAGCGGGTACGAACGGCCCGACTTAACGAGCCGACGGCTCGCCGACCACCAAGCTTTGGTGCACAGGGGGTTCAGATCCCAAGCATCCGCCAAAGTATAGGGGGCTTCAATGATGAGAAACTTCCTCCTACTAACGGAACCCCGGACCCCAAGGCATGGTCTCCCATCTCACGCCGTAAGGACTCGAGCGAGGACGATGTGGATCGATGGGAGGTTGGTGCTGAGGAGTCGGTCCTCAGCCGAGTGATTCGTATCATTCGTATCTGGGGCAGCATTGCCAAGTGGTCTTGCGCTGGCGGTCGACGAAACGAGCAATACCCCCCCATGGCACCCGGAATCGCGATTCGCCTCGCTTCGAATGCAATTAAATGAATTCCAGGATAGCCTTTCCCGAAACCTGCAGTATTCACTGCGAAATACTGATACCCACATCATGTACAAGACTACACTGGCACCATACACCGTCATGCACGTTGTATACTTCCTGTCTGTCATTGTGCTTCACCGAGCATATATCCCCTTCTTGCCCCTTCGCTGCAACGAGCCATCTGGTCCCCTTGACGAGCCCTTGTTCCCCTCGGACAAGGTGAATGGCCCTCCCGATGGTTTCTGGCGTGACAGCTCCCGTGAATTATTCAAGGCCGCGCGTCAGATGATTGATCTGGTGGCCACCTGTCAAGGACGTGGCGCTCTAGTGGAGAACCCACTCGTGGGCTTCGCTATTTACAATGCTGCCTTCATCGGAGTATACGGTACGCACTTCACTCACATGGACACGGAGGGCTTGATGGGGCCCAAGGCTCCTCCCGCAAGTCACGATAGCCCCCAGCCCGGCGCTTCACAGGTGCGGAAAGCTCTCGATATCCTCCGGGAGACGCGACCTCGCTTGCGAATGGCCGTAGGATGGTTCCGTACCTTGAATCGCCTCCACAGCTACTTCTCCAAGGTCAAGCGTGACTTCCGTCGCTACTCACGCAATCGACTGGACAGCATGTCTGATGCCTCGGACCACGCCATGGCCAATGGGGTGCGACCGGTTCGCGATGGGGGTATCGGGGGTGGCCTGGAGGAGTTCAGGCTTCTCGAGAAGCTCTTCCTGGACTTTGGATCGATCGAAGATCAACTCAATGAGCCTGGATTCGACGACGAGGGCACTGCCATTGCCATCACCGGAGAGCCAATGATGCAAGAGCGCTCCGCCAATCTCAGTGATGCAGGAAGCAACGCCGTCAAGAGCGAACTAGGCGATGTGAGCGACCAGCCCCTAGACGGAGCCGGTGGTCGTCGCGAGTCATGGGTGCCAATCAACAGCCCCGGCTTCCCTCCACCAGGCCATGAAGGAGACCGTCGACCCAGCCTCCCTCTGCCCAACAGCCGTCCCATGCCATCACAATCACCATACTCCCTCCCATCCCTCCAACAACACCACCCAGACGGACCCATGTACACATCGTCTCCTCCAAACCTTCCCTCCATAGCAGCAACCACTCAATCGCCGTCCCAATACCTCACTGCCACATCCGGCAACCGTCTTCAACCCATCAACTCCTGGCTCCCCTCTCGCCCCTCCGTACCACCCCCTCCATACTCCCAGTCTCTACCCCCTATCAACGCCACCGCTGCTTCTCCGCACAGCCTGGCTGTCCTACCACCTCCACCCCCAGTCGCCCAGCTCGCGCCATCTCCGCCTCTCACCTCCACCGATGGGCCGGACTCGAGCATGCTGTCAACCTGCTTAGCTGGTGACGATGTCATCGCTTTCTTGGATGGCTGCGAATGGTCACAGATCTCTCTCAACGCACCATCTGAAGTGGGTATCCCTGTTGGTTGGCTGAGTGCGGTCTGGACGCAATTCACTCGGTAAATGCTGCGGCCTTGGTCCCGGAATCTACTCTTGAATCCTTCCAGATTTGTCTCTCGGGTCAGCAATTGACGCCGGCATTTCTCTTTGTCTGTACTATTATTCTTATTTTTTTACGACTTTCCGTCCTTACGTCTCACGTATGTACGACTATCTTCCACGAATTCGCTGGCGACATGGAGAGGATGACATGATAGGGCAGGGCATGGTATAGTATGTTTCGGTACATTACCATGTCTTGCTTTATTTTGATGTGGCATGAGCAGCTCAGTTCTTCTCAGCCAACACACAAAAACCATCAGGAATCGACGCGATGATGGCTTGGAGCCGGTTGATCTATGTTTTTTTTTTACCCTACCTTTTCTCAGATCACTCTGGAGAAGGAGAAGGAGTGCATACATCGACCGCCACTATCGGATTGGCAAGAACTTACCATAGCTACACTTACTACCTATGGTACTGCCTTGATCAATTCACATCATCCATCACCTTGCTTCTTGCTCTCTTTCCCTCGCAATCCTCCTCCTTCTCTGATTATTGTCTTATCTCTGTCTCGTTCCGGCGCAGCTATGGTGGTCTTTTTTGTCCTGGCCTGGCTTTCCCTGTCTCATCCTTTTGGATCTGGCTTGTTCTTCCTGTTTATCCATAATTTGATTTGATTTGATTTCCTTGTTTAGTACCAACGGTACCTGGCTGGATTGGATCGGATTGGATTGGATCGGATTGGATTGGGTTTGGTTTGGTTCGGATTGGTAGGGTTGGGTAGGAATGGAAATGAAAACCAGCGTATATCCCTTTTCCTACCACGATGTTCTGCTCTGCGCTCTTTGTTTCGAGCTTTTGATTTTCCTTGGCCGTTTGATTCCGTTTTGAAGCTCTGTTTCGTTGTACCAGCCGATATCGATTGCTGTTTCGAGCGTGCGCTCCCCTTTTATTTATTTCTCTTGTCAGGGTTTTCTTTTCTTGAGGTTTCTTCAATGGTTTTCCTTTGTTGGGTTGGGATCCCGACCTCTTGTGTGTGTCGTGGAATGTGATTATGACGAGCTACGGCGTTTAGCTCTGAGGAATTTATTTTCCGGGCCGGTTGGCCTTTTTTTCTTTTCCCTATTTATACCTTTGCTTTCTGTTGTAAGTTCTCTTTCGTTCTCCCTTATAGTAGGTACTAGATGCCTACGTACTATGAGGAAAGGAATTGTAGGCTTGTGGTTTTGGATATTTGGGTGCAAAGCCATGACCAAGCTTCATAGTTGACGAGTAATCAATCAGCATCAGCGGGAATGCAGCAGCCAGTATTTCAGGTTTCATTTCACTCCCCTCAGTGAGCTCTTCACGCCCCACAGCTGAGCCATGATCTACATATTCGACCAGTTCGCGTGAAGTCAACTTATGCAATCGCGCGATCTGAGCGGCAGCATGCATACAAGAGACAAATCAACCTTGAGAGTTGGCTTCCACCCCGGCATTCCAGTTTGCATTTACCCTATAATACCTTATAGCCGAGCCATAATACGTGCATATACGAGAGGGATGGATTTCTCTAATTTTTTCAAGTTTGTATTCCAAGGTAATTAACACTAGGTAGTAATCCCAAGCCAACTTGAACCAGCATCATAAATATTCCTCGCGACTAATTTATTTCATCGCGATTCCCTTTTTTTCCGCTGTTCGAAGTCAAAGCTGCATGAACCTTGTTGTCGTTTTCGAAAACATTCGGGTGAAATGTTTCTACATAGTATTTAGATGACCTTGCCCGGTGGGTGTTTGAGATACTTGCCAAGGGCATCATTTAGTAAGAGCGGCATTATGTCAGGTAGATGAGGTCTTCAGGTCGTAACCGATTAAGTTGCCGAGTACACTAGTTCCACTGTCTTTCGGTCTCGTTACTAGTAGTTAAATAAGTGGTATCAGCGACCTTTGAGGTCATGCGCTTATTTGAGCTTTTGACGGTATACTGTACCGCCCAGTCATGGGAGTCGAAGCTCAGCACTGGCACGTCAGGATACTAATAAGAGAAAAAAAAATAATGCAAACGAGTATATCTGTAAATTAGCTGGCTTGGGAGGTTTGGGAATTCAAAAATTCTAGATTTTATAGACCGATATGAGTCATGATTTAATTTACGATTGATCATGATGTTTTGCAAACATTTGAGAAATAAAGACATGTTGAGTATTTAGATAAAAAAATTTTGAACGGTGCTCGCCTTGAGACTTGCGCAATTTGGAGCTCCTGGCTGAAGGAAATCCAGTTGGGCCCATAGAAGGATTTCCACCTTAGCATGATCTTGGGATTCATGGTCTGGATTGATCTGACTCATTTGACCTCATTGATTTTATTTTGACATTTGAGCGTCGATTGGCTTGGTCATCTTTTTTGCCTCCTCTTTTTGAATTAGTTGAAGAATCATTGGTCAATTCAAACTTGATCTTTCAGGGGCATTCAAAATCTGTGAAGAGTATTTGATTGCGCATGGGAGCTCAAATGGGAAGCTTCAAGAATCCTTACTACTTCCGCCCCCATTTCGCTAGGTATTGCTCGGACATCCACAAGCGTAGTATTTTCGGCTTTCTTGCTCTAGTGGAACAGGCATTATCCTTATCATTTAATTAAGGCTCTCATAAAGATTCATAGCTTATGAATGTAGTGGATTCTTGTAGTTTAGTCCCGTCGCTACTGTTTGTTATGTGAGACTTCCTCTGACTCACCATTGTGAGACCAAGGACAATACTAGAATGAGAACAGCCCTACAACTTCCCTCCCTTCCCACCCCAAGATTTCCTCCTTTCCACTCCTACCAAAAACCATTTTGCCCCTCGATCATCCATTCAACAATGGAAGCGATCAAGCAAGTATTCACAACGTGCAAGGCTGAGGGCCGCGCAGCTCTGGTCACATATGTCACAGCTGGATTTCCCACAATTCGCGATACACCTGAAATTATGCTGTCAATGCAAGCTGGTGGCTCAGGTAAATCTCACAGTGTTGACGTTCATTCAGACACACGCTAATATGGCCATCCACAGACATCATCGAGCTCGGCATCCCCTTCACAGATCCTCTCACTGACGGCCTGACTATTCAGAAGTCACATGCCCAAGCGCTTGTCAATGGTGTTCGAATCCCTACCATAATGCAAATGGTTCGAGATGCACGGGGGCTGGGACTTATCGCCCCTGTGTTGCTCATGGGTTACTACAACCCCGTCCGGGCCTACGGAGAGGCGAAGTTTTTGAAAGACTGTCGAGCAGCTGGAGTAAACGGGTTCATTATCGTGGACCTACCTCCCGAGGAAGCTGTTCGGTTTAGGAATCTGTGCAAGGTGGAAGAGTGAGTCAGAGGACAAGGCAACGGTGTGAAAATTGTACACTAATCCTCTGCGCAGACTATCATACATTCCTCTGGTCGCACCATCGACAGCCGACAGTCGTATGGAGATGCTTTGCGGTATCGCTGACTCCTTCATCTATGTTGCCTCCAAGATGGGAGTGACTGGGGTAGCCAAGGGGCTGGATACCGGACTGGAGGACCTTCTGAACCGAGTGCACCGCTATACCAAAGGCTCTGTACCAGCTGCGGTTGGATTTGGGATCAGTACCCGTGAGCATTTTGTCAACGTTGCCCATATTGCAGAGGGAGTCGTCATCGGCAGTAAAGTTATCGAGGTACTACAAGAAGCACCTAAAGGTACTGGCGCTGAGAAGGTCAAAGAGTACTGTCTCAAGGTTTCAGGTCGCAAAGAGCCTCGCAGCATCACGCCTCTTCAAGATCTCAAGACTGGCACCACAGAGGCTAGTCAACAGAGCATCAACAATCAAAGCGCACTTGGAGGCCAAGACCGTATCACGCCTATGGGTGACAACACCCGATTCGGCCAATTCGGTGGCCAATATGTGCCCGAGGCCCTGATGGAATGCCTCACCGAATTGGAGACTGGCTTCGACAAAGCGTCCGCCGATCCAACTTTCTGGGAAGAGATTCGCTCCTACGCCTCATACACCAACCGCCCTTCCTCCCTTCACCAAGCATCCCGTCTCAGCAAGCATGCTGGTGGTGCCCGCATCTGGCTAAAGCGAGAAGACCTGAATCACACCGGCAGCCACAAAATCAACAATGCCCTTGGGCAAGTCCTCCTTGCCCGGCGACTTGGAAAGACATCTATAATTGCCGAGACAGGTGCAGGTCAGCACGGAGTGGCCACCGCGACACTTTGCGCGCTACTCGGTCTCAAATGTACGATTTTCATGGGCGCAGAGGACGTGGAGCGACAAGCGTTGAATGTTTTCCGCATCAAATTGCTCGGTGCTACGGTCGTTCCTGTGCCTGGGGCGCATCCCGGTGATGGAGGCACACTTCGAGACGCGGTGAATCAAGCTTTCAGAACCTGGGTTACTGATCTTAAGACGACGCATTTCGTCATTGGATCTGCTTTTGGACCGCATCCCTATCCGACTATTGTTCGCACTTTGCAGTCTGTTATTGGAGAGGAGACGCGTTCGCAGTTTATGGAGGAGATGAATGGGAAGCTTCCTGACGCGGTCGTTGCTTGCGTTGGCGGAGGGTCAAATGCGGCGGGGATGTTCTACCCTTTCTTGAACGATAGCTCGGTGAAGCTTATTGGTGTTGAGGCCGGTGGCGATGGTTCTTCAAATGGTCGACATGCAGCGACACTGGCTAGAGGCTCAGTGGGTGTGCTACACGGAGTGAAAACATATGTCCTCCAAGACGATGACGGGCAGATCATTTCTACACACTCTGTATCGGCTGGGCTGGATTATCCCGGAGTTGGACCTGAGTTGTCTAATTGGAAGGAATCTGGCCGGGCTACTTTTGTCGCTGCTGATGATAAGGAGGCACTCGATGCGTTCCGACTCTTGAGTGAAACGGAGGGAATTATCCCTGCCCTGGAGAGTGCGCACGCTGTCGCTGGTGCTGTGAAGGTGGCCAGGGGTCTCGGCCCTGACAAAGATCTTGTAATTTGTCTGAGTGGAAGAGGAGACAAGGATGTACAGCAGGTGTCTAAAATGTTGCCAGGTTTGATGCCTGCCGAGACAAATTAGAGCGTCTGTACTTTGAAATATGAAAATTTCTTGTCCACTTGAAGACTTTCCAAGTCTCCTTTTGCCCCTACACATGTTCTTCTTAGTATTGTTTATGCTTCGGCACTTTCAAGCTAGTACTCTGTAGTGAGGAAATACTGGAAGTTAGTATGTAACTCGAGATTTCATAGCTTTGCGTGCTGACAACCTTGAAAAACATACATGAATGTTTAGGGTCCACTAATTATTATATGAATATTACGGGGTAGAAATAAAATATTAATACCTTCGTGCAGGCAAATCAACTGCCGTCTGTAGCAATCCCACGAACTTTTCACTCGTCGACAAGCTTCTCTCCTTCTTCGCTGGACGATATGCTAGAGACTTGAATTCCCCGAATAGCATGTCCTTTCCACATCAGCAGCATAACGAAGAAGTAAGAGAAGATCGCAAAGAACGCCATCATTCCATAAACCCAGCCAACATCTACAGCTTCGACCCAGGGATTAATATAGAAGCTGATGGTGAGACCATAAACGATACGGTAGGCCCCGATCACAATGCCGGCTTCGGCAGGGTATCGTGTGAAGCATTCCACAACATAGTTGACGGTGACGGGCACACTAGCCAAAGAGCCGATAGTGACTAAAAAGACCGCAAGCGCAAGTACCATGTAATGCAGGTGGTACTGCAGTGCAGCACCGAAGATGCCCAACCCAATAGGGTTGATGACTAAACTTGGCAGCCAGAGGACGTGAAGACGGTACTCGGGCTTCCATGAGCCACCGTTCCAACGTTTGGCTAGGGCAAGCGGGATGCGATCGTTGAGATAGTGTCCATAGAACTGGACAAAGATAATACCGATCCAGTGGCAGAAGGTAAAAGCCGCATTTTGCTTGAGCGTGAAGCCGTAGCCACCAGCTGCGACCGGTTTCTGAAGCCAAACAGGTGTGAGGGCGTTGACGCCGACGTAGAAGCCGAAGGAAATGAGAGTGAATATGCCCATGATTATCGTGACGGGGCATATTCCGATGAGGAAAGGAGTAATTCCGATTTTAGCCTGTCTTTGGTTAGAGGATGTGGATATTCCATGGCCTGCTAGAGGTGCTGAGACGTACCGTTTCCTTCCAGGTTGTCGGGAATACAACACTTTGTCCGAAGAAGAATGTCGCAAGGCGTTTCGCAACAAGGCCCTGTGGGATCTCAGGGTTTCTTTCGAAATTTACCCTGTCGAACCCAGTTTCCTCAAGCAGACAAAAGCAGCAAATAAGCGTGAAGCCGAGCAGACCGACCGTCCACCAGAACTCGACGGGAAAAAAGGCATTAGCGGAAATGAATCCGGAGAAAGTTGGGCCGGCAATAGTGCCGAAGAGAAAGGCCATATGCAACGCCATGAATGCGCGACCACGTTGATGCAGGAAGAACAGATCAGTCACGATGCGCGGGCCTAGGGTTGTCGGTACTGCTCCGAAGAACCCTGCAAACAATCGCGAAATGATGTACGGAATATAGTCATTAGGGTGGGTCATGACAGCTCCCCAGATCTGGCAAACAAGCGTGAAAAGAATGCACCAAAAGATCACGGAGCTGCGGCCTAGAACGTGTGAGATCGGTGCAAAGAAGAATGGACCGGCGGCCATGCCAGCCAATGCAGCGGAGTTCTATACCCCTGAGTCAGTCTTTTGACGAAATTTCTTCACGCGAGAGGAGACAGATAAACTAAGTCATCAGTACATACCGCGTAAGACTCTTGCAGTTTCGTCTTTTTATACAATTCCTCCTGGTCAGCAAGGTTAAGCTGGCCTGATAGAGGCGCGATGGCGCCAGAGAAAGATGCCAGGCATAACACGGAAAGAATCAAATATTTCTTTCCAGAGGACCAATTCTATGTGTTGTGATGTGAGCATATTTTCGTTATGAGCCCTAGATTTGAATATTCAGGACATTCGCGAGCGACGACCATGACATACCAGAGGATCTCGGGGGTGGGTACTGGGTTTGGGGATTAGGACGAGGTGCACATCGTGCGCGCCGGCGGCGGGCGACGACGCGGAAGTCTCGATATCCTTGGAGTCCTTCGCGTCCATGACAATCGGTCGTTTCGAAGGTTAGTTGCTCGTGTGCAGATGGATAAGCTGCATCAAAGGCGCCAGCTGGGCGCAGAACGGAGAGAGCTAGTAAGGAGCTAAGGGGGGGGGGAACTTCCGATTCTCCGGCCAGCTCTCATTTGTTTTTTTATGCGCCAAAGAAGATTGACGGCTTGGCGGTCTAGTGCCGAGAAACCCATTTGACCTTTATGAGACGCGTCACCTTTGAAGGATTGGCCCAGAGCATTCGGTCGCATATATAGAGTGCCCTGGCTTGTCTATTGATTCGGTTTTGTCTAAGAAACGATTCACGCTAATACTATTCTACTTGTCAGTAGATGGCTTGGGCTAGTGACTTGGCCAGGAAGCTTGGCTCTCCACGAAACAGTTTTGGGTCATCAATACGAGATCGGTGGAGATGCGGATACCCCTGATCGGGTTCAACTTTGGGGGACAGATGCGTAACCAACACAGCTTGGCAAAATCTTTCTATTGTGTGGCTAGGTAATAGGTCGCCATGCGATGGCATAAAGGGACTGGTTTTCAGCATTAGCCGAGATTATCACCATCTCGGTAATTGAGGAGGCCGATCGCGGTGGCAGCTGTCGATACAATCCACCGCGGACATATCCAGACCCACACACTCGTGGGCACGAGACCTGAAAGTCACTCATCCGCCAGTGATAAACATACTCTGGAATAGGATCATACAAAGGATTAAAGTCAATTTCTCGTCTGGAAATCCCTGCTCGTAGGCTGCACAAAAAATATTTACCGCTGATTGGAAATAGGGTAATGCCGATCGCGGAGCAGTCGTCCTTACTTGTACGAGTGGTCGACCGATCTACCCCAATCATCCATCAAAGCAAAGCAGAGAAAAGAATATCATGAAGTTGTTTAGTGTGTACTAGAAATATACTAGTAGTGTATCGATTCTAACTTCAAGATTATTAGATTTTTACGACCACTTTGCCTCGCTACCACTACTATTGCATTGCTGTATATTATGATGTTTCAGCAAACACTGGGCAACAGGTTCGAAAATGAGACAAACTTCACGTAACTAAAGATACTAGTATTTCGAATGGATTTTTATACATCGATTTCCTGTGTTTTTAATTTGCATCCTTTTGAATTGACTTTAGACCAGGGTTTGGACCATGGACCGACTTAAATAAAGTAGGCTCTTATCAAGTACGAAACAGACTAGTTAAGGGTCACGCTACACAGTATGACTAGCGCTCACTAAAGTAAGTCAAGTTTGACTCAGAGGCTAGAAGGACCTCAATCATCCACTTTGACAAGATCAAAGTCCTCTTCAGCTCAACCCAACTGCAACGGCGAGCTCGCAATCGGCCCGAAGTGGGGTTTGAAGGTGGACTTCGGCGTGTTGAGCCGTCGCCGAAGTCGCGCGCCCTACAAAACTGCTCGAGTCACGAAATTTGTGATCGTCTCACAAGAGTTGTAGTTTTTCATTCCGATGCCAAAAAAAAACTTGAAAACTCAAAAAACCATATTATGAAAGTCTTGATAAGCTTTTTATATTCACTGCTCTATATTATTGCCTCCCAACTCACCTCGCCAAAATGCATCACATCGGCGGCGACGCAGATTTGGAGTCCCAAAAACCCTCCCCGCAATTGAGTTCCCCTCACGATTCAGACACAGACGAAGAGTATAAACCAGCACCACCAGCATCACCCGGATATGCTCTTGCTTTCTGGCGAAAAAGCCTTATTTTGTTTGTTGTCAGCTGGATGACGTTGGCGGTTACATTTTCCAGTACTTCGTTGCTTCCCGCGACTCCTGAGATCGCAACTGAGTTTGGGACTACAACGGAGATTCTTAACGTTATCAATGCCGGAGTACTGATTGCTATGGGCTTTTCTTCGTTCATCTGGGGTCCCATAACGAACATTTTTGGGCGTCGGATGGCTTATAACGCAGCCATCATCATCCTTTGCGGATGTTCGGCAGGGACTGCCGTTGCGATTAACTTGCACATGTTCATCGCTATGCGACTTCTCAGCGGATTCACTGGGACTTTTTTCATGGTTGCTGGGCAAACTATTATTGCTGATATTTTTGAGCCAGTCAGTTTCAAGATATATTCCGTCCATTCCAATAACTATAGCTAATATTTTGTCAGGTCGTCCGTGGAACTGCAGTCGGGTTTATGATGGTTGGATCAGTCAGTGGGCCTGCCATCGGTAAGCTTCTTTGATACGTTTGAATTATTGCTGCTATAGATAGACTGACAGTTTCACAGGCCCCTGTATCGGTGGAATTATCGTTACCTTTTCCCAGTGGCGCATTATCTACTGGCTTCAATTCGGCATGACTTTACTTGGCCTCGTTCTTTCCATTCTTTTTGTGCCAAAAATTGGGGAAAAGAGCACCTCCACTTCAGGACAGTCACGAAACATATCTCGTATTTTGAGAATGTTCAACCCTCTCCTCATTTTTCGCCCATTCATCTACCCAAACGTGTTTCTGTCTGTGAGTGAAGGTCCCTCCCATTCCTCTTTAAATCGATTGCGGACCTGACCATTGTAGCACCTCACCTGTGGCCTTCTCGCCACCTTCCAATACGCGATTCTTACCTCTGCTCGCTCAATCTTCAACCCGCGCTTCAACCTGACTACTCCCCTCGTTAGCGGTCTATTCTATCTCTCGCCGGGAATAGGCTTCTTGATAGGAAGTGTTGTTGGCGGAAAATTGTCCGATCGCGCAGTCAAGAAGTGGATTGTCAAGCGTAATGGGATACGCCTCCCTCAAGATCGACTAAACAGCGGCCTCATTACTTTGATCGTTGTACTCCCTGCTTCGACACTGATCTATGCATGGACTTTGCAACAAGAAGTAGGCGGAATGCCTGTGCCGGTCATCAGTGCTTTTGCGGCAGGTGTTGGATTGCTCGGAACATTTAATGGGCTTAACACATATTCAGCTGGTATGTATTATTGCGGAAGAATGGCAAGTTGACCCTTACTGATCGTGATTTACAGAGGTCATGCCGCATCTCCGATCGGAAGTGATTAGCGGCAAATACGTTGTGCAGTATATATTCGCTGCCGCCGCGACAGCAGCAGTTGAACCATTGATCAATTCTATCGGGGTGGGCTGGACATTTACAATCTGTGAGTTTGGATCATCTGTCGGCTCGTTAAGGATCCGAGGTCTAACGCAATTCCAGGTGTCTTTTTTGCCCTCATCGGCGGGCTTTTTGTTTGGATCATTACGAAGTGGGGAATTAACATGCAAAGATGGGTTGAAGAAAAATTGGGCGAGGACGAAAAGCCAACATAATCACCAAGACGCATTATTTGACCAACTTATTAGCGACATAGCAGCTGCATCATAGATTTGGACAGAGGGGGGTTCGGGACATGACTTGACGAGATAGATTAATACAGAACGAGTATAATTTTTGAACGAATTATATGGGACTGAGAATCCGTCCTTTAAACATAATCTATGGTGAAATCCCTCAAACACCAGTAGTATGTCAACTGTCAATCGAGATGCCTTTCAGACCAGAGGGTAAGGTAACGAATACCAAAGCTCTTGTTTGGGCTTAATGCACACTTCTCGTCTTTAAACCCTTGCAAATGCAGATCGACAGAAATAGCCGTGAAATATCATCTGTTTTCACTTCGAGTGATGAGTCAATTTGCAGCATCCAGCTTGTGAAAACTACTTACAACATGTCGAGAGTCGCTTTTACTGGTCTCCACTCCAATACCGAAACACCGCCGTTATTGGTGGAATGACCGATGTCACATCGGCGGTGACAACCGAAAGCCTCGGCGCATCTGAAAGCATCGCCGACCGCATGGCATCTCCCCTTCCTTCCATCTTCGCACTGACCAATCCCGGGTGTAACAATGAGAATGACGAGATGACACAATCCGTAGGGCTGAAGCGGCGCTCACTGTTCGAAGATGAAGACGAAGATAACGGGCGCCAACAACGAAGGAAGTTTGTCGCGTAAGTGCTCCCATCTCGGTCTCCACACAAACCCCAGAGCAAAACGAACGATTACTCACCTATCGCAGCTGTCAGAGATGCCATGCGCACAAAATCAAATGCTCCGGTGATTTGCCCTGCAGCAAGTGTCGCGCTGTCGGCTGTGCAGATGACTGTGCCTATGCCCCACGAGACCGACAGGTCAAAGTGAGCGAGAAGTATGACGTCGAGCAATGTGAGCCGTGGAGAGCCCCGCTAAAAGAATGTTCTTTCAATCTATAGTTATCTGGATCAGATTCTAGCGGAAAATCGGCGCCTGAAGGAACAATCGGTTACTTCGGCCGACGGGGCCGGCGTCAACGAGCCTCCACAAGCAGAACGGTATGCCCTACCCCATTTAAGTTCCTGTTTGGTGCCATAGTATAGTATATTACGATGGTGCAAGTAAAGGAAGAGTCCAGTGCTGAATAAAGAGAAATAGAGGCCCCTCTCGACCAGCTGATACAGCGGACAACACAAGTATTCAAAATCCCATCATCGGTGACCGAGCCTGGTTCCACCGCTATGATCCCTCCTCGCCACCTATCTATATCGGTGAAGCAGCATGTTCGGCTTTCGCCACGCGCTTCCGACGATTTCTCACAGGGAACAATGCCACAGCGCATATTACCCGAACACAATGGGAGCGCGAGGAGACGATTGCAGCTGCCGCCAACGAGACAAATGTCCAATGGCCGAGCTTACACCATGCGCGGTTACTGGTGCGCATTGCGATCCATCAGATCGGATACCTGTACCACTTGATGATGCGCAAATCTACTCTTGACAGGCTTGAGGAGATCTATCTAACGGGGGACTTTGATTGCACTGCGAACAAGTGCAAATTCTTTGCCCTTTTCGCTTTTGGACAGGCTTATTCCATTCGGTCTGAACCGAGCCCTGGCTTGCGAGTTCCCGGAACCGCATATTTTGCAAAGGCTATGAGCTTGGTGCAGATTCTTCCTGAGAGAACCAGTATCACGCACCTGGAGACTCTATTGACTCTTGTAAGTGTGATTAGACAGGTTTTTATGACTCTTTTCTACAGAAACCTAACCATCTGTACAGTCTCTATTCTCATACTACCTCAACCGACGGCACTCAGCCTATGTCCTGATCGGAAATGCAATGCGCATGGGTCTCACAATAGGGCTTAATCATAACATCCCCGAATCCCAACTCATCGACCCCGTTGAACGCCAGCACCGCATTGAGATCTGGTGGACAATCTATATCTTTGACCGAATGTGGGGGTCCAAGATGGGTCTACCAATGCAAATACTCGACGAAGACATCCACGTCGACATGCCGAGTCCAATTACTCCGCACTGGCGCCACGAAGAAGAACTTTCAGATACAGAATACATGACCGCAAATATCCAACTCGCCCGTATAGTCGGCGAGACGATCTCCAAGCTCTACAGTCGACGAAAATACCAAGAGACGTTTCTCCAACGCGTACAGAAACTCCTCAAAGCGCTCAAGAACTGGGTCGATACCCTTCCCGAAAGCTTACGATTGAATATGGAAGACCTTGAGTCGAGCAAAAAACCCATTGTCTCGCTCCATATGGCATTTAATCAATGTGTGATTCTAACTACCAGGCCAACACTCCTTCACCTCCTCATCACCCTCCATAAGAAGAAAGAGAAGAGCAGTGCAACAAGCAACGGCATAGCACCAAACGATGCCGCAACTGGTCAAATTGAAGAACCAATCGTCTCTCAACCAGTCCTCACGCTCAGCGAAGCATGTATCCATGCCGCAAGACATTCCCACTCAATGATCCTAACTCGCTGGATAAACGGTACAATGCCGACATTCGGTTACTTCCACGCCCACTACCTCTTCTCATCAGCACTCATCCTCGCCATGTCCAGTTTTGTACCCATCGGCAATCCAAACGACATGAGCTGTTTCGACTCCGCCCTCGATCTCTTGCGCTCGATGTCTGAAAATGGAAATCTCGCCGCAGCCGAGTTCTACCATAACCTCGAGCAGGTGAAAATGTGCCTGGACACGTATCGCGGTATACCACCTCGACCGCGACGCAACTATGCCGTGAGTAGTAGCAGCAGCACTGGCAGCGTTGCTGCTGGTATTGGCAGTGGCAGTGGCATTGGCATGAACAGCGGTGTTGGCATCCACACCGCGGAAAAAGTACCCACCGAATTCACCAGCAACGCCATTGGAAATCCACCAGGGGCATTCCCTGCCATGCCATCGCTCTCGATCTCGCTTCTGCCCCCACATCATTCACATTCTAATTCTACACCCGCCCAGACAGCTGCAGGACCAGGGGCAAGTGCAGCATCAACACCAGGCCTATCGGCAGAAAATGAACATTTACTCACCGGATCTGCACTGGCGCCACCCCCGCCGTCATCCACGCACACAACGTCGGAGCCATATACATTCCCGGCGCGTGAAACGATAAGCGGGTACACTACACAGATGGCATTTTTGGAGCCTACGATGCAGGACTTTTTGGCGCAGTCGGATATTGACCTCGGGCTTTTGCATCCGGTTGATACTTTTCTTAGCGAGGCGGAGAATTTGTATACTTGTCATGAGCTTTGAAAAATTGGCGGCTGGGCAGGTGGGCATGTATAGTACTACTAGTACTAGTACTAGCACCTATCCATGGATACGGGCCCGGGAGTTCCGGGATTCTGCTACTAGTAGTATGGGTACCTACCCGTGGACTTGGTAGGGGTGGGGGAGGAGGGGCTGGGCTTGGGACTAGCGGTCTGGTCTCACCGTGGATCATGGACTACTACTGGACGAGTATTTGTGATCTGTAATGTCTATTTTTGCTTTTTGCTTTCAGGATTTCTCTTTGCACTGAAGCGAATATACAGTCGTTGTTTGTCGAATTTGAATTATTCCAAAGTTATTTCGATGTATGTAGCGCAGGGCAAAGATATTCCAAGATTAATGATTATGATAATTAGTAAGGTCGTTGATGTGTTAGTGTTTATCTCGTCAGCCATGCACGCATGTCCCTGCTTCAACCAAAGATTTTGAGAAGAGTGGCAGCCCTGGAGTAATCTGCACAACCAAGCCCAATTGGATAAGCAATGGTCGGACTTTACTAGAGTCAGTGAATTTGGTGGTTACTAAATTTAGTATGCCTAATGAACAAGATTTCAGTATGGGGCGGAATGATATCGCTGAATACTGCACTAGAATCAACAACGTTTTCAAATAGGCAAGAACAGTCCTGAAATATGCAAGGGGTAGCAAATGAAAACCTAGACCTCGGCGAAAACCCAAGCCAAGGGGTAGCATACACGCCAGCCCGCCCACCCATCCACTCCGGAACAACACCCCAAAACAAAATGTATCCAAAACGATGGGGTAAACCATGTTTGGTAGAAACAACACCGCCCAGTAGCGAAGAAAGATGACGAGAGAAAGAAGCAAGGTATGGATCCAAAGGGCAACCGGCATGGGTTTGATCCATATGTTGAGGTCCAATGCGGAGCCTCGAAAGCCAGGATGAGCATGATGGCAAGGCCAACTTTGACAGTAGAGCCCAATATCACGGTTCCGATTTCGATTCTGCAGGAGAGCAGAAAGGTGAGACTGAGTCCCAGAACCTAGAAATCGAAGTCAATTTCCAGGGAGAATTTCGGTCCATGCCGAGAAAGGATGTCCATACAGACAAGCCAGGCTCGGTGTGCAGAAGGATCTCTGCCCGACATGGCATAGAGCCAGTGGACAGCCTTCCGAACCTTCTCCGCGAGCCCGATAGCCTCGGGGGTTCCGGGTAGAGTTCTGGCGAAGAGCTCAACAAGGATAACCGTTGCGGATTGCATGACGTAGTGGAGAACACACCACCAGGGCGAAGCCTCATATAACCAGTTGACGTCGGGTTCCTCGGGTAGGATGTCTAACATCTGCTGCGCAGATTCCACGCACGTTGTTGCCATTATATCACACACGGAGCTCGGGGAGGGTGTGCCGAGGACTTGATGTGCTAGACGGCGGAGACACGGTTGCGAGATAACAAGCTTAGTGGTGTAGAAGTGGAAAGCTAGGCTGACGCGCTGGCGGATGAGAGGACGCGCATTGTCGAAGTCGCCGAACTGAAACTCCGCTGGAAGACGGGAGAGCCAATTGTCAGCAGTGGTGTTGAAGTTAGAGATTGCCACTTCCATCTCCAACCACGACCGCCGTGTCCCTGCCCCGGGTGCGTACAAGGTTTCGATTGCCTCCCGCATTAAAGTCGCCAAATCTACCACATAAAGAAAATAAAGGGAGATATTTGGTGATAGGGGTTCCGCTATCGGCTGGGGCGTTTGCTCGGCGCCTGTGCCTGACGACACGGTTACCGAAGAGGCCACGCTAGACCCAGGGGTGATGGGATCGGAGGAGGTGAGAAGAGAGGCTAACAAATTGACCCGGGCTTTGTAGTTGGTGATAAACTGAGTTACTCCTTCATCCCAAAAGTCCTCTTCGCGATATGGAACGGGAAGGGGCGTGGTGCAAAAGATGTCGCCGGTGCTGGGGGGCCGCCCTGTCATCACGCATAGCACAGTATCCAACGCAAATAATGCCCACCACACGCGGTATCGAGTTTCCTTTGATAGATGGGCAACACTTTCCGTCTCGCTACGGAGATTGAGTCCCATAGCCACTGCTGAGCGAATCGCTGTCCCGATGATACTCCAGGACCTAATGAAATAAAGAGTCGATTAGGCAAACCCACCACCAAAAGAGCAAAAAAAAAATAGAGAGCCATCAAATGGAGACACACCTGTTTACCTGTCCCGTCGACAAGAGGTAAAATGCGGCTAGACCCTCTACCTGCACCTGCTGAAGGTTTGGATGGTCTAACAACACGACGCTGCCCACGCCTAATCGCCATGCCCGAGCAAAGTAGGCCAAGTGATCAGTATAGTTCCCCTGGGGATGACTTTGAAGCAGATGGGAGTGTTTTGCTGCGATGGCAAACACGAGGTTGAGCACGGCTGTCCATCGCTTCCCGGGTCGCACGTTAGAATTCGTGTAGAAGGACCGGTATTGGCTGAGAAAAATCTCCTTGCCGATGATGGGGAAATCAGGATGAATGGTTTGGAAATAGCTTTCGACGAGCTTATCGGCAATCTGCTGGGGCGGTCGAACTGAAACGTCAATATCGTCAGGGATAGGGATGTCCGAGTCATCTAGAAAGTAATTGAGAGATGAGATCGATGGTCGATCGGGGGATGTCTCCGACGGGGGTGAGAGCGCCTTGATCTAGGTCGCGCTTGAGTCTGTACAACCATGCCACCTCTGAGTGCTCCCCAACAAATCCCATCGCCTGGGATGCTTCATCGCGGTTGAAATCCTCCTCGGTATGGTCTCTGGCGATTAGCGGGTCTCCTGTTCTTCCAGAATCGGTTCGAGTGGCCGAAGATCCGGGGGACTGGTCATGGTTAGACGGGATCACATGTTAGGGAGAGAAATGACAATGGAAACAATGAGACAATGGAACAGTGAGACGCAGGAAATGAACATAACGAAATGGTTTCAGGTCAAGGTTTGGAGAGGGGAGGGGGGAGAGATGTGAAGGGGGCGTGGAATCTCACTCTGACTAATAGACCACCAAGGGCCTGATCAACGTGCTGTGCGGATGTTGAGTCCAGGCGTGGGTACAGATCTCGTAGCAAGCTTTCGTAGTTATGAACTTGTGCTGATAGATCTTTTAGTTCTCTACTCTCTTGGTTAGATGACGATCACACATCCCATGAAGCGCCAACACGCACTTGACCATCTTTTCTCGTTTCCGATCGCCATAGGAACATCGGGTACTACTATCCTGACAGCGCTGACAGGAGGGGCGATGTCCGCTGCATTTGGCCTTTTGATCGCGACAGTTTTCACAGGCCCTACTGACGCGGCCACTGGTAGTGTAGCTACTCAGGATAAACCGAACGAGGAATCGGGACCTTTGCGTTCATAGGCCGCTGGCCTGGGTTGGAACCCGAACGGTCATCGCCAGGGATAGGGTCCATAATAACCCGGAACCCAGACGCCTGGGTCTGGGTATGGCCTAGACTGACCTGATCGTAGACGATTGAAGCTGACTCGTGCTCCGAGATGCTCGGCCCTGGTTCGGGATGAGACGGGCGTCGGGAGAAACTGTCGCTCAAGACACGACAATTTGTGGGTTGTGTTGGTGCAGCTGGTGGGAAAGGGTATACAAGAAAGCACCATTTGAGCCTAGCGGGTTTGGCAGAAGAAAAGGGAAAGGCCAAAAGGAGTAGCCCTAGAAAAAAATGCCAGGGCTGTACGAGTACCTATAGCCATGCACCCCGCGATAGTAAATTTTTTTTTTCCTTGATTTTTCCCTCTTATTTTCCCAATTGCTCCTAGAGCAGTTTTGGGAGTTCGTGGGGACCCGTATACGGGACAAGTTCACGCAATGGGTTAGCAAAATGGAGTGTGGATATGGTCTCGCGAAATGCTGCGCTGTGGTATGTCGGATGTGAGAGCCGTCGTGTTTTGCCACTTTAGCCCGATCGAGCCCCCTAAGTACTAGAGTGGCGCTCTGGTAATTTGTCACCGATGATATGTCGCAAGGAGACGAGTTGTATGCAGATAGTGGATTCTTTTCTAGTAACATCATTTTGTTTAATCAGCTTAATTCTTATTTCGTCCATTCTTGGTGACGAGTAGACGAGGTCATTGTATTCGAAGAAATAGGGTGACAAGATACTCGCAGGAACACCTTGAGCTTGTCCTGGACTGTCCTGGCTTGTCAAAATACACAAAGCTCCGTGCTTTTGACAAATCTGCAATCACTTGTCTCGTGAATACAGCGATGCTCACAGTCAAAGCTCGTTTCGACCTGGGGCATGGACATGACCAGATTGATAGCTAGCTCGCAGGTTTCTCGTTCTGCACTTGGCGTCCAAATGCTGCCCGAGTCGATACACAAATCCGTAGTCATAACAAATTTCCCATCAGGTGCTCCACCGGTGTAATATGGAAAGCCTATACTCGGTTCGGCCTTTCTCTCAAGCTTTGTCTTAGCTTCACGCAAGCTGCCCTTGCTGGTAGAAGCCCTTTTCTAGTCAGTGAGCACAAGGAGGCAATGCGCTGTCGCCGGTAGGTATGAGTGTGTCTTTGAAAGCAGCCAGTTGAATAATAGCCTTCGCCATTCCAACCCTGGGGCTTGCACATGTACCGGGCCCGCAGCACATCCCCCTTGAGATAATTCCACCATCAACAAAAACCCTGATAGCTTCGTTGATTTTTCATCACTCGAACGTGGTCGTTGGTTCTTGATTGGTAGCCTCATAATCAAGATAACTCACTCTTCTTCTTCTTCTTCCCCCTTCACAATTCGACATTTGGTGGTGCTGACCTTCAGCCGAACGAATCCGATCCGCGAGAAGACTTTGTCATTTCCCCTCGACACAGCGCAGGGGGATCAACCCAATCGAATTGCATCCCATACACAACAAGTATTCTGCTTCGAGATATCTTGGTGCGGTTCCAACGATACCAAAAGGCTTTTGTTGAGTGTCGAGTCTACTCAGGAAGGACGCCGCTTGGCTGAGCGGAGTTTTGACACGCAAGACTACAGGCCGGTAATCTGTTGGGGTTGAGAGCAAAACACAGGAACCTTACTTGAACCAATAACAATATGATAGTCAGCCATATCTAAGGTGATTATTTTGGCTGGGATTACTGATGAAATCGGTAAGTCATGGGACCTCGCGGAGTCAGGGGAGAGGAGCCGTCAAGGGCACCCGGCGACCACGGCTGAAGCGTTCGGTTTGTCTGGTTCTCGCCTCCGTCACAATTGGCTTCGCTGAAACTAATGGATATAGCCACAGGATGTTTTGTCTCGAACTCGAGTCTCTCACAGCGGAATCCGATCGTAGCTGACGACCCTGACGAAGCCAACGTAACACGCATCAACCTGCAACGTGACGCCGATCGACCCCAGATACCCATGTCAGACCCGAGCATTCATCTGCTCATTTGCATGGCGGAAATAATTACCCTTGAGGGTTACTCAGTGTTATGGGGGTCCAACGCATCTGTCATACTGAGTATGACTCCCATGTCGATGACACTTCGCCGAGCTTGATAAAGGTCCCCACGAGTGCACCCCCCAACGGCCGGTCAAATAGTTCTGACCTTCACAAAGCGTTTATTCACGGGAGACAGAAGCCTCAATTTATAGCCTGCGGTGATGACTTCGGATGCCCGTGTCTTGGTGTCAGCGGCGCTCATCTGCACCCAAACAAATAACATCGGGTGGAGTTGCGCCTCAACACCATGGAAACGGCGACCAGCTAGGTCCAATAATTGACTTGTGGTCTGTACTTCATAGCGACAAGGGCGTATAAACACTTTGTGGGTGGGTGTTGCGAATGTCAAACTGCAGCCCAGTTACAGCATTTCATGTGGTCTGCGTTAGACCTTTGGAAGCCGATGCCACTAACGCATTAAGATCCACCGAACAGAAAAAGAAAAATCAACCCGATTCTTGCTGGTCGAAGATATTTCCTTCCAGCCTGGGTGTGATGTTCTCTTGCTGTGGCCGTTTTCAAAGTTCTTTTTGGAAGATATCGTTCCGAACGACAGTGGCGTCCCTCCCGATAGGGCTGCATGGACCAAATATGGGGGCCCGCATGAACATTCTATTGAGGATGGTCAACCATACTGTTTGAGATATATATATACTAGCCTCAAGTTCGAGGAAGTAGAAATGGATTCAAATGCCGAGTCTTTTCCGCCTTCAAAGACAACATTCTGAGAGTGAATGGTTGAGGGGTTGTGACGACATCTGTGACTCGGAGTGGTGGCCGGAGTGCGACCGGGTCTCAGAATGTCTTGATGACGAACTAGACCGGAGCCAAAAGGCTAAGCAGGAAATATGCGGGGCCAATTGATTGAATTAAGACTTGTTGTCGTTTTCAACATGAGGGCGAGAGGGGGAAGATGAAGGGGTGTGGTCAATCCCTGGAACTCGGGAGCCAGGTGATTTTCTATCGGAGAATAAATCCGTCGTCGCTGAACCATTCACATCCCGGGGAAAGCTCCTTCTGAGCCAGCATTCGCCCAGGATTTCATGCGGGAAGTTGCAGAACCAAGCATTCCTCGAGGTCATCTCACGTTTCTTGGAGGGTTTGAAGGCTCAGCGTCTCTCTCGGTAAAGTCATATGGGGGTGGCAACTAATATACAAAGCCGGACAGTGCTCCCTCAAGGCTTAGCCTGGATGAGGCTTGTGGAACCACCAACATTCTCAACCAGAAATGGAACTGGGGGCCGGGGGGGCACGAGGGTCTTTCTTGCAGAGTTGGAGTTGTACTAATGAATCATGATAATTTCTGGAGGAAGGGCAGGATGAATGATCAAGTGAAGTGTGAGTGGGTTGTGGTCCTTAGGTTTGTTCTGTTTGGCTACTCTGGTCTGGTCGTGCCTTTCTTGGGTCAGCCTTTTCTGCTCTGCTGTTGCTCTCTGCTGTTGCCCTGTTGTTGCTTTGTTTACTTCAGGCTTCTTCCTCAATAGTCACAAGTCACAAGTCACCTGTCTTTCCGTCTTTCCTTTTTCCACCGTCTCCAGCATATAAGATTTTATCCAGACCACATCTCACATCTTACTGCCCTCACGTCGAGATCACCCATTACCCCCCCGTGCAACAGACCGGTGGCAAATTTCGCCAATTTCGAGGTCCGATTTAGCACCCACCAATCCTGCCGTGGCTTGTTTGATACGCGAAATTGTCACGCCACAGTACTCTTGGATACAAACCCTGAATTTGTATCACACTAACCAACCTTGACCACTCGCAGTTTCTGGGTTCTTGCCACATGCTAGTGGCTCGGCCCGGGTTTGCATCTCTAGCCTCTAGCCCCTCTCACTATGGAGTACGGGGTACAGGACACACAAAAGACCCAGAGATCCCCAGCTAATCGAATGTCCATTGAAAGATCCCGGTCTTGTAGGGTCGTATTAATTTCCAACTATAACCTTGATATGCTATTTTTCATGTCGTCAATACACTTTCTCCGGTTTTGCATTGACACAGCCTCTTCCCTTGGCGTATGGTCTTTCAATTGTAGTTTCGTTTTTGTTTTTCTCTTTTGAGATCTTGGGTCAATATTGTAGCCTGAGGCACCAATATGGTAACTATCACGTGGAGACAATATGGGGGTGTCACGTGGTCTCCTATCTTATCGGGGAGCTCGCCTGGGGCACCTTGAGCACCTAAGGTTAGCTGCAACCATTGGAAACCATCCGATTTCAAGACTACCCCAGAACACGAGCTTCGAAGTTGCCAATTGTCCCCAGCGATGCAAGCAAGATAACCCCGGGGAAAGAATGTCACTGCGCGGGCCCATGCGCCAGTCGCATTTGCGGCAGGTGAGCGCCGCAAGTCTAGAGACAGTGTCCACCATCCAATCTTCGATGGAGACAGCTCGCCGAGATCATGGCCCCACGTCGGACGAGCACATCGTCCGTCTTTCCACCAGTCTGACTCGGCATCAATGCACGCTTTGGGTGCACAATGATCCCTTCTCCCCGGAAGAGATTCTGCTCAACCCCTCGGTATTTGGCGAAAGTGGCGTGCAGGTCGGAGACCTGGTCGAGATTCTACCCGTTCGCGCTCCCGGTGATTCAATTCATTCAGGCGTAAAGCCAGACTCGGATATTAAGACCGCTCGTGAATCTCACCCGGACTTGAGTACGACCTCGCAATCCGATGGCACATCCAAATTCAAAACTCCCCTGCAATCCCGCTGTCTCTTTGTTGTGAAGCCCATCCCGCAAGATATCAAACTTCGCAATCCCAGGTTGGAGATCTCCATCACCGGAAATGTCGCCAATACATTCGGCTTCAAGAACCGTAGTCAGGTTGTGCTTTCTATAGTTGACCGCGATCAATGCGCGGCATCTCATGTCGATATTGCTTTCCGTGATCAGTATATGGTCCGATCTGACATGTGGAGATTGGTGATGTCGGAACTTTCTGAGAAAACCATTTACAAAGGTCAGAAAATCTCTTTCATGAACAGTATCAAGGCCACAGTCAAGAACATCTTCATTCGAGAGAAGAAAGTTCTTTCGGGATATTTCGCATCCAACACGATTCCTGTTTTCCGGAGCGAGTCCGCCAAATACGTCCTGTTTATCCAAATGTCTAGAGAGATGTGGAATTTTGACTCAGAGGGCTCTGGTGATATTCTCTTCAGTCGCGTCATCAACGGCTTCCTTCCGGAACTCTTCAAACGGTGGGTCAATTCCGACGCAAAGCATCTAGTCACCATCGTACTCTTCACCCGTGTAGAGTACGATGCATCTGCCCATCCCAGTATCACATCGCTTACTGCGGGTAATGCGAAGAGTGCGGGCGGCAACCTTGTCCCGACCCGAGACTTTTACCGCGTGGTTGTGAACGACATGGCCAGCGGTCATTGGACAACCATTTTGGATGAGCTCAAAAGAAATTTCAGATCCTTTTTGAGAGATGTCTCGATTCTCAAGACGAACGATCTCGATGCTGCCGCTGGAAGTGGTGTCAAAATCCCGTCCAAGCCACACACTGCAGTTATTGCAGGACGCCCCAGCACAGCCCTACGCGGGAATATTTTGGAAGCCATTCATCTCGCTTCGGCCCACTTGGCATATGACCACATCGATCGAGATATGGTTCATACCGGCACATCCATTATTGTCATTACACCTGGAAGTGGCGTCTTTGAGGTTTCGCACGAATCTTTAGCTTCTACAACAGAAGCCTTGGCGAATCGCGGCATTGCTATTGACCTTGTTTGTCTGAGCCCAATGCCTCTTCACTCTGTGCCGCTGTTCAAGTATCGAGCGCCGGTGGAGAGACAGTTCACCGCAGGCTCTAGCAGCACCCCCCAAGGAAACGTGTCGCCCGAGATCCATCACTCAATATCCAGCCTTGTGAGCAGATCATCTTACCTCTCACCGGGCTCTTATCTATCTGCGACACGAATGCGTGAAAGAGGAAATCCTCACTTGGGGGAATGGAGCTACGGAATTCCTCACTGGCTCGACATTTCCTATTGGAATCCGGAAACTTACCGAGAAGCCCGACGAATCCTGAAGAATGATCCAAATGCACCGATCCCATTTACCGTCACTCGGCCCTCCAAGGCATTTACTCCACGGGTTCGAATGTATGAAATTCAGATGATGGGGGTTATGGAAAGTGAACAGTCAAACATCTCCATTCCATACCTTTTGGAGGGTCTCGATATGGCAAGACCCCGAGGATCCTGGCCTGGGAATAATCCTATATCTCGAGGTCCACCAAGGGCTCGATTCGCGCAAACTGCATCACTCAAAGTCGAGTACAGCGAAAGCCTTCGGCCAGGGTCCTTCCTCGAGAACGTTGAGGACGAAAGTGATCTTCAGACCAAAACTCCACAAAAGTCCCGCAAATCTATAATGGCTTGGATGGATCAGTACGACGACAATGTATTTGCGGCCACCCCCAAACCACGCCAGAGCCAACGGCCCAAAAACAAGCGACTCAGCGAGCCAGAGGTACAAGCTGTCGCAGCACATGATCGAATTTCTGCACGGTCGATCTCACGGCTCAGAGACAAGGATAATAATATTCTTGAGACCAATCCAGCTATGCGAGCCGGGCCCCGACGAATTGATACTTCTGCTATGGCTAGTCCCAAGAGCCCTCTTTCTTCTGAAAGCAGCCCGTCGCCAAAAAAGTCTTCTTTGAAGCCGTCGACTACGCCTATTTCGTCGAGGATATCAAGAACAATCAGTTTTGCACTCCGGGGCTTGAGTGCTGCTCCCTCTAAAGCAATTGCAAGTACGGGTATCCATGTGGAGCACGCAAATGCGTTACCCATGTCAAACCAAAGAGCCGCAGGTTCGGACACCAGGAGTATCGCATCCCTGAGTCCTTCCGAGTCTACTTCCACGCCAACGATCATGGAAGTATCGTCATCCAGAGCATCTACTCCCCCTAGAGAGCTCCATGGAAGTCGTGTAACCCCTTCCAAGCCTATCTCAATCAAAGTTCCCCCGAAGAAGCCAGCGGAATCCCCGGATAAACAGCAGCACGGGGATACACAAGCACCATTGTCGACATCTGCAGTAGAAAACCCATTCGACGAGGAGGGACGCCAGGAAGGTCAATCCCGCTATCATGAGCAAAGACCTGAGATCAAGATAAACCACGGCTCCCGAGATTTTACAAAGGGGTCGCCAAACAAAGCACTCGCCCCATGGGTCAGATCTGTTAACCCTTGCAATACTCCTAAGGATGTCATGCGCAATACCAGCTGGTTTGGTCGCTGGCAGCATGCATACCCTCGCCCTCCGCATGTAGCTGTGGTAAAGTGGAAAAGTTTGAAGTCACCGGCAGTGCTGCCATTGACAACCGAAGAGTTTCCCACCGCCACCGAACTTACTTCAGACTATCTGCAAACCCCATACCGCGTTTTCCCAAACGACGATGTTGAAGGATTCGAGCCACCAAAAACCCGAGGAGTACTCCTGCGCGAGATGATATCGCTACGTCTCTCCCATGGCTTTCAAATCGTTGTTGGAAGACATGTAGCGGAAGTAACATCTCAGCCTGCCATGGAGTCCTTGAACGTTTTTGACCCTCGAGGTCTAGAGCGAGATGGCGTTACAGTTTTCTTGTCTAAGGGAAGCGCTATTCACCGTCTCATCTGTATCCAGGGTGGAGAAATTGAGGTGACCCGCTTCACGCATCAATCTTCGGCGACGCTCACGATGCCCAAGAGGTCTAATCTGACCTTGTATCAGCCAGCCATGAGAACGATTCTGAGACCAGAGTATGAGATTAAAGACATCAAGCTGGATCCTACCGCCGAGGAATATAATTGGAACTACGCGGACAACTATGTCGCCGGTCACCGCGATTATCTCCATAATCCAGCGCAGCAACTGCATTTCTGGAGGGTCCGCTACGTCTTGATCCCCATGCAGCTCCAGTCCACTTCACGACGTCAACTCCAGCCCTACAACGAGGATAACGAGGAGGAAATTCATATTCTTGGAATCAGCCGGCTCACCTCTATTTGGCAAAAGCAGAAATATGTGTCCCCGGAGGAGAAACGCTTTGAATCGTCGACTAAGAAACGAGACCAGAATCCGCTCAACATCATGTATCAGACTCGGAACCCATCGGAAGTTGTTGCCGCAGAGCTGGATCGCGTGCTGCTCACTGATCCTGGGCTTGACAATCCACCTGCTCAACTGCTGCCCGAGTCAGAGCTACTTGAGAGGTCTAGTCTTAACCTTTCATCGCTGTCACAGAGAATACAAGGTGAGAAGGGAGTTCGGTTGATGGACCGAAGATGGCATTGGAGACTGCATTACAACTGCTTTATTGGTGTTGAATTTACGACCTGGCTCTTGCAAAACTTCAAAGACATTGATACGCGCGACGAGGCGATTGTGTTTGGAAATGAATTGATGAAGGAGGGTCTATTCCAGCACGTCGAGAAGCGACACAATTTCCGAGACGGCAATTATTTCTACCAGATCTCTGCCGAATTCCGTCTCACACGGCCCGAATCTCGGGGTGGTAGTTGGTTCCCCCAATTACGCGCGGAAAAGTCTACTCCATCAACACCAGCTATTGGCAACGTCAGAGATTCACCTTCAAGTTTCCGGACTCGTTCTGACAGCACAGATGATCGAGTTCCCCAGACCCCGACCACGCCTTCCAAGGGCAAAAACAAAGTTGCCATTATGCTTTCAAAGTCCATTAAATATGATGTGGATGCTCGTAAGCGATCGAATCGGGCGGAGGTGATTGACCTTCACTATGACCGGCTGCACAACCCTGAGAACTGTTTCCATATTGAGTTAAGCTGGATGAGCACGACCCCCAAGATGATCGAAGACACGGTACACAACTGGGCCTCGACTGCTGAGAAGTTTGGGTTGAAATTGGTCCAAGTTCCTATCGCTGAAGCATGCGCCATCGATCGAACCCAGCCATTCCGAAAGCCATACAAAATCACACTGAAGACGCCGGCGCCAAAAGGCCCCGTCCATACGGTCTTCAACAATGCATCGTTTGCACAGCCCGGGCCACCGGACCCGCTCTACTACCAGAAGTGCATATTACGCAAGTTTGACTTCGTGCTTGATTTCGAGGCCGCTTCCGCGTTCCCCGCGGATGTCGAGGTCTCATTTTCCTGGGGCAAACCCGACTACAAATACCCTCAGTTCATCCACCGAACAGGTAGCATCCTAGCCCAGATCACCGACGAAGGCGATTTCCTCCTCCTAGCAAACCGTCTAGTCAGCACCCGGACCGCTGCAAGTCGTGACACAGGCCGGTACGAGCATCATAATCGCACAGACTATCGGGGCCGCCCAGCAGCAGCCCACGATCCACTAGATCGTACTTGCTCGCCACGTCTCTCACCAATGACCAGACCTCTCCACGATATCGGAAGCCCGATGCCGAACCCAGTCTCATCCAACTTCGACTCTGCAAACCTCTACCGGGCCCCAGAACACATCCTCAACGTCCTTCAAGAGTTCTGCAATGATGTCATCCAGCTGGAGCAATTCTACAAGGAATCGCACGTCCGTCCAGTCTCGACAAAGGTCGAGCCCGCAGCCGCACATCATCTCATGGATACTTCTATCCCATCCTTGGAGTTACCTGCCAGCGTGGTTAGCCACCACATCTCTCCCCCGCCCGGATTGCCGTCTCGTGTTACGAACGACCGGCGTGAATCCCACGACGGATTGCAGTCGCCAGAATTGGTGCGTGCTCGTGCGCGCGGTGAGAGTCTGAGCTATACTCGTAGTCCACGAAGTGGGACCTTGCGACCTCTGATTTAGGATACCAGATTCGCAATGCCTTTCTGATGGACTTGCTTTTTTTTGATTAATCTTGTTTTGTACCAAATACCCTGTCTGCGATTATCAGTGTCATGTATACGATAGTTTTTATGGAATAAATGTTCTCTCTCCATTTTTCACCCCGCTGCTACCTCAATGGAAGGAAGTATAAGTAAGTATTGCCTGTCACGAAAGAGGCTATATGAGCCGTAGAATCCGGAAAACCACCCAGGCAGACACCGGTAAAATTAGTTTAGCTACACTTTAATCTTCGGTATTTATCACGAATCTATTCGGCGTTTCCAACAAATCTAATCCGATCTAATCTAATCCCGATGAATACCCCCAGTATTCCACTAAAAACGCCACAAGGGAAGGGGGCCTTTAGCCAAATCGCCCTGCATTCAGCCGAAACTCGCCCTCGCAGCCTCTGGTTGGTGGACATGCCGGATATACCCTTGCGATAGGTACTGATAGATATTGACATCGTGCGAAAATTGGATTTGCCCCGCTTGTTCCACAGCGCATCTCGCATACGTCCAACGGTGTCCCTTAGTGAGACCCACGATCTGGTGATGTCGGACGGTCCTCCGTGTCGGATTGGGATGCTACGAGGGGAATTGAGGGGAGTTCAAAAACTTGGATGGGGGCTACTTACTTTCTATTTCTTTTCTTCTTCTTCTTCTCTTATTCATATCTTCGTTCAAGTTCTTCCTGGCGCTTTGTACTTTTCCGATTCGATTCGGCTGTGCGGGGTTTTAGATACTCATTCGAACAACGGTCTTTAGGTGATCATGAAGTTCACAGAGGGAATGTGGTGCTTGCGGGTATGCCTTGTTTCCCTTGTTGGATTTTATCATCAGAAAATAAAGCGATGTTATCTTTTCGAAGCTCAGTATGCTAATTTTGGGCTATCAATAGGAGGGAGTTAACATCGAATGGATGAGCAATGTCGAAAGACTGCGTGTCCAGCAGGAAACGGTCGATCTACTACTGAACAAGTTTCAGAGACACCGCGGTGATACTTTGAATTCGCGTATTTATTTCGCTTTTCTCGCCGAGCAATTGGGTTTAGCTAATGGATTGATGGCTATTTAGCGACCATCTCAGCAAAGGTGACTTCGCCTTTAGACGGGATTATTGGCGTGAAGCTTGTTCATTGGTAAGTGCCGACCACCTAAATTTGAACAGAAGAAGGTTTCCAAAAAAGAGTTGAAGATGAAATTGACAGCTAACTTCTTCTAGGGCCGGGAATGTCGACAATGGCCCTCACTACGCCATCAACCAAGAAACCGGACACACCACAATCACCCAGAACCAAGATACCAAGAAACTCACCTACGCCAGTGGACCGCTTTCCCTAGACATAAATTCCAATCCCAACGAACTAGACTTCGTCTTTCGCAGCGAATCCGCCAAAAAGCTCACAGGCCATTCATTCCGATCAATCGGGTACGTCCGTGACACGCGCAGCGTCAAATACGACACCGCAGATGGAATCTACGCCGAGAAACAAGGTTACATGCTAGCCGAACTAGATCTCGGCGTCGGGGAAAAGGTTTACGGTCTCGGTGAGAGATTCGGTCCCCTTGTCAAAAACGGACAGACGGTCGATATCTGGAATGAGGATGGAGGTACGAGCTCCGAGCTTGCGTATAAGAATATCCCATTCTATATCTCGTCCAAGGGGTACGGGGTCTTTGTCAATCATCCGGGTAAAGTGAGTTTGGAAGTACAGTCTGAGCGCACGACGCGGGTGAATATCTCTGTCTCTGGCGAGGAACTTGAATACTTTGTGATTTTTGGAACGTCGCCAAAGGATGTGCTCAGGCGGTATACTACGCTTACGGGGAAACCGGCGCTTGTTCCGGCGTGGAGCTATAATCTTTGGCTGACGACGAGTTTTACGACGAATTATGATGAGCAGACTGTTACGGGGTTTTTGGATGGGTTTAAAGAGAGGGACATTCCGCTGGGTGTATTTCATTTCGACTGTTTCTGGATGAAGTCATATCAATGGTGTGATTTTGATTTCGATGATGAGATGTTTCCTGATGCCGCGGGCTATCTTCAGAGATTGAAAGATCGAGGATTGAGGATCAGTGTGTGGATCAATCCATATGTCGGGCAGGCTTCTCCCCTGTTTGAGGAAGGGAAGAAAAATGGTTACTTTATCAAGGTATGAGATCGATAGTGATCCCATTTTTCAAGGCTTAGTGCTATTCTACTCAATACAAACTAACAATACCTCCAGCGCACTGATGACTCCGTCTGGCAATGGGATTTCTGGCAAGCCGGTATGGCCGTCGTGGACTTTACCAATCCCGCAGCATGCACCTGGTACACCAACCATCTAGAAAGACTCATGGACATGGGAGTCGACAGTTTCAAAACCGACTTCGCGGAACGAATCCCAGTAAAAGGTATAAAATACCACGACAACTCAGACCCCGCCCGAATGCACAACTACTACGCCCTCCTCTACAACCGCATCGTCTACAACGCGCTAAACGCCCGCGTTGGCACAAACCAAGGCCTCCTCTTCGCGCGCAGCGCCGCCCCCGGTGGCCAGCAATTCCCCGTTCACTGGGGTGGCGACTGCGAGAGCACCTTCGAAGCAATGGCCGAGTCCCTGCGCGGTGGACTGAGCTTAATGCTTAGCGGGTATATCTTCTGGGCATCGGATATCGGAGGCTTCGAAGGAACGCCGCCGCCGGCATTGTATAAGCGATGGGTACAATTTGGACTTTTGTCTTCGCATTCGCGACTTCATGGGTCCAGTTCGTTCCGGGTTCCGTGGATATATGGCGAGGACTGCTCGGATGTTTTGCGGGATTGTGTGAAGAGGAAGATTCTGCTTACGCCGTATATCTTGCAAGAAGCTCTGCGGGGTCATCGGGAGGGTGTGCCGCTTATGAGGGCGCTTTTCCTTGAGTTTCCGCAGGATTTGAATACATATGCTGTTGATACGCAGTATATGTTTGGGTCGAATTTGATGGTTGCGCCTGTTTTCTCGGAAGAGGGCGAGGTCACCTTTTATGTGCCTCGGGTTGAGGATGAGAGCCAGGGAACTTGGGTCAGCTGGTTTGATTATTCGAAAACTTATGAGGGTGGCCGATGGTATACTGAAACTCATGGTTTTGACACACTGCCCATTCTTGTTCGGCCGGGAACAGTGACAATCACGAACCCCTTGCTGAAGGCACCCGAGGATGCAGCATTGGAGGGCATTCAACTGTTGGTCAATGGCAGATTAGATGGTAAAGCTTCGGTGGATATTGTGGATCCTGGTCAAACGGGTGAGGTCTTGAAAACCATTCAGGTCTCTCCTGCCGCGGATGGGAAGAGCGTTGAGGTTGAAGGACAAGAAATCGAGGTGATCTACTTGCATAAGTGAGCAATGGTATTTTACAACGGCTGGGAATTGAGCTTTGTGGCCATTCTTTATCCAGACATGGCCTCCTAGTGTTCATCTAGTTTCTCAGTTGGTAAATGAGAGGAAGTTCAGCACGAGACTACGTGACGAATATGCGATGAAAAGTAACTAATCTTGGTCCCACTACAATACAATCGCATCGATTGGGATACTTGACCACCAAGCAATACTCAGATGATGTCAAGGAAATTATCGAGAGAACTAGTCTATTCATCAAAAATTAAAGTAAAAAGATAAGATCAAGATCAAGATCAAACAAAAATGCCAGGCCTGGTTGAAACAGGCATCAACAAAGACTCGGGTATCATAGAAGAACATTGCAGCAATGCACAGCGAGGTATGAATCATACTTCTGAATCGGCAAAAATATTAGGGTGGAACCCCCTTTAAAGAAGGGGCAGCGCATGATAAAACGCTTAGAGTGAGTGGGTGGGTGGGTGTAAAATAGTCATGACAATTCACGGCAATGTAAATGGAAAATGATAATCCAATCAATCACCAAGCTTCTTCGACATCAAGAAGCCACTTGCGAATTCCTTGACGCAAGGTATTATCGGCACCAATCTGAGCACGTCGACGCTCACGGTCGGCGATGCCTAGTTCGGTATCAACGTCTTCCCGGCAGTGCTCGGCTGTGACGATGCGGACAACCTCTTCCAGAGCTCCGAGCACCATTTTGCGACATTCTGCACGGGGTACTTCAACAGGAGGATCTTCTGCTCGGGGCGTGGTCTGGCCGGTGTCATCTCCTCGACGAGCACGCGAAGGTGACGGGGCACGTGATTGTGCTAGCGAGGAATATCCGCTTTGTCCGAGGACTCGCTCAACTGCATCGACAAGAATACCGTCGAGATCCATGACAGGCTCCTCGATGAATCTTTCTTCCACATGGTGAGGGTCTTGCCCGTTACTGAGGTTGTCATCAGGCGACTTGCTATAGCCGAAAATGCCAGGTAATTGGGAGGTTGAAGAGGAGCGGTGGCCTTGGTTGTGGCCACTGACCGGGGATGGAGGGGTTTGGCTCGTTCCATAATGATGGCCCACGATAATCTTGCGCCTTAAGCGGAGGCGTTTGACAGAGGACGCCCGGGTATCTGCAATCAAGGTAGTTGCAACATCGACCCAACGCTCTGAGCCATCTGCGTCTGGAGTCGAAGGGATGTAGGGTGAGGGTTCGGCTTGCATGGCGCGTTTAATATCTGCCTCAACAGATGCATAAGGTCTGACTGCTTGCAGGGAGAAATCTTCATGGAATACCTTCAGCCATCCAGCAACGTGAGAGCTGGGGCCATCAGGGGTATCTTTCATGGCATTGTGGAATCCGGAGCCGCTGCTGTGAGTGGATGGAATGGCATCGACGCTGTTAATTGATGCTCGAGTCTTTCTCGGTGATGCAATTGTAGAGTCTCCCGAGGAAGAGAGAGACAAGAATCCAGGCAGTGGAAGATCGACGTCTACCACCCCGTCTTCGGCACGCACTGACAGCTTCAGAGGGGACTCGCGAATTTGGCTTGTCAGAGATGAAGGCTCCGGGGAAAGTATCTTCAGATCCATGGGGTGCAGCAGTGGGGATCGAGATATTTCCACTCGTTACTGTTTCGGAACGATGCTCCGCCTCATCTTCAGTGACCTCCTTGACCATTTCACTCAATGTGGGTGGGCCACGTGTTATGGGACCGGCGATTGTAGACACCGACTTTTTGCGGGCTTGAGATGGAGAGTAGTAATCGGCCCCATCTGTAGACTCCTGTCGTGAGCTCCACAGGCCCGAGAAGAGACCTCCCCAGCGGCCACCGGCAGATGGAAGACTTCCGTTGGAGCTCAGTACAGTGCTGTCGCATCGCTGTAGGTTCTTCATCAAGTTCTCCGATGCCAGGCTGTCATTGGACTCCACCCCACTGTGGTCAGGTCCTCCCTGGCTGGTACGACTTTGCTGTGAAGTGAAATGAGGAACAGGGACGGTACTGCTTTGGTTCGTCATCGAGATGGTTGCTCCACTAGCACGAGGATCTCTGGCCTGGGGGTTGGGACCTAATGTCCGGATGGAACGGGCATCTGATCCTCTACGTGCGGCTGGATGTTGTGATGGGGGATTCATGTCAACAGCTTCTGTAGATCTAAAGAGTTGTTTCTTGAGATGAGACGCTCGGCGAACGCCTGTGTTGACCATTCTCGCCGGGAAAGCCTCTCTGGGCTCGTGTGCGTCGTTCAATAGCCCTCCTAAGGGATTCCTGGCGAAGGACTGGCACCGCCGGGGGGCTTTGAGAAACGGCGCGCATTGACGCCGAGGTTCCGGGACGGAGCGGCGAAGGCAGAGGATCGATTCGCTGTTTGGAGGGGAAGAATGCAGAGAGTAGGAAAATCAAACGGCGGGCGGTCATCTTGTCCGGGCAGATGACTACAGTTCGGTGGGTGAGGATGGGTTCAGAATCCTGTTGAGCCTTTTGCTGCTGATTATGGCGGCGACGGTACCATTCCGGCCCAAGGGCATTGAGCCACTCTGTATGGTTGCCCAGGAATGCAGTAAGCAAGACCAAAAAGAAGAAATTTGATTCTTTATCTCCAAGCCCCCGAACAATCGAACGGCCTTCCTCTCGCCACACGCCCCAACGACTCTGGCCAGTCACGACATATGGGGTTTGAAGAGCCATGCTGATTCGACGCGTACTGCGAATGGCCTCTTCCTTGAGTTTGGAATTCACTGCAAGTATGTTGGCCGGCAAATGAACTATGGTCTGGTTGGTGCGCTGCATATTCGGAGGTTTCGCAGGTTTCGGGTGGGAACCAGCGAGGGAATCGACCTTTCGCAACAAAAAAAGGATCTCGTTCCGGGCAAGTCGCTCCAAGTGGGATAATGTGCGGGTAATCACATCCCAATGATCAACCAGCAGATCCAAACGCTCGTCTAAGCTCGCTGGAGGGGAAGCAGCTGATAAGCTGTCATCGAAAAGTACGCCGGGCCAACGGTAGTCCGAATCCAGAGAGCTAGAAAGTCCAATCCGAGAAGAATCCAGACCGAGGGTGCTGAATCGAGATACTGGTCTTCCCGCATTACTGCGTGCAAGTAAGGGGATTTGAATCGTAATCGCAACCGCATACATGGGCGTCTTCTTCTCCTTGATTTTCTTCCGTTTTGCCACGTCCGGAAAGGGGAAGCCCATCTCGGGAAGAGACTCCTGGTAAATAGCATTGGCGTAATCCTGCCGATCGGCTGAAGCATCGGGGCCTTCTGGAAGATTGACACTGAACATCCGGGTCAATAAAACGGTGACCTTGGCAGGCGGTTTTCCATCTGGGCCTCGAGCCGCTCCCATCATTCCAGAGGGACTTCCAGTGGTGTAAGCTCGGGCAATGGGGCTTCGACCGGCAGGCGACATGCTAGCTGACGTTCCAGGGTCATCGTCAGCAGAGATGATGTGCATTTTTGTTGATGAACCCCGGTAGCTGAACGCGCTGCTGCCGAAAATGCAGTTGAGCAAGCCAGTGTCATTGGAATCGGTGCCGTGTCTCGGATTATCAGGCCAATTTCCTCCGGGGGTAAGTGTAGAGCTACGGCCTCGGGCACGGGAGAAAGCGCTGGCACTGGCTGTTGAGGCCCGCCGTGCGCTAGCGGCGGTAGCAAGGGGACTCGATTCGACGACGGATGATTGTGTATGGATATTGCGGCGAGTGCCGCGAGATAGACTGGAGACAGCACGAGCATGTCTAGAGCCAGTTTGATCGAGGCCCTGCGAGTCGATGCCGAGACCAGTGGGTGGAGAATCGGATGAGGCACGTGTGTCCAACAAGACGCAGGCATCCCGGTCACCCAGGGCGTTCTGTGCCACAATCACCCGAAAATCCTTGGATGGTTCCAATTCCATCCCCCCACGGTCATCGTAAGCACCAGCAGTGGAGGCATTGGGAGAGTGAAAGGTCGTTTGTAATGGGTATGCATGGGTGTTGGAGCGACGGAGCAGGCTAGCATCAGGGAAGAGAAGGCCGGAGGTATGTTCCTCTTCGGTGACCGATTCGAGGGGAGTTCCGTGATTGCGAGAGGAAGAATAGGTGGCCGGGTTCAAGCTTGACGCGGCGGTGCTTAACAGTCGACCCAACATGGTCAAGGTCAAATTACCACGGGGGGGTTGTTAAACCCGCCGTTAGCAGAGGGAGGTAGCAGATTCAATAAGAGGCAAATAGACCGATCGAGAGATGTAGTGTAACGATGGGTATCAGACAGCTAGGCGATACTAGACTGCATGTACCCATTGCTTAATTCCACGGAGCAGGAACCATCATCGACTGATGGAGGGGGCGAGAATGTCGAGAAATGCTGGGGGAGGGGAGGTTGAAAGAGCAGAAAAGTGGGATGAGCTGCAGCAGTGGGGTGAGGATTGCCACCGAGACAGTAGTATAAAGGAGACAATTGGCGGGGGCACCCCACAGTGAAGTCAGAAGAGAAGAACAGAAAAGAAACGAAGGCAGCGATGGGGCTGTTTCTTGAATGGAGGGGAGTTGGAGAGGAAAGTTGTGGAGATTCCGAATGGCGGTGTGCTGCAGTGACAACGACAACGGGTCCGCCACATGATCATCAGCCTCACTTGTGACACTGCATGAGCAGTAAGTAGGTGAAGGAGAGAGTAAGATAAAGATCAAGATACCCTAGGAGACAGTGAGAGAGGTGGGAGAGGTCTATCCTGTGAATGACTCAAGTACCCTTGGGCTGGGTACTATGGTACATTATACCACCACTTGATACCTGGTACACCTGGGCATAGAGAGAAGTTCAGTAAATAAAGAATTCAAATAAACTGAACTGGGCTGGACATTACTTATCAATATACACTAGATAACTGTCTGTAATAGAGCGGTGAATGCCAGGTGACACAGTATCAACCACTGACTGACTGCATGGTTACGCGGTGGGAGACTTGCCTCAGGACCAGCTTCTTCTCTTGAACAGCTTCACTACTAATGCTGCCTACGCTGCATGAGATCCCATCGAGAAAGTATGTATGTACTCTGGATGTACTCCCGTACAGAGTACATAACCACTTCCAGGTCTCTGCAACCAAAACTACTGATGCAAACGGCATGAGATCTGCAAAACAATCGCTAAGATATGATCTGTCCAATTCTATCCATACAGATTTGATATCGTGGTCCCGTAGTTACAATAGGCAAAGCTAACCAGCAGCTGCGCTCATGCCTTCTTCGACTGCCGCTTGACCTTGTCCACCAGCCGCTTGAGGTCCTCGGACCCGGCCTCCTTTGATGCCTTCTTCTGCTTCTTCGAGCTGTCCCGGTGCTCTCCTGCCACATCGGTCTCACCGTCATCTCGGTTACGCCGGCGCTTACGGCCTTCGTCCAACAGGGCCTTCATGCCGGATGTCGCCTTGAATCGGGGATTGGTAGGATCAATCGCGAACTCGTGACTCTCATACAGGCGGGCGAATCGGGGATCGCTGACATCGACATTAAAGTCATCCGGGACTGCAACAGCTTCCTTGCTCTTGCTCTTGCCCTTGCCCTTCTTCCGCTTGGCCTGTTTCTCGGCCTTTTCAATCTCAGTCATGTCAAAGTGCTTGATGTCTGCCTGCTTGTCGTCCACCATGAGAAGCTCCAGCTCAGCCCGTTGGCGAGCCGAGGCAGCTTCTTCAGCAGCACGTTCCTCCCGCTTCTTACGCCTCTCCTCCTTGCGGCGGGATGTGGCTTCAGCTTTGCCGGATGGATCGTCGAAGAAGGGATCGTTGAAGCCCAAGTCTTCCTCTGGTTGGGTTACCTCGGCCGGAGCAACCTCCTCATCCTCCTCCTCCTTTGCGCCATTATCCGAGTCCTCTCCATCCTCAGCATCGTCGCCACGCTTGGCTTTTTGCTTCTCCTTTCGTCGCTTCTTGCGCTCGCGTTCCTTGCGCACGTATTTGTCGACAGTGCTCTCCTCGATCTCTGGCTCGTTCTCGAAAATGGTATCCTTGCCGTGACCGCCAGCCAGACCAGACGTGAAGGTCACTTCCATCTCGCCAACGGGGCCATCGGACTTGGAGCGCGTGGGTTCCGCGCCGAGACCCAGCAATGCCCGCATGCGCTGTCTCTCGGAGTCCCGCTTGGAGAGCTTGCTTGATGTGCCTTCGTTTGTAGTATTATCAACAACTTCCACTCCGCCATCTTCATCGTCCTCGCTGTCAGAGCTGTCGCTGCCAAGGTATGCCTTCAGGTCGTTTTCATCAATGTCCTTTCGCGAGCCACGGAACGCACGTCCCTGCGCCTCCTTGCGAGCCTTGTCGTCTGCGTCCCAAGTCAACTTGACTTTGCTGTGTTGAAGGGCATCGGTGACGAAATCGCTGGGTCTGTAGTCATCGGGAATTCGAGAGCATTGGTCTCGGGGCTTGTCATCGTCGAAATCGGTCTCATCGGGAACGAAGCGGAGATCAAAGAAGTTGGCACTGGAGAGATACTCTGCGCCGTCAACGAGGTCATAGACATGCTTGGCCACCTCCTTGGTGGAGAATGTAAGAATGGCGTAGTAGTAGCGGAGTCTCTCAAGCTGGTAGCGGCGCAATTCTGTAGAGTTGAACTCTTGACCATCGTCACCCTTCAGCATGGACTTCTTGATTTCCTCCTTTTCCTCGTCCGAGTCAAGATCCTCTTCCTCCTCTTCCTCCTTTTTCGTAGCGAAGATCTCTCGAGGGGGTCCTTCGATCTCTTCCTTTTCCATTCGCTCTTTTCCGAATTCACTTGGGTAGACGGAAACCTTCAGCACACGTCCTCCAGTCGGGGCAAAGCTTGAGAAAACGGCCATAAGATCTTCGGCACGAATGTTGTCCCAGTCCAGATTGACGACTGCTATCCGGGTCGTTACATCTCCAAGAGGCACATTGGCTTGCTGCTGGTCGGGAAATTCGATTTCGTCTTCATCGAATTCCGCCTCTTCATCCTCCTCCTCTTCACTCGAGCTTTCCTCTTCAGATGACGAGTCAGAAAATCCGCCATCACGAGCAGGATCGTACGAGCGTCCTTCATTAATCCTTTTCAGCTCCTTCCGCACGTCCTTGTCATCGTCAATGCTGACATTGTCTGCGACCTCCTCCTCTTCCTCTTGCTCCTCCTCGTTATCCTCATCCTCGTCCAAACGGTACAGCTTCTTCAGTTGTTTCTTTGTATCGTCACGGGCCAATTTGCGTCCATATCGGTCAACAGCAGCATTGCGAGAGAAATCTTTATCCTCAAGCATGTGCTGAAAGCGCTTGTCGAGTTTGACATGGGTCTGGCGCTTGCTGGGAAGACGGTAGCGGGGATCGGTCTGGATATTGGCAAATCGAGGGTCGGCTATAAATTTCGACAAGTTAGCGAATCTTCTTTCCATTGTGAAAGCGAATTTGGGGATTGCATAGAACGTACTAATCACTGGACCGGCTTCGCCTTTGGCTTTGCCAGCCTTCTTCGACTTTTTTTTGTCTTGACCTGCCATTGTGGAATGCACCTGTATATTCAGAATACAGAGCGAACACAATTTAACAGAAGCCGAAAGATTAGATCTTGATTGTCAATCGCGTGAATGGGGAGAAACGATTCGGTGCGCGGACAGACGAATTTCTTTTTTTCTGCCGGTTTTTCAAGGCGGTGCATGTGGTCGTGGTGCACGTGCCATTTCGCTCAAAACGGAAAGAGCATCGCATATTTCCGAACTGGGCGTATTCTACACGAACCACGGTACATAAATACAACATTAGTGCTATGGTTGAAGCCCTGGAGCTTTCAAGATTATCTGCTCAGGTGGTATCTAGGCAGTCGGTAGTAGGTAGTACTATACAGCACTGGAGTTGATGGTAAATTGGAGTTAGTGAAATGCTCAGATCCACTATACAGGCAGAAATATATATTGAGTTGGGATCCATCGAACATGGACCCCATACCTAGATACCTAGGTAGTAGATACTAGTACCATGAGATTGATACAGGACAAGATCCCATGGGCACGCCCCCGCGGAATTAGATAGTAGGCATTGTTGGAATTTACTAGGTACTACTAGTAGCTGGGAAATTTTAACAATCCCAAGTTGAAGGTTTACCCAAGGTTACTGACAAGTTGAGTTTGGCGGCGTTTTAGGATTTGATCTAGATAGTGAATGTAGTATCGCTAGCAAAATAATTCAATGAGTAATGAACATCATATATGCAACGTGCGTTTATGTACTTCGTTAGGTAGTAACATGGAAGCAACTGGTTTACTCGGGAGAACGCATTAGCAACCAAAGTAGCGCTTCTCCATCCATCGCGGCTCAGCCTCGTTCTCGATCCGACCAACCACAACCTTGATCTTAGGGTACACCGCCGTCAATCGCTTCAATCCTGTTTCTCCCGCGGCGCAGGTAACGAAGACAATGCGCTCCTCTTGTACCCCATGGTCAATCAAGACCCGAACAGCCATAAGTGCAGCTCCACCACTGGCCATTTGTGGGTCCAGAAGCATGACCATCGAGTGATCTTCAATTCCTGGCTGAACTTTCAGGTAGTGAAGTTCTGGCTCTTGGCTGGTCTCGTTCGTCTGGATCAAAAGCCGACCAGTAATGCAATCCGGGATGGTTCGTTTCAAGGCTGTTTCCAGACAAGAGCCACCGCGTAGAATAGCAACTGCGGAAACGATACCGTTGGGATTCAGTCCTTGGTACTTGTTACCCTGGGGAGTCTCCACGGTGGTCGGAGTATATGGCGACATGTCCAGGGCCCTAGAGAATTACACGATACAAGATTAGTAAAGTCCCAACAACAAGGAAGTGGAAACATACTTTTCAATCAGGATTGAGGCGAGTCTGTCAAAGTAAAAGACAAAGTCGTCCTGCTGGGTTTCGGGAGTTTGCAGGATGGTGTTCATGCCCACGAATTGGGGCGTCGAGGACATCACATGTACGTTCGGTGGCAGTTCCACTTTGGCGGCGATAAGTCCGAGATTACGGAGAACCTCCTTGTGCTGTTCAGACTTCTCTTGGAGCTTTCGTTGGATGTGCTTGACGACCATATCTGGGCAGAGTTAGCATGAGGGCCGGACTCGGAAGGGTGTCACGAGACCACCTACCGATAGCAGTCAAGTTCTCAATTCCTCGAGGGATGATGATATCTGGGGATGCCATTAGCCTCTTTACAATTTCAAAAGAAAAAAAAGTCATTCAAATCATACCCGAAACCTGTCGTTGAGCGTCCACATATTTGGTGTATGAAGGCTTCACAAATGCAAACCACTGTTTGATGATGCCCTCGATATCACGACCTCGATCGCGGACATCGCGGAGAACTAAATTCGTCTCAAGGTTAGATCTATTCATGAGAGAAACAGCGTGAAGCACCTACTGCGGCGGCCCAAGCAGACGTCCATATCGGCTTCGACGAAGATCTAAGTGGGGTAAGTTTAGTCAAAACTCAACCGCGAAGATAAGCAGCTAAACACACCTTGACATCAAGGAGGTCGACGATGCGGGGGTCGTGCAGTGCCAGAATACCGTCAAAGACAATTACACGCGGGGAATAGAGAGTTGTCGTCTGAGGTTGACGCTGGTGCTCCGCAAAGGAGTACACTGGGATGTGGGCTTTCTTGCTGCCAACAGATTCTGGTCAGATCAACCAGAACAAAAATATTATTCTTGACAGCAAATACACCACCCTACAACTCACCCCTGCTTCAAGTCTTTAAGGGTGTCGACCAGAACATCAAAATCAAATGCGTCTGGACAGTCGAAATCATATTGATTTGCATGTGCTTGGCGGTGTTCCTCGGGGGTCAACGACTTGTAGAAGGAATCCTGCAACTACATGTTAGAGATGCAATTTTCTCCCTCTAGACTTTGTAGGTCATATAGGTCATACCAGCGACAAAATTACCACCCAAGGTAAATTTAGAGACTTGACAATCTCCATAGCGACCGAGGTTTTACCCGAGCCAGAGCAACCAGCGATACCGATGATGCTCAGATCCTGCCATGGTGGCGAGTAGTTCACCCCCCTGGGTGAGAGTATGAAAGGGAGAAATCGATTCCATGGCCCCTGTTCTTTGTTCACACCACCAGGAGACACACTGGGGCACACTGGGTGGAACGCAAACTGGAGGTTGTCTCAAGGCGAGCCTCTTCAATCGAAGTCACGTTACCGTTCTACCCCCAGTTGTCTGGGACCCGGGATTGGGCTTAGCGCGGGATCCGTTCGCTTGCGAATGACTAAGCACAAGTCACTTTTTCTGCACCCGCGGGAGCTCCCAACTTTTTCTTCTTCTTCTTCTTCTTCTTCATCTCTTCCAGCTTCAGAGCATTTCCTCCTTCCAGCGTTCAGCCTTTTCTCCATGGCCGTCGTCTCTTGGGCCGCTCTTGAGCTTCACGGATAGCTTCTACATTCTCGCAGCTAGCTGTTTCCTCAGCAATGTCTGCTAATCTTGTATGAATGCCCGGCGTGTCTTCTCGCTCGTGGTTATTTTTTTTTTTTGGTTTAACAAACCGCACAGATGTCTCGCACTCCCTCGACGGCTACGCCAACATGGCATCAGTTCGAGCGGAAGGTTGACGAGGTCAAGCCATCCAAGACGTGAGTCGCCTTCCTCTGGGTCCTCCGGGTCCGACATATCCTTTCACCTCCCCCCCTACACTCGACCACTCGGTTGACCTGAGTCGGTCTGCCCTTGACATGATGCACCTTGAAAATCAAGTTGGGAATCTCTCTGAAAATCGCTGAGGAGAAACTATTGACTTGTCTATCTGAACTGCTTGCCCCATTCTCATCTTATTGCCATATCACACATTTTGGCAAACAGTTTGCTAATAGTGAACTGCAGTGACATTAACTATCTGGTCATGGACTACCTCATCACCAACGGATACCCCAGTGCTGCGAAGAAATTTGCGATCGAGGCCAATGTCCAACTCCAGACGGATCTTGATTCGATCCAGGAACGGGTTGAGATACGGACTGCCATCCACTCGGGTAATATCCAGCTGGCGATCGAGAAGATCAATGAACTGAACCCTCAGGTAAGACCTTCCTCCCTTTCCACTTGCACCATAAACCATTTCCGCCATCCCCCATCTTGCTATGATTATAATGTTTCATGCACCACTCCTACACACCCTCCGGGGAGTTGCGGAAAAACAAACATCTTCAGTCCTCAGTATGAGCAAAATTCACATCTCAAAAATTTTCACCAAAGCACATTGCAAATTTTTTACAAAGTGCCAAGGCTAACGAGATGAATTAGATCCTGGATGAGAACCAATCCCTCCACTTCGCCCTTCTGCGCCTGCAGTTGATTGAACTAATCCGCACCTGCACCTCCACTCACAACGGCGACATCAGCCCGGCCCTGGAGTTTGCGACGTCGCAACTAGCCCCGCGAGCCCCAACCAATCCACAGTTCCTAGAGGACTTGGAGCGGACTCTTGCACTCCTGATTTTCCCCAGTGACAACCTGGCACCCGGTCTTGCCTCCCTCCTTGACCCAGCTCTACGTAAGGACATCGCGACGCGAGTCAACGAGGCAATTCTCGAGAATCAAGGCGCTCGTAAAGAGGCGCGCCTGCGTGGCCTGGTTAAGCTCCGCGCTTTCGCAGAGAACAAAGCCCGCGAGACCAAGAAGGATATCCCTGATAAACTGGATATCGGTCTGATCAACGAGACTCACGACAGCACCCGTAATTCCAATGCCAATAATGGCGCTAGCAATGGAGCTAGTGACGCTGTCATGTCAAACAATGGCGACGTCGACCCTATGATCTCATGATGATCTTTGATTCCTCCGTCTTATTTTGGCCTGCCCAGGTCGGCTAGGCTTTGCTCTCTCGATTTTTTTTTTCTTTCTAACTGCACAGTCTGGCTTCTGCTTGTGGATCTTTAGCGAGGCGCTCGGGGTACGAACATGGTTTCTTTGATGGAGTTCTAAAGGGGTTTCCCTTTTTACTTCTAATACATTTCTGATGCACAGTCATCTGTGATTTTACACATTTTTTCCAAAGTAAATTGCCATGCATTCGTAGCTTTCTTGAAAACCCGAAAGTCCTTCATAGTTGCCCAGTCGGAACGGATCATCGGCCTAGACATTATGTACTCTCTTCATCCGGTGAACTGGCGCCCGAAATGATCCCCCCTGGCCAGGGTCTCGAGCACTGTTCGATTTCAACTGCTGTCTGTCTACGTGTCTGCCATACTCCTTGGCCGAGCCGACACCTACTAGTACCTATCTACGCATCCTATCGAGCATAATGGTTCCAAAATTCGGATACAGGTCAAGATATGATATTTTCCAATCTGCTCTGTATTCAAGCCAGCAGCCATGTCATGTCATGTCATGTCATGTAGCCAACGAACGAATATAAGCAAATTCAATCCGATCCAATTCATATGCATGCGTAGTCACAAATGGAAGACACAAAAAGCAGAAGCAGCTAATGCGTTCTAGTATAGGCAGGCACAGTACACAGAGAAAATAAGCTAACAAGCAGCAGCGAATCCACCATGACCCCTGGATCAATCAGTTCGGTCCGATGCAAGATACAATGGCAGCAGTACTCAAGTCCAAGAACGACTTCTAAGCCAGCGAAAACGGGATAAATGGAAGAGGAAATGGAAAAAAAAAAGAAATAGAAAGTCGTTTCAAAGCCTCAGGCTCGATAGGAGAGAGAAAAAAAAACAAAGGGAAATGAAATAAAACAGGAAACCCATCACATCAATGGATACAAGATCAAGCTATGATGTTAGATTTAGAAGCTCATGAGATCTGATAAAAGAATCGTTAGTCAAATCGAAACTGACATGACCCCTGGGGGTAGATATTTAGGGGAAGGAGAAACATACCTCTTCCAAAGAAAGCCCGCTTAGCCCAATCCATAGCCAACATACAACGAGTCCGGAAGCTAACACTCTCAGCAAAGTAAATACTGCGCCAGAGATACATAGCAATAACACCACCGCTAAAGCTCATCCCGCCGAAATCAAAGATAGCCGCATTACTAATATAAGCCAAGCTTCCGAGATGTCTATACTTGAAAGCGCGGTAGACCGCCTCGTCGAGATCACCGTAGTCAATCTCATTAGCCCTAAGACCCGGCAAGGCCGCGGCGATCTTGCTCAACTTCTGTCCCAGATACACGCCCTGCTGGTTAGCGCGCTGGGCGGTCGCAGGGAGGGAGGTGAGCTTTGTGTCGATTTGATGGAGGAGTTCGGAGAGTTCGCCGTAGTCTCAGGGTGCCGGAGTGGTCTTTGTCGTATTGCATGAAGAGGCGGTCCAGACGGCGGAGATGGTTGGTTGCTTGGGGGAAACGGCGCTTCACTCTGTTTGCGACGTCGGTCCATTCGGAGAAGGTTAGGTGCACCTTTTCGGGGTCTTGGCCTTTCTCCCAGGCGATTGTGCGGAGGAAGCGGATGATGTTTTCGGCGAGGTTGTTTTGAACGGTAGAGCAGTCGCCGATGGCGTAGACGTCGCCGAGCGGTGCGCCGATTATGCGGAGGTGGGAGTCGGTTTCGATGGCGTGTTTGTTGTGTTGGCCTTCTAGTTTCTTTGAGAGAGTTTCGCAAATTTCGGCGCGGGCTTGGAGATGCGTTAGTATAGTACGTGGTTTCGTGAAATGGGTTGGGTCTGGTCGTAGCACTTACCAACGCCAGTTGACCACAGGCAGAATCCAGTAGGAATTTCCTTGACAACAGTCTTTCCATCCTCAACCTGGCTGAAGAGAACCTTGTCCGTTTGCACTTCCTTGACACGGGCATTGGTCAGAACCTCAACACCATCACGAGTAAAGCGACCCTCAGCGTATTTGGATAGAGCCTCATCATAAGTATTCAGAATATGAGTCCGGCTCTGAATAATATGAACAGAAATCTCATTCCGAACAATACGCGGGAAAGAGTACAGGAGGTCCTCATTCAGCAGGTCGAACAATTCAGCCGCGAATTCAACACCGGTAGGTCCACCACCACAAATCACAAAAGAGAGCAGTCGACGACGCTCCGTATCCGTCGTAGTGGGCAGACAAGCCAATTCCATATTTTCCAGAACCTTATTCTTAATCTGGCGCGCATCGTCAATAGTCTTCAGGAAATTGCAATTCTCCAGACCCTTGACACCATGAGGATTCGTCACGCAGCCAACGCCAACAACAAGCTTGTCGTACGGCAGATAAAAGCTCTTCTGCTGACCGTCCCTTCCAACCTGCGAAACCTCGACCAATTTCTCAGAGAAATGCACATCCGTCGCAGAAGCCTTGAGGAAATGACCATTAACGCGCTCGATAATACGACGAACAGGTTCAACCAGCGATCGAAGACCCAATGTGCCCACCGTAGCGGACGGCAGCATCGGCGTAAAGAGGAAGTAATTCGTCGGCGAAACAACAGTAACGTGATAATCTCCAGGATTCAAGTTCTTCAGCAAAGCAATACTGCCCCAGCCTGTTCCGAGAATCACAAGACGCGGTTTATCCTTTTGTTCCAGCATTGATTCCGAGTCGTAGTCGCCGACCAGGAAATCCGCTATCGGGAGGTTCTTCGGTCCGCCGCGGCGCGGATTCAGGGCTAATTCCGAGATTGGGATATCCTCCGCAGTAGAAGATTCGCGATAAGTGCTAGCATCGTAGACGAAGAATCCGGCGACAATTACTCCAGAAGTGATGACGAAGAAACCGCAAAACGTGAAGACCTTGGACAATATCCGAGCAGCGCGGGTTCGGGCCTTGAGAGGGACTGCAGCAGCAGCAGTTTCGGCGGCGGTAGTAGTGGCAGACACAGACGCAGAGGCATCGTCAGATTTGAACCGGATCGGAATGGCGACTTTCGAGACCGGGGTAAAAAATGCAGTTCCGAGTCGTTGTTGATGTTGCTGTTGCAGCGGAAGGCGGCGGGTGGTGGTTTGCAAGGATCGCGAGAGCGGGATAATCCTGGCTGTCAATGGCTGTTTGGGGGCATTTACTCTAGCTGAGAATTCCCCAATCACCTTCAGTGCGGGGGCGCCCGGTCGAATCCGGAACAACGCCGCGCTCATGCTGGGCAGCAGGAGTACCGGCTATCTGGAGAAGCTGTCGCTGTCGCTACAGCTGCAGCTGGAGCTGGAGCCCGGGGAGATTAACGTATGCCAAGGAAAGATAAGGCAGATCTCACAACGGAGCCCTATACATATGAAGCGAACGACCTGAGAACGCAACGGACGTATGTAAAGACAAAAAAGGTACGAGAGAAAGTACGTGGAAAGAGAGGAAAAAGATGTCCAGATGCTAGGGACATTGCGGACATTCGCGGCGCCAACTCAGTCGACGTCATGTTGGCAATCACGTGGGCCGGAAACCGGCACGCCCGATAGCAGCCCTAAACAGAAAACAGCGTCGGTGAGGAAGATAAGGAGAACGGGACTAAACACTCCGTAGACTGGTGATATTGGTGATATTCGCGATGGCCCATGGGTATGTATGTTAAGGGTGAAGGTGATATTGATTCTTTCTATTATATACATCAAACGGAAAATAAGGTGAAGCTCGAGGAAATCCGGCCTAGCAGCCCCACACAAGCAAAGAAGCAAGAGAACCGCCCTGACAGCGCCGCATGATGCATAACATGAATCGAAGAAGAAAAGAAGAGAAAAAAAAGAGAAAACGAAAAAAAGAGGAGGATGTATCACATCAACCAGCCACCCGTCTTGAAGCTCCTCATAAATACCATCATGTAAAATAAAAAGAGAAAGAAAATAGAGAAAAGAAAAAGTCAACGCCAGCCTCGCCTGATATGCAGTTAAAAAAATTTGTATGACCTCCATGCTCCAGGAAAAAAAAGAAAAAAAAGGATTTAGATCGCACCGATCATTATCGAAGACTCCATATTTGATCCATTCATTAACCCCAAGGCTCATCGGGCTCATGGCTAGACCTCTTCTTGCCAACAGAGTCCTTACGACTCTTCGGCCGCTTATTGAATCCCGTACTGGAGACAGAGCTCTTGCGCTTCGGAGGTCGGGCCCCCACCGGGAGTAGCCAGCATGTCGTCGACTTCACCGATAGCGTCCAGGTCCCCGTCAGCATCATCACCACGGTCCACCTTGAACTCCTCATCAATGGCGAGCAGAGTCGAAAATTCACGGCACTTGGCCAGCATAGATTCTTGACTGTCCAGTGCGGCCATGTTTCGGGTTATGGCTTCCCAGAATCTATCACCCGTGATTCCGTGGGCCTTGTTCGCGGGCTTGTTGAGTTCTTTCGCAGCAGGCTTGCCTTCTTTGTCTTTCGTATGGGAACTGGCATTGTAAAGGCGCCGCAAGTAGGTTCGTGCTTCCCAAAGCATTAGGAGGGAGGCAGCGGCAGTGGCTAATGCCCTTAGCGTAGCAGGGTCAACCTGCTGAGGCATAGCCGTCGGCATTGGGGTCTCCGTAGCAAGACCCACCATGCCGGCTGGAGTCTCAATCATCGGGGGCCCGATGGGACTGGGGAAAATGTCCATTTCGATGGCATGAGCAACGACGGTCCCCGTAGACGAAACGATGCGTTCCATGGCTGCGATGGTAGGAACCAATTCGGCCAATTGAGCGTAATCGAAGTATGCCAGGTTTTGAGAGATAAAGCGGGATAGCAGGAGATGCTCTGGTGGGTCTCCACTAGTGTCGAGTTTCTTCAACTCAAAGTCGACCTTGGAACACAAGTTCGAGAGAAATTTCTTCTGGTACTTGCTATTGCTGATTTTAACGATGTCGAACAGCGGGGCTAGTTTCGCCACATAGGGTCTGGGCGTTGCACCATTGGAGTCGCCAACGATATCGCGCTGGTAGTAGAAGGCTTCTTGGATAGCTCGCATGTACTCTCGTTCGAACATCGATTCGTACTGTGAGTGCAGCATTTTGTGAGTATCAAATGCTACCTTGGCGATAGCCGGCACAGTTGAGGTCTCCAACGAGACAAGCACCCCTGCACATTCCTTTGGATGCACAAGTCCCTGTCGATTGATGCTGGCAATGAGTTCAATGGCAGTCAGAGCATAGGTGTCCTGTCGTGACTGTGCCACTTTGAGCATGTCTTTCAAGAAGTGTTGAGCAATCAGCGCAGCGGCCCCGTCATTGTCGCTAGCTTTTAGTGACCCGCCCAATCGAGTAGAATCCTCCTTCGCAGCGGTTTCGGCAGCTGGCATAACCGACTTTTCGGTCCTGCCTTCGTGAATGGCAAAGAAATCCGCAAACGAGCGAAGCACAATGTTGTGAAGGCCAGGAGCGTCCTCCTTAAATACTTGAGCAAAGGTCTTTCGACTTGGCTCCCGGCCAAACTGACCGGGCCAAGATTGGCATATAGAACCCAAGCTCTCGAGACTCATGACTCGCAGCTCAAAGGGCTGGTAGAAAAGGGTGAAAGGGAGAATAAAGTCGACCATAATATCAGCCACGGTACGTCCGGTCGAAGTCGGGAAAGATTTCTTGAAGTGGTTAAAATATTCTTCAAGATCACAGTGTCGCCCCACGCAGCCCGCAATTCGAATATAACTCTTGGCTCGAGCCAAAATTCCGGCATTTTTCTCCGTTGACAAGTCCTTTATTCCCTTGTACTCTTGCAATGGCTTGAGAACCGAGACCGTCAGTTTGACCAATCGATCGGTGTTTTGCAGGACGCTATTGATAGTCCAGAGACACGCCATAACTTCGTTCAGCTCAGCGCGGGCAAGCTTGGCCACACTCTTGAAAAGATCATTCTGGACATCCTTGAGAAGAGTGTTGTGCGCTGACGAGAGGTGCGGCAAGACACAGCGATATATGACCACAACCGATCGGAAAATGAAAAGATCGTCTGCTGTCGCAAGATGGCCAATGTAGGGATGCAATGCCTCCAACTGATCGGGACTGAACAGTTTCGCATTTGCCTTTGCAAAGACGGTGATTGTTTGGAGGAGAGCCTGTTGGAACTCCTTGCCCGAGGCGTCTGCATCTTCGACGAGTCGTTGAAACATGATTGCGACCATGGATTTGCAAACCTTGAAGTTCAAAGATGCCGACTTGGATTTATCGGAGAGCACAGCTCGCAAGCAGGCGCTGAGGGACTCGAGAGCAGAATCGCTGCGCTGAACAAGGCTCACAATCAAGCCCACCTGCTCTCCAAGAGCCAGCTTCAGTTTCGGCCCATCGGAGGTAGAGTCAATTGATTCGTGGAATGGAACCAGCCAAATCTCTTCGAATGTTTGACGTGCCAAGGTCGCCACACTGTCTTCATGATCACCAGTACTTTGGAGAAAACTGTCAAGGATAGCCAGCTTAAGCTCATGGCGGGTAGTTTTGTGGTAACGGTCCTTCAAAAGTCCGATGCAGCGTTTCCGCACACCGGCAGTTTGGTCTGTGGCGCAGGCAAGGATGCTTCGGCACCCTTCTTCTTCCAGCTTTGGCTTGAGCCCGATACATTTGGCAATCAAAGACAACGCAGAGTCTCGAACCATAGGCGAAGCATCCGTCGTGCAGCGAAGAATGACCCGCATGACTGAAGTATCTCGATCAAGTAGATTTGGATCCTTTTCAAGCATGTAAATAACACTCTTCAAACTTCGGCTCCGAACCTTGGCCTGGTCGCTGGCGATTGAGTTCAGCAGCACTTTCAAGATTGTGTCGAATGCCTTGCCAAAGCTTGAGGTCAAGACGGTGAGAATGTAGGCAAATCTGCCTTGGACATTCGAAATAGAATCAAATTGTTTGTGGGTTTCCATCCAGCGTGAATCGGAGAATGATTTAGAAAGGAGGGATACTAGTTCATCAGTCGTTTCGTCGTGTGCCAATTCCTCATTATCCTCGGCGTTGTAATAGAGTGTGCAGACAGTTTTGGCCCACTGGGCCAGGTAGAAGCCCCGTGCACTCGTCAGTTGGGAATAGTCAGAATTTTTAGTTTGAGCAAGATATTCGAGAACCATCCTATAGGGTCCGCTTGGAGCAACAAGATCTTGTGGGTGAAGGGCGCGAGAAGCAAAGTCCTCAAATTGCTGTTTGAGGTAATCGGTAAGCTCGTTCTCGGAATCGTCTAAGGCAGGAAGCATATGCTGAGCAGTGGCCATGAGGTCGGAAATTGCGGAACCCATCCACCCCAGCAATTCGAGAGCCATGCTTTTGGCCGTAGCTGGGCTTTTATCAAGATCTGCGATACCAACCATGTGTGATGCCATGATGCGTAGAAGTAGCTCAGCAGCCGGCCAATCAGTTGATCCAAGAACGTTGATCAAATCCTCGGTAAAAAGATCAAGAATGTTGCGGTATGGCTGATCGCCGCTTTTTGTTGAGGTCATGGCGCGTTGAACAATGAACTTTATAATGTATTGCGCACTGCGCGAGGCATTATCGTAGAGTCGGTTGACCTTGGCAGCCAAGCGTTCTAAAGACTCGTCAAGGTCATCATCATCATCATCATCATCATCATCTGACTCCTCGTTTTTGATCCCATTGCCATCACCCATAGATTCGTCATCGTCGCCATTGCCTGGTGCTTGGAGCCGCCGTTTGGTCTTGGATGCCCGGGGAACTTCTAAGGCAGTGGTTTGGACGAGTTGAAGAACCAACGCAGTCAAGACCTGGATATTTTTACCGTCTGCAAGCTTGAACTGTCTAGCACTTTGACGCGTCGAGGGAAGTTTTTCAAGTGAGACGAGAATTTCATCCAATATAAATGGGCGTTGATCCGGGTATCGGGAGAAGATCTTTGCAAGCACATCCATCGCTCCACGTCTTGCAGATTCATATTTTTGAGGACCGACAGCTGATTCTTTATCGTTGTGTGCATTCTCGACGAAGATGAGTTTGGCGGCAAAGAACTCGACAGCCGTGATCGTGCCTTCCGACACTTCAATTCGGGACAAGAAGTCCGCGAAAAGAGTGAGGACCTTCTTGCTTTGATTGATCAGACTTCCGATGAAGCGTCTTTGTGCCGAGAAAAAACCAAAGCGCTCCGCGTCCTTGCCATTAGCTCGTGCCTCCACAGCGGGAATTATGCAGTGATCAAAGGCCTGGTTTAATACATTGGGAATGGCTTCGATAAGGTCTTCCGGGCAAAGATCACGCTCTGTTTGCCGTCCAGACATGGTCTGCAAGAGAGTGCCAATTGCAAGCATGGCATTCAGCACATCATCCACCTTGCAGAGCCACTCTTGTGCTTCCGATTCATTAGACGGATCATTTAAGCTCAAATCCGGGGCCTGTGAAGCAATGATAGATTTTTCACACAGTTTCTGGACTCGATTGAGATAGTCGGATGGAATGTCTGGTAATCGGTCGAAGTTAGCCACTTTTCGAATGGCCCTTTGGAGACTGCTATGGGCATCGGAAGACAATATCATGCCATGCACCTCGAGTGCTCTCGTGTTCACGAACGTCGGATTCGGTTTGTCAGATGTCGGAGCAACGGTCATCTCCGGATCAATTTGATCCTCGGCCTCGAATACTTCCAGAAGGAGGTCCTGGAGTTTGAGAAGGGCGTCGTCCGCCTCGGCCTTTTGATCTTTCAGTCGGATGCCTGACATATCGACGTCGCCGTGATTCCACTTCTGTTTAACACTGGACTTTTGGGCGGTTTTCTCGGAAGATTTGACCGGAATCACCACGGAAACTCCACTCGAGGAGAGGTTTGGCGTCGAGAGTGGCGGTTTGGAATTGTTCGGAGTCACTGGCTGTTGATGATGATTCAAAGTCGAAGTCGCTCTTGGAACGGGGTCTTGGACTTCCGCTTTGACTTTTGGTGAAGATAACTCGGGATCTATCTCTGGTCAGTCCAAATTGAACCTCATCTCAAATCAAGTAATGGCCTTGGTTGGTCTCACATCTGAAGGCTATATCCGTCGAGTTCAGCATCATCCTCGCGAAAGAGCCTAACTGACTGCGTCCCGTCGGAGGGCCATGGGGGGGCGCCAGAGTCGAGGGGTTGATCGCGAGTGAGGGCAGGAGGAAGCTTGAACTTGCTGAAGGGAAAGAGGCGGATCAGATTAGCCCAATACGTCCAACCTTAAAGGGAAAGAAAGAGAACTTACAATTCGGTCAGCTGGTCCCCATCCAGCAATTGTTGGAGATATTCCCGCGAGGTTTCCAAACGACTTGATTCATCCTGACCCGACTGTATCTCTATATCCAGCTCTTTTAACGTATTGCGACCGGCTTGAAGCACATGGTTTATAGAGGTGGTCGTTGAGGGTCGACCGACATCAGGACGGATTATACAGTCTACATTCGCAGTAGATTAGTGACCGGATTCTTTGCGCAGATATATTGGGGAGAGTTGGAGGGATGGGGCATTGTTCATTGTTCGGATTGACTGACCGAGACCAAAGACCGGCGCGCTGGACATGGAGGAATACTGTAAGGCCTCATCGACGGAGAGTGGGCGGGATTGCGGAATGAAGGCCATATTGGAGGGTTGGGGATGAGGGTTGATGATGACCTGAACCTGCTGGCGTCCATTCTGGTCCATGATGAAGGAGAACGGGGCTGGCGCGAGGGTTGGCGTTGGCGCTGGGCCTCTCTTTGTCCGATGGGCGTGACCGTGACCGTGACCGTGGATGAATGAGGTGAATAGGGAAGGCGCTAGTTGCAGATGGAAGGGAAGGAGCGACTCGACACAGCGACATGGCAGTTGCTGAAGAGGAAACTACGCCATCGCACTTGGGTAGTTGCACTTGCACTTGCTCTTGCTCTTGGGCAGGTGAAGTTGAAGTTGAACCTCCGATGATCACTGGACCTTTCCTACTGCCATCATTTCCAATCCGCGCGGACGGAGACAACCCGGAGATCTGCCGCGTCTGACCGCCGGGGTATCGCAGAGTGGCCCGTGCGATAAAAAAAAGTATGCTCCATCTCCAATCTTCAATTTTCATGATATTGAATCCCTAGAATTGGATACTTGCCAGCGTTCAGTCACAATGTCCGCTATCGGTTCTCTGATTTTCTGCACGGACTGCGGCAACCTCCTACGTGAATCCACCGGTAACGCCAATGCCATTCTACACTGCGATGTCTGCGGCGCTCGGAACAAAGGTGGGCTCAAGAAGATCTGAATATCTGAAGACCTCGTCGCAAAGAACTTTCCAGTCTAACCATCCCTAGATACCGTTCCGCAAACTGTTGTATCCGAATCCAAGCCCTCCGCTTTCCCTTCCCCTTTGAGAGCCAAGCGATCCGCCGTGCAAACGCTATCTGCCGAAGATCGCAAGACCGAAGCTATCACCGAGAAAACCTGTGAACGTTGTGGCCGCAAAGAGATGTTTTTCACCACGGTCCAGCTGCGCAGTGCAGATGAAGGTAGTACCGTCTTCTTCCGCTGTGTCTGCGGTTACAAGTATGTCATCTCTCCTATGCATCATAACCATTTTGTTTTCCTTCCAGATCAACACAGCTAACCACCTGGTCACTGCGCAGGGAAACCCAGAACAACTAAGAAGAATAAGATCCACGGGAAAGATGTACAAATGTGGTAAAGCGGGTCTATATGTTCGGGCTGTATAACAGAGAGATATCAAAATAACGACGTCACGACTTTTTTTGTTTGTGCTCAATTCATCAATTCATTCAAAAATCTTTTTTTATCTTCACCCATATCGTAAGCTTTAAATCGAAAGCTTCAAATCCTCGTCTCATCTGCTATCCTTCATGCCGCAGTGGCAGCAGCTCCCTCTGGAATCAAAGCATATTCAACCTCACCCTTCTTCTCAAACTCAGCCATGTCCAGAGCCACAATAACACTATCACGCACAACCTGCTCGGGGTCATTCAAGAACTTTTTCAGCGTATCTTCGACACCCTCCTCGTCACCAAGACTGCCCAGAGCCTCGGCAGCCTCGTGGCGCACCATACCTTCCTCCTTGGTATTGCTCAAGCAGGTGGTCAGGCAAGGAATGGAGGCAGGGTGGCATAGTTGGCCGAAGACAAAGGCGATCTCGTGGCGGAACAAAGCAGAGGGGTCACTCAGGCCCTTGGCCAGCGCATTGATGGCGTCGACGGCGGTGGGAAGGTCGGGGGGGGGAAGCGAGATCGCGGAGACCGAACATCGCGCGGTATCTTTGGAAGAGAGGAAGTTTCGTGTTGAGGAGGGTCTTCTCCAGGTCGGGGATGCAGGGCTCATTGGCTTGGAGGGGCATTGGGGGAGCAGGGTCGATGGAGGTGAAATCGCTGTGAAGAAATAGAATTATTAGTCAAATCTGAAAAGCACTGCATAACCTTCCCTCTTGCCCTGGTGAAAGAGACAAGTTTTATTGAAATGATCGATCATACCTGGGCTTCAACTTCTCCGCCTTGCGCTCCTCGGAGTTCTCCCAGACAATACGATCAACGGCAATATCGCAAGTCTCCCGGACAATCTCCAATTCATTCTCGTCGTCCCGCAGCTTCTTCAACAGATCCAGACTATCATCGTAGCCAAGGGCACCAAGAGCCTCGGCGGCTTCGTGACGGCACATCGCATCCTCCTCGACGTCCTTGACAACATGCTGCAGGTACGAAACCGAGTCGCGGTTGAGAGTCTGGCCAAGGCAGTAGGCCAGTTCGTGTTTCAGCAGGGCAGATTTTGATGCGAAACCGGCGGCGATCGCTTGGATGGCTGGGAGAGTTTGCTCGGTAGGAGGCTGGAGGCAAGCGACGTGCTTGAGGGAGAAGAGGGCTCGGAAACGGCGAGCGAGAGGCTCTGATTCGGAGACGAGGACTTTGCGGAGGGTCAGGACCGTCTGGTCGACGGTTTCGGATTCAGTAGCAGCGGGCGCCATTTTGGGGTATCAATAGGATAGGGAATAGAGAAAGAAAAGGAACGAAAAGTGAAAGGGAAGAGAATGAGGGTGGAATAATGAGGGGTGGATATGAAAAAGTTGGAGGGAGATCTTATCATCGATTTTTAGAGTGGGGTCACCCAGGGCGGCGGGGCTGCCGGACCATTCGGTTTGTGTTGATCCGCTTGACTAGTTAGTAGTTACTAACTACTGCTTAGTGCCTACAGGGTTCATGGAACTAGGGCGTTCGATAAGCGCAGAGAGGCCAGTAGTTGCATATCGGGGTATTTTACCTGACCCCTATTGCCCGCCATTAGGAAGACGGAGACGGGACGGTCAACAAGGGGTATCAAACTTTTGCAACACCACTGTAGTGTCTACAAGAATTTCAACGTACTAGTAGTTTTCAATTCGATCATTTTATTATATTATAGTGCGATCGAATATTCAGTCCCGTCACCTCTATCTGCTTCTCTGAATTTATCGATTCCTCCCTCCACACCATCTTCACCCACTGTCCATATACCACTTTCAATCATCACTGTCCACCGGTCAAACAGATTATCCCATCTCTGCGCTCGCTGTTCACCCCCAAATGGATGGAAGTAGCCATGTTGAAAGAGTTCTGTAAATGAGCCCTCCGTACTGGTCTCCCATCACTCATTTTAGCCCCATCCTGACAGGGATCTGGTCGCAATTTGAATAGAAGCACGATATGGAACTCAGCCTCCTCCATATCATAATCGCTCCTACAAACAGGCTCACTGTAGAGTCCAGTTAGAATAGAGTTATCTTCTATATCCAAATCGTTATGTGCGACAGAGAACAAGCAATGGGTTTCGTTGTTAATATCTACTAGCCTCTCAGGAGCTGCAAAAATTAACACTCCTGGAATACTATCCTCTTCATGGAGTATATTGGTAAGTCTCTGACGCCTCACAAACGCATCCTTATCATGCGGAACCTCTAGCCCAGGTACGATAAACTTGAAACGCAGAGTCTTAACCCGTATTAACAGTAAGCAAATAAAGCAATTCTGCGGCACGCCTGCCGTATCTAGTTCTACGCCTGTAAAGAGTGGCGTAGAAATCGGCAGAAGTAAGTCAGGAAACATACGATATTCGACTGCAGCTGAGTAGCGCTCCATCGCAGCTACTGTACTGTCAACCTAGAAATCGCAGTAAGGGAGCCATAACCATAGACCAAATTGTGATCTATTTGTTGGAAGATCACCAGAAGAGTGTTCCTCTGGAAGTCCTGGGACAATTTTCCCAATCTGAATCATATATATCCACTGGGATAGAATGGTCTCCAGTAGAAGCCACATCTCCTTATACTCGTCTATAGGCTCCACACTTTCTAAATCCTCTATAGTCATTGGGAACGAGGCCTGATTATACCGTTAGTCGTAAATAACACCCAGATTATGTGAGCCTAGACTCATTTCGGTACGATAAATTAGAACAAATCGCTCTTTGCCTTCCTCCATCTCTTGTCGTCGTCGATATACTCGTCACAGGGCATCATCATAAGACGGTCAACCCAGTAAAAGAACTCGGGATTAGGATCATAGATTAAATTCAAGAACGAGTTAAGCGGTGTAATAAGGCGATTTCGAGTGGCTGCTATGTCCTCTTCTGGCTTCTTGAAGAACCACCTTTCACTGGCTAGCGCATCAAGGTCGGGTGTGTCTCTGCCGTTACGAGCCATCCAACCATACGCTACTAAGTAATTGTGTAGTCTGGCGCAGCGCTCGTAGTCGAGAGTGCCATTATCACGGGCTGGGTTCTCGTCAGACACTAGAGCGTCCTCAATGTCAAGAATTAGTTGCGGAGTGGTATTTATGGTTGCCGTGACGTTGAAGGAGAGGTTTACCTGTAGAAGAAAGTAAAATAAGTTGGCACTCGCTGAGGCGACAACGATGGTCATCACATGACTCCTTTCCACTGCTTCTCACCTCCATAGCTACCTCCATACTATCTATCTATACATCCCATATGCACTCACTTTCCCACGTACGTAGCCTTGGCCCTTATCTACCGTGATGGTCTGAAATACCGCGAGAGTCCGCCAATCCAACCCAAGCGCTGATAGTAGGTGCTGATGGCGGACGATCATTACGGTGGTTTATGAACAAATATAGATAAAAACAACTTCTTCAACTTGAAGAAGATAAGTTTAATTTCATGACCGCAAACTTAAATATTTCTTGCACAGCTGTACTGCATTCCCTACATCAATCCGGCATAAGTCTGACCCTCCTCTTCAAGTTCCTCATCCTCATGTAAATAATTCTTCATTTTATCCATCTCACTTTCCTTCTTCTTTTCCTCCCCCGAGTCTTCATGATAATCTTCCTGGTTATCGCGATCTTCATGATGATCCTTCATTGTCTCTTCGGTCTGTTTCCCCATATGGTGATGAAGGATTCGGTCGAAGAAGCCCTCGTTTTCATGGGGCGGAGGAGCTTTGGACTCTGCAAATAGTTGGTATTTGGAACTGAATCCAATAAGGGGGCAGACCAATCTTGTGGGAGTAGTGACTCACGGTCGGACATGTTGTCTGCTGTGCTCACTTAGTATTTTGTTGAAGAGGAAGGATTTATCGGACTGTTTTGGTAGTATTTTGTAGTAATTTTTTTTTCGAAAAAGCAGGTTAAAGCCTCCGCAGCGCAGCAGTTAAATATTCGGAGGAAACAGTGGAATGGCTATGTCATATCAAGGCTTTATACTGGACAATGGGGGTGTGAAGGGGCGACTCTATTATCATAGGCTACCGAGCTGGTGAGCGCATCATCGACCGTATCTCGTCGTCGTGGGGCTCGGGAACGACGAAAGTTAACCGTGGAGTTGTGTTCTGAAGGGCTGGTTTATTGGAAGATGGTTTAGTGTGCCCAAATATTGTTTTCGAACCTTGGAGGGATTTATGTCTAGTAGTATATCTACTAGTAGTAAATATCCACGGAGGAAGGCAGATCTGGAGAGGTGATGGATTTCAAGTCAGATTTTCAATTGGCAAGAAATACCATACTATCCAATGCGTTCTGGTCGTTGAAACAGATAAAAGCCGAACTGACTACTAGTAATATGCATATATTCAGCGGCAGACCTAGAGCCAAAAAATCACTAGGCATAACCTTGTTGACTAAATGCTGGTGATACAATTGTGTCCTGCCTCAGCTGAGATCTGCCCTCGGCGCTAATCAACCCCCCCCACACGAAGGAGACTTGTTCGGTTTTGACGACAAGAGTTAAGTGTTTTGAATGAATCTGATTTTGATCAAAGGAAAAAAGGAAATTCGCAATAAATATGTACATGATACATCGAGAACACAATCATTTGGTCTTGATGTGCTTGAGCTTCCTGTTCTCGTAAAGGAAGTTGTTGGCGTAAGCCTTGGGGACGAAGCGGCGCTCATTCGGCTCCTGAACGAAGTATTCGTATCCCTGCTTCTGGGCAAAAACAATGGCATCCTCCTTAGAGTTGAACTTGATGTTGGTGCCCTGCATGCCGTCGGCGGACGACTGCCACCCCATCAGCGGGTTCTCCCAGCGGTGACCCCTCTGCAGGATATCCCAGTCCATGCGCCAGTGGTGAGAGTGCCAGGTACCGGATTGAGAAGCGGGCTTCGCGGGGCGGTAGATGCTGTACGGACTGTTAGCTTGTGGGCTATATATGTGGCTGAGTCGGCCCATTTAAAGGATTGCGTACCGAACAGTGCGGGCCTGGAGATCGGTAGGAGCGCCGGAGAGGACAGCGGCAGGCAGAGTGGTGCCGGGCTCACTGCCATCCATCACGCGCTTGGGCACCGGGGAATATTGTCTGCGAAGAAGAAGGATGATGGTTAGCCAAAGGGTTTTGCGCTCGGGGTTGGGCTCGGGCTCGGGCTCGGGCTCGGGATGGCGAAGATACGTACGAGGTACCGTGATCGATAGTAGCCTCATAATCGGGCTGGTGACGAGCCAGGGCCTGGGAAGGAGTCTGCTTGTTGATCAAGGCGTTGCCATGCTTGGTGGCGGTGGGAGCATCGGCGTTGCTGGTCTTGACCTGGTCGGAAGGGCCGGAGACGAAACGGGCATTGACGGGAGCAGCCAGACGAGTCGCACCGAGGCGAACGGCACCACCAACTCGAAGGAGCGACATTGTAGACGGAGGGGTGAAAGAGTGGGGATTGGAGGATGAGCAACTCAGGTGGTGCTCTGTATGGGAGGAGAGTGAGGAAGTTCCCATACGGCACCACCCGAAAGTGGTTTAGCGTGGCTTGGCGACAAGGCCATCCCGACTTCCCGAGTAACTCACGCTTCTCTCCCTCCTGCATCGTCAGTCGCTCCCCGGTTCCTATCACTTTGCGAATCGCCGTACGTTCCCTCCCGACCCTATCCCGACATTCTCTGCCGCGAGCTGCGTTCATTGCGACCAAATTTCTGACCTCTTCCAGTCCCGACAAGATGAGCTACATCGCCCGCCGTGGTCTTTCGACCCTGATCCCTCCCAAGGTACGACCACCTTGAATTGAAGTCTAGAATGACTATCGCTGGAAGAATACATGATGCTAACATATTGTATAGATCGCCTCTCCCAACGTGAGTTAGCCGGATACCTTCGCCCCTCTGAACGCTCTTGATCGCGCCCCTCCCTGGCCCCGTCCCTTCCCGAAGGCTTTTTCGTGTCGTCTCGAAGCATCATATACCGCCCACGCACACTTGAACGATCGCTAACATATATCTACCTTCAAGGCCATCGGTGCTGCCCAGGATGCTGCCCGCATGGAGCGTGTTGTGAACTTCTACGCCGGTCTCCCCCGTGGCCCTGCTCCCCAGGTCAAGGCCACCGGTCTGATCGGTCGCTACAAGGCCCGCTACTTTGACCAGAACTCCGGTGTCCGTAAGTGTTGACGACTCAATCTTGAAAACGACACACCTACAGATATTGATTCTCACTAGCCATCGTTCACGCCATCGCCGGTATCCTGATCCTCGGCTACAGCATGGAGTACTACTTCCACCTCCGTGAGTTCCGCCTTTACAGTTGGGTTGTCTATTATTTCGACCAGCAAGCGCTAACTGAGAGATATTTAAGGCCACCACAAGAACCACCCCCACTAAATTGATTTCCTTTGATTCATTGGGAGGGGAAGGATTGATTTGATATGTACATACTGCATCCTCTGACCCAGAGCTAGGCAGTGTAGGAATTAGAGAGCCATTTTGGAATCTCACTATGTCTCATTATTTTACTTTGCAGCCAACAGCAAATTCACCAGCGTAGTCTTGGATGTCTTCGTATAATTAGTTCGGATGGTATTCCCTCTCGTTCTGTCTCGGGAGGAGACCTCCGCACTAACTTCTCAGCACACCACACCAGTAGACCAGTTCAACCACACGGTTTGCCTATAGCTCAACATTCAATAGAATAATTCGTTACCTAATTTCCACTATTTCTCAGAAGTATACAGTGAATGGATACCTAGACTCTGTTAGGGGATTGCAGTTGCTACTCCTACTCAACCAGGCGCGAGACGTCTCAACTTCCCGGCTCTCACGCTAACCGAAAACAGCACCCTCAGCTTCAAACCCGAGAGCCATCGAACAACGAACCAACTCTCCACCACACACCCCCTCTAACCCTCCCTCCCCCCCCCCTCCTCTCCTCTCCCTCCGACCATACCCCTTTGTCCCCCTCCTGAATCAGGGACATCAGGCGGTTTTCCTCTCGCGCCTTTCGATTCCGCCCGGTCAAACTCCGAAACACAACATCCCCGACGGTTCTCAGCTCCTGGAGGTTGGTCACCCAACTTCCCTTTTCCTGGTTGTGAAATCCCGATCTGTTAGGGTGCAACCAGCCGAGCGAGCAGTTCAACTGTGGCGATCCTCGAAACCTGACCATAGGTACGATACCTTATTGCCGGCTTCCTTCTCATCCTCATACTACGCATGCGTGACTGGCAGCCGCCTACTCGTGTCCGCAGCATCTCCATCCACCCTATCCTTCAAGCGCTTGTTCTAACTTATGGCGCATTTTGAGCTCTTGACAGACCCGAATATTGTTATGGCAGAGCAGAACAGCCGCGATGTGGTAGATCAGACCCTGTCGGGCGGCGAGCCTTCGCCTTCCGACGTCCCTGCAAGCACCACCAACAAGCCGACTCCCCATGGGGACGTGGGAGAAATTCAACATATCGCGACCAGTTCAACTACGCAATCTTCGACGGATCCGCACTACAACGACGAAACGAGACAGACGCCTGTATCGCATACCGAGAGTACTGGAACTGATAAGGAAACTGGGAGTCCTTCGATGGTGGGTCTTGCTGCTGAAGGCCGAGGAGGAAATCTGCTAAACCAGCTACAGGATTCTTCCAAGCAGAGCATCGGGTTGGTTGCGTCACGCGCTATTGAAATGAATGGGCTAGCATCGGTATCGGATGGTGGGGACGACACGGCCTCACAAGGTGGTTCGGAATCGGACGCCAGTCGAACCGACGGCAGACATCACGCACGAACTGGATCGGTTAAGAAGCCTTCTACGTTCAAACCTGTGTCTTTCGCCAAGTTCGCCCTGCCCAAAGCGCCTGGGACTGCGGCGCCGCCGAAGGCCCCGGAGAAAGGTATGAATGACTGCTAGGCTGCGATATTGGGTCAAGTATCTAACGAATTCATCAGTACCATCGGCTTCGACGACTCCCCTGGGCACACCCCAACCGAGCTCTCGGCCACGGTTGGTCGCAAAGGCAACATCTGGAAACTCCGTTTTGAAGCCAGGTTCAAGCAGCACGAATCCGGGCGGTTCTGGGCCAGACCCAAACCAAGTTTGGAACAAAAACCGACGTACGTTACAATGCCAAACTTATAGTGAGAGTTCGGAACTGACATTTCTCTCCTTTTCAGCCGTTCAAGCAACCCCCGCGAAGCACTTGACCGACGAAGAGCTGAAGCAGCAATATGGAATTCACATGACATCTCGTATCCAGGAAGACGGCGGTGGTACTACAGAAGCGAAGTGGGCTGATATTGATGACGACGAGGACGATTGGGCCCCTGAGACGATTGAGTGGACGGATGGAACGAAGGTCACTCTCACTCATACCGACCCGGTACCTGCACCCGAGCATGCTCATGGAGAGCTGTCCCAGCCACCACCACCGCTGCCACTTGAGGCCACAGAAACGAAAGAACCAACCAAGATCGCAGCTCCAAAGCCCACGACATCTATTGGGCCTAATCCAACAGTGTTGAGGCTTGGGGCAAACGCTGAACGACAAGCGAAGGCCGCTAGCATTTCCTCGAAAGGCACAAACGATAGAGCTCCCTCTGGATCCACAAGTCCTGCGCCTCCGACCAAATCACCATGGGCATCTTTGCCCCCCATCGAGAGAGTATCGCCAGTGAACGCGTCGGGTCACCCTCCACCTCCGCGCCCTCCTCCTCACTATCCGCATCGCGATGACGTTCGTCATGCAGCTTATCCACCTCAAGAGATCGCAGCGGATGATTTTAACCGTCAGTGGCGAGAATCCGCACCCGGTGCGCCACGGGAGTTGTTCAACTCACGTTCCGGTCGTTATGAACCAGTATCAGACAACCGACGGCCATCCTGGCGGAATGAGCCTCCCTCGGGAGGCGCTCGGGGCCCGGCAGTGCTGCAACGATCAGGCCATGATCACGGTGGCCCAGCTGAACCATCCGCGGCTTTCCAGACCCACCGGCATCATCAAGAAGGTGGTGGAGGTATGGGCTGGAATCGTCGTCGAACCTCCTCTAATGTTAGTGGCGGAAGTGGAGGATTCGGACGTCGCATGTCCTTTGGCCGCGCAGATGGGCCTCCAAGGCACTTCGAAGCCCGAAGGGGCTCTCAGACCAACGGAATGGTTGATCCTGCATTGATTGACCGCGAACAAATACCTCCTCACGCACCAGCTCATCAGCACGGTAGCTCGGCTATTGCCTCACCCCCGCCTCCGACTGCTGCTGAAATCGCATCGACTGAGAACCAGCCAGCCCCATCTACTGCTCCTGCAGAACCCGAAGAAGATCCTTTGGTGATGCAAGCACGTGTGATGAAGGAGACGATCCGCCTAGCCAAACAGCGACGGGAAGAGCAAGAGGAGAAAGAGAAGCTTGCAAGGCAAGAGAGAATTCGGCAGAAGTTGGCGTCTCTACCTCCCGCTCCCGAAAAGCCGCAACGCAAGGAGAATGTTGATAGCCGCAAACCTCAGGCTCCGCCTACACCTTCTGCAGCTCCTGCAGTTATGCATTCCCCTCCAAAGCCTCCGGTCCCGGAGCCTTCTGGAGCGCCAAAGCAATATGGCATGATGAAAGTTCATCATCCAGATACGGTGAAGAAACTTGTCGCGGCCAATGAGAGAGACCGTGTTTCCGAGAAGCATACGGATAAACCTCCTTCCTCTCATTTGCGGCAAGCTACTTCCCCTCGCGAGGCGAAACGGGAACCTGTCCAGGCTACTGAACAGAAGCAACAGCCCCAGCAGCAACAACCCGCTCAGTCACCTCCACAGGATACGAATGTGGATGAGCAGAGTGGCCAGTGGCGTGGTAATCTCAACGTGCCTGGCTCCTATCCATCGTGGTCAGCTAATCCTAAGCTTGCTCCCACCTCACCTTCTGTGAAGAACCCATGGAAGCCTTTGAGCAGCGACAGAACTCTCGGCAACGGTATCTTTGACCAACCTCTTGGAGGGTTCCCATCACGGGAGCTTCCGTTGCGGAGCCAGTTGGCATTGGATCAACCTGCCCAGGCGTTACCAGGAGCCCAGGATGTCTCAGTGATTACTTCGCTGCCATCTCCTGAAACCAGGATCGCCGGCTACGATCCATTGAGTCCCATCGGTCGGCCCGGTCCCATTGGACCACCAAGCTTGCCCCGTAACCCTAATGCTCTGGGTGCATGGGGCAATTTCCACAATGTCGCATCTCACAGAGAGGCCGAAGAATCTGAACAGAAACGACAGGAGTTTAACGCCAATCGCAACCAGCCTAATACAGCTGTCAACTTCAAGGAGACCTGGAAGCAAGTGCGAAGTGGAGAAGAGGCCGGTCAACGACATGTGATGGGTGGAGGCGTGAATCAAAACCACCAGAGCCTGCCTGTGAACCCAATGACGGGTCTGGATGCTCCAGTGGATGGTCTTCCTTTTTCCGAAACACATGCCCGCCCTCTTGTCAGTGTTCCTACGAGAAGCTCACGTTTCTTCCCACATGGACCTGAACAACCGAAGAAGACGGCGACGGTGACGACGACGGTGATCGAGAAGTACGACGATGAACGAAGCCCATCGCCGCCGCCGCCGGAGGAGTCAAGCCATCCAGTTTATTTTGGCGGCTCTGGTCGGCCTTTGGTGCATCTGCCTACTCCCAAGCCTGTGGTAAAGCTCCCTCCTAAGGCGATCGCAGCACCTCCTCTGCCCCCGCCCACCTTTGCCTCCATGGCAGCTGCACCCCCACGAGGTGCCCCGGCACCTTCGAGTAAGATCTCATGGCAAGAAAAGATCAATACTCTTTTTGGCAAGAAAACGCCCCCGGCAACGAAGAGCTCTTTGGCTGTAACCTCCGCCACCAAAGAACCTCTCGATGTACAACCCCCACCAGCTGCGGCTGTCTCGGTTTCAGTGTCCTTCCCCACCAAAGTGGTTGATACACGAGGTGGAGATGGGGACTTGGCCGTTCGACAAGTTGAAGAACAAGACGAGATCTTTGAAGATCGTGAACCGGGCTCTCAGCCCCCTGTTCGAGTCCCGAATATGGCTCCAGCTGCGGCCTGGGCTGCCGCTCAACCTCCTCCCCCGACTCGCCAGCGCGGCAAGCTTATGAAGCCCGTTCAGAGTCGCAGTGTTGAACCCTACATAGTCGGACTCGGTGAAAAGGATACATCTGGAAATCTGCGTGTCTTGATTCGATTCCCTGGAGCTCTAGCTTCCAAAATCTGCAGTCTGCCCAAAAAGATCTCGGCATCGCGACCTCGCGCCTCTCCCCCGGTGAAACCTCGAAAGGGCCCAAAGCCTCGTGACGCTCCCGGTAACGCCATCCCGCCAAAGAAGAGTTCTCCGCAAAATGGAGGCACATCTTCAACTCCGCGACACTCGTCACAAAAGGCTACGTGGGGACCTCGAGCAGGCAGTGGCTCGCGGTAAGGTCGATATCTCGTTTCTTTCGGGGTCTTTCTTGTCAAAGCAGATACCTTGCAATGTCTGAACAATGTCGTAACGGAGTCACGACAAGTGATTGTTTGTATTGTCTGGACAACTGTCATATCCTAGGCATCTGTGACTCCGTGGCTACCTGCCAATCTGCCGTGTTACCTTCCATGACTTTAATACTCCCCATACCTATTCGCTCTATCCCTCCCTCGCTCGACTTTCCTCCTCCCTATCCATCTCCCTCTCCGCCACTCTCAAACACCTTCTCTCTCTCTCTCTCTCTCTCTCTCTCTCTCTCTCTCTCTCTCCTACCTCCTCACTTCCTCCTCCCCTCTCATCCGCCCTCATTCTGGTTTTCTGCGTTGTATCTTTTTCGTGGTTTCCTTGTTTGACTTGTCTCTTCGGTCCACATAGCGGGCCCGGGGGAGCCTTACGATTGCGCGACTGAATTTGCTTTTCGATTCCAAAGTCCTGCTACTAGCATGGGCAATCGGCTGGTCCAGTATGAGAGCCAAATACCTCTGCGTCTCTCAGGTCGGAACCTCCGCCATGTCAAACGTACTGTTTGTGCTTCTACTAGTACTTCTCGCAAGCTTCTACCGCGACCTACGACAAACAACCCCCCTTCCATGTGGAGGAAATGGCGGGTGTCATGGGCCTGTTCTCAAGTCATCATGTACTAGCCGTGTCAAATTTATTATCAAGACGTTCCTACTTGAAAGTTCCTCTCAATGAAGTCGAAGTAGTTTTTGTCTGTGTTTGTAGAAATCCCCGGCCATTCTTGTCAGTAGTAGGGCTTCGGGCTTTTCAGTGTTGTCCTCTCTGGACCCTTTTATGGGAAGCTTTTTAGAAAATTCGCACGCCAGAGTCGAAAGTATTCGTACTGTCTGGGCGCACGGCCAATAATTATATCCCAACGCTAAGTGACAGCAAATCGAGCGCCCAAAACGGCTACACTCGATGCCAGTTTAAGCGTTCATTTTACTAAAATCTTAGTCATCTTTACATCACGTGGTCGTAATCAACTCAGTCTTATTGTTTGCTTCCGGATTCCCTAAGCCCTCCCTAAATACTTATTGCTACTACTTAAGGTACTCTGGATAAATAATTAGGTATATTACCAGTATCTCTCTTGTATTGTTGCTCGAACCTTAATGTTCGCCTCCGGCCAAATTCCAATGTTTTGTCTAACGCGATGTGTATCGTGCTATACGATGTCCTAGGCTTCAATATCGCTACGTAGGTCAATATTGCGAGCAAGATCTAGATGGAAAAGAATACCACAGACTGAGAACACATCATCTAAAGCTCCTCGCTAAATAATACATGGAACAAGGAGGAATCCTTGAGACCAATAAGATCAACAAAGCACGCGATGTGCCTCAAAAACTGGCTCAATCTCATACAGATTGAAAGAATATGGTTCCAGATCCGTGTTCTTTTCGTCAAGCACGGCGGGAAGGTAGGTACCGCTCGGCAGTTATAACTTAGGTGTCACAAGGTTCCAATTTCTTTCATGCTCAATAGCTTTTATTTGATAATCATGAGAAAGAGGGGATTTGAACTTCATTGTGGGACATGTGCTAACTAACGTACCCCAGATTCTCCGATTCCGACAACATTGACTGAGCAACATCTGTTCTAAGCGCTGCAAGGCTGCCCGAGCAAGACGCTCACTGTATTACTGTCTAGGTTTGTATCCACGATATCGAGATGGCCATCTCCATTGAAGTCGCCCACTGCAAGACCCCTTGGACTAGACCCCACGGGGTATGTGGTCTGCGCCTGGAAGGTACCATCTCCATTTCCGAGCAAGACGCTCAGTGTATCGCTGCCCTGATTTGCAGACACGATATCGAGATGACTATCCCCGTTAAAATCGCCTGCTGTAATTCCGGTCGGCTGGAACCCCACGATGTAACTGGTCTGCGCCTGGAAGGTACCATCTCCATTCCCAAGCAAGATACTCGTTGTCATGCTGCCCTGGTTTGCAACCACAATATCGAGATTGCCATCTCCATTGAAGTCGCCCACTGTAACACTGTACGGGGTGGTCCCTGTAGGGAATGTGGTCTGTACCTGGAAGGTACCATCTCCATTCCCAAGCAAGACGCCCACTGTATTATCATCGGCATTCGTAACCACAATATCAAGATGGCCATCCCCGCTGAAAATACCCACTGCAATACCGAATGGCTCGGTACCTGCAGCAAGTACAATCTGCGCCTGGAAGGTCCCATCTCCATTCCCGAGCAAGACACTCACTGTATTGCTGCCCTGGTTTGCAACCACAATATCAAGATGGCCATCATTATTGAAGTCGCCTACTGCGACACCGTTCGGGTGAGACCCCACGGGGTATGTTACCTGCGCCTGGAAGGTCCCATCTCCATTTCCGAGTAAGATGCTCACTGAATTGCTGGTCACACTCGTGGTCACTATATCGAGATGGCCATCTCCACTGAAGTCGCCTGCTGCAACACCCTCCTGTATATCCCCTACAGTGATTGTGGTCTGCGTCTGGAAACTACCATCTCCATTCCCAAGTAATATACTCACTGCCCCACTAGCGAAATTCGCAGTCACGATATCGAGATATTTATCTCCATTAAAGTCGCCTACTGCAATACTGAGTGGCACAGGCTCCGTAGCAAATGTGGTCTGTGGCTGGAAGAGTATGCATTGTGTGCAGGTACCTGATTTGCAGGTAGATCCAGTGGGGCACTATAGACGCGTGAGCAATCACATTAGCAATAAGAATTGTGTCTTAACTTACAACATTGCCACATGTCCCGCAATTTTTGTTGTCTGAGCTAAGATTTGGACAGGTGCCGTTGCAAGGAGCTAGACCAGAGTTTGTGCAGATACAAGCGCCTGACTTGCAGGTAGATCCAGTGGGGCACTATAGGCGCGTAAGCAATCACATTAGCAATAAGAACTCTGTCTAAACTTACAACTTTCCCACATGTCCCGCAATTTTTGTTGTCTGAGCTAAGATTTGGACAGGTGCCGTTGCAAGGAGCTAGACCAGAGTTTGTGCAGATACAAGCGCCTGACTTGCAGGTAGATCCAGTGGGGCACTATAGGCGCGTAAGCAATCACATTAGCAATAAGAACTCTGTCTAAACTTACAACTTTCCCACATGTCCCGCAATTTTTGTTGTCTGAGCTAAGATTTGGACAGGTGCCGTTGCAAGGAGCTAGACCAGAGTTTGTGCAGATACAAGCACCCGATTTGCAGGCCGATCCAGTAGGACACTATATAACGATAAGCATTACATGATAAGTATTAACAGCCTTGGGGATAAGAACACTGCTTAGTAGACTTACAACATTGCCACACTTCCCACAATTTTTGTTGTCAGTATTTAGAGAAGGACAGGCGTTATTACAAGGAGCTAGACCAGAATTCGTGCAGATGCAAGCGCCTGATTTACAGGTCGATCCAGTAGGGCACTAAAGACTGATAAGCATCAATCGCCTTATGAATGAGAGCACTGCTTAGACTTACAACATTGCCACACTTTCCGCAATTTTTGTTGTCAGTATTGGTTTGAGAACAAATACCAGAGCACAGCAGTTCGGTTGGGCTACTCTTATGAGGTCCACAGGTATAACATGGTCCCGTTCCAAGTGCTGCAAACCCAATACAGGAGAGGGCTGAGCGTGGAAGATTCTCTGTACACCACTGAATACAGAGGTCCTTGCTCTGAGCCAAGCCCGGCGCTACCATATGTATAATTCATCAGCGTAAGCTCATATTCATATTGCGGGAAGCCATACCGAATGATGTCAGGACGAGAAGGACGAGCACGAGTGGAGCCATCGGATAAGCTGCTTTATGACTCTGCTAGTGTAGCGAACACAGGATAAGGTGCGGAAAACTTTCGCGGAGGGATAAATTCGTAGCATTTATTTGACCGAAGTCCTGTGCTTATGTCCCTGGCATGGTGGCTAAGAACTGGACAAATATCTGCCGCGTCTGAAATTCCACTAAGAATTTAGCTATCATTTTAACGAAAATAAGCTTCGGTGGTCCTGCTGTGCGGCATGTCTAACATTCATGTGTATAATCTTCTGGCTGGGTGGCTTAGAACTGGACAAATATCTGCCGCGCCTGAAATTCCACTAAGAATTTAGCTATCATTTTTAACGAAAATAAGCTTCGGTGGTCCTGCTGTGTGGCATGTCTGACATTCATGGGTATAATCTTCTGGCTGGGTGGCTTACAACACGACAAATATCTGCCGCATTTGGAGCCCCACCAAGAATGTTGTGTGGGAGGTCGCACCAGTTTCAGGACGCAGTGCAATACTACCTTACTAGGCTATGAATACTCAAATCCAATATATTTGGCGAGGGACCTTAAGAGACATCTAGACCTGTGCAGACCCATGGGCATGCCCAAACCCGCCCAAAACCCGCCCAAAGTGGTGCTTTTTGGCTATTGTCTATATATATACTTACTAGCCATTGCTTAATCGCTTTTTTGTGTAGTATGAAAAGGTAGTACTTACTAGTTAGTAACTAGTAGTGGTTACGCGTTCGCTAACTTGTGAAGCACTCGAGACGAATAGAATGACGTGTAGTGTTAAACGAAAGTAATAAAGCTAGAGAGGAAGAAAAAGAGAGGAACGCTAGGAGATCGCTATGGTAGCTTTTAATGCCGGTATGGCCCGTATACTCGAACAGAAAGATTACTGGTATCTTATATTTCTACAAATTGAGAGTAATTGAGGGCGCTGCATCTAACAGTGTAAATGATGTGGTCTATGGTCAGTGATTTGCTGAAGTTTACATCGTGGAATAGTTTTTAAATACAGTATTAGAGAGTCGGGGCCATTTGATAGTGCCGCTGTTCGTCTTCTGTATAAAGATATAATACAATTAAATTTTTTAGCAGAGAATACCGCTTGTGGTCGATGATTTTTATATTCAAGCATAAATGTTAAGCTTTTTTAATCATTGTAAAGTCGGGGATCAATAATACTTGAGTTTGCTGTATTATTGTCTAAAGAATCTGTTACTGAGCGAGTAGAATATCTTTGATAGTGTTCGATATTTCTCCCTTTGTTCCTGACCTGACGGGACCGGCTCAACCTTTGGCTTCTGTGAGTATTTGATGAGGAATCAGGAGGCTGATGAGAGTTGTCCGGATTATTTTCTTTGCTTAAAGATGACTTGCTCTTTCTGGGACGGATTAAATAAAGACGTTCTTTGATCGCCCTCTCAGTCCGTTGTGGAAAGTAGGCTAGAATGGAATCCTATGGAAGATTTCTGGAATCTTTTATTTCTAATAGCTGACGGTTATCTTCATCTGTCTACTTTATTCCTGTGGGCCCTGGGCGTTGCTTTACAGCCGATGCTTCTGTATCAGTCCTATTGGCTGCTATATTGCTCGTTGTGATAAAGCCGTATGAGTGTTGGAGATTTTTGATTGTGCTCTGAATTATGGTGAGAATTATATTACAGATATCTCCGTCGGCCGAATGGTAGAAGTGTTCTAGGTATTAGATTGAATCTTTAATGATGGTGAGTTTATATAGATGGCTGTTCTTATCCTGGTATGGGACTTTGTCTTTTAGACTGCCTTTTCTTCTCGTCGATATTTTTATATCTGTAGCAGTAGAATAGCGGGTCTGGTGTCGTTTCTGTGCAGAGTCCTGTCTCTTTAGAGCTTGTTCCTTGCCTCTGATACTAGGCTGCGTATATAGTATGCTTGTGTTCTCGCTTAGTTGGATTATTTGAAATATGTTGAAGATCCTTAATATCCCAGGCCTATCTAGACCAGTTACGGAAGGCCTGCTGCTAGCTTGAGAGAAAGGGAAAAGTACGACCTCAGGATAATCGATGATCACGGTAGATATCAGCGGCTGATATATCGCTAGCAGACGCTTCTGGTATAGTGTCTTCCGTGGATTAGCCATTTCGTGACACTAAGGTGATTCTATGAGTTTGCATTAAGTGGAAGTCAGATGTATAGATAATAATACGTACCAAAATCTTCCGTCTAATTCCTGTCATATGGCCTGCGTTTCCACAGTACGTAGCTATTTGTCTCGTATCTTTCTATGAATGTGAGGGATTACCCTGACACTCTAGAGGTGTAATTTCCAGGACCATTATCTGAGCAATCTCTGGAGAGTTCTGTTGTCGGTTGCCAAAATTTTTGATGATTTAGCATCACCATTACGATAAGAGATTTGAATAGTTTGATCAGAGAGCTGTCGGACCAGGGACGCGAGGATGAAGATCTTAATGAAAAGACGGATTCTAAAATTCGTGAAGGGGGATACCCCTGGCATCTTATAACTGTTAGTGCTATCGTGCTTATCGAGTTTCTAACTCTAAGAGGGGAATGAAATCAAAGAATCGGCCAAATGGCTACAGCTGAGATCGAAAATCTATCCGGCTGAACCCCAGATTTACTCTACTGCAAGTTGTCGTAGCTAATCTAGGGCCGTGCTTGCCTGGGTTATGCCAGCAAAAGGGGGTGCTCCTAGGAACTTACGTCTGCAATGGACGCGTGATCCGCGATTTGACAGTAAATAGAACTTGATAGGCTATTAACGTCTTTCCAGTTCCGTTATATGGGGGAAATACGGCCTATAGGTTGTGGAGCTTGTGCCAGACTATAGTAATGAATGATAACCCTGGGGCTGAACTGTTCCAGAGTGTAGAGCCAGAGACAGTAACCAAATTTTGTCTTTGAAGGTTCTGTCAAGGAAGGCATACATCTCTTTTATGAAAGAAAAAGAGTCCTCGTAGGCTGTGTTCCTGGGATTTCGCTACTACGGCGTGGAGGATTCTGGTCATTAAGGGATAAAGTCGAGTAAGCAAGCGCTAGAGAATAGATACTGTGCACGATTAGGTCATATCTTTGTTTGAGCTCCTAGGAGAGACCGTAGGCAGCAAAGCGCTTATCATCGGAGGAAGTGAAACAAAGAAAGAAGCGTTTTGTGGGCCAGCCGGATCATCAAGGGTTAGCGATCAGGGTGCTCAGGGAGCAGCCCAGGGCGGCGGGGGGGACTAACTCAGGCGATCGCTTCGCGAGGCGGCAGTGTTACCGTCACCTTTATTACAATCCCAAGTGTTTCCAATTACCATGGAACCCATTTTCTACTAGTAGCACTACTACTAGTGCATAAAGTGCTGCAGCAAGTTGCGAATAGTATCGCATCGGGATAGTTCAACTAAAATCCCTTACTGGCAATATCTGACTGCTCCCTCTACTAAAGAGGGGAGTTCAGAAGTCTGGCCACGCTTTAGGGCAGTAGCGTGTGCCCATACTTTTGTTACTAGCAACCAGGCCCGATCTCATCTAGTAATACGAAGACGCCAATTCAAGTTTCTACAAACTAGAATAGTTTTCACTGAATGTTTCAAAGTCTTTGAACTCGAGTCTTTCAAAATAAAGGGAGAAAAAGTATGATATACACGAAATGAAAAGAGGTATCAATCAAAAACCAAAGTATTCCATCCAAAACACCGCGCCACGAGAAGACAATTATTTCAAACACCACAGAAAAGCCCATGCGCCGCCACCACATCATTATTAAAACTCCAAACAGCTTCCTCGGCACCTGCTCTTGCCATGACTCCTGGTAAGAAACGAGTTTTGGGAAAGAGAATTGCGAAAACAAAAATGTAGATCCCGGATATCGAACTGCATCCACTCATCACCAGTTCCAGGTCCGGCTGGAGGCAGTAAATACCGGCGGCTTCCATTGTAATCGGGCAGGATCTATCTTGCGTGCGCCCTTGACCTTCTCCTTTTCGAGTCGCTTGTTGTGCTCTTCTAGGGCGTAGTCCGTCAGAACGATGACCCAGTTTCCCTTCTGTGGAGAGTGTCAGCATTATATCTTCTTGGGGTCCTCATGGACAGAAATGTAAGGAGAGGAAACAGGTGAAACATACGTGATAACGAAGCATATTGAAAACAACGAGTGTTTCGTGAACATCTTTCTCCGTCATGGCAGTTATAACAGCCAACTCGTTCTCACTCATAGCTTCTCGGTTCGGCTCCGTTAATAACTCGACAAGTGTCTCTCGCCAATACTGTCGATAACCGAGCAGACCTAAATCACTCAGCGGCTTCTCGGGGGAACCAAGTTTGCCTTCGCGCTTGCTGAGCTCGTAGCTGAATGAGATGAGCAGACGACCGAATCCACGGCGCTGGTACTGCGGTAGAGTCAAGATACAGGCTAGATTGTATCCCTCGGCGGAATCCTTCTCCTTGGAGAAATATCCGACAAGATGGCACCCCGTCTCGTCACGGGTACACATGCAGTAGAACATGAAAGGGTCGACGTCATAGTAGAGAGTTTTGTGATCAAGGAAAAGCTTGCTGAGCAGACAAAGGTTCCGACACCAAGTCCGCTGACGACGACCATCAACCTCGAAGAAAGAGATATTCTCGTCGCGGTAGATTTCATTGCCGGGAGGATGGACCAGGGTGCATTTTGCGCGGTGGCGCTCAAAGGCACGCTGGTTGTCGAAGTAACTCAGACAGAACTCGTCGATGTAAACCAGATCGACGTCCGAGAATGAATCCGGGTACGGGGAGAAATACCACGGTTCAACGTCGAACTTGCCCATTTGGAGACGAGTCAAGTTTCGCACTCGGTGGATCTCCGTTGGATTCTGGGTCATACTACCGCTGGTACGGAGGCGTTCGATTTCTTCTTCGCGGGTGATTACCTCGCCCGATACGGTTTTGACTTCTTCTTCCTCGGGAGTCTTTTCGTCTTGGGCATCTGCCATTTCCACGTCTTCGAAATCCACGACCTTGGGCGTGCCATCTGCGGAGGCTGCCTCGGCTCCGAATGAGTCGCCGGGGGTTGAGGCATCGCGGTTCTCTTTGCCGCCTGCCTTTGATGGACGCGAGGCCTTGCCAACGTTGACGTTCTTGCCACCCAAAGCATCGGGGGTGCTGGAGACTTCGCGGCTATCACCAGCTAGTTGTTGCTTGGGGTTCTTGCTGGGCGCCGCCTTGTTGGAGGCGCTGGCTTTCTTCTTGTCTGCTTTTTCGGGCTGGGGCCACTCCACCTCTTGTGTGAGGTCAATTCGAGTTGATGCAACCCATTCTAGGATACTATGTCAGTATTCGGATGTTTCATTGATTCCACAAATAGCTATGCAGCTGAACTTAGGGCTAGCATACCATCCAGACGCTTATTGAAGTCAACATAGTGCACGCTAGTCGTATTTGTTAGCATGATCGATTCTTCCGTCGTAATGTGGGAAATAATATCAACATACTAAAAAGAAGGACCATCCTTCCGCTGTCTGATTGAGAGAATCTCCGCCTTGCGTAGTTCTCCATCCTGTGAAGCCCCAAGTCAGTATGATATCACGTGATGTATTCCAGAATCTGCGCCTGTTGCAACGTACCTTCTGCACCATGGCCTTCACACCGATCCTATGATCCAGATTAGTAAATGCGACCGATGAAAACCGACTCGAATAGTTGATTGATGCATGTCAGAAATAAATTCTGGCCGATCTTGGGCTCACCTGATAGTGTTGAGAGTGGCGAAGCCCTTCTCGACGGGGTCGGGCGTCCCCGTCGCCTCGCCGTGGGGGTCTCGGACGCCCATGATGGTGAACTGCTTGCAGAACCGGGGCAACCAAAGACTGAGATGAAAATGATGGATATGATGCGATGCGCGATGGGGAGTTCGAGTTGCACGGTGAAGGCGGAAGAGGAGAGACGCACGGCAGATTGAGGCAATTCGACTTACCGCCCACAGTTTCCGGATCAGCAACGATGCGACGCCAGCATAAAAGGTGAAGTTTCTAGTAGTATTGGACAAGACTATCAAGCTCAAGATCTGTTCTATTCTAATCCTCAGTGGCGGTATCTTGAATCATAAATCCCCAATTACCTATACATAATGATTATCTACTATTCTAATCTTGTTCTTACAGATACTAGTAGTAGTATATAAGATGCCAGTTATACTTCCAATGGATTTTAATTTACCATAGCAAATAAAAAGAACTTGAACCTTTCCTAATGATACAATAAACGAAGCGGGTAATGGGTCATGACCTTCCAGAAAAGAACTCGGCGAAAAAAGAGATATCCAACAAAGCCAACAACTTAATGCCACCCATTAACCGTGGCAGTCCCGGCGACAAGCTCATCAAGTTCGTCCTTCCGGCTCTTATACAATTCCTGTGCCTCACGCTCGCGGCGCATGATCGAAGAAACCTCCTCTCGCAGCTTCTCCAGACGACTCGACACAGCCGCCTCCTCTGAGATCTGTAAGGTGCGGAAGGCGTCCAGGTCATCTTGAACCTTGGGCAATGTGACACTGGCTTCCACGATCTTGGAGCGTAGCGTCTTGGCACGGTTCTGATATCCGCCATAGTGCAAGGACAGCTTCTTCTCCAGCTTGTTGCCTCGTTCGGCGGTGGCAAGGAGAGATTCTTGGACATTATCAAAGGCACCGATCATGCGCTGCTCCTCCAGGAATGCATCTTGCTCCTCTTCATCGATGTACTTGTCCAGGCCGGGTAGAGCTTTGGCGCGGGTGTTTGTCCAAACGCCGTCAAACTGTTCTTGCCAGTTCTCTTGTTGTTGTTGCTGTGCTTCAGCAGCCGCTTCGGCGGCGATAGCCACTCGAGCGGCCTCCAGGAACTTATCATCAACACGGCCCAGCTTGGGCGCCTTGCCCTCCACCTTAGCGCCCGGGACTGGGTACCTCCGTGCGTCGTGGGCAATGATAAGTGCAGCCTCCTTGGCGATAAGACCTTCAATCGGGTCAGCGACATGGGAGGCCCGCTCCATCAAGGCGCTGAGATCGAGGACAGCAGGTCGAGGCAAACCTCGCTGGTACGCCTGTGACTGGCGCTTGAACTCTGCTTGAGCGGCCTTCTCACGAGCCTCGCGGTCTCGGCGATCCCGCTCAGCCGCGTCTTCCTCGCTGAACTCGACAGCAGCAGCAGGCTCGGCGGTCTCGGAGGGAAGTTCCTCTAGTTCCCATTCGGTCTCCTTAGGCCTCGGAAGCGAGGCGAGCTTGCTGCGCATTTGTTGGCGCATAAAGTTCTCGTGGGTTCTGATATCACGAGGGGTGCTTCCAACAGGCTGGGCTCCCTCGCGATTAAGAGCGAAGTGGTCTCGAGGCGTCCGTAGCGGCGTGGCACCAGGCCCAATACCGCCCTGTAGAGGGGTTGCGCCCACGCCGTTGGCCTGTCGGAACGGTGTAGCCATTGGGTTAGGAGTAACAATATCTTGTCGTCGAGGGGCAATTCCATCAAAGCCAGTGGAAGAGCCACCCTCGTGAAGAGGAGTGTTGTCGCCTCCAAGCAGAGACGATTGTGTTTCGGTCAAAGCCCGAATGTTCTTAATTTCATTCGCGATGTGATCTTCTTCAGGGGCAGCTCGGGGTGTTCTGATGGGAGTTCCTCCAACAATAGCTCCGTAGTTTCCAATAAGACCCCGAGTCATCTCTTCATCGGCACTCATCCGGCTAGCTTTGTCTCCAGCCATGCCCATCTTGATAATATCCTCCATCTCGCCTTCGCTGACTTGCGGCGCCGGCAGATTCAGACCCCGTCGCTTGCTGCTTTGCTCTGCTTCGCGAATCTTCTGCATTTGGCCGGCACGCGCGGCGGCAGCGGAAGCAGCTGAAGTGCTGTTCTTGTCGCTCTTTTGTTTTTTGCGCTCATTATCCTCGTCTTGGTCGCCCTTCCGCTTATTGGCCAGCTGCTGCTTTCGAGGGTCGAACATCTCTCGTTGGCGTTCATTGGTGGCTTGCTCCTCGATGGTATCGTAGAATCCAGGTGCGGCCGGCTTCTCGAATGGGATATCGGCATTGTAATCCATCTGGCCCGGCTTCCGGGTAACCACCTTGACGTTAATACCGGCATGCTTGAGCTCACGGCGCTTCTGCAACACGGCCAAACGGCGCGACTCTTCCAGCTGACGCTCGCGAGCCTTACGCTTTGCCTTTTTACCCTGTGTGTTGGCGAGACGCGCACGAGCTTCGCTGAGCATCTCCTTCTCATCCTCGTCCAGATCGATAGTGTCGGGGCGGGCGGGCTTCGATTCAGGGTCGGGATCCAGCTCGCCGGGGCGTAGACGTCGGACATCATCGGCGCTAGGAGCAGCGGACTCTCCTCCTTCAGGTCCTCCCAATCCCAGATCATCGTTCTCACGGGCTTCCGCCTCATCCAGCAGTTTTTGATACCGTTCGAGACATTGTGTGGCGGTCCGACCGACGATAGGGGCAATGGTACGCCATTGGGTGGGCATCAATTTGGCCAGGTGCAAAAGCTTCTCGTCTTCCTCGCGCGACCATTCGACCTTACGGATACCCGGGTCCAACCATTCTATCCAGCGCGCTTTGCATTGCTTCGGGGTCTTTCGAGCGAGGAGCGAAGAGACTCGGGCCCATTGGTTGAGACCATATTTCGATACCTATGACCAGTCAGCATTTGCACCATCCGGGGGAAAACAAAAAGACAGAAGCTTGATATCGCAATTTGAAGGTAACTTACGGCGGCCCGAAGGACTTCGTCCTCGATATTGGTCCTAAAATTGTATTAGTCGCGAGTAGGTAGAAGATGGAGGTTTGACAGAAAACTCACCAGACACCTCCCTTGACGACAGGCATGGCGCACGATCAAAGCAGACGCTTTTTTATCCAACCTGTAAGTGGTAGGGATCGAATTGCAAGCTGCCGGGGATAAAGAAAAAGACGAGGTCCCCGGAGAGTCGCGCGCAGAAGTGAAGCTAGATGTGGTCTTGAATCTCTTCTGGCACGCGGAAGTTCAAAGTCGCTTCACCGCCCGCTTGGCCGCCCCCGCGTTAGTCAGCAGATTCCCGGACTTTTTGGTTTTTTTTTTGGTTCGTCGGCCCTGCAAAAAAAAAAGAGAACTTGAACGGAAAGAGAGACTCCACCAACCAACCATGTCGACCAAGTTGGATGCTCCGCAGCAGTTCAAGCAGCCTTCTCGCAAAGGCAAGAAGGCCTGGCGTAAGAATGTCGATGTTACAGAGGTCCAGGAGGGACTGCGCCAGTTGAAAGATGAAGAAATCAAAGGGTATGTCGATTGTCTCCATAAATATTCAACTTTGAAATAATTGAGGCTCTTGCTAATCATTTTTTTGTCTTTTCTCAGTGGCCTTGTGTCTGAGAAACCCTCCGATGAACTGTTCACTATCGATACCACTGGCACTGAGCATGTACGAAATGCCATCGCAAAAAAGCACAAGCCCCTCAAGGCCGACGAGATCATCGCTCAGCGTTCTGCTATTCCAGCAATCGACTCCCGCAAGCGCGTCAACTCCAATGTGACCGACGGTGTCATTGAGCCAAAGACCAAGAAGCACCGCAAGGACTGGGTGACCAAGAAGGATATGCTACGCCTGAAGCAGTCGGCGAGGGATGCGGATTTCACCAAGAAGGGCAACAACCAACTTTACGACCCCTGGGCGGAGGATGCCGATGCCGATGACTCCGTCGCTGTCGAAGACCCCCAGTTTAACTTCCTGCCCAAGCCTAAGGCCAAGGTCGCCCCGGAGACCTTGAAGCACGCCCCCATTTCGCTTGCAGCCAACGGAAAGGTCATCCCCGCAGTGCGCATGCCCCATGCAGGAACCAGCTACAACCCCGTTTTTGAGCAGTGGGACCAGCTACTTGAGGAGCATGGAAAGGAGGCAGTCGAGGCGGAGAAGCTGCGTCTCGAGGAGGAGCGGAAGGAGCAGGAAAAGCAGCGTTTAATCGAAGAAGCCCAGGGCGACGATGGCGAGGTCAAGTCTGACGATGAGAGCGCATGGGAAGGCTTCGAGAGTGAATATGAGAAGCCCGAGTGGCTGAACAAGAAGCGTCCCGAGAGAAAGTCTAAGACCCAGCGGAACAAGGCCACACGACGAAAGGAAGCCGAGAGGCTAGCGAAGTGGGAGGCTCAGAAGACCAAGAAAGATGCCCAGCTCGCCCGTGTGGAGGAGCTCACAGAACTCGCCAAGCAACGAGAACTCCATGGTGCGGATGATTCGGATGCCGACGATGGGGAGGAGGGTGATGAGACCAAGTTGCGCCGAAAGCCCTTTGGTGGCAAGAATGCGTACGTACCCTTCATTATTCTACTTGAAAACTATTTGGGGCCATTGCTAACTACTATCACAGTCCTCCTGAGAAGCGCTTGGAACTAGTCCTCCCCGATGAACTCCAGGACTCTCTCCGTCTGCTTAAGCCTGAGGGTAACCTTCTGGACGACCGTTTCCGTACGTTGATTGTGCAAGGCAAGCTTGAGTCTCGCAAGCCTGTGACGCAAGCTCGCAAGGCGAAGAGAAAGGTTACGGAGAAGTGGATGGCCAAGGATTTCAAGGTCCCTGGTGTCGAGTACTAGTAAAACTTGTTTATCTGGCTTTGATGACTTTCAAAATGGCGTACCGGGATGATTGGACATACATCATGGGCAAATATCAGCGCTCTACATATTGTTTCTGGGATAAAGTAGAGATTTATAGTTTCAAATTTGATCAGACCATCTATTCTTGTACCTCAACAGCGTAGATCAGTAACTCAGGAGTGATAATAGTATTCAATAGTCCTTCCCATGTTTCCTCTCATATAGTTGATACGATATTTCCTTTTAAAGCAGGCGGTGTGCTCCTATCAGCGCGCCACTTTTTTGTCGGCAGAAAAAGTGAACGGCAATTCGTCTCCTCCGAATCGACTCCAACTTTTTTCATCGCAATGCAATAACCTCGACAGAATTGGTACCCTCGGAATGGACACAGCAAGTCTTTCCAGCAACTGGAAGAAGTTACAGGCAACTCTCAAGAAAGGAAGTGCCTCAACCTCGGCACCGGCCTCCAAATCGGCCTCGAAACGCAAGGTTTCTGATCGCGAGTCCGGACATGGCACCGTGAAGAAAACAAAGTTCACTCAGAAAGACCAGTCAAAATCCAGAGACTCAAAACCACTCCTGAAGAGGAAAAGAATGGCGGACGGAGCAGAGACTGATTCGTCCTCGACAACTTTACGGAGGAAGTCTAGCACTGCAACTTTGTCCAAGACTCCGACGGAAACACTCAGATCGAAAGAGAATGAGGGCCTCTCCGCTACGTACGTTTGAATCTCGACTATTATTTCTCCCTCAATATCTACATGAAGTTTACTAATGTCATTCCTTCCTTACAGCGCTGAAATAGGAAAATATGTCGCCATGGATTGCGAAATGGTAGGCGTTGGACCGCACCCCGACAACGACTCCGTCCTTGCACGAGTTAGTATCGTCAACTTCAACGGCGACCAGATCTACGACTCCTACGTTCGGCCTAAAGAGATGGTTACAGATTGGCGAACACACGTCAGCGGCATTATGCCGAAGCACATGGTGGAAGCGCGAACCCTCGAAACAGTCCAGAAAGAGGTATACGGGATCATGGAAGGACGGGTTCTTGTCGGTCACGCCGTGAGCAACGACCTCGATGCCTTGATGTTTGCTCACCCGAAGCGTGATATTCGTGATACAAGCAAGCACGCGGAATACCGGAAAATTGCCGGCGGTGGATCCCCCCCGACTGAAGATTCTTGCGGAGCACTTCCTTGGGTTGAAGATTCAGGAAGGGGCGCATTCTAGTGTGGAGGATGCTCGGGCGACAATGGCTTTGTATAGGAGAGAGAAGGACTCGTTTGAGCGGGAGCATTTGAAGAAGTGGCCGATCCGGGCGAATACTGAAAATAGAGAAAAGGTGGATGGGCAGAAAAAGAAGAAAAAGAAGAAGTCGACTAAGAAGAAGCGCTGATCTTCTTTATTACTTGGTGCCGGCCTGATGAGGCGAAGCGAGACGAGACGAGACTGTATCTAAATACCCTTGAGGTGCACATGTATACCCCAATTCGCATCCAGTTGAAGAATTGCATTAGAATTTGACATATATGACCAATACTATAGAGTATAATTGTATGAAAATAATCATTTCCTAAGTTGAAAGTAAAGAATTGAGCAACGTGTGTGTTCAAGTAATTGTATAACACTAGAAGTGTAGCGACTGTCCGCTCTCCGCCCAATTCCACTTAACGCGCAGCGCGACGCGCCTTTCGACCACGCAAAGAACTACACAACTTCAATACCCTCGCGACACACCCAAGTCAAGCCAGTTTAACTTTCACTTCGGTCGATCGCCAAACAACTGCATCTTGCCAAATATCTATACCACACCCATCGACCACCTAGCTCCGCGGGGCGATCACAGCTCGCGACACCATGCCAGACATGTATGCCTTCCAATCGGCCTCAAAGCCAGGTGCACAGTCAGAAGAAGGCTCCTCTGGCGCAACATTCACACCCAACATTCTCCCCTGCCGAATTCATCATGATGGACCCATCGAGCCCGCCGGGCGATTCTGGGCGCCGAAGACGGACGAGAAAGGTACGGACAGTTCTGCCGTTCCAACCATATCCACTCGCACAGGCATTGAAAAGCCGTAAATATACTGATTGATAAATGGATCAGACAATATTGAGACCGCACATTATCGTGGCCGCAGACTGCGTGGCCGGCGCGTTGCAGTTCCAGATGGATACCAAGGTGCGCAGCCAGGCAATCCTCATTTCTGAACACTTTACGGGGGTGTGAACTTACAAATAACTCGTGGACAGGCGTCATCGCAACACCAACAGAGCGTATTCTCCCTCCTTCGCAATCATTCGACCAAAATGAAGACGTCGTCGAAGTTCAACCTGAGGAATCGGTCAAGATCCTCGAGACACAGGGTACCTTTGAAGATATGATGATCTGGGGACATGAGCATTTGCCTGCGGCGGATGATGTCTATGTTAAAGGTGTGGAGGAATGGGTGCGGTTTGCCGAGACGGTATGTTCACCTTTCTCTCCTTTTAGGGGTTTACTCTGACCTTTTTTAAGATGCATGGTGTTCCTTCTACTGGTGATGGGAAGGACGCGTCCAAGTAACCATTTATGACGAGAACAGCTAAACTACTAGTAACTGCATAGCTTGCCTTGGCCTCAAAATAATAATGTATCGCCTGCCAGAATTTAATGCGTTAACCTTGGAAAATAAGATCCAATATGCCACTTCTACCTGCTAGGACGAATATCACCCCGTAGCCATTGCATAAGAGTACGGTAGCATCAATATGCTATAAGGTAAAAGAGATGAAAAGGAATGCATTGAAACACTCGCATAGCGAGTCACACCAACCGGGGTATCATGTTATCACCGAACCTAACAGAACCAGCCTGTTCCACACCCAACCCGCAAGTATCGGATCGAAAAAAAAAAAAAAAAAAACCGGCCACAATGCCAATAAGAAGTTATGCGTGAGCATCCAGCGCCCCTAAACGCCAACGTCTGCATTCCACCAACGAGAAGAACCAAATGCCGAATAAAGTCGTAAATCATATCTATCACACTCATACCCCTTAAGCCGCCGCCACTGGGGTTTTGCGAGCAGCCTGTGAAGTTTGATCATTTGGGTCCATGGACCCAATGACGGGGGATGAGGTGGTATCGACAACACTATCGAATGGCGAAAACAGATTTCCGCCGCCGAACAGAGAGGATGGCTGGCTGTCGTCGGTAGAGAAGAGAGAGCCGCCACCTCGACCACCGATGGCATGCTGCATCTGCTCTTTGATCCGGACGTATCTATACTTGGTCTTAGAGGTGATGAGGGTATGTTCAGCGATGGGTTTGGGCGCGGATCGGGCAATGGCCGCCATGACGGAATCTCGTTCTTCGTCTGAATCAACGGGCCCGCTTGTTTCCAAATCTTCTTGCAGCGGAGCATTGGCGTCGATAGCAGCCTCTGTAAGTAAGAATAAAACATATTAGTCCAAACGTTCTCTGTAGTCAAAGACGGGAGAAGTAGGGGGGAACACATACTCTGCTGTCGAGCCTGGTTCTTTTTCTGATATTGCTGTAGTAGCATATCATATGGTAAAGACCGACCCGGCACTGCACGCTTCGCGCCCATCGAGTGACTCTTACATGTCAACGAGCGCGCGCATTGAGCACCATTGGGCAATGTGACACCACACTGCTTCTCGACATCGACAGGCCCCTTAGGCTTAGCCGCCTTCGCCTTGGGCTCATCCTTCTTCTTCTTCTTGGGCTTGGTATCATCTTCGTCCGCCTTGCGCTTCTTTCCCTTCTTCGTCCCATCTTCGGTGCCCTTGACAGCACTCTTCTTCGCACTCTTCTGGCCTTTCATCGAATCTTCTGGCCCATCTTTTTCGTCGATATCGCCCACATCACCGGCCTTGGCTCGATTCGCCGCGTCGCGCGCCTCCTTCTTCTTGCGCGCTTTCTCCTGCTTCGCTTTCAGACAGCCACGAATGTGCTCCGGCGCACTGGACTTGAGCGCGGGGCGCTTGCAATGTTTGCATATAACCGTTTCCAGCAAGTCCTGCTCACGCGGTTTACCCGTCGGGAAAGAGGCGGCGATCTTATCGTCCAATTTGGGCAGTGGTGAGGAAGTAGGCGAGGTATCGAGGGGACCATCCTTGCTATCTGAAAAAAAAAAAAAAGAACCACAGGTAAGCTCGTGTCCCCTTTCCAATTAAAAGCTAGCCAGACAGCCAGCATCCTGTGCCAAAAGCGAACGTACCATCTGCCTTCTTCTTCGTCGAGCCCTTAGATGTCTTCTTCACCTTCATCTTGCCGGGTTTGGTATCCTTTTCTGTAAACTTGTAGCCCGACGCCTCGACCAAATTGCCCGAGGCTGTTTAGTCGGAGAGAAATGTTAGCCATCCCATCTTTCAATCTTGCCGGCCCTGATCAGGCGCGGTTCATAGTCACGCTTTCCCATCAAAGGGTTGCGGTGGCGGGCCTACCTCGACTGGAGTCGCCGTTAGTCGTCATGATGAGCGCAAGTGCTGTAATTGCCCTGGCGCAGCGGATCTCTCTCTCTCTCTGGCACTCTCTGTAGAATTCTTGTCGTGCCAGGGTGGTTGTCGGGGTGGTTGTTCACTTCGATGTCCGTCGTCGACGGTCGGGCTGGGGCTCCGCATTTGGGACTGGGTCACGTGTTTCCCGTAAGTGATCCGTCGTCATAGTAAAGAGGCACACCAGGAACTTGCATATATTTTGAAAATCTCAGGGTGGTTTTTGTGTTGATTGCAGAAATGTTATAGGACCCCTTGCATACTTTGAGCAAGTCTTGGAAAGCCTTCCAGGCATTCGAGTCTTAAACCAGAATCTAAACCTTGGACAAGTAGTAATTCTAGGTAGTACTAGTACTAACGTGTTTCATGGGTTATCCGGCCACCCGTGCAAGCCGGCCACCCAAGAACACCATAAAAGCGATATTTTATATAATTCGATATTTCAACAGCCATACCTTTTTAAGGCTATATATTATCCAGTATTCGTGCTCAACGATATAGAACAATATAGTTTAATTTGAACTAATTTCATTAATTTTATTAACTATTCTACTATATTGCCATTCAACACATCGTGATATATATATTTCATCGAAGATAAGCATATTTAGCTGCATACCTAGGTACTATCCATGGATATATGCCTATGTTATTACTTTCTATATTTTTGTGATAGGGGTATAACAGCGGTCACAGAACTTCAATATTGAGGTTTTAATTACTATAGATGTTGAGATATCGAATTGTAATTTATCGCTTTTAGTATGGTGTTTTGAGTGGCCGGCTTACACGGGTGGCCGGATAACCCATTAAACACGTTATACCCTGCTGGTAGAGCGCCTTTGGGATTCTGGCAGGCAGGCCATTTTACTATCTTGTGTTTCTGGTCTTTCCTATCCTATTAATGCATCCCTTGTACGATAGTAGATTTTTATACTACTGGTAAATGTCATCGTACGCGGCATGTGGAGATGCCTTAAGCATAAGGCCTCACTGACAAACCCCACTGAGTGAATCAGCATGACCAGTTGAACTATACGACTCGATATCTGTAAGCATATTGGGACTGCTTAAGGCAATTTTGCCGGTGTCATAGAATCCCTTGTCGACACATATCTCCAAGAAGAAAAAGGAAATGAGGAGGACCAACTTCTGCGCCGGGGAAGATGTGGCCAATGCAACACGGCGTGGAAAATGGTAATTCGGGAGATCGATGATCGAAAGGATGTGTGCTTGCTTTTAACACAATGATAGGACTTAGGACCAGGCTTGATCCCTCAAAATGATCTGTGGAGAAGCCAGGCAGACCGGGTTCTTCCGAGGACATTGAAAGCCAGTGATATGGTAGAAGATCCCAAGCAGACGCCTCGAGGAGCAATCCGATGGGTCGGGGAGTACTTCTTCTCAATTTTTATCGAAGGAGCAGATGTTTCGGCAGAACCTGTCTCTTTTACGAGGTCAGTGTTATCGGACTGTTATGAGGAGATGGAGAGACTGGTGGTATCTTCAAGGGGAAGAGCCTAGGGCCAAGAAATCCCAATGTATCGTAAATTGAGATAGAAGCATAGCTAGGGTTACCTTACCTTGCTATGCCGGCAACTGGAAGTATAACCAATTCTTTGTAGCATGGTAGTTATTGTAAGAGAGAACTCCGTCATCAATTGAGCATGCCAGAAAAACCTGAAGCATCTTCCATTAATATCGTACATTACACCTATTCTTCCAATCAATCGTGCCGAACAAAGCACAAGCTACTATTAGTCCCCCCAAACCCAAAACTATTCGTCAAAACCACATCAATCTTCCTCGACTGAGCCTCATTAGCCGCATAATTGCAGTCAAACCCACTCGCTAATCGATCCAGGTTGATAGTAGGCGGCATAACATTCTAAAAAGCGTCAGCCCAACCAATCCCCCCCCAAGGAACAAAGCCCAGCTTAAGCACAAGGTAATACTTGGGACGGTTCAACTCACATCTTGAATAGCAAGCACACTAAAAGCAGCCTCGATAGCGCCAGCGCCACCGAGAAGATGCCCCACAGCACCCTTGGTACTGCTAATATTCACATTCTCCGCCTTCTCTTTACCACCCGGGCCAAGGAGAAGCGACTTGATAGCGGCGTTCTCAGCAGCATCGCCCACGATCGTAGAAGTTGCGTGCGCATTGACATAATCTACCGCGGAGGGTGGGAGTTGGGCTTGTTTGAGCGCTTTCTTCATCGCCATGTATGCGCCTTCGCCGTTTTCTTTGGGAGCTGTCATGTGGTGCGAGTCGCTGGAACAGCCGTAGCCTTTGACTTCGGCGTAGATTCTTGCGCCACGGGCGCGGGCGTGTTCGAGTTCCTATTGGTGGTAGTACTGTTGTAAGTGATGTGGGGAGACAAATATTGGGTGAGATGCACTACTCACCTCGAGAATAAGCACGGCGGCACCCTCGCCAACGACGAAACCTTTACGATCTGCATCGAAGGGTCTGGATGCTTTCTCTGGATTATCGTTAAAATCAGTCGCCAGACTTCGGGCCCGGGCGAATCCTCCAATGGCGAGGGGGTGGATGCATGACTCGGCGCCTCCGGCTACCATCACGTCTGCGTCTCCGCAGGCGATGAAGCGGGCTGCGTCGCCGACGGAGTGTGCGCCGGTGGTGCAAGCTGTTGTTGCGGAATGGTTTGGGCCCTGGAAGTTGTGTGTAAGTGATGTGTGCGATTATTTTTAATTCTTTCCTGGGAAAGGTGTGTGTGTTCGTACCATGAATCCATATTTCATAGATATATGGCCCGCACCTAGGTTAATCAACAGCTTGGGAACGAAGAGGGGGCTGACTTTTTTGTAACCCTGAGCCGAGTTGGTTAGTGTTAAAAAACGCATTTTTTATGAGGGATGCAGCAAGTTAGGAATGGAGACTCACTCCTTTGTCGTATGCAATGACAGTGTTATAGATCTCCTCGAAATTACCGATTCCGGATCCTAGACAGACTCCCTGCACAGACCATTAGTATGACTTCTCCCCAGTATACTCGAGGCAAGCTCAAAGCTACTAAGCTAATCAAGGTACATACCGTCGCTTCTCGCTGCTCAAAAGGCTCCGGCTTCCAACCAGCATCTTCCAAGGCCTCTTCCGTAGCAGCCATGGCGTATTGCGCGAAAAGAGCCATCTTGCGTTCGTCCTAGTTGAATAAGTGTCAATGCACACTACTGGTAAGAAGCAGCAGCAGCAGCAGCAGCAGCAGCAGCAGTAGCAAGAAATACGCACCCCTCGACTCAACCACTCCTCCGCCATCCACCCCCCATCCTTGCGACTGCCTTTGGGCACGACAGCGGCAATCTGACAAGGGACTTCCTTGAAGCGTTCGTCACGATCAGTAACATTGACGATGCCGCAGTGGCCATCCAGCAATCGCTTCCATGTTCGGCGCAGGCCTGTATCCGAAAGTGTTAGCTCCAGCCGAAGGAAAGGCACATGGCCTTATCGCCTGTGTTGAAGTTGCAGTAGACCCCAAGCTCTCCCCCTCCCCAGTTTTAGATAGGATAGATACCCCCCTCGGCATGCCGTCATTGGTTGACAAGACCTTCCCCATCCGGCCAAGTGGAGACGCCGGGCAGTTTTTTTGCGGCGAAAAGTCCGGGGATGCGGTGTCGGCGGATGGGATGCAGGTAGTCCATGTCGGTGCCGTCAATGCCAGCAGAAGTGCATGCTCGGCTGGCCCGATAGACAGATAGGGTGCAAGAGGTGGGGAAGAGAGGGTGAAGCTGCCATGATGTAGTGGATTGTGTAGAACTCACCTACGCCTAGCGGAGTCACCGCGCCCAAGCCTGTCACGACGACACGGCGCATGACAGCAATTGAGTTGTACAGCAGTAGCGGGAGCAATTGCAATTGCTATGAAGTAGATACGAAGCAGTGCGAAGCAAAGCAAAGCAAAGCAAAGCAGTGCAGTGCAGTGCAGTGCAGTGCAGTGCAGAAGTGGTTCAGCCAAGAAGGGAAAGTCTGGACGAAGTGGAAGTGCGGACTGGCGGACTGGCGGATCCCAGCGGGGCGCATCTGTTGGTCCTTCCCTTTCGATGTCCACGCCGATTAGGAAGTTGACAGGAGAATTCACCACCATGAACCACTTTATATCCCAGCTTTCCCTTCTTCTTTCTGTTTTCTCTCCAGATTAAGTGTCACTTGCTTTATTTTCTCACAATGCCCGCCTGGAAGTCCCTTGTCAGCCTGCTGGCGCTGACCGGTGGTGCTATCTCTTGCGCCCACCACGGCGATACCGAGGTCGTCCCCGAACATGAACGCGAGGAGTTGCTGAAGAAGTGGGATCAGGAGGTATGTGTGACAGTCAATTTGGAGCTTAATCGTACAAGCCATTCTAACAATTTTCTAGTGGTCCTTCTCCGGCATTGCCAGCTTTGCCCACCTCAACCCGGTCAAGTGCTTGATCGAGCCGAGCGAGAACTATGATATCGCCGTTATTGGCGCCCCCTTCGACACGGCCGTCAGCTACCGACCCGGTATGTTATATCCTATAATACCTACAGCTTGATCCTTCCAGAAAGCCAACTAATCCTTCCTTTTAAAAAACAGGCGCTCGCTTCGGACCCCGCGCCATTCGCGCCGCCAGCGCCCGCCAAATGTCCGGAACAAGCTTCAACACCCGCGCCGGCATAAACCCCTACAAATCCTGGGCCAAGATCACCGACTGCGGCGACATCCCAATCACCCCCTTCGACAATGGACTCGCCGAGCGCCAAATGTACGAAGCCTTCCTGGAGCTTGGTTCGCGCAAGACCGTCAACGTCGCGCCCAAGGGCGGCGATAGCATTGGCACCGGCCACCCGAAGCTCGTCACTCTGGGCGGTGATCACAGCGTTGCTCTCCCCGCTCTGCGTGCCTTGTATCAGATTTATCAGAAGCCGATTACGGTTCTGCATTTCGATGCGCATCTCGATACGTGGAATCCGGTCCGATACTCTTCGTATTGGCAGAGTGAGCAGACGCAGTTCAATCACGGCAGTTTCTTTCACAAGGCTAGTCGGGAGGGACTGATTTCCAACACCACCTCTGCGCATGCGGGACTGCGCACGCGCTTGACTGGTGTTGATGCGGGGGATTATACGAACCCCGGTCCTGAGCAGGGATTTATTCGGATTCATGCTGATGATATTGATGAGCTTGGTCCTATGGGTGTTGTTGAGACTATTATTGCTCGCACTGGTCTTGATCCTGAACAGCCTGTTTATCTCTCGGTTGATATTGATGTTTTGGATCCGTCGACTGCGCCTGGAACTGGTACCCCCGAGCCGGGTGGTTGGACTACGCGCGAGTTTATTCGTATCCTGCGCGGTTTGGAGAAGCTTAACCTTGTTGGTGCGGATATTGTTGAGGTCTCGCCTGCTTATGATAATAAGGGGGAGACTACGGCTCTTGCAGCGGCTCAGGTTGCTTTTGAAATTATTACTAGCATGGTCAAGTCGGGTGTTAAGGAGGATTTGGGTGGTTGGTATGGTCGTTTGTATGATGGTGAGACTGCTGAGGCGGAGGCGAAGTCTGCTGAGGAGGTTACTCGTGATGAGCTGTGAGTTTCAAGTGTGGGTTGTACAGGTTGCATATGAGATGAGACACATGATTGTAGTATGATAGTATAAAAGAATGAATGAATGCCCAAATGATATTTTATGTTCTGTCAGCGCGAGGAAGGAGTATATACTAATAGCCTTGGAAACTTGCAGGTCTCAGTGGCCTGCTGTTCATCCCATCTATTCAAATTTACAATAGTCCACTGTGTATTGATAATGCACGGCATTGATTGACCTGGACCTCCCTGGTTAATTGAACTATTGGTTCACTCCAAGTCCAAGTCCAAATTCAAGCCTAACATCAGCCGCACAGTGAACAGTCTACAAGTATTCAGATCATCAAAGAACTTGTCAATTGTGAGTCCTGTCTGCAACGTTCTAAGATCCAGGCTGATTTTGCTTTGCTCTCCGATCGGATAATAAAAATAAAAGGTGCATAAGCAGGATAGAGCAGAGCATGGCAGAACAGACAGAATAGAGCATATAATAGTAGATAGCGGGACAAATGCTTGTATCTTGGAAGAAAAAAAAAGCGGAAGCATCGAGCAGAGAAATGAAGAGTATGGAGAAAACCGCATGCAGGGAACATCGAATTCGAGCTAAACAGCAAGCTCAAACTTGATGGTATTGTCCAAATAGGCGTGATCAATAAGAAAAAAAAAAGATAAGACGAAGCGTGGAAGAAGTAAAGGGGGGTGGATGGATGGATGATGTAGGAAGAGGAGGAGTAACAAGGACGGAAATCATCAGCCAAAACAATCACGACGCCCTGACGTCCAACACCGAGACGATGAAAACGGGTGGAAACAGGAGGGGAATGCGGGATCGCGGAGGGCAGGAGAATGGTAATAGTAGTAGGGGTGATATCGCTGGAGTTCGTGAAGGAGAGGATGGTGAGTTGTTGTTAAAGGGGGGTGTTGGAAAGAGTCAAATCGAGATCCGCAGGGAGACAGGTGGACGCGGACGGGCGAAGCTGAAGCGAAAACAGAGAATAACATGGGGGTTAAGGACAAACCAGGCCAACTCAGTTCCCAGGGACCATCGCAAGCAACGATCATCGGAGAAGAGAGGAGGGGATCTTGCATGGACAAGCAGTGCAGATTGACCCGGAGCTCATCTCGATCACTCCAGCAAACCAAGTTTCAGACGACCTTAGGCAGCAGAACCACTGGCTAGTGGATAGCCGGTGGATCATGATCGTGGAGAAGAGAACTCGGAGAACACGGATAGTGCGAAATGCTTTCAGGTTGCAACGCTAGCTCAATAAACAAGAGTCCCGCTCCTCTTTTCCTTGTTGCATGTGGATATCCCAGTCATAACCGAACCAGCCAGGCTTGCCTCCCCAAATAAGAAAATAAAAAAAACAACACAGGTAGGTTTCATTCCGTCGTATCTGAAAGTTCGGATCGGTTGGTTGACCCCTGTTACATCGCGCTCAAAGGCTATGCGGTGGTCGACCAACCTGCCGAAAAAAGGCGTTCGAGGTGCGCGATCACAGCAGGCGGCAGCCGCGTGACTTCTTCTTAGGTGCCGGCTCAAGGGCGGCAACGATGGCCTGTCAGGGAAAAGGAGCGAGTTAGCGGTGTACAGCTGGCGGGGAGTGGACATCGACCAAGACGTATCGGGCGCAAGTCCGAGCTTTGGCGCCCAGGGGTGACGGGAACGTGATAGCAAAAAAAAAGAAAAAGAAAGAAAGGAGAGAATGGGTAACGAGCACGAAAATACAGGGGGGGATAGGAATGGGAATATCCAGGGGGAGTAAATAACTGGAAATAATGCAAAAGATCACCACCTACCTCGTCAAAGACATCCTTCAGCTTGTACTGCGTCAGAGCAGAGCACTCAACGTACTTGACAGCACCGAGCTCCTTTGCCATGCGATCGCCATCCTCCTTACGAATAGGTTGCATCTTCTGGCGGGCGAGCTTGTCGCGGACGTTGGGGTCATCGCGCAAATCGGTCTGGGTACCGACGATCAGGCAGGGGACACCGGGGCAGTGGTGGTGGACTTCGGGGAACCACTTCTCACGGACGTTTTCGAAGGAGGCGGGGGAGGTAACGGAGAAGCAGACGAGGAAAACGTCGGTCTGGGGGTAGGACAACGGACGCAGGCGATCGTAATCTTCCTGTCCGGCAGTATCGAAGAGGCCAAGGGTGTAGGGTTCATCGCCGATCCTGAAGGAGGGTCAGCGGGATATTTGCTGGAGGACCGAGAGGCCCAAGAGGCTCTCGCGGTCTCGTTCTGGTGGTGGTGCTGCTGCTGCTTCTGCGGCCACCGCTGCGGCCACCACTCGGTGCAAGAGATCGGATGAACTTACATCACAGTCACAGCATAGTTGTCAAAGACGGTGGGGACATATTCCGAAGGGAACTTGTTGGTTGTGTAGGAGATGAGCAGACAGGTCTTTCCGACAGCACCGTCCCCCACTACGACACATCTGCAGTCGGGGTTAGCCAAGGAGAGGGGTTCGGCAGGGAAGGGGAGCGCACTTGATGGTAGCGACAACCATGATTTCGACGGATAGGATGGATTAGAAAGATGGAGGGAGTGGTAGGAGAGGAGAAAAGGGTTGTGGGAGACAAAAAGGGAGGAAGAGCTGTGGTTTGGATTGAATGGGGCACGAGAGTGGTCTAGACGTACTACTTGGTACCGCTGGTTACCATACGCAGTGGCAGTGGCAGTAGTCTGTATTTTATATTTTATACTGTATATTTCAGTGCTAGCATTAATTATAGTATTTACAATAATACTAATAGTATATTTATATTTATATTAGAACATCATTCTACATTAACTTGAATAGTATACTAATATTGTCCTATTACCATCTCCCAATACTCATGGCGAACTGTGTCGGCTAAGCGCCGTGGTCCACTCGGTCTTCGTCTTCTAGAATTCAGAAGCGGCCCATCAGACAATCAACCAGGTAACCATACGAGTATTACTGCTATTTGACTATTACTAGTTATTACTTCAGTGTTCTATAACTAGTATCTACTTATATTATGCTACTAACATACTACTCATACACTGATACTAGTAGCCAGTCTCAATACTATACTGCTCGCTGTACCTCTTTGATGTATTAATGGCGGGCCGTTCCAAGCTAGTTCCATCACTCTTCCACCCCCTATATTTCATTATTTCATCTTCGCCGTTTCACCCCGGACTCCATCGAGTCCGGGATTGGGTCCCATTCCACCGCTGCACCCGTTATTTAGCCTTTCACTTCCTCCAGTGGATTTAGAATTACGCGACCCTCAGGCCCTCCTGGTGTAGAATGAGTCCCCACTCCCTCCATTACTAGTCCTGCCAGTGCTATGCCAGTGCTACGGAGTAGCACTGGCATTACCCATCCCTCCGGAGAAGCATCTGGTATACCTGCATGCAGCGATTATGCAGGTACCTGCAGCGCCAATTCAGAGCTTGCTGGCTGACATCGAGCTTATCCTGTGAGTTGGCGAGGCTAAATTGGGTTGGGGCGGGAGAGGTGGTCTAAGCGGTACTTTATCTGCGCATAATGGGACCCTTCCAAGGGTTCCCATCATAGAGATGATGATCATGATAAGAATAAGGGAAGAATAGGGTAGAGTGTACTAAGCATGTATACTTCACTTCACAGCGGAGCAAGTCTACGTAATTAACAAACATAACATCCCGGCCCTGAGCCATCGCAGGAACTGTTAGTATTAGGCTCTCAGGGGTTATTTGAATTAGTCCTGGATACCAGTTATATTCCGTGCATGGTAACCCACAGGATTTGGCCTCAGTTGAATCGAGAATGATTACTCCGTATAGCAACAGACATCTTAGTGATTGATTGATTGCCTTAAACTTAAACCTATCTTAGGCAGCGATACATGCTCAACGCTGTGTGGCCGAGGAACATTTAATGCGAGTGCCGCCTTCAAGTCGAGTCCAGGGACAACTCAATCCTAGACTAGTAACAGCATACACACAGCACACCCGCAGAGAACTCGGATCCAGCAAAGGAAGTACACATGTACAGTACATGCAGGGCATACAAAAGTACGAGCAGGTGTAGATTTCCCCATGTTATTGGATCTATCCATTTAGAAAGCCTCGGTGGCTGATACATATCTACTACACAACCCCTTACCCCATGTCCTAACCTAACAAAAGTACTCTTCTTCATACCTTCAAGATGTAAATGGAGTGCCAGAAGAGATGAGCTTTCTTGATCTCTTCTACTTTGCTTGGTATCGTGTCAGTCACGCGCACTGCCAACTGCACGCTACCCGACAGTATCGGCACATTGCAGTCTCGGCCCGAATAGACCGAATTTCCTATCTCCTCGGAGATGAGATCTGAATAGACAAGACATCTGGTAACGATAGGGCTATGACCACCTAGGCAGTGTAAAAAAAGAAAAGAAAAAAAAAGGAAGAGAAGACAAAATGTTTCGCAAGGTCCTAATGCCACGATTAACACCGTGACTCAAAATGATTCGTATCTAGTGCCAATGCCAGTGCTGCTGGTCCGAGCACGAATCCGAGTCGCGGCGTGATTTTCTTTCATCCGCTCTAACCCTGGCCCGTCTCAGTAGCTACTTCAAGTTCAAGTTCAAGTTCAAGTTCAAGTTCAAGTTCAAGTTCATGGGTGGAGGAGATATTCCTTTTGAATTCAAATCTATCGAAGACGGAGCATTCTTGCTAGTAGTGCGTCTACAAAAAAGCCCCGAGAAAAAAAAAACAAAAAACAAAGGTATCGATCAGATCAAGTTAAGAATGGAAGCTAAAGTAACAACGCCAGATGCAATGGAATGGAATGGACAAACGGGGCTTAAATCTAGCCCACGAAATCCCAGGTATAGAAGGATGTACCGACTCGCTCTTGTCCCGAACAATGAAAACGCCGGCTTGTTGATCTGTAAGATGCAAATGGATAAAAGAAAAGCAAAAAGATCAAAGATAGATAAGGGGAAGGGGGAAAAGTAAATGCTCCGGAAATTCGAGGGTCGTTTAGTCGTTACGTGCGTGTTTTCGCTGTGCTGGGCTGTAATGCAAGTATGCAGTTGCAGGTATATGGTGCGAAATATCATCAGATCGAAAAGGCAGGCAGACAGGCAGAAAGGAAGGCAAGGCGAATCAAGTGCGCTTCGAATGGGAGTCTTCCGACTCGGGTTCCGGGTCGACGACGGTCAATGGGGAATCCTCTTCATTCTGACTCTTCGGACTCATCTTTCAGGGTAGATATGTTAGTCCTGTTTACCATTCTCACGCGCACACTCATCAGAAGGGAGTCGATCTCTCACCTTATCCAGCTTATAATTCTCCATGACAAGACTGAGCGGGATAAGCGGCAAAGTAGCAATAACAGCGAGAGTGAGCAGCCGATTCATCGTCTCCTGATAACTGCGATTGATAGCGATGCGAGTCGGCGAACCGACAGGATATTCCAACGCCTTAGCGAGACTTCCGAAGATCTCCGCGGCGGCGGGTTGGCTTTCTGCGGGTAGGTATTTCAGGAGTTTCGCTGGGATGGAATGGGTCCAAACAGCGCCGGAGATGGCCGCGCCGATGGCACCGCCTAGTTCCATCGATGTGAGGAACATGGCTGTTGCGGCGGCGACTTCTTGGTGGCTTGCTGAGGCTTGGACGCCTAGTTGGACGGGAACGTTTAGGAGGCCTCCGCCACAGCCGACTAGGATTTGCGTGAAGAGGACTTGGGCGTGGGAGGCGTTTGCGGTCCGGTAGGTTAGCATCAGGATTAGGCCTGTCATGTAGATTACGCAGCCGATTGTTACGAAGATTCGGTAGCGGCGCGTGTATTTTATCAGGAGGGAGACGCTGAAGGCGGCTATTGTTGAGGTGAAGGCGAATGTTTGTGTGACGCGACCGGCTGTCGCGACGTCGTAGTTTTGGACAACTTGGAGGTAGGAGTAGAGGTATGGCTGGACGGAGAAGTAGAATGCCACTGTCGGTGTTGGTTAGTTGGGGGTAATTTATGGAAGGGTGGTGGTGGTGGTGGTGGTGGACGTACTGAAGTACCAGAATGCGAGAAAGCAACCTGCAAGAGCCGTTTTCTGTTTAAGAAGATGCAGAGAAAGTAATGGTTTGGGCGCGAGCTTCTTAGAAGTTTCGTAAAATGGCATGATGACCAGACACACGAGTCCGATTACCATCATCGTAATAATGCTGGGATTCATCCATCCATTCTTAGCACTGGCTGCTAAAGTCAAAGGCACAAGGATCAGAGTGACCGCAGCGGAGAGCAAGCTCAAACCGCCGACATCCAGGTCATACCAAGTGCGTCTCATGATAGCGAAAACGCTGCGTCTCCGCTTTTTGCGAGAAGACTTGATCAGATTCAATCTTCGGGCTTTGCGCTGATTCAGAAGCAATGAAAGAGCGAGAGGTAAGAAGGCCGCAGGCAGGATTATTGCCCACATACCATACCCCCATCGCCACGATGTTGAGCGAAGGACGGCCCCGGCAATAGTTGGACCAAGCCATACGGTGATCAGGAATGGAAATTCGGGGAGAAGAGCCAGAAAAGCACGGTTCAGCAAGTCACTGCTGTCGGCGATGAACACCTGTTGCAAGATCTGCAGACCCGTTGAGCCGGCGGAGTAGAAGATCTGAGCGGAGGCGTAGGTCTGGACATTGGTGGAGGAGGCCATCTGCACATAACCCAAGATGTAGATCAGAATGCTCACACAGAAAGCTTCGAAGCGACCGAAGACGTCGGCGATCTTTGCCATGGGTGGTTTGATAACGGCTGCAAGTCATATAAAGTTTAGCGGGGAACATGACAACAAGTAGAATTACATCTGGGCATTTATTTCTGCTTTTTGGCCGATGATGCCATGTAGCACCGCATCAAGTGTAAGCTTACCATTGACTACATTCTGCACCACGAGGACGGTGGAAATCAACGAATGCTTGCTAAATGCGCTCGTCGCATAAGGCACCAAGGACATGACAGTCTGACTCTCGAGAGAAGTGCAAAAGGCCATCAAGAATATACTTTACGCCATAATTAGCGGGGAAAGGGGAGGAGGAGGGGGGGGGGGGTGATTATTAAAGGCAGGGCGCTGCAAGCCACACGAACCTGACGTAGGCAATAATCAACGACCGAGTAGTCCAAGTCATATTGATGGCTTCGATTTTGCGCACTCCTTCTTGCGCTTCGTCCAGCGATGAGATCTCACTGTCCTCTCCGTCGGTTTGGTAGTGGTACTCATCTTGCAACAGACGATCTCGTTCCTGATCTCTATGAGTGTCACAGTCATGCTCCTGTTCAATAGCGCCGTAGGACGGACTGGAGCGAGGATCAAGGAGAGGCATTTTGGAGTGTTAGAGGAGAGGCACCAGTCCCCCAGGGTAGTATCTTATGTGATCACGAGAAGAAGGGCGAGGTCAAGGCGTCCATCCAGCCGAGGAGTGCAGGAATGAAGAACTTGAAGACAAAGTAAGTGGGCGATCTTGAAGAACAAGGGAGATCATCGAAAAGAGTTCATGCAACATATGACAGTGAAAGGGCGTCTCAACTAATAAAAGGGGAGGGGGACAGAAGCGAGGATTCAGCTTGAGTCAACACCGCTTGGGCACCGGCAGGCTGCCTGGTGGTCCCCTTTGGGGGCGAGCTGAGCCAGTCAGGTCAGCGTACAAGAAGGAAAAGCAAACACGAGAAGCGAGAGTAGCAAATCAGGGCGATGCGCGCGGGAAAAAATCAAATCAAAATTCAGGAATCAAATGAGAAAAAAGCAAACAAAAACGGATGGGGCCGCGTCGGAGGAAGAAATAGAATGGCAAGCGCGGTAGACGAGAAAAAGCATGAAGGGAAGTGTATGAGGCTATGCTCGAAAGAGTCGGTCTCCAGTGGTCTCCAGTTGTCTCCACGAGGCAGACAGTGCTCTTAATAGGGCCAGACAAGGTGAGAACGGGGAATGATGGATAGATCCGCGTGAAGGGAAGTATGTGGCTGTAAGGGGAAATGGGATCGGAATCGAATCAGGTTATGGAGTACCCGTACTCGTACGTGGGCGAGGACAGGTTGTAGGATCGTCGGTCGCACTTATGCACGAAGATGGGGAATCCTTAGGGAGTGATAGGGCGCGGTCCGAACTCAGCATTCCCGAGGGAGGAAAGCAGTGTCAGAGATCGGAGTGTGCCAAAAAGAGAGAGGGAAATGCAATGGGCAATGAGTGAGCAAGGAAAGCAGCGCAGAACGAGGATGGAGATGAAGATGAATGAAAAAGCTGAAAAAGAGTGGGGATACGTCAGGCACGGGGGTGGTGGGGTGAGAATGAATGGGCTCGGAGACTCGGAAGTTGGCTGGCGGAGTCGAGTGGAGTGGTGTGACTTGAGCAAGGAGAGAGAAGAGGCGAATACTACACGGAGTACGGAGTAGGGAGTCTGAAACAGGACCAGTCCATCAGATATGATTGATCGATAAGATGTTAACCAGGGCCTTGGTTCGTCGGTTCCAAACAAACCTGGTCGGGTGGGTCGAGTATGTAGTAAGCTAGCTTACATGAGGAGTAGTAGTAGTAGTAGTAGTAGTAGTAGTAGTAGTAGTAGTAGTAGTAGTAGTAGTAGTAGTAGTAGTAGTAGTAGTAGTAGTAGTAGTAGTAGTAGTAGTAGTAGTAGTAGTAGTAGTAGTAGTAGTAGTAGTAGTAGTAGTAGTAGTAGTAGTAGTAGTATACTACTATTATACTACTGGAGTTTAGCATGCTAGGAGCATATTATCATACTATCATATTATATAGCAGCTGCTGTACTATAGTTATGGAACAGTAAATATAACCACTGGCACTATGCTCGCGCACGTGGCAATTCACTGATCTCCTCACACACCGTCGTATCAGTACTCAGTGAGTAGTCCATAGGAGGGGTTGCACTCCCAATCATCTGTCCGAGTCTGTCCTCCCACGTATACACCACCCGGTAGATCCACTTGATCGCCGGCCATCTCCGTGGCGCGCCAGGCATGATTTGCGCCAGTCTCGCGTGCAGCTCGACCCTACGTCGATCATGCACTCCATCTCTTGGCCGAACTAGACTTAAGTAGACTCAAGTAGACTCACAGCTTATGCTTAGCTACAGTCTAGAATCTAGATCTAGAGTCTACTACCCCAGGGTAGACCTGGAGGAGCGGGGCAGATAGAAATAGTAGTACTATTAGAGAGATCTACATTTACTACTAGCAGCATCATAGTATACACGTATACTACATAACAGTCAAGAATTGATCATACTTTTATCCAGCACCACCTGCCAGCACACTAGTACATCCCCTACTCTCCCTACTCAACAATCAAATGACCAAAATTAACCTCCAACTCTCCCCCAACATCCCCGGGCCTCGCTGCATAAACCCCAACCCAACACTCTTTCACCCCCTCTTCTTCAAAAACCCACGTCACCTCACGAATCGGCGCCTTCGACACCCCCTCAATCAAATAAATCCACAAACTCCCATCCTCCTCCCGAACCATCTCCAGCGTCGCCGCACCCCCACCCGACGGCACAGGAAACAAACTCCAATCCGCAAATCGGTCCTTCGCCACCACGCTGAGATGCGGCTTGCCGTGCGTCAACTCGATGCCCGCTTTCACCCACTTCTTGTCCCCGTCTGCGGTGTGCAGGACGATGATGAGACCTCCCTGGTCGTATTTGTGTCGCCAGGGTGCGGTGAAGGCGACGCGGGCTCGTTTGAAGGTTGAAAGTGGGATTGAGCGGTAGAGGATTGGTGCGGTGAAGGATGAGGTGCTTGGTGGTTTGGACCAGACGTCTGTTGAGGAGGGGGCTTTTATACTGAATTCGGGTGGAGGTGTGCCGTTTCCTGGGACGGGGCTGGTTGTGTTGGCGAAGTGGAAGTCGGACATGGTGGTGGTGGTGGTGGCAGACAACAAGAGTAATTGTATATTCTGTATGCTGTATATACTGTATGGAAGAAATTGTTTAGTGTTTGAAGCAAAAAGAAGGTAAGATAAAGGTGAGGGGATGAGGGCATGAGATGGGGAAGAAGTAGAGTTAGTCTGCTACGTCACTACATCCCCGCAGATTGGCCACGGCAGCCCAGGAAAAGAAACCCCCAGCAATTCCGTGAGCTTTTTTCTAGTTGCGTTGGATATGCTTGATGCTCGAGGATTGGGTTTTCGTCTTGGCAGAGTACTGTAGTACATTCTATGAAATAGATTCCGTGTATAGTATAGTAAATTAAATATTAAACAATGATATCTACAGATCGTACTACTCCGTACTCCGTACTGTATGTATACCTCAGCTCATCATGTGACGATGACATAATGGCTGTCAGCACTACAATCGATAAGGGGCTAAGCCCATTGGGACGGGACAGCTCGAACTTGTTGATGATGACCTCCGTGATTCTTCTCTGACCTGCCGCAAAGTTCTAGACATGGGCTGAAGAAAAGAAACCCCCCCTTTCATGCCCGTCATGTCTTCTCGTCTCTTACACCCAGACGAGTACGAGCTTGCCTCGCGTTCCTCACTCGACTCCGAGGGAACCTTCAATCTCGACGACGATGACTTCGAATCGCAAGTCCCTCCCTCCTCCCGATTCGGACGCCATCGAGCCTCCTGGATCTCGCGCCTCTTCTCCTCCCTCCCGGGATACTCTCGCGTGAAGACCAACCACAGACCAATCTTCGCGCGCCAATCGCGCCGAACCTATCTCCGCCGCTGCACCCCCCCGCCGCCGCTTTTGCTACATCCACGTCGTGTTCCTCATCATATCCGCCCTCGTGGTATTAACCTCTATCTTCCGTCCTTCATATACCCACCCACCAACGCACTACAAAGATTTACAAAAATCCACGCAAAAAAGCACAGCGCCCGGCCGAGGGAACCCACACGAGCAAAAAGTGTTTATCGCAGCAAGTCTATATGACCGAGACGGTGAGCTCGCGCGCGGACAATGGGGTGCGCAATTACTAGAATTGATTGAATTTCTCGGCGCGGGAAATGTATACGTGAGCATCTACGAGAATGACAGCGGCGAGGAGGGACGCGCTGCACTGCGCGAGTTGGAACAACGCATTTTATCCGATAAATCAATCGTGTTCGAAGAACATCTAGACTTGAAAACGATACCAACCGTCACGATCCCCGGTGGCGAAAACCGCGTCAAGCGAATTGAATACTTAGCGCAGGTCCGGAACAAAGCACTCAAACCTCTGACCGAGAATCCGGACATTCGCTACGATAAAATCCTCTATCTAAACGATATCCTCTTCGATCCGGTTGATGCACTCCAATTACTCTTCTCGACAAACGTCGACGAGCACGGCTTCGCGCAGTACCGCGCTGCTTGTGCGGTGGACTTTGACAATCCGTTCAAATTCTACGATACTTACGCCACCCGTGATCTGCAAGGGTATAGCATGGGGTTGCCTTTCTTCCCGTGGTTCTCGAATGCTGGCAATGGCGACAGTCGCAATGACGTCTTGCAGGGTAGAGATGCTGTCCGCGTCCGGAGTTGCTGGGGAGGCATGGTCGCCTTTGATGCGAAGTTCTTCCAGACTGCACCCTCCTCTCCGGGGGTGACTCCTGTGCGCTTCCGTTCTGGGCCGGATCTCTTCTGGGAGGCTTCGGAGTGCTGCCTCATTCATGCGGATATTCAAGACCCCCAGACTGATGTGGAAGCGATCACAGATACGGGAGTTTATATGAACCCGTATGTGCGTGTTGCATATGATGCTCGCACTCTTCGTTGGCTGGGCGTGACCCGCCGATTTGAACGGCTGTACTCACATATTCACAATATTGGCAATCACCTCGTGGGCTTACCGTGGTATAATCCGCGACGTGACGAGGGGGTTGGTCAGAGTGTGCAGGAGACAGTTTGGGTCTCTGATACTAGTGCTGAGGGTGGGGGATCCTTTCAGGTGGTGGATCGTACTGCTGGGAATGATGGGTATTGTGGGAGGAGAGGTTTGCAGGTTATTGTTGAGGAGCGTAAACCTGGTCAGAAGGGTTATGAGAGTATTCCTGTGCCATCATGATGATGGTGGATGTGGTGGGTGTCATCTCATCTCGCCTCACCTCATATTATATCACGTTTCTAATGTTTGCTTTGGCGTCTGCTTAGGATTCACATTCTTACATATATAGAGCATTACGAATTGCATCAATGTACATTTCCATACATTCTGAATGAGCCATAACTACTCACTGCACAGTGTATGCACCTAGTATATGCACATAGTGTATGTACTGCACAGTGTAAACACTGGTGTTTGCCTTGAGGAAAGTACAACCCCGTCGCACCTTCCTCATCCAGGCAGCACCACTGTGTGATTGTTCTGGTTGAACAATCGACCATCCACTGCCGCCTCTCTTCCTTTCTCTCTTCTCTTCTTCTCTCTCTTCTCCTTCTCCTTCTGTCTCATTGACCATCCCCAAGCTCTTCTTTTCAAATACCTCTATCTCCAGAGTCGAACATCGTGTTCTCTTCCAGTCAACCTTCTGTTTCAAATCACTTCACTATGGGTGCTGTCATCATCGGCCATACCACCCCTTTTGGTATACCTGAGACGGAGACGCAAATCGAACTTGTACGTATTCGGAAGATCGTGTGGAGAGTTACAACCATGTGGTCTGCCAAACGTGGCCGTCCTCTGGATGCGAGTATCCATGCTCCTGCCAATTTGCGACGCCGTGAGCAGGCTGAGTTTGAGCGAGTGAATCGGGCTTCTGCCGCTGAGGTCGCTCTCGAGATCTATCGCCAGGAAGTCGACATCTCTTATCAGGATGAAGGCCTGACCCAGGCTATCGCTGCCATTGTTCGTATCTTCCTCCATCCTCGCCTCGCCTCACTCGCTTCACTTGGCTTGACTTGTGAAGCAGCTCTTCATATGGCATGGTTGGTATTGAGATGTGCACCGGCATTTCACTGACAGATCCGCTCGCGCAGGATTTCTCCGAGAAAGCTCAAGTTGACGGCATTAAGCTCTCCAGCAATGCCGGTACCAACCCTGCAGCCGCTGAATTCACCCCAGCAGCCAACCCTGAGGCGAGCCCTACCGCCCCTGCTAACGCTCCCACTATGCGTCATGTGAGCTCCCCTCAGGAGTTCTTGGACTCCTTCAAGGCCGTTCATACCCGTGGCTTCAATTTGGGCGGTCAGAAGATCGCCCCTCGACGTATTGCATTCAAGAATGTTCCCGAGTGGGCTACATACTCAGACATGCTATGCCTTGTTCACGGTGGTGCCGTGGATCGCATCTTCCGCGGCGAAGAGCACGAATTCATCGTTCAGTTCTGCGACGAGGAAAGCTGCACCAAGTATCTCGAGGCCTATCCTTCCGGCATCAAGGTTGAAGACGACCACATCATCGAGGTGGTCCGGGTTTCTGGTTCGGACAAGATCCTTCCAACCTTCACCAGTATGATGGAGAATGAGGCTTCGCGTCTAGTTCGCCTGGCTCCTGTCCCCCTTGACAAGACTCTTCAGGATCTGCACGATTTGGCCAGCGGCCTGACCGTTGACCATATTCTGTACAATGCTCGCGCTGACTGTGTAAGTCATCTCTCCTTTCCCCGTTTCAACTGCATTACCTGTCAAACGAGAGGAAGAGAGAGTCAACTAACATTTATCTAGCCCGGTTCCGCCTACTTTTTCTTCTGTGGCGTTACTCACGGTAACCGGTTCTTTACCAAAATCGAGGAGGAGCAGCCCTGGGATGAATGTGAGGTCGGATTCATGACCGATCCGTACGTATTCTCTCCGATCACACTATGCAATGCAATGCGATTCCATGCTGACTTTAAACACAGCTGCAAGACCGCCGAAGCCTTCCACGGCAACTCGATCCCATACCAAATGTCCACTGCCGAGGCTGCCTGATCGGCTCGCTTTGAGCCACGCTTTATCCCAGTCGACGATTTTCTATTTTGCACCACAAAAGCTTTCGTGCATTAAAACGGATCGACAAATACCATGTGGTGGATGGAAGATGGGACAATGAGTGGAAGAATCCCAAAATGTGGTGATGTGAGAGTGCTCTACAGATTGTCTCTGGTTTTGAGTTTCGACGATTCTCGTTTTTTTCCCTTGTGATTTCCCCCTTTCTTTTTTCCTCTCACGGGGCAATATTACAACTAGCACCATCTGAAAAATGAATTATCCAACCAAGACCCATTTCTATCCAATTATTGCAGTTGTGTGATCTACTGTAGTGCAATGTAAAGTATGGCAGTGGCATCTTTCATTCGTCAGCCACGAGGATGAGCCCTCCATACAACACCCAGCAACTAGGTATTAACAGGGTAGTAGTAGTACAGTCCCTGTATTGCTACTACGAGTAGTAATCAACAGGCACGACAGACAATACTAGTTACTAGTGGTATGCACAACATTGCCATGGTAAGGTGGTATCAAAGAAGCAACTTGACAATCCGATGAACGACTTGTGCACACCCGATATACCCCCGATCCGCCAACTGGCCTGAACTACTAGTAGTAACCCTAGTACTAGTCATATGTCCATACCTCGTGAACAAAATATATCAAAAGGTCCATTTGAAAATTCTTTTTTAAAACTTTGAAACGAATTGCAACAAGTCAAAATAAGCGGTACTACACCGCCACAACTAGCAAAACTGCAGGTGAACGTCTCTCCTTCTTATTTCGGACACATGGCACTAGTGCTGATGCGATGTGATGCTGATGACTTTCGGCAGCTCGGAGGCGAAGAACCTTCTCTGAAGAATCTATGTCATTGATTGGTTTGGATACGTATATACATACTTTCGACGGGTTCTGGGCACCTGGGCACGTCGGATCTAATTACCCGGGTCAAGTCTGAGTGGATCGGAGTCTGGAATCTTAAAAAAGTAGAGTTTTTTTTTCGAAGACATTAGAGTACGAAGGAGCCACTGGTTGTGAGTTGTTCACTGGCAGGTGGGTTTTTATCCTTGACTTATTTTTTTTGGGTTTTCATGCTTACGGTTGTTGATTTGAAGTAGCGGGTCCGAGAATTTTCTGTTTCGGGAATTTCGTGCTTATGGCCGAGGGATTTGATTTATGGACTTCGGAGTCGGGTTTGCTTTTGCTTTTGCTTTGCTTTTGTGGAGGTGAGTAAGTGGAAATGAAGTGAAGTGAAATAAACCTTGGAAGTGGAATGGATATACCGGCATAATAAACAATAGATGTTTTTGGAAACACATAACTAGGAATACCACTCAACTTGAATTCAAGTTCAATTATTACTATATGCCCAGACGTTGACCATTGGGATAGTTAGAGCTCGAGGTATTTCTATAGATACGGTAAGGTAAAATTAACTTAACACTTGAATGAAGTGTGTGGGGTATTTACGCACGTACTCCTAGTAGCAACAATAATAAAATACTAGGCACTAGTAAACGGTGAAGACCAGTAAAGACAATTCTTCACACTCCTTCGTGCCATTTTCCTCTTTCCGGACGAGATTACAGGTCATTTATTGGTTGGCCATGCAAGCTTGTCACTGGCAGGGTGTGTGCCCAGGTGGGCGCGGGTGACATGGGCATTGTGGAAGCGAAGGTAAGATTCTGCAGAAGTGGCTGGAAGGAGGAGGAGCCACTGGTTTGAACCTATAGTAAAGTTGCCCGAAATTGATGGGATGCCTTATTCGTTGATTGTTGATGATGGTTGGGAATCATGTCGGTGTGACTTGACTAAGGCGTCGGGTCTTTTTAGGCGGACTGCTGACATTTAGAATGGTACTACTAATATAGAATACTCATATGTAGGCTATTTTCAATGATATCGTAGAGATGGATACATTGGTATGAGGTGTTGAGTTGACCTTGGGCAAAGCGCTGGGCTTAATCGCAAACATGCTTATTTGTGACTGGCTACATTATGGATGTAGATATGGATGGCCTAGGGAAGGGCTAAAGTACCTAAGTTAATCGTCCTTGAACGGACGGCCTAAATCAGTTGCCTACTATCCAAAACGGTACGCTGTACTCCGTAAATAATTCTCGAAGAACTCCTCGATGGCGATCTCGGGTCCCAAGATCGTGTATTCGTAATCTGCTCCACTATCTGTCTCACCATCTGGTATTACTATTCAATCTGACGCCCAGCAAACGCTAAGTACTATGCAGGAATAAACCCCTTAGGAAAGTATAGGTAATGGAATCGATTTAGTCTGTAGTAAATAACCAGTGTGTGGCATACCGATAGGATGTCGATCGGAGGGTCGGGTCTTGTCTTTTCTTTCGGCACTTGAGCGTATGCTGAAGATTTCCTGTACTCCTCGCAGCCCCAGGTGGCCCTCAGTATCACATTTTAGTTATCCACTTCTGCAACCTTACTCGAATAGAATGGGCGCAGCGCGAACCCTATTATGGGAATAACTGCGTGAAAGCTCGGTCGGATATGACAGAACGTGAAGAATGACATCTAGCCGAATTTGTCTCGCAGTGCGAGCTAGTGCGAATACGGTTTTGTCAGCCTTGACCTCGTCGAACTATCGTATTGATCATACTCCGTACTGCTGTATGTACGGTATGTATGGAACTTGAAGGTACATATGCTTATGCTGAGTGTATTGTACATAAGCTCAGATACAATGGGTACATCGTAAGTTCACACAAATATAGCCTTGTATAGATACACAGAAGGATCGAGCAAAGTGTTGACAATCGATTGCGTTATTCCCGAGTGCCTTCTTTTGCGCCCCCTTTTCATATGCACATAGCAAGGTTACGCATCAAAACACAAGCATAAAGAAAGCATTTGTTTCTATCTTCAGTGCCACGCCAGCACTCTTCCCTCCCCCCACAATCCTCGAATCCTTCACAGCTAAAATAAGAAACGGCCCGAAATCCCGAACATCATTGACGTCCACCCAGTGATGATCTCTGGCCCCCTTTCCAACTAGCAGATTAAGCGTGGAGTTCCCAACCCATCGGCGACCTACGTACGGCAGTTCGCGACCAGGCTCGCATGTTATTACTGAACGAGTCAAGGGTCCGCCCCCAGAATCCAACTCCGGCCCGAAGGACTAAGGAAGGCCCCAAGCCTCCTTCATCTCTTGTCAAAATGAGATATGAAACGATCACTGGACTGTGGCCGCGAGTGGAGACTTCTAAAGAATTACACGCCAACTTGATACGTAATTACTCTTTGTTCCCTCTGGGGGCCGAACTTAAAAGATGTTTCTAGGAATAGGAACGGGATTGGGTCCGGTGCTCTATTTTGTAAAAGTGATTCACGTCCGCACAGCCTGCGGGATTCAGGGAGATTCGAGGTAGGGGGGCCTTGCTTGGCCTTGTTTTCTTCTTCTTTTTATTACTCGTAGATGTGGAGACCTGTTTGGGGTTTGACATCTTTTCTTGAATGATGGGCGATCTTTCTGTTGATTGTAGTTTATTGGTCTATCTACCTACATCGCACTTACCCTAAAATACGCCATTTATGACCTCAGTGTGGCGCCATTAAAGCCTTGCAGCACTTTGCAATGCGTAATTAATGTAAACTCCAGTTTTACAAGGCTGCATAAGGCTATTGATCGGGAGGGCTGTGCTGGCCTGATTCGAGAACGGGAGGGGCGAGGCTGGGCATTGCAGAGAAGGGATAATGCGATCGTTCAACGGACGAGGGCGGACGAGGACGGACGAATTGAATGGTACTAAGCTGTGAGAAAGCTCGAAGTTTGAGAAGATAATAATCTCTTGTGTTTGCCATGAGTGTTCATGTAAATGTAGATGTAGTAGTATCTGTAGATGTAGATGTAGATGTGTACCAAAGTGTGTGAGAAAGACATATGGTCGAAAGGAAGGAATCCAAAATGCCTGCTGCAACGAGAGAGAAACAAAAAGCAGATAGCCGCCCACGATATGATCATCATGTCATGGATATAAAACACCGATAGAAAAGAACGCCCATGAGGTATCTTGAACGTTAGACAAAGCCTCCCTGCCCAAAATACAGAACTCCGAAAAATTAAACAGAACAAATTAGCCACCCATTTGACCAGGAAATAACAAGTCAAATCAAGCGAATAAGAAAATCACGCCTCCGCTGCCATCGCTGCTGCCGCCGCACGCTGTCGTCGCAGAGCTGTCTCTCGATCCTCCCTCATCCAAGGATACCAAACATTTGCCCACTCGATCACTCCAAACCGCGGCGCTCCAGCCTCGGGGCCCAACGCCGCACCCTCACGCAGAAACTCGCCATCACGCATGCGGCGCTGCTCCCGGAGAGTCGGACACTTCTTCTCCTTGATGAAGCGATAGAATTTGCACTGGATGCCCTGGAATCCACGGCGCTGGCGTGAAGGAAACTGGTGATTAAAGCTCTCACGAACTTCCTTCCACTCCTGACACAGATCGACTCGGTGATACCAGATGAAGTACATCTCTTCTTCCTCGTACTTGGGCCGCGGGGGACGCCGACGGTCCGCAGGCCCGCTTGTCGATGAACTACTCGAGACAGAGTCGTACCGTTCACGGGGATGGTAAGGGTCTGGTGAAGACCGAGCGGATCCCGTGCGGCCGGAAAGAGAGAGCGAGGTCGAGCCTGAGTGCGAGCCGCCGAAGGATGAAATGCCCGATGGCTTATAGGATAAGAACATGTGCTGCTGTTGCGGGTTCATGGCGCCTCCGCTCACGCTACTGTGCGTTGTTGCTGTCGATGCAGCCCCTGGACTTGTGTCGTGATAGCCTTGATACCGGCTGTACCAGTATTGATTTGGGCTAGGGGGGGGGTAGCCCGGTGAGGGCTGCCCGTAACTGGTGCCATGCGATGAGGATGGGACTGTTGCATGGTGAGTGTATGGTGAGGAGTGAGCGCCGCATTCTCCTGAGCCTGACTCGGTCTCGTGGTTGAGAAGGGAGTTGATGTTCATGCGGCTTGGCTGTTTGGCGGAGAGTGGGTATGTGCCTGCCATTTTGATTTCGCGGGGCTGAATGTTTTCCTTCTTTGCTGCTTCTTGCTTGCTTATACTGGCACTGCCAGTGAGTTGTTTGGGGTTGTGTTTCTCTGTTGTTGAAGATTTATAGATCTTGTGGATGTAGCGGGGACTTAATTGTTACACCTCGACCCCAACCTAGTGTTCAGATAGGAGAGAATGGCAGGTGTAGCAGCAGCAACAACAACAGGAATAGTAGCAACGACTGTAAGCTTAGAGCTGACTCGATGCAATGATGGGTGAGTGGGTGGGTGAGTGTGAGTGGGTGGAGATGAAGTATAGATCAACGTAGGAAAAAAAGCCTCCGGGGGGGAGTTCAAGGTTTATAGATCAAAAAGAATCTAAACAGCAGATCACCAGGAAGAAACACTCGGGCTTAAGTGTAAGAGAGAGTCCATCCATCAGAAATAGTCCCAGGCTAACAGCGCTGTTGGGTGCAGGGAACCGAAGATCCGGGTCGGGCTGGTTGTTCGCTCTTTTGGCCCCCCCCTTGTACAAGGTGTACCGCGGATACAGCACACGGCTCCTTGGACCTAGCAGGGGTGGGCAACAGAAAATTGGAGAAGAGAGTGGACAGGGCAGTGGACACCCTCGAGCACGGCGGTTCCACCCCCAGAGAGACTAGAGAGCAGATGGACTGACGATTGAGACCGGTGAACCGGACAAGGAGGTTCCGCATGCGATGGTAATTTATTCTATTAATATTTACTATTAACCGCGAGTCAGTCTTACTGGACGGAGTATATAATCATATTATAATCATTTTTCTCGTCGAATTCCTTGCCACTGTTGGCAGAGACATCTCAAATTGTGAAGAAGCCGGTGGCGATCCGACTTGGGTCTCCAGTGTGAATCGGGTAATTTTGGTGTTGGATCGGCTTTAGGCCTGACAATAATTATAATCTAAAACTAAAATAAATATTATGTGATTTTCTTTTTTCCAATTTTAGTTTTTTTTTTCTTATTATTTTTATTTGAATTTTAGCTTTACGAGTTTCTTTGTCTCAAGACGCGGCAATGAGTGGAACGGCTGCACAGCGCGCAATGACACAATCTTTTCAAGCGGATCGTCGGTCATTTCTGCTGGCCGATTTCATGTCTGATACGCAGATGGGGCACGCGGGGGAAAACCCGTAAAACAAAAACCAATACCTCTCACCATTTGCAGTAAGTGCGACATGACAAATTGTGGAGACTCGACAAGAAGCTCGAGCTGTCAGTAATACGGCTCGCAAAGTCAAAATTACCAAGACGGAATATTGATTTGATGTGATAATTTCTTGCTTCGGGAGAAGATCTGTTGAGGATTATTACCTTTTAGTCACCAACAGCGGCATCTCCTGCAAGCGCACGCGTATTCTGTGCACTAAATCCGCCAACTGCCAAGCCTGTTGGGCAGGGTTTGCGAGCCAATCCTACGTCGAGCGAGAGATTATCATGCAGAATCAGGGAGAGCCGGCGCTCGCGTGCATTTTCTGTTTTAGATGAGCTCGAGTCGTGCAATATACGAGTAATGGGCTATTCCATTCATGGGACTTGGGGGGGGCCTTCATGTGAGCGAGCAAAAAGAAAAGTGGGTAGACTCCCCGACCCGGAGCGTTGAAGACCGGATGAGATCCGACCCTAATACTACGAAGAAGAAACTACGATGATGTGCCGACAAATTGCACAGGGGAAGTAGGTTGGAAAAAGCAAGTCTCAGAAAACCAACACAAACGCGCGGCGTCTATTGGAAGAACGGCCGTCACCTGGTTGCGACGCCCGCCGTGGCCCCGGGTCGAGCAGGCGAATGAGAGCGAGGAGCTAATGCGGACTCAATTTGGCGCTGAGGAGGGGGGGGGGGTCGGGAGAGGAAGCCAACGCATCTGCAGACTTGTTGGTTAACTTCTTACATTTTTGTGTCTGGCTACGAGTATGCCAATTCATTCAAGAGTGCCTTGAGTCTATCGGGAACTCCGAAAATGATAAAATTCGCATGATTCAGAACCAAAGTGGATTGCTTCAAACCTCCGAGATGAAGCGAACCGTGGTTATCAGGGTCTTTTGCGAGGCTCCGTACTCACTGAGCTTAGTACGCGGGGGATGCTGCGCTTTGGGAAACCAAGGGAGGAAATAGCCAGACTATCCTATGTACTAGGTATATCCAGTGTCCACCGGCCTTGTCCGGTCTCTTTCCATCATGGTATTGGTGCATGCGTGTCCGTTCAGACCTCTCCACCCCGAGAAGCGCTGCGATGCATGCTCCACCCGGATCAACCGAGAAAGGTCTCCTTCGAGTCAGAACCGTGTGATGTCAAACTATGATCAGCCTTGCCGATCGACACAGTGGCCACAACGGCTACAAGATTTTCTTCACGGCAGGAAATTCTTGATATACTTTGGCAGGTATGTACGGAGTATAGTAATCTAATATACCTGATGTATTCGTGCGGCAATCTTGGAATGAGCCCTTATTACTACTAGGAGTCACTGTCAGTCCGGAGTAGTACGGAGTCGATGAAATATTCAAAAGTACGGAGTACAACCGAACCAACTTGAACCTAGGCAGGCCCCTTTTCTAAACGAGTGATGTCTCATAACCGCGCATTTCCAACTGCTGCATCCACACCACCTGGGCAGACATGGGTGGCAACGCAACCCTCCTAAGGAAGTAGTCAATTCGTACTAACTAGGCAGGGTATCTACTGTATCTAGTGTATGGAGCATATTCCATATGGAATCATTTTATTATAATTATTATTTTCTTTGTCTGCACAGGCTAGAGCTGCCCCGGTTCCGTGCAGATCAGATCAACATGGCCGGGGGGGGCTAAACCGGATATTCCACCTCCTGACCCCCTCTCTCTCCCCTCTCAAACCAACCCCCAAAGAGGGTCCTACAGGAGGAATTCCAATTTCCCCATGCCAATCATCATCGTCGATTCGGCGTTAGTCGCGTAGCCGCAGCTACCACCAATCACGTGAGACGCGGAATTCGGAGGCTCGTACTGCACGGCCCTTTTTCATCCACTTTTGCTCCATTTCTCGGGTGAATCTTGGAGAATCTCCGTGGAGGAGTTGAATATGTACAGATGGGCCATGGCATTCACCCGGTCCACGGTTGTTGTTGATGGTCTAGTCTAACTAACACCAACTAAGGGGAGGCGATTGTAACCTGACAATTTCATGGAACGCCTCATCTCGCAATCTCTTGCCAGCCACTTCGGTGAAGAACCCCGGTCGTATTGTCGCTTTCACCGGTTGTTGCGAGTCATGTCGTGCATGTTCCTTCCCGATCCTTGTATGCTTAACGACCAACCATCGTCTAGAAACCCCAGATGACTAGGGTCCAACGTGGCTGCGAACCAGCCAAAATGGAGCAAAATCCCCATTCTTGGCATTCTTGTCCCAATCACAGTCCAGTAATCGCATGCGATTTCGTGATGGGCTGAAGCCGCAGGGGGAAGAAGGGGAAAAAAGCAGATGTATCGATTCATGTCGATCGATTCCTTACCTTTCTTTCTTTCTTTTTTTTTTTTTACATTTCTTTTATTTTCGAGCTAGTTGATTCTCTTTGTTCTTGATTGTCCGATCCGCGCCTCGCATTGCCCTATATCGACCTGTCGACTCTGGATTGAACCTGAATCGATTCTTGGCTCGCGATCATCCCATGCAGGGTTGTGATTTGAAATCGTGTTCATCTGCATATGCCTCTACTAGGTATGGGGCGAGAACGGTAGAACTCAAATCTTCGCCAATTTCCCCTCGACGCTCTGGCCGACGCCAAATTTGCCTGAGCCCCCGCTAGCGATAGCCGCCGTCTGGAAGTTCGGTATCAACAGCTTTTGTCTGGTAGTTGCCGGACACGTAATATTGAAGTGGTACTTTTTCCCGCACGCCAACTGCTAGCTACATCGCTGGTCGATGTAGTAGGCATGTCTCAGGTTACAATACTTAGAAGATGCAAAATACTCGTACAAGTTTACTAGGCGAGGTGCTTTTCTTAGCCACGGCTCGGTAAACTCACCAGTATTGAATCCAACCTGAATTAGAAGCGGGAGGATCGACTGCACGCAACAGAAAGAGAAGAGAAAAAAATAGATTGCCTGCGCCGAAAAAAGTGACTAGCTGCAGCTGTTCAGTGAGTCGTCATCTCAATCCACACCGCATGCGTTGGACCCCTGCAAGAATTGTCGCACGGCGTGCGCATCAATGGGGCCGGCGCAGTCAATTCGAAGCTACGTCTCCATAAATCTTTCTCCAGTCTAAAGAAGCGAGACACGCTCTACGCCGCAGAAGAGGGGCCAGAGCCGAACGGCGCTCACAGCCCCTCTTTTCTACTCCTCGTCGTTCTCCACAAGGAGGGGTTGCACATGCTACTATTATCGCGATCATCATGGTCGAGACCAGGGTGTGTAGCGGCACGGCAGGAGGTTTCAAATGGGAGATTTGGAGGGTCTTGCGGAGATTCAAGGTTCATTTACCGTCTGCCTTCTCTTTGTTCGTTGACCTCGACGAACCCTGCATTGGAAGGTGCCTCGCAAACCCTAATTCGCCCCGAACTACGCCGAACTGTCAGATCAGGAGAAGACGTGGATGCGTGGATGCGTAGCCGTTGGAGAGTAAGCGCTTGCGACGAGAAGCTCCGTAGACTACTAACCTAGACGAGATTAACTATCACTGGAGACTGATCTGCCGCGAGTCTGAGCTTTGGCCAGAACGTGGTTACCTGGAAGATCAGGGTTAGTGTTGGCCTTAGTGGCATTTTTTTTTCTTTGCTTTTTTCTTTCAGGTACGGAATTTTCGTACAGTACGGTATAATGCTACTGTACTGATGAGATTCCGATTCGCTGAACATCCAAAGTTGCCTTTTCCTATTTGGACCAGCTGTTCTCGGCTGAGAAACCCTGCACATCAAAAAAGCCCGAGCCAACGAGCGTGCGCAGAGTCATTGCCATCTCTGTTGAGATCCAGAGAGAAAGTATGTACTGCAGTACGGAGTAGTATTGCAGTCGTACGAACATACAGCATTGTATATGCAGAGACCAAGCGATTTCTGTCCCAATCCAACATAACGCAGCTATGGGAAAACCGAATACATACCAGGAATTGCTACGAAGGAAATTATGACAGCTCGCAATACTAACCCAAATTTGAATTGATTCTCGTGGCTCTGGCCTTTCTCGGTGGAGTTGGACACCGGCCGAGTGACGGGTCCGACAGCTATGCAGATTTTCAGCCGCATAGGAGTTGTGCAGAAGCGTTCTTGTAATGCTGTAATCCGCTAACAGTACTTCGTACAAGGCTGGAGTTAAAAGGCGCGCGACTCTACTCCACCCAGTGGGTCCATTTTTCGCACTTTCGACCTTAATCCGGAGTAGTCGGTCGCCGCCCGAAGCCATGTGGCTCCTCTCCAGTCTCGATTAAGAAATAACTGCGATCACTGACGATACAGCTGTTAACTACCAGGGACATGTGTGCAGAAACATTACACACGCAGGGTTTAAAGATGATCTGCTTTGGTTCTTCAACGTAAAAGGGGTAGTACAACACGAGGGGTGCGGCAAGCGTACTACATTTTTGCGTATTCAAACAATATGCACCTCGTTACAGAGTACTCGCGACTACTCGTACTCATCTGTTAAGATCATAAGATCATTAGATCACATATGGAGACATTGGTCATCATGAATAATCTCAAATGCAGAGAATAACTTGGTAGATCTAAGAGCGCCTTTGGCTTCAACTGCGACCTCGACCTCGACCTCGACCTAGTTCTATGTTCTATGTTCAGCTTTGACCAGAGCATGACGAAATGGCATTCATCCATGCACGAGATCCTGCTGGCTTGAACAGCTTCTGGAAGGATCTTCAGGAGACAAAGCGCGAGAAGAGCAGAAGCACATAAATCTTCATACGAGTACGAGTAGGTCTACGGAAATAAACGACGCAACGAATGATCATCGACAGCGCCCGAAATAAATTATGCTATAGTACTAGATGGCGTACTCTGTAGGGAGTACATGTTTATTTAGTGTCTGAACCCTTCTCGGTCTCGAACCGATATCAGAAGAAACCCTGCCAATCACAATCTGTACAGAGCGAAAACTTTTCCCACTGTCAACGTCTGTCAGTACATGGTTTACAATACTTTAACCCGTCACTAAAAGAGGTGATATCATTACCGGTAGCGTATGGCCGGTAACTTTCGGGCAACCCCTTCTGGGCTTCAAAGATTCCTCTTACGGCGAGGAGTGCGGAGCCCGTAAGATCTGACCTCCAACTTCATTACGACTTAATTTCCCAGTTCCAACTCGTACCATTGGATGCCGATGTGGCCGATCTTCTTCACGGGTGGCGGAGTCCAGCTTGGACCAACCCGTATTACATTCTCCCTTACGGCCGAAAACATGACCCTACAATCATACACAGCAACGGATCTGGAGGGGAAGAGAGTGGGATGATGATGGCGATAACGTCTTGGCGGCAATTTCAACCATAAGTGAATTTGCCACGAATCGCGGGTGAGGAAGGTAAAAAAAGGCGCGAAAGAAAAAAAGAGAAAAGAAAGAAAGAAAGAGAAAAGTAAGTAAGGAGAACGTGAAAAAAAAAAGAGGCAAACTCTCGCGCTCGTTTACTCTTTCTAGACAAAAATTGAATTTACTAGTACAGTATGAATGATGTACTTGGCCCGGTACTATGTACATCGTGTTTATTCGGCAATATCGACCTCACGAGCTTGAAGTACGGAGTACATAGTTCAGAGTATTCAAATACAATTTTGTTTAGCGAGAAAAAGGGGGCTTTCTAAGTAGAAAGTAGAAAGTGGATATTCAACGCCACTGTCTATCTGCTGATGGCGTGTGTCTAGCGCGCAAGTAAACTTCCGAAGAACCTCGGCGAATAGCTCCAGAAGGCCCGTTTAAAAAAAAGTTTATATCAATTATAATTAATAAATCGTACGAAAAACCAACCAAACAAAAATGAAGTCATGAGCATCATAGCATCGTGAATCGCCTTCCCTGCACCCCCGTCAGCTGCTCGGATCAATTTGAGGCAACTCAGACAAGCCATTTTGGCAGGATTCTATTAATCTTACGCTATCCTCGGAACAGTAAGAGGGGTCATGGGTGGGCACGTGGTTTTTACAACGGATGGTCTGATTGTAGAAAGGAGCTTGGGCCATCTACGATATTGTTATGGAGTGCTCCACGAAGCTTTGTGACAAAAGCAGTAATGTTGATGTTCGTGCAAGGATCGTCGGTTCTTTGCGTGGCTGAGGCTGGCTGGGGTCGGGTATATGGGTCGCAGGCGGAAATGAAGATATCCGGCATCAGGAAAAAAAAGGGATGAGGGGGAAATGTAACTACATACGGAGTACTTTGTTCTCCGTACTTAGGTCAATACTTGTTTTTTTTATTCCCTTGCCGCCTCCAATATTTCCTTTCCTTTCTTATTCTTCGATCAGCTCGCATCCGAGGCAATCGCCTTCGCCTGTTGAATCTGGACTATTTGCTTTCTGTGTCAGATGAACCATGATCTGCTTACTCGTCGCCCCACTAACTGCCGCCGCCACGACTCGGAAATTACACCCTGTGGATAAACCGAACTAATGAATGACTTTAGGCGGGTATGCGTAGTTTGTGGCTCACAACTTCTGACTCCCGGCCGACCCTTACTATGTAAAAGGGAAATGAGCAACAATACTCCGTACATTCTCCGGACTCCGCAAGAAAGAGTACGAGTAGGAGCTATGTAGAAGGGAAAAACGCCGACACTCGGACCTCCTGCTCGCCCGTTTTTTTGCAGTGGAAATTATCTGCAATCTCCTGATCTGAGAATAGAAATGGTGGAACCCAGCGTACAAAGAGGCGTCTTGCAGGATCTCCGTGTTGCAATTGTCTGTTGGCCCGCTCCATCCCCCTCCATTGACGGAGTAACTAATCCTATTATTGCGTACGGCGTGAGCCGAACTCCATATTCCGTACTTTGTTACGCAGGATCCAATTTGAGAACTTGAACACGAGGCCGGAGACATTGATTATTTAGGAATGAATATTCGGTTTTACGATATTGGTCAGGGATCTGATTGATTGCGAAAGGCGGGGAATTTGTGAAACAACGATCCAAGATTCTGCAAGTCAGCCTAGAGATTTACTGTACAAGGGTGTCTACGGACATCGGTGGCCTGAGGAGGTCAGACTTCAGATTCAGACCTGGGGGCATGCAAGTTCAACGTGCACAAGGAACCAAAAGTAGTAAAGGTAAAAAGGACGATGGAATTTTCCACATAGAAAAAGCAAAAAAAAAAGGAATAGAAAAAGAAGCGGGCGGTAGTGGAAGAGTGCAGCAGACTTGACTCCTGTGACGCTGCAATGCATGGTTCCTGACTCGCGAATGATATCGCTTGCTTTGTGTTGGTTTTTATTTTTGTTGATCGTTGGACCTTCCTTACCTTTGCTCCATTGTTGCTTTTTTACTTCTTAACGCCGACCGAGTCGAAATGTCACATTCTTCAAACAGCAGAGCGAAGGTTACAACATGAAACATGAAACCTAATTACTCAAGGGTACAATCCTCCTTGCGAGAGGATTCACCTGCCACGATTCATGATCATGAGCGACCGAGGCCACCCACTATGATGAGAAACGTTGGGACATCCGATGCATTGTCGGATGTTGGATATTAGTTTTGCCATCAAGGCCAATCAGCAAAGCTACAGGCACTGACGACAGAACCTAAGGACAGGGCTAATGCTTCAACTATCACACCGCGAGCCAGTCACCCGGGTTGGTAGCGAGCAGTAGTGTCGGGCTAGCACGGAGGGATGGGAGCACACACGCACATACACGTTGGTCTTTTCTCGTGACAAGAGATAGCCATGCAGAGCATTCGCAGGTTGGAGGTCGGAGGGTCTGTGGACAGTCCCAGGCAAGGAGGGTGGATGTCGTATCTGGCGATATTGAGGTCACATTGTATCGGGATTTCGGACCTCATACTCGTTAGAAGGTGACAGGTGCTCTCGGCACACGGCTATTCCCAGAGTAGTAGGAGACGATGGATTCTTCACGGAGGGTGGCAGCCCATCTCCGCGGTGGACGAGGTCTCCACCACAATACGAGTCAAGGTTTGCCTTTGATGACCAGACTATTTCAACAGTCTCTGGTTCGCCCCCAATGCCCCCATTCTTTGCGATCCACTGGTACTCACTCATTAGACTCGGTGATCTCCGTGCACGGAAGTGCCTTTCACGGGACCACTACGGAGCCATGGAGAGTGGACTCCGGAGTACTACATATATAGTGGGCACAGAGGTAATGGAGTATGGACCATGATAGACAATGACGACCTGGTGTTCTGAGACGATCGGTCTCCCCCTTGTTGATCTTCGTGGGGCGCGGCCGCCTGACGACATCTTCACTTTCGGAGGTATGATTGGCTGATGATACGAGGCTGCGTCGGCTATGCAATTTTCCTTCTGAACTTGATTAGCGGTATTGTAATTTCAGCTAGTGCTCTCTACTTAGGCGATGTACAAAATACAGATACAGAGGGGGATTTTGGTACAAACAGACGCTGACATTGGAGCCTGACAGCCTCACCCTGCCTTCAATGATATGCAATATTCCCAGGTAAGTATCATTCTGCGAGTCAGCCATGTCCCCCCTGTACTCACACCATTCATTTCTGTACTCCATCATACCAGGTACGATACGCCCGTACGCCTGTATATACTCGTAACCAATTCAATCCACATACCCACTCAAGAAAGTCAACTTGTAAAGTCTAACAAAAGCCGAAGCCGCTATGTATCTAAGTGGCACCAAACTAAACAGCGCCCACCAAGCTGATACGCTCAGCCCAATGTAAAACGCCAGCAGAGCCTCACATAATCTTCTCCTCGCACTAGGGCTGCAGTAGTCGTCGCCCGCTAAACGAGGAACTTATGCTAGCCCCGCCAGGCGCGGCCGAGTTGCAAAGCCCTGCTTGCTGCAGGATGTGCGGAGGCGATTGTAGATTAGAGACTGGAGACTTGGTCTGGTCTGGCCAGGGCTAGAGTATGGAATATGCATTGAAGTTGCATTGCTGAAAAGGTGCCAGCAGCCGGAGTACGAGATCGCCGGTTTGGGCTGCGGGTTTTTTTTTATTTTCACGGAAGATTTATTTTTGTTACGAGTATTGACTCGGAGTATCCATAATTCATGATCTGGTGAGATGGATATCGCAACTGCTACTATTGATGTTGATATTCGTTTGCGGATCTGATATTCGTCCGTCTGTGTATTTACGTGTGATATCGGTGTGAAACGGATTACACGGGCACGGAGACGGAAATTTCTGTTTTTTTTTTCTATGTTTCATTTTTCTTCAGCTACGTGGGCATCTTTCCCTCCCGTACAGAAAAAGGCGAAAAGAACGTAAAGATGCCCGAGGCTGCATTTTGCATACATCGACTCCTTCCTAAAATAAGTCAATTACAGCAGTATACTAGTAGATGTAAGCACTAACTATCGATAAAGTGAAACCCGGGGTATCACACTACAACTTGAACTTGAAATCTGTAGATCTACTAGTATATACTACAGTACATAGTTCGGACCGGGATGAGGTCCATACATGTAATATTTACCCTAAACATCCATGGATCTACTATACACACCTGCATAGGGCTCCCGCTCCAGACACACTGCATGGGCATATAAGCACACCCCTACGATATTTTCACCATTTAACTAGTCAGCTTAAACCCACTCATCCAGTCTAGACTGAACACCACACTCATCGCTCAGATCGCTCCTGATGAATCGGCTGCATACTGCATGTAGCAAACTGTTTCGGGGCATGCCAGTGCGGGCTTGCCGAATCATAGACCGGCAGTACTCGCTCGGGATCTAGCCAATCTGGTACAATGATATTCATACTTCAGCCCTCTTTCCGGAAGGTGCACTTATGCGAATAAGATTCTTCTTTGGGTGTTGGTTTAGTAAAGTTTGTTTTTGTCGGCAGTTGGGGGTACCGGAATTTGGTTGGTTGATGAGGTAGTACTACATCATACATCATATCCATGGAATGCCATATAGCCTGAGTACCTAGTATGTCACGGTAGATAGAATTATGGCCATCTGCAGCCCTGGAATACTATGTAGCAGCGTAAACCACTAATTTCAGGCTCTTGTTAGTATATTCTCCTAGGCCAATGTCCTTCAGTCGCCTACTAATGTATTTTTGCCTCTAATTCAGATGCACATACAGTTAGGCACTACCTACAGTAATACTTACTTACTGCACAGCTCGAACGATGCGCTAAGCCTAAGCTTCTATTTTATCTTCACGGGGATTTTTTTCCACCCATCATATCCATTCCATTCATCGCCAACTCAAATCTTCCTAGGCATCACTCATTCTTGAATATCGTCAACGCCGACAATACCCGACAAGCCCCAACTTCTCAACGCAACCCCGCATCGGCCCCCACGTGGCATGGGTGGCTGTTGAACATTGCAACCAGTTCCCGAGGGAGAAAGACAAAGCGAGAAGGCTTTTGGGATGGCCCGGTGATCTAATCATGAATCATGAAATGGGGATGAGATTCGATGAGGTCACGGTCACTGGACCGCATCGTGACTTTGTAGAAACTTGCATAACCCGGCGATCCCCACACGAATTGGGTCAGATGAAGAAAGGCATTGGTGGAAGGTAGGAGGTAAGAGACGTGGTCGATGTCAAATAGAGTCAAGAGTATGGAGGGTATGTAAATGACTACCGCCGGGCAAGGATCGTGCAGCAGCCACGGCGTTTGCGCAAGAGATATGCGCAAGGAATGACTGGTTCTTCTGTGCCCGAAGAGCGAGAAGGAAGGAAGAAAGAAACCTTGAAAGAAAAAGGGTTGGCAGGGTTGTACTGGTTCATCCTTGTTTCAGCTTGCTGCATATTGCACACCATCTCGGACAAAGCCACCAGCCACCAACGACCAACGACCAACAACGACAAAGTAAAGACAGTAAAAAATCATAATCATTTGTCCAATCGCAGTTTATGTACTATACATCCCCCTCCAATCAATCAATCACTCTCGTCATCGGAATCCACGTGTCCGCCATAGCGCTGCCGATAGCCACCAAAGGCAGAATTGAACCGGGCGCCGCTCTCACTTCCAGAGTCGTCAATGTCGAATTCCTCGTCGTCAGACACGCCGTGGCGTCGGTATTTGCTGTAAATTGCGGACGGATCATCGTCCTCGTCTGACGATGACAGTTCCTCCTCTGGGTAATCATTGGCTGGATTATTCTCGGCTGAAAGGAGAAAACAGAATCAGCGATAAGTCAAATCACGTAGTAATCGAAAAATAGAAAGAACGAGGTTGGGGGTATTAACTTGAAACTTACCGTTCGAATCAGCATCCTCACTATCCCATTCCTCCTCATCATCCTCGATAAAATTCTCCCAATACTCCTCATCCTCAGCCGTAATGACAATAACACCGACACCGGCGCGGGAAGCCTCGAGATTCTTCAACTGCTGATCAGACTCGAGTTCAGCCAATGGGTTCGTAAGCATATCTGTCTCGGCCAGTGGTCGCCGGATATACACATCATAGACGTAATCATCATCATTGTCGTCCACGGCCTGGGAATCGTCATTCGCACCGGCAGAGGTATCTGCCGTATCTTTCTCCGTAGACTGTGCTGGTGCTTGTGCTTGTGCCGCCGTAATGCGAGATTCCTTCGGCAACCGCGGCTGGTATTTAGTCGAAGAGGGCGCGGGCGAAGCAAAACGAGAATAATCAGGTTTGGGCGCAGGAACACGAGCAGGACTAGCGTGGGGGTGAGCTCCAGCTCCAGCGCCAACGCGAGAATCATCCTCGTGAGAACCATCGTCAATCTCCATATCATTCTCCAACTCCAGCGCAACTTTTTCAAATTCCCGCGCCAACCGCTCTGACTCCTCATCCCAGGACTGAGCAGACTTGGCCCGGGCAGATTTCTCCAACGTCTCCTCGAGATGGGATTTGGCCGCGGAAACGGCCGTTTTTCGTTCTTCGCGCCATTTCTTCTCGGCTGAATTCACGACTGGTCTTTTGCGCGGCTTGATTGGCGCTGCTGCTACTGAGTCTTCGAGAGCATTATCAACCACGATTCCCTTATCGTTGAATTGAGCCTGGGTCTGCGATTCTCCGACTAAATTTGCAACCATGGATGCCTTTCGCGAATGCTGGGTCCGCTGTAACTGCTCAACGAGAACGGCGACACCAGGTGAGCCCTCGGTACGCCGTTTTTGAACACCGCCCGCACCCCGGAGTCCCAGGGCCGGAGAACTAGTTCTCGAGATCTGGAATCTGCGTACAGAGACTGCGCGGCTTGAGGGTGTTGCGGCGCCGCTTGTCTCTGTTGAGACATGGCCCGAGCCTGGCGCTGAGCGCGAAACCCGGGGGAGGATAGCTGCTGCTGCCGCCGCGTTGCTGGGTGATGGGGACGTAGGCGCGGTTGAAGACGTGTGTTGAACATTTGAAAGCGAGTCTGGGCGTAGAGTACGCTTGCGTTTCTCATCAGCGTCTTTCTGCGCTGCGGCTCGGCGCTGGGCGTCGCGTATTTCTGCGCCTGGAGACGTAGCCCGGACTGTTGGGACGCCGCTGGATGATGATGATGCTAATGATGAGATTGGTTGGGGAGTTGCATTGGCTCGTCTGTTCACATGCAGACTGCTCACGGAGCGTGGGCTGCGGAGGAGTCGCTGTGCTGCTGGGTGTGGTGATGCTGAGGCATTGCCATTGCCATTCTCATTCTCATTGTCCAGATCACTGGCTTTCAGTGGAACTCTTTGGAAGACGAAGTCCGTGAAACGGCGCTTCGTTTGGTGGAGGGCGGATTGGATGTCTGGGATGGGATGTTAGTTATTGCTGTTGGGGTTGATTTGGGTTTGTGAAATCAATTGGAAGTTTGGGGTTTTTAGTTCATTATGGATGACTGAATTTTGGTTATACGTGGGGGAGAGGAGGAACCAATGGCTTGAGCATAGTCAAAGTCCTGGTAGACTTGACCTGGCCTTCCATGGTGGGGTGTAGATCGTGGGGTCAAAAAAAAATAACCATGGAGAAATCTGCAATGGGCCTATACATACACAATGTCTCGACGGGTTCTTCCTCACGCCGCCGCTTGATATTGATCTGCTCTGGCGGAAGAGCCATGTCGAAGTGGATGGGGGATATAGGCTTGCTTTGGGGATCGAAGCCGAGAGGTTGAAAGATGGAGATGTCATTTCACGCGAAGAGCTGAGTCAGGTCACGTGATATGCAGATCGGGGGAGATGTGCAAATAAGAATAGTACTTGGAGAGACAAGGAGCTCGTCAATGAGAATTGATCGCTGTTCTAATTGTATACCGTACATTGTAGAGGACCACCATTGCGTTGACTCATTTCATTCTTCCCCGGGAACTTTCCACTATGTAATTACACATCTGCAGCCCACCCCAACCCAACAACCAGGGGGCGAGTAAAAAGACGGGGTATTTTTCACTGGATTGTACCACCCGATGCAACCTGCCCAATGGCCAAAAACGTTCAATAAAGATCAAAAAAAAGAGAAATGTCAAGAAGACTGAAAAGAGGGACCGATATCTGGAGACGATGGGAGGTATAGCGCGGTGCAATCACAAAGACTATGCAACCCATCCAGAAGGGGCGAATAACATAAGATAAAAAGACAAGCCCTTGCCTCCATTTTTGTGAGATCGGGAAAGACGAAGTTAGAAAAGAGAGAAAACATAGCCAGCTAGCAATACAAAGTGGTAACGAAGAAGGGAATTAAAGGGGATAGAAGGGTCATTGGCGGTGAAGGAGACATGCTTGGACACAAGGGGTTAATCCAAAACAATCACAAGAGCTGAAACAAAAGAAGGAGAAAAGAAAAAAGAAAATGGGGTTAGAAGAGAATGTCGAAGAGTCAGAAAAAGGAAAAAAATCGAGATATTAAGACCAATACAAGAAACGAAGTCAGATGCAGAGATGGCGTCACGATCAAAATAAACTATATGTAAAAAAATGATAAAAAGAAGAAGAAGAAGAAGAAGAAATAAAAAGAAGGGAGAAATGCCATTAGAGTTCACCAAGGGTAATGAGTCGAATTATGCATCTTCGGAGAAGAGGCGTGGTCAAGAGGAATATGCTCATTTGGCGCCAATTTCCTCTTCAGCCCAGCCAGGCAGCGAGTTCTCGTTCTGGATGGCAAGACCGAAACCAGAGTGGTTTATTCCGCCCAGAGCAGACGAGAAGCTGGAAAAGCTGGCCTGGGGCTGATGGGTAGTGCCGGTACGAATGTGACCACTCTGTCCTGAGACAGGTCCAAAAGGCTCCTGTGAGAAAGACGGCAGGCTCACAGCACGCGAGTGCGACGCACGAGGCACGCTCAGGCTGCTAGTGCTTGCTGTGGCATGGTGGCCAGAGCCAGAGCCAACGCTCAGATAGCCGTTGCCGGAAGGCTTGTGTTGATGGTGCTGGTGCTGATGTTGGTGTTGGTGCTGGTGTTGATGCATCGGTGCCTCCATACTTCCATTGGAGAGATCGCCGTTGCTAGAGCTGTTGTACAGGGATTGTTGCGGCACCTGGGACTGAGCCTGCAGGCCGGCCAGAGCCATTGGGTCACGCAGGCCGTTCTCCTGGTCCTGAGATTGCTGTGACATTTGGTTCAGGTACATAGTCAGGGGGTTGTTCGAACCCACATTCAGCACACCGGAGGGAGATGACACGTTTTGTAATGGGTGACGCTGTTGTCCATTCTGCGAACCGTTGGAGCCCGAGGCGGGCGAGAGTGCCGGGCGAGTTGGACTCGGCTGGGAGCCAGACTGGCTGAGAGGCTGCTGGAAGCCATTGATGGCGGGTGAAGGAGACTGTGGTCCTTCCAACCCCTGTCCGTTACGGCCCTGGGAGTTGGAGTTGTTGCCAGCCTGGCGCGGAGGGTTACCGCAACGATCCTTGCCGAAGTTGATCTTGAAGCGGCGGTAATCCTCGCGGTTACGCATGCCCTCGATCGCCTTAATAGCGTTGGCGATGTTGGTGAAGTTGACAAATGCGCAGCTCTTCTCACGCAGAGTGTTCACCAATTCGATCTCTCCGTATTCCGAAAAGTCCTGACGCAGACGTTCCTCCGTCCAAGCTTCATCCAAGTTTCCAATATAGACATTTCGAGATGCGCCGCCGCTCACTGCGAGTGCAATGGCTGGCGGGAGAGGTCCGGAATGCTTGCCCCATCCGATCTTCAATCGTCGGTTGTGGATCATCAGGCCCTGGAGGTTGCTCAGGGCGTAGAAGGAGGCGGCCGAGGTCGGGTCGATGAAGGTAACGAAGCAGATGTGCTTGTCGGGGATGTAACGGATGTGGTGAAGAAGACCCCCACGCACGACGTTGCAGATTTCCTCGATGGTGGTCTCGGGGTGGATATTTCCAAGGTAAATAGTCCGGTTGCCGAGGTTGTTGACGCCGCCAGCCGTGGTCGCAACGGCGGCCGCAGCCACAGATTGCTGGGCCAGCGCGTTCGAAATCAAATCGCGATCGGCCGAGTTCAGAACATGCGCATAGCCCGGCGCAATACCGAGGAACTGCGCGGCGTTCTGCTGCTGGGTCTTGGACACGTAGGCGCATCGATCTTTACCGTAGAAGACGCGCTTAGGAGCCTGCCATTGGGCTTCCTGGGGGAGCTGTGTGACGGCCTTCATGGCATTACTAATCGAGAGGAAGTGAACGAAGCCAATGGCCTTCTCCTTCACGATCTTGACGGTGTCAATGGCACCAAACTTGCCGAGCTCCTCGCGCAGGTTGTCCTCGGTCGTTTCTTCGGGAAGGTTGCCTAGGTAAACATTACGCGACGCCCCGGACTGCTGAACCGCCAGGGCGACGGAGGTCGGTACCTGAGAGGGCTTACCCCAGCCGACCTTGATGTCATTCCCCTTGATGGCCAGCTTTTTCAAGATGGCATCGGAGTGGAAGTGGGTCGCAGAGCTGCTGTCCAAGAAAGAGATGAAAGCGCAGTTCTTATCGGGGAGCAGGCGCACCGACTCGATCTGGCCGCTGCGCACATGGTTGAGGATTTCCTCCGCGCTGGTCTCCGCCGGGATGTTTCCCAAGTAGACTGTGCGACTGGTCCCGGACAGCATTCCGGGTGTCACTGAGGCCCCCGGGCTGCCCAGGGCCGCGTTGCCGAGGCCGCCCATTCCATTGATTGGAGACTGGGGCCCCCCCCCCCAGCAAGTGCGACGCGCCCAGTCCATCCGTCGAGATCATTCCGGGGTACATTCCGGGGTTCTGCATACCCTGGGTCGGGCTGCCGAGCTGGTGGTGGTTCTGGTGGTTCTGCGCGTGTCCATTGGCATTGCCCTGGGGAAAGCCACCAAAGTTGGCAAACTGGGGAGAGGCAAAGGTCGAGGGGGTTCCAGGCTGGAAGGGACTTCCCACGAGCAACTGCGAGGGCAGCAGGGGGGGTATAATTCATATCGTAACCGGAGGACATATCGGCGGTTTGGCCAACGGCAGCGGTGTTTATAGCCGGTATATTGGCGCGACGAGCGTTGCGGTTGGAGAAGCCTTGGTTGTGATGGTTGGAGTGATACGCGCCGTGGGAGAAGCCGGTGTCGCCGTTCATGGAGTATTTGGAGCCAGGGGGGGATCAGACGCGAACTGTTGATGCTAGAGGCATCCGAGGTTTGCATGGCGAGGTGAATCTCTCACGCTCAGGGGAGAGGAGGAGAGGAGTTGGAATCGTCCCAAGAGGGGAGAAACCAATCCAGGGGTGAAAATGAATATTTAACGAGCGTCGTCCAGGGGACTTGGCCGGGGTGCAATAAATATCAAATCACCATTCAGGGGGACCAACTCTCGTTCTCTCTCTGTCTTTCTTCGCAAACACGACCGGGGTGGAAAAGGGAAGGGGTCCAAAGTCAGAGGAAAGCCACGGACTGGAGACGTGTCTGGAGGAAGACCGGAAGTTAATTGGAATGTGTTTCAAAAGGGCGCGAGAGCACGCGAGAGAGAGGACTTGGAAGATGAAAGAACGTTGGAAGGGAGGGGGGTGGAGGGGGACGCACTTTTTTTGAGTACTCCGTAGAGCGAAGTCAGGTATATACGGGGGGGTCCCTGCAAGAGAGAGTGCGGAGCCGAAGAAGAAAAAAGACTATGCAGGGCAAGGAGAAGACATTAGCTGAAACAGGCTAGGTGGAAGAGAGTTGGACCGAACGGTACGAGACTAAGGCTGAAGAAAAGGGGGGGAGTGGAGTGGAGGTGGTGGTGGTGGATTGGATCAATGGTGGCATTGGCATGGGGTAGGGGTAAGGGTAGGGGGGTTAACATACAGAGAGTGACGAGGGTCGGAAGATCAGAGAAAGCGAAGAAATGAAAAGAGAAAAGAAGAGGAAAGAAAAGAAAAGAGGGAGGTGAGGAGAGGAAAGAATGAAAGTGCAAGGGCGGCAATGGAGATGGGGGAAAGGGGCAGTCAACAGATCACGTAAGTGAGTCCACTGAGTATACTGAGTAAGTATAGAGTATACTAGAGTAAGTATATACTAATATTTACTGGAGTAATGACTTTATATTATCCATGAATAATAATCACTTGAAACTACCACCAGTATACCTAGTATACTATACTGACCCGTGGTCCCTGTAAACATGCGAACACTTGGGGTAAAGTCAGATGACACACTAGACAAGGAGAACTTGAAGTGTATACTTGACAGTAAATACTACTACATGCCAGTACTTACTTATACTAGGCTACTGTAATATTGAATAAATAATCTGGTTTTAACTAATGAAATACTAAATTACAAATCTCTACCAGGTACCATTCCGAACGGGCAGCCAATACTAGTTAGTTAGTACCTAGTGAGTAGTACTATTCAGGTACATATAGTATACTATTACATTACTGAAATATATCCCAGGTCAACATCCTATAACTTATAGTCAATTACAACTGAACCAACTACTACCTGTAGTATTCTAGCTACCCTTCAGATTATTGTATTCCACTCTAGTACTACTCTACTACTATACTACTGTAGTCACTAATACTAATAACTACTGACTAGTTAGTTAACTAATACTAGATCTCTGCCTCAGGCATCGCGGGGATCCCGCATCGCGGAAATTTACCCCTCCACACCAACTCAACTTCTCCTTCAAGTTCAAGTGTTCACCTCAATTCGCCTCAGAGGGTATCAAGGTATGTTCTCCCTCAATTGCTCCTCCTCATTGGCCTGCACTACTTCCTGCAATCCTATCTTTGCTGCTTATCTCCCCCCGGAACACCCCCTACCTCCCACTTCCAATGACTCACATCCGACATGCACTAACTATTGAAATTGCGCCTGCAGCTCCTCCCTTCCCGCTCTCCTCGCCTTCACACCTCCCTCTACACAATGGCGCCCTCCATCTACATCGATGAGGACGTCGGTCGCGACGATGCGACCGCCACCGGTACCGAGTCTGCCCCATACAAGACCCTCATCCACGCATTTGTGCACCACGATCCCACCACCGAGGGCATCCAATATTTGACCCGCAAGTCGCAGACTGACGCCGCCGGCGAAGATGTTGACCCGGCCGCCAAGCTGGAGTGGAAGCCCGCTACCAAATCCGCCACCAAGAAGGCCACCAACCTGCTGGACCAGCGCAAGAAAAAGGCCGCCAAGGAGCACGATCTCGCCATCCGCGAGAAGGCCGAGTCTGATAAGCGCCAGCAGGTCCTGGAGGATGCCAAGAAGATCCTCATCAAGGAAGACACCTCTCTGCCTGCCCCCGTCCGTATTCGCCTGGACGTCACCGACCCCGCCGTCGTGAAGCTGCGCAGCACCGAGTCCGATGTCCCTGGTACCCGTGTCCGCGTCCTGGGTCGTGTGCACCGTATGCGTGCGCAAAAGGGAGTCGTCTTCATTACCCTGACCGATGGCTACGGATACATGCAGTGCATTCTGACCGGCGATATGGTCAAGACCTACGATATCATGACCCTCACCCTGGAGACCTCCATGTCCATCCACGGTGAGATGCGCTCCGTCCCCGCCGGTGCCCACGCCCCCAACGACCGCGAGCTGCACGCCGACTTCTTCACCATCATTGGCCGCGCTGCCGGTGACAAGGAGGCCATCACCACCCGCGTGGCCAAGGACGCCGACCCCCAGACCCTCCTGGACAACCGCCACCTCGTCCTGCGCGGCGAGACCTCCTCCGCCGTGATGAAGGTCCGCGCCGCCACTCTTCGGGCCTTCCGCAAGGCCTTTGAACAGAACCGCCTGCTGGAAGTGACTCCCCCAGCCATGGTCCAAACGCAGGTTGAGGGCGGCAGCACGCTCTTCGGCTTCGACTACTACGGCGAGAACGCTTACCTGACCCAGTCGTCGCAGCTATACCTGGAAACCTGTCTCCCATCCCTGGGCGACGTCTTCTGCGTATGCCCATCCTTCCGCGCCGAGAAGTCTCTGACCCGCCGCCATCTGTCGGAATACACTCACATCGAAGCCGAGCTGGACTTCATCACCTTCAACGACCTGCTGGCTCACGTCGAGGAAGTCATCTGCCGCGTCATCGACAACATCTTCGCCGAGCCCGAGATCACCGCCCTCATTCACAAGATGAACCCTGATTTCAAGAAGCCCAGCCGTCCCTTCCGTCGCATGAAGTACGCCGATGCTATCGACTGGCTTGTCGAGCACGATATCCCCAACGAAGAAGGCGAACCGCACAAGTTCGGCGATGATATCGCCGAGGCTGCAGAGCGCAGGATGACTGATATCATTAACACCCCGATCTTCCTTACCCACTTCCCCGCCGAGATCAAGGCCTTCTACATGAAGAAGGATGCCGAGGATGTCCGCGTCACTGAGAGTGTCGATGTCCTTATGCCCGGTGTTGGTGAGATCGTTGGTGGTTCTATGCGTATGGATGATTGGGATGAGTTGATGACTGCTTATAAGCGCGAGGGCATGGATCCCAGCCCTTACTACTGGTACACTGACCAGCGCAAGTGAGTTTTCCTCCCCCCCCGGAACAGGACTTTTATCTTTATCTGTTGCTCTCCTTCTTTTTTGGTTTTACTAATCCATTTATCCTCTAGGTACGGTACCTCCCCTCACGGCGGCTACGGTCTGGGTCTGGAGCGATTCCTCGCCTGGTTGTGTGCCCGCTACACGGTCCGCGATTGCTCGCTGTACCCCCGTTTCACCGGCCGTTGCACCCCATAGACGAGCATATCCATTTTCTTGCTTGGCTTGTTCAAGTTTTTAAGCGAGTTGCAAGTTGGTTGGCGGTTTGAAGAAAAAAAAATTTAAGAATGAATGTTTGTGATGATGGTTGCATGGCTATATGAATGAGTGATTTGAATGGATTGCATGGAATGCAGATATGTTCGAGTTTCTGGGATTTTCTTATCAAAATACTAGTAGATCCATGAATGAAAGTTTTCTTTTGATTGTTTCTTGGGCGCATTATATGACTACTAACTAGTAGTGTTTTCTACTAAGTTGGTTGTGTCTTTCGGTTAAGGGATTCGCTGATGAAGGTACTCGAACCTTGGAAGTAGTGTAGTGAGTGTTGGAAAGTACTCGTTCAAGTCCACCTTTGTACTATTCGTCGAGCCCTCAGCCTGTCATAAATGTGGTAATGTTTACGTTTGCTCTTCCGAGATTGACCTCTGTATTCCCGCTCCAAGCCTACAGTCCCGTCCTCGAGATATAATTAGTCAAATGAGGTGTGCCATGCCACGGGGATTGAAGCAAGTTTGACGCAGTCCGATCTTTGGACTGCCGCAAGGTTCTTGCTTGTATTACTGCGGACTGGATCTGTGTCGTACGCCCTGAGTATACTAGTATGATGGCTTCGCTGGGTGTAGTCTTGGCTTCGAGAGACTGGTCGTGCTTGCTCTAGGTGTTTTGTGTCTTACCATTCTGGATTGGGGCTTGCAGGGCTCGCAATCGTGATTGATAGCGGTCTGCTGAGGATGTTTGTACTGGTCTCAGGGACATGGGAGAAGGGGAAACGGAGTGTGGTTGTTTTCGACATAGTGTCGTGTGGCGTGTTTGATGGTGTCGTTAGTGTGAAGGGATTGTTGATTGCCACGGTTCTCGTCCCTCGCTCGTCTCAACTCAGAGCTGATGACTTTGTCCTGAGGTTGTGAGTCTGGCTAATTTGTCGCGTAGACGATCAGTTCCATTCAGTGCTGCTGCTGCAAATGTTGAATTGACCTCTGCTGCCCTGGGCGATAGAAGGTTTTCCAAGGCCCCCGACTCACCGGCGTCACGCTCTGAAGGCTTCTGGGTTCAACGGCCGTGGCTCGTGTTTAAATTGATCTCCTAAACTGACCTGGCAGCTGGGTGGGATGGAATTGAGTAAACAGCTGCTTGTGCGTGCTGGAGTTGATTGGAACTCGGTTATGTTGGTGATGCGTGGTTGTGTTTAGAAGGTTGGACGAGGCTGGGTCGTGATGAGTGCTGGAGGTGAAGTTGTTGACGGTGATGGCTGTTGTATGCCACACGCGAGTCCTAGGAATTCTGTAGACAGAGTAGTGAGTGGGTGATACCAAAGGAATTGTGATGTCGATGCCGATGCTGGGAGAGGAGTCTGCAGGGACAGAGAGAGTTGAGGGTCTCTGGCTAGGACCTGACTGAACACGGGAAGAAGGAGAAAGAAGAAAGAGACTAGGGTGTCGACGCTGTCTCCGCCATCTTCATCTTCTCTGGTGCACTCCTCTCCTCTCCACCTCATCACTCATCTTCGGGCTGTTTCCTGACGGGATGAACTTGAAACCAGATGGACTGGCAAAAGCAGTCCCGTCCTATCCTTTCCTCCTTCCTCCACCGTTAGGGGGGGGGGGGTCCCAAGGACGGAATGTAGAACTGGGTGCTCCACTGGCTCTGAGGCCATTGCCGGATGACCGGAGATAGAATCCGTGCAACCCCATTCGGTGTGTCCCCTCGCCTGGAGCCGGGGGTCCGACAGGTTTGCAGGACTATTATCTTTGTTCTTTTTGTCTTGACTCGTTTTGAATCTTGTCGAAATATCAGAGAATGTCCCGATGACCCAGCTGATCAGCCAAACTGGCTTATATTGATGCCCTTGACTGTGGGCTGGGAGAGAGAGAGGTTGAGAGGGACTGAGAGTCCAACACGTCGATCCAGCTGGTTTCCTTTTCCATTTACCTCCACATTGGCCATTGGGCCCTTCTTCATCTGGGTTTGCCGTAGGACCTGGGGGTTTTGCTCTTTATTCTGGTTGATCATTAACGCCCATTCTCCGAAACCATGTGTCGCAAGGCTGGAAGTTCGTGTCAGTTCTCAACCAGACTTGAATCGACACGCTGCTTGATTCCTCTGGTTCACTACGTCATCGCTTCTCATCTTTATTCTTATTACCATGGCTAGTCACGTCACGCTGCATCTTCATAGGTGATGTGCGCGGGTGAGTACCAAAGGACAGTGGCAATGATATCAAACCAGGGGTGAATTCTCTCCACTTGGGCCTTTCTCTCACAGCAAACACACACGTCTCCACAGCAAAACATGCCGTCTCTGCCGAATGTCTTTTCCTCTTTCCCCTTCCCTATTGGGTTTTTGATGGATAGGCGGGCAACGATAAACATATGATTCCTTGAACCTTATGAGGGGTTTTGTTCCTTTGTTTTTCAGCAAAATTACTGCGGCCCTTGGGGCCAATGATGACTTGGGGCCTGCTGAAAACCCAGCCACAACGCCGCGTTATCCATGGCTAAGATGATACAATTACCAAGGCAAAGTATGGATCATTCTTAATGCTGAGAAACAACAACAGAATATGGAAACTATCTTTATCTGCCAGCCAATCCCGACCCGCAAGAGCTGTCATGAAAGCATCAGCCAATTCATTTCACACCTCCGATCAGTGCCAACCCCGCCTCATTCTATTGAAGCGTATTTATGTCGATCCGCCGAATCGTGCCTTTGGGACCCTGCCATACCTGGTACGTTCTCGATCGTCTCGTCTCGTGTCGTCTCTTGCCTTCGACCTTTTCAACGGAATGGCCTTTCGGGGACGCGATACAGAAGCGGAGATGCAAGTTTCGAATGGCGTGCATGGCGCGACAGGTCTACCCACGGCTGCCGGAGCGAATGTTGCGCTGCAAGACTTCCTCGAGGAGTTGGTTGATCTGGTCGTGTGAGGCTCCGGCGCGGATCGCTGCGATGACACGTGAAAATGAAGGGTGTTCTGCGTGGCGGATGATTTCGAGCAGATTGTCCAACATTGCAGAGTAGAAAGCCGGGTCTTGGGTGCCTCCGCCGCTGTTACAAGGTCAGCGGGATGTCGAGGCCGTTTTTCACGTCGGCGACGACCCGCAGCCTTGGTCTGCTTCCTTCCTCCAGATGGTGGGAGGAGAAACTCGCAAGGAGCGGGTCTGAGGTCGATGGCGTACGATGAAGATGATGCTTACCTAGAGCTACTCTGCTGCGAGCCTTGATGGCCCCCCCCGCCTGGGTTCGACGAGCCCTGGGACGCCATGCTGTCAGATGGGTCGCCGTAGAAGAGTACACACGTTGAAAGGATGGCCTTGAGAGAGAAAGGCTGATGAGATCTGTACCACGCTGGATGAGCGAGGCTGAGGAGCGTTAGGGTGGTGAGTCCCTGCTGGAACCGGATTGCTGAAGCAAGTCTGTCAGTATGCAAATGCCAGGCATAATCGGCAACGAGAAGGAAGTGAAGGTAAGGGAAAGATGCAAAGGAACAGAGAATAATGTAGGGACTTCTAGGGTCGCCCTGGTACTGAACCGCCCTCGATGTGGTGCCGGTGGAGGGTGGGGAGATGGTTTCAGGGTAAAGGATAGACAGACTAGGAGCGGTCGGCCATACTACTAGCAAGCGGATAGCTCTAACGGGTAGATGCTGTTCGTTGTTTGGATTCGAGACGCGGGGATGGTGGGTGAAGTGGAAGAAGAGAAAGGTGGGACGCTTGTGAAGTCTGCATTTTGAACTCTTAAGACTATGTAGTCGGCCTTGAAAACACGAAGCCTTCGCTTTTGTCGCTATACCGATTCGTCCTGCGGTAAAGTGGCCCGACAAATGAAAGAAGGTTGATCCACCTTCTCTCTCCAATCGACCAATGCTGGAACCCGTAACATTTTTCGGCAATTTGCTGGGGCATCTTTTCTTTGATATGCCGTTGTTTTCCCACTATTCGTAGCTTTGCGATCGCCTACGGAAAAAAGTACCAGCCAATACCAGCCAATAGCGGAGACACCAACCATATTTCCTCGGAGGCTTGAAGCATAATGGTTGATTCGCCTCTTAGCCTTAACCTTTTGCCTTTTGACATGGAGGTTTGCCGCAGTGGTTGCATTCATTCGTTGGCTTTGGCTTTCCATAGAGACAATGAGATAGATGGTGAGGCGATGGTGTTGTTTGTTGATGTGGCCCGAGATCTCGGTTTGCAGATCAAGTCAAGGTGCTGCTGACTGAGGTCGGGTACTTTCTCGGCCAACATTGCTTCCCTTCTCGTCTCACATCAGGATTGACGGGAGAGTTGAAGTCGGTTGGGGTCATCCTCATTGTTCAGTTCCCCATGATGTTCCTGATCTGGCATTTCTGTCGCCGCAGATGAGGAGGTGTTAGGTTGCCTCGTTGGCCCGACTTCTTGATGTTGTCTTGTATCCAGGGACGGGCCGAGTCATGCGAAGCCTCAGTTTTCCACGAGAAGATTCTTTGATGGCATTTATCCACCAAGGAAGTGCAATATAATAGTGGAAATCGCGCAAGTATTCGACTGGACGCATGTAATGCTGTTGAGTTGGGCTCCAATCCTTGGATCTCTTGGTTCATCTGGGGCAACTGGCAACGCAGTGTCCCCTTTCTCATACGCAATTGAGTGACCAAGAAGAGAAGAGGATGTCGACAAGGAGAGATAGGAGGGTGGAGAAGAGAGGAAGTCTCCAAGTTTGAGGTCACCTGCCACTTGGTCACTTGTGGTCACTGAATGTCACTGACTCTGGCAACTCTTCCTCGCGCCTTCCTCGCGTTCTGTTGATCTCTTAACCCGCTCCTTCCTCCAGCATAAATTCAAGCCAACCGAATCCCTTCGACTTCTTCTTTCGCTCCTTCAGCCTTCATCCTTCGTCCTTCTTCCTCCGCCATCCGCCATCCTTCTCCATTCATCCTCCTCCATCCGTCCTACCACATCGCCAGTCTCTTCAGCAAGGATCATCCTCATCCACCACGATCTCCATCACTTTCCTTTACCCTCACAAATCCATCAACTCCCCCAAACAATGCTTGATTAGATGACTCTGATGCATTATCTTGACTGGCATCGAAGATGGTTGCCACGATCGTCACCGCCAGGGATACCCAGCACAGGCTTCTGGTTACGATAGGTTTCGTCCCGTCATACACCCAAGGCATTCCCAAGGCACCATTGTAACCTCAATGTGGGCTTCCTTGATGCTAGCCAACGGGCCGTCCCTGGGAACAATGAGCTGGACACGCTCCACTCAGACAGAGTACCGGAACGCCGCAGGGATATGGAGATGGGTTGATGGGTTTGTGTATGTATGTATGGTCAACAGAGATGCTCGTCAGTTGCCAGAAAACTGCACGAGGTTTTGTCTCAGACCATTACTGGTCCATCACCATGAGATCCAAGGGTGAACGAGAAGCACCAGAGCCTGGCAAAACAGTTCGCTACGGGGCTTCAACTTCTGCATTGCAGTGTCCATCACATACTAGCCATGATTGATATGGTCCACGGGGACATCGAAGCATCCTGGGAAGAATGACAATTCATTTATCCTGCTTGAACCCGTTTGCCTGCTGATCCATCCCATTCTTGAGTATCTTGGCCCATGTTCTTGATCAAGTATAAGCCTCCAATATATGGGCTTTGCCGAATGACAGTGAATCATATTCAAAATAGTGACGCAGTCGACGGGAGCAGAAGACCTCAGGGCGAGCAAGACCTCTGAAGCTCTGGTCAACTTTGTGACTATCTGGATAGTCGATGAGCACCATCAGCTCCAAATAGCGTGGCTAGCTATGTGCCAACTCATGGGTCCCATTGTGAATATGATGCAGTGTGCAGTCAGGCTCGTTGTGTCGACCGGCGAGGTTGTCTGTTTCTCGTTTTCGAGTTGTCCGAGTTCATCGTGTTCTGGCGTTATACGAGGCAGGTGATCTTCAAAGGCATTGTGTCATGGTCACTTGCGGCGTGGCCATCTCAGTGATACCTCCACCATGCGATTGCGGTAGTGTCCGGTGGCGACTTTGATCCTGGCCAGTGAGCTGCTATGTACTAGCACCCACAGGGGTCATTTCTCATTGGTGTATCGAAAGAAGCATCCGTGGTCTTGGTGGTTAATCGGCGGCGGCGGGGGTATCATCTTTGCGTCGGGGGTATCGGTCGGCGTGCAACATTCGGAAATCGGGGCGATGGACTACTATTGCCATCGACCTTTCGCAATTAGACTATCATCGTCAATCTTACATCGCGGTCGGTCCTTCGGATGACCTGTTTTCATGTCAGCAGTATCAAGGTACAGTACTCGATCGGGCAAGACCACCATCGCCATCGCTACGTCTTCTTCCACGTCCCCGTGGGGATCTGGCATAGGGACTGTGGCAAACATCTCGTCAAGTTGCTGTTCAAGTGGCACGAGGCTGTTAGTTAGAGGACATCTATCTTGACCATGGCGATGAAGATATCGATAGTGTGTTGATGTCAAGTCAGTAATGCGTGTTCCAAACGGTCCTGTTCACCCTCCAGGGTTGCCCTGATCTGTTGTATCAACAGAACACGACGGTCATGGACGACCAGGTGATGCATAGGGGGTAAGCATGCTAGAAAATGAAGACAGTCATAAAGTCTTCTCAGGGAAGGTTGCCATGGCACCATTTCTCGCGGATCACGTCCTTGTCCTTCGACATAGGAAGAGACAAGAGGCTATTCCCACAAGGAGCGAGGGATAATATGAAAACCCTTTCCCTGGCTCCCTGTGGCACCAATTGGGGCTGTTTACCTCGTGGAAAAAGATTCCCTGCGAAGCTATTGGGGCTACCACCTCGTGGAAAAAGATTCCCTGCTAAGTTATTGGGGCTCGGCTCCACCTGATGCCCTGCCAAAACAGAACATCAAGGTTACGTGCTCAGAGGAGGCCAGAGACGTTCCTCGCAAAGAGTCGGGAGTTGAGTAGTCGATGAGAAAAAAAAACTGGGTTGATACCTGCTTCGGAGGGCCATGTCTAGGACAATCCGCGTGGGTTATAGTGACAGGCAACATGAGGGAACTCAAATCCATCACTTATGCGAAGCGAGTGACATTCCAGGAGGGATGGCAAACTTATTGAGGCAAGCTTTGGATGAATGGCATTGCCCGAGCTTGATGGTACCCCATGGGCAGATGCAAAGGGGGCATCGTGCGATGCGTGTACGGAGGACGGAGTACGGAATCGGCAATTTATGGTGCGCCGTCTTAACACATCGTTACCTGCAGGAAGATCCATGGGGCCGATCCAGGCGAATCCAACCAACAACTGCCTGGCGCACTTTCTCACTGGTGTACGTATGTGCTTCCATGCTTGGTCAGGCAGCTGGAGCTGTGAGTCGCGGGGCCAGGCCCGGCCACACAGCCTTCATCCAAATCAAGTGACTGCAAGTGCATGCTACCAAACTTACAACCCTGAAGGTATGTATGGCTAAGTTACGGCAAGGTACCCTGAACCAAGGAGAACAATTCACATGTCAGATCATCCACTAACATACTAACATTGAAACCTCGATAACTGACCAATACAAAAGATGGCATCTCCTGTAGCCTTGGAACAATCTTCTTAGGGCGAATGGCTGACGTATTAAACGAGTAAGAGGCTTTGGTCAGCGACTCTCCAGCCTATAGTAATCCTGGTTTGCCACATATTAACAGCTGATGGCGACTGATCAACAGGGCCGGTCCAGGGCTGAACTGTTACATGTAACCATGCAGTAATTTTCACTGCTTTACTAGTATATTAAAATAAGCTTCCCTTTGCCTAGCTTGGGATTCTGCCTTGATTTTGGGGCGACACTTCCAGGGCGGCCGTTTCTGCCGCGCGCCCTGGTGTGGCTTGCCGAAGATGATTGGGGGGGGGGGTTTGGCAGCGATGCACTGCATTCCTTTGTGCGGAATATTACTAGTAGCTTCGATTAATCTGGGGAATAAATTCGGGCTAACCTTTGCGTCAAGTTGGTCCTTGTAATCAAGTTTCAACTACTAGTTTGACCCCAGACATTTGGTTTAGTAGCTGCATTGCTTAGTGGCTGCAAAATGACCAGTGATTAGTAATCGTCTTGTAGTAACGTAATTCCCGCCCGACCGGGTCACCTTCCCGACCGGGTCAACCCATCTAAAATCGCGTCTTCCTACCAATCTACCTAACTCAACCACCTACCATGCCACCAAAACGCACTGAATCCTCGCAGAAGTCGGCTCATCAAGAGGGCAAGATCTTATTAGCCCTTGACGATATTCAAAATGGCCGTATCAAATCTCTACGCGCGGCAGCCAAGCTATACGAAATACCCTTCTCTACACTGCAAGCGCGTGCCGATGGTCGAACCTCACACGTTGATAAACGCCCAACTGGTCATAAACTAACCCAATTAGAAGAGGATTCGCTTACTGAATAGATATTCTCTATGGATATACGTAGAGCAGCGCCTAGGCCTGCTACTGTAAGAGAGATGGCTAATATCCTACTGGCTGCATATAGTAACCAACCTCCGCCTACTGTTGGCAAGAATTAGCCATCAAAATTCGTTCAACGTCGCGATAAGCTTCGTACATACTACTCAGTACGATATGATTACCAACGTACATTAAACGAAGACCCAAAAGCCCTACAAGCCTGGTTTACAACTGTACAAAGTATAATTAACGAGAACGGAATGCAAGCAGAGGATATCTATAACTTTAATAAGACAGGCTTTACAATAGGCCTTATATCCTCGCAGAAGGTAGTAACTCAAACAGAATACTACAGTCGGAGATATCTTCTACAGCCAGGAAATCGTAAATAGGTTACTGCTATCAAAGTAATCTGTGCCGATGGTTATTCGCTACCGCCGTATATAATTTTTAAGGGTAAAGTAGCTGTAGCAGATTAGTTTAAAAACCTACCACAAAACTGGCGATTTAAGGTCTCTGATAACGGCTGGACTACCGACATAATTAGCCTACGTTGGCTACAAAAGCTTTTTATCCCATCAACAAATTTGTATATACGCAGCCGATTTTGCCTACTGATTTTTAACGGCCATAGTAGCCATCTTTCGCCCTAATTCAACCAAATTTGTACAGCAAACAATATTATACCTCTTTGTATACCTTCGTATGTATCACATCTACTACAACCACTAGATATTGGCTGCTTTACAGTTATTAAGAGAGTATATAGCCGTTTTGTCAGCGATCTTACACATAGGGGATACAACCATATCGACAAGTACGATTTTTAAGAGAACTATCAACACGCACGGCTAGAGGCTTTCCAAAAGCTAGCTATTATTCAGAGTAGCTTCACAGCTAGTGGCCTAGTACCGGTTGACGCAGAAAGAATACTTTCAAAGCTCAATATCTCTCTACAAACTCTGTCACCACTAAACAGCCGGCCAAGCAGCAGATCAAGCTAATCTACGCCAAAAACGCCTAGAACTGTCGTTCAGCTACAAAAGCAAGTTTCAATGCTTAAGGATCTATTACACCGGCGGTCAAATAGCCCTCCGAGCCCATCAAAAACTATATTTGATCAGATTATCAAGGGCCACTGCGAAGCGCTACACAATACTGCATTGCTTGCGCAGGAGAACGCAAATCTACGTATAACGAACGAGAAGATAGTTAAGAAACGCAATCGGTCAACTAGGCAGATACCCTGCGAAGAGGGATTAACTGTTGAAGAGGGCCTACAGCTACTTACGCAGCTAGATTTGCTAGCAGAAGAAGCTGTAGTAGATTCGCATACGCAGGGCGAACTGCCTACTCATGCAGATAGGCGGGCAACTAGGGCTCCGCCTAGGTGTAGTAGGTGTAGGGAGATTGGCCACAAGATTAATAAATGTAAAAATCGCTATATCTAGTTGAATTAATGGGTGTTGGCTGCGATAATCGATTTTGAACTTCTATAATGGGGTTAGGTGACCCGGTCGGGCGGGAATTACGTTAGTTAGTTAACTAACTAACTATTTAAACTTGAAGATATTCAGATTTATATCAGTTAGATATAGTAAACCTCCTCAGCAGATCGCTTTTTTAACTAGAACGAATGAATGTGGAAGACCTACGTGTGACTATTTCTCATATTGAACACGATTCATAAAGGTTCCAATCTCACTAGTATCAGTCGAAATGTCATCTCCATCCCGGAGCACAACCTTGGGATTTCGGGTGCAACCAATCCCGGCAGGCATTCCGGTTAGAATAATAGTCCCGGCTTCTAAAGTGGTCCCTTGGGAGAGATATGATTTCTGTTTCCTTACGTCGAAGATCATATTGGCGTTCAGCCCGTCCTGTACGGTGGTCTCATTGTAGATCTCTTTGATGGCCAATTTATGGGGGTCAGGAATGATGGCCGGGCAACCAAGACAGGACCTGGTTTCATTCTATTAATATGAATCAGGGTATACTTCGCTACTACGATTTACTCACCGATCGGGCAGCTTCCATCAAGCCCCTTGGGTAAAGCAAACTACTACTGGATGGTTGTTGCAGCACAACACCAATATAGACGGGATATATACTGGCATCTTCGGTTTTAGCGCCTGATCCTTAGCGGTCCGATATCCGGATACTGATTCTGAAAGGTAGTCCAGGAGGGAAATAAGGTCCCGGAAGAGGTATGATTCTAAATGAGTATATCGAAGGATAATAACAAGTGATGTCGAAGAATAGGAAAATATACAAGTGAAGGCAAATATTGAGTAGGCCGTTTCTCAAAGAAGAAACCAGAAAGGCTAACCCTAGACGTGGGCATGCTGCGCCTGTCTCACAATGTGTCGTCGACGCACAACTGGGACAATGGAGCTGGAGCTGGAGCCGCTGCTTGACAAAGGAACAGGAACTAGCGAAGACGGAGGGGAAGGGGGAGGGGGAGGAGCCGTGACAGATGATGGTGGTGGCATGGGGGTTGATGATGAGGAATGAAGAATAGACGACGGAGAAAGGGCAGTTGACGATGGGGGAAGAGGAGTAGAGGAAGGAGAGACAGGAATCGAGGAAGATGGGGCCGTAGGAGTTGACGACGAACGGTGAGGGATAGATGCCGAGACTGGAATTGAAGAATGAGGGTGATCCCAGGATGAGGGACGAGGAATAGTCGGTAGTGGCGATGGGAATGATGACGGGGGCGCAGAGGTCAAGTAACGAGGAGAAGGCTTGGAGTAGCTGGGCACCGAGTACGAAGGAGCACTGGAGAAAGATCCAGTGGGAAGACTGGGTCCAGCGTTGAAGCCAGTGCAGAAGGTGGGAAGTGTATAGACATATGACTGAGAATCATTAGCGAAGAAATATAATTTAATCCCAGGATAACTCACAGCGAGCGTTGCGCTTAGGAAAGGACTTTCGGTATTATCCTTAATGGCGGCTTCTCCGATCAGGGCAGCGCCAACCGAAGGCAAAAGCTTGACAGCTTCATGCTTTCCCTTCTGATCCGGACAAGCATCGGCAGAGTCTAGAATGTATTAGTTGTAGTCCCTTTTTCGCAATTTAATACGGAAACTTACTGGCTGCCAACGAAACAGTTGCACCGCCAAATGGCTGGAGCTTGACGCCAACATCGAAGCCATGATCTGTTACGAGAATTAGCATGGGAAGTACTAAAATAAAGAGCAGGACATTATCTTACCAAGGACCTCCAATGCAAGCTGAATCTTCGCAAACAGATCCAATTCCACAGATCCACTAAGGGCAGCATCGACAGTGAACTCTTTGGGAGTGAAGTGCGGCTCCCAGCCGCTTTGCGAAACATCAGGGTTCAACAGGTCGATCGTCATTGATGCCGAGTCGGAAAGACTAAGAGTGCCTCCAGTCGTAATTCCAGCACTACCCTTGAGTGGTCCAATGGAGTAACCCCACCCGAACTCAAGCTCAGGGCCAAGATCCAGAATTCCACCAGCAATAGAGATTCCATCAATAGGAATTGTTCCCAGAGGGTATGTCTTGCTGATCTTCCCCGGGAGGTTTGCAACAATACCGACACGAGGTTCAAATACAGCCTCAACGCCGTGAGGCGACAGAACAAGCTCGACGTCCTTGGGAATTCCCAACCAGGTGGAGATGTGGAAGCCAAATTCAAATTCTCCCTTGGTACCACAGCCCCAGCAGTCGTAGGACAGCTTGAGATCGCCATCACCCACCTGAACGTGGCTGAGGGGCAGATCATGGTTCACATCGAACGAGTAGGTATCGTCATAGTCGCGCTTGTTTGAGGCCGGGCGGCCTCCAACGAAGAGCTCGTATGAGTGAGAAACCTTCTTCCAGTCACTGGCGTGGCCAATCGCCTTGATTGTGTTGGCAGAGTCGTCAAATTCAACATTGGTAATGACGAATGGTAGACGGTCCTCGTTCCACTCGCAGTGGCCTTGACCAGCGACAAGCACAAATGTTCTGTCATCCTCATCGTTGACCCATTTCCACGCCTTGGCGCCGTAACGATAGGCTTGGTCATCTTCGAAATTCATGGTCAAGCTGTGAGGACTGCATTGGGTGGACTTCAACATGGGGTAGAACTTCTCCAAGGAGATGATGTTCTCGTGTTTTCCGGGGTAGAAGGAGGTGAAGTTTCCAAGGGCATATCGGCTGTTTCCAGTAGATCCTGTTCTGCGCATTAGTCGGTTGTAAATATAGGGGAAGAACTCAACATACCACCCCATAAGAAGGTCTCAGAACTGAGGAGATCCAACATTGAGTAGTCATTGTCTCGAGCTCCCTTTTGGCCTGCATTTCGAGGTAGGTCGAGAGGCTTTAAATTAACAGCTGATCCAAGAGCAGAGAAAAGACCGAAAGCCAGCCATGAAAGGCCTTGAATACCCATATCTGCTCTTATTTTGCCTAGAATGACCAGGGCTAAACAGAATGTTGAGGATGAATAATGAATATTAGCGAGTCTCCGCTGAAGCCTTCTCTTATTGTATCAACAAACTGACACGGGGCGCTGGATATTATTAAGGTTTGACTGGTCGATCCGCCAGAAAAGGCCCGCGAGATCATACCATGCTGAGGCCGTAATGGCACGGGAATCCTTCGACACGAAAAAGTGCCCCGTTTCATCTCTAGCCGGTGGCGATCCCTGCCTACAGTGCCAGTAACGATCTCCTCGTTCCTGCGCATGGCCCCCAAGGGTGGAGCAGTCTACAACCAACGAAACCATGCTGTGCCTGGGTGGCTGAGCTTAAGCTCTGGGACTGCATATTAAATGTTACATGGCGCGTTTCGGGCACTCTCGTAAGAGATACTCGAAGCGTGGTGGGCATCTCGTATTCGAGTGCTTATCCTAATTTAAAGCCGGTAGCAGTTAGGGTTTGCGGCCCGCAGGGCAGGCCATTCTATTATTATCATGCGCAGGAGAAAATAAAATCAATAGAGGCTGGAGATGGCTTGGAAAGATGTAAAGCTTTCTAAGATTGAATTTATAGATCGTCTTAAGTAGGCTGCTTATGGTGGGGTAAGAGAATGTAAACATTTTGGTAATCCACCCTAACCTTTCATTCCACCTCGTGTTCCAAAATATCATACGGGATACCCACTTCAGGAAGTGCAGATCACATTGATAGACCCTCTACATGACTATCATTGTTCACAAAGGTACTTCAAATGATACTAACTTTCAATTGGGATGTGATTGCAACGTTCCGATGTAAATGCTTAGAAAAGTACTCCGTAGACAGTCTTTTTAATATATTTCCGTGTTTCACATAGCGTATCTCCACTCTTATATTGGTTTAGCAGATGAGTATGAGTTTGCCCAATAGTAAGAATTACCTTGTGAAGTACTCAGTACCCGCCTTGTGCAGCCGTCAAAGGCCTCCAACTACAAATGTTGTCGATCTTATCATGGCGGTTGCCTGTCGGCCAAAATCACTTCGTGACATTATATTAAACCATACGACTTTCCTTGTTAACCCACTCCAATGGACTTTGCGTTATCTTGATCTGGTGGGGCGTCGATTAAGGAATTGAATACCCCCGCCAACCACTTGTCAGGTGCAAAGTGAGATTTGGCCATCTCCAGTAGTTCAGATTCTATCACGATGACTTCTTTGCGGACCACAAATGCCCGTGAATATTCACCTCCATTTTTAACGAAGTCTTAAGCACTTTGTCTCTTCTCTAGAGATTTTGATGGCATTAGTGTATCTAGAAAAAAACTCACATCTTTACTCCCACAACTGCGACGTCTACGACGTCTTGGTGGGTAAGAAGATACTGCTCCAGCTCGGCGGGGGCGACTTGCAGGCCTTTCACTGCGATCAGTCCCTAGAGAATAACCATTAGCTTCCTTTCCACCTTATAAAATTATGAATGTTCATGGATTCCACTTTCAATCGATCTACAATGTAGACGCATCATCTCCCACCGATATAACCGATGTCACCAGTTCGAAGCCAACGATACCAGTCCCGCTGCACAATTGTCTCTTCGGTTGCGTTCGTATTCTTGTAATATGACTCGGATTTCATGATGTTGGGACCAGCCACTCAGATCTCTCCAATGGTCACGTTAGGGGGTGCAACGCCACTGAAATCACGATCATCGAGTGGTTCAATTCACGCAGCACAATTGGGATTCAACCAGCCAATAGATCGACCATCGTCTTCATCGTCTGGAGCAGATCCAGTGATCGAGCAGATTCCCTCCGTCATGCTCCACCCCTGTTTGACTCGCACACCGGATTTAAGATATAGATTTTCTATGACCCGTCCTAGGTCAGGCTGAACGGGGCCGATCCTCTTAGTAGTAGTACTGTTAAAATACTATGTGGATATTAAGCTAGTGCTGGCGACGTTAATGTTGGAAGCAGAGTGCTAGTACTCCTTGCACTGCCAACCTTCAAGTTGGCCCCAGGGAACTTGAAGTTCTCGGAGTCCGAGTCATTCTGGAATAAGCAGCTTGCTAGAGTGGCCCAATCTACTAGAATACTATATAATGCTCAAGTTCAACTTCCGAGGTTAAAGTTGTATTTAATCCGGGCTTTAACTACAAGAGGTACTAGTAGATCCGCTAGATCTCCGAGAAAATTTGCAAGTTTCTTTTGAATTGAATTTGGAGTCAATGTATTGACAGAACCGCTAAAAAAACACAAACACGATATCCACATGCAGCAGAGCATTCTCGTATGTCGAGGGACTGGATGTCATTTCCAAGTGCATGTCCAGGGGCGCCAACACCAGGTAGTCACTACATTACAAACGGCAAATGTGCATACAACAATATCAAACATACCCTGGCCTTGGTTCAGGCTTACTTCAGTTGGGTCTTAAGAGACTCGATCTCAGCGGTCAGGCTTTGCATCTGCTGAGCCTGGGCAGCAATCGTCTTGGTCTGTGCTGTGATCAAATTCTTAATCTCCTCGAGTTCCTTGTGCACGGAGCCTGTTGCGACAACTGGTTCGCTGGCTGGGGAGGAGGAGGCGGGGGGTGTGGAGGTCTGTAATGATTAGCAAATGAATGGAGCCACGTAAGATAGTGAAGAACTTACCACGACGCGGGGTTCGGGCTTGGGCTCCGGCTTGGGCTCCGGCTTGGGCTCCGGCTTGGGCTCGGGTTCCTTGGGTCGCAGAGGGCTGCTCACTCGGGGAGGTGTGACCTGGATGACAGGAGAGCGAGGGGTACGCTCGACGGGCTTGGGAACCTCCTCAAAGCTGGAATCATCATCATCGTCGGCGGTGCTGACCTCATCTTCCTTGTCATCGGCGAACTTGTTAACCATGGCGGCCATCGAAGCACCTTGATCCTTCATGGAGGGGCCGGGACGAGCGACGGGGGTGGGCTCGGAAACGGGCTCGCGGGCAGCCGGCAGTGAAGCGGGCTCGCTCTTCTTAGGAGCGGGCTCGGCAGCCTTGGGAGCAGGGGCATCCGTGGCGGTGGTGGGCTTATCCTGAACCCCAGAAACTTCCTTTTCACCCTCGCCGTCGTAGAGGCTGGCCATAGAGATCTTGGGCGGGATCGCCTCCTTGCCCTGAAGCCACTCTCCAGCGCTCATAGCAGGAGTAAGACCGATAGTAGGGGGGTAAATATCGTCCTGGAAGGTCTCGGATTTGCGAGGAACGATGAACGAGATTGGCTGAATATAAGTATCGTCAACGGTCTTGTACGCACGGGTCAACTCAGTGTCATGCATGTTCACACCCCGCTTGGGCATGAATGCAATTCCACGCTGAGGGTCGGAGGACTTGTACTCGTCGAGGGGCTCAAACTTGTCGTTCTCGAGCTCGAAGTAGCGGATGTTGCCATCACCACGGCCAGCCAGGTAAAGGCAGTTGGTGCTGTCGTCCCAGAAGGGCATGTTGACACCTGAGTTCTTGTCCAGAGTGATGAAGCCAGTGATGGGTTCCTGCATGGCGCGAATATCCCACAAGGCCAGTTGGCGGTCACTGAATCTGGAGAAACCGGTGGTTGCGATCTGATCACGCTCGCCGAGCCAAATGGCGCGGCTGTTCTTAGCTCCGACATGACCCTTAGTCTCGGAGACGGCAGTCGCCTGGCGGGGATCCCAAATTTTGAGCTTGTTGTCGTCCTTCTTATCGGCACGAACAGTAGTCACCAGTCGGGCACCGTTCGCACTCCATGATTGCGACTGAACAACGTTGCCCGCGTTGAAGGTGTGCGTCTCTTTTTCGATTCCGATATCCCAGATCTTCACGGTGTCGGACGAGGTCGTTGCCAGCACGTCCTCGGCGGCGGGGTTGAACAGTACGTGGCCGACCTTCCTGCAAGGTTATTAGTGTTGCGCCCTCGCGTCGCATCGCGTAGGATGGTTGTAGATCCTCACTTAGACTGGCTGCTCAGCTTGCTAATAGGCTTCAAGCTTTCTTCAATGCTGTCGAGAGCCTCGGGATCGGGGCGAACGGTGTGATTGTCGGGAACTTTCCAGAGAAGGACCTAAGAAATGATCAGCGCGATCCGACGGGAGGGTTGTTTTCTCGCGCCCAAGAGCTTACCTTTCCGTCATCCGAACCTGAAGCAATAATATCATCATGGAAAGGGTTCCTGGAGTGTCGTTTGTAAGCTTGCGATGTATGCGCCTTCCTTCTCTATTTCCCTTACCAGTCGGTGTCGAGGACGGCGGCAGTGTGGCCACGGAACAAAGGAATGCGCTCTGGGAGTTTGCCGGTTTCGTTGAGGGGGATGACAGCAAAAGCACCACCACCGCTGGCTTGCCAATTGAGCGAGAGGTATTTGGGGTTAACCTATATCGGAGAACCGTTAGATCGACAATGGGGCGAAACGTCAGGGGGCGGTGCGGGTGGCACGAGGGACGGACCTTGATTAGGTTGGTATCCCAGGCATTGTTGGAGATACGGAGGTTATCGTAACATTGGTCCTGGAGGCCGCAATGGGTGTCAGATTTGGTCAAAAGTCATTCCCGACAGGGGGACACAAGGGGGTAGATATAGAGGAGGGATGATAGTACCTTTTTCGTCGGACGCCCGTAGACGTGGCCTTGCCAGAAACGAGCACGGTCAGCGGGATGTTATGAAAAGAAGATGCGGGACACCAAATGATACTCACGATACTTGGAGGCACGTACAAAACGCCCGGACATTTTGAGTACCGACGGTCAGACGGAAAGATATGGAAAAGAAGGGAGCTCGGAGAGGAGGAGGTAGAATGGAGAAGACCCAGCTGTCCACCAGCAACGAGGGAATGCGGGAACTGGGGCGCTTTGGGTGTTTCAGCGGGCCGAGTGGAGTCCGCGCTGCGTCGGCGGCGACTGGAGGGAGAGTGGCGATTGGTCGCAATTGAGTTTGGGCAACGTGACCATGAGGGCAGTCAAAGAAAGAAAGAGTAAAGGCACAGGAATGAGATATGGAATGGGTTGAGAAGAAGAGAATAGTTGACAAAGTCAAAGACAATAATAATCAGCAAGTTGTGTTGTTCAGGCAGTGCCTGCCTCGAGGGTGACCGTGTCACGTGGTCTGCAATTGCCCGGAAATGATAATGATCACGTGATATCTTACATAACACGGCGGGACCCGACGCTAGCCCCAATCGGGGCAAGCCCCGCTGAGTCATCGTTTGTTTACGGCGTCGCTGGGGAAATCAGCCAAACCAGCCAAACCCGCCCCGACCAGCCAAACAGCTTGCATCGCATCGCATTCGCATCTACAATCCCGCTTCCCCTCATTTTCACTCCCCTTAAAGAGATCGTGGCAGGTCGAGAATTCTCTCTTCTCGCCCGGATCATTTACTCCCCGGTGTCCTGGCGATCCCCTTCTACAGCAACCATGGATGATGAGAATCTGGTATGTTGCGCCTGTGCGCCAGTGCCCCCTCACGTCGTCGCATGATTGACACCAGAACCAACATCAACATCAATTTCGGAATAATTACTCACTCTGTCATAGTCTCACCCCCGGGCCTCAACTCGGTCGCGTCTCCCTCAACCTGGTCTGCGCGAAATGACCTCTGCAACAACCAATTCGCGATCCGGCATCCTGCCGCCTGGAAGCATTGCCAACAAAGCCACCAGCGTCTCTCGTATGAACCGAACCGAGATCGAACGCCCTCCTTGCAGAGACGTATCTTGATGACTGACCATGATTGCTAGCAACTCGATCTAAAGCCCCGAACCCTACGGATACCAAGCGCTCCGGATCAACCATGCGACAGCCCACCAGCCCGACCAAGGCCCACGCCCGCGGAAGCTCCTACGCCTCATCGACCATGTCCCGAAGCAATTCAACAGCGACCCGCTCAATCAAGGGTGGCTTCTCATCTACTGTCGGTGCTGGTAGCATGCGACCGGCCTCCTCAATGGCACGACCGGCTTCTTCGATCGGTACCCGCAAACTGAACGGCTCATCGATCTCTCGCCCCGCCACCTCAATGGACACCCGCATGGACGATGCCACAGGAAGCGTCCTGGGAAAAAGAAAGGGTATGCAGTTTTCCTCTTTCCCTCATCGTGTTTTTCCCTTCCCCAATGGATCCCGTGGAGGGCTCAGCTTGAATGGCCCTCGGCGCAAAAACACAACATCATCGACTGCCGAAAGCCAGATCACTAGCTTGACCACCCAATTTGCGTCTGTTTCCTTTGCGGATAGTGGTGTCCCAGATGTTGTGCCATGCCCACTGTTCAAGCAACCCCCAATGGATCATACTCCCTTCACCCCGATGAGACCTGGCAAAGCGTCGCGTATTTTCCCCGCGACGCCATCCCAGCCCCAGCGGACTCCCTTTGTGCACTTTAATAGCAGCACTCGCAAGCAACCCACCCCCCTCTTCCTCACCAAAAATTCTTCTGTTCAGGTTTTTAACAGCCGTATAGATACCCAGTGGGACCACGAGCTCAGAGAAAAGCAAATGAACGACATGTTTGAAACCTTCATGTCACGGATGAACCAGCAAGGCCACAATAGTGCCGGCCTTAAGGAATCGGTCGATTTCTACAAGACCCGAAGTGAGTTGACCCGTCACGCCGGATGTGGCGACTGTTCTAATGACTGCCTTTAGTTGACGAGCTTGAGAAAACTCGCGATGCCATCACAGAAAGCAATACAAACTTGCGAGTGGAGATGGAGGTCTTGAAGACCCAATTAATAACTGCCGAGCACTCATTGAAGGCTGCTCAACGAGACCAGGAGATCGCCATGGACGATCTTGAAATGCGCCAGCGCATTGAGATGGAATCAATTCGACAAGACGGCAAAAAGGACTCAGAAGCGCTGAGCGCCCGTCATCAAATTGAGATGCAAGAACTTCGACGGCAACTGGAGAATGAGATCGAAGATGAGAAGGCAGCACGCGTTCGTGAGCTCGGGAAAATGACTTCGAAAAGCGCCTCCGCGCTGCAAGAATCTGAAATGGAACTCAGAAGCAAACTCCGCGAAATTGACTCGGTCAGCAGCTTGTTGGAGAGCACGAAAGCCGAATTGGACCGCGAGCGAAAGCACACCAACGATCTTCGCCAGAATCTAGACACAGTCAGTAGCAACAGCGTCACTTTGGAGTCTACGATCCGAGCCCTCAAGGCCCGCATTGAGTTCCTAGAGGGCGGCCGAGAGGAACAATCTGAAGCGTTTGAGCGATGCAATCAAGACATGATGGACGCTCTAGCCGAAACCGACGCAGTCAAGGAGAAGCTGCGCAGAGAGGAAACACTTCGTCGAAAGCTTCACAACCAGGTCCAGGAGCTGAAGGGAAACATCCGTGTCTTCTGCCGTGTCCGTCCCTCTTTGAACAGCGAGCCTGCCTCCCAGATCGCTGCTATGCAATACCCCGATGAATCCGAGGACGCCAAGGAGATCAACATCATGGGCCCTGAAGAGAAAAGCAGTCTTGGGACTGTCTCGCGCAAGAATAACAACTTCTCCTTCGATCGCGTCTTTGGCCCCCGCACGCAGAATGGAGAGGTTTTCGACGAAATCAGCCAGCTTGTCCAGAGTGCTCTTGATGGGTACAATGTTTGCATTTTCTGCTATGGTCAAACTGGCAGTGGTAAGACACACACCATGTCTTCTCAGGATGGTATGATCCCTCGCGCTGTTCACCAAATATATGAAACCGCCCAAGGTCTGGAGGAGAAGGGCTGGCGCTATACCATGGCTGGAAACTTCGTGGAGGTGTACAATGAGAACCTGAATGATTTACTCGGCAATCCCGATGAGTTGGACAAGAAGAAGCATGAAATCCGCCACGATATGCAGCGCGGCAAGACAATAATTACGGATATCACCACGGTGCAATTGGATTCACCCGAGATGGTGGAGTCGATTCTCAAAAACGCAGATGCCAATCGTTCTGTGGCAGCGACAAAGGCGAACGAGCGATCCTCGCGATCTCACTCCGTCTTTATTCTCAAACTCATTGGAGAGAACCACATCACCGGCGAGCGCAGTGAGGGTACGCTCAACCTGGTCGATCTCGCTGGTAGCGAGCGCCTGAGCCATAGTGGGGCCACAGGTGAACGTCTCAAGGAGACTCAGAACATCAATCGCAGTCTCAGCTCGTTGGGTGATGTGATTGCTGCTCTTGGCCAAGGCAAGGATGGTGGTCACATCCCATACCGGAACAGCAAGGTAATTTCCCCCAACCATTATGGTCCTATACCTTTATTCATCCCAACATTCTAACACTTCATACAGCTTACCTACCTGCTCCAATTTTCCCTCGGCGGCAACTCGAAAACCCTCATGTTTGTCATGGCCAGCCCGTTGCAGGCACACATGTCGGAGACGTTGACCAGCTTGAAGTTCGCAACGAAGGTGCACAATACTCATATCGGCACAGCAAAGCGACAGGCGCGTGTTCGCGACACTTGAATATTATGATACCTCTCCCCGTTTTGCATATAGTCCGGGTTTCCTTTGTTTCTTTATGTCTTTTCATGGGTGGGGGTCTTTAACGACCCTGTCCCCCACCTTGGCGTTGGCGTTGGGGTTGATTGATAATGATTGTTTTTTTACGGGTCGGAGGTGTGTGTCCCGGGCTTGATGTCGTATTTAGAGCAATGCACAGTACGATGTTTCTGATACTTTTAAGTTTCGCAAATATTTCCATCCTATACTACAAGTCTCTCCATCCCCAAAAATCGAAAAGCAGGAGATGATGGAAAGTAAATCATAAAAGCCAGGAAATCCATTTCCCACTCGTCGATAATAACAGCTTTGGAACGACAACTTGGGTTATAACAACGCAGATGTAATGACGCAGCCTATCAACAGGTGTTGACAGAGATGACCTGTTGGTGTTTTTTCTTGGACATTCTGTCTTATCTATTTTGACACTACTATCGTATTGTCAAGCGCATTCTGACACCTCCTGTCGTACCCACATTATAAATTCCGTCCATGATCAAGGTCATCTTTGGAATACTATTTCTCAACAGCTCATCCAATCTTTGTTCAACATCCCTTGAGTTCTCTCCCGTGAGCGGGACAGCATCTATGCGGTGTTGTTGGAGCAATTTTAGCATGACGGCAACGAACTCAACCTGGCCCATCTTCTGTCCTGGACAGATACGAGGGCCTTGACCCCAGGGAAGAAAGCACCCCTTTGGTGGTTGATATATGGGACGTGGAGACCCGACAGGGTTTATCCAGCGAGAAGGCCGGAAAATGGTCTCATCGGGAATTCCTTCATCATTTGCATTGACCCATGATGGATCGGAACCGCGGTTGATATCGGGCCAAACTTCAGGATCAAGATGTAGTGCAATATGATTGATAATCACAGACGAGTTGGCCGGAAGGGCAATTATGCCCTTACTTGTCTTTATCTGTTGAGTTGTCTCGTTCGTTCTGAGAACATGAACGACAGGTGTGTACAGACGCAACGTCTCTAGCATGACTGACATAAGTCGTGATGCCTGCGGAAAGACAGCAGAATACTCTGGAGTCTCCGACGCGTCTGGGGAAAGCAGGGCATCAACCTCTTCAAAAAGCCACTCTTGCCATCTAGGATACCTAGCAAGCAAAACTATGGCATATGAGAGAGTATTTGCTGTCGTCTCAAAACCAGCTGCTGTAAAAAGAAAGAGGTTGCCGTTTAACTCATCCCTGCTGAGAGATGTTAACTCGCTCGATTGTTCATCTGACGCTTGCAGGAGATGGCTCATAATGTTGCTTTTTTCTGATGCTGCATCCTTGCCTGACATACGTTGGCGTTCTTGGTTAAGCAGGATCTCAGTGTGCATCGGAAACTCGCGCTTTGCAATTCCCAGTTGTTTCATAAATCCATGTCCTGGTAGCCAGAATGGCCAGTTCAAAAGTACACCTGTTGGGATAACTATCGGACCAGTAACAGATTCCATGACAATCTTGCAAGCTTCGATATATGTCATTTTGAATCCCGATTCGGACTTGTTGTCCGAGTCATCTTTTTCCTTCCATGGTGTCTTTGCACCCATGCCAGCTTCACTGAGAACATGAATTGTAATCCGCTTGATCATATCAAACATTTTTATCGTTTCAATAGAGCGCCTTTCGACTTCGCTTTCAGTAGAAGAAAGCTCATCTAACATCCCCGTGGTCTGACATATCGCTGAATCAAAGATAGTCTTGGAGATACGTTCGTTGATCACACTGGCCACAACTTTACGCTGCTTCGCCCATATTTGCCCATTTGTCGTAAGAACATTATGGCCAAATTGCCCTAACAGAACCCCAACCAGTGGCGGCATCTTAAAATCATCTGTTCGTCGCAGGACATCTGTGGCGACGATCGGATCGGCGGTCCAGAGCTCCAACGGTCCACAACTGGCGACCAAAAATGACTTTGGGTTGCCTTGAGGGGCTGCATATTCATCGAACGGGCGGCGCTTCTCATAAAAATCCCAGCCATAAATCGTCAGCGTAAGACGATTCCATATCCGTGTTGGGAGAATGCTCCTCAGCCACGGTCGTAAAGGGACGGTCGTCAATAGCCAGATTATGTTACTTGGATCAATCGGGTATATCAAGAAAGGCAACCCGGTGGCCTTTGCGGCGCTGACATTGCGAGCTAGCCGCCAGGCGTAGTTCGTGATGAAAAATAGCACCAACGCGCTGACGATTGCGAAGCTGAATTCCATTTTCTCACTTGTCCAAGTACAAATCTCAGGTCAGCGTGCCATCATAAATGGCGCATAAAAAGAGTCCACATGCACTCTAGGGTTCTTTTAAACGAATAATAGGAATTGTAGCCGATGCGTAATCATCAGCAGAATAAAAGGAATCCCAGAGTATATCGGTGTTACATACAAGTATTACTAGTAAATTTTATGGCCCCACTCTTCCTATGTCTTCGAATTTACATACTCAGAACTGTAAGTACCGTACGCTTGTGGATATATACCCTCTGATTGGAAGAAACTTGATAGATGGGGAACGGGCCGAAGCCTGTAAGTAAACTACTTAACATGGGATAGTTACAGGATCTATACCCAGACCCAAGTTCGGTAAAAACATATACCCAAATCTAAGAAAGAGCAGAAAATACAGTAAAATACAGTATGTATAGCTTATGCTATGATCAGTGCTATCAGCCTTGGAAGATATAAAACACTAGTCAGCCTCAGATCAAGGGATTCCGCGGGTAAGCGTACCCAAGTGGGCTACCAGCAGGCACTACGACCTGGGTACTCCGTACAAATGGCCAGGCCGACAATATACATGTGAAATTGAACCTGATTTCCGTAAATCCTTCATGCAGGTCAGATCTGAGGTGGCATGGCCCACAGCTTAATGCGGCTAGTGGGGCCGCGAACCTAGTGTTTATCTCCGATGTAACCAACAATCAGGGGCCAAAACCTACATGAATTGCGGGCCAATGACTGATATTGTATTGTGACGGGTTAGGCTCCAGGCTGTCTGCTTACTAGAGTAGAAATACGACAAAACATTGATTGCCTTGAGACATTTTTTGTCGCCAAGTATGGAGCACTCTATCGACCATACTGAGATTTCTGCAAGCATGTGATGCAGAAGTCTTTGGAAAAAGCTAGTAAACCCGATTTCTGGGTGTTTTTTGTTTTCTTTTTGAGATTACCGAAACTTCGTTTGTAAAGGTTTTGCCATTCCTCAATCTATATTTTTTGACTCCCGAAGCCCCGGCTGTGATACATGACGAGCTCAACCAGACATTCATTATAAATACTGCAAATTTTTACCAGCCTGGTTTCACATTATCAAATAATAGCTGTATACCTTGAATTCCATCTCGACGCTTTAGAACAACAGTAGGGTCGCGGCTTAGAGCCGGCAACCCCAACATAGTATCTTTTCGCGCGGGTACTACTCCCCATCCAAGAGGCTCCCCAGGCGTGGGCGTAAACTCAAAGGCTAGGATAGATTTCGCCAAAAGGCCAACGGTCAAGTTAAGAGCAAGGTATCGCCCGGGACACTGGTGCATACCGGGCAGACCAAAGACGTTGAGATGCTTGACCAGCTCTTGGTTGATCTCCCCGTCCTTCTGAAGAAATCGGCTGGGTCGGAATAATTCCACGTCTTCACCCCAAATATCCCTATCAAAGTTATGCAGATGGATTGGAGTCATGAGAATCGATCCCTTCTCAAGTTGATATTTATTGTCAAAAAGACTGCTCTCGTGCACCCCACGCGCGACCGGAGCATCTCCGTACGTGCGCAGAAGCTCGTACCAGGTTGCCACTAGAAGTGGACAGGAGCGCCGGAGATGGTCAACTTCGATGCTCATGTTTGAGGACGAATCATCAACAACAGTTTTAATCTCAGTGAGAAGGGACGTCAAAAGCTCCGGATTGGCCAGGACTTCACACATTGCCCATATCATGATGTTAATGACATTTGACATCAGCCCGACGATAGCTGTCAGATGACAGTCAGTAAATCCCTCGCGAGGAATCTCAAGGGACTCATAGAGAGAAGCGAGCTGCGCAAAGAGCGTTACCCCCTGCTTCTCTTGCTTTCCGTAACTCTTATTTTCGGTACTTTGGCTAATCTTGTCACGAACAGATTTTCGTGCTGAACGAATCTCAGACGGGACCAGCCATGGTATCGGGTTGCGCAGACTCTCTAGATTTTGAATAAAGATCCTGTGGGTAGAAAGGTACTCAGCTGTTTGAAACCGATTCTAGAATTTTCACGAGCAAATTGTGCGTACCTCAGATTATCACGGAATTCTTTCTCTTCGAATGGCCCTTCTTCGCCCCAAAATACACCGCCCATCGAGCGAGAAAGGAAATCAAAGATCCAAGATCCCAGGCTAACATCTGTTGTTGACCCATGTTTTGGAGCCGTCTCATCCCAATATCTATCAATTGTCGCATCCATTTGGCCTGCATATTTTCGAAGGTTGTCCAGTTTCCTGAGCTCACCGTTGAACAACTTTGACAAACCTCGCTTGAAGTCACCAGTATCCGGATCAGTGAGGACTTTCTCACTTGCAGGTAAGAGACCCATTGAAGGGCCGACAGCGACACGGAAAACAGTCATTAAGCTCAGGTGAGGCATACTCGTGAATTGTTTCATGCTAGCCGAATCTAGCGGGTGAACCAAATGCATGTCCATTCCGGGGAGTTTAAGAGTTTTGATTGGCGAGTTTTGGGTCGAACTGTGAAGTTTTCGTGTGAATAGCGGACACATTTAACAGAGGAAAATATCAGTACATACCATAGTGACGAAAGGTAGGGGTTTGAACCTTTGGTTGCAATTCCATAAATATGGCCTGCGAAGGGGATCCATGAGGGGAAGATAGGTGGGGGTGAGCAAGAAGCCTCTTTCGTCTTTGACGTTGGTCTGTGACTAATTGCAGCATAAACAAGCCATGCAAATAGCAAAGCCAAGACAAGAGTTTGAAGCGACATGCTCGTATAATTGTTGTGAGGATGACTTGATGTTTGCTGTTTTTACAACCCTTCGTCGGCCGCAAAGTGCTTAGCTGGCATGAACAAAAATATTGATAATCTGTCAAGGTAATACTACAAGTCGAACTTGAACGCCCTAGGCTTTTTCTGTCTGCCCGGGGACCAGCGGGCTGTGTTGATTCCATGAGTCTGGCGGAGCCGCCGGGGCAGTAATCACACGTAGTCCAGCGGCCGCCGAATGGATGCCCAACCCGTATTACCGTACAGAACAGATTGATACCATACAGCCATGGCCCCGTTTTCTAGCGAAGAGCATGCTAATTGGCCTACATAGTACATTCGTGGCTTTTAACCAAAGTCACCGGCTGACTACGAGTATGGTTGTAGACTTCATGTCTTGCAGGGCTAAACCTCATGCATGAGACATTTCTGCTTTGAAGGCCCCTCCAGGGTATCGGAGTAACTCCTTAGTGTGCTCTTTAGCCGAAAACAGACACCATAAAATGCGTAAGATATTGCGGCATGCTGCGTACCCAGGAATGATCTCTGATATATAGCCTGTTATACTTCCTTTGACCCGAACTAGACTTGTTTATTAGTCTGTATTTGGGGGACCCATGCACTAAGCCGCAGTAGAAACGCACTGGATTTTATATACAGTCGTATGGAAGAGCGAGTTGTTCATGCACCTTTGTGTATCATCCGACGGCTTATCATGCTTCAAATACAAGAATCTAGATTCTTACTGCCCCATAGCATTATTTTTGGTCATTTATATGTGGCCCGCATGTGGTAGCCCCGACAATGCCCCTCTCGTCACGCCTTGGATGGGATTACCAGAAATATGGTATTGGCGACGAGGTTCGTAACATTGTCATGGAGGAATTCCTGAAGGATTGAAACTTAAATATGTGTCTCTTTTCCCATGCCCTTGGACTGCCTACTTTTTACAATCTCTCACGAGCACCATGGCACTTCAACTACTTTGCCTATCAGTGCTGACAGCTGCGGCATTTTTGGGATTATGGCGCATAGTATACAATGTATTCTTTCACCCACTACGGAAATTCCCCGGACCATGGATGGCCGGCGCTACATCAGGTTGGAAAGCATACAAGGAAGTTATCAAGCAAGAGACGCTGGCTCTAGAGCTCTTTGATCTGCACGAGAAATACGGTGAGACAAACTGGGAAAGCAATCAAAAGATGGTCTTCTTTATTAATAAAAATACCTTCAGGTGAAATTGTTCGGATCGGACCAAATGAAGTAGGATATCACTGAGTCTTTTTTTTTGCTTTCCCTTTCTATCTATCATAGTATCCTCGTATCACTAACGTGAGTTATCTGCCTTTAGCTCCATTTCGGAAATCCATCCGCGTTTCATGATATCTATAACAGCAGCAAGAGATGGGACAAAGACCCCGGCCTCTACCGAACCCCCGGTGTCACGACTGGGTCTTTCGTGTTCCTGAAATATGCCCAGGCCAAGGAGCGCCGTGAGGTTCTTCTTCCCATTTTTTCCAAAAAGGCAATTACGAACCTGGAGCATCTTGTCTGGCGAAATGTAAGTTGGCTATTGCATTCCGTCTAGCAAAAAGTTTTCTACTTCGTAACTGACATTCACTTCAAAACACAGGCAACCCGCCTCGCCTCCTCAATTACCAAAACCAACGCAACCAAAAGCTCTATCGATCTCCTTTATGCCTTCCGGTCCTACACCCTCGATACTATCATGTGCTTCACCTTTGGAAACTCTGTGAATGCGACCGATGCACCGGGATTCAGCGACCCTCTGATCTTAGCGATGGACGCAAGTCTGAAGCTGCTGCCATTTTTGAAGAACTTCCCCTTGATTCGCGATCTGGTTTTTGCCATTCCTCCGTCTCTAGTCATGAAACTCGTTCCTGATGCTAAACGGCTGGCTCCGCGTCTCTATCAAGTCCGCGATCTCATTCAGCAACAGCTGCAGGTTGTTCTGAATTGCCCCTCGAAGCTCGACGAAGTGCCCCATCAAACTCTATTCCACCGTATGCTCGATCCCCAGGCATACCGAAAAAAGGAGGTCCCAGACCTGACAGCCCTGCACGACGAGGGTTTCACACTTATCTTCGCGGGTGCGAATACGGTGGCAGACACACTGCTAATGGGTCACTGGCATGCGATGCAGGATCCCCTCCTGCTAAAAATGCTCAGAAGTGAACTTCTGACTGTTTGGCCAGACATCGAGAAGCAGCCCTTGCTAGCTGATCTCGAAAGCTTGCCACTGCTCACAGCGACTATTAAAGAATCTCTTCGCTTTATCCCGTCCGGTGTGTCACTAACCCGTGTCGTGCCTGAGACTGGCGCCGTCATATCGGGCCAGCAAATTCCGGGAGGAGCCACGGTCGGCATGGCGATCTTGCACGTACACCAGTCTGCTGAAGTCTGGGGTAAGGATGCTCTGGATTTCCGGCCTGCGAGGTGGCTAGAGAGCAAGGAGCAAGTAGAGAGTGAAGATGGAAAGACGAGGCCCAAATCTCATAAAAAGAGTGACTTGGATCACTGGCTTGTGCCATTCAGTCGAGGTCCTCGCATGTGCTTCGGGATGAACCTTGCTTGGGCAGAGATGTATATCGCTTTTGCGACTATGATTCGAAACTTTGATATGGTTATTGACGGAACGACGCCTGAGGATATGGTGTGGCGAGAGTGCATTGCAGCCTATTATCCTAACAGACACTTGCATGCATGGTGCCGTCCCACTCAGGCTTAGGGAGGGGGTAGAAGATTATAGAGGTGGGTTTAGAGGAGTGGCACCTATAGAAACTTGAATGAAACAAATACTGGCACCACTAGATTCATTATCGTGAAAGTAAATTAGTAAAACTTCTGAAACTATCTGAGAATTGCAATTAAAGTATTAAAAAAGAGTTCTATCAATCCTTCACCTAATAATATTGCAAAGAATATCGCTTTTGTGATGAGAAGCAAAATGCATTGGGTATCAGAAACCCAAGGATCTTAAAACAGCAGCCTCATAATTCAGGAAGCGTCAACAGAAAAAGAGCCTGACAGGTGTCAGGAACGAAAGTAGAGTTCGAATGGGCTCCAAAGTAGGAGCCCATTTCGTACAAGGAGCAAAGAATTAGCCACATTGACCATTTTCGCACGGTTAACGCGCTGTCTAGATAACATACTGCAAGCCTGTCAGCAATAAGTCTTGTCTTGGACATCATTTGAAAACTTACTGGGATGAACAGATAGGGAACCTCCTTCTCATAGCGCTTCCAGGCCTCTCCGTATTTGCGACGGCATCGGTTGATATCCCGGTTGGTACGGTGGATGATCATGGCCATGAAGAAAACGAAATAGAACCAAGGGAATGGACTCCTATAAGTTATGTGTTAATGACTGCAGTTCATAGCTTTTGCGAAAGGAATTGCTTACTTGAATCCAGTAATGAGACCCCAGGACATAGAGAAGAACATGTCAGGTACATAATTGGGCTTCCGGATAATAGCAAACCAGCCATCGACCATGATGTGATCGCCAGCATCGGTTTTAATTGTCTTGGGGTTCTTGATAGCTTGCCAAGGCACCTGGGGGAAAGTGTTACGTTTGATAAGCTGACCCTTCTCCTCATGACGAAATGCGTTCTTTTGGCCATTGGCACTGTCCCACATCCAGTAAAAGAAGATGTACAGAACGGCGAACACTGTCAGTGCGAATCTGTTCCAGCGATACTCAGATGGATCATGGTTGGCTAAGTAAAGCGCACAATGACAATAGGAGAATGGCACACCGGCCATATTCCAAAAGGTGAGCAAGAATCCGAGCTTCTCATAGTACATGTCCCTGTTTGAATATTAGTTTGGCCACTTTTTCAAAGAATATATTCATTCATCTTAGATTGACTTACCAACTTGTGATGATCATTTGCTCTGCCTTGGCACAAGCATTGGTATACAAGTAATGGGCTCCAGCGAGGAAAATGACCTCAGCAGAAACGTAGCCATAGGTTTCGTACTGACGAGCTGCCACGGACAAGGTGATAAGGAAGAGAATAAACCAGGGAATTCTGACTTCGTAAAACATCTTGAAGTCCAAGATACCGATGCGTGGGTTCAACTCGGCGCCCATGAAGAAATCGTAGATGGGCGAGCCCGACATTCTGTGGGTCCGTCCGCGCACGATAGCCTGGAAGTAGACGATGAAGCTGTTCAGGAAGCCAGACAGGATAGAGACAGTCATGATAGATCCGAATTCGTCGATCAGCGTGTACAGAGGAAACACGCCGGTGAAATGCAAGGTAGCAACGATTGCAAGTGTCGCATAGAAACTGCAGTAGGCAGAGCAGTAGTAGGGAAGCCTCTTTCCGTTTTCATGAAGCAGGGGACGGCCATAATTGGAAACGCCGGGCATGTAGCAGTACATCAAAGACTCCATGATGAAAAAGACCCAGTAGATTACCCATGCCTTGGTGGTGGGATAGGCACCCTCATAGACCAATTGACAGAGGTGGCGGCCAAAATCGGACCAAGACTGGTCGACCTCAGGCAGAGGAAGCTTGCCATCGTAATAGGTTGCGCCAATCCACATGTACCACATGATGATGGGAAAACCAGTCATCAGCAGTAATACGCCAATTGAGCCACCAAACTCGAACTCGTCGGACGCGCCATCTCTGAACTTTGGGGCAGGCTTGGATTTGTTCTCCTTGACACCGTTGGCGGGTGGAGCCGCAGTAGCGGTAGCTCTCTGTGACACGGCCATTGCTAGCAATTGGGATAAAAAGGAAACTTGGATCACAGAATGATCGGAGAAATTCGATTGTTTTCAATCGCGCAAGCTCAGGGGGCCCGTCATGTGACCACGTATGCAGGGTTGTCCAGAAAGGAAAAAGAAAAGAAAAAGAAAACAACTATTACGGAGGGGTTCGATTTTTGGGTAATCTATCTTGGCAGTAAGAACGCCTGAAACAAGATACTTCCGAGCAATTGTAACCACCAGCTCAACCACCCAATTGGAGCAGCCAAAAAGTAACCCACCACAATGCGGCTGCGGGATATTTTACACTAGTCTCACCACGATGTTAGGTAGTGGCTACTAGTAGAGTATGTATTCCATTCGGTATTTGGCCCCCAGTTCCACTACTTGCAACGGTGGCATGTAATCTGAAAACCGACCAGTTACATAAGTTACTAAGATACTTTGGTCTTATGCGGAACTTGTTTCTTTGTCTTTTAATGAGGCGGCGTCTTGGAATGTGACGATGCCGGGTAAATGACGGGGGCTCAGCCACGATCTTCGAATATATCTTTGATTCCTTGCGCCCAAGCTTCCAGAGTTGTGGCTGGTCTCCCCAGGTATAGCTTCACATTTTCGACACCACTCGCATAATGAGCACGTTCCGCATCCGCGTTGTCGGAGTTATCGAGTTTGTCGACCATATACAGCGCAACAGGCTTTGGCACGCCAGATGCCATAAATTGCCCGATCGCCTCGTCCGCGGTGACAGGTAAAAACTTGATCTCCTTGCCCACAATCTTCGCAATGATCTCCACTCCTTCCTTTTGAGGGCGGATCTGTGGTCCATAGATATAAACCTTTCGCTGGTTGTTCTTAGGCCCTTGCACCAAGACTGTCCCACTGACTTGACCCATATCGACGGGAGTGACAAAATCCATTCTGAACATTGGACCAAACATCTTCAGCTCGCCGGAAACAATGCCATCCTTGAAGCGCAACAGATTAGTCGCGAAGCCACCGGGGCGGATTGCAACATAGTGATCAGCGCCAAAGATCTCATCCAGGTTAATCTCAATTTGAGCATGGATGAAAGGAATCATATCATCGGGCTTTACGTCACGCGGGTCCCCGGCAATAGTGTAGCTGCTGAGAAACACAACGAATTCGATGCCAGCAGATTTGAGCGCAGTCAACGTGGATCGCATGTGGTCGGGCATGCCGTTGGCTCGGTAGATGAAAGCACGCTTGGCTCCAGACAACTGCACGGCCGCAGTGACGGTGTCAGGCTGGGTTAGATCAGCCTGGACTCTTTCAAATTCTCCTGCCTTTTCAGCTTCTGGGGTCAACCCTGGAATTGCTTTTGTGGTATCTCTCATTGCGAGGAACACCTTAGCCCCAAGCTGTTGGGCGGTGCGGGCCACAAAAGACCCAACACTACCGGTCGGACCGAACACAATGACGGAGGACATATTGGAGATTGAATATCAAAGAAGAGGAGGAGAATCGGTGGAGTGCCAGTCTGTTAGTGGTCGGACGCGGGTGCTTGGATTTATACTGTTGCTCTTAACACCGCTTATCTCCGCCTCGGTCTAGTAGGTAGCGGAGGGCCCGAACTTTCGAGATCAACAACAAACACTGGACCCGGGCGATGAAGTCAAATTTATTGACTATACGGGGCTTACGCGAGATTACTGAATCTGGCGAAGAAATGGAAGTCCCCATGCATACGCCTATTCGAAGTACTGCTACATGATTAGGTACTGGGCGATCACGGGGGTGATGTGATCATGACATACCCATCTTCACTTCCCCCGCACAGCCCGGATTTTCCACTCTTTTCACATCCATCATGAAAGCTTAAGTCATGGCTGCACAGCAAAGTCAAAGCACTGACTTACAGAAACGATCCGTGGTCTCTTCCTTCATCTTCACTGGCACCGATGATAGCCTGCGGGTGGCGTTATTCCGACGCAGCCAACAAACTAGAACATACCAGTCAGTTCACAGCCCAGAAGAAGTTTTCTCAGCTAACCAGACCTACGTGGTAAAGAGGCCGTCTGGCCCCAATATCGGGAACGATCGAGAATAGCGAATCACCAGTCCGCGCTGCATGGAGAGAACTCGAGGAGGAAACACGCCTAACGGCCCGCGAAGTGACATTGTGGCGACAAGGCAACCCGTTCACCTTCGATGATATCTCAGCGGGACGACGATGGACAATTCACCCCTTTGCATTTCAACTGCGGCTCAAGGCACAAGACAAAATCCAAATAGACTGGGAGCATGACGGGTGGGACTGGTACGATCCGAACAAAGTCACTGATGATGAGACATTCAATGGTGTTCCCCGTCTAGTTGAGAGTCTAAGACGAGTTTGGTTCGAAATGGAGATGAACTCAGCAGCAAGTGAAGCCCTCCGCTCGGGTCTGTATCAATTGAAAACAGACCACCAAAGCGGATCCCACGAGTTGACTTCCATTGCTGTGACGGCTCTTCGGGATGTCCTTGTACATCTTCGAGGCGATAGGAATTGGTGGGCTACCACATGCACAGCAGCATGGCATCTATGGAAGAACGGGCGAGAAAGTATGGGCTCGGCAACACTCAATGCATTTCTCAGTATTCTTGCCGATATCGAAACTATTCTCCCTCTGACGCTGGAAAATGAGTCCTCATGGGACCGTATCCTGGCAATGGTTGATCACCACTTGGAGGCGCGCCGGGAGATCCCAACACGAATTAAGGAGACCTTTGTCAAGTATCTCCAGGACAGCTTTCCCTCAGCTGCAGAACACGGGTCCAAGGACACCCTCACCATCCTCACGTTATCTGCCAGTTCCACAATTCGGGAAAGCATCATTGATGCCTTTTCGTCTCTTTCGATATCAACTCTGGACCTACGTATCCTAGAGTCTCGACCCCTATTCGAAGGGGCTGCTATGGCTTCAACGCTGCTATCTTCGTTTCAATCAAAGCACCTAGCCGCATCCGGTCGGCATCTAAAGTTGACGATCTACACCGACGCATCAGCAGCTATAGCTGCATCCGATGCCGACTTTGTGCTTCTTGGAGCTGATAGCATATCGTCGTCTGGCTGGGTCAGTAACAAGACTGGCTCTTTACCCGCTGTTCTAAGTGCGAAGCATATAAGCCCCGGCGTGAAAGTACTCATATTAAGCGCAGTGGACAAAGTCGCTCTGCCAGTCGAGTTGGAGCATGAGGGTGAACAAGAATATAATGATCCCGTGGAAGTTACGACGCCTTGGGCTGGCAGCGGCGTGAGAGGCATCGATTTACTTTACGAAGGGATTCAAGGATCCCCTCCCAAGACAGCGAATTGCCGTGTTATGGTCAATAACATATATTTTGAATGGGTTCCTGCTGGTCTGATAGATGGATATTTGTGTGAGCATGGCTTCTATTTTGTGGCTGACATTCGGAAGAAGGCAGACGAGGTGAAGAAGAATGCTGATAGGTATTTCGGGCTTGTTGTAAGCGATTGAATCAGATGCAGGCCGGACTAACTACAATCTGAATTACGGAATCCGGTTACTTTTCCCGATTTTAATTTAGTTTCACAACCCTGCTAGTAGAACCGATGGGTTCGTATCGATATATTGGAATAATACGATGTAGATTTGACTGTAACACATGTACAAACAAGAGGTCATATAAACAGAAAGCACTATGAAACACGAAATAAAATAGGAATCACCAACAAGTTCCTTATAACAGCTCCCACATATCATCACAAACTGCAATTATGCAACTGGCTACTAGGTCGGGCTAGTAACCTTTGGTTGACCACATGAGATCCTGTAGTAGCCACGCTGATACAACCATCTATTCCACCCAGTTGGAAAAAGTAGCCTGGCAGGCCTGCTCTGCACGCAGGCCCGAGCTAATGTCACTGCATATATTCCAGCCCTGCCCGGTCTGGTACTCGCTGCCGGCGTAGTTGAATTTGAAGAAAGGGTCCGCGACATCCCAGTTGATGTTGGTAACAGTGAGTTTATCCGACAGCCACTCTTCTTCGATAACATAAGGAATGCCGCAGTCGTTGCCTTCTTCGTCAGGGGAGTAGACGCCAGCACGCTTGCAGACATCGTCATAAATAATAAAGGCCTTGGAGCCAGAAATTCCAGCAAATGGATTGCTACCGTCGAAAGTAGGGACGCTGACCTGGCTGATTTGCATCGCAAAGGTCCATTTATTGGGACCTTCGGCAAGGCACAGCTCAGAGCGGTCTTCGCTAGTTTTCTCGTCGTCTTTAATTTTGTTGTTAAGCTTGCAGTCCGCGTTCACGACAGCAGGAATTGCAAAGAGGGCGAAGCCCGCAAGGATCTGAATAGATGATTTCATTTTTGAACTTTGAGTGTTAAGTCACTGAAGTTGAGTATGAGGATAAGAGTGAAGACGAAGATCCAAATCAGCACGAGAAGAGGGTCATTAATGGCCTTTATATACACTTTCTGGTCCCTACAGTTCGAAATTCACGGTAGTTTTTGGACAGAACTTGCGCCACCCTCTCCCGAATATCTCGTAGGACTTGTCTTACGACAGGGGTAAGAACCCAATGAGCCCAATTCTCCAATACCACGCAATGAATTGACCCGCTTCAAATCTTTCGCCCCCAACATTGACCTGAGAGCCTGGCTCTTCACACCTTTGGCCCCAAATAGAATCACCCTACTAATATTAAACTACCAAGTGCTTGGCTAGTTCCAAGCCTAGGTCAAAGCTCTACCAAAAAGCTATTAAACCCTTAGAGATCTCTATAAATAAACCAAATCTTCACTTGAAACAGTAAAATCATAGCCTTCCGCAAAATAAAATCAAGACATACCGGTATCTAGTATGCAACTTGAATGCTGGAAATCAGCCCTGGCGGCTCTGCTGATGTTCCCGGATCCCCATTCTCAATATAAATCATTCTGGCCAATCATTGATGCTACCATCTTTCAGCCCCCTTTTTTCATAGCGGCCTTTACTATTTCAGGGCTAGTGCTTAGGCTTGGCTTGTCCCCAGCTGCCATGACCAGTCTGCAGAGACTTGTCGGGTCCATCCGCTAGGAGAAATATGCAGGATGTCTTACTTCTGGCAGGAGTGAATGGCCTTTCTCATGCCATATTCCGTTAGAATGAAATGGCACCTGGACCCTGCATCTCATCTGAGCGCCCACTCAGCCCCTTCTATGAGCTAAAGTGGCGAAGGCAGGCTTGTCTGGCAGGTTACTGCTTATCCTAATACTCAGCCGCCAAGACGTGGCAGTCTGGCTTTCTTGTCGTTAAGAGTGCAAGATGGGAGGCCTTATGCTTCAAGTTTCTCTGTGGCCCCAAACCCCAAACGTCATTTCAGATAAATTGCCTCATGCCAGGTCATGGGGATTGTGCAGTCTTGTGAAAAAAAAAGGTAATCATTGCAACGCTAATCTGATGATATTGCAAAAGTAGTCGAAGGGCAATTCATCTCTTGCCTATGCATCCGCGTGAACAGAAACACTTTTAACAACCATATCAGGAACAATCAATTTTTCCTGGATGGAAATCCCATTAAGATAATCATTAGTATCAACCCTCCGATACCCATCTTCCATCGTTTTCTCAATACCCGCCTGAACATGTCTCTTTGCCGTCCGATCCCGCGCCTCTAGAAGATCCGTTTCGACGAAGATGCGGTAATCGCAGAGCGTCGCGAGGTCTCGCCAGCCCGGTTCGTCAAGGAGAAGATAATTCCCCTCGACGACGATGATCGATGTATCGGGCGTGATGGAGATGCCTTCTTCAACGGGATCTTTCGCTTCGTGGTCGAATGTTGGTGCGCTGAGGACGTGGTCTGATGGCCATTTTCCTTCCTTTGGTAGGGGTGTGTTGTCGGCCCATTGGCGTATTTGGTGCATGAACGTCACAAATCGGGAGACGTTGAAGGTCCAGGGAGCGCCGCGTCGGATATGTGCTTCTTTGGGGTTTGGGAGATCATCGAGCTCGCGGCGGGAGAGATGGAAGCCGTCCATAGAGAGTAGAGCGGCTTCCACATTTGGTTCATTATTTAGATGATTTACCACAGCTGCCGCGGTGGTTGTTTTGCCTGAGCCGGGGATTCCCGCGATGGCTACGATGTAGCGTGGTTTGAGGGAAATATTGGCTTGGTCGCGGATGGTTTCCGCAAGGCGGTGGTATTCGGTGTCCATCTTTGAACTGTTAGCATTTGTGATCAGGCCTTGAAGGAAAGAGGAGTTTGGGACGCACGTTGGATTCAAGTTGAATTTCAACTTGAACTTGAAGGCTGCCAGTGGAGAATGTGTTTGGTGGTGTGCAGTAGTACTAGTATCTATAGTATAGAGTACTACCTATACTTGTAGATTTCTAAGGTTGAAGGTATTGTTACGGCGCCGCCCGGCAACACTTCTTCAACGGATCATAATGGACTGTTAGGTGAATCTTTTCTACAATTTCAATAGTGCTCGATAGGTCTTCAATCTTTCTGGGGCATGGAATTGCTATGTAGAAGCTGGTGGAGTTGTCCCCGGGCGACTGTGCTCCACGGACGAGTGTCCTCCGACTGGGATGCCATCGGCGTTGATCCGAGTCGGCAGCCCGAGATACCCTACAATGGACTACAGAGTTGCAGATGCCGATCTTATCGAACAGGGCGGGGTGGAGGGGAAGAGAGGAGGGTTTGCTCTCGCCGTTGTTGGTCTCTGAGGCCGAAGGTGGAGGTCTTGGTGGCCCCGCCATTTTACCCCAAGTTGGAGGAGTCGGACTCTTATTGGAGAGGAGGGAGGGGTCTGGGAACCCGATTTCCCCGCCATTTGGCGGAGAGGGAAGGGAGATTATTATAGATTGCTAACTCTGCTCGTGAAGTATTCCTCCAAGGGCATTCCGAGTCGGCTCGGTCTCGCGAGCTTCGAGAATGTTCGCGCCCGCCAGAGAGTAGCAAAGCATGCAGATATGGTGGTATAATAAAATGCATCGTCAGATTTTCGAGTCGTTGAATGTCGTATACGCTGGGGGTTGAATGTCAACTCATAAGAGGTCATGGATCATGTTGTTGCTGTGCTTTGGAGTGGAGTCTGTTCTCTTCCGGGAGAACGTTTAGACGGGGGCACTATTGGCTTTAGAATTGGCACATCGGCCTTTGGCTTGCGTTTGATCTTCGGTTTCGCTGTGGGATCGACGTAGAAGCATAGGAGTTGTTCCTGGCAGCAGTGGGAACACTGCGGCTTGGCGTGATCGCAAACGACATGCCATTCACGGCATGCTTTGCAGTCGTCGTAAGGCTGGCGGGTTGGGCGGGGAGTTGTCGATGGCTCACAGGGAGGGCTCCACCACGTCGGCCACAGCCAGTGAGAGAGTCGTCCACATATTCCCGAGCGCATATTCTTCTGGACAGAGACGGTCGGGATGGTCTGAGCGGGTTGCTCCCCGTGGGGTTGTAATCTGGAGATAGCCAGTCAGTCAGTCAGTACAGGGAGATAGAGGGAAGGAAAGATAGTGAGGAGGTAGAATGTAGTGAAGGCATCGCAAACAGGGAGTGTCCGTACAAATCCTTTACACCTACTGAAACTGACCTTGAGGCAAAACTCATGACGGTTGACTGCTGCTGCTGCTGCTACTGTTTGCTCTTGAGGGGTAGCAAAAAGAAGAAGTGGGCACCATTTGGATGAAGGTAAAGTCATTGAGGACCCGGACCCCGTGCAGTTTTTTAGTAAACCGCACAGGCATTCCAGTGGAGTCGGATGACATGGCCTTGGAGTATTTGGAGGTGTGTGGTGGTGGTGGTGGTTGGTGTGATGTATGATGGGGAAGTGTTGGCACTGGCTGATCTGCTGACTTGTTTCTCTTTGGCGGGTTTATCTCCCGTGGACTTCTCCACTTCAACTTTCCATACTCTCGACTCTTGACTCTCGACTCTTGACAGATCCATACAATGCTTTTCTTTCACTCAGCTTTCTCCTCTGTCCCATCACCATCACCAAATGGACCGCATCGCCAATACCATCCGCGCCGATCACCGTGATCTGGCCTTGTGTTACCGCCGCATTGTTGATGCCGCTGATGAGGACGAACAAACCCGTCACCAGAACCAATTTACTTGGGAACTGGCCCGTCATCTTGTTGGAGAGGAGCTCGTGCTGTTCCCGGCCATGGAGAATAATGTACGTGACGATCCAGTGGATGAGCAACAACAACAACACCACGACGACGACGAATACCACCCACATCAAAAGGTTAGTATGTTTGGACTGGTTTCATTCTTTCTCTTCCTTACTTCTGCTAACAACTGCAGATCAAAGAAAATCTCCAAATCTTCCAAGATCTCCACTGCTCCGACCCACGCTTCATCCCCACCATCACCGTCTTGATGGATGATCTCGCTGCCCACATCCACACCGAGGAGACTCTGGACTTGGTCAAATTGGAATCCGCCATCACGTTAGAGGAGAGTCAACGTCTGGCCCGCCAGTTTGCTCGCACGAAATGGTTTGCGCCCACGCGTGCCCATCCGTCGCTGCCAGATCGTTCGCCCTGTTCGCCCTACGAGACGGCGACCGCGCTCATCGCGGCCCCACTGGATCATCTGCAGGATCTCTTTCGCCGGTGGCCCGATCCTGAACTCTACCCGACAACCGATCCGGAGGAATAGACTTGATTGGAATGAAGGGCTAACTTTAGTCTGGCAATATTTCATGTGCGCAACATCCATACATACAGTGCCGACCATTCTTGCCTTTCATATCCGGAAACATAAAGATACTCTTTCGAACCTTAATAACATGATATGCCTCCATGAAACTACACGCATGAACATCACGGTTATTGGCGTGGATAACCTGGATACCTAGATAGTACCTTGGTACCCAAGTTTCTATCTTCTGTAAACAGTGCTAGGTTAATTTCATGGCAGATTGCGTAGAGTTTTTGGGCAAAGCCATTGACTCCCAACACTGGCAGCGGAAGTCCGGGCCCCACCCTGTGCATCGATCTCTTGCCTAATATAACATAGCCTTGTTTTCACGCCAGCACCCAAGCGCGAGGCTGTGAAATCCAGTGGCCTTTAGATCCCGAACCCCCCCGCTTCCTCAGGCCAGAGAACTGCCAAGTTCTTCAAATTCCTCGCCGGAATCCATGAATGACGACCTAAACTGAAGACTCAGCTATCACGGACAACGAAAGTCTGGCAATGGCTCGTCATGATTCGGATAAAAACAAACCGCGAACTCAGACCAGGCCTGTCGAGTTTTCGTCCCCACAAAATGAGCAATATTCACCCCTTCAGAGCTCCAAAGAAACATCATCAGGTCGGGGTCACGACGCTGAAACCTCTTGGACTTGGGAGATCTCTGGTGCCCTCCTCAGTATAGTCTGCATCGGCCTACTGATCGGCTTTCTGGTCTACGCGAACGGGATGCCTTATGCCCGCTGGCAGTACTCAATTTCACCTAAGGCCGTGGTCTCCATCCTTGCGGCATTTGCAAAGGCTGCAACTTTAGTACCTATCTCCACGTGTCTCACCCAGCTCAAGTGGAAGAGGGCTTGGAGAATCAGAATGTGTCTAGAGCAGACAACTATTCAGCTTTACTACTTTGATATGCTTGGCAAAGCTAGTAGAGGTTCCTGGGGCTCCTTAGAAGTACTTTGGCGTATGCCGTGGTCTTTGCCGATAGCAGGGGCTTTATTGATGATTTTATCACTTGCACTTGATCCGTTCTAACAACAAATCCTTGCCTTTACCTCGCGTCAAGTTGCCGCCCATAATGAAACCGCTTCTATTCAAAAGGCTCAAGAATATTAGCCTTGGTGGGTCACGTCGATAAAAGAAAACGAAGTTAGTTATAAGCTGGATCAACCTGACCCAATGCTGGAAATTGCTTTGTTTCAAGGACTGGCACAGAAAAACGACCCACTAAAGCCTATGTGCTCTACATCCAGCTGCATATTCCCTGATTTTACGACACTGGGGTTTTGCTCACAGTGCGTGGATGTCACAGAATCGTCATCTCAAACATGTATCTCGCCAGAGGGTGATTTACATTGTTCATACACAAGCCCTAGTGGACTGCAAATTACCCCCTGAGACTTCGCAAATAACCAGTGATCCCCCGAGAAATACTACTCAGGCTACGCATTACCCCTCGAACTCAAATATCAGCGCATATGACTCGTTTACTTCGGATATACCTTGTGATCTGGTTTCAATATTGCCAGCGCAGTATGTGGATTTGCTCATAACTACACTTCTACAAGTGTAAACTTCACTGAGCCCAAGCCTTCCCTAACTGAATGCTCTATACATTTTTGTGACAAGCAGTTCGCCAATGTTAGCTATCTTCCAGTGAGCGCTCAGGCTCCAAGCCCATCACGGAGTCAACGTCTTATCCCCGAATATGGAGGTACTGGTCTAATACCATCTTGGCATGACAGTTTACAATTACTGCCAGTAGACGATGCTGTAACATCCTCAGGGTCGAATTACTCCATGGACATCAGTACAGAGAGTCTGGTACTAGATTATCTCCATTCTATTTTCAACGCAATTTCTTTTTTCAGCGGTCGGCAAAGAAATCAGGTATTTAGTTCACCTGCAGCGCTGATTTTATTTAATACTAGTCATACTGATGTGCCCAGAGCATTCGACTCCATGGCGACAAGTATGACTGACAGTATTCGAACAAGCGCCGGAAGCATTCATATCCAAGGAACGGCCTACCGTACTGAAGCTTATATCAATGTTCGCTGGCCATAAATAATTTTCCCTGTTGTCCTTGTGCTTCTTTCAATTATGCTGCCGGTCATCACGGCGTTGATTAATAGCGGCCAACCTGCGTTATGGAAGTCATCCATCTTTCCACTCTTACTTGGCCAATTGGAAATGGAAAACAACCATCTCACACAGCTACGCCGTCTAGATAAGTTACAGCCGTAAGCTAAGAAGATCAAAGTGACTGTTTGTGACCATGACAACACCCTGTCATTCGTCGAGTTTAGTGGTGGTCGCACTATTGAGGGACATGAAGCCTGATACGGGTGAAAGGATTCTTCAAATACATCCCATGGTGTCTGACCACGATATTGTAAGATACAACTACCAGTCCAGAAAGTAGTATGAGAAGAGGGACTCTCTACCCCCTATCCAATCAGAAATCACGTTCAAGTTGCACGGCTTTATATCCCGGGAATCACCTGGGCAAGTCAGAAGAGCTACAAGATGTGCACGCAATTATCAGGCACGAGATGTATAAATACCAGTGCGCTTTCATCCGTCCGTCCATTTCGGCTGGTTACAGTTCTGCCCCCCGCTTCTCATTTTGAGCTATACCATACGGATCCAAGGCTCGTGTGCTAGCCTCCATACTCGCCGGGTGATGGTTGCCCGGCGCATGAACTTCACGTCGGGGTTTATCCCAGCCCAATTCATTGCTGAGCAAGTCGCTGGCCTCTCGCTTGGCGGTGTCCGAAACATGGGGGTTTTTCAGCGCTCTGGTTGTGTGATTAGCTCGTCGATCGGGGCTCAATGACTGCACCTTGCAGCGGATCACCTTGTGTCCCCCAGGTACTCACGATTGATAACCACGCATCGCGCTGATCCTTTCCTCGGCGGTGATGTCCACTTCGTCATTTGCTGGAGATCTCGACATGATGGATCTTTACTGGTCGCGATGATTAAATTATCATCTGTGTTATTCAATCAAACGTAGACTTGATACGGGGTATCCAGTGTCTAGTGAAAAGAATATATCTGGGACAAGCTCCGTCAGTTACAATTGGCTTCTGGCCCGGACCTGCGTCATGGCGACGTCCAGCTGGCAAATCGCCGGAGTCCATCCCAGCACCATGGACGCTCGAAAAGCTTCTAGTCTTGCGATGCCGAGGACATGGCGCTAGGCTTTCCAACCCATGAGACTGACCGGATGATCCACCGGCTGATGGTGATCCCCGCAAACTATAATGTAGATACGAAGTCAAAGCTTCACCCGACACCTACAACAGATATTGGGACGAGCCTAAGAATTACACGGAGGCAAGGGCAATGGTGGCAAGGCATTTATTTCCCGCTCAGTATCTCTTGTTAAAGGCGTTCGACGACTCAAGCCTGGCCACAGCTGATGTCAGGCCTGCGTTGAGTGGCGGCGGAGGCTTTGGTGGCCAATACGAGTGCAAGAGATGTATACCTATAAGAGCCGGACAGAGGTCCCGATTTTTTTCCACGGTCATCATCGCATCACCGCATCACCGCTTGCAAGTCATCTTTCATCTGAAAGGGTCGCAACGGTTTCTGGTTGATCCCAGTTACATCATAGTATCAGATCATATCACGAAACTCATCGGCATCTACTTCCACTTCCGCTTCCTCTCCTTCCATCTCCGCTTATTCGCCATGCCGAACCTGTTTAAGGAAACCAACCTATTCGAGCCCGTCGATGGGTCCAATTCAATCTACGGTCGGATTCTGCAGAATAAATTTCCCACGGGGACGAATCCCGATCCTTATGAGGTGGACCCTCTTCCGGTGGCCGAGTTGGAAATGGAGGATCCCTTGAGCGCGGAGTATCGGTACCACGATGAACCGCTTGGTATGTGTGGAGCTGGGGGCTTTTATTCGGAGAGTCTTTGAGGTGATGTGACGCTGATTCGTTTTGTACAGCACAGGATAAAGACGATGAGAGTATTCATCTGGGGAAGACTCGGCCAGTGCCGATGAAGTAGATAGATACTAGAATATAAAAGAATAGAATAGAGTATTAGAACCGAAGAGAATCAATTTGACCACTCAATACTAGTAGTAACTAACTAGTAGTTAGTGGTGAACACATGAAACACTGGCAGCCACTGCACTCCGCAGGTTCGTCTCAATAGTACTGTGCTGTGAATGACCTACTGGATTTTCAATACTGCTAGAGTCTAGCACCTTGCATCTACTCTGCTACTAGTAATCTCCTTATTCTGGTGTGCTTAGAGTAAATACTACTCGTAGTATACTCTAGTATTACTCCTGCTGTAGTAGTTGGATGTCTTGGCAGTCACACTTTCCATGGGAACGTCAACGTCAACTTCAACTTCAACTTCTCCTTTTCTCTTCTCCAAGTCCCACTGCCGACCGTCGCAAATTTCGCCGACTACTAGTACCAGTTAGTACTTAGTAGTGACTACTCCTCCGGTCGCGATGTGGATACCCAGGATCAATTCAGCCGGCCTAGTCTCCAGATCGACGCGGGCGCGCTACGGCAACAAGATCATCAACACCGGAATGTGAGATGATTCATTCGATCATCCACCACTGCAACACACTCCCTTGAGGTGATCTCGTACACATGAACTGGAGAACCTCATGAGACAGATCAGTCCACGGTGTTCACCGTATGCCCATGGAGACTCATGGATGCCCCTGATGGCGTTGCTAGTGGTGTTCTCCTGTTTCACCGATCGTTTGGCGTCGTGCAATCACGTTTCAAGTTGACACTTCCAACCCTTTAGGCGCCGGACGGTGGCCACTCACGCCCTTCCCATGCCCCACTCCAATGAAGAATGGATGATCTTCCACGTCGGGTGGATAGACCAGCTGGGCTAGACTCCTCCTAGACTGCTCATTTTGGTGCTGGCGGGCTTCGTCACCGCCGCTGCTATGGCCTGAGACGTTGCATTCACCAGGCACCGGCCTGTCACTGGTGGAAGATGATGGGTCCAGGGCAAGGTCCAACAAGTGAATAAACTGTCTCTGATTATTCCCAAGAATCTACAAAATGCCAGAGACTGCCTGATCTCGCGCCTTCTCCCCTCCTCTCTCCACGCGTACATTCTTCATTCTTTTCTCCTTGTTTTGTTGACAATCCGGCATTGTCGAGCCTCTCCTTTTTGCTCTCTGTCCTTCTTTATCGTCTCTACGATCGCTTCCAATCCCTTCTTTTATTTTTTTCCCCCTCTCCTTGCGCTGCGTTTCTCCCTCTGAATTGCTAGCCAAGCTTCTTCATATTTTATTATTATTTGTTTCATTTTTCTACGAGGAGATATGGTTTCCTCATCACTTTCGCTAAGCGCTGGTTCGCTTTTTCTGCTGGGTCTGGCCTCGTCTGCGACTGCCAGCCCAAGCTATTCGCTGGTCGAGAATTGGCATGGCGACAAATTTCTGGATTTTTTCAACTTCCACGTCGGTAAAGACCCGACCAATGGCTTCGTCAACTACGTCGACCAGAGCAGTGCTGAGAGCTCGGGGCTGGTAAAGGTACTTGACTCGGGCAGTGTTTATATCGGTGTCGACCACGAGAAGACAATTTCGACAAGCTCCCAAGGCCGTGATTCAGTGCGCATCGGCAGCAAGAAATACTACGACGAGTCCCTGGTGATCACTGATCTAGCCCATATGCCCGGCAGCGTTTGTGGCTCATGGCCTGCATTCTGGTCAGTCGGCAAAAACTGGCCTGGTGACGGTGAGATTGATATTATCGAAGGCGTTAACCTCCAGGACCATAACGAGATAGTCATGCACACCGCTGGTACCTGCAGTATCACCGATTCTGGAATGACGGGTAGCGTCAACGCCACTGGCTGCGGTGAGGACCTCGGTACAGTCGGCTGTGTTATCGAGGGTCAGGAAGGAAGCTATGGTACCTCCTTCAACAAACAGGGCGGGGGTGTCTATGCAATGGAATGGACCGACGCGCACGTCAAGATCTGGTACTTCCCTCGCTCCAAGATTCCCGCCTCCATCACCAGTGGTAAGCCCGATGTTAGCCAATTCGGTACCCCGATGGCCTTGGTTCAGGATGGCTGCGACGTTGCCAACAGCTTCAAAGAGCAATCTTTCGTCTTCGACGTCACCTTTTGCGGTGACTGGGCTGGTGGTGTCTTCGGCGAGTCCGGCTGCCCTATGTCCGGCTCCGACTCCTTGGCAAGCTGCCACAGCTACGTCGCCAACCACCCGGCTGCCTTCAAGGAGACCTACTGGGAGATCAACTCTGTCAAGATTTACCAAACCGGTGTGAAGCGTATCGCGGAGACCACCACTGCCAATACTGTCGCGACCCAGGCCACTGCTACTCACGCCTCCGTCGCCAAGGATACCACAACCAAGACTTCTATCACCGACCACACCGTCACCAAGGCCGATGCGGCGCCTTCCTCTACCTCGCAGACCGAGGCCCAGTCTGCTGCTGTTGAGACTTCATCCACCCGGGCAACCAACGCTGCCGCATCCGCTGCCACTTCGGAGGCTGTCGGTATCATCGGCGAACTGACTCCTACTTCGACCGCTGCAGCTGCTCCCACCACGGCAAATGTCGCTACGCAGGCCGTTGTCGAGTCCGCGTCCAAGGAGACAAGCTCCAAGACCACCCGAATCGTGACTGAGTTCGTTACCGCCACCACCACTCTCTGCCCAGTTGCCGAGAGCTCGTCTGTCGCCGCGATTCCCGCAAACCATGAAACCGCTGCCTCCTCGTCGGTCGTCGCAGAGACTGCTAAGGTTGTTGAATCAGCCAACTCGTCCCCAGTTTCCGAGTCAGTTCCCACCCAGCCCCCGACCGCCTCGCAGTCTGCCAAATCCGCCGGGACACAACAAGCAAACGCTGCCACTACCCAGGCTGCACAGTCTCCAGCCCCTACGACTCCCATCGGTGCCGATGCCATCTCCAATGCGCCCGCTGAGCATGGATCCTCCTCCACCCAGCGTCCCCTTCCCACCATCATCCCTGCCCCTGGTGTCAACCCTGACTCTGCGAGTGCCATTGCCAACCAGCCCCAAACCTCGAAGGCACTGATCCCCACCGCAACCGGTGCTTCTGCCCCCTCTGGCAGCACCTTCCCGGGTACCCCCAGCAGCTCTGGCAACTTTGCTCTCTTCACCAGCGGAGCAGACAAGCTGTCGGCTAGATTCTCACTCTTTGCCGTTGCTCTTGGATTCGCCATGGCGGTATGAGATGTGTTGTTGAGTTTCTGTTTCATCTAATAAGCGTTTTTGCATTCCGTATTTGATGGTGGCGCTTGCTTGATTTCCCCTTGATTTCGACATATATAACATAGGCCCTTTGTTCTCGTCCATAGATCATAATACAGTACTTCCCGAAACTGGTGCGACCACCTACCCTCTTTGATTGATTCTCCAGCCCCACCGCCAAGACACACTAGTCCATACTGAGAGCTTTCCCGGAGTACAATTGTAAGTTAGACGTGTATTGCTTCTTACAGTAGATTACATATTACTGTCAAGTAACGTAGTTCCCGGCCGTCCCGAACAACCCATCCAAAATCGCGTCTTCCTACCTTCGTACCAACTTCAACCACCTACCCTACCACCAATTCGCACTGAATCTTCGCAGAAATTAGCCAATCAAGAGGGCAAGATTCTATTGGCTCTTTCAGATTTAAATGACGGCCGTGTCAAATCTCTTCGCGCAGCAGCGAAGCTATACGCAATACCGCTTACTACCCTATATGATTGCGTATACTGCCAATCTTCTCGCGTTGATTCTCGCCCATCGGGCCATAAACTGACCCAATTAAAAGGGGATTTGCTTGTTTAATGGATACTCTCTGTGGATTTGCGTAGAGCAGCCCCTACGCCAGCTACTACTGTACGAGATATGGCTAATATCCTACTGGCTACGCATAGTAGCCAGCCACTATCTACTGTCAGCAAAAATTAGCCATCAACATTCATTAAACAGTGCAATTAGCTTCGAACACGCTTCTCGCAGAGATACGATTATCAAAGGTCCCTAAACAAAGACCCTAAGTCACATTGGCAGTGGTTTCTTACTGTACAATCTATAAATGATAAGAAAGGTATTCAACCAGAGGATATCTACAATTTTAATAAGACAGGATTCGCATTAGGTCTTATTGCAAATCAGAAAGTAGTTACGTACGCTGAATACTACGGTCGGAGGTCTCTTCTACAGCCAGGAAATCGTAAATAGGTGACTACGATTGAGTTAATCTATACAGATAGCTATTCATTACCGCCATATATAATCTTTAAGGGTAAGGTTACCCTTGCTGGTTGGTTTAATAACCTACCAAAAGACTAGCGATTTCAGGTCTCAAAGAACGGCTGGACTACTGATGAGATTAGTCTACGTTGGTTACAAGAGCTGTTTATCCTATCAACAAATTCGTATATATACGGCCGATTTCGTTTATTGATTCTCGATAGGTATAGTAGCCACCTTACACCCCAATTCGATCGAATCTGTACAGAAAACGATATTATCCCTCTTTGTATACCTGCACATTCATCACATCTATTACAACCACTAGATGTTGGCTGTTTCACAGTACTTAAACGCGCATATGGTTACTTTATAAGCGATCTTGCCCGTATGGGATATAACCATATCGACAAGTTTGATTTTTTAGATAACTACCAACACACACGGCTAGAAGCCTTTCAACCAAATACTATTTAAAACAGCTTTATAGCTACTGGTATAAATCCAGTAGATACAGAAAGGGTCCTTTCTAAGCTGAATATCTCTCTACAAACATCTACACCATCAAACAGCCGACCAAGCAGCAGATCTAGCCAATTCACACCAAAAACGCCTAGGACAGTGGATCAATTGCATGAGCAAGCATCCTCGCTTAAGCAATTACTAAAGCAACGGTCAAACAGCCCTCTAACACCATCAAAGATCTTACTAGATCAGATTATCAACGGCCATATGATAGCGCTACACCACACTGCATTACTTGCGCAAGACAATGCGAATTTACGTGTAGCAAATGAGAAGAAGCGCAAGAAACGCAATCGGTCGAAGAGGCATATACCCTGCGAAGAGGGTTTGACCGTCGAAGAGGGCCTACAGCTAGTTGAACAGCTAAATCAGCCAGTGGAAGGTAATGAGATAGGATCGCATGGGCAGGGCGAATTGCCTAGTCAGGTAAATCCACCACGTACTAGGGCCTCACCTAGGTGCAGTGGGTATAGGGAGATTGGCCACAAGATTAATGTATGTAAAAATCGCTTTATCTAGTTAATTTAATTAGTGTTGGTTGAGATAATCGATCTCGAAATTTTTTAATGGGGTTGGGTGTTCGGGACGGCCGGGAATTACGTTATGGACTTGCGTATAAATTCAATACATCCGACACTTTGAAAATCATAGGTGGCCCCACCAGAAGGCCATGAGCTTTTTAGTCCCACTGGCCCTTCGGAGGCCTAGTTCGATGAGCTTGAAACATGGAAGCCTAGAACACCACCTCTGGCCTGGCCGATGTCTCGGGCACCAGAGGTATTTGAACCCTAACCAGCCTAGAACCACGTAAAGGCGAAGCGTCTCACTTACATAGTATTAATGCCCACGTCAACGACTTGTGTGACGTCAAGTTGAGCCACTATCTCAACTCACCCCATCGCTTCATTTGCTGAGATACAACCATAGTGCTATAAACACGTAGACATAAGAATGATGTCAAGAAACCATGACGCCTGGCTGTCCAGTAAGACAAATATATATCCCTCCTTCAATCGATTTGAATGCGAAGGCTTCCAGCCGAAGACCAATTTATTAAAACAAAAATAAGTAATTACATTCACAAAATCAATTCGAGCTGAAATTCTTGGTGGAAGTACACAATGTGTGCCTCGATCACCACAGACGTCAGCAACTATGGGGCTCAGGGATATGGCGATCCAAGCCATAGGATGAAAGCCTTGACCTGGCAAGGGAAGAATTCGGTCAAAGTTGGTCAGCCATTCTGCCCATCACGACCTTCATTTCAATCTCTTGAAATAATGAGCTTTTCTTGCTCATACAATTTGTTACAGTGGAAACGGCTTGCCCAACGATCATCGATGAAGGCGATGTCATACTTAAGGTGACGGGTAGCACCATTTGTGGAAGTGACTTACACCTATTCCACGGTATGTCGTGACTTTTTAGCAGTTAATGAAGTATCGCTGGATCTGCTCATGCGGTATCTGATATCGATATATAGAGGCTATCCCAGATCTCCACAAAGATGATATCCTGGGCCACGAGTTCTGCGGTGTTATCGCAAGCGTGGGGCCCGCAGTCAAGAAGGTTAAAGTAGGCGACCGCGTTGTGGCATCCTTTCAAATTGCCTGTGGGCAGTGTTATTATTGCAAGAAGAAGTTATCCTCAATGTGCGAGCGGACAAATTCAAGCGAGGCAGCCTATAAGCTATATGGACGTCGAACAGCTGGTATATTTTCTCTTTTAACGCCTATGTTGATGTTAGTGAGGCTATTGTACTAATGCCCGTCCTAGGTATGTTTGGATACTCCCACTTTACGGGGGGCTTTGCTGGTGGGCAGGCGGAATATGTTCGTGTCCCATACGGTGACGTGAATCTTCTTCAGCTGCCTGACGACGTCCCTGATGAAAAAGGTCTCTATCTTTCTGATGTTCTAGCAACATCTTGGAACGCTGTTGTTGATACTGGGGTTGAGGAGGGTGATACTGTGGCAATCTGGGGAGCTGGACCAGTTGGGCAAATGGCCGCTGAGTTTAGCTTCTGCAATGGTGCTAATAGGGTTATCCTTATTGACGGCGGCCATGGTAAATGGCGACTAGACTTTGTCAAGAAGATTCTACCCAAGCTTGAGACAATCGAGTATACGAATCTCTCGAAGGGCGAGTCTGTTACCTCAACCCTGAAGAAAATGTGTGACGGCCGTGGGCCTGATGTGGCGATTGAGTGCGCCGCTGGTGAGTATACGAAAGGATGGGGTCATTACTTTGAGAGGCTGCTGGGTATGGAAACGGATACGCCTGAGCTTATCAACGAGATGATTACCTCTGTCCGAGGGTTCGGGCGCTGTGGGATCACGGGCGTATATGCCGGTTATGTATGTGGCACCTTCCCTATGGCAAAATAATTCTCCTGACGTGGTAATACAGTGTAATCACTTTAACATCGGCTCCTTAATGGAGACCGGGATCCGTCTTATTGGCAATGGACAAGCCCCTGTACAAAAATACTGGAAAGACCTGTTGAAATATATTCAGCAGGAGAAGATCCATCCCCTACATATGGTCACCCATCGGTTCAAGCTCGAGGACATGGAGCAGGTTTATGATTTATTCAATAAGCGTGACCCGGGTATGCAGAAGGTTTTCGTCCAGACAAAGTTTTCCGCCCCTCCAGCAGCAGGGACACCTGCGTTAACAGAACTCTGAGCTTTCACTATGTTGGATAAAAGTTAACTGAAAAGCTCGGATATTTTATGTGGGTTTCATGTCTTTTCCATTATGAATTGGGCGCTCAAAAAAACAAAATTGCGAAAGTTATATTTATTGAAATCATACTGCAGTGAAAAATGAGGGTAATCCTTAAAAATGTTCAACTGGAATCGAGGAGCGTGCCATATACCTTCGCTATTCTGTTTCTCTTAAAACAAAAGCCCAGACAAGAAATCCTAGAGAATCTTGTTTGCAGTACTGAGGATTTTCCCATAATATTTCGTATAACTTATGTGCTGAGTAGAGAAGCTTAAAATAAGATTCCCCTTTCTATACTATTCGTAGTGCAGGCGAATGCCTCCAATATACGTGATTTTTTCTTCAGCTTGACAGTCCAAACATTCGTATATATGAGAGCGCCAGACCTGTATCTACTTCTACCTACCATCTACACATCTCAGCTCCGAAATACACTGTTTTCTACGTTTTGATCCATTGTCTTCGTTAAACTAGTCTGCTAGGGCCCCATGGTTCTCCCTCTTGATCTGCCTGTTTTGACAAAGCATGCTAATATGCAATCGACCCGCTACACTAGGTATCAAGAGAAAGGAAATGCGTTGCTTGCCATATTCGAAGTAATATGATGATATGAATACACTCGTATAGACATGACGCCAGGAACTTTTTTAAGATCTGAAACTGAATAATTGGCAAGTCCTAACAAACCCAACAATGATTTTTCACTTCAGCCTCTGCGGTTCGAGCGATACACCTCTGCACATAATTTAAGCCTCATGCAGAGACAGATTCAAGTCTTGACCAACGACCTTTCCGCCTTCCAGTTGCACCTGTTCGATAGGTTGAAACACGAAAAAGACACGTAAAACACCAGAATTGTCTTTCTTTTCAGTCATATTCCGCCAAGCATGAGCCGTACCTCGTTGAACAAATACATCACCCTTTTTCAGTAACTTTTTCTCACCGGAATCAAGGACTAATTCTGTAGTGCCATCAATTATGACACCATAGTCGAGGGTCGCTGTTCGGTGCATCGGAACCGCTGAACCTGGAGGTACCTCTATAATTGTGCAGGAGGTGCCGTTTGGCGGATTTAAAGGCGATGGATCCGAGAGCTGGGAGTGATAGTGCTTAATGTCAAGATTGGCCTTGGACTCTGGGGTTGCAGAAGTTGGAGGGGAAAGCCCTTGCACAGGAAATGTTTTGGTATTGAAGGCCAGAGCATAGTCTGAAGTTGTAGGCTTGCCGGGGGAACCGGGAACCCAGTAAATGATACCTGCTCCCCAACTGCGTCACTAAAGATAGCTCGGCCGCTTGTAGGATCATGGGTTGTTATGATGCGACGAAGCGGCTCGGGCTGTCTTTGTCCGACTGACATGTTGAGATCAATATCAAAATAGAATAGAGCGGATACCTAGGTATAGTGTCATTCAGCACTTAACACGTTAACTGAGCAATATTGCGAATTAGATCCCAGCAACACTCCCTACTATATATTATTAGCTGTATGAGGCATATGACGTAAATGTAGATCATTGTAAAGCCATAAGTTAATAATGGATCAATGTCTCTTCATAGGATGAAAAGACATCATTGACTTTCAATTTACCATTGACCACTTTACCAAGATCTGGGAACCCAAGGAATGCTTTCCTCCACATGATAGGCATGTTCTTATTCAAAGGATCATCTTAAGATCATCGTCGCATCATTCAAAACATTAATTCATGAGCAAATCATGGGTGAAAGTGGTTCAGCATAGTACTGTGTCACTTGAACATGGGAGTGGCAAAGAAAAGTCACACCTAGATTCTCGAGGCTCTTGAGTTTGACTGTTTACATCAGAGTGGAAAATAAAGATTCTAGTTCCTTGAGTTGCTAATACAGTTACGAGACTGTACGTATCAGCGTAAATTACAGTAACAATTTGATACAGGAACATTGATATTCCGGGTCTATTCCTGATATAGACTAATGAGTCTTGGCACTGGGGTTGGAGAATCAATCGAAGAGTGTAGGTGGTCGCACCAGTTTCGGGACCTACTGTAGTCAACAATCCTCGCCGCAATGCTTCTCATCATGTCAATTAATAAAAATGTCAATTGAATTCCAATCAAATGCTCTGAACATCTAGCCAATCTATACCAACGCCTTCCATGACAATTTCATCCTGTTAAGCTTTCATCCACCGATTCATCCAACCTCGCACGTAGCAATTCAGTATTCCATCCTCAATTACCCTCAACCTTCCATTTCTCAGAGTAACACTGTCCCGCTCAGCCTTCTCCGTGATAAACCCCTTCGGTCCAAGCTTTGAACCAGCGCCGTACATCTCTTCATAATGATCGATCAGTTTGACCGCAGGGTTGATATGCTCTTCACCCCGCTCTTCGCTCTCACGAAGTCTTCGCATCCATTTTTCAAAACTGACAATCTCGAATTGGAATCCGTTTTGCTTCAAAGTGGAGAGCATTGCTGACCATGTGAATTCACGAGAATTACACACGTTATAGACCGAGTCTATCTGCCCACATGTTATCTTCTCTGGTATAAAGCTAGAAGTGTGATTTTCATCTTGACTGCCTTCACTATCCGGGGGATTCGATCTCGAACTTGGACGGGTACATGTCTGGACTATCTCCACAATTATAGAGGCTAGCTTGTCAACTGGAATCCAGCTGCAAGTAAGACTTAGATCCGGCATTACCTTCAGCGTCAAGGCTGACCGGATGAGCAGTGGTAAAGCTTCCGAGTCATTCCACAGACCCTTCTTCGAATGACCGGACACTTGGCCGATGCGAAGGGAGTAGGCGTTTGCTCCTGAATTGCGGGCATTGGCCACGATGTGCTCGCCAATCAATTTGGATTGTCCGTATCCCATGTATGCTTCAGTGAGGTTGGCTGGGGCTTCTGGGACTTCTTCGACGGACCGAAGGGTTGTTGAGATTGATGAGCAGAACATTAGGACTGCTGGGTTGGATTGTGGAACTGAGAGGGATAGTTGGATCAGGCTGTGGAGTCCGTGGATGTGTGATTCGAACTCGGACAGTGGGAGGTTGAAATTGACTGGCCATGCGGCGTGGATGATGTGTGTTGTTGTGCTTTGAATCTGATCGAATGTCTCTTCGTCGAGACCGAGATTTTTCTGATCTAGGATGCTGTGTAGAGATATTATTTTTGATATCTGATCGACTGTGAGATGAAGGTCCCTTTCGATGAGACTTTGGAGAACAGCCTCCTGCGACGATGTTTTTCGAGTCAGGCAGTAGACTACCGAAATGGAATCGTCTTTCAGAAGTTCATGAAGGACATGTGCCCCAATTGAACCAGTTGCACCCGTCAGAACCACGGATTTGGAGTTTGAATATGGACTGGGTTGGGCGATGTGGTTCTGGAAAGACGAATATTTCTGTATCAAATTCGATATCGCCGTCTGGTCGTCTTCGGTCGATGTCACAGATTCACCTTGCTGGAGAGCGCATATATTTGCAGCAAGACAGGCAATGCTCCCACTATCGTATACCATGTTGAGGGAGATTTCCTGGTTCTCGAAATAGAATTTTTGGAGAATTAGTCTTCGGAGCTGGATTGCCCTCAGACTATCAAATCCCTCTGCGAAGAAATTCGCCTCAACGCTAGATAGGGAAATTCGTAGTTCATCACGACAGAGTTTCTCCAAGAAAGACTTCGTTTCGACAAGACTTAACTGAAGGTTTCCGCTGACCTTCTCGGCCTGTGCATAGATACTGTCGATCAGATCTGCGTAAAGTAGATAAACCTGAGCTCTGATCATAGATCCTTTGTCGGTTCGTGGAAATTTAGAATCAAAGGGGAGAATGGCGACCAGATCGATTGATATTTGAGAGAAACGCTCTGCGCGGGAGTTCGCCTCCTCGACCGTGGGCCAGATGGCTTGGAGGAATTCTTGGTCGCTGAGACCAAGACTCTCGGCCTCTTGCGAACGAATGACAAGTAGGCCCGGGGTCACTTTGCCTAGTCCCACAATTACAGCTTCATGGATAAGACTGTTCTGCTTGATGAAACCCTCAATGGGAAGTGGGAGCACCTTTTCCCCGTTCACAAGTGTGACTCGGTCATCCAATCTGGATGCATATTTCCATCGATTTGGGATTGTGGGATGCGGCGTAAATACGTCTTTCGAATGAAACGAGCCGGGTGGTTCATTTGAGTTGGATGTTGTTAATGCTGGATGGCCGGCCAAATACACACATTCATAGAGGGAGTCGCCAATGGGTTTCATCCAGATATACGGTCGGATGTTCTCGAAGAATTTGAGGTAGTTCCAAAAGGGATCTCCCTCAGGTCGCGATATTGACTCGGCTACCAAGCCTGCTTCGGTCCTAAATTTCCACGTTAAAATGAAGAAGTGCACGGAAGTTGATGCAAAACTTACAAGCCAAATGAACCACTGAACTTCACACCCTCTCTCACCAGCCGATCGCCAAGTTCATCGGGGCATGGCGCACCTCCGTATGTAACAAGCTGGCACCTTCGAAGGCAATCGATCCCACGTGGACTATCCACTAATAGTTGTAGCATATATGGTACCGCTGCTACGGACTCAGGCTGTGCCACCTCTAACACCGAAACCACTGGTTGAGCCGTTAGAGGGATCGCTGCATTCCACATGTACGCAGTCTTTCTCATCCACATCGCCTGCAATGCGGTGGAGATACCATGCAAATGGTACCACGGGAGTGGATTGAAGGAAGTCAACCCCGGCCCTCGAAGTGGGTGCGTCATCAAGGCTCGGTGTGTGAGATATAGAGGTTTCGGGGTCCCCGTGGAACCAGACGAATGGAGAATAAGTGCAACTTTGTTCTTCTGAACTTCGGGATTACGATTGCGGTGCAAGACAAAAAGTGACGTTTCGCTAGTGTCGAGGGATGCAACTGGCATTGGGCGACAGCTCAGTAATTTCCGTTGCAAAATTTCACCCATTGTTGTCCGAGTGCTTCCGGTACTCCCATATATGATAGTATCACATTGAGCCGAGTCAAGTAGGGAGACACATGCCTCTGCGGACAGACGTGGGGAAAGCATCATCACGGCGTATCCCAATCGACTCAGAGCGAAGAACGTGATTACCATGTTGAGGTCCGAGAGCGTAAGAAGTGCCACTGTGCAGCCGTTTCGTTTCGGCTGTGCGAAATTGAGATTAATATCTAGCAATTGCAATTGCTGCAGGGACTTACTGGTTGGAAACCATTGACCATCAGTACCGAAGCAACCTGGTCGATCATCTGGTCCAGATCTTGGCCTGTATAGTAGCTGTATGATGCCGCATCGTTTTCTGAATTGGGATATGCGAGGATTGGTCTTTGGACAAAGTCCGCAGCTCGGTGTCGAATCAGGTCGTCAAGAACATGGAGTTGTCCGAACTTCTGCACCAATGGATCCGAGATACCGGAAGAGGCCGCGGGTGCGGTCTGATCGCCTTGTTGGATACCCATGAGGATACACAAGAACTTCAGAAGAGGTAAAATTTGGATGAAAATGCCTAAGACGAGAAATGGTGATACTTAAGGGATTCGTTCTGTGCCGAAGTCAAATATTAGCTAGGCTCCTATCATACACTTTCTGTTTATCCTCACTGCATTCAGGATTCTCGGGATGCTGCTGTCTTTCCGTTTTTAGTTGTGGATATCCGTTCTTAGTTGTTGGCGCTCAAGCCCCCAAAGTCTAATTTATGCTATGCCAAGGCTCTCTGGGCTCCTCTTGCCGAAGGTTTGATCGCGCCCTAACTAACCCACCCGCCTAGCTTAGTTCTCCACCGTTCACAGCGTGGCGCCAGTTGGTAGATAGTTTTTTACACACTCTAAATGTCATTAAATGTATCCATCAACTGTATAATTCAGTAGCCTTTTTCAACTTTAGTCCTCTGAATTGTTGAATCAATATATTCTTCAGTGATACTCCGTACAGTTTGATGGGATGTGAGTTTATTTCAATAAACTTCCAAGGTTGCATACTATAGTGCTATCCTGGGCCACTAGTGCCAACCAGCCAGCTGTTCATCGGAGGAAATCTTATACTGATCCTATACAATATCTGTGTGCACTCAGCTGTTTGAGTCCTGTAAAATTACAATGTCGGGCACTAATGCACGCTAATGCGACTTCAATCTGGTAGCCAGACAGTGTACGAGTACTCCGCAGTTCGCCAGCCGATGCCAAAAACAAGCCACGGGCTCCTTGAATAAAATACTCTACTTTCTAACATTGGGGCTTATGTGGCAGTAATCACAGCTGAGCGACGGTGATCCAATGGCAGCTGCAGGTAAGCTGATAATTATGCACAGTGGATATTCTGTTACGTGATTTGTCGATTGCTTTCTGTATAATAAACCATTCTCGCATGCGGTTCAGCGACGGTCTGAAATGATTTCAGCTACGGAGTAAATAACTACGACATTAGTTGCAATCACGACCGGTGGTGGTGGTTACACTGCAGGTGTGCCCGAGTTGCTGTTCCGGTTCGCATTGAAATCCCGTTGGCCAACAACAGCTTTCATCCCGCTGTCACGAGTCAAGGGGTACAAGCCACCACCGTGAGCGGACCGGCCGTTTGTACTCTTGGACCTGCGCCAATCTAGCAAAAATCACTGATAATAACTAAGATAAAGGGGCGTTGAGAAGTATACTTCGTTCTTGGTTAACACTGCCGAAGTGGATTAGCAGACCCATAGCTGAAAACAATGCCCATTAAGTAGAGGACCATAGCCAAGGCATTTAGCTGATTGAATTACCGACCAAATGAACACGGGTATTGAAATCTACATCCCGAACATTGCCGAGGTCCACTAACTAGGCAGACTTGCTAGACCCGGCCCACATCATCAACAGGTATTAGGAGAGTATGAACTTAGAAAAAAAATTGCAAGTCCTGCTGGTATTGTGCAAAATCCCGCTTGATACGGGGGACTAGATCCGAGAAATCGATGAGTCCTTGCGTTGACTCAACGGCCGCTGGGAACGGTCCTGCAGAAACCCCTTGTGGGGCAATCTGGATCAGATCGCCCTTTTATATGTGGCCAGGTATGTCAACCGTTCGATCGGGACTGTACATTCCAACTTTGTTTGCCGTTGATTGGTTTCCAAGGACGGCCCGTGTATGTTAGTCGCATTCCCCGCGGAACTGCATAGATTGCCCCGGTGGAGCGAAAAATGAATCAATACAGGTTCATGGTATTTGCATGTCTGACCTGTCACCTTTTCTAGAAGACTGAGTGCTATCCTGCTAGTCTGTATTTCGTACATTCCATCTGCCCAAGGCATATCGATTGTACCGGGTCTCGAGACACGGATCCGGTGTATTGTGTTAATTACTATCGGCTCGGTCAAACAATATGAGATTCAAGGGATTCGCTAGGGGCTTTCAGACAGGGGTGCCGTTTAGTTGATAGAGCTTACCTATCCCTTTGCCAGTGATATGAGATAACTCGTTTTAGCTGGTTCCTTAGCTAGAAGAACGTTCGAAGTCAAGGAAGGGATACATATGAATATGCCAATGTTTTCTAGTATTTGAAGAATGGTGAAGGAACGCCGTTTAAACTTAAAGCCCCAACCACGACCCAAAACAGGAAACCAGGAATCTAAACCAAATTCTAGAAGGCAATCGCCTTTCCCTTTTCCACCGCCATCAATCGTTCCAACATCCTTCGCCATGCCTGGCTTGCCCTTACGGCATGTTCATCCGGTACGGATGGGTCGTCCACCCCGGTAGTTCTGGAGAAGACTTCCATACTAACCCATCCGGTATAACCTATTCCGTTCAAACAGGCTTCTGTCACCGGTACTATAGGAAGATACCCGCCCCGCTCTTCTTCACACGGGAACAGACGAGCATTCCGTGACCAGGCTAGGAGCGTGGATAGTCCTGGTGTCCGAAGGAAGGAAGATTGCGGGTCTACCCTCTCACCATCAGCTAGCTGTACCATCATGACGCGGTCCGGGTCAATATCTCGGACGAGTCGATCCATTGATGCTCGTAAATCATCGTCTACACTCGGGGGTCCTCGTCCGGATGGACTGGTCGGATCAGCCCACACCCGAGCTGCAATGTTAAACGTATCCAGACATATACCCAGATTTGGTCGGTTGGCTCGCTTGACGATTTCCCAAGAATCCTCCCACGTATTGATGTAAGTACCCCATGCCAATGCTTCATAGGCGATGCGAACCGGGAATGCCACATCAGCCGCTTCAGCCAGGTCTGCCACTAGCCGATTCCGGTCACCTGTGATCTCAGAGGAGTCGAGGAAGGAGGATGGAATGAGAATGAAGAGACTCTCTCCAAGAATCTTGGATAGCTGCACCCAGTGTTGGAGTTCGTCGATACGTTGAGCATGTTGCACAGGATCTATCAAGCCTTCATAGTGTCGAAAAGGTTGAAGCGCTAGAACCTGCAGGCCCCGCTCGGCACATAAATCGTGAATGGCGTGCGCAGCGTCGATCTCGTATTCTCGGTCGGTGCGGCCCGTCGACTCACATTCGTGGGAGCGTAGCGTCTTGGCTAACTGTGCGAGGTCGTCATGGAACAGTTCCAGACCTTTCTGGCCGTACTTTGCTGCCGCATCGATTTTGGCTGTGATGGAGTGCAGATTCGCAGCACCGAGGCTTACAGTAGCGACAGCTGGCTTCCAACGGAAAGCGTCTTCAGCTGGTGGAGTCGGGAGTGAATGCATCGGGCGCTAGTGATTGATAGTCTCGGCAAGGGTTTGAAGATGTCAGGTGGCAAGAAGTGTCTTCGGTCGTCAGGCGTGTGTATAAAAATACTTCATTTCAAACACCATCGGCTTGACAACTCCCACTGTTCAAATTTAAATCAAACAGATCCACGAGCACCTGATGTCAACGCATCTGTTTCCGTGTCGATCGGAGACTCTTCAAGGTCAGGGGTGAGCAAATGCGTCAAATAAGTGGGCCGATACAGTCAATCGATGGTCCAGAACTCAATCGATCCAATGGCAGATATCGCTGCGTGCAACCCGCACTCCACTGACGCGGGAGAAATGTACCGTTGGGAAATTGCAAAGTATGTCCAGGAATCTTCCGGGTCTACCTTCGAGATGTCCGGCTTGCTGTCGTGAGCTGCTTTCGGGTGGCGGGGCCGTTTGCTGGCTTCTGGTATTGTCCTCGGAATGGCATGGCTGATGAGCTAACCCTCCGAGGATAGCGCCGCATCCGATGCAACTACCTAGGTACGAAGCTGAGGACGGTGGCCATCTATTATGAGAAATTGATATAAAATGGACACTCTGGACCGGGTAGAAGAGGGCTGCATCTGCCATTGTCTCGGGTACCAGTACTACATACAAACTTCTGGCGCATCTCTCAATACGCACTCTCCTCCTCGATACCATGACCGTCACCACTCCACTCTACTCGATGGTGAACCATCTTGGACAGTTGGCCGTGCAGGAAGGCTCGAGCCCTTCACCACAGACCCACCTGGAACTCTTGCGGATGATCGACCAACTTAGACTCGCCGTTGAATCGCCGACGGAAACCATCCTACGTCTCATCTACCAGGTATAACAGAGCGCCACCAAGCTGGTCGTTTTGTGAATTAAATTGCTGACGTGACCGACCACAAGCCCCCGCAGAATGCCGCATTACGCACTGTCATTGACATGCGAATATTTCCGCTGCTGATGGGAAACCAGTATCGCGAGTCGGGAATTTCTGCCGATCAGCTAGCAAAGTTTACCCATGCAGAGAAAGATCTGGTCGGTAAGAATCTCCAAATTTCTTTATCTCCGGCTGAGATCCTACGCCACAGGTGTCCTTGGCAGATCCCGCTAATCAGCTAAATAGTCCGACTGATGCGTGTCATTGCATCGTTAGGGCTTTGTTCAACCCCAGCTCCGGAAGTGTATCGGGCCAATGATAAGACGGTGGCATTGATTCAGCCTATTGGTAGAGACGGGGTACCGTGCATGTAAGTACATGCATGCAGTCTTTCCTTGAACCCACTGACATGTCAACCAGATACGACCTCACGGTGCCTACCTTGAGCAAGCTCCCCGAATACCTGCAGACTCACCAATATGCCAATCCACAGGAGTATACCTTGTCCCCGATGAAATGGGTTGTTGGCCAGAGTCAGTTCGAGTGGCTGGCATGTCATAAGGATCAGCAGGCGCTGTTCAACTCGTATATGGCGAGTCGCCGACAAGGCCGACCAATGTGGTTTGATACATACCCCGTGGGGCGGTTGTTGGGTCATGGGGTACCTTATAAAGACAGCGTCTTTCTAGTTGATGTGGGTGGTAATCAAGGCCATGATTTAAGCCAGTTTCGATTGAAACATCCTCACTTGCCAGGTAAGCTGATTTTACAAGACCTCCCCGACGTCGTCGAAGGCGTGTCCAGTAGGGACTCGGGGATTGAAGTGATGGGGTATTCATTCTTGGATCCCCAGCCAGTGCAGGGCGCGCGGGCCTACTATTTCCGATCCATCTTCCATGACTGGCCGGATCAAATCTGCCAGCAAATCCTGCTCAATACGATCTCGGCCATGGCCACGAACTACTCTCGCATCTTGATTGTAGATTTCGTGTTGTCGGACACGGATACTCCACTCATGCAAGCGGCGTTGGATATCCAGATGATGAGCATTGGTGCCGGCGTCGAGCGATCAGAGCGCCAGTGGCGAGTTTTGCTGGATAGCGTTGGACTGGAAATCAGTGGAATCTGGAATCAGTCGTCGGGGATGGAATCGGTGATTGAAGCTGTGCCAAAAAGCTCGACGGTGACAAGTTAAGGAAAAGAAGAAGCGGTAGAAATATGATTACTGTTGTAGATTTTATTTTTCCTAGCCATTTCCAAGGCAATTTAAGCTAGTAACTTCTCTAATTTGATCAAATTCGTTCTATTTTAAGACCAAGCCCTTTGCGACTGTTTCCGCCACGTCCTCGACGAGACGAATCGACCGAAATTGCAATCCACTCTGCTCTAAATGTCCTCGTAGCGCTGCTTGATATTCACCATTCTTCATCAATCCTCCAGTCAAGACAAGTTCCGACTTTTCGGCAGCCGAGAAACCGTTGGATCGACTATCAGTCAAACGAGCAAGGGTCTTATTGATGAGACGAGAGACTTGAAGCTGAACGATTTTCTTTGCAGCATCGTTGCCCTGGGCAAGTCTCAAGACAGCCTCTGCCACCCCAGCAATTCGAGTCTTGATATTCCGACCTTCTTGCGTAGAAAGAATCTCCGTCAAAAGATCAATACTTCCATCTTCTTCTGTAGGACACCCAAGCTTCTCGATAACAGCCAGCTCAAGTTCACCTAGATCGTGCGATTGTAGTCCCAGGGTGCGCTCTTCTAACACATCCAGCGTGAATTGGATCGCCTCACGGCCAATTGAATAGCCTCCACCTTCGTCCCCCAGAATGTGCCCCCAACCCCCGGAACGAGCCACGCGAACATACCCATCCTCCTGGTCCCAGTTGTATCGCATGGCAACACTACCAGTACCCGCGATCAGAACAACTACTGGCGGATGGTTGTCGTTGGAAGACACGGTAGCAGGCAAAAGATCTACATCGCTAGTCAATCGGAACGCGCCAGTTGTATGATTCAAGCCAAAGGTCTCGCTAAGTTGAGGAACCAAAGAGTCCTTCAGCCCGGTACGATCCAAGCCAGCCACCCCAATCCAGACCGAGTGGAATACAGTCTGCAGATAGCCTTTCCAGGCGGATGCGGTCAGCTCCTTCTCGGGAATGTGCTGTTTCAAGGCATTCTTGGCGGCTTCGATCAATGTGGATACTACTCCATCCACATTCGAAATGGCATCGGTACTAGTTTGCAATGTTAACGAGCGAAAAAGTCCCAACCAAGAAACGATATCATACAGATTGCATGGACCGGCATATCCGCGAGTCGTGTTTCCTGCTGCATCGGCAACTACCGCAGCGCACTTGGTACCTCCTCCATCAATGCAAAGCGCGAATTTCCTCGCGACCTCATTCGATACGGGCCGGACATTTGTCACTGCCACGTCCAGTGCCTTTGAAAGGATCCCCCCTGCATGCTTCAGATCTCCCTTGCAAGTTTCGACAGACTTGCCGGTCTCCGCAACAAGAAGAGCAAGCTTAACGCTGTGCTCACACTCGCTGAGCAGTTCGTCCAGATCAGATTCTACCATCGCGGCACACTTTGAGCTCAGTCGCTTCAGAATGTTCTTCGAACGCTGTTTCAGTTTCAAATTGGACGCTTGGAGATCAACCATCTGTATAATTGTTAATTATCATCGCTTGTCGTGAATGTTTAGGCACTATAGTGCCAAGAGAGCCCATACCATGTTACCGTAAGTCTTTCCAGTTCGAATCATTGTGCCAGTACTGAGCATATTGAGAACCAACTTTGTCGCCGTTCCAGCCTTCAATCTCGTGCTTCCAGTAACAACCTCCGGGCCCGGAAGAGGTGCGATCAGAAAGTCCACATTTCCAGACATTCCGATCATAGAGGGTTTCGCGCAGACAACACCAATAGTGAAACATCCCAATCTCTTGCCGAACGCGAGACACCCAAGCACATATGGTGTACGGCCCGAACTGGCGATTCCAATGATGCTATCCAGTTCGGGATTGAGGTTAAGATTCCTCATGTCCTCTTCGCCAGCGTGCTCGTCATCCTCGGCACCTTCTTGGGCTTGTCGAATTGCCGCATCTCCACCAGCGATTAACCCGATGAACTGTTCACGAGGTGCTGCAAAGGTAGGTGGTATCTCCGAGGCATCCAATACGCCAAGTCTGCCGCTGGTTCCGGCCCCGACATAAATCACTCTGCCTCCTCGGCGCACGCGCAATGCCAACCCATCGATGGCACCTGCGATGGCGGGCAGGCACGGTGTAACACTCTCGGAAACTCTATGGTCGTCCGCATTAATGATGGTGCACATCTCCAATGTTGAGATGCGGTCGATATTGACGGTCCGGGAATTGACCCCTTCCGTCTGCAGATTAGTCAAATTGCCGAGATCCATACTTGTAGGTTGCTCTCTGTTTGGGGGTTTTTAAGTTCGACGGGATATGAAATATCGAATAGTCGAGCAGCTTTGTGCAAATCGCAGCAGACTGGAATATGTGCAGGCTACGTGCAGGAGAAAAGCTTGCTCAGATGTGATGTGACACTGTTGTTCTTGCAAACCCGATCTCGCAATGCCGGCGCTAACCAGCAAATTTACCGACATCCGATGAGCCAAGCCGATACCAAACTATTGCGGGGGGCGTTACTAGACAATGTTGCAGCGAGCCCCCCCTTCGTATTCCATGTTACAGCCTCACGCGCCACATGTGTTTCTAGGCGAACCCACTTCGGTTCAAAGAGATGTGTGGCCGTGGCGGTTTATGCACACTATGTTGCTTGTGTTCTGAGTGGCGCAATGAGAGACATTCCCATCGACGTAGGTGAAGCGTGGGAGGTGTTCGTTCAGCTTATGCAAATTCAAACCAAGGTTTAGCTAAAATTAGCCCAGAGTTGAGGCCTGTCAGAATATTGTACACTGTCCGACTGTCGACAAATCAGGTCACACTCACACAAGCAATCAAATTCTTCACTGGCACCTATCGCGTGGTATTTCTGGATCCATGGTCGGGCCTGACCCAACACGCGAGACGTGGAGAAGCTCGTTTTTCTTCCCCAGAAACCTGCCCAATGTGGAGTACGGCGGTACTGCGGCAATTGTGAAGTCTGGGTGCTCGGTTCCTCGACAAATGTTGATGATCAGAGATTAGAATGCATTGTCGTGAGTGGTCTAATTGGCTTGATAGTTCCCCCCCCACTTCAAATACCACGACATCTCAGGAATCTAGGGATTAGCGTCGTCAGGGTCGCAACCCGCACGTCCTCGAATTGCCCAGCCCACATTCAGGCCGCCGAATCGAACCTGAAAGCCCTTCAAAGATCGCCGTCTCCCCGGAATTTTGTGGTTTTTTGGTTTCCCCATCCCATCATCCCCGCCAATCTACAGCAACATGGAGGACGGCAACCGCGTGCAGGAGACGACTGGCTCGATGTCGTCGGAGCCACACAACAAACGCTCGACTTTGTACACCATTTATTCGAATTCTTGGTTCCAGATTCTGTTGATTAGTTTTATTTGTTTTTGTTGTCCTGGGGTGAGTCCACCAGCCACTTGGAGCGCAATTGTTCGTGTTTTGCGTGATGCTCATTCTCGTTATAGATGTACAATGCCCTCTCAGGACTAGGAGGATCTGGACAAGTCAACCAGGCTGTTGCTGCAAATGCCCAGGTGGCTTTGCTTTCTGCGACTGCTGGTACAGCGCTGTTTGTCGTTGGTCCAATCTTCAACCGCGTCGGCCCTCGCGTCTGTCTTCTCATCGGCGGCTGGACTTATCCCTTGTATTCCGGCAGTCTGCTCTGCTTCAACTGTAAGCCGTCCATTAAAACTTGAAGATATACTATGTGTTATCTATGACAACATGACTGCTAACATATTTGCTAGCTACTAATAATGGCTCCTTCGTCATCGCCGCCGGTGCAATCCTCGGTATCGGCGCATCCTTCCTTTGGGTTGCGCAAGGAGCCATCATGACGACCTACGTCCCTGAATCCCAAAAGGGTCGCGCTATCGCAGTTTTCTGGATCATCTTCAACCTTGGCGGCGGCGTCGGTTCACTCGCTAGTTTCGGTCTCAACTATAACTCCACCAGCGGCACTGTTTCCAACGGAACATACATCGCCCTACTCATCTTGATGGCAATCGGCTGGTTGTTGGGCGTATTTATTTGCCCACCCGCTGCCGTACGCGTTAAGCAGCTCCAGGCGACCCCCGAAAGAAGAGAAGAACTGGAAACAGACCCTGCTCGTTTCAGTGCGTGCGATCGCAGACTGGCGCGTGTTGTGCATGTTACCCCTGTTCTTCTCTGCAAATGTCTTCTACTCTTACCAGCAGAATGTCGTCAACGGAATGACCTTCAACATTCGATCCCGTTCGCTGAATGGCGCCCTCTACTGGATTGCGCAGATGCTGGGCGGTCTGATCATCGGTCTCATCCTTGATCTTCCTGGTTTCAGCCGTCCTACGCGTGCGCGTATTGCTTGGGTCTTCCTCTTCGTGACTGGTATGGCAACTTGGGGTGGTGGCCTGGCTTTCCAGAAGTGGTTCGATGAGCGTACAGCGCGGGGTCTGAAACAGGATATCGATTATACCGATGGGTCTACCTCGGTCGGTCCGATTTTCTTGTATATCTTCTACGGCACGTACGATGCCTTCTGGCAATCCTTCTGCTACTGGTTGATGGGTGCTCGGTCTAACTCTCCGGCTGTTACTGCTGTTCTGGTGGGCGCTTATAAGACTTTCCAGAGTGCCGGTGGTGCCATGGCGTGGCGCATCAATGCTATGGGTAAGCCAGCTATGACGCAGTTTGCCTTGGATTGGGGTCTATGTATGGGGTCGCTGGTTATTGCCATCCCCACTGTACTTGCAGTGACTTTGACCAGTGAGTCAGATGATGATATCAATGCGCAGCGCATGTCAAGCGATGATGAGAAGCCCCAGGCCCAATTGAAAGAATAATATGATCATGGAGGGGGTAATTTTGTCTGTTCTTCATCGCACCCCGTCGCATCCTTATACATGGAATCTTCTATTCACGATAATTGTACACATTCACCTGTCCAGTTTATATTCCTCCGGTCTATAGTCCGGTATTGTAGCCATCTCGGAGTTGCGCCGTGGTGATTGATAGCCATCCCACTTTCCCAGGGATGATATTATAAATTAAATTAAAGTAAATTAAGATAGTATCTAACTATATAATGCTTATTACTTCTCCCTTACCTGCAGAATCAATGATGGTGTTGCCAATCGCAATATACCACCCGTCTCATGGTGGTAACCAAGGTAGTCGTATACTTCAATTACCGAGCGGCAACTGGCCAGTTTATCCGCCGACTCCGCAGCTTCCTTTCCTCTTCACTTCCCTTTACCACCTCCTCTCTTCTTCTCATCCTCCTCAATTCCTCCCTCCTCCTCGACCTCCACGCCCACTCTCACAATGGGTCTCATCAGTCGCACTCTCAAGATTTCTGCCGCGGGTACGGTCGCCTCCATCGGTGTCTTCTTCGGCGCCACGCGCAATGACGTCTTCCAGCCCATGGACTCCTCCGATCCCATCTTCTCCTCGCCTTTCTTCCAAAAATATAACCCCAACCGCAACCCCACCCTGCATGATGTCTGCGTCCGTCGAATTGAGCTTTCCAAGATCGAGCCCTCCCTGTTGGAGAAGAAGGGCAAGCTAGTCGAGGCCTTTTGCGCCGGTGTCTGGGGCGGCATGGGTGAGTCGGTTCCTTCGCATTCGAATTGATACGCGTGCACAGCTAATCCGCCAATCTTCTCTCCTGTCTAGGATACATGGCTCAACGCGCATACTTCGCCAATAAATACCAAGGCCCCGAGACGGCCACCCACCTCTGGGATCGCAAGGACCTCCTCTCCAACACCTACGAGGTCGGCACCGTGATCACCGACCACTTCGAAGTCCTCGAGAAGACCGACGAATCTATCACCGTCCGCTGTGGCGATACCCCCCGACACCCCGACATCCGCAAATCCGACGGTCTCTTCGAAATCTCCGCCGTGGTCAAGCAGGAGGAAGGCATCGCGGAGTTCAAGCTGAAGAGCTGCTTCTACCAGGGCGAGGGCAAGGCTGAGGGTTCTCCAATGGGTCCCGTTATGACTTGGTTGCATCAGCAATATACCAAGCTCTGGATGGAGACTGCTATTCTGAAGAATGTTGTGAAATAAGAGTCCGTGGCTGAGGGCTTGCGACCATTGGTGTATATACATTTCCATTATGCTCTACGACTTGACACTGCTAGGTGGGAATGAAAGGAGTTCCCCTGGCCAGCCTGTGCCAAAAGGGACACAAACCTTTGTGTGGATTTCCCAGGTTATCGTGAAGGAAAAGAGAATTTCAATGTAGAGATGCGATGCGATCAAGAAGGAGACAGAAACCTCACTCGGCAATGTCATGTTCCACTGGGAGTAATCTAGAGCTCATTAGTACTTTGATTATTATTATCTATCTTCATTCAAGTTCAAGTTTGCAGCCAAGAAGCTATATCAGGGTGTTGTGGCAGATCCCGTGATATAATACTAATACTACTAGGAGCGCCGAGTATCTGCCGCAATATTCCTTCGTCACCCCACAACCTCCACAACCTCCACAATCACCCCCAGTTCGGACACGAGCCCTGCTGTGGCCATCGTTCTACCAGTATAGAAGTCGATTAATTACAAATCAATCACTTTCGATCCTCTACGGACATTCCACCCTCGGGATTCCCGAGCGGCGCCCTCCAACAGGCCCAACGATTCTCAACAGAACTGAACATATCCTCAAGGTTCTGCAAAACGATGGCAAATGCACGATCGTCAAATCCAATTCGGATGGTATGGAATCAGGAGAGACGTGCTTTGCTTCATCTCGACCATTTCCAGCGAGGACTGGGTCGGTACGCCTCGTCACCGACCTCGGGACGATCTCCACCAGGCGCAAAGAATGTCGGAAATCCCGGACATCTCTCCTCCCTATCCACATATTTTCTTTCTCACCGGACCCAATGAGGCCAGTCCCTGGCCAATCGTGCATTATTCCCTATTATCTCAACTACTTCGACTGTGGGGAAGCCCTCGTCACAGGCCGATCGTCTGGGGATATTTGAGGACCCAGCTTCGCCCCGTGCCGACTGGCTGATCGACTCTCCTTACTTGGTTCCGGGGTCGATAACACTTTATTCACGACGACCGATCATACAGCATGACAGATACTAAAGTGGAATCAAACCTATACTCAACATCCAATCATTTGGAGTCCAGGCCTGATCGGGATGGGCACGATGTTCCTTCTGTGGCGGACTTGAAGTCGACTTTGGACACAGCAGAAGAAGATCCAAATAACCCCCCAGGTAGATTCCCCATACTCAATCCGGGCGAGGCACAACTAACTGGTGTCTGTAGAACTGGTCTTTGACCGCCAAGATTTGCACATATCTGACCATCTGCTCCTTCACATTTCTCGCCAATACCAACTCCAGCAACTTTACCGTCGCGACCCAGGCAATCATCAAAGAATTCAACGTTACCCAAACCCAAGCTGGATCCTTGGTCTGTTTCAATGTCTTTCTTTTCGGCGTGGGGAATATCTTCTGGGTTCCGCTGATGCGGGTCGTCGGCAAACGTCCGGTTTACCTGGTCTCCATGCTGCTGCTCTGCATCATAAACGTATGGTCGAGTCGGGCCAGTAGCTATAACGAACTACTTGCATCTCGCATTGTCTCTGGATTTGCAGCGGCCGCGGCAGATGCCACCGTTCCGGCGGTGGTGGCCGATATGGTCGCAGCCAAAGACCGGGGCCACTACATGATGTTTTTCCACCTTGCCATGACAGCTGGTCTGTTTGTGGGTCCCATGATCAACGCTTTCCTCGTTCAGCAGCAGGATTGGCGCTGGATGTGCTACTTTATGGCAGTCGCTGTCGGGGTCATCTTTGTGGTCTCAATCTTTACTATTCGGGAGACTTCTTATCTCAAGCGACACCGAGATGAGAGTAAACGGACTCATCTTCAGTGGATGTCGTTGACTATCGGATACAACCGGGATGCCTCATTTTTCCAGACTCTGCTGGATATCCTGGGCAATGCTACTTACCCACCAATTCTCTGGTGTTCATTCACTATCGGTATCTCCGTTGGATGGTGAGTAGCCTCAATATCATATCATGTCTACCCTTTTAACATTGGTTTAGGAATATTGTCGTTCAACTAACCTCCTCTCGGACTTTTACCAAACCGCCTTATAACTGGAAGCTAGGGAGTGAGGGTCTTTTCCTGCTGTCGGGGTTCATTGGCGCAGTGTTGGCCTTTTATATCGGTGGTCGACTAATCGATGTCGTCTCGTCCCGAAGTACCGCACGACATGGCGGCGTCCGTATGCCCGAGTATCGCCTACCTGCTATTATCATCCCCGGTGTCATTGGACCAGCTGGGATTCTTATCTTTGGACTCTGCATTGCCCACAAAACACATTGGATCGGCCCCGCATTTGGATTTGCCATGCAGGCCTTCGGTCTCGCCGCCATCTCAAACGTGGCTGTGACATACTGCCTGGATTCGTACAAACCGGTATGGCATGATTAATACTCTCTCCTCGGTTGCATTGAAATTAACACTTGACAGGTAACTGGCGAAGCCCTGGTTATTATCTTCGTTATTCGGAATACTATTGGCATGCTGCTATCTCTATATGCCGCGGATTGGATCGAGAAGCAGGGCCCTGCACCTGTGTTTGGTGAAATGACGGCGATCCAAGTGGTGAGCATTCTATTTGCCATTCCGCTCTATGTTTGGGGCCGTCCGCTGCGAGACTTCACCTCTAGATATGGACCGATGAAACGATTTCAGACCGCTTAGGCAGATCATTTGTCATTATTTTTGTGAACTCGCTTATTGGGTAGTAGTACTCCAAGATCTCTTTCAACAAATATCATGAATTTCGGTAGTACTAGTCGTTCAAGTTGGCACTGCCAGTGGGCTTGGAGTATAGGAATCGTTTCAGTATCTGCGTAGCATAGATAGCATACGTGACTCTGAGTCGTGAATATCGTTTGTTCCCGTAATTCCCAGTCTTCCCTAGTAGCTCAAGAGGAACTCAACAGAGGTTTTCTAGAGACACTAGGTTAATTTCTTGACTCAGTATAGGGATCATATGGGGGAGCTGGTATATCCTGCAGGGGTACCTTGGACCCGGATGAGGCAGCTTCATACCTTCTGCGCCGATAGCAAAAGAACCTTTTGTTAAATGGGTCGTTAATTTCAAGGTATCTTGAAGGATTGCATACAAATTTCAAGCTTACCAGACTCTAGCAGCTAAAGAAGCAAGAAAGGGAACCCCAAATCTCCTTCCTATTAATAAAAAACATACTTAGATTTACTGGGCTTGCTTGGCTGTAGGAACTTATTAAACATAGTAGTCTCTATGTACTTTTGTGAAGAAGCAGTTTAGGTCCGTCGTGTGTACTCTGAACTGGTAATTAGCTAATTAAGATATACCGAACAAAACTCCATAAGGACTTAAACAAGTAAACTCAAGTGTTCGATACCAGGCAAGCACTGATTTGAATGATATCGCTGACTATATTATATTTAATGCTTAATTGCTGCCAAAGACTTGCAAATTGACTCTTAATTTCAAGGGACATCGCGGGTTTGCTGGGCTTTTTCTCTTTGTATGGGTCACGATTGTAGGACCTGATGATATTTAGATTTGTATCGAACAGGGGACTGGTTGGGCGATATCGGTGCTTTCGTGGTGTACTTGCGAGCTTCGTTTATGGATTGGACTGGAGAATTGGGCTCCATTGTACCCTGAAAGGGTTGATAACGTTGGAACCCAGAAAATGGTGTCTTTTATATGCACATAGAAGGTCATGATATTGGCGAAACCGATGTCAGTTGAACACATGCACTGGAAGTATTTCCTCAACTCCACAGCGGGATCCTGCTTGTAATCGTCGCATCATGCAAAGTAAGCAGAGATTGGATCTATTGAAGACAATTATTGTTATTATACATAATTCATGGTATTTCACACACAGCGTTAAACGCTCAAGGATCATCCATCAAGAGTTGCAAGGCGAATGGCTTTCTCAACATCGCGCTTTCGGAACGCTGGTCCGCGACCGAGACAGATAGGGCCGAGGGAAAGATCTACAACAAGGTCAGTAAATGTATGGACAAGAAGAAAAAAAGAAACATTGATCTCGGCATTACTCACATTGAGTGAAACTCGCTGCGTTGAGCTGCGGGGACGAATTAAACCGGGGACTGGAGGGGGGCGAGCTCGGGTCCTGAATACGAATCCCCCGCTGCTGTAGCAGCCTTTGCACACCACTCGCATCCATCCACTCATCAGCACCCGATTCATTGACAATTTGCCACGCTCGAGAGGATACGGTGAGTTGTTCAGGCGAGTAGCTGTTCCTCCTTGAATTGAGAACGTTTGTACACAATTCGACCGTGTCTCCCATGTCGTCGTGCATGGTGGCGAAGAATCCGAAGATGAAGCGGTTGCGCTCGTCGATGGTCAATCGTTTGCCGAAGATTGCTTTGACCCTTGGATCGTCTCCAGATGAGCTTGTTAATAGATAATATCCAGTCTCGCAGCATTGTCGGACCAGACGGTGTGAGAGCGACCAGCAGCCTTGCTTTAAGAGGAAGTTGTCGGGCGATGCTATGGTCGAGAAATTCAAGGCGGGATAAGGGATGGATGAGAAGGGGATATTCGGAGACGACGAGACTATTCCGAACGGTAGAATTGCTTGTTCTTGGAAGGGTGGCGTGGGGGGGGAGTTGTGACAGTTCAGCCCCTTGAGCCGCGAGGTCCGACGAGGACTGGAAAGCGTCACCGATAATTGGCAACTTGAATGAATCAAGTTGCGTTATGGGCGGATTGTAAGTTGAGATTATATCTTGTGTATCGCTGAGCGTGGGAGACGTCGATCGCAATACGTCCGCCGGGGCTGCAGGTGCTTGTTCGGCCTCTTCGCAGCCACTTTTGGCAAGCGACACGCATTGCTGTGTAACTTTTTGCAGAGCAGCTGTGACACGAGGCTGATTTTGAAGAATCCCAGCCTCGAACAGAAGACTACTGAAGGAAAGGAACGACTTGCTGAGCTCTTCGATGCCCGACTCGAGTTCCTGTACGCGAGATTGCAGATTGACGATCGTGGTCTCTTTTCTCTTGCGATATACTTGCTGCGCGACGCGAAGCTGCTTTCGACGTCTCTGGATTCCTTGAGTCAGTTCCAAACTTGCTCTGTAGTTGCTCGGGATGTACCCACCTCGGGAACTTGCTGATCGTCCGCCACAGCTCGTGGCCGGCCTCTCTTGCGAGGCGCGCGCGCGTCAGTCATTGCTTCGATCATCGTGTACTGCTTTTGAGGCCTTTTCTTTATCTTGAAGACATGCAGTGATGTAATGGATAATCTGAGAATGCGAAAAGGACGTGACGGGGTGGGCGTCGGGACTGTTGAATAATCGAAAAATCGGTGGATCGCCATGATTGGCCCGAATTCTCTGCCCAAAGATTATTGCTAGGCGGCTCCAAGGAGTTTTACTGTACAATACGGATGGCTCGTTTGTTACGGTTTATGCAAGACATTTCCTTGACTGACCCTAAGCTAAGTTAGTTAAATAACCTATTGGCTTAATTATTAATTTGGCACCGCTACTACTACTCCCATCAGATCAGATATTGGGCCTTTGCGTCTGGATATTTATTCATATATCTTGGTGGGGTAATGGCTAACGGCAGATCCTCAGATTCTAATTTCAAACGAAACACACCGGCAGTCATTTGTTATGAATTGTGAATAACTTATGGGAAGCATACCCAAGAGAGGTAAAAAAAAGAACATACTGCTAATTTTAACCCGCAGATCTCGAACCTAAAAAGATATTGATGATACCCATTGCATCATCCGGTCGGTGTGTTGTGGTAGACAGGTCTGCTTAACGATCACGAGAGACGCAAAAAGGGCAAATAATTCCAAAGTCGTCGGGGATCCTTTGGATCGAAGCTTAGCGTGTAGAATTAGGAATAAGCTGTATAGTCGCCGAAAGACCATCACCAGCTCACGAGTTACAATCAAGAATCGAGGCTCATTGTGGTCTCCTTCAGCTCCGTCTTAAAACTTGAAGCATGAAACATTTTATATGTCGATTTGATGTCTCGGAAGAGCTCGCCTGGGTTGAACAATGCGAGCCAAGCGTAAATTCCCAAGGGACCACCCTGATACCGCTTTACGCGGGGGCGACCGGTCTCACCGTTGACTACAGCGAGGTACTGCTGGGAATCGCCAGAACGTTTAACGTTCATTTTCGTGTAGGACTTGATGGAATAGGCGTGGTAGAATAGAAATGCAAAGGGAACCACCTGTAGACAGATAATCAGGGTAGGCAATCCAATGATGATGTCTGCATAGCTCAGGGTATCAGAGGGCTTGAGGGTGCCGGTGGCATCAAGAACCATAAACACGATCTGTTTGATTGTCAGTGGCTTGACACGCTTTACATTGAAAAGGGGTTAGTCTTTCTGACCTGCTCTAAAAACTCAAGACCAACAACAAGCTTGAATGCCAAGAGCTTCATCATTGGCTTCTGTTCTTGCATGTGAGATTTTAGGTTACCGTGGAACCTGAGGATATTGATCATTGCCATGCCGAGCGATATGATTCCAATGATAGTGATCTAATATTCGGGCCGTCAGATTTGAATACACTGTCAAAATATACACCGGGTGTACTTGCCCATAAGTGAGCGAAATTGGCTTTGTTACCTTCGAGGCAGTAAATTCCCAGTGCTTGTGTGATGCTCTGAGCAATAGCAAGAATAAATGAGACGATTGGATACTGCAGAACAAAGAACCAGGTATACTGCGCGCGCAGAAAGTCAGATGAATCTCCTGTTGTCATATTGGTTTCGAATTACCAACCTTCAACCACGACAAGCCGTCCGTCGTTTTGGTTGTGCTGTATCTCTTTGGAATTCTCAAAGATGCAAAGAACTCAGCTCTGTGTCGGTCGTTTGGTGTCACAAAGTCACAGAGTAACATGAGAAACCAATACAAAGCAATACCTTGGAAAACCTTCGTCCATCCAACCAGGTATACATATGCGTTGGGAAAGCATATTGAAAGCAATGAATAGACCGTATATAATGGGAACAACGTGGCGATTCTCATAATTCTTGAATAGATTTCGGTTAGTATTTCCAGTAATCTAATCATTCCAGGACAAGGCTTATTAAAATTACTTGACCTGTTCATTTGGATCACTTAGATGCGTTGCATGTCGACCCATAACCACGAATATCACCAAACAAGTGATACCCGTGCAAGCGCCGGAGAGTATCATATTGAATTGGTGAAATGTGAAGTCCCCGACAAAGGTTTCAGATGCATCTATTCAGGAAGATAATCAGTTTATTGAGTTCGGAAGACCATCGAGGTTAATTGCTCACCAGGGACTAGATGTGCCGGCATCGGGCAAGTTGGCTTGGCTTTCTCCATTGTTATCCTCGATGACCGGGACAGATTTGTTTTGGTCAGTGTTTTATAAAGGTGGAGGTTCAGTAAAAGTATGAATTAGTCTTGAATAGGAATTATTCAAGGTGAGTCGGTTGTATGGTAATTTGAGAAAAACAGAGAGATAGACCTGGCTTTTATATCCATGAGCTACTGCGAACTGAAGTTGCGTCGCCCCATTGAGTCTCAGCCTTGCTGATATTTTTAGGGTATGATATATTCCGAATACTCCACAAATGAAGTCAAACAGCCCTCCAACATGGCTCTCCGACTCTGCAGCTGGACGTCATCAGCCCAACTAGTAGATAAAGCCTCGCGGATTCCACTCCGAATGGGGAAGAGGAGGTATAGAAAGTTTCTAAAATTCAGACATTCTATTGATCGACCTACACGAGTACTGCCCTTGTGGTGGGGGCTATATCTGGCGCGCTAGGTGATTTGTTGTGTATACGAAGCGGCACTTTCAGATGGGTCAAACATCTGATTTACCTCAAAGAGATTAGTGTGAGCGGGAACAGGACCCTCTACGCTAAGTATATCTAAGCCAATCATATTTCTTCCATATTTAGTCTTACATGGCTGTGACCAGCCAGACGGCATCTGGTATACTCTTTTCAGCAAGTATATGTAGATCAGTTTAGGTCAGTGGCTTCTCCCGCATGCTACGTAGCCAAAGCCTGGTCTGTGGGGCCGCTTGGGGACCCGTGGCGGGTTTCAGGGCTGTGAACGACACAACTCATTCCTGACATCAATTCGACAGCAAAGGGACTTAATATTTCTTCATCCCTGCCCATGGGCCGGCGACTTGTGATCGGTGAGTGTAGGCACGTATAGGTGCATACATTCGCGAATTTAACTTCCACTGTTATTCGTAGAAGCTGAAATTCCGTAGGGGTGTAGAGAAGTTACAAGAATTACTAGTATTCAGTCTATGGCCGAGGCTTATAGCGTCACGGCTTCCCGTTTAGTATTGTGGCATGCGTTGACGGAGCTAACTTTGCTGTTTCAATGTATTCAATGTAGAAACAGTCAACCCAAGCACATTCTCCGGATCAAACCTCGACTTTAGAACCTTCAAAACTTCTATCCTAGATCCCTAAATCTTTTCAAGGTATTCCTCCGTTGAGTCCGCCTGAAGGTGAGAATTCTATAGCGAAATGTAGCCCGTTGGGAGAATATAACCCGGAGACGCCTGCAGAACATCATCTGCAACGCCCACTGCCCAAGCCTCTGCCTCAGACTGCATGCTAGTCTAGTTTGAAAACCCAAGGGTCTCGAGCACGAAATGTGGATCCCGCGCCTCAAAGATCGAAGCAACCTGAGAATTCGTCCATTTTCCGCGGATCTGGTGAATGGACATCATTGTGCCGGGATTGTTTAGCAATTCAGCCTACCGCGCCCGATTGCTTCAGCAGTTTCCGAAGAAATCACAGTCACATTATGCGTAAGAGCGGAGCCATATACTCTCGACGGTACGTGGGCACATCCGGTATTGTTGTTGGAACAATGGCGTTCATCATAACAGGACCAAGGGCAGCAATTTTCCGGCTCCAGTACTGACCTCCTTCAAGGTCACCGCTACTCCAACCGAATCTAATGGCAAAAGCGCGTCCTTGAGGGCCGTTGAATATAGTTTGTTGGAGAATCAACTCGACGGGGATATCCTCTTCCTCAAGTTTTCGATGCTCGGCATTATACTATACGAAGGTTTTACAGAATCTCCAATAGCAATAATAATGAATTCAACTTCGTGTATGTTCTAAAATAATACAAGTGCGTCCTGCCACAAAATGGCAAGCGAACTCTCCCATCAAACGAGTGACAAGGCGTCAAACAACACCATAGTGGAAAATCCCCAAATCTGCTGGGTCATAATCTCTCAGGTGACAGATCACCTATGATAAACCTATTTAGGCAAGGGGGAATCCGAGCAGAGAGAGACCAGTGGGAGTAGGGACTGCCTTTCCAGTAGAGGAGGGGGTGACAGAAGGAGTGGCAGAGGAAGCGACAGGAGTGAAGCTGGGAGTGAACTTTGGAGTTCCGGAAGGCGCAGTAGAAGGGGTAGCACTCCCACTAGGAGTCGCAGGGGTGCTAGTAGGAATAGGGAGATCGCGCTTCTGGGCTCCAGCAGAGGCGAGGGCAGCAGCCACGGACTGGGCATCCCCAACCAGCGAGGGGAGATCAGTAGGAAGTGTAAGCGAGCCGTCGCGCTTCTGGGCGCCGGCAGAGGCCAGAGCAGAGCCGATGGATTGGGCGTCTGAGACCAGCGAGGGTAGGTCCGTCGGGATTGACAGGGTCTCGCCGCGCTTCTGGGCACCCGAGGAGGCGAGCGCAGCTGCGACAGATTGGGCGTCGGAAACGAGGGAAGGGAGATCGGTGGGGATGGAGAGATCCTCGCCGCGCTTCGCGATCACGGAGGCTGACCCCGAACCATAAGGTGTGGATGAGGGAGGGAGGCTGGCGGAGGAAGAAGCGAATGGGTTGGGCAGAGGAGGGTCACTCGGGGTTGCGCTGACAATGCTGCTCGGGGTACCACTGGGAGTACCACTGGGAGTGCGCGAAGGAGTGGGAAGTCCAGAGCCAGAGGCATAGACGGAGGTGCCGTTAGAGTTGAACGGGGCAGCCAGGGCAGAGCCCGAGAGGGCCAGAACAAAGGTAGCGACGGAGGTCTTCATTGTGAATAGATTTAGAAAAGATGTAGTTTGTCAAAGAGTGTTGTCTTGTAGAATAGAAGAGTTGATCTGAAGAGAGTTGATCTGAAGAGAGTGTTGGTTGTTTGATGATGAACAAAGCTAGACGGTTTCGATGGGTGCTTTATATCCTTTTCCAAGTGATACTGTCGGTCACGAACGATCTACTTGTTCATAATCCCAAAAATGAGTGAATCGTTCGCCGTTTAGCCAGATCCACCTCCATGGGGTCTCCACATCGACTGTTGCTTATCGTAGGGAGTGTTGGGGACATTCCCTCTGATTGGATTTGTCTGGCCCAGGGCAAGGAGATCACCGGGTGTCGGTATCGGTCGATTCCAAGTTCCACGATATCGATGGTATGGCGCCATCTAGGCGAAAGTTAATCGATGGCTTAGTGTAGATCATCTACCTTGAGTAGAAGCGTGTCTGGGGTCAACCGATGGTACAAGGTACAGTTTCCTGGAAAATAGTTGAAAGTCTGCGCGAATTGTCGACTGCCGGTCCCCACAATGGTATTTAGGTTTGTCGTTTCAGAGCCATTATTCAGTCACGACAGGGAAATAGAGTGGCAAGGGGAGAGAGAACTTGGTGGAGAGGGCTCACCACGAGGGTTGATAAGGATAAAAAAGCTGGACGCATTTGGAATTAAGCCCGACTGCGAAAGTATTGTGATTGGTTGAGGCATGGATGTAGAGAAATCAAAGCCTGGCTCACCAGGGACTATGCCAGGAACTTTTTTCGGTGCCGATCGACAATCCCTGTTGATCACCGTTGGTGAGCATTGAAATCGCCGGATTTGTGCATACAACCGATATAGCCATTAATGGTCCGCGTATCAAGGTTGTGGATGTGCATGAATTCTCCGCCGATGAACCACGGTCTGCTCGGCTTTGCTCCACACCAGCAAAATGCATTCCTTCTCGTAGCATGTTCGAGGCAGGGCCGATTCATGGCCAGGTCGGCAATTCAGATTACACACGACATCCGTGACCGTTCTTGCTCAGATAATGCACATGGCCACGTCAGTTTGAGATCTCCGTGCAAGGCATAATGATGGCCCACTGCCCCTTCGAAAAAGGATCGACGGTGGCGGTAGGGTTCCCGAGGCCGAGGCCGATGCGATAGGAACGGCACTCGGCACTAGAATACCATTTCAGCCCGAAGGATGGTCACATATCGGTATCCTTGTCGATTGGTAGATGCTTGAGGGCATTTGATGTAAAGTGGGATCATCATGCCTTGAGAATTGCAGTCACAGATAACAGACTCGAGGCACTGCGAATAGTTTGATAGAGATTTTCTAATCTTGCATGCCGAATGACTATTTAGGTGGATATCTCGCTGTGTGTTGTGTAAAGCATTAAGAGCCCTGCCAGTGGACGTTCCCCATCCTTCGGAATGCGTCCCCAGGTGGGACTTGGAGTAGAGTGAACCCCCTGCAGGAATTCTGACGTCGCCAATCTGGAGGAAACTCCATATTCAACTTGAACTCAACCCTAATGTCCAAGGATCGACCAGTTACGACGGTCTCCGTCGTATCCTGTGGCATAGACGAAGTGGCGATTCAAGTTATTAGATGGGCTCACGATGCCTCTAGCCAAACCACTCTTGCATCTTCGATGCAGATTAATTGAAGGTACCAAGGACATCTTCCAAGGTTGTCGGCCGAAAGGTCAGAGACCGCAAGCCTTGTAACATGACTCGGATGAGGTCGATTCGTTCGTAGTCTATTCTTTGCGCACCCCCAACCCCTAGCAGGATTCTGATGTATTTGGCTACTTTCGAGAGTTGTGAGAGAAATTAATCCATTAGTCCTTACGGATATTATCGTAATTCACCAGAGCTAGTATACACTGGTGACTCTATTTATTCATGGTTCAGCGCCGATCACTGATTCGTGGTCATCATGGGACCTCCAGCAAAGGAGCTCAATTGCGGCGAGTAACCTTGACCCACTGAGGTTCAAGGTTATCGCCAATGGCACGGCGGGCCTCCTTCTCCAGCTCGCGGTGGCTAAGGTCGCCGCGCTTGGAGATCTTAGAAGCCGAGTCCTCACGCGACAGCTGCACGTGCAGGTAGACAGCGGCTTTCTTGCCAGAGAACATAGCGTGTGGCACGTTGGTGCTACCGTCGCTGTTGGCATCTCCGATGGCGTACACGCCGAACTCACTGGCACGCATGCCGCTAGTGTCGACAACGATCTTCTCGTCGGAGACGTTGAGACCCATCTTGTAGGCCAGGTCGGTGCGCTGGGCAGTGTGGAAGTTCGTGATGAACGCACCACGCTCGACGGGCTCACCCTCGGTGAAGTGGACCAGGAACTTATCATACTGGGCGTCGAGAGTCTTGTTCTGGTGGACAGCACCATCCTGAATGCGCTCAATTGAGGTGATGGTGCGGTTGTCAATCTTGACGTTCCACGCCTTGAGCTGCTCCTTCCAGTCATCGTGCGAGGCGGTGGCTTGGGCTTCACCCTCGGGGTTTTGAGTTCCATTCACAAACGCGGTGATATCAGAGAAGAGGGTGTTGGTCTCCAAAACACTTCCGAAGACGTCTGACAGGTTACCCAGGACACCCAGAGGTTGATCACGGTGCTAAAAAGAAAAAGTAGTCAGCAAAGCTACATCCGAATGCTTCAATTTGTATATATATATGGAACTTACCTCCCAACCGTCGCACCACGGGCACCACCAGATACCCTTACCGAAGCCCTCCTGAAGGCCAGGAGTATCGGGTAGAACATCACGTAGACCAGTACCAAGCACAATTTTGCGAGCAGTGTAGTTCTTTCCGGTAGCATCGGTCACGGTGAAAGCAGAGACATCGTCGGTACCGGTGGAGGTGATAGACTTGACCGTGCCGTTCTTGAAGTGGGCCGAGGGGTACTTGGAGATCTGCTCTCTGGCAAGGCCACGGAACTCGTCAGGGGGAGTACCTAGTTTGGTCAGCGGGGTGGATTTGGAGAAAGCTGTCAGATCGGGGAATTACCGTCATTGCCAATGACATCGTGCATGTTCCGCGTGGGGCCGTTACGGTAGCGGTGGTCATCAAACAGCAAGGCTGAACGACGCACGCGCGAGACACCACTCAGGGCACTGAGACCAGCAGGGCCTCCACCCACAACGATGACATCGTAGTCGGTCTTGGGGATGGCCTCGGCGGAAGCAGCCAGTAGGGACAGGGAAAGAGAAAGGAGGGATGCGACCTTCATGGCGACGGCTTTGATCGAGGGTGATGGAAGACAATTGGAAACCTCGAGGACACGCGTGACAGAGAAAAGACAAGAGCCACGGGGATCAGCTGGTGGAGGCAAGTGCCCTCTTATGTATAGGGGTGTGGATATAGTTTGAGGGTTGCCGGGTGACTGGCAGCGACAACCCAGTGAAAGCTGGGCATCTTGCGCATCGTGGGCCGATCAAGATCTCGACTGGGAGATGTGGAGGAGAATTGGCCGGACTTGCAGGAATCATGCTCGCCGGAGCTAAACGCGGTGCACGATTGTCGGGATCGGCAACCCTTGCGGGGCGGGTGGTGGAGCGACAGAAAGAATTGGGGACCAAGAATCAGGCATTCGATGACAGCGACTGTACGGAGTTCTTGGACTCTCGGTATACAGAGAGTACATTGTGGTCAATTGTGGTATCTGAAATGAAGCGTAATGCTGGTGGGGAGAAGAGGAAGTAGAAAGTCACATGTTGAGGTCATGTGCTTTGTGTTTATGTTTGTGTGTTCACAGGGAAAGAGCGAGGGTCCTACTAACTACTGTAAAGACACTCGGGGAAGGCGCGACCTGCGAACTGCGATCGGCACTTAGTCTTGGCATTCGCCAATCACCTGACTCTTCCACCCCTTCCTCTTTTCTCTTTTTCTCTTCTACATCTACTCTCCTCCATTATTTTCTCCTCTATCTATGTTACATTTGCATTCTTGTACGGAGTATGGGAAGGAACATTCTGCTGTCTCGTACTTTGTGCGACCAGCACGCCATCTGCGGGCACCATCTCAGCTCTATCGATAGTTCGGTGGCGCCGCATCCCGTGGTGGAGTCCCGAACCAGCCCGCTCCAATCGCCACGAACACACGATTCTGCAGAATGAGATCATGAGATCAAAAATGGATAGAGTGGAGTGAGGATGGAAGACGAAAGCAAGAAAAAAAAAGCGTGTTTTGATCCCGATCAGTATCTACATACGGAGTGCAATATGTACATATGCTAATCTATGTACTCACGGGGCTGGCACTATCGACCCATCCACCCACCATCCACAGTCAAGATTTCTCCACTGACGTACGCGCTTGCTCGACTCGCCAGATACACCACCGACCCCTTGAAATCCTCCGGATCCCCCCAACGCCCCGCGGGAATTCGTGCAAGAATGCTGGCCGCCCGCTCCTTGTCCTGAATAAGAGCCGTGTTCATGTCGGTCGCGACATAACCCGGTGCAATCGCGTTCACATTAATCCCCTTGGATGCCCATTCGTTTGAGAGGGCCTTGGTTAGTTGGGCAACACCTCCCTTGGCCGCCGCGTAGGCAGGTACTGTCAGACCGCCTTGGAAGGAGACTAGCGAGGCGACGTTGATGATGCTGCCGCGGGAACCGGATTTGTTGGGTGGCCGAGTCAACATGTAGGCTCCCACATCGCGGCAAAGGGTAAAGACGGTGGTGAGATTGACTTGGAGAACCTGCAATAAATCCAGCATTAGCTCCGGTTCGAGTTGAGCTGACAGCAACCAAATACTCACCTCATCCCAGTCTTGTAGTGGAAACTGGTGGCTTGGATGCCGCCGCTGTATCCCCGCGCAGTTCAAAAGGATGTCGATATCGTGCCCATCCTGGGTTACCTTAGGTACTAAGGAGGAGATGGATTCTTGCGAGGCAAGGTCCGCCGTGTAAATTGTCGCTTTTCGTCCAAGTTGTTCGATTTGCTGCTTGGTACTTTGGTTGCTAGTATCTCTCTGCGATACGTTAGCCTTTTATTCTCGGGGCCTGCGATTTTCGCATCAAGGTCTTCTTACTTGGATCAGCACAATGTCTGCACCCGCCTCCGCCAGCGCGATGGCCATGGCCTGGCCGATTCCTCGGGTGCCGCCCGTAATCAATGCCGTTCTACCTGTAAGTGAAAAGAGATCCATGGTGCGGTTTGTGTGCGTTGGCTTCACGGGGAGAAGTGCGATCTTCTATATACCTCGCGCCAAAGTTCACCGAGCCCCCACGCCCACCCCGCAGATTTGAGGGGGAGGGTGGGGGTTGGGGTTGTCGAGCTGACGAGGGACGGACTATTCCACCGAAAGTCGAACTACATGTCAGAGATTGGGGACATCTCATGCTTACAAGGATCGAGACGAGACAATCTGTGGTTCCTAAAGCCTGAGCAATTGAATCTCGGCATCCAGCTTACGCTAATTGATTGACTACCCGTGGCTGCTACTACTAACACCGAGCTTGGATGTAGAAAAATGGCCATCTAGCAGACCTTGAATTTAACATAGCTGTATATACTCTATTACCACTCGCGAATCGACCCATCCGGCCCGTGGAACTCCTTTGGCTGCCAGGGCTCAGTCTCCTTACTAATTCGGCGGACCAAATCCTCATCAATCTCAATTCCAAGACCTGGCTTTTGAAGTGCATCCACATATCCGTCCTTGATATCAAATACCGTCTTATCGATGAGATAGCTATTTAGATCGATATCTCCCGCCTCAATATTGTAGTGCATACCCAGTGACATCTCTTGAATGACAAAGTTGGGCGTGGAAATGGCCACCTGCATTGATGCCGCAAGGGCGATAGGACCAAGAGGGCAGTGTGGCGCGATAGCAACATCGTAAGTTTCAGCCAGTGTCGCAATCCGCTTTGTCTCAGAGATTCCGCCGGCGTGCGCGATATCAGGCTGAAGAACGTCGACAGAGGAATCTTCGAGGAAGCGCTTTACGTCCCAGCGGGTATAAAGACGTTCTCCAAAAGCAATTGGGATGGTTGTATAGTTTGAGAGCTGCTTAATAGCCTCGGGGTGCTCGCAGAGGAGTGGCTCCTCAATGAAGAGAGGCTGGTAGGGTTCTAGAGCTTTGGCGAGCTGCTTGGCCATAGGTCGGTGTAGACGACCGTGGAAATCGAGTCCAGCATCTAGGCCCAGGGCCTTGACTTGCTTCAGACGGTCGACGCAGGATTGGAGGGCAGCGGGGGAGTCGAGCCAGTTGATGTCTTCGGTGGCGTTCATCTTGACACACTTGAGTCCTTGGGCAATGCGAGCCTTGCTAAGAGGTGTTAGAACAACCGATGCATCACTTGCACAGCAGGGAATACTCACGCAGCAGCCTCGACGTCGCTGGGTCGATCACCTCCAATCCAGGCGTAGACCTGCACCTTGGATCGCACCTTGCCGCCCAGCAGCTGGTAAACGGGCACTCCCAATCGACGGCCCTTAAGATCCCATAGCGCGATGTCAATTCCGGCCATTGCAGACATGAAGACAGGGCCACCGCGGTAGAAGCCGAGTCGCCAAATCAATTGCCAAATGTGCTCAATGTCACTATCATTCGTCAACCAAAAGGATCCAGAAGATAAGGGCTCGCGAGGGTGACAACTGACTCTGCCTCCAGCCCAACAAGACGAACGATGATCTCGTCCAACGCGCCCTCGACGGCCAGAGAGTGACCTTCGAGGGTTCCTTCGCCCCAACCAAACTTGCCTTCATCGTCAGTAACCTTGACGAAAAGCCAGCGGGGCTTTACCCGGAAGTATTCGATAGACTTGATCTTGGCCATGGTGCAGCAGTTTAGTTGGGTTTTAGAGAAAATACGATCGCGGGGAAAGGATCCAGTATATGAAGCTTCCCCTCTGTTTTTCTCACGCGTTTCCCCTCCATTGGCATCCCGCGACATCCCACGACATCCCACGCGGGGGTACACATCGCGGAGAATGGCGAGGGAGATACGCAAATGCGGAGAAGCTCCGGAGTTGAGCCGAGGGTTTCCCCACGCTTTGCCGTGGCAGAGATGATTGGTGGAAGAATTCAGCCCCAGGAAGCTGGGCAGCGTCATGAATTTGGGACCTGGAGAGGTAGATGATTCGTATTTGATTATCTCCTATTGAAGATCTAGACTACAACTTGTTAACTTGGTTTATTTGACACAGGTCGATGTGGTTTAACATAAGCTATAGATCTATAATTCCAGGCAGATTTCACCCTATTAATACACCTTCGATGACACTTATAGATCAATAGATACGTGGAAATACAAGTTCCCCTTATCCGTCAGGTCACTGAATGTCGTGTAATCTAACTAGAACTGACGCACGTCGTTTGAAGAACTCACAGAATCTTAGGTATGGCCTTAAATGAGGAGCATTCCTATAAAGCTTGACATAAAAGATCAAATTTCGCAACTGTTTACCCTTGGAACCAAGGGTCATCAAGAATTTGTCTCGCTGATGCTCTTGCAGATGGCTCAAAACACAATAGCTTCCCAATAATTAGTCCTAGCTTCGAAATATCGTCTCTTGTCAAATCGGGGTCATGCGGGCCACCGAAGTACAGTTCTTCCAGCCATTTCTGTAAATTTAGCCCGGTGTCTTCGTCGCTTGATCCATCGTTCATCGTATCCAAAGTCTCTCGCCATCTTTGAGGTAGATCGTCGCTTGCCATCTCGCACATTTGACCGATGAGAATCGGAGGTGTTATCAAGAATGTATCGAATGGCGGTTGGCCCATAAAGAGTTCAAAAATCTGCTGATCTATCAGTAACTGCCGTACGGTATTCACCCCAATCATTCACCCACCATACAACCCATACTCCATAGGTCAACACGATGATAAATGCTATCTTTGAAAAGAACCTCCGGTGCCTTGACAGGTAACGGATTGTGCAGCGTTTGGGGACCTGCGGTGGGTAAAAATGATTGCCCAAAATCAATTATTTTGATTGTCGGAGCCGAATTCCAAAGTTGGTTCAGATGTGATGTCGGCTTCACAACGTATTTTGGAATACCGGGCTCTAGACTATTCCCGTCATGTCTTCGGATATGCCCAATCTCTGGCTTCCCTAGCATCTCCATGAATTGTTCTTCGGTGAGATTGCCTATATATGGCAAAGTAAAGGCCAGATTGCGGGTATGTAGATCTTTCTTAAGTAAGAATTGCTCCAGATATTTCGAGAATGGGGCTTACCTCCATGTCCAATACCATTTTGGTGCAGTGTATCAAGCCCGATTAGGCTCTGTTTTGCAATGGCTTTGGCAAGTTTTCCAGGTAATCTGCCGCTAGGAAAGTGTGTATCAATTGTATCCGGAATATTTGGGCCTAAAAGCTCATAGACCATACATTGGTGACATCCATTCGGGCTCTTTAGTTCGAAATTATCAAGCAAATATATCATGTGTTTCGGACGAGGGTAATGAGATGCCAACTCCTGCATTATTTGGAGCTCTCTTCTTTCTCCATGTGCTGCTTCTGAAACAGATAATTTGACAGCGACATAAGCCCCTTCCCTATATATTTCCATTCTCCGTTAGCAGGACCCTTCGCAAAATATGATGCTGTACAACCTTTGATCTCTTGCCGCCCAAACTGTCGAGTATCCACCCCATCCCAGCTTATGCAGTACCTTATATCGCCCAGATTCCAGATTTTCTCCCAGAGTAACTGGGTAGTAGCCGCCTCGTCCATAGCGATGAAGTGGTTCCGCGTCAATAGTAGATGTATGAAGGGGTGGGTCCAGTTGGCTGGAGTCCGAGTGGGTGGATAGGGGCTTGGAGACTATGGATTGACGAGAAATGCTTCTCAAGGGGAACTTCAAGCTACGCCTCGAGAATATCCAGGAGGAAATCGCAATAGTCATCAGATTGAATCAAGCCTGGACTTCATGTCGATTGCGATAACTGGGAAGTTGCGATGTTTACGCGCTCCCGGAAGATGACGTATCACATGACCTTAGAAGCATCCGACATCCTCAAGAATTGTCGAATAGTGCCAACGCGGCATCTTTCACCCCAAGACTCAAGTTCCCCGCTAACCCCATAATGGGACGATCGACGCATCCTGGAGTTGAAAGCTTACAGTCAGTCAAAGGCCGATGGCGTTGTGACCCCCACGCATCCACCCTGCTCCATGCGGGGATTCGGGATCGTCTGACACGAAATGTACTTTTACGCCCTCGCCCGCAGATTCACTCACAAGCAATAAACTTGAAGACATCGAATGATGAAGGTGACACGCGCCCAAATTCAAGAACACAGCAGTCGGCAGTCCTGCTGGGTTGCCATCCACGGGGCTGTTTACGACGTGACAGGTTGGTCCAATTGCGTCGGCTGAGTCCACTCTGAGTTAACTAGGTTCAGATTTCTTGGATGAGCATCCTGGAGGTTCGAAAGTGATTCTACGATGTGCCGGTCGAGATGCAACCAATGATTTCGACTCGGTGCACTCGCCGGAGCTACTAGCTGAGACTCTGCCAGAGACCGCTCTACGTGGACATATCGAAGCAGCGGAGTTGGCCGAGATCACAAAAGCAGATGTAATAAAGAAAAACGCCAAAAGTTCATCACCAAAGCCAACAGATTCAGATTGTCCACCTCCCCCTCCGCCGCTCAATACTCTTATCAATCTCCACGATTTCGAACAAGTCGCGCAACGATATCTCGCCCCCAATGCCTGGGCTTACTATGCCTCGGCAGCCGACGACGAGATCAGCAAGCGGAATAATGCGAAGGCATACCAGAAGGTCGCACTTCGACCTCGCATACTTAAGAAGATCCTGAGCGTGGATATCACTACGTCCATCCTAGGCCATTCAGTCGCGCTCCCAATATACATGTCACCGGTCGGCGTCGCCAAATATGCTCATCCCGATGGAGAGTGCGCCCTTGCGGCTGCGGCGGGCAAAGAGGGACTTGCCCAGGTTCTTGCCAATGGCTCTAGTATGTCTGTTGAAAAGGTACGAGAGAGTCGTGTCATGGAAGACCAGCCACTTTTCTTCCAGCTATACGTAAATCGCGATATCTCCAAATCCGTTGAGATGGTCAAGCGCGCAGTTAAAGCCGGAGCCCGCGCAATTTGGATCACTGTTGATTCGCCAGTCGTGGGCAAACGAGAGATGGACGAACGCTTGAATCTTGATGTGTGCGCGACCGATAGCGATGCCCAGGGCGAGGGAGTGGCTAAGATCATGGCTAGCTCGATCTCCCCGTTCATCGACTGGGATATTCTGACGTGGTTACGGGAATTGACCGATTTGCCAGTCGTAATTAAAGGTATTCAGTGTGTTGAGGATGCAGTTCTTGCATATGAACACGGCGTCCAGGGAATCGTGTTGTCTAACCATGGGGGTCGTTCCCAAGATACGTATGTGAAAATTACCCATGGATTTATCGATGACGGGGGTTATGGCGCAGTATACTAATTATGAACTACATCGCAGGGCGCAATCGCCACTTCTTACTTTACTAGAGATTCGAAAGTTCGCACCGCATCTGCTCGATGGCAAAATGCAGATTTTCATCGATGGTGGCATTCGTCGAGGTACGGACATCCTCAAGGCCATTGCGCTTGGTGCCACAGCTGTCGGCTTGGGGCGACCATTCTTGTACAGCCTATCGGCCGGGTATGGGGAAAAGGGAGTTCGTCGCATGTTGCAAATTCTACGACAGGAGATCGAAGCCAACATGACCTTCTTGGGCGCGACCAGCCTAAAGGATCTCAAGCCAGAGATGCTTAATACAAGCCGGCTGGAGCGAGATTTGGTGGGAAGCGTGAAACTCTAGTCAATTAACAATCATATAATCTACTTCAACATCATTGAAATGCTACTTCCGAGTCTACCGTAAATACCGCAGTAATATTTCGCTGGCTACTGAGAATTGGTATTGCAAAGAAGCAAACTACTAACCTTCATCCTTCTTCTTACCCCCCTCCCCCACAACTTCCAAGCGGAACGAACATCCACAACCCCCACGCGGACAGCCACCGAACCCCGCCAGGATTTGCGGGGGTCGGTGATGGTGGGATGTTTGACCGATCGTGAGGGGGGCCAATAAAGCTAGATTCTGCAATGCGTCGTCGCTTTCCAATGTTACCATCCTCATCAGCATCATGTCTGACAAAATCGACGTCCTTCTATACGGCCTAGGAGCGTGAGTTTTACACCGAATCGCCCAGTGATTGGTATCTCTAACATCCTGCAGTATTGGCTCTTTCTATGCGTTTATTCTGAGTCGTTCCGACCGCGTGCGACTGACTGTGGTCGCGCGCTCCAACTACGATGCTGTCAAGGCTAATGTGCGTTCGCATCAACACTTGATCTTCTCCAAGTTACTAACGCATGAAAAGGGGATTACCATCAATAGCGAGAACCACGGAAATCACACTTTTCGCCCGCACCAAGGTGAGAAAGTTCATCCAATTACTCCTCGCCATCGGATTTGCTGACAGACACAGTTGTGAGATCACCCGCTGAGGCTGGCCCTGTCGATTATCTCGTTTGTGCGCACAAGGCTATCGACCAGGAAGACGTTGCAGTGAGATTGGCTCCAGTAGTAGACCAGGATCGCACGACAATTGTGATTATCCAAAATGGCGTTGGGAACGAGGAGGCTTTCCGCAATCAGTTTCCCAAGAGTTCTATTCTGACTTGTGTGGTAAGTAGGGTGCTAGTTATAGCCTCACATGAACACTCATTTAACACTTCTTTGCTTGCAGACTTGGGTCGGCGCCATCCAAAACAGCCCCGGTATCATCAAGCACACCAAGTCAGAAGATATGCAAATCGGTTTATTTCCCAACCCGCAGGTGAACAAAGCGATTGAGCAGCGGCGCTTGGATACTTTTGTTGCGCTACTCCAAAATGGCGAGACTAAGTTTACTGTTCTCGAGGACATGCAACCCCAGCGATGGGAGAAGGTGGTTTGGAATGTGGCCTGGAACTCGCTTACGACACTGACCATGGTCGACACACAAACTTGGCTGCATTCCTCACCCGACGCGGAGCCTTACACGCGAAGACTCATGCACGAGGTTATTCAAGTTGCTCGTGGTTGTGGTGTGCAGCTTGAAGATGGCCTGATTGATCAATTGATGGACCGAATCAATGCCATGCCCGGCATTGGCAGCAGCATGCAAACCGATTGCAAGAGCAATAGACCGATGGAAATTGACGTTATTCTTGGATTCCCAGTACGCAAATCCCGAGAATTGGGGATTAAAGCGCCATATCTTGAGAGTCTCTACGTGATTTTGCGTGCGGTAGATGGCCGAATTCGAGCTGCACTGTAGCGATATGATGGCGTGGGGTAGTTAGCCCCCAACACCTACCTACAACTATATAGGCTTATCGAATCTAATTTATTTCCACCAATGATGGATTGTGTACCTGTTTGATCAGTCCCGTCAACTCCTTGATATAAATAGTCTCCCCCACGTTGTCCCACCCCGCGCGGGGGTAGCTTCAGCTCTATTAGTATTGTATATCAGGGGCAACCTGCCAGTGTTCTATAATCCCCCCTGGGACAGAGTTGCTCAACATTTCTGGGTAGCCCCGATCCAAAATCGGTTGAAGGTTTCGTCGACCATCCCTCCAGTAGATTCACTGGTACTTCAACAGAGCAAAGTTCTGAAACTGCGTCAATACATTTAAGATTGGGAGACTGGGCTCCGGGTCTCCACCTTGAAGCCCATCATAGAATCCAGTTGATGGGAACTTGAAGTATTCTATGTCAAGTGAGATATTTCTGAGGGAATCCTTGATAGATTTTAGGCCCTCAATAGTCGATACTCCATTCCGTAATGCTGTCATATTACCCCATCAGCATGCCATTCCAAAATGTAGGGTCTCTAGAGAGGCGACAGAGAAAGCATGCTAGGGACTTGGGTCTCATGAATAGTTTACATCTGTGGATTATCTTATGACTTACTTGGACGAATCATTACAAAGTTTGCACACTTCTTTATAGCCCTTGGAAAACATTCATATCGGGCCGGCAGTGTCGTGGGTGTACTATTTATCACTCTCAACTTAGTTTAGTTTCCCCAATAATCCCCAAAAAGAAGTAGTACGAATCCCAAAAGGCCAAAGGACAAGTAGCATATCCCGGCATTCATGGGTGACCCCCACGTTTCCCGCGCAGGATCTTTCCCCCGTGGGACGATAATGTAGATCAACCCCCTCCTCAACCCCCTCCTCGCATGGTTTCTCCATAAATGAGAGAGCATGATGAACTCACTCACCCCACTCTGAAAGCTTGTCAGACGATTCAATGATCATCGGGGTATAAATCGTCGCGAAATCGTCGCAAAACAAGATCCACGCACTTCTTAAAGTATCATCTTTAAGAATCACCCCTTCAAGTATCCAAGACATATGAGGAATCGAGAGGCTGTGGGAATTCCTGATAAGCATTAAAAATGGTGTATCTCGGCCTCTCAGGCCGCAGTCTCATGGCAGGCATTTCCTGTTCAACTGGAATGGGCTTCGTCATTTTCGGCATGTTGCGATCCACTGTCATTTCTCGATTCCCATCCCCGAGAACTAATTTGTACCAGGCTATGACGACGGCGTCATCGGCGGTCTACTGACAGCTGATGCATTCAAAGAGACCTTCCATCTCAGTTCTTCGATGGAAGGCACTGTCACAGCTCTCTTCGTCATCGGGTGTCTATTTGGATGTTTGGGAACCAGCTTTTGCAACGGGCGCTGGGGCCGTTTAGCCATCGCGCAAGTTGGATCGGTTATTCTTAGCGTCGGAGCTATAGTTCAAGCATCGAGTTCTACCACAGCACAACTGATCGTCGGGAGAATTGTTGCTGGAGTTGGTCTTGGGCTCATCTCGAGTAATCTGGGCGTTTGGCAGTCTGAGTTGGCGACGAGGGAAATCCGCGGAATGCTTATGGCTGTTTCCTTGAGTTTTCTCATTTTGGGCCAGGTTTTGGCTTATTGGATTGATTATGGACTGTCGGTATATGAAAGTAGTGTGTCGTGGCGGTTTCCCATGGCTTTCCAAGCAGTTTTGGGCATCACGCTCAACATCATGCTATTGTTCATGCCAGAATGTGAGTTATAGGATGTGCTTTTCCTTGCTTGAAACAAAATACTAACAAACAGTCATAGCCCCCCGATGGTTATTCCAACATGACCGACACCAAGAAGGCACAGACGTTCTCCGAGTTTTGCGCTCTTCTCGCGGGGTGCTTGACGAAACTGCACTGAACACAACGGTTGCGGAAATACTGGATGCTTTGGCGCTTGAAAGTGAGCAGAAAGGCTGGATGGATCTCCTCAAAAATGACCATGTCCGATCTCGCCATCGTGTCTTTCTTGCGTGTCTTTTGAATGCATGCCAGGCATGGAGTGGGAGTACCCCTATCAGCTATTATACGACTGTTATGTATGTGGAAATGGAAAATTTCATCGCGTAGATCTGCTAACATTGGCTAGATTCGAAAACTCAGTTGGTTTTGATCGAAATTTCGCTCTTCTCATGTCCGGATTCCTTCAAATCTGGTTCCTGGTTGCATCTTTCGGAACCTGGTATAGTATCGAGAAGCTTGGGCGACGCAGATCATTCATCACTTCGGCTATCGGTATGGCTTCGGTGATGGCTATAATGGCTGCAATGCTGGCGATCAACACACATGTCTCTGGAATTGTCGCGGCAGTGATGCTTTTCGCTTACCAGGCCTTTTACACCTGGGGGTTTATGGGCGGACTCTGGGTAGGTTCCACGTTTGAGACAAAAAAAACAGACCTTCTTATGCTGACGGATGCACAGTGTTACGGCCCTGAAATTCTGCCTCTAGCTCACCGTTCGAAGGGAATTGGTCTTGCCACGGCCTTCCTCTGGCTGTCCACATTTGTGGTTATCGAGATCGTTCCTGTGGCAATTGAGAACATCGGGTGGCGAACTTATATTATCTTTGCAGTTTTCAATCTTGCCTTTGTGCCTATGATCTACTTCCTCTATCCTGAGACAGCCGGCTTTAGTTTAGAGGCTGTCGATCTCACATTCATGGACCGCAGCAAATCACCGGTGAAAAAGGCCGACGAGCTATGGAAGTTGATTCGTGATGGCCATGATGTGACTTTGACTCGGGAGGTTGAGCGGAAACATGAGGTCGAGCATGTTGAAGTTGCTTGACTGCCTACTTTGGAAAGACAATGTGAGAAGTCAAAGGGTATTCATTCAAGGCTCGGCTGGCCATCCAGGCCATTATACCGACGCCTCATGCAGAAAGACAAAGTGAAGACCAGCTTCCTCGTCCGAATGTCATGTCCACGTTCTATATCCAAAAACACCAAATGCTATCTAAACATAATAAACGCCCATTTGCCAAGTTCCAAGTGTACAAAGTATGGTATCCAGATGTCATCAAACAAAGAATCCCCAAAGCCCAAAAAGAGGTAATAACTAGAAGAATCGTTTCGCGTTCCACGGAGACAGAAGAAGAAAAGCAGATGAGTCCGAGAATTAATTTTGCCTCCGTAAATGGGTACCAATCAACTCCCGCAGTTGTATGGAGGTGGTTTTATTGGTATCGGAGTCGGAGGGGATGGGTGGAGGTGGAGGTGGAGGTGATCCAGCATCGGGTGATTTGGGCTCTTCATCTACGGCGAATCGCCAACGACCATCGTGGCCCATGAACATACGAAAGCCGTAACGTTTGTCTAGGGCGGCGAGGTGGTCGCGTCGTTTGCTATTATTCCAACTGTGGGTATCACCAAAATCGCTGAGCATGCGACTGTGTGCAATCCATGGGATGATTGCTCCGATAGAGCGCGGCATTCGTGGGCCTCGGAATCGGCCTCGGCGCGTCCCAAAGACAACCAGGACGACCAGGGTATCGAATGCGATGATTATAAGCGCGATGGCAAGTGATGGAACGGATGGCTTCATCGCCCAAGTACTTCGGATGATTGTGCCGTTGGTCGCCTGAATTGGTTCGTCCAGCTCTTCGAGGTATAGATCCCGCCAAATGGAAAAGTATGTACTGTAAACCCATTGATACACAGTTTGGGTAAGATCGGTCAGACGGACAGGGTCAAGGGAGTCGAAATCAGGATCTTCGCGCTGGTATAGGCGGGCAACCAAGAATCCTGCCCAGTCGTAGGATGAGATGTTGTATGTGCCGTTGTGAGATGTAGTGTTGCCCACGAAGCTCTCCGGGATAGCTGCAAACACTTTGTTGAATTGTCCCAGGCTGACCGTGGCGTTATCGAACATGGTGCCTTCCGTGACGGAAGTATTTTGGACGCGTTCATGGTAGTTGATCTGGCCTCTTGGGTCGAATACGATAGAATAATCTTGTAGTCGAACACGAGGCTCGCAGTGCAAAGCAATAGTATTCTCATCGGATACCTTGCTATTGGGCAGATAATCCCAACGACCAACAACAAGAACGGTCGATGTTTGGCAGACATCAGAATCATTCACCTCATCCGGAGACAGGAAATGAATGGAAAGCGAAATACCCTCGTCCTTTTTCCGGACCGGCATGGCGGCTTCACATTCCACGGATTTGTTGTCGAACAGCTGATATTTCCAATAGCTGTGGCCGGTGGTCTTGTTGTGGAAAAGCCCCTTCTCTGGAAGGAGAGGCTGGCACTCCAAGGAAGCCCCTACGCCTAAGGTAGTTGCTCCATACATAGCGTCGGGGTCGCGATTGTGCACCTGAAGAGGTACGAACGATTCGTTGGGGCTTGTCCAGGGAAGCATGGGGACGCCGCTCGTAATGCTCGTCTGGATCAGATCGTACTCGGTAAATTGAGCGGCGAAGTCATTTTTCCAGAAAACGGATGAACTATAGTTCAAGGTCAAATCCTTTGTCGGCAGGGTAGAGGACGTCATTTCCTGAGTGAAAAGACCTCCCGCCACCACCGTCAGCACCATATTGATAACACATGCGATGGATACAAGTCCCAGAAGAAGATGTCGATCTCGAACGGACTTGCAAAAGATGGCAACGGGGCTCTGAGAGGCGTAGTTCAGAGATAGTGACGATCTTGCCGTGGCCATTCCTCTTTGAAGATGGACCCAGGGTTCCAAAACGCTGAGATTGCGGTGTATCGATGTACAGAGAGAGCTGACAGAGGAGGCCACGACCGAAGGCAAAAATGACAGAACCACTTGCAGTGAGCTGGAATCCGACTGAGTCAGGTGTCGAAAGCGACCATCCCGAGCGAGCGACTGAACGACCAGGGCCATCAAAATTATCACGGCCGCCAGGGCCAGGAATTCAACAATAAAGAAAGGAATGACGAGGAAGTGAGGCATTGGATCGTTGCGAATTCGGAGGTTCTCACCCAACTGCACTGGAGAGCCATCCTCGGCGAGAATCTCCAATCGATTATGCCCAGAAGGACTAGATCGCCAATGACAGCGGGCGTTTTTGAAGATACGGCGCATTTGTCGGGTCGAGAATTGGTGGAACTCGGCGAGCGGTTCAGAGAGGATGTTGTTGGGGTGAAATATATCGGCGGCGATACTGCACATGGCGCCGATCGAGCCCGGGTCGCATTGAAGGAAGGTTTCGCGAGAACGATAGAGGAAGAGAAGATATACACCAGTGAGAGCGGCAAGGCCTAGAATCAGCTCGGACCAAAGAGCTGCAAATTTGACGACGGCAATGGCGACTTGGGTGGTAGAGCGAACAGCGGCGATGATGGTAGGCTCCCGGTCGGGGTCGAACAGACGTCCCAAGGTGAGAACGAAAGTCTGCTTAACGTCCCGTGTGATCTTCGAAGTGAATTCAGCCTGGGTCATGATGGATGAAGTGTCCAAAGTGAGCAGCGGCTGAAGATCGCCAAGCTCCTCGCTGATCACGGGCAACTCGGTCACGGTCCGGCCACCATCCGTGGAGTTGTTGCTGATAAAGATCATGTCACTGGTATAAGGAGCACGCTGAGAAAGCAACGCCTGGAAGTGATCGATGTTGAATTCCTTGGCCGTTAAAGTGCGGGTCGTGGCATGATGCAGATGAATCGACTCGATCGAGCTGTTGGGATGCATTGCGACTCGGGCCTGCGCCTTGTAATACATAATATCACAGGCGAAGGCGAGGCCGCTGGCCGAATACTCCTTCTCGGTCGACCCATCTGTTGTAGCGTTGACCGAGATCAACATGCCATACAAGTCGTACGGATCGCAGCCGGTGGCGGTGAATGCCTTGGTTGTATTGGGATACTCGGCTTCAGTCGTCGCATTGATGGAGGGCTCCCAGTAGCGGACCTGGAGGTAATCGGTTTCGGGAAAGAAGACGCTATCGTAGTGAAAATCCAGCACGCATTTCTTCGCCGCCCCATAGGTGTCAGACAAGTCGATACCCGAAGCGTCCCAGGTGACTCGTTGCAGCCCATGCTCCGGTGTCTCGATAGAAACGTTCATTTTTTTGTTCACGGGAACATTCTGACAGGATAGGTCGGCCCAGTACAACGTTTGATCCAGTTTCCATATCACATCGGTTTGCTGTTCATCATCGGGGACCTCGACAGGGGCAACGGCGTATTGAGAAGAGCGCGACCGGCGAAGTCGTTCATCGGAGGAAAGGATCGAGTCGACCGTGTCGTTGGCCTGGGTGGACATCCAGGTGGCTTGTGTTTCCAAATCAACCAGAGTCGGCCAACTCTGCATATTCTCATGTCGAATGACCTGCACTTCTCGTAGCTCAAAGATGGTACTCTGCAAGGCGGGCAAGATCATGCGGATGGAGAGGGTCAGCAAGGAGACCCATAGAACCAACCAGTGGTGGCGGCGAGCGGCATTGATGGGGGTGAGGATGGTCTGGCCGAAGTTGTAGTTGATGAAGAGCACGGTGGCCGGGGCACCACCCGGTTTGGACAGCTGGAAATAGGGCTCGAGCCGGAGAACATCGAAATCGGTGACGGACCAAAAAACGAGAAGGATGAGGGCGATAATGATGGGGACATAGTTGTAAGCGAAGGACTGGAGGGCGGAGACGTCGTCGGTATCGTCAAAGAAGACCAGACCACCCTGACGAGTGCTATATTGGCGCAAGCCCTCGAGGACCAGGAACATGGTCATCATCAAGCAGACCAGCGACGCAAGGTAGGGGGCACGCAGGGCGAGCGGACGCCAGCCCTGTTGATGTTGTCGGTCGGGGGCGGGGGCGCGGAAGGGAGCGATGAAGGCTGTAAGGGTTTCATGTCAGTTGAATATGATCAAAGGTATCTGATGCCAGGAGGAATCAAGCAAAACTCACCATCCCATTGCGCCCGAAGACCCCGTCCCCGCCTGTCTGCGTCAACGGCCATGCTGACGGGAGGTGAGCGAAGGGGGCGATCAGGGGCATTGCCATATCATGACGGGAGAATGGAGGCCAGAGGTCAGAGGGAGAGCATCCGGAAACGAAGGAGAGCCGATCAGAGGCGGGCCAAGTGTAAAACAAGAAGATAGTGGATGGTGGTAGCCAAGAAATGAGAGTGGACAGCCAACATGACGTCGGGAGAGAAGTTGATGAGAGAGAAAGTTGGACGCGCGGCGGGCTTGGCAGAGCAGGTAGGTAGAGTACAGTAGAGTATAGAGTAGTATAGTGTAGATATTAGATTAGGGTACTATACGAGATATATTAAATAAGATGGATAAAAAATTATCTCAACATGGTTCCTTTATTTATGTCACTCTTTACACCTATACTTCTGTTCCAAGGTTGATCTGGCGTACCTGAGAATATAGGGAGTCTCGTGACATGTATAGAGTGTAATAACGTGGAATACCCCCTGCCCGCCATCCCCCAAATACCATAGTTAAGAAATAAAATTATCTCAACACAACGACACCTTTATTCGATTTAAATTTTGGCATAGCGGCTATTCTCAAGTGACATAATAATACATTTTTTCTGTGATCATTTAAGTTATTATTTATGTATAATATCAAAAATTACGGAGTATTTTTGCTCAATATATCATAAATATATATTTTGACAGTAAAATTTTAAATTAGGGATATCCAAGCATATAACCCTGGAAGTAATACTATAAATAATACTATGTTATCCAGAATCCTATTACAAAGTAAGTGTTGTTGAGATATTGAGTTGTAATTTATTGCCTTGACTATGGTGTTTTGGGGGTGGCGGGTCGGGGGGGGATGGCGGGCAGGGGGTATTCCACGTTAAAGGTGACGGCAACACTGCCGCCTCGGGAAGCGATCGGCTCCCGGAGCCCAACCTGAGCTAGTCCCCCCCCGCCGCCCTGAGCTGCTCCCTGAGCAACCATGAGCAAGCCTAAGCGACCCTGAGCGACCCTGAGCGACCCTGAGTACTCCCGGTGTACTCCAGAGCTGCTCCCAGAGCTGCTCCCTGAGCACCCTGACCCCTCACCCTGGATGCTCCGGCTGCCCCACAACACGCTTCTTTTTGGTTTTACATCATCCGATGAAATGCTGCCTACGATCGCTCCTAGGAGCCTAAGCAAATATATGACCTAATTGTGTACGGTAGATGTTCTCTAGCGCTTACTTACTCGACTTTATCGCTTATTGACCATAATCCTCTATATCGTAGCAGAAACAAATTCCTACAATACACTCTCTGAAGAATTCTTTCAACATAGATAGTATGTATACGTTTCTTGGCGGAGTGTTAAAGCAGGGGATTTAGTTACTGTCTTTGGCTTTATCCTATAGATTGGTTCAGCCCCAGGAAACAGTGTAACGGGCCCGGGCCGGGCCCGATCTGATATCACGTGTTGGCACGTGACCTCTTCCGGGGTAACTAAGGCGAACAGCACACATATAACTTCCTTTCCTTAAGATTGTTGTAAACAGCATGCAGGCCTAGCCCCAATTGAATAGTTGTCGCTACAGCCCTTCACATAAGTGGCTCACTCGGTAGTGAATTACGTTAGTGATCACGTAGGAATCAGGCCGAAATCGGGCAGATAGCATAACTGAAACGAGGTCAATAGCCCCAGGATTCAATCGCCAGAGTAGGGTAATTGCCTAGACCTAAGGCTCACCAATTTTCGACACGAATCCCGTGACACAAACCTGATAGGAGGATAGTTCAGATGATTCTAATCAAACTTCTAAAAAGCCCGATCGAAAAATATGGAGGGGTGACCTAGTTGGGGGCGGGTCCGAATATACTATTTAGGCAGGGCAGACTATCTTCTGATGTCGCACCATCAGAAACGATTGATTCGCTTGGAGAAGAGAACTTCCAGTAGCAACTTCTCGGCTATAACAGCGCTGAAAAGTCTTTAAGATCGGGGCAGGAGCAGATGAAGAGCGGACGCGGGGGATCTCCGAGAGACCAGGACCGAGACAGAGGCCACGTGATTTGGCGCCCCACACACGGTACACGGTGCACCGCATTCTTTGGCTCGCTGTCTTGCTCCAAGATCATCTTCCTTGTTGCTACTGTATTTTATGTGATCATGTCTACCGTGAAACTGGCACAAGCCTGCGCCTATTGCAACAGAAAGAAGGTCTGGTCATACGACTTCCTAGTCCAGCTCAATTCGACGCCTTTTAACAAAGACTCTAGATTAAATGCGGCTTCTCCTCTGGCGAGAGCTCTTGTCAGACGTGCAAAAGCCAAGGGATTGAGTGTATGTGCGTTATTCTCATGCCCTGCTTGATCGCTCCACTCGTGACTGATGTGCCGTAGCCGTCGGACACGCAAAAGACCCAGGAGACCCACTGGTCAACCCTTACCAGACGGCCCAGAACCTGGGCGGCCGGGAGAGCGATCAATGTTGGCTTCTGAGAGCTTGCAATCTATATCATGCCCAGGGGCATCCCGTCATGCTTCTCTGAACGCCCGGCCACCTCAATACACCAGTGTCGCGGATTCGCAGCACGACTCGCCAATTGGGCATCAGGATATGTCTGAGTACCACCTGGAAGCTCAGAGTTTGGGGCCTACTAATTACGCTGAAACGCCACACTCAGTCCAGGCCAGTGACAAACCACACGAAGGATCTACCACGTACATAGGTCGGTCACATTATCTGAGCCAAGATACACCCATCGACGAAACTTCCTCTCGAGCATATCCGCCTTATCAGCCCGAAGACTCATCTGGAATAGGTGATTCGGTCTTAACCATGTTCAACGCATTTGATTTACCTGTAAAGTCCATCCGACAGGCTCTTATTGACAGTTTTATGCGGTTCTGCTATCCCTGGACGCCAATTCTTGCTCACGGAGAGTTAGATTTCTCTTCCGAGGACAACTCGTCACTTCTTCTTAGTCAATCCTTGTTTTTGGCTGCGAGCAGGGCTTCGTCATCTCCGGGGATTCTCGCATTTGCAACTCCAGCGCAGTTCTACCAGAGAGCAAAAGCTCTTTTCTTCATGAATCATGAGACCAACCCGCTTACTGTCATTAAGGCAACAATCATGTTACAATGGTATACCCCTGACGGGCCAGAGCACGTTTCATATGATGCAGGAGAGTTCTGGCTCAAGATAGGAGTGGGAATTGCACATCAAGTTGGCCTTCATAGAGATCCTGGGGTGGGAAATGATGCTTCGGTGAGACGCCGGGTCTGGTGGAGCCTAATGGTAGGCAAATTCGAATTTGACACCCAATGAGCAGACACTGATAGTAATTATAATAAGGTCAGAGACGCGCTCATGTCAGTGGCTCATGGCCGCCCGCGGGCTATAAACCCCGAAGACGTCAACGTTCGCCCTTTGCTAAAATCCGACTTTGAAGACTCTTCAGCAGATGGCGCTGAACTGTTCATACACTACGCAAGCATTTGCTGTATATTGGGAGATTTAACAGAATCTTGTTCTCGCAGCGCCTTATCGCAAGCGAAAAAGGACCACTTCCGGAGTCTCCTCTTCCGCTGGCCCAGAACATTGCCTCCTAGTCTTCAGATCTCGTATCAGAAGCCTGACACGGACGATTACTTACTTTCGGCCTACAACCTGAATACACGCCAACTCCATATCCCGTATTTTATAGGTTTGGCCATCGTCGGTCGCCCGAGCACCAAGGGCACCGTATCAGCACAATCTATACTCGCCGCATCCTTCGTCGCTGGAATTTTTGATGAACTCCTTGCGCGCGATGATATCGGCCACCTTGCCCCCATCTATAATCGCTACTGTGTTGCTGCAAGTTTTTTCCTCATATCTTTACGACCTTTCCCAGAGCTATGGGAAGCCTGCCAAACCGATCTCCGGATCCTCCGGCTGAGTCTCATAGAACTCAGCAAACGATGGAAATCAGCTATTGGAGGGTCTAAGGCACTCGAGTCCATTCTGACCTCGCAAAAACATAATGCAGTATCCTTCGCCGTAGAGACATCGTGGCTCACCCCGGATCAACAATTCTATTTTGATGGCTACTCGCTCGAATTATGCCATATGTGGAAGCCATACTCGCGATTTTGCGACAAGGTAGCCCTTGTGCAGGGAGCCAGCCTACCCTTGGCGCCTTACTCTGTTAACCAGGACCTACTGATTCCTCCACACTTCAATCTTGCAGAAGACGATAGCACTGTTCCATTTACACACCTCGCGGAAACGGGCTTACCGGACCTGTTGTCGTCAGATTTCTTATGCGAAGGCTTAGAGAGTTGGCTCCGAGGGGGATAAATAGCCCCTTTTCGTCATCTGTGTGATTTAATTCGTTTCTTTGCTTGAGAAGCTAGTAGGAAGTGTATGTTATGATCAAATGTTGGCAATGCTGCATGTTCCGGAGATCATCACCATTGCCAAGTCTAGCAATTTTCGTCATATAGTTACCAGACTTTCGCTGACCCTAGGCTTTGACACATCGATTCCGTGACAACCCTTGGTTATTTTCCGACTGGAGTGGTCTCGGCGTTTTGAGGAAGTTGAACTTACCCGAATGCCGCGGAGATTGCGGGGCCCCTGTGCGGTTCCACTGTAGTCATTTCTCCGGAGCCAAAACACCGAGCAAACGCCGCATGACGAGCTCCTGCGGTGGTCAGAATGATGAACAGTCTTTTCGATTTGCAATGAAAGATTGAGAGATACAAAAATCGAGGGTCTTCCTTTCTCTAACCATTTTCCAACGAATGAATTTTGCTGCTTGGCATATCAACCATGAGTACTACATCCCGCTCGTCAGCACTAGAGGTCAACGAAGATCGCACTCGATTTGTTCCCCCTCACGTCGGCCGTTATGTCCTACCCAATAGCCCGCTATTCGCAAAGCTCCTCAGACACGCCCGTCGCAGCCGTCTAGCCATCCGAGACAATGTTCTCAAACTCGAAAAATCCTACGGAGATCTTTTGGTAGACGTTTTATCTTATCGAGGGTTTTTGGAATCATCTCTGGGCAGCACCGTCCTGGAGCGCCTTGATAGGGAAGAGGAGGTGTACATAGGTGTGCTTGCCGCAGGTGGCTATGAATTTGCCGTCGCTATCCTCGCAGTGCACAGCCTCGGGGCAGCAGCAGTGCCGATGAGTACGTTGAAGAGCTTGAACTGAAAATCCGAAGCGGATGTCTTCTAACGGTGATACAGCACCCAAAAACCCCGTTGAAGAAGCTGCCTACTTTGTCCAGAAAGCTCGACAGGTCGCTATAATTCATTCGTCCGCCGCAGGAAAGCTCGCCCACTCAGTGAAGGACTATGTCAACCACCAAGGCGTAAATATCCAGTGTTTCGAGGTTCTACCTCATCTTTCAAAGGAAGCTTCCATCTCTCCCTATGATCTGACTATATCCTCTACTAAAACTCTCGACGGCAATTCTCCTGGGGTTGTCATCTTTACATCCGGTACAACGGGAAAGTCAAAGGGCGCGGTCATGCGTCGCTCTTATACCTATGAGACTGCTACCGCCATTGGTGACGGCTATGACATCGTTCCTTCCGATGTTATTCTGCATGTTCTCCCGGTACATCATACAACAGGCCTTGGGACATCCTTCTTTCCATTTTTGAACTATGGCGCATGTATCGAGTTTCAGACTGACAGTTTCGACCCGGCCTGGGCTTGGAACCGATGGAAACAGGGTGGAATTACCGTTTTCTCCGGGGTGCCCACTATATACATGAGGATGAAATGGTACTTTGAGAACCATATCGCGTCTCTTCCTGCAACTGAGAAGCAAGAGTATGTCACTGGAGCCAATCAAATCCGGGCATTACTCTGTGGATCTAGCGCGCTAGTTGACTCTGTTCAGAACTTCTGGACAAGTTTGCGGGGGCGACCAATTCTGGCTCGATATGGTGCATCAGAGTTCCCTGGTTGTATTAAAATCGGTGCCGAGCTTGATCCCCATCTGCCAGCGGGGTCGGTTGGCACAGCTATTCCAGGTGTGGACCTAAAGCTCAGCGAGGGGGACCATGGTGAACTTCTTGTGAAAACCCCCTGGATGTTTTCCAAGTACGTATCTACTACATATTCTTCATGTCTCCACAAGCCTAATGTTGCGTTGTTAGATACCTTTACGATCACGAGGCCACATGCGCAGCTCATGATTCCGATGGGTATTTTAAGACTGGGGATATAGCCCGACGCGAGGGACGCTACTATTTTATTGTGGGCCGGGCGAGTGTCGATATCATCAAGTCTGGTGGCTATAAAATTTCAGCTCTTGAGGTCGAGCGTGAGATCTTGGAGTTGTCTTATATAGCGGAAGCTACAGTTGTCGGGGTGGAAGATGAGGAATTTGGTCAGAGAGTTGCTGCCGCTATTCTTCTGGATTCACACCAAGCTAGATCTGGGGGCTTGGGGGCAACACTCACCATTGACCAGCTCAGAGCAGACCTAAGGAAAAAGCTTCCGGGATACAAGCTGCCGACCTTGCTGCGGGTGGTCGATAGTGAGCTTCCCAAGGGACCCACAGGCAAGATTCAAAAGAAGATACTGGGACCAAAGCTTTTCCCGGTACCGGGCTGGATGGAGGTCCCAGAGGTTCAACTAAGCGGGCGGAGTCAGAAGGAGAGAGCGAAGTTGTAATTTCTAGGTTGAGCCCCCCCCTCATCAATACGCATATTGGCTTGCCAAGTCTGCATTGTTGTTTCTATTCTACTAGACAAATAGCTACTTGTGAGGCTTTTTTTTTGCAATAGGATCAGCTAAGCGTCCGTCCTTGGGCGTTGTTTGATTAATAATCCCTCCCGCGAGTCATCTGTGCGTTGGTTTAGGAAGCACGGAAACACCTTCAGTCGCCCCTTGTTCACAGGCAGTGGTCGAGCTTATATCCTCCAAGACAAGTTCGTTTCATTTGGGGCTCTATAATCTGCTAGTAATGGTAGGGCTGTTCACGACAAATTATCGTCGGATTTTTGCCATATAGTTATCGTTATCGCATCGTCGGATTTTTCACGATAATTACCTGTCGTATCGTCGGCCTGAACACCTAACGATACGATAAACGATAATTATCGCCAAGATCGTTATCATATCGCATTATCGTTTTATCGTGAACCCCTAAGTAATGGCCTATCAGAAAAGCTAAACTCCGGAATAGATGGGTTTTGTTCAATTTGCTCACGGCGTTGGGCTGCCGAAACCCCGAAACCATTCATAGAGAACGTACGCCGCAGGACGCAGCAAACCTAGGCTGACTCAACCTCGCAGTAGAGTTTGAGAGGAGACAATGCTCCATATCTCCGGGCCTATCAATAGCTCTTGGGTGACTTCATCCATGTCGCTATTACTCTATGGATCCCCGAAAACCGGTAATCGGCATTTTGCCGTCACGTAATAACGCCGAGCCGTGTCTCAACCAACACTTTTATATCATTACTGAGGTGGATTTTCCGAAACAGCATCATCTCATATACAGTTTTGCATGGTGCTTGTTTGCTTCCATAGCATCCCTAGTCTTCTAACTATGGATAGAACATGCAACGATCCCATTCTGCCCCTAAAGAAAAAGAGGGGAAATGTGGCTTGTGCCAACTGTCGAGCGAGAAAGGTCCGATGCAATGTGGAATGCGGTTTTCCTTGTCATAACTGTGAAACCGACAAGACCGCGTGTTACATCGTGCGACGGAAGCGCCGAATACCTAGGGCCGATGGAGGGTGAGTCACGTATTCCCGGAATCCTGAATCTTTGATTGGCCTGACCTGTGATCAAGATCAAACGCAAGCTGTTATGAAGCTAAGCGCAAAAGGTCTCGCGTGACAACACCTAGTTCGCCATACTCTAGAGCGTCTCCATGTCAATCTAAATCCCCTAGAGATCATGAAGAGTCGGCGCGACACGCAAGAGCCCCAGCAACACCTCATTCTTTGTCATCAGAAAATCATACGACCTCTTTTGATCAGACAATAGCTGCGTGGGTCCTATCCTGTCCGGTGTCTCTCACTGTTGAATTACGCGATTCTTTTCAAGATATTATCACTCGCCTCAAAGTAGTTGAGCAAGCACAGAGGCTGAGACGACCATCGCAAGATAGGATATTGCAAGACAGCTTAAGGCACATCCAGAGTATCACAGGTGACCGTTGGGTGGAAGCTATTAGAACACCTTCGTCTATTTCTGGTATCGACTGCGACCCTTTCACAAGAGAAGAGACCAATGCCGGCTTTCCTCCTAGTGATTGGCCTGGGGATATCCAAACTTTGGTGAGGACGTGCAAAGACCTTATTACAGTGTCATGCCGGCTCTCTAGCATTATACTGAGCCCAACGGCAAATTCTCCGATCCAAATGGATACGGAGGCACCTAAATGGTTCTCAAACTCTGATGACGTGAACTCAAGGTCGAAGGAGCCAACGACGAAAGTAAACCGAGCTGCATGGGATGTGATTGACTCCACACTTCCAGATGAACTTGGCGCTAATAGCTTTGACCATGTACTGGAGATGCTGAATTCAGAATTTAATTTAACTTGAATTGAGCACCTAACAAACCATCATTATGTAAAATTGCCCGATACTATCAGAGAGACTGCCGGTTTTATTTGGGACCGACCATTGTCCAGGATACAAGGCCTTTGGTAGACGAAGATAAGACTGTATTTTTGCTTTGCAGGGCCGGTATTAAACTCGTATCGCCGACATTATGATGAGTCTGGTAATTTACCTACAAGGGGGTAAAAACTTAGATGGCCCATCATTCCTGTAGTGCCGGGGTTTCGTTTCCCCCGCATTCCGAGTTCCCCGTGTTCACCCCACACTCGTTCAATCCCTAGCCGAAACCCCGGCGTTCATGTAGACGACCAATATAAAGTCTGCGAATGTTGTGCAGTTTCCATGATACCATGTAAAGCAAGGCATCAATCCGGAATTCAATCACTTGCATCAATGGCCCCATCACTCCCAGGCCTGGGTCTACGAGGCCTACGCCTCAAGGTAGCTATGGTTGTGCTTGTTGTCATGCCTAGCTTCATGCTATTTGGGTACAACAACGGATCAAGCGGAGGTATTACGGACCTTGAATCATTTGTGAAAGTCTGTCGGCTCGACTGGGATATATGCTCTTTAGCTAACATTCTGAGTAGCAATTCCCCTCGTTGGATACAGTCAACGTGGCCGGCACTGCAAAGTCTCAAAACTCTATCAATTTAGGCATGAAAAGTCAGTAATCCCATCGTATAGACAGTGGCTAATGATTGCTAGGAATTGTCACTGCTTGTTACGATTTGGGCGCCATTCTCGGTGCCCTCTCATGTATCGTCTATGGGGATAAAATTGGCCGAATTCGAACTATTATATGTGGACTGGTCTCCTCGATAATCGCTCTCTCAATTGAGTCGTCAGCTTTTCAATTACCCCAGTTCATTGTCGGAAGACTATTGGTCGGTGCATCCATCGGTGTCATTTCAGTCAGTATTCCCGTGTGGCAGACAGAGTGCTCAACAACAAAGCATAGGGGTAAGTTCGTCATCATGGAGGGCATTTTCATCAGTACTGGCATTTCACTTCCGAGCTGGATTACCTTCGGCTTTTTTTCGGCCTGGAAGACTTCGGCGCAATGGCGGGTCACTCTTGTTTTCCCGGCCTGTTTTGCACTCTTGGCGCTGGTCTTTGTGGGCTTTATGCCAGAAAGCCCTCGGTGGCTCGCCCGAAAAGGAAAGCTTGAAGAGGCTCGAGAGGTTCTGGCAGCAGTCATGGATAAACCTAGCTATAGCCCCGAGGTGAATGCGGAGATCACTCATATCCACTCTCAGCTCGAGGCCAGCAAGGGGAGCTTTAGTTTGTTCTTCAGGAACAGCAAAGAACGCTATATTCATCGCACTGTGCTCGCTACCCTAGCCCAGAGCATGACACAGTGGTGTGGCTGCTCCGCATTGATCTTCTACACGTCGATCGTGTTTAGCAATCTAGGATTCACCGGCACCTCCCGCCACTTGATCAGTGCGGGGCTTGTTTCTACGTTCACTCTAGGAGCACTTTTGCCTCTTTTGCTGGTTGACCGATTTGGCAGGCGTGCTTTGTTCCTGCTTGGTGCGTCCGGGATGTGCATTTCAATGGCTGTGATGGCCAGTACAAGCGACAAGAAACATCTAGCAGCTGTGTCCACAACGTTCATTTTTCTATATGCGGCATCCTACTCAATTGGATTCCTCGGTCTCCCATTCCTATACGCAAGCGAGATTGCCACGACGAAGATGCGCTCGCCTATCATGGCCGTGGCCGTAACTGGCCAGTGGTTAGGGCAATTTGTGGTTGGTCAGATAACACCACCAGGGACAGTGCATCTCAAAAACCACTACTGGATCATTTTCGCAGTCCTCACTGCGTCTTTTATCCCAATCGTCTTCTTTTTCTTCCCAGAGACAAACGGAAGATCATTGGAAGAGATTGATGACATCTTCCAACAGTCGGGGACGTTTAATATAGTAAAAAACGCACGTTCTCTACCAAGGGATAGTGACCTCAATTCGCTGGACCTGGAGAGGAAATATGCTGGCTCGTTTCATGCCACTAGCAAGGAAGACCGTGTCGCCGAGGTAGAGGATATCAGTTCTCGACCAGTTAATTAGCAGGGATGATGAGCCCAGACACCGCGAATTAGAACGACAAATTTTAGATTTGTCCCAGCTTTGTCAATACAGAGACAGGAGAGACGAAGGGTGCCCTCTGGTTCTGTTGTATATAGGCAAACTAGCTCTCAGTCAATCAAACCCCTCAAAGTACAAGTAGACGTCTTGCGTTTATCAGAGGCAGAGGGTAAGAGGAGTAGGAGGGTCTGATCCCACCAATCACCGATGCCCTTTCCCTCCATCTCGAATATCTGCAGCATGGCGACTTATACCCTCCCAGGATAGATGTACTAGAAGAACTTGGCAGCGCAAGACTGTAATCGACCAATTCTAATTACAAGTCTAAAACCGTAGCAAAACTATACAAGAATCCTATTAGTCGCAGGATGGAATGGAAGAAAGACCATGAGAAAAAATTCTAAACCGCAAAGAAACGTATTTTAAAAGGAATTTCTAGCAAAAACCTATAGAAGAAAGAAAGAATATTTCTTTTGATGATACCATCTCTCTGGTCTTTCAGATTTAGTCTTTGGTATTGCCACTATGTTAAAGGAATGCCTGTCTTACGACCTCCCGCCAAATGTACGGTTTCCCTTTCTATATGTACATAGTCGTAACGCTCGAAGATTATGAAAGGCGTCAGATGAAAAGCAGCAACTCAATAGTAAGAACCCCCGAACTGGATGATAAACCCGCTCAAATTCGTATTGATTACATTGTTACCAGGATTGTAACGAACTGGTGTTGTTACCATTCGTGGATGCCTTATGCCTACGGCACCACTCTAGGCATCCACGCCATACACCTGTGTATCTAGCCTTCTATCCTAGCTTCCTTCTTATTCTCCTCAAGCTATTACTTTCGTCGAACCACTACTGCTTCCTTTGCTTCGTATGCTACGCCTTACGTTGATCTCTGTGAGTATCTGAGCATCCTCACACCTGGATGGCACCTATCGTCTGTCATAGTATTTCGTGTACGTTCACTTGGCAACATATAAATATTATCCTTTGAAGCTCTCCAGATGACCGAAGGCCTTGTCCGCGTCTGAGCTATAGTTTGTGTCTCTTCGTACCGGTCCGAATCTTTTCAAACTGTTCCTGAGGAATACCTTGAACCTGTCTGTCCAATCCCTCAAATAGTTCCGCAACATTCTGCTCATCCATCTCGCGCCTCTGACGAAGCCGAATTAAAGCTTTAATTTTCGTCATACTTGAGCCAACCAAGTGAGATCCCATTGTATCATCAATCTCTTTGAAGACATCCTCCAAAAATGCTTCTGGTGAGATGATCTTGTTGACAAATCCCACGTTGAGTAATTGGTCTGCTGGGATCATCCGGCTCTGGATCAGGGCTTCATTGGCCTTTGAAATTCCCATGCGCTGAACGAATCCATAACTTGCTCCGCCTTCGGCGACCAGACCCAAACTGCTGAAAGGTGTCATTACAAATGCTGTAGGGACTGAGTATATGAAATCGGAGAACGAAATCAGTGCAGCGGCGAGTCCGATAGCGGGTCCATTTAAAGCTGTCACTAGGATCTTTGGATGGGTGTAAAAGGCTCGCGTGATGTTGAGGTTATTGGCTACCGTGTGTTGCAGGCCGTGGCGGAAAACATCCGTGCCAGGGGGCGTGGCGCGTGAAATAGAGACATCGGCTCCTCTAGCGATCATTAGTGTTGTTAACATTCCCTGTATGAGGAAAATCCTTACGCTGAGAAGTATCGTCCAACACCTGTCAGTACAGTGATAGTCACTTCATCGCGTGTCGAGATTTCGCGGAGATATTTGGCGACTTGGTAGAACCCGTCTTTGCTTTGCGCGTTGAGTTTCTTCGGGTTGTCGAGAGTGATGATTGCGACTGGACCGCGATACTCGAGATTAACGGTGCTTGCCATAGCTGTCATTCAATTCTTGACCGCACTCACGAGGATGATTGAGGGAGACGATATACAGTTTAACTTTCGGGCTTTGGTTAGTCCTCAGCTCGGTCTTTGGTCCGGGATTACGTCCGGCAATGCCAAGAAGCACTAGGGATTTCGGCGATTCTCCAATTGAGCACGGTCCTTGGAGAGCCCGTGTGTTACCAGCACCTCGTCATTCTTTACTTCGAATTTCCGTCGAAAGAATACGGAACGGAGGAGAAAAGAACAATTGCTCTTCTTGAAGATGGTTTCGTCTGATTTTTCCGTTGATCGAACCGGCAACGTCTTCGTCATTACCCTACACAAAGCTCCAGAGAACCGGCTGAGCTCCGCACTATGTCAAGAACTGATTCGAACGTTCTGCCAGATTCAGGAGCAGCTTGGACCAGATGCGGAAGGAGCGGTCATCACGCGAGGCTGTAACACCAAGTTCTTCTCAACGGTTAGACATCTACTAGGAAGCATGTGATACACTTAGTAGCTAACAATGTTCTCTTCTTCAGGGGTTGGATTTGGATGAACGCGAGACTAATCCATTTGCTAGTTCTGATGGATTCTATCCAGTAAGCAGACTATCCATCGAGCAATATGCAAAGGAATTGAAACTGAACCAGTTCTCCTGCTCTAGCTTATTCACACACTGCTCGATTTTCCTTACCCAACTATCGCATGTATCACGGGCCATACATTTGGGGGAGCTTGTGTATTTGCACTAGCACACGACTACCGCATAATGAACTCTCGCAGAGGATATTTCTGTATGCCACCTGTTGATTTGGGGCTTCATTTTGACGGCATGGGCTCCCTCCTCCGGTCAAAACTGTCCCCGCAAGTGGCGCGCAAGATTCTTCTAGAGGCATACCGATACACTGGCCGGGAGGCTTTAGAAGATGGCATTGTCGATGCAGTAGCGGAACCAGAAGGGCTGGATAGTTTAGCGATGCAGTTGGCGACCCGTTGGAAGACAAAAGCTTGTGGAAATGTGTATGGCGTTCTAAGAGGGGAGCTGGTGAAACCCGCTGTAAAGAGTTTCAGCGCACTAAGCTACGTTCATTCTCGTCCCACGTCAAGAACTCCGAAAGGTAAAACTTTGAGAGGCCAAACCACAAAGACAGAGACTAGAGAAAACAGTCTGACCCATTACGCTCCAACCTCCTGTCTCCTTAGAGGTCTCGTAGAGTGTATTTGGCTGATCTTGCCTATAGCCCAGATGTTATCCCCGTGGATAATCCTTTCACACGGGAGCTGTAAGATGACTCGAAATCTTGCAAAGGTTTCAATCTTATGGCGTTCCTGTGTACAAGGGTATCTGGTCGGTCGAAAATGAATTTGAAAAGAAAGCTTCGCACTAGATGATAACCTCAGTGGAGTGGACGAAGTGAGTTCGTTTTTGTATGATGTGTGCAATATTGACACAAAAGAGTAGGGGTCTTCAGAGAACTTTGTAGACGTCTTATCCCTAGTTGCTACTCTTCCATCACGCCTCATAAGAAGCGCAAAATACCACCTCGCCCATCGATTCCTCTAGAGGACGTAACAGAAATCTGTGTTTTCAAACTCTGTGCGGTCCTACATTCCTGCTTCGTTGCTCCTAGCCTTGTCGGCTGGACCATAGCGCGAGTCGCGGCGCCCATTCACCAAAAACATGTAGGCTAGATTCATTCAGCAAAAAGGTACACCATAGCCTTGAGGGCTACGTGAGTTTGGTGGCATGGCATCGTCACGTCAACGTGGAGGTCATATCGCGGATCGAAATGAATATAAAAGGTATCGTTGAAAGAGAATTATTGGGAAGTTGTTAAACGAAATCGCCAAAAGAAGTTATTGGAGTCGACTATTCGAAATAAGTGAAGGCATCGTTGAAATATGTTTATACGAATGACGTCTTCAAAGATGGGCGTCAACTAAATTAACTAGATCTTTTCACCAGCCTCTGTTTTTCACCAGCCTCTCTTTTCACCGTGGAATGTCTGTAGTAATGAGTATCCAAAAAGGTCGTTGAAAGGAGTTGAGCAATATCAATCTAAGCCGAACTTTGAAATTATTAATGAGGTAGTTGAACTGATGTAATTGAGAATCCTGGAAACGCTTGAATACCGAGAATCGTTGGAAAATTATAAGGAAAAAAACCCGTTGGAGTCGACGATTTAAAGTGGGCAGAACCATTATTGGGGGATTTTACCTTTCATGATGTCTTTCAACAGTCGACTTCAACGACTTTAAATAGATCTGCTGGCCTTGTCAAGTATTCGTTCAACGGCTTTGTCATCCCCTTAAAAAACGGTATGTTGAGTTGCATTTATGACACCATAAATGGTGTCGCTACAGGATGGATGGCAGTGTTCACCCACTTGAGAAGTATTTGCTGAGGGCGATTCAATACTCGCCTACCCGTTACGAATTCGCTTCGTCTGTCTTCCTCCCTAGCTATCGTAAAGCTATCGCGAACCGAGGTCGCAGTTTCTGTTTTAATATGAACATCTAGCGGACCTCTTGCAAAACTTTCACTTTATCTTTGCTCCTTGCTTGTGTACAGCCGGCCGTTATCTAAGTTATGCTGCTTCTCTGTACAGATGAATTGGGTTCCCAATGGGGAGATGAAAATCCTATTGAGTGGGATTCCTGGCTTTATAGAATCGTCGTCGGGCCTTGTTTCGGTACACCAGGGAGTTCTCGGAACATTGCAGAATAGACAAGACAAGAGGGGAGAAAACTCAAACAGGGATTAGGAATATGATAGTTGGTATATTCGACAAAGGCCTTTGCGTGTGGTCGGTTGCCCAGAGATGGGACAGAACCTACCCAGTCATGCAAAGATCGGCAGGTTTGCGACGTCTTCCGAATTTCCATGGGGAAGTTAAAAAAGAAAATACGAGGTATCCGGAGAATGGCCGGCCCCTTGCGGCTGTTGAGCACCACGTTCGAGCCCATTGCAAATGCGAACGGGCAATTGCCGCGCTCAAGCCTTTACCCCAGATCAAATTACGTAATTTTAATCCAGGGACAGTGTTGCCCATGGGGTCCGGGGAAACTGCGCAGGGCTGGAGCCAAGAGACTAGGATGCTAGTGTGCTGATTGCAGTATAGCAGACTCCGATATCCTGCTTCGAGTCATTCATACTTAAGGTCAACACCCTGCTGATAATTCGCTGAGACGTTCCATGTTCTTTTACCTCTGAGATCGTCTGTTCTTGTCAAAATGCAGCTCCATCATCTTCTCACGGGTTCTTATACCAACAACACGCTGTTTCTCCTTGCGTTTGATACTATATCCCGAGTTCTGTCTCTCAATTCGACTGTTCCGGGATTTGGATTACACCAATTCGTGACCAGCAATGAAGCCAAAGACCGGGTTTACGCAACCACTATGAGTGAGCCTCCGCGGTTGTTCACTTGGGGTGTGGACGAGGACTTTCGGTTCACCCACTTAAGCACCAAGAACATCAGTAAGTTCATACCTGCAGTCAATTGTCGACATTGAATTTCTAAGAGGCTCGCAGCATCCTCGGCCTGTTACATCTCCGATGATGGCCATTATTCTTTCTCCGCTGGTGGACCAACTGCGCAGATCAATTCACTAGGTGATAATGGGGCCATTGGTAACCAAACAGACGAGCTCTATCTTATCCCTGTGGAGGATATTGATAGTGTGGATAAGACCCGAAATGCTGTCGTAAGCCAATATTTGAATTTGACCGTTACTTATGGGCTTTGTTTTATACTGAATTCATTGATTTAGTTACATGGCGCTCATGCCTTCGATGTCAACGTGAACAACAAGGGATTTGTTCCCCATCTGTCAGTTAATTACAGCCCCCAAACTATTACCGACATTGGCTAATTGTTAGTAGCGGTATGAACTCAATCTTCATGTACGATGTTGCCGATAATGGCACTGCTCAGCTTCTATCGATCAATCTGAGCCCAACGGAGGGTGATGGTCCTCGCAACTCGTATTCTAGCGAGGATGGGAAGCTTCTCTACGTGGTATGTGATTGATGATCCAAAACAATTACCCAATCAATCAACTAATTTGCTGTTTCACAGGTTACCGAACATAGTCAGTTATTTTTCCTTGCGATTTGAGCTTGCGCCAACTAATAATTCTAATTCCAGCCCAATGGCTCGATGTCTACGAAGTCCGTGAAACTGAACTCAAACATGTACAGCGTGCCAGTGTGATTCCTGAAGGTAAGCATATCCCGAGATTTTGAAAAAAAAAGGATGTCTTAACTCAAAAAACAGGTCTTCGAGGTCACTATACATTCCGCAGTAATACTGTCCGACCCTCCAGAGATGGCAAATACCTCTTCGTCTCCACTCGCAGCTGGGAATCACCCGGGGTAAACGGGTTCGCCGCTGTATTTGAGGTAAATGACGAGGGATATCTCACAAAGGAAGATGCTGTTACCTTTTACGAGGCACCCGTATCTCTTGGTTCTGCTGGCGGTCTTCGCGTCGCACCTTGGGAGGACGAGACTAATTGTGATCCAGAGGGTTTGACGGACTATATGTACCTTAGTGACACCTCTGAGGGATGGATGTTCATTTTGGGTTGGACTCCTTCTAACCATTCTTTGGACCTTGTTGCGTCGCTTCAATACCCGGACAACGCATCGCCATATGAGGCTACCTGGTTGAGCTAGAATTATTATCTTAGTCCACTACTGCCTAGCAATTTAGATAGAGCTGTCGTGAATTGAATGGATATCAGCTTTGGTTTTGTACAAAAATTGAGAAGTTATGCTTTTGCTCTGATCGGATGTAGAAGTAGTTTTGAGCGGCCAACATAAGTTCATTTCCATAAGGGAAAAGGTTTCCTCCTCGTAGTACTTCTCTGACGTGTGCTAAAAATGATACTTTTGCTGTAGTCTAGGGGGAATTGCAGAAACATTCAGTCATTACTTAGTGCTACATCGCGGAACAATGGCTAGAGCATGAACGATGATAATCCAGAATCCGACGACTTCATGGTCTGCACTATAGCACATCCATAGTGTAATAGCTATTTCTCATTGTAGAGGCGCCGAACGAGAAAAAAGGTTCAGGAATCTCGCCGTAGAGACAGATACAGTAAAGAATCGGAAAGCATATTCACTACCTCGCGAGTTCACCTTCCGGCATTTGCCCGCCAGTATTACTCAATAGCTATTCCTTCCACCGGGAGTCTTCCGCCAGGATTCGCGCCCCTATTCCAAACTTAACTTAAAACTCCCCAAAACGAGGGGACCTACATTCCCCACACTTTCCCCGCGAACTTGGCTCAAAACGCATCCCCAGACAACGCGACTGACTCAAAGATACATTTCCGGCGCTTTGGAACTTGTCGGCGAACTGCCGGCCTTGAGATGGGGATGGGAGCAGGCGGAATTTGCGCGATTTCACAAACAGTATAGATCTGCCATCCTTCGGTATGATGTAGTTGGGTATAAATGGGAGGGCGGTGACCATCTATTAGCTGTACTTCCAAAGACTAATTGCATTTAACGAACTATCAACATGGCGACCAAGCATCTAGCCACATGGGCCTTGGCCCTTCAGTACACGAACCTTACCCAGCCCGTGACCGACATGGCGGTCAAGAGTATTTACAACTGGGCTGGCTGTGCTATTGGCGGGTACGCTCTTCCCCCCGCGGGAGTTGCATATGATGCTGTAACGCCGATGCTGCCAGAAAACGCAGGCAATTCTTCTATTCTGGGATCTGACGCCTTCGTCGATATCCAGACGGCAGCTCTGGTCAACGGTATTGCCTCCCATGTCGATGACTATGATGATACGCATGCCGATACCCCTGTGCATCCATCCGGTCCTGTTTTATCTGCCCTACTGGCGGTTGCCGAGTGGAAAGCTCCTGTTTCTGGTGAAGACCTCCTCACGGCCTTTGTTGCTGGAGTGGAGGCAGAGTGCAAGCTTGGAATCTCTGTCTACCCTGAGCATTATGACATTGGATGGCGTAAGTCATGACCTCAAAGAAAGCCTACTAAACCATCAAATGCTAACCTCTTTTGCAGATATAACCAGTACCACTGGCTCGGTGGGCGCGGCAGTTGCTGTTGGCAAACTCATAGGCCTCGACCTCGAGAAGCTCCAGCACGCAATCAGTATCGCCGCTGTTCAAGTTATTGGAATGCATGAGTCGTTTGGCACTGACACAAAGCCATTCCATGTCGGCCGTGCTGCCCAGTCCGGTCTCTTGGCAGCGGTGCTCGCCCAAAATGGGTTCGGCAGCTCACTGGAGGGACTGGAGGCAGAGCGAGGCTGGGCTAATGTTGTGAGCACTCGCAATAACGTCACAAAGGAGTTCACCACGCTGGGTAATGTTTGGGAAATTACCAAGAATACATTTAAACCTTTCCCCTGTGACCGGATTATCCACGCTGCCATTGATGGTTGGATTCAGATCCATGACCAGGCTGTCGAAAAGAAGCTTGATCTTACCAGTATTGTGAATGTCACGGCCCGCACAAACCCCAAAGTGCTCTTTTTGACAGATAACCCCGAGCCAAAGACTGGTCTTGATGGAAAGTTCAGTGTTTATCATGCCGCTGCTGTCTCATTGCTCTTTGGTGAAGCCACTCCGGTACAATTCACTGATGAAGCTGTAAAGAACTCCACCGTTGTGAGTCTTCGTAAGAAGGTGTGTGTCACTTCGGACGATGCTGTGAGCGAGCATGAGGCTTTTGTCACTGCTGAGTTCAAGGATGGTACTAAACTGGAGGTTCATGTCAAGGAGGCTTTGGGCAGCATCAAGAAGCCATTGTCGGCTAAACAGCTTAAGGAAAAGTTTCTCGAGCATGTCAGTAATCACATTGGTAAGGAACGGGCCCAGAAGGCTTTCACTGGTTTTTCTGAGATTGCCAGCTCTACGGATGTTGCACAGATCTTGCGCCAGTTCAAGAAATGATCGCTAGACGACCCGTTTCTTTGATTTTGATAAACCAGTGATCTGGAGTGATCTTCTACGAGCAAGCCTAGAATACTTACTGGCTTTTGCACATCACATACATAAGTCGTGTCAAAAAATCATATTTTTTGTATCTTGAAAAATTCGAAGAGCCTGTGTGTCCATGAATGTGCCAGTGTAAGAGAGTTTAGATATCCAAACTGTCGAGTAGATAAAAGTATTGAACACGACCTACCAAGCGAGATCGCATGGAATGTTGACACACGTACAGGAAGAGGGCCTTGAACTGCCGTAAACCATCAAAGCGAACATTCCACGGCCTAACCATACATACATCTAACCTCAGCCACAGTAACGAAGACATACCAGAACAATATCTCTGTAAAAGGCACTTATATCACTTGAAACTTCCAACTCAAATTATAATTACAATTTGGCAAGCCTTTATTGGGCTGACCAATCTATGTCGGCTAACAACGAGTCCAACGGCCCCTTTCCTGAGCAGAAGTCCCTATGTATCGTTGTTTGACCAACTAGCTGACCAGGATGTGTGTACTTAGATGGAAAGCTATCCAGAAACAGCTGGTATCCATCAAAAGGGGTGCTTGAGCTCACTGTTTGTGGGCTTGCGACCGAGAGATCCCCATGAAAAGGCGATGACCCCGCCACAATTTCTTGGGTGCTTCCCTTGTTCACCGTATCATATACCCCTAGAGAGAGCTCTAGTACTCTTTCACACCGGGATAACAGTTTCTCCTCCCGTCTTTCCTTCGCCCGCGAAGCGTTTTGGCATCGTGTGTGAGCCGTGCAAATGTCACCTTTCGGATAGCAGGGACATCGATCATGATGCGTACTATGATGACACTCATCAGCAAGGCCCGGATATAGCTCTTTGACGCGCATGCACATTGCATCAAGGGACTTTAGTACCAGAGACGGCAATGTCTCTGATTTGGCTTCACTCCCCGACATGACGGATGTTAAGCCCTCTTTTATATTATCTTGAAGTGGTAATGGACAAACCATAAGCCAGGAGGCGAGTCGAAGATCGGCAGCAAATGCAGCTGAACCAGATGAATTGTGTATGGTGGAATCGACTCTCGTATCGTGTATTTCTTCCGCTGCCGACTTTTGAGGCGAAAAACTTGCATAGCTTTGTGGTTTCTCTGACATTGAATCCCAGTTGGCGTGTGATGCCCGGGTCTTATGCGCCGGTGATGAAGCGTCTTCCGGTATGAGAATTTCCTCGTGTTCTGGCATTGAGTTCCTATTTTCAGGAGTTTTTTTGCCTATGGTTGTTGATTCTCTGCTTTTAGCTGTACCTGCAGCGTCCTTCAAAGGTAAACCTCTGGGTGAGCATTAGCCTTCCTCTCTTTCAATAAGCCAGTCTGACCTTAGGCTTACCTGCGCTCCGCTTGTGACGGACGTTGCTTTCGCTTAACCACGAAACACGGCGTCCCTACAGCCAAACAGCTGCTGCATGGAAATTTAAAATCTGCTGTGCACTTCCCCTTGCGAGTTCGGCATCTCTGACACGCGTTGCGAGCTCTCTTGCGCTTCGGGGATTCCATAATTTATCACAGAAGCTTTGATAAGATCCCAGACAGGAAGATGTCAGTTTTCAGAGATGATGCATGAGAAACCCTCTGAAGGCGTCCCATAAGCTTTGCAGCAGTCCGTGGTAGTTTATCTTGAGATCATTGGGGTATCGGCCGTTCGCCGGGGATTCGCCACCCGGCCATTCTCCGCCACGAGTCAAAATTCATCCCTCGACCCAATATTTTAGGTTCGGAAAATGGCCGCAATGTGCTTGGCTGGATATAATCATACAGAAAGTCAATATACATCACAAGATAAATGTCGGCTAAGCGTTAGAAAGCAATTTATAGGTGATTTGACCGCCCATATCATTGACATCAACTTTACCCCCTGAGTCTTATGAAGAGTGTCTCCTCGGATCTAATTCTTGACTCCTCATCTCTCCAAACCAACATGCGTCTTCCCTACGCCCCTCAGACTCCGGGGGATTTGAGCCCCGAGACACATGAAATCTACAGTCGCATCGCTGCCAGGCGTACACCAAGGCCCCTGATTGCACTTGATCTTTCCTTGTTGCATGCCCCTCCTGTCGCAGATGGCTACAACCACTTCATTGGATCACTTCGCTCGAAAACAGTCCTGGATCCGGCTTTGTTGGAACTTTCCATCAGTCGCATAGCCATTTTGAACAATGCCGTTTACGAATGGAATATTCACGCTCCACTTGCTTTGAAGGCTGGACTTAAAGCGTCAGCGTTGCAGGATGCGCGATCACTTCCATCGTCCTGCCAAGCGACCGAGCAAAGCATCGATGCCTGGAAGTCGTCGAGTCTCACGGCTAGGCAGAAAGCTGTTCTTGCTTATACCGACGCTATGACGGAAGCTGTCACTGTTTCTGATGATGTGTTCCAGCAACTTGTTAAGGCAGAGCTGTCAGACCGAGAGATTGTTGAGCTTACTGCCACGGTTGCGGGGTACAACTGTGTAAGTAGGATACTTGTGGCGCTGGACGTTGGAGAAAACAATGCTCGTGAGATGAAGAGTGTTGATGAGCTTGTTGCAAACCTTGTATGAGACCTAATTGGGATTTGAACGAGCCAATGATTTTTTTGGTAAATCGTCTCTGGAAAATCAGGAGTTTAAAACGACCCTTTGGACTCTTCTAGGCCGCTCTTTGTATTCGGTAGAGGATGTATCAAAGGGAAACGATTGGATATTACCTAGTGTAGTGGGGGAACCATTCTCAACAACGGAATCAGAAGATCGGAATTTTAGCAACAAGGTGCCCGCTCTCAGGGAGATAGTTATCTAGTTCGCGCGATAGCATTCCAAGAATACACACACCTTTCGTGTCGCGAAATTCGTCTCTTTCAGCGGCCTCGGTGGGCTCGCTCGCGTATGGCTACGGTAGTCGATTGTTTGTATCTCAGTTAGATCGCTCTGCCTACTACGCTCCACACGATACGTGCACCCTGCGGGTGTGGTGTTTTTCTCTCGTTCTCTCCCCTCATCTGCCCACGCAGATAGCCATATAGCATATCCCATCTTACACTAGCTGAGAGATATGTAAGAGAATATCAACCTGAATGTTCATACGAAGTGAAGCAATAACGAGAAGGTATAAAGACCATCGGTCTACTTATAAAACTTGTGATGAAGCTTATCTTAGAGTAAATTGAAATGGAATGGAATTTGTCTAAATTATTCTATTCAAAGCTCTAATAAAGATAATATGGCTATTGATTAAGCATTATTGGGGATTCTCGTGTTCTGCTCGGCGAGGGTATCAGACTTCAAGGCCGGTCTGTCTGCTTTTCCTGCGGTGGTCTATTGAAGAGAGGTTAGATTGAGTCTCATTGTATGCTTGAAAAAGGGAACAGCTTACGCCGCCATCAACGGGCATGATCAAGCCAGTGATCCATTTCGCCTCGTTACTGCAAAGGAAGAGAATAGCTGTTCATTCAATGTTAGTAAATGTACTGGTCCGATGGGATAATCTCATACCATAACCAACATCCCATCCTGTACCTTCCTGCTTCAAGAGGTTCTGGTTGATACGATCCTGGCGCATCTTATCCGTCATGCCTCTCCCTCGTACCATTGGGGTGAACACCATTCCGGGGCAAACACAGTTAACCCGGATATTTTCAGGGCCGTGCTGGGCAGCCATGGCACGGGTCATTTGAATAATGGCACCCTTTGTTGTGGGGTACAAAAGACTGGGGTTCCCACCGAGAACTTTATTTCATGTCAGAGATATTCAAGAAACCGAGAGCCAATGGGGACTTACGACCGCTGACTGAGGACATATTAACAATGGCACCTCGTCCATTCTTCCTCATCTCAGGAATGGCATGACGACTCATAAGTACCATGCTGGTGACATTGATCTTAAAGTCGCGTTCCCAAGCTGCAAGATCAAGCTTGGTAGCATCTCCCATGGCACCGCCAACTCCGACTAGTAGTTTTCATTAGATTCCGTAGAATTTACGAGGTGCGAATGGAAATTCACCAATGTTGACAAGAATGTTCACAGTTCCGAACAGCTCGACGGTCTTAGCCACAGCATTCTTGCAGCTTTCCTCATCAGTTACATCAGCCTGTACGACTTCTGACACACCGCCCTCAAGATCAATCATGCGCTTAGTTTCTTGAGCCCATTCGGCGTTATAGTCAACTAGTGCCACCTTGGCACCTTGTCTGGCGAGTAAGATAGCAGTTGCACGACCATTGCCAATCTCGGCTAGACTTTGTGAGTATTAACTTGCATAATAAAGCAATAGATCGAATTGAACTTACCAGGCATACGAGATCCAGCACCGGTGACCATAGCCACCTCACCAGTGAATTCGAAAGCTTTAGCAGCGGTCATATTGAAAAGATATTGTTATACAAAGTGATTTTTGGAGTTTTTAGGAATAAGGTTCCTTGCAAGGGGCCTTTATAAAGAGTCATCCATCCTTGGAACATGAGTACAACAGTAGGCGGCCATCCTCCGGTGGCCATGAAGTTAGTAAAGCGTATTCGGCCATCCGCCGATTCCCCGGCCCCAACTGTCAAAGAGGCTTTGGAGACCCCACAAAAGCTCAATTTTGGTCTCTCTGGGGAATTGTTAAACGGCAAATCGGTTTGACATCGGGATCCCCTAGGCCTAGGTTTGCTACTCGGGTGGATTTAATGCCGACTCCTGTGGGTTGTAGCCTGGGGCCGGTCTATCCATAACCCAATGATCATAGAGGCTTTGTCACCAGTGAGAATTTGAGCGCGTGTTACAATACCTTCAAACTAGTTTCACTATCTCTACATTTATCTCCCGTGTGGGAAAGTTTAAAAGGTCATGGGAACAAGGCATGGCACACCATTTCATAGGAATACTTTCGTTCAGGCTTATTCAAGTAAAGTTACGTTCTATAGCAATTTCAATCTATAGGATAATGCCATCGCCTAAATTATTGCGACAACCAAAAGTCAAACCATTCTACAATTACCTTCAAACTCTGTTCCTTTACGTAGCCTGGGGAATGTTAATTTTCAAGATCCACGGTGAATGTATAGCAAAGAATGATTCCTTACGTTCATAGGGGTTTTTCATATTGCCTCGTAGAGCGAATCCGTGCGATACACCAGAGAACATCTGGAATTGATAGGTCTTTTGACCCTCCTCCAGAATATCTAAAGCGGCCTGTCTGGCTTCTAGAGGAAACGTGTGATCTTCTACAGAACAAGACAGAAATAGTGGCTCTGTTGAGATATTTTAGTATCTTAATCAGGGTGAGTAAATCAAACAAGGGCAACGAACTGGTGATCTTTGAGAAATGAGAATCTTTCAAAAAGGCCGGATGTGCAAATGCACCAGCGCTGACGGTGTTCTTGGCCAGCTCGTCGCAGACATATGGGGCACCAAAACAATATCTGAATCAAGGCTTGAGGTCAGGGCTAACCCAAAAATTGACAAAAGCAGGGAATTACATACCCAACGCAGGCATACTTCGTCGATGTCTGGCCATACGAGCTCTTCACTTCATCGATCCACCGTGGGACTGCTTCATCCGCAAAAGACATATGCTTTCGCTTCCAGGCCTCGTAGTCGAAGTCTGGATTTGAGCTATCATGACGATCGCGACGATGTTTCCAAACCGGATCCTAGAAAAAAATCAGCTTGGTCGAGAAAAGATGAAAAATCCGAGAATAGCATACACCTCTGAAGTAGTCAAGCCCTAGTACAAGATAGCCAGAGTCCGCAAAAGCATCCATCACCAGGAGACCATTCGGAAACATTCCCCATACGTCAGGGAAGTAAAGTAAGATATGGCCATTTGTGTTGCTCTTCTTAGGCTTCACGATGTAAGTTTCTACACCGGCAACCGTTATAAAACGCCCACGTGAAGTGCCTTCGTGAAGGGTTCCCTCTAGACAACAAGGTCCTGATGGCTGGGCCAACCAGGTGTTGCTTTGGTCGACGTTACTAGAAGGTGGCATTGTATGATGATAGATGGGGTAACAAAACAAAGTAAAAGTAAAAAGGTTCACGTACTAGCCTTCCAGATATATGAATACTATGGAAAACTGCCGATCGTATTTATCACAGTTTAATTTTCCAACGAAATTGGAATTGACCAGTGAGACACAGCGGGCATCCGCCGGAGGCGAGGTGGCCACGGAAGTTGCCCGGTTTCTGGGGATTGGCCCCCGTAATCTGCGAATGCGGAGAAATGTTGGGATTATAAGTCCTACTGGTTCCAGATAGATAATTCGGATAAAAGGCACGCTGTAAACCATTTTTCAGCCTGCAATACTACCTTGCACCTTTTGCAATGTCGTCAAAGCAGGAAAGATCCGACAATATCCATATTGAGCAGGCGGCCCCTTTGCAGAATCCTCTTCACGACGATATCGAGGAAGCAAAGGCGATTTCGATCTACGAGGTACGATAACTATGTTAAGAGCATTCATGGCGGTTTGGTCTGACGCTCTTCTAGGAAAATGCGGTCGGATACAGGGAATATCGAGAAGGATTGCACCTTGAGTTCACTGCAAAGGAGGTGAGTGGGCTTTTTCCCGGCCGTCTTGCAGCTGAGTTCTAATCGAGAATCTCCTAGGAAACCAAAACCAGATGGAAGATTGATTTCGTTGTACTCCCTATCTTCCTCGTCACACAAGCGTTGCAGTTCATGGACAAGACGGCCTTGAATTATGCGAACCTACTCGGATACCAGGAGACCCTGAACTTGAAAGGTCAACAGTTTAATTACCTTTCAGCAAGTATGTTTCTCCTTCAAAGAACTGGCCTAGGAAATGAAAATCTAATCTATTTTAGTGGTGTATGCTGGCTACTTCTTTGGTCAATACCCATGTGGATGGCTCGTTGGAAGATTCCCTGCTCAACGTGTATTGGGAGTGAGTTGCATGATGTGGGGTTTGATGGTTATTATCATGACCCAATGCCATACATTCCCCAGTGCTTTGGGTGTTCGTTTCATAATGGGTATCTTTGAAGCCGCTGTCACACCTGGCTTGACCCTCATGACCGGATTCTGGTATACACGACAGGAAATCCCTCTTCGCCAGTGTATATGGTACTCAGCACTTGGCTGGGGGGGGCATTGTCGGATCCTACATTTCGTTCGGTATCACTAAGCTTCCCGTTGACATGAGCCCAGCACGCTGGGAGCTGTTGTTCTATATTCTCGGAGGCGCCACTTGTCTCTGGGCGTTTGTGATCTTCTTCGTTCTGCCTGATTCGCCTTCAAGTGCCTTCTTCTTGACCAAATCTGAGCGCATCATTGCGGTCAAGCGTGTCGCCGGTAACGAAACTGGTATCAAAAACAAGGCATTTGACACGAAGCAGGGAATGGTCGCGTTTAAGGATCCAAAGGCCATCCTACTCTTTATCTCCGTGTTTGCTGCTGCCATTCCCAACGGTGTTGTCAACTCTTTCTCGACGATCATTATCAAGGACATGGGCTTCTCCCAAACGATGACTACAGAGTTGAAATCCGTTGGTGATGCAGTTGTTATCGTTGCGTTGATTATCGGTGGCACTATCACATTGAACGTACCCAATTCCCGACTGCTCACCTCGACTGCTGCCAATATCCTTTGCACCGTTGCTGCCGCCTGTATGGCTTATCTTCCCAGAGAGCAGAAATGGCAGAGACTGGTTTGCTTTTGGCTGGTAAATGCGCAATCTGTCGGCTTCACGGTCTCATTGGTGACCATTTCCTCCAATATGGCTGGTTATACCCACCGGGCTATGGCTAACGCTCTCGTGTTGTAAGTGGTACCCAGTCTGAGCTTTATATATGTTATTTGAGCTAACTTATTGTAGTACTGCCTATTGCTGGGGTAACTTTGCGGGGCCCTTTGTGGTGAAGCCATCGCAGGCCCCTCGCTACGAGGGCGCCACGATTGGTCTGCTAGTAGGCTACGCAATCAAGGCAGCATGCCATCTTCTATTGCTTGGTAAGATCCAAGTCCCTTTTTCTGGAAACTGGCGCTAATGAGCCTAGGCTACATGTTTATCGTCAATCGCCGTCGTGACTCACGCTACGGTCCGGCTGACAAGGCTAGAAGTAATGAAGCCGGGATGCAGGACCGGACTGAATTTGAGAACAAAGATTTCAGATACGTGCTCTAGTCATTTTGCCGGGAATTTGTTTTAGCGAAGAAATCCTTTATATTATGTTTATGAGAATGTATATCTGGGTTAGAGTTGCATCAGATTTAAGTGGATCGCTTGAAAACATGGGATTTTATAATTCACTTCCGATTCAACCGGCTACCCCAGATCCTGAGATCTCGTAGGGCGATGATTTGGGGCTGAAAACGCCTAAATAGTGAAAAAACACAGGCAAATCCCGACCATAGACTTAAACAGGTCACGTGGAACGCCATGTTATGTCATGCTTTATATCTCAGCCAATTAGATTGCAAGGCTGGAAGAGCCGTCTTTACGGGGTCACCGCACGACCTAAATTTCCTGTAAAAAAGAGCTGTATGGGGTCGACGATGAATGTCTGAGTGAGTAGCAGCTCATTACGAGAGAATAACTACTACATATATTCCTACTAGCAATTTAATAGGCCATAATAGATATATATAAAGCTGATTTCCAAGCCTAAAGGCTCCGCTTGAATGGGAAAGCGTGGGGCGTTCCCCACTCTTTCCCATTCCCCCGGCAATTCTGCCATCCCAATCTCCCCAATTCCCTTTTTCCCTTTCTGCTGAGTAGACTTGGTGAAAGCGTGATTCGCCGCTTCACTTTTGCCATGAAGCCATGGTGAGGCATCAGAAAATCGTATGCTCGACTTGTAGGCGGCGGAAAAGCAAATGCGACGGGGCTTCGCCGAGCTGCTCCGCTTGTGTCGCCAGTGCTTCGCCTTGCCACTATGATAAGTCGCCCTCGCTTGCCTATGTGCGCTCGTTGCAATCTCGCATTTGTGAGCTGGAGCGCAATGCTAGCACACAGTCAACCTCTCCATCCAGCCCGTCTTTTGCTGGCTCGACTTTCAGCAACCAACGCGGCGACTCTATAAGTCTGGATGCGCTGGGCGATGTTGGCTACCATAACCAGACATCTGCTATACATGAAGATCTACCGCAGAAGAATTCTCAGCCATTGTATGTTGCATCCCTGTTATCGTCATCGACAGACAAAAGCCGAGCAGCAGATATCAGACAAGAACTGGTGGACAATGCTGCCACACAAAAAGGCTTAGAAATTATGAACTTGGATGCATCCCAGTCATTGGCAAATTTATCCTATGATCTCGCCAGTACTTTACTGCAGCTACACTGGTGCTGGTTGCATCCGAGTTTTGTTTTCGTCTACCGCCCCGCTTTCACGAGAGATATGCCTCTACTTGCGCGTGGGGATCGATCCGCTACACATTGCTCTTCAACCCTTGTAAAGGTGCTTTATGCTCACAGTTGTCGATTTATCCGGTCACCAGATATGGTGTGGAGCCCGGATAGTCATAGAGAGTCGTTTCAGGAACTTTCGGACCGTTTGATGGCAGAGGCAAAGGCCTTGCTGGCCATGGAAACTTTGAATCCCCCTGCTATTCCTACAATCCAAGCATTACTCCAGCAATCAGCTCGAGATGTTGCTTGTGGTCAGTCTTCCTCTGCATGGCTCTATTCCGGCATGGCTTTTCGTATGGCCATTGATCTTGGCCTACACGTCTCTCCCGACAAACTCCAACAATATTCTACCTCGCTCTCATCAGAGGATATTGAGATCAGAAAACGTCTCTTTTGGAGCATGTACGCCTGGGACAAGCATATCAGCTTGTACCTAGGGAGGATGCCAAATTTCGTGATGGGCGCTGAAAACGTATCATTGGAGTTTCTGGACGACTTCACTGACCATGATCCCTGGGTACCATTTTATGGACCCGACCCAAAGTCTGGAGAGCTCCCCCCCATATCCCCCAACCCCAGGCCATGTTATGTCCTGCTTCACAGAGCTATGCAAACTCTGCAAAATTCTCACGCGAGTGATGCTAGAACTCTACAGCTCGCAGTCCGCCAGACACTCGGACAATTCCCCAGATCCACGAATGACTGTCTTTATCGAGATCAAAAAGGAGCTACAGGATTGGCACTCATCTTTGCCATCGTTCCTACATATACCGTGCAATGATATGCCTCAAAAGAGTCCACCGCCGCACATCACTTCGCTCAACCTGATGTATCACAATGCCCTGATTCTTCTTCATCGGCCTCATGTTGCAGGCGGGGATGTACCTTCCTCTGCTGCGATCCGAGAGAGCTGGAAGATATGTCAAGGGGCAACCACCGCGATATACAATCTTCTCAAAATGTATATTTATACTTTTGGATATCATCATATCACATACATGAACAGTTATTGCACTTATATGGCTGCTACAACTGCTGTATATCAACTAGAAACATCGGAGGCAGGATCGCAATCCTCACAATCATATCAGTCAGCTTGGACAGAATTAAAATTTCTGCTGGACGTACTTCAACGTACTGCCGCGGCTATGCCTGGTCTGGATCGAAGCATTGAGATCATCCGAGCGCGGATCAAAAGGATTCTTGACCGCCAAGTCTCCAGCCAACTCGATTCACTATTCCCTGGTCAAAAGTCAAAAGACTTTGACTATGCGCGGCCTGCAAATGACATTCCCCGAGCACATACCAAAGGCGAAAGGGCCTCCAGTGCAATCTCCACTGATCCACCTGTTTACGAATGGGGGAATAATATGGGCACTGCAACGGACGAAGATCTCTGGCTTCCAGCATTCCCCGCCCAGGACATTTCTTACGGACCGGAAGTGATGCTCGACGTACAGGACACGTTGAGCCCTCAAACGAGATCGACTCTCATGGGTTCAAATCTTGATCCTCAGCTTCGGCTGAATATTTCAATACCTGCCGAACATACGATGGGCTACGGTCCTTTCCCCAATTCTTTGCTTGGCCAATTGCCAGACGCTACAGTGGAAGGCGCCGACACCACGTATCAAACTATCTGATTATGTATATTACTATTCATTCCTCCTGGGGAAGGCCATCGTCGCTGACGAGGCAAATACCTATTTGATTACTATATGGTAGCTGCAACGAGCTCTTGTGGTCCAATGGGTCAACGCATTGCGGACAGGAAACCTCAATCAACAGAGCTCAACAAGGCCGAAATTATTCTGCCAAGATCGGTGTATATTGTGGGTCAGTGTTCTATTCTACGTGGCACATCATGATGGTGTCGCTGGGAGTACTCGGGACTAGGCTTTTTGGCCGTTCTGGTGGCAGCAGATTCAAGGAACGATATATTTTTGATGTCTAGCGCAGGAAGTAAACTATAAATTCAACGAGAGAGACGAAGATGAAGGCGTCAGAAATTGTTGTAGAAAGGCGGCGAAAAATAGATAATTGGTAGGCAGATGAGGGGGTATTCGAAGAGGAAGATTATCGTCGCATAATCAAACAGAATCAGAAAAGAAGCGAGCGACCGAGCCAAAGGCAAAGCGATATCATAGCCGATATGATAGTTGAAAGAAAGAGCTTCAAATGAATATCTTGATAAAAAAAATACTCCAAGGTCGGAGCATGGGCTATTCATGTATCGTCGAAATCTTGACTAGACTCAAAAACTGACCTGACAAAGAGATCCTTTAACATTTGTATAAGCGGTTACAATCGGATCACAGAGAACAGATATTCTGATGACGTGCCTGATCGTCTACCCAGAGTGCCCTGGGTACGGTGGATTTGATCCCTGAGTAGCCATGAGCGCTCAGGGAGCAATCCCGGACCAAACGATGAGGATGCTTGGTTTAGATCACGTGATGCAATTATGGCTAAGATTTCAGTAAAATGAACGCTTAAACTGGCGTCGAGTGTTGCCGTTTTGGGAGTTCGATTTACCGTCACTTAGCATTGTGGTGTAGTATACGATCTACGCGGGATACTCTAGATACTACTATTAGTAGATACTAGAGTATGTGGTTAATAAATATACATTACCCGGGCATAGGTACTTAGGTACAGTATTGAGTATACATAGTAGTAGTATTGATGTTCATATTATCACTGCGAAACTACAAGCTTGAAGCAGAGTAGACTTGTCACCCAAGCACTGCTACTATACTACTAGTAGCACGATATCTCTTGACACTTCACTTCTTCTCCGCTTCCTCCACTCCCCCAACAAGCTTGACACACTCAAGCTTCTACTCTTTAGTACACTCTTATCCTCTTTACTTCCACAACTTCCACAACTTCCTATGCATGAGCTTCAGTCTTCTCCGTCATGTTGACCGTCGGCGCTACCTCCTCACGACCCTTGACTGTCTCCAAATCACCGTGTTCCAGAGCCACGGTTCGGTTGGTAATCACTCGCGTCTTCCAGGCCGGTGTGCCCAGATACTTAGGTCCATTCGGATCCTCAAACATCGCCTCCGTCTCTTCCAGAGTCTTACCTGCCGTCTCCGGGAACATGAAGAAAACATGGATGAACATCGCCGCATTGAACACTCCAAACAGCACATAAGTCCGCCAGGTGATGTTCTCAAACGCCGGCGGGGTGAACAATCCTAGTGCCGTGTTAAAGGCCCAGTTACCAGAGGTCGACAGAGACACTCCCTTGGACCGCAGTCGCAGGGGATACAACTCTGGTGGGTAGGTCCATGAGACCGGTCCCCAGGTCGGCGCATACGAAGCCACGAACAGATAAGTGCAAGCAATCAATCCCTTGGCTGCCGCGCCCTTAACACTCATCGACTGCTCGGGAGAGGTACGATCATCCATGGCCAGGATCTCAGCGTGGGCACCGAGAATTCCGGCATTGGCAAACATAAAGATGCACATCAACAAGGCACCGACCAACATCGTCGGTCGCCGACCCCAGCGATCTTGCCAGATCAGGGCGGGTAGCGTCATCACGACGTTGATGATGTATTGAATGGACGAAGCTAGCAGAGTGGCGTTGCCTGTGTAGCCTGCCATGCCGAAAACATATCCGATGTAGTACACTGTCCATCCAGTCAGCAGGTTGCTCCGAGGGAGAGGGAAATCCCAGTCGCCATGCTATGTATCATTCTCGGAGAACTCACTCATCACGTTCATTCCAGTCAGCTGGGACCAGATCTGCGTGAACAGACCCACCATGGTTCGGTTCAGCATCCGAGGCTTGAACAGGTCAAGGTATCCGGCGTCATTGAAGGTGCGCTCCAGCTCGCACTGCTCGCGGATGTCCTGCAACTCCAAAGTGACGAAGGCGTGGTTTCGGTCACCTTTACCGTGAACCAATGCCAGGACTTCATGAGCCTCCTCCCAGCGATCCTTGCGAGCCAGCCAACGGGGGGGATTCGGGGAGGAACATCATCGCAAAGAAGAGGAGAACGGCAGGGACCATTTGCAAACCCCAGGGAACACGCCAGGAGGCAGCACTCCAGTTGTCTACGTCCGACCCACCAATGAAAGCACAACCGTAGGAGATACTAATCGTGTAAGCAGCTGATATCATGAGGGGAAGAAAGCACATGGATCATATCGGAGCACTTACTAGTACATAATCAAAATACCCCAAGTGATGGCCCACTGTTGCATACCCACAAATCGTCCACGCTTAGAAGGTGGGGACAACTCCGAGATATAGACAGGGACCTGTGCGGATTCGATACCAACGGCGATACCGTTGATGATGCGACCGACAATCAGCATACCGATATTCTGCGAGGCACAGATGATGACGGACCCGACGACCCTGAATATTGACATTCATGAGCACTCTCTTTTATCCAGGATCAACAACTTGAAACTTACCAAATCACGCAACCAGACATGATTGCATATTTACGACCGAGAATATCAGACACAAACCCAGAAATCAAAGCACCGAGCCACGACCCCGCGGCCATGGAAGCAGTGATACCACCCTGAACGAGCGAGCGAGGACCACTGCACCCTTTTTCGGGATTATCATAACTGAAAGGAGGGCCATTCGGACCCTGATTGAAGTAACATTTATAAGAATTCTCCGTCAGCTGGGCTGACATGGAAGCAATATCGAATCCAAACAGTCCGCCGCCGACGACGGCGACGGAGGCGATCACATAGATGTTTCCGATGACCATCATGATGACGGTGGGTAAAGATCAGATTCACCTGGCCAAGGTGAAACTTCCCAGGACAGGGAGGGTGGGGTGGAGGGATATTATATATCAGACCAGTCACGCAGAGACCTCACGAATCGGGCCCGGGACTGGTTCGAAGGAAACGCGCACCAACGAGACTCGGACTCGTTTTAGTTTGATGCGATGTAGTACTGGGATGCAAGTGGTCGACCCTTCAAGTCGGATGGCCTGTTACTTGTCTGGTACTTGATCGTTGCCCCAATTTTCCTTTATTGATGGACCAATGTCCGGCCGGTGCTCGTGCGGCCCCCATGGGAAAATGCGACCCACCCCGCTCCCCAGATGACAGTCTGAACCCCTCGTTTTTCGTGTGCGAGTATTCATGTTTCCAGATAATTCAAGACTCGACGAAGAAATGCTCGCAGAATTTTGAATATCATGATGTTGACGCACTTCATACTTCAAGCCAAGGCAAAGCTTGGCCTGTGGCGTCCGGCTGTCGTTGTCCATCCGCAAGCCAGCCGAGATTTTCCTTCCCCCCCCTAAGCCATTCGAGGTGTAGACGCATCCACGCGAGGCGGCCAGTGCTTGGTCAACCAATCTAATTCACTTGCCGTCCTTTGGATGCCAAAGCTTGCAAACCTTGGACATCCATGGGGTGCAACCCCCCTAGTCTAGCGGGGTGCTGGTGCTTCCTCCCTCCAATCCTAGCGAGGGGTGGCGGTCGGGCAGTGACCTCTCAAAGCTTCTCAGGTTTCGGATTTAAGAAGCCCGAGGGGATCATCTAGAAGGTATGCCGGGGTTGAGGAAGAGGAAGAGGACATTCCTGATTGCCTTTTGTACAGCACAACGCTATAAACAAAGTCCCTTGCGCATATACTACTAGTACGAAGTTGACCTATACAACAGGATACTGTTCATTCTGTTTGTACTATTTATCTCAGCAATCCCCAGGCTGACTAGAGTGCAGAGATCATGCAACCCTGTATTTCCCGTTTCCCTTTTGGGTACTTCCTTCGGCCTTCCAGTTGAATTTGATTCGGAGAGCCTTGCGATATTTATCCGAACCCGTTTGAGTAACAAGTGGGTCAAATGAGACGCGCACTTCTGTTGAATGTTGGATGAAGTGTTACAAGCATGACTCAAACTGCCCCTGATCATTGTGGACACACCATCAGTGGCGTCTCGGTTACATCGCCAATCGGACTCAAGCCTTGGTCACTTCTGTCGAACTCTAGCCCAAGGATCTAATCTGGTATATACTACTAGTATTAGATGGTAAACTGGGCAGTTTGACTACAACAGATAAAGGGTACAGCGGTGGAAGATGGGTACTTGATAGTTCTTTGACCGGGTTGAGTCAAGATGCCCACATGCCAAAGGAGTACCTGTGCAGACTGGACTCTGGAGAGGTTCTACAAGGAGCATCTGAGGGTAAATTCAAAACTCTAACTAGACTGCCCCATCGCATTATTAGCTCGCTCTTATCTGTTGGATCTTCATCTGTTCCACATTTGTATACTCCTTCCACCTGCCTGGCACTGTGTACCGACCACAAATCCACCCACCCCACTCCCCGACGATCAGGAAAGCCTTTTAGAATATCACTAGAATGTATTCTCTACTCGTATTATCTTGCTCATACCCCTACAACTCAAAATCATATCTATCAAGCACTGTCGACAAGGGAACCAAGAAGTGAGCTATACAGCCGAATGCAAGACCGACGACAGCCGAGGTCCCGCCGATGTGATTCTGGGGAAGTACAAAAGTGTGGGGAAATTCGACCCCTCCTCAACAACTTCACATCATCAACATCGATCGACTTGGAGCTTTATTTGCATCCAGAACCATGTCCACCACCATGCAGGCTGTTGTCTTCAAAGGACCGCTTCAGGTCGCCCTGGAACAGCGCCCTCGACCTCAGATTCAAGCGCCGACCGATGTGATTCTGAAAGTGAGGTACACCGCACTCTGCGGCAGGTAAGCATTTCTATTTCCGCGATCTTCACACCCATCTTGACTTTACCTTGTTGTGTTTTTGAGATCTCTGCTGTACGCTGCTAATCATCTTCAGTGAACTGCACGTCTTCCGTGGCCATCAACCATCGGGAACGGGCTTCATCATGGGCCACGAGTTCACAGGCGAAGTTGTCGAAACCGGTGCAGATATCCAATCCTTCAAGCCGGGTGATCTCGTCGTCTCACCTTTCACCGTCAGCTGCGGCAAATGTTTCTATTGCGAGAGCGGGTTCTCCTCCCGATGCGCCAACGGCCTGCTATACGGCAGCCCTGTTCTGGATGGCGGCCAGGCAGAGTATGTTCGAATCCCGCTCGCCGAGTCGACTCTGTTCCAGGCCCCCGCGGCAATCGATGAGAAGAAGTTAGTGCTCATGGCCGATATCTTTCCGACCGGGTACTTTGCGGCGAGTAATGGGTTCCGCTCGCTAGAGCCCAAGGCGATCCAGAATAGTACGGTACTTTTGTTTGGATGTGGTCCGGTCGGAATTTGTGCCCTTGTGAGTGCGCTGGAGTATCGTCCCAAGCACTTGATCGCGATCGACAGCATCCCCTCTCGTCTACAGTTAGCGGAGAGTCTTGGTGCGGAGCCGTGGAACTTTGCAGAGGATGAGGCCGGGCTGAGAGAGCGAGTCAAGACCATCACGGAGGGCCGGGGTGCCGATGTGGTGATCGAGGTGGTTGGTCATAGCAGTGCTCTCCGGATGGGATTTGAACTGCTTCGTCCGTGGGGAGTCTTGTCGAGTGTGGGTGTGCATAATGGCGAGATTCCCTGGACGGGCAATGAGGCATATGGCAAGAATCTGCGGATCCAGATGGGACGCTGTCCTGTTCGCAGTAAGTGTAACTTTTTTCTTTTCTTTTCATCATTCAAATCCGAGTCTTGGTTACTCGAGCTTCCTTTGCCAGTCTGGATGAAGGCTAACCTCGGCAGGCATCTTTGGGGAAGCGATGGAGCTGTTGGTGAAGAAGCAAGAGACATTGAAGTAAGTGATCAACTTTTCCCCTCTCTCTAAACCTGATAATATTACCACCGTCGTTCCGATTCCGAGTCTCACAAGGTCCCCAGTTTCATGGCCGAGGATATTCGCCCGCTTTCTCAGGCAGTACAGGCGTAAGTGATAGTGCCACCTACGATTTGCCCGAGAGTGCTATTAACCATGGAGATGCAGATATGATGATTTTAATCAGATGAAAAGCCAGAAGATTGTCTTTGAAGCAGATAAGTAGGGAGTATGGGTACATAGCACAGCATGAGTTCAGCGTTGTTCCAAGGTGAGGGCGTTGAAGAAATGAAGTATTTTCAGAGTGGACGATCTCTTAACATTTGGTGCCTTGATGACAGCGGTAGGATTCGGACCTGCGATTAGAACCGTCCCATTCTAAACGCCAGTGGTGCATTACCCGTTCTTTGATGTAGGAAATGTAGTGATTGTATATCATAACTACTAACTATACGGACTACTATACCTACTACCTATATCTACACTCTTTGGCTGCCACTGTGAGTCCTACTACTACTACTACTACTACTACTACTACTACTACTACTACTACTACTACTACTACTACTGCTGCTGCTGTATTAGATAGTACTCAAATTCAAAGAATACTACTTGAAATAACACTGATACTCTCATATTCTTCACCTACTTCTGTTCGGAGTTCCCCCCCAACCAATCCCAATCGGCCGTTCAACTTCCGCGTGACTCCGCAGTTCTTGTTGTTTTCCCTCATTTTCCCTCTTTTCCTCTGAGGCTTCCCCTTTTTCCTCTCAATCTAACCCATCCAACTCCCACAATGGCAATCAAATCCCTTCTTCTTCTGGCAACGGCTGCCCTCGCGACTGCGGAATCTTCCGTGGTCTCGATGTTCATTCCCGACGTCGAGGGCACCGCCTTGGTCGCCTCAGTCATCGCCCAGGTTGGTTGAGACCCTGAGACCCGCTGATCGACACGACCTCCACTGACCATGAATTCCTTCTCTCGGTACGGATCAGACCGCTGGTACGACCACCTACAGCATCAATTGTCCGCCTGGGACTGATAGTAGCGACTGCGGCGTGTCGCCGGGTCTGTTCCTAACCTCCGGACCGAAGAAAGTGGAATATTCCATAAGCGAGGGAGATTTGTATTGACCCTTCCCCCTCTCCTCCTCTCCCCCTCAATTGATCGGAATAGTCGACTAATCTCCAATTCTCCCTTCAAATAGCTACGGTCGCATGGTCTGCTCCTTGGGAGGCACCACGACCGCTGTCTGTACGGATATTAACAGCGGCGCCGATGCCAACTTCCCCGGAACACACACAACCACCCTGGCGAGCAGCGATATCACTTCCCTCCCCGTGACCATCACCGCCGGCGCGACCACCGGTGCCGCCTCTGACACCTCCGCCTCCGCGTCTACCACTGAGTCCTCGACGACCGCTACTTCGGATACCACCGCTTCGCAGACATCGGCCTCGAGCTCAGGCGCGATGGCTTCGTCCACCAGCTCCAGTACCGGTGGCATGTCGCAAATTACCGGTGCACCGGTGCTCGCCCTGGGCGCTGCGGTCGCATTCATCGCAGGCGCATTGTAAAAGCATGTTGGTGGCAGAGCATCTTGCAAAGCAGCTTGCAGAACATATATTGGGGTCCATGTTGAATACTAATTATATGCATATACGATGAAATTTACACTAATCATTGATCGTTTGATATACATTGGACAGTAAACTTTCAGCAAACAGCTAATATTCCCTTGTATAGAGTGGAAGATGAGAATAGCCACATCGGCCCCAATCAGCTTTGAGGGCCGGTCCATATCAACATCAATTCTCACTGGACTTGGTGCAACACGATCATATTCACCGGCAGCCATGCTGCCCATCGCCGGGATCTGGCAATGAGATATCAAAGATACAGGCTCCATCTCCTCATCCGAGTTTCACACGCCCGTTGCTGAAATCCTGGGTATCACAACCTCCTATACCAACCCGGATTTCAGAAGGATAATCCGGAGACGCATGTCTATACCAAGACGTGAAGAACCCGTCTCAGCTGCTGAGGATCACTGGATATTGGTCTCAAGAACTCAATACCGAGACCGATGTCGCATACGCCGCCAACTTTCTGCCTCGGATGTTCGAGTTTGTGAGCCAAAAATCTCTCCAAAAGCTTGAGTTTGTGCCATGGGATGGTCAAAGTCACTGGCTTCGGTGCCGATGCCGGTCGACGGGGAGACCATCTATCTGAAGAGATCCATGAGCCGGTAGAAAGAAAGAACGATGTGAGATCGTGAAAAGTACATGAATTTGAAAGAACCTATCGTGGTATCTTGCTTATAACAGCAACGCAATGCTAAACTCTGGTTGCTTCCCTCCTCATGTGTGCTCTTGACTGCATAATCAAACCAACGATTCCTGCTGGTGATTGACAGCTGGCGCGACCACATTTTCCCTGGCCTCAGTACCTCCAACACCCGCCTGCGAGTTGTTGTTGGGTGTTGGGGATGGGTCCTGTGCAGTGCGAGGACGACTGTCGGAAAAGGGATTGTCTTTCAACATCACCGACGAGCTATCCGGCAACAGATTTGCGGTCGAGTTGGTCTTGGTATGGCTCAATGGCTCTGCGGAGGTTGCGGAAGCTTTCAGTAGCTCTCTCGCGGCGATTCGCTTTGACTTGGCTCGGTCCCGTGCACAATGAACGATGCTGATGCCGAGGAAGAGGGAGATCAGACTGACTGAAAAGGCGACCGCGGCGATATTCCCTTTTCGGTTCCACTCCTTCACTTCAGCACTAGTCGTGCTGGTACTGGTTGCAGTGCTGGTGGTTGTGCTTGCGGTGCTTGTTGTTGTTGTTGTTGAGCTGCTGGTGGAAGTGGTGGTGGATGTCGTGGAGGTAGAAGTGGAGGTGGAACTGATCGAGGTGGAACTGGTCGAGGTGGAAGTAGTTGAAGATGTGGTCGTCGAGTCTGAGGTTGTGGTTGAGGTGGTCGAAGAAGTAGAAGCGGTCGTGGTTTCTGAAGTGCTGGTCGTTGAAGTCGTCGTACTCTCCGTTGTTGATGTGGTTGAGTCGGTGGTTTCGGTCGTGGCACGAGCGAAGAGCCTCGCCTTCTCATCGTCCTCATGATCCCGAATCTCCAGTACTTGGGTTACCTCCGCACAGCTCTCGCTAGCAGAGATACTGTTGATAGTCTCGAGTGATGGTGCCAGATCGGATGGAGGATGGTTATAAGGTTGGCAAAATACCGGAACACATTGCGCAGCCAGAAGAAAGAGAATAGGTTTCTTCATTTTTAATCAAGTTGGAAGAAGGAATCTGTTATTGGGAGATAATATGAGGGGGAAAGGAGATGAATCAAGGGTTTATTGGACATTATCTAGTATTTGACGGCATGAAGGGGGAGGGGACGACGCGCCACCCTCGTCTATGCAAATGGTTCCACCGATTCTATTTTCTCCCTTCATGCCTGGCTAGATCGCTTCCAGTGCTTCCAGTGCTTGCGTTGATGGCCTGCTTAGCCACTGCAAAATCCGGATCGAAGCTCGGAATAAGGGCTATTTTTTGCCTGGCATCGTGGTGGAGGTGGGTTTAGTTCAATGGCACACGCACACGCCGCGCGGCGGATTCCCCACAGGGCTGAGGCGTTTCCTCTGCACCGCGTGGTTCCTGTCAAATTTTCTCTGAGCCTATCTCTAGAAGGCTCATCAGTATTTCTTATCGCGAGAAATCACCGAGTCGATCCTCATACTTTCCCTTCTGCACTGACCTTGAAGCACATTATGAAAACAAAGTTGGATAAAAGGAGCTGGATGACGCTTGTGATCCCTATTCTCGTTGGCCACTCCATTTTTCGCCTGGCTGATCACGAAAATCCATTTCTGCTAAATTCATTCCCGTCCATCCAACTAGCTTTGAGAGGCATTGCTGCTAGATTTCGCTAGTTTTCTGGGAAATGCGATCTGCTTGATGTCTCTCAGGCAAAAAGTCATACCCGCCCAGCCTGGAAAGCCCTCCAGGCAGTCCAACATAATCCATCTGTCTACTCCTCAACTCCTTGTCAATTGTAGAAATCAATCAAATATTTTTCCTTGTTTTTTTTTTCCATTTTTTTCAATCTTTTTATTTCAATTTCCGGGCGATCGTGGCGTCGACGTGATCTCGGGCTTCCGAGTTGAGGACCCACAAGTTGGCTCTCCACTCTAGTATGAATAACTAACTAGTTCAATTAGTTACTCTGTAGTGAATGTGCCAAGTGGTGTTTGTTTAGGGCGATTCTATTATTGTCGTTGCCACGTTGAAATCAATGTCCATCATATTCCCGATTCTCCATCATATGTGCCTTTTGGGTTTCACGCATGTTGCTACGAAAGTGCGCGCGACGAAGCGCGCCAGACCATCTTAGTGTGAAGTCTGCGCCTGTTGTGAGTCAATCGCATACCATACCATGAAGAATCATGTATGAGTACTTTGACCACTTCAATCCATCTGGGGTCTCTTCCCAAGCTTGAACCTCAAGCGAAACCCATTCGAGCCCCTCTGAGAAGAGCTTCTCCCTGCCGTCGCCAGTCATTAGGTTCTGTCCAATTCTGCCGATCAGTTGGTACTCGCTACTAAAATCCAAAACATCGAAACACTCAACTCTATGTTATATGACGCGCTGTGTGTACGTTGTTGACCGCTCTGGACGCCACACACTTTGATGGCAAAGATCGACACATTCGGATCTTGTTTTGGCTAGATCAGCCTCTCGATCGAGGAAAGATTGTAACCTTGGAAATCCGGGGTAGACCCTTCATTGGGCAGGTAATCTATTTTATCTTGACAATTTGCATACGTGACGCAATATAGCAGGGAGCGCCCTTGGGAATGGAAGGAAATGGAAAGGCATCACAGCACGGCAACAATGCTAAAATACGCGCTCAATTGAAATGGGATATTCAATTCGACCAGCATCTAGAAATTCAGTTATGAATCAACCTTGATTTGTTCTCAGCCCTTGGGCCGCCTTCATAAGGGAGGAGGGTGTGGCTAAAAGCGCCTACATGCCGTCGAGTTGAATGCGCATTGACGTCAGCCACTCAAACCCATTGGGCATGCAAGGATTTGACGACGTATAGCGATGCTCTGATCGACGTGGCTTTCTTGACGTCAGTAAGGTTGTACATGGAGAAATGACAACTCAAGGCAAACCCGCTCTATATAATGACCCTTGGCGACCATGTCGAGAATACTCCAAACTTGAAACCCCAAAGTACCGCTACTCGCAAATAGTTACCACCCATCATTGGACAATTCTCGCTAATTGAATCAAAAATCCTTTTTGTACCCACCTTCCATCAAAGCTCATCCATTATGCCGATCTTCCATCGCGACTCCATCGCGAGCTCATCTTCCTCGGGCCACAGCATCGAGGAGCCCCATCAGGCCCACCGCAGCAACTCACTGTTTGGGAGTCGTTCCACCCATTCCGCACACTCATCTAGATCTTCGAGGTCCTCAAGGTCCTCAAAATCTGGCGCATCGCATCATAGCCGTCGTCACCATAGTCTTTTCCAGCGTTCTCCCGAGGACCCGTCAATTCAAGCTGCCCGTGAGCAGGTTTTCCGCGCTGAAACTGCAGAGCGAGACGCAGATAAGGCGCTCATGGCATCTAAATTGGCTGTCAAGGAGGCTAGGGATCATGTAAAGAGCATTGAGCGTGAAGCTGCCGAAGAGTGAGTTATCGTAATTATTTTTGAAGTTCGAGATTGCAAAAGAATACTGACCAGAGAAACACAAGAGCACGGATGGCCAAGATCAAGCAGGACCAGGCCAAATCGATCTCGAAGAGAGCCAAGCCACTTGGACGTAAGAATTCATTCGCTCAAAGATTCACGATGAAACAGTTGAGGTTGACTAACTATCATACAGGTCATTATTAAGTCAGGTTACATACCAACCTTCTGGGTCTTTTTGTTCTCATATGATCGGTCTATTATGCCTCCTTTTGGAAAATTAGCCTTTCCACCAGAAGTTGTATTATACTTGCTAAGTTGCCACATTCGGGTGCTGTACGACTATCACTTGCCATGCCATTTTCGCTTTAATGGAATGTATTTTTATTTTATTGTATTATAATTTCTATTACTATTACTAAGATGCGAAATGAAATCTACCGACAACCTTTAGTCAAACCCTATGGTTACTATCTCTTCTCCACCCGCTTCTCCTACTAGTATTTTGCCCTTCCTCGTTCAATATGCTAAGATCATACTCAAAAATATGCTTCCCCCATTAAATCCATCATGATCATGGAATATTCTAGTCTGCACGTGGGTTACATTCGGAATGTTACTCCATAGCCGGGTGACAGGGCCAGGTTTTGAGGCCTGATGCATGCGACTTTTGTCGTTGCACAATCAAACCAATCATGCTGTCGTCGGAAGAATAGTGTCCACGGCTCATAATTGCTGTCCGACTAGCATGTTAGCCTCACGTATATACTGAACAATAACGGGGAACAGGTCTTGTGCCCTTGGCACTTGTCTGTATCTGGCCAATAGTGCGAACATGATACTGATATCTATGAGATGCACCATAGGGGTAGCAGAAGCTTCTTTCGATAGCTGCATGCGCTTCTCCTTTCTACATTCCATATTATAGTGGCTTTGATGCTTGTAACCTCTCGACGAGCGCGTGAACTCTGACATAGATTGCTCCAAGCTTTGAAGAACATCCAATAGCGCTTTGGAAGACTGTGATCAAGCCAAAGGTCGTCATATAGTATGCACGTCTTGAATGGAGTATCTTCCATATAGTTACACCCTGGTGATCATCTGCCATGATCTCCCATCATTTCTTCAGATACCCCATCCCTTTATTAACAGCTCCAATGACTACTTTATTCTGAAACCATGTCTCAGGCTCAAGCCGGAAAAGTTTACTATTTTTTGGAGCCGAAACTCAAATCAGTATGATCATAACGAATATTCTTGCAGTTATGGTGTCCTTTTTGGGCATCATAGCTCAGGCTGTGCCTCGTGTTTCGGGAGAAATCCGAGAGAGCAAGAGACAAGCCCCAAACCGTCTCGTCTTCGCGCATTTTATGGTACGTTTACAGTTGCTACGGAGCTTATGGTTCCTTTATTCAGACAGCCTTTTCCTGAAATATTGGCCTCTAGATTGGGATTACCAGTGACCGGCACAGTTCCTCTGATTATGACGATGATATGAAACGCGCTAGTGCGCTGGGTATAGATGCATTCGCATTAAATATCGGGGTGGATCCCTATACGGATCAGCAGTTGCAGCTTGCTTATGATTCAGCCGCGAGAAATTCAATGAAAGTATTCATATCATTTGATTTCAACTGGTGGAATACCGGACAGGCATTTGCCATAGGCCAAAAGATTGCACAATATGCCGACAAACCAGCACAACTAATGGTCGATAACAAAGTTTTTGTCTCGTCATTTGCAGGTGATGGGTTGAATGTAGGGTCCTTGCGCGACGCTGTTGGACGGCCAATATTCTTTGCACCAAACTTTCACCCGTCATATGGAACTGGTACATCTTCTGTTGACGGGCTACTCAATTGGATGGCATGGCCAAATAACGGCCAAAACAAGGCTCCTTCAGCGGGACAAAATGTCTCTGTCACAGATGGCGACAACGTATATGTGAATGCTCTCGCCGGAAAGGCTTACATTGCACGTGGGTTGCCTCAACCCCCTTTGCGATACTCGCATAACCTATCGTTAACAGATTTATTGGCATAATACAGCGGTTTCTCCATGGTTTTCGACCCACTTTGGCCCTGAAGTATCCTATAGCAAGAATTGGGTATTCCCATCCGATTTACTGTGGTATAATCGGTGGAATGAAATTCTCGAACTAGGGCCCCGCTTCATTGAAATCGTAACATGGAACGACTACGGCGAGTCACACTATATCGGGCCCTTAAAATCCATTCATACTGATGACGGGGCATCAAAATGGGTAAATGATATGTAAGACATGAAGAAATTCCTTGCCTACTATATGTACTTTGCTGATCTTGGCAGGCCACATGACGGGTGGCTAGACATCTCCAAGCCATATATTGCAGCCTTCAAGGACGGAGCAAAATCAGCTGCCAAATACATTACATCGGATGAGCTGGTTTACTGGTATCGACCAGCCCCACGTGATGTGAACTGTGATGCGACTGATACATGCATGGTTCCAGCAAACAATGGCAGCGGAAACTATTTCATGGGCAGACCAGACGGTTGGCAGTCTATGCAGGATGCTATATTCGTTGTATCCCTTCTCCAATCCCCTGCATCGGTGCAGGTTAACAGCGGGGGAACTCTCTATCAATATGATGCACCGGCTGGGGCATTTGCTCAGCAGGTTCCAATGCAAGTTGGGACTCCATCGTTCACTGTTCTTCGCAATGGAAACCAGGTCCTTTCTGGGACAAGTCTGAAACCAATAATTAACGGCTGCGTCTGTGAATTATACAACTTCAATGCATATGGTTTGATAGTTTCCTTCTGAACCCAATAGAAAACGACACTCTGCTAATTTTAGATTAGTTGGAACGCTGCCACTCGAGTTTAATGACCCTCTTCAGGCAGACGGATTGGCAGCTTTCAACCAAGGCCTTAAGGTTCAAACTTGCCAAGCTACTCCATCACTTGGTACAGTACCTCCAGAATCTACAGCTCCCACAAAGACATCTATAATAGGCTCTACTTCGCCGAGTTCCCCACCGACTACGACTCCTCCCACCAGCCTGCCTCCGACTCCACCTCCCACTCCGCCAATGGGCTGCCCAACAACCTGTCCTACAGCTGGTGGTGGATACACAATAACTTCCACCACTACCACCACACAGTTCAATACTGTAACAGTGACCCAAACTCTCCCATGTACTCCTACTGGGGGAGGTGGTGGCAGTGGCAGTGGCGGCGGTAGCGGTAATGTGTGTACTGGCGGAACTGGCCCAGGAAATTATGTTGGTCTTTGCAATTTCTGCTGTCGTTATGGATACTGCCCCCCCTGGACCTTGTACTTGCACACAGTATGGAGCGTCTATTCCCGCTCCTCCAAGTACCGGATGGCATGGCGCGCCCCTTTCAGGGGAAGATAGTTCATACTTGGGGCTTTGCAGTTTCGCTTGCGATCACGGATACTGTCCCTCGACGGCCTGCAGGATTGTCTAGAATTCGTTTGGTCTTTCAAACCACTCTAGATAAAGTCCACATAGTATGCAAGAGAATGTATATCGTTTCTTGAATTGGCGCGAAAAGATCAAGGGAATTCCAACACGAGTTATATTACTTTTTTCTTTAAAAAAAAAAATACAATTCTCTTTTGAATTCTGTCAACTTCAACTACCTAAAATGGTTCGAAAATCTTCAAGTTTTACCTTATGACAAGGCCAATTTCTACCTTTTTTACCCCGCGATCGCCAAGTCGCGGTCGTGGTCAAGCTATCATCAGTCCGGATGACACCTGTTGGACGCCTAATAATATACCGCTTATCCGTGTAGGCTGAATGCGACGCAAGACGGAATTAACGAGGCCCCGCTATAAATACAAGATCAACATGACAGCTTACTATTTCCCCACGCTGTCTTTGTATTTTCTTCATTTCATTTATCATGGTCCCAATTCCAGACTGGATCCTTCACTATATCTATGGGCTTCCATGTCCAACAACCGGTAAAAGAGATGAGAAGACACGCATGAAAGTACTGGCTGTCGGTATCTCACGGTCGGGAACCGAGTCCCTACGCGAAGCGCTCCATATTATCGGCTTCGAACATACTCACCATGGTTTCGACACGATTCTCCCACCGTCATCGTTGGAGACAATATACCGTCTTCTTCAAAAGAAATATAGCACATTCGAGAATGATAAGCAAACACAACAATTAAATGCGGAAGATTTCGATACGGTTCTAAGTGATTGCGTGGGTGTTAGCGACCTCTTTGCGGCGGAATTTGCAGTAGAGCTGATTACCGCATACCCGGATGCAAAAGTAATTCTCAACATCCGCAAAGATCTGGATGGCTGGTATTCCAGTATGGAGCAGACAATGGGTTATTTTGCTCGGAATCCGATCGATTGGGATTGGTGCAAAAGCTGGTTCAGCGCCGAGCTATTTTGGATCCGCCAAACAATGTCCCGGACGATGATGCCCCGGTTCTTTCGGGGAGGTTTTCATTCCAGTGGGAAATTGATTTACAAGGAGCATGTTGCCACGATACGAAGTTTGAATCTTCCAGAAGACAGATTGCTGGAATGGTCGGTAGAAGATGGCTGGGAACCCCTTTGCAAGTTTTTAGGCCGAGATGTTCCAACTACAATTTTTCCTAATGGTAACCCCCCGAAGGCCTGGGCAGACCGCATCGCAAATACGATGCAAAAGCATCACGAACAGGCAGTCAAGAATATGATTGCCTTCAGCTCGGCCGTATTTGTGGCGTCGGTTATGTTGTGTACTTACTTATCCATGCGTTAGCTAAAGACATGCAAAGATCCAACGATTAAGCTATGCAGGGGCTTGAACAACAGTATAGGCCAATGTATAGTTAGTAGCTATGCATGCAATAATGAAATCTTCAAATAATCAAGACTTCCAACTCCTCATTCTATGTATAAGCTGACAAACGAGAGAAGATACGGTAGATTTCATCATCGACACCTTTCCATCCCTAAGCAGGAGTAGGATTTCCTAGTCCTACTGAAATTCCAATTTCGAGATAGGCAAAACCTCTCAGACACCGATGGCTGTCAGTCCCATCGCATGGAAATATTGAATCAGGTTTTGCGTTATGTAGACTTCCTGCACCAGGCCCGTACAGTTATCTCAGGACCAGAAAATCGGTCCCATCGTAGGTCACTGTGGCGCTTGCTTTCAAGGGACTGTAGGCCGTGGAAATGTGGGACTCACTTCGGGAAAAGTGTGAAGTTGCTACCAATCACTCCATGCATTGCGGGGGTGAACGTATATCTCTTCCAGCCCTTTCGCGATCTTTCAACAAAGGCGACAAATTCGTCTCGGTTGGTGACACTAATCAGATCACTGCCCTTGCCAGTCGAGGATGGAAACTGGTTGGAATGAAGGGGAACATCGGGATGGAAAACTGTTTCTGCGAGAGTCAGATTTCCGCTCCAAATAATTTTCGAGCAGGAGAGTCAATTTTTTAAGACTTGAGAGATGCTAGCCAATCTTTTGAAGTTTGTATGAAAATCATCCACCTCGTTCCCCGTTTATAGCTACTATTTTCATCAGGCTAGTCACGGCGACAACAGTGAAATTTCACCCGAGGGCCCGAAACGCGTTAAATTATGAAGAACGATTCGGCAAAGTATAAGCCTGCTGTTCCTGCTTACAGAAATGGTTCATGGATAATGCCTCTCGACTTTTGGTTGGGCATCTTTGGAATTGGCCCCCAATTCCTCAGCATCCGCTCAGAAGTCAGCAAACAAGGCGCGCAGAATGTACCCTTTTAGGCTTAGTCTCCAAGGCTAACAAACGCCCAGTAATCCCCCCCAGCTCCAACGTTGTCATGCTGCCAAACACTCAACTTTTGGACTCTAGCTCTGGTAGCTACGAATCGCCCGTTGTATAAAAGGAAAATCGGGGGGGTTCCAGGCCTTCCCGAGCGCCGTGATCTTGAGCTCTCACTATCGACGACCCCCATTTGAATAATAATAAACTCCCAGCGTGATGGTAGGAGTGCCTGGTCGGTCAAAAGCATGCCGTACCTGCAGAAGACGGAAGAAAGGTGTAAGTTCCAGGTTATTCCCGAGTCCCACGATCTACGGATGAGCACGGAGAGTTCATAACTGACTAACCACATGACTAGTGCGACCTGCAGCAACCCACCTGTGGACAGTGCAGAAAGGCATGCATCAAGTGCGAGGGGTATAAGGACGGTCTGGAAATCTACCAATACCATGTGCCCAAGTCACATTCCCAGATATCGTCTTCTAAATCGCCATTAATATTTGAGAGGGCCGAAAAGGATATCCGATCTCTCCCCCCCTGCGCCGGGTAACGCTTTGTCCCTTTCCAAAAGTGCATGTCAATCGGGCCTAGAAGCAATATTCTGGAGCAACTATATGCCAAACGGCCACTCGTATCCACTGTTTAATGAAACGATTAGAGCCTTGGGTGGTTCCATCAGCGCGTTGCAAGAGCTTGTTCCCCAGAGCAACTTGCTGAAAATTGGACTCGGAGCCCTGGCATTGAGGTCTATTGCAAGCACAGAATCAGGTACGGAATGGATGGAAAGAGAAGCGCTTAGATTGTATACTCTTTCTCTCCAGAAAACAGGGGCAGCCTTAACAGCTCCCAGGACCAACGATCTTGAGTTGATTGGCGCAACCCGTGTATTGAGTTTCTATGAGGTATCCACATCATCATGCTTGAATATGCCACCTAGATTTGACTGACAAAATGCGGAGGATAGGCCTTGTATGGTGGGGAAACTGGAAATACCATGGCGCACTATCTCGGCTGGAAAGCTCATCACTCCGGGGATCTTGCAATTACCCTCTCCAAACACCCATTGTTCTTCGCCACTGGCCGAGCTCACAGGTTATTTGCTGATGGAAGGTTCAACCACGTATGAAATAACTCCTCTAGTTTGAATATGCTCTCAAACGCTAATTCCAAATTCACAAAGGCTGTCTGTGCGATACGTATCCGAAAGGCCTGTGCTCTCAGCAGCACCGATTGGATGACAATTCCTTGGATTCATCACCCAAAGACACCCAAAGATTTGCTCATAGATATTGCTGTGGAGCTTCCCGGTCTTTGTGAGGGCATCGATGATCTGATATTCCTGGGAAATTCTGCTGCTGCATCGAAATTGAGGGCTTTGCTTCGTAGTAGAGCTTTCCAAATGATTGCAAAAATAGCTATTTGGGACGCAACACTCTCCAAGTCCACGATCTTGTTAGATCCGGACGAGCCACTACCAGAGACTATCTCGAGCGAAGAGCTTGCAAATAGCCACCTTATGACTTTTTTCTGGGGTATCAGTCTCAACGTCTACGGCCAGATCCTCCCCATTCTGGACGAGGCTACCAAGGCATCTCAACTCAATCCAGATGCGTGTTGCCGTAATATTATTCGGTCTCTACCCTTGCTTCTTCATCCTTCAGTTGGTACATTTCGCCAGCACCTCGTTCCTTTCCCAGTGATAGCCTGTTGCGCATACCTAGCAGGTTGTAGATCACCTTCTATGCAGCCGGAACGAAAGCTTCTTGTCTCGTTTTTCCAGAGACCCGAATTTGCAGCGATGCGACCATTTATGTCGAGTATGAACTCACAAATCTCCTTGTTCACTAATACAACCTAATTCAATTCCTTTTTCAACATACAAAAAATATTGGAAAGTCCCGGTAGTCCAGCTAGGCAGCCACCCGCGTTTGTTTCTTCTGCAACACCCGTTGACATCACTAACCTCCAACTTCTCTTCTCACGCTCACCCTTCTCATCTCGCCCTCTCATCCTCGCTTTCCAAGGTTCTCATCCTCAAAATTCCTCTCACTCTCACTTTTCTTCTCCGGGCTTTACATTCGGCTCAGTCTGCAAAGGTAAGTCATTACGCCAACCTTTTGCCCCGGTGACAGCGCCAGAATATCCGTTCAGCACTCAGCTCACTTTCACCTCGTCTTTTCACTAGCAACCACGGCACCTCGCGGATTCTCAATATTTACACCTTGTCAGATCTCCAATCGGGTGCCCTGCCTGAAGATACAATCCGGTTGTGGCGTCTGTGGCAAGGATAAACCACTCCTGAGATGCTCCCGATGCAGAGTGATGGTTTACTGTGGCCGCGAGCATCAGGTTGAACACTTTCCCGAGCACAAATCCGCCCGCAAAGCTATCGAAAGGGCCCGAGCTTCCCTGGAAGAGCAAGAGCAGATTTTGCGTGATTCATCGAGCAGCGACCCCTTCATTCAGGGCAGTATCAACGAGTTCGGACCCGAGATGCGCTCTTATATACTCCATCGATGCGTGCTAGTGGGGATGATCAGTGGGATCAACACTCGGGAAGCCGTCGAAAAGCAGTTGCAGCATTCCATGGAGATGCTTCGCCTATCTCCGAACGACAACCTGGGTGAACGCAAGACTGTAGCTCCGATGATGATTCGCCTCAATCAGGACCGGGAATGCTATGCTTTTCTCAAGTCTTGGGTGCTGGTTTCCAATCACTCCTATGACAACTGGAGCAATCCTGGGTTGCCACACTTCGATGTCGAGAATGCTAACATATTCGAGCCCGTAAATATTTTTTTGGGCTTGAATATCGGGATCTCCCTAACCGTGCCTCTTTTTCTTCTGAAGCTGAAGACATTTCTCGATCTCAGCCTAGTGGAAGCTCAAAAGGGCGTTGCTCTGTCTACTGGTCCCGTCGGGAGTTCTCGAGAGTACGTCAACTCGCTCCAAAAGGCAGTTTACTCGCAGTCAAGCATTTCTATCGACCCCCAACTTCACCGATCAGACCACTCGCATTTCCATTCTTTCGGGGCTCCAAATTCAAGTGGACATGCTGTTCAACGAAGTCAGCAGGACACACGCCGACTTTTGGCCCGCTCTCCTCAATCCCCGAGAATTTCTTGAGCGCCCTTTCTTGATTACAAGTGGAGGAGAAGATGTCGTGGATGAGACGCAGGGAATTCTGAGTGCCTCATATGACGCTTGGCGTGACACGATCGGTGCAATCACCTTCGTTGAGGGGAAACTCAACCAGTGATGGTAGGATTCTGGACCACCATGCCGGGCAGACAAAGCGGCCAGGGGAAATAATTTCAAAGACGGATGGATGGATGGGACACACTGAGAGCTGGGATTAAGGCAATGGAGTCAGTGATGGTGAAAATCTAGGACGCAGCCACGGGAGGTGATCATCGAAAGGTCGACTGGAGGAGGAGGCACAAGGAGCTAGATGGATATGGTAAATCAGATCACCATGGACTGCTTTATTCAATGGCCTGAACAATGATAACATCATTCAAGTCATAAATTCGTAGAATAACAGTAACCTCTCCCTTCTTGTTGTAGTTATCAACCTGCCTGAGGCCTCATATTTTAAACCAACCAATGAAACTCGAAGTCGGAGAAGATCGGAGCGAGTGGAGTTTGCTGGGGCACATCGGGAAACGCACCGGTGGAATTGCCGAACGGATCAAATCAATTGGCAATAATTAAAATTAAATCCCTGCACTCCGTACTCCGAAAAGCACACTACGAGTGTTTACTCGGATCAGGCCCGTCGGTCGCAATTTCGACTCTGCGTCCAACTGCTGCCCACGGGGCCGTGGTCATTGATGTGACATGGCCCCCATTCTCACCCATTGATGTGGCAAGACCTAATTCGATGTTGCGCCGAATTTGGCCGGTTGTACTCGTATGGATTAGTAGGTATACTCCGAAGCGCAGAGCAGGATTGCTTATATGGAATACGGATGCCGAGTCAACACTTAATGGATGACGATTTCTAGCAGTTACTCCTCCGATGTAAAAGATACTTTTGTGAGAAGGCCTTTGGGCGTATAATAGTGTCGAGATGATACATCATGCAGGTGCACCGCCTGTTAGCACTCGGAAGAGCAACTATATCCCAAGGTTCCCATAAAGTTTGCTCTCTTGTACTTAGATGTGCTCGAGGTGCATGTCGGAATAACCGGTTTCCAAAAGCTACAGTCGTCCCATGATTTGTAGCGACGCGACCGAGTTCGACTCTCGCAAAAAACGCATCAATATGCCACATGGATGTACACGCACATGCTTTCTCCGACTATTGTACTCCGTATGATTCTCACCTACAGAGTGCATATACTACCTCATGTACGTGCCCGTGTCTTTCGATGGATCCCTATACTATCCACCCGCCCGACTTACCGGTGAGAAGCACAAGCCAATCGAATTAGATCTTGGCTTTAGCCACGGCCCCGGTCTTCAAAACCCGGGCCGTGACAAGAACTACAGCGCCTAGCAAGAATGTCAGGCTTCCCCAAATCTGCGCACCCATATAGCCATCGAACTTGGCAATGAGAGCGCCGCCGAGTGGAGGACCGGTGAGACAAGCGAAGCTAACAATCGTAAAGCCCATGCCAATACGAATGCCGATTTTGCTCAAGTCCGGGGTTAAGCTAGACAATGTCGAGGGCCAGAGGCCCTGCACCCCATTGGAGAAGATCCCGTAAAGCACGGCGAAAACATACAACCCGGGCGTCGAGTGTACGGCGGTCCAACAAAACATCATCAGACTAGCGCCGAGAGTCAATGGAATGATGGTGTTTAGGGGTCCAAATGATCGATCGGCCAGATAAGCGGGAATAAGGCGACCGACAATTCCAGACCCATTGGTCACAATGATGAGCGTATTCGAGTCTTCGTAACTGAGGCCAAGAACACTGCGTCCAAAGGCACCGATGTAATAGAACGCAAAATAAAGACCCCAGAAGTTCAGAAACATGCCGAGGCAGAATAAAACATACGTTGGTTCTCTGAAAGCCACCCAGTCCACTAAAGGACCCGATCTACGTGGTGGCAATCGCGGTTGCAACAGTGCCATGGCAGGGATGCTGGTGCCCAGCATGACGAACCCCAGTATTCGTACTGTCCACGCAAAGCCGATCGCAGGAATGAGCGTTTTGACTAGGCCGGGGAAGAGCATGCCTCCGGTCCCACTGCCCACGAGGACAAAGGCCAAGGCAAAGACCCTTCGGTCGGAGAAATATGTGGCGACCAGTCCCGTTACTGGACAGAACTGCAAGCCATTGCCCAGACCGGTGCACACACCTTGAGCGAGAAAGAGTTGCCAATACTCGGTGGCGAGTGAGGTCATAAACACTCCGACCAGCTGCAAGAGCACGCCGCTGTAGAAGGTTGTGCGAAAAAAGCCTGCGTCCAGGGCGCGACCGGAGAACGTGCCGACGAAAAAAATTAAAAACACTTGCACGGACCCTACCCAGGAGATGGCGGACGGGGAAACCCCGAGAGCCGACTGGTAATAGGCTTGGAAAACACCAAAGCTGGCAATATATCCCCATGTGTTGAAGGCCACGAGATGGCCCATCACGGCCTGCGTCCACGCCTTGAGGCCCCCATCAGGGGGTTCAAGGACGGGGGAAATGGGGCGGGGGCTGAGGGGTTCAACGGGGTTGATCAAGTTGACTGGGGGCGGGGGATCGGTCGGGACCCCAGAATCTATGTTCCTTTGCTGTGCCAAGGAGGACTGCTGTGAGGGAATGTCTGGCGAGAGAACAGACTTTCCATTGCTGTGCATGGTGGCTTTTTGGTATTTCTGTTATGAAATCGAGTCATTGAAGGCGTCAGAGTGAGTTTATTAGCTCTTTTGACTCATTCCAAAGCGAGTGCAGGACTTGGCAAAAACATGCCACGCCATGTTACTTTAAGGCTGCGGGTTATGCCCGCCAAAGCCACTGGCACATGCGAGAGGCAGGCACGAGTATCGATAGAAAGGCATCCTCGGCAATTGGTGTCGCTGTCACCTGAGACATCCAAGACTTACGGAGTAAATATTCAGCTCTCAATGATGGTAATTTGCAAAATCCCACTGTCCTCGGGACGGGTATTGTCGGGCATGGGAGACGGGCTTTCAGTCGAAGGAGCGCAGGATTATGTTTAGTGCGTATGCAAGGTGCAAAGCCACACAAGTTATTGTAATCCTGGAAGTGGTGCAAATTAGTTATGCCGTACTGCGTTCTCCTTAAACCAAACCCCCTGATCAATGAGGTGTATACTCGTACACAAGGGTTTGGGCTTCCACGACTTGTGTCTGGATGAAATACTCGTACTCTGTCAATTCGAAACGTTTCATTCCCCGACATTGAATGCCCCATCAGCCTCCGCTCGATATACTTTCTGCCTGTCCGCAGTGGAGCAGGCCATTTTTCCTGTAAACATTACCCCTGACGATCCGATCAATTAGCGAGACCAGTCAACCAGAAAAAGAAATAAACATGAGATTGTTGAATTGAGGAAAGATCAGCAAGGGCTAGAAGCATACTGTACGGAGTACGGCACAATGAAAATTGGCTCAATGCACGTCGCGGCTAGGTGGATAGTAGGACCCAGCGATCGCCACATGCCAGTGAGATGGTCGAAGGTGGACAGCTACTTTATCGATACGGAGTATGCTTATCGAGGATATGCAAGGTGGCAGTTAAATTAAGAAATGAGAAGCCTTGGATGTCTTGGCTGTTGGATTGGCAGGAGTGGCTAAGAGGGCTTGGAGGAGCTTGGAGGAGCTTGGTGTGTCTTGGTGAGTCTTGGTGATTTCTTGGAAAAATCTTGGAAAAATCTTGGGTATTGCTTGTTCTCAGGCTCGCAGTAAATATATATTTTGACTACTACTATGCTAGTACCACTCCCGCGGGTACCATCACTTCAGGTTCAAGTTTTCTGCCCACTCATGCGAGCAGTACTAGTATCCTCAATGATGAAATAAAAACTACCAGCTTCGATCACCCCAGGGTCCTTGCATGTCTAGATCTGCCGTCGACCTCTTTTAATTTAAGGTTATCTGGTTATCTGGTGGTGGTGGCGTGCCCGCCAGGGGAGGACCGTCGGCACGTGACTTTGCCATGCGGCCACTACCATTCTGCCGGGCGGTCAAGAACGGGTGGCGCAATTTAAAAACCCTTAAAATCGTCCGTTTTGGGCGGAGGCTGCCCCGCTTCGGGCTAGTTCCGTTTCTTGCCTTCCGTTTTCGGTTCTCTCCCGTCCGTTTTGGGTTTTAATGCCAGGCCGATTTTTCTTACGTTTGCTATTGGAGCTTGATTTTTCTTGGTTTGCTTGGTTTTTTTACTATGTATTTCTCACTGTGATTCTATGGCCTGATCAGATTTCTTTTTCCCGATTGGCGCCAGGCAGGCATCGATGGAGTAATGGAACACGAGTACGGAGACTCTGTTCGGAGTATGTACGAGTACTGCTCCATCTTAAATTGAGAGTAGGGCTGCGCTCGGTCTTGGTTCCACGGGGTAGAATTGAATTGAAATTGGAAGTGGAAGTGGAAAGGGAAAGGTTAATTAAGGCCTTGATTCGAACCTCGAACCGACACACTGTAGTCTACTCGTATGTGGGGAGATCCTTTGTCCCTCTCTGGACTTACCTATTCCGATCTCCTTTGTGGAGTGGGAGATGGACCTTTGAGCAGTGACGTAGGGGGGCTACCACGGCCACAACTACTATGTACTCGTACGGAATCTGCGCGGCAACATCGGAGATTATCTGGAGGGCGGGATGAGGAGAGCTAAAATAATCCGCATTGGTACCGATGATGGCTTGGTTGGAGGAAGGCCACCACTGAGAGACTGAGAGAACAACCCGCCTTTGTCCCCGCGGGGAGTTTGCCGCTAAACCATCACTACGATTGGCTCTCGGTCAACCGAGGTGGTGGGCCACGGTCTCAAGAAGTGCAACCTATCCGACCGTCGGCTTCGGCGTCAGCGTTCAACCAGGCAGGTCGGGGGCCAAGACGGGGGAAAGCAAAGAGGCAACTGAGGCGAGTTTCATGATTAATATCCAACGGTATGATTCGGCCTGGCCCCGGTTCGCTTCACCAAGGTAGGCTCTACTCGGAGGACGCTGACTGGCTTCAGAAGAAGACTTTTTAGCCCCTTGGCCCACCAGTCTCTTCCAGTCTTTCCCCGTTTTTCCCCGTGGAGGGTCGGGCGAGATTCCTTTTCCGGCAGCCGAAAAGATGATCCTCCACCCGCTCCAGGAAGTGATCCACCCCCACGAGGCGAGGGCGACGAGTAGCAGGGGGAGGAGAGCAAATGATGATGTTCATTGCCATGATCGTTCTGTTCGATTATTAGTTAGTTTGGATAAGAATGGATCTTCTACTACTTTTCTTCACTGCCGGCATTCGGTATTCATGCTGAAAATGTATTGCAAAGTTGCTTAATTGTACAGAGTAAACCCAAGCTTCGCCAACCCTAAACCGCTGCGAACGGGTGGCGCTCTCATTCTCTTAGCGGAGCTTCTTTACCCTTGGCCCTTGGCAACGGGCCAATTTTCGGCCCCGACATCGTAATTCTCGACGCTGACAACTCTCCATATGGTCTACACTTTTTTTTTTTGGTTTTTGATTTTTGATTTTGAATTTTCCCCTTTCTCCTCCCCCCTTGGTTTGGTCTGCTCCCGGCCGCCACATTTTTGGTGGCGTCCGCAACCGAAGGAGAGAACCGAAATCGAAAAATGGAAAATGGAAAAAGGAAAGAAAAAAAGGGAAAAAAAGTAAGCATCCAGTCGCATGAGACGGGGCGCTTGGCCCTCTCGGGAGCCCGCGAGACTTGCCCCCTCCCTACGTCGTTAGTCCACTCATGTCCACTCACAAGGCCTTAGTCTCCACGGCGGGTCGCGAGACTTGCCTGGGGCGCCCAAGCCGCCGTCGTCATGTTCAAACTTTTCTCCCCCTTGGCGCACCCAATCGATGGAGACGCGTGGGGCCGGGCCCTGACGCCCGCAGACGAGTGAGGAGGCAGACGCAGGCCGCATACATCTGAAAAAGGTACAAAAGCGTCGCCCATCCCCCCCCAGAGTCCGTGCCGTTTTCCTGTCGTCTCAGTCCCTCCTTTCCCTCCCTCATTCAGTAAGGTCGAGGTCACTTCCGAAGAAAGGAAATCACTCAAGATGTGGACAACCACTTCTGGCCTTCGAGGCAAGAAGCTCCACTATGCTATCACCTTCACTTCCGTCGTCGGTTTCTCTCTGTTCGGTTATGATCAGGGTCTGATGTCCGGTATTCTGCAAGGTTCATCCTTCATCGGCGAATTCCCTGTTCTCAATAAAGACCTGCCTGGCCACTCCGCAGAGCATGTCTCTGTTCTGCAGGGTGCTGTTACTGCCTGTTACGAGCTGGGCTGTTTCTTCGGCGCTATCTTCACCCTCATCTTCGGTCAACGTACTGGTCGCACCCCCATCCTGGTTGCGGGTGGTATGCTGATGGTTCTCGGCACTGTCCTCTCCACTGCTGCCTTTGGTGAGTCTTGGGGCCTGGGTCAGTTTGTCATTGGTCGTGTTATCTCTGGTCTTGGAAACGGTATGGATACCGCCACTATCCCCGTGTGGCAATCTGAGTGCTCCAAGGCCCACAACCGTGGTTTCCTCGTCTGCTTCGAGGGTGCTATTATCGCTGTCGGTACCTTCATTGCCTACTGGCTCGATTTCGGCTTGTCCTACGTCGACTCCTCCGTTCAATGGCGATTCCCTGTTGCCTTCCAGATCCTGTTCGCCATTATGGTTACCGTTGGTGCTCTTATGCTGCCTGAGTCCCCTCGCTGGTTCATTATGCAGGGCAAGGATGAAGAGGCTCTCCAGGTCATGGCTCAGCTTAACGACAGCTCCCCTGACGCTGAGGATGTGCTCCGCGATTTCAACCTGATGAAGGCTGATATGAAGGCTTCTGAGTCTCAACAGGCCTCCAGCTGGAAGGTTCTCTTCACCACTGGCAAGACCCAAGAGTTCCAGCGTATGATGATCGGTTGCTCTGGCCAATTCTTCCAGCAGTTTACCGGCTGTAACGCTGCTATCTACTACTCAACCCTCCTTTTCGAGAACAACCTTCACATGGAGCACAAGATGGCTCTTATTATTGGTGGTGTTTTTGCTACTGTTTACGCCCTTGCCACTATTCCTTCCTTCTTTATGGTTGAGAGAGTTGGTCGCCGTAACCTCTTCCTCATCGGCTTTGCTGGCCAGGGTCTTTCTTTCATTATCACTATGGCCTGCCTGATCGATGAGAACGCTCAGAACGCCAAGGGTGCCGCTGTCGGTATCTTCCTGTTTATCGTCTTCTTCGCTTTTACTACGCTTCCTCTGCCCTGGATCTACCCCCGGAGATCAACCCTCTCCGCACTCGTACCATGGCTGCCTCCGCCTCTACCTGCACCAACTGGATCACCAACTTCGCTGTTGTCATGTTCACTCCTGTCTTCTCCTCCCAGAGTCCTTGGGGTATCTATCTCTTCTTTGCTCTGGTCAACTTTGTCGGCATTCCCTTCGCCTATTTCTTCTACGTTGAGACCGCTGGTCGTGACCTGGAGGAGGTCGATGTCATCTTCGCCAAGGCTCACATTGAGAAGAAGTGGCCCTTCAAGGTTGCCCAGGAGCTGCCCAAGCTCTCCATTGAGCAGATCTCTGAAATGCAGCGCGAGCTGGGTCTGACTTTTGCGGACCATGCCGCTGATGCTGAGAAGGTTGAGATTGGAAGCAGCGGCGAGAGCGAGGACAACAAGCACGCCTCCGATTAAATGTGTTAATAATAGAGAAGTGGTTGTGTATAGAGGGGATAGAAGTTGTGAAAGATGCGGTTAGGCGGTGCCGACCCATCTGCCTCTGAAACATTGAGGTTCGTTGGGACTTTGGATAAGTCCCTTCAATGATATTATTATACCATTATGTTTATATTCTCAATGAACTGTTTCATTTCTTATGAATTTTATTGCCCTTCAATATGTAGACTTCTGTAGGTTTCGATTTGTTCCCCAGCAACACACCCCGTGCCCTGAATGCGTACGCCCGTAGAGCGAAGCACGATCGAAGACTAGCATCATCGACCCATCGACAGCGATCCGTAATACCCACACTAATCACGGAAATGTCTTTTGTGTTATGTATCTATAGATGTGGATGAAAGGTCAGCCGAAAAGGCCTCAAAGAGGTGTTCGGGTCTTCTTCACCTAGGGATACACAATGAGCAAGAAGGCATGAATCATTAGGAAAAGGTGATGGAGAAAGATACAATTGTGCGAGGACTCCTTAGTTATATGAAAGCCCGCATGTTGAAATCAGGTTAATGGGCTGACGGATCCACAGACATTCTGTCCTGCACGATCTAAAATCCCATGTAAACTGGCTGCCTGTGCATATAACGATGCTCAAGGGAATGACCCAGCAAGTTCGCACCGTACTTTCTGTAAACAAGCAGTTTCAATTGCTCCAAATTGGCCAGTCTTCTCACATTCCACAGTGAAGTATTGTTTGCGAGTCTAGTCTCACCCAAGGCATTAGGTCAATTGTTGCTGTCATGAGTGGCGAGCCTCGAATCTTGTGGCTGACTGTTGAGTAAATTTATGACATGCATAGATGAGATTGACGCGTACGACCCGGCGGTCTAGTCATCGGATACAAGGCAGCCGTATGTTTGTGCAGGGTTGTGCTCTGTACTGTAGTCAATCAGGAGTCACCAAGCTCACAGGTGAGTGGTCATACATATTATTAAAACTTGAGGCTTGCCCGATGATGTTATTCATCGGGCAGTGCGGGATCCATCCCGCAGATCTTACCATTTGAAAGCATCACATCGCCATCGCCCCACCCTGCGAAATGCACCGCCTGGCAGACTGACGATTCACACGCCAGATACATTGATGTGCGATTTCTATTTCTGTCGCGGCGATCAGGCTACAATTTTCAAGTCAGGGTCCCAACCATGTCATAGTATCCACATTAATTGTGTCACCAAGCCGATGAGATCTATAAAGATGCTACATATTTCCTTCATCGCTACTAGTGTATATCAAGTTACTATTCACCCCCCCTTCAAATCAAATTGTCACACACAACCATTTTCGAAGCTCCGAAACAACTTGTCAAAATAAAATATGCATTTCACCACTTTCATCTCCATGGGCCTTCTCGGTTCCGCATTCGCCTTGCCAGCTCAAAATTCCGGTACAAGCTGGGCCCCGTCCTCCACCTTTTCAGCAATCCCGACTTCGGTATCGGCAAACTACGCTAGTTATACCCCCGCTCCATCCGTACAGGCAGCCGAGTCAAAATACCTCGCGGACTACTCCAGTTACCTCCAAGCCACTGGAACCGCACAGGCTAGCTTGTATAAACAGCTGAACCCGGACCTTCAAGTCATTCAGAGCGCCCAAGCTGAAGCCTGGTCCTCATCCGTCCCCCAGGCCACCGGCCCTGCCAAGCGCGATTGAAAGCAAATCGGCATGCCGGTCGAGACAACCACACAGGGTCGGCCAACTTCACGGTCAATCCCGCTTTTCATTTCATCTAAATTTTAATCAACATTTTGGGGTCGGCATGGAATAGAATGGAACGAATCGACAATCCGGGGATTGGTTGAAGAAGTAGATCGCAAGATCGGAGTACTGGAGTAATTTAGAAATCTTGATTTATATGAATATATTTATGCTTTCTCTTGATTAAAAACGAGAAAAAGTTGAAAAAGTCGATAGCGTTTGTAAACGAAGTCGACGTAGTAAATGGTGAAATCCACTGTTGATAAATGTAAGTTCTATGTACCTGAGCTATGTACAGAATGATTCAACAAAGTCCCGCCATCATCGGCCATATGAATTTCAGGCTCTCCGCTTCTGGATTGCTGGGATGGCCCAAATGTAGCCAACTCATGATCCTCTTCCTCTATCGCAGGTTTCTCGTCGTAATCAAGGCCGACCCGACCGTCGGCACTGCCTAGGTTGCCAAATTTGTACCGATGACCAAGCTTGCATAGGTGCTCGTTGCGCTTTTCTTCACTCCAAGTGCTGGTACCGCGCACATCATTCAACATTCTGCTGTGGAGGACCCAGGGGATCAAAGATCCGATTGAACGAGGAAAGGGCGGACCGGAATAATGCCCATGGCGTAGCCAAAAGACACCCATGAGGATGGCAAGATCAATGGAAAGAATAACAATAATTACAACAATTGTTATGTTGGATGGTTCAATGTACCATGCAGCAAATGTCACAGTAGCGGGCAAACTTGCGTTAGTGTTTCCCGAAGACGTAAGAGGAGAAAGGTAGAGATCCCGCTGGAGGCTTATATAGCTGCTGAAAGCTGTCTGATATGCAAGTTGCACAGTGCGCATGACGAGCGCCTGCTTCTGGGACTCAGTTGTCGGGAGAAGTTTATGATGGTGCTTGTGAGTAGGCCGTTTGGAGTGAGAATGTGGCGAAGAAGAGCCTCGAGAAGCTGAGCCAGAACCAAGAATGTTGTAGACTTGCGATGTCACAAGCGCGTTCCAGGAGTTGTCGACTTGGGCATATCGCATAAAGGCATCGTTGAATGACGATAGGCTGTCCGAGGCATTTTGGAACATTTGTCCACTCGTGATCGAGCTGGCATGTATAGGCTGGTGGTGAGAAACGATTCCATCAAGGTCGAAATCCAACCTGAAATCTCCAAGTATGAGTTTAGGGCTGCAGTAGAAAACGGTTGCGAAGCCCCCATGGGCAATCCGAGTATTGTTTATCTCCTCGAGGCCAATAGTGAAAGACCTCTGACATGCGCGACTTGAATTTAAAGCAGCACTGAAATAGAGCGATCCGTTGTATGTTTTAAATGATGTATCGAGCGCAACTGGCGATTGCATCTCTGCGGTGCAACTTGATTCTGTTGTGCCCACGGAGGAATTGTAGTTCCAATACGAAGAATTGGACGAGCTATGGCTGTAAGATGCCTGGCCACACTGAAGCTCGACCCCAACCCCACGCGTTCGAGCGGTATAGATAGCCCGGTCCACATATTCGGCGTCAGGGTCATCTATTCCAAGGGGGTAGAACGACAGGTTGGCAGTATTCCAAGAAAGCATCGGCCTTCCGATGAGCAGAACATCAGAAATCAAATTGGTTCCACTGAATTCGGTCCGAATATGTGGATTGACAAACACCGAAGTGTTATACTGTGCGGTGATAACTTCGGTATGGTCCATCCATGTATCGACAGAGGGCTCAAACATTCCACTGCTGGCGATGGTGAGGCCAAAGTCAAAGATACAGATCACAGAGAGAATGACAATGAGAGGCGGCCTTTTGTCACGGAACTGCCTCCAGATCGTCAGAGAAGTATGAGAGCCAAAATTAGCTGCCAATGAAGCTTTGGACGTAGCCATGCCTTCGCGGAGCTGGACCCACGGCTCAATGCTTCCGATGTGTCGGTGGACGGAGACAAAGAGGGAACTGATCATAGAGGCGACAACAGTCGGGCCATAGTCCAAGAAAAGCCAAAGCACGGTAGTGCCGGTAGAGTCAGATGTATCAAATTTATCCAGCCGAATAAATTGAAAGGCTATTCCGAATGTAATTAGTACACCTGTCATGAGCAGACATTCTATCAGAAACCAAAGAGGCGTCAAGAAATGGGGTCGCGTATTAAGTTGCATCCTGCGCGGAGCTCGATTCTCCACTGTTGCAGCCTGGCCCTGGCGTGGGGTTATCTCGATGTGCTTGCCATTAGGCCCGTCAATCAATTTACACCACAGAGACCGGGAAAACCGACGAAGTTGCCGGGGAGTTGCACGGCAATAATCTATTCCAGAATCCGTGATATGGTTGAGCGAAGTGAACATGTCTGTGACAAGGGCACATTGCGCTGCGATCGGACCAGGATCTGAACAAAGAAAGCTTGGCCGTAGCGGGTACAGAAAGAACATCACGAGGAGCAATGAGGCTGCTGAAAGCAAAAGAACCTCCGCCAGAGTGGCTGTCTGAGATGTGACACTATACACGATGGTCCAAGAGCTATGCTTGGCCGCAATCCGATTCGGATCCGCTGTTGTGTTGAAAAATCGGTTCATTGAGGCAACAAAATGTTGATTCCAAGTCTCACCGATATTTTTTTGGTACTGGGCGAGACTGATGCGATCAGACTGTGCATCGGCCAAGGAAGCGATGTCCGATTCTATTTGGTGCAATCGCCCGCGACCATCAAGAGAAAGCCTTGAGAAAAGCATACGTTGGAACTCCGTAAGGCCGAGATCCGTAGAAGTCAAAGAAGTTGTCGAACTAGAGATATTCGTGGCAGTGGCTATTGACGTGTTTGCTGGCAGGGTTATGTCGGCATTGGTGCGTAGATATGTGCTCGTACACCCGAAGACACTGGCTTTGGATGATAGATTGTTCAACGTGGGGTTTACATCGATGGAAATTCCAAACAGCGAGAAGGGCGTACATCCGTCACCGTTCCAGGTGAAAATGGCACTGGAATTTCCGTATGAGCCACGAGGCTCCCAGTACATGAGCTGAGGCAGTCGATCGTTGGGCGGGTCGGTGCTGGTCAGAGATATTTTTATCTCACAATTGGAGGCCTCTTCAGTGCCCGAGGAGCTCCGAATCGACAAGTTGCGAATGTTCCATTCCAAAAGTGGCGTGCCATCTTGAGAATCAAATATCTTACCAGGAATGACTTCGGTTGAATGGGTTTCCACACAACTAATGTCAGACCAGTAAATGTCTTGATTGAGTTCCCAGGTTGAAGTTCCCGTTCCCGGTCTGGAGTGTGCTGGCATTGAGATGGGCGGCATGGAATAACTAGGTACTTGATAAGCGAAGAATGTATCCACATGAGTTGAGGCGTTATTCCCGAGACGGGCTGCAGCGTTCGCTAGTAAAGTGTTCTGCGATTCCAGGCTCATCAGACTGGGCCAGGTATCGAGATGCCTCGCGAAGACGATGTTTGGCTCATCAAGGTCCACGAGACCAGACAGTACGGAGGGCAACATCATTCGTAGAATAATTGAAGTCGATGACACAGCCGCTACAATCCAATGTCGGTTTCGGATCGCCATGATGGGGGCCATGATGCCATAGAAGAAGCAGTAATTGGTGAAGAGAATGTCTCCGGGGACACCATTAGGTTTGGCGAGTTGAAAAAACGGCTCCAACCGCAGAACATCCAAAGCGCATACATTCCATAACGCCACTGCTAAAATGGCAAATGCAGTGGGTACATAGGTGTAGACTCCTGAGGTAAACCGGGCGAGGTCCTCGTATGACTTGACATGAATGAGCCCATGGTGACGGTTTGAGTACTGACGAAGAGCCTCGATGGAAACTGCCATTAGAATAAAGTAGACAGCCAAAGCAGAGAGGTAGGGACGCCTCAGAGAAGTGGGCAACCAAGGCCTTTGCTTGCTTGGTGGAATGCTTCGGCCCGTTGGTCCATTGTCAGACTCGACCATGTCTGCCTCATGGGCCTATTGAGCCTCGAAGATGTTATCGAATCATTGGTAAATAAACGGGTGCACCAGTCACAATGTGCTCGTGTCGTGCAGTCGCTGACAACCGCCTTTCACCCCGTGTCAGACATCGAGGCTTTGCCCAGCCTAGAGGCGTGGCACCCCCACGTGACTGGACATGCCCGGAGAAAAGATTAAAGTTTTAAGTATACATCACGTGCACGAATGACTAACCAGACACGTGATATGGTCTGGCCAACCTATGAATAGATCATTGCGTTTATCTGTACATTGGGAAGGAGGCTCGATGGAGTTGCTGGTCATAAAAACACCGAGGTTATACCCGCTCAGCTCAGCCCTTATCCTCATCCATCTTATTGTCAAAAATAACGAACTCGTCGCCGAGCATCATCCTAAGACCGGTAACCCAATAGAAGAAAGGTGGATTAGTAGCAACAATTCGAGTCGGTGAGGTGGGTCTGATTTCGCGGCTAGTACATACCCAGGGTAGTATTATCTAGTAGCAGACTGTGGCCAATCGCTCTAAACTACCCAACTGCCGAAAACCGTAGCTACTAAGAGCAACTACTAGGCCGAACAAGGATTTAGCACCAGCTGTGTCCCTGATTCCCGAGACCAATAATTCCCTGAGCCCCCAACGACTCTGCTTAATGCTCAACATCTGACAAGTGACACGACCTCGAGATAGAGTAATATTCCCAATCCAAAATGGGGATAGAGATAGAGAGTCTACCTCTAGAGCTACTCGAGGCTATTTTGCTGGTAGTCGAAGACGAAAAGACCCTTCTGCTCGCACAGCGAGTATGTCTACGATGGGTCAACTGCATCCGACAGTCCTCTGCAATCCAACAAGCCCTGTTCTTCCAGCCCGCAAACACAGTGTTACAAAGATGCCAAACACCTCGTCAGAACCCCTTTTGCAGCAAAATTTCCTTATTGGTTCCCCAGCGATAATCTCAAAACCTGCGCCATGGCATACGGAGCTGGAGACATGCAAGATTTTCTCGACAGCAAAACGGTATATCTGCGACCAACAGCGAGCTGGCGACGAATGCTTGTGCAGCAGCCTCCAATTATGGGATTGCAATGGATTGACCGCAGTCTCGGTGATCGTCGCATTATTACCATGCAAAGGTATAACCTTCCATCAGAGGCATGCGGAGATGGCCTTCGGATGAACACGCTATACGACTTAGTGGTCTGGTCTGCGGAAGATGCCGAACAGTTCTTTTATTTCCGAATCGCCTGGAGTTCTTACAAAACATATTCCCACCAATTCAGGATGCCCAGCACTTCGAATCCGGACCCTTGTGGAAGGAACGATCCCCAATACAAATCAGCGTTCAGGTACGCGATTCAGAACTCGAGTCTTCTCCTCGATACGTGGCATACTGAACGTATGCCTTTTGATCTATTGAATACGTTCGGTGAAGATACATGGACGTGGGACTTGATACGCGGCCTGAAATTGCCAATGGGCGATTTCGATGTCGACAAAGTTCTTCGAAAAAGGAAAGTTGAATTTGTCAACAGCTGGTGCAGGATGGCATCAGACCTTTACTATGGGTATACGCAAGAGATGGATAGTTGTTCAGGAGGCTTTCCATTGCCGGATGAAGATGATGAAGATCTATAATGTGCATAGGTATCTTTTCGTTGATTCAAGCACATACATAGTATGTAGTAGTAACCAGGCAGTGCAATTAGTTGGGCGTTGCCGATTGTGGGTTTCTGCGAGGGACTTGAACTTAACTTGAAAGGACTTAAAAGTCACAGGGAGTTGAGAGCCCAATGCCTACCACCACTTTGTGGAGATGGGATAGCACTACTAGATAGCTTCATCCGACCATTTGTCCAATGCACCATCTCGCTTCGTCCTATTAGTATGGTACCACCCCATACCCCTCGGAAAAGGGGATCGGGCAAGAGGTGATGGGGCAAGTCTAGGACCTAATTCCTGGCCAGATTGGCTTGATGGAGTAGTCGATGGAGTAGTAGCAGGTAAGACCAAGACCTAGCGGCACCTTCGACGGCCAGAACAACGGTCACATCTCCGACGGCTCTGATAATATGAAGGCAGTGGAACTTGGCACTGATCACATTGGCGAATACTCCCAACAGCTGCTTGCGGCAGTGAGGCAACCCGTTCACTAACACGGCAGTCTGAACATCTCGCATAACAGCTGATGGAGGGTTGGGGAGCTGCACAGAGGTCACAATATCGGGTATTGTTTAACCATCGCATGCAGCACATCGGTAGACAGAAGCACAATCTCGACAGCGGGTTCCCTGGGTCCGGCGAGTAGTGTTTAGAAGCCCTGATAAAGAAATTGGTACTGCGTAGCGCTGGCAAAAGAGGTTGATTGTATCCATTGGAAGTCGGAGGACTTGTCGGATTGAACAGAAAAGAGAAGATAGAAGGAAAATAGAAGGAAAATAGAAGAAAGATGGAAGAAAGTGAAGTTTGGTACGCGATATACGCGTCGACGCGACCAAAAGAGTCTAACCGCATCTGGTGCCCCCCCAGCTGCATGCAGCTACAGCTCCATCTACCTACATCCTCCGTCACTGCACTACACTCAACCAGTCCTATTGGAAAACGGCCCCGAGTTATACCTTGCAATCACGTCTCAAAAAGGGGGAAGCCTCTGAAGATGGGCATTAGGCGGGCTTCGGTCTCGGTCACCGTCCCGGCCCGTCCTCCCAGGACCAGGGCCATCCCGGCCGATACAATGTTCCCCTGGATGTCTCTCAATTTACCGACCTTGTCAAGCTCCGGTCTCCGAGAATTACCATGATTGGCACCACTCCATCCACACTGCATTCCAGAATCAAGGCGTATGGGCACTTGTGACTGGGTTGGAGCAGCCACTACTCGCGCTGGATCCTCCCATTTGCTCAAATGTATCAAAGTTGGCAGCAACTGGACAAGAGCCTAAGCGCCTTGCTTGGTTTGACGGTCGATAGGGCAATCCTAGTCAATACCCCCGGAAATGTCAGTAACGATGCGATGTACGACTTCCTGCAAACCAATTACCAACCCAAACCCAAGCCACAATTCCCCCAGCTCCTCAAAACCCTCTCCCGCCTTCGACTCGACAATTTCGCATCGGTCAGTGGCTATGCCCACAAATTCATGTCCGTCGAAAGCGAGATGGAATCGATGCGACCCAATGGTATCTCGCAGACCGTGGTGAATACAATTTTCCTGGAGGGTCTTGGTCGAAAATGGGAGGAATTCAAACAGCGCATGATCGAGGACAATTTCGCGACCAACGGGTTCACCCCCATGCCATCGGAAGATTTGGTTATGGAGGCTGAAGCCATGAGGCTTTGATTCGAGAGGATCAAGCTACTCCAGCTCCTCCGGTCACCAAGCGACGTGGTCGGCCTTTCTGTGGGCATTGCAACTTGACTGAATATATACAAGAGGGCTGCTGGCGCTTGGAAGGGAGGACGGAAGAAGAGATTCGGATCATCCGGCGCACACTGAATCAGGACCGGTCGAGAAGGGCTCGGAAGCCTTCAAGATGGGTGAACAGAAATCGAGTTGTGAAACCTTGAACACCGCACTGGAAGAGCCTCAAGATTATCAACCATGATCGGCGCCGACCGATACACCACGAGCTTAAATTAATGCTCTGCCTCTGCACAACATATTATACCCAGCATTCCAAAGTCAAAATCTCGAGGTGGCTTCAATCAATCGAGACCACAAAGAATGAAATGCGGTAATAGCGACCGTGACCAAGCGAGAGAGCGAAGGAGAGATGAAGATGAAGAAGACGAGGGCGATGAACAGTCGCTGGGTCCGCCGACCTTCATCTCTTTGTCTTCCACAAGCGCTAGATTTCTCACAGCGGCCAGCCAACATTCTGGTTGATCAACAGGGTTGGTCGACCATGAAGCATGGATTGAGCAGACCGCGTGGGAATTGCTTTTGTAACATACTACAATAGTTACTATACCATATTACACTATACTATACTAGCAGTACTACTACTCGTATACTCGTATATATTCCTCGTAGACACTCGGCTGGGCGGTGGCTGATCAACTGCCGTTATTGTCTTTGCTGGTTGAACTTCTCCCCATCTTCTCCCTCTCCCTTTACCTCCCCCTCACAATCAATCATGGATCGGGATGGAACCACTATGTCCCCTTCTCGATCAAGCCTTGTCATCGAAAACTCGAGCTACCATGTAAGTTGATGGATGCCTGCCTATTTTCTACGACTTGGTATGAATAGTTACTCACTAGAGACAGACTCGACAAGCTTCTCGATAGTCTGACTCACCACGAGATTCGGAGAGTGAAGGCTCGCTTCCAGAATGAACACTTTCCGTTCGACATTGTTGGCAATTTGCCGATCGAAGTTGTGACTCTGATCTTCAAAAACCTCCCTTTGACAGAGATGCTACGTCTGCAGAGAGTTTCATCGACCTGGAAAGCGCTCCTGTCTTCTCGCGACCTGCAATCTGCTGTGCTTCTGACACGAGAGTTGACCTGCGAAAATACCCAAGACACAGTTGCTTTCATAAAGAAAAGGAATCGAATCGAGCAAGGTAAATTCGTGTCAGAGATTGCCTTCACGCCGCCCCACAAGGGAGCACCGCAGTGGTGCATGGCCGCGGACTATTCGGAAGGTCATTTCGCATGGATCGATAACACAAAATTCACCCTCAATGTGCTCAATCTTTGGACCGGACAACTCAGTCAGTTTGTGACAGAAGATCGACAGACCTTTTCTGACACAAAAGTATCAAACGCCATGGTAGTGGCGCTTGCTCGACGGTGCGTAATTCCGCCATGACTGACTAGCCATGACTATGATGCTAACTGATCCTGGTCATCGAACAGAACCTGCCATGTATGGAATCTCGGAACCCATGAATACACCAATTTTCAGTTGCCTCACCCCAATTGGACGGGCAGTTTCTTGGTTCATGGAACCAATGCAATGTTCATCGGGCGGAACGACTCCAGCGGAATAGCTGACCTCATACACTGGAGCTTTGGGTCGCGTATTGCACGCACTATCCCGTGGAAGGATGCGAGAACTATCAAATCCTTGATTCTAGACCCAGACGAGGAAAAATTTATTGTCTTTCATATTGACGACCTCCCCGACAGCTCCTCCGTCCCCAGTCTAACAACCTCCTTCATTCCAAACGTGGAGGCACACCTAGAAACCTTTGCACTGGATGATCGAGAAAGGGGTGGGGTCTTTCGATCTACATCAGACCGGATCCAAAGTCTATTCCTGCGACGCGATAGCTCTGTGAGAAAATCTCCTTTCCGCTGCGAAACACACCCCGGCCAGATCAACCTCAATGTCGAAGAAGAGAATTTTTGGGATGAAGATCATCCAGATGGGTCCGAATCCGTTGACAGCGATGACCCGTATGGCGCCGAAATTTATGACCCTGAACTTCACACGTGGGCTTCTCAGAGATTCTTCTCCTTTGAAAGGAACCAGCAACTCGTCGTTCATAGGGTCCACACAGTTCGGCCCTCATTACCAGTGCCCGAAAAGCTCAAGTTCATTTCTCCGAGCCCGGGGATCATTTATTATGCAGAGTTCCAGACACAATGGGAAGGGGATCCCGGCAGGGTGATGGTTCTGCATGCTTCCAAATCAGACCGTGATCCAGTTCACGATTATGAAGCTTATTTCGAAGTGAGGAAGGGGCATGGAGCTAAAATCTACGGAGATGGCGATTTTATGGTCTTTGTCAGACCTTACGAGATGTCCATTCATAGCTTCAATGACCGGGCGGTTTGGAATCCCAGCCAGATAAGTTGGCCAAAAGAGATATTGAATCTAGGCGTAGCGAAAAATACACTGATTTATGGGCGCTAGTTAGTTGTTGATCCTGCGCAGGAACATATTGAAGGAGATGGGAGTTTGCTGACTACTTTACAAAAAAGTCTTAGCCAAATGCTCTCATATTTGTGAATACAGATCTCAAAATTTTCGTCCGGTGGACTACCGGAACCCGAGAAGTTGGAATGGTTTCTTAGTAGAGGAAAATCCGGCTTATTCTATTTTTTTCTGTCTTTTCAGAATTAGAAACAACCTGTAACCTAAGCTGTGGCTATTCCTACCTAAAAGGGAAAGCGACAGCCCTATCCAGAGATTTGACGTCATGTCCACGATACCACATAACGTGTTTTACCCACGAGTCGGCCACCCCTGCGAGTCGGCCACGTATCTCCACCACCACTATTATATATATATATATATAAATCCACCAACGATAATTAAATTGCAAAAACTAGGTACTAGTATTAAGTGGGCACCTATTGCGCTTATGCCCTTTCTTACGGCAATTGCTACAACGCTGTGGCGCCCTCTCATTGGTCGTTCTTGCTGTGCGCGGAGGTGCCGATGGTGTAGCCATATTGGTTTCATTTGCCAATTGCAGGTGTATTTGCATATCTTCCACAGTAATGCCGCCTTCATAGGGTATTTGGGCACTAGGTAACGCTTGCTTGCGTAGTTTTCGGCGATTTTCAGCGATTTTCAGCCATCACACGGCTATAATCGGCAGCTGTCATGACAAGCTTGCTTGCTAAGTTTTGGCACCTCCGCTAGGTTGGTCCAATTGCCGTTGTATCTCAGCTTCGTTATCGCTTGATCGCTGCTTAATTAGTTGCTTAATTGATGATCCTTGCCGCCGAAAATTGGCTGATTTGTATGGCGTATGTGGCACAAATTCTTTGCTACTACTACTACTATGTGATAGTGGTGGTGATGTTAAGGGGGTATATCAAGCTTTGTAGTACTCTCTCTGGCGAATAGGGTATAATACCAGAGCCTGCAAAGCTACCTATAATAACAGAGCTTTTGTAGGTTGCTGTACGTGCTGCAGGGTATATATCGAGGAAATCGAGCTTGTCAATATGGGTAGTATCTATACCGGCTATATTCTGAATATGTTGGCGATAAAAGTGCTTCAATATGCCGAAACAGCCAATATCTAGCGGCTGTAACAAATTTGATGAGTGGGCAGGCATACAAATTGTAATGATATTATTTGCCATGCAAATTGAGTCAAATTGTAAGGTAAGATGACTCCTATGGTCATCCATAACCAGCATCGAGTAGGCACTACGTCGTCTCTTGATAATATGCGGAATGAAGCTTTCTTCGAGCCATGAGAGGCCTATAGTATCAGTTGTCCATCTATTATCACTGACCTCGAAGCGTCAGTCTCTTGGTACAGTACTAAACCAGCCTGTCATTAAGTTTTTAGCTTTGAAGATGATGGTCGGAGGTAAAACCTCGTTCTGGTTGATACACTTAATTATAGTTATCCACTCTTGATTGCCAGGCTGTAGGAGTTTTCGCCGCCTGTGGTAATCCCTTCCAGTTACAACCTTTGAAGTACTGGCAATCCCCATTGTGAACCTAGTTTCATTAAAATTATAGATGTCGTCGTCGTCAATACTATATTCAGTAATTTTGGCAGCAAAAAGAAGAAACCACCGATGAACGCGGCCGTTAAGCCGATTTTGCAATGTTGCGCGTGGTACATCAAAAAGCTGCGCAGCTTCGCGAATAGAGGCTACTTTTCACTTTTTATGGCCTGGATGGCAAGTTACATCCTACCCTCCTGTTCGATCAATTTTTTGTCGTTTTTCATGGCGAATTGGTGGCATGGCGATGGTTGCAAAAAGGAGGTTGCTACACGCGACGCGGTTGTGGAGACGCGTGGCCGACTCGCAGGGGTGGCCGACTCGTGGGAAAAACACGTTAGTATTCTAGTGTACTAGTTATCTTTTTCCCTAGTAGTATCTGATAGTGGCCCTTGTTTAAAAACTTTCTTGGCTAATAGTGGCAGTCTTGTTAAGCTAGCTGGAGGCTACCCCTAGCCTTGAAGGGCTTCGGAGGCCCCAGCCACCATGATCCTATCCAGGGGCTCACACCCCTTGGTATTGTCTACCCCGTCCTCCCGGCAGAGAGCCGGTCTCATCTCTCATCATGATCGCAAACATCGCAATTCCTCGATGAATCGAACGCCAGGAACATTTGATTATATGTGTGCCTTGAAACCAGATATCTCAAATATCAAATCTCCATTAAAGCCCCAGCAGGATGTGTTCATGGTATGGGCCTGCGCAGACCTCGACTCTTTAAAGCCCGACTACACATTCCTCTCCTATTCAAGGTGGATATACCGCTCAGGAACGGTCCTGTCGATCATAACGGTCACCTATCATAACCCCGCACATTCAGGTTTTCACGAGTCAACCAGGTGGGGAGATCGACCGGGCCCTGTTACCGTCAAAGCCCCACAAGTACATTCGATCGGGAACCCGATCCGAATCATATTCGGGCCACTGTTTAGTGAATGGCTGTCTCTACTTTAGAGAAGAAATTTCTGGTTGAGGGTGTATTTTAGAATTGGGGAGGCAATGAGGCATTGAGTTTAGACTTATCTTGGGCGGAATATTGTCTTGGTGCATGAGAGACATGCATTTGCGGTTTACGGCAAGTTGCAGGAAAATTCCGGAACGCCACAAATTCCATTGGATCCCATTTCAAATTCAAGAAGACACGGTGTAGGGGGTGACCATTTCCATAGGGAGGCTTACTTAACTTAATTCTGTTGCATTCTTCGAGGGTTGGATAGGCCGTCACATACTAGAGAAGGGTGATAGATTTTAGAATTACCACATCAAAAGAGCATTGAGCTACGGTGATAAATCAATAAAGATTTCTATTAATCTGTGAGCTATTGCCTTTCTGTGAAATATCTGACTGCTGATGGACGACAACATTCAAGATGCAAGAGGCCTGCAAGGTAACCCTCATAGATACCACTGGGCGAAGGAATGTAGGGCGTAGGAGTCACTTTCTGGCAAAGGGACGTTATGATTGACGGGAGTATTCCGGGATTAGAGAACTTACCAATTGAGGAACACTCTGCCCTACATGATCAAGGCCATATGAAAGATTCACCCCTGTGTGAGGCATTCCGGGCCGAAATACTCGAGGGTTGTTTTTGGAGGAGTATGGACTTAGCACGAGCCCCAAACAGACAAATCTTTTAAGATAAGAGGCGCCTGATCAATGTTCCGCAAGGTTCTCTATCCAAGCATCTTCTCTTCTCTGCTCATTACATCTCTACCTCTTCCCCACCCTATCTCTTTAATTAAAGACCCTAATCTTTACTCTTTACCACCGTCAAAATGCAGTTCTCTATTGCCGCTATTGCCGTCGCTTTCGCCTCTCTGGCCGCTGCCATGCCCACTGAGTTTGGCATGCAGCAGCAGGAGGGTGGCGCCGTCCGCTACCCCGTCCCCAGCGACATGACCGTCAAGCAGGCTCAGTCCAAGTGCGGTAACCAGGCTCAGCTCTCTTGCTGTAACAGGGCTACCTACGCCCATGACACCACTAATGTCAACAAGGGTCTTGGTGCTGGTCTTCTGTCACACCTGATCGGTACTGGCTCCGGTGCTGAAGGTGTCGGTATCTTCCGCCAGTGCTCCAAGCTGGATGTTCAGGGTAAGTTTCGCATATTTACAATACTATTGACCTGCATACTAAATACCACACAGTCGACGTTACTCTTATCCCTATTCAGGATCTCCTTAACCAGCACTGCAAGCAGAACATTGCCTGCTGTGTCAACTCTCCCTCCTCTGCCGTAAGTTACCTCCATCAGATCTTGTCCATTTCAACCACTAATACGATTCACAGTCCAGCGACCTGGTTGGCGCCGGACTTCCTTGTATTGCTCTCGGCTCCATCCTCTAAGCACATCGCTTCTAGGTTTATTGGCCTTGGTAAGAAGTTTCGGGTGTCGTGCGATATAGCTCTATCGTTTATTTCTTTTGCTGTTTTCTGCGGCTTAGCTACTTCTGTGACAAAACACAGCGGTTATCATATCCCCGCATAATATACAATTTTCTTATACCCTTTCCCATTGAAGAATTAGATTCCCCGTAACAAGACCTAATGTGTGTTATTCTATCATGGTTGATGCCTGACACCGGTCTCACCACTGATATCCCACATCCCTCACGTAGCGGTGGCTAAAATCTACCCATAGTTCTGACCTTCGTCAGTATTTGCGGCAATGGAAAATTCGTTGATAAAATCCCAACTGACTAGGTGTATTCATTGAGTGGTAGATCGTCCACTATGGTTTCACTATTGATATTTGCTCGGGATGCATGAATTCCTTTATTCGTCCCTCCCTTCGTGGTTTCCATGACGGTAGTCAAGCAAGCAGATATAGCCTGGATACGAGCCTCCAGAGGCCAAATGTCCGCACCACGAATGCGCTGCACCTCCTTACCATCCTTCATGAGAACGAAAGTGGACATAGCCGTGACATTGAACTCGGAAGCAACACCACGCAGCTTATCCACATCGACCTGCACGAAGCGAACGTTCTGGTACTTCTCACTCAGTTCACCGACCTTTTAAGCAGACAAATCACTCCACCAAATAAGAACGGCCATGTGCCACCATCCAAAAGATCAAGGAAGTGCTCTCAATCTGCCAATCCTCGTTTTTGTCTGGACCTAGTGAGTTTCCCCGTGTTGAGTCAAATTAAGCCGCAGGCTCCACGCCTTGTGGTGCCCTTCCGTCAATTTCTTTAAGTTTCAGCCTTGCGACCATACCTCCCCCCAGAACCCAAAAACTTTGATTTCTCGTAAGGTGCCGAACGGGTCATCATAGAATCCCGTCCGATCCCTAGTCGGCATAGTTTATGGTTAAGACTACGACGGTATCTGATCGTCTTCGATCCCCTAACTTTCGTTCCCTGATTAATGAAAACATCCTTGGCGAATGCTTTCGCAGTAGTTAGTCTTCCGCAAATCCAAGAATTTCACTTCTGACAGCGGAATACTGATGCCCCCGACTATCCCTATTAATCATTACGGCGGTCCTAGAAACCAACAAAATAGAACCGCACGTCTTATTCTATTATTCCATGCTAATGTATTCGAGCAAAGGCCTGCTTTGAACGCTCTAATTTTTTCACAGTAAACAGCAACCGGTGTTGACGAAACCATTGAATAGGGGCGACAAGACAAATCTTCGTCGTGGACATCTGGACTATGATCGTGTTATTGGAAATCGTGTCTGGGATATTGTACAGGCGCACAGAGGTATGGCAGGTATACCTTCGCGATGGCGATCGACGTGACTTACCAGGGGACAGGCCCCGACGTTCGACCAAGCCTTCCAACGCTAGATGAATACGTTGCTTTGACACCTCGCCATGTGACACCGGTATACGCTTCGCTTGATTGAATAATTGAAGGAATCCCACTCGAGACAGCTGCTCACGCCAGCAGATCTACCCCTACGACGCCAATTTGATCGTCTCTCTCCTCGACCTTCACCCTAATCCTCCGGCCGCAGGTGTAAACAAACCTCAGATAGAGATCCTTGAATGCGGCACCGGCCATGGTTCTTTGACTCTGCACCTTGCGTGCGTGCCATCCACGCCGCCAACTCGACTCCGCCGCCCCGTCCATTGAAATTCCAAATCCAAATCCTCGAAGATGGAGCTCAACGACCAGGAGAAGAGGACTCGGAATAAATTGAGGGTAGCTAGGCTCAGCATGCCGATGCCGATACAGTGCAGGAAGAGTGGGATACATGGCGAGCGCAGCGCAACGCAATTGTTTATACCGTGGACGTCTCAGCCAAATTCTCCAAGCTTGCCGAGAAGAACGTGCAGAGATTCCGTCGTGGAATGTATGGCGGAGATGTTGATTTCTATGTGGGCCCGGCTGAGGACTGGATTGCAGAGCAGAAGAAGCAGCGTACCAAGACCGACGTGCTGTCTTCTTTGACAGGACAGAGCTCGGTCGAGCCGTTCCTGTCACACGCGATCCTAGACATGCCGTCTGCACAACTTCGAATCCCCCCATGTTGCGCCTATGCTGAAACGCGATGGCTTCCTCGCTGTCTTCGTGCCAAGTATTACTCAAATCGGCGATTGTGTGAGCCTGATTCGCCAGCACCATCTGTCTCTAGTCCAAGAGAGGTGGTGTACCGAATGGGTGCTAACCGCAGATCGATGGCGGAGCCACCCACGGGAGGGCCCGAACCCCATCCCACAAACACCCAAGAAACCATCGCCAGAGTCGCAGGAGACGACCACCAAGCTCGAACGGTCATCGACACAGCCGGCTTGCTGAATGAGGACTGGAAACAATTTCGAAGCGGCGATGCCTTTGCACCATCGGATCCGGCGGGTCGGATCACGACCAGGGGGGTGTGGAAACTCATCAGCCCCCTGAAAGAGATCATCCACCATCAAACTGTTAGCAATCGAAGCCACCCAGAACGAGGTCCAAGAAGTCAAACATGGCCAACACCTGCTCCAAGAGCAGAATGACAAGCTCCAGGAGGAGATGAAGGCTCGGCGAGCGCAAATCGAAGCTGTGCCACCGTCAGCTCCAGCCAGATCATGGGCAGAAGTTGCGGCAGAAAGCGGCCAGGGTCCACCCCAGACGACTCCACAACGTGCTGAGAGAGAATCCGACTGCGTCAGAATTAGCACCCAGAGAACATTCGTCGACCAAGGGATGATGAGAACAGCGGCGGAAATACCTTTGCACGATACATACCTTTCAATCGAAGCCGCATACACCCACATCCACACCGCACTCACGAACGCCGCCTCAACACAAGACGCCCAGGTAGCCGGGGTTGGCACCACCAAGACTGGATATGTTATTCGATTCAAGGACCCAGAATCGGCTGATATGGCCCGCAGTCACACTGAGTGGCTGGAAGGACTAGGCAACAACACCAAGCTGGTAAAGCCACGATTTGACGTGGTCGTGCATCGGACACCGACAGAGGGCCTCGACCAAGATGCCGACTACGATCAGGTGATGGGAATAATCATGGAAGAAAATGAACGGCCAGAAACGGGCTATCGCATCGAGGAGGTAGCATGGCTCAAGAGAACAGACAAGGTCCTTGGGAGGTTTGCTTCCCTGGGAATATGGCTAGACTCCCCAGAGGGAGCAGAGCATTTCATCAGCAAGGGCTTCATAGTAGACAAACGTTAGATAGGGAGTGTTGAGCGCCACGATATCAAGAAAAAGAGGTGCCTCCGATGTCAACGATTCGGACACCTAGCATGGTCATGCAAGGAGACTCCACGGTGCGGGCATTGTGCAGGTCCGCACGAGCGGCAGCATGCCCACCAGGAGTCAGGGTTTGGTGCCTCGATTGTAACAGCGAACACGCGACCGGTTATCGACAACGTCCAATGCCCGCGACCTCTAACCCCAGTCGATGCTAGAGAGCAACCTACGCATACTCCAGTTGAACATCATGAAACCGGGGCCAAGAATGAAAGCACTCATCAACGATCACAAAAGCCAAGACCTGGAAATACTCCTTATGCAAGAGCTATCTATTACCACCTACCGCACACAGGTCAACCATAGCGCCTGACGACTCTACCGGCCTACAGTCGAGATCGGCGCAACTCGGTTTCATAGTCTGATTTATGTCAATCGGCGCGTGTCTACAGTCTCGCACCGCCAGGTACCCTGCAACCACCCGGAAGTTGCAGCCGTCAGGATTTGGACACCCGACTCCCATATTATACTTGTCTCGGTCAACCTACCCTCGGTTCCCCTGTACTCAGGTGCCAACAAATCTTCGGAGCCCGCACTAACAGCGATTCAAACCACCATCACGTCTATACCAATTCAGCCGACGAACCGCTAGTATCATCCTCTCCGGGGCTTTCAACCGCCACCATCCTCTGCGGGTCGGCAATCACATACCAGCCCATTTCATAGAGGACGCTAGCGACCCAGTCGCCTTCTTCCAAATCACAGCGATCATGGCTGCCTCCTTCGGGGGACAGCACTTCTACGGGCCCAAAAGCGTGGGAACAACGTTGGATCATAAGCACGCTTCCCGTTCGCGGAAGCGTTGAAGACCATGAATCTCGACAGGCTGCATGAATTGGAAACCATTGACCCGCAGCCGCAGCTGCCGTATCGTGCTTATGCCTTCGGGGAGATTGAGATCCAATCGAAACGAGAAATAGCGAGGGAGCTGGCGGAGACCGCGCGGTCCACGACTGATGTGATTGTATAATCGGATGCCTCGGGTCTCGAAAATCATCTAGGCGCCGCCGTGGTCGCACTGGATAAAAGTCTGGAAGTAGTGGAATCTGAGCAAAGTAAAGTGGGATAGATGGGCCGTTGGTCAGTTCACGTGGCAGAGCTGATTGGCATCTTCTACGCCATCAACGTGGTGTTTCGACTGGCCTATCAGCGCTAAACTAATGCGTTCGGACGCCCAATGAAGACGACGATTCTGTGTGACCGCAAGTCAGCGCTACAATCAACCCAAAACGCCAGAAACAAATCAGGACAACGTATTGTCCATGTAAACGGCGGACCTGTGAATTTCCATTTCGAGTTAGTTTTGCACTTTTGGGTTTCGCGCCCCAATACCCCGTCACGTAGCCTCCCTTTAGTGCCCCTCGCTATAAAAAGACCCGCCTTCGCTGCTCTTTGCTATTCCTCTACCTCTCCACCTTACACTTATCGCTACGCCCCTATAACTTCACCCACCTAATCGGACTCACCGACTGCCCTATTCGCCCCCTATTTTCGATCGCAAACTAAGGCTAAGCCCTTATTGCCTTTACAATTCACTCTTGGGATCGGAATCATTCGGCCTCTTGGCGTAGGTAGCAATTATAAGGAGGTAACAAGAATTCTAGAAGAGCAATACGGTACAGATTATTCGTTTACAGGGTAATCACTTGGCCGTTATAGTCTACTCGTTCTTAAATAGATTGTTCTCTATCTATTCCCCTCGATCATTCTCTCCTCCTTAATTCGATATTTATACACCGGCAAAGCGGATAGAAAGGTACATCGTACATTAAAACAGCGCGCCACTTCCCGAATGGAAGAGAGTTCTTTATCCTCAAAGCCTATATAACTAGCGAGGTCCCACCATCTTTCTCTATTGAAATTTTTAAGGATTAGGTGCGAATTGGTGGCATGGTGGGTGGTTGAAGAAGAAAGGTTCAAATTGATTGACGCGTTTCCGGTGGTGGCGCTAGCTTGGTAGTGAACTACATTAATATGCTGCAGGAAAGGCTGCCTGATGAGCAAGCGGATGTAGATCCAGTAGTGCACTATCGAAGAGTGATAATGTATCATGTTAGCAATAAGAACAGCGATAGAATAGTAACCTTGTTAAAGTTTGAAGGTTAGATTGAACTCACAGTGTTCCCACAACTTCCACAGTTACTTGCATCTGTATCAAGGTCGACGCAGGCTTCATCACAACAGGTCAGGCCGGACGCGCACTATCGAGCACCAGTTAGTCGTTGTCTCAAAATATGCGGTCTATGGCCCCTTACACATTGCCCGTTACAAAAGGAAGAAGGAAGGTCACAATCGCCTGGTACACAAATACAGCGTCTATCTCATGTCAGCTTCAAATTGGCTCTTCAATCTAAACACGATCGAGAAGGAGACTAACGGCGTGGTTTGCCCAAGAACAAGTCCAAGTAAACTAGGAGAGCCACTCCCGCTGTCGCAGTAGCCAGATTTATCGCCTAATCCTCGACACTATAATGAATCCATATGTTAGTATTCATGTAATCTCTTCGGACATCTATATAGATATCTTACCCTGGCGTCACAAGCGGCCGAGTCGCAACCACCACCACCCCCTCCACCCCCAACCCCAACCCCAATGTCTCCAATATCACCACCCCCAGTGTCAATGGCAATCCCACCACCATCTCCATTGCCAATATTGTTGCCCCCGTAGGAGACCTTATCCCCACCCCTCGGTCCACCCCACTTTTCTAGAGCTTCTTCTCCAGTGAGCGCAGTGACAACAGAGCAGCACAAAAGGGTGAGAAGAGCAGACCGCATTTTTCGTAAAGGCGTTGTTTGCTAAAGACGATAGAAAAACAAATTGGTTAATCCCGTCGTACTGGTCGTTAAACTAGAAACAGCCTGTCTTGCTTCTTAGGTATTATATTCAGCGCGTTTCTACGGTTAATGTTAAATAAGGTTCCTTATTATAAATAAAGCGCTTAGAAATGTTGCCTAGGATGTGAACTATTGACTTTTATTTTTACACGAATAGCAATCACGCAGAAGTCAAGGAGCTTATGGTATGTGCTTAGATTCCGGCAAAATATTCCGGCAATCAGAATAGAGTCTTGTGGAATCTGGTTGGTCCCCGTGTGTCCTCTGGCCCGGCTGTTATATTTGGGAACACCCTCTCAAACCACAAGGATTTATATTTTAATCAAGTATATTAAATATCTTAAGTATCTAGTTTCTCTAAAAATAGTGCTTTAGGTTATAGATAATTTGTTAGTCTAATGGTTAGTAAATTAACGCTATATATACCAGCAAGAAGAGCACTATAAGATTAGACAGCTAACCTCCACTTTACCTCTCCCACAGTCGATAGTAATTCAATCTGGTGTTAGATATATAGGTGTAAAAATCCGAACGCAACGGTTTGGCCGGGAGCACACATAGGCCGCTAATTATATCCCACATAAATCAATTCTGACTGCCAAAATATGTTGCCGAAACTATGGCACATACCATAAGACTCTGGTATGCCAGAAAATAAAGTCCAAGCTTTTCACATTCCAGGGAACATGTCTAAACATTCTGATCATAATAACTTACAAAACTAAAGATACAACAAAACTGGAAGATGTATTCTCACGTATTATCAGTCCGTTCGGAAGAGTTGGTACCACGCGGAGTGGCGGAAAGTGGTCAAAATAGAATGAAGGCTTGTCGGTCGGGTTCAGGCCTAAGGCAGAATATCCCGATACGCCCGATAAAGCCGTGCCATACTTCGACCTCTATAAGATAAATTCAACGTCCACTGGACCTGGCGGTACGGCAATGTCCTTTCCCTACCGCTAATTCTCGATCCCATATCATGCTCTTGTGTCGAGTATAAAAATCTACATTCTATTGAGGAAATTTTTCACATTCTCATCAACTTTCAACAGCCCGAAACACAATCTGTGCTCGTCAAATCGGTCAACTCTACCATCACAGAAAATGCCTCTCAATGTGCTCGTCGTCGGTGCGGGAGTCTGTGGCCAAGTTGTCGCCATGCCTCTCCAAAGGTTTATTCCATAACACAATATCACTATTGTAGAGCGATCTTCCACGCTACGATCCACAGGTCAGACAAATCGACTTGAAGAACCAAGCTCCCCATATCCTGAGGAAGATGGGTCTGTTAGACGGAATCACGGCGCTTTGTGTGAATGAAACAGGTCTTGAGGTGGTGGACTCTGCAGGAAAGCAAATAGCCTGCTTCGGTGCCTCTGCTTCTGGCGAACGTCGTATTGGTTTGACCAGTGAGTATGAAATCATGCGCGGGGATATGGCACAGTTCCTATACGATGCCAGCATCAAGCAAAACGCGGTGCTTAAAATCGATCTAGAACAACGGATAGCCTATACATTCGACCGGACTGTCACAAGTCTGGACCAGAGCGCTCAGGGCGTGGATGTGACTTTCTCAGATGGTCGGAAGCACCGATATGATCTCGTCATTGGGGCCGACGGACAATACTCGCGTACTCGACGACTTGCCTTTGGCCAGGAGGTTAGCGATGCCGCGTTCAAAACTCTTGGAGTCCACGCTACTTATTTTAGCATCCCTCGAATTGCAGGGGAAGACACTTTGGCTAGAGGTCACCTCGCTCCACCGAGAAAAATGATCTACACTCGTACGAGCGATTGTCCCATTACAGGGGAACTTCTTTTTACCATGGATGAATCGCCGAGACTGAAGGCTTCTTACAAAGAATTGTTGGAATCCCAAAAAGAGGCATTCGTCGAGGTCTTCAAGGATATGGACTGGCAGACCAACCAGTTGATTAGTGGGTTGAAGAAGTCCGATGACTTTTACGCAAACGAGCTGGGGCAGATAAAAATGGACCGACTATCTACGGGTCGGGTCGTGCTTCTTGGAGATGCAGGCTACTGTCCCAGTCCATTTACTGGCTTGGGGACTAACCTGTGCCTCGTGGGTGCATACGTGCTTGCAGGGGAATTGGCACGCCAGGGGAACGACGTTATGGGGGCGCTAAAACGCTATAAAGAAAAAATGCGGCCCTTCATTGTCGAGTGTCAGCAGTTCTCAAAAATTTCTGGGATTTCTCTTCCCATCTTCGCGACTTGGCATTTGGTCTATGCATAATCTGGTTTGGGTTCTGTCGAAGCTCACTGGACTCTTTCCGCAGTCCCGAAAAGGGGATAAACATGATAAGCGTCTCCCTGAATATCCCGAACTGAATCTCCCATTTGATATGGGGAGTCCGACGGAGAAATTTCTGGGTAGGGTTTTTGCAAATAGCTGGAGTTTAGCCTGATGGGAGGAAGAGCGGCAATTTCAGAAAGGAAAAGACTGAGTTTCAGTAATTAACACAACAACGCCAAAGCCAATGAGTCTGAGTGTAAGGGTACTTGACGCGCTCCGCGCAAGAAAGTAAATTTAATGCTTCTGATGGTCCGGAGGGAAGGATACGTTTGTTTAATTTCTATACAGTTATTCTCGAAATCGCCTTGACCACTACGCACAGGGAAACCTTATCCTAGTCCCACTGCCAAGACCCTAGCGCAAGTAAGTAATTGGGCTGGCCACCCACCGGTGTAATATGCACCTTATCTAGTACAGTTATCATCACCTTTTACCCTACATTCACGGCGCAGCGCACATCTTAACGAGGGGGAGGTACAATACCATACAGGCTTCATTGCACAACAGCCCTCAACTGAGTTTGAACCGCCCAATTAATGATCTGCGCTAAAGCCTCGGCTGTGGGGCCGAGAAAGAGAATCTCAGTGTGTACTGGTCAAGGCAATTTCGAAAATGACTGTACTGCTGAATACTGCAGAAGAGATAATTGAGAGTAGAATTATTGGATAAACGAGTTATGAGTTGCAAACAAACGAAGAAATGGTCGTACTGTTACAAGACTGCCAGCAGCAATTCCAAGATTGGCCTCGACATTGGACCATATTGAAATCTGTGTTGTTGCATCTAAGGACTAGAGTCAACATACGAAATCGCGAAAGGACATTTCCACTTACAAAGGAAATCCGAATCCTTGGCATGATGAAGGAATGGAATGCGCACGATGACGGCAGCGCTCGCTCTGAAAAAATGCGTATTGGGTCAGAATTTATTCTATGTGAATGCAGAGCATACGAACATCCCGGCAATACTTAAAATTCCCGACACAGCACTCTTGGTCCGACGATCCATTTGGAGTCTCCATATCAACAAAATGGGTAAAGATCCAAGCATGATATCGCACGTAGCGGCAACTCCGCTGTACATATAGACGATGCCAAGGAGGATGTTGATGTCGAGGCAATGGCCGGCTTCTGGATAGTGGTTCCAGTAGTAAGCGACTGGATGGCATTGAAAAATAGTGAAGAACAGAAAAACGATCCCGATAGCGGTTGAAAAGGTAACTACTCCGTACAAAATGTACGAGTGAGTACGATCAATCGTAAGCCGAAGCAGAGTTGCGGCAATGGATAGCCTAGCAATCGTGCAAGTGAAAACGTAGAGAATCTGCCCTAGCCACCAACACTTTCGTATGGTATGAATAAGTAGTGAACTAGAATCTTCAAAGTTTAGAACACCTACTAACAAACCACGTCGTATATCCTCTTGGTGGTGGGCTAAATAGCCTGGAGTCTTCCCCATGCCATATACAGCGCCCACAATACTGCACGTGGCAAAGCCGACATTAAAGGCCTGGACTGGTATAAGTACACTTACTGCGGTGATAGGCAAATGACAGCCCTTTGTTGACCTACAGTCGCTGCAACCATCAAAGCATCATCATGGCCAAATGCTTTGACTATCTCCAATCGAACGTAACACCGAAGACTAACGGCCGCAAGCGAGATGCTCAAAAATACGGCAGTGGTGATGATAATTGCATCGCTCCCTTCCATGCCCTGTAGTCTTGATATGAAAAGACATCCAAGAGCGTTCACAGGAGACTATCGAAGCTAAACTGACCTAGTGGCCTTCGATGATGTAATGATGATTACATAATCATGGATGAATCCTAAACTGCTTGGACCTCTCGCGGGGGGCACCTAGCTGACGGGGTATTGGAACGGATGCCTGACCGCCTAAGGCAGAAGTAAAATTTCAACACCCGGTAATCGTGCTCAAGGGACTAAATTATCTCCTGAATAAACCTCGTTAAAAACATTTAAAAGGTTGGAGATGCTGTGTTATGGACCCTGTGATATGAGGTGCCGCAACCTACAAATGGGCCATCGAGAGCCAATCATCCCACAGGAACTACTGTCGGAACGGAATAGGCGGAGTGTATGGCAGAACGCTAGCGAACCTGCCAGAACTAGTTAGCGTGCTCGGAGGAATATTGTACACAAAACCTTAGGCAGAATCTTCGAATAATACTCAGATTTCTCACACCTTACGCGTATGCTCTATATTAGGTCTCACCGCTTCTGACACACAGGCCTACGGAGGGGTTTCTTCCTTCCTGCAACTGCCTCACGGGAGTCAACCCCCACCTGAGGCTCTCCAGTCCATATAAGTATATTTTCCGCCTGCCTGATTCTGTCTATTTATCATCGATTATTTAACGTGAAATACAATAATCCCATCTCTGTTTGGCAATCGTGAATCTGTTTCAACATCGATTGGTAGATATCTTTATTTATGCAACGCTAGCAGCCAACCTTGTATGTACAGCTGCTCCCGCATTCGCGTGATGACCGTGGGAAAACCTTGTAGGAAAAACCCACGTCGGAGCAGTCCAGGGACTTCACTTATGCGGCCAAATCACGGAGGCTTTGCTCCAGAGCAACTTGAAGCTGGCGAGCCTTAGAACGAATATGGCCAACTTGCGGAGACTCGGCCGTTAAGCCAACAAGCTCCTCTTCCGAATAGCAGCTGACCGTCATTGGATCGAACGCATTAGCCAACTTTGCAAGAATATGTCGCTCAACGACTTGGCGACAGACATTATCTACGAACGTCTTCCGTGCAACCTACTTCATAAATAAAACAGATCCTTTTAATACCACGTAAAACAGACCCTATAATAAGCAACTAAGCCGGTTCTTGCTTCAGAACATGCTTGCTCCTTCATGTCGACAATGACCCGTTTCTTGAGGGATGACAACAGTTTGACACAGTCCTTTTCTGTATTGTCCAAATAGAGAGTACCGTTCCAATCATTTTGGATCGCATCGCGTACAGAGTTTTCGATGAGGCTTTTTGAAACTTCAATTCTAGCATTCCGGATGTTGTCCGTATAATAATGATTGTAAATGATTGGCTGTCGGCTTTCATCTTCAAGAATCCTTTCGAGTTCATGTTCCGCTGCTTGGACATTCTCCTCTAGCGTGAGACTGACCAAGCGACAGATGTTTTCGCGCACCTTCACATCTTTGATTGTGTACGTCACACGGCGTTCGCGAATCGAGAAATGATCCTTGAGACCACCACCACATGCTCTCGAGCGATCTCGGCCCATCGCAATGACTGCCCATGAAACATTCCGGTAAGGAGAGCCTGGTTGTAGTTTCCTGGTAATTCTTGACCCCTCGTTTGATCATATGTCTGTTTTGTGTTAGCATAAATAAATTTTCACCGGCAAAGACGAAGTCATACCTCTTTAATCCAATTTTGCATGTTGAGGCAAGTTCTATCTTCAATTGCGTACGTTGATGCTGAAACTCTGCCTCAAGTCTTCGTTTCACTGTTGTTCGTGAAAATAAAGCTGAATCAAGCTCCGGATGTGGTAGATCTATGAATATTTGGCGGAATGAGGGCGATTCAATAGTGGTAAAGGCCATCTTTTCCTTGACAACCCATCGTAGAATATTCTCCTGGAACTGAGCTACCACTGATAGCTTTGGCTTCATATTGAAGGAATCGACGATCGAAGGTTGTTTAACTGAATCGGAAGATGAGGAAGATGGCTCAGAGAGAGTATGTTGGGTGTATAGATGAAGCTCTATGTTCTTAGACGATCCCGATCTAACAGAGTCAGATGTTTCCCAATTGCACTTCTTGCATTGGATAAGACGGTCTGTATCCATTGGCTTCTTGGCACGAGTGGTCCAGGGACGCTTAATTGATATAATATCAAAATGGCCCCATAACCATTGAGTTGATAGAGCGGTTTTGCGAGGTCGTTTCCGAGTTGAGGGTTGGGAGACTATACTCAGGCATGACGATGTATCAGGGTCTGGTATAATAGTCTGTGAGGCTGATTCTGATGGGAGGATTGAATCAGGAGTTGTCTGAATAGTATCAAGTGTATCAGAAAAGAGAGTAGTCTGAGTGGGATAATCAGGATATTGGTCTTCAATTGGGACGTTGTCTTCGTATCCATAATTCAAAGCTAGATAATCACGCTGCGTATTTGTACGCTGAGGCCGTGATGAAGCCATATTGAATAGAATAACGGAATAGGTGGTAAAAATTCAAAAGTGTGGTAAAGGCTTCATGTTGCAGAGTCATGTTGAAAATGTGGGGTCTCTCGGGTATAGGGCATAGGGTATAGGGACTAAAATGGTACAGAAGCTAGTCTAGGATAGGAAATAGAGGCTGTTTGGTTTTTATTGTATTTTTGAGCGATTCAGTGTATTGTGAACCGTGGTAGTGTTGGGGGCTGAGGTGGCTGATCTTGAAACCTGTGGCATCTCACCTCTGGCACCTCTCCCCCAGTACCTCACCCCGGGCACCTCACCTCTGGCACCTTAGCCCCGGCACCTTAGCCCTAGTACCTCTCCCCAGGCACCTCTCCCCGGGCAGCTCACCTGTGGCAGCTCAGCCCTGGCACATCAACCCCGGCACCCTACCTTATTATATATTATTTCTACTAGCCTAAAAAGACTATAATATAAAAGCTTATACTTTAATATTCCTATATATAGATATATATACTATAAGGTATTATACGACAACTGGCCACAGTAACCCCCAGTAATATTGTAATGGTTACTAAGTTGTCAGGCTAGAGACCTGTGACTAGGCAAGGATATCGGACGGTAGAGATCAGATTGGGCAGTCGATACAGAGACTGATTCTTGAGAGGATCAAGAATCCTGAATGCTTGTGGGATCTTAAATACATTAGGGTTCGGGTGGATATCGATATGCAGGTGACTCAAAGGGGATTCGTCCATGAATCGGCCTCGAGAGTCCGGGGTATCGCATACTTCGAATCCCGTGACAATTCATTCTCCTCTCTCAGATATGGTCGACTCGACCATCAACAAAGGTCAGAATTAGGTCAGGCGACCTGAGCCGAATGGCGTCATCTCGCACAAAGGCCTGGGGCAGATGCCGCTTTGGGTGCGTTTGCACGTGGATGTAAACAAAGCAATACGATCTCTTTGATATCTTTGAGATAAAGGCTTCCACCTTTCTGTCCTCAACTCTCACTTTCCTCTCATCTTCACCTTGCCTCATCCCTTTCTTTCATCGTCAAATCGTGATCCTTCGCTATGTCTGCTGCTGCCGGTCCTGCTGCTGCCGAATTCGGTGGTCCTGGAAGTGTGGCCAGTACTGCCCTTGGTCCTCGTCCCCTCCGCGATCGAATTGCCCGTCCTTCGTTCGCCTTCTGTGTTAAATGTGTGGCCGAAGCGGCCCTTCGTCCTCCGGCTGGTACTGTTCCTACGATCCAATACGACTGGGACTGTTCCAACTCGATCACTTGTGCCCTGTACAAGAGAGATGAAAAGGCTTGCTTCTAGGTACGAGACTCTTCCGATTTATGTTTGATTCAATACTGATTTATCTTAGATGCCCTGTGGGATCTATAGCAATTTATACCAGCTCTAGTTGATCCTTGACTGGGCACGTGAAGTTTGGGGCGGTGGTACTGCTGTTGCCGTTACTGGTGGTGCTGTACCTGTCTGGGGTATAGGAAGCGAGACTACGGCTGTCGAGGGATCTGCTTGCCTTCTGGTGTCGTTTCGGAAGATGATCTCTGTCTATCTCTCTCGGCACGAGCTCTATTTTGATATACAGAATACGGATCAAGCTATGGAGGGATATGCTGCGTTTATCGTTAAACGACGAAAGGAGTTGAATACCAAGGCTGGCTTACCTCCTGCTTGGCCCCCCTGGTTATCCTGGTAACCTTCTACGGCTGTAGATCAGTGATGCTGGTTTTGATCTCTGGCAGAGTGCTATTTAATCCTTCTTCTTGGAGGTTGCGGCAGGGTTTGAGTATGATATGACTCTGAATAGTATTATTTTGACTCTGGCTGTAGTGCAGATTATTGACCAGATTAAGGTGCTCTCAGATTTGTATAGGCTTTTGTGGTAGTCTTTATTCTTTGTCTTGTTTATCCTCCCCTTTTATAGTCGAACGGCCTCGTTCGGTGGGAGTCTGATGGCTTTTCTTTTCGGTGTCGATTTGGGTATAGTTTGAAGGAGTTTCGGGGATACTTTGTTGTCGTTAGGATACAGTTTTTCGAGTTTGTTTCTTTCTGAATGAAGATATCGTATCTTTTGCGTTTTCTAAGTGCTCTGCGGGTTCCTATTGGTTATATTCTGAGGGCTATCCAGTCTATTTTATATAGTAGTGTAGTACTCTATCAAAGGTTCTTTTACCTTGAATCTCCTTAACTTCCTATTCCTCTTTGTCTTTAAGTTCCGGTATTGGCATCAGCGAATCGTCTTTGTTTCGGCTGTTCTATAGCTCGAGGAGAGAGACAGAGAAGACGTTATATAGTCTTAAATACTTTTCTGGTAATGCGATACGGTACGCCTGAGTACCGACCTTTGTAAGGATACAGAAGGGTCTGATTCACCGGGGAGATAACTTCTTTTCTTTGGCTTTAAAGTAGAGGTTTTTTGTCGAAAGGGATACGAGGCTTCTGACTTTAAAGTCTTTTGGCTTATGGGTCTTGTCGTATAACTTCTGCTGTGCTTCCTGTACGATTCGAAGCTTTCTTGCAGCCTCTTTACGAATGTTTTGAAGGTAAATTATCTGCTCTTCGGTACTTAGGGCTTCTTTCTTAAGTACTTCTTCTGGGGCTTGGACTTAGAAGTCAGGATTATGTCCTAGCAGTATACAGAAAGGGGTCTCATTGGTAGATATGTTAACAGTATTATTGTATACAAACTGTGCTATCTTAAGGAGTCAAGCCTAATTCGATTACTCTCCGTTGACAAAATACCTAAGATAATCTTCTAGAACCTGGTTAAGTCTTTCTGTCTGTCTGTCAGTTTGGGGATAGAACGCAGTAGAGAATTGTAGCTTAATCTTAGAATGGTAACAAAGTCGTGACCAGAATCTGCTTATAAAGATAGGTCCTCTATCAGATATGATTCCTTCTGGATTTCCGTATTTAAGTTTGATTTGATCAAAGAAGAGTTCGGTAAGGTCTCCTACTGATATTGTTATTGATACGGGGAGGAATCAGGAGAATTTCGTAAGTCGACAGACGATCACTAGAATTATGTTATATTCTTTGCCTTCGAAGATTATGATAGGGAGTCCTGTAATAAAGTCTATATTTAGCTCTGTAAATGGCCGATGGGGAGTTAGAAGAGGTTGGAGTTCTCTATAAGGTCGATGCCTTGGTGCTTTAACTCCTTAACATATTAGGCACGTTGTGACGTATTCTCGTACGTCCTTTGGCAGCTTTTCCTAATAGAATTTTCTTTTTAGAAGCTCTTCTGTACGTATTCTTCCAAAATGTCCTGCAAGTTGCTTATTATGATAAAGCTTAATTAGCTTTTACCTTAGATTCCCTGCGACAGAGATATAGAGACGTCCTTTATAACGCAGGAGCTTCTCAGAGTCAATACTCTAATACTTTCCCTGTAGAACGTTTTCCAGGGTTACATTAATTCTCTCCTGGACTATCTCGTCCTTATCTTAGAGTTCCTTAATCAATTGTTTTAGTCCCCTTAGGGATTTATCTGCGAGTGGATCTTTATTCGTAGTTGTAGCGAATACTATTTGAGGGGGTATAAATTGAGAGCGACTCAAAACCTTATAATATGTTATATTGTGGCCCTGACTTAGGAAATCTTCTTTATTATCCCCTGGATCTGAATGATCAGCTTCGCTGGACTTATCCGTGGCCTTCCCTAGATCCTCCTGATCTATAGGGGCGGCAGTATTGTTTTGAACCTGGTTTGGCTCTGACTCTGGGTCACTGGCCAAGCTACTTACGGTTAGAGAGGGGGATAGCAATGGACTTCTACAGGCTAATACGGTTGTGATCATCGATCCCTGCTCCCCTCTGCTTTTCTTTCCAGACGGTCTTGTACCTGCAGAAAACCACTGTACTTTTATAAACGATACGGCCGTGATTCGCTTATAAATCGGGCCTAAAATCTCCTCAGCTGGCGGAGGCTTCTCTTTGCTAGGAGTTCAGGATAATTTATCTGCTGGATTTGTCTTGCCTGAACGGTGATAGATTATAAAATCAAAAGGTGTTAAGGATAGGTACTATTAGGCTTGTCTCCTATTAATATTCGGTTGATCTATAAATAACTTCAAGTTATGATGGTCAGTTAAGACTTTAACTTAATATTGGCTTCCCTTGAGGTATTGACGCTAGTGCTTGAACAAGTGAATAATTGTGAATAGCTCTTGATCCGGTGTTATATAGTTCCGTTCTGTGGGTGAGAATTTCTTCGACCAGAAGGCAATAGGATGCTATATCCCTTGATCGTCTGGTTGTGAAAGGATTCCAGCTATTCTGAAACCCGAGGCATCAGTCTCAAGTTGGATAGGTCTCTCTGGATTAAAGTATCGCAAGAGAGGCGCGGTTGAAAAGGCATCGATAAGATCTCGAAATACTTTCGATTTGCGGTCGTCTAGCTTGATATTCCCTGGTTTCTTCCTATCCTTACTTCCTTTAAGGAGTTCTGTAAGCGGTAATATGATTAAGGAGTATTTCTCGATAAACCTTTGATAGAAGTTATAGAATCCTAGGAAGACTTGGATATCTCTGTAGGATATAGGCTGCTCCTATTCTTAGATGGCTCGAGCCCGTTCCGGGTCTATAGAGATGCCGTTTTGACTAACAATAAAGCCGAGGAATTTAACTTCTTTCTTGTAGAATTAATATTTGGAGGCTTTGACGAATAGCTAGGCTTTCCTTAGCCTTTTGAGCACAAGACTAAGGTATTCTGTATACTCTTTGTAGGTCTTAGAGAAGATGAGAATACCGTCTAGATATGCAATACAAATAATATCAAGGAGACTATAAAGCGCAGTATGAATATAGCTTTGGAATGTCGCTGGTGCGTTGGTGAGGCCGAATGGTATGACTATATATTTAAAGTGGCTATATCTTGTGCGGAAAGCTGTTTTCTATTCCTCTCCTTCTTGAATACGGATCCTATAGTATGTATCTTGTATATTGATTTTGCTGAGGTACCTGGCCCCAGAAAGGCGGTTAAGGATCTCTGATATGAGGGGCAGAGGATACTGGTTTTTGACAGAAACTTTGTTTAACCCTCGATAATTAATACAGAGACGTAGTCCTCCGTCCTTTTTAGGCACGAATAGGATAGGTGTGCCAGCTGGGCTCTTTGATGGTCTGATTCGACCGTTTGCCAAGTTTTCGTTGAGATACTTCCGTAACTCTGTGAGTTCTGCTTGCGAGAGGGGGTAAATCGGGCCGTACGGGGCTGACACATCTTCTTTGAGCTTGATTGAGTGGTCGGTCTCCTTTTGCGGCGGTATAATCTTGGAGTTTTGTGCCTCGAATACGTCCTGAAACGCCAGTAATTCGGGGGGGGGGGGGGATCTGGTCTTGACTTGCTGTCGATTCCTCTTCTTCTTCTGGGGGAAGCCAGACTTCTTCGGGCGTTTTGATAACCGTAAAAACACGAGCTTGGTTTCTGTATGCTTTCGCAAACTGGTGAGGCTTTAACTATTCTATCGTCTCCTTTTTATGTTTGAACCACCATTGTTTCCGCTACGGAGCTAACATAATTTGTATTTCTTGAATAGTCGTATTTGACAATAGTACTGGGGATCCTGATAGACAGGGATCTCTATTGACGGCGACACAGGGGCGCGAAAACCTTTGTTTGGTTCCCTGAGAATCGTATATGGTGATTAGAATGGTCTATACGCCGTAGGTAGGGGCGCCTTGTCGGCCTACCACTTCTAAAAGGGGAGTATTGTACTTGGCTTGATTAAAGTGATATTTCTGAACGAATTTATAACTGATAAGGTCTACCTCTGTATAGGTATCGATATCCGCATGCGTTTTAATATCGTTTCGGACACGAATCGGGATATAGAGGCGGGCGACTGTTCCTACTTGAGGCTAGGAGTCAGAACTCATAGGGGCTAGTTTAACTCTAGCGCTTTTCCTGAGTCTTTTGATTGAGTATCGTTGCGGTGATACCAAGGTCTTGAACGAGCTTGCTGGATCTTTGCCCCTGGGGCTTTTGGCGGTAGACGATATTCGCTTGCCTGATGGCCTGGCTTGCCACAGTTGAAATAATTGTTTGAAGGGGTTCTGATAGATTGGTTGATCCCTCCGACAGGTGTATTATTTGGATTGTTATCGTTTCGAGGGGGAAACAGGCGAGGGTTACTACTGAAACGAGGGGGATTCGGATGTGAGTTGGAGTTGTTTTGATTTGGGTATGAGTTGGAGTTGTTTTGATTCAGGTTGGTTCTAGGACTGTGAGGACCCTTTGAGTATGGATTTCCAGGATCCTTTTGATCTTGTTCTTTGCTATTAGACCGGTTCGGGAACGAGTCATTGAGTTGTGGGTGTTTTGAGCTCGAATTGGAATCGTTGTTGAATGGATTGTGCTTATGTGCTTTTGCTTTAGTAAATTCCTAGGTGCTCTGTGCTTCTTCTACCTATTGTGCTTGAGTTTCTGGAGAAACCCTTGTATATTGTTGAATGTATAGTGTCAACCATAGCTGTAGCTTTGACATATAGCGGCGAGCTTGCTCGTCCTGGGAGACCTGAGGAAGGTGGTGTTCTAGGTCTGCGAGACAATGGTGAAAGACCTTCAGTTCTTTATCGGGTCGCTGGCGGTAACGCTCTATCTCGTCGCTAACTTCTCTAGTAAAGGTATTTTTGTTATACATTAAGGTAAGAGTCTATTCCTTAAAATACTCCTAGCTGCCGAAGCGGTCGTTATGATTATCTTCAAGGTATCTCTCTTCTGTAGTCCAGTTATTCTTGTAGTCAGAGTCAAGATATTTGACTCCTGCGAGAATCCTTATTTTCTCATCCTTGTAGACTTTGGGATTGCCTCGGAAGATATATCTAAGCTAAGAGAGCCAGTTTCCTTGCTCCTGAAGGCTAAAGGATCTCTTAAATTTATCGACCTTGAAACCCTCTACTTTCTTGCGCTTTTTGGTCTCGGTTTCCTTGTGATTTGCAGATAGCTTGTCTAGGAAGGCTCCAGTATTTATATTTCCAGAGACCTGAGCGGAAACCTCTTTGATGCGAGACTGAATCGCCAGGAACTCTTTAAGACGTTCTAGTTTGTGTCTCTTCTCTTCCAGACTGTCTGTATTGATGCTTCTAGGCTCGGTGATGCTCTTGGTTACGGGTTTACCTGTGATTCCCCTGATCTGTATCCTACGAGAGGGAGGAGGAGATGCGTTAGTATCGTGTACGGTGGCTCTGCGGATTGATATCTGATCCGGCTCAGGTTCTATAGGGTTTTCATGCCGATCTGGGGCCGATTTGATCTCGGGTCGAATAGTAGGAGGGGGGGGGTGTAGTGACTTCGGATTGCGCACTACTGCGGGAGGATGCAGGGTTTTGATGCGTAGAGGGTACTATCTTCAATCCTTGGGTAGTCAAGAGAGAAGAATCAGAATTGTAATGGTTACTAAGTTGTCAGGCTAGAGACCTGTGACTAGGCAAGATATCGGACGGTAGAGATCAGATTGGGCAGTCGATACAGAGACTGATGTTACGGACCATGCGACATGAGGGGCCGCAACCTACAGATGGGCCACCGAGAGCCAACCGTTCCTAGGAAAGGAACGCAGGACCGGATCACGTGACCAACGGCCAGAATCAGCCTCTGATTCGTCGTGTCAAACAATACTGCACTAAACCACGAGACGGCTAGCGCGACGCAGGAGCGAGCGTTCTTTCTACCGTCACCAACCTTACGCCACAAGTGCAAGTACCCGGTAAGACCACGTGACCTTGGGGTATACCAGTGGGTATACCAACGGGTAGATGGAAGGGTCGATTCTGGTGTACCACCAGACACACCCTCCAACATACCACTCCACGGAGGATTAGGTATATAGGGACGCTCGTCCACGCACATGTATTTAGTTCTCCGCGATCAATCAATCTAAGTTACTGTGACACACCTTTCGGATTACTCTTCTAGTTTCACACAAGTGACAAACCCACACAAGTAGGGGAGCTCTATCGGACTGACCTACTTGGCGCCCTATCTGGCACGCCCTTCGAAGTTACTCAATAAGACCCGAGCCCGTGTAAGGCTTTGCATAGCAACGGTACGGTTACGAGTCGATACTTAAGGATACCCTAGTGGTGCTGGAACAAGGCCGATTTCAGCCGCCGTTCAGCAATTCGCAATTCTACTCTATAGGAGTGAGGTACGTTTTACCAACTGTCAACCACTAACCGCGTGACCAGTTAGCGAGTGCGTAACAACTGATTCTTGAGAGGATTAAGAATCCTGAATGCTTGTGGGATCTTAAATATATTAGGGTTCGGGTGGATATCGATATGCAGGTGACTCAAAGGGGATTCGTCTATGAATCGGCCTCGAGAGTCCGGGGTATCGCATACTTCGAATCCTGTGACAAATATCTATAATAGAAATATATATTTACTAATATCTCACTAACCACTAGGCTAACCTCGCTTATAATAGTATCAATCTGATCACCAAAATCCCCTCTATCACCCTAGTTACCTAGTAGTACAAACCAGATTTAGTTAGGTCTAGTAGTTAGCCAATAAGCAGCAACCCTACTCTTGACCCTAAAACCCTAGAATACCTAATAGCTAAGGCAGAAACCCTAGGCTTAGAAAGCTGGCCAAAAAGGGTATAGACTATCCGTCGGTCCTGGTCTTGGCATACCCCATCAAAAAATCACCTACCAAAATCAGACCCCTTAGGGTTTTACCCTTCTGACTAGAAATCATCCTATTAAGCCTGATAGGAGGATAGTTTAGATAATTCTAATCAAACTTCTAAAAAGCCCGATCGAAAAACCTCAAAATCTGAGGTACTTAGGGGGGGGCTGTTGGGTTAGGCCAACACCCCCCCCCCTTGCCAAGACTTTTTAATGCGGAACACCCCCCCCCCCCTGGTGGGCCGGAATATATTTAACTGGGACCGGAAAGAGATTTAATAATGGCGCTGCGATCAAAGGATCTAAATCCTCCTCAATTATATCCGTCATGGCCCAGAAAAAGTTCCTTTTTGCTGCCTCCCAGGTATTATAAGCCCGATCACCATATTGTATTCGGCAAAAAGATCGAATCCGAAAATCCTGCCATTGATAACGTGAAATAGTAACAGCGGGAGGAATTACCTGGGGGACAGGTATAATTCGAGCATTGATACCCTTTCGTAAGCCAACAATATGTTCATATCGAGCAAGAAAGTCCTGCAAATTGTTAGCAATTACCTAGCAAAAGGGAGGTAAATCTTTCATACTGGCAGGTCTTTCCGCTTTGAATTAAGTTCAAATGCTGAGATATGAGCTTTAACACATGAATCAAAGCATCTTGCTAAATCTAAGCAATATTGTGCAAGCAGTATACGAAATTTAGGCTCAAAATCATCCAGACCATCACCTTGATGCCAGAAAGTATCAGCCCATTCTAGAATGAGGCAAAAATCCCAGGCATCTCCAGTCATGAGAGATGGAACCCAGTTCTAAATTAGTCCAAATCAACTCATTTTCGGTACCAAATCCTTACCATATCGCAAATATCAGAATCATGAAAACAGGGGTTACACCGTGAGCTGTTGATACTACCCATAAGACAATTAATTCTGAAAGGTGTGTCATCGGTAGGATCAAAGTTACTAATTGCCTGGCGTAAGCAATGTAAACACCACGCAAATTGTGGTTCTACATAGTAAGGCCATTGATCAACTGCTACCGGCATCGTAAAAAGATATTAAAGTGTATATCGCAAAGAAATAGTAACGAAATGCTTCCGATTCTTATAGCTTTCGGGCAGGATTAGATCAAAGAGCTTGTAAATAGAGAAAATATAGAACAACATGCAGTAAGTTTGCCATGAAAGAGTATAAAAATAGGTATGACAAAAACCGCAAAAATTACAAAGAAAAGATACATTATTTTATACACCCCCACAGATGCCATAAAGGGAAAGGTGTTATAATTTATGAAAGAAATGGGAATATGATGGGTCCCATGGGACCTGCCAAGACTCCCATGGGATGGGATGGGATTAATAATTAGTCCCATGGGGTCTTGGCAGATGGGATGGGATTCGATTATCAGTCCCATGGGTCCCAGATGCAAATACCCCCAGGGGGTATTTGCGACCCGGCTGCTTGTGACACCAAGGTAAGATTCGTGAATATGCAAAGAGGCTGTTAATACTAACATACTGATTTATTAAGTGCCAGAGATTAGGCGATTAATCCGGCTACTGCGACAACGGTAGTGGATCTCCTAGTTTACTTGGACTTGTTCTTGGGCAAACTACGCCGTTAGTTCTTTCTTGACCGCCTTGGATTACAGAGCTGATTTGAAGCTGACATGAGATAGACGCTGTATTTGCGTACCAGGCGATTGTGACCCTCTATCTTCCTTTTGTAACGGGCAATGTGTAAGAGGCTATAGACTGTATATTTTGAGACGACGACTAACTGGTACTCGAGAGTGCGCGTCAGGCCTGACCTGTTGTGGTGAAGCCTGCGTCGACCTTGATACCGATGCAAGTAACTGTGGAAGTTGTGGGAACACTGTGAGTCCAACCTAACCTTCACACTCTAATAAGGGTGCTATTCTATCGCTGTTCTTATTGCTAACATGATACATTATCACGCTTCGATAGTGCCTTCCGGGATCTACATCCGCTTGCTCATCAGGCAGCCTTTCCTGCTCGATATTAATGTAATTCACTACCAAGCTAGCGACACCACCGGAAACGCGTCAATTATGTTTAACCTTTCTTCTTCAACCACCACTATGCTACCAATTCACACTTAATCCTTAAAGACTTCAATAGTGAAAGATGGTAGGATCTCGTTAGTTACCTAGGCTTTTAAAGATTAAGAACTCTCTTCGATTCGTGAAGTGGCGCATCACAAGTCTTGAATTCGCTATCGAGATATAAACTCAAGTCACCAACGACCGCTACTTGGTCGGTAAGCGTTCCAATTGGATAGAAACACCATGCGCCTTCATAACACAAAACTACCCACCTCTATACCACAGCGTATTTTCAATCTAATTCCATCAGTCTAGCTGGAAGGGCACGGCAAATTCCCGTGTTGCTATTTGTTCTATAGTGTCCGTAGAACCCGAATCCTCGACTGCACCTATGTAACTGAAGAAAGGAACGATCCAAGGATTTACTATCCAGATCATGTCCTGCTTTCTTTTGCTGTATTTGTCGAGAAGGGAAATATAGGGGTCGGCACGAATAACGAATATTCGCAATTCGCATTTGTGTTTGCAGACAATTTGCACGACATGTTGAGAAGTAATGCTTCAGTGTTCACATTGTATGTTCTTGTTTGTTAGATACAAGTGGGCTGAAAGTCATATATATGTGAGTATGCACGTGCTCTCAGCCCCTGTGATCATTTTAGTGACCGGGATATTTGTTGAGTATCACGGTGGTCAAAGCTTATGGCGGAACTAGCGACGGACATTTAAATAGATGGAGCTCCCAATTCTCTTAAGTTAGTCTAGCTGGAAACGATACAACTATTTTATCTCAACAGGTTATGAGCCCGGGTGGCGTAACCTTTGGGCATACGCTGACTGAAATTCAAGCAATCCAAGAGTGATGACACGGTGGATTCGACATAGTTGATGCTTCGCCGGGTGAAGCGACAGCGGACAATCGTCACTTCATTCTGTGCAAAGTATGACTGCGAGGAGATGCTTCCCAGCGACCAGGAACGGCGCCACAGGGACTATTTACAGTACTCTTTCCATCTACTGCGGATCTTATTTCAACTACCAATATGCCTCCATTCTTCTCAACGACCCTTAAAGCAACTAGCCAACCCCAAAGACTCTCTAATCTCATGCTAATTATGTCACTAAGAGTATGAGACATTCGTGCCTATACCCAGTCCACGCTCTCTTTGGCGGTTCTAAGGGGCGCAAGGCTTCCCGAGTAAGACGCTCACTGTGTTGCCACCGACATCCGCAGCCACAATATCTAGATAGCTATCTCCATTGAAGTTGCCCACTGCAACACCAACCGAATTGGACCCCACGCCAAATGTGACCTGCGGCTGGAAGCTTCCCGATCCAGTCCCGAGCAAGACGCTCACTGTATTGCCGCCGGCGTCCGCAGCCACGATATCGAGATAGCCATCTCCATTGAAGTTGCCCACTGTAACACCAACCGGATTGGACCCCACGCCAAATGTGACCTGCGGCTGGAAGCTCCCCGATCCAGTCCCAAGCAAGACGCTCACGGTACTGCCGCCATTATTCGTAGCCACGATATCCAAAGAGCCATCTCCGTTGAAGTCGCCCACTGCAACACCGTACGGAAAGGATCCCACGCCGAATGTGACCTGCGGCTGGAAGCTCCCTGATCCAGTCCCAAGTAGGACGCTCACGGTATTGCCGCCATTATTCGTAGCCACGATATCTAAAGAGCCATCTCCGTTGAAGTCGCCCACTGCAACACGAACGGGAAAGGATCCCACGTCAAATGCGACCTGCGGCTGGAAGCTTCCAGATCCAGTCCCAAGCAAGACACTCACTGTATTGCCGCCGGCATTTGCAATCACAATATCGAGAGCGCCATCTCCGTTGAAGTCGCCCACTGCAACACCATATGGATTGGGCCCCACGCCGAACGTGGCCTGCGGCTGGAAGCTCCCCGATCCAGTCCCGAGCAAGACGCTCGCTGTATTGCCGCCGGCGTCCGCAGCCACAATATCGAGAGCGCCATCTCCATTAAAGTCGCCCACTGCAACACCAACCGGATTGGACCCCACGCCAAATGTGACCTGCGGCTGGAAGCTCCCCGATCCAGTCCCAAGCAAGACGCTCACGGTACTGCCGCCATTATTCGTAGTTACGGTATCGAGATAGCCATCTCCATTGAAATCACCCACTGCAACATCAAATGGCCTGGAACCCACGGGGAATGTAGCTTGCGCTTGGAAGCCCTGGAAACTTGTGCATATGCAGGCGCCTGATGAGCAAGTCGATCCATCAAGGCACTATAAAGGGGTGAATTGATCACGTTAGCAATATAAATATTGAAATAGTAGCAAACGTCCTAAATGTATAGTTCAGGGCCAGCTCACAGTGTTCCCGCAAGTGCCGCAGTTACTAGGAGAGTTCTGAAGGTTTGTGCAATCTCCATTGCAACAGGTCTCATCTGCTGCACACTATAACATCGCGGGTCAGTTATTGAGTTTCCAATAGCGACGGATGATAACCCACAGTGTTCCCACAAGCGCCACAGCTGCTAGGAGCGTCCTGGAGGTCGGTGCACACTCCATTGCAACAGGTCAGGCCGGATGCGCACTATCGAGCACCAATTAGTCGTCGTCTCAAAATATGCAGTCTGTGGCCGTCTTACACATTGCCCGTTACAAGAAGGAGATGGAGGGTCACAATCTGTCTGACAGGTAAGGGTGCCTGATGAGCAAGTGGATATAGATCCAGCAGGGCACTATCGTAACGTGAGAATTTATCATATTAGCAATCAGAACAGCAACAGAGCCAAGAAGGTTAGGTTAAGCTTACAGTGTTTCCACAACTTCCACAGTTACTTGCATCGGTATCAAGGTTGATACAGGATCCGTCACAACAGGCCAGGCCGGAAGCGCACTATCAAGCACCAGTTAGTTGTCGTCACAAAATGTGCAGCCTGCGGTCGTCTTACACATTGCCCGTTGCAAGAAGAAGCAGGGTCACAATTTTTTGGTACACAGATGCAGCTTCTATTTCGTTTCAGCATTCAGATGGCTCTGCAATCCTAAGACGATTAAGAATGAGACTGACGACGTAGTTTGCACAAGAATAAGTCCAAGTAAATTAGGAGATCCACTACCGTTGTCGCAGTAGCCCGATTGGTCACCTGATTTCCGACACTTAAATAAATTAGCATATTATTATCAGCAACCTCTTTGCATATACACGAATCATACCTTGGCGTCACAAGCGGCCGGGTCGCAACCACCACCACCCCCAACCCCAACCCCGATGTCTCCAATATCGCCACCCCCCGTATCAATTTTAATCCCACCACCATCCCCATTACCGATATTGTTACCCCCGTGGGAAACCTTACCTCCACCCCTAGGTCCACCCCACTTTTCCAGGGCATCTTCGCCGGAAAGTGAAGTGACAACAGCGCAGCACGAAAGGGCTAGAAGAGCGAAAAGCATTTTTGCAAAGCCGTTGGAATAAAACGATTAAAGATTTGGTGGAAGAGAACACCAGTTTGAACCCGTCGTGCTGCTCGTGGTACAGAAGAATAATTTGTCCTACCCTTTCCGCGGAGGGGGTTTTACGTAGTGTGCTCATAGCCATTCATTCATTGTCTGACTTTTGTTATTATGAATAAAATTGTTAGATATGTTCCCTGGAATGTGAAAAACTTAATTCTTTTAGAAGTCCAGGGTTTATGGTATGGATATAAATCCCGGCAAAACTTTCCGGCAACCAGAATAGAGTTATGTGGGATCTGATTGGTCGCCCGTGCGTGCTCCCGGCCTGGCTATTGTGTCTGGGGAACACCTTATCCCCATCAAATCTTGACAATTCGTGTTTTTACACCTGCATTCCCAACCCCTCATCCAATTGTTATCGAGCGTCACAGAAACGATGTGCAAATTAGGAAGAGGCAGCGAATTTTATTCTATCAAAAACATCATAATATATTCTTATTCTTTAATTAATCTCATGGCAGCCTCCGCACAGCGAGGAAGAAAATCCTAAGAACGGCGGATTGTATCAACTGTTATATTTCAGATACATGATTACTCTTACTCATCCAGTAAAAAGGGTGACGGTAACACTCCGTGTACTTTTCTCGCCCGTCTTCTCTAGGGAGTGCAGTGACAAAAGCACCCCATAAAAGGGTAAGAAAAGCGAAACCTATTCTTATAAAGATGCTTACTGAAAATATCATACAATTTAGCACGTGAAGAATAGAAGTTGGAATCTTCTATACTGCTTATCGTACTGAAAATTATTTCATAAGTGTTGTCTTAGTACCTTAGTGTAGAGAGTGTTACTTATATATTGTGCCTACAGTCATTCTTTAACTGTCTAGGTTTGGTAAGTCATTACAGTATGATTAAAATGCTTAGGCATATTCCCTGAAATGTAAAAAAAACGTGAACTTTTTTTGATTTCTGGCAGGCCAGAGGTATATGGTATGCGCCACAGTTCCGGCAACATGTTTTGGCAGTCAGAATTGATTTACGTGCGCGGCCCGTGTGTGCTCCGCGCCAAACCGTTGTGTTCAGATTTTTACACCTATAATTCTAACTCCATATTAAATTACTATCGACTGTGAGAGAGGTAGAGTGCAAATTAGCTGTCTAACATTATAGTGCTTTTCTTCCTGGCAAATATAGCGTTGAATTACTAACTGTTAGACTAACAAATTATCTATAACCTACAGCACTATTATTGGAGAAAATAGATGCTTAAGATATTTAATATACTTGATTAAAATATAGATCCTTATGGTTTGAGAGGGTATTCCCAAATATAACAGCCAGGCGAGGGGACGCATGGGGACCAACCAGATCCCACATGACTCTATTCTGATTGCCGGAATATTTTGCCGAAATCTAAGCACATACCATAAGCTCCTTGACTTCTGCATAATTGCTGTTAGTGTAAAATAAAAGTAAATAGTTCACATTCTAGGCAACATTTCTAAGCGCTTTATTTATAATAAGGAACCTGATTTAAAATTAACCGTAGAAACGTACTTGATATAATACCTAAGAAGCAAGACAGGCTGTTTCTAGTCTAACGACCAGTACGACGAGTTTAACTAATTTTTTTTTCTATCGTCATTAGCAAACGACGCCTTTACCAAAATGCGTTCTGCTCTTCTCACCATTTTCTGCTGCTCTGTTGCCACTGCGCTCACTGGAGAAGAAGCTCTAGAAAAGTGGGGTGAACCTAGAGGTGGAGGTAAGGTTTCCCATGGGGGAAATAATATTGGCAATGGAGATGGTGGTGGGATTGGCATTGACACTGGGGGTGGTGACATTGGGGACATTGGCGTTGGTGTTGGGGGTGGAGGGAGTGGTGGTGGTTGCGACCCGGCCGCTTGTGACGCCAAGGTAAGATTCGGGATACCCGAAGAGGTTGCTAATACTAACATACTGATTGGTTTTAAGTGTCGAAATTCAGGTGACCAATCAGGATACTGTGATAACGGTAGTGGATCTCCCAGTTTATTTGGACTTATCCTTGGACAAACTGCGCCGTGAGTCTCTTTCTCGATCATCCTTGGATTGCAGAGCCGCCTAAAAGCTGATATGAAATAGTGGCTGCATCTGTGTCCCAAATCTGCCTGGTTGTGATCCTCCATCTTCCTCTTGCAACGGAGAATGTGTAAGACACCCGCAGACTACATATTTTGTGACGACGACTGATTGGTGGTCGATAGTGCGCGTCTGGCCTGACCTGTTGCAATGGAGCATGCACCAACCTTCAGAACACTCCCAGTAACTGCGGTACTTGTGGAAACACCGTGCGTTATCATCCGTTGCTAATGGAAGCGAAATCACTGACCCTTAATGCTACAGTGCGCAGCAAGCGAGGACTGCTGCAGCGGCGCTTGCACCAACCTCCAGAACACTCCTGGTAGCTGTGGAGCGTGTGGGAACACTGTGCGTTATCATCCGTTGCTAATGGAAGCAAAATCACTGATCCTTAATATTATAGTGCGCAGAAGGTGAGAGTTGCTGCAATGGAGCCTGCACCAACCTCCAGAACAATCCAAATAACTGTGGAACTTGTGGAAACACTGTGCGTTATCATCCGTTGCTAATGGAAGCAAAATCACTGATCCTTAGTATTATAGTGCGCAGAAGGTGAGAGTTGCTGCAATGGAGCCTGCACCAACCTCCAGAACAATCCAAATAACTGTGGCACTTGTGGGAACACTGTGAGTTAGGCCTATCCACACTTCTAGGAGACTTGCTATTGTGCCGATGTCCTTATTGCTAACGTGATCAATTCTCACGCTTGTATAGTGCCCTGCTGGATCGACTTGCTCATCAGGCACCTGCATATGCACGACTTTCCAGGGTTTCGAGGCGCAGGCCCCATACACCGTGGGGTCCCAGCCGTATGGCGTTGCGGTCGGCGACTTCAACAGAGATGGCTATCTCGATATCGTGGCTGCGAATATCGGCGACAATACAGTGAGCGTCTTGCTCGGAACTGGATCGGGGATCTTCCAGCCGCAGGCAACATTCCCTGTGGGGGTCAATCCGTATGGCGTTGCGGTTGGCGACTTCAACCGAGATGGCTATCTCGATATCGTGGTTACGAATGGCGGCGGTAATTCAGTGAGCGTCTTGCTCGGCGATGGATTAGGGGGGCTTCCAGCCGCAGGTAACATTCCCCGCGGGGTCCTTTCCGCACGGTGTCGCAGTAGGTGACTTCAACGGAGATGATTATCTCGATATTGTGACTACGAATATCAACGGGGGTTCGGTAAGCGTCTTGCTCGGGGATGGACTGGGGAGCTTCCAGCCGCAGGTCACATTCCCGTGGGGTTCAGTCCGCAAGGTGTTGCAGTAGGCGACTTCAACGAAGATGGCTATCTCGATATCGTGGCTGCGAATAGTGGTGGCAATTCAGTGAGCTTCTTGCTCGGCGATGGATTAGGGAGCTTCCAGCCGCAGGCTACCTTCGTTGTGGGACCCGCGCCGCAAGATGTTGCAGTGGGCGACTTCAACCGAGATGGCTACCTCGATATCGTGACTACGAACATCGGCGATAGTACAGTGAGCGTCTTATTCGGTGATGGATCAGGGAGCTTCCAGCCGCAGAGCACATTCCCTGTAGGGCCCCTGCCACTTGGTGTTGCTGTGGGTGACTTCAATAGAGATGGTTATCTCGACATCGTGACTACGAGTATCAACGGGGGTACAGGTAGAGTAAGTGTATTGCTCGGGGATGGATCAGGGAGCTTCCAACCGCAGGCTACATTCCCCGTGGGGTCCTTTCCGTATGGCGTTGCGGTGGGCGACTTCAACCGAGATGGCTTTCTCGATATCGCGGCTACGAATAGCGGTAATTTAGTGAGCGTCTTGCTCGGGATACCTTGTAGCCCCTAGAGCCAAAGACACGGTATGGATAGATTGTAAGTGGTTGTCTTTGATTCGACAGGAATGATTACCGGATATAAGGCGGATAGGGACACGGCGTGGATAGAACAGGTCATAAGGAGATGTTGTCGTTGTCGCCTGCGCATGGACAAGGACACGACGTCCCTAGTGTAGCAGTGCGTCCGTGCGGCGGACCTTTGTTAGTTAGTTGGATAGGGGGGAGAGGGCGTCATAGTTGCCTTAATGTGGGTTTTCTCTATCATTAGGTTTCTCTATGCTCTTGTGCAAATGCAAAGGCTTTCTTTTCATATTTTAACTGTATCCCCCATGAATGAATGGCTTTGTAAGCCGTGCCTAATCACACACCATATTCACGTCTCGGATTGTGTATATATATGTACACAAAAATCGACAGTGTGCGATTCTGGTGGAGAGAATAATAAGACGTATAACTAGTGCGAGTGGAAGTCCTAAGCCAGACTAGTTTCGATGCCTTAAGAGCCCATGACGGTGCGGATCGGGATGTGCTGCTGGGAAGACCACAAGCGCACGCGCCCTGGATAACCTGACCATGTGAACCGACAGCCTCTGCTCCACGCGTTAGTTTTCGATCACCGTAAAATCTTACCATCCGAGAGATGTTGACATCAACCCTGCAGAGTCGCCGCCAGTGTGACTCCCGTTTCTGATCCTTTTTCTCTTTTTTCGGGGATTTTCGTCGAAGTCTACGACGGGAATGCGAAGGAGTGATTGCATTCGTCGATAATCACACCAAAGACAAAGGCCCGTCCCTTGTCAGAATTTGTGAAAAGCTGCTGGCGCTTCAGGCGTCTGCCTCTTTGCTTGTAGATACTGAAGATTCTCTGTAATTAATGCAAGCGGTTTTGGCACAGCCGAGCATAAAGAAGCGACCAGCTTTTTGACCATGGGAAGAGATTTCAGACTGTGTTGCTACCTAACAAATATGCTGCTGAGCCCTGCAATTAGCTCCAGCATGACACACAAAGGCGAAAATTTCCTCCCGACCCCTGCTTCCAAAAGGGGCTGACTTTTTACCCCGGAGATAGTATCCGTGCCTAATAATTTTTCTCCCTCTATCCGGATACGTTGCAGATTCACGGCCACTACTAACCATATTCCCTCCCTTATATTCTTAGCTTCATGAAGGACGTCCGCCCACAGAGAGGAAATGGCAACCAAGCTCCCCATTCCACGCCTACAACGCCAAAGAGGTGACAGTGGCGGGCGACGTACGAGTCGGGCTTGCGACTCTTGCAGAGAACGCAAAACCAAATGCGATGGCAACAGGCCCGTCTGCTTTCAGTGTCGTTCCATAAGCCGAACCAACTGTCTTTATTCGGAGGCACAATTCGTCCGACGGCAAAAAGAACTCGAATCGGCGCGAAGCAAGGTCGAGCGCTACGAGGAACTGCTTGTAGGATTTCCAGAGACCTCGAAGGGCCTATCGCAAATCGTGTCACAAATGCTCTTAATACAGACACAGCGGGCTCTTGCGAAATTTGACCCAGCGGGCGCTGTCGTGGAGTCAAGTGACTACTGTGACAACAACGAGTGTCTTTATTACAGGGTTTGTTTTGATCTACCCCCGTCCCCCACCTGCCCTCTTTCTTTCCAAATCGGAACTATTCGAACTTATGGAAAGTTGATAGCACCTCACTTTCAACATTAAGTGATGAGCTAAAACGTTGGGTTACGATTGATCCTCAATTCCTGAAAGGAAAGCGTTATAAAGACGACAGATATCTGTAAGGCCCCTAATTCTCTTCCGTTTCTTCATGGCTGACCTATTACTCGAAGACCCAAAAACTGGTTCAGGGAAAACCCGATTCTCGGATTCAACTTTGTGTTCTGGGTCATAGTACATGGGGTCTCCGATGGTGCCTTCAAGGGACTCAGGACGGTAGAAGAAGTTCTGGCAGTCAGACCACCGAAAGGGAGGGAGTCGTACACACTTGAATGGGATGAGAGAAAAAGGGGACTCCCTTTTTTTAGATGGTAAACCCAAATGGTCCCCTTCCCACAAGGGTCTTGACATTCTCGTCTCTGCGGCATAATTTTACGAGCTTGGCTCAGCGAGAGTGCTTAAAGATCAGCTGCGCGTGCATGGAATTCGTGCGAATGTTGCGAATTGCATCGATCGTAAGTGCTTTCTACTTCAAATCCACCACCCCTTACTGATGCCAAGCAGCCAAGGTCGGAAGCCACTCGCGGCCAGGCCCTCGACCATCAGAATCATGATACCTACATCAAATACCAATCAGTGCTAAAATCATTGGACATCCAGGCCCTTGTCTATGACTTGGAGCCAGATTATGAATGCCGAAATATGGAGCAAAGTATGGCTCACCATCGAGGCCCCAATGTCCCAATGAAACTGGATGCAGCTTCTATTGACGTATTCGAAAATACAGATGAAGTCTAAATGGTAAATGAGAGAATCCATCTCTTGACGTCTCAAATGTCGGGCCAGCCTCTAATGCATCCTAATCTCGATGCTGAGCGCACAAGTCTTTACAGCAGGAGATCCAAGCTACGCCTAGCTTGGAAAAAGAATTTCATACAAGATTGGTGGGATTCTGCCTATGACGAATACATCTCTGGAAATGAATTCACCGAGCGCGATAAAACATTCTTATTCCAACTATTCAAAAAATTTCTCCCAGAACGTGCAAGGCTTAGAGAAGCACTCTTCAAACAGGCTATGTTGGATAGAATCATCGGGCGACAATGCCTTGATGATATGGTCAAACTCTGTACATCCACGGAGCGCGTGGTGTACTATCCAGGACTCTATCCAGTGGAGAATTGCTGTCCAGTCTGCTCCAAGCCTATGTCAGAGTAAGTCTTTGCCATCAGTATCTATCCTGTCATACTAACCATCGCAGTATTGCAATGCAAAGGCGAGCGGAGCATATCCTACAGTGTCGAAGACAATCCTTGGGTGGCCCACCGTACCAACAACGCTATGGCAATGGGAAGCGTGCACACCGGCGGGAACAGCGTAATTTTGTGCAATTTTGCTATCTCTGTGCAGATATTTGCTGTGAAGAAGGAAAATGGAAGAGCCATTGTCAAACGCATCTGAATAAACTGCACTCTCGATGTGGGATCTTGACGCTCCGTTATACCCTTGTTGCCCCTGGCTTTTGCCTATTTTGCCTCCGCGATGAAGGTAAAGAACCGGATGAGAGGTTTCAACAATGTCTAGTCATGTCAACACTTCTCAATAATATTGATAATCATTTCTACGCATTGAGAGCTTCCATTACGTTCATCTGTCCACATTCATGGTGCCAAGGAAGGGATTATTATGACTTTTTGGACCTTCGTCGCCATTTCTTCGACGCACACTCCATTTAAGAGCCTCGTTGAGTCAGATCTCGAGCTTGAAACACAGGCTCCCAGGGCTAGCTGTTTCTCTGCAGATACCCAAGAAAATCCAGCATCAGAAGAAAATGAAAGTCTCATAAGCTTTGAGGAAACGAGCGTATTTGATATAGAAGAACTCATAGAGGAATTCACGCATTTCGATAATCATCACCTACATCGTGAAGAGAACGAAGGTGGCGCGTGAACAACACAAACAGATTACAGGATCAGTATCTCAATCATACAAAGAGACTTTCATATGGAGAATATTTGAGACTAAAATTAAGCGTCACCTTTTCTGCCCTTACCAATCGATAGCCCCAGTACATGAGCAAACGTAGTGCGATCTCGATGCCGAGAAGTGCATGATTTGCTGGACGGAACCGGGGATGTGAATTCAAACAGGTTCCTGTTTTGCTGCAGAGAAAACAGAGCTTATTCACCTAACCCGGAAGAAGAGCGAACAGCGTCAAGGCCATTTAATCATGAACAGCAAAACAGTCAAACCGACAACTAGCGCCAAGCTGCTGGGTGTGATCTTCGATCAGGAGCTGCAGTGGAAGGAACACATCCGAAAGGCGATCAAGAGCGCAACTCAAGTGAATATTGCACGCGGTGGGCTACCACACCTACGCCCAGAACAGATGAGACAGCTGTACGTGTTGTAATTCAGAGGTATATATTGTATTTGTTTGAGAGGGAGACATGAAGCTATATATACAACGAGAAGATCAAGTTGATTTCCAATCAACTTAGTTCTTTCGTATACATACTTCGGGATTAATTCCGATGGTTCGGCTTGGTTCCTGATCTGCACCAGCCTCATATCGCAACAGTACGAAGCATGTGTCACACCCGTCGTAGACTACGCGTCGACGGTATGGCGCGACCCACTCGGAGACAAGACTCACTTAAGGTATCTGCGCACAGTGCAACGGACTGCACTCATTCGTATCCTTTCGGCTTTCAGAACAGTAGCCACCACAACACTGGAGGTTGAAGCCCACATATTGCCAACGTATCTCCGGCTCCGCCATCGCGCACAAAGCACCATCACCCGGCTTCACACACTCCAGCAGGACCACCCAATATGGAGTACATTACAGCGCGCCCAAAAACGGTGGAATAATATCGGATCGTATTCTTGATTCCCACTGGCGCAGGCACTGAAGACAATGAAAACCTGGAAATGATTGATCCTACACTGCGACCGCTTTAGAGAGCACAGGCCTTTACGGAAATTGAAATTGAACCAGATAGAGAGATAGCAGCACAGCGAGCTGAAATCATTCGTTCTACCTCGGACATTGTTGTCTATTCGGATACGTCGGGACGCCAAGGTCATCTAGGGGCCGCAGCCGTAACGCTCAACAACAAACTGGAAGTGTCCGGATCCTTAGAGATTCAGGTCGGGTCTATAGATTGATGGTCTGTATATGCCGCTGAACTGATCGAGATCTTGCACGCCATCAATATTGTCAAAAGAGTGGCTTCTGGGCGCCCGAGTTCAACGGGTGAGCAAGTCAGGCTGGCTACTATCCTCAGTGACAGCATGTCAGCACTACAGGCAATACAAAACCCGGGGAACAAATCGGGTCAAGGAATTATCCATGTTATTCTACAGGCAGCCATAAACACCAAGACCAACGGAGTTACTATTCGTCTCCAATGGATACCAGGGCATTGCGCAGCACCCGGGAACGATTCAGCGGGCTGTTTGGCGAAACAGGCAGCCATACCGGGGCAAAACGGGTGGGTTTTGCCCGTTGCTGTCCCGAGAGAAAGCCTTCGTCCACAAAGATATCCACATCCAGTTGGAAAAGGAATGGAAAGAGTCTAGAGCAGACAGCCATCTCCGTACTAATGACAACACACTACCTGCCAAATACACCAGACGGCTCTATGGGCCTTTGACGAGGAATCGAGCCTACCTGCTCAGGCAGCTACTGACGGGACATTGCTGGCTGTCGACGTTTGGGAAAGCCTTTCGCTTCCAGGGCAATGACCGATGCATCTGCGGCGATCGCGAAATTCTGAAACATGTCCTGTGGGACTGCCCCGCTCTGAGGGTATTGCGGTGGGAGTTACAGCTTGAAAACATAAACGGCACTTAGGACACGGAAGGCCTTGGCGAGGCTCTAAGATCGTTCCAGGGAATGGCACACTTCACATGTACGTATATAGATATATATAGTTGTGGTAGCCTGCATATCGCTTCGGCAGTTGGTTTACCCAACTAGACCAGAAAACGAATCCGTTCTCAGCCTAGTGGGTGAGGTTTATAATCAATTTCGGCGAAGGGACGGGGTAAATGAAATCTACCTACCTACCTACTGCAAGCCTCCCCTGAAATTTCCTTTCTATAAAACCTGGGTCTGAAAAAACAAGGATACCTGGAGTTCAGATGTGTAAACGGCGGACCTGTGAATTTTCTTTTCGAGTTAGTTTTACCCTTTTGGGCTTCGCGCCCCAATACGCCGTCACGTTTCCTCCCTTTAGTGCTCTTCGATATGAAAAGCCCGGTCTTCGCTGCTCTTTGCTATTTCTCTACCTTTCCACCTTACACTTATCGCTACGCCCCTACAATTTCGCCCACCTAATTGGACTCGCCGACTGTCTTATTCACCCCCTATTTTCCGTCGCAAACTACGGCTAAGGCCTTATTGCCTTTACAATTGACTCTTAGGATCGGAAATATTCGGCCTCTTAGCATAGGTAGCAATTACAAGTAGGTTACAAAGCTTTTAGAAGAGCAATACGGTACGGATTATTCGTTTATAGGGTATTCACTTAGCCGTTATAGTCTACTTGTTTTTTAAATAGATTATTCTCTATCTATTCCCCCCGATCATATTCTGGTCCTTAATTGATATATATACACTGGCAAGGCGGATAGAAAGGGTAGATCGTACATTAAAACGGCGCGTCACTTCATGAATCGAAGAGAGTTCTTTATTCTTAAAAGCCTAGATAACTAAAGAGATCCTACCATCTTTCTCTATTGAAGTTTTCAAGGATTAAGTGCGAATTGGTGGCATGGTGGGTGGTTGAAGAAGAAAGGTTTAAATTAATTGACGCGTTTCCGGTGGCGTCGGCAGCTTGGTAGTGAATTACCCTATGTCGGTGCAGTCAAGGCTGCCTGATGAGCAACCGGATATAGATCCCAGAGAGCACTATCGAAGCGTGATAATGTATCATGTTAGAAATAAGAACAGCGATAGGGTAGTAATCTTATTAAAGTGTGAAGGTTAGGTGGAACTCACAGTGTTTCCACAACTTCCACAGTTACTTGGATCGGTATCAAGGTCGACGCAGGCTCCACCACAACAGGTCAGGCCGGACGCGCACTATCGAGTACCAGTTAGTCGTCGTCTCAAAATATGCAGTCTATGGCCTCTTACACATTGCCCGTTACAAGAGGAAGATGGAGGATCACAATCTGGCAGATTTGGGACACAGATACAGCCACTATTTCATATCAGCTTTTAGGCGGCTCTGCAATCCAAGGATGATCGAGAAAGAGACTAACGGCGTAGTTTGCCCAAGAACAAGTCCAAGTAAACTGGGAGACTCGCTACCGTTGTCGCAGTAGCCCGATTGATCGCCTAATCTCCGACACTTTAATGGATCAGTGTGTTAGTATTAACGGCCTCTCTGCATCTCCACGAATATTACCTTGGAGTCACAAGCGGCCGGGTCGCAACCACCCCCACCCCCTCCATCCCCAACCCCAACCCCAATGTCTCCAATATCACCACCCCCAGTATCAATGGTAATCCCACCGCCATCTCCATTGCCAATATTATTACCCCCGTGGGAAATCCCTCCACCTCGAGGTCCACCCCACTTTGCTAGAGCTTCTTTTCCAGTGAGCGCAGTGACAACAGAGCAGCACAAAAGGGTGAGAAGAGCAGAACGCATTTTTGTAAAGGCGTCGTTTGCTAACGACGATAGAAAAAAAAGGTTTACCCAGTCGTACTGGTCGTTAGACTAGAACTAGCGTGTCTTGCTTCGTATGTATTATATTCAGCGCGTTTCTACGGTTATTTATTAATAATGTTCCTTATTATAAATAAAGCGCTTAGAAATGTTGCCTAGAATGTGAACTATTTACTGCTATTTTACACGAACAGCAATCATGCAGAGTTCAAGGGGCTTGTGGTATGTGCTTAGATTCCGGCAAAATATTCCGGCAATCAGAATAGAGTCATGTGGGATCTGGTTGGTCCCCGTGCGTCCCCTCGCCTGGCTGTTACATTCGGGAACACCCTCTCAAACCAAAACGATGTATATTTTAATCAAGTATATTAAATATCTTAAGCGTCTATTTTCTCTAATAATAGTGCTTTAGGTTATGGATAATTTGTTAGTCTAACAGTTAGTAATTTAACAGTATATTTGCCAGGAAGAAAAGCACTACAATGTTAGACAACTAATTTGCCCTTTACCTCTCTCACAGTCGATAGTAATTTAATATAGAGATAGAATTATAGGCGTAAAAATCTGAATACAACGGTTTGGCGCGGAGCACACACGGGCCGCCCACATAAATCAATCCTGACTGCCAAAACATGCTGCCGAAACTGTGGCGCATACCATATACCTCTGGCCTGCCAGAAATTAAAGTTCAAGTTTTTTACAATTCAGGGAACATGCCTTAGCATTTTAATCATAATGACTTACCAAACTTAGACAGTTAAAGAATGACTGTAGGCACAATATATAAGTAACACTCTCTACACTAAGGTACTAAGACAACACTTATGAAATAATTTTCAGTACGATAAGCAGTATAGAAGATTCCAACTTCTATTCTTCACGTGCTAAATTGTTTGATATTTTCAGTAAGCACCTTTATAAAAATAGGTTTCGCTTTTCTTCCCGTTTTATGGGGTGCGTTTGTCACTGCACTCCCTAGAGAAGATAGTCGAGAAAATTAGGGCGGGCAGTGTTAGTTACCGTTACCCTTTTTACTGATTGAGTAAGAGTAATCATATCTCTGAACTATAACAAGTTAATACAATCTGCCGTTCTCAGGATTTTCTTTCTCGCTGAGAGGAGGCTGCCATGAGATTGAATAAGGAATATATAATGATGTTCTTAATAGAATAAAATCCGCTGCCTCTTCCTAATTTGCACATCGTCTCTGTCACACTGGATAAAGATTAGATGAGAGGAGCAAAAAAGTGAAGTCTCAAAGTTTGATAGGGTGCCCCGGGACACGACCTCTAGGCCGGATGCATGCGCAGGTGACCAATCAGGTTCCATTAAACTCTGGTACGGTCGCCGGAATTTTTTGCCGGTATCTGTGCGCATACCATAAACCCCTGCCTGACCTTCCAGATAGTAAATTTATCCGCATTCCAGGGACCACGCCTAAGCAATTTATTCATAATAACAAAGCTTAGATAGTTAATGAATGGCCGTAGGCACACTGTTTATCTGAGACGATAGCGTATTGTTCTTCTTTACCACGAGCAGTGTGACGGGTTCAAACTGATATTCTCTTCCACCAAATTTTTAATCGTCTTAAGCAAATGCCTCTGAAAAAATGCGTTTCGCTCTTCTAGCCCTTTCGTGCTGTGCTGTTGTCACTGCACTCTCCGGAGAAGATGCCCTGGAAAAGTGGGGTTGACCTAGGGGTGGAGGTAAGGTTTCCCATTGGGGAAACAATATTGGTAATGGGGATGGTGGTGGGATTGACATTGACACTGGGGGTGGTGACATTGGAGACATTGGGGTTGGGGTTGGGGGTGGAGGGGGTGGGGGTGGTTGCGACCCGGCCGCTTGTGACGCCAAGGTAAGATCCGTGGATATCAGAAGAGGCTGTATGAGTACACATACTGATTCATTTAAGTGTCGAAATTCAGGTGACCAATCGGGTTACTGCGCCAGCGGTAGTGGATCTCACAGTGTACTTGGACTGATTCTTGGACAAACTACACCGTTAGTCTTTTTCTCGATCGTCTTGGGATTGCAGTGCCATCTGAAAGCTGATATGAAATAGAAGTTGCATCTGTGTACCAAAAAATTGTGCCCCTGCCTCTTCTTGCAACGGACAATGTGTAAGACGGCCGCAGACAACATATCTTGTGACGACGACTAACTGGTGCTCGATAGTGCGCGTCCGGGCTGACCTGCTGTAATGGAGCCTGCACCAACCTTCAGAACACTCCCAGTAACTGCGGTACTTGTGGAAACATCGTGCGTTACCATCCGTTGCTAAGGGAAGCGAAATCACTGACCCTTAATGTTACAGTGCGCAGCAGGTGAGGACTGCTGCAGTGGCGCTTGCACCAACCTCCAGAACAATCCCAGTAACTGTGGCACTTGTGGGAACACCGTGAGTTCAGCCTAACCTTCATACTTCTAGGAGGTTTGCTATTATGTCAATGTCTTATTTCTAACGTGCTTAATCATCACGCTTCTATAGTGCGCGATAGGATCGACCTGCTCATCAGGCACCTGCAGATCATGCGCGAGCTTCCAGGCGCCGGCCACATTCGGCGTGGGGTCCACTCCGGGTGCTGTTGCAGTGGGCGACTTCAACGAAGATGGTCATCTCGATATCGTGGTTGTGAATATCGACGACAATACAGTGAGCGTCTTGCTCGGGGCTGGATCGGGGAGCTTCCAGGCGCAGGCCCAATTCGGCGTGGGGTACTATCCGGGTGCTGTTACAGTGGGCGACTTCAACGGAGATGGCTATCTCGATATTGTAGCTGCGAATTCTAGCGATAATACAGTGAGCGTCTTACTCGGGACTGGATCGGGGAGCTTCCAGACGCAGGCCACATTCGGCGTGGGGTCCTATCCGGTTGATGTTGCAGTAGGGGACTTCAACGGAGATGACGATCTCGATATCGTGGCTGCGAATTCTGGCGACAATACAGTGAGCGTCTTGCTCGGGAAGCTTTGCGTCGCTTAGAACTACCCAAGGGATTGTGGACCGGGTTTATGCAAGGATGTCTTATACTCCTTGCGACATAATAGAGCTTTTCCCGTACGAGTTTCGGACCCTTGTTAGGACGTCAGAATCGGTTTGGGAATTTTATTTGGGAATAATGCTCAATAGTGACATCTATTTTCCTCTTATTGTGAAAGTAGGAAAGAATAGGAAGAGAGATAACAGCTATCTCTAATCTCCTGTGAACTCCTCTACTTCGGCCACTTTGGCGAAGACTATCCTTAGTCATCTTAGACCCCTTAGGATCTCAGATTAATTTATATATTATCTTACGCCACTGGTAAAAGGTCGGTTCGGAAATATGTTAGCGCCAACCTACTACTTTCAGGAATAATAATCAAAGTGTAACGATATGCCCATTCTCTGCTCGCTCCTACAATGTCACGTGCCCATGCCACGTGACCCACCACCTGCCTATTTCCCATACACCATGTAGATAGCTTCCTCTCTTTTCTTTCTTCTCTAGTTTTGTTACTTTCTGTCCAATACTACATGATTGCTTCATTCATTCGAGTTCCTCACACAAAGTTTTGGATTTCCATTTTCTTGATCCAGGATATGCTGCTCTATGGATTTTGGTGATGTTTTTGTTATTTAGTGTAAGGACTCAGATGCTTTGAAAGATAGCAGTAGTATTGAACGAAGGTATTAAGCTGAGAGAGAAGAGAAGGGAAGAAGGAGAGAAGCTCCCATCGTAACTATCTACACATGAGCGGCTGCCTGCGTCACGTGCTCAGGCACCGAGAGAGCTTCGATCGTTACATTTAGGTATTTGGAAGCTAATATAAATGCTATTAGAAATCCTCAGCGTCCGAATAATAATTTTGTGGGGGAAACTTTTCTTAGGGCCATTTATGTATAAGACGCTTAACATAAGAAAAAAAGATCCGCGGCTAATTCTCATGCATTTTCTACAGGCTCCACATTCTTATCACAACTAGGAGGATGCCTATGCTCGACACAGTACCAGCCAGTCTGCTGTTTGCTAATAATGCGCGCAGCAATATTCGAAATCAGACATATATACCGAGTAAACCCCGTAGATTATCACTTGAACATGGGAAGTGGCAGAGGAAAGTGACCTCGCCAGACTCTCGAGGCCCTCTTAGACTCTTTGTTTAACTTGCTTGCATTAATATGGAAAATTCTAGTTCCCTTGGATCGCCAATTCAGTCACAAGACAGAGAGACGTATTATGATTAAGGTACAAAGTCACTGTATTGATAGTAATCCAGGAATATTGATATTCCGGGTCTATTCCTCATAAACACTAATGTGTCTTGGCATTCGTTTTGAGAAATCATGAAAGAGTGTAGGTGGTGGCATCAGTTTCGAGACGCACTGTAACTGTGACAATCGACTGTATCAACTACTGATTTGTGAACAATATCGGCAAGCTAGTGTACGAGTATTTGGTACCACCTAGAAGCACATACAAGCAGCTCCACGTGGCGACGATACCGACTTCCTGTATCGATTGTGAGTGATGGCGGGACGGGCCGCGATGCGAACCCCGGAACCGCCCGACCGCGACGAACATGGGGATTCACCACCGCGACTGTCGAGACCGAAACGCACCACCAGACCTCCGAATAACTATGCTCGAGAGCAAGAAGTCGACAACGAACAGCGGAAGACACGGTGTCAACAAAAGATTAGAACCCAAATCGAACCAGAAGCCCAACGCGACGCGACAACTTCGGATGACTCCTCGACCGAGAGTGATGACCTGAGTACTGCCAATCTCGTGAAAGAGCTCGTTAAACTCAGAGAAGAAATCCGACAGCGAGATGAGTTGCATAGAGAAGAGCTCCATAAGGTCCAGGAAGACTTTCAGAAAGCCAAGGTAGAATTTGGCGCCGCTCTTGCAGGGGTTCGACACGAGCTACAGGCCCTGACAGATAGCCCCCCGACACCGCTCTCCCACTCCAAAGTATGCGCCCAGAACAGCCACGATGGGATCCTTCGCGAAATCCAATCCCTGCGTGATGCAATCAGCCTTTCCGTTCCCTCCGGTTCCCCGTCCTATGCAAATGTTGCCCGTACTCCTCCACTCAGTCACCCGAGCAACATACGAACTCTCTCAACGTCGAACACAACACCAGCCACGTTCACTGACACTTTATATGGCAGAAAACGAAAACGAGAGGATATCCGCAGGTCCAATCCGGGCGGCGGTTGAGACAGAGATTCGGACGGTGGAAGGCCATATGCACTGGCGCTGTCGCGCTGTGACCGTGGACCCGAAGAACACCAACCGAATCAGAATAGCGTGCCGCGACGAAAATTAACACCAGCTGGTCAAGAAAGTGGCGGAAGCCAAGATCGGCGCGGGAGCCCGTGTACTCCGTGACGAGCTCTACCCGGTCAAAGTTGACAGCGTTAACAAGGCCGCTGTGCTAGATGACAAAGATGAGATCCGAGCCGAAGCCGCGGCAGCCTTCAGCGAGGAGAATGAAGCTACTGTGGCTAAGATTACATGGCTTAGCAGAAAGGATAGTGCGAAGGCATATGGGTCTATGGTTGTTTACCTGATAAAGGCACTGACGCACGGAGGCTCCTGGCCGAGGGGTTCTTTCACGCTGGGGGAGAATCTGGCGTGACCAGTACCTTCGAGTATCGACCTCGACCGACACAATGCTACAACTGCGGGGAGATTTGCTATAAAGCATTCCAATGCAAGAACACCCAGAAGTGCGCCAAGTGCGTCGCGGAGGGCCACCGCCACAGTAGCTGCGACGAGACGTTTCCAATATACGTGCCATGCGGGGGCCCACACAAATCGTTCAGCAAGAATTGTCAGAAGCTCTACCCGTCTCATCATAAGTAAAACACTCCGAATAATCCAACTGAATGTGAGGAAACAGGGAGCAGTGCATGACAGCTTATTAAACGATGAAGAAACCCAGGGGGCAGTGGCATAGCGATTCAGGAACCCTAAGCGAGGAGAATTCAAGGCCGGCTCTTAACAACCCCGATGGGATATCACAAATAGACCAAGATAGTTCCCTCCACCCGGAGAGAGGGCCGATGGGCAATCCGCAGCATACTTTGGATCAATAGGGATGTAGAAGCAGAGCAAGTGCGGATCGAGTCCCCGGACCTGACCGCGGCGGTCATCCGCCTCCCCGAGCGTCTGATATTTGTGGCATCAGTCTACGTAGAGGCGGAGATACCTCAGTGTTGGACAACGTATGTGATCGCCTTAGAAAAGCGATCACTAAGGTACAGCGACACACGGGAACAGTGGTAGAGATCATAATCGTAGGGGACTTTAACCGCCACGACTAACTCTGAGGAGGAGACAACGTATCTCTGACAAGACAAGGGGAAGCAGATCTAATCATCGACCTTATGAATGAATTTAGTCTCAGCAGCCTACTCAAACGAGGCACCAAGACATAGCACGGCAGAGGACAAACTGGGGACTGTGAGTCTATAATAGACCTCGACTTGGCTTCAGAAAACTTAAAAGACTCGATGGCCAAGTACGCAATACATGCAACGGAGCACGGGTCGGACCACTGCGCTATTGAGACCGTTTTCAATGCCCTATGGCCAGCTCCACAGCATCTGGAACGACTTTTGCTGAAAAACGCGCCATGGAAGGAAATCAATGCCAGGATCGCGACTACCTTAGCCAGCAATCCGTCGGAAGGCACGGTGCAGCGGAAGACCGACCGACTTATGTCTGCGGTGTCGGAGGCGGTGTATACTGTGACGCCGAGGGCCAAACCGTAACCGTACGTAAAGCGATGGTGGACAAGTGACTTGACACAGCTCCGTCAGATATACACATATTGGAGAAACCACGCCCGGTCGGAGCGTCGGGCAGGGCGAAAGGTGCCACACCTGGAGAACATAGCCGCAAGTGCAGCGAAACAATACCATGATGCAATACGGAAGCAGAAGAAGAATCACTGGAATGAGTTTCTGGCGGACAACGATAATATATGGAAAGCCACGAAATACTTGAAGTCGGGAGACGAAGCAGCATTCGGGAAGGTCCCGCAGCTCCTCAAGGCAGATGGAAGTACTACCACCGATCACAAAGCGCAAGCAGCTACTGACTAAATTCTTCCCGCCCCTGCCGGAGGAGATTGACGATGAAGGGACTAGACCACAAAGAACGCCCGTGGAGATGCCTCCCCTTACTATGGAAGAGGTGGAGCGGCAGCTGTTAGCCGCAAATTCGTGGAAAGCGCCTGGCGAAGACGGTCTACCGGCGATAGTGTGGAAGATGACATGGCCTGTGGTCAAGCACACGGTCTTGGAGCTATTCCGGACTTCGCTGGAAGAAGGCACATTGCCCAAGCAGTGGAGACATGCAAAGATCGTACCACTCAAGAAACCGAACAAAGAGAACCATACTATTGCGAAGGCCTGGAGACCGATTTCACTCCTCGCGACACTGGGCAAGGTACTGGAATCAGTCATCGCAGAAAGAATCTCGCACACGGTGGAAACTTACGGCCTGCTTCCGACCAGCCACTTTGGGGCTCGTAAGCAGCGGTCAGCGGAGCAAGCACTCTTGTTTTTACAAGAGCAAATCTACGCAGAGTGGCGTAGCCGACGGGTTTTGAGCCTGATCAGTTTCGACGTCAAAGGGGCCTACAAAGGGGTCTGCAAGGAACAGTTGCTTCAGAGGATGAAAGCGCGAGGGATACCGGAGGTCCTGCTCCGGTGGGTCGAAGCGTTCTGCTCGGAGCGAGCAGCGAATATCCAGATCAATTGACAAGCATCCGAGGCCCAAAGCCTCCCACAGGCTGGTCTGCCTCAGGGTTCTCCACTGTCCCCGATCCTATTCCTTTTCTTCAACGCAGATCTCGTACAGCGGCAGATCGACGGCCAGGGAGGAGCGATTGCCTTCGTGGATGACTTTACCGGATTACCGTCTCTGACGAAGACCGTCGCTGTGACGTAGGGTTGATAAAGGACTGAGTAGCGCTTTCGAGTACAGATGCAGTGTTTGGGTTGAGCTCCTCTTCTGTCGCTCTTTCGTCCTGATTCCATTGAAGCGACACTGTCTCCAACGAGATCTGAGTACATTCGCTTCTAGCATCTTCAAGGGCTGGCTCAGCTCTGGGCGAGCAGCGAGAAAAAACCGTTCCCAGAACTGATTCGTTTTGTGACCGTCTGGGAGTAGCGTGATCTCCACCCGAAGGACTTATCCGATCTAAGTCCATCGGCTCGGGTGCAATTTCTGAACCGTCCGTCTCGCAGGAAACCAGTTGGCGTGTGGGGAAATTGCTTCTTCGAAGAAGGGATGACCTGCCTGATGTATCCATGTGCTGTGCAGATCCATCCATTGGGTCGTGGCGTTCGACAAACAATGGCGACCGTAGCATCCCCTCCGCCTCTGTGTCTACATTCATACCACCATTCTCTGTAGTGGGGCTTGGCCCAACCCTTGATGACTTCCCCAAAAAGGCAAAAAAGACACAACGCCGAACAAAAAAGCTAGTGATTGTGTCAGCGATATCGACATCAGCATGCAATCGATCTAAGAATAACAAAGGGGCATCTTGCACATGGGTGCGGGTCTGCGGAACCCCAGAGCGAGCGTGCGCCTTGACGGTGCTGTCTGCCAAAAGATCTCGCGGGGGACCGGGCTGATCTGGCACAGCTTCAGTAAAACAATCTACAATTCGGCACACCAGACTATCAAAGTGCTGGTCATCGTATCTAAACCGGCCTGGCTTACGGGCCTGGAGAAGGACAGATCGTGCAATTTGGTGATCCGGAGAACTGTTCAGCAGCCTATCAATCTCCGGGGACCTAAAGCCGAGCCGGTGAGCTAGATGGGCCATGTCGTAGATCGCGCGCGGGTCCGGATTGGCACGGGTCGATTTGGCCATCAGATCATCAGTACTCTTGGGGTCCGGGGACATCAGAGGATAATGTCGCATAGCATAGAGCCATAACTGTTGGTATCCAGTCTCGAGGCATTCCGCCTCGGTCGCATGCAGGCGTCGGAAAGTAGACTCCGAGGTCTGAATGATATACTCCCCTTTCTCTCGGTGATTATCCTCAGACTCTGAGTCTGGGTTAAACATCGAGCTTATGGCTTCCCTCATAGACAAGGGCGATGGGCCCGAGAGCCGCTTCAGACAGTGAACGTAACTCTCCAGGTACTTGAAATCCTCAAAGAAAGTGTATAAGGACGGGATGAGACCATTAAAATCTTTTATTTTGGCCTATATAGCATTTCGCTCATCAGCACTGAATTCGGCAAACACATGGCCACTGAGAACCAGCCCGCACGCCGTTCTTTCATCAGTGCGTGATTTACCTGGTGTCAGTAACTGTAGGGTGTGAACCGTGTCGTGATCGATTTTCTTCATCAGACGCCGATCCGATCCTACCAGAGAAGACCAGAAGTCCAAGATGTGATCAAAATAGGTTGCTATCTCCTGAGAAATGGAGAGTTGTGGTCAGCTAGGGAAGGACAGCAGCTTGAGCCTGAAACTTACCTCAAAGCAGCCCGAGGCGATTAATCGATGAAGTAGGCTGATTCTTATCCCGCCCGGCCAAAGCCCGGGAATTGCCAATAATCGGTTAAATGAATGTCGGAGACGACGGTTCTTTTTATTGTTAAGTTGATCTAAACGCTCTTGATTGCTGGGCGATAGTCTCACGAACCACTCGGAAAGCTTCATTGCCCTCGCCCTCATACTGTCTGATCTTCTGATAGACTTCCCCATCGGTCGGCTTCTTCTGATTGAAATATTCATCCACCAACGCGGCTCTCAATTCTTGGCCGATGTCTTATTGAACGGTCAATATCGATCTGGTTAATATCAATCTGCTCAAAAGCAAGGGTGCGTCACATACCATCTGTGTAAAGATCAACTGTCCACCAGCGATCCGCCGGGGGAAGTACCTCAACGCCAGCTTGTACGCGATGACGGCTATGGAGTCCCCGAAGTTGCCCCGTTAGAAATTCTAGCCGAGGAATTTGGCGGCCTTCGGTTGTCAGCAATGATTCCTGTAGAACATTCGCCTTCTGCAATGCATCCACGAGGTTATGTCGAGACACGGTCGCGGGCATATGGTTTGGGACATCGAGACGGCGACAACGATTCTTACGAAAGATGTTTCGTAGCCGATCCAAATTTTTGGGGTCTAAGCCCTGTGGCAAGGGAGGCTTATATTGGATTTGGCAGATGCTTACTTTGGCTGCACTAATGTATTTGAGTCGTCGTTCTGCTGTGAGTCGTACCTCTTGCTTGGTGAAGACATGACGAGTTATAGTGCCAGAATGGATATGGGGCTCAGGTTGGCTCGGTTTTATCGGGTGTGAATGCCTCTATAAATATATCTGAACTCCTTTGTTGTTATGGCTCAACGTTGGCACTGTATTTCTTTGCCGGTGAGGATGTGACCAACACTATTGTGTTCGACAGGCACGAAATGCCTATTTAAGCCGAACAGATTTCCCCTTTAGGTTTCGCGCTTGCGCTCCTTTTTCTATTTTCTACTATTTGCAACTTCTACCCTGCTTCCATTATACGAAAACTTGTCGAAAAGAGAGTGACAAGAATCCAGGCTGCTTAAGTTGTATTGCTCCCCCAGCCGTAAACCCGAACAGAAGTATCACCGGTAACTGATCTCGAACCCGGTCTACAACGTCTGTATCTGGAACCTACTCCAAGAAAGAGGCCTGCAGCTCCCTTAGCCTCAGAGCATACCGGCAAAGAAACTTGATTGATAGTTGGAAGCTCGCCTCACTATGACACTAAGCAGCGGGAGAGCGATAGCGGTCTGGGCCTAGCAACCAGAAAAGAATCTCCCTGGAACAATTTCAGAAAATACTACGATTGTGATTTAGCTGGCCCTGTCGCAGTATGTGTTTGATCATCTAGAGACCGCGGCGTCTGGGCAGTACGCCAGTATCCAATTGAGAACGCTGACAAGATACTGCGGATCCTCCGCTCTATGCGCCATAAGAACCTGACCTCTATGCAGAAGTATTTCTGCACTCCGGAGCTTCTGTACACACTGGGGGATTTCGACCCTCTCGTTCTAGATTATATCGTCGCTTGCAAAGCCTTCCCAGACAAGCAGGAGCTGGCTGCCATTATATCTCAGGTTTGTTTCTTATTTCTTTCCACCTGTCTGCCATATAACCAAATGACTGATCTGGCACAGTTTATTGCCGGGCTGTTATACCTCGTGGCGAACAACTTCCATCACATATCTCTGGACTGTTCTAGCGTCCCCGTCAATCTAAATAGGTACGTCAAAATCGGCAAGTTCATTCCATTACTACCTCCCAAGTCAATCCAACCTAACAAGGCACGGTAGCACGGATTGATTGCTATATATTCCGGCAAAGAGGGAGAGTCGATGCCAGTGACCTGGCGCCAGTCTCGAGAATTATGATGGAATTGATGTAAAAATATGTCAAAGAAGATGGGGCTGTAGGCATTGATAATCTCGACCGCTGGAGAAATTGCCCGGCTGTGATTAAATTTCTCTGCGCGACAATATCGGCAAGCTCTTTTGAGGAACTGAAAGAGGTTTATTTCCCTTAGGCTTTTCTACAACGGTGCTCTCAAACGGTACTAATAATATCTAACAACGACTGTTGACGGAAATTCCATACTGCCCGGGGAATCTCATCAGATTTGCGTGGTTCGCGTTGATCTCCGCTCGCACATTCTACTCGTATGCGCCAGGGCCTATGAAGAATGATTAAAGCAGAAGTCAAATTTCTATACTGGCGCCCCTGCTCTGTCAGCCACAGCAGCGGTAGTTTGACCGATGAAAGAAAAATTATGCCCGGTACGGTAACCGACGATCTTCCTGTTGCTGATTGTTTAAGCTTTTGTTCTATCGGTTATTAAATGATAAGCATTTTGATTCTGATAGAAAAGAGTTGAATTGATTGCGTCATATCAAGGTCTAGCCGCTGTTTTTCACTGCAATGCGTGGCCCGGTCAATTCATAATTGACCAAGTATCTCATTCAAATTGGCCGATCAGGGAGATTCAGAGATCAAATCGGCAAGTTTTTATCGCATTTCAATTGCCCAAATATCATATTTTTACTACTCTTTCAAGTGTATAGACGGAGACTCCAACTAGCATCATATTGTCGGGACTACTTATTGCGTTTGCTGCATGCGATCTCCCTATTATTTAATTACTCCGGCTGGTATTCCAGCTCCGAAGCCTTATACCACGATGTAAAAAGCCCTTGACGGTCTTTCGGATTTGGTCTCTGAGACTACCTGCTGCTGAAACTAGAAAGAAATTAGTATACGATAGATTAGAGCCAGGCTACGGTAGGGTCACTTACCCATCACCAAGGTCCGGCCTTGCTTATCGCGGATACTCGGTAGCCTCTTAATCTGGTCTCCAGATGCCTCGAGCGAGACTATGTTGTTATTATTAGGTGCACCTTGGTAAAAGCAGGCTCTTTCATATTTTCCTATTGGCGTCTTATTATGAGCAAGCCCTTTTTCGACGTAGATTGAAATGCTGAGGATCTGTAGACGTATTTCCGTCAATATTAAACAAAGTTTCTATTTTGAAGCTGGTGACTTATATAGCCTTTATCTATTATATCGTCCTCTAGGAGAGGGTTTAGCAGGTACTCGGCTGCACTGACCATTTCTGATTTGTTAGTGTTGGTGCTTGCTGACTGGAAACGGAGAGGTCTTCTTACCTATTGATTCTATCTGCTATACAAAATGCAGCCGACGGATATGAAGTGTGCAGGTATTATAGCCATGTATCATCTTCTTCAGATAGGGGATTGTTGTAGCGATCCCGAAACCACTCGCAACCAGTAGCACGGTTTTAAACCTGTCAACAATCTCACTGGTACCATGTGGATCTGTGAACATGGCCAGAAATGGTACAGAACAGCCAGGAGCGCCAGTGGCAAGGCTCAGTAAGTCTGATGTTATGCCACCGCGTGGCTGCACAAATAGCTCAATCGTGTCATGTCTTCCGCGCAACTACGATGTAACTATGAAGGGGTGTGTTTGAAGCCACGGCCAAGATCCAACTGACGGCATCCATAAGTTGATATACTGGCCCGTATCGATCTCTATAGATCTGGGCAGAACCAGACGAACCTGGGCCGCTTTGTTTAGCTTAGGATGTGTAAGAGATCCTTCTGGAGTGAAGGATATAAAGGCCCGAGGAGGGCCGTGGCCCGAAAATAGTCTATTTGTGTAACAAAGGTTGATAATCTCCAGGAGTGTAGTCAGGGCCAGGATCACCAACGGCACGTAAAGGTACAATTTTGACAAGCGACTCTGATCTGGGAGATATCGCCACGCGCTATATAAAAAGAGAGCAGTCAGAGCTTGGTGGCTTCGGAGGAAGACTTTATAACACCGTCGGCGAAGCCAGGGGAGAGAAAGGAGGGCAAGTGCGGCTAAAGAGATTGATCCCTATTAGTGTTAGCCCTGTTTACATGAGGGGGAGAAGGAAACTTACAATCAGGGTAAATATGTTACGTGTTGGCCTAAGAGGAAAACTGAATCCCCGGCTCTGGCAACCGGCAACCACGTGAAAAGACAGGAGAGCAACAGACATCCAACCTGTTGCCTGATGAATCTTGCAGTAAGTGCGCCAGGTGATACCCAGAAGGTCTGCGAGGCAACCGAGGTGAGTGGCGGAGAGGGGAAAAGTAAGGTTGATAAGAGCCAGCTCTCTAGCTCGACGGCCAGCTTGGGCGACGGAGTGTGTATAAAAGAAGACTATAATGATATTTACGATAATGTAGATAAGATAGATAAGAAAATTTAATCGGGACCAGGGTCCCCAAACCCGATGTCTGTGGATGAGAGTAGGAAGTGTGACGTGCCGAGAGATCAGAACTGAGCAGGACTCGATCCAGCCAACCATAGTGGTTCGGGTCTGGATTAGGAAGAGAGCTAAAAAGCAGCCTCCAGCGGCGATTGCATAAATCGATGATACATTCATCTTCAGCGGGATCTTTAATTACCATGGAAATTGGGGGACGACATATGAGGGGAGAGCGGACCTCTTTTAAATGAAAGCCATTAGCCACGGCATCGTCATGTTCCTATTAGTGATACGTTGCAGCGAAGGCGGAAGCATCAAAAACATGAAGCAGAACACTTCAGAGAGCCTCAACTGAATGCTTCCAATGCCATAATGGCTCAGCTGCTGCACAAATCAAAATTAATGAGCTGCCCTTGAGAGTGCTGGGAAGAGAGCGTGTCCGAAAATGAAGGCTACATATTAGACGCTTGTATGGGCTCCAAGGAGACACAGCATTAGCTAAAGCATGTATATTTAGATCAGTGCTAGTTGCCCTTTCGGTTTAGCCGCCGGGCGTTAATGAATTGTGTGTGTGTGTGTGTGTTTGTGTGTGTGTATTAGACGCATTTGAAATGTAGCTTGCTTGTTCTTTCTAGTTCAAAAATTCCTACTTGTCATAGCCTACATCTATTTGCAACCGATAAAGTCTAACGGCTCCTGTCTCGGACGTGATCCCTTTTTCTCAGCCATTCCATTATTAGACTGACCTGAGTAGCATCTTGATTGGTGGGTGTAGGGATTGTGGCCAAATTGGATTCTTGTAGGTCTCACCGTGGAACATTCTAGACTCCAGGAAATACAAGCCCATTGATGAAATTGAGTCTTGTTCTAGAACATTATCACTTTTGAGGTGAGGTGCGAAATCCCAAGGGAAAAAGTGATTATGGTTTTCACGATTAGGTCGAGTTAGGCAGATTGAAGTGGAGACTAGGATCATGATCTACTCCTTTCCATGGTTCAAGTGAATGTTTCTTACTGTCGTGCAGACATAGCACTAGACATGAGAAGCTGATAGGCGGACAGAGATGGTTCCCGGGAAACGAAAGGGAAGGCCCGAAAAGCATGAGATTTCAGAGCCATGGAACCAATGTAGGACAAAAGTACGACTCAGTGCTCTCCAATCGGCGCTATTCGGTGGTGAATAAATGGCGCACCTCGATTTTATTGCCAAAATGAACTTGATTCTATCATTCATGCTATAGTGAAAGCCAACCTATCCAATCATCTATTCAGTATTTTGCCACAACTTCAATAGCACATTGTGAAGCCGACGCTATATCGGCCACTTTATTTGCATACCTTAGTCGTTCTGCCCTGTCGATCCTTAAACAAATGGCCCATACCCATTGGTCGAGGTTGGAGCTTGTGGGTCAAGCAGCGGCGGATTGCTTGATTCGGAGAACCCGGGAAGCGCGTTAGGGTCCGTGGCTCCAAAAGGACCGGCCTGGGCGACCCAATCGCTATGCAACACCTCGGTGCCAGGCAAGAAGGACGCCAGTCGTTTGTTCTGAAGACCATCGATCAAGTTCCCGAAACGAATCGCAACGGAGATCAGTTCTCCGTGGGTCTGATGCAAGACTGGCTGTATATCGTCCCATGCCACCTGGTCCTGCAAAGTGGTGTTTGTAGACTCGAGCTGCTGCCGCAGCTGCAAAGTCTCCTTCTTAAGTCGCTCAACTTCTGTGACCGCAGTGTCTTTCTCGGCAATGGCTTTGTGTACGTTTGATGCCTCTCGAACTTTCTCAGCGTGGAGCTCTCGAATGAGCTGGGAAGCGCTGGTTCTGTCATCTTCTCTCTCTGCATAACCTTTTCAACGTCCTGTTCAAAGCCGGTAAGAATGTCAAAGCCCTTGCGATGGGAAATATTTTGATGTCGTCTCGTGGGGTGTTTCATGGAACGTTTCTTGGCGTCTGTCAGTGAAAGGCCAATCATAGGTCCGAAATAACATATGATGATAGAAATTACCATGGCATATAACAGGAACGGAAATGGAAATGACAGAGTTTAACTTACGTCGAATATCTTGCTCGTTGCTGGGCTCAGCGGGCCAGAGTCAGTGTTAGGTCCCGAGACTGTCGACCGGATAGAACGGCTCAACGAGTTTCCGGATCTGCCAGCGCGCGATTTGGACCTACTAGCATGTCCGGTGCGACTTCGAGAAAGTCTAGGATCGTTTGCCATTCTGGATAAATCTTCGTTCGTCAGACAGCTATTGAGAGTAGACAGTGGGAGAATGTGAAAAACGGCGGACTTCTCTGGGATGCCTTGTTATAAAGGTTTAGGTGGGGCCCAGAACAGCAAGTGCGAAACAATGTGAAACGCAGTATATCGTCCCTGGAGATGATTTTGATGGCACTAACATCAATATTGTGAGTAAAAACTACGCACCAGGCTCTGCGGGGCGTCAGTGGAGACGTAGGAGATGGAAATGATTGCCTTAGCTGTGGAGTAGTTAGTGACATGATCGCCCGACCCATACAAATGTTAGATCTGTGATTTACTACCAAGTCCCCACTCCATTATCTGCCTTGATTGCTCTCAATTAAAGCACCAAGTTCAGAGATTGAATTAATCTTGTATATTATATCCAACTGGCAGTCTTTATCAATGAAGAGCCTGTTTCGAGACTGTCCTTGAGCCACATCGGTAAGATCCAACATAGCGTGACCAAATCTCTCAAATTACCATGGAAGCATCGCCGACATTTTGACAGGCCGAGGAGGTTCAATTGACGGCGCAACCAGGGCTAGTTTCCTCAGCAACCAAACGTGAATTTTCTGCCTATGGATATCTGGTCCGCAGGGGCCCTGAAACTCACAATGACTTTCCCACTAAGCATAATGGACCGATAGGGGCAGCCAACCATTGAATTGTAAGGTACTGCGGTGTACAATTTGGGATAAGCTTGCTTAGCACGACCAATAGGCCATTATCTAAGCTCTTAGGTGGATTAGGTAGGATCCATGATGGCCTGGGCACAATCCATTCGCGTAGAATGATGCCCAAGGTAACATCCAGATGGTTACAGCGCGAAGTGTTTGGAATTGTGCAGAAATGGCACCTGAAGCCTACTAATCAGTCATGAAAAATGCTAGCTTTTAGCACTGGGTAGGACTGTCTGACGAAATTCAGGGACTACCAAGTTCTCGCTGAAAGTGGATATACGCCGGCCAATACTCCCGAGTAGATTATGCTATGGGCACGCTTCGTAAGATTCTGCCGTATATTTAGTAGCACTAATCGCTTGTGGCATCTACTGAGTGTAGTCTAATATCATTGGGTCTACTGGATACTGATTCAGTGAGTGAATGGAGACCACCAAGTAACTGAGTCACGGCCCTAGGCCACTGTTTGGTTCTCTTTACGTAATAATGTAAATATAGTATACCAACAAACCCAATATTGTTATTTGCAAAATTAATTCGCCACTCGCTGTTTTCAGCATATAGTTTTGAGGAACCAGACGAAAGCCGAGATTGGATTGCCGCACTCCGTCTTCCGCTAGAACCATGGTTCCCGCACCCTTACTCGCCCAAACTTTATGCTCCAGTACTTCAACCGTGTATATTTTAGCACATAGTGCGTGTTGAAAGAGTGCAGAGGAAAATTCTTTCTCTCAGAATAGCATGTGTGATACTGAGACTTCAGAAATACTGCACTCGAAAATCTGAGAAACTATGAGAATATTCGCTGATGTGTTAGGACAATCCCCTGAGGGGTGTCCTGGTACGATATGGATACGAGTGAAGAATGTGAGATGTGCCTGGTATGGGTATAATGATATTCAGACTAATCGCTGGTCCTCCCAAGAGGATCCAGCCCCTCCTTTTAAGGGGACCTCTGCGTGTGTATGCACGTAGATAAGCGAGGTGATGTATCAACTGGCATTCCGGTAGTGCATTGGCACCTCTTCCGCATTTCCTATACATCGTTGTACGGTTGGCGTAACAGGTAGCCTGGTTAGGCAAAAAGCAGTAATCTAATCCTGGTCGACTTGAGCTCCAACATGGCATGAGAGCCTTAGCGGAGATCGATGAAGTCCCCGCACATGTAAGTAGATGTGCTCTTGCAGCAAAAACAAAGGTGCGCTGTAGAAAAAATACGCCTAATGGGAATGTAGTGTGAATGCACCTACATGCGCAAGAGGCCAACTATTGATAGGCTGTGTGGCACACGTGGTGTTCATCTGTAGGCTTGTGCTACGACAAGGAGACCTGGAAACCCGGGCGAGAGAATGCAAATGGAGCCCGTATATTTGATCTAGAAAATATAATTCCATCTGAGTAATTTACAAAAAACAAAGACCAGTATCATGCTAGATGTATCAATGAGTGCTCGAATATCCTGTGCACACTTTCGTCAGCAACCAAATCTATCTATATGGGGCCCACTTCAGATTTAATTTTAAAGTAAAGGGCTTTAAAAGCATACCTTGGTTAATATTTTCATTAAATGCAGCGCCCACCGCCCAAATAAAGGTTGATCATGGTGGCTAGCTGAATGATCGACACGTTGGTCCGAGCACCAATCTTGGCACTCGCCCTGTGGTGGCTAACCCAATACTGATTCTGCAAAACCTCCAGTTTATTGAAGCGATATCGTCATCGCAGCTGGTCAGGGTCAGTTATATAATATTGTATGCTAGGCAGCTTTCCTCGAAACTTGGGCCACACGGAAGCCGGAAATTCCTACAAAGCTAGGTGAGTCAGCTGCAGCCACCCACGCCACAGCCAGCTCAGCGCCCACTGCGTGTCCGGCAGGCTAAGGATCAGCGAAACAGATTACCGAGACCTACGGTGGATGACTTCTATCCAGAAATGACAAAGGAGGAAATTTTTCTGCCACGAGAGGCCTATGAACTGCCCGAATGTATGTATGGCCTAAGGGAAGGGTTTTATAGACAAATGTGATTTATCGCTGTGTGGATCATGTTACCGCGCTCAAATGGCAGAGGCAGCGGCCCTCCCAAGGAGCGTCGGGAGAAGGTGATTTTGATTAGCTGTTGATGGCCACAACTAAATCGGGGCGGCAACAGGATACCGAAAGGTGTCGGCAGCAAATGTATTGGATATAGAGGAGGACCGACTAGTCACGTTCTTTTAGATCCATACGCCAAACTCACAGAACTGATTATTGATATGACCAAGGTTCTACCCAACTTAGAACCCCAGTTCCAGATACTTGGTTCTATCTAGTTCTGTAGTAGAGTTACAATACATACATCTCCTTCTCAGCAAACCAATCTATTTTCTTGATGTGCATATATGCTATGTTGGTTACACCGCATGATACACACACATACACACAATTCATTAGCGCCCGGCGGCGAAGCCGAAAGGGCAACTATCACTAATCTATTAAAACATTTCCTAAAATATGGCTTGTCTCCTTGGAGCCCATACATGTTTACTTCCAGTATTTGTCATCTCAGCTGTCAATGTCGATCGTGGTGCGTCCTCGCGGGTTAGTAAATTTGCTGGTAGATTGGCTTGAAGGCGCTTCTCCAAGTGTTCAACATCCTATTATCGGCAGTTGAAGCGCGTCTACCATATCGGGCACGAGGTGGTTGATGTGGGTTACTTTGGGGGGAGGGGTTCGTTTGTGTTGGTCGACGTGGTCAAGTGGCGTCCGGTCGGCCGGTGGCTATTGCAAAGCGTATTGAGGCTCGCACTGCTTCTAGGTTGGGCGTCCAATTCTGATCATCCGAAGTCGATTTCCCGCCTAGGAAGAAGGATATGTTGCCTCGGTGGGTGTGGGTGCACTGCAGCATTTCCGTCCGGTATGTAGTCCACTTCCGACATCGAAAGAGGAAGTGCTCCACGGCTTCTCGTGCTTGTCCACATTCACATTCATCTGTCTGCGCTACGTTGATTCGATGGAGATATCCGTTGAGTCTAGCCATGCCAGTCCGGAGTTGGGCCAGCACACTCGCTTCTTTCCACGATAGCGGCCCTGGCCTGCCTGCTCTTTCGCCCGGCCCAACAATTGGTTATTCTCGTAGGTCGGAACCCAGCGGATGTCCATCTGGTTCTCGTGTCTCCGTAGCCTTTGAACCAACTTGTATATTTGGCAGATGTGTTCCTGGCCCGACTGTTGTCGAGGATTCTTCAGCGTGAGAGCCGCCGCTTTGTTGGTGGTGAGCAGCGTGACCCTGCACCGCTTTAGTCCCCGTAGTGTGCTCGGTGTGTATGCCATTGTTGCCAATTCGCCGGAGTATGGGTTCTGCGCGGTTCTTGCGCCCAGTGTGACGGAGACGGTCTCCAGTCTCGGTTTTCGGTACCGAGGTGGCTGCTTCTCAATCGCCACGCCAAATCCTACCATCTCATTCCGCGCCGAACTGCTGACGCGATCTGTATGACTCCGCCCGCTTCGGTCTGTGTCTCCGGTAAATCATGACCATCGCTCTGTATACGTTCCTCCTATGGTGCCAATGTGAATGGATTGATGGTTTCCAGTATTTCCATCTCAATGCTTTTCAGTGCGTCTGCGACCTGATACAATGGCGAACGGTGGTATCTTCTGAAGTTCTTGATCTGAGCTGTACTCCTGCGGAGGGGATTGGTTACCGGTAGGGTATGGATGTCTGTCCATATCTTTACAGCTCGTCGCCAGAGCCGGTGTTGCACTGTGGTGATGTGAGCCTCTGCTTCCGCTACGCTGGTCGCAACTGTAAGGAAGGTTCCGACAATCGCTTGTGCTCCTACCCTTTGCACTCTGTTGATCGGCCTGATGTTCTTATTCTTTAAAGTATGCATCCAGACATTAGAGGCATAATCCACCACCGGGGCCACAGTCGATGTGAATAGCTGCCGCGCTGTAGCTGGGGAGAGACCTCGAAGTCGTCGAAGCTCCATTGCCGCCTCCAGGCCCTTGGACACTGCTCTTGCGATGTGTCCCTTGTATTTGAGTCTTGTATCCATTATGACGCCAAGAATCTTGACATAGTTTCTGGGTTCAACGATCTCTCCCTTAATAGTGAATGGCTCTGTGCTTGTTTTGTGAGCCTTGAGGGTGAAGTATATAATAGCAGTTTTCTCTGCTTCAAAAGTCGCTCTACTTCTCCTTTCCCAGTCGAGTGCTTCATTGACGATCGCTTCGATACCTTCCCGGTTACTTTGCGCAGTCGGTCCGGTTACCCACGCGGTGAAGTCATCCACGAAAGCAATCGCTCCTCCCTGGCTATCGATCTGCCGCTGTACGATATCTGCGTTGAAGAAGAGGAATAGGATCGGGGACAGTGGAGAACCCTGAGGCAGACCAGCCTGTAGGAGACTTTAGGCTACAGATGCTTGCCCATTGATTTGGATGATCGCCGTTCGCTCCGAGCAGAACGCTTCGACCCACCGAAGCAGGTCCTCTGGAATCCCTCGCGCTTTTATCCTCTGGAGCAATCTTTCTTCGCAAACCCTATTGTACGCTCCTTTGACATTGAAGCTGATTAATCTCAGGACCCGCCAGCCACGCTACGCTGTGTAGATTTGCTCTTGTAGGAGTAAGAGTGCTTGCTCCGCTGACCGTTGCTTACGGGCCTTAAAGTGGCTGGTCGGAAGCAGGCCGTAGGTTTCCACCGCATATGAGATTCTTTCTGTGATGACGGATTCCAGCACCTTCTTGTGAGGAGTGAAATCGGCCTCTAGGCCTTCGTAATCGTATAGTTCTCTTTGTTCGGTTTTTTGAGCGGTATAATCTTCGTATGTCTCCACTGCTTAGGCAATGTGCCCTCATCCAGCGACGCTTGAAACAGCTCCAGGACCCCGTGTTTGACCACGGGCCATATTATCTTCTACACTATTGCTGGTAGGCCATCTTTACCTAGTGCTTTCTAAGACTTTGTCGCCAACAGCTGCCGTTCGACCTCTTCTATAGTGATGGCAGACATTTCCACGGGCGCTCTCTGCGGCCTGGTCCCTTTATCGTTAATTCTGTCCGGCGGTGGTGGGAAGAATCTGGTCAGCAGTTCCTCCGCTTGCTCTTTATGATCGACGGTTACAGTTCCATCCGCCCTGAGGAGTTGTGGGACCTTCCCGAATGCTGTATCACCTCCCGACTTGAGGTTTTTCGCGGCTTTCCATATATTATCGTTGTCGGCCAGAAACTTATTCCAGAGCTTCTTCTTTTGTTTCCGTATTGTATCGTGGTATTGTTTCGCTCCACTCACGGCCGTGTTATCCAAGTGCAGCGCCTTTCGCCCTGCTCGTCGCTCCGAGCGGGCGTGGTTAGTGTGTGTATATCTAACGAAGTTGTGTTAGGTCCGCCGTCCACCACCGCTTTGTGTGTGGCGACGGTTTGGCCCTCGGCGTTAAAGCATGCACCGCCTCCGATACTGCAGACAAGAGCCGGTCGGTTTTCTGCTGCACCGTGCCTCCCGCCGGAGTGGTGGCTAAGGCGCTTGCAATTCGTGCGTTGATGTCCTTCTATAGTGTATTTTTGAGCAGCAGTCGTTCTTGATGCTGTGGAGCCGGCCACGGGGCATCGAAAGCGGTCTCAATAGTGCGGTGATCCGAGCCGTGCTCCGTTCTATGTATTGCACACTTGACCATTGAGTCTGTCAAGTTTTCTGAGGCCAGGACGAGGTCGATCGTGGACTCGCAGTCCCCACTCTGCCCTCCACCGTGCTATGTCTTGGTACCTCGTCTGATTAAGCTGCTGAGAGCAAATTTATTTATGAGGTCGATGATTGGATCTGCTTCTCCTTGTCTTATTAGAGACACGTCGTCTCCTCCCCAGAGTTAGTTATGGTGGTTAAAGTCCCCCACGATTATGATCTCCACCACTGTTCCCGCGTCCCGCCGTACCTTAGTGATTGCTTTTCTGAGGCAATCGTATTCGTCATCCAACACCGAGGCATCACCCCCCTCTACGTAGACTGATACCATAAAAATCAGTCGCTCGGATAGCCGGATAACTGCCGCCGTTAGGTCCGGCGACTCGACCCGTACTTGCTCTGCTTCCACATCCCTATTGACCCAAAGTATACTTCAGATTACCTATCTCCCTTCCCTCTAGGTAGAATAAACTATCTTTGTCTATTTATAATGCCCTATCGGGGTGGTCAAGAGCCAGCCTTGAATACTCCTCGCCTAGGGTTCCTGAATCGCTAGCGCCACTGCGCCCCGTGTCTCTTCATCGTTCATCAAACTGTCGTGCACTGCTCCCTGTTTCCTTATATTCAGTTGAATGATTCGAACGCTTTTATTTATGTCGTGATGGATAGAGTTTCCGATAATTCCTGCTAAACGATTTATGAGGGCCTCTACATAGAACGTACTTCGGAACCGTTTGGTCGCAGCTACCGTAGCGGTGGCCCTCCGCGGCGCACTTGGCGTACTTCTGGGTGTTCTTGTACTAGAATGCGTTGTGTCTAATTTCCTGGCAATTATAACATTATATCGGTCGAGGTTGATACTCAAAGGTACTGGTCACGCCAGATTCTCCCCCAGCGTGAAATAACCCGTTAGCCAGGAGCCTCCGTACGTCAGTGCCTTTAGTCAGGTAAACGACCACGGACCTATATACCTTCGCACTAACCTTTCTGCTAAGCCATGCAATCTTAGCCACAGTGGCTTCGTTCTCCTTGCTGAAGGCTGCCGCGGCTTCGGCTCAGATCTCGTCTTTTTTATCTAGTACAGCGGCCTTATTGACGCTGTCAACTTTGACCGGGTAGAGCTCGTCACGGAGTACCCGGGCTCCTGCACCGATCTCGGCTTCTGCCACTTTCTTGAACAGCTGGTGCTTATCTTCATCGCGGCACGCTATTCTGATTCGGTTGGTGTTCTTCAGGTCCACGGTGACGGCTCGACAGCGCCAGTGCGTGTGGCCTTCCATCGTCCGAATCTCTGTCTCCACCGCCGCCCGTATTGGGCCTGCGGACATCCTCTCGTTTTCATTGTCTGCCATCTTCGAGGTATCTACCGTGCAATATAACGTGTCGGTGAACGTGGTTAGTGTTGTATTCGATGTTGAGAGCGTTCGTATGTTGCTCGGGTGACTGAGTGGAGCAATGTAAAAAACAGTATGTTGTTTTGATGACAGAGCAGCTTCATGATTGAAATTATGTAAAAGTTGGGTCGAGTTGGGTTTTACTGGGGCCCCAGTATTGGGCCCGGGTTGGGTTCTGGGTCAGAACATTCGTGTTGAAATATCCCGGTTGCTGAGATAATAATGAGGCTAGGATCATGGTCATACAAATATACCTGTGTCAGGAGAAATAGGCGGAGTGCATGGTAGAATACCGGAAACATGGACGAGAACGGTTAGCGTAGATCAGGTAACTTTGTAGACAAAATAGGTGCGAAGATACATGCCAACTACATAGACTTCTCCGCCATTTCGCGTACGCTCTATTGTAGGCTTTCACCGCTTCTGACAACCTGTCTCTCAGCCTACTTGTATCTTAGACAACCCATACAACACCACACACAATTAACTCCCCTCAATAACATGAACACTGAAGCATCACTTAAAAGTCAACACTTCGACCCAAATTGGGTTATGCGGAAGTCTACATATTTTCGAATTGACCTTTGATTCGAGGTCTTGAGTAGCGAGGAAGTTTGCCTCTTGATCCTAGAGTCCAAGATGAGCAGGGATAAACTTTGCCAAAATGGCTAAAGTAGAAGAGTTTTTAAGAGATTACAGAGAGCTGTTATATTTTTCGATTATTGATTATTATTACTAAAAGTAAGTCTTAAATCGAGTCCGAAACGGGAAAACGACTGGGAAGTCGCGAGGAGTATGACATCATTGCACATTCCCGGTCTGCGATCCCTAAGGCGGTTTAAGTGTCGCAAGGCTTCCCGAGCAAGATGCTCACTGTATTGCCGCCAGCATTCGTAGCTACGATATCGAGATAGCCGTCTCCGTTGAAGTGGCCCACTGCAACACCAAGCGGACTGGACCCCACGGGAAATGTGGCCTGCGGCTGGAAGCTCCCCGATCCAGTCCCGAGCAAGACACTCACCGAAATGCCGCCGTTGTTCGCAGTCACGATATCGAGATAGCCATCTCCGTTGAAGTCGCCCACTGCAACACCGAACGGCCCGTTGCCCACGGGAATGTGGTCTGCGGCTGGAAGCTCCCAGACCCAGTCCCGAGTAAGACGCTCACTGTATTTCCACTGACATTTCCAGTCACGATATCGAGATAGCCATCTCCGTTGAAGTCGCCCACTGCAACACCGAACGGCCCGTTGCCCACAGGGAATGTGGTCTGCGGCTGGAAGCTCCCAGATCCAGTCCCGAGTAAGACGCTCACTGTACTGCCGCCGCTATTCGCAATCACGATATCGAGATAGCCATCTCCGTTGAAGTCGCCCACTGCGACACGTCGTGGATTGAGCCCCACGGGAATGTGGCCTGCGGCTGGAAGCTCCCCGATCCAGTCCCGAGCAAGACACTCACCGAATTGCCGCCGTTGTTCGCAGTCACGATATCGAGATAGCCATCTCCGTTGAAGTCGCCCACTGCAACACCGAACGGCCCGTTGCCCACAGGAATGTGGTCTGCGGCTGGAAGCTCCCAGACCCAGTCCCGAGTAAGACGCTCACTGTATTTCCACCAACATTTCCAGTCACTATATCGAGATAGCCATCTCCGTTGAAGTCGCCCACTGCGACTGCGACCGGACCGGACCCCGTTCCGAATGTGGCCTGCGGCTGGAAGTTCCCCGATCCAGTCCCGAGCAAGACGCTCACTGAAAATTGATTGGCATTTGCAGCCACGATATCAAGATAGCCATCTCCATTAAAGTCGCCCACTCCAACATCATACGGCGTGGTCCCCGTGCCGAATGTGGCCTGCGCCTGGAAACCTGGGAAAATCGTGCATATGCAGGCGCCGGATGAGCATGCCTCACCTTCTGCGCACTATAACGTTAAGGGTCAGTGGTTTCGCTTCCATTAGCAGTGGATGATAACGCACAGTGTTCCCACAGGTGCCACAGTTACCGGGAGTGTTCTGAAGATCGGTGCAGGCTCCATTGCAACAAGTCAGGCCGGACGCGCACTATAACATCGGGGGTCAGTAATTGCGTCCCCATCAGCGACGGATGATAACGCACAGTGTTCCCACAAGCCCCACAGTTGCTTGGATTGTTGTTGAGGTTGGTGCAGGCGCCATTGCAACAGGCCTCACCTTCTGCGCACTATAACATTAAGGGTCAGTGGTTTCGCCTCTATTAGCAACGGATAAACCCCACTGTATTCCCACAAGTCCCACAGTTACCGGGAGTGTTCTGGAGGTTAGTGCAGGCTCCACTACAGCAATCGTCACCTGCTGCGCACTGTAACAACAAGGGTCAGTGATTTTGTTGCTGTTAGCAACAGATGATAACGCACTGTGTTCCCACAAGTGCCGCAGTCACTTGGATTATTCTGGAGGTTGGTGCAGGCCCCATTGCAACAGGTTAGGCCTAACGCGCACTATCGACCACCAGTTAGTCGTCGTCATAAAATATGTAGTTTGCGGCCGTCTTACACATTGCCCGTTACAAGAAGAAGATGGAGGATCACAATCTGGCTGACAGGTAAGGGTGCCTGATGAGCAAGTGGATATAGATCCAGCAGGGCACTATCGAAACGTGAGAATTTATCATATTAGCAGTCAGAAAAGCGACACAGCCAAGAAGGTTAGGCTAAGCTCACAGTGTTTCCACAACTTCCACAGTTACTTGGATCGGTGTCAAGGCTGACGCAGGCCCCATTGCAACAGCTCAGTCCGGACGCGCACTATCGAACACCATTAGTTGTCGTCGCAAAATATGAGTCTGCGGCCATCTTACACATTTCCCGTTGCAAGAAGATGAAGGAGGATCACAATCTGGAGGGTTTGGGAAGCAGGTGCAGTTTCTATTTCCTGTCAGCTTTTGGATGGCTCTGCAATCCCAAGACGATCGAGAAAAAGACTAACGGCGTAGTTTGTCCAAGAACAAGTCCAAGTAAACTAGGAGATCCACTGCCGTTGTCGCAGTAGCCCGATTGATTGCCTAATCCCCGACACTTTAATGAATTAGTGTGTTACAGTAGTATTAACAGCCTCTTTGCATAACCACGAATCTTACCTTGGCGTCACAAGCGGCCGGGTCGCAACCACCCCCACCCCCCTCCAACCCCAACCCCAATGTCTCCAATGTCACCACCCCCAGTGTCAATGGCAATCCCACCACCATCCCCATTACCAATATTGTTTCCCCCATGGGAAACCTTACCTCCACCCCTAGGTCCACCCCACTTTTCCAGGGCATCTTCGCCGGAAACTGCAATAACAACAGCGCAGCACGAAAGGGTTAGAAGAGCGAAACGCATTTTCGTAAAGGCGTCGTTTGCTAAAGACGACAGAAAAGAAAATTTATAGAAAAGAAAATGGTTAATGTAACCCCGTCGTACTGGTCGTTAGACTAGAAACAGCCTGTCTTGCTTCTTAGGTATTATATTCAGCGCGTTTCGACGGTTATTTATTAAATAAGGTTCCTTATTACAAATAAATCGCTTAGGAATGTTGCCTAGAATGTGAACTATTTACTTTTATTCTACACGAACAGCAATCATGTAGAAGTCAAGGAGCTTATGGTATGTGCTTAGATTCCGGCAAAATATTCCGGCAATTAGAATAGAGTTATGTGGGATCTGGTTGGTCCCTATGTGTCTCCTCGCCTGGCTGTTATATTCGGGAACACCCTCCCAAACCATAAGGATCTATATTTTTATCAAGTATATTAAATATCTTAAGCATCTATTTTCTCCAATAATAGTGCTTTAGGTTATGGATAATTTGTTAGTCTAACAGTTAGTAATTTAACGCTAAATATGCCAGGAAGAAAACCACTATAATATTAGGCAGCTAATTTGCACTTACCTCTCTCACAGTCGATAGTAATTTAATATGGAGTTATAATTATAGGTGTAGAAATTCGAACACAACGGTTTGGCTGGGAGCACACACGGGCCGCTAATTAGATCCCACAAAAATCAAATCTGACTGCCAAAACATGTTGCCTGACTGTGGCGCATACCATATACCTCTGGCCTGCCAGAAAATAAAGTTCGAGTTTTTCACATTTTAGGGAACATGTCTAAGCATTTTAATCATAATAACTTACCAAACTTAGACAGTTAAAGAATGACTGTAAGCACACTAGAGTTATATAACTAACACTTTCTACTATAAGGCACTAAGACAACAGTTGTGAAATTACTTTTAGTACGATAAGCAGTATAATAGATTCAAACTGATATTCTTCTCCTGCTAAATTGTTAAATCTTTCCAGTAAGTATCTTTATCAAATACGTTTCGCTTTTCTTACCCTTTTATGCTGTGCTTTTATCACTGCACTGCTTAGAGAAAACGGTCGACAAAAGTAGGGCGGGCCTGGGTGGGCAGTGTTACCGTCACTCTTTTTACTGAATGAGTAAGAGTAATCATTTATCTGAACTATAACATATAATACAATCCGCCGTTCTTAGGATTTTCTTTCTCACTGAGCGAAGGCTGCAAGAGGATCAAGAAAAGAACAATAATATATCGTGATGGACATTATATAATAAAACTCGCTGCCTCCCACTAACTCGCACTTTGTCTCTTTATACTCGATTGCTTACGTGTTCAATTCTCACGCTTCTATAGTGCGCTGCTGAATCCACTTGCTTATCGGGCGCCTGCATATGCACGACCTTCGAGGGTTTTCAGGCGCAGGCAACATTCCCAGTGGGGGTCAGGCCGTTGAGTGTCGCAGTGGGCGACTTCGACGAAGATGGCATTCTTGATATCGTGACTGCTGATCCCGGCAGTAGTTCAGTGAGTGTCTTGCTTGGAGATGGATTGGGGAGCTTTCAGCCACAGGCCTCATTCCCGTGGGGACCATTCCGTTTGGTGTCGCAGTGGGCGATTTCAACGAAGATGACTATCTCGATATCGTGACTGCAGATGTTGGCGACAACACAGTGAGCATCTTGCTTGGAGATGGACTGGGGAGCTTCCAGCCGCAGGCCACATTCCCCGTGGGGACCAGTTCGTATAGTGTCGCAGTGGGCGATTTCAACGGAGATGACTATCTCGATATCGTGACTGCGAATCTCAACGACAACACAGTGAGTGTCTTGCTTGGGAAGCCTTGCGATCCTTAAAACTGCCCTGGGGATCGAGGACCGAGTATATCCATGGATGTATCATACTCTTTGTGACATGATGCAGGTTTTCCCATGGGAGTTTTGGACGCGGCTTAGAACTTGGGACGCAGTTTGAGAATTCTGCTTAGAACGTGCTTTGGAATTTGCTTTCGGAACCCTCCATCCATGTTCTCTGAAACCTTTAGGACTTGAGGCTTCGATACTAATTTTCAACTCCATGCGGTCTGGACCCACATCACCACTTATCGGCTCGGTGGTTTAAAGTAGTTAGTGGCTTAGCTATGTTGAAAATTTGATATCTCACACTTCAGGCCTGGAGACTCTCTGGTCATCCAAAGGCGATTTTCCGCCTAGGAAAAAAAAAGATTTGTCGCCTCGGTGAGTATGGATACATTGCAGCATTTCCGTCCGGTGCGTGGTCCACTTCTGGCATCGAATGAGGAAGTGCTCCACGGTCTTTCTTACTTTTCCACATGCACATTGATCCGTCTCTGCGACGTTGATCCGATAGAGATATCCATTTAGTATAGCCATGCCAGTCCGGAGTTGGGCCAGCACGCTCGCTTCTTTCCACGATAATCGATCGTACAGCTTCCAAGTGTGTTTCCCTGGGAGTGCTGCATCCACTCTTTTGGCGTGTCGCCCTACGTTCTCTGGTAGGCCTTTGCTGGTTGCTGGTTGGGATCATCGTAAGCTGGGACTGAAGACCTTCTCTGTCACGCAGGGCGCAAGAGCAGAGCAGAATCCATACTCCGGGGAGCTGGCTGCAATGGCACTCGCATTGAGTACGTTAGCGGGATTGAAACATTACAAAATCACCCTGCTCACAAGCAACAAAACAGCGGCACTCACGCTGCAGAACCCTCGACAACAGTCAGGCCAAGAATGCGTCTGTCATATATACAAATTGATGAGAAGGCTACGGAGACCCGGAAACTGGATCCATATCCTCTTGGTCCCCACGAGAGAGATAAACTCGTAAATTTCCTGCTCGCGAAAGGAGCGGAGGTCAATGTCCAAGGTGGATTTTTTGGAAATGCTCTCCAGGCTGCGTCTTCCAAAAGACACTATAGGATCGTGCAGTTACTGCTCGAGAAAGGAGCGGAGGTCAATGCCCAAGGTGGAGAGTATGGAAATGCACTCCAGGCTGCGTCTTCCAAAGGACACGATAGGATTGTGCAGTTACTGCTCGAGAAAGGAGCGGAGGTTAATGCCCAAGATTGGTACCTTCGAAATCCTCTCCGAACTGAGTGTGTCTGAGAGCAACGCACTCTTGTAGAAATCGTCGAGCACATCTAAGTACGATTTTGTCCAAATTCCTCCCTCTTTCTCACGAGATCTGAAACTTGTTCTAGTGTCTGGATTTCTATACCACTTAGCCAAAAAGAGACCACAATATCAAAGCTCTTGCCTTAGTATTTCCAGACTACATATATAAAGGATTATAGGTACATAGCACGCCAGTATACGGGAATGCCGTTTCAAGATCGAAGCTTCTATGACCTCTAGAATTTTCTAGCCCAATGAATTGCTATTATTTACATATCGTTGTACCTTGCTAAACATACATGCAAAACTAGTCGTCTTTATTAATGAGTCGAGGAAATATGTTTCGTCAACTCATTATTAGGAGCTATTTTGGTTATTGACTTATAATTTCTTTTTTGCTATCGCACTTATGCTGGGGATTCTTACAAGGCTGTACTAGGAACACAGTTGTTATGTAAGTAATCTGTATTGTAAGGTATTTGTATCGTCAGACCAGTGACCTCTATCTATCCTCGTAACGGTAGTGGAGTAAACGTCTCTTGGCAGTGGGGCCTGGGAGAAGAAAAGCAGTCTGTGGGGTAGAAGCCGTTTTCGCTATCGACTGTAGAGCCAACCATTTCCGCAAAGATAGCTGCGGAAAATTTGAATGGCGAGGCCGGCCCTTCGATTGCTGCTTCAGTGGAAATTTTCAAATCACCGGCGTGAAAACCGTTTCTCATTTGTCAACAACGCTGATGAGGCATTTTATTTGCCAGGCCTAGACCCAGGAAAGCCAAAGTTCCAGGTGGATCCAGCCACTCCACCCGCTCTCCAACCCGAACTCTTGAAAATTCTTATTTCAACGTTGAATCAACCGCCTCAACGCACAGCAAAATGCAGTCGCACGGTGCGAATGTCGAGTGGATGGAACGATGTACGCAAGTGGTCGCTGCCGAGAAACGTAATATCCTAAATGACATAAAAGACGCTCTTTTCCCGTCGAGAAGAAAAGCAGGGTTTCTCCTCACACTCCGGAGCACTCGGGTGTTCTTCGCAGGATAAGATCTGTGTTACCAAAAAGTCTTCGCGGGAAAGGCCCCGCGTTATCAAGTGTGCCTCGCAGGGGGACGCTGCGTTACCAAGGGAGACTCGCAGGAGAGTGCTGCGTCAACAAGTTCTCCCTCACAGCCAATGAGCCCTGTGTTGTATAAATGTGCTCCACGGGGACCTCTGCGACATCAAGAGCCTCCGCAGGAGACCGCTGCGACACCAAGTTCTCCCTCACAGCCTTGAGCCCTGTGATTGTATAATTTTGAGCTTCCATGCAGCCTTGAGCCCTGCGTTATCAAATTTGCGCTTGTTAGGCGACCCGTGGCGCCGCGATCCTCGTCCTGATCCTCTGGCGATTGCAGGCACCTCTTTGTGGTGTCAGAGACTAGTATTCGCGGGTCCTCGAAGAAGCCAAGACCTGCTCTAAAAAATTGATAGAATCAATAACCCTCCGGGGTGCTTTGTGTGTTATGCCATTTGGCCTATTTGTAGAGTTCAATATCCATGTTTCTTGCTCGCGTAAAGTTTTATGTAGACTTGAATCACACCCTGTCTTTCGACAATGGGAATTTTCTTCAACGTAATCCGAAGTAGGGCACTGAGTCATCGGGCCAGTTGGATCTCAGTGTATGATAGCTAAGTGGCCGATCTGGGCGACGGGTGCAATCCAAAGTAGTCTCCATTTGTGTGTATGCTTCTCTCTGCTGGCTACGAGTGGTGGCAGCAGTTGTCTCGACGTGGTGAGATGCGGGCTTTCGACAGTGAGTGGGTAGTGTGTTGGCGTGCTGATGGTGAAGGCGTGTTGATGGTGGGGACATATTGATAGCGAGGACGCGTTGATGGTGAGAGCCGGAGGTGAGTGACGTTTGAGGGTTGGTGATGATCATGATCGATGGAACCAGTGAGTCAGCAGCTTAACTTAATCACAATATGCCACTCCCTTTCCAATTCCTTGCCCGCCCGGAGCTATGTGAAGCTTTTCGGTATATTCGTCTATCAAAGGAAATGCCTCCACTTCTTACCCCCAAAGCTGCAAGACGTCGTCTCGAAGCAATCGTTCGAACAGACCAAGAAAAGGTCCTCTCCCTATTGCCGACCGGTGCAAAACTCTCGATTGCACTTGACTGTTGGGCATCTCCATTCCATCAGGCTTTCATGGCTATCACTTGCTATTTTGTAGATTCTGAATGGAATTATCATGAGATCCTTCTTGGATTTGAACCAATATATGGTCAACATACTGGTACTCATCTTAGTGCAGTGTTGCAAAGGGTGCTACATCAACATAAGATCATTGATCGAACCCTTGCAGTGACTATTGTTAACGCGTCAAACAACAAGACGCTGGTTGAAAGCCTCCATCAATCAATCGAAGCTCTAAGTTTTCAAGCAACACACGCATTTTGCGAATCCCATGTCTTGCGCATGTTATCCAGCTTAGCTTGAAGGATCTGCTCGGACTGATGAAAGCCAATCCTAACAATGACACTACTCACACAGTATGGGCAGAGGAAAATCATGGCTTTGCACTACGAAGGACGGGATCTGAAGAAGGTATGATCTATACAGTACGTCCCGAAACTGGTGCAACCGCCTACACTCTTTCAGTAATTATTTAGCCCCACTGCCAAGAAGCACGAGACTATATTAGGAAGACACTCGGAATAAAAATATTCCTGTACCAGTCTCGATACCGTGCTTTACTTTTATTAAAATACGGTGCCTTGTCTTGTAACTGTATGAGTGATCTACATTTTCCATGGAGATACAAACAAGTCAAACACCAGAGCTGGGGAGCGCCTCGGGAGTCTGGCGACCTGTCACTTCCCTTCTGCTCCTATGTCTAAGTCAGTCTTGGGGGCTTACTCGGCACGGACCTGCAAATAGTGACTTGCATTACTGTCCTTACAGACTACCCATGAACCCGCTTATTATAATACTCAGCCTGTCAGCCACAGTCCTCTCTTCTTCATGCCCCGGAACACACTTGGTGGAAGCTGACACAACCATGTTAATAGACTCCTCAGTGGCATCTTCTGCCTTGGGGGGGATGACTCACACTCCTTTCAACGATAATGATGACGATGATACTTACCGACCTGAACTGCCTAATCTATAGGAAAGGACTCCCTCGTATACCCCCACCCCTGGTTACCCAGACTGGGAATAGACGCCATTAGTAATCTGCCCTTCACCTGATTCCGAGGACATAGTTGGTAAATGTTTACCTTCCTTGTATCAATATCTACCGGACCAGCAGAGCTTTGATTTTATGGTTGAACGTATAGATAGAAGTGCATAGGATGCTTCCAGAAAACGTGCGCGAAATTAATCAAGGTTCGCATTTGTTGTCGCAATACGGTATGGCTCCCGCAGGAGGCTCGGAAACCTTTGCCAAGACCAGTAAGGTCCAAGAATAATTTTTGCCTCATAATCATTTTATGAGCATCCTTAAAAGGCATAACAAGTTTTAACAGAAAGCTTTTCTCTTCATTACTATATATTTACAAACTCATATACTTCCTTACGCGCCACCAGAAACGAGCATAGGAAATAACTATTGTAAGATGGGAATGCTCGCTGGCAGTCTGTCAAGCAGATGGGTCGATCACAAGAAGACAAAACCACCACACTCGCAGAGTGCAGGAGAGTAGTAGACAGAGCGTGACGCTATAGAGAAGCGACTAGTAAGACATTCGAGTCTTCATGGACATGCGATACACCGATACCGCAACCTCAGCCTCATCAGACTGCGCAGAAAGAATAATTCATAAGGGGGAACATGCATGTTGTTATTGATACTATCGAACGAACGCTACTTAATCTCACGAAACAAAGTGGCAGCCTTGTTGTTAAGGCCTCAGTCACATGACTACAGGGTACCGATGTTGAGAGCGGAATTCCCCATTACACTATGTTATTTCAGAGAGGGGTGGAGTGGTCGAAAATCGACACAAAGTCCACGCTGCAGTCGTCGATGTGACCGGAAAAACTCCTCTTCTGTGTCGGTGATCCATTACGAATGACGCTTATTCGTTCCACGGCAAAGCCAGTGCAAGCTTTGACTGTCATTGAGACTGGTGGTCTCAGTCAGTTCAAGTTTGACGACGCCGACCTGGCCTTAATGTGCGCGTCGCATAGCAGCGAGGAACAACACATTGCTCTGAGAGAGAAGGATGAATTATCACAGGATTCGAAGTATGCGATACCCCGGACTCTCGAGGCCGATTCATGGACGAATCCCCTTTGAGTCACCTGCATATCGATATCCAGCAGCCTACCCTTATTATTCTTAATACGTTCTCTATTATCGATAGGGTTAGTTATACATAAATTATAAAGGTATTCTTGGTCTAGTGTTTCAGATTATACTAAAGCTGTTTACTATTTACTAACCGTTACTTACAATTATATTTATTTATTACTTACTAATCGTGATATTCCCGATATTCTCATATATTACTCCTGCCTAGAAACCGGAATTCTTTTCGCCGTAGGAAATAGTAGTCAACACAGCTATTGTGCAAGAGTTTTGAGGAGGCTCAAATCTACGCTTAGATCTCCCAGTCCCCAGTCTACCCCGCTATCAGATGATCTGCCTAGAAACAGAAGAAATCAACCGCCTTGACCTTATACCCCATATTTGCCCTAAGGGACGAAATATCCTTTTATTTGCACCATTCACGGTTTAGATCAGCGGACATAGCCATATCTCCTTAAAGTTGTCGCGGAATACCAGAGCTTCGATCAACCTGATGAACCAAGAGCCAACCGTACCGTAACAATTGTATCTGTGTTTCAGGAAAGTTACAGCACTACCAAGCCTGTAATTTAGTGTTACAAACCGTTTCAAGATTCCATAACAGACTAGACCTATTTGGGACTAGCGTGTTTCAGAATAAAGTTCAGAAAAGAAAAGAAAAGAAAACAGAGGTGAAGCTGATTTCGAGCGGTCCTGTACACTTGCAAAGGTAAGTCTTATTAATTCTGGCAGCCGTCCGAATTATCTCTTTATCTCAGTCACTGTGGTCTTTAACATATCTAATCAAACTCACAGATTCGCAGTTTTGCTATATTTATCAACGCTAGCCCTCAACGAAGGGAGCTCTTTTTAAATCTCCAGGAAACTGAGCTGAAGCTTGCACCAATACAGGATGTTCGAACTCGCTGGAACTCAACGTACCTGATGCTTCGAAGGGCAAACCGTCTCTCTCAAACATTTAATTAATACTGTTTGGTCCATAACCAGCGTCAATTTCAGCTAAGCACACAAGAGTGGCGACAGGTTGATTACTTGCTTTGCATCACAAAGCCCTTTTACCCCTGGACTGTTGGACTCTCGAAGATCAAGTAAGTTACTATACACTCAGTCTTTGAGGTATACAATGTGCTATTTCGCCATTTTGAAGACGCACAACGTCTACTCGCTCAAAAGAGAGTTCCTTGGAAGCAGACTATGCTTTCTGCATTGAAATCAGGAGAGCGGAAGCTTTCAGCTTACTACCGTGATACTGAGGAGACTCATGGACATCTTTATGCAATGGGGACGATTCTATCCCCTTTGCTTAAGCTGGACTATTTTAAGGGTGAGGACTGGGTTGGAGATGATCAAGATTGGTATCATGAGTATTAAAACTCCTTACATACTTATCTTAAAGAGTACTTCCAGCGTCGGCCAACAGCTCCAGCAGTGGATAAATGTTGAAGAGATGAGGTTCAATATGTATATAGTAAAAGGAGTAAATAGAGGGAAATTCATATCTAAGCATTTTAAAAAGTTTGAAATGGTTTTGATCATTTTCGTGTAAAATGAATACTCTAAGAATATAGGACTTTCCTACATAATTTATGCCAAACCCGTGACTTGCCACATCTGGCATTGTTTGCATTACTTACAGTGCTACAGCACTCCGGCCAAGGTTCTGCTGCACCGAACTTGTCAAGGCCTAGCTATAGACAGATTTCGGGAGAAAAAGCAGGATCAACTGGGATTCGACGCGACACGCAGAGATTTGGAGCCACTATCGCTAGGTTGCTCAAGCTGCAGATGGTGCCCCAAAGATTATGTGCCAGCGTTGTGGAACTATTTTGAAGCACCCTCACACTGTCAATCCACAGGCAAAGGGCAAGGTACAATATCCTGGCATATCAACAATGCAGAAGCACCTTATGAGCGAGGGAAGAGAGTAGAGATAACTAGATCTCTAAAAAATGGCGTATATTCCTTTAGTCCCTCCAGTTTTTCTGGTATAAACCACTCATAGCTATTGCTGCTTTGCTAACTTATGCCCAATCGCTGGTCAAGTTGCCCTATCAGCTGATACAGGTGGGCGCTTAAGTGCTGCACATTTTCGCCCCTAATCCTTTTGACTGATGGCGAGGCATCTCCGCGGTCGCTATCATTACTATTCACTCTGGAAATCTAGGGGTCTATAGTATGCTGCTGAAAATCCGGCAAATTTACCCGGTGATTAGAATGGAGCTATACATGCTCCTAGCCTAGCCGTTGTACTTTGGGGAATACCCCATCAAACCTTGATACTTTGTAATTTTGTACCTGTATTTCTAACTACTTATAGGCTTGGCCGGGAGCACACACGGGGGACCAATCAGATCCTATATAGCTCTATTCTGATTACCGGATAAATTTGCCGGAATTTCAGTAGCATACCATAAACCCCTGGACTTCCAGAAAAGGTAAATTATTCACATTCCAGGAAACATATCTAAGCGCTCTATTCATAATAGTAAACCTAGATAGTCAATCAATGACCGTAGGCATACTGTATATATCAGTCTCCACAGACAGATAAGACCGACTTTTTCTAGTAAAACCAGCAGTACGACAGCTTCTAACCGATATTCTTTCTCTACTAATTTTGTGTTGATCGTTTTCAACGAAAGCCCCTGTCAAGATGCGTTTCGCCCTTCTCACCCTTTTGTGCTGCGCTGTTGTCACTGCGCTCCCTGGAAAAGATGCACCAGAAAAACATGGCGGGCCTAGGCATGGGGGCAAGGTGTCCCATGGGGGGGGGTAATAATATTGGTAATGGGGATGGTGGTGGGATTGCTATTGACACTGGAGGTGGTGACATTGGGGACATTGGAGTTGGGATTGGGGGTGGTGGGGGTGTCTGCGATCCAGCCGCCTGTGACTCTCAGGTACGATACTTTTATGGATGTCCGAAGAGATTACATAAATACTGACAAGCTGTTCTATTCAAGTGTCGAAAATTAGGGCATCAATCTGGTTCTTGCGATAACGGGAGTGGATCTCCTAGTTTGCTTGGACTTATCATTGGACAAACTACGCCGTTAGTCGCTTTCTTGGTCGTCTTAGGACTAGAGAGCCGTTTGAAAGCTGATATGAAATAGGAGCTGCATATGTACACCAACAACAGGCTGTGATAACTCGTCTTCCTGCAATGGACAATGTGTAAGGCACCCAGACTGCATATTTTGTGACGACCACTAAGCGAGGCTCGATAGTGCGCATCCGGCCTGACCTGTTGCAATGGAGCCTGCACCGACCTCCAGAACACTCCTAGTAACTGTGGTACTTGTGGAAATATTGTAAGTTATCCTGACCTTCAAGCCTACAAGTTTACCATTGTGTCGATGTTCTTATTGCTAACATGATCAATTCTCACGCTTCTACAGTGTCCTGCTGGATCGACCTGCTCATCTGGCGCCTGCAAATGTGCGAGTTTCCAGCCGCAGGCCACATTCGGTACGGGTGCCTTACCGCACGGGGTTGCAGTGGGCGACTTCAACGGAGATGGCCATCTCGATATTGTGGCTGCTAATACCGGCGACAATTCAGTGAGCGTCTTGCTTAGCACTGGATCGGGGACTTTCCAGCCGCAGGTGACATTCGGCACAGGGAGCGAACCGCGCGGGGTTGCAGTGGGCGACTTCAACGGAGATGGCCATCTCGATATTGTGGCTGCGAACTACAACGGTGCTACGGTGAGCGTCTTGCTCGGTACAGGGTCCGGGTCCTTCCAGCCGCAGGTCTCATTCGGGGTGGGAGATTTGCCGTATGGTGTTGCAGTAGGAGACTTCAACGGAGATGGCCATCTCGATATCGTGGCTGCGAATACCGGCGACAATACAGTGAGCGTCTTGCTCGGCACTGGATCCGGGAACTTCCTGGTGCAAGCCACATTCAGCGTGGGGTCCACTCCCGACGATGTTGCAGTAGGCGACTTCAACGGAGATGGCCATCTCGATATTGTGGCTGCGAATACCGGCGGTAATTCAGTGAGCATCTTGCTCGGTACTGGATCTGGGACCTTCCTAGCGCAAGCCACATTCCCGTGGGGTCCCAGCCGGGTTGGGTCGCAGTAGGCGACTTCAACGGAGATGGCCATCTCGATATTGTCACTTCGAATTTCCAGGACGATACAGTGAGCGTCTTGCTCGGAACTGGATCCGGAACCTTCCAGGCGCAGGTAATATTCCCCGTGGGGGACGCACCGCATGATGTTGCCGTAGGCGACTTCAACGGAGATGGCTATCTTGATATTGTGACCACGAATATCTTCGGCAATACAGTGAGCGTCTTGCTCGGAACTGGATCCGGAACCTTCCTGACGCAGGCCACGTTCTCCGTGGGGTCCAGTCCCGACGGCGTTGCAGTAGGCGACTTCAACGGAGATGGCTATCTCGATATCGTGGCTGCTAATCTCGACGGCAATTCAGTGAGCGTCTTGCTCGGGAAGCCTTGCGGCGCTTAGAACCGCCAGAGGGATCGTGGACCAGGTATATGCAAGGCGGTCTCATACTCTTTGTAGCATATTGGAGGTTTTCCTGGAGGAGTTTCGGAAGCCTGTTAGGACTTCGGACTCATTTGGAAGTTTTATTTGGGAACAATGTTCAATATTGACATCTAATTTTTTTTTTTGTGAAATTAGGGGAAAATAGGAAGACAAATCACAGCTACAGTATCTGTCCTCTACTATGCTCTTTCCCTTAAGCCATCTTAGCAAATACACCAGCTTTATACCGGGTTCTGAGCACAGCTGTTCTATTCAGTCCGAGCGATGAAAGAATGCGTTGTCCATGACTATCAAGGACTTCGGCTCGGGCCACTTTGCTACTGTATCTGCCGAGAATAATGAGCCAATCGGTGCCATGAATGGCCCACATGCACCACATAGCCTCGACTGAAATGGTTGGTCCAAGATTGGCTATGAGCTCCTAGAACCTAGGGCTACCATTCTACCTGTTATCATTGGACGGCGCTGATACAATGATATCCACAAAGTACCCATGTCTCCACTCTTATGAGCCCGAGATAGAAACGACATTACATGCTGGCCGTTGAGATTCAGATGTAGCCTTTGCGGATATATTCAAACTACAAACATTTTGACTAGACCAGATCAAACTCTACCATATATTCAAGGAGTAATCAATCAGAGTACAAAACAAATAGCCGGACGGGGTCTCGTAAAAGACCCCTGCCAGAACTCGTTGTTCAAAAAAAGTTGTACTGTATCAATTACGGAGGAATTTTAAAATGAGATAATATCTTGGGGTTTCTGCTGACAGTGCCTCATGGCCATCAAATAGAGTTTTAAAGAATAGTTCCTTCACCATCAGCGTCCAGACAATTGCTGCTTTTTGGCGTCCTCCAGCTCTTCCATCACCTTATCATACGCATGGTACAAGGTCCATGAACACGCTATAGCTCGATTATAAAACCCCCCTGAGATCGCTTGACCGATCTCAATCAATCAATCAATCTCGTTATTCTAAATTGATTCCGCTTGGTCTCATTCGTCCTGAATGCGTACTACTTCGTACAGTATTAGCCTGTTCTGATAGATTACCGAGAAAGGGTTCCGTGGGTTTTGTGGACCATCACTGTGAATACAAATTGTATCGTTTTTACACTTGTATCGTTAATACACCCAAAATTTCTACGCCCTACTGTAAAGATCATCGTCCCTCGGTACGGAACATCTTTCATGAAAGTTATGGATAAACTAGTCTCGAATTCTACTGAGATCAAAACGGAACTTTCCCCAGAACAAGAATCTTTGCAAATGAGATTCATTTCCCCATCTTTGTTCAGCGAGTTCATGCCACCATTATCTCAATACTATAAGTTACTTTATTGAGAATATAGCACGATGAGCTATGGTTAACAGCCTAAGGATGATTTCCATACGCAGTAATTCCCCATAAGCAGTAGTTCTCCATACGCAGCAGCTCTCCAGACAGAAACGGGCTCCGTAGAAGAAGGCTCAGTCAGGAATAGATTCCCCTGATCCTCAGCCGATAACGAGCCGTGACTAACATAAGCTAACAAGGTAACTATCCCATACCAACTCTTACTAGCGCACCCTACTAACGTCTCAATGGGACCCTCTCCATCTGACCTCTGCTGCTACATAACTACGTTACAGGTAAGGGAGCCTGATGAGCATGCCGGTTCAGATTCAGCAGAGCACTATCGTAGCGTGAGAATTGACCACGTTAGCAACAATAACATCGAGTGAATAGCAAATCTCTTAAAGTGCGAAGGCTAGGCTGAACTCACAGTGTTCCCACAACTTCCACAGTTGCTTGGATCGTTATCGAGGTCGGTACAGGCTCCATTGCAACAGGTCAGGCCGGATGCGCACTATCGAGCACCAATTAGTCGTCGTCCTAAAATGTAGTCCGCGGCCGCCTTACACATTGCCCGTTACAAGAAGATGATGGAGGATCACAATCAGGCGGGTTTGGGATGCAGATGCAGTTTCTATTTCATATCAGCTTTCAGATGGCTCTGCAATCCCAAGATGATCGAGGAAGAGACTAACGGCGTAGTTTGTCCAAGGACAAGTCCAAGTAAACTGGGAGATCCGCTACCGTTGTCGCAGTAGCCAGATTGATCACCTAATCTTCGACACTATAATGAATCAATATGTTAGTATTAACAACCTCTTTGGATATTCATAAACCTTACCTTGGTGTCACAAGCAGCCGGGTCGCAAATTACCCCACCTCCACCCCCTCCACCCCCAACCCCAACCCCAATGTCTCCAATGTCACCACCCCCAGTGTCAATGTCAATCCCACCACCATCCCCATTGCCAATATTATTACCCCCGTGGGAAATGCCTCCACCTCTAGGTCCACCCCACTTTTCCCGGGCATCTTCTCCGGAGAGCGCAGTGACAACAGCACAGCACGAAAGGGTTAGAAGAGCGAAACGCATTTTTTCAGAGGCGTTTGCTTCAAACTATAAAAAGCCTGCTAGGAAAAGAACCTCAGTTTGAACCGGTCGTAATGGTCGTGGTAAGGACAACAAAGCTGTTTAGCCCTTAGTGGAGGGTGTTTATACATAGAGTGCTTACGGTCAATCTTTCACTGTCTAAGTTTTGTTATTTTGATTAAAATGCTTAGACATGTTCCCTGGAATGTTAATAGCTTCAATTCTCTGGAAGGTCAAGGGTTTATGGTATGTGCACAGAGTCCGGCAGAATGTTCCGGCAACTTGAATCGAGTTACGTGGGATCTGATTAGCCCTCTGTAGCGTCTTTGTGTCAATGCGACTTGGGCTTGCTTGATATATTATAGTGAAAACGTAATATGTGCCCATACCAGGAGGGGGGTCGGCCCTAAAAAATAACTGTCAACATTGGAAGCGGATCCGACCGCACGTTCCTATACACTTTCAGGCCTAACGCGACAGGAGGCCAAGACTACCGCCCTTACGTATACAACGTTCTAGGGCGCTTAGGAATGATGATATATCCGGCGTTTATAAATCATAATAATGTACGCTTCTAGCAGACGGAGGTTACTACCAGCCTTATACCTACGATCATAGACATAGTTAGGGGCACATACAAGCCTAATGGCTATCCCTCGAGATATACTCTAGGACTCTCTGGGACTAGTCGATCAAAAGAATGTTACTTGTTACTCCGTATAACTAGGGAAAACGTGAGAGATTTACATTCTAAAAAATCCCCTCCGCAGGAATACAACTCGGGTTAAGAAATTCAGCAGATACCACCGTTCGCCGTTGTATCAGGTAGCAGACGCGCTGAAGAACATAGAGATGGAAACACTGGAGACCATCAATCCGTTTACATTAGCACCATGGGAGGAAAACGTGTGCAGAGCTCTGATCATGAAATTCCAGAGACACCGACCGAAGCAGGCGAAGTCATGTAGATCGCGGTCAGTAGATGCGATGTTTAGGGTGGTTGACTTCGTTCTGGGGAGCTGTGCTTGCGGGGTGGCATCCTCTTGCGTCGCGGCTCTGGCCTGCTCTTTAGCCACACCCAACAGCTTGTGGCCTCTCGTGTCCTTTGGAAGACGCAGCTTGGAGAGAACTCCCATAGCGTCCACCTTGGGCATTGACCTCAGCTCCTTTCTCAAGCAGTAACAGCACGATGTTATCGTGTCCTTCGGAAGACGCAGCTTGGAGAGCATTTCCATACTGTCCACCTTGAGCATTGACCTCAGCCCCATTCTTGAGCAGTAAATGCACGATCTTATCATTACCTTCGTAAGACGCAGACTGGAGAGAACTCCCATAGCGTGCGTCTTGAGCATTGACCTCAGCTCCTTTCTCAAGCAGTAACTGCACGACCATATCGTGTCCTTCGAAAGACGCAGCTCGGAGAGGATTTCCATACTTTCCACCTTGAGCATTGACCTCCGCTCCTTTCTCGAGCAGTAACTGCACAATCCTATCGTGTCCTTTGGAAGACGCAGCCTGGAGTGCATTTCCATACTCTCCACCTTGGGCATTGACCTCCGCTCCTTTCTCGAGCAGTAACTGCACTACTTTCTCATAACCATTCTGGGAGTCCGAGATAATAGGATAGCTTGCGGTACCATCGATCGAATTGATATCTTTCCCCCCAAGAGACAGTAGAAACTCAACCTCGCGCTCATGCCCAATAAATGATGCCAGATGTAAAGCAGTCATTGACGGCGGAAAATTCCAACGGTCGATAGACCTCCAAAAAACATGATACCACAATGAAAATCCATTTCTACTCATATCGTACATTTGCCGTATTTGATTGGTCGCCTTTTGGTCCTGGGCCACACTCATTCTTCGTCTGTGGTCTGGCCAATATGAAGCGGAATAATCTAGAAAGCTTCCATTGTTAGAGCGAGAATAGTATTTTTCATTTTCCAGATCCTCCATCAGTAGGTATCGCAAACATATAACAGCCATCTGATCCTCAGTGTCAGTTAAGGTCCACGAGTATAAGCAGCTGTCGTTGTCAGAACTTCTCTTCTTCACAAGAAATTCCCTTGCTGTCTGATGAATCAAGTAAATCTTGGAGTTGTTGACGAAAACAAAAAGGCCACATAATCGACGCAGCTTTTTTTTCGATCTGCGATGAATCAAGCCCAGCCTTTGCTGCAGTTCGGGCCTGTGGGGAAGTGGCTATACCGAGAGCCATGGCCATTTCCGCCGTCGTTAGAGGGCGCCGTGCTGCAACGATAATTTGTAAGATCTTCTTCGTAATGCCCATTTGATGGGATTGTACTCGGCTAAGAATCTTCTCGTATGCCTCTTCTATGGATCGAGGTATCAACTGGATTCGCTCCTCAGCCGGGCGAAGGCTGTCCTCGAGTGTAGATTGAATATCATCCATGGCTAAATGTAGCCAGAGATACGTACGGTGCTCCATCTGCAGAAGCTGTTGCTCCAGTCGCTGCTCTGTGTCCCTTGACAACTTTACTCTTCCAGCAAGCTCCTTCACTCGTATCTTCACGACAAGATCAATTTCTTGGTGGATCTGGTCATTTTGCTTCTCTCCTTCTATATGGAGATGTGGGAAAGTGTCCGTGATCGCTCGGAAACTATTCTGGATATCATCATAGGGGCGACTAGTGACCAGGAATCTCAACCAAGTATCTTGTGTCAGCGGACGTGACAGACGGTGAAAAGACCATAGTTTCTGAATTAGTCGATTTTGATCAATTCCGCGGCATTCATCAAGCGCATCGAATATGCAGACTGTCTTACAATAATTATCAGATAATACGGCGGTTGTAAAAATTCTCCACAGTTCGTCAACCTCTTGCCGAAGCTTCTCCCCATTGTTCCCCCGAGGTGGTAAGGCATGACACAAGAGCTGAGGCCGCTGGCTGAAAAGCTGATGGAGTACCGAGCAAAGTTCTGAAGCAAGTTGATTCTGTTCATCGTTATCTTTGAAGAAAAAGTAACAGACTGTCACTTCAGGGCTAGAAATTTCGCAGAAGTCTTCGATTATCGATCGGGAAAGTACAGACTTCCCACAGCCTGGGTCGGCCGGCACCCAGAGAAGATCGTTGCAGCTGCTACTCGACCAAGGGATATACTCAGGGCTCTGTGGAGCCCATAGGCAGGTTCCCTCCACTTTTCTCGGATTGATGTTTTTTTGCTCCTCATAAGTTGATATTTTGAATGTTTGGAGACAGCGGTGTTGCTGATCCGTTAAAGCAAACGCGACATTCTCGCGATGATGTTGTTCTTGTTGACTGTATGCTTGGTCTAGGCGTTGATTTGTGCCTTCAATTTCGACCTTCAACCCGTCTGCAGAGAGCTTTATAAATGATCCATCCTTAATCTAAGAAAAGCTAAGCTAGGATTGGTTTCACTTACTGCATATATCTACTACCAAGCTCTCTTGTGAAACATGGCCAACAGGGACATAGCCTAACAGCTCCTTTGTATATGCTGCGGCTGCTAGGGCAGCATACCCATGCCATTCCTTGTTCTTGTGGGAGTCGGCATAGTCACAAACTCCGCGGATGACAATGCAGGGAAAGTCCAACATCAGACCGGCCGCCTCCATCTCAAAGCACAATGCCTCAAGTCTCCAAGCGAAGTTGCTCTCTTGTGCGCCCATGTTTGATGACTTTATTACCAGAAGCAATGACACCGTAATGGGGCTGTGGATCATTGTCCTCGCGTTCAGCTCTGGTCTCTTCCCACTCTGCTTGACATCTATCACAGCTGCTTGCACCAGCAGGATGATCATATCCCGCCTGGAAGAGCCGATCAGACTGCGTAGTAGGTTGGCCAAAATTCTTTCGAGTTCGAGCGATTCTTCCGATGGAGTTTTGGAGATAGTTCGGGTAGCGGGGGTCATCCCTCAGCGCGGCAGCTCTCATGGTGCTAACAGCGGTTAGTAGTGCCCTCGGCGGACTGTCCAACGTGCCAGTTCGTTCGAATTGGCCATCTGCGATAATCTTGCCCATATCATATTGAATTACCCCACCGCAAGTGCCTTGGGGGTAGCTAATCACAACATCGCCGAGGCGGATATCGTGAGCAGCTGAAGGAATTCCGCCCCCAATACCGACAATCAGTCCGATTCGAAGTGACTTGGAGAAGGTGTGAAACATGTTGTTTGCGACCGTGGTAGCAGCGGTGGTTCCGTGGTGGCCTCCAGGAAGGCAGGCGATCACGACGTAAAGCTTGTCGATTCGGCCCAACGTGTAGGTATTCGAGTCCGCTGCGGCTTGCTCCTCGAGAATCCCAAACTCCTCATCGAGCATTTCGGCGGCAGCTGCAGCTTCGATCGGAAGAGCACATATCCAGCCAATTTAGAAGGCATCTCGTGGGGGAGGGGCCATGTGGAAGGTCTAGCGTGGTTTCGCGAGAGGAATAGTGCATTGACGAGACTATCAGGAAAACCTGATTAGTGACAAAGGTTGGCAGGCCCTTGAGTAAGAGCCCCATTGCGTGTCAGACAGTAGCAGCCCCGCCCCAGCAGAAGGGGCTCAGCCCCGGCTGAGGGAGCAGCATGGCGCGGCAGTCGAGCGAATGTTATTAGAGAAAGAGACGTCGCACGTGACAATATGGTCCGTGACCGACTGCAACAACGAACCCCGTCAGCAGTGATGGCTGCAGCACCGCTGGGTAGATATGGCACCAACACTTGAACCATGGCGACTAGAGCTCATTCGTGACATGATACAAGACTCAATCGTATACTAACGCAGAAATAGCCCAAGCTGCCCATTGCACCCCGCGATCAATCAGCACTTTCCGCTCGAACCTACGATGCTTTGGAAGTGTCAGGGCCCCTGCCAACAGTATTGGACGACGACGGACGATCACGACTTGTCATGGACAATGCCTCTTTCCATCGTACGGAGGGTATTCGGCAAATTTGTTCCGCTGCCGGGGTCAAATTGGTGTATTTACCACCCTACTCTCCCGATCTAAACCCCATTGAGGAGTTCTTTGTTGAGCTGAAGGCTTTCATTAAACGGCATTGGCTGACGTATGAAGAGAATCCGGGTCAGGGTTTCAGTACATACCTCGAATGGTGTGTTGATATAGTCGGGGCAAGGGAAAAAAGCGCGAAAGGCCATTTCCGACATGCAGGCTGGAACATCGAAGAACCGTGACAATCGAATATATATATTTTCCATTTTATAGTCTATCCTCTATGTTGCACTTATAATGCTCGACCCAATACTTAATGTCCCCAACAAAACGACGAGCAATACCTCTTTTGATGCTATTCTTGATGAAAAATCCTGGATCCTGATCCTTGTGGATCTGCACAAGAGCCAGTTCATCTTCGAGGGCAGTATCGCGAGCGTTCCGAAACTCTTCCTTTAGTTTCTCATCGTTTACTTGGGATTGTTGCCAGTCACTATATTCAGCAATAGCAAGGTCCCGTAGACCAGGGATTTCGAGGAAATCTGGAGGCGTTTTTCCTGGACACGACATAGGCATCGGGGTCGGTGTAGTTAGCACAGAAAGAGGAGAAGCCTGCGCAGGAAGAACGTTGGTGATTTTGATAGGGAGATAACCACTGGTGGAGTGAGTGCCTCCCTTTTGCCTCTTAAGTTGCTGCTGCTCCTGTATATATAGCTTTTCACGGATTGATTCAGGGACGTCGTCGTGGGTTTTCAACAGACCACTTTCCTCCGCGTAGCTCACAAGGGCCCTCAGATTCTGTACTGCCAGCTTAATATGCTTCTTGTTTAAAGGATCACGCCAGCAATGCGGTCCCAGCTCACATGCTGCACTGGAGCACCGCATCAGACTGTACACCCGGTCCCAAGGAGGAGGTTGCCCAGTAGCCTGTTCTTCTGCATTCATATTTGCTTGCCGCTCAAGCAACATACAGCCATTCTCGAAATCGCCTTGACCGGTACATACTCACACTCTCTCTTCTGGCCCCACCGCCAAGGCCTTAGTGTAGATCATTTATTGTACTGACCACGCTTAAACAGGGGACGTTGTAAACTATACCTGGTCTGATACGGTATCTAGCAGGGTAATAATACACTAGTCTCATCAGAATCCCGCCGACTTCCATGAACCCAGAGTGGATCTGTAAATCATGTGGAGAGTGTTGCCTCACACGTGGTTCCTGGCGATCTGCCAGGTGATAAAAGCGTTATGGCAAAGTCAGTTATTCTACGGGCTGGATAGAGCCGTATAAGCTCTCCTTTTCTCCCAGACTCTTCTTCGAAATTTCTAAAGAGACAGTAATTTAGAGGAATGAGAGGAAGGAAAAATCATTTGTATCTAGATACAAAACCTGATAAAGGAAACCCGCCCTGATGCATGTCCCAGGACAAGTGTATCACCATTGATCTCGAAACAGCTGGGCCGTGACTTGATAGGAAGCCAAAGGGCCTATTCACCGTTCAATTCGATCCATTGCCCGTGCACAATAGATATTACTAGAGGTGGATCAGGTGCAGGAATGTCATATCTAGGTTGAATTTCAAGTAGGCCGAAAGTTGGTTTGTAAATATGAACCATCGGAGGAGAATTCCACTGTAGTGACCATTATTCCAACACTTGAAGTTTGCCTAAGAACACCTGTCTCCGTGTCCCAGAGCCGCACTGTCATATCTTCAGAGCTGGACGCCAGCAACCGGCTGTCGGGCGAGAAGGTCACCGACTGAACTGAACCCGAATGACCCTCGAGTGTCTGGGTGAGCGCGCCCGTTTCTGGGTCCCAGAGCTGCACTTTCCTATCTTCAGAGCCGGATGCGAGCAACCGGCCGTCAGGTGAGAACGATATCGACCAAACTAAACTTGAATGGCCTTTGAGGCTCTGGATGAGTGCACCTGTTGCCGGATCCCAAAGTCCCACTGTCTTATCATAGGAGCCGGAGGCCAGTAGTCGGCTGTCAGGTGAGAAGGTCACTGACAGAACCGGTTCCGAATGGCCTTCGAGAGTTTGGCTAAGTGCGCCTGTTGCTGGATTTCAAAGCCGTATTGTGCTATCAAAGGACCCGGATGCGAGTAACCGGCCGTCAGGTGAGAAGGCTAACGACCAGACCCAGGTTAAATGGCCTACGAGTGTCTGGGTGAGCATACCTGTCGCCGGATCCCAGAGCCTTACTGTATCATCGTAGGAGCCAGATGCGAGTAATCGGCCGTCAGGCGAGAAAGCTAACGATAAGACTGAACCTAATTGGCCTTCGAGACTCTGAGGAAGTGTACCTATTACCGGATCCCAAAGCCGTATTGTCTTATCGTAGGAGCCGGAGGCCAGCAGCTGGCCGTCGGGTGAGAAGGTTACCGACTTAACTGAACTCGAATGGCCGTCGAGCGTCTGGATAAGCGTACTCGTCGCCGAACCCCAACGCTGTATTGTGCTATCTCCAGAGCCAGAGGCCAGCAGCTGGCCGTCGGGCGAGAAGGTTACCGACAGAACCGGTTCTAAATGGCCTTCGAGGCTCTGGATAAGCGCACCTATTGCCGGATCCCAAAGCCGTACTGTCTTATCGTAGGAGCAAGAGGCCAGTAGCCGGCTGTTAGGCGAGAAGGCCACCTCCAGAACCGATTCTGAGTGACCTTTGAGTGTCTGGGTGAGTGTGCCAGTCACCGGACCCCAAAGCCGTATTGTCTTATCTACAGAGCCAGATGCGAGTAGCCGGCCGTCGGGCGAGAAGGCCACTGACTCAACAAGACCCGAATGGCCCTCGAGCCTCTGTATTTCTGCACCCCATCTTTCCTCAACGTGCGGTAACTGGTATATCCAAGTTGGAATCTCTTGTTTGAACTGTGCACGAATCATTGCTGTCTGGGGTGCAAATATAAGTCCTGCGCAGTAAACTGGAAGGGGAGCTTTATCAATAATTCGGTAGTTCCTAAGAATAAATCGCTTTGCATCGTGAAGAAAATCTGAAATTGAGGAAGATTTATTACCCTAGAGCCCTTAGCACGAATCAGATATGACCTACCTGTGTGACTTACCAATATGGCTGTTTGGAGCCGATCAAGAATATCTAGTATTTCTGAGGTAAGATTGAGTAGGCTCATTGCTTCTACCCAGTATAGAAAACAGTTCCGTAGAAAATGTCGTTGGAGAAACAAAAGAGCACCATACATCATATTATCTGAGCCAGTACATTTTACCAGATGGTATGCCCAATATCGAGAGGCGTACTGTAGCTCTGGAGGAAGGTTGCTATCGATAGTCTGGCGATCAATCTCTGTGCGTTCGGTTCCATTACTTGGTAAACCACAGATATTTCTCTGCAGATTTCGACAGATCAGGAGGCATTGTTTAGCCAACTTATAGTGCATCTCTGTCTCGTTTATCCCAAAGGGGGTTTTTTGCGCGTTTCTGGATCAAGAAGAAAGTCCCGAAATGAGAGATGAAAGAGCCGTACAGGTGCTATTTCGTTATTTGGCACACGTAGTACTGAGTGTAGTGGGTTTAGTCGAAGGTGTATAAGTCTCTCAGGAAGGTCCAGAATTTTTGAAAGTGAGGTAATTGAGAGTGGACTCTCTAGAGTCACGATAGCGCCGATCACTTGCTGGAACTCCAAGACTAGTTTTTCTTTTTGTTTCCCATATTGTCTGTTGAGAAGACGAGCAAGGATAGGAAGATATGTCCCATCGAGCTTAGATTGATCGTTTTGATGTGTAAAAATTTCAGTAATGCTGTCCGTAGGATGCCAGTCAGGTTCCTCAAATATTCGACAGATGGTGGAAGCGAAAATAAATAACGGAACGGATAATGTCACTAGCCGTCGAATATCTCGGTCACCGGGCCAGTCTGTAGGTAGGGAGCGTTCCATTCTAATTTCTGTGAGCCGATGATCGAAGAACAACGATATATCATGCCTGATCGTCTCTATAGGTATGTCATGGAGAAAAAGGTCTTTATGGTCATCGTTTGCAATCTTTGAAAATGCCAGTCGGATTGGTAGATCAGGTCTGCTAGTCAAAAGCACTTTTAGACGTATAGCAGTTATATTTTGTAGCTGTGGGAGAAGTTGAAGTATAAGCCGAATATCCCTATCTCCGTCACATTCGTCCAGTGCGTCAAGCACTATCACAATGGTTTGGATAGAGGTATCAGATGGCTCAAGGCTTTGTAGTGGCTGAAGGATAAGTTTTTCGAATTGCTCTCGTATTCGTTTTTCTGCGATATACGGGTCACCCTGGATAGTTTCCTGGAGGAAGGGCTTCAAATGGCGGATGCTAATCGCTAGTTGCCTTGCGATTGTTGGAAAAAGATTTCTGGCATTTCCTCGGTCTCCTTCGCCTCTCTCAAAAAAAAGCTTGCTCCTAGTGACTTGAACTTGCTGAAAGATTCCGCCATGGTTCGAGCGATAGTCGATTTTCCTGTCCCAGCTAGTCCATTCAACCAGAATATGCATTTCTCATGTGTTGGAGAAGCCATTTCTCTAATTTGATCGATGATATCGGTTCGTGTGCCTGGGAGACATTTATCTTTATGTTGTTGTGTATATGACTCGAATGAAGCCCCTGGAACGGTAGGTAATGATTGTTTAAGATCCGCATAAAGGTCAGCACGATGGACACTTAAGAGATACGGGTTCTATTTACCCAGTGGAAGATGAAACTCGTTCTTGACAGAGCCATGGTTAATGCCTATCTCTGATCCATAATTGGGACCGCCAAATGAGATCTTCGAGTCCATGAATCACGAAGGTAAGGACCTGGTGGCTCTCAGGAGGAAGACGCGGGGTTATCTGTCTATTAGTGACAGGATGTTAGCGTGACTGCATGTCAGCCTAGCCCGGTGTCATGTGACCTCAACTGCTTATGAACCACACTTCCTTTCTATTTCGCTAGCTGAGAACTGACTTGCAGTATACACCAATTTGAGGAAAGGCAGTTAATATCCCGAATCTCGCCCTGTGGGCTCGTTATATGTCCCAGGGATTTTATGGAACTCCGTCCACAGTCACGTGGCATCTCGCATCGCCATCAGAAGTATCGGCCCGAGCCGGCCCAAACTATGCATTCTTGCGCGCCAGTCACTGCCATCTAAATCTTGTCATTTAGCTCGGGCTATTGTCGGTCCATTAGGTGGCTACCGATCTCGCGACGAGAGTCTACGTCTTACCAACAGAAGACGCTCCAGGTTACACCAAGCAAGATGGCACCGAACTTGAAGCCGCGACGGCTTGAGCTCATCCATCATATGATCCAGAGTAACTCGCTAACATCGTCTCAGATGCCCCACATCGCACACTGTAGCAAATAATCCATTATACGCATTCGCTCTAATCTGCAAGAGTTCGGACACTTTGAGCCCCTCGAAATGTCGTCGGTCGCCCGCGGAGTATTACTCCACGTATGCATCATCTAGACGTGACTGCTGCCAGGAACTGTATTCCCTCCCGGCAACATCGAGAAGGCCTGAAATTTGAAAGTCAGGAAGGTCGATTGAAGTGTTGAGGTTACCCGGGCCAGAGAGATACCCCGCAAGTAATGACTAGCGCACACCGCACAAAGGAGGAGGAGCAGAAGAAAAAGGCCCCCGCATGATTTGCGGCGATCCACCATAGAATTCTATGGAACCCAATGGGCTATTTTTCTGTAATTCAAATGGATAATGTACGGATGAGTCTTTCAACAGTTCTGCAGTTAGTAAGTTGAGGGCCGCGCGATGGGTCTTTAGAAGCCAGATATTCTACACTACGCGTTGCCACGTGATAAGTACTGCAAATTGGAAAATATAGTGCATTGCGCATGTAGATACGCCAGACGCAGTCATCGAGTAATTCAATATCGTAAATCTAGTATTTAATACCACACGATACCAAAAGCTGTCATTTCAGTACGAGTTCGCGCGTAATAGAGTTTCACGCTAGACCCTTGGCAGTGGGGCCCGAGAAAAGAAAAGCAGCCGTCAGGATAGAAGCCGTTTTCGCTATCGACTGTATCTCATTCACTCCCTGATATTCACAGCCAAATTGCCTAAGCAAGTCTATCTGTTGTTGGTGGAAATTTTCTATTCTATGCCATCAATTTACCATGAATGAATTTGGTTCATCGACTAAGATTTTCTCGAATGACAAAACCGTTCTGTAACCTTACGAACTCCCATGTACAATTTATTGTCTATTCACCAGCATTTCCTTAATCTTCTTGATCTCGGTTTTGACGATTTTGAATTCTCTTTCGAGCCTCTTCACATCCCTCGCAAGATTTTTCCGAGCAAGCATTTTGGATTTGTCCTTAGACATTTTGATCAGAAATTAGTCTCCATCTTGCGGCGCCTTGACGGTGGAAGTTGCTAGGAACCAAGAAACTTCACAGAACATCCGATTAAGTAGAAGAACTGACCTTTCTTTCTTACTCCCACTGGATGTGTTGGTTAGAAAGATGCAAGACAAGATAGACAATTCTTTGCAAATGTTTGCTTACCGACTGTTGGAAGATTGCTGCTCATCAGACTGAGATGATACAGAGCCGCCAACGGGTTCACTTTCTGGGATTCCTTCGAATCGGACCTTTCGGGGGCGTTTCACTTCAAGCTGATGACTCTTGCTACTCTTCGGGCTGCTGTTTCTAGTACGGAAGGAGGCATGAGATCTTCGACTAGATGCATTTTTTGCTGGACGAAGATTTCCGTTTTTCTCCTCGATCCGCACTCTGCATGTTTTCTACCCGGGCAATATATGCGTGAACTCTGTCAGTCAAAGGATCTGGCACGTGATTGCTTTTATCACTCATGATGTAGATTTGGATAGATAGTGGGAGGTTTATCCGAGAGGAAAAAAAAAACTTTGGGTAGCAACTCCAGGACCGCGAGAGATGTAGAGATGGAAAATGAACATGTCTCACGTATGCCATTTAAGGGGAGCTGCAAACTTTCGTATGTCAGCATCCTTGGCTGTGAAAGTTTCTTGGCCGGAAGGCCGATGAAAGAAAACCCTCATGAGCCATGGTTTCCGTATGGCTGCGGAAGGATTGCTTGCGCTGGTATGTTCTATCCGATAGGGGTCGCATCCACTATTCAATGGCACATGTAACATCACAGGTCTGGGAAAGGATCAGCACTTAAGGTTGTCAATATATGCTTAGCAAAAAAGTCTCTCCGCTGGAGAGTCCGGGGATCGAGGCCAATGATCGACAGGGGTGGTCAATATCCCTGTTCAGACTCTTACAGGGTGTTTAAATGTTAGAATCTGGAAGTGTTTTGATTGGACTGGGGAATACAATGCCCTTGGAACCACCTTCAAAGAAGAGAATTATGGCTAGGGAATCCTGTGTTCAAATGACGTTTCAAATTACAGTATCTGAGAAAATTCTTCAATCTTTGAAGGAGAACCTAGTTCCAGATTCTGCCGAAGTGGCTACTGTTCAAAACCATTCCTCTCATTCCTCCGATTTAAATGAAGCTTATGTTCGGAATCGTGTTTCTGTTCGCGGATATCCAGCTCAATAGCAACACGCGATCGAGAGACTAACAATTGCTTCCTGGAAGGCCCTAGGTGAATAAAAAATGACTGTTAAGTTCCATATAGCAATTGAGTTATTAGATCACCTATTCCGGGTCGCAATCTGCCAGGTAAAAATGGGAAAAGAACACCAAGCTCACATGTGGTAATTTATATTTGAAAGACAATGTTTATTAGGCATTGTACCCATGCAAAAGTCCAAGATTCCCAATACTAAATAGATCTTGAAACCGCACAATCGCAGGCACAGTTTTGGGTTGACAGAACGAAGCTGCTCTAATGCGCATCTTTATTAAGTATCCTGTCGCTTCCTATTCCTCCACCCCCCAAATTGTTACTCCCTATGAGGAGATAGCCCATTGGTTCCGCAGACACGGTGTACATAGTCCCAAAGCCAGGACGTGGACTGAAACTCTTGCGGTTGAGGATCATGTGGAGCCGGTGTGGTATAAACTAAATGACAGAACAAATTAGCATGAGTAACCGACGAAGAAATGCCTGCGTACCGGAATGCGACTTTTCTGTGGCGGAAGTGTTCTCTGAAGTAGTGGATTCTGCTGAAGGTATTCTCTGAAGCCACTGGTCGATATTTCGAGCCTTGGTATTTGTGAACGCTGGGAATCTCTTCCTGGCACCCTAAAGCCGTCGAATACGTTTCTGACGTTTTGGAACTGAGCGCTGCCTAGATACCTTGGCATGATTGAGACGGCGTTTTCGAAGAATGTGATATTTCTTCCCCTGCAGTGATTCGACTGTTCGGCTAGTACCATACTGCTGATTATAAGCGGTAGCATGAGCGTCCCAAGACAGAGCTCGGTTTGTATGCAGCCAAGGGAGAAGATTATCCTCCTCCTATTCTGACCAGCCTAGCGAGCTGTGCTGAGACATCTTAGGAAAAAAAAGGAGCGGTGGTGAATGAAAATATGACTTGTGAGACTTCTGCAGGAATTTGCAATGTACATAAAGTGGGTGTGGTGAGCTTTAAACTTTTGATATCCGAAATGATTGTCGCGAAATGACAGTTTCTAGAGGTAATCCTACCCAAAACACTTAACTGATTCCTAAGAATCACTGGTTATGCCTGGAACTTGCTGGTGAAGTGATAAACCAATGTAACCATTGAGAAACATGGTCAGACTGAGCTGATCTGTGGTTCTGTTCTGCTACCGTGAATCCTCATTTATTTATGGCATTTCTGATGTTATCCAACGATGCTCAACTAAAACGCATGATTTGTTTCCTGAAAAGTTCACCGAAAGCGCGAATGTAACATGTTGAGAGCTTGAAAGAACGTCTTTGAATGACACAAAGATATTCTTCACTCGTAAAGCCATATGGCGTCACGACTAAACATTGGGATTCAGCTATCATGCCATGGTGATCAGCTCCTTCCTTGATCAACGTCTGCCAATTTCCGTATATTATCTGTTCGTCGATAGGAGTGAATTGTAGATTGGTTAAGTCTATGCGATGCCATTGTTGCAGATGTATTAATTCTAATAGAGAAACTGGAAACTGGCAGCCGGCTAGAAGCTAAAATTGGTGGAGGCTATTTCAATCAGATCTCCGGAGATAGTGGGGCAGGATCTCTCCGCCACCTCAGGTCGTCCGTTCGCTACGGGCTCGGTTGTGTATTTAGCATGCCCTAACTTTTCAATTTTTTCCTCTATTTAAAATTCCGATCTAACGAAAGAGATACGAATAAGCTGAAATTCTCTGCCCTGGTGTTGGCAATTCCAAATATGCCTTCTCGTCGAAGACTGTCACTTATCGATGGACGGCACACCTTCCGAAGCAGACTGAAACGTGTATTATCTCTGTCATCCACCGAATCGAGCAACGAAACCAGGAGCCAGAGGCCTAGAATAATTCAGACCGCTGGGAATAAGTTATCTTCCAAGAACAATGAAGCTCTCGGACGCAGAAAAGTCGGAATTGAAGCCGATAATCAGGAGGGTTGCCATTGGCGACCGTGGGAGATGAAATCTGAGAATGAGATAAGTCGGCCCGAGACTCTATCCGAGGGCGAACCCGAAGAGTCTATACAACATAGTATTATTGCACTGAAATGTGTATCAGAGTGAGTACTGAGACTGAAAATAGTTGATCTTTTACTAATATGTTGATCAAGACTGGATAGCTGAATGAAGTCAGTAGTATATTGTATGATATAGAGGGTGGAAACAATGCTTATTTTTACTCTACAGATCTTTAGAAAATTCTGTTAACCAACAGGTTGCTTGGAATGAGACGATCCGGCATGATCTGGAAGATGCTCTGAGCCGGCTCGCCACCATGGAGACTCGAATGAAAGATGCGATGGACCAGAAAAAGTCTGCAGTGTCGAAAACCAATTAGCCAATAGTGAGTTAATACCTTTTGAGCTACCATCAAGTCCTATGTTTTCAGAATGTGTATAATGGTTAAGGCGCTTTGATTTCGTGACACTTATCTTCAGCGGCCGATCGTGCCATCAAAGAATAAGACGTTATGTTCTGCTGGCTACTAGGGGGAAGACTTCTCCTACTCCTGATGTCTATTACATAGACGAATGTGAAATGGAGCGTGATTGTTCTCCCTATTTCGAAGTTACTGCTTGGCAGAGTCCAGATATATTCGCATTCGATAAAGTATAATTGCTCCGATCTCGGATGTGATATCATTACTTATCCCTCCAATTATTGGACCGTCCCCTGTAGCATCTTGATTGGTTATGGGGCTTTGGTTAAATGAAAATTCTATAGGTCTCACCGTGGAATGTTCTAGAATCGAAAACACACTAGCCCATTTAAATGTATCTTTGACAATGCAACCCGTTCTAGAACAATATTTATTTTCGGGGTAGAATGCGAAATTCGAAGAGAATAAGGTTTTAGTTCCACGATTAGATCGTCCTAATAAACTTGAAGTGGGTACTAAAATTGCGGTCTACTAGCTTTGTGTGGTTCAACTGAATGCTTCATAGTGTCATGCAAAAAGACCTTAAGGCAGGGAAGCTGAGAGATGGACGGAGACGGTTCCCGGGAAACGAAAGGGTACGCCCGAACGGTATGAAGTTTGGAGCCATGGATCTGAGGTAGGACAAAAGTACCACTTAGAGTGCCCTCCAATCGGCGCTATTCGGTAGTGGAAAAAAGACGCAGTTTGACTTTATCAACAGAATGAACGATAACGTTATCGTTCATTCTATGGTAGAGATGGGGCCGCAGCAAATATTGGATAATTTGAAAGGGCATAGAAAGACTTCTTTGTATAGATACGATATCCTACCCCGGGAGATCGTCGGTCGGTCTCAAGCAAATGGCCCATACTCATTGGTCGAGGTTAGAGCTTGTGGGCCAAACAGCGGCGGGTTGCTTGATCCGGAAAACCCGGGAAGTAGCCGTTCTGTCATTGTCTCTCTCGGCGAGAATTCTTTCAACTTGCTCTTTATAATCGTCTAGAACTTTAAAACACTTCCGATGGGAATACTTCCGACGCCGCCTCGCAGAGCGTTTCATAGAATGTCTCTGGACTTATGTTAGTCTAATACCAATCATAGTGCAAAACAGCATATGATAGTAGGGATTGCCATAGTAATAGCAGGAACGGGAACTGTAATGGCAGAGTTCAACTCACGTCGGATATCTTGCTCGTTGCTGGGATTAAAGAACCAGAGTCAGTGTCAGATCCCGAGACTTCTGACTGGATCGAGAGATTCGAGGTGTTTCTGCATCTGCCAGCTTGTGATTTCGGCCTACTGGCATGTTTCTCGGTGCGACTTCGGGGAAGTCTAAGATCGTTTGCCATTGCGAGGATATCTTTTCGTTGGAAACTTATTGAGAGTAGACAGGAGGAGAATCTCAATGATTGTAGACTTTGTGGGATGCTATGTTATAAAGGTCTGGGTGGGGCCTAGGAAAGCCGGCGCGAAATAGCGCGAAACGCAGAATATTGTCCCTTGAGATGATTTTGATGGCACTCGAATCAGTATCATGAGTATACGCACCAGGATCTGCGGGCTGTAAGTGGAGACGTAGGAAAGGGAAATGATTGTCTTAGCTGTGGGGTATTTACATGATCGCCAAACCCGCACATCTTAGATCTGTGATTGACTACCCAGTTCCCACTCAATTATTTGTCTTTATTGTTCTTAATTAAAGAACCAAATTCAGAGGTTGAGAATTTATCTCTAACATCCATTTCGCAATCTTTGCTAATGAAATGTCTGTTTCGAGACGGCCCTTGAACCAGATCACGAAGATTCAAAATAGCGTGACTAAATATCTCAAATTACCAGGGAAGCGTCGCCGACATTTTCGCAGGCTGAGGCAATTTAAATGAGGGCACAGAGAGGGCTAACTTCCTCAGAAACCATACAAGGGTTCTCCGCCCATGGGTATTTACTCCATAGGGGCCCAGAACCTCACAATGGCTTTCGCACTAAGCACAATGGAACGACAGGGGCAGTCACCCATTGAACTTTTAATCACTGCGGTGTGAAATCTGGGATATGATTGTTTGACACAACCAATAAGCCCTTGTTGGTACCCTCAGCTGGATCAAACAGGATCCATCATGGTCTTGGTAGGATTCAATCATCGAGACTGATGCGCAGGGTGACATCCAGATGAATACAACGTTAAATATTGGAAATGTGTGGAAATAGAACCTGAAGTCTAAATAATCAGCCATGACAAATGCTAACATTTAACAGTGGGTAGATCTGTCTGACAAGATTCAAGGACTACTAAGTTCTCGGAAAGTGGATATACGTCGATCGATATTCCAGGGTAGATTATGCTAAAGACATGCTTCGTAAAATTGTGCCATATATTCAGTATTCATCGCTGGTGGCCCTTACTGAGTCTAGTCTACTGTCAGTGTCTTACTAGAACGCTGATTCAGTGACTGGATGGAAATGGACACGCAATTGAGTCACGGCCCTAGACCACTGTCTGGCTCTCTTTACGTAATAAGGTAAGTATAGTATCGTCAGAATCACTGTCCATATTTGCAAAAATAACTCACCACTCGCTGTTTTCAGCGAATAGTTTTGAGGAGCCTGACGAAAGCCAAGATTTGATATCCGGGCTCTGTCTTCGGCTGTAACCATGGTTCCCGGACCCTTGCTCACCCCAAGTTTTATCCTTCAGTACTTCGACCGCGTAGATCTTAGCACACGAGGAGTGTTAAAAGAGTGCAGAGGAAAGAGTTTTTTCTCAGAGTAGTATGAGCGATACTGGGACTTGAGATACCTTGAGATTCAATTCAATCCAATTCAATTCAAGATTCTATTAACCTAATGCAGCCTAGCTAGTGAGCGCCGTGGCTATGTAGGCGTTCCCTCCATCGGGAACCAGAACCGTCCTAACGCCACGCCCGCGGTAACAAAGACAAAGGAGATACGGCGTATTGCCATAGAAAAACAAGTAATAACTCCCACGATGACGGTAACGAAACGCTCATAATGAATGTAATTGGCTACTGCCAGCTCACGCAGCGCCCTGCGGCCACTCCCCGCGGCCATTCCCACACTCTCCCCATCCCGCCACTGCAGGCATAACCTCAGTTACGCCCTGGTTCCTCCTGCAATTGTTCCTTGTGGGGACGTAGCTCCTCCGCCTGTCGACCTCTCGTAGCCGCCAGTTGACAGTATTCTTCCTTATACGTAGCGTCTTCACCTCCTAGTGCCCGCTCCCATCGAGCGTGTCTATGTTGGCATCAACCTCCACATCTTCATCTGCCACATGGCGGAATTGACCTAGAAGCCCTGTTTTGTGCATGAATTCGGCCACGTAGCGAATGGCCTGCGAGTCCGATACAATGGTGTTGTAATCGGTTGTCCGCCCCAGATCGGTTTTGTACCAGATCTTGTTCAACATGGTTTCCCGTAGGCTAGTGTATAACGGGCACTGCAAGAGGATATGTCGCGGGGTCTGACTACCCTCGTCGCAGAGACACCGGCCCTTGTTGAATTGGTCTTCCTCCCCTCCTCGTTGATTGGCGTGTTTGAACAGAAAGTGTCGCAATCCGATCCGCTGCCGCACCCAGCCTCGCGCGGATGAGGCTAATCGGACCTCGGCACCACGATAGTCCGCCCCACCCCCGCTCTCTGCCGCAAACTTAGCTTCAACGTCGGCCGCCTCGTTGCCCGGTACACCCACATGTGCGGGGATCCAGTGGATCTCAATGGCAGTGGGAATCGGGCTGCATGTGGGTGTCAGCGATCGGAGGGTTCGTATGTGGTCATAAATTTGAGCGAGCACATATTGGCCCGACGATCGCTTTGGGTTAGCAATTGCTTGAATGGCGGCTTGACTGTCAGAGAAGATAACCAGCTTTGTGGGCTGGTCTGTCCCTATTCCCGTTATGAACGCGGCGAGAGCCATCTCCACTCCGTTCAATTCCCCCACATACACTGTTGAGTCGTCGGTAGTTCCCAGATACCGATTCAGATAGAGGCTTCCCTTGGCTCCCATTGGGCGGAGCGAGACTGCGGCTGCACCAACGTGACCCTGGTAGCCACTGCCGTCAGTAAAGAAGATCTCTATTGGTGGTTGCTCCGGTATCTGATACGTTCGGAGGTGCGGCTCCACCCGGGACTCTAGTTCCCAATCCAGTAGCTCATTCTGGATACGATCGTGTGTAGCAATGGCTGCTTCCGCATTGTCCCCGATAATACATGTGATCCGGGGCTCCCAGGGCCGTAGGATGCCCGCGTGGCGGGTCTCCCAGACCCCTTCCGGGGGCGTGAGCGTATTCAGGACTTCATTCTTCTTCCATCGGAGGGCTTCAATCGGGCTCCAGCCCCCGAGCCGGCGTTGCTTCGGCTGTCGTTGGTACTGGAGGGTCATTGGTTGGGCCAACGTTGGGCTTGTTTGGATTCGAATGGCGGTTTCTTCAATATTTTGTTGCATCTGTAGATGGATTGGCAGGATGTAGAGTTCTACGTCCAGCAGGGCACCACTAACCCCTTTGAACGCGCCGCTGATGGCGATTGCGGCACGCTTCTGCACGCGTACGAACGCTGCCACCACCCGGTTCCGCTCCCAGGCTTTGAGGCTTCCTGTAGCCGGACCATACCATGCTGCGAGCCCATATAATAGCTGGGGGATGACCACGGCTTGGTACACCTTACGCATGCTGAGCAAGGAGACACCCCACGTGGACCCCGTGATGCCCCGGAGGGCCTCCAAACTACCATTGGCCTTGGCGATAGCGTAGTCCCGGTGCTTTTGAAATGAGAGGGCTTTGTCGTGCCAGATTTCTAGATATGTGGCGTGATGAGATGGTTTAATTTGGCCTCCGTCAGGAACAGCTACCGGCATCTGATCGTTGCCCTGCGGATGGCAGGCATCGAAATCGTAGGGATCAACGTCGGAGGGGATGCTGGTGGCCGTATTGAGGGGATTCGGACCATCTTGGTTGATATCTTGTGCTCGTGGGTTCTTGAAGTGGATGAGCTCGAACTTATTCGGAGCGAATTTGGATGCATGCCGTTTTGCCCAGAGGTCAGCTCGGCCCAGGGTCTTCTGTAGCAGTTGCGTATTGGTATAGTAGGATTCAGAAACCACCACGATTGCCACGTCGTCTACCCATCCAAAGCCTTCGGTTACACCATCCCCAATTTCCTTACAGCAGGTCTTGACCAGGGGGGGGGTTGAATAGCAGGAAGAGGATCGGGGATAGCGGTGATCCTTGCGGGATGCCTGTTGGTGTTGGAAATGCCTCGCTGAGGTACCCTGGGAGCTTGATTCGGGTCCTGCGATTGGTTAAGAAGGCCTCAATCCACGGGGCCAGGAGCCCGAGCCCGAGCCGCCTGATATTGCTCAGCAACCGTTTATGGGAGACGTTGTCGTATGCCCCGGCTACATCTAGTAATACCATAGAGGCTTGGCGGCCTCGGCCCCAGGCCCGGTGAGCCCGGTCCATGATTAGCTGTATAACATGATCAATGGAGATACCCTTCCGGCCGCCGAGGTGCGTCACCGGTAGCAATTGGTGCTGTTCCACCGCGTCAGAGATCCGCGTGGCGATGATCGATTCCAGGAGTTTCGCTATCGTGTTGATCAGGGCAACTGGCCGGTAGGACTTCGGTAGTCGAAAGTCCCGGGGGCCACCCTTCCGTAGCGTTACTGTGACTGAGGCCTGGAAGCACCCAGGGTTGTATCCCGTTCGCATACACGCATCGAATATCCTGGTGACGATTGGGACAAAATTGCCGCAGTTCGCCGCTAGGATCTTCCACACGCGGTTAGGGATGGTATCCTCGCCTGGGGCCTTGTCCAATGGCGCTCTGTGAATAGCATCACGGACTTCCTGTTCTGTTATATTGGGGAATTCGATTGTTGGCTTGTAGTGGACGTGACAGCCCGGGGCGAGGTCCGATAGGTCAGCCTCCGGTGGTAGTGGAAAGAAGGTTTTGCGGAGAAGCTCCACCTTCTCCGCATCACTGGTAGCACTTGTGTTGCTATCGGGACCCTTCAACGGGGGAATCACACCACTGGTGGCTTGCTGCCGGTTGCGAGCCCATTTGGAGAGCTTCCAGAGTCCTCCTTTGGTCTCGCTCGCCTTGCGAACCCACCGCCGGAAGCCCAGGCTGAGTGCCTTCTTGATGGTTCGACCTTGTGGTTCCGAACCGCCGCGTATACCTGGTGTTTCTCCTGTCTCTCCTCCTCGGTTCGTGCTTTGCTGATCTCTCGGAACAGCCTACGGCATGTCGATATCGCCTCAGAGCACTCCTTCGTCCATCCCTCCTTTGCAAATGTGGACGGCCGTGCCCATGGTACTGCGGCCTGGATGCCCTGCTGTACGATTTGTAACAGGCGCTCTGTGTCGTGTTCGATTTGTTGCGTATTGCCTGGGGTAGGGTGCCACGATTGAAGGTTATCGTTCACGAATTGGACCAGTTTTGGCTCGTCCATCGCCTTCCAATTGCGGCGTAGCACCGGGTCCTCGGCCACCTGCGTATCGACATCGACGAGGGAGTGGATTGGGAAGTGGTCTGAGTCCGCATGGACCTTCATCTGGACCTCGCAGCTGATCATCCGGGTCCGCATCGCCGTGGAGACCAGCACGAGGTCGATTGTTGATTCGGATCGAGTATCCCTGCGTGTTATTGTCCCCTCCGGTAACCAGTTGTCGATTGCTAACACTTCCATGATATCCAGTAGTTCCTCCGCCTCCGCGTCCGCCTTCACTCCCTTTCCCCCCCCACCACGGATGGTGGAGGTTGAAGTCACCCAGTATCATAAATTTCGAATCGTCCGGGTCCTCTGGTAGCAGTGCCGGCAGCAACCGGAGTGCTGTGTGGGTGTTCATATCGTTGTAGATGTTTAATATGCGCAGGTTGCCCGTTGACGTCGTGATACTGAGTTCCTGCACGTCTCGGTTGTGCACGGTGTGTATCCATCCGGTGAGCTTCTTGGATACGAACATACAGAACATGGTCCTTTCCTCCCCGTCCCCTATATCCGGGTAAAGCAGCTCGTGGGTGTCCTTTGCTGGGTGGTGGGTTGTGTTGCTGAATGGGTTCTTCCAGGGCTCTTGAATGGCGATGATGTCAGCGTCGATCACGGCCGGATCCCGCATGAACTGCGCCATAACGATGTCCTTCGACCGATTGACGTTGTACTGGAAGATGCTGAGCTGATTGCCGTTTGTATATTACTGTGGTTGCTGCATATTCATTCGCGTTCGGTAGGGGTGGTGGTGGTTGCCTTTCTGGTTGTCTTCCTGTTGATACGCATTCGATATGATCTTTCGCTGGCAGGCTGCTTTCGTTTCTGGCCCCTGGTTGCCATCTCTGGTACTGACGAAGGTTGGAAGTCACTCTCGCTGCGAGCTCGATCCCGGTTAAGCTGTTCCTCCATCACCGACAGATCAACCTCTGGCAGGTCTGCTTCTGTCGCTTCCTCTGCAGCGTCTCCCTCGGCTGCTTCCTCCCCAGCTGCTTCCTCTGATCCTTCTGATTCCTGGTTGGCTTGCTCCAACTGACTAACAAACCTTGCAGATCTCCTATCCGCCTTCTTCTGGGCGGGGTCGCTGTACTGGCTCCGTTCCTTTCGCTTCTTTGCCAATGCCTCTCGAGCCTTGGCGGTCCTCCTCCACCCCACTTCCTCTTTCCGGCTTCCTTTGCTTCCTGTGTCAGCACCGGCCCCAGTCTCGGTTGCGGCTCCAGCGGCTGCGTCAGTGGTGCTGGGCTGAAAGTCGATGTCGCGAGCGGTGGCATTGAATAGTGCCGGGGTACTGGAAACGAACGGTTCCTGGGTGGTGGTTGTAAAGCTGATTGGTTGTATGTTTCCTGATGGGCTGGCTGCCCGGGGTGCTTCTTGCGCTTCGGGCACTCCCTGTTGAGCGTCCTGTTGTGCCTCGGGCACCTCCTGGGGTATTTCCTGGGGTGCTTCCTGTTGCACGCCCTCCATTGTATCCTCAACGGTGGCCCTCTTGGCCTTCTGAGCCTTCTTTGCCTGCGTGAATGGCGCTTTTGCCACTGTCCTCCTCGCTGGCTTTCCCTGGATCCCACTGGAAGTCCGGTTTGCACTGGTGCTTTGCTCCCCGTTACTGGAGCGTGCGGCTGATACGACAGCGCTACCTGTCGTATCGTTGGATCCCTCGGTTGAGGACACCTGCGGCGTCCCCATGGAGCTCAACGACGATGGGGCCAGGGACACCGAGGGGTCGTGATAGCTAAACTCAGCAGGCACTGGATGGAATCTCCCGCGCTGCATCGCCATCGCCATCACCTTTTCCACCATGGCAATCCTCACCTCACAGTCCTCGCTCCACGCTGGATGTGCACCCTCGCAATTGGCGCACTTCCTCTCTTTTCCCTCGTGCATGCGGGTGGTGCAATCTCGAGACTGATGCTCCCCAGCGCAGTACACACATTTCGTTTTATTGGCACAGGAGGTTCCTATGTGTCCATATTGTTGACAGTTAAAACATTGCCGCACACGGAGACTCCTGTCGTAGAGGAGAGCCTGATACCGATTCGAATCCCAGAGCACGCCCTCTTCGATAGCCTTATTCGCTGACTGCGGTTTGCTGAACTCGAGGATAACTGAGGCCAGTTTCGCCCCCTCTTTCGGCGCTCGCAGCCAGTTTATCTTTGTGATCGTGGCATCCTTCCCCCAGTAACGAGAGTTTTCGGCCCACATCGCTATCGCAATAGCTCCCTGCGCCTCCCGCAAGGCCTGAATCGTCGGCTTATCCACCAAGGAGCGCACCTGCACGCCGTGCACAATGGACCCCAGCTCGGCATGTGGACGAAGGCCGTAGAGCCGAAGCCCTTGACCCAGATGTCCCGATGCAGCCGCATCACCTGCGCTTCCCGGGCGTCTCGCACAGTAAGCCGGAGATCACCCGACTTCAGCTGGCAAACCGCCTTCACCATCACCGTGGCCAAGGTGGCGGTCCGGGTATCCTTTGCATACTCCGCACGCACCTTATTAGCGTAATCTTTCATCTCCTCGGACGGCTTACCGCAATATCTGTCTACCTGGTCGCGGTTGTTGAGGCAGACGATCACATCCCGGTCACGTGCCGTGATCGGTGCGGCGGATGTGGCATTCGATGATAGGGGAAGCGACAGCTGATGAGCCGGCGCTGGCGCTTGTGCCGCTGCCCGAGCCCAGGAGGCGGTGCCCATACGCGATGGAGGCTCAGTCGCCGCTTTCACGGCGTCGTGAATCTCCTTGGAGAGGTCTTTGCGGAGGGCCTGGAGCTCCTGCTGCCAGTCGTGTAGGGGGGAGCAACGAGAGGTCATTGGTGAGGACTCGAACGTTTTCGAGGAGTTCCCGCACCCTGTCTGGTTTCACTTGGGCTTTTGGACTGCTATTTAGTTCCATCAATAGCTCCGTGGCGCTGCGATTGACGTTCTGAACGCGTTCACGGTTCGATGGCAGTTTTTTCAACGCGGCGGGCACGCCCCCTGAGAGACGCAATCCCGCCTGATCCACGCGCGGCACCGGCATAATGGGCCTGGAGATATAAATCTAGGCTCAAAATGCAGCGCGTGGAGTTACTTAGAACATGCAAAATACTAGAAGTTGCCAACTGGCGTGGTTCCTGAGATATAACAAAAATTCGATTTGCGTCTTGAGTTGTTGTAGTTCGCGACGTGTTAGTGAGTTTGTGGTCGTCAATAACGCGATATATGGCAAGCAGATGCACGATGCCCAGGCCGTTACGTGTCATTTCGATTATGGTCGCATCACTGAGGCTGCCGCACATGTCGGAAATTTGACCAGGAGGTTCTCTAGGACAATCGCAGATTGCTGAGGAGGTGGAAGACCACCAACGAATCGAAGGTCACTGTTGGTACCCACCCCTAGCCTATCTGGCGTGCCAATGACATCAGCCGTCAGTAACATCACGTGGGTGTCCGGCTGAGAACCGCCCCGCAACCCCTGGTCGTCCCTAGACTATCTCAAGGCCGGGTTAAAGCAAGAACGATTGGTCTAGGAGGGATGAAATTTGGTAGCGAGGAGCGAGAACTCTGGTGTTCCCCAAGATGTTTACTCGACGCTGGTCGCCCCCTATTCATACACTTCTCCAAGCTTTAGATAAACTGCATGTTGGCACCGCTCAATTGAACCGATTCTGCCGAAGCCCTGCACATAATATATGTCTCGAAATTTATATCTAAGAAAATAGCAAATTGCCCCTATATGATTGGTCTAAAAGCCCCTTAGTGTGAAGGGCTATGGTCGGACTAACTCAATTGCACAATTCCTGCATGTTATCTATGAATATTGAATAAAACGGAGAGACTAGCTAAGATGAAGTGAATATCAGGGGGTGCGAGTAGCGGGTGGCAAGGGAAAGCGGGGAAACGGGCGCGGCAGAGCTGCGTATCAAGTACAGGTACAACCCGTGACACTTACACTCCTTAGATCTGCCGATATTAGGTTATTGTAACACCGGAATTTCAAATTTGACCGATTTTGCACTCGAAAGTAACGGCCTTTCAAATCGGGACCAAATCAATGACCAAGAAATATCAACGTATCCTTTTTGAATGACGCCCTATGAGCTGTTCCTCAAGCTACATCAACTAATGCCCCCTCCCCTCCCCTCCCCTCCCCTCTCCATTTTCATTTGTAATCTTTGTCCACTTGAATGGCTGAGCTCTAGATGTGAAGTAAGTCAAAATAATACCCTGTCGCCGGTCGCCAGCATTGGCAAAATCTAGTTTCTTTGTTTGAATCAGGGGAAATGGGCACGATCCACATTGTAGAGTCACGAGCTTCGTGTTTCTTTGTTCAAAGCGGGGCGTCACTTCGTTAGACTCTGCCAAGAGAGCTCCCACCCCACAGTTCTTTGTTCATTCCAAGCGACAAAGTTGGCTATAGAAGAGTGACAAATAACAGTGCTTGTTTGATTGGGGAAGGCTTGTAATCTTCTTTGTCCTGAACTTGCTCCATGGCAATGCTTGGGATGCGCATATGGCTGGGGGGCCGGGCTAAACGTTTGCGCATAAATAGCGTCTTTATCTCCCTCTCATTCAACCCTCTCAACACACAGTTCCCCAGCCTTGATAAATCTTCTTGAATTCCATCGTTACTTTACCGAATTTATTGCTTACTATGTCCCACCAGTTCATCGCCGCGCCGCGCTCGTCCTTTATCGGTCCCCGCGAGCAGGCAAGTTAGTAAGCCACCAGGTCACAGACGACGACATGCATAGTAGACAAAACTAACCAATGAAACGCAGGTCAGGCAATGTTGCATCAGTCCATGGATCTGACAAGAAAGGTCATGGCAAAATTATTGCCTTACTATTTCATGTATCGGCTTGCGAGGAGATATATTGAGGAACAAAGTGAGTCTATTCGGCATTCTAGAGGGGCATGTTTTTTGCTCATCTCATTGCTCTGTAGCAGAATATTCTCCACAGTATACTTTAGCCACCGTTCCATATCCATGGTGGGAGGAACATTAGTGTATTCTTGACTCGGAAAGTTTCATTTTCGACATCGAAAAATCGATCCAGGAGCAGCTCTGTGCAGATGGCTGGTTGGCGGAGCCAGGCCGGGACGACAGTCTAATAAACTTGCCTCTAGGTAAGGTCGACGCTTTGATTCTTGCGCATTGGTATATACCTTCCTTCGAAAATTGGATCCAAAGCGAAGTGGAAGATGCAGATGATATAGAACCCATTGACGGACATGTGGACCCGTAGTTCGTTGCTATGAGCAATGAACCTATATCTTCCTTGGGCTCTGTATTAGTTACTTGAAGAGAGATGGGAAATGTGTCATACATGCATGGCTCTGTGCAAGTTTCCCGGACTTTGCGGTCTTGTTTTAAAAGAAGTCCGAAAAGGGTCTAACTCTGCTCAGATTCTTGCTCGCTCCTCTAGCTCGCTTTCGCCCCAAGGCTCCATTTGTAGAACAAGCAGGTCCTAAAATCATGTAGTGTCAACTGCTCCTAATTATGTCGTCCAATCAGCTTTCGTATGCAAGCGCCCACAATCCACAGTCTCCAACCTGAAGGTATTATTGATCCAAGTCCTTGTTATAGCCTTCCACGGATGATCGTTGACTGCAATGATTCCGCACAGAATCCAGAGGTTACTCTCGCTGTACCATATATCGTCAATCAGGTAAGCACGCGACAAAGAAAAGAGCGACCGCGCTCACGAACGACAACCATCAGGGATCCTAGTGGCCCTCTTCCCGCGTTGTGGAATAATTGTATCGTTTGAAATTGAGGTCTCTGTCTAGGCAATTGGAACCGAATCCATGTGAGTTGGCGAATGGCCTCTCCCTTAACGCAGGCCAAAGAAAACGACATCATTCGACTCGCCAACCACATGATACATGTATGAGAGTCACCCCCTAAAAAGCCACCGGGTCAATATATAGCTGCCAATGGGCATACTTCGACCAAATCCTGTGAGACAGGTCTAGTTTGCTATTGTGAAAAGAATACTCTGAGCTCAATAGCGAAAGGGTCTTCATTTATGATTATTGACACTGCGCTTGGAGATAAATTCGATAGCAGAATTACACTGCAGACAAACCCAGCCCAACACGGACAACTTTGTCTCCAATTTCCAGATTAAAGCCAAGTGATATCTCTAAGCTGTATTGGATACTCCCATGGTATCCCAATATAAGTTCTTGTTGAGAGTATACCAGTAATCAGTGCAGAAGAACACCCAAGTCTCAGGATTCGTGCGAACCAACATAATATTGGTCTTGCGATCATAGTTTTTCAAAGCATTTCGTTGACCGTCCCATTCAGATTTAGGAGGTATTGTGTATGGCTTTCCAACATGCTTAAAAAGAGTCCCAAGACTATCTGTTAAGCGGGTCAGCTATGTCTCGGATTCAAGTTGCATCACAGAGTACTAGTGGACGTACAGGTCGCATCTATAGTGTCGTCGTTGCCAATGACCAGATGGAATAACTCATGGAACAAGGTCGCACTTTTCGAGAGCACGTTGCTAAGCTTTTTGCCTTGAGCATCGACACCGAAATTTGTCTCCACGCCGGTTCTTGTGAAGGCCCTCGGGCATAATGTGACGGTACTTGGGTCCGTGAGACCTTGGGTCACACCCAGTTCGCCCGAAGACCCGCATAAACCTCCTTCTCCGTAGACTTGATCTATGATATACTGATCAAGGTCTGAAGAGTAGTATGGCACCGAACTTTTGTCCGCTTTTAATTGCGATCCGTATTCTTCAGAGTCTTGAATTTCCACCTCTTCACCACACTCTTCAATTTTATCTGTCCTAGATTTCTGTTCCAGCCAGGAGCTGTCACAAAACAACCATGGCGTGCCATCTGTAAGAAGTTTTTTCTTGGCCATGAATGATTGAACGTCCAGGAGAATTGCTATAGTATTTATTGTAAGCCAAAATCCGGAAGATGGTACCTTTCAGGCAAAGTAATGAAACACTTGGCCTGAATATGGCCAAAGGGTAGTAAGAGATAGCCTAATGTCTTACATTTGACTTCCTCCACGTCCCCATTGCTTGTATCATCGTCAATACCCAAGTATTTCTGAAGAGCGCGTTTCGCGTTCTTTGTTTTTGTGTCATCAGCGTTACCCTTCGCGTCATCAAACGCAGAAAGACCGGCGGAGGCCATGGCTTGAGATTCCGTCCACCATCGCCTAAGGACCGATAAGTGAGAGTCACAACCGCCATTCTCGGATCCTTGCTTCACATGAAACACATCACCAATCCCGGTTGAAAAGGCAACAGGGATGTAAAAAAGCAATAAGGCCAAAACCTTCACGGTGATCGATGACATACTTCTCCGATCCCTAGCAGAAATATCTTTTGTCGTGATTTCCGTCTAATCTCGGGGAAGTGAGAGAGAATGACCTTTTCATTAGAAAACATAGTGGCACATTGGGGGATTTATCTATCTTTAGGAAGATGCTGTGAGCTTACTAGCAGGGAGCGGCCCCCAATTTCTTGCCAACCGCATTTATTTGTAGCATTCATTTAATTGGAGAGAGACTACTAGTTCTGCTCGGGGCTATTTGTTTCAGGGGTAGATTCTTGAGCCAGGTTGAATGCGGACGAATTCAAGTTGGAGAAACCATGAAAAACCAGGCGTTCCGAGTTAGATTGTGACCGACGATCATCTGTACTACAAAACATTGCTACTGCTCAGGTGGTGCATTGGCTGAATATTCCAAGTCGTGTTCGAAGGACTTCAAATTAGGGAGAAATCCACATATCTCCGGAAAGAATTTCAGGAATAGCTCAAGTTCCAGATGAACATCAACCAGAACTTGAATCTAATGGAGTCATTGAGACTAACAGCCGTTTTTTTTTGTCTCATCTGCGTAAATCAGAACGCTGGTGAAAGTGCTGTGTACTAGAGTTTGTACTTTGTAAGAATGAGAAAGCTGAACGCCATGGGTGAATTGGCCCCCAGCCCCCAGCCCCACGGCCCCTGGCCCCTCTAACCTGGCCCCTCCAACTTGGCCCGATGGCCTGACGTCGCTTTCCGTTTTCACCTGCGCTCTCTCTTGTTTATTTGCACGCTGGACTTTTTACTTGCACGAACCATCTTCACATACTACGTTTAATATCCCGAAGTTATCGTTTTCTTTATCTCCTCAGTCTGAATCAGCAGCTATGTCAGATCCGCAGCTGCTGGTATTTACCAAATTTTACGTGCCTGAGACCGCAAGTCTGGAGGACGAATACTGGGGAGATTTCGCACGAAACCTGACAGAATGTCCTGGGCATTATCTTTCTAAATGGGGCCGAATCGAGGAACATTTAAATGATGTTCTTCTGATCACATGTAATATACCTTCCCTTAACGAGCAACAAAGATACTAAATTCTCTAGTGTGGTCATCCCAAGAGGAATTAAATCAATTCAGAGCCTCATCATCACACGAGACCTACTCGTCAGCATTATTTCGATACTCATCGGTTCCGCCAGAGGTCTATGAGTTTGATTATCCCTTTATAAGCCAGTGGTTGAGAAGCCCAAGCTATCGTATCTCTTTTATATGTGCGCACTTCTCAGCTATAATGGGCCTGGAGGAAAGGCATGGGAGGCCTAGAGTCAAGGCCCTCGAATCTAAAGGCGCTCTTGGGCCCATCGCACGCAGACATGTGAGGGTTGCACATAGAGGCACCCCTCTAGGACTCTGGGATAAAAGGAAAGCAGACGATGGGGAAAAACCGAAGACGTGTGTGATATTCTACTTCTGGACGAATGCTGAGATGGAGCAAGATTTTAAACAGACGGAGCGGCGTAATGGACAAACAAATTATCAATTGGCCGAGCAAGAGTTGAGGGATGCTGGGGCTGAGAGCTGGGCAGAAGAGCACTGGGTTCCAGGAAGGCTTCCGAATATGTGAAGTGAAGGGATAAATCAGTGCTCGCAACTCTAGTGCCCTTTGCAAATGCAGGAATAAATTGAAGAAAGATCGACGCTCAGTAAGAAATTACTGCGAAAGGGGATGCGAATTCTTCTGTTTGAAGACTTATCACATAGCTATGGACTACAATATGAGATATTTTTCTGATTTGAGATAACCCCCAAAGACTACTAATATGAACCTTCAAATTATTCCTAGCGTCTTTATAATGTCAAATATGAATATCAATGGTAGTAGAACGTAGCTACATGACTAGGCAAAGGGACCCGGTCCGGTAAAGTTGTCGCATGACAGGGAGGCTGACTAAGTGAGGTGCTTTTGCTTTTGATGAAT